>NC_060114.1:17652500-22560868 GCF_021155765.1 Diprion similis
TACTTGTCGGCGTGTACGGAGAAAGTTGTTTGAAGAAGAAGGAGAAAAAAAAAAAAATTTACGATCTGTCTTGTAGGCAACAATATTTAGTATAAAATTTTTTTTTTTTTCTGTTATTTTTCATCTTTGTCTGTGTATTTTCGGTAAGCTTTTTTTTTTTTTTTTTTACCTGTTACTTCAATGTGAAAACAATAACTCGGAAGCGCGAGCTCGAAATCTTATCCAATCGAGTTCTCACATCTGGAGTGGATTTTTTTTTTTTTTTTTTCATCATGAACAACAGTTTTAAGGAAAAACCAAAGCGAGACATTTGTTTGTTTTTTGTATTTTTTACTCTGACGAAACCACTCTGAATTGTGTCCAACATATAAATTTTCATTTTCTCCTTATACCTTTACCCTTTTTCACTTCCTTAAAATTGTTTTTTTTTTTTTTCCTTTCTCGCTTCTACTTTGCTTCGACCACCGATTGAGTCGTGGTTTGGCTCGTGGACACGCGGCCAACGTCAATCCCACGGTCTCAAGTCCTTGAGCAGTAGCTCACACGCGTCGTTCACCTCGATTTCAAGTCACAGTCGGACGACTACGATCGCATGAGTGGCTATGACGACGATGCTAACTTTAAAACCCCGCTACTGCCGTTCGTCGTGTGTTAATATCCCTACACCACGACAGAGAGAGAGAGAGAGAGAGAGAGAGAGAGAGAGAAAGAGAGTTTCTCTATATTCGGTTCCTGCTGCCTGGTCTAACCGTCCGACATCAGCACGCGATTTGCACTGTTTATACGTATTACCGAGAGGAAACGGCAAAACTTACGATTAACGGATCTCAGATTTGAGAATCCGACTGCGCATGCGCTCAGGTTCTTCGAATGTTCTCGCAGGCTTGCCACCTCAAGTTGTTGTCAGCTGTCGAACGCGTCTTACGGAGGTTACAAAGGTGATGCGATTATTTATCAGCCTGAGGTTTGTAACGTTATTGCAACGACGCATCTTTAAAACGAAGTCGTATTGTACAATCTTATGATTACCTGAAATTTATCCAATCCAAATGTGCGTAGTCAGACAGTTTTTGCTTCAACTTCAGCCTTCTGAATATTTTTAGGTTAATCGGATCTCAAACTGTGAATACAGCGATTAGGGAAGGCTTGGCTAACTTTTATTAACGACCGAACGACGACTGATTACAATTTTACTTTACCTTTTCACATTTTATAAAACGTTTTCAGTTAAGTTGGCTACACTGCAGCGCAGGCGAAAATATCGTCGCGCTACCGTCTCGCCGACCAATAGAGTTCTGTTATTTTTCGCATGTGCAATCTTCCGATCGAAATAAAAAATTCATAAATATATTTTGTCCACGAGGTTAAATTTGGTGACGTTATTTTAACGAAATGTTGGGGAATAATTCACTATTTTCTTAATTTTGCAACGATTTTTAATGAACTAAGATTTCGAAATATCAATCCGTGTTATTTTTTTACGGTCTACTGAATTTCAAACAATGCACAAAATGGCGAAATAACGGTTTTTCCTCAGCATGAATCATTACGATAACGTTACTAACTTCGATATGATTTTTGTTTTCTTTTTCTCTCTATTTGCTTTCCGCATCGGGAATTCGGTTCGTAAAATGTGTCTACCATGTGCGTTAAGTCACCGAAGGAACTCCGGACAAACTGCGTATAATATGGTTAAAAACAAAACAAAATGAACAAACAAAAAAACAGAAGAAAAGAAAACAAAAGAAACGTCTTGTTTCCTATAGTTGTTTCTGTTTTGGAGAATGCGAGAAGGTAAAAGCTGCACTTATTGATCGCTAAGCAAGGCGAGGCAAGGAGCGGAGTCACGTCGTTCGTCGGAATCGCACGCGTGCGTGGACCGACGTGCGTGCAGGACTAGACTCCTCCTTCAACCTCGGCTAGCCTCGTGGTTCTCAAACTAAAATTATCCAAAAACGGTCTCATTATATGATTGACTCCCCCCCCCCCGTGTATATATATATATATATATATGGGGTGTTCCACGCCAACTCGACCAGTGTTAAACCCCGATCGTCTCAAAATCATTTCCCTTTTTTTCTCTAACATTCTGCTCGGTAAAAAACGTGACCTGAATTTGTTTCAAAATTTTTCATTAAACCGTTTATTCTTTATAAATATCTGAAGTTGATTGCGAATGCCCATTTTCAAAAAAATCTGAAAAAATTCTCCAAAATCCAGCGAATGACACAAAACACCCCCCCCCCCCCCCCCTTCCCTGAGGCAAACGTGGGCCAACATTTTTTCCTGTTTTTTTTTTTTGTTTATCATTTAATTCGGAATTTTGAAATTCTTAAACACAAAATTAACACAGGATCAAATCGTAAGCGTCAAATAAGGAGAATTTACTTGTAAATGTTTCGGTTTCACCTCGGGTTTCATCAATTCGATGATGCGCCACTCTTGTTAGTACAAGATATCTACTATTATATCTATTATATATATATATGGATATACTTTTTTTTTGTAACTCTCTTCCGGTTTTAGTCAGCATGACACGTGATGCATATTAATGCTCACGAACAGTTAGTGATAGTAAAAAGAAAAAAAAAAGTTCATATAATCATCATTGATTCCGAGTGATTGGATACTCTTTATATATATATATATATATATATATATATATATATATACATATAACCATGTTATTCACATCCATACAATTAATTACATGCCTCGACATTTATTCTCTTTTTTGCGTCAGGTCAACTATTATTATACACATTGAACTCACAAGGTGATACGTCGCTATTTCTATGTGATTTACTTCTTAAATATAATCATTTAAGCTATACATATATGTATACCTAATAGACACCTGAACCGGAATGAGTCGTCGTCTATTCCTATGTTAATTGAATGGAAAATATCTTTCTATTCGTTCCTAATATTTGAATTATAGAATTGGTTAATTGTGGTCAAGATCGTAATGTTTAGTCGATCGAATGAAACTTCTCATTCGGGCGTGAAATTAATTATAACTTGCTTTTTTTTTTTTTTTTTTTTTTAATTACTCGAGAAAATTGACGAGTTTATTCTGAAACGATGTTATTATACACATATTATGTATAAAATATACCTGATAATCGGATGTTCTTGGTTAGCCGATGAAAAAAAAAGAAAGTAAGAAAGAAAGTGAGAAATAGAGGAAAATATTTCCCACAAAGAGACTGGTAAACTTGAAAAGCTCATTTCAAAGTGAAAAAAATCAGACGAATGAGAAGAGAAAATGAAGAGAATACAGAATAAACTCAACGATCCGGAGTCATGCAGTGAAATTTTTTATATTATTATATCTACTTATAAATAAATTCTGTACAGCGATTCGGACGATAATGAGACCAATTTGTTGTTATTTGTTGGGACGGTTAATGATCGAATACAAAAATGTTAGACGTTCCGTTTTTCCCAGCATGACGCAAATGGTGACATTTTTTTTTTTTTTCTTCTTTTTCGGAAAATAAAAATACCTAACAAATCTTCAGCAGATGGCAGATTCGCCTCAATTTCTTTCTCCGAGAATACTTATTTCGTACACGTGCAATGATAATCCGTTTCATTCAGACGAAAGTCCCGGATTATACGATACATTATGTATAGGAGACAAACAAGAGGGCGCGAGGGAAAAGAAGACGAATTGGGGAAACTAATCTTGACCCTACACGCGAAAAATATACCTTTTCATATATTTACCGTCAAAACAGTGATGCCAGGAATTGTGTGGGACGTACATTCGGGTCGAAAAAGCGTTGAATGGAAACTGTGATAAAATATAAAGACTTAGAAAGTGTATACAAGTGAAGATAATTTAGTTACAAGGAAGTAGAGAAAAAAAAAAAACAATTCCAAATATGCTTCTGATTGACAATGGATCATTTGATTCGTAGATCCATTCTTCGTAGTTCGTCTGCGTTAGATTTTCATTGATCGCGTATGATTGATGTATCCTAGTGCTAAATCACACGATTATCATATGGGATTTTTAATTTGGTTATGGAAAACCAAAAAAAAAAAACTGAAAATATCAGTCTTCTTGTCATTGGGAATTAGAAATGGTTTTGTGAAATAACGAGTTTACTTTTTTTCGTTGAGAAAAGAAATTTTTTCTTTCCCCTCCCACCCATCATTCCGAACGAATGCGAAAAACGATGATATAATAACTCGTCTTCCTTTTGTACATAACGTCGAAACACAAGATCGTTCGAAGGATTAGAAAAAAGGAAAGGAATTCATTTGGATAGAAACTTTGTTAACAAATTTGCCGTGAAATTGCGCGGGAAAAGTGTGCAAAAAGAAATACGCGCCGCGTGGATCGTCGATCAGGGTTACGTCTCTACCTCCTTGAAAAACCTGGAAGTTCTGGAAATCTCGGGGAATTTATTCCTCCTGGAATTTTTAGGGAATTTTCGGTTCGAACAGGGAATTTTTTTTTTTAAAGCGATGGATTCCAAAAATTCTAAAAAAAAAAATTATTCAAGTATATTTCAAAAAATAATAATAAATGCTGACAAATTTTTATGCATGTGCAGGGAAATTTTCACACAAGTTGTATTCAAATAAACGCGCCAGCGGCATTTGAATACCTGGAGAAAAATCATAAAGTCACCTGGAATATCTTGGAATTCTCAAAGAATTTTAGATTTTAGATCCTAACTTGAGTAGACACCCGTCGATGACGTTGCAGCGGCATTGCAAAGAGAGAGACTCTCTCGCTCTCTGCTTAGGCACGTAACGTTACTTCGTTGCTATTGCTGCTACTGCTTCTGCTGCTGCTGATGTTACTGCTGCTATGTAGGACAGCTGCTTGCTTCTAGAACTGCCTGCTGCAGGATCAATAGCTCTTGCAACCCGCGCCCCGGCGGTCTGCAGACGTCGACGTCGACGAACGACGACGACGACGACGACGTCGACGAACGACGACGACGACGACGACGACGACAAAGACGACGAGGAGGAGACTAGCCGCTTCTACACTTTGCAATTCCTCGCTATCTTCTTGGGTCGCATATCATACCCATGTCGACGTCGACGTCGCGACGTCGAGACCCGGGCAGCCTCCACCACACTCCACTTCTCTAAGGTCAAAATCCCCGTCGCGGACTTGTTTTCCCTTGAACGTGGTGGTCAATGTGGTTAGGGAAAGCCCGGAAGTTGGGAAACGGTCTAAGAAATTGAAAAATTGTTAGGGATGCCCTCAGGGAAAAAACTCTCAACTTTTTTCTCATAGGAATTTAGTATTATCTATGAGTTGGGGATACGAATGTCACTCAGGTTGAAAGTTTTTGAAGTGAGGGTGTTAGGATGTGTCAGGAACTTTGGAAAAACGTTGGGGAAGTCGAGATTAAATCAAGAATTTTTAAAAAACTATCAGAGATTTTGGAGAATTCGAGAAACAATCTAGGAAGTCGGGGAAAGTTGGAGACTTGAAAAAAACTGTCGGAAAAAAATTAGGTGAATTCCAAAAACGGCCAAGGAAAACTCAGAGAATTCGACAAGCGAGAAAAGAAATACAAGGAATGTTGGAAGATTCAAAAAAACGGTCCGGAAAAAAGCCAGAGAATTTTTCAATTAGTCGCAGGTAATTTTATGGCCGTGTGGAAACAGAGAAAGAATAAAACTTCAGGAAATTACCAAATATTGTAATCGTAAGAACGATTTTTATCTACGTGCTCGAATTCCGTGACCATTAATCAGGGGAAAATAAGGGAAAAATCAGGGATTGCGTTCGGCTACGATTAGTGGCCACTAGCTAACGTATGTCATCAAAATATTGTTTTTGCAGTGGGAAATGTGCACTTTTAAACCTTTTGCCAATCGCAGTTCGACGGAAATCTCGTCACACTTTTTTATGTGAGGGAATAATGCTAGCAGGCCAAGAATGGGAATTCGAGAATGAATGACTTTGGAAAAATACTTGTTACTATTCACTTAGAGAACATTCAGGCAATTTCTAAATTAACACACAAACATCAAGCAGAAAAGAATACACCTGCTGTCAATGGTCTTGCCAGCATAATTCCTGTCAAAATGATTTTTGGAAGTTGATTACTTACATATTTGCAAAACTGTATTTGCAGAAGAGCATATGTAAAGGCTGAAGGCAGTTGCCTGCAGGGAATAAATTAATCGGCTAATACGAAACTGACATTTTGATAAATAAACAAACTCTTTACCAGAAGTTGTCTTCATTCAAAGACTGATCAGTTTTTTGGTATATTTATACATATAGTTCGTCGAAGTGAATAAGTCGAATTTTGTACGTCGAGGAAGTTATAAACCGAGTGACGATTCGCTTGAAAAACTAATTATAAATAACCGAATAGAGTGATTTCTATTCATTTACAATGATTTCCTAATGTTCCAGGCTATTTTGAGTGATCTTTGGATGGATAGAATGACTTGAAATCACCACTAATCGCACTGTGAATCATCATGCGATCATTGTAAATCACTGGAAATCACTTGGTAGTCTGAAAATCGAGGAAATCACGTGACAATATATAGAAATCATCAATGGAACGTTAACGAACTGGAACAAGATAGGCTAGCAATGGGTTCCATGATTTCGTCGAACGCGGTGTTCAATTGATTAGCAATGGTCTCAGTTGTCTCGATCGATTCCCACGTCATTCAAGTTCCTACGTTCTAAAATTCGACTTCCTACTGTTTGGCTTACAATGACTTCCACCACTTGAGACCAAACCGAACGCGAGGAGACTTCAAAGGTATGAACTGCCTAGTTGCTGCAGGGAAAACCATACGTGGATCCAAGTAGTAAAACCGATCGTTGTAGCTGGTATTTCATTTGGTATTGATAACCATAAGGGA
Source organism: Diprion similis (assembly GCF_021155765.1). Classification (NCBI taxonomy): domain Eukaryota; kingdom Metazoa; phylum Arthropoda; class Insecta; order Hymenoptera; family Diprionidae; genus Diprion; species Diprion similis. The sequence continues at coordinate 17,659,368 of NC_060114.1, forward strand.
CACACGTGGGTATAATGGGACGAATGTATGGGTCCGGTGTTGAACCTATCAGGACAGCCCATCGTCGAGGCTCTTTGGAGACGGTACCGCGAATGCCGATTGAATATGGATCATCGGTGTTATCCGTGTGGGACTGACCGATCGTTACCTGTCCTCCACCACCACCACCACCACCACCACGTCGTCAACGACGACGTAGGTACGCCACCTTCTCGATGAATATAAATTCATCCGTCGTTCTAAAAGAGAAATAAACTACGCCACAAGGACAAGACAAACTCCGCGGTGCTTTTATACGACTGGTGGTGTTTTTATCTCATCGCGCGACAAGATCGAACGGAATAATAATAAATAAATCTTCCGTCGGTATGTTATACTCTGTATATTGTGTTGTTGCTAACGTTCCTTCGTTTCTTCATTCTTCAACTCACGTTTTGTCTCAATGTTTGAAGATCATTTTTATCACCAGGCCAGCCCTTCTGCACCGACGAATGTCTTCTTAACGATCATCAACTTTGCTTCATACGCGATTCTTCTTTTGGACAATTTTTGAGACACTGTATAGGTATACCTACATCTAGATATAATGGTAATCCATCGGGGTTGTCTTATCTAGGATCGAGAAGCGACTGTTCGGACCGTTTGGAATCCTATACTTTGTCGCGTCGTTTAGTGATTTGGAATATTTCTTTCTTTGTTCACACTCTTTTAATTTCTGACGATGGACACGGTACGTTACACAGATTGACGGAACGTGAAGAATATAAGAAATATTGTCAAAGTGGCGTGCGGTTAGATGTATGTTGGAAACGTTGAAGGAAGGGGAAGAGAAGAGAAATAGACGAAGTCATGGATATGATTGTCAGTCGAAGGATACCGAGGCTGAAAAAATGTTGACAAATCTCTTGGAATTATTCATCGTGTGGTCTGAATTGAAAATCGTGCATCATAAACATCGTGAAATGTGTGGTACTAGACCGTAACATGAATAACTACCTGCAAGTTCTAGAATATAAAAGTCTCGCTGAGGTGTCTTCGTCCTACTTCTTCGTTATAGAACGCCATTGTCCTTAGTGCAATATTTGCGACAGTTTTTTTTTCTTCCCTCTTCAAACATTTTTCCGATTCATTTTTTAAAACCCTTCTGATGATCGCTGAAGAATTATAGCCCTAGATCCTAGTGATAAAGTCCATTTTAGTAGGGTAAAGTTATAGCAACATATTTAAGAGGTTAGGTTTTAAAAGCATATAAAATTTTGTAAATTACAGTGATAAGTGGTTAGATTTTTTTCACTCGCAGCCTCCTGCGACTAAAATTGGAACGCGAAAGATCTTTTGCAGCAGAACCCCTTAGAGATATCCACTTTTTTATTAGGGTCGTTCCTTAATGAATTGCAGATGATTATTGAGAGATGTGGAAATTTTTTTTCTCTCGTGCGAATAGCCAAAGTTTTTCGATAATACTTGTTTCAAACCTGTTTTCTTTGATCTTTTTCTATTTTCTTCCACGCGTTTTTCTCTTCTCCCCGTTTTTTTTTTTTTTTTTTTTTTTTTTTTACCTTTTTTCAATTACATACCACCTTCCCTCTCAATACCGAACCGACATTATAACCGTATAAACAACTTATTTCCTCATTGAGTGAAACCTCGAGGGAAATATACGGCTGTAACAATCCTCTTTGAGATAAGAAGAAGGAAGAAGAAGCGTGAAGATATTTTTTCGGATTATAAGGAGATAGGATGGCCAAAAATCTATACTTTTTATTAGTTTTGTTAAGGGATGGTCGTAAGTGAAATTCTTATTAAATAATTATATTATCAAACTTCGAAGATCTCTTTGAAAATATGGGTATAGAAAGAACTGTGATTATAAAAAAAAAATCTCAGACATCGTAACTTTATTTCCACATCGCTTCAAAAAATGTCTATATAAATATTCGTGGCTTAGGAGTGTAATATGTGATTTGATAAAATAACAAACAATTGGATAATTTTACTGACATTATAAAATGGTCCATTATACACTTCAGACATTCCTCTATCCATCTATCTACTCCGAATCCAATAAAATAAAACTTCATTTTTCAAGTTTTGGTCACGTTTTCCGTGTGCCTAGAACTCCTACAACACGTCCCTTTCTACGAGGTTAAAATCTTTAAGTGAGATGCGTACCAACTGTCTAAAGAAATCCCTATATTTCTAGGGAATTATTTGTCTGGCGAACGCCATTCTGCATAGTTGTGGCGTGAGTTATGTATAAGTCCCGCTCATTTTCTCCCCACGCAGGATCCAACGTCACAACAATTAATCACCAATGATCTAGGTTATTTTCGCGAGGTTGGTACGCATCTTACTTAAGTTCAGTTCAGCGCGAGAGAGAAACTTTTTCGGAGAAAGAAGCTGCGCTCCTAGGAACACCATGTACACTCACACCACGTGCCTGCCTGCCTGCTTGCCTGCCTGCCTGCCTGCCTGCCGTGTCGTTTCGTTTCGTTTCGTTTCGTGTCGTCGACGGACGTTCGAAAGTAGGTTGAGGCCCCCCGTATACGACGCCGAGGGCCTCCTCCCTCCGCCGACGACGACGGCCTCGTGCCAAATAATCGCCTGGCCGTGTTCAGCCGTGTTAAGGAACGCGTGTCGTGCCGCCACTGCCATACCGCAGCGTTAAAATCGTGGGACAAGCCCAGTGGGTGAGGAAGACGGTGTCTGTATTTTGAACCTCGTTGTAAAGCGAGGAGAGCGTCTCCGATGATAGATTCGTCGATTGGGTAAAAGTTTTTAGGATTGATCAGAATTTTTCGACTCCTCGTTACTTCGTCTTTTTAACAAAATTTAAAAATAACAATATTGGACAGTGCGGTTGAAAATAAAGAATACAGCGTCGATTCTTTATTTTGATTAGATGCTGATTTGACTGATTTGAGAAATATATAATACCAAAAACGAGTATTTGGTGTCATTATAAGTGTAAGGATCGAATAGGTTGGTTGAGTGAGTGGATCTTTTTCACCTGCCTGATCAAAAACTTTTACTTTACGTGTTTAATCGTTTGGCAATTGTTTGCAGGAATGAAAACGTTTAATCGCGAATTGGTTGGCTGTAGTTCGACGTTTGTTCAGTGCGAAGAGCTAGCGTAATAGAATATGTATAATGTGCTTAGGATCATGTGACTATTTCTAACTTCGTATTATTGTTGTTTCGTAATTCACAAAAGTATAAGAAAACAATTAGAAAAATCGTCCCACCTGGAAAATATAAGAATTTCGGACAAGAAGATTTTTTTTTTTTTTTTACAAAAAAACTTAATTATTAAATTACTTTACGGCTGGCCCAATTTCGTTCGAAATCTGATTAGTTATTTCTAAGTAAAACGAAATCTAAGAATTGGAACGTGTCTCGTCCGAATCGGTCTATCCGTTTTTGAATTATGGTCGAATAAAAAGTTCAAAAAACTTGGTAAGTACTCAGGTACAGTCTGATCGAATTTGTCCCAGGTTACAAAGAACGCATCGATTGGGACCAAAATCGTAAAAATCCGTCAATTACTTTTCGAGATATTGTCGTACAAAAATAAACGCCATGTATGTAACTTATATATAACACATATAATAACCTACCCTATTCGGTGTCGGGTGTGATATTATCATTTTATTTCGACGATATTAGACGGACGTTAGCGTGAAAATACTGAGATCGACGAACCTCCGCGTTGCCACTATAAAACGAGTGCTTGGATCAAAGATCAGAGATCAAACATTCGGTATTATATGTATACGTATTACGTACACGAACGCACACATTTCACCTTCCTTAGTCGTGTTATCGCGGAATGTATTCTTGTGTCGACCAACCAAACGAACGATCCCCTCTTTTTACCCATCGAAATTGTCACACGTTATGTATCACAGACTCGGGAGGTTGAGTTACTTTGGATTAGGTTAGGTTAAGGTTAAAGTTAGGTTAGGGGTTAGGTTAGGTCAGGTCAGGTCAGGCTGGGCAAGAGAATATCATCGGCACGTGCACAATCGTCATTGACAATTCATCGTTTGTTTGTTTATAGTCGCGTCATCATTGTTGGTATACCCGCTGAATTGTTTCAAATTAGGCAAATGGTTTTTTTTTTTTTTTTTTTAAGTCTTTTTCGAATATCTTCCATAAGGCTAGGATTTTATGAGAATTTTAACCTCATTTAAATATGGTGTGTAAAAAAAAAAAAATAGGAAGTATTTCATCCAGTTTCTTCGCGGATTACCTGATCAAAAAACGATTACCCGGATATGTGCCTTCAGATGATTAATTAAATTGTGTTTAAGAATAATAATGACTCTTTCTAAGAAGAAATAAGTAGAAACTCGATATTAGAAAACATTGGGACGTTTTGGACCTTTTGTTAAAAATGACTGACCGAAATCAAACTTCCTAGATCTACGAAATGAAAGAAAATGTTAGTATTTGTATTGAGAATGATATGAAGTTCGTCCAACTGTCAAATTGTACTGAACGATGTATTTTTGAAAATTTATCAAAGAAATTAGAATAAGTATTCAAGTTTCTTACGCGCGTCGTTTAAATGGGAAGGAGGTGTCACAGCTTTTACTTAGACATGAGCTGAAAGTGCACCTTTTAGAATTTAGATTCTGTCAATCGATGCCCATACACATCGTCTAGTCCAGAGAGTCGGTTCAAACTCATTGGAATCTCTTACCCATTCCCACTTACATATCGTTAACGAGCTCGACCTCGGGCAAGGATCACTTAATTGATGATCTGCCCAAAGAGATGTATGGCGAACGATATAAGGCGCCCCCAGCGTATACCAAGAATAGATTATAGATGATAAATAGTTGTCCTATCATTGTTTCACAAATATGTTACTTCGTATCAAGATGTCTGCCTTTAGTTTGCGGAGAGATTATTCGTACCTTTACTCTCACGATTAGAGCATGTAGTACTTGAAGGCAGCTTTACCTATCTGAGTACATACTAAAGTGATGTTTTGTCTTTTCAATGGACGATCTAATTAATCGAAGTCACTTTATAGTCAGGTGACCGGTTAGGTACCGTTTCTCTCTCTCTCTCAGTCTTTCGATCTTTGACCAAAAGACTGCATCCATACTCCAAGCTTTATTTATAACTGTAGCGCGTAATGCTTGCAATGATCGTTTGGAAAATTGTTAAAATTCAAAACAAGAAGAAAAAAAAAGTGAGACGTAAAAAAAATACTTTCCAACAGAGAGAAAGAAAAAAATCTGTTACGTGTATTAGAAACTCAGATTTAACAGTTAAATAACGTTTAATTACTTGGTATACTAAAGTTTATCGTAATCTCAAGACTATTTGTGACACTATTAGCGTTTTGTACTTGATATCATTAAGCTATCAAATTCCACGGAGGGATTTTCTTGCCGGGGATATATATGAGCTTGATGTGTAGGTATAATAATGTCATACTCCACGAACGATATCATTATGGCTATATTGGTATTCATTGACAGAACTTTGCACGCTCCACACTTAAAAACACGATACATATTATACCGACACGATGACGATTTGGTACGAACACGTGTCTTCGTGATTTTATTATTACAACACGTTAGAACTCGTGTTCGTGACATAACCGGACGGACGTTGTCGGGAATGATATTTAGCTATGACTCGGCTTTTATTTGAACGCATATTGACAACTCTTCGTGTTGGGTTATTATACACATTCTGTTTTTGGCTTGTGACGTCGCCGCTACTTCCATCTCTCTCTCTTTTCTCACTTTCTCTGTATCTCTGTCACTGCTCATAAATAGCAAACAATGTCATTGACTGTGAGTTCATACTTCACACGAATGCAGCCGGTATCAAGGCAGGCAGCAAGCAACACGCTTTTATAATACATTCGCTTAAATCGGATCATGCGATATAGGCGAACTCGATTATGCAAGAGTTATCCGGCTGACTACTAGTTCGATATATATATATATATATATATATATATATATATATATATATATACACATACACTGTGTATATTCAGTTGCGTATATTCCGATTACGTAAGGATGGTGCCAAACGTGAATTCGAATCTTGGGTCAGAGAATTTCCGCATGAAGGAATGTATCCGGACTTCAGGTTGACTTTGAATATAGAGTATGAGGATTCAGGAGTTCTAGATTAATCTTTATCGATCGTTGAAAAGTCAGGTACGCAATTACTTGAGATTTTTTCACTTGCAAAGATGGTTAAGAAGACAAGGTATATCCCATGAAGGGTAATGAGTACAAAAAAGTCGAGGAAAAAGTCATAGGGCTTCAAAGTGAGATTTGAGCGGATGCACTCTGACGCAGAACTGCTGGTTGAGGAGAGGGAAACGAGTGAAGCGGGGTGATTGAGGAAAGGAGAAAGGGGACTTTTGGTAGCCTTGCACTATGAACCAAGTGGGTCGTGCGCCCCAGTTTCATTGCGCATGCACTCTCGAGAGCGCGGTCGGTGGAATCGATCCTCGGCGGTACCACCACCACCACTACCACTACCACAACCATCGGGATAGGAAATCCCAACGATGGCGAGTAGTGATGCATCCATTTCCATCCCCCCAATGGTGAACCTGCAAGCGTCCCCTGGGTCCAAGGTAACCCAGCGGGATTCGCGATCCCTGGAGCAGCGAGCGTTCAGCCAGCTCTGGAGGCTGCGGTCACAGACATTGACCCAGATGTCATTGGTGCCTGCAGTTAGTGTAGTAGGGACCTATACAACTCGACGTCCAAACGCGCTGCTGCATCGCCCAGCCAAATGCACTCGGCACCCCGGACTGACTGACTGGCTGAGTGCCTCGGAATGCGTTTATTTGAGCTGCGTGCTGCCAACAACCGGTGCTGGAATTTTGGCTAATCAGCTGGAAATTTCGGCTGAAAAGTTTTCATGGTTGAATTAACGGTATATGGTTTATATTTACATGTGCGACATGTTTCTTGGTTTGGTTTTGCAAGGTTTAAGTTATAGCAACGTTATTGTGCGACGATGCGTGTTTAGGAAATGTTTTTAGTTCGGAAATGCAGGATTTTTGGGAATTCGGTAAATCAAAAGAAAAGCAAAACTTGACCACGTCAAAGTTGTTCTGAAAGCGTGAAATACTGATTTTATTTCCAATGCTTCATTACCTTGACTTTACTAGTTCGACAGTCTAACAAGGAGAGCATCAAACCTCCGGATCACAGAATTTGCTGACACTTGTACGTTCTTTGACCTAAAAAATGGAGCTTCCGATGCCTAGTTTTTAGTTTTTCGATCCATTAGGTCGTTTTTAACGCCGGTTAAAATTGATTATATCAGCAGTTTAATGAGTGGAATGACCTATTGAATGAAACATGTCGTGTATTTTTGTCCCAAAGATTAATTTTCATCGTTCTCTCTTGAAGTTACGATAACAGGTTCTGCTAGATTCAAATGTAAAGGGATATAACATTTCAGATCCATAATAAAGTTTACGTTGCGGATTTTATAAAACCTGATGAATTCTAAATCGATTGAGGGAAGGCCCAACGGATGGAACCACACATCGGAACCTCAATATTTTGGGCCTGAAAAATCCCCTAGAAGTTTCAACAACATCTGTGATTCGGAGGTTCGACAATTTCCTTGTAAATATCGAAGATCGGGAAGCATGCGAAGCACAAACAAGATCATAGCGTCACTTGGGGCGATGATCTTCGGCATTTTGGCAGTACCGCAACAGCTTGCGAGGTGGTGACGAATAGTCAGGGCCAGGGTTTAGAGTTTGGACCTCGACGAAGCAAAGCCATGGCTGTGGGCAGATGGCCGATGCAGCAGCAAGCTGCGCATGTCATCAGAGGCAGTTGCTACGACGCGCGTGTGCATTGCACGTCGCGTCGTCGGTACATAACTCTGACGGTAAAAATAACCCTACTTTCAAAATAACACTTATAATCGTGCGCGAGCATACGCACCATCATATTCTACGCGCGTGCAAAGCGCCATGTGCAATGTCACCAAGGTCGAGTGCCACTCTTGTAAATAACTTTTAAATACTTCAGGGCGATACGCTAGTAGAGAATTGCTGTTGGCGAAATGGAGGAAGAAGGATGGATGGATGCTTCGAAATGAAAAGGTCGATGGTGTTTATTTTCATTAGTCGATAAACAACTGCGAATGATTGTCCAGATAGCAGACAGCCAGAACGTGACGTCATTAGACACCATTTCTTCGCAAATGATAAGCTGCTGCTATTATCTTCTCCTTTTTCCATGACAGCTTTTTCTCCCCGACGACTGTTTTCACTGAGAAATTAAAAGCCGGTTTTGCGGTGTTGCACACCTGGACGACACGCTGTCAGGTGCAGATGTTTATCAAACCTGCGGACAATTTCCACACTTTGAAATAAACTTCGGAATTGTTTTCCACTTTTGGCGCATTGTCTGGCACTGGCTTTGAAAACCATCGATCCATCTCCAAGAATAATTTCAATTCATTGGCTGATTGTCTGTAGGATTGTACGTAGTTCCAGATATGCGAAAGGTCTGAGACACGGAACGGATTAGACAGCCTAGGGGAATCCATTGTCGTGTTAACGTAACTTCTCTCGCCTGGTGGAAGGAAAATTAAGCGTTACGGTACATTGGAATCAATTTTACGCGTCGATTCACGCAATTTCTGTTATGATTTGTCCGATTTCAAAGCGATTTCTACAATGCTTCACAACGACGATTACCTACTTTGATTTCAGAGTAAGTATAATAGTCTGATTTCAGATTCGATTTTACGACTGATTTCATCGCTCAGATTTAAAGCTTGAATTACCGCTCAATTTCATCCCCCGTCTGACAAACCCCTTCATGACATTGAGACGCACTTCAAGCCTGAAGCGTACTCAGCTGTTCATTCACCTCTCATGCTCACAGTCGTCCTGCTGCGATTCGATGAACACCATCACAATTCGTGTATGGGCCATAGTCGGAATTGACATCGTGGTTTTAGATTGGAGAGTCTGTCACATTGCAGAAATCGTTTTCGAACTATCGAACTTGAAGATCGATACCTAAACCCTAAACGATCATTAATAACTCCTCGAGACTATAATAGTGCAGACAGGTGAATAGTGAACAGAAACGGATCGTTGTACGTTTATTTATTCATTTATTTCTCACACATTATCTTTTTTGTTTCGAATCAAAACTGAAACAACTTTCCTTTCCAATCAATTTTAAAGAAACTATACGTTGATCATGGACACATAAAATTTCTATACAACGAAAACTCGTTTCAGTTTTGATTAAAAAAAAAAAAAATATAGCGACTCTATGGGAACCTATTTATGAATATTACTATACAAGTATAGATTTCGTGTAGTATAGTTTGAACAAGATCAAGTTGATCCCAAAGTTTCATCAATTTTTGAGAATTCGTTAGCGCCAGTATAAATCCAATCGAGAACTCACTGTGCCCCGATCTTCATCGAAGAAGCTTCTCTCTCGCAGGAATACACGCAATAAACAATTTTTTATTACCTCAACTTCTTTAGAATTCATTCTTTTCGAAAAAAAAAAAAAAAAAAAACTGTTTAAGACGTTAAATTTGATTTTAGTACAAAAGATTGACACTTTTCTTTCGAACCGAACGATCAATTGCAAAGAGGAAACGTAAACGGCTCATGAATACCTCTTCCAATGTCTTCCATTATGCTGCTAATGACTGGACTCCTTTGGCTGCTGACTTCAGCTTCATGACGAAAATCTCTCGTGTCTAGAGTAGAGGGTCGGTGAGGGGGTGGGGGACATAGTCAGAACGCGTTCGCCGATCCTTGGTTGGCACACGTATTAGGGTGGGTCAGGGCTTCGCGATTCTTTTGCGCTCGATATCCCAGCCTCAACGCAAGGACGCGACGGAGGAGGCAGGCGGTCTGCTCTTGCGACACAAGTGACACGTAGACTGACTGCTATTAATTAAAACGAGAGTGTGCGACGATGACGCGGTACGTGAGCCGCAGTGGCAGGCGGCCGGAAGTAGCTGAAGAGGGAATTTCCGTCTGCCTTGATCGTTTCCCAACTAATTCTTCTTCCTTCTCTTCTTTTTCACTTCTTCGTCTTCTTCTTCATCTTCTTGGCACGCGCCATTCAAAGGCTGCCTACTTGTCCGCTGACCTGGCCTCCTGGGAGGCGAGGCGTGATGATGCTGCGCATTGGCGCCGGTCCAGGGGACGAACAACGAAACCAATCGTAACTCGAAACCGCTTGCAGGAAGCTGGTAGGGCACTCCGGTGAACGTGGAATTCGGAAGACGTTCCGGGGAATGAATTCTTTCATTGAGGTGGTTTTTTTTCTTTTTTTTCTTCTGTTCTTTTCTTGTGTTCACTTTATTACGAGACATTACCCATGGACATACCTATATAGTCCTTTTTCTAGTATCGACCATATGATCGTAAAGCAGAATCTGATAAATTTTTTACAATTTTTAAGAGATTTGAATTGCGGAATCGGTGTATAATATAAAGCATTTGTTTTTGATTTCAATATTTTTTATTTATTTATTTATTTACTTATTTTTATTTACTTTTTTATCAACTTTTGAACATCTTTTTTCCTGCACTGGATTTATTGATTTCCCGTGAGACGTGGGTTACTCGTAGAATGATGACGATGACGATGATGCGATGAGTGTATCGATGGTGGGTTCGATGTTCGCGAATCGTTTATCACAAACATCGCGTTGGATTGCCGATTCAATTGTATATTCCTACTCCTTGCCGTACGATCCTTGTTGATCGTTAATTGATTTTATTGCTTTTTATTGTACCTCTTATTGGCCGTTGTTCTTCGACTTTAGATCCGCGGCCAGTCGTCGCGTTTTTGGCACTGCGGGCCATTGACTCTGTCCGTTGATGACTTCATGCTCGCACGGAAGGAAAAAAAACAACGTGTGTCATCGTAGCTGCGCTTTATTTATCTTTTTTCTTTCTCTTTTTCATCCATCATCATCTCGTAACCCGGGATGAAATTTTGGTGTCTCATTTTTTCCCTTTCCTTACTCTTTTCTTCTCTTGTTGTGCTCCAAGTACGAATCCAGACGCCAAGAAATATTCACTTCGGGTTTAAAATCCATTCTCTAATTCACCATTTACAGTATTGTGTAAACTGGAACACAGCTGCACGTGTCACGATGAATGATCAGCTGCACGATGGGGGGTCGAACGTTATCATATCGCGCTCGTTCAAATCGCATATATACAGTATATAACATACACGTAACCTGAATACTGTATGTTCGTCGATTGTGTATGATAATATATAATATAATCTGCATGTATGTGTATATATATAATATATTATCATACGATATCATAGCAGAACGAGTCTACATGGCACAAGGTGAAAAAGTTCAAATTTAATTGATGTAAACTGGTCTGAGTATGAACCTTAAGACGTGTGTGGATTAGTGAAGATTGGAGGATATAATAAAAATTTTATATCCGCTCAAAGTTTTCCAGTTACTTTTTTCTAAATGCGGTAAAATAAATGGCTCGTAAATAATGTTGTATTTTTTTTCTGTTCGTATTCAATTTTTTTTATTTTGTTACTTACGGTTTTCGACACACAAATATCTAATTATACGTACTTCCGTGATGATCGTGACCGCAAACTTACAATGTTACATGCATATGTAAATTTTTTATAAGTATAGTTAAGTTTTTATTTACAGCTTGCATAACGTAACAGGGTTTTTACGTAGCCAATGTTCCGCTGCTTCTTCTACTATGTAGGACAATAACAACAACGCGCGAGACTTATATATTGAGCGAAGCTTTGAACTTGTGAAATTATCGCGTTGTGTCTGCAGGTTTGGATGCGACGGTTTGAAAAACGATAAATAAGAACGAACCGAAATTTTTTTTTTTTCTTTATTCCGTTCGATCGTGCCGTTTCGACAGAGAATAGAAAATTCCAACTTTTCTTCTACTAGAATTTGATGATTTATTGACTTTCTGTAATTATTTTTTTTTATTTAAATAAAGTTAGCAAAATCGCGAATCTAGATTGAAAACATACACAATTAGGTATTTGAATGAAAAATGTGGAAATATTCTGTCAAAGTTCGTCAAATATAATGTCGAAAAATAATTGATACGTATTTTTTCTTTTTTCAATTCAATGTTTATTAACAAAGATATATCAAGTCGAATTCCGCGTGACGTTATGATGTTCCTTTTTCAAACTCCTGTACATATTTGTTAATGAACATTGAATTGAAAAAAGAAAAAATACGTTTCAATTATTTTTCTACATTCTATCTGACTAACCTAATGGAATTATTAATTCAAATACCTATTTGCAACCTGCCATATTTTTTTCATCTGGGGGAGAAAAAATCATCGAGTCTTCTCGTCGGATGAAAAACAAGCAAAAGGCAGGACCGGGCCAAAGGACATGCAGGGTGTTACGTCGACTGGAATATAACGGCCGGGGCATATTCATCGAGCGGTTCGTTGGGTCCGGTTATACTATAGTTGGCGCCCTCGTCTCCTCGATTATATGGTGAAAGTTGAGGGAAAGGGCAGGCAAAGCGCGGCGACGGGTCGCCGAAAGGACATCGAAAGGGCGCCGACGACAAGACCTTTCACTCTCCTTACGGCACGTCGACTATCGCTCGTCCCGGCCTTTCCGACGGCCCGGAATTTACTCGCTAATGGCAAACACCCGACCGAGTCACTCAGGTGGGACGAAACTCGGTGCGCTGCCCTGTACAAATATTTGAACCGAACGGCCGAATTTCGTACGTATGTAGGTATACGATTCGATGCGTACCGAGTGGAAACGGTGACACTGCGCATGCGTCAGATAATCGAACTCTATTGGTCGGTGAGATGATCGTAACGCACGGCAGGTGTGCCAACTTGACTCGAAACGGGACATCGATGTGTGGAACTCTCGCGAATCGACTGGCGAATTGATGTTATGTTGTTATGATGACTCGTAGAAATTATCGGTCGCTGGTAGGTTAATAATAAAAGTGTGTCTAGTTCACGGTTTTACACACAAGTCTTGCAATTCAGGCAGTGAATTCAGCGTTGAAGGAAAATTCTGGTGGCGCTGCGATCGAGGGATGCATAAACATAACCTACATCGTGCGTATTACTGATTTACTGCATGTTGGTTTTGTTTACGTTTTTGGGAATGGAAATCCATCGATCGCAACAACGCTAGCGGATTGGCACGTTGAGAGGTCAACGTTGAAATTCACAGTTGCAGGACATGTGTGTAAGACTGTGATTTAGTTGTATTGAATAGCTATATCGATTGTTTTAAGTCCGATGCTTAACCTAAAAACATTTCCATCATCTGCATAATCTTCCGTAAGCTGAGTTGGCCAGCCTGTATGATAATCAGACATCGCGCATGAGCAGCTGGTCACTCAATTTATTAAGCTTCACTGTTGCTTTTTGTTAATTAATACTGTGCTCGGTAAATCAAGGTTCCTTTCCGGACGTAGATCTATAGAGAAAAGTCAGGGAAAACGGAAGTCGACAATTTGTGACAACTACTTGAATTTCAGGACTGGGACGATATTTCAAATGGTTTTCTATTTTGAACGTGTTTTTGTTTCATTATAAATAGATTTGAACAACGACGAGGTTAGGGTTCGCGACGTTAAAATGTTACTATGCATCGTAAGAGAAAATGATGATTTTGCAAATTTAGGTTAACCTGTTGATATTCGGTGAACGGTAGGAAAGCAAAAGATACTCATATATTTTGTAAATTCACGTGCTTATGCAATTCCAATCATGCTGAAATTGCAAAATGGATATTTTTTTTCACCTATCTTTCGTTACGTTAACGTTACTATATAACTTCGACACAATTTTACGGCCGTGAAAGCTCGAAATCTCCAAGAAGACTGGACCGATCAATGACCCCGCAAGATTCGGACCGATTTCCCTCTCCGATTTCCTCCCTCGGTATCCTTCCTTTCTCTCACGAGGTCGGAATCCCAAAGATTCCCGTTTCTCCTCTCGGCTCGTGCGTCAAAGTAGCAGCCGCTAACATAACACAAAAATTAAAACGACGCCCGCGGTTATACGACGGCTCGAACCTCTTGGACCAATCGTGTTCATCCAAGTTGACATTTGGCAGGTGTACAGTCTAGTCAAAACAATTTACAAACGAAACTATTACGAAAATTAGGCTGAACAAGTGCAGCTCCAGAGGTTAACGAAGTCGAATCAGGTCAAATAATAACTTGTATACATATATATATAAACAACTTTTAAAGCATGACGTTGCTGATTAAAATTTTTTTTATAATAAAAAAGAATTGCCATGTACTCGTATATCCAATACCAGTAAATTGTGAGCTTATTTTTGTTTTTGTAAGTGGACGGATTATCTTCAAATCATCTGTAATTGATTTTTATTAATCGAATCGATTGACTGGAGAGATAATTTGTGTAAAATTCAACGTAGATCGCATGTAATAAAAAGTTGATGGAATTTCGAAAAATTCACGTCAATTGATTTGTGTAGAATTCATTTACAAACTCAATGAACAATTGTGTATTGAAATTGAACAAACTATGTACGAATTTGGGATTAAGGGAGTTGGTTGGCAAGAATCGGTACTTTTTATTGATTTTATTACCAGATAGGCGAACGTTGAGAATTCATGTAATCATTATATTCGCAAGCTACGAAGACAAAATCAATCGAATCTGTACTAAACTTAAAACGAATTAAAATGCAGCCTCGAAATCAAACCTCTTCTTTATCATTCCAGAATTCTCTGTTCTTTCATTTCTACATAAATCTTCCCACCTACTTTCGAAATATACATGAGAAAAAAAAAGAAACTGTCAAAAAATATCGACCTTCAACCTCTTTGAAATTGTGAAAAATTACAATTCAGTTACTGATTATCGAAACATTTCGTCCTCGATTTTTCCGTAGCTACGCTTCTTCGCATCGACTGTACACCCAAATACATCCCGAAAAGTATGACAACGCAGTCCTCGGCCCACGTACAAGACCAGGGACCACTGGGGCACTGGCCCACGACCCGAGACGAACAAGATACTACGCTCCTTGTGAAGATCTCGCCGGGTGTTCCGCGCGGTCGGACGGAAAGCGACGACGGTGGGAGTAAACGACTCCTGGTTTTCGGGCCCATAGCTGCGTAGAAAGTTGGGCCCCGAGTGGGGGGCGGGAGGGGGCCTCGGTCCCACAGTTTCGGCAACTGCGTCACGGTGTTCGCTTCGCGCAGAGACACGTCGACTGTTGAAATTAACGACGCGGAAATTTTTACCCCGCGGTATAACAGAGTGCGGATCGGATCGAACGAACGATCAACCTCCGGGGTTACGTCACATCGTTTTTTTTCGCGCGATTCGGTCAAGGTGACTTCGCGATAACGTTGCAAGATCGTTCGCCGTTTCAAAACCTGATATCGGTGTTCACTGTAGAACGGAAAATACTGCGTGACAAGTGTTGAACAGGTGCGTTGGAATTCTTTCAGCCACAATTACATCGTAGGATTTTACGATTTTTAATACGACAATTTCACCGCCAGGGGAATCATATCTCTGTCCGTTACTCCTGGGATTAGTTAGTTGGAATTAGCGTGATTAGCATGGCCGTAAAAATCTGTGATGGGAATACCCCCGGGCGAATGGAACGCGCTCAATCCTTCCGATCGCATCGAACGAACGATCTCTCAGTTATGTTCGATGGTGAAATAAGAATTTATACCCACGACGTTTTCAGTCGATTTTCCCCCGTTTACTTCTCTTCTTGTACACGTTGTAGGGTAGAATTCTTTCAAGCTTCAAATTCACGAATCAAAAAGTTAGGAGAAGACTAAAATCCCGATTTGCAACCCGATGAAAGTCTGCGTTCTATAGGATATACTGCACTCGAAGGTTGACTATTAGATAAATAATTTTAGGCAATCTCTTGAAGATCGCTGTGATGGTCAAAATAATTTGAAAAACGTTGGGAGCGGATCAATAACACCTAAATTCAATCATTTCAAACGTTCCGATTGTGAAATGTTTTCTTAAATATTGTCTACTAACTTGTATTGTGTGCGAATTCACGAAGATGTTGTTTCATTCAAGTTCACCACCATTGGCACTCAATGATTTTTGTATAATAAGAATTCATATAGACAAAAAGTTGAGTGAGAAACGGTCGTTTTATTTTTTACACACGATAGAAGCCGCAGGTTTCAGATATTACGCGGAACTTGGATAATGTAGACAGTTGTTACTCACAGTTGTTTATTTCCTCACTATGCGTATACATGCAACCTTCGTCGTCGCTTCCACACTTGTCACGAGTAGTTGTTCTCTTACGCTGAGAAAAAATTTTTGTTTTATGTCTACCGTTAAAATGACGATAATAATTTTACCGTTGTGATTGCAGGAAATGAATATACTCTGAGAATAAAAAAAATATTCAAATAAGCAAAAGAATTGTACAAGATCAACACAAATCTTGTATGTCATAATAACAGTGATTTTATTTATCACATCTTCGATGCTGTTTACTCAATAGCTCTGCGATATAATCTGTTTGTATATAAACGTGAATTCGATTTTTAAAACTGTCATCGCAAGTATAAATTTTTACTCACAATCAGTTTATCGGACGAAAACCCCTGTATAGGCCAGGCACTGTGCCAAAAGCTGTTTAGTTAATATTATATGTACACGTATGTATAGTGCATGTCATAGGAATTCGCAGATTGATGTAAAGCGTTTTGAAATTGCAAAGTTTTTCTGTTGCAAAGTAGTTGAAAATCGATTGTATCCCTGTATCGAAAAGATGATAAGAATTATAGATTCGAAGAAACATAGTTTACGGTATATTCCTAACCACGTTTGTGTATTTTTTGTTACAGATATACCGATCGTATTACCTCACAACCCGTGGTACAGGTCTAAGGAGAAATCATCGGTACCGAGTAGGACGAAGATGCGTTAGAAGTAACGTTTTATCGATCACTATCGAAAGAAGGTTGAACATTAAGAAAAGAGATCACGAATCGGCCGTCGATATATCGAGGAGTGAAAGGCGAGAAAGGTAATCCCCGATAGAGTGAAGCGCGCAGTTTCATCAGGCTCTGGCGCGAGTGAAAAGAAGAAGAAGAAGAATAGGAAGAAGAAAAAGACGAAAAAGAAGAAGAAGCGACAGTGGAGAACGCGGCCGCGGGATGTAAACGTCCGAGAATGAAAAGTTTGTTTAGTTTTTCTACGATCAATTGTTGTATGTAAGAAGGGTAGGGAAGAAAAAAAAAAAACGAAACAAAAAAAAAAAAAACTAAAAAAATAAGTAGAACGTGTTACCGAACGTGCGACGGAAAACGACGGTGTTTCCGCGACGCGATATTTCTCTTTGCCACACGGTTAACGATAAAACCAAACAGGAAGGAGAATCGTAATTTCTCCTAAAACCCCGCTCCCCCATCCCTCGCATGACCCTCGTAAATTTTTCGGCCGGAGGTACCATCTTTACCGACTTATCGACGCGAGGCGAACGAGGTGCGCGTTTATTTGACCGTGGTGCGTCCGGTGGGCGCCGATCGGCCAGCTAAACCGGAGTCACGGTGGCCAGCCTAGTGAGCGGCGGCGGCGTCGCGGTGCGGTACGATGAGGCGTCCGTGGTGGCGGGAGCTGGGGCCGTCGTTTTGGCCCCCGCTACCCGGCTAGCGCCCTCTAGCATGGACACCTCCGAGGGGCCCACGGGCCCCCGAGTCAAGGCGGAGACACCCGACCACTTGGCCAGCACGTCTGTCGCCGGTGGCGGTGGCGGAGGAGGAGGAGGAGGCGGTGGCGGCGGGGGCGGCAACAACACCGCCGGAATACAGAGCGCCGGTAGCGCTAGCGGACTCTTCGCCGGTATTGCGAGCAGCAATAAGCGGCCCCGACCCGACGACTGGTTGGCGCCCCACAGCCCCAATTCCCCCGAACCCCTGCCGACCCAGCACCCGCTTTACGCTACGCCTCAACAACAGCAGCAGCAACAGCAACTCCATCATCACCAGTACCAAGTACCCCAGCAGCAGCAGCAGCAGCAGCAGCAGCAACAGCAACAGCAACAGCAACAGCAACAGCAGCAGCAGCAGCAGCAGCAACCGCCCTTGGCCCACTCCACTCCCCTCGCACAATCTCAGCCCCAGAGTGCACCGGCTACACAACAGCCTCAGATACCCCAAGCATCGAACAACAACGGATATGCCAGTCCGTTGAGCTCAGGCAGCTACGATCCGTATAGTCCCAACGGCAAGATTGGTGAGTATATTAAGACTTCGTACACGTGGGTTTTTTTTTTTCTTTCTTTCTTTCTTTCTTTCATCCCTCCATTCGGTCTCTCTTCGTCTCGCGGTTATTAACTTTCGGTTACGGTGTAGTAGAGTTGACCGTATTGTTTTGGTATTGGGGTAATTAGAGTATCTTAATATATGCTAGTTTAAAAAACTTTGAACGTTAAATATAACAACATACTATGCTGCACAATAGAACATATTTTTATTTTTTTTATTTTTGGCACGTATATATATATACGTATGTTGACGAAATTTCGATCGATCAAACTCTGTTATAAAATCTTGAAAAGCAAATAAAACTTAGCAACTTGTACGAATAGTAATACGAAATAATGGACTTTTGAGGCTCCGTATTGCGCTGATGTATATTCATTTATTTCCGGAACTCGAAATAAGTGAAAACTTGATCTGTCGAGACTTCGGACGTACATTTTAAGACAACATAAAAACGAAAAAAAAAAAAAAAAATCGCTACATTTTCATATGGTCATTAGATATATACGCATATCGAATATCAAGCAACGCATCGTTCGAAAAAAAACGTGTCGATATGTTGGTTTCTTCTGTACAGAAACAACGAGCCTATTGGTATAGTCATTACACATTCTTTTTTCGGGATGTGAATGTCTTGCAAGCGAATGGAACGTACACTCGAGGACAGTGATTCTGAGACAAGTTGTCATTTCTGACAACTGACGTAACTATTAATAATCCATATTCTCTATTGGACGGTCATGGGTTATGTTATGTTTATAATAATTGAGCTTGTTTCGCGACTAGCCGGTGGTGGCGCTGCGGGCGGGCTGACTTACCATTGCCAACGTGACCGAGTTGTCCAAGAAATTAGCGTTGCAGAATCACTGACTACAAGTGTACGGGTTCATGGGGTGTTGAACGTGAAAGTATACAGCCGACCTTGAATGGAATCGTTGGCACTGTATGTTTTCGAAGCGTTAATTTACATTGCACACGTGTTTCCGATGGCCTTTAAACGTCAGTCAGTCAATGACCGTTTCCGTACGTTTTGTACCGAGAGTTTAGGACTTTTTTTTCTTCGTTAATAGAAACAAAATTGAGAATCGTTTTGGACATTTCACCTTCTGTGATATTTATCTATAACAATTAAAGTTGAAACTGAAATATGTCGCAGTATATTATCCAGTTTTGGCTGTAACAAAAGAGTGAAAATTTGTCACTTAATTTACCGCTCTTTTATAAGAAATGAAATTATGCAGGACGAGCGCCGTCACTTTTTGTACAGAGTTTAGGCCGATTTCGGTGACGTCGGTACCGTCCGGGACTATTGAACTTATTCAAAGGGATATAACGCAAGTAATATACAGAACAGGTAGCTCCATCGTTCATTATTATCCACGTACAATCGCGCGTCGCGGTGCGTATGTAATTTCGATATTCCATCAAAGCACCGCAGTTAATCAGGAAACGAAATCGTGATCGTCGTTCTTCCGGCTTCAGGTTCGATAATGAAAATATCCACTAGGTAGTATCACTCGTACAACGTGAACGGCGTGACAAGCAATGGAAATACATATATCGAACAAAGGATACATTTCCGTGGAATTGAACAATTATTTGCGGTGTAAAGACTAGCAGCATGTCATCGGGTTGCGGCAGTATACGTTGATGTATATTTGACCGAATTTCACTTGCGAAACGATTTTTGTTGCGGTGGTGAGAAATTGCGGTTTTTTTTTGTACTGCTGCAGGGTGACGGTGACAAAAGAACGTTAGCAGCTCGCTCAATTGATGGTTGCTCAATTCCCAATGAAACTAAATACGACGGTGTCGTAATTACCGTGGTTCGTGAGCGCGTTCGTATCGCCATTACATTCTATAGCAATAGAATTAGTTACATACGTACCCATTGAAATACACTTGTGACAAAATTCTCAAGCAGTTTCAAAACTTTTAACGTTTTCTGCCTTCGCAATTGGTTTCTCTCTTCTCCCTTGCTATGGCTGCCATTGATAACCTGCAAAACGTGAAAATCTTGTACCAACCCAGGTGTAAATATCCGGTGCATTATAGACGAATGCCCATGCGAAAAAAAGAGGGAGAGAGACTCGTCATCGTATTTTTTACTATTCCTTTTTTAACGTCAAATGAAATCGAACGTCCACGCACGCATACCTTATAAAACAAGTTCGATAAGCCGTCCCAGTCTGTTGCTTTTGTATCTGTAGTAGTGGTAGTGCAGGCGGTCGGTAGATAGGTTTGCTAACCATTCTGCAGAAGTCGTAATTCCCATCGTGTCGGTGACGGCCCATGCGGGCACCCAGCGTTATGGCTTTAATACACCGTGCAGCACCCGCCTACAACAACTGCGTCGTAAATACTCACGAAACAATCTACTCGCGGTAATCTATGCAAATGGCGAATACCCGTATGTAACTACATACCACAACTAAGGGCAGTGACGCCTCGGCTACTATACGGTCTCATCGGTATAGGATCGCGGTGCAGAAGGGCATAGGCCAAGGAACGAACACCTCCAACCATCGGACGAACGGTTTATTATTTTCTTTAATACTGCGGAGAGAATGTGGCTCGCTTTGAGTTAGAGAGGTGAAAGACGGTTGCTTGGATCAACGGCACTCCACCATCCATCCTGCAAATCTCAAAGTGGATTGGACTAGATGCACGTACTGCGTGCCTGGTGGAAATGGCTTTTCCAACAGCCCCCAGACCGACTCATGGGATCAGAATTCAAAAGCGATGTGTACGTGTGCGACTGACCACTGCAATTTCTACCTTCGACAGTGTCCAATGCACCTTCATGCTGCTCGGGGAGGAGATGAGAGATTGTATCGCTGGAGGACGCTGATCCACGTAGTATAATGGCATGAACCTGCGATTACCGTCCGGTAGATCTAAACCAGTTCATCAACTGCAGTGCACGGAGAGTAACGTATAGCTCTGAAAAATCCTCGCTCGCCTGGCTGAGCAGAGGTTGGAAGGCTTCACGTCAGAGGTTGTGCACTCACGTGATACCCAACCATCTAAAATATACAACCTAGACTCGTCCGTTCGACCGCGATTGTGGGGACTGCAGTTCCGCGATCTATGCGCCTGTATGGGATATCGAAAAATCATATGGTCCCACCGCGTACGGCAGTCGATCGTTCTGCTTACCCTCTGCATATGCTCTGCACGCACCTTCATGTCCCTCAAACTTGAGGAACGAGGGTCCATGGTTACACCGTGAATAAGGTTGAGGCGCAGGGTACGATACGTCGTTCGCTAATCAGGTTGGTGTAGGTCGGCACATGCAGCTCTCTCGGTCCCAGTCAGTCAGTCAGTCAGTCAGCCAGTCAGTCAGTTAGTCAGTCAGTCAGTCGCTCCGTCGGACGCAGTTATATCTATTATCTGAATGGCGCATCCGCTTACTGCTCGAGTCTCTGACGCGTGAACCAGATCGTGTCCAATCTCAATCGAGCTCGTAATGTTATGTACCCACCACTCTATATCGACCCCAAGATCGCGTAGTTGCTTACTTCGAGCCAACCCCAAAGAACCCTATGTGGTGGTGAATACCTAAAACGCGATCGGTGCGTGCAACAGCTCCGTTGATGTGGAGGTAAGGCGAACGCCGATCGATAGGGCTCCTCGTAGTCGTCGTCGGCACCGCCGTCGGGTAACTCACCAAACGCCTTCGACTCCTTTCATCCTAACCACCATCTCTAGATTAGGAAGCATTGCGCCGTAGTAGGACAACGACTAAGCAATTGACGTCGAAATAAGATAATATGGCGTGAAAGGGAAAGAGAATGATATCTAAAAAAGTGAACGGAAAACATTCATTCATATACGATCCAATCTGCTTGAGAGTTGTTGTCCTGTGACCTATTTCAATTCGAACGAACATAAATCACTTTAACTAAGACTATGTATACTCGTTGCGTCTTCTCGAAATAAATTATCGTTTTCTAGATAATCTAGATCACGTAACAACTAATAAATGGAATTGTCCGATTATGGATTGTCGTTTTATTTTTGTTTTCTACTCGATGTAACCGTGATCCTGAAGACTGCGCCACTGCGTTGCCACCTGTGAGTGAGCGTAAAGACTCCGGTTGATGTCTGGCTTAGTGAACAGGTGGCGCCACCGATCACAACGCGGTATGTGTTCACACCCGCGTGACTCTTTTATATCCCTGAGAGCTCCACGAACGGGACGACAACAACACGGAGCTGAGAGGCACCGACCGGTTCCTGGGTGGCTAAGATAAGACGACATCGTGTCGTCGCGGAGGGACCGGAGAACGACCGGCAGGAGTTGTGCAGTTGATACACAGTACGCGTATGTCTGCGTCATCCGCGTTCCATCGTGTACCACATTGTAGAGACGTTGAGACTTTACGTGTCACTGTTAGTCCCATGCACAACACCGCGACTCTAGGATAATAATGGGTTGATGAGTGCATCAAGCTTTGTCTAGCTTTCAATTGAAAAACTCGTAATTGCAGTTTAAACGCATTGTACTGGTGTTAGTTCGTTTTCATCAGTCTATCATATACCTACGAGAAACTCAAACCCTGAATTGATACGTCCATTAACCTAATTTTTCTATGAAATAGCGCCTCGGTATAATAACGTCCGATGTTTCGTCAAAGGCCAAGACGTTGCGCAATGGAACACGTTCAAAACGGCCGCTTGGATCACGCGTAAAAAATACTCAAGAACGAACGAACGAACGAGTTTCGCAACTATACTGACTGGAGCTTGTTATTCTTGGTTGACGATATCGAATGACTAGATAAGTATAGAAAGGGAGTGAAGTACGTGAAAAGGAATGGAAAACAGGAAAACAAGATCCGGTTTTGTTTCTCGAAAAAGTTATAAGAACCATCGGGAGAAAGACGAAGATGATTGTAATTTGATAAGCGCGGGGTAGCTTGAATACTAGCTCGGGAACGATGTAAGCCCGTTTTAAAAACTCGTTGGTTCGGTAACCGCGTAACGGTGCTTTGTAGAGCACGTGGCTAGTCCAAGTCAAATTCATTATTCCTCTACGGTAGTTTTCGGCGGGAGAAAGCTAATATATATGTATACTTATAAATACTCTTCTTAAGAGCAGAGCGTCGACTGGTAATACAATTCACGGAAATGGTTTGCCAGCAGCGTAAAGGTGCCATACGCCTTATTCAGGCATCTGGGCCATCGTCGTAAATCAGTATTCACATACCTACGTATATATACACGACTCTCGACGCGTTCATTGTGAAATCGCTGAAATACCTCTTAGGATATAATTGTTTTCGTCTCACAGTGTTTTATGTCTACGTACTATGCATCGTACTATAATGCGTAAGTGGCATCTTCTTATTCACTACATCTCAGACACATTCAAGCGACAAGTCTTTGATTGTCGCGTCGTACAGGATTCTCAGGGTCGATTGGACGTCGAGTGTAACAAATTAGGTGCGTATCTTTATCGTACGTATAGTTGCGGAAGGCTGTATGTGAATCTCTGCCATCAACTAGAAATAAAACATTTGGAAGACCCTGATGAGAGCAGCCATAGTAAAAAAAAAAAACAATAATTACTTCACTACGGTGTACAAGCATCTCTTTCCAAGCAGCAAAATGTACTCTGATATTTCAAGTTGTACCTACTTCGATAGAAAAGACACACAACAGTCAAGGATCGTGTAACGCTTGACTAACCTGACGGCAAAACCTGAGAACAGTCGGTATTAGCTCATTGCGAGAATCAAGCAACCGGCGATGTTGCGATGGAAAAAAGTCGATCGAGCCAATGCAATAGCGATGCGAGAAAGTTTCAAACTCGTCGCCGGTACACTCTCGCTTGTCGTTGTCACTCGCCCTATGAATATTCTGCCTAATAAGGTCACGAGCCGTGGCCAGGTTCGGTGTCGTTCGGCTGTCCTCGGTGTCGTTCGTGCATATTTCTTGCGGCGTGAACGCAGCCCTGGTCACCGTTCGCTCTGTGGTGCCGGCAGTCGCCGTGATCGAGGAGCAAACGCGCAGCGCGCGCAGCCCATGGAATGCCTACAAGTCCGCGCTAGAACCCGTGTGGGAAAGTGAGCGAACGGCAGGTTGGCCTCGAACTCAGACCTCAACCTTCTCTTCTCTTCCCTTCCCTTTCCTTCCCATCCTAATACCCGTATCCCTTCTTCCCGACTTGCAGGCCGGTGCTGCGCCGCTGGTGCTTGCTATGGGACTAGGACAGGTTTGTACTTAGTTTACCTCCGTGTAGTCTTCGTCCCAGGCTAACAGGAGCTCCTTAGATGAGGATATAGCGCAAACCAGTTAGACCAGGCTGACTCTGTTTTCCCTGCTTACAACCTCCAACCTGGATTCTTGCTCTATCGGACTGACAATGATGATGAAAATGAGATTGTCGGAAACCGTATTTTTAACAACACCTACTGCGATGGCTCTGGACTTGGTACTTGGCTGTTATGAGAAAATGCATAGACGATGTCAATGAACAGGAAAACGATACATTTATTCCGATGATGTGTATCCTCTAGGGAAATTCATGAAACCCATCGAAATATTTCCGTGGTATCATACACTTCACTGATTCGAATACACTCAGGCTGACATCCCGGGTGATTTTTTCTTTTTTTTTCGAAGTATGATTCGTGTGATCTTCGTGTGATCCATGAAATTGCATGCCGTATAAAATATTGTGTATTCGGTGTACTCTTCACCAAATACTACAGGCGAGGCACAGTGAAAATACTTTTGAAGATAATGGTTTAAAAGCCCAGAGTGGTAATTACAGGTAAATATGAAGTAAATATCAAGTCTATCACTACTGACAGAGTAAAAAGACCGTTTAATTCGGTGCAATTGTAGCGAATAGTAACCCTCGCTGAGTCGCTGAGGCATTTCAGTTGCTAATAGTAAGAGCGGTTAGCGCGCCACAAATTGCGCAACGTTTCTCACTGTAGCTGAACGGAAATTGGCGTGTTGTCCAAACCGCTGAATGACCCACATGAGTCAAATTTTGCTGACGCGATAATGCATGTTGTTACACTGTGTAAGTTTTTAGAAGAGTAATATTTTTTTCTCACTGTATGATGCATTGTACAACTCGTGCAGAACATTAATTATTTTTATCTTGGGTCACTGGCGATAATTCTCACGATCGGCTGATCGACCTTGACTGTAGACAGTTTGCTTGTTCTTTCATATTTCCCACGAGATGCTCTCTGCAGCTACTGCACCGTGTATAAAACCAGCTCAGACAATGTATTATCCTCTATCTGCTTCGCTCTTCTATCACGGTCGCCAAGTGCAGAAATAAACTCGCCAACCGACTCGTCGTCAGGGCCGATCAATTTCAGTGGTTTGGGTGCAGGTGGTTGCCACGTCGATATCCAGCCGCCGTTGACCTAGTTCACCTCGGTCTCCCGGGACGCAGACAGAGAAATAGGAACTGAGAGAGCGGTGGTGAGCTGGAATATAGCAGAGTACAGTATTTATTCGTCGTGGTGTATAAGTGTATTGAACAAATATGTAAACACCAAACAAGCAGCATATAACCTCGCAAAACGCATTTTTCACCACGCTAATACCGGAAAGGGGGTAATCGATGATGCAACGAAGTGTGCGAGATCGCCAAATATTGGAATGCATGCAGATTTTTTGGTGTGAGTTCTTACGCCGCAGGAACATCCGCGATTAAGTTCTATGAAACGATAATGAGAAGCGAAGAAACCTTACGGATGCGGAATAATGGTTCAGGCGTAGAGATCTATTGTACTCATGGACCATCGTTACGGCCTTAAGGTATCAGCTGCCGAGGAAGCAAATCCTGAACACAATAGCCAGATGACGTACACGTACACAGTCTGACCTGGTTTGAACTTCTCCGTGACCCCGGCGACCTCTTTTAACTGGCACGTGGCCCTGACCCGGCGCGATCAACCGTTGCGCAGGTCAGCAGCGCCCGGCTCCCTCTTCTCGGGTCTTCCTCCTCCGACCCCAGACGACCTGGCCGCTCCAAGGCAAGGGCCGCACAAGTTACCGATGAGCCCCGAGAGAGTCTGTGGTGAAAAAAGAGCAGGAAGAAGGAAGAAAGAGATAAAAGAGGACGGAAGTGTGTATTTGGGTCCGTTGAAGGAAGAATTTCGAACTACTTGATATTCATGTTGCCCCCCCTTCTGCTTCGCTTCCAGCTATCCTTGGGGGGGGCGGGGGGTAAATTGTTCAAGGTTTTCGACGGGAAACTGTCGTCGCTCTGAACATGCTGCAGATGCAGGGGACTCGTAACCACATTTTCGAACTGTGGTGTTATGCACGCTCAGAAATAAGAGAAAAAGAATGAATTTCAAGAAGTGGGTACAACAAGGACTTGGTGATGGATCGTCAGCGACTATATTGGAGATTTACGAGGTCTGTGAAGGATTGCAGAGAGCTTTTCCTCCTACTCTGTTATCCCCGACATCTGGAGATGGAATCTTTTTGCCAATCTAGGTCGCGCAACCTATTTATCCGCCTGGGGTTCTGGAATAATTGCACTCAAAGATCAAGGCACGAGAAACAGTTGTCAGAATTTTCATAATTACGGTTCGGGCCGTTTTCGCGAAACCCGGATCTATCAAATTTCTCACCGCATTAAAGAAGCGGCGAATATCTTGGCTCCGCCTTTCGAAAGTTCTTTCACGTCGATGCCGTGCGCATGGTTAACAAACTTTCTTTCGCGTGTAGTGCCAGAAGCAAACGTTCGAATACTTATCTACCGTCTGAAATCTACTGCACCAACATGTGTGTGTTTTGGAGTTTAGACAGTTAATAATCGCCCCGTGAGTTTGCACTCGCCACTGAATATTAACTCAACGGCTTTTCATTACGTCGAATTCGAAGCGAACCACGAACTCCCGGAGGAGTGGGGCACCTCAAATTCCAACAAATCCCGTAAAGGGTCGGGTTTACTTTTGCGGTCTAGAGCCTTTGGGGATCTCTGAAGGCTCTGACCATTATACCTTACCGCTTCATTGGCACAGGCATGTTTCTACTTGCCGCAAGAAAGCGGACGCAGTGCGTAAACTGCGGGTTGCGGTGACGCGGGGATTCCGCGAATATTTTACGGCCTAATTGCACTTAATCAGTCAGTTTTACGACCTAGTGGGTCTAGTATTCGTCCCCATATGAATTCTGCTGGCCCTTGTCTCAGGACGTTTCACGCTCTTTTCACTCCTCCGATTCCACGTGGCGCCGGCTGGATCCACCCGACGACGTTTGGTTGCCGGGGGAAAACCCACCTTTTTATACCTGACTCTCCCCCCCTCGGGGTATTTCCTTAACACGTTCTGTCGAGAACTGGTAGGTTGGTAGGTAGGTAGGTAGATAGGTGGGTAGGTATGGGTATTCTGGAATTCTTGGGAAGATTAGGTTACTGCCGTCTCATTGTCGGTCGTAACTTGTCCCTGTTGTGATCGCGTGCCTTGGCGTGCCGAGTTGACCTGCATCGAGAGCACGAGAATTCCATTTCTGCGTAGGAATGGTACAATAACTTTCGAAGCTTTCAATCGAACCGCCCAGTTATGGGAGTTTCCATTGGCGACCTTTCTCACCCAGCTGAGCTCTTTCGCTCTGCAGGTCAAGGCCCAAAGCCGTTGCTTGGGGGTTCGTGGCATGCAATATCAAGCGAGCGCAAATCAACCCTTGAAAGGAATTTTGACGCAGGCATTCGGTTGATTGGCAGGAGACGTCGGGTATATGATGCGAGTTGAATGGAAGCGTAATTTGACGAGAAAAGTATTGTGCTCTCTACTCACGGACCTTGGCATTGGAATTGACAGGTTCATCTGGATATACTTGCGGTGCCAGTCAGCGCACCTGAGCTGTTAAACAATGTGGGAATTGCAACTTCTATTAATGCGTAGTTCGCGTTTGTCGATGGTTCATATTCACAGTGATTGTGATTTAATCACAGACCATTGTCATGGTAATGCGTAGTAGCACTCGATGGCGTTTTCCACGTTGGTAGTATACGATATCGAAGCGCCCCCAACCAGCACCGGTTTTGCATATTTTTTATTAAGAGAATGGTGCAGATGTATACAACGCCGGAATCATGGCGAACAAATTATACGCGAATCATGAACCCTGAGTCCCCTCATTATCCCGTAATAGAGAATGGAGAATAGAGAATAGAGGTGAGCTGGGAAAGACCGTCTCGGTGTTGAGCACAGCTTGGGCCTTGGTGCGTGTGGCAAAAGCCTCGCTGTGTTCACTGGAGCCTCACGAGGCCCCGTAATCCCAGTAATCCTCATTTCCGGTCCGCTTCAGGAATGGATGACTCGGCCTGCGCCTTTTTGAGAACGTAGACTCACGTTAGGCCCCTTCGGAGCCAAGTTTTGAGGAAACAGCAGCAGTCCATCTGACTTTCGTCACAGTCTTGAACACGTGGTTATTAAATTCACCAATGCCTACTTCGGTATACGGGAACGTACCCAGGCAGCCTCTGCTCTTCTGCACATGACCTTTCA
Organism: Diprion similis; assembly: GCF_021155765.1. Lineage (NCBI taxonomy): Eukaryota > Metazoa > Arthropoda > Insecta > Hymenoptera > Diprionidae > Diprion > Diprion similis. The sequence continues at coordinate 17,688,179 of NC_060114.1, forward strand.
ATTTACCTCATTCTTGAAAAAAAAACAGTCATTTCCTGCCAACATCTCCGGCTTGCATGACTTTTCTCAGCCGTGGTAATTGCCCCGGGAAACACTCGAGCGTGGTGAGAAGCCGTTCACCTGATCGAGGGAGCAGCCAAGAAATGTTGAGGGTTCTAATGGTCGAATGAAAGATTCTGGTACTCAACTAGCAGATCACCATTCGCATCAATAGAAATGGAATGTACTATGTCACGACGAGCACTACAATTTTCAATTTCGCTGCTCAATCCAAAAATGGGCCACGACTGTGAGGTACATTGCATACAAAAAGTAGTCTCTTAACAGTATGCGAAAAAAAAAAATTCAGAACGATTTCATAAAGTAATTGACTAATTGTAATATCAGCAGAAAAAAAATCGAAAGTTCGCATATGTGTTTGTGAATAGCTTTCAGGTACTCGGATTTATAGATACGTCCAAAAATTGTATGTTCTACAAATAATTTTGAATGTCGTCAAGTTATACGTAGGAAAAAGTTAACTGCTTGACCATAGTACGTATTAGTTCTACCATGGTGTAATAGATGGCGGTAGAAGTACCTTATAGCAGTTGTAGAGAAAGTGTTTGAGACAAATGAAACTTGCAAAACTTTTCAATTATTCCTTAGGGACCACAAGGGTCTATTTCATACAGACATCATACACAACCTTATTAATTATATACATGTACCCAGAAACCGCACAATGGTTATAATTTTTGAATTATACGGTGGTGGTCCAGAAGAGAATGAAGGTACTACCATCGTTGTTCCTTGAAACCTTCACAAAAAAAAAAATCTTGAAATGGATTAAGGGGTCACTTTCAGCGACGCAACCGGTAGTAGCGCTACACTTGCATTCGGTGACTCCATGAAACTTACACGCGATGCGCCCAGGGCGGTGGGATGATGCAATGACGAGAATGCGCGTGACCTTGAGACGGCTTTTTAAACCGTACAGAGAGAGATAGAGACAGAGAGAAAGAGGGAGAGCAAAATCCGGACTGGGGTCAGACACCTGCCGACTGTCCTCCTCGGGTTCAAGCTGGGTTTTCAGGTGCTTCCGTACCTACCTGCACATTGTCCGGAGGAAAGCAGCGGTGGCCGGATGGTGGCCATTCGGTACCTGCGGCTATCGGGCTCGTGTGTGTCCCACCTAGCCACACCGACGGCTCCTAGGACGCTAGCGTCCTCGTGTGCGCACTAATTCGCTTGGCCCCGTTTCGGGTGACGACGGCCATGACCCGGCGGGGTGTAACAGGTGGGTGACGTCACGACCGCGAGGGCGCTTCCCCCACCTCTCCCCTCTGACCTGCATCCTTGTCAGGCGCACCGGCGCACCCATTCAGCGGTACCGACCTTCTCTCCCGGGGTAGACGGATTCCCGGGTTAGATCCTTCCGCAGTAGGTCGCCGAGGACCTCACGGAGCGGTACGACTGGCATCCGATCGGGTCTGACGTGTTCCTACCGCGACGGGGGAGTACGTCGGGACTTGGGTCGCCCAAGAGGGAAGGGAGGACACCGGGACGACAAGGACCAAGAGTATAAGGAAGAAGAACCATCCGGTCTTCCATAAACTGGGGTGCGCGCGCCCGCAGTGAAAGTATCAACGTTGGTGCCGGGAGGCTGCTGGTGGTTCTCGCCTTCCTCACCGGGTCCTCGTGCCGACCGACCGACCGACCGACCGACCGACCGACCGACCGACCGACCGTCCGCGGCGCGGACCTTCAGTCAATGACAGGCAGCCGGCGTGCTGGTGTCGTGTACCGAGCCGCTCCAGCTATCAGTTCCGAGACCGGTCACACCTGAGGATCTTCGTCTTTAAGTGCTAGTATCACATTCTGGTAGTCATGCGTACCCTTACCGTAGAGGATACAGAAACGAGCTGACTTCCGATGTGTTCCTCGGGATCGAAAACTAGTCTCGTTCACTTCACAAGAATTCACGGAGTACAGTGTTCAGTAAGTGGTTCGGCTAGTTTCGGTGTTTGTGCAGTTTCTCCCTGTTACTGTGCTCGTTGTGCTAGTGGTGGTGGTTAGTGGTGCCCGAGTAGGGCGAGGAGGAGGAGGAGGTGGTGGATCAGGATCAGTGTTTAAATTTGGGACACTAGACGAGCCCGGGAACACATGCTGGTCACTTGGCCCTCGGGAGGGTCGAGTGCGGAGCTCGTCGCCAAGGATTGCACCCTCAATGAACCGACCTCTGACCCAGCGGCCCATAAGGTCGAGGAGATCGCCGAGATGCTGGCCGTACCCCGCGTCCCTGTTGCCGGGGTGAAAAGACGATGGGGTGGCGGTGGGTTTCAGGAGTCAAGCCCCGAGGTGTCGAGTAGTGGCGTGCTTTCTCCACCGCCCAATTTTCACCCTGCGGCTCCAGAGTGTGCCGTAAACGCGGAGGACCTACAACTATGGGACTTGGATCTGCAACAGCGTGGCTCTTCACTGCAGCACTCGCGGCGCAACGTCACGACGACGGAAACGACCCTGTTGAGTACCCAGGACCCCATATTTTCCTGCGATCCCGTCATCGAAGGTATAACGCGAGTTCCTGACATTTGCAGTCTCGCGATGCGGCTTACTTTTACAGTTCATATCCAATGTCGTTGATTCCAATTTTCATCAGTCTTTTCCTCTTGTTTCTCGGTTCCTAGAATACACATTATATTCAAATTGGTCGCAAAAATTTTTTTTGGTAACCCAGACCGCGACTTGGTGGTGATTCGTCGGCTGCTACCACAGTCTGCTGCCGTAATTCTTGGAACGCGATAAAAAGTAGGTTAGCGCGATTGCGCAAAACACTCGTAACGCCTTCGGTTAGTCGGCGAAGTTTCGCGCGTCACGGACGATCGAATTGTTCGACGATTGCTGATCCGTGTATCACTGTTGCAGCGGTTTTCAGATTTGCTCTGACATTTGTTCTCATTTCTGTGTATATATTTGTTACTTTTATGAAAATCATCCTTCGTTGGCTGATCAATGTCACGGAGCGTGAAACATCATCGCTTCTCACGAACCCCGGTAATCAGGATTACACGATGATCGTCAGGTATATGATAACAATAAACGAAACCATGCCGTTGTTGTCAGCTCACTTCTTACCATGTCCGAGTGTCACGTTTTAGTCAACGTTCGACGTTAATTTCACGGATTTTGCCGACGGTGGCGGATGCCATTATTCTCCATTGTGAAGAGTACACCGAGCTTCTAGCACAGATATAACAGAACGACCGGGAAACGATGCTCTTGTAATATTAGCATATTTTTCAACTCGATATTGTATACACACTATTAACACTCTTCTCATAAAAGTATCAATATAACAGCGAATCTTGGGACAGCGCGGTTCTTTTTTCTTTTCCCTCTCTCTCGTGGCCTTTCCAAACCATGTTGGTACGCTTCGTAAGTGACAGTATAACGAATGAGTAATTGAGCTGCGAACTGAGAGCTTTATTGTATTGAAGAGACACGCAGGTGTCAAGCCTCGAAGAAATTTCAAAATTTATTTATCGCCGACTCAGCGCCGAACCGTGTTACTCGAAGCTTCTCACCTTCTTCCTCTTGCCTTTAAAGTACCGTTGCACCACGTCGAGCCGTTCGACTAAACGGCTGAAAAGGGTCATGCACGTGCGTCGGCTTGTGTTTCTTATGCATGGTTCATCATTTCAGTTCCTTGTAATACCCTTCCCGAATCAGTGTCGCAATTGCGCAATTGACGTATAGATGAATATAATTATATCGACATTTCATACGTACGTAAATGCAGATTTTCTCACGTATCGATCGACCGACCTCAGAGGTCTCGTTTCCTCCCCAAATCTTGTAAATAGGGACAATAAACCTTGTGAATAATAGTTACTATAAGATCAGCGAAACCCGAAACACGCGATCGACTTTGAACCGCCCTCTGGGAACCTAGATTAAGTACTGATCTCGATTCGCCGAGATTCTGCGCAACGCGTTTTATACGTGAATCTGGTTCGCATGTGTAGTCACCGCATCGGTCAGGTCAGTAGGTCACTCTTGCTGGCGGGTTTGTGTGACGTTTAAGACAAGAGAGAGGGAGAGGAGAGGGTGTGACAAACTGGCGACGGGTCGTATCTGTTCCGTGATAATTTGGCATCAATTGAAACTGGACTAGATGCTTGTATCGCGTGGTGTATGAAGCATTAGAGTATGCTCACCGCGCAATCGGTGTTACTTTAAAACCTCTTCCGTTTCCAATTTGACTTATATTGTTTGTCCAAACATTTTGCGTCACTCTAAAAGGCCGACCCAATTTAGAATAGTACTTACACGCAAACTAAGGAATTAGCCCCGATCAGACAACGATCGTGTCCTGGTTTTAACTGGAAGTCAGTACTCACACACACACAACTTTTGCATGCTGGTAACAATTTTATAATCACTCGGTAAGGTTGTAAGGCGGCGAGACGTATCCGTTCGCTGAATCGTCGTAACGACTTATTTATTATGAGGTTGCAATATAACGAAACCGCAGCATTTCCGTAACGCTTATCCGTTGAGAGTTTCATCGGCTTTCCAGAAGCGAGATGTTGTGCCCATGACCCAAAGAGACGAAGAGCTGCGACGTCATCGTGGATACGATGACGATAGGTCGTCGTGCGTCGTTATTCTCACGGTCCGTGACGTCGGAAAGTTGAGAAATTGTTAGGAAACAACCTCTCGTTTGTCAGGATCGATGTGTTGACGTAGCGAGATTTCTCGTAGGCGTCTTTTAGTAGAGAACTAGGCTGCTTCGATTCCTTGTCGGCAATTTGCGTTGTTGTTTTTGCGAATGGCTGACGGTGCAGCTGGCTACGGGTGACCGGCGGACCGAGATGCAAGGCTAATAACCTCTCGCGAGGCTGTTTATCCTTGAACTCGGTGAAGAAACAGAGCGTTCCTCCTCCGCCACTGCCGCTTATGCCTCTTTCTTGCCGAAGTGTAGGTGTGCAGCAGGCAAAACCGCGAAACGAGGGGGAAGGACGCACTCTACTATTTCCTGCACGCCCGCAGGAACGAGCCCTTCATTCCCGATGGATAATGGCGTCGAGCTCCACCAATGTCGGAGTGTTGATCGAAGAATGAAAGCTAAGTTTACTCCGATGAGGTATGGGAGAAACGAGATGGAGCGAGAGGAAGAACCGGAGGTGGAGGCGGAGGTGAAGGGAGAGGAGAGTCTAGAATTGCGCTGACAAGGCCAGGGCTGGCGAGTGGTGGAGAGACACAGACGGTGGAGGGACAAATTGTCTTGCGCAATTTGGAACAACAACGACAACGACGACGACGACGACGACTGGTTGCACGTTACGCTAGCTGACTCGGTTGTAAACACATCGAAGCGTTTCGAGACAAGTCGGTCGGCTGCTTTATATTATAGTTGTTGCGCTTCGGAAGTTTGCCTGTCAGGTTTAGACAATTACAAGTATAATATTATGTCCTATCTTGTCGTTGTCGTCGGTATTGTCACGCTCTTGAAGAAAATGGCGACGAATAGAGGACCGTTCCGCATTTCAGAATAAACATAATATACTCTTGAGATAAAATCATCACCGATCGATCATACCGAATTACTCAATGATCCGTAACATGCAGAGTACAAAAAGCAAGGAACTAGTTACAGTATTTTTATCGGTAATAGGCAAGTAGCAAACGTGGTAGCATTGAAATAACGATGACACTTACGTAATGACTCATATGTGGACGATGATCTGCACCCGGATAACGCAGCCTTGCATTTTTGTTGCGCAAACTTGCGCTGTTACGATGCAACGCGGGGGCCGCAATATTCTTTCCATACACACACCACTCATAATGCGATGCGTGCCTGACTCCTGGTTGTGTGGACAAGTCTGAGATTTGTGTTGGTGACTCCGACGCGCATACCATAAGCCTCGCGTGCTCGCTTCATCCAACGTCGGAGTCTCCTGCTCTGCAAACAAACCGCTTGACGAGGAGGAAGTCGGGGACCATTGCATTTCTGCCTTATACCACAAGCCTGCATTGCGAACCTTGAATCTCCCCGCGTAATGGGCTACATGTTAATGTACGGGTATGAATTTCCGGTCAAATTACGCAGCGATAATCAGTCCGTAAACGTGATTAGAAACCACAAAATTTCCGGAACCTACCACGACGAATTCTCGGCCTTCTGTCTTTCTCGTCGTCGATACTGGAGTATGCATATACATAGTAAAATTGACTGCTTAGTTTGAAGACACAATCCGTAAACTAAAATTGCAACTGTCACTTCCGGTGCTGTCTCAATTGATACGACGATTTTATCCGGATATTATAATTTTTGTCGTAGTTGCGGTGACGAAGTTTATTCAAAGTCGAATAATATGTGGACATAAATCATCAGACTCTCAGCTGAAAGCGTGTCACCTGATCTAAGTATATAACTTTCCCAAAGATCTGTATACATCCTGAGTTGAGATGGATATACGGATCTAGCATATATAACCTATAATCTTATACTCTTCTAGTCATATAGATATATGCAGGTTTACCTCTACGGGTATATATTCGTACTGCAGCTTCTTCTCCACGTCGACTTTCTAAAAGAGAAACATACTTTTCATCCGAGGTCGCATTGCATGGGCTATATAAGACTGATTAAACTCTGTAAAGCGATTCAATACCCCTGTCCTTTATCCATCTGTCTATCTTTATCTCTCTAAAACTATGTATAATGGATAAACCGCGGCAACATAATCTTGATTGGATGTATTTATTATCGTATTGAATATATGTATATATGTATAGCTATAGCTGCAGGCTGACTAGTCGGTTCTGTATAGAATAAATATTAGGAGAGTATATATAATAGCGATGATCAAAATGTCAAGTAAAATTAGAAACGATTACATCATTTGCAAACGCACTCCGCGACTACCGCCGGATTTTCAAAATCTTAATACAATCTGTGGCCAGAATCGCGGTTGTATTTCGATCAGGAAACAAGGACGGCGACGCAAAACAAGACCAAGATGGCCGACCGATAGAGCTGGATTGCAAAATGGGTCTAGCTGCTGCTACTGCTGCTGCTGCTGCTGCTGCTGCTGCCGCGATGCTATAATAATACTCGTTGATTCCTTCGAGGATATAGCGTGCAGAAACACTGCTCATTGCTCACCGCGAAGCCGATCGCCGTTCCGTTCGCTTCTCAAGCTTGCTCGGCTTTTCGCTCGCCGATTGCCCGCCGCTCGTTCCCCTGCCTCTTTTAACAGCGATCCCCATCTGCGGAGAGTCGAAGGCTGCTCTGGCTCGCCCGCCATTCGTCCCGGGTGGTTAGGCTAGGTTGCGCAAGTAAGAAAGATGGAGGTGGGTACCCAGAGTCAAGGCCGCTCAGTGCTCCGCAACGCGCTACTAACCAGCACGGAAACCTGCGAGGCGAGGAGAGACTCGGCAGTCATCCTGCTCTCCTCGTAATCCCAATAAATAAGGTGTATACCTTCGCAGGTATACGTATAGGTACACCATCACGATGGCCTTCGATTCAGGCACGTAATTCCATTGTATACAACACCAGGTCCATGTTGGACTCTGAAATCTCCAATGTCTAATTTTATCAAATACAAATACCCGGCGTCGATCAGTTCATCCGAAATGTCTACAGTGACTGATGCGATGCTTGCTCGATTCGTTCGATCAACCTTGGATGAAGATCCAAGTTGATCAAAATGCTACGGAGATCAGTCTCCCCGGAGCACCGTGAGGCTTCACGTATATATATTATGTACTTGGGCACTTAGTGGCAACGAGTCGTCGGCAATGATCCCTCGACAATTAAGAAATTCTCTCTGAAACTAGCGAGCCGTGCCTCAATGTCACAGGCACCGATTACCTGCCAGAAGCAGCTGTGTCTGACTGATATATGATGTCTAGATTCTACAAAAGTGTGTGCGCGCGCCGGTGGGTTTTAAACCCAAATTTATGATCGCGGCACAACATCTCGCTCTCGATGATTCACTTGCTCGTCCTCTTTACTCCACGGTACCGCATAAATATGCAATCCATCGTCGCGTCGCCAAGAACTGATCCTATGCCTAAGGTGCTCCGTAAATCGCTTGCCTCTTGCATATTTACATTACCAATGCGACTCTTCAGTGAAACGGTATTGAGCATCTGTCATCCGCGTTAACCTGCAGGACTACCGACTAATAATAATAGTAATAATAATAATTATAATTTCGTCCGAGGTTCTCATTTCTGGTACCATAAGAAGCGGACCAATATGATCATTTAAAAAATCTGTAAGTTTCGCATGGATATTTATTCCAGGACTCAAATGTATCACAGTTCAAAGTTCAGAATATACCGCAAAGAATGTTGTTGTTGTTATTTGAAGACGATTGAAAAACGACGGATTTTTGTATAAAACCGAAAATATATCCGTGGTTGTGCCGAAGTTCAACGTCGATGCAGAGTGAGCACCTCCGTGATTTCGAGGAAGAAACGTGTCCTCCACTGATCACCAAGTGCCGTTAGCCGAAGATTGCACCACGACGTTAGTCACGAATACAGAGTCGAAAGATGAAACGGTGTATAGGATGAAGAAAGTATACCTACCTGGTGGTGAAAGTAACGCGACTTACGAAGCAGGCTCTGACGAACCCATTGGGTTGACTGGATTCCTACTTGTACCTTTATATCTTGGTGAGAAATATGCGAAATGATATCGCAATTTTGACCAAAAGTAACGGCGTGTGTTCATTATCGCAATTCCAGGAGGTTTCACGCATACCCAACGGCCATAGTAATTGCTCTGGGTCTAGTTCTAGGCCGTGTCTATGCATGTACATACGTACGTAGAGTACGTGGCGGAACGTTCTCATGTATCTATTATTCTCTTATCGCATGTAACTAACTAACTCATCGGCTGGAACGTGTGGATGTCACGGTTGGTGAAAGTACCTACATGTTAGTTTACGCCTGTGTATGCGTATTGCCCCGTGAACAGGAACTCGTACACACTCTAGCATGGCGACCATATTCTACCGGCACAGCGTCTCTCAACCTTTTCGTATACAACTTGGCAATCATCAAAGCCCGCACCACCTCGTCTTACTGTGCAAAACTGGACAAACACCTCGTAGAATCGTTGTCAGGTTTGTTCTCCACAAGTGGGACACACTCGTGTATAGTAATATTTATCGTGAAACCTTTACATGATCTGCGTTTCGTTGCAACCGTAGGTATCGCACCTTACCAGCGTTACGGGTTCTCCGTTAACGTTTGGTACGACGGTGGTGACCTTTTTAAACTCAGCTACGATCGATGAAGATGAAATTTTCATAGCCGCACCACGTTACCACGATATTAATTCAGGTCACGGCGATTACTATAAACGCCTCAACGAAGGTGTTACACTTGATCAAGTAATTCGCGATTCTCCTGCAACATCCACGATGTACGGGTGTCGAAATTGCCTCACATTTACTTGGGTTCATTACGTAACACTCGATTGCAAGTTGCCGAGCTGATTATTAGGTATAATAGTAGTCAATTAATCCGTTGAGCTGTTCACTCGTCCTAATGAACTCATGGAATCGGTTACCGTTCCATTCGAATCCCGTTGTAATATCTTACTATACCGGTATCATAACTCGAGCTACTATAGGTATAGCTGTACAAATGAGGATACTAGTGAATGAAGTTTGGGATGAACGTTATAAAAATTATATAAAAATTCATTTGGTACTCGACGACTGATCGTAATTAGTGACGTTTATTTATTGTCTTTGCTCTGTTTCAGGAAGGGACGATTTATCACCACCAAGTTCTTTGAACGGGTACAGCGCGGACAGCTGTGACGCTAAAAAGAAAAAGGGACCGACACCACGGCAGCAGGAAGAATTGTGCCTGGTGTGCGGGGACCGAGCCTCGGGTTACCACTATAACGCCCTCACGTGCGAGGGCTGCAAGGGTTTCTTCAGGCGAAGCATAACGAAGAACGCTGTCTATCAGTGCAAATATGGGAATAACTGCGAGATTGATATGTACATGCGTAGAAAGTGTCAGGAATGCAGGCTGAAGAAGTGTCTTACCGTCGGAATGCGGCCCGAATGTGTCGTACCCGAGTATCAATGCGCGGTCAAGCGCAAGGAGAAGAAGGCCCAGAAGGTAGGGGTAAGGAAACATCGATATACATTATATATATATTACATACATATATGACACGGGGTGACCTAGGACTGTCGACCCTTAGAGGACGTCTAGAATTACGTCATCGGTTTTAAAGGGGGGTCTTCAAATCTGACAGAAGATGACTAAATCATCAAGGAGGGGATCAACAACCCTCGATGACGTAATTTATGGACGCCATCTTAGGCTAACAATGTCTTCCTCGTGAAAATCTGCGAGTATGGAAATGTTTTTCAATTGTGATAGGAAATTTGTCATTCAAGTCGCAGATTTTCACGAGATGACATTCATTGGCAGTCTATGGGGTGATAGTGTCGGGTCAGCCTGTTGTACCTACACGTGTACTGAAATCATTTTCGTCCGATATATTCCCACGGCGTTTATTGCGAAGTACGTCTCACGATTTGCGTCTCCGCGACGCTGTGTTAAACAGGAAAAGGACAAACCAAACAGTACAACGATGAACGGCTCGCCCGGAAGCCTCAGCGGCATGGGCGCCGATCAGATGGGGGTCAAACTCGAACCGGCAGAGACCGAAAACCTTCCGATGCTCGGGAGCAGTAGTAGCTCGAACATCCATTCTCACAACGGGGTAAAACCCGTCAGTCCGGAACAGGAGGAACTCATCCACAGGCTCGTTTACTTTCAAAACGAGTACGAACAACCCAACAAAGAGGATGTCATACGAATCACGGTAAGCGGAAAAATCTTGATACAAGAATGAAAGAAGAAAATTGGTCATCAACATATCCAATTTTACAAATAAGCCTATTAAGTTATCGACCAAAGGCCATTCTGATCTTGCACCTCTATGCTCGAATCCGCCCGACTGATTATCTTTGTTGAGAACAAAACAAAACAAAACAAAAACTAAAATTTGTGTGAATAATGAAAATATATTTTGATATAAAAAAAAAATTTAGGTCCGGATAAAATGACTTGTACACGCGGTGTAAAAATGTATCGGCATTGTTAACTTTTAGTCGATAACTATTCTCAAGATTTGCTGAATTGACGTACTAATTTTTTCGTTTTATTTTTACTTTTCCAATTTCAGAACGAACCCAATGAAGGAGAAGACCAGAGTGAGGCGAGGTTCAGGCATATCACCGAGATAACGATATTGACGGTACAGCTGACTGTCGAGTTCGCGAAAAGGTTACCCGGGTTTGACAAACTCCTACGCGAGGATCAGATAGCGCTCCTCAAGGCTTGCTCAAGCGAAGTTATGATGCTGAGGATGGCGAGGAGCTACGACGCTGTGTCGGACAGCATCGTCTTCGCGAATAACCAACCCTACGGCAAAGACAGCTACAGCCTTGCTGGAATGGGCGAAACAGTCGACGATCTCCTGAAATTTTGCCGGCAGATGTTCGCGATGAAGGTCGACAACGCCGAGTACGCCTTGCTTACAGCGATCGTCATTTTTGCCGGTAGGTAACCTCTTAAAAAGGTTTCCTTAAATTTATATCGAAATGTTTTTTCTTTTTTTTTTTTACAAACTCGTTATTCTTCATTGTTAATATCGTCGCTGTTCTTTTTCTCCGCGCAACAGAAAGGCCAGCTTTGATCGAAGGATGGAAGGTGGAGAAAATACAGGAGATCTACCTCGAGGCGTTGAAGGCCTACGTTGACAATCGGCGGAGGCCAAAGTCGGGGATGATATTTGCGAAGCTCCTCTCTGTTCTCACAGAACTGCGAACGCTTGGTAACCAGAACAGCGAGTTGTGCATAAGCCTGAAATTGAAAAACAAGAAACTGCCTCCCTTCCTTACCGAGATCTGGGACGTGATACCTTAGTTTGTTTTGTGTTTTTTTTTTTCCTGTTCATCTCCGGTTTTTCGCTATGTTTTTTTTCTTGTTTTTTTTTTCAAGCCGTCACGTTGGCTACTACTGTGTGCATCCCACGGCGCCGTGACTTTTATAATAGTGCACCGCTATTGGGAACGAATAATATATACGAAGGTGACTTTCGAAGTTGTCATATTATAACCTGTAATATGTAACTACTTGCGGAGAATACTTTTTCGTAATTCACACGTCGTGGCCACGGATCGTTTATTTCTTATATGTATACAATCGAGCGAAATGTGGTGTGATGGCGATCTTGTTTTTTTTTTTTTTAATTTTTTTTTTTTTTTCTTTTCTTTTTCCAATTTGCATTCCTTCACTACCGCCGGATAAGGTTGAAACTTCGACAGAGAAGATTTTCGTTCCCAATGCCGCTGTCTCTGAGTGCCGTTGTTTCGTGGAATTAATTCGCATACCTGATGCCTGTGAAAACAGTAATTATTTTGGAGAACTAAGATATGAAAAATCAACCGCCGCGAGAAACCGAGTGTGGTTTTTAGTGGGATTCGGCAAAAAAGGAAGCGAGGACAGTATGGGAACGAGCCGAGACAGTGGCGAGGCACGCAGGCTGTGATACGTAGAGACAGTACCGAGACTATAAGGAGCTACATACATATATATATATATATATACTCTATACACATATACATGTGTATGTGTATATATATATATACATATACATATATCAAATCCCCCGACTATTCTCGATAATAATATGTAAATGGAAATATAACACGTGAAAAAAAAGAAAAAAGAAAAAACAATGTATAACGCGTCTAGGATAGAAACAAAACGGTACGAGACTATAGAGGATAGGGAATTTTGTCAGGTTGCACTGTGGAGCAGTGCACCGATATCGAAACTGCAAAGCGTGAATATGATGATATACATAATAATTACGATAGAGTCTATATCACACACATAGCATAATAATATATTGCTAGTATGTATGTTTTGTTTTATTATATGTATATATATGTGTGTATATATATATATGTATATATGTATATACATATATATATATATATATATATATATATATGGATAAAAAAAAAGAGGAAAAAAGAAAAAACAAAAAGGACGAGATATGGGTGACGAAAGAGGGCGAGAGAAAGAAAAGGAGAGAAAGAGGTGTAGAAATCTAGTAAGTAAACTAGTGTATACATATATGTATGTACAGTTACACGCATACATATGTATATATATATGCGTGTGTGCATATAGGTGTGTATATATATATATGTGTGTGTGTGTCTGTGTGTGTATATATATGTGTGTGTATATAAGTAAATATAAACAGTTAAGTGAATAATTAATTAGTTAATTAATTAATTGATTAAGTGAGTAAACATAAGTTGTAAGTGATTAAGTAATTAAGGCAAGGCTAGGAAGTAGTGAGTTTTAGTCAGTCAGCTAGGCTAGGTGACCCGAGTCAAGTGCAAAGCCCGTGCCTTCAGCAGCGGACATCGGCTCACCGACAAACGAAAAACATGAAATTTAACCGTCCGTTTTAATTTTTTAATAAAATCAACAAAATCTTAAAATAATAAATCCGAAGAAATTCATAAGATAATGTTATCATTAGTGAAAGAGAGTTTGTGCGTGCAAGAGAGGGAGAGACTGAAAGCGAGAGAGAGAGAGAGAGAGAGAGAGAGAGAGAGAGAGAAAAAGAGAGAGAGAACGAAAGTGAAAGTGACAATGAAAGATAGAGGAAATGTGCTGTACATAAGAGATGATGACGGTAATGATGATGATGGTGATGATTATGATGATGATCTGCATTCATATAGTAGCTATACGTACACGTACACCTATATATATATATATATATATATATATATATATATATATATATATATATATATATATATATATATATACAACAATATATAAAATGCAGAAGTAAAGAAAATCGTTTTGTCTTACTGGACGCTACGTGACGGAGCAAAACAGGGGGGAAAAAAGGTAACAGTTGATGTACGGAGCAAAAAAAAAAAAAAAAGAAATGAATAAATAAATAAATGAAAAACCAGGGTATGGTATGACAGTAGCAAATAGCAGCAACTCCGCCCCATTCAAAAGGCGTTCATGAAAAATAATATTTGATCGTGACTTAGCTATCGTGAAGCTGATAGCGATCTGATCGTCGCACTTAATTATTATCACAATAACAGGGGAAAATCCGTGGAAAGAGATACTAAACGATCAGCAATGCTCTATGCTCTATGTTGTTTAAACGAAAGGGAAAAATTGAACGAAACGAAAAATCATTTGAAAGAAGAAAAAATAATAATAACGATAATGATAATAATAATAATAATGAAAATAAAAGACAAGAGGAAAAAAATAAACTGAACAAACGTAAGAGTAAAAAAAAAAAAAAAAAAAAAAAATGTAAGCCGTTTAAAAACATTCTCTCGATGTTGTAACACTGTAATAACCTTAATGCTATATCACAAAAAATGTATGCAGTTGTATTCTACTATAGTAAGTACCAACGAGTAAATACGTCATGATAATCATAACGCGTATACATAATACATACATGTATGTATGTATGTGTATATATATGTATATGTATGTGAATACGTATACATGTGGATATGAAATCTTCTCCCCGGACGAATTTCTTCGAGGTGACGTTTTGCTTCGTATATCGACATGTATATGTGTCTTTAAGCATGACTGTGCGCGCGTGCATGTGTCTATATGTATGGTATACTTGTGTATATTTATACACAGACACACGTATGCACACACACGCACACGCATACTCTATATGTATATCTGTAGAGAAAGAGAGAGATATGTAATGTAAGTGTGGCACGTCGTTTTACATAATTAACGGTCTATCCTCCCCTCATCTGCGGCTAAGCATTCACGCCATGTTCGATACCACCTCCCTCCCATTTAAGGGATCGCGCTCTTAACGCAAACCCTAATAATACAATACATGTCTTAGCCACTGATCAGGGTGGTGCCTGGCCGATAGATCAAACTAATTACGTGCTGCCACAGGGCAGAGACACTGCCACACCAATGCGTGAACATGAGAACACCATTATAACCATCTTCATATTAATCACCAATCGATATAACCGCATCGATCGAACCACTATCATAATTCCTCATATACACATCGGGTACCTGTCGGGGCATTGAAAGAAATATCTTGAAGAAGAAAAACAAAACAAAAATGTTCAATGACTTGTTTCTCATCTCCGACACTTTCAACTTTCTTTTTTTTTTTCCTTTTTTTTTTTTTTTCTTCTTTGTTAGCTATGATTAACCTTTGGAAAAACTAGACTCTCGCATGTGACATGGAAACACTAAATGCACTCCAACCCGTGACATCAATTAAGGCCAAATTGGAATAATCCAGTTGAAATCGACGTGTTGCCGCATCCTTCTTTTTTCTTTTCTTTAATATTATTATTCGAAGAAAAAGAAAAAAAAAAAATTATTTTTTATTTTTTCTCGTCATTTTTTATTCTACAACCAACATTTTCGTCACTAGATTAACGAGTCGACGGCGGTGAGGGGAGAAAAAAGTAATCTCACTTTGAGAAAGAAAGATTGTTGTTAGTCATGTTTCCTTTTTTTTTTTCGTTTTTTTTTTCCTTACCTCTCTACAACACCCTGATACGTATCCAACTTTTAACTCTAGATCGTGTACTAACATACTGCACACTACACGATGAATGAACATTGCCCAGCTAACTAGATCCTCGGTTCAGAAAGAATCGTAAACATGTAAGTTCTATAACTACAAGGTATATATATAAATATATAAACTATAAAAAAAATATATATATATATATATACATAAACTCATAATGTAAAAAATGAATGCACACACGCACACACATACACACACACGAACAGTTCACAATCCGCGAGTGACGTCTAATTTTTCGCCCTTACTCTCAGTTTTATTCATACGTAGGTGTACCACGAGTTTAAAAACGGGTTCGTCCTTCCGTCAGTCAGGGAAGTGAAACGATGACGATAATAACAATTATGATAATGAGAATGACGACATTCGATATATATATATATATATTTTTTTTCTTTTTTTTTTTTTTTTATTGTCTGCAAATTTTATACGACTGACGGCAGAGCGAATCAGTATCAGAACTGAATAACGTTAATTACTATTAAGTATCATCTTGATTAAGCGAATCAGACTGTTGATGGCAGGTCGATAGGGTATTACTTTATTCTAAATGTATAACGCGTTATATCCCTCGACCTTTGGTACGTGTATAAAATACGATCGATCGAGCGTAACAAAGGAAAGAACAAAATTTTTCTACCACCTTTTTTTCTCGGAACCGTATATAGTATAATGGCGGACGAATTGGTACACGTTCGTTTCGTAAGTTCGTATGGAAATAAAAGGAAAAGAGGAAAAAAAAAAAAGAAAAGAAAATCGAAAAAATATATATACGAAAGAGATGAAAAAAAGGATATGTATATTACATTATATGATATTATATGTATCGCAATTCTAAAATCACTGCCAAGGCGTTTGCGTTCACGTCGGTTACGATGTTATATGGTCTTACTGTTGTCGCTGTAAGCGACTGAAAATCTTATAGGTCGATCAGACACTGCCAGTGTTTAGAGATTCGTCGTCGCTAGGTCTGTGTCTTTTTAACTATAATACTTGTTCGGAAAATTTACCCTCGTCATTCTCATCGTATTCGTCATCGTAATCAACTTTTTCTCGCTCGTAATTTTTCTTAAAAAAACAAGAAATACGAAAAGAAAGAAAGAAGGAAAGAAATATTAAAAAAAAAAAAGCTGATCGTTGCTTCTTTTTTTTTTTTTCAAACGTCATTATCATCATCGTCATCGTTATTAGTATTATCATTATTCTTATTTTTACTACTACTACTACTACTACTACTATTATTATATGCAAATTACCGACATTCGTAATCTATACCATCGTAATTGGCCTGCCAACACCGGTCAACGAGTTGGTTGTACCCGTTTTAATAGTAAAAAGATACCAAAACCCTCACGCAAATACACACGTAAAACACACAAGACAAACACGGCACAGCGGGCTCTTTTTCGACAAGTGCATCTTGTCTCTATAATAATAACAATAACAATAATACTAATAATAATAATGTTATTAATTGAAAATATACTTACCTTAAAAGAAAAAATTCGAAATTGATTGAGGGAGGAAAAAAAAAAAAAAAAAGTAGAAACGAAATACGAAAAAGAGGCACAAAAAGTCAATGAAAAAAGAAAAACCAACAACAACAACAAAAAAAAAATCAAGCATTGAAACAATATTAGACAAGTCGCGCAAGGTGCGGAGCAGTTTGAAGCTCTCTGATTGGTATCTTCCCGCCACTGTCATCCGCCCACAATTGAATGGCTGGGATCACGATTGGTGCTTTGGAATATTAGACTGAATTGTTGTACGTTTTAAAGGGAGTCTTCTCCCGATAATTGGTAAAAACATTATTTCTATTGGAATATTTTATAATATTGCTTAGGCACTGTAGGGTTAAAAATAGAAGAGCGACGCTGTGCACTCTCCCAGCCCTTGCGTGTAATTTAATTAATTTAATTACAATTAATTATTAAATATTCGCGTGTCTGAGGGGAGCGTGTCTACATCAATATTATACACGAGTAGACATATATACGTGTACGATGAAGAAGAAGAAGAAGAAGAAGAAGAAGAGGAAGAAGAATAAAAAAGGAGGGAATGGGAGAAGGGAAAAAAAGTAGACAAAAAAAGAAAAAAAAAAGAAAATTGAATATAATAATAATAATAATAATAATAATAACAACAACAATAAAACAAACAAACAAACAAACAAACATGATAAGAAAACGATGTAACGATTAATATAGAATAATTTTAAGAACGAGTTATTAAGTATATATAAACCGAGCAGCGTCAAGCTGCAAAAGATGTATTTGTCATTTGATATGATGTGAGAATAGATTCGTGGCGCGAGGCGCGTATAGACTGACTGAGTAGTGAAAAGACACACACTCATGGTGCACTGTACTGCTATTTATTGTGTATTGTATTCACTACACAACGTCACTGCTCTTCTCGGCTTTAGTTCGAAGTTAATGATTTGTAGACGAGGAAGTCCCTGCGTTCAGTGTTTCAATCAACGCGCGAGTCGTCATTTTGACAAAACGAAAGTAACTAATGCAGAGAGGTGAAAAAAAGACGCTGAGGATGTCAGGGGAGAGAAATGTTTGAAGAATTTTTGGGAATTGTTTCGAAACGAGAAGTCGAAAGGAGCAGTGGTTTAAGCACACTACGATATTGAATAATAATATTATTATACTGAGAGAGAGACGAGAAAGCTGTTCGAGAGGATTAATTTATCTCTGTACGCATATGTGATAAGGTACCACGATTACGATATAACGTCGTGTATAAAGAGGAAACATTGATGATGATATATAAGGAAGAAAAAAAGAGAGAAAGAAAATAGCGTGAGAGAGAGAGAATGTGAGAGAGAGAGAGAGAGAGAGAGAGAGCGAAAGAGAGAGAAAGCGAAATTGATATTGATGATACTACTGTATATAGAGAAATGCGGATTGAAATATATAGGGTATTGAAAGCTTTGTAAATTGGCTTTACTGATGTCCCTTATTTTTAACAAGTTATTACAATAATAATAATATAATTATTTAATCATTCACCGAAGATCCATACATAATACGACCACCACCACCACCACCACTACACTGGCTTTAATCTCGACTTACGTTTCGTTTCAACCAGTCTAAAAAAAAAACAGAAAAGAAAGGAAGAAAAAGAAGAAGAAGAGACAAAAAACAAGAAAAACTGCCGTCTACGTATGTGTGTGCAAAGTGAAACAACCGTCTATCTAATCTCGACGATTAACATTCGTTTCCGTTGACTGAAATTAGGGCGAATACTATATTATCTGAATTAAAAGATCAGATAGAAATAATTATTGTACGTTTCGAGATAATAATTTCGCACAAGCTTCGTTTTTAACGAAAAGAACGGAAAAAAAATGATATGTATATATATATATCTATATATATATATATATATATATATATATCTAATCGTTATGTCCTAATTCCGTTACACAGTATGCGTCATAAAAATAATGATTTCAACACAGTTCAGGCGTATTTGCTGACAACGAGACTCACACGTACCTACATACATATTCGAAAGCTAATTTCTCTGTCTCCCCTCTGTATGTTATTATTACTGAGGTTGGCTTTTACGCACTAGCCATGCCGCGCGGCTCTCCATCAACGGATGAAGATAAGACCCTATCGCTTTGACCAATATGACCCATTTAACGAAAAGGAGTACAATAAGCTGCTCTGACTGTATTACTACGATTAATATTATTATTTTTATTTTTTATCATTATGCATGATACATAACGTTATTTTCATGATTTTTTTTTTTTTTTTTTCATTTCATGTATTTAAGTGACGTAGTTGACCAAGTTACTCTTCTCCTCGTGTTATATTATCATTATTATTATTATTATTATTATTATTATTATTATTATTATTATTAATTATTATTATTACCATTATTAATCTTAATTGTTAATAATTAATTAATTCTTATTGGACCGTGCAATATGTACAAATTTTTGACTAAATCACATTTTTATATGGATATTAAAGTAGGTGGAGCGTGCGGTGAAGATTTAGGTACACTATGCGTATATATATATGCGTACACATAAGGTGAAACGAATCCTATTGTCTGTTGTATATTATTTTTATTTCCACCTTTTTTTTTTACATAAAACGCAAGATCAGCATGAACCATGCTATGTATGGCTGATATGTTCCAATATTAGATTAAATCTTTCAACAAATACACATTGCCTACGGGCGTTCTTCATATGCATATATGCATCTCTGTGCCTATGCAGTATATCTACATGCATATGTTACACATCACACAGATGTATACGTATAATTCAAATTCCCATTTTCCCCAAAAAAATAACTTCTCCTCAATCGAATAAATTAATTATACATTAGACAGGTAAGTATCTGCCGTAAGGAAGATCACGTTGTGCAATTAGTGATTGTTGTATTAACGTTTTATTCAATATTTTTAAATTCATTTCTCGCCGGGGTTCAAAAATCTGGTGAAAGACAGAGAATGATTAACGGATATTTCTAAGGTTACGTTAAACGTTTCAGTGTTTAGGGAAGAAATTTTTGCAATGTTGGCAGGATTTTTACCGATGTATGCAAGTTGAGAGTCGAAGAATTCAGGCATTAGAACGATTCTATGCTAAGAATCTTTGACTGACTGCCGGAGGTGCGTTTGTTGAATATACATTTATGTATGTTAGTTTACAAGTTAGGCTTCATAAAAATATCCAATCAAATATATTATCGTTATCATATTACGTATCCTAGTACGTGAAAGTTAATTTTATAAGGTAGACTTTACGCTCTATGGGTACGGAACGTACGGTTATATACATTTACACATAAATATACAATGCGGGAATCGAATCAACTGTAAAAAATTTACGATCCAATGATCCATATACACGATGTGTCGCGTAGTTATTCGTCTGTTCGAAATGCAGCCAGTAAAATAGATAACCGTGTGGAATATCGCAATAATGAATACGATTATACGAATACGTAAACCTGTGATTATAAGTAAAGAAAGAAACACTGGATAATCCATAGAATGATTACAATCACTCGACTCAACACACAGCAAGGTATAAAATTATGTAGATTAAATCATCAAATGATTACTTGGTGACATTTGCATACACTATATATATCAATACAAGTGCATAAATATTCGTAAATCTTTGCCATAGTACAAAAAAAATCTGTAGTTTTGAACAGTTTTTTTTTTCTTCTTTTTTCTTTTTTCTTATTATTATTATACATTCGGCATTATGTTACATCAATTTTCAGGAAAGAGTACGGATTGCGAATCGAAATTCACCGAGTGAGGACTGAAAAGATGTATTATTAAATTGACAAAGAATGGTCGATAACTTATGCGTAACCTTTACTTTTTTTTTTACCACTGTCGCCATTATCGGATCAACTGAGCTTTCAGAGATCCATGGTAATATTTACACAGGATCACCCACTTGACTAGTCCAAAAGAAAACCAAAGAATACGCAAGTAATTCACACATTACGAAAGACAATGAAACAATTACTTTGGACAAGATTTTAGGCGTCTGTTGTTCAATACTTCACGCTGCTAATTTTTCTTCTTCAGCTTTTTCCCTTCGGTGTGGTAATTTTTTTTATCGTTCGCCATTTCTCACCGTACAGAATCGGTTTTTGTTCACGTTACGCGATGCGAATTACAAAGGATCAGCAGCGCCTCACCGTTTTACAAAATACGTTTGCAACCCATTCCTGCAGTTTAACGTCCGGCTCACCACACGCTGCATTTGTGGGTCGGGTTCATCGGCGAGCCCGGTGAGCAGTTGAAGGCACGCGCAAAGTCCTCGCTGTTCGAAAGTGGGCCCAAAACTCGTACGGGGCCCGGCGAATGCACGCTGCTACGTATTTTCGTCAAAGCGTCCTCCGGGCGCATCGAGCCGCACCAAATCTGGGCGTAATTCAAAAAGAAGAGCTGATCGTGTGTCAAATTCACACCTGGCAGTAGCGGCTCCTCTCCGTGGATCGAAACCCACTTTTTGTAAGCCTGGAAAATGAATGCAGAGATTTGTTTCGACGATTGGAAATAATAAACGTGTTCGATTATAAAGAACTCGAGAACGTTGTACATAAAACGATCAGAATTTTCAGTGATTGATTTCGAATTAATCAGAAAAACGTAACCTATGGTAAATATTAAACGGAACACTCGATTGTTTCATAATCCAATCAAACATCGCAATGAACAAAGTTGACTGTGAACCGTGGGATGATTATACATGGTGTGCCCAGAACTCCTACGACGCGCATATTTCTTCGTGATCGAAGCCAATTGTACCAACCGTCTAAAAAAAATTCCCTATATTGTTAAGGAATTATTTATCTGGCGAACGCTAACCTGCTCTGTAACGTCATCGTGTAGAGCACGCGACACAGAACGATCATTACAGTTTGACGGTTATGTACTGTGCAACATATAGGTTATTCGTGATGTGAATTGAAAATATATTATTTCAAATGTCTTTTGCGGATGAATATGAAGTTTATAGTAGAAATGGGGCTCTTGTGGATTGCGCAATGTTGGGGAAACAATCGTGCACATTGCGTAACACTCAATTTCTATAATTTAATTTTTGAACCTCGCACTGATGTTCGAATTATTCAATGTTTCAAAACATAAGTATATTCTCCAGTACGCGAATCCCGTAACATTATCGCTACAACTTAGTGTGTGTTCCGAAATTAGTTCGCAGCGGTAAAAACTCCCTAGGACAGAGGCAGAGTTACTGACAAACTCTGCAGCGCAACAGAGACAACATATTCTTAACAGCAGTGAGAGTTTATATCAGAACACAACCTGAGGAGGCACTTAAAAGATACGCTCATTTTTTCCTCACGCAGATGCAACGTCACAACAATAAATCACCGCCGATCTAGGGTATTTTGGCGCCGTTGGTACACATCTTATTTAAAGTCCAGTCAGTTTCAAGAGAAACTTTTTTCCAGAAAGAAGCTGCACTCCTAGTCACACCATGTATACTCACCACAAGGTACACCAACGTGGTAAAAATCGGTACGTCTACCCTGTGAGAGATATTTACCCTAAAGGACTGCTTGAGACCACCGTTATCGGCGATGTTTTCGCCCTGAGTCATCCGGCCGTTTACGTAGAGGTCAATTTCCTGGAGTCTGTAACGGGAATACTGGTCAACTATGCACTGTGCACGCTCGCGGAATGCCCTAATAGTGGCGTTGTTCCACCACTGCATCATGTTGCCGTCCTTGTCGAACTGGCGACCCTTGTCGTCGAAACCGTGGGTGATCTCGTGCCCGATTACAACGCCGATACCGCCGTAATTTAGGGACTTTGGAAAGTGTTGTGAATAGAATAACGGCTGTAGTATGCCGGCGGGAAATACTGTAACATCAATATCACTGTACTTATAAAATCAGCGGTTTTAAAATTGACCAAAAGTGATAGGTGTGGACTACTATATAGGACAATTTTTGTGTTCACTCAGAACTTGAATATTCTACAAAGTCCACACCGGATTTTTCTTTTTACAATATATATTATACGTCTTACTATATCTACAAACCTATGTCGTTTTTGTTGGGGTTGTAGAACGCGTTGACAACCGCCGGCTCGGTCGACCATTTGTCCTTGTCGACCGGCTGCCTTAACTTCTGTAGATTGTGGTAAGCGTCATACTTTAGAACCGCGAGTATGTTCTCAAGGAAACGATGGTCCGTGATGTTGAGCTGCAATGTTCGTTGAAGTACAATCGGATCGAGGTGATCTACGAACGCCATTTTAAACAACCAATTCTCACCATGACGTATTCCTTCGAAAGCTCAACCGAGTCCTTGAGGAACTCTGGATACCCGATACGCTCGTTCATTGAATCGGCCTTGCTCTTCGCCACGGCCCTCGTCTCGTCGTCCATCCAATGATTCTCAGCGAGAAGCTCGTTAAAAGCCTCTCTGATCGTGTGAATCATCTCCAGCGCGGTCTCCTGCAAGGAGGCGTTTTTTTTTTTTTTTTTTTTGAATACTCTTATCACCCAAACTTCTATGCGACCGTTCCAAATCCCACCTTGCTATCGTGGTTGAAATTGTCTCGGATGAAGAGCGCGCCAACCGCCATCCCCAGCTTCTTGTTTGTCCATTCAACGCACTGGGACCAGCGGTTCCGCTCGCTCAGGATTCCCAAAAGAATCTTACGGAACTCGACTCGCTTCTGTTGGTAGTCGTCGATCATGTGCGGCATTATTGACATGACCAGGCGCCAAAGAACGTAGTTGTGGAGAGTCCTGAACGTGGGAAGTTACGCGTTAGAGAAAAACAATTGTCGGATAAGGCTCTTGGCCACGTATTTAGTCGACAACTACACACCTCTGGTCGGTGTGCTCAAGGATGCGGCCCATCTGGACGAAGTAGGGCATCGCGTATGTAACGACGGGCTCATCCTCCGTTATTGGAGCGGTCAGAAAAGCCGTTAAATAGACGTACCAATTCAGCTGAGGGACTTCTTCCTGGAGCTGGCGGAGGGTCAGCTTTCGATAAATTGCGGAGGTATCGTGTCTGTCCGCTTCCGGAAGCGACGCCTGTGGGGACAGGAAATAACGTTACATATTCTTTTCTCTTCTCCCCGAAGGTTTCGTTACGAGCGAATCCCCGTGCCGTTTCTTACATTCGCAAGCTGCTTCTCGAGGACGATTACTTGGTCGAATTCTGCCGCTGCGGTCTCTGGATTCGCTCCGAGGAGGATTGCGACGTTCGTCATGTAACGGTGGTAGGCCTTTAGCTCAGCCTGGCTGCTGGCCTTCAGGTAATAATCGCGGCTTGGAAGGGCCAGCTGCATCTGATCCAGCTGAAAGAACGCCTACACTGTCTACCCATTCCTGTGATAGTCTGTTATCTAGACAGGGACAACCCCAAGCGGCACCTGCAGACTCAGAGCTGGATAAATGCATTTGAAATATAAAGTGGAAAATACTTTTAAAGATGTCGTTCATGTCGTTTCCTCAATTATGTTTGAAATGAAAAACCCAACATGGCGTTTTGGATTTTAAATAAATGATATTTAAAGTCCAACTATTTCAAATATTACCCAGCTCTGCGGGAACCTGTCTAGAGACATTGATTCGGAGGTCAGAGTTCAGCCCAAAGTACGACGGTCACTAGGTATTGCGGCTATTTTAATTCAAATTTATACCCAAGTGATAATGCATAAAAGCAATTGCATCGAATTGCACAAGAATCGAGTTCCCCATTGATATTGATAAAATGGCCTCGGGACAGACATAATTATTCTAGATATCAGAAGTCAAAAATTGAACGTTTATAAGAACTGGAGGAGTCTGCGAAGGGCGGCCGAACAGCTGTTTAACCTTAGGTCATCGACTAAGGTCTTACTTTGGTGGCGCACCTGAAGGATGTTCGCGGAGGAGTTCTTGTCGTCAGGCCCGACCCACTGCTCCAAAAGCACTCCTTCGTTATACTCGCCACGAAGGCGGCCCAACAGGACCTCAACCGGATACGACGGAGGGACCCAGGAGGCGCCCTCGACTGCAGGCCACCCTCCGAGTCCCCGAAGGGTCGTCCTAAGTGGAGCATCGCCGATCTCTCGTATCCGAGCTGTGGAAAGTTGTATAAAATTTTTTTATCTCACGTATTAAGGGTATGCTATAATCAGTGTTTACCGACCGAGTCGAATATCACTTATTTTCACTATTGTCAGAGCCTACAAATCACTGATGTGTAAATATCGCAGTCGAAGCTATTCTACATGATGCGATGCCGTACAAAACCATTAAAACACTTTCTTTTTTTGTTTTTGATATTCATATTCGGTATTACATGTAGAATTGTGCTACCTACATCTCTTCGTGTCAGTGCTGCGTAAGCGTGCATAAATGTTCACCTCCCGAGGTGGATTCTGACCGATTCAAGGCCACCCGTGTCGTCTGCTATGCAGATTGAATAGATGGTAGCAGACGACATCGGTGGCCTTGAATCGGTCAGAATCCACTTCGGGAGATATACCAGTCGAGGTAGGTGAAATTTTACTCAGTCGGTAAAGACGGACTGTATACAATCTTCTTGAGGTACAATATGATATGAGAAATCGGGATGATTATCGATATATTTCACCCACGGATATCGACGCAGGATTTGTAGAACATTTTGGCCTTCAGGGTCGCAGCGTTGTCGTCTTCGTTCGGCGGTTCTTCGAGGACTCGTTTAAGAATGACCTGAAGCTGGTCCGCGAGCACTTCGAAGGTGCTTATCGAGCTGCGATCCTCGGGAATGACGTGAAGGCGATTCCAGGTGCCGCAGGCGTACTGGAAGAAGTCTACGCATGGCGCGGCGGTTTGATCCATCGCCGAGAGGAGGCTGGCGGCTGAGGAAAAGCAAGGATGCTGCTTTGAGTTTCGAGGGTGAAAGTCATTTTCGCGGGTAATTTCTTAATTCAAACTGTCTCGCGCGGCTGCTCCAGCCAATCGAGCTCAATCTGGTTATTTAATAACTATTTACGAACGCGGGGCGAGCGCTGCTCTCCGTGATTGCATAGGGGGAGGATAATATTAACGCCCTTGCGGTGGGGCTCGGCTAATCTAATACGCTGTGCAGTAACGATGCGGTGAGGGGCAATAAGAGGTCCCGTTATTAAGGCGCTCGGAGATGCAATTATACGAGACGCAGCTCGCGATCTGTTCGCAAAGAGATCTGCTCGAGATTCGCAATCTTCAATCCTTCTCTTTTTAATCTAATCTCATAACGATATCACTCGCGATAGCCTTGAGCATCGACCCGAAACATTCCTGAAGTAGGATTTGGATGTGAGGCTAATATCTATACCTCAAAGTCACGGATGTTCGTGTCGCCCCAATTTATGATTCGGAATGTACGATCTACGCTATATAATTATCAGTAGCTGTCGGACGGTAGAGAAAATTTATGAACGGTAGGATAAGAACGACACGACAGCATTATAAACAATATAAACTTGTAGTAGATGCTTTATATTATCAACCGTTTTCACGTTAATCTCACTAAACGACGATAGTGAGATTTTAAGCTGATTATTATTTCAAAATATCATCAATTGGTTGAACACCCCCCCCCCCCCCCCCCCCCCTTCATTACTTAATACACTCGTTTAAACACAGAATGATACTTATTGCCACCCAACAAGTTCGCCGAGCTAAGCTTGAAACTCAAATAAGGTATAATGATAATTGGAAAATCAATTGCCTCTGTCGTCCCCATGATGCTTGAATTTATGGATCGAGGGTATCAACTGTTGCTTACCTGTTCGCACGCACTCCTCGGTCATGCACACCTTCGGCACTGTGGAGTAAAATGAATATTAATTTTTACGCTGGATAAAAAAATGAATACAGTGATGTTTAACGGGCAGTGCGGTGCAGCACGTGGATTATCTGCACTTTGATACATTCCCTTTAAGAAAAAAAAAAAAAAGTAAATTAGTAAAAACCGATGTATTGATTTTCCTTGCATGTTGCATCAACTTGAAATTTCGTACCGCCATAATCAAGGGGAGATTTTACTCGCTTCGTGGAGCTCGTCGTTACAACAATAGCTAATTGTATGTAAGAGTGACAGACGTGCTTGGAAGTGACAGTTTCTTACTCGTGGTTGGTATTTGTGTATATTTCCACAGGTAGGTGTGTATATTCTCAGTTGTCCAACTCGTTACGAGTTTATCAAGGATATTTTATTTCGCTCCACCCTTACACCCCGCAGCCACCGTGACCCGGTAATTACGTAATTATTTAATTAAGTGCTCACGCCGAAGCAGAGGGAAGTGCGAAACAGGGAAAACTCGACAGTTAGGCGGAGTAAATATTCGGTCGAAAAAATAATCAACTCCACTACATCTTGAAACTCGAACAAACTTCCGAGCTCCCATAAAATTAAGACCTTATATAATCCACTCTAGCCCTTTCAACTAATTCAAAAGTTTTTGGTTAATTCGGTAGTACCGTGTAGTTAAACCTTAATTAGCCTGTTCATTTTATGCCCCGCACTAAATCCGCTCGTTATTTTTCGTCCGTGTAAATTTTTTATTTCAACTTTCGCCTACTTTCAATCAATTTATTTTCAAAGTAAGAATATTTTTCTTACTTCTTCTAGCCTTTGAACGGTCTTCTACCCCTTCTTCAAGAGAAACTATAGTCCTGTAATTCTGGGGAAATGGCTGGCGGGCTCGAAACTCTACGGAATCTAGCTACGGTTGCCGGTTCGTCGAGTGGACGTATAACTTTCTGCCGAGTTTGGAATGAGGAAAGTTAGCCAAGAGTTGTACGTGTACTCGAGAAAACTTGATTCAAAGTTTTCAGTGGCCTGATGACTAGATAGAAAAGAGAACGAGAGACCGAGGCGTGTGCCTAACACTCTCTACCGCTAGGGGAAATGTAAATTCTACCGAGTTTCCTTTGTCTCTGTAGGAATATCGCGCCGTGGTGACGTCGAGGGAAAAAACACCCTCTTGTTTAGTTAAAAACTATCCAAGCTCGGTCACTTTTCCTTCCGTTACTCTCCTTCGCTTCCTTCTCTACCGTATCCAGTCACCTCGAAAATTGGGGAACTCGAGCAGAAATGGTAACGCTACCGAAGACCCGAAAAATCATTTAAAAATTACGCCCCATCCCTGCAAAACACGCTGACGATTTTCGCACATTGGAAAAAAACTACTTCATTGGTTATAGTTACGAGAAAAATGTAGTTAGATTAGTCGTTACAGTAAATGATTTGAATATTGTTCGAATTGGCAACACGGCTTGGTAAAAGTAACTATTCAATGTCATTGTATAGTTGTGAATACCACATTTTCTGGTTATTGTAAAGTTAAATCTGTATTTTTAGTTTTTCTTTATTTTTTCGCTGAAATGGGACCTTGAAATAAATTTATTAAAAACATATACCAAGAAATACCACTGATCAAAGAGAATAGTGCAAAAAATACTAGATTTTCTGATTACAGTCCCAAATCCCGTTTTCATTTTTTACCCAGAACCATATTCTTCGATCATGGTAATAACTGAAGATAGTTACGGACTGAATGGTAACCGAAACTGTAAGGTTCTCGGTGCGTGTCCACGCAACGCTCACTCAGGGTGATGAGTAAAGCCTTTTTCCAAATCGTGCAAAGCTCACCTATCTTCTGGTCGCATTCACGCGACGTATTCAAAGCGAGGAGCAGAAGAGTAAGCATGCAACTTGCGACGAGAGTGAAGGCCAAGACACCGAGCAGTCGCTGCCTGTTCAAAGACACATGACTTCTTCCTCTGGGAACTCCACCGCCGCCGATCGAACCCTGAAGATTGCTTCCACCGTGGTGAGTTATGCTGGTTGCTGCAACTCCTCGAGGGCCGATTGTCACCTGAGAAAATTACGAGGCTGAAGCTAGAAACGTTACCGTAACGAGACGTAAGAGAAAAGTTCATTAGAGTGCAATTCTAGAATAGTTAGACTTTCGAGAAGATGGCGTGTCAGGTTATGAGTATGTTTGGTTTGTTTAATTATGCTTCAATAAATTTGCAGACAATCCTACAGAAGGTTGCGAAGTAACTATGTTTCCTGAACATGCAATGTCACAGTAACGTTACTAACTTCAAACTCACGGAAAATTAAATACGCTAGGGACAAAGGTCAAGGGACAAAATTATTTCGACTGACCATGAACTGTATAAAAAATTTTGCTGTGGACTTTCAACGACTTATATATAATTTGTTAATAAGACTATTTGCGATGCTGAATTTTCGAATTGTTCAAGCTAACAACTCTGGTTGGTGGCCCGATCATACCGAAATCACTTTCTCACTCGCAATTGCCATGCAAAAAAAATATATTATTGCTTTTTGACTGATCAAATTCAATTCACTCGCGAAATCTATGGTTTGAGATTAATTTTTACTTTCGCATAACGTAGATCTCTACAGTCAAATTGTTGACATCGTCAGATTTCTCGACGGTTCATTGAGAGAGAAATTTCTAGTTTTGGTTATTACATCGTCCGTGATTATTTTCAGGTTTTAACCATATTATTCGAAAATGCAGTTCCGAGTACAAAATGGAAACAGATTTAATAATTGTAACCAGAAAATTTAGTATGTGATAATATTCTTTTTGATTATTGGTACTCGCACTGTACTTTCTTGTAACTGTTGCATGATAATTTGATCGTGCAACAATAAGTTGATGATAAGGTCTTATTTGACTAAAAGAACGTATGAAAATTTAAAGTCCAGATTTAATTTTGCAATACCTATCCGTAAAATTCCACTAAACAGTTACTCGTAATATCAGTAATATTATAGCCGTTATAATTGAAATTATATCCATTTTAGAAAAAAATTTCTATCAACTTCAGTAAATGAAAATTTATCCTCACTGATTCGGAATAAAAAAATATCGAGCTAGTTAGAGTATCATTATAAGAAATACATAAATACGCAAGAAACAAAAAAACACAAGTTGTCGAAACAATTCCGGGATCCAAAAATATGAACCGAATTCCAAGCAAAGCAATTCTTTAAGCGTCTTTTTGTGTCTAAAAAAGCTCCCTGTCCTACATGCGTAAACCCTCTAGATTCTACGTCGCCTCGACAGTCTTATTTACGTGCTACAACAGCCTTTCGGTCACGTGGATATTTTAGGGCGATTGGTCGTAATCCCACCTGCAGCGGTACACCGGAAGCCGGTCCCTCGTGTCCGGTGGAAGCTGGAAGGAGCTCGCTGTCCTCGGGGACGACGTTGGTCCTGAGGTAGCCGTTGTTGCCGTCAGTCTTCATGTCGACTCGCCGCGGCACGATTCTCGGAAGGCGCACTTCTGAACTAGGCGGGAAAGCGAGACTTTGGTCCGCGGATCCACGGGGCCGGTGGGGACGCAACGCCGTCGCAGCGCCCTCGGGTTTTCCCTACCACCTCACCCTCACCCTCTCGCCCTCTCACCCTCTCGCCCTCTCGCCCTCGCCCGCCGATTCCGCGTTTCAACTCCGAAACGCCGCCGCCGCTGCACGCTTCGCTGGATCAGTTTATCTACGAGGGGCTAGTTGAGCGCGTTGCGGGCACCGGAGCGTTAGCACATCGCCTCCGATCACCCGGAAGCCCAGTTTCCCGACTCTCGGTAGTCTCCGAAAATAACGAGGACGACTAGCTGAGAAACCGAAAGGAAAACGACGCAGTTATTGCAGAGGAAAACGACTAATTTTACTCAAGCATAAATGCTTCGAGAACACGGTCACCTTAAAATCCGCCGACTAAAAGCGCGTTCGCCAAAAAACTAATCTGTCAATTCAAACGACGGTAGTACACGGAATCCGTTGAAAACGCCGAGTCACCGAAAGAAGTTTTCAAATTTCCCGCCAATTACCATAGAGTACAGAATCACTAGTCGGTATGTAGATTGGAACGTCGCTGTAAATTTCTTTGTCAGTCAATGGCTCACGTGTTGCAGTATGACGATCACGTTCCACCGCAAGAATGCGAGAAACTTCCGTCCTTTGGAACGATGCGGTACAACCGCAGGGTGTAAATTCCGTGTAAAGGGTTCGCGGAATAGCCTGCATTTCAACAATCGTCGGCAAACTTCATACGTGGCCTTGAAAATCCGTCGGTTACGTGTTGCGCCCGGCGAGGGTTGGCGTTGGTGGTGGAGGCGAGGGTGGGGGTGCGCGGGAGAAGTCGGAAGCCAAGGGACCGCCGGCTCAGAGCTCATGGAGGATCGGTCCCATCTTCGGGGGGGCGAAGGGCGGCCCCCCCGTTGCGTAGGCCTCGATATCTGGGTGAGGAGCCGCGGTATTCGGCGTGAGGGTTGCAGCAATACGCCTTGAGCGGAGCTGCTAGCGACGCTTTCGGGGGGATTCCATGGGCGGCAGGTGATCCGGTCCTCCTCGAGTCGATCCGCGGTTTCCTGGTTGCCGCACCTGCAGGTGCAGAGGTCGAGGCGCGGGGCGATCGACGGCGATCTGCCGACGGCGACGAGCGTCGGGACGGACTGATTCGCGACGACGAGATGCCGCGAAGCGGTTTGTCGTGGCGGACGGCTTGTTGCACGTTCGCCGTTCCGTGTCACGCGTGTCTCTCCGCACCTCGCCGCGCCTTGCCGCACCTTCACGGCACGGCGCGATCCAGCCCCGAGGCTATTCGTCGGCCCCAGTAATCCAGTATCCTGCATCTAGGCTGACACTCCGCAGGTCGATAACACGCCTGCGCTCTGCCAGGCACCCCGAGGATCGCCTCCGACGAGTCTATCTATCACAGGCCGCGATGCAGATCAACGCACCTCGCCCTATCGCTCACGACCGAATCCTCGGCAGGGGTTGGATGCGTTGGAAATTTTTCAAGGGGGAAGGCTACTGTCACGGCCGAAAAAATAAACGATTTTTAGGAATTTTTTTTATCGCAAGGGGTAACTCGTTTTTTAGAGGGATCGGATGGTTGGTATTTTGTTTGAGTGTGTATTAAATTTGTTTTATGTCAATTTTTTTTTTATTAACCAAGATATGGGCTTCGACTTAACGACTGATAAAAAAAATTCCCCTCCATTGTGCCATTGATATCTCGGTGAAGGGTTATCTGATAGTAAAAAAACAACGGTTTAATCAATATCTATACAAGTGTAGCTATCAACATGCGTAGACGATTGTAAAAATGTTAATAATTACTATTTTTACAAATTGCTTTTGTAAAGAAAAGATGCTTGAAAATACATAAAATTCTAATTCGTCGTCGTTTTGTAATAAGAAGAAAAAAAAACGGCTACGTGTAACGATAGCACAGTACACATATTGATAAAATTTTGTTTCTTCTTTTCAAATAACCCTTCACCGAGATATCGATTTTTAATAAAACAAGTTCAATGTACTCATAATAAAATATCAACAATGCGATCCATTTATTAATTAGTTATCCCTGCGATAAAATTCTTAAAAATAGGTTTTTTCGGCCATCAGAGTGGCCTTCCACCTCGTACTTTCAGTTCAAACCGAGGTTCAAATCGAGAAATGAGAGCCTAGCCGACTGCGTCTCTTACAATTAAAGTTATACTAGAGGCCTGGACAATGTCTGAAATTGTGTCATATCAAATATCCCCCATACTTGACATAGATTTGGAAATGCATCCTCTGCCGTTCATTTGAAACGGTAAAATGTGTGCTTTGAACTATCTGTCAAATGCCTTTGTTAGAATGGTTCCTTATTTTTCCTAACCTCCGTGGCTAATACTGCAGAACGATTATCTCCGATTGTAATAAATTATTTAAAAATTGCCAGGTCTTCACTTAATTCTCTACTTAGTGAAGAGAATGTCTTTAACAATCCGTCGATTCTCTTACTCTGGTGAAGCAGTAATTTGATGAATATCGTAACTGACAGGGTATTGCGCGTGAAGACCAAGGCACTTGTATAAGCCTCGCTTTCCAGAGAAACGGGAGCGTTTTGAAAGATATTTTGCAAACGAACATCACGTAATCGCAGTGGTATTAATATCTTCTTAATAATGACGATAGCTAGATGTAACAAGAATTGTCAAAACTACGGTCTGATGTGCTTGAAAAACTGTTCTTGAAATGCCATACTTGCCTGCAATCGTCTGTACCAGTTGCACGACTATTTTGATTATCTAGCCTAACAGGAGACACCTAGTCAAGAAAAATTGTGCATACATGAAGTGAAATTATCAGCACTAATCGTAAGGTATGTACATCTCAATTATTGGGCGAAAATATAAATATTCGCAGCATATGCGAAAACGTTTCACCCAATACTGTTTGAGAATCATCATAATTTAATTCATACAATCATATCTACAACTGTGACACATCGTAATAAAGCAAATCCACGTGGTACACATATTAGAATGACAAGGTTTAGTACATATTAACTATTTAGTTTTAGTACGCCAATGTACTCGCGTCTATATTTTAAAACACAAAATCATATTATTTTGGAGATGGTTACAACTTGTGAGTGGAATCGCGACCTAGAAATTTTTGTCACAATCAGTCAAAGATGAAGTAGTCTAAAACAATTGTACTTATCACTTCAGAAATAACTCAGCTTATAATTAGTCCCTTACGCCTTTACCATGTTACTTGGCAACGGCGCCTTGGTAAATACTTTTAAAAAACTGTCACACAATATTGGGTAAAGGTAAAAAGTGGAGCAACTAATATAATGAGGTACTGCGGGGTCTATAGCCTCGACTACTTTTGCGTGTTTTTCGACTTTTAGGCCATCGATCGGTAACCAGTGTCTTTGAATCAATTTCTATTCGTATGATGAAAACGTGGTTTATTTTAACGTTTAAATCAACGAATTTAGGAATCTATAGACTATTGCTATACTTTGACCAGCCGCATCTGAAAATTTTTAAGTCTCATTGTTCTGTGAGCCTGCTTCTTCCATCTTACGTATGATTCATTTCCTAATTTTCATTATATTTTTTTTACATTGATTCAGCGACAATTTTCAAACTTCAATTAACTCCCAGCGATGGGAAAATAACACATAATAGTGTCTGGTTTTGATAAGCCTGCACTTTCCTCGATGTTTAGAAAGGTGTGATGTGATGCTGTCTTGTCGATCAGAAATTTAACCGGTGACACAGACCGGCTTCAACTCTATATAGTTCTGAATATCAAGTAACAGAACAGTTGTATGCCCGTTTAATTGAATTGATAAACGTGTATTGGTGTAAATGAACTCTTACCACCCATACGAAACTTCTGACGGCTAAATGCATCGCTTATATACAACTGTCGTATATCGATTATTAAAAAACAATTGCTCTCTCATATTTCAAAAGAAGAATATTGAATCTGGCAAATCTTTTGTGAGCTATATTCTCACAAAATACGAGTAGGTCAATCGTGAAAATCTGGAATAGTAAATACGTAGGCATCAACTATTATTCCTTGACCTTCTTTCTCAGAATCTAGATGACCTCCAATTATACTCCTTCCTGTGGTTTCTAGACACATATTCTGTTTATGTGCATATAGGAGTGACATTGAGCGTATTTCATGTGTCAGATCTCGGTTCTTTGGAACGTGTAAAATATGTTTACCTTGTATCATAGTTACTGAAACTCTTCTAATAGAATAAATTCGCGTCACGGTGTATACTAGACCCAAAAAAAACTCATAGAAATTATTAATTCGTATATTCATGAGGTTTCGAGTAAAAATTGCTTGAAAAGAATTCTATTTCGATTACAAAACGAATTATCCTCTTCAAAATGATTTCAATCGAATCTCGATATAGGTATGAATAAATTCGAATTTTTTAATCATTTCTGTTTAGCATCACGTTGGTGTGAGGACAGGCATAAATAAAAGCCCGATAATTTGTAATTCAAACTATCTACAACCATCTCTCAAAAATTGATCCTTCCTCTTACATTCTAATCTACAGTCGATACTGTCGGTAGCTGCTTGAAAAAAAAATGTAGCACCAACAACGCCATAAGATTGTAGCGGTAACTTACATAACTACCAATACATAAGAAATTTTAGTTCCGAAAAACGCCGCAAAATGGCGCTACCGATCAAACTTGAAGGTGGCGCTAACTTGGCGATGGTTTGACAACCTGCTTCACAAGTTTGGTTAGTTAGTGACTCTGTTAGTCTGACTTCGCTGCTCCTCGGAGCAGAGAGTCGTTCTGTGACAATTGTGCGCGAAGGTAATCTGAACTATTGACGCATGTGTGTATGTATGTACATAGCGATAGTCACATGTCCGGTTGACCCCACCGCACATTTGAATCAATGGAGTGATAAAAAAGGTTTCCTTTGTGTGCTGATGATAAACGGCCGGTCACTCGACTGCACGTATAATAAAGTCCGCGTGCGTGTGTCGTCGGAGGTTGGCTGTGAGATAGTTGGGGTTGAGACGTCGGTGCCAGTTACGCGTTATAGCTGCGTGTTTGTGTAAAGCCAGAAACGATAAATGGCAACGGCATCGTGGGCGCTCGGTGGCTCTCGGAGTGATCAAGGAGCCGAGTGCAAGCAGCGCTCGGTTGTGTCGCGGTTTGCCCGTTGTTGCTGCACTTGAGGAGACCAACGTCTGCGGGAAAATCGGAGCGGTGAAAGTAGCTCGAACGGTTGCTACGTTATACGTTACGCTCGTAACTCATAGACGCGCCGCACATACACCTAAAAAACTACTTCCTCTGCGTCGATTGCGGAATTCGCTAATTGTAAGATTGCGGGCTAATTATGGACCGCTGGGTATCTGGATCGACGCTTCGAGGATGAACAACCTGCCGTTGTTTGACACCCTGAAATACCACTGCCAAATTTTTCACCCTAGAGGAACCGCAGGGCCGCCAAAAAGTCCCTACCCTGGCTGCTGCTAGCTAGCATGCCTCTTGACACTCGACCTCCGCACGCGCGACTCTACACCTCACCAATCCATTGCTATAGGTGAGTCGGTATTGTATGACCGCTGATCGTTATGCATTCCTTGTTACATGTCGAGAGCGATTAGAGAGGTGTTGCCTAGTCGTCGAGCTGTTTACGCGCAAACGTCACTTTGTCGTTAGAGTGTTGCGACGACGTTCTATACAGCCGTAAACATTCCCCCTTATGTACGCAATCACACACGTCGGTATGTGTCGAGCGCTTGTACGTTACACATGCTTCACATCTTGATTATACAATATATAATCTTTTTTCAACACCTTATACTTTTCCATCCCCGCACATCGCTCGGCTTCGTTCTGAATTAGTCAGATTTCTCAGTATTATTACTGCCGGAAAAATTGCTACATACTAGATGGACTTTCCGTATGATTCAAGGAAAAATTAGTCCCAGTACGTTGTTTGGCCATCCAACGTTCGCGTGTGAACTTAAAGTTAGATTGAGCCTTGTGATATGTTGTTGACATGCCTTGTGAAATACACGCAAATATCGTTTGAATACGTACTGTTACAAGAGAAGGTCCGCATTTCGTTTTAGTTTTTTCACGAGTGCTCTTCCAAATTGAAAAAATACCGTGAGAAATCCCGCTAAAGAATACAGAACTCTTGATTGCGAAACAGTAGATTCTATCTTCATCTTTTGTTCAAAACGCCTTTGCAGACGAATCATTTGACCATTAGTTTGTCATTTACCTCGAAAGGATTCATATTTTATCATCGGCGCCGAGGGGCGGAGAACATTCAGTCACTAATATTCGGCCAATTTTAATACCAAATCAACATGGCTACCGATACTCGCGTGCAATCAAATTTCAACTGTATGCAACTCCGTTTCCTTCTCTCCCCAGTTACTCAGCGCTATCTCACGCCCTAGAAAATAACGGCAAGAATAGATTAGCTGTGATTTCACCTTTGCACAAAAGCTGAAACATTGAGAATTTAGCTCGTGAGATCTACTCGCACGTGTGTGTCACTTGGTCGGTAATGCAGTTTGTAAAACAACCCGAAATACGTGCAAACTGTAATCTTTATCGCTGCGCTACACAATAAGAAAAAATTCAACTAGACTACATTGCACATGTGAAAACGCACAATACTTTAATATCATTTCGTCATGCTCTAGGTGCGTTACCTAAATACAAACAATGGCAGACGAAGAAGGAACTGAGTGGCTCCACGAACTGCTGCACGACGTTCAACTGACACAATTTTTTACTCGAATCAGAGACGATCTTCAGGTAACTCGACTGCACCATTTTGACTATGTGCAGCCGGAAGATCTGGAGAAAATTGGGTTGGGTAAGCCAGGGATAAGACGGTTAATGGACGCAGTGAAGAAGCGTCGAGCAAATCAATGGAAGAAAAGCTTGATTACGAAGATAAAAAGCACAAAAAGTAGCAAACGAACATCACAGGCGCTGGACAGTCCCGCAACGTTAACTTGCCTCATCCAAGAGAAGGATGTAACTCTTTCGATAAAATTAGGTGACGGAAGTTTCGGTGTTGTCAGACGCGGAGAATGGACCTCTCCCAATGGCAGAGCTCTTCCTGTTGCAGTCAAGGTTCTCAAAGCTGATGCGCTCACTCAACCCAGTGTTTTCGAGGACTTTGTCTCTGAGGTTCAAGCCATGCATACTCTGGATCATCACAATTTGATCAGGTATAGTTTGCAGCATATTTAAGAGGAAATTGATTTTATCAGTCATCTGTCTCTCGCAAATATTCTCAAGAATCACAGAGTCATGGAATTTGGTTTCGAATATTATCCGGAGTAAGGCTGCAGCAAGTTGCTTGAAAGGGATGTTTTGTTAAGATTAAAAAGAGCAAAATATAATATCATGACCATTTGATATCCTTATCTTCTTCTACTTCCTCTTCTTCAGATTGTATGGAGTTGTTTTATCCCAGCCAATGATGATGGTGACAGAGTTAGCAGCGCTCGGAGCCCTTTTGGACTATCTGCGCAAGCAGTGCGGCCATATGTCTGTCCTCACTCTTTGCAACTACGCGTTGCAGGTGGCAACAGGAATGGCCTATTTGGAGACCAAGCGATTCCTCCACCGTGATCTGGCCTGCAGAAATGTCCTCTTGAGCTCCATTGACAAAGTTAAAATCGGCGACTTTGGCCTGATGAGAGCTCTGCCTCAGCAGGAGGACTGCTATGTCATGACGGAGCATAAAAAGGTCCCATTTCCATGGTGCGCGCCAGAGTCTCTGAAGGCGAGACAATTCAGCCATGCATCGGATGTCTGGATGTTTGGTGTTACTTTGTGGGAAATGCTGACTTTTGGTGAAGAACCATGGATCGGATTAAACGGTTCAGAAATTCTCAGAAAGATCGACAGGGAAGGAGAAAGGCTGCACGAACCGGATGCTTGTCCGCCTCCCATGTTCCAACTAATGCTACGCTGCTGGGCCAGAGATCCCGCCGAGAGACCGACTTTCTCCACTCTGAAAGAGGCCCTGACTGGAATGGTACCTTCGGTCATGAAAGCCCTGAGCCGCTTTGAG
The DNA here is from genome assembly GCF_021155765.1 of Diprion similis. Classification (NCBI taxonomy): domain Eukaryota; kingdom Metazoa; phylum Arthropoda; class Insecta; order Hymenoptera; family Diprionidae; genus Diprion; species Diprion similis. Next base: position 17,726,819 of record NC_060114.1, read on the forward strand.
GAGGCTGAAAAAATGACCATCGAACAAGGCGATCAGATTGTCATAATCGACGGAAGGCCAGAGAACTATTGGTGGAAAGGACAGAACCAACGCACCTTCCAAGTCGCCCTCTTTCCACGCTGCCTTGTAGATCCGATGAGACGGAAACAGGCCGAAGACATCAGCAAACCGCTTGAAAATTCGTTCATTCATACTGGCCATGGTGCACCATTCGGAAAATCGTGGGGCAGGTAAGAGATTTGATAATTTTTCTACTTGTTCATTTAGTAAGTAATCTGGCCACTGAGATTGTTCTTTATTGAAATAATGCGAAAAACAATGAGAAAATAAACATTCTTTTTCCGTTTTTCACCCTAGTCCTGTCTTCATCGACGACGTCTACCTGAGGAATCCTATGGAGCCACCTGACATCGTAGGCGTAACAGGTGTTGATAATCAGACAAAGAAGAAATTTCAGTACGGAACACCGCGGTCTAGGAAACAATTCAACTATACCAAACTGCAAAATGACTTGAGATCCAGTCCAGCAAAAAATAGCAGCTCGGTTGTTACTGGTGCTAATCAAGAGGCACGACTGATCGACTTGACACCGGAAGAACTGGCCAATGCGAGCGGTGCAGTGCAGCCTGATACGACGTGTAGAAGAGTTGTTAATATACTAGACGAACCTATAATCGATGCAGCGGCTCAGCAATACGATCAGCAACCGCAAGAATATTGGCAAACTGACGACCCTAGAACCTACGCTAATTTTCCTGGCGGTGTGGAGACTGCTCAGCCTGATCCGTTTGACACGTCGCTTGTGTTCATGAATCCGCCACACTCACGATACTATAGCCACGTGACTCCGGATTTGGCAAATCAAGCTGTAGTGAAAACACAGCAAACATATGGAAATGTTCAGAATGACGAGGACACTGCCGGAGCAAGTCAATTCAAAAACGAAGCGAAAACCGCTGGCATGGGAATAGAACAGTATTCCTTGAGCTTGAACAAGGACATCAGAAGCGGAAATACCAATTTAAATGTGAACGTAGACTCGGCCGAAAACGGCGACGGCGCCAATGGTGATTATTACAGCGAAATCGACAAGCTCAGTCCCACGCCGTCAAGTCTCTCCAGCTGGCCCGAGGATCTACGAGGCGGCGCAAGTCAGACTTACGCAAATGTGGCCGAACGTAGTGTCAGCGTCGCTGTTCCACCTCCCCCAACACCACCGTCGGTCGGTCCTTACGAAGCTCCGCCGAAGCCAAAATCGAATCACGATCTTGCCCAGAGTTTGAACGAGCTGAGCATAGATGTGAGGGGTCAATCATCTCCGAAAAAATTGGACCCGGCATTTTTGGTTGAGCTCGAAAAACACCTGGGGGAAAAGGAGGCCTGCAAAAATACTAATTCTAGTCACGCGGTTAACACGTCCATCGCGCAATACGCTTCTCTGAACAAACTCAGAGAAGAGAATTCCGCTATTCCTCTTCTCCAGCCGCCACCGTCCTCTGCGAAACCGAGGTCACCCCAAAGCGAGCAGCGCGTTGCCGCAGCCAACTTGCCTACCAAAGTTCAAAACTCGTGGCAACTAAAGAGCACTAATGTTCAGAGGCCCAGGAGCCAATTGAGTCAGCATTCTCAGATGGTCGAGGCAACAACGGACGCTATTGTTGGACAGATTTGGCACCAGACTCATTCCCAGCAGCTTCAACAGCCAAATTTCACCCAGTCTCAGCCGCAATTGGCTCAAGGCGCTCCCCAAGCTGGTTCGAATCTGCTTCAGGTGGTTCCGGCGTCCGACGGATTCAGTCAAGGCCGAATGAGTAATCTGGAAAACGCGCATTCCGTTCAACCGACTCACTCAAACTCCAATCAAAGCAATCCCCAGCAGCAGAGCCTGCTCACTTCCAATCATTACAACTACTTCCAGCAGCAAAACGTCAACTTGCCATTGTCCAGTCAGAGCGCCGAACAGCACAACGTTAGCCAAGCACAGAATGACCTACATTCCAGTATACAGAGTGCAGCGATCAGATCTTCAACTTTGCCGCGGTCGGCGGTGACGGCTTCGGGAGCCGTACTCTCCGAGCAGGTCTACGCTGAGCTGAAACAAACCGTTCCTAATCTCGATCAGCTCTCGCAGAGCGAGTTTAACACTCTGTACAACAAGACGGTGCAGCAGAACATATTGAGGAATTATCACAACAGCAACCAGATGCCGTCGAGCAGTACCAACGGCCAAGCGACGAGCTCAAATCACGAAAGCGCACCTCTTCAGGGACACACTGCTGCCGGTGGTTCTGCACAACCTGGTTATCGTTACAGCCAGACGCTACCGCGCGTTTATCCCGCTCAGGATCATCCCTGCGATTTTAGTCTTAGTCTGAAACAGCCTATCAGTTACAATCCGCCGCCGGCTTACTCCGCCACAACGTGGAACAGCCCTATGAAACCGCTGCAGAACGGATATCCGCAGTATTCGCCCGGCAAGCACAACTCGAATATGGTCGGCAATCAGACCGGAAGTCCGAATCTCATGCAGTTTACACCGACGAGGATCTCTCAGACGGGGCAGACGATACCCTCGCAGCAACTGTCGACGGCGCGAACGTTGTTGCCTCAGCTGAACGAGGCTGTCATCAATACTCAGCTCGCACCTTCCGTTTCGGCTTATCCGTCGGGAATCAGTCCACCCCTAACGGGTGCTTCTCAGCAGCTCGTGATGTCCTTGAATGACGAATTCAGGGCTAGTAAAATCATGAAAGTACAAAAGGAAGCTGGGGACGTCGCTCAGCAGGAAGTTCTCTCCGCGTTACAAGCTACCGGATGGGACACGAATCAAGCTGCTAAACAAATCATCAAAGATCGACAAGCCAAGATCGAGTCTCTTGTTAGGTACGTATCATATATTTAGTCGCTAATAGGAATAATTATACAGCTAAACCACTTAAAAGTTGAGTTCTTTTCAACTTCACTCACTAGATAATAATTTTAATGTTTTCAGACTGGGTCTAGCCGACAGACCGCAGTGCGAAGGAGCATTGAAACAGACTGAGTACGATGTGGAATTGGCGGCATCTCTTCTTTTGGATCGTGTTAGGTGAAACTGGATTATCAAACGGCCAAGATGCATCTCGAAAGCACGGAAATGCCTTGTGAATTGCTGTTTTTCTTTAGTTTCTCTCTCTCCTGTGTTTCCTTCATTTCGTAGACAATGGGATCGACAATCGTACCAGTACCTATAGGAATTGTCGCGAACAATCCTCTACCGTGACAAAAACCAAATAACGTGGAGATACAATTGCGTTAGAGAAAACTCCAGTAAAATAAGTAGAAAAAATCTGAGTAAATAACAAAGTTTTAACTTGTAAGTAATCCAGGTCATAAAATTACATTTATTATTGTGTGCTCACGAAATCGTGATCACGCATCTCAGTGCTCTAACGTTTTCAACTTCCTTCGCAGTTTGAAAATGGATACTCGTCAGAAAATCTGTCTTCGAAGTTAGATTAGTTACAAACAGTCAAAATTGGAGCAGAAGGATCTTTTTTTAAAAATTACAGACTATGATGTCCAATGTCTTGACTTTACTACAATCACACTTCTAACGATTACATTTTTTCACGAAACTCCCAAAAAGAAATCCACTTAAATGTCTTGCTTATTCCAAGATATACCTTCAAACTGGACTAGTTTCAAATCGCTGTTTTAGTGGTGAGTCAAAAGTTGAAAAAAGAAGCTCGTTCCTGCAATAATAACTTGACTGAGATTATACCTGCGTACACCCAACAGAAAACTTTATTTCAGTAATTCACCATTGCACATCCCTTCGATATATTCGAAGCCCATATTTTATTATTTATATATTCTATTCTTACTACCCAAGCATAAATTTTTTTATTCGAAGATACTCTTACTTGTCATCCAAATGTCGATCAAACGCATATATATACTATATACATATTCTCGTTTTTTTTTTAAATCTCTCTATCCATTATTAGTAGGTCACATCGATGTATCTGTAAGAATGCGCAGCAGACACGCTGAAATCAGCTTTATTGTGACTCGAAAAATGTGTGAATATGAAAACCATAGTGGACTTATTTTAGTGACTTTATACAGGAGCATCGTGTGAAATGGTTCAGTCTAGTTTAATCGAGTAATGTTTAGATTAGTCTAGTTTAGTTTAGCAACGAGCGTGACGAACACAGCACTCAAAATTCTTACTGTGATAAGTATTATTATACATACTACTATTACTATATTACTACCATTGTGCAGTATAAGTGTACGATTGGTTGATGATAACTAAATCTTATAATTATATGTATTTCGCAAAATGATTTCTACGTAATTTATAGTCGATGAGTCGAACCGATATTTTTGCTTTGTTTTAATACTAAACCTGCGGCATGATAGCTCTACCATCGAATACTTTGTCGTAGGATTTGGTACTACTCAAAGCCTAAATCATTACTCTCAATCAGGGTTTATGGTGAGATTGCGCAATTTTTTTGGTCCGACAAAAAATTCGTTTTCTCCTGTCTGAAATCACTTGACTGCTACCCGTTCTGTCCAAAACTTTATTTATTTTTTATTTTTTGCTTATCGTTACGTATTTAGTCTGATTCAAAAGATCTGAATCAAATATACGTGAAAAGCTGAAATTAACGAAAATTTTTTTAATAACCAACATTCAAGTATACTCAGCTGCTCAACTACTGGATAAAAAAAAGGTGCAAGAAATGAAAACTTTTCAACTTTCACGTGACGCTTTTACTCTTATCAACAGTAGATACGTGTATTGAAACTGAATAGGAAATAGAGGTAACATTTTATTTGGCACGACAGGCACGTGTCCGTGTTAATTTTTGCTTTCTTCGTATATCGTAAAACTCAGTAGAATCCGGAAACAGGTTATTTTGAAAAGTTTTTAGTTAAGGGAAACAGAAGTTAATTGCATGTTAATAGTTCAATTAGGAAATATTATATATTTTTCATCGAATATTCGCGACCGATTGTCTAAACTCGGAATAAATGTTAGAGGTTTAATGTTTAGGTTTTTTTTTTTTTTTAAATTTCGCGCGATCGTAAATGTTGCATAATGTCATCACATTTATACATGCTCTTTCCTAATAGTTGAATTATTCTTCACCCTCGTCATTATACTTATCATTATCCCCGTATTAAAACAAAATTTAAATACAACACAAATTCAAACGTCCGCATGACATACAGTGAATTGTTTAGTTATTACGTAATACGTATATTAAAGTATATGCATAATAGGTCCGATATCTAAGACTGCTGCGGAATTATAGAAAACAAAAAATTGGTTTATACCCCTATAATACGCGAGACGTTGTAAAGATATTTGAAAATTGGTTGAAAAAAAAAAAAAAAAGAAATTGTACATCGCATTATTATATATTCCCATTGAAAAATTATTTGTTCTCAATTTCCCGTATCCTGTCGTTCCTATTATTATTATTATTATTATTATACTTTCTTCATTTTAAATCGATGCGTATTCGTACGCGCAGTAGTTGGTCAATCCGACTTTGCACGAGTGGCAAACGACGGAGGTGAAAACTACACGCGGTGTTGTTCGTTTTCACTCAAGCAGCGATTCGTAGAGAGCGGCTTCTTGGCGGCAGAGAAGCTTCTGCCGTCGCCGGCTCTGCGAAGCCTCAGAAGGGAAAGCAATCACGCGATGAGCGGATCGCGCTCTGCTCCTCTTCTTGAAAATTCATCGAACGTCATTAATTCGCGAGAAACTAACGAACGGCTTCGAAAATAACCGAATTGTGTTGCCAAATGCGATATTAATGAACAACTTGAAATTAGCGGACGTTAGTATGGCGGAAACAATGTAACATCAATCAATTGAATCTAACCGATTCTGTGTTGAAAGTGGCGCGTGTGTTCTTAAAGTCATAAGATTCATTGCATATATTTGAAACATCGATATTGTGAGCATAATAATTTATCCAATTTTAATAAACACAAAGAGAAAGCATCAATTAAATTAGCATTCAATCGTTGGTTAGATTTTAAGATCATCAAATTTATGAAGAAGGTGAAATTTGCCGGGCATCAGGATATCTCGAAACGCAAAGTTGGGGAATAAAATTGCAATGCCTGCCGCCTCGTCGATATACTTTAACTCTGAGGACTCTCAGAGGTCTTCGGCGGACGGATCTGAGCCGAGTTCTTCGTCTTCCGGCGGCAGGCGGCGGTACATCGATCCCTGGGATCTGGAGAACTACGCGTATCTCAGACGTCGGCAAATCGAGATAGTCTTACCCCGGTCAAGTGATCCCGAGGGAATACAGAAGGCCAATTTGACAAGGCAGGTCAACGAGTCTGGCAGTGACTCCTATTACTGGTGAGCGAGTGGCATTCAATCAGTTTTAATTTGAAAATTAAGGGTGATGGAAATCGGGGTGCTGTAAACTGTTTCGGAACCATTTACCATTTCCGGAATGATTTGAATTTGCATAAGTTTGGAAAATTCTTCATTTTTGATAACCGTTACGGCTGTGTTTTAATTAGAAGCTTACGGAATCGACAGAGTAGAAAACATGTCATTAGTATGAATATTTTGATATAATTACGAACTTGAAAATTATTGTTTTCGAAAGCTGAAAAATCAACTAAGAATAGAAATGTAATATCGGCCTGAAAATCTTATTACTGTGGAAGATTTTTGTACACGGAATATGTGAATTAATTTTTTTATTTTAACAGTAGAATCCAACGAAATTTCAACTAAAAAAAATGTCTTTGATGTAATCGAAAATATCTTAAATATTTTTTGTAAAGAAGATTTTATTACCGTGAATACGTTTCTTTTTCAGCCGAGTAAAAGTGTTTTTAGACAAAAAGTAGTATTTCCTGTAACCGCAATTAGAATAGCATAAGCGCGCATAATTACCGCGCGGCGGTTTGACAATCCGTAAAGTGAATAATTAAATATTATGTAAATTGAGAAAGTTATATTTGTCCGTGTGCGATCGCGAGTAAATGGCGCGAGGTAATCAATGAGGACCATGATATACACAGTATAATAGATTGCATAAAAATCATTTGCCTATACAGAGCTGTGCAGTGAGATAACATAATGAGGGACAAAAATACAAAAAAAAACGGTCCCATTTCACGCAGCTTGATCATAACTCTCAAAAATCGTTAACCCGAACGATAAACTCAGATTTTCGGAATTCGGCCAGCTTGTCAGGGTAAAAAATATCCATATGGCTATAAATTGGATTTATTACTAAATTATGTACACCAAGTTATGAAAATCTTCCAATTTTTCGGCCATCAGGTCTCACCGTTTACGAGACATACGTTGATAAATTTGATCACCTCTTAGAATTGAACCTTTGTCTTCGAATTGTTGTCATATATCCTGTCGTCGGTAAAAAAAAAAAAAACATAATAATAATCATAATAATACCTGACGTGTTAAAAAAAAGTCCGACCCTTCCGAATATGTAATTCATTTTGCGGTAGATTTTTGAAAAGCTTGAATAATCGCACGCGTTTTTTCGACATTTTGGATCACGTATGTATAGAAGAAAAATGCCCAACAGGTACCCCATGACGACAGCGACGGGGGAAACTTCAGGCTATGATACTTCCAGCCCCGTGGACGAGCTCTATAATCTCGGATCATCTCACCAGGTCAATCAACCCCTTTCGTATCCCATGCAACAAGCCACCTACGAAGATGACGCGCGATACGTCACGTCGAATCCGGTCTACGTGCCGCTTTCCGGTTAGTATTTACCTACCTACCTCCATGTAACGTCCTCGAAGTCGAGTCTTAAACTTGCTTCAAACTCATTCAAGCGGTCTGAAATCAAGTGCTGAGCAAATTGATGTAATCAGCTTTGGAACCCAATGCAGCTCAACGAGTGCAGCCAGAATCTGCTTTTACACACATTGGTGTTGCAATCGGCTGATCCTTATTTCAATATCTCGTGTTCTTTCTCGCTGTTTCGTATTTACCTTCTTCCATTCAACTTATTATTCGTTACATGTGTATACCTATACATATATGTATCATTCTATCTCTTGACTCACTGACAATGAGCAAAAGACTCACGGTGACTGGGTAAGTCTTGTGCAATCACCTGCGCTACTGTTCTGCAAACGAATGACTGCATTGCGATTCGTGAGAAAATTTTTCTCTACTTGCAATAATTTAATACTCGAACAAACTGTTGTGACATAAAATACAGGTGCGATAGTGGCAGGATAAGTACAGGTTATAGAATCGGGGTAAAATCGGTGTTAGTGAGAGAGAAAAAAAAATCACTGCGCAGCTAGGTAATTGCCGTAATTGGTAAAATTAAATACATCGAAAGAATTGCAGGAAAATAACGTTTATGTTCTGTATACGTAGTGATTTGAAACCCACTTCACGTGTTTCGTGGGAAAACTTAACCGTTGCGAGTGATTAAGAGTAAAACCGGAAAACTTTTCCAACGTTCTATACACTATCGATAATATCTAATAACTTGTAGAAATTTTTCTAGGACCATGGGTAAAATATTTTTAAGAATGTAATTACAATGGAAAAATGGAAATGCTGTAAGTTGAAAATAAGGTGAAGATCCGGGAAATTCAATGTAATTTAAACTGCGTTCCGAAAGTGGCTGGCAGCGTTATATAAAAACTCCCTAGGACGGAGGCAGAGCTGTTCACGAACTCGGCACCACGAAAGAGATAAAAGGTTGTTGACAGTACTGAGAGCTAATTTTGAAACGCACCCTTATTTGAATCGACGAGAATCGTTCTGAAATATTGGCCCCGGAATTTTGGAAAAAGCGTAGAATCATTTCAGACAGGCATTTGAGAAACAGCTAATTGTAAGCGCATAGATTTCATCATTTAAATGCAGGGTGGCCACACACCCGGAAAATCTGGAAAACCTGGAAATGTCAGGGAACTTTTAATTTGGTCATGGGAAAAACTGAAAACGTCACTTTTCTATCATGGAAATTAGAAATGATTTTTTGAGATAATAAGTTTACTTTTTTCGTCGAGAAAATAAATTGGCGCAAACTGACTTTTTTTTACGTTATATTTTTCCTCGGTCCAAAATGAATTTCAACCAAATAATATAGAGTTAATAAACTGAACGATTCAGGATTTAGTAACTTACTAAAACTGGGAAAATGTCAGGGAGAATTAGATTTCAGATCCTGTAAAAACTGGAAATGTCATGGAATTATTTTCATAAAAATTTGCGGTCACCCTGTTAATGGCGGTACACCATACATCATGTTCACAATACATACAGGCACCGGAACTCGCGGAGAAAATATTAAATTACCGAGCAGCTTGATTAATTAGACGGTGGCCGGTAATGAGATACTGATTACCGACGGACTGTATCCTGGCGCCATTCGTTTCAGCCAAGACTTTAAGCTTGTCACGCGACCAAATAACCCGTGATATGATAGTCGAGAGACGCTTGTGAGACGTGGAATTTTCTCCGGCCTACTTATACGTTAGTATCGCCCGCAGTGGAGTTGGTTGTTTCATTTATTTGTGCCTAGAGGAGAAACCCATTTGTAAAATTAACCACTTGTCGTCAATCATATACGAGCGCATGTAATCCCGACGTGAGATTAGAGAGATTTCTACTAACGCGTTTATGCCACCAGCTTTCCGGTCCTAATGTCTAGGTCATGGTCAGGCGGTTGCAGCGCTCCGCTAATAGACGTGACAGGAAGTTCGTTTCTAGGCTGGCTCAGTTCCTCGGCAATTGCAGAGACAGAGATTGCAACCCTGCGGTGATAAAATTCGTCTGAATAAATTATACATCAGGTATTATTTATTGGGTCCGTTGAGACGGTTTTGTGAATTCACGTATAATTCACAGTGTTTTTAAATGAAAGTGGAATTCGAATTTCTTTCCTATTTTCTCCATCGAAATTTATGTTATATTAGATTGATATTATAATTCTATATTCACCGACAACATCGACGGACTTTATAGAAATGTTTTCATCGTGTGTAATTTTTTAAGCACTATTTGAAATCTCTAAAAGAGTTTCAGTTCTTTCAACTACACGTGTAAAATAAACCTATGTATTTATAAATACCAAAAAATAAGTAAGCAAGTGAAAAGCGTAGAATTATTCCACCTTTCTTTTATCGATCTTTACTCATTTCACTGTACAGCAAAATGAATGGAGTGATTTTTTATCTTGGAAAGTTGAATTGAACGTTGAACTAAAAAGCCTATAATAGAGCTAAATAGCTGGGGACAGTTTACACGTTAACGCGAGCGCATAATGAGTATTATAAATGAACCGAACGATGTAAAAAAAAAGTCATTGCTCGGTCGGTCGTGCTCTGGAACACTTTCGAATAACTTAAGCAGTGTCATTATACCGATTGCAGTGCGTTTTTGCTATTCCATTTGTCGTAGAATGCTTAAGGGGGAATTAATAAAGAGCAATTTCACCGAAAATCATGCTGCAGCCGGCGAGTAAATTCCATTCTCCGATGAAAAACAACTTTCGAACGTAACCGCGAAAGGATTTGCATTCACCTGTTGAAATGGTCCAACCACCTCGAGCCTTAGACAATATATTGGGATTGTCACTTTGCAATACGTCATTTGGTGGAAAAAAATCAAACTTATACAACCAGGCTGACGGATGACCGTTGACCGTGTTTTTCCGCGTGTGGACAGTAGAACAGGTAAATTATTAATTGTGTTTAATTATTTCATGTGTCGTGAGTAATTCGAAAGCCCAAGAATTACGATTTACCTCCATTAAAATTAAAAACTTAGGTTATGTGGTGATAAAATGGCGCCGACAACCAGGCTCTGACGTCATGAGGACATTTTCCAATAGTGAAAATTTCGACCCAACGATTGTGACAATTAGCTCTATCTATAATACGCTGTGTAACTTTCGTTGGCATCGGAAAATCCCTCGTTTTTGGGTGTAAATTGTTCTTATCTTTTGTCATCTAATGCCGCTTCTTTTAGTATTAGCCCGAGGCTAACCCGGTTCGAACAACATAAGGTATTACAGATGACGATTTGACAAGGTCGAATTCCTGCCTGACTGAGTAAACCGTGAGGCTTATTACTATATTAGGCATGTACGGCAGATGACATCCGGGTGAAGTAGAGGGGGTGGTTTATTAGTTCTCGACTAATTACCTAATTCCTGAGTTCGTTTATCTCGGCTTTATGTATTCTGTTAGCGAGTTATAATTACGCGAGAGCTACGTGCTCGTATATGAAAGATTCTTAATTGTTTGTACGCATGTTTATAATTCATTATACACACCCATTTACCAAATGATCTATTCTCACGTAGGCCAAGTTGCTGAGACGTGAAGGTATTATTGATAAACCAGTCATCGTCACTTTCGCTATGTGGTTATTTCAACGATTCGAAAGCTACCATCGGAATTGTCTACAGAATAGTAAATAGATTGCAGGAATAAAGGAAACGCAGTTTTGCATCGAGATCATGTTTATACAGTCGGTGATACGGTGTAACGTGGTAATGTATTTACCTTGGAAAGTTCCCGTTAAAACAGAATTTTAAAGCAATTTAGAACACCTATAAAAGTCTTCATCATTTGCAATTTTAAAACCTATACCCATTTTCTCTATTATTATTATTATTATTAATATTACTAGCTCTTCAAGTTCATCGGATTTTCAAGTTATCCTCTCAGTAAAATAATAAAATAAAAACTCAGGGGTTAGGAAATAAATTTCTTGAACATATTTTGCAGTTTTTCACATCTTCAACGAGACGGTACAGTTTTCAGCTATTAACCATTTACAACAATGTGTCGTAGCTACCGATACATGTGTAGAAAAGGCTCGCTCATACATCCTGCGCGTATATTTATAGTATGATATAGAATGCGCGAAGACGATCACTAAATTTTCGAGATGTGCCTAAAGGTCAATGTATACACATACTTAATATGCTATGAAATTGAGTTATTCTCAACACTGAAAGGTCGCTAAAACTTCTGAGGTGTGGTTGGTTGCCGCTCGCTCACAACTATACTGGTAAACCATATATTATAATATATATATATATGACTTTCGCAACATCTTCGAAACACGCGGACGTCAACCTGTTCCTTCGTCACAACTTTCGATATTCTATGACTTTCAACCAAAATTCTTTGCATACATCTCAGAGTTATACATTCCATGTTACCTACGTAAAAGCTTAATTAATCCGAGCAAAATTTTATAAATTGTACACACAATTAAATTAATATTATTATTATGATTACGTCTTCCATATGAAGGCAACAACGTTTGTGAGACTGTTATAGGTATACTAATACGCTGTTTATTTTTTTTTTCTGTCTTAAAATCGGTATATTAGCAATTAGTATAGCTAATTTGTCTATTCAGTTTATTGTTGGTCGCACACTTCGCAAGGGTTGTTGGGTAATAAGAAAATCTCGATATCATTCTGTAAACATTGGGCTTGACTCTTGACACACTTAAACAAGCAGCAAATTCAATGGTTTTAGATACGCAGTTATGACGTAGCGTGTAAGTAAACCGAATAGACAATTTTTCATAATTAGTGAGGCAATAAACTACAGGGGCAAATGAATAGGCAAAAGGATATCCTTGAAACAAATGAGGCAGGTTTTTGGCACGCGACCTTCGATTTTTTTTTAATTGGATGATTGAATTGAAGCGATTTACACGTAACTATTCATCTTTTTGTACTATGCTAACTTTATTTCACTTTTTCATTCCTATTTCTCGAGGACAAATTCTAAGGCATAAAATTCTTCGACGAATAAAAAAACGTCGTAAGAAACAGCACGTAGTGTTTTCGTACCTGTAGCAAAGTTAGTTATGAACAATACATTTTCAGATATCGAATGTCCTGAAACCGCAGTTGAACCACACAACGTGCCAAATGTTCTCCCAAGACGCCGGAACAGACTGATAAAAGATATGGCACAGTATATGTAAGTGGCCGCACTTTTGTGACTTCAAATTTAAATGTGAAAGTTAAGCGTAAAAATTGGAGCACTCCGAACCTCACGTTTGCGAGAAAATATGAGAATTAACCGTCACGCGAACGAGATGATAAAAATATCTTTTCTAAGACGAGACGCTTGTATTTTTCAGGGAAGAGTGTCCATGTCCTTTTCATGGACCCCTGCAGCCGGAAATTGCTATGGCAAAAGACGCTGCGAGTGTGAAACAGGCGAAACAGCTGGGACTAAACACCTACGGACACCTCAGGATCGACTACGCCAGAAGCTGGAACTCGCTGCATCGTAAAATGAAGAAATGACCATTTTGTATGTCTGTATTTAAAGAGAATGTAAGTTATACTCTCGTGACTCACGACGAGACAGTTGGAGAATAAGAACGCGTTGTTTTCCTATGTGTATTTTATTAATTGTGTTACACGTGTATTAGGCAATAATCACTGCGAACGATTGTCAGTGAACATGTAACTCAAGAAGTAATAACATTTTCGCGGTAGTGAATTTCTAGGTCTTGATTAAACGATTTTCCATTAATTCTACTGCAATATACACAAGATTGTATTGCTATGCTATCACATGATCGAATGGCTACGCCCTGTTGACTGTTATTTGATTTTAATATATGATTTTTGATCATTAAACAGGTATTTTCCATATTAAATAAATGATTAATCTGATCGCCTGAAAGCCATAAAGATGAGGTATAAGATGGATCAGATATCCATTGGTACGTCGTTGTCAGAATTGAAGAGTTTCCTTTTTAACCCAGCACCTCTTCCTCTTCCCCTTCCACGGCCTCTTGTTGCACTTCCCTGCGACTTGATCTCAACCGCCAGCTCTGGCCACCTGAAAATAAATTGGGTTCTTTAAATCTGTGTAATAATTGCAGGTCTCTGAGTGTGTATCACACGCAACTCATAGACTGAGTTGAATTTGAATTTCAGAACAATTTTTGTGATAATAACAATCATCAATACGAGAAACTGATCATACTTTTTATTGACGTTACGTGGGGTTGTCAGACTCTTTGGGAATCGGAACGGATTATCCTCAGTAACTCTGACTTCTGTAGTTTCATGACTGTTTTGGAGCAGGTGACGAATCTGTGAAACCAGGAGTTGCAATAAATATAACAGTATGCAGTATACTGTTTGTATTAACTCGATTAATTTAATTTTTAACTGCAGAAAATAAAAATAGTTAAACCTTCTCATTGGCATCTCGTAGTTTAGCCTCATAGTCAACAACTATTTGCGTAATGCTCTTCTGGTGCAACTCACTCTGTTGTGATACCTTTGCTCTTGCTGAGCTCAACTCTACCTCTAAATCTTGAACTGTTACAATTAATATGATATCAGAGTTCTGAGTTCAGTACTGTTTCACTTATCAGTTGGTTGTATGAATATTTATCTTGTAATATCATGTTTAAAAGAAGAAATTCCAGAATAATGAGGTTTCATACTATTGGAAACGATCGAAAGAAACCATCACTAAACTCTATTATATAAAAACTTCATACGTTTATGTTATTCAGTGTGCATTCATATGACTGACTGTTAATGAATACATAAATACTCACTTTGTTTTCGATTCTCTTTATGTAATTCGTCCCTATGTTTTTCACTCGATGAATAAAGGACATCATAGTCACGTTTCAGCTGATCATAAGATCTGGTAAGACGGTCGTTTTCATTTTTCATTTGCTTCATAGTAGATATAGCCTTATTCGCAGTTTTCAGTTCAGTTTGCAGTGTCTGAAGCTGCAGCTGTTGGTCCGTACATACCTTTACAAGGTCAGCAGTCCTCTAAGTGTTAATAAAATGCTATAGGGATGATGCAAATATTCATTGTGATTGACAAATTACCTTTTTCACGCGATTGGTTTAATAATACAAGTTGTTTATAAATTATTTAACCAAAGATTTGTAATCTGTTCATTCATAATGGCCTGGAAAAAGACAAAGTTCTTAAGAAAACCTCGAAAACAAGACCAATTCACGTTAATGATATGAAAACAAGAACGAGAAAAATTGTCCAGGAGTTAATTTATCTGAAAATCTGTACGAAATAGATGCTCAATGATTGTTGGATCTACTTACCATTCGAACGGAAGTAAAATCGTCTACCAACTTCTGTAGCTCCGGGTGAAGACTATAATGAGGAGACATCGCTGAATTTGTAGAATTGAGAAGCCTCAATGATCTATCTAGATGACAAATCGGAATAGTTACGCACTTAATCTTAGAGAGCCTGTTCCCAACGCAGGGAAACCCAAGCTAATGGAGGATTGGACAAGTTTCGTTCCGCGCGAACGAGATGGACCGAAACATGGAATTGGACCAATGTATGCCCCTGAGGGTGCGTTCCGAAATTAGCTGGCAGCGCTCAAAACTCCCTAGGACAAAGACAGAACTACTCACGAACTCGGTACCACAAAAGAGATGAAAGTGATTGCACGTACGTTCCAGCTGCATTTTCTAAACAGACAGACGCTTCTTCAATCGCATGATTGGTTTTCCAACTATTCTACGTTCAGAGAGAGTGTACTTGAGAATTGTGTCACTAGCTAATTATTTATCCCATGACGGAGCCTTAAGACGTGGAATTATAAAAAAAAGAACTTAATCAGCGCCTCCATTCACCTACCAAAACGGTTGACTGAAGATGTTCGGTCAACGCCGAAACGACTATTTACGGATCTCAGTACATATATAATATGTTGGAATGGATCCAAAACAGTTAATTAAGGGAGGCAGTGAAATATTCACTATTTTCTGCTCTAACTTTCGATCGGCTATTCGCAGCGTGTCGGGACTGTACGCAATGAAATCCTCTGGCAAAATTACATCGATATGAGGCATGAGTGAATCGATTTCGGCGTTTTTTCAAATCCGACAAAAATGAACAAAAATTAAATCAAAAGAAGTCAACCTTCTGTTTTTCGAGCAAAAAATTTTTTGCCTTAAGATCAATTCAAATGACCCTTCCAAGACTGTTTGGTTCCGGAGGATTGCAAAAAAGGCATTCAAAACATCGAGGAACCAATTGCTGAGGAGATACGAAGAAATTTCTTGATTATTTATTTTAATCCAGATTACATGAGATAGTAGCTTCACATTAATATATGATATTATATTAATTATTGGTATAATATATCATTATTCGTATAATGTCTTTGTACAACATATTATAATTATACTGTTGAGAAACTTAATAATTGGTAAAGTAGTATACACTGACAACTGATCACTTGTACTATATCTAAGGCTTATTGAATAAACAAAGACTGAAACTTTGTAGCTACGAGTTTACGATTTTTGTTCTCCACCTCTTTGGAAACCCAGTGCAAGTTTAATGTTTTTCAGCCGTAAATTCAGGTTCGTTACTCGCAAGGTGTCTCAACTGTGCGCAATGAATTGCTCTCCTAAAATTATGGTAACATAAAGTATGAGGAGTTCGTTGCCTTTTCCAAAATCCACAGGGGTCAACCTTGCTTTTTTGCGACGTTCAGAGCTCGAAAACTTTTCGTCTCGGAATCGTTTTGCATGACTATTTTTGTGCTAATTCGACCCCCAGGAACTCAGAAAACACATCGGAAAGAGCGTAGGAGCAGCAGCAGAGAGATGACGATCAAAATTTTCAGTTTGTCGGCTGTAACTTTTGATGCGTTGCTCGCAGCGTATTGGGACTGCGCTCAATCGATTCCTCTCGCAAAATTACGTCGGAATAGTGCCTTGAAGAATTTATTGCAGCAATTTTCGGAATCGTCGAAATTTCCGCCAAAAATCCAAAGGGGTAAGCCTTACTTTTTCGGCCATTTTCGGAGCCGAAAATTTCTCGTCTTGGAATCGATTCGTATGACCATCTCTAGAGTAATTCGACCCCGCGGAACTCAGAAAACACATCAAAAAGAGCGTAGGAGCAGCAGCAGAGAAATGACGATCGAAATTTTCAGTTTTTTGGCTGTAACTTTTGATGCGTTGCTCGCAGCGTATTGGGACTGCGCTCAATCGATTCCTCTCGCAAAATTACGTCGGAATGGTGCCTTCAAGAATTTATGCCAGCACTTTTCGGAATCGTCGAAATTTCCGCCAAAAATCCAAAGGGGTAAGCCTTACTTTTTCGGCCATTTTCGGAGCCGAAAATTTCTCGTCTTGAAATCGATTCGTATGACCATCTCTAGAGTAATTCGACCCCCAGGAACTCGGAAAACACATCAAAAAGAGCGTAGGAGCAGCAGCAGAGAAATGACGATCGAAATTTTCAGTTTTTTGGCTGTAACTTTTGATGCGTTGCTCGAAGCGTATTGGGACTGCGCTCAATCGATTCCTCTCGCGAAATTACGTCGGAATAGTGCCTTCAAGAATTTATGCCAGCACTTTTCGAAATCGTCGAAATTTTCGCCAAAAATCCAAAGGGGTAAGCCTTACCTTTTCGGCCATTTTCGGAGCCGAAAATTTCTCGTCTTGGAATCGATTCGTATGACCATCTCCAGAGTAATTCGACCCCCAGGAACTCAGAAAACACATGAAAAAGAGCGTAGGAGCAGCAGCAGAGAAATGACGATCGAAATTTTCAGTTTTTTGGCTGTAACTTTTGATGCGTTGCTCGAAGCGTATTGGGACTGCGCTCAATCGATTCCTCTCGCGAAATTACGTCGGAATAGTGCCTTAAAGAATTTATTGCAGCACTTTTCGGAATCGTCGAAATTTCCGCCAAAAATCCAAAGGGGTAAGCCTTACTTTTTCGGCCATTTTCGGAGCCGAAAATTTCTCGTCTTGGAATCGATTCGTATGACCATCTCTAGAGTAATTCGACCCCCAGGAACTCGGAAAACACATCAAAAAGAGCATAGGAGCAGCAGCAGAGAAATGACGATCGAAATTTTCAGTTTTTTGGCTGTAACTTTTGATGCGTTGCTCGAAGCGTATTGGGACTGCGCTCAATCGATTCCTCTCGCGAAATTACGTCGGAATAGTGCCTTAAAGAATTTATTGCAGCACTTTTCGGAATCGTCGAAATTTCCGCCAAGAATCCAAAGGGGTAAGCCTTACTTTTTCGGCCATTTTCGAAGCCGAAAATTTCTCGTCTTGGAATCGATTCGTATGACCATCTCTAGAGTAATTCGACCCCCAGGAACTCAGAAAACACATCAAAAAGAGCGTAGGAGCAGCAGCAGAGAAATGACGATCGAAATTTTCAGTTTTTTGGCTGTAACTTTTGATGCGTTGCTCGCAGCGTATTGGGACTGCGCTCAATCGATTCCTCTCGCAAAATTACGTCGGAATAGTGCCTTAAAGAATTTATGCCAGCACTTTTCGAAATCGTCGAAATTTTCGCCAAAAATCCAAAGGGGTAAGCCTTACCTTTTCGGCCATTTTCGGAGCCGAAAATTTCTCGTCTTGGAATCGATTCGTATGACCATCTCCAGAGTAATTCGACCCCCAGGAACTCAGAAAACACATGAAAAAGAGCGTAGGAGCAGCAGCAGAGAAATGACGATCGAAATTTTCAGTTTTTTGGCTGTAACTTTTGATGCGTTGCTCGCAGCGTATTGGGACTGCGCTCAATCGATTCCTCTCGCGAAATTACGTCGGAATTGTGCCTTAAAGAATTTATTGCAGCACTTTTCGGAATCGTCGAAATTTCCGCCAAAAATCCAAAGGGGTAAGCCTTACTTTTTCGGCCATTTTCGGAGCCGAAAATTTCTCGTCTTGGAATCGATTCGTATGACCATCTTTAGAGTAATTCGACCCCCAGGAACTCGGAAAACACATCAAAAAGAGCGTAGGAGCAGCAGCAGAGAAATGACGATCGGAATTTTCAGTTTTTTGGCTGTAACTTTTGATGCGTTGCTCGAAGCGTATTGGGACTGCGCTCAATCGATTCCTCTCGCGAAATTACGTCGGAATAGTGCCTTAAAGAATTTATTGCAGCACTTTTCGGAATCGTCGAAATTTCCGCCAAAAATCCAAAGGGGTAAGCCTTACTTTTTCGGCCATTTTCGGAGCCGAAAATTTCTCGTCTTGGAATCGATTCGTATGACCATCTCTAGAGTAATTCGACCCCCAGGAACTCGGAAAACACATCAAAAAGAGCATAGGAGCAGCAGCAGAGAAATGACGATCGAAATTTTCAGTTTTTTGGCTGTAACTTTTGATGCGTTGCTCGAAGCGTATTGGGACTGCGCTCAATCGATTCCTCTCGCGATATTACGTCGGAATAGTGCCTTAAAGAATTTATTGCAGCACTTTTCGGAATCGTCGAAATTTCCGCCAAGAATCCAAAGGGGTAAGCCTTACTTTTTCGGCCATTTTCGGAGCCGAAAATTTCTCGTCTTGGAATCGATTCGTATGACCATCTCTAGAGTAATTCGACCCCCAGGAACTCCGAAAACACATCAAAAAGAGCGTAGGAGCAGCAGCAGAGAAATGACGATCGAAATTTTCAGTTTTTTGGCTGTAACTTTTGATGCGTTGCTCGCAGCGTATTGGGACTGCGCTCAATCGATTCCTCTCGCAAAATTACGTCGGAATAGTGCCTTAAAGAATTTATTGCAGCACTTTTCGGAATCGTCGAAATTTCCGCCAAAAATCCAAAGGGGTAAGCCTTACTTTTTCGGCCATTTTCGGAGCCGAAAATTTCTCGTCTTGGAATCGATTCGTACGACCATCTCCAGAGTAATTCGACCCCAGGAACTCAGAAAACACATCAAAAAGAGCGTAGGAGCAGCAGCAGAGAAATGACGATCGAAATTTTCAGTTTTTTGGCTGTAACTTTTGATGCGTTGCTCGCAGCGTATTGGGACTGCGCTCAATCGATTCCTCTCGCAAAATTACGTCGGAATAGTGCCTTCAAGAATTTATGCCAGCACTTTTCGGAATCGTCGAAATTTCCGCCAAAAATCCAAAGGGGTAAGCCTTACTTTTTCGGCCATTTTCGGAGCCGAAAATTTCTCGTCTTGAAATCGATTCGTATGACCATCTCTAGAGTAATTCGACCCCCAGGAACTCGGAAAACACATCAAAAAGAGCGTAGGAGCAGCAGCAGAGAAATGACGATCGAAATTTTCAGTTTTTTGGCTGTAACTTTTGATGCGTTGCTCGAAGCGTATTGGGACTGCGCTCAATCGATTCCTCTCGCGAAATTACGTCGGAATAGTGCCTTCAAGAATTTATGCCAGCACTTTTCGAAATCGTCGAAATTTTCGCCAAAAATCCAAAGGGGTAAGCCTTACCTTTTCGGCCATTTTCGGAGCCGAAAATTTCTCGTCTTGGAATCGATTCGTATGACCATCTCCAGAGTAATTCGACCCCCAGGAACTCAGAAAACACATGAAAAAGAGCGTAGGAGCAGCAGCAGAGAAATGACGATCGAAATTTTCAGTTTTTTGGCTGTAACTTTTGATGCGTTGCTCGAAGCGTATTGGGACTGCGCTCAATCGATTCCTCTCGCGAAATTACGTCGGAATAGTGCCTTAAAGAATTTATTGCAGCACTTTTCGGAATCGTCGAAATTTCCGCCAAAAATCCTAAGGGGTAAGCCTTACTTTTTCGGCCATTTTCGGAGCCGAAAATTTCTCGTCTTGGAATCGATTCGTATGACCATCTCTAGAGTAATTCGACCCCCAGGAACTCGGAAAACACATCAAAAAGAGCATAGGAGCAGCAGCAGAGAAATGACGATCGAAATTTTCAGTTTTTTGGCTGTAACTTTTGATGCGTTGCTCGAAGCGTATTGGGACTGCGCTCAATCGATTCCTCTCGCGAAATTACGTCGGAATAGTGCCTTAAAGAATTTATTGCAGCACTTTTCGGAATCGTCGAAATTTCCGCCAAGAATCCAAAGGGGTAAGCCTTACTTTTTCGGCCATTTTCGGAGCCGAAAATTTCTCGTCTTGGAATCGATTCGTACGACCATCTCTAGAGTAATTCGACCCCCAGGAACTCAGAAAACACATCAAAAAGAGCGTCGGAGCAGCAGCAGAGAAATGACGATCGAAATTTTCAGTTTTTTGGCTGTAACTTTTGATGCGTTGCTCGCAGCGTATTGGGACTGCGCTCAATCGATTCCTCTCGCAAAATTACGTCGGAATTGTGCCTTAAAGAATTTATTGCAGCACTTTTCGGAATCGTCGAAATTTCCGCCAAAAATTCAAAGGGGTAAGCCTTACTTTTTCGGCCATTTTCGGAGCCGAAAATTTCTCGTCTTGGAATCGATTCGTATGACCATCTCCAGAGTAATTCGACCCCCAGGAACTCAGAAAACACATCAAAAAGAGCGTAGGAGCAGCAGCAGAGAAATGACGATCGAAATTTTCAGTTTTTTGGCTGTAACTTTTGATGCGTTGCTCGCAGCGTATTGGGACTGCGCTCAATCGATTCCTCTCGCAAAATTACGTCGGAATTGTGCCTTAAAGAATTTATTGCAGCACTTTTCGGAATCGTCGAAATTTCCGCCAAAAATCCAAAGGGGTAAGCCTTACTTTTTCGGCCATTTTCGGAGCCGAAAATTTCTCGTCTTGGAATCGATTCGTATGACCATCTTTAGAGTAATTCGACCCCCAGGAACTCGGAAAACACATCAAAAAAAGCGTAGGAGCAGCAGCAGAGAAATGACGATCGGAATTTTCAGTTTTTTGGCTGTAACTTTTGATGCGTTGCTCGCAGCGTATTGGGACTGCGCTTAATTGATTCCTCTCGCAAAATTACGTCGGAATAGTGCCTTGAAAAATTTATTGCAGCAATTTTCGGAATCGTCGAAATTTCCGCCAAAAATCCAAAGGGGTAAGCCTTACTTTTTCGGCCATTTTCGGAGCCGAAAATTTCTCGTCTTGGAATCGATTCGTATGACCATCTCTAGAGTAATTCGACCCCCAGGAACTCGGAAAACACATCAAAAAGAGCGTAGGAGCAGCAGCAGAGAAATGACGATCGAAATTTTCAGTTTTTTGGCTGTAACTTTTGATGCGTTGCTCGAAGCGTATTGGGACTGCGCTCAATCGATTCCTCTCGCGAAATTACGTCGGAATAGTGCCTTAAAGAATTTATTGCAGCACTTTTCGGAATCGTCGAAATTTCCGCCAAAAATCCAAAGGGGTAAGCCTTACTTTTTCGGCCATTTTCGGAGCCGAAAATTTCTCGTCTTGGAATCGATTCGTATGACCATCTCTAGAGTAATTCGACCCCCAGGAACTCGGAAAACACATCAAAAAGAGCGTAGGAGCAGCAGCAGAGAAATGACGATCGAAATTTTCAGTTTTTTGGCTGTAACTTTTGATGCGTTGCTCGCAGCGTATTGGGACTGCGCTTAATTGATTCCTCTCGCAAAATTACGTCGGAATAGTGCCTTGAAAAATTTATTGCAGCAATTTTCGGAATTGTCGAAATTTCCGCCAAAAATCCAAAGGGGTAAGCCTTACTTTTTCGGCCATTTTCGGAGCCGAAAATTTCTCGTCTTGGAATCGATTCGTATGACCATCTCTAGAGTAATTCGACCCCCAGGAACTCGGAAAACACATCAAAAAGAGCGTAGAAGCAGCAGCAGAGAAATGACGATCGAAATTTTCAGTTTTTTGGCTGTAACTTTTGATGCGTTGCTCGAAGCGTATTGGGACTGCGCTCAATCGATTCCTCTCGCAAAATTACGTCGAAATAGTGCCTTAAAGAATTTATTGCAGCACTTTTCGGAATCGTCGAAATTTCCGCCAAAAATCCAAAGGGGTAAGCCTTACTTTTTCGGCCATTTCCGGAGCCGAAAATTTCTCGTCTTGAAATCGATTCGTATGACCATCTCTAGAGTAATTCGACCCCCAGGAACTCGGAAAACACATCAAAAAGAGCGTAGGAGCAGCAGCAGAGAAATGACGATCGAAATTTTCAGTTTTTTGGCTGTAACTTTTGATGCGTTGCTCGAAGCGTATTGGGACTGCGCTCAATCGATTCCTCTCGCGAAATTACGTCGGAATTGTGCCTTAAAGAATTTATTGCAGCACTTTTCGGAATCGTCGAAATTTCCGCCAAAAATCCAAAGGGGTAAGCCTTACTTTTTCGGCCATTTTCGGAGCCGAAAATTTCTCGTCTTGGAATCGATTCGTATGACCATCTCTAGAGTAATTCGACCCCCAGGAACTCGGAAAACACATCAAAAAGAGCGTAGGAGCAGCAGCAGAGAAATGACGATCGAAATTTTCAGTTTTTCGGCTGTAACTTTTGATGCGTTGCTCGAAGCGTATTGGGACTGCGCTCAATCGATTCCTCTCGCGAAATTACGTCGGAATAGTGCCTTAAAGAATTTATTGCAGCACTTTTCGGAATCGTCGAAATTTCCGCCAAAAATCCAAAGGGGTAAGCCTTACTTTTTCGGCCATTTTCGGAGCCGAAAATTTCTCGTCTTGGAATCGATTCGTATGACCATCTCTAGAGTAATTCGACCCCCAGGAACTCAGAAAACACATCAAAAAGAGCGTAGGAGCAGCAGCAGAGAAATGACGATCGAAATTTTCAGTTTTTTGGCTGTAACTTTTGATGCGTTGCTCGCAGCGTATTGGGACTGCGCTCAATCGATTCCTCTCGCAAAATTACGTCGGAATAGTGCCTTGAAGAATTTATTGCAGCAATTTTCGGAATCGTCGAAATTTCCGCCAAAAATCCAAAGGGGTAAGCCTTACCTTTTCGGCCATTTTCGGAGCCGAAAATTTCTCGTCTTGGAATCGATTCGTACGACCATCTCCAGAGTAATTCGACCCCAGGAACTCAGAAAACACATCAAAAAGAGCGTAGGAGCAGCAGCAGAGAAATGACGATCGAAATTTTCAGTTTTTTGGCTGTAACTTTTGATGCGTTGCTCGCAGCGTATTGGGACTGCGCTCAATCGATTCCTCTCGCAAAATTACGTCGGAATAGTGCCTTCAAGAATTTATGCCAGCACTTTTCGGAATCGTCGAAATTTCCGCCAAAAATCCAAAGGGGTAAGCCTTACTTTTTCGGCCATTTCCGGAGCCGAAAATTTCTCGTCTTGAAATCGATTCGTATGACCATCTCTAGAGTAATTCGACCCCCAGGAACTCGGAAAACACATCAAAAAGAGCGTAGGAGCAGCAGCAGAGAAATGACGATCGAAATTTTCAGTTTTTTGGCTGTAACTTTTGATGCGTTGCTCGAAGCGTATTGGGACTGCGCTCAATCGATTCCTCTCGCGAAATTACGTCGGAATAGTGCCTTCAAGAATTTATGCCAGCACTTTTTGAAATCGTCGAAATTTTCGCCAAAAATCCAAAGGGGTAAGCCTTACCTTTTCGGCCATTTTCGGAGCCGAAAATTTCTCGTCTTGGAATCGATTCGTATGACCATCTCCAGAGTAATTCGACCCCCAGGAACTCAGAAAACACATGAAAAAGAGCGTAGGAGCAGCAGCAGAGAAATGACGATCGAAATTTTCAGTTTTTTGGCTGTAACTTTTGATGCGTTGCTCGAAGCGTATTGGGACTGCGCTCAATCGATTCCTCTCGCGAAATTACGTCGGAATAGTGCCTTAAAGAATTTATTGCAGCACTTTTCGGAATCGTCGAAATTTCCGCCAAAAATCCAAAGGGGTAAGCCTTACTTTTTCGGCCATTTTCGGAGCCGAAAATTTCTCGTCTTGGAATCGATTCGTATGACCATCTCTAGAGTAATTCGACCCCCAGGAACTCGGAAAACACATCAAAAAGAGCATAGGAGCAGCAGCAGAGAAATGACGATCGAAATTTTCAGTTTTTTGGCTGTAACTTTTGATGCGTTGCTCTAAGCGTATTGGGACTGCGCTCAATCGATTCCTCTCGCGAAATTACGTCGGAATAGTGCCTTAAAGAATTTATTGCAGCACTTTTCGGAATCGTCGAAATTTCCGCCAAGAATCCAAAGGGGTAAGCCTTACTTTTTCGGCCATTTTCGGAGCCGAAAATTTCTCGTCTTGGAATCGATTCGTATGACCATCTCTAGAGTAATTCGACCCCCAGGAACTCAGAAAACACATCAAAAAGAGCGTAGGAGCAGCAGCAGAGAAATGACGATCGAAATTTTCAGTTTTTTGGCTGTAACTTTTGATGCGTTGCTCGCAGCGTATTGGGACTGCGCTCAATCGATTCCTCTCGCAAAATTACGTCGGAATTGTGCCTTAAAGAATTTATTGCAGCACTTTTCGGAATCGTCGAAATTTCCGCCAAAAATTCAAAGGGGTAAGCCTTACTTTTTCGGCCATTTTCGGAGCCGAAAATTTCTCGTCTTGGAATCGATTCGTATGACCATCTCCAGAGTAATTCGACCCCCAGGAACTCAGAAAACACATCAAAAAGAGCGTAGGAGCAGCAGCAGAGAAATGACGATCGAAATTTTCAGTTTTTTGGCTGTAACTTTTGATGCGTTGCTCGCAGCGTATTGGGACTGCGCTCAATCGATTCCTCTCGCAAAATTACGTCGGAATTGTGCCTTAAAGAATTTATTGCAGCACTTTTCGGAATCGTCGAAATTTCCGCCAAAAATCCAAAGGGGTAAGCCTTACTTTTTCGGCCATTTTCGGAGCCGAAAATTTCTCGTCTTGGAATCGATTCGTATGACCATCTTTAGAGTAATTCGACCCCCAGGAACTCGGAAAACACATCAAAAAGAGCGTAGGAGCAGCAGCAGAGAAATGACGATCGGAATTTTCAGTTTTTTGGCTGTAACTTTTGATGCGTTGCTCGAAGCGTATTGGGACTGCGCTCAATCGATTCCTCTCGCGAAATTACGTCGGAATAGTGCCTTAAAGAATTTATTGCAGCACTTTTCGGAATCGTCGAAATTTCCGCCAAAAATCCAAAGGGGTAAGCCTTACTTTTTCGGCCATTTTCGGAGCCGAAAATTTCTCGTCTTGGAATCGATTCGTATGACCATCTCTAGAGTAATTCGACCCCCAGGAACTCGGAAAACACATCAAAAAGAGCGTAGGAGCAGCAGCAGAGAAATGACGATCGAAATTTTTAGTTTTTTGGCTGTAACTTTTGATGCGTTGCTCGAAGCGTATTGGGACTGCGCTCAATCGATTCCTCTCGCGAAATTACGTCGGAATAGTGCCTTAAAGAATTTATTGCAGCACTTTTCGGAATCGTCGAAATTTCCGCCAAAAATCCAAAGGGGTAAGCCTTACTTTTTCGGCCATTTTCGGAGCCGAAAATTTCTCGTCTTGGAATCGATTTGTATGACCATCTCTAGAGTAATTCGACCCCCAGGAACTCAGAAAACACATGAAAAAGAGCGTAGGAGCAGCAGCAGAGAAATGACGATCGAAATTTTCAGTTTTTTGGCTGTAACTTTTGATGCGTTGCTCGCAGCGTATTGGGACTGCGCTTAATTGATTCCTCTCGCAAAATTACGTCGGAATAGTGCCTTGAAAAATTTATTGCAGCAATTTTCGGAATCGTCGAAATTTCCGCCAAAAATCCAAAGGGGTAAGCCTTACTTTTTCGGCCATTTTCGGAGCCGAAAATTTCTCGTCTTGGAATCGATTCGTATGACCATCTCTAGAGTAATTCGACCCCCAGGAACTCGGAAAACACATCAAAAAGAGCGTAGGAGCAGCAGCAGAGAAATGACGATCGAAATTTTCAGTTTTTTGGCTGTAACTTTTGATGCGTTGCTCGAAGCGTATTGGGACTGCGCTCAATCGATTCCTCTCGCGAAATTACGTCGGAATAGTGCCTTAAAGAATTTATTGCAGCACTTTTCGGAATCGTCGAAATTTCCGCCAAAAATCCAAAGGGGTAAGCCTTACTTTTTCGGCCATTTTCGGAGCCGAAAATTTCTCGTCTTGGAATCGATTCGTATGACCATCTCTAGAGTAATTCGACCCCCAGGAACTCGGAAAACACATCAAAAAGAGCGTAGGAGCAGCAGCAGAGAAATGACGATCGAAATTTTCAGTTTTTTGGCTGTAACTTTTGATGCGTTGCTCGCAGCGTATTGGGACTGCGCTTAATTGATTCCTCTCGCAAAATTACGTCGGAATAGTGCCTTGAAAAATTTATTGCAGCAATTTTCGGAATCGTCGAAATTTCCGCCAAAAATCCAAAGGGGTAAGCCTTACTTTTTCGGCCATTTTCGGAGCCGAAAATTTCTCGTCTTGGAATCGATTCGTATGACCATCTCTAGAGTAATTCGACCCCCAGGAACTCGGAAAACACATCAAAAAGAGCGTAGAAGCAGCAGCAGAGAAATGACGATCGAAATTTTCAGTTTTTTGGCTGTAACTTTTGATGCGTTGCTCGAAGCGTATTGGGACTGCGCTCAATCGATTCCTCTCGCAAAATTACGTCGAAATAGTGCCTTAAAGAATTTATTCCAGCACTTTTCGGAATCGTCGAAATTTCCGCCAAAAATCCAAAGGGGTAAGCCTTACTTTTTCGGCCATTTTCGGAGCCGAAAATTTCTCGTCTTGGAATCGATTCGTATGACCATCTCTAGAGTAATTCGAGCCCCAGGAACTCAGAAAACACATCAAAAAGAGCGTAGGAGCAGCAGCAGAGAAATGACGATCGAAATTTTCAGTTTTTTGGCTGTAACTTTTGATGCGTTGCTCGCAGCGTATTGGAACTGCGCTCAATCGATTCCTCTCGCAAAATTACGTCGGAATAGTGCCTTGAAGAATTTATTGCAGCAATTTTCGGAATCGTCGAAATTTTCGCCAAAAATCCACAGGGGTAAGCCTTACCTTTCCGGCCATTTTCGGAGCCGATAATTTCTCGTCTTGGAATCGATTCGTATGACCATCTCTAGAGTAATTCGACCCCCAGGAACTCAGAAAACACATCAAAAAGAGCGTAGGAGCAGCAGCAGAGAAATGACGATCGAAATTTTCAGTTTTTTGGCTGTAACTTTTGATGCGTTGCTCGCAGCGTATTGGGACTGCGCTCAATTGATTCCTCTCGCAAAATTACGTCGGAATAGTGCCTTCAAGAATTTATTGCAGCAATTTTCGGAATCGTCGAAATTTCCGCCAAAAATCCAAAGGGGTAAGCCTTACCTTTTCGGCCATTTTCGGAGCCGAAAATTTCTCGTCTTGGAATCGATTCGTATGACCATCTCCAGAGTAATTCGACCCCCAGGAACTCAGAAAACACATGAAAAAGAGCGTAGGAGCAGCAGCAGAGAAATGACGATCGAAATTTTCAGTTTTTTGGCTGTAACTTTTGATGCGTTGCTCGAAGCGTATTGGGACTGCGCTCAATCGATTCCTCTCGCGAAATTACGTCGGAATAGTGCCTTAAAGAATTTATTGCAGCACTTTTCGGAATCGTCGAAATTTCCGCCAAAAATCCAAAGGGGTAAGCCTTACTTTTTCGGCCATTTTCGGAGCCGAAAATTTCTCGTCTTGGAATCGATTCGTATGACCATCTCTAGAGTAATTCGACCCCCAGGAACTCGGAAAACACATCAAAAAGAGCGTAGGAGCAGCAGCAGAGAAATGACGATCGAAATTTTCAGTTTTTTGGCTGTAACTTTTGATGCGTTGCTCGCAGCGTATTGGGACTGCGCTTAATTGATTCCTCTCGCAAAATTACGTCGGAATAGTGCCTTGAAAAATTTATTGCAGCAATTTTCGGAATCGTCGAAATTTCCGCCAAAAATCCAAAGGGGTAAGCCTTACTTTTTCGGCCATTTTCGGAGCCGAAAATTTCTCGTCTTGGAATCGATTCGTATGACCATCTCTAGAGTAATTCGACCCCCAGGAACTCGGAAAACACATCAAAAAGAGCGTAGAAGCAGCAGCAGAGAAATGACGATCGAAATTTTCAGTTTTTTGGCTGTAACTTTTGATGCGTTGCTCGAAGCGTATTGGGACTGCGCTCAATCGATTCCTCTCGCAAAATTACGTCGAAATAGTGCCTTAAAGACTTTATTCCAGCACTTTTCGGAATCGTCGAAATTTCCGCCAAAAATCCAAAGGGGTAAGCCTTACTTTTTCGGCCATTTTCGGAGCCGAAAATTTCTCGTCTTGGAATCGATTCGTATGACCATCTCTAGAGTAATTCGAGCCCCAGGAACTCAGAAAACACATCAAAAAGAGCGTAGGAGCAGCAGCAGAGAAATGACGATCGAAATTTTCAGTTTTTTGGCTGTAACTTTTGATGCGTTGCTCGCAGCGTATTGGGACTGCGCTCAATCGATTCCTCTCGCAAAATTACGTCGGAATTGTGCCTTAAAGAATTTATTGCAGCACTTTTCGGAATCGTCGAAATTTCCGCCAAAAATCCAAAGGGGTAAGCCTTACTTTTTCGGCCATTTTCGGAGCCGAAAATTTCTCGTCTTGGAATCGATTCGTATGACCATCTCTAGAGTAATTCGACCCCCAGGAACTCGGAAAACACATCAAAAAGAGCGTAGGAGCAGCAGCAGAGAAATGACGATCGAAATTTTCAGTTTTTCGGCTGTAACTTTTGATGCGTTGCTCGAAGCGTATTGGGACTGCGCTCAATCGATTCCTCTCGCGAAATTACGTCGGAATAGTGCCTTAAAGAATTTATTGCAGCACTTTTCGGAATCGTCGAAATTTCCGCCAAAAATCCAAAGGGGTAAGCCTTACTTTTTCGGCCATTTTCGGAGCCGAAAATTTCTCGTCTTGGAATCGATTCGTATGACCATCTCTAGAGTAATTCGACCCCCAGGAACTCAGAAAACACATCAAAAAGAGCGTAGGAGCAGCAGCAGAGAAATGACGATCGAAATTTTCAGTTTTTTGGCTGTAACTTTTGATGCGTTGCTCGCAGCGTATTGGGACTGCGCTCAATCGATTCCTCTCGCAAAATTACGTCGGAATAGTGCCTTGAAGAATTTATTGCAGCAATTTTCGGAATCGTCGAAATTTCCGCCAAAAATCCAAAGGGGTAAGCCTTACCTTTTCGGCCATTTTCGGAGCCGAAAATTTCTCGTCTTGGAATCGATTCGTACGACCATCTCCAGAGTAATTCGACCCCAGGAACTCAGAAAACACATCAAAAAGAGCGTAGGAGCAGCAGCAGAGAAATGACGATCGAAATTTTCAGTTTTTTGGCTGTAACTTTTGATGCGTTGCTCGCAGCGTATTGGGACTGCGCTCAATCGATTCCTCTCGCAAAATTACGTCGGAATAGTGCCTTCAAGAATTTATGCCAGCACTTTTCGGAATCGTCGAAATTTCCGCCAAAAATCCAAAGGGGTAAGCCTTACTTTTTCGGCCATTTCCGGAGCCGAAAATTTCTCGTCTTGAAATCGATTCGTATGACCATCTCTAGAGTAATTCGACCCCCAGGAACTCGGAAAACACATCAAAAAGAGCGTAGGAGCAGCAGCAGAGAAATGACGATCGAAATTTTCAGTTTTTTGGCTGTAACTTTTGATGCGTTGCTCGAAGCGTATTGGGACTGCGCTCAATCGATTCCTCTCGCGAAATTACGTCGGAATTGTGCCTTAAAGAATTTATTGCAGCACTTTTCGGAATCGTCGAAATTTCCGCCAAAAATCCAAAGGGGTAAGCCTTACTTTTTCGGCCATTTTCGGAGCCGAAAATTTCTCGTCTTGGAATCGATTCGTATGACCATCTCTAGAGTAATTCGACCCCCAGGAACTCGGAAAACACATCAAAAAGAGCGTAGGAGCAGCAGCAGAGAAATGACGATCGAAATTTTCAGTTTTTCGGCTGTAACTTTTGATGCGTTGCTCGAAGCGTATTGGGACTGCGCTCAATCGATTCCTCTCGCGAAATTACGTCGGAATAGTGCCTTAAAGAATTTATTGCAGCACTTTTCGGAATCGTCGAAATTTCCGCCAAAAATCCAAAGGGGTAAGCCTTACTTTTTCGGCCATTTTCGGAGCCGAAAATTTCTCGTCTTGGAATCGATTCGTATGACCATCTCTAGAGTAATTCGACCCCCAGGAACTCAGAAAACACATCAAAAAGAGCGTAGGAGCAGCAGCAGAGAAATGACGATCGAAATTTTCAGTTTTTTGGCTGTAACTTTTGATGCGTTGCTCGCAGCGTATTGGGACTGCGCTCAATCGATTCCTCTCGCAAAATTACGTCGGAATAGTGCCTTGAAGAATTTATTGCAGCAATTTTCGGAATCGTCGAAATTTCCGCCAAAAATCCAAAGGGGTAAGCCTTACCTTTTCGGCCATTTTCGGAGCCGAAAATTTCTCGTCTTGGAATCGATTCGTACGACCATCTCCAGAGTAATTCGACCCCAGGAACTCAGAAAACACATCAAAAAGAGCGTAGGAGCAGCAGCAGAGAAATGACGATCGAAATTTTCAGTTTTTTGGCTGTAACTTTTGATGCGTTGCTCGCAGCGTATTGGGACTGCGCTCAATCGATTCCTCTCGCAAAATTACGTCGGAATAGTGCCTTCAAGAATTTATGCCAGCACTTTTCGGAATCGTCGAAATTTCCGCCAAAAATCCAAAGGGGTAAGCCTTACTTTTTCGGCCATTTCCGGAGCCGAAAATTTCTCGTCTTGAAATCGATTCGTATGACCATCTCTAGAGTAATTCGACCCCCAGGAACTCGGAAAACACATCAAAAAGAGCGTAGGAGCAGCAGCAGAGAAATGACGATCGAAATTTTCAGTTTTTTGGCTGTAACTTTTGATGCGTTGCTCGAAGCGTATTGGGACTGCGCTCAATCGATTCCTCTCGCGAAATTACGTCGGAATAGTGCCTTCAAGAATTTATGCCAGCACTTTTTGAAATCGTCGAAATTTTCGCCAAAAATCCAAAGGGGTAAGCCTTACCTTTTCGGCCATTTTCGGAGCCGAAAATTTCTCGTCTTGGAATCGATTCGTATGACCATCTCCAGAGTAATTCGACCCCCAGGAACTCAGAAAACACATGAAAAAGAGCGTAGGAGCAGCAGCAGAGAAATGACGATCGAAATTTTCAGTTTTTTGGCTGTAACTTTTGATGCGTTGCTCGAAGCGTATTGGGACTGCGCTCAATCGATTCCTCTCGCGAAATTACGTCGGAATAGTGCCTTAAAGAATTTATTGCAGCACTTTTCGGAATCGTCGAAATTTCCGCCAAAAATCCAAAGGGGTAAGCCTTACTTTTTCGGCCATTTTCGGAGCCGAAAATTTCTCGTCTTGGAATCGATTCGTATGACCATCTCTAGAGTAATTCGACCCCCAGGAACTCGGAAAACACATCAAAAAGAGCATAGGAGCAGCAGCAGAGAAATGACGATCGAAATTTTCAGTTTTTTGGCTGTAACTTTTGATGCGTTGCTCTAAGCGTATTGGGACTGCGCTCAATCGATTCCTCTCGCGAAATTACGTCGGAATAGTGCCTTAAAGAATTTATTGCAGCACTTTTCGGAATCGTCGAAATTTCCGCCAAGAATCCAAAGGGGTAAGCCTTACTTTTTCGGCCATTTTCGGAGCCGAAAATTTCTCGTCTTGGAATCGATTCGTATGACCATCTCTAGAGTAATTCGACCCCCAGGAACTCAGAAAACACATCAAAAAGAGCGTAGGAGCAGCAGCAGAGAAATGACGATCGAAATTTTCAGTTTTTTGGCTGTAACTTTTGATGCGTTGCTCGCAGCGTATTGGGACTGCGCTCAATCGATTCCTCTCGCAAAATTACGTCGGAATTGTGCCTTAAAGAATTTATTGCAGCACTTTTCGGAATCGTCGAAATTTCCGCCAAAAATTCAAAGGGGTAAGCCTTACTTTTTCGGCCATTTTCGGAGCCGAAAATTTCTCGTCTTGGAATCGATTCGTATGACCATCTCCAGAGTAATTCGACCCCCAGGAACTCAGAAAACACATCAAAAAGAGCGTAGGAGCAGCAGCAGAGAAATGACGATCGAAATTTTCAGTTTTTTGGCTGTAACTTTTGATGCGTTGCTCGCAGCGTATTGGGACTGCGCTCAATCGATTCCTCTCGCAAAATTACGTCGGAATTGTGCCTTAAAGAATTTATTGCAGCACTTTTCGGAATCGTCGAAATTTCCGCCAAAAATCCAAAGGGGTAAGCCTTACTTTTTCGGCCATTTTCGGAGCCGAAAATTTCTCGTCTTGGAATCGATTCGTATGACCATCTTTAGAGTAATTCGACCCCCAGGAACTCGGAAAACACATCAAAAAGAGCGTAGGAGCAGCAGCAGAGAAATGACGATCGGAATTTTCAGTTTTTTGGCTGTAACTTTTGATGCGTTGCTCGAAGCGTATTGGGACTGCGCTCAATCGATTCCTCTCGCGAAATTACGTCGGAATAGTGCCTTAAAGAATTTATTGCAGCACTTTTCGGAATCGTCGAAATTTCCGCCAAAAATCCAAAGGGGTAAGCCTTACTTTTTCGGCCATTTTCGGAGCCGAAAATTTCTCGTCTTGGAATCGATTCGTATGACCATCTCTAGAGTAATTCGACCCCCAGGAACTCGGAAAACACATCAAAAAGAGCGTAGGAGCAGCAGCAGAGAAATGACGATCGAAATTTTCAGTTTTTTGGCTGTAACTTTTGATGCGTTGCTCGAAGCGTATTGGGACTGCGCTCAATCGATTCCTCTCGCGAAATTACGTCGGAATAGTGCCTTAAAGAATTTATTGCAGCACTTTTCGGAATCGTCGAAATTTCCGCCAAAAATCCAAAGGGGTAAGCCTTACTTTTTCGGCCATTTTCGGAGCCGAAAATTTCTCGTCTTGGAATCGATTTGTATGACCATCTCTAGAGTAATTCGACCCCCAGGAACTCAGAAAACACATGAAAAAGAGCGTAGGAGCAGCAGCAGAGAAATGACGATCGAAATTTTCAGTTTTTTGGCTGTAACTTTTGATGCGTTGCTCGCAGCGTATTGGGACTGCGCTTAATTGATTCCTCTCGCAAAATTACGTCGGAATAGTGCCTTGAAAAATTTATTGCAGCAATTTTCGGAATCGTCGAAATTTCCGCCAAAAATCCAAAGGGGTAAGCCTTACTTTTTCGGCCATTTTCGGAGCCGAAAATTTCTCGTCTTGGAATCGATTCGTATGACCATCTCTAGAGTAATTCGACCCCCAGGAACTCGGAAAACACATCAAAAAGAGCGTAGGAGCAGCAGCAGAGAAATGACGATCGAAATTTTCAGTTTTTTGGCTGTAACTTTTGATGCGTTGCTCGAAGCGTATTGGGACTGCGCTCAATCGATTCCTCTCGCGAAATTACGTCGGAATAGTGCCTTAAAGAATTTATTGCAGCACTTTTCGGAATCGTCGAAATTTCCGCCAAAAATCCAAAGGGGTAAGCCTTACTTTTTCGGCCATTTTCGGAGCCGAAAATTTCTCGTCTTGGAATCGATTCGTATGACCATCTCTAGAGTAATTCGACCCCCAGGAACTCGGAAAACACATCAAAAAGAGCGTAGGAGCAGCAGCAGAGAAATGACGATCGAAATTTTCAGTTTTTTGGCTGTAACTTTTGATGCGTTGCTCGCAGCGTATTGGGACTGCGCTCAATCGATTCCTCTCGCAAAATTACGTCGGAATAGTGCCTTAAAGAATTTATTGCAGCACTTTTCGGAATCGTCGAAATTTCCGCCAAAAATCCAAAGGGGTAAGCCTTACTTTTTCGGCCATTTTCGGAGCCGAAAATTTCTCGTCTTGGAATCGATTCGTACGACCATCTCCAGAGTAATTCGACCCCAGGAACTCAGAAAACACATCAAAAAGAGCGTAGGAGCAGCAGCAGAGAAATGACGATCGAAATTTCCAGTTTTTTGGCTGTAACTTTTGATGCGTTGCTCGCAGCGTATTGGGACTGCGCTCAATCGATTCCTCTCGCAAAATTACGTCGGAATAGTGCCTTCAAGAATTTATTGCAGCAATTTTCGGAATCGTCGAAATTTCCGCCAAAAATCCAAAGGGGTAAGCCTTACCTTTTCGGCCATTTTCGGAGCCGAAAATTTCTCGTCTTGGAATCGATTCGTATGACCATCTCCAGAGTAATTCGACCCCCAGGAACTCAGAAAACACATGAAAAAGAGCGTAGGAGCAGCAGCAGAGAAATGACGATCGAAATTTTCAGTTTTTTGGCTGTAACTTTTGATGCGTTGCTCGAAGCGTATTGGGACTGCGCTCAATCGATTCCTCTCGCGAAATTACGTCGAAATAGTGCCTTAAAGAATTTATTCCAGCACTTTTCGGAATCGTCGAAATTTCCGCCAAAAATCCAAAGGGGTAAGCCTTACTTTTTCGGCCATTTTCGGAGCCGAAAATTTCTCGTCTTGGAATCGATTCGTATGACCATCTCTAGAGTAATTCGAGCCCCAGGAACTCAGAAAACACATCAAAAAGAGCGTAGGAGCAGCAGCAGAGAAATCACGATCAAAATTTTCAGTTTTTCGGCTGTAACTTTTGATGCGTTGCTCGCAGCGTATTGGGACTGCGCTCAATCGATTCCTCTCGCAAAATTACGTCGGAATAGTGCCTTGAAGAATTTATTGCAGCAATTTTCGGAATCGTCGAAATTTCCGCCAAAAATCCAAAGGGGTAAGCCTTACTTTTTCGGCCATTTTCGGAGCCGAAAATTTCTCGTCTTGGAATCGATTCGTATGACCATCTCTAGAGTAATTCGACCCCCAGGAACTCGGAAAACACATCGAAAAGAGCGTAGGAGCAGCAGCAGAGAAATCACGATCAAAATTTTCAGTTTTTCGGCTGTAACTTTTGATGCGTTGCTCGCAGCGTATTGGGACTGCGCTCAATCGATTCCTCTCGCAAAATTACGTCGGAATAGTGCCTTGAAGAATTTATTGCAGCAATTTTCGGAATCGTCGAAATTTCCGCCAAAAATCCAAAGGGGTAAGCCTTACTTTTTCGGCCATTTTCGGAGCCGAAAATTTCTCGTCTTGGAATCGATTCGTATGACCATCTCTAGAGTAATTCGACCCCCAGGAACTCGGAAAACACATCGAAAAGAGCGTAGGAGCAGCAGCAGAGAAATGACGATCGAAATTTTCAGTTTTTTGGCTGTAACTTTTGATGCGTTGCTCGAAGCGTATTGGGACTGCGCTCAATCGATTCCTCTCGCAAAATTACGTCGAAATAGTGCCTTAAAGAATTTATTCCAGCACTTTTCGGAATCGTCGAAATTTTCGCCAAAAATCCAAAGGGGTAAGCCTTACTTTTTCGGCCATTTTCGGAGCCGAAAATTTCTCGTCTTGGAATCGATTCGTATGACCATCTCTAGAGTAATTCGACCCCCAGGAACTCGGAAAACACATCAAAAAGAGCGTAGGAGCAGCAGCAGAGAAATGACGATCGAAATTTTCAGTTTTTTGGCTGTAACTTTTGATGCGTTGCTCGCAGCGTATTGGGACTGCGCTCAATCGATTCCTCTCGCGAAATTACGTCGGAATAGTGCCTTAAAGAATTTATTGCAGCACTTTTCGGAATCGTCGAAATTTCCGCCAAAAATCCAAAGGGGTAAGCCTTACTTTTTCGGCCATTTTCGGAGCCGAAAATTTCTCGTCTTGGAATCGATTCGTATGACCATCTCTAGAGTAATTCGAGCCCCAGGAACTCGGAAAACACATCAAAAAGAGCGTAGGAGCAGCAGCAGAGAAATGACGATCGAAATTTTCAGTTTTTTGGCTGTAACTTTTGATGCGTTGCTCGAAGCGTATTGGGACTGCGCTCAATCGATTCCTCTCGCAAAATTACGTCGAAATAGTGCCTTAAAGAATTCATTCCAGCACTTTTCGGAATCGTCGAAATTTCCGCCAAAAATCCAAAGGGGTAAGCCTTACTTTTTCGGCCATTTTCGGAGCCGAAAATTTCTCGTCTTGGAATCGATTCGTATGACCATCTCTAGAGTAATTCGAGCCCCAGGAACTCAGAAAACACATCAAAAAGAGCGTAGGAGCAGCAGCAGAGAAATCACGATCAAAATTTTCAGTTTTTCGGCTGTAACTTTTGATGCGTTGCTCGCAGCGTATTGGGACTGCGCTCAATCGATTCCTCTCGCAAAATTACGTCGGAATAGTGCCTTGAAGAATTTATTGCAGCAATTTTCGGAATCGTCGAAATTTTCGCCAAAAATCCAAAGGGGTAAGCCTTACCTTTCCGGCCATTTTCGGAGCCGATAATTTCTCGTCTTGGAATCGATTCGTATGACCATCTCTAGAGTAATTCGACCCCCAGGAACTCAGAAAACACATCAAAAAGAGCGTAGGAGCAGCAGCAGAGAAATGACGATCGAAATTTTCAGTTTTTTGGCTGTAACTTTTGATGCGTTGCTCGCAGCGTATTGGGACTGCGCTCAATCGATTCCTCTCGCAAAATTACGTCGGAATAGTGCCTTGAAGAATTTATTGCAGCAATTTTCGGAATCGTCGAAATTTCCGCCAAAAATCCAAAGGGGTAAGCCTTACTTTTTCGGCCATTTTCGGAGCCGAAAATTTCTCGTCTTGGAATCGATTCGTATGACCATCTCTAGAGTAATTCGACCCCCAGGAACTCAGAAAACACATCAAAAAGAGCGTAGGAGCAGCAGCAGAGAAATGACGATCAAAATTTTCAGTTTTTCGGCTGTAACTTTTGATGCGTTGCTCGCAGCGTATTGGGACTGCGCTCAATCGATTCCTCTCGCAAAATTACGTCGGAATAGTGCCTTGAAGAATTTATTGCAGCAATTTTCGGAATCGTCGAAATTTTCGCCAAAAATCCAAAGGGGTAAGCCTTACCTTTCCGGCCATTTTCGGAGCCGATAATTTCTCGTCTTGGAATCGATTCGTATGACCATCTCTAGAGTAATTCGACCCCCAGGAACTCAGAAAACACATCAAAAAGAGCGTAGGAGCAGCAGCAGAGAAATGACGATCGAAATTTTCAGTTTTTTGGCTGTAACTTTTGATGCGTTGCTCGCAGCGTATTGGGACTGCGCTCAATCGATTCCTCTCGCAAAATTACGTCGGAATAGTGCCTTGAAGAATTTATTGCAGCAATTTTCGGAATCTTCGAAATTTCCGCCAAAAATCCAAAGGGGTAAGCCTTACCTTTTCGGCCATTTTCGGAGCCGAAAATTTCTCGTCTTGGAATCGATTCGTATGACCATCTCCAGAGTAATTCGACCCCCAGGAACTCAGAAAACACATCAAAAAGAGCGTAGGAGCAGCAGCAGAGAAATGACGATCGAAATTTTCAGTTTTTTGGCTGTAACTTTTGATGCGTTGCTCGCAGCGTATTGGGACTGCGCTCAATCGATTCCTCTCGCAAAATTACGTCGGAATTGTGCCTTAAAGAATTTATTGCAGCACTTTTTGATTCGGGTTATGTGCAATAGATTCCTCCCCCTTGAATCACGTCTATATGGTACATCGAGAAACGACTTCAGACATCCTCCAAAATTGGCCGAATTTCGACTGAAAAACTTCAAAGGGGCTTGCTTTCTTATATATTCTGAATCGAAAAATCTTCCTTCTTAGAGTCGATGTGTTTGACTCTTTTCAAACTTAGGAATGCAACAAAAAAAATCTAGAATTTTTCCGTTTTTTTCGCCGTCACACACGATCTGCTTTTCGCGGCAACATCTAGATAAATCGATATATTAGCGTTTGTCGAAATCATCGGAATTGTGACGAAAAAATTGCAAATGGTACAACTTCAGTAATCTCATGATTTTCGAAGTTGAGAAGGCCGAAGAATACTGACGCCCACGTACACTCTGTCATGTATGTATGTACATACATACATGCTAGCCTATATTAGGGCCGAGAACCAAGAATTTTCCAAGGATCGCACACAGTTGCAATCACGGACTTAGGGACTTAGCTGCAACTTTAATTCTATTCAGTTTATATCTCAGACCGCCAGAGTCCACTACCAGACATACAACATGTATGTCATGCGCAAATGCATAATTTCGCAAGCAGCTTAGCAGCTCCAAGCATGTTTCTGACGCAAGTGAAGAGCCAGTAACGTTCTGGTGATGAAACGAAGGTGCAAATCGAATTAAACACTCACGAACATAAAGAAAATGGACGAAATAATATCGAGCTTCGTCCGGAAGCATATAGATCTATTGCAATTAGAACGCGACGAGAATCTTCAGCACGTTTTCAACAACATATCTGCTCAAGCCCTTCGTAACCTCGAAAAGGAAGGAGATGCATTGACTAAATTGTCGGTTGGGAGTTTAGCTAGCCGTGGTTTAAAACAGCTTCAAATTGACTTCGTCGACCCCAACAATCTCCCCTTGAAGCATGCCTTTGCCGTCGGTGACTTGGTCGCTTGCATTCAAATGAATAATCGCAGCCAGTTTCTACCTGGCCTCGTTTCAGCCATCTCACAGCGAACCATCTCAATCGCCATCTCAGATCAAACTGTTGTCAATGTCAATGAAGAGGAACAATTCGCCATTATCAAAGCTGATTCAGATTATACTTACAATAGCCAAACCAGGTTCGTCCAGTCAATCAAATAGAGATAGAAAATGTAGGAATACTCTGTTTCTGAAATCGCAGCATAAAGCATAATGAATCGACGGTCTCATTCACTCTTTAACCATCTCATTCACACTGAGAATTAGAACTTGAGAAAATTCTGAAATACTCTATCTCAAGGTTGACTCAAGACTTTGGTCCACACTAATAGCAGATTCAAACTGTTGCAGAGCTTTGAAAAATCTGGAATCAACGGAAATATATTCCTGGCGATGTTTTAATATAATTAGAATGCTTTTCGACAATGATGAGAAAGTTTCTCAGGAGCTAGTAGACATGGACATCGAAATCTCTGAAAAATATTTGAATGAAGATGGTCAGCTAAAGTTCATCAATTCTAAACTTGCGGAAGACCAGCGCATGGCAGTAACATTTGCACTGCGCAAAAAATTTCTTGCCATTATTCAAGGACCCCCTGGCACAGGAAAGACTACTACGTTGGTTGAATTAATCGGCCAATTGCACGGGTTGGGTAAAAAGGTAATGAGAATGTTTTAAGGGCTGCGATTCAAATGTCGAATAATAAGAAAATATCCCCATTCATACTCTCTATATTCCGCATTTCAAATTCCTATAAACCATGGTTTTTTAAATTCAATACTGGTATTATCAACAATCTATGTAAAACTTGTCTATTGCAACTGTCTAAACTAAATTGTCAGACCTTCGGAAGTCGACTCCTATAGTTAAACACTGTTTAAACATTGAAATTTACATCTTAGGTGTTGGTGTGCGCTCCAACTAATGTTGCGGTGGACAACATTGCCCAGAAACTATGTGAGGCTGGTATAAAGCCGCTGAGAATGGGCCATACGGCTAGGATAGCGAGGGAGGTACAGAGCTGTTCAGTAGATGCCAACGTGCGGCAAGATAACTCCTATGAAATTTTAGTTCAGATAAAACATTCGTTGAAAGAATTGCAAGAAAAAGACGGAGGCGCTGAGAAGGGTGGGAAGCCATGGGGTAAAATCAAAGATTTGAACAGAGAGTACCGAGAGCGAATGGACAAGTTGACTTCTGAAATAATCAGACGGCATTCTGTAAGCATATAATTCTCGAGACTATTGCATCGCGATGGAAAAACTGATTAATTCTCATTATTCCTGCAGGTCATTCTCTGCACTCTGAACTCTGCGACCACCGGCAAACGTGCCAAAACTATGCGGCACGTACCCAGAGATTATTTCGATCTTGTGGTAGTGGACGAAGCTTCTCAGGCATTGGAGGCCTCGAATTGGATCGCAATTCCAAGTGCGGAGAAGGTTGTGCTTGCCGGTGACATCAACCAGCTTCCGCCTGTTGTTATGAACCAAAAAGCAGCCAAAAACGGACTAAGTCTCAGCCTCATGGAAAGGGCGATCAAAAAACTCGGAAAGAATGCTTATAAGAGTCTCGAAATTCAATACAGAATGAATAGCAAAATTATGTCATGGTCTAGCGAACAGTTTTATGAAAGTACTCTCAAGGCGGACAAACTCGTTGAGAATCACTTACTCAAAGATCTGCCTGGAGTGGAAGTCTGTCCGCTTACAAGTATGGACCCATTATTTTGATTATGCTTTTATTTGCACAACAGGGATTTTTTTCCTATGCAAAAATCCGTTCCAGGTGATTCCTTAGTGTTTATCGACACCTGCGGATGCGAATGCGAGGAGTATCAGATCGGCAGTGGGACAATATCGAAAGGAAACGTTGGTGAAGCGATCGTAGTTGACCGGTTAGTAGCGGCACTGGTG
The DNA here is from genome assembly GCF_021155765.1 of Diprion similis. Lineage (NCBI taxonomy): Eukaryota > Metazoa > Arthropoda > Insecta > Hymenoptera > Diprionidae > Diprion > Diprion similis. Next base: position 17,768,038 of record NC_060114.1, read on the forward strand.
AAATCTGGTGTCCCAGAAAAAGAAATCGGTGTAATAACACCGTATGCTCTGCAGGTGAATAAAAATGAAGTGGGGATTAAAAGACATTGATGTGATAGTTGAATGAGGTGAAACGTTGTCGAATAATTGTTTTCCTTTTATTTTATCTCGCTTTCATAGGTAGACTTCATACGAAAAACGCTGTCAAGTCGTTCTATATCTGCTGAAGTTTCAACTGTTGATGGCTTTCAAGGCAGAGAAAAGGAAGTGATCGTACTATCTTTGGTCCGGAGTAACGACGAAAAATCACTCGGCTTTGTTACTGACTTTAGACGCCTAAATGTTGCAGTTACACGGGCAAGACGACTGCTTGTCGTTATCGTTAACAGCGAAACTGTTGAGGATAACAAATTAATTACAAGTCTTTTGAAGCACATTGAAGATAATGGCCTGTTACAAACAGCGCAGGAATATTTGGAAGGTAAATTTGATAATTTTTTATAAACATTTCCCTTTTCTCCTGACATACCCCAAAATCAAACTGCTTAAATGGACATGTTTACACCAGATAATTCGGAGGACCTTAAGAAAGAGTTGGAAGAAAATGTAAAAGTGAAACACAAATCTGTTGTGACCAATAAAACGGATAGTAAGACAGAAAAGAGAAAGAAACCAGCATCGAAAAATGGTGATCAAATTAAAGGCGATACCAATTTGAAGACTGTTCTCAAAGACAAAGGAATCGATTTGAGTATAAACGCAAATAGGAAAGAATATAATCTCTTCGAATGCATTAGCGAAAGTAATTCCGACATTGAGGACACAGAATTAACTCCGAACATAGCAGAAATCGCTTCAGAGGACCCGGAAGAAACAGATGAACCTTTGCCATCTGTTGAACAGGTGGAATCAAAACCTAAAATTGAATTATCTAATTTGATCTCGAGTTTAAAGCAGCTCGAGACAAATTCCACTCAAGGTATGAGATAAGTTTTCTATTTATTTGGGGGGTATTTGTAGTTGCCATATTCTAATGTTTCGGTTGATTTGCAGTTTCTTCTGCAAACACGCCTCTTGCTTCGAATCAACCCGAGCCTATGAAAGCTAAGAAGAATAAGAAATCTAAAAATCGTAAGCCAAAAAATGTAGAAATTCCGGAGGATGATGATCTTGATACATTAATAGCGACGGTGACAGCCAATGATTACATCTGTGCAATGTCAGGCTGCAAAAAATCTACCCAATTAATGCATGTTGATTGCGAATTTTGCAAATCTAGGTTCTGTCTTACACATGGTAAGTATTTAGCATTAGATCTCACTGTTTTCAATCTACAAATTGGTTCGGTAATACTAGCGAAATATGATAATGTAAGAAATTAGACTGTTTTCCCGGATTCAAATCAGATTCACCCTCTTGTTACAGGGATGCAAGAAATTCACGGTTGCGGAGAAGCCGTGAGGAACAAAGAGAGGAAAGAGTTTGTTCGTCGGAAGCCAGAAAACTGTAAGAAAACGGACAAAGATAAATTTGCAAGAAAGCTGAAGCAGCTGGAGGAGGCTCGAAAACCCAGAAAAAAAGTTGAAAAGTAGTTTAAATAAGTGTATAAAAAAATACCTTCTGCGGCAACTTTTGTAAAGAATACGATATAGTTCACAGAACTATGCGTATTCTACAAATTAGAATAAAAGTTACAATATTTATTTATCATACATATATACTGCGCTGCGCGTTAGTCACATTTATATAAGTTTCCATTTCATTTCGATTTCCTTTATGTGGTTTCACAGTTTTACAACAATCATGTGAAACGCCGTATGAATAAACCAATTTTCTATTTAAAATATAATGCATGAGTTTACGCAAGCTTCACGTCACCCCGATCAATGCAGAAATAATTTAACTGATGAAAGTTTCAGAAATAATCTCCAGCAACAGAAAGCTATTATACATTGTTAAAAAAAAATTCGATTTATTCTAAGTATATTTACACGACACCTTTTTTGGTGGTCAAGTCCTTACAGGTAAAAAGTAACTTATGACACAATGACTTTCATATTTGATCGATTATAATTAATCCTATTGAACGAAAACTTATGAACTTATGGTAAAAACTCTATGCTGTAAGTTTTGTTCCCTAAAAACATGCCAAATTTTAAACTTGCATCAATGTCGGGTTCAATAATCGTTTCATCCTCTGAATCCAATCCAGTTGATGGGTCTGTAGGATAAAAAATGAAACAACATTGTCACAGAATGATAATTTCTTACTGCTAAGTGACAAAATCTATCACACCACGATTACTCACTCAGGCTTATTTTGGCTGGCTTTGAAAATAACGTGACCTTTGGTTTATGCAGAATTTTCATTTTCACGCATTTCAGTCTATGGAGCATCTGTTGATATTAGAAAGTTTGGTGAAACGGAGGTCGGGAATAATTTATAAGCATTGACTCTATGTAGATCGACTTACCTCGACTAATTCGGTAATGTGAAACGGCTGCAAGGCTGGAACAAATCTTTTTTGCACTTTCGATAGAGTAATGCCTGGATGATTGATACAGTAAGCTAAAACTGCACCCAGCATCCGGTCCAAAACACGCCGATTAAGAACTCCATCGATACGAATCCATGGTTTTATTACCACTTTTATCGGCTCCACTGTGCTGCGACGTTTGAAAAAGTAACATGAATTTTATTACATACGCAAGAGATTTTGATAAGAGAAAAAAGATATCGTGCTTTCAGGTTTTCGTAACCCTGTTCAAAAGTTATCGAAGCATCGTTGCTTACTTGAAGTCAAGTTTCTTTGCTGCTTTTTGAATATCCTTGGGTTGAAGTAAGGCCGTCCTCTTTCTCATTCTGCGTGTGGTCGCTACATTACCGGTCGTTTCATTGACACCCTTTTTATCGAGTGTTTGATCGCTACCACTTGTAGCATCTTCCTCGCCTTCTGTCTTTCCGCAGAGTCGCTCGATTTTATCTGGCAAAAAAGCTTCATCTAAGCCTGCCACGTTCGATGATTCACCAGTGATTTGGATTTCAGCTACAGTGGGAAGTGTATTCTCTGATTTTGCCAAACAGTCATCATCAGTTGCCGAAGCGACGTTCTCTTTCTCAGTAGTTAGTAAAATTCTCTCGGACACAGGTGACAAAGATTCTTTGTCCAGGCGAAGTATTTTGATCGAATTTATCATCCAAGGGTCGGTAAACTTTTGATGTATATACCGCGTCGTTGTGACACCAGAACGAAGGACCAAACGATACTCGGTTAGCAAAGATAACGCACGATGCAGTCGATTCTTGGATGTGCTTTTGAAGTCAGACTGTAAAAACATGCTAAGGTTGACACAATAACGAAATAAAAGTACTAATACGTAAGTTTTCTAGAGATAATAAACATCAAACCATCATTACGTACTGTAATTTGCTTATTAGTTGCTCCGATTTCCCTCTTGTCATGCAAATACTGATAGACTGCGCGTAGATCCTCAATTTCAATTACTTCTAATTGTTCTCCAACAGTGGTCAGGAAATCCTCAAACGGTACCTGATTTTTAGGAAACAGTGCGAATTTTTTCAAATCCCCTATCAACTCGTCAATCAATTGATGTTCCAATGGCAGAATGTCTGTGGGTAATTCCATGTTGTCAAAATATTTAAGGCTCCTTGATTCTTTGGTATGAGGTAACTTTAGAGAGCAAAAAATTTTAAAAGTATTGACGACGAAATAATCATGAGCGTGATAAATATCTGTTACTGCAAGATCATTTTCTTCTCTCATCAATAGAAGCGCAATTCTTGTGCACCTTTTTTGCATGTCGTTCATATCCTCTATCTTAATATCTCCCCAATCTACTCCAAGCTGATTGTACATCTTCCTTATTAAATCATTTACTCTTGTACCGTTCGTCGACTGTGCGCTTACAGTATCAGCGACTCTTTCTTTCCCGTTAATATCAGGACTGTATCGGACTTCACTTTGAGATTCGATATTCTCACCCTCATTCGCGTGCTCTGGAGTTTTGTTCGAGGATTCCTCAATGTGTGCACGCTTCGGTGATTCTACAAGTCTAGTCTTTTCGTCTACTTCAGCTATTCTCCTTTTAGTTGAAAGAGCAGTCCCGTCACTCTGTAGAGGAGCATCAATTTGATGGGATTTGATAAAACTATTTGCAGAACTTTCGATCCCAGAATCAGGTACATGGCAATGTTTATATTCTGATGCCCCACCTTTTTCAGCTTTGAATCTCTTTTTAGCCGAGGATTCCTCGTCGGTAGTATCTCTGCTTCGTTTCAAAGGCGGACTTTGCTGCTTCATCGGCAAGGATGAAGTAGATTTTTCAGCAAAATACGTCGAGTCCTCCTCGTCGGAGTTCCACGAGGCGGATTCAATGTCTTCCTTGCTCAGAGTGATCGTTGTGCCATCCTGAAACCGTATGATGTGACTGTCCTCGTCGTCGTCTACCACCTCGTTTTCATCCGGATCAGTGTCAGTCTCCGCATTTTCGTCAACAGGATTTCGAAACTCTGAAACGATCGCCTCGGAAACATTTTCCTCGCCCAATTGCAGAACCTGGGCATATTTGGTTTTCCTTTCCTTCATTTTTTTGTCGAACGCCTCCCTCCTCGAGCTTCTTTCCTTGTCTTCCTTTTCACGCTGTGCCTTCATTTCAGTCTCCTCCAAGCGCCTACTTATCTCGTCGTTTCTACTCTTCCAATAATTCCACCTGTCGCGATCCTCTTTTTCCCGTTTCTCCTTTACTATTTTATCCTCCAGCTCCCTTCTCTCCAGTTCATCCTCCTCCTCGACCTCAGGATCGATCAAATTTGTTTTAACCGCCTGTTTCTTCTTCAAATTCAGCTGATCCAAACTTACCAGAATGTCTTGGTATCGCCGTAAAACTCTGATATAAGTTTCGTCATTCTCTTTCAATCTCGGATCGAGCATTATTATTTGATCTGGGATTTCTATGTCAAAATCCAGCTGACCCCTGGTCAGGTAATCGTGGATGCCAACGACAAGGCCTCCTGTCACAGGTCCAGCTTCAATTCCGTCAACGCCATCAGGAACAGCGTAACCAAGATCTTCCAACTGATTCTCATGCTGCCAGTGTAGAAACTTTTCTATCATGTGACGAGCCTCGTGGAATATTTCGTACGGCCACTTGGTTCGAAATTTGTAAGTGTAACCAGTGCTTAATTGGTACTGAGAGCTGCTCATGGGCATGTAGTTTCCATGCTTTTTGAACGCGCACATGTAACTTTTTTTCATCGATACCATTTGGTCGCTTCTGATCTTAGTCATAGCAGAGCGGAGCAAAGTCTCTGGATACTGTTGGTAAACTTTAAACAATTCGTAGGCCCACGAAGTTTTGTCCTTGCCGCAGCACATTGAGCTGTGAATGACTGAATTTATAGTCGCCAAGTATATCTCGTTTCTATACCTGACGTCTTTGGTGAAACCATGCAGACTGGACTGATGCGTCGGCTGTTTGATTTTGTACACCATATTGAATTCCTGGATTGTTTTAGGCATTGGAACAGATCCCCTGGACTCCATGTCGCTCAAGTTGTAGTATCGCTTGTCGATGTACTTGACGAGTTCCTTGAATACCTTGATGACTTGTTCCTCGTACTCGTAGGGATCCTCGCACTTGGTTTTCAGCTTTTCGACGATTCCTCCAAAGCGTTTGTTGATGTAAAAGTTCTGCTTTATCTCCTCGATTCCAAGCGCCACGCTATTCACCGTTTCCGATTTTCTGAACATATAGACAAGCCTGCGCTGGCAAGCGCGAGAGGTCTTATTGTGAGATTGGGTGGAATAAGTACGAAGAATATCGCGCACAGCCGTGAAATTGATCATTTGTTTACGCGGATTCGGGCAAAGATACTTCATCGCCACCTTGCACATCAGGAGTATGTTATCTTCGTGAGGACTCCAGTCAACTCGAAGCTTATCCATCTGTTGCAGGGCGCAGAAGTCCACCTCGTCGTACCTCACTCTAGGTCTGACGCTTCGTTTGCGAGGCAAAACCGTTCGAACAAACGACTTTTGCCTCGAAACATGCTGAGAGACGAGTAACTGGTACTTTTGTTTCTTGGACCTGCGTTCGTCGGATATTTTCTGTTTCTGGTGTATTTTTTTGCGAATTTCGTTAGCGTGCTGAGTAGCGGGACCTGTGACCTTTTTCAATCCTGAGAACTCTGTGAATTTTAACGGCTTTGCTTTTATCTTTGACAAACGCGCGGTTCGCTGCTGCTCGTTTTTCTTTCTTGCCTCGCCTCTGCAGTATTGCTGATTGCTGAACCAAGCTCCCCAATTCCAATTACGTTTAAGATGGGCAAAAAACGCCGAGTCGACACCTGCGGCTCCCTTTCGATCCCCAGGAACAACCCCAATATCCAAAGCGATAGCCTCGTCCGGATTGCGAGCCTTGGCCGTTTTTATCATATCAGCTTTCTTGTTCAAATCTTCAAGCAGAATGTCTTTACCCTCGACCGTTGCTCGACCGCCCAAACAGGTGTTTATGCAAGTGTTCCACATATCGTACCAATACTTCTCCACAGCTTGCAGTGAGTCGAAGACGTAGCTCGTTTTCGGATACTCCTTTTCCTCGACCTTGTGATAACCAACCGCTGAGGAAGTTGTATCGGTTATTTCACTGCGACGATTCAAGTAGATGAAGACTTGGTCTTTTTCTTTTAATTTTTGATGACCGAATTGCAAGAGGCCGATGTAGCAGAGTCTTGTTACAGATTCGTGAATGTTGTATATGTATTTACGGGCCATCAGCAAGATATTTCGTATCTGAGACGGCAAATTCTTTACTAAAAAATGCTTTCTGATCGGGTGATTCAGATAGGTTTCCAGTTCAGGTATGAAGTACGGCACGTTGTGGACTTTCACGAAGATGGATAACGGGATGCGGAGCAAGACGTCGCACATTATTGTCCATCCCAAAGGCCACCCTGCAATTGTTTGGCATTATCAATATTGTAGTTTCGTATTCTCACAGTTTGATGCTAAATTAAAAATATCTCAACCCTAATTGAAACGTTCGACTTTTCATCATCGTACCTGCATGCCTAGTCAACGGGGGAATGAACATTTTCCATCCAACTTCGGTATTGTAAATTGTACTCATCTCCTGCTCAAGTTTGGCGTCAATTTGGTATCCGGAATTTCGCAGATTAGCCACTTGAATTTCCTTGTGAACTGTGGTGTCACCTGGATGATCGTAGATTGAGTAAAACAGAAATAAATGCAATTCCTTCATGCGGACAAATTTTGGACTGTATCCGTAGCGTTTACCGGCTTTCTGGAAAGAGTTAAAAACATACATATAGTTACACGGATAAAATTTCTTTCGTGGAAATTAGTGGTTGGAAAGAAAGTTCTTACAAAGTCATATTTCAGATTAACAGGAGCAAATTTTGTATTCTTAGAAGGATTGAAAGCCTCCAATCCCTGCGTTTCCTCCACCGATAGTTTTGCACTTTCTTCATCTTCCTTAGCCTGTTTCTGCATAATTGCTCTCACTTTCTGAGAGCCAATTAGACAAAATTTGATCTTTGCTTGTTCGACCGCAGATTGTATTATCGAGTGATCGATACCAATTGCTGGATCGCAAATGAATGTTATATTTTTCTCTCTATTCTTGTTGCTGAGTGTGAGTTTGATGTTCTTCACCACGTTATCTTTGACCAACTTCTGCAACAGTCTGACTATCGATTTTTTGTCAATCTTGACGTCGTATCCCTCTCTGTCCTCCTCCTCGTTTATCATCTAGAACAATAACGATGAATGGCTGTATAGAGTGGCTCTATTTAAAGCCTAACACGGTCCACGCTCACCTTAATTAATTTTGTTAGATCATCGATGACTTTGTGCTCTTTAACAGCTTCGATGATCATATTAGCTCTTCTAAGCAGCCTGTACGTGATGCTAGAAATATTTTTCTTTTCATTCAAATCCAGTTCTTCCATAAATCCAATAATTTGACTGGTTGGTCTTCCCAAACGATGCTGAGGTCTTTGCTCGACTAATTTAACTTCTATGCTATCGCACAACACGTTCACTTCTTTTTGGTCAATTATTGCAGAGTTCAGTACGTTTGTGCTTTTTTCTTCTAATACTTGCTCCTTCATTCTATCGACGGATTTCTGATCTTTTTTCACAGACAGAGCTTGAGAAAGGACGGATTTTCGACAACGTGAAAACAAATCTCGTTCTGTAATATTAACAAACGTTCGTTTATACTTCTTCATCACCTTTGTCAAGCCATATTTCAACAGCAATTGATTAACAATTCTAAATTTTATTCTGATCTGATATTCTTCACGTGTATCAGACTTTGTTACGGACGAATCATCAACGTTTTTGGAATTAGTTTCGTCGTTAAGCTTTTCCTCTACATTTACATTGTCACTGGAGGAAACTCTTTTGCTGAGTTCCGCTTCTGCTGGATTTTCTATTGTAACACACTTAGTTTCAGTTTTCAGTATACTTTTCGGCTCGACTATTGTCTTGGGAATCACAGAATCATTGTGACTTTGGTTATTGCTATCGATAGTTCTAGTCAATTTTTTAATTTTGTCCATTTCCTGCTCAAACTGTTTACTCATCTCGCTAGTCTTCTCAAACCTCTTTGAAACGAACTTGGTAACCCGCTGCCTGCCTACGTCGTTCATGTAAGTGGCAACGATCTTCAGTTTAACTAAGTTTCTAAGCATCGTGCGAGCTTGAAGTTTTGTTTGCCCCAAGCACTTGGCTAGTTGGCATTGCGATATACCCTCAGGACCGCTGAGTTCAACTATTCTATTGGCTTGTTTCAACAATGGAACGTTCAACTTCAGTTGCGATATATCGAGCTCTGAAAATCGGATAACAACATACAACGAATAAGCTGAACTGAATAAGCTGGGTACGAAAACTTTTTATAAGAATACTAATCGAGACTACGCGATATGCTTGGTTACCATAGGGTTCTTCGTCATCGATAATTTCATCCTTTCCCCACAGCTCAGAAACGTCCATTTCTGGATCCTGAAGCTGTACAACTCTCACGGTTTTCTCTTTGGTTGGATTGTTCTTTTGCTGCCATTCCTTTTTCTCAGCATTTGGATACACAGTTCTGTACGGCACCCTCTAGATGAAAAAATTTGATTTAAAAAATGCAAAGATAAAAGCTTCAGAACTTCACAACTTGCGAAGCGAAAAATAAATCACTCACCAAGTCAGTTTTTACAACTTTGAGGAAGAAATTGGTTCGGAATAGTTTCTTAATTGAATTTTCTATCTGAAGCTCCTTTTTTATCTCGTCATACTCAGCGACGCAATTTTCCTTAGATTTTAATATCTCGATCACTTTCTCCGCCAGATAAATAATTTTTGGCTTTCTCTCGACGTAAAAACGTGGCAGGTGAAGCAGGCTGCCGTTGCAGCTGTGCCCGCCGGTTTTTTGATGGTGTATTTGCTTGGTGATTAATTTATGATCAAGTAAAATCTTTCTGTGATAAAACAGGGATTTTGGATCCTCTTTCAGCGAAGCAAGACTGATTTTACCCTGTGTAACTTCTCCCTGGTAACGAGATCGTCCGACTCTTTCCAAAAAGCAATACTGCATCACGGTCAATTCCAAAGTCGGACAAACTCCGTTGCCAGTCAATGCATGCTCGCGAATATCTTGTGAAGCCACGAGGACTAGACTCTCTCCAAACTCTTCAGCTGCCTGGTGAACAGACAACGTTTTAACATATTCACCGATTTGTTTTCGACTCTTGTAAGTTGAACAGGATCCTTTAATTCCTGCGTTTACATCGTCTATTGGACAATGGGAATAGATATCTTCAGGAACTTCATCCTAAGACAGGTAAAAACGTTTTCTTATGCCCACAATCTACTAAAATATAAAGACTAGAGTCATTATCAGTTGTTTTGTGTTGGAAATTGACTTTCCAAGTTTTCCTGATATTGCATAATTTATTTTTTACAAAACTTGGAAAGAATAACAGGTTCATAGATTGGAAAATAGGTGAATTTGAAAAAATGTATTGCACGTAAGTTAAATCAACTCGTGAAATCCTGAGTTGGAAGTATTCAATGAAATTTCTTGAGTGCTGAAGATTTTCAAACCCTAACCAATAGTCATAATACCAGATAGTTACAGGCTCTAAGATGGTGCCAAGATCAGGATCGATGTGTTCGTATCTGTCGAATATGATCAGCTTATTCCTCGGTGTTTGTAATTTATAATAATCAAGCCCGTCTACCTCCAGACAAATCGACCAGACCTGTTCCATGAACGGCTTGGACAACGGCAGCGGATCGTGAAGCCTTAACGAAAGACGCTGCCATAACGCTGTTAAATAAAATACGATGATTAAATAATTAGAATAAGAATTAAAAGAACTAGATAACAAGTTTAAAGTTTTTTCTTTCAAATGTTGTTTCTTGGGAAGATTAATTTTTAATACGACTTGTTGCACACTCACCTTCCAATGTGATCCCATCCAGACCTTCGAGGGCAATTTCATCAATGACAACATCAACAATGTTGATTGACGAATACGAAACCATTTTTCGTTCAATGATTTCACAGTTCCTTTCACTATTTATGCGTTTTCAATCCATGTTTATAATGCGATTTCTAACAATGCGTAGGCAGAACTGCATCGGCGCAATGTGAGAGGGGCGATTGAAAACCTAACCTAACATCTTCACGTTTTAGAATATAGGTTAGGTTAGGTTAGTAGCGTCAAATTCGGTCTCTGCGCAGTCCAAATGACGATTCTCGTCTCGTACAAATTCCAATAACTTCAATTTCATTCGCAGCTGCAGTCATTCTCGACATTACAGCTGATTTTGACAATTGATTCATTCAATTCATTCATCAATAATCGTATCAAGCGAATAATTAATGAGAACGAAGCAGATCTGAAATAAGATCATACTATTGCTTCTACGTTCATATTAGTAAATATACGAGTTTTATTGTACTCAACTGATTATATGCGATTTGACAATCGTTATCAGAATTACATAACCGAAGATACATGTATGTATAATATTGCAAACAATTTACGTTCTAACCTGATTTCGTTGACGGAAGAATATATTCTTAGGTTAAGGGTTGTTTGCAAGGTAGGAATATAAATTTCTTACGTTGGCTTAAAGCATTTTACTATATTTAAAATTGCCGATGAGGCTAAGCCCTAATCGATTTCCACATTATCGTATATACCTCCAAATATTGAAGTCCACGTATCTCAAACCACCCAAAAAAGAACATTCTGTACGCAATTCTGAACAAAAACGCACTAATGCATTATCATTTGTTGCAGACGTAAAGGAATGGCATTTTTTTGCATTTGAAATACGTGGACATCGATATTTGGAAATATATACGTCAATGTCGAAATCGACCAGGAAACCCCTTTAAGTGTTTTCTAAATCTTTTAAAATTTTATATTCTCAGTCTGTTGGATAGATATTAAACTTACCAAAAATATGATCGCAGCTAGCCAATAATACTATGAAGATTCATTTAATCAAAAGCTATGATTCGATCGTTCATCCTGCCTCTTCCATCTCTATATCAATTCACTTGCAACAGGTAACAGCGAATGACAATCATTAATGTTATATAAACAATGCTGCAAACCATTTGTTCAAAATTTCAAATTTTTTCTATCAATCCTTAAAATAGTAACTACCATAGTAACTGCTGTTAAAACTGTTCTAATATTATGTTTTTTTTATCAGTAGAATATTTGTGGCAATTCGCACGTTATCCACAATGTCCACACGATTAGTAGCCGTTTGTCAAATGACGTCGACTGGAGATAGAGAAAAAAATTTTGAGATCGTATCGCGCCTCGTATCTCAAGCTAAAGGAAACAACGCCTGTGTAAGAACTGTTCGCTCACTTCACTCATTTATTTACTCAATGCAGAAAGTTCGAAACATTACACTTCGGTAGAGAATAATATCTAAACTCACTTGGAAATACCGAAGAGCAAAAATGTAAAACATTCTTGTAAACTTTGACAGGAATTTTATGGGAAGAAAATTTCATATTCTTGATACTCACTTTTCCCAGATTGCCATGTTTCCAGAGGCATGTGATTATCTGGCCGATAATAAAAAGGACATCGTAGCGATGGCAGAGCCGCTTGACGGAGAATTGATGGGACGATACAAATGTTTGGCCCAGAACTATGACATCTGGTTATCGTTAGGAGGAGTTCATGAAAAAGTGTGTAACTAGGGCTTAACACGCATTATCTGGATTCTCTTGCTACTCAACTAAGTGGTCATTCGTTTGTTTGATCGAAATCAATTTACTTCTACCCAAGTAAAAAAAAATGAAAATTGATCAGCAATAATCGTTGATTTTAGTCCGCCGAAAATCATGACAAAATTTACAACTCGCACGTTTTAATAAACAACAGGGGTGAAACGGTCGGAGTTTATAGAAAAATACATTTATTTGATATGGATAATCCAGAGACGGGAGTCAGGTTGATGGAATCGGACTATGTGGATAGAGGTTGTGAAATTCTACCACCTGTACAGACTCCAGTTGGACTAATGGGCTTGAGTATCGTATCCTTTCGATTGATCAAAATGATTCCGATAATTTGAGTTTGCTTGGATTCCTTACAAACCGAAACACATCTACGGACACATGGAACAGTGTTACGACATGCGTTTCCCTGAGATATCTCTGAGTTTGAGGAAAATGGGGGCTCAAATACTGACGTTTCCCTCCGCTTTCACGTATCAAACGGGTGCTGCTCATTGGGAGGTGATTCTAAGGGCTAGAGCGATAGAAAGTCAATGCTACGTAATTGCAGCGGCTCAAACAGGAGCGCACAACAAGAAGCGCGTTAGCTGGGGACATGCGATGGTAATTGCAATTTTTTTACACTTCCAAACGATTCTCAAGATCACTGTATTTGGAGAACCTGCGATTTTATGTCTCTCGGTTTTGCAGATTGTCGACCCGTGGGGAACGGTCATAGCACAATGCCCGGAAAAAACGGGTATCGCCATGGCTGAAATAGACCTGGACTTGTTGGATAAGATTCGTAAAAATATGCCATGCGATAAACATAGACGTACAGATTTGTATCCTGAATTGAAGCCTTTGGAACACTTAAAATAAATAAAACCGTTTATTGAAATTGATTACCGAATTCGATTTATTGGCGTTCAAATACATTCCGTTGTAGATTTTGCAATAGAGTGCCTAGCCTCTGTGAGGGCAAAAAATGCATGTCGTGTTTCATTTTTGGACGAAGAGTGATTTAAAATGAAATAAATAAAAGAATTGGAAAAAAAAAAAATTATCAAGAAATCGACTTCATTTCACGCTTTGTACACATCATTCTTCCCATACTGTACATGATTACCTAAAACGATATATAAGAGAATTCATCTAATGAATTTACCTAAGTGCTTAATTGGTTTTGCTTTGGTGATAAATGCTTTCCGCAGATTCTGGGGTATTCTGCGGGCCCAATAGGTCAGCATCAGCTCCGTTCAGAGCCCAGTTATGCTCGCATATTTCCAAGGCTTCCCATTCCGCTTTAAAGGCAGCCTTTGGATCTGGTGGCATAGACATTGCCGCTCCAGAAACTTGGTCTTGTAAAAGTCTGGATGTGTCGGCAGCGTTGTTTTCACCTAGTACCAACGTGTAAATGGACCTGAGACCAAACACATTCAGGAAATACCAAGAGGCCGAAGAAACCCAAGCTGCATCCAGTGTCACAAGTTCAATACCACGCTGCAGCATCGGTTTGAATCGCAAAGTCAGTGGGAATGGTACTTTTGCTGTAATTAATAATCAGGATTGAGTAACGGGATAGATGGCAGAAAGTGATCAGTTCAAAAGTACAACTTTCAAATGGTACAGAAGAACGTGACAGTGATTGTACAATTTTCTGTCATAAAGTTGACCACATTTGTTACACATCTTATGTCTTGACAATAATCAAAAGGCTGTACTTTCCCAAATGTGATCCTTGTGAATTGATTGAGATTTATAATTACTTGTAACGAAGCCTGAAAACATCCAGTTAATCCAGCCTCCGATCAACACCATGGGAAGAACGTTGGTCACGTTTCCCTTCAGCATGTCGGTCATCATACTGGGATCGGTCATTGGATTCTGCGATACCGGCGCTCGTTTTTGGGTCTTGAAGTAACCAGTTTCTTCGTTGTTGAAAAAATGCCGACGCATTATGAACGCCGACTTGGGTATGTACTGCCCATTCTCTCGCAACATCCTGGAGCGGATCATCACTTGGCTGAAAATCGAAACAAGACTCTTATGCATTGTGGTCGATTCTTTTTAAGCGAGGATGCGTGGAAGTTAAAACGCCCATTGGCCGTTCAATTATTTACTCATTATAACGAATTTCAGGTCTACATGTACGAGTTGAGGTTAGGAAAGTCGACTTTGGGCTGGCTAGGTTTCTCGCTCACCTGTCTTGAACCTGATGAACTTCGACCTTCTTCTGGGACGCGAGGAGCATTGAGACATAGTGACGAACTATTCCCACTAAAAACGTTATCACTACGATGGGTAAAAATACCCAACCGCGAATATTCGAGTCAAGTAAGAGCTCAGCCATGTTGATTACTACGTAAACTCGCCTCCATACCCCGCAGTCATCATATTCTGCGCATCTTGCGGCGCGTAAAAACCGTAGTCGATTGGCAGCATGATAATCTTTTATGCCGAATATATCTTAATATGTATGTTGTGACATGCCAAATGATGTTAAAATTAAAATTCAAAAGGTTAAATTGTTGTAAAATTAATTTGTAGGGTAAAAATCTACACCCGCTACAGCCCCAGTCGTTGAAAAAAAAACAATTTTGAAATTTGAAAATCGAACGTTCTGAATACCGCCGCGTCATTTGTGTACGCTTAGTTGCCGATCAGCAGGAGCAATCAAGTTAATCAACGAGTTTACGATTGCCGCCAATAAGGCAATATACGATTTGCACCGAATGCTTTGACCAAACACGAACGTTTATCACTTAAAATACTCCTATATGTATGAAAATGATATTGCCGAAGCTGATGTAAAATAAAAAAAATAATTGAATAAAGAAATATTAAGTGTGTAGAAAAGAAGTACGATCAACAATTTAAAAGCAAAAAGTCATCTTATGATGCTTGTGTTTTGAGAGGGCGAAGAATTTATAGAAGTTCGACATTTTTTCGACAACTTTTGGTGTCGGTGTTGTCTACAGGCTCTATAACCGAGACAACACCGGCCAGAAATTAGACTCACACGCAAGCGCAGTAAACCGTTTAGAAGGAATAACAGTTGTCATATAGTAGGGCCTCATGCCATATACAACCCGTACCTTCAGCCCCGAGTATTCGACCCCCGCGTTTGAATCGATCAATTCAACGTGCCGCGGAGAACCGCAGAGCGCGAAACGACACAAGCATGTTGTTATACATACATAACGCACCGAATAGCGGCGGCTTACGAGAGAACCGCGAGAGGTAAAAAATGTAGACTTAAATTTGAACGAAACCGAAATAAAAAAACCGTTGGAAAGTTCAACGATGAGATGGATAAACCAGGAGGCCTTATACCAAGTGTTGAAACATTGAAATTTTCAATTTACGTGAGTCAATTTTATACATCATTATTATTTTGGCTGCACTTCCGAAAACGTTCAATGAGCATAATTCACTTTATCTGGAGCAATGGCGATGAGCACTGTAGTCAATTATTCACGGCCATACATGTCTGATTTTGAAATTTGAAAACGAGTTTTGTCGCTGGCATATTATGGATGACACGTTTTGCAGCATGGATGTGGGATCCTTGATCCCAGCTGGTCTGCAACCGAATCGATTAAACCTAGCGAATGTAACAGCCGGATACAACAAGATATCCGAAAATCTGAGAAAACTTGCCCCGTCGGCGATGCAATGCGCTATTTTCTGCGGCGGTTCTAGGTGCAAATATGAAAATTCGAAAGCGTGGGCTCCCGTCCATATGGCTATACAAGACATCTACTCCCACTGGTGAGCCGATTCAATCATCACCTGCAGCAGTCTTTTAATCGCTAAAATTATAGCATGTTCAATTGTAGAAATATGCCCGTGTGTACTGAAAGTCTAAAACGCATATCCTGGTCGCGCTGTCCGTTGTTTGATCGTTTTTTCGGCGATCCAGTCACAGCGAAGGATAACGCATCACATATTCAGGTGCCTGCATGAATACTGAATATCGATTGTCCGGGACTATGACACGAATTCTTAATAAGGCGTTTTCATTTCTATACAATTACACAAAACTGTATGTCAATGATTACAGCCCACATGTGTCAAACACTTGCTCTATATTTTCAGAGAAATTCAGAGTATATAGTCTGAAAAGTAACGGCGAATTAACTCACTTACTTTTCATTCGATTTGTGAAACAACTTACGCAAAGCCACATCCAATATTCAAAGAACGAAAAAAAAAAAACTTCAGGGTTCTTTTTCACGAATGCCGTCTCCGTGATCTGTTATTAGGTTCACTTCTAATTCAAGATGAAATGTTAGCTTTATAAAAGTTTTTTACTAACACTTATTCAAAGCGAAATTTAAATTTGCAGAAAATTTTCAAATTTCCGTATAATAAAATGTGGGTTCGACATATAAGTATATTAATCGTGTATAGTATAAAACGCTTATTATTATTCAAATTAATTCCACTGCAGTAAACTGGATCGATGAGATTGAAAATTCAGATTGAAACGCGTATTACACGATTAACTTCAAACTATTGAACCCGCAAACGTGAAGAGCGTTAAAACTATCCAATCACATATCGTACATTGTAAGGAGACAGTTATGCGAATCCTGACATGGCTATTCCGCTTATCGAATTTCGTCCAGGGTCACCGAGGACGTTTTGGCGATGGCACGACCGAGCACAGAGCAAATAGTGAAGAGGAAAATTGTCGCACAATTTCAGGCATGGGGGATCAAGACGATCATCAATCTCCAGACCCCCGGAGAACACGCGAGCTGCGGGGGGCCTTTGGAAGACAGCGGCTTCAGCTACGACCCGAACGTCTTTATGGCCCATGAAAGTGAGCACTTTTCACCTACAATCTAACTAGCTACTAACCAAGTGAACGCGACATGAAGTAATTACCCTTTTTTTTGCAATTTTTACTAAGGAGTTCAACGTCGTTTGAATTTGGCGGAAAAGGACTAATAAATTACTTTACGACTTTTTGTTCTGTTGAAATTTCGGATTCAGAGTGGAAAAGTTTAGTGAAAAAAATAAAAATAATAGCGTCTCATTTATCCATTTCTGTAACAAACGATAATTGCAAAATTCATATACATGCAATTTAATTTTAACAATTTTTTTCACACGTATAATACTTTTTAGCGTCATAGGTAACGAGTTACATACTACATGTCTTACTTGATCTTTGTTTTAATTAAAAAAAAAAAATTACCAAATTATTAATTCTTTCCAAAACTATTAAAACTGAAATGAAAATAAGAATATCCACGAAGATTTTCCATTCAGGATTGAGACAAAAAAATTCTCCCTATTCCAAAATACGACGTCCTTCTTGATAACGAAATGATCCGTTATAGTTTACTACTACAATTTCGCATGGAAAGACTACGGGGACGCGACCCTGGGAAAGCTCCTGGACATGGTAAAGGTCGTCGCGTTCGCCGTGCAGGAAGGCAAAGTGGCGATACATTGTCATGCTGGTGAGTAAATGAGTCGAGTGTTTGAAAATAAATAATAAAAAAAAAAAAAAAATAACAAAGAGAATGAAAATGAAAAAAAAAAAAACAACAAGTGACCGAAAGCGGAAAAAAAATTAATCACGTCGAGTGACTTACCTAATATCATAAAAGTTGTATGATAATGAGCGTAAAAAGCATCGATACAAATCTCTCCCCTTGTGTAAAAATACAGAAAAATATATACAATATGTGACGTGTGTGTACAGTGCTCGTTGAGGGTACATAGTTGCTTTTGAACGCACGCGGCGTGTTGAGATCGTTGTGATAATTATTAACGAGTAGACGGAAAAAGGTAAGGGGGTAGCAAAAAAGAGAGAAAAAAAAACAGTCTACGCACTTCACTCCACATCTGTACGATAATTGATTATTTATGTATAGGCGTACGTTGGTTTTTTGAGAGATTAAATACCACGTCACTGTTAAATTATTATGTCGTACGATTTTTTTTTTCTTTACTTGCAAAAGAATTTTTTTTTCGAAAGTTTCACGCAGGAACTGGAATGAGTATGTTTTTTTTATATGTTATATATTTAAATGGGAAAGAGTCATATGGTGGATTCGGGGTCAAGATTTTTCATATGGGAAAAATTAAAGTGAATCGAACTTGTTCCAGCATGCATGAAAATATTTCCCGAATTTAGAACAATCTAACGTACCTGTACTTGTAATAAATGCTATTCATCCACTTTAAGGATGGTACAAATATATCTCTACATTTAGCTTGAATGCTCATCAATTTATCGATTTTCCAATTATTATTATAGTGTGTATAATACATCCATCGTCTAATTTTTACTCCTGTAACTTGAATGTTAAACGTATTATGACTATTGGATAATGTCCTCATGATGTCAGAGTCTGGTTGCCGGTGCTATTTTATCACCACATAACCTAAGTTTTTAATTTTAATGGAGGCAAATCATAATTCTTGGGCTTTCAAATTACTCACGTCACATAAATTATTTAAACATAATCAATAATAACCATAATCAAAAATGATAATCATCAATAATAAACATAACGCGAAAAAACACGGTCAATGGTCAGCTGTCAGCCTGGTTGCATTAGTTTTATTTTTTTTCCACCAGATAACGCATTACAAAATGACAATCCCAATATTTATAGCTTTGTATCGTTAAAATGTTCGCAAAATATTCGAAATAGGAGTTGAACGTAGTTTTCTGTGAAATTTAAGAACCTCTTTCCTTTATTCTTCCTCATAATCCGACGATAAAAGGGTCATGAAATCAAATTTAAACTTTCCACTGTGCGGGTATTCAGTTGGAATTCACAGTAAGTTAAAAGGGGTTAATTCATGGCCAGAAAATAACTCGACTGGCATGAAAACACTAATCTACTCCTAAGCGTGGAAAAGTTGTGAGACTAATATTATCATTATATCGCAAGAGCACGATATGTTTGGTGTATATTTTTAACGTATATCACACCAACTATGTGCAAAGGACATTTTAGGGACGGATTGTGTAATTTCTCTTTATATATTATACATGGATTATATTGATCAGGTATGACTGCATTCAATATACTAAAGTGCCAATTGCTATTTCTTACCTGAAATAACGATCGCCAAAAAGATATATACCTACTCCTTAATCAGACTTCGATTAATTGCTTATTAAAAAAAATTGTTCTAATCGTGTGATACAGAAGTATGGTTTGAATTTCTTGTAAAATATTAAAAAAAAAAAAAAAAAACACACACATACACGGCTTCCACACGAAAGTTTAATGAATAATAAAACAAAATTTACCAAGAAATTGGCATTCAAATTCGTTCAACATACCGTCTAGTGGTAAAAAGTATGTCACTCCGAAAAAGTCGTATTAAATTATGAATAGTACCTTTTTTGTCGTATTTCGATCTACATATTAGGTTTGTGTAACAAAATTAAAACTAACCAGAAAGAAAGAAGTTTTCCGGGCTCTGATAGTTGAATAATGAATTTCAGGAGTATCAGTAAAAAGGAACCAGTCGGTTAGCTAAAAATAAAATGAGCCATCGCAGAGTGAAATCGACCGATTATCTCTTAGAATTTTAATGATTTTACAGTGTTTTGGAACAAAGTATCGATATCCTAGCGTTCGGTTATAATTCCAGTACATTTCGAATAGTCGATGTATACGACTAGCTCATAGTAGAAAAAGAAGTATCGATTTTGGCCAACCAATTTCCTCGAAAGAATCTATTCTCTTTACGTCTCCAGTAATATGTGTAAATAAAAATTTCCAAGTATTTTCCAGGCAAACGAAAGACGGATATCTATCAGCTTTTGCATATTACGTATCTCAATTATTCTCAGAACCTGATACCTGTAATTTAATTATTCCCCAGGTCTCGGCAGAACGGGCGTCCTAATAGCCTGTTACCTGGTCTACAGTCTTCGGGTGAGAGCAAACGACGCGATTAGATTCGTGCGACTGAAGAGGCCCAACGCAGTGCAAACAAGGGGGCAGATCCTCTGCGTCCAGGAATTCGAGCACTACGTTCTTCCACAGATGATGGTATTTGCACCTCGCGACATTTCAACGGGCAATCGATCATCGTCCAAGGCACCATGCGGCTTACGTTCTTACCTGAAAAAACAGTGCAACATTCTTCACGGCTACGATCAGCGGACTTTCAAGCACATCCCAAAAGTTTGTGCTGAGCTGAAAAGCAGATTTATAATATTTAGAACGATTGAAATGATAACAAAGCAATAATTCGTTTTTTTCTGATCGTCTTGCAGATCGTTTTCGTAATTTGCGAGCGAATACTTCAGCTCTGCGATTGTCAAGACGACAATTCACCTTCCGAAATCGAATTTTTAGTGTCCAGTGTACCTTTCACACAGAAATTCTTGTACAACAGAATTGAGAAAATGAGAACCGACGGAGGCAGCATGCAACACTCCTGCTCGTGGGCCGATTCCTTGGCAGACACTTCCTTCGATGGCTCTGGTAGGAGAAGAACTATTGAATTTTGTTAGACCGTTATATTATGCGCTCAAGTTGAGCCAGGGGTTTATTATTCGTTGAATTTTCCAAGGCTCAACGGTTTGTGGAGAAGATTCGAATCGAGACACGTCGGAGGATGTGTCAGCGATTTCTTGTTCCTCGCCGGACGCTCCGTCATGCGTTTCGGAATACTCGGGTAGGGATTTCTGATTTGTAACGATCACCTGAAACCGCAAAATGCTGTTAACACTCGTGTCAATTTCAGTCCTGGATGACAATTTCATCGATGATGTACTCGGAGATGGTATCCGTGATCAACATCTCTATGAGAACGGTTGTTACAAAGAACTGCAATCCCAGCTTGACCTGAAAGCTGCAGTGCGGAGCGAAATTCGCGACTTTGTAGGCACAGATGAAGCAGCTCAGGCTCTGCTCTTCGACTACCAGCTCTTACCAGTATCTAGAATCACACGGATACTCGAGTATCAGGTACATCGAGGATTATCAACTTTGCTTAGTCGGTTTAGTTGCAGTTTACGTAGTAGAAAGTAACGTTAGTTAACTTGCTGGGCTTCTAGACTACCAAAATTTTTTCATCCCCAAATCGACCTACGGCGCATTCTGTCTGCGCACATTTCAAATGTCCCGCCTTTGCGCATACGCGGTAGGTCGATTTCAGGGTAGAAATATTTTGAATGTTTAAAAGTCCTGCACCCTATCCACTCATTTCGAAAACAAATTTAACGTCTAATTGTAAAGATGTTAGACTTTGTGGTAATTGTAGTGTATCCTTGAGCCGAGCCGAATGTTTTCAGCATGATATTGAAAACTTCAAATTTATAACCAAAAATCCTTGAAAATTTTATTTTCTTCCTCAATAATATACGTGTTATACACACGTCTGGTTGATTTTCATGGGCTAAGTTCACGGTCATTAGAATTCAATTAAATGTCAAATTATACTCCAGCTATTCTAGCTGTAATTTTCTTAGGCGTGAAAAAACATTTAATATCCAAAGATCTCCGAAAACCAGTAT
The DNA here is from genome assembly GCF_021155765.1 of Diprion similis. Taxonomy (NCBI): domain Eukaryota; kingdom Metazoa; phylum Arthropoda; class Insecta; order Hymenoptera; family Diprionidae; genus Diprion; species Diprion similis. The sequence goes on from NC_060114.1 coordinate 17,789,819, forward strand.
CGAATTGAAATAAAATTTCAAATGCGTCCAACAACGGCTATTTTTATTTTAAGCCTAAGTTCAAAATGGCCTGACAAATACTGTGGAAAACAATGTTATCCGCAATAATGCGAACCTAGAATTGTCGCACTTTATTCCACGCCAAACATTTTTATTTTTGTATCAACTATGTGATAAATACCTTTGCATTTCCGCGAATTGATCCCGTGGAAGTATTGAAGCAAGGATTAATGGTTTAAAACTAAACTTACAGATCGATCTGAATAACAGACAAACTGCGTGGCAGAGACTCGAGCTTGAAACGGACCTTCACGTTCTATCCGCTCTTCTTTACGACTGGTTGGAAAATTTGAAATACCCGGTCCTCGACAAAGACGATTTGAGCTTGATAGTTGTGTGGGGTTCGAACGTAGAAAAGTGTCTCGAAAAGTTGGATATCTGCGATGGATACTTGATGGAGTATCTGTTGAGGTTTATCTTGAGACTGAGACCCTTGTCTTTAGAGGGACAAACTCTTTTGATCAAGAGGCTGATGGCTGCTCTGACGCAGCAGGCCGTCCGAATAAATCAGACGTTGCTTCCGTCAGGTGAGTTTCAAAAGATATTATAACGCGTTCAAGTATTATTCGAGTGTAACAGAAAATTGCATACATTTCTTTTGTTTTCAGGAACAGAATTCGATAAACTGCGCGGAGGTACTTGCGGAAAATTGAATGACTTTTTGGTCGGGATGATGAGTTTTATTATGGAGATTAATACTGTGGACATTGATCGTTCTGTGTCGTCGTTTTGTTGGTCAACAACAAACCTTCCACAGGAGAATGATCAAGAAGAAGATAACGAGGACGTTGTACAGTCTGCGTAGAAAAAAAAGGTTAAGACATCGATCTGTTGCCGGTTATTTTTCTCAAGTATGTAATAAAAAATCAAAACGCCATTTAGTACAAATTAAGCATACCATTAGAACATAAGAAACCTATTTTACATGCGTAGTCGTAACTTGTAAGCTTTGAACTATTTCTTCGAAACTGATTGAATATAGAATCTTTCAACACATTTTATTCTATTGAGTTATATCGTGTGTCCATGAGGAAAGTGCCCACCGTTAGCTGCGGGCATCTAGGGACATTTTCTGACAGTCGCAATTGGTATTGCGTTGGCTGCTCAATCAGCCGGTATCTGTCGGCCAATAAAATTCGAACGACTTGACGCACGCGCATAAGGTGCGCACTTTCTACGTGGACAGACGGTATATCAAGTGTAATGTATATAAGATAAGAAAGAAAAAACATGAATACGGAATATTTTTTGATTAGAAAATACGGAGTATTTTTGGAATTAAGAAAGTTCAAATTTCTAGAGATGTATCTTTTGGTAATTACTGTACCATAATATAAATTGCGCTCCAAACTAATAAATCTTGGATGTTCATTCATCAAGAACAAGATGTGTAAGCCTGTAAAAATGAAAAAAATTCGTGAAACAGATGTAAGACTTGATCGGCTCCTAAAACTTGGCAAAAGTGTGAAAATCTTAATACAGTTTCATGCCATATAAAATTTCACACTAGCACTTTGGTCTAAAAATCAATCGGCAATCGTCAAAGTGAATAATAAACATTAACTAATAGATAGAAACCAGAGTATTTTTTCCAACCTACCCTTACAACTGTAGACCATCGATTGTACATGATAGTAAGATTACATGAGGAATGAAGAGCTGTCAATGAAAAAATCACATTTGACAAAAGCATTTGTATAAGTAATTTTTCGACTACAACTAATTATTCGCCACAGCGATTATTAGAAGAAACGGATTTCAATCGAAATTTCAAATGTATAAGTAGCTAATTTATTGTTACATTATTTGAGTTATAAATATTCATTATTGATTCACTGGTTTTAATACCCCGTCTGCCTATCGCATCAACTATTTCACAATAATTATCGCATTATATTTTCAGACTTAAATAGTACGACAAGTGGTATTTTATTGAGAATGGATCCTATTCTGCATGTCATCCTATATTCTGTACATAATATAACGTTGCAAGTAAGTCTGCAATGTGTTAGCTACCACATATCACATTATTTATTTTTTATAAAATTTTTGCCACTTTGTAGTCACAAGAAAAGACATCGTCTCTTTGATGAAAATATTAATGATTAATTTTATTTTTATATCAATACTACTTGTTCAATACAATTTTCATTATAATTCTTTATGCTTTAGCCGTGCAGAATAGGGTAAATATTACAACGAATTTGCTGCCGTTTGATTTTCATTATCAAATATCAATATCCACAACCAAATGTCATTATTTTCCAGAATTAACATTATAAAATTAGTATTTGGGAAGAAAAAAAATAATGTTAATACTAATAAACGAGACAAAGATGCATAGCTGTATAAATACAATGATCAAACAATATATAATTAAACAATAAATACAATTTGTTCGTCACATGGCTGACGACGAGAGTTAAACTAAAATTAAAAAAATAACTAATAAAAGTCGGACAAAGTATTGGAATCTAAGTAAAGAAATGTTTAAAAATAATATTTATTAAGCAACAGGTTAATGCAATGTGCGAGTTTTCAGATTCCATTAATTTGTCAGTCAAGGCTTTCTTACTTTTATTTAACAATAATATTTATAGTATAATTGTGTTTGGCTCATTTAATGTGTGTGTGCGAGCTAAAGGTGTACGTAATTTTGTCCGTCGGATACAGTTTTCAATAACAACTATAAATCAGCTGTAGGAAATGGTCAATAAACTAGGAAATGGTCAATAAACGAGGGCATGTGCAAAATGTTGAAATACGTAGTTGATTTTTTTGAAAATTTGGATAAACAAAGTGAATTTGTTTTTTATACTCGTTTAATTAATGGACATTGTAAGGTAAAATTTGCTGAACCACGCAATCAAAAAATTTTGTTATTTTCTTTTACAAATAGAACGAATTAACGGTAGCATGATTGTATTTATTTGTTTTGTCAATCAATCTATAATTTCTTTTCGTCCTCGTTTTTTCTCGCGCAGTTCTGTAGACTCAAAACAGTTCAGAAATTGACTATACCGAAACGTTTTATTCAACTCTGTTACCTTTAGCACATGCATTGACGTTAATTTTCTTTATAAATTATAATTCTAACGACCTTCTGCATTAATTTGTGATTTTCTGTCGAGTATAACGGAGGTGTGATCCACGATGATCAACAGATGCAGAACGACCAGTGCAATAGGAATTACGAGAGATTATTTATTTATAAATAGACTCTAGCTACAATAATAATTATTAATTATTCTTATTATTAATTTTATTAGTGTCCTCATTAATTATACTATACATATCTAAATCGGCATCAACGACAAAGTGAAATTATTATTGCTTTTATCTGACGTTTTTGAAAGTTTGGTAAGCAATTTTTTTTCCATTCATTCGTTAGAAAATTATATTCATTTACCTTAAAGCTTGTACTTGCCTTTCAGTACATTTCATCGTGAAAGAAGACGTAAAAAGGAAGAGCAGGTATTACAGTATGGATGTATTGGAAAATGTCCTCATGACGTCAGAGCCTGGTTGTCGGCGCCATTTTGTCACCACATAACCAAAGTTTTTCATTTTAATGGAGGCAAATCGAAATTCGTGGGTTCTCAAATTACTCATGTAACATAAATTAATGAAACATAGTCAATAAAATAACAGTTCTATTCGACCGCGAAAAAACACGGTCAATGGTCAACTGTCAGCCTGGTTGCATTAGTTTAATTTTTTCCCACCAGATGACGCATTGCATAGTGACAATCCCAATATCGAGTGACATAGGTAAGCGTTAAGTAAGATTTGCACTGGTTGATCTGTAGCCGTTGAATTTTTGTTTGTTTATCTTTCCGCACATAGATATATATATATATATAAATGTCTACCTTAGACCTGAGGATATATATATACACATATATATATATATATATATATATATATATATATATATATATATTTTTTTTTTGTTCATTTTTTTTTACATATGCATATATATATATGTAAACGTGTGTTGATGTATATAGATATTTGTTTACATTTACAATGTACATATAATCTAAGGCTAGATATCCAATCACAAGAGTTTGGCAGTCGTGAAATCAGACTCTGACAACACACAGACGACTTCCATAGCTTTCAGGTTTCATATAAAAGATAAACTGATGGCAGAAATTGTTTATGCAAAAATAAATGTACACATGGCTTGATATGGCTTCGAGAAACAAAAATAAAGAAATTAGTGTGAATAAAAATAAAGAATTGTTTTAATTTTTAATGAAAGCATTATTCAATTGGATACAATGCGATTACGTCATAACTTAGTAACTGGTAATAATGATAATGTAATAATAAATGTGAAAAGTCAGAAAGTTCGTGTGTTGTTCAGATACAGATAACAATAAGTATTATATTGTATATGTATAAGTAAAGGGAAATTTATTTCATTTCACTGGAAATAGTTGTGAAAATGATAGGAAAAAAATTATATGAAACAGATTGGCAATCATGTCGTTCAGCGATTAGATGAAATGTGACAAATTCCCCCCTATATGTAGTTAGAAAATATATCTAACGTTTAGTTTTTTTATTTTTAATTCTTCATCGATTACACGATGAGAATTGATGATTTTTGTTTAATATATATAATTTCCTATTATTTTATTTCCTATTATTTTGTTCAATTTTTTGCTTTGTTTTGAATATTGTGCCGAAATTGCGATAACGTCGCTAGTGTTTAATATCAATATTCCCAGCCACCCCCGGCAGTTGGAGTTTCCTAAAAAATTCATTTTGATTGCCACTGATTTGATATGGGTATTATTAAATAAGTTTTTTCAAAATTATTTCTGTTCATATAAAACAACAACAACAAGAAGAGCAGCAACAACGACAACAACAACAACAACAATAGCAGTGTCGTTATGTCAACAGAGGTTACAAACAACAATTAAAGCGTGTAATTTGGAAAGGCGAGACATTGATTTTCAATAGATAGACAGATGAAAGTATTACAGACAGAGGGAAGAAAGGAAAGAATGAATTTACACAGGAGAAAAAGTATTAATGAATTGATATATACCGGAAATCTTTTACTTTCAAATGAAAAACGTCTGTAATTTCTTTCAGTCACACATTTTTCAACTCAATAGTTTTGCCCTGAATTTTGTTACTCGGGGGTTTTTGCGGTCGCTGCTCACGAATCTGAAGTTAGAATTTGATAGTTTCCAAATCCAAGATGGCGGATGCAATATGGCGAATGTAAAATCGCAAAAAACTATCAAAATTCGCTGATTCTAGCCGAAACTTGTTACTCGGGGTTTTTTTGGGTTACACGATGTAACAAAGATCATTCAAAGTTGTAAATAAACTGTGATAAAGCTAGGAAGTAGAAATTTTTGAGGTTAGACGCTGGCATCCGATTGTGACTGAACGATTCAAATACCAGACATCCGCATATGTGTAACTGCCGTGATCATATATGTAATATATGGCCGTGATTGGCCTGAGCTGCTCTTTACGTTCATAGCTATAATCACGGTCTTACATACAGGTCTGGGAACTCTAGTGGTGGGGGAGGTACGCTTACGCTGCAGTTTTTGTTTTTCAACGCTACCGCTAGTTGGCACCAATGGTAAAGTAATGTTCGCAAACATAACCTTAAATTTCTCAAACTTTGCAAATACCGTGGTCCAAATGTACGTGAAAATAGTGAAAATCGCATAAATCATACATCGTTATATATTTTTAAGAATATCGTGTGCCATTATCACTTCGTCATCGCACACCACTTTTTGTTTGAGAAATTTGAGGTTATGTTTGCGAACATTACTTTACCATTAGTGCCAACTAGCGGTAGCGCTGAAAAACAAAAACTGCAGCGTAAGCGTACTTCCCCCACCACGGAAATTTCGACGAGTCCCCAGACCTGTATGTAAAACCGTGGCTATAATATCACCTACATATACAAGAATATTGAATTTCTTCTTTTTCTTTACTAACAACGAGAGACATAAGTGTATAATATATAATAATATGTAGCTGCTACAAAATACTTGTCAAAAAGTTATAGTCAGTCTGTTTCAGTTTGGAGAAATTGTGGAAAATTTTGACATCGTATGGTCCAAGTAGTACCATAGAAATACACGCATAGGAAAAGATCAATCCGCGTATTCTTACAGTGTAGAACTTGTATGGTTAATTACTGGATTACCAAAAACAAGAAAACAAAAATGTAGAAAATCATGTTTTTCGAATTCTTCATCTAACTAACAATTGATGTATAAGAGTTGAGAGATCATGATCAATAATTTCCTTTTTTTTTCTTGTAAACCTTACAGTAACAATCACTTCTAAATTCCTAATACCATTTTAAAGTAGCATCATTCAAAGTTGTTTAAACAGAGAACTGCTTCTCCTATCTGCAAGACCTTATTTTTTTCTTAATCTCAATGTTTCACAACGAGATAATTTACCCCTGGGTAAATGTACAAATTATATATACAATAAATAATAAATGTTCAACGAATATGTTGATTATTATAACCAAAATAACATCGTATTACGAGGACATAAATTTAAAACCCAAAAATCATTTGAAAGAAAGAAGAAAAAGAGTAGAAGTGAAATTAAGGTGACAAAACGTTAAATAACGACTCTACATTAGAGACTATATATAGTACAAAGCATTTTGGAAGAAACTTAAAATGTATTGAGCAAAAATATTTAGTGGTTTTAAAAAACGGTCGCTACGCATTATTAATTCCACGATTTTAACTAACTGCGATAAAAACTTATGGCTATTAAAAGTTAGTTATCAATAATATTATCATCATTATTGTTATATATTGTTAAAAGTACGGCACATAGAAGAATATTGTTGGTTTTTTTTTTGTTATTTTTTTTTTTTTTTTTTGTTTTTCTGTTTGTTGTTTCGTTTTTTCCTGTAACTACACCACAGTGCATAATCACAAGTATATGTGATACACGGTATAGTTATACAAGTTGTATAACTATACCGTGTATAGTTAGTACACAAATTTTATTAATAAATATTATTTTACTTGTTTTCCAATGTTTCGTCCCTTGTTTTGCTTTATTTTTATCGCTTTTTTTTTCTTTTTCCTTACGTATGCGTTTTTAATAGCACATCTGGCACATGGTTATCCCTACAGTGAGATTTGACAAGAAGAATTTGACTACTATTTACCTAATATCAATTCAATGAATCTATCTCTAATCGCTTGGAACGTGGGGGGGGGGGGGGGGGGGGGGGGGCAACCTTTCTTTTTCAATAAATAAATGATGGAAAAAAAAATAAAACAAAAATAAATGCAATTCTGTACGAATATAACACGTAATTACTTGACGAATTATTTTAAGAATTGACCAGTACAAAGGATGTAGGGTGTGCGCTTCGTTCTGTTGTATGTATAACCGGACAATGAAAAAACCCATAAACCGATCGATCAGCAGATATAATAAATTCTAAAATAAAATATAACAACATAATAGCTATTCAGTCTAGACGGAGATGCGATTCGGTTCTCGAAATACTGCGAATATCTTCTTAATTTTTTTTTTATCTTTTTTTTTTTTTTAAATAGCTAACAACTACACAAAAGGAAGTCAGTTCCTCATTGATGCCTGCTAATCATCATGGAAACAACGGGATTTGTAGCTTTCAAAACAGACACAGCTTTGTCGTGATCCATTTTAGTAAAGTCAACTCCGTCCACTTCTAAGATTTTATCTCCAGGTCGAAGCGTGCCTTGAGCCGGCCCATCAGGATTTACTTTTGTCACTATAATACCCTGAAGTTCAAATTTAACCAGAATAAAATTTGTCGTCGCCTGAGTCGACGGTAAAAAGTTATTTATTAATTTTTTTTTTTTTTGTTTTTGTTTATAAAGTTCTTCTCAGCTAACATTACGTTTCTTCTCAATATCTCTCGACCGTTTTACAGTGATATTGGGAAAAAAAAAAAAAAAAAATCTTCATCAGCAACAAGTACACATTGCAGGAATAGAAAAGCACGTTTGAAGATGAAAAAACAAAAATTTCTCCCACTTTACAGCCCGTTTATAGAGAAACAAACATTGGACAGTGGTTGCGATTACTTACCGTTTCAGCCCCAGTCACACCGCCAGCGATGCTAAATCCGAGACCGGGATTTTTTCTCACTTGTACTGGGAACTGAAACAGATTAATAAAAATAAGCAATATTTTTTCAGCTCCCGTCCACGGCAAGCAGTGATTAAAAGATGCAAGTATTACTTACGACGTTAGCATTTTTGTGAGGTCCGAACATCCACTTCAGTCTGGGCTTCCTTTCGGGGCTTGGCGAGTTGGTCAAAGTTGGAATTTTTGATTTAGCATTAATTGACACGTTTGCATTGTCAAATGACTTCGACGTCACCGTAAACATGCCCCGCCCAGAGATGATTGTATCATTTTGTATTTTCACAGCGCATTTATTACTAACTGGCAAATTGTCATCCAGTGTATATATTAAACTATGATTATTTTCTAAATTGTCATTTATCTTGTCCAAAGATTTCACATCGTCCTTAAGATTATTACTCGAATTACTTTTCATCGAATATTTATCCATCAACTGCTGACCAATTTCGTTCGTATTACGACTCTCCGACTCGTTTTTACCCGACGATACACCATTCTCAAACTTTTTACTATTCGCGACGAGTTTCGTACGCGAGGAAAGAGGTACTCTGTATTTTTTTCCTGTTATCGGCGACGTCGGTGTAGATGATAAACTCAATGACTTGTAACTGTCGTTAGTTTCCACAGAGTTCGTATATTTGTTGAGAGAATCGTCGTCGAAATATTTCTGTTTTAATATCGGTATCTTACTGGGCCTCAAACTTTGATCATTTTCTGACAATAGGTCAGAGCTATTTTCTTCAATTTCAACAACTGGATTGTCCACTGCGTCGACGGAAACTCTCTTCTCCATAACAGTCTTCTCTATTACATCAACTTGCATTTCCGATAATTCATTGGCGTAAATTACCGCGTTAGTATTGTCATTTTTTGAACGGTTAAAACTTTTCTCTTCAGCCGGACTGATTATTGCTTTATTATTTTGATTTACTAAGTTTAAGGGTTGATCAAATTTCAATGAACTTAACGACGAAACTTTTGAAGGCAGGATTTGTGGTTCTGTTGTAGCTGAAAGAGGAAGAATTTAGAGCAATTAGCACTGCACCTCTTATAATAATAATAATAATAACTATAACACCACTACAACTGAAAAAACTTCAACGAGCCAAAAAAAAAAAAAAAAAAAAAAACAAAATATATAAACTATGAATTACCATTATTGATTTGCTGAAAAAGCATAGCTTTCTTTGAAAATGCTGCCGCGATGTGATAAGGCGGTGGCAGCGGAGGTACGTCGTTAACTTTGAAACCGTCAATACCAAAATGATTAATGCCTTTGTCTCCGTTGATGGGAGTACTTCTATAAGGTTCGGCAAACTTTTCAGACTCAATTATTTTAGCTGTGTTGGCCTTAGAATATTCATCAGGTTTCCAAGTTGAATTAACATAATCTGCGACTGTCGGCTGCTTTATGTATTCGGAGGAAGGATTTCGAATGCATTTAGCCTCGCGAATATCGGGGCTCTTTTCTTCTGCCAAAACGATTTTGTTCGCTTCATCCGAAGATTCCTCGGAGTAAACTCGATTCGCATCCACTTCGCACGTATCATTGTTACGATAATGATTGGAGGTGTGGGAACCGTCCGGTGTGGACGGTGGGTGAAAATTCTGCAAGCAAAAAATATTTCATCATTTTGTCAGATTTCATGCTATATTTAAGGTAGTACCTAATAATAATAAACTTCGACACATTACCTTGCCTGACGGTGATTGGTGCGGCAAAGAACCAGATTTTGGAAGAATACTCAGAGATGCAGTTGCCTTGGTGACGATTGCTTCTCTGATGGTAGTTTCTGGTTCCAGATTACTCTGAAATGGAATTCTGTTCGTTCTGCAATCCTTATTTTTTACTTGGTTTAGTCGAACTTTACTTAAGTTTGATTAACGCGTTTTCACCTGTTGATTGTAGTTGGATTGATGGTGAAGGTTTCTCGCGTGCCTGGCAAGATTGCGAAGTTCCTTAGGGTAGGGAGTTGGAGCGCGATGGAGCTGCCTAGGACCTTCGGATTCCACTTCGGCTGCAAAGCATATTCTCCGCCCCGATCCTGGAACCGTTCCTGCGAGTGGCCCAACCGGTTGTTCCATTTCTGAAATGATTTTATTGGCATAAACAACTGCGCACAAATGCGAGATAATAAAAACTCTTTCAAAGTCTTATGGAGATTGGCGTTGGAATTTTCTAAATGTTAAAGATAATTGAAGACAAATATTTATGCACAATTAGCAACATTCTCTCACCATTTCATTCCTTTTCTTCCTCTTCGTCATCCACTAGCCGCACAACACGTAAAAATAGTGCAAAAATGGAGGAAAATTGATATTCTAAATATTTTTAAAGTAATGATTGATTGATTAACTCACGTTCGATATCTTGTCGTGGTTTTTGCGGTAGCATGAAGCAGCTGAGAACCATGATGTCCTCTTCGCAGTTGAATTCTTGTTGCAGGGGAACAAGGGGCTGGCTTTGATTGTCGCTGAGCCACAAGGCTTTCAAGCAATTTAAATTCAGCATTGAGACGGGTAAAAACTTTATGCAATTGTTGACTAAATTTAAAACTCTCAGCGAAGCCAAGTGACCGAGCTCTGGTGGTATCTTGGATAAATTGTTGGATCTTAACGAGAGGAGAGACAACGCCGTACAGCTGCCGATCTCGGGTGGTAAGCATCTGAGGTAATTATTATCAGCATTCAAGCAGTGGAGTTTTCTTAAAAGGCCTATCGAAGGTGGTAAGTATTCTAAAAAGTTTTTCGTCAATATCAACTCTTCCAAGCTAGACATTTGACCAATTTCATCGGGCAAAGCGTTCAGTTGATTATCATCAATTTTAAGAGTGACTACGGTCTGTAGGTAGCAGAGAGAATCCGGCAGCTGATAAATCTCGTTTGAGGAAAGATTCATTATCGATATATCACGCCACCCTTGAATTTCTGACGGCATTAGGTGTACGGCGTTCATCGTACAGTCAAAATGATTCAGCCTGACTAGCTGCTCTATGTTTGTCGGTATTCTACGTATGTCGTTACCATCTATCCAAAGTTCGGTCAGGTTTATCAAGTCCCCGACAACTTCAGGCTGTAAATAATTGGAAATCACTGATTATCTGAAAATTTCGGCTCTTTTAATAATAAAATCATTTAGAGCAATTCAAAATTTTTGCAAGTTGGGAATTTTCTGTGTGTAAAGACGCTTCTGCATTTTCCATATTGAATGAAAGTAATCCAGACTTACCAATTCGGTAAAATCATTATTCCCTATATCCAGTCTCTGCAAATTGACAAGACGACTCATACTTTTGGGTAAAGTCATCATATTGTTTTCTCTGAGCTCGAGGGTCTTGAGTGAGGACAGTCTTCCAAAATTTGCTGGTAAATACTCGATGTAAGCATCGTTTAAATACAGCTCTCGTAGCCCAACGATATGTGTGATAGCATCAGGAAATCGTTCAAACGGGTTCACGCTGATATCGATAGATCGTAAGTTTTTGCATTCCTTAATACTGTCTGGAAGCTCCTTTATTGCTGAAACACAATTTTCAAGTCATTGAGTGTTTAAATTATCCTCCCAATGCTAATATTCTCCAAATCTCCTTTGATCCTCGCTGAGCAATAAAATTCAATAAGAGACTAACTGTTTTTGCTCAAGTCCAAATGTTCCAAGTTTATTAGAGATGCTATCGCCGGCGGTAGCGTACCAACTTCGTTATCACTCAGTGACAGTACACGCAGTTCATGGCATTGAAATAATGGTCGTGGAAGGTCCTTGATCTGTAACACCGGAGAGAAATCGAGTCAAGCTATGTTTTGGCAATTTTAAAAACGTGTACACTATGTATCATCGTGTGTTTCTCTCCCTCTTTAGCTTGTGAATTGTGAGTCGAAGCTTCGAACTTACTCTGTTTGCGTCGAGAAAAAGTTTTTCCAGCGTTCTTTCGTAGATGAATACGTCCGGGGGTACGTCATAGAGGTTGCAGTGGTTTAACTGTAGTTCGCAAATATCTTCTTCCTGAGTTCTCAAGCAGGCAGCGCACTGCCACCAAGCACTACCCATTTCGTTAAAACTTCAATAAATCGCATCACGCGTTGTTGAAGTATTCACCCTTTGGTACGATCCTCTTCTATCAGGCTTCAAGGTTCTAGTCAAGAATTAAAAGTTGGATGTTCAGTGCTGCAAATAAGTAGAAATGGTAAATGAAAAACACATACCCGACGTGGTGCTAATTCTGTGAGACACAAAAATCAGGCTAGAAGCGCTTTATAGCCTCAGAATTTTTATTTATCATGAAAATGAACGAATGACAAGAATTTAAATTTTCTCGAATGCGATCTGTAGGAAAAACGAGGCGTCAATTGAAAAACTAGCTTGTTTTTCCGTAATTCAAGATTGTATAAAACGTATACAGATGACGTTATTTTTGGCACTATGAATAATTGTTTGGAGCGTATGGAAAGTGCGGTGGACCTAGCAATTCGGTTTGGATGAAGTATAATTGCTGAACAGCTAGTGGAATCAGAGTGCTACTCACACTTCTCGTTACAACATTGATATTGATTTGTAGTACAAGCTTCAGGTGTCGAATGAATGAATTGGCGTCAAACAAACCGAGCGGAACGCACACACTGTTTGATATATTGGTTAAAAAATGGATTTCAATTTATACACGTTCACATGATTCCGTGATTACATACATTTTAAGTATTAAAATTATAAGGACGGCCTCGTGTTTATCATCTCAGACCGTGCTGTAAATAATTTTTTGTATATTGCTGCATTTTAGCCTTGATATGCAAGCCCCGAGTCGCTGGCTGCCTGCATACGTACGTGCATGTGCCTATGTGTTCGCGGTGTTCGCTTAGTTTATTGTTAGTGCACAACTTCACGGCTTATACGCAGGTTCTCAACCCAGAGGCGGGGGACCAGATTTCGTTGTTTAGCTTGAAGCCGTTAGGGCTGCTGCAATCGAGCTAGAGTTCACAGTGAATATAGCTGAAAGTAGCCAGTCACGGGTGTCATTTTGAAACAAGCAAAAGGCTACGACGGCCATAGGGGTAATAGCAGTGACCTACACTTACCGTTTCGCATATGGGGGTTGCAACAGAGACTCTGGTTGCAATGTTAATTGATCGGTAAGGTAGGAAATTTCTTTGCCGCTGCTTTTCGACGAGCTGCAAAATTTGAAGTTTTGAAATAGATCGAAAAAGAAAGAAATCTCTAAGTCTACGTTCGTTAAGCATTAAACTAATTCATTCGAGGTAAATGGAAATCTGCGCAAAACGATACTGTTTATTACAGATTTGATCGATCAAATTGCATATTAACATTTCAAACGTAACAAACGCACATTCCGAACAGTAGAGCGATTAATTTGGATTGATTTTCGAAATTTCAGATTAGTAACAATCAAAATGAATCTGTGTTCATACGACTTCATTTTATTTCATTTACTGAGCACTTTTTTTCGAACCACCATTTTCTACAATAATAAAATAGTAACAGTAATGACAGAAAAAAAAATTCCATCACAATTTTATTTCAAATCACAAAAAATTTCACGAGGGAATACTTAAGAATATCAGCATAAACCGAGTAACAATTATAATGAATTAAGCTAAAAGTACAGGCTATTTAAGTAAGAGCTTCTTATTTAATTTTTATTAACTTTTTTAATTCGTATATATAAATCTAATTGTTCCTTACTGTAAAATTTAACTGTGTAACGTATTTCTGCAAAGTGTGATAATAAATTTAAAACTTCAACGACCGTCGCGTCGGAACAAGTACTGCATATACATGTAACTATTATGTAAACGTAAAATGAATCCAAGAATTTGGACTTAAGTCTGGTTTCTTAATGTTAAGATCGGTCCGTAGCAAGATATTAACCACATTGCGTCTGAGATCGCACAATCTTTATAATTATCATTATATTTATCGTCCCCTATCTTGACCCATATAGGTACAATGCACGCATATATACTCGAGTGGGAATTTAATTGTTAATAGTACAACACAATCGATGATAATTCACTTATTAGAATCAGGACCCAACATATATCGGAAGATGCCACTTATGGCGGTGGAAAATCAACCACTCCAAAAGAGTTCTGGTTGGTTAAAATATTAGAAACGGATCATACATTTTCATGATATTTCTTACGCCAAATCTATTTAAATGAAATAAAATAACTGCCTGATAAATTGTATGAATTTTTACCCGTCTTAGAAATTCGTTGTATTTATCTAGAACAATTCACCGATTAGACTTTTGTCTGCGCCTTGTTGCTTATCTACGCTTATGTGTATGTGGGATCCCAATCTTTACGAAATAAAACGCTTCAGGCAATATTATTATATACCACGCCACAAAAAATTTTAAACACGCCAATGTCTCAAGGGTCGCAAAAACGATTATGCACTTTACGTATGGAACGCAGATAAAAAAGATACGTAACCATACTAGCGTTACACAAAAGATACTTTTCGTGCTTACAACTGCACGAGTTCGACAGAATGTCGTTACTAATTTCGGTCGTCGATGGACGGCGGAACGGCGGCGGGTTGCAGCGTGGAAATATTCATCGGCCATTTTTTGACGTCCCCACTGTTCTTTGAGCTGTCTGTCGAACCAGGAGCTGGTGCGACGGGAGTTATTTCAAGCTTTTTTTCAAGCTGACGTCGCTTAAATTCAAGCCCCCCAGCAGCGCCGCCGAGTCCCAGACCCCCAAGTAGAAGGAGCCACTTGAAACAGCTGAAACGTAAAGATTTCGAATTTGTATCCCATTCTTTGGGTTGTTTCATTAAAATGATTTAATTTCCAGGAAATATATCAGACTCGCAAGTACCTAACGGCAGTTAGCACATGAAAGACGAGCTTCAATTTCTTTATCATATCAGGAGGCAGATCCACATTTTCCTCAATCCAGGCCAATGGCAATAACGCGTAGGGAAAATTCTTCATCAACTTGAACTTGGGAATTGGAAATATGAACATATTGAGCTGCAATCTCTGCCGACTTGATATAGGCGAGCCAGTGAATGGTTCAAAGTCCACCCTAATACCGTGGTCCTCCTAAACCGTGAAAGCTTGTTAATTTTGGATTTTGTCACACGGCGGTAAAATTACTGGTCGAAAAAGTGACCAGTATGAAAATTCAGACGAATCCAAAAGAAGAAGTCAAACCTGTATGGGATTCAACCCAGTGACGTTTTCAAGGTAGGATGGATGTGTCAAGTAGAAATGAGGGAGCGTCGTGATTACCGGTGTACCTTGGCATGTGTACAAATCAAGCGCCCCCGCCTTCAAGCAATTGTCTGGGTCCAAGCAGTAGCACTTCTCCTCGGGAACAGTGCTCTGATCTCCAAAGTCGAACACATACTGATTCGTCTTAAATCCTGTTGGCAAAAAGAACATAAAACTATTGATCTATTCCTATTTCATACATGTGTGCCAGTTGCTACATAGTATAAGGTAAATCGACACCGTTCAAGAGAACTTTACCTACCCCCCGCGCTGGTCGGCTTGACGTAACGACCTACCAATGTTCGGCAAAGATCGACACTGAACCCGATAATATTTTCATCCTTGTATAAACCTGGGTGAAATATCGTAGTATCGGTCCCCTCGAACGAATTGCATTCGTCGCCGTTCCACACCGTCTGTATCGTCTGGTTCTTGTATTCTACAACGTATCCGATTTTCTTTGGGTCCTTTACTCCTCGGGTGACCTTTATTCTGTCCTCCCTAATCGTACCATTTTTCTGTAAATGATATATTCACGTAGAAGAAGAAGAAGAAGAAGAAGAAGATAAAGTAGAGGAGAGGGAGTTTCGGAGGTCCGACTCGAATATAAAATAAACACTCACATGTCCGAAGAGTGAAAATTTGTACATATTTTCACCAACGACATGCAAGTTTCTTGTGTCGGTTTTCAACAGCGAGCATACCGCAGCACCGGCAAAATCTTTTACCGTGCAATCGATCGTTATACCGTCAAACATGATGTCCATGGCTCTCGCCTTCATAAAAATTGAGGTTGGCTTTCTATAAATACTGTCCGCAGCTTTGGCTGGAATTAGAACAATTACTACTCTGATTATGCATCATCAAACGACAAAGTCGAAATCGACGACTTTTTCGTACTAAACGATTGATATGCTTGTTATATATATGAGGCATTCCAAGTGAAATCGAGGAGTCATTTAGGAGTCAATAGTCCTTACATAAGCGGAAAAGAATGAAAACAAAACATGTTTTGGAAAATTTTGATATTTTGCATATTTTTCAAAATAAATGAGAAAAATCTTTTTATCTTTTTTCGATTCTTAGAAATTTATTTAGAATTTTATACCTGCGATGTTGATCATCTGTGGTTTTTCATTCATCGTGATCAAAATCATACTCAACATCGCTAGGTGTGGAAATATCAGCTCCTCATTTCCCGTAAGCCCATTGCTTTCTGACGGCTGAAAGAACCAAGTGTTTCTGTAGTTGACTTCCACCGTATCAGCATCTTCATCGTCCACTGGATTCAGCTTTTCCTTCCACTCACTTGATTGAAAAAATCCCAGATGAAAATTGAGCATATAGTATTATAACAATAGTATGATATACTAACAGTAATTGCTGGCGAAAAAAATTCCCATCAAAACTGGTTGTTTTTAATACGCGGTTATACGTAAATATTGATTGCAAATTAACTTACTGAAAAACGTATGGCCCTATTTGCTGCACGTGAGGTTTCTCCCCGTTCTCGATGCCCTCCGCATTTGTTATATTAAATAGGTAGACCTTGAATACGTAATGAAATGGAAGCTTTTCCCAGAATTCGCGCATCTCTGTACCATGTACCAGCGCTACTTGCTGGAATTGAAATTTAAACATCATTCGATACTACGCTTAAGTTCCTTTATTGAAATCTGGTTTATCATGATAAAAAGCAGACGTTTTTCCCTGGAATATACCCTACATTTTCGTGAATACGCACCAATGAGGTCCATTCTGAGCAGCTACGCTGTTCATTTGTTAGCACGCGTCTGATACGAAACTCGAACTGCTCAGAGTGAACTTGTACCCCGGATTGCCTATAATTAGGGGTCCCATAATACGCATCCACGAAAACGCATAACGTATGTATACGGCATGTAGACTGCGGTTACATGTGCAAACCTGATTGCATATTTCCCGTCGAGAATCCACCGGCCAGAGTTTAATTGTTTCGCAATTTCGTACTGACGTATTTTCTTGACCTTGTCCAATAACAGGTTTCTTCCCACAGGACAGTCATTTTGCGAATCACGTATATACAATGATTCATGCATATAATCCAGTGTTATTATACCGCACCGACGGGAGATTTATACTATTACCGAACCACTGATTAAGTAGTTATAAGTGTCATGTGGAGATTGGCAATTAGAGTTTCATGTCGTGACATGAGTTTACATCGTATGTAACTCATGTCACGACAATGCAGTAATATCAAAAGTGACATGACTATGCTGTATTTCGCGGATCGTTCTTCAAGTGATCAATAATTGCGTTTACTTGCGAGGAAAACTTTATTTAAATGTAAGAATTTAATAATCCCTTGGGAAAAAAGGAGAGTAAACAAAGAGAAATTTTACTGAAAGACTAGAGGTAGCGTTAACGTTGAAAAAAGAAAGACATTTGTACTCACCTTACGTAACTGAGACCTGAGGAATGGAGGAAAGCTCACCCATGTCAGTATAGACACGAAAAACATTACCCCTCCGGCAATGGCCAACTTGATTGGTAACCGCATCTTACTGTTGATTTCACTAGAAAGGCAAATGACAACTTTAGCAATAAATTGGAACAAAACGGGGGCTGGGGCTGGGCTGAGGCATAATTCTTATCCAGCGTAAAGCTGTCTGGTTTGTCTTTCAGCTTCTACACAATAATCGTAATTTGAAAAGTAGAAAAAGAAATCTAGAACATTTTTTTGTTATCTAATTCGCTGCAAGATATTCCTCCGGCAAAGGAAAACAAAATTGACTTAAGTTATTTTCAAATTTTACCGATGTGAGTCGTGACGATAAAATTCGAAAAACAAAAAGAAAAACATACAACAGTTATTAAACCAGCCTTCAGTGCATAAAATTTCAATAAAGAAACGTAAAGAACGCAGTAAATCTTATCAAATGGGAAATAGTGGATAAGGTAAAATGCGATTACCTAAAAAAGAACCAAACTAATCTCACTACAGATCTCGGACGACGCAGAGCGCCTTTGTTGGACGCTTGAGGATAAATGATGAAGAACTGTCACTAACGACGGGCGTCAAGTAAGTGTTTCACACTTCTTATTCCACTTTGACAACGGTAAAGTAAATTTGTTGCATCGCGCAGGCGCTTCAGAGTAGTCAACAAAGTTTGCAATGTTTTCGTTACGTCGGACGATTTACATTGTTATAGCCATTTTTTAATTATTTACGGTTTGGTTAGGCCACCACATTGAACGATTAATTCTAAATGAAATATGACCTGCTAAAACATTCCAGCCACCCGCACATGGAATCGTGTAATATCACAATTTGAGACGGGGTCTGTATGGGGTTAATTTGAAAATCTCCAGTCGAGCTTCTAAAACGTACAATTGACCAGAATCGCAAAATGTCTGTCTATCGCCACCCCGGAAGACTGATTTTAGTCCATGACTTTTTTATACGATCCGAACAACGCATCTCTGGATTAAAAAACAGCTTTTTTCTGATCTCACGCTTCTTAAATACTGATCACGAACGAGTCTTAACAGCAATGCAAGACCGTCTTGAAAGCATGAAATAATATCTTATGGATCCGCGGAGGTATCTTGGGTGTTAAATGCCGCTGATATCGAACGATGGTGCTGCAGAAAAGTTTATGAAATATGGATGAACAGGATACCTTATAGCTAAGACGATTATGTGCAATTGGCGGTAGTGATTCGCATATCGGATTGTACGTTTTCTATCTAAGAATAAGTATGTGAGCTTCGACCTGAGTGGGCACAAAGTTATCGGAGTAAGGGAAATAAATATTCTATCTTATACTCCTCCGTTCCGTACAGAAGATGTCCTAAATTTTTCTGAAGGTATGTAATGTAAAGACTTTGCAGATGTTATAAAGAAATTATTTTCTACAATTTCGAAAATATCACGTAGACGTTGGAAAATTCACTGAATTTTTCTGAGAAGGCTTCGATCTTCTAGGAAAACTATTTTTTAGGACTACTTTGTAGCAGGACCGATTTTGAGCGGGCGGGGGGGTTAGAAGAGAAACGGATTTGTACGAGATCTTCGAATTAATACAAATTTTCCGTTTCAGGGACTTCAATTGCGGAAATTCTATAAACGCTTTGAACTATAGACACCTTCAGAATGACTTTGACTTTTCCAGCTATCAAATTGACTGGTCGATTTCATAGGTTTTTGAAACATGAACTTCTAGTTTCCATTGAAATTTTAATGCGAACGAGCTTAAATACTTCATAGTTCGATCATATAGTTCTGAGGCTCGTTCTGAGGTCGTAATCAGGTGTTGCATACATTCCACAATAAGTGAAGATCAACGGTGGCTATGAAACATGACTCGAGTTGATTCGATCATTCACAATCAACGATTCAGAACAAATAAACTGTTTTGTTTTCAAAGAATTGGAAAATGATTAACCCTGCATTAACCCGTAAGTGGTTCAAAAGTTAAATAATTGATACATATTGCTGAGTTGACAATTGCAAGTGTAAATATCAGGGTTCAGGAATATTCCTAGCCACGTAATCTTGCCCTAAGGTGTGAAATTACTCAGGCCTCTATAACGGCCTTGGACTAATCTTGCTGCACCCTTGCAACGCTGAAGGTGTCGCATTAAAAATTCACGTGAGACGTTCCAGCAAATCCATTTCATGGCACCTTAGTTTTAAACTATAGCTTCTGGTGAACTTGGGAAAACTGTTTGCACTCCACGGTCGAAGGAAATTGATGTCAATTTTACATAGAGCTGTATATCTAGTTCCATTTTCCTTTCAGAATTGATTTTTTGTTGCGTAATTAAAAAAAAAAAAAAATTGATAATCTTGTGTCTTTTTATTTCATATTTTACGCTGTTGAAGACATTGGATTGTACCTTTAAGTTCACCTTCACGTACCTACGAGATGGTGGAAATTAGATCTTTTTTGGAATTTTCTACTAAAATGTAGAGTAGTAAACCCAATTTGGTATTTAACATTCAAATCGGGGCACTGATGGTCGAATCGGTTTCACTCAGTGAAAGAAAATAGATTGAAATAGTTTCGTTTTTCCATACTGAGCCAATTTGAATTTTCAGTCATCAGTCATGCGCA
Organism: Diprion similis; assembly: GCF_021155765.1. NCBI lineage: Eukaryota > Metazoa > Arthropoda > Insecta > Hymenoptera > Diprionidae > Diprion > Diprion similis. The sequence goes on from NC_060114.1 coordinate 17,810,385, forward strand.
ATTTCGTTTCTATCCATTCCTATGATATTCTTAAGTACTTATATAAAAACAATGGAAAATTCTAGCTAAATACATTACAATTAAACATAAAAAATTTGGGAAATATTAAATGTACTCTGACGCAACTATAGCTTCTGTGACTCTAACACAACGAGTTGTAAGGTTGCTTCATTTACAAGTGAAGTTTCTACAGTTTATAGAATATATAATATGTTATTATTGAAACAGAATAAAAAAATGTTTTCAATACTTTGACATTATCTTCATTAAAGGCATTCAACTGATGATCAATACTTACCGATAGAGTTCACAGCACCGCCGGTAAGAATGAATTCAGCACAGGCCGAGATCATGACCGGTCGATAATAAAGATCGCATCAACGTCGGAGTCATAGCGTAACTCACTCTTAATCTGAGATCACAACGGTTTCGATACCTAAACTATCAACAGACATCATCAAGATTCATTTTGAAAATTGTTCATCAATGCGGATAGCCCAAGTCGCTTCAAAAAGGTTACTTCATCAACATAACCTCAAAAGCTGCACGTAAGCCCCACAAAGTTTTGTTGTCATAATACTGTCCCAAGGCACACGTGGCTCTGAGCACTCGCAGACCGAGGTGTATAGCAGATAGAAAAGGGTAAATTAACAGCAATCCCTTGACAAATAGTCAATGTTTATCATAATACATATTAGAGGACTAGTTCTGTTCCGTCATAATCCTCGTTGCTATTGCAGGTATCTGCAGGCGCTCAATTACCTCAGCGAAGCAAACCCACAATGAGCTTCAACGGGTCTAAGGATCTCGTCGAGGAGGGTGACGTAGTGATCTTGTATATTGCTCCGTCCAATATGCATTCCTTGGAAGTGACTCCAAAGACAATGAACAAGAAAGGCGTTTTGGTTGAAAATGTATTTCAAACTGTTTACGGAGCTCTCAAAGTTGCCTCGTTGGTTGGCGCTAAATATGGTGCCAAGGTGGACCTATCAAGGGGATGGGCCTACGTCTTACAGCCTACTTCAGATCTCTGGACATTGACTCTGCCTCATAGGACTCAAATCATTTACACACCAGACATCAGCAACATAGTTTACCTGATGGAACTCGAACCTGGAAAGACTGTGATAGAAACAGGTTCGAAAATTCAGTATACCACACGGCACTCTGAATATATTCATGATTTTTACTACATTCCAACAAATTTTTATTCTTCAATTTTTGTTGAACAGGAACGGGAAGTGGTTCCTTGTCCCATGCTTTGATCAATGCAATAAAACCTCATGGTCATTTGTACACCTTTGATTTTCACGAACAACGAGTCTCTGTAGCTGACATGGAGTTTAAAAAGCATGGATTAGGATCCTATGTTACTGTCGAACAGAGAGATGTTTGTCAGACAGGATTCGGAGATGCATTAGAAGGCAAGGCCGATGCTATATTTCTCGATTTACCACATCCGTGGTTGACCATTGAACATGCAAGGAGATGCTTTCGAAAATCAGGTAAGTTTCAACTTTGTTTGTGATACCTGGGTGAAAATTTTACTGAAAAATATTTGTTAAGACATGTAAAAATTTAAATCATCTTTCTTTTTTCTAGGTGGCAGACTCTGCTCCTTTTCACCGTGCATTGAACAGGTTCAAAGAACATGTGAGAATCTCGAGTCTGCTGGATTTATAGAAATAAAAACAATAGAGTGTCTACAACGGGAATTAACTGTGCAGTACAAAACTCTGCCAGTATTGAAACTAGAATGTTTAAAGAGCAAGGTATGTAGATCATGTACAAAATAAAATCTCAAAAAAATAAATCAATTTGATTGATTATTCGTAATCAATTTTATTTTAAACGGTAAACTAGAGGTGAATCAAAAAAGTGAAAAATTAATTGAAACAGTAAAAAATAGTAAATTAATTGAGAGATCTGTTCGACGTCATAATTTTTCCGCCATGTTGAATAACGTACGAACATCAATATACAATATACACCAAGTTCTCGTTCCTTTTGTTGCAGCATACCGATGATAACAAAAACCAAAATAATGGCAAAGAGGTGGGAGGACAGGAGAGATTAGTAACGGTTTCGCACGCGCATTCGCTGCCAGGACACACCGGATACATTACAATTGCTACACTACCGCCAATCGGAAGAATGAATTGTTAGTTAATCCACAATAAATATTTTCTTTTGATAATAACACCGACCATAATTGTTCAATTTTTCAATTGCTGCTTTTTCTTCTACTCCAAAGATTTCATCAGTAAGATATTCACTGTTCAACAGCTAAGAACTACGTTTATATCAGTTTTGTACGCATGGACGTAACAGTAAAATTTTCTAACTAACGATACGTCGCTTTAGTGTTTTTTCTTCGTGTACTCTACCTTATTTTTCCCTGTATTGTATTCAAGGGTGAGATTTTGTAAACTGAAAATTCGACATTTCAAAATGGTCAACAATATTCAGTCCTCAAACGATTTTGAAAAATTGTCAGGATTCACTTTACAATACCACGTATATGATTAAAAAGCTTGTGATTTATTTGTCAAGTGCGAAGCATTGAAAGCCCCATTAGAGCTGAGCTCGCATAAGCAGATAACACAAATTCTTTTCAACGAACAACGTAAACGTTTCTCTATTAGATCGGGACCGAAAAAAATCAGCAGAAGCTGAGTTGCGGTACTGTGAATATTATTAAAAATTGAATAAAAAATAGATATATCTACACGGCTTAGTGGCAAATATGGCGTGCCGCAGAGTATTTCGCGATTTATGGCATACAATTCAGCTAAAATTGAAAACATCAACTTTGAGGTAGAATTGAAAAATGTATACACAGTTTGTTCTGGAGTTAATACCTCAATCATTTCAGCAGCTTTGTTGAAATCACAGCGATGTTTAACGATGTGAATTAAAACTTTGTTCGTCAAAGCAGCTCCACCGAGGCTTCAAGCATGCGTTTTGCAGTCGGTACGTTCTGCGTGACGATGACACAGTTTTGGTGTCTTTTAGGCAACATTATAGTCTCAAATTTATTCATTCTTCACAGGGCTCCACGTGAGGTAATCCGGCCTTGTAGCAGCCTGGTATTCCTTTACAAGGTCCTCAACCACTTGTCGCGAATGATCAAGCTCGTCCAAATTGTCCTCGAACATTTTCTCCTTTCGAAATTGTTCCAAAAAAGCTTCTCGTTTGCGTAGCTTGTCGTACTGTTGAAGTGCGCGATCGAAAAGCTGTAAGTGAAAAATGACTCTTATATTTTAGGTCTTCCCAAAAAGCCATGCGTTTCCTAATACGAAGAGACGAAAATTTGAAAACTGCAAGAACTAAAGACTCGATGTATGGAAAAAAAAACTAGACACGAGAAAAAAAAGCTATACATGCCGATGATATGTTAGTGTGGTTTGCCAGCATGAGTCCGGAGACTCTGTGGGTGCTCTGAATGTACGGAGACTTCCTCGAGAGTGCAACTTGAATGCTGGCTGGTCCCCAGGGTATGAATTGTGCAAGTTTTCTCTCCCTAATTCTTTGGAGAGATTTGTGAACTTGCGTAGGGTCTACTTCTCCCTGTAAAAAATGATCAATCGACGAATCAGAAGAGATGAGTAGCAGAATGCTAAGAATACAAAGTAGGTAAATTAAGTCACGCATTTGAGAAATTTATTCTCATCTCCTGACCTGGATGATATTTAATATGGATATATAACAATGTGCCGCATTTCGATCCAAAGCTGTCGATACCATCATGTTTTTGGGCTGCAATAATCGTCGCATCACGTCCAAAACCGAGGTTTTTCGTACCGAAGCTCCCTGTTTTAGAAAAAAGTAATGTCACTGCCTCATTGCTGTACCAGAAAACTAGTTTTACAGGTATTTACTTACCTCTTGATCGGTGGTGAGTGGCGTGTAGCCCGTCATGAGGAAATGTAATCTTGGCGTCGGTATAAGAGGTGCGATTAAACCAACCAGATCATTGTTCATGTATGAGGGATACCTGAAAATATCGTAATTTCATTTGAGATGGATAACAATACTCGATAGCAGAACAGTAAACGGAAAAAATTTTTTGCCAAACAAATATCGACAAAATTTTGTTCTAAATGACAATGTTGACTTGATGAATAAGTCTTTCAGTATGTGGAGAATTCTCAGAACACGGCAATCACAAATTGAGATGAATAATTTGAACTTGCCTCAAAGTAGTCGTGCTGACGGACATGATAGTGGAGACGAGTTTGTTGATTTGTGTGAAGCTTGGATTCTGTATGTGGAGACGATCTGAGGCGATTCTGTTCAGAGCTGTGTTATCAAGAACAACAACGCAGTCTGCGCATTGTGTCAACCTCTTCAGAGTAAGCAACGAGTTGTACGGTTGTACGACGACATCGCTGAGTCAAGACAAGAAAAATTTATATGAAAACATTAGAGCTTTAGCAAGTTTATTGCGATGATTGTAGTGAAAACAAGTTTAAAGAAAATCACCTGATCTCATCCTGATTAGGAAACACGCTGTAAGTTTCTATCAACTTTTTTGGAAACCTGTCAGCCAAACTCTCTAGCATAAACGATCCCATACCCGAGCCAGTCCCGCCGGCAATTGAATGACACAGAACGAATCCCTGAAATCAATCGGTCTGCATACAATAAAGAAAAATTGATGTAGAATGTAAGTTATTCGATGTTTGCTCAAGCGAAATAGTATTCTTGCCTCTAAGCTGTCGCTCCCATCTGCTTCTCTGTCCAAGATGTCGAATATTTCCTCTTGTAGTTTCTCACCCTGGTGGTAACCCGACGCCCAGTTATTGCCTGCTCCACCTCCGTGTTTCGATAAATATATATTCTCAGGATTATAGAGCTGTAATCATTGATAATGAAGTTCTTATTAATTATTGGAAATGCAACAGATGTACTGAAAAATGGATATGAATGTATTAAAATGATACCAACCTTAGAGTAGGGCGAGTTCATGATTGTGTGTATAACTCGAGGCTCCAAATCCAAAAGTACGGCACGTGGTATGTAGTGTTCGTCATCCGATTGGTAAAAGAAGACATCTTTTCTGTCTGTTCCTTCTGTTGCATAATCCTCGAGAATCCCTTCAGGATTAATTCCATGCTCTGCACAGAGTCTTTTCCAGAATTCAAAACCAACTAGAAAGAAAGTTCCAACGATTTTGGATCAGTAACAGATATTCGTTTTATAATGAAGTGTGGAAAGAATTATAGCTAATAGAACAAGTCAGAAATAAGATATTAAGGTGCAAAGGATAAATGGGCAATTCGTTTGATCTTAGAGCGATAAGCAACAGATAGGCACAAATATACATTATATACCGCCAATAGTGAGGACTCTGTTAAAAAATCAAGCAACTGGCCAAAGATCAGAATTTTAACGAAAGTCTAACGTGAAAATGTTGCAAAATGGACACTAATTATGAAGTGATCGCTGGCCGGCCAAGCAATTTAGAGTATCTACAACATAACCTCGAAAATGGGGGAATGGGGGTTTTCAGGAGTCATAATTCTCGGAAAATACTCACTTTGGTTGCCACACTGGCCCAGCTGTAAGGTTATCATTTCACACGGCATTTTTACTCTTGCTTATACCGCAGCGGACAAAATAAACTGAATAAACGTCTCAACATGAGACGCACTTCTGTTCGTGTTTACTAATTTTTTTGACAGTTGTCTTTCAGGACGCTGAATAAATTCAAACCCGCGCCTCCCTGCCTCAACTGCGTCTCGACTACAGCGCTGTTACGGGATTTTGACAATTTCCGACAGAGCTTATTCGTCATAACATTCTTCTTCCTTTCTCGTACTAATATTTTATCTTTTTTGCGCTAATCAGTTCCTGAGTAGTTCTGCCTCTGTCCTGCGAAGTTTTTGATGCTGCCATCGTCGTGTGAGCACGGTCTTACATACAGGGTCTGGGGACTCGTCGAAATTTCCGTGGTAGGGGAAGTACGCTTACGCTGCAGTTTTTGTTTTTCAGCGCTACCGCTAGTTGGCACTAATGGTAAAGTAATGTTCGCAAACATAACCTCAAACTTCTCAAACAATAAGTGGTGTGCGATGACGAAGTGATGATGGCACACGTTATTCTTAAAAATAAATAACCATGCACGATTTAGGCGATTTTCACTATTTTTACGTACATTTGGACCACGTCATTTGCAAAGTTTGAGAAATTTGAGGTTATGTTTGCGAACATTACTTTACCATTAGTGCCAACTAACGGTAGCGCTGAAAAACAAAAACTACAGCGTAAGCGTACTTCCCCCACCACTAGAGTCCCCAGACCTGTATGTAAGACCGTGGGTGTAAGGGGTGTGAGTATACATGGTGTGCTAGAACCATGGACCTAAGAATACTACTAGAACTCTTAATTTCGGAAAGCACCCTATACATAACGAATACACACGGATTGCCATGAATCATGCGATGAACCTAGATATGCAAACTAACAATAAATGTTCGAACGCATAGCGAAATAACAAATAAGCCTGTAGAAGGAATAAACAGGGGACAATAAATTGTGACATAAACCATCTCTGTATTAACGCAGAGGAAGCGCAAAGTGAAGAAAAAAAAATAGTGAATAGTGACCCAAGACAGGAATATTTTATTAACGCTCTACCGGTTTGCTAAATATTTATGTGGCATGTTGTATAATTTAAAAACAATAAAAACTAGGTGACGACAACGTACAGCTGTTCAGGAAGATAGGCTAAATGGCGTCGTTTTCGTTCGACACGAATTTCAACGAAAAGCGAACAGCGTCTCGAAAATATCGTGACGTTAATCGCCAACCGAACAAAGATTATTCCGAAGTATGTCTGTTACTTATCAATTAATTCGTTGGAAAATAGCGGTTTGGTTCGCAGATAATTTCACTGTCATTTCGAGTACAACCTAACCTAAGCTTGAATTCATTGTATATTTATGACAAAGCTCGTAGGCCGAATTATAATTCTAACGATGCGGGACCGCTGATTGTCTGTCAACTAGTCAGAAAAAAATTGATTCATGAATTCCCAAATCCCAAATTTTATCACGTTTTTTCATTACATTTCAATTTCACTCTAATCCTGTTTAATACTGTGCAAAAAAAAATGTGGTAGCTCAAAATGCACTGATTTTTATTTAAGGGAAATCCGAAATATTTCCCTTCCGAATCGAATGACTTTAACAAACTTTTAATTTGGTATCGAACAATTCCCTACACGTTTGAAATAGTTTTCAGACATTTCGACACCTTTCTTTGGTATATCTTGTGGCCATTTAAAACTGACGTAACATTTAGCAGCAATCAGCTTTACTTTGACCTGATTTTACTGCTCAAATTATCACCGCAACGTATTGATCTTGATACTCCTTATTCTTTCAGGATGACTACGAAACTTCTGACTTAGATTTTGTCTATGACGACGCCGACACCCATGCCAATGAAATTGCAGAGCTGTATAGCTATACGGAAAAACATGAGCTCACGTATAATCTCAAAGTAATGCATCTTCATTTTAAACCTATAAGTATCGAACAAGATATTCATTACGAAATGATTGATGAATGCATGAATCAAATTCTGGCTCTTCTTTGAAAATAGATAAATATGCAAAATACTCGTCTCAATTTTTTAAACGATGAAAATGCTTCTTATCATTTTTAATATTTTGTTCAACCATCGCTTCAGGCATTCGAGGAGCAGATGGAACAGTATAACCTGCTCGCCTGGTGGCAAACGCATCCAACCTCACAGCAGAGATCCATAATTTACAAGCTGCTGAACCAGCTCGAAGTGTCGAATAAGCAGATCAGAATGAAAGCTGCCTGTTCGATCCTGTACCTGGCTCAAGGATCCTGGGCAGAAGTACAGTCGGACAAGGAACAACAAGACTGGACAAGGAAGAATGTCATGCTGCTGTACGAGGCTGGAGTCTTTCCAGCGTTTGTGGAATTGCTCAACATCGAGATTGAGTCAGTTTGCTAGCTTTTCTAAACTCATAATCTTTCCTCTCTGCCTGGTTTTTTTACCTGCTTGTAAATTTTAGAATTACAATGCGATCCAGGAAGGCTCAGGCTGTTACTAGTATTGTCACGCTACCTTTTCATTTCTAGAAACAGCGCAGCGGCCACATCAGCTTCACGGAAGTTGGCTGTGAGTTTGGCAGATTCGGTCGACCTCCGCGTGATTCTATCCGTTCTTTACATCATTACCGAAGTGATGAGGGTCGAAGCTCTCGACATAGAGAACAGTCCTTACAAAAAAAATGTTGAAGCTTTCAAGGAAGAACTCAGTACGTCAAATTCTTGAATTTTTCTATTCAATCTTCCAACTAATAATCTGTTCCTTCCTGTAATACTTTTTTTTTTCTTCTTGACAATCTTCTCTTACAGTTCTAAATTGTTTTGGTTTATATTTCAATTGGTTTTATTTTAATTATGGATACAGTAAATCCATACGGAGAAGAATTACTAGCAGTGAAACTCCTCGGAATGGCAACGAGGTTCTGTAGCGGTTCGGCGTCACATTTCCCTATGAAAAAGGTCCTTCTACTTCTCTGGAAAGTTATTCTGGTGTCTCTTGGCGGCATTGAAACTTTAAGGGAATTAAAAGCCACTTACAGAGCGGAGGCTGGATTGGATATTCAGGAGGAAGATACGATAGAAATCGCCAAGGGAATGAGATCCTGTTCGCCACCTGCTAGTGCTGCCGATCTGCTCGAAACACAGAATCAGAAAAGAAGCAACCGATCTTTTCGTAGAGTAAGTTTTTACATTCTACTGACCTTCCATTATTCTTCGGCTATGTGTAATATATTCGTTTATAAAGGCAATTTAAAATCTTATATGCAATGTAGAAATAACAGAAACTTCGATAAACCATATAGACTAAATATTATAAGGAATCCATCTGGATAATGCATTGAAAACTTAATTATACATCTGCAAATAATCGAGAATTTGGTTTGCAACTTTTTGCTTCTTAATACCTGTCGGCTTGCCGTTCACCGTTTCTTGTATCAACGATATCGCCGCCTGTTCGCCGTCACGTCTGTACGTGCTCACGAGTAAGTCGTAATTTATTCCTGCTTCTGCTAAACTCGTCATCGTGTTCTGTGATACGAAACCGTTCAACGGTTGCAACGTTCTTACAACGGCTGCAACTCTCTCATTGTTCCAGAATCTTTCTAAAGCTGCTGGTAAACTTTTCCAGCTGGTAGAAACTTGTTCTTCCGATAGATAGCATCTGGTTAGCTCTTCCAATAGGTAAACATTGCCAAGTGCGTCATGAGTTTCTTCAAGTTTGTAAGCTAATTTCCTCCATGCCATATGATGTAACTTGATACATTCGCCTGGAAATTTCTTTTTGAAAAGCGGTAGCGTGTCCGCAAAGCCGTCGATAATTTCACCAGCTTTGTTAAGAGCGCTCGCATTCCTCAGAACGCCTGCATTCCTCATAGCGCGAATCAAACGAGGTGCGTCAAATTTAAAACAGTTGTGCGCGACCAAAACACAAGGCCTTCCGAAGTTTCGAAGGTACGTAAGCATGTCTCTAATCACTCTGGATAAAGGATATGATTGCACCCTTTGTCCGTGCAGCAATAGTTTTCCATCCACATTACTAAGACCAGTTAATTGAGTTGCCATCCAGTTCACCTTTTGAGTGGGATTAATATATTCATTGAATACATCATCGCCATACTTCATTGCAATTTGCAAAATGTCGCACGTTCTTTCCAAACCACCGGTCTCAACGTCAAAGTAAACCATGCATACTTTATTATATCGCATGGCAAGTTTCTGCAGAACTGCCGATGTTTACTGTAAACATATCAATAAATACAATATTATTTTTTTTTCCTCCCACCCTCAACGATGCGTCACTTGTTCGTGAATTTTTGTTACAACAAAAAAACTTGTCACCTGACCAGTTTTATCAGCATAAAACACACACTGAAAATTTCTTGGTTGCAAATTCTTTTCTGAACAACTGTTAACACCATTGATGATGCGTAAATCTTAATTGTTGTCTAAATTTCACGATATCAGACTTGTTTGAGATTAAATATTTTCAGAATAATACGCAAGACTTGTGGAAAAATAGAACGAAAGTTTTTTTCCAAAGAGCTTCAAATTTTCACAAAACATCAGAGTTTCACTAACAACGAACTGTAGCATGTAACAACCTCTTGTTAATATAGAGAAAAACAGTTGATCAAAGAGGTACATCGATGTTTTTAAACAAATTCTTGGGTGAATTTTCAGAGTTTTTGCAACAGGAAAAGCAAAAGAAAAGGTTCTACAGAGAGAATTACTTCACTTCAACATTTTTTGGTTTATCGTGTATCAAATTCTGAATGTAGTTAGCCGAAAATAAGATGATCCCAAATATAAGACGCATCCGTTGTCAAAGGGAAACTTTGATAAACAAATCCTTACTGGATATAATTTTTTTTTTACTAAAATACATGTGAAAGTGTACAATTAGTGCACCGATTGTTGTATTCTGGATAAAAAAGATTTCATGATGTAATTCTATAATTATTACTAAATTATCGCTATTCTTGTACACACATGTTCTAATCATCTCTAGCTTTTCCGAGGCATACTAACCGTGAAAGCTCGCCTTTCAACAATTTATTACAATTTTCGACATTTGTGTCCCCGTTTCAAACACACCCGGGTTTTGAGAATTTAAAAAAGGGAGAAAACCGCGTCTTATTTTCCTGCAAATACGGTAATGAATAGAATAGGTCAGTTACTTACTTTGTTCTCGATAACGTGTCTCAGACACACGATAGCAATGACGTTCTCAAAGCCACTGAGGCTACACTCTTCAGAGGCCAGATATTATTTTGTAAACACTGTCCGATCGTGTGCGTGTATTCAATGGAAGTTTCCGTTGCACCTTTAGTAGTAGAGGAGAAGGCTAGTGATCTCGTTACTTGAGTCACCATGAAATCCGAGATGCCTTGTGTAAGTTCGTTCAGAGTATTGGTGTTCCTGAGAGCGTCCGCTCCACTCTACCTTCCTCTCTTCAGCATAGCCAAAATAAGAAGCACCTTCTATATTCCAGGGTCGACATTTTCAGGTTTAATCACTTATCAATACAGACAATATTTATCACTTACCTACGTTTACAGATGCTGATGAAACAGAGTTCGTTGGACGAGCCAGAATTGGCGATAGACTTTGATGGCGCCAGGGGAAATTCGGGACAAGAGTCTAACTATGATGACGAAGGTTTTGAAGATCAGATACAGTTTTCAACTCCCCAACATAATCAGACTGAGTCAAGATCGAGTACTCCGGAATCTACAAAAGCAAAAGGTAGAACAAATCGGATGAAATCAAAGTTAAGCTGCATGTAAAATCACTGGCTCTAACTGTTTTATTGATTTCACTTCATTTGACAAAACAGTGGGACTCCCATGGACTCCTAAAGTAAGACAAAAGGACGTAGACACATTTTTAGCTGTTTCAAGAATGAAATTCGTCGGTTACAAACTGCAAGGGGATCGTGAAAGCTTGGCTGGCCTACCACAGCCCATTCACGAAGGTGTAAACACCCTGAAAAAGGTTGGTCAACATCATCTTATGAGTTTCCAATTTCATTCGGCATCTTCGATTTTATCGTAAGCATTTTTTCTGTTAGGGTTTTATACTGCGTTTACATGTTTCAGAAACAACAAGCAAATATTCTAGTCACTTATAATAAGAATCCGATTTCTATTAAAGTAATTTCGATTGTTTTTTCGTGTTTAGCACATGTACACGTCCCTGGCTGAAATTCAGATTCAAAAGGAAGAAGAAATGGCTAGAAATCCAATGAGTACACCCGAGCCAATGCCACGTCAGACGCCAACTGAAATCTTATACCAAGCAATTCTGGCTAATCTTCCGCAGTACAAAATCGCGCTCTTAAAAATACTGCTAGCAGCTGCACCAACGAGCAAAGCCAAAACCGACACAATTAACATTGTGGCTGACGTGCTGCCGGAGGAAATGCCGTAAGATTATATTAATTGAAGAAAAGACAACATTACTTGTTTTAAATGTCGAATCAACTATCTTAAATTGGACAAAAATAGAATCTCGAACACGTTTCTAATACTCGTAATCATATTTTTTCCTGCAGAATAACTGTACTGCAATCAATGAAGCTGGGAATTGACGTCAGTCGTCACAAAGAAATAATCGTCAAAGCCGTATCAGCGATATTACTATTGCTGCTGAAACACTTTAAACTGAACCATGTTTATCAGTTCGAATTCATGTCCCAGCATCTGGTATTCGCAAACTGCATACCATTGGTTTTGAAATTTTTGAATCAAAACGTGATGACTTACATCGAAGCGGAAAACTTGTGAGTCATATCTGTTCCTCATTGTAAAGTAACCACCTGAAACATTCGTTTATTTAATATAAGTATAACTCTTCACGTTTTTCCTTCACTTTTTAGCATTCCAATCTTAGATTTCCCCTCATGCGTAATTGGAGATCAGCCCGAACTTACTGCAGAAACTCTTGAAATTGGAGATGGAAAGCCTTACTGTTGGCGCAACATATTTTCCTGTATCAATCTTTTGAGAATCCTGAACAAACTCACCAAATGGAAGCACAGCAGAATAATGGTGCGAATTTATTAGTTTGTTTTTTTTACTAAATTTCGCTAAACTCGCTGATTGAATGATGGACGAAAAGCGAAAACCAACGAAAACACAGTCAATCAGTTTCGTTCAGTCTTACATTTTTCATTTTATTATTCGCCAAATTTCACACATTTGACGTTATAATTCTGCCTTAGATGCTCGTGGTGTTTAAATCCGCACCAATATTGAAGCGCACTTTGAAAGTGAGACACGGAATGATGCAGCTGTACGTTTTGAAGCTTTTAAAAATGCAGACTAAGTACCTAGGCAGGCAATGGCGAAAATCGAATATGAAAACAATCAGTGCGATTTACGGCAAAGTCCGACATCGCCTAAACGACGATTGGGCTTACGGCAATGGTATGGAAAATCTTCAACCTCTGATTAAGGGTGTCACCTCGTGTGACGGCCGATTTTTTAAGCATTTTCTCGGCATTTTTTTTACTACCAATGAAAAGATACAACTTTGAACTTTTTATGATACATTTACACAAAAATTAATTGTGAAAGTTCATAATTTTTTTATACAAAAAGTTCAAAGTTCTATCTTTTTATTGGTTGTCGAGAAAAATGTCTAGAAAATGCTCCAGAAACCGACCATGACACGAGGTGACCCCCTGAACCGAGTGACGATGGGCGGTACACCATTTTTTCATTACTCGATTGACTTTTTTAGATCTGGAGGCAAGACCGTGGGATTTTCAGGAGGAAGAGTGCGCGTTGCGCGCTTGTGTGGATCGCTTCAATAACCGTCGATACACAAATAACGTTAGAGACAAAGAGATGGAACCGATGGATACGTTTGTCACGTCGGTTTTAGGTTCGGACGTTGAACTCACAGAGGAATTCAAACAACACTACGAGTTGTGGTTACAGCAGGAGGTTTTCCAAGCTAGCATTAATTGGGACGAATTGTTACAGTCTTCAAACTATGAGGTGTAAGGATTAAATTATTAATTAAATTATATTCATTAAAAACAATTACGTATCGATATAAATCTTGGCATCCAAGTAAATAAATCGTAGGTCATAGGTCGACATTGAAATTCACGTAATCCTGTGTATGGCTAGTCCGGAGTCAAAGAATCCCTGTGACAAGTTTTTTGTTTTTCAATTGTAAATATTATGTAATGATCAATACCTAGTATTATTTATATTCATGTATGCAGAATGTATATTTAAGCTCAACAGTTGGCCCGAAAATTATAATCCGACCGAGCTTGTATCATAACCGACTTTTCAATTTTCTGTTATTCTTGTTTTTCGGAATTGTTATTATTAGTGTTGTTATTATTATTATTCAACTTTATAATCATATCAATTGATTCAACTATCGCGACCGCCCCCTGACGATTTCACGTTTCCTTGTTTTTCCTTTCTCAGCTTTTAAATATGCTCAGATGAAAACGTTCACGGCGAAATTATTCCTGGCTTTTTATAAGCATGTTGAACGTCGAATTCACTCCCACGTTAGTGTTAATTGCAAAAAAAAGTAATATTGTTACTATTTTGTTTTTTCTTTGTTCGCTTTATCTTTTAATTATCCAATTGACCACTGCTCCAGTGATAAAGCCAGAAATTCGTCTAAAGATCTTTCGTGTTTTTCAGCAGTGCATAATTACTTATATCTAAACGCATCAAATTCGTTAGGCAGTTTTGTTTTTAACTCAACGATATTATTTGACATGATTTACACCTGAATATTTTTTTTTTGTTTTTGTTTTTATCTTGCGCAAGTATTTAATTTATCTACACAATAAGTAAAATGAACTAAACTCCATCTAATGAATTCAAATTATTCGTCATCAGTGATTAGGCATGCACACGACACGTGCATGTATATTATATCTATATATTTGTAACTTGATAAATTTTACAATAAATCGTGAAAACATATTAATTGAATAAAATAAAAAAACTTGCGGTAAAGTTATGAATTTCTGCTTGCGTCATATTATGCGTAACAACGTTTGGCAGACGATGAAATTAATATTTCTCATGTACTTATAAACAAGTTTCAAGTTTGATCAACTTGTTGAAACCAGGACTGAAATAGAAGGCAAAAAGTATCTGCTGTTAGATGATAAAGGAGGTAATATTTCTCATCTATACCTTATAAATCGCTAGGTTTATTTTCTCTTTTTGAACTTTCAGGATTTTAATTTATTTAACATATAATAATAATCTAATCTCATCGCAATTGATCCACAAGTCTCACATAGTGATGATAATTAAATAGAAACAACCCAAATGTGTGTCCCTTATTTATTACAAACATTCTGTGCTCGGTGTAAATGTTAAGACAGTGGGTAACGGAATGTAACGTAGATTGTTGATTTGGAATTTGTAATAAACTTACGTACTTAGTGAGTATCAAGTTTGCCAGTATTCGTCATTTCGCTTCATTTTTCCGTTGCGTAAATATTTTTCTCTATTTTACTCAAAAATTTTATTGCTCATCACGGATGATCAAGTTATTGCATTCTTTTCAAAAGATTTCTTTTTCCTTTTTTTAAATAATATTATTAACAATAACATAGCCTAATAATTCTTAAATATTTAAATATTTATCAAAAATATTGTACATTATTTGTCGTCGTGGTAGAATGCACGATTTCAACTATAATGTTGATTAATTTCATTTTTTATGGCTCGTTTATGTTGAAATGATTCTTATGTAACGCTTGAAAGCAACACGATCTATCGAATGATCGTTTAGACCGGAGAAGAATGTGTATAAAATAAAGAAATGCAAAATTTGTTGTATTTTACGTAAATATGATTACAAGAACAGCGTTGAGCAAGCTAGGAAGTAGTTTCCAGGAATGAGTTTAGAATTGTAAACGTCAATTCCGTGTAAAAGGAATATAAAAATAAAAAATTGAATGATTTAAATATCCGGGTCAAGTCTAGTTGTAATTAAACGGATTGAAAATTGTTTTCGCTAGATTCGAGACTTATTTTATCGACTGATAACATCTTTACGCCGCGCCGGAAACATTTCTTCTACCAATAAAATATTACGACTTGCAATAAAACTGACGATTTAATTACTGATGATCAGGTTTCACCCATTTATAGGAACCATAGTACTTGAAATTGTTTTCTTTCGCTTTTTCGTTAGCTTCCTTGGGTCCTCGTGATCCATATCTGAAAAAATTTAGGCAATTTATAACAAAAGTGTATAAAATTTTTCAACTATAACTATAACAAGTCGGGAAAACTTCTTTCCTCGTCTCGTTCTGTGATCTATTAAGCATTGTACATACTCGTAAGGGATCGGCTGAATTTTTTCCTTCTCAATTCTATGGAGTAACGGGGTGAAAATTTTCCAAGCTTCGGCGAGTTCGTCACTCCTTACAAAGTGCATTTGCGAACCGCAGAATACATCTAAAATTAGTCTTTCGTATGCATCGGGCAGCTTGAGCTCCTAAATATCGAAACCCCGAGGAATAATAAATTCGTTAAAGTTTTCTTCACGTTAATCAATTTCCAAGTATAAGTTAATAATGGCAAAACTTTACGCACCTTGTATCTACTGCCGTAGGTCAAATCCAACTCAGTTTCCTCCATGTCAAATGTTATGCCCGGAGATTTGGTCATCATTTTAATATAAATTGCTTCTCCAGGCTGCAATCGTATCACCAATTCATTTCTCTTTGGCTTACCATCGAATATATCTCCAGGCACATCTCTGTACTGAATTCGAACCTCTGCTTTGCGCTCATTCAATGCTAAGATAGAAAATTCTGTCAGTTATCATACAGTGTCGATCTTCTTGAAGACGATATTATCACTTCTGATGGTCAAATTCATTTTTTCAATTAAACCACGACGACGGCTTGTCAAGAATTCGAGATGTTCCTACCTTTTCCACACCTCAGGATGAACGGCACGTCGTCCCATCTTTCATTGTTAATTTTTACAACCGCCATGGCATAGGTTGGGGTGTTTGAACCAGCGGGAACGGTAGGGTCGTCCAGGTATCCGATTCTGGCATCGGGATCGTCGGAGTTGGGATTACCGACATACTGACCAAGCACGACGTCGTCCAATTCAAGGGGGCTTATACATCGAAGTACCTTGACTTTCTCGTCTCTGATCACGAGGAATGGTAAAAATAATTAGGAAAAATTCCACGAGATAAAGTAATGAAAATCGATGAATAAAACATGCTAACCTAATGTCATCCGGATGGCAAGAGGCAGGTTTTTCCATCGCCACGAGAGACAGTATCTGAAGAAGGTGATTTTGCATGACGTCTCTTATGATTCCAAACTCGTCGAAGTACCCGCCTCTTCCCTGAGTCCCGAACGGCTCTTTGAAAGAAATTTGAACCGAAGCTACGCTGTCCCTGTTCCAAGTTGGACTGAATATCCTGTTGCCAAATCTGAGTGTCATCAAATTCTGCACCATTTCTTTACCCAGGTAATGATCTATCCGGTACATTTGTTCCTCCTTGAAGAGCGACGCAAGGTGGTTAGAAAGTTGCTCAGATGAGGCGGCGTCACGTCCAAACGGTTTTTCTATAATTATCCTTGTCCAGCCTCTGGGAAATTGCGACGAAGATCATTTTATTTTCGAATGAAATTCTTATGAAAAAATTAGAAGTGTTAGTTCTACTTTGCTCACTTTTGGGCCATGCAGGTACTCCTAATGTGTGACGTGGATTCTTCGAAAACGGAGGGAGGCAGAGCCAGATAAAAGAGTCTGTGAGCCGCGGCAGCTTTTTCGAACTTCTCAAGTTCCTGATTCAGTAGTTCGAAGTCTCGTCTCACGTCGTACTTTCCAGAAACGTAATGATTCAAAGACCAGAATTCCTCATACTTTCCAGCCTCCTCGGGCTTGACGTTCATATATTTATGGCAGTTTTCTCTGATGTTTTTCACCGTCAATTTACTGCGCGAGTATCCAAAGAATGTTGTTGTTTTTGGCAGCAGATTGTCTCTGAAGAGCCACCACAAAGTTGGGTAGATCTTCTTCTTGGCCAAGTCACCCTAAATTTTGAATGATTCATAATAAATGTAATATTATTTCACCGCTTTGTGCCAATTGTCAACACGATTTGACCAATTTATATCGTATTTCAAGTATAATAAAGATTACGTAAACTCACAGATGCTCCAAGAATTACAAAAATATGGGGTATCGAGCCGTCAAAGCGTGTTCCTTCCAGGTGATCCATTGTCGCGGATTTCAAAGACTGCCTGATGAAAGCTAGACTTTGCTCAATCGTTGTTTCTGCAATATAAGACAGAAAATCAGTAACGGTTATTTACCTGACCATTTATTCAAGGGGTTTAACTGCTCGGTGACATCGTTGACTATAGTAAAAAAAGAAAACTTTCATGTTTTTTAGCCAACTTATGATAGGGATGATATTTAAAATGAATTGAAGAAAACTTTGAGGTATAATATAAATGTTTTGCAAATTCATCGTGTAAAAGGAGACAAAATCTACCGCTATATCGTTAATTATAGTGGATAAGGTATCTAAAAAATCATGGTTGTTTTGAATAATGGCTTTCACATATTGCCCATTATCTAATAAGCAGAAAAAAACAAAATGTTTTTGTATCAAGTGAGTCTAAACTACCACATAGCAGTGCCAGAAATCATTATCAGCCACAGTTCGTTGTTATCGGAAGCCAATAATGTGGGTATAATATCGACAAGAGTTTCCGATAGAAAATTATTTAATACTGTGTATTTTATACGAGCTGATAATGACTTTCATCAATATCACAATTTTGTTGAAAAACTATTCGTAGTACTTCAAGGGCGTACAACTGTAACAATAATAACGTCAAAATATGACCATTTGCAGTTTAATTTATATAATTAAATCCTTAAGACTAAATCTTCTCCTTAGTTTGATTTTTTCCCGCAAATTTATCGTGAATAATAGCAACAGTAATTACATAGAAGTACATGACTCTAAAATACTTGACGAGGGGTACAGAGAGTTTGTTAAAAATTCACAAAACTTGTATGGATAAAATGATTAATTACGTCTGTGCTAAAGAGTTAATGACTCTCTTGAAACATTAATCATCAATCTAGTCGTCAACTGTCTTCCAGCTCTGGAAAATTTCTAAGTCATTCGATATTCATTATTCGCCGATACGCTGATATATAGATGAAGTTTTACTGATTGTGAGAGAAAGAAAAATATATCGTACGATTCCGAATCGTCTGACGCTATTTTTATGAAACAATACGTAGCTGATAATTTTTTCACTGGCAAATATTATCGGAATTCAGTTTAACCAGGATTAATATTACGCTAGTCACTTCCATATTTATTATTACAAATATAAACAAATATCGTAATCGTAATCGTACACGATTGGGAATCCGTCGGTAAAATTTTCGGTGTCGTCTAAAGACGACTTTATTTATACGTGTACTGGCACAAGAATTGCTTTATTAATTACAATGAATATTGCATGGAAGACGATACTCTGTTCTCTAATTTGCATTCGCACTTACGCAATTCGCATGCAAATATTAGACTTATTCGAGAATACGATTATACCGCCTCTTTTTGGGAGATTGGAAATTCAAAAAACGAATGTGCCTTACGTATCCTACGGCCAACACTCAAAGTTCGATAATAAAACAAAGCACGTGCGTTTATATAATCATGTACGGTGTGCAGAAAATCACGTTATATATAAAAGAGAAATAAACTTCGAATTTTACAGAACTCCATAATTTATGTACCTATCTATAAATTGCGAACTTTGATTCCCCCGTTTAATTGAAACAAAGTACACTGAATACGAACTTAAATCTAACCAGACATCGATTGTCTTTTTTTTATTTAATCCTGATTTCTGGATCGCATATATCATTCGTTTGAATTTCTTTGAATCAAAGAATAAGAATTAAAGGCACGGAAACAAACCGAAGTGCAAAAAAAAAAAAACGAAAAAGGAAATCAAGCACAGAAATTATTTTCAAATCACATCAAACATTTTAACATTCTTTCTTCTCTTTTTAACATTCCTTTTAATATCGCGCACCGCCAAGAGTTTCAAAATTGAAAAGTAGAATAGAAAAAAGAAAAAAAAAAATAGATTTTTTTTCACCGAGTCTTTGCCTTTGATTTCTAAGAGAACGGCCTTCCTGCTCACGAACAGCTCAGAAGACAATCAGGTGTAAACTCGTGCGCGTTTGCCGGCAGCATCGAGACGACTGATTGTGAATTCGAACGGCATCAATTGTGCCCGGTGGTCGAATCGAAACTAATTTTCGCAAACTCATGCGGTCGCTTCCGCATTAGACGATAATGATGAAGGATTATAAAATTGGCAAAAGACCGGGTCGCCCGACAATCAACGATCTCGCGATTGGCCGTCGCCAGCCAATCGTAAGCTAACGTCTCTGTTCACGCATGCGCAGCGGCGGATTTCCGAAATGAGTATAAACTGGCGATATTATTGTTATTGTAAAATTGTTAATGATGTATCAAATGGTATGGAAAAAAAACATTCGATGGACGCGTATTTTGTACGAGGTAAAAAGGCGGACTTTGAACGAGAAGATTGTAGGCCGTTAACGTACGTAGGTGTAGGTATAAATAATTACAATTAGCGACTTTATATTCACGAAAAAGATCTTTCAAGTCAATAGTTCTCGCTTGATTGTTCTTACTCGATTCTCGCAGTGAAATTCCTTCTTACAATTTTTTGCCGATCGTTGAGATCTTGAATTTTATCACTGACAAGCAAAACTGCGATACGTCGAATTTTACACAATACAAGATTTACGCATATCTGCACAGTGCAGGTATAAATGATAAGATTTGTATACTTATGTATACAATATCTAGTCCATATTTCGATTAAAACTTCTGACGTAGCGTAATATTATGATTAATTGTTAGTGGCGAGAGGAACCTCTTTGATAATTGTGACATAATTTTGAAGTTATAAGAAATATGAAAGTCGGTTTGTGCCTTCAGCGATTACGTAATATCGCTCTATGTATGCCTTATACATTGCTCGATGAAGAAAATGAACTGCTTGCTACATCAGCGAATCTCATTTCCACTACATGAACTTACTTTACAACGTTTCGTTAAACCGATTTACAAGGTATCAGCTATCTTTCAAGAATCGCTAAAGCGAGAATAAATTTAGATATGAAAAATCAAGTACGGTGCTTCGACCAGCTTGATTTACAAAAGATTTCAACGACGTGATACTTTTTCCAACATACGTATTAGAAATTTTTTTATGATGTTGGAGTTAGTAACGTTGTTGTAACAAAAGATGGGAAATAATTTCCTTTTTTTTCAATTTTATAATTACTCAAGGAACAAAGATTTCAAAATATGAATATATTCTTGCTTTCTTACGGTTTACTGAATTTTAAACAATTCTTAAGTTGCGAAATAATGGCTTTTTTCTCAACATAAATTGTTACAATAAGGTTAGTAACTTCGACATAATGATTTCATTCTGTTTCAACTAATCGCCGAAGATCATCAGTACTTTTAAAATGAGCTATGACCAATGAATTACTAAAAATAATAGATTTTGGATTAATCGATTATTTTTCAAAAACTCAAATAATCGATTATAATCGTTTCAAAAAATGCGAAACAATCCATGAATTTTTACCGTTTCAATCGAGTCGTGTCTGATTATTTTTCGAACTGGATTAATTGATGCATCCATGATTTTTAGCCACGTGGCTATCACTATTCCAGAATTATTTGATTCGAATCGATCACGCATTGATCGAGGTACGAATATTTTAAATTTTCCATATTTTCGTGAACAGAAAATTTTCAACCGACGACAATATCCAAATTATCGACATTCTATAAATAATTTGTCAAAAAGTTTGAGCTGAACATTATATAACTGTAATATAAAATCATAATTTAAAATCAATTTTTCCATATATGTACAAATTAATTTACTGCCTCGGTCGGAAACGAAAATTAATTTTACCTACAAGTCAGCGTTAATTAACCCTAACATAATAAAGTAAATAATTTACACCAAGAAAATTGTAACAGTTGTCTGTGATAACGACGATTAACTAATCATGTTTATTCAACTTTCGAATATATGATTAGTAATTGTGTTGCACTCGCGTGTTTATGTGGTCAGAAAAAATGGAATAATAAACTCAGAGCAGATTATCTGTACAGAATACGAAAGCGTGAAACACGTGATAAGATATTGAACCACGATGTAGTTACATTACAGACATATAATATTATCCACTAATGTATACGCAGGCAGAACTAATACGTCATTTCAAACGTGTGTAAAAATTTACATATATAATTTACGTATCGCAGTGTAGGTCAATAAATACATTGACATCTATAATCTTAACATTAACCTTAAGATCACTGTCATCATCATCGCGTGACTCACACGTGATCTTGCACTGCCAAGTGCCAACCCCTGTAAACTCAAGGAATTACGGATTTCATCTTTCAGAACACGCAAAGCTGAGGGAAAAAAAGAAGAAGAGAATAGAAATTAAGTGATAATAGTATATTGTGTAACTAGGGACGAAAGTTGGCGATTGTAAATCACACGAGTTGCGGTCATCAACTTTTGTCGCTTGTCACACACGATAGTTTTTATAACAAGTGCATGAAAAGTAGTCGGGCTTTGCGTGGTAGTTTTACGGCACGCGAGTGGTCAATTTCTTCTCCCTAGAAACGAAAGTGAAGCAATTGTGAACTGCGCATGCGCGAACCTAACCTCACAATACCGAGCTGAAATTGGCGACTTTCGTCCCGCTCACCGCTTAGATAAATTTTGTAAGCAGTATTAAGGCTTACCTGACCCCGCCTTATTGTTAGTACACCGAAAAAAATGAATTTCAGTTTTTACTATTTCAAACAGTAACGCGGAATCCAGGGTCCCTAACCAGTAAAATAGTACAATAATTTAGTAATTTTTACTGTTTGAACAGTATAAAGTTCTACATTCAAATATTACTTTTCTACACATAAATTTTGAATTTGAGCATTTTTGTAATAAATATGTTCAATTAAATATTAAAACCACAATCTTACTATTTGAAACAATAATGTTTAATAATCGCACTATTATTTATTCATGATCATTTTTTTCCGTAATTAATGCGTAAAGCGTGATGTCAGACTTGTTCGCGACAGCGCATGCGCGCAGTACAGAAAATACCATTTTTAACCACGGTCTTACACACAGATCTTGCAACCAGGCAGAATTTTAACAGGAGGCAGGGACTCCACTATTGAAGAAAAATCCAGGTGGCGCTGCGATCGAGAAATACATAAACATAACCTAAATCGTGCGCGTGACTGATGTACTACATGCTAGTTTGGGTTTACATTTTCGATAATATGATGTTATTTATGAGTTGTGTCGGATAATTTACTCAGTATCTTGATTTTTTATAGAAAATTTCAACTACTATATAATTATTTCAATTACTTTGTTATCTTTTTGCAAAGATTCGTCAAGGGGCTTGAAAAAAAAAGATCATTCGGGGTTTGAACCCAAAATAACTGGGTAGTACCCTATACCTGAACGCACTGTGCCACGTTTTCTTTAAACGAATAAAATTTACAGAACATATTATCTAAAAGGAGATTTTTTGGTTAGGATGTAAGACCGTGGTTAGTGTTCAATGCTCGTGTGATACGCATGCGCGACTATCGTTATCTTTGCCACACCGGGTGTCTCTCGATCGCAGCGACGCTAGCGGTTTGGTACGTTAAGAGGCCCACGTCGAAACCCACAGTTGCAAGACCGTGTTTTTAACTCCTAGGACTTAAAAGTGTTCTTTTCGGCACTCTGCGCATGCTCACTCGTAGACTCACTCTACCATCACAGAAACGGGCACAGTTTATTGTGTACGGAAAAACGCATGAAAAAATCCGTTAAATAAGCTCGCCTTATGTAAAATCAAGTGTAACCTGACTTGAAGATTTTTTCAGCGAATCCAATTATATTCTCTATTATACGTGAATACAAAGTACCGGATTTACTCATTTTGCTATTATAATTATAATTTGTCATTCACGATCCGTAAACTTGACCTCTAGCCGGCGGCGATATGATATTGCTCATGCATTTCAAACGCGATGAAAGATTATGCAGAATATGTTACAGAAAATAGAAATGTACAGCGAATTGATAAATTCAAAGTGTACACAACGCTTTGTGTAAGCAGATAAACCGCAAATACTTCCAGAATTTTCAACCACCCGATTATACAATCATTCAAGAAATTGACATGAACCGAATTCACAAATCACCAGATTTACACAAGTTTTAGTGAAAAATGTTTTTTATCACCTAAGTAGATAAGATAAAAAACTTCTGACACAGTTTTTTATCAATTTTTTTTCTTTTATCAAATTTTGTTTTAATTTCCATTTTTTTTTCTTGCGAAAGAGAGAGAGAGAGAGATCTAGTATGCGGTAAAATTCCGGATTATTGGGAGCGTCTATTTCACAAATTAATTTTTGCATATGGGATATTCCACGCCAACTCTGATCAATTGTATTCAATTCTGAATCTTTTGACGCAAGAACACAGAATCGGATTGAAAAATATCAGTTTTGAGAAATACGTCAAAACAAGAAACAAAGATGAAGGCACCTGACATTTCAATAAAAATCAAGTAATCTGATGATCATGATGATGGTGGTGGTGATGATGACGATAGTACGAATAACTATGGGTTTGGTAGGGATGATATGCTTGTAGCTGGCACCTTCACAAGTATATACCTACACAAGTAAAAAAAAAAAATACATAATTTAGTTCCCCAATATGTGAAAATATTTGACGCATCAAAAGCCATGGACTTAGATATAATATATGGTGTTCGAAGGCTAACGAGAAAGGTATGAAAAGCTACAATGGAACACTGGGATTACTTGAATTATCATTCAACAATTCCCCAAACCCAGTATTGTGAATAAGGAAGACAAGAAAAATTACATCAAAATTGTAATGACAACTAATGCACATCGAAAATATTGCCAAGCTAATGAAAGCCTCGATGATGATGAAAAAAAAAGTGTCAAGTATGAGAATTTCATCGCATTTCATTCATTATTGAAGAGTTAGGCGAGGTTAGAATTGGGGTTAAAGAGAGAATTCGCGGGCCCGGGGAATGGGATTCATTGTCAAGATTACAACCGATGGTGATTACGATATGGTCGGTAAGCAGTTATGTAATATTGCCGATCCCCAACAACCAACTGATGCCGTTCCCATGAAAACTGCTGATATCGTATTGCTAGAACTTCGCGCGCTAGAAACGAGAATTAATAGTCTTATCGAACATCAAAGGCATCATCTAGAAGTGACAAATATAATTTACTTCGATTACAACGTGGTCTTATGACTTTGTTGTACAAGGTGATATCTCAATATATGAAGAGTGAAAATGAAATGCAAAATAAAAGTGAATTTGAAAAAAGACTTTTTTAATAATCCGGAATTCTATCGCATCCTCCCTCTCTCTCTTTCTCTCTCTCTCGCAACAGAGAGAGGAAAAAATGATGAGGTATTTAAGAAAAAAAACTGACAATAAGTGATAAAAAAAACGATGTACCAAAATTCTATGCTATCATATTACAGCGGAGTTGGAATGACTGAATTAATGAATCATTAAAACTAAATAATCAATTCTTATCGTGTCAAAGGTGACGCTGGAAGGATCCAACAGACGAACCGCGATGAACCAATTTTCAGCGATAAAACGAGAGAGAGATTGAAGACTTCGAGGCGCTGGATGGAGTCACGCGATTGCAAAACTTGTGTTTTTGCCGTTCTTGCTGTTCCTTCAAACTCCGCAATTGACCAATTATAATCCATACGCGTTACATCCGCTCTAAATTATGCACTCAACATATAATTGACTGAAAAAAAAATTTCTGCAGCCGAATTCATGCATGAAATTTCAATTCTTCTTCAGGACTAACGATTTTATTTCAAAGGATATCTCTTTTCAATTAATTCAATCAGCAGGAGAAACATCGGTGATGTTTTTCTCGTAAAATAACAGGATTCGATTAATCGTTTTTTCTATTAATCAATGTTTTCGGTTAATCGTTATCCTAATGAATCGACTAATCGAAGTTGCTCCATAATAATTTTGCAGGTCAATCGGTATAGGAATCGAAATCGTCGATCAATCGATTAATTGGATAAACGATCGACAGCTTCGATTAATCGATTAATCGCACAGCAGTAGTATTTATAGAGTAATTACTGGAACATCGTTGAGAAAAAAGTGTTTGTGTGATCTCGAAAATCGTGCAATATTCGAACGAATAATAAATTTCTTTTCCTTCCTTTGCGTCACTATAATAAGGACGGAATTAACTAAGGCTTATTTTGTTCGGTTAATTTTTATTGAATTATAGTCTTATTCATGGCCAGTCCGAAGCAGAAATATTTTAAAAGCTTGACGTCCGATCGATTGCCAGACATAAATAAATAAATCGATAGGTAGATAAGGAAGCAGCATAAATCCGGTTTGACGTATATTGCAAATAAGTATACATGTAGGTATGGCATGAATATCAGATCGTAACTCTGGTGTTCTGCAGCCCATGACAGAAAACGAATGCTGCCGCGAGTTCTCAAGGTTCATTACGATTTGGACATTGCACTTAAACGGTTTTCGCCGTTCGAAGTTCGAATGTAACGTTTGTATGTGTTGCTGCAATATGTCTATGCAAATACATATAATTGTGAAGTGTGTACGTAGATACGTAAGTTGGGCCAAAAATCAAAAGAAATCTGTTTAAAATGGCGTTACGAAAATCATTAATTAATTACACAGGTAAAAGAAGGCTCTTTTCATATCCACACAGGCACATCTATACGAGTATACAACCCATGCTTTTTATGCAATATGTATATACAACATCCGACCGTGAGGTACACATATTATACGACTTGACGTCATCGTACCGATTATACGAAGCATGTTGCTGCCGTACAATAAGGGGCTTAACCCCTTGACTGGCAAAAGCGTCTATAGACGTCCTCTAAATATTTCATCAATATCTTTGAAACGACTTGACCCATCGTCTTGAAATTTAAAACTCATGGGTATTCGGTCGCTGAATTCAAATTTGAGGTCAGATTTTCAATATTAAAAATAGCCGAACCAATATGGCGGATGAAAATTGATATTTGATCAAATCTGTTCGAAAAATACTACTCAGAAGTTTTCAAGATCGCCGATTACGAATCTCAAATCAGATTTGGAAAATTCAAGATGGCAGATCTAATGTGTTGGACGAAAACTGTTTCAACTGGATTCGATCAGATTTTAACTTCTTGCTCCCTGTATTAGATCCACTATCTTGAATTTTTAAAATTTGATATCAGATTCGTAATCAGCGGCCCTGAAACCCCCTGGGTAGAGTTTCTTGACCGAATTCGATCAAATTAAAACTTTTTGTCCGCCACATTGGATCCACCATTTTAAATTTTGGGATTCTAATATCAAATTCATCACTCAATAAGATTGATTAATATTTTTCCTCTGCCAGAAATGGCACGCAAAGTGAGTTTCGCCGTGCCAGTCTAGGAGTTAAAGGCCTTAAATTTGTCGAACGGTTGCGACCTCATGCGAAATTTAAAATCAGCGACTCACGCCGGCCCTTACAATCGGTATTAGACCAATCAGTGACGTCCTTATCAAAACAGCGCGACCTTATCTAGCTCGACTTTGGTAGCGTGTCCCGCCTACTTCATAAATCTAATAAACCAATTATGTCATGATTGGATGAAAATTTGTCTCATCATCAAGAAAATCACTAGTCGCAATGATTATTCATCACTAATGCTAGTACAGGTCTTCGACACGTTGTACTAGCTATCATTTGATTCGTGATATACAAAATTTTATACCTCGGAATACATGGAGTACACAAAATGATAAAATGATGTAAAATAACGGTTGGAAGAGGGGTGAGGAGAAGGGGGAGGGGGGGAGCTTCAACCAAAGGGACATCAAGTCTTATTAATCGTCACTTCGTGTACCAGGTGCTTCTTTATTAGTCAACAATTTGTTTCGCTCTTCCGCTGCTTAGGCCGCTGCTGGCCGGCGAATAACTCGCGAGTCACGCAGCTCCAAACATAAAAGATAATGATGATAGCGCGCTGAATCGAGTATATAAGGTAGACCCGTTATATTTTCAAGGTTATAAGCGCGTCGCGCGATGGTCGGTCGATATTTAAAAATTATGAGCGTATGAAGGATCGGTTTTAATCAATAGTCAATTTTCCATATTTTCTTCAATTTCCCGCCATCGTTCAGCCAATGGGAATCGTTCCTCGAGCAATTAGCGAATTCAATTGTCGTTCGAAAATATGACAGTTGAAAGAATCGTCTACGGCGAAGTCGGCTAATCATAGAAATATAACGCCATCCCCACTCTTGACTATATACTGATAAATATCAACCAACGACGCGTGGTGACAATTGTATTGAAGTATACATTGTACTATTAAATTCGAACGATTCGCTAACCGGATGTGAAGAAAAAGACGTACGTTTTTTTATTATGTTTTCGTAATTAATATATTATCGTAGTCACTCACCTCTCGTTGAGTTCGCCATTTCACAGTGACTTATGCTTCTTCAATTTCCTTTCACGACGGTTATTCTTTGCTCCACTTTACAGCTATAATACACGGCGAGACTTTCCTGCTTCGACTGACAGCCGGTTGTACTCGTAAGTCGATTTAATCTCTTCCAACACACGCTCGTTCGCAGCCCGCGATCGACTGACTCGAATTGATACGAACGAGAATATTATATACCTATACGAAGTTAAGTAATCTGTAGTCGCTGTTCAGGTCGTGCTTATGTCACCCTGCGTATCGCGTATAGACGACAGTTTCCCAGATACATGTGATTACTCCATAGTGTGGCGAGTGGCTGTATGCACCTACACATAAAGGTGTTGATGCGTATGTGAGGCTGGCCTCGCGACACTTCTATCCTTGTCCTTGAGGGCCTTGACCGGCATCCCCGTTTCTTTTGACCGTCAAATTTGCACGTGAAATTCGGTCAATTGTTATCCTGGCATTACGTATGAATTTAAAGGATATCGATCGCAGTTTTTATGCTACAGGAAATTAGAACGCGATTTTGTATCACTTTAACTTATATCTTCTTTCTATGCAGTATACACTATAGATGAATAGATATTTAATCATCAATGAATTCCACGTAAACGTCGAGTCATTAGTCTTTTTTTTCAAGTACTTCGGGCTAATGGCGTTGTGAATTTTTAGTCAGGAACACGTGGGTGCGGTCTTTTACTTTCTGCAGGCTCTGTAGGAACGCTTATACCTATATAATTGATGGTAAAGAAGAAAGACGATCTAAGATAAATGAATTGCACATACAGCGCTCTCTGTCGCCATTTCGTGAAACTAGTAATTTATGGTTCACGAGTTTAGCAGAAGACAAAAATCTCGATTTCGAGACGATTTTGAGGGATATTCGACGTAATTTGAAGGTAACTCGCGCTAAATATCCACATAAAAAAATACATATTCACGGTTTGCTCGTTATTCAGTTGAACGTACATTTTCTTCCATCTTAGAGTATTGAATTAAAATTTATTATCATGAAGAGAATTGATTTCACTGCAACATAACCTCATTTGTAATATATTTGTCGAAAAACGTTCGAAATTTGAATCAATTTCAATTTTTCAAAATTAGATTAGTTGTTATACGGTGTTGCTTTTTCATATCATAAACCAGATTCAATTTCTCGTGTCAAACCAGATTTGACAAGATGAAGATCACAGCCCTGCTGAGAGGAGCTCGAACACCCCAAAATCCACTAAAAGTACCTTTTCAACCGATTCTCCCAATGAATTTGAGAGATAGGGTATCCGGGAAAGCTGATAAAATATCAGGTTATGAATTTTTTCATAAATATTATCAGAATCTTTTTCGTTGATCTGAATGTAATTTTTTACCTTTGCATCACAGTTTCGATTTACTTTATTTCACGCAATCTCTTTCAACAACGAAACTAAAACAAACTTCATAATCAGTTGTGAAATTGATGACATTTTTTTTTTACAGATGTTTCTTGTCTGCAGGAAATAGCCGTACTTTTTAGCTGTTTATCGGAAAATGAATTCAAGGAATCATTGTGTCCGAATGAAGTAAAGTCTTTCCAGTTATGCAGCAAAATGAGTTTGGCAAAAAGATATCAAAAGAAACAGGACGAAGCGCAAGGTGGCGCTGGAACAAATCCCAAATCTGTATCATCAACCACAGTTAATCGTGTTCTGCGACGATTTCCGTCAATTTGAATGTATTTATAGACGATAAAATGAACCGCTAATAAACATATTGTAATGAATTTTAGAGAAAAAAGAAGATCACTATCAACTTTTTGTCCAATAAATAATATTTTCCATGCCCAAGATAATTCGTTATTTGTGTCACATTAAATGTGCACTCAGAGTTATTTGCTTAGAGTATTCTACGTCGAGATATGCAGATACGAAAAAGTTCTAGTTATCACTTATCTCTTTTTGTGGAAGAGTTCATTGGAAAAATAATTCGAATGGATTGATTTTAAAAAATATCAACACACAGTATTAATAGAATATAGAAAAAGTATCAGGTATATATTTGTCTACAGGTCGATTACATTGTGTTACAAATTATGTAATAAGCTCCGAAAATTTGACGATAGTTTAGAAACTATGGTATTAAAATATGGAAAAGGCACAGAGCTGCTAAAAAAGGGTTGTTAAATTTCATTTTTTTTTTTTTTTTTTTCCATTAATGTCTAAGGGTCGATCTAAACCCTATGCAAAATATCGAATTGCATGTTAATCATGGTTTATTTGATTTGACGAAAATTGTATCCAAAGTTTTGAAAACTAAACATGAAGGGATTGCTTGGCAACCAGTAGTTCAGCAATAAAATCGCTTAAATGGAATGGAATGTCGTAATTTTCAGGCAAGGCGAAAATACAGCTAGAAATGTGCAACAGTAATATTGATTATTGTTGTTATTACCGTGAATTATGACGCTACACATATTTTGTTATTGGGTGAGAAAAAAAAAAAACCAACAAACAAAAAAATAAAACGAACAAACAAATATACACGTAACTGTACACGTAAAAAAATACTTCAAAAACGCATCTATTTTCATAATAGACGAAACTGGAATTCATGAATTAAATCAGATATTATTATTATTAACTAACACACAAATTGGTCCATTGAGAGATTTTAGGTACTAGAGTTGAGATTCCAGTAGGTTCTTTCTCTTTCCTTTTTTTTTTTACATTTTCTTTCATTTTTCTTCTTCCTTTATAATAAATTATATACAGACGATTGTTTCAGACTATTTTTTAAACTACGACACGATCGGAACAAAACCATATTTGCTGGAGCTACTTAAAAGACGTACACACATCTAGGGTGTTTAAAAAAAGTTTTGTGTTTCTAATCTAATATTGGTTTTGTATTCTAGCAATCTGGCTTACAGCAATAAATCTTCTTAAACATCATTGAAAACATGATAGAAACTTGTGTGATGAAGCGAGAAAAGTTACGTTTTAAATTTCCGGTTAAACAATGATAAATTGTTGTTCGTCACGGCCTGTTTTTTCATCCAATTTGCTTACGAAATCACAGTGAATATATATATATTTAAAGAAAAATAGTTTTAATTCAATGGAGTATAACTTATATAAATTTTTTCAACGACGTTTAAATATTTTTATTAAAATATACGCAAGAAGTTTGGGCTTTTACGAAGCTTTCTCTGTCGTATTATTTTTGACCGACGCAGAATAATAAAATTTTCCAATTTTAAAGTAGAAACAAAAAATGGAATAGAGAATACACCGCCTTTTTAAGCACCCTACGATCACATCAATTTTGGATTAATAACTCATGATATTAAAAATAATTTTCCAGAAACTGACAAGAAACGAACGTGCCATAGTTTACTGTTAAAACGATATATCGAGTATATTATGCGTAATAAAGCTAATTTACTTCTAATATACAAAGTATAAAAAAAAAAAACATTAGAAAAGTGCCATGCTATGATTTTCTATAAACTATGAAGACGAGTTCGGCGCGTAGATTCTGTGCGGTATAAATGTGCTTTTCGAACAAAAAAAAAAAAAAAACTTTCTATCAAACGTGGATTATGATTTAAATTATATTCATTTTGATTAAGTATCGCGTACTAGGAATGAAGATTTTAATTATACACCTAATGTCTAAAAACTAAATGCCTGATGAGATTTGGTGAAAAATTTATATTCTCTGATCCGGACAGATAATTCGCCAGAGTTTTTAAATCATTCCAAATGGATGAACGCCCTCGATTTATCAACCATTAATAACCAGTATTAGAGGTGAAAAACATGGACGTGTCGTGTATTCAGAATGTTTCAAATTAATCGGCATCATCGATGGATTCTGAAATTGTTCAGCTTAATAACCCGCAGTTACTCAAGTTGTTCTTAATTATAACATCAGTCACAGCATCGAATACGAATTGAATATTATTGGTGTCGGTCGCACATGTGAAGTGCGTGTATATTTGTTTACGGTCTTTTCTTTTGTTCAAATTTTCAAATTTCATCTGAATGTATGATGCGCAATCTTCGTATGTATTGGGCCCCTTATATTCGGGAAAGCATATAGTCAAAGGACTCCTCGTTATTTTATCCTCGAACAAATCTTTCTTGTTTAAAAACAGAATTATCGACGTATCGACAAACCATTTACTGTTACATATCGAATCGAACAACTTCATCGACTCTATCATTCTGTTCATCTCCTCATCCTCGGCCAAAACTAAATCGTAACCGCTCAATGCAACGCAGAATATTATCGCTGTCACCCCTTCGAAGCAGTGAATCCATTTTTTACGTTCTGATCTTTGCCCACCAACATCGAACATTCTGGAAAGAGAATTATTTTATACAATATTAGGCCATGGCGACATATTCATGGCGGTGTTAGAGAGCAAAAAAAATTGATACTAATATGGATTTCAAAGATTAAACAACTCACTTGAAGTGAAGCCCTTTGAACGAAAAGTGCGTTTCAACGATTCCTGTCGTTTTAACTCTGGTCCTGAGAACATCCTGCTGTGTCGGTATGTAATGGGGTTGGGCAATGCGATCAAGAGCATTGAGGTAATATGCCGCCGAATCATTGAGCTGATATTCTCTGCTACGTGTGAAACAAAGCTGTACTCCCGCATCCTGCCATAATCTCTTCATTAATAAAACTAGCTCTCCCGTCAGCTCACCCTCCTCTGCTGCCGATGCTAGAGTGAAAAATTGCCTGGCGATATCCTAGAAGGTGACGAATTTATTAATGCATAATTACCATGCGTATTAACAAAAATTTATTTTTCATCGAATAAAAGATCCTGAGATGCAAGTTGAACAATTTTGGTCGTTTTTAACCGTAGAGTAATTTATTTAACCGAAATTGAAGTGGAAAAGAATATTAACTGAGTTATTAAACGACGTTTACATGTTTTTTTGGAAAGATTTACGCACCACTTTATTTGGATCTGCAAAATCAATTCTTAGCTGACCCATTGCTCTGATAATTGTCATCAGACTCTGTATGGTATTGCTATAAACAACTGGTTTATACTCTTCGCACTCTTCTTTACTGTACCCAGTTTCATGAATGATTTTCATCTGCTTAACGATTGTCGATTTTCCAGACTCTCCAGCACCTTGGAATAAAAATGAAATGAATTGTTAGAAAAAATGGCCTTGAAGTAGATGTGGAAAAAAGAAAATGTCACAAGTTTCTCGTACTTCAAGAACATTCATCGGAAGTTTAGTTCTTAGAAAAATTTTTTTTCCATCTACAGATAAAATCCATTACATATTTCAACTAATTCATACCATATGAGTTCAAAATTCTTTTTAACTTGATAAGTGAAATAATATGTCGCTTCCGACTTTCCCTGAGATAAGATAATAATGAAATTTCACGATTGTGAAATCCATGAGTGTTCCCCTCCCTTGGCTGAATCATCTAGTGAGGATGAGCCATGTGTACACAGACAGACATCAATCAGCTATTTTACTATAATCAAGCATGCTGTATGAATACATGCATTGCAATATCCTGTGTAAAATTAACGAGGATAGGATATTTTTTGCCATCTTATTTCATTACTACGAGAGACAAAATGAAAGAAATTGAGAAAATTCTAAACCAATTTGCGTGAAGAAAAGTGGTGAAGAAAATTAGCTGCGTCAATTTTTAATAATAATAATTTTTCACAAATTCAATTTGTTAATAAAGTGTAAGAGGGGGAATTTCAAGATCAAAGAGTTATGATAAGAAAAAACGGGGTAAACAGAGGTCAAGGAATAATTTTTCGCATCCTTTTGACGGCCGGATTCATTGCGGCCTCAATTATACCATTGAATCATACGTTAATTGGCTGGTTTTGCCATTTCAATTAAGAGAACACGGTTGCGTTAGTCCCACTCTCAGTAAATGAGAAGAGAAAAACGGCTAACCGATGTACCGATACGAAACAAAAGGTGAACGGAAAAACGTTAGCGATTTGCACGGGATGTGTAAAAATTGAGCGTGCAGTTCGACCGATTTCGTTTTGTTTCTCTTTTGTTTTTTTCATTTGTTCACGAATCGCGGAACGACGGAAAAACGACGAACGAAGTAACGAACGTTCTTTCGGTGTCGGACGCGACAGCGACGAATTGCGGAACGGAGATAAATTTGCATAAAATTTAGTTCAACACGTCGCTATTTTGTTTAGAAAATAATTTACCAAGCAGTAGGAGTTTGACCTCGCTGGCAGCGCGTTCGCCATCCATTCTGAGATCTTTGTCAATTTTCTTAGACCTCTCGGCGGCCTCCTTGTCGCCGGTAGTGCTAACGGCGCATCCCATTTTTTGATTCCTTGCTGTAACGTTCAATAAATCGTTCAAATCGTCCTCGTTAGAGTGACTGGGACGCCTGGCAGGAACAACTTTGGCGTGAAATCGGCGCCGCAGATCGAGTATCGCTCGAATCAAACTCCGGGTGACACTTGTTGCTTCGCCTTGTCTTGCGTGTGGGAACCGCCCGCCCCACGCACCGAGTGCAACCAACGACAGACAGAAGACGGAGGCCTCAAGTACCGACGGAACTCTTATTACACGTATATCCGCACATACGACGGCTTGGTTGCAGTCCGGGTTTACCGATTCCCCAATAAACATCTATTACAGCTCACCGTCCGCCCCCTCGCCTCTTTTATTCCACAAATTATTGTTCATTATTTAACACGAAGACTACTCGGGCCTGCTGCTCGACTTTATGTTTAAAACATTTGACGCGCCCACACCAATGACTGATCACGCAAGCCATGCGCCGACGCGCTCCATTTTACATTCGACAAGCGTCGAGTGTGTAAAGATAAAAAAAGATCTAGACGGAAGACTAACTCGATATTTCATACCCAACGATTCTAGCGCCACCTGAACGCTTTGCGGACGATTTTATAACTAGCACTTATTTTTTTTTTACAGCCAGGAAGTAAAAGAGGTGGAGACGAAACTCTGAAATACGAAGTTAGGATTTGAGCGCAGAGTTAGTAGTACCGATTTTTGCCACTCATTGCGTCTGGGTTCTTTGGTCGTTCAAATTTGGTGTTGACAATTGCCTGGTTTATACATATATTTCGATCCACCGAAAAACGGGCACTCGGCAAGTGTAGGAAATCGGTACTAACAAATCTGCGCCAAAAATGGGCCTTATGGGCCCAATTTTTTCTGGCATGCAGTCCGTAAGTCTTCCTTCATGCTTAGAGCATATAAAAATGGTGAAGCATCGATGCCGAAAATGTGTTCAAACCGGCGAGAGACAGGGATGCAGCAGGAGCTAGATGCTGTCTCTTTCTACCATCTATCTACGAGTGCATTAGACAAAGAACGGAACTAGTTCTACTACCTCCCTTTCTATGCCGTTTTCCATTTACACAAAAGGGTGTACCATGCTTCCTCCATGCCTATATGCTTTAAGATTTTTTTTCTCCTTTATTTCGTTGCGAAATTATTTTCAAAAGTTTATGATTCGTTGAAAGACGGTGGCTTGTGGCATTGCAATTATGTATTGCTATGAATTCCGAGTTCTTGTCGATCTATTATTGAAGTACAGGCTGTGCGTAGTCGCTTCATGAAGGTGAAGCATGACGTTGGATAGCCAATTGGAATGCAACGTTCTTCCATAGTCGCGATAACTAAACATTGGAAAGACAAGTCGGTAAGGAAATCACTTGAGAGAACGAATAAATTTTTTTTCCTGAAACATGAAAGCATTATACTATGTCTGTAAATTAAAATGAGTTGTTTAGAATATTAGATATATGTTTAGAAAATTGTATTTCATATTTTTAAAGAAGTGTCAGTATTATACAGTTCAACCATCAGTCCTACGAGCAATCTCTTTAGCGGGCCAAAAAAACACATTCCTGGAGGAAACTGATACCGTATAAAAGTGCATAAAATTGAAATAGTGTTGTCATTAATCATACAATGATGAAACATTTAATGTCTTCAATTACAAAAAGAAAAAAAAAAAAAAAGGCGCACTCACACTGAAGTTATTTGAAGTTTCAATACTAAAACAGTTCGCAAATTTTATGTTCCAGATTGTTGAACCTGCGATTTGTGGCCGTTCATATGTGCATATTCTCGAGAACATATAAATATTCAGAACACAGTGCAGAACTACAATGGCGGCAACGTATTACAACAATTTTACACTCATTATATTGACAGGATTAAAATCCGCGTACCGTGTAACGACGCTTTTGTTGTTCTGTCGTCCAAATAACAATTTACCAAATTGGCAAGCGTCTGTAGGTATATCTTGGGCTGCAACACGGCACTTTGACATTCATTTATGCATAGTTATTCCGTACGCTAAACCGGTTTTTTCTCAGGCATTTTTTTCTTAAATCCCAGCTCCAGTCACACGCTCTGTATCCTTGCGTCTACTTATTATATGCTATTGGAAGAAGCGTGCGGTGCCATAATTCAATACATTTGTAGTAAACCTGAACTAAAAGAACTGCTACATCAGTTGAGTTTTCCATCAAAATGCAGAAATTAAAAGAAAAACTCAAGTCTCTACCGTTCAGATGTTTCATTTATTTTACTTCGACCAGTTTATTGAATATCCACTATGGAAATCTGGGCAGAAAACAAGAACGACAGAGATTGATA
Organism: Diprion similis; assembly: GCF_021155765.1. Taxonomy (NCBI): domain Eukaryota; kingdom Metazoa; phylum Arthropoda; class Insecta; order Hymenoptera; family Diprionidae; genus Diprion; species Diprion similis. Next base: position 17,847,323 of record NC_060114.1, read on the forward strand.
ATGATGGAAATTCTTGAGCGAGTAACCCTGAACTGAACGGAAATGAACAGTATTAATTTGTTTCACAGATATACAGTCTCTACACGCTGCATGAGGATATCGTGAATCAATTTGATAATTATTTACGTTAGTCAGCTTATCTGTAATTACATTCGTAATCGTAGAATTTTGAGCTGTTATATACTATATACATGCTATACCCTTACAATCGATTTTAGTCTGCCTCACGAGTTTAATATCTATTTTAACGACATTGTAATCTAGTGTAAATTGTTGATAATCTTGAACACAGCTATTTCAAAATTTCTACTCTTAACTATATCCTAGGTGCAATCGCATTCATCAAAGAAAATTATCATTTTCATTTAGATTGTCATAGACTAACCACGATAGCGATAATTACATATTGTTTTGAATTGATTATTTGATTCAATTGTCACCATGTTCTCCACAATAAACGAGTGTGTAAAAATGGTAAAAAACGATGTTTCTTCATTCATTCAATCATAGCTCTGGCATACATAGACCTAACACGACCCCTCAAGTTCACTCATGTCTCAATTCCCCTCAATTGAGGACACCGTTAGATGAACCCATTTAAACTATATTTAGCCTGTACGTACAAATTACAGTTAATATTTTTTACGCAGGTATATTAGTGATAAGAAATATTCATCACACCTATAATTATGCCAACATATTTATATACATTATACATATAACTGCAGGTGGATGAAATAATTTTACGTAACTCAGAAATGAAGATAAATTAAAAAAAATTCGGCAATCCGTAAAATGTCGTAATGATCAATCTACGCAAAGCAATTAGCTTGATTAATTGAATCCGTATAACTTGTAATCTTCGAAATAACATTCACAAAGTTCGATTCTGCAGGCGAGATACCAACGTATGTGCAATATTTTAAATGAACACGTTATATTCTAATCTGTACAATATAAGATTGTATTTATTTTGTTATTGCAAAGAGTTTCCGATGCGATGCGAAAAATTTATGCTTCAGCATGGTTGTTATTTTATGAACGAATTTCCTCGATAGCCAAAATCGCTGGGTGGGAATATACTCATGCACTTTGCTTATGGCGATGCAGTCAAACATACGTCCAAATATATAACAGTATAAATAATGTATGAAAAATAATTATTGTGTTGAAATAACGTATTAAAAACGCAAGGTTACGCTACGCTCGACATCCTGGATGACATATAATTTTACCGATTGCCACGAAGTCTGGAGTTTCAGAATATTTTCATGAGCTTCCTCGAAGTCTGCGATCGGTCCATTGAATGAAAAATTTTGCTATCGCATTGTATTGTAGAATGACGAAGAAAACATGGAACGTACAATTGTAATATCAACTCTGCAGGGATTGCATCAACGTTTACCGGCCGCAATCATTATGACTCGCACCAATCTGCCCTATTTGTAATAAAATTAGTTCCTGACCTTAAGGTCGCTTAATCAGTTGCTCTCTTGTTATGTGCGAGAGTGATAAACCTCTAATAAATCGATCGCCGCACGTAGCCGAAGTGTAGAAAGAGAAAAAACTTCGCAGGGAATCCATATCAAAGTTACATTACAAAACGTACATTATACTACAGGTTCTTTGTCTGATGTAAAAATCGACTCGATTATTTATGCCTTGTGTTACATTTGTGACGGATTTTTTCCGCGGTAAAAAAAAAAAACAGTGTGAAAAGCAAAGGAAAAAAATCAATTACACACAGATATTTATGATGGAAAGATAGGAGTTCGCAAAGTTGACTGCAGTGCACGGTGTTTTATATACCATCATTTTGATATGATCAGGAACAGATACCGACTGTTTCTTGCTGATCTTTGTAATGATCGCGATCACATTATACCCATGCGATTGCTGCTCTATCATTTTATTCAAGCTTGGAATGCAATATACTTTACTCCAAGCATCTCATGTTATATAAAAATGAAACGCTATATACTACAATGCAAAAATGCGTGCGCATATAATATTAAGTATTAAGTTGCGAATTTTTTGTAGTCATTTTCGATCGAACGCATATCTACAAAGATAAGCAAGATAAACGTCGGGTACCAAGAGCCTGGCACTCAAGCAATCTCCAATCTCCAATCTATAACTTTACTACCATCCGATCGTTACCTCGTACATTGTAATTTGTCAACTTACAACTGAGAAATGATGAGATATATAATACCTTATGTCATGCACCTTGTGTGATTATCACTCACACGGTAGAAGATAAGAAAACAAAGTTCAGATTTCTAATTATTGATGGACTTTTCTTCAGAAAGTACCTTTAAAATTTAACCCTAACGAATAGAAGTTTCCTTAATGTTTCACGCGATATCTCTAATATCAGTAGGCGTTCGATAATTTTTCGCATTAAGGATAAAATTAACGACCCAACATTGTGTCTGTATTATCGAATTATAATTCACTGCAAACAGTTACAGTAATTCTGGGGTCACGTGATGTAAAACTGCATTACCTCCTTTGAAACGTATCGAACTTACAAGATACCTCGACGATGTAAAAAGATATTCATGCAAGGTTCATGTTTCGTGTTTTACAAGCTGAAAAATGTCAAACGGTTACGAATACATTAACCTTTCAGATGAAATTTTTTCACCAACTACGTTGCCGGGTATACAAGACTAAGTATCAATATATACTTTGGTGGATGGCATGCCAAACCGATGGATGTTCAGTATCACGCGATGTTACGACAATATTAATGCCTGCAGAGAATATCTCGACAGGATATACTCTGGATTACCAACACCTCGGTGTTACGTATGCAGAGTAAAACACAGGTGTATATATATATATATATCTACAATGTGAGAATAGTATTACAAGCAGGGAGCACGAAGGCGTTATGGTTTATTCAGCGAATAATCAACTATCAACGGAGTTGGAAATAGATAAATATCTCCCCTGCGATATAAGTAAGCTACAACTTAGGTAGGTGTAGTATAACCTACCGGTGTCGACGTCTACTTGTAGTATTCGACGATCCGGCGGTTAGCGAAGACGCGCGCTTTGCGTCTAACGTCATTGTGCTGTTACGCGATTAGATAATCGGGTGCAAGGTTTTGCGAAATTAATATAGAAGCATAAATCAATAAATAAACACACGGCCAGTCATCGCGGAAAAATATAATAATTGTAATGATTAGTTCAAACATGAATTAAAAAATTTTCATATCAATCAACGCGCTCGAAAGTGAAAAGAACGCAGTGTTCTTCGAGGCTTTTGTGTCTTTGATTTGAGATTAAATCTGAGTGGTAAAAAACGTTCGAAATTTAAAACTACCAACCGAAAGTTTCACAAGTTCGAAATCTGGACGTTACATATCTTTTGAATTTTGAATTTAAATCAATATATCAACTGCGCGTATCTTCAGTTGTCTCGGCGGTTCGAAATTCAAATATAGATGATATAGAACGTTGACGTCTCTCTCGGTTTGTACAACTGTGATTTTGTTTCCAAGTTGACGGTGTCAAAAGACAATCGTAAGATTTGTGAAAAATCATTTGAAATGCTGACCAACGTGGACTCGTTGTTTGAGCACGTGCTCATCAATTATCGATGGTTGTTCGCGATTTTTTTCCTTATGCCACTGTCCCTCGGTTTTGACATATTCAACCACACGCGAAATTGGATAGTATTTAAAATGAGCAGTGCTCCTAAATTTCACGAGAATAAAATACGAGATGTTCAGAGGCAGGTAAGATTTAAGTGTCTAACTTTTTTATTACAAAATTAACATCATAATATCACAATGCCGGTACAGCTTTAAAATCTCCTTCCAACCATCCCGGAATCATATATGCAGGATACATTAATATCATTCACTATCGCCAAAAATAATCACGAGCGTTTGTCAAAATTGCGTCAATTAATCCTTTCGGTAACACATTTTTAACTGATTATTTTGGCTTAAATTTTACTACTCGGGGGTTTTTGGGGTCACTGACAACGAATCCGAAGTCAGTATTTCGTCATTCTTAATCCAAGATGTCGGCTTCAATATGGTGGATGTAAAATCGAAAAAACTATCAAAATTCGATGATTCTGTCCAAAACTTGTACTGGGGGTTTTAGTGGTTATATGAACTAACCAAAATTATTTGAAGTTGTAAATAAATTGTGATAAGGTTAGGACATGGAAATTTCTGAAATGGGACTCTGAGCATCCCACTGTGACTTAAAGGGTTACAAACTCGGTTGAAAAGACGTAACACTGCCTGAGTAGGTTATAAGGAAATGCGTGCTTACAGCATAAATGTGACGTACACGTGCGGACATCAATTCAGAGACGGCTAGTTTTTCGGCCGAATCGATTAGGTTGGTAACGCAGATCCAACTTGCAATGCCACTGTTGGCTGGCCGCTACGGGCTGAATCTGCGTTACCAACGTAATAGAATCGCCCGAAATACTAGCCGTCTCAGAATCAATGTCCACGTGTGTACATGTACAAAGTACTGCAGTGTCCTCGTTACCATGGCGACAACGATCCGTTTAAATATGAAAAAGCGCGCGAGAGTGACGGGTCGATTTTTATCAATTTCCCAAAGGCGTCGCCACGTCGGCGCCTTTCAAGTCCAGAACCACGATTTCGTGTTCACTGCACTAATCATTTTCAACAAAATCGCAAAGTGAGTAAATAATTATTCGCCAACTTTTCCAGACTTTCGGCGATGACTGGAAAAATTGGCGGGTTAATCACGTAAAAAACTCAAAAACAAAAAAAAAAAAAAAGAAGAAGAGGAAGAAAAACAGACTATGTGGACTTTGAACAACATATTAAGCACCGATAATTTCGAACACCTGCATCCTTATCATTTGATCGTATATCACGGAAGAGTACAAATGTTAATTCCAAGCAAAACTTTTAGGTTAAAAAATGGAAAGAGAGTGGAGCAGACCGGCAAATGTGCACGGCACGTCCAGGATGGCAAACAATGAGCTTCAGGCAGCCGCGATACAAATCTTCCATGTTCAAGGTGAACGTCAACTTGGTTGACGTCTTAGAAGTGAACGTTGGAGAGCAGGTAAATTTTTGCTTTAACCCTTACGCTGCACACCTCCTGTGCTTATGTGTATAACACAGGTGTGACACTGGGTCGCTGGACGCATCAAAAATCATTGCATAGACACAGAAATATCGATTCGGATAGCTTGAAAAAATTCTAGGATACTTTTTAAGGTCAACTAGTACTGCTACCCCTACCGACCGAGCAAACTCACCCTTTTTCTTCTTGTATTAAATAAAGAAAAACAAACGGAAAGGGTTCAAATCTCGACGGTACATCAGTGTTGCCAGTCTAGTACAATTGTACAAGATTTAGTACGAATTTAGTACGCTGATACGACTTCCTCCTATCTAGTACGTTTTCGTAATTGCGTTGAAATTTTTTTTTTTCAACTGGGTTAACCCACTAGCCATTTAAATAATAATTAATAAAAATAATTTAATTAATTAGAAAATCAAAAAACCTATACGATACTGCATACCATGGGGTGTATTCCATTTATATTGAAAGAGACGCTGAAGCAATAATATAGGAGTTTTCAGAGAGATAGACTGAAAATCTGTTTTACATCGTCGTAATGCTTTTTCTTACTGAAACTCAACACATACACATAAATACTATTAAAGGATTCTAATTTTTATCTGTAATAAGAAAAACCATTTTAGAAAACGCCAATTATCATTTGTCGCATTCGAAAATTCGATTGTTTTACCTATATGTGTAGGTATGTAGTATATATTTAAACCTATACGTAAAACAGTTGCCATGGGTTTAGTTTTATCGGGAGTACGGAGATAGAAAGAATTTGTCTTATGTCCTAGAGAACATAAAGGATTACTATTGACAAGTATGGAGTATCAATATCATCGATAATTAATAGTATTCTATTTACGTAATCATAAGTAAATTTCTTGTCCGAAATTTTCGATTCTAGTACGTTTTGTGGCGCCATGTAATCGGCGAAAACGGCGAAGAATTTCAGTCTGGCAACACTGCGATGCATCGCTCTTTTGTAGAGAAATTCAGGCAACTTACTCATATTTCGAAAATCGTCAAGAAATGTGTGGTTTTTTGACACGCGTTACTATTCCCACATTTCTCACATTTCAGAGGCTAAAAAGTGCATAGTTGAGATATTTTTCGCCATTTTAGAAAGAATGAGGAGTAAAATGAGCCATCGTGAGACTGTTTTCATGTAGTATTGAGGTCGCTAGACGAGAACTAGGAATTACAATGATTTCGTAAATAAAAGATGCTTTCACGTCATGCTTCGACGACTACGACAACCAATGAACGCTCGGTCATGCTTCCAGCCGATCATTTTTATATGCAATTTCCGGTGAACATGCCGTGGGGTCATTTTGACCCCTGTGTGAAACATTGCTTCGGAAATTGGGAAATTTTTCTACTTTTCACAAACCATACTGCGTGGTGATACTTTTTACAGTATGTACGAGTCGAGCCGATGGTGACGATGGGTCAACTGACGGCAACTTTGGGTCCCTTGGGATGGACGATACCTGTTTTGCCCGAAATCGATGATTTGACAGTCGGTAGGTATTTCGTGAGTGGTCTATTCGTGTTCAAAAAAGAACGAAGTCTAGTGTTCGATGACTTGAACAACCGATATCCAACCAGTAAACCACCTTTCTCCGTAATCCTCAGGTGGCCTGGTTATGGGAACGGGAATCGAGACGAGTTCGCACAAGCACGGTTTGTTTCAGCACATCTGCCGAGCCTTCGAAGTCGTGCTTTGCGACGGTTCGATCGTCAGATGTACGAAGGAAAACGATCCGGATCTTTTCTACTCGATTCCATGGTCACACGGAACCTTGGGCTTCTTGTTGTCGGTGGAAATACAGATAGTACCAGCGTTAAAGTACGTCAAACTTGAGTACGAACCGGTCAAGTCTCTGAAAGAGGCGTGCGAAGTGTTCCGAAGACAAACCCTAAAGAAGGATGACAACCAGTTCGTGGAGGGTCTGATGTTCTCAAAAGAACGAGGAGTGATTATGACCGGTCAGTTAAATCGAGAAGCGTAAGATAAGACAAAAGCATATTCATAGATCACAGATTCCAATACATTATTACAACATACCTACAAACCATCTTCATTTTTTCATCGCTTCCACAGGAAATATGGTTTCCGAAGCGGATGAAGACCTGGTAAACAGAATTGGTCGATGGTACAAGCCATGGTTCTTCAAGCATGTTGAGAGCAAGTTTGATGGCGGTCCAAGGACGGAATACATTCCGCTGAGAGACTACTATCACAGACATACTAGATCGCTGTTCTGGGAGCTCCAGGACATCATACCGTTCGGAAACAATCCGATTTTCAGACTACTCGTCGGTTGGATGATGCCGCCAAAGGTTTCTCTCCTCAAGCTAACCCAAACTGCTGCGACGAAAAAACTCTACGAAGAAAACCACATCATTCAAGACATGCTAGTGCCGATCGAGCATCTGGAAGACAGTATTTTGAAATTTCATCAGGCTGTTCAGGTGATCACAATTGTGTCGATGAAGTATTCTTTGCAGAGAATAAAATTCAATTATCATTCGCGCATATTTGCATTGGAACTTAATTAATAATTAGCTGCTAAAAAATTTCAAATTCCTATCAATGTAAAGACTGTCATATTTTTCCGTGTATCAGCCATGATTTATCAATCAAATTATTCACATATATTATTTCCTCTTCCGACTTACGCTGAGATTATTTCCAAACACAGGTTTATCCATTATGGTTGTGTCCGTTCAAATTGACTGCCGAGCCAGGATTGGTCAATTCGAGAACGTCGGACGACAGGATGTACGTGGATATCGGTGTGTACGGAGTCCCGAAGGTCAAGGGATTTAAGCCGGTGGAATCGACAAGGGACATCGAGGAATTTGTCCGAAAAGTAAACGGATATCAGATGCTTTACGCGGATACATACACGACGAGGATGGAGTTCCGGAAGATGTTCGATCACACACTTTATGACAAAGTTAGGGACAGACTGCAGTGCAAAATTGCCTTTCCGGAGGTTTATGACAAGGTGAAGAAAACTGCTAGGCATTAGCTAACGACTCGAACCATCGCTGCAAACGTCTGGAATTTATTATATATATATAAATATTATTACATTAATATATCATTTATAAAATCGCAATAGATAAATACCATTGCTTTGATGCATGGGTTAATTATTTTATTTATAAATAAATAAATAAATGAATAAAGAGAGCGACAGAGACATTGAACCTGAATTTTGTTCCTCGAGAATTTTAAACCCCTTATTTTTTTTCTATATCCTTATCAAGTAAGCGTGTTTATTTTCGATTCAGCTCAACCGTGATCACCATAACAGTTAATAATTCCATCTTCCCTGTCTCCATTCAGCTAAGTTCACTTTCGTACTAATTCCACAACAGTCTCAAGGTGCGTTTGATCTCGGAACAACTGATTCAGGGCCCTGGATTTATTCTGTAGAATGTGCTAGTTTTATCGTAAACAGAAATATGAAGAGAATTTTGGGCTATTTTGTGAGTAGTGGTTTATAATTGTATATTTAATCATACGAATATTCCAATATTCTTCGTTTTTCGATATTTCTTTTTTGCGACGCAGTTGCTCGTCTGTGCGATCGTCCCAAAATCTGCGACAGAAGCGGCGGACGAATATTTAATGAGAAAGCAGAGAGAGATAAAAGTAGCAATAGCCAAATCCTACATTACAGATCCATTGCCAGGTAAATACTAGTTAAAACTTGAAGAAGACCGTTAATTTGTTTATACAAAAATTTTTGAAATGCATTAAAATCCTATACAGTTGACGCACAATCGTACAACATTGAGTGGAACAATTTATGGGGTAAATCTTTGGATTCTGACAATGCCCTGGCCCTGAATTTCCTCAACGAAACATTCGTCCTGGCGAATGATCGAGTGCTTCGTGTCGAGGTGGAAGTTTCTCAGACCGTAATGCTGCGCCAGGTTACCTCAATAAGTCAGCAAAAGCCAGCTAAATTTGTCAGAGTAAGTTTATAATCACGTGAAATTGCGAGGACGAATGTTGCAAAGGAAGTATCAAGTCAAATGTTCAAGTGCTCAAGCATTAACTGAACAAATTCCGTTCACTCGTCACGATGCACTCAGATCGTTGATTTATCGACTCTCGTCTCTTTTATGCCCAGAGTATCGCCTACAAGAAATCGTTGTATCTACTGATATGTCAAGTGGACGGTTCATGCAGTCTCCACGTTGGACCGAACGTGAACGATTTGCGTTTTTGCCAAATCATCAAGCACCGCGGGCTTCCAATGGACGCGAAATTTTTCACCCAAGTTAACCAGCTCTACCTAGTCGTGGCCGATAATAGCGGTCAATTCGCCGTTCCCTCTGTGTAAGAGTCCAAAGTATCGTCAGCTTCAAGTACAGAACGGTTTTTATTAACAATGAGCTTGCGTTGTTCATAATTTTTCTTTCTTTGTTTTAACCAGAATTTATCGATGGACCGGCACTTACATGGACGTCATAGCGGAGGTTTCGACTACAGGAGCAATTGCGGTGACAACAATGAACTACAAGCATTTCACGATCGTAATTTTTGCTCAGAATGTTAAAGGTTGGCCCAGAATAGGCACAGAAGTTTTCAAATTCAAGAACGGGGCGGTTGAAAAGATACAGTTTTTAGCCACGGATGGGCCAACGTCGGTCCATCACTACGAACATGAGACAGAGATGTTTCTATTGGTGATCAATGAATTAAGCGCCAGTAAAGTTTTCTGGTGGGACGGTAAGTCGCTACAGATGTACAAATTTAATGGATTTGGAAAATAGTCATAATTAATGCTGTGCGATTGATCGATTAATCGACAGCTTCGATGAATCGCTTTCTCGACAAATCGATTAATCGATGACGTCGGCTGATTGTTTTTCCGATAAATCGATTAGCCATGTACCGATTGAACTTCAAGAATTATTATGAGGCACCTTCGATTAATCGATTGATCGGAAAAACGATTAGTCGAACAACACTAATCACAATACCACGATTTTCTACTCTATCCAGGCAAGGAATTTCTCACTTGGATAGAATTGCCCGAGATAAAATCACCGACTAAGGTAAACGTGGTTTACGCAGACGGCGAAACGTTGCTGCTAGTTGCTCAACAGGTAAGATCGAATGAGAATGAAGCTCTACCCAATTTTTTGTCCAAAGTCAACAATATACGTCAGTCAAATTTATCCAACAATCACGTTACAGAACACTTTCTCGCTCTACAAAATTATGAATCTTGCCTACACTAAATTGGATCTTTTGGAAACGAAGGATAGACATATAATAACAGATTTTAACGCCCGTGTTCAAGGAAACACTATAATTCTCGTTCTGGTTACAAAATCTGAAGGGCAGTTGTGCCGTGTAGAGCCGTATAAACTGGCAATCAAAAAGTATCATCGAGGTAAAATTGACAAGCTTAATTCCTGTTATGACCGTTAGTCAAAAGAACTGTTGGACCATGATTCCAAACTTTTCAAATATTTAATTTCTAATACCGACAGACATAACCGACAAAGTCGACGGTACGTTGGAGCACTTAAAGCAGCTTGAAGAGTTGCTTATAAAGCGTATGCCAGCCGTCGAGTCGGCCTACAAATCGTGGCCGTCGCTTCTGCCTTTTTCGGAAAGCATCTTTGTCTCTTCACCGTTGGATTTCAACGAGTTGATAATGGATTCTGGAAGCATTGTGGATCTTCGCATCGAAGCACCGTCGAGCATTCTTACGCCTACAGAGCTTGCAATTGGCTTGGCTGAGATGGAACTCGTGGCAGATTTTTTGCTGAAAAGTTCGAGCGGATTTGTTTACAGTAACATGACTGCACAGATCGAGGGAACGATCATTGTGGAAGGAGATGCATACCTGGATGAAATGCACTTGGATTCACTGACGGTGAACATTTTGAACGATCAAAAGGTCGAGTTGGATGATGTATTTTCTTACACGAGGGATCAAAATTTTTCCGAACCTCTCAGAGGCAGCAGCATTACTATTGAGAACTTGGAAATTGAATCGATATGCGGGATTCCGTTTGCAAGTGAGTTTGTGTAAAAACTCGAGAAGATTTTTGTAAGGAAAACCAATAATTCATCGTCTATTTTTCATCCCTTGCATAGATTGGCTGATGATTAATAATCCCGAGCAAACAGCGATCGACTTATTTTCGGATAGCGTCAAGATTCTGAAAGACAAAATTATCGTTCAGTCTGATCTAATTCTGAACAATATCGGAGTTTCGCGACTTAACAATTTGGAGCTGCAATCATTTGTCGACGATTTATTTATCGTCGGTTTAAACCAGGAGATAAAGGGTCAGTATTTGGATTCGAATGTAAAAGTATGAAACCCGGTTTCGGCTGGTTTTTAGTGCTGTGCGATTCATACATTAATCAGCAGTTTCGATTAATCGTTTTTTCTATTAGTCGACAAATAGAAAATTTCGATTGAGCGTTTCCCCATTAATCGATTAATCGACGGTTTCGATTCATATACCGATTGACGTGTAGAATTATTATTAGGCAATTTCAATTAATCGATTAGTCAAAAAACTATTAATCGCACGATACTAGTTTTTACTTAGAACTTCTCCTGCACTGCGATATTTCTTTTTTGTTTACAGGCAGTATTTTATACAAACGAGGATTGGAGGCTTACAGTTTAACGATGAATGCGACAAATGGGATAAACGCTAATCGACTACTCACCAAGTCGACTGATCAAGTATTGGATGGAGAATTTTCCATGAAAAACTTACAAGTCGACGATCTTTTTGTGGAAAGAATTAACAACGTCAACGTGAACGAGGCTGCTAGAATATCGAAAGAAAATGTGATTTCGGGTATTTAACGAAGTATTTTTTTACTATTGTACATATTGATAAATTTCTGCTTTGCCCATGAATCTCGATCATATTGTGTTTGACATTTTTAAGGACACGTTACTTTCCGCAACCTTCGAGTAACCGAAGAACTCTTCGTCGCTGAAGGTGTATTGGTAAATTTCGACGTTCGACCGATTCAGATGTACGAAGACGTCGAGATAAACGGTGACCTGTCGATAAGGGATCTAAAGCTGAATCCTAGCTGTTCGCTTTACTTGAAAGGAGAGAAAGTGGACTTGGATTATTTGTTTAAGAATTACTGGACAAAATCGACAGATCAAACAATACCCAACGACGTTAAATTGACTGGAGGAATAACGATAGACGATTTGCGATCCGAGTATTTGAACGGTTACAGGGAAGACGATTTTTTGTATACAACCGCGACGGAAATACCGAAAAAATTCGGTCCTTTACACTTCAAAAGGTTTGAAATTGACGGCGCGATTATTGTCGAAGGTGGAGAAGAAGTGCCCATAGATTCAGTTTTGGTAACTGACGATGTGTTAGTCGTGAATCAGAAGATTTATATAAAAAATCTTACAGTGGATAATTTAAACACTGAAAGTTACAACAAAATTCCAATCGAGTATATAATGAGCGGAAAAATTGACGCGAAGATAACTGGTAAAATAAAATACAAAAATCTAGTAATAAGAAATGGAATCAAAGTGAACGAATTGTGGGTTGATTTTTTGAACGGTAGAAACTTGAGAAATTTTTTCGACGAAGTTCTGTATGTCGACAAGAGCTACAAAATCGATTATTTGGAGATCGACAAACTCGAGACGGAGAATTTCGCGGTGGTGGAAATGAACGATTTGAAGATGAGCGATTTTGAAAAAATGTTAAAGTACAAAGACGTCACCGCGATAAGGAACATAACTGTCGAGGGAGATTTAATAGTTACCGAAAATCTCAAAGTAGATTTTGTAAACGACATTACCTGCAAAGATTTCATCACAAAATTATCCACCGATTACGTAGAGCTGAAAGAGCAGTCGATATTTGAAAATTTCGTCGTATTCGGAGATCTAAATGCCAACCTGTTGAACGGTTTTAAAATAGAAGAACTAGTTGCTAAAGCGCTGTCAAAAACTAAGCGTCAGACAATTGGCGGGAAATTTAAATTCGGTAAAATCGAGGCCAGTTATTTAAAAGCCCATAGAATAAACGGTGTCGATGTTACAAGCTTGGCGCTAGTTACTGACCCCTTGATAATCGAGGGGGATATTACGTTATCAAATTTATTGGTGAAGGGGGACATAATCACCGGTTCTTTGAACAACTTGGATGTTCAGGAGGTATGTAATTTAACAGATCAGATCAATCCTAGTTTGACCAATTCAGTATATTTAAGCGACCTTAATAACTGCTGATATAATTTTTACAGATCTACGAAAATGCTCTGCTTATTCCATACGATCGAATCGCACGGCTTACAGTTGACGGAAGTATATCATGGGAGAAATCATTGCCAAAATTGGAATCCCTATCGTATCTCTTTGACAAAGCTGTGACGAAAAATACAAATCAAATCATTACGGGGGAAGTTATATTCGCAGAAAACGTCCGCACCTTTCGTTTAACAAGTTCAAATGTTATCGGAGGAGTAGATATTCAGTCGATAGTTTCAGACGCGGTTGTTCCCGATGGAAAACCGATAGCAATAAAGGGGGAAAAATATTTCGCCAAAGGTTTGACGATCGGAAAATTGGAAGTTTCCGGTAACATCGGTATCCGCAAAGTAAACGACTGGGATATTCTGGTGTTAAACTCTTCAATAGTAAGGATATTCGATACCCAAACGGTGACCGGTCATACGATATTTCGCAATGACGTAAAGATCGAGCATTTAGACGTAACCGGAAAGGTTCACGGTCTGCCGACTCGCGGTATCGCAACTATCAATTACACGCTCCCGAGCAACACGAAATTCCTACATCTTGAAGTGCAGAGTGAGCTGCGTGTGGGGAAAATCGACGGTGTGGATTTCGATACGTTCGTCAAAAACCGAGTTACGCTTGACGGAAACCATGACGTGTATTGCGACGTTGTTTTTCGCGACACGATCTTCGTTTCCCGTAAGTTTTTATACCCTCAATTAAGAAGGTTGACTGGCCAAAAATCGATACTTCTGGATAGTTTTATTACGAAATAGTCGTGCATTGAGTATATAATTAATTATTGCATTCGTATGCTACAAATATCCCTTTAAAGAGATAACAATAGAAAACAGTGGAATTACAAACAAATGCTTAGACATCGATTGTTCGTTTCAAACCTTTTTAATCTGCGAAGGCTTACGTTATTCAAAAGACTATTATCTACAAATTCACTTTCCCCCTATCATTTTTGAGTATATCGTAGTTAACTTGACAAGAAGTATCGAAATTTCGCCAACCCTGTAACCACCTCAAACACCTCATTTGCTGATTTACTCACTAACCGGCCTTCTTCGCTCAGAAAACGCGGATTTACCGTCCATAAATGGCATCAGAATCTCCGATGTCGTGCTCAGTGACAGTTCAGAGACTCAGTTAATATCGGGCGAAAAGGTATTCATCAATGATCTGAGTGTCTTCGGTAGAGTGAACGTCGGTCTGATAAATGGAATCCCCGTGACACAAGAGTACGAAAACGGTATTTTCAACAACGTGGACACTCTGATCGAGGGAAACATCGTGAGTACAAAAATCCCGCTTTTATGCGTTCTGCAACAACTCTTTTTCATACTTTCTTTCGTGAATGCGCACCAGGGGACTCCTAGTTGTAGGCAATTCAGGGTACAAGTCCACTCTGGATAACTTCACTGTTCATTTGTTACACGCTGCTGATGCGAAACTCGGAGCTGCTCATAGTGAACTTGTACTGTGAATTGCCTATAATTAGGAGTCCCCTGGTGTGCATCAGCGAAAACGCATGATGTATACCTCAATCTTGTCCACGTAAATTTAAGTATTTCCCTCCGGCAGATCTTTGCAGCAGATTTTGAGACTCTTTCCGACGTTTCCGTATCCGGGCTAGTGAACGGTATCAAATTGACAGATCTATCTCGGCAAATAACGAGCGAAGTGAATACTATGATAAAAAACCTCGAAACCGGTCAAACATACATAGACAAAATGATCGACAGATCTATAAACGCGACCGCGTCAATGCCGGATATTTTCTTTTACTTGGACGTGGATCAAGAGCTTGTTATCCAAGCCCCAAACATCCGTAAAATTCAAGCCGTCAGAGTGGAATCGATGACCAAATTAAACCTTTACGGCGTTGAACAAGGACGGCACTGCGGTTTGCCGGATTCTTGTCTATGTCCTGCTCAATACGTGGCTGAACTCCTCGATTACGAATGTAAAATATGGAGGGTCAACAGCGCGAGAACTGTCTATAATTTTCACGAATTAGAGTCCCGTTTCGGAATGATAATCGTCAGCAACGTCACATCAAGCGGTCCCTATTGTACCTCAGAAAATCACGCTGCCGAAATCACTACGGTTTCATGGATGATTCCCGAGAAGATGCCAACCGGTCAGATCAAAGGACATGTCGAAGCAGATCGCTTGAAAATAGGCGGTTATTTGAGCGATGCCAAGACCTTTATGATCGGGGGTAAAATTTCTTTAATTATACCATGGTTGATTATAGTAAGTTTGAATTGTACCGCGAGTTTTCTGTGAAACTCACCACTCAGCGCCAGTAAATAGGCAACCGTTGATATACTTCGAATACTAACGCGATAGAAAATGTAGCTTCGGTTGCCTACTTGCTGGCGTTGAGCAATTAGTTTCACAGAAAACTCTCGGATTTGTTCTTAATTCCTCTATAATTTCGCAGAAAAATTCTACGTCGTCCTTGCCATTTACTATGATGCATTTGTCAAGTCCCACGAAGTGAATTCATTAGTTTACGAAATAGACTTATCTAGTGGTGAAATTACTCTGGTACAAAAAATTCGAACGAGTGGTGCTATTGCTTTAGACATTTTTGCCACCAAGGAGCACGGAATTCATCTACTTATAGCCTGTACACAACGCCCAGCCGAATCTCAGATCCATCGTTTTAAAATGCGCAAATCTAAGGTGAGCAATGCATTTTTTAACCATTTACAAAATCGAACTATACGCGTACGACAAAGTTGTTTACTTCATTCCAGTTTGAACTTTTGAGGAGCTTCCGGACCGGAGGAAGCCAGAATGTCAAAAGTTTGATACAGGAAAACGAATATTTCGTATTACTCGATGATCCTCTGGCCAATTCCGTACACGTTTTTTATTACAACAGAATATTTGATAACTATTATTTTTATCAAAGTCTATTTCATCAATCGCTGGTGAAAACTATCGAAGTATTTTATTCTGGAGGTAAAAAAACTCTCAGATCACTTTACGTATTGTACCAAATTTTTTTAAACTTTCTTCATATAACTTCAGTTTCTTTAAACACTGCCATTTATTTATACTTTAGCTTCTGGGACCAGTGATGCCTTCGTAATCGTTACCACTGAAGAAGGACGATTTTTTGTCTATGAATACATGTATTACGAGGTAAGAATATGTCAGAGACATTTTTTCGTAAATAATTCAGTAGTTTACGGCGACACAACTTCAGTTATTCAATTGCGAGTTTTTCGTTGCTATGTACAGGGATTTCAATTGCGGGTACAGCAATGGTTCGACGGTGTTCAAACAATGGCACAGTTCAACTATTCTCAGCGTCGATATATTTTTGTCGGTGCCACGACAAATAGCACGATCTACAAAATCGTGCAACAAGGGCCAGTCAATAGTTTATAAAATTAATTTTCGAATTTTCTTTCTATCACTCGTGCATGTTTAATATTTAAATATTTTCAAATTAAAAAGAGAGAAAAAAAAATTTTGAAAAACAGAAAAAAAAAATGGAAAATCTTGCCAATAAGGTTGTTGAAATTAATTTGTACTAATTTATTGTTACATGATAATCATATTTATTCTATTGTTATATGTATATACTGTTATATTATACACCATGTTATGTGCTTTGTTAAGTATTATTATACATTCTATCGTTATTACTGAAATAAAAATTCTGCATTGTTGCCTAAAACAAATGTTCAATGTCGCCGTTAATGAATTCTAACGTTGTTATCTACAGAAATATTCACCATTGATGAAACTGATTTAGTAAACGAAGAAACTCTTTAGAAGAATATACTCAGTCAACGTTGTTGTTGCCGTTTTAACAAATGACTTTTTGATTTTGGCGCCGAAAAATGGAGTGGAAATTACGATGGCGCCTCTGTTGGTTAAAATTAGAAACATCTCGAAATCGGTAGTTTCACATATGTGCTTACTCTATGGTCGAAGCGTTAGCCGGCAGCAGCAGTTCAATCTTTTTGGTTATAGGTATACGTTGTACGTATAAAAAAGGTGATCCGGCCTACCAGCCGAGTAGACACGTAAAAATTTTTATCCCAATCAATCGTTTGCTGCCGCCGTTTTTGCCGTTGGTATCACTCTTGTTAACACGTTAACGATCAATTCTTTAAAGGCAGGTTTGTTTATCACACTTATTTTGCATCATTTCTGTCGCTAATTATCAACGCGCTTACTTAACTCTCTATGCAGTACGGATAACAAGGCTAAAAGCAAGTCCTCAACACAGTTCATGCTGCATACATCGATATTCAAAAACAATAATTTCTTATGACGTGAAGTCGGGCGCGTAAGATGTGCGAAAAGTGGGTAAAAGTTGACGGTTAATTTCCCACTGAGGATGAATTAGCAGATAATCATCACCGTCCATAATGATTTGAATTTTTTTTTTTTCCACCACTCCACTCCGCAAAAAATGGTACTTCTCTGCAAATTTCTAACGGACAGGGAAAAAAATAAATAAATCCATATGGATTGAATTACTTCGAAGTCAGTTTTGTTACTCTTTTTTTTTTTTTTTTTTTTTTGCCCCTTATTTCTATCTTTCTAATTGCATTAAAAATGTAAATCAGCGGTCTTAATAACTCAGACTTTTCTTCTTTTCTAGTAATTATAAACTCTAACTCAAGATGGCAGTAAAAGGATTGATCGCATCGGTTGTGCAGTTGTTAACGCAGCAATTGGAGGATGGCGATCTGTCGGATAATTCAAGGGAGAGCTTGGAGGTTGCAATTCAATGCTTGGAAAGTGCCTACAACGTACAAGCGTCCGATGCTCTGCCTAATATTAATTTATTAGAATTGTATCAAAATTCCGTCGATAATGCCAAACCTGATTTCGGACCTCCGGCTACTCCTGAGGCCAAGGCTGAAGCTGAAAGACTCAAAAACGAGGGAAATAACCTCATGAAAGCCGAGAAACACCATGAGGCCTTAGCTAATTACACAAAGTAGGTGAAACGTCGATGAAATAATTGAAAACTTAACAAAGACTCACAATATTCCAATGCAAATCATCGAAAGGTCGAGAGACCGTCAACGAGTAATAATAACAAGTAATTTTGTTTGAGATGAAAACATTGCAATAAAATACTTTGATCTGTATTTTTTCAGGGCCATTCAATTGGACAGCCGCAACGCGGTGTATTACTGCAACCGAGCGGCGGTGCATAGTAAAATAGGAAATCATGCTCAAGCGATAAAGGACTGTCACACAGCGCTTGCGATAGATCCTTCTTACAGCAAGGCTTATGGACGTTTAGGGCTGGCTTATTCAAGTTTAGACAAGCACAAAGAGGCCAAACAGAGTTATCAAAAGGCATTGGAAATGGAGCCGGGTAACGAGAGTTACAAAATGAACCTACAATTGTCCGAAGAAAAACTTGCTCAGCAGGGCGTAGGCTACATGGTTCTTGGAAATAATTCTGCTGGAGGAGCAGGAGGAGCTGCACCCAATATGGACTTGAGCTCCCTACTCAGTAACCCCGCACTTCGAAATATGGCCCGTTTAATGCTCTCTGACCCCGGAATGCAAAACATGATGAGTGATTTAATGAGTGGAAATGTAGAACAAGGAGGCCGAATGGAAGCTCTGATCGAGGCGTAAGAAATCAATCGATCATTGTTATCGCTAATGTGGAATGAAAACTTGATGCATCGGGGGTTTAAAAATTCATTTATACAGAAATATTTGCATCCTTATTTTTGAATTTAATTTCAAATTCATAGAGTTTACATGTAATCATGCTTAAAAATTGTTGTATTTTTTAGGGGTCAACAGCTGGCGCAGCAAATGCAGAGTGCAAATCCTGATCTGATAGATTCTCTGAGACGACAGATGGGAGGAAATCCAAACGATCCAGAACCTCCGCAAGAAAATTGAAATCCCGAATAAGACTGCCGCGTTTAAAAAGAAAATCCTTCTTTCAATCGTTGTGCTTATTATCAACTGTGCAGAAATGTGTAGAGTACCTCGGTTATTCTTTAAAATTTTCATTTTTATTGTTAGAATATTAATAATTTCCGGTATTTCGTCACCGCCACTGACCATTGTCTGAATGTTCAATGATTTGATAAACGCACGTCTGACCACACTTTTTTCTTTCTAAGTGACTTGTTGAAGAATTCCATGAGTCGCAGCAACGAATACAACCGATTTTCAAAATTCAATAAAAACAAGCCTAAAATATGGTCTTTAAAGCGCATTGAGGTCGCCGCGATTCTTCAAAATCTTCCTCCCTTGTACGCATGCTTCGTTATTAAAATAGAGACCCTCTTATGAACGCCATAAAACCTACGTGTGTTTGATCGATTCTGGTCTAACTTTAGCGTGTTGAAATACCACAATGAACTACATTATTATTTTGTAAAAATACGGCAGCCATTGTAAAATGTGGTTTTCTTTTTACCAGGAAAAACTTAGACGTAATTCAATTGAGACAAAAATTCACTCCGCGTTTCAAACTTTGCAAAAGCTGGAGCCTATTTTCAGGCACAATTTAGAAATATGCTAGAATACGATGATAGCAATGGTGACGATAGGATTTTTCAGCAATTTTGCCATTATAAGTTTTACACAAAACAGCATAGACCTAAGAGAGTCCCGTTATTACGTAGAACGGGCTGTTTATCGATTTCGAAAACGGAAGGCAACCTAATTTTGGTGGATTTTTAGAAAGACAAGAGGTATTGGACATTGTATCATATTAGAGATTAGGAAGGCTATTCGATTGGTATTTGAGTAATTTATGCAGTAGTGCACGACATTGTTACTACATTTTCCCTCTGTTCTTTCAATTCTTTGTTTCGCTTAGGCTTCCATTTTCTATTTTTGTACATATTATACATTGCAAAATGATTTCATCAAAATCCACGTTCTTAATACGTATCATGTTTAAATACTATACGTATAAGTGTGGCACACGAATAAACGACGGTGATTTTTGCATTTTTGGATTGATCAATGATCGATTGTAAACCATTAGCAAAAGTTTAGTAATACATGCTTCAATATTATCTGAAATGTTGAGTATAATCGTGAGGCAAATGCTGTAAAAACTGAGAAAAAAAACTTAGCACCTGTTAAAAATTAATTTTACTTAAAAAAAAAAAAAAAAAAAAAAATCAAGGGAACTGTTATTCTAAAAAACTCGCCCCATGAATTATCTGTTCACATGCATACATACACTTAGGTAGAGTCATAGTGTAAAATAGAATGGGAAGAATCATAATATTATGCTAATTTATAAGGTGTTAAATAAAGTATAGACGATTATAAATGAATTAACAATTCAAATTGGAAAATCAATTAATCTCTATAACAAACAATTGCTGTTCCGACTAAATTTCTCTCTCATCTGAAAATGAAACCAGAATTTAGGTGTACCGTATTTATTAATGTGATCTGGCGGGTGAAAAATGAATTTTTATTCATTTATTCTCAACATTCCTGTGATTCCGGACAATCTGGTCCGGAAAAAAAATTTAATTGCTCAACAAATTACCTAAAGACAGGATTCTAAGTAACCGTGTTACTTATGCATATACACGCGGCAGGAGAATCAATAACGAAACTTTACGCTGGATTTTGAAAGAATAAGATAGAAGAGAGACAAGTAGCATGATATCGAATAAATTTGAAATTCATCCACGCTGCAGAGAAAATGAAACAAGGAATAATATAATTCGCTGTAGTTTCGCGGAGTACGTACACCATGACCTACCCCTGGACCCTGATCCTTCATTCTCCTCATCCGTCTATTTCCAATAATCATCATAAATCCAGCGAAGTTCGTTGATTCCGGTATGTGTCATGGATGACGTCATGCGATTACTGAGCACGCACACGCAGATTTTGTGTTGTACGAATATGTGTGCATAACTACGTGACTGGGAAGGTTGAACGGGCATTGTTCGTATTCCTTACATATACGCGCATGCGATGATACGGATAAGCAACTAGGCATACAGGAATACAGATTTTACATGATTTTATAGCACACATCGATACAACACAAGCGTGATTGCCCGCCCCGGCTGAGGTCATTTGCTAATATACAGGCATAACATCGTTGCATGCGTCTATTATATGCATGTATGTATAGACGTATGCGTGTATCAGATCTGCCTATATAGGTATTCGAAAAATTCGCGATCTCGAATTGATTGTAGCAAGTTAAAGACTAGTAGAAAAAAATGAAACTACATTCACGTCACAGTTACCTAGTATGTATGTATGTAAGTATTTTATCTGCCTGACGTGAACGTGTAAATTTAATACTGATCCAATGTCAGGGATTTATGTGTTTGTACAAATATATGTGCTTATGAATTGTGTAATGAATCAATTAGTAATTATTCATATTTCAATTTTTAACGCGCCGTGCCGCGCCGCGCCGCGCCTCGCGTTTGTTCATCCCTCTACCGCGTCAATTTTTCTCACTTCCGCGACGGTGGCGCCGCCACTCAGGGTTAAACTAAAACGGCGCTACCATCGCGTTTTTGGTACCAAGCAGCTACCCCCTCCGGGTATCACCGCGATTTATGATTGGTTCGAGCTTCTGACGTCATACGATTGCTGCGTTCCGATTGGTCGATATTCCGCAAGTCTCTCCCCCACAACGTGACCCGGGCGCCCCGTGCCTCACCGCGGCGAGATTATTGAGGTGTGGTCATCGAGGGGGCGGCAGCCATTTTCTTGACTATCTGTCGCATACGATTTCAGGTAAATACGCAATTATATTTTAAAATAATCCGTTACGGTGGGGTTGTGCGATACTGTGCCGCGCTACGTGTTCCATTTACGTTACTCGTATCGAAGTTTTGTTCTCGCGACAGTTTATCCGATATACGAAAAACTCGCAGCTCGCGAACACGGCGTTTGTTTTTCTTTTCTCACATACTCTATACGTATACACGGAGAGAGAGAGAGAGAGAGCGAGAGAGTGAG
The DNA here is from genome assembly GCF_021155765.1 of Diprion similis. Classification (NCBI taxonomy): domain Eukaryota; kingdom Metazoa; phylum Arthropoda; class Insecta; order Hymenoptera; family Diprionidae; genus Diprion; species Diprion similis. The sequence goes on from NC_060114.1 coordinate 17,869,681, forward strand.
CGAGAGCGAGCGACACACACGACACACATACACAAACAAACGTATACACAACGACACCTATTCATCCTGAAAGAACAAGAATATATTTACAACAGGATAAAAAAAAAAAGAGATAAAACGAAACGAAACACGAAGTGAGGAAAATAGGAAACTCTGAAAGAACGGGAGAGCGATCGAGCGAGTGAGAGAAAGAAAAAGAAAGAAAGAAAGAAAGAAAGAGTGAGAGAGTAAGAACGATACGTGGTGGTTAAATACGGGAATAGGTGTGGTAGATGAAATAGTCACGCACTGTAGAGTGGAAAACAAGCTCCAAGTACGGAGTAAGGAAGCATATCCGCAGACTGGGAGGATTAAAAAGAGGGAGATAGAAAAAGAGAGCGATATAAAAAGGAACTTGATCGCAAGAGAGATAGAAAAAAAGAAGATCGCATAATCAGTGGTCATCATCGGGCGGGGACAATCTGGTGTTAAAAACCGTGTGTTTTTTTTTTTTTTTACTTGTGTTCGTGCGCCAAACTCTGAGGCAAAGCGGTCCGAGGGTAGTTTCCTATCTTTCTCTCTACGCGTTGCCCTGCTACCGATTGTGAGTATATCTATACCGCATATTGTGCGTCTCTCTGCGTGTCCTAGCGTGTGCGTGTGCGTGTGCGTGTGTATGTACGTAGATGCGTGCGTCTAGCTTGAGTCGCGAGGCGAGAATCTCGTAATATATTGAACTTTCGGTAAGTAAGTGAGGAAGTAAGTAACTTGACAATCATGTCTAAGTAAGTACGCAAGTAACTTTCCGAGTTACGAAGAAAGATTCGATCATCATCGTCACCCACCGTCGTCGTCATCTCTGCCGCCGCCGCCGCCGCCGCCGCCGCCTTGAAACGTTTATTTTACACAGTTTAGGGCGCAGGGGGAGGAGCGAAAGTTTTCAGAGCAATCTTGAACTATACACGCGATTTTAGACGTCGTTTTGCTGGGTCTTTAGTAAGTAGCTTATAATCATCATCATTATCATCATCATCATCACATTTATCGTACAAATTGCTCTACGAAAACATCGATTCATCAAGGACGAGAGTAAACCGTTTATAACAATAGAACATCTCAATATCATCGTCATCACCATCGTTATTATTCTTATATTTGTCCTATACCGCAACTTGAGTTATCGCTAAAAGTATTCCTCATTTCCTAAGGCATCGTTACTCATGTGTAGCTAAATTTCTTTCTTTTTTTTTTTTTTTTTTCCTTCTATCTCTCCTTTTTCACAAATCTACTTACTTTTTTTTACACGTATACTACGTGCAAAACTTTATTCTTCAACAAAACGTCGTCTATCTTCGACGACATCATTTTCATCCACTAGAAAAGAAAGAACTGCGTTTTCACTTGCGATCGACTCGTCGACTCGACTCGACTCGACTCAGCCCCACCCTTCTACAAGTCAAAACAAACGACAATTTTTATTACCTTATAAGCTTAGATTACTCGCATTTTGTTCACGTTCCGTCAGTTATCGTAGTCGCATTACCATTTTTTCGCCACTATTATGCACTGTGCATAAACTGAGATACGTACCATTTCCACATTTTTCCTTTTCACTCTTGTTCACAAATACCTTTGGTAAAAGTAAGATTTGAATATCGACGGCAAGTAGCAGCCGAGCTGAAAAACGAAAATCTATATATCGGTGAAAAAGACTAGAATCTGTCATGGATTAGAAGCGTGATTGTTATTTATCGATGAGTCATGAAGTAGGTGTTGCAACGTGATCATTAATATACTACATGTATTGTACATATACGTACGTATGCTGCAAAGGTGTTAGTATATCCCTTTGTAAAGTGTTGTAATTCTTTATTTAAGAACAAAAAAATAAAAAAAAAAAACATATATTTTATATATATATATGTTAGATTCGATATTTTTGTTGCTGTGAGGAAAAGAGGAAAAAGAACAGCAGTAATATCAGCGGCTTGTAAAGTACAATAGGAACGATATCGCTTATATGTATATGATGTTTTTTATTTATTTATTTATTTTATTTTATTTTTTGTTTCGTCCTAAGCCAATGTCATTCGCATGTGTTAATAATTTGTGCAAGATTATTCAACGTTTAATTACATACTTAAGCTTAATGAAAAGAGGAGGTGAACGAGACAGAGTGGGAAATAGCGAGAAAAGAAAGTGTCTTGCACAGAACTCTCGGTAGTTTGCCATCTTGTTTTCTTTTTTTCTTTCCTTGTTATTAACTCGACGAATATAATTAAACGTTTCCAATGAATGAACCTCCGGCGATTTAATATATAAATAGGTGACAAATTTTTTGTTCGCATCGTATCGTTCGTCCTTTCTCCCTCCTAGGTGGTCGTTAGTTTGGTGTTTTGTCCTATTAGTCAGGTGAAAATACTTTTAGCGTGTTTTCGTTTTGTTCGTTTATTTATTGGATTATTCATTTGAAAAGAGTGTGAAAAAGTGATTACTTTTAGTAGAAAATAGCACCCCTGATTCTTGATTTACTTTTGTTTTACTTTTTTTACTTTTTTCCATTTTCTTTTTCATATATTTGACACTAAAAGAAACATGTGCCCATAAATAACAGTGTGAAGAAATTTAAAGATCGATTTTTCTAATTCTGTGTTGTTATTTGCGATGGGCTCCCAGCTCGCTATCCATTCTAACATATAAAATCTCCACTTAAAACAGAGAGACGCTGAAAGAAAGACTTTAAACATGGGATGCATTGTGGGCCGGAGACTCGGCCCTGACGATACTGGGTACCCTGGATCAGGTACGGCCCAGTATATTTCTTTTAAAGCTTTAGCTCTCGTAGGTCCAGAGATTTTACCAGAGAAATATTTTCACCTCGTTTATCACGATCGTTTTACAGCTTGTCACAACGTCCGATAAAATCTTCCAATTCATTTGTTACGCGCGACGAGATAGAACAGCAGTCGACGCTTGTACGTTTTTTCAAATTATCATCAAAATCTACTAACAATATTCATTTATACTATACTAATACTTTTCTTCGGGGGTTTCAAATTACCAGATTAACAATTTGCAGCAGTTATTAGGTGTGTAGTTTCGATTTCTAGTAGATACGTCAAAATTCACTTTGATCTCTTCACATTGACGCTTTCGAACCATGAGTTTGTAAACATGTGCAGCGATTTGTTTTATATTGCAAAGTTTCTCAGGATTTAACTTTACGCACTTGTTTCGCAAAATATCCTATTTTGATGCATCAAACTTCGACGACCAGAGTTTGTTTCCATATGTTCAAACTTTAAACATCAATTCTCGGAGTTGATATATTTAACGATAACTTTGTTTAATGTGCCAAATAATTCTTACATTCTAAATTCGAGATTTTCTCAGAATTCTCTCGCCGCGGATCAATTTTGTGAACAAATTTATCTCCCATTGCTTGAAAAATGAAATCTATCCTTCGCAGATAGAAAATTCATTCTCAGTTTCGTTGACAAATTGCAGTTGGAACATATTTTGTCGGACAGTGAGTTTTATCAATACTGTACTAGTGCTCGATCGGTAAAAATTTACACACATTTATATATATATATATATATATAAATATTCATAATGTATATAAATGATATATATATATATATATTTTTTTTAATATCAGTTTTTTGTTTTTTTTTCCCCTCTTTCTTTGCTAATATCGAATCGTAGTATGGAAATGAAAATATTTCCAGTAAATGGATAGATCGAAATTGTTTATCGAGTTGAGAGAGAAAAAGAGAGCATGAAAGCGAGACAGAAGAAGTAATTTAAAAAAAAAATATTAGTGTATAATTTTGAAAAAGAATAATATTATTTTGAGAACCGTCGTAGGAAAGCAATAGTTCTAACAAGACGACAAATTTTTGTGAAACTGCGAGCATGAAAGAACTCGTCACATCGATGCACTGATATTTCTGAATGTTTGAAGTGTATAAACTTATGAAATAATTACTTTGGCAACGATCGAAAAATTGGTTCAAAGGTTGTTTATCGCTGTTAACTCTTTATTGTTCACATTTGTAGCAAAAAGTTTTTACGAATGGGAGAAAAAAAATTCAGGATCGATTTTTAAAAACGCGTAATCAAAAGGATTCGAAAAAAGAAGAAAATCGGGTACTTCAAATTTTGTAAGCAATAACTGAATTATAGTAAATTGAAAATAACATTCATTTTCAATGATCGAGGGAAATATAGAACGTTCGTCTTAAAGATTTGAATTACTCTTTGACTTTTGAAAGTGTTGATGAGTGTTCGCTTTGTGTGGTCTGAAGTCCTCGTAAATAAGTCTATCTTGAGATAACGCTACTTCGCTATCCAGGCAAAAATTTGCTAAAAGTCTTTGATTCATTTGTTACTTTTTTATACTTGCTTTTCATGCTTTTAATGCTGTTACTTCGTTAATTCGACGCAACAAATATTAGTATCGCACACGATTATCCTGTATACAGTTGTTCAATTTTAATTTTAGGATATCGTCGTTTGCTTACTTATTTTATCAGGAAAAACTGAATAAATTTACAGTATTGAGAAACGTGAAATCCCCTTTACGTAAGATGGCAATGACTCGCTGTTGATAATTCGTTGAATGCAACAATAAAACTTGTGACACGTTTTGTTTTTTTTTTATCGTCTTCCATGTTCGCACTTCAATTATATTTATACAGGTCGTTGCAAATTGTATCGATTGTGAGATTAAAAACTGTCGACTCAAATTCGTACTTGTGTGGTTTTTTTTTTTCTTTTTTTTTTCTCTCTCTTTTTATCCTCTTGAGTTCTTTTCTTCTCATTATGATTGAAATTTGGTATTTTCTGGTAATGCTTTTGAATACATTTTTCTCAACGTTCGCATTTTTGCCATCGTTTGACCGTCTGTAGCTATCCTTAAAAAAAAAAAAAAATCAAAACAACTATAAGTATCTTGTATTGTTGTTATCGGTATTATTATTATTATTGTTGTTGTTATTATTGTTATATGTTGCTTGATTTTCTTTGATATTGCTTCATTTAGCGTCTTATCATTAATTACAGCTAAAAGCGTACTTCAATTGTAATTTCTTCTCTTAGGCCGCAGTCAAGAAAAGTGTGGCAACATCCGTCGCTGAGCGAACTTGATTTACATTTAAGAATCTCTTTACTGCCGTAGCATGTCGGCAGTCTGCAATATAATTATCACGGCCTCCATGTCCTCTGTAAATATTGTTATCGAACCTGATAGCAAATTCTTATCACATTCAACGCCACCCTCTTGCTCGTCACATTTCAACACTTTCGTATAGTTTCAGACTAGAAATATCCACGGTAATGATAAATTGCATATTTTCAAAGTATTTTTTTTAAGTCTTTTCGCATCGATCATCGGTTCATCATTCTTCCATTTTACAAGACGCAAAGCCAACTTCCGCCCCTCCTTTTTTTTTTTTTTTTTTTTTTCCTTCTTCATCTCGATAAATATACATGCAATTTCAAACGAGTATTACAGTCTGGCGTTTAGTGTCTGACGTAGTATCAAACACAGCTAGAGCAAGAGAGAGAGAGAGAGAGAGGAAATAGAGGGATTAAATGGAAAAGATTAACCGCCAATAATGGTTTTAGGTATCAAACAAGAATTATCGTCCACTAGCCATGTACTCGCACCTGATACCGATGTATTTCTATGTAGAGATAGATTCGATCTTTATCTCTATTTCCAAGAACATATGTGGCTGCTGATTATTTTCGTGTATGACATAATCATTCTTGCAAAGAAAAAATTAATTCCTTCTCACGTATGGCATTGAAGATATTCCGTGACTATTACTACAATCACTTGATGATTAATTTGTTCTTTCTATTATTCACATCTTTAAAATAGAAGAAAGTAAAAACCCATAAAGTTAAATTATTATTTGGACAGCTTACTTTCCTCTTTTTCTTTCAATCGTCGAGTTTTCATTACTTTCTGAATGTTACAAGCAAAGCGAATGCTGCTTCTTTTATCGTGCAGTGTTCACGTGTTGTATGTATGCGTGTGAATGTATAAAGCAATTATTAGCTGTATATAAAACTTTTTAGCCAATCAAAATGATTTTTTTTTTTTTTTTTTTCCCCTAGGCAAATAGTTTGTCAATAACACATTACGACACGCTTTTATCAGTCAAATATCGAATAATTGTACAAAGAGAGTAAACGTGACACAGTGCACATCCTTAAACATCCTCTTGGTTTTAATAAATAGTAGCTTTTAAAGGGAGCTTTTTTTTTTTTTTTTTAAGTAATATGCTTCATTAAATATAAGAAACAAATTATCGATTAGACGATATGTTACGTATATAGATATCCCTCACGAGTATTGCGATAGAAAATAATTAATTAAGTATCTAATTCACACTTAGCACCGAGTATATAAAATATACGTACACATAACACCGCTCTCTAAATAATTATATGTAGCGCTAAGTATAGAGGTTCAAAAAACAGTATTATAAAAAATTCTTTGAACTGCTTTTTGGCTACCTCGATCAAAGACCCTAAGTTTCGTAACAATTTTCCTAATTTGTTGTTTCTCTATCTCGCAGGATTCATGGCGGCTATAAGAAAGAAACTGGTAATCGTGGGTGATGGTGCCTGTGGTAAAACTTGTCTCCTGATCGTTTTTAGTAAAGATCAATTCCCCGAGGTTTACGTACCCACTGTATTTGAAAATTATGTCGCGGACATCGAAGTGGACAGCAAACAGGTAACTGTGATTTAAACCTAAGAGCATATCGAACACTGTTTTTACCCTCGCATATTACAACTCTATAGTTTCTAAATTTTCTGTTATTTTTTGATAGATTGAATATTGACAGAATATTTGATATTAATTTGCTTTCTTCTTAACCCCAGACATTGATTGAAAATTATCTTTTTCAGGTCGAACTAGCCCTTTGGGACACGGCTGGTCAGGAGGATTACGACAGGCTTCGTCCACTGTCTTATCCGGACACAGACGTTATTCTGATGTGTTTCTCCATCGACAGTCCCGATTCCTTGGAGAACATTCCTGAAAAATGGACACCAGAGGTCAAACATTTTTGCCCCAACGTGCCGATAATATTAGTCGGTAACAAAAAAGACCTTCGCAATGATCCCGGTACAATTAAAGAACTTGGAAAGATGAAACAAGAGCCAGTTAAACCCGAAGAAGGACGTGCAATGGCTGAGAAAATTAACGCCTTCGCATACCTAGAGTGTTCTGCCAAAAGCAAGGAGGGAGTGCGGGAAGTTTTCGAAACAGCAACCAGAGCTGCGTTGCAGGTAACGAATTGAAAAAAAATTCTGTTTCCAATTTTCCATGGTCTCTGATTATTCATTCGTTTTAAATTTTTCTTCTATTTTGCTTTAGGTGAAGAAGAAGAAGAAGGGAAGGTGTAGGCTTCTTTAAGAAGTAATCCTGGCTGGGCCAAATTGGATAAAGATAGTATGGCGTTGCCGAGGAAGCATTGCCTGTGCTCATCTTAGGTCTCTTGGCCCCCGTAAAAACCCATAACATAAAATAATATCTTACCTTTAATTAATTATTTTACATAACAAAAATAGGACAACGTCTAACGCGCGACCTGCCGTTGTACGACACAAGAATCCCCGGGAAAAAAACAAAGAGAGTAACAGAAAAAAAGGTGACAAATTCTACTTTGTCGGGTTGAAGTAAAAGAAGAGAAAAGGGAGAGAGAGAGAGAGAGAGATCGTGAACAAGGGAAAATCGAAAAACTAGGGATAAAACAAAACAAAACAAAACAAAAAAAAAAAAAAAAAAACAACGCGAGGAAAACAAACAAAACACAAAGAACAACAAAAACAAATACACATTGAAACACGAGATAACAATTATTATCCAAAAAAATGTATTTTTCAAAGTTAACGAACTGTGCTTCACGTTCGAGCGATTAAAACGATCATAAAATGAATTTTTAATTATTATACATAATTATTACTATCTTTAGTACTATAATAATAATAATAAATCTTACCGCTATTATTTTAAATATTATTACTATTATTATTATTATTACTATTACCATTATTATCATTACACGAAAATACGTTCTCTTTACATTCTTTTTAATTCTACATACTGTGTAGTCATTATTATTATTATTATTACTATTATTGTTATTACCACACCATATTATTTCGAGAACTAACGAATGATGCGCGAGTAATTAATTGTTAACTTGCGAAAATGATGATTGAATTTTTTTTTTTTTTTTTTCTGCGGATAGTTATAAAGATATACGTTTTTGAAAGACAAAAGATACTTAACGACATTTTTAGTAGAAGCACTGTAGAAAATCATGAAAAGAAAAGAATCAATAAAAAAAGAGGAAAAATGCTAATTTGAATAAATTACGTTTTAACGTGTTTCGGATATTTGCATTGTGGAATAGCACGTGTTAATTTTTACAGTATTGCATTTCTCGCGTGGATTGTAAAGATACCTCTTTTTACTTTTATGCGTGAACGTATTTTTTTTTTTTTTTTATACATTTTTTGTTCGTTTTTCTTAAACTCGATGAATTCTTTATTTCGCGTTTCATCTATTTAATTATTTTTATTTTTCGTTTGCAACGAATGCATTGCTGTAATACAAACATTAACAGCTATTACCATGTAACTTTATATATTTGTGTAATGCGATCGTTGAATTTTTTTTCCAAATCATCGCATTTGTTTGTGAAATAGTTAGTTTTCCATGGCTAGAACGGATATATCCAACTTCGAAAGCGTTTACGAATCTAAATATAATGTCTTAACGTGTCAGTCGTAATTACAGTATCAAATTCAGTAATACACGATTTGAAAATTCGCAAATCAAGTTAGAAAAAGAGAAATTCAAATTAAAATCGCATTTGTATCTACTCCGTTATCGCGCAGAGTAGATTTGTCTTTCGGAAAATTTCATCTCTAATTTCTTACTCTAATTATCAATGGACACGGAATAATGAACTAAAGTCTACTTTCTCAATCTTCCTAGGATAAATCATGGTATGATGGTCATCAATATACCTACCACTGTACCGATGATCTTTTCGAATCATAAAAATTTTGCAGGATCTAAAAACGAGTAACAATAAATTATATGAAAAATTCTTGTGCGCCACGACGGGAGGTTGCTTTTCCATCTTCCATAAATAGACATAGGTACTTGAATCAGATTTTATATCGTGAAAAGATTAGGCTAAACGCTTGTTATTATTATCAAAACATATATTTTAATGCCTAGTTTTGCTAAGTTGAAGTAATAATATGACAAAGAGCTGGTCGTTTGAGACGTTGTGCAGTATTTGGTAATGGAGCAGTTTTAAGATCAATGCCATGCGACCAAAGCTAGAACTGGGAATTGAGCGAAAAAAAATACAGAAAAAAATGAAAAAAAAAATAAAATCTGGATTAAAAATTATAATTATCGCGAGTAAAAATTTCTTTTTGCCAACAAAACACGTTTGCCGCAATGAAGTTATTCTATTTAATAATTATTCCTATATTAATTCTAATCATTCGTTATTTCTTCAGATTGTTTGCTTTTACACACGTGTTTGAAATATTGAGTAGAGAGAGAGAGAGAGAGAGAGAGAGAGAGAGAGAGAGAGAGAGAAAAAAATCACTTGAAAGCAGCGATAAAAAAAAAAAAAAAAAAAAAAAAAAAAAAAAAAAAAAAAACACCCTGTAATTTTACGTACACATATACTATTTATATAAAGCATCTCTGCCTCTTACCTATCGCATTAAACTATTAGTGAATGACGCTAGCCCCTGGTTTGAAAGTTTAACCTGAAGGTCGTAGAAGGAATATTTCTTAAATTTTTGGAATTAAATTAAAAAACGATACACGGGGTGAAGAAATAATAACGAAAAGAAAGAATCGTAAACGGTTCGTAAATTAATTTTTTCAAATGTTATGCTTATTACCGCGTTTGCAAAGCGTCGTAAAGTGTATGAATAATCATACGTATTGTTATTGGCTTCAAATTAACAACGCACACAGTTTTTCGCACACTATTTTAAACATATGCAGCTTTCGTGGGACAGTTTCTCTGACTTTTGAAACGGAAAATTGCCTCTGCAGTTTGAAACGTTATTTATTACAATCGTGGGACCGTAAATTGCAGAGAAAATTTTCCTGCCTAGAACGTGCGACGTCATTTCTAACGTATATGTTTAAATCAAGTTTACTATCCCCTTAAACAACATGGAATATCATTCCACTTTTCATAACTTATCGTTTTCTCTTTGTAACAAGAAAGAAATGTGAAATATCGGTAAAATCGTAACTGATAAGAAACCAATTAATTGACACCGTCTCTGGCCTTGAGCCGGCTAATATTATTGTTCAAGCGACTTGATGGAACAAAAAAATTGATTTGATTTCTGAATGGAATATAGAGGTAATCGTTGTGTCAATAGGTATGTACGTATACGTATAAGCAGCACGTAGAAATGTCTACATAACTGTGAATTTTGCTACCACGTAACTGTTGCCTATATAAAAATTAAACCTCTAAACTATATTGATATGAATTACGATGTAAACTACATAATACCAACTATTTTCAAACGTCATATACCTATATCTATTATAAAGTATAAAAACTTGGAGTCCTGATCGTTCTGAATATACTGACGACATAATACTATTTTTTCTTTTCTTTAAATAGAATCCACGCTTAGGTAAGTATAAATAGTCTTTTCGCACAGAATACAAACATCTTAGATAAAATACCAGATCATTTCAATATAAAAAATTCAAATTGTTCGCACATCTAATGAATTGATCGATGATGTAAACGAAAAATTATAATGAACGAAATGAAAATAATTAAAAGAAAAAAGAAATCCTTTGTAGCAAATGTTATCTAATGCTTTGTTACAAAAAAAAAAGACAAAACCGTTGGGTCAAAATGAATTTACCCAGTAGTTGCGTCACTAAGTTTATTTTAGCGTTTACTACTTTCCAAATATAAACAATAAGTGGATTCAACTCGGTGTATGCGCGGGAAGATTCAAACTGCGGTTCAAATTTGACCTTGCACATACGTCATTTGCGAAAATAGTATAGTTTTCGAAATCTACACCGAGATGCAGAAATAAAAGAAAATTTCTTTACCGACATCCTTGAATATTAGGTATTCAGCTTCAGTCACGTTCAAGGGAAACTTGTACAGTGACTGGTGTATTATGTTTCCACCACGGTCTTACATACAGGTCTGGGGACTCGTCGAAATTTGTATGGTGGGGGAAGTACGCTTACGCTGTATTTTTTATTTTTCAGCGCTACCGCTAGTTGGCACTGATGGTAAAGTAATGTTCGCAAACATAACCTCAAATTTCTCAAACAATAAGTGGTGTGCGATGACGAAGTGATAATGGCACACGATATTCTTAAAAATATATAACGATGTACGATTTATGCGATTTTCACTATTTTTACGTACATTTGGACCACATCATTTGCAAAGTTTGAGAAATTTGAGGTCATGTTTGCGTACATTACTTTACTATTAGTGTCAACTAGCGGTAGCGCCGAAAAACAAAAACTGCAGCGTAAGCGTACTTCCCCCACCACTAGAGTCTCCAGGCCTGTATGTAAGACCGTGGTTTCCACACAGGTGCCTCTTTTGGATACCTGTGACAATACCAATTGTCACCAGTAGGGGCGCTACTAAAGTTAAACGTAACCTTAAAAAAAAACACAACCAACTGTCACCGGTAGAGGCGCTACTACTGTTAAACACGACCGTAGTGTATACCTATATAGATCAGTGCTCTAACACAATTAGAAAAGACCATGGTCAATGGTGTAAGGAAACAAGGTGTGTTCTTGCGCATACACTGCCTCTTCAGCCATTGAGGATTTGCCCGCACATGACGTCATTTATGTTTAACTATGGTTGTCGTGACGTCAGTACGGGCTATCACGTGACTTTGCTACTGCGCATCTCCGTTTAGAGCACACCTTGTTTCCTTACACCGTGGAAAAGACCGTGAACTAGAGTCTCTACAAACATAACCTTTGAGAAAAATATTTAAGCGTAACCGAACATACAATTTTGTCATATGGACTGGCACACATGTGAATAGAAATGCAACAAATGTGCCCGCTGAATAATTCTGCGGAAATTGTATTCAAAACAATAAAATCATAATCCTTTCCTCATCGTCAAAGTTTTATTTATAACGTACTGATCGAGCATTGTGGAATACCGGCACTCGTCCAACCATCGCATAAATTAGAATCCAACCCATAAAAATACATTATTGAGAAGAATCTACGTGAATATAGTATCGTGATATGAAATATAGGCGTAAATGGACTTGAATAACCAATTGTGTATTTCAATTTAGAAATAATGAAATTACTACGCTCTTCGTTGGTTGCTACATTCTGTAGAAATAGACAACTGCATGTATCGGCATGGAAAAATCAAGATGAGAAACGGAACATGGGTGAAAGCACGTGGATTGAGCCGACAGGATTTGACACGGGAATAGTAGTCTACAATCCTATACTAAAACGTAAAGTTCCATTTATTACAAGAAATGAAGGATACGCCAGTTGGTATATGTGCGGACCAACGGTTTACGACTCTGCACACATTGGTCATGCTTGGTAAACAAATTATTCTGCTTTGCTCACTTACATCGACTCTTATGGAGTTTTAAGAAATTTTTGATGATAGAAGTTTTCAAATTGACTATTTGTTATTAATAACAGTTATTTTCAGATCTAGTTTCTGTTAATGTATGTAACGTGTAAAAAATTCAGAGACATAGAATTTCCTATTGTCAAATTCAAAAGCAGTTTCTTTGTCAATTCAATTTCTTTTGTTCTAAAATCATGGCATACCGTCAATTTCTTACAGTTCCTACGTTAAGCTGGACATCATCCGTCGAATATTAGTAGAATATTTTGACATCAACTTGATAACAGTGATGGGCATAACAGATATTGATGACAAGATAATAAAGAAGTCTGAGGAGAGTAAGCGGGACTGGAAGGATCTAACAAGGTTCTATGAGAAAGAATTTTTTTCCGACATGGCAGCGCTAAATGTTCAACAACCGTATCTGTGCTGTCGTGTGTCAGAACACATGCCTCAAATATTGCAATTTATATTTCAAATAGTAAAAAATAGCGGGGCCTACGTCACCGATGAAGGTACGACCCGTGCGAAATTCCGACTGATGAAAAAACTACCACTTTGTAATATATGGTAAATAATACAGGGAAGCATCAACGGTTGTTATCACAAATTGAGAGACTATCTTCTAGTATCATGCAGATGTGTTGAATTTTGAACCAGGTTCAGTCTATTTCGATACCAGTAAATATCAGGCGTACGGAAAACTAGGCGTTAAGGAAACAACCGCACCTTGTACCCAGGGAAAAAAAAATGGCCAGGATTTCGCCCTTTGGAAGGCTGCCAAGCCTGGCGAACCGTTCTGGGAAAGTCCTTGGGGTCCCGGCAGACCCGGATGGCATATAGAGTGCAGTGTACTGGCCAGGTAATATTTACAAGAGAATCGAAAGTGTGTATTTCATTGCCATTTCCAACGCCGCATTCAAGTTTTTCTTATAAATCTTTAGTGAGAAATTTGGAAAGGCTTTGGATATCCATAGTGGAGGTATTGACTTGGCATTTCCTCATCACGAGAATGAGGAAGCTCAATCATGTCAGCATCACGGAGTATCACAGTGGGTTAATTATTGGCTACACACGGGACACCTTCATATGAATAGTATGAAAATGTCCAAAAGTTTAGGGAACAGTATCAGCATCGCCGAATTACTTGACAAATTCACTGCCGATCAGTTCAGGCTCTTTTGCTTGACCTCACATTACAAAAGAGGTAGTCTTCATTGTTAGTTATTAGTTATTAGTTATTTTTTGTATCAATGAAACCCAATTCATTCCCAATGATTTCTTTATGTTCTTACCAGGAGTGGAATACACGGATGATCTGATGGCGGCGTCTGTTACAATACTGAAGAAGGTTGAGTGTTTCTTAGATGACTGCAATAACTATGTGAACGGAACTTTACCAGAGGGAAATGTGGACGAAGTTGCAATATTGCAAGTAAGATTAGTTCTTGAATTTTTCTTTGTTTCAAAAGTGAAACAGACTAAAAAGCATAAATAAGATGAAGATTTAAAAATATTTCAAACGACTTCAGGGCTTGGCGCAATCGAAATCGGTAATTCAATCGGCCTTAGCAGATGATTTCAATACTCCAAAGGTGATACGCGAAATCACAAATTTGGTTGCTCTTGGGAATAAGATGTTACATTCACCTGAGGTAAGTAAGGTCTAGTTTTGCCATTGTTATACTCTGTACTGATTTTTAATTTATTACATTACCGAATAACATAATGCATACATCATTTCAGGAAGAAGGAACAGTTCGAAGTCCCGCTGTTATTGCTGCTCTCGCGAATTATGTAACATCAACATTGAAGTCTTTCGGGTTGGAAACAAATACGAAGAATACGCAGAAGAGTAGTATACAAATGGCGGACGTTATAGATAATCTTGTAAATTTGAGAAGAGATGTTAGAAATTTCGCGCTGGAAGTTAAGTTAAAGGATAAGAGATTACTAGAAGCATGCGACGAGGCAAGGAAAAATTTATCCCTTCACGGAGTTCAAATAAAGGTGAGAATTGCAATTCGAATGAATAGCACATAACTCCGAGCACGGTAATATCAACTTTATGCTTGTTTTCAGGATTATGGGAATACATGTACGTGGAGTTTTGGAGGAGCTAAGAAAACATGAATCTAAAAATAGCACCATCATTTTCCTTTGCTATTGAAACAATGTTATCCGTTAGGCTACCAGTAAAATAATTGTACAAAGTATTGCACAGCATAGTGATTTTAATGAATTATTCTTTGAAATTGATGATCACCTTCTCTTTTTAACACAATGCGTCGAAACGAGACAATATTCGATTTTCTAAAATTGCTTGCATCTGAACAAAGGCGCGTTCCAACGATCGCCTACGACGTTGGTCAGTGAAATTTTCCCATGTGTCGATTTAAAACGTACATATGCACCAATCATGCGTAAAATGTATCTAAAAAATATTGGAAAATGCATTTTTAGATCTGAAATAATTTATTTCTGATTGAAAATTCACACCGTAAAAAACCGTCAGGCAATAATTTAATGACATTTTCCGGATGTTGGGGATTCCCGGAAACAGTATCTGGTCAAATCGGTATCCTACCATAGTAATACCGCTAAGCAATTTAAACAGGCTCGAACGGCTAAAGTGACGCCCGCACGCACATTTCTGAAATGCAAACCGAAGCCAAAAAGGAAAAGATTACTTTATTCCTAGGGGAAAATCGTGTAAATATTAATAAAAGTAGATACTTCAAAAATTTATATTCCGGAAAAATTTCGAGACTTCAGAGAAACCGAAACGCGCGTCAACTACCATATCGATCTATTAACGTTGAAGGAGAGGAACTCCCCGAGTTCAAGAGGATTTTCCATCCAAATTCTCATTACTTTTATTCCTTTGTTGTTTATTTTGCGTTGACAGTCGTTCAATGGACGCAACATGATTTGAAAAATATTTAAAACAATAAAACTACCGCGATCCCAAGCCATGTCTGATCAGGTTCGTTTATATCTAACGGCGAAGTGTGATGGAATTGCCGAAAATTGGCGCATTCAGAGCGATTTAGATAAGTCTCGCAATAAATTTGGTGAAATTTCAAGGTTCTTACTGCCATGCTTCTAATTATGATATTATTCGCCATCAATTATTGTTGCTTACTAATCTTAGCGATAATTAATTATAGGTAGGAAGCGGGATGATGATTATCGAGAGAAGATTTTGATTAACAATAAACGAGATACTTAATTGAATAGATGCACGATACAAACCGTATCGCAAGAGAACGGTTAGACAACTGAGGTTTGATGATACCCAAATATGATTTTACGATAGTGATGAAATAGACAGCTGATCTTGAGGTAGATATTTGAGATGCAAACATTTCGCGCGAGTGTGAGTGCATGTGTGAGGTGTGAGGGGGGATTGAAATGAGACTGGAATGAGCGCGATACGATACTTTATACAAGCGGAAGCGTGATTCGAAACAAGCAAAGCTTTCATCAGCCAGCAGAGTGGAGGGGGCAACAGAGTTTTGATACGCACATAGGAATAACGACTGATGGGTTGAAACTGTTGATTCAAACAGTTTGGCGTTCAATGCTAAAGATCTAATCACGGTTAGTGTCTTGATCAGTGCAGAGGGTTCTTATACTCTTTGGACCGGTGCTCCGTGGATAAAAAGTTCAATCACATGTACCGGTAGGTGTGACATTCTAGAAATTTTGAATATGGAAACAACGAAGGAGCGGGTGACCTTGATTCTTGGGGAAGAGCGTATAGAAGCGTATCGTGATGATTTATCGTCGAAGAGCGATTACTTCGCGTCTCTCTTCTCGCCAAATTTTTGCGACACTCTAAGCTCTGAGCACCGCATCAATTATGAAATCAATGTAAAAACATTGCGGGTAAGTCGAATCAATAAGGTAACGGAAATTTCCTTGTTTGCTGATGTAACCTCGTCTTATCGGATCGTTTCTTTTCTGCAGACATTCGTCAGTTGGGCTTCCGAATGCGCTAATTCCACTTTCGCCTACATTCGCCGCGTCAAACCCAGTCTTTCAAGGTACGCCTCGCAATTCTCCAGCTTGGATGACGTTTCGGAGTTGCTCGAATTGGGCGTTTTGTTCGCCGCCGAGGAGTTCATTAAAGATCTGACGAACGTAATTGCTTACCGTCGTCTCGATCCCGAAAAATCCATCCAGCTCTGGCGATTGGCTAAGGAGTTAAATCTCTTGATCCTCAGAGATCTCGCCAAAGCCGCGTGCCTGGAACACCTCTCTGAGGGTCCGCATTGTTCCGCTTACCTTGAACTTTCCGAAGAAGAGTTTTTAGATCTGGTAGGAAGCACCTGCAACCAATCGTCCCTTGAATTTCTTCTCAAAATAACTTCACAGTGGCTTGAGCGCAATGTTCCATCTGGCGAGACCGACAGATTCAAATTACATTTTCCATTCATGTTATTGGAGAAAGATGCTCAGGACAAATATTGCAGGGTACGGATAATTTTATTGTCAGTTGCAACCTGCACGTGCGTTGCTAGATGATTGAGTATTTGACATTGAATTTTTTTCTTTTTTGTATTCTTGTTATCAATATTTTTCGTATTTTACAGGAAGAAATCAACAAGCTACGATTGAAGAGCTATGCACAATGTGTTGTGGGACACAAAGTGACTGGAGAAAATCAGCAACAAGCTTTTATTTATTGTTGGGATGGAAGCAAATTTTTCGAACTTGCTGAAATACCTAATTTTTCCAATGTTTCGAACAAGGATATCGCAGGCAGACAGGCCGTGGGGCGAGGTAAGCCTCGGGTCTTAACACAGAGTCAATTTCAAATAGTTCCAGCTTAGCGAATTGGTCTTGGGTGAAAACCGTGACATGATATTAATTTGTTGTGTTAAAATTGTAGGATATGACATCTACATTGTTGGTGGAGAGTACGGAATAGGTACAGGATCGTTTGAAACGGCAATTTGGCGCTACTCTACGATTACAAAGACCTGGTACTACGTCACCAGGTGCTTATGTCCCCTTGATAGTTCTAAGCCAAATTTGTAATTATGAGAGAAGCATCTTAAGTGACTGTTCTGTGTTGTTTCAAGTTTGCCGCAACCACGGCGACACATGGCAGTAGCATTTTTTAACGACAGGCTCTATGTGATGGGTGGTGTAGGACGTCACCGTCTTAAACTATCGACTGTTGATGTGTACAACGTTCAACAAGGTCAGAGAGTTTCACTGTTGGATGAAAGAAAATTTATAAAGAACTGAAGATACGTTTATTGCCAAATTAAAAATTCTTTGACAAAATTTTATTGCTCAATTTGCTCAATAGATAGATGGAGCAAGGCGGCGGATGTTCCTGAGGAATTCACCAGCGTACCTATGACGGTCCAATACAAAGATAAACTGATGATCTACAAATCGGCACTTTACACATACGATCCAAAAAGAAATTACTGGCAAACAACCCATTGTGACTATGAGGGTTTTTGTAACTCGTTTTCACTTGCAACCAGACCGATGTCTATTCAGTACATTACGTACTGTAACGACTCAGTCTACGTTATTGGTGAGTAGCAGTTTTAAAGCCAAAAATTATAAACTACTTACTGCTAGGGAGGGGGTGACGTAGGGTGGAGAATTAGGAGGGTACAGACTAATGGCGACCAGCAGTGGCAACAAGAAATGGGACCTGATGTGGTTTTGACCTTTCACGCAGTATTGATCTGGTACTCAGAAATTCAGGAATGATAATCGTTTTATACAATGAGGATAGGTCTCTTTTCTCATAGTACTATTCGCAGTAGTTATAGAGTTGATTTCAGTGTCTGTTTGAAAAAAAAAATGAAAAAACGAAATCCGGGTATTTCATTCTTTGTCTAACCATTTTATTTTGTCATTTAAGTTTCATATAAATCCAATCATTTGAGCTGCTTACCGCTGTTTTAATCAACGTATTTTATTACAGATTGCCACGAGCCAAAGTATGCCAAAGTCTGGATTAAAGGAGATCTTTCAAATTACCCTGCAACTCTGTTTTCGTCATGTGCATATGCGTTTAGCAATGTGGTTACCAATGGGCCGTATTTAGTCGGTTTTTCACAGAGGGATGATGTAGTCTACGTAGAAACAATGACGCTTACGAGGGATAGATCAACAGCAATGCGATTGGTATACAGGCAAGATGGAACCGGAATACGGGACTTGTGCGTTGATTCTCCGATAGGCTGTTTCAATATAATAAATCCATACAAATTGAATGAACAATTTTTAATCGACACCGATGTCGTCAAGAAAACAAGACGGTAGTAAGGCGTCTGCGTCTAATTCTCAGTATTTTTTTTTTTACTTTTGTAAGAAAATTTAAGATCTACATGACATCATAATGATCGTAATCGATACCGTATTAGTCAAAATATCGTTAAGCTTACATGATAATTGAGAAATATATTTGTAAATGATTTGTATATAGATGATGGTTTGAATACTAATATGGAATTAATAACAATAATAGCTTACGGATTTAAAATTCCTTACAAACTGCATCCTGTTTAAATATCAATAAACGACTTATGATAGAATATGAGAAAAAAATTAATTTAATTTTAGCAACATATTACAAATCAAAATTGTCTCAGTTTTATAATTAGCTATATACATGTATAGACGTGCTCTATTGTATTACTAGACATACATACATATAGGTATAGAAAATCGTAATTGTAGATAGTTGAACTGAGTAATTATTTCTATTGGTACAATAGCAATTTTTTGAGTTTTTATTTATTTATTATTTTTTTTTAATTTTTATTTTGCGTTACATTAATTATCGATTATTCTATCTAACACAGTTTTGCTTTTTTTCGCTAAAACTAAATTCACACTTTGGATTATTCAAAATTAACATTGCACATATCACACATTGTCTTCACTATAGCCTGCAACCAACGAGGATATTACTCAAGATTCTTGTTCCACCCGATTGACATTTTTCAATCGAAAATGCACTATTGAAGTCTCATCAAGAGAAACAAACGAGCCACGAAATTCGAGAAATTACTCAATGAGTAGAAGGATAAAAAAGTCTAAAATTATTTTAACATAACAGTGAATGCTACTGTACCTGAAACGGTAATTTCGCCTGATTAAAAATCTTTGGATAGAGGTTCGTGCGATATTTAGAAAAAAAACCTGAATAACAATAATTTAAAAACATTACACAGATATATATATATATATATATATATATCTGTATAGATTATAATATACATTCACCTATATAAAAAAAATCTCAAATATTCTTAGCGAACGCCCGCGTTTCTTCGCCTACTTTTCTTTGTTCTTTAAAGTACATTAGCAAAATTCGAAAATGATTCGAAGGCAGCGTGTGAAACGTGCAACCGGCAAATTTTTTTATTAAATCTAATTATACACTGACAACGAGACACGACGTAAAGGTATGGTAAACCCGTGCTACTCGAATAATAAACGCTGAATTTATCTTGCTCCAAAAAAATTGTCCAAATAATGGGACGCGCCTGAAGTCGCAGGGTTTTACCTGCTTGTGAAATATTTCCGGATGATATTTGCACGTGTTTTCGGTTGTTTTTTTTTCCCTTGTCTTTCCATTTGTGGACATTTAAAAAAAAAATTTTTTTTTTTTTTATTTATTACTTATTAGGGAAATATGCATGGTAAGTATACTATACATGTATGTATATAATCTCAGCTACGCAATTTTGTAATTAAAATCTTAGATCCATCAGCGCATATTTCGTATTTTTTCCGCACATCTTTCGAATTTCATCACATTATATATCTAACCATCCTTTCGTGCCACAAATGACAACGGCAATAATAATAATAATAATAATAATAACAACAAAAACAATAATAATAATATGCATATGCACGCATTCATGTAAATATAATATATGTATATCTATATACATTGTGTAAACTTGAATGAGAATTAAATAATTTTATGCATTTGTTTTTATACATACATACACATACAATAAAAAATCTAATATTAATAGTAATAATAATAATAATGCGGATATCAGGAATTTTTTTCCATACCTGGTTTTCTTTTTCCGTCAACCTAGAATATATTTTATGCTAGGTTTTCGTTACTTGTTACGGTAAAAGTTTTTTGTATACCTTCTTCCTATATGTATGTATATATAATTCTTTACTTTGTAAAATAACGCTATATCCTTGAACGGTTTTCTTCCTTTCTTCCTTTCTCTGTTCGTACTATGTTGCTATTTTTTATCTGCTCCCTATTTATCAGATAAGTTCTCGTTATTTCGTATGACGTATAACTGAATTTTTTTCACTACGATCGAATCCAGCATTATACGGATGCCTGCTACTCACTTTTACTCATTTTCGTTCAATGAAAATGCAGTCAAGTTCATGGGACTGAAAACGTCAGGGACTTAAAATTGTTCATAGTTTGTAATCAATTATCGTTGTTTTATACCGAGTTTTGTTTTATCGAAAACTAACGTGTACCAGAACAGTTTTTAAAAAATGGAGAGAAAAAAAAAAAACTTTAATGAAACCAAATTCATTGCGACACACCGATTAATAAGCTTACCTATATTTACACATCACGTCGCAGAGCTTTACTACCTGTGCTTTCGCAGCTTTTGGTTTCTATTGTCAACTGAATTTTTCGCTCCTTCGTTCGAAGTGCTTGCGGTGTAGGACGGCGGGCGATATGGTCGGGGACATCCTTGGGCTACAGAAGAGAGCGGAGATGGTGCAGGCGCATACTGGAGCCTGGGATTTCCATGGACACCTGAGAATTGCACCGAGGAAATGCGGGATGTTCAAAGAGTGCGAGGAAATAAGGCACAAACCAGATAAACTTATGTAAATCAGTATGTGACATGCAAATTTCTATTTTGCATGTGTAAAAGTGAAGAACAGTCTTCGAAGTAACTGCGTTGCCTACCTTGAACGATGTGTACGCCCTGGCACAGCGGCAGCTGATATTGAGGTTGTGGATTCCTGTCCCTTCCACCAGCCCCGAATATTTCCTGACCAGCATCGGGTGATCTGCTTGTTCTTCGAAGACTAGACGGCGTCGAGGCCCTTATTCCGCTCACCTGTGAACATCGAACAATGTCATATATCACCCTACCACCCCCTCGGTAGAAATAAAACCTTACAGTAACCGGTTTAGTGTATATTCATGCGTTTTCAGGGCTTTTTCTCTTGTTTCTTAACCCACCGCAGGAATTGCCTGCCGCAACATAACGTTGGGAACGAGGGCTGCACCCATATAGGAAGATGCGGACTGTCCAGCGCTCCCTCCAACTTGATGCCCAAATGCACTACCCGCTATCAACGCTGAGGGTGGATAGCCGTTCGAGTTGACGTACATCAGAGGGGTGACACTAGACATCTGTAAGTACGAATTTAAAGTGGCAGAAAATCGAGGGTATGCCTCATTCTGTGCTACCGAAACTTTTCAAGCCATCCCACCCAGCTGATTTGATGTTATAAAAATACCTGACTGGTCGTAGGCGTGTTCGGCGGTGTTGGAACCCCGTACATCATAGGGGTGGGTTGCATGCTGGCCTGTCCTGGATTATAATAGGTTGGTATAACATGCGTCGTAGGTTGATAGGAAAACTCTGCCTGAGGTGATTGCATTCCAGGAATTACAGACACGGCCGGTATCGTCGGTGCTGGATATCCGCCGACGTAATTGGCTGCAAAAACAGATTCAATCAATTACACGATCGAAATATCGACGAAATTTTAATCATTACTCACGAGCAGTCTGATTTGTCGGCGCAGGCACACCACTAGAGTGATTGTAGGAATAAGCAGCTGCGAATCTCTGGAGGTGCTGCCTTGCGTCGATGGGAGTTGGACCGTTGGAAATGCCCGCTGGTGACGGAGGTACAAAATACATCGCCGGTTGTACCTGTATCAAGTTATTACCACGTAACTGTGATCGGAGAACAGAAGAAAAAGACGAATTATGTGGTAAGAACAAATCAAGTTGTCGATGCGGTTATTTAATTCGATACTTGAAAATTTGGCTACAAAAAATTCCCAAGGCAGAGTAGTTTTTATTTTTTTTTGTATTTGCCGAAGAATTATACTCACTGGAATTTGACTAGTATGTGATTGCCAGCAGGCAGGGGAGCCAGGCTGCGTACGATGCGTGGGATGATTTTGAGTTTGTGGTGAATGCTGGTAAGGTTGTGCAGCGACGGTAATAGGCTGGCTGTCTCCAGCTCCCCTTTGGTCGTATAAATTCATGCCAATGAAGCCCGAGAGTTCAGCAACCTCCTGAAACAGTGTTTCATTGAGCATTGGATTACCACGTTTTGAAATGGGGATGTTTCATGAAATTTTTTTTCAGTTCATATTGCTGTAGTTCAGAGAAAAGTGATAAAGCATCATTTTTCTTTTACCATAATTTGAAATAAAGTTGAAGCAGATACAACAGGCTGAAAAACGGTATCATGTCGTATCACCCATATTAAAATGTATTTATGCATATCGAAAACAGATAAATTCAATTGTATATAACTTTCGTAATTATCATTTTGAACAGAAGTGAAAAAATATTGCCTTATTATTTTCGAAACTCTACTTTGCACACGTATGAAAAGCAGGAGATTCTCTTCCATCAAACTCCTCTACTCGAGGTTTGACAGCGTCGAAGAGTCACTCTGAAATTCTTGGATTTTCTCACCTCGTAAGGCTGCGGAGGAATTCCAGGCTGCATTCCTGGAATTTGATAACTCGCAATCATGGGATTTTGATTGCAGCAGATCATATCTCCGCGTTCGGTTCCCTGCGGGGTTCCATCAACGCGAATTTGTGCCGAAGGCTGGTAAGAGGATATCGTGATAGCTGACGAAGGTCTAGCATGCATCAGATAAACGCCCTGATTGTTCGCCTGCGAACCAGGCGACATGTAGCTCGCACATGGAGTTTGAGGGGGGACTTGTTGCCCATGATTGTAAACGTGTGGGGCATAATTTTTGACTAGAGTGTGTTGCTGCCCTCCATGTTTTTGCTGTTGTTGCTGCGCCCGAGAGACCGGAAGTTGCTGAGAAACCTGCGTGGTCGTTGTATCGAATGGGGGACTCGGTGAGGTCGCGGAGTTGGTGAACATCGCGGCTTGCTGATTGCTGTTCTTTTCATGTCTCGCACGCTTTTTGTGTTGCTCCGGGATTTTTTCAGGAGGGAAACAATTTTTTTCGATTACCGGCCGTTCCTCCTCCTCTTCCGGCTCCTCCTCCTCCTCCTCCGTTTCCCCAGATACTCTTTTCTCACTTCGATCACAATCTGGGGAAATCTTCGGCGGATTTTCAGGATCGAAACGATACACAGAGCCGTCCGAGTTCTTATACGTCAGGTTGGTTCGAGGATCTATTATCACGCTGCCCACCGGCACACTCGCTATGTCGGTAACTGCCCAGATGACGGTCTGCTGCGTGTTTCCGTTAGGACTCGAGGGTACCAACTCTTGACCAGATATTCGCGAATTGCTCCGTCCCGCAGGCATCACTGGTGAAGGCGATGGCGAGGGAGATATCGTTGCGTCGCTTCGCTGACTCTGGGATTTGTAACCACTACTGGACGGACTTAAACGCGAGCAAGTACTCGTTCCTGAATCTGAAACGTTCCCAAGTTACCAGATTACTCGTTTATTCACAAAAATATTCAGTTACTGGTATTTGCGAATGAATGTTCTCAGAAGACGACATTTTAAAATAATATTAATTTAATGGTGAATCCACCTTGTTTAGTAAGTCGAGCTCCAGCACTTCGTGTAGAAGTGATGCTGTTATCCCGAGACAGCATGCCACCTGCAGCATATCCACCGAAGCTGTAAGACTTTGGGACCGAGGGTCGGCGTTGGGATCCATTTTCGTGAAAGGATTCCACCTTCAGGAGCATTGACTGCCTGGTTGACCGAAACAAAATCCCAATCAATTTTTACGAATCTCAATGAAGTTTGGACAATTCAGTATGCAACTTCAGATACCTGCATAATACATTTTTAAAATGTTCTTACCTGTTGCGGTGATCAGAGATCAACGTGTGAGACATCCTGGGTTTAGGCGGCGCGTCTGAACTCTCGGCAGACGACCATGGCCAAGATGCTGCCTCAGTGCTTTCGCCACTGCTGTCTTTGAATATCCTGCGTCTCGCTCTTTCGTACTCTTCCTCTCGTTCTTCAAAGCTTTTACTGCGCCTGCAATAGTCTGCTATGAAACGATCCGGGGACTTGAAGTTAAAACTCTCCTCAAATGAGTTCGAGTCTCTCTTCAATATGCTGCGTTTGGGTTCCTCGTTGAGGACTATATCGTCCCTGATACTCTCCTTGAACCTCGTGTCCGGGATCCTGGTGTTCTTTGTTCTCGTCACAACAACGCAGAGGCCAGTTTGGTCGACGTTGTGCTCCATGCCAAAGTACGCGGCAACGCGATGCACAAGCATCCGGTTGTACGATGACATGTTGGGGAATTTATGACACACTCTTTGTCTGTCTCGAGCAAAATCAACAAGCTCACGTTCGATCCGGAGCAGAACCGTGCGGTCCTTTTGATTCCGATTTAATGTGTCGCCTATAAACTGCTCCAAGTCTATGCCTGTGCTGTCGGTGTATAGCTCTGTGCTGCTGTCTGTAGAACGGTAAGACATTTGATCAGTTTTTGCGTCATAGAAAACGCCAAATCAAAGAATTCCGCGGCCACGAAAACATAACAAACCTCGTGAAATACTGGGTGAAGTTGCATCGAAGCTGCCTTGTGAAGCGTTGCGATGTCGCATTTTGTGCCTAGACCCTGGTCTGCTGACGGAGAGGGTATTGTTGTTGTTGTTATTGTTGTTGTTGCTGCTGCTGCTGTTTCCACACTGATTAGAACATGGAACATTGCAGGTGAATGACAATGATGAGGTAGAGTTGGACTTTGTCTGTTCACTCCTGTTCCTCTCATTGCTGTGCATTTGCTGAGCCAGATTTGTGCTTCTGGGCGAATGTTGCAGTCCGTGGTTCGGTTTTGAGGTCTGCTGCGAATGGGGCAGCGAAGATGTCTGCGAAAGCCCTGGGGAAATGTTTGACCCACAATTACTGTAGTTCCCCACTTCAGTCGGACTCTTGGCGTCTGTTTTGATCTCGTCAACAACAGGCGTGGCGTTCTTTGGCGGAAGTGCTTCTGGGGAGCCAAGTTGCCCTGGAAATAAACGTGCGATTAGGAAACAGATTCTGATCCTTTCTTTATTAGGTCAAGTATAAGCTTCATGTTTCGTTAATATTTGTAAAGAAGAAAAATGGTCGGTACCATTTCGTATAGAGTTTGGACAGGTCTGAGAGACAGGGAGGGAATCCCTCATTTTTTTCTCAACATCGCTTGTCAAGGTTGGTATATTGCTGTCAAGCATCGGTTCATTATTGTTATTAAGTGGTTTCGGCCTGCCAGGACTGGTTGATGAGTTCCTGGCTGTGATTTTCTCTGCGTCCTGCGCAGGGTGCAGACCATTGGGTTCTCTAGGGGGTGAAGTCGACTCTCTCATCGCGTGACTTCTGACTAGGAGCTTTATTTTGGTGTGAGACTGTGGGGTTTAATCATTGTTACAGTTGTTATTTTAATTACCCACAGGTGAAAAGTTTGAGACGATAAGCCTGAAGAATTATCTACCCTGTTTCGCTGATTCTTATGCAGATGATCCGATTTGTCAGAGGCAACGGCGGAAACTGTAGAGGTAGAGCCTGGAGTTGAACTAGAAATGGAGACCGATGGTGAGGACGAAGACGTGGATGTGGGGCAGGATTCGTTGGCGACATTTGTTGTCCCGCCTATCATATTTGGGACTGATTTACTCGACTTTGCACCAACGAGGGGTTCGTGCCTTGAGTATGGAAGGGAGGGCATAATCCCAGGGCATCTAAATCTGTAACATATCGTTGAATCAAAAATTTAGCTGGAAGAGATTGTTCATGCGACAAGACTTTCTAAACAGAAAAAGAAAATCCCAGGTCTCAATTAGTGTAAAGATTTTGGATACTAGATTTTTCGCTGCAGAAAAATGGTGATATGGGAATTTGCTTACCTAAAGTTGTGGAAAAACGTCAGCAGCTTTGGTAGTCGAGATAGTCGAAAGCCAAAGCTGCTAATCCCGCATGAGCTATTAATAAATATCTCCACCGTTGCACGAGTTCACCTGTAGTGAAAGAAATACAATAACAGATTACTGAATCAGGTTAAATAAACTAGATGAAGATGTTTTTTGTTTCGAAGATGAGATATTCTCATTGATAATGAATAATTATTTGCCCTAGTATTGTTTCACACAATGTTACAATGTTTGCAAGAATGCAGGTAGTTTATAAATAAAACAGTTCAACTCACTCTTCATTCTCTGCTCATTTGTTTTTTACTTCGTTATTTAAAAGATGGAATATCGCAGAATGGTAAGTACAGAATCCACAGAGGCAGATGCCCGCTACGGTCGTATAGCTGGCTGGCATGGGTGTCGGAAGACCTCTGGCCAATGGTCCTCGCTAGCACTATTCAGCATTTTTCAAAACGCTCTGAAAGAAAGTTGTTTATTTCAAACTTTTGGCATCTTGTTTTCGAATCGCCATAAATCATTGTAACATGTTGTAACAGCAGTAATTATAGTTGTTGGTAAAGAGGGAAAAAAAGGTAAACAAATGATGGTTAGAACAAATAGAACATTTGCTCAATATCGGAATCTATTTGTTGTACAGTAAATTCGCACATTCCAATACCGTCTCGCGATATAAGATCTAAACATTGGAACAGCGTTATTTATATTCTGCACATACATAATTAAAGACTCAATGATTTGGGAAATTGCAAATCGCACAATGAATACATATCTAAATGCATACTATTTGCAAACCAGGGTTCGGGAAGCGGCGGCGAAGGGAGGGGGGAGAAAAATGGTAAATCAAATGCGATTTTCGGCGCTAATTATTTGCTAGTGAAATAGGCAAACCAGAGTGCATCATGCAAACGAAAATTGAGGCGATAACTAATCTGACAGTTCGATCCTGTCAATGTGTAGTATGTTCATATTTGACACGATGACGCAGAGCCAGTGGAAAAAATTTTAGGTTATGTCACGCAAATACTACGCAGTGATAGTCATTGGAATTTCATTGAAGCTCCTCTCATCGAAAATCTCATCGAGTTTTACCAGTGGCAATTAAATACAAAAGCCTTACGTAGCTTACAAGATCGAAAACACGGTATGATTCGATCGTTCCTGTCACGTCCGCGCATCTAAATGACCACCGGAGGTTCCTCACTCACCCCACCGCATATTAACCCTTCCAAATAGCACGCAGCTCCGTCTTGTTTTTTGCAAAGGACTTGTAGCAAGCGGATTGTTTTTATCGTGAATTTACGACCGCGAGTCGCGTGTATTGGATAGAGTAGCCGCTTGCATTGAAATTTCATCCGAATTCGTACTCAAAATCGCGTCAGAACAGGTTTCGATATAAGTCATTAGGGTTGCAAATCCGATAAGCAGTGCTCTTTCATGATTGTTTTTTTATTCCATGACAGGTTTCATCCCCGCTAGATGGCGGGTAATCCACACGCCTTCAAACCACCGTTTCAAACTCGTCGATTGGGAAAACCAGAAATTCTCGGTATAATCTTACGTCAGTCTACAAATAGAATATCAATCGTCAAAGAAGTTTTTCTCATGTCTTGGAAAACAAAGTACCACGATCTGGCGGCGGCCCGTCGCTACCATGAATGAATCTGTATTTATATTTGCACAAGATTTATTTACACTTGAATAGTCTACACATATCCATAGCGGATATCTGCGGCTACAGAGCGTGACTGCATCCTGCATGCGTATAACGCACCCATATTATACACACCTATAAGCGTGAGGTGTGTGACCAAGATTTTATATATTAATTGCGTAAAGGAGGGGGTATGCAAAACTGGCATACGGTTATGCAAATTGCATTGACAATGTAAATAATAACTTCCTGTACGACGACCGCGCGTCGGCGTAATATATTTCGGGTGATTCGTTCGATAAGTTTGAAAGCAAGGATATATTTTAAGACGTTCTAAAAATAATCTTCACCATCGGTGCGATATCGCTTGTAAATCTATAAATATATACAAAGCTCACCTCTACCTGGTACGCGAGCGTAATGCCGCCGAGCTTAACGAACGTTAGAAACTATGAAAACAATTATTCGGGTAATCGAACGAACTTGAATTACATCATTCCGTTCGCTGTGAATTTTCCATTGTATTATTATATTCTTGTGTAGACCGCGCATTTCAACCCACCGTTCCTTTTGTTACGTGATGTTATACATTTGAATTGAAACGCAACTACACACATCATACGTACACTACAGCTTCTCGAGATTCCCTGGGTATTGATATAATGCACTCTACGTACGAGTTCGCGTTTCTTCCCTAATAATACACCGCAAACATCGCTTAATAACTGAATTACATATGCACGAATGACGCGGTGCGACGCGACGGGGCGCCGCATCGAATCGTACGGGTGTCTCGTATATTATTATGAACACGTTAGGCGTATGCGAAGTATTATACGTAATCGCGGGAGCCGCTGTGTAGCGGATTATTTCGTCGTTGACGACGATGTCGACGGCGGACACCAGCCATCACTGATACCAGGCACACCGGCGTTATACTCCTGCATGTATGAGACCGGCTAGTTGCCACGGATCCGGGGGCTGAGTATAACAGCGTATATCAATGGCCCAAGGTCACGACGACGCCGTTCGACGAAAATCCCACCACTGCGACCAAGCGACAACTATTTTCCGTTTTTCTTCAATGTCGTGTGATTCACCACCACCCCCTATTACGTACACCATATACTAACCTACGTTCGTGGGACTATTGTGTTGGTCATACCCGCAGCCGCGATTATTGATGTTATACGGTATTAGCGAAGGGTGGGATCATTCGCTTTTTCAAAACGACGCTGTGTCATTATTTCGCGAGAAACAAATTAGCTGGACTCGGATTTCAGCTTGAATTTGAAGTACGTTAATTGCTGAAGTGTCCCTAAAACCAAGTACCTCCCTTCGATATCATATTCGAGTGACTTGATATCGGTATAACGGATGCAATTGGTTTAGTAATTTTCAAAACACAAGCGTTTAGCAGAATTCAATAACAATTAGAGTCGCGATGCTTTCTGCACTTTTTTTTCTGACAACTGGTGATGAAATGCACTTATCATTGTATTGATCTCAACAGGTATCGAATCGAGACGGCCATTTTAACTACCATCCGCAATAGGATTAAGAATTTTCAAAGAAGTAATTCAAACGCGTATTCCATTTCGAGAGGAAAGTTTGTTTTGTAGAAGATACAGAGCAATCGATCCATACTTAATCCTGATGGTTTGACTCTTATCATTCAGACTTTAGCTTATACAGCGAGTTCGCGATATTCACGTAATCTTACGAATAAACACGCACATTGAATATAATGTTCACGAGAAATAACATGAGAACGCTTTTATATGCTGGTGCAGTATTTGACGCTAAATGGTAAAACGAAATTCAAGCATAAAATACATCAAAGAGTATTATATGAACGATAACAACGTTCGTCAGTGAAATATATATTTCATCCTGAGAGGCGATTATCGTGTTACCGACGAATATGTCAAATTTGCATAGTACATTAATTATACGTCGCTTACACAGCGAACAGTAGTATTATTCTCATTAGCTATGAGCATTCCAGCCCTGAGGAATACTTTTTTAGGAAGCGATGTAATATAGTATGAGTGAATTTTCAAATATTTTCATATGTTCCACTGATTTTGAGATTTACAGCAGTCGAAATACTTCTAAGTAGAATTCATTGACTTGCCTAATTAACGTTCCATGTCGTCAATCATCGCGAATGCCAAACTTTGTACACAACAGTGCCGGTTTAAAACCGAGTGAATTCTCTCTCTCTTTCTTTCTCCTTCTCTCTTTCTTTCTCTTTCTCCATTCGCACGACGTCTGGTCTTTCGCGACGTCAACGACGGCTAATTTCAGCCTCGGTATCACCTCGAGTTCCACCTGCGGCTCTATGCCGCCGTTGTCCTCGTCATTCCGCGGAGATTGACCCGATGTCTAAGAGGGAATTGATCGAACCGTTCTCGCCTCCTCGGCGCCGATGTTCGCTGTCCAAAACGCAAGTATGGTTCAAGGTGTTTGGAACGTGGTGTCACGTGACCGATTCAAGAGTTTTTACAGGAATTCATCTAATTTCTTGGTAAACTATCGATGCGATTAGAAATGTTTTGTGATATGATCGTTTCGATATTAGGAAGTCCGCTCTGATCAGCTAACACCGATAAATTATCATATTAATTAGTAATCGAGTCATTCGTAGAATATAACCTCAAGGCCTGCCTCGCGGCGAAATAAATAGATAAAAAATCTATGCGACATTTATTCAGTCCGAGCTGACCACAGCTCACTTACCGACGATGGCAAGAACATTTTATGAGAAATTACAAATTGATTTATGTTTTTACGACAGAATAATATCGATTCTCGGAAGAACTCTTGAATCGGTCATGTGACCCGATGATCAAAACACCCTAAGGCATGGTGTAATTAACGGTTATCTTGTATATACGCAATCTATACATGCTTGGATGAACAGACGTGATACAAGGTGTTGCAGAATTTATCTCATGGATGTATGTATGTTTATTAATTCCTTGGGCTTCCGGCTCACTTGTTTCAAGTACAAAACAAAATACGAGTTCGATTCTATATGAATTATGTGACAATGACTCCCAGTCTCCCATGTCGGCTGCATCGACTGTCATTGTCACATAATTCGTATAGAATCGAACTTGCATTTTGAATCGAACCGAAAATAAGTTAGCCAGAAGCCCAAGGCATTGACAAACATTACTGTACACACACTCTGTGAGAATCGGCTGTGGAATGTCGGAGGGTGTTATGTTCAAATTTAAATGCCAGCGAGTTTAAGTTAGCCAATTGCCATCCGACTTGACATAAAGCAAGCGACGCGCGCAGCTGGTAGAACGAGTGTGACCGTGAGTCTTCGGAAAAAGTGAGCAGTGATTTGTCGGTGTTAACTCGTATCTCGTTCGAAAGATCATTACCCAAGTCCCAAGTTTACGTTATGGATACATGCACCTTAAGGCGAAATATACATGAGTGATGATTCATTGATTCAAAAAATGAAAATGTACTTATTTATTTCTCCATACTAACTATAAATTCTATTCTTGAAAGGAATATTAGGAAATGTCAAACTTTGATTGTAACTTTTGTCCCTTTCCCCTCGGTGACCTCGAGGACAATGGAAAATTCAATAACGCATGTGCGCGTTTTGACCCATGTTCAAATATTGCTGCAAAATTGTTTACGTTACAGCAATGTGATCGAAAACAGAAACAATACTGCGTACAGTTCTTACAATTTAAATAATTTTTATAACGCTTTAATTTCAACAAAATCCACGTTCAAACAGTTGGAATATCGAGAAAAAAAACTGTTGAGGGAGATGAAATCAAGGCTGTTGGGAGAATTAATAAAGACTTTTAAAGTGAAAGAAGAACAGAATGACACTGCTCAAATAATAGAGCATACAAAATATAATTTACCAACGATCGTGCAAAGTGTAGATTATTACGAAACCTGCACAGCATCTACTTATACGTAATTATTAGGCTAATTATAAACCTGTCGAAAAGAATACTATACCGTTTATCAAGTATAATATGAACAAAAATTTATTGAGCAGACTAGTATTAGAATTATCTTAATGACTGTTCTGACATTTCTGTTAAACGTACGTTTATACACATTGATACTTCGAACGTAAAAAACGTTGACCGTGAAGTGCAAACAGTTAATTTTGGCTTATAATCATCGAGATTTTTGATTCATGTTTCCGTACCAAGCTTCATATCCTACTGCAAATTTACATGGGATTCTGTTCCAATTTCTTATACAAGGATACATACGTATACACATATCAGTAATACAATTTTCGTATCTGTATATATTCCTACGGTTGAAATTGGAAGATGATCGCTTATAAATTTGCAGTTAGGTGTCCGGATATCCTGAAGTGTTATTGCATCGAACCTTCGGAAATTGAACTAGGTACACAAAGGAAATAGAAATATCTGTGTGTTTTTTTGTGTGCACAGTCGACTTAAAGAGCCCGCGTTAAGATGCGGCGAAAGCCGAAAGAAAAAGGAGGAATGAGAGTACTAGACAGTAAATTTGCCTAAGATAATTTGTGGTCTTTTAATGACGAAGATGAAAGGGAAGCGGAAATGTGAGACAGAAAAGCGTAGGTCAGGGTCGCGCAGGCGCGTCTCCGGCGACCGAAGAACTCTGTAGCATGAGCTTCAATCCGTCCTTTCGATCCGCGGGCATAAACTTTGTCCTAGTTTATGGTTTATGGTACCCGCGTTATTTTGCACCCGCGTTTTGATGCTTCGAACTCGTATACATCGAGAGTTCGAGTCTCAACAGGGGGGGGGGGGGGGGGGGGGGGGTAGTTTTATAATACGCGGAAGTCTCGACTCCCGCGGATTGCTTACTTGGGCCTCATGATCGGCTGAGATCTACGTCACCTTCGCAGTTTTTCGGCGCATCGCAGGTTGCAGTCTTTTCAACGATGAAAAGGGGGGAAGGGACCTGCAGAGGCCTCGGCTCGAAGAACGTGTTGTGTGTGCGCAAAGCGTTATTACGACGGACGAAGGAGGCGTGCTGTACCGCGATCGGAGGATCAGAGAAGATTCGGACGTTACTTCACGCGGGGCAACGCGACGTCCTCCTCGTGCCCGTGTCTTCGTGATACTGCGCGAGGACTGAAGACGAGTCGCATCGAGTTAGTCGCGCCTGCGCACCCTCTGCAGTTTTCACCCCTACCCGCAAGCTCTCTTGAGCGAAAAACGCGGCGACGATGAGGTGCTGCTGGTGCAGCGGTAGCCTGGATACATGCGCTATTACGCTAAATCACCGAAATGCGTACCTGCATATTCGACAATAACAAGAGCGGCAACAATAAATGGCAACACTATACAATGGCGATACACGGAACATTGTGCGCGCCATTTTGAATGCACGGGAACAAGCGCGTAATTGATATTTGACGCAGCGTGCGCCGTGGCATACAAAGAGGGCTTTTTCGTCCTTCTGCGAATCCTTTTGGGGATTGCAGGAGCGAGGTTGAGGGGTCGTGGTGCCGATGCACCCTGTGTTGCCATGGGAACGACCTACTTCCCCCTGGAGATTACGGTGGTAGTAGGCGCCTCACCGAGTGACCGAGTGACCGACTGCGGGAATAACCAACCCTGTGTTCAACACCGAGCTGCAGTCATCTGAACCTAATTTCTTGTACATAATGCATACATACATACGTAGTACTCGGCTAATTATCATTGTATACCGTTTGTCGTCCATAATAGCAGCTATTAACTCTTTTATTTTCCTTTTTCAATCTTCGGGCGGGTGGTGCAGGCTTAAATTTCGACACACATCAACTCGCTGTTTTTCCATCTGCACAATACGGGTAGATTTGTTAACGGGTAATGTTAATTGCCTATACTCAGGCGAATTTACCATATCCTTGAGCGTACATGACAATACACCTATATTAAAATATATGGTATACTACCGTTGTGATTTGAGGGGTGAAGATATTCCTTCGGGAAGGTTCGACGGGGCGAATTTTTAGTTGGGATTATTTTTTTCTTTTTTTTTTTTTCAAAGAACGGTTAAAACCAAGATAGAAAATAGTAAGAAACTGATGGCTGTTGTGTTTAAATTCACAGAGCCCGCACCTCGCGATTCCAGGACAGCTATTGACGACGCTTTAAATTTGCGATGATTCAGTGTATCGCCATTATTCTGTTGCGTGCGTGGCAACAATAAACCGTTTTATCGTTTTTCTGTGATGAATCAACAGTAGCAGAACCGTGGCTCGCTAAGACCATTTTCTCGGTAGCTCTGGCATCACTGCTCGGAATTTTTTTGTACTCATTTAATAGAATGGAAATTGTGTTCGAATTTTCTAGACTCGATTTTTTGTTTCTCATATTTTTCCTATAGTTCTTTACCAATAAAAGGTTTTGACGATATCGATGTATTTTCTAATGGTTCAAAGACAAACGTGAGATGCGAAGAATTCTGATCACAATAGGTATCGCGCGAAAATTATTCCGCGAACCCCACGGCCGTTGGATGAAACAAAGAACCGCTTCGCTTTGTTCACCACAATTGTTAAAGGCTGGAAGAGAAACGTCAGTTTTTTGTAGGTTCGTTTGATATTTGGCTATTTATTGGCATATCTATACAATATTATCAAGTTGACGTTGATTTCTCCGATTATCACCATTTTTGCAATCTCAGACAGCCAATTTTTTTTTTTTTTTTACATATACTTGATTTGTATCGTACAGAGGGTTTCCATTCGTATCGTCCGGAAACAGTAACAATGGAGAACAAATCGATAAGCGAAACGGAAAACAATAATAAAAAAACAGATTCGCTCTCTAAAAAAATAAATAAAGGTAACAGACGCAAAATCTCGTAATAACGATTTGTACAGACCATATGGTAATTATAATAATCGGACAGCACTACTTATATCGAGATGATAACTAGTCAATAATTACAAAAGCACAGCATCGATTACTTTTCCCAACGTTATCCCAACTAGGAAAAAAGTAATCTTGGGATAGTCCTGTACTATTGTATCTACTATATACAAATCTATCATACCGGTAGAATTCGTGCAAATGTTTTCTGGGAAATTTAACCCAGAGTGAATTCGCCTGCATTTATGCAATTTAAGGTGCATTTTACTGATTAACTTCTGTTTTATGGTGATTGGTTGGAGAAAGTGAGAAATTCGGCCAATCGTGTAAAATGAACAAATATCGATCGGTAAAATGTAACTTGAATTGCATAAATGCAGGAGGATTTACTCTCAGTTAAATTGCCTAACAGAAATTTTCACGAATCTTCCCGGTATATTAGAACAATAGATCTTCGCAGTGTTTGGCAGTGTGGTTCGTGTACACTGTAACCAAGTTCATTAATGTACAGTGTGGCCTATTTTAATCGCACGGCACCTTTGTTGATTTAAAAAAAATTTAATTCTGAAATGCGCATGAAAACTAGTAAAACGGATTTCTTTCAAGCTATGATTGACTTTTGTCCTGTTTCAGCAGAGAAATCCTGATGCTTGTTTCATTTTCATTTGACTTCTCTTCTATCTCTTAATTTTCAACAATAGGGGACATTAGTCTTGAGGATTACAACAGACCACCCATCTCATGAGTCAAAACTTGATTGACTGAATTTAGTCATCTTCTGTGCGCTGGAAGTACCTGGCCTCGATTCGCTTGCACAAGTTGACCAAGGTCGGATAGCTCTTGACGATGTTAGCCAATGAGTTGTTAGGCAGTGGTGTTGTAAGGATCGTGAAGATGTGTCCAAAGGCCAGAGCATCGAGTTCATTTGGACTGCTATAATTTTGAGAGCTTGGCTTAAACGTTTTTGTAAGTAAAAATAAAAAAGAACCTAGAAAGACCTAACAGTGCGTGGAACTTTATTGCACGTACCTGCAGATAGCAGTTTAAAATAAAGCTTTAAAAATCTATCACATGTCTAAACAATATCGTTACATTGGAGAATTGGTGAGAATAAAAATTGCCTACTAAGATTTCAACCGATTACAAATTCTTTCAAATCTAGATGGCAGGTTTCTTCCAAGGAATCATTCTTCTCATTCACTTTCAACATGCCGAATGAATCTTCTGTAAGAGGAAAAAGGCACTCAAGGGATCCGGTAGAGTTGCAAAGTGAATCTTGGGATATGGTATCAGGCAGGTGCACTTGGCCAACAGAAATATCTGATTCCTTTTTGAAATAGAGAGTGTTCACTGAACGACAGTGTTCAATGAGCTGCTGGAATTTGCCTATTGTAGCAGACATTCCGCAGGCAGAAGGAAGGAAGGATGTAGTGGTCAGGGCATGAATGTGGCCAAACACTAAAGCATCCAATTCAGTTGGCCTTAGAGAAAAAAGAATTGGAATTTAGGATTGAACTTTAATGTCAATTATCTTGCATCTTTTTTGTACTCATTCCCCTGATTCCTTATCATTTTTTGCATCACGGTGAAGTATTAAAACTCTGTATCAGCTAATTGTATGAAAAATAAGTAATATACTCACTCGTCACCAAAGAAGTAGGTTTTTCCTTCGAGTCTCTCGGCAAGTGCTGTGCAGCAGTTCTTGACCTCACCAAATACCTCGTCAAGACTTTTATTGTACCAGCCCAAGACATTGAGTTTCTTTGTAATCTGATTCTGCTTTTGCCAGTTAAGAAGGTGATTCAGAGGCCAAGGATATACGCTGCCGTGCCTGGGCTTAGTGACGGAATTCAAGGTGGCCTGATCTACCCAACAGACATACTGTTCAGCATTAACTAGCACATTATTAACGAGCGATATGTAAGCTCGCATATCAGCCTTATCAGTTGCCCCAAGCTCTCCGGAAAGACTGGAACCCTTGCTGCTGATGAAGGAGACGATCGGGTCGAACTCCGATACAAGGAAAGCCCCACATTGAATAAAAGGGACTCTTCCCGAGGGAGACATGTATTCCGCGTTGCTTCTCGGTTCAATTTGGAACTCCAGGCCACACATTTTCAGGTACGCCTGAACCGCCAGGCAGTTTGCATTGTCAGGGAGCAGGATTTGCTCAACCTCATATGGCTGATACAATTTTATCGGCTGCGGCCAAGGCTCTTGAGCTAAGAGTAAATAGTAGGAGAGCAAAATTTATGAATAATTTCTCGGGGATTTAAACAGGATTACATAAGGTTATGTTAGGTTAGGGTCAGGTCAATTTCTGCTACTAAGGCTAGGTTAGGTTGCAACGGGCAACTGATATACTGAATTTTAGTAGGGTTTGAATAGGTTAAATTACATTTACGTCATGTTTTACAACAGTTAAGCTTCGTCGTGTTAAATACAGATTCTGTCATGATAAAGTTGCGACGTTGTTCTGAAAGATAACCTGAGTCAGGTTAGGTTAGGGTCGAGTCGGAGCACGCGTAAGATCTCAAGAGGTTACGATTAGTGTCTGAAAATTACCTCCTAACTCCATGGCTATCGTATCTGAGAGTAGAACATCTGGCATTATGACAATTATTTTGACGGCGGTGGATTTACTTCGTTTATTAATTAATGTGGTAAGCTAAGTAAAAGCAGGCTTCGAACAGCAGAAGATACATGAATCTTAGGGACGTCGAGCTATCGAGTTGCTGAATCGAGCGGTCGAAGTTTCATTTGAGGTGGGCATTTTTGAAATCCGATTGGAAGGTGATAATGCTGTTTGATTATTAAAATTACCGTGAATATCCAGATATTTTTCACCGCAGATAGCCATGCAACCATGCGTCGATGTCAGAGAGTCATCCTGCTATAATGAAAAAGAAGTTGTGTAATCGAAAAGTCGAGATAGGACCAAGCTGACGTTTGGTAACCTCTTCGCAATCCATGACGGAGAAAAACGTCTGCATAACACGCGCCCCGAGTAGTGGGTCTTTTGTTTTTCCAATCAGAGTTTCGTAGACTTTTGAAAACATTTTTTTGAATGTTGCGAACTAACGAGGATTTGGTATGAAAACAGTCGATTTAGAGAAAATTGATATGCGAACACCGAGCAAAAATCAATCACAACACCATTTCAAAAATGAGATATGTCAGAATGGCCACCGAAGCGATCAAATCAAGTACTCGAGAATCAGGTCATAGAAATTTTGGATAAGCTTAATCCAGTCCTCTCATTATCAAATATAGGTGATAGAATAAATTTCCATAATTTTCTAGCCTCTTGTGTATCCAGAATTCTCTGATTCATGAGAGTGTGAACATTTTGCATTACGTTTGTACGAATTTTGACCAGCTGGTATTAGGCTGCGTGCAAATGATGCGCGTGAATCGTTAGATCCGGGGTCTGCAGTACCGATCGAGCGCCCCGAACTTCCTCTTTCAAACGAGGCAAGATGTCGAAAAGAGGTGAGCCTGAGTTTGGGCCGAAATAAATCCGTGATAATCGGCCGTTTCCGAGCGAGACGTAACGCGTTTGGGTGTTTAGCGAACGTGGAAGCTACATGTGCGTCATGCGAAACGTATATTTGAAGTTATTTGTGCCGTACGAAGGAATAATAACCGTGATAAATACTTGCCGCCTGTCGACAACACGACACGACGCGACGTACGTCTCGCTCGGGGACACGGGAATAACCTAACAATCGGAGACCACGCGAAACTCATGGATGTTTATCAACCTAAATATTTCTGTTTAAGGACGTGGTGGCTCCGCTGGAGCAAAGTTTAGGATATCTCTGGGTCTGCCCGTTGGCGCAGTTATCAATTGTGCCGACAACACAGGTGAGTTGGTCCAAATCGTAAGTCAATGCTAAGCGTGTCTACGTTCGTCTTCCAACCATTCGTCCATATCATCCTTCACATGCTGTTCTTTTTCCGATATGCCCGTACCTGCTGAAATTTTAGGCAGTTCATCCCTATTCGTGATTTACCAGTCACACTGATCCCTGCGCGTACACGATGAAACGCACATACTAAACTTTGCTGAACTTAGGCTACGATCTGTTGTGTCTCTCGTTTAAGCTAATCGACATGATTTTTTTTCCAAGGGGCCAAGAACTTGTATGTAATCGCGGTACAAGGGGTGAAGGGACGTCTCAACAGACTACCTGCTGCAGCATCCGGTGACATGATTGTTGCTACTGTTAAGAAGGGAAAGCCTGAACTCAGGAAGAAAGGTTCGTTTAACTCGGTACCGTCTTGGTATATTACTGTAACAATGCTCAGCTGTTGTTGTTATCCTGAAATTTAACTGCAGAACCATGCTATTAGACAATTTAACACATGGTCTAAATTTTAAAAGACGTCATTCTTGGGTTTGATGAACACCTTTTCATTCGCCTTTTTGTTGTGTCTCTATATACATAGGCTCTATTGGCCTGAAAGATTCGCGTGACAATTCCACTTTGTGACAAAGAAATTTTTTTTTTTTTCTCATTGCAGTCATGCTCGCTGTGGTGATCCGCCAGCGTAAGCCTTTCCGGAGGAAGGACGGAGTATTCATATACTTTGAAGACAACGCAGGTGTTATTGTGAACAATAAAGGAGAAATGAAAGGCTCGGCCATCACTGGCCCAGTAGCTAAAGAGTGCGCCGATTTGTGGCCAAGAATCGCCTCCAATGCAAGCAGCATCGCCTAAAATAACACCTTGTATACCGTTGACTCAATAAATACCAATTTGGACTCGTCATCGGTAGTTCACTTATTTGCTGTTTAATACGTCTGCAATGTGTCACGTATAGTAAAATGATCGTCACGCGGTTGTCAGGTACATTTTGTTTCAACGTTTAGATTATGCATTTTTGATAGTTTATTTTTTGATGAAAACAATAAGGTTGTTATCAAAGTATTACTACATAGCAAGATGTTTTCTCTAAGTTTCATGGGGTCTCCTAGGATTTCACCATTCTTATTAAAATCTTAAATTGCTGTACAAGTAAGCATTTATTGAATACATCACTCACATGAATTCTAAGATTGGTAAAAAATTATCGTTTTTCTATTGAATGGATTATTGTTACCCGATTAATCGAGTATTATCGAATAATTTTCTTCACGATCGATTTCTGCTTTTTACTGCCATGATCGACGCAATACAATGTCAATTTATGTGATTGAAGTATGAATCATTGTCAATATCTTACTTATTAAGTACCTATTTGATATAACAAGTGAAAATTGAATGAATATTTTCGACTGAAATTGAAAAATATTTTGAAAAAAACTGTGAATTACCAAAAAAAACGCTTTTCCATACTGAATTTGAAGAAATATTGGTTTGAAATACACGTTTCAAGAAAAAAAAAAAAAAATTAATAAAAATCAAAATATGAAATGTTTGATTAATCAATTCATATTCGATTAATATTCTTGGTTTGAATTTCTTCGACTGCACTATTATCGGATGACAATAATAATCAGGAAATTATTACAATATATATATTTGTTCGATTCTTTCATAGTCTACTAGTAATTGTTATGAAAGTTCCGATCCAACTTTCCCGCCCGCATCGGACCAAATGCGGGCGGGAGTAGTAGGGTTATGATACATATGCGCCAAGTAGGTGATTTTTGCACGGGTGTAGTTTATCGCCCGGAGAAAACTAAAAATGTGGTAGTCTAATTTAATAGTATATTGTGTCATGTGTGTTGCGATCATGAACTTTCGTTCCTTGTCACACACGATAGTTTTTATAATAAGTGCATGAAAATTGGTCGGGCTTTGCGTGGTAGTCTTACGGTACTCGAGTGGTCAATTTCTTCTCTTTGGAAACGAAAGTGATCTCCCAAGGGTCGAAAGTGAAGCAATTGTGAA
This sequence comes from Diprion similis, assembly GCF_021155765.1. Taxonomy (NCBI): domain Eukaryota; kingdom Metazoa; phylum Arthropoda; class Insecta; order Hymenoptera; family Diprionidae; genus Diprion; species Diprion similis. The sequence continues at coordinate 17,910,875 of NC_060114.1, forward strand.
CTGCGCATGCGCGAACCTAACCTCACAAGACTGAGATGAAATTGGCGACTTTCGTCCCGCTAAACTGCGACACAAAACCCCGCTTCTCATGCACGTATGATGAAAAGCAAGTCTTCCGCTCGCTGTTGATTTTTACTGCCCGCCGGTCGGATAAGAGCCACTTGCGTCCCGGATTTTAGGTAAGAGAAAACGCGAATATTATGCATATTTTATAAAAAAAATATTCCACAGATCCCAGAGGACCTCATGAGAGCTAAGATGGTCTTACAATTCATAGTAGATCTGTAAAATTATAGAGGATTCAAAACGGCATTAATTGACATTTTTATAGAAATTCACATGATTGTAACAGGAATACAATCATTCCCAAAGTTACTCCTTAAACTGCTTTCAAAACTTTGAAAAAGTGTTTTGGGATAGAATGATTTGAAAAGCAAAGATACGCGTTGAGGTTCGCATTTTTTTTACCTTTAAAGCAAAAAAACCAACAGATATTCGTCCGTTGCCTCTGCGGTCAGTGTCTGCAGTCTTCCCTTCTCTTTGTCTTCTACTATCAACATTTTATTTCAATCTAATCAATCCCTTTCCTCTGCCCGGATGGATGACGTACCGCCAATGATGCATAGTTAAAGCTCGTTCGTTTTTGCTTTGTACAAACTGACATCTCGGCTTCAAGCTGAGACGCAATCTCACTTCCATGGTGGAGTCTCGCGAGTTGCGAAACCTTCTCAGTTTTTCAACGGTTTTCGTTCATATTTTGTTCGTTATCATCTGCATTCCAGACTCGATATTTTCCTTAGTGTATAATGTTAGTTTCTCTGACTCTCATCCTCGCCCTATCGCCGCTCCTTGCTTTCTCCTACAACGTAGACACGAGTCACCCCATTGTCTACAAAGATCAGGAATCTGGGGGAAATGGATATTTCGGATACACCGTCACCCTCCGATCGGGCCAAAACTCTGCTGCCTCGGCAAGGTGAGTACATCCAATCGCTATCAGTGTGCCAGACCAGATGGACAAGAAAAAACCCGTCGCGATACGTGCGCGTTTGTGTTACCGTTTCCCCTTTCAATCGCAGCATCTTCATTGGTGCGCCCGAATACATGAAGGGCGAGGGTGCCTTGTATCGGTGCTCGATAAATGACGACAAAACACCGAGCGGCACGTGCCGAAGATTGAACATCGACCAGGCCTCCGTTTCAGGAGAGATTCGTGTGCGGAATCTTCCTTCTCTGAAAATCGTACAAGTTGGGACCGTCGGGTGGCTTGGAGCAAGTCTTGCGACTCGAGATTACTCGGACTTGACGGTAATTATATGCAGCGGTGCGAACATGAGTGGCGCTGACTAATTACGTATAGTAACTGGCAGAACTTTCGAACGTCATCGAAGAGAGTGATTCACTTCGTTTTGATCGCCAATCTTCTTTCCAAGTATATATACGTAATAGGTATGAGCCGATCAGATTAACCTTTGAGAGATGAACCAGATTTTTACTGCGCCTGACAGGTACTGTGACCCAAAAAGGGACGGCGACCTTTGAACGAGAATTGTGATCCTCGTAATGATCGTAGAAGGTTGCTTTTTTTTTAAACAAAGTGCCAGATTTGTAGTTTTTCAAAGTCCTACTTGTTTCTTGAATTATCTATTTTTTTAGTGGCAATACAAAGCTTCATAAAGGTTCAGAAGTGTACTTCTTGTCGCTTTTAATGATCGATCCGTACCTCTTATACCGTCACCGTAATCTTTAGGTCTGCGCTCCGCGTTCGTTATTCAAATACGTCGCAGATGACGGCGATGAAAGCTTTACACAAGGGTTAGTGGACGATATGCGTGGAATCTGCTACACGCTGCCCGAAGCCATCGGCGACACCCTTTACCGCGATAACTCCGTGTTACCGCCTGATGGTGAGTGATACGAGTGCTGATCACTGAAGTGATAAATACAAAATAACAGATGCAATTCTTGAATTGCATATTTGCAAAGTTATTGCGTTTCAGTTTTTTTCATTAATTGTCGTCATGTTAACGCAACATCGAACAAACTTGAAAGTTCATTTATCTGTATACTGTAATAGCGATTACCCTACTGAAAATTTTCATGTAATAAATGACATGCTGAATTCTTTTAAAACATTTGATGATGTAACACGTGATCATTTTCAGTAAGATTTCTCTGGTGTGACTTTTCAACAGTTGATACACGTATAGTTGTGATTGATTTTCAGAACACTTGTTACAAAGCATCAATCTCAATGCCCTTCACGGATTCTCCATCAACTATGCTGCGAAAAAGGTTTATGTTGTATTATACGCACATTTGTACTCTAGATAGGTATTATAAGTCCCTCGAGTTTTTTAATTGATGCACACGGGGAAAGTGATTACGAGACGGCTGATTTATTGGCCAGATCCGCGGTGTTGTTGGCGGAATCTGCATTGCTAACATAACTGACTCGGCGGAAAGATTAGCCGTCTTAGAATCACTTTCCCCGTGTGTACATAGGGACCTCGATATGTAATGAGGATCGTCTTGATTACAGGTCTCGAACACAGTCGAGCTAATCATAGGAAGGCCAAGGTTGAACAAGGTAGAAATTCATCACGAAAATAAAACGGAGGTCAGAGTATATCCTGGTCTCGGTCCTGGCAATTTAGATCGTATATTAGCGAAAGCCGCAGAAGGTGCCAATCTTGGTAATTATAACCACGAATCTCGCAACCTTTTCATCACTTTTTATTCCGATGAAATTGAATCGAGAATTAATAACGTAATATTCCCAGGCTACTCGGTCACCTCGGGATACTTTTTCCGTCCTCAAGAGTTGGTCTTTGCCGCTGGAACGCCGGCGTGGAATTTTACGGGCCAAGTGCGTTTTGATTTACTAAAATTACATCATTCTAGTGAACGGAGAGTCGAAGTGAAATAAATGTAATTCGCTGTCAGTATAATACAATACAATTTGATGCATGTCCGTCCCTTCGCTCAAAGGTCGTAGTTTACTTGCCGGGTACTGTGTGGGAAACAAAAATCGACGGTTCCGTGCTTGGCGAGTACTTTGGCGCGAGTTTGGCGACGGGGGACTTTGACAACGACGGTCTGGACGACATTGCCGTAGGCGCACCGCACTGGGGTGAAGTAGACTACGGTCGAGTCTACACATTTTACGGGAACAATAAGGTAGGCATACAATTGACCCTCTTTCGATTTCATCTTCAGCATCGTCAATATCTTCTCCGACTTGGACTCCATTTTGCGTGGACACCTATCTTTCTATATCATTCACCTTACAATAGCGTCCTATCTGTAGTTAGTTTCGCAATCAGTATTTGCTATAAGCTTTCAGCACTTGTGCTTTGCTGCCTCGAATGTTCGTATCGTCAATCGAATAGTTTGTCAAATTTCATATTTTCTTGCGTACATCGCAGGGCGTTTTCAGGGAAGGTCTGATGCTCCAGGGTACATCAGAATACGGACAGTTCGGTTACACCTTGGCCGCCAGTGATCTGGACGGCGACGGTTACGCAGGTGAATATCTTGCGAATGCTGAAAGTTCCTGTTTTCTTCGAAGCAGGGACCCGCTAAACTATTCAGAAAATACGATTCAATTCACCATCCCCCGCAGATTTGGTGGTGGGCGCTCCGTGGGAGGCGTCCGGTGCCGTCTACGTCTTTTACGGCCAGCGTGAGTTCGGCACCAAAGAAGGATGTACCCCGATAAAACAACGAATCTCGCCCTCGGAGTTTAAGAGCTCTGTAACCATCCAGCGTTTTGGATTCTCGCTCGCGCTTCCTGTCGACGTCGATAACAATGGGTAAAGTTGTCAATTGCCTCACTTCGTATGAATTTTTAGAACAAAGCCGTGGATTGCACGTGCTGTCATATATTCGTTATCTTTCTCTGACCCAACGTTAATCGAATGCGCCCCCAGGTATCCCGATTTGGCAGTTGGTGCGTACAAATCTGGACACGCGATTCTATTGCGGAGTAAACCTGTCGTAAAGCTGACGCCTCGACTTGTCTCCTACTCACCTATATTGGACAGATCCGCTCGTAGTTTTGTCATCGGCGTCTGTGCCGAGTATCATGGAAAGGGAGCACCCGAATCTCAAGGTAATCGATGACAATGATTCGCCGTTTGATAGTCACATGTTGTGTCATTATACGTCTGTTCAGTGCTCAGTATCGAGATCGCAGTGGATGAAGAATATACGCGCATTGAAAACGACGAATCTATGAAGCTTTTTACAACCCCGTTCTCGCCAGATGAAATATCAACATGCGTCAACAGAACGCTTTATCTCGTGGTACGGTACAGAGAATAGACTAATTAACTTATGTACGTGCGCATGAATGCCAATATTTGAAAAAATGTCATAGTACGGCTTCGTCGATTTTTGCACAGTGTTTTCCTGTGTTCAAAAATTATCCTTCTTTCAGAGGGGATTTAAAAATTTTCTCGAACCAATCGTCATTCGTGGAAGGTTCAGCATCAGCAACAAAAGTAATATCGTTATGAATTTATTACCTTAGACGATTCAAATTTATTCACATTTGCATGCATTCAATATTAATTACGAAGTGTGGGTCTAACTACAGGTAGACAGGGGGATAAATTCTGCTCACATTGTCCTGTTCTGAATAAGGGCCATATGCTGGGGGAAGCAGAATTATTTGTACCTTTCAATACCGGATGTAAAGACGGCAAAGTGTGCAACTCAAATTTATCAATCAGCTGGATGGCTACAGGTGTCAGGTAAATGATTGCGTTTCAAATGTTTGTATTCTTGAATTTCCTTTCCCGTAGCCTCGTTCGTAAATTTGTCGGAATGCTTCGGAGCGTGAATAACAAATGGAATTACACATTATTGCAGCAACAATGATCAATGGGTTGTAGGATCGGGCGACGTAAATATTGATATCCGAGTAACGAATAACGGAGAGCCGGCGTTTCAAACGGAGATCATGATCAAAATGCCACCAGGAGTTCGCCTTCGAAAAGCGATACCGTCCTGCGTGGAGACTAAAGAGGGAAATTCCGTAGTTCTGGAATGCGACGTCGGCAACCCTCTCTTCAAAGGGGAACCGGTGAGTCGTGTTTACGAGTATCTCCTGACGATTTCCTTTGTCAATCAACAGTACCCACGAATACACTCGCATTCGTGTTATAGTACGTGATCGGAATCAACTTTAAACCATCAATGAACTGTTATGCAACACTCACGTGTCTGTAAATTGACTTGGAATGTTGCAGAAATCATTAGCCGTCGATCTTGATATGGGAGGAATCGCAAGCTCTGCCGGATCGACGATTTTGCGTTTCACCGTTACTACGAAAACATGGAGCGTTGATCGCGGGGAGAAGAAAAGTGTTTTCTGTTTGCGACTCGAAAATAGAGCTCACATAACGCTGACAGGGTAAGAGAACACCGCGTGCCCTAGCGTGTGTCGCTATACAACATTAAATATCGAAATCTATGATGAGTTTTGCATCGGTATTCGATTACTAGAATTATTTAAAAAAAAGTCTCATTCGAATGCTCAATCGATTAATTTGTTGGCGCGTCTATTGCAGGGTGGCAAACGAACAAAACCACGAATACGGAAAGACAGGGAATAATACGAAGCTGTCTATTCGGCACACTTACCAACTTACCAAAAAGGGACCATCGTCACTACCGAAAGTACACTTTGCGGTCGACGTGCCCGTCGCCATTACCGACAAAAACGTTTCCATTGTTCACATTTATCTTCCAGAGGTAAATTTCATAGTTTATAAGATAGGTTGTGTCACTGAAAATTTTTGTCAATTGAATGCAGAAACCAGGTGAACTGAGCATTAAACTAGCGAATGATTAATCACCGTTTCTGAGAAATTGGGCGTACACCGTAAACAGTAACGAATGTCCAGCTTTAAATATTTTCTGCGTTGTTCAAACAGCTGGATAGTTCTGGAAACATGCACGAGTGCTCGATCGTCGACACTGTAGAATATAGGAAATCCATTCTGCCAAAATTGCTCAATCCTCTGCAGCCGATGAAGAGCCGCGGAATTCCTGAGCTGAACTCTGAGGAAAAGAAGGAAGAGCAAGAAGTCGATGCAACAGATGAAGAAATATACTCCGGGGAGAAGAAAAATGAAATGTTCCAGGAGAGAAAGACGAGCATTGACGGTCAAGGCACCGATCGAACGATTTATGTGAATTGTTCAACGGCGGGCATAACGTGCCGCACAGTAATGTGTGATTTTAACATATCAAAAACGTCTGGAGACGTAGGAAATTCGATCCTGGATATGATCTTTGACGTACAGCCATTGTTCACACGTACGATATTGCTAAAGCATATTGAAAGATATTAATTTTTCTGCGACTGAATTTCCCTTCTGTATTATTAACTATTTTCAAATTTTCACGTTTTTCAGCCGACGAAAAATCTTTCACCGTAAACTTTAGCACCGACGCGCGAGCACTGATCATTGAGCCGATATTATTGGACACGATGAATGGTTCGCGGTGAGTTGTCCGGCGTTTGTGTTCATATATTATTCAATGTCTTTTATATAACGCGAGTATGTTTCACGCGGTTTTTCTTAGGTGTTTTCGGTACACAAAGTACCCGTTTCTACGCCGGTCGAGTGAGTCTGCGCATTGCGCATGCGCGGAGTACTGAAACGACCGCTTTTGACTCCTAGGAGTCAAAGTTGGTCATTTCTGTACGGCTCTCAGGCGCTGACGCGACAAACACAGCGAACTGATCTCACATTTTGCGACCCTAACCTCAATTTGGTGCTGCGCGAAAAACCGCGTAACATACTCTTGTTATATAAAGTATCGTGTATAACATGGAGGCAACGGTCTTTGCCTCCTTGTTATACAATGTACTATTCCACTCGTTTAAGCTCAAATTATCTATTGTTTTTTCTCACATACAACAGCTTCGTAACGGCTAAAGCATCGACGATGCTCTACAACGTGCCGGAGGCTCAAGAATTGTCAGGTTGGGTTTTACCAGTTTCGATCGGCTTTGGTCTTCTGCTACTGGTATTTCTGATCATCATTTTATTGAAAGTAAGTAGTTCAGGATATCGTGAAGCCAGTTGTAGTCATGCGTGGAACTCTTCATAATATATTTAAAGGTAATTGAGTGGTGAATGTTTAGAGATTAAAAATAAGGCTTTATTCAACGCGTATCCAACATGGAGATTCGGCAGGCAGAGAACTTTGGGCCCACCGGGTTAGCAAACTTGAATCTAGGGATATTAACTAGGGAGTTACTAGGAACTAGAATATACTGCATTCTTCGTCATCATTCACGATCAGATATTTTGCAGGACGAAGCAATTCGAATTTGTTGTTTATTTTGCTCTCGTTATTCGAATGAGCAAGACTTAGTAGGAAAGCGGATTGCGGCAGAAAATCGATCCACGAGCCGTCAGATCCGCGTATAATTTTTGGGCGTAATTTGCATTTAAAAATCTCGAAATTTCGTACTCTGATGCAGACTAGATTTTCTTGTTCTTCATATTTCGTTTGTAAAAGAGTGACTTCTCTCGTGTTCTGTGCGTAACGGAAATCGAATCACGTCTGTTTCCGTCTTCGTGTTAGTTGGAGTAATCAATCAAATTCAAGAAAAATCAAAATTAATATTCCAGGTTGGTTTCTTCAACAGACCAAACAAGACGCGAACTGCGAAGACAAAAGAGATGGTAAGCGACTTACATTTTGCCACAACTACCATCTCCGATTTTACTCATCTTCGTTATATTTTTCACCCAATTTACTTTACCGTTAAAATTACAGAGATTGAAGTTGAACGGGGACGACGGTTATAGTGAACTTGATCTGTACGGTTAAGCGACTACAACGTACGGAGATTCTCAGGTAAAATGAAGAACCGTATAATGCACGACCGTTGTGGGCTGCAAAGGTAAAAAGGCTCTGTACTTGCCATTTCACACTGCAGACTGGAATTTGCAACTTGTGATTTAAATAATTAAGTTCATATATATCTACAATATTTGTTCACCAGTTCATCACGCACACGTCTACATCCCTGAACTGAGGCTTCGTTAGGTATCACATATTCGTATATACATACACACATATATATGTATATGTATATATATACAGTGGGCATAATACAATACTTTTAGAAAATTTCGTAGTAGTATAGTAAAAAAGAATCTGATGTAAAATTTGTATATTATTATCATTACTGTAATTTTTGTTTCTCTTATGTCTTATGTCTTGATTAAATAACAACTTATGTTTTACAGAAAAGAAATATTTCTCTGCAATCATAATTATTCTATTTGACTGTTTTGCATCGTTTCCTGATTACAAGGAGGAAAGAGGGTAGAAAAGAGGCTATTATCGTCGTCATAGTCATCATACGTCATTTTTTATCCCAATTCGTGTGGCGCGTCCGAGCATAAGTTTTGTATTTCCACAGGCACGTCCATGCGGGTCACTTTAAAGGATATCAAATTTCAACGAAACAACGATATCGGTTCCGGTGTAAATCGATGTTATACGTCTGGAGCGTGACATTTCCAAGAAGAAATTATTGCTGTATTCTACCCTTTCTTTCTGTCGCACTCTGTCTCTCTTTGGTTGGTCTCTTTGGTACAAACAACCTACTAGATCCGTCTCCATCTGGGTACAAGGAAGGCCTTAGCACTCAACACTCTTGCTTTCTTTTTACGATGATGTTAGACGTGAAATTGGCGAACAGCGCTTTGATACACGGCTGTTAGGCGATATTTGTTAACTTCATTTGTTAAAATCGCAAACCACTTTGGAAAGCAGTCACTTTGAAATCGATTGAAATCACTTGAATTTAATGTCTTGGCAATATTTCATTTGTGTATATGTAATATACCTAAACCCTGATCGGATGAAGCAGTGATCAAACCCAATCTATTATCGTGACTGTACCTAATTCTTAAGACTGTGTTCCTCGTACGTCATTCGGATATACTGCAAATGACAGCTTCTATCTAAGGATATCTAAGCGGTTGGCAGATTATATGCGTGGAATTTTCTACAACCTGCCTGAAGCCCCGGCGACATCCTTTGCCATAAAAACTCCGTGCTTTTCCTCGCGGTCAGTGATCCGACTGTAGTGATTAGTCATCTGTAAACCAAATGGCAAATGCAACTGTTGACTCACATGTTTTATTGTTATAACGTTTATCAAGTTTTTTCCCTGCGGTTACATCACCGCAGCGGTTTCGGATACATTTAAGCTTCCGTGCATGTCCTTAAATAAATTATTATCGCTGGCATAATTTCTCCGGAGTTACAGTGTGATAAATTATCAGATCACTGGTTTCGAGGCGTCCATACTTTGCATGGAATCCCTGTACCCCAGATTAAAATCGCAGGTGTTGAAGTCGCAAACTACTTTGAAAAGCAGTCGCTTTAAAATCCTTAAAAATAACTTCAAATCAGTTAAAATCAGTTGAAATCAGTTGAGATCATTTGCAATAATTGTAGGGTAGACTGCAAGCTGTTGTGGGTGAATACGGTCGTTGTTCCGACTAGCATGGCCGTCCACGTTAACAGGAGTGTACCAAGACTCTGTACTAGGTAGACTATTGTTCTCCTTGTTTCTTGATGATATTGTTGGTAATTTGATGTATTCTCGACACATGATTTTCCTGATGACACCCACATTTTTTTAAGTTGTCTATCCTCCAACAATAAGTTTAATAATGGCTTAATCACTCATGATGTCTCGGTCATCGGGCGATATACCCACCGCAATGGTCTCCAACTTAATGTTAATAAATCCAAGGTGCTAATTCAAGTTCATTTTTCACTCTATAAATTGAAATTTCACAGAAATTTTTCTTTCACGAGAATTTAGAACTACTCTCGCTGTCTCGTCATTTTCTCACTTTTCGCCTCTCGGTGCTCACAATGATAATAGTATCACCTGATATTTTTCTGTCAGTAACTGTAATTGGTCTGAATATGGTTTATTTCGTCTTAAGTAATCTAACTATACACCAAAATGTTATTTCATAACAAATGATTACCTGTATTTATTTCAACTATTGCTGTATGTCTCTCTCCCTCTCTCTCTCTCTCCTTATGTTTCTCATTGCGAGAATGTTCCTCAAATTTGAATCAATTTTTTTTGCCTTCCAAACAAATGATATACCGACGTTAGGGTATGGTTAATATGTGTGCCCCATCCCCATTTATCAATTGCCCTTTCCCTGTCCAGTCAGTTGCTGAGACGTGATGATATCGAGACTTTGCGTTTTCGCAACCTCCTTTCTTAGTCCTCCGACGGCCTTTGTTCGCTGTCAACTACATTGCAGACTTGATATTTCCCGTGGAGCACAATAATCGTGTCTCTGATTCTCTTCCTTACCCTATCGCCGCTCCTTGCTTTCTCCTACAACGTGGACACGAGTTACCCCATTGTCTTCGAGGATCAAGAATCTGGAGGAAATGGATATTTCGGATACACCGTCACCCTCCGATCGGGCCAAAACTCTGCTGCTTCAGCCAGGTGAGTACATCCAATCGCCAATTCCAATTGAAATCATAGACATTGATGCTGAGGGAGGACGACGCGTACCCCGAATTTGAACATCGGAAAGAAACTAATACGACGCACTCATCGTCAGATCCTCAGGTAAAATGAAGAACCGTGAACTGCACGACGGTTGTGTGCTGCAAAGGTAAAGGCTCTGTATTTGCCATTTCACACTGCAGACTGAAATTCGCAACTTGTGATTTAAATAATTAAGTTCATACATGGCTACAATTTTTTTTCACAAGACCATCACACATGGGTCTACATTCCTAAACTAAGGCTTCGTTACTTTTCCACATGCATAAAAATCTGGAAATAATATAGTAGGTTTCGGGAAATTTTATGATTTCGTAATTATACTAATTAATGTAGTAAAAAGTAATCTGATGTGAAAATCGTGTATTGTCATTATTGTTATCATCATTCCTTTTGTATCTCCTGTCTCGATTAAATAATAACTTATATTCTAAAAAAAAACCATACGTCTCTCAAATTACAATAATTCAATGTTTATTGTTTTTTTTCGTGCCTTGGGACCGTTCCGAAATCACGTAAGCACGGTCTATGAAGGGGAAGAACTAGCATTATTTTCGTTTCATTTATTGGTCAACACAGCGCGCTAGTGATCAAATCTTACATGATGAGAACGAGCCATCTGGAATTTCATTTGGTGCATCCAAAAATAAGCAACTACGTGTTCCTGCAGGCACGTCTACATGGGTAATTTTATAAATTATCAAATTTTGGAAAAACCCCTTAATGTTTCATCTACGAGCAGCCTTTCAAAGTATAATGTTACTCCGGATTTAGTACGTAGAAAGAATTGACTTGGGAAACAACAAGATAAATCGATGGCTGCTTAAATTGTTGCTATATTTCTGTAGTGTGACCACACAACAGGAAATTAGTTGACGGATATTCTATTTCCTCTGTCTATCTCTCTCTCTATCTCTGTTTCTCTCATCACCACCGTTTTATTTTGATCTAATCAAATCGTCGCCGCTGTCCAAATGGACTGCGTACCGACGATGACGTATGATTAATATCTATACCCCTTCCTATCCATCAACTGTCCTTCCATCGACATGTCAGTTGATGAAACGCAATCTCATTGTCATCGCAGTTTCTGGCGAGTTGCGTATTCTTCTATATTAGTTTGTCAACGTCCTTTGTTCGTTGTTAACTGCGTTCCAGACTTAATATTTTCCGTGGTGTACAATGTTCGTATCTCTGATTCTCTTCCTTACCCTATCGCCACTCCTTGTTTTCTCCTACAACGTAGACACGAGTCACCCCATCGTCTACGAACATCCGGAATCTGGAGGAAATGAATATTTCGGATACACCGTCGCTCTCCGATCGAACCAACATCCTGCTGCCTCGGCCAGGTAAAAATGCCACGTTACGGTACATGCAATCACTATCAGTGTGCCGGATGGCATCGGTGGATAAATCCCTTAGCGATCCGTGTACGTTTGACTTTATTACCGATTTCTCTTTTAACAGCAGCATCTTCATTGGTGCCCCGAAGTACGGGGAAGGTGAGGGTGCCTTGTACCGGTGCACCGTAAATGAGAACGAAACACCCAGCAACTCCTGTCGAATACTGGAGGTCGACAAAGCCTCCACTTTGAAAAAAATCACGTTACAGTATGTTAAATCGGTAAAAATCGAACGTACCGGGACCATCGGATGGCTTGGAGCCAGTCTCGCGACTCAAGAGTTCTCCGATCTTACGGTAATTAAATGCAGTGATGATGTGACTAAAACTACTAATTGCAGTTACTGGCCGAAATTTCAAGATTCACCGGAGAAAATACACTTTCTTTGCGAATATTGTTTTTGTGTATACTTAATAGGCTCGCAGATCGGATGTCTCGGATCGGAATCAATATCATCGTCGTTGTAATTTTTAGGTTTGCGCTCCACTTACCTTATTCAAATATGATGGAACTGGCGACAGCTATGAAAAGGAAACAAAGACGTTGGCGTACGATATGCATGGGATTTGCTACAACCTGCCTGGAGCCATCAACGATACCCTTTACCGTGACAACTCCATTACGTTTCCTTTAAGTGAGTAATATGACTGCCGTGATTAGTCAGATAAACCCAATAACAGCTGCAATTGTTGCGTTACATGTTTCTACTGTTGTTACGCTTATAAAGATTCTTCCGTTGCGGTTACATTATTGCGGTATCAGACATACTCGAACATTCGCATATGCCTATGTATATGTCATTATCGCTGGTATGATTATCCCGCAGTTATATTGTGATAAATTTTCAGGTTACTTGTTGCGAGACGACCCTACTCTGCACGGATTCTCCATCCACTATGCAGCAAAAAAGGTTCATGTTATGTTATACGTATATAATTATACTCGGGTTAGATATACGTCCCTCGAGTTTTTAAATTGGTGCATAGGAACCCAGATGTGTAACATGATCCTCCTGATTGCAGGACCCGAAGACGGTTGAGCTGATTATCGGAAAACCTACCGTGAATGAGGTGGAAATTCATCACAAAAATAAGACGGAGACTAGAGGCTATCGTCTCAAGGATAATACTGATCATGTAGTACAAAATGTCATGGCAGGTGCCAACCTTGGTAATCATAGCCACGGATCTCGTAAAGTTTTCATTATATTTTATTCCCATGGAATTAAATCAATCACTAACCCTCCATGTGTAGACCGGGTCTTTAAAAACAGTCTAAATTTCAAACATATTTTCCTCTTTCAAATTCACTTGTTATTGACAACGGTTTTGAACTTTTGACTTTGGCAACTTCTGGGCCATATAGGAGACAGTTCGAGAAATAATCCTTTTTTCAAGATTTTTTGAAACCCTAAAACACTTTCTCTCGAAAAATATAGTGTGCATACAGAAGGTTAATAATATTCCCAGGCTACTCGGTCACCTCGGGATACTTTTTCCGTCCTCAAGAGTTGGTCTTTGCCGCTGGAACGCCGGCGTGGAATCTAACGGGCCAAGTGCGTTTTGATTTACTAAAATTACATCATTCTAGTGAACGGAGAGTCGAAGTGAAATAAATGTAATTCGTTGTCAGTATAATACAATACAATTTGATGCATGTCCGTCCCTTCGCTCAAAGGTCGTAGTTTACTTGCCGGGTACTGTGTGGGAAACAAAAATCGACGGTTCCGTGCTTGGCGAGTACTTTGGCGCGAGTTTGGCGACGGGGGACTTTGACAACGACGGTCTGGACGACATTGCCGTAGGCGCACCGCACTGGGGTGAAGTAGACTACGGTCGAGTCTACACATTTTACGGGAACAATAAGGTAGGCATACAATTGACCCTCTTTCGATTTCATATTCAGCATCGTCAATATCTTCTCCGACTTGGACTCCATTTTGCGTGGACACCTACCTTTCCGTATCATTCACCTTACAATAGCGTCCTATCTGTAGTTATTTTCGCAATCAGTATTTGCTATAAGCTTTCAGCACTTGTGCTTTGCTGCCTCGAATGTTCGTATCGTCAATCGAATAGTTTGTCAAATTTCATATTTTCTTGCGTACATCGCAGGGCGTTTTCAGGGAAGGTCTGATGCTCCAGGGTACATCAGAATACGGACAGTTCGGTTACACCTTGGCCGCCAGTGATCTGGACGGCGACGGTTACGCAGGTGAATATCTTGCGAATGCTGAAAGTTCCTTTTTTCTTCGAAGCAGGGACCCGCTAAACTATTCAGAAAATACGATTCAATTCACCATCCCCCACAGATTTGGTGGTGGGCGCTCCGTGGGAGGCGTCCGGTGCCGTCTACGTCTTTTACGGCCAGCGTGAGTTCGGCACCAAAGAAGGATGTACCCCGATAAAACAACGAATCTCGCCCTCGGAGTTTAAGAGCTCTGTAACCATCCAGCGTTTTGGATTCTCGCTCGCGCTTCCTGTCGACGTCGATAACAATGGGTAAAGTTTTCAATTGCCTCACCTTGTATGAATTTTTACAACAAAGCCGTGGATTGCACGTGCTGTCATATATTCGTTATCTTTCTCTGACCCAACGTTAATCGAATTCGCCCCCAGATATCCCGATTTGGCAGTTGGTGCGTACAAATCTGGACACGCGATTCTATTGCGGAGTAAACCTGTCGTAAAGCTGACGCCTCGACTTGTCTCCTACTCACCTATATTGGACAGATCCGCTCGTAGTTTTGTCATCGGCGTCTGTGCCGAGTATCATGGAAAGGGAGCACCCGAATCTCTAGGTAATCGATGACAATGATTCGCCGTTTGATGTTCACATATCGTGTCACATTATACGTCTGTCCAGTGCTCAGTGTCGAGATCGCAGTGGATGAAGAATATACGCGCATTGAAAATGACGAATCTATGAAGTCTTTTACAACCCCGTTCTCGCCAAATGAAATATCAACATGCGTCAACAAAACGCTTTATCTCGTGGTACGGTATAGAGAATAGACTAATTACCTTATGTACATGCGCCTGAATGCCAATATTTGAAAAAATGTCATAGTACGGTTTCGCCGATTTTTGCACATTGTTTGAGTGTGTTTAAAAATTATCCTTTTTTCAGAGGGAATTTGGAAATTTTTTCGAACCAATCGTCATTCGTGGAAGGTTCAGCGTCAGCAAAGAAAGTAATATCGCTATGGATTTATTGCCTCAGACGATTCAAATTTATTCACATTTGCATGCATTCAATATTACGAAGTTTGGGTCTAACTTCAGGTGAACAATTATTAATTACGAAGTGTGGGTGTAATTACAGGCAGACAAGGGGATAAATTCTGCTCACATTGCCCCGTTCTGAACAAGGGCCATTTGCTGGAGGAAGCGGAATTATTTGTACCTTTCAATAGCGGATGTAAAGATGGCAAAGTGTGCAACTCAAATTTATCAATCAGCTGGATAGCTACAGGTGTCAGGTGAATGATTGCGTTTTAAATGTCTGAATTCCTGAATTTCCTACCCGATTGCTTCACGTAAGAATTAATTTGTCAAAATGCTTCGGAGCGTGGATAACAAATGGAATTATAAATTATTGCAGCAACGATGATCAATGGGTTATAGGATCGGGAGACGTAAATATTGATATCCGAGTATCGAACAACGGAGAGTCGGCGTTTCGAACGCAGATCACGATCGAAATGCCACCAGGAGTCCGTCTTCGAAAAGCGATACCGTCCTGCGTGGAGACTAAAGAGGGAAATTCCGTAGTTCTGAAATGCAACATCAGCAACCCTCTCTTCAAAGGGGAATCAGTAAGTCAAGTTAATAAACTATGCACGTTGAACGTATCACCTTTTCTTTGTCAATCAACAGTACGAATACACTCGCAATCGTGTTATAGTATGTAATTCGGACTGAATGTGACTTGGAATGTTGCAGAAATTATTAGCCGTCGACCTCGACATGGGGGAAATCGCAAACTCGGCCGGAGGGACGACTTTGTGTTTTAACGCTACCACGAAAACATGGAGCGTTGATCACGGGGAGAAGAAAAGTGTTTTCTGTTTGCGACTCGAAAATAGAGCTCACATAACGCTGACAGGGTAAGAGAACACCACGTGCCTCAGCGTGTGTCGCTATACGACATGAATTATCATAATGTATGATAAGTTTTGCATCCGTATTCGAATTCTAGAATTATTCAAAAAAAAGTCCCATGTGAATGCTCGATCAACTAATTCGTTGGCGCGTCTATTGCAGGGTGGAAAACGAAGAAAACTACGAATACGGAAAGACAGGGAATAATACGAAGCTGTCTATTCGGCACACTTACCAACTTACCAAAAAGGGACCATCGTCACTGGTGAAAGTACACTTTGCGGTCGACGTGCCTGTCGCCATTACCGAAAAAAACGTGTCCATTGTTCACATTTACCCTCCAGAGGTAAATTTTGTAATTTATAAGATAGGTTGTGTCACTGAAAATTTTTGTCAATTGACTGCAGAAACCAGGTGAACTGCGTATTAAAGTAACGAATGATTAATCACTGTTTTTGAAAAATCGAGCGTAAACCGTAAACAGTAACAGATGTCCAGTTTCAAATATTTTCTGCGCTGTTCAAACAGCTGGATAGTTCTGGAAACATGCACAAGTGCTCGATCGTCGACACTGAAAAATACAGGGATACAATTTTGCCGCAAATGAAGAGTCGCGGAACTCCTGAGCAGAACGTTGAGAAAAAGGAGGAAGAGCAGGAAGTTGGTGCGAAAAATAAGAAAAAACACTCGTGGGAGGAGAAAAATATCACGCGTCAGGAGGAAAAGACGAGCATTGACGGTCAAGGCACCGATCGAACAATTTATGTCAATTGTTCAACGGTGGGCATAAGATGTCGCACAGTAACGTGTGATGTTAACATATCAAAAACGTCTGAATACGTAGAATATTTCAATCTGGATATGATATTTGACCTACAGCCGTTACTTACATGTAAGATATTGCCATACAATATTGAAAGATATTTGTTTTTCTGCGACTGGATTTCCTTTCTCCATCAATATTACTTTTAGATTCTTACATTTTTCAGCCGACGGGAATTCTATTATCGTAAACTTTGGCACCGAAGCGCGAGCAGACAGAGACACGATGAATGGTTCGCGGTGAGTTGTCCGGCTTTTGTGTGCATCTATTATTCAATGCCTTGTTTACCAGTTCAATCTCAAATTGCCCATTGTTTTTTCTTGCAACACAACAGCTTCGTAGAGGCTAAATCATCCACGATGCTCTACAAGTCGCCGGAGACTCAGAAATTGGCAGGCTCGATTTTGCCAGTTTCGCTATGCCTTGGTCTTTTATCGTTGGTCATTCTGGTCGTCGTGTTATGGAAAGTAAGTGGTTTAGGGTATAGCGTGGCCAGTTGTAGTCATTCGAAAAAAATTTTCATCGTCACTCATGACCTGATACTTGAGATGAAGAAATTAAAACTTCTGGTTTCGTTAGCTCTGATTATTTAAATAAGCTAACTCAAAGACGTGAAGCTGATGATGATTGGCATAGATTCGTACCCATTTTACGAATATGATTTGAAGTTCTCCAACTCTCAAACCCAAATCGTACTCTGAATAGTTTCCTTTTTTGCAATTTTCCTTGTAAAGAAATTTTCATCACCAGTATCTGCATTTGATTGAATTCGTATCAAATACGCCTCACATAAAATAATTAACTAATATCAACTGCAATAAAAAATATTTCAGGTTGGTTTCTTCAAAAGACCAGCAAAGGCGATGATCAGGAGTCCACAAAAGATGGTAAGCGACTATATTTTTCCTCAGAACGACTTTCTTTGACTTTTCTCCTCATCGTACGCTTCATCTTTCTCTTTTAATAGTCTGTGCATCAATTTTAACCGCGGCAATGTATTTTACCTGAATATTTCACACATTTGGTTGTCATTAATAATGCATTATTCATTATTTATCTGATTGAAATTATAGGTATTGAACCTGAAGGCAGACGACAAATACAGCGAACTTGATCTTCACAAATAATCGAATAAAATCTGTCGAGATATCTATGTAAAGACGAGTACTATAAAAATAATAGTTACGCACTCGCCGTTTTAGAATGCGAAGTGAATGCCATTAGCTATAATTGTAACAACTAACAATAAGTTGATACGTGTTTCGTACACTTTTCCGCCGATCCATCATAAACGCCAACTACATCTTTAAACTGAGACGTCATCAGTTTTTACATAGATATTCTATATAAATATGGAGTCCTAGGGAAATTAAGTAGGAGAATAATAAGAAAAAATTTTACTATCATCATTTTTATTATTTTCATTCATTTTTTTCCTCATGTCTTAATGAAATAATAAATATATTACAGAAAAACAATATTTCCGTATATGTACTAATATTCTATGTATTTTACTATTTTTTTTCTTTACTTTCATGTTAGGTAGATAAGAGATTCATGAAAATATATGTTATGCGATTAAAGTGGGCGTGAAAATTTTCCAACTAATAAATATTATGTCCGTAAACTTGTCGATCGAAAAGGCATAGAATACCTAGAAAAAAAAACAAAAAAAAAAAAATAATACGGAGCTTTTCGTATCTCATATGTCCTGGATTTCGAGAAGTCCATTGTGACAGTTGAAAAATAAAAGAAACTTGATGAAAAAATTGCAAAAATAACCCCCTTCTACATGAGCATATTATTATTTTTTGAGAACTTCGTTACTTTACATACAACAGTATTATGTAACGTGACATGTACAGGATATCGAAAATCAATCTTTACACACGTGGATAATAATATTTGTATACACATCATTAGATAAACACTAAATATATAAAACAGTGTGCGTTCAAAGTACGCGCAAAAATTAAACATACATCTCATTGAAATTATATTAATTTTTCAATACACGAGATATGTTGAATAATTGGGCGTATAACAAGTATTCATTACGCATCCAGCAATGTGTCGAGAATATAATTATTGCAAATGATTATTTAACGAATAATGACTTAAAAATAACTAAAAATACATACAAGTGATAAAGAAAAATGGTCATTTTCTTCTCGTCGTTAATAATAATAATCCCGTTTTAATTTTCTTACTAGTATTTTACGTATTATTGCAGACTTACGAAATATTGAAACGATTTTGGGTAAATTTTTCCCGCACCTTGCCAAAGAATAAAAGGTTACGGATAGAAGGCATTGATGACATTATTCCGAATATGAAAAAATGTACACTTGTTTCCTGTGTTTCAAAATCGAAATATGGTGTACATAATAAGCATGAAATACCTAATTTTATTAAAAATCTCAACTACTTTGTAATTCAATGTTGATATGGGTTTTGACGTTATTGATTTCCTCATCGATTACACTGATTTGCAATAACAAACAATAAATCATACAGAAAACCATTACCTTTAAAAAAAAGAAAAACGCCATATAATTTGTTCCTGCTTTTAATTATCGAGGCAGGTGATGCGAAACTCAGTAGGTAAGCACTACTCTTGTAGTATGGTTTTTTTTAGCAACTTTTTTTTTAAATTTAAGTATGTAGGCACAAGTGTCGTTTTCTTCTTCTGGTTCTTTAAGTAAATTTTTTTAATTTATTCATTTTTGTAATTAGAGTTTCTCTTCACCTGTCACTGGAGATTTTGAGGCATCGTTATCGTTAATTTGAGGAAATGCTTTCCTCTTCCTTGGTAGTGTAACAGTCTTGAAGTACGAGACGCTACAGATGTGATGTTCATATGGTTTTCAAGTCCTTGTGAGTTCAGAATTGAAATTTCGAAACTCTGAACAGGGTCTCTGCACATTATCGATGAATTGCCTGACTGCCTTCAAGTCTCATTGTCAGCTTCAGTCAGTCAAACGAAGATGTGCCAAGCATATCCTGGTGGTTTCCCGTCTCCAGAGACGGAAAGAGAGTTGAAGTTTTTATCTTTGAGTTGACTGTTAATTTTATCCAATGTAATTTTCACTGCCACTGATTTTTATTGGTTTTATTGTTACATCATCTCTGTGCTTTCTTTGATTCGAAGTATATTGTTTTAGAAAAAAAAAAAATAAATTAACAAAAAGAAATGATGAAGTAATTTTTGTTTTTTCCGATGAATTTTCGATATTTTCATACAGTTTTTTTTTTTTTTTTTTTTTTTTTTTTCACCCATCATCAGGAAGTTATAGAGAAAAGAAATTATCTCAGTTATTCGCTACGCTTGACTGTTGTCATGAATTCTTTTTTCCTTCCCAATCATCGTCAAATTTTTCTGTCTGTACAAGGAAATGTATAGATATTTCATGCTTACCATACATCATAATCCAACTGTACACGCATTATCGCTTTAATCTAATTCCATGATTATTCTACCTATGAATTTCCATTAATCTTTGTCTTGCTTAATTTCAGACATTCAATCATTTCTGGCGTCTCTTTTTCACGGATTTAAGGTACCATTGAGTTCCCCATGCAGGATAAGTGAATACTTACATATTTTATGAATAGTATATTTTGTATATATTTTATATTTTAAATCCGTGAAAGCAGATACTTATAATTGAACAGAATTAGTGTGAAATTCATTTATATTTACCCAATTAGTCGGCGAATTTGTTACCACTGAAGTGTGCTGATACTTTGCCATTATTTCTCCAAGAGACCAGAAAAACTATAGTCACACTAGTTAAAAACCCTAGTGGGATATAGTAGAGAACAAACCATCAACACAAGAAAAATTGTAGCTTCTATCTTACTCCATTGTGTCTTTGATTCGTATTCCATAGAAGCCTACAGTTTTTCAAGGTTTTTTAACCAAAGTATAATCTACACACATTTGCCATAGAATTTTTTTTTAATATAGTAGATTTTGACGAAATTCTATTTTAAATTTATAACGTACACAAAGTGACACAAAAGATTTGCAACTATTCAAATGTTGTTCATTCGATGAATTTCAGATGACTTGAAGAAAAAAAGCTTCGGTATTTTTCAGGTGTCAATATTTTCGAGAGAAAAGACACGTATGGCTAACAAAATTTACGTGGTATTGAGGTAAAGATCTGCATGTTACACAGCTAATCTGAATTTCTTGAAATTTCGGTAAACTGAACAGAATTTTTGCTCTTTTACTTCTTTGCTTATATATCTATATGTGTGTGTTGTGTATGCGTACATATGCATACTATGCAGACACACACACACACACGCACACACGCACGCACACACGCAACATATACATTTCCCTTATAATTCGTGATATATACAATGTAGCTATTCAATAGCAATTTCGCGAAAAATTGAAACTTTTATTTCTTATAGTTTTCCTACTTTGTCTTTTTTGTGTTTTTTTTTTGCAAAATATAATTAGTTTTCTTATAAATAATAGAAGATTACGGCGCAACGTACAATCGTATTTTGATGAAGAAAAAAAAGCAAAATGAGAGAGAATTTAAGTGAGAAATATCTGTTTGGAAACCAACTCGATTCCATCGTAACATTAATTTTCAACTTTCAAGTAAGCAGTGCAAATAAATAGTTTCCTCATCACGTTTATACGTTGCGCAACTCCTCGCGAAAAAAATTTCGAACAATTTCAAATTCAAAAGTTTTGAAATCGTCCCTGGTACTGCACGTTTGTTCGAAAAGGATAAACAACCAAGAGTAAAATCTCGATTGAAAACCTTTGGTGTGGCAGAGAGAATGTGTACCTAGTCAAATGCTGCTGGAGTCATAGACACAAGTGGGGCAAATTTGACAAAAATGGTAACGTGAAATACACTAGGGAGAAAAGCAAAGTTTCACGTTTTATTCGTTGAAAAAGCCTCCGGCGGTATTTGACCAAGTGTGTAAAATTCTTGAAACGCTGCCAAAGCGTTATTAAAGTCCCATTGAACCTCCTCTAAGCATTTGAAACTCCATTCCAAGTTCATCTTTGTCTTCTCACTTAGAACTATTGTCATTTGTTGTTTTGCCTCGTCGCTAATTCCATCCTCAACTAACATACCTGATGACAATGGTTCCGGTGTCGAGGAACTAGATAGCTGACTCTGTCGCACAGTGAATGCTTTTTTCTCCTGATCTTCAGTTGGCTGGCTTATGTGCAGTTGCTCATTGCGAATGCAGTACCCTCCACCCTCTGGGACGATGAGAAAGGTTCGATTGAAGTATCGGATAGAATTTTTCTTGCCATCTAGCTCCTTGAATAATCCGGTAACTGTTACCAGCATCATGGTTTCCTGTAAATTTAACGTAGATGGATAAACAAGTTTCAACAACATTTCAATAAGAAAAACACGTAAGATGCACAAAACTTCGGTAAAATTCTATAATACATTAATTTTTTTCCGATTCAGCTTACCGTGGCTAAGCATAGATCCATTGTGAACCCGTCCAGGTCATGCTTCGTCTTAGGAATTTCTGATATGAAGGAGACGACGGGAAGTCTGCCTTGCTTTAATAGCTTCCGTTTTCTCTCCATGTCGTTAAGGCGGAATAGATTTCTGTTCTCACATAAGTAGTTATCCGGTCTAGAAATCGATACAACAATGAATTCTTATTCTTCACGATCATGGAAAATGTAAACGGTAAAATACGAATTATAGCAGAGTTTTGCTCACTTTTTCTCATTGCTTCCATAAGAAGCAGTCATACTGAAGGAAGCCTGTTCATGATACGCCTCCAGCAGTGGCTGACGATTATCGCTGTCGAATATCATGAAATACTGCTGCAGAAATTGGCCAGCAATTGCTTGCGCGTTTGTGTTACTGATGTACATTCTTTTCGTAGGTGGTAAAATGGCTGCCTCGTCGGCGACGTCGAATAGAATAGGCGGTGGGAGTACAATTCCATCCTTTTCAAAGAACAAAGGCACGATGAAAACCTTAACTGACGAGGTTTCGGTGAAAAGTAGAATAGCAGCGATAATACTTACCAGTTTCAGAAGCCTCGGGAACCTCTTTCGCACGTCACTATCGCCGAGAAAGAAAAGCCAGAAGCCCGGAAGCTCGGAGTTAGTCGTAATCAGAGACAAAGAGACGTTTACAGTTATTAAAATTGGATTAGACAGGAGGTCAAGGGGGAAACAGAAATTGGGTATTACGTAAGTATTTACGTCACGTTTCGTCAAACATAAGACGTTTGATGCAATTCCCAGGCTCACTATAACTTCCAAATCTATGTCAAGTCCCAACAATTTTCCAACGTTGTTTTCAGGCTACACAATAGACAGTTGTGTCTGAATTTCGGTGGAAAACTGATGAGCTTAAAAGAAATAGCTGTACCTGTGCTTCTGCTTTACAATACGTCGCTGCACTTCTGACAATCATTTTCAATGGTTCTCTGACAAGAGAGAACAGCATTATAGACTTGATTAGGACAAGATAAAGCAAATTGAATCGGTTTACCTGAAATATGCAGCTTGACGATCTTTGTACTTTGCGCAAACGGGATTGCCAGCAAGTCTCAGTTCCTCCAGTTTTAGGTCCTTTATTACATCCAAATGACTGACTTCTTGTATCTAAAATACAGCCGTGAAAATTTGACAGTTTTCTAAAGGTGATCTTTGGTTCGGGTAATTTGCCACTAACTCACCCGGTTCTCACCGATGTATAAAATTTTGAGTTTTGGTAACTTTTTGGTCAAAATATTTAGCCGCTCGATAACTGCCAGTTTGTTACCATCTAAGTTTAATGCTTCCAAGTTGGGTATGTGCTCGGCGACAATGTCGATCACTGCGGCCAACATCAGTGGCCTGAATAAGGCGCAAAAGTAGTCCGTCACTAGGTCTAAAATTGAAACAACATTAAAAGCAAGTGCCGATTTGAGATATTAATTAATAATAATCTCACAAAGTTTGTTGAACTACTGATCGAACTCACCAGGATCTTGATGAAATTTGGAAAGATCTAGAGCGTTGGTTTCCTGCACGTATCTTTTGGCCATGGCAAGTTTCATTCTTTCTCTAAGCGTCTCATCAATTTCAACTTGGGGAAAACCAGGTTTTACCCTTACTTGAATCTTGAATCCATCATTGGTAGTTATCTTACGATCGCAGTCGTACAATTTGTCAGCAGTTTTTGGGTCGTCAACGTAGAACACTGCTTCATTTCGCAAGACTTTGTACTGGAAATAAAGGAAATTACGCCAATACAAAATATGGATCTTGAGTCACATTTGATATTCAAAAACAAAACTTACCATTATCGGTACGAAGGTATCGGGTGATATATAACTGTTCAGGCTTTTCACTACAAAGTCTTTCTGGTACTTGTGTCCATACGGTATCTACAAAAAAACGTTCAGATTCATATTTCGCTCTACTTTCAGACGCGGAAGCTGTCTTAATCATTTCGCAGAAACTCTCACCGTAACTTTGAACCAGTTGGAGTCGGCGAACATTGGAGGCCGACGTTGGGGCCCCTGCCTTACGTCTCTCCGACCGCGTTGAGGAAATGGACTGATTCTACCCCAGGGCATCCTCCTACCAATTTTACCCCTGACCAAGACTTGCCTAGATCCATTGCTCGCCCCTACGGTCATTGAGATATCTTCGCCCAAGTAATTTTTTAACCCAGCTTCCAGGTTTCTTCCTCGATCCGGTCCGTGTCTACCTTGTGATTTGAACGACACTCGAGGTCTTGCAGAGTCCGGACGAATTGTGCGATTGTCGTGATCTGTAGAAAATTACAATTGATCGAAGATCATAATACAAGACTGAAATATTTCGAATATGTGAATTTGCTTTAAATTTCGTATCAATACCACAATTGTTGATGAATTCTATAATATAAATGTAGCAGATTGCTTTAGGTGAGTTCTTTGAATTGAATTTTCTCCGCACAAATCCAGTTCTTCACATTCGCCAATTTGGGTCTAAGTAGCGTGTGCAGTAAAAACATGGTTGTGCGTTGGCGTGTTTTACCTTTGTTCGTCATTCAGATAACCTACAATAGCGTTCACCGTGTCGTGCGAATATTTTGGCGAACGAGGGCGAAAGAAATACGTAGAGTTTGCATTACTCTCCCGAATAGTTAATCGGCTCATCGGGCGACGATGGTGTAAAGTGCAAACGCAATATTGCGTCGTACGAGTAGCTGCATCGTTGCTACTGTATTGAAGGGATTTTTAGGTTTGTCAATTCTCATTTTCTCTTACCGAAATAGTGTTTACTCTGCACGTTTTGCGTGGCGGGAATTCTTCCGTTCCATTGAACCTTGCTGGATTTCTTTGGCATTTTTAACGGAAAATCTTCACACGTTAACGGGAATCAGCAACGAAAATACAATACGCAGATTATTCGGGTCCTTACAGGGCGGCCATTTGGTCTGCAGATGCGATGCGTTCGATTCAAGGAGCGATATGCGAGTTTCATGTATCGACCATCGATCGCTGCGAGGTATCGATCGATTCATTCGAAATTCAAATGTCGAACTTATTCAACGTGCAAGATCTTGTCCCCTGATTCTGACTTATTTTTCACTAGTAAAAGCGGTGATAAGCATCATCTGGACCAATCAGAAGGCAGCTTTAAACAGTAAATACACTTTTCACAAGTGAAAATTAAGTAAAAATTAGCCGACTGGAGGCTAATTTTCACTCGTGAAAAGAAAATCTTCCGTTTAAGGCTGCCTTGTGATTGGTCTAGATGACAGTTATTACCGCTTTCACGAGGAAAACATAAGTCAGAATCGGGGTCCTGGTGCAAATAGAAAATAACTAACTTTGCGTAATAATTTTATCGTCAAGAAAGTATTGCGATCAATACATTGGTAGCAAATTACCTCGATCTCTTTAGTCGGTTCTCATTTCCATTATCTGCTTGAACTTCCAATAATCGAATGAATTCGGATCCTGAATTCTTTGTCGACTAGGTTACGGAATGATTCTTCTATATCTTCTTACAGCTAAATTCCAACTCACTTGGCAGTTTGAAATGTATTACCTTCGCTATATCTATCAAGATATAATCTCTGTAAAAACTGGGGATAGAATCATGTAAGTTCTGACTCGATTTGAGCAGAATTCGAATTCTTTACTCAATACTTATCGACGTAGTTGCGTAGTAATTGGTGTAGACTTTTCCGCCGCATGAACTTCGATCATTTCAAAGGGAAAAATTGGGTACTTAATACTCCTCCGCTTACTCACTTCTGTTTTTGATTACTTACATCTGCTCATTCAATGTACAGAATTTCCATGTGAAGGATAACAGTAAGTATGCGTAGGTATGTGAGCCCAATCTACGGATAGAATCACATAAACCTAACGCAGTATTGAAATTGATAAACTGTGCACACGCGCCTCGATTACGTGTCCAAGTATTATATACATGTATGTACATAGACATACATTTTCAGACGCAAAGGTGCCTGCAATACACGTGCAGATCGTCGCATGCGGGTTTACCATGGCAACGAATTGTTGTTGTTGCTGTTGTAGTTATGTTTGTTGTTGTTGTTATTATTGTTACTGATCCCACTGCTATTGTTAGGTAATATTTTTCTTTATTTCAGACATACTTTGTACACATTTTTATGGATACGTGCAGCAACTATTATTGTCATCACCGATCGATATCGTAATAATGGTTCTCAAAGTAATGACAAGTCATCCCACGACAATGGAAAATTTGAACAACGCGACTACAGGCTATAACCGTGCAGAGCCGAAGATCGAAAGCCGGGACGAGGCGACAGTTCAAAGACCCTGTTTAATTCGAGGAAACTTTTCAAATACTCCAGTATAGTGTACTATTATGTATATAATGTATCTATAACACCATGTATGTATACGTATAAGGCACATACATCGCGGTACATGAAATTGGAAGTAGCTTCACCGCGTTATCGTTATATGTACTGTTGTTTTCTTTTATGTGTCGTGCAATATATATATATATACATATATGACTGAAAGGAAAACAATGGAGAGGAGTGAAAAATGAATATGAGGACTAAAAAAAAATAAAATGAAAACGTTCGCAAAGGCCATCGCGATAATTCCGCGAACGGAAGAAGCAGCGGCTATATATACATTTATAGCTCATACTTTGCTGAAATCAATTATTAAATGACGAGAACATCCCGCTTGCACGTGTAAATACTGTTTACCCATGAAAAACAGTGCGCGTACATATTATACACTATACAATATGAAAATAAGGAAACGGAGTTGAGGTGATGTACGCAAAATTTGAATTAATTTTATTTAAAAAAAAAAAAGGTGTTCAGATACTGGGCGTAGTTAATGATTGCATTGAGCGAAAGATTTTCCAAGCAAACTTATTACAAGGTTATTATTAACGCATTGTACTATAATGGTATACTATAGGCATGGACGCGACAATTGCACACGTATATTCTCAGGAAATAAAGTAACATATATATACCATAAAATCGAGACTCTAGACACGCGACGCTTACAGGCCGACGAACGGAGGCGAGGCGAGGGCTGGATGGTCAATAAACGTTGCCGCCCACGAGGTAGAAGCTTTAGCAGCAGGTGAGAACTGATTGGAAAAAAGGCCTACTCATCGTGGTTTTGTGTATACGTATACGTACACGTGGCTGGATATAACGAAGCTTGGAGCACTCGTTGAAACAAGCCCGACAAAACACAAAGAGCGATAAATACGTACATACAACTTGGGAACGCGGTGGAATGGGAATGGTGAAAAGAGGTGAAGACACACACACGCATTAAGGGTTATTGGAAACTCGGACGGTCAATATAATGGTACTCTGTCTGTTTTTGAAAAAATAAGATCAGCCAATGCTTGGGATATCAACAATAATTAATTGGCTTGCATTTGTGAATAATTAAGTTTCGCCGAGAGCATTACGACGTAAAGTTTTTGTCGCAGACTGTATACGCTTGTGTACGAATTATGTGTACGAAAAGATGCACGGATTCATAAAATTGAAGTTAATAACTACATAACGTTAGACTAACGGATAGTCGAAAGAAAAATCACTATTTTGCAAAATTAGAATAATTTGGAACGAGGTGAGTTTCGAAAATATGAACATGTCAATGTTGTGGTACGATTTACTGAACATTAGACGATTCTCGAGAGTTGCAAAATACCTGGTTTTTATAAGAAATACATCGTTATGATTTACACACTTCGAACTTTCACCCCGTGCAAATTCCGGATTGAATACGAGCCTGATTTCACGAGTTGACAATAACATAAGATAATTAAACTATTACCAATCTGTAATACAATGGTCTTGGATGATCATACATCGTGGTTAGACATCCGTCATGTAATTTTTGACTATACATATGTATCTTCACCGTTAATTTCTGCGCGCGCGTCAACGTCGATCCCCACCCCTGGAGTATATGTTCCCGGGGGTTCCCCGAGTGGATATTTGCCAGTTTGCTACCCTGCAGTATCCACGGTCAACTTTCAAACGGTTTTCTGAGTGGTGCCTCGCGGTGTACGGGTGAGCTGTATTTTTAATAATTCGAGGTACAACAGTACTAGATTTTTAGCGTTTACACTTTTTAAATACATTTTCTGTTCAGTCAGCTGTTTGGTATAATGATCTTGCACCTCGAATTCAAACACCTGAGTAATCGTTTTGTGATTTTGATTTGATCTCGAATAAAAGATTCGAAAGTTCTTCTGTACAAATCGGATTGAGTTCAACCCACAGAGAGTTTGAGGGTAAATGAAAAGTTGCTGATAAAAAATGAGGAAATAAGTTTTGGTAACTTTTGTAATCAAGATATATATATTTCAACAATCAAACTAGCATTAATAAACTCTGCATTCGAGAATTACAATATTTTAAATTAAAATTATGTTCACTCCGCAAAGCGACTATGGATGTCAGTTTTATTCATAGCTGATTGACAGATTAGTTTTCATAGCTACGGCCTGATTAATGATCAATCGATTGTACATAGTAATTACAATTGCAGGGCTGAAACATTTACAATACATTGAAAGTCATATTACGTACAGTATATTATTACCATAGTCTGTGACTGGTTTGATGTCATTGATGAAGACCTGCTAAGTTTGTTCAACGATTTGTAATCTAGAGTTTGGTTTTGAGAATTTTCAAGTTCCAGGATATAGAGATTTGCAAAATTTTAACTACACGGTCACTTGAGTATTCGAGAGAAACGATATTTAAAAATTAGCCTTCGAGTCAGTTTTCTATGAATTCTTTTTCTCAACTTCATGCGATAGCGTGTGCTCTCTTGATCGAGCGCACCGTCATTTTTACTCTGGATTGATTCGTTGCACACCTTTTGCCTTCTGAAAACTGACCCTCGCGTGTTTCTCGGTGAGAAATAATCGATCGAAACGAGGGCAGACCCTCACGTGCGTATACCCGTAAACGCAAACTACTCGTAACTATTGTGTATACATTTATGACATATGCATATTACCATATAACTGTGCTGTATTCAAAATCACGACCATCATGAATATGTTTGGAAGTTCGTTAACATTATAAATATTCGATACTAATATAAAAGCTCGTCTTCTATCAGTTTTTCAGAGACTGGAAGGACTCCCAAGTACTGGACGATTCTCTGAACGTTCACAACTTTCCTCTGTAATAAGTAATTGTCGCAAGGTTTTAGGGATGAATAATTCATTCTGATTTGCTCCGTTCTACAGAACTGCTATCAACGATCTATGACACATAATTCCAATCGCGTCTAATGGAAGACCTGGAAATATCCATATTTACGCGGTCGATTCTCACTTAAAAATATTTCACAGCTTTGCTGAAAATGATGACAGGATCTCGGTAAAAAAAACTCCCGCTAAGGTGCGTTGAGCACGGGGTCACGTAACCGTTTTAAGATTACTTACATTTGTAAGATTCTATCTCATTTTATCGTAAAACATCGGTTCGCCTCGAATTTTTTGTTGTGACGTGATCGTTCAGATGTTAGATACATATTATTACCCGAATAATTTTTAAAACATAACCTTGAATTCCGTCTCGCAGAAAAATAAATAGATAAAAAAATTGTACAATATTTATTCAGCTTTAGCCGACCGTCGCTCACTTTCTCACAATAGCACAATCATTTTACAAAAAATTCCAAATCGATTCGAAATTCTAAGACAAAATTATCCCGATTATCCTAAATACACTTATAAATCTGGCACACGTGACATAGATGTTCAAAAGACGTTAATGCTGTAGTCAGTGTATTAACCGACTGAGTAAAATGTCAATGTTTCGAATAGTGTAATCAAAGCTTACAAATCACTAATGTGAAAGTACCACTGCAATCGGTGCAATCCTACATATACAAAGCCGAGCATAAACATTCAAAAACTGTTTTGTTTTATGCAAGAATGAGGCCAGCTAGGGAATCATGAATTAAAACGAGTGGTAGTTCAATAACAGGAATATACATTTCATGGCATCGTTGTTGTGTAAAATAAAACGTTTTTGGGCACTTTCATTCGCCATTGCATGTAGAATTGCATTAGCTTCGGCATTTTCACGTCAGTGCTACGTAGGCCGTGATAATAAGCAAAAGAGGTGACATTTCACTCAGTCGGTAAGGCCTGACTAAAGCATCCTCTTAATGAGATCAAATTGGCCTCAGAGTTTGATAAATTTTAGAATTGTTCTTTCGAATAGCAATCCTTGAATACGGTGGTTAAAACCTTTTTCTAGCGATGGGCTGCGGGTTCAGTCGCCGCGTGGTACCAAACAGTAGCGGCGACCCGGGTGCAGGCGGCGAGAACGGCGGCTCCTTCGTCGCCGACGAAGTAGCGACGGCAGGGGCAAATGCAGCCAAGGCGGTCGTAGGGGGGGCGGCGAAAGATTCGCCCCTGAGTTTCGTAGTGCCGATCCGGGATACGGAGGGGTCAAAAGAGGGCAGTATAATACGCCGGCATCCGCCGGTGAGGCTGCGACGCCTCGAGGAAGAGCAGCAGCTCCAACGGCCTAAGCTGACCCTCGGAGCATTGGAACGCCGGCAGGCCGAGGCCGAGGAGAGGCGTCGAAAGGTGCGGAATTTCACGCTACCGCATTGCATGCCTCGGTGACCCGTGAATGATCCATACACGTGCAGTATGTTACGATCACGTGCAGGTCACCATGCAGCCCGTCGACGCGGTCGTGAAATTATAATAAGCGTTTTCGAAGTTTAACGCCAAGGTTATATATTATATCCAGTTATAATATTACACCAAGTCGAGGCATGTATGATCCTCCCGTCTCGAAGTTTCTGATTAAATCTCACAGTCTGGCCGCCATGTTGTTCAGAGACGGGCGGAGCAATTGGGTCCTGTAAGTATACGCGTATACCTAATACAGCAACGCTGAGTGCTGCCGTTTCTTTTCAGATATTGGACTCCAGGGTCCAGTCTGCGCAGCACTTTCAGCGCAAGGTGCTGCAGGGAACGGGAATAGCTACATCGTCTCCGTCTCCGTCGAACGACGTGGACCGGGACCGGGACCAGGAGCAGGTGGTCCAAGACCTAGGAGAACGCAAGGAGTCGGAAAACGCGGAGGGCGAACACCAGGAAGGATTGAATCGAGCTGCGGTACCACCTGCAGGAGCTGATTCTTCGTCATCTTGACAACGGGCCGATGCGTAGTGCTGTCTTGTTCATCATTGGTTGTCGATATATACTTTATACATTACGTATACATATCAGGGTCCGCGGAGGGGTAATAAAGTTATTTCCGGTCCTTGATCGTGTGTGACGAATACATCCACAGAATACACACTCGTGTAAGCGATTCCTCCTCAATCTTTATGTTTTCCCCGTTTAAGGTCAGGGTTGTACATATAGGCAAGTGTGAAAAACACGTGTCATCGATTTCATGGAAGTTCAGAACTAATATTCTGCTAATGTTCCGCCGATATTGAAAGTTCTTACATCGAAATAAAAAAAAAACCAGTTGTACAGAATGTGGAAAATACGAAATCGATTGTAACCGTGCCGGGCGATGACACGTGTGGTAAACGCAATTTTAACCACTTTAAATTTATTCCTCCCGGGCAATTACCAAATATAGTGATATACATGTTATGTACTCATTATATCTGACTGTAAAATTCAAATGCAGTTAAAATTATTTTCAGTTTCAGCATCGTTGGCTATATAACGTTATGATATGGTCATCTTATGGTTTTCTTGCGAATAAAAGCGTAACTTCTTAATGATGAGTATGTACATAGATTAGTTGTAAACCGTATTGTTTATAGATGATAAAGTACATATAACCTAATATCCCATGTAATTGGAGATTGACAATTGTTTCTAAACTTGTGGGTACCCTTTATACTGTACAATTAATTGTAAAACGTAAACTCTGTATACACGTGACCGCCATTTCGGTTCAGATTGAGGTGAGATTTGCAGCCATTTGTATGAAGTCAAGCTCCTTTTTTGCTTTCTCTCTCTCTCTCTCTCTCTCTGTCCATCTGCGATCACTCATACACTATGAAAAAAGTGGTGTTAAAATTGGTGAAAATTAACAGTTGGTGACCACAGCGTGAAAAGTTGTGTGATCAATTAGTAAATTGAATATCAGAAGCCATTAGATCCATATCAGATAGTGATGAATCGACACAAAATTACACTTAGTTTGTGTAGAAGTCCTGCGCGCCATATTTAGCTTCACAGTGTATATAACGAATAATATAGGCACCGTGCTATGATACTTTGACGTGAAAAGTGCACGTTTAGGTGGACATTTCCAGAACTTTTTCAGGTTATTCATGGACATTAAACATCAAATATTTCCAGGATACAAGAAAAAATCAAGGCTAGTTTCCAGGACTTTTTGAGGACAAGGAAAATTTAAGGACATTTTCAGGACCACTGGACTTCATGTTTTAGAAATTTTTGTGATATCAGGTTATTTGGTGTTCGTTCGTGGTTGCGAATATTCCTGTGTAGGTTTCAGAGTTGAGGAAACGAAGCAGGCCGAATGTATACCGATATGTAGATTAGACCGAACCCCGCAGGAGTGCAGAATCGAAAAGGCAAGAGAGGCAAGACACCGCGCAACGTGCAGGATTACAAAGACATGGCAGGCAGGCAGGCAGAGACCGAGGAGCCTGCAGAGTAGGTTCCTACCTATAAGAAGAGACGTGGATGATCGGGGGATCGGGGATCGGGGCTCCGGGTCGTGCGGCGTAGTGGGTGGTGTTGGACGGCGTCGACGGCGGTGGAGGTGGAGGTGGAGGTGGCAGAGGAAAGACGGGCACACGAGTATCCAGCAACCGCTGCCACCGGCAGTATCCACGTGTTCAACGTGGTGGGCCGTCGCGCGCGCCGCCGAAGTGCCGCCACTCGCATTATGACCCGGATGTTGAGATTACAGTTGGTGTTTAAATACATTATTATAGCGATACGAAAAACCGGATGCGCCGTGGTCGATTATAGCTAGCACGCGTCGTCGTCCAGCTCTGGTGGTACAAGTAGTATAGTAAGATTGCAGGAACGGCGCCCTCGTCGTCGTCGGCATCGCGACGCGGTGTGCATAAAACGCGCGCTAGATCGAAATATGTTTAATCGGTAAGTGCAAAGACCCGCGCAGATCTATCGTGTCTCCTCCGATCCCCGGAACGCAGCTCTGCATCACACCCCAGGACGTACCGAAGAGTAATCAATGATTATATTCCTGGTGAAAATTTCTGCCACTACGAATTTTTACAGAAATTGGAAAGTTTCCTATTATTTCTTACAAACTTGGAAAGAATTTTCTAATTTTCGATACAAAAAATTTATCATCTATCATGAAAATTTACAAGTTTTTATGAGAAACTAGTTATATTTATAATTTTTTACGAAAACCATTTCTTTTACACAAAATTATACGAAATGTCCCAATGTTAATCCCAATGTAGTCATTTTCACCAGGGTAAATAGGCGATGTGCAAGGGAGGTGTTATTTGTCAAACCTAGATCGGGTTAGACGGTTGTGTTTACCGGGCGTCTTCCTCTTCCTCCTGGTTTTCTCCTTGTTCTTCTTCGTCTTCTGCTTCGTCGTCGCCACCGCGTTTCCTCCGCTTGAAGCGACGGGTTTTCGCCCTGGAGGACAAAGAGCTGGGATGTCGCTAAGATCCGCGCTTAAACCCTTTTACATTTATTTGTTACGTACACGAGGAAATGAAATACGGAATACCGGTAACCTCCGGGTTTCAGGATCTTTCCAGAAAGTAATTGTCTACGGTTACGTCATTTTGCGGTGCCGCTGCAGCGTTGCAGCCAGCTGCCCGGCCTCCCTGTGCTTTGCAGATATGCTGCTGCTGTAGGTATAGATAGGTATTGCAATTGCACGGTGATCTTATACCGTCTCACCAAAATTACCCGCGCTTACTGGAAAAGGGCGGGAGATGAATGCGCGGATGGAATGAGAGAAAATTAAGGGGGTACGTTCTGCCAGGCGGAGAGAATAAAAGAGTGGATTTTACTCAAAACTGCAGGTTTTTTGATAAAATATGCACTTCGTGAAGTCCAGAGTCTACTGTAGAATCACTAAAAATCACTGGCTGCAGAATAAAATCTGCTACATTCTAAATAGTAAAGAATATAGTTGACATTGATATTTTTTACATACGCTCTGATGTGTCCCTCCTTTCCTGCAGTTTTGAGTAGAATCTAATCTATTTCATGTCTTTGTGTAAGCAGACAAATAGAATTAACTGATAAAAACAGTTACCGATACACGTGGGAAATTCTGTCATAACTATATTATTTTTTCTCAAATCTGGATTATTGATGAATCGTTTTTTCCGTGAATTCATACGATGATGGAAAAATTTATCGTTGAGCAATTTTTTCCAGCTTGTATTTCTTTTCTTTTATGTTGAATCTGGCTTTAATAACTAAACAAACCCGTATCTCGTAGGATTTCGAAAGCCAGCTTTTTCGACTATAGTTTATGCAAATTATATTACCTGACAACGCTTATCCATCTTCAAATCGAGAGATATGTGTATAAAGTTAGCATTTTTGAGTAGCATGAAGCAGAATCAGAAAACCTTTGTCTAATAATCATCATTCGATGACGATTTTTCATCAAATGCATACTTAACAAGGTGCACTGTTCTGCGCAATTTCAATCGGTAGAAGCTTCTTCTACTACCGTATAAATTATAAGTCGATGAATTTAGCTGGCTGGTGGAATTCCGCAGGTGAATATAAACGATGATCGCAATGTGAATCGAAAGTTATCAGGAAACCATTTTGAATCCCAAAAAGCTGTGCCAAATGTCGATCCAACCCAAATGACGAAAGACCCATGAGCTTGTGTGTTGTGCGCTCCATGGTATTCTGAAACTTCATTACGAAGGTAAAGCAAAGAATAGCGAAACAACAACACTTAAAAGTACTTCAGGAAAAAAAAAGAGTGCAAGATTATTTTTATGCGTTGGAAGATCAGAAATCAGCTTTTAGGCTTTGTAATTCGTTACTGCTTTTGCATCTAGTGACTGTAGCAATAACTCGGCCGTCGGATGCAGTCTGCATCTGCACATTGATTATGAGTTTGGAACGAGGCTGAAGGCAGAGCCAACTTCGAAACAGATTCCTCTAAATAATTCATAGTTTATACGACAAATGTGATTGCTTGGATGAAAGTATAATCGGTAATGGAGAAAATATATGTATATGTATAATGCTGAAACTTCCAAAGTATTATATTCTCGAAAATTCTTCAAATGTACTCGGCTACAAACGAAAATTTATTGGCCAAGGTTATATCCCTGTACATGAACATATCACGACGCAAAATACAAGTTTTCCAAGTAACAAGGCCAGAAGAAACGTTCAAAGAATTTTATGTTCAAATTTAACGGTCGGCGGACTATCGTTGCGGCGATTTCGACCTTTCCTTATCATCGACGCTACCACGTTTAGTCTCGACCATTGCAGGATTCACTTGGTAATCAGTAATGCGCGTTTGAGAATAAAATAAAAGAAGGAAACTAAAAATAGGAACAGGTATATCGTTCAAGTGAGGAATAACTTCTCCGTCTTAAGTAAGAATACGTGATTTGCGGAGAATTCAAAGGAAAAACAAACTGTGTAGCAAAGAGGTTATTAATAATTAGTTTAAATATGTTGACTATTCAGATATTTGAGATTACAATTATTTAACCTCTATTTTTCAACTACCCTCAAACTCGTATTACTTATTTGCATCTCCTTCAAGAAGATTTTTGAAAATGACGAAAAACCCATCGATTTGAGCGTATTCAATTTGCAAGTAATATATCACTCTATAGTTTAAATAATGTTTTCTGCGCACGTCATGTGGTACACTATAGGTACGTTATGGATACGTATAAGTGTACAGGGGTTTAAATAATTGACTGCTAGATAAATATGTAGTAGATGGTTGCAGGATAATGAACCAAAGCGAAGGTTTTACCAAAAAAATTTCGAACGTATAGGTGAAGCTCGGAGCTTTCGAGCCTTGGTAAAACATATATTGATAGAACCTACGTCCGGTGAAGAAATACAACAGAGGATTATTCGTCCGTCGGACGCGATTTCTCTCAGTCTTCTGAGAATCGCAAACGAAAGGCGAACGTACGGCGCACAGCAAAAGAGATGCCCTATCTACCGTGGAATAGCAAATATGCCACCCTTCCGGGTGTAGTCGGTAGTACATATGGTATTTTATACCACTCGCTATGGAAAATTAGAATATTGAGCATACAAAGTCAATAGTACATATATTGTGTAACAAATAGACAAACTCGGTCTTTTTGTAAGTTTGCAATATGATTCGTAGTCGAGCCGAAGACGAATGTTGCAAATACGCGAGGCGAAAAGACCGTTGCCTCCTTGTTGCACACGATTCTTTACATAACAAGAGTATGTTACGCTGTTCTTCACGAAGCAAGAAATTAAGGTTAGGGTTGCGTAATGTTAGATATCTTGGTGACAGAGCATGCGCGTGGTACAGAAAAGACCGCTTTTAACTCCTACGACTTAAAAGTGGTCTTTTCAGTACTCCGCGCATGCGCATTCGCATTCGCAGACTCATTCTATCGTCATAGAAACGGGCACTTTGTGTATGGAAAACAAGTATGAAAAAACGCATAAAATATGCTTGCGTTATATGATAGTACTACATTTCGTATAACGAGTATGGATAAGGCACTTTGACGAGACGTGAGGTTTACGGCCCAAGTCGAAGGCTAGTGCTGTAACACACGAGTCAAAAAGCCTTATCTAGGCGAGTTCCGAATCGAATTTTTTTTTAACACGAGAGCCAAGAAATCACGACGAAGTTGCGATTTTCAGGTTATAGTGCTAAAAAGATATCTTTATGCACTTGTCGCTAGATAGTTTGACGCGAAATTCCCCGGAGAATGGATTACAATTGGAGAACAGGAGTGAGACGAAGAACACATACGTTTACTGTTGCATAAACTGATCCTGGGGGTGTAGCTGGACGTAGATAATTAGGGTAGCGACAACTGCGATTGAGAAATGGGGATCGGGGTTGAGATTGACGTGATGGGGTACCTTGCATGTCCTCATACAAGGATAGACGCAAGCAAATCAACGAAAGGTGCGAGCAAGCTGCGTCGAGATTTGATAAATGCCGAAATAGCAAACCTCCGTGATCTCTTGCCGCTACCGGCTTCCACGCGGCAGCGATTGTCACAGCTACAGCTCATGGCGCTCGTTTGCGTTTTCCTACGCAAGGCAAACTACTTTCAACGAGGTGAGTGCGCACTCTAAGCTACCCATATTATTCTATCGCCATCCATTTAAGAATCCCTTTCTAAACCATTGTACAGAATAATATAAATCATGCTCATTGTTTAATCATAAATTGCGGAAAAAATACACCGCTCGAAGAGTTGCCCATCTTCTCTTGAGTTATCATTGACTCAGAAAGCAGTACCTTGTCGATATACCTTGGAAAATGTCTAGTCTATGTTCCATCGCATTGGCATTAGACATTAGACATTCAGGCGACAATAGCCACCCTGGTAAAGAGAAGTTGCGGTAATTCCAGAACTCAAAAATAAAAAGGTGCAAGTTTCACGAATTGATTTCAAAAGTCAGTATAGGTATCCTGATGATGTACCTTACGCGGAACTTTGTAGTCTATGCTTATACCATTCGTTACTGCCCAGAGAAATTCCTGTGAGAAGGATTTGGTTCGATAGCGTGACCTAGGGTGGTCCTTAATTGGAGGTTGGAAAAATTTTCATTATGACACCCCCTAGATTTATTCCAAATCATTAAAAAAAAATCTGTGTAGATTTTTAAGCCTCTACGTCAACTGGAACACGTGCCTCTAAGCTCCGAAAGTTTTAAATGTAAAATACATGTAGTTTTTGTAACCAGTCATTTTGTTTTGTATGACTTTGGTATAAATTGAAAGACCAATTTGAAACATGGCAGAGTTGTTGTTCATAATGATAGGAACAAACCCTGAAAGCTTCAAAATTTTATAAACATTGTTCCCTTTTGAATATAAGCCTAATAAAAGTGATGCTATTAAGCTTATATATATAATGGGAGGTATATTATAAAATTATGATAAAATTTAAACATTTTCAGGGTTCTTATTATTATGAGCAACAACTCTGCCAAGTTTCAAATCGATCCCCCAATTTATACAAAAATCATAGAAAACGAAATAACCGATTATAAAAACTATATGTATTTTACATTTAAGGCTTAAAACTGTACCCAGATTTTTTGTTTATGATTTAAAACAGATCTGGGGGCGTCCCAATGAGAATTTCTCCGACCCCCAAATAAGGACCACCCATTGAATTATTCCGGGAACAATGTGTTCAGGGTCACAAGACCACCTTGGTAAACAGTAGCGAGTAATCCCAGAGTCGAAGAATGAAAGGATTTCAGAGTAACGTTGAGAATAGTCGGTAGTTTTTCCGCAACCACGTGACAGCGCAGTAGACGCATGGATCGAGAGCCGCGCGGGACAAAGGATATACCTATAATCGATGCTACGGAGCGATGAGAGTAAAGTGATATCGAAAATTCCTCTCGTAAGGAGGAGGCGGCGAGGGCGGCGTGGTAGGGGGTGAAAGGGGGACTGTAGTTGCAGGTAGAGCGGGTGGAATACGAAGGTATCTCCTCCGCCCGTCGGCTCCGCGGCTCGGAGCAGGCGGAGGAGAGTTCCGGGTGATCCGCTGACCTCTCGGCCTCTCCGCAGCAAGTCTCACGCTCCCGTAACCTATACACTGTATATATACTTATATGTATACAGCCTCCGATATTCTATAGGTATATCTGACTCCCCATCGTGCCTACATATCGCGCCTCATATATGCATGCAGCCTTACGAAAATCTCTGTGAGCTTTCTCCTCTTCAAGTTCGCCCCTTATTTTTTATATACACCACGTCTATACATGCATCGATGTTTCTTCGTCTTCCCTTCCACCTTTTAATCTTCTTCTTCTTCTTCTTCTTCTTCTTCTTCTTCTACTTCACTCGATGATTATACGAACCGTCAGCTAAAGTTCACCATAACAAGACTCTTGTACTGTCTAGTCTCTCGCGGTTTTCGCGGAGCGAAAGGCACCGTTCAACTCACTTTGCGGATGATGTGTACCTGCATGCATATATCTGTTATATGTATATTCTAAGGTTGTAACTTGAGTTCATATACACATCGTTCGTGATGAGAATTATCTTTGATCAATTGTAAATTTTTTGTTCTTTACGGTGTTTTCGTGCAGGTATCGATTGCACCATGTTCCATTCTTTGAGGTTCTATGGCCAAATTTCTGTAATCTGGCATGATTCTCCTTTTCACGATGACGAGATTTGCGACGTTTATACTTCCGTTTGTAAATTCAGAAGCGACTACCAAAAGATCTTCATAGAAACTACTATACCGCTCTACAGTAATCATTGCATGTATATACTGCATCTCGACATGTTTCATGCGATTTGAGCTACAAATTTGAATTATCAATGATAAAATTTGAAGTGGAGGTTCTATTGCCATATTAGCGAGAAAAATTTTGCTATAAACTTTCTTAAAAGTAATTCTAAAACCAATATATACACGTGTGTATATATCTAATGCATGTAATCGGTCTGGTGCAAGTTGAAGACCATGTCGACGAATGCATGTAACATATACCAGCTACATACAGGCGTATAATAAGATGCCGGATTCTGGGTAACCCTCGTCTTGTGAGGTCCATCATGGATCCTCTGAGTCCTGTGTTTGGTAGGGTCTACGTTCAGAATTCCGGCCGCCTCATGTGTCTATGTATCCGCATTGTTTGCGTTACGTTATCAGCAATCGTATAAGCCAGTTTTCGTTGTGATAAGTGTGTACTACATAACAGAATGCAATTTTGTGTAATCAAACATCAGCTCAATTTTCATTTGTTTCAGCCTTTAAACCAAATTCGTCGGAATCATCGAACATACCGATGCCAAACATTGGGTTCTCAAAGGTGAGTGCATCAGGTATAACCAATGAACTTCACTCTTTCATTTATAAGCGACGCTCATAGACAGCCAATTCTACGAAACAAAAGAAACATGGAACTGATTTCACTATTGTACTACAGCGTCAAGGGTCATTGAACGCCGTTATAAATTTTCCAATGGCGGCTCAACCGCTTGTCCAGCCAAAGGTTGTAACTTTGAAACCTCCGCCACGTTGTAACTGGTACAGATGATCATTGATCAGTGATCTATCTACTGACAGCCAGAAAAAAATTGTCAGCACAGCTGAATTTCAACACGATATTGCTTGTCGCACTGTCAACTACACAGTGAAAAACTTCTCTTTCCCATTATGATTTTCTTCCTTTAGGCCATGTCCGGATTTATCATGATGATGACACAACAGGGCAAGCTATTGTACATATCGGAAAATGCCACGGACTACCTTGGACACTCCATGGTGAGTTAACAAGTGCATATGATATATTGATTCATCGCTTCGATTCATTTTCCAAATACCATTTTTTATCACGTAGGAAGACCTCTTGATCCACGGTGACAGCATTTACGATGTGATAGACAAGCAGGACCACGTCGTAGTTCAGAATCAGCTTTCACGCAACGTCGCTGGAAACAACAATAGAAGATTATTCCTCTGCCGCATCAACGTCTCGAGGAATACTCGACGTCAACTTAGATTCGGCGATCAAAAGGTACGTTATACCTGCTGCTTTCATGATTGCGTAACTGCAGAGCCGTACAACGTTTTGCACTTTTTCCTATGCACGCGTCCGGATTTACGATTTACGGTTTTTCTAGGTGGTCCTTGTAGAGGGACGATATCTACCCTTCGTTCCCCTGTGCAATCGCGGTGACTCTGTATTCCTTGCCTCCTGCACACCGGTTGTTCTCCCAGAAACGAGAGAAAGTGTCGTTCAGGGAGCGACGAATATATTTTCTACAATTCACTCAATGGACATGAAGTATATTCACATTGACAAGACGTGAGTGTAAGACTAACAAGCGACTTTAAGCTGGCCGTGAGCCAACCCTTGAACTTCCTGTTTTCGCACGGCAGGTTCCAATAATTTCACGGAACAAAATTTCGACCTTGGATTTTTTATCCAAAAAGCCTCCACCTAATAATTTTCGTCAGAGTTTGAATATTTTAAGACTTTTTCCCCACCATATTGGATTCGTCATTTTGCATTTTACAAATCTGACCTTAGATTTGTGATCAGCGACCCCAAATCCCAACGGTACCACTTTTCAGTCCAATCCGTTCATCCATTCTCAAGATATAATCATTTTCAATTCATTTCTCGTAAATTTGTTATTTAAGTAATTCAAAAAGTACTAAACCGTTCAAAGCAGAAATCTGATGAGTTCTAAGTTCGGAAAAGTCGCGACGATTCGGCAACAGAGAGACGGGAAGTTAAAAATTGATAACGAAAGTCGGCCAGTTGTACTCCATGTTTTTACATTTTATTATACTTCTTCCAAACAGGGCAGAAAGTCATATGGAATACAGCAGATCCGAGCTCGTCGGTGTATCTTGGTACAATCTTCTTCATTGGGACTCCATTAGAACAGCTCACTGCAAACATCAAACCGGTGAGTTCGATAAGACAGCCGTTCTTTCAGTGATCCATTTACTTTTTCATGAATTTGAATGTGATCATGAGTCGATACTCTTTGTTTTCTTCTTACCTTGTACGTTTTCTTCTCTTACTCCAGTTATCCAATCAGATCAAGAACGTTCGAGCACCGCCCTTTTACGACTGCAAAGTCGGTCTGGAAAATGGTTCTGGGTTCATTGCGTTCTCCAAGTTAAAGACACGACGGAAGAGTGCCAACATCCGGTTATAGTTTGCACGAATCAAGTACTGAGGTAAGAATAAAATGCTCTATAGTACATTTATGTATATTATAAAT
The DNA here is from genome assembly GCF_021155765.1 of Diprion similis. Lineage (NCBI taxonomy): Eukaryota > Metazoa > Arthropoda > Insecta > Hymenoptera > Diprionidae > Diprion > Diprion similis. The sequence continues at coordinate 17,953,258 of NC_060114.1, forward strand.
CATTTTTGTCACCACATATTTCAGTTTTTCTTTAGTGGCATAAACAATAAAACCCTTGCAAATATACTTCATCAAGTCGCCACGTCGGACGTAATTTCCAGAGACGAACAAATCGAAGTATACTTATTTTCATCCTTCACGGTTCTCTAATGTGGGTACAACTTTCGTTTGACAGCGACAGTGAGGCTGACGTGATGAGGGCGAGTTCATGGCTGTACCAATATGCGTCCCAGACGAAATTCAGTTACGGTCCAGTGCCAGAATTGCAAACGCGGCCAACTCTATCCTACAACAACCACGATTATAACTTGAGGCGAAACCTCGTCACCAGCTATAATTCCAGCTGCAGTACGGCGAACGGCATCGAGGAGGCTCATTGCGTGGAAAAGTCCGACCTCGAGTACACCCTTATGACGAAAAAAAAGCAGCTGCAGCAGCAACAACAGCACCTGCAGCAACAACAGCAACCGCAGCAGCAACAGCACGCATCTACGGTAATAAAATCGTTTATTGCCAATCTTGGACAGTCGTAGTCAGAACTTTTTCCTCGTATATCTCCTTATTGCAGATGAAAATTCCGTCATGCGATTCCTTCTCCTTATAGCGCTATTACATATGTGAGTGCAACTAATACATCCTGCAGAGAGAAGACCTCCGTACCCACACCTGTAATTCCTATTGTACCAGTTTTTACCGTTTCCATTCACGTCGAGGGTACACTTTTGTCGAATGTCTTCCTATACACCGTCTTTGTCCGTGTTTTAATTTTTATCATCTTGTTGATGCCGCGATATGTTCTTGGACGTTGCAGCACTCCTCAACGCACATTAGCCGGGAGACCTCGGAACCGGTGGACATGTCGATAAACGGAGCCGTGATCTCACACCATACAGGAGACATCGAGCAGCGAACCCTCCACATACTATCCCAAGCCCTGACATTCAACATCCGTAACAACAAGCAACGGAAGGGGAGCAGCACCCTGCTCCAGCAGCAGATGCATCACGGCAACTCAGTTCCCGGGGTGAGTTCCACGATTTTGCGAGAGTGTTCATCCCCGAGATGTTCTCCGAAGTACGTCAGTCTAACGGACCTGGACAAGAGTTACGGTGAGAGTACCGAGGTGACTTCAATCGTAGCTTCGGCTTGCTGCACAGCGACGGCGATAGACAGCTGCAGCTACAATTCGCAGAGGCGGCTGGTGATTAAAACGGCGACGATCGTCGAGCCAGCCGAGGTCTGCACCGAGCCTTGGGGCACGGCTTGTACTTCCGTTGGAAACGCTTGGGTCGACACTCTCCAGAAGGTTCCCGATATCGTTCAGCTCCAGGAGCTCAGCCCCTGCGTCACGACGCCTACCACACCTTGCACCGACGTCTCGGCTGACTCGGACCTCAGATCCGGGACACCGATTTTCAATTTTGACTGGTCGGCCGAGCACCATGTGCCCAGCCTCAAGGTCAATTTCCGCAACGTCACCAGCCACGATAGCAAGCGGACTCTTGTGCAGCCTTGTGAGGTTTCGCAGCCTGCTATCACCCTACAGTTACCTGCTACGAGGCGAAAACATACAGGGGCGGGTTCTGACGTCACAAAAGGATTCACGAAATGAGGACGAATGTTCTTCTGAAAGATCGTGGTTACGCTGATCAGTGTTAATGTTTGTCTTTTTTTCGGATTGAACTGTGCGCCCGCGGATTATGGATTTCGATTTTGGGAGTCATGATTGCTATAAAAAATGCATAACGGATACACCAATTTCTGTTAAATAAATTTGACTAGCAAAATTATTACGGCAAAGTTAACAGAACCAGAGGAATTAATTGTTTTTATGCGTTTGTGGCTATCATATCGTTACAATTATCCTCCGTGTAAATGTATTATTATCTCTATTACCTGTGTATAGTTATGTAGTTATACGCGAGTGTGATAATGTATGTTACTATTTTCATTTTGGAGATGTTTGTATAATAATTATTATTACGTGAATAAAATGGTGCTAAAATTCTAAATCCTGCAGTCTAAAATCACCGAAATAGTATTATTATTATATTTCAGTGGTCTAAATACGTGCGCCATACGCAAATACCTATCTATGCAAATTTTAGGGACTCTACCAGAGGTAATTCTGATTGTACGAGCGTTACCAGCAGTCGGTACAATTACCGTCCGCGCTGAAACTGCATTACCGACAAGTATAACCGCTGTGTTTCTAATGACGTCCGACGTCTTCGCGACCAAACCAGTTTGAATTTTACAGCATGGCCTGTCAATCGTGGAATCGCTCTACAGCCGTCGTTGACTGAGGATATGTCCTCAGTCAAAGCAGCCGTTTGTGGTATTTGCTGAGTACGGGTATAAATTCTATGATAACAAGAATTTTCGGAATTTTTTGCTTTAGTTATGAGGATGGCAATATGGGCTCTTTGCGACTGAACAAAACATCGCATGTGTCAAGCAAATTCTTTGTTAATGCGAGCCCCTTTCAACCTTCAACCTTCCACCTCGTATCGTCAATACGAAGCTATTCGTAGTTGGCAAAGAAAACGGAACCGTAAATAAGAACCATGAGCAGCGAGACTACTGCCGAATTATCAAACTCGAGTAACAGGTAAGTTTTGTCTTTCTAATGCCTTCAACTCTAGTATATAACATTATTCGGAGACCGGCAAATTCGAACATCGGCAGATGTAACTTTGTTTGTAATTGTGAAATTTTTTCTTTTGTTGTTCTAATCCCTTCAGTTCTTGTATATAACATTATTTAGTCACTGCTAAATTCGAATATCAGCAGACGTAATTTCATCCTCTTTTACCCTATCATTCAAACTGTACATTCGTTATTATAGTTCATCTATTAACAGCAGCGTAGCGACTGCAGAAACAGTATGGAGAGTGATAAACAACCCTTTGGTCGCGATATTGTCGGACCTACAAAACAACACGGCAGAACGAACGATTCGCGTCATTTTGGGTTCTATTCTCAAGGGGTCTGCCAACCTGACGAATGTCTTGGTTCCCCCTCAATCGGGTGGAGAAAACTACGAGAATCTCGAGAGACAGTATACAGGTAGAAATGGCATCTTATCAACACCAAGAAAAAAATTAATGAAAGCGTTAAAGTTTTACAAAGAATCACTTCTCCTATTTCATTGCAGAATTCACAATTTGGCTTTTTGGAACGATGTTCTACATATCAGGTGCGCCGTTTAGTACAGAAGTGCACTCTAGCAGTTTAGAAGTACAAGCTTGTATGCTGCGCATACTAGCTACACATTACCCGCCTAATTTTAATCGAATATCTTCAGAGCTGCTGGATGTTTTGGAAGGTGTGTTTAAAGGAGTTTGGAATATGTTTTCTGGCATTGGCTAATAGCATGGTTTGAAAGTCAAGGAACTATGCGATATAATAACCTAGTGTCTGTATGTTTACAGACACTGTAAAATTTGAAGCAAAGTGTACGCCTGGAGATCAGATGGAGATAACCAGATTCCAGGCAGAGTCTGGTGTTATAGGTTATTTAGATCTCATTTCCTTGCCGCTTAAGATTCCTGAAAGAAGGCTACAATCTCTGCAGATTTCTATTTCAAAGGTAATATTAAGGGGTTAATAGTAGAACTCGATAACCAGAGCAAGTCATAATAGTAGAATGAATAACAAGTCTGTATAAAAGATTTGTTCAATGAACTAATTTCTTTATTTATTTATTGAAACAAGAGCAGAATTAATCTGTCGATATATATAAGAAAAAGTTTTACGTCGCATTTTAATTACAATATGTAATTTTTCAAATTTCAATTGCATCACTGATCCCATTTTACCCATCATTTCATCTTTGCAGATCATTTTAAAGATTGGTGTTACACAATGGAATCAGTCAAGGTTGTGGGATGTGTGTCTCAAAATGATCGTCGATTCTTCTCCAGATGTAAAATTCCTTGCACTAAAAATAGCAACGCAGATGATGGAACGATCGCTAATTGGACCAAAGGTGTCAATACGAACACAAGGTTTTTTCCATATTGTGTACATATTTGTATCATATTTTCCTTACAATCGTATTTTTTTTTCATTCAAGGATAAATATATAATCATAGTCCGGACTATAGAGATGGTCAAGCTTATTCCTACCTGGAAAAATCTTGGTGTACTATCGGCAGGCACAGATGCAGTATGGGCGGAAACTTTGACGAATTTTGTTAGAGGGATCGAAACTTCTCCAATCGCCACCAGCCTCTGTTATGAAGTCATTGATCTGACAATCTGCAATGATTTTGATGGTAAGTTTAAAAGCAATTTGTAATTGAATAAGGTGGAATATACTAACTGATGAATAGTATTGAATCATGAAGTGAATTACAGTAAGTTCTGAGCGTTTGAGAGAAGCGGCGTGCGCCAAAGTCACACGTTATTTATTGGACAATCCAACCTCATGTACTCCCGAGGATATAACCAAGTGTTCTATTTATCTTGAGAATTGGACAGTAAGCATTTTTTTTCTCTAAATAATACCGTTTATTAATAATGTCTCGAAATTGCAGAAGGCGCCGTAAATAGGTACCCTGAATAATTGATATTATTTTTGATTTTTAAAGGGTTTCCTTGAGATAATGCAGCACCTAGTGTTAAATGACATTGAATCTTCGATGGCTAAGCTTAAACAGAATTCGTTGATAACTAGCGAGACGTGGAGTATCTTGGGGAAGATTTTCACTGATAAGTTACAACGTAAAGAATTCCACTTCACTTTAGAAATTCTGAAATGTTCGAGCTGGCTCGACTTCCAGATTGCTCAGGCCAATATTGATGTTTCATTTTATGGAAGAGAGTCTGAAAGCATAGCTCTGATTTTCATAAATGAACTGCGTGGAAAATCCAGTGTAAACCAAACTTTAATTTTTGAGAATATAAATCAGCTCTGCAGGCACAGAGAAGTCAAGAATGTGGAGTTACACGAAGTTCTCTTAGAATCCCTGCCACATGTTGGACAGTCATCTGTGAACGTGCGACAGCAAATTGTCACTGCTGCGAAATCCTTGGATGTTACGATGAAAATAAAATCCTTGGACACTCTCTGCCAGTTTGGAAATTTCGAAAAACGTCTTCCGCTCATCAAAATCTGCGTCATTTCCGACTACGTTGAGCTGGCAGTCGCTGCTATTAGGTAAGCTGCTTCGTACCGTGAAAAATGATTTGAAGGACGATTCTGCTCAAGTAATTCAAAGAAAGATCATGGCCAGAGTAGAATCCCGTTTCAAATTCACTTATTCGTGTACTTTTTCATTCTGCAGTACTAAAAACGAGAAAATTACTTTCAGAAACCTTAAGTTTGCCATCGGGGAAGGTAAATCTTACTCCGTCACCTCTGTAATAGAAATAATGAATCTAGCCACAGCTTCGGCTAAGGAAGAGTTGCGTTTAGCCGCAGCCGAATGTATGGGAGGAATATTTTGTCTGCTTTCCGGTCGAGCAGTGCTCGCGAGGTATTTGCTATATTCGTAGCTCACAAATTTTTTCAACATTCCAAAAGTTCTGTTTCATTCGATTATTTGGTGAAATTTTTACTTTCAGAGAGGTTGACCGCTCGACTGAATGGGTGATAAAATGTGCCGATTGTGACAAGGTTCTTGCCGGGGAAAAACAGAGCGCAGTCTGCAATGTCCCTTTTGAAGTAGAGCGATTTTTATTATCGCAATTTAAACTCTTCGCTACACTATCGACGAATCAACGTTTGCTCATGTCTCGCAATTTTCTGTCTTTCTCTAATCACACTAAATTCTTCAATAGCAATACAACGGCGAGAGTATGGCTACCGTATATCAGAGACGATAGCAAAAAACTGCGTGAAAATGTTGGCAAAGCAATTCTCTATGTTATACAAAACAAGATCGAACTTCAAGAGGAGTCGAAATGGGCTTCCCCAGATTTGAAAGAGTTTGAAACGCTGCTTATGCAGGTCCTTACTGAAGTTCTGGAAAGTGTTCTTGCATCTCCAAATCTCGATTTACATCTCACGATCGTCGAAACTGCTCAGAAAGTGGCCAGGTATCTGCTTGAAATTTATTGTGAGGTGAAAAAGCAATAAACGTTTCTTATCGAAGACTGGTATTTTCATAAAACGTCCCAAGTTTCAGAGAGCATCTATATCGCATGGAGGAACCACTGCTCAAAATTTTCTTGATAACGATTCTTCACACCAATTCAAACTCCATAGTAATATCAACAGCGGTCGCTGCTTTCCAGGAAATCGCTGCGTGCCATGAAACTACGCCAAAGTTATTGTACCATCGCTACAAGCGAGGATTTCTAGATGTAAGAACAACAGGTTTATGTCTTTGATAATGTCTTTCGCTGAATACATGACCAAAAGTTGTTATTTTACAGTTAATGATCGAAATGGCGGTACGCAACTGCATCAATCACTCCTACAACTTGGCCACATCTTTGCACAGAGCTGCTAAATGCGTAGGGTATCAAGGCTCTCGTCAGCTCTTGCACAAGGACGGAAACTATGCTATCTGCGCTCTACTTCCTTGGGTAATCAAGTTTCCTCAAGTTAGATGCTTGTGCAGCGACATGGCTGAGCTCATAACGATGACCGAGAAGGACATGTTCGTAGAGTATTTTCAATACATCTGTCCTCACGTTTTGATCAATGAAAATAAATCTACGGGACAAAAGTGCCTTCTGTTGATAGAAAGCATCACCAAGACCAGCATAAGCGATCTTATGAGCAGATCTTTCATGGTGAGTTATTATTGTTCGCTTATATTATATTTTTATCATCAGCGTCGTATTACACTTTGCATTCTCCGCATACAGGGAATATTTAGTGAGCTAATGCTGCATTTTCATACCCATATCGTCGACGTTATCCAGCATCTCGAGGTGCTTTCTCAATTCGACATGGAGTACGAAGGAAAGTTCGACTCTAGAGAAAATGTTGTAAGTCGCCGCATCTTCTACCCAGTAATTGGACCAACCCTGGAAACTTTAATATTTTTTATTTCAAATTCAGGCAGCTTACCTGAAGCCAAGACTCCACGGAGTCCTCGTCAATCTGGACAGTAATCTGAGCTCTAGATCAGACGAAACTGTACAAAAATTAGCGTTAGGATCGTTAGCTGTTTTGATGCAGTTTATGGGAGAGAGGCACTTGACTCCGTTGCGATTCAAACTGCTCGGCACTTTACGAACTTCGCTGAGTTTCAGCAGGCCTGGATTTCAAGAACTAGTTTGCGACGCCTGGGACTCTTTCTTGCACAAGTGAGCTCTTCCCCATTTCTGCCGTTTGCGAAATTCTCGTTCTTCGTTGAATGCCACACTTCTCGTTGCAGTATCGCCGTAGGAGATCTAGGGCCCTTGATTCCGACGATCTTCATATCATTGGCAACGCTTCTCGAACGTCGACCTGATGAAACCAGTGCCATGATGGAGTACCTTGTGATCGAACGGAACAGAGAAGTCGCTGATTATATTCCTGAGCTGTTTTTCATAGACGATTTAAAAGTACCTGAAAAAATAGCAGCCGTTGTCAAACAACACATAGCTTCAACTCGGTAATCTGACCCATAAAACAAGCCTAGTATTTATCCTTTTTGTTTTTTCAATTACCGGTTGATTAGCTACAAAATTCGTGCCTGAGTTGTATAAAATTCGTAAAGGTCAAGTTTTGAAGAACTTTGCAAAACTTGATTGCTCAAGTTTTTTTTTTCAGACCAAATAACTTTGAGGATAATTTGAGCATGTGGTTGAAGCGCACGGTGCATGAAACGCACGAAATACGATACAAAGCTCTCATATATTTGAAAAAGTTTCTCGCAGACTCGCGCAGTCATCTGAACGATACGATTCTTAGCGGGAATGTCGTGGATCCATTAATCGTAGAGGTAAGTAAGTTTGGGTTTTTTCTAATTGCTTGACAGTATTTTTTGAACCTTTCTAACGGCTGACATTCTTTCGCCCTAAAGCTGCTCGATACTCTGTTGAATGGGTGCAGGGACAAGGATGAAAATTTTCGATTGGCCTCGGGCGAATGTCTCGGAGAATTGGGTGCGGTAGAACCGAGTCTTTTACCCCGCAGGATCCAATCAAAAGGTACCGTGAATATAGAATATGGATTATCAAAGCACTCTGTTCTACTAGTTCAAAATCAAAAGCACTTTTCTAACGCCTATCGACTTGTGAGCGTCGAGTTATTAATCTCAGGCTTAATTCACTTCAGACGAATCCAAGTTCATCTTTGAAACCAACGAGGAATTTGCTTGTCTCGCTCTTACCTGTCTCGTCCGAGCGTTTCAGTCGCAAAAAAATACTCAAAGCATGGGCTGCTTCGCTCTTGCTATACAGGTATGCCACAAAAACAATATCTTTATGTATTTTTGTCAATCCATTTCAATACACATAGACAATAAAATGATGTCTGAAATCTCGCTTTTGGAATAAAAGGAATGCACTAAAAAAGTGGCGTTAAACTCCACTTATAAACACTGTGAAAGAAAATTAGTAATGTTAGATTTTGAACGTGATCAAGTATGATGATTTCAGGAAATCCTCAAAACCTACAGCATATCTCCAGACGGTACCAATCGCCACTGCTGGAAGCAGTTTCCGAATACTATACAACAAATGATTCATCCCTTTCTGAACTCTCATTACAAGATTACTACGATCAAAGATGGCAACGAATATCCGCATCCTATCTATGGGTGTGTTTCTTTACCTTTCTTCTTTTCAACGAAACATCGCTACCTGTTTAAAAAATAATTTGCCACTATATGCAAGCTTGTTTTGTTTCTGCATATTTTATTATCGACCTTCAGATCTGAAGAGGGTTCAACGTTCAACAAGTGGTCCTATAACTGGATATGCAGTATGTCCGACAGTGTGCATGACTCTGCTTTGAAAAATCTAATAGCAGCTTGCAGGCCAGCGTTTAGACGGGATGTAAAATCGTTGGTATTATTCATCCCCTATGTTGTGTGTAAGTGATACATGCATAAATTGCATTTCCTTTGCCATTGAGCATTCTGCACTCAGAATCTGTGTAAATATCAAAATTATCTTCTCATTCATAGCCCATATAGTAGCAAATGGAAATCCAGGTGAATGCAATAAGATTGGAGACGAAATTTTAGCTGTGATAAACGTTATCGAACAGACAAGCGTGGACAAAAATTTAGTCGACAGACGTCCCCTTCGTTATCAGTCAGAGTCCGCAACTAATAGTACAAGAATTTCGGATGAGGATAAAAGGATTCACTGCTCTCAAGTAAAAACTTACAGAACTGTCTCATATAAAATGTACATTCGAAATTATTCATTTGGACTCTAACTGTTCGGTACATTCAAACAGGTCGTTTTCTCGATTTTGGATCACTTGCAAAGGTGGCTGAGAGAGAGAAGATCGGTACGTGATGAAAAGTATCGTTCCATAAAACGTAAGGATTACATAAACTTGGTGTTTCAAATTTTTACGACCTGTTGAAAACGAATTGAGAAAAGAAAAAACTTTTTATTCCTTGTTTCGTAATTTCACAGGCTTTTGCAAAACCTTCAATAGCCTGATACTGGCTCAGGGTTGTTACCAAACTCAGGAATACCATCGATCGCTGATGTACTTGGAGGATCACATGACATCTAGTAATCAAGGCCTTGCCGAGTCTATGGAAACAGGTTTACTAGCGGTAAATTTACAAAGCGTCATAAGTTATCTGACAAAATTCCTTGAAATTACAGTCTTCTTTGTTCCTCCTCTAGAAAATATACGCCCAGCTCGAAGAACCTGATGGCGTCTCAGGCATTCTGGCTACTCAGGACGAGGTTCCTACGCTTCAGCAGCTGGTACTGGCTCACGAAGTTAGTGGACAATTGCAGGTACAGTAAAATATGAGAAAGCAAACATTGGTTGGCCTTGTGTAACCCCAGCAAAAAAGTGATCGAAATTATTCTCTACATACTGGCAGGATGCTGCGACATGTTACGAAAGATTGGCCCAAGGGAAAAACGTCAAGCCTAAATATTTGCAAGGGATGGTGCAGTGTTATCTTGGTCTCGATCACCCTTTTACAGCGACAAACATCACTGAGGGGATTCTTAACAACAGGTGAGTCGCTGTGTTTGGGCCTGACAATAATCAAATTTTTCTCGCCACTTTAAGTTTTCATATCAGTCGTCTGTTTCAGACCTGAATTGCAGCCTCTGATTGTAGATGATGAGATATTCTGGCGTCTTGCCGATTTTTCACAGCTGGACGATATGGCGAAAAATACGGCAAAGAAGTCGCTTCTGAACGGATTTATCGCCGGATTACCGCCAGATCTTAGTTCTATAAAACAAAGACTCGTTTCCATGTTGGGAGCAGCCTCGAGACAAGGAACTTATCAACAAAGCTATCCTCAGATAATGAAGTGAGTTTGTGATTCAGAATTACAATAAACTGTGTGATGTTATTGTTGGCTTTTCACCTTCCTGAAAATATCCTATAAGATTTCGTCATTGGTGGTCTATAAAGCAATCCTTTTGTTACAGGCTACATATTTTGAACGAGTTTGAAAAGGCCGCCGCCATAATGTTGGTTAATCCTGAACAGCTGCCGGATATATTTGACGAATGGGAAATGCGCGGGCAGCTGGTCAGAGCTTCTAGGGGAGTCGAATCCGTCCTTAGCATGCGAAGAGCAACCCTTGACCTGGCTGTTCAGTTACAAAGACAGACTACTGAAACTGAAAATTCAATTCTGAAACAAGAAATTGGAAAAATATGGCTCAAGAGTGCCAAGATCGCAAGAAAGTAAGTTGCATCATGTTGTTAACAATTTATTATTTCTCTCTCTTTTGCAAATTTTGTAATCCGTTCAAGGTTACCGAAAATTTTGATTGAAAATCTTCTCAGAATTTCATTACAGTTCGATAAATTTTTATCTTCAGGTCAAGATTGTACCAGCAGGCTTACATGTACATACTTTCTGCCAGCGACAGTTGTCCGCCTCAAGAATTGTACATAGAACAAGCTCAATTGTATTGGCAAAAGGGCTGTCAAGAAGAAGCTTTCACAACGTTAAAACGGTGTTTCGCTAATTGTTTTCAACCCTCAGCTCATTACAAACAGATGCCGCCGGATTCCTGTGTGGAGGAAAGACGGCAGTGTGCAAGGGTCTGCGTTTGAATACTTTTTTCCGAATTTTCTCCGATGAGACGAGTTCACTGTGAAATATGATTATTCTGACATCTGTGTTATTTGCACAGGCTAAGTTGCTCTACGCAAAATACAACGACGAAACTCTGAACGTAGATACTGACGGTAACATCAGCAACTACAAGGAGGCCATAGAGGTCTGGCGTGTTTGGGAAAAGAGTTTGCTGTCCTGTGCTCGTTATTACGAAAGCATTGTCGACCGAATGTCAGACGAGGAGAGAGACGTAAAGGGCAGGTGAGTTTGTTCTGAGTAGAAACCTTCAAAAATAACGATTTCAACAAACCCTGTACAAATTTGTTAACGTCTGGTTTTAAATTATTCAGAGACCTGCAAATCCACATGATGAACTACTACGGAAAATCACTGCAGTATGGCTGCAAGTACATTCATCAATCCATGCCTCGACTCCTTACCATTTGGTTGGACTTTGCCTCTCGTCTTCAGGTCTCAAACGGTTCGTCTAAAATTCGCGAGGATGCTCTTACAAAGATGACCAAGCTTGTTGGTAAGCTTTTCCATTCAAGATTCATCAATTTCGACCTGTCGCCAATTTAGCATTAATAACTTGCGAACTTTTTCACAGAGGTGTACCTTGAAAGGCTTCCCACGTTCATGTGGCTCACAGCTTTCAGCCAATTGGTATCGCGAATATGCCATCCGTGTCGGGAAGTACAGAACACATTGTGCTCTATATTGGTTAAACTGATATCCGCTTACCCTCAGCATTGTTTGTGGATGATGGCCGCAGTTTTCAAGGTAAGAATATATCAGAATCGCTACATCAGTGCCACTTGAGTGTGAACAATGCCTCGCTGCTGTAATCATTCTGTTAACCGATTCCGTCTTTCCGCAGTCCGCTTATCCGGTTAGGCAGAAACGATGCCAAGAGATCTTCAACCATCCGGACCTTCGCGTTTCGCGACATACAAAATTAATTCAGGATTTCAATAGGCTCTGGGAACGACTCATTGAGTTATCCAACAAGGCAATACCGGAAGTATGTTTGGAATATTATGAACTAGAATCAATGAGCTGGTTTAATTGAACTGGGATTTTAAACTCTATCTTCAATTTTACAGAAAACTGCTTCGACCACAGTATCGGCATTGTCCAAATATCTACCAAGATTGTTGGCTTCCTCGGAATTTGGACAAATCATGATACCGACAACAAAATTCAGGCAGCTTCATTTACCCTCGAAAGTAACACCGATCGAGACCCACAATCCATTTCCTACGTAAGTATCAAAGAAATACTTCGGAACTTGTCAATTCGTATGTTGATTGAACATTTTCATTTCAATCTCTTTAGTCAGTGGGCACACATCGTTGGTATCGAAGACAGAGTGATGGTGATGCAGTCCCTCCAAAGACCGCGTAGGATAACGCTGCGAGGATCGGATGGGAGGCAGTATCTATTCATGTGTAAACCGAAAGACGATCTGCGCCGAGACTTTAGACTCATGGAGTTCAATGATATCGTTAACAAGTACTTGCAAAAAGATCCAGAATCTCGTCAGAGAAGGCTGTACATTCGGACATACGTAAGTCGACTGGAAATGTAACAATACCTGGCAAATCGAATCGTGGAAAAGCTTGGAATATTCGTCTTAGAATCATGCCTATAAGAATTGTTTCACAAAACTTGCACAATTCAATTTTCAGAGCGTGGTACCGCTTAACGAGGAATGCGGCCTGATAGAGTGGGTTCATAATCTGGTCGGATTTCGCCCGATTCTTTTGGATTTTTACAAAGAAAGGGGAAACTCCATGTCGGCTCGAGAGCTGAAGAACGTTATGTGCCGTACGTGAAAAATATGAAAATTTTCTATCTCCCATTAGTTTTATAGTACTAATCAATTTCTAACGAATTTTATTGTCATTGCAGAACTCAGAGATCCTTTGGAAAAGAAGCGGAAAGTATTTTTAGACGTTCTATTACCCCGACATCCTCCCGTTCTCGGCGAATGGTTTCGCCTAACTTTCCCTGACCCATACGGATGGTAGTTCATCAATTTATGATTGAAAATTTGGTCTCAAATCGCTGTTATATCCATTTTACTTCACACAAAGTTATCACACTTTTTTCAGGTACGAAGCCCGAACAGCGTATATCAGGACAACGGCAGTTATGTCTATGGTTGGTTACATATTGGGTCTCGGAGATCGTCACGGAGAAAATATATTGTTTGACTCTAAATGCGGGGACTGCGTCCACGTGGATTTTAATTGTCTTTTCAACAGGGTACGCGATTCGTTATTCACCTAAATCGACTTTTATTCTATACCGTTTAAAAGAATTTCTCTAGTTTTCGTTATACATGCAAATAACGCGCATCACCTTTCCAGGGTGAATTTTTCGACTGGCCAGAAAGGGTCCCATTTCGACTGACCAACAACATGGTTGAGGCCATGGGACCGCTGAAGTACGAAGGCCCGTTCAGAAGGGCCTGCCAAACTACAATGAGAGTTCTCAGGGAACAAGCCACGACTCTTGTTAGCGTCCTGACACCCTTCGTCTACGATCCCTTGCTCAGCTGGAATAAAAATCAGCCAGACGCAGCAGAGAAAACGAATGAAAAGGTGAGCCTCTTACTAGGGAGTCGATCAATGAATTCTCGTCATTCTGACCAGCACTTCCTTACCGACAGTGTTCTGTACCTTCAGAATTAGGGATCGTGATACCATGACGTCCAAAAAAAAATGTCTTAATTAACAATTCGAAATTTGCAAGCATCAAGAAAAAAGCTCGGTATACATTATTTCTGTATCATTGCAGGCTGTGGAGAACATAAAGAATATCGAACAACGTTTGAAGGGCCTGCTCAGATCGCAGGGAAAGAAAGCAGATAATATTGCATTGAACCTGAGCGTTGAGGGACAAACAAATCATTTGATACTGGAAGCAACTAACGTTGACAATCTTTGCCAGATGTACGTAGGATGGGGTCCATATTTGTAAGGACTTTTTTCCACGATCAGTCTCTGTTTAATGTCAGAAATCTGTTCTAGTACTTGTTTATTTCTAACTACACTGTGTCGGATTCGTGGAATTAGATGTAAATACTATACTTTGATACTAACATAAATAAAAGTGAATCCTATGTTTTTTAAACCTGTCCGGTAACTTCTACAGTGGCTGAATCTCGCCTGCTAAAGTCAATATCGTTCAACTTAGACTTCGTAATACCGTAAAGTACGACATCGAGGCGCTGAGTACCTGAAAGCATCGAAACGGGACTTCAGAACGTATTAGTCATGTGTGAAAAGTAACCGACTGTAGAAATACTTAACATTAATGGGAGCCTGTTACACGTACCGTGGCCAGGTGTTCTAGGCACATAACGTTGAATTTTCCGGCAGTAATTTTAGCCGGTTTTTGGCTCCTGACGATGATTAATCTCACGTCTGTTTTCAAGTTTTTTGAAAGCTTGAACCATTTTGTCGCGTAGGCGGCCTCGCTGACAGCTAAACTCTGCGCGTTAAATAGTGTTCATAAAAAATAGATTGTACAATGTCTGGCATAAATTATCAAACCAATTTTCAAACTAACTACAATAATAATTTATAACACTATTGAGGTCCTGATTAGCCTTTAAACTGACGGAATTTGATGAGCTTTAATCTACTTAGAAAATTCCTAAATAGTGTGCCTACATCACAGATGTAAGCTATACAAAGTTCCGATCACACGTAGAGCTTATATATTTAAGCTTTCCGGCGGTTAACGGTAGGGAAAAATTCAAAAGTTGTAATCAGATTTTGGAAATTCAAGATGGCGGAGTCAATCTAACGGAAAAAAATTCAAAAAGTTACTCTATGCAACCATATTGAACCCACCATGGTGAATTAAAAAATTTCGAGTTAAGATTCGTGATCAGCGACCTCAAAAACTCCTGAGTACAGAATTTTGATAGATTGCTCCATAGCGCCTATATTTAAATTTTCCGGCGGCCTAAAGGTTAGTTAGTTACTCACTTGACTTATCAAACCGTCACCAGGAAAACAAAATAGTATTAGCTGAAAAAGTGCCATCATCAAATAGGAAAAGTACTTTGCGCCTTTGCTTCGATCCGTCGGTGCCTGCATGAAAAAGAAACCAGTCAAAGAGAATGAAAATTACCTCTAACCAATGTAACGTGTTAAACCGATTAGTTTATCGATTCAAATCCATTCATTCGTTGCAAACTCACTGAGGTCACTTGCAGTCCAACCAAGCATATGATTAAATTACTGGCCAATACCTGGCACAGCATTATGGGGTTGAACAAACGATCCACATTCTTGGAGAATCTAAATTCGATATTTTAGGTTCTAGGTTATTCACTAATTCTTTTTAAACATTACCTTCTCCGGCAGTAACTTACTTGAGTATAATTTGATGGTGTTTAATACAAGTGGCCAGTTTTTGTCTCGCCGTGTTCGTTAAAGATCCCGCGTTTTTACGCTTCTCAGTCAGATTTATCGTCTGTAAAAGAAAAAGGAAAACTACCGCGTAGAAATATACGTATAATTGCAGCGAATAGGCTATTCTTTTTCGCTTACATTGTCGCCAAGGCTTTCGAGATTAATTTGCAGAATTCTAAAATGGCCGCACGTGTGGAAAAGGGTCGTCGCGATGAGGGTGTCGACCGCTAAAATAAGCGCCGCACAGGCAATCGTTGCGACAACTTGTGACAAGAGTGCTAGCTACGGAGTAAGCACAGTAAAAACAGAAATTTTGAATATATGGATGACTAGCGGCCAGTCGCATCTCCGCCCGTGAATATTTTCAAATACTTCTTGTGGAAAAACTATTGTACATGGCCATATGATCTCGTGAACTTTTTTGTAGAGTTCATCAAGACCTTGAAAATTAGTTTACAAATATCGTTATATCTCCAAAACTATTGATCTGGCTGCAACAAAATATAGCCCAAAATCTACCTAGACGTTGTAGTTATCCACAGAAAAAAAATAATCAAAATCAGTTGAGTAATTCCGGAGTTATAAGCGAACATACGGACAGACAGATGGAGAGACGTTGAGTTATATGTACCTATATGTAGATATATTGCAACGAAAAAATGTATTCTAGCATTTTTCAAAATCGGTTAAAGTTTTGGGAAAAATCAAAAGTTCACTTTTTTTGCAATGTTTGAGGTTCAAAAATTTCCTGCCGTAGGATCGCTTTCTGGCAGAATTTTTCGCCTAATGAACCCCCAGGAGCTCAAAAAGTACAATAAAAACATCGTAGGATTAACAGTTGAGAAAATACGACAGGATCTCGCTAGTTTTTGGCTGTAACTTTTGAACCATTGATCGCATCGACTGATTCGGACTAGAATTCGCGGGCAATGGGAATAAAAAAAAACAACAAAAAACAACAATTCGTATTTACCTGGTAAAAAGGGGACTCCGTCCATCCCTCGGGATACATACCAGGGAAAAAGAAAGGTCGAGTTCTATTCGACGAGCCCTGGATGTCGAAGTTGTAAATCTGGACCAACGGTGAGGTGTAAAAGACGAGCAGAGCGTTGAAAACGAGAAAAACGTAACACCTTGTGAATTTCTTGGCGAATCTGTTTACGGGTAGAGTCGAAAAATGTTAGATTAATAATGGCTAGGGTGAATGCACCGTGTGGGCAGGACTTTATTTACGAGGCATATCCAAGGAAGCATGACGCCCCGGTTTCGCTCCTCTGTTTGGCCATATTCCAGTATTCACCGAACATGAACGTTATCAGATCGTCTATTTCTCTTCTCCTCGACGTCCAAACAATCATCTTCAAAAGTGCGAGTATTATGGTCAATAGGACGGAGCTGAAAGTTTTTGATTATTTACTCATGAATTGTCAATTCGCGATACAAAAGTCATTGCAGACTTGGATCCGTCTTCTTCGAATTTCCAGACAAACCTTGTCTCCAAAATAACACTGAGATCACTGGAGTGATAAATTTGTTGAATCTGTGGGACGACGATAAGGAGCATGAAGAAAGCGACCGCCAAAGTTCGCGGTAGGTTCTTTGGGTACAGGCCAGTCAATTTCAGAATAACGCGGTTCAATGAAACGTACGAAGTTACGTTCATCGCTTCACCGTTTATTAAACCCAACTTCGTCTTGTCTACGGCATCGATGGTCATCCAAGAACGGGGCATCGTGGAAAAATGCTTCGAGCCACTTTTTCCTCGGCCATCCGAAGCGGAGTTTTATATTTTCATATTTAATTAGGTATATATTCAGTGTAGCCCGTGAGCTCGATCGACCTCTTGAATTGTTAATATAACTTGGAAAACATGTCCCACCTATGCTAATAAGATATTCATTGCGGGTAGTCTCGCAGTTTCGCCTTTCCCCAACTAAATATAATTGCAGCAGAATTTTATTCGCGACTCGTTGATAATACGAAAATCGAACGATTCCCTGTTACTTCAAGTATAATTATGTGCTGTATAATAACTTGGCCAGTTTATTACTTTCTGTGAGAATTTTGTAACTATTTTCCTCCTACGTTATAGCATAAAATATAAAGGTAGAAGTAAAACTTCTGTTCAAGTAGTTTTAAATATTTATTTCGAAGGTGTACTTCAACGTTTTCCAATTTCAACCCCTCTGGAAAATCGAGTCCCATCAACGCCGAATACTTTTTAATATTCCAATGCAAAATTTCTTGCAAGAAAAGTTGTACCCGAAGTTTGCCTCACCGATCTTTTAAAATTCTGTGACGTGTTGTAAAGTGTCATAAAACATCAGACATGTATTTCTTCTCACGTGCTAATTTGGCCGTTAAAAGGGTACAAATCAACCCTGAAGTTTATTTGCAGAAATCATTTTTTTTTTTTTTTACAGCATTTCCTTTTTTGGAGCGGGGAGGGGGGGAGGTAATCCTTAGGGGTTCAGTTCTGACAGCCTTAAACGGTTGAATTAGCATATAAACCCTATTATAGAATTAATAAGGTCGGTGAAGTAAGCCTAGGGAAATTTGTCTTATTAAAGTGTAGCTATGTGTGAGATGGGATCTGGAAAAATCAGAGAATTGCTTTTGAATTATTTGGAGCCGATTTGCGAGGTAAATGATGAAAAACTAGTCCGAGCCCTAAATAAGGCCCACCCTAATACATATATTTAGATATTTTCGTGTAATTTTTCTTAACATTGTCGAATTTCGAAATGCATCATTTACATTGAAAAGAAATCAAAAAATTGGGCGTATTTTAATTGGGGATTCGTAGCACTAACGAAGGCAATAAGTCGGGGATTTTTTCCGAAAAAAATGACCACCATAAATGAACCCTGTGGCTTTGAAATGGCAGTGTTACAACCACTAACGAGAAAGTGAGTATCATAATTAAGGTACGCAATGAATATCGTGGTTAGCCGTAACGTGCCGTAACGCATCTACACCTTGGACCTGCACGAATAACTATCTAGTGATCATAAGGTACGAAAGGAAGAGTTGTAACAGTTGAAGAAAGGTGAAGGTAAACTTTTATTGCCACTTGTGGACACGGTTCTGAATTGCAAAGGATAAAGTTGCAGTGCGATTGCGAAAATGTTCATCGAACAAACTTCTAGATCGATATTTAAGTTGCGTTCCGAAATTGGTTGCAGCGCGAAAAAATCCCTAGAATAGAGACAGAGCTAGTCACAAACTCGGCGGCGCAAAAGGGGTAAACGGTTGTTAGCAGCACTAGAAACTAATTTCGGAACACACCCTTAGTAGTGCACCAAAAATCATCCCCGAGGCAGCTGGAAGTTCTCGCTTTGGCGTGTATCGCCTGGAGTCTGATTGTGAAATGTGGGGTGAGTATAGAGCGCGTGGCGGAATAGAAGCCGGTTAGTAAGTTAAGTAGCATAGAGCTGATCAAATGTAGGTAGAGTGAAACCAGGCTAAATTCTAGTACGCATTTACGGACCCGTGCCGTTTCTCATTTTCTGCTTTTCACAAGTCAAATAATATTCGGTTCTTCACCCCACCCGACCCCCCCATTCAGTCAGAAACACTAACGTACCTTACGGATGCGGGCCTTTGATCCTGAAGAGTTCACATTGCAGTACAGAGACATAAATATTTGTTCTGTCAAACTTAGAACTCTAATATTGGATCTTCGTTTTGCCGCTAAACACCGTAATTCTGAACAACCATGGGCCACTGCGATCAGTAATACCCACGTGACCTCAATGCCTGAGGTGTGTTAGCACCTTATCTAAATATATGCTTATTTCCACAGATGCAGTCAATTTTGATGTAGCAATCCGTTATCACAGCTACGTACAACATGACGGTAATTCACGGCCAAGTTCTTCAGATGTTCGTTCGATTACAAAATTCACGGTCAACGTGCTGCTTCCAAGTGTGGTCCGTCTTGTTAGAGAAGGAAACCCTTGTAATCCAATAAGCGTTTCGAAAATTTTTATACGCGACTGCGTCCAGCGTAAAAATTTCTCATTCCTAAAATAGCAAAGCGCGTCGCAGCTCAGTTTCTTGTAATTATTATTGCACCCTGTTCGTCGGCTGGTCATCAGTTGCCAATGCCAATTAAATCTAGGCAATGGATGACAGCTATACGAAATCGGGCCACATTCATAGCACGCCTAGCGTTAGTGCTGAGACTCGGTTGAAGTCCGTTTTAGGGGCAACAAGTTAGAAGCTGGTTTGTGTGTTACTTATACTACGCAAAGTTCAAACGTTCATCAAGACACCTCGTTGAGATTGTGAGCAGTAGGAAACTAATCGAAGATATTCACCGATAAGGAATAAAGAGAGACGGGCTGCTTCTCAAAAGTTTCAAATACAGTATTTGAAGGCCTGTCATATATCAGCCTTGAGCAATACTTATGCCCGGATTCTATCTGCATTCTGTGATCCACAGTGAACGATTAAGATGGCCTGCGTCACACTGCCGGACCGTTCATAGTGATATATTATACAGTTAGGCAGGTGTCCAGCGTCCGCGTTGCACAAGCGTTTCTAGGTATGTATGTATGTAAACGTTAATTGCCATCCGTACTTCCTTGCTTACTTCCTTCCTTCGCATGTTTCTCAGTATTCTCGGGAGATTGCTCCTTCGACTCTCATGCCTGATGAATACCTTAAACATGAGCGAATTAAGCGATGATGAATAGCGACAACAGCTCATAGCATAACGGCTATTATACACGACATAATAACAATGTGTGCATGTATACCGGTGTTTTCAACGGATAACTGATGACTCGATTACCTGGTTGTAATTGCCAGTTTACTAATCCACTTGGGTGTTAATGTTCCAGTTTTTTGTTTTTTGAATGCTGATTCGTCCTGACTCCGTATCGGAAGTTCCTGTAGGCAATGTGGGTCTTATTGTGAGTCGGTGATGATCCTCCTCGATCCGCGGCACCGTCGCGCGATGCCGCAGTAGAAAGCGCGAGGTGGGTAGGTAGGAAGTATGTATTCTGATCCTCGTGGAGGGGGATCACCACCTCCTCGATATATGGACAACCTGACGACACGTCTGCTGCACTACATCCTCGGCTCTCTTGAGTGAAGAAAAAAGCTTGGTGCGCGTTTTCGAACGCGGTGGATACAGTATTATCGCGTTGTTAGATATAACGATTCCTGTTACCTACAAACAAGCCACCATGTCAGCTGTCAGGACCGTGACCCTGGTCCTCTTCTTTGGCGGAGTAGCTCTCGCCACGGCAACTTCAAACTCCAAGAACTCGACTCTGGCGTGCTTCTTCGAGGAAAACGTGATCGAATGTGCCTCTCAAAGGATAGACGCGCAACTCGACGAGATGCAGAGCAAAGACCCTGCCAAACCTGGCCAGCCAAGGGAAACACCGATCAGTCAGGTCATCGCAGACACGAGGAACGTTCTCATTCAAGGTATGGAGGCCGTTGATGAGGCCCTAACTTCCGACGCAGACACGGAAGAGACGACGGTCAAGGATCAGGATGCTGAGGACTCTCAAGATATCGGTAATCCATTCACCATATATGACACGTTGCTGTACTCTGCACAATTCATTTTCTAACTACTTGCGTTATCCGGTGCTTCATACATCTTCTCTTTCTTCTATGTATGTACCAACAATTCTGTGATTGGACTCTGTTACTTCCATAACCAGAAATTTTTGAGCTTCGTTTCAAGCAAAGGAATGCAGAAAAAAATGTTTGCAGTGCACTGCAGTAACACGAAATGTATAATAGTTGAAAATCCTTAAAATTTGCAGATGTTCTGAAAATTGTAACCTCTTCTCTCGAAATATCGATTACCACCCTATAGTTAATATACAAAACATTCCATATTCAATATCATGGGAAATTGCTAAAAAAGAAAGTATATCAATATCCCACTTCTTGTGTAATTTTCTTCTCGAGTCTGTTAATAAGGAACAATTTAAAGGGATGTTATAATTGTTTGAACCTTAAACGTGATCAATGATTTCTAACTACCTATTATTATATCTATCCTGGTCGCCTCGGTTCGGAGAGTTCTTGTCATCACATACAAAAGAACTAAAACGAGTAGTCTAGACGTTGAAAGAACAAACCACACGTAATTTTTCTTCGCTCAAGCAAAACCGAACGGAAACGACTTGATGGGCGGTAGTTTTCAGAAATTGATAGTCTCGAATCAGGTGGTGAAAAGTATATACTCACCCATCGAGATTGGATGTACCAGTAGCAGAATTAAAATACACCACGTGGGTCGTGCTTGGGTCCCGCTCTGATATTTACTTCTATCAATTGAGGTTCACCTTACCATTTGCAGGTAGACTTGAACCGTTAATGTCTATGATCGTTCTAACATTACAATCCGAACAAAGACTTTGTAGTTGTAACCGTAATGAAATTACGTGCTAGTGTTTTATACCGCATACTTTGTCATTGAACCTAGTTTATACCACTCATCGAACTAGTTTATCCCATCCAGTTCGCTCAGGATTCACCCACTGTTTGGTCTTCACTTTCAACCCACGAAAGACTTTCGGCGACAGCACAGAATCAGCTTTGCTTTATATGATCTCCACGGTGGCCACAATTCCGGAAATCCTGGGAAACCTGGTAATGTCAGGGTATTTAAAAGGGGTTGGAATTGTTAGGAGATTTTTAGTTTGGTCACGGAAAAAACTGAAAACATCAGTTTTGTATCATGGGATTTAGAAATGACTTTTTGAGGTGAAAAGTTTCCTTTTTTTCGTCAAGAAGATAACTTGGCTTAAACTCACGTTTTTTTACATTATATTTTTCTTTAATTCGAACTAAATTTGAACCGACTATAGAGTGAAGCTGTACGATTTAGGTTTTAGTAACCTACTAGAACTGGGAAAATGTGAGGGAAACCCAGATTTTAGGTCTAGGAAAACCTGGAAATGTCATGTAATATTTTTTTCCAAAAGTTTGTGGCCACCCTGCATCTTACCTGCAAAAACTCCACTGCTGATCGACGTCGTTTGAATTCCAGGACCTGAAACGCGGGACCATAGATTTAGAAAATGACAAAGAGGCGTATTGGAACCGCTTAACTCTCACCGGGCGCCAGTGTGCGATTACCACGTTGTGTAAAGAGCATGACTCCGTCCGTAGTGAACTTGAAATGATCTGGGAATTTTGAAGCTATGAGAGAAACGGGATAGGGCGCAGAGGGCATGGCCAAAGTCGACCGAGAGAAACAGAGACGCGTCTAATATACAAACCCACTGCCACGTGAGCGACGAAAGAGCAGAAAATAAGCAAGTGGGTTACCGGGTTACCGGTTGTGTGGTGGAAGCTCAACGCGCTCCTTATATACGTTATTTTATCTCGTGTGAATGATCTCACCCGGTATGATATTCCTCGACTCTTGCTGGTCCCCAGTTCTTGGGACTCCCCGTTGCGTAAGCTTTCGATTCCTTGTCCCACGTAGAATAATTACAAATGGGGAAAAGAATTTCAGAAACAAACCCTGAGCGAAGTACGAAAGATGGAATAACGTTGATCGGTTGTGCGTAAGTTCCACGAAACCCTTTTGCATGCGTGTAGAATAATTTCACCAGACAGCTCACGGGCAATCATGCAAATTACTGAGAGTCTTAATCACGCGATTAGATGGACAATCGTAAAATTAGTAGCCGAAAACACGCGTGCGAACGTTCGCTTGTAGAAAAGAATATATTATTTATGGAGTCGGAGAAAGGTTCGTGTCTGTTGGTATATAAATCGTGTTGGTATCGAGTTTTTGCTTATGCATCGCGTCATCACTCTCACGCCTCGTAGTCAATGATCATCCGTTACAGACAAGATCGACGACCTCTTCTTATCGTACGCGTTCCATCATATTGATTTTCTGTTGTCAGGAAAGATAGAATAATTCCGACAATTTAACTCGAATTATTAAAATATATGGGACAATATTTTATAACAGTGACCATTAAGATCAGACTTTCGCCCACAATTAGAACAACTTTCATTCGCAGAAACCATAGAATATGAATGGACTAGTTTTTTTAAGGTCAAAATCGAACATCGGATTATCCCCCTGTTTGTGAATAATTTCGTTCACAGTTTTCATCGAAATGAGAAAAGAAATTTGCAGTTGAATCACTCCTCCCTTCTTATATGTATACATATACGTATAAATGACATTCAGGAGGTCACATTCGGTTATGTTGTGGGTCATAATAAGCGTTTAACAAACTTGACGTAAATGAATTCTTATACACGGATAGCTGCTAGATATGAAGACCAATTTCACGTTGAGTTATACGGTATATTTAGAATTTACAACGAATAAGAATAATCGAGGTTAAGTACACGGTGTACGTCATGTGGTTACTTGAAAAAGCATCCAAGAATATATATTTGGATGAAGAGAATTAAAAATGAGAGGTTCACGTAACAAACATGGATAAATGCGCTCAAACGGAAAGGTTCATAATATGAATTATAAATGCTGAGTAGGTAGCCGGAATATGAATGAGATGTAATGTCAACTTCACCATACCGTGAAGCCCGGGGCTAAGTGAGAAGGAGGGCGTATCGGTGGGCTCAGGTCCCATAAAGATAAAATTTCAAATTTCATCTCTCACGGTTAGTTTACAGTTCAACTGTTCGTGACAGTTGGTGTACAGTAGTCTAGTGGCTACGTGTAGATCGCGGATCTAGACGTGACGTGTTATTTTGGCGTGAAACATGGGTCTCGAATAATTTTATTTCAAGTGCTCTGACTCGAGAGTTACACGATTTATTTTTTTATCTTCATCAAAGAATAAAACAATAGTCTATATATTTATATATATATATACAGAAATCTGACAAGTTGTCGAGTCCATTGAATCGAAAATTAAATTGCACGTCAAAAGTAGATATCGTCCAAACGACAGTCGCAAAAAATAAAATAAAAAAAGAAAGTCAAGAGTACCAAATTAAAACCAAAAGATCTGACAATGAGTGTCGCTCGATTAATACATGCATTTATGCATAATGTAAGAAACACATGTGATTAAATGTATCAAATTTCTATTCTTAATTTTATTTCTTTCATCTTCAACACCCTCAGGCTTTCATCCGCGAGTCGACATGATACTTTCTTCGATATTCGTCGGCCGCACGGTTTTGCATCGCTCATAGCAGGTTGCAGAATATAAGGCGACAGATGGGATTCGTTTACTCCGTGTTAGAATTAATCACAAGCACGCTTGCCATATGGAAATTCGTCTGAATGCTCATGGGACTGGAATTCGGTTTATGTGTCAAACCGATCGTAAAAATTCACCGACGTATGAAAATCACTGCTGAGTATACCTTATACCTAATTGTACCTGATGCCTGCCTACCTCCTTGTCCACTGTGTTGGCAAACAGACGACAGTAGGAATATTTGTGTGCAAGCACGCCTGCATGCATCACAATTAACGGTAAAACTGTGTCTACACGCAGTAGGTATATCTTGTATGTACAGTGTACAATTGCAGCTTCCGGCGTCGTTCCATTCATAAATTGATATCGAAACTGTCCACCGAAATCATGTGGGTGGTGATCGCCTTTATTTAAGGATGAATCGGAAGGATCGTTTGAATGAAAAGTTGAGAAAATAGAAACAAGATAGTAAACACTAAACGAAATAACATTACTACTATGCGATAGAAATGAATCCAAGCAAATTCCCAAAGCACGAGGTGCAATATTAATTCGAGAAAAGGTTTTACCAATGAACCGCGAAAAAAAAAATTTTAATAAAAATTTGATGTTATTCAGTTTGTATTGTTTACCAATCATAAAGGAACAGAAAATGTTACAAACAGTTATTTTACTCTAGAGTGGATAACATAGATCTGTTTTTCAAAATTTCTATCTAGTTTTTCAAACGTTTTCTGGGTGTCTGGTCAGTGAGCAAGATGAGTCGAAAAACATAGGAATCGGATCGAAAACACCGGAGTTAAATTATGTTGAACGTTCCAATTATAAAACCTATTTTCAAACCGTTGATGTATTAGAACTTGTTTTTATTATATCATATATTTCTATGATTGGAGCGTTAACATTGCTAAAGAATTTTGAAAACGCTCCTCTTCGCTCTCCCCAAATTTTTTTGCTTGACAATCGGACCGAGTCATCCTTAAATCGGCAGTCAGGTGCAACGGTAACGATTGTTCGAATTCATGAATTTGGGTATCTGGGACATAACCGTCACATGCTTGTACGTACCAAGTTATAATTCAATTGGCGTAACCACATGAACCGCGATATACCGAATTAATAATCACACTCCACGTCGCCTTGTCGACCCGGTTGGCTCAATAAACCGGATACCCGCCTCACTTGAACGCGCTGCCGGGTGTTGACTTTGAATTTTTTTCCTCCGATGTCGTGTAATGTATCCATTTATCGGGCGCCGTGCGTTGCTGGTCGAATGAAAGTTCTTCATTCGCCAACATGTTTCCCTTCAGATGTATTTTAGCTGCTTATGATGAACCCATTGGTCAGAAAGAATGGTGAAAACCGTTATCTCAAACCGATATAACAAAAAAATAGCATCAAGGTCATTGCAGAGAAATCGGCGTGTAGGTAGATAATCATTTTTTCCGTGCAGGAGAAAGGGAATGGATCCTGTTTCATTTTCAATTCCATACGTCACACTTCATTCGCCATTTTAAATTTCACCTTATCGATCTCGAATTCAAACGAGTCAAGATTTCTTCAGGGCATACTTATACATGTTCATTAAACGGTTCAGTTGACAAAACTCGATGTTTTGATATCAAGATTTGTATCTTTCTTCAATCTGTAACTGAAATCGATCGCCGACAAGTGACTTGGATGTTTTTTTTTTCTGTATAAGATACATGAAATATGCAGTAGAAAGATGAATAAACGGTCGAAATTTTTTGTCAATATCTCAGGTGAAGCGAGGAAGAAGAAGTTTGGCAAAAAGAAGAAGAAGGCACTGCAGAAGATATTGATGGTCGCGATGGTGCTGAAAGCGAAGCTGAGTCTCCTCCTTCAACTATTCTCCGCCCATCTGCAGGTGAAATTCTTTGTCATTTCTCTGCTCAGCTTGTTGTTGAACCTCGCACGCTTCTGGCTCGACCTCAAGCATAAAGGAGAACCTCAGAAGGTGATTTACTACGAACATGCCCAACACCAACATCATTACGAACATGAGGACGACCATTCCGGATACTGGGGAAGGTCCGCCGACGATGCTCACGAGCTCGCTTATGGTGCTCATCACGAGGAAGAAGTGCCAGAGCATTAGGAAAAAACATACG
Organism: Diprion similis; assembly: GCF_021155765.1. Lineage (NCBI taxonomy): Eukaryota > Metazoa > Arthropoda > Insecta > Hymenoptera > Diprionidae > Diprion > Diprion similis. Next base: position 17,980,169 of record NC_060114.1, read on the forward strand.
CGATTAAGGGTTGTAATTAAGTCGGTATTGGTAGTATCAGTTACACCGAAAATGCTTGACCCTAGCCACGTGACTCACAAGTAGGGCGTTTACAATTCAGTTTCACTCGTGTTCGATGCTGTTGTCTTCTCTCTTTGAATTAATTGTATTTATTTCATTATCATCATTCTCATCACGTTGTCACGGCTTCCGGTTTCATTTCTCTTCTTTTCGTACTGTACAGAAACTGGATTCAAACTACTCTCTCAAAATATCGCAGACTTGTTTATTGCTACCTACTTGAATATATCAACAGTCGCGATAGAAAGTATACAAAAAGTTGATATCGCTTCTACAACCTAACGGCATTATTTTTCATTATAAATCAAAAATATCCGTTCCATAGGGTTTGGCAATTACCTTAGTCAAGAGTATCGACATTAATGCTCTTGTACGGTTGTACCCGTAATTAATAAACTTCGATTTGAGAGCGACTGAATTTGGCAAAAATTCGGGTACGACTTAGGCATACCATTTCATTAGGAAATTTTCCAGTGCAGAATCAGTAATGTATAGTTTTTCAGTAGTATAAGGAAAAATTTATTTATATCGCGAGGATTTGTGCCTCGAGTGCTCTTTTCCTTCTGATATTGGGGTTATTTATTTATCTATTTATTCTTCACCCTAAGGAAGGAAAGGCACATTATATGTAGTTTTCGAGCATTTTCAGTCGGACGATCACAGAATCAGAACGTCGAGTAAGCATGTATACAGTAATATTCAGTAATGCCTACGTCTTCCGGCTAACTTGTTTCCGGTCCGAAACGAAATGCCACTTCGCTTCTATGTAAATTATGTGACAATGACTGGCGATGCAGTTGACGTAAGTGAATTATGTCTATGATGCATTGTCACATAATCCGTATAGAATCAAACTCGCATTTCGTTTCGGACCGTAAATAAGTTAGCCAAAAAGGGAAGGCATTTAAATGTAAATGCTGTAGAATAATGTTATATGCATCGCCATAAGCATTATTTACATTCTCACACCACCATAGATATTTAAATGTCATTTGTACCTTGTTTTTCTCGCATGTCTTCAGCTCTCAAATGTCCCAATCATGACAGCTGCGTACATGTATAAAATCGTTGAATATTATTAACTCGAATTGGTTACAAATTCAAAAAATGTACACCACCAGTTGAGTATAATTCGTACTTGTATCTGTAGATTTATAACCAAAGGCCTTTCGTCTGTATGCGATCTATACTCTATATGCTCAATCGCGAATCAATTCGCACGTAATTACACAAATTCGTATGGAATCGTAATATTAGCGAATTGTAGACTCAATTTCTTGAGCGTAATATCATTATAATACATACTAATCGTAAACTGTTTTTATTTATTTGTTACACAGTGCCACAGTGCTTTGTTATATTAACTCGTAATAAGATCACTTGTACCTATCGTATTATAGACTACATAAAGAAAAAAGATCATAAAATAAAAATACACACTTCGATCCCGTTCCGTACTAATACGTAGTCATCGTGATAACATGACACTGTTATACGAATGACATGTCATTCAATAGGTATGTATTTACGTACAAGTATTTCTTTATATGTTGTTTCTCTTTGACTTCCTTTTTACCAGAGATGAATCGAATTCCTTGAATGGCATTTCACTGCAAAGAAAGTTGTCCATGGCAGTGTAATGTCAATCAAAAGCGACCTAGTCTGCGCAACAACCGGTTCCCGCAGAGAGTTTTGCAGACAGTGACTTATATTTAGCGCCGAAGGGACGGTAAGAAATAAAATACTAGGAGTTCACAAAATACCTACCCATCCAGATTTTTTTTTCATCTTGCATGTCTCTGCTTTCGATCCAACTTCGGAAACATAAGATAAAATGTAATATACTCCTATTGTAAACTAAAACTTACTCTTTTTCATCTAGAATTAACGAGATTATTATTACCAGTTTCAGTGAAATATTATAAACTTATACATATGAGCATTACTTTTAAATCTATCACTCAACGAAGTACCGATAATTGTTTGTCTCACTTCAGACGAAACTTTCAATTTTTCCGATTTTTTATACCGGTCATCTCGATCCATTCGACTATTTCTTGCGAAAGTTGAGGAATAATTTGTCGAACAAAATCACATCGGATTTCCCTTTTTTATTACACAAATGCTCATTCGGTCGACTCGCAAGTCTGTAAGACGTGCGCATTAAAGGGATAAACACCCACTTTACATCCCTATTATATTTATATTTTCATTATTCCAGCTTCGTGATGGTTGGGATCGCGAAACATGCAATTAGTGGTGAAGCATATGATGAGCCTGTTCAATGGAACCTTCCTTCCCGGTGCAATATTGGGTCCACAGTTGGCTCCACGAACCAGTCTCTGAGCCTTCTCCCTCCCCTTCACCTGGCCGTGCCAAAGAAATATTTCGGCACTTCCGTTGCCTCCGGAATGGCGATGCGATGGGCAAAAGGACCAGTAGGAAGGGGGACGAGCGTGACTTTCAACTGTTCGACCTTGACGTTTGCGCCGTTGCATTCACCCCCGCGAAGTGTGCAGGATTATACCTGCTCTAGGAATACGTTATAATTCCAGGCACGACGACCTCGAGCCCTGACCTAACCTATTCTAGGCTATGTCTCCGTCCTCTAGGTACAGACAAAGCCTAGGAGAGGCTAAACCAGGCAGCTCTCTTCTCCCCCGGGACTCCAACGAACTTTCAGTTCCGAACGGTGCTGATACGTCACCAGGCTGAAGTTAGTCACGTTAACGTAACGAAACATGATGGAAAATATAGTTATTGTGCAATTTTAGAATGGCTTTCAAGGAGTTAGCTTTTCAAAATATGAGTATATTTTGTTTATTAGTAGGTGCGAAGTAACGACCTTCCCTAAACACGCGTTGTTACAGTAACGTTACTAACTTCAGCCTCATGGTACGTCGAAGTCACTGCATGTAAGCGATGAACGTTGACCACTCGGTCTCCATGCGCCGTTGAACTCTCTGCATTGGCGACGATCGCTATATATGCTTGCGCTATTGAAATTCCCGCGTAGGTGAGAATCGCTAGGCGTTGTATATACATAATATATATGTAGTAGTTTCCTCGTTCGAAAGCGGTTAGAAGAATTTTACCTTATATTTAATACGTGTGCGATCGTCGAGGAATTCATTGGTATCTTTATACGCCTCGGGATTAACTGCACGCTTCGCGTAATTGTATAGAAAGACTTGCGGAGAGTTGTATGAGGCGAGAAGAGAGGATTGTTTTTCACTTGTATATATGCATACCCGAAGCGTCCCGCGAGTCGCGCGGATGCTATTTTTAGACGACACAGCGACGACACGTCGAATCGCTCATCGGAATCTGCACTCGGGGATTATATTAGGTGGTCTGAGAGATCGTTTGGAAGACGAAAGCTGCTGAAAAATTCCAAGGACGTTTTCGGCGCCTGAAAGCCTGACGTCACACTCCAAACGACGCCAATTAGCGCGACCTGCAGAAGAGTCTGCAGAGTGCAGAAGAGGAGGCGGAGGAGGCAAAGGAGGAGGAGAATGAGAATGAGGAGGAGAAGGAGGAAAACGCCGACGAGGACGCCCGTCGAACAGCACGTTTGTAACGGTGTGCCGCTCTTCGAGAACCGGAATTATTTCAATGGCATCGGCTCGAATCCCACTGTCCACCGGTGTAATAACGCGTACCTGCTTCACTGATTCCGTTCCTGAGCAAAATCTGCCTCGACTTCATCGGACTGTCGGTCAATCTTCCATGCTGCGCTATAAAACGTGATACCTATACGTGGGAAAGTCCCGTACCAATTTATTTCTCTATACTGTTAACGACAAACGATTCTGTTTGCAACGGTCGCCCGCAGCTGTGACGTCTTCGTTCATTATACCTGGAACAATAAGCTCGTGTCTGGTGTCTATTTAAACCCCTTATTATAGTACCGAGCGTAGAGCTAACTCGTTTGCTAGGCCATAGTTGACTACCTATATACTTAGTCGATCTATCTAGCTATATGGATATGTGGATGGGGATAAATAGTGAAAAGACCGGTTATATCTTGACACAGATACTGAAGTTCAAATGCAATTGCGGAATTAGCAAATGCAGGTACACGAAGAGCGTATCAAATACAAAAAATAACACATTTGCTAAGGTTAGTCACGCATTTACAGGTCCAACCGTTGGGAGTAGGGAATGTTGTCGTGGTAGACATATTTTTCACTTACACTTGCAGTAGTTTGGAATGATTTTGGATTTTGAAATCGGAGGAACTTTCAATGATTGCCGATTAGTGGCTTTAAGTCACTGCTATCATTCGAGTAACCAATCTTCTTGCTTACGACTCTGTAATTGCCTAACTCATTGGTATCAAGCTCCATTATCTACTGACTTCGAATAATAAGTTTATCTGTCTTAAACAGTTCCTAGTATAAATTCTGGCCTCAAAATTGACTTCTCATAGGTCTAAACTACCTCTGATAATTCCAATTATGCCTTTCGGCGATTGATAGCCGGATATGATGAGCCGTTTATATCACTCTCAATGAACTATCGATGGCGTGATAGAAGATTTCTAGTAATTCTCGAAAATTTTGTTACCTATTCCTAACGACTGTGTGTGTGTAGATTTAACGGAGTGAATTTTTTCTGTACTGTACAAGCCTGTTGGTATCTCAAACGGATTAAACAGATAAATACCGTTATATTAATGGCTCGAAATATATCGCAATGAAAATGTTGCCTACCACATACCGGAGCGAAATGATACTGATATTTTGCGTATATACCTGAAAATGGTTCGCTGCACGATATCGCCTGGAACGTAGTTATGGGTCAGGGCAGAGCAAACTGGGAATCACTAAGGAATTAACTTTCGTCGCGACTACCGACTACGCGCGATCAGGTTCCCAATTGAACATTAACATTCTTAACCGTCGTATAAAGCGGCTAAAAATAATTCAACACATACGTGTATATAATACAACTTGTTTTCGCAATGTTGAAGCCGGTTTTTATATTACTCGCAGAATGCGCGTGTATCCTTCGCCCAAGCTCTTGCCCCCGTGTCGCGTGTGGGCTTATACTTTTTAGGTATACCGTTTGCACATTATACATATGCACGCTAAGATTCCACACGCATTCGCGTCAATATCATTACCACCTCTTTGTTGGTTGTTCCCATCTCCCTCCACCTCTCGTTCTGTTTCTTTGTCTTTCTCCCTTCCGCTCCCAGTCCTGTCAGATCACTTTTATTATCGTAGTGTTATACTTTCGCAATGATTATTCTTTGTACGTTTATCTATCTGTTCCATTGACTCTTACGTCCGTGACTGGCTAATGTCAAACTAATTTATACCCCATTCGCTTGTCGAATGATGTTGTCCTTAACGAAAATTTGTCTAATGATTTTTGGACGACTTACAAGAATCCATTTTTTCGTAATACTATGGAAATTATGATTACTAGTCATATACCAGGTCAATCTCTACACTCGACTGCGTACGCTGACCATAATAATTATTACTATCGTTATTGAACATCCCTATGCGACTTTGTTTCATCGCATCAATTACCGCGACTCTCCTGTTACGGAGTTGGAGCAGTTAGCGATGTCAGTTAACCGCCTGTCTCATTCATTTTGAATGTTGTAATGTTACCTTTCAGACAGTCTGCAGTGATCGTCTCACGCGGAACGGCCGACGTTGATAGCCGGGAGCGTCGGACCGTTTCGTTGCCGCAATCTGTTATAGGCGCCACTATTTCGGCTCCGAGGCGACCTTAAGACGGCGATTAAAATGTCTCCGAAGAACTGTAGAACTGTGCAGCTGGCTCGGAAAAGTACCAATAATCTCACTGCAAGGATTTACTCGTATCTTGAAACACTTCGGTCCCGTATGCCGTGTCCCGATCTCAGAGAATATATTTTTCGCGCACTGCACCATTCCGCGCATGCACACCATCTGCCCAATGATGAGGTCCAGCGATGCGTGAAATCCACGGAATAAACTCTCCTCCGAAAGCCTTGACCAGCTTTATGAAAGCGGCGTTGAAAAAAAAGTAAACGCAGATTTTTCCCCGTAGACTCAAGAGGCTCAACAGGGCTAGAGACTGCGGCCAAGAACTTTCCGCCAACTTTTGGCGCCTACCAGAGTTCCACTGACCGAAGGAGGGCTGATTGCCAGAGACGGCCTCCGCTCCGGTCCTCCGAGGCAAATCGAGCATCTCGTCGCGAGGCGGTTAGCAAACGGGTGGGGATCTCTTTCCCCATTGCCGGTTCTTATTGCTGCAGACGCAACGCAACGGTAAATCGCGGGACTGTCCTCAAGAGACGAAATACGCACGCGAAGGTGGAACCGCCCTCTCCTGCCGATCCGAACTGTGCTCATCGACGTCTGCAGTACCATGTCGCACACTGTCGGGGATCCCCGCAAGTAGGTATACAAAGATCGGGTCAACTATTCGACCCGAATGTTCCGCTATCGCAGAGCGTTTTCAACATTGCAGCGCGGCTTTACAGCGCGCTCCAACCTTTCGCACCGAAGGTATTTTTTTATTTTAGCTTTATTTATTTTTCTCCTTTTCTACTTACAATTTCTCACAGCTCTGCCGGTTATCTGTAAGGGGAGGGGAACCTGCAGGCCTTGCACGAATGTTTTAACACGCATGGCGCCAGTTTGGCGAGATACTTAGTCACCGATCGGATACCTATGATATTCCGTTCGAGAAAGCTCTGCTGAAGCGTATACACCTTTTTTCGTTTTATCTTGACTGTTTTTAATCATAATCTTTTATTCATGTACCTTTTTTCCCTTCTATATCCGAACAGGATCGTCTGCTGTTTCACATTCTGCAAGGAATCATAATATAGATCGTCTGACCATTCCGATGGTTTTCAGTATATTATCGGCACTTCAGATATCCAGAATTTCTTGGAGCATAATCGAATGTCTTCATAAAATGACGATCTCAGGCAAGTTTTGAAGAATGACCAGAACAGATCCAGAATAGAATCTCTTGATGCACGATTAAATTTTTCATCTTGCATCGATCGCTGTTTGTTTAGAAGTTTAAGCTTGTAATTGTTGTCATGAAGCTACCGTGGTGCATGAGAAACACGAATATGATGTCTAATCTTTTAGCAAAAAGGTTTGCTTTCTTTTTTGAATGAAGAATCCTTATGCAGATGCTTCGGGTGCCAACCGTTAACATGCATGTATCACACACACCGTTATACGCTTTGGCAAATGTCTTGCGTTAAATCTGCGAATAATTAACAATATTGCGGACCGTATGTATACTTATGAATACCGATACTATACATTGATATGAGACTGTGTATATTTGAAAGTAGCGGGATGCTGCTGACGACCTTGGCATTTTGTCTGCTGCACTTTTCACCGTGATCCTGCAGTAGGCTGTGTCGGACCAATTTTAATGCTGCAACCAAGGAGAAATCGATTCGTGGTTGTAGTCCGTTCAGCTCCGGGAATAAAAAACTGACCCTGGTCATTATTGTGAGATGAATTATTGCGGGTACCTAATATATAGGTATATTCGAAAGCATATCAGTATGCTGTCTATAATACCTCTTGAGAAGATATGCAACTCAACTTGGATGATTCGAAACGGCCGTGAAAATATTCAGCTATTCTACCGCGCAAACCGCAGTGAACGCATCGAAATTTGTCGAAAAACTCGAGCATCTAATGTCACCCTGAATATCAAAATAAAATTCACTGGATATCCCACAATTTCCCACTTTTTATTTTAGTTATTAGAAAGTCCCTGACTAGTCCAATATGTATCTTTAGGTTTAGCAGCATCACTGACTTGTAATTGCAAGTTCGAATATGAATTTACGTCAAAGGGGGAGTAAAAACCGAAAGTTGAGTATTTTTTTTCACTACTAGGTTTTATTATTTGTTAATGTTGAATCTCTGACGTGGTTCCCAGATATTAAATCGTTCATGATGTTCTTAGTCTAAATTTTCTGTGATTTCTCCATGTAGGTATGAGTCGAGAATCGCAACGTTGTTTAAACAGTACTGTAACATTGGTAAGCTCAAGTACGTTTTGGTCGCGTCACTCTCACTAACTTCAATCTAGTCATGAATTTTGTATTTGCTACTGGAATTCCGAGTGTGCAAACTTCCACACCTTTTGTATCATAGTCGTCAGAATTAAATATCAGTCCTGCAAACCCGTGCTCAATTTTTTTAATTTTCTTTGCGCGCCTAAAAACCGCAGACTCTGACAACGTTCGAAATTTAAAATACCCAAGAAAAAAGCGATTCTAGCGCAACCTATCGTTACGTCATTGAACAATTTTGGATACAAATGAGGATCCTTATGCCCGCCAGATGTCACTGTGTGGAAGTTGCAACTGATCGTAAACCGTCGGCGAGGAGAAGAAGGGGGAAACGTCAAGTGACCATCGTCCACGAACATGATATGTTTGGTTATGTTTATTCAGTAATGAAAATATGGAAACTTGTGTACAAAACAAGAAATACATGACCTTTGACCTCATATCAGTATAAAGAGCACAATCTCATATATGCTTGAAGAAAATTTGCAACGCTGTCAATATCTCGCAAACATACGCCAGTGGATATATTACAGTATGGCATTAGTAGTTCGCACTGCATACTTTATCATTATGGAACTGAATAATCGATGAAAAAAAATACAGAAGCCATGGAGACGGACACGGAAAACGAGGTAGGAATGATCAACATATTTCTGCACAATATGACCCGCTGATATTTTTCCTAAACCGGGAAACTTACTTTTCATTCAGAAAAGTAGGAATTATCCGAACATAACCTAAAAGTTAATATTCATATATTGAACCAAATGCGTGGTTTGACGCTCCGTCAATCTCTCGTGATTATATTTAAACCTGACAGGTGAGACGGATTGATCTTTTTTGTTTCCGTTTCGTCTCTTTTTCATTCCGATTCGTTGTCTCGACTCGCGGCGGGGGCGGGATATTTGAAAATATAAAGAACGAAAATACCATTCCTTTGTAGGAAAAAGCCGTTCTTGAAGCAGAAACGGTCTACCTGCTCATGAAAAAGGGTTTTCCAATTTCGAGAAATGTCCGTGCTCAATGGATGCTGGAGCATTTAAATACCACGATAACAATACAGCGACCCGGAGCCAATAACGAGGAAACACCAGAGCTGGAAATAATCTCTGTACTACCTGTTGAACAGCCGCCGTCATGGCGAGGAGAGACGAGCTATCGGTACCAGTACAAAATAACAACAAACACGTCGCTCGTTTTCTTAGCTCACAAGTATAGAATCGTAATCAGTCTCGATTTGAGCCCCTCACTTTCCACTGTTGTAAGTAGAGTTGGAACCTGCGACTCGACACTTCGATCATCACCGCTTTCAATTCACTCGGTTTCAGGACATTCAACACGGTGAAATAGTGATGGACGAAATTTACATGGCTACCAAACGGTGCCTGGAGGGCATAACGCGACCAGTGAGTATGCAATTGGCTCATATTCACGTAACGAAGCCCAAGCTTTGCCGAGTTCTACCATTATAGAGATCCTGGGAAATTGAAGATTCTATTGTTCGTTACAGTTTGTGGTACCCGGAAGTGAGCGTGTGATGAGGCCTGAGATATATGTGACTGTGATAGCGCACACCCCATTTTTTACAAGTCCTGCGCAGCAAGTTTTGGTCCAAGGTTGGCTGCTGAACATGGAAAATGTGGCGTTGCTTACACGTTTCGTTGAGAAGCAATTGAACATTCTTGAAGAAAGGGTAGCTCTGGTCACGGCCATAGCTAATCAACAGCTGGAAACACTAAGGTCCGAGAGCGAGCGGCTAGTAGGTGGTCTCTTCGAGGAAGGAGGCACATGTGCGGGTCAGAGTAACAGCAACTCCATAACGAATATATCAATGGTATCTCCGGAAGCCAGTTTCATCAATATGCTGCGGTATGGAATGCTCGCTCTCGCCCTTCTCCCAGAATGTAGTTGTGCTAGTGAGTAAATGTATTTCATATAAATTAGGTTGAAAATAATAACGGAGCGAGACTTATTGTTAGTGGAATATAGAAAAGTAGGAACACCGTAGGAATACTGTTTAACTTTCATTTATTGCTGCTTGCAGATCTGGTTGTGGTGTCGGATGGTATTGTAGGGGTGACCGATGTGCATGTTCTGGACTCTCTTGTACAGCAGTTGCGTGCATCAACAGTGGCGTGCAGTTTTTTGCACGTGGGAAGCACCTATCACCCTCATTGCTCAAATGCTCTAGTCCCATACCAAGACCTGCTCCATTTCCTGGCAACAGCTACTTTAGGCACTTACATGACATTCGTACCGCAGGCCGTAAGTCATGCTTTCCTTGTTCCAAATCGAACTTATTCGAGTCCACCTCAAAGACAATTAATTTACGGGTATTTTCGAACAGAATTTCGACGAAGAAGCAAGGATGAATGTTTATCATAGGAATTTTTTATGCTGGCAACTATATCGAACCGCGTCGTGTGATCCGTCCCAAATGCAGCCTAGGCCGAACGACTGGCATACCAGCAATCCATCGTTTCACGGAAACAGGCCGCCGCAATTGCTCAGAAAGAAACAGATAGACGACAAAGTTACTTGCACCTTGAGCAGCCTTTTGTGCTGTCGACTGCGCGAAGGATATCTGATCAAGCGTGTCGGACTGAGAGACAATTGCTTGGAATTGTGCTTTGTTCTGCCTTGGAAGACTCACGTGTTTTTGGAATATTTGATCAGTTGTTCGTGGCCCTCAAAACTGCTGCCTGTATCCAACACTATACATTACACCATTACCATTGAGGGTGAGCGCGCTGACTGATGTTCAAATATTTTCCGTCACGTGCAACTCGACAGTTTTTATTTTTTATCGAAAATTAACATTTTTCCATTTTTCTCAGCACCGTACGAATTCCTTCACGACATTACCTGTGTATCGAAAAAGCCCATCAAGTCGCAATACCGCCAGAGTGTTGTTTCCAGATTTTGGGGAGCTCTCGCTTCTTTGACAGATAGTGACGACATGTTATCCCACTTCAGTTGGTTTCCTGGCTCAGGTTGGACTTGGTACAACGTCCCTGACACAATCAGAAGCGGGATGCCTGTTTTCTACTTGCCCACTTATCCGTTAAACAATTCCGTATTGTTGAGGTGATTGATTCAAATATTAATACCAAATTAGCGATTAACCCTTTGAGTCACACATTATTGTGTTAACTCAACTCTTATAACAAGATGGTATTCTATAGTTATCGGGATCGCTGATATCGAAATAATTAATCTCGAGTATTGAAAACCCATTAGTATACCGTCAAAAATATTACAAAACTGTAAAAAATATATTGCAAAGTTCTCTAAATATACAAAAAATAGATATATAATAGGTGGTAAGAATACTTGCCTTTATGACCCAACGGGTTAAAGAGCATCAGCTAACAGCATCGTCATCTTTTCAGCGACCCAGCTTGTTCATTGTTTGGACAAATTTGGCGACCGGTCGTTCTTCTCGATCCGTCGCAATGGTCACGTTGGATGCATTCCCAAAGAATTGCTCTGGTACTCTCTCACGACAGACCATTGCCACGTCATCTTCACCTGGCTAATCAGAGCGGAAGGTTCCAAAGTGTTCAGTGTCGGCAAGCCGCGGCTGTTTTATACGCGATGCTGAAAAATTGGGCGACATTCGTGCTCGTCGAATATCACACATATGTGCAATTCATATTCAAGGAAATTGACAAGCCACCGGTGTCGTTTTCGTTAATACGAGTCACCTGCAAGCCCCCCTGTGTAGTACTGAATATAGCTTTCGCTGGCGGGACAGAAGGCGTCATTCGGCACAACGTGGTCGTCGATTTACTCGAATGCTTGTCAAGATTGACGCTGCCCAACCGACCAACCGAGCAGAGGGAAACTCCGTGCTGCATCATCCTCAGCAAACCTTTGGAGCGAATTTTAATCAGATACGAACGCGTGCCGACTGACCTGAACACCGTCATTTTCCCGGATGGCACGCAGCCTATTCCTGCCAGATTTTCACCCGTTCCTGGCGGCTGCTTGATCACTACTTTGTCGAGGTATCTCTATCACAGCAGGTGGTTATGGGCTGTAAAGAAACCAGTGATTCAAACAGTCCCGAACGTCGCCTGGCCCAGGCTAAACGTCACCGCAATTGCCAGGATACTATCGACAATTACAAATTAAGTATATTGCTCTATTTTCTTCGTTTACGTAATTAGGAAACTTCGGTGTAATTTTGCAATTTTTCTCTCACAGAGGTGAAATCTAATTTCGTACTAGGTATTATTTCTCACCCACAAGAAGAAGGAAACTTACAGTAATTTCTTTTGTCATCAGGATGAGGCTCACGGAAGGTTTTAGTTTCGCCCATTCGGCTGCTGGAATAATCAATATGGTGCTCGAGGTGCAAATGCAAGGACCTGCCAACGATAATGCAATGCATCCTTGCGTCATTCAGTACATTCTGTTTCCGCCTCATACGATAGCGCCGCCCTCGTCCGAGCGAGACAGTGGATCAGAAGAAGACACCGACGAAGGTATGTGAGGAGATTGTAAATGAGGGACAAAATTCATTCTGCGATAGATTGTCATCGTTCTGTTCATTCACTTTTTTAAGGCACCGGAGACGGAGAAGCTGGAACCGACGATGTGGAAGGTTGCGGTGACTTCCAAATAGTTACAGAAGTCTGGATCGAGCCTCAATGCGGCCACACGATGCTTCCTATACAACAAACAGCCGCATACATGCACGCCTTGCAATATCGCCAGATACCGGATGCGGTGAGTTCATATTCAATCCTTGTATCGCTGTAAAATTTTGGTCCCCGCATACAGGATTCAAAGAATAACAAACAATTGTTGATTCAATTTAAAAATATTCATCTTTTGGAAATAATTCTCTATGCGGTGACTAGAATAGAAACATTTTTTTGTCAAGTGTGATACAAAGAGGTCCTTAATCATGTATTTCGAAAATAATCTGTGTCACAGTTATTAAACGTGAAGGTGATTTTATTCGGTGGTTGGCGCTTTCTCCGAGTAACCAATAATTATCTCAAGTGGAATCGAGGGAAATGTTCGTAATTTTTTCAAAACCAGTTTATCTACAGGCTTATTAAAATTACTCGAATCTTCTTGCGTTACATAAGAAATTTCCGATAAAATCCTTATGCCCAAAGAATTAACCGGGTCGATTGATTCATTCGAAGCCAATGCGCACTGATATCATAAACCAATTTCCTCAAGCCAGTCTCGGAGATATCATATCTCGGTTCATTAGTTACACAACCTTCTGACAATACGTCTGATTACTTTAAATTGATAAGAAAATTATGGCACCTCATCAAAAAACCTACCAGTCCCCTCACACTCCATTTTCGAAACTGTAACGTCAACGATCCTAATCGACGAATCCTTGAATACATCAGATTGCGTCGTATTTTTATTTGCGAGTGTCAGGATTAAAGTTAGAACAAATTGTTCATTGATTGCTTTCTTGTTTCTTGTATGATTAACAAAAATCAGCTAGAATTAGTTGGCCGAAAATAATATAGAAAAGTTGAGTTTCGTTACTCAAAGCATAGACAAAACTCTTGGCCACCAATTTACATGTATACACAAGATTAGAATGGTTAAAAAAAAATTAAAAAAATGGACTGTTTTTTAATTTTTCAATGTCACATGTTTGATAGTCGTGGGAAGAGGAAATGAACCCTTAATATTAATATTTAGTGGATCCTGACAGGATTTTTTTTGGTTTCCCATTTAATTAACATAAAGAAATAATTTTAGTTGTTTATGAATTTTGTAGCTCAGTAACAACGAAGCAATGCACATAAATGTCCGATACATATTATTGTAGAGAATTTAACGCTCTACAAAAAAGATTTGTTATAATTTTTTGCTAACTAAACTCTTTCAAAAGTTATTCTAGGTCAAAGTTGAATTGATGTAAAAATTCACTTATCGTAACTTTTTTCAAGACTAACAGTTAGAATACTAAACTTATTAACAAAATATTTTAGGTTGTTATTTTATTGTTTTTTTTCTTGTAAATCATTTCAACCGCTAAAAATCATGTCATTCAATTAATTGTTAACTTAAGCAAACTCAGTTTTTCTTAGTCATGAAAAAAAGTGAATTCTTACATGATTTCAACTTTAACCTTGAATAACTTTCGAAAGAGCGAAGTTGACAAAAAACAATAAGAAATCTTTTTTGCAGAGCACTAAATATCCTACAAAAATATGTATCGGACATTTATGTGCATCGCTTCGTTACTGAGCTACAAAATTCAGAAATAACAAAAATTATTTTCTCACGTTAATTAAATGGAAAATGTCGAATTGCGTTCAGGAAACCCTAAATATTAATATTAACGGCTCAAATTATAACCGGCGTCTAATTTCCTCTTTCTACAAGTATTAAATATGTCACATTGAAAAATCAACCGGGTCGATTTTTTTAAACCAATCTAATATAGATACGTGTAATTGAAACATACATGCGTACATGAAATTTTTTTTCCACTGTAATAATATCGCTGGTTGATAAACGAAATGAAAACGTGCAAGCTTGCCATGCTGAAAAGTATTTCCAGAGTTCCTTTAGCCAGGAGTTATCTTAAGCTGTCTTGATAAACTGTGTAATCAATAACATAAAAACTTATCCGGGCTAGTGGCGTTCTGAAGTGGTTTATTTTGTCAGGTAGGTACGTCTACCTATCTATCTCTCTGCAAACATTAGCCGCGCAGTTACCAAAGTTTGTGCAGTCTATTGGTTTTACACATTGAATTTTGTCCACTGGTTCATCCCTTGCCATAACTCTCACCTTGCGTAACTTACTTACTTTCACAGATAAAATTTAACTCGAATCTTACGCCGCTTACATTCACATAGTTTTTTTTTAATGCCATCAAAGTGTTTCCGATACTGACTAGGGTATATTAAAATACACGTGCTTTTCTCTTAGCAGTCGATTTAGTAAACTTTTGTAACGATTATTTTTAACTGAAAATTCTCAGGACGCGTGTAACAATAAAGTCGATACAATGGCTAAACCGAAACTGCTTACAGTAAGCGACAATTCTAATTGATTGGAATAATTACAAGAACGCTTACTAATCTGCAGTCGAGTTGCTTCATTGTATACTCATGATTCGTATTAAAAAAGTTTTCATCTTTCGACGTCAAGTAAAATGAAACCTCAAAATTATCTTTCATCGTTTTACCTCGTCTAATTTCTTGCTCATGTTTATAATCATATTTCATATATTCATCAATTGTACAGAGTTGAAATACGGAATGAAATGAATTTTCATGTATATCGTTCTTCTCGGAATCGGTACTACTCAGAACCGTATCCACCTATTTCAGACTTACATAAGTGTAAATAATCAACTGAAAGAATCTCTGCAAAGAGATATCGCCTATCTACAAAGTCGACCAGTGTGGATGACGATAGAAAGGTTCGATAAGCATTGAGTAATTATTTTTACTCAAACCTCGCTCAGCTAATTCGCATTTTTGTTAGTCGAATAATATTGGGATCGTTCGATTGTACTATGCTTAATAGAGCTCCAGGAAAGCTAGTATTATCAAAGAAAAAAAAAAAAGAAAAAAAAAACAGACAAAAAATCGACCATTCAGGCAAGCGAAGACTGAATTTATCGTTCGAATAAATCAATATGGATCACCTTAAATTCCGTCCTCGCCGCAAGACACGTTTAAATATTTCCTAAGTCGTTGCCTAATTCTCTTGGCCAAGCTTTAGCTGATACCGATATGTACGAAATGATATCTAATCACCGGATCACCAATTCTTGGTCACTGCACTACGTAGTACATACGTACAGGGTTTTCTCCTCTAAAAATAGGTCGCAGTAATTGCAACAGTTGCCGGACCTTCGTCGCCTTGGGAAAAAAAAGTAAAGAAAAGAAAAACGATTCCTCTTTTCGATCTTTAAAAACACCGAGTCTGAAGTACTAAACCTTTCGGCAATTCGGTGTAACGAGTAGAAATCTCTAACGCACGTTTTATACTGATAACAACTGACCGTGAGATATTTACAAAAGTGAAATAAATTGCGGTACAGTTGTGTCAATATATGACTCAGAGATTCGTAGACTTGAAACTGGCACGTTTCAAAGAAAGAGAAACTGACGGTAAGCGTATAATTTTTATGTAATAAATTAAATTTTCAATTACCGTTCGTCGATATTATCAAGTTTGTGATAAAAATCGTGGAGAAAAGGCGATGATGGATTTTGACCCAGCTAGGCGTCCGTCGTGTCTTATCCTTATCAGTATCGAGGTGGGGCTGGTTATCGACTCCAGGGACCCCGAATGGGGTTCACCTATCAGTTGCAACAGGTATAAATAGGGCCCAGATCATCACCTGGGCCCACTAGTCGTCCACTTTTCAATCCTCCTCTTTTATCGTCGGACAGTACCTATTTCTTGGATATCGATATCGATGTAAACTCCGTTCTGCGAGCTCGATAATCCGTGCAACTCGTGCAAGCAAAGGGACGTCTCTCGTCGCAACTCTTCACGCCGCACCGAATGGTTTTATGTGTTGGACAAAGTTTATCTTCAACCAAGAACGAACAAATGAAAGTGAATTATTTACGAATAAAGAGCGGAACAACGAAGAGGTGTTGCGATACTTTAGCTTTTTTGTTTATTATTTTATTCTCATTCGAATCGATCAGTGCATCGCATAGAAGCAAATGTATCAAACTATTATTTATCCTCTCAAGCTATTTTCCAACTTTAGTCGCAGATGTTATCATCTAATTTTGTCGAAAATTTTACTAAAATCGCTGAAACCATTTTGAAATCTGTAAATCAGCGTTACAAGATAATCACAAGAGAATTGATTGTATCCAGTAATGCAAAATAAAATCGTTAACTGTTTCCAGTCTTTATATCTTTCTCTGGTGTCGATTTAACATCAATACTTCGTTGTTCTGTCCATCTACTCGTCTCTTAGTTACTACCCGTATTCTTTTTTTTTTTTTTTAGTAAGACTCTTCCCTTCTTCGCTATCTGAAAAATTGGATGGATTTTGGCCAAAAGAATATGTCGAAGTAAATGTTGTGCTGCGTTGTGCAGGTGGTGGTGGTCATCTTCGTCTTCGGAAAATTCTTCTAAAAAAATCTCTGATCCTTCGGTTCCTGGATAACAACACGCGTGACTTTTAGTTGGAAGTGGGGATCTAGGCAGTGAGCCACTGAGCTCCAAAAATCTGCCAGATCTAACTCTTCCAGCTCACAGTCATGCGACTTTGCCTCGGCAGCTTGGCGGTCTTGTTATATTTAGAGGAAAACGAACAGCAGTGTAAACCAACGGTCGATAAAACGATATTTTAAACATGCGGTTCAAAGGAGTGACGTACACCAATTCTTCCAAACTTATCATCGATACTATTTCGAAGATAATCTAGCTCAGAAATTACCGTTAAAGTAAACTAAAAATCTAGTCAAAGTTATCCAAATTCTGTGGTAGATTTTGATTCGATTTCTTTCATCCTTGTGTTTATGATTTAACTTTTTTTTGTTATGAAAATTATGCGTCGTGTATTATCTATGTGGTAAGGCCCGCAAAGACTTCCATGGACTCAAAATGGCTACGCAGTTTCAATTTCTTTCCATCAATTTTATCCGCTATTCGAAACATCGGATTAATTTCGATCTTAATTCTTGCCACGGTTAGTACTACTCACGCGGCCTTAAGGTGAAATTCCAGCTGCACTAAAGTTGAAATAACGTAGGCGGCGAGGTTCAAGTGGAGTAGTGGTCTCTTCGCTTTGTGTTAAAGTGAGATTCAACTCCTCCAACTTATTCCTGGCTGCCCTTAACTCCGCTAACGGAACAGATTCCTACCGCATCCGTTCCAGAGGAACCGATTACTATTTACTGAAAAACTCAAGAACTATCTTTACCGTGTTCAGTATTGTACTGAAAATTATTTACTTTTTAATTCGACGTTTGGGACTCCTGCGCTTATTGACATTGTAAATATCTACTCGTTATTAACATTAACAAATTTACTTTACCTTTAGTTCGACGCTATTATACTGCCTTTGTTTATTATTATCCACGCCTGTAAGAGTACCGTTGTATGCAATAAATATTTTTCTCTCACGGATCTACCCGATTACGCTGTTTCTCTTTTTCTTTTTGCCTTGTACTGCGTTTAAATAAACAAGACGAAAATATTCAGACGGATTAAACATCTCCCAAGATTTGCTTCAGGTTACGTATAGAAGCACATTTATTGTTCACCCGCAACATGTATTGATAATTTTTTAATAACTGTGACACTGATTTTGACCATCAAAAGCAAGACCTCTTGTATGTATGTATAGACAATTGTTTACTGTAAGAAACTGATGCAATTAAAATACCCTAAAACCTTTCCTGTTTTTCCATGATTATTTCAGATAGCTCAAGTTGACGAAGAATGCATTAACGCGCTTCTGACTCTGGAACAGTTGAATTTATTAAGTCAAATGGTTTTAAACGAGGCAATTGGCGGAAATATTCAATTAAGCGGAGCTTTGACTGCGAACCAGTTGAATCAAACTAGCGCCGGATCAGCAGCTGGCAGATCAACGAGAAGGCCGAGTCCTGCCGAGTGTAATCAAGAACTATCTAATGCCAATGATCGAATTCGGTCGATACCGTTCACTTTCGACGTTTTGAACATCTTGCCCAAGTGCCAGCAAGCAGAGCTCTTGTTTTCCGTATTCTCTGATGGTCCGTTATCAATTAAGAAAATTCAATAACTCTTTATTTTTGCACCAGGGAATTCATACCTTAGCATCGGAATCCTTTCTCAACTTCAGAGCGTTGCATGTGCCTAAGATTTTTCGAAAAACTTGCGCACTTAGAGAATATGAGAATAATCCTAAAATGGGTAAATCATTTTTTGCCGTTCAAAACCTTGTTGTTAACTTTTTTGGTAACGTATCGTCTTTAGGACCGAGCGGCGAGGAAAGAGAAGGAGCCAACAAGTGTTTAGTGGAAGGGCTCATAGAGCACATTAAGCGGCTTCATAATAGAGAATTGATATTTACCGCTGACGAATCGCAGAGGTTTACCGAAATGCTGTTAGCACGACCTCGATACGACGCTCCGGCGCTTAGCATTTCACCACATTTAGGCAAGTTTAGTCGATTTTAAGTACGGCAAACTTTATTTGACGTATGAAAGATTTTTGTTTTTCCGTACAAGACTCGATAGTTGATCGAAATTTGTTATTTCAGGCAAAGAACACATGAATGGATCAATGACAAATTTTCGAAGACCGACCTGGAGATGTTTTGTTAAGGGTATCAGCGTAACCCACGTTATTATCACGATACTTCCCTCGTCGGAAGAAGACTTGCGTTCACTTTACTCCCCCAACGAGCAGAACAACCAGAATAACAGTCAAACGGATTGTACGGACGAAAACGATCCACTACCAATTAATACCGGAGATTATGAAAAAAATTTGACTCCTTCGCGATCCGTAAAAAGCGTAGGTAGTTCTTACGCCTTGGACGTATGCTCAAATCTCTCCAGCCCAACAGCGACTATGCTAAGCACACCGAGGCCCAGCGAACGCTGTGAATCTGCTCTAAATAACTTTAAACAAGGACCACCTCTGCCCATATACGTCTACGATTGTCCGTTAGCAATGCTGATCGACACTCTGGTCAACAAACTGGACGCTTCGCGGGTCAAAGATATTTACCAGGACCACACGTATAAAGCTGGACAATTGGTCGGAGAAGATTTCATCACCCTGAAATCAGAGGCCGATACTAAACCCTCTTCTCCAGAGCCAAAGAGCGACGATTCTGACAACGTTACGGGAGGTAATGAAACCGCAAATTATTACACATTTTTCAGATGGACATAACGATGGAATCTATATCTAGAGATTTTATTTCAGATCACAAAAGCATGATCGAGCATTGCAAGCTGCTTCACTTGGCTCATTGTCAGTGTTACGTTGTCGCTGTGTACAAATCACTCGCTTCTCAACGTCCGTTGAGTTATCAAGACATGGAAGCGGCAGTTGAACAGTGCGAAGAAGCGCTCATAGAAATTAACATAACAAACTATTTGCGCTCAGTTTGCCGGCATTTAAGTTCAGCCACTGAAACCGATCCAGAATCCTCTAGTTCGGCGCTGTCCTGCAATGATGTGCAGCACCTTCATCAATTGATAACAGAAAAGTTTGCCAAAATAATGAACAACGCTTTCAGAGCTGTACCGGCTCATTCGGAATTTTATTTCTGCTCTCTACACTGGAATTTCGACAAAATGGTAAAATATCAAACTGTTTCTTCGCCTTCGATGAATATAATATTCAACACAGAAAATGTGACTTTTGATAGAATCAAGATATTAACATGTATTGGCTACATACTTGTGTTGAATATTGCAATTTTTCGATAACATAGGTAGAATTTGAGCAAAAATAAAAATAACACGTCTAGGTAGGTTGTATAATAATTTTGTTTTGTTTCTAAAGGTTTAGATTTTTTAACTTATTAGGTTGTTAATTGAAGCAGCTGATGATGTTTTTTTTCTTCTTTCGTTTAGGAGAGAATGGACCTATTGAGGTGTGACAGTGAAGAGGACGTGGAAGGACTGGTTTTCCACTCAGAAATGATCGATTGCAAGGCAGACCATGGAAACGAAAACGGTACTGGTTCAACGCAACAACCTGAAGCCTTAACGAGGTGACTGCAGCTAATGCATTAATATCTTTTTTTTTCGTCACAGGAAATCAGTTGAACTCGACGTGGCCTGGCGCGAGTCTTCAGGACGGGAGTAAACTTTCCAGTCTAGCGTCGACCCAATCGTTGAGCTGCGATTTGATGGAAGACGACAGTTCTAGTCAAGAACAACCTCTTTTCTTGCAGCTCAGCTGCTCGGTGCATACGCGATCCAGTCTATCGACTACCCCGGTAAAACTGCTGCCGACCTGCTTCACAGATATCGTGGAAAAGCTTGAAGCTCCGCTTGAGGAGCATAATCCGGCAGAGATGAAAATAACCCTGGATATAATATGCCTCAACCTTCCGAGGGAGGTTCTAGATGTGAGTCTGGAACGCAGTCCGGGGTTGAGAACAACTTCGTTTTGCAGCGCCTCTTCGGTTGGCAGCACTACGACAAACAGCGAAAGCAGTCCTGATTACGACACGCAAATGTCCGGGACCGACGCTTTACAGGATAGAATTCAGCATTTACCCAGAAGACAGCACAACGCAGTCTGCACGTTGGTCGACGAGATCGAATGGCTGCTGAGGGACGAAACTGCGACCGCGCTGCTGGATCAGGACGTTCCTACGGCACATACCCTGAATCTTGTCGCGAGGCATGTTTCCGAATCCACTGGGAGGCCAAGCTGTTCAACGGATAAAGTACCGCTGCAGTTTGTCTTTCCATCTGAACATTGCAGCCCCAAGTTTCTGGAGGAATTGAGGAAGTTGGAAATCGATCGGTACCGCATCAACGAGGAAGGCAGTCTCTTTTATTTTACCAAAAATAACAACTGCAGTAACGACGCTTTAGAAATTAACTGCGAGTTGAGTAACCGGGAGGAAAATGTAGCACCAAACGGTGAGAAAACTTTTTTTTACGTATATTCATTGAATGCAATCGGTCAAGCGTGTATAGATACTAACTAAATATGTAGACGACACGTTCCAGGAAGATGCAGCAGAACCACAACTACAGGATATCGAACCCAGAGTGAGCGGAACGGATTTTGGAGACCCGCCAGGATGTCATTCGGAGATATCTAGCGCGGGAGAAGGCCAAACTGGAACCGATGACGGATACGAAGGAGATAGCAGCGATTCGGAGGACGATTGCCACTGGTTGGCCGATCTTGACAAACGACGAAATCGGATGCCCAATTTTTGGCTTATATTAAAAGTCGAAGATAATTTCGTTTACGTCTACTTTCATTGCAGGTACGAATCCATCGAGTCGATGTCTCGATTCTGTGTATTCTGATTTTGCATCTGACTCCAGGTTCCTGGAACTAGCTTCTCCTGAGGTCGATCGTTACCGACAAATCCAGAAGATGGTGATGTCAGAAATAAAGGCAATATGCCGACGGGTGAATCAGTACCTATTACTGCAAAGCTTGCACGATACACGAACCTGCGATTCCTTGCTGGAACCAGAATCGAACGAAGACTACGTGTGGCGAGGTGAGACGGGCAGTGAGTCAGGCGCCACACACCAAAATCAAGTTTTCTCGATCAATATGTCGCCAGGCGTGTTCAGGTGCCCGGTAATATGGAAAGTCCCATTCTGCCTTCATCCGAGGCTGAAAACTGGGCCAGGGAAACCTGGACTTTCTCGCGGAATAAAAGCTCTCCACGCAGTGTTGAATCGTTTTTCCGTGAACAATCGAAGCAACATGTTCGTCTATCAGGAAAACAACGAGAACGTGTTTTACCTGAGATTGCACGAACAGATAAGCGAGGTCAAACCGCTGCAGAATAAGCTCTCGGAAAGTCATGAAAAATTAGTCGTCTCTAGGAGCAGCAGCATCACCTCGCTATCCCAATCCAAAGGAAAAGAAGGAGATGTTTTGGGGACGAACGATACTCGCCCGAGGGTCCGATCCTTCGGTGAAAAGGAAAGTGACCTACTGAACAAGCCTGACGATCTGATAATCCTCATGGTTCATGGGATTTCTGACGCCGGGCCTGCAGTAAAATGCGAACTTGTTCAGGTTCTGCAGAATCGTCTCGACGACGCCGTGCTGGAAGTTTTGTCCATCATGCTCGCCAGGAATCCTGTGTGCAAGTTGACCCCAGCGGACGTGCACTTCATTCAAAAACAATACCAGCCCCCAGAGAATGTCGTACAGTTGTTAGTGCCGCCGCATTGTCTGCCTCATATAGAAGCCTTGGGATACTACCTGCAGCAAAACCTGCTGCAATTTTTGCACAATCCAAAATACACCGACTCGAAAAACCACAATCATTTTCAAGACTACACCAAAGATTCTAGCAAAAGAGTTCCTGAATCTGACATATTTTTGTACAATCAAAGCCAGTCCAGCGGCAGTAAAGGAATCGCTTGCATAGCCGTCGGGATCGTCAACTCCAGCGGGGAATTGATAACAACAAGTAAACAGGAATGGCTGGATTCTGACTTTCCGAATCCGTTCAAAGTCGAGCATTTCCAAGGAATTGTTTCCAGCTCTCTGTATGACGGCAACTTACAGCCGGATTTGTCCCCCGAGGCGCTGATCGAATTCAGAATTTGGAAACAAGGCCGTGTCAACTTGGAATCTTTGACCCAAAAATTGCGTTCGGCAGCCAGGCATGCCACTTGGGATTTAGTCACGGAATACAAACTCTTGCCCACTGTTCTCATGGAAGAATTGCCCAACGAAGTATCGTTTGATTGTACAGTAGCGCACAAAGAAACCCAGACGCCAGTGAAGAATAAACAATCCAAACCCCCAATTTCGGACACTATCCAGCTGAACAGGTACGAGGTAGGCGAAGACGGGAAGCTCCATGAGGTCTATCGCACCACCCTGCATCACTGGTTTCAGTTTGCTCTACAGATCAACGTACCTGCGGTGAAAAAACACATAGTCGTCATGCAAAGGAGACACCCGATTCCTGTCATCGCTAAAGAACTGCAGAGCTTGATTCGCGGTCACGCACCTGACACGTCTTCCAGGCCCTTCGTCTTATCCAGGCGTCAGCCGTTCATCGATACCAGCCCGCCTCACGAAGAGATTCACATGACGAAATCTTTTCACATGTCAGAAAGCACGGAGAGTGTCAACAGCTCTTGGCTGTCCGTTGTCAAGGATGATAATAGCGACCGAAATGTATATGTACCGTGCGATTTAACCAGGGAAGATCAGAGTCCGATAAAATGCCTCTTAGTTGCCAGAAATTTTTATCAGTGGAAGGCTTCGCACAGCAAAACAATCGAACCGGAAATGTTGGTGCCTAAAGGTAAGCCAACGCCTCAGTTGTGCTCACTCTTTCATCATGCGTATAAAGAGATTCGAGATTTTTACGATCCGTTTTCATCTTACAGATCAAAAATTACTCCAGAAATTCAACCCTCTGATTTTGGACTCCAGTTTTGTTCCCAGACAACGCCTCCTGCTTGCTAAAATACAGAGCGATAACGTGAGTGTTAAATATTTCCGTTTTATCCGATTAATTCTGAGATTTTCATAATCACAAAATTATTAAGGAATTCTATGAGTCTCTAAAAATATCTTACAGTTCTTCAAAATTGAAGGTCTCTGATTTACACAACTTGAATACTTCGAAACTTGTAGCGCAACATATTGCCCGATCAATGATTTTCGAGGTCTGTGCAATTTACTTGCATTCTTTGACTTACAGATTATTCTCTACATGTACAACTGGTCGAAGGAACGTTCCGAGAAGTTGACTAAGCAAGTGACGAATCTTGGCACGTGGCTGTCGTCGAGATCGAGTTTATTTACGAACATAGCGATGCAGAAACTGGGAATATTCCACCATCAGCCAGCACCGGCTTTCCCTCAGGAGGACAGAAATCCGTCTTACTATCAAATAACCGACATGGAAACTCTGACGAAGTTTCCAAACGATTTACACAACGACGGTAAAGAATGGCCTCGAACCTCGAATCGCAGCAACCTTGGAAAAGCAACAACCGTGTCATGGAATCCTCGCATCGCTCAAGTCCTTAGGGACGCTAAACCCAGTGGTCCACACCCAGTGAATAATGCGACAGATGCGGTGGTGAGAGCAGCTTATCGTCTGCAAGACGTGCGTCAGCGAGAAAAAAAAGCCAAAGGTAATGTATCCGGGATTACGTATTGAAAGTATGAAAGTTCTTCCATTTTGCACCCGATTCACAATCGACGATATGTTTTCTGCTTCCAGAGGACTTTAAGTGCCTTGGTGAAATGTGGCAAAGCCGCGCAGCTACTTCCAATATCCCAATCTCGCAAGCTACTTTAAATCTGTTCAAGCAGCACTCTCGACTGATTCATTACTGCCATACGCCACTTCTCTTTCTACCGAAATGGCGACTGCAGTCAGCCGCCAGCAGAGACCATTCTCTCTCTCAGCCTCCCGCCACGCTACAATCAATGGTTCAACAACAGTCTCCTCAGAATGCTCAGGCTCAATCCAAAACTGCAAACGTCACTTCCAATGCAACGATCACCGAGTGGCATAGAGAGCTGTGCACCACCATGTTGATGGAGTATAAACAGTATCTTCAAACCTTGGGATTCAACTCAGTCAGAGTCGAATCTTCCAAAAAAGTGTAAGGAATTTTTGCTAGTTGTTTTTTTTTTTTTTTTGATTTCACTGCCTTTTTTGATGTCTTTGTTAAATGTCAACTCCATCGATTACAGTAAACAAGGCCAGAATCTGCATCACACATGCTACCTGCAAAAATCTATGCTAGGTGGTGTTTTGTTGTTCGAAGTCCTGATGCGTGAACCGTACTTCATAGCCAAGGTGCGGGTGATCGAGTGCAGCAGACTTCAAACAAAATCAAGCAGTGCTCTGGTAAATCAGGTGAGTCGTCGGGATAAGTTTCACTGAAAAAAGTCGGTTTCACTTTTTGGTAGAATTTTTTTTTTTTTTTTTTCATAGCGAAAAATGACCGTAACGACTGTATAAAACGCAACTTCAATAACAGTCTCCTTATAATTATTGTTACAGTTTATGCTCAGTTTCGTCGATGCCTGTGACAAGGTGAAAATTGACATGCATCTTCATTCTTTTACGTACGACTTTCACCTGCGCTGTATCCATTCGTATATCGCTGGGAACGGCTTGTGGTCTCTGCGAGAAGACTATGACTTGACGCATTTCTTGGACGATTTTATGAAGTACTACAGCAAGGCTCCAAACTACGCTAGAAATCTCGTCTACAGCGGTGAGTAATTGAACTTTGTAAATTCCCAGCCGTTTGTTGGTGTATTTATTTTCATGATTTGCCTTGCAGATACGGTTACTGTGAGTAACTTGGCGACGCCGGCGCGAACCTTGTACTCGTATCTTCTGTCAAACGAGAAAGCGTGCGGTATGCAAGTTTTGGGTATGTCGCGCGATTCCAACGAAGACAAAGAAAGCGAATTCGTTTTAGTAAGACTCCAGAGTACCCCTTTGGTCAGTTATTGCGATGCGCAGGATATGAAACACACCAACGACTTTGATATCACTCTAATAGTATCGAGGCTGGAGCAGCCACCGAATTTGGAAAAATCTGAGATAACGTTGAAGTACTACTTGATGCTAACGAGGAAGAGGGAAGTCTACCCGAAGAAGGAGTCCCAGAACAATAAGCTTGGAAAATTTCGCACAGTTTATAGCATATCACGATCGGCCAACAACTCGCACGCCGAGAGTCCATCAGGCTCCAGTCCAGTCTCGCCTGTACCGTCGCTACAACATAAAACTTCGAAAACCGAACTGCTGACCAGCTCCGTTGAGTCGAGCGAAACCCAAGATGGAGCTAGCACGGAACTCGGGGAGCAGCTCAAGACCGACAGCCCAATTGACGTAAACAATTCTCTAGCTCCGACTCCCCCACCAGTTCCCAGTTCACCTTTGACCCAAAATCCAAGCCTTCCTAACGCTCCTGCCACCACGTCGTCGCACCTGGTACAAATTCGACAGGAGTCCGTCAATTACTTGGGGTACTATTCGTCGCACGAACAGCTGATGCAACAAATGATCATGTCCCAAGCGCACGCAGCAACGGCAAAGATCACGACTATGATAAAAGACGGGGCTCTTCAATGTCGAACGCATTTACTCTGGAATAAACTTCTCGAGAATAGATCTGTCATGAACTATTTCGAGTTTACCGAACTCTGTACGCTGGCACAGGTTGAACCGCTCTCTAAAATTGATCCGAGGCTCAGCCTGTTGCTTAGTCAGCCTTTGACTTGGTACCAGGCTCTTGCCAAAGTCTTGATGAACAAATACCAGGATCATCATAAACTCTTCAATGCACCAGATGGCAATGTTAACCATGTTGTTGTACTTCATCCGAGTTACCTGCATGCGTTCATGATGCTGACCATAGATCTGCACACTTCGCGAGGGGTGAGTAAAAGATATCAGCGCAGCTTTTCTTAGGTTTGAAAATTTCCTGTTTTTGGGTGACTTATGAAATGTTTTCAGGAATTGTGCGCGGTGTATAGAAAGCCTGCCGAACTTGTGACCTCTTCGTTTAATTTGGGCGATGTGTACAGTTTGATAGAAGGATTTGTAAATGTGTGCTGTTTTCATTTGTGGATGGGACTTTGCAGCCAATAACTCAAGTATCGTAATATTAGAATTCACTATGGAATAGGTAATATGATTGAGCATTGTACATAAAGTGGAAGCAGAAAACGATCGACAGGATATTTCTGATTTTCAGTGTCGAGTAGATGTAATTATTTGATACCTGTAAAATTAACATTATTATTATAATGATACTTGCCACTTTGACAAAGATGTAATAATTTATATAGGTATAAGTATAATTAGCATCAACTCTAAAGGGTTATAAAAATTTCTGAAGTAAAACAATCAAAAGATAGAAGAGATTAGTAGAGATTTATATTCTTTGTAAATTAAAATTGAAATTATGTTAGAGAAATTGCCTCAAATTCAGATGCCTATTAGAATTCTCGATATTTGTTTCTCGCCATAGAAAAAGACTGTCGTCGTTCTATTATTTCTTATTTAATTTTTTAAGCATTTTTATTGTTTTATATAAAATCGTGGTTTTTTAAATACAAGCAATAGTTACAACGAGACTCAATTTATAGTAAATTTCATTAGTAATAGAAAATGTTGGTTACATTTGCCACTACATGAA
Source organism: Diprion similis (assembly GCF_021155765.1). NCBI lineage: Eukaryota > Metazoa > Arthropoda > Insecta > Hymenoptera > Diprionidae > Diprion > Diprion similis. The sequence goes on from NC_060114.1 coordinate 18,008,121, forward strand.
ATTACCAAAAAAATTTCAATTAGAAAGCTATCTTATGCGGTCTTGTGGTTCAAGTTCTAAGCCGTAAAGTTTACGAAAATACACCAAATCAAAGTTTATTTCAATTCTACAAGCACGATAAAATTTTTTAATCCGTGTAATATACGCACCCAGCTGGATCAAGTATTAGTTGATATTGAAACTTGATGAAGAGTTCATAAAACGAACGTTGAATTGCAGGAAAAAATAATATATAATTTTTATGATTTTAATGCGTACTTACTTTACACCAAAACTATTCAATGACATTTACTTCTGCAAAATAATAACTCTACTTACCACTGCCTGTATAATTTAAAATGTAAATAATAAATATATATATAGGTATATATATGTATATATATATATATATTTGTTTTATCAAATTCGTGCCGAGTATTATTACACTGTTCCGATACCAAAAATTTATCATCGTTCTGAGGTGAAGAAATTATTTTAATATCTAATAATTTTTTAATTTCAGGCAAACGAACATTTTTCTTACGAAATGATTGCTGAATTTATTAAAATGTCAACAATAATTAAGGATAGTTAATAATATAATTACATAAGTTAAAGCTCTAGATGGTAAACTTTAGTTAGGAGTCATCTTCGTGTATGCCAAAACGAAATGATGATTTTTGGCCAGACTTAGCATCAGTTATATTTACATTTAAACTGGCCTCTGTTAAATCTGTATCGACTTTCAGCTGAGCTCCACTTTCAGCCGGTATGCAAATCTGAAAATGAAAACGAAAGATCAACGATCGGACAAGATGTTTGAGCGAATGTACACATTTGAAAAATATTTATTCGCGGACAACTGCTCTTGGCTTTGACCAAAGAAAAACAACAATATGACAAAACTGAGCGGTCAGAATTTTGTATTACATAAATGCTTACCAGTCCGATTTTTTTTTGGCTTGCTGCATCCTCCGAGTCTTGTTCGTATATTTTGATGTTTATTTTTCCATCTTTAACCTCAGGTACTTCAATACGTGTTTGTAGCTTTATAGGTACGACTGTTTTTGCCGGTATAATAATAGGTTTGAGTTCCTCAATTTGTATGTAAAGGGGTTTCTGCAGGGCGTTTACTTCCATGTTTGTAGATTGTAAACTCTCGTCCCACATTCCATGGGAAAGCAGAAGGGCTGACTGCATAGCCGCGCCTATCGCCATACATTCGTCAGGGCTCCATTTTCCACTGCACACTTCGCCGTTGGAGAAAAGGGTGCCAATTTTCTCCTGAAGTTTGGGAATCTTCATTGTACCCCCGCTGAGTATGATCTTGCTTATATCATCCGTGCTCAGTTTTGTTTCTTTCAGTATTTTATCGATGGGCGCGATATACTCCGATATGTTTGAATTTATCAAGTTCTCAAAACGAGCTCTAGTTATATTATAACTAAAATCAACTCCGTCGCACAAAGATTCGACGAAACAGTGCGCTGTCGACATTGTCGACAAAACATGTTTACACGTCTCTGCCGCTATATTCAACTTTGACATTGATCGCCTGCTTTCCATTGGGTCCAATTTCCATTTACTCATAAATTCACCTGCCAAATATTCGGCTAAAATTTTCGTCAGCTTATTACCACCCAAATCGTGGTAGTACGACGTCGATACAATCTGGTATATGCCACTGACTACTTTGACCAACGTGATCTCACTGCTCACACCTCCTATTCTGTAGACTAGCACGTATCTGTAAAATAAAATTAATGATAACAAGGTCCTTGTATAATCAAGAGTGAGCCTTCAGGCTTGTGAAATTAACTACAAACCCTGATTCCTTTCTGTCCTGACCAATCCCATAGGCCAAACAGGCGGCAGCAGGTTCGCTAATAACTTGTAGAACTCTGAACCCAGCAGAGGAGGCAGATTTGCTCCACATTTGAATGCTAGCAGGATTAAATCTGAGCGGAACGCAAAGCACGACGTTGTGCTCATTGTCGTCATGTGCGGCGGTAGTAGAAATACTGTACATGGCCTCAAATATTCTAGTTGCGACTTCGACAGGGAGTATTTTCTCCATCCTTTCATTCCTCTTTATTAAATATTGTACTGTGTCTTTCTCCTTTATTATTTTACAGGTGCTACTCTTTACTGCTAACTCTAGCTCCGTCTCGTCCATATTTTTATTCATCAATCTCTTGTTATTCAATACAGAGATCGGACCATTCCTGAAAAGACCGGCCTTGGCTGCCAAGCCGATCACCTGAAAAATTGTGACAGACAGACTTTACAACGCTGTAATAGGATGGCTTTATAAAACGTTAGAAGTAGGAGAGCGAATATTTCGAGAAAAACTAGCGAAGGAAAGGATGCGAGAACAGAACCTAACCTAAATACGTTATAGAATGTCTTAAAGTCGTATTTCACCTCTTCGGTTTCGTTGAAGGCGACCACAGCCGCGGTGACTCGCTCACCGGCTTCGTTTGCGACGACATCAACGTTGTCATCCTGTGAAAATTTATCGAATCTGGTTATTGAAGTGACGTTTTGGCTAGGTTAGAACGAGGGAGCGCGTCCATGTGTCATACATGCGCTAATCTTCCAGTGATAGAATAGTTGGAACTGACTGGTTATTATGACACGAAAATGCGCTCCCCGCCCTTCAACAAATATCCAATTACACTAGGGATTATCCAGTCACAGTTTACCTTAAATATCGCCAAACAGGCTGAGGTGTTGCCTAAATAAAGACCGAATGCGGCTACCGATGCCATGTTTGTACATTCTGTAGTAGCACGAAGCAACGAGATCGGTTCAGTTACGACACCGTGGCTTCGACTTTGCGAGATCACAGATCATCACAGATGCCGGCGAAAGATGCTGCGACCTTCTTTACCGACAGTAGTCTGTTAATTACGACTAAAGGAACGGAGGAACCGAAATTAGAATCTACTGAATCGACTTTGCGGGTCACAGATGCCGGCGAAAGATGCTGCGACCTTCTTTACCGACAGTAGCCTGTTAATTACGACTAAAGGAACGGAGGAACCGAAATTAGAATCTACCGAATTGACACGTAAACACAGCGGTTGCCTGTGCCTTTTTCGCGAAAACATGGACGATCAGTTGCTGGTACGTTAACTAGTTAAATATGTCGTTTCCCAACCTATCATTTAAGATCAAACAACCATCCGCGCGCTGATAATTTCCCGTGACATTCTCATCCACTTGCATACGGTCGTCGAATATTTGACAGCTTTTAACTGTGTCGCTTTCAGCCAACCTAACCTAACCTAACCAAAGAATTTCTACCTAATTTATTTCGAACTGCGATACCCGTCAAATCTGATTGTTTCTTCTGTTTTTTTTTTTTTTTTTAACTAATGCATCGTACTTGTTGAACAACGTTTTTTTAGCGACATGTCTTTTTCCTCAGGAACCTTCACTGTATACCGTCAAGGGTATGGTGATACTGGATAATGATGGCAACAGAATACTGGCAAAGTATTACGACAAGAATGTATTTCCAACTTCGAAGGAGCAGAAAGCTTTTGAGAAAAATCTATTCAACAAGACTCACAGAGCTAACACAGAAATTATCATGCTCGACGGTCTGACCTGTGTCTATAAGAGCAATGTCGATCTGTTCTTCTATGTAATGGGCAGCTCTCGTGAAAACGAGGTTTGACATCTATTTTCATGAATTCCTTTCTTTTTGTAAATATAAAGTAAAAATATCTACTTCACTAATTTACTACTACTACTAATTTTCAGTCATCCAGCTGGCTAGAATTTATCATTCACTTCTTTGATGGTGAATAATAATTCTTCATTGAACTCTAAGTAAAGATTTATAAATCCTTTCACGTTACAGCTAATTCTTATGAGCGTACTGAATTGCTTGTATGATTCCATAAGTCAAATTCTAAGGAAAAACGTTGAAAAGAGAGCAGTGCTTGATAGTCTGGATATTGTGATGCTGGCTATGGATGAAATCTGCGATGGCGGGTAAATTTTCTGAGATATTGGATTTCCAGATGATTAAAAAATATTTGTAGGAACTGGGAAAGCTTTGCATGTCACAAAAACAAAAATTTCACGAAACCCACATGAATTGAATCAGAGCCTTACTTATTTTTAATTATTCTACTTACAAATTAAGACATTTCTGTTATTTAGCATTATTTTGGATGCCGACGCAAGTAGCGTTGTGACACGGGTAGCCCTGCGAACAGATGACATTCCACTTGGCGAGCAAACAGTCGCACAGGTGAGAATAAATACTCCTTGTTTCGGTCTTCACTGTCTGCCTTGTCTCTTTTTCCTATATTATGAAATATTTGTCGTTCAATGTATTCCTATCGTGAGTTCTCTTTAGACCGTAATTAATATTTAACGTTTTTACCCTTACAGGTCCTACAGTCAGCAAAAGAGCAACTTAAATGGTCCTTATTGAAGTAATCTAATTTCATAAAATTAATGTTAAGAAAAAGTAAAAAATTGAGCAAGTGCCGTGAGTGAAAGAAAAGAAATATTATATGAACTATTATACCATGTGAATAAACCAGCAATGAGCTTGATTAAAAATCGTTGAAATTATATACTTCAAGTGCCGTTAGATAAAATTAAATGACGAAAAACTTTCAACTTTTCATCCATGTAACATTCTGGTTTTCAGTCAAATATTTTCCAGTTATTTAACGTCGGTGCGATACACCGAATATACAAACTAGGTGGAACTTCTAGAAGATAAGACAAACTACCGTGTTATAATTAACAAATTACCATTTTTAACAATTAACAATTAATCATTTTACTGTCAACACGGTTTCGTTTCAATCAAGCGTGATTCAGAGTTTCAGCCTTCTTTCAATGTTTTCGCTCGCGGCCACCAGTTGGCGCTGCGGACACCTTCGAAATGACGAAATACTTGCATGCATGACTGGATAAAGAGAATCTCAGTATACTTTGGCTCTCTCGCTCTGCGCCTCGATTGGACGGGGAAGCGCGCTCAGCCAATCACGATGCAGAGCGAGAGAGACAGAGTATACCGGGACTTACTTCACCCAATCACGCATTCGAGCATTGATTCGATGACGAAATCATATTATGCAGTTGCTGCTATCAATAGTTACCGACAGAAGTAGAGAACGAGTTTGCAGAGACGTTGTGCCTACAGGTGGAACCATTATCGGTTCGTGGTTGTCTGTAATACTTCCGTGATACATAGGTATGTCCAAAATAGAAAGAAAAGAGGGAATAAGAGAAAAACAGGCTTTAAATAATGCGTAACATCGTATATGGGATGTAAACAATGCACGGTGTATTATTATCGTCTCGAGATAACGAATCAACGATGATGTTGATACCCTCCCGTTTTTCATGAATGAATCGACCGCCGTACGTTACTGCGGTTACTGCGTACACGATGCACAACCGTTAAACCAGCATCAAATATCCTCGTGACCGACTCTGTACCAGTTTCGAAAAATTACGTATTAATCGTTGCTATCTTTTATTATCGGAAGATCGGGGTTCTACCGAGATGACGCGTAAGCATCGTAGGCAGGTGCCAACCGATCAACCAACACCGTATACGGTAGGACAAACCGAATGCGCCTGGAAGAGCAGCAGCCGCTGCATCAGGACGTCGGTTCGACGGTGCCGAGACCTCGAGGCTGTTCAGTCAAGGCACACCGCTCGACTTTGTTGTGTCGCTCTTATACCCGCGTCCCCGACTTCGTGCACGTAATATAATTATAGTTGTGCAGGTTTTGTCGCGGGCTGATCGCCGCGCGTGTCCGTTGATGCGAAAAAATCCGTAACAGCAGCAGCAGCAGCAACGTTGGTGTTAAAAAGTAAGACAAGCAGATTGGGATAAATACCCGACAGCATAGCTTACGAGTATTAATTCCGATACAAGATCGACGGACGGCGGAAGCCTGAGAGCCGGTTTAAAGGCTCTACTTTTACTCTAGTTTCGCGTATGAAATTTATTTCCCTCATGGCTTATCAGACTTCGCCGCTGTTACTCTGTGCCTCTCTCTCCGTTCTCTCCGTGTCTTCCACCCGGTAATATTTCATTTCTAACCCTAAATCCGGGATCTCTTCTTCTATTTCCGACGGACGATGGCCTGTGATGCATCCCTACTCATTTTGATATAAATAGAAACACCGACAGAGAATTCTGAGTGAAAAATAAATATGTGAATAAGCCAAATTGCATATTACTTGCTCATTTGTTATTTTTCTTTTTCAATTTACCTTTTTTCAACAATCTACAAATGGATGTAATATTTAAAACGCGTCAAACAATTAGGCGCGTAACCGCATTTCCCGGTAAAGACACATACATACATACATACATACATACATACATCTATACGCGATAAGTAATCAAGAAGTAAAATTTAACGACTACCAGAAAATTCTTATCGAAATTTAATTTTAATGTTTCTCTCTGTTAAACAATCTCTTTCTTCCATTATTCCAGAGTATCTTTTGCTGTTCTTTGTTCTTCCCTCCTGGTATATATTTATTCATTTATTACTTGTCCAAGCCATTACACATTTCGAAAGGCATTCAAATAACCAAAGTATAACTTGTTTTATTAAACCTGTTGATAATACTTCTTTTTACAATTTTTACAGGATTGACGTAATGTCTCAAAACTTTGTTACGGTCTGCGTCGTCTGCGTTTTGTGCGCCGCGCACGCTCCGTGTTCCGCCCACACCGATGGCCACATTTCACGCCTCTCTTCGCTGCCAGGACCACTGGATATCATGGATTCACCCAACGATGATCGTTTGCAGCCGTTGAAACATCAAATCGGTTCAAGAGAAATAGGTAGAATTAAAAATATGAAGGATGCGTTTGACCCGCTTAAATCGGAACCCGGCGGTCATGAAGTTAGGCTCAGGAAACGGAGACACACAGATGATGATGATGACGAGTCTTATTTCACAAAGAGAATTTTCAGGGATTATGGAAATGGAAATAGCATGACAATTGAAGGGTTTGAAAGGCTACTAAAAAAACTCGGACTTCAGGAAGTGATAACGAAGCTGGATGAACATGACAATCAGATATCGGAACAAAGCGATAAACTTAGTCCAAAAGGTGAGTTTCTTTATCGTAAAATTCGCTACTAAAACTTTTGTCATTCGTACATTGCTTTTCCAAATAATTAAATACCTGCAAATTGAACTCAGGTTCAAAATCAACTCAAAACATTTCTATAATTGTATGATCCACTTGAGACAGTTTAAATTTTAAGACTATTATTTCATTACAATTGAATCTCAGGGTTGGCACAATTTTCCCTGACCCGATTAAACCACTGAATTCTTTTGCAAAAATATTTAACATGTTTTTTGAAGGAAGTATAAAAAAAGTACACTATAAAAACTTTCATATCAACTCTCGTCTAGCATATTTTTATTAACATGAAGGAATTTAAAACAAAATTAACGTACGATTTGTAACACGATAAATTTTGACTAACTTGTTTTGAATTCAATTCTGACTCGGTAGATGAGCCATATTTTGAATCTATATTATTAGACTCTCCGTCGGTTTGATTTTTAAGATACCTCAATTATGCTCAGTTGACCCTTAAAGTATCACATTCCATCCAATGAGTTGGGTGAACTTGTCCAATTGTTTTACAAATCAATAATCTCTTCTTGTATTGTTGAAGCCTCTGATTTTATTGGAGGTAATTATTCTTTGTAAGGATTAATTATTTGATCTGTACGAAGGCGACGTTGTCGGTAAAAAAAATTACTGACTTATCCTTGCCATTGTAGTTCTTTTCCGACCTTTAAAAACTTGACCGCTCTTGAAACCTAGATTTAAACAGACAAAAAACTCTAGACGCTTGTGAATCAGAGCTTGATATATTGGTCAATGACTTTATTAGCGAGCAACCAACTGCGAGGTTGTTTTGTCTGGTTCTTCTCGCTAAAGACATCGCAGAACTTGACTGCAGTTATTCCTGATAGAGATATCTCCCCGGTATTCTTGACGTATCATTTGCATGTTGAGCTTATCTCCTCACGAACATTATACGATAAGTACGAGTCCGCGATATCGGACGTTAACGAGCCATATGAAACCAGCAGCTGATAAAAGTTTAAAAATTAATTCTTGCCAATTTTTTGGTTCAGCAATTTTTCATAGTATTCCAACCCTTGAGCTCGGTCTATTTCTTATCACTTTTGGTATTTCAATATCGCATGTTTTACGATGCTTGATATACGTATGTTTTTTACCCATTCTGTCGGTATTTCAATAACGCATGTTTTATCATGCTCGATATGTGTATGTTTTATTCGTCGTATGTTTTTGTCGATTCCGTCGATACTTCGGTATTGCATGTTTTATGATACTTGATTCGTGTATGTTTTTGCTTATTCTGTCGCATAATAGCGTTATAAACACAAAATCTATCTTTACTTTATACATCGATTAGGTGTTTCCGCTCCATTTGTTGTTCCAATTTTATCCAAGGGCGAATTATTTATTCTTTATCCTAAAATATTTTACTTACAACGTTTTTCTCATTTTTATCATATGTATCTAGGTCGAAGATGTCATTCTTCCTGTGTTTATAAGACACTGCTTCTGGTCGATCTAGATTGCGATTTTTAGTCCACACCCGTTACTGAAACCCTCGCCTTGCACAATTCGCTGGAATTATTTTCTTACATTGCAGATGATGTTCACGTCCCGAACAACGCTTCTAAACCTAACAATGGACTTGATGGAAGAGCCAAAAACCAAAGGGTAAACGTTGAAACTTTTCATATATTCATTCCGAGGTGGTCAATAGCTACATAAAGAAATCATACCTGCGATAAAGCAGAGCGCCAACAATTTTAAATCAAACCCAATATTTATTTTACATTGGCTACTTTCAGTGCCTCAAAAGCAGAGGATTGCTGGATAAATTTTCTGGCAACAATTCCTACTCCTCGGAAAGTGACAACAGCACGACATTGCCTGACTGGCTTTTGGCAAGGATTTGCCCTGCCCTTGTTTATCAATTAGCGAGCTCCGGTCCGAGCGCGTGTATCCAATTCCCTGAGAGTTTGTCTACCGCAGCAAGCATGACCGTAGGAAACGGATCTGAGGCGGATAAAATGTCTCACCACGTGTGGCAAGGTTGGTTGAATAATAATGAACGATAGTTAATATGACATTAGTCAACACTTTTGAGGAAAATTACTCACTCGTTTTCACAATAACTTATGTATCATTATTTTTTATTATTCATTTATTTTTTCCCTCGCAGTTTGGATTTGGTCTTCACTCAGTATTCTAGTTATAAGCCTATGCGGCTTGCTAGGAGTAGTCGTTATTCCGGTAATGAATAAAACTTACTACCACCAGCTTATACAGTTCCTGGTCGCGCTCGCTGTCGGAACACTGTGCGGCGATGCTTTGATACATCTTCTGCCGCACGTGAGTGGCACACGTTTTTTTACGATGCGTTGTATAAAGCTGTATTTTTCATACAAAGTTTCTAATTTTCGAAATTTTATATTTTCCACAGGCTATGATGTCCGCGTCGCACGAGCATGACCACCATAGTGGTTCCGAACACGGAGAGTCGTTGTCGAATACAAAGCATGACCACGATACCAATATGTGGAAAGGTTTTGTGGCAATGATGGGATTAGTGCTTTTCTTCTTTACTGAAAAAGCTCTAACTATGATTGCCGAATGGAGGAAATCTCGCCAGCGTCGTACCAAGGTGATTTTCTAAAATATTCTTCACCAAGCTTTCAACATATCGATGGTAACTGGAAAAATTTTTTTCATTCTTTCAGTTACCCGCACGTGTTAAAGTGATGCGCGAACCTGCCGACACAACTGGCAATAGTTCGAGCAGCGACAAACATTGTAAACACAAATATTCATCTTACCCATACTGCTATGGCGAAATCACGACAGAAACACAAGGTAAAGCGACGTGTTGTCTATTACTAAAGATTTTTAGAATCGTCAGCTCTTCAAAATCCCCGCTGTTAATCCCTCGAACATTTTTTTTTTTTCTCAGACAATCATCATAATCGTCAACACAACAATCACCAAATAACGGCAGCAGTTATAGAGGAAGAAAAACCTTTGACGTCCAATACCAACGCTATTTTAAAATCAACGGATGATGAGGTTGAAAAAAGGCAGGACGAAGATTGGAAGTTGGACGAGGCTATAATCAATCACGCAAATAAGAACAGTGAAAACAACGATCCGTGTGCGAACGAGGCTGAGAGCTACACAGTCATTATTCGTGAACATGAAACGAAACATCACGGTCACACGCACTCGCACGGTAATCTCGTCTCTCTCACTTCTGCTCACTTACCATCCCGTGACTCTGTAACAATGACATTTCCGCAAATTATCCTACCAAACTAAAGTCCTTCCCCTCTATTAAGGTCACGTACACTCAGCGCCTGAATCGATGTCCAGCGTTGCATGGATGGTCATCATGGGTGATGGCCTTCACAATTTTACCGATGGTATGGCCATCGGTGCAGCATTTGCAGCTAACATTCCCGGCGGATTTTCAACGGCTATTGCAGTATTGTGTCACGAATTGCCTCATGAATTGGGTCAGTTTTTAATAATATAATTATACAGACCGCAATAGCAACGATCTTTTGACTGTACTAAAGTTTGTCGGGTTTGAAAAACTTATCGTCTACACCTACGAGCAAGACTAACGAATCTTTACACTCCACAGGCGATTTTGCTGTTCTACTGAAGGCTGGGATGAGCGCTAAGCAGGCGGTCTTCTATAATCTATTATCATCCGTGCTGTGTCTGTTTGGAATGGTGTTGGGAATCCTTTTAGGTGCGGATCCATCGGCGACAAGCTGGATCTTTGCGGCAGCTGCTGGAATGTTTATCTATATCGCTCTGGTGGATATGGTAAGCTGATTTTTTTTCACACTGCGTTATTCGTCATGAAACAAAGTAAGATATTCTTTGATTCTTTTGTGCTCAGATACCGGAATTGACATCGAGTCACTCGGCGGAAGGAGGCTCGCAGTGGCAATGCGTTCTACAAGCGATGGGACTGGCATCGGGACTTGGCATAATGTTGATCATTGCTTTATACGAGCATGATTTGAAGCAGATATTTCACGATTAGTGTAAATAATGGAAAATCATTTATTTACACAAGATGAAAAAGAGGGTGTGAAGTCGATTCCTTAATTTTAGCTTTAATCAATTTTGCCCAAAGCGTCGAGTTTTAATATCGTTCTTTTTGTTGTTCACGTTTTTCAGTAATCTGCGTCTGTTACTTCACGGTATATCAGAATATGCAACAATGGCGTAAGAAGCAAGGATAAAAGGAGGCTAAGGTCGAGAGTAAAGTGGAACAACAATAAAAACTACTCAGTACAATTATCATTAATGCGACGCAATGTGCTTGTATAAATAAATTTTTCCTTTTAAATAACGCGGTGAAGATAAACAAAAGGTCAGACACAGAGGCAGTATTGAAACTGATAGAAAATTCCACTCTCATACTTATCACTTATTCTTGGTGCTACTTATTTACAAAAGCTGAGACAAACGATGAGGAAGAATAAGACGTGAAAGACAAGCTAAAAATTAAAGAGACTAAGAAATATATTTCCAAATCGATCACGCAGTTACTCCGATTTCCTTACGCTAATGAATTTCTACTCTTTCACGATGTTGTTCCCAGTGATGAATTTATGCACATACATATTACATACATTAGTTTACAGGACGTTCATTGAACAATAGGATAATTGATGGCGAGCTACTTTTATATCGATATTTGTTAAATTTTGAAGCTGAGTTATCATTTAGTCATTGTTTTTTTTTTTCTTTTTCTCTCCCTACTTCACTTGGTGAGTTGAAAAGGTTTTTTCCTTTCTGCTGTAATCTAACAGGGTTCTTTAAACCTCTACATGAACTTTTGATTCATTGAGGAATTGACTAAGACATATACAAAGAAACTTCAGCTCGAACATCTTTCTAACAAATATACAATGAAAAAAAATCAACCGCATCAGGTACGTTAATTATATTTTAGGGCAAGTTGTATTAAACAGTGAAATGCGTTTAGATTTCATAAATAATTAGTCGAATGATAAATATGGTCGGCATTTAACTATCTTATTAGGGTACCGCATAAGTATGTATAATAATAATAATAATAATAATAACAATAACAACAACAACATTAATAAATCGTGATTGAAGTTTTATCGTGGCTTAGAGGAGAAGCAAAGGGCTTGATCTATGGCTGGACAATATGCGTGTTATTGATTTGAATATAATGTTACTCGAGGAATTTTGAAGGCTTTTTATTTGGCAACATTTTAAGAGTTCTTTGATCTTAAGCTTTCGCTCATTTATTCAGTATTAATTACATATACTCTACAATTTTTCACGTACCTCGCTAAGATTTTAAGCCTTTTGTAATTTTTAATTAACCATAATGCAATAAATTTGTAACTAAAACTATTCTTCTCGCCAGCTCTAAAATTTGCAAATTGCATTGTTATATTACATACACTTAGGGAATCCAATTACTTGAATAATAAGAAGCTTCCATTGATCAAGTTTCGAAACTCTCACTTGAAAACAAATTTGTGAATATTTAATAACAATAAGACTGAAAAATATTTCTTTGTTTTATCGACCAAATTTATTACTGTTCTTCCATTGATTACAACCATTGGTGAAATCTTCGGAAGCTTCTTCCTTTCTAATCCATCGTTTGCGGAATCAATATTTAGAAATGAAAAACAGGAATTTTGTAAACCTTATTATAAGCTACTTACTTTTTATTTTATCACATCTGTTTAATAATTTTGTTTTTTTTCCTCCATTTATCTTCTTAAGTTTCTTTCATTGTAAATTATTTGACCGTGATAGAAAACTGTGTAAGCGTCTCGGTACTTATAAATATCATTTTGAAGTAAAAACTTGGACAGAATTGTATCTGTTCATACATACCTTTGTAAAACCTTTGCAGTGGTTTTGCGCCGATGATCTTGACTCTGACCGTCACCTTTTATTAATAGAAAACAAAAAATGAATTACAAACTTCACAGCATGAATTCAGTATGAATCAATTGTGTTTTTGATCGATTTATATTCTCGTTTATAATGTAAGAATGAAAATGGAAAAAAAAAACTGCCGTAAACTTTACTCTCCTTTTTGAACTACACACTTTTTCATTCCAACTCATGCCAACTTTGAATTTAAATAATTCTCTATATCCGTTCGTAAATAGTAAGCAGATATATAAAGTAATTCAGGTATACACTGATTTTATCAATAATTATTTATTTACAAGTTGAACAAACAATCGATTGGTCACGCTTAAAACGAAATTACTAAATATTATAAGTCAGAGACTGATATTTCTGTATTCCTATATACATTAAAAACCAGAAACTAACTGTTAGAGATCGAAAACAAGAAAGAAAGAAATAATTATAGATGATATGGAAACAGTGTTCAGCAGATTTTTAATGGTATTTTATAAAACACATTAGTCCGTTTGAACGTTTGTACAGTAAACGAGTAAAAGTTTTTTGTCAAAATTAACAGTCATCAAATCAAAATAAGCTCGTCTTTGTCGCTTAGCTGTGCGGTTAAACTGAAAGCGGTATCTGTGCTGGCCTCACTGTTTAAGCTATCGTTGAACGCCACTTTTTTACCCGCCGCATCGTTCATCTCTCTCATTAATCCTGCCATATCGTCATCTGGGTCTATTTCTTGAGTTTCTCCGACTACGTCTATCTCCATCGACTGGTTATCCAATACCGAAGCTTCCTTTACAACTGGTTTCGCTTCTTCAAACTGAGTGGAAAAAGAAAACAGTTTTTTAATTACACCGTCAGATCATTGCTCTGTTATCGATTATCCAAATGTGTGCATTAATTATGCATCTTACCACCATAGATTCAAGTTTTAAAGGCGGCGGTAAATTCATGTGAAAGACGCACGACGAATCGAAAACGACTGGGACGGGCTCGTGGCATTCTATGTCAGCTCTAACGGCTCCACAGGCTTTGAACAATACTTGATGCTGATCCTGTATATTGAGAAGAATTACTGAATCAACGATCAACTGTAGAATTAACATTAACTCACCTTTAGTATGTGTTTACGGCAATGTCTTGCTGCCGGCAGCGTTCTTTCCCCACACTTCACTCCACCTTCGGTGAAAATGCACTTCGTAACGTTGGGAGGCTTCTGCGCTGGACCCTCAGTTGCCTGGTAGATTAAAAACACGTTAAATACATTCGCTATACGCTAAACGTTATATTGTATAAGTTTCAACTTTGAAAAATATGTTTCTTTTTAATCAACGATGATCATGATATTGTAATCTATGAATTTTTTTTATACCTGAGCTCGCCTCTCCAACGATTTTTTGTAGAGAATAGCGTCAACGCCACTCCGCCTGTGGTAAGAGTTGAGGGCTTTCAATTTATCATAAATCTTTTTTTCCTTAGCGGTTTCTTTCGGCTGATCGTGAATGCTACCTATATTTTGAAACGAATTGAACGGTAAACATGAGTTAAAAATCCATTTCTGCTGGCCAATCCAAAGTCGTCAGACTTACAGGTAGTTTCTTTTTCCTTTTTCACTGTGTGCAGGTACTTGCGACGTTTTTCTTTGAATATATGTTGCAGTCTTCTGAATTGGTCAATGTAGAGCGATTGCAGCCTGATGAGCTTTTCCCTCGCTATGTATATCACCTCTTCGGCGGTGAAGATCCCGGCGTGCCTTAAAAAATTAATACTAATGATTCAATAGATAAAAAGTGTCTCTGTCACGCCGGAAGCAGTTACTACAGGAAAGAAGATTTAGGGTACCTTGTCGAGCAAATATTTGAAATGGAAATTAAATTATCGTGGAAGAAAACTTGATCACTGTTCGTTTGCGGGGTTTGTCAAAATTTCTAAAGGGGGGCTAGATATCGCTACAAATTATTAAATTCTTTTTTGTCGTATTCCAGAGTTGGAAGATTTCCGTCTCACACTGTCACCTGAAAGAAATCTGTAAGAAAAAATAATTTTTCTACGACAACCATGATGTCGAGGGATCAGCCTGATGGTCTGGCGGGTCGAACTTACCAGATACGGTAAGTAAAGCATGCAATAAATTCATGCTGGAATTTCTAAAAGTAGGTGCTTTCTTATAAACAATAAGAGAACTCTGCAAGACAGAAGTAACAAAAAAAAAAAATGCGAAAATTCTCTTCTTCCCAGCAAAAATTTATAGGTGTAGAGTATTTTCTTGACTTTTCGCAGTTTTCCCAGCTCAATGATATCACGAGCAATCCACCATTGAGCAATGTCTAATTAGAACAATAAAAACGAAATAAAATAGCTGTTTTGTTATTTTGTCCCGTTATTAAATAATGCACAAGCAAAAGCAAGCTAGCGTTACGATATGTAATGTAAAATTCAAACCTTACTTATAATTAATCTTCTAAAAATATGTCTTCGCATTATTTAGGTACATATTTTTAAATAACATTTAAAGCGGATGATGGTATTTCACATAAATTACAAGCAATTTTTTGTAAACTTCCCTCAGTAATCAAACGCAAAATTTTTCGAGCAGACGAATTATCATTTTTAGAATAGAATATAGAATTTTGAATATATTCATCCCCTTTTAATGCCTTAAGCACGTGAAATTTGAACATATTCTGTTGTTCGCGGAATGTCTAATATTTTCCGAATAGTTTCAGGCTCACAAAAGTTTCTAAGGAATTCTACCGTGATTTCATGAATCCATAATTTTGAAGGAATCTGAAAACGTCACGTCACCCAGCGAATGATTTGATTGAAAACGGGAGGCTCGAATTTATAATTTGCATGTGGTGTTAGTGCATCAGGGCCAATAATTCCCATTTCAATTGCTGCGATATTTGAGTTGCAGGACAGTTTACGTGCAAACAATGAATTATCCAAGCCGAGTTCTGGTGTAGCGTGTCAAAGTTCCGACATACTTAAGCGGGTCCTCCTGCGAACTTTGGAGGCTCTCGTCTTCGCTATCGTCGAGGAATGTTCCACGTAAGGTTTCGCTCACAACTACAGGTTCGACATCGCTGTCCGAAGAGCTCGCATAGTCAAGAACGTCACAACCACTGGCGTTTATTCTATAGGCATCAATTTCAGCTGAAAAATAGGACATTCCTAATAAAAAACCACGAAAATGCTTAGCTGGTAACAATGTTAAAAAAATTTAAAGGTTTCACATCTGTAGGAAAGCGGGGCTCTCACCAAAAGGATCCAGAACCTTCACCTTTCCTTCTTCTTCCTCCGTATCCTCCGCGCTAGAATCTGTTGGCTTAACATAGTGGCTCAGATTGAGAAGCAGAGTTTCCGGGGTCTGCGGTGGCGAATGCCGGGATGTGGACTTGATACGAGCTAACTGTGCTCTTCTCGCATGCTCTGAACAGTACCTGAAAAGCGAGGCAACATACGGATGTTCACAAGAAGAAGTCATCATTCTCTCATATAACGACGCTAAAATTTTCGACTTGAAATTCAAATTGAGTAAACATTTGTTGCTCCACTTACGCAAGATCTCTTCGATCACCCTTCAAAGCCGGGTTCTGGCACTTACGGCCGTTACTGTTATACACAAAACTGCATTGTTTGTAAGGGGCAGAACTGTCTTCTAAAATGTGTTTGGTGCAATAGGCGTAACCCTCAAGGCTCTGCTGTTTACATTCGTAGGATCCGTAAGAACAGTTTTGTCTTTCAGATGAGCTCTTTCCAGGTCCAATTCGGGATGCAGTCGCGTTTGGTACGCGAAACATTGCTTCTGGAAATAACGGTGGCTTTAAAAAATTAATTTTAAAACTGGATAACCTCAAAACTTGAGACTTGAGTTCGATTCAGTGTAATTGGTTCAGAGAAATTTTTGTTCAACAGTGAAATGCAGTGACATTAGGAAAAAGACGTACTTTTGGGCATTGTGAGAAATGGTAAAAGAGTGCGATTTTGCTAAACTTGCTGATGGTCAAACTCCATCGGTTCGAATTCTCGGGTTTTTGGTAGATCGCTAGATTTGGGGAAGCATTCTTTTCAACAAATTTCACAATTCGTTCGTTTCGATATTTTTTCCAACGGATTGCGCGTCGCATTTATCCCTGAACACTGTCGAAAGCTGAATGACGCTAGTCGCTGTTCATCCAGATTCAAATTCGCCGCCATTAATATCGACCATATGATAATGGCGGCGTTGTATCGATATCACGACACGAAATGCATGTGCATTCATGTTGTATTTAAAAAATTTTACGTTATTTATGAATTTGGGAACATCGGGAGAATTTTGAGGAGATGAACAGTTTTATTGGATGGTAGAAATCAATTCGACGACTTCGGATGGAATTTTTGGGTCAAGTAACGCGATTGAGAGGCGTCGACACCGGATCCGATTAGCAAGCTTGCTGTCGCCATTTTGTTATCGTCGAGATCACTGCGACAGAAGGTTCGCTGCGTACGTATGTACGGTACATACAACGTGTCGAATGTAGTATGTAAATTCCGAAAAAAAACGAGGAAAAAACATTAAAACAATGATATCGTCATTCGGTGATGATTGAACGGAGTCGGCTCGGTTGGTACTCGATTTAACGAGGAGCAACGCTCGGCGTGAAGCTGAAATACTCACATCGAACGGAGTCCCACCGCTGCGATACTGTCGACGAAGTTACAGCGAAAGAAAACCTTTCCTCGAGGCTCAGCAACGGCCCGTCAACAGTTTTGCCACAGTTTATACACACGGATGATAACGATGCGACAATAATAACATGCCAGACACATCGGAGACGACGTCCTAACCAACGATCCTCCACCCTCGTCGAATCGCGAAAGCACGCAGCCGACTGAGGGTCCGTTACATAACGGGTATGATCGTTGATGATCAACAACAGGCCAGGAAGACGGCGAGGACCTCGATCAGGAGATAAATAGCCTCAAAGGAGTAGGAGAGGACCAATACGACAAGGTTAGGTTAAGTGCTTCCGATACGATACAGGAGCAAATTGCGTCTCGAAAGCTTCGGGCATAGAGTATTGGAACTATATAGATCGTGGCCTCTTTCCGATAAAATTGCTCACTGTTTGCTGTCGCCGTATTGGTACTGAAATCCGCCGTCGCGTGGCGCTAGTATCGAGGAAAGGATGACCATGAGTCTGGAGTAAATGCCGAGAGTCACCCGTTGCGTTGTGGAAAATTTGTCAAAAATTGATCATCAACTTGGAGAATATACGGAGTAAATGTGGGATTAAAATTAAAGGCGTTAATTGCTTTTCGGTGACGCTTTAAGACGATCTTGGAATTGCGGTTTTGAAACTCCTTTCTTACGGTGTTGTCTACTTCCGGTTTCCGTGACGTGAAGATATCTCCTGTTGGGTGGCGGCCGTGATCGCAACCTCGGGAACCTTGAACAACGTGAAGTGCGAAGCCGAGCCTGGGTTTCTGCGTATACGCCAGAAGTGTACATATAAATGGCGGCTGACGAAAAATGGTACTTTACGAAGGAACAACTAGCAACAACCCCGAGCAGAAGATGCGGTTTCGACGCAGATAAAGAGCTAAGTTATCGTCAGCAGGCAGCGAATTTCATACAAGACATGGGACAACGGCTTGCTGTGTATCCTTTTTTAACTCTCGCCATTTACCTATCTAGAACGACGCACGCGACGTTTCCGAGAATCCAGCGTGCCGCCTTATATCATCGTCTATTGCGTCGTCTCCTCGCTGTGCAAAGGCCCTTTTCATTTCCCCGGTTTTCCTTGTCCTCCTCTTCCCGTTTCCTGGGCCCTTCAGGCGTTTGGCGTTCCAAACGAGTGCGTGCCAAAACTTGGGAAAGTTCAATGAGTTCATCCCCCTGAGTAGTCGAGTCACTGCCGGAGTAAAAATAAGGCAAAGCTCTGTAAACACTGGGATTATCGTGTTCTATAGTTTAAATTTATCAAACCAGTGATCAAACACCTGTGGAATTACACTCTATGCTTTATTAATGCTTATCTATTCGCCAAGCTTTAACCTTCTCTGTTTTGTTTTGACGTCAAACTAGCTACCTTTGTGTCGCAGGTGTTACCTAAGACCGCTGTTATTTCCAAGGCTGGTTCTTGAAACGCTTCGTTGTTCGAGAAACTTATCAAAAAGGTCTGTAATTTACTCTGTGAAAAGTCTTATTTTTCCTACGGTTTACAACGAATTCGTGCGTTCTTGAAAAAAAAAATTTCTAGAATTAGGTACATCTTAGCCGATCGTTAGATAATTTTGAAATTATCACATTGTCAACAATTATTTTATGATTTCCTATCCCATAATATTTTTGTTTTAAAAAACAACCGTTAATCCTTCTCTGTGTTTCTTACGTAAGTACGACGTGCTTTAACAACAGTATAACGAATAAGCTGTACTCTTTCCGTTGAAATCCACGATACATGTTTATTATTTACAATGAGGATAAAGTTTTAGTATTTTAGATACTCTTCAACAAGTTTCCTTACCCTTAGCATTGTTTTTGTTCTCTACAACTACGTAGCTAGATTGAAGTTTCACCTGTGAAAGTCTTGTGTTTCACATATTTGATCATTTTCGTTCTCTAATTTTTTTATCCCATAACTTTGTCAACGTTGTTTGGTACCTATCGTAATTTTTAACACCTCATATCCTGATTGCTATATGTTTTGCAACGGTTTAGATAAGCCACCTCGTTATATTCTACACAATTGTTATCGATATTCTCTGCATAGCGCAGGTAAAAATTTTTATGAAATTTGAGAAACAGTTTTCCTTAACCCAACAACTCGCATATGGGATTGCGACAAACAGATCACAGCTATGCATAAATACGGCAATAGTCTACATGCATCGGTTCTACGTGTTCCATTCGCTGGCGCAGTTCCACAGGAACGCGATAGCGGCGGCAGCCTTATTTTTGGCAGCCAAGGTGGAAGAGCAGCCACGGAAATTGGAAGTCGTCATAAAGGTTGCCTACTTCTGCCTCCACAGGGAGCAGCCCGCTCTGGACACAAAGTCGGAAGTTAGTAATTAATCGCCTCACGTTCTGCGCCGACCATTGTAAATACCGCTAGTTGAAACAATACATTTCTTATTGCAGCAATACCTCGAACAGGCCCAGGATCTAGTTTTCAATGAGAATGTGCTGCTCCAGACCCTTGGATTCGATGTTGCCATCGATCATCCGCACACACATGTCGTCAGGTGCTGCCATTTAGTCAAAGGTAACTTTTTTCAAATTTTGCCAAACTTGGCAGACTAATTACTTGCACATCGTAATTTACCTATAAAGCATTTTCTAAATTATTACAATACCACTTTCAGCGAGCAAGGACTTGGCGCAGACTTCCTACTTCATGGCATCAAACAGGTGGCTAATGATTTATTCGTACTTTACCTCGATATAAGACGAATACAAATTATCTTCTCGCAATAAGGCCTCTTGGGCAGCGGCGCAACGGCGCAACATTCTGACCTCCGTTTTATCGTTCATTTATGATTAGAGATTTGATTCTTTGAACAATTTTTAAATTTCATATTGATTCTATATCAGTAACAAGGAGTGACAGATTAGTTGCAGCTGGAAATGATGCTACGACTGATCAATTGATCAATACTATGTGCTACGGTAACGCGTATTTCACAATTCCACTCAATAACACCTATTCATATTTCAATTTCAATGTCGACAGTATTATTTGGGGAAGGAACGTTGCGTTGCGGTCGCGTTTATGTCTGATTCTAAAGAAACACTTATGCCCAAAGCGAAGCCCGGTCGCGCTAATTTCGTAAGCTAAGTTGACGATGCGGATTAAACAAGTCGAAGGTAAATTGAAAAAATTTAATTAAAAAATAATTACACACTGTCGACCCCTGTTCATCCACCAAACTCTTTTTGAATCCATTCAAATTTAGTTTTCAGTCCGCCGCACATAATTCCATCCAAAAATCGCTTTGAGCTTCGAGCTTTTCACCCTTGAAGCTGTAGGTTTTTCCAAAGAAACCTTAGCAAAACCAAACCTGCCCTGTACACCAATCTCTTCACATCGGCTATCATTACGTCCAGTTAGAATTGAGTCTTAAACAGTCTAGACCCATGAAAGACTAACAAACGTCAAGTCCTGACAAAGTGACTGCTTTGGACTGTTTGCATTTTTTCTTTTAATTTTTATGATTTACCAATCGTAGAATAGTTGATATAGTGACAGTCCTTCTACGCCATATTCATCCAGTAGAATCGCAGAAAAAACTTCGAGGTTTCTGTTGAGCAACATTGCCAAAGAATTTATCCTCCAGTTATAATCCATTTGACTAAAACGTCCGTTTTCCTTTGCTTTCAGTTTGCACCTGACCACAATGTGTCTCCAGTATAAGCCAACAGTCGTTGCTTGCTTTTGCATTCATCTCGCCTGCAAATGGTCCAATTGGGAGGTAAAGGTCAAACACCTTTCTGCGTTTTAATAAATGTTTTTCGATTTTTCAGTTGCCACTGTAAATTTATCTTTATCTAAACGCTTCTTAACGCCGCATTCACTCAGAATTATTCCATCGCAGATACCACAAAGCAACGAAGGAAAACATTGGTTTTGGTACGTCGACAGGTCGGTAACATCTGAACTGCTTCAGCAATTGACTGCGGAGTTTCTTCACATATTCGACAAATGTCCGTCGAGGCTCAAAAAGAAAATCATGAGCATATCTGCGAACCAAAGTCCAAACATGAGCCATCCTAGCTTGCCGAGTTCACCTTACGTGAGTATCCCACCGCGCGATCAAGCATTCATGTTTGAAATAGTCAAACAGCATCAACAATGCGCATCACTCCTCCAAAATTGAAATTTTGTCCCCATGTTTATCCTACGTATATTGTGTTTTAATATATTCATTATTTATTTTCTCAGGATATGGAGGCCCGCAAAATTCAGTCCCCAGTCTCCGCCCTGGACGGAGGACCGACTTTTCAGTTGAACAGAACACATCACGTGGAGCGTTCGGATGACAAGAAAACTGCTTCGTCCTCGGGAAGACCGCCGGTCGATTACCGAGAGCATAGAGAAAAGAAGGAACGAGAACGTTTGGAACGTGAAAAGGCTGCCGCCGCGGCTCAGGGCCACTCCCATCATCACAAGCCAGTTCCATCCGGTGCTCAGATTATGGGAAAACACTCTGTACCCCAGACGGGTCAAAAACCACACGCGCATCACAATCACCACCACCTCAAGCCGGGCGCTCAGCTTCCAGCACCACAGTATCCGCCATCCTCGAGGCATTCCGGTTACGGTCAAACCCAGAGAGAATCTGGCCGCGATCCAGCGCGGCAAAGAATGCCCAGGGAGTATAATTCGAGCAGCGGAACAAGCGGAGGAACAGTTTTTACTCATGGAGGACACGGCGTACCTGTTTCCGAAAATTCCGGGGGCTCTGCTATGATCGACCCGGTCTTGGGAAGAAATGAGCAGGGAATTACCGGCGAAACCCCCTCGCAGGATAAACAGGGAAGTAACAATAGCCACAGCGTTCCTCATGCGGTTCACCATTCGACTGACAACAAACACCTTCAGCCTGGTGGCAACGAGAAACGACAGTATGACCCAGCGAGACACAAGCCGCCCGATCACAGAAAAGAGGAATCGCAAAAACTGTACGGCAAATACGCCGGGGAAGGTTCCAGGGTCGATAGACAGAGGAAACAGCCGGATATATTGGAACAGAGGTGCGAGGAGGTGAGGAAGCTGATCGAAAAACCTTTGCCGTTGTCTTTGACGACTCCGAAAGTCAAGGAAGAGTATCCTGCAAATATGAGTACCAAGCAATCACACCATCACGGCAAACTGCAAAGCAATGCCGTCATTGTTTTGAATCAGATGAAAGGGCAAGCATTTGGAGGGCGGGAAAAATCACCCGGAAATCCTGCGCCGGCGGCCCAACAGATGCTCGCTAAATCGAAGCCCATGCAGGGACAGTATTCCGGTCATCATGGCGTGGCACAGATCATGAAGGACGCCGTCCGAAACGGAAACGCTGGATCAACGGGATCGACGGCAGCGCCAATGCCCCTCAATATTGACGATATTAAAACTGAGAAAAAACCAAGGCCTGAGGAATTGGAACGAATTACCGCGGCTTATATGTCGACTCACCAAACACCACCCGGATCTAAACACCGATCGCTATTCAGCCCTGAGAAATCAGTACCGAATGTCAGAGAGTCGTCGAGTCATTCCCAGAGAGCAAAACCTAAGCAGAAAACACCGCCGTCCGCTGCTAGGAACATAAAGCAGGAACCGATTAGTGTAAAACAAGAACCGATCGACCTCGTATCTCCTTTCGCCAGCCCTCCCGGAGCTCTGCATCATCCCGCCGATCATCCGGCTACGTCTTTCAAAAGAGGTGTCAACGAGCTCACTGCTATTTCTTCGTCGCAAAAGAGACATAGAGCGTCGTCTGTGTGCGAGCCGGAACAACCGCCTAGGATTAAAATCGAGGACGCAGGTGGACTCGACGCTATGAAAAGCCTTGGAAGGATCCCAGAACTGATACAGCCTATTAGAGACAACTCAACTCCGTCGAACGGTAAGAGTGCCTCTGTTGCGAGTGATTTGAAGCCTCCAGAACTGATAAAACCCTTCGAGCCGGAACCGCAGAGCACCGCTAACGCGACGAATACGTCCTCCCTGATGACCCAAGGCTCTGCCATGATTCAGCAGCCGCTCTCCAATGGGTATGATCCGTCCAGATTGATCCGGCAAGATCTTAACGAGAAGCGGGAACTCGAGAACCTCGAATGTCTGTCACCGTTGAAGTCCGCGCGAAGCATAAGCGCTCTGCTTCAAGAAAATACAGTACCGCCGATACCCTCCATGCTTCAACAGCAAATGCAGCAGCAGCAGCAATTACAGCAGCAGCAGCAGCAGTCGATCGAGGCTCCATCGATCGAAAGGATTTCCGAAGCGCCTGCGGGAGCCTCTGCAACGGTGCAAAGTGCTCAAGTACCCGTAACGCAACCTGTCGCAACAGCACCAGAAGAGAAAAGGTCCGAGCATCATAAAAGTGAAAAAAAGAAGAAGAAAGAAAAGCACAAACACAAGGACAAGGACAAGGGCAAAGAGGAGCGGAAACACAAGCACAAACATAAAGATCGCGAAAAGGAGAAACACCACAGGGACAAAGACAGGAGCGGTGAAGATCCGTCGACGAATCCTCCCACTTCCGGCTCGACGACCATACCCATTAAAATCACCATACCGAAAGATAAGATAAACCTCGGAGGCGGTGGGGATGCCAGTTTGACGCACACACCCTCCGAAGGCTCCAGCCTTAAGATAAAGATACCAAAGGAGCGTCTTAAGGGGGGAGAAAATACCGGGGGCGGTGAACCTCAGGTCCAGGCGCCCCTCAAAATTAAGATACGGACGGGACCCGGGATTGGGAATAATAGCAACGAGGGGAGGAAAAGAGAACGCGATTCTGATGTTGCTAGTCCAACGACAGGCGGTGCGCCGCCATCCAAGAAACACTCACAGGCCGTGATGAGCGGCCCGACGATGATCCTCAACGCCGGAAACTACCAGCAGCAGCAGCGTCAGCAGGGACTCGGCGAAAGGCAGCAAAATGGCCGGCACTACACGGGCGGAAACACTGCCGGAAACAATAAGGTACGTGGAGGCGGGAGGGGCGGACGACAGTTTCCGGCTCGCGGTCATCCGCCATACTTTCGACGGAACAACCCCCATCCGCGTCTCCCCCGTCAACTTCCGCCGCCACCCCTGATGCTCAACGCCAGGGGTGACTACCCGCCACCCCTTAATTCTTCGACATCGACTTCTTTGTCGTCGTCCGCATCGTCGTCGTCCTCTCTCATCGCGGCAAACTCTTTGTCGTCCTCCTCTTCCTCGTCCTCCTTCTATTTTCCTGGTTATCAACATCACCAGCCGACCGCCATCTACACTCACTCTGGATATGTATCTTATGACCCTAACTGTGTTTATATGCATCAGTATCATCCTCAGTTTCCCATTTATCCTATTCATCATCCTACAACGGGAAATATTATTCTCACCGGAGAAGGTACTGCCATTGATACGTCCGTTCCGCCACCCTCCATAACTCTCAGTCATCACGATCAAGGCAGTGGTGCTCCTCCACCTCCTCTTCCTGATGGCCCACCACCCGAAAGTTCCCCTCCGCCACCACCACCACCACCTCCAGAGTAATCGGAGCGATCGCAAAGCATGGCCACATTTTAAGAGTGTTCTTTGTTAGAAAAAAAGAAGTGCTTGTATCTGTCAATTTCAGATCGTTGGACGGTGTTAGTGGTTTTGAATTTTGGAATTGATCAGGGATGTAAGGAATTTTGTTTGCGAACTATTCGTCTTGCAACATTTTGCATATTTATTTTAGCGACCGAGAAGTCAATTGGTCTATAAGTATCAGGGAAACACGCATGGTTCTCGTAACGTGCAATTTATTATTTTTGGTTCTTGGCATCTTATAGATCACATTTTTTGACTTCACCTTGCGACAATTTTAATTTGTACCTGCGGGTTTACGGCTCGAAAGACTGGTAATTTTATTTACCATTTCTTAAAGAACTTTTCTTAATTAAATTTATTCATATCCTGAATCTTTCCAATTTTGTGTACTTTTTGTCGCATTGGCTATTTCAGAATTCACAATGATTTGCTCAAATACTAGAGGAAGGTCACATTAGTTACTTTCATTGATTTAACTAAAATTCAGTGTTCAAAATTGATATTTGTCAGCAAAATCGATTCTTGAATTTTTCTGAATTTCTTCCTATTCACCTTTATGACAATAAGAAATATTTTAGGCAAATAGTCATTTTATATCCGAAATTTCTGTGTTAAATTTTTTCTATATATTTTTTTACAATTAAGGTCAGATAAAGTCATTGAACAGAGAGCTTGATGTTGAACATCGTCAGTTCAACTGAGTATCTGGATCGTTTTGTTAAATTAATATTGTTGACGGTAAACGGAGTAAGATTATTATTCACCTGTCTAGATTATACCTAATCAATTAGGCTCATTTTGAAAATGACACTCAATATTATAGTAGATATAACTGCGCAGTGCTCAAGTTAAAACTAACTTTCACTCAAGTATATAGTAATCAAATAATTGATTTATTTTTTACACACGCATATATACATGCGTGCATGTTAGGGTGGTTCTTAAAACACTTATTTGTGAATTTCGACTGTCTCACTCCCAAAGTCGGCTCCAAATAATCCGAAAATGAATCTTTAATTTTTTCAGATTTTTATCCGAACTGTAACCCATGTCGCTAGAGAGTTGATTTCCCCATTTAAGCCTTCTCAAGGAAACAATATGGAACAAACAGATTTCGATCAATTTTCATGTAGGGGGATTCCCTAGGTTGCTGATTCCAAATTTGAACTCGGAATTGCCGAATTTAAAATGGCTATACCAATATGGCGAACAAACTTCCCAACAGTTACTTGATGTTGCCATATTGGGTGCGTTACGTTGGACTTCGAGTCCAAATTCTTAATCAAAATCCGTTCGGCAGATTTACTGCTCCCTTAAAAAGGGTTAAGGTAAATATCTGGAAAAATTAGAGAATTATTTTTTAATCATTTAGAGCCGATTCGGCGCGGGCAGGGGGGGGGGGGGGGGAGGGGTGACATTCGAAATTCAAAAAAGATTTTTCTTAGAATCACTCATGTGTATATATATAGAATTGTTTAGTTAGAGTTGGGTGACCGAAAAATTTCGCATAGCTTGAAATTAAAAAATGAATGGGAAATAGAAACATACTCTAAATCATCGGTTTATTTGAAACGAAATGATGTAGGTAAATTTTGAATAAACTTCGCGTAAAATGCCGTTGAATAGCCCAACAAGAGTAATTTTTCCCCCCATGTTTATGCGACAAAGCCGAGTCGTCGATATAAATGCCTGTGGACATAGTAATAATTCCAAACTGAAATCTTCAGAGTTGTTACGTATATGTTCATTGTAGGATAGGAATTAAAGTAGCAGGGCTAAAGGACGATATGTATTTTGATTATTAATACCGATCGCCCTCAGCTAAACAGCGTCGTAGGTGTTTAGTTTCTCGTCATATTCGAAATCTAGATAGCATATTCTGTTTTATTTTTTATTTCATGTTATATTATAGCATTTTATACAGATTGACTAACCAAGCCTGTTATGTTGATTAACGTGCAATCGAACGTTGTATGTAGTATTAGTTGTGGTTCTGGTGTTTTTTTCTTTTACCTTTTCTTTTTTCAACCTGTTTGTATAATTTTTCTATCTTCCTTCCTGTCCAATCGAGAAACTGACCATGTGATAACTTTGCATCGATTCTACTAATGTGTCTATTGCGTCACAATTACTTAACTTTGCTGTTACATTTGTGTTCTTATTATTCAGCAAGATAGAGACAAGAAATGCGTAAACCAGTCAATGGATACACACACACCCACACAATTATACCTTACAATTAGTTTAACACTGTCTATTTTAGGCACACTAAATTTTAGAATCATGTTATCGCCTAGCGTCGATTAGCTGCATATTTATTACATTGTACTCTGCATTACTGTTATTATTATATATTATTAGAAAACACATTTTGAGTTGTGTTTGTCAATATTGATATAGTGATGCATAAAATGCACGGTGGTTACTGGGGTATACGTAGTAAGAACAAAAAAAGAAAACCAATTATAGTCATTTATTTGTTATAAAATTTGTAAATAATTTTATTCACAGTACGCTGAAACGGCAGCGCTAAAATTTTGTTTCGACAAATATAAAAATGCGTACCTATGATTGTTTTTGGTATACAATGATATTCGGAGCGTTTCGATTGGCTTGAGAAGAACAAAAACAATGCAACATAATTTTTATTTCTAAATATTTTCTATATCTTCCCCATTCATTTTTTTAAATTTTTTTTTTTTTTTTTTTTTTTTTTTTTTTACCCTTCAAATTTATATTACAAATTTGATTATTAAATGATCTCTGGTATAATTGTCAGCTACGAAGAAAACTTTTTTTCTCTTCTTTCGTTCTTCCTTTCATTTATAATCATATTTCGCAAATGATATAAGTTTCCTACTATGAGGCGCGCTTTTGATAATCATCCTTGTATTCCTTTACAGTTCTCTCCCAGTTCTATATATATCCTTGTGCGTCTTAGGAAAGTTTCGTTTCAGCATTTCGAACAAAAATTATCTCATATTATTGAATCGAGTAGAGAACTACGAAACGTAGAAGCTGTGCAACAAAGCTTGTTTAGTAACTTTATTTTGTACACTTAGTCATGTAGTCGTAGTAGTAGTAGTTGTAGTCATAGTTGTAAGTTGTAGACATAGTTTTTCGACTGTGGTATCAGTAGTTGATTCATAGAAACGTAATATGCTGAACAATGATAACTACTTGAAATTCGGATTTTTTCAATTTTTCTCACATACTTTTCTAATTAAAAGAGCTAACGAGATGAAATATAACGCAATTATTTGTTTATTCGTTTTCGTTCTCACTTGACGTCGGACGTAAAAACTAGACACATATTATAACAAAATTGTTCGGCACATAGATACATCAATATTCAATCTCTACAATCGTTTTTGTTCGTTACCTTTATATTTTTGTTGTGTTGTATCAAAACGGCGATCAAAAATTAATATCGGTAATATGCATTGATGTATGCTTGTGAAAACGTAAAATTTAAAGCCTATTACATATACATTTGTGTATGCGAAAGTAATCGATCATTGCTTAGCTTCGCATTTTAATGAGAAAGTATAGCGTACGCACGACTGACAATAAATTTATGATGATCGAGTCTTGTGCGTGTCGGTAAAGTAATTTCTTGATAACAATAATAATTGTTCTCATTATTATTATTATCATTATCATCATTATTATTATTATTATTAATACTATTATTATTATTATTATTCTGAATACGATATGAAATATTAATATACAAATAGATTTTTTTCTGTATAGACACGTAGCGTTAAGAGAATATGTATATATATTTCTATATACTATATACAAAAGAAGGACAAAATAATTGCTAAGGTTTCTGTAACGTTTGAAGAAAAACAAAAAAAAAAAAAAAAAAAAAAAAAAAAATAAGTAAACAGTTGAAAGAATCTTGGTTCAAGAACGTAAACTAATCGTGGAAAAAGAGAGTTGAAAAAAAAATCATCGGAACGGTTATTAGATATTTATATTTCTATCATGTAGCTATGGTGTAATGACTGTTAAAAATAGGACGTAAATTTGGTGTATATTACATATATATACATACACATATATATATATATATATATATATGCATAAATATTTTTTTAATCTAAAAGACATTAGTGATGTTACATAGAATTAAAGAGAATCGATAAGTTAGTTCTGTTAATGTAAGGGTTAAAAGTTGACGTGAAAATTGAGCCTCGATTATTCAATAATACATTAATCGATGATGTAACGAGGAAAGAATAATGTTCATCAGACATAATGTATCCGTTTTCATCATCGTTATCTTTGTTGTTGTATCGGCGTGCGATGTACGAAGCATGTGTATTTCTGTAAAGTACATAATACTGTAACTTATCCTCTAATATCCATCTGGATAGTTCAACAAATTAATACACGATACCGAATACCATGTAGATAAACCGAATACAGAATTGAACGTTATCGCTGCTAAAAATTGTGAAATACAAACACTATTAATTGGCTCAAAGAGAATGAGAAAGTTGAGGAGAGGGGGAGGAAGTTGTTGTTTTTTTTTTTGTTGTTTTTTTTTTCTCTTTCTCTTTTTCAAACATACTTCCTTTTCCTTCTTTTTCTTCGTGCTTCTTGAAAACAATTACTGCATACTGCATATGTGTGTGTGAGCGTGTGTGACATACACGGCGCCGTAAGAAAACAAAAAACAAAAAATTTATGCTTAGTGAATAAACGATCTATTGAAAACGAATACCTTAGTAATTATTTTGTCTTTTTAACAACACCACAACAAAACAATCATAATAATGATAAGAATAATAATAAGAATAATAATAATAGTAGTAGTAGTAGTAGTAGTAGTAGTAGTAGTAGTAGTAGTGTAGAAATAGTTTTGATAGTAGTAAATTACTCTTTGCTGCAAACGCGACAATTTTGCAACCATTAGAGCAGATGTGTATCTGTGTACTAACGTTTCCACATACTGTATCCCTTCTTTCCTACTCACTGTTTGTGCGGCCTTCTTTGTCTATTGAATTTTTCGTCAAACATGCAACATTATCGTTGATTCTCTTCTGTAGTAATCTTATCTCGCAGTCTGTTTTAGTATTAATGTCAATTTGTCTTTTCTTTTCCATTTCATCGTGTGTGCTGTTACCGCATCCTATGATAAATCCTGATATCTTTTTCCACCCTAAATCTATTTTATTGCGCATTCAATGTTATTTTTTAGGATCGATGCCTGGCTTTTAAACGATTTTCTTCGCATTGTGTACGAACGTTTCGTCCTTCCGATTTTCATTTGATTCTTTCCTTCGTAGTATCGCACTCTTTCGATTTGTTTGATTTCAACATTTAATTGACGGCAGTATTTGCGTTATTAATTTACACATTTTTTATAATAATAATCGTTTTCCCTTCTCTTTGTTTCTATGATCGAAAGAAAATTCACTTCGTAACATATATTGGCTCTGTGCAGGGTAGATCTTTTCCCCAAACAACAGACCCCATATTTCCATTTAATTATTATCAAAACAATATAAGCTCATTAATCAATCGACGAGTATATTACTGATTTGACAAAACTTGAAACATAATAATCATCGGACATAAAAAATAACTCTTTATTTTCGTTGTAATTGTCCTATTTGTGTTCATTTCCCCCGTCTTCTTGCTTCTGTTTGTATTAACGTGATAAATATGTTTCAGGAAAAGCATTCGTCGTCCTCCTCCTCATCTTCCTACTACAAGACTTCGAGCAAGTCCTCTACGCAGCACTCGTCCCATCCGACGTAGTAACAACGATTTATACAAATGTTTATATAGCAAATTTTCATCCCTGTCTATATTTCCTATATTACAAACACACATACAGACACATACACACATTCTCTCTCTTTCTCTCTCTCTTTCTTTCTCAGATTCACTTTCGTAAAACAAGCCGAAGTTGAAAAGAGCAAAAAGAAAAAAAAAAAGAAAAAAAAAACAACAACACATAAAATTAACAAATAAAAAGTAAATTATAATGATAATAATAACAATAATAACAATTAGTTATATAAATAATCAAGTAACAATAATAATATTAATAATAATGATAAGGAACATTTGTTCTTTGTATTTGTTATAGGCAAACTATGTATTATAATATTAATAACAACCCTGCATTGATATGATTGGTTGGTTCGTAGGTTTATCGTTGCAATCAATATTAATGATTGAAAAGTAGCAGTAATAGTTACAATAACAACAGCAACAACAACAACAATAACACCATCACCAGCATTTTTAATAATCTATCAAATATTAGCATAAGTTTAATACGTGTTTTTTAATTTATGGACTCTTTTTTAAATTGGATTAAATAACAACAACAACAACAACAATAACAATAACAATTTAATACACATTGCTGACACGACAATTGCGTGTACAGATGTAGCTGCATATGAATAACAAGAAAGAAAAAAAACATATGTCATCGAGAAAAGTTTTTAACATGACGAAGTATAAGAAAAGGGGAGGAGAAAACAGAAAAACGAGAAAATATAAACAAATAACAACACAACACAACACCCACCTACCTGTTACCGTAATATTCTATGCATACATACATATATATATATAGAAATATAATATTGAATCTTCATGTAATTAAGAAATGAATAATGATAATAGTAATAATAATAATAGTTCTGTTGTTGTTGTTGTTGTTGTTGTTATGCGTGTATACTTACTCAGGTAATAATAGAGATACGTCTGTACGTAGTAAATTTTGCTAGCGTTTAGGTAACAACTAATATATTTAAATTCTTTTTTCCTTTTTCTCTCATCATTGCATCATCTCGGTAAAGAGAGACTGAGTCCATTTTCAATCACTAACTATACACGTTATAGTTTATTATTACCGACATTACTAAGACTCTGTTTCAGGGGTTAACCGCATACAAATTTAAATAAAATGTCGTTTAACTACGTATTTGTTTTTTGTTTTTGTTTTTTTTTCTTTCTTTCTTTCTTTCTCGCGAATCTTCTTATCATTTGTCAATCTAATATAATAATTATGGGATCATATCAGTGACACTTTACTGCTACTGTTGTTATTACTGTTGTTGTTGTTGTTGTTGTTGTTATCATGATAATTATTATTATTGTTATTATCACTTCTGCTGTACAAAATTACGAATCATTATCAACTTCTCTTATTACTATCATATGCAAATATATTTCTCATATTAATCACATTATTTGATTAACAGAACGGAAGACAAGAGTGTAAAAATAAACGTCATTCAAACAGCCTGTGCAATCGACAAAAAAAAAAAAACAAAAAAAAAAAAACGAAGAAAAAAAAACAAAACAAAATTAAAACACAACATACAAAAGAAAAAAAAACAACGATATTTTTAATTTGTAATCTACTATTAACGCAGCAATTATCAACTGCCGCCTAAAAGGTGAAAGAAACATTTCTTCTATCAAAGATTCTTACATAGGCTGGAACTGGAATTAGTTGGGAACTGTTTTCAATCACCTTTTGCCCTAATATTTGTTGCTTTTTCATTTCATTGCTTCTTTCTAGTTTACTTCCTCTCTTCTATCATAGTTTTGACGACCGTCCCTATCTTGATAATCAATATCATACATATACGTGGTACATGATACATGTACATATTTTCTATCTATTAAATTTCAATAATTTAAAACTCCATCGATCATGATTATAGATTATAATTATTATTTTTTGTCCTCTTAAACACACTATTATGTATACATAATACATTATCGTCGAAGGGGGTCGGGAAGGAGAATAAATTAAGGTGTATACAAAAATTGCCAACTGCAAATGGCACGTTTGATTTCGCGAAAAGATAAAGAAGAAGAAAAAAATAATAATACTAATAATAATAATACAAAACAAAAAAAATAGGTGTCTGTGTAAAATTTATTTATTTTTCTTAATTGAATGTAACAGCAAAGATTTTTTATTATTATATATATAATATCTCTTAGAAAAATTATACATTGTTATTAAACCTCAGTTACTATGTATATAATATATATATTACATAGTAACATACATTCAATAGTTTTTGTCGCCGTCTGACAATGCCTTTATATCCTATAGATTATTATTATTATTATAGTTAGTTTATTACGTGCACCTATGCCGTGTCACGGTTGTAGATAAAAACATTTACACAGTATAAATAAGAATAATAACAACAATAACAATAGTAACACAAAGAAAAAAATAACGTAACTATAAGTTATTGTTGGAAACAGATTTCCTTGATGGTAAACTCATTTTCATACTTATTTACATGTATTGTATTATAAATATCACTTACAAGAACCGCCACTACTGCTACTTAACTTTAATATCGAGAAAAATGATGTAAAACTGCCTAAGAATACTTTCACTAAAAATATTAGGAGTTCTGCATTCATCGATTATTGTTTTAGCATTTGTGGCAGGCTGACTGCTGGGAAGTGTGACAGCATTATTATTTTTTTTTTTTTTCTCTCCATTAACGTTTATCAATGCGCCGTTTTCGAATTGTCGCTAGGCTAGCCGGCCAGATACACAATTGTAAATATTAATGTCTGGAATTCGGCAAAATCCTTCAACAAAATAAAACAGTAATAGTAAATTATACTTATAACGATTAATGAATGAATGAATGAACGAATGAATGAATTCGTCGAAGTTAGGATTGACGATTAGAGATTTAAAGGGGATTTAAAAAAAAAAAGCAAAAAAATAAAAAACCGATAAAAGAAATAAAAACGGAAAAAACTTGAGGTACGGAGGTACAGATTAAGGATTAAGGATTAAGGATTAATTATTGTCAAACTTTAAACTCCGGTATTGTCCGATAATATTGAAATGATAATGTTGTATAAATACGTTAGAATACTGGATACTAAATAATTGAAATAGAAAATCGTATAAATTATAAAATTAGATTTATTATAACAATGTTATGCAATGGACGTTTATTCCGTTTCAATTACCTAATTCGTCTGTATACTTTTATATTATTTAACAATTATATTGTCTATAATAGGAGGATTGCGCCAGACTACAATAATAGTAATAAGAACAACAGCGATCGCATTTCAAGTTGATAATATCGATTAGCCCTTGTTCATATTTCTTTTTCGAATGTTGACGATTTGAAATCTTGTGGGTGAAGGCAATTTTATTCATTATTTTTGCTTCATTCTATCAACTTACTGTGGATAACTTATATTTTTGATCGATACAGTCTTACTCGACTGTACTAAAACTAAACACGGTAAAAGATATCGAGTTGTGCGATAATTCGCGTCACACTTTAGATTCCTCTTAGTCCTAGTGTTTCAGCTTCAGCTAAGCAATTTTTTCAGCTTTCAAGATTACAACAAAATCTGTTTATAATTTTCTTTTTGTTCAAATTTATAATCTTTTTTCTCCTCACGTTTCAATTGCCATTTCAAACTATTTTTCAATTTTTCAAACGTCAATCATAATTACGCCATCGATTCAAAGATAACTAATGATGTCATTGTGGGTACGATAAACTGTCTTGCGTTAACAAAAACAAACGAAAAAGAAAACCGAACATAAGAGACGTTTTATACATGCAAAATGAGCAGAGGTTCAAAGAAGAAACTATTCACTGTTAATAGTTCTTTCCATAAATAGTTATTATAGTACATGAGATTACTTTTTTTAGAAAATAAATTATCAATTCTCCTGATATGAACCTATATATGTATAATATATACATAAATATGTAAACGTTTTCTTTTCGCAATCCTTACTACGTAACGTATACAGAAGCTGGTAGTTTAAAACGATAATGGGTACACTCCGTAAGGAATATAATCATTCGTCAAGGCAATGTTTTCCAGGCGATGATCATCATTATTGTAATACTTATATTTTCAGAAGATCATTGTCGTTATCATTATCATTATTATTATTATTATTATTTTGTTTCTTGTAAATAGATTCCCACGATTCCTCCCCTTTTACTTGTCTACACAAATACATACACAGATCGATAAATACAAATATTATTAATTATATTACTCATGAATATTGAATACTATCGCCGCTTAGTATAACTTAGTAAAAGTATAACGAGAAAAAAAAAATGATTAATCAATTAAAATAATGATACCGAACTGTAAATAAAATTATTTTGTATGCCAAAATATACCAAATGAATATGACTATCACTTCACATGCACGTATGTATATATATACACACACACACACACACATACACACGCACACACATGGATGTGTGTATGTACACACGTATAATACATTATATGTATAATACATGTATTATATGGGATGGTTAAGCCCTTTTCTCAAATGCTACTCTAGAGCTTCTCGCACTATCATCATAGGTATCGTATCATAATATATGATAAAGGAAATATCGTTTGATAGAGATAAAATGTGAAAATTTATAATTCATTATTCACTTTGCGTGATTATAGCTGCTTTTTTTAGTAAAAGATAAAATTTGACAAACGAACTGTTTTAATAATTCGTTTTTTACTCACCTCTTTGATTTTTTTTCCCTTTTCTCTCATTATCCTTTCGAGGTGTGAGGAAGTGACTGTTTATCTAAGTTTTCTTCGATTTCAAGACCTAATTTCCTGTCTATAACTAAGATATGAAAATCTGTATGAAAAATTACCAAAAGATCACATCTATTATAATAATTGTGGAAATTATGGATTTCAAATCAAAGAACTATTTCGTTTTCGTAGATATGTAATTATTTTGAAAAGGGAATTTACTAAATCTTGGAGGTGAGGATCAGTGGTTGTATAAGTAGAAGACGAACACCCCATATCTATCCTTGAATAAATGCATTGATACATTCTTTAAAATTATTACCATTTATACCTTGGGGTTTTTATTATTATTATTATTATTATTATTATTATTATTATCATGGTGGATGGACAGAATCTTTTTTGCAGATATCCATTTCTTTCAGACTGAAAAAACTGTAAAAGAGTTAGATGTTTAAACGATTGTATCCGAATACAATTATGTGACGCTTTAAATAACTATTATTTTTTATGTTTTTTTTTTAAGTTCAATTTTATTTCAACTTTTTCATTTGATTTAGATTTGCTTTGTCACCGTGTGAGTATGTTAAACATGTAACGTACAATGTACAATCATCAATGTAAATTATTAATTATTATGACATGCTGTTGAGAAATAAAGTAAAAACTGAAAAAAGACAAACAACTGGAACATACAGTTTAGTAATGTGCGATTTTAGTCGACTGCTTGTATTAATCAGAGACCTGTAAGTCCGCACAAAATCTACATTCGAAGATGCTTTTCATCAGTCAAAATTTAGAGTAAATATTTATATTCTGGGCATATCTTATAGCTCACTTTTTTTTTACAAAAAATCATTCGAAAACATTTTGAACGATGTGAGCGCCTCGAGTGTAGTCTGCGCATCTCGTTGCGGACAACGGGAAATGACGTCATCGCGCTTTAGATAGCTTGCCTGATTTAAATAAGTCGAACAATTTTACTTTCATCTGTTTCTAGCTGTTTTAGCAGGTGAGACTGGTGGAGTTTAAAGTAATTAATTTGGAGAAAAAATTCTGCATTGAAATATTCTTGAAACGATTGGAACTAAAAATGAAGTACTTAAAAGTTTTTTTCAAAATATTTGCAAGTCAAAGGTGACTACGAAGAATTTTGAAAGAATAAATTGACCTTCCTAGACGTGCGGCTGTCGTCTACAAAATATTTGATATATTCGGGTAAATATAAACGCCACACGTGCGTATATTTAATTGAGATTGATTTTACCTGAAATAGATTAATTTGTTCTATGTATGTAGTACGTATATTTGTTGTGAGGAATGTCTCAACCATTGAATTTCGCAGTGACGATGGTATATTACCAACATTTTGCACGTGGTAGTTGTTCGTTATAAAGAACTTCTTTTGCCGGGGTGCTCAATTACTTGGTTGGTAACACTTGAAACTTTTGATGTGCTTATAGAGTCGCGTTGTATACCTCGAAAACACGGTGAGCCAAAACTCCTATACCGCTCAAGCGATCAGGATGAAATTTGGGCAATTAATGTCTTAATTTGTCAGAAAGTGGAGCGACTTTTAACTTTTCGAAAATTTTCTGAGGAAATTTAAAGATCAGTAATGGATGCGTGTAATGTCGGTAAAAAATTACCGGCGTGAGTGCAAGGTCGGTAAATCAGCTGCCATTTCGTCAATTTACCATCAAATCTTATGAGCTGGGCTCAAAGTGTGTGTTTCATCAGCGCCGAGTGGCATACCGAATAGTTTGATTCTTTTAGTGGTACTGCGGAAATTTTCCCGATTTCGGTAAGTGATAACTGATCTGTAAATTTGTACAACGCGATTTTGTAAGCACTTTTGGACGGGGCGAACTGTTGGGAAAAATAAACTAGAGCCAGCAGCCTTCATACATCTTCTACATACTCTATGCTTGAAATTTCGAGAAAGAACACGAGACAGCGTTAAACACCACACAGCTACACACACTGTGATGAAAATCTGGAAAGGAGGTATGATCTAGGTTGTTCCAGAAACCACGGAGCTCTGTTTCTAGGAGTCCGAGACGATTCGCACTGGACTTGAACGTCAAGAGGGTTATAAAATAATTTCTTGTCAATCAATAGGCACATTTTTGAACAAACAAACATTCGTAGGACCTGATATTCATTGGTCTAATTTTGCCTGGTATGTATGTAAATTGAATTTTCGAATTTTGCAACTAATCGTAATTAAAACTTTACGCTCCTAACATTGCACATTTTTGAAGTGACATAATTCAATGCCCACTTCGCAATAACTTATCTCAAATGATTAAATATTTTATTATACAATATCTTATAAGGATCCTTCTTGTAGAAGCTTAGAGACGTGGTAAACTGTTACCAAGAAAGTAACACTGGTGGAAATCTCAAATCTTAACCCAGTTTCTCTACAGATTGAATCGACCATGGCCAAGTGGGGCGAAGGAGACCCTCGGTGGATTGTCGAAGAGAGACCGGATGCAACGAATGTCAACAATTGGCACTGGTATTGACACTTGATCCTGCCTTTTGTATATTTTCTAGTTTACGGAATAGTGAAATTTGAAGTCATGAAATCTACAGAAGTTTAAATTAATTGACAGTACTGTGGTTCACGATAGCATAGCTTTGATTATTTTCTTCTTTCAGGACTGAAAAAAATGCCTGTCAATGGTCGCAGGATAAGTTAAAGGAATTATTCGTCAACTTAGTTATTCAAGGAGATAATGGTAAGCAATTATCTGTAATTAAAGTGGTTCAGCTCCTTGATTCATTTGCAATCATGCGCTCATTATACCCCTTATACTTTTGCAGTGAAATGCAAGGTGACGGAGTTTGAAAAATGTGAAGGAGAAGCTGTTGCCAACAATAGGAAAGGGAAATTGATTTTTTTTTATGAATGGAATTTAGTACTTAAATGGGTACTTGAAGACAGTGGAGAAGAAGCGATTGCAGGGAAGATAAATATACCAAATCTGTCTGAAGAAAATGATGTCTCAGAAGTCGACGTATGTTTTTTCGAAAATATATAACAAATGGTGCTAGAGAGTTTATTCTGATATGGTTATTATTGAATCCCATAGATTCAAATAGCAGATTGTTAATTAACTTCTACTAAAACTCATGAAATTCAGTATTCTTGATCTAAGAGTGTGATACTTGACTCGGAGATGACCCAAACAGGATTATCTTTTAAGTAATATATTTTTTTTCGGTTTCAGATTGAAATCACCCTGAAAGATAGCACAGACAAAGGAGAAGCGGTAAAACATTTTCTACATACCAAAGGAAAGGATACAATTAGGGAAAAATTAGTTCAATATGTATCATCGCTGAAAGAAGGTAAGAATTTTGAATACCTTTATATTTTTGTTGTGTTGTATCAAAACGGCGATCAAAAATTAATATCGGTAATATGCATTGATGTATGCTTGTGAAAACGTAAAATTTAAAGCCTATTACATATACATTTGTGTATGCGAAAGTAATCGATCATTGCTTAGCTTCGCATTTTAATGAGAAAGTATAGCGTACGCACGACTGACAATAAATTTATGATGATCGAGTCTTGTGCGTGTCGGTAAAGTAATTTCTTGATAACAATAATAATTGTTCTCATTATTATTATTATCATTATCATCATTATTATTATTATTATTAATACTATTATTATTATTATTATTCTGAATACGATATGAAATATTAATATACAAATAGATTTTTTTCTGTATAGACACGTAGCGTTAAGAGAATATGTATATATATTTCTATATACTATATACAAAAGAAGGACAAAATAATTGCTAAGGTTTCTGTAACGTTTGAAGAAAAACAAAAAAAAAAAAAAAAAAAAAAAAAAAAATAAGTAAACAGTTGAAAGAATCTTGGTTCAAGAACGTAAACTAATCGTGGAAAAAGAGAGTTGAAAAAAAAATCATCGGAACGGTTATTAGATATTTATATTTCTATCATGTAGCTATGGTGTAATGACTGTTAAAAATAGGACGTAAATTTGGTGTATATTACATATATATACATACACATATATATATATATATATATATATGCATAAATATTTTTTTAATCTAAAAGACATTAGTGATGTTACATAGAATTAAAGAGAATCGATAAGTTAGTTCTGTTAATGTAAGGGTTAAAAGTTGACGTGAAAATTGAGCCTCGATTATTCAATAATACATTAATCGATGATGTAACGAGGAAAGAATAATGTTCATCAGACATAATGTATCCGTTTTCATCATCGTTATCTTTGTTGTTGTATCGGCGTGCGATGTACGAAGCATGTGTATTTCTGTAAAGTACATAATACTGTAACTTATCCTCTAATATCCATCTGGATAGTTCAACAAATTAATACACGATACCGAATACCATGTAGATAAACCGAATACAGAATTGAACGTTATCGCTGCTAAAAATTGTGAAATACAAACACTATTAATTGGCTCAAAGAGAATGAGAAAGTTGAGGAGAGGGGGAGGAAGTTGTTGTTTTTTTTTTTGTTGTTTTTTTTTTCTCTTTCTCTTTTTCAAACATACTTCCTTTTCCTTCTTTTTCTTCGTGCTTCTTGAAAACAATTACTGCATACTGCATATGTGTGTGTGAGCGTGTGTGACATACACGGCGCCGTAAGAAAACAAAAAACAAAAAATTTATGCTTAGTGAATAAACGATCTATTGAAAACGAATACCTTAGTAATTATTTTGTCTTTTTAACAACACCACAACAAAACAATCATAATAATGATAAGAATAATAATAAGAATAATAATAATAGTAGTAGTAGTAGTAGTAGTAGTAGTAGTAGTAGTAGTAGTGTAGAAATAGTTTTGATAGTAGTAAATTACTCTTTGCTGCAAACGCGACAATTTTGCAACCATTAGAGCAGATGTGTATCTGTGTACTAACGTTTCCACATACTGTATCCCTTCTTTCCTACTCACTGTTTGTGCGGCCTTCTTTGTCTATTGAATTTTTCGTCAAACATGCAACATTATCGTTGATTCTCTTCTGTAGTAATCTTATCTCGCAGTCTGTTTTAGTATTAATGTCAATTTGTCTTTTCTTTTCCATTTCATCGTGTGTGCTGTTACCGCATCCTATGATAAATCCTGATATCTTTTTCCACCCTAAATCTATTTTATTGCGCATTCAATGTTATTTTTTAGGATCGATGCCTGGCTTTTAAACGATTTTCTTCGCATTGTGTACGAACGTTTCGTCCTTCCGATTTTCATTTGATTCTTTCCTTCGTAGTATCGCACTCTTTCGATTTGTTTGATTTCAACATTTAATTGACGGCAGTATTTGCGTTATTAATTTACACATTTTTTATAATAATAATCGTTTTCCCTTCTCTTTGTTTCTATGATCGAAAGAAAATTCACTTCGTAACATATATTGGCTCTGTGCAGGGTAGATCTTTTCCCCAAACAACAGACCCCATATTTCCATTTAATTATTATCAAAACAATATAAGCTCATTAATCAATCGACGAGTATATTACTGATTTGACAAAACTTGAAACATAATAATCATCGGACATAAAAAATAACTCTTTATTTTCGTTGTAATTGTCCTATTTGTGTTCATTTCCCCCGTCTTCTTGCTTCTGTTTGTATTAACGTGATAAATATGTTTCAGGAAAAGCATTCGTCGTCCTCCTCCTCATCTTCCTACTACAAGACTTCGAGCAAGTCCTCTACGCAGCACTCGTCCCATCCGACGTAGTAACAACGATTTATACAAATGTTTATATAGCAAATTTTCATCCCTGTCTATATTTCCTATATTACAAACACACATACAGACACATACACACATTCTCTCTCTTTCTCTCTCTCTTTCTTTCTCAGATTCACTTTCGTAAAACAAGCCGAAGTTGAAAAGAGCAAAAAGAAAAAAAAAAAGAAAAAAAAAACAACAACACATAAAATTAACAAATAAAAAGTAAATTATAATGATAATAATAACAATAATAACAATTAGTTATATAAATAATCAAGTAACAATAATAATATTAATAATAATGATAAGGAACATTTGTTCTTTGTATTTGTTATAGGCAAACTATGTATTATAATATTAATAACAACCCTGCATTGATATGATTGGTTGGTTCGTAGGTTTATCGTTGCAATCAATATTAATGATTGAAAAGTAGCAGTAATAGTTACAATAACAACAGCAACAACAACAACAATAACACCATCACCAGCATTTTTAATAATCTATCAAATATTAGCATAAGTTTAATACGTGTTTTTTAATTTATGGACTCTTTTTTAAATTGGATTAAATAACAACAACAACAACAACAATAACAATAACAATTTAATACACATTGCTGACACGACAATTGCGTGTACAGATGTAGCTGCATATGAATAACAAGAAAGAAAAAAAACATATGTCATCGAGAAAAGTTTTTAACATGACGAAGTATAAGAAAAGGGGAGGAGAAAACAGAAAAACGAGAAAATATAAACAAATAACAACACAACACAACACCCACCTACCTGTTACCGTAATATTCTATGCATACATACATATATATATATAGAAATATAATATTGAATCTTCATGTAATTAAGAAATGAATAATGATAATAGTAATAATAATAATAGTTCTGTTGTTGTTGTTGTTGTTGTTGTTATGCGTGTATACTTACTCAGGTAATAATAGAGATACGTCTGTACGTAGTAAATTTTGCTAGCGTTTAGGTAACAACTAATATATTTAAATTCTTTTTTCCTTTTTCTCTCATCATTGCATCATCTCGGTAAAGAGAGACTGAGTCCATTTTCAATCACTAACTATACACGTTATAGTTTATTATTACCGACATTACTAAGACTCTGTTTCAGGGGTTAACCGCATACAAATTTAAATAAAATGTCGTTTAACTACGTATTTGTTTTTTGTTTTTGTTTTTTTTTCTTTCTTTCTTTCTTTCTCGCGAATCTTCTTATCATTTGTCAATCTAATATAATAATTATGGGATCATATCAGTGACACTTTACTGCTACTGTTGTTATTACTGTTGTTGTTGTTGTTGTTGTTGTTATCATGATAATTATTATTATTGTTATTATCACTTCTGCTGTACAAAATTACGAATCATTATCAACTTCTCTTATTACTATCATATGCAAATATATTTCTCATATTAATCACATTATTTGATTAACAGAACGGAAGACAAGAGTGTAAAAATAAACGTCATTCAAACAGCCTGTGCAATCGACAAAAAAAAAAAAACAAAAAAAAAAAAACGAAGAAAAAAAAACAAAACAAAATTAAAACACAACATACAAAAGAAAAAAAAACAACGATATTTTTAATTTGTAATCTACTATTAACGCAGCAATTATCAACTGCCGCCTAAAAGGTGAAAGAAACATTTCTTCTATCAAAGATTCTTACATAGGCTGGAACTGGAATTAGTTGGGAACTGTTTTCAATCACCTTTTGCCCTAATATTTGTTGCTTTTTCATTTCATTGCTTCTTTCTAGTTTACTTCCTCTCTTCTATCATAGTTTTGACGACCGTCCCTATCTTGATAATCAATATCATACATATACGTGGTACATGATACATGTACATATTTTCTATCTATTAAATTTCAATAATTTAAAACTCCATCGATCATGATTATAGATTATAATTATTATTTTTTGTCCTCTTAAACACACTATTATGTATACATAATACATTATCGTCGAAGGGGGTCGGGAAGGAGAATAAATTAAGGTGTATACAAAAATTGCCAACTGCAAATGGCACGTTTGATTTCGCGAAAAGATAAAGAAGAAGAAAAAAATAATAATACTAATAATAATAATACAAAACAAAAAAAATAGGTGTCTGTGTAAAATTTATTTATTTTTCTTAATTGAATGTAACAGCAAAGATTTTTTATTATTATATATATAATATCTCTTAGAAAAATTATACATTGTTATTAAACCTCAGTTACTATGTATATAATATATATATTACATAGTAACATACATTCAATAGTTTTTGTCGCCGTCTGACAATGCCTTTATATCCTATAGATTATTATTATTATTATAGTTAGTTTATTACGTGCACCTATGCCGTGTCACGGTTGTAGATAAAAACATTTACACAGTATAA
Source organism: Diprion similis (assembly GCF_021155765.1). Classification (NCBI taxonomy): domain Eukaryota; kingdom Metazoa; phylum Arthropoda; class Insecta; order Hymenoptera; family Diprionidae; genus Diprion; species Diprion similis. The sequence continues at coordinate 18,052,170 of NC_060114.1, forward strand.
ATAAGAATAATAACAACAATAACAATAGTAACACAAAGAAAAAAATAACGTAACTATAAGTTATTGTTGGAAACAGATTTCCTTGATGGTAAACTCATTTTCATACTTATTTACATGTATTGTATTATAAATATCACTTACAAGAACCGCCACTACTGCTACTTAACTTTAATATCGAGAAAAATGATGTAAAACTGCCTAAGAATACTTTCACTAAAAATATTAGGAGTTCTGCATTCATCGATTATTGTTTTAGCATTTGTGGCAGGCTGACTGCTGGGAAGTGTGACAGCATTATTATTTTTTTTTTTTTTCTCTCCATTAACGTTTATCAATGCGCCGTTTTCGAATTGTCGCTAGGCTAGCCGGCCAGATACACAATTGTAAATATTAATGTCTGGAATTCGGCAAAATCCTTCAACAAAATAAAACAGTAATAGTAAATTATACTTATAACGATTAATGAATGAATGAATGAACGAATGAATGAATTCGTCGAAGTTAGGATTGACGATTAGAGATTTAAAGGGGATTTAAAAAAAAAAAGCAAAAAAATAAAAAACCGATAAAAGAAATAAAAACGGAAAAAACTTGAGGTACGGAGGTACAGATTAAGGATTAAGGATTAAGGATTAATTATTGTCAAACTTTAAACTCCGGTATTGTCCGATAATATTGAAATGATAATGTTGTATAAATACGTTAGAATACTGGATACTAAATAATTGAAATAGAAAATCGTATAAATTATAAAATTAGATTTATTATAACAATGTTATGCAATGGACGTTTATTCCGTTTCAATTACCTAATTCGTCTGTATACTTTTATATTATTTAACAATTATATTGTCTATAATAGGAGGATTGCGCCAGACTACAATAATAGTAATAAGAACAACAGCGATCGCATTTCAAGTTGATAATATCGATTAGCCCTTGTTCATATTTCTTTTTCGAATGTTGACGATTTGAAATCTTGTGGGTGAAGGCAATTTTATTCATTATTTTTGCTTCATTCTATCAACTTACTGTGGATAACTTATATTTTTGATCGATACAGTCTTACTCGACTGTACTAAAACTAAACACGGTAAAAGATATCGAGTTGTGCGATAATTCGCGTCACACTTTAGATTCCTCTTAGTCCTAGTGTTTCAGCTTCAGCTAAGCAATTTTTTCAGCTTTCAAGATTACAACAAAATCTGTTTATAATTTTCTTTTTGTTCAAATTTATAATCTTTTTTCTCCTCACGTTTCAATTGCCATTTCAAACTATTTTTCAATTTTTCAAACGTCAATCATAATTACGCCATCGATTCAAAGATAACTAATGATGTCATTGTGGGTACGATAAACTGTCTTGCGTTAACAAAAACAAACGAAAAAGAAAACCGAACATAAGAGACGTTTTATACATGCAAAATGAGCAGAGGTTCAAAGAAGAAACTATTCACTGTTAATAGTTCTTTCCATAAATAGTTATTATAGTACATGAGATTACTTTTTTTAGAAAATAAATTATCAATTCTCCTGATATGAACCTATATATGTATAATATATACATAAATATGTAAACGTTTTCTTTTCGCAATCCTTACTACGTAACGTATACAGAAGCTGGTAGTTTAAAACGATAATGGGTACACTCCGTAAGGAATATAATCATTCGTCAAGGCAATGTTTTCCAGGCGATGATCATCATTATTGTAATACTTATATTTTCAGAAGATCATTGTCGTTATCATTATCATTATTATTATTATTATTATTTTGTTTCTTGTAAATAGATTCCCACGATTCCTCCCCTTTTACTTGTCTACACAAATACATACACAGATCGATAAATACAAATATTATTAATTATATTACTCATGAATATTGAATACTATCGCCGCTTAGTATAACTTAGTAAAAGTATAACGAGAAAAAAAAAATGATTAATCAATTAAAATAATGATACCGAACTGTAAATAAAATTATTTTGTATGCCAAAATATACCAAATGAATATGACTATCACTTCACATGCACGTATGTATATATATACACACACACACACACACATACACACGCACACACATGGATGTGTGTATGTACACACGTATAATACATTATATGTATAATACATGTATTATATGGGATGGTTAAGCCCTTTTCTCAAATGCTACTCTAGAGCTTCTCGCACTATCATCATAGGTATCGTATCATAATATATGATAAAGGAAATATCGTTTGATAGAGATAAAATGTGAAAATTTATAATTCATTATTCACTTTGCGTGATTATAGCTGCTTTTTTTAGTAAAAGATAAAATTTGACAAACGAACTGTTTTAATAATTCGTTTTTTACTCACCTCTTTGATTTTTTTTCCCTTTTCTCTCATTATCCTTTCGAGGTGTGAGGAAGTGACTGTTTATCTAAGTTTTCTTCGATTTCAAGACCTAATTTCCTGTCTATAACTAAGATATGAAAATCTGTATGAAAAATTACCAAAAGATCACATCTATTATAATAATTGTGGAAATTATGGATTTCAAATCAAAGAACTATTTCGTTTTCGTAGATATGTAATTATTTTGAAAAGGGAATTTACTAAATCTTGGAGGTGAGGATCAGTGGTTGTATAAGTAGAAGACGAACACCCCATATCTATCCTTGAATAAATGCATTGATACATTCTTTAAAATTATTACCATTTATACCTTGGGGTTTTTATTATTATTATTATTATTATTATTATTATTATTATCATGGTGGATGGACAGAATCTTTTTTGCAGATATCCATTTCTTTCAGACTGAAAAAACTGTAAAAGAGTTAGATGTTTAAACGATTGTATCCGAATACAATTATGTGACGCTTTAAATAACTATTATTTTTTATGTTTTTTTTTTAAGTTCAATTTTATTTCAACTTTTTCATTTGATTTAGATTTGCTTTGTCACCGTGTGAGTATGTTAAACATGTAACGTACAATGTACAATCATCAATGTAAATTATTAATTATTATGACATGCTGTTGAGAAATAAAGTAAAAACTGAAAAAAGACAAACAACTGGAACATACAGTTTAGTAATGTGCGATTTTAGTCGACTGCTTGTATTAATCAGAGACCTGTAAGTCCGCACAAAATCTACATTCGAAGATGCTTTTCATCAGTCAAAATTTAGAGTAAATATTTATATTCTGGGCATATCTTATAGCTCACTTTTTTTTTACAAAAAATCATTCGAAAACATTTTGAACGATGTGAGCGCCTCGAGTGTAGTCTGCGCATCTCGTTGCGGACAACGGGAAATGACGTCATCGCGCTTTAGATAGCTTGCCTGATTTAAATAAGTCGAACAATTTTACTTTCATCTGTTTCTAGCTGTTTTAGCAGGTGAGACTGGTGGAGTTTAAAGTAATTAATTTGGAGAAAAAATTCTGCATTGAAATATTCTTGAAACGATTGGAACTAAAAATGAAGTACTTAAAAGTTTTTTTCAAAATATTTGCAAGTCAAAGGTGACTACGAAGAATTTTGAAAGAATAAATTGACCTTCCTAGACGTGCGGCTGTCGTCTACAAAATATTTGATATATTCGGGTAAATATAAACGCCACACGTGCGTATATTTAATTGAGATTGATTTTACCTGAAATAGATTAATTTGTTCTATGTATGTAGTACGTATATTTGTTGTGAGGAATGTCTCAACCATTGAATTTCGCAGTGACGATGGTATATTACCAACATTTTGCACGTGGTAGTTGTTCGTTATAAAGAACTTCTTTTGCCGGGGTGCTCAATTACTTGGTTGGTAACACTTGAAACTTTTGATGTGCTTATAGAGTCGCGTTGTATACCTCGAAAACACGGTGAGCCAAAACTCCTATACCGCTCAAGCGATCAGGATGAAATTTGGGCAATTAATGTCTTAATTTGTCAGAAAGTGGAGCGACTTTTAACTTTTCGAAAATTTTCTGAGGAAATTTAAAGATCAGTAATGGATGCGTGTAATGTCGGTAAAAAATTACCGGCGTGAGTGCAAGGTCGGTAAATCAGCTGCCATTTCGTCAATTTACCATCAAATCTTATGAGCTGGGCTCAAAGTGTGTGTTTCATCAGCGCCGAGTGGCATACCGAATAGTTTGATTCTTTTAGTGGTACTGCGGAAATTTTCCCGATTTCGGTAAGTGATAACTGATCTGTAAATTTGTACAACGCGATTTTGTAAGCACTTTTGGACGGGGCGAACTGTTGGGAAAAATAAACTAGAGCCAGCAGCCTTCATACATCTTCTACATACTCTATGCTTGAAATTTCGAGAAAGAACACGAGACAGCGTTAAACACCACACAGCTACACACACTGTGATGAAAATCTGGAAAGGAGGTATGATCTAGGTTGTTCCAGAAACCACGGAGCTCTGTTTCTAGGAGTCCGAGACGATTCGCACTGGACTTGAACGTCAAGAGGGTTATAAAATAATTTCTTGTCAATCAATAGGCACATTTTTGAACAAACAAACATTCGTAGGACCTGATATTCATTGGTCTAATTTTGCCTGGTATGTATGTAAATTGAATTTTCGAATTTTGCAACTAATCGTAATTAAAACTTTACGCTCCTAACATTGCACATTTTTGAAGTGACATAATTCAATGCCCACTTCGCAATAACTTATCTCAAATGATTAAATATTTTATTATACAATATCTTATAAGGATCCTTCTTGTAGAAGCTTAGAGACGTGGTAAACTGTTACCAAGAAAGTAACACTGGTGGAAATCTCAAATCTTAACCCAGTTTCTCTACAGATTGAATCGACCATGGCCAAGTGGGGCGAAGGAGACCCTCGGTGGATTGTCGAAGAGAGACCGGATGCAACGAATGTCAACAATTGGCACTGGTATTGACACTTGATCCTGCCTTTTGTATATTTTCTAGTTTACGGAATAGTGAAATTTGAAGTCATGAAATCTACAGAAGTTTAAATTAATTGACAGTACTGTGGTTCACGATAGCATAGCTTTGATTATTTTCTTCTTTCAGGACTGAAAAAAATGCCTGTCAATGGTCGCAGGATAAGTTAAAGGAATTATTCGTCAACTTAGTTATTCAAGGAGATAATGGTAAGCAATTATCTGTAATTAAAGTGGTTCAGCTCCTTGATTCATTTGCAATCATGCGCTCATTATACCCCTTATACTTTTGCAGTGAAATGCAAGGTGACGGAGTTTGAAAAATGTGAAGGAGAAGCTGTTGCCAACAATAGGAAAGGGAAATTGATTTTTTTTTATGAATGGAATTTAGTACTTAAATGGGTACTTGAAGACAGTGGAGAAGAAGCGATTGCAGGGAAGATAAATATACCAAATCTGTCTGAAGAAAATGATGTCTCAGAAGTCGACGTATGTTTTTTCGAAAATATATAACAAATGGTGCTAGAGAGTTTATTCTGATATGGTTATTATTGAATCCCATAGATTCAAATAGCAGATTGTTAATTAACTTCTACTAAAACTCATGAAATTCAGTATTCTTGATCTAAGAGTGTGATACTTGACTCGGAGATGACCCAAACAGGATTATCTTTTAAGTAATATATTTTTTTTCGGTTTCAGATTGAAATCACCCTGAAAGATAGCACAGACAAAGGAGAAGCGGTAAAACATTTTCTACATACCAAAGGAAAGGATACAATTAGGGAAAAATTAGTTCAATATGTATCATCGCTGAAAGAAGGTAAGAATTTTGAAAAATGGTAAATTTTCTTTCATTTTTTCAATGACTATAACTAATCCTGAGACTCCGAGCTTTTACTTTCAGCCGAAGTAACGATTCTTCTACATTTTCTGTTCAATTGTTCAATCCATACTATTTTCTCGCTCTTATTTCCGCCAGATGTTGCCATTACGATTATTGGAAAACTCCAATATTATATTTCATTACCGGGCTTTTTTTTGCAGAGTTCAGCAAAGGCATGATATTGCCGAAAAAAGAAAGCATGAAGGAGAAAATATCCAACATGACGTCTGCGTTCGATGCTAAGGTAAGATTTACTTCTTGTATACCTCAACTTTGTATTCACATTTGAGACGAGTTGGTTGTTATTATAAATAAAGCCGAAAGCATATAGTGGCGCTATTCTTTTACAGTATAAAATCGCAAATCAAAACCATACGAACATTTTTCGGATACCATAATCGTCTGGTAATACACGTAATTGGTGAGGCTTCATCATTAATCCATTTTTATGAATGACTACATTTACAGATGCATATGAATACTGTCGTCGAATCGAATAGTCAAAAACTTGGTTGTAAAATCACAACAACAACCGTGAAGCAGCAACAAAAATTCCAGTGTCGAGCAGAGGAGTTTTACAACATGTTCACGTCTACTGAGGTACAACAATACGTTTCAATAGCTAACTATTTCAGCCAATTAATCAAATGACCGAATTCGATATAATGTTTGGTCATAATTTAAGATCAAACATTTCGTAAGCACACCGCATACCTTATCGATTATTTTTCTTTTTATTATTACCTCACTTTGACTACTTTTTGACTTGTGTAGATGGTTCAAGCTTTCACCAAAGGCCCGGTGAAACTGGATGCGAAAAAGAATGGAAAATTTGAATTGTTTGGGGGAAATATACATGGAGAATTTGTTGAATTATCGCCGTCTAAGATAATTCAAAGCTGGCGATGCAAGCAGTGGCCTGCTGAGCACTATAGCAAAGTGACACTTGAAATAAACGAGAAAAATGACCATACCGAAGTCAAATTAACTCAAACTGGCGTACCATCAAAGTAAGTTCCCCCGATATCCCTCATTTGTATATGTTCATTGTTCTTCTGGATTGTTTACTATACTATTTTTCATTAGCTGGTTAAACCTTATTCAATTGACCGTATTTCAGATTAATGGTTTCATATTTTTATTTATCAGTTTGCGTTCGTTTTCAGTGAAGCAGACACTACGAAGGAGAATTGGGAAAGGTACTACTGGGATGCTATCAAGAGGACGTTCGGATTTGGTTACTTTATGTGATTCGTAGTCGCATGAACTTTATTTTGTGACTCATAATATTTATTTCCATCAGTGGATCAAACGCGATACAATTAAGCATATAAATTCCATAAGCCTGTCAGTACTTCGATTTATTTCGTATGAATTTAAACCGCTCTCACCCGAGGGCTCAGCATTGTAAGTTATAATCTACAATAATATTTCGGCATCAAGCATATTTTTAATAACGTAGCTTTACATCTCTTTGTTATGTGATTATTATACATGACTTGAATAATAGAAACAGAAAGAGCGTCGTAGGAAAACTTTTCAACCTGGAAAATCGTATGCATATTAGATAAACTGAATTCCTTTACAGATTAATTTGTATTATTTGCTAACGCCCATTATTGAAGATTTTTTATTCATTCACAAAGAAGTTTATCATCAGGAATGTCCTCGAGCTGATTTAAGGTTTGGAAACTGGCAGCATCATCAGACCAACCATGCGGGCAGACAAGATAATTGAGTGGTTCATACGACTGAGGCAGTTTTCTGACTAAATTTCATGTTCTTAATCTCAGTAATTATGGACCTGCCGTTCGTCGTTCCTAATCAATTCATAAAATTTTGACTCGATAGGGTTCAAATAATTTGATTCTGGCATTTTTCAAAATTCGTCAAACTTCGCGAACAAAATGCGTACCAGTTGTTAGCTTTTAGTTCTTGCTGTTTATGAGGCAGAGAGTAGTTCAACGTACAATCGATTCATAGGAGCCTTTGATCTACTGATTGCGTCCTCGAAAATACTAAAGCGACACGTATAGACCATCATGAGACCAGTAGCTAAGAAAATGTGGCGAAAATGTTTCGTTATTCACATGTCACTTTCGACTCGTCTTCTGACGGAAAATCACATCAAAACAGGGTAACAAAAAATGAATTCTATCAGTCCAAGTTTACAATTTTACGACTGAAAAAATCCAAATCAGCATTACTGTTTCTTTTTAGTATTTGAAGCGATAAATTTCTCCTTCGATAATCGATTTAAGGTCGCTCTCGATGAATTACCTCACAGACCGTGCCTCAATATAATATGGTGTATCAAATGCAAATCAACTAATTCTATCAGTACTCGTAATTGGCCACATTTCGACTGAAAAAATTCCAAAGGGGTTAGCCTTCCTTTTCGGCGATTTTCAGAGCTCGGAAACTTTTGGTCTTAGAATGGTTTTGCAGGACACTTTTTCGACTAATTGGACCCTCAGGAACACGAAAAAGACATCGAAAAGAGCGTGGGACCAACAGCAGAGAAATCACAAGGAAAATCTTTCGATTTTCGGCTGTAACTCTTCAGATGTTGCTCGCAGCGTATTCGGACCACGCGCAATCGATTCCTCTCGAAAAATTACGTCGATATAGGGCATCAAATAATCAATCCAACCATACTGAAAAAACCGCCAATTTTAACCGAGAAAAATCCAAAGGGGTTAGCCTTCCTTTTCTGCGATTTTCAGAGCTCGGAAACTTTTGGTCTTAGAATGGTTTTGCAGGACCCTTTTTCGACTAATTGGACCCTCAGAAACACGAAAAAGACATCGAAAAGAGCGTGGGACCAACAGCAGAGAAATCACGAGGAAAATCATTCGATTTTCGGCCGTAACTCTTCAGATGTTGCTCGCAGCGTATTCGGACTACGCGCAATCGATTCCTCTCGAAAAATTACGTCGATATAGGGCATCAAATAATCAATCCAACCATACTGAGAAAACCGCCAATTTTGACCGAGAAAAATCCAAAGGGGTTAGCCTTCCTTTTTTGCGATTTTCAGAGCTCGGAAACTTTTGGTCTTAGAATGGTTTTGCAGGACCCTTTTCCGACTAATTGGACCCTCAGGAACACGAAAAAGACATCGAAAAGAGCGTGGGACCAACAGCAGAGAAATCACGAGGAAAATCTTTCGATTTTCGGCCGTAACTCTTCAGATGTTGCTCGCAGCGTATTCGGACTACGCGCAATCGATTCCTCTCGAAAAATTACGTCGATATAGGGCATCAAATAATCAATCCCACTATACCTCGAAAACCGCCAATTTTGACCGAGAAAAATCCAAAGGGGTTAGCCTTCCTTTTTTGCGATTTTCAGAGCTCGGAAACTTTTGGTCTTAGAATGGTTTTGCAGGACCCTTTTCCGACTAATTGGACCCTCAGGAACACGAAAAAGACATCGAAAAGAGCGTGGGACCAACAGCAGAGAAATCACGAGGAAAATCTTTCGATTTTCGGCCGTAACTCTTCAGATGTTGCTCGCAGCGTATTCGGACTACGCGCAATCGATTCCTCTCGAAAAATTACGTCGATATAGGGCATCAAATAATCAATCCCACTATACCTCGAAAACCGCCAATTTTGACCGAGAAAAATCCGAAGGGGTTAGCCTTCCTTTTTTGCGATTTTCAGAGCTCGGAAACTTTTGGTCTTAGAATGGTTTTGCAGGACCCTTTTCCGACTAATTGGACCCTCAGGAACACGAAAAAGACATCGAAAAGAGCGTGGGACCAACAGCAGAGAAATCACGAGGAAAATCTTTCGATTTTCGGCCGTAACTCTTCAGATGTTGCTCGCAGCGTATTCGGACTACGCGCAATCGATTCCTCTCGAAAAATTACGTCGATATAGGGCATCAAATAATCAATCCAAACATACTGAAAAAACCGCCAATTTCGCCCGAGAAAAATCCAAAGGGGTTAGCCTTCCTTTTTTGCGATTTTCAGAGCTCGAAAACTTTTGGTCTTAGAATGGTTTTGCAGGACCCTTTTTCGACTAATTGGACCCTCAGGAACACGAAAAAGACATCGAAAAGAGCGTGTGACCAACAGCAGAGAAATCACGAGGAAAATCTTTCGATTTTCAGCCGTAACTCTTTAGATGTTGCTCGCAGCGTATTCGGACTACGCGCAATCGATTCCTCTCGAAAAATTACGTCGATATAGGGCATCAAATAATCAATCCAAACATACTGAAAAAACCGCCAATTTCGCCCGAGAAAAATCCAAAGGGGTTAGCCTTCCTTTTTTGCGATTTTCAGAGCTCGAAAACTTTTGGTCTTAGAATGGTTTTGCAGGACCCTTTTCCGACTAATTGGACCCTCAGGAACACGAAAAAGACATCGAAAAGAGCGTGGGACCAACAGCAGAGAAATCACGAGGAAAATCTTTCGATTTTCGGCCGTAACTCTTCAGATGTTGCTCGCAGCGTATTCGGACTACGCGCAATCGATTCCTCTCGAAAAATTACGTCGATATAGGGCATCAAATAATCAATCCAAACATACTGAAAAAACCGCCAATTTTGACCGAGAAAAATCCAAAGGGGTTAGCCTTCCTTTTTTGCGATTTTCAGAGCTCGGAAACTTTTGGTCTTAGAATGGTTTTGCAGGACCCTTTTCCGACTGATTGGACCCTCGGGAACACGAAAAAGACATCGAAGAGAGCGTGGGACCAACAGCAGAGAAATCACGAGGAAAATCTTTCGATTTTCGGCCGTAACTCTTTAGATGTTGCTCGCAGCGTATTCGGACTACGCGCAATCGATTCCTCTCGAAAAATTACGTCGATATAGGGCATCAAATAATCAATCCAAACATACTGAAAAAACCGCCAATTTTGACCGAGAAAAATCCAAAGGGGTTAGCCTTCCTTTTTTGCGATTTTCAGAGCTCGGAAACTTTTGGTCTTAGAATGGTTTTGCAGGACCCTTTTCCGACTAATTGGACCCTCAGGAACACGAAAAAGACATCGAAAAGAGCGTGGGACCAACAGCAGAGAAATCACGAGGAAAATCTTTCGATTTTCGGCCGTAACTCTTCAGATGTTGCTCGCAGCGTATTCGGACTACGCGCAATCGATTCCTCTCGAAAAATTACGTCGATATAGGGCATCAAATAATCAATCCAAACATACTGAAAAAACCGCCAATTTTGCCCGAGAAAAATCCAAAGGGGTTAGCCTTCCTTTTTTGCGATTTTCAGAGCTCGAAAACTTTTGGTCTTAGAATGGTTTTGCAGGACCCTTTTTCGACTAATTGGACCCTCAGGAACACGAAAAAGACATCGAAAAGAGCGTGGGACCAACAGCAGAGAAATCACGAGGAAAATCTTTCGATTTTCGGCCGTAACTCTTTAGATGTTGCTCGCAGCGTATTCGGACTACGCGCAATCGATTCCTCTCGAAAAATTACGTCGATATAGGGCATCAAATAATCAATCCCACTATACCTCAAAAACCGCCAATTTTGACCGAGAAAAATCCAAAGGGGTTAGCCTTCCTTTTTTGCGATTTTCAGAGCTCGAAAATTTTTGGTCTTAGAATGGTTTTGCAGGACCCTTTTTCGACTAATTGGACCCTCAGGAACACGAAAAAGACATCGAAAAGAGCGTGGGACCAACAGCAGAGAAATCACGAGGAAAATCTTTCGATTTTCGGCCGTAACTCTTTAGATGTTGCTCGCAGCGTATTCGGACTACGCGCAATCGATTCCTCTCGAAAAATTACGTCGATATAGGGCATCAAATAATCAATCCCACTATACCTTAAAAACCGCCAATTTTGACCGAGAAAAATCCAAAGGGGTTAGCCTTCCTTTTTTGCGATTTTCAGAGCTCGGAAACTTTTGGTCTTAGAATGGTTTTGCAGGACCCTTTTCCGACTAATTGGACCCTCAGGAACACGAAAAAGACATCGAAAAGAGCGTGGGACCAACAGCAGAGAAATCACGAGGAAAATCTTTCGATTTTCGGCCGTAACTCTTCAGATGTTGCTCGCAGCGTATTCGGACTACGCGCAATCGATTCCTCTCGAAAAATTACGTCGATATAGGGCATCAAATAATCAATCCCACTATACCTCAAAAACCGCCAATTTTGACCGAGAAAAATCCAAAGGGGTTAACCTTCCTTTTTTGCGATTTTCAGAGCTCGAAAACTTTTGGTCTTAGAATGGTTTTGCAGGACCCTTTTTCGACTAATTGGACCCTCAGGAACACGAAAAAGACATCGAAGAGAGCGTGGGACCAACAGCAGAGAAATCACGAGGAAAATCTTTCGATTTTCGGCCGTAACTCTTTAGATGTTGCTCGCAGCGTATTCGGACTACGCGCAATCGATTCCTCTCGAAAAATTACGTCGAAATAGGGCATCAAATAATCAATCCAAACATACTGAAAAAACCGCCAATTTTGACCGAGAAAAATCCAAAGGGGTTAGCCTTCCTTTTTTGCGATTTTCAGAGCTCGAAAACTTTTGGTCTTAGAATGGTTTTGCAGGACCCTTTTCCGACTAATTGGACCCTCAGGAACACGAAAAAGACATCGAAAAGAGCGTGGGACCAACAGCAGAGAAATCACGAGGAAAATCTTTCGATTTTCGGCCGTAACTCTTCAGATGTTGCTCGCAGCGTATTCGGACTACGCGCAATCGATTCCTCTCGAAAAATTACGTCGATATAGGGCATCAAATAATCAATCCAAACATACTGAAAAAACCGCCAATTTTGCCCGAGAAAAATCCAAAGGGGTTAGCCTTCCTTTTTTGCGATTTTCAGAGCTCGAAAACTTTTGGTCTTAGAATGGTTTTGCAGGACCCTTTTTCGACTAATTGGACCCTCAGGAACACGAAAAAGACATCGAAAAGAGCGTGGGACCAACAGCAGAGAAATCACGAGGAAAATCTTTCGATTTTCGGCCGTAACTCTTTAGATGTTGCTCGCAGCGTATTCGGACTACGCGCAATCGATTCCTCTCGAAAAATTACGTCGATATAGGGCATCAAATAATCAATCCCACTATACCTTAAAAACCGCCAATTTTGACCGAGAAAAATCCAAAGGGGTTAGCCTTCCTTTTTTGCGATTGTCAGAGCTCGGAAACTTTTGGTCTTAGAATGGTTTTGCAGGACCCTTTTCCGACTAATTGGACCCACAGGAACACGAAAAAGACATCGAAAAGAGCGTGGGACCAACAGCAGAGAAATCACGAGGAAAATCTTTCGATTTTCGGCCGTAACTCTTCAGATGTTGCTCGCAGCGTATTCGGACTACGCGCAATCGATTCCTCTCGAAAAATTACGTCGAAATAGGGCATCAAATAATCAATCCAAACATACTGAAAAAACCGCCAATTTTGACCGAGAAAAATCCAAAGGGGTTAGCCTTCCTTTTTTGCGATTTTCAGAGCTCGAAAACTTTTGGTCTTAGAATGGTTTTGCAGGACCCTTTTCCGACTAATTGGACCCTCAGGAACACGAAAAAGACATCGAAAAGAGCGTGGGACCAACAGCAGAGAAATCACAAGGAAAATCTTTCGATTTTCGGCCGTAACTCTTCAGATGTTGCTCGCAGCGTATTCGGACTACGCGCAATCGATTCCTCTCGAAAAATTACGTCGATATAGGGCATCAAATAATCAATCCGACGATACCTGAAAAACCGCCAATTTCGACCCAGAAAAATCCAAAGGGGTTAGCCTTCCTTTTTTGCGATTTTCAGAGCTCGAAAACTTTTGGTCTCAGAATGGTTTTGCAGGACACTTCGTCGACTAATTGGACCCTCAGGAACACGAAAAAGACATCGAAAAGAGCGTGGGACCAACAGCAGAGAAATCACGAGGAAAATCTTTCGATTTTCGGCCGTAACTCTTCAGATGTTGCTCGCAGCGTATTCGGACTACGCGCAATCGATTCCTCTCGAAAAATTACGTCGATATAGGGCATCAAATAATCAATCCAAACATACTGAAAAAACCGCCAATTTTGCCCGAGAAAAATCCAAAGGGGTTAGCCTTCCTTTTTTGCGATTTTCAGAGCTCGAAAACTTTTGGTCTTAGAATGGTTTTGCAGGACCCTTTTTCGACTAATTGGACCCTCAGGAACACGAAAAAGACATCGAAAAGAGCGTGGGACCAACAGCAGAGAAATCACGAGAAAAATCTCTCGATTTTCGGCCGTAACTCTTTAGATGTTGCTCGCAGCGTATTCGGACTACGCGCAATCGATTCCTCTCGAAAAATTACGTCGATATAGGGCATCAAATAATCAATCCCACTATACCTCAAAAACCGCCAATTTTGACCGAGAAAAATCCAAAGGGGTTAGCCTTCCTTTTTTGCGATTTTCAGAGCTCGGAAACTTTTGGTCTTAGAATGGTTTTGCAGGACCCTTTTCCGACTAATTGGACCCTCAGGAACACGAAAAAGACATCGAAAAGAGCGTGGGACCAACAGCAGAGAAATCACGAGGAAAATCTTTCGATTTTCGGCCGTAACTCTTCAGATGTTGCTCGCAGCGTATTCGGACTACGCGCAATCGATTCCTCTCGAAAAATTACGTCGAAATAGGGCATCAAATAATCAATCCAAACATACTGAAACAACCGCCAATTTTGACCGAGAAAAATCCAAAGGGGTTAGCCTTCCTTTTTTGCGATTTTCAGAGCTCGAAAACTTTTGGTCTTAGAATGGTTTTGCAGGACCCTTTTCCGACTAATTGGACCCTCAGGAACACGAAAAAGACATCGAAAAGAGCGTGGGACCAACAGCAGAGAAATCACGAGGAAAATCTTTCGATTTTCGGCCGTAACTCTTCAGATGTTGCTCGCAGCGTATTCGGACTACGCGCAATCGATTCCTCTCGAAAAATTACGTCGATATAGGGCATCAAATAACTAATCCAAACATACTGAAAAAACCGCCAATTTTGCCCGAGAAAAATCCAAAGGGGTTAGCCTTCCTTTTTTGCGATTTTCAGAGCTCGAAAACTTTTGGTCTTAGAATGGTTTTGCAGGACCCTTTTTCGACTAATTGGACCCTCAGGAACACGAAAAAGACATCGAAAAGAGCGTGGGACCAACAGCAGAGAAATCACGAGGAAAATCTTTCGATTTTCGGCCGTAACTCTTTAGATGTTGCTCGCAGCGTATTCGGACTACGCGCAATCGATTCCTCTCGAAAAATTACGTCGATATAGGGCATCAAATAATCAATCCCACTATACCTTAAAAACCGCCAATTTTGACCGAGAAAAATCCAAAGGGGTTAGCCTTCCTTTTTTGCGATTTTCAGAGCTCGGAAACTTTTGGTCTTAGAATGGTTTTGCAGGACCCTTTTCCGACTAATTGGACCCACAGGAACACGAAAAAGACATCGAAAAGAGCGTGGGACCAACAGCAGAGAAATCACGAGGAAAATCTTTCGATTTTCGGCCGTAACTCTTCAGATGTTGCTCGCAGCGTATTCGGACTACGCGCAATCGATTCCTCTCGAAAAATTACGTCGAAATAGGGCATCAAATAATCAATCCAAACATACTGAAAAAACCGCCAATTTTGACCGAGAAAAATCCAAAGGGGTTAGCCTTCCTTTTTTGCGATTTTCAGAGCTCGAAAACTTTTGGTCTTAGAATGGTTTTGCAGGACCCTTTTCCGACTAATTGGACCCTCAGGAACACGAAAAAGACATCGAAAAGAGCGTGGGACCAACAGCAGAGAAATCACGAGGAAAATCTTTCGATTTTCGGCCGTAACTCTTCAGATGTTGCTCGCAGCGTATTCGGACTACGCGCAATCGATTCCTCTCGAAAAATTACGTCGATATAGGGCATCAAATAATCAATCCGACGATACTTGAAAAACCGCCAATTTCGACCCAGAAAAATCCAAAGGGGTTAGCCTTCCTTTTTTGCGATTTTCAGAGCTCGGAAACTTTTGGTCTCAGAATGGTTTTGCAGGACACTTCTCCGACTAATTGGACCCTCAGGAACACGAAAAAGACATCGAAAAGAGCGTGGGACCAACAGCAGAGAAATCACGAGGAAAATCTTTCGATTTTCGGCCGTAACTCTTCAGATGTTGCTCGCAGCGTATTCGGACTACGCGCAATCGATTCCTCTCGAAAAATTACGTCGATATAGGGCATCAAATAATCAATCCAAACATACTGAAAAAACCGCCAATTTTGCCCGAGAAAAATCCAAAGGGGTTAGCCTTCCTTTTTTGCGATTTTCAGAGCTCGAAAACTTTTGGTCTTAGAATGGTTTTGCAGGACCCTTTTTCGACTAATTGGACCCTCAGGAACACGAAAAAGACATCGAAAAGAGCGTGGGACCAACAGCAGAGAAATCACGAGGAAAATCTTTCGATTTTCGGCCGTAACTCTTTAGATGTTGCTCGCAGCGTATTCGGACTACGCGCAATCGATTCCTCTCGAAAAATTACGTCGATATAGGGCATCAAATAATCAATCCCACTATACCTCAAAAACCGCCAATTTTGACCGAGAAAAATCCAAAGGGGTTAGCCTTCCTTTTTTGCGATTTTCAGAGCTCGGAAACTTTTGGTCTTAGAATGGTTTTGCAGGACCCTTTTCCGACTAATTGCACCCTCAGGAACACGAAAAAGACATCGAAAAGAGCGTGGGACCAACAGCAGAGAAATCACGAGGAAAATCTTTCGATTTTCGGCCGTAACTCTTCAGATGTTGCTCGCAGCGTATTCGGACTACGCGCAATCGATTCCTCTCGAAAAATTACGTCGAAATAGGGCATCAAATAATCAATCCAAACATACTGAAAAAACCGCCAATTTTGACCGAGAAAAATCCAAAGGGGTTAGCCTTCCTTTTTTGCGATTTTCAGAGCTCGGAAACTTTTGGTCTTAGAATGGTTTTGCAGGACCCTTTTCCGACTAATTGGACCCTCAGGAACACGAAAAAGACATCGAAAAGAGCGTGGGACCAACAGCAGAGAAATCACGAGGAAAATCTTTCGATTTTCGGCCGTAACTCTTCAGATGTTGCTCGCAGCGTATTCGGACTACGCGCAATCGATTCCTCTCGAAAAATTACGTCGATATAGGGCATCAAATAATCAATCCAAACATACTGAAAAAAACGCCAATTTTGCCCGAGAAAAATCCAAAGGGGTTAGCCTTCCTTTTTTGCGATTTTCAGAGCTCGAAAACTTTTGGTCTTAGAATGGTTTTGCAGGACCCTTTTCCGACTAATTGGACCCTCAGGAACACGAAAAAGACATCGAAAAGAGCGTGGGACCAACAGCAGAGAAATCACGAGGAAAATCTTTCGATTTTCGGCCGTAACTCTTCAGATGTTGCTCGCAGCGTATTCGGACTACGCGCAATCGATTCCTCTCGAAAAATTACGTCGAAATAGGGCATCAAATAATCAATCCAAACATACTGAAAAAACCGCCAATTTTGACCGAGAAAAATCCAAAGGGGTTAGCCTTCCTTTTTTGCGATTTTCAGAGCTCGAAAACTTTTGGTCTTAGAATGGTTTTGCAGGACCCTTTTCCGACTAATTGGACCCTCAGGAACACGAAAAAGACATCGAAAAGAGCGTGGGACCAACAGCAGAGAAATCACGAGGAAAATCTTTCGATTTTCGGCCGTAACTCTTCAGATGTTGCTCGCAGCATATTCGGACTACGCGCAATCGATTCCTCTCGAAAAATTACGTCGATATAGGGCATCAAATAATCAATCCAAACATACTGAAAAAACCGCCAATTTTGCCCGAGAAAAATCCAAAGGGGTTAGCCTTCCTTTTTTGCGATTTTCAGAGCTCGAAAACTTTTGGTCTTAGAATGGTTTTGCAGGACCCTTTTTCGACTAATTGGACCCTCAGGAACACGAAAAAGACATCGAAAAGAGCGTGGGACCAACAGCAGAGAAATCACGAGGAAAATCTTTCGATTTTCGGCCGTAACTCTTTAGATGTTGCTCGCAGCGTATTCGGACTACGCGCAATCGATTCCTCTCGAAAAATTACGTCGATATAGGGCATCAAATAATCAATCCCACTATACCTCAAAAACCGCCAATTTTGACCGAGAAAAATCCAAAGGGGTTAGCCTTCCTTTTTTGCGATTTTCAGAGCTCGGAAACTTTTGGTCTTAGAATGGTTTTGCAGGACCCTTTTCCGACTAATTGCACCCTCAGGAACACGAAAAAGACATCGAAAAGAGCGTGGGACCAACAGCAGAGAAATCACGAGGAAAATCTTTCGATTTTCGGCCGTAACTCTTCAGATGTTGCTCGCAGCGTATTCGGACTACGCGCAATCGATTCCTCTCGAAAAATTACGTCGAAATAGGGCATCAAATAATCAATCCAAACATACTGAAAAAACCGCCAATTTTGACCGAGAAAAATCCAAAGGGGTTAGCCTTCCTTTTTTGCGATTTTCAGAGCTCGGAAACTTTTGGTCTTAGAATGGTTTTGCAGGACCCTTTTCCGACTAATTGGACCCTCAGGAACACGAAAAAGACATCGAAAAGAGCGTGGGACCAACAGCAGAGAAATCACGAGGAAAATCTTTCGATTTTCGGCCGTAACTCTTCAGATGTTGCTCGCAGCGTATTCGGACTACGCGCAATCGATTCCTCTCGAAAAATTACGTCGATATAGGGCATCAAATAATCAATCCCACTATACCTCAAAAACCGCCAATTTTGACCGAGAAAAATCCAAAGGGGTTAGCCTTCCTTTTTTGCGATTTTCAGAGCTCGGAAACTTTTGGTCTTAGAATGGTTTTGCAGGACACTTCTTCGACTAATTGGACCCTCAGGAACACGAAAAAGACATCGAAAAGAGCGTGGGACCAACAGCAGAGAAATCACGAGGAAAATCTTTCGATTTTCGGCCCTAACTCTTTAGATGTTGCTCGCAGCGTATTCGGACTACGCGCAATCGATTCCTTGCCCAAAACTACGTTGATATAGTGCTGCAAGGAGCAACTTTTAATACTTTTCAAAATCAGCTCAAGTTTGACTGAAAAAATCTAAAGGTTCAGGGCTAGTTCTTGTTTCCAGAGAAAAATTTTCCGTCTCGGAATAGTTTCAAACGACCTTCCAATTCTTGACTGAGAATTGGATCCCAAACAAGGATTGCGAAAAAGGCATTCAGAGAATCATAGGACCAATTCGCTGAGAAGATACGAAGAAAATAACGAGTAATTCATTTATTCTTCACTTTTACCCCAGATTACATAAAATAGTAGTACCACAATTTTATACAATATTATAATAATTACTGGTTTAGTATATTATTATCAGTCTAATGTATTAGTATAAAGTATCATAATTCTATTGTTCACAAACTTGGCAAAGTAGTATACACTGGTCCTGATCACTTGTACTATAACTAAGGCATTTCGAATAAACGGAAACTGAAACTTTGAAGCTTCGAGTTTGTGATTTTGGTTCTCCACCTGTTTGAAAACCCAGTGCAAGTGTGATGTTTTTCAGCCGTGAGTTATGATTTATTGCTCGGAGTGTGTCAAGACTGTGCGCAATGGATTCCTCTCGCAAAATTACGTCAACATAGGGTATGAATGGTTCGATTTCAGCCTTTTCCAAAATCCGCCAAAAATACACTGAAAAATATCCAAAGAGTATAGCTTTTTTACCATGTTCAAAGCTCGGAAACTTTTTGTCTTAGAATCGTTTTGCAGGGCTCTTCTAGTATTGTTATTACGATAACGAAATATTCGGGGAAAAGCCACTACTTATTGATTTTATAGGGGCTCAGAAGTAGTCGAGTTTCTCCAATTATGAATATGTTTTGCTTTTTTCGGTTTACTGCATTTCAGACATTTATAAAATTATGGAACAACGATTTTTAGAAAACGCGAATCGTCCAAATAACATTTCTTACTTCAGCCACATACAATTGAACAATATGAATCGCCAACCTCTAATAAAACTCCGTTGTAAACATCGCCTCCGAATTACGTCATACTTCGTGATTCTATGTTTTTGAACCTTCTGGGCGCTATACAATGAGATTGTACCATAGAGATATTATCAACACAGATCAGTGGGACTCTGGCTTCTTGTTAGTTCTAGGCTTGGATTGCGGCGCCTCTCGCGGTTAAATATATTCCACTGACCCTAGCTGATGTCCTGATAGCGCATTCGCAAGTCTCGGCGCGCGGTTAACGAATGTCGTCCTCCAAGTCAGCCGAATTATGTTTGCGTTCTGTATATTTAACTGTAATAGAAATCAGATAAATTCATCTAAATACTTATCGTTTACCGGCAGTGAAAAGTGATCGAGAATCAGGTCTACTCGAAACACACAATTTCTAAGTCTACGAGTCTTTCATCGCTTCTTGACGAACGTTGCGTGGTTATGTAGTTGAATACGTATGTACAATTCAAATGCACGTCCAATTTTAATACCGTACTTCGAAAACATTTCTTAAATACTATCCCAAGTTATAACCTTACTCCGTTATTTGCAACTCTGATACTCGTCATGGCATTATTGGCTAAAAACGTCTCATGCTTTGTGGAAACCGTGTTTCTGCGAACCGCTCTTGGACTAACCTCGACGAAAATTCTTAGGACAAATAGAATTTTACTCCACTCAACAAAACTGAATTATGCTAAGGAAGCCCTCTCCCAAAAATCAGAGTAAGTAGTTTCATTCGATCCTACATTCTTTTTTCTCGATACGACTCAGTCGATAAACATTCTTTAATTCGTTTCAGAATAAAGGTAACATTCGTCAGGGCAAGCGGGGAAAGAATTGAGGCCAAAGGAAAGGAGGGAGATAGTCTTCTAGATGTAATAGTTAACAATGACATCGATTTGGATGGTTTTGGTATAATAAATTCTATCAATTTGAAACAGTAAAACTGATCAACACAATTATAGGACAAAAAATGGTAAAATGAAACCACTTAAGAGTGTTAACTGATTTGAATTAGGTGCCTGCGAAGGTACGCTCACGTGCAGCACCTGCCATTTGATATTTTCTAAGGAGGTGTACGATTCTCTGCCGTCCAAACCCACCGACGAGGAATTGGACATGCTTGATTTGGCCTTTGATCTGACGGATACGTATGTAGCATTTTATTCTTAAAAATTTGTGTTGTTATCTCCGATGATATATTGATATTATAATATTCAATGAATGTGGCCTTGTGCGACATAGGCATTGGCAATATATTTGTAGCAAAGAATTTTATACATTCGTGACTTACAATTCCAGAATGCTTTGAAAAAATCCATATATGTATAATAGACACTGGACATTGAACGAAAACCTTAGATTGATCATTGCTGACCAATAATACACCTGGAGTTAAGGCTATTATTTAATCTTGTGTTTTAATCTATTCTTTCTTGTTTGCTTTTATTCACAGTTCTCGACTAGGGTGTCAAATTACGTTGAGCAAAGAACTAGACGGCCTAGAAGTACGAGTACCAACTACCATAAATGACGCAAGGTCATAACAACATTTACCATTTGTGAACTACCCAAAGTAGGGTACACCTGCAGTTCTGTTGCAGGTGTGCAACTCCAAGGGCAGCGCCTATTTATAGATGAATTTTGTATAATAGATCATGAGACACCATGATTAGATAACTGAGATTCAAGAAAATGCATAAATAATAACTTGTATGAAAACAGTAATTGTGTACTAATAACAATACAAATAATGCTAATCAACATGATGTATAATAGATGCAGAGTCCGATATACGGAAATAATTATAAAATAATTCTACCCTAGATAGACAATTTGTTATTTATGTAATATACATTATCAGACGATGATTAATTATCGTATGCATTGTTAAAATTGTGGCATTTGAGTATCGTAACTTTATTTCCACTCCTTGGCCCTTTAATATCCTACTACTTTAGACAAGAAGTTAGAGTTGATTGGTCTCTATTTCCTGAAGTGATACTTGCAGTATAATGTTATAATTGAATGACACTGTTCCGTAATTATTTTTGAATCAAATTATGAATTACTAGGTTTCTGTTTAATTACGAATCACATAGTGTTCCAACAAAGGTAATTCTGAGCGTAGCACCAAGCAGCATATTATTGTTGCGAACAAAAATCAATCGTTGATCGTTATACTTTGGTTAGATGCATCGGAAATTTTGTTTTTCCAACACATGCTATAAAAGTCAACTTTTCAAACCTTGTGGAGCGTGAATAAAGTGCTCTATTTTTGAACAGTGTGATAAAACGATGATGGTGCATTCGCTTAGCCGAAATTCTCAATTTTACACACTAGAGGTTTCTTGGCACATGCGCACGGCCCGATAACTTAACTTTACGCACTAACGGTGACGTCATTGGGTTAAGTTCGACCTGAAATTTGTGGGATTAGGTCAGGTTTCATGAAACTACGCCTCTCGACCTCTTGATTTCCTTTGACCTACGTCCTTGTAATTATTATATTACATTAGTTTACCTTTCAAATCAAACTTTTCTTTGCAGAAGTTGGAAGAAATGGCGTGTATCACACGTGCGGATGGGCGATATCTGACTCGTGTGTTTACAGCGTTTGCCTTGGCTCCTGCTGCAAACTTCACACTCGTCAGAAATCGCTCACTTTTCGCACTTATAGTACAGTATACTATTTCCACATTGCACTAATTCAAATTAAGTAATTAAGCACCTCCGGAAATTTCCTCAGACATATATAGAAAATATTGGCAAAACCTAGTAGAAATATTTTATCCTGGCATGTTCTTGTAAGATGTTTCATATGGTATCCACAAAAACAGAGTTAAGGGGCCTCTTCGGGATATGACGTACGCCGGAAATGAGACGGAACGTTGGTTCCTTCGAAAATCGCATCCATTCGTAAACTCCATCAGACCTTCATCCGTTATTCAATGCATCACTGTATACGAGCCACGGGGTAATGATTGATGGTCGAAATGTGACGTTCGATTTTCATCCCCTCTGAAACCCAAACCGAAAAATCGCGATAATCAATCCAAGAATACAAGCTATTTGTAATATTACGTACAAGATACGGGACTGAAGATATTAAATAGCACACTTTTTGTTGAAAATTGATAATCACGATCCAGCGATCAGCTACTTTCAAACCGTGAACTGAATCTATAATTTTTTCTAATAATTCTTACGCGATAGAGGATGACAAATAAAAATCAATAATGCTTCTGGCAGTTAATCCTGAGTTCATAATTGGATATGTGTATATAAAATGATTTCGCTGCCTAAGGTGATAAGTAATTAACCCAATGATTGATTTCGTAGAAATATTCTCGTTTCAACTCTAGAATTCACCCCCTAGTGAGTTACGAAAAATTTTTCGCCGGAGCAATCAGACCGCAACATCCCAACTCAATCAATTAATTACTCCGTTATCTCGATTGGTACGTTTCAGGATCAAATTAAACTTTCTGTTGGTGGGATGCTGTAGCTTCCCGCAAGTCAATGCTCATTCATCTTTCCACGCGCAGTGCCTTCAGGCCTAGGTATACTCGGGCGGGGCGGATCGGCGCATGCGCCTGAGAGCCGCAGTGCCGTATTTTGCGGAGTTTTTCGTGGGGCTTATTCCGAAATTTGGATCAGATTTCATGGTGCTAATTAATGGGTGAAGACAAACCGCTCAAATTACCAACGCTACGAACAGGAGGCAGAACAAAATCTTTCTCGATTTCAAAAATTACCGGGATCTCGCTAACCTACTGAGTTCAACTGAACGCATAGCTTCGTTTGTCGGAAATATGGGCAATTATAAATAATAATCGCGCGACATGATACGTCTAAATTTGAATAGCCAACTGTTGAATATACCGCGAAGATAATTCGAGCTTGAAAATTCGACTGTACGGTGATTAAGTTGTTGTTCGCAAAATTCTGGGGGATTATTCGATGCTTGCATGCAATTTTGATTTTCATGTATGTCCTTTATTGATCTATATAATCATCCGATTCAAACTACACCTTCTGATAAATTCCAATTTAACCAATACCACCCCTCGCCTCGAGTTCTGAGTTTGAATTTTCCGGCCCTGAGATCCTGAGGGTTGCCGGGGGTGAGTGGACGGATTCCACACCCACATCTCGTCTCTCTCACACAGTGTGCTTCTCCTCGGAGATGAGGAGTAGCCGAAATTTCGTGTGGCTGTGCGTCTTGGAGTCCGAGCTGCTTTGCAAATTTTCATGTAAATTATTCACTGGCCGTAGTTTAACTTGATTAAAATAAACCCCGGATTGTTTAAAACTCAATTACTGTCATTAATGTATATTCGATTAAAACGTCAGCTTATATTTGTCGCGACGATTCGCAAGCCGTTTGGAATACTGAAATAATGTTATTGTCTCATTTTATCGCAAAAATTTAGTGATAACACATAATAATTATTTACACGCATAGTACTTCTGGGATTTGATCGACACATAATATTTGCCTTTTACGTATCAAATCCTTCTCACGAGGGTTAAGGACGATTCTGTGCTCCGAAAAAATTGTTATTCAAAGTGCGGTTTTTCGTTTTTTGTTTTTGAATTATCGTACCTTGCTCGTGGACAAGCATAAGTCTGGAATGACTAGAATACAATATCGTCAGCATATAACAAATCCACACAAAAATATTGTAGCTCGTACGCATGATGAAAGATTCGTTAAAAAATTTTTGGAAGACAGATGTCTTGAGAATGACAAGATTAAGTGTATAAGTAACGCAAACTGCAAGAATAATAAATGTTTCAAGAACATATCCAGTCTAAAGGTAAACGCATGAGTTAATCGAGCAAAAAATACAGAAATATCACAAATTATTTATTAATCAAGAGCCTCTCACGTTTCAACAATGTTTGCTTCATGCATTATCATATCTAGTGGGCTTTTTTACATTTAGATAATTGACCGTATATTATTTTTTTTAGCCTGCAGCAAGCCGCATTTAAGCTGCGTTCCGAGGTGCAATATGGGAAATCGACGATACGTTAAGTAAAAACAGAAGAGAAGTATAGGAGTGTCTCATCTTAAGGAGTGAGACAGCAATTCGTAGTTGGTTTTCGCATAAGAAGGTTGAAGCACGCGAAGGTGCCGCTAATAAAACGATCGTAAAATTGTAGCTCATGACGGCAAGACATAACGATGGTGCCTCAACGATTGTCCTTGTATTTCTCCTATTGCTCAACGTCATGCTACAGATCGGTGAGGCAAACATTAATTTCGCATAAAGTCTATCACAGTGAACATAAAGTTTTCCATTAAACCTAACTTCTGTTCCTCCCTGATCTTCGCAGAGAGTTTAGCCGGCATCGAGACGGATAACGTAGCGAAAACTGGACAAGAATCTGCCGGGGAATCACCGGCAATTGTCGAAAACGATTTGGTAGCCCCCATGAGTTTTGGGACTGATAACTCTACAGTAATAGTCGCACAGACTGGGTCAACTGCCCTCATACCATGCATCGTAAAAAATATTGGTGACAGCATGCATGTAAGTTCATCTAATAACGCACTTAATTTAGAAATTATTTATCCTTACATTGAGCGGATTTGAACAAACAGAGGATCGCAGCGTCCATATTGGCATAAGTTCGATAGATCGTGGCAGAGTTTACATGATAACGCAATTGTACAGGTATCGTGGATACGAAGAAGAGGTGTTCAGCAACTGTTAACCGTCGGCTTAACGACGTATGCGAGTGATGAGCGTTTCCAGGCGATACATTTTCAACACAGCGAAGACTGGACGCTTCAAATAAAATACGTCCAACAACGTGACGCAGGAGTTTACGAATGTCAAGTGTCCACGCACCCTCCATCCAGCATATTCCTATTGCTACAGGTGGTCGGTGGGTTCAGATTCTGATGGCTGTTCTTCTTATTGTCTACGATAAAGAAATGATCGAAAATTGTGTAATAATATCATAAAATGAATTTTACAGATGCACACACGGAAATAGACGGACCGATGGAAAAATTCGTCAGACCCGACAGCACGCTGTTGCTGCACTGTGTTGTTAAAAAATCGACCGAAATACCGTCGTATTTGTTTTGGTACCATAATTCTCGTATGGTGAACTTCGATACCGATCAAGGATACAATGTTAGCAGGGATTCATCGGGGAGAGAAAGTTGGCTCGAAGTTTCCAGAGCGACGTCACGTCATTCTGGAAATTATACATGCGTTGCGAGTAACGCGAAGTCGACGCGTGTTCTAATACATATATTCAACGGGGATAATCCAGCAGCAATGCAGCATAGTGCAGCCGCATCTTCTGCCATAAGTTTACATCCTCTATATCTTGTTATTACGGTTGTCCTTAATAACTTTATCGCTGCGGTTTTATCGCGGCGCGTACATTCGTCCAATGAAAATATCAAAATTAAGTACTTTCGATGAGAACACGAATAAAGAATGAACTCCCAGCACGAGTCGTCGTTATAAATTCTGAATTATTTATGATAGTTGAAGTTCAGCTAAAGTGGATAATGTTATGAACTTGAGATATTCCAATTTGAAACCGACATAATATGTATGACGGTGTCGTGAAAGTTTTAAAAAACTATGACGATTAATCAAAACGAAATTACACCTCATTGTTTAACGAACAACTATATATTTCGGGAATTCCATGCGAACACGAACTACGTCTGACCGTCACCATTTCTGAGTTTGTTTATTTTTTGCAATTGTTTCAACTCTGAAACAGTAATCTGGATTTTCACAAATTTTTTTGTTCAACCGAAACCTTGTTTGAACGGCCTAAAAATTCCTGAGAAATTCTCGAAATTTCTGTTCCTTACTTCACAACATAAAGTTGACAAAAAAATGTCGGATGTACCGAAAAAAAAGGGACAAAAATCGCTCCGTAATAGAATCCGTCAAGAAATGTTCCGTGCGAACAATAGAAGTTTTGAGAATTTTTCGGGAATTTCCAGACCGTTCAAACAATGTTTCGGTTAACCAAAAAAATTCAGAGTGCTGCAAAAAAATCTAAAAAAATCGGTTTATCATGGGCCCAGTCTTTAAATGTTTGGAAAAGGAAATACAGTTTTTTAGAATTTTTCGAGAATTTTAAACAAGGTCCTTTTCAAAATCACTCCTAATATTTATTAATAAAGACCCAATTGAACAAAAAATCTGAAAAATTCAGAGTACTGTTCCAGAGTTGGAACAATGACAGAAAAATTATTGAACAAAATCAAAAATGGTATGAGTCAGACGTTGTTAGCGTCGCATGGAATTCCCCATATATTCTATGGGCGTGATATTTTGGAAATTTCAAAAAACAAAATGTATTATATGTTCACTAAATGAAAAACTACGATTCATCCGGGAGTTCGAAAAATATAATTTTTAATTGAAGCTGCTCACGTATACGTATATAAATAAGTGCTGTACATGGTATGAAAACTATTTTTTTTATTTCTAAAAAGCACATAGGTAATTCTGTCGATTTAAGCCAATAGGTTGGGTGAAAGTAATGTTTAATGGTCGTGTAACGCTTTTGGTTGTAACCGAGCAGAACTGTAAGAATATTTTCTTCGTTGAATGTCTACAAATATCCTACCAATTATTTGGCTTGTCCAATGGAATCAGCCAATTGTTGTAACGATATTTGCAAACATATGGGGTAACAGAAATGTGTTAACAAACTGCGGAGGTTGTCGAATGAGTAGAGTAAATTTGTCCAAGAAAAAAAAAATTACGTGTTAGTACCACTTAACAAACCATACTGTACGAGTACACCGATATTTAATTTAAATCGAGATATTTTTAAGATTCCGTCCTGCGCAGGGATTATTATTATTACTATTATCTTTGTTGGTATTTTACCTGAAAACAAACTACGGCCTGTAATTATTACCATCAATTATGTAGTTGTTCAATAATTGATGTTATTTTCAACTAAAAAGCACGTATATTCTTTAAAAAAAAGATGATTATAATACAAGTATGTTATGTCAAGTCATTGTTCAACTACATAGTTAATTACAAAAATGAGTACAATTTATTGTCCACTAGAGAAATTGATATTTACTGTTTAACTTTATACCGTGTGTCCCTGAGGAAAGTGCTCACCTTATGATCGTGCGTCAAGTCATTTGAATTTCATTGGCTGACAGTTAACGCCTGATTGTGCAGCCGACGTAATACCAATCGCA
Organism: Diprion similis; assembly: GCF_021155765.1. NCBI lineage: Eukaryota > Metazoa > Arthropoda > Insecta > Hymenoptera > Diprionidae > Diprion > Diprion similis. The sequence goes on from NC_060114.1 coordinate 18,080,151, forward strand.
ACTGTCAGAAAATGTCCCTAGGAGTCCGCCGTTACCCGTTAGTCGTAGGCTCCTAGGGATATTTTCTGAAGAACGCTATTGTCATTGCGGCGGCTGCTCAATCAGGCGTTAACTGTCGGCCAATAAAATTCGAACGACTTGACGCACGCGCATAAGATGTGTACTTTCCTCATAGACACACCGTATAAAATTTTTTTGACATAGATCGACACAAAGTATAACTTATTATTGTCCGATAGTATCAGATCAAACCAAAGCATCGCCTTGTGTTAGAGAGTTAAACATGATAGAAAAATCAGTTATTCTTAATTAATATAGGGGTACGAGTGGAACGTAATGTATTTCTCCGAGACGAACAGTCTATGAATGTTTCAAAATTTTCTTCCAACGTATGATGTATGCATGTACTTAGCGTAATATGCAATGGCAGATTGCATTTTTGCATAAATATCAATATATAGGTCAAGAAGTATGAGGTTGATATATATGTATAAGTTATGCTCGTACTACGCGTTGATTGGACATCTTACGTTCATTAATTTTCTTCAGCCGCGTTCCCTCGCAAACAGAAGGTTGTGAAATTTTAGGATTGTCGTTAACTCTTCACGCAATTATTTTTCCAGGTGAGACCAAAATGTATCGTATAGGTATGAATGTTACGAGAAGACCTTGAATTCCGTACATGACATATTATTCTTTTATTAGCTAATTTAAATGACTAATTGCTGTACAATTGTTCATAACATAATATACCTACACAAACTGTCATCTTGACTGAATAAAGAAATAAAATTGTTTTCCCGTTGCTCTGAATTAATATTGTACAATATATGTTTCACAGATTTGCGGACATTAAACTCTGCGGTTTGTTTGCCGTGGAAACAGAATGCACACATGCAACGGGTCAAGATTGTGTCATGTAATGCAAAAAAATGAGAGTAAGAATTGTACATATATTCAACGAGGATAATCCAGCGGTAATGCAGCACAGTGCGGCCGCACCTTCTGCCATAAGTTTATATCCGCTATATCTTGTTATTACGGCTGTCCTTAACCCTGCGCGGATCATATGGGTCCTTTTCGTCCTGCAGCTAATATCTCACGTATTTGGAGAGAAATAAATCTAAAAAAATTCTAGAATACCCTTCGTTGATCCACTTCAAGGTTTCACAGTTGTTATAGTCGGTGCATATGTTTTATTTTCAAATAAAAGGTTTTAAACAATGAAATTTTCGAAAAAAGTTGTTTCACGAAAAAAATCCCCAAGTTTTTCTGTTTAACAAAAACCAAAAAATCTTGCACGACTTCATAGGTGTAACTATATTCTTTCAAAAAAAAAATTTCTTGATTTTCCACATTTCAAAAATTATATTTATTCTGCCATCTGAAAGTAGGGTATTTTTCGGGTATAAAAATTACCGTAAAATAACGTGTTTTCCATCATAAAATAAAATGTCATTTTTTTATTGATAAATCTTGCATTTTTTGACCATGCAAGATTGTTTTTACCTCGAATCATATGGTTTGGGGGACGGCCACATGCTTCAGTTGCCGTCAATACATTATCTTCTGCCTCAACATTCCAATTATCACATGCCACAATTATGTCGAAATCACCATCATCGTCTCCATCTTCAACATCTGAATGATTGTCTTCCACAATTTCTTCGTGTCTTTCATTGTCGGAACATTCATCGTAGTCTCTGCAGCTAACACAGAATGGCACAGCTGATGGTGGACTCCTAGGGACATTTCCTAACAGTCGCTATTGGCATTGTGTCGACCAATAAAATTCGAACGACTTGACACAGATTCACTCAAGTTTTCAGTATAAATGATCACACCACTGTGGAAATATAATTTTAACAGAATCAAATACAAATTTTTGGATTTGGTCGAACATTAAAAAGAATCAGAGGTAAAAGTCTTTTTTCTTTACGATATGGGTTCGAAGAAAAAATACACACAGAAATTCACGGATAACAATGTGAAGCACGAATTCTTACAGGAGAAGGTGGAAATTAATCGTATGAATGAATATTTTCCGTTTTTTTTTTTTTTTAATAGGTCCAACAAGGGTTTATTCTACACTTATCATATTAAACGTTTCACCTCTGTCGCATCTTACATGCTCTCTGGCATGTTTATAATATGTATATTTTTTCTTTATTTATTACAATTTATATTTAAGATTTTTTTATTTAGCAGGAGTAAAAGATCCATTTCCTACTATATCTGTAACATGTGCCTTGCTCGATAACTTTCGCTTCGTACGTCATATAATATATATATATATATATTCATATTCATAGGTATTAGACTTATATTTTAATTATATATACATACAGGATTTTCAATTCGAATGATACGACGTCGTACTGAAAATGAGTTTCTGTATATGTATCTTCTTCAATCGAGTTGACAGTAGTATAAAGTCTGTGAATTTTGATGCAGACAAAAAAAAAACAGAAAATTTCATCTTCGTACATAATACTGAAACGCGCTGTATTAACTTTCCGATTAAACATCACAACCGGAGGGTCGTAATTCCGAGACGACCTTTTCAACTTCAAGGACCAAGTTTTTCTATATACGTACACTACGGCCTCCAACTTCTAGTAATAACCATATATCATTTCGGAACACCCTGTATATTAGGCTGGAACGACAGTTAAATTCCTTGTTTCATCCTTATTTCGCACAGTTCAAAAGGAAGAGTGATCGTGGGTCTAGAATATTTTCATTTTTGGTTTCTTTTTTTTCCAAACTTAACAATATCTTGAAGTTTCACAACTTCCGATGAAAAGTCATGTTTTCCGTTTTAGCTTTATTTAAATATATATATATAATATATGTTATTTATTTATATATTATATATATATATATGTATTATTTATTTTTCACTTTGTACAGCTTTTTGTGCGCTTAATTTCTTTTAATCTTTTAACATTCTACTCAGAAGACGATGAAAAAAAGTTTATCAATGAAATCGACAAATGATGTTCCTAAGAGAAAAAAAAAAAAAAAAACCACGAACAAATTGTTTAAATATTCATGAAAATTCTGTAATATCGTTATTAATTTCACGCGATTGTTATGTATAAGTTATGAAACAGTTAGACAGTCAACATTATCGGATTTCCGTAATCACTCCAATCATCAGGATCAGATACTTCTGTTTCGTTTCTCCTACACCGACGAGTACAATTTTTCACAGTACAACCGCATTTTGGAAATTATTGTTATCACTATTTTTGTATGAAAGAAAATGAAAAAATAAAGAGACAGTATTTTCTCCTAATAAATTTTCGTTCCAGCCTACCGTATGCAAGTACCACCATGTATATATGTACACAGTTGCGCTTTTATTACAAATACAAAAACAGTCTACTTAATAATAAATAATAGAGGCGTATATTACGAAACAAATTCATATATATATACATATATATGCATATATGTATATATATATGTGTATGTGTATGTATGTATATTGACTATTACATTATATCCGTTTTTTTTTAGAACTTAAATGCGTACACGCAATATATATGTATATATAGTCATGTAAATCAAGTATATGTATACATATATATATATACAGATACGTGTATGCACCTATAATTTTTTATATTACCGTTATTAATATTATCATTATTATTATCGATATTATTATTGTTTTTGTTGTTATACTTATTATCATTAGTTTATATTATCCATTATCATTTATATCACAACTATAATATGTATACTAATTCATGAATCAATTGCTTTATACATTGTAAGTATTAACTTCATTTTACACTAAGTAATAATAACAGATCTCGGAGGATAGGAAAAGGATGAGGAATGGTGTTGTGGGTATAAAGGAGAGAGAGGAAGGAAGGAAGAAAGGAAGGAAGGAAGGAAGGAAGGAAGAAAGGAAGTAGTATGGCGATGACGCGTGGTAACATACGAATGCTAAATCACGTAATTTAGTTTTAGTTAATAATCTATCATCTTTGGAGTGTCCGTCCGCGTTGCCAGAGTTCTCTCATAGCTGATACCACTTTTTGTCTTTATATTTAAGCATTATACCGTGCGCCGACTGGGAGAATGTCTCAGCCTCGGACATCATGCGTGCTGTTCTGTCCTCAAGTTGCGACAGCTTGTCACCTCGCTCGACGACCATCTGATGCGCGTGACTGACATCCCCCATCGCACTGTTTGCCTTCTCTCTAAGACCATTGTTGTTGGTACATGGTCCCGGGATATGCTTAGCCACCGTGCGAGAAGCTCTGCCACTCGATTCTCCGACTGAAAATTTTTAGCAGCATTGATTTCGTTCTTGGTTTGAAATAATCTTTGAGTTTATTCCCTTGTTACGTAATGTACCACTATTAAACGGCAAGTGATACGAACAATTGGGATAATTTTTCGTAAACAGTGTGTTTGGTGAAAAATGTAAGACGTAACTGACGAATATCGAATTTTTATTTACTTACAAAGTTCTTCTCTGTCCAGGCTTCTCGAACCACCGCCAAACAAGCCTCGTAAAAAGCTCTCTTTCGGTGGTTCCGGCATCTCTTGACATATGAATATCTCTCCCATCATTTCCGTCAAGTCAGCCCTATAAATATTTAAATTTTCTAAACGCTCGTTACATGCTATTCTGATTATTTTGTCAAAATAAGTGTTGTAGATATTAAACTGCACAACGAAAATTCACTCGTGTGTATTTCAAAAAAGGAGAAACTCACCAAAACTCGTTACAGACTGTAAACTTTTGTATCTCTGTGGGTGACGTGAGGTACAAACCGTGGCCTTTGTTGCTAAAGCAAAACGTTCTGGCGATTCTGTAAAACATAATGTTAAAAAAAAAAAAAGGAAGCAGAAGGTTTTTTAATTTTTCTATAAGCTGTTAATTTCTCTCTGCCAATCTTCACAAGAATACGGAATTAACGAATGTGAATTCATTACAGATTTAGTTTTATATACACATTGTTCAATAAATTTAATGTCACACACACACAGACACACAATTTTATACCGAGACGGATAAATTTTATTTCAACATTTACGAATGAAAATTTAAAAAAAATTGTACAAGTTTGCAGATATTTTATCTCTTTCGCAGTTATTGCAGTGATTAATAAACAGGTAGAGTGAGAGAGAGAGAGAGAGAGAGAGAAAGAGAGAGTGAAATAAGAAGAAAATTTACGTATAATTTGCGATGAGAAATATCATCATACGTGGCAACCTTCCTTTTTATACAATATAAATTTTGTATTGCATTGATTGTATGTACCAGATGATATCTGTGTGCTAAGATTAGTGAAAATTAACATTGAAGAGATATGGAATGTCGAAATTTTTTTTTTTTGACGATAATAATTCCGATCCAAGCTACTTGGTATAAGTGTATTGGTGCTGTGTATGTTGAGTATTTCAAGTCTGCGGATACCGGTTACAATCACTACTTGTAGGATGTTAGTAAATATTTTTAGACGAGGTATTATTGTCGTGTTACGGTATAAAACTTACAGATCGGTATCCTCATTGACAAATAGCTGTTGTCCCCATATCGACAACATGGGATCTTCAATGCCACGTTTTGTAGTCTGAAAACTGTTATATCAACTGTGAGACTAGACCGAACTAAAATAATAAAAGAATAATAACCAGCGATGTGTAAGTACATACCAACTATGAGAGCTATGACAATACAAAATAACTACACGTATAAACAGGAAAAGGTTCTACCGATACTGGATTATTTTATCCGACGTTTTTAGCCGGCAATAAAAATGAGAAATAATTTTGCCTCCAATCATGATGAGAAAAAATAAGGAAGGAAACGAAAGAAAATTAACAATAAAATCGTGCTTTATGATTTACAAATTTTACCAGTTCTTTTTTTAAATCTTTCATTTGTTTATTTTTGTTTTCTTTTTCGCTTTACCCTCGTAGATATACCTCTTCTTACCTGAGATCTACCAACGGCAGAAAGTCAACGTCTATTAGTAACCTTAGACTCGGCAGGCTATAAGTCGCAATGTGTCCGCTAGAAACGTAGCACACTAAACATACGCTATCTGAAACACAGAATAAAATGTTCAGGTGGTAAAATTTCTAGCTTTTTTAGCTCTATCGATTGTCAGAATAGTAATAAACGGACTGTTAATTTACCTTTTAAGGAAGTTATTTCAGCCTTTATTACAAAATCTGTGTCAGCGAGCTGCTGTTTGTACATACAGGTCTGTGACGGAAGAGCGACGACTCTGGCTTGCTTTTCTGATGTTAATACAACGAATTGTCTATCACCAAATCCCTCACCCGATACTTGAACATTTAAAGTTGGAGATATACCGGTACTTGTGGATTTTGTTGGAGTTTCTGCGGAATATTGATGAAATAAGCATTACCGTTCAACGCTGAACATTTTGGAACATTAAATGTTTATAATGACAATTAGACGATGAAATGTGTTGAGTAACCGACAAAATTCCAGGAGACTAAAAACTCACTGTTACGATCCTTGCTGTCCGAGTGTTCTTCTCTCCACGATTCGTAAGAGTAGGGAATCAGGGCGCCGTTGCAATCGAGAAATGATATGGTGAGCATGGAGCCTTTCAGTTTGAACATCGAACCACCTGCGCCAAGAACGACACATGATAAGTTTACGAAAACAGATAAGTTGAGGAAAATTACTTCAATTTCTAAAATATCCCCTAACTTACTGTAGGTGACAACGTGTATCGGCTGTGCGTGTCTCTGTTCGCCGCAGCTCGGGGCGCTGAACACAACTGTAAGTACGGAGCCCTGGGAAGTGCCAATCCACAAGGTAGGAAAGGCGTTGGCTTCTGTGAATAGCGATAAACAGCGATTGATTATTGGCTGACAGAGACGAATATGATGTCAAGGATACGCATATGACACTTTACCATTCTTCTTTGTGTAGGAATCTGCGAATACCAGGCAATTTATAGTTTCCGTTATATTTTCCAACGACGACATGCTCGAACTTCGTGATTGAGTGAAGGAACTGTCCAGTTTATCTGACCGGCCAGCATTTCCGAAAACAGAATTTCACTTTATTTCAATGTTATCAGTGTGCCAAGCAGGAGTGTCATATTCATGCAATTCTAATACGTGTGAAACTTATTCTTTTAAATCTCCACAACAGCAGATTGAATGAGTATAGATTATACATCATTCGATACTTTGTTACACATATCTCACAATATCTCTGTCAATGTATCTGTGAATTCTCTTGTCGCGTATGTTAATCCTAACAATTCGAACATCAATCGCAAGATAAATTAAATACAAACGCTTCGCACCCCTAATCTTTTCTTAAATAATTTTCTCCAGTAACTTTTGCAGTTAAAATTTTCAACAATTATGTTGACTTCGTTAATTCTACTGAGAAATCCCTCGGTTACTAGAAAAAAAATTCGATCCTAGCATTAATAGGGTAATCGTGGATTATCCGAAGCGACGGTTTCGCCATTGCCATGGTCTTGTGCCAATAACCATTCATCGATTGTCACCACACGATCAGCGAGATTTTCAATCGCGTTTCGGTTGAAGTTCTGGCACAAAATCGAACCTTTCTAAAAAAAAAAAAGGAAAAAAAAAACAACAATGCAATATATCAATACATCCTCACGAGTATCAAGCCTATGTCGAGGAGAGTGGTGGAGTCAATTTCGAGCATACACAGACGGCATTGTGATGTTTGAAGGACAAACATCTTCCTTCTGCCGAGTCATAATTATTTGATTATTTAAAAACATATTCGATACGCCATTATTTTTGACTCCACTAAGCCCAAAGTTAACAAATAAGAGTTAAGCCCGGACGATCCTCTCGTTACTATATATAATAGATTATAAGTTACTCACCCTTTGCTTATTAAGTTCGGAAGCTATTTTTAAAGTATTACTTTTTTTTTTTTTTTTTTTTTTTTTAACGTTTTAGTAAAATAACGTGTAAATATATATTATATCTTTGTACAAAATACTTTGTGCCACGCAAAATCACTCTCTAACGTTCAAATGCTGATACAGAAGAAAGGAAAATTTGACTACTGATAGAATATAGTACAACATATCGAGGTCGCGCCAACATCGACGAGCAATTACGGTGAATGCACTGCTGCTACTACATGTGATTTGTAGAAGGTGGTGGTAGTGGTTTTGATTCGGTCTTTCACTTTTTACTTTTTCTTTCCGTTACTCTTTTGTTCTTTCGGCATGTCAAGCAAAGTACGTGTGCAATTTGTGAATATAGTTCAGTGCCTACGAGAGGATATTTAGTCACGTACACATCTAAAAGATCAGTTCAATACAAATAGACAGGCACTAAAGAGATATAGTATATATATTATAGGTATATACCGGGTGTATAGATTCCGGAATACGCATTTCCTTAGCAAAAACTGATCGGAAGTGTTCTCACAAAAAAAAAAAAAAAAAAAAAAAAAAATATATATATATATAAATCTGGTGTGAAAAAACTTGTAGTTTTGAAATCAAAACTTAGCTTTTTCAGCCAGCTTCATTTTTCCAACTACTTTTTGAAAATAAAAAATACGTTTTTCTCTTTTCTTTTTCTTTAGATTCAGTTTTTGAGGCAATAATGTGCCCTAGGATTTGCACAGGCAAATTCGTATACACTCCGTATACGCAGACACGGTACAAGGTACATATACAAACGAGGGAAGTTTCTTTTCTTTTCTTTTCTTCTTTTTCTTGTCTTTTTGCAAAACGACACATATGTCACAATTTAGAAACAATAAATAGTTCTTCCTCCTTGTAATACCTTTCTTTCCCTCCGTTATAACACTCTCTAATATTCTAGTCGGCTGGGATTGACATTTTACGATCAAGGATCTAGTGATACACATGGATGGTCGTGTTGCGCAGAGGACATTTCTATGTGAAACATTGAATAGTCGAGGTTCAAGAAATTATATGTACATAAAGTAAAAAGAAGAAGAAATTAAAACTCAGAAAATGCCGTTCGGCTTTGGGAATACATCGGTTGACGTCAATATCGATCTAGGACGTGTAAAGTTTTTCATGAAAGGGAGAGCATCTATTATTGCAGTGTTCGTGCACAGATACCGTGTGAAGGAAGATGGGAGTATGATTCTTGCTGCTACGGTGTATGAAAGTACTGGTTATACATGGAAGGAAATAGCACGGGGAAAACAACAAAGGTGTAGAGGCATTGCCTCTAAGCTGCGTTATCGTAGGATTTACTGTGATAGCGACTTCTCGGGTATGATAAATTCACCTTTGGATAATGACAATTGTGACCTTTAAATGCCAGCGAGAATGAAAATGACAATGAAATTTGATTGAAGATTTACGTTTGCAATGAATAAAAACAAGGCAGACAATATTTTGATTACAAACTAGGCAGAATCAGTATAATCAAAGAGAATTGATACGAGCATTGTAAGTGATAAGCTGTTGCTCCAGGGTATGATGAAAATTAATGCCTCAATAAGGAAAATCCTGTTTATCCAAATGTGTAAGGCCAAAAAAGCCGTATTTACAAACAGTAATGCTTGCAAGGATAGTTTACAACATTTTTCTCCAGGTTTTTGCAATTCGTTGACTTTGAATTTCTGACGCAAGTGATCGGTCTTAGTGATACAGCATGGTTAGGATATAAATAAATAGAATAGACAGTAGAGTTACGAATACGAATGAAAAAAGAAATTACTAAGTCAAATAAATAAAGAGTATCAACAACATCGGCAATAATACAAAATTCAAGTCGAAGTTTGTATTGCAGTGTCGGCCGAATCTGACATGTTTGTTTTGGTTCGATAAGCACTATACATTTAGTGAATAAGTTGCGGATTCTAACAGTGTGATAATAGAGCTGTAAAAAAAAAAGAAATATAATAAAATAACCGAATTAATTTGCAGGCTTCAAGGCATAATTTAAAATTTAATAAAAGCCATACTTGTATAGAGCCTCGCAATACAGGGTGACGGTAGGAATCATGCATTAGCAATGCTCGCGAAAAACATCGAAATACGAGGGCATGGAAACGCTAAACAGTTGTGACGTTTCCTTTCGGGCTTCGAGTGGTAATGACAACATCAACCAAACGGCAAACTATATCGTAGAAAGGAGTGCTTAGGAGTGAAGCCAATAGATGATAACTTGATATAAAAGGTAAAAAGCAAGGAACTGAAAACTGAAACAAAAAGAAAGATCTTTGGTACATTGAAATATGTACAAAACTTTTCTTTTTTTTTTTTACCCTTTTTGTCAACAGTAAATCATGAAACATAAACTGTCTGTAGTGTTATGTGATCGCCGTCGATTGCAGGAGACACGAACATACAACATCATCATCATTTTCATCATTATATTAATGAGCCAAATTGTGCAGCGATAGCAGCTACTAGTGTTTTATCGTATAAATCGTATCTCGTATGTAAAGGACGAGGGCTTAACCACTTTCTATGTACAAAGGATTTTCTTTTAAGGTTTCACGGTATTCGGTGGAATTTGAACAGGTGTTACTAGGATGTGTTTAGGGTACCAAAAAAATTAAAATAAATTAGTTCAGCATTTAATTGCGTTTCGTTGTAATCGACGAATTTCGCAACAGCAGCTTCGAGGTGGCTTTGAAATAACTTTCTAAACCATTTCAACGAACTTGAAGGGTTTTATTCAAATAAAATGGGTTAAACAAATTTTGTTTCATCTCGTTGAACGAATTTCGCAACGGAGGCATTGCAGGGGTTTCCAAATAAGATTCTAGAATACATCAAAGAACATAAAAGAGTTGTTGTTGTTGTCGTTTTTTTAAAAAACGGGTAATTCATCCAACGAAACGAAGTAACGTTTTATAGTGGGATTATATTATATGGATATCAATGGACACCGTAAAGTGGACTCGAAGAGTGGTTAAGCCCGTCAGTACATACTAACAAGGTGTTAAAGAGAGGGAGAAAGAGAGAGTGTGTGTGATAGAGAATAGAGATAGCGAGAAAAATAGTAGAGAGATAAATAGATAGATAGAGAGATAGACATTTTCGTACAATCGAGGCAATTAGGTGAATTTTTCTTCTACCAAAAAATTTTTGTCATGGGTGATTGTACTACCAAAACTGCAATAATGTCGGGCAGTGATGAGATTTTGCTGTGAGGTCGAAGAAGCCGAGGAGGAGTTGGTCGGTTGGTAGCCGCGTATCTCGACGCTGCGTTGTACGTACAGAGGGAAGTTTGATACAAGGGTACCGCCAACGATCGAGGCCCCGGGGCCTTGGTCATGGCCGTGGCCATCCAGGTCGGAATGGATCGATGCGGTACTCAGACACTTCTGTAGCTTGCGTGTACCTTGGGAGCGAGACCGGCATACCGGATCCGGAGCCGGAGGTCTGCGAGACGGCAACCCGCTGCCACCGGCTGCGCCACCCCCCGTTCCCTGCATGGCTTTCCCAGATGCAGATGAGGATACGCCCACCCCGTTTATCTACAAACCATAGACACAACTGCACGTAGGGGAACCAGATAATGTTACAATGTTTTTTTGTTGTTGTTTTTTTTTTTGTTTTTTTTTTGTTTGTTGTTGTTGTTTCTTGTCTATTCTTTACTTTTGCAGGGGAGTGTTGACTGACGCTAATTCCAGTTATTTCTTTCCAAATATGCGTCGGGGGTCCGTTTTCATGGTGTCCAGTAACTTTCAACTGTCATTTGACCTTTCGTGTAATCTTGACCCTTGTTTGACACCCTGGGGTACAAACGACCCAATGCCTTTCCTTCGTTAACATTGAAAAAAAAATTGACAGCCGTCTGCGATCTATAGTTCTGGCAGCTACTTTAGCCGATGGACCCCCCCCCCCCTCAAAGTACCTAAGCCTAAAAAAAATCGAGTCTCTGGCGCCATCTGGCATTTTGATATTTTGTGATTGTGATTTTCAAAATATTGAATGGTTCATTTTTCAAAACAATTTTTGTTATTAGGTTACAAACGACCCCAGTGTGTCCAGCATGTGGTTCTACAGAGGTATGTCAATAACAAGGGTTAATGACTTTACCCTAGGCAATCCTAATAAATTTTTAATCTGTAAATTATTCAATCACGCGACAACTTCAGACGTTCGATGTTCAACGGAGTAATCAAATTGTTATGTTCAACTGTTTGGTTGAGCTGCTCTTCGGCAACGCGATACCGTTGTTCGAATGAATATCAAGAACGTCAATTCTTTTAATGGTCCTCCTTTATTCCGCCTATTTGAACAGTTTTTCTCAACTTCAATTGTCTCTCATAACGTTATAACATAAAATAGCGCAAGTAATTTCGATTTTCATTCCCACCATTGGATGTAAATACTTTTTAAATGAGCGTCGACTGCCTTAGTGTTGAACTTCGAACTACACAAAACTTAATTGTATGTATTGTGAATTTTCGGATATTGTTGTTTTGCCAGTTTCGCAAAAAGAAAAAAAAAAAAAAAAAAGAAACTGACTTTTCCTGACATCTGGACACCATGGTGTTAATCTCTCTAGACTACACTAATTCTGATTAATCCCAGACAGATTAGCAACGATAACATTACACCATCAATTTCATGATCTTTTGTTTTTCTCTGAGAAGCTCGTGCAGCGATTGCTACTCCATGTTTCCAACCGTTCACCACATCTACATTACACTTAGGATTTCAATAGTCTCTGACTTGTGTTGAATTCCGTTGTATCAAGTTGTATCCTCAACGGACAACTTCCGCAGCTGATGGCGATTGGATAAGCCTTCAAGCCAACTACTGCGTCTAGTTTAGCGGCTACACAGTTTGCGGTTTTTCTTTTACTCGCAGCTAGGTTAGCACACTCAGTGCGTGCCGCTGCTAATGTCTATTCTCTAAATGCTCTCTAATGAGGGTGCAAGGCCGTGAATTACTGATTTTTGATCGTTCCCGTAACTGTTTTCACTCCATTCCTCCTTCTTACCGAATGTAAATCAGAGCTTGGAGCCACCATATCGTCACCAAGTCATTTGGTTTACTTATAAAATCATGGCTGATGCTTTTTGACCCTCATTAGAGGCACTCCAAGATTCTAAGCGAAGATTCCCGGTTTAAGTGCCCCTTGATACCCGGGAATCCCTGCTTGCAGCGACTCGCTATCAGGTGCAACTTGTACTAAAACGAACACACACGGTAAGAAGAGTAGGAATTCAACTGAGTTATTGCAGGATAATTGCGAGAATCTGTTGAGATCACGTCCGGATGACAGATTTTTCAAATAAATAAAATAAAAATGATTTCCTTCCGATAATAGGATGACAAGATAGATGATTTGTGTTGACATTTTTTTTTTAAAGTTTTTTTTATGACAGCGATTGATAAACGGGATGATCTCTATGAATATCGATTGTATTTTCACTGCTTAGAGTTTAACGCGTGTTGATACGACGACCGTTTAGTATTGTATCATCAAAGTACAGTCGCCGACACCAAACGATTGTAATTTCAGTTGTGGCCAACTGATTATACGTTTGACACCGTGAATGGGACATGTCTTACGTTTTGCCTGCTCTTCTCACAAATTCGTGCTATTTATTATTCTGACTAGCAAGCATACCTAGGTATATGTATAATGGACAGCTGACTACTGACTAGTGGCGTTTGTAGATTAAATTTCGCGTCACGGCGACCTCGTTTGACTCGTGATTAAAAATATACTATATCTATAATGCAGCAGCGTAAATAGGATTGTGCTCTAAGAAACAAATGTGCTAGCGCTTCGCATAATAACTATGAAAAAAATATTCAGATCAAAAAAGGACGCCGCTCTAGCGCGTCTCATTCAAATTTAAGGAACAACCCAACAAAAGACAAGGAGGGGGGAAGAAACGAGAATAAAAATTGAAAACAAGGCCTGGGGTCACAAAATTTGCCCTCCGTTTCCAAGAAATGATATTCTGTAGGAAACCAACGTGAGGGAATTGTTCGACGTACGCAATGCCTGTAAAATTTGATCTGAAGAGTGATGCGTTTGATGAGAATATGGCAAATTTATGTTAAACGAAATAAAAAAAAAAATCCATGAAAAACTACAAATCTGCTAATCGGTAAACATGTAAAAAAAATCTTTACCTGGTACTATTTATACTACCTGGTACTTGGTACCTGGTACTCTATAATCATTATTATTGTTCTTTAATTATTTACAAATTGCCGTTAATTTTACCTTGTACCGCGCTTCAGTGTGGGACAAATAATAACTGGCAAGTAACGCTACGATTTACTACAGTATAATGCTAATAACGTATACCGTGAGTTTTTTCAACAGTGGATCTATCCGTGCGCCTAATTGAGGCAACCGCAGTTACAGCAAATGTTCAGGTTGAGCACTGCATCCCGACTATTCGAAACTTTGTCAAAACAATTGATAAAACAATTGACAACGTTTGTGATGACCGTGGCAGGATACGATGCTCAACCTGAACATGAGCTATAACTCCAGTTGCCTGAATCAGGCGCAAGGATCGTTTCGCTGTTAAAAAAACTGACGTTATATTATGTGTATATACACATATATGTATATGAATCTGTATGAAAAATCGCTAAGAGTGCAATCCAATAAAATATATAGTTATGTAATGACGTATGTAAACGAAGGGAAAACGAGAAAGAATAAATTAAATATATGTACATACATATGTATACATGTATCCATAAGTTTAAAACGTACTTGTTAAGAGCGTTTTCGCTATTCGAACGTACGTGCGACAGTACTGCTTGAATAAATTACAAGCTGTGTGTATTTAAAGACTTACTGAATCTTCTCATCAAATTCCCAGCGAACGAGGGTCCCCCGTCTTCCCTAGATTTCATATCTGAATGAGTCCCGTCATTCCTCTGATATTTTGAATGCGGTACCGACAAAAGTCTGTTCTCTCTTCTGTGCGGCCACGATTTCTTCGACAAGTCACGTCTAGGTCGTATCGGTTTACCCTCGTTATCAAAGAGGGGAAGTTCGTCGGGTCTCTCGAGGGCTTCTTGTGCTGTCGATACGGCCAAGTTACCCTCTCGCCCCGCAGAATTTCCATCAGCCGGTGAAGTTGCACAAGCAGCACTTTCACCCTCGTTACCCGCACCTTCCGCAGGTTCTCCACTCTCTGGTATCTCTTCGAAGACCTCGTGACGTGGAGGACAAGACGCAAATACGGATACCGTCTCGACCTCAGTCGGTGGCGATGCTGTGCCGCCTGCCTCGCTTCCGGCTTGGCAAACTCCCACGGATGGGCGTTTTTGGTAAATAGTATGAGGTTGGGGCGCTTGAGAACTCGCAGAGCACTGCGAGGCCCCTGTAAAGGTAGTTTTAAGCTTGAGGTCAACTTTGCTCAGCTGTCTTTTAAGGTTAAAACCTTTCCAAGAATTCTTTTTCCTTCCCGACACGCCTTGCGCGTCCCCAGACGCCGCTCCCTGATCGCTTCCAGATTGATCTTCGGCGTCGTTGTCGCTGACGGAATCCACCCCTGTTCCACGACTCGACGATGACGAGGAGCAGGACTTCCCGACTGCGGAGATATTCGACGAGGCATCTGCGGATGCTACGACGGACTCCGAGCCAACAACTGGGTCGCTTTGAACGTAGTGAATCTAATATGGATCGTGCATAAAATCAGTTGAAAATGGCAAAAGGCGAAATGGAATGAATGAATGATGGATGGATGGATGGATGGATAGATTGGCTGCGAGAGATAACCGTCATTTATTTTCTTTCTTTCTTCTTTCACTGATAAACCAAGAGATCTAAAACCGATATGCAAGCGCGTCTGCCAATATGTGACTGTTTAGGAGAATAAATCGATGAACAGGCGTCGATGAGATGAGCTGCTGTGAAATGAGAGAGCAAGAGAAGAAGAGCGTTCTACGTGTTTTTTTTTTTTTTTTTTTTTTTAAACAGAATGAATAATGAATCAGGAATCGTCGCATTTATGTGGTCGTCACTTGTCATTTCCCGCGAATTCAAGGAATATATTTTTTTTACCTTTCCCTTTTTCAGATAGAGAAAGTAAAGTAAATATGGAACGAATCGCGTCGTAGGGTAAATTGTGATTCAGCCTCGTTTGCGTTATAAAAAGTTAGACCTACTTGTCGTTCTTTCTTTCTTCTGTTTATCTTCTCGTAACAGGCATGCATTAGACCGAAAAATTGGCAGGTCAATCTGTTTCCAAAGTTCGAATGTTCTGTAAAAACTGTGTAAGTGTTCCATACTCGTCTCATTTTCTCTATAATGAAAGAAGAGTATAAAGCAGTTTGATGTTCCTCAAAGCATCGAAAAATATCGAAATATAAAATTTTTAAAAAAATATTAAAACAAGTTCGCAAAAAGAGTACTAAAACTTAATCAACAGGTGGAAAATATAAAGCAATACATGAAAATACAGGCATAGTACAAACGTAGGAACAAAAACAAACCCTAGAAGAATAATAGTGGAGTGATGCGCATATCATTGCATAGGTAGGGACAAAGTTCTGCAGATGTGAAATTCATGTTTTCGTTTCAGAATCCTCTACATTCTATTCGCAAGGTGAGGAAATTTTTTCGACACACAGCCAAAC
This sequence comes from Diprion similis, assembly GCF_021155765.1. Taxonomy (NCBI): domain Eukaryota; kingdom Metazoa; phylum Arthropoda; class Insecta; order Hymenoptera; family Diprionidae; genus Diprion; species Diprion similis. The sequence goes on from NC_060114.1 coordinate 18,096,737, forward strand.
TGAGAAATTTGTATTATTTCGATTTTTTTTAGCTGTAATTCGAAATCGATTCAGAGAAATTTAAATTGGTTTCCATTTCCCTGCTTAGATCCCTGCAGATAAGTAAGTAGTGGATCATCCACAAATGTCGATGTAACGTGATGATAAACGTGGATAAAACTGAGGAAGGAATGAAAAAGAAGTATGTAAGAAAAGAGTATAGACATCAGTGTGCAGAATTACAGACGGTAAGCAGCGGATGTTAAATATGATAAGCGCCGTGTTACCCATGATGTTCCATAAGAACCATGATGTTACGTACTTCCAGTGCGATGAATTACGACGGTGAATGCATGGTCAATTTTTCTTTCTTGTCTTCATTAAGTCACTTGGCAAAACAAGAGACGACACAAACAAATTGAAACAGGAAAAAATTACGTTGAAAATTGAGCAACAAAAAAACATATCTTGACAAATCCAAAAACGATCACCAGATGTCGGCTACAGTGACGTACATAGATCGTTAGTAAGAAATTTTTTAATCAGTGCTGTTTTCATTGTTTCATCCGATGTGTTTCCATATGGTAGTTTAAGTCGAATCATCGATGGCCAATGTGAATTTGAACCAGCTTCCTTATACTTGTTCTAATTTTCCTTAATTACCCTGGAATTCCTCTTCTTGGCAGCGTCGCTCCTCGATTGTTCTTCAATTTTAACACATTTTCTTCATTTCTTGCATTTATTTGAGATCGATGCCAATCCATGTGCTGAATACACGAACAACGGTGCTGAATAAGCAACTTCTTCACTAACTTGTCACATGATCGTATCTCGTTGGTGGCAAATCACGATGGGTAAAATTTTCAATTCAATGTGAAGACGTACTATGTTGGGTGCGAAAAATATACGGCAGTGATCAAATAAATATTTTAAACAAATCCTATTTACCCTGCTGCAATTATTAGAAGAACCGACTTTTTCTTTTATGCAATATTTTAATTCTTCCTTTGTTAGTCGCGTGAAAAAAACGTCTCATTGAACAAATAGAAACTTCCCACCATTGTTGAAGGAAGTTAATTACTTACACGGATGGTTGAAGAATAATCGTAAAGAATCCTACACAAACGAGGAATCTTGCGATTCAAATTCAATTTCAACTTAAAATATGTATGCGTGGAGAAATAATGTCAGGCTCTGTGTTATTTCGTATTTCTTCGCTGTCCAAGGAACGCTTCTACTTTTTGTTTTTGTTTTCTTTTCTCTCTTCTTTTTTACGATTAGTCTGTGTTAGACACAAAGCAGGACTTGTACCAATAAAGCGTATAATTAAAGTAAGAGTAAAGTATTGTGAAAAAAATAACCAATATGAAGAAAAAAAAAAAAAAACCAACGGGTTAACGATATTCTAACATTTTGTCAAACTGATTTCAGGAATTCAATAAAGTTATCGCCAGAACCTTGAAAATTCCACGAGAATTTTTGTACAACTTTATAGAATATCGCAAGCCCTTACCCAACGAATCTCAAGAGGAATTAATCCTTCGTAAAAAGTTAATGATACGAAGCACGTCGCAAGTTTGCTTTTGAAAATTTTTAGAGTTCCAATTCTAAGCAAGGAGATTAGTATAAGCATCCCAAAAGAATCATGGTGCGAGCGTCTTATGATTTGGAAAGTTTACTTTCAAAGATTCGTTGCACGTAAGAAGTTCTAAATTGAAAATTATGCTCCAAGGGTTTCAAAAGTAAACTAACGAGGTGTGTAAGTTTGTGTAAATATTTCTTATTAAAACTGGAAAAATAAATTGTTGCAATTGCAAGCAAAATAGTAATGCCTGTAACATCGGTAAATAAAAATTACTACAGTTAATGATCTTCAACAGATAATAACGGCGATCGATAATCGAGGACTAAAAATGTTCGGTAACGATGAATAAAAAATAATTACGAGATGACAGCGGTGATGGGCGAGTATGACGAATGGCAATGGCAAAAACGACACCGGAGAGCATCTGCACGATATTATGCAGATGCACACTGCAGTTTGATTGTTATTTCAGCGTGTCGACAAAATGAGCAGATTATACCAACTGCAATATGCGATGTAAAAATAATAACGATGACTGATGCAGATGCGGATGTAGAAAATATTGTGATAATCCGACGATTCGATGATAAAAACCGTAATTATTTTGGAGTTACAGATGATTTTGATATGTGTTCGTAATAATAATAGTATAAAATCGACTATCCGATCTAAACGGAAAATGACAAGCTTGGCCAATAATTTACGACAATTTTCTTTCACATTGCGTAGCTAAATCAACGTGTCAAAAGGGCAATGTAAAATAAGCCGATTCCAACGAATACACAGACACGGTATTCCAAAAGTAAAAAATACTGAGTTTGCGATGATTGCGAAAACGACGAAAAATTAAACAAATTTATAGAAACAGTCACAACCTTGTTTTAGTCTATCTACAATACGCCGTAATTTTGTGGAATCTTATAAAATTCACGGTTTTTCTGTTAAAGACGTGAGTTGAAAGAAAAAAACAATTTTTGGTTTACTGTGGATATCTCAACATCGTGTTTGTTTGTATGTTAGAATCGACTCGACAGCGCCTTTAGAATAATAGCTCGATGGGGAATCGGATCGTCAGAAATAAGGCAGCCGGTTCATACCGGGAAATAATATTCTGAGAATACATTTCATATTGTAGGAAAGTAATTCAAACAGTAATGTGTTAGCGAATCATTATACGGTTTTTCTGCTCGTTTTAATAGTATTCTTAGTTTTACTTTTGACGCTGGTGAAAAATATATTATTAAAGGATATTTTACCTGGTCAACACTGGGACTTCGGGCTTTGTCCTCGTTGTCACGCCGCTCGTCGTATCGTTTGGGACTCCTCAACGAACGCTGAGAGGAATCCATGCTTGCGTACAAATCCTGCGTCGTGACGATTAAAAGCAGAGCTTTTTGTATTATGTCCACGATAACTAAACCAGTTTCTGTACCATAGGCCATTCTGAGAAAGAGGAATCAAAAATTGAGAAGACAGTCATTAAACCAAGATGACGTCATGAACCGAACTGTTGAGAGCGCTGCGAGTCTTACTTACAAGCCGTACGAAGAGTTGAGACTCAAAGCGTTGATATTTCCAGGCTGTTCTCCATTAATCCATGGAGAAAGACACACCATGGTCGGTTGAAATCCAGGAGCTCTTCTCTGCGGTCCGGTCTTTACTTTTAGTGGAAAACTGTATTCAAACGATGGATTTTGCGGTTCTTCCCCGCCTTCGGTAGCCAGACTGCCTCTCGGCGGATATTCGTAATCCGGAGAACATTCCGTTTCCGCAGGTACGTCGTGAGCACTGGGAATCTCCAAAGTCTGTAAAAGAAGAAGAACCGATAAATGACGTACAAATATTAATGGATTCTAAAGGATGGCTAAAGATTTCGTGTACATATATATATATTAATTCTTACAACAATTTCGGACTGATCTTCGGTTTTCTTGAACTGAAACAAGATAACGTATCGGCTCGATCCGACGATCGCTAATTTGCGGCTTTCCGGACAGAGAAATATCAGCTGTACAGCGAGAGGATCTTCATCAGAATCTGAGCTCCGAGCTTTTGCTTTTTCAAAGACCTTTCCCGTCTTCAATTTGTAGAGAACTTGAAGCGTGCCAGCGGAAGCATCCCAAAATTTTATACTACCGTCTGCATGCCTGTAAAAGAAAGAATGATACCGACGCAAAGGAGAAATAATTTCTTGGGAAAATGATTCAGTGATAATTGAAATCGCGACATATTTACCCGGTCAAAACAATCTCGTTATAACTGCTCGAAGTCGGGCTCCATTCTCCTCCCGATATTGGCCAATCGCTCTCGCTGAACCCGGTGCGCTTTTGGGTTTTAGAGCCGACGGAATAAAACGCTGGAATGAGGTCTGAAGGGCAGTCGGCAAAGTAGGCGCAACAGGTTACTGGAGATTCATGGATATCCATCGGATAAGGATTCTCAAAGCATGGGAATCCGGCCGAATGGAGATCTATTACGACTAGATCATTGTGGAGGAGAACGACGACTGCGTAAGGATCCTGAAAATCTGTTTGGGAAATAACGCTTTTCGTTATTACATGTTTTGTCAAACGATAGTGAGAATAAATAGATAATGAAAAATTTCGTGCCAAAGTATTGAAGAAGAATGAAGGGGAAAAAAGATAAAAATGAAATTAAGTATAAGGTAAAATTTGAAATTTGATAAACTTGGATAAAAGTAGAAATTTTTTTCAATACTTCGTGCAATTTTCACTTGTTAATTAATTCTGTTCTTACTAGATATTCATAAGATTATACAATGCAATAAGGTATATAAATTTGCAGGCTGTATTAATTTCATATTTGAATGGTAGCTTAATTGTACAATGTTGCAAATACTACCGACACCAGGCGTATGTTTATGCGGGTGCATGGACGATAAAGAAATTGGTAGCAACGATCGTAGACGTAGTGCAAAAAATGTATCATATCAAAGTTAGTAACGTAATTGTAACGATTCATGCTGAGGAATTTAGTCTAAAATTCAGTAGACCGTAACAACATAAAACAGACTGATATTTCGAAATCTTAGTTCCTTCAAAATCATTATAGAATTAAAAAAATAATAATTTATTCCCCAATTATTCGTTACGATAACATTACTAACTTCGAGCTGGTAAAATTGTCGAGAGAGGATAAAAAACAAATTAAAAATTATAAAATATAACTCTGACAGTAACTATGTGAGAACGAAAGGGAAAAATAACAGTGCCGGAAGCAGCTATCGGGTGATATTGCAAAAAGCAGCACGGTGCTCGAACAGTTCATGCCCATACTCCCAAACTAATTCCTAAGGAAAGAGGAAAGACTTGGCTTTGCATTAAAATCTTCGTTCAGTCAAATCGATAAAAATTCAACTGCAAACTGGTTTGTTTTTTCAATCAAATATTACAACTACCCAACTTCAATATAATAATATATCATAATAAGTGTACTGTCGTATCAGAAAATCGCGTTAGCTACGTATTATTTAGGTCGCAATATTATTCTCGCTCGACACAAAAACCAAATGGTAAAATAGAATTTCAGAAAAAACAAAACAAAAGAAGAAGAAAAAAAAGGAATTATTTTTAAAAGAAACGACAAAAAATTGTCGCCGATCGGCAAGCAATAAACAGACTCGGATAACTAATGCCGAAAATTTTTCAGAAGCTAGAGCTTGGGCGTACCAAACCGAAGATTATAAACTTATTCTTTGAATAAGATACAAAAGTAATATGACGAGGAAAGAAACCTGTCCGAAGCGTGAAGCGTGACAATAATACAATGAAAAAAAAAAAAAAAAAATGAAAATAGAAAAATTGAAAAATGAAGGCGAATTTAGATATGAACGAATTTGTATAAACGGCATTAATGCTGATGCAATATCGAAATTTGTATGAGAATAATAATAATAATGTAAATAATGTAATTAATAACAACTGTAACTTGTCAATACGTAATTAAGCGAGAATTTCTTCATTACTTATTTAGTGACTATACTGTTGGTTGTATGTTCGTACCGCTGGTCCAAGGACTTTCGCACAATGTTACGAAATCCACGACATTATGTTCCATTTCTAATACCGTCGTGGTCTTGCCTTGAATGACAGTAATACTCGGCGTTCGACCTGTTGTGTCGTACGCTAGTCCTCCGGAGAATATAACGTAAGCTTCCCTATAAAATAGGTCAAGATAAAAATATGTTATTCCTTATTTGTCGAGGGTATCTCTGATACATTCCATCTCTTTTTCTCTGTTTTCTCTTCTACCATACTTTCTTTTTTCTTTTTCACATATCTTCATTTTACAACATTCAAATTTACCAATTTTTTCCCTGACAATTTGAATGTTAGTAACATCATCGATTGCGATTCTTGCCAAAATTCTTCCAGATAATAAATACAACGAATATTCTTAAGTGAAATTGTTACGTATTGCAGGTGTTCACTTTAAGTTTTTTTTTTATCATCTTTTTTCTCAGGGGAAAAGGGGGCTAAGATCTTCTGGCATATATGATATAATTTTTAGTGCTCGGGGTGCGACGTGCGATCACGTTAAGCGGGTGCTTGCTGCGGTGCTGTGTGTATTTATATATAGTTATAAGTATATATTTTGCGGTGCAGTTATTGCATGGTGATCGGAAAAACTCCGATTTATCCATTACGAACTATACCGCCTGCGTATCTTGGCTCGCCCGTTCAGTTGTATGCAGGCACAGCTAAATTTTATATTTTTTCATCCCTTTCACACTCTCTCACTCTCCCTCTCTCTCTCTCTCTCTCTCTCTCTCTGTTTCTTTCAATTCAATGAATTATTTGGCATAAGATGGAACAATTGGTACTCAATGAATCGCGTGAGATTTCAAAGTGATATCTTTTAGATTTTTAGTTCTGCGAAATCATGAAGAGAATTCCCATTATTTGGAACCGTTCAAGTTTTTCCGAGAGACATAATTCTTTGGCGATATAACATCGAATGTGAAAATGAAGCTGGTCTTAAGTACGCTACTAAAAATAAGCTTCACACTACGTAGTATCTTGACCGAATATCGCAATGTCACCGACGTTTCGCGTCAAGTTACTTTTAAACACTAAAACGAAAACGTCACTTACGATTTTTAAGGTAAACATCCCGAATAGCAAAACGGAAAGTGCGCCAGAGAATTTCCAATTGGGAATTTAAGATACAGGAAAAATCCTCGTAGCAGTGATTACAAATCACCCATCAAAAATCGTTGAGAAAAATTTACCAAACTGTAAAAGTATTCGTTTAAAAAGTTGTTTTATATATATAAATACATTTTAGCTATCCTCTGGTTAGCGGATGATCAATGACAAGTTTTTAATAACGTCGTTTTGCTATTTGGAGAGCTTAACATTGATTGCAAAATAGAATTTATTTTTCTTTCTAGCGCATTTGTCTTACCCAGATCTTGATATCTTCCATTCCACTTTCTGTATCGGTTTACAAGCTTCAGGAAGCCCATCTTTGGTAGTTTTAGCTACGAATATATAATAAAAGAGTAAGAAAATAATAATTGAACATCAAATTCCAAGTCCAAAGATTGTTAGCGAATGCGAATGACAATCAGCTGCAATCATACCTACCATGGGGGTGCGTTACGTTTATCGGTTTCAACTGGCGCAATGCCCAAGTCGAGAGGGAGCCATCAGTGTGGCTGCACATAAATTGCTTGCCATCGTGGTGCCACGATATTGATTTTAAAGGCTCCGTTGTTTGGCATCGATAATCTGGACTCTTAAGCCGCAAATCCCACAACACTATTTGCCCAGACTCGTAGCCTATGAGCATCTGGTAAGAAAAATGAATAAATAATCAGTTCGTACAAACAGAATGGAGAAAGAAATTTTATGCATAGAAATAGAAAGACTCGCAAACTTTACCTTACTGAGATCCAGTGGATTGTCACTGAGATGAATTACAGCACCTGGATGGGTCTTCCTCGATCTAAAAATATGTAAGAACATGTAAAGTTCTATATTCTTTGGCACCTTTATTGCTGATAATTGAATTTTCTAGGATTACCACAATTTGTTCAATTCTATTCAATTTTTCTATTTAAAATTTGTTGGATTCTTCTTGTTTGTCGTTGTTTTCGTTCTAGTCAATTTCTACGTACTCAAAAAAAAAATTATACGAGTAAAAACGTATGTACGTTCGCATCTATGCTCAGGGACATATTTTCATGTTACATGATTATCGGTAGCATATGGGGATGAAATATTTTAGCAGATAGAAACACCTTGTCGGAAATAAGCATGTTTCAGACTACTAAAGGTTAAGTGAAAACGTACTCATTTGATAATAATATTCATTGCTTTCCCCATGAAGAAGGAGAAGTAGAAGAAGAAGCAAGGCTTGTTTCAAGAAACACGCAATTTGATAGCAGGTCGTTTACTCCTGTAGCTCGATTCCGGTTTGTAGGGACGATTTCCAGAATTTGATAAAACCGGAGAAAATCGAGCAAGAGAAATAACAAATAAACACATAACGTTCATCAAAAGAGTAAGATTTTAGATCCTATTATCTATATTATCTTGATTGTGGTACCTACGGAATATCTTTAATTTTTTATTTACTGCTACTTTGGTTTAATTAATTTTTACAATAATTCATGATCTTTGTATGTAATAAAAACGTTGATTAAATTATTTAGCATAGTCTTGTCCAAGTTTATGACACGTATAAATATGTTTCAGAGACAATAGTATACTTACACTTCGATAGCTTTATTCCAATTGATAACATAACCGGACAAAACAAATGTCTCGATGTGAAGCACATGGATATTTCCTCGTTCTGTACCAACGTACAGCCATTTACTTTGCAGTGGTAGGTGTATAAACGTTATTCTGGAAAGAATGAATGAATAATATTTCTAGTATTAGATAAATTAATAAAAATAATATTGCTAAATTATTATCATCAGACTTCACAAATGGCAAATATTGTTGTTAAATAAACACCACACAGTGCTGATTCATGTGTATAAAAATCAATGATCTAGTCGTAAAATTATGTGAATGAACATTGATTGAATATCGAGACAAGTTTATCTATCCGTTAAATTTTTCTTCCAAGATATTCATAGAATGTAAAAGAAGAAAGGCAAACAAAAAAGTGAGGATATTTATAATAATGATAATTATGGTAAAAATTCAAAGAAACATACCTTTCCCGCTGGAATTTAAGACTTTGGACAACCTGTGGTATTTTTTGGCGAAAGTTCCACAGATGTAAGGTATCGTCGGCAGTGGCCGAAACAAGAGCACCTTCGTTGATGAGAAATTGCATTTGAAGAACAGCGGAATCCCCATCATGTTTAACGTGTACGTCAACGCCAGGTCTTCCCAAACTAACGTTGTAAATTGTTTCGTTTTTCGACATAGTATTTGTTAAGATAATATTAATATACAACATATGGTAAATAGAATAGAAAATTCAACTAGATTTCCGAAAATATTGTAATAATCAACCGGCCATACGAGATTTCGGAATTTCGGCTCATTTCGTGGAAGATTTAAAACAAGTAGGTGAATAGGATAAATCCGCCTGCATATATGCAATTCGGGGTACATTTTACAAAATTGTGCCTATTTTCCGCAACCGAGACTACATTTTACGAATCGTCATTTGTCTCAGGGTATCGTGATTGGATAGATTGAGCAGTGAATTGAGATTTCAGCCAATCGTGAGAAATGAGACAAAAGTTTCATCCTGAGAAAAACCGTTATTTCGCCATTTTGGAATTGTCTGTAATTCAGAAAATCGTAATAAATCAGAATACACTCATACTTCGAAATCTTAGTTCCTCCCAAATGGTTCTAAAATTAAGAAAATAGTGACTTTTTCCCTAATATTGCATTACGATAACGTTACTAACTTCAACCTCGTGACAAAAGTGGATAGATAAAATGTATACTCGGTTGCCGAAAATAGGCGGAATGTGATGAAATGTAGCCTGAATTGCATAAATGCAGGCGGATTTCCCACGTTGTACGTTGAATCACCCACGTTGTTAAATTTCCCCCAAAAAATTCCGGCTTACAATACACAGACAGGCAGCAAAAGGATACATTCGTAGAGAGCCTGTCTTCGTACCAATCGCCAACAATCGCTGAATAGGATCAAACGCTATGGCGGTCGGCTGGAACGGAAATCCGTGCCGGAAGGTCTGGAAATTCAAATAAAATTGATCAATCGCCACCTTGTTAATGTAGACTGTTCCAAATGTAATTGAAAAAGGGTACAGAAAAAAAAAATTAGAAAAAAAACAACCTGCTCTTCCGTCGACAAATCCTTTTTATCCCCTTTCCTTCCATACGTAATTACGTATATTTTTTCAGGCGTATTTTCGTTCCGGTAGCAAACATTCATAGCGTGTCATGCATATTAAAAAAGCGCGCCGTGAATTTTCTCTTTTCTCATGCGAACGATTTTCGACGTTATTCGCGCTTCAAGCTAATAACACCGCATGTATAATAAATGCATACATGTCTATGTGTACTACACCTTTAACTGATTCGCGGATGAATTTTTCAGAGACGATAACGGAAGCGCTTACATAGAAAATGGGGGCGTATGTATGATACATAAATATCGTATGACCTCGACGCAAGAGAGCTTGCAGGTAAATATGCCTAGAAATCTGGATCGAAATAAGAGAACAATCTAACGGTAGGAACGCGGGCGTGGAGAAATGAAAAAAAAAGATGATAAAAAAAAAAAAAAAGGAAAAAATCATCTCTCAAGCCGCGCTGAAAATTCCCTCGGGAAAAGCCTACTCCGACATTGTTTACATGCTCTCAGGGCAAAACAGGATACGTGGATACGTGTATACATGTCCAAACGTACATACCTATATATATATACTATACGTACAATATGTAGCTACCGTATTTCTATCTTTTTCCCCGATATGTTCGAAACAATGAAAAAGCCCGGGGCGTACGTAAAATATACCTACATTCTAGCCTTGGATATTATACCTTTACGCAAACACTGAGATTGTGGAACGATTTTTTTGTGCGAATATTTGTTACAAAATATCAAAGCAATATGATACAAAGATGCGAGTATATTTTTTGTTTTTAAAACAATAATTTGTCACTATACTCGTGTCTATAGGTAAGTTTATACACTTGTTCTTTGCTTGAAAATGCTGCTTGGACGATGTAGGTACTAATTTAAATACAAAGTTTCATGTATAGGTATTTGTACACTGTATGTATATAATGTAACTTTTATTCAGTAGGTATATGCGTATACATACACAACATAACTCGAGCACAAAGTGAGCTCGGGCCGGCTATTGTTTCAATAGATAGATGAAGCGATAAACAGAAGAGGACAGATAGTTAGACAAAGGGAATGCGAAAGGAGACAGCTGACTGCTGCCGCTACTGGAGCAATATTTCAAACCAACTTTTCTCTCGCACAATCAGCGGGTAAATGAAAACCGTTTTCCATATCTCCCTGTATCTTTCTACATCCCTCTTGGTATGCTGGGATATTATCATATCCACCTCAATATCTATGCATTATCCTGACATTGAATATACGCGTGTGCGTCTATGGATGTATGTATTTGATGAAAAACTCCCATGAAATTCTTCAACATGCATGAACGTCATTTGCCTGTCACAATGTGTAAGCAAAGTATATATTAGGGAGGTCGTTAAATGGAAAATTATGTTGGATGGATGAGATTGAAGTTAGCAACGTTAACGTAACCAAACAGTAAGGGGTGAAAATCACCATTTTCCAAGTTAAGAGTGACTTTGAAGTAGTCAAGTTTTCAAAACATGAATATGTCTTGCGCTGTTATAATTTACTAGATTTCAGCTGTAATCGTAAGCATTCCCGCGTTTGAAAATAACGATTTTTTCCGAAACGTAAATCGTTACAATAACGTTACTAACTTCAGCGCCATAGCATTAGCTCGTGGAATGCAGTTGGTAACATTTATTTTTCACGCCATATAGAGGTAGCCTTCGACTTAGAGAGGTCAGGTATCTTTAAACTCGAGTTACAGAGGCAAAATAATGGGTCTCGAAACGTTGGGAAAACCACGAGTTATTCTCTGTTTTTTCTTTGAATTACGGAGGTTTTTGCAAGGGAACGGACTGAATCTCAGACATGTGGAGGTTTTCGACTTATAAAGGTTCGAGTTAGCGCGATTCGACTGTAGTTTAATTTGGAGATCTAGTCAAGCGTTACACGATTAGAATTTTTAACTGCGACTTCTTAATTCGCTTGCGCGATCAACGATGCGCTGTGCAAAAGATGGCGGATTTATGGCCAATAGGTGACATACATATATAAACATCCATGCCCGCAATGGGTGATTCCGGGTGAGATGGTCCACAGTATAGCCCAATACAGCAAAGTACACGAGGAACTATACCGTGGTCCGCATCTCACCCGGAATACCCTATACATATATGTGCAGACCTAAGTTGTATACACCTGTTTTAACGGAGATCGCTTCCGAATCCTCCTCCTCTCCGGTATTCCGATACAAGAGTGCTAGCAGAGGCGTGATTACACAAAGCAGCATGAGCGGATCAATACAACGAAATTTTTCCATGCATTAAAACCGCTCCAAAAACTACACGCTCATCTCTCTAACGCTGTCGGCGACACCACCGCTGAGCGCTACTCTCTTCCTTTGTTGGCCGGGGAACCGGAAAATTCAAACGATCGTTAAAAAGAATAGGCTTCATACCTATATGTATACATTTAGCGTTTGGATCGTTTTGCACACAAGCTAAAACGAATTCTTGGAGTATCAACTACTACTAGCGTAAATCTCTTCGCTTATATTGTAAAATATTGAATAAAAAAATGTCATGATTCGAAACAGGGTTGATATAAGGAAAAAAGTTACATAATATCAACGCACTGACATTCGCTGTATTGTTCCAATTATTCGGTAACGGTAAGCGATATTTGAATTTTCCGAATCTCCGTTCGCTTTCGGAGCAACTAAAGCTCGTGCATTTCATTTTACTACTATACAGGTGTATGAAATAGAAAATAAGAAAAGACATTGATAAAATACAAAAAGGAAAAGGATAAATATTTATTCGACACTGGTCGCGAATTACTGCAATTGAAATTTCGAGGTATAGAAAATACAAAACGTGCGAGACAGATCTTGTACGAATTAGAGACGAAATGTTGCACAAAACAAAACACTACGAATATGATCAACGCGGTTGATCAAACGACTGTTCAGCTAGCACGGGTATCAATATTGATAGATAACGTGATGATATAGACTGTCATAGGTACAAAACAATCTCTTATCTAGATGTAAAGATGAATGTCGATAAATTGTAATTATAGAGATGTGTAAATCGGATGTAGGGAGACACACGTACACACACCCTAACGTAACACATAGATAGATAAATGAAAAATGTAAGCGATGTTGAGAACACGCGAGTAGCAGATCAATCAGCTTACCTTTTTTACGTTGAAATGATCGGGGCGGAGTGTCTCGATGATTTCTTGCTCTGGTTTCACCTGTTGACTAACCGTTGAACGAAACCCGTCAAGAACACCTTTGAAAGTGAATTTTTTCATCGTGTTTCGATGAGTTCAATTTTTTTAATGTCTATTCTCCTATGGTACAGACGAAAAGAAATGACCCGATGACATTTATAGACGTGTTAAAACGCCGTCTATCGCTCTCTCTATCTCTTTCTTTCTTTCTCTCCTCTCTCTCTCTCTCTCTCTCTCTCTTTCTCTCTATGTGGACTTCCCCGATACGTGCAATGCAGTGCAGATTTAACGGGCGAGATGCGTGACGTAGGTAGGGCAGCTGACACGAGATCAACCTACTGTCACTGCAACGACACTGCACCGCAGTTTTAGAACCCAGGGGATAAAAGGGAATCGGTGATAATCGCAGCGCGATAATGGCCGGGAAATCCGTGTTGTGATAACGCGATTTGTGCTACCCTGGATGGCCTTCGGCTCTAACGACAAACACAGCTACAGAATATCACGCATAGTTTTTTAACCAGACGCCTACACAATCAACGAGCCGCGATCGCTTGTTTCCTCGATTTATAAACGCGTTTATCTGACATTTCAATGTTTATTCACTCCGCTGCTATACAACTGCGTGACAATACTTCCACTCAACGGCAATGCGGTCTTGCTGTCAGATCAATAACTGGCAACAGGCTTGTGGTCCTCGTCACTGCCACCGCGTGGCCACCGAGTCTCTATCCAAATCAGAACTGAGCGTGCACCAACAAATCGATGTCACAACCACGACGCCATCTTTACCGCCATCTTGGATTTTAACAGGCAGCTTGGCTGGCTGGCTAACAATTCTTCATTTGTTTCGTGCTTTTCAGCCGCAATTTAGCACAGAACATTATGGTTCGTTCCTTCCGTTCAATCTGACGAATCTGACCAATGACGTCGTTTTGGGTCGATGATAAACGGACATGTTTTAGCCACATTTCCACAGCGAAGAAGCTGAAAGACTCTGATTGGTCAGTAGTAAAAAATCAGCCAATCAGAAGCTTTCTACAAACCTTTTTCTTCCGTTGGTTAGGAAAATAAAACTCAGTGAAAGAAATGAATCCAATGGAAAGATAATTACTATTTATGACAATCTGTCCTGCGAAAATTTCTTTCACTCGACCATCTGTTGCCCAACTTGATGTAAAATTGAAAAAAAAAGATCGATGCCATGTCATAATGCGTCCGACGAAAATAACCAATAATAATGATTTGTACCGATCTGCGGTAGAAAATTTTTCCGTTGACCTTGCTGGTATTACAGAAAGCGCACTTACCATATTCTCACAGATGTCGGTAAATAGTTTTTTTATTCCTTCTACTACCCACAAACTCCTCACGAGGTTGGCGCTCTTATCTCAGCCTATATTTATTGGATAGTGCTGCACCGTAAATCTTCAATGCTAGCAAGTGCTAGCCTGCTAGGACTGACTTGATTCCAGATTCCAGCGTATGCAGTGAACTTTTCACTATTTACAATTGTATCTTGTCAGGTGGTTCAAATAATGAGTATATTTATCAGTTTAACGCGTAATTTTGAAGCACATAATTTACGAAGAACAGTCTACAATTACTTTTGCTGATTTTGATTACAAAAATTCAATAGGTAAGTCTGTTACGATTATGGTGAAATATTCTAACCTGCAAGATACTCGCAAAGCTTGACTTAACCCAAATGCGTTCAAGATGTGAAACCCATTTGTCTAAAAGATTATTATCTTTCGCAAGTGAATCGCATTCAAAGGTTCTTTAAAAATATTTTCAAACAGTCCGTGATTTTTAACTAGCTTTTAAAAGGCATTCACTCAAACTTTGAGAAGTGTTATTTCGTTCAAAGTTTTCCTGAACAAACACAAAGAAAGGAAATGACTTTATAGACATATCCATCCATTCAAAATGCCATGCTGGTATTACGAGAAAAAAGAGCTACGCAATACACCGTCGATTCAGGATGGTATCGACTACGAGACAGAATGTCGATACCGCAAAGAAGGCGCTAGGTTCATCATTGACACTGGAACGAAGATGGATCTTGGATACAACACAATGGCGACTGGCGTTGTGTACTTTCACAGATTCTACATGTTTCACTCGTTCAAAAACTTTCCAAGATACGTAAGTGCATGTTCAAACTGCTCGAGATGTAGATTTAGTCTATGCACAGATTCGTATTTAATTCTTCATTATTTTACGTAGGTCACAGCCTGTTGTTGTTTATTTCTTGCCGGAAAGGTTGAAGAAACACCTAAAAAATGCAAAGACATTATAAAGACTGCTAAAACGTTACTTAGCGATCAAAAGTTCCTGACTTTCGGAGAGGATCCAAAGGTGTGTGATTTTCAAGCCTTAAATTGATTTGTAAATGGCAAATTATTCAGTTTATAATTATGCAACTGTACCAACATTTATGTTTATTGTATTTTCAGGAGGAAGTAATGACTCTGGAAAGGATTCTTTTACAAACAATTAAATTCGACTTGCAAGTCGAACACCCCTACAGCTACCTATTGAAATATGCAAAGTGTCTGAAAGGCAAGTGTTTTGTACGTCCAATACCGATATAAAATCTGTATCTCAGTCTAATTACAGCTATTAATTCTCTCGACTTTTTAGGTGATAAGAACAAACTACAAAAAATGGTCCAAATGGCGTGGACGTTTGTAAACGACAGGTAAAACTGCAACAACTTTCATTTTAATGTATCTGAAAACTTCCAAAATAATTCATCATCGCACTTTTACATGTTTTCTTCCATTGTATCGCCACAGCCTCTGTACTACGCTCTCCTTGCAATGGGAACCAGAAATTATAGCTGTTGCTCTCATGTACCTTGCTGGTAAATTGAGCAAATTCGAAGTTGTGGATTGGAACGGAAGGCTCCCAAAGCATCTCAGGTGGTGGGACATGTTCGTCGAAGATGTGACCATGGATTTACTCGAAGGTTTGAACATGATTGCAATATACGTCTATAAACTGAAAAAATCAATAGCATAACAACCGTTACAAGCTTCAATGTGTTTGCCTAACATCAATTCTATCAATTACAGATATTTGCCATCAAGTTTTAGACCTATATTCGCAAGCAAACAATGCGAAGGCACCAGATTCACCGCCGCTTGTGTCGACGCATGAAGGTAATAGAGAATGGGCCACAATACCCACTGCAAACGACGTTGCTGCCAGTGCTCCAGGTATATCTAAACATATTTTATCATCAGATTATCATTTTCGAATAAACTGAATATTGAATCTTACACGACAAAGCAATTGATTAAGACTATTTCGAATGTAAAACAAGAAAACAAAGTTTTGAAACATAATTGATAGTAATTGTCTCTCTTACAGCAACACCGAATAAAATATCAAAAATCGAAGTCACCTCCAGTGCCGTGAACGGTTCCTCAAACGCGGATGCTACCGATGGTTCAAAGCCGGTTGAAATACCGGCTCACTTCCCTCCGTACCCCGCTACTTTTACCCCATCTTCGACGGCCTATCCCCCCGTATTCCCGCCGACGAATATTTCCGTTCCACCGCCGTCCGTCACGACGATTAACCACATTGTTTCGGCAATGCATCCCTATAATTCGTCGGGCGCAATTCGCCCGCCAGCACCAGCTCTCGCTCCACCCACGTTCCAACCCTTTCCATACCCTGCAGCGACAACATACTTTCAACCCGGGAACCCAGCACCGCCAGCTACGACGCAAAGAGCTTATTACCCGCCCTAACAGACCGACGATTCCTAGGTTTACGATGTAGAATTACATTTAGGTTTATATAAATTGTAAACTTTGTACCGGAATCTCATGTTGATTGACGTACTCATCTTCCGGTCATGCATGAAATTCATTTTGTACAAAATTGCTAGTGATTTATTATTGATTCATAAATCAAGATTTAGGTGAAAAGAATAAACTGAGTGATAGCATAGGTGAAGAAAAGCGTGAAATTAAGCAAGCGATATTGCTAGATTTAAACAATATCGACAGGTACGAAAAATCGTCTCTCCTACCACAGTCGACCATTTTCTCTTGTCAAATGTAGTTTCATTTCTTGAAAACGGAGCACATATATATAATTTCCAATCGCCACAGGCACAGCTGTATGGAAATTTTTTTATAAATACGATAAATCAATAAATTATGACTAAATACATATTTAAGATAATACGCCGAGGTGTTAATCATTTTTACAAAGCGTAACTATAACTCCGACGTCAAGATGTCTTACTCCTGAGAATCCAAGCAAGTATAAATTATTCGAATCACAAAATCGAGGTATGGAAACAAGAATTTTTATTAAAAATTTTATCAAACAAGGCGCATACGATATTACGATCTACATGTACAAATTACCTCTGCTGCTAAAACTACTCTGCTTGAAGACTGGATCGTGTAATAGACTACCTGGAATGGCAGAAAACAATTTCACCAGAGGAACTGCTGTCTCGGAATCGAGTAGAAATTCTTCCACGTAAAGTACGTACAGAACAGCGGAGAGTCCGAATATTTCAGCATACGACAATACTGGAATGTGAATAATTTTTTCGGTTGAGAAAGAACGAATTTTCCCACAAGGAACTAATGATGGCGAAAAAGCGGTTAGCCATTTCAAATATAACATGTTTACGATGAATACAAACCTCCAGCCGCAATTCCGTGAACTATGTTAGGTTGTTTGACGCGTTCGACGTCGTTCAACGGCGATTTACCGTTTTTGGTGGACAGCGATTGAAGAAATGACGGCGAATTCGGCGCGACGTCTGATTTGTACGATGAAACGTGCTGGCATGTGAGAGTTATTATCTTCTCGGCGTTCAGCAGAAAATCTGTCAGCTGAAAAACACGATTTAAAACTATTGCGCGTACGGATTAAAGTACGATTCTTTTTTACTTGATTCAAATTTCGAACTATTTCGAGAAAGTCGACTGCATGTTTCTCGAATTAACGGTCAATCTTCAAACATCATGACTCCACTGAGTAATAACAATCAAGATTTATCAGTACGAAAATTTTTAAACAAATTACAGTCCATGAAATAAATTGAACACAATTCGGTTACCGTCGCAATAAGTTCGGTCGAGTGTTTCGCGTCCAGATCCGGACTGACGAGACAGGCGTACAAATCGTTGTTGATTTTATAAATATTCGATGCTTTGAATCTTCCATGTTCTATAAAACATATTTCGTTTTCGCCTCTGCCGACGCTGCACATTCTCGTGAAGTCTGGAAGGGAAACCTCAATTACTATGGTTTCGAGAAAATACTACATTCTTAACCGTTAGAATTTCGCAGAGCGGGAAAGAAATGTATTTCTACTATAAGAAAATCGATAGATCCGACAATATGAAGAATACCAGATACGACGCTTCCTTCGACAATAAGGAAAGTCTTTATCGACGACGGCATCACGTTGTCTCCGGACCATCGTAGTTGATACTGGCTAAAAAAATAGATAGATATTTGAAGTCTTAGCTGAATGCTCAATCTAATCAATGGAGACTTTATTGAGTTTTGAATAGTTTAAAATGGACTGTGGATAATTACAATTGCGAAGCATCGAGCTCGTCGTCGTCCCAAAAGGCTCGCGATTCCGGCTCAACGATTTCACCGAAAACTTGAGCCATGGTTTTTGATTTGTGTAATACTTGGCGATGAATAAGGGGAACCTAACCTCACTCTTCTCCACTCAAATTGGCACCAATTGCATGATAAAGCCGTTTCGGAGCGAGCCGCAAGGCAGCGGCGGAGGGTGTAACAATGAGCAACGCGCGCAGAACTGATTTCAAACGATTCAATTTACCCGCGAATAATCCTGCGAGTTTTAGAAAATGTGTAAATAAAAACAAAAGCCTATGAAGAATATGCACTGAAACATCGTATTATTATATTTCAGTTAGAATATGCATAGATTTTACTTAACAGTAAAATACGAGCGAATTATTTCAAGGTAAATTAAAACATGATTTTTTTTCCTTTAACGTGAAGACACAAATTGGTAAAGTTTTATTTTCGCTTCAATACGGGGATGCGAAAATAGGGAGACGAAGCTCTTTGTCAATTCAAATGCCATTTTGAGCTTTAACAAATCGTAAAGAACGAAAAACTCCGGAACTACGATAGTTAGACGACGTTTGATAGGTGCGAAAGTTAGACGCTACCTGGCAGCATAGAGTCGCCAATCTATACGTCTTGGGCCAAGTGCGAAGCAGTTGGTTCGTTGAAGTCGTAGTCCGTCCGTCAGGTGGAGTAGCGCGTGTGTCTCAAGTGTCAAGTGTCAAGCAGCCATATTCTCGTATTCTAAACTCGAAACACAAGTAGAAATATTTGGTGATCTTAACGAAAATAATTATTAGATTGAATAAATAATCCGTGCGCAAAAATACCGTTTGAGCAATAATGACTGACAAAAAAGGTAATTATCCAGCAAAATATCACTATAATATCGAATGAAATTACCTCACGATTATTACGTTTCCAACAATATTATAATATACGAGAAGAAATAGAGAGAGAGATAGATAAGAAATATTACCGATGTGATCAAAGGATAGAAAGAGAAAAAAAATGAAGAACGAAAATTAGGTGACAAGGAGACGCGACAAACGGAAGAGAATCGTTGAAAACGAGCGAGCCTAACGCACGTCCATTCCTCTCCAAGGATAATTAATGTACTCGGTGTAGTAATGAGCGATTGTTAGGTGCGGAAAATCCGCTCAATGCTGCAGCAATCGAGTGCCGCTCGGTAAATATCAATCGTATTCGGATCGGGCTTCCGCGTATCGATTGAGCATGCCATAAAACCGCGTCTGGAACGAATCGGGATGCAGCATAAATTCGGTCGAAAAACTTGTAATGCACATCCCACCAAGTAGATCAATACTCCGGCCGACCGACCGACGACGCGATTCTAGTGTGTAGGAATATACAAAATGGCCACCGGCCTTGGAGAGACCTGGATAGAAATTACATGTACCCACGTATCCCCCGCATCTCTTTATGAGTTATGATTCGCGGAGGAACGTCTTTCGCTCCGTTTTCACGCGATCGTTATTCCACAATATTCCTAAAACATGTCCCTGAACCGAACGTCCGAATAGAAACTTGACGCTGATATTGTGTTATGTTGCCTAGGTTCCAAGCTCAAAATCATCATTAAAAATACATGTTAAACAAGCGTTGCTCTTTTGTCTGAGGAAATGGAACAGAAATATGAATTAGACATTTTGTGTCTTTGTACTTGGAAGCTATTTTCATGAGAATAATTGAAGAAAAAAAACAACTAAACATTAACGAATCGGGTATTCTGTATGCAAAATCGGAATGTCGGATATTCTTTGCGAATATATCTAGTTGTGTTTAGTTCCGGTCTGCAGAAACGTATTCTTCATTGTCGTATGTTCGGCCATTGGAAAATGTCAGTTTTTGTCAAACGGTGATTCTCTCTTTTCAAGAATTCGTAACTTAGGTATTACATTCTCTACATCCGTAATAGATCCTGAGTTCCGAATTATTATAGGATAATAGTTGGTGGCAAAAAATTTGGATTTTGGAACGCCCTTAACTCTGACCTTTCTGAAAATAATACTGAAAAATGATCATGACGATGAATCGTTCTCCACATATGAGCTGCACGACCTTAGAACGGTTTTGACGATATTTACGCAATAACTTATACTCCAAAGTATGGCTGATGTCGCATGAAATATTTCACCGCAACGTCGAGCGAGAAAACGTTCCCACAATTCTGCGCAATCGGTCGATATCTCGGCATTTTTCATCCCGTCGGTGTCTCATGCAATTTAAAATTATTGTAGGACAACTGAAGTACCTGCAGACGCAAAAATGACTGAATAAACGATGTTTTAACTCTCCAAAGCCTTTGAATAATAATTGTAACTAGATTATAGATTCCGTACTTGTATTCCGATTGCCGAATCTTTAATTGATACGTCTGGTATGGTTTCTTTACAGTTTGAAAAAACAAACGACATTCTCAACAAGACATATGTAAACATCTTCAGGACCAAATTTAATTTTTCCCGTATTCTAGAAGGCT
Source organism: Diprion similis (assembly GCF_021155765.1). Taxonomy (NCBI): domain Eukaryota; kingdom Metazoa; phylum Arthropoda; class Insecta; order Hymenoptera; family Diprionidae; genus Diprion; species Diprion similis. The sequence continues at coordinate 18,117,928 of NC_060114.1, forward strand.
CGAATCTGCGAGGAAATAAATCGGGGTGAAAGTCATGACAAATAACTCCCGGGAGTACGTTAAGGTTGATCCTTTTTTATGATGAATTTTCAGGTACCTACCTACCGCCGGATATTTCAACGGAGTTCAGTTCGTCTCTCCTAGCAATACTTTTGGCCCTAAGGAAAAGGTCCTATGGGGTATGCCTAGTGTTTTCTTTTTTTTCTATTGTTTTACGGTTTTTGCATCCATTCTTTCGTTCAAATCGTGTGATCGTTAGATGTACAACAAAAGGAAAGTAAAAATCGGCTTTTCCATCTTCTCCTAAAGAATGCAATTGAAAAAAAAGATGGATGCTACATAAATTTGTGAAAACTGTAAAGAATGACCATCAGTCGGTAATCGGTATTTAAAAGCGGTGTGGCTCAGACTTGAAAAAAAGAAACTCAATTCGTAAAAACCGAAAAACGCGTCTGTTGAAAAATTTCAGTGAGACACAAATCAAACAGAGCGGAGTTCTTAGTTCATTACACTTACATAGCTTCTTAATAAGCAGTGAAGAAAAAAAGATGGCAATCGTAATCGATTCTCTTCACGAGATGGTTAATTTTATTAGCTAGTTGAAGAAAAATAACAGCCATTGAGGTCCATTGAATCATCGTTTATGTCATCCTATAAGGTCGAATGAGGGTGTGACTCGAATTAGTTCCGATTTCAATATATTCAATGAAAATTAACCCAATTTGCATATCCTTCTGACGTTCTGTATTCGTACATTACAGTTCGTTAACCTTCAACGGAAGGAAAGTGACTAATAAAAGTCTCTACCAAATCCACTCGACAGTATGAATGATCCTATCCTACTTGATAGTTAGATGATAATTTCACTTAACAGTTAGACGATAATTGATGTCACTTGATGTTATGACGGATCTTGAAAAAATAGAATATGTATCGACATTTTTATGCATCCGAAACCGACATCGAAAACTTCAAAAAAGAATCACACTATTCTGCACCGCAATAATTATTCTCATAACATTGAATCGAGAGCAGTTTATATTTTTGGAAACACATCCTTGTCTCACCGTGCATAAATCATCAGCCTACAGTTTCGTGATAAATACATACAATTTGGTACCTAAAATTACCTCGAGATTACGTGTATAGATATACGACTGATTGGTAGCAAATTCGAGTACTGCGATATCGATAATCAGCGTCCATAAAGCGATACACGGAAGGCCCGAGGCGTTTTTTTGTTATACGTACAACACATCCGATATTCGAGCGCGCGAAATGGCGCCTAAACAAAGCAAACGAACGACAAACGAACGAACCAAAAAAAAAAAAAAAAAAAAAAACAAAAAAAAACAAACAACAACGCGAAAGAAAAAATGAAAAGAAAACAAGAGTATATGTAACACAAATGATTACCGTTAAACGAATTCGACGACGAGAAACGAGACCGAAAAAATATAATTAATGTAAAAACAAAAAGAACCAAAAAAAAAAAAAAAAAAAATTGAAAAAATGAAAAAGAAAAAGAAGACGGGTTAGTGCTGGTGGTAATCGTCTCAAAGTGTGAGGATATAGAGGCCAAGGTTGTGCAGGGTGTCGATGTGTTTGCAGCGGATTGATCCAAGTCAGTAGGTGGAGCCAACGAGCGAGCGACGCAAGTCCAGACTAAGCCACGTATCTACCTAAACCTTCTCTATATATTATATATATATATATATATTACATTAACTCACTACATGTCTATGTGCCTATTAGTGTCTATGCATATATCTGTATGTATATGTATATATAATATAGGTACACGTGTACGTATGTATAATCTACATACTATATTCACATGTATACACTATACATTATATTGATCGGCACCCTGTCCGATGACAATTGTTGGAAGAAAAATAAAAATCTGACGATAGTTTTTTTAATAAGCATGGCGTTAACACAACTCGATAAATAAATTTCCATTCAATATGTATAAATTTTCAATTACATATAATAGACAAAATATAATATTGTCTTTAAACTTAATTGTTCCTGCTTATTATATTAAAATTTGTGAATGAAGAAAATGTGATTAATTGATTCGGTATTATTCTATCAAAACGTCGATTCGTCAGGGTGACGGAATATACGTACATGTACGTATACATATATGGCCATATATATATGTCTGAGCGCACTAAAAAATCACACCTATACTATAAACCTAATGTGTAATATTAGGTAGCGATAAATCGTGTTCAGAAATTTGAACGGTTTGGATTACATTTTTTTTTTTTTTAAATGTGTTTTTTTTTTTTTTATTCCCATTGATTTTGTTTCAGTATAAAAAATTATAAATATAATTTCACAAACGATGCATATTTTTAGTGCGCTCTAGCATATATGTATACATTCCTATGTATAGATACATATACATACATATATATATGTGTATGCATACATACGCACGCCCACACTTATAATATATAACTCGCGCTTACGCAGAGAGTTGAAAGGGTATGATAATTTCTGGCCAAAATCAAATCACAAAAATGAAAAAAAAAAAAAAAAGGGACAAGAATGCACAAGCATTTTTACATGCGTGTATAAATTAGACATTGATTCCTTGCGTATGCGCGTTGTTGTTATTATTATTACTATTATTATTATTATATTATTATTATTATTATTAAATACGTACCAGAATGTATATCTTTACATTACCGTGTATGTATATATATATATATATATACATTATATACATATATACATACATACATTATATATATATACATGTAAACGCAAGTATATATTTATATAATACAAAAAGTAAGTGATTCTTTTTTTTCACGGCTGATTAATTTACAGTCGAAATGCCAAGCAATTTATTCTAGTACGCAAAGAATGTATAAACCGATCATTTTTTTCTCAATACTCTATTGCTGGTCAACGAGTAAAAAAAAAAGGAGCGAGAGAGAGAGAGAGAAAAAAAAAAAATTTCTCGACGAGTTTCAATTGTCATGTGATTGTGGCCGATAAAGGAAAAGAAAGAAAAAAAAAAAAAAAAAGCACTTACTATGTATTATCGATACGCCGAAATTGATATTACCTGTAAACTGGAGCTATAACGATGATAATGATGATGATGATGCATGGCTGCAGATATTTTTTTTATCGAATTCGACGTATCGCTAAAAAGTTGTACTGAGATTGTGGTATTGGTTGTTTGCTTAGAAAAGGATAAATTTTTTTTTTTTTTTTTTTTTTTTATTAATTTTTTTTTTCCACTTATTTATTTTTTTGAAGGCTATATCTCCGTGACCCGGCGAAACGAAACTTACAATATATATATATATGCTGCTTTGCTGAAGAGAATATTAATTTTGCTTATAAATATTTAGACAATATTGCAGCGGTTTGAATTTATATCTGCGGTAAAAATGATCCGAAAAAATTTTACCGGGACACAAGATTACGCCGGAAGGAGGGACGAATATATAATGTAAAAGCTCGATTTTAATAACGTTTCTTTTCTCCATCGAGTAGCTCACTTTTAACACTATAGTGCATGACGCTTTTATATTTGATTACAAGTTTTTATATAATAACAAATTCGAAACCTTATAATATTGTATACAGAGAAAGAAAAAAAGGTTTCCAACTATTTATAGTATTTTTGAAGAATTCGAGGATGTATTAAAAGAAAAGAAACTTGTAGTCAATATTGCATGGTACAAATATAACTAGCATATATATACATATATACATATACATTTGTATACATATATATGTATGTATATTAATTGCAATAAATAGAATTTCGTTCTTTCGAGATTGTTTATTATAAACATTATAGGTATAATTGGTTACACGCGAACCGTAGTTACGAGAAAAAAAAATTGTTCTAGTTTTTCTTATAGCTTTTGGTCATTGTATAATAATAATAGTCGAAAGATACATGTACGTGCATATTATGCATATATATACGTATATAACCAAGTATATATGTATGTATGTACTTATATGCACGTATAAAAAACGAACGGTGATCGAATGTCATTGAAAATCAAAAAGTAAACGGAAAACAATAATAAAAAATATCGATAACGGTCTCGAATATGTCGCGTATTGCGAATATTCTTACTGCAGCTAACGACGTTTCTAAATCAATTATGTCTCTATAATGCATTACAGTATTTTCGGTACGTTATTCGATTTCCCTTTTTTTTTTTTTTTTTTTTTTTTTTGTCTTTTAGATTATTATTGTATATGAAAACTCTATTATTTAGTTCCTATACGCTGCATGATATGTATAGTTACTATGCTAATTAATATTACTACATGTATAAAATGATTATCTCTGCGCTCACACACCTTATTTTAAACTTCGGTCTCTCGTTATACATATCCATACCATATACCGTGTGTCCACGAGGAGAGTACCGCACCTTATGCGCGTGCGTCAAGTCGTTCGAATTTTATTGGCCGACAGTTATCGCCTGATCGAGCAGCCGACGAAATACCAATCGCGATTGTCAGAAAATGTCCCTAAGAACCCACCGTTAACGGTTCACCATGGGCTCCTAGGGACTTTTTCTGAGATTCGCGATTTGTATCGCGTCCGCTGCTCAATCAGGCGATAACCGTCGGCCAATGAAATTCGGACGACACTTTCCTCACGAATGACACGGTATATGCAAAAATTCGAATTATACCATTTAATTTTTAAATGAATCCGTCGAAGTCGACGAGGCATGTGTGCGCATGGTTAATCGACGCATGCTGATTATAGAAGTATTTTATCACGTTTTCAAAAACGTCGAGCATCCCGTTGAAGATTTGAAAGAAAAAAATATTTATTACGCTTGTTCTTTTTCTCATTTTTTCACATCCAACATATGTAACCAAAATATTCATTCGAGTCCTTGAGTCTTCTTCCGATCAATTTCACGCGCGGTCGAAGAAATAAACGGAAACAAAAAACGTGACGAAAATTCCCTTCAAGTTTTTACAAAATTTTACAATAATTGGTGAGAAAAAAAAAAGAAGAAAAGGAACGGTGCTGTTTGCTGTTTGCTGAATTGTTTTTGATGCATGGTCTTTTTAAGAAATTTTCATTTGTCTTGCGGAATGATATATTTATTATACTATCTATTATATATAATAGGAATTAATCCCTTCGTCGTCACCTTTTCAACGATATTTCATTTATCTCGTTTATATACCCAATCGAGTCCATCGAACGAAAAATTTTTTTATATTATTTTCAAATCTTTCACCGTCACGGATAATATACTGCCTACTCACCACATGCAGTAAGAAAAATGATAAATCATATTCTACGTGAAAGGTGCAGACGAAGGTTTTTTTCTAATGCTATATTATATCAAATGTACATCGCACGTTGCTGCATGTCTCTTTGTTTTCTCCTATAGGCGAAAACAAAAGATGCACCCATAACGTTTATTATACCTATATGTATATTCTCTGCAGTTAATAGTGAGCTTAATAAAAATAATGATGTCTCGTGGGGCTCGAAGCGAAAGTAAAGAAAAGTATAAGAAAAACGTAAAAAACGGGAGACGAATTGAAACAAAAAAAAAAAAAAAAAAAAAAAGTTGTCAATTTTTGTACAAACAAGTTAAAACTTTTGTCAAATTTTTCACCGCCCCGAAACATAACGGAGGTTCGTTATTTTTTCTTTTTTATATTTTTCTTCAACTTTCACGCACGAAGCATCATTGTTTTATAAACGTTAATTACATACATCATATAGAAAAAATGTACATTCGAGTGAACTACCACTTAGCTTTTTTGTAAAAATAATATATACATACGTTTTTTTTTTTTTTTTTTTTGGGTTGAAATTTGGATTTGTGTTTTTTTTTCAAATTTTTTCTTCATCATATCTTGTTTTCTTTTTTATTATACATAACGTGCAATCGTCTTGCGATTTATAAGGCCATTTCTCCTAGACGCGTTGAACTCGAAAATTTTGCGGTTATACCGTTTATCGATAAAAAATCTCCCGACAATCTCCGCGACCGGCCTTATAACGAGAGACGAGTGTACAGCTACGATGCGAACTTGAAAATACCGCAACGATTCGTTTGCCCCGTAGAATTCAAAATCGGAAATTAATTTTTTTTTTTTTTAACATCAATAGAAACCGGTGACAATCAACAGATTGAACGTCCGACTGCGCATGCGCGAGTTTTGTCAGATTTTCATGCAGGCTGGCCACCTCAAGCTTCAGCTGTAAAATTCACCTTATGGAGGTCAAGTAGGTGATGGTGATTTTTTTTTTACTTACACAAGATCTCAACGATTGACGTGTAGCGAATCAAGAATGCTTGGCGAACCTTTATTGTCAACTGACCGATGGCTATGAGTTATCGTAACAACGTACTTTCAGTTCGCCACTTGATGCGGAAGAGTTTGATATTTTACATCCCGTTTCGAGTCAAGTTGGCACACCTGCCTTGCGAACGACAATACTGCAGCGCTACGATCCACCGACCAATAGAGTTCGATGATCTTGCGCATGCGCAGTCGGTCACTCGATCCGATAAGTTTCATACTTCCAGATTTTCGGTTATAAGTTGAGGATACGACGTGTTGTGCGATATATATATATATCGTTGGCATCGTAGCTATATGCCGAGTAAAAAACACATTTACGATTTGATTGAAACGCCTTGCTCGCGGTAAAAGGATTTGAGGAATTACTTAAGATCATGCAACTTGAATGATTTTCTTTTTTCAATTATACTTAATCTTATCGGTCATTCAAGTTTAGAAAACTCGACGATTATCGATACTCGAAACCTTTTACTAAGTTTGCGCATACGGTTATGGAAAATTTGGTGTGGGCTGACGTCTATATGTTAGAAAATGCTGATGATGATAATGATGATGATGATGATGATGATGATGGTGATGATGGTGATGATGATGATAATGATGATGATGATCATGTTGATGATGATAATGATGATGACGATGGTGATGATCTTTAATATCTAACACTTCTCTGCCGATCCGTAGCACCTGCGACGTTGCTTTGCCGCGTTTGCTACGGCCACGGTGAAGTGAAGAAAAGCGAAAAGAAAAACAAAAACAAAACAAAAAAAAACAAAAAAAAAAGAAGGAAAGAATCAAACAGAGAATTTGGGTGTTTTGCATTGGTCTAGAGTTTCTTGATTCGTACGATTGTTACGATTATGAAAGAGGAAAGAAAGAAAAAAAAAAAAAGTAATAATAACAATATACGCATAATATATCTGACAATGATAATGTTGTAAACAGAGTCAGTAAAAATATATAGTTAGGAACGTGTGTTGTAAGAAAATTAGATTGAATACTGCACATCTCCCAATTATCATTAAATGTACACACAATTTATTATACGGTGAATTATAATCGCCAGGTTATATCGATTTTGGAAGAGACAGAAAAAATGAAAAATAAAATAACCAAGGCCAAAGAAACCAAAAAAGAAAAGAAAAACTAGTAAAAATAAATTAACCGTATGTTTAATGATGTTTGGAATTTATTTAATATATATATATATATATATATATATATATATATATATATATATATCTATATATTTGCAGAGATTTGTTGTTTGCTGAATCTTGTGAATGTGTGGAAATTTAATATATTATTATTATTCATTGTACCACTGTACTTTATTGTATATTTACACACTACTCACAGCTCGAACGTATATAACTATATATATATTCAGTTAATATATTGTATACTGAATTTAAGAATGTTCAAATAATTGACCTATTAATGCCTATTATTATATATTATACAAAAGCAAAAAAAAAAAAAAAAAAAAATTTCACACCGACTATCGATTATAATATCAAAGAAAAAACGTACCACGTAAATAGATGTGTGAAAAATTCAATTTTTTATAATTCAAATGTCACTGGTTTCGCGTCGAGTTAAAGAAAGAAAGAAAAAAAAAAATAACAACAACAACAGATTAATATGTTGATATAATAAAACAAAACATGTCCTCTCAGATGTAAAAAACTATTGGGCGTTAATGGGTTAAAAAACAATTATATGGCTTGATTTTTCATTTTTCACTCGTTTTTCTTTTCTTTTCTTTTCTTTTCTTTTTTTGCCTTCTCTTTGTTCCCGATTGAACTGTCATACACGTTTATTATTATCTTTATAATATAGTTTATAAAAAAAAAGAGAGAACCTAACTGCTTCATTACCGAGTTACAGATTATTCTTACTTTGAACTCACATTCATTTTTATTATTCTTCCTTTTTTCATTTTTATTTAGAAAGAATGTATTTAGCTTAATATACTTTGATTGTGTAACGCTAAAAAATATATAATTGCTTTTGAGATCAGTTTTTATTATATATTATTATTATCACAATATATTATTATAGTATAATTGGTGAAGGTAGGTCGTTGAAAATTATCAAAACCATCTTACCTCGGACGGGGAGATTATCCTGCTCCTCAATTTACTTGAACTTTATCAAAATGGATAGAAAAAAAAACGACAAATAATATGAAACAATAATAAATATTATATTAACAATAAGAAAAACATGTTACTTTATTCTCATTCTTCTACTCAATTTCCCTCTCCAGATGTAAGATGGTTTTAATTCTGCGCATACGTAATTCGAAGCACCATTTCCGTCAATCAATTTGTTACTCTGATTACATGTGTGTATATATATATATATATATATATATATATATATATATATATATATATACATATATACATGTATATAACGGTTATTAATTGAGGTTGAAATGAAAACGAGTAAATACCTAGAAAAATGTCTCCGTCACTCGCAGAGTAAGGAAATAGAAGGACGGATGCGGGGCGTGGTTTTCTTTTTGTTATTTTTCTTTAAGTTTCCTTTTTTTTTGTTTTTTTTTTTTTTTGTTTTTGTCTTCGTTCTTTCCGTTGTCATAATAATAAATGATCTCAATTATTTTCCCACTTTGTTTTCTGCCCTAGACTTTTTCTTCTTCTTCTTCTTCTTCTTCTTCTTCTTTTATCTTATTTATTACTTCGATTATTATCATTTCTCATTGTTCATCAGTTTCATTTATTATATAGTCACTAACTCATTTGAGCTTCAGTTTAGTAATTTAATATATATATATATATACCAGTGTATGTTACGTGTAAGATATTACATACTTTATTAAACTATAAGGTATATTGGGATTGAACGGTGACTTGGGATGTTTTCTACTCTCTTTTTCTTTTTTCATTTACCATGAAATTTAAAATCAATCCCTGCTATTCAATAATAATAATCATGCGCATGGTCGATTAACAATTAATCGGATATCACACACACGCATACATATATACATATACATATATATAGATATGGATATAGATATATGAATATGTATATATGTATACTCATTAATATTCTAAGGTGTGCATGGTAGAAATTACATATACAATATATGTGTATACTGTATACGTATACGTATACGTATATGTTTATGTGTATCCGATAATTGGAGTCATCGACGAACAGGAAAATAACAAGGATTCGAAAGTACGAAGTGAGAAAAACGAGAGAGTGAAAAAAAACAAAAAAAAAAAAAAAGACTCAAGTCACCGATCAATAATATATACACATGGCTCGAGTTAAGGTGGAATCGGAGGTGGATCGATCGGTTGATCCTATTTTACCTAAACCCGTTTTTGTCATTCTGTTTAAAACGATATCGAAAGTATCGTGATTCCAACTCCGAATTTCACCCGAAGCACGAATCATCCGCAACACGCTAGATATCTGAGTTTGTACAACTTCTTCTTTTTTTTTTTTTTTTGTTTTTCTTTTCTGTTTTGTCTTTCTTTGATCGAGTGTCACCGACTTTTGTCTGTACTCGAGAGAGAGAGAGAGAGAAAGAAAAAAAAAGAAAAAAAAACAAAATGCGAAATGCGAAACACATGACGCAAAAAAATATCTTTACATCGTTACAAGAAGCTATGACTAGAGTTGGATTTGACTTGTGTTTCAGCTTACCCCGTCGCACCTCATCCACCAACCGGCTTCGTGCCAGCGCCAGCTCAGCCTGCTACATATGGCGGTAAGACATCAGTTTTTCACCGATCGTAAACACCAATGTAGTACATTTAATCGTGGTACAATTAGTGCTGTGCGATTAATCGATCAATCGCGTTTTTCCGATTAATCAACGTTTTCGGTTAATCGGTTTTTCAATTAATCTGTATATATGTGCGAATAATCGATCAATCGTTTTTCGATTAATCCTAATCCACGGTTTCGATTGATCGAAGTTGCCTTATAATAATTCTGTAGGTCACGCCTGGTTTACAAGCTATGCGTAGACCAGGCGTCAACCGGTATATGGATCGAAAGTGTCGATTAATCGGAAAAATGATTAATCCAAATCGTCAATTTATCGATTAATTGGAAAAAAGATGATTCGAAAAACACAATTCATCGATTAAACGAAACTGCCGATTAACCGATTAATCGCACAGAGCTAGTTCCAAGTGCAGAAAGTTGGCGGTTTCTATTGAGTGTGAAGTTTGCAGTGTAAGCTCTTCACACACACACACTTCAGACACCGCCCATCCGCACGTGTAATAATAGTACATTGTGTAACAAGGAGGCAAAGACCGTTGCCACCATGTTATACGCGATACTTTATATAACAAGAGTATGTTACGCGGTTTTTCGCGCAGCACCAAATTGAGGTTAGGGTCGCGAAATGTGAGATCAGTTCGCTGTGTTTGTCGCGTCAGCGCCTGAGAGCCGTACAGAAATGACCAACTTTGACTCGTAAGAGTCAAAAGCGGTCCTTTCAGTACTCCGCGCATGCGCAATTCGCAGACTCACTCGACCGGCGTAGAAACGGGTACTTTGTGTACCGAAAAGACCTAAGAAAAACCGCGTGAAACATACTCGCGTTATATAAACGATATTTTTTCCAACACCTGCGAGAGGAAGTTTGATCCGAGAAGCAACGACGGTATCACTGACAGCGCGTAAAATTCGGGTTAAGTTAGGTAACTTACGCTCAATGAGGCTCAAAGTGCGTCAAATTTAATTACCCGAAAGCGCGCATGCGCAAAAGACAGCCCTAGTGTGGAAAACCGAGCACTTCAGTCGTGCACAGCGCGAACTTCGTTCTGTCGTAACGGACGCTTCATGGGCATCAAAAATCGAACTTTCCGAGCAGATGTTGAAAAAATCAACTTTTGCAACGCTAGCAGTATTTTAATTCCTTTTTCTCATTCTCCGTTGGGCCCAATGACCAAATGAAACGATCCTCAGGATTGACCATGACTTTCCAAATAGTTGCAGGAGCCTCGCCGTACGGGGTCTTCCCCAACCAGCCACAGCTCTACGCTACCCAGGGTCCGCCGCCGCCGACGTACGATCAAACCCTCACTCATCCCATGGTGAGATTTTTCTCTGAAATTTAACTTGGATCGTCAGTTTTGCTCCATGATTTGTTCGACGTTACAGTTTTGCTCGTTTCCAGATGTACCAGCCGATGTATGGTCAAGGCTATCCTGGCGGCTATCTAGCCGGATATCCAGCAGCTTATGGACCACTTCAGTACTATCCTCCGCTGGCTACAGCCGCCGCCTATTATCCAGCAGCTGCGATGCAACCTGCGCCTGTTAGGCCAACGATCATGGTTCCTGTGAGTAATTTCTGGGATGCCTTCACGGAGATCGTAAAGCTCAGCTCAATTTTTTTCACTTTGTAAACACTTTCAATATTCTGGAGACACAGCTTTTGATGAGTTTTTATAAGTCATGTATCAGCTTGGAAAATGTCGTATGGAAATTTTAAACACATTGAATGCGTTATATTGTGATGAATCGTACGTAAATGAGAGTGCAAAGACTCTTGTTAAAGAGGTTCGTTGGCCAAAAATCGATAGTTTTTAATTAATGTATTACGTTATAGTCATATGTTATGTATTTTTTAAATCACTTTTTACGTAAACTACGCAGATCGCTTTAAAAATATGAAAATAGAAATTACTGGAATTTTAAAAGAATATCTAAAGAATTCATGGTTCGTTTCGGATCAATTAAAAATTGTCGGAAATCTGGTAAATTTTTTCTTCAATTTCATTCTAAAATGGCTCATTTTACTGACAAAACTATTCTCTACAAATTGATTTAAAAAAAATTTTTCCCAAAATGTTGGAACTGTTGAATATTAAATTCCACAACATTGTACCGATAATTATTACGATGAACAAATGATAAAATTGAATTGGTAATGAAAAGTATCTACCTTTGGCCAAGTAACCTTCATAACAGCTACAGTATTTCTCCTAATATTTTTCGTACGACTTTAAAAAAATTAACCAGTTATCAAACATTATATGTTTACAAAAATTTATAGAGTCCCTCCAAAGTAATACGTTAGCACAATGATTACCGTAAAAATTTTCTTGTGGCTAAAAGCGATCGTTTTATTATTTTCCATGTTAGAATTATTCAATTAATTTCTCGACAATGTTTAAATACAAAATTACGGTACAAAATACTTTTCATACAGAACGGATTTGAGGGAGCAAGATTTGACGGAATCTCGCAACAAGTATTGCCACCACCACCACCAGGAGTAGCAGCGAATGCAGCGCAGCTAGCTGCCATGGCTGGTCACAGTGTCGCTTTATCGCAAAAGAAAGGTTCGTTCCTTGGAGGTGGAACAGAAGGTGGATATACATTCTGGTAAACATAGAGTAAACCGGGGGGTTGGGTAGGGGTGAAAAAAAAGGGGGGGGGAGGAGACTAGCGAAGATGCGAGGCGAGACTTAGAAGAAATAATACAGAGACAGCGACGGAAGGAAGAAGAAGAAGGGGGGAAAAAATAGAAGAAGAAAATGACAAAAAAAAAGATTTAAAAAAGAATAATTGAAAAAAGTATTGACGACAAAAAAAGAAAAAAAAAAGAAGAAGAGATTACAAAAAATAAGAAGAGCGACGAATGAAATAATCGATATTTATCGCTGCGTGATCCATGTAGGCAATTTATTGATATATAAAATGATGATGATGATGATGATGATGATGATGATGATGATGATGATGATGATGATGAAATAAATGAAGATATATTAACGGGTGTTAATTGAGTTGCATAGCTGACTATGGTTAACGATTGATGAATACAACTATATCTGTTGGGTGTCGTTAAACGACGCTCCCTGATCACGCGTTATTATATTAGTTTAATAATAATGATAATTTAAAAGAACAAGACGAACAAAGCGTAGGTAACAAGGAAAACAAATGAAACGTATGAACGGAAAGAAGAATTCAAAGCAACAAACAGCATTTGTCATGTTTGTTTGGTTTTGTTCTTTTTCTTTTCTTCTTTGATCACGTTGAAATTTGCTTTTCTTCTTTTCCGGGCGGAAGAAGCTAAAACAATATAAACGACGTGGCAAAGACAATCTTCTCACACGGAACTAGTTGCAAATTGTATTTTATTTCGTACCTTCCATTTCCTCCGATCTTCAATTCTATTACCGCTGTTGCTCTCTTCACCGCTGTCGTTGCTGCTGCTGCTGCCACTGCGAGAGAGAAAGAAAGTGAGAAAAAGAATTATCTCTTTGCAATAATGTTTTTCAATATCATCATGCACTATATTTGTCATTCCTCTAACAGTTCTGTCATTAATTTTAATACGAATAATCCTTATTTGACGAAAGACAGTTGATTCAAGGTGTTTTATGCTCTTTTGAGTTTTCCTGCGCACAGACTTTAAAATTACACGGTCATACCCACGAATTAAAAACAAAAATAGCCTAGCTCACTCGTTCGAGTCAAACTCGTTCTGAGTAAATGGCGACGATTGCTATGCGCATTGTGCATTTATTACAAGATACTATGTTTTAATAACTGTTCAACACGGTTTGCTCCTGTGCTGTGGAAAATTTCACATTAAATTCTAGTCCGAAGCTCGTCGTGTATCACCTACAGAGATTTGCATTCATTTGTAAACTGGAGCGATAGCATTTTAGATTTAGAAATAATATCGCTCTAGTATGTAAGATCGAAGCATAGAGCTTGCGAGTTTTCAAATATTTTCTCCTCGTATTGGACAAGGTTTTTTTTTTCTGCACACTTCACGCCTTTTCTTCAAAGTTGCCCGTCGCGTTCTTCCCTGATGGTAATTCTTCACTGTTTTAGTTGTTATGTATTGTTGTTTCTTCAATTTCCATACTGATTTCGTTTCATTGTTTTTTTTTTTTTTTTTTTTTTTTTTTATTTTATTTATTCTCTTTATTTCTCTGGTAAAACTGATGCGTTTCAAAAATTGTCAATTTATACAAGTAAATGTCCACTTGTGCAAAAACTTGGTATATAAAAAGAAAGTGAATATCCAATCTTGTGAAAAAACTGTAAAAGTATACGGTCTCATTTCATAATTGTATTAAAAAAATTTTTTCGACATTATTGTTGAGAGACAAAAAATTTTAAGCACATTTTTTTCTAGTTCACGATTTCGGCTTCTCGAGTGTCAAAAATAATATTAATATTAATAATAATAATGATGATGATGATGATGATGATGATAGTAATAACAATTTAATGATATCTCCGTTGTAATTTCTACCAAACAATAATTTTCCAATCATATGAGATAACTTGTTCGTATTTAGTTTATTTATTTTTTTGTTGCCACGTTTCGTCATTGTTACTACCGCTAATGAAGGGGATAAGCAAAATCGAGCTTTTCGGAAATTATTTCATCGGGCGGCTCGTTTCTTTGTGAATAAAAACAAAAAAAAAAAAAAAAAAAAAAATAAAAAAAAATATATTAAAAAAAAAAAAAAAAAAATTTATAAGAAAATACGAAATAATGAAAACGGGGGAAAAAAAGAGGAGGAAGAAGGGAAAAAAAAAAATTAGTAATAGAATTAAATATCGAATAAAAACATCGCGACTTGGTGAATTTAAGTGTAAAATGCTTATGGAACATCTTAAATGCATGGAGAACAGAAAACAGATTTTAGATAACGACTATCAGTAGGCTCTTTTATAGATTCTTTTTAGATATACATTGTAATTGTATGTTTAATATTTTATGAAAATTAAAAATTGAGAATCAATCTTCCTCTCGTAAATCATGAGAGAGCGAGTGAGTAAATGAGACATTGAGAGAGAGAGAGAGTGAATACAAATTGAAATCACGACAATTTATCATTAATTAATAATAATAATAATAATAATAATAATATCAATAATAATGTTAGAAATAACGTATAATTTATTGATAGAAATTTAGAGAATAGTTATCAGCAAGGAGAAACGGTGTGGCGATATTGTTTTATAGAACTTTTTCTAATTGCCCTGCGCTGTGTATTGATCTTCGATCGATTCGTAGCGTTCGTATATAGGAAAGGAAAAAATTCAATCGATTATACATATTTCCATGCATTTCAAGATACCATATGTTGAACAATTTTTTACCGTTATAGGTTTTCCTTGTTTCTTTTCATAAATTTACAAAGAAGTTGACAAATGGATTTTATCCGTACAAGAAAAAGTTATAATTTGAACAAGTTGCTGTTTACGTACTTCGAGACGTACCTCTCAACAATCTTAATCGATAACGCGATGAGGAGATTAGGAAAAAAATAAGGCGATGGAATGAAAAAAAGAGAAAAACGTCCTCACAAAAAGGTTTAAAAATAGCAAAAGAGAAAAAGAAGAGAAAAACGACGAAAAAAATTGCAAAGCACAAAAAAGTGAAACGAAAAAAAAAAAAAAAAAAAAAAACTTCTCAAGTTTTCATCGGAGGAACGGATAGTCCGATTATCCCTTTTCTATCGATTCTATTGACATAGCGTTTCGGCTGATGATAGGAAATAATGAATTTCTCTCTAAAAAGTACCTATGATAATAATTATCTATAATTATATCTCCAACGAATCTCTTCGACGTTTTGTTCAAATCAGCAATTATAACTCTTGCAGGCGTTGTAAATTAACAAATAATAATAATAATAATAATAATTTTTCTTTTCTTCAATCAATTACGCAGCAGAAAAATTTGAATTCAAGAACAAAAAATAGTACTTAGACAGGTTAGCAACAATCGACCTTTTGTTCTACCAACCATATTATAATGTAAATAAATTATACTGTAATATGATCGTAGAATGAGGCCATAATATGAAATGAGTCTGAGGAAAAACTGGTGAACAAAGACGAAAAAAGAAAAAAAAAAAAAACAAAAAAAAAAAAACAAAGTTATAGCAATATACAAATATTATGACGATAATTTGTTAGTTGAAAACTAAGAATTTATTTACGGTTTATTATTATGTATTATTATTATTAGATATGAATGCTTTTTTTTTTTCTTTACACGAAATTGTTAATTATAATCTGTCTCTCTATCTCATCTCTTTATACACAAGTATTATTCGTTAGTGCAATCGAATTCGAATGGTATTTTGAACGATGACGAAGAAGAAAATGAAGAAGATCAAAATATGCAATTTGAATTACATATATTTTATAGCGTGAGGAAGTGTAAATTCAACAGGTGCGCAAATAATAGTTGATAACAATAATAAGTAAACGAAACGAAGAAGAAAAAAAAAAAAAAAAAAAATTTCATTGTTCATAGTCGGATAGAAGGTAGGAAAAAAAAAATCACCCTTCGACAGAAAAAGAATGAATTTCAAAATTATCGAGAACAAATTAATAAGAAACAATTCTGCGCTCCTATAATTATCTTTTTTTTTTTTTTTTTTCTACTGCTCTATTTTGTTGTTTCGAAGTATGTAGGTATTTCTCTGTAAACTACTCAATAATCAGCGACTGGCTCGTTTATTTATTTAAAAATAGATTCATACGTTAATATATATTAATATATTAACGCGAGACGACGACTGCCGCATAGTCGTGCTAAAAAAATGTACCTATGTACCGAAATAAAAAGTAAATTACTTTTCGAAACTATTTCATCATTCTCAACATAATATGTTATACACGTTAGTATAAAGATATTTATTTTTATTTACAACAAAGTTCAAACGAACCTCAATTTCAGGAGAAATAATTTTTTTTTTTTTTTTTAAATATCCGTTGAGTTAACACAATTTTCACATGACGTTGTCCATCTATTATGATTATTATTAATATTACTATTATTATTGTTACTACTATAATTTTGTTTTATAGAAAGTGAAAAAAATGAAATAAAATAAAAATAATAATGAAATAATAAAAATTAGTTAAAAGGATTTGAAATGCTTAAAATCTGTAGACGAACCTTGCAATAATAAGCTCGCGAAAGTTGAGAAATTTCTACATATAGCAATAGCGGTATTACAATCCGTATTTGAAAAGGTTACGTTTTAGGTGAAAAAAAGAAAACAAAATAGAAAAACTTTAAAGATTCAGAGATCGATCCGAGTCTATAGAGATACGTATAGCACTTGTGAATACGGAATTATTGTTCGTAATCGTAAAACGATAGTGAAAAAAGTGGGTCCATGACAAAGAACGCTTTTTCAATTTTGGTCGATACTTTTTCAGTCAACTTTTTTTTCCGCATATAAATGTATTGTATCTCTCTTTTTAAACTGATTGTAAGCTCAGGTTGAATTATATACCGATTAATTAATCAACGCTGAAGGATGTTCAAAGAAATATATAGATACAGTTAATTTTTTTCTTTTTTTTCAATCGCAAAAATTTCAGTGTGAATTATTCAATTAGTTACGAGAAGAAGATTAGCTAGTATTCGTTTATTGACAAAATTTATAAAAACGACTGTGTGCAGCCACGATTCTAGTCAGAACACATAATTTTTCACCAAGTATCAAGTATACAAGACAGTCCGAGATTATCCGAGGATGAGCATGCATTACAATTACAATTTACATATAACTGTATAGGAGAACGAAGTGAAAGAGTGGAATAAAAAAAATGGCGCTGATGTTAGTAACGTTATTGCAACGGTTTACGTTTCGGAAAAAATCGTTATTTTCAAACGTCTGGAATGCTTGCGATTAGAACTGAAGTGTAGTAAATTATAACATCACAAGACATATTCATGTTTTGAAAACTTGACTACTTTAAAGTCACTATTGACTTGCAAAATGGTGATTTTCACCCCTCAATGTTTGGTTACGTTGCTAACTTCAGCCTCATATAGAAATTTTTTTTAAGAATTTGGAAGTTTGCGATCGAATCGGGCATGTACTCGGGCTTCACTGTACATTATACGATAGGATATAGCGAAAAATGGAGAATAAAAATAAAAATTCAAAAACAAACAAGAAGATCTAGTAAAACGACTTGGATTTCGGTCATAATTTTTATGTAATAGCTATATTGTGAATTAAATAATGAACAGAGCTGTGCGAGATTATACGAGACACCTTCGAGTATTATATATTCGAATGATTACATTATTTTTAAATGTTTAATATATACCATCGAGATTTACATACCTACAAATATGATAAAACGAGACGATTGTGCGATCGGGATAATTTTTTTACGACGGAAAATGTGTGCAATAAACGTAATGTTGTATACATAGCGATTAAATGAGAATAATTATTTGACGAGTTATGTATGCAACAATGAGACAAAATAATAAAGTTATTGATAAATATTATATAATATGCATTATAATATTAATAATTATTACAACGACTGGAATCTCAATAATTTTTATAGCAAAATTGGCTCCGATGTGAAATGAAGAAAAATTTCAAGTATTGTTTGTAATTCGTATTTGAACGACTGTAGTCATCTATATAAACTCTGAAGTATGTGATTACACGAGTGAATGATTGATAAACAACTTATTGAAGACAGAAAAATATCTTGCCTGTAATGAGAATTATTACAGTAATAAAATATAGTCGCCAGCTAACTGACATTACGTTGTTAAAAGTCATACGAACGAAATTTTATAATTTCATGATAATTTAAGATAACCATCTATGATTACTAGAATTCAAAATAAAATGAGAAGAAACCTGAAAACTTGGAAAAGAAAGACAAAAAAAATGCATACTTTGTAAGGATAAAATATTATAGTGCGTGCGAAAAATCAGAGCATGACTCAGAGAAAAATAAATGCATTTATTACTGTTTCTGCGTACCATACATTAAAAAAAATTTTCCCCTTTCTGTTTCTATATCATTTATTAGCTGTACTCAACCTTTTTGCTATCGCTGATAAGTTATTATTGTTAAATTTGACAATACCAAAGGGTTGATATTTTTATCCATTTTGTGTCACAAAGCCTGAGTATAGAAAATTCTCTTGCGCTTCAAAATAAGAGATATTGCCTTGCTTAGGCAATGGCGTTGAACCATCAATTTTTATTAATTTTAGAAGGTGCTACTTAAAGGAATAGATACAATTCCAAGGTTGACCATGGATCAAGTTAATATGGCTGCCATGGTCGATATATCGATCATTTTCACTTCCTACCGTGCAATATATTGCAATATGACTTGTGATTTTCTAAATTTCATTACGTTCCTCTAATTATATAAATACAGGTATCGAATAGTGAGGTAGATTTATTAAAACGAAAAGTAGATTAACATCAACTTGTTTTATATTTCGACTGAACATCTGTGAAATATTGCAATGCGTACAGTATTTATAAGACGTTCCACGAATTTAGATTAACATGAGAATCACTTGTAACATTTTGAGTAGCCGGGTATCCGATCTTTTCTCTATAAAACAGTATTGTAGGTACATACTTATAAATGTATATTTATAATGATGCAGGCGTAAATAATAAATGAACGACCTTTCGAATGGAGAGAGAAGATTTGGTGAAATAAGACATTGTGAAATATGAAATTAGTCGAATGTAGGTAAACGAGCAAGTAGAAGAAAACTACTCTTTTTTTAGACCCCATACCGCCTTTGGTATTTATTCCTACTACATACAATATACGCATGGAACTTGCGTACAAAGAATTATGAAAATAATAAACTAAATGCGGTTGTTGGATAGAAAATTCCAATATTCTACACCATCAATATCGACTTACGTCATTGCTCAAATTTCGAACCAGCGAGCATTCTTTTCATAGTTTTTTCGAGGGAAGGCAACAGGTCGCAATAGACATCTACGCATTTGGTAGCGCACTTTTCAAAGCTGTCGCTGAACCTGTTCACCTCATCTTGCGTCGGATTTGGCGACATTTGGTCTTTTATACTGTCGTTGCATTCCATAACGCATCTCTGCAGTCTCGTCTAAAATTGAATGAAGTTTGTGTATAAAAAATGTGAACGGATCGACAGTCAGAACTGTTTTCGGACACTCTAGTCCCTTGTCGGTTTGTGAAAATACACTTTTATACCTGAACACGTTCGAGTTCACCCTGAACGTAATTTTGAGCCTTGTTCAGCGGTGTGCTGCAATTTTCAACGCAGTTATGAACTTTCTGCATGCTATACGTCTCGTTGTCGCAACACCTCGCTGCGCACCGGTGCATATCCCCCTAAAAAAATTGAAAATGAATGAATAAATATCAAATTGCTCTCTACTGGCATATTGGTGTTTTAAAATAAAAATTCGAGTATTAAGACCCAGAATACAAGTGAAACTTGAATGTTTGGAGCATACAATTAGTGAAAAAAAGATAGAAATTCTTTTTTTTTTGAAGACGATCGTTTGAATTTTCCCGGGACGTATTGCCAGAAAATGGTTGCCGTTTGCCACAATTTTATGTACGATGCGCCACACGGCGGAAAGGTTGAGAACTGACTAAATAGCGGTTACCTTGGGGTCACAGTAAGAGAGCGTAACACCAAATTTTTCCGTGGGTGCCGAACTAATTTTACAGGTTTTTCAATCTAAACGGTGACGAAGGCCTCGATTAATATGCGGGGGCGAAACATGCAGATAAGAGGCATTTACAGGGAATGTTTACTCAGGCAAACCGCTATTGGATCTTTATTCTACTTGGCGATGTGAAAAGAGGTTAGGAATAGGTTTTACCTGCATTCTCCGTAAATAAGTTTTGTCAATGTCTTCGATCATGTTCGTCATCTTGTCCTCAACGCGGCGTCTCTGTTCTTCAACCATTTTCAACTAGATTAAATCGTCAAGAGTATTTAATAGTGAATTAGCCGCGGTTCTTGGTACCCAATCTCGTCTGCAGGGACGACGAAGAGCTAAAGAACCGCCATTTTAAATTATAGTTCGGGTTCATGCTGTACGCAGCGCCACGTACAAAGATTATTTGTTGTGATTGATTGTCCATCCGGGAGATAGCGCCTTCGCAGTAAACAATCTTAGAGTTCAGGATTCAGCTGAATTCAGATTTTAAGATATGTGTGAACAGTCGGTGAATTCGTTTATGCAATAGGTATGTAGTGCCTGAGCAAGTCGATTCGTCTATTCGTAGACCAAATGGCATTGCAAACATACGTAGTACATGCATTCATAAACGAATCCAAAGTAGAAAATGAGGGGGGTGAAGTCTTTGATTTTTACCGATACAGCGGAAGGTACACTTCGACAAAAAAAAAAAGTTATGATCAGATGAATTGAATCAATCCGTTTCAATTCTTGCAGAGCTGTATACATCAGTTCTTCCCACATTAATTTGCGGTCTTAATAAAGGACTCAATTACAAATACTTGTTCGAAATGCTTTGCTGTTGATTGAAAATTTTTTGGTGAATATTTTTAAAACCCCTCGAATCTTGTATTCAAGAAACTTTGATTTACATTTTGAGCATGTGAACTGCACCCACAAAAACAATGGCTAAAATTCGATCCAAGTATTTTCTCTTACGAATCATTTGGCAATAATTTTCAATCGAGGTTTACTAATCGTGGATTTTTTGCTCGTGAGAAAGGCACGGTGATTATATTAAAAATCCTGTAAATATCAATAGTATATTTAATATTATGTTTTCATAGAGAAAACTTTTGGAAAGAATGAGTATTCTCTTTAAAAAAAAAACTACAATATTTAGATTTGCACAGTTTTTAGTAAGTATATTTAAAACAAGACTAGCTGTGTATCATACAATTACGTTCCACAAGATTTGATCGATCGAGTACAAAATTTCAATGCAAAACTGAAAATCGGCCGATATCTTGATCAGAGTATACCTTGAAATTTAACTAGATTGATTCGTTGGCCTACTTTGAGGCTAAGACACGAGAATACACATGAATAAGATGAAACAAAAACTGACACGAAAGTGATTGATGATCTCTCAAAGCCCATTAAGAGAGTAAAATAAAAGTAAAATAAATGCAAAGAGAATGATGATAAATCGTACACAATGATGATGGTGATTTTGAGAATGTGGTGTAAAATTCTGCAAAAAAGAATAGACGGGGTGCGATAAGGATTGGAAAAATAAATAAACAATGATAACAATAATACCAACACAACATCGGTATACATATAATATATACATATGTATATAGTTATTAGAAACGTACGATTCATAATAATAGTTAAAATTATTATTTATCTATAAATATAATTGCTTTGACACGAGTATATTATGAAAGTATATTTTTGTTTTCCGCGCTCCAGTAGGGCTTGTTACACACGTATTTAATTACCGAGCCCCAATTACTCCTTCTAGCGTTTTTAAAAAAACATATATATTTTTTTTTTTTTTTATGATTTGTATGCAGCTGAAAGGTCATTTCCGACTTTTCGTGAGATCCGAAGGTAGGTCAGAATGCGGTGACGATGAGGACGTCGAATCCGGTAGCGACAAAACTTTCGATGATATCGGCACTGAGAGACCTGCTGCTGTCATCGCGACGCTCAAAGGTATTGTGATGAACTGTTGACTGTTCTGCACAGAACCCGTCGACGAAACGCCTGAAACGAGATATGACGATCTACTGTATCCTCGATTTTGAAACACGAATGGTTGACGTGTTTCTTCCGACGGATTTTTCACTTCTTTTGAAAATAGATTTGCAAAGTCTGTTCAATCGCAAGTGGAAAATTAGAAAATCAAACTTCGACGTTGAAGAAATAAGGGTAAAAATACCTGCATCCTGGGGTATTTGCACCGGTTGTCCATTTTGCCCGATACTGAGGAGAACGCCGGGGCTCGGAGAGTAGACGACATTCTGAGGCATCGGATAAATCATTCCGGATGCAAAGGGCGACATGCTACCTGAAAAATTAAGTCCTAATTACCTCCTTTCGTGAATAATTCACGGTCATTTACGCTCGTACATAAAATGTCGACGATTCACAGCAGATGCTCGTTGTACATATTCAAAAATCACGTTCACGCGTCAACGCGTGATCACGTTGAGAATAATGCAGTACCTCCATTCAATCACGTGTCGCATAATGTG
This sequence comes from Diprion similis, assembly GCF_021155765.1. Taxonomy (NCBI): domain Eukaryota; kingdom Metazoa; phylum Arthropoda; class Insecta; order Hymenoptera; family Diprionidae; genus Diprion; species Diprion similis. The sequence continues at coordinate 18,141,285 of NC_060114.1, forward strand.
CCTGTAATCAATCCGCTCAATGACACGACGGGGGGTTATTCTGATTCTTTACGGTTCGCGGCAGGGGCCATTTTCTTGGAATAATCAATCAATCGAGGAGAATTTGAAAATAATTTTCAACCATCTTGTTGCAGAGTCTGTCATGATAATCGGGAGTACGAATTACAGTCCCATGGAGAACGTGACTAAACGTCGACGAAGCCACTCTTCAAAAGTGATAAAATAAAGAGCTCCACCATTTTTGTAAATTGAACTTCATCTTTTCAAAATTTACACGAAATTTCAATCAATCCAGCTTCATCATATTTTTAAATTGTTACTGATCCAACTTCTGCCTATATATAAACAAGTATATAGTTCGCTCTGTTTTTAGTCGTCACTTCACCATTTGTCGCTGTATTGGACTCGAAGTGTTCGTGAATTTTTTAAATTTATCATCAGCGAAAGCGTAACTGTGATTAAGCATGATCGATCAAAACTTCGTAGGTACACATTCTTCGAATCTTCGACATGCCTATCCGAGTGGTGACACAATAATTATGAAACAGAACGCTATTCGAGAACTGAGAATGTTGAAACGAACTTGCGAGCTAGCAGCGAGAAGTAGCAGCCAAACGTGTTAAACGTTTTGGAAACAGAAAAATGCAGCTCAGTTTTGTCCTTATAATTCTATGAAAGTATTGGGGGTTCAAGGTATTTAACAAAATCTTGAATTTCGGACTTCGCTATCTTATTCGAATGAATATTAAAACTTTTGGCTGCCCTGGTAAAAATTTCTACTGCTATACGAATTTTTAAAGAAATCGGAACGTTTCGTATTATTTCGTAGAAAATTGTAGGTATGCATAGTTTTTCGTAAAGAATTGTTAATTTTCGTTAAAAAGTCAAGAATCTTGTAAAATTTTCTACTGACAAAAGATACAAATTTTCACAAAAATCCACAAGTTTGTATAAGAAACTATTCATATTTACAATTTTATACGAAACGCTATTTTTCGCATAAAATTATACGAATCGTTTAAATTTCCCTAACAATTCTTAAAAATTATAGAAATCATTTTCACCAGGGTGTTAATTTTCGCTGCTATAGCTACTAGCTTCAGCCTCGTAATGTTAAAACGAAAAAAAGATGCCCGACGATGTATAGACTATGCCTCAAAATCGCACTCCTCGATTAACATAACCTATTAAAATACCTGCAGAAATGACGACAACGATAAATCAAGGAAATATGGGATGAGGAGTGTAGTGTCTCGAAATGATAGCCGGTGCCCATCAGACTGTATAACAAGAGACGCGCAGGAGAGGAGGAGGATGAGGAGGATGAGTAGGAGGAGGAGGAGGTGGTGGATCGGTTATATTTCGCTAATTCGATCGATCGACGATCGCCGTTTAACGATTCACCAGGGGTACGTTCTCGGTGGCGACGGCAATGATGCCCCCCCCCCCCCCCTCCCTCGTTCCCTACAACGCATATCAGTCTTCGCATTAGTATTTATATTTATGTGCAAGCGTTGTACACCTGCGCTACCGCTTTCGACCGGATACTTCCGAGTTAGGAAGCGCGCCGCTGCTCCGTTTGGTCATGCGAGCGTACCAGACCTTAAACGGGAGTTAAAGGCATCCTCGCCCCATCATCGCGTACGCACCTCGCATAGTAAGTAGCGGCGCGTACTTTGCGCCCCCTCTCGCCCTTCCCAGACTTACCATTCCAGATATACGCGCGCGTTCGCCACGCCACGACATTATCCCCGTCTTCTTCTTTCTTCACTTATTTCTTGTACCTGCATCCTTCTTTCCAACATCATCACCCCCTTCGCCGTCTTCACCGCCTTCTGCGGGCGGTTGCTCCCCAGGGATATTAATATTTTAAGCCGCGCATCAATCATGCCCCATCCACGTATTGTGTGGAGCATAACCTATACGGATCAGGAAGATCCTTAAATCCCGCATGTACAGACCTCCTTCGGATACCCTTCGACCCTCTTATCTTATGATCTTTGGATTTTTATGCCGCTGGCATCACGTTTTTACTGATTGATCGATTGACGATTTGGTAAAAATGAATGTATGCATAAGGGAGAATTGATATACGTACACCATGCAACGTCTGTATTATGAGCATCCGATCCTAATGAAGTAATATCACGTATATACCTTCATATGCGCTTAAGTTATAACGTATGTCAAACCTATTTTGCTCATTACACATACATATATATATGTATATATATATATATATATATGAATACAAATTATCATTAGACATGATCTCTCGCTCGATCGAGTCCCGATGTGTGGGCTGCTTGAAAACAATTTCGAAGTTCAGTTATATCGCCTAGCCTACGCGGTCAACATGCAGTTACACGATTATTTATTTCCATGTGTTTGACGTACAGAATTAGCGCATCGAATATAAAGCCTGATTTCTTGTATTGCAAAATATACTGTATAGTTGCAAATGGCACAAAAAAAAAAAATCTTGAAAAACATGTATATAATATCGATCAAAGGTATCTGATACAGTTATTCTATACAGCAAAGTTCAATGAACTGTGTAAATGAAATTTAAGAAAACTTTTCAACAATTTAACGAAGCTTTTACAAGATAGACATACATAAAATTGACTAAATTCAATGAAGCTTTGCAGCAAAACTGCGATCGAGTTTGCAGTAAATCAACGAAAATCGTTCACTCCTCATGCCGAGATTGACCATTGGAACGAAATGTATCATAATAAAGATATCCATGCAAATTTATGAAAATTTAACAAAATGATGATGTGGTTTTTAACAAGGTTTGATGAGATTGTAAGTAATCTAGAAGAGAATTGAACTGAAGATGAGTCTGAACGAGTAACCCGATAAAACTCGATAAAACTCGGGAAACTGCGAATTCCACGAGTGTAAACGTTTCTATCGGGATTTGAAGAAAGCTGTAAATGGAAGATGAAGAAAAAAAGAATGTACACAAGCATGTAGACAGCATCGACCTAGAGGGTGAAAATGCAATAGGTATATATATTACCAGCATGATTCTTGCCCTGTTCCTTGGCAACCCCAGGGGATTCCCCGTCGCTCGAATCCACGTCGCTGTCGTTTCCGCAAACGTCGGACCTCGGTGAAGCGACGTCGTCCTGCAAAAACAGAAAAATTACGCTAGAATTTCAACCTTTACGTATCCATAATTCTGTAAGCAAGATACGCTGTACAGTATAAAATGACTAAATGCCCTAACCTTTCGGTTGACTTGTTTTTGGTCCGAAACAAAATGGAGTTTAATTTTATTTAGGACCGAAGACAAGTTAGTCGGAAAGTTAAGACATTTAGGCATTTTACTGTACATTGATTCAAACGGTAAATTTCACGCTGGAGCCACACCGAGAATTTGAGGATGCTAGTTAAAAAATGAAAAACAGTGACCGGCACACAAGCGAACAAAAGAAAGAGAAAATCAAAAAAATAAAACATTATACAAAGACGAAGGACGACCGGAAATGGTTTTTAGCGCGATGTCGCGGCTCTACGTCTTGTTCGTATAAGGTCTGATTCCGCCGGTGCGAACCGCGGGGCCGCGAGGAAATCGCCGGCGCAGCTCGTAACCCGTTAAGAATATTTCCAGGTACCATTAAACGTCCGCCATTTTGTATAGAAACTATGGAGAAAACAATTATCGACGCGAATCGAGCGGCCGTTAAGTTTATATTATTCGTTTTTAAAGACGGGGTCTGCGATGCATGAGACCATACTTATTACAGATATATGTATGCCCGAGTGTTCTTTATATTTTGATACCATGTGTCAATAAATCATCATCACAATACGTATATCGGTGCGAGGACCTATCGCAACTATACGTCTGATTAGACGTATACGCAATGAGAACGCATGGAAAGTCTGCGGACATACCTACGTATCTCACCGGTTCGATACCGTAAGATGGCTAATTAATTAGCTAATTGTAATTCCCCGCACTACATTAATTGACCCGCGATTCCTAACCGATCGGACGATCTTGAAGTGGCGTTCTTGAAGACACTACGTTTGCACCTAGGCATGTATTTTCGACTGACTGAGTCAACAAACACAGCGAATTGCACGTTCGAACGTTTTAATCACGAGAAACTCGGATATAATAATGAACCTAAGGTGCTATGGATATGACGCTAGAGAAATGTCGTTTATTTGACATTATAGTCCGAACCAATTTTGTTCAAATGGCAATCTATGGGAAGCTGAATAACTGACGATAAAACTCCGCACTGCGAGGTATCTTCAACGAGAGGAGTTCCGAATTGTTTAGCTTACTTGTATCAGCTTTCTCACTTTTAGATTTGAAAAGTACGGTACAATTTCGAAGAATCTGCATTCGGGTACATGTGTGTCATCAACCCTGTTTTACGGTTGGTTGTTGATTTCATCGGTTGCCCACTCTTTGAATTGAGACGTTTCGTGAACTTGTAACTCTTCAAGTCCATATGAAACGATGATAAATTATTTCAAGTGGCCTGAAGTCATCGGAACGCGGGCGAAGGTCGTTGAAATAATTTTCAAGTCACTTGAATTCATGCCAAGTTATTCAAAGACTTTCGAACTCATCAGAAGTCCATTGATAGTTTGTCTCATCGGCATCTGCAGGTGTCAGGTGAAACGTTGGAGTCAAGAGCCACGACTTGATTGGCCAAAAATTCGGTGGTTGTAATTACTGTCATGATAACGATGTTGTATTTTTCATACGCTAGTCAATTGTAAAAGTATAATAATATGCCTGCCATGTTGGTACCGTCAACTCGAGTGCAGGAGAGTGCGCGTAAAAATGGCCGCCATATAAAGGGGATTTTCCTGCACCCACTCTTTCAGCACTTTCATTATATATCGCGTCTTTGGGAAACGAGTGAATACTGACACGGTCTCATTTCTTAAAGGCACATACCTGCAATATTTTAACACGGTCAGCTGCGGGAGGTGTGTCATGGGTTTACATTTTTCCACGCATAGTTCAACCTTCCTCGACGAGTTTAGACTGCACGGCTAATGAATCGGCCAAATAGGCACTGGGGAGTTTCCCATAACCTGCAATTATACCGCGTATAGTAACCTGCATGCGTTCGTGCACCTGTGAAAGAGTAAAATATCGCGAATGCCCCATACAGACAGAAGTATCGCGGCGCGTGCGAAGCGACGGCAGCGGTCAAGAAATAAAAGAGGCGGTTTGTGGAGGAGGAAAAGGTATAAAACACGGTCCATCGAATCCGTTGGAGGGGATGCTTAGTGCCAAATCGAGACGTGAGATAATCGCGCGGGCGGAAAACGCGGATTATGTATATCTATGTATATTCCCAGGTACAAGCATTAGCTGTTTCCGAATGTGTATTGCTCGAGCCGTGTTGTTGCCTGCATCGGTTCAGGGCTCGTTATACCTGGACGAAGGAACATGATTTTCATCAGGCCTAGGCTTCTACCATATGGTTAACCTGTTACAGGCTACCATTGCTCGAGTAAACGTCACTTGAATATAGGAATTTGCGATTTCACATCAGTGGCGCGCTGTTTCCGTCGATGTTATAACACTATAGTATTTTCGGAATGAGCGTTCGATTTACCAAACGTTTGACTTTGACGTATGACCGCTGTAGGGATACACAAGCTAAACGGGAAGGTCCATCTCCGTTCCAAAATTACAATTTTAACTTCAACTACAAATCCACTTATATGTATGTATATTTGTTGTCCGAATACTCGTGTGCTACCCACCACCTACAGACTTTGCTATAAAATTACATACATATGATCTGAACTGACAAATTGGCCTGATACGCAGATTATAATACGCTCTTCACTCGTTCTCTCTACGCTTAGTGAATTTTGAGAAAAATTATATTAATTTCTGCGTATACATGCAGTTTCTTTCCGCAAGTCGGTGATTGTCTCACGAAGCGCGCAATAAAAATAATCTGTGCGAATCAAACTACATATATAAGCGTGAGATCCAGACGGCCATCTACCCGGATTTTCTTCACGGCGAGCAAAAAACGAGGACAGATATAAGTTATGTCGATGGTGTTTTGGTGGGAAGCTGATCTCTCTCAAGTGGCACTCGAGTTTCTGTCACGTTGGCAATTGGCATACTTATATATCTTGCAAATCATCCTTCACATATGTTTTTTTTCTCCCTTCAATTTACTTATAGTTTTTCCAATTGGTTGGCACCACATCCAATTACATATCATCGAAATCGCACCTTCCGATCTCGGATTATACCAAATTCACCCCATCATCGACAGTCGGAACATACCTGCGGTAGCTCGCGTGCGGTTTCACTGAAATTTCTTTACAGTATATACAGTGCGTGCGCATGCCAGCGTAAGTATATATATTACACATAAACAAGCATGAACAATTGAAGATGAATAAACGCATGCACGAGCCTCGGTCTGATTGTGAGTATGGGTGTAACGGTGTACGAGGTGTACGTGGTGTAGAGGCTCATGAGCGTGGTTCGGTAGGGGAAAGATGCGTGCCTCGGCGCTCCTTATATGGCCATCGCGACTCAACTCGACGGGCACCTACGGGAGCCCGTGCCCGGTTGTAGACGTGATATCGCGCGTCAAATTTACAAAATCACCTGCGCGCCTCTTCTTCTCGATCGGGGCTTCCTCTTTTCTCCCTTCCATCTCTGCCCGCTCCCCTCTTATATATATATATATATATATATATATATATATATATATATATCTTTGTCTTTCTTGTTTTTCTCTCTCGGTCGTATATCTCTTTTATTCGCATGATATACCTCGCAGACGCGGCGTTACAAATGTTATACCTATATACCATCGCACCGAGCGGAAAAAACTCGGCCACGCCTCCTCTCTTCCTTATCTCTCTCTCTCTTTTTCTCTCCATGTTACTATAAACATAGGTATATGCATACATGCATGTGATACTCGAAAAACCCCTCTTCTTCCCGTCTTTTTCATCGTCCAGAGCACCTGGTATGTTATACCTGTAAACGAGGTGAGAAACGATTATATTGTCGCGTAAGTACCAACGATTATCGCGGGTAACCGGTCGACCAGACGATCTCATCTCTTCCTCTGCTTATCTCTTTCTACGAAGAGAGCATGACTCCTTGTCGACGCCGTGAAGAGGATTGTTGAGAAAGAGAGGAAGCCATGTCGCGACGATTCGTCGACAAATTAATCGCCCTAACTTTGTTTGCACAAAATTATTATACGTATGCATACCGATTGGAGTATGACGTAGAGGTAAGCGCAATTGAAAGCATACCCATAGTCATATTAACCAAACGGTACACTAATCAAGACTAATCGTCAAGTACTAAACCATAAATTAGTTTCGAAAAACCACATCGTACGGTGGTAAATTTTTGGAACCACGGTGTCTCTTTCGTGGAATTCCGCACGTGCAGACAGTGGCGATGCAGTCTTCATACTTCAGCTGAACGCCACTTTCATCTTTCTGTCACTCTGGAGAGGTTCAAGCAGATTGAAGTTTCTCACTTGTCTTGACTTCTGTCCGCTTTTACTTCTGTCCATTCCTATGCCAGTCAAATTTGCACTGTTTTGCGTTGACTTCAGGTCTCAGAAAGTTTTTAAGATTCTGGAGAATACTCTTAAGGCAATGGGGAGAAAAATGGCAGTAATAATGACAACAAAAAAAATAATTAATCGCAAAGCCAATCTGAAGGTGGCTTAACGCGAATATTCGCCCTGTTTCTGTAGCGGTGTTGAAAGCTCATCCTTAACCCCCGCAGAGGGCAGAATGACGGTTATAAACAGGGCGGGACCGTCACACGGATCTCAGACCGGAAGAAGGGTTCTTCACTTGAGTTTCGATGAAGAGACGAATGCAAAAGGCAGCACAACACGACCTAACCTGACCTAACCTTACCTAACATCAGAGTTCATGGAAGATCTCGTGGGATGAGATAACCGCGGTTCGCGGTAATAGGTTTTTAACCTTTTATCTGCCGAGAGACAGGAAGCTTTGCTAATATTACGCATGGATTACGCGATAATAAGTAGAGAGCAAAAGCAATTTTCGAGAACTTGAGGGTTTACCCACTGCTACACCGCCACCTCATTTTCTCCGTACCAATTGGAACGAGTTTCGAGGTCCATATAATCGAAAGCGTTGCCTGCGATATGACACCTGTCGAATGATTGTAATGTGCAATGGTGGTTACAAGTCGTAACAGGTGGCCGAGTAAACGCGCAATACTCGCACGGCCTTTTCCCGCGTCTAATTAGCGATAGCGGGATTACATTTTCCAGGAAAAACTCCCGGCTCACGCGTTCCAGTTCCATTCCTTCGTCTCTCCGCTTCTCCACCGACCTGCAGCGCTTCTTCGTCCTGCAGGGTGGCGACAGGCGCTACATAAGCTTTTATATCATTTTCCACCTTTCTTGAATGTTTTCAATCATTAAAACGCACAGGGTTCCTCAATCTTAAAAAACTTCCGGTAAATGTGGCACGAATTTATTGAAACTTACGGAACGGTAGGAACGTTCGTCTCCGCAAAAGAAGGGGGGGGGTGTGTGTGAGTAGATCCATTCCGCCCTGGAGCGACTGTCTCCTTCCCGCCTCGCTTCGACTCTTTATGTGCACCTCTTTGCCTCTATATAAGGTGTGTCAAGTTGTCTTTGACAAAGGCCTCCTTGCCGTATATGGAGGGCAGGTTCTCGATCGCTCCAGCTACTGCACCATCGACCGGTCGCACCTGGTGCACCAGAAGCCATCCGCAGCGCTACCGTACCGCGCTATTCAATTATTTCCTTTGGCTCAGATTTATAATGATTAGACACATGGGTGCGACCATTACAGACTAGATGTTAAGAAATATATATGTATAATGCGTAAGACGTCCACGTCATTGTGGTTAAAGCGACTGCCGCTTTCGCGGTGAGACTCGAAGGAGATAAAAATCTTTCTTATGCTCAAATCACTTCAATGAATGTTGCGCCTCGGTCCGAAGAGAATAGTTTTCCATCGAAAAGGACAGCGTACATCATACGACTGCCTGCGAACGCGATAATGACAGACGTGTTAACGGTTTATAATTACTTTACAACTCCGTATAAAACTGCTGTTCGATAGAGCGTAGGATAGATACGACTCATTGATAGCCCGAGGGCCACTCGACGGCAGCCAAGAGTCGCGTGCGAGTCGATGAACATGGCTCGGAGCTTTCTTTCATGGTGAAATTAATCAAATCTCAGTACCCAATTATTTATAGGCGTAAAATTGTACGCACGCGAGATGTTTCTTGTTTCGGACAGTCTTCAATTATCAAGCCTCTCGCAAAAATAGGGTTAAACAATGGATTACTTTCAAACTTGATAGAAAAAAACAACACAAAACGATCATCCAACGAGAAGAAATCAAACATACTGCACAGTGTAAAACTAAGTGAAAACCGTTTAGTAGGATAGGGGGGTAAGGTATACTTGTGAAATTTACCTACCGAAACGATCGCCTTCGATCTTATACACAATACATATGTATGTATGTATGTATATCTCTTTTTTTACTTGCCGCACGTGTGTAGTCAGGGAATAATGTATTTCGGTTTGATTCACTAAAGTTTTTGATTATACAAATATACAAAACACACATGCACAATTGCACATATCACAAGAGAAGTGCCTCTACAAGTTTATACATGTATATATGTGTATATATATATATACACATACACACAAATATATATAAATAAATATCGACGGGTAATAAGGATAGAAGAACAAAAAAATAAATAAAATAAAATGGAAAAGAATTTTGGATTTAAAAAAAAAAAAAAAAAAAAAAAAACTATGCAAAAACAGAATAAAATATTAAAAATAAAAAATCGTAATAATATTATTAATAATAATAATAACCATAATAATAATATCGTAATCGTAATAAAGAATTAAATTAATGGAAACATAAAAACTAATTACTAATAATACACATGCCACTCTACAACAACACATTACAACAAACATCAACGATACTATTTACTCAATTTATTGCAATTGAATCCTGGCGGGGCTCACGGGTCTTGTCTTTTCTTTATTTTCCGACAAATGTAAGTACTATAATTCTCTGATTCGATTTAGTAATAATTTAATTGAATGTTACTGGATATAATTATCGAAGTTGCCGATCGACGCTCTGTTCGTATTGAAAAAAAAAATTTTCTCAACAAAGAGAACGCCGACGAGCACGTAAGGCTTGATTTTTTTACTTGTTTCTCTTCAAGAGTTTTTCCTTTTCACGTTGCTTCTGGCAAATATATATATATATATATATATATATATATATATATAACTCGATATTTTTAACAAATTCATCTAAAAATTATTTAACAGCACCGGATTGACTGTTTGCCGATTGACGATTGTCATCTTGCTATGACACGATTCTATGAACAAATACTTGCGGAAGTATCTACTGTCTTTTGATTATTTTTGTATTTATATTTATAATTTTCTTTTCATACTTCTTTTCCAATTCTCACTCGTTTTCTTCAGATTTTCTGAATATAAAATATACTTCACGGTATATAATCGTTGAATCGTCATATTTCAACGATATACTTGTCACACATGATTTTTTAAAATTATATTTAAAACGATTAAAGCAGTATATCCACCGATTCTCGACAGTGTAGTTGTGATAAAATATATATACAACTTTGTTCAATAAATATACTATAAATTATTATTATTACTTGCTTTTTTGTTCACTTTTCCTTCATTTTTTTTTTTTTTTTTTTTTTATCCTTTAAATGCAAAAACGTTCCTTCACTATGTCAAGTTTCGCGTAAGTCCAACGAGTCGCACGTATATGTAAATATATATTCATTTATATAGATATCTCCTTTTCGTTAAACGAAATCAAGCCTGTCTAATTCGTATAAACGTTTGCTTCAAGAAAAAAAAAAAAAAAAAAAAAAAAAAATTTCAATTAAATACAATTGAAAATAAGAGAGAATAAAAAAAAAATAAAAAACAACTTAACGCTCGCGAGACGAGGGTCTTTGGACAGATAATTGAATAGCTAAGATATAGGTACCCGTTCAAGCAACGCAACCAAAACAGAACAGCAATCCCGAGCGTGCATTGCAGATCCCGATATCCCCTAGAGATTTTTCTTATTCCCAAGCTCGTCGACGGTATAATAATTAATATGAAATTCATTCATAGAAGTAAAATTATACAAAATAACCTACGCAAAACAACGTAAGCCAAGTTTTTAAGTAGAAGAAAAATAAAATCAAATCAAACAATTATACGAGACGAAATTGTGTACGCGGGCTTTGGGGATAAACGTTCGTCGGGACAAACGCCAACTGGATATTTCTGGCCATGTCATATCGGTAAGTAAGAAAACCTTCGCTGTACGTGATTATTGTAAAATATCATTGAAATACTTGTATAAAAGTGGATGCATTTAATCGTTGTTAAAATGATCCAAGTTTTGCTTGGAAATTGTTTTGACACGATCAAGTATTTTTGCAACTCATGCTTGAGGAAAAAAAATTGTGTAATTTTCAACAAAGTAATTCTTGCTGTGCTAACCACGCGAGCTCAGCTGATACAATAAACAACGAGTATAAATTTGACTTTAAGATCTGGGGAGCTTTAAGTACGCGTACGTATTACAGGTTTGACGCTCGGAATTTTGGTGAAACATTTTGACACGAGGCGACTCAAGATGACATCATAAAAACATGACATTACACGATCTAATAATTAGCACCCTTGCACAATTCGTGTATTATAATTGGACCTGGACGGTACCTGACTTTGAAGAATACTGGAAAAGACTAGAATTAATTAAAGATAAATAGTTTTTTTTATATATTTTCTAAAACGTAGTAGTCTGGATCGTAATGAAAAACACAAGTAAAAGAAGTGGGAAGAAGAAGAAAGAAAGAAAAAAAAAAAAAAAAAACAATTCAACTCGACTAATTAATTTTCCATTTTACACCCAAGCCAAGCAAAGAAAGTTTGTATAATACACACGAAAGATTTCATACGTATCGAATGATCAGCTAACTACGAAGCCTGAACAAGTCAAATATAAAAATCTTTCAACCGACTAGACTGAAATTAGCATGATATGGCTGAGTGTGGAGTGAACGAAGAGGCGAGTTTTGAAATGCGTATCATACCTCCTCCGTGAGTCTAGATCAAATTTTTGAGCTTCCAGAGTTTTCGGGTGAGGCCCGAAATTTTGAATAACCAGAAGGCGTTTGTCTGTTCTCTCAACTACCGCTGCGGATGAGAATGCGACATGTGCGGATGGTAGGTTGCGTGGGGTGGCAGGGGGGACGGACAGGACTGTTGGTATGGGCCAGCAGCAAGCATAGGTCCAGGACTAGAGCACGGTACAAGATGGGAGGGTGAATTTTGCGGGTGGTGGGTAGCTAAGAGGTGATGTTGATGGGGCGCGGGCGCATGCGGTGGTGCGGCGTAGCCAGGGTGCGGTTGGAGAGCCCCGCCATGCGGCGGGCCGTACACCAGTTGCCTTACTTTCTGCTCCTCATCAGCAATGTTGTAGGTCAGTTCAGTCTCCTCGAAGCCGGTAGCAGACATCCGCTGGTCCCCGGTCGATCCGGATGATGGAGGGTCCGGGCTATTCAGGCACGTCTGAATCAGAGCTTTACCAGCCTCGCTAGTTATCATCGGCTGCAACTTTCTCGTCGCAAATGTATAGACATGACCCGTCTCGCTGGCCACTAGTAACATCACCTGAGTTCCCGTCAGAGTCGATAGTTCATACGCCTGGAAATATTTATCGCTAGGTTAGTCCATGTTCTTCGTTTTTTCCTTAAATTACTGTCGATTGTGCATAAAGTTATATAATTATTGTACGTTCGGATACATTTTACTTTACATCTGTCCATTTTTAGATATTTCATATTCAGTTTTGTATGCACGCATGAATTTTCTACAGAGAATTAACTGTTTCATGTAGTGGTAGATAAAAATCATGATGCAATGGGTAGTAGGAGGATTGAAAAAAAAGCGTAGTTATCGTACCTCCAAAAGTCTAATGATGAATCTCAGGTTTTTATATCCTTTGCTTATATCTTCCACGATAAACCGTACACGTTTAAAACTTTTAGATACTACAAAACCATGTTTATAGGAGTAATGGAGACTAAAACTAAGAGTAATGGAAACTAAGGCTAAAAGAATTTTGAAGAGTTTGTTTATTCCTCTGAGTTGAGATGACGAAAGTGGAGAGGGTTCGCTGAATTATCAAGTGCTCGACTCAAGGACTCATTTCCCTGGCCTGTGTCATCGGTCTATTCAGCCATTGGATTAGTATGGGCAGGGGAAATTCGTTCTCCTCTCTCTCTCTCTCTCTTCTCTTATTAGTAAGGTGTTATCGGTGAACGACAAGCAAGTCGACTTGAGACTTTCGTTGGAATTTTAATGGAAAAGGTGATCAGACATCGGTTTCTCATTATTAGGATAATTAGTGCGTCTCTCTTTGGCCTGATGGTAATCGTAATATATAGTGTTGTTAGTGGTAGCGGTAGTTGCTCCGAAGATGAGTCGAAGGTGTCAGTAGGAAAGGCGGAGAGGATGATATCTGGATCATTGAAAGATGGTTCGACGACGAGGAGCGTGCGAACAAGCAAGGTAAATACGAACCTTTTTCATAATTCCAGTTTTTCGTTTCGAGAAAGTGGTATAACGGCGCAACTTATTGTCGATATATTCCATCTTAATTTTGACACGCCCCTTGGTTTTCTTCCCGTTAGACGGGGGAGATTTTTTCGGTTGGCTAAGCGACGCAAAAGTGTCGTCCAAATTGTCCGGGACACAGTCACCACCACTAACGTTGATCACGTTGATACCACCGCCTCCGCCTCCCCCAGGACCGCCCTGAGACGTCGTCATCGAGCGACCCGTCACGATCGAGTCCTGATGATCGTAGCACATGTCAGACGAGGTTCTCTTGTGCGCCGAGCGAGGCATGCTGCACGCTGACGCGCCTCCTGACAGCATGCCGCCTCCCCCTCCTCCGCCGCCGCCGCCGCCGCCACCGCCACGGCCCCCGCCTCCACCGCCGCCCCCTCCGCCTCCGTGGGAGTTGAGCGAAGCGAGTGAGGCTGACATGCCGCGGCTGCCTTGCTGTGGCTGCGATTGCGGCGGATGCGCGGTGTGCGTTGCGTAAAGTTCGTTGCCGGTGTCGCCGCTCAACATCCCCATGCTGTACCCGAGGTTTGCAAATCTCTGGGAATCCCGAGCGCCTCCACCGCTTCCTGTAGGATTATCCATAACTAATGAGGCTCATCAATGCGTCGAAGCGTTTTCCTCTCGTTCCTCTTTACTTGGCTGTTTCTCGAGAGCTTGTATTTTATTCGGTACTATTTTCTTGCTTTTGTTTGTTCGTTATTTGGTTTCAATTCTCCGGCCCTTCAAGCGAGCTGATTGGCTCTCTAGAGCGCGTGCGCTACTGATGGCGCGACGTTCAACTGTGAAAACTTTGACAAGAATCGGCGACGCCGCACCACCACTTTACTACCACCACCCCACTGCCTGCCTCAGCTGCTTTTGCCACTTCCCGTATGTGATTTTCTTTTATTTTTCTTATTCCTTGTGATGTTTTTCCGACCGTTTCTGATTTGTCCTCTTCTGCTGCTTCTTCCTCTTCTTCTTCTTCTTCCTCCTCCTCCTCTTCGCCGTCACCGTCGTCGCCGCTGTTGTTGTCGTCGACGTAGCACGTGGAACGATTCATGTAGCAGGGGACCGCGTGACCGCGCGCGCTACGATCGCCCGCAACTTTTATTGACACACGACGCGTTCCTGCGCACGTGTCTGGGTTTTTCACACGTGTATATGTGTCAACTAATGTAGCGTTGTGTTATCAAGAGCCAGTCTACGTAACGTAACGCAACGCAGCGTGACGCGGGACGCAACGTAACGCAGCGTAACGAACCGAGCGAGTCGCCCGTCTCGCAGTGACTGCGAGCGCGCAGCGGTCTCGTTCGTAACCTGACCTACGTGAGCGCGCGTGTCTCGACCGCGGCACGCAGTTTTCCCCCCCCACCTGCCGCTGGGCCGAACTCGCGCCGTCGCGAAGTAGTACCCGGTACCTGGACCGAGCTAACCAGCCGGAATTTCGCGACGAATTTACACTTGTAATTTAACCGAGGTACTCGGAATCACCAATACCGGGAAATTTTTCACCCTACCTATGTTCCGCCGCCAAAAATCGCAGTCGCGTCAAGACCGACGCGGAGCAATACACAGCGAGCTGGAGAGGGTGTCCCCTGCTGCCATATTTAGAAGTCGACGTTACCATATTAGGTAAAGTTCGCCTAATATGGTGAACGGAGGTGGTCCTTCCTTACTTTTCGAATAGACACTGCGCGGCATCTATATACTTTGCATACTATCGGCCCAGCTGACGGCTCGCGACGTCGTTTACCCCCCGTTTAGGGTCGCGCGTGTTTTGTACACTCGGTTTGCACATTATCGTATCGCTTCGTGCTCATGGTATGGCATATAATTATGTATTGAAGTTAACAGATATTTTTCATTTTTTTTTTTTTTTTTCATGTATAATACAGGAACTGGACAGGACTGCGAGATCGGTTAATTATTATCGTTACTATTTTTAATAGATGAAGACAATTGAGTTATCAGCATCAAATTGTCAGAGAAATCGCAATTTTAATCGATTGTCAAGAAATAAAAATCGGTGCTTAAATCTCGTTGTTACGAACGAATGGTACCATTTTTTCACGACGATCGAAACTTGTTCTATTATTTATAGTACATACAATTATAATACGTAGCATGCGCGGGTCGGCGGTGTAACGTATACCTCCTCCTGCCTTTGGCTTTCTTGGCTGCAGCGTTCCCGTCCTACGGAAAGAAACGGGTTCGTGGGGCGAGGCATGGCGGGGTATTCCCCCTCGAAGGCAGTTTTTATTTAGAAAGCTCGCCCGATCGGTCTTTCAAACGAAAGCATGAAAAGGATTAATTGAGGGATGAAATTACCGAGCCCGATGACAGTCACACGCGAGACTATTAAAAAACGTATATTCGAATCTATCCCGAAAGCTAGGAATAATAACTGTATGACTTTAAATGTGTTCGCGATTTCATATTATGATCCGCCGACTATCCATAGCTGTAACCACACTTTATCAACACGGCACTTTTTTTAATGACGTAACTTATTTTCAGACTTCCGCGGTCACTCCAAGAGCGCAGAATCAAAATAATAAACCGAAAGCTCGGTAATGTGACGCAGCTAGGAAATCGGAGCATACGTAAGAGGCGTTTGCTAAAATTGGTTCATCCTTTGAATTTAGGTCTTGAGTTAACCACATGCAGCAGCACCTGCTGGCGGGAAATCTCTTACCGTCTGATGGTTACCGATCGAGAAAAGCTACCGACAATGGAGACGTTATCGATCGACAACTAGCTGCAATTACCCATTCTAAGCTGAAATATAATTCGATGAACAAATTCAAATGAGGGATAACAAATTGATAGTGGCTGCAAGGAGGCCAATCACTTACTTTCAATATCTCAGTTGAAAAGCGGAAAAAATACGTGATAACGATTTTTCATACACAGCGTAGCATCTACGAATAAGGAGAACTTTTTGACAAACTCACGGTATTAATGGTGCGGCAAAATAACTTTTGAAATCTTATCAGCCCACTATTTTCACAAAAATGACTGATTCGTCTTACCGTATTCCCGGTTATTACTTTGTCCTGATGGTAGGTAATCGAAGGTCGACCAAGGTGTCCATTCTGGGGTTCAACAAGTTTCCAGTAAGTCCGGAGAGAGAGCGACACTTTGTCAAATCTTGATCGTACAACGTTCGATTAGTCGATGGAAGCTCGAGGTGGATTTGAATTGAATTATGTGAAATGATGTGCGAACGAACAATTATTGACCATTGGACGATCGTGTTACGAGACTTATTGAATATTTTTATTATCTTCAACTCGTTTAATTACAGTAGAGTAAAAAACGTTTTGTTTTCATTTACAATATCCTATTATTATAAAACACGTATATAAACATAGATTGAGTACATTATATGATAATATGTCTATTCTAGATTTTAAAAAATGTCTCGTTACATGTATAATATAACGTGTGTGCGCTCGCTCTTACGACTCCCTTAACTTTTGAACCTCTAATTTAAAGCTTTATTTGGCACGTTTATTAGAATGTCATTCGGTACGGAAGCATTCGATTTTATTTAGTTATTCATTGATTTTGTTCTGTTTATCTCTTTATTTATTTATCTGTTTGTTTTTTACTTATTATTTATTCATATTCTCGTCATTCCCCACGACGACGAGTATTTTTTTTTTCTTCTTCTTCTTTTTCGTCGTTTTAGTTTTTTTCGTTTTTTTTCGCAATTTTCTGATTTTTCTTCACCTTCTCACAATAATATTTCGATAAAACATTCGTTATTTATTATTATAAATATACTCGTTCGATTCTATAGCTCGTATAGCAGCGCCCGCGCCCGCGCCGGTTCATTTATTTATTTTTTCATTGTATTATACTTGTACGTTTCGACGAGATTATCTTATTACCCGTTGCAAGGTGCCAACCGTTTCGTCGGTATGTGTATACATGAGATATACTGCATATGTATTTTATGTACGCGAAAGTGTATGTGTGTGTGTCTGTGTATATATATATATATATATATATTATTCACGCGGACGATGATCGGGCGACATTCCAACGGTGGTTGTAATGGTAATATAACTATCAAACTGCACAACGACTACTATACTCGACAACTGATTACTCGTTTTATGTAACTCGCGTGTTATCATCACGCGTCGATAATCATTCAATTATAATATCCTCGGTTCACCGCCGTTCTGTCTCTACTATGCCATTTACATGTGAGTATTCTTACATACGTTCTACGAAACGACGCGTTGCACAACGCGTAACACACAGGATTAATCGTACTATTAATGTAACAAAGATAATAGAAAAAGTCCCACAGTTCTTGAGGAATGCAGCCAACGCACGCGGTCAACGGTTTCAACAATACAAGTATATTGTACGGTGTCCAGGTTATTATGAACGCAAGTAGTATCGCCGAAAGCGTTTTCGCCGCCTTTGTGTCTGCCTTCTTCTCCTGCGGCTTCTTCTTCTTCTTATTCGGCGTCTTGTTGAGCAAACCCCTACCACCAACACCACTACTACCACTACCACCACTACCACCACCACCACCACCACCACTTCCACCACCCCCCGTTACCTGCTTCGGTACTATCTTGTCGTTCAACGGTGGCGTCCTCATTTCAGATATGTGCGAAGGTCGTCTCAGTGCCGGTGCTGCGGGTCCTGTGAAACCGTGACATTCGCCGTGACCACGCAGCGAGTACTTGTAGTTTTCATCAAAGTTCTCCACCGCGTGATTTATCCGTAGACCCACCATGTCGTCTGAGTACATTTTAATGCTAGGAACATCGCTACCATAGGCTTGGCCGTTTCCATCTGCGGTAGGTAGTCTTATTAGTATCGTGTACACCTGAAATGTTTTTTCACATTTTATTACATCCAAATTTATCATGGCATAGGAGGTATATCAGACTGTTGACGTGGATCGCCTGTCTATACCTCTGGACTAGAGAAAGTGCTAATTGAGTGCATTACGACGATGAAAATGAAACAAAAATAAACCGTTTATTTCTGTATAGAATCTGAAAATCCGGAGTCAAGTTTTTCCACATGGATTAGAAATTTTCAGGACTGGAACAATGGACGCCGAATGTCGGTGGTTTTATATTTCCGTTCACCGTGAACTAGGACTCGGCATCTGCGCTTCCACAGCATTGGAAAGCAACAAACACTACTACTCAAACGACACCACACAAGTAGGGAAAGACACCTGAAATCAAAGGTTTGGGTGTGGTCTTGTTTGAGCAAGACCACGCCCATAAGCCAATAGAAAATCCGGCCTCCCTCTGTATCTCTCCCACTTGAAAACCAACGGACACAAGAGTCACGCGATTAGAGGAGATAGCAGTTTCCGATATCACGGCAATCACTTAGCGGCAGTCATTGTCTCCTTGCCACAGGGAGCCAAGCCACAGAATTGCCTAGGGACCCGCTGCAGGTCAGCTAGTATCTAAACTAACGATAAAAGCTTTACGTTCTATCTCCCGCTGTTTCCGGTATAACTTATGTCTTCCTTTCCATTTTCATCGCTACCGCGAAACTCCATAATTCCCTATCTTGTACCGGATGTAGTTGAAGCTTACAAACGAAGAAAACTAACCCTAAAGCAAAGGATGTTGTCTCTATGTCAAGGTGTTAATTAATCGCGCTGTGTGGGCGTGGCTGGAACATCAGAAGCCACGCCCAATTTTTTTATTTTAAACGATTCACCCTGTACAGTGTTTACGCGTCTAAAATGCAACGATTCCCCAAGTGGAAGGACTCGAAAATTCTTCAAATCGTAGCCGACGTGCAGTTATTACTTGGGCGTTCAAGGTTTGGAGGGATGTTCAAGACACTGTTTAGAAATTCAAACAATCGATCAACTTTTTCAATAAACTTTAAGAGACCTAGTAGTTCGGTAATTACTGCACAGTGATATGAAATAGCAGACCTACCGAATCATTGGAAGTACTCTTGGTGGTGAGCCGACCTTTTTCCGTTACCCCACCGTAGCTCGGGCATATCGTGCAGGCCGGGGAATTATTGCGACCGATTGAAATTCCGGTGGATTGAATGACGCTCAGAGAAGGACATCGAGACATGTTGCTCGGAAGAGGCGTCTCCGCCGATATAGGGGTCAGGGTTTCATCCCAGCCAACTCCCGTCCTGCTGCTTTCCGGACCCCCGACTTCGTCATCGTCGTCGTCGTCTTCGCGTCCGCTGTGCCACCACGCGATGCACCAAGACTTGAGCCAGATCCAAGAAAATGGCCGATGTTTCTGTGATTCGTTATACGTTTATTAAAACCCTTCAGTCGCAGCCCTCGACTGGAACGTTATTATACAATGAACAGCAGCTGTACTGAACTGCTGTAAGTACACACTTACGATTTTATATTCGGAATAACGACCATCGATACAAGACGACGTAATGTACGTTGTATTGATTTCGTCGGCCCCGACGCTGGACTCGCTTCGTTGCCGTTTCCATTCGTCCAAGTCCAAAGCCTCGTCGCTAAACGTGCGGGACAAACAAGGGGGGAGGGGGGAAACGTTTGAATAAATTTCTTTTCACCTTATAGACACCCTGACGAGAGAATTTATGATTTTTTCACTGCCTGTATACTCCAAACTTTTTATTATGAAGCGGTGTAGATACCCACGGATGAGACGTTATAACACTCTACTCAAGTACAGAGAGAATGGGCATAAAAGCTGAGGCAGCAGTGAAAAGACCTTCCATCGACGAGTTATAAACTCCACTACACGTGCAGTGACTATTCATGAAACAGCCTTGTTCGTTGATTCGATTCGTTCGCACCCAGATAACGTTTCTCCGACTCTACAATACAGCCTCTGACATGCAACGTGTTCAATCGAGCAATCGATAATTTTCACAACTCTTTTCCAACATGCGTATGAAACAGTAATGGGCTTACATTAAACTTCACGTACTGTCGACGCATGCATGACGTTGAGCAACCATTCCCAAGTGGTACACTTCGTACGAATTCAATGTTTAAGGTCTTTACCTTGCTGCTACATTTTTCTACACTCCCTACAATAGCGTAAGGTGTGGAGTAGAATTGCATCAATCGGTTGTTGCCATCCCTACACACTAGCGTAGATAGTATAAAAAAGTGTAGCAGCAGTGATCAGACCTGAAAAAATTTTGTTATCTGGGTCCACTTCTACATGAGCACATATAACATTTAACGCACAACGTGTAATAATGATATGATCGCAGTATACCTATGCATGTACCTCGAGTTGCTGCGTTTGCTAGCGTCCTTCTTTCCGGCTTGCAAATTTGGCAGATCCTTTTTACGCTTTTCAGTTTCCCTCCATATTCTCCAATAAAGGAAACACATTACGCTAACAGGTACATAAAACGCTGCGATTGCCGTGCCAAAAGTAATGTAGTGATTCGTTTCGATGAACTGTATGTAGCAGGCATTGTCGGGCACTGTACGTTCGCCCTCGATATAGGGCCAAGCGTAAATCCACGGTGGCCAAAGCAGTATGGATATTCCCCAAGCGCAAGCTGAAAATATTTACGAAGTAATGTGAACCAGGCCATTCCAATGCTGATGTACATTCATAATAAACTGTGCGAACTTGACGTCTCGTCGATTGACTCACCAATCATTATACCAGCTCTGAAGGTGGTTCGCTTTGCCCTGTACGTGAGGGGCCTGGTGACCGAGAAGTACCTGTCGAAGCTGATGATGAGGAGGTTGAGAACCGAAGCGTTGCTCGCCAGGTAGTCTAGTGCGAGCCATGTGTCGCAAATATGGGGTCCCAGGGGCCAGTAACCGAGGAGGGTGGAGACTGTGAAAAGGGGCATGGATATGAGGCCGATTGCGAGATCGGCGACGGCCAGGCTGAAGAGGAAGTAGTTCGATATCGTCTGAAGCCGTTTGTCTATCTTGAACGATATCATGACCATGCTATTGCCGATTACGGTGGCCAGGCTGAGGCACACAGCGACTATGGTGATGAGGACGATCTCGAAGACGGTGTACCGCGTCGTTAACCCAACGTTTGGATCGACACCCTCCAATGCGGTCTCGAACGTCGAATTAAGGCTCTCGTTGCTGTGACGGTGGAGGCTCTCCGTTGTTGTTACGTTCATGTCGTCGGAACGTACGTTTTTCCTCTCCGCGACTCTCCTCTCGCTTCCGTGCACTCGAAATATCGTCAACTACATCCCATGCCAATTCCAGATACAAGCAAGATCAATACGAGGAAATCTGGAATGAACAGGGTAAACGGCACTAAATGCTTGGGCACCCAAAATTAAGACTCTGGAGTGTGATGAGGCTTTTCGATTTCCTTCCGAAAGCCAACTCCGAATGTTCAGCTTCTTTTCAACGAGCCCCTGATAGTATAGCAATAATTAATTAGCGCACGATGTTGGCTTACTCAGCGACGGTGGATCCCCGTTCCTGAGGGACATGTCGTGCTATCACAATCGGTTCCTGTCAAATGGCACGCGTATCTCCCTCCTTGTGGATCCATGGCAACGAGCGGCGTCGCGCTCCAGCTATTTCGCTGTCGAGACGGTGATCCCCCCGTTAATATGGCACTGATAACCGCATTGGAACCTGGAAAACGACACGTTTGACGTTTTTGGAAACTGCGAAAATTCTACAATTTCATATTCAATTTTATTCGTGGTTTCGTCCTCAATAATATTTTAACTGAAAATAAAATAAGGGAATATGTATACATAATTCATATGTATAAAAAATGGCAGAGCTATTAATAATGAAACGAAGATGACAATAAAAGTAATTATGATCAAAACCCATCTCTGGATAATAAATAAAACAATGTGATCTTGCAACTTATGATGACAGAAAGAGAACAGATATACAAAGAAGTTCTTCGATATATTCGAGAGGGATGGTAGTTCTCAATGAGCTTTGACGCAGAGTCAATTACACTGGAGCAGATCATCGGTTGACTATTCGTTAATGCGTCTTTTCAAAGATAATGGTCAACAAAGGAATGTCTAATCGTATTGAAAATGGATGCTGGACTTATTTCATGACGAAAACGAGAATCAAACGTAAATGCAAGAAGCTCTGTCCTCGTTTAAATCAATGTGATTTGCCCGTTTCGGATTTTTATATCTTTCTCTGTAAAACTTATGTAAGGAAACAAAATAATGAAAAAAATTACCAACATATACGTGTGTATTCAAAGTGAAAACCAAAGTTTCTCCTTGTTGCCTGCACTGAAAAAAAATTGCACTTTTAAAGTTAATAGAAAATTGTATTAAAGTGAGTATCGTTATAATAAAGTTATAATAAGTGTGATTATAGTTGTCAATACTAAATTTTTTGGTAATTGCAATATCGAACCAGTGTAGTTTAGTTTACTATATTTTTTCAGTTAAACAAGGTCCTAACATCAATTGACTATTGGACAACCATCGAATTATCGAGTAATAGTTAAATAAGATGTAGTTATACGTATGAACATAATAAAATATAATCGTAACACATACTAAGTTGTTTTGGTTACAGCTGCAAAACCAATTTTCATTTTGTATTATACTCTTTTATTGTATATTTTGAAATATATGTCAAGAACTTTATTATAGTGACCACGGCTAGATTTTTTTCTCTTGATTTGGCCTAATAGCCTTCATCTAATCTGCCTCGCATAACGACACGGTGATAATGATTCGGCCAGGTAATGCGTTTCACGCGGGGTGGGGAAAAATAGTTGACATTTTCAAAATTGCTCATATCACCCTGAAGTAAATGCTGCACCGATAGGGTGGCGGTAGAAATGTAGAAATAACAGAAGACGTAACGTAAGGCTTGACGAGTGCGCGTTTTCTTAAAATTGGACATTGCAAGCCTCTACTTTCTAATCTTTCTTATAAACTTTTCTGTCTGTGTTCTGGAAATGAAATTTTTATTTTTTCGAGAAAGTTTGCTTTTTATTTCAACGTGCTGCTGCTACCTGCTGTTAATACATATACTATCGAGCAAAAACTTCAAGAGTTATTTATCAACGTAAAAGGAGACAAAAACAAACTTTATAAGTAATAACCGAAGATTTTAGTTTTTATTCGATATACACAACCAAAATTTACTCATTTAAGGGCGGGGTATCGTTAATTCAGCGTAAAAAAGGCGCATTTTCCAAAAAAATTTCTAGCGCTGCAGGTAATATTAGTTTTTTTTTTAAACCAAACTTAGTATTATAAACCAACATCTGAAAAATATCACGAAAATTTTTCTTTCAACAATATTGAAAACTAAGTTGAAGGCAGGAAATTTTCGGAGTTGCCTTCAAAAAAATTTATTTAGCGGTGACGGCTGTACCTTATCACTGGATCATCCGAGATCAAAAAATCAAAATTCTTTCATTAATTCATCAGTTTCTCGAGGCAACGCTGTCAAGTTTTTTTTCAGACATTTTACAATTTTTTGGAGCATATTGAAGTAAAAAATCCGATTTTCGCAAAAAAAATCGGCTAATTTGTTTTTATAAAAAATAATAATGATCATAGAAAAAAAAATCGACAGCGTTACTTGGTCATTTGTGTTTAGAAAGAGTGTACAAAATTCAAAAAAGATCGGTGCACTAGATTTTGAGTTACAGCCATCGCCGAATTTCCGAACATGAAGTGTGGAAAAAACGTTTTAAAGTTGTGTACACTCGAATAATTTAAGCGCGCGTTTTGTCTATGCTCACACAAAATCATTGATGCCAGCTTCGTACATTAAACAAATCTCAAAAATGCCTAAAGCATAATTTTGCTGTTATCTGCGTTTTATCCTGGCGTCTTATTTACTCTCGTACGGAGCTTTGTGATCAAAACTAAGCGAGAGGCGGGGTCCCTTAAACTTCTATAACTCTGTTAATTTTGCTCCGATCTTCACGAAATTTTGACACAGTATTCTTGAGATCTCGTCCAGTCATAAAAACAAATTTAATAAAATGCAAAAAAAAAAAAAAAAAAAAAAAAGAAAAATTTTAAAACCATACCCCCTCCTTAAATATAAGCTGAGAAAAAAAACTACATTTTTTTTTTCGTTAACCTGTCTAATAGAAGAAACGCGATACACTCACAACGAATCAAAACCAGCGAAATACGCGCTCCGGGGTGGAAACTCTGTCTTTAGGACGGTTCCGGTTCCTCCGGAACGAGACTTCGCCACCCGCGGAAACTTGCAGCAAAGCTATGCGAGTGTAGGTATAACAGGGGCGAAGAAGGCACGCGCGCGCAACGCGAGCGACACTCTCGATTAAAACGTTCCGTGGCCCGAGCTCGCCTCGCCCGAATAATAATAGCCAGTTAGCAAATGTTATACAGGATTTGATTAAATTTTTTTTTTTTTTTCTTTTTTCTTCACATGCAATTACTTACCGCGCCGTTATTTGTACGCGCACAAAAATTGCCATCGGTTTTCCAATATTTGGCTTGTATATATAGGTAATTTTACTATCGCTTTGCGCTTTGATTTATCTTCGACGATTCATCATCGCTCTCAGCTCGCTCTTCTCGATCTGTTTGCGGAAGCTAAAGTTTTTAGCTTTCAACTGTACACTCAGTCTTCAATTGAAAAATCAATTATCTCATTCGTCACTCTTTGGTCCGCATGAAACCAATACCTTTTCTCAAATTCTTCACTCACGGTAATACGCGATCGTGACAGCTGTTACCGCTGATATATATCTACTCAAGGGTGAAACCGAAAATGCAATATGTTTACATCACTTATTTATTTCCAAGTGAGCAAGTTGAGCGAAGTGCTACTTCCAAGTGTACGTTAAAGACCACTGCACGTCCCACGGTTTAGGGTGTTACCAGCGTGATTGTTACCACCATCAGTATAAGGTGAGGGCGGTAGCTCGTCATCTCTTTCTCTCAATGGCTTGACGAATAGTTCTTTGGCACCGAGGATACAATTGCCGGCTGACTTGTTTACGCGGCAGCTTGCCTATTACATTAATCATTGAGAAAAATACGACGGAAATGTGGGTCCACAGAAGGGTAGGTATGGGTATGTTTAAGGCGGTTTTGGGTGTAGCGCAATCGCTCTGCACAGTGGACTTTCCCGGTTTATCCGAGGTCCCTGTACCTACCACACTCGTCACAAAATAATCGAATTTCATGAACGGATATACGCTTAGATTCACATCAAATCGCACTAGACGGAGACACTTCGTCTTACATGTCCATAATCACTGGACTAAAAGTCTGAAATATATTTCATGCATCAAAGTCCAACCAACTTTGCTACGACCAATTCGTTACGAATAAAAACGCCGTCGCGATGTATCCTGGTAAAATTTTGAGCCCCCAAAACGTCGCAGACAAACCCTTTGTTCACCTAAGAAATTCAATATCCCTGATACTCAATGGAGAAGAAATTTAAATCCCAATATCGAACCGACCATTTGAACAAAAATTACTGCCGATACAGGGTGCACATTGAACAGTTACCTATAAGTCGTACACTTGAACCAAAGGATCCTCTACAATTGTACCGATGGATGAGTGAGTGAGCTTGGGATCAGAGGAAAGTTGGGACTGGAAAGAAAGAAGGAAAGTAAGATGAAAGAAAATGTACCAAAGTGCCAAGGGTTGTGAATATAAATAATAATAGTAAAAAAAAAAAAAAAAAAAAAAAAAAAAAGAAACACATCGAACTTATCATGATCTCTCTACGAAACAAAGAGCTGATGAGAAACCTCCGTGTAAAACCTGAATGAGCGAATGAAATACTCACGCGTTAACGTCCATCCGCCGTCCTCGGGCTTCTGCATCACCGATGGACCAGCCGATGGAGGCTCAGGTTGACGGTGAGCATTTCCCGGTGTTGAACTTCGGTCTGTAGTTGGCCTTTTGGCTTTCGTACGCGAGTCGCACACCCCACGCCGCGATACCCTTGAGTCTCTCCTGCCTCTTGCCTCCTACTTCTCTCGCACTCGGCACTTCGGGTGGCCGGTATAACTGAGCCCCGCCGACTCGCACGGAACACGATATGGACCCACGGCACAGGGCGTGGGCAAGTGTACATTGATTTTCAAGGCGCGCGCATCCCGCCCGCGCGATCTGCTCCTGTTCATTCACAGATAAGTGAACGCATTCATCTTTCGAATTAGCCGCTACCTCTTCCCGGAGGCAGAGACTCCCTTATCCCCCCACCTGGGTCCCTAGCCCCGAAAGTCGCGGTCTCAGTCTCCCTGTCCTTTCTTCATCTGCATGCTTCACGATGCTTAAGACACGACGGATCCACCGGTCCCCGTTTTACTCTCTCTGTCTCTTTGTCTCTCTATGTCTCACTCTCTCTCTCTCTCTCCAATATCTCAATGCATGATGGATGGACTCCGATTATTAGATAAGAGTCGCTAGATACCATCGACGACGGGGTGATTCTTAATACTTGGGAATTGAGCTTCTCAGTTTACAGTATTTATGCGGTTACTTGCGATATGATAGATGAAAGTGAAATGCCTGGACCTAGGAAATCGAAGACCATGGTCATTTTGACTGGTATATTGCAATATTCGAGTTTCTTTGAAAATCGAGGATCAGTGAAACAGCTTGTATGGATCTGAGTTTTAAACTTTCTTGGATTGTTCCATCCGTGCTTCGTTTTAACCGACGCTGTTGGATCATCGACGATCTTCACTATGGGACGTTGAAAAAAATACGAATAACTATCGAACATAAATGATTCTACTATTGTTTTACCTTCATTGTACCAGTAAAAGCGTACGAAAGAATAATCCGAGAATTGGAGTCTTCCGAAAACGTAACGAAGTCAAAGTTGACCAACCCTCACTCAACCCCACGATTTACAGTAACATCTGGTGACAGTGTGATCTTTATAACTCCACTAGAGAATCTAATCATTGTTAACTCTAGACTAATTTTTACAATTGGAATTTTAAAAGGGTCAATAAAACTGGAAATGTGTCTTGTAGTAGAAATAGAAAACACTCAATACAGGAGTCAAAAATCTTAGTATTTGTAGGGCAGTATCTTCGAATTTTTGGAGACCAATTACCCTTAATACATTCTCAATGGCCGGTTCATTGCCTCAGCTCTAATTTCATACTGTCAGCAATGTGCAGCTATTATGGAGTACGAAGTCCACGATTTAGTATCAGTCTTGACTTATGATTACCTGCTCGACGGAATGACCGTTGATAAAATTTTTAGGTCCAGTAATAAGGTGGCAAAACCTTCTGAACCGCATGTGGCGCCATTTCAAAGAATATCTGAGAACTGTGTCGTACCGGTCAATAATATGTTTGTATTTTATAAAATAAGTTTCATGAGATTAAGCGAAACATTTCCAAATGTCCGCAGCTGACAATCGAAATCAACATTCGATTATCAGCCATTATTATACCAGAGGAGAAGAACTGAAGCGGTCATTCTCGTCAACTTTTTGCGCCGAAGAATGCTGCGAGTAGCTGAGTGGAGCAATATAAGGTCTCCAAGTTTTGTATGACTGGGATTTGCAGCCGATGTAAACGGGGAAGAGGAAATGAACTGTCGAATTGCTTGCGCTTATACGTGATCACGTGTCGATGGTTTTCTAGCGCAGACGGATTCAGCATCAAGTGTCGAAAGTAATCTATTATAACAGTTTATCTGATGTTCCAGAAAGTTCATCAACAGATCGGACCAATAAACTTCTTGCACTACATTTTTGAATCGCCCCAATTCTTATTTTACAAAAGTAATGATAGTCATCAAAAGTGGAACTAATTGTCATTTATTTGTCACTTGCACATTTTTACAGTGGCTACAATATATTTGGGACTGTTCTTTGCCCAATCACATCAAGTACGGATTCTTTCGTGCCGTTTGCGAATGACGGTCAAACGCGATGATCTTTGACTGTTTTACAATAAATTTTTACCTATACTTGTCAGAAATTTTTTCTCCTTTTCTTGATTTTGCATTCCTGTAGTGTATAAATTCAGATCCATATGCGCACACGTTAAAGATTTAGTATTGCGGTTATTTCGTTTTTCAGTACCAAACTCCCTATAACCGTCATTGAACAGAAATCACTTTGGTCAATCCTAAATCCCTCCAAACGTCGACAATATCGCGAACGAGATTGTTCATCATAAATTTCGTGTGGAACGGCGTTGGTGCCAGTCGCAGTTTTTCCTCGCCCTTAGCAACCGTTGGATAATTAATTGCCTGAACGTAATGCCCCTTTTCCCGCAGTAAAGTGTCTGCTAATCGAGCTGACATTTCCGGATCACCGATCTGAAACAGGAAGAAATTTTTTCGACATCGAAACGCGAGATATTAAGTCTAAGAAAATGAGAGCCGGCAACATTGAATCCGAGTCAAGCCTACCAACCTTTATCGGTATAATATGCGATGGCGATCGTTCGACCGGAAGCCGAGCATCGGTCAGCGCTGATTTCAAGTAGGCAACGTTCTCCTGTTGAGATTTCCTCAGCCTTCTACCCTCGTCCGAAGCCAATATATCAACGGCCGTTAACGCGCCGTACAAAACGGTGGGTGGCAACGATGTTGTGAAAATGAATCCGGCCGCGTAGCTCCGGACAAAGTCGACCATGGTCTTCCTGCCGACGATGTACCCGCCCATGTTACCGAACGCCTTTCCCAGCGTTCCGGAAATCACGTCCATCTTGTGCAAGACGCCGTCGCGTTCCCCGACACCGCCGCCTTTATTTCCGTACAATCCGACCGCGTGGACCTCGTCGACGAAGGTCATGGCGCCGTGATGATGGGCCACATCGCACAACTCTTCCAGAGGACAAATGTCCCCGGTCATAGAGTGGACGGTTTCGAAGGCGACTATCTTGGGGATGGACTTGTCCACCCTGGAAAGCAGCGCGTCAAGATCCTCGGGGTCGTTGTGCTTGAATATGTGCTTCGGAACGGCGCTGTTCCTGATGCCCTGAATCATCGACGCGTGATTACCGGCGTCCGAGAATATCTCGCAGCCAGGCATCGTCTTTGCGAGCGTGAACAAGGTCGAGTCGTTGGCGACGTAGCAGGAAGTGAAGAGCAAACCGGCCTCCTTTTCGTGCAGACGGGCCAAACGCGCCTCGAGCAATTCGTGGCCGACCGAATTACCGGATATGTTTCGCGTCCCGCCTGCACCAGCGCCGAACTTTTTCAGCGCCTGTTTTACCGACCGCAGTACTTCCGGGTGACGCGACATACCCAAGTAGTCGTTCGAGCACCAAACCGTTATCGGTTTCTCACCCCAGGAGTATTCCGTCGCTGACGGAAACTCCGTCACTGATCGATTAACCTTTTTGAATATCCTGTACGAGTGGTCCAGCTTCTTGCGCATTATTTGCTTGTGAAAGAATTCCTCGTACGGAAATTCTGACGGTTCTAGTTCGGCCGGAGGAGGAGACCTTGCGACTTTGTCTTTGGCCGTAACCGACGCAGCATCGGCTTCATTTTTTTGGCACACCTCGAGACTCGGAGAATATGGACAGCGGTCTTCTTCCGTGACTGGTTCTTGCTGGAGCCAGGGCTTCGCCGATAACGAGCCAAACATTCGGGACATGACTGGGCAGTGTTGTCGGTAATTCGACATCAGCGAAGAGCCGTAATTTCGAACGTATTTGCTCGGAAGGTTCGATAGAAATGGGCAGTGCATGCTTTCGACTGGACCTAAAAGCGAAATCAAAATATAGGGTGTTAAATTCAATCGGAATACGGGATCAATGTTGAAGATGTTTTTCAAACTTATTGGTGAAACGCTTTGAGCAACGGATCGATGTTAGTTTATACCGTGCTGTAGAATTACCTTTCACGGTGTTTGTCAGATAAGAACTGGCTTGGAAAAGACGAACCCGCTGAAATTAAACGAAAAGATTAATTCCTGTTCACCTTACTTTCTTCGATTTCGAAATATAAAAAATTCTCAGGATACACGACCGGACTAATAAATATCTGTCTGACCGTCGCACCAACAAATCTTTCCTTGTGTAGAAATAGTTTTTAAGTTTTTATACCTCAAGTAACGCGAGCCGAATTTTAAAGTAGATCCACACCTGCATTACGGAACGTAGTTATTCCTCGCATTTCGTGATGGTTTAAAAATCGACTGAAATGAACTGACAACACCGCGATTGTTGACGTTAATTGTTTGTCAGTGAATTTTTCCATTGATTTAATTATCATATTCTTACGTCCTGGTCGGGCAACATATGATATAATGGTATAAATTTTGCTTACGGTAGATGTGCAAAGACTTATATGCCGGAAGCAATGCACTGCAAGTCAGTGTGATTAATTAGCAAATAATGGAGGCGAATGCGTGGTTTAGAAAAATTTTCATTATTCATCAATTGAAAAGAGAGTAGTCACTGCTTGTGAGTCCCGTGATGATTTTTAAAAATTAATCCTGCGCGTGGACAACTGTAATAGTCATTATCTTCTAAACTCCAGCTGATTGGCGTACAATTTTACTTATAATCGTTCACAAGATTAATTATCAGCAACTCACTCCACAGCTGTTCATCGCCTTATACATGAAAATGCAAATTTCGATAAGAAGTAATTGAACTAATTTGGCGTGCATAGCTGATAGTTTGTACGATATAATGGTTAGTTTATATTTTCTTCCTACACTAATTCTGTCGGTAATTTGCTACTGCCTTTAATAAATATTTAAACTAGTCATTTTCCTTACTAACTTTAAAGTTAATGTTTAGTTCAGAGTCTCATTTTCAGACCAATTACTAATAAGGTGTATAGGTACAACGGTTATTGTTGATCACGTGCTTTTTGAATGTACAAACGTCCGATAAGAAATGATTTGGGGATGTGGGAAAGATGAGTTGACGAAACATTGAGATGTAAAAACGATGAAGCTTTGTTTAAAAATATAGATTAGATTATCACTGAAATCATGGTGCCTCCGTAATGAGTTCTCTGTGATAAAGTTTCTTCGTCACCGATGCACACCACTTAAAATGAATTTACTGGAATTTCACTTACGGGACCAACTCCCATAACTGCCGAAGAAACCGGAGACATTTCAGCCTTAACACAAGATATTATTTCCGGGAAAGATGACTTTGGAAAGATAAGGAAAGTTTCGTTCAAGAAATGAACAATAAATAAGTAGATGAATAAATAAATAAATAAATAAATCAACTATGACTTTTCCAACGCCTGACAGTCCTGAACGGTGTTCAATAACTGACCGTATGAGAACTACTCGTAGTCCGTTCGAATGCTCGGAGCAAAGTGTCGTAAGTTCTGCTATGTCATGCTGGGGTTTTGATTGGCTGTCAGTGAAGGCAGGCCTTTATAATAACTAACCGTCTCTTGCATTACGTAACGTTCAGCTAACATATATCTACAACTAGGTAAAAGGAATCTTGCATCAGCTGATTGCATTTGTTCCATGCTGGAATAATAGATAAAGTTCTATGCCATAGGTGGTTACTATTCTATGCAAATGTAGAAGTCAAGCGATTCACATCATTTTATGTCATTCCATTTTGAATTCAACGGAAGGTCGTTGATGATATCATAAAATAGTAAAACCTTTTTCCCATATTCAATTTTTCTGTTTACCCTGCCGACATCAATTGAACAAGTATAAAGTCATAATGATGTTAGCATTTAAACATACAATTAGAGAAGATAAACTGAGTGGTGAATTGAAAATAATCTCTAAATAAGCACTTCAAGTAATTAGCCGCATGGATCAACTTCACATAGAGAGATAAGTACAGTTTTCAATAGAAACTGTATTGGATAAATAGTATCGTTTTATCAGTATCTATCGTGTTAATTTCTGTAAAAGCTCTGCTTAACTTTGATCCGGTACAAATCTAAGAATTAAAGTATTCCGCAAAATTTCTTTTATACAACTTTCATAGCACATACGATGCAATCCGACCTTGTGCCCGCCTTAAGTTATACGGATAGAAGCTATTATACAAATTGAAATGAATTGCGTTTGGTTATGCGATGAATAGATATAGTTGATGAATAAAATGAAATAAATTACAAATGAATAATAAATCATTACTCCCGTGATAAAATTTGCATTGATATTATATAATTCTTGTCTCGTCATTGGTCATCTCATTACTGTGATCATTTGATGATAATCTACACCCATTTATCGGCACATATATGCATTTTAATGACTGGTTGTTATTTCAGGTCAGATCCTTCGAAAAGTACAGTTAAACATGAGTGAAAGGTTCGGCAATGGAAAGTTCACAATCGCGACGATTTATCAGTGAGGATGACGTACTTTTTGCTATCCATAATTCGCTTGTTTCCAGATGAAAGCTACGAAATATCGTATAGAAGTTGGTTCGAGATCAATTTTAATCTCCTTTATTCGATGTGGTTTTAAAACTCTATAATCTCTACTTACCGAGCGGATCTCTACTGCCCTCGTATGGCAGAAGTTGTACGTCAGTACGTTATCGGCAGAAGGTTTAACGAGACAAAAAAATTTCACAAGTTTGCCATGTATGCTAATTTAAGTAAAATAAACTCGTTCCTAAAACACATTTGTGAAGAGATTGAAGATATAGAGGGTTTTCGGGTAAATCTATATTCAAAAAATCAGTCACAAAAAAAGGCAATGTGCTCCTGAGTCTCCATCGAGTACTGCATAACTGCAAATGCGGTTGCCTATTCGCAGGCAGAACATCGCTGCTTTGCCAATACCATCATCTTTGGAACATACGTGTAACATTGCTCGTAAAAATCACTTTTCGTATCTAAAATCTATCTAATTGTATCATCTGGTATAGTATCACGAATTGATAGCAAGTCAAAGATTGAAATATACTAAATAGACAAAAAGTACGCCTTAATTGGCATCGCGTGTGGCTCGAGGTAAGTGTGGTTGCGTACATGTCAGGCGCAAACTAGAAAATTAAGCCATGAATTTATGGCCGGTGTTTGTTTTCTTGAATTGTGTTGCTCATCGCAAGAGCGGCGTTTTACTTACTATGATAACTTACGGTTAATAGACGCATTCTTGCTGGCGATGCAATTATTCTACTCTGCATTAGCGATTTTTTTATTTCAGCTGGGCAACAAATAACTGAACCTATTCATGACAATTCGATTGTGAATTTGATTATCATCTTTCAACTACCTTTTTACCGAATCTAAAGTGTTTTACCTCAAATAATCAGGGTATTCCTCTTTTCATAATTCGAAATTTCTAGGATTTAAACCCTTCAAGGTTAACAACGCCCACGTGAAGGTCATAGCCCTCAATCACTGGCTGGCTTATACTCAATATGAACGGATTCACACGGCGCTTTTTTTTATTCGTCAATGGTTTACACATTTTTTTGCAGTGATGATGCAGCCCGCACCATGCTGTACTGATACCAAAAAACATCATAAATTTAGCGTAAATTTTAAATCAACACAGCACGATGCGTGGACTGTCTCACGACAGCCTAGTGAAAACCACGAATACCATACGCCTGCGCCTCCTGGTTTCTCCTTGAAGCGCCCTCTGTAACCCCCATTCCATCCCTTGTGTCAAAATGAGGAGGGAATCACTTACACTTGCAGTGTGCAGTTCCCTCTGGCGAGCAGTTGACACAAGTCTGAGGTACGACGAGCAGGGTGAACCCTACCAATTGTTACAAGAAGAGTTTGTCATCAGACAAACAGACACATAGTCAGTCCTTCATTCAGTCACCGAGTTAACACTTGTCAAAAGGGACGAAAAATAGTTGAGAATTTAGATCACGGTCACGATTTGTGATATATCTTCAATCTCCCGTGATTATTCCTCTTCTTCCTTTATCTCTCTTTTGTTGCATCATCAATTAATTATCTTTCTACTTCTGTCGCCCTACTGTAAAAATATACAAAAAGAAAAGAATAAAATAACAACACCAGTGGTTCCGTTTTGCACTCTGCATACGCGAAATTGAACACTGTGAAACACAGCTTGTTTTTGTTGCGGTGGACTGCAGTTATATCTACTGACGTCACTGCCTGGTACCAGGTGAGTGTGTGAAACTACTTCCTCCCTATTCTAACGTCCCGTCATTTACTTCCCTCTGCATTTCCGCCCTCTACTTCCTCGTCCCGTTTTGCTTCAATCATCTGTTCGGTTCATCCCTTGTCTCGTCGAGTCAAGGTCGTTACGGCTGCCCACCTCGTCGATCGATAGATGCTTTACTCATCGCAACTTTTCTTCCGAGTGAACATGTCTAGTGTGTCAGCCTAGATATTAGCACACAGTACGACAATCATTTGGCAGGACGGAATCCTTGTTCGAGATTGACGATTGATGAATTTTATTCGTGTCGCAGCCACATCTATATTATGATGTGGGGAAAAGAATGCGTTGTTGGTATCGTAGCGAGGCCTAAAAAACAAATGGATCATTTTAGACCTTCTTTCTACTGATAAAGACACGCCTCATTTACTACAAAATCCAAAACATCCGCATTCTACGCATGTTTGAGAGTCCAAAGGCGTGTTCTATTGACATCTCATACATCATACATATACTGGTCAAACAAAACAGATTTATTTACTATTCTTTTTACGCCACAATTGAACAGAAGAGCCAGTAAACCTGCTTACTTGGTTCGATCACCCATTACGATTCCGAAATAATATACAAAATAAATAAACAACACTTCTTATCACATGTTTATGGAAATAGATAAGATAAATTGAAGTATGTTGATGGGAAACTCTTATGCGCGTCTATACATTGCTTGATGACCATCTATTACGGCAACCTTCAGAGTGTGTAGTTACGAGAGCGTAAAATTGACGCAAGACGCAATAGATAAGAAAGACGGTGTACGTGTTGCTGGTTTTTGTCGTTTGTTTTCATCGCATCGGAACAGCGCTGCGCTCGCGTTTAATAATTTGATTTCACACCCACAACCTGACTCACGATACGTATGTCATCCTTGATATCCGTAAACAATGCATCAACCAAGGTCGTTAACTTTTTCGACGCACATCTCTAGTGAAAATCTCATCAATATTATTCAACCCGCGGCTACACTCGTTAGAACCAACAGTCGTTCAAGGTTACGTAATCATCACTGCATATGGTCAATTGAACCAAGTCAAGCTAGTACGTTTATTAGATACCAGCTAGGACCTATGAACTGCAGGCCTTTTTGTTTATCGTTTCCTTTTTTCAATCATTCTCGGTTCATTTGCTGGTGAAATATTTTCTCAATTGCGCCAAGAAGTTATCTCCTTTGAGAAAGTAAAAAAGTATCTTTTCGGATGACTTTGTCTTTCAGCATGTATGTAAACATACGATTAGGTATACGGTGTTGTTGCCATGGTGCGTTTGTGGGTATTACGTCACGCGCTCCACAGTTACATCGGTTCAGGTCTTTGAAGGCGGTATAAAACAAACCGTGAACATAATTCACGTGCGCATACAATGAAGGTACCCACATATGTTTTTTTACGTGACATAGTTTCGACGTTTTTTTTCTTCTAGTGCCACAGATGTTCGAACCTGTGGACATTTCTCGTAGTATTGCTCTCGTGACGTCATCTGATTCATCCGGCCTCACCGTGACCTTAGACATCGTTTGGCCTGAACAGTTATTCACTTTATAATGTTCAATTTTTGAAGCTTTGAATTCGAGTGATCACCCTCCCTGATGCCACATGGTACCATCAGCGTGTGTGGTGTAAAATACTACCACAATCGGTCGAGTCGTTATCTCAATTACGACTAATCAATGTATTAAAACGTCGTAGATGCTCAAACCCGTAATACTATTTATAACTTTGACCAATAATGTGTAAAAGTGTTTATTCACATAGACTACTTTGAAGACCGACATCCGTTATTTTGTTCGTATTTATCTACTGTTTACAAAATTGCTGACGCCGAATTTCATCGTTTTTCATGTTGATAACCCAGACCATCTGACGTGAGTTGAAACATGTACGCAGCACTGATAAAGGAACGATAGATTAGAAATTTTAGTTGTTTACTCCACTTTTTTGTTATATTATACTAGATCAATCTTAGAAATGAGTGATACTCCCAGAAACTAAACATATTACGTTAATTGACATTTAAAAACCCTGCCTCTCAGCATCGGGTGATCGACTTCAAGAGCAGCTGCGGATGGCCGATTCAGCGGATCTTTTTTTCGAGCGCGCGAATTGAGAGTCACTTGAGTTTTTTTCAGAAACGGTTATCAGCACTTGCTGGAGGTAGCAAACAGGCTTATCGTTAAATTTTAAATATGATCTGACATTGTTATAATTATAGTATCAAACAACAACCCAGTTGCGCGTGTAAACGGTAGATTTGTGAAGAAATTCGTCGTGGCATTTCGGTGTAATTTATACTTCAAATACTTTTTTACTATCTAAGAATTACTTTAATCCAATTTTGTAGCTACTGTCGTTAGAAATTTTATCGAGGACTTACCTAGAGACCTTTTTCATCAATCATGCATAAACCCACTGAGCGTAAATACTGTTAATCCCGCTGTGGCAGCCAAATCGTCGCAAACAGGACTACTGTATCTGACGGATATCGAAGACCAGTATTATTCTTTCCTGCAAATCGCTACTTACCTGTATCGGGAACGTGCTTCAAATAATATGACAAAAAAATTTTGCGCGTTTATTGATAACTGTGCCAGGGTCGATCAGCCGATAAACACGTTTCTTAATTAGATGATCTGATTTCAAGATCGGATTGAAAAATAAAATTAGCGATTTGTAGGCTCAAGTAGTTTTATACGTTTATTGTCAGAAAATCTGATCGACCAAAATCAAAAAAGAAGATTGCAAGAAGTCTCTTCATATCTGCAATGGATCATATAACCCAGATTTACGACCATGCTTAGCACACCATTTGGGAACTGAGGATTCGCACTGAATGAATAATAATGATTTTCCGATATCAATCAGTTCCAGTCATTCTAATTGATTCATAATGATAGACTGTAGACGTGAGCCTCCTTCGCTTTAATGGGCCGTCCATTTTTCTCACGAGAATCTACTATATGAATCGATACGATTACTACTTTCGAAAAGTATAGTAGCAATAGAATCATTTTCTAGTCACTCTATACACAGCAACGACTGCTATGATGAGTCCCCGTAACGGTAAATCAACGGCATACGGATAGTTGTAGCAATGAGCAGTAAAGTAATCACTCACAATCAGTTTACTACATTATCTTTGTAGACTCGTGATGATGATTCAAGGCAAACTTGACTAGTCTGTGTATTTAGCATGCAGGTGACGTCCGTACAAAATTCATAAACGGGTTCATCCTAAAATTTACTCAATGCCACGGGCTTAAACATACGCTAAATGGTTGATGAAAAACAATTAAATTGGTGCCAGCTGGGAACCGACTTTTTTTACTCAGCCATAAGTGTAACCAGACAAAACCTTTGGAAATTCGAATTGGGTGTATTTTGTACGCTGGAAGTTGAAACGTGAACAAGTCATTAATTTCAGCTTTCTTTGTCATTTGTCTTGTCTCGTTTTATCTTTACTTTGGACTCTCAATTTTCTCTGCCATCTTTTTAATGGTTTGTTAATTTTTCTTCCTCCCTCATTTCATTAATCACGCTTTTCCTTTCTTTCTTTCTTTCTTCCGTTATGTTTATCGTACTTTTGGCAGCGAAAAGTTAAGCGCCAGCTGCGATCTAAATATCGCAATGAAAACTGTATATCAAGTACAAGTACCGTGCGGATTCGCGATACACACTCAGGCTCTCTGTAATCTAAAATCTATGTAAAATCTGGGTCTGAGCTCGTTTCCTCTGTTCGTTCGCGGTAGGCGATAGCGACGGAGCATGTACCATGTAGCGAGCGAGGTGACCGACTCACAGACACGTGCAGGTTCGGTGCTGTTCACGTGATCGTGGCATGCCTTGATCATCGACCGTTTCCCCTGCTCGGCTGTCGCCGACGATGGCTGGCGTTGTGCGGCGCAGAGACGTTGTTGCACCAAAAACGAGCAAAGAGCAACCAACACCTCGCCGTTTGAAACGCATATAGTAGAATGTTTTCTTACGCCTGACGTTTCCTTCACTCTTTGTGAAATTTTTTTCTCCTTTAGTTTGGTCTTTGTTCCAGATTCTTCTCTTTTATACACACGTGATCGCAGTGTCGCTTCTTCTTTTCACAATACGATGATGATTATATTATATGATCATAAGTCACCTTCATTTGTTACTACAAACTCACTTTTCGATATATTTATACCTTAACGATTGTAGGTTATGCTTGTAATTCTGAAATCGTATACACGAACGAACGGAATTCTTCTCGACAAATTCTTTCTCGCATTATAGGTATCGTTTCTCTCCCATTATTATCTGGCAATTGTTCATTTTTTGCACAATTCAATTCAAGGTATACGTGTGTACCGTGATCAGTCATCGCATTGAGCAGACTTGGTTGTTTCACTTTCCAACGCCATGATATCGCGTATTTGTGAAATCTGATGATGAATGAATAAATAAATGAATGAGCAAATGATAATACGATTACTTTAATCGCTAGTCAAAGTGTCGAAAAAGCACTTACGCCTTTCGTTGACACTAAAACACAGTAATACAGACATCCTTTTTAATATTAATGTTCAAAATTTGCATGCAAAGGCCCCTATAGAAATGAAGGTTTCAATATACTTCATAAAATATTTTCCAAACTTCGACATTTCCATATAACCCAGTCCTATAAAGTTGTCGTCCTTCGCTAATTTGTTGAAACTTTTAAACGTTGATTCAGACATTAGACTTTGCACCATAACACCTACTACCTGCAGCTTTACACATGTGCCAATGGACAGAGTGAATCAACAAATAAGAAACATTCGCGGAATCTATAATTGTATCAATGACATTGCATTAAAAATAAATGCCGTTGATTAAAACATCATGCTGTCAGTCGAGTCACCCTGTATATAGATGAAATAAGACGCGTGGGAAGTCTTCACTATCATATGGCGAGAGTGAAGGAGAAACTTAGGAGATATAGACACGGAGAACAGAGAAAAGAAACTTCGTTAGATATGGTACAGAAATTTGTTGTCAATTCTAAAATCTTTCAGTCGTTACAGATAACCCTACGACCAATTTTTGCGATATCAATTTACGCTGCGCGATGATTATCTACAGATGATTGCCTTGCAGTTTACGTCACTGCAGTTTCCTTCTTATATCATACAGGTATACCTACTCTTGTCATAGGTGCAGACAGTTGAATTATGCTGGATAAATGACGCACGAAGAAATCAAATTATAAATCTAAATATAGATATATAAATAACAATCGCGGTATCGGTTAATCGTGCGTTGCAGTTAACAATGTAATGTATTACAGGGAATTCAGATGTTCGAATATTTTAGACGTGATAATGAATACAATATCTTGTTGGAGCGCTTCGGGGTAAATTAGTTTCAAAACTTTCATTAGTCACTTGAAACTAATTTCCATGCGATTCCGCACGTACGTTTATACAAATCAATTCTTCTACTCTACCTATTAAACGGATTGGTTTAATTTTGGCTCATACGCTGCGACTAAATGTGGACATGGATAAGGTAATTTAACAAGGATTTCTATGTTAGTAATGGTCAGTTTTCCATTCTCTCGGATCGTTAGCAATAATCAGTCCATTGTGAAATATAGGTATAATTACTTTTACATTAACCGAATAATTAGGAACACGCGATTTCGTTTCCTCTACTCTCCGACTGTTTTCTTTGTGGAACGTGATTCTTATTTTGTGATTTTATTTTACTATACTTTGAAATCTGGGAAAAAGATTTCTTTCTAGAATATTTGAACGAAAGAAGTGAGCGAGGTCGCAGTTTGGTGTATATAAACACATAATTCACGCGCGACTAAGGATTTTCCTGCAAACACAGTCATCAGCGTGAAAAGAAGGACACAACGTGCCTGCCTTTTAATTATAGCTTTGCGTGAATGTGTACATTTGGCGAGCCACGAATAATATGTGTACATAACACAGATACCTCGTACTTTAATTTGGGCGAAAAATTATCTGGTTACAAGTAATAACATATAAAGCAAATGGTTGTTACGAGAAACGAACCTTGTTTTTAACGACTATTAATACGTTTGTGTATCACAACTAACGTCTGGATATTTCGTGGAAAGATACAACCATGCGGATAAACATCCGACGGGATTTTATTCTTGGATCTAATATTACACGAACGGAAACGAATCTGAATATACATTGAATTTCAGATTATTCGGCGAAGTTTAACTGACCGAAATTTCTGTTGAAATCAAAAATTGAATTGTAATACCGAAAATAATATGGAAACAGCCAAGGGAAACTACACGTGTGTATTTACTTCACTTTGAGTCAAGGAAGTACATATGTACATCATTTGAGCTGCGTAATTCTGGGTTTTTTCTTTGATCCATACTTTTTCAAAGAATAATCGTATAATTCAAAGTGCTCAACTTGACGTATACACATTATACTGCCGTTTTTATGACACGGTTCAATTTTGTGTCATACTTTCGAGTTCTTTCTGCATTCTGTAAATTGCCGAGTATAACATTGTTTTCTAACCAAAGAGAGAAGAAAATAATAAAGGAGGAGAAAAATACACGAAGCCTGTTGTAAATATTAGCAAAACCTTAAATTTTTAACCGACGAACGTAAGACGGTGAATGCTTAAAAAATAATTTTTTTCGTCCAGCTTCGTATAGAGTTATTTTTCCTAACGTAAGTCATTTTTCGACGCAAAAACAGTTGCGTGTGTATTCAATTATGTGTCACGCACTTTATTGCATACACCGCCTGCCTGGCAGATGTAGGTGTGTATTAGAATTACAATACAAACAATGATACACTTGACA
Organism: Diprion similis; assembly: GCF_021155765.1. Lineage (NCBI taxonomy): Eukaryota > Metazoa > Arthropoda > Insecta > Hymenoptera > Diprionidae > Diprion > Diprion similis. The sequence goes on from NC_060114.1 coordinate 18,182,844, forward strand.
CGTTGCGATGTTTTGCAAATTTCGCCTTGGCCTTTACCACCGCGTTATACCCACGTGCTGATTGTGTGCTTAAGTGAAAAAATTCGTAAACAAGATTCCGTAAATAGATTTGAAGAAAAAAAAAACTGTGATGAAAAAGAGATCCTAATCACGATAAAATCGATACAATGAAAGGAAGAAAAAAATACATAACAAATATCGAAAAAACCGAGTTAACCGTTTGTTGCTGGCGATAAATATTTTCGTTTAGAATACCTTGACACATGTGTACAGGATGAACATCCGTGAGATAAATCGCAGCTACGGGTATTTGTTTAACAATGCTGAACCAGTTCTCAACGACTATCAACCGAGGGGGGCGTGATTCTCACAAGTTTTCATCCAATCTAACGTTAAAAATATATAACGAGCAGCTTGATGTATAATTATAATATACGCATGCATGTAGGTATGTATATAGGTGAGCACAGCTGTTTATTAGAGTAAACACGATTGTTAACGCGAATTCATCATTCTCGTCAGGAGAACGCGATAACGATTCTGACGTGAAGAAAATAAGATGATAAAAATTTAATTTTTTTTTTTTTCTCAAACTTATCAACGATTGAAATATGTTTTTACATTCATCCGAGATCTCTACCTGCCTTCGCTGTTACCATTCAATTTCTATAACATGTTTATAACAATTTATAGTTACGCAACTTCCTTTCGCCGTTAGTTTCCCGATATTCTATACATGCACTGGATTGTCGCAAGGCTTCCATCTCTAACTATAATTTGCCTTATATCCGTCTATATATCAGTTTTCCATACCGTTGCGATACCGTGATTGCATTCATAAGTAGTATACTATGTACGTATACTCGACGAGAGAATGGCTAACACCCTCCGAATAAAATAAATGATTCTCAATCGTAACCCGCATCACCGGATAATTCACATCCGGTATAACAGCATATCTGCAATTACCTTAGCACTGAAATTGAATCGAATTGCAAATGATTGATCATCGGTACGTGGATATAAAAAAACGTGGATATACCCTTATTCGAGTCTGTTGACATGCAATGAGCACGGGGAAAGCCCGATGATCGCGCGTTACTCATATGTACATTTCAAGACTGCATGCGGGTGTCGACCTGACTAGATATACCTACACAAACACCCTATCGATATTTTTAGAATTATTTGTAGCACGCGTCCGATCTAGGTGTAGGTACTACACGTCCTTCCCAGACAGCGTGGCGCTAGCTAAAACTCGATCGGCCTTTCCGTTGAATCCATTCTTTGGTGTACGTGTAATGACAGAACACTTCTACACCTTGAGTTGTCGGGGTAGAGTGTATCTTGGTATAGGTGAAATACTCTCAGCATTGGCACGCATCCCGCTCGTGGACGCTGGCCTTTCTAATTCCGAAACACCGATCCCACGTCTCAAGGAATCTGGGAGAGAAAAACTTCATCAAGATCACTCCAGAGTTATGTCACGCAGATACGAAAGATGGAGATTTCAAATGAAAAATGAGGGGAAATGATAAGTGGGGTAAAATGGCAAGGAAAAGAAAGATAAGTACATAAAGGACGTTTTGTACCAAGGAGTAGGGAGGTAACCTAGAGGGACGTTGTGTCACCATTGTTGCGAGCGATAGCAAATTCTACCGCATTCAAGCATACGCGCGGGTACAGCCTACAGAACTTTGTTTACTATGTATTTCGTGTGCCGTTATAGCTATTTTATAGAACTATTTGGCTATGCTCGAGATTAAGGCGAATGAACTTTGCTATAGGTTAGATGTAATGTGTGCCCAAAGGTGCAGGATTACCGCAGAGGATCAGCTACACAATGGCCATACCCTTCTAGGTACATTCGTGTATTCATTGACATATGAATAACCGAATACGATGTACGCAGGGATCAAAAACTGACCTAAAATACTCCCGAAGAACATTTTGGACATTTTTCCAACAATTCATCACCCGGATATGTAGTAAACTGAACATTATCGTTGTTACGTCTATGAACGCAATATGAGGAAATAGGTAGGAACGGATGATGTTTTCAATATCGAGGTGTGAAAACGACCTAATTACTTTATTCTAACTCGATCCCACGACTCACCGCATAAATGAATTCGGCACCAACAGGACTTACGCAGCGTAAGCCAGCTGTTGGCTGCTTATGAAAAGAAAAAGAAACGAAGTCACAAACACAGGCGCACGGGTTTGGAAGTATCGAGATATACGGAGGCACGTCGCTCGTATGAACACTAACCGAGCACGTGGCCTGCGAGTGTTCCATCCACCACTCGTTTCTCTACGGATTGAGTTGGGCGTTGCGTCGTTTGTTGGGGGGTATAAAAAGGAACGGAGAACGGCGCGAGCATTCAGATATTCCATGTAACGTACCGCGAGAGGTGTGATACGCTTCGTGTAAAGTGATCCAAGTTTTCACGAATTTTCCGCAAGACTACAAATAATTCTTGCTCTTTCAAATCTGTGAGAAACCACGCACCGCACATCGCATAATATTTCTCGTTTTTCAAACGGTTGTTATTACCGTGTAACACGGAAGGGACGCCGTCCTTTTCGCTGTCTATCGTATAGTTTTATTGTCTATACGCTGCCGCGTTTATCGTCTATTGTCGGCTAAATCGAGGACTGAAGAGTGGCTTTTGTTTTTCTTCATCTTCTTCTACGAAAATGCCTGTCGAACTTGTTCCCGTTACTCCATTGGCTCACTGCGCCGCCCGCGAACCTCTTAGGTATGTTTTCGTATTTCGAATTATCCTCCACTTCATTTTAAACACATCGCAAGTTTGAGAAATTGCAAAAGTGTTCATCATTTTCTTCGGAATTCTTAGTATTTTTAGCTTTACGTATCATCAGTCTAATCCACTAAAGTATAAGGACGCTACTCTCTAGCTGTTTATGCCTCGGGTTTCGAAACGTTCGAATCGTGGTTGAGTAGCGTCACCGAATAGTTTTCGAATGTTTGAATTATGGAACGTCATTATATAGCTTTCTCCGGCGACTGTAATCTCCATGAATCGTTAATTTATACTTCCTCCAAAAAATAATACTTGCCGCACCGTCACTCGCAACTAATAATGAAACGAGTGACGTATGAGAGAGAAATTAACGGAAACCTCTCCAAATAATCGAGTTTCGAACAAAGTCCGCAAATATTCCAAAATATTTTTTACCACGTTCGATCATTTAAATTTGATATTTTATGCGTTTTAGATTTTGTTATTTTCTTTACGAATTGATTCCTCAAACGGTATATTCATGTGAGATTTCTCCAAAACCTTGCTATAAAAAGAAAAACAGTAAAATCTAACAATGGCCTTAATTCTGAATCAACATTATCTCCTTTTTTTTAACAGGGAACCGCAACCTCGCAAGATGAATAAACTGTGCCGCCAAGTTTCAATTGAAAGTCCTGGACTAGCAGGTCGAGACTGCGTCTTCAGCTTTGACATCCCAGTCCCAGATGTTCCTGCGAATGGTGCTAGAATTCGGGTGGTTTGCGCAGGCGCATGTTACCGGCCTCGTCGTTCTCCAAGCCAGACAAGTCTGACGTCGGTATCGAGTACTGGAAGCCTGCTATCGCAGGATGTTTCACAGGAGGGTGACTTACCAGTGAGTCTTCCGCACTACGGAGTCAGAGACGCAGCTCTTTTCCCTGGTTATGAAGTCGCTGGAACCATAGAGTCCCTGGGTAGCGAAATAAAGGAAAACTGCGGCTACGCAGTTGGAGACAGAGTTGTTCTTTACCCGTACGACGGAGTTCCCAACGGCTATGCAGAGTATATGGTCGTCCACGACTTGAAGTATCTCATCAAAATACCTGACAGCATGGAACTCAGTGTTGCTGCTATGCTGCCCACCGGTGCTCTTCTGGCGATGAACACTGTTTTCGCCGCTCACGAACATGTCCAAGCTCTGCTCGCCGAGAGGGGTGACAACAGCGTCTGCAAGATCCTCATAGTTGGAACTGGTGGACTCGCCCTTTGGGCAATGAGAATCGCAGCTTATCACTTCAGCAATATGAAGAACAGAGTTACCATCACCATCGCCTCTCTTAAGGATGACGGACTCATGATGGCTAAGGAATTCAAACGGTTGGTTTAACCACTAATTTTTTAAACTCATTGAATGTATTACCTTATCTTTATCATGATGTTCAGGTTATTATCAGCTCAAATTTCACTACCGTTTTAGATGTTATCGCTCAGTTTTATCATGACTGATTTTAACGAACCTTCGCAATCGTGATGAAATTTTATTACATTTTCGAGTGGCTTGAAGGATTTTTTAATCACCTTTTGCTTAAAATTTCACGGAACAATTTATTCTTGGATTTTTAGAACAGATATCACTGCTGAAATGAACAGATTCAATCTTGCTACTTGAAATGAAAACATGTACACTAAATACAAGCTCTGAATGACGCTTGACTAACCGTTATCTTATTTTTATCAACCGCAGTGTGAACGTTGTTCAATGGAACGAAGATTTGTACGAGAAACAGTTGATAGAACGGACAATGGATGCGTGTCAGGGTCTTGTCGACGTTGTAATAGACTTTGGAACAACATCACGAAGCCTTCACCGCAGTCTGCAATGTCTTGGGAAGGGTGGCGTAGTCTTCGTCATTCGAGAAGTGGCTGATCGTCTTTTGCCCAAGTTCAGCAGACGTGCAGAGGAACGACAGCAAAGCATCAAGCCAGTTGATCCCGGTTCCTTGCAACAGCTGGAAGAACTTGTACAGTTGGTAGCTTCGGGAGAAATCGAACCTCCTCCACACACGGTTTACCCTGCTGAAGAAGCCCTTGATGTTGTACAGAAGCTGTGTCATTCCGAGATACAGGGAAGGGCGATTCTCCGTTTTTATCCGACAGATTAAGGGGATGTCGATGATACGCCCTGGAGAGAAATCTTCATGATTTGTTTAACCGATCAAGTCTCTCACGTTTAAATGAGGAGAAATTTTAAATCGTTCCTATGCGGCTAGTTTGGAGAAAAATGTTTTGTCGTTGCGTTATGAAGAAACGCATTTATTTGCTTTACGCAATTCATTTCATCACCATTTTTTTATTTTTTTTTATTTTTTAGAAAACTGTACAGTTTTCCTCGAGCATCTAGTAATTGACATTAAGCAATTATAGCCATGAATAATTTATCTCGTTTCATTTTAGATCGCAGTATTTTTATAATTCTGTTCAATTCAGATATTCTAAGTATGCTCTTTACGGTCATGATATTTATGGCTTATCATGCGCGATAGATTTATTTTTTTGTACCTTGAATAAGACTGTTTTATTAATTTAAGATTACTTATTTTTTTTTTTTTGTCAATTTATAATTGTATTTTTAAGAAATCCTGACGACTTAGTATTTAAGGAAATGTATTAGTATTTACTGTCTGTGTTACTGTAACAATTTAAGTAAATATTATATGCCGATAAGTGATAGTATGATATAGTAAATGTTTTTTTTTAAATAACTTATGATCTTATTGCTTCATTTCACCATTATTTCAACTCCTCCACTTCACTGTCATTTAATCAATCATGCATCCTTGTGCCAAGTACAGCACAGTAAGAACATTCTACAGTCTCAATTCTTGAAAAACAAGTTTTTCTTACCCTCAAATCAAGAGGGCGCAGCGATATTTATTTGAAAGTATAATTTTTATTCACATGGTAATTCATTTAAATTCGTTTATCTTAAAATTTGTAGAATAACACATCAACTGAATTGTATGTGCGTGTGTATACAATATATATACATAACACACACACATATATTATATATATATATATACATATATATATGTATAGCATAATAAGGTGTATACAATAAATCCAAATGTATACATTCGTCATTTGCGTTAAACGCACAAGAATAATTCTCACAATTCAATCATGGATCGAATGTAATAACGATAATAAAATAGTTTGTTACATTGAGGTCTTAAAATCTGGAGTAATGTGTAAATGGCACGAGTCAAAATATACAACTAATAATCTACAATGTATTACTGTTTATCTTATTATTAATTATAAATGTATAGTTTATCGAATTATTGTTGGCTGATATATACATATAATATGTATAAACATATAAATATTTATATATTAATACAGAGTGATCCGAATAATTCAAGGACCATCCTCTGATTTATGCACTTCGGTATATGTATAGTCTGTGTAGATTTTGCAAAATAAACTGCAATACAGAATATCTATGACGTTCAAATGGATTACTGTACTCCCTAATTTTATTATAAACCTGCATCGTTCCTGTAAACTGTTCAGCTTGCGCATAATATTTACATTCTGTAATCTCTGTACGTCATACGAAGCTGTTTCCTGGGCAAATTTTTATTATCTATTTTCAAAGATAAAGATAATGTTGCTTACAAATTAAGTTTCTTCAAATAAAACATAAGATAGCATTATCATTTCTACCAATATAATATCTTTCGTTATTTTAATCTTTTTTTTACCACGCTTAAGACAAGATTTGTGGTTTCTTTCAATGAAAATAATATTCTCTTTTCTCTTTCCAAAGGCCATCAATTGTCTTTCGATAAAAGTATGAAACAAAAAAACAATATACTGATTAATCTTTCTCATATAATACTTATTGAACCGTAGAGCAACAACTTTGCATCCGATAAAAGTGTTAGGCATTATGTAATACAAATAGCTTTCAGTTCAAAGGATCATCGATCATATCATTAGAACCCTGTACGTATTGTTCTACGTATTATTGTACAATCTTAATCACTGAGTTCATTAAGTAACTCCAGATTGGCAGGAAAAAGAAAAATCTTTCATAGAATATGATTGATAGTGAGGTAAATCCCTACATAAGTATAAAGTTCACAATGCCAACATCAGGTAAAAATTTGAAACTCAATTAGCGTAATGTTAAATTCTTCAAACATCTGCAAAAGTGATAACTTAACCAACTATTAATGTACTATACGGTAGTATTTGACTAGGCATTGAGAAGCCGATATAAAGATCATGAAAGTGAAAAACTATAGGTAAACTATTATACAAACATAACAGGTTCATTTGTAGATATAAAATTTCTTAAGCACATTTAAAGAAAACTGCAATAGTCGCAGTCTTTTATTGCTGTTTTTTATGAGGCAACGATAATCGGCGTGCTTGTAAACATATATTATTTATAATATATAAATGTGTGTAAATAAATTGTTGTTTCTTCTCATAGCAGTGAAATTTTTTCTATTTATTACCTCGTTTTTCCCACGAGCATTATCAATCATGCCAATGCCTCAGGGGGGCCGAGATAATTCTTAGGAACATAACCAGAAGCTCCAGAGCGATCTTGAACCAACCACCACTCATCGTTTTTCTTTTCATCACAAGGCCGCAAGAGTCTTAACGCCTGGCCCTTTTTTATAGGTAAAGTGCCCTGCATTGCGCCGTCAAAATTGTAGAGCGCGTAATAAAACTGCAAAATGATAAAGAAACTTGGAATTACTCTCTCAAGTATAGACACCCAATATTGGTAATGAAAATCTGGCGCTGTGACATCTGGTGGCAAAAATATGTATGGAATAAAGAAAAAGTCTCACAGCTTCCACAATATTCTCTGTACTCTTCTCTTTACATAATTAATTCAAAACCATCCCAATTTTCGGCGCCATATTAATTAGCCACAGCCTCACATTCATTCCCAATACATAATTCAGCTCTGTCTGACACAACGGTATACGTACAACGTCATTTAGGTTTTGGTAATGTTGCGGGACACTGGTACTGCCAGTTGTAGTATCGTTTTGAGAATCGTCAACAGCGTCATCCAGGTTTTGATAAAATTGCGACTGTATTTCCGCTATCGAAGAAGTTTTACTTTCTTTCTCTGGCGAGTCCATGCAGATGAGGTCCGGTGACTCTGTGCGAATGACTTCCGACGAGTCCAAGGATATGGAGTCCGCTATTGTGTCTGGACTCATTGATGCTCTATTTCCATTCATACTGTTGACGCATGACATGCGGTGCAGCACCTCTAAGTTTTGGCTCGGTAGAAAACCTTTGAGTGCTCCGTTGTCGACAAACCATCTTGTCGAATCTCCCATTGGATCCTGGTTCTTAATTACAGCCACTATGGTGCCTCGTTTCGCTCCCATGTCCAAGGAAGACGTGCTTACCACGTTTTCTTTGACTACGTACAGTCTGTCCGTAGGATATTTGCTTCGTAAGAGATTTCTTTGCCTCTCGCTTTGTTCGTTCCATGCCACCTGGCTCTCCTCTATCCGGGGATTTGAGCCGGCAAAACCGAACCGAGTTATTTGATTCCAGAGTAAATTGTGACTGACTAAAAATGACTCGAGAATATCCTGAGCCGTTATTTGAGTTGCCGTCTGTAATTTAAAAAATTAAAGAAAAAAATATTCATCAAACTCAGGGAAGTTTTCACATTTCTAAACATTTTAACTCACCTCTGATAACGCTAAATATCGTTTGGTAACTTGTCCACTAAGGAGTTTTCTGGAGTTGGTAAAGGCACCGAAACAACTGACCAGTATTTTAGTTGATACCTTGATCAAGGTCGGAAGTTCCTCTAGCAATTGTTCGTTGAGTGCCTCGTAGTTGCTTTTTGCGCGAAGTAGTTCGTCCTGAAACTGCAATAAGTCTGTACAGAAATGTTATTATCAATTTGTTACTGATTGTGAGAAAATATATCAGGGAATAATTACAATCTTGTTATCTCTATTCTTTTCGTTCTTGGAAACTGCGACATCATAATCCAGAAGTTTGTCGTATCTTTTTTCAATAAGTAACGCTGGGCCTTGGAGTAAGTTGATCAAGTGGTTGAGAGGAGTCGAGACTCTTCTTTCCAGGCAAGATTTCAGCTCTTGTAAATAGGTCGACCATATAATAGAGCGAGTTTCGTTAAATTTCCTGACCTCATTGTTAGACGTTCCTTGGTAATACTGATTTATCAAATCCGATATCAATTGACCGCTGACTGCTTCTTCGCCTAAGTAAACAATGCACTGCTCAACATCCCTGGCCAATTGCCAGGTTGATTTTTCAAGGGATTTAAACTGTCTTTCGTACTCATCAAAGTCAGTATCAAGTGCTATGTTCGTCAAGCCCAACGATGCAGAAAGCTTTGCACTGAGTCTGGTCGACTTCTTCGCCACGGAGTGCATGTTCAATTTAGCCATTTTACGCATCAACGTATTCTCACCCTCGAAATACTTTGTCACCAAGTCTTTGCGACGTTTATACTCGTTTATGTAGCTCGCAACGTTTGTCATGGCTCGCCAAGCTTCTTCTATTTCCGGTTTATCAGGATGATCGTCTTCTGTGCACTGATAAAGTTAGTATTTATTGAAAACAACTACAGGATTGAATTGAATTTATTAAATTATAATTTAATTATCGATAGTCATCATTTAATTTCCAACTTAAAGCAAATCCTCTACGTTCTGTAAGGTTTGATTCATCTTTTTCGCCATACGTTTTGGAAAAAAATTACTTCTTAGCACTCTAATAAAAAGTACAGGCCGAGACTCGTATGGATAAGGCTTTTTGACTCGTGTCGTAAATTTCGCGTCTCGTCCAAAAGCCTTATTCCTACTGGTTACGAAATGTACTATTAGATTTCTTCTCTAATGGTATTGTGACTGAAATGTATAAGCAAATATTACTACCAGCTTCTTACCTTCACAAGTTCGTACAACATCAACGGATATTTTAATATTCTTTGTACAGGTTTTATCAGAATTGAACTCATGTCGAAGCAGGCTATCTGATGGCGCAATGTTTCGATACCCTTTTCAAACATCACCATAATTTCAGAGTTGTTCTCGTACTGTATTGAAAGAGAATTTGAATTACGCCCACGTGAAATTCATCACTTATCTTAGATTTGAAGAGTTTTGAAAACGTTAATTAATTCCATCCTTTTATTCGTCAAGCACGAATCTACACTTAGAAGTAAAAATCAAGTTGTAAACATACTTTTTTCAATAGAGCCAACGCAGCCTCGTGATTGCTGCAGTATTTGACGTAGACGACCTGCAGTTTATCAGACATTTTTGAAAAGCAGGGTCCAATGGTCTGGTATTCCTCGTCGCAGCCTTTCATAGCCGACAGCATCTTGTCCAATAGATCCTCGGCGATTTTAATCACATCCAGCATGTTTCCGAACAAAGTGGTAACATCTATACCCCGGGATTCGAGTATGCTTGGATTATACAGATTAAACGTTTCGTAAGTCAACTTCAAATCTCTAACATACTCCTTCTCCGTTATCACCAGCTCGGTTATAACATTTTGTCGATGATCGGCTCTCTTCTGTTTGGCTTTAATTCTGCTCTCAGCTTCCGACTCCTCTACGTCCTCGACAGTTTCCTCTTGAGTTTCGACAGTCATAGTTTGTCGCTGTAGTGGGACTCGGCCCGGCGCTGGAGCCGGTGGTGCAGGTCTGTGAGGAAAGGAGAGCCTCTTGCTATCGAAACGATCTTCAAATTTCAATTCTTCTACCGCCTCCTCATTTCTCAGCACAACAAACTCGTCCGCAGAGTTTTCTTGCTCACTTTGAGAGTCGAAATTGGCGTTCAAATAGCTCCTCGGGCAAAGACCTACAACTCCATCCTCATTTTTAACGCTGACCCAATCACAGTTTGCCATTTCTACGACCGTAACAAAATCACCTTCGTTAACACTCAAATCGCCGTCCATCTGGGCCTCGAATTTGTATTCTACTTTAACAACGACTCCGGGTACCAGCGAATCTCCTGCTTTAGAAGCCGCCTCCAACTCCACTGCTGCTTCTTCATCTTCCGCAGATTTCGATGGCGATGGTTCTACACTGTTCGGACAGTCCACGATTATGTTAACGTAGGAGACAGGGAAGATGCCTTTCACATTGTCTATCGATCCCTCTGCCCATTCTGAATCCTTATGCTTTATTAAGCGCACAACTTCTCCGGCTGTGAAGCTCAGTTCGTTGGGAAACTGAGCGTTAAATGGATATAGCGTTATCGCATACGGATCAACGCCGAAAGGATTGAGATTGTTGTCGACAGGAACGTCATAGTCATCAATTTTCCCTTTCACCTTGTCATCGCTGTTTTTATCCTCAGCGGCGAACTCCGGAAATAGCTCGTAATAGCAAGGCGCAGGTTCTTCGTCGTAGTGCATGGCTGAGTCTTTGCCAAATTTTTTTTGAAGGAGAGGATCGAGTCTTGCGGCTGTCATCGATTCCTGATCATCGATCGACTCGTCGCTCAGACCTTCTAGAAACTCGACAAATCCTTGAGGAAAAATACCGGTCCTACCATCTTCGGTTTCACCGCGACACCATCCGTCCTCCAAGATTTCCGTTACTGTTACTATAGTGCCTTTAGTTAGATCCAACTCTTCGTCTAGCTGAGCTTCTAGATTTGCCGTTACTTTAGCCTTTCGTCGTGATATTTGTCTTCTCACTCCTTTCTGAAATTTGAAATGTTGATCTTGACACTTAACTATCAAAACGATTGTAGAGTACTTCAATGTTCTTCCTTTGGTGATATCTCTCAACTACACATCTTGTCGTATCCTCAATTACTCGATAAGATATCTCGAGAAAAAATTCACAGCATTAGATATTCTCCGCCAATGATCGTTATCCACTCTAAGTAAATGCAATAAAAAAAATCTCTCATGGACAGATAACAACGCACTGAATTCTGTCGTGACGTAAAGTTAAGAATATTCTTTTAACACGGAGAAATTGTAACAGTCGTGTAGAGTTCCCTCAAGCATACAGTCAGTGAACTGCTTTGACTGTCTTTATGTGGCTTCTTTGAATATCTATTACTACGGCTAATGTTCATCTATCTACTATCTACAATCTATCTATCTATCTATCCATCTATTTATCGACTAGAATCGTCCACTTGAAAATGATAAAAGTTCGGAATCTTAATCTCAATGTGTCAGTCAGTCTTTGGTCAAGCTGACCATCAAAGTTGGTGAGATTTTTCAAGTGGAGTTTCCTCAATACACTGGAATCTGAAGTTAAAAAAACTATAGATTTTACATGAGTGTAGCAACATTTTTGCATGATACATACGAACTGAATGAATATGAATTAAAAAAAACCTGTACAACTGATTCCAGATGATAATAAAATAACAGAAATAATGTAATACAACGGAGTTCTTGTTTGTGTATTAAAGTAAAAAAAAAAGGATAAAATTATCTACACAGATTATTACACAAGTAAGAAAACAGTAACAACTATAGATTTCGAACCATGTATAAATCAAAAAGGAGATAAATTACCTTCTTGATTGTAAATTGGAATCAAAGTCTGACAACAACGAGCTGTAGTGTTAACTTCGTACAAATGAGATCCTCTGTGAATTTATTTTTGCAACTCACCGAGGCTACACATTATATCCGCATGTATGAATTTGGTACCTTAATCAGAGCGGTATCCAATTTCCAAGTATGAGTGGCAGGAAAAATTCCACTGTGTGAATCGGTGTATCCGGATATCCAGCCTTGTTCCGCTTCGTTCACCCCAACAATTATTTCCCCTGTTAAAGAGATGATGCATAAATATGGATCAGGATTCATCGTAAACCATTATTTTAATTAAATCAACTGTAGCGATAATGACTATTATTACCTTTTGAAAACGAAAGATCGCCAGGCTGTTCTCCTCGGAAGGCAGCGATGGATATGTACAAATTTTCGTTATCCTTGATATCCGGTATGTCAACTTTGTGCAAATAATTTGTTGGGAATTTCCCAGTGTTGTTGTGCGACTGACCGTAGCACCAAATCTTATCAACGACTGAAAGAACCTGTGCGATACAAAAAAAAAAAAAAAAAAAAAAAAAAAAAATGTGCGGGTAAGAAACGTCAGGTTTTCTACATCGCTATCTTAACTTTAGTCGACTAATCCGTCTTACCAATAGATAATCTCCCTTCAACAAACTGAGTTCCCCGTCAACCGTCGTTAAAAAGTCTTGCAGAACCTTAGTCAATGTTCCTGGCTCCATTTTAAAAATTTTATTTTATCTTCTTTCATACGTTTAGCACAATATGTATGTACGTAATTTTTTTCACTACACTATTGTTTACTTTACAAATATTTTATTCCTCCTCCTACGATCGGGTTACATCATATTGATCGATAGTTACATCATATACAGAGAGAAATAAAAACTTAATTAAGAAAAAAAAATAATAATAATAAAAAAATAAAAATAAACTCCTTGAATTATTTTACATAAATTAGACGGAGGTCCACGATTTTTATGATCAAAGGTCCATGCTTCCAGATCATATTTACATGAACTTGAAACGTTTTCATTCGTCCTATTTACTTGTCAAAACAAGGTTTCGACTAATAGCAACTCGAGTTCTGACAGGTCAGTTGCGTTCTTCGATTCAACATTGTGTACACTGACAGGTTGCATGCATTTCGTCTTGTTTTAATCACGTTGGCAAGAAAGAGATACGAATATTGTATGTTCACATACATTACACGTAGAAGGCACGTAGCTATCAGTGAAAAGCTACACATTGGAATGCTTCTGGACCTTCTGGACAAATCGACGAGTCTTCGTATGTCAACTGAATAAATCGCCCTCTGGCATGAAATAGATTTTTAGAACTAATTTTCGATGCTAAAGTAGTGGATAAACGACAAGCACACAGCAGGTATTTTCACATGATTTAGTACTGTAGCTAGAGAAACATAAAAGAGGTGACTTGGAGACTCATTTGATAGCGTCGTCTGGGATGAAATGGGTTCTTAAAACTAGTTTCCTGCATATCTCAGACGGTAAGTGCGGATCGGTTACCGACCGAGGCTTTGTCGTGCGCAGCGTCACGAAAGCATTGGGTAATAGAGAGCAAGCTGCCAAGCTTACCAAAGTGAAGTGTCACTGTGGTGGTCGAGGTAAAACAAATCACTGAAGTTTACAATTGATATTGCTGCATCATGAATAAATAATTAAGAAACTCAGTATGTTCGCAATTAAATAACTGCAAAACATTATTTATCAGCTGCTAATGCATGTCCATAGCACAGCAGAAACTGGATTTGCGCAACGGAAAACGCTGGGTTTGGTAGGGTGGGGTAAAAAACCGGAATTGCTGATTCATAGAAGAACCAAAATATCGAATTTTCATAGACGCGACGATTTTATTCGTAGAAGTTAAAAATGTGGAAAGTTCAAGTACGGAAAATTGAAAACATAGTAAGTCGAAATACAGAAAGAGAAAGTATAGAAATGTCAAAACATTGAAGAGCAAAATCGAGAATCTGTATACGATTCTACATTATCGAGAGGCATTTTGTCGATTCTACAGTCTGGCATTCTATATTCTGACCTTTCTAATCTTTTACTTCTTCATACTTCGACTTTAAGAACTTTTAAATTCTTTATTAAGTTTTCGCTTTTTAAAAAGTTCGATGTTTTGGCCCTTCGATTTTTTGACCTTTCTAAGTATGTTGTTACCGGCGCCCGTCGTTTATAATAATAAGCCGATGCGATATTGAGGTTAAGGCTACGACCATGGTGACGTAGTAATTAATCCTTCAATGAAGTGATACTGTAAAAAAAATGTCAAAACATTGTTTTCAAGCATAAAATTGATTTCTTAGACCATATTAGTTTACGAATAGAAAATAATTAAGAAAGATTGAAAATTTCCTTATATCTTACATTTAAAATTTCAATTGCCCCCCAACACGTGTCAATATTATCCGAATTTTTTTTTCTATAATATGAATATATTTTTGGGGTGCAGTCGCGAAAATTCGAACACGAACAAAATAACGGACACTCTAATATATACTTATCTATACAATAGTTATAGCTTTTTGTCTTGGTTGAAATTACGCAAATTATAACGATAAATATATGCAGAAAACACAATAATCTTCTTTAGATTTCTTTGGTTTCCTTCTGTATTTTTACTTTGCGTTTTTGACAATTGCTTTACACTTTTTTTAAATCACCATTACAATTTTTAATTTTTTTCTGTAATATTTTCCAGCGCTAAATGAATTATAAAGGTACCGTCCGCACAACAGCGCAATAACCGTTCTTATAATTAGAAGCGCCGAGCTGACTTGCGACTTGAATATCATTATATCTTCGGGGCATCAACTCCACGCGGAGTAAATACCTACATCATCTCCTGGTCGATGATACAGGATGGATTAGCTGGTTACTTCATTTTTTATACATCGTAATTATTAAAAAAAATCGATTGCAGTCAAACATCTCAATATACCTATAATGCGCATATATATTGTTTTCTCGTCTCACTCTCTCGTGAAAAATGGAAAATTTTTGACTGTTTTGTCTATAATAATTTCTCTCTCAACAGCAATAATGTACGTAAAAATACATGATTGTCGTGTAGAATACAATGATTTGACAATTCTAGTTTACATTAATAATAATAATAATAATAATAATCAATACACAACAAACAAAGTAATTAAATAAGCGTAGAACACAATATACGTATGTTATATTGGAATCTTTGTTTACGAAACTTCAAAATTTCGGGTAACGATTAGTATCAAGCAGAATCTCTGTAAGAAAAACCGTTGTTGTGAGTACTATTTTTTTATAGCGATAATAATAATAATACTTTGTAGAAATGTGTGCTTTGCATGAGCACATATTTTGTTTGTTAATTTGTAAAAAATGATACACTAGACATTAAACAGAGACATTATATAAATATGTCTAATGATATTACGAGGATATATCTTTTCATTCCGGGGAGATAATAAAAAAATTACAGTTTGAACCTTAACCTCACAGTCATATGCGAGACAGTATTTGACCACGCATAGTGTGTATATGTCAGTATAAGAGAATGTAGCAATGGATTCGTGTTCACTATGAGTTGGCTCGCAGTACAGTTCTGATGGCACAGTGGTGGAGTTCTTTGGTTCGTATACTTATGTTCTAAGTTCAAACTTGTCGTTATGTACGCTAATCGCAGTAATTAATTGGGCCTATAACAAGGTTTGTTTATTGCATTTACTCGTAATGATGGGAAATTTTTTTGATATTGTATAGTTTCATTCAAAATCTTCTTAAATTTCAGGAGCAAATATTCATTTATCTTTCACTTATTATATCAAATTGGTACTTCGTATGTAAGACAATGATAATAATTCAAACTTTAATCACATAAATTGATATCGCATTGCATGGTTCATGGAAGTAGGAAAAAAACCGATTGTGTATATATATGTTTACGTGTGTATGGTGTGCCAAACTGCTGTCACACCAATCTTGAGAGCTGTTTTACAATAAGAGGAAGGGATCAAGGTCCCCACGTTTTCTAATATACGTGAATACGCGTCGAGAGTCTGCCGAATACTTTTTCATTCTACAACTTTCATGATTGATCGAATCCACGATGTTACGTACGTTATTATTATTTCCCGTCTTCGCGATATAATAAGTCGATTGCGAACGTGTATTAACTTGTACGCAGCACCCTCGTAATCTTTTATTTATCTTATGGATGAAATTTTTTTTACTTCTACGGAATTATAAATCACATCCTGTTATTCTTGAAAGATGGATTGCTTCACAGAAAGATTCTGTCCTCGTAGTTGTTGAAAGTATACGTGCAGGTAGTCGGTCATCATTGGCGTGATACAAGGAACGCCGTTTTCCTCCCTCAAGTATCCATAATTCGTAGAATGAATCCGATGCCGAGTATAATATTTCTGCACCTATAATAACATGTTTCGCTTACGTCCAACTATTTTCTACAGAACTGTTTAAAATCAGAATACCGCACGAGAAATATGATTTACAAGCATAACGGTCCTTTTTATTTTTATGATTCCAGAAACCAACGTCGTCATCATCGGTGCGATAAAAACCGCGTCAAGACCTAAAAATCGTGAATCAACGGTAAACAAGAAGCGTGAAGACCCGAAGAGGCGAAGAAAAACAAGGAAAAGTCTTAAGCGCGAGGCGAAAGTGACAAGAAGAAGGAGCGAGAGATCCCTGCGCGAGTTGGGCGTCTTGCATAAAAGTTAGTGGTGGCGTCTCTGGGACGTCACTGCACAAGACTACCCTCAGTGTGCGAGAATGTTACCACGAGGAGTGAGGGCGTTACTCGCCCTGCTGGTACTCTCGGCGTCGACGAGGGCGTCGAGGAGCACGCCCGCGGACATAGTGCACACGTTCGCCGACCCTGAAGTCGAGCGTCTGAACCACCTGGTGGTGGACAAGAACACGGGGCGAGTGTTCGTGGGTGGTGTGAACCGTCTGTACCAGCTGTCGCCGGACCTGGACCTGGTGGTGAAGGAGGTTACGGGACCGAAGAACGACTCGAACGACTGTTCGATGATCGACTGTCCGGCCGGCGTGGTCAAGAAGTTGACCGACAACGTGAACAAGGCTCTGGTCATCGACTACACGACCACGAGACTGATATCGTGCGGCAGTCTGTTCCAGGGGATGTGCACGGTCCGGAATCTCCACAACATATCGGACGTTGCTCAGGAGGTGCGGGAGGCCGTCGTCGCCAACAACGCGACCGCATCGACGGTAGCCTTCATCGCACCGGGTCCTCCGAACCCGCCGGTCTCCCAGGTCATGTACGTCGGCGTGACCTACACCGCGAATTCGCCTTACAGGTCCGAAGTCCCAGCGGTTAGCTCGAGATCACTGGATAAAGAGCGGATGCTCGTGATCGCCGAGACGGCGGTGACGACCGGGACGAGAATGTTCGTCAACTCTTTGGCCAGAGAACGGTTCCCCATAAACTACGTACACGGTTTCAGCAGCGAGGGTTTCAGCTACTTCCTCACCACTCAGCCGAAGAGCACCGCCACTGGAAGCGAGTTCATTTCCAAGCTGGTGCGCGTCTGTCACGACGATCAGAACTACTACTCGTACACCGAGATACCGATCGACTGCACGAACGAGCTGAGGAAGTACAACCTCGTCCAGGCGGCTTACGCCGGCAAGGCTGGGTCCGACCTTGCCGGACACCTCGGCATCACCGCCCAGGACGACGTACTCTTCGCCGTTTTCTCCGAGAGCAACGCCACCACCAACAGGCCGTCGTCCAAGTCCGCGCTCTGCGTCTACTCCCTAAAAGCCATCAGGAGAAAGTTCATGTCGAATATTCAACACTGCTTCGCCGGGCAGGGGCAGCGGGGATTGGACTTTATATCGCCAAGTCATCAGTGCGTTCCTACGGTGAGTCTTTGCTTTGTTCGTTTATTTTAAGTTGGTGACGTTTTTTTTGCCGCAGAATCGGGTTTCCAAATTTCGACACACGTATTTTGTTTCATTGTCTCACCATGTTCTGATGTACAATCAAAAATTGGTAAAAATCGATGACCTGATCGTTTGATGTATCAATTTTTCCTGAGCTCTCCAATGAGATAAACAATAATTTATGCAAAAGTTTGATGCTGGTGCGTCATTTTAATATACGCTTACTACAAACATTCATAATATCAGGTGCATGATTTCGTGGAGGATTCATTCACAAACGAAACGAGATATTATTATTATTAATTGAATTTGGATAAACTATGCAATCTTGGTATTGGTACACGATGCTTTATACCAAGCGTAACTCTTTTCAGATTACACAAATAACTGAACCATTTTGTTAAAAAATTCACAGGTTTCAATTAATTTTTTCCTACATAAAGAGGATACTTTTTTGACAAAAATCATTCATCAGATCACAACTCAGTAATTGTTCTAAGTCTGTTTCTAAACAATTTTGTATTGACACTGTTTCTTGGATTGGAGTGTGGACAACCGGTACCGATCCTCTAATTCTCGGCAAACGATATGCATATTATACTATTGATCATATAGGTATGTAGTGCCTGGCTACAAACTTGATTGAAAACTGGTCCGAAGCTTCTGATTGTTATCTGCGGGGTAATTGATCGCATTGCATACCTATAATACATAACAATGTGTGTCGTACGTACCGGGATTTTTGGTAACGATCCAATTAATCAAATTCAAAACTGTATAAGTTTTCTATTCCGGTTTCAACGGTTTCATTGTAGAGTTATTTTTCATACTGCAGAGCACGTTATGGTCAGTGAATGAAAATTAAATGTCGTTCTCGCATTTTTTATGTTACAGAAGGTGCAGACTATGCCCGAAGATTTTTGCGGTCTTGATTCCAACACGCCTCTCGGAGGCCAGGATCCTATCGCTGCTTTGCCGGTCCTGACTTTCGATGAGCATCTAACTGCCGTTGCAGCAACATCGACTGGTGATTACACCGTCGTCTTTGTCGGCACGAGCGATGGCCATCTCAAGAAAGTGAGTTGTCTTTAGTTCTTTTCCAGTTTCGTTTCCCCCCTTCCTCTTTTCCTTAACATTTCATTTCTCTTTTTTCATATTGAATGAATTCATCATCATTCACCATGGTATAACATATACATGTATAATATACATATATATATATATATATATATATATATATATATATATATATACACACAACATGGAGACGGCAGTAGTTGATGGACAGAAGGTGTGTATCACCTGTTTAATGGAGATAATAGTGGACAGCGTTGCATTGCAATATACATGTAACGTAGGTACTCTTTCTCTCTACCAGTCGGCTAATTTATAGCAGTGGTATAGTTCATTTCTTTCTCCATTTAGATAGGTACACTTTGAAAATAAGTTGAGTGTAGGCGTGTACGTTCATACTATATATACTGTATACCCATATTGCAAGAAGGTACACGCCACGTCTGCAAGAGTAGGACATTCGTGGGTGGTTCTGACCAATGCGGTCAAGCACTTACCGTGTGTCTAGAGCAATAAAACTTTTTATACACCCTTCTTCGGTGCCCTTATTCTGCCCACCAACCCACCTCCGAAAACCTACTTTGCTCCGGAGTTGTCAATCAATATGAAACACGCGTAAGTCTGGGTTAATTGTAAATCTCGGTCTGTGATCGATACTGCTTCCAATTCCGCTTCTCCGCTACACTTCTCATTACTTCCTTCCTTTCATCCTTTCTCCGAGACGTCGTACCTGAATCAAAAAGACACGAAAGACGAGTTGACATCAATTTTTAAAAATTCAGTCAGTACTGTCATTAATTCCTTGTATTTTGGTTTTAGGTCGTCGTTGAGAGTGCGACCTCGGCTCAGAAGTATGGTGACCTTGAGGTGGATCCGAAATCTCCTGTGAATTCGGACCTACATTTTGACTCGCAGCTTATGCATCTCTACGTGATGACGCAGCGCAAGGTGTCCAAAGTCAAAGTTCAGGAATGTTCGGTGTACAAGACGTGCTGGGACTGCTTGGAGGCCAAGGATCCTTACTGCGGCTGGTGCTCGCTGGAGAACAAGTGCAACCTGAGAAGCGACTGTCAGGATGCAGCCACCGACCCCTTGTACTGGATTTCGTACAAGAGCGGTAGGTGCACGACCATAGCAAGCGTCACTCCGAATCAGTTGCAAAGAACGACTGCCAGGACCCTGGATCTGGTGATAGAGAACCTTCCGACACTCCCGGGACAGTTTCTCTGCGCGTTCTCGGCCCTCGACAAAACCCTCATAACAAATGCTACCCGAAAATCGCACGGCGTTAATTGCACTACTCCAAGGACCGATCTGCTGCCGTTGATACCTCAAGCCGAGCACCACTTTACGGCTAGATTGTCCGTCCGAAGGACCAGCGGACCCGACCTCGTTGCCACAAATTTTACCTTCTTTGACTGCAACACGTACAGCTCTTGTACCCAGTGCGTTTCATCGAGCTTCCCCTGCGACTGGTGCATCGATGGTCACAGATGCACTCACGACACTGCCGAGAATTGTCGCAATGACATTTTGGTCACCGGAGTCAGCGTGAGTAAAGCTTTTTGCCGAGGAACAGTTTTAACCAGATTGTTTCCCCTTCGTTTAACCTGCGTTATATTGATCCGTTGTGTATTACTAATTTTCAGAGAATCGGCCCGAGTTATCGAAGTGGACCAGGTTTTTGTCCTGCTATTAACCCCACGGATTCTAAAGAAATACTCATCCCGTCTGGAATAACGAAAGGTATCCATGTCAAAGTGCATATCATTGGGGTAAGCGCAGAATTTGATCATAAGCCTAAAAATTTTCGACCGTGTTCAAAATAGACGCTTTTGTATGTTATAATATGTAATTCAAGTATTCTTCTGCTTATCTCTTCAACAGCAATTCATCGTGCAAACGAGGTTCGTCTGTGAGTTCAACATCGAAGGACGTGTAACGAGCGTTATCGCACAACTCTTAGCAGACACGATATACTGCGACTGGACAAAATTCTCGTACACGTCAAGTGCGCCGAATATCACGGTACCTTTCGCGGTAATATGGGGGGGTTCGAAGCCTCTGGATAATCCCAGCAACATTCATGTTGTCATATACCGTTGCAAGGATATGGCTGACAACTGTGGCATGTGTCTGACTCTCCCCGAAAAGTACGGATGCGGGTGGTGTCAAAGCTCTGATAAGTGCGAGGTGAAAGAGCAGTGCAACGATCGAGGTTCCGGCGTTTGGTTAAACAGAAATGAAACCTGCCCAAACCCAGAGATTCTATCGTTCGAGCCGCAGCTTGGGCCATGGGAAGGAGGTACGAATGTAACGATACGAGGAATAAACTTGGGGAAAACATTTGCCGATATATACGCTGGAGTAAAGATTGCCGGACTTCCGTGTGAGCCTTACCCTGAACTCTACGTCAGGACAAAACAGATCGTATGCAGAGTCGACGGGCCTGGTACTCCTCAGGAGCGAAAGGGACCCGTGATAGTCAAGATAGAGGATTTTCGCGGCTACTCGGCCGTTAACTTCGAATTCGTCGACCCTGTTATCGAGTCCATATCGCCTAAGTATGGCCCTCGGAGTGGTGGGACCGTCATCAGGATAACAGGACGTTACATGAACGCCGGAAGCAGGATACTCGCTTTCATAGACAAGCTACCGTGCTCCATAATAAGCGCCAAGGCTAACGAGACCCTCTGCGTGACCAGCGCTAGCGCTAGCGCTAGCAACACCACCCGCAGTGGTGTGCTAAGGATGCAGTTTGACAGCGGAGTTAGACAGTACAACGGCGTTTTCGAATACGTCGACGATCCCATGATAGAATCCGCCGACAGCGGCGTTGCGGGCCTGATCAAAATACCGAAGGGAATTCCCGCCGGTGGTATAAAGATATCGGTAATCGGGATGAATCTTGGATATGTAAAAAATCCTCAGATGTACGTCTACTACCACGACAAAATGTTCGTTTCTGAGTGCATTGCGGTCAACCATACAAACATGATTTGCAATTCACCCGTCGTCGATATATCCGAAGACACTCACCTGGACGCTGAACATCCACTGATGCTCGACTACGGATTCCTCATGAACAATGGCACGGGCGTACAGAAGCTTTCCGCTCATGGGTTTGTGATACATTTCGTTTACATGCGCTGTTATCACATCCCGGTAACTTATCTTACCCTTTGTTTCTAACCAGTATATTTATTATTTACAGACATGAAAACTTCGTGCTTTTCCCCAATCCGGTGTACGAAGTTTTCGAGGAGGAAGTGAAGTACGAAAAATGCGAATACCTCGTTATAAACGGTGAGCACTTGAACCGTGCGTGTCAAGAGTCGGACGTAACTGTCCAAATCGGTGACTCTTTCTGCAACGTGACGTCACTATCGAGACGACAGCTGACATGTCGCCTCTCTCCACTTCAGCCTCTACTCTTTAATAATACGGGTCTTGCCAACAAGCAGGAACTTCCAGAGGTGATTGTAGTCGTCGGAGATGGGCTGAAGTACAAAATTGGGAAGCTGAGCAGAACTTAAGTAAAGTTCGAAATGGAAGAAATCGTTTATTTCAAGATTGGCAGTTTCAGATTAAAGTAGATTAACCGTTGAAAGTAGAGTTAGGATAATGTGGCATTGAAATGATTCTCATCGATGGATAACGCTCGCGACATTTTTATGTGTTTTGTACATTTCCTACCATCGACATTTTCTGACAATGAAGCTAAAGTTGTTCAAAACGAGACAAGAAACTCACCAAAATAACTCCGTTTTTATTTCGAGCCACACATCCACGATTCTTCTGGTAATTGCCGAATATAAGTTTTCAGGTAAGCACTTCAAATCACGTTAAACAGCTTAAATCTGACGAACTGAATTCCGAACTGCCAAAGCGTGTGATTCTCTACCCGTTGCTCATCTTCTAATGACGCCTCACAGTGCTGATGACGAGAAAATCGGAGAAGCCGCGTAGTAACGGCGCAGTTTGAAGTTTGCATCAGACATAACGTATAATAAATTTGAATTCTCTGACAAAGTTCCGGTTGAATAAAATACATATGCGCGTAGACTATATGCGTACAAATAAATGAAAGTAAGACACAAAAATCGCAGACCTTATGTTGTACAAACATAGGATTGAAATAAATAATATAATTTTACGAATAGTGCGTTTATATATCACTATGTTTGTCCAGATTGAAGATTTACCGCATTACGGAGTCTCAGACTCCACCAACAAGGACTGATTGAAATATATCGGATTCTTTTTCGATGCGATTGGTTGGAAATGGTTAACCCTTTGATAGACATTTATGTATGTATTTTGTACTTGTTGTGAGTAGACGATAGATAATGTTTTGCTATAAATTTTAAGCTTAAAAATTGGGTTGATTATTTATCTGAGCAAACATCTTATTTGTTAATATATATGATTTGTTCAGTTTCGGCTACTACAGTGGTACTTTGTCATGGTAAATGTGCTCTGCATTACCTACTGCTTTCGCTTACCGACATATACATACTATCCAGACACATCAGTCAGTTCCAAAAATCTTTTGTGTACTGACATCGGTATGTTTGTTTACTAGGGACCATGTACCGTGACTCGCCGATATCACTGCATGTTTGGACTCTGTAATACCGACAGCCGCATGAGCTTCAAGTGCATGAGGGTTGGTTTAAGATTTTTCTTATTTTTTTTTTATACGTCGTGTTTTCTTACTCAAACCCTGAAAAAATGCACACGTGTTTATCAACATTTCCTATGGCCTTGGGACTCTGTTGCACCCTGTTCTCGCTATTGGAATTGTTGTTCAACTCCGTCGCCCTCCCCCTCCAGAATATCGATACATACCGGCAACTGATGACGGAATTCGACGCTTTTAACACTGCCAATACTACACTCGGATGTTTACTGACTTAACATCGATCACAAGCACTTGCAATAACAGTGATTTTTTATTTTTCCGACCAAATCTTTCCCCTTACTCCCTAATCTCTGCTGGTATTCTTCACACGTGTTACGTAAGCCTTTCTAGAGTTCATCCTAACCTATGATTTCACTGTGTACACAAATGCAATGAGTTAAAAGTCTAGATAATATACTATGCACAGGATATGAACGCCGACGGTAATTCCGTAGCTATTGGTTTGGTGGAATATCCGGCATATGGATCCTATGCGGAGTGCATGACGAGGGCTTTTTTTGCTGGTTTATCGACATTCACTATAGGTGAGAACACAAGACCCCCAATTGGCAATGTTACACATATACATTCATATGTGATACTGTTTACTAATCTCTTGACTTTCAGTATTTTCCGGGACTTTTTTCGGACAGCGACTTTTGAAGAAGAACACCGTGTTCTCTTCCAAAAAAAGAACCATCCTTGCTTCTACTTTAGTCGCATCTGTAGCCTCCTACTACGTTGCCTCAAAGCGTGTAACTCTTTGCAGAAAATCTTGGACTAAAAATGGCAAAGATTAATTTGTTCCTCGAAGCAAGGTTGTGAGCAGATATGTTTAGCCTCAGAAAGTTGACGCGACTCGCGTCGGGATTTGTTAAGCACTCTCTACCCACTAAGGGAAAGACTTTTGGTGCACCGTTCACGGTGATCAATCGTCATGCTCATGAGTTGACAGAAATAGAAAAAGACGAATTGGAAGATGAGGAATACGATGAGCTGTCCTCACGATTTCTGGGAATATGTCCTGGTGGACATGGAGCACTCGTCTTGCAGCCGTACATAAAATGGGGATCAGAAAAACGGAGAAATACGACGCCAGAGTTGCAGCTTGAAGAGGCTGTGACGCTTCTTAAAACACTGCAAAACTGGAGAGTAGTTGATAAAATGTGCGTTTCGCTGATGCACTTGAAGAAAAAGGAACTACTTGGGAAGGGAAACCTTCAGACTTTGAAGACTAAAGTGAGAAGTAACTCGGAAATTACCGCAGTATTCATCAGTACAAATTTGCTCCAGCAAGTGCAAATACAAGAGCTGAGAAATATCCTCGGCGTTCCAGTTTACGATCGATATTCGATCGTTGTACAGATATTCAGGGCTCATGCCAAAAGTCAAGAGGCAAAACTGCAGGTTGCGATAGCAGAGATTCCCTACATGTGGATGAAGTTGAATGTCATGAAGGAAACCCGGGAAGAACAAGTGGGCACGTTTGAATCACATCGAAAGCTTCTTCAGGCCCGTGAAACTAAGCTGAAAAATGCCCTTCTGAAACTTAAGGCACAGAGGCATTTACTAAGGAGTAAACGACTGCAAAATAGAGTTCCCACTATCGCTGTTGTCGGCTACACAAACGCAGGGAAAACTTCTTTGATCAAAGCTCTCACTGGAGACTTAAGTCTGCACCCTAGGAATTACCTATTTGCTACTCTTGATGTCACCATTCATCAAGGCATTCTACCCTCAAGACTGAAAGTATTGTTCGTTGATACTATTGGCTTTATTCAAGATGTGCCTGCCACTCTTATTGAGCCTTTTGTAGCAACTTTAGAAGACGCCATGAACGCTGTAATTGGCTTTTGATTACTCTCATTTTGTTCTTTTGTCTTCAGTCAGTCATGCTCTTTTAACAGATGATGGATGTTTTGTTACCAGGACATTATCTTGAATGTGCATGATGCAAGTCATCCGGATAGGCAGGCCCAGATGGAGCACATGGAAGCAACGTTAAAAGGCTTGATTAAAGATCAGGTGGTAATAAATGTTGCAAATAAAATTGACCGGGTATCAGAAGACGCGCCTCGACTGAATATGCTTGGTGTATCGGCAACCAAGCTCATAGGTAAGTTGTTTACAAAGTTTCAGAAAGCAGAGTTGCACAAACAGAGTTGTATTGAACATCGCCTTTGGAATCCTCAGGTATAGACGGTTTACGGGACGAACTCGATAAGACTATACTAGGGGCAACAGGACGTTCCGTAGTCCGCGTTAGAGTGGAATCTGGAAGCAGAGCATCTGCTTGGCTCTACAAAGAAACTACAGTGACAAATGTAGAAGCTGATCCAGAAAACGCCCAGTACTTGTTCATGGATGTGATCACTACAGAGTTACAGCTAAAAATGTTTCGAGTATTTTTAAGAAAATACGAATAAAGTACCGCGGTTAAATTTCTACCACTGTGATCAGGATGCATTTTGTCATAGGTTTTAATAAACATAGTTTCTCAATGAAATTTTTTTAGCCTAGAGTATTTTGAAGGTATTCTTTGTTGCTTCAAAAACTTCGAAAGTGGCGGTACTTTGTTATCGACGGAGCAACGAAATCTCTTACAAGGTACTGTGGCAAAGGACCGCGAACAACGCCAAGGACCACTGTTATCAATACGACTAGTACAGACTTCCGGGTCAATCAGGGTGACGTTAACGAGATGGATAGTATCTACGCAAAGTATTCGACCACTGGCGCCCTCTGAGTAATCCTACTCCACGGTGCAATTGCTAATATACCGGGTGACTCTAAATTCTCAAAGTAAATGCGATCTCCCACCTCTGACTAAACTCCGAAGTGATACTGCAGACCGATCAAGTTTTATGGCTGGAGAACATGCAGTACGTGAAACAAAATACGAATTTTAATTTCAGTTCATCAGGACTCTCTTATCACCTTGAAAATTGGAAACAATTCATGGAATTCAAGCATCTGTCTGCAACGATAAGAGTCTCTTTTCCGAAGGGGCTTGCGAGGACCTTTGCGGAGATAAATTTGGATTGGTTAACTTAACGGGCAAGCAGGATCGCTCGGTAATAAGATAAAAAAAAATCATCGTCCAGCGTGAGAGTCAAATTTTTAAATTTTTTCTTCTGCGAAGTAATGAGCTGCTGCTCGAGGACACCTGGTACGTACCGGGCATCGAGCATATTGCACGAAACGGATAGTAGCAATTTCCGGGTCGCCGCGCTAACGTTATTGAAACGGTTAGTAGTTACCGACGGAGCCGAACCCCGAAACATCCCCCGCGTGATGGGGTGAGACCGGTTTTCTTGTTTCAGGTAGTAAGAGCGGCCGGGTCGTCGGGCGAGCGGACGGAGTTTTCTCAGACGGATAGTACGCGTAGGTGGGAGTAGCGGCAGTAGCTGTAGGGGACTGGGGAGCGAAGCGAGTCGCGCAAGTGCGTCCGTCCGCGTCGGTACCGAAAAATTAGTAGCGAGAGAAAATCCGGGCGAAAGGTAACCTGGACAGTAGAACGTAACATAAAGAATCGTATCTAGAGGAACGCGAGGTTAGTCGGAAGTAAAAAAGGATATAAAATTGGAGGTGACAAATTCCTGGTGGATAAGTGTAAGACAGATGAACGTGAGCGGATGATATCCGCGCGAAAGGAAGATATAAAACAAAAGAAGGAAAGGAACAGGGCACGCACAGTGGAGGGATATCGACGACACAAGGCGGCGACGTGAACAAATCGCACTTCTATAGAAGAGGTTTCATCCATCTCTAATATCTCTGTCTCTATATATTTTGTGTATGTACGTATACCTGTGTGTATATATAGGTATATATTTACGCGAGAGGATCGACCAACTGTCACATTGGTCGCCATTTTATTAATCTGGTAGCGCCGACCACCGCTCTTCGAGCTGCTGCTGCTGTTGATGCAGCGCGTGTCTTCTTCTCTTATGCTTCCTTCCTGATGTCGAATAGGAGAAGACAGCAGCAGGGCGCGACCGAAAAACTGGCCGACGGTGGTGTGCGGTGAAAATAATAAATAAACCCGTGTATCCTCCGCGAGAAGGAGAGCCAACCAACCAACCAACCAACCAACCAGCCAGCCAGCCTGTCGGGGTGTAAAGGTGGTGCTGCGCATACCGCTGACAACGACGAGTACGGACAATGAGGAGAATATAACCAACAGTAGTTGATGAATAAAGACGGCGAGTCGTGTTGCGCCCGTGGCGTCGTTGAGTAGAGAGAAAAGTAGAGAAGAGAAGATCGAGGAGGAGGAGACGGCACAGTGCATATAGGCTTCGAGTGTTTTCTTTTGTGAGTGTGATATTCTACGTGTGTTTGTTACGTGTGGTATGTGTGTGTTTTGTGCATACGCGTTTGTTGTTTCGCCTTCTACGTATAATTATACACTACTTGTGCGTTCACTCGTACAGTTCCTGCATGTATGCACACCTCTCGCTCTCTCGACCTGGATTAGTAACTGATCTCCCGTAGTAGTAAGGATAAGGAACCGGAGGCGGCGAAGCCTTGAGTCAGTGAGCAAACCGAGCAGTGAGTGAGTCGATCGTCATTCTCGTCTAGCGTGTCTACCATCCTATACCACCCCCCGTGCCGTTAGAGAGTGTATTTCTCACGAGGTTTCTTTTAGTTCATGGTCCTCGCTTGTGCCATAGAGGATACACACGCGCACAGACACACGCCAAGATGTGCATGCCTGTAGGACAAAAGATAATCTGCAACTAGTGTTCCTCCATCTTGTAAACAAGTGAAGTGAGGAAGAAAATAAAAGACAAGCTGGAACCGCGCGCAGTTCGAATAACCACGAGAAGTGATAACATGCGATAGGAGGAATATTTGACTCGTCCGTGATATCCATCCTCCTCCTAATCGCGGTTGTGGTCACAATACCGTTTGTAAACGACGAGGTGCATCGTCGTCGAGGAATTCTCTCAAAGAAGCGAGGAAAGAAGAAATTGAGGAGAGGGAATTTTTGGGTGGGTGTACACCTGGGGGATCGGGGGCGGCCACCACCGCCATGCCTTGCGATAGTTTAGACAACAATCAACATCCGTGCAGGAACAACGTCGGGGGTTTCGATAAGATTATTTCGCAGGCCAGCGAACGGTGTACAAGGTGGTACGAGACGAGATACGAATTGCTCTGTGCCTGATCTAGAACGTAGGAGAAATCCGTATCGCTGTTAACGCCGGCTTAGCGTCGAGGCGAGAGGAAGGAAGTAGTAGGTATTTAATAGATGAGAAGAAAGTGACGAGGAGAAAAGGAAAAGGAGAATAAAGAAAACACGAACAATTTAAATACTTAAGGGTAGTAGTTAGATAGGACACTGCGAAAAAGAATTCTGGGAGTTTACCACAAGTATATTATACAATTAAAATAATTGATAATTCAAAGAAAAGATAAAAAAAAAAAAAAAAAACAACAACAACAAATGAAGAAGTGTATAAAGTATTATACTGTAATAGTTACCTAGATAGACACGAAAGGGGAAACAAATGTGAACGTAAAAACGAGGAATTTATATATCTGCAAAGAGAGGATCTAGAAAGAAAAAAGAGAAGAAGAAAAAAAAAAGGAACAAGAATAATCACGAACCAGCGGAACTCCTAAACGACTAATAATAGTAATAGTAATTAAACGCGATAACGATGCAACAAATTAGTGGCGTGAAAACGATGTTGGTTTTCTATCGGCGTAACTTCTAGTGGAAAACTCACCGAACGAAGTTGTTAATCGACAAACCTAAGAAGATAACGAAAAGGAACCAGCATAGGACTGCGACGAAAGGAAGGAAAAAGGAAAAAGTCTCAATTTCGGTGTGTTTAGTTATTATTCTTACTGTGGGTGCTGTTATCGTTGTTTCGCCTATTATACATATTGCCACATTAATAATGCTAGTATCTATGTCTTTGCTTTTATTGTTGTGATTGCGGTCGTCAGTGCGGTGAGTATCATCATCATCATCATCGTCATCATCACCACCACTAATTTTCTTTTTCTTTTTCTAAAGTTCAACAGAATAAAAAAAAATAAATAAAAAGAAAGAAAGAAAGAAAATTAAGGTGAAAAAACACAAGCAGTAATCACTGCAATGAGAATTGCAACCAAGTAATAAATAGCAGAAATTCACGGACCGGATATCGAACCACGTGTTCCTTATGGTTAAGAACGAACGTACTTACACACACTATTGCACAACCAACCAACGATGCATGCATACCTACTATTTACAGTACATACACTGTGAGAATGCTCGCGCCGATTAATCACTATACATCGCGTCATTGTTTTTTTCTTTTCTTTTATTTCAAGGCGTCCTTGCCGCTGTGTGAACAGTCTGCGAAACTAGAACCTACCTATTGCATATACATATATATATACAACATACAAGTAGGCATCAATGAAACAATTATACGTGCACCGAAGTCTGAACGGGATTAATTCTCCTGGCGAAAATAAGAAGGAGAAACTGGCAACATACGTCGTTCGAAATTCACCTCCCCCACCGCCGATACTTTCTAGAAAAGGAAACAAAAAAAAAAAAGAGAAAAAAAAAGAGAAAAAAAAATGATCGCACTCTTCTGTGATCGTTCGTTCAACACTCCATGCGTGGAGAGAGAGACAGAGAGAGAGAGAGAGAGAGAGAGAGGAAAGAGAGCAACTCGACTGATTTATAAATCCCCTCTTCGTCCCTTACTGCACCATCCTACGACTTGTTATCTTGAAATTTTTCTTCCTCCCACTTATCTTCTACTTCTTCGCCTTTCTCTCTTGCGTCCCGTCGTCGTCGTCCTCCTCGGCGACCCTTCAGGACCCTGACTTTATATATCCCCTTGGTGCCTTTCTCCCGTGTTGTATTTTTCTCTTTTGGGCCGTTTTGTGTGTACATTACATGCATACCAGCCTCGAGACGCCGGGGATTGGAGAGAGGAGAGGGGAAGAGAGTCGCTGTTTTACGCACAGGTATGCTCTGGGGAGAGCGTAATTTTCCTTTCGCGCATATCGTCCTTTTTCATTTCGTCTAGATCGTCTCACTAGAGTTTTCTCTCGCGTGATCAGGGTTGCGAATTTGTGGAAATGCCTTGTGTCGATCGAGGATAAAGCTAACAGCCAGAATTAGCAGATTGACGAAAGTTACGATGTTTATTCGAATAAGGTATACCGAAACAGCCGGAAAATCAATATTTTGTCAAATAACTTGAATCCCCGATATACTTTTATAGAATTATGAGGATAAAATTGAACTGCATTTTTATATTTACAAAAAGTTTAACACGTTTGAAGTTGGTGACGTCATCGTAACGATTCGTGCATGATGCTGAGGAAAAGTCGTTACTTCGCCATTTTGGAACTGTCTGAAATTCACTAGACCGTTATCAAACAAAATACAGTCATATTTCGAAACCTTAGTTCCTTAAAAATCGTTGCAAAGTTAAAAAAATAGTGATTTTTGTCCCCAATGTTACGTTACGATAACGCGAGGTTACTAGCTTCCATCTCGTTTTTCATTCAACCAACTTGCGACCACTCGCAAATGTAAAAAATAAAATCCCCAGATTTCTGAATTTGGATATTTTCACGTATACTGTGTAAATATTTCCGCTAAAGCGTTTATTATTATTATTATTATTATTATTATTATCATCATCGTTTACTTGTGACGAAAAATTTATTTCCCAAATAAGAATATAATCACACATTTTTTGTGATAAAAAATTGTTAAATTTCCTTGAAATAGCGATTTGTCACTAGTATGAATCACACCTCATTACTCATATTCGTATCGTTTTGTCGGAATGAATTTAGTTTGTTCGAAATCTATGTTCGGTCTATTCCAATGTGTGACTCTAACCTTTATCTTGAGTTTTCGGGAAAAGTTTGGGTGGTTGAGTGAGTGTTAAAACGATCTTTCTACGCGCGCGCGCGTGTGTGTGTGTGTGTGCGTGTGTGAGAAAGTAATCTTCACCGACCATAAATAGCAGTGACGATATTAAGTCCTGTCGAGTTTTTAAAAATTATTCTCCACGTATACTATATATATATATATATGTATATTATACCGTTGACAAATGGCGTTAAGATAATAAGAAAAAGTACAAAATATTTTCATCCCTATATTCGCGGATTACGATGATGATGATGATGATTGTGATGCGCGTAACGAAAAAAAAAAAAAAAAAAAATACGAATAACGATACACCGTGCGATACACCGATGATGATAATAATAAACGGGGATTTCCCCTTGACGGAGTAGTTATTATTATACACGTTGTATATATATATATGTATAATATACCAACCATTTGGATAATAAATTGGGGATACGTAGCACGCGCATTCGATACACGTACATTATATATGCCCCCCCCCCCCCCCCCCGCCCCCCAAGGCCTAAAAAAAAATACACAAATCAGATACGATTTACCACTCTGATGATGGTTCGTGGTTACATCGGGGTTGTTGTCGAGTGCTCGTTATACAAACGAACGCGAACGTATGAATTTCGCGCGCTGTTTTATACACGTTATAATAGTTAGATGATGCATTACACGCTTGTTTTTCCGACCTCCTGTCGAAAACAGCACAACAACCATGATTTTTTCGGTGTAAGTAACAGCCAGGATAGATATACGATATTCGTACAGCTGAACAAAAAAAAAAAAAAAAAAAAAAAAAGGGAGACGAGCAAAAAAATTAAAATAGAAGAAAAAACGTATTTCGGACGGACGGAGTCGAAATTTGATCCTACACTCGCGATATATATTATATGTATATATTTACACGTCCGCTTCGTTCGTTCGTTCGTTCCATTTACGAGCGATAATAACGGGTTGGTTTTGCGGCTAGATCCTCGGCATTTAATCATTCTTATATTCTCTCTATCGTCTTTTCGTTTATAGTATTTATTGACGGTGTTTTTTTTTATTTTTCCCTTGTTTTAATCACATCCTTTGTACAAGTGGACTCTGTATTAAGAAGTTAACGTAACGAAAAATGAGGGAGAAAAAAAAACTCATCGTTGTGCAATTTTCGAAAGTGTTTCGCTTGGCAAATTTAAGTATGATTTCTTCGTTATGGTTTACCAAATTTCAGTGATAATTATTGACGATTTTTTGTCACTTACAGAGTAACATTGTTAATTTATAATTTCATATCAAGCTTGAAATTCATTAATTTTTTTATTTTTAAGAATACATACTTCGTTACGTTTACATTTACTAACTTCACTCTGTTTCTTATATTCTCTTAGACTACCGCCGCGTGACGTCACACGATGATGACGAAATAGTCGGTAATAATTCATGAGACGTTATCTTCTCCGGTTTCGTTTTCTCTGCACGAATTCAGTTGCAGCGCGAAACTGTTTCTCTTCTTTCTTATCTTCATCTTATTTCTCAAATTCCTCTCTCTCTCTCTCTCCCCCTCCCTCTACCGTTTCGTTTTTCTTCACACCCCCAAAGCGTCGAATCGATTATTAGAGACACATGCATTATTCATACACGTGTGTTTCCGACGATGAGAGCAGGTTAAATAGGTGTATAATACATACGTATAAACCCACGTTGCGTTTCCTTCGAGGAGGACTCTACACATCGACTTCAGATGAGTTTAACGATTTGATCGTGAAGTTGGCAGTAGAAGCGGCGTTCCTTCTCGCCCCCGCCCCCACAGTTTAATAACTTTCTCGTCTGTTCTATATGTGTTGCATGTATAGAGTTGTGTGTAACTGCATATATATATATATATATAAATATACATGTATATGCATGTATGCATAGCTACTCCATCTGAATTTATTAGCCAGTTATCCATGCACGATTTATGCATGAATTTGTACACGACGATATTAATACACACAGCTAACAACCATCCGAACGCTTAAACGAGAACCTTGGAAATGCGAGGAGGATGATGATCTTGCTGTCGATGGTAGCTTTGCAATCCAGAGACGAATCGGGATCCGCATTATGTGTCGAGATCCGCGTTTCTCTTTTTCACTTCCTTTCGAGGAGAGAAGAAAAATAAACAGAGCATTTCGGAACGGTGACCGACGCATGGAATGGAATTGCCTCGGAAATTATATTATATCCCTAATGTTACTAGATTTTCTTTCATTAACCCATTATTTTGCAGAGTCAAATTTTATAACAAGATCGGTAGTGTTGTGTTATCGTTTTTGGAATCGCTGATTAAAAAAACTGAAATGAAATTTTAAGAATTCAAAATGGCGGAT
This sequence comes from Diprion similis, assembly GCF_021155765.1. Taxonomy (NCBI): domain Eukaryota; kingdom Metazoa; phylum Arthropoda; class Insecta; order Hymenoptera; family Diprionidae; genus Diprion; species Diprion similis. The sequence goes on from NC_060114.1 coordinate 18,217,130, forward strand.
GAAAATTTCAAATTTTATCAAATCCGATGGAAAAATTCTATACGCATGTGAAGAATACAGTGAAACTTTGATGATATCGAGTTTTTGATTATTAAAATGACTAAAAAAGATGTGATAAGAAATTCCTCCAAACAAAATTTAGATTATGGTACTGTGTGGTCAGAAATTTTTTTTTAATCTTCTGCGATGAAAGTGTAAGCGCAGGGAACTTTCCAGCGTATTGCTCCCAAAAGTTTCTTGCACATACACTTTCATCGCAGGAGATTGAAATTTTTTTTTCAGGCCAGGTACTACCATAATCTAGATTTGGTTTGGAAGGAATTTTTGAGAACTTTTTTTTGAGTTATTTGAAAAACAAAAAACTCAATGTAACCGAAATTTAAGGATTCTCGGCGTCCCCACTTGAATTTAGAATGACTTTCAATGAGCTCGTTTTTCAAAAAATATCAGTGTGTTTTGTTTATTGCGCTTTACTCAATTTCAGACAATCCTGAAAGTGTGAAGTAAAGATTTTCCCTAAACACGCATCGTTGGAGTAACGTTACGAACTTCAACCTCATGAATTCTCAGGGAATGGGGATCCGTTTTTGTCAAAATCTACCCAGGGGGCAGCATCATAGATCATTCTACAAGACGAATAAAAATAAATAAACGATTTCATTTACTTTTTACAATCATTAAATGAAAAAGGATAACTCAACTATATATTTATCTGTACAATAACTTTCTTTCTTTTCAACAATTACATCCATTGCAAAATGGCTTGAACATAACCTCGAAGATTACGAAGACCTAAAATTTGTATTTATAGTTTGTTTTTTTTTCCAAAGAAAGCGGCGTTTCTCATCTCTTGGAAAAGTAAAATTTGCATTACCTTTACAAAATCGTACGGAAATGTTAATTTCTAATTTAAAAAAAATCAATATTTAAAAATTGTCGCTTTAAAAAATTTGCTCATAGGCTGCGCCCAAGCGGATGACTTTAGCAAAATGGATCCCCATTACGTTTTCAAAATTAACTGGACGCCCTGATACACGATGTATTATGTTATACGTGTAACTCACTCGCTCACTGACCTACGCTTTCAGAATTCTGTACGATTGGCTATTGAGATAGGCTGCGAGCAGCCCTGCGGAACCGACTCTCTCGACCTTATAGGTATAGTTCATCACTCGCGTGACGTGACGTGACGTGACGTGACTTGACGTGTTTCAGAGAGTCGCTAGTCGGGCAGGCATCGACAAGTCAGGCAGCAGCATAGCAGGGCGTTGTCTCGCTTGGCCTGCCTGTCTGCACCACCACCCTGAGTAGGTTCATACATAGTATTACAAAAACCTGACACACTGACGACTCTGGGAAGTGAGGTTCGATTCTACAGAAATCAGTTCTACAGACTCGTTTCTACATCAATATTCTTCTACGGAATATTTTTCTACAGAAAGGAACTTCAAAATTCGCATCAGAAATTATTCTTCATGATTTATTCTACATGAGAATTGTTCTACAGAATATTTTTTTTCTATAGTAAGGAATTTGAAATTCGCATGAAAAATTATCCTGCATATTCTGTAGAAAAATATTCTGTAGAACAATTCTCATGTAGAATAAATCATGCAGGATAATTTTTGACGCGAATTCCAAGTTCCTTCATACAGAAAAATATTCTGTAGAAAAAAATTCATGTAGAAACTAGTCCTGTAGACCGTATTCTGTAGAATATTGGTTCTGTAGAACTGATTTCTGTAGAATCGACCATCTCCCAACTCTGGGACAGTGACTTTATTTTATCCTTCTCTTCCCTTTTTCTTTTTTATCTTTTGTTTCGCTACGAAGAATAAGGATTCTCGTACCTATATACACACACGTGTGCGCGCGTAAGCAAGTCAATATCCTACGTAGTTACTGTACAAAGTAGGTTACAGGCTGATTCTACGGAATAAGAAGAGAGATACCGCGGTCAATTCACTTATCTAATCTTTTGCATACAAACCGCAAACCTCGATAATTTCCCATCGTCTACTTTTTCCTTCTTTTTTTTTTTTTTTTTTTTTTTTTTTCTCTTCACTTCTTTATTATAACAACGTGCTAAATTTTGTTCAAAACTAGCTGTCTTTCATATTTATAATATTCAATGAATGTCTTTCGATAAATTTTTATCTCTTTTCTTCTTTATTTATTCATTCGAAAAAAAAAAATTAAAAAAATACTCGATTCAATATTCACCAAGAAATTATCCGATGGAAAATACATGTTCATTAAATTTTACGAACGCGTACAAATTTCTTACGAAAAATTGAGATAACATACCTAAATTATGTAGGTATTAATACAATACATTTCAGAAAAAAAATGATATCGAGATTTGGAAAATATTTTCAAAGCAACTGATATCTAGGTATACATAGATAGGCGAGAGGCGGGTAAAAGACCAAAGACAATAAAATTGCTCTGTCGAAATTCGTCTTAACGTTATCTTTGTCACTAAGGGGCCCATTTTGCTCGCCTCTATTCTATTTGTTTTTAAAAATGTTACTCCTGACGAGTTTTTTTCATGAAATTATTATTTTTTTTTTTTTTGGGAGGAATAACGATTATACCCTTATATATATATATATATATGTATACACACATCGATATACATATTAAATTGAATGCTTATTTTATTATCATTATTATTCTTATATCTTTCAGTTTATAGTACAATGTCTCACGTATATACATTTATATATATATATATATATATATATATATATATATATACGTATGTATACATGTATATTTAATGTACGCTATATATAGATATATACGTATAACTATGCGTATAAAACATACAGCAGTATTGAATTTCATCCGCCAACAGAAGCAGCATCGTGATTATCTGACGTTGGCCGGCTATACGTAACGATATACATAACGCGCGGTGTATACATAAGCGCACTGTGCGCGTCGCGTCGCCTCGTGTGAACTCTTTGATAAACGTGGAATATACATATACATACACACACATGTATATATACACGTATAAACTTTTACGCCTTTGTATGTATAACGTGTAGCTGGGAAATCTAATATATTTAGGCAGCACATATTATCGGCTGGATTGTAATTCTATATACCTATTATTTCTGCTTATTTTATCTGAACGACGATTATTCAATGTGTAATTACGACAAGAGTGAGTCCGCGTTGGTAGGTATCCTTTTATTTTTCTTTAAACAATAAAAAAAAAAAAGAAAAAAAAAATTGACAAATTAAAGTTATGGATAAGAATCATTCCGTTTCATATCTTGCAATAATTGTATAATTGACAATCGTTAGCTACAAAGATTTCAAAAATTTTTGTAGTAAATTATTGTGACGAGTTACAATACGTCTATATATTGTACATCATATTTTCGTTAGGCATTTCGAGATTATTCATCGCTTGCGATTGAATGATTTTTATTTTTTCTTCCAAGACGTGAGGAATAGGGGGTAAAAAAAAAATACACACACACACACAACTCAATAATTTTTTGTACATACCAATTATATTACACATCGATTTCAATTAAGGTCGAATCTTTCTTTTCTATTTTTGTACCAAAAATTTCTTATCACTTACTTAATCATTTTAATACCTACATTCGTCGAGAATAAACTCTGGACTTATATGTACTAACAATACATACGAAATCGCGACTACGGATTAGGATAATTTGTCTCCATATAATGCGTGCTGGTGTGCGTGATGGTGTGAGGTAAGGAACCTCGGCCGAAATAATCTAATTAGCTCAGCGCCCCTGTATATGGGGCATTCCAAGTAAAATCGAGGAGTCATTTTGCCTCGTGTAATCAGATCCTTGCTTAACCATTTTTCTTCGCATTCATTCCACTTCAAAAGAAGAGTAAGATAAAAAGATTTTTCTCATTTATTTTGAAAAATATGCTGCACAATACCAAAATTCTCCGAAACATGTTTTATTTTTCTTCTTTTCTTTTTTTTTTTTGTTTTCGCTTCTTCGGTAAGGACCGTTGGGAATTGATTTTTTTAACTTTATTTATTTATTTTCATTTTGGAAACTAGAAAAAAATATTATAAAAAAAAATATGAGGCAGCCGCAGCCCACTTTTTAATTATGATATTGATATATATATACAATCTGTGGTAAAAAGTTGCAGAATTTAGAAAATGATGTTTTTTTAGTTATACCCCCCCCCCTTTTTTTTTTTTTTTACACAAAAACGATCGTCGCGCCACCTGAAGGAGAAGCGAGAAAATTCTTTAAAAAAAAATTGGGCCTCTTTTGAAGTGGAATCAATGCGCAAAAAAAGTTGAGGTAAATGACTTCTCGATTTCATTTGGAATGCCCCATATATATCTGTGGGTGTATACCTAACGCGTATTGTGTGCAATTGTGTAAAATTAGAAACACGTATTGATACAATTACAGAGCTTACAATTGTGGAGACGATTACAATTAAACTCCTCGACACTCGATTATGCGGTTCATACTCCCGTCGTCTTCTACATACATACACACATACATACATACATACATACATGTATAATGCATGATTGCAGTATAATATCATACACAATATAATAATACACTTAATTGTGTACCCTTTATGCATAGTTGCATTGTAGTAGGTGTATGTATGTATGTATAGGTCCATATAATCGTTCGTCGCTTGGGCATTGCACTGCCTGCTTTTTCCTTACATACATTATACTTACGTCTCTAATCTAACCGACGCACATAATCTCTAGTGGAGACGTCGAGGCCCGACGATGAGTCGTTGAGCCGTCGGAGTTGCTGCGGCGGAGTTCCGATAAGAAATTTCGAAGAAGAGGAAGAAGGCCAATGAACGACGTCGTCGCGAGATGGACATGGAATTGAAATATGAGAGAGGAGAATGTTTATCAGGAATAATCGACTTACTTGGATAATAACAATATAGAGCGGTAACTACGGTTACGGTAATTACAGTGTAATTGCGATATCTGATCACTTCACTGAGGATTGTTGCGCAGCCTTATACCCGGGATAATAAAAATTGCTGGAAAACGATACGCGTGGATGACGACGACGACTTGTGTTTATTATTCATGATTCATGATGATAATACTAATCATCAATTTAGAGGAAAGACGCCGCCGCCGCCGCCGCCGCGAGCGGCCGTTTTTTTTCGACTTGCCTACAATCTTGATCCAGATTCATACTCGATACACAAAGTTATAAACTCTCTAGTGTAATTCAGTCGAGTGTTCCACGGAAGAAATAGTATACAAAGAGGAAAACTATATATACCTAGTATGTGTAGTATAGATAGGGGAAAAAATTAAGAGATGATGTTTATACTTTACTACGGTTAGCAGGGATTTTATTTTTGTACCTAGTTTTCGATAAATCTTTTCGAATCATCTAGAGACTTTTATTCTGTTTCTCTTTTTGATGGTATGAAATGAAAATCCCTACAGAGCATAATTTGGCGAGTATTCAAAAAGTATTCTTCGATTAGCCATGTATTTTCTTCAATACTTTCATCGCATCATAGATTCTTTGAATGATTTCCCAGCTTTGGAAAAAATTACGTTTAATATCCGCGGAGTTTTGCAAAATTTTGATATATGTAGGGATGGGGGGAGGCAAAACGGGGTACTTAAGGAAATACTTAATTTCCAAGGATTCAAATACGCTAAATCTTATTTATTTGTTAATTCTAACCAAAGGAAATAAAAATGATTTTCAGATGTCAGGGAAAAGAATAAAAAATCTTTAAAAATTTTTCACAATTCAAAATAATGCTCAACACTGTTTATAGAAGTCATTTTTTAATATTTAAAAGACATTTTGAAAACCAAAATTTTTTTTTTTCTCAATTCTAATTTCAGTATTTAGCTTTTTCATCTAACCCAAAAATTTTGGGGAAATTTTTTTCCTTTTGAACAATCTCTGCCGCTAAATCTTAGTTGCAGAGAATTCCCCAATCCTCTCCGCAGGTTCAGATTCCAATATACATATACATGTATGTTTCTAATATATATGTATCATATACCCTATGTAACATGTATGTATGACTGTGTGCACGTGGTATGCGCTACACCGCAAGCATGTATGAATGCATACTTATAATGTATGTGTACACGTATACACACAGCCTAGACCGTCTCTTTTACAGCGAAGAGAGGTAGAGGTCCGACGGAAGGAATGTAGTACCCACGCTATCCGTCCGTCGGTGGTCCCTTCGTTCCCTCCGTTCCCTCCGTTCCTCCTTTCCTTCGTTCGGTCGTCGAGCAAACATTATTACATTATGTCTACCGCGATGCAATGCGATGATGACGACACGGCGGTCCGGTTTCTGTAGTTTATCTTATTCTTATTATTCTCCTCCTTCTTCTTCTTCTTCGTATTTCTCTTCTCTCTATTCTTCTTGTTCCGACTCCGTAATAATAATAATAACAACAACAATGATGCAGCGCACGTGTGCCTTGCGTGAAATAGGAGGAATATTTTTTGATGCATTAAACTGAAAACTTTTTCTCATCGTCGCGTCTGTAACCATCTCCTCTAGGATGATGGTCTGATATTATTGTACATACCTATAATTCTGGATATATTGTGCCAGAGAGAATCTGCACTATAGTGTAAGGAGGCAGATATGCCACAGCGCAGCTTTTTGGATGACCAATAGAAAAGTTCCGCCATTTGACGTCACACGGCGGTCAATTTAGAATTGTTTAAAAGATTCCGAAGTAGATTAGAATGTTACATGTGAAAAGTTGACGAAATTTTTTAGTCCTTTTACCTCTGCAGTTAGTAACACCATTCTTATAGCCCTTAATAGGACAATTGAAGATTTTATTGAATTCTTGAAACGATGTCTGCACTCAACGCGATGCGTGATCCACCACGTTTGTTTATATGCGTTTATCAACGTGTAGTTGAGGTTATGTTGTATTTTTGTACGCTTGGCTCTATATGCATAATGGTGCATTTACCGAGAGGAAACAGTGAAACTTACCAGATTGTACTTCCGACTGCGCATGCGCGCGATTCTTCTGTATCGTCACGCAGGCTTGCCAAATCAAGATTTAGCTATCAAACTCGACTTGTGAAGATTATGTCGTAGGTGGGACGAATTGATTTCGGTTGAAAGGATGCTTTAGTCAGTCTTTACCGACTGCGAATAGTAATACTAAGAAATGTATTGCTATCCTCTCGTACCCTGAAGATATTTTCGATGAAACTAAAATGGTTTTGGATGTTTTTTTCATAATGTTGAAGCTAGTAAACGTAATACGGTCGTAATATTCCATGATTCAGAATTGTGCTGACTGCGATATTTCCGCATCAGTGCTGCTACTCAGAAAAGCTTTCATAATTACGGTTCAAACAAGTGACATTCTACTCCGTTGGTAAAAGGAGTAGGCAATCATAACTTCGTAATATCAGACAGTCTGACGTCTATACCCCGTTTCAAGTAAGTTGGCTTTCTCGTTCAGCCAGCTATCAGACGTCAAAAATATTGCCGCGTTACGATTATTATTTATCTATTCATTCATCGAAACAATTTTCATGTACAGGTTGATGTATAGGGTTAATTAAAGTTTAATGCGCGTGTGCTAAATTTCAGGAGATGTTGTTTACCAGGATTACCAACCGACACAAATTCAGGCGACATACAGTTCGTAACGATCTATAAGGATGTGTAACTTTCAAAATTTTCACAGCTGCTAATGTTGAACGCATTTTCCAGAGTCGATTGTAAAAATTTTTGAGGTTACGATCTGAACGACGGTTGATCATCCTGGCAATCGCTATAATGCTCTCGAATTTTAGCGCACGCGCATTAAACTGTAGCAGACTACGGACCTTTCGGTCGTTAGGAATTCACTCCGTATAGCATGAGGATACATTTCGCATATATGCGCAGCAGTCGGTCACTCACGATCAGCTTGATGAGCTTCACCGTTCCTTCGGCATGCAATTGGTATAACTAAAATACATAGATACATGCATACAGACATGGTACTACGTATCAACACGTGTCATATGCGAGAGCCGTGAAAACGGAGAACCAAAGAGACGGGGTTTGAGGGGCTAATGGGAGGGGGGAAGAACGCCTCTTCCGTTGTTGCACGTAGCATGAATCATGTTCCGTATAAATACATAATACCTAAGTGTACCGCCTTGTGTTCGTAGGTATGTCATAGCTGCATCATGTATCGCAGGACGGACTTACTTGAATTTATATTGTAGTCAGTCAGTCAGTCAGTCAGTCGTCGACGTCGTTTTCCGTGTGTGTGTGTGTGTTTGAGCGAATGTTTTAACATCACACTATGTGTAATATTTATACACACGTATCAGGCGCGTATTATAGACTCACTCAATTTCATTGTTCCTCCATCCACTAGCCGCGAGCGATTTCGATCTTACGTTTCGTTGATTTTTTATTTTTTTCTTAACTCAACTCTTGTTTATTTTCTTTGTCAGTCTTTTTCTCCGTTGTTTTTATCACTCGTTGATGCTACTTTTCATATTCGCCAGATTCTTTGCCTGTTTTATTACTTGCAACCGATCGATGGATACAATTATTAACAAGGTTCAGTGTTTCATATATTTTTCTCTGAATCCTTATTTTATGATCAGTAACAGACTGTAACAGCGTCATTCGCATATTTCTTTGGGAATAATTTTAACCGACAGAATATTAGTATTATACATTATAATGTTGCATAGAGGGAAACTGATTGCTAATTATAATGATATTGTGAATAAATCAAGTTTCCGAAAGTCTAATTTAACCCCACCGAAACTATAAAATTAAAAAAAAAAAATTACCTCTGTTCTTCTTCTATATATATATATATATATATATATATGTATGTATGTAGTATATTATATTAGAGTTGGTGAAACGATAACGGCGATGAGTCGTTTTTCAGCGACGATTTTGTACTTCTGACGAATATGGAAATCAGACGAAGGTATAACGTGAGGAATACAACCGCAATTAATTACGACGCGACAACGACGACGACGACGAAAAGCGGCATGACAATGATAATGATAATAAATTGGACAATCAACTATACAAGATTATAAAATGAAAGTGAGAATGATGTGGCTCTGGAAGAAATAAAGAGAGAATGGAAAGGTACATGTATTATATATATATATATATATATATATATACACATGGCGATGAAAACCATCATCGTCATCGCGAATCGGTGCAGCATAGCAAAAATTTCACGGCACTTTAAACATCGCTGTAGGAACGACCTTGAAACGGTATTTACCCGCAAATTCCAATCCGTTTAAATCACTTCGCTGCTCGCTCGCCACTGTCCCCTGCCCCCCGACCGTTTTTTTTTATTTATTTTGTTTTTACTTATACTATTACTTTTATATTTTATTATTTCTCATTGAACTCCGCCGCCTGTAATTCCGTTCCCTTTCCTACCTATTTGTATATTATATTGTATATATATACGTACGTGATGATCAAAAAAGTAATAGTCTGCTGACATGGCGCTGTAGCTTTCGTGAGAGCGTTTTGTCATTGTTGTCGTTGTCGTTGTCGCTGTGTTGTTACTGTTGTTGTTGTTGTTCGTACTCATACGTGTTTTATACCATCGGTAATATAATTATGTATGTCTTTTTTTTGGCTCTTGTATTCGCTGTTATAATTGATTAGAAAATAAAGTAATAACGAAAACGACGACGAAGACATTCAGATGAGAATTATTTCGTGTATATATATATATATATATATATATATATATCTAAAAAATACAAATATTTATAAAAAATAAACGGTTGAATAAAAAAATTAGAAAAAAAATCAAGTCGCTTTTTTTACCGCGTAGAATGTTATAAAAAAAAACATGAAATGATTTTGAAATAGTCGGGGCTTAATCCTTGTCGAATTGGCGTGGAATACCCCATATATGCATTTATAATAAATTACATTATCCTTGATTATAAACAAATTGCAACTTGTAAATACTTGTCCTTTGAAATTAAATAGCAATTATGAATCTTGCTAATAGTATTTATTAATAATACTATGCAACTTGTGAATAGTTTGCATATAATTAGCACGTTGCTATTTAAAGTATTTATATATACAACACGTGTTATGTGTAATAATTATAAATAACATCTTTTTGTCCCTGGTTGAAATTAGACACGTGCATTTTCACGTTGTAACTATATATATGTGTATGTATGTATATATAGTCAGAGAATACAATTCTCTTCGTCACATTTTATTCTTTCTTTCGTTTTTTGTTTTTATTCTCGTTTTATTTAAGCAATTGCTTTGCACTTTTTCTTTATTGTCATTATACTTTTTCACTCCAGTCTCAGAGGGATTATAAAAGTACCGTTCGCACAACAGCGAGCATATCCGTTTTTAATTACAATCACCGCGCTTACTTACAACACAATATCATTATACATATATCTTCGGGGCATCAATTCAACGCGGAGTTAATATCTACGTTACATCCAGCTGCTGGATGATGATACCTATACCTAAACCGATTGGCTAATTACTTCATTACTTTTATAAATTGAAATTGTAGAAGAAAATTTCAATTGCAGTCAGTCACGTTTTAAATATGTATTGCCACACTTTTTTCTTTTGTCTCCTTCTCGGGAACAAAAACAGACAAAATATTAAGATTTGTCGATTTTAGTTTACATTATTATTATTAATAATAATAATTACAAGCAATATATATATATAACAAACAAAGTAATTAAATAAATATAGAACTAGAATGTATGTATGTTATATTGTAATCTTTTGTCATAAAATTGGAAAATTTCGGAAAACAACAATTATAATATCAAGCAAAAGCTCGTATGTAAAAAAATCCGTTGTTATATGTTCGATTTTTGTACAACGTTAATGACAATAATAAGAATAATAATAATAATAATAATAATAATAATAATATTTACATCAGTAAGAATTATGCGCTTCGCATGAGCAGAGATCTTGTTTGTCAATTTGTACAAAATAATACTCATATACATACATATATCTATTTATATTATGAAGATACATCTCTGCCTTGCGGAGAGATAAAAAATTTTATCTGAACTTTAACCCTACTCGATGAGTCAAGTCTCTCTCTCTCTCTCTCTTATCTGCACTCGACACATACTTTCGTATCACGCGATGACCAGCTTGCATGTGAGACACTGTATATCCGCGCTTCACGTGTGTGGGTAAGTATAACGTATTACATGTAAGCATACGAGAGAGAAGCAATGGATTCGTGTTCACAATCAGTTCGCTCGCAGTACGGTTTTCATCGTGAAACTGGTGAAGCTTTTTGGTTCGTATGTATATACGTACTCGTGTGTAAAAAGTTGAAACCTGTCGTTACGTGCGATAATTCTGTTAAAAATAATGTTTTTCTTTATTTCGTTTCGTAAGCATTTTGCAAAAACTCCACAATCAACATTTCATTTCACATAATGGATGTATGTACAACAACGTTGAGGGTACCGTTTGGCGTTATAAACTCACCGGTGTTACTACATGTATACAAATTCTCTCCTAATCTAAATTTTCTGCCGACTCTCTAATTGTGTCTACATCGGGTATATATGTATAGTACAAGGCGCGGTTATTTAGATTCATTAACCTCTCTACCGTGTTAAGGGCTCGTCGTTATGGTATTGGTGAGGTGTGCATAAAGGTTCGTAAAAAATCATTATCGTCATCATCATCGTATCGAAACAACTGCCGAGTTCAGTTTCCGTTACTTTAATTTTTGTTGATTTTTTAGCTTTTAGTTTCTTTTTTTTCGGTTATCTTCAAATTAATGTCCACACTTTTGGGACCGTTTCCGATAAGTTGTTTAATTATGTAGTAACAAACGGAAAGCACATACGTTTTATATAGGTTATATATATATATATATTACATGGCTTGCCTTGGAATCGGGAAACTTGACTCAACTTGGAATAGACAAAAATAAATGAAAAAGAAAAGACATAGAAAGGAACAGAAAACTATAACCTAGAATCGAGAATTCTAATGTTAGAACACAACGTGTCCCACACATTGGCTTCAGTCGTCTGTTCATGCCTCTCGGGTATTATATTCTCTGTAGTAAACCATCTTCTCTCGCTTGTTGATCTTTGAGTCATTCCTCGTCGTCTGTATAACATTTAAACATAATGGCTGTGTGTAATATGATTATATTCTATATACACACATATATCTAGGCCTTTGACGGTATAAATTCTGAGTCTGAATCAGGGTGACGCGTGTAATAATCAAGCCTTTATTATTAGTCAACTTCAACTCTTAGGTGCGATAATTATCATAGGATTTATCACGCGTTCGCAAATTGTATGCCTGGAATAATTTCATGGGGATTTTTTCGTTATTAACGTGAAGTTTGTGGCAGCTCTGCTCATGTTGGCAGCTTGTATAAAGTCACACGACGAAGTTCAAGAGTTGGTAAACATTGTTCCGTTAAGCAAAAAAACAAAAAATCACTATTTCGAAGACGGAGTTGAATTCCCGTAAATATTATCGTACTTGATTTCAGACAATTTTAAACTTGCGAAATAACATCGTTTTTCTTAAAATGTTACGGATCTTAACATCATTTTACGTTACTTTACGTTAAGTTTTTTTATGTTAAGTTTCCTTACGATATTGGCTCCCAGTGCTGTCAACAATCTTTCATCTCTTTTACGCTAGTGCGTTTGTGAGGTGCTCTGCCACTGTCCTAGGGAATTTTTAGCACCGTCAGCTAATTTCGGAACACATCCATAGAAAATTCTAGTTAAATGGGGATTATGGTTACAATGACGAGAGAATGTGTCTTATCGTTGATAAAAAATTTTCTGATTACAGCAGCATTGAATCTGATTGATTCTGTTTGGTTAGTTTACTGCATTCATTCGCCAGATAACTCACGTCTCGAAATAAATTTATTTATGCGCCTAAATCAACTTATTGCAACAGTTACAAGAAAATATAGTCCGAGTGACCGTAACAAAAAGGAAGAGATGAAAAAAAGCAACAAAAAAAAACAGTAACACGTACCAAAGATTTTCAGTTTAAAGCTACGAAACTAATTTTCATTTTGTACCTAGAACTAACATAAGTTTTTCTTCGATTACGGTGAAGCATGACTACGACTGGTCAAGGAGTGACTAACCTGCCAACAATCATCGAAGAAGCTGAAGTTAGTAACGTTAACGTGACGAAATGTTACCGGGAAAAATGACTATTTTCAAATTTTCATAGTGACTTTATTGTAATAAAGTTTTCCAAAATATAAATACATTTTCTCTTATTATGACTGAACTGCATTTCAGACCTTCCCACCAAAAATTGCGAATTATAACAATTTCTCTGATTGTGAGAAGTGAATGAATCATTACAATAACGTAATACCAACTTCAGCCTCATCACAGTCGGAAATTCTCCTGGGTCTAATGTGAGTTAAGTGTATATCAGGTCAGGTCAGGTTAGGTTAGGTTAGAACACCGTTTGATTTCTCTCTCCCTTCCTTTTTTTTTACCCCTGAAAACATACCCGACGCTCTTCTTCTTTTTCTTCCCCCGCTTCCTCGATGCTGCTGCATAAGAAATCGTTTTCTCGTTTTTCTCGTCCCATTTGGCGCTGCATACTGTATGCCTCCCGTGCGTACCCGGGGCGGGGGGGGGGGGGGGGGGGGGGGGGGGGGGGGGGGGCAGTTTTGAAATATTGACTCGCGCTTCGAGGAGGTGTCATCCAGGGACGAATAGTCTATGCACATACATACGTAAGGTGTAATACGTTACCCGACGGAATGTCACACGATGAAAGTTCTTATCAAGTATTCCCTCTTTCGTGTCGTCATCCCCCCCCCCCCCCCCATTATACTCTGCACGATTTTCTAACCTCTCCTCCGTCACTTTTTTCCCTCCCTCCCCTCGCCGCCTAGTAGTAGGCTGTTATCAAAGTGTCAGGCTACACGCGATACACATTCGGAACCCGCACCGCGTTCGTGAAATCGGCCTCACGTCCTATGACGTCATACGACGCAATCCGTACACCTATATCTATGCATATTATTACACACCCGAACGTGTGTTGTTTAGTTATCTTTTAAATATCTTTTTCTTTAATCGTTGCGTGCCTAAGCGGAAATAATTTTAGACCTTGCGGCGCTAGTTTTTGTATGTGCGTATATATATATATATATATATATACATATGAACTGTATAACGAAATGCGTTTGCACGTATGCTTGCGCATTGTATATTTTAAATGTATTTCTCACCGTACGTAAGATGGAAAAAGAAATGGAAATTAGAACAGAAAAAGGTCTTCGTATGAATTAGAGAAACAAAAAGAAAATAAATAAATTATAAAAAACTCTTTCTTACGTTACGCCTGTACAGTGAAATAAACGACTGCTGTTTGGAAAAACTTTTAACTTATACGAAGGAAAGTCGGGGAATTTTAAAAGCGAAATCTTGTATAATATTATATATTATAACAAAGTTATGGGCAGTAAAATGAGCGATCTTCGCATACGCAGTTTTCTACGTCCCGTCTCATGCTAGAATCTGTATAATGTGTCTACATATACATAAACGCACTCATTACGTAGCGAGAGTTACAAATCATTGGGCTTGTTACTTTTTATACGTCTATTATTCACTGCCCACTTTAACCAAATTAAGACAATTTATATACCGACACTTAAATACGTTACAACTCTACGCTGTGGGTGCCTGTGTGCCACCAGAGCTTTATCATGCGTGTATACGTATATACGGATGTGTACCTTAAAAGGGCGGGAGTCTCAAGTCAACTCGGTGAACTGTTGAGTTTTGAACTTTGAACCGTACGATGTGATGCCTGATCTAATTGTAAAACGATATCTTACATAAGCAACGTGTATACGCACCTATTATATATACATAAAGTATATGTTTACGTGTGTATGGTGTGCCAAACTGCTGTCACATCAATCTTGAGAGCTGTTTTACAATAAGAGGAAGGGATGAAGGTCCCCACGTTTTCTAATATACGTGCATACGCGTCGAGAGTTCTGCCGAATACTTTTTCATTCTACAACTTTCATGATTGATCGAATCCACGATGTTACGTACGTTATTATTATTTCCCGTCTTCGCGATATAATAAGTCGATTGCGAACGTGTATTAACTTGTACGCAGCACCCTCGTAATCTTTTATTTATCTTATGGATGAAATTTTTTTTTCTTCTACGGAATTATAAATCACATCCTGTTATTCTTGAAAGATGGATTGCTTCACAGAAAGATTCTGTCCTCGTAGTTGTTGAAAGTATACGTGCAGGTAGTCGGTCATCATTGGCGTGATACAAGGAACGCCGTTTTCCTCCCTCAAGTATCCATAATTCGTAGAATGAATCCGATGCCGAGTATAATATTTCTGCACCTATAATAACATGTTTCGCTTACGTCCAACTATTTTCTACAGAACTGTTTAAAATCAGAATACCGCACGAGAAATATGATTTACAAGCATAACGGTTCTTTTTATTTTTATGATTCCAGAAACCAACGTCGTCATCATCGGTGCGATAAAAACCGCGTCAAGACCTAAAAATCGTGAATCAACGGTAAACAAGAAGCGTGAAGACCCGAAGAGGCGAAGAAAAACAAGGAAAAGTCTTAAGCGCGAGGCGAAAGTGACAAGAAGAAGGAGCGAGAGATCCCTGCGCGAGTTGGGCGTCTTGCATAAAAGTTAGTGGTGGCGTCTCTGGGACGTCACTGCACAAGACTACCCTCAGTGTGCGAGAATGTTACCACGAGGAGTGAGGGCGTTACTCGCCCTGCTGGTACTCTCGGCGTCGACGAGGGCGTCGAGGAGCACGCCCGCGGACATAGTGCACACGTTCGCCGACCCTGAAGTCGAGCGTCTGAACCACCTGGTGGTGGACAAGAACACGGGGCGAGTGTTCGTGGGTGGTGTGAACCGTCTGTACCAGCTGTCGCCGGACCTGGACCTGGTGGTGAAGGAGGTTACGGGACCGAAGAACGACTCGAACGACTGTTCGATGATCGACTGTCCGGCCGGCGTGGTCAAGAAGTTGACCGACAACGTGAACAAGGCTCTGGTCATCGACTACACGACGACGAGACTGATATCGTGCGGCAGTCTGTTCCAGGGGATGTGCACGGTCCGGAATCTCCACAACATATCGGACGTTGCTCAGGAGGTGCGGGAGGCCGTCGTCGCCAACAACGCGACCGCATCGACGGTAGCCTTCATCGCACCGGGTCCTCCGAACCCGCCGGTCTCCCAGGTCATGTACGTCGGCGTGACCTACACCGCGAATTCGCCTTACAGGTCCGAAGTCCCAGCGGTTAGCTCGAGATCACTGGATAAAGAGCGGATGCTCGTGATCGCCGAGACGGCGGTGACGACCGGGACGAGAATGTTCGTCAACTCTTTGGCCAGAGAACGGTTCCCCATAAACTACGTACACGGTTTCAGCAGCGAGGGTTTCAGCTACTTCCTCACCACTCAGCCGAAGAGCACCGCCACTGGAAGCGAGTTCATTTCCAAGCTGGTGCGCGTCTGTCACGACGATCAGAACTACTACTCGTACACCGAGATACCGATCGACTGCACGAACGAGCTGAGGAAGTACAACCTCGTCCAGGCGGCTTACGCCGGCAAGGCTGGGTCCGACCTTGCCGGACACCTCGGCATCACCGCCCAGGACGACGTACTCTTCGCCGTTTTCTCCGAGAGCAACGCCACCACCAACAGGCCGTCGTCCAAGTCCGCGCTCTGCGTCTACTCCCTAAAAGCCATCAGGAGAAAGTTCATGTCGAATATTCAACACTGCTTCGCCGGGCAGGGGCAGCGGGGATTGGACTTTATATCGCCAAGTCATCAGTGCGTTCCTACGGTGAGTCTTTGCTTTGTTCGTTTATTCCGCGTTGGCGTTGTTTCTTTTTCAACTCGTCGTTTTCGTGCCGCGGAATCAGGCTTTGAAATTTCGACACACGTTCTTTGTTTTTGTTATCCCGCCATCTTCCTCTGTATGAGTAAAAATTAGGCAAAATCGATGAACGTGATTGTTTCATGACGCGGTATATCTGAGGCTACATCATCACTTTAATACCTACCTACAGCAATACCTTACGGTATCAAACAGATACTCTAGCTGACTGTGCGTGATCCTTGCTCGGTCCGGTGAAGGACAAACCGTCGCGTTTTCTTACCTGTTATGGTATTCGGATTGCAGCTCTACTCGCACCTGCGGTCGATTTCTTGTACATTACCAATGACAGGCGTCTCAAGATGTACAGTACGTCGAGTATATCCACTTGCAGAGTGAGATCTGAATTTCCCACGTTTTACGATGCCGATATACTATAATGCGGACGAATCAATGAATCAATTGAAAATTCTTCCGACACAGCTGCATTACTTCCGAGGAATGTCAATGCGTAGAATTATACGTGTCTCCTTTCATTGCTAAGAATCATTGCTGAATTTGGTGATTCAGTAGTACAAAGAGACTGTATAAGAGAAAAAAGTGAAAGGAATCCTCGGTCAAATTAATTCAGTAGACGTCAAGTGACGAAGTCTGGTGTCGTTGGCAGGAATTTTTTCGAGACTAAAGTGTCAGACTGCCCAGCAACTTAAGTGTCTGATAAAATTACTCGGAACTTGATCTCCTGATTATCAATTCGCGTGAATACTTCCAGTCAAAACCACAAGTTCAGCATCTGCGTGGTGTAAAAAAATGTGGTATTAGTCACGGTGTCCAGTTATCATTGAACAGTCCTGGAAACTATCTTTGAATTCGTCTTGTGTTCTGGAATTATTGTGTTTTCAATGTCCTTGTATAACCTGGAAAAGTCGTCCTGGAATTTTTCCTCAATTTGTTACGGATCCAATACTGGACACCATGTAGTATTTTTCGGTGCAAAGACTACCATAAAACAATCTTTACCATCAGTTCAGAAATCCAACATCACAGACAGTCGCAGTGTTGGATCGACATCAAGTAGCATAAGATTGAGATCAGATAGTGTCAGAATGACACTAGATAGTGTTAGATTGATATGAACTCAGATAGTGCCGAGAATCACTTGAAGTTTCTCGTATCGGTTGGCAAATGTAACGAAGCCAACGTCGGACTTCTTCTCTTATTATCAGCATTCCGAAATAGCTGCCGTTGTCTTCACTGGCTCTACCACTGTTATCGTTCACAGTGGAATGAATGCTGTTGCTTGTCACTGCCTCCCAACGAGGGTCAATAATCGGACATCCTGCAGCAGGTACCGGGTCACCTACAAGGGACCTCGACACCCTTCAAGTGTCGTACCTGATTCACTTGACCGCACCGCGCAGGACGGTCGATATTATCTCGAGCGTAGCAGCAACGGCCAATGAACGTCAGTCAGGTTGTCACCGAACTTTTGTTTCCATCGTATGTTTCGTTTTTTCATACCATATGCAGTCCGGAGAATAAACCAAAAAGGAAATTAAGGTTCTTATAAAGAAGCGTTGTACACGTCGAAAACGCGGGGAAGCAAAACTCCTATACCGCTCAAGCGATCAGAGTGAAACTTGGCCAGTTAATGCCTTATTTTGGCAAAAAGTGGAGCGTCTTTTTACTTTTGAAAAATTAAAAAAAAAAGTTTACAAATTGGTTACCACCCACAGAAATTGGCCAAATTTTCACAGTTGCACTGAATGGATCGGATTATCCGGTATGATGCCACTCGGCGGTGATGAAACACACATTTTGAGCCCAGTCCTATGAGATTTGATGGTGAAATGACGAAATGGCAGCTGATCTGGTTTTCGATTACGAAGTACACCGAAATCTCATTTTGGCGACATTTGTTACCGACCTTTCATGCATGCCGGTAATTTTTTACCGACATTACACGCATACATTACCGGCATGCACGTAATGTCGGTAACAAATGTCGCCAAAATGAGATTTCGGTGTTCTTCGTAATCGAAAACCAGATCAGCTGCCATTTCGTCATTTTACCATCAAATCTCATGGGACTGGGCTCAAAATATGTGTTTCATCACCGCCGAGTGGCATCATACCGGATAGGTCGATCCATTCAGTGCAACTGTGAAAATTTAGCCAATTTCTATGAGTGGTTACCAATCTGTAAATTTTTTTTCAAAATTTTGAAAAAGTAAAAAGACGCTTCACTTTTCGCCAAAATAAGGCATTAACTGGCCAAGTTTCACTCTCATCGCTTGAGCGGTATAGGAGTTTTGCATCCCCGCGTTTTCGAGGTGTACAACGGGTCTTTATAAGCACCTTAAGAGCGGAATGATTATAGGACATTTTTTTCTTTCCTATATTTCGTTATAGGCACGTATATTATTGCAAATGAATATATGGTTTCAATGGTACTGAAGAAGAATGCTATCGTGCCGCCGTCTCTCGGAGTTAAGAAGAGAACGAAATGAGGAAGGGATCAATTATTATTGGCTATAAAGGAAGATATGAAGAGAGAACAAACCGGCTGCGGTCTTTTGCTGAGCCTCTGTATACGTGCCTTTTTTTTTATACCTCTTTTCTCCTTTCTTCTCATATTCTCCTGCTTCTTATTCCTTTTATATCATCTTCTTCTGTAGCTCCTTTCGTTGTCTTTCTGTCCTCGGGGGCCTCGGATCGCATATTCATGAGTCTGTAGCTCCTTTCACTGCTCCGCATTCCCACTAAATTCCAAATCAGAGGCGTAAGGAATTCCCTCTGGTCTACCGATCACTTCCACACTATCACCTTTGCCGATATTTTCTGTATTATGCAGTACATGAAGCTTTCGTGGCATGTGTATCTTACACGAAGTTCATTACCTTCCTCCGATATGTGGTTGAACCTCTTTAAGCGTACCGCCATCATTTGTTCTTGTCTTCTCTTCTTTCTGGTACGCCGTCTTCGGAAAGAGAGAAAGAGGATGAGAGAAAGAGAGGATCGAACGACAACCAGTTCAACGTTTATTGGCATGTTGAGAATTTCTTTTGACTCGAGTAAGTAGGTATATTAGATTGAAATATCAGACGACTGGTGTTTGGAATTTGATGCCTGATTTTATTGGGTTCCGATTTGTCTTCGTTCGCGTCTCTGCCTTTCCCAGTCTCTTTGCTTTCAAAACAATCTCGAGTATCTTCAGATTGAACTTGAGATTATTGAGTCTCCCCCACTGATCGTAAGAATTCCTCAATCCGTAGGACGTAGGAAGAGAGTCAGATTGGAAATCGGGCAAACGGTTCGGCAGGTATATTATACCTGTTTTCAGGTAGCTGGATAATTTTCCCTTGAAACGATTTACTACAAATTAAGTATACACGTTCCTGATGTTCGAAGCATTACTTCGTAACGCTCTGTTGTCTGGTACAGTAAAATAGGTTGAATTATACTTTATTACTCTGCTTGTATATTGTTGGCGGGAAAAAAGCATCGTTATACGGACTTTGCACACTACTTCATATCCGCTAATGATCCACCGACTCGACTCGACCCACCCTCGAAATTCTTCTTTTGTTTAGAAAGTATATCGACAGTCTACAGTAATAAGGGGATCGTGATGGTTCAGAGAAGCTCTGTCTAATGTGTATCAGAGGGGAAAAAACTTCGATATCGGGGAAAAAGAGAGATGAGTTTGCCTTTTCATATAACAGGACTAAAAGTTTTTCCATGCTTGTTATGAATTTCAATAGAAAAAAATGTCGGGATTTATATCGTATAATATTTTTTATTCTTCTTTTGAGTTATTATTCGAATGTCAAGTTTTTTATAACTTGAAATACTGATCGTTGAGAAGAGATGGTTTTGCCTGATTATTCACTTGTACTATAAAAAAAAAAAAAAAAAAAAAAAACGTCATTCAAAAAGAATTTTTAGAAATTGTTTCCCTTTCCCTTGATACTTTAAGAGTATAAAAGAAATTTCGAAAAGCGTTTCTTAAACTTGAAGAGAAGAAGATCGTTCGGAATATTCAAAGCCACTGTCATTCCTCCGATCATGTGGCCGCAGGATATAAAATCATAGATGAGTGTAACTTGAAACTCTTTTTGAGTCATATGAAAACTCACTAGAGCTAATTGACGTCATTCCTAAAGTTTTGGAATATAGCCTCAAGTCATTCATTCAAAGTTACACAAAGTCGAGTCTTGGAAGTCGGACTAAGATTACGGGAAGTATTTTTCTGAACTTTTCAAATAATCAACCGACTTGACGCTTTCAACTTTTCCTTCGCGATATCCTCCTACACTCAGGTAAAAAACATGGCGAAGAAACGAAGTAGGGTAAAAAAAAAAAAAAAAAAAAAAAACAGGAAACACCCAGATTCCAAAGAGAGTTAATTCGCTTCCTTTAAACACCGTGCGAGCCCTTCATCTCGTGCATGGTCGACATGGTGAAATAAATCATATGGCGCTCCTGCAATTAGCTTCGACTCATATATAAGTACTACATGGTCTTCGGTTATGAGATTAGGATTAAATCGCCTAACGGTCCACCTCCCCCCTTCGTCGTCCCATCTCTATCGCTCTTCCTCTCTTCTTTTCTTGTCCCTCCTTATCCACTCTCTGTAACAACACGCAGCACTGTGTAAGAGGAGGCGTACCATTAATATACGATCCGAATCAGGTCGTTGCCAATAAGATGATGTCTGCCTGGACCTTTCTATGTACTTACCTGTTACTCAATAACCTGCATCGTAACAGTTACTGTTTCGCCTTATTATCACCAATGGTTGCCTAGTCCTTTGGTATTATCGGAAATTCCAAAGTTGTTGTCCCATGCGGTTCGCCACCGGATGCATTAAAACGGCTTAATGGATCGGTCGACTTAACCTCTGGCTTAACTAAACTCGTCAATTGAACTCGAGGAATTGCAGTTTGGTCGGATGAAATCTGTGCTGATAAAAATTGGATTAGACGAGGTTACCGACTGCGTATGTATGTGACACGCCCAAGTCAGTTTCAAGGAATCTTTTTAATATTTCTCTATATTTATTATATAGACGTAACGAAAAACTGGTCGTGTTTTATAAACAGCTAACATATAGCTATAAACAGTTGGCTGTAATAGGTAAACGACTTTGGTCGTCATTATTCCGCGCGATTACTTGGTTCACAAAAATTTTAAGCGTTTTGTGTACTGTCATGCACTTTACAGCAGTAGCCTATTATTTCTACCATTCATTTCAGAGTAGGTACCCCTACGTAAAAAATTGTGGCACATAATAATATCTTTGCAACTTTCAAGCGTTCAGTCGAACGATCCTGCGTTCAAAAAAAAAAAAACAAAAGAAAAAAAAAACAAGAAACATAAACGCTCCATTGCATATTTACCATTTCTCTAGATATACGGAGTGAGTAGCAGTGAGTAGCTAACGGTTGAATGATCTAACGCGCATGCGCTATAATTTTAGAGTAAACACAGTTGTTTTGTCAGGATGACCAAGATATTTTTGAGATTAGATACATCACGGTAACCTGTCGTCTGAACTTATGACGGTTGGTTAACCTGACAAGACAACTGCTTTTCCTCTAAAATTATAGCGCATTGCGCATTAGACATTCAGCTGTTACTTACTTATTCTGTATCAAGACGTGATTCTTTCGTTACACGGATTGGAAAATTGTGAAACTATTTGCAGATATGTTGAACTATGACACATAAATTTTGCAACTGGTGCGCGAAATAGGTGATTCCCGCATGCATCGATTTTTTTTTTTTTGTTTTGTCGGAAAAAAGGAGTGTGGGGGCCATCTATTATAAGCGTGTGTTCGGCATATCTTATTTCACAATTGAGTGCGGAAATTTGGAATTTGCATACCGAAATGTGTGCGCAAAATAGTACTTTCCGTACTAGAGCAGGGATCGAATTGAAAAATCTCTTCTTTTAGTTCAACGAGATATTTTAATCGAATTCTCGCACTAGTGTGGGAATGTGCTATTTTCCGGACTCATTGGGGTATGTAAAATTGAATTTTGCACACTTGGTTAGGAAAAATAAAACAGTTTATACCGTATCGTTTCGTGTGGTATTTCGAACACTGTGTCCGCCTCATGCAGTAATATTGTACATATTTACCCGATGGCACACAATGTGTGCGGCTGTGGCGGCGTATATCATACACATTTCACGGAATTGATAAAATTCTCACCTCCTCGTTCTCATGATCTTCTTCTTTTCTGCTCCCCTTCCCCTCGGCGGGGTTCATATTTTTTCCAGCACAGTCGCGCCCCGCGGGAATTTCCAATTTCAGATATTCACCTATACACACGTATACGTATCTCATATCCGTCCTCTTCTTCCTACTCATCCTCGTCGTCTCGGCCCAGGTTAGAGAGAGAACCATTATTAAAAATTCATCCAGAGGAGCCTGCAGGAGCCGGAGTCACGAGCTCGGAGCTCTGATGCTGTTCCTGCTCCTGCAATGCTGCTGCTGCTGGTGATGCCTGCAGAGGGCACCGAAGGCCAATAACGTAATAACGCACCTCTCGCCGTCCGAAGAACGTTCGTCCGTCTTTCGCTTTATTGGTATCCACGCTTTCAAGGGGGCCATTATGACCAGTTAACTCTGACAAACGGGGAGAAGTTATAATGCATATTCATTCGCTTTTGAAATCATTTCTTTTTTTTTTTTTTTTCCTACCAAGAGAGAATTTTTTCCTCTTAGTTTTATCCGGAAATTTTTCACGTCCACAAAAATATCACCCAAGAGTACGGTCGCACCATCAAAGTTTACCAATGCATCGTATTTTACCCTTTTTTCTTCATTATAACTCTTCCGATCATGTCTCAAGAAATTTCTTTAAACCATTAGAAACATGCGATTGAACTTCTCAATTAAACTTCGTAAAAAATAGTTCCATACAAATGAAAAAAAGTATGGAACACTTATCGGCAACATAAGTAGCGTAACATAACCTCAAACGAGCGAGTGGAAATATCATACTAGTGTCGTTTACAGTATTCAATTAAGCGGCTGCACTGAAAACTCTGTCATTTCATGAAGTTTATGAAAAACTATACCTCATTACTCACGAGAGCAAACAGAGTTTCGAAATCGAACGAAAAATAGGGTCGGTTAGCCCTCTGGCGTGAAAAAAATGAAACCTTTCGCGCAGGAGAAAAGTCGAGTTACCTCGGGAGAGGGACGAGGGGCTTTAGGGTTAGGTTAGGGTGTTAAATTGACATCTCGGACATTGACGATACTGGACAAATTTGCAGGTTTTACGGTTTTATGATCGGTGGGTGGAAACCGAGCGTGCAGTTTGAACCGCCTACACATATACACACTGGCTCGCATGTATGGATGTATTTGTGTATAGAAAGGAAGAAAAAAGACGCGAATTGAGAGCTGACCCAAGCATTATTCAAACACGCTGGACCGCTCTTCCGGAAATTGGGAACCCCTTATAGATAGAGCCATTCCGTTTACTGTCCCCTCTTTCTTTCTTTTTTTTATACTTTATTCTTTTTCTTATGTTCCTTTTTTTTTTTTTCTCTTTCCTTTTTTTCTTCTCTTCTTATCCTTATCTCTCCTCGTGCCTTTCCTCGATCTATTTGGGTCTGGGGTAGCTAGTTAGGTACATACGTGCATACGTAGATAGGTTAGGTATACTTGTGGCTGATAAGGGGAGTCCGAAAAGTAAGGGAAAGGTCCCACAAATTCGTGAAGAAGAGGACGATGTATAATGCGATATTTAACACTCGGGATTTTTTTCTTTTTTCTTTTACATCGTTAGATACATTCTTTCGTCTCTCTCACTTCTCGCTGGATATAATTGACGATTTTATCTGCTGTAACTCTGTTGTATTTATATACCCAAACCGTTAAGTTTAGAAAAGGTTGGAATCTACCAATCTAAAAGAAAAAACAATCCCAAAATTCCTGCTTTTCTTATACGCAATGTTCATTAATGGGTTCCCAGTGGCTAACTATTTTTTTTTTTTTTTTTAAATCGTTTGTTTTTTTTCTCTTCTCGTTTTTCTACTCTCCTCTCTTCAAATATTTTTCTCCCTCATATACGTACGAACCTTAGTCCGCGGAATTTTTTTCCTAGCACCTTTTGGACAAAAAGGAACGTACGAAAATGGAAATTGGTCGGCAACCTTTTGCTTGATCCTTTCCACAGATTATACATATACCTATATTGCATATATATATATATACAAACACATACACGCACACATGATATTTACAACAACGGTGTTACACATACGCATCAGAGATTTGGAAAACGTTCCGTTGTCGTATGCCATAATGCTCTGCAAGAGTGAAACTCGATACTTGCAAGCAACCTACTTAGGTAGGTCGGTATATAATATTAGGCACCTTAGCTCTAGGATTCCATTCTTACTTACCCCACCAATCGGCATTTCGTGCTGCAGAGCGAGAGGCGGGGTCGCCGTTATAAAAGTTTGCTCCTTTTCTTCCGTTCCATTCTCCTCACCTTCTCTTTTCTGTTGTTGTTGTTTTGTTTATTTTTTTTGTTTATTTTTAACTTTTTCTTTACCTTCATCTTCAACTTTTTCATTTCTGTTTACGTTTCCGCTATCGTTAATCCCATTATTGTTAATATTTTTTTCTCTTTTTCTCGTTTTTATCACGAAAATGAATTTTCATGTGGATATATAGTTCATGTTTATTAAAAGTTCGTTAAACTCGTTCACTCATTCGTTCGAAACTTTACCCTTTATTATAACTTTTTCAATGATTATCATTGTTATCATTTTTTTATATCCTCGTCGTTGTTATTATCATTACTATTATTATTGTTGCTGTTGTTGTTGTTGTTATTGTTAGCCGAACGTGAATCAACGATATTTGCTTCTTTTCTCATCATCACTGCTAAACTGTTCAATTTTCAACCAAATGAGAGATTTTTCCTTTCTCCTCTCCCTCCTCCCCCAACCCCTCGAATTGTTTCGCTGGTACATTTTTTCTCCCCCATTTTTTTTCACAACTCCCGCAGTTCGTCTTTTAATTGTAAATCGTTCTAACTTGATAAGGAAGAAAAAAAAGAGAGGAGAAAAAATAAACAAAAACACTTGTTGAAAAGAACGAGATTGTGGAAAAAAAATACTTACGTTCATTACGATTAGATCAATTATACATTGTATATGCGGGAGAAAGTTTTTTTTTTTTTTTTCTCTCTTCTATTGATTATAATACATCGAAAGAAAAACTTTTTGGATACACGATATTGCGTGTAAAATGTGAATAAAATAGTAAAGAATTGATAAAACTGAGCATCGTTTTGAAAACTTGAATCTGGTTCATACACACAAAAAAAAAAAAAAAATCAAATTGTATTTAATGTTCCGTCGAAAATACAGATTAATCATTTAAACAGTTGAGAAATGTAACAAGACGGCGTATGTAAAAAAAATAAATAGATTAATGGAAAAAAAAAAAAAAAATGTGAGTTATATAGAAAGAGAGGAAGAAAAAAAAATACCGCAGCGTTGACGTGTTCCATTTATATGTTATCTACCCACACGCACGATGTAAGTTTCTTAGTTATTTTTCGTGTGTGCGCGTGTGTGTGTCTGCATGTGTAACGAGTATATGAACCGACGGATGAAACGTTACATTGTGATTTGTGAAAAGAATCGTGGGTGGTGAAAAAGCCAGGAAGGAACGAACGAACGAACAAATGAATGAATGAATGAATGAATGAATGAATGAATGAATGAATGAATGAATGAATGAATGAATGAATGCGATGGCTCTTTGGTCATAACAAATGAAAATCATTACGTCGTCGTATTTCCGAAATTATACTAAAATCAGTAATGTTGAATGGAATAAAATTCAGTGTTAGTAATTAATCATTGGTAGTCGTGAGAGGTGATTTTTCAATTATTAGAGAAATATCTTCGTAATTTTAATAAATCATCTTACAATTAGAAATCATATGGAATATCACCTAGTCAGAGTAAAATTAGTAAATTAAAGTAATATCATGTAAAATATGAGCAATCATTAATCTATGTTGTAATCATGACGTCACGTTTTTTTTCTCAGTCAAACACCCCTCGAAAGATGAATAAAATATGATACGATTACAGGGTTTGTTGATCGAGTTTATTCGTTTCGCGTTGCGTTGCTTCGGGTAGACGGATTTTCTTCTCTTTCGTTTCCTCGCTCTTTTTCCTGTTTCTGATTCAGGGTAGCCACATACCTGGAAAATCTGGAAAACCCGGAAATGTCAGGGAATTTAAAGGGGATCATGGAAAACCAGGAATTGTCGAGGGATTTTTTATTTAGTCATAGTTTTTCCTGAAAATGTCACTTTTCTATCGTAGAAATTAGAAATGATTGAGAAAATGATTTTTTTTTACGGTGATAAGTCTCCGTTTTTTTTTATCGAGAAAAGAAATTGGCTCAGACTGAAATTTTTTTTCCTCAATTCTAATTAAATTTTAAGGTTTTTTAGGTTTTAGTAACTTACTAGAACTGGGAAAATGTCAGGGAATTTTTTTTTCCCCACAAATTTCTGGCCAACCTGTAATTATTTCGAAATTTATCGTTTTCCCCTTGCGTGTGGGTGTACGAATGCAGGCAGATTGGGGCGATCATCCGGAAGATGAACTCATCCCGCAATGTGCGATATTCAAACGCGTAAAGCGTGGATGTTCATCGGCGCTACTCCGGCATCTCTAATTGGAAATCAATCCCTTGATTCTGTTGTAGGTTCTCCGATCGCACGACGTCCCTCTAATTACGTAATGAATAATGAATAAATCGATGAACAAGTGGAATCAATGATAGTTGCGCGACGATATTTTCTCTCTCTCTATCATTTTCGTCTATATATGTATAATTTAGGGTGGTCCTTATTCAGAGTGTTGACGATTTTTTTCCGCCCCACACCGCCAAATCAATTTCAAATAATTCAAACAGAATCGCCTAATTTTATCACATTTTTTTCACCTCAAGATGATAAGATAGAGTTAACATTGTGATCGGGGTTTCTTATGAGAAATAACATGGGAAAATTTTTTTTTCACAATATATATGTACCGGGTGACTCAGTACCCGCGGACCACCGGGCACTGACGGATTCCTTGCAAAGAAATAAGACTAAAATTACTCTTGACATTTTTTTTTTAAAGCAACGGTTTTTGAGTTAGAGTCGTTTGAAGTCCACCAATCACGGCGCGCAGATAGAGCCGAGCGCACGAGCCTAGTACGAGGCTAGCGTACGCTGCATCAGGCTCAGCAGCACTAGCCTCACACTAGGCTCGTGCGCTCGGCTCTATCTGCGCGCCGTGATTGGTGAACTTCAAACGACTCTAACTCAAAAACCGTTGCTTTAAAAAAAAAATGTCAAGAGTAATTTCAGTCTTATTTCTTTGCAAGGAATCCGTCAGTGCCCGGTGGTCCGCGGGTACTATATATTATTGTAAGAGTTTTAAACGTTGCAAATTATCCGTAACTGCAAAGTTTTACTGGACTTGTACGAAACACAAAAAAAAAAAAAATATATTTCTCGTCATCGTACCAGCCAATTTACACGAATTGCACTTCTTATAGATAAGAGAGAAAAAAAAGTGTGCGATTCGTCGAAATTGCATGACGTACGATGGTATGAATTTTTTTTTATTTCCGACAGTATAGCACCAACAACCACTAAAATCTCGCAGTTGCAGATTTTTCAGAACATCGTTACTTTTACAGTAAAATATATATACTGATATAAAAAAGTTTTCACCATTTTAAATGACATAAGAAACTTCGATCACGATACGGAATAGTGTTGAGGTGAAAATCTGAAGAAAAAAAAATTGAGCAATTGTTTTTGAATTATTTGAAGTAGATTTGGGGGTTAGGGCGGCAAAAATTCGTAAAAATCCTAAATAAGGGCCACCCTAATATATAGATACATTATATATATATGTATATATACACTCGATGTTTACTAACAATAAATTAGATGGGTCGGGGGAGAAGAAAAGAGACAGGAAGAAATCTGTACACCGTCTGTCATTTCAAATTCCCCATTTAGTACACATTTTCATCCAGACACAGTGGCACAATATGAAACTGAGAGAGAATGTATAAGGCAGTGGTATTTGTAACTCGAAATTGGTTTTTCGGCTGCCGTTATTACACACTTCGGGGAAACGAGTTCATATCCTTGCGGTGTCAAAGATTGATTTAAGCTCGTGGCTCTGCAGGAATCGCGTTTCGTATAATCCCACTGCCGAGTCCCAATTCCACGGCTTATATAGGCGGATCGATTTTTTTCTTTTCTCTCCTTCACCCGCAATTTCTTGGTTTTTTTTTTTTTGTTTTTTGATTTTTTTTTACTCTTATCGTTTCCCTCTTTCTTTTTCTTTTTCTTTCTCTTTTTCTTGTTTGTTTTCTCCCTCACCAAGCTCCTGCGTAACGATTTCATACCAAAATAGTATTTCTCTTTCTTTCACCCTCTTCTGTTTTTGTTTTTTACTTTACCCGTTAGAGGATTTTCTCGTCATTCAGATCGTTCGAATCTCAATTGCGTATATAGATTTTATTTTTTGCGGGATTTTCTGTAACTCACCGTTATTCCGTAGCTTTGGAGAAGAATGCAATTTGATATATCGAAGGAGGGACGAGGAAGAACTGTACTAGACTGAAAAAAGTCGGTCTAGGGTTTCCAAGTTTTTTTCCTCTTTTAGCTGCGAGGGTGTCATGGTGCAGTTAAATATACCTGCAGGAAAACGTGATGTCGAAGTTAGTAAGCTTGCTATAACGAAATATTGAGATAAAACATTTACTTTTTTACAATTATTATATAACAACTGAACGGTACTCAGAATTTAAAATATTAATATCTCTTGTTTTATTACAGTTTAACGAATTTCCGACAATTCTAAGGTTAAGAAATAATGCTTTTTTCCTCAATATGAATCGTTCCAATAACTTTACTAACTTCAAAGTGATACGAAAACACCGAAGACACTGACTTTGTAAAAATACC
Organism: Diprion similis; assembly: GCF_021155765.1. NCBI lineage: Eukaryota > Metazoa > Arthropoda > Insecta > Hymenoptera > Diprionidae > Diprion > Diprion similis. The sequence continues at coordinate 18,247,126 of NC_060114.1, forward strand.
GGGACAGACACTCGGATAAATTTTTTGGGCAACTTTAGGTACGCGTCTGTTTCAGTTTAAGGCACGTACGTATATGTATATATATATATATATATGTATATTAGAGTCTGACTTTACACTTGAGAATTCAAACCGGGTTGAAACGGAAATGAGAAGGAGAAAGCCGCGCCTTGCCTGTATTACACCTACCTATCGTGCTCTTTGAAACATCGGTAAAATCCGTCGAAAAATGACGAGACTGATGGATCAATAATAAATAAAACCGACCAACATTGATACAGCAGAATGAAAGATGATAATTGAACGATCCCAGATGCATATAGATAGTAGATAGTAGACGAAACATGGTTGAAAGGTAGACAAAAAATCAGAGAAGAATAATCATGGCATGAATTGATATTGGAATTGGGACGAACCGGAGTGACGATTAAAAAACGACAAAGAAAGAATGATAACGCATTTATGGAGACATTATGATATTATTGTACGGCATAAGGAAATGGCGAGTTATATACTATAACCTCAATGATGTCGGTGTGTCTACAGGACTGCGAGTGTACTATTCGCAAAAAAATTGCACGCCGTAAAGTACCTCAATGTCGAGGGAAGCGTGTCGTTGACTTCCGGAAAAGCTGGGAAGGATTCCTCGTTGGTTTCCTTTTCCATTCTTATAATCATTATCATAATGGCAATTGTCGCTAAGTATAAAAACGACAACAACAACGGATGGATAAGGATAAGGATGAGGATGTGGACAGTGCGAGGACAAGGACGTCCGACGACAGTGTTAGGAAGAAGCACTGATAGGGACTTTCGAAAAACAGTTACGGGACGTCGGAGAGAAATGGGTGTGGTTTGCAGGGCTCACTCTATACAGGGTTTCCTGAATGGGGAGGAAGTACAGAGGATGTGACCTCCAAGGTATCTGACCCCCACCATCGCCGTCGAGCCCTCGCCCTTCGCCCTGCTTCGCCCGTCTCGCCCACGCGATGGTTGGCAGGCATGAGAGTGGCTCGAGGAGAGGAAGCGAAGCATCCCGCTGAGGTGATACGGCGTCGAGGGGGAAGGAGGTGGAAGGAGGTGGAAGGGCATGCCTTTGCCCCCTGCGTACCGACGCCGACTTCCGTGACTCGCCCGCCGTCCGGGTTAATTGCTGCCCAAGTTGATTGAGCTTTTTCTCGACTCCTCTCCTCGTTCTCCTCACTACGAACTCTGATGCTGCTGATGCTGATGCTGATGCTGATGCTGATGCTGATGCTGGTGCTGGTGCTGCCGATGCACGTCGACATCGCGAGCGTGGCGTGCCAGCCTGCCTGATACCTTACTGTCCAGGGTCTTCCGATTGGAAGGATCACCGCACGACCCCGTTGACCTCCCGGTTTTACTGCTGCCCCGTTCCCCTTCCATCGGGAATCCGCTTGTTCCTCTCGCAGCAGCTATATCAGGAACGAAATACCTTCAACCTACGCTGGGCGTGCGCTGGTTCAAGAAGTCGACGAGGTTCGGGTCACTTGGGTACGTTAACGCGACTAAATGTTCAGAAAAAAACTAACGATCGTTCGCTGCTTAGGAACAGATCCAAATTTTATGAAATGAAAATTGAATTACGGTTTATTTTACGAAAAATGCAACGTGCTGTTGACTTTGCGTGTAGACGTGGTTTGGTACGAACCTAACACTAGTTGACAACGTCTGTTGTTCTTATACAGACATCGAAGTCAGAGCTGCCAATTTTGGTTGGTTTAACGATTTCACTCGACCAACAATTTTCATGTAGTCAATGCTCTACTATAGAGGTTCACTGAATTTTCGATAATACTGGAGTTGCTCGATGTATCGAGTTATCTCGATAATGCATCGTTACATTGACACTTGACATACGTCAACCTTAAAGGACTCAAATTCTTATCCAGTAACGCGAACAGTTAGTCACAAGAAGTTCTTGAACGTAATCATTTGCGCGATGGTTGAACACTCGGATCAGCCGAACATCGGAGGTTTATACTTCGGGCTGAAGATATAAACAATAGAACATATTATTCCATTGTTACATTGTAAAAACCACTCTATGTGCAAGCAATTTCGGGTATTATCGGCGACAGACTATTATATCGTCGGTTAGCTTCAGTGTCGCACAACAGTTAGTCGATGATCGGTTCTTCTTCTTTTATTTTTCCTTTTTCTTGTCGATGCAGCTGATGTTTAATTACAGATGTAACCAAGAGGGTGTCGAAATAAAGGATAGAAAGAAACACATAAATGTACTGCACGATCAAATTCTTATTCGGTATTTTGTTTTGTCTTATTTTTTTCTTCAATGCCTCTTCCGTGACGGACTGGATTCTCTGTCACGTCAACGACGTGTAATTCTGGTGGTACGTGCCTGAAAAGTGCATCTATAAATGCTTCCTAGTTTAACCCCCGATATAACCGTGAGACGACAACGAACTAAACGGATCAAGGAATTTACCGTAACGCTACAAATCACCATGCAGCGACGATTTCTTTCTTTTGGCAACTTAGAGATCACGTTTCGTTATTCCAGAGGCAGGATTTTTCTTTTTCACTATTATCCGTCGTCCATTCGTATCTTATTCTTCAATTCATCCCGGCCAGCGATCCATACTTGGGGATGCTGGTGAGAAAGAGACTGGAATTGATTCTCAGAGAAGAAGTCGAGAGGCAGACGACACTATCACTTCTGCTCTTGAAGAACCATTTTCGGACACGTACCGTTTAACACGTGCCTATTTCATCATCCTTCATTTAACCGCGTCTTTTTCCTCGGTACAGAACGTGCGAGGAGATTGATTCTTATCCCTCTGTGAAAAATAGACACCGTCGACTACGACGACGACGTGACGACTGTGTATTCTTACAAATGAGATTTCAGCCACCTTCAGAAAATGTCTTCACCATTGCGATGATTATCTGCAGAGAAATTCTGAATCTAATTTTCACTTCATCCTTCGAACATTAACAACGAGTAATTATTTATTTATTTACTTTTTGTTTTCAATAAATATACAACCATTTCCAGTTGTTTATAAAATCCAGGCATACATATAACACAATCTTCAGAATCGCATCTCAATGGATTTGTAGGATTACGTTGTACTAAAAACTGCAACGAAGGCTTGTCGTTAAGAAGATCTTGAAATTATTTCCCTCGAGTGAATCATATCTTCATTATAAAAGTAGATTTTTTTTCATTTTTATTTTCTCTACCATTTCTACCACCGTGTGATAAGACACCTGCATTTAAACGAATCAATCGGTAACTTCATGGGAGAATGACGGAGCGTATTTTAAAGTATAAGAGAAACATCATTTTTTGTCTGTAGACACTTCAGTTGCGGTGCGTCTATTAGGAACGGATTTATCATCTCGCTGAACCCCATTACAGTTTCCCATTACCTCAGACTATCCGTCGTTTGAACTCTGAGCGAACTTTTGAATCGCATTGTACGTCATCAGCGACACGTCTATACCACTCTCTCTCTCTCTCTCTCTCTTTCTCTCTTTCTCTCTCTCTGGAGAAGATATTATCCGGTTGTACACTCACTCTCATCAATGCCTCGCCGCTGCTAAACTACTCGCCTGGGAATCCGTCCTCCTACTCCTTCTGCAGCAGCATCCTCGTCTCCGCATCATCTTAGGATAGATAAAACAAGCTTACTGAGAATTGGATGATTCCGCGGAGCAGCAAAGGGTGTATCCGGGCGTGTTGCTCCGGGGCGAAGACGACGACGCACCCTTTGGTCGTTGGAGTGGATGTGTGCCGTCGTCCTAACCCCACAGAAGGTCGGAACTGAAGGGTTCGAACCTGTTGTATCTGAGTATGCTATATAGCTCGTACAGCATCAACACCATCTGATTTACACCATGACGTGACGTCGAAACGCTTTGGGCTGTTTTCTTTAGTTCGTGCTTCTTTCTAAGCTACTCCATTTGCCATTTGTCTATACTCGGTGGAACACACATCCAATGGGGTCAAATCTAGCACTGTAGAAGGAATGAAATCGGGAATCGTGGTAGCCCAAGTACCACATTAGACGAAGCATTCACCATAAGAGAAGGTATTAATATCCCTGAAACTACTCGAGTTCGATTCTACATCACTGGTCCCGTTTTCCGCTGCTATTAGAGGGAAGAGAGGGAGGGAAAAATCTGATCCAGTCGTCATTCCGATCACTGGATTACCGTGCCGGGTGGGTTATAAGGTAATACCTACCAAGGTTTCGTTTACCTCCATGACGTCGTTGAGAAGAAAGTTGTGCAATTATGGAAAAGTACCTCGTTCGCGGGGAAACAATTTTCAAACGCTTCTCAAAGCTTATCGATCCCTACATAATATTTCTGACGTTTTTCCTCTTACTCTCACACCGAGAGTCTGCCTGTCGACTGCTGCTTGCTGGTTCGAGTTGCGAGAGTGCCGGTCCTCGTCACTGTGCAGGGACTGAAAAAAGGGAGGAAAAAGAGGGTGGGAATGGGAAGATGTTTTCCTGGATGAAGAGTTTCCCGATTAACCAAAGAGGACTCACTCTCTTTTTTTTCTTTTCTTTTCTTTTCTTTTCTCCTTTCTTCTTTTTCCTTATCTTTTCCAACTACTTCTCATTCCCGCGAAGAAAGATTTCTACAGTCTCATTTACAAGTCAAAGCAGTGTGGTAGGTATAACCTTGTAGTATGGTGATTTCGTTTCTATGCAGGGTAGTAAAATCTAACCGAAAATATTGAGGGTGTTATGTGAACGGAATTCGGTTGATCGCTGTGTGACGGTGAAGTTGGAAATAAATCACGTGACGTGTTTAAAAGGACTAATCAAGGCAACCCCCCCCCCCCAGCGACCCCTATTTTCAAACCTTTTGGGGTAGAAATTTGGTATTCGTTGAAGGCGACGTTCCTAGAACAACCTGAGACCCTCTCGCGTTCGTTTCTCTCGCCACCACCACCACCCCTTTTCTTAACCCGCATGATTACGTAACCAGAAAGCGTACTAGGACGAAAAGCTGCCATCTTGGCTTTCTTTGCAGAATTTTTCGAAGGCGGAAGAGGCTAGAGGTAAAGCGGAGAGGAAACCCGTATGTGTAACTTTGGTAACAGTATGGGGGAAACATTTCCCAGAACCTCGGTCGTCCCGTCGTCCTAAATTTGAAAGGATCCTTCATGGCTGCGTAACACATGGTGAAACCCCAGCGGCGCGTCCCCGTCGCCAAGCTCTATCTCTCTCTCTCTCTCCCTCACTCTCTCTCTCTTTCTCTTCATCTCCTCCCTCTCTTTGTGTGCTCCAACTTTTAACGATTCTAATTTGATCAGTGTCCCGCTGGCTCCTTTCTCCGTTCGCTTCACGCTTTCCTCTCAACCTTTTTTCGCGACGTACTCCCGCTCTATCCACCGCCAACCACCCAGTTGCCTCCTTTTTTCTTCTTCTTCTTCTTCTTCTTCTTCTTCTTCTGCTTGTCGCTGAGCAACAGGACGTCAATTTAAAACTCGTCCTACCGTCCTGTGAGGAGACATGGCAGCTACACAAGCAGGCAAGAAGAAGAAGACCCAACACCAAACCTAACCAAACCGCCAATTCCTCGTTCTCATGGTGAGTTTATTTACCTTCCCCCTTCGTCCTCTGCCGGTAGGTATAACAAATGATCGGATGAACAATTTTTCGGCCGGTTCCCCTTCTTTCTCCCGAGTACCATCGACGGGGGTATTAATCCGTGCCCCGAAACCGGGATCGGGGGGGGGGGGGGGGGGGGGGGGGCGCATGTAAGGTCAACGGGTCCGGAGTCTGTCTATCTGTAATTTGATGTACCTGCCAGCAGCCGCTCCCCCAACCCCCTGACTTGTTATTTCAGTCAGTAGTTTCGGGATCACGTTTGGCAACGGTTGTACGTACCGTCGTCGTGGGGAAGCGGCGACGAGGGGTTGTCAGGGCGCAGTTAACCTTCCCCTACTAAGTTCGAGCCTCGTGGCTCTCGTACCCTGCCCTCGCCCTCCACCGCCGCCGCCGTCGCCGTCGCCGGTCGAGGAGGGTGGTAAGCAGACGACGGTGTGCGGAATCATGTTGTTGTAGTCGTGTACCAGGCCATGGCTTAGCCGCTCTCTCTCTCCCTCCCGCCCCATCGGCAACGCCGCTTCTCTCCTCTCCTTTTCTCTAAACCCTGTGCCACACACCCCTCACAGACCTACCACCACCACCACCACAGCCATCACCACCACTAACTCAGAGCACAGGATCTCTCGGCCTGCGCCCTGGCGCAAATCAATAGTGGGTTGTTGAGCGAGGCAGGCGCGGGACTCGGCCGGTTGCCGCCGCCGCCAACGCTCCTTGAAAGAGAGGCACACCCCCGTCATACTCCACCGATTTACGCCTGTGGCCCAGGAGGAATGAGAGAGAGAGAGAGAGAGAGAGAGAGAGAGAGAGAGATCCGTCAGCCCCCTTTTGGCCTGTACCTTTACTCCATACTCGTAAAACTATTTCGCAATGGACCCTGGAACACACCGATTCTGGTCCTCTAACCGGCCACTTTTGGGTCGAGAACCGACACCCTAGATTCACCAAAAATTATACCCCAACTGGGCAGTTCCTCCTTTGTTTCCCACCAAACGCCCGTAATTATCATTGGCTGGCTTTAATGCAGAAAACGGTTATTTCGTAACGACATTCATTCACCCTTAGGAAATACACAACTTCAGACTCGAGGCTTCAAGGGGGAGACAGAAATTAATGAATTCTCACCCTGTGATGATATGCTTCTTATCGTAAACGCGGGATCAACGCCTATTTCCGTAATTTTAAATGCAGTGATTGCAAATCAGTCGCTTGATAAAATTAGTCGTTTCTCTGGGTGTTTTTTTTTCCTTTTTTTTTTGTCAATTCTTTTCTCTTCACTTTTCCACTTACATATACGTATACATGCGTTTACTTTCTCTGGCAATATTCCATGCCAAAATATACTTTTTTATCCTCGATGCTTAGTCGGAGTTTATACACTTTTTGGGACAGAGAGTGTAATGCCATGATTGGTATTCTGCTGTCCCATCACCATCACCAACACCCTCCCAACCGTTTTGAGTGAGTGAGCTGCTTGCTTTCTCCGGGAATTAGGAACAGTTTAAAATTGAAGCTATTACAACCGTACGACTCTCTGTTTGCTCGCTGATGATATTTTCTACTATATTCTATATAATATATGCTCGATTTTCGAATTAGAGTATTCAATACGTACTTTCTTTTACACATTTACTCTTGGCTTCTTTGATTCGTTCTTTCTTTCTTTCTTTTTCTTTTGTCAAAGTGTCGCGCGATGAATTTTTCATGGCGATTCTTCATCTGGAACATTACGACAACTTGTGACAACGCTTTGCATTTCCTATATTAGGTAAAAATAATTGTAACGGAAATCGTTTCTTACTTACTGCTACTGTTTCACGCTTTCTTAACAGCTCAATTCCATCCTTTGTCTATATTGCACATCTAGTTTTTACACACGGATAAATAGGTGATGAACAGATCGGTTGTTATTTAGATATGCTATTATACATATATTAAGGAATCGCTTGGAATAACAAAGTTGACGGAACGGTATATATATATAAACTCGTTTTCTTGCCCGTTGCTGTTAATACATACGTATACTTGATACTCAATTTCAAATAATAATAAGATCGTAAATTACAGTCTCAACGGAATGAGAATTTATATACCAACTGTAAATTAGGGTGTGTTTCCGGAGGCGCGGAGAGAGATATTCGACTATATATGCGCTATTCGAATCAAGCTTACTGATTAAAAGAATATATTACGAGCTTTTCTTGTGTGAAGGAGGGCGGGGGGAGAAAACGACGAGCAAGCTCGCGAGGTGGAAAAGCGCGTAGGGGAGTCGCCTTGGAAGACCTTATAACCAAAGCTTCCAAGTAAGATAAGCCAAAAGGGAATCTACCGAAGGAGCGAAGGAGGGCGGGCGGGAGAGGGTACAAAGTACCGGAAAAAGGTAATAGATTGGATCTCAGGACTTGGACGAATCACGTCAACTAGAGTATCCTGGTTGAGGAGAGGATACGTCGCGGAGGAGGGTTTAGAATTCAACGACTACCGGAGACTTTGACAAACGTTTCGCGTATCGCGCTGGATCATCCTATATGTATACGGGAGAGAGCAACCAGAAGAGATTCGAAACTGCAGGGAGAGAGAGAAATATGGGAGACCGGCTATATATGACCCGGTATAAGGAGGGGGGGGGGGGGGGGAGGCTTGAAAAGGAACCTTAAAATTTTACGTGACCCACCCGCGAAACGCCGATAACGCACATATATCACCTGATGCTCTAAATAGTTTCCAAACTCTGGGTTGGTTGTTGTAGGCATAGTTCACCGAAAATATCCCTTCGAGAAAGACGATAACCTATGTATGTATGTGTGTTTTATGTGGTAAGAAATTCCAGTCAGCTTAAATGATGGTGTTAGTATTTATATTATTATCATTATTTTGAGTTGATCACTAACTAGGCGGTGCACATAATGTAAGAATGAAGATAATTACTGAAATCCTAAAGGAAGAATTAGTCACGTGGTATTGTGATCGAACCTTTCACGTTACACCACTCGAGATATGTGTATATCGTTAGATGAGGTTAAGAACTTTATCCTCTCGATCCTACTCGTTCGATTTTTCCCCTGCTAACAAGATGACCAATTAAAATTCACGATTTCTGGTTTTCGGTTGCGCTGCTGAGAATCGTGGAGCCCATCATTACCTGCCACTTGGTACCCGCTCGCAGTCCCAGTCGACGTTCCGAACAATACCCCTCTCGGATTCGAATATCTCATTTCGGAGTTCGTAGCTTCCCAGCGCAGCCCAGACCCCGGGGATCATCCGGTCCGCCATCTTGGAGGAGCGACTCTAATCCCTTTCAATACCAATTTCGATAATCGATACTACCGGGTAGTAATACGCCTATAGGGATCCCAACGGGCCTCGTCCTCCTCCTCCTCCTCCTCCTCCTCCTTCTTCTCGGACGACGTTAAAAATGATCGTCAAAAAGCTCAATGGCAGATTGTCCGGTTATCGTTACGTTCCGTTTTCCCTCGTCCGGACCTGATTCCTTCCAATCGAAGACGGTATACTTCTATACTGAAATTTAAACGGTGCGGAGACTGCGAATTGGTTCCGACTATTTCACTGGCTCAAAATGATCGTCAAAAGTCATATTGAACATCGTCTATTCCATTACGAGAGGCTTCCACCTTTCTGTCGTTTCCTTCCATGTAAGTAGTCATCGGAAGATTTTACTCATCATATCCATGAAATGTGGAATCCAATACATTCCATTCTCAATATCATATAACCCATGTAACTCATTCAACAATCTCTATTTCATGCTCATCCAAAAAGTTATCCTCACCTATTTCATCCACAATTAGTACGAATTATCTATAAAGAAAAAAAAAAAAAAAAAAAAAAAAAAAAAAATCCATTGGACTCTTCTCTTTCTCTATTCACGGAGGGGAACACGAGCGTTGAAATCCAAACAGTGGGTCACTGCTCGCGCATTCCGTTCTCAAGTACGTACATTCGAGCTTGTGAAGCAGCAAGCCTAGTCGTTCCGTATCGCATGGACTGGTCGAGGCCTGCGTTACCATCCGGCATGGTTTTCGTGTCTGGTTCTCATCCAGGCGCCCTTCGACCGAGGAACTGGAAGGGGATCCCCTTCCTTCTCTTCTCCTCTCCACCACCACCCCCCCTCTTTTCTCAACGATGGACTTGAACCCAGGAACGTCGCGTATCCATTCATCCGAAATTGTAGACTGGGTAAGAACCGCGCCCATTCCATACACCTAGCCCACAACCACACACCGTATTCTTCGAGAGCAAACACACGTGCGTGACTGTAACCTCACCACGAAGCTTTCCGTAAATCCTACGGTCCACACAACAGTTATTGTTCTTCACTCATTATCGGATCACATCCATGGCGTTCCAATCGGTGCCGCTTACCTCTCGATGTGTAGAACACACCGTAAATCTCACTACCGCTCTTTTATTTCACTACTTATTTTTATCCCATTATTCTCCAGCGTGACAAGATTGCAGACGCGATGGTACAACGCAACGACTTACCTATTCGAATTTCGAACTATTCATTAGCCCTGACGTTGGACGAACCCTAATTCACTTGTACATTATTTTTTTTTTTTTTGGCTGTTTATCCTGCGAAGAGAGACAAAGAGAGAGAGAGAGAGAGTGTCGAAGAACAAAGGTCTGGAACATGATTTCCATCCTGTCCATTGACCTCCTATGTGCTTCACCGCACGCATTCATGACATCCGTATTATCACTTTGGCGCGGTGACGAATGCTGGATTAAAATAAGAGACAAATCGCCGAGTTCAATTCAGGTTGGCGTTTATCACCACTGCAGCACTGTTCGCAGTTGGTGTAGTACACGATGATAATAATATGGTCGTGACTCACGTGAATCGTTGCTGCACAATCAGACCTCGTACATCCGGCATTTTCCTATCCGACTTTCTTCTCCCCGTATCAGCAACTGTTTTTCTCTCCCGCCTCTTACTTTTAGTCTCTTTTTTATTGTGTCCTCCTTTTTTTCCTTCAATTCCAGATAACATTATTATATATATATATATATATACGTCCTGTTTTGCTGTCGCCAATATGCATTATATGTGAAAGCGTTTTGTTCACATTCTGTTCCGAGAGTTTATTTCAGTTCTCACATATTATCCCCGACTTAATAGTCAGCTAGATCCACAGCTCGTTGTCATCACCCGCGCTAGATTGTATTTAAGATAATAATTAGGCGCTGCCCTTGTCATCATTGTCGAGGCTCAGAGGACTACGCATATCAAATAAGCCGACCACAAGACCGCAAATCTCGCAAATTTTGCACACACAGGGGAATTTTAGTTGTGAAGGGTTATGGCGACATACTGACGTATAACTGAGAAGGATAACTCCAAAGTGAAATACCTAGATACTCGAATCCTAACCTTATTATAATTAGAACATAAAAAATGTACGATTTTTAGCGGTTTTTTAGGTATCATCTGATCATATTATTTGTATTCACTCATAGCGAAATCGATTCATATTATTAATTACAGCATTTTACTGCCGCGTTTGTATACGTGAGGCGCTGATCTGAACTTGCCGGAACGTGTTTGGGACAGGAATGGAAATGTATGTCAAGTAACGCCATCCAGCGGTAGACAAGTTCACGAAACTTCGAAACGCGCGCTCCATCTAGCGGTATGCAAGTCGAACATCAAATCGAAAGTTTCGACTAAAAAGTCAGCGGTAATAACGCACAATAGTGATGTAACGAACGTAAATCTTCGAGTATTCGCGAATTCGAATGCAAGTATATATTTTTAAATCTGGCGCCATTTCTCTATGGCTAAAAGTTGACAATTGATCGTTTGACACGCACGCTCACATTAGGACCGTTTGCATCTTATTCCGGAAGCTGATCCGATCTGAGTCGATTGTTTTCTTGATTATTTAACGACAAATTGATAACAGAAACAATCGATTTTGAGGTTAGAGTGTGATTCAAACGTGAAGATAAACTTTTATAACAAAAGTTTATTATCAAACTAATGTTTTTTTTTCTTGTCTGATATTACTTTCACAATTCTTATAAGCAAAATATGAAGTCTTTGTGACAGTCACATTCGCAAAATATTCACACGATTTTTGAGTGAAAAATATTTTCGCATGGTTTATTGGCAGAAACTGATGCTAGGACCAAGAAAATTCAACGTATAAACGAGAAAAACGTACAAATGCGAAACTCATGATTATATATTAACAATCATTCGTCCCATGCCCAGCGGGGATGTAGGACGACATCACCAATCCAGTTGATTACGCCGGTCGCCCACGTTGAGGATGCAGTTTCTGTTTTGATAACACTTCGAGAAAGAACGTTCATTCGCAGTTTCCAACGACATGCTTCGATTGTTTTTGAACATCCCGTTTCTCTGTTTTCGGAGAAAAAAAAGAAGTTACTCTAATCACTCCGAAAATGAAAAGTTGAATTTTCGATAGATCTACACGTTTTGAAGTTTCGAGATCACCTCCAATCATTTTCAAATGGACGCATGTGTTGTGTGTGTGTATGTATGTATGTATGTGATCAATTTTTTGTTCAACGATAATTTTAGTCTCAATCGATGCGGTTTTTCCAAAATTAGAATTGATTACGTTTCGGCTTTGATCGGTTCAGTGCTTTTTGAATTTTTTGAATAGCAAAAAAGAAAATAAATAATGTTATATCTTGAGAATGGATGGCTTGATTCGAATGAAAATTGCTATCGTAAGTTTTTTTTTTGTGTCGCTCATCGCGAATCTAAAGTCAGATTTACAAAATTCAAATTCGGCGTATTCGATAGGATGAAAAAAACCTAAAAACATTTGGATTTTCATGAAAATTGGTACTCAAAGGTTTATTGGGTCGCTGATTACGAGTCTGAGGTCAGATTAGCAAAATCCAAAATGGCGAAACCAGGACATTACAAAAAAAAAAAAAATAAATAATCGGATTATCGTAGAAATTAGTAGGCGGAGGTTTTTTGCGTCACCGATAACGAATCCAAGGACAGACTATCGATCGATTACAGTGGTTCAAAATTTGAAAAAATCGTCTCATTTTCACGTAACATGGTACCTGAGGGCGTTTAAATCGTTAATCACAAATCTGAATATGCAATTCGAATTTCGAATTGGATATTAGTATTTTACTTTTTTTTATAAAATTAGAACCTGCAGTGTAAAAACGAGAACATTCGTTTCTTTTCTAATGTATAAATTTGTCCGATCAATCCAATGATTCACGCATCTTATCGTCATTTCACTTTATTTCACTGAAGAAGGTGATACAAAAATAAGTTGTCTAGATATTTTCGGAATGTGTCGATCCACCTGACGCGATGTTTCATTTTTCTATAAACCGGGATTACTCCGCTATTCCAATTAACGCTGAACTGCGAAATACGGAAGTACGGAAGTACATAGTAATGAGTATCGAGCAGAATAAAGTGCCACTCGTTACCAGCCGCTTCATTATATTACAATTTCTGGCGGAATCGACGATTCCTTTTCATCGTCGTAGAGAGAGCAACAACATCGACATCGACATCGACATCCATATTAGAAGAACGATACTTTTCTTTACCCTAAATTCTTTTCCACTCTCTTCAACTTTCCTCTTTCGCTTTTATTACTTCTGTGTTTTATTACAAAATCAATATGTATGTACATAATATATCCTGCATGGTATCGACTATTACCGGATTTACTACCCCGCACGGTTATATCCACATCCTTCGGTTTTTCTCCTCATCAACCGTCTACAACACCCCTGACATATTATATCGCGCCCAGATTTTAACGATCTACGAAGTGTACAATCCAGGAAAAATATAAAAAAATAATACAGAAATAACCGAATTTTCAATCCATGCCAAAAATCGAATTTCAAGAAAATTAAAAAAAAAAAAAAAAAAAAAAAAAAAATTGATATCAATTATTTCTGATCTCTTCAAATCATCGAAAAAAATAACTACCCACCTACAAAAATTTTTTGATATTGGTACTGTATTTCAATATAATGCATAATTTCGCGCGTGAATATTAATTTACGAACAATATTAAGTATTATCATTATTATTATTATTATTATTATTCAGTGAAATTGGACAATATCATGAAAATTTGGCGTTAGTAAAAAGTCCTCTTTACCGCGCGCACAACCTGTGTTCAAATTATATGAATATTTGAAACGATTTCGTTGAAAAATTTACGGGTTTAATTTAATATTTTTTTTTTTTTTTCTATTTTTCTCTCCTCTTTCTCTCCGACGGTTAAATGCCGAGTGCAGGCGTAACGGAAAATGGCCGCCCTTTGATCTCGGCATTTAATTACGTATTGATCCTCGTTCTGTTTGTCTTATGCCGGTCGCGGTGCCACTCTCTTTGTGGACACATACCTATCTCTATTATATATATATATATATATATATATAGAGTACATACACGCATGCAATATACGCAGTTATAGAACGCACGTCCAGTATATTCATGTATGTATTATACCGACCCGTTTGTCTTCACTCGCCTCTATTCTACACCCATAATAATACAGTCTTATGGAACCCCAACTTGACACTCGCTGTTTGCGCATTTATAATACCTAAGATACGATACAATTGTGTGTGTCTGGTTGGAAACTCGATTGAAAACCGATCCGAAACTTCTGATTGTTATCCGCGAGGTAATTGATCGTATTGCACGTCTGTAATACGTAACAATGTGTGTCGTACGTACCGGGATTGTTGTTAACGATCCAATCAATCAAATTCAAAACTGTATAAGTTTTCTATTCCGGTTTTAACGGTTTAATTGTAGAATTATTTTTCGTACTGCAGAACACGTTATGGTCAGTGAATGAAAATTAAATTTTGTTCTCAAATTTTTATTTTTTTTTTCTTTCTGTTACAGAAACTGCAGACTATCGCTGAAGACTTTTGCGGTCTTGATGTCAACACGCCTCTCGGAGGCCAGGATCCTATAGCTGCTTTACCGGTCCTTGCTTTCGAGGAGCATCTTACTGCCGTTGCTGCAACATCGACCGGCGATTACACCGTTGTCTTTGTCGGCACTAGCGATGGCCATCTCAAGAAAGTGAGTTGTCGTTTTTATTTTATGTTTTTAACTCTCTTCTTCCTCCTCATCCTTTAAATTTTTTTTTTTTTTTTTTTCTTTTCTTTGTCATTTCCTTTCGCTTCTTTTTTAGTACCGAATTTCAATCATCTTCTACTTCATACAGCTTATTACCAGGCATTATAGTATAATATACAGTACATATATATAGATATATATATATGCATGCATCTAATCTCTTCATCCATCTTATTTTCTCTCATTTCCTGTACAACTTATCAAAGCTCCGCTTTCAATGTGCCTCGATACTGTGTGATATCGAAAATTTTTTTTCATCCAACGACTGCCATGTAATACGTACGATGTATAACCTGCGTCAGTACATATATATATATATATATGATATGTAGGCTATTGAAAATTAAATACAAATTTCTTCGACGGATGAATGAACGGATATACATATATATACTTGTATGCGTGTAAGAGTTATGTCTACGTGGACGGTTTTACCCTCGACTAAGTTACGCCCACATAATACTTAACATCGATCTATATTTGTCCGAGGACGAAGAAGCAGAAGCGTATTCCTTATCTTACGTGTATATTCATATATACATTTGAACCGCGGCTTATCCTTGTACCTTATACACATGAAATATAAGATTCGTCGAAACGCGAGTTTCTTATAAAATTCGAAAATAAACGATTGTTTGAAACTAGCAATTTTCCTCCGTTATTGGAATATACTTTGGTATACTACTTTGAGCTTACACGAATATGGATATCGAGCCTGTGCAATAATCCAAATATCTCTGACAGAGAGAGAGAGAGAGAAAGAGAGAGAGAGATCAATATTCACAAGAATATTCTATCCCAATTCCAAGTTGATTTTCCTCAGACGTTAATATTATTGTAGAAAATAACAGCATAGAGGGGAAAAATTAATTACACAAAAAGCATTCGGAACATATATATATATATATATATATATATATATATATATATATATGTTAACGAATATGAGGTAGTAAAGTGAATAATAAGTAGAGGGGAAAAAAGGGTATAATATCAAATTTATAAACGCTGAGCCAAGAGAGTTGGTTGTTATCAGATGTGGGTGCAAGGAGAAGAAGAAGAATAAAAAAATAAAATGAAAAAAATATCAGCATCCCAGGTTTTTCGCTTCGCGCGAAGATTGGAAAATTTAGCGAGGAAAGGAAAAAAAAAAAAAAAGTGAAAAAAGAGAAAAATGTTTCTGTAGAGGCGAAACGGAGAGAGAGAGAGAGAGAGAGAGAGAGAGAGAGAGAGAGAGAAATAGAAGGAAAAAAATTTGTAAGCGTATAGTAACGTTTACACATCGAGCTGCGGGAACAAATAGGTTTTTCATTCGGGGAACGACGATTCGCCAGATTTTTCCTAGTCCTCCCTCCCATTTTCGTCCCGTCGTCGTTTGTTCAGCCTCGGTACAGCACTCGAGCGATTAATTACATTAATTGAATATTTACTCACTCAATCGTGAATCGAACTGCATGCAGCCCAGTCGACAGGCTGGCAGACTGTAGCAGTCGACGACTCGATGCAGTATTGCCGTAGTAAATAACTCATTTAACTATTCACTACCTACCCAAACGCAAAAGCCTATACTGCATATAAATATAGGTATAGTGTGATATAGTCTAGACTGCTGTTGCTGCTGTTGTTGTTGTTGTTGTTGTTGTTGTTGTTGTTGTTGTTGCTGTTGAGTACAGAATGCTTTGGACTATTTCATGGTATATTCATGCATTAGTTCATCACGCATAGGCAACAGCTTTGTTTACATTAGTTTTGATCGGATTATCATTTGCAATAATGGATTTAAGCTCGGCAGCGTGATATAAATTAATGGATGTATAATTTCATTTTTGACGATTAGGAAAGAAAAAGGGGTAAAAATGTAGATGTCATTCTCTATTTCGACTTTCTTTGTTTACAATTTTTTATACAGTGACTTTCCACGGTTTTTAACTTTATGAACAAGATTTTCGCGTGTATAAAAATTTGGCATTCCGTTTCTTCTATCAATCGAAAATTTTATTTTTCTTTTTACCCCCACCCAAGAAAAGATGACAAATTTTTTTTCCGTCTCCTTTTTTTTTTTTATATACATTTCTATACATATTTTTTTCATTGAAAAATGAAAATTAACGGAGATAGAAGGGGAAACAAAAGTAAGATCACAAAATTTTATCAACTAGAATAAAATAGCGATGAAACAACGTGTCACGACTTTTCGAATAATCATATCATGCTAATTCTATCAGGTGAAACTTAATCCTTTCTCACGAGTTTGTCGAGACGCGTGTTGGCGATGTAAGGCATACAACTATATCGAAAGAACAAAAGAAAGGAAAAGAAACCGTCTGTGAGAAATAAGAAATAAAATATGGTTTATGGGGTAAAAAGGTGTTAAAAGTCGACGGACTTTGCTGCCCTGCGCACAGACCGACCCACACGGGTAGTTATAATACATAGAAATGATTGATCGAAGCCTAATGCCCGGCTAACTTTTGTTTCGGTTTTATACTCATACCTCCTTGCCTACACAGCCTACCTATTACATTGTAAACGTGGATATTATTTTCTGTCTTACTTTCATTTTGATGTTATGTATTTACAGCTTCGTTATCACACGTATGTGGTACACGGAGTTTTCGGTGAAACTTGCCGCTTGACGCCGGTAGATAGGCAACCGAAACTACATATTGCATTCCTACTTATGCAAAATGTATAACCAGTTGCCTGGCTCTTGGCGTTTAGCGGCAAGATTCACCGAAAACTGCCTATATGTGTATCAACCGGTAGACTGCCGGGATTTGATGAGGTTTAATCCCCTTAGAAAGTCCCCAAATAGTGTGTCTGTATCTTGAATATAACCTATACAAAGTTCCGATCACACGTAGAGGCTATATTTTTAAGCTTTCCGCCGGCTCACGGTAGGGAAAAATTTAACAGTTGTTGTTTTGCATAAGACTTGGATGTGGGGTGGTTGGGGTCGCTGATAAAGAATCTGGAATCAGGTTTTCGAAATTCAAGATGGCGGATAAAAATCCAACAAGTCACCCTACGCAATCGCATTGTATCCACCATTATGAATTTTGAGTTCACATTCATGATCAGCGACATCGAAAACCCACGAATATCGAGTTTCATCCAAATCGAGTGACTTCGGATTTTGGTCCGCCATTTTGAATTTTGGAAATTAGTGTTCAGATTTATGATCAGTGAGTTCAAAAACCCTTGAATACCGAGTTTCATCCAAATCGAGTCACTTCGGATTCTGGTCCGCCATTTTGAATTTTGGAATTTAGAGTACAGATTCATGATCAGTAACCTCAAAAACCCTCGAATACCGAATTTCATCCAAATCGAGTCAATTCGGATTCCGGTACGCCATTTTGAATTTTGGAATTTAGAGTTCAGATTCATGATCAGTAACCTCAAAAACCCTCGAATACCGAATTTCATCCAAATCGAGTCAATTCGGATTCCGATACGCCATTTTGAATTTTGGAATTTAGAGTTCAACTGCACTGTGATACGAAGTTTCCAGTACAGCATCCTCCTCGATCCTCTGTTGGTCTATGATTTTTTGTCTGATCCTGCCTTCTTATCATCGTTTTTTCACATCAATATGGCGCCCGGATTCCACGAAAGTCAAGTTCGCAAAACGCGCAATCTTTCACGTTTTTGGCTGGCAAATCCGTAATTGTTCGAATTTTTCAAAAATTGAAACGTCAAAATAAGCAGGAAAAATGCCACTTTCGGCAAAACCAAAAACAGAAACAAAAACATCATTTTTCGATGCACTGGCCCCTTGAAAAAGCCTAGAGGGTGGTTTAGGTGACATCGAAACGATTCGTATTCGTATTTCCGTACAATTATTATTATACATACTATATGTACATTATGTACACGGTGGCCTGGGAACTCTGGTATATCTTGCAAAAGTACAATAAATAATTCGAAAGCCGTAAGAGACACGGTACCTTATACCACACACAACAGTAGCAGCAACAGCAGCATCAGCGGCAGCAGCAGAAGTATGGCGAATTATATTTTCATTCTGTCCGTCGAGTATAGCAGCGTGAAGTTGCACTCCACAGTTGTTTCACTCTCCTTCTATCTACCCTGCTTTCTACATCCCGGCACGAGGATGCATTGTCCTTATTTAAAATTTATTATAACATTTTAAAAAACACACGTACGTTATAGGTTCCAGGTTCATGCCAAATGAGGCGAAATATTTATGTTTATGCAAACAACATTACCTTGATGTTTAAAATTTTCATACTTTCTTGCTACGTCGCTATTATTCTTACTGTATTACAAAGGACGTAGCAACTTCTTGTTACCTGCTTCCATGGCCTTATGCGCATTTTCATATTTCAAAGATTCGTATATTCCGGAGATTCGATGCATGTATCGCTTCTTCAGAATTAACACCTGAAATTTGACGTCGCATATTTAAGCTTCTATATGTATATAATATAGTTAACTGTAACAAATGAATACCGTTAAAAATGGTTCTTTTCTTTTTTTTTCCGTCCCCGTTGCGCATGCAGTGTTCATGAGTTAATTAATCGAGACATGAATTATTATGACTATATGTTGTAACAAGAGTTTCCGAGGAAGAATGTAAAATGGCCAAGTCACTTACCACTTCTATACATCCCAAACGAAAAAGAACAACTACCCGACGTTCTTTTTATCATTGTTAGACAAATTGCGCATCACGTAAAGCGTTGTTGTGCAGCTTTACCGTCCTAGCAAATCGTCTCTTTTTCGCGCGGTCCGATCCATGGGCTCAGCACGTAGGTATCCTGCGGAACCTAGAAACCGTACCATGAAATATCGCGGGACGGTCCAGCGGCGTGCCTAATTGTCCTGTGCAGGACACGCGGGAAAGCCTGCAGGACGCCTAGTCGAGGAGTTGAGGGCCGCTCGAGTAGGGCCAGAGTACCGTTAAAGGTGAGGAGGAGACAGGCTGGGTATACTGCAACCATACCCAATGGCGGCGAGAGTATCGTTGGACTTGGCGTGATACAGTGTTGACCATAACACGCCGAGCCCCAGTGGAACCACTGCTCCTACGACGCCATGGCGCTTGCTGACGGCGATGGTTGAGGCCATGGCGATAGTCATGGTGGTGAGAAGAAGTGCCACTCTGTGGCTATGCGTGACTCTCTGTGTGTCTTTGTGGCGTTGCCTGGCCGCGCACACTGAATTTTACCCACGCCGATTACCATAGCCACACCACATCGCTGGCTCGCCGGAAGATTATGATCTAACCCTAACCCTAACCCTAAACCTAAACCTAAACCTAAACCTAAACCTAAACCTAAATCTAAACCCGCGGTTGCGATTTCGTTTAGCTTGTCCGAATCCTCAAGCGACGACGTTGAACCAGCTCCCCTTTCCTCTATCTACCTACCTACCAACCTACGGAGAAATCGTGTGCATGTTCGTGACGACGCAGCGTATAAGCTCAGCTAGTCGGTGAACAATGAATCACCGCTTATCGTTTGAAATTCCTCGATTTCGACCCCTAGATAAACATTCGCGACTCCTCCTATGCTTCCTCTTCCTCATCCCGCTCTCTCTCTCTCGATCACACACACACTACGACAATCCCTCCCTCCCTTAGGTACAAGCTCACCGAAAACCACTCTCGATTTCTAACCCTTTTCATCGAATTAGGTGTCCAGGAGACGGAAAAATGGAACGTCAATATTTGCCTTGGTCCATGCCGCTCCGACGACGGTTGTTGCTGATGCTTTTCCCAGGGTCTGGTGTTAGCGTTTTATAGGTTTTTTTTTTCTATGCCGCGCGGAGGTGTATAAATGAAATTTTCTTTGTTGTAAGGCTCAGCGTTTCCTGGATTGCCTTTCAATATTTAAGTAACCTAGGGATATGGATATTCTTGTGATTATTGAAAATATGGGTTGAAGTAGTTTTTTTCTTTTCTCTCAATTCTCGTTTGTCCAGAGTATTGGTACGATGTGTATAGGTACATACATACAAGAGGAGAAGCGCAACTTAAGAGCAACTGGAATGTCACTTTTGAGTACCCTTGACGCGCATATGATTAAGAGAGTAACGTTTGGATTAGGAACCAAAAATAAGAATGATAAAGACCCCTGGGAAGAAAAGAAAAAACCGGTAATGAGGTGAGACGAGGACTTGAAGCGGTTGTACGTGAACGAACGGGTTCTCTTTGCCGAGTGCACAATGAAAATACCTCCCGATGATGCGCGAGAGATAAAAGGAATGTATGTATCTCTGCATATGCGGTGCAACGTGCGCACGGGATGTATAATAGTCCACATATTATATAAGATAGAGATAAATTGAACAACTGGAATTCACCGTCTGTCTCTATGGTTATACGTTATAACATAGGAAAGTGACTTCGTACAAGTCTCAATTTCTATATGAGATCGTCGGGTTTGTGTTCGCCTCGATTTCTCGTGAGTACCAAGGCTCGTTCCGTCGTCCATCGTCCATCGTCCATATGCTCTTGCGACGAAGACGACGACGATGAGAAGCGTACCGGCGTTCATAGTATAATGCAAGGTAGGCATAGAGGCACTCGATGTAGAATAGGTAGAGTGAGGTCTCTATCTCTATCTCTATCTCTTTCTTTCTCTCTCTCTCCCCGTGTTTGTGTGTTAAGATAAAAAGTTGACTGAGAGCATAAAGGACAGGCTCATTGTCGGTCGAGGCTATGTCCCAGGAGTTTGCAGCTTCCAGCCCACATGTACACGCTCGTTATGCCTATAAGGCGTAATGGTTTATCTTTGTTCAAACGTAAACACAAGGGCCACTAAAATATGCAGATTAAAAGGAAGACCGTAAATAATATCTGCAGGAGCTGCTGGTATAATAGCTGAGAGAGGTGTAGGAGGAGTAGGACCGAGGTGGGGAGAGGTCGGTAATATGTTAACAAGATACCTCACCGCCAGGGATATTTAGGAGATAGAGTTTGTCTAGGGCCTGGGAAAAAACCGTCTCTAGGTCCTTTTTAACCCCCTGAAAAAGTTTTCTTCTGCTGTCGCGTAGGTACCGGTATTTAAAAACACAAAAAAAAAAGAAAAGAAAAAATACGTCGAAAGAGAGGAGTCGGCCAGACGCGAAGGGTGAGGGAACAAACATACGAAGGAACGGAATTCCTTATCCAACAACGGTTTGAGTTACTTGCTTTCGTTTGCTTTGGTTTAGTAGCAGCTCGCTGCTAACTCGTTTAACAATCCGTTTAGCGCCTGATGATGCCAGTCACCGACTGATTGTTGCGGTTTCCTCCTCCGGGGTATTTTATTTCCCCTTTTTCCCTTTCATTCTATTTACTTCTGAAAAATGCCTCGACATTTCCTCCTTTGGCATCCGTACACGGTTTTACATCGTGTAGATACTTTAAGACGTTGAAGCGACGTTGGTGGTTTTGCTCAGCTGTCAATTGAGGAAGAATTTAATAAAACAACGCTAGTTGCGGTATTGTTGGAAGATAACCACTAACCACATCGCGCTGCTGTTGCTCACATCATTTATTTTTCAAAACGCGTCAATTGTTGGATACCGTGTATAACCATTGCTTTAGTCTCTCTCTCCTTCTTTTCTGCTCATTACTTTTTCTCATTTTCCAATATCTTGGGTTACTCCTTGAATCAAACAGGCGTCATTTGTTTCTGGTAATTGTTGACTGTGCTTGATGTCGACTAATGTCTCTACGTGCTCAAACGAACTTCTTGATACACCTCGCACTCTACTGGATACACTATACATATACCGTGATGTTATACATATGGGTGTTTGTGTCTGTGTCTTCCTCACATCTCGTACTTCCCGGAATACTACCGCGAATTAACTCAATTCGCAGATAATTGCACCTACGTTAGTAACTATACTGATATAGCTGATGATGAGTTACTCGATTTGCTTGGTTCGTAGAGCCTGTTGGGAAATACATATAGATATCCGGTTTCTCGCTAGCTATCATTCATCTTTTGTTGTTTCGGGTTTAACTGTTCCTTGGAAGGGTGCCTTGATCCAACTTGTCGTAACATTCGCAGCTGATAAGTTAAGCAGGATTGGATGATTGCGATGCGGAACCAACGTCGTGTCAGACTTACAATGAGACACTGCTATTGGCGATTATCTTTGCGCATCGCGCTATGCTTCGCACGTATTTCGATTAGTCGTGCCGTGATGATTGATATCATATTATTATCGACGATGGAACATGACACGTCTAGAGCATGCCCATACCTGCTCTATGACTACAAGGAAGCCGTCTGCAGGCACAGTGACAACGCGTCATACTCGTCGAAATCAGCTCAGAGGAATTTAAATAAAAAATGACCTGCCGCCACTTACAGTGGTCGTTAAAAGGATAGAGACGTTGAAGAACTTTTTCAAAGCTTGGTAAAAAATTGAATTCGAAGTGGACTGGATTACGCAAGATGAATGGCGGTGCGACGAGGAGGCGGTGGACGTAAAGAATAATACCTGATAATTGAAAAAGAAAAATATTGAAATTCTTCTTTCACCGTTCGAGAGAACCGTTTCAACTTGTGTTCCTCTTGCGTGTATGTGCCTGCATGCTTCTCTTCTTTAGTACCGTCTCGCTAACCATACCTACACATTATCTACTGGTCAACGTCTGGAGATGATTATCGGTTTGAAAGAATCCATTGTTTGTTCGGAACGTAACGTCGTAAACAAAAACGGTCTTCTAATGGTTTACTCGTTGTTTTTAAGCACTAACAACCAGCAACACCCTAAGCTGATCGCCAAATCATCAGCAAAATAACACGTTGTGCATGGCTTGTTATATTATAACCAAGCAAAATGTCAATCTTATACAGCACATTACTTACTTCTTACATATTTCTTCGAACTTGTGACTCTGAGATTGTTATGTCTTCCATTGTCCACCAACGAGTCATTGGATATGAGAATGGTGATGAAATTTTTCTTTCATTATCAATTTAGATACCACCTTACAGAAGAATGAAAATCATTCTTGAAAGAACCACGCATAGGTGCCCACGACTTTACGACTCGGATTCCGGGTACATTGCAGTCTGAATGTGTGTGTGAGGTTTCCTGTTTCATTGACTTCAACTTTGATAGGCGGTTCCAGCCTAGTGTAGGTGTTTTTAGGTGTTTTAACTGCACCGGCACGTGCGATAGTGGTGTACCTAGTGGAACCTAACTATACTTGTTCCGATGACCAAACTTACGGTGTACCAAAGCACATCGGTCAGCCGGAAGAGGTATTGATAGAATAAAAAGTGTACCTAATAAGGTGTGCGCGCATACGCAAGAGGAATTCACGACCGTTATCGAGTTGGGGAGATGATTGTAGTTATTACAGAAGGCTTGTACTCGACGATAAGAAATTATTCTTAACTTTATTGTATGAAAAGAAAAATGTGTCTAGAATTTAGAACTGTATAGATAGATGATACAGGCTGCTCGGTGTATCTATTGTGCGGACGATTTTAACCCACAACTCTTTTTTGATGATAATCGTCGCTTCGGTGGTGCCCATCGTCCTTCTCCTCGATTGGCCAACTAACTCATTATTATAAATTATCTCGAGCGTACCTTTGGAAGGAGTTACTGCTCCCCCGTGTTGTTAATGACTCGAGCCCATGAACGTTCTTTATTTGTTTATTATTTTTATTCTCGTACAGTAGATATCAAGAGTCATTATTTATCACGAGTTGTAAATTAACAGATGGATCTCACGGTTTCGTTGTACACTCGTTGTTGTACTGTTACGTCTACGATCGTTCTTTAGACTACGATTACTACTACGTACGTAAATATACCGGCTTCTAATGTTGCAGGGCGTATAAATTTTTAAATCGTATCATTCTTTCACCTGTCAATTATAATGCGAAAGATTAACTCATCCTTTTCCGTCTCAAGCCTGTATCTGTATATCGCATGGAGTCTGCAGTAGTTGACGGACAGGAGGTGTGTATCATACTTTTGATGGTTAGGAAATATCTTGAATGAAATAATCACTGTTCCTGTGTTGTGGGCAGCGTTGCATTGCATTATACATATAGCGTATCTCTTTCTCTCTACCAGCCGGTTAATTTATAGCAGTGGCATCGTTTATTTCTTTCTTCGTTTATGCAGCTACACTTGAAAAAGTTGTTGGGTGTAGGCATGTACGTACATGCATACATACTATAATACCCACATTGTACGAAGGTACACGCCACGTCTGCAAGAGTAGGAAATTCGTGGGCGGGTCTGACCAACGTGGTCGACCACTTACCGCGCGTTTAGAGCAATAAAACTTACTTATACTCCCTTCTTCGGCGCCCTCGTTCTGTCCGCCAACCCACCCCCGAAAACCTACTTTGCTCCGGAGTTGTCAATTAACATGAAACACGCGTAAGTCTGGGTTAATCGTAAATCTTGGCCGGTGATCGATACCGCTTCCACTTCCGCTTCACCGCTACACTTCAACTATTTCAACCCCTCGGCACGTCGTGGATTTGGAATTAAGTCCAGCATCCTTCGGCGGCTCGTTACTTCCTTCCTTTCATCCTTTCTCCGAGACGTCGTACTTGAATCAAAAAGACACAAAAGACACGAAAGACGAGTAGACATCAATCTTTAGAAATTCAGTCAGTACTGTCATTAATTCCTTGTATTTTGGTTTTAGGTCGTCGTTGAGAGTGCGACCTCGGCTCAGAAGTATGGTGACCTTGAGGTGGATCCGAAATCCCCCGTGAATTCGGACCTACATTTTGACTCGCAGCTTATGCATCTCTACGTGATGACGCAGCGCAAGGTGTCCAAAGTCAAAGTTCAGGAATGTTCGGTGTACAAGACGTGCTGGGACTGCTTGGAGGCCAAGGATCCTTACTGCGGCTGGTGCTCGCTGGAGAACAAGTGCAACCTGAGAAGCGACTGTCAGGATGCAGCCACCGACCCCTTGTACTGGATTTCGTACAAGAGCGGTAGGTGCACGACCATAGCAAGCGTCACTCCGAATCAGTTGCAAAGAACGACTGCCAGGACCCTGGATCTGGTGATAGAGAACCTTCCGACACTCCCGGGACAGTTTCTCTGCGCGTTCTCGGCCCTCGACAAAACCCTCATAACAAATGCTACCCGAAAATCGTACGGCGTTAATTGCACCACTCCAAGGACCGATCTGCTGCCGTCGATACCTCAAGCCGAGCACCACTTCACGGCTAGATTATCCGTCCGAATGACCAGCGGACCCGACCTCGTTGCCACAAATTTTACCTTCTTTGACTGCAACACGTACAGCTCTTGTACCCAGTGCGTTTCATCGAGCTTCCCCTGCGACTGGTGCGTCGATGGTCACAGATGCACTCACGACACTGCCGAGAATTGTCGCAATGACATTTTGGTCACCGGAGTCAGCGTGAGTAAAGCTTTTTGCCGAGGAACAGTTTTAACCAGATTGTTTCCCCTTCGTTTAACCTGCGTTATATTGATCCGTTGTGTATTTCTAATTTTCAGAGAATCGGCCCGAGTTATAGAAGTGGACCAGGTTTTTGTCCAACTATAAACGCCACGGATTCTAAAGAAATACTCGTCTCGTCTGGAATAAAGAAAAATATCCGTGTCAAAGTGCATATCATTGGGGTGAGCGCAGAATTTGATCATAAGCCTAAAAATTTTCCACCATATTTAAGGTGTTCAATTTTGTGTGTGATGAGATGTAATCCAAGTATTCTTCTGCTTATCTCTTCAACAGCAATTCATCGTGCAAACGAGGTTCGTCTGTCAGTTCAACATCGAAGGACGTGTAACGAGCGTTAACGCACAACTTTTAGCAGACACGATATATTGCGACTCGACTGAGTTCTCGTACACGTCAAGGGCGCCGAACATCACGGTTCCTTTCGCGGTGATATGGGGAGGCTCGAAGCCTCTGGATAATCCCGACAACATTCACGTTGTCATATACCGTTGCAAGGATATGGCTGACAACTGTGGCATGTGTTTGGCTCTCGCCCAAAAGTACGGATGTGGCTGGTGTCAAAGCTCCGATAAGTGCGAGGTGAAAGAGCAGTGCAACAATCGAGGTTCGGGCGTTTGGTTAAACAGAAATGAAACCTGCCCAAACCCAAAGATTCTGTCGTTCGAGCCGCAGCTTGGGCCATGGGAAGGAGGTACCAATGTAACGATACGAGGAATAAATTTGGGCAAAACATTTGCCGATATATACGCTGGAGCGACGATTGCCGGACTTCCGTGCGAGCCTTACCCTGAACTCTACGTCAGGACAAAACAGATTGTATGCAGAGTCGACGGGCCTGGTACTCCTCAGGAGCGAAAGGGACCCGTGATAGTCAAGATAGAGGATTTTCGCGGCTACTCGGACGTCAACTTCGAATTCGTCGACCCTGTTATCGAGTCCATATCGCCTAAGTATGGCCCTCGGAGTGGTGGGACCGTCATCAGGATAACAGGACGTTACATGAACGCCGGAAGCAGGATACTCGCCTTCATAGACAAGCTACCGTGCTCCATAATAAGCGCCGAGGCCAACGAGACCCTCTGCATGACCAGCGCCAGTAACACCACCCGCAGCGGTGTGCTAAGGATGCAGTTTGACAGCGGAGTTAGACAGTACAACGGCGTTTTCGAATACGTCGACGATCCTACGATAGAATCCGTCGAGAGTGGCGTTCCGGGACAGGTCAAAATACCCAAGGGGATTCCTGCCGGTGGTATTAAGATATCGGTAATTGGAAAGAACCTTGGCTACGTGCAAAATCCTCAGATGTATGTCTACTACGACGACAAAATGTTCGTCTCTCAGTGCGCTACGTTCAGCCATACAAACATGATTTGTAATTCGCCCGCCGTCGAAGTATCCGAAGACACTCACCTGGACGCTGAACATCCACTGCAGCTGGAGTACGGATTCCGCATGGACAATGTCACGGGCGTACAGAACCTCTCCGCTAATGGGTTTGTGATAAATTTCATTGCACTGCGCTGTGATCGTACCCTCAAACTTGCAAATACTTCTTCATATTGGATAGCGTTACTCATACGTCGAAATCTTAGTTTATTTCAACATTTTCATCTCTCCCTTCTCACCAGTATACTTCTTACTTACAGGCACAAGGATTTCCTGCTTTACCCAAATCCTGTGTACGACGTGTTCGAGGAGGAAGTGAAGTACTACAAAAGTGACTATCTCAACATAAACGGACAGCACTTGGACCGCGCGTGTCAGGAGTCGGACGTGACTGTCCAGATCGGCAACTCCTTCTGCAACGTGACGTCCCTATCGAGACAACAGCTAACATGTCGCCCGCCACCGCTTCAGCCTCCAGCCTTGGACAACACGGGTCTTGCGAACAAGCAGGAACTTCCAGAGGTGATTGTAGTCGTCGGAGGTGGGCTGAAGTACAAAATTGGGAAGCTCAGCTACGCCTCGCCGACCGGGATTAACGGGTCTTTATCCAGACCCGCAATGTACGGAGTTTCAGCGGCCATAGTGATCCTGTTGTTCATTTTCACCGCGTTCCTCGTTGCTTACCGCAGGAAATCAACGGAGAGCAACAGAGTGCTCAAAAATATGCAGGAGCAAATGGATATCCTTGAACTCAGGGTCGCCGCCGAGTGCAAGGAGGCCTTTGCCGAGCTGCAGACCGAGATGACGGATTTGACCGGCGATCTGACCAGCGGCGGCATTCCGTTCCTTGACTACAGAACTTACGCCATGAAAATACTCTTCCCTAATATCGACGACCACGTCGTCCTGCAGAGAGAGAGACCTGAACTTATGAGAAAAGAAAAGGGACTCAGATTGTTCGGGCAGCTGATCATGAACAAAACATTCTTACTGCTCTTCATTAGGACCCTCGAAAGTAATAGATACTTCTCGATGAGGGATCGAGTCAATGTCGCCAGCCTTATAATGGTCACGCTTCAAAGCAAAATGGAATACTGTACAGACATTCTCAAAACACTCTTAGCCGAACTTATCGAAAAGTGCATGGAAGGAAAAAGTCATCCGAAGTTACTTTTGAGACGGTCAGTGACTTGACTATATATTTGTTCTTCTGTTTAATGAGTTGAATTCTTTTTCATGTCAAGTACGATTACTGATGGTGGAAATTGTCGTTATATTTTCAGGACTGAGAGCGTCGCCGAAAAAATGCTCTCCGCATGGTTTACTTTTCTTCTTTACAAATTCTTGAGAGAATGCGCCGGCGAGCCGCTGTACATGCTATTCAGAGGTATGAAGCAGCAGGTGGACAAGGGACCGGTGGATGCGATTACATCAGAGGCTCGCTACTCATTGTCGGAAGAAAAATTAATTCGCCAGTCTATCGACTTCAAGGCAATGGTAAGCGAAGGTTTGGAACGAGTAATCGGAAAATGCCAAATATTTAATAGCTTTGAGAAAACTAAAGTCGAGTACAACTGAAAATTAACTTGAATAACCATCTTGCAGACCGCCTACGTGTCGATATCCCAGCAAACTGTATTTGTCAGTGGATTGGATCCAAATACCGAGAACGTCGCGGTGAAGGTTTTGGACTGTGACACGATATCCCAAGTGAAAGAGAAGGCATTGGACACGATATACAGAGCCACGCCGTACAGTCAGAGACCGCGAAAAGACGACCTGGATCTCGGTAAGTAGCAATGCATGTTCGATAGCAAGATTAGTGGAGTTAAAAAACATCCTGCGTACTATAATGAAATAACAGTTTTTCATCGTTTGTTATCCGCAGAATGGCGCACCGGCACGTCGGGCAGATTGATACTGTACGACGACGACTCGACGACAAAGGCTGAGGGAGATTGGAAAAAGAGGAACACGCTCAACCACTACAGAGTGCCGGATGGCGCGTCTCTGAATCTAGTCTCGAAACAGTCGTCCCTCTACAACATCTCGATACTCTCGGAGAAAACTGA
This sequence comes from Diprion similis, assembly GCF_021155765.1. Classification (NCBI taxonomy): domain Eukaryota; kingdom Metazoa; phylum Arthropoda; class Insecta; order Hymenoptera; family Diprionidae; genus Diprion; species Diprion similis. The sequence goes on from NC_060114.1 coordinate 18,276,787, forward strand.
CAAGTCTCACAAATATGAAACACTGAATCTCAGCAAATTCAGCTCCGCCAGTCCTCCGTTGTCCCGTGCTACTTCGCCGCTGAACCATGATCACGACAGCGGAATAAAGTACTGGCATCTCGTCAAGCATCATGACACAGATGCTCAGAAGGAGGGCGAGCGTGGTAACAAAATGGTCTCGGAAATATACCTGACGAGGCTACTCGCGACCAAGGGTACCCTCCAAAAGTTCGTCGACGATCTGTTTGAGACCATATTCAGCACCGCGCATCGGGGGTCCGCTCTTCCCCTTGCGATAAAATACATGTTCGATTTCCTCGACGATCAAGCTCTGCTTCACGGCATATCAGACCCCGAGGTCGTACACACGTGGAAGAGCAATTCCCTGCCCCTCAGATTTTGGGTCAATCTTATCAAGAATCCAAACTTCGTATTCGATATTCATAAATCGAACATCGTTGACTCTTGCTTATCCGTCGTCGCCCAGACCTTCATGGACAGTTGCTCAACGTCGGACCATAGATTAGGTGATTATGCAAATATATTTGTCAATTTCGGCTTATCTATACTTGGAGAACTTCTAAGGACCTCCAAAAAAAACATAAATATTTACGATGACATAATTGCTAATTAATATCGATTTTTCGAATATAGGTAAAGACTCGCCGAGTTCCAAGCTATTATACGCAAAAGACATTCCAGGGTACAAAGAATGGGTGGATCGATATTATTCCGATATTAAAATTATGCCCGCAATCTCTGATCAAGATATGAACGCTATGCTGGCCGAAGAATCTAGAGTAAGTACCATCGATCTTTTGACTGACGTTTTAACCAGCTTTACACATATTTTTCACAATTCAGTCCTGCGTCACGTCAGTTTACAGTTATTTGAAATATTTGAAAATTGATAAGAATATTCCAACATCCAATTAATATACTGTCATTAGTGCGTTTCGAAACTACCTTAAACACGAGAACCAGTGATAATAAAATATTTTTTCACCCCTTTCCCGCAGCTGCACTCGACAGAATTCAACACGAACTGCGCACTCTACGAGTTGTACACATACGCGGTAAAATACAACGAACAATTAATCGTAACGTTGGAGGAAGACGAGTTTTCGCAGAAGCAGAGGTTGGCCTACAAGCTCGAGCAAGTGCACAACATAATGGCAGCGGAGGGAAATCCCTGATGTCTCGCTAACCATGTCGATAGTACAACAACGTTCACTAGATCTCGCCAGGATTTGCCGTGCTGAGTTATATTAAATAGGTATATTAAATTAAATTAAATTCAATTGATTGAAACAAAACGGAAGGAAAAGAAAGAAGAAAAGAAAATAAAAAACGCTTTCGATTCACGCGAGATAAATCCGACGAAACTGGCAGCTGGAGCCTTCGGCGAGCCTCGACCTGACAGGCTGATGGCACCTCTTCTGCACCTTTTACTCCAGTGTTGATGACATCGTCGGGAGACAATGTCATCTCGGCTAACACTTGACCTCAAGTATCAAAGGTGTATGTTTAATATTGTGCTTGAGGTAACGAGAAGTGTGTTACTAAACGATTATTACGAAGAAGATGATAATGATGATGATGATGATGATGGATAATGGATAATTAAGCTGCAATTTTCACCGCTGCGTAATTCGATATTACGTAATGTAAATAACATGTAATGATTATGAAAATTCAGGGGCGTCTGTAAATCGCATTATAATATCGCGATCATGTAACACACAAAAGGAAAGAAATGATCGCACGTAATTATGCACACACGGATCGCCGCTTCGCGTCGGATATGAAATCGTGTGATTGAATATTGTCGTCGTCGTCGTCGTTGTCGTTGTCGTCGTCGTCGTCGTCTCTATATAAATTCATATATCATCGAAGTATCATGACGACGACGATATACGAAAATAATCTTTTAAATGATAAAAATAAATGTTATTACGATAATTCATAATTAATTAATGATTATTTATAATTAATTAACAAATGTTGTATATGTGTAAAACGATTTAAACGACCTGACTATGAACTGATATACGCGTATATACATATATGTATACATATATATATATGTATGTATATACATGTATACCATTATGCATAGCATATAAATATTATATATAAATATACATGGATGCATACAATTTAAATACTATACCGTATCGATAAGTAATCGTAATTGATTTTAACGAAGAAACATTTCCATCCACCGCTACTAGCTGAGAACAATTTTTCGGAATATGAACTGAGGTTTAAGGATAACAATTAATAATAATCACTAATATTAATAATTATAGATATTTAGGATAAAGAATAAGAAATAATAACGGTAATGATGATTAATATTTCTACATATAAAGACACACACACACACACACACACACACACACACATCCACATGAAGACACATACTTACATTAATACACAAACGAAACGCTCAGGTATTTAAATATATATGCACCTAATCACCTAATCATCCGAAAAGACGTCAGAGAATGAACGCACCTTTGACAAATGTATATATATTTACGCGCGTGTGAATGTTTGCGCGGAGGCAAGGATTGGTTTTTTTTTTTTTTTTTTTTTTTTACCTCTCCCACGACAGTAAAAAGTTACAATGTACGAAAAATGTCTAATTTTTCCGGTATTACGAATTTCTCTTCCAACGGTTAATTATCCGTTTTGTCAAAGACAAGGTTTGTCCTCATCATCGAAGGTGGTTTAAAGATCGAAATATGGGTTTTTTAAAAGAAAGACATTCAATCCTACGATATTATCTGACGTTATCTATTCTTTTTACATTTTTTAATTTCAATCGGATATAGGTGATTCTGTACGTCGTCTACGCGCACGTTACAACGTTAAATACTTGAGACAAAATCGTGAAAAGACAGAAGCTGAGTGGAAAGAAAGAAAGAAAGAAGTAAAAATTTGAAAAACTCGATGAAGAAGAAGAAGAAGAAGAAGAAGAAGAAGAAGAAAATAAAAAATAAAATGAAAAATAAACAAAATAAAATAAAATCGACAACAAATCACATCCAAGCAATGGAACAGACTGTGTATTTAGTTAGGTATAGCTATATCATTATGTATGTATATATATATATTATATGTATGAACTGTAAGGCCACGTGCGCGAGAATATCTCGATGTGACGGTTGTGTTGAGTGTGCGTGCTTCCCTGTTATCACCCCTAGTCCCAAAATAATTGTATGTAATCGAAATCCCCTCACCTCTCAGCCCGTCATCATTCCTCCATTAATTGTCATTTTTCATCGGTCCATTTGTAATTTGTATAATTCGCTGTCATTCTCGTCATTATCGTATCTATTATATAATTCCGTTCTTTCTTGTTTTCTTTTTTTTTTTTTTTTATCTGGTATACACTTTTCCTTCGTATAATCGCCATCGTTGTCATTGTAACGTTACGCATATACGTGTATATTTGTGTGATGTATACATGTACGTACATATATATATATATATATATATATATATATATATATATATACGTATACGCACACACACACACACACACATGTGTATATATAGGTATATTATATAAATCCCTGGTACCCCCTCCCTTCGTCGATAAACCATTTCGTGCCACTTTTCCTCGTAAATAAAATAATATGCTTCAATGCCTCCGTCGTCATGTTGTTGTCTCATTCTTATTAATTATTGTTATAATTCATAAGGTATATATATATATATATAAGAGAAGAAGAAGAAGAACGTAATCAGCGAAATAACAAGAGAGAAAGAGAGAGAGAGAGAGAGAGAGAGAAAGAGAGAGAAGTATTGCAGGAGAAAGCGAAACAGAAATAATAATAATAATAATAATAATAATAATAATAATAAAAGTAATAACGATGATAAAAATTACCGTGTTAGCTAATAATTGATCACTGTTTAAGTATTGTCTGATTGTAACGCATCGATAACATATTATGGGTACCCGGTACAATATCATTGTATGCATATTGATGTTAATTACGACTCGTTCGAACGCAAACGTATGTAATATAGAGTATATATACATATGTGTGTATGGATACACGAATATAGATTATACAGATCTACATACATACATGTACATATATATGTATACGCGTATGCATATACATGAAACGATAATCATTAATGTTACGTTAATTATTATCATTATATATATATATATATATATATATATATATATATATATATATATATATATATATATCTGTGGATAGATAGAGTCATATTTGGAGTGAATGTATGCACGTTAATTGTTCTGACGCGTACCGAGCGAAGAAGCGAGCGGGAGGATATAAAACAAAATTTTTCACCCACAAGAAGAGAATAAAACAAACAAACAAACAAACAAACAAACAAACAAACAAACCAAATCTCCGAAAGTATTATTTCACTTACGATTTAGGTACACAATTTACACGCAACATACTCCGTACGTATACAGGTAAACGTATTGTTGTTGTTGTTGTTGTTGTTACTATTATTATTATTATTATTATTATTATTATTATTATTACTACTACTACTACTACTACTACTATTACTACTATTACTACTATCATTATTATCATAGGTATGTGGGCATGGGAGATTATGATGACGAGAAGGAAAAAAAAAAAAGAAAAAAGAAAGAAAAAAAAAAGAGTGTGAACGTTGTAATAATTGTGTCAGTTTTAACCAGTGTGTCAATTTCTATGTGCAGTTGTCAGTGGAGAAAGTATATAAATATTGCTCAAAAGAAACAAATGGAAAATAAAATAAACAAACGAATGAAATGGACGAACGACGGTGGGGGAAAGAAGTGAAAATGTTATAGGCGAAAAAAGAAAAACAAAGAAAAAGAGAGAAAAAAAAAGAAGAAAAAAAAAAGAGAAAAAGAAATTGAGAAAATTGAATAAAAACAACTATGTGTAATATACGTTTGTGTATTTGTATAGAAATGGAACGCTAACGAGGCTTAACGAAACGAAACGAAACGAAACGAAACGAAATAAAACGAAACGAAACGTACATAAATTATTGTAAAAACTTGAAGAGAAGAAGAAGAGAAGAAAGAAAAAAAGAAAACAATAATTACAGTAAAAATAAACTTAAAGATTGTGAATGAAGTGCAAACTGCGAAGGAAGTTGGATAATTGTGAAAATATTTGATGAATGGAAATTAGTAAAATCAGCATGATAAATAAAGAAATGAATAAATAAGAATATAAACGAATCCTTTAAAGAGAGAGAGAAAAAAAAAAAAAAAAAGAACGAGACGAACGTGATAAAATGCATTGCAGAGTAGGGTGGTAACGCCGTTAAATAAATAAACAGGTGAAACGAGTGAAAAAGAAATAAAAAAAAAAAAAAAAAAGTAAGAAAGAAAGAAAGGAAAAAAATAAAATAAAAATGTTGATTGTATTCATTAGCTTTGGAATATAATATCGACGATTTATACCTTGTCGTTGATTTGCCTCGAGCATTCGACAGATGAGCGTAATATGTTGTTATGAAAAACTACGACAAGCGCCAATTTATAATGGTACTAAATAAACCCAAAGTGCCTCTGGTAGATTTTTGGGCATGTAAGCTTGAGTAATAAGAATAATAATAATAAGAATAAGGATAATTAAAAACGAAACGGAGAAAAGGAAGGAAGCGAAAAAGAAGAAAAAAAAGAAAACAAACTAGAAACGTTTATTAACGATAACGTGACACAATTTACTAACAAAATGATAATAAAGACCATATATAGGTACATAGGTAGGTAGATAGATAGATAAATAGATAGATAGATAGATAGATAGATAGATAGGTGATAGGCTGTAGTCTGTGTCTGTGTCAGTGTCTGTCTGTCTGTATCCCATCCTGAGTGTCCTACCTGTCCTCCCTTTGAATGTTACATATTAATGAAATAAGAATAAGTGAGAAGTAAGGCAAAGCATAATGAAACCGCAGAATGAGAAAGAAGATCATAAGAATAGGTACCGTACAAGCAGTTGAAATATAATGAACACCAGATCGAGAAGGACATCCTTGAGAAGGACAAAATAAAAATTGAACAAGCAAAGAGGAAAAAAAAAAAAAAAAAAAAAAAAAATGGCCTCCGTAAAATTTTTAACAATTATAAACGATTCTTCATTAATCATTGAAATTGAAATTATTATCACTCTACGAAGATGAAACCGCCACGTTACCCTGTCGTAAATGCATACAATAATATAATTGCGTCATTGTCCTCGTCACGCGTTATTTCATAATTTTAAATACAAATAACAATATATCAATCACACACAAATTATAAACACAAACACAAACACAAACACAAATACCCGAATAAACATTTTACGCCTTTGCAGATTATCCATTCTTTCGCAAAAAAAAAATAATAATAATGATAATACCTTTTTGCTAACGTATAGATATAAATGTATGTGTATGTACATATGTTTATATATATTGATGGTTCCTTGTTATGATTATTATGTACGATTCTACGATGACGGAGAAATTTCCAGTTTGTAAAATTTCTAACAACATTATACGCTAAGGTACCATACGAATGCATATATATATATATATATATATATATACACACACATATATGTATATGGATATGTGTATGTATGCATGTGTGTATATATATATACATATATATATATTGAAAAAAAAAAAGACGATGGAAAGCAGAAAAGTTTAAAAAAAAAGCAAAAAAAAAAAAAAAAAACCCCAAAACAACCAAAAAATGCGAGGAAAAAAAAAATACAAAACATAATAATGATATGTAATTTGTTGTATACCGTTTGTGCGCCAGGCTTTCCCCCGTAATACTTCCTCTTGTACAATCGAAAACAATCCCATTTTTCCCGTCCCAATATCATTCCCAGTTTCATTATACCTACCTGTTCTGTGTGCGTAAATAATTATCACGCCATCTAATCCCTGTGAAACGTTATCCTATAATTGTGCGTCTAAAATACGTCTGCCGTGTACGTTCGTTTGTTTGCCTTGGTTTACTTTTTCTTTATTCGTTCAAAAAAATAAGGAATTAAAGAAGGAAAAGCGAAGAAAATGAAAAGAAGGCTTGAAAGAAAAAAACGAAAAACAAAAAAAAAAGAAGAGGAAGGAAAAGAAAAAGAAAAACTAAACAAACATTGTGCGACAGATGCGTATTTATTTCCTATATCGCGTGCGTTTGTTATAAAAAATATCGTCTCTTTATACGTATACGTATAATAATTAAATAAAAATATCATCGTGGTACGTATACATATATATGTATGTATGTACGTATGCTATTATGATATGTGAGAACAATGATGGAGTGAAGTAATTGATGTGAGATTGAAGAAAGGATGAAAAAAAAAAAAAAATTTCATAACTATAACGAACGAACAAACAAACGAACGAATAAAATGTACGAATGATTGAATGACTTTGTGGCATGTATGTATGTATGTACGATTAAACGAACAAATATTATATATATATATATGCAGAATAACGGAGCGAATGTCCATGGACTGTGTAAGACTGAGATGTGCAGCGAAGGGCTATACGATAGAAATCAGTCGTTTCACCCCTCGCAGCTCGTATATAATTATTTTTACTTCGTGATTATACATTATTATTTAAACTAAAGAAAAAAAAATGTCATTACGTACATGTGTACGTGTGTGTCTATACACGCGCACACACACACACACACACATTGTACTGCACATATATGTATATCCTTACTTATGGAAGAAATTACATCCATTTATACGTTACGTCGGTTTATACTATAATAGTCATGTTCCTTTTTTTTTATATAGTTTTTTTTTTTTTTTAATTTCTTTTCTTTTTTAACCAGTCGTTTATATATATATATATATATATATATATATATATATATATATATATTAGTAATAGTAGTAATAGTAATAATAATAATAATAATGCTAATAATGCTAATAATAATAATAACAATAATAAATAAATATAATAAATCTATATCGATCGATCGCGATCTTGCACTATGTACGTTATTTTTGTACTTTGTTTTTTTTGTCGTTGTTTCTTTCCCAATTGTTTCGTTTCCTTTATTCCATCTTTTTTTCTTTCAAATATATGACGAGAATTCGCGATAATTTTCCTTTCATTTTCACATCTAATATCTTTAATATTTGTATATTGCATTATTGTGTGTATTATTGATCGTGTAACACGTGATGATACGAAGAGAAAAAAGGAAGAGAATTGGGGAAAAAAATAAAATAAAATGAAACAATATTAAATGAAATAGAAAGTGTGAACGAAAAAAGGAAAGAGAAAAAGAAACAACAAACAAGCATCAACACAACAACAACAACAACAACAACAACCTGTTTATATATATGTATGTATATATATACATCATATATATATATATATATATAAACATGCGTTTTAAGTTATAATAATAAATCTCCAAGTTTTTTATATTATTTTTGTATAAATGTGTGACGATGATGACATGATATGCGAATATGATTAATAGTATCAATAGTGTAATAATTTTGTATGTTTATTGAACCAAAAAATAAATATTATTGATAAAGAATACATTCATATCGATATTAAAAATTTAACAATATGTACGCTGCCACGTGCATAGCGCGTAATTTTTGAACTTGTTTTAAGTTCCAACCGCGATGCAATTTTTATAGTTTCCTTCAACCACATCACAATTTTTTAGGTGAAATTATTCCTTATTATTTTCAAGCGGTGACATAAGCTCGATTTCCGCTTCACCCCGCACATCATCAATCTTCATTTCGATATTGTTTCGTGCTGGTTCCCGACGCTTCGCCACAGTCCGTTTGCTCGTGTCGTCTCGACTATCCGAGCGCAAAGCGCGGGGACCGATAACGCTGAAGACAACCGGTAGGAAGATCAAACCGTGCCATAGACCGATTGTGACAACGAGGAAAAATATTTTGAAAAACGAGCGAAATACGTAAGCCTCGGAGGTTGCCAGCAACGATAACGCGAGCAGAGTTGATCCTGCGCCAAAAACTACGGCCGCTCCAATGTGCCTCACGGCGCTTAAAGTCCGGGCCATTCTGCTTCCATCCACGTCGGGCACCTCCGAATTCAAAAAAGCGTGAGCAACGTGAGTGGCGTAATCGACGCTCAATCCTACGGCGAGCTCCAGCCCGATGCAGGACACGATGTCAACGGTCAATCCCCAGTAGTACATCAGACCGCAAACGTCGACGAGGGTCAGCAACACGCACAAGAAGATCCAGAAGCAGGTCTGGAACTCCGCGACCAGCACAGCCGTCATTCCCATCACGCATATCAACGCCAGGATCAGGTTCCGCATCACCTCCTGCGATATAGCCTTGTCCGTAACCCAGGTCGCGAATACCTTGCTCCATACCGTCACGAATCCGTCGATTCCCGACCTCGAGCAGGTCTCTTTAATACCGTCCATCGCCCCGAGCCATTCCGTGGGATGCTGGAATTTTGCGAAGGTGAATTCCATACTCGATATCAGGATTTTTGGCGCCCGTTCACCGCAAGTTAAGTTCCCTGCGAAACGGAAATTCGATTGATACTTTCCGCCCGACTTGCTAAACAGAAACTGCGACAGGTACTCGCTGAACATTGACTCGTCCACGGTTGATAAATCTGGAAATTAGAAGATAATCAACCAGTCAATATTAGGCTATATATTGAATTTAGTTTATTTATTTTCGATTAGACCGAAATTTTCACTTTATTTACATGAAAAGCGGCACGAAAGTACGATGTGATTCCCTCTTATTAGGAATGTCACTTTGCAATGCGTCATCTGGTGGAAAAAAATCATACCAACACAACCAGGCTAACAGCTGACCATGTTTTTCCGCATGTGGATTGTAGAACAGGTATATTATTGATTACATTTCATTAATTTACGTGACATGAGTAATTTGAAACCCGAAGAATTACAATTTTCCTCTATTAAAATCGAAGACTCAGGTTATGTGGTGATAAAATGGCGCCGACAACCAGGCTCTGACTTCATGAGGACATTTTCCAATAGTTTCTTCCCGCAAATTCTTATTTCAGTTCGAGATTTTTTCACGGGATGCGTACGCAATGCAGGAATAGAGTCGAGTGTTGAGTCGGAAATAAAGTCCTATATTCAACATAGGAATAAAAGTGAAATATTCTGTTGGGTGATTATTGCCCGAGTGAAAGCGGGAATAATCTTCGACTTTATCCCCTTGTGACATAATGTACTATTATTTGTTGTCTACTTCACTGTAGAACAAAAAACCTTTTATCATTCCTAATTCATACCTTTGTCGTATTGGTTCTGCGCGAACCGGGCAAATTTCACCGGCCACTGATCAATATTCTGCAAAATGTCCAAGCTCCTCAAGGTCTCGCAGAGTTGTAAAATTTTTTGAAAATTTGAGACATAATCGAGCTTTCCCATGAAAACAAATCCCTCGTGTCCCTGTTCGGGATAGTTTTGTTTGACTTCGTTCAAATATTGTGCCAGATACGTTCCCTCCGGTAAAAACCACTCGGGATCAAAACGCTGCTCTAAACGAGTCGAGCCGTAGATACCGAAGGCTGCAATACCGGCGGTTATCATCAGCACCGCGGGTTTTCCCCAGCTCGTTAATACCCCGCGGGAATACAGGAAGCCTGTGACACGCCACGAGATGCGATCTTCGTTTTTCGGCCGTGGCTGATAACCGCTGTGCACTATGCACGGCAGAATCCCGTTCCTCTTGGCCTCGATCCGCTTCGTGTCCAGGGTGAAAAATCCAACGAAAAATGTGATTTGCAAAAGAAAGGTAACGAAGACACCGACTGCTGCGTAAATACAGAAGGATTGAAGAGACGGGAGGATCTGCAACCAGACATAAAACCGCCCTAAGACTATCCGCACTGTAGTGCATGCATTCGAGAGTTCATCTTCGTCATTCACTCACCGTCGAAGCGCCTATCACAAAGGCAACGACGTCCGTCAAGGACGTTATGAATATCGAGGATCCCGCGTGGCTCAGCATCAGTGCTATTCTCTCGGTCAACGGACGGCCATGATTCTTCTCGTTGGAATGGAGCTGGTCCCAGGCTGCGACCATGACGAATATGTCGTCCACCCCAAGACCCATTAGCATGAAGGGTAAAGAGGTGTGAACTGGTCCGTAAGGAACTCCGGCCAAGGAGCAAATTCCAACGGCGATGATGAAGGCTCCACCTACGCACATCAGCCCCGCGGTGGTCAGGCAAAACTGTTTTGGACAAGGAGAGATGGGTAAAAAATTGGCGAACTAGGGTAGCAGCTGCACCATTTGTGGTCACTCCAACACTTGTGGTGAAAATTCGTTTCACTTTAAAAATCTTCAATTACTCTATTCGTGACGAAAATCCAACTTTGAACAAGTTCTAATGAATGATTCTTACGCGCCACTCGACCCAGTTGAATCTGGAAAGCATAACTTGAACGTAAAACGACATCAGTATTACTCCGGCAATGACTTTCGTGATGTCCTGAAACATTGCTGAAGAGCTGATGTCTCCAAAACTCCTGCCGGCTTCATACCAAAGAGTCAGGCCTCCTTTCATGGTCTGTTCTTCCAGCCGAAGGTTGTCAGTTTCATCCTTGGCTGCTTCCAAAAAGGCTTTTTCCCATTCCAAAACATCTTCCGTTGCCTGTAGTAAGAATCTTTAAACTCAGGGAACGAAAGAAGGAAGTCGTCCAATCCGATCGGTAATGCTCGTGGATACTGTCACCACGAGCAATACGGAACTCATTATCAGACTGCAGCGTAGTTAAAGATGAATCGGCCGGAATTAAAAGTTTGAGAGAAAAATCAAAGACAAACAAATCTGGGTATAAAGGAGGGAAATGAAGGTTTAAAAAATTGCCAGCGACGTTACCGACGCCGATGATAGTGTAGACACGAATCTAAGAATGTCCCTACTATGTAATAGAAATACATATCCATAGACTCAAATCTATGACGTAACAAGGATATTGTTTTATTCGTGTTCATTATCATTGGCTCAAATACCGCTTCTGGAAACTTTTTAATAGTATAATGTGTAACAAGAAGGCAAACTCGGTCTTTTCGGACCGAATGTATGTACTTTTGCAATATGAGTTGTAGGTGAGCCGAAGACGAATATTGCAAATGCGCAACGCCAAAAGGCCGTTGTCTCCTTGTTGCACACGATTCTTTATATAACAAGAGTATGTGACGCTTTTTTCACGGAGAACGAAATTGAGGTTAGGATTGCGTCATGTCAGATTTATTTGCGACTTTCAACTCGCCTAAGAGTTAAAATTGGTCTTTTCAGGTACTAGGACTAAATAAACCAAAAATGAATAACTCACGACGGTGATAACTCGTGACAAAGATAATTCTTATTTCATTTCTATATTGTTTTATATACTTATAGGTATGTGATTATTACTTAGCTTATTATTTTCATCTCATGAAAAATCGCGTAAAACATGCTCGCGTTGTATAAAAGACTTTTTCCCTCTTTCCAGCTTTTTTGTTTCAGACAATGGGGCCCATCCAACCTTAACGCACCGTCGCGTCGTCCATTTCGAAAATAAGAGCGGACTAGCTGTGCCCTACTTTACCCAGTCAGCAGTTCCCACGTCGTTGCCAATTTTGTTCATGTCAACCGCTGAAAAATTCACGTTTAAAAACCATTGGGTTTTTACTGCCTTTGCACCGATTATCCGTCCACTATCGTCTCTGATTATGCCGCCGAGGAGTTCGCCGTAATTCATTTTATGTCCCAAACTGGGACTTGTCCTTACAGTTTTTATACTGCGGACAATTTCATCCGTTGTCAAATTACTCATCGTAGCATCGTCGAACTTCCATATGTCCAGAATGCTCTTCAGGTAGCAGCTTTTTTCGAACGAATTATACGCGCTGCAGTACCAGCTAGTCGGTACCCACGACAACAGATCGAAGCTGTCCTCATCCTCAGAATCGTTTCCTTCAAAGTCGAAGAAATTGTCTTGACCATTGTCTGACGAGTTGATCTGACGTTTCGTTCGCGCAATTTCGGGAATTACAGGAATCCTGCGAGAATAATCCATATTTCATGTTTTTCTTTAGATACGAAGAAATGGAAGTCTTTGTAGTGTGTTTTTCCGCTTTTTTCCAGATAATAAATAACTTCTTTTACATAGATCGATATGTGCGTTACACACACATTACACGAATGTAAGACAGTCGAATGACACATCGTTTTCTACAGAGATTGTTAATCCGGGTAGATTAGTACGTATGGATAAATCGGAAGACTTTATAATCTTGAAACTGCTACGCTACTGTATTGATAACTATATCTTTGTGTAGATTAAATTGACACGCCTTCGTGATTGCAGCTAACAGTATAAGTAGTTTTTGACCAGGCATATCGTTATGTTTTAAATCCTTGAACTGGAATCATGAATTGCTCTAACCGCAGAGATCTAGACATAAAATCACGAAATTACGTCAAAGAGATTCACAATATGTGGATGTATGCAAGACGAGATGCGACTGCAAAATTATACTACGTATTTCTAATATCATTATTAGTATTATTATTATATATTTCTCCAACATCGAGTCATAACTATACTTAGAACAAAATCCATAATATAATATTGTTATTAGTTTTTTACTGTGATAAAGCACTAAACGCACAGGTAACATCGATGACCCCTAATAAAAGTTACTCAACTTCTCTATCCTTATCTTCACATCTTCTTTCGTGCGTAGAGAAGTTAATTGCTGTTACATCCTCCCCTCATTTATAACAATTACTGTTATAAATATAATTTTAAAAAAAACTCCAACACTTGGATTACAAGCCGCAGGAGCAGATAGTGCATGAAAGTAAAAAAATGTAATTCATCCCCCGATTGATCAGCCCCTTCGTATAAATTAATAGGGATAAAAATTCTTACTTGAAGCACACATCTGTCCAGGATGTGTTTCCTCCCGTTGTTGCGTGTGACTTTAATATGCGGCTCGTCACTTCGTTCAGCTACAAAATTATAAGGAAGAATTTATCAACCGGATGTTACGTGCGTAAACATCGTATAGTTCTTGGCTTGGCCAACAATAGTTTTTGCATTGACGAACTCGGCAATTAAACAACTGCCGTGTGTTTAGTCTCAAGGATACAGAATATTCGAGGATTGCCATCGATAATGAATCGTGAATTAGAAACGATGAAAAAAAAAAAACTTGTTCTATGTAAGTACAAAATAAGTGTATTTGTGGTTGAAAACCGGTGAGGATTTTTACGATTCATTTTTTTTTATCAACAGAGTTTCAAATTATGCTTAGGTACACAATTTTACTGTGTAAAATTTGTTATTATGATTTTAATCCGCAGTCCGTTTAATTGCCTTACGAGACCAATTTCTTCGAGTATCTTAAGATCAGAAGTCGTGAACAGATACGATCTTAATAGAATTCACCTGTACAACCATTAACACGTGTACAAACGTTGTAGAAATAGTTGGTTTTCACTTCGCAGAAGTCATCTGATATTAGGAGCAATTTAACTATTTTCTCACTACGTGTTTGCAGCAAGCAGCGCGTGATTTTCCTTGAGATAAGTTTCAAGTATATGTGAAAAATGCAATGTATGTACGAGTCCTATCGTATCATGCGCACCTTCATAAGCGCCCGAGGCTCCAAGACGTTTTTACCGGTCATAATTAAAGTTTGGACTCTCATTCCTTGACCGAAATTCTCCGTAATCCATTCCGTATCTCGTACAAAATCAGAGTCTGGAGGTACCCAGAGTTTGAGAGGATTCTTCTCTTGTCGGAAACACAGAAGTCCCGCGAGGCAAAAGAGAACCACAATTGTACTTCCGGCAAGCCATCTACCCGGACGTTGTGCAATACGAAGGCCGAGTCTTTAAAAAAAAAAATCAATATTTCAGGGCGAATACACGAATCTTCTTCTGTATCATTATATTTTATGTCTTACTACACTTTAATGTAATACTAATGTACTCGTATCTGCGTAATGAGACAAAGGGTATCAACTTTCTTCATACGTTAACAACAAACTTTGTCGGCTTGGTAATAGTCGTATAATTATTAAAATTTGTTCAATATATCTGGTATTCCGATGTGCTGATTAATTCAAACTTCAAATAGAATAATCATCATACTAATTATACTAATATTTACCAAGCTAATAAATTTTTTTTTAAATATCAGATTATTCGATGAAAAATGATAGATAATGATACTATGTAGGATGTAAATAAGTTGAATAAATTTCATAACTCTAATTGGGCGAATGTCGTTCTTTTTAGCAGGATAAAATTATGTTGTGCCAATTTCGGTTACGTAAGTTTCGGTTCTTCGAGTATCTTAAGATCAGAAATCGTGAACAGATACGATATTAATAGAATTCACCTGTACAACCATTAATTATACGTGTACAAATGTTGTGGAAATAGTTGGTTTTCACTTTGCAAAAGTCATCTGATATTACAAGCAATTTAACCATTTTTTTTAGAGACTTAGTTCTTCTCTCGCATGATTAATTTAAGGTTTAAGCGGCGTTGAAAACAATTAAAGCAATGATTTAACCCTTAGCGGTCACACGGGGTAACTAGTTACCTCAGGCTCAGAAAAAGTAAAATTAGAGGTCTAAAATATGTATTTAGAAGCTAATAAAACAAAAAATAAAAAGCAAATTTCGTGATTTGTAATTTTTTTTATTTTTCCCTACAGTAATTTTGCAAAATAAATATACTTTTTGAATGATCGGCGGATACTGTTACATCTTTATGGTAGTGGTATATGTTGTGCGTACAATGGCTAAAATTTTTGCCCTTAATATTGAAAAATGGCGGAGTAATGAATTTTTTTCTGAAGAAAGCCATTTTGCTGAATTTTCACATATATTACTAGTTTTTAGAACGCCATCTATAAATTGGCCGATAAAAATCATTAGAAATGTTGAAGAACTCTTTAACAAACATGAAACAATAGATTAGAAGTCTTAAAGCACCCATATGTCTTGTACAACTAGGTTCTTCAGCGTGGGGTAATGAGTTACCCTATGTGGCCGCTAAGGGTTAACTGACGAAAAACCGCGATACTCAATCCTTGGATCGAAGAAACTAAAAAACGGCTTTTAGATGTCTATTGAATGGTACCGAGAAATCAGAATCTAACGAAACAATAAGATGCCAATTAAGTTGTTCAAGCAGTATTTCTTCTGCAATGGAAAATATGGAAATTGTTTACCCCGGTTAAAGTTGCACATGAAATCGAATACGGCAGAAATAAAATACCGCGATAAAACGTATACAAGAAATCTTCAGTGAAAGAGCCTGAGCAACCTCCCAGCGCCAAATATGTACAAGTTTTCGTTTGGAACCATTTTGCAATATTTAATCCGCTGCGCTCGGTTCACGTCAAAGGTGGTGTCACGGTGTGACGCTAGCAGTAATCGGTATGCGCATGCGCGCGAGGCTCGTGGGATTGCCCTTTCGTCAGAGTTTCCCTATATAAGGAATGTGAGTACATACATGATACGCTCGCATCTTCCATGCAAGCTTATCTCATTATTATATTATCATATTCACATGTTGTGCGAAAAATTTTTTGGTATCCCCGATAACGAGACACGATAATCAGGACCGAGAGTTAGTTCAACAAGAAATTATTAATAGATAATATGTAGAGCGTATTATGACTTCATAAGCACATATTTTGCATAGATACAGATAACCGTCGAACCTATTGTTACTCGGGAAAGTATGCACACGTGGGGAATTCCATGCGAACCCAACTAACGCCTGACCTTCACCATTTTTCGTTTTGTTCAAATTTTCTTCTGATATTATCCCAACTTTGAAACAGTATCCTGAATCATTTGAGATTTCTGATTCAATTGATTAATTATTTACAAATATTGAGAGTGATTTTGAAACGAACCTTTTCAAAATTGTCAAATTTTCAAAAACTGTATTTTCTGTTCCAAATATTATAATACCGGGTCCACGATGGGCCGATTTTTTTTACAAAACACGTTAATTTTTTTGATCAACTAAAACATTGTTCAAACTCTTTGATAATTTCCGAAAAATTTTCAAGACTTCTATTTTTGACTTCAAACATTTCTAGACCAGTTTCATTATGAAGTCCATGAAAAAAAAGTTGAATGTGCCAAAAAAATTCACCAGAATTGCTCTAGAGTAGAACCGGTCTAGAAATGTTCTAAGTGAAAAATAGAAGTTTTGAGAATTTTTCTGGAATTTTCAAAGCGTTCAAACAGTGTTCTAGTTGATGAGAAAAATTGAAGGTGCTGAAAAAAAATGGGAAAAAATCGGCCCATCATGGACCCGGTCTTGAAACGCTTAGAATGGAAAATGCAGTTTCTGAGAATTTTTTGAAAATTTTAAGAACGGTCCTTTTCAAAATTAACTTTAAAATTTATAAATAATCGAGCAGTTGAATAAGAAATCTGAAAAAATTCGGCCTAGTGTTGCAGAGTCGGGACAATTTCAGACATTTTTTTTAACAAGATCAGACATGGCCAGGGTCAGACGGTGGTCGGGTTCGCATGGATTCCCTATATGTATATATAAAAAATTCGTGGCTACTTCATTGTTTTCTAAACCGCGATTGGTATAGCCGGTGACTAATATAAGTTTCGCAGCGTGCGCAGCAGAGTTGAGAGATACAACCACAATCTATATGATTTTATTTTTATAATTTATGTCCGCTGGTAGATTATAACAATAGCAGTTCTATAGATTATTTATTATTTATTATACGATGGAGGGAATTGTTTCGGGTGATAATTGTTATTATAAGTGAAGAAATTAAAAGAAGTAAGTGAAGATGGGAAATGTTTTTCAAGCGTTAGTCGCGGTAAAATTAAAATAATAAATGATGTACCTCTAATTTCAACTTACTCATAAAAGATATGCTCCGACGTTCGAGATATGTGCATAGGCACATGTCTCAGAAGCATCCGGACCGAATGTTTCGCTTTCCTATCCGAGGTATTTTCCATCTCACTATATTCTAATCTGTTCTGATGTTGCCGCTGTGGCGTGTAACTATCCTAAACTTTGCTCGAGTAGTTTTACCGAACGTCTCATACTTCTGTTTTATTGAAAAAAAAAAAAAAAATATATGAAAACACGAGTGCGCCGGTCACACAGAAAGCACAGCGCACGCCACTGTCATCCACATTCACGGTATGGTAGACGACACGATTCTTTGCCCAGTGGGCAATGTATGTACTTCTGCGGATAAATGGTTGTTATTGTTACCATTTGTCCGTTACCAACAAATCCGGGTAATTGAGCATTGATTGATCGACTGTATCACGAATCAAATACTCGACCCGGTACGCTCTGATCACTTCTAGAACGCTAAATTCCCAACAACCATCGATGGAAGACCACTTAAAATAAAGTATTACTGGAACGCTTGCCGTACCGTAGCGTTACCCGAGAGAGTGTCTCCAAGAATGACAGAAAGATGGGAGGATTCTGCCTTTCCCAGATTAATCGTTGTTGATTGTTAATGAAAGAGATGGAGTTGGGAGGACTCCATTTGCTCTCTTTTACTAGTAGGAAGCAGTTTTTTTTAAGCCATTGAGTATAGGCCTTATAGACCATGTTCCATAGGTGGGAAGGATATTTCTATCTTTGTCTAACTTTTGCGTGGGGATAGACTGGCGTTCTAACGTCAAACGGCACTCCGCGACCATTCCCAGATGTTAGACACTAGATCCGATCGCGCAAGCATAGCTACACGCGCAGTCAGCAGTTTGGGGTCACCGAGTACCGATTAAATATTGAAATACAGTGGACAGTGGCCGTCCTATCGCGCTGTTCAGAAAAAAACCGGAACAGAGAATATATAGGGTTGCTAAATGAAATTATCTTACCTGTACTGATTTTGATGATTTCTTACCTGGAAATAGCTAATTTTAACTATTATGATTATTTTGCTTTAACTAGATTTATTCAATAATTTGACGCGCAGCAACAATTTGAAGTTAATATAATGGAATGGAAAAGAATACTGAATTTCAGTTGTAAATCATACAGAGTAATGATGTAAGGAATGCAAGATGATGGAAGATTAATACCATGAGACTGTACCGCGGAGAAGCCACGAATCCGGAGGTAGCTTAGAGCGACAACTACTAGAGGTAGTACCCATTAGTGATGTAACGTATATTCACATTCACATTCGCATCCGCATTCGAAAAAATAGTACGAATATTTTGCGAATGTGAGAGTCATAAATACTTCATATTTAGCTTTTGAAAATTGTGAAAATAATATGAAATAGGACAAAAAGCACTCGTTTGAACTTTTATTATCTTCATGTTTGCCAATTCCAAAAGGAGATTATTATTAACACTCAAACCTCGCACATGGATCATTCGTGTCCCCTCAGAATTTTTCACGTGAGATAACTAAACAACCGACGTAGTTGTAAGGATGGTGAGGTGACACGATAAAAAAAGATTCCATAAAAAGTGTCGCTCGTTACACAAGGTAGAATAGTTAGTTAGACACGAGTGACCCATGTGCGGGGTTTACGTGTTCCAAAAAATGATGCGGGGTTTAAGTGTAACAGACCTTTGAACGTAGCTTATGTGAGATTCTATGGCTTCACTCTGAAAATTTGAGTTTCTTACCGACAAAATCTCAACTTTCACATGAAAAACTCAAAAGTAAGATACAGTTTGGTGGTGCATGAGAGAAAAGGTGTTTTTTTGCAGAAAAAAATGTTTTCGAGCTTGATTTCGAAAAGTGATCAAATAATGAATAACATATTCGGAAAGGTGAGAATTTTTTACACAAGATACCGATTTCTTCATAATTTCTTTTATGCCGACAATGACACGAAAACAATTCACTTTTGAACCTCAATTTGGTTGAAATAAACTTTGATGTTGCAATTCTCGCGAACGGTAAGTTCGAGAAGATTCAAACTTAGTCAACTTTTTAATCTTAGTACACACTACAAGAGGTACAAAAAATTTCAGACAAAATGGATTTTTCTACGTGCCGTTCATTTGTTGATAATTGGTGGACAGGCCCATATACTCTAAGAACCAACCCAAACATGGAATGAATGACCGTAAATGAGCCAACAACTTCTCGTTTGATCTCCCATGTTTAATACCCTTCTCGTTGCATCGCTTTATTTTTACCTAATTTGATCAACGTGGCCAACAAAAACATCTTTGCATTCAAAAGATCGAATTAAAACTATTTTCGCTTTGGATTTTCGGTTCGAAATGCTGCCAAAAACCGCCGCCATGTGGCGCTTGAGTAGCGGGTAACCATCTTATGATCGTGGAATAAGTTATGACTATCTTGGTTATGACCACAAGTTAGTTAGTTATGACACACAGCAGCTGACGGCAGCTTCCATACCCCGGGGTATTTGACTCTTTCGTGGGTACCGATGCCATGTTTCGTTGATCAAAAACGTTTAAAATAATTGCCGACAGTCGGTGTAAGTGCATCTAATTCCTACTTGCTAATGTCGTGAGTGCATTCGAATTACGAGAAACACGTTTGAGTAGCGTTGTGTGCTTTAACGAGTATAAAACAAATGCCTCTCTATCTCTTGCGATCTTGTTTATACGTCGCCTTGATCTTATTTTGACTTTTCGGCACCTCGAATGTTCGCATTTGTATCCAGTACGTGAATCCGGAGTAAGTGAGGACATGGAGAAATCTGTCAACATTAACCGTGGACTTGGCTTTTTGCAACAACGCAGTCAAGCTGGATGAATCTGATCAAGAATTGGGTGACTGTGAGTGAGTCTTGCATTCTGTTTCTTAATAGTACTAGAACAGTCAAATCGTTGTTGTGTTGTTGGTAAATCTGACAAAATGAGATAATTTCGATACCGTAAATTTCTTACAACCCGCTGAGTAACTATTTTTTTATTCAATGAGAAATATCCTGTGTTATAAAATTCGTAATACTACCGGATCTAGATATTTGCCTCTGAGTTTTTAAAAACTGTTTCTACACAGTAAGATCTCATTATATCGTTCTACACCCAAGTTTGAATGCGACTTTTGTAAATGGACTTAATACTTTACGATTGTGATGACAAACCTGTTACCTTCTCCTGCGAATAGCTATATCCCAATGGAACATCGATGTATGTAACATATATAGTTCGTGGTTATACGTGCATCGGATAAAACTACATAATTTGTGTAGAGAGGAACTGTGTTTTCAATTCCCATGATTGAAACCAGGAGATAGGTGCATGATCTACAGGATTGCATATAGTCTATGACTGTGCATCATCTGAGAAACGGCAAGAAAAAATTATTTGGAATGTGACATACGTATTTTGGGGAAAATGAATATTGTTCCGAGTAAAATACTCGACGTGGGATGGAAATTTGGGGGTAAGGATAACATCGGTAGTCACGAAGAAAACAATCTGTTAGAAAGACAGTTGTTCGGTCAGTATAACTGTACAAAATACAGTCATAAATGTTAATTATTTTTTATTATGACAGTGACAGCGGCGAGTAGCGAATCTGATAGATTGGGAAAAACGTTTCTCCAGCTACGATTACTCGTCGACGAGGGTAACGGGGAAACAAATAGTATATTCACGGAAATGACACTTGGACAATTTTACAAATTCCTCCATGAGCTTGAGAAAGCCAAAAGCAGCTTAGAGTTGTTGCAATAATTATGATAATGAAAATAATAATATATAAAATAATAAATCACATACAAATATTTATGTATAGTATATAAATATTGTTGATGCATAACATCGCGTAAACAATACCGTCATCGATACGCCTCGATTCAAGTATTAGAAATATGTTTATTCAAGTATTTCTACGCACTGCTAAAAAATGATAATTACATTAAATAAAAATTAATCTCGCATGATGCATATGTGTATACATTCTTACGTATATTTATAAAAATTACAATTCATCCTCAACTTCTAAATTCCTAATTATTGTTTACTGGTTTTGCTGTTTCTTTTTAAGGATAATTAATCTTAACTTATCATATCACTGGTGTACAATTTCGGTCAAAGCTATATTATCTTTTCTGTGGTATTTGTAAATACTTTTTGATTTTGGTTTTTTTTTTTTCCGAAAAGTTCATTTTCTTTTCAACTTGTTTCTTTACCTGCCTTCGTCAATACCTCTACAAGTATTCTTGCGCAGATATGCCCTTTTACTTCTCCACTACCGTCATCAAACTTTTTGACGCATAAGTGTACATCGAAATGAATATAATTTGGTGCTGTCGTTTCATTGAGATTTCACTCCACACTTCGTTCTTGCTCAGGAACCAGTATCTGACGCAGAAGAGTCGTCATCTGAAATTTAAGATAAATCGATCATGCCTAACAAAAAGCCGTTTATACAATTCTGGCAATTAAATTATTACATCTAAGTATGTATCATCGGTTAATCTTTGGTTTCTCTTTATTTTTCCGCTGACCCTTGTGAAGCATGAATGATAATATTACTTCGAAAGAAAGAATGGAGAG
The DNA here is from genome assembly GCF_021155765.1 of Diprion similis. Taxonomy (NCBI): domain Eukaryota; kingdom Metazoa; phylum Arthropoda; class Insecta; order Hymenoptera; family Diprionidae; genus Diprion; species Diprion similis. The sequence continues at coordinate 18,299,352 of NC_060114.1, forward strand.
AAATGACAATTTGAAGACAGAGCAAACACAAGCTGAAGACAATAGCGGAAAATTGATACAGAGTAGAAAGCGATAGAAGAAATTCGCAATATTAACATTGGTCCGTCCAGCTTTCGCCCCCAAATAAACGTGAAAAAAATATACATTTCAGTCAAAAATCGTGTTATCTTCTTTTTTTTTTATTTATTCATTGTTTAATTATCAAAAGTCGGATGTACAAATCATTATACATGTGATGTCGTAGCTTAATATTACCGTCAGAGTCAAAATGTTTAATTATAATAAAAGTAATAAGCGATAATCTATAAAAAAAAAAAAAAAAAAAAAAAAAAACTTGAACTAATACCTCTAAGTTAATTTGAATTTCCAAAAGAGAGAAAAAAAATTACTCTTTCTAATACTAATTAAAAGCGGATTTATTTCACAAAGCGAATGACAATCGTCATTGATTAAAAAATTTGTATGATAACATGTATTAAAAAAAAAGGATTCAGAAAATACCGAGGGGATTGAAAAATCAACAATAATATATGGTAGAAAACGATGAACAATAATGATAACAACAATTGAGTATTATCGGTGATTGATATAACCGAAAAAACGGGCAAGACATGGTAACAATTCTTAAAATTCTCGCATCTGAATGTACAAGTTAGGACAAGTGCTAGTGTAGAAAAAATTCGTCATGTGGAGAGCGGGGTGTTTAATAAATCTACGAGGCCTTTTTTTCGCGGTGTGTGCATTAGCCATCACTCCTCTTTGATTATACGGCTCAGTCAATGATACAGCCGGACTTTTAGTTAAAGAAGAAGCCTCTCTTGCATTTAAGAAGTCTTTTTGCTGTTCAGACTTGCCTTGTTCGGCTTTTTCTCGTATCGACTCAAGGACGGGTAGTACAGCACCTAACAATGGCCTTCGCGGTGGTTCGCCAGCCCAGCATTGCTCCATTAGTGCCCAACATTCGTCGTCAAAATGGTGGAGTCTTTCCGGTCTCAGGCCTAAACATATGATAAAATGTTATTAAACGAAGAATAGAGGTTGAAAACAATACTTTTTACTCAATCTCCGCAAAATATTAGAAGCTCGAATTACTGTTCCTTTCCATTGAACTATTCAGTCGAGAGACAAACAGCTGACGACGTTTTTCACTGATCAATTTAATTGCCGATGCAAAGTTTTCATCGATCATCTTGTACCCACCTCTTCTTACGCTTGTCCAGAGTTGTTCCTTGTTGTGGAATTGTTCGAAGGCATAGGGGAGTCGTACGTTCCCTGCACAAATGTACCAGAACAAGACTCCGAACGCATAGACATCTACGCTGCTGTCGTAATGTCCAGAAAGTAGTTCCGGCGCCATGTGTACCGGAGTGCCGACGATACTTCCAGACATCATTGCTTCCGGTATGCAAAAGCCGAGATCCGTTAGTTTGGCACGGTTGTCAGTATCCAATAAAACATTCTTCAGTTTGATGTCGCGGTGAACTAGTCCTTGGGAATGAAGATACCTTATCCCCTCGACGACGTCTATTGCAATTTGAATTCTTTCAAGCCATGACAGTCCCGCCCTTATTCCGCAGTAAAGGTCTCGGCTCAAACGGTCCGTAACAAGTAATACAGCTGGCGACAGTCCGCAACCGCCGCCGTACGAGTCGTCGACAACCGAACCGCGCAGCTTTACTATTCTTTTGTGATCGGGTATCGATCTTGTGTAATAAAATTCCATTGCCAAATCGTTCCAGTGTTTGTCGTCGGGCGGAACAACCGATTTCACCGCACACGGACCTGGCGCCCCTCCCCATTCGTCGCAAGAGAAAACAACGCCGTACTGACCCCTGCCAATCTCTTTGCCCTGGCGTGGTGCCCCATATCTCACCATATCGCTCATGGATGTAGATTCCAGGGCAAGTCTAGCCAGTCTTGGGGCGTGGAATTTCCTTATTGCAACCCTCTGCTCTTCCGTTCTTTCAAGCTTTCCAGAGTAATGACTTTCCAGAGAGCGAAGCGCCGACTGAAACGAGTCGTGCGACGATTTCACTTTTTCTCTGAACTGTGTCGCTATGGCTTTAGAGAGTCGGGCTGAGTTTAGAGAGTTCAGAACGTCGACGGCTACTCTTCTTCTCCACGAAACGTCGAGTACTGGTGTCGATGACCACGGAAGCGGGAGGGACTTTACTAATTGCCTTAATCTTTCTAGAAACGAGTGAACCATTGACATGGAATTGTCGGTTAGCTCGACGTTGTAAGCTGCCGATAGTATCTGCTTGAGCGCGTCGCTCGCCAACAGACTCGACTCGTGCTCGTAACTCCTTTCCAGACTCAGCAAACACCTCTGCAATGTTCCAACGAACGTTTCTCGCAGGCAGTCAACAGACGTCACTAACTGTTTGGCCACTCGTTCACTCAGAGAACTGAGCAGCAGTCTTTGGACTTCGAGCGTCGCCGCGCGAATGGTGTCGCACCATTCTCTCCTTTCGCCGTTTTCCAGGTTAATACTTTCGCTGTGGTAATTGCCCTCTCCCTCGATCAGATCAGTCTTCATTTCGTCAATAATGTTTTGTATCAGTTCAGTAACCTCCTCCTGCTTCTCGCTTACCAGCTTCATCAGACTGTTGTACAGCACGTTCTCCTTTTGTCGCGCGTATTGTATCCTGCGCGGCGTTATCTGTAATTCTCTCGCCATGTCGAAAGCGCTCAGTATGAATTTGCGTAGACTGGTCGTATGAACTTCGTTCAACATGTTGCTGGCGTTCACCAAATACTTCTGCAAACACTCCTCTGTAAACCGAAGTACTTGGTCCATCTTTTGCGGCGAATTTATAAACTGACTAGAGCTGCTGTAGTCGCTCCCGTCGAGCCAAGAAAGCTGATCAACCTCGACAGATTCTTCCATTCTCAAGAATCCCAGACTAGCTATTTGATTCAGCCATGTCAGACCGAGGAGATTCATTTTTCGTGTGGTTCTCTCCTCTCCGTCTTGCAGAGACGTCGACCCGTTTTCGTATACGGTTTCCTGGAGGCGGTGTTGTTCGGATTCTGTTAATTCCGTGTCTGCATTGTCGAGTAACATGTTGATTTCCGAGGATATAAAGAGAACCGGGTAATCGGGATAAGTTTCCTTCAGGTCTCTCAATTCCTCCAAGTTTTCTTGGCTCAAAGGATGGTCTCCCAGCGCGTAGAAGAATATCGGCAAGACTTTGAGGATTCCTCTTGACAAGACTTCGGTGGCCCCGTCTTTGGGGGTCACAAATATCTGTACATTATCTCGCAGCAGGACCTTGTCTACTTTCACTTCAAGAACGGCTGGGCAATTGATGTCGTCGTTCTCGGTTCTTGTTAGATCTTCGACAGGAAGAGTACTCCACGTTTTTTCGTTGCACTGGAGCCTTTCCACAACCTCGTATTCCAAGTTCAGTGTCAGACTGACGTGATTCGTCTCTCCGTAGCTGATCCTTATCCATCTCCATGATCCGTTACAAGTTGGTAAAAGTTCAGAAGATAGTAATGTGTTCACGAGATGCGCTTTTGCCTTTGTATCTTGACCCATTATGACTATCGCTGGCGAGTCTTCAAGAATGTGAGTAATCCTTTCCAATGTCAATGGCGTTAGCAAGTCTTCGCTCACGTTTTCTGTAATTTGAAACATACGTCGATCAATTTATAGGCCATTTTTTCTAGCTTTACGTAATGGAAATAAATATGAATCAATTTTTCAGGCCTCTCTATAGCGGTATGAGTGCGAAGGCTTCAGACAACTGGATAGTGAGTTGAAATGGCAAATACAAATGAGTAATAGTGTTTTAAAAGTTTCGATATCTGTGTTATCAGGGACCAACATGTCATCGAGATCAATTTGTATGAGAATCCTATTATTAGGAATAGTTGTAGCATAAAAATTTTGCAAACTTATAAACCCTATCGATATCATTAACATAAATGAAGAAGAAAGGCGGACCCGAGTGTGCACCTTGTCCTACAGCGGACATAACGCAAATAGGCTGAGATATGAAATTTTTACTTTAACAAACTGGACTCTGTCTCATAAAAATGAGCCAACCCAACGAGGCAGTAAACCTATGACCCCATAAGGAGCAAGTTTTCTGACAAGTAAATCAATATTTACAACATCGGTAGCAGTTGTAAGAACAGAGTTTAAGTAGTCAACAGTGTAGCTTTCACTCAAACTATTAGTAATACCTATATTCAGTATAAACACAAATAATAATAGACATGAAGGGACCAGATAAAAGTCGATGCTGTTCGGGCATTATAAAGTCACCGTACAAGTGAATTGCAAATCAAATTATCGATTAGTTCAGAGAAAATTTTGTATTCACTGATTAGGGGATATTCGTTCATGTTGGAAAGATCATGTTTTGCGTGCAGTAGAGTGACGAAGCACTGTTTCCAACAGTCAGGAAAACAACCTAGTGATAGGGACAAGTTTTAAATTCTAGTTAAGATAGGATCATAGAACGAAGCACACCTTTCGATAAGCAATGGTCTTGTCTGGACCTGCGCTACAGGTTTCATCCTATTTAGAAATTACTTTACCAAGATTACTTTTGTTAAACTATAGAAAAGTGAGACAGTCAAAGCAATTGAATTCAACTTTGGTTGATGACAAATCCATTGCTGTGTAAACACTGTCGATCGTTAAAAAAAAAAAAAAAATACAAAATTTACCATCTGGAAAGAAATTTTCAGCAGCAATGGCGTCAAGGGTCCGCTGCGTTTCCTTTAGAATACATCTTAGTTTCCTTCTGTTTTTGTAGTATTTTCTGAACTCCAATCGCAGCTTGCTTACCATTTTGATACTCTGAGTTTAGTACTGGGCAGTGGCAGGGAATATGTTTCATATCCTAGAAATAAAAGTTTTTTAGATATAATTTAGGAAATATTATGGAGCGGCAAGCTTTACACTAACATATCGAAGACGCTGTATGTCTATTGTTGCAGAATAAAGAGCACTGAAAGGAAAGTGTGAAGCCACTAACTGCAAGCCTTCGATTGCTCTGTCGGGGTCAGTAAATTTGCCATCAAAAGAAACCAGAGATTAACAATCTTCTCTTCAAGGTTATGATGAACGGTTGGAGAGAAGGGGTTTGCAAGTATATCGCCGTGTTTATTCGGATTAGACTTCAATGCGGTTTGCACGGAGGAATGATTTTAAAAAAATTTCATAAAATCTGCCAGAACACATGAAGGGGGGGATACAGAATAGCCATATTACGATGAATGCAGTTGAATGTTCGATTCTACGGATTCAAATGCGCATCGGTGTTGTTGATGCTAACGGATTTTGTTAATAAAGAGATATTTGGGATGGGATTAGCCAAAATTATGTGGATCCTAACTGAACTAGTCTACGTGATCGGAAACTAGGATCGATTGCTAATTAAATTACATTTAAAAATTATGGTTGGCACGCAGTATCGCTGAAGCTCTTGTTGATGTTTGGAAAAACGCAAGAGTTGCGCAGGTTTTCCAAAATTTCAATGCGGTCAACAACAGCACGGCACAGCGGATTTTTATTCTCGTTCAAAGCATATGCCTCCATGACCGCGCTGCACAAACAACACGATTACGAGAGTAGTATAGTCCTTACAAAATGTGTGTAATATGTAATTTCGACTCGTATGATGTGCACTAATCCGAGTAAACTCTCTCGACTAACACATGACGGTTACTAACTTCCCTATGCAAGTGGGTTGCTGCATGCATTTCGTGTATTATTCGCAACTAGCGCCACCTACGTCCACAGACTTAAAATCATTTGGATTTCGACTGACCAATTTCAAATAGGTTTTCGAACGTTTTCAGCAATTGGGAATAAAATCTTTTCAGCTTAAGTTTTCGGAAATTTTCAGTGTTCTAATAGAGGACCGTAAATTGCTTTATAAACTTAAAGAAATCGAGCGATTTCTAATTCAGAATATAATGATCATCTATTAATCACTTGGTTGTGGCCGAAAAATTTGTCGGAATTTAATTGAAATTTTTTCAAAAAATTAACGAATTTCTCAAAGTTTCTCATCGCAAGAAAGGTTGCTGTCTTTCAAATATTATCAAGTTACGCGACGTTGAATGAAGAAAGACTCATCGCATTATCCGTGACGAATATTAGGGAATTCCCAGATTATAGCTGGAGGTCATCGCATGCGAGTTTCTCAGTTTTTTACTCGCGTTAACTGCCACTCGGTTTCGTTTGACGGATTCGAGTTTTGATCTCGCACGTGCGATTTTCTTTTGTTCTGTCGATCATGTCGAAGATCCGTAACGCCACGAGAAGTTGGAAAATATCTTGTGGACGTTCCGCACGCATATATTCAGTGACCTTGACTGTGGATCAACGTAAAACCAGTTTGGAACAGAAAACGCCTGTTGATGTATTTATGAGATGTGCTTTTTGAGAAGGAAGTTGCTAAAAAAAAAAAAAAAAAGATTCATAGTTGCTGTCATTTGAAGTCTATGTACAGTTATAGAGATGCTTGAATCCTAGCATACGGCGATGTATCTATACTATACATGCGTACGAGTGACATCAGAATCGAAAATAGCTTCTGCCACAAGCGTAATAATAGAACGTAATCACTTTCCGACTTGAAACTGGTGTGAAAAATTGCAAAGTCGGTTATTGCTATTGTATTATTATACTTGTCTATAAAAGTGCGGCCAAACGATGTAAATAATAATAATAATAATCATTACGTTTAAATTTATCGCGACCGCAAGGCACGGTTGTTCACAGAATCCCGATCTTATGATGCGTGCACGAAAGATTATTGCATCGACTTTTTACGGATGATAAATATCGATACGGAGAATCTCGATTCTTTTTCTACTTTTTACCCAACCATTGCCTCCTTTTCTTCCTGCCAGTTGTTGCGGCGAGTCGGGATTGTATTTGCTTGCAATCACACATTGTCACTGCGCACAATGGAATGCTCATGATATAGGCACTCGTTTTGACTATAATGTAAATAAAAAATCACGTAATATTGACACTAGGCCTACCGGCAGAAAATCGCTGCTGTACTGCTGTGTGAAGTATTGATGTAAGTCTTACAAACATGCGATGCACGCGCATGCATGTAGGGAATCGTTGTACGGGTGTGTTTGCAGTCGATGGGTCATTCGGCCGGTATTTGTAATCTGTGTATCAACTGTTTTCTACAATATTGAATACATATACTCAAGAAAGATTGCAGCAGCATTGAACAACAATGCATATCACTTGTCATGGTACAACGAATCTGAGTAAATGTTATCCCAACAACACTCGTGAAATACTTTAAAAACTGTTTGGAATAGCTTTGAAATTTCTAAACAAGCATCGAGATACACGAAAGTCTGTATTTAAAAACCGTTGACTCGAAGTTCAAAAGTCGAACAATCGGTTTTGCACGCATTCGATAATTGCAGGTAGAAGATGTTGTCATATCTCGAAAAGATTATACGTATGTGCGGTGAAAATTGCGTATAACAAATTGCACAAGTGTTTCACATAATATTAGTGCTGGAGAGGGATTCACGGCTGATGAAAACACAAGTATAACATACCTTTATCGGTTAGACGGTTGAACGATTGATGCTTTTCCATGAGCAGAGTATGGAAAATACTAGATACTAGTTCAACTTTTGTCGTTCCGTTAGTATTTATCGCTCTCGTATATAAAACGACGATTTCATACGCCCAGTGGCTTGTTCAATTCATATTGTGGAACTAAAATGACATCGGGGTTTTAGGCCAGTAACTATGCATTCCCACTTTGCCTACCGCTTGTTTGTTGTATGGTATATAATCTGGAGAAATGGGATATCAACTAAAACAAAAAATAACAATAACAAAAATAGGATGAATAATTTATTGACAAGACTGCGATAGCTCAAATCGGCCAGACATCACAATCTAATAACTTATTGCATTTTTTTGCTTATTCAAATTCAATTTGTCAATTTGTATAATATCAACTATACATGAGTCATGTAGCAGGCGGGTAAACAAGTAAACGATGAAGTTGAAAAGAATTATTTTGATAATTGCACATGTAGATTTGTTTCCGGTTTGCGCCCTACTGTTCCGCTGTTAAAAAAATATAATTCAGGCTCAGTTCACTTTGTCGGTAATAATTACCGACGATAATTTTTATTACCGACTGATCATCGGTTATCGACTAGCGACAAGTACTTGTTCGTTGAATCCACAAGACCAATACTTATCCACCGAGTTAAGACTACCAGTCTGTCTGCTTGACGATCGGTAGGCTTCATTTCAGGACGACGTCGGTACGATTGGTAAGTATTCAGGCAAATATAAAATATAATAATTTTTGCAAAATTGCCGTCAAGACTGTGTCAATCATTTATCAAAAGAATGAATCTGTGCCGAGGATAAAAAGCTGTTTGTACAAACACGTGGGTAAAAAATTTTCAACTTTGGGCAGTACGACTCGCAATCAGTCTAGCTGATTCCGATTGCGATCTCTTCATTAAAATATTATATTTGTACAATCGATTAGTTTCTTTTCTCACAAATCAAGTAGAATTCTCTTGGGATAATTATTATCTATGCAACGATGAAACTGACAAAGAAAATGTCGTGGAGATGAAAAAGCGTGGTTAATTAATTCTTGGACGCACATAGGGATTTCAAATAAAAGAAGAACGTACTTAACAGTAGAAGAGAAGAAATCGAACGATCTTGGATTCTTCAGTAGAAATTTTTTCCTCCTGCTATCACTCAAGGCGGAGTGTATAGTAGAGGTATACGCTCTCTTCAAACATTAAAGAAAAAGTGGAATCGTTAATCTAAGAGATGCTAAGGTATACAATATGATAGGGGGGGTCGTTATTTGAAAAGTACAGTAGTAGGAGAAGCGTATAACGGAAAGCGGAAAGAAGAGCGGAGACAGGAAAGGGGCTGTAAGGACCTTTCGGCGTCGAGTCGCGACTCTTTGATCAACTCACCAGTCCGCAGTTCGCCCCGTGCACTAAACGCGTCCTGATCTCTCTCATGAATATGTAGTACCTTAAACAATTCCGTAAGCCACCTAATTGACGCGTCAGAAAAAAAAAAAAAAACAACAACAACAACAACAAAACACAAGACAAAAAGATTGGATTTAGTTTTCGGTGAAAAATGCCACGAGGGAAGAAAGAAAGAAAAATGCATCAAACGGTTAGATTGAAATCTGAATTAAACTGAATCTGTATAAGAGTTGTATAATTCAGATATTTCCAAATTTTTAATGTCACGAAATACGAGTTGATGTTAAATTTAGAAGAGATCTATTAGAATTCGAGTGCGGTGCTGGATTACCTCAGAAATTATTTTATCTGTCATGATTGTACGAGTGAATTGATAAACACTTCAATTTATTGCTCACCTATATCGTTTATTCTGATTCAGATGATTAATTTTCATGATCTTTGTTCGACTGTATTTTTAAGATAAAAATCTGAAAATCGGCTTGATTACAATGCTAAAATTGGGGTTAATTATCGTCACAGTATAAAATACCGAGAAATCGAATATTTTTTAAAATATGGCAAGTTTATTCAGCCTGTTTGTCATTAGTTTTCACTTGATTGGGACGGTTGCAATAAAAGAAGAGAAAATGAATTTCGGGTAAAAGCTGAAGAGGTGAGGAAAAGGGTCCCAAGAATTGATTGACGCGAGTTAAAATGAAGAGAGAAACGAAGTTTCGAATTCATGATGAAATTGATTAGACATCTTTGATGCAAGGCGGTGAATAATAACGCAAAACGCGCTGCCGTCTCGGGTATACAACATGTATATACAATTTCGAGGGGGGAAATGGAATCGCGAACCAAGTGCCATCGTGTCGTATATACAAGAATCATAACGAACAACGTCGCACTCTTTGGCACTCGGATATTCGGAGTGCTCGCTCGTTCGCGGACTCTGGAAATCCGGGAGTCCCGGACTCCTGGAAGATCGGCAGAGATCAAAGACCCTCGAGGGTTATCCGCGGTCCCTATGCTGCAGCCCTCGTACGCTTACACTCGACTCGTTCTAGAGTGGCGTCAACTTGAATCCCGGAACAGGAATAAAGAATCGATGGCCTCATGCGTGAAACGATGCCACTGCAAACAATCCGCGATTTGTTTAGGTACCTACTACCATTCCATCGTGATGCCCACGAGCCCTACAAGGTACATCCGATAACCCGACTCTCTCCAGAGATCGGATACACAACTGACCATGCTGGGATCACTGACCATTCACCCCTCATATTATTACACATCAAAATACAGGGAAATATTTCACCCTGCAGGATCCCCGAATCCGTAGGGTTGATGTGTAATAACCTTTCGTTGTGGAATTATTCAACCGTCTGGTGAAATATTTTATGTCCCTAGATATTCTTTCAGAATAAAATGGCGTCGATGAGAGGCATCAGCTGATCGGTTTACGTTAATTGCAACTATCTACTCGTAATTCAAGTCAAGGAAAACTTCGTGTAAGCTCTCAGACTTTTTTATTTTGTTGTATGAAGTTGATCGCGAGTGAAGCGAAATTGGACGAATAACCTCACTTATATATTTAAATACGTCTGTAACCTACAACATATTTGGACAACAGATATACAGCGAGGTCTTCGGCATTTTCACACTTGAATTTTCTGTACTTTTACCCTTCAGTGGGCTCTCGGCGACTTGATATCTCGCGGGTTAGATTAGATCTGTGTTCTCTCGCATCGTCGTCCGCGGGGTCGACTCCCATCATCGGGAAAAGGACGCGCCCGGGAATCACATGAATAGCAGCCCAGCCTTTGATTCAATTCTTTTTCCCAATCTCGCCGCGCTAATGCACTTTCCCTAATCCATGAGTCTGATCATCGTCACATTCTCAATGCACATGCATTAATATCACATCCTACAAAATTTTGTCCAGCATTCGTAACATCGTCTTGTGTTCACATCGAGAGTATCTAAGGTATGATATATAGGCAAATGCCATGGTTATAATGCAGAAATCCGTCGTATGCCTACATTTGATGCGGGTTTCGTTCGGATGAGACTGGATAACGAGCTTAGCTCACGCCGTTAAGTAGGTGCTCGAAGGAAACGCGCTCAGGGTCTGCAGAATGGAGGGGAAGTGCTGATCCAATAATTAGCCAATTAGTCGCGATGGGGGACGAGGGGACAGAGAAAGAGAGACAGAGAGAAGGAGTGTGAGAGAGGTGGCTTCTGATTCTCTGTCGTTACTTATCGCCCACTTGGCTAATCTCTCAATTTTCACCAATCAAGCCACTGCCTTATGGGTATACGGATTACCACCCTGTTCCCGACTTCTCGAAGTCTCACTCATTCACTTCGCCCGGAGTTTCTCGAACTAAATACGAATTATCATTGATTTTCTTTAATACTCCGTCAAATTGTCCTTACAGGTACTTTTAAGTAGTACAGATCACAAAAAAAAAAATGTAATCATTCGTTTCACCACATTTCCGCAAACCGAGAAGATTGAGAATATATAATACATCATATAAAGGGTGCGTTCCGATATTGGCTTCCAGTGCTGTCGACAATCTTTTATCTCATTTGCGCTTCTAAGTTCGTGAGTAGCTCTGCCTCTGTCCTAGGGAGTTTTTAGCGCTGCCAGCTAATTTAGGAACGCACCCAAAGAAAAATTTCGTGTTCAAGATTGTACGATGCGGTTCTACTGTAGAATAATTTTTCTTTGAATTCGAAAATTTAGCGCATAAGATATTTTCTTTTACAGTGTATTTATACAAATTTTACCAAAGAAATTACGTGTATAAATAGGGCAGGTCTCGACGGTGGATCAGTTATACGCAAGTCAAAATGGAGGATGTTCGCTGACTTGGTTGGAAAAGCGCAGGGTTCAGGAGGCGGGATCAGATATTGTACCGGTCGCCAGTCGCTGGCGTCAATATCTCTCGCTCTTTCTCTCTGCTTGACTCTTAGACGCCACAGGTTAGGTTAGATTAGGTTAGGTTATAGTGAAAAGCTAAAAGCAAAGTACGATTCAGGATGGATGGATGAACGGAGTAGGGCTACCGCTGGCTAATTATGATCAGGCGATCACGGATCAGGAGTAGCGTATCTACACGCAATACCGTATCGATCAACACTGCATGCCTCCTTCTTCGCCATTTCAAGATCTATCGGGTAACGCTTCCTGTCTCACGGATCCACTTTATTTGTTAGAATTTCCTTCGCGCTTTACTTACTAATCGGAGCCCATAATCGGTGTCATGCACGTTTCATATGTGTAGCGTCAATCTGCAAAAATTATGGCAATAGCTTGTATACAGTTACGTTTGGGAAATATGAGTCACTGTAAGAAAATCGCGGTTTCGATTATTATTTGATGCTCGTCTCACAGTATATGATGTCGATCTGACACTATTATTACTTATGTTGAATTTTCGGATTGATTACGAATATTATTTCAAAAAATTCTACGCTGATCGACTAATTTCAATTTCAACACCACCATTTTTTATTTTTACAGTTTACCGCCTTCTTTGTACACATGGAGAAATTCATTACGAGACGGCGAACTTTTTCGACATGTCAGTTGGGTTGGTTATGCAGATTCAGCCCGTAGCGGCCGGTCTGCAGTGGCAATTTGCAGGCTGAATCTGCATTGCCAACGCAACTGACTTGTCGAAATATTTTGCCTTTCCAGAATCCATTTCCCCGTGTGTACCGTGTAGTTTGAGTTCTGTTTTAGCCATACCGGGATCTTGAATTTTGTTGAAGCGATACTGCGGCAGGGTGAACATAGAGGGAGGAGAAAATGAGGAGTGAGAGCATCGCGACTACGTGGTATTCTGCCGGGGTTGGTTTTCAGGTGGGTGGGTGGGTGGGTGGATGGATGGATGGATGGATGGATTCCTCATTACCGAGAGCGTTCTATTCACACCTTGTTTCGCCTGGTACAGGAGCGATGGGTATAAACCGTAATGAATTGCGAACAAACTGGGGCAAGATCATTTTAACATTGTTCAAAACAAGATCGAAGTCATCGCGTTACTTTAAAAAAACCTAAAACAAGACGGTAATAAATTAAAATGCACAACAATCAGTTGCCATGCCACACGTGAACTCCGATCTTCATTAAATGGCGTCGCAAATATTTTGCTGACATTTTTTTCTCTTCGTTTTAATTTCTGCTCGATATCCAGCCAAGATTTTAAGAAGTGTACAGCACACCAACGCCCCCTAATGGCACTGTGAAAATTTAGGTAAAAAACCAAATCGAGATAGAGATGTCTTTTTGACTCACATGCAAGGAGTTTCAAAATTATTTTCTCATTTACCTCAAACATCATTCTCGTTGTTTCACAATACGGATATAGTTAAGAACGCATCTCCGCCATTGCACATATCGATTGTCAATGCTCAATCGAATTTAGATGAACAAAATCTATTTTTCTTTTCTTTTTTATCAGTATCATACCTCCATAACGCAATGTACAGACACTTTACGAAGGGTGAACTCCGCTCATATAGCAAACATGGACATATGTTTACTCCCGGTTCCGTGGTCACAGTCCGTACCTTAAATTCGAGCCTTATACGTTACAGGCGTACCTACGTGGCCCAGCTCATCCTTCGTCCTTACGTAAATAGAAATTTAACGCTTTCGGTGCCCTTTGGGAGCGCACCAAAAATCTTCGAAATATCCATCTGTGCGTTATTCCCCCCCCCCCTCCCTCCGGCCCCCCAAAAAAAAAATTGTGATCCACTTGATATTATTACAAGTTGACTAAATCATGTGGAACATGAGAGAAAAGAATCGTGCCTGTAGGCTGTATTGTACAAATAAAGATAATTACTTTTTATCACACGATATTGTATAATGAGGTTTACTTTATGAATATTAATTCATATATATATATATATATATACCATTGCGATTATACGATTTTATCACCCCGCATGATGGTAAACTGTAATGCATTCAATATTGCGAGAAAGGAAATGAATTTTAAAAAAAAGCCCCAATAAAAAAACAAGAAACATAAACGAATAAATAAATAATCCTACCTGTTCACATATTCATACAGATTTTGGCACTTGAATAAATCTCACACGACGCGTCACACGTGTCGAATTGTATAATGTATGGGGGCTGTTCCCGCGTAAACTGTAACATATATTAACGTTTTTAGTGAATCGGTATTTTCGATTTACATTTTACCTTTGCTCCCTCTCGTTTACTTTGTTCCGTGAGTTTTTTTTTTTTTTTTTTGGTCACTGTATGATTACGAATCTAAGGTCAGATTTGAGAAATTTTTATTTGGTGTATTCAATAAGCTGAAAAAAATAAATAAATAAAAACATTTGGATTTCGATGAAAATTGGTACTCCTTGGTTTAGCGGGTGGCTGATCACGATTCTGAAGTCGGATGGCGAAATCCAAAATGGCGATCCAATATGGTGGGAAAAAAATCTAAAAATATTCCGATTTTGGTAGAAATTGGTAGCCGGAAGTTTTTTCGGTCAGCGATAACGAATCCAACGTCAGACTTCCGAAATCTGTAATGGCGGATCAATTGTGATGGTTCAACATAACAAAAATTGTCATATATTCATCTAATATGGTATCCGAGGGCTTTAGAAGCGTTAAACACGAATCTGAATTTGCAGTTCGAAATTCGAATTAGATATTATTCTGTTTTTTTCCTCTATAAACAGTCTAAAGCAGTTTGTTTTTTCCCACTTTTATACTGAATCTGAAGAACCACGAAATTTTATCTTCATGGAAAATTATTGTAAAGCCAAAAAAAAAAAAAAAAAAGGAAAAAAAAGAAAAAAAAACAACGGCTTTCGAGCAGCAAGATTTATTGTTCAGCTTTGGTCAGTTTTTGTCGAAAAATTTAGTTCCGCTGTATTGCAAGCTGCTTTCATGTCGTTGACGTGAAGCTGTACAAGCAATGGGATTACGAGGTCCTATTTTCTTTAATACCTGATCCCTAATTCCTCGTAATGCGCGAACAAATCTTCTTACCGGCTACGTATCGCGATCAGATATGTTAAAAATATTCTCCTTAAGGGGGTGCCCTGGTCAAGTTCAACGTTCACTTACATATCTCCAGATATCAAAGTCCACGTGTTTCAAACGCAAAAAAAAGCTCAACAGCCCCATTCTATACACAATTCTGAATGCAAAGACTGTAATAAATTTTCATTTGTTGCAAAAATAAAGAAACAGCACGAAAACTACTGAATCGCAATATTAAATTCGTAGTTTTTGTGCCATTTCTTTATTTCTACATGAAAAAAAAGTGTGTTGGAATCTTTTTATTCAGAATTGTGCATAGAATTGGACTGTTGAGCTTTTTTACGTTTAAAATACGCGGACTTTGATATCTGAAGATATGTACGACAACGTTAAAATCGACCAGGACACCCCCTTGACGTACTGTTTTTTTGCGTTTTTCCGTTTCACGATTTTGTTTTTCCGGACGATCAGGTATGCATTTACTGGATAAATTCTGTGCCCGTTGAAATTTTATCGCGCGTGTAGCCTGTGTCTTCTTCATCCCTGTGGGACTTCATCACTGTGTGCGATACTCGCTGTCGCTTATAACATAATCTGCTTAGCGGCGACCCGCATCCTCTGGATTTGTGCGTTCTGCGCTTCTACGACTACGATTTGTTACAATGCAACATACACGTGGTGCAGAGGACCAAGCGACGAGCCTTTAGTGTTTGAACGAGGTTCTATGCGTATTGCAGACACAGCTTTTGCTATTCTTCTCACAGGATATACAGGACTAGGATGAAATATCCGGCAATTAATATTATAAAATTCTCATTCTTCGACGACAATGTATTTTATTTCTGTATCCTTGGTTACTTGATTAACTCTGACGATCATCGATGACTCCCGAATCTATTTTTTTTTTCTTGTCAGAGTCTTGAGTTCACTTCTAGTTCTGTAGGTTTGAAAGAAAGAAAGAAAGAAGGGGGGAAAAGAAAAGAAAAAATTGCAAAAGGTTTACAAATGGTTTATGCGTATTGAAAATACAGATTCACAGACTTGCAAATGGAGTTCCTTCGTAAGATAATAAAGTCAGAATATTTTTGCTAATTAAGTGGAAAAATGTAATAACCGCGAATAACCAACCCCCGCCTGCAGACTACACTTGACTTGATAAACTTGAAGCTTCAATCTAAACGAATTCTGCACAATCCGTACCTACAACCTGTATACATGTGCATCTGTATCACGATCTACAGACACTCGTTGTATAATATAGTACATAAAATGGGGTTCATTCTCAGACAGTCAGACGATATACTCATTGGGACAAACTTCTGCTATAATACTAAATGCAAAAGTATATTTGTAAAAAGGTGACTGTATAAAGTTTAGGATTCATGATATTTGCGATATGTATTCAAAACTACAAAATATATACGTATAATATAAACATAAAGAAACTAAAATATGGAAAATAGAAACTGGATTTTCTGGCTCCAAACACGATACTTTGTGTAGAAAACCAAACAAGGAATGAAAATGATAGAAATAATAAATATGTGTATGCAAATATTAATCCACGGGGCCCCAATCATCAGCTTCCCGACGAATTTTGCAAATCTTTGCAACACATCAGGTAGGCGAAAGAATCGATTTCGTTGGGTGTGTAACGCCTGAGGTGTAGGTATACGTAGATACCTATGTGTATCTGCATGTATGTATGTATGTATAAATGATTTACCAGAAGAAGGTACTCGAGTTTTGTGAAGGGAGCCGAGTTGGATGGAAGTTTTCATTGAAAAACGTCCGGGCTTGTATAACTTGAACGAATCCCAAATTGAGTGTGATTACAGGGTGCTGTGCAGCCCAACCACTTGAGCAGTCCCTTATAAAGTCCGCGTATTGTAAATTTTTGACATATGTATCAGTGTCTGGTCTAAAAATCTCGTCGCGGAGGGTGGAATATAAGCACAGCGGAACGGCCCGAGGGTTCATAAAATGGGCAACCTTCGTTAAAACGAGGGTCGAAGCAACGCTCGCGATGCGAATCTGTATCTAGTCCACGCATTATATGCAATCTAGCTATTCTGTTCGGGTAATTGTACCTCTACCTACCTATCTACCATGCTCCACAAATGGTCGTACTGGGTATGAAAGAGGCACAGAAAACTCGCATGGCATTTATCTTCGACGGTGAGTATGTTTTATAGGGTACGGTCGAACCTCCATAACCTCCATAACCTCCATATGCCTGAGATTCAGTTTGTACCCTTGCAAAAACCTATGTAATTTGAAAAAAAAGCAGAGAATAACTCGAAGTTGTCCGAACGTTTCAAGACCTATTATTTTGCCTCTGTAACTCGAGTTCAAAGATACCTAACCTCCCTAAGTCAAAGGGTACTTCCATAGTTCGAAGCGTTTCATGCAATGGCGTGAAGAATGCATGTCACAACCTGCATCCCACGAGCTATAATGCTTGTTAGTCACATGAATGAGTGATTCCGGATCACAGTTTGTCTCGAAACGATTTCCAAACGAAAATTCAAATCGTCAAGTATCGGTGAAAAAATTATGGTGATTGAAGCAGGGAAGACTGGTTTAAAAAGAGAAAAAAAAAAAAAAAAATTTCAATTTTTACGAGTCTCTATAAATCGAATATTGTTTTGGTCACCCTCTGTAACTCGAAAACTTCGATAAGACGAAACCTCTCATATTCGAATGAATCAGCTCTCCCCCTCAGAGATTCGAGTTAGCGAGGTTCGACTGTATGTATACGTGCATATCACACGTGTTTCTACTCTACTATTATCAGTCCTAATTTTGATCTAGCCACGATTACTGATGCGATATAAGATATTTAAGCTTACATGATGTATCGTGAAATCAGTTTTTTAAAGGGTCTCGATTTCTTTTCACCATCATGTTTATAACCTATCGCGCAAATCGATCAGACATCGATCGATCGATCGCAGAAAGTGGTACGTAAAATTTTTTGAGCCCCATTCCAGGCGCGGGGGGGGGGGGTGAAGATGATCTTTTCATTGTTCTCTCTCTTTCCCTAGTGATGTTTCACTCTTCCACATCCAATTACAGGCCGAGTCTCAAAGTTTCGTTCCGTCATTGGCGGGTGAACGGCAGAGCTATAATTCTGTCTCGTTGTTAGTTTGTCTGACGCATTTGAACCGCCGTTTGGAGTGTTGACGGCTCCCTTTTAGACAGCTAGTTTGTCCGCATGTCCCCTCAGGTTTCACGCTAGACTTCATAACGTGGCTATACGTATACTATAGGTATATAAAACGGTAGCGCTTAAACCAAGGATCTGAGCTTTTTCTTGGTGTAGTAGATTATCGGAGGAGAAACTTGGTTTTTCTTATGTTGTTCAGAAATTCTGCGATCGTTTTCATTGACCGAAACGCGTTTTCACGCCTGCAGGTCGACAGAGAGACAGATAATGTTCCTCTCCTTCGAATGATAACGCTTAAGAGATTTGATGGCGTGTGTTTTGTGGCTTGGGTGTTTAGGGTGTGGGCGTCATATCGGGATGCTGGGAGCAGTCGAGGCTCGAATAGGTTTTGCGGGGGTCGCGCTGTGTTCCTGGCAAAACGCTTAGCGAGATTGCAGGCGACAATACAACAATGGAGAGGCGTGACATACGCCCCGATCACCACGCGACAGCCGTTGAAATCTCGCCAATTCAACGGATCGCACATACACACACATCAATTTGGTACCCCACGTGTAAACGTGGTTGTTCCCTGCCTTCCCAGCGACACACCCTCTCTTCCTGGCTCGGCATAGTCCATGTAGCTCTAGTATTTCGATCGCGTCTCGTTCACTGCGCACATTTTTTTCTCCAAATGTGTATCGGGACTTTGGTTTTACTTATAGGTATAGAGCTGCAGCTGGAATCTATAGACAGCAGAAACGCGACTCGTTCCACAATCTTTATACATACTTTACAAAATTTTATGTATACCATGCAGGAAGAACCGAAGACAATTTTGTTCGTTTGAAAAGGTATGTTAAGTAAGATTTTGCTCGAATAATGAACTCTTGAATTACTCTTTACAGTCAGATGATCTGGGAAGAATTTCTTTTCCTATTCTTATCACCCTCTTTCTTCCTACCTGCATGTCTCCTCGTCATCCATTTCCCACATTTTCTCTCTCACTCTCTTCACGGAGAAAGTTATCATCGAATCCAGTCGGCACAATTCTCTCGTACACGTCAGTCGCAGACTCCACTAAATACCGATCAGCGGTCTTTGCTTCCCACACCACAATTCTCCTCTTAACACACTCCGTCCAATGTGGTTTTCCCCTTCGGTCGCGTGCTTCAATCCCCGCTTTGCCCTCTATTAAATTAAATTGGACCCTAAATTTGACGTTTCGTCGTTCCTTGCGGATGTGTGTGTGTGTGTGTATGTCCGTATTGTAGGTACAACACGAGCAACAAGCCAGGACACCACCATAACTTTTGGCAGACCATACCAAGTCGTACCTTAAACCTTTAACAAAAAGATTTCCGTCCTTGGTTCGTGCTCGTGTCGAGACACTGATCGACAGTCGACGTTCTCCGAGGTCCGGCGTGTTAATTCATCGCGAAACTTTGAACCGAGGGTGTCTTCCAATAATGGCCTCGATCCCCGCTCTTTGACCAATTGTCGGTACACATTCGAACGATTGTTCTTCGCCCTCACCTCTCTCGACCGATAAAACAGAGAGTGGGAATCGCGGGAGAATCACGCCTAATCTTCCTTCATTCATCCTCGTGTCACCCCCTCTTCATAATATCACTCGATCCAGAGGGACATTCCCTCTGTTAATTACTGTCTTTAGTGAAAGGTATATTAATTCTCACTAAATCGGTTCAATCGCTTATTACATTCGTCGATATCATGATGTCACGTTCTTGGAATCGATCTTCATCGTGTCAGACTTAGGGGGCGTCCATTAATTACGTAAGCTCAAAATGGCCTTGAGGGGGGGGGGGGGGGGGGGGTCAATGAAAATCTCTTGTGAACTTTTTAATTCAAAGAATTTACATTGTTCGTAGGTATTTAGTGGTATGAAGCAAGAAAATACATGAAGATATCAAATAAATTGAATTATTTAAACCTTATGGGTTAAATCTCACGTGAGGGTGAAGGAGTGGGGAAGTCAAAATTAAAAAAATATTCCTCACGTAATTAATGAACGTCCCTAATAGGAACCAAGGGGTATAGGTAGTCGTACGATCCCTACTTTCTGCGCATACAGCTGGGCAGTTTTTTCTCGATGATGCAGTCCGGGTATCCCTAAGCCTGTGAAAACGGTAGTAGCGTAAAAATTTTCGTCGGACCAACGAACCGTACGGGGTACGGTTATTCCAAATAATGGTAATCTATTAGATTATCGAAGGTTTTAGGTTTAATGAACCATAGACCAATTTATTGGTCATAATCTCGGACCGTTTACAATGTAGTGACAGAATAATGCTGCTCCGCCGCCACCGCCGCCTTGCCTTTTCTCCTTTCTTTTCTTCTTCTTTTCCTCATCATCATCCTCCTCCTTCTTCCTCTTCTCTCCCTGTATACCTAATTCTTGCGAAGACCTATTTTTGTAATACTTCCCGGTATAAGCCAGGAAAGGCGTCTCTTCGGCGGTTCCTTTGACCCCTGAGATGTGAATACTACAGGAAAAACACCAAGATGGCGGATCATTGAGCGTCGAGCAGAGTGGCTAGCTTACTGCCGGTTCTTCTCTACCCATCCCTCTTATACCTATACACATATTTTTTGGGATAAACATGGATAGAGTTTCACGCTATTGATACCCGATTTGCGACCTGCAGGATCACCGGACCACTGACGGTATACGGGTACCTGTAGGTACCTGTTTAGCCCACGTTAATTGATTTCAAGTATTTATAACAACTTAATCCGCCCTGTAGATGGATCATCAATGGGATTACGTGACAGAACATCTCTTTGCCTATCCTTGGCGCATTGCAGGCTGCCGGCTACCGCAGCTTAGGCTTAATGCCCGTTACAGCTTAGCCTTATCCTTAACCCTTGTGGCACACACCCTTAACCCATTTCTCAACGCCCTCTTTAATGCTCCTTTTTTCGCACGGTAAAACCTATCTTCCATGAATACTATGCGGTTGTAACGATCGTTCGTCTTATAATATTTTTGTACTGCAACCTCATGCAGATGTATAATTCGTATTTGCTTCTGAGTTCTGTGGGGCTGATCTTCGAAATCGGTTCAATGCGTATATATATATATAATGAAATATAAAAGAATTCCGCACACCACAGAGTCTTCTTCGCTCCTGTTCCTACGTGGGGTATAGCATACAACTGTACAATATCCATTATGCGATGCTGTATGCAGTATATCTACAAGCTACAGAATCTTTCGGACTTTTCTGTTCATTCCGTCTCTTATCCGTTTGAAGTTTACTCCGAATTCGTCATGCCATGCGTATAACTGTTAAGTAGATTTCGAACTGGATGACTATAGACAGGAAAAGATCCTCAAACGAAAGACTTGAGTAGATGGTATAGGAAAAAAATTTATCATCCCTTATTCGGATAAGTTTATATGTACAATTTTTCGTCACAGGAGTTTACGATAGAACGGATTTAAGTAGAAAAAAAAAAAAAAAAAAAAGAAAAGAAAAGTTTCCCCCAAGTTTCAGGGTACAAAGAATTTACCGTTTCCGGTTCCGATTCCGTCAAGGTTTGGTGGTAATAAGCCTCCCGGTGACTGCGGTTTGCGGACTTTTCTCGGCTCTGAATGCCGTTGCGCAAATTATTATTAGGTACCCGAATAGAATATACCGCGAGGCTAGTTTAGGTCATTGAGTAAGTCTAGTTAGGTGTGTGTACTATATACCCTCTAAGCAGATTATACGCAATTTAAAATCTCTGCCCTGCTGCAGGTATACACCTCTTATTATTACGTCTTGAGGTGCATTGCGGCGTTTTGTGGAGAAGAAATAGAAAGAGAGAGAGAGAGAGAGAGAGAGAAATTGAAGAACTACGCTTCCGACTAGAGAACCCGCACTTCGTCCGCTTGAGGTTCTCTTTATTCTCAAACATTACTAAGTTGCTCGAGTTCTATGTAGGATGTTTGGTCGAATGGAAAGAGTATCGCTGCCCCTTGTGCACACCGGGTGTCCCGTTCGTAGCAGAACCTTGGGTTTCATCCTACTTGCGGCAGGCACGAGTGAACAATATACATGGCAATCGCTGTTCGTGATACATGTTCAAGGGGAATCCGTGAATGATACAATTCTTTGGTATCTAAACTTTGGATCGATGCTTCTTACTTCTGGAGACAGTCTTCTTCACGGTGTGAAAAAACTTTGGCAATATTTAGTCTGGGTATAA
This sequence comes from Diprion similis, assembly GCF_021155765.1. Taxonomy (NCBI): domain Eukaryota; kingdom Metazoa; phylum Arthropoda; class Insecta; order Hymenoptera; family Diprionidae; genus Diprion; species Diprion similis. The sequence continues at coordinate 18,321,719 of NC_060114.1, forward strand.
CGCGAAACACGAAGAAAGTAACAAAAAAAAAAAAAAAAAAAACAAAAAACAAACAAACACCCTGTGTGCACTTTTGGCCTCCGTACAGCTACTTTAACCGCAACATATTAACAAACCCACGGGTCTTGGAACCCTTCGGGCTACTGTGCAGTGAATGGACCAACTTGGATCCATGGTGTCTATGGTGGCCGGTCGCGCATAAAGTAGTCTACCGACAACTATTTTCTATTCAGTTAAAACCTCCGTGCAATGGTGTATACCTATAACAACAACAACAACAACAACAACAACAACAACAACAAGTTTCTACCTCAAAACATCAAAACACCGGTACACCACATAAAGAAACGAGGGAGGTTACCGCTCGAGGAGATGAGTGAGGAAGGAAAAATATATGTATACACCGCGTTATTATGCATACATAATTTAACCATGGATCTAAACTGTTGTAACAGTAATTGCGCTATCCCTCGGCATAAAGAACAGACCGATTATTCGCCTCTCCTTCACCATGCTGACCATGCTTCGCTAGTACCAAGTATATAAGTAGAAATTATCTTAAGGGGTTGATGCCCTCGTCGATCTCGACCTTGATGTATACATATATCTGCAAATATCGAAGTCCACGTATCCCAAATGCGAAAAAGGGCTTAAGGGGGTCATCTGGTGTGATGTATACATATATATATATATATATATATATATATATATATATATAAGCACTAGACCGATGATCCTCAAATTTTTACAGCATTTTTATTATACCTATACCTATCGCGTGAAGAAGGATAATCACGATTGCTTTCGTATATGTTGTTTGATCAAAAAAAAAAAAGAAATTTGAATTTTTACACGTCTTTTTCCATTTGTTCAGCTAGTAAAACAGAAACTATCCAAACAATCATGATTATTACAGGCCTATTATTATATAATTATAATAAAAATTGCTGTAAAAATTTCCGAAAAAGAGCACTTCAACACATTTTTCATTGATGCAGAAATATAAATATATATGGCATGAATTCTACGAAATCGTGATTGCAAATTCATGGAATCCATGAGCGTTATTCCATGCTTGAATTTCTTTATAAAGTCAGAATTTGCATCAGTATGAAATTTCAATATAAAATATTACGTTCAGAGACAAAAAAAAAACAAAAAAAAAAAACAACCGAGTGTTTAAAGAGTCGCAGGATACGCAGCGGGTTGATGGTGGTTAATTATTGTAGAGCCTGGGGTGGATGCCAGAGTTTGTTGCAGGGTGTATTCACTGATGATGTCGTCGACAGACAACAAGGAGGACGACGACTTGCGGACGGTGTAAAGATCAGTCGTTCTCGTTGAGCAGCGGTGTTATTCATCTCGTAAACGCGGCAAGTGTCGAGGCACGACTGGGTGTGTTGCCGAGGTGACATCAAAGGGTCAAAGTATAAGGATAAAAAGGAAGAAAAAAAAAAAAAAAAAAAAAAAAAAGAAGAGAAAAGAAACACGTCCCATCACTGCCGGTACACACATCCTGTCGACTGTCGACCGACCTGGCCGAGAAGGAGGTGTTTGTTTGTCGCTTTGTTTCACCACCTTTGCAAAACGGGCAAAAGATAGCTTTGACTCGCGGCTTCCCGCGGACACCGAGATTAAACAGATTCAAAAATGTGCGTCCCGCATAATATAAAATCCTTCGACGCCTGCGAGTAGGTACTAAAGTGTACAAAATGATGAAACTTTCCTCCGCAAAGAGGGAGTTCTAATACGTACAAGGAAAGAAAACCTGGAAAAGTTAGAGAATATTCGGAAAAAAAGACTGAAGTTTTCAGTTTCCTGAAGGAACGAATTCGTTCTTGTAAAAAGTACCGTCGTTCTGACCAAAAAAAAAAAAAAAAAAAAACTGCACTAGGTATACATTCTATAAATATATTTATATCACTTAATACCGAGTGTTCTTTCAATGTTTTTTTTTTTATTTCTTACGGACAATCACTGACTGTTGTTTGAAAATTGATGTTCAGACAGTAAGTTGAAAATGAAAAAAGGAAAGAAAAATTTTCATTCATCAGTGGCATATTTCTCGGAAGATTTCCCGCAAAAATCCTATCATCAGGCTGGAATAGATGGAAAAGTTAGGAGACTTGAGATTCCGAAAAGCGTACGAACTCTGTCATAGTGTGGAAAATTTTTACTTTTCTTTTTCTTCTGTTTTCTTTGCTTTAAAAGAAAAAAAAAAAAAAAAAAAAAAAAAAAAAATTTACCAACTCTATTTCCACACCAATACGATAGCTGCAGAATTTTTTTATCCACGTTTTCCGACAAATTGCGAAGATCATCGTTAACGAGGTTCCCGATGGATATAAGGTACCTCGTATATCAACGCGAATGTCTGCCATGTATAATAATGACTCTTTGATCATCCAATAGCTCTTATCTTTCACTCGTGTCTCGAGGACGCTTTCCATGTAGGTATATATATATATATATATATATATATATATATATATGTATATGTATATTCCGTGTCGCCTTTCGTCGTGAAGTAATTCGAACAAAGATGGCGCATGTCGTCATTACGTGGGTCTACAATTTTTATTCAAGCTTCTTTCTCTCTATCTCTCGTTGCAGACTTCTATCGCTTATATCTTTGTACGATACTGTTTTATATGTGTGCAACGATATTGAATAGATTCCTTGGCTTGTATTTGTACTGTTTGTATGTGTAGGTATATCTCTCCAACGTATCGAATAAGAGATATACCTACACTTCCGGTATTGAAATGTGTATAGCCATAGGCACCGAGACTCTTCATGCAGGGATGACGAGAGCACCAGGTTCACGTGTAGTCCGTCAAGATGAAAATGTCTGTCCTTTTCTCCGTCCGCAGTCTCATTCTCATTCTTCTTTCCTTTAGTATCATCAGCCATCTTTCTTTTTCTAACCTCCGTCGCGGATTCCCCTTCTTTTCCGTTTCTCTGCCGCTCCACTTCACCCTGCATATTATTCCTACATCCTTTTTCTCTTTATATATTATACATATCTGCATGCGTGGGGATATCTACCGGATCTGGTATTGAATAACTTCTGAATATGCATATTTTCAAGGAATTTTCAACCTTACACAATGCCGATATACTGCCTGTTCAGTGTCTTCGACGATCCGATGCTTCCCTGGATAATCGAGGACTCCTTTCTACTGTACGTAGTAATCTTATTTGTATACTCAAATTCGATTCGAACCATCTTTTATACCTCAATTATATCTATGCCAACGTTGTGCCCATCATATTTCTTTCTTTTTTTTTCATACAGCCTTTTTTCATTTCGTCTACAGTGCAGTCAGTCCTGGAAATGTCCTTGAAGTTTTCTTGTTCTTAAAAAGTCCTGTAAATTATTCTTGTATTTTTCCTTGCGAATCATATTATTTCTCTACGTTTGCCAAGTAATTGTTTTTGAAAAATTGGAATCTCGCCTCGAAACGCGTTTTTCGTTTTTCCCTACTAACAGGTTATAGTAAAAATAACTTATATCTCGTACGTCGTGTCGATTATGTTATACAGTGTCCTCTGCCCTTTGCATTATTGTATTTTATTCATCCTGAATGTACTTGAATAACCTGGAAATGTCCTGGAAATGTTTTTGAATTTGTTACGGATTTTTAACTGGACACCACGTCAAATGAAGACGAGTATGATTGTAGAAGTACAAAAAACAAACAAACTGAACTTGATCAAAATGGATTTCAACGTAACGGAGAGTTTGATAATAAATATAAAATATAATGATCCTTGATGACGAGCGAGTATGTATAAATACATTCATATATATACACACATATATATATATATATATATATATATATATATAGCTGGAGGGATTTAATTGGGGTATCAGGTGTCAAACTGATATCGAGTAGATCTGGCGTCCCTCCACCATTGTGATCCACCCCCCATTATTACGGGCCGACGCCTTCGAGGACCTCAAATTATGGGCAGGATCAACTCCCTGTAAGCAACGCGCGACGTGCCAACCGCGCCTCGTTCTCTTCCAATACTTTCCCCGGACAGAATCGTCCACGGGGAAAGCATTTCTTCTCTCTCCCACACACACCGGGCTTTTTAGTCCTTCGACGACAGAGAATGTGCTCGTTCACGCGTTTTTGGCCTCTCACTGTACCTTGTAGTATAAAACGAACGCGGGTCTCTGCAGACGGCTTACAAGTTCATTTTTCTCAGCTCATCGGTGCGCCCTCGATCTACATTCTACACCCAACGATCAAGATCTCTCCTTTAAAATTCACCGGACCTCAATTATCATCGTCTTCGTTTCAAATACCAATCTATATCTATTTTCCGAGGGAAATAATATTCCCGCGTAAAATTCTAACCTCTCAAGAGTCTTAAACTGACAATGACAGAGACGATTACTTGTTCAGGACGAATATGGTGTTCATATATGTATACTGCAAGACGGTACCGTCTGTATACGAGAAACGAAACGAAGAATGGAAAGAGGACTGCAATTTCGTTCGCGATCGGAGAAGTCCTCTTCAAACTGTTACGGCCATCGGGATCGTTAAGGCGATCCTTGTTTGGGAAACAAGGAGGTCGTACAGGCAGTCCTGGCAGTCAGTCAGGCAAGCAGGGGTTTTCACGGTGTTGCAGGGAGCGGTGTCAAACCCAACAAACACAAAGACCGCTCGCCGATAAAGCTCTGTTTAGAAGCAGCTTTGGGGTGGGAACGAGAGGTGTTGAACCATGGACTTTAAGCCCTTGTAGCAAAGGACTAAGAAAGGATACTGTGCCACTGCGCATGGGGGTCCGTTCGTAATAATTTACAGTTCACTTAACACGCTCACGGGTTTTAACCAATTACGAATATTAAGCATTAACTGCCTGACTATCGGACCCGCTACCACGTCCTCTTCCTCCCCTAACCGTAGTCCTCTCACGAACTACGATCAGCGACGGTAGATCTTCGTACTGAAGCACCAGGGTTCATCGGAGCAAAAATTACCTTTTACCGCCAGAGCTACTTGGAATAGTTATAAAACCTTTCATTATGGCCTATTTTTTTCAAGAGTAACGTCAGTATTGATTTATTTCATGAACGATAAGTGAAAATAGTGAAACTAGGGGTAAACTGATTAGTTAGTTTTTGTCAGCATGATTGTATCTCGCTGTTTTGTGAGAATTATAGGCACTGCAAGAGCATAAGGTGTTTCGAACTGTTTCTCGAATTTTCTCACGCAGAATCACTAAATCTAGTGTCTGAAGGAAGCGTTTGTATACCTACTTGTGTATGTATTCAGATCCGGAACTACGCACAATGCTTTTCCACAGTCTCGTTGCTTGGTGCTTAGTGTCTGGTGAGTAACCGGCTTAAACCGTACGATGCACGGTAACAACTAACAAGTAATGGAAAGTGTACAAGCATGTATGGTCATGAGAAGCTGAGACATATTCATAAGACCGAGGAAGGAAGTCTTGAGAGGTTGTAGACCACCGACTTTGGGAGGGTGAAGTAAGCAGAGGCACAACGTGGCGTCATACCCAGGTGTCGATAATCCCTGGTAATTGTCGGTAGTCGTTTGCTTGAACCGTTTAAGATTTCCTAAATACTTGTTTGTATACACGACCTGCATTATCCTCGACCTAAACTCAAGATTTTTACTCGAGGAAAGAGTTTCGTTGAGAAAGAGAACTGCCCGGTATTCCAAAGGTATACACCGTCTTCAAAGTCTGAAAGATTTTTCGACAAATTGAAACGTGGTTTGAAAAGTTCGATGGGTAGAAATTATCCGAGAACGCAGACGGGTGTAGACCGTATCAATCGTGTAATCTCATCCTCTGGTTAAAACTTCCGGACCTAACCTGAGCGAAACTAACTCTTCCGACCTGCGGAGTGTCGCAGATGCTAGAATGGAAAAAAGTAACCTATTTGATACGGGAGAGACGGTAAAGCGATGAATAGAGATTCGCGTTTGGAGTAGTTTCTGATCTTTGAACCACTGGCTTGATCGAGGACATGCATGGATACTGGGTGGTCGGTTTTTTGTTGACTAATTAATTCATCACTGACTATGGGAAAAGTCACGTTCATCGTCAACGAGGAGAAGTAGAGTGTTTGGTGGGTGAAGTGTAGCGAGAATCGTGAAGTAATATTGTATCGCTGTTGTTACTTGAGGGAGGAAATCGATTGATTCAACCAAATCGAATATCGCCACCCTGTACATCATCCGTCTGAACATGCGTCGCGGTTCCTATCTGCTGGGTATCAACTAACGAGCTACTCTCGACGTGATAAGGGCTTTGGGGTGACATTAGAGGCTAGTCTAATGGATGGAGTATAGATTTAGATACATCAGGAGGCTGCTGACGTATCTGGTGTATAGATCGTGTCAGAGGCACGCCGCTGGTGTCTCTCATTTGCAGAGATTAAAATCGTGCCAGGTTAGGTGATTTCGTTGCAGCGATTAAAACCAGCTGGTTCATCCAAGGCCTCGACTCGACTCGTCTCGTCTCTTCTTTTCTTTCTCCGCGATGCAACTCACCTTGCGTGATTTTTTTAAAATTAAAATTAGCTCGTTAACGATATCACGATGAATTTATAATTTTTTTATTCGATCTTGCTTACGTTGTTGTATTTTCTCGTCTCTAGACACGTATTACGGAACTGTGATTTACAATTACCGAAATACCTACATAATATCACAATGACTGGAAATACGCTCCACTTGGCAACTTTGATGGCAATTTTTTCTGTCAAATCGTATTTTTTTCATAAAGTTACGCTATTTGTGAGCTTCGGAAAAAGTGAACAAACAACTTTTTTGCCTTTGTGAGGCCTCCTCTTGCGCGATCGACGAGTGTAGAACGTCTATACGGAGATTTTAAAAAGAAATTTACGTGTAGCATCGAGAGTAGGTAGGTATAGTAAGCATCTCGAGCCTAGTTCCGGTCTCGTATAATCCGGGTCACATCCAAACAGTGGCTATGAGCTATATGAAAATCTGTTGAGGTGATGTGAGCTAACCTAACCTAACCTAACCTAACCTAACCTAACCCAACCCAACTTTGCCTTAACTTTCTATTATTACGGTATATTATTGGGGCGGGTACGTCGTCCCGTCAAACCGAACTACCCTCGACATTTCAATAGAGGATTAACGTCCCGACAATAGTTGAACGAGCTAAATTTTCTATAATAGGTCAAGTCCGTTTGCCGACAAAGGGAGAGTCTTTACGCTTTGAAGAACATTTTTCACCTATATTCTCACAGAAGTTTTATCGCATCCGTTATCCTCGTTATTATTGATTGGAGTGATTCAATTTTTATTTTCTCCGTCCGTACAAGAACATATAGTTTACAAAATTTGGATGAAATAAATATGCTCCTCGCATATTTTACCGATCGAGCGTACATATTAGAAATTCATAGTGGAGGTATTAATTTAAAAATTAATAAATCATTGACAAAACATTTACTCTCTATTAATTGTTTATTGCATTATATATTGTTTTATATTATATACAACGGGGGACCATATACATATACATATTCATCTACTCTATTATTAGATATCTTATATTATATTTTCATATCGCAGCTTACTTTATTTTTCTCTTTCAACGTAATAATTTTATCCGAATTATTGCGGTTTACATAACTTTGTTTTTATTTATTTATTATTGTTTTTTGTTTTTATTTTATTTTATTTTTTTTACCGCTCACGCGGATCATTAGACAAAGATGTGTAAATGGATATTTTTTAATAAGGTTTCAATTCTTTACAGTGTCGAGTTTATGATCGAGTCTTCCCGAATACTTCGTATATACAACGATCATAATTGTATCCGTCTTATATACTTATACATATTGCTGCATAATCTTGAGTCGTAGTCGAAGAAAATTCATACTTTGTGCTCTTTTGCTTTCTTTCAAGAAAAAAGCAAAACTCTACGTACCTACGTATCTTTCAATTTGCTTGTCGCCATTACGTAGCTTCTTTTCATAGATCATTGGTACTCGAATCTTTTCCACACGCTAACAAGTCGAATGGAAGATATAAAATGGCGTGGCAAATCGAGCTCGCACACAGGGTATATCGTATTATATGTATGCATGTATGTACATTTGTATAATAAATGCGATTTAACAATTCGCAGAATAAATTCCATTTCCCCGAGGCTTATACATATATACGCGTGTGTTTGATGTATACATGATGAATGTATATTCAATGGTTCATACGAAAATGAATCCTACATCGTGCTTTAGTCCTCACTTTTATTTTGGATTTATTTTTTATCAATCTTTTTCATTACCAGTATTGCTCTATATTCATTGATTTCATGTCGATAATATAATAATAATAATAATAATAATAATAATAATCATAATTAACATTTGTTATCTATCTATTGTTTCTTATAAACTACTATCACACCAATAATTTATACACTTGCCTAAAACTAGTTATGGTTGACTGCGCCTGTAATTCATGGAGCCGCATGTCGATTCATATATATGTTATTCGGTTGAAAATAAGAAGAAGAAGAAGAAGGAAAAAAAAAAACGGAACAAAAAATATATAGGTAGTAACTAAACTCGAAACGTGATTGGAGAAAGAAAATATTCCGACAATTTAACAGCCATCCGTACGATCGAATGTAAGTTGTAAAAAACGATTGAAAAACATTGAAAGAGGAAAAAAAAACAATAGTCATTGATTCGAATAAACAGATATACAAACATATATATAGGTATATAGATATGTATTATATACGTAATATGATTACACATACGTATGACATAGGACTGCAACACGCAGCCCATAAATTAGCAGTAGAATAATTTGTAATCTCGATGCTTTTTATCTCGTTGGTAAAGTATATTATATATATGATAGGTACATAATACATTTTACATTTACATATACATATATAATATTTAATTATATATTTACAAATATTTACAAATCGTCGCGACCGCGTAATGTCCAATTGTTTCAGCGATAATCGTATCATATATTATATGCAAAAACTAGTTAATAACAAATGTGTCGTCTCCCGGCGTAGCCGCGCATTATGTGGCTACCGTCGCGTACAATTTTAGCGTGTAGTATACGTATATTATGTACTTGCACGTGTGTAATACGGGGGTACTCCGTCTAGTCGTGGATTCAATGTTTGATTCTGACCCCCCCCCCCCCCCCCCCCCTCTCCCGGGCCCGGGCCACCGATTCTGATCCTGATCCTGATCCTGGGCAGGTGTACAGCTTCTCACTGTCATTGCACACTTGAACGGGTACGTAAGCATGTATGTATACCCTCTCCCGAAAAAAAACACCATTTATATATATAGAGGTATATTATATATTACATATAATGTTCGCCCTGCCTTCGCAAGGAAGGAAGGTAGGAAGGAATCGAGAATGTTAGAGATTTACGCAGTGTATAACGAACACTTTGATTCGGTGATTCGTAAGTGTAAGTACGTAATCTGCAGGTGTGTAGACTCGCGAGGAAATATAATATAAGTTGCTTCTATGTTTCTTTTCCTTTTTTTCTTTCTTTTGTCTCCTTTTCAATGTGAAATACCATGAAATGCGGATAATTGATGAACCATCGACAGTTTCGGTTAAGCAGTAACTGTATTATATAATGTTCGTTATACGGGTATCATATTATGATGATTAACTTGGTCATCTGTTTGATCTTTGGTCGATAATATTTGGTAGAATATTGAAAAAGTTTAATATTGACGATGATGATGATGATGATGATGATGATGATAATAATAATATGAAGAAATGATAATCACGTCGAGTGATGCTGGAGAACGTATTGGTTCAATAAAGTATGGCGGGTTGCTAAAGCTTGTGTAACGAGTAAAACGATCGTCGCTGTATTCGTTGTGGTGATGTAGGTATGCTATGGTTAGTGTATATGAGATTTGAAAACACACGTCCGGTTGTCAAGATTTATTTATCACTTTGACGCCTGGGCTAGTTGTCCGGAGTGATTTTGGTAGCAGGATGGAGGTCCGATGATCAGAGGAGGGCAGGCAGTCTTTCGCGTGCAGAACGCGTTTTGATTGGGTCACAACATCTTGTTTAGATGATAGGTCGTACTGCCTGGCGGTGGCAGGAGGAATGGATTAACATAATTGTGGCTGACGGGGCCGTGATGAATTTGCGAAAATGGCGTCTGCTGGTTCTGACTTTGTCCCGAGGCCCCGAGACCGACGTTTAGAACCGGGGACCCGGTTTCGTGTAGCTTCCGCATGTGCTTCTTCAGGTCAAAGTTCCGGCAGAAACCCTTGCCGCATATCTTGCAGGAGAATGGCTTTTTGTCGTTGTGGGTATGCATGTGGAACGTCAGGTTGTAAATCTGGTGAAAAGCCTTGTTGCAAATCGTGCACTTGTACGCCTTTTCGCCGCTGTGCGTCAGCTTGTGATTCTTGTAATTACCCTTCTGGTGGAAACCCTTGCCGCAAAATTCGCATATGAACGGTTTGTAGTTGGCGTGAATTCTCGTGTGCGTGTTCAGGGTCGAACTCCTGTTAAACGCCTTTCCGCACGTCTGACATTTGTGCGGCTTTTCCGCGGTGTGGATTATCTTGTGTCTGCAGAGGGTACTCGCCTGGCGGAAACCCTTGCCGCATATCTTACAGACAAATGGTCTGGCTCCCGTGTGGACCGGCATGTGTCTCGTAAGGTTGTAGTGAGCGTTGAACACCTTACCGCACTCGGGACACGTGAAGGTCTTCTGTTTGGTTCCTGAATTTACCTCACGCGGCGACGATGAGGTCTTCTTTCTCATTACGTCCTCCGGAGACGAGGCTGACGACGGTATCCTGGAGGATTCCGTAACCGGTGGTGGCGGCGTTTGGCTCCTTATCGCCGACGGCGTTGACGGCGTTGATCCGCCGGTCACCGACGGCGCTGGAAAAGCCCTGAGCAATGGACTCGGGTGGTAGTAAAGAAGGGGGTAGTGCTGGAGCAGGTTCTGGTGCCTTAGTGTCGGCACGTATTTCTTGAAGGCTGATTCTAAGTGCGCCGAATAAGACAGTGACGGCAGACCAGCCGTCGGCAGGTGCTGGGGGTGAGACGGCTCTGAGGTTGGCTTCTTGTCCGGTTCCATGATCTTTGCGATTGAAAATGTCAGGTTCCTCGGCGCTGGTGAGGTCGCCTGGTCCGCTGGCAGACTCGTTGGATTCTCCGTCGCCATCGTTCCGCTCGCAAAAGGTTGCATCGCCAATCTGGAAAGCGAAAAACGATGTTAGACGCTTTTATATACAGGGAACCGGCGCGGTGCGAGGCACACGGCTTGCTTGTTATGATTTTCTTCAAAGTGGGGAACCACTCGACTCTCCTCTGTAACTCGGAGCTCCACCCTTCGCGTACCGCCCATAAACACAAAAAGCTACGAAGTATTACTGCCGTGTTTTTATTTTCTGCGCATTTCTGTCCTTTATAATCCTCAGATTACTTATCAAACACCCAGTAGGGATTTGGAATTGAAAGGGCTGGTAGAGAGAGTCTCTCAATTCTCACGGAGAATGAATCGGATTGTTTATCTCCTAAAGAGCTGGACCCACATTACATCATGATCTGGTGTCCAATCTCGCAAATTGTTCATTGCCGTTACGGTTCTTAATGTTGCATTCGACCGGATTCAGGCCTGATTAACCACTGAGTGATATGTTGCGCTAATCTCTCCGAAGCCTTGATTGAGGTTAAGTGAGCCACCGAAAATCGGATGCATGGATCGTGCATGGATCTTGACGGTCTGGGAACACGTCCTCCTTCAGTCATCGCAACAGTCGGAGGATGGAGGGGTGATAGGTGTACATGTGAAAGGGAAAGGAGATACATGCCAGACTCTGAAGAGACCCGAGACCGCCCCTCTGGGTCTGAATGACTGAAGTTGGCCTCGGCACTTCTCGCTTGCTTCGCAAGTCCAAATATATAACGTCATTCGGAAAAGCAAACATTCCCGGGCTTTCTCCCGGTTTTTGTGTGCGATGTTCGCCAGTCAGTTTTATCCTTCTCACTTTATATACTTCTCGTTTCATTTAACGCTGACCATTTTGCATTTCATTCAAAACCACGTCGACCTACTTCTCTAGGTTGCTGCTCTTTGCAGAGCTTAAGAGGAAACGAACCTTGCAACGTTCACGAAGACACTGAGGATTAACGATCGTACGAAGTACAGAGTATCTAGTGGCAATGAGATATAAGATTTCATGACATTTCCTGGCTTACAAGACGAAAATAGATACGTTTCAGGACTTGTTTCAACCTAACTTTACCAACAAACTCACATTCTTTTTGTATTGAGACGAATAAAAAAAGAAGTGAAGACTTTTCGACGCATGTCTAATTGCCGAAACAGTCAGTCCAGTGAGCGCAGTGATACGTCTGGATGATGTCGTGAGCATCGTTCTACACGCTTGCCTGGTCAGAGTTGAATGGTAATTAGAGCTAGATACGTGAGCATAACCGACAATACGCCGCTGTCCCGTGTCAGTCAATTGTATATCTGCAACAAAATGGCCCCCTTTACATCCGCCATGTTGGTTAGATTGAATTAAATTGGTGGGATTGGCTACAGCGGTTGTACGTGGTCCCGGATTGCTTGGTCGGCTTGTTAAATACTTTAACAATGTAACGCCTGGCCCCCCTCTTGTATATACCTTATACCAAAAGCCCCTCGATATAAAGGGCGGGAAAGAAAGCAGAAAAGTAGAGAGAGAGAGAGAAAAAAAACGAACGAACGAACGAACGAACGAACGAACGAGGGAGAAAGAACGATCTTACGCATGTATATCTGGGACTTTTTCAACATGGGGACAGACAAGCTTGCGCAGTGTTGCAAGCTTTTTCTACGGGGTTCCGGGATCGGGAATTCATTCCTCCCTTCCCACTTCGCCGCTCTCCTCGCTTATACCGCTGCCACATAATCACGGGCCTTTGTTGTTCCCATTCAGTCGACGGTTGCGTTTGTTCGCCACTTCTATGGCGAACGTGCAGCCAACATACGTGCGTCTATAACATTCACGCGGGATCTAGTCTTAGAAACTAGAAAAAGCGGCGTTCAGGGGTTGCAGCGCAGTTGAATTCTGACCATCAGGTTCAAATTTACCCGCCTCGGAAACTCCTGGAATCGGATAACTGTCCTCGTGTCCCTGGATATTCGATTTTTGAAATACTGACCGTTGGTTCGCATGGCGGGAAATTCGAATCGTGCTGATTTGATTTGTTCGCATTGTTTCGTTGTTCCCGCTACTATTAGGCGGCATTTTACTGTCGCTCTAGGATGGGTGGCTGGCTACGGAACATATGTCAAGTGGTTCGCGCCTCCGTCACGATTCTCTACTTTTATACACACACATGGACGCGAACGTCACCCCCGATTTCAAGCAAGAGAAGCGGGCGAATTCAGCTCCATCAAGGGGGAAGCGAGCAGCCCTTTTTGTGAGGGACCGAGCTCATGATGCCCCGCGGGAATCACTGTCGACAGGCTAGTATATACACCCAGTCTACGTTTACCTATATGTATGTACGTACATCGCAGTCTGTATGGGACGGTGAAATTAATTGACTGGAAACACGAATCCGGTTCCCGCCTCATCGCGCGGCTTGGCCACGTTTGACCATATACAGAATAAATTGTAACGTTATTATACTTGTAACCTCGCGTAAAACGAGTATCTCAATTTTTTTTCTTTTGTTTTTATTTACTGTTCATCGATGAAAGAAAGTGTATTACAAGTTTCCGATCAAACTGTCGTAGTGTCTCACATATTTCGTGGACAATGTTACACTTTTAGTTGGATACTTAACCGCTAAGAAACTTAGCGTATTGTGTTTTTTTTTTTTTCTGATAGGAGGAATCTAACGAGAAATGGGAAGAAAATCATTTTCAAAATCGTTTCCCTAATTTCGTCCAACCGTGGTATTAAATTTATATTGTTATCGCCATGCACCGTGAGTTTAACTGCTAGGTATGGTAATCGTGGGTAACTAAAAGCGACGAGTTTACGGTCGCCGTCTAGTTCTAAGCAATATTATGCTGCTTTAGGTTAATTAATATGCACACAGGGTCGTCGGCAGTTAACGTTATACGAATCGACAACTTGTGACCACTAAAGTACTACAAGTAGTAAAAAGAAGAATGCAGTTTACAAGAAAAACGACGATGGTCAAGAAATGTTAGCTATTTCCTCTTGACGTCGATTTTCAAGTTTAATGCCAAATTATTACCGGAATATAAGTGTGTTCTTTGTAATGAAGAAATGGAGTTGTTTTCTTTGTTTTTTTTTATTTACAGTCAATAAGGTTAAGTGTGGAAATTCAAATGAAACGTTTTCACGTATACCGCGTCAGCGATAGACTTTACTTTAGCGGGTGGAGGAAAGATGATGAGTATTTGCCCGTAACGTGATACACCTTCGTGCCTCTTGTCATCAACGAAATCCATCAAGAACCTGATGGAGCACCACGTTGTTACAGTAGAAGCGTATGGGAGTACCGTTTAAACTTTTCGTATACCATTACCGATGGTTCACGTTCAACGATCCAATCTGGATTCCTCGATTTCTGCATGCATGCAGGGAACAAGTGCCAGTGAGTGAGTAACCGAACACTTGAGGATCTAAAAGAGGATCTAGAAATCTAGAGAACTTGAAATGGCTTTGCAAATTTACTTAGCTACTAATTACAAGTTGTTCCACCACTACTTTTACCGCCACTGTTTATACTCATTTTCGCTAATTATCTCTCCTACTTCAATGTCAGGCTCTCTTGATTCCTAACACATTTGTAGGATGTTCTTTTATCCATTTCTCATATCGATAAATCAACGTCCGGTCAAAGATTTGTTCGGTAAAGTCTTCCTTAATTTTCTTGCGTTACAATTGCACAAGTGTCTAAAAAAAAGTTCATCTTTACAATTACTAAGTATACTGAGAAATTACAACGAAAAATTCCTTGGCGCTGTTGTTAAGAACTTCTCAAGATTGAAAGTCTTAAAGTTGATTCAGGAGATAACCGATTCGCTTATAATCCGTCAAATGAAAAATGAAGAGAATCAGCACACAACAACAGTGAGTTCTGAAGCTAGTTCGCGTGTTAAAAGCACATCAATTATTCTTTCAAGAGGAAGTGAACTGTGCGCGTTGTATCTATGATATCTTTTAACCGTGATGGTCGGTATTCTCTGGGCATGGATAAGAATTATTTTAATTTCAATTCATACCCGAAAATGCAGTTCAACTACGTATGAATATTGGAGGTCCGTTAAATTACAATTAGTTAGAGAATCGCCAGAGTGTCCGGCTTGGCTCCAAACCAAATGGTGGCCAATTTAATGGCCAAATTCATTACACCCATTATCAGGTACAGTGTATTATAAAAGCTTTAAATATTGTAGGAGCCACGATTTTGTATTGCCAATGCTGACGTTTGCTGAACGGTTGACACATAATTAGCATCATGGTCCAAAGAAGGTGCGATCTGAAGATGACAGGAGGCACAATAACTCACGGCAGGCGCCCCAACTTGCTTGCTTACAGACACCCGCCCGAGGACCAAAACTCTCCCGACAAATCTATCAACCCCTGCCCCAAGGCTCCTGAACACCCGGGATTGTCTCGGCAACTCGTAAACGGGTTTGAAATTCGCCGGCAGAAGTTTATTCGCGTTTTGTTTTGTTTTTGATTTTTTAACCCCTTTTCCTTTCTGCTTTACTTTTTAATGGAAAACCACCGCGAAGTTCGGCGATTCTATATAGTTAAACCGATTCCTAACTTCTCGGAATTTCTATATACAATACTGGGAGAAGTTCTGACAAGTCCAAAAGACGGGTGAACAACGAAGCGTTTCATGGATTAGGATTAGGGAAGGCTCGGGCACTTCTAGAATTTTTGAAGTAGTATTAGGGCTTCGATTCACAGGGAAAATGAGTTCTAGTCTGTTTTCTGAGATGCTGTGACTAACTGAGAGAGTGCAAGTTGATCAATTCTACAGGGCATCGAGTCCCCGCCTTTCTACATAAACTTTGGGCAAAAGTGGTGAGCGGAAACAAGGCGGCGAGATGAAATTAGTTTAAGGAGTAATTTAAAGTTAATTGGAAGCCAGTTTCTCAGATTAATTCCTTTCGTTCCTTCCTCTCTCGCTCTCGCGACTTCTTTATCCCTTCTCTGAGAGCTGTTTGAGCCACGTCCTGATCATCGTCACGTTATAGGTAAATTTTAGAAAAATAGTGAAATTTTTCAAAACTAACAATATGCAAGAACCAACGAACCTCGGGTTATTACAATCACAGCAAAAATTATAGTTAATCTCTTATTTCTTACCAATTCTATCAGACTTTGAACTTGTAATTTTCATCTAAAAATCGAGTCCTAGCATGCGGAAAAAATTCTTCTTCTACCGCACACGATCCAAAACGACCCTCCATATACAGCACCGTCAGTGAGCACCAATTCAAATGGTACCTCCTATAACGGTGACAGAGATTTCCGCACGTTGATCGGGGATTCCCGGGGAGTTTCAGTCTGCGGGGGATCCACAGCTGCGAGGCCTTTCGTTTCGCCTATGGTTTCCTCTTCGCGGGGGGTGAGAGGGAGGGAAGGGACTCGTTATCAACAGGCATTCAAGGGACACGACCTCCGAACCCTGGCGATCATCCAGAATCTTGTTTCGCGAAATTGTTTATTTAATAATAAGCGCTGATTTAGTTTCTGATTATCGAAACAATATTGACCTCTTGCATAATATTCATCTGTGCGAAATTTGGAACTAACCGGAGCCGAGTGACCTTAAGTATCTATGCAGTTTAAGTCAAGTTTCTCTCAGTGTAGTTTCTTGATGTTTAAAAAGTTTACAATCTGACGCATAATTCGACGCCACTTATAACGTGTTTCACGTCAAGTACACACATATGCGCTTATGATTTTTATTTGAAAAGGCCGCGGTGCTCGTTAGAGGTTAAATTCGAAACCGTTCGCACACGCCCAGCACGTCGCCTGCTGCAGCCTTCTGTCCTCAGCCAGTTCTTGTATAATAACCTCGTTTATACGTTGATGTGTGCCTGCCTGCAGTCGTTTCTACAATGCGAAACGAAACGTGCCTCTGATGGTAACTCGACACCATTTAGCTACCGAAATAATAATAATAATGATATAAACGTACTAATGGCGGGAAGGACAAAAAGTCAGCGAATCAAACAATCGACTTGGGTTCTTTGCAGTTTGGCACTCCGAGTCGTTTACTAATACCGAAAAGAAACGTCAAAGTACAAACATATCCTTGATTCAAAGTTGTCCAGCTGGAAGGTAACTCGATCGATAATATTTACCGACATTTAAATGTCAAGTGAAAATATCATCGATAGCTGCACGAAGAAGATTATGGATAATAAGTTTTTCGAAATTGTCTACACTGTGAAAAAAAATGCAGTGTGGACTTCTGTACAATAAGTTTTTTTTCTATCCAAAAGTATTTAATGTCAATCTAATGCTACTTGTCGTCAATCTAACACTATCAGCTAACGTTCTTGGCTGATATTTGATAGCATTCTCATGAGAGCGAATCGAGCAAACAGTCTTTGGCATGATCTCAAGATCCCAGGTGATGTCTGGCCCCATTCCCATTCCCATTCCCATTCCCATTCCCCCTTTCCATTTGCCGGCACCATGGCCAGATACAAGCGGTACCAGTTGAGCAGCTGATCGGAAGTCGAATGACAGGGCGTCGTAAAGACATGCCGACAATATACGCATGCGTATAATAATAGTGATAATAATAATAATAATAATAATAATAATAATAATAATATAATCGTGAATAAAAACTCGAAGAATTCATCTCGGTGAAACAAGCTGCACGGGGGATAAGAAGCGATAAGTATAAGTGAGAGCTCTGGTAGCCACTCCGCCTCCGCGATCTAAACAATGCTGGTCGGTTGTGTTGAAGAAGAGGCGCATCTTGAGGAGCTAGGGGCGCGTGCGCCGTCGGCAATGTTCCAGAATCGCCACTTCCGGTCTCATTCAAATATCGCCTTACGTTCTTGGCGTGCACCACCACCACCACCACTACCACCACTACCACGACTCTGCAATACTTCACTCGTCCGAAGGCCAAAGAAACGATCATCATGCATGGTATGAATTTGATACCACCGGATATGCCTGGCATGCCGCCTACTTCCAGTGGCTCCTTTCTACGTCTTGGTTCGGGGCGGAGGACCCCTTGGCTAATACCTCTCATCCTGCAGGTATAGAACAATATCTTCGCCACTTCGCTTAATACACACTGTCGTATAGCTGCCAACGTCGCAACGTCTTTCCTTCGTTCTTATTGATGCACTCTGCACATTATACTCGTGTAAGAGGATACCGGCAGACGGACGCGTGCCAGGCGTGCGTCTCCTTCTCTTCTGCTTTATGCCTGCAGCCAACTTCGAAGGAGAGTTTGGGGGCTGGTAGGTGAGACGACGTCTGTATTGTTGATCCAGTCGAGTGGGATTTCAAAGTCTCGATCAATTATCGTTTTTCTATACCTACTCGAAATATCCATAGCAGCATAACAAATCTTTCAACTTCTGCCAATCACAAGTTAAATTTTTGTTTATAGGTTATCTTTCTTTTTTATAAACCGTGCTAACGATTCCGAGAATCAAAGTTCACATCGTATGACGTCATATCCGCCATCTTATTACGCAAATCCGAGTTCATGTTGCACATTAGTGTAAAATTTGCATTATAATTGGTGAGAAGTTTTCTGCTAATTTTACTTTACTTCACTACAATTATTACGAGCCTAAAGTCGTATGGAGTTGAAGCTCGGAACTTGAAGGTACGCGAACATTTTTAACAGTACAATCCCTTGAAAATGCTCGAAATTAGGTACGTCTATGGCCACAGACTGCAAGTTATAACTTCCAGTAGAGATGAGTATAAATTTTTCCAAACAAGGCACGCTTTAATCCTAGTAACCAATTCATAAAATCCGCAAAAACGATGACGTAAGTTGAGGTCAAAGAAAAGTAAGTCTCTGCACAGAGTTGAAAGTTGTGATACAAACATTGCACACTGTCCTCCGAATTTTCTTCACGCGGTGAAGTCAGCCTTATGATCGAGAGAAATCGTGGGCATACGGGCGCGAGAGTATGAATTGGTTCTTTATCAGATATTGATGTGTGTGCTCCATTTAGGGGCTGCGTGCAGTCTATTACCTCGCCGATCCGCATTGATAGGCACGTCAAATACGGCATCCGTACACATGGATTCGAATATAAACACGAGCAGCCTCGACGTCACGTGTATTCATTGCACAACGTCCCACCACCACCACCACCACCACCACCACTACCCTCCACCCTCCACCTAAACTCTCTCCTTTCGCCCTCACTCCACTCCCCGTCAAGAGCCAATAGCAGCTACGAATGTTGATTGGCTGGCTGATAGCCGTAGTTGCACACGGTGATCGGGTGATGAATGCCTTCCAAGATTGGAATCAAGCCTTCCGCGAGCACCAACCAAGGCAACGTCAACCGCTTGCAACTTCGGAGGAACCACGAGCTTGATAAGAATGTCCACAGACATTGAACTGGGCGGTGAGCCCATAGTGGTCAGAATTCTTCTAAAGTACTTTACACGCGACTGTTATAACGAAAAATTGATAATGACACTATGAGACACTACAATCCATACTTTAATCTGGCTTGTTTCAACCTTGTCATCACTCATCATGTAGAAGGTAAGTGTTCCAGTTATTGACACGTTCAGACCTAATTATTGACCAAAGTTATAAATTTCCTGTAGAAATTGTGTAAATCTCGACGACTGAAACTAATCCCTACATAGTTAGATGCTACAAATAAAAATTTGTGTAATTTTAGAACTAAGGATCAAACAGAGATGCAATCCAAAACAAGGCCAGTCATTGGAACAGGGTCAATAACTGGTACCCAGACTTACCTTACTGCCAATGTCGATGGATTGCCGATCGGCTCCTCGACGATGCAACATAACGTGCAGCCTAGCCTAGATTCTCGACCCACGAACCATACGTACCCTCTCGGCGCCATAAGTACACCAATCGACAAAGGCGCTAAGGGCAAAGTGTCGGAAGTCTTGTTCGGCGGTTGCCAGCTGCCGCCCCCAGGGTTATACCCTTACCCTGCGGTACGTGGCTCTAGCCTGCTGATGCCATGCCATCTCTTAGCACGACGGGTGCCTCGGACGGCTGAATACCCTTCGGGGTTTCTCTCGCGTCCCCGCCTCCATCACCGCCTCGATTCCAACCCGGGTAAGCCCTGCTCGCGCTTTCCTTCCTCTTTATTCCAATCTACACCGTCGACTCTATCTGCGCCAAACGAAGCCGAAAATACATTATACACGTTGGGGCTTTCACCCGAAATTAAGTCGTGCCTCTACCACCTTGTTCACAACCCTCGCGACTCGGAACTCAGGCAGGTTCATATTGTGTATTCGGAACATTTTTCACTGACTAAATTCGCAATTGTTCAATTGGCGGGATAGTGGGAGGAACGGGGTGAGTTTCTTCATATCCTTATTTAATTGCCTCTGTCTTCTTTCCCGCCAAACCGTTGTAGTGATTGGTTAACACACCAGCGATAGACACGTGGCCGGAAGCCGGTGTTCGCTTGCAGCGGTTCCGGTCCTGTGGGATGAATAGCACATCTCGTCGTATCGTATTTGATCGCTGTTTAAAATTATACTTGTGTAGTATGTGCGCCTCGCATATGTGTGTGTGTGTGTGTGTGTGTGTGTGTGGAGCTGGCTGCCTGAGCTATTGTCCCATATTTCATTATGTTGTGTATATAGAACGGAGTATCGTATGTCGCGAATATAAGTGAACGACGACTGCTTTTAATCGTGATAACACTTTTAGCCAGTCGTATATATAAGAATCTTGGATCTTGATCTGAAAGCAATGATCGTGCGCTCGAGTTTAACGATCATTACCGATTTGACAGATCTATTATCGGTGCGCAGTGATTACGGTTTGAAAATAAGGGAGGGGGGTTGGGCTGATGAACTGCTATTATATAAAACGGGAATTGAGCGGTGATTCGGAGGTTTATTTAGCGGGAAATCATGCCTTTCGAGTTAAACACGATGAGGGAGTGAAGACGTAGGGTGGATATATTGGTTTTATTATATGCGAAAACTCAGTACAATTATAAACCCAGCTGGTATAGTGATTGAGGTGGAAAAAAAACTTTCTCTTTTTCTTCTTTTGCAGATTTTTTCACCCCGCTTTCCCGGATGTAATTTCTGCCCGAGACTCCATCACATATATCGTCGAAGTGGAATTTTCAACGCCGTAGGCCTGCGCCTTGATGCATCTGCGCCTCCCCACAGCTTGATAATATGTTAAGGTTCACGGAGGAACCGGCGCAGTTCCGTTCCCTGCTCCAACTGTCTTCTTATCAGACCTCGAGCCCCGGGGGACAGGCTAATTTCTTTCGAGGCCCAACGTACGTCGGGCCTGCTTATCGTTGGCTATCGATCTTATTAAGTGAGCAATGCACATGCCACTCCTGGAGTTGGGGGTGGTGCTTACTGGTACAAGCTTCTCCGCTTCCTCGCGGTTCATACATATGCAGGCTGTTGGTGGAGGCCAGCCGACAACCGACCGGACCCTTGCACCTGCCTCGGTGCTCATTGCTCACTCCTCACTGCACAACGACGCTGCTTTTATATACCTAACGCTGTATGGTGGTGATATTCAATTTTCAAACTTCAGACAACTCCTATTGCTGCTGCTGCTGCTGGTGTTTCTGCTGATGCAGGTTTAATACCGAATATGCAAAACTCCCACGACATTTGTTCAACGATGTGCGGACTACTTCATGTTTATGAATTATCATTCCTCGGTGTCTCGTGTATATGATCAGAAACTGAATATTCAACCGTGTAGCCAGTGAATGAATTGTCTATTCTGTTATATATAGGTATAAGCAGCACTTTGATCAAGCATATTGATAGGTACGATGTTGAAAAAGATATCTCATGAGGAATTCTAATGCCGTATGGAGAAAATGAGTAAAACGAAAGGCACCGGAAAGTTACGAAATATAAAATGTACAAGGCACACGATGAAGAAGAAGAGATTCATAGATCAGTTTCAACTTTCGTCTACCTAAAGAAAATGCAAGAGCTTGGAAGGTTGATCCTTGACAAAAAGAAATCTCGAAGTTTCGAAACACCCTGGAATAGATATTTTCATAAGCCTTCTGAAAAAAGGATTCAAAAACAAAATGTATTTGGTGATGTGATCGAGTATTAATATCCATACCAAGGTTGCATGGGATTAAGCAAACATGTGATGCTTCTTTTGAAAAGCACTCAATTTAGTCGAAGAGCCGAGAGAGCAGGAGAGGTGAACATGGGGAGGAAGAAAATGATGAGCAGTAGCGAGAGGCGAGCTATTCTATCTGATAGCCGAGCCTTGATTGATATCAGAGCTTTAGCTTGAGCTTTAGGGTAGCCGTCGGGGTGCCAAGTACTGGAAGGGGTTCATCCCGCTAGATGAGGGAGGAGGTTTTTGCTCGGGCCATCGAGCTAGAGGTTTTCCTCAGGGATTACCAGCTAGTGTGGGTGTACCCACTGCGCACCGTTTAGTATTACGGTAGTACCAACCAAAGTTTATACTACACAGTACCTACGGTATCTGTCCTCGGCGAACACCAGCTGAATACTCCTGCATGTAGTGGTGGTACATGTTTAATTATAATCTAATATTTAAAAGGCAATTTCACGGCTTGTTTACCGTACCCCTAACCTTAGGTACCTACGTCACTCTATTCCCATACACCCCCATAACAGTACCTCTATACCTACTGTCGATATCCGTCGACGAGTTTTACCCACGATAGAATCTATACGGGAATATTTCGACTGGCATGCATGGTCAGTTATTGTCCGTTTTTTTATTACCCTCATGTTGCATTTTAAACGCTGGCCATTTCCGGGTATGAGACTCGTGAACCATTACTTCCGCGTAAAAGTGCAAGCTGGATACATGCATGGTTCGAGTATCTCGATAACGTGATAATTTTTATTGTTAGAACAACGATGTAACGTTGAGAGGGATAAACCGGTGCAGGACCTAAGATTTGATAAGCCTCTTAGCAACACGTTGACAGATGGATTTAGCGGGGAATAAATAATAACGAGTTGACGCGTGGCCCAGCGCTAGGGCCGATGGAGAAGTTCGATTGTACAGGGCATGCCAGGGTTCTAAGTGGCATAAACATGCCATGTTATTTTTTTATTATTTCAGGTAGAGATAGAGCCCAGACCATTACGATTAATCTCTTCGTGTTGATTCATTCCACTTAATTTATACGTAAATTATACCCAAACGACTCGACTGCGTGTTGTGTCGAATCACACACACACACACGCACGCACGCGCAACCGGAATAATATTACACCTTCTCTAGTATCTATATCTCTCTTTACCCGACGGCTGGTATGTATCATGCCACCACCATGTGTGTCCATGTACAAAAGCCTGGCCAATGCATGTGAGTGTGTAACGTAAGTACGGTCCACCTCCATGCTCGATGAATAACTATGAACTTCCTGTTTGATTCCAATTTATTTTCACCCCTCCAACTTGGCACCCCCACCTACCTGAGCCTTGCAGCTCGTACCTTAGTCAGACTGCTAACCTGATTCAACGATTAGGCGCCATTTCCTTATCGAAACAATGTTTTTTCAATTTTCTTTGTTTCACTTAACCACCCACCCAACCACCCTGCTGCGCAACCTCCACGTCGAATTGTTGAAATTTGATGATCCATGATGACATGATCATCAGATATTCCAAGAGTTGATCAATTTCTTCATGAAATCATAAGTATCTGATGCTTCTATCTGCTCGGTTCATCGTTGCGGTTTACTTTGTTTCAGGTAGGAAACACCAGGCATCGAGGTGACTGGGGTTCTACAAAAACATTTTCTCACGTCCACATACGAAGTCAATGAAGGGTCATCGCCATTAGCAGATAAACTCACTCTGGCTACGTACGTATCATCTCTTCCGACTACTTTCCTGCTTTGTACATGTATAGGTGTAATCCGGAATGGCTTTGATGTCATTGACGCCAGTGGACGGGCTGTGAGATCTCCTTATCCGATTCACATCTCTCAGAGGTCCTTTGACGCCTCTGATGCCTCTGGTGTCCATTCTGTCACCGACCTGCTGTGTGTTTCAACGACCAGTTTTGCATTCAGTTTACTTTACCACACATCGTCGTCCAGCTCCTGGCAAGGACGACGAAACGTGTCGCCCACCGAATCATGTCAAGTAGCCGCTATGGTATGATGTATAAAGTGTGATGAAGAGTGTAGGACGACGCTTTTTAATCACACTTTGCAACTTGCACTAGGCCACGAAGCATGAAACGAGGAAGAGATGCTGATTTCAGATTTTTTTTTTTTTTTTTCAGGGGTGGATTTAAGCCATCTTTTTTCTCGATCCCTTTTTTCAACATTTTTTATTTGTACCTCGTGTCCGTATATACGTATGTAATTTTTGGTGAGCTCAACGACGTGTGGCGCTGTAGCTGTAGTGTGAAGTATGTAATTAAGAAAATTAATTATCACATCACAATTAGTCATGCACGTGTGGTAAAAATGGAACTCGGTAGGTACAAGCCAAAAACTAACTATCGCACTGTGAGATCTTAGAAATGTCTACGAGATAACGCATCAGCTATTATACCGAGACAAGACGACAATGGAAATATTACTTCCGGCTGTCTAAAATACCCCGGTTTATACGCGAACATACTCTTGCGACTAATGTACGTAGGTGCATAGACAGGAAATTCCTCTGCTGTTAATTTGCTTGACGAATCCTTAAATTCTATTAGGTATCTGGTATATAATGGGTGACAGGTACTAATCGCTTGTCACACCTTTTCTTATCCTAAATATCGGTATAAGTTACAATATTCACGTTTTTCAAAATAATGGTTACAGAGAAGTGAGTCTTCTCTGACCAAAAATAAAGAAAAAAGAAAAATAAATAAATTTAGCCAAACCTTGTATGAGTTTTATGAAAAATGAACGATTTCAAATATCTTTTGTTCAGCCACGTATCATCGAAAGGCGAATTTCTCTTTCTCGCACTTTACTGAACGTGAATTATGGCACGGTGTAAATCGTCACTTCGTAGTCACGTGAAGGTGCAGCCGTTCGTCAAGTATGTAAACATGTATATGAATATACATACGTATACGTATAGTATACAGCTACCGTGTTGCACGCTAAGAAAAGAGCAATCGTTTAATAATACATCATAATCTTCGTAGCGTGACTAGCTAAACGAAAGCCAAGCCTGCAGCGTCACTTATACCATGAGCTCTATGTTTATATCATTCATTCGGTTATTATTTTATGAATGGGCGAGGCGACTCCCGTTACGAGATCTTAACAGCGGATATAAACTGCTTTTTCTTATCACCCGATCATCTCGACAACTAACGAGATCGTATTCCCATTTCACCCCGCAAGTGTACCGATTTCACAATTCTCAGAATATCAATAATATATCCGTCAAGGATTACCGAAAAAGTTTAGTAATTTTCAAACAGCATCAAGACGACCGTCCGTTTGCTAAAATTGCGGTAAACGAAGTGCCAACTGGCGGTGGCGTCGTGAAATAAAATGGCCGTTATTTTTCGGCGAGACGTGATTGGCTGTACAGCTTTGATCAGCTTTAATTCGAAAACTATGCAAAGCCGAATTTTTGTCGGTGATGAGAAATCGTTTAGTTTCTTCGACAGGAATGCAATTGGCTCATTGAATAATACACAGGGTGAACTTATAACCTATACGAGTACACGAAGTGTGAAGAAATCATTTAAAATTCTTCTAGATAAGCGCGCTACTGCACGAATAGAAATTATCGTTGTCGTAAATCTTCGGTGTCACATTATGTTGTGTGAATTATGACAGGGTAGATTAGTTTGCGCAACCCTTAAGACCGGTCGACGGGACGTACAGGTGCATTTTATCGACTGCCCGCCTAACCTAACCTAACCTAACTTAACCTAACCTAGCCTATCCTAACCTATCTCGGTCCAACGAACGTATCTACCTGCACACTACAAATTACTCGAACCTGGCACCTCCGTCGGGCGTAATAATACCGGTAAATGCATTTTACGCATTTTATTACTACGGCGTCTGTTTTATTTACCTTATATGTACACAGGTATATATGTGTAGATGTATATTTTTCACCCTGCACGCGTTACTGGGGAATAAAGTTCACCGAGGGGACTTAAACGCCGCTCGTGCTACTCGACACTGAACATAAAAAAGAAAGAAAAAAAAAAAAACAGAAAAACAAGAGAACCAATGCGTGGGACGTTCCCCTATAAAGCCAAGTAGACTCCACCATGCAGCAGCAGGAAATCAGGCATAGAATTCAATCTTTAAGAATTGGACAAATTGGTTATGTTTAAAAAAAATCAACTTTCTTCAATATTGATGATTCCGTTTTTTTTTCCTTCTTCTTTCACCTGATCAAATCGCTGGAAAATCGACGCCCAAGCATGTAGGTATTAAGTCAAGGTATAAATTTATATGGGTATTATGTAAGAAAGGGTGTTCCGGAACGTGTTTTTGATGGGCGTGCATACGCACTGTATGTGTATAAGTAACATCTGCCGTTTAGTTCGTGGGTCGCTTGAGTCGAGGGATTAGTTCTCTGTTAAGAGTAATTATTGTTTTAGTTGATGGCCCGCGGTGGTTGTACGTATCTATAAATGTGTATGAATGTAGTATAAACCCTGGAGTTTAACTGCAGCGCACGGGTTTGTTAATATTCAACCGACGACTAATTTCGGGCCTATCAATCCCCAGATAATTCGAATGGGACATATAAATACTTGAAGGTGTGACACTTTCGGTTTTAAGATCTTAGATAACAGCGTCACGCCGTCGCCTCACGGCTAACCGCGCTGCACGAAATTCTTTAGGCCTCAACGCCGGGGTGTGTCTCAAGTACCTGCGTAAATCTATATCTTATATCTATGCACAATGTCGTCTTTATACCGTATAATTTACAACTATTTTCTATAGACTAGAATATCGAAAAACACGACTGCGTGCTGAATTGTATATTATAAAATTATTATTATTTTTTTATTTTTTTTATTTCACAAGTGACGTATACTTTCGTTGACGAATATAATATCATGCGATATACAATTTTGACAGGTGATTTGTATTTTGGAATTTAAGCATAATAGAAAATTGTGTAAAGTAATTGAAGGAAAGTGTTACACATTCGCATGGATTGCTGAAGTTTATATTTAACTTGTAATCTGGGTAATGGAAAAAAAGAAAAATTACCGAATCAAGGTGCCAACGCGTCTGTATAGAGTCTGGGAATAATTATACCGCTGATTACGCTATCGTCGTTTGATCTGTCTAATTCTTATTTAGATATTTTTAGCATTCACGTATAGCTGCCGCTTTTATCGCTGAGGTTGCAAAGCGTTCACCCCTATAGATTTTGCAAAGAGATTTGCGTGAATAGTGGACAGAAATAGATTTTTAGAATACATAATTAGAAGCGAAAAAAATTTGTGGTCTTGAAATAAAAAACAACGATATCCTTTATTTATTCTTATATTTTGAAATTGAATTTCCAGACTCGTTTTCGACACTTTCAATTTTGCTTTGATTGAATATATTTCTTACAAAAATATTGGAAAATGTTTTCATTACCTCAAAGCCTGGTTGTCGGCGCCATTTTATCACTAGATAACCTAAGTTTTTAATTTTAATGGAGGGAAATCGTAATTCTTGGGCTTTCCAATTACACATGTCACATAAAGTAATTAAATATAATCAATAATCTACCTGTTCTACTATCCACACGCAGAAATACACGGTCAACGGTCATCTGCGGTCAGTCTGGTTGTATTAGTTCGATTTTCGTCCACCAGATGACGCATTGCAAAGTGACAATCCCGATAGAGTGAATAAAGCAAGTCCTACGGTAACGCATGAAATACTGAAAATTCGCTCTCAAGAATGGATGAAAACTTGTGAGAAATTATCAGACTCTAGATTATCAGCCTGAATAAGCTGAAGAGGCGTGAGGTATAATAAGAGCAAGGTAACCGCATGCGGAGGAGAAAATCGCGAAGGCAGGCACGCAAGGTGGGTATAATCAGAAATGAAATCGTCGTATTTTCAACGGTACAGCGTATACGACAAGACAGTTCAGACAGGCAGGTCTCAACCACCTTTGACCTACACCTCTCACAATCAGCATCGTGTGTATAATCAGAGAGAAAAGGTGCCGCGCTGCGACGCCCTCGGCTGATTCCGAGCGAACCGTTCGTACGTAGGTTCGTACATACATATAGCAGCTAATCTTGGTCTGCTATCTCCAGCCGGGAATTGCTAATGGTTGAAGACTGGCTGCGGGGAAACGCTAGACGATCACTTATATACTCAGCGCGATTATTGTTCAGAGTTTGTAAGTCGAGGATATATAGAATCGCGGTGCTTTAAGGAATGGATTGGCGTCTCAGAATACAGAAGCGACCCCACGATACCAACGTTTCACCTTACACCAAAGGAATACTCAAGATTCTCCACCAACTTTTAACCAACAACTTGAGAACCTCACAACGCGTCGCGTGATCAACTCGAACGTCTAACTACACTTGCGTTTTGCAAGGCCTTGGGTTATAGGTCTGAACATATAGAATGAGAGGTACTCATTGACTGTGCACTTAAAATATCCGACTCGGTTTCGGTCACGGAAATATTTTGAAAGATTTTTGATTTTTTTTTTTTTTGTTTGGTTTTTATCACAAGAAACCAGATTCTGCAGATTGAAAGATTCGGAGATTAGGCGGAAGCGAAAAAACTGAAGGATAGAAGGTGGAGGATTTATTTGTCCAGAGATTAACCTCTCCTTTTGGAACTTTTGTACCCCGAAATGCATGGATCATCGGGAATGAAGTGATCCTCGTACGTTACATGTATAAACCATGTAGGAACGAGAAGAAGAGAAAAGGAAGGCAGCCGATGCGAATTTTCAATTTTTGCTCCCACTAATCTCTCTCCCCCTCTCGTTGCCCTTAGGATCGTTCTTCTTGATCAAATATTGGAACAGGATTTCTCGAACGGATATATACCCTGCACCGACGATTCTTGTACCTATACATCTCATGATCGTTTCTGCGGTATATAGAAAGAATATAATCGAAGAATACAGCCGTGCAGCTGAGCTAACCTCATGTATGCATTATGGAACACTTTGTGCCATTAAGTCTCAGCAGCGAATGTGTGCCTTTTATTTCAAGTTTTCTTTACGGATATTAGGCATGAAATAAATCATTCCATCGTTTAAACTTCTCCAAATTCGTTGTGCAGCAACAGAAATGAACAGGCCTTTCTTAAAATGTCAATTTTCGTTTCCTTTTTTCCAATGATGACCTTATACTCATCCTCAGTTATTCCACGTGTACAGTGGACTGTACAAAAATAATCGAATATTTTGTTTTCCAAAATTCAAGTCGAAAATATTGTTCCAAATGACGTAAAAAATATGCTGTCGCAAGTTTCAGCCCGAAATATTAATATTAGGAGCTGTAACTTGGACAGCATCTTTTTTACGTCATTTGGATCAATATTTTCGAATTGCTTTTTGAAAAATAAAATTTAATAAAAATGAGTCCAATACACAGTCCGAGTAACCATAACCTCTGTTGTATAAACGTAGACGTTTGAGCGGTATACCTCCTACGTGACCTCGCGAGGCTCTGAAGTGTCGACGATTTCTCAGGCTATCTTAAGTCTAGAACTTTTCTGACCGTAACTTGGGACTCCCTCAACCCCCCATCCTTACCTCCAGAACATTAGTGTCGCTGGGGAGCTTGTATTTAACACCAACACTCTACAAATAAAAGATAACAAACATACTCCTCAGTAGATACCTATGCTAATTCGTATACCCTAATGCCACCTTAACACTAGTTTCTGGCTAACTAATTTGACATTTCCTCAACTAGGCTCGACTCCATGGCGGCTGCTGCGCCAACGTCAAGGTGTCTGACCGTAGAAATTACACACCTTGATCCCTGTACGCCTCCTTACGGCATGGAACAACCTCTTCTTTTAATGTGGTACTCTTCTATTCAATTTTTTTTTTCTTTCTGAATTTGCGATTTTGACGCTGATCTCCTCGTGTAAGTAGGAAT
Source organism: Diprion similis (assembly GCF_021155765.1). NCBI lineage: Eukaryota > Metazoa > Arthropoda > Insecta > Hymenoptera > Diprionidae > Diprion > Diprion similis. The sequence continues at coordinate 18,351,992 of NC_060114.1, forward strand.
AATAGATACGAGTCCGGTGTCAGAATTACTCCATCACCCTCAGATTTTGAGTTTTATAAAAAATCTTGAAATGTTCGAGCCATTCGACGAGTGAATGTGTTAGGCAATAGTACTCAAAATCTGAGGTTGATGGGGCAATTCTGACGCCGAATTCGGATTCAGCATGACCAATGACAAAAAAATGATGGGTATGGTGGTGTAGTCCGTCGGACAAGACGCTTTTTCCTATTAATTATCGTTCATCTCTTCCTTCATAAGTGTCGTAGTAGTGACGATTGATTGATTCTTGTGTAAAAGAGACGCGGACCTCATACATTCCTGTAACCCGTCAACAAGCAACTGTTTCGACGTGGGTTGCGGTGCTATACTATCCAATCCAATTTACTCCTGTCCTGGTAAAGCAGCGAGGGGAAATCCCTATTCCCAGTCACCCCAGTGCGTTGGGAATCATCCAATCCCGACACTGTTTACAAAACACTGATTGGTTCAGTTTCGATTTTGCCCCCCCCCAAAAGTGTGACAAAAGGGAGGAGAGAAAAAAAGAGAAATGTAAGAAAAAAAATGTAATGACCGTTCATGAAATCGTTCGTCCGTTCACTTGTAATTAAAAAAATATGTACATAGAGTCGATTCATTTTTTACTGAATACGGGAAAAATTTAATTCTGACGGTGTGTTTCCTGCACTAGTCGGTAGATGGGAAAATTGCTCCCGAGAGAAAGAACTGATTGATATGGTTATTGGTTATGTATTCAGGATTTCAAGAATAATTCATTGCTCAGTTATTTGTATAAAGTTTTGTGAAAACGGAGTTGTAATTATTATATTATGTATACTTCATAAATTTTTCGTAACAAAATCGATAGATTAAAACACTCAACGGTATTTTTTTTTAACTGTGAAAAAAAAAAAAGTAAATCTGATGTCAGAAGAATATACGCGAGATTGTGTGCGAAAGTTTTTCTAAATATACAATCATTTCTGTTGCTCTTTCAAAAATGTAAATTACTCTAGGTAAATCAATTAATAAATCTTTACAATTGTTCATATAACACCGAACTAATCGAGTCGGTATAACACATTGAGAGTTATCGCCATGTATTCGGACAAATATTACTATATTCTTAGGTTATGTTACACATACAGAGCATACACGTATACGCATATTACAAGGGTATAATACAAGGCACTGCAGTTGGTATAGTGAATAACGTAAGTAGTAGCTTGTTATACACATGGAGTGTTTTGAGTCGTTAAAATAATAAAATTAGCGAACAATTAGTACTCGTTTTTCGGTTATAAGCATTGTTTTATATAAACAGGCCTATTGACCCGACTGGGGTAGGTTATACGGTATTATTTTCAAGTCTTTAAGTGGCCCGACTGCAGCCTTCCCTAACCCTGCCCATGCAGCATGCAATTGAGGATATTGAGAGGCTGATGTATAGCATAACCTATATCTCCCATACCTACAATATCTACGCACACGTTAAATTACTTCATGACTATGTGCATGGAGTATATCAATAATAGAGGGGGTCTCGCACCCGATAGATGGTAGGTAGGTATACGTTTTTCTTTTGTTTTCCATACACCGCATCATCATCTATACGTACGAAGCTAATTCTCCCATGGGGGGATATTTCAACGCAAAATTCAGAACCAACTCCCTTCTCCCTTCTCAGCTATACATATATATGAACACTTCTCGAAGCCTTTTTTTCCCAAACACTTATACTGTATATATATATATATATATATCCCAGGATATTGTAATAATTATTCATTAGCCCCAACTTTGATCGACGTTAATCTCGTTTGCTCAACTAATTGATAGATACTCTTATCTGATCGTATTTAGAGGGTATAATAATAACTGCCCCTCATAGTTTTTATTTATACTTAGATAATCGCGATTGCAGGCAACTTCAGGTATATCAACACACTTACATCTTGTATAACAAATGTCTTCAGTTCTGTTGCGTAACGAACAGCGACGGTAGCTTGGCTCTGGTACCTAAAACCCCGACGGCCCGGTGATTGTCGGTTTTTTTTTTTTTTTTGTGTTTTCATTTTTTATTTATTTTTTTAGCGCCAACTATCCTAAGTACCGTGATTTTAAGCCCAGGGGGCTTATTACGGTTTTTTACTTTTCACATTTCCCACCATCCAAGCAATAAGTCTGATCGATTTGCAAAGTTTAGTAAACTAATCAAAATGGTGGAATATGTGAAAAGTGAAAAACCGTAACAAACTCCCAGGCGTTGTTTGTTTGCTTTCATCGACTTCGTTTGCTTCCAAATTGATCAAGCGCGACGTCATCGCAAACTATAAATCCTTGCACCTCATCGCGACCGTCGCTTGGACAACTTGATTTGCTCGAGATAATTGCACTGTTGAACACAGTCAAACAAAGATCGAAGTGATCGTTATACCAAATCCAAAGAGTGATATATTTCTCTCAGATTCTCTTGAAAATGTTAATTTAAGGATTCAGGAGTTACTTGATCAGGTATACAGTGCATGAAATGAGACAAGCATAGATCAACTTTCGATCATTCCATGTATCATACCGACTTTTATTCGTACGGATAATTGAACAATTTCAGTTGGTTAAACGAATATTCGTATTGAAAACAAGTATTAGACAAAACAACAAAAAATATTAGATATTGGAAATTGAAGATATTGTATGAAAAAATCATACAACGGTTGAACCGATCAATTATGAGAGCCTGATTCTAACCGCTATTTACAGTTAAACCGATGATTTTACGCCAATTATTTATAACGTCATAACCCGTTATAGTTTTTGGACGTTGCGATCGAAATGGAGTGAAAACGAAAGTCTGTTGCACAGTTTCCAGGATCGATTTATCATCATTCTATCGCGAAAATGTTATCATCGTCCGATTGTTTCCTACTTTTGTTTCACTCAATCGCACGTGTATACCTGTGCAAAATTATATAATGCAGGTAGTAAAATCTGAAATTTTCGCGGACGTGTTTTAATCCGTTTAAATAATGGAATTCGGTCGAGTTGTTGGGTTAAAAACGTATAAAGTATGCGGGAGGCGTTCGTCGTTCGAAGGTTATCTCCGGTTTATGCTCGGACGGGCGTCGACAGCCCTTCTCGCGTTTTATCAAAGCAGCCATAGCCGCGGAAGCCACCCTACATCCTACAAATACGCCGCAAATCTCTGTTAATAATCCACTTAAATAATCCAGCTAATTGCGCTAAGCTCGTAAAAACCATCAGCAGCACCCCCGCTGTCGGTATTAATCGGTATTATTAATCATTCCTTATTCCGAGTTAGCGTATAACCTATAATGTTGACGTCAGTAACACTTTCTTTTGTTCTTGATACAAGAGACAAGAGACTTGATTCTCCATAGATTTCGTCGTCAAGTATAAAGTACCTACCTATAAATGTCTGATTCACATCTATCAGCTATTATCGATTAAGTTAAATCGCTTCCTTAGTTGGATTATCAGGTATTCAGTTGAGCAATTTAAAACCTAAGTTGGCAGCACACGCTTGTCCAGATTTCCTAGTCTTTTTTGTGTTCAGTGGTTGAGACACCGACTGTGTGTGCAATATGTGTTCGGCTTGTGAACAAGAAGTATTTTTCTTTCCTTTGTTATATTAAACTGGTTGTAATAAATAATTCTTTTTTTAATCACTTCTTTATTCGAGCAGACCTCTAACCTTGAATGTGCGCCGTATAATTCAACGGTCAATTACTGCTCAATATATAAGTATTATAGGTAGGCATGATTCCTTCGAGTTCACCTATAATCTACCAGCGTCATTTTCAAATTTACAAGGCAGTTTGATTTCATCCTTAATCGCTGCGCCGCGGTCTGAACTGAATTGCAGCGATAAAGATCAACAATTTGCGTAATTAATACTCATGGGCTTCTCAAGAAGAGCGCTGCTTAATCACCTCGCGTAGGTTCTCCTGTTGCGGAATGATTAATTGATACTCGGAATAGTTGGCATGTCCATTTCACTTGAAGAATTATCTCACTTCCTGCTTTTAACAACGCTGGTATAATATATAAGGTTCTAGGAGAGTAAGAAGACCGCGCATTAGAACAATGAAACGGAATTTTTATAATTGAATATACTTTTTTACCTATTTTTATAACCGTTTTCTGGTTTGTATACAAGCATATAATGACTTACTTACTTTAATATTCAGTGATGTTAGATCGTTTGCAGGAATTCGCTTGCTCTCTCTCTCTCCCTCTGTCTCTTTTTCTCTTTCTCTCTTTCAGTTCAATTATGTTCCGATGTTATACCTTATTTAGTATAGATACGCACAATTTTAATTTCACAACACTTTAAATACGCATGTTATTATTATATCATTGTTGTTGTTGTTGTTGTTGTTGTTGTTGTTATTATTATCATTATTAAAATTATTGTCTACAGTATGATATCTCATCGATAAAACAAACAATGTTATATACGTATTTTAATATACTTATAATGAATGTTGTACGTAAAAAAAGTTATGATTACACACTGACACGGTATTTTAATATTGTGATATTGATACACCTGTAATGTGTGAATAATAAAAATCGGTATCTTCGCCATCGAGAATCCCAACCGAATAACTTATCAACCGCATGGTGGTCGTCTCTTACTTCTGGGTTAGCCAAACACAGATTAAAAAAGTATTGAAAAAAAAAGCAGAAAGTAAATAAACGCAAATGAAATTGTAAAATTTAATCGAGAACACAAAAAGGTTCGTTTTCAAGTTGGATATTGTTCTCAGAATACGACGCAGTCGCGACCCGCCGCGTGTACAACCCGCGACGTTGGTTGTGCTTAACTTGCGCCCGTCGAGCTGGTATTACAATGTTTTTAGACCGAGAAAAGAAGTGGCTGGCCTGCCGTGTGACGTAGATACCCGAAGCTCCCGAGGTTCACGCGCCACGAGCAACACGACCGGCTCCCCAAGCGAGCGATGGGGGCGGGGACGTGGGCGTGGCCAAAGTCAACCCCCGAGGCCACGCCCACTCGCTATAGCCAACTTGAAACTTCTACCCGCGGCGCGAGATTCATACCGAAGAAATATTTCCACCAATATCTTCTCGCTGATGCAAAAAGAGCTAGATTTCTGCATGTACCGTATTCAATTAATGATTCCAATGATTATGGGAATCAAGAGCAAGATAAGAAGAATATGAAAAAGAAAAAACAGCACGGTCAGACTTTTTGAGAATGTACAATGTTGTATTCGGTTTTTAAAAAAATATCCGAAGAGTCTGAAACACTTGGAAAATTTACTCGCAATATTTAACGGAGTATTTCATCGATCGATGGAGTGTGATTAAGGTAGGTAACAAAAGACGGTGTGGTAAGAAAAAAGCACTGCTGTAGAGTCGTAATTCAGCGTCGCTCGTTTCTTCATTCCTCGGTGCGAAGGGGGGTGGAAATGGGCGTGGCCTTTGCTGACGGGGCGGCGACTAAGGGTGGGTGACGAATGGTCAGCTTGGATTTGCCCGGTGCCGGTAATCAAGTTGCGTGGATCAAACGGGGACTCGGGGCTGCTGGCCAATCGGCGGGGTTGAAGACTAGCCGGTTTTTGGGGGGGAGGCGGGGCCTGAGCGAGAAGCTCCCGCCGGTTGTTTGAGACGACGCGAAAAGCCCGAAAAGCCGGAACCCGCCTCGCACGTCTCCCTCCCTCTCTCCCCCGGCTTTGGGCTGGTAAAGACGGACCGCAACGGGAAACGGGAGAGAGACGACGGCTACGCGACGTCGTCGTCAGATCATGCCAAACACTAGCACTTGGTGGTTAGCGCTACGCTGAACACTCGTGTTCCTGGCATGAGAAACTGACGAACGACCTCCCCCACTATCGTCGTGTATATGTATATATGTATATATGTATATACTCGAAACTCCACCACTTCGAACTCGGCTAACCTCTGACGAGGGCCTATGGCGACCGACCCACCCATCCACCCATCCACCCACCCCCGACGGTCTAGCCTCCCGCGCTTTCTCACCTCATACCTTTCAGCCTATCTCTCGGCAGGCGCTCCGTTCGCGCTGAGCTTTTATATGTGGGTACACACCACCGGCATTTCTTGCAAGGAGGATGAAACATCGCGCCGCTTATACCTCGAAAAGATTAGCAAACCTAAGCTGCCATTTTGTGGATGTTCTGTGCCGTGCGGAATGTTGAGTTGCTGTATATACCTATACATATACGCAATTTGAACACCTTTGGTAACCCTGAATTAACGCGAGGTAAACTTTCATTCCTAATCAAGACTTTCTTCTAATCTTTGATGATCGGTTAGATTTTCTCATCCACTGATCACCCCTTTCACCAGGAACGTTTCAAATTGTTCTTCGATTAGTGTTAAAAGTGATATGGAACAGTAAACGATGTTGAATTGTTGTATACCTAACCTATTCAACTTGAACACAATTGGTACCCCTGAATTAACGCGAGGTAAATTTTCATTCCTGATCAAGACTTTCTTGAAATCTTTGACGATCAGCTCGATTTTCCTATCCGCGAATCACGACTTTGACCAGGAACGTTTCAAATTGCTCTTGGATTAGTGTTAAAAGTGATATGGAACAGTAAGGAGCACGTGCGCCTTATAGAAGCTGGTGTTAAAGAGGCTCGCGGAAGCAAGTGGCCATTGTGTATAATATCCTGGCGAGGTTTGTTCCTTGTTTGCAAATGCAAGGACTCTACGGTGTCGGGACACGTGTCACGCCATGTGACAAGCGAGAGTAGGGTATGTGTATAATATACACACAACGGTGCTATCGACAAACACTTGATAGAGCACCGCCATCTAAAACTCGCAGGACAGTCGAATTGACGACCATCAATGTCAGCTCGCAATTATCCAAGTGACGAACCTTCGAGCTTTCTCTCTCCATCTCCTGTTATTTTATCGAGCTGATAATAATTACCAGATTCGAACCATGCGACTAAAACCATTTCGTATGTATAATCATCGACATTTTTTTCTTCTGCAGATAAATTAAGTACATTGTCTATCGCGGCACGTATACCAATTATTTTCCAATTTCATCTCACGAAGGTTGTTCCCAACTTAGGTAGGTACCCAGTACACATACGTGACTGTTATGCCAAGTCATCGCGGGGAAAAAAATTCCGTCCGATTTACTACCTTCAGCAGTTTTCTGTTGGAGTTACTACGCTTACCGCTGTAATGCTGCAAGTTACTAGATCCACGGTCCAATCCGCCATGGGCCAAAGTTTCAGTTACGAATATTGGAGTAACGTAAAAAAACAAATCCCCAAAGTCTTGACTGAAATAATAATTTTTTTTTCACCTACACAAGAGGGTGCAACATGTTTCAATTCAGCTAAAGTGAATGTACACGTTTAGACGCAATTATTGACCCTTTTATTTTCCAAAATTATAAATTTACGAAAGAAATTGTAAATTTCCCGACCACTAAACCCAATTGCTAAAAGGTTAGACACTACACCTTTTTTTTTTAATATTAGAACTAAGAATCAAACAGATGCAACCAAACAAGGTCAGTAATTGGTGTGCTTACTTCACTGCTGCGAAGTTATAATGTATTCGATTCGTTGAAAAATTTTATAATTCTTCGAACTGCGTCTACGAATTTATAGAGGAATTGCAACGGCGGCTAGTGTGTGTATGTGTGTGTGTAGGTAGATATCTATCCAGGAAAATCTCTCTTTCTCGTTCCCTGTCTCCTTCTACATTGGGGGAGTTAGCTCAAACAATATATCGGTTTACAATGATAAAAAGCAAACAGTGGAAATAACGGAAGGAATTACTGAACCAAACAATATGTCCCCTGTCCCTGGAGAGACCGCAGCTTATATCCTGTCCTCAGTCCTCTTTGCATCGTCTAGCTACTGGCACCAACCCCCCGGGACAATAATTTTACTGCTCTGAAACGAGCGCTTCACTTCGTCGTCGAACGGGTTTACAGTAGTGGTATATAGACGTAGGCGGTGTAGGTGGATGTGCACACATCTACATCTGTCCGTATCGCACTGTACGTTACGGTTATAAGCCTACCATAGATTCCACGACGGATATAGTCTATGGACCAAAATATCTCATTATCGCAATGACAAACACAGTTTCCTCACTACCGCGTTATGCCGCATTATTTTTTTTTCCACAACTTTTGTCTGCGGAAGGAACACGTCACGGTGCGCCAGCCAGGTTGCCTCTAGGTTCATTGGCACCGTCAGTGGTCAGAACTGCATCGGTCAGAATTATGTATGTGTAAAATAAAAGAAACCTGCACAAAACTCTCGTGTTTAACGCTTATGCATAGGTATATACGGATATAACGATCCAACGTACAAAGAAAAAAGAACACACCACCGCGGATGGTTTACTTTAGTCTTTGGCATATACTGCGCGTGCAAGAGATCGTATGGAAATGGAAATGGAAGAGGACCTTAGGCCTACACACGAATTACAGTGTATGACGTACGTGGCGTCCTTCTTCCGTAGGTAGGTACCTTATACCTCTAGTATAACTACTCTGCAAACCCTCGAATGTAAAAATTGGTACCCTTTCGCTTGCGGGTGCCTCTTGGCGGTGCTCGCTGGGTCCTCCTTGGCTGGCTTCACTGGCGACTCTGGTGCTTGAGCAAGTGACTAGTGAGTTGTGCTCGAGGGGCTCCAACATGCCGAGTGAAACTCTCTGCATGGAAGAAGAACCAGAGGACGTGTGATGTGCTGTGGCTGGGTGTTTGACGGGTATAGAGAGTCCGGTGTGTGTGAGAGGACTACGACTAGGAATAGGAACAGAAACAGGAACAGGAACAGAAGCAGGATCAAGAGAGGGAGGAGGAAGAGGAACGAATGCGCACTGTGTGCACTCCAAGGTGGGAAACCAGCCGTCGAGAATGATAGCTGCATTGCAGCGGAGCTTGGAACGGTATGTGCACAGCAGACAATTCACAATTAGCAAATACAAACGTAGCTGTATATATCCACGAGGAACAGGACGACGCACTACCCCCTCGGTGAAGTGAGAGCGGACTTCAAGTTGAGGGAACGCCCGGAGGGTTTTGCAGGAGGAGGTTGCTGCTTCTGCTGCTGCTGCTGCCGCTGCCTGTTTCTATCGTCGGATGAAAGGCCTCCTGGAAGGTGGGTAGAGACTCGGAAGCAAAGCGACCAGCGAAGCTGCTCTGGTGGTTCCTACCACTCCCAGAGGAACGAACATCCACGCTGCATTGCCTCTTTGCGATTGTCAGGAACCGGCGCTGGATTTGATATAATCCAACGGGTGTCTTCTCGAAGGATGACATTAGCAAAGTACTGCAGTAATGCAAAAATGTTAAAATGTTCCGTTATTTCAAAAAATTCTTATTTTTATACGATTCTCATTTAACGCTTAATTTCGAGTACAGTTCAGACCCAATATTATCACAAATTTCAAATTAACAACAAGTGTGTATGATAGTTGTTAAAGAGGTATCATAACCGATTATTCATTGTTTGTTTCAGATGGACAATCGTATATACGGATTTTAATGATTGTTTCTTATTTCACGTCACCCGATATACCGTAGGTACTCCGTATCGTGTATAGTTGTGTTGGGACACTTGGAGCTCCCAACCAGTTACGATGACAATAGGCATTGTCTTCGCACCGTCGCCATCCGCGCAAATTGGTAGAAATCTTGATTAAAGGTAGAATCTTGCTGTGTAGCGTGAAAACAAATGAAACGTGTTTTTTAGCTGTAGATTGATGCTTGCCTCGTTATTGTCATCATTACTATCATGATATTTTCGTTTTGTTTTTCGAGAACCGTCAACGCCAACGTATAACGTGTTATCTAATCGCCCGAACTGCACACTTTAAACTTCATCTTGCAACAATATCAGTTTTAATATTTGACGAATGACTTATTTCACCAAAGTTAAATACTTAAATTTTCAAGGAAATCCTGTAACCACTCCGGAACTCGGCTTAATTTTTCCACTTCAATTTTTTGTTGGCTTTGTGTATAGGTAGTATGCATATACCGATATAATCCACTGCATGCGAATGTCGAACCGAAGTATAGGACTCGTATATTTACCTACCGACAAAAGGGATTCGGGATGAGAAATGTACTCAAGGATTCTTATACTGTGAGGGTCAGGGTAAAAGTAACAAAAAACAATGCCGTCCCATCGACAAATGGATTAAATATTTGATACTGCGGAGCCAATTTTTTTTTAAATTTCTCTTCTTGCTTCGTCATTTTTTATGTTTTTTTTTACAGTAATTCGTGACCATTGTACAGAATTACAAAAAATGGAAAACAGTAATTTTGGATCAATCGATATTGCGATTTCTAGAGCCTTCCATGTCGGCTTGATTGAAATTAATCGATTGCCAATTAATGTTTCCAAAATATGTATTCTAATTTCTGAACTGGTTCTTACGTCCCTGCATTACGATTTTAAGTCCATACATAAAAGGGAAACCTGTAGAGGAATTTCAAAAAAGTTATACTCACTTGTAGGAGATTAATTCCGGTATTCCGAAACTGCGATATAAATAATGTCACTGCAATTATAAATCTCTGTACGAGGTATATGTATATATATATATGTATATATATAACTACAGCTATACCGTGTATTCCTTGTCCCCCCTTGGCGAGGAAATCGGTTTATCGTACATTGATGATAAACATAGAAATAGGTGTAATCCGGTGCGGGAAATCCGGATTGATTTGCGGTCCCGATGAAGTAGAGAATGAATATTGCCATAACGCGGGACGAGGATCAGGATCATAATATAATGCCGAGTATATGACAGATGCGACAGCAGCTCCTGTGACTACCTACATTAATCCCGCGCCCATGTTATAATATAATGCATATATACACAGAAAATCCCCAATTATATTTTCAAACACAAACATCTATATATACCTAATATATGGTAGATCTATATGGGACAGAAATTTGTGAATCATTATATGGTCATCACAACTGTGATAAACATATAAAGATATCCATAAATAATTATCTATTAAAAATCATAGCAAAGGTGGAAATTCCACTGTATCGTCAGACAAAATATAAGCTATATATCTCTGGATATAACGGAATCCCCCATTTATGCATCATATACATATTGTAATTCGTTGGGTTACGAGTTCCGCTGATCGCGGTTTAACCCTGGAGGCAACGCAACGCTTTACGCTACACCATACCGACCTCTACCCCCCCCCCCCCCCCCCGCTGCGCCCTCACAAAACATAAGTCAATTTGCATAACGATAATTGAGATGTACATGAAAGGCAGAAATACGGCAGCGCGCCCGCGCCGAATCTGCCCGAGGTTTGCAGCAGCACTCGCTTTATTCAGTCCTCGCTCTTTGCCAGTTTCCTGCGATATAATATATATATATATATATATATATATATATGTAGATAGGTATAACGTGCAGAACTGCCTCTCATGGTTTTTATACATAAATATATCTGAAATCTTCATCAATAATAATATAATACCGGGTTTCATTAGCATTTTTACGGGTAATTGCATAACATGCATTGTCTAACTATTTTGAAGAAGAAAACTGCACTTGGAAGAACTGAAAAATGATCTTTCAAATCAAGAAGGTTTAATGAAAGTTTGAATGGGTTAGTGAGAAATTAAAATAATCTCACTACGCTTTAATAATATTCTTTTTCTGTATGAATTTAGTTAATAGTTGTTACGAAGTTTTCTTTGATGTTAACCTAAAAAAGCTGTTAATCGGGTACGGTGCCATGTTTTTCTAACCGTCACGTTTATTCAGTTCAGAGCTTAAACAGATAAAGTGAAGGACGAAAATTTTGTTATAAGCACGTTTCAGGAAGGTGCCCATTTTTATTTAATAGTGAAAACAATCGATCATGATTCCCCGCGCATTATAAGTAATATTTTGTGAAGCCTGTTGTGGTTTCAGGCGAGGCAGTCAGCGATACAAAAAGGATCCCCGCTTGGTTAACTCCAAATATAAAATTGCTTTTTTCATCGCATGTTTTTTTCGAAGAACGCACTCATAATACCGCCGACGATCTAAGGTTATGTCCAAAACATCCACCGTTGCTCGATGAGCCGTGATTCTGATGGAACGGCATTGAATGATAAATGGTATAGGCATTATCCTGTAATAATCCGTCATTTCGAACACTTCAAATCGCGTACCTCTGAATATCGAATATTTTCCGCTTGAAAAAAAATGTTCAAATGGTTTACTCTACAGCGCGGAATTCTCTCTCTTTCTCCCACATACTTATAACCTCACCCTCGATTCTCATATAACTGATATTGAATTCATCCGTTCCCAGTGCTACTGAATTCAGCCTTTTGATCGTGAGTTACCTCTTTTATGAATACATTTTCCGCTATCGACGCCCGAGTAGGAATATTTGCATGAAGTTTGTGAGCAACTTGTTACGCCATGTCTGAGTATTATAAAAAAAAAGTTCTTATGTCTCAAAATATGTGTAGTATAATTTTTTTTAAACGAAAAGTTGCGGATTGATCATGAAAATCACTGAAAAAAAATTTCATATCAATGGGATTAATTTAATTCTGGATTACTCCGAATTTTATGAAGTTTTGAATCCCTTTTTCGAAGATGTCTAAGAATTTCTAGGGAAAATCATGAATTTTCTCAGTATTTGATTTCACCGTAATCCTGAATGAAACACGAATTACCACGTGACGGTTAGGCGCTTTGTTGGAAAATTGTTTCACAACAGCGATCGGTAAGATTTAAACTTATTTACATACGGTTATCATCTGACAATATGTTTTCCGAACGGTAAGAAAAGCTGTGTGGATACCTGAGAGCAAAAGTTGTTGCACTTTCTGCTTTACCGACTTATGGTAACACAGCTTACGAGTTGCATCTAATAGGGTGTGAAGCTATACTGAATTTTAATAAATACTACGCTATGAGCTTTTCCTACGAGTTTTCAGTTTCTGGAACCAAAATATATATTGCCAATCATTTTATTCAGCATTCAAATATTTTTACAGCTAGACAGCACAGAAATACAATTTGAGAAAAGAATCATTCACATGTAATATCGATCTTCAAAACTGGTGTAAAAAATGACGCTTTACCAAAATAAAATTATGTAATCGGATCGCGGATATAGAAACCAAAATCCGTACAAATAAATAGATTGACCCTCATGCTTCCTACCGGAAATACTTGTCGCATATCCAACAACCGCAGTGTAAATTGAAACGACTGTAGTGAACGAATGATCCACTTTAACGATACACACACGCGCTGCGCAGCAACTACTGCAGCAGCCTTTTACGTTTGCAAATTGACAATTCGAACGGCAATTCCGTCCGTAATTAACAGTTATCAAATAACAGCTTCAATCCCTCGCGGATGCAAAAAGGGAACAATATTCCTTTTATTCATAGTGTACGTGACACGAAAGATGAATAATTTGATACTCGAAAAAGATTAACTATTTTTTGGAACCTATTCCTAAGATTGAAGAACTTTCAACAGAATATTTATTAACATGAAACGGTATTACAAAACATCGTAGTTTCAAATATTTTCCGCTGGTATCCCGAAAGGATTTCTTAAGGTTCAAGGCTGGGTTGGCAGTGATCGTATTTTAAGAAGTCAGTCAAGTGCTCCGAATCCAGGACCAGCTGCAACGTGAGATAAGGTGTTTAACCACCGTAACACACATTTTTGCTCGGGCAAGCGTGCTGTCGATCGATGGAGATTGAAGTTGAAAGCACCGATTCTAAACAAGGGAAAAATCAATTTTTCTGATTAGCTGAGCTAATTATTGTGTGCAAAAAAAAATCATTACTACCAGATGATAGAGTTCGAATTCAAGTCATTAATTTTATTAAATATTTGAAATTTTTGGAAAAAGAATAATTATTTCATCAGATAAAATTAGAATGTCTGCAAGATTGAGTTTCAAAAGAAATGTAGAAAGTAGAACAGTTCTTCAAAAACTATTAGATGCGAGTGGCTAATTGCCGAGGCAATCCATAAACTTTTATGCAGTTGGAAATGAAACTGTGAATCGAAAGAACTTGACTGACTGAAATATTTCTTTGAAATCCCATTGGAATTTAAATCATCGGAAATCATTGCGAATCTCTTGAAATCGCATGATAGTGGTAAAGGAATTGAGCGGCAAGCATTGGAAATGACGGAAATCGTTGTAAGTCTAGGCATAAACGCAAAATGGTTTTAATTCGTTAGCATTTTATCGATTTCTAGGTTACAATGTACTGCTTTCCTTGATTTCCAGTTCACAAAGTAATTTGCAGTGGTTTGTTCCGACTCCCTACGATTCCATCCGACACGGGAACAACTGAAAATCGCCTAGAACGCTCGGAAATAATTGAAAATCATGGCTAACGTTGAAAATCACTTGGTCATGTTGTCCAGCGGTCGTGAAAATGTCCTTGAATTTTGCTTGTTCTTCAAAGATCCTGGAACCTATCCTTGACTTTTTCTTGTGTCCTGGAAACATCCTTTTTCAATATCCTTGAATAACCCACCAATGTCCTGGAAGTGACCTTGAATTTGTCAAGGATTTTTTACTGGACATCATGTTGGTGCACTGAAAACCATTAAAAATGACATTACAAGATACAAATAATTAGAAATCATTCTAAACCAATGTTATCGAATTGGAATGATTTACTTGATTTCTAATTGAATGGGGCTTCGGTTTCGGACTCCTTCGATGGCGTGTCGTGATCGGAGGCGGCGAACGATGTGTTGGCCACATATCGAGGAGGCGCAGCAGATGTTGGGCGTTACTCGAAAGCGACGACAGTGTTTCCTGAGCTAAACGCGATGGCGGACAGGGGTGAGAAGCTGCGATCCTCGACGGAGTCGCGACGCTCCTTGGAGAACGCGAGGAAAGAGTTGATCGGGATCCTCGGTGAACTGGACAAAATCGGACTGGCAAACCGAGCCAAGTTCCATTTGCGAGCTTACACTCGCCTGCGGCAGGCGAAGTTTTTCTTTAAAAAAAAGCACGCTTTTTTCGCCGTGGTTTTTACTATCCTGTTTCTTCGTCACGCTAAGGATGGGTTGCTGCCGACGCGACGTGACAAGGTCTGTACAAAACATCTTTTGAAAAACCTTTGATGATTTTAATCTTAGCCAAGAAATAAATGTCGGAAAGAAATATCAGGATCTAAAGTTTCTTATCTTATGTTCAAAGTGCATCATCGATATGCCCTCCTCGGTTCACCAGATATTCAGACCGCCACAGGATTGCTCGATGTGTTTGGGGATTCAACAGGTTGATAAAGTAACCAAAATCGATCCGGCTCTCTTCGAACTTCGGTGAGCTTAACTGAGTTTCATAACTTCATCCTAATTTCATCTAACCGAATCAGCTTGACCTAACATAGAGAATGTATGGTCTGCATGGTACTTTTTATCAAAATAACAAGATACGGAGACGATCTTTTAGACTAAGATATATCATCTTATAACCCTAATTGCTCACTGGGGGTGAATTTCACCCCGAAAACTTTTCAAACTCCTCGTAGAGACTCTTATTTGTGGTGATTTTGGCTAGGAAAACTGAGAAAGCTTTTTCTGCGATCCTTAAACAATACTTAGATATTTTTTTAGATTTTTAGCACTTATTGTTGAAGCAAGATATCACTTTTTCTGGAGAATTGGGTGAATTCCACTCTGTGTGACCGTTACGCGATTCTACTGAGATGTGACCAATTGGGATTGAATCGCATCCGTTTTCGTCACTCGTCAATAACTCGTCGAAATTTATCTCCAGTTGTAATTGTAACCCTCATAATATTTCTCACAATCAGCTACGCTTATTCCGGCCGACCGGTTGTCGTTACCGATGCAACGACGAACTGGACAGCGCCCAAGGTGTTTTCATTCGACTTCTTCAAGTCGCTGTACGAAGGACAGGAAGCAGACTGTCAGTTTTTTCCGTACAAAACCGAGTTCAAAAATCTCCAAGAAGTGTTCAACATGAGCGCCAGTCGGGCCCGTCAATTGGCTGGAACAAAGCCATGGTACATCGGATGGTAGGGCAACATAAAATTATTATTATTTTCTTTTGAAAAGTGTATTTCGAACGAAATATTATTCTATCGTATCACGTGATTCAAGGAGTAACTGTGACGAGGAGATCGGAGCAACGTTGAGGGAACATTACGAGATTCCTTACTTTTTACCGGATACTGCCGAGAGTGAAAAAACTGATTGGATCTTCATGGGGAGTTCCGGATACGGGGCTCACATGCACGTGAGTTTTAGGCACAGATTTTACTTTCCCATGATCCAAGAATTGAAATTGATTCTCTTTTTCGCTGAACAACAACAGCAACGACTATATTCTTTCCGATTGCATCAAAGTCACTTTACTACACTGATCCTCGCTGGTAACCGAATTGAAAAACAGATTTCTGCGATACTGACGACAACTTTACAGCCAACTTGATTAGTTGATATCGTTACTTTACCCTCGATGCATGTCGAGCAATGGTAAAACGGGGTGTGCATTCAGCCCTGAATGCGTCAAGGGGTGGAATATACACCCTGTTCAACCTACACGGCTATGATTGACGCTGAGCAGTGCGTGCAGAGTGTCGATCAACTGCGACTTACCGACGGCAGGTAATTCAGGGATCTTTTTTTCCAAGGTCGACGACGTCGAACATCCTTCTTGGCAGGCTCAGCTCAAAGGGGAAAAACTCTGGATACTCGAACCACCGAGGGAGTGTCACTACACCTGTAGCCGAATGACGGTCACCGTTGAACCCGGAGAAATAAGTATGAGATTAAAAAAATAGAAAAAGAAGTTGTCACTTTATCATCGACATCCATGTCGAGATTGGACTTTATCAATATCTCCAATTTATCCACAGTTGTTTTGGACACGAATCGATGGTACCATCAGACCAGGATCGTATCCGAAGAAGTTAGCATCACGATAGGCGCCGAGTACGATTGAACATCCTGTTATATTCGATTATCAATAACGCAATTGATGTATCTTCCAATTTACCGAGCTCTACTACTCCCGCATATATATAATTAAACTGCAATGTGTGTACCTGCAACGCTCTCCTCGCGCTATGAGACACCCATATTCATGTGCATATAACATGTGCGTGTAGGTACTCAGCTATAACGCTGCTAAACGCATGATCTCTGAAACACGATACTCAAGTAGGTATGTGATAAAAGCGCTACCGGTGACAAGTCTTGCGTTCCTCTGATTACCAGTTGTATCCTTACATGTATCATGTGTGCCAAACAATGTGTTATATCCTCGCGAATTTATAATTTCGAGTTTATTTACAATCAATTTTTTTTCTCCTCTTACCTCCATCTCAAGTTTTTCTTTTTTACTATCTATTATTATACGCAAAGCGATACTTTCAAGAACAGCTGCTTAAATCTACAAGCTATAGAATTAATGAAGTTTATTAGCGGTGATTCAACTATCCACACGGGAATCAAGTACACACAATTAGTCAGTTGAAATTCATTTTATTTTGATCTGGTATAGAAAATGCGGTAACAACGCTTTTTAAAGTACAAAAAATCCTTCGATTTCGAGAGCGCTGAGCACCAGCGTCATCTGGTGACGATCCGTTGTACCATGAATAATTTATGCCTTCACCCCTTTCCGACGAACTAACCAAAACTTGATATTCTCCAACCTATGAAAATCGACCGTCACATATTATGATTGTTCTACGAAAATTCACCAGCATTATAAAAACTGCAGAAAGGTTATCGATATTGCGTAAATTTTGAAACGACGTCGATTTTTCCTTGAAAAAAAAAAACAATCTCAAAAAAAAAAAAAAAAAAAAAAAAAAAACACTGTCAATTGCAAGTGTAAGTTGCATTGTCGCGAGATATGAAGTGTAGTCGAAAAAAATTCGATCGAGCATCTCTTTCCCGCGCGGGTTTTTCATTCATGATGTTACACCGTATACGAACGTCGTATTATTTCACGTATGCCGGTTCGCTTTAAACCGCCAGTCAGCAGAGTGCTTGCGCAAAGGATCCAAACTGGGCCCGACGGGCCCTCCGCAGATGGCTTGAACTCGCACCTGGCGGCAGGTGAGCACCGCCCTGGGGGCCCCCTCCGTGCAGGACGGTAGCTCACTGCAGGGCGAATGGGAACGTGCCCGAGACCCAAGCGTGATCCGAGTCTCGATCCGGTGGTGAAGTTTATGCGATCATATGTTACCAGCCACTGGTTAACGCCGGGGAGCTCCATATGGGCCCCATCCAGACCCCTACGTTGAGCCCCGATCGGAACCCTCGCAGGGAAGCGCCCGGCGATTCGAAAACTCCTTCTATCGTTTTGGTGCGGCACCGGTTATTCAAATTACGGTTCTTTTATTTTTTAATTTAGATTTTTTTTTTTAAATATTCTTATTAAATTTCTCATGAATACGTTCCTTTTTTATTATTTCAGTTGCGGCAGGTATATACAAGATGACTTTTTTTAGGTAAAACTTTTTCGATTTCGTTACAATTTAGGATATGTTTATTATAGTGTGCACTGAGATGTGAAAAGCCTTAAAAAAATTTAACCTTTGGGCGTCACTGTTTACGTGATACATGTTGATGAATTTTGTCACATTTTTTTTTTTTTTTTTTGTATGGAAGGATAGTTTGATCTTTAAAAATATGATATTCGTTTGAAGGTATAGATCCTCAGAAACTGCACAAAAAATTCAGGTTCTATCGAGGTTTTTACCGCTGTATAATGCAAAGGCCCATCAAATTGATTGTTTTTATTTTTGGTAAGACGAATTCGACATTTTAAAGTATATCTTGAATTTTTTAGAATAGTAAACAATAACACGTGATAATATTGATCAACGTATGTAAGGGGTAAGACTTTAAATTCTAAAAATTGGAAGACTGTTTTATCTCGTAATTAGCATATGGAACTATAAAAAATACAAGTTGCAGCCAGATCGGAATATTGAGGTTAAAAAGCTGCCTGATAGTTGGTGGAACAGGGCATATATTTCATTTATGGTTAAATATACTATCATGCTCGATTCTAGTAACGGTTGAAAATTTATTTTGATTTCAGATAGTCATATACATGTACGTAACAGTTTTTTTAGCTATCGATTTGTGTAGAAGAAAACAGTGTCGGGGTCGACTAGCCGGTTGACGCAAGCTGCTCTGGAATTAAAAATTGCAGCGTTCAATTGATATTTTGATCGATAAATAACACAACTGAGCATCGTTGGGCAAGCAGCGAGTGCTGCGAGTCTATAACCTATGTAAGGTATATGACAGAAGGTTTGTCTATCGAATCCGTGGCTTACATTGGGTTCAGGTTTATTATTTATTTATTATATTTTTTTTCGTATCGGCAAAAAACAAACAACTGGTACCATTTCCATCAGTCAATCCGAGTAATTCTGCGAGTATTTCGTGGTGTATCAATCAATGGGAGAAATGACAGTGTATATCGATAGTGGAATCGATAAAGACAAAATATATGCTATAAGCGCGCAGAGCCTTTTAGCTTTTTTTTGCAATTTTGATGATATTAGGAAGGGTTTGGCGCAAGTATGTAGAGATGTTGTGCAAAAATCTATTTTACACAATTTTCAAGCGTGAATAATCGAAAATATAGGTTCAAAAAACCAGAGCTAACAGTCATGTTAAATCAAAATAGAGAATAATCACAATTTTGGCTATTCTGCATTTTGGTTTTCTATTCTTTGACCTTTCTAAATTTTCGCTTCTATACTTTTCGACTATTTACATTTTAAAATCCTACGAAACAGATTGTCTCGTTTTTGAAAATTCTCTATAGAGAGATAGAGCAATATTTCATTGTTGCGCTGTGTATGGCGAAACGAAGCGCGTTATACGCGTCGAGGTAGGTACTCGTACACGAAAGTGTACAAGACACCGCGTCTTCGCACGTGTGTATATGCCGTACACAATACACATACATACACGTATTTACACGTACATATATAGTTTACAGCGTAGCGCCGGCGACTAGGAGAGCCGGTAGCGCCGCGCGGCGACATTTCACCGCGAGTATAAGGGTACATAATACATATCGGTCGTCGTATCGATTAATTCCATGTGAAACTCCCGCCTCCCCGCCTCTCCGCATTCGCCCCTCGCCTACGAACGGCACGCGGCGCCCCTTTACCGCCCCGCATGGCGCCGCGACGCCTCGTATAGAGCGAGATATCGACGCTACATCGCTTCTCGGAGCTGCCCACGCAGCCACAGCCCCGAACCTACGGCATCCCTCAGGGCCGTCGCCACCCTCTGCCCTCCGCTACGTTGGGACAAAACGCGGGTCGATACCGCGCGCCGATAAACGTCGCATCGGTTTCCGGTTCAGTCCTCGTCAATTGCGATCGAATTTTTGCGTCGAACTTGACGCGAAGTAATCCGGATTCTCACCCTCCTAGACTTCATGAGGGAGATAATTTTCCACTGAGCGGATGCAGAACTTTAAGTTCGATATTTGACTCGCTCGTACATACGTAGGTGTAACGGGATGCAAATCCTCGTTCATCCACCATTTTGTTGCAGGTATGCAGGCGTAATTTTATACCTGGGGCCCCCTTTTAGCGCGGGTTTTTACGCCGACCAGACGGCCCTGGGTGGTAGTCACCCCTCGCCGCCAGCCTCCCTTGTGCATCGAGTTCGTTAGAGATTCCCGTTGCGAGATCCCCGCCCTCCGGTGCGCAAAGTCGCGATCCGCGCAGTTCCGTCGTTTGGTAGTAGTTACCTCTGTATATTCTGGTTGTCGCGTCAAACCTCGTGGCCTCTTCGATACCGTTCGCGTTGAGCGTTTCAAAAAATACATTCGCAAATAACCTGCAGTGAAACGTCGAGCGGGGTATGGATTTCTACGGACGCGTCACGTTTTCGACGAGTCGAGCCGAGTCTCGGGGTTGAAATGATATCGCAGTGCATGAAATTCACGCGTATTAAACAATCCGAGAAAGTAGGCCTGTACCGTCGCCATCTCTAAGACACGATGCAACATTGTCGAAAGTTTTGATACGAATGATATACGTAGTGCAGTGCCGAGATATAAAACGTACCGCCTTACGTCCTTCGGCCGCCGCGATTCCGCGCGCAGTTTACGCGCGTCTCTCAACCTACTTCGAACGGTATTGATTCGAACGATTGACGTACGGATTCGAACGGTACAGAGCCTCGATTACAGCGTTTTATAATTTTCAACCAATCGAAGAGCAGTCGAAATTTTGGCAAAAAAAATTTGTCGCGAACTTCGAAGCTCATTATCGTCGATGATGAACAATTCGTCTCGATCTTGATTACATTGCATGATCGATTGTATGATCAAATAAAATAAAACAAAGATATAATAACATCGAAGTGAAAGAGAGCATAATAAAAACAAAAGAACGAGTGAAACAAGAGACAGTAGAAAGAAAGATGGACGTGCAGTATAACCGTAATGTGAAAATTTGTCGTCGACGCAGGTGGCTGTGAAAAGTCGCAACAACAGTAACGGTGCAGCAGGAGGGTGAAAGTAGCTCCGGGTGGTCGATTGGATAGTCGAATACGAGGTTATTGGTTAATCGAACCGAGAGCGAGGGACGTGCTATCGGAAAATCGATAGGCGGCGTTAACACCACCAGCAGCGTCAGCATCGGCCAGTAGTAATGGTAGTAGTGTCGGCGGGCAGCGGTGACGGTAGTGGAAAGGGTGGTCGTCGAGGAGCAGCCTGCACCCCCCCTCGAACGTAGTTGTCTCGGTACCCGGAGAGTCCCGGCCGTCGTATCAGAGTCGGAGAGTGCGTGCGGTATTTTCCCCGATCAAGTAGAGCGAAGAAAAGAGCTATAGAGAGAGACTCGAGTATAATAAGTTGGATAAAGGGCGGTTTTACACGCTCTTGTTTTCCAGTGCGTTTGTGTTGGTGCGCGCGCGTGTTTTGCGGAAGTGTGTAACGGAGCGGAGAGCCGCAGTTTTGCGGCACCCTTAAAAACGAAGCGACGGCTGCTGCAGGGGGCCGACAATAGCCAGCCTCTACCTGGAGGAGAGAGACTAGACGGAGAGCCTAGGTTCAAGGAGAAGCAGAGACTCGGAGGAGACTCGGAGCCAGCGCTTGCTTGCTTCCCTCCTCCCGTGTGTCGCGGCGCGGCGTTATAAAGGACACCTGGTGAGCGGCGGCGTGTGTCTCTCGGTGCAGGGGAAGCAAGGGGGCGGGAACCCGGGTGAGCGCCGACGCATCAGAGACTGCGTCCAGGCGGTGGTGTTACTCACTCGCCTCGCGTATGTCATGGGCGCTCGCTGGCCGGCGCTTATACGTTGCCGCTTCCTTATGCCGACAATCCGAGGAAATAACTGTCATCGGGACTCGTTGTCAGTGATGGTTAAAAGCTCGTCCCGGCCGAGCCGCGTGCCAGGTGAAGCTGCTTACTCTTACGTTGAAAAATCCCCGGTAATCGGTTCTCCCGTAACTCGTTGTTGTTCCACCGCCGTGATAATCGAGTGACACGAGTGTCGTTTTACCTCATACATCCACGTATATTTGTAACGCGGGTGCTCGGTTTACGTGTGATTAAGGTAAAGATTAATGTTATGGTTAAGGTTAAGGTTAAGGTTTATTGTGATGACACTGCGTCGTAGATGCCCGCAGTTGTTTACCGCGGTGTCTCGATGAGGCTGACCAGGTGCGGACGTACAGTGACGAAGGGAGACTTCGAGCCGTTGTCGTCTTGTGACGGAAGAGACGAATCAACGACGTGACGAGTGCAGAGAACGGTATACATACGTATTGTATAATATAATATAAACAAACAAACAAACAAAGGGATAAAGAAACAGAGAGTGCGAGTTCGGGGAGGTCGGATCGCGCGCGCGTGTGCAATAGGAAACCCCTCGCGAAGGGTGAAGAAAGACGGTGGTTGTTGCGGAGGTGATAGAAGACGAGGTGGACAGGGAAGAGGTGAAAAAGACGAAGAGGAGGAGAAGGAGGAGGAGGAGGAGGAGAAGGAAAAAGAAGCAGGACCAGCCGACAGGAGTGTACCAACCGGACTAAATGTGCGTCAATGGAAGGTATAGGCAGCAGTGTTTCCGATCGTCAGCACCATAGCGAGCAATTACTGGAATCGGTCGATTCTCCGTCGGCGGTAATACCGTCTACGCATGGCCGTCGCGACGGTGGGGGCTCGAATGGTAACTGCGTGGGTGGGGGTAGACACCACGAGGGCAGTAGCCACGGTGGCGGGGGTGGTGGCTGCGTTGAAGGGATGTCGTCTGCCTCGCAGAGTCCCGATATCGCGTGCGCGAGCCTACCGTTGGAACTGCTCGCCTCGGCCGGTGCACTCGGCGTCAAGGAAGAGAAGGAACGGGAACTCGGTGTCGCGGAGGACCTGTCCTCGTCACAGGAACCACCAGGAGGAGAAGGAGGAGGAGGAGGAGGCGGGGGCGGCGGTGGAGGCGGTGGAGGTGTTGGTTCCACTAGGGAGTCATTATCCGTCATCGTGCCGCCGCAGGACGTCGACGTCGACTCTCGGGACGCCGACTCGGAACTCCTGAGTCCGGGTAAACTCTCGCCGACGTCGGGGATAAGTGTGTCGGTGGCAAGCATGATCGACGCTACGGATTTTCGCGCTATGCAACCCGAGCCTACTTATCAGACGCTTACTTCCGTCGCCGAGAGAATGTCGCCGCCTGGTTTTAGTCCGGGTTCCTCCTACGCCACCCTGACACCGCTCCAACCGTTGCCACCGATCTCTACTATGAGTGACAAGTTTGTTTACGGTGTACAACACACCGGCAGCGGTGTTTCCGGTAGTTTCGCCGTCATGCAGAACAACGGTCTTGGTAACATCGGACTTGGTATCGGGGGTTCGCCTTATCCTTACGACAAGCTACCATCCATGGGTATGTCACCTCCGCACAATTATCCATCGCCTGGCGCGGGCCTTCAACCAAGTCCCTTGTCACCCCAGAGCGCCTACAGCCAGAGCGGTCTTAATTCACCTCACAAGTCGGCCAGTCCGCACTACGAACCTGCCTTTTTACCGAGACTACAGCAAAGTCCGGCGGCACTTAGTCCACCCTCACCACCGACCTCCGCTGCGGCCAGTTTTGCACCAACGCATCACTCGCCGCAGAGTTTATCGGTACCGACTTCCTCGCCGCCGCCACCGATGCAAACGCAAATTCAACAGTCGGCTTTGCAGCAACAGCAACAGCAACAACAACAGCAGCAGCAACAGCAACAACAACAACAACAACAGCAGCAGCAGCAGCAGCAGCAACAGCAGCAATCCCAGTTGAATCAACACGCGCAGCAACACGCTCAGCATACTTCGGTTGTTATGAAGACCGTATCTTCGGCTGGTAACGGGGCCGGTGAAGTTGAGGAAATAAACACGAAGGAATTGGCACAGAGAATCAGTGCCGAACTCAAAAGATACAGTATCCCGCAGGCGATATTCGCCCAACGAGTGCTGTGCCGGAGTCAGGGTACCCTCAGTGACCTTCTTCGTAATCCTAAACCTTGGTCGAAACTGAAAAGTGGTCGTGAGACCTTTCGACGGATGTGGAAGTGGCTACAGGAACCGGAGTTTCAGCGGATGTCTGCCCTCAGACTGGCAGGTTAGTTTATTCGATCCGAATCCTGATCGTTCGTTCACACGAAACCCGCTTTCAAATTCCCACCGCCAAACCGACTCCCGTCATCCCTTCTTATACACACCGAAGTTCAAAAATCCTGACACAAACGTGAGACAACAGCCGTCGGTTATATAGATATAAAGAAATGCAGATATCGTTCAAATCATTCCAAATTATTCATTTGAAACGTTTTTCTCTTCAAGGGATAAGCTCCGGACATAATTTGTGGGAATTTTATATTTATAGAGAAAAAGTTAGTCAAGTTTTAGGGTAAAGATATGATCAGCAAAAATTCCCACCTCATTTAGGGCAACGAGACGTCAGCAAATCGATGCGGAAATTAGGATGTGTGCTGCAGGTATTGCAAGTAATTCGCGTTGGTACACGTGCTCTCCACGTGGAGAAGAGAGAGAGAGAAAGAGAGTGAGAGCTAGAGAGCACAGACTCCTCCCTACCATATCATTCGGAGATAACAGCGCGCCAAATGCCACTTTTCAAATTCAACCTCCTTTGCCCGACGTAACACCGCGTACAAAGTATTGATCGCAGTCACGCGGGATACCTGGTGATAACCGCGCCGTCGCGGCCGTCACGACGCCGCCATCGCCACGCCGTCGCCACGTTTCCGTTGTAACACTTCACCACCACGATTCGTACGACGACAAAAGGACCCCTCGTCTCTTATGCTGGGGCATTTCACGAATCTCTTTCTCTCTTCTTCGGACGTGGCCGCAGCGATTTATTATCGCATGAAAAATATCAATTCCGAGAGAAGGATTTTTGACGGTTAGATTTGAGCCGAATATACAGAGCGGATATCGTATTTTATATACGCGGGGAATTCTACCCGCCTTTGAAAAACAAGAAGGAAGCCTTTGAAGACTCGTTCAAGGCACCGAAGACCGTCTGATTAATTCATTCCGCCCGTTTTTACACTTCTTTGCCATGGTAATTTAAGGCTGTCGCATCGTCGGTGGAAAGAGCGTCGAGTTGCTGTGCATCGTGGCTTACTTTTTTTTCTTCTTTACTCACTTATCGATGTGGCTAGATGCACCAGCATTATCACCGCATCGGCATAAGTAGGCCGTATATGCATACCAAGATTAGGTATCTGACAATCAGCTGCATGTTAAGCTGCAACATGTCCTAGACGACGTAGTGACTCTACTTCGGTGATACGTTGCGTACCGTTCGGTTCGAAAGATGAAGTTGCAATTGGTAATGTTACTTCAACGGTGCGTGTTTGGGAAAATCATAACTTCGCGACTTTAGTACTGTCTGAAGTTCAGCTAGTCAATCATAACAAAGAAAACATGCTCATATTTTGATAAGCCAGCTCCTTGGAAGTCGTTCTAAAATTGTATAACGATCTATTCTATGATGTTTCGTTACGTTAACGTTACTAACTGCAACATGGTGTTCGAAAGTACGTCATCGGCGGTATTGGATACTTTGTCGTTTTCTTGGTTCAAACAATTCCGTGCTTCATGACCATCGGATCAAACGTGTTAGACTTTACGCCGTTCCATGGAACACAGTTTCAAACTAGTTCGCATCAGCCGGTACCAACGCCATACCCTCTTAGATCCGGATCCTCGTAAGCTTGAGTGTCACTGAAGACAATACGTTCCGCAGAAGGGTTCCTCCGACCAAAGCCCTTCAGATCACCACCCTATTGTCACCTACGCTACCGCTATGCCTCGGTTCAGATCTTTCCGCGGGAAGCTGTGCTGCCCCACCACATCCGAGATACGAGACGCTTAACCCTCGCTATTTTCTTTTTTTTTTCATTCGACGTTCGCGCGCGATCGTATTCAACCGTTACAATTCCGCGTCTTCATTTTCTTCGCTTTCGATCTGGCGTACACAAGATAGAATCGATCAAAAGAAAATCACAATTTTATTCGAGGTCTTTAGAGTTCCGCGATGAGTGCGAACACTCGCTTATTCTACTATGTACCCTGAATAAAATGGCTCATTATCTAACTCGTTACAACTGATAAGTCAACGCATGAACTTTACAAGCATATAAGGTCCGGGGTAAAGGGTGGTTAGAAAATTAAGTTTGAAACCGCAGAAGCAATGAGCAGGAAAAGGGTTATGTCATGTTTTCACCCCTCTTTTTTTTTAACGTTCCCTCGTGTGCAGCCACGGCAGATACCCACGTTTCGGTTCGTGTTTGTTGCGAGATTGCGTGCAAGGAACGGCAAAAAAATCAATATGGAAACACACCATTTCACTTTATGGGTAGTGTAGGTGCACACACCACGCGTTGAGCGACGTTGCCTGTGTACCTACGTATGTACAATGTACACGCCTGAGGGTTTTGTGGTGTTTATTCTAGTAAACGACGGCTTTCCACCGGAGCGGACGCCTTATTACCAATCCACACACGCGTCGGATCCACTATTCTTTCATACGTTTTACCCATAGCTGCATTTATGAAGGTTTGCATATCTCCGTCACCTTCAGAATTACATAGAGCAACAATATATGTATATATAGGAGACACGAGTCTAATTGGAAATACTTCGAGCCAGTCGCCGAACTCTCTGTGATAATTCGAAATGTCAGATAATATTTGAAATAAAATCGAACACACCTTGCAGATTTTTGGGTGAATCGATTCTGTGGATTCAAGTCTCCGATTGGAGTATCACGAGCCAAATGTTTTAGAATTTGAATAAAATGTAAAAAGATATTTGTAAAATGTTTTTAGGGAGGATCGAAACACTTTCCCAAAATCAAAATGGCTCCGATCCGCTCACTTGGCATTTTATTTTTGTTATAAGATAGTTTTGGGTATTCGTTGGTTACTGAGGCTTGTTTTACCGCACGGAGGGCTATGGCAAGATTAGTTTCGTTATAATGTTAGTGTAAAAATTGCCTATGCGACCCAGTATTACAAGGAAGCTTTTGAAATATTCATAATTCAATTCGTCGCTGCAGTCGAGGGTTTCTTCTTTTTTTTTACTCGATCAAATTACAAAATGCATAATACTTGAGGGTGCCATACCATATGGTACGTCACACACAGGGTGTATAGATAATATGTGTGAAATAAACGTTGCATATGCGTCATGGGTATGTATATTAAGGCCAAATCGTGACGTCAGCGTGCCGCGTGCGCGTCCCGTATCATTTGTCGCGGTCGAGTTGTTTCTGTATAACAGCGGGTGGCGCGCAAATTTCAATTCGAATTATACCCTACAGGTACCTGCAACAACAGAATGTGGTATCGCTAAAGGAAGTCGACGAGTATTCTAAACTCAAAGAGAAAATAAAATAAAAAAAAATAATAAATAAAAAAAAAAAGAAAAGAAACAAAACAAAACAAAAAATTTCCAAAAAACAAAAAGATTCGTGGGAAAAAGTTTCAACGGTATGATAATACGTATCCTGTCCGTATAATTAGGGCGAACAGGATAGGTGGAATACAATAGCGATTTCAATATGTTTGACACTAGGTGCTTCTTATTCTTGCTTCGGAGCCACCTCCTATCCACTACACGTAACGGTGTAACTTTCATTCGTTGTCCAGGAGCACGCGCCGAAATTTAATACCTAACGAGACTCCTCCGTGGCGGGAGACCTTACGTGAACGCAGCCGTCGGTAGGCCTGGCCGTCTGCTGTGTTCACGCTGGTGGATACACACACTCATCCATTGCATGGCATAATACCTACTTTGTGGAACATTGGGACGTTCGTCGAGTCCGCGTGTCTCTCTTCTGCTTCTTTCCCCCGCGCCCTCCGACGGCTAACTATATCGTTTTACAATTTCACGGGATATCCTGTCATGTCGCCCGGCGTTACTATCCGCGCAGCAAAGTCACACGAAAATTGGAAATCAACCCTTTGAAACTTTATATATAACAATATGCCCTGAATTTTGCCTCTTTATAATAATTACACGCATCGACCTCCGATACGAATTGATACACGTTTTTGCCAATTTTTTACTTATCATCAGCTATCGTGAATTATTGTCATTTCAAACAATTATCACATGGTTAGTATCGACAAATTCAAGCGACATAAATCTCGGATACGGCTGGATGAAAAAATTCGATATTCACAGGACTTTGAATTTGAATATGATCAACACGGAAAAGTAAATTGCGATAATCAGTTTCTTCAGAAGCATTATTCAAATCAAATTATGTAATATAATTTTTGAAATTTTTGAAAAGTATATACATTTTTAGATTGAACTTGCGTGTAAACTATTGATTGAAACAAGCGTTCCGAGACTATGTACGAGGTTTAAAATACTATATAATTGAAAACAGTTTTACGAAAAATAACAAAACCAGTTTTCGAGGAAAATATTCTGAGATCATATACTTCGTGGTTATATAGTAACTTATCCGTCTCAATCTTGTCTAGCTTGTGTGATAAAGTCAAATCTGGTGTTTTTGTCCGGCCAAAATCCCTATGAATGAGTCTTACAATCAAAACCGTCAATACTGTGGTTGGATTTGTTCATTCCCGCGCTTTTTTCTCATCAATCCTTCCTCCTAATAAAGTACACCAAACCTTTATTCACTCGGTGATGTACTTTCCGATTAAATTCGTAGACGAGAGGTTATAGACATTCGAAGGGTAAAAAATGGCGCGGGAAATTTGCTGGTCGAATTCCGGCCTTGTTTTTTTTCGGCGATTAATGGAGGGGTAAATAAATTCAAATGAAAAGTTGTCGGCGCGATGAAAGTTATCCAGAGTAATATAGACAGAGAGTGAAGTCTGAATCAGGGGTTTGGGAAAGTCGCATCGCAGAAAGGTGAAATATATCTGCATACACTAGAATAGAATAGAATACGCGGCGGGTGTAGATAATTCCGGAGAGCTTTGAATAAAGCCAAAGTACAAATTTCAGATACAGCTCCACAGATGCAACCATCACAACGTCCAGGTTGTATTATACATAGATACAAACATACATGTATTCGAATAAGGGGGACGAAGCGCGACGCACGGCACCGACTAGCAATTGAACTTTCTCGGTCTGTACATATTTTAGTCTGACATGTTTGTTACAAGTTTCGCTGGCATCCAGAACCAACAGCGATTGTCTCCTCGTCTCATATACACTCATTTCAGAGTGTGGTTAACCACTCTTCCGATCTGAACTGCAGCCACCTATTCCAAATGCGAATTATTTTCTCAATAATATCGGCGGTACGTACACAAAGACGGTATATACTACATACGTTGTTAAACCGAGTGAAGTGAGCGCGTTACTGTATCCAACGTTCTATCATTATTTCACCATATTTTTATAGAGGATTCCAACCGACATCTGATGTACCCTATATATACGTATAATACGAAATGTATGTCTTTCGGAGAGCAGATGATAAAACGTGACGCGTCAAGTGACTCGACTTTTCTTTCTTTCCTTTCTTACTCGCCGTCGATAATTAAGGCTTTAAGTAATTTTCACCATCAATAACGATCCGGAAAGCTCGGTGTTTCGTATACCTTCGTGTATAACTATATAATACTTGTACACTATGTGCTGCCGAGTCGAACTCGTATACCGCATGCGAGACTCAGAGCTCGGGTCAAATTTTCCATCGGTTAGACGGTTGATAAAGGTAACTCGATGCACCTGGCATATTGAACGATAAGCGTCTCTCTCTATAAGTCAGTCTTGCCAACTGTATGCTATTATTTAGTTGTTGATCCGTACTCCGCGTAATTTCCTCCAACCGCAATTTAGTGTTTCAACTTTTCATTTACTCCCTTCCTACTTTTTTTTTGTAAAGATGACGGTTCCATTTATCGGCCGTGGACACGATTTGTCTGGAAATTAAGGGCCGGTGGACAGGGTTTCAAAAAACAATCGATGACCCCTGCATGCCTGAAACTATAAGGAGAAATGATAAATAGATAGATAGATAGATACCGAGATAGATAGATAGACAGATAGATAGGTACATAGATCGATCGATAGATAGATAGATAATTAAATTTATTTTAGCACAGTAATATTGGCTAATGCAGGTTTAAACAGGAGAGAGACAAATACTTAAAGATAAAATAGATAGATTTAAAAAGAAGAGAAAATATTATATATATATAGAGAGAGAGAGAGAGATAGAGCGAGGAGAAAGAATTGTTGTCAGAGGGCACAGGAGGGGGGAGCGGAAAAGTCGGCGCTGAGGGGAGGGGAAGTATCAACGCACGTGCGTAAAGAAGTGACTAACACCGTATACCATGTACCGTATAGGCAACCCCGCAAGCGTGCGTCAGCCCCCACCTAAAGCGTGGCGATCACCATTACAGATATAAGCTGGACGCGCGTGTACCTACATTTCGTAGGAAAAACCACGTCGTCGGCGACTGGGAATGACAAGAAAAGAAAAAAGTAAAAAATATTCTGGATTTTTTCTGTGAAACTCGCCGTTTAACGCCAGAAAACATGCAACCGAAGTTACATTTTTGATACGTTGGTATACGGAATGTAGGTTCGGTTGCCTAACTGTCGGCGTTGAGCGCTGTTAGTTTCACGGAAAACTTTCATTGCAAGTATCAATGATTGTTTTGCAAAAAGGGTCGGAAACATGTACATCCATGATTGAAATAACATTTGAATAACCGGGTGATTCGCGGAACGGTTTTACTAATTTCTTTATTGCGCATCGGTTGAATTAGAGTCGTACGAATTTGTGGAAATATTATTTGTCACCGCGCGTTTATTCGAGTCATGCAATTTGTTTTGTTACATTTTATGTATATATGTATACGCATTGCGTGCTGACTCATCGAGTATAAAAGTGTTAGGAGTCTCGTATCGTGTGTAGAAATGCATAAAGCGTACACAAACATGGCTTGCAACCCATTATAAAGGCGTAACCCGGGCCAACCTAACCTCAAACGAATAGGAAAAACAGGGTTGCCATCACAACCGTTGGAACAAAGCTAAAAAGGACCAGCCCTTTGTAAACAATTTCTGCGTCAATCTAGCCGGAAAAGAAGAATATCCTTGGAACGAAGATGTAATGAAAAAATTGTTTCACCTGCGTAGTCGGGTAAAAAAAAGTATATACATAAAAATCGTTTCGCTTCTATATATTCGGTTCTGACAAAAAAAAAAAAAAAGTTACTACCGAGTTAGAATAGTTAATCAGTTGTCGTTTTAGATAGATCTAATCAAGGATGGTTTATCGTAGGGATTCACGTCAAGGTACATAACATTTGTAACACACGATTTGAACATTTCCTTACACAATGAATACCCAAAAACCTGCTATCACTTTCCTTTCTGACTATGTATTGTGTGACCCGAGATGATTTTCGTCTCTGTAGTAAAAACGATCTGTTCAAACGAAAAGATAAAAAAAAACAATGCCTTCACTCCTTTACTTAAAAAAAAAAAAAAATGAAAGAAAGAAAGAAAGAAAATTCCTTTCCACAAATCACTTGCTTTCTTTAACTCTCGAAGCATGAGAAATAAATTAGATATTGAAGATATATAAACCAAACGGATAGACAATCGCACCTCTAAATAACCTCTTACATGTAAATTTAATTTTTTTTTTTTTTTTCTCTCGATATTTTTATTCTCTTTCGTTATTTCTTACACCTTTATTTTGAAATCTATGTAAGTACACA
This sequence comes from Diprion similis, assembly GCF_021155765.1. Classification (NCBI taxonomy): domain Eukaryota; kingdom Metazoa; phylum Arthropoda; class Insecta; order Hymenoptera; family Diprionidae; genus Diprion; species Diprion similis. The sequence continues at coordinate 18,384,283 of NC_060114.1, forward strand.
CAAAATCGAGGAGCTCATTCGTTTAGAATTCTTCTGGTTTATTGTTTATCGCTTATAATTTTTGAAAGATCGTCGAGTTTATCTCGTTCAATTTATAATTTTTTAGAAGGAAAAATAATATATCATCTAACTGAGGCGTCTGTACTTTTTACATCACTCGCGGAATTTGAAGTGTAAGCAAAAAAATTATAATTGATTTAAGGCAAACTGAGAGATATTTATTTATTTATTTATTCATTCATTTATTACCTTCTTTCATCGTATTTGTGAATCACGTAATACGAAAATCCTTTTCCTAAATCGAAGTGCCCAGAATTTCAATAATTCTACACTCATTTACCTGTTAACTGTCCAATATTTCCATTTTCCCGCTAAAATTTACCGATAAAAATGAAATTTGTGGTAGAAAATTTCGTTGATTTACTAAGATCTACAATATCTATAGTATATACGCATACGTTTATTAGATCTCTGAGGGTACAATAATTCGTTTTTATTTATTATTATTTAAAAAAAAATTTTTTTTTTTTATTTCATGCCTTACCATACAGAGATTCATTTTTGCAATATAAATTATAGATGACAAAAGTGTTGTTTACAGTTACAATTAAAAAAATTCCTGATAAAAAAAGAAATGAAGAAATGATAAATTGCCAATTTCAGTTATGTTACCTATTAGTTTTGTAAGTTGTGTGTGTCTATGTGTGTGTCATGAATATTTGTAAAACGTATGAAAAATTATAAACTCGCAATGAATTTTTTTGATTATGATTATATTTATCTGCGAATTCGGTCTCGACGAATTATAACAATTGAAATTACAAAACAGAACATTCTGCACACTTCTGAGCATGAATATTGCTAAAAAAATTTATCTTACTTCGTTCTTTTTATTTTTCAAATATTTTACTTCGAATCGAAAATATCAGCTTCAGTATAACATGTGTGTGTTAAAACTGTCAATTGAGCGGGAAATTGTAGTAGCTCAAAGGATGAGTGAACACATCCATACACACATGACAAAATTAATTCCCGGATTGTATTTTCAATTAAGTGACATCAAAACAATGTTATTTATCTGAGGGAAAAGGATTAACTTGAAGCGACACACGAATTGTCACATATCGTTGAATATACGCGCGTTTTCATCTCATATCTAAAAATTTATAAATGCCTGATGTTCGAACGAGATACGAAAAAACAAAACAAAAAAAAATGACCCAAGTACAAACAAGCGTACGTATGATCGTAATGTTTCATTTTAAGCGGATCGTAAAATGTGATTGAAAAAAAAAACAAAAAAAAAAACAAAAAAGAACCATAAATTTCACCCCAGCTGTCATCGTGTGTTCCTTTCTCTTTGAGTCAAGAAAAAAAAAAAAATAATAATAAACCCCTCTCTTTTATTATGTAGGAAAAAAAAGTAAAAAGAAGAAGAAGAAGAAAATCCAAATCGCAAATTTTCTTCAAACAACGCGTCATACAAAAAACTTTGTTGCATTTTTTTTTTTTTTTTTTGTTTTTTCTAATTCTCGTAGGTAGAATGAAAATTTTGAAACTTTGTGCACGTGTGTGTGTGTCTTTGTTTATATACCTTATAGAAAATTTGAAATTTGAAGAAAAGAAACAAGAAAAAAAAAAAAAAGGATAACAATGAACAGTGATACTTGAGAGTGTCGAAGTTAAGGCGAGATATAAAGTGAGTGTGAGATTGAGAGTGAAAAAGAAGGAGTGAATGGGAGGATTTAATAAAGTGAATTAAAGAAAAAAACACAAGGTGTGTGTCTATCGGTTTGGTTTTAGCACTAAGCAACTGCTCTGAGAGTGGCGGTGACCCGGACGGCATGCTGGACCCTCACCATCCCGGATCCGGAATCGACACGCACCACCAACAGTTTCACAACTCGTATGGTAATATCACTATCATCATACTATACCTACCTATACTATACTACTCACTGTAATATCACTAAATTATCATTAACACAGGTATGATTGAACCAAATTATTCGATTAATCTAGTCGAAGTAAAGATCTATTTTGATTTCCACTTTTTTAGGTTATGTATGAAGATATTTAATCAGGGCGGAAAGTAGGGTTATACTTTTTGCAAAAAGAAAGAAAGAAAGAAAGAACGAAAGACAGACTGATTATCCACCCCGAAAAAAATTTCATCAGTCATATAATTATAGATGATGTAAAATGGTGAAGATAACGAAAGGATGAAAAAGTTTATTCGGTAATAATAATAAAGTTCGAACATTCTTCGACTGTAGAAATGTAGAATGTAGATGTTGAATTAAATTTAGGAGGGAAAATCATTCGCGAAGTAATCCGAAGCGGATTCAAACTCGTTGTTAGCGATTCAAAAGCAAAAAAACTAAAAAAAAAAAAAGAAAAGAAATGATTCGTGTAAAAAATCTACACCAGGCTTTTCTATACTACATACTGGTACAAGTATATATGGTGTAGTTGAGTGTTGTGATCGTCGGCGAGTGAATCTTGGGATTACAGGAAGGAAAGTAATCTGGGTAGTTTGCAGGAATCGGGGACTCATTCAAATCTCAACGGTTAAAAAAATTTTCCAATCTATCGTCTACAAAAGTTTTCCTCCCTATATCCTCTTCCTATACCCCTTTTCAAGACTCGACATTATCCTGCAGGGAAAACATCCCGTTGCACCTACCTCGATTTTACTATACATATATATATATATATATGCATCACTATACGTGTATATAAATATATGTATGCAGTGCAAACATACATATTATATGTATATATAATACATACATACATATATATATATATATATGTATATGGAAAAAGTCTGCTGTAGCCAAGAGCCAACAACCAACAACGAACGAACGGCTGCCTGCAACGGTGGATTCTAGAGTCCATTCCTTCTGCTTTTCCTCCCCCCCCCCCTCCCACTTTCCCTCCTTTTTCTTTTCTTCTCTGTTTTTTTTTCTTCCCTCTCATTTTGCTCTCTTTTCCTTTCCTTTCCCTCCTTTTTTTTTACTGCTTTTTTTACTTCCCTGCACCATCGTCCGCCCCTGCTTCACCCTCCGACGACCCGCCGAACGTCTTTCCAACTTCCCCCTAACGGCCCCCCGGGAATGGATATTGATTTGTATACAACCCAACTACGGCCAAAACTCCTGATACAGGTACCAAGAGGTGTCTAATTAAACGTCTCGCGCACACAGGCTTTAGTTTATTTAAGTATACATATTATATATGTATAATAAGGGTTTCAGATATTCATGTGTAAGTATTGAAAATGATCGTTTTTGAAACGGACTTATCAAAGCTGAAAAATAATCTTGGTGTAAGAACTAGGAAAGAAACAAAACAGAAAACAATATTTTCGGTTGAAATTTGTAAAATATTGAAGGAAATGTTTGGTAAACCAAAAAGTATCCACCTTTTTATAATTTTTTTTTAACGGAAGATAGGAAAACATAGTTGAAAACGTGGTTAGATATTTTCACATACCTATACATATGTTGTTATGTTTCATACTCTACCACTTTGCACAACAAACGTTGCAAACTAATTAGCTTCTTGTTACTTGAATTAATTGGTAGAAAGTTAATACACCTTTGATGTGAGGATGCTTAAAGGCTGACTTTAAGACAGGTGAATTAAGCTCATGCTATGCAAAGCGGAATACGTACACACGCTGTGGTAAGAATAAATCCGCCTCTCCGCATCGCGTGATTATCTTCCTAATCATCGATATTCTCTGAGGCAGCTGTGGAAGGTCGGCAAAGAAACTTGAAGCTTCTTTGATATGCTCGCAATATAGTATTAAAAAAATGTGCAACAATTCATAATCATTTCGTGAAAAAATGGTAAGCTCAACAGGTTTATCTTTCGAAAAAAGTTTCAAACAATCGTGGATAAGCGACTTGCATAAGTGCATTGTAAAACGAATGCAACGATGGAAAAATTTTACCTGCACAGGAGAACAGAAATTATTTCACAGGTATTGTACGAGTTCCAAGAGAAGAGAACCAAAGTAAGTCTGATGGTGATGATAAAAAATTGATCGTCGAATGACTGTTGGACTCTTGGATCAGTATCTGTACACCTCATTCATGGTCTATACGAAGACATGTAGACGTTGAAAAGTTGTGCAGGAATATTGCGTGCTTACCGATGGACAGACAGACAGATAGACAGAGAGAAAGAAAGTACAAGTTGTGCCAGCGACAGACAGACCGCTAAAACTTTTTCGGTGAAATCAGAGAGGCTTTGAAGCACGTCACGGTTGTAAAAGTTTTCTAGATGTGAACGAGTGTTTAATAGTGTGAATCAATTCCTCGATAACATCAATTGTCTCGAGGTGGATGAATGTAGTCGTATAAGAATCCCCTGAGCATTGCGATTGTAAATTGTTGATGTGTTTTAGGGTAAAGGCTTTCAGCTCGCGAAGTGGGATGGGGTGAACACGCTTGAAACACCCTGTTTTAAAATCTTTTCTAAGTAGCTAATGCCGTTAAGGCGTTGCCTTGTTTTTTAGCTAGGCACTACTCAGTCGACCGCTGCGTTACGGGGATGTAGACTCGAAACTTTCGAGCTTGACAATGTAGTGAAAGAGATAAATTCGCTCATTGGAAGGTTCTTCTTCTCGGGGAATCCATTCTTTGAAATTGAGGATGATCTAAACTCGAGGATCTTGATTTTTTTTATACTCGCTTGCTTTGTCTATACATACAGTTCAATTGTCATTGAAGAATTCTATCAGTTTCATTATTTCGTTGTAATTTCTTCTTTTTCTTTATTCTATTTATTATCAGTTCGTAGCGGCATTTGATGGTCATCACAGTAACAGTTAACGCGGAAATAACAATCTTCGTTAGAAGCATGAGCATAAGCTTTGGGCATCGATATACGGTACTCAACTCTGTGAATCGTTCTGAAGAAAGAAGCCCCGCTGCCGCCGCGCGATGCACTGCTAAGTGTTCCTAGGAGTAGATATTTCCAACGTGTGAAGATACATGAATCTGAGTGAATGTGTGGAAGCGTATACCTACTTAATATCTTTATGTTCTCTTTTTTTTTCTCGCTCTTTTGAAAGGTGTCAACGCGCCATTTGACGATACATTTCACACGCGAAACGCCTCTGCGTTGGGATTTGGAAGTGCATCAAAACCTGCATCAGGGTTGAATTACTGGTATTGGAATAATCACTAGTTCACCGTTATACAAGGCTTGGAAAAAATTATGGACATAACCTATCTTGCTTCACTCGCGTTCGATTATATGGTCACAAATCGGAGCTATTCATCAAGTTTCAGGCTTATTACCTTCTTGGCCAATGTTCGAGTCGTTGGTTCCATGGGATTGGAGAAGCCCGGCCTGTTGGTGACTGGGAATGAAGGTAATATTTCGTCCCGAATTACGTTACGCCTGCGAATCATTCTATCAACGGATTGTCATGTTCACGACTCTTCTTCTCAAGTAAAGTCTGAACGAATACACGAGAATCTAAGAAACTTGAACGAGGAAAAGAGCCACCGTATCTACACCCGAAGAATCCCAAGTCGTTGTTAGTCTTGGCCAAGCTTGGTTCAGGACATTTTACAGTCTCTGACGGCTTCTTCGAGCTTATAATTGGAGAACCTTCGACGTTTGAAATTCGCTCGACCTCAGAAAAGAGGGTGATTCCTTCTTCGGCATGAATCACATGTCCGCAGCCCAAATTCCAAACCTAAAAATGACAGGCAGCTGCACGTGACTTAACCAGTCAAGAGACGCCACTGTTCGCTTAACTTCGAACGCTGAAGCGTCTTTGATGACTCTGGTCTATTGTGCCCTCCACCACCAGGAGAAGATGGACGTCGTTTCATCAGGAAGAGTATCGTTATTGTTTTTCACCGGGTGTATCTAACGGTCGTTTGCGTTCAGGTCCTTCCTATTTACGACCGGGAATACTTTCGAGAAAGTCCCTTCAATCGCATTCGACGATCTGGTCTTTACGCGTGACACGTTTCTCTCTAACTGACGGTATAAATGATCAAAAACGCTTCTTCGCTTTGAACTTCAACCCTGAAATTGCCCCGGGAAAATCGAGGAATCCTGATTGACAGTACTTTATTACTGCGATTCTGAATGATACAAAAAAAAAAAAAAAAAAAAAAATGGAAAACGAAGAACAGTAAAAATCGCTGTGCGTGAAGCGACGCTTCGGAAAGGAAGGTGTATACGCAAAACGGTTCAGGAAAGTATGAAAAATGATGCCTTACGGATAAAAATGTACGCTTCAATAAGTGATAGAACTAATGGTCCGTTATAATTGATAAATCGTGTCGAGTTCGTGCATGCAAAAAGAGTGCTAACCCTCCTTCGGTGTAGACTTTAACCTTTCGATTACATCCGGTGGCAAAGTGAAAGAGCGGCTTCTCTTTTTTTCGACCTCACTTTCTCCGAACGTTATGGTTAATTACTTTCCATTTTTCAAATTCGCCCCAGTGTGAACCGATTTCCTTCAACTTTTCAAACCATTTTGTGCCGCGCCATCAAACTTGGTCACAATTCGAAACGTCATCGGATGTCACCGATTTCTTACCAAATCAGTAACTGCTACTGTAAACCCCTTCCGAATGGCTGCCCACCAGTCTTACTTTTCGTCTAGGAATCCATTTCGGATGCTGGCTCCTGGGCATGTGCACACAACACACGGGCCGCTACCCCGAGTGCATATAATGAGTTTCCAATAATGGTTGAGCTGTAACCAGTTCTCAACCGGGACCATGACTAACACTGTTTATCCCGACCCCGTGCCGAGGGTTTCTACCCGGGGACGTGTCAAAAAACTTTGACGTTTGTTCAACTGGGTATTCGAACGATTACCTCGGAATGGATTGAGACGGATAGTCCATTGACTGGAATGATTCTCACACGTGCATCTCAATGTCATCGTGATGTTACGTTTGAGATGTATACGAATTTGCACACAACCGAATCAACTGTCGTTGCAGTCGCTGGCTTTTTCCGTCCGATTAACCACCTGAGCTACACGTCCCCGAGTTGCATTTTGTACACATATCTACAGCTGAAGAAAGATTAGTACAGAGTCGATTTAACTCCGTGTGGTGTGGATAAAACGGTATCAAATAAAAGCGGGCTGAATATCGTCCTCAAACTTACTCTTCTATAAATGCATGTGTCATTCTCGGAGACACGATGAAGAGGGGAATCAAAACGTCGTGCACAATTGGAGTGGAAATTATCTCATGAAGAATATTTTGTAATCATGATTTGTATCTTGCAGATTTTATATCAACTCGCTGATACTTACACCATTGACGTCGTCTCGTTACTTGATGAACATTTTGACGAAGCTTTTTACCTCTTAAAAGTCATTTGGAATGGTGAGATAGTCTCTTACTGTACACAGTGCGCTGCTAAATATGGTCCTAGGTTTATAAAACCCCGAACGAATATATCGTCCTTAGATACGTTGTATATTCTGCTACGGTGTCTAGGTGTACCTAAATACATATATGTATACATACAGGTATAGCCACCCCACCCCACCGCAAACCAAACCACACTCCATTACAACCTGCCTTACATCCTATATTTGTACCGACTTATCGATCGTGAAAGCCAAACGACTTTTAAAAGTGAGACCAAAGAGATATTCCGCCGACAATTTGTTGTCATTGATTTCACAAGAATGACTCAATCATTTTTAACATAGTGCGCGTTACACCTCGGAATGCGTTAATTTCTTCATTGAACTAAAGAATTATCCATTCATGGGTTTCTTCAATTTTTCACAAAAGATGAAAAAAAGAACTTGGCGTGAATATTTGAGTAGCAAATTTGTCTTTTGACGAAGGGAACGAATCACCTCCCAGTCAACTGTTGTACTAAGTCAACTGTGAGCAATAAGCGTTCTACCTCGTTCAGCGGGTGGATAGATAACGTTTTCCAAACTATTTGTCTGGGTCGTCAAGGAATCGTTGTGTACCCAAAGTAGACGACTGGTATCGATTTGCACTTATACCACACGGAGGGCCAGTGCCAGGCTCATCATGTTGTGGCACTATGCTGCGTTTGATTCCAAGCACTGCGTAAGTCGCCATTACTGCAGTAAGTGATGCAAGGATCTTTTTTCGAATTCACGTGATTGATTGGATTCAAAATTTTTAAGCACTCAGGGTGCTGGTGCCTAAGAAGTTAATCGAGTGTTTACAATGGGTTTGATGGATCGCATATGTACTCTGAATAATCTTTCATCGTTTAATCAAGAGTTTGAATGACCTCGAGAATTAGGGTAGGGGTAACGAAAGTGAAATAGCCGTCGTCTCCTCCTAAGTAATATCCGCGTCATTTCTTCCTCCGTAGAATGAAAATTCTCATTTCTATACGCACCATTCATGCAGATTTTCTGTTACCAGGAAATTATTTCTACCTACTTCGTACGTTCGATTAACAATTGGTGGCGGTATAATCGCACGTTAAATTTCCTCAAGCAGCGTGTTATAATAAATCTGCAGAAATAGGATTCAATTTTCACTGGTAAACGAATGTTTTGAAAGATGTTCCTTATTCAGACCAAAGAAATGGTTAGACGTTCCATCAAAAAATTGAAACCCCTCAACTGTGGAAGGTGGGATAAAAAAAACGTTCCAATTCAGTTGGGAAAAGACAAAGAACGAACTGTGACTTGCACTCTAGCAACGTTTGAAAGTAAGTCTATACCATCATATCGAGAAAAGAGTTTGATGGTCGGTGCAATGGCCAGTTAGTTCAAGTTTATCGATAAACAAATGAGTGTTACTAAGTCAGGATGATTGAATTCAGCAGAGTCCTGGTGGCATTGAGTAGCAGTTGGACAGGAAAGGAGGATATAGAAGGGGTTGGTTGGTTGGTTCAGTTCTAGCCAGTACATGGCAGATTAAAGAGAAATGGCTACAGGTTCATATTGATTTTTGTCCTCAGTTCGCCTAGTGGTTGGAGTGGTGGGTAGTCGGTAAAGGTAGGGTGGAGGGTGGGTTTCACCCCATCACTAACGTCTATCTATCTGTCTATCTACCTATCTCCCTCTTTCTCCTTCTCTCCCTCTTTCTCCGTCGGGGTGTCTCTTGCTGTAAAGTGCAAGTGCCGAGAGAGAGAGTCTTTGGCTTCAGGTAGTAGCTGCTATACCTACCACCACATCTACTGGCACGTCCAAGATTTCCTGCTTGATCCCAAAAGCGCCTATGGTCACAGTATCCGAACCTGTACATCTTCATTCTAGTTCCCTTTGCCCGATATATTCCTTTTCACATTAGAATCGATTGAAACATTTTTCGAACCTCGAAAGTTCGAACAAACTCCTGAGACTTTACTATGATCAAGTTCCGTGGACACTTCAAGGTCCGCACTTCCAGATATTGGCAAAAACAACGCGACACCATTGAGTAATTGGTTAATTGTAACAGAGCCTTGAAATTGCACCTCTGAAATGCGTTCCACGTTTACAAGTAGGTATATTTTTCTGAATCGATCATCTGGTGGTGTTTCGTGTTCAAAAGAAAGGGGAACGGGTGTTGTTTAATTGGAATTGATTCATTGATATGTCGGTTTGGTTCATCAATCGGGAAGTGAGTTTCGACAATACCATTAAACTATATACATGGGTATAATTATTTGGGATTATCTTTCCACTTCTTTATCGCATTCCTCTTTATTTTTATTCTTCTTAACTGAAGAATCTTATCCCCACCTTTCGAATAACTCGTAAGCATTTCTATAGCAGGTTTTATTTTCAGCAGAAAAATCCCTGCTCTCATTCGTTTAGGGTCGCGTTCCGAATGGTTTAATATATTGCAGAGCGGTTCAATCCTGCACAAAACGCTTAATGCCTCTGTCCCGATGGACGAGAAAGAAAAAAAAAATCCAAAAAAAGCTTCGACGAGCTATGCATTCCCTGAAAAATGCTATTAATAGAATATTATATAACGGTTTATAAAAAGCCGGCAGTGAGAGAGGAATCGAGGTCCGAGGAGGCTAGGGTTGGGCACAAAACCACAGCAACGTTACTGAAACGATGGAGGTTGTACACCCGCATGATGCTGTTCTGCAGAGCCCGGAGCCTGGACCAAACTGATGGAATGCCAGAACTTTTTTGTAATTAAATTTTTCCTGATAGTGACTCGCACAGCTGCCCGTCTGGTAGCCTGACCTTAGCCATCTCTGGCCCTGCCCAACCGGATTCTGCAAAGTGAAAACTCGGAACACATCCGCTCCAGAGTGAAACCGGAATACTCCGATCCTGAGCTGGAAGAGCTGAAAAATACTCATTGGCAGCTAATTTTGTGTCCTGTAGAGGCTGAATCCAGCCACCGGAAATTCATCAGGGATTGAACAAGGTGCCAAGAGTAGTCCCAAAAGTAGCAGAACAAACTGTGCGGAGAGAAACTTCCGAGGTCCGTGATCACCGTTCAGTGTCAATTGTGTTCCATGGGCGAAGTTGGCATCACGTAGTGTTTCAGATGGTTCTTGACCAGTCTATTGGTTGGTTTAGGTACCACACGAGTTCTAGTAATCTGGTTATTCCTTGAGGCTGGCAGTTGGATATTGAAGGTGGTGATCACCAACTCGTATCAATTGCACTCCACAAGAGATATTGGCATCATTCAGTGTTTCAGACGATTCGTGACCACCGTATTTGACTGTTTATGTACAGCATTGGTTTCAACAAGCTGGTTATTTCTCAAGACCAGCAGTTGGATGTCCAAGTGAGCTAAGCAAACGAAATGAAGTTCATAAACATCGGAAATCCCGGCGTGTAGTGTGTCTGGCATTATCTATCGAAAGGGGGTAAAACGCGTATAACCGAGCGTTCCTCACCCCTTTTATCTCCCCAAACCAACCGCTCTCTGTCACCCCTTTCCCCATCCCGGCTTTGGGTTTTCGATAAATGAAAAATGTGTAATTTTTTATTAATTCTGCCTTTATTAATTCTCGCGCAACGAGCAGAGCGAGCGGACGGCAGTTGGGTGCTGCTATCCAGCAGACGCTGCGACCGAGGCAATAGAAGAGGAAGAGGGAGGTGAGGTGGAGCTCTGAAACGTGGTGCACCACTACTGCAGCAGGACTGGCGCTCGCCTTTTTCTACCCACTTTACCTATATACTCTATATACACATATTTCTGCACAGATGCAGAGTCGTTGTGTACGTATGAGAGAGGTATTTTACCACCACCTCTACCTCCGCCCCTGTACATGCCTATATGTACAGGTATCTATGTACCTATATACGTAGATATATCGGCGCTTATTTTTAATATTGATGTACGGCGGCTACCGCGATAGAAAACGACGGAGAGAAAAGCTTCGGGGGTTGGGAACCGGGTGCCGCTTGGCCGGGAGAACTTCAGCCGCGGTTACGGCTCTCGATCTCTCATTATTAAATATACGCTTTTGCCGCCCATTTTCGTCGTTCCTCCTGAAGGGCAGAAATGCTCATCGAGTAGGTATAAGATTTTCCAACGTTTCTACACTTTGGTGGTTATACACTTTACGGTCGAGTCTTGGGGGAGGGTTTTTAACCACACTACCTTGGAATTGTTCCGATGACTTGAGGTTAGAAGCGCTTCTCTTAGATTCATCTGATTTTACCGAAATATACCTTGACTTGTCGAAAACCCGAGCAAAAACTACAGACACTGGATTGTGTCATCTAATACGTAAAATCCATGCGTGGTCCTGAATGTCCCTTTACTACTCCAGCCAACAACGAGCCCAATAACATCCCTTCCGATTTTCGATGAGTTCAAGAGCACGTGTACGCAACGACCGGTCGACGGTCATCGTATTCGACTGATTGTGAACGCGAGCTCTCCTTTTTCAGTTATCCATCATTAGCCGCAAAAGCCATAGCAATTGGCGCTCGGGCATAACGAGTGACTGTTTTTTTTTCGTTGAAATAGCTCGAACCTTGACACTATCCCGCCAATTCGTAATAAGACTCATGCAGGTCAGTTCTAAAGTGTTTGAACGAGGAGCTGCACTGGTCCAAATGGACGATCACATTATTTTGCGATTCGAGGATGCGCCGAGATCGCTGATAAGGCCAACGTCAACTCCAAGTAGGATTCCTATGCCCGTTCAAGTGTGAATCCAAGAACTTACTGATACCAAGTCCCACCGGTTTCTCGCGACTGACTGGGTTACTCGGAGTTCCCCTCTTTCCACCCTTGCAGAGTCTGGCTCTCCACCCCATTTGGAAGAGTCTCCCTATCTCGTTCCCTAGCTTTGCCAGTAGGCATTGCATCCTTCCCTCGCCTCGTCCTGCGCTCGAAACCAGCAGCGTCCATTCTTCGAGCATCATCGGGACCTGGAGAAAGCCGAACAATCAAACTATGATGCAACTGGCACGTACGTGAGAGATACGCTCCTACTGTGACGTCGCGACGACTTGATGCTAGCTATTGATTACATTCGACGTGAGACAGCTGCTGATTATACCCGCTCCAGGAAATTTCGTCTCCTTTCTTTTCGAAAAGGGATCACCGACTCGATGACTATGTTCCGAAATTACCTACACCGGTTCCTATTTCTCTTTAACGGTATTCACCGTTTATACGGTATACCGAGTGTCGGTATCGATTGTGACGTTCGATACACTACGGGCTGAGTGAGGGAATAGAGCAGCCCTTCTTTCTCAATGCATATTAATCATGCCTTTGGACCATGTGCTTTTTCAGCCATTCATCAATTTCGAAGGATTCTCAAATCTCCTACCCAGCAAACTGAAAGTCCACCAGAGCCGGCCTGGCACTCTTCTGCCATATATTTAAACACCCTCTCGCGTCGAAAGCTGACGGTGAAACAGATCACGGAGTTCCCACTGCGGTATAAGGTGTAACACTTTCGTTGCGCGAGTAATTAGGCGTCCATCAATCCTTACGCCAGCCGTCCAAACATAAGCTTCCACTATCCAACCAAGAACGAAGTCTAAGTCACCAGAAAACAAGGTTACCACAGTGATAATTAGCAATGGCGATCCATGCTCAAGCTGCCCAATCAATACCATCCTCGAAACTCAGAAGCAACGCATTAGGGACACAATCAACCATGTCCATCGGTGCACGCATTCCTGATACAGCTGTGATTCTAATTCATGGTGAAACTGTGACCATCCGATCGAAGTTACACGGTCGTTCATTAGCCGTTCTTGGCTACGCTAAACTATCGTCAGCAGCTATCGGTTAATATGTAAGTTGTTGGACTGGGAATAGAGAAGATTGGGAAGATTGGAAAGATTGGACTGACGAGCTGCACAGGCAGTACGCGTTCATTAATCTGTGGGCTGCAGTCGAAGAGGTGAAAATCCCGGTGAAACGTTCACGGAAGTGTAAAAAGAAAGGTAAAGGAGCCTTGAGTTTGGAGTCGGGTCAAAAAAAAAAGGTTGATGTTACATTTTCTATAATCATTCCAGTGTATACCAAAGGGTGTACCTACATGTACGTTGAATATTTGAGAGGCAATCTCCTCCTTGCCTCCCCCCTTCCCCCCCCCCCCCCCCCTCCCCTATGTGCAGCAAATCCACAAATATACCCGACTAGGGCACGTCTATCTGCCCCGTTCAGTCCGTTCGATTTCGTACTCGAAATATGACGAACGGAGGTCGATGGTTGGTTTCAACTCGATTCGAGACTTTCCATACCCAGTCTAGCCTGGTTACGGGTCTGGTGCGGTGCGATGGTGTGGCGAGCGAGTAAAACGCGGTTCGAATATTGGAAAAATCCGGAGCTGAAGAAGGCTCCCTACGCCAGAGTAGGTATGGGGGAGTCCAGAGTGGAGGGACCCATAGAGGCTCAATATGCACATAAATACAATACCCTCACGTATCCTGGCCAGCCAAACTACCCATGCCAACATACCCCTTGCCCCATCCACCGACGTTCGTATTATTATATGGAGACGTATAGGTACACGTATTACTCAGACGTACATGCGGCAGACCATTTGACCCAGGCCAGCCTGATCCTGCCAAGTCAAATCATCGCCGAATGAAACAGGTAAGCGTCTAGAGGAGTCAGGTTAACTGAAATTCGCTACTTTTATGAGGTTGAAGTTGGAGTAACGTCAACCCAACGAAACATGATGGGAGGAAAATCGCTGTTTCCCAAGGTTTAATTTTTAAACTCTTCAGAGCAAGGGTGATGATCCGCTTTTGACCGCCATAGGAACGATAGTGTCCATTGTTTGATTCAGTTGTGGCCATATTCGTTACACGTAAAATAAGAGGTTGTGTCCACAAGTGGTACAGAGGTGCTTTAGTTCGCGTAAAGACTAATTTTTTTAGCAATGAATTTCGAAAAGTATTGAACATAGAAGAGACTGAAGTCACATTAGAGTGTACAAAATTTGATAAAGGCATAGCGAAAAATTGTACAAAGATAACAAATGGAGTATCAACCCGATGACGAGTTGGTTGCTAATGGTTCTCAGACAATATGAAAGTCACGTAATAACGATTTTTCTCGTGTAATGCATGTGTGTTATTAAAACAAAGTTAGGAACCTAAACCTTGTCTAATTTTCTTTACGCTTACGCCAGCCGAAAAGAAAAACACAAATTGTACGAGGTTACAAACCAGCATAGTCGAAGAATGTTTGAACTATCCGATAAACGAAAAACATATCATGTTGACAAAGTGCGGGACTTTTACTCGCGCTTCGATACTGGTCTAACTGTCAGCAAAAAAAGGTGGAGGAAATTTTTTTGCTGTAGAAAAAACTCTTCGGCGGTTTTCTGCTTTGCACATGCTTTACATTATATGTATATACCTACCTTGCCGGTGTATAATAAGTCGTATATAATGTCCGGAGCAAATTTTCCCTGTACATATATCGGAAGGCATTTGTGTATAATTTATAGGAACACCTCACGTCGACTCGCGCTTCGATATTTCGTGACGCCATGATTGGGTGTAAAAATAATGATAATAATACTTTGTTTCACGTGTATATTTATGTATGTACATATATACGTATATATTTACTCATCGCTTATTGCCATTATATGTATATACACACACACACACACACACATTTATTATCCCTTGCACCACAGCTTTATGTTTATATTCACACGTATATTACACGTATATTGTTATACGTAATTCTATAATGCATTATATGTATATATATATGGGCGCTTTAAAAACAAAATCAATTTACCAATTAGATCGGTATCGGTGTATTTCTGTTTTTTTCTAACCTCAAACTCTGCTAATCTCTTGCTTTTATTTACATAATACAGCAATGAGATTGAACCTGGCAGTGCGTCATAGACTATGCAGTAAAATTTTTTCATTTATATCGTTTTTCAATACTCAAACAATGCGAGCGTTAAACCACCAATTAAAAGGTTGCCAAGGTGATTGAATGAAAGCTCATCTCGAAGTTCAAATATTCCTTTCACACTTTTGAAACGTTTTCTTATTTTTTGTCTGAATAAAGAATATTTTTCAGTCGGTTCGTGCGATATTTGTTACAACTATTGATTTTGAAAAATTCAATTTCACGCTGGAATTTTTCCAAAGACTTGATAGAGGGAATTCCAGATAGAAAATGAACAACAATATCGATTTTTCATTTGTTTTCTTCAACAACCTGATTTAAATTGAGCCGCTCTGGTGCAGATCGCCTTGTAATTTCACTCACCCAACCAAGTTTATTTCGACCCCTTTTTACTACTGCTTCAAAAGATTACGAATGTAGAAAATCACACGTATATTTATCTAATCAAAACTTCTTTCAGGTTCGCTCATCTTTTTACCAAGCATTTTTTCCACGACTATGTAATATATTATTATTCCGTAGAAACTTAAATAAAGGTTGAAAGAAAAAAAAAAAAAAAAAAGAAACAAAAAAGAAACTCAGAATTGCCAAGAAAATGCTTGATAAATTTGGTTTTTCGTCAAACGTGTACAAAATGAAAAAAATATTTAAATTATGATCCACACGAAATTCGGAAATAATTAGTTATAAGTGTGTCACACATGACGAAAAATCTCGAAATCTAGAAACAGGGTAAATTCATGAATTCTGTTTCGAAGGACGTTAATCTTCCGTCTATATTAACGTCGTGGTCAAAACGATTTGACAGCCACACAGCAGTCCGAGCAATAAACACTTAAGACGATGCTATAGTCAGTCTTTACCGACCAAGTAAAATGTCACCTACTTTCTCTATTATCCGCAGAACCAATGCATCACTGACAAATAGTGAAAGAAAATTCGTTTCGGCAATTAATGCAAATATTTAATTCAATTATCGTAATAGATCTTCTGCCATTAATGTTGAGGAAAAAAATTCCTCACTAGATTAAGTTCAACGATGCATAGACTCGACAGAGACGATAGTCAAAATACGTAACATCTTACTCGGTCGGTAAAGACTGATTATAGAATCTCCTTAAATATACAACAGCAGGATTATTTCCATAATTTATTACATTACATGTAATTAATATCGGACAGAAAATGTTTTTGACAATTGATCAGCACATCATAACCGTTAATGTTGTTGATCCTGTTTTTATTATTATTATTATTCTCGTTATTGGTATTTCTATTCTTCTTATTATTCTCATTGTTGTTGTTGCTGTTGTTATTATTTTTATTAATACTAATATTATTATTATCATCATCATCATAACAGCTTGGTAACAACGGAGCTACGGCTAGCCTTGTGTATATATTGTCATTGTAACAATACCATCGCATTCTTCACAATGAATTAATTTCGTTTCGAATTTAGAGTGGACTCTATTCGTAGTCATGGAACTCGGGTAAGCGGGTCACAAGGCCCAAATATACCTACACAGGGCCCTCAATAATCTAATATAGTCAGGGATAAAATTTAGGTGTGCGCATAACATCTTCGATGCTGCTGGTAACGAACAATTACATCAACTGCACACTCGTCGCCGAAGTTTACTTTCCCATTTTTTAATTTACTTTCTCCTTTTTACATCCCCGATATATATCGATTTCGTTATATATATTTTTTTTTTTTCTTATTTTTTCTTTTCTTCAACGAAACTTCAATTCTGACTCTTTTTTCCTCGCATGTCAAATTTCGGTATTTTCGTTCAAAATTTCTTTCGCACTTTGTTTTTAACATTTTCTGTTTTTTGTTGTTTTTTTTTTTTTTTTTTTTTATCGATTTTTTGTTTTCTTCTCTCTACTTTTATCGAGAGTGAAACAGGCGCAAGAGTCTGCAGGATCGATTTGTCCGATTTGGTTGACGGAGAAGAGTGTGAGAAAATCGGAATACCGGAAGTTGGTTTTGTATCCAATGAGGTTGATGGTGTATCCTCGAAGATGTGTGGATAATTGTTTGTCAAAACTGTTCGGTTGAACCTTCCAATGTGTTTTGCATTGCAGACTGCCAGATGAGAAATGTTAACGTGAGATCAGTCAACTCTAAAAGAAGGAAAACACCCGCTTCCTCCTGCTTGTGAGTTTCTCGATTCGGTGTTCATAATTCCACTTTACTACAATATTGTTGTATGAAACAAAGCATAACCAAACCTGACCTGATATACATTCATATATATTTATATATTTATATTTATAAACACACACACACACACACACACGTACACATTTTATGCTGAATAGCGGATTGATTGATTGATTTATTTATTTATTCATTCATTGATCGATCAATTAATTTATCGATCATTCTATTTAACTCGTTCTTTTTACGAATGATTATAATACACACACACACACACACACATATATATATACATATATATATTACACAGTATACTAAATGCAGCTTATATTTTCCATGTATGCAGTTCGATTAGTCGTTTCTTTCAATTCATTTTGTTCTCATTCTTTTACGAAAAAAAAAAATAAATAAATAAATAAATAAATGAATAAACAAGGTCACAGCGTCACGTCACGCTGTCAACAATCGGATTTTATTAGTTGCAAATTTTTTTTTTTCGTTTTACTTCATCTCCTTAAACACACACTCAACAAAAGAAATACGAAATTGTAAGTTAATATTATATTTTCAAATCCTTAGATTCGACCTTATTACAATTCTTAAAAAATGAAATCGTTTTTATTTTCGCTGTTATACTTTTTCTCACAACTTTTCTAATCCCATCGAATCGAAAGAAAAATACAACTATATATACGTAATTTTGATAGTGTGACTGAATCGCTGTGAATCGGTGGAAAAAAGAAATAAATAAACAAATTAATCGCATTTTGAAAGAAAAATTTATATTACCGAGCAAGGAAATTTTTTCGTTTCTCTTTTAACAAAAAAACAAAATTAACCCCCCCCCCCCCCCCTCCTCCCCTCCAAATATTTCGGAATAATTTAATTAATACGGTTCGGTTTTTCTTTTTTTTTTTTTTTTTTTTACCTCTCTTCATTTCTCGATCACGGGAAAAATTCGTCCGTACGCTGGTCTGATGCATCTTTTTTTTTTTTTTTTCTTCCCCGCCGTTTTCATTTTTCATTATCCGTCGCTTCGAGAGAAGATTGAACAAAAAAAGAAAAAAAAAAGCCATTAATATCAAGAACCGGCAAGATTCGTAGATTTATCAATACCGATATGATTCCTTGCGCCAAAAATCCAGCGGGACAAACGTCGAGGGATGCAAAAAAAAAAAAAAAAAAAAAAAAAACCCAAATTTTCGAAAAAAACAAAAAACAATCAAAAAACACACGAGACAAATCACTTTCCGCCTTGACGCAACTCATCGCAGACGTACGCTGCGATTTGTTGCTAAATAAAAAAAAATCCACCGTTCGATTGGTTTGTATATCAGACTTGTCATATCTGCACAAGGCTCGAGGTGTTCTGAGATTGTAGGCCTCAATCACAGGACATCCGTCCCACGTGCCAGTTATCTTCAAGTCTTTTATACCACTGAACCGTTTATCCGCGCTCTGATTTTATGGCGCACGGAATCGTCCGATCGAATCTTCTTTAATTGTTTTCGATGCACGTTTTTTTCTTTAGCTTTTCACCAGCAAGACGTTATTTTCAATTACCCGGGATTAGTACCGTTTCTTTTCTTTTTCCATCCAATTCACGCGTCTCGCGAATCGGAGGTCATTTTTTTTTTTTTTTTTCTACACGGACGTATTCGTTTCGAATAGCAAAAAAAAATTCACGGTACACGATTAGAAAAATTTTAAAAACAAAAAGTTTCCCGTCAGGTTCACTAAAATTTTTCACTCGATTTAACCATTTTTTTTTTTTTTTTTTTTTTTTTTTTCTCAATGTACTACCAAGTGAATAGAAAAAACTGAAAATTAAATAATAAGTGTCGACGTGACAGTTTAAATGTTAAAATCAAAAAAAAACTGCAACAGAAATGTAACATATATATATATATATATATATAACAAATATAAAGTAGTAGACCTGCTGAGACAATTGGTTTGGTTAAATTTTTTCTAACAGTGTAAATAATAATATCGGATAAGGGTTTACACTTGGTCAATTTTTCTTTCATTTTTCTTTCTTTTTTTTTTTTGTCTACTGTTTTTCACAAATACACGGATCATTTGCACTCGAGCGTCACGTGTTTTTTTTTTTTTTTTTTTTTTTTTTTCCTTCAAATTTCTCTTTTTCTTGTTCTTTGTTCTCGTGACCACAATGATTTTTGTCAGAAAAAATTTTTGTTAAACAATTCATCACCATTATTAATATTCATTTTGAGCCAGCTATGAAACATATCATCCCTTGCACGCTCGCTGTACCTTGTATGAAAACGTATATAAATCATTATGACTCTTATATAATCGCTGACATATTATTATTATTATTATTATTATTATTTATTTTTTTTTTATTATCATTATTATATTAAATCGTATCTTGTTGCTGCTTAGTAAACTTATGAGCTTTAGAAAACATGTTATGAAAAAAAAGAGAAGAAAAAAAAAAAATAACAACCACACGTGAAAATTATTCATTTGATATGATGATGAAAAAAAAATGAATTGAAGATTGATCGTAACCAGAAAGAAAAAAAATCAGATTAAAAGAAAAAAAAAAAAAAAAAAAGTATCGTACGGGGGCATTTTATTGAGAAGCCGCTCAGTGCTGCTCTTGCTATTATTTTATATTATTGCCGCAACTATTCGTATGAAATATATGAATATGTCCAATGAAAAATACAATACGTTGTAATAAAACGTGGGGTAATGAACAACCGTGATTATACATATCTATATAATATAATATGATATGTATGCATATTTGTATTATATAATTAAATTGAAAAAAAAAAAAAAAAAAAAAAAAAATGGCAGCCTTGCGCAGGATGTAACGTATGTATATACTATATAAACATGTGTGTGTATGCATATATATATATATATATACATACCTTCTTTATCCATTAATGCGAAACATTAATTGTGCAGTTACAGAATTGATTAATTAATTGATTGATTGCTTGATTGATTGATTGATTGTTTGATTGATTAAGTTATCAATTAATTAATTAATCGACAGAATAGAATATTGATAAATTGAAAGTGCAAACCTGCGGACGGCTCACTCGAACGTTGAAATTGGAACGAAAAAAAAAACAAAAAAAAAAAAAAACAGTAAATAAAAATCTAAGAAAGAAGTGACACGAAAGATATACCGCAAAACCAAAAGTTATACTACCAATAAGTAGACACACTCTAAATTCGAAACAACTATAATCAGATGACAGATATTGGTGTATTAAGTATATATTTTTCACAAATTGTGACGTATACGTACGATCAACTTGAAAGAAAAATTAAAAAAAAAAAAAAAAAAAAAAAAAAAACAGACGAAACGATGTAAAAAGAAAGAACAGTTTTGAAAATGTACCTGAATTCTCAAAATCTAACACAAAAAAGCTGATGGTTGTATTATGTGTGTGAAGAAAAACAAAAAAATTCTGCAAATCGGGGATTTTCAGCGAAAATTGTCCGATTTTTTTTTTTTTTCTTCCTCTCTTTTCATCACACACAGAATCAAACCTTTAATCTGGAAGCCACGTGGCCAAGGGATTTGACCTCCTTCAACGATGAAGACTCGTTGACGTATTTCAAACGTGAGAATT
This sequence comes from Diprion similis, assembly GCF_021155765.1. NCBI lineage: Eukaryota > Metazoa > Arthropoda > Insecta > Hymenoptera > Diprionidae > Diprion > Diprion similis. Next base: position 18,405,390 of record NC_060114.1, read on the forward strand.
TACATACCTTCCAAGCGAATATACATTTCTCGCAAGAATCGCCCATGTATATACGTCTATATATGTACATGATATACGTGTATTATACCATTTTTACCAACACTTGAAGCAGAATTAGCTTAAAATTATGGCTTCCCTTGTGCCGACATCACTGCATTTTACGCGTATCTTATATGTGTATATATATATATATATATATATACCGTGTGTCTATGAGGAAAGTGTGCACCTTATGCGCGTGCGTCAAGTCGGCCGATAGTTATCGCCTGATTGAGCAGCCGAAACAATACCAATCGCGATTGTCAGAAAATGTCCCTAGGAGTCCACCGCTAGGTATGGGCTCCTAGGGACATTCTATAACAGTCGTGATTACTATTGCATCGACTGCTCAATCAGGCGGTAACTATCGGCCAATAAGATTCTAACGAGTTGACGCAAGCGCATAAAGTGCGCGACTTTCCTCATGAACACACGGTATATGTATCATTACATCTGTTAGGTATAAACGATTGGCAATGAAATGTATTCGTTATCATTAATAATAATGAAACATTAAAAAAGATGTTTGATTATCCCCAAACGCGAATGAAAGAATTAGTTAACCCTTTCAGTCACAGTGAGATGCTCAACGTCCCGTCTCGAAAATTTCGATATTCTAACCTTATTACAGTTTATCTACAATTTCAAATGATCTTTGTTATTTCGTGTAACCGCTAAAACCCCCGAGTCACAAGTTTTGATGAAAATTATCGACTTTAGATAATTTTTTCGATGTTACATCCGCCATCTTGGATTTAGAAATGATCAAATTCTGACTTCAGATTCGTTATTAGCGTGACACCAAAAACCTCCGAGTTACAAGTTTCGGTGAGAAGCAGCGAATTTTGATATTTTTTTCGATTTTACATCCTCCATATTGAATCCGCCATCTTGGATGTAGAAATGATCATATTTTGACTTGAAATTCGTGATTAGCTACCATAAATATCCCCGGTTGAAAAAACTCAGGCCAAAATATTGAGTTGAAAAATGTGTGACTGAAAGGGTTAAACGAAATTTCGTGAAAGCGGAAATTTCTGTTACATCTGATTCATTTCTCTCTCCGATTACACTATAACAATAAATGCACAGTCGACATTATCGTGGATTAACAAAATCGCCATCTGATTCGTAGATCGCTGAAATACGTCATCGGATACGTCGTCCCTTGACCAATTGGTGATGAAATTATATTGGCACGATATATAATTGGTCTTCGTATAATTATGTACAATCTGTTTATAAAAATTGGGGATTTATATTTGCTTCACTAATACGCATGACAGAATGTCGTAAACAAAGTCAAGAATCTGGTGTCTGAGGAAGGAATTAATTTTCATTTCATAAAAAGGAGAATTTTTGTCAATGTTCAGGGAAAGAGATCGATTCTCAATAAAACGCCACCGGGCTAGTAGCTGCATGGCCGTCAAACCAACTACGTAGTCCAAAAACCCCGCAAAATCCCATATAGAAACCGAAAATAGACAAAAAAAAAAAAAAAAAAAAAAAAACCTGCCGAACTCTTTTGCTACCTCGCTATGCCTTTTTGTATCTTGCTCACTGTCTGTCTCTCTCTGTCTAAAGAATAAACCCCCCCCCCCCCTCCGAAGAAAAAGGGCAAAAAAAAAACCCTAGTATACAGATCGACAAATCTAACCTTTATATATATTGCGTTCCAAAAATTCCTATACACTATGCATTATGTACACACGATATATATATATATATAATTCTTCTCGTGAGCATCTTGTGCGAAATAAAAAATAAAAAAAAACAGTGCATAAGATAGATACTACTAATCCGCCGAATGGTTCTTCCCTGCACCCTGAACCCCGCATATGTATATGATATATATATATATATATAAAACGCCTTTGGATGATCCGTTGTTACTAATTATTGTTTCACGCTCCATGACAGACGTATAATAGATGTTAATACGTAATATATATATATACTAAGCCATACGATTTCCCATGTATACCCCATGCAATCGTCGTGTATGTTATACCCATAGTTGTTTTAGCTTATTCCCTAAACATATATATATACTGCATATGTATATATGTATTACATATGAAACCATTGGATATTGATTTTCGTTAGTAAACCTTATACATGGTAACGTATATATATACATAGTTGAACTTTGTTTATCATTAATTATTGACGTATAGCATGTATGTATTTATAGCCTGTCGATCTCTGCAGATACAACAATACCAACAACATCTACACATGGATGTACATTCTACACTACGTGCATTATACACTTAAGACTGACGATGAGATGGCTCCGTAATCACGAGCTGCAAAAACACTATAATTACGCTCACACCATGTGGATATCATAAAGTCAACGGTATTCCTATTGCAACGTGAAAAAGAAAAACTCCTTTGAGTCTAACTAATGAAAAGTAGGATTAAACACGAGTAATATAAGTTTTAGGTTAACAGTTTCTCATCGAAATGGGACGTTCAAGGTGGACGCAGTGTATGGGTATACGGTATTACGTAGGTATGGGTATGGCGTCTTAGCGAAATGCTGCGCTGCAGTGGCATATGACGATGTATGTGTGTATGTACTTCGTGTGTACAACGGCATGAAACAGGAGTAATTTCATTAAGCTTGACTAAGGTTCGCGAACGGCGCGAACGCCGGAAAAATGTGATCAGAGGCATTCTATCGGAGGCTCCCTGAGCTTAATCAAACATGCCCCTCAAAGTCTGCCTTCCCTGGTAGAGATCGGGTGGGTATATACACGTGTATACATATATATATATATATATATATATATCTCACTGTGCGCCATCGGCTCGCGGTTCAAACACACGCTGATCATGCCGATGAAGCTTTGGCGCCAAAAGCTGCCCGCCCGCTGGACCCGATCAGACGCGAAACGTTAGGTGCATCCGGACCACCTAACGTATCCCCAACGCCGCCATCGCGCCCCTCTTTCCACCAGGTCTCAAGAGAATTTGGAGGAAATAGGAAAATGCATTTTTCATATCTGAGCCAGTGTTTACGAGGTCTGAACTTTGCTAGAACGGGTGCGAAATGTTCAAATCGATGAGAAATTAGCTTCGCGCTCTCTGATTGGTCCGTGCCGAATGACGCGTCGCGGGATGGTTTGTGGCGGGAAAATTTAAAATCATGTTTTGTTTCGTACACTTGAATCTCAGCTCGTATAAGAAAATGTGATAGAGAAAGTATTATGAAGTCATAACTCCGGAAGTCTCGTCGTTCGTGCGTAAAAATTGAATATCCTGAACGTCGCAACAAACCCTCATCTGTTTAGAATAACTTAAAAATGATTGCGCCATTTGTCTTGAAGAGAAATATTCTAGGTATATATATGTATATACGCTGTATACATACGAATACATATGTACATACAAATGTTCCGCGGATAAGGGAAGGGACGATGAGAGGGCAACAACGGTTTTGTACCACGTGCAACGAATAGCCAGCTATATTATACAACGTGAACGTGTGTAACTGGACATTTTTACGTACCCATACACGGTGGGTATTATACGATAACTACACAACATCGTGTGATTTTTGTTTTCATTTTTTTTTTTTCCTCTTCTAAAATATTGTCTTCAAAGTCGACTCGTAACGTGAAATCAGAAATTCTTGGCAGATGTAACAGGAAATAATAGCAGAAAAGATACAAATGTCGTATCGATATTGCACATATACACACTCACATTGTATAAACCGGCACTGCGCTTGTTCTCGAATGATTGCTTTGATCGCAATCACTTTTATACTGACATACCGTAATAAGAAAAACGAGCCTGTGCACTTAACTTACAAATCCGAGTGTCCCGCAACATCAAAAGGACACAACGGCGTCGTATGCAGATATTAATTTTCGTATATACATATATACATACATGTGCGCGTGTGTGTCCATCATATGTATTTATTTTGATTCTATTATTATCAATGTATCTTTTTTCGTCATTTTCTGTTCCTGAAACCACACCGCGATGTTGTCAAAGAGTTTCAACAGTTCTTTTTTAATCTTGCATGCCTTTCAACCCCCCCCCCCCCCTCCCCCTCCACTTTTCCTCCCCCCTTCTCTGCTATTATTTTTATTTTTTCGATATTTTACTTCTTGTTCTGCATGATAACCTTGCGTCAACGGTATTAAAAAAGAGATATCAAAAATATAATGTGTAGATCGGTATAGAGATGAAAAATAATGAAAGAGAATGGAATGAAAAAAATGGAGAAGAGAAGGACATGTCAAAGTGCGATCAGGCAGGCATAAAAAAGATCCCGGTTGTCAATTCGTTGCAGAAGTATTAAATTAAGAACCGATCGGATCATATGGCAGTCCTTTTGTGTGGGGGATAAACCTCTCTCTCTCTCTCTCTCTCTCTCTCTCTCTATATATATATATATATATATATATATTTATATATATGTGTGTATTTTTTTTTAAACTCTTTGTATATTATTTCGCTCTCTCTCTCTCTCTCACTTTGTGCCTGAACGTGTCTCTCAAATATGTATCCGGGGCGACATGATATGAGGAGGAAGGGGAGGCAGAGAGAGTCCAGTTGGTTATATCAAAGCGAATGAAATCCTCATACGTTTGTATATCTCCCTGCAGGTTTTATTATTCCTCCTACCTATACTGCTATTATTACGTACTGTCTTCTCTTTTTTTCCACGCCTGGATATATACGCGTCTAAATGTGTGTGTGTGTGTGTGTGTGTGTGTGTGGGTGCGTTTGTTTCGCGTAAAAGCACCATGCAGGTACGTCGTACTCATACCTATGCAGTATTATACCCATACCGATAAACACGATCGTGACGGGACAGAACTCTGCAAGTGGAGTGTCTAATGCAACTTCAGAACACACCTAACCTCTCAACGATCAACATATGCATGCCTCGATATACTCTCGCAAACATGATCAAAAGTTTACTACAAACCGAAAATCGCAACAATTATCAGGGGCACCGGTACGTCTTAAAGAGTGAACCATTGTACAGGTAATGAAAACGTGTCTTTACATCGGACAGGATTTCACATGCTGGATTCTCGGTTTTGGGGCTTTTCCCAGAAGGTCAAATCATAGTCAAACTATTCTTGCCATGATTTTCTTTCGATTCGAGCAGCGTTTGATCAATGATAAACGTTGTAAACAATCCTATAATCGAAATCAAATCGCAAGCGTGCTAATAACGGCCATTTTGATTATATCCTGCGACGCTTCGATTCTTCTGTCAGGTCTTTTACAGACTGGATTTTCGGTTTCAAAGAAACATTCACGCACGTCGGGTTTTGAAGATTTTATCCAAGAGAACAGCAATCGAGAATTCATTTTGAGTAATTGTGCCTTAGACAAAATTGGTACATGGCTCACTCTTGATGAATGAAATAGCTGTCACTTGAAACGATCGATTTCAATCAAGTTGCAACTCTTGACTCTTTTGTTACACTTTATTTTTCTCATCTATACTTGTAGAGAGATACAATTATAATTCCAAATCTTTTAGTTTTGTTATTCTAAACTTCGTTCAAACAATAACACATCGCATGGATCGTCTTCATTTGCGAGTCTAGAAGTTGAATTATTGTTATCTTCGAAAAAAAAGTGTAATTTGTTTTCGAACGAGGTAAATAATAATTGTAACTTGACTGAATATTGATCTTTTTCAATAATAACCGTAATAATAAAAACGTTGATAATAATAGTAATAACAATGACGATAATGATAATAATAACCGGTAGAAATAACAATGTTGACAATTAGTGAAGGAGTGCTGGTGGCCATGAGAAAACACGAACAACATTACACCCTTGTAGGTACCCTGCAGAACAAACATTATTGCACTGAATTCGCAACACTTGAATTATGTAATCCATTAGTAAAGCAAGCCCTATGTTATGACCTGTTATATCCGTTCCCTTAACAACGTAGACGTTATACACATTTATTACTATGAATTTGGAATTATGCAACGTATGCAATCCCAGCTGTTTTAACATTTAACATAAATATTGTGATGCCTATATTTATATATACATATATCTATATTGAATCCCCTAATTACTTATGTTTTCATTTAAAATGTGTATTATTGATATATTCGTATATAGCTATGCATTATCAAACACAAACGTAATATATACATATGAAAAAAAAAAAAAACTAATCTAGGTGAATTCGTAAAGTTTCATAGAACATTTCATTGTCGATATTCAAACCGTCACAATCCAATACTCATCGTATTTTTCTCTTTTTATTTTTCAGCTGCGCAAATTCCACATCGAGCAAGTGAGTATATATATATATATATATATATACGCTTCATACGTACTTCATATAAGTTAGTGAAATCACTCGGAGACTAAAATAAGAAAAAAAAAAAAAAAAAAAAAAAAAAAAACGACAAAGAGAACAAATCTATAAATTAATCAAAACTGGAGACAAAAAATTTTGAAATATTGTATACTGATATTGAGAATTCGTAAACAGCATGTTCGTGATCGTGAGCCATAGCCAATGGCAGTGTTATAATTTAGTTGAACCCGAAATCGTGACGTTATACACTCGAGAGTAACTCAGCTCTGCAGAGACGGATATAACCGCGGGCATAAATTTTGCACGACTTAAAATTAGTGAATCCCAGAATCGCGCAGAGTTATCAAGTTGCCCGGGTAGGAAGATACTCGATTGGAATCGGGTTATAATAATAATTCTTCAGATTCTTGTATATCGATGGGGATATTTAAGTATATTTTAGTAACGGACGATTTTGATTCCTTCTGCAGTGATAAACGTTGAAGGAAATTCCAGTCGGAAAACTTTTTGGTAATGAGGGAATATTATATTCGTACGCTACGAAGAGTTCTTCAAAGATACACAAAAATAAAAAATTCTATAATCAAAATTAAAATAAGCTTAGCTATCGATGCTACATTTCAAATCGCCTCTAAATTTTTGAAAATCTATCAGATTCGTTTGATTTCACTCTACGATACCTAATTTTATTCAGGAGACTATATTTTCTACAAAGTAACTGAAACAGATATTCTTTCTTTCATGGAATCAATTTAATATTACCATTTACTGATCATAATCATTATCGATGCAATTTTGTAAAATTAAATATTCAGTAATTTCGCCAAGATAAAATAAAAAAAAAAAAAAACAAACACTTTCAGTCGAACTTGTCAGAAAATAATCTTCTGAACAAATTTACCAAAATTTTTAGCCAATTTTGAAATAATTTTTTGCCAACTGACCTCATCACAGGTAATTATTTTTTGCGAATACTGATCCGATGAATTTCAAAATTTCATTTACTTCACGAGGTTCTCCAACTTATATGACGTATTTCAAAATTTTTTAATAATTTCCACGCATTTTGCACGACGCGGGCTGTGAGTTTTAAACAGTCGTAAGAAAGGCTCTGGGACGGATTTCCTAAACGTTCCTCCTTTGTTTTCGATCGTTTCAGCATGCAAGAGGAAAGAAGAGATGGTGACCCAGGCCGAACACCAACAGCCCGCCCCCAAGAAACCACGACTGGTTTTCACAGACCTTCAGCGCCGTACTCTACAGGCTATTTTTAAAGTAAGCTTCTTTGTCCTCCTGCGCTACCTTCCACATAGAGAAATCGGTAAAATGACTTTTTTTTCTTTTTTTTTTGAAAAATGAAATCATTTTTATCAAGTCTGGAAGTCAGGTATGTGGAAGAAAATGTTTGCTCGATTTAATAGAAATATAGTGATTACAGTAATAATTTGGGTTATTGAGGGAAGCCATATTTATATGAATCAAGGAGACATTTTTTCAGCCATATTTGGCAAGCTCGGTAAATTATTTTTCATACTTTAGACCAAAGCTTCTTTTCGAATATTTATAGGTACAAATTTCAAAAATATTGATAGTTTATAGATAAGTCAAGTATTTGGAAACTATGACCATAAAAACAGAGTAAACAGAATGGAAAAACTGTCACCACGTCTCGAAATAGTAAAAAACTTGGATTTATCTGTAATTGTATTTTACCCTTTAAAATTTCGATTCGCGTTATGCAAAACTCATTGGTCTGAGGATATACACACATGGCGGCATTTACTCACAAGCTATAAGGAACATGCAAAGGGGGAAGAAGCATATATACAATACGCGGTGTCCGCTGGCAACTTCCACATTATCGATCTGTCTTGAATAATTTCGCTTCTAGTTGCAACTTCTTAGCTAGGCCTTCAGCTTTCCCCGCATTATATACATACATATTCTAGGCCATCCGCGAGGTTACACATGTGCAGGTTAGAATGCAGAATTCAAGGCTGTGTTGCACCTTGCTATGAAAATTTCAACCACGGCTTCCAGTCGCCATTTTGCATTATAGTATTTTCTCCAACACCTGTTTGAAAAGTAAAGTCGCCGATTTCCAAAAATTTCCCTAAAATAACTTTGGCGCATGCGCAAAACCGAGCTGCTATATTTTGAACACTATCGCTTTTAATGGTGCATGCGCAGTTTTAAATAGTTCAATTTTTCGGACCGTGTCATTGAGCGTTAGTTACCTAACCCCAATTTTACCCATGGCCAATAGAACCTTTGTTGCACTTCTTAAATTAAACTCTCGATCACAGGTGTTGGAAAAAATAGCGTATGTCATACGTGCGGATGAGCGATATCTGAGTCCGATGTTTACAGCACTCGCCTTGGCTGACGCTGCTAACTTCACACTGGTTGGAAATCATCCACCTTCCGCACTCGTAACACAATATACTGTATTCCGAAAGTTGTGTATAAAAAGTAAAGTGGAGAGTGAGAAGGAAAGGTACATAGATAGATAGATAGATAGATAGATAGATAGATAGATAGATAGATAGATAGATAGATAGATAGATAGATAGATAGATAGACAGGCATATATACAGACAGATTGATAGATAGTTAGACAGATAGATAGATAGATAGATAGATAGATAGACAGATAGATAGATAGATAGTTAAGCAAATAGTTGGGCAGATATATAGATAAATAGATGAATAGATAGACAGACGGATGAACAGGCGATAGATAGATAGATAGACAGATATATAGATAGATAAACAGACCAATAGATAGATAGATAGATAGATACTTAGACAGATTTATTGATATATCGATAGATAGATAGATCGATAGACAGATATATAGATAGATAGATAAATAGTTAGATAGGGTTTATTATGTCCATGGCAATGTTGGACATGAATTAGAAACACAAATAAAGCAGTAACAAAAAATAATAAGAAGTGTAATAATATAGAAAAAATAAGAAAAAATAGAGAGAGAGAGAGAGAGAGAGAGAGAGAGGGAGAAAGAGAGAAAAACAAATTCGAAATTTAAGCCGTGACTAAATTGTTCCCCGCAGGAAACGAAGAGGCCGTCGAAGGAGATGCAAGTGACAATCGCGCGTCAGCTCGGACTCGAACCAACGACAGTTGGCAACTTCTTTATGAACGCGAGGCGGCGTTCGATGGACAAATGGAAAGACGAAGACCCGAAAGCCGTTGCTGTGGACGAGGGTCAATTGTCACCGACGATTGGCCTCGGATCTCGGCAAGCATCCGACGTTTTGTGACATACGTCCGACCACGAGGAGTATCACGACGAGTCCCCCGAAGAGGATCTGCCCTTTTCATAAATCTTTTTAAAACACGCTGCACGGAGGCAGCCAGACAAACAAATGCATCCGCGATACGGAAAGTGAGAGTCGTTGTTCGATCAAAGCAGACAAACAATCGAAAATAGACGTACGGGAATTCATTACTACGAACGATCTGTGACTTTTCAATTCGTCGTTATTACTGCTATTATTACGTGTTTTCTTTTTTAAGTTTTTTAAGTTGTTTTTTTTTTCTTTTTTTTTTTTCGCCAATCGCTATTGTACTTAAAGTGCCATATTTTTGCCATTTACATATATTTCATTACTATTATTATTATTATTATTATTATTATTATTATTATTATTATTTAGTGTAGGTAAAGATGATTTATTCCTATATTATTACCGTTAATATATCAACATTATATTAATCTTATTTTAATAATAATATATATTGTTACGTATGTATTGATGATTATCATAGATAGACAAATACTTCGTTCACAATTATTATATAGGATAATTATGCAGCTAGTCTTTATTTCTCGGGTTAAAAATCATCTTTCAAAGATGATCCGTATATTGAATACATATTATAATATCTAGTCAAAATTTCGTTGCTATTTTTTTTTTTCGTTTCTCGTTTTCATTATTTTATATTAATTTCTTTCGTTATGTATTCAACGGTACAAAACAAATCGTAAGTTGTGCATAAATATCATTTTACATGCATATCGAATTGTAAATCGCGGCGTCGAAATCGAACAACGTACTCGAAATTTTCATTGTGGTAAGTGCAGTGAAAAAAGATTAAGGAACACAAAGATCGACTCGTTTTAAAAACTCCTCGCTGGTCGCCCGGACAAAAGTTATATAACACATGTATAAATTATATTACAATAATTTTACAATAAGTATAATAAGTATCAGTATAAGAATAGAACATTTGTATAATGCACATAGCGATATTATATAGTGTATAATCGAGATAATTTGAAGAAAAACAAAACAAACAAACAAACGATAATTTAACAAGAAACCGGAATGTGAGGATTTAAAATAAAAAAAAAACGAAAGGCAAAGAAGAATAACGAATATGCTGAAAGAAAGAGAAACAATTATTATTATACATATATATTACAAATCGTTGTAGCGCCTGTGAGAATAATTATTAATTGTAATGTATATTTAAAACGAAGAGGGGAAAAAGCAAGAAATGAAAGAAAGAAAATGATGCAGACATGCTTGTGACACGTTCTTAAAACGCGAGGCAAAACAATCACACTCGATATATATATATATATATATATATATACATAGATAATATATATATATATATATATATATATATATATATATGTATTGTTGTACATAAATTATATAATACAATATATTAATACATGAAGAATTTGAATTAAAATAAAATGAATACATACATACATACATACATATACGTACGTAAATACAAAGAATAAGAATAACTTAGTAAGAGCGATGATATAATTTGAATAGAATAGTAATAACAACAATAATAATAATAATGATTATTATTATTATTATAATACAATTAAATAGAAGAAGAAAACGAAATCGGAATCATGATATATCCGTATATATACATATATATATATATATATATATATATATATATATATATATATATGTATATATGCGAGATAAATAATCATTATAATAATATAATGAAAATTAACGCGCGGTGATTAATAAATTATTAATTATTATTCATCCCTCGGAGAACGATACATAAGTAAAGAAATATATCATTGCGTACCTAATTGATTTTTAGGTAGGTATATCATATTATACTGTACCGTATAATAAGTTGCTATGCGTGTGCTTGATAATTACACACATACGTTATACGAATATTATATACTCAAAAGAATAATATAAAAAGTAATAAGGAATGAAATTTAATCGAATAAACAAGTAAACGAGTGAATGGATTGCAGACGGGGGAGATAATAAGACAGCAGGAACATCGATTTTGACGAGATGTAATGAAAAGAAATCAAGGTGAATTTGAATTTTCTGCAAAGAAAACACACAAGAAAATAACAATAATGATAATGATAATAATAATAATAATAAAATTGAATTTAAAAAATTGAAACACGTACCAAAAAGAGTAGCCGTATAATATATATATATATATATATATATATATATATATATATATATATATATATATATATATATATATATATATATATATAACTATGGCGCTCGGGTTAAGATCATATATAGTACAAAATAAACATATATATATATATATAATACAAAACATTATTATTATTATTGTAATAATTTTAATTTTAATCAGAGATACAAAATAAGAAGAAGAGACAAAGAAAAACAATTAACGTTTGAAATAATAAAAACAGTGTATATAGGTATATTGTATACTATATACATATACAATACATATACGTATTATAACAATGCACGCGACCGATTCACCGAGATTTGAAAAAAAAAAAAAAAAAAAAAAAAAGATATTAAAAGTGATAAGATGAAGTTGAATAAGATGACGACGAAGGGGAATAATTTGTTAAATTTAGGTATATTGTGTGTATATTCTATACATAGGTAGAGGTATATAGGTTATATACATGTTATATACCTGTCAATAGATTGTGTAGGTATTTATGTATGTAATTAATATTAGTAAGCAACATGCAGACGAGCGATTTTTTCACTATAAACACACACACATATACATATATAGATATAAATATATTGAAATTTGAATTATATAGAAAAATAGAACGATGAAGACGGAAGTAAATTTTCCTTAGTCAAGACACAGATCGAGCATTTTGAACAGAGTCGAATCAACCAAATCGTGCGGTGAAATATATCGAATGTCGTAAACATATAGTGCAAAATAATAAAAAAAAAATGAACTGGAGATTCGATGAAACGAAATGATAGAAAGATCGAGAAAAGGAAAAAAAAATTCTTATATCTCTTAGCCACACTCAACACAGTTAAATCGCAATTTGAATTAACCGCGCTACAGAAAATAAGTAGAAAATATCAGCGTACTGGTCAGACACAGAATGACAGTTACACGGCAACGCGCGAGCTGCGCGCGCAGGCTATTGCGCAAACGATATATCGAAAACGACACGGAACGTTCGATTTTTGAATTCATTTATTAAATATCAATTCTATCGGTGTACACTTTCACGTTAAAGAGAGGAAAATAGATTAATGATATTCCCAACATTTGTACAGACTGCAAAAGTGGAAACAATATTTTCAAAACCAGATCATCAATAGTTACGAACTATAAATATAGGTTATATTTTGAAAAAAAAGTTTAAAATCGATGCCTCTGTTTATACGGTTAATGGAGAATTTTTTTAAAATGGATTAGAAAGAAAGAAAACAACAAAGTCAGTGTAACTCCCGCCTCGTCGTTGCCATACGTACTATACACCCGTACATACATAGATTATGTATATAATACGGAATATATTATACATAATAATAATAATCTTCGGTGAGTGAAAAACGTTGTACGATAATTCTGTAAATAAATTTATTATAGTTACAAGGAAAAAGAAAATATACAAAGTAAAGATAAAAACAACTTTGTGTAAGAAATAAAAGAGAGTAAAGTTAATGGGAGTGGACAAATAAAACTGTGCGTAACGCGATGGCGTCGATTATTGTTAATATTATTATTATTATTATTATTATTATTATTATTATTATTACTGGTATAATATATATATATATATATATTCATACGACAGGTGTTTTGTTAAGAAGCAACAGGTTTTAACTTGACTCTAGGTAGAGGTGCGATATGTAATCATGTAGGTATGTATAATGTATAAAAGTGGAGACGCGTATAACGTAGAATAGTGAATATACAATAATGAGATGTATAGATAAACGCATGTGAACAAAGGAAGAGAAATAAAAGTAATGATGATAGTAGTTGTAATGATAAAGAGGAATAAAAAAAAAAAAAAAAAAAAAAAAAACAAATTGAAACTATAGTATAATATATTAAAAGTAATAATCATCATGATGTATAATATAAGTATAAACAAATAATATATTATACTATTGTTAATGAGAATTATTATTAGTATATCGCTAAAATTCTTGTTTATACGTTTGCGCGTGCGTTATTCTATCCCCCTGTGTGTGCGAGGTTGAAGATATTGTATAGGTATGTAAATTATATACGATCAAGAATTTGCATTGTTTGTTGCAAAAAGAAAAAAAAAAAGAAGAAAAAAAAGTAATTAAAAGAAAAAATTTAAATCCGACACTTTGTGCAGAGGAGCAAATATTTTACGCAAACAACCGAATGGCATCGATTGTTGTTTGAACCGCCATCTTGGATTTGATGTTTGTTGTTCTTTGAATAATCGAAATCGTCTTACAGCAGCTACGATCACTAAAATCAAATTGATTTACTTGAAAAAGCTTTCCTATCTCCTGCGAAATCCGTTTAAATTTCATTTAAAGCCAATAAATGTGTACGAATAGTTAAAATTTCAACCGACACACGAGCTTTCGATTTCTTTGTGGTTACCGATTTAACAAAATTTTTTACATCATCATCATCATTTACAAAATTCCAATCCGAATAAAGTTGACAATCAAAATTTACCACCAAAAATTGTGTCAGAAGTGAAATGATGCGAAAAGAAAAAAAAAAAAACAAAAACAAAAAACAATCGTTATAGAATCGCACACGCAGACGTAAAAGAAATTAGAAACGATCAGCCATGCGGCAAACTTACTTAATTAATGAATAAATTGTTTAATTGGTTGATGGATGGATTGATGGATTAATTGATTGATTGATAAGAATTGAAATTTATTTCGTTGCCGTATAATATAAATAATAATAAAAATATAGCAGAAGACAGCAAAGCAGACAGAGAACACATACGGAAAAATACAATAAAGAAAAAAAAAAAGAAAAAAAAAAGAAGAATAAAACGAACAAACGAACAATTAGAATTAATATTGAAAACTTATTTCAATAACATCTCCATATTATATGTTATTATTATTATTACTATTATTATGTATAATATGAGTTATGCATTGACAAGTTTTTCAGTGCCGATACATATTGGAATGCAAAAAAATGGGAAACAAGAAACGTTTATATAAACTTTTGTTAACCAGTCAAGGACATAGGCATTATGTATGTGAAATAATGATTTCTAACAGAAAATCTTTTTCTGAATCGTGTGCGTGTGTGTGTGTGTGTGTGTGTGAATACGTGTGTTTTTAAATGCAATGATATATACATATTATACATACGTATATGTAATTGCTATACATAAATACATAAATGATTATTGAATATTTAATTAATTAACAAACATTGTAATAGACAACAAGTATAACTTATCGAATCGCGAGGCTTGCGCGGAAAAGAATATTATATATATTATACATATATTAGAATTGATTTAAATAATATTCTATGAAGCACAAAGCACTTATGCAGCAGTTGCTTATCAATTTACATATACATATGCTAGCCAATTTTTATTTATATCAATCTTTTTATTTATTTCTTTTTCTCCAACAGTTCGGGAACGTATTTATTTTGCCTTATAATAAGCCTGAAATACAGACAGATTAGAGGAACGTTAATTATCGTTTGGAAACGAGGAATAAAAAAACAAAAATATATTCCGCTTAGTCACGTGCATATATATATAATATATATATATATATATATATTTATTAGGGTGAACCAAAAAATGTTACTATTTTTTTTCACTAATCACCGTGAAAATATCGTTCGAGATGACGACAGCAAAATTCTGTAAAAGATTTTCCTGATTTTCCATTTTCTGTATAAGTAATACAAGTAAAATGTTTTTTTTTTTTTTTTTTGAAATTTTGTAAGAAATTGAACGATCTACAAAAAAGGTATCTTTCGATTTTTTTAGTGATTCTACTGGTTCAAAAGTTGATAAGAATATAATAAATTTATGTACGATATTTTACCTTGAAAACTTATTTCTCGTCAAGTGATCGTAAATTTCGGGAAAATTTCGATGTTTCGGTAAAAAAACGTAACATAAACTTTAAAAAGTATTATATTTCGTTCATTTTTCAATCATTATTTCATACTAAAAACTTTTAGAAATCGTCAAATTTGACGTAAGTAATTTTTAACCTTAAATAACTTTTAAACCAGTTGATTTATAAAAAAAATCTCTCAAAACCTTTTTTATTTTCTAAATCCTTCAATTTCCTACAAAAATATCTATTGCACTTAGCGATACGCCAGTCCGTTGTTGAGTAATAAAATTCCAAAATAAAAAATAAAAATAAAAATTTCCCGTGTCATTTAAACGGAAAATGGAAAATCGCTAATAGGCACAAACTTTTACAAAATTTTTTTATCGTCACCTTGAACTATTTTTTCACGCTGACTAACGAAAAAAAAAATTTTCATTCATTTGGGCCACCCTAATAAATAAATATATATATATATATTTCAATGTATAGTCATTCCGTTTACCGAGTATTATTATTATAATTATAGTTATCATTATTATTATTATTAATAATACTATTAACACACTGACTTATGTCACAAAGAAATATACATAGTACAGCGTTATTTATTGTTTATTTGTATAATAGTATTTATCGATACGCTTGGCGAATTTTAAATAGATTACACTTATTACCTATAATTTTATCGATCATACGTTATGAACACCTGATACAGTTCGTTTACGTTTTGAAAAAAATCTAGACGAAGGTAGAATGATTTTTTTTTTTTTCTACTTTTTTATTTTTCTTTCTTTTTATCTTTTTCCAATTAATTTTTCTTTCCGTATTTAAAATTGGACTCACGGAGAAAATGAAAAAAAAAAAGGTTCAAAAGAACAACAAAAACGTGTATACATTTATATTATCATTGATACTCGCACATATCTCGTAAATTGTTATACAGATGAATGGAACAAACGATATTTCAATTCAATATTAATATCGGTCACATAGATTTGAAAAAAAAAAAAATTTCTTTCATCTATTTACTCCGCGTTTTTTTTTTTTTTTTTTTTTTTTCTTTTCTTTTTACGGGTTTCTTTTCTCCCTAAACCGCATCACAGCCGATTATTACTATAATATATATATATGTGAGAAAAAAAAAAAAAAAAAAACAGTTCGCACGACAATAAGGAGTAACGATTATTATACATACATTTATATTAAATCTAATTAATTACCGAGAGGAGTGAACAAAAGCTAAGTAAAAAGAAAAGTAGGAAATAAAAATAAAAAACAGAGGGTAAAAAAAAAAAAAACACAACACAAAATTGCATTAAAACAAAAAAAAAAAAAAAAATGATGAATAAACAAAACAAGGTGAAAAAGTGAAAAAAGTAGTGAATCGCTGTGAGGTAAAAAAAAAAGACAAAAAAAAGAACACAAGGAAAACAATAACAATGCAAATACTAAACAATTGTAAATTGTTACGATCATATTATTATAATTATAATTATAATATAACGATCGCGGCGAATGAAAGAGATCGAGAGAAAGAAATAGCATGACGTAGGAATAAAAAAAAGTGTTTTTTTTTTTTTTTTTTTTTTTTCTTTTTGTAAATCAAGACAAACTAGACAAGAATAACTTTAATTATAAAATATTTTAGCAACAAAAACGTTTGACGAGGAAAAGGAAAAAAATAAATAATTTCTTTTACTTTCTATTTGCCATGAGAAGTATTTTCGAGTACTTAATACCGTATGAGTATATAATTTAATTAAAAAAATAAATAAATACATAAATAAATAAAAAAAAACAAAAAAAAGAACGCGTCGCAAGAATTATACATAGACGTAACTAGAAGTAGGTTTATAATATAAGTAGACATTAATATCGTACTTAAGAATACTGAAAAATTGAATAAAAAAAGAAAAACCAATTAAAAAAAAAAAAAAAAAAACAGTAAATAAACAAACACGTCAAAAATAGAATTTGAGAGCTAACGAAAATATAAAAGAAGAAAATATATAACAATAGCAATGTATTTTCGCCAGTTATCGTTTCGGTGTACACATGATGATGATGATGATGTAGAGCTGATATACTTCAAAGACCACATGAGATAACATCACGTCAGTAAAGTTAATAATTATAAAAACGGTTATCATTATATACATATTCATATATTATATTATATATACTTACACATTGTAATACACACCAAAGGATAGCTTAATCAAATAACGATTATTATGAATTATTATTTATTACTTTGGTATTCGGTATATTTATTAAAGACAAGAGAAGAATAAGAAAAACAAAAAAAAATTAAACGAAATTAAATTAAACATGCAATTACCCGCGGTTATGAACCTCAATTGTTTTCTCGAAACGCGATAATCGGTATAAAAAATATCCTTATACTGTACTAATGTAATAACGATATCTCACTATCGGAATTCAATCATAAAATCATAACACGTAAATTCTCGAACTGCGGATTATAGTATAATTTTTGTTTTTATTATTGATTATCGTTGTTGTTGTTATTATTAATATTATTAATATTATTATTATTATTATCATCATTATCATTAACATTTATCGCGATCCAAGTCGCAGCAGGAAACTATATATAAATAATTTGTAAACTATATAATAATAATAATAATAATAATATGTTGACTAAGTTTTACAGAAAAGAGCTTATTGTAGTCGAGAATTAATATATTTAAACACAGTTTAAATGGTAATAATTATGATATATACATATACATATATATATATGTTTACATTATTATATGTATATATTATATAACTAACGAGTGTAGCACTAATATATATATACAATACATATATATATATATATATATATATATTATACTTTCTTTAACATACTATATCTTATTTATAGTATGTACATATATGTAGGTATGTATATGCAGTATGTATACATAGTTAATATGCACGCATCGTGTGTTGTATACCTGTATGATAATAATTGACATTATGTACTTTGACACTTAATTACTAAGTAATTAAAATTCAATATCATTACTAATTATTTTTTACTTTATATACATATATACATATATACATAATTACATTCGTATATCATCTAATATTCATCTGTTTCTTAAAAACTCGTAAGTAAATCGTTAAAAGGGGAAATATTTTCTTATTAAGGGTATGTAGTACTCTTACACTTACCGACCGAGAAAACTCCCCTTTGTTTTACATATATTAAATGAAAAAATGAACGGTAACGGTTCAAATTTTGACAGTGCATCGCTTTTTCGTTGCGGAAGAAACCACACATTTTTTTTTGATGACTTTCGGAATAGCAGTAACTTTTTTGAATTCTGCTACGAAAAAGCAACGTCAAAATTTCAATCATTCCCGTTAATTTCTTTTTTCAATATATGAAGAATGAGGGTGCGTTTCCTCGGTGGGTAAAGGTAGAAGTACTATACATACCCTTAAGTTCAAAACTCTGTCCCGGGAAAAATAGGGAATAATAATAATGTTAGTTTGGATTTTCTAAGACAAGGTAGGTGAAAATTGGCGAAAATTGCAAAACATGTTGATACAGAACTTCGCGGTTAGACGCGATCAAATTTTGAAAAGTCTCTGAACGCAGATGTATTTAAGAAAACTGAGGTTTTAATTCATTGAGATGTTAACTAGCTTAAAACGACAGAATTAATCGAGAAACGGTTAAAATAGTATGAATTTCTCGAAATGTTGAGTATCACTTGTCAGTAGTCATTCTAATCAGCGACACTTTTAAAAATCAAGATTTCGAACAATTAATCTTTCTTTATTTTATTTTCACATGTTTGAAATTTTGATATATCGGCCATTCGCAGTAACGACCCTTCCAAGTTTTGCCCCCCCCCCCCCCCCCCCCCCCCCCCAAACAGTTTCGGAATAATAGACACACCGGCAGCGTGCGAATTCTCCCCACTCTCTATTTTTCGTCAGTTCGATTCGCGAAGGCAGCGCCGCAGTAAGTAGATGCGGAGCGTGTTCGTCGGACAGTCGATCATGAGCGGGAACGTGGTGCGAGTATACTGTATCCATGGTGTGCCTAGAACTTCTACGACACGTGCCTTTCTTTGAGGTTAAGGCCTTTTAGTGATGTGTCTAACACCTGTCTAAAAAATCCCTATATTTGAGGTTAAGGCCTTTAAGTGAGATGTGTACCAACTGTATAGAGAAATTCCTATATTGTTAGGGAATTATTTTTCCGCCGAACGCTACCCTGCTCGGTAATGCCATCTTGTATAGTTGTGCTCTGAGTTATTTAAAGTCTCGCTCATTTTTTCCCCGCGCAGATTCAACGTCGCAACAATTACTCACTAAAGATCTAGGGTATTTTCACGCCGTTGGTACACATCTTACTTAAGTCCAGTCCAGTGCGGGAGAGAAATTTTTTTAGAGCAAGAAACTGTACTCCTAGATACACTGTGTGTACTTGTGCCACGATCGGGAATCGTGTGAATCGGAATCGAGAAGGCGTCACTATGTTAAAGAAAAATTTTATAATCGTCATTTTCGTAGCTAAGAAATTTTCGATTTTTTCTAATAATGGTGAATATTTGTGTGTTGAATCATTATTTTAGCTGTAATTCTTCTTTAGTGATTGTAGTTCATCGACGGGTATTTCTTCTTGCTATCTCTTTATCTTTCTTTTATATGTGATATCCTTCTTTGTGAGAAAGAAATTCGTGTGACGAGTACAAGTACAGTAAAGAGAAAAATATTTTTGAACGAAATTCGATGAATAAACATTCTTACAATGGATTGTCAGTGATATTGTGAGATGTCAATAAATGTCAAGAAAAGAAGAGAATCCCCAAGTTCAAACGGTGGAAGAAAAAGTTTTCGAACACGCTGCCCTCTTCTCAAGAATAAGGTATTTACCAAAAAAATAGATATGAAAATAATTAAATCATGTCGCGCGTATTGCATCATATAAATTTATAATGAAAATAATCCATACAGTACGGGTATGAGTGAAAAAAAAGTCTTTTATTTCTCAACAAAATTTATGTAAACATAAACAAATAACAAAGAAACGAGAAAGGTGAATACAAAATCTAAAGAATTTTTATATGTATATAAGAAATTTGTACATGTATCGCAATGATGTTTGGTATTCGAATGGTCTTCTCAAGTAACAACCAATATCACAATTTATCCCATGATTTTGTTGTTCCCTTAGTATGGGTAAATCCATCGCGAAATTTCTTAATTGGCAAATGCGGCTATTCCAGTTATCGCCTTGCCGAGTATCAAACCATGAATGTCGTGAGTACCTGCAACGTGATTAAATAAGTCGTACATTATTCATGATTCATGCATATTGTGTACAATCTTGGTGTGCTTCTACTTTTTGAGAAAGTTTTTCGTAAGTATCGCTGGTAGAAAAAATATTGAGCATTTCAGCCGGATAGTATTTAATTGTAAGTGTTTTTATGCTATACATTTTTCTTCATATCAATTTAATGGAACAAAAGAAAATGCTAACAATTTGCTTGGAGTTCTTTGTGCCTTGAATATATTGTAATATATTCACAGAATTTGCTCGAAAAACCTCATAAAATAATCAGTGTAGGATTGACTTCCGACGCCATGTTGTTTCAGCCACGCTGATCATACTTTACGGATAATAACAAGACACGTGGAAAAAAAAAATAAGAGAATTAACTGGGGGAATTTGTACACCCACCTTCGTAAGTGTTAACTGCCTCGAGGTTCATCACGTGTCGGATTATGTGGTATTCGTCAGAAATACCATTTCCACCGAGCATGTCTCGGGCTGTCCTCGCAATGTCCAAAGCCTTTCCAGCCGAGTTCCGTTTTATTAAGGATATCATTTCCGGTGTTGCTCTGTGCGAAATTACGTCAAAAAATTCATCCATATAAAATCTCCTTTCTAATTACGTCAAGTTAGATTCTAATTAAAAATTGAAGAGAAAAGAGAAACAACAGAGAGATATTCTCTTGCAATATTTTCAAGGATTAAAATGGAATGCTCATTTTCAATATGTACGACTACAACTTACTCCTGCTTATCCTTAAGTCTACCAACTTGCAGGCAGGCTTGTAGTCCGATAGATATCTCGGTTACCATGTCGGCCATTTTCTTTTGCATAATTTGATTAGCCGCCAAAGGTCTGTGAAATTGTTTCCTGTCCATGGTGTAAGCTCTCGCTAAAGTTAAACAAGCTTCAGCTGCCCCCAAAGCACCCCAGGCTATACCGTATCTCGCGTTGTTCAAGCAGCTGAAAGGCCCCTGAAAGATTCATGAAAGTAACCAGAAATATTGCTGAAAAAATTGATCGTTTTTCATTCTTTTCATTCTTTTTTCATACCCTTAAACTGGCGACATTTGGCAGCACATTGTTTTCCGGCACTATAACGTCGTCCATTAATATCATTCCGGTAACCGAAGCTCTCAGAGAAAATTTCCCCTCGATTTTCGGTGTCGACAGTCCCAGTTCGTTTCCTTTTCGCTCGACGATAAAACCCCGAATTTTTTTATCTTCACACTTTGCCCATACAAGGAGAATATCCGCCACCGGTGAATTGGTTATCCTAATTACATGGAAACACCACCAATCAATAAACAACAATCAAAACGAAGAGAAAATTTATCCACGAACTTTCGTAAAACTCTTTTTCTGTAAATCGCAATTCTTTTTTCTCTCTCTCTCTCTCTCTCTCCATCAATTTTTGCACCACGTCACTGAAGCAAGTTCAAAATAGTCTTTAAATTTTACAGAAAGAATATTCCTAAACAAAGTTCGCCTGCTGGATGATCATCTCAGGCACAAGCCTGGTTGCCTATGCGCAGGCGATCTTTTTTTTATGGAAACTAAAATATAATATGATACAAAACCCTCCCAAACATAATACCATGTGAGATTTATTCGAATGATTAATAATTCAATCTTACACGTATTATTATACTTGCCAAGTCTTGCTCCCTGATAATTTGTAGACCTTTTTTGTTTCGTCGTATTTAGCTCGAGCTTCCATCGAGGATACATCGCTACCGTGATTCGGTTCGGTAAGTCCAAAGCAGCCGATCAGTTTTCCAGATCCTGGAAAAAACATTGTTGATACTTTTATATAGGATACTGACTAATGCAATAATGTATGCTAATTTCAATAAAGCGACCCACCCAACGCCGGAATATATTTTTGCTTCTGCTCTTCGCTTCCAAACATGTCGATACCGCCCATAACGAGGGAAGATTGTACGGAAAGAACGGATCTGTAACTGCTGTCAATAGCTTCGATTTCTTTAGCGAGGAGACCGTATCCTACGTTTGAAATTCCCGCGCATCCGTATCCTTTAATCGTACACCCTAGGGCGCCGATTTCCCCCAATTCGGTAATTATATTCTTGTCGAAATACTCGGTTCTATTAGCATGTTTTATCCGTGGCAGTAGCTTCTCCTTGCAATAAACTCGGAACTGATCTCGAACCTGGATCTCGGCCTGCGTTAATTGGGATTCCAAATTCAATGCGTCGTTCCATCGAAATGATGCTGAAAACGTGATATTTATTTTGGAAATTTCAGGTAAATCAAGTACATCATTTCAAAAGTTTACTAGTTCATCGTAATAAGTAATTAGGAGACAAATCATGAGAGCAGATTTATTACTTATAAAAACTATCCAAAATTACTTTCATCTTTATCGCTCTCACGTAGATACTGTAATAATTTTAGAATAAATAATGCTATTCGTAATTTTGACTTGGAGACAAAATTTTTTCGCTACGTCAGGAACTTTCAATACGCAGCAAGTGCGTCAAGATAAGTTAATTTTCGTTAATCAATCGCTGCTTGGTTTTCTCTTCTTTACCATGTGAGGCGGCAGTTTTCTGTGTTACCAACGTCTGTCTGGCTAGTATAGTATATTTCCACTAGAGAGTGGTAGCAGAACGTAGATAATCAGACAGAAGTAAAAAGTCTCTGTAACCTCAACCGACCTTCCAAAGAGCCAGGCACAAAATATTATCATCGTCGTTGTTTTATATATTATTTAAACGATATCCAAAGAACGCATTCAATGAACTGAAAGGGTTAGTTTGGGGTAGTGAAATTATGTACTCACATTGGCTTCTCGCACACGCCGAAACAGACAAATCTGAGGAAATTTGAATCAAGAAAAATACGGTACACCATTAGTTGCCTTCTTTTATTGCTTAAAAATTACAATCCGATGGTCCATGTACACAAAGTAAAATTTTTATTAATTAGAAGAACAATGAATAAGAACAAAAGAAGAAAGAAAAAAAAAATAGATTGACGAAAAACTCGGAAAATTTTAACTATTATAGGTATCACTTCCTAATTTATACACAGCAAACAATCGTTTTCACTTATACTGAAAAAATCAATTATCGCGCAAGGCTGTGTTGATAAATTAAGGGCAAGTAGTAAATCAAAATCGATGTATAATCAACCATTTATAAAGGATACTTCTAGCCGAGTGAACAGGGTAAGCATTGCCCAATTTGGCGAAAAACTTTTGCAACTGAACGGCCATGTCGTCGCAGATGAACTGGTGTGCTTGCACCATAAATATACATTAATACGTGGTATCTATTCGGTTCGGCAGTAAAAAGAGCGAGAAAATTAAGCAATCAGTGATAATGGGCGACGAGCTTATATATGCTGCATGATATGTATCACTGATGACCTAGGCAACTTGTTTTTATAAATATGGAATGTGTAATTTAGGGTACAAGTGTTGACATTGAGAAATTTTTGCACATGATATTATTATTTTGTGGACAACACACGACTTATGACGTTACGGTTGTGTTACGCAATCGTTTGCACACGACTACGTGATATTCATATTAGATAAAGCTTAAAGAGCGAACGTCTCGTGGCGGGATTTTTAAACTCATGGCTTCTAACTCGCAACGAACACTTATATCGTTCTTGTATAAATAAATTACGATTTTTTTATTCGATAATTAATTTTTTCCATTTATTAAAAACGCTCACTTTTTGGGCGCATTGGACAGATTTTTGGTCACCTTTGGATAATATATTTTTGAACCGTAATCGCATAATCCTAGGTACATTTAATTATCGGTTATGACAGATTAATTATTATTCTCACGAAAATTAATAAAATAATTGCTAGGTTAAAGCAATAAATTTCTTAAATACAGACTTCGTCATATGTTTTTTTCGCATAAACAACGACGAAATTTAATTTATACAATTATAAATTGAGTTATATACCTATATATCTCTGTATTATATAAATTTTCAAT
The DNA here is from genome assembly GCF_021155765.1 of Diprion similis. Lineage (NCBI taxonomy): Eukaryota > Metazoa > Arthropoda > Insecta > Hymenoptera > Diprionidae > Diprion > Diprion similis. The sequence continues at coordinate 18,430,402 of NC_060114.1, forward strand.
AATTTCTTTTCATCTCTGTAAGCGTTTGTACATCGTATTTCATAAAAATTCTTTCTTTGATCCTATTATATAATTAATTAAATGTTCTTGGATCACCAGCGTATTTTTTTGTTTAATTTGTCTTATCCGTATTTTTTTCTTACTGTTTCGATTTCGTTTTAAATAATAAGTATATCGTCCTTTCTATCCGGTCCATCTGGCAACCTCTGATTCATAATTCGAACGTTGTGAAATAGATAACCGACAGATTCGGTGCAAGGACGAACAACAGCCTGAACAGTGGCCGTGCAGAAGTTCCTCGTTGCTGCGCAGGTGATTTTCCAAACTCGAAGGCAAGGAGCAATGCACCAAATGTGCTGAAATATGACAAATACACTTTAATTATGGTTCAACGAGTGCAGGTTTGAGTGAAAATGACACCGCTCTACACAATTCCGCGTGACCTACGTTTCATAATAATCGCAAATTCTCGTTTCTTAGCGCAGAATCAATGGTAAAATGATAACCAAGCTATTCTTGCCGTCATTTCGCTTGTTGTGAAACAATGCTCGATGATTTCTAAGCGGCCGGAATGATTGTGTGACAAAAATGAAATCGCAAGCGTGTCAACGGTGGCCATATTGGTTCGTTTGTCTGTCAATCGTATTTAAAAAATATATATTTTGCAATGAGAGTTTATCGAGTAATTTAATTTTCAATAAACGAACTCGGCATAGCCTAGATTTTTCGTTCCTATTATAAATAAATATGTAAAATATACAAGGCTCAAGTTTATCGATCTTTTTTACCTTTCGGGTTTACTGCGAAGGGGTTTTGCGGCTTGGAGTTCATGGTTTGGCAGTATATGCGTCACGTGCGTGCACAATATGGATTTGCGTGTCGTACAATGCCGAAAAGGTCACTGACATTACACACGCACACACTTTTGTACTCGATGTAATGGGATATTATATGTTCCACCTAAAGTATACCTACATACCTCAAAGGCCAGACACGCGAAGGTACAGCCTAGGCAAAGGGCTGCCAGCGGCGCTACGAGAACCGAAAGGAATACGTAACAGCAACCCCTCGAAAGCCGGAAGCAGTGGCTACTCAATCTCCAAGCGCACTCTGGACTCCTGATACCATCTGGCTCCCCGATCACATCGTCCCACATTACCTGAACGAATTTAAAATTATTGACAAGATTTATCAGATTGCAAGAAAGAAAATTGTCTTGAGAATTAACTAACTTTTTTTTCGTTTGAACGACTTAGGGCGGGATGAATGTTTTAAATTTATAGAGGGAGAGAGAGCAAAATGGGATGCACATACATTTTAATAAAAAAATTTTGTTTTTCAACATTTTTTTTCAAATTGGAAAAAATGACTTCTATACACATTATAGAGCCTTAATTTGAATTTTCACATTTTTTTTTCTTTCTGACATCCGAAAATGATTTTTATTTTCTCTGGTTACAATTGAAAGAAAAAAGATTAAGTCCTCGAAAACTAAGTATTTCCTTGAGTACCCCCCCCCCCCCCCCCCCCCCCAACATAGGTTGGATGCAGTTATTATAAGCCTTCTTAAATCTGTTGTTTAATACTGCATTAAAATATAATTATCCAGGTATATCCCCGTTTAAATATTTGGTGGGTAGGTAAAATTTTGTTATCTTTTAGGGCAACATTGTTATCTGCTCTGCGCGCAGCATCTGTTGAAAAAAGAGGACGGACGCAAGAATTTTCCAATAAATTTTGATATATTTGTATAAAACAAAGATTAGGCGTGTTGGTAATTGATTACGAACTTAATCCGTTTATATCGTTAATCAGATTTAAAAAATTCTGATTTTGCGATGATTAAGCCGTTAGTTTGGGGCAAACAACAAAATTTTCTACAATTCTCTTTCTCCCCGATTTACCTGAAGATGTTGATTCAAATTATTTGGATCGCGATCTTCGAGTTCGATGACGCTTCCGCCGCCCATTGAAGAGTCCGGTTTCTCCATGCCTGCAACGTGAAATCCGGATACTAACGGAAGTAACTTCGAATTTTTGAACGAACGAAACCAGGGCCCGAACGACTGCGTTCCATGCGTTGCAAGCACCATTATTCTGCAAAATTATCAGAAGCTCAGGCCATTCTTTACTAATATTTCGACGCCTTAGTTACTCGCAAAATTTTATAGCAGGACAAATCAGTTCTTTATTCTGTTGTAGTTGACGATTTCAGTGAAAAGTACCATGTATGTATGTACATCAAGTATGATTTTATAAATGACTGTAAGTGGCGCAAGGATATCGTAAATACGATAGAAATCAACGAGTCACTATTAAACTACAACCCATGTTGCTTGTCGTTGAAAACCTAACATTGGTTTACTGCAAATCGATTACAGGTGTGACTGTGAATTATTTATTTGCCACCTCGCGTTGCTCTTCGCTCCAAATACTGGATATCGATGACGTTTGAATTTGATCGAATTTATTCATTCCGATAACCGATCTATTACATTCAAATTTTAATTTTCAAATTCCGAACGCGCTGACGTAACGTTAATTGTTTTGTGGGGAAAAGTTGTTTAAAAACTTTCGAAAACTTAAAGAGTATGGAATTCATAATTTCGTACATTTATCACGAGACGTACGAAAATACTTTGCGAATATAACTTCTTATCCGCGAAATGGAAACAGAAGTAATTGCTTTTAGGCAGATTCTCTACACGCAACTTATATTGATTCAAATTCTTACGCTCAACACAATTTGCATAGCGCGGCACGTATGCATATTATATACAAACGTGGTCAGGGTGAATCAGGCGAACATAAATGCGTTGTGTGTCGTGCGGGGTGGCCATTAACCCCCAAATATACTCGAGCAGACTCCGTAAATAACATGTTTATTATACATACCGTGGAAAACATTTTAGTACGGGATTTTATCATGCGGTAATATATAGCTATTCAGTAGTACAAATTCGTCGCAACATGAAATTTTTTTACATAATATATATATATATATATATATATATATATATATATATATCAAGGTTCTACGGTTTGATTAGACACCGTGTCATTTCTGGTCTCGGAAAAAAAATATTCAATCAACTAAAGCATATAACGAATGAATTTCTCCTCGTGCAATTTCTTTGAGAATGAATCGACTCGTAGAATCATTTAACAGGTAATAAGTGAAAGCTGCAATTTTGAAATTCTTATCAATTGATGGTTCGATTAGTTCCAAATCAAAATTCATTAATGAAAGAAAAATAGTATACTAATGATTTTTTTTTTTTAATGTATGTACTCAACTATCTCGATAAGACGATCGTTTGAAGCATACCAAAAAACCAAGTTCAATTCGCTCGGATCGTTTCTAATAATCGAACCATACGTTAATGCAACAAAAGTGTGTAAAACTTGACGGGAAAACTATTCCAATTAAAAAAAAAATGAACATATAATTTTTATACGCAATACTAAACCGAGATTTCAATAGAATTCGAAAATGTAAAATAATCAGTCGTTTCAAGCATGCACGGCAGGACACACTTACTTCTCCAGGTGTCTCCGATTTTGGCGGCAATTTTGAAAATCTGTCAAGTCTTCGGCAGAGTCAACGATGATAACAGATATCTTTGAATAATTTTACATCAAATCTTGCAGTACAAATGCGTTCACAACCTACGGATAAACCTGACGAATACTGACCGGCAGGTCAACTCAGGTGTGCTCAGGTGGATTCGCGAACACTATACCTACACTTCTCAGGGGTCGCAGAGGGTAGTTTCTGTCCGAGAACTGGACACTGATCACTGGTTACTGGTCACTCGGACGTCTGCGCGATGTGCGTGGACAAGCAGACCGGGTTTTTCGAAAAAGACAAAGACTTTATCGCCAGGAATTAACTGTCGTGTTTCTAGAACCGGAATTCTACAATTTGGAACGATATGAACGTTCGTTTTTTGCGTTATTCCTACGTCGGCAAATACCTTAAAATGTTAACTAAATGAACAAGGTGATGATGTAGGCTTATATTGGTAGAGAGATCATTGATATTGACTTTATTAAAGCTGATAATTACAATTGTAATAAAAATAATAATAGTTATAATAACCAAAACCGTATGTTTTAATTACGTGATTCGGACCGATCTAAAGATTCGCGGATAAAACTACTTTCGGAGGTACTGGAATTACGTTTTTTTTTTTACGTACAATTATTGTTACATCACGCGTAAATATATTTATCATGTGCATTCAAAAATAAATTGTTTACTACAGAGTTGTAAATAATGTATTAAATTTTTGAATGCATTCGCATTTATCAGTGGAATAAATTTCCATACAAAAAAAAATTCAATTTAATGGTTAATGTATTACTTTTCAATTACGAATTTTACAACCCTGGTTTGCTACACGTGATTCGTTTCTCGCTATGCGAATCTCAACGGAATGAAATTAAGAATGGGTACTTGTGTCTAAAATTATGTTGTATTTATATCTATTTATGCGTATAAAAAATAACGAAAAATACTTGTTGTAGCTATGTTTATTAGTGACTCGCACCGGCAGCGATGCGTTGAGTAAAAAAATACTTGGAAAGTCCGATTCAACTGTAAAGCTAGAGTCGGAAATTCCTATTTAGAAACGAAAAGAGAAAAAAAATCGTCGCGATGATTACTCTTTCCAGATTTGGCCTGTCACTGTAAGTTTGAAAATCTCAGGTTACCATTCACACAATTATATTTCTATCAACTCGTTTATTACTTATTACGTTTTGTGGAACTTTAACATGGATGAACGTATCTTGCCAGATCCCCTTTCTTGCCAACAGGTTCACTGCATTCGGTTGTTATTTCAAATATTTCATTACTCGACTTATAATTACGAAATTCCTATATTTAACGTTCTTTGACATGGCGCAATTTGTCATGTCATCTGACTAGATGCGACAGTATTTCGTTTGGACGCGCGGTAGCTTGGATTCTTATGTAATTTCTTCGGGACTGAGCATCTTCCAACAGAGCATTCCACATTCCGTCTCTCTGAAAATTAAACATTTTCCAAATGTATTGTCGTACATGTTTTATTTTTACGTGAAGGAATAGTAGAATCGTTGGAGTCCTCGCAACGGCTTCAATGTCTAGTTTATCATACCTTGAATGCCGCGAAATTTCCGCATAATACGAGGCAGTGTTTTGCTCTTGTCAAAGCGACGCAGAGTCGCTGTGGATCCGACAGAAATCCGATCCCGTTTGTCCTAACGCAGGACATCACGATAATGTCCCGTTCGTGTCCTTGGAAACTATCCACCGTATTTATCTCGATGCTTATTCTACTCCTGAGGTTCTCCATGGTGGTTGTGATCCTGTTGAAAAATGAACAGATGTATTTTTGCACGCGCAATATGAAGAATAACGAAGTAACATAAGGGACAATAAATTCAGTCATTTACCTCTGGTTGATTTTAGCTTCCACTAAATATTGCTGGTTTTTGTACGGCGTTATAACACCTATTGATATATGATTCGATAGTTTTATCTGATCGATGTGGTCGATCATACTGTGTATGAGATTGGCGACAAATTCCGCTTCCTCGGTGTTCGAAAACTTGTCATGACTTTGCGTAGTAGCCATGTTCAGTATTCTATACGGATAAAATGGAAGAACGGTTCGACCATCGTTCACCTCAGCATTCTTGAGTTTTCCACCGTAGAAAAACTGGTTGGGCCAATGCGATATGTGGCTATCCATTCTGTACTGGGTGTCCAGCATGATAATCGAGTTGTTTTTCAGATTTTCCTGAGCTCTCTGAATTCGCGAAAATAAAGACTGATCGAGACCAAGCCTTTTCGCTCTCTGTAGACGATATTAACAGACAAAAGTGAGATCCAGTTTTTTAATAATGGACAAACAGTCAGTGTCAGCGATCGACGATAGCTCGTTAGTGTACCTGAGAAATTATCGTTGCAGGAAGTTGAGCCGGGTCTCCTACCAAGACTAGAGTATTCACTCCTAACATTAGCGGAATCAAAGTTTCTGCTTCACAGCTCTGCGTCGCCTCGTCCACAATGCATACTGATATGTTGTTTTTTTTACCACTAGGAGCAAATTTGGATGTATTTAATTGTTTGTCACTGAAATTCAATGATGTAATACACAATGATTCGAATTCCATGGACGTGATCAGGAAAATTAGTATAATTATATAATCTTGAGTAATGGAATTTTTTCAAATTTCTTTTTTTACGTCATAGTATGTCCTCTTACCCAAATGCAGATTCCATTATGTTAGTGTAACAGGATGACAACGTACAGGCAATTATGTTTGCACGAAGTAAAATATTGTTCTGAGTATCGCGTTCCTGTTTCAATGCGTATTGGGGGTCCGTGTTACTTTCGTTCTGAAAATATGACAGAAAAATAATTAATACAAGACAGATTTTGCTCTCCCAAAATTATTCTGAGATTCATTCAACTCACTTGACCGCATTTCTTTATAACATCATATCTCGTTTTCAAATCTGCAAGTTTTAACCTGTTGCAGTGGGCTTGATCTTCATTGACTTTATGTGTACTGGTCAACTTTGATTGTAAGGCGTTGATTTTTGCCTCTAGAAATCTTTTCTGTGAACATGATCGTTTGTTAACCAGTGAATCTCTAAGAAATGGATAGAATAATTTTTACTAATAGAATCTTGTTCCATTTCTTTCCAGGCCATTACTCGCACCTCTTCTTCGACGCTGTCCATTGACTGGCCCCAAAATCGATAGCTGTCGTGTGTCCTCTTCAAATCTCGTTTGGCCAACTCTTCGACAGATATTTCTTTGACTTTTGGATGCATGGTGTTGACCATTCCTACGCGAACCATCTTGAAACGATCATCTTCTACGAACACATTACAAAATCGGCATATTAATCGCATCAAGCATTTTACGGAGCGAGTTGTAAATGTATTTCAACTCACTCGATAACTTTGCCCGGCGTTGTAAAAGGCGCAATACTATTTCATCGACGGCAGCATTTGACGGAGCGCAGAGAAGAATTCTCAAGCTTGCATCTTTCCTTCTGTACCTATTATCGCCGTACAGGACCTGCATCACCATGTTGACGATAACATGCGATTTACCTGTTCCTGAAAGACGAAATCTGGCGTGACGTTTCTTTGCATAAAAAATACTATCTTCTTAGAGCTTTTGCCAGAAAAACAACAGCAAATCAGCACCTGGAGGTCCTTGAATCAAACAGATTTTTGGCTCTTTACGTGCGATTGATTCTGTCGTTTTGAACACTGCTTCTGCCTGCTTGGAATTCAGCTTGTCCTGAACAATACGAAAATAAATTATTGAAAATTTCAGCCACCTCATTTACACCTGTGTCACTCAACGTTGTCTCGCTCACCTTGGTAATCAGAGAGTTCTGGAGTGGTTTTTGAGGCTGAGCCAAATCTTTTCGAGATTGAAACTTTGGATTGAGTATCGAGAGAAGAAGAGGCGACCTGGGTAATAACTGCAGAGCTTGAACCATTCTCATTTTGGATCGCAGATAAGTTACGCATCTCAATCGCAATGGTCTGTTACAGAGATTTTTTATCAATGGTCTGGTAAGTACCGTGTAAGTAAGAACGTGGGTCGGTCTTCTCACATAATTGCCTGTAAACATGAAAGAAACGTCTGCATCAAATTTTCGCGAATTATGCGTCAATGTGTTGCATTTTTTTGCCGCCTTTTTAAAGGTAATAAATCGAAACGACTAATTTCGAGGACTTACCGAGGTCACGATTGAAAAACGTATGTGGCGTAATTTTGGATTTGTGCAGGTGCGTTATGTAGGCGAAAACCTTTGAAAAATGAAGTTTACCATCGTCATTACGATAGCATAATTCCAGAAATACAAGATCGCCATAAACAGGATGTATTTGCCTTTTTATTTCATCTTCGTTAGCCAACATCTCCAGCATCATTGTGGTTAATGTCGCATTAACTGATGGAAGTTTTTCCGAGGTTATCGAATTGTTGACGATGGAACAAAACAGTGTTTGACGTCTGAAATAATATCGTTATATCAATTATTAATTATTGAGCGATACAAAACTTTTACTTTTATTTACTTTTGCTCTGAAACACAAACCTCTTATTTTGGTCGATACTTTCGAATTCCTTAGTGATTCCGTGCCACAATTCAAGAAGTAAAAGTGGCACCATAATGTGATAGTATTCTTTGTAATTTTTATAATTTGTTAGCAACGGTATCAAACCATTGTCATCAACGATCGGCGGTTCAGATTTTATAAGTTTCTGTTCCTAATTGAATAAAATAAGAGAAGTAAAAGAAAAAGTAGTGGGTAAATTACGGTAAATGCATGTAAAGAAAGTTCGCCTTATCTATTCATGATTAAAGCGAATTATAAAGATGGTGACAAAAGCGCTGAGCAAAGGTAAAATTCAAAGCATAGCAGAGTTCAGTTTGTAGTGAAATTATGATAATCTTGGACGGCACAACACGTAATGAAGTAATTTTTTTCAACATACTTTAAGCCATGAATCCACGACAACAATCGGCGGTTCAGATTTCAGGTGCTTTTGCTCCTAACAAAACAAAGCGATAAACAAAAAAAAAGCTGGATAAATTGTGCTAAATATTGTCAATTCCATATCGAATATCCTAAAAAAAATTCTCGTTTTTGTGATCAAAAATCAAATGAAATAACAACCAGATGACAATAGTAGTCAAGCAATAACAAAATGTGATGAAACAGTGCTGAGTTTGGGTTAATACATGATATAAAATAATTATTTTCAACTTACTTCAAGCCACGATGGATTCCATGTCAATATGTGGAATAAAAATTCCTCCAATCTGGGATACTGTTCCGTATTGACGACTTGCTGCGGAGGAACCAATAATTTATCTTTGGGTATAAGCGCATCTTTCCCAGGACATGTCTTCAACTTATTATTAGGATCAATCTGATATTCCTTAACTTTCGTGGCTGCCATGTCGAATCTAACTTTCTTCTTAATCTTTCCCTGCCGTTTTTTATCCAACGAATTTGGGACCCGATTTTCCTTCTGATTCAGCGATACTTCCTTGACTAATCCAATCGTTTCGTCAATCTTAACCGTGGCGATTGAATTGGTAACTTCATCGACACCTTTGCTCTTATCTTCCAGTCGTTCTTCATGTAACTGTGCTGAAACCTTATTCACAGACGCCTTCTTATTCTTACTGGACTTCAGTGGCACCGTTTGGCTAGAAATTTTCTGAGAACTCGCCAATTTGCTGGGCTGAGATTGCGCAGTTATTGAAGTTGACGGTGTCTCCGCAACCTTTGTACTCTTCTTTGATTCCTTCTTGTTCTTCAAAGGTTTACCCGGTTGCGAAGAGGCTTTCGAAGTTGAGGCGGCTTGTTGCTGCTGTTCACTGATCAAGAAGTCTCCTCTGTTCTTAGCACTGATTTTAGCTTTGCCTTGAGGAGCAACACGCTCCACCGAAGGTTTTGCCGAATTCATTTTTCCCTTGTTAGCCAATGCCTTTAACTTCTCCTTTCGTTGATTGACAATCTCTAACTTTTCATTCTTAGATATTGGTAAACTCTTCCTTTTCCCTAGAGGCAGCGGAACATTCTGCGCCCATTTGTTCTTGACTCTTCTCTGCCTCTGCTCGTCCTCGTACTGCTTCTGCTTTATCTTACTGTCTATTTGTAGTAGACGTTTCTGTTTAGACGTCAAATTCGACGGCAGCTTGGATACCTCAATACTGTAATCATTCAGTTCGGCACGTCCTGTGCTAGTTGAGGCCAGAGATGAAGTGTCGTCACGTTTGCTGGATGCTGTAAACGAGTCTTTAACACTGGAGCGTCTTCGTTGCGGCAAATGCAACGGCTCAATAATCTTGGGACCTTTTGGAGTGGCTTGTGTTATCGGTAGAGATTTATCAAGCTCCTTCTCAGGAGTTCTTTTTTCTTCGGTTAAAGTGGGTAAAGGGTCAGAAACGTGGAAGATGCCACAGTCCAAGTCATCTTCGTTCTCTTTATTAAGTTCCTTCTCAATATCATTGACACTCATGAGCTGCGATGGTTTAATTGATCTCTCAAAATGGTTGCCTTCTTTCTTTCCTTCCGGTTCGTCACTTTCGGGAACCTTAGCGTCCGCTAATACTGCTGCATTTAACAAATCCAGATTCAGATTTTTCATTTCGTCGTAAAAGTCCATCAGCGGACTTTCCGGCTCTTCTTCTTTGATCCGCTGGCTCTCCGACAGCCTTTGAAGCCAGGGATTGTCCTCGTCGTCACTGTCCGATGGCACAATTATTTCTTCATACTCAGGGTCAATGATTTCCTCTTTGATGTCATACGCGTCTAGAATATGTTCCGACTTTATCTCTGGCGGACCGTCTTCAATGTCTATCACATCTTCGTTTTTAGTCGTATCAAACAACTGAGAGCTCGGGAAAATGTCCTCATCGTCATCGCTCAAATCCACAATGTCGATAATTGAGAAACTGGTTTTTGGCTCTTCCTTAACAGTCCGTAATTTGAACGGGGAAGAAGTGGCAGATGGATTTTGATCATGGAACGATTGGTGCTCCGGCTTGATCTCCTTCTCTGCTGTTTGCATTGACTTTGGAGGTGACTTTAGGGATCTTGTTTTTGTCGCGTTAGAGACATCCGTAGTAACTTTTTGCGCCGATTTGTTTGTGGATTTTTTCTCTTTCGACCTATCTTCGTTTTTCTTTTTCGATCGATTTTTTCGGCTACTTTTACTCGGTACCGTGTGATTTTTGTCAGGCTCTCGAACATCACTTGTTAACCAGGCAGAACAGGAAGGCTTCGAATGAAGTTTGGTACTCTTTGGTTTAGACACATTAGCTATAGTTTCCTTGCAGTAGCTTGGCACAGAGACATGACAGTCGTTTATCTCGCTCTGCTTTAGAGACACAGATTTTCGTATCGTTTCTGGCGTCGCTTCTGTTGTTATTGGTTTTATGAGCTTCTCCTCACAATCGATGCTCACTTCAACTACCCTTGAGGACATTTGATCTTCATTACTTTCGAGATTCATGGTCGAACGGTTAAACTTGTCCATATCTGCGCCATTAGTGCGAACCACTGGAGTTACTGGCCTATCGGTATTGTTGATTTTCGGCTTTGGTGGGTCAATTCTTGGCGTCGGAAGGTCAATTCTTGGTTTTCGAACATCACTTGTTAACCAGGCAGAACAGGAAGGCTTCAAATCAAGTTTGGTACTCTTTGGTTTAGACACATTAGCTATAGTTTCCTTGCAGTAGCTTGGCACAGAGACATGACAGTCGTTTATTTCGCTCTGCTTTAGAGACACAGATTTTCGTTTCGTTTCTGGTGTCGCTTCTTTTGTTATTGGTTTTATGAGCTTCTGATCACAATCGATGCTCACTTCAACTACCCTTGAAGACATTTGATCTTCATTACTTTCGAGATTTATGGTCAAACGGTTAAACTTGTCCATATCTGCGCCATTAGTGCGAACCACTGGAGTTACTGGCCTATCGGTATTATTGATTTTCGGCTTTGGTGGGTCAATTCTTGGCGTCGGAAGGTTAATTCTTGGTTTTAGTGGGTCCAATTTCGGGTTTGGAGGGATGAATAATTTTGGTTTCGGTAGGTCAGTTTTTGGATTCGGTACATCGACTTTTTTTATTGTCGACCAAATTTCTTGAATTTCTTCCACTTCCGGTGACATATCTTCTTGTTTCGCTGATACGTCAGCAAGAACGACGGTTGCCTTGACTTGAGAAACATTGGCATTATTGTCTGAAATAAATTTATTGATAAATATCGTCACAAACATTGAAAACGATGTAATAATTAGAAATAAAGTTTCGCTTGAGTCTTATGTCGTCCATAATTTCTATTTCTCTTAGGTTTGTCACCTTGTATTATCCGATGCTCGTTATTACACTTAGGGATTTTTGGATCTCCGTATCCAGAATCCAACTCAATAGTATTTGCAATTGGCAAATTTCGTTTCCGTGTGCATCTAGCATTTTCTGCTACAGACGATACCAAATTCGTTGGTTCGGATTGAGGAACAACTTGAATCGCAGATTCTAAGATTTCCTTTGCCGATTCTGATCTTTGAGTCAATAGATCATCGAATTCTTCAAGGTTATTTAAATTCCTCTGCAATACAAAGTAAATTAATTGAAAAACTCTATTCAAGCTAGTAACGTCAAAGTGACGAAACGTTGAATTGAAAAAGTCAGTATTTCACCACTTTATTTACTTATTACGGTTTGCTACATTTCAGTTTATACGGTGGTTGTAAAATAACCATTTTTCATAATAGTACATCATCACATTAGTGTTACGAACTTCAACTTTGTATTAATAAAATACACTCGAGCATCAATCAACAGTATTTCATCGATACTTACGTTACCCTTGCGAAGTTTATACACGTACATTGGCTCATTGTCCCTGTACGTTTCTACACTACCTATACCAATTATATCATTGTCATGAAGCTCGATCATAGCCTTTGGTTCCTGAAGAAGTCCATTGACATAAATCCCATTAGAGCTCTGAAAGAATAACCATGAGTCAGGTGTTGTGAAGTTGAAAATCTAAATAAAAAACAAATGTAAAATTGCAGTATTCACCCCTAAATCAATAACTGCAAAGCCATCGCCAGTCCTGACAAAGAGGCAGTGTTGCCTGGAGACTACAATACTAGGACAGATGATGTCATTGTCTGGTTTTCGACCACACGAATACTGTAAAATGAAATGAGAAAAGTTACTCAACAAATTATAGTGGATCGAATAAACGATATTTCATTATTTATCATAGAGATATCAATTTAGGATGCAGACTGCTTTGGGAAACCTCTATGTAGAGGTAATAAGGATAAAATCTTGTTGTAAAAAAGAAATGGTATTAAAAAAAAATAAACGAAATGGCTGTGGCTGCAGGAAATGTGTTGCTGATAAAAAGCTTCCGTTACATTCAACAAACATGACAGAGACGGGATTTATTACGATAAAGAAAAGTTTGGAAGAAACTGAAGCCAATTAAAGCTCAGATCATTGAGATGGTCAATGTAAGAAAAAACAAAATTTCCATCCATAAAAGGAATGAAGTGACAAATGCAGTGAGAAAGTTAGGTTAACATCAGTAATATTTCTTTGTTGTAATGTGTTGATTCTTGTGTTGAAGGATCGGTGCAAACAGAAACAAAATAGAAAAGGTCAGGTTACGAATTGAAGCATTAATAACATTCCAAGTTACAGAATTGCATTTGTTTAACGATGAAAATTAAGTTAAAAAAAGCCGGGCTTACCGATCGTTGGTGTTTTTCGAGAATTATGAAATTCCTTGGATCATTAACCCTCTCTAATGTCCAATCCATGTTCTGTCATTTCTTAGTTGACAGAAAAGCGAAGCGAATTTGCTGTCAATACAGGAAATAATATCGCTGACGCTAAACTTTCGATCAACGAGAGAGATCCGAATTCTCAGTTGAGTCTAACAAAAATTACGATTCAATTTCGTAACTTTCAATAACTGTACACTTTTATACACCTTAGCATGCAACGCCGTGTGCACATTGCGTTGTGTACTATAATTTATTCAACGTAATACCCTCAACGTGCTCTTAACACGGACCTGAGAAATGATCTGCTGCACAACGCGATCCGATTGATAAAATTTCATTCCCATACACCATCTTCTGGTAGAAGTTAGTAGTAATAAGTTGAAAAGAGTTCCGTCCGCCCGAATTTCTGCAACAAAATTGGTCGCATATACGATTGTTTTAGCATGCCATTCAATAACAAATTCGAGGTGGGCTTAAATTGCTCTTCTTTTAAGATATTTCGGGCGTAGTGTCACGTGACCGATTTAAGAATCCTTACGAAAAATCATGTCATTCTTTCGTAAAACTTTGAATCGAGTCGCAATTTTTTTATCAAATGATCCTGCCATTGTCGGGAAGTATGCTCTAATCGGTTAGGACTAAATAAATATCGTGAGATTTTTTATCCATTTATTTCCTCGCGAGACAGACTTTGAGGTTATATTTTACAAATTATTCAATCATTAATTTATACGGTAATTTGTCGGTTCTAGCTGACCAGAGCACACTTCTTAACGTCAAACTATCGCATCATAAAAAATTTCAAATCGAATCGATTTTTTACGAAGGAATGAGACTGACTTTAGTAAAAATCCCTTAAATCGGTCACGTGACAACACGTTCGAATTTCCAATCTTCAAATCAACTTCCTACGGATCACGTGACAGGACCGAATAGGGCCGAAATAGAGCTGCCACAGGCCTTGCGCATTACTGATCTACGCACTATCTGAATTGTACGCTTGCGTAACTAGTAGTTATGTAAAGTATCACATACTTCTGCATTCCTTTACACAAAACTCAAAGTTTTTGCGAACGTAAGCGCATTGAGGTGAAGCTTAGTACCTCTGCCACTGTCTAGATAGCGCTAACAGATCAGTGGTTGCAACGACTTTGGGACTTACAACATGAACATCGCCGAGTGTACGATATTGTGATGTGCCCGATAATCTGTAGTTTTTCGTAAACTGTATTGAAATTTTTCTCCTTGTGACGTTCGTTGCCGCTCAGTTTTCTTCTTAATAAATTACCACAAAGTATGAGATAGCAATGATTCGTAGTTAATTGTTCAGGACATAATGCAGTGTCGTTGAAACAATGCTCGTTTTCTTAATGTTCATAATATCATAAATATAGCATACTAGACAGTTGAACACCGAAAGCGGCTGGGTAAGCACACGCTTTTTTCCACATGCTCGGCAATCACCGCTCCGCAGTAGCGAAACTTTGGTTTTTATTTTAGTACACAAAGAATAGGGTACTTCTGACTTTGAATTGACTCGTCATACAACAAATTTAATATCTGACTGTGTATTTTTATATCGAACTTTGCCGGTACTTCTGAATGCCGATAAAGAATTATAACCTACAAATTGCAAGTTTGAACTGCTTCCCATTGCATTCGTTTATTTGTACATATATTCACAAACCTTTTGACGAGAAGCTGATTTCAAATTTTCACTTCAAAAATTTACCACAAACGTAACAAAATACATTTTATGCCGTCGAACAAACCCTGAGTTTCCTAACTTGCTAAGTTTTTTAAAGAACAATCACCTACCGTGTTCTGTGTTAGCTCCAGCATCAAACACCTGTTCCACTCATTAAATCACTTTATTTATATTTAATTAATACCAACTTTAATTTAAAATTTCTTTTATCTTCTCTACGTGTAGCAAAAAAGCAACCTGGAATCGACCATGAGCATCGGTATCGGTAACGTTCAGGGCTCCCTGCGGGAGGCACTGTACGAGACCCTTAATGGGATACTGTCGCCTCACAGGGAGACGAGACAGGCAGCTGAGCAGCGAATTCAAGCCCTGGAAGTTACAGAAGAATTCGGTATACATTTGACAGAGTTTGTCGTAGATCCGAATGGTGAATTAGCCATAAGACAATTGGCTTCTGTGATCTTGAAACAGTATGTCGAAACGCACTGGTGTTCTCTGGCAGAGAAGTTCAGGCCACCGGAAATCAAGTCACAAACTAAGGAGAAAATCAAGGAACTGTTACCTCTTGGACTAAGAGAGTCTATCAGCAAGGTTTGTCGCAATTTCGATTGTTAAATTTTATCGTCTCAAGCTATTGGAAATCATGTTTGAATAATCTTGTCGTTCCTGTTTTTCATCTTCAGGTGAGGACAGCCGTTGCCTATGCAATATCTGCCATTGCGCACTGGGATTGGCCAGAAAACTGGCCTGGTCTTTTTGATATACTCGTGAACTGCCTCAGCGGAGACAGCGAGTTCGCAGTTCATGGAGCGATGCGGGTTTTAACAGAGTTTACTCGTGATCTCACAGACACTCAGCTGCCAAATGTCGGCCCCGTTATCCTGCAGGAGATGTACAGAATATTCCAAGGGGAAAATGTAATGACAACAGTAATTGTACACGCATGATTTATCAAATGAATTTATTTTTACATACAATATTTCAAAACTTATTTCAGCAATACTCTGTGAGGATTCGTGGCCGAGCTGTTGAAATTTTCACAACCATTGGTACACTGATTGCGGCTACGGATGTTTATCAAAAAGGCTTCACTCAGCAGTATCTTCAGCCAGTCATTCCGATGTTCTGTGAAAAATTTATACAGAGTTTAAGGGTCCAAAATGGTTTGACGAGCGACAACGGGCTGAAGACTGACATTGTGAAGGCTATTTATATGCTAGTAACAAGAATGCCCAAATACGTTTCAAACTTTTTGCCTCAAATGCTGCCACCGATTTGGGAGACTTTATTGGACAGTGCAAAAGTTTATCAAGAAGAAACCGTTAACGGTGGTCGAGATATCGAAAGCCAGGATGTCGACTCTGATGGTAAGAATAAGTTTCTACCTCTGATCCTTTGTGTAATTTTAAACCTCTTATAGTAGGAATTGTGTTTTAACAATTGTTTTATCTTCTTCCAGGGGAGATAATCAATTTTAATAATCTAGTTATCGCTATTTTCGATTTTATTCACACTCTGGTCGACTACCACAGGTTCTCAAGTCTTGTCGACAATCTGCTACCCCAACTACTCTACTATTTAATAATTTTTATGGAAATAACTGACGAACAAATTGAACTTTGGACCAACAATCCCAGCCAGTTTGTGGAAGAGGAGGAACAGTATGCTTTCGCTTACAGCGTTCGTATATCGGCACAAGATCTTCTACTTGTGAGTATATTCACATTTTCTTGTACAGTATTTTTAAAAATGATCCATTTATCTGGTTGATTTACAAAACTTTCAAAAACAGTTTACGAACAAACGTTCAGCCCAGCAAAAAATTCATTTCTAATCTTCTCAGCTGTAATTACAGGTGATTGTCAATCACTCGGAAGAAGTAGCCGCCAATGCATTATGCGATGTCATAACGAAGCAAATAGAGGCAGGAAATGCAATGCGAGTAAGCGGAAACGAAAGGGTGGCCCAGAACTGGTGGAAACTACACGAAGCTTCGATCCTAGCATTTTTTCTTACAAAAGACACTATTGTTGAACAGCAACAGGCGGGAATCCTGCGATTTGACATTGTAGCATTTCTCGAGAACGTCGTACTGGCTGATCTAAATAATTCTGGTAATTAAATTAGTACTCCTTGTGGCATAACCATCCTCAACAGCATAAAGGTATTCACTAAAATTCGTTCACAGCTTCCCATCCGCTGTTACTGGGTCGATGTTTATGTCTCGGCGGACGATACGCTCAACAAATGCCACCGGAAATGACGTCGCGTTTTCTAGAAGCCACCGTGAATGGATTGCAAGAAAATCAGCCGGCGTGTATCAGAATCAGTGCCGTGAAAGCCGCCTATTGGTTTTGCGACGCTTTCATCAAGGGCAACAACGGCAACCAGAACATCCTTCGATCCCACTTGCCGGCTCTTTTTCAAGGCTTGTTTAATCTGGCAAGTCAGATGTCCGCAGAGGTCCTCACCATCGTTTTGGAGAGCTTTGCCATTTTGGTTTCGGTCAGTAGTCGACTTGAGTGCAGTTTTTGAAATATAGAAAATCGAGAAATGTTTAGTTTCAGTTTCGTTTTACCTCCTTTCACTTGTTTACAGATTGACCAAGCCTTCACCGCCTCAGTGGAGAACAAAATATGTCCGCTAACTATAGCGGCTTTTCTCAAATTTCACAGCGACCGCGTTGTGCTTGGAGTCTGTCAGGAAATATTCAGAGAATTGACATTGAACCCCGAATGTATCGGGCCGCTACAAACGCGGCTCGTACCAACGCTCGTCAGTATGATGAATGTCAGTCAGATTGACAAATCTAAAGATGGTAATCAATCGGTGTCTTTGAACCCCTTACCAACTGATAAAACGAGTCTGAAATCTAACTGATTTCTCACTCTGTTTAGAGGGAATTCGCAGCATCGCCCTTGACGTTCTTCAAGTCCTCGTTCAGCACTCACCTCAGCCGCTCAGCAACGCTTTGATAGAGAGCGCGTTTCCTGCCTCCTGTCACTGCGTTCTTAGTTCCGATGACAACGCGACCTTGCAGAGTGGCGGCGAAGTCATCAGAACATATCTATCGGTGGCTGCGCAACAAGTCATTAGCCACAGGGACAGCGATGGACAGACCGGGCTGCATTACATTTTGCAAATAGTGGCACAGCTGCTAAATCCTCAGGTGTGTAAGACTGGAGAGTCGAATTTGTTTTCCTTGGCAAAAGTTTTAATAATCTTATAAATATTTCTTTCACTTTCTTTAGTCCAGCGAATTCACGGCAACATTTGTCGGCAAGTTGGTTACAACGTTGATAAGAAAAGCTGGAAATACTTTGGGCGAGAATATAGATCTTCTTCTCAAGGCAGTGTTGAGCAAAATGCAGCGTGCTGAGACCTTGACGGTTGTACAGAGTCTGTTAATGGTCTACGCACATCTCATTAACACCGAGTTTGACGCTGTTCTTAACTTTTTGTCCACTGTGCCCGGGCCAACGGGACAGAGTGCTCTGGCATTTGTTATGTCCGAATGGGTATGCAGACAGCATTTGTTCTTTGGCAATTACGATCGCAAAACTGCGACCTTGGCACTATGCAAAATTCTCGAACATGGCGTCACCCACGACGACACACGACTCAACGAAATCACCGTAAAAGGGGATCAAATATTCGCAGGTAAAGTTGATACGAAGCAGGTAAAAAAATACTGTGTATACAAAAATTTCGTAACATTGAAGATTTTCATGTACAGGGACGGAGGACGGAGTTAGGACAAGAAGCAAAGCTCAATCACAACCCTATCAATGGACGACGATACCTCTCCTGGTAAAAATTTTTAAAGTCATTATCACTGAATTATCAAACGACATGGAGGCTGTCTGCGCTACCCAAGGCATAGACGTAAGTAGAAACTGATACCTTCAATATTTGCGTATTTGTTCAAATAAAAGTGGTTTGCTGATAATCAGTATCTTTTTTTTCTTTCAGAAATCTGACGAGGATGAGGACGAAGATGATCAAGAAGAGCTTCTGGATCCTGGAAACGAAGTGAATTTGTTACGTAAGTTACTTAATTCAAAACAACCAAAGCTTGTTTTCTATCTGCAACTTGCTATATTGAAATGCTTACCGCAGAAATCAATGCCGAAGATGACGACGACGAAGACGAGGATCCGGAATTGAAGAACGACCCGGTTTACCATCTTAACTTGAGCCAGTACCTGCGCGATTTCCTGTTGAATTTTTCGACGCATCACTGTTTTCCGGCCTTTTATCAACATCTTAATGTGCTGGAGCGAAGAGCGTTGACGAGCATGAACATTAGTCCCATATTCTCTTAGCTGTAATAAAAGTTAAAACCCGGTGACATTATGCATTAGAAGAAAGATTTCCAGATCGGCACATACGCGCATCGCTGACGTTCTATAACGCTGCTGTATATTTTAGCCTGTAATATGCGATTCAGTATAATCCATGTAAAATGTAAAGAAGTATTTGAGCGGGCTCCTTTACGTCCATACGTCAAAAGTTACTCAATACGATTGAAACGATACTGAGTATATAATCAGAGAATGTAAATTTATCTTATTTATACATACAATGTTACACGTAATTGTACTAAGGTAAAGAAGAGTTTGTAGTTAAGAACTTGTACATTATCTATAATAACCTAACTACAATCGAGGCTCTCGACTTTCTTCATCATAATTCGCATACATAAAGCTAGAAGTGTCGTTACACATATGTTGCATATGTTGGTACGCCTATGCGTACAGATATATTTTTCTTTTTATCCAGCTCTTCCAGTAAACGCGGTTGGTGCGGAATTTTCGGGTTGGCGACTGAACAACAGTTAATTATTACCATTAATATCAATATCATTAGTTTTCTAAATAATATTATATTTTTTAATAAGATTTGTTCAACGAATTCAGTTCGATACGATAGATAAATCGTATTAACCAAGCAATTTCGTTAAGAAGGTATAATAAAAACTGTAATAGATTACAGATCTATTCTTTTCCTTATTTCAATGACACATTCTTTCTCACTCTGCGTCGTGTTATGATGGCCCATCGTCATCCGCTTTCAATACAATCCGCGGATTAGTCGGGCAGAAAGTGTCGCGGTGAGTTCGTAGAGTTTGTAAACATTCCGCAAAGGATAGTCTGAGCTGTGATTGTGGATATCGTATTTATAATGTGTGTATAGAAGTAGGGCGATGCAAATAATTTATGCCTAAAAATACGGCGTTTTAAAATGACTGCAAGAACAACCGATTATAAATTCGAAGCTTTGCTGGGCAGTGGATCGTTTGGGTAAGTAATCAGCCGTGAAAATAATTATGTACGATAGGTACTAATTGATGCCAAATAGTCTTTGATATCCTTCTACAGACTTTCTTGTTGTCATTCCAGAAAAGTTCACCTGGTTAGAAAACGGAAGGATAGAAAAACTTTTGTAATCAAGGAGCAGGATGTCAGTCAAAAAGCGAAAACGACATATGAAGTTATCATAATTTTTGACATACATTTTTTCTTCGTGATTATTTTCTGTTACAAAATGAAAAAAAATATACATTTATAATTTGTATCCGAATAGATGGCCCTCGGCGAAATTCACTGTTTGCAAAAAATGAGACACCCGAATATTATTGCATATCACGATGCCTGGACTGAGGGAAGTCGTATTTACATTCGGATGGAATATGCTAGTCGTGGTACGCTGAGAGATCTTTTGGAGAGGCGAAGATGTCCATTGAAAAACGAGGTGCCTACCACAAATTGAGGCGTGCCGTCATACTTTGCTTCTGTTTATAATACTCCTTTTTGCAGGACGCTCTTTACCTATTTTCGCAAGTAACTTTGGGCGTTCATCACATTCATTCGCAAAAAATTTTACACCGTGATCTCAAACCGGAAAACATCATGCTAACTGGTCGCCTGGGTGATATTGTGAAGATAGGAGACTTCGGAGTATCCAAGAGTATCCAAGGGTAGTAGTTTTGTGCAGTTAACAAAAAACAAACATGGCTGTCGTTGATGTACTCGCTTCCGATTATATTTCGGCCATACTATCGTCTTTGACACTCGTCAGTTATCGAGAGCCTATCCACGCCAAACAAGACGATAGCAAGAATTGTTTGGTCACAATTTTACCTTTAACGACAGTCTAGGAACTCAAAATGTGGCTTTGGAAATTCAGCTACATACGTATGATCGATTGTTGCCAGCTGTGGTTTACACTGTTCAGCCGTGATTTCTTTTTTATGTTCCTGTATTTCATTACAGAACTTTACGATCCGCCACGCTTGCAGGATCCTATTACTTCATGGCTCCGGAAATGCTACGAGGAGAGCCTTGCGATTTCAAATGTGATATTTGGAGCATGGGTGCTATTCTGTACTGGATGGTCACCAACGAACTTCCATTTCAAGCCACGGTACATCTTTAATTTATGTTTTCCTTGTTATGTTTGATTTATGTTATGATTCTGAAATTTTTTAAACTTTTTATCTCTTATCGAAAATCATTTATTTTTTAACATTGATCAA
This sequence comes from Diprion similis, assembly GCF_021155765.1. NCBI lineage: Eukaryota > Metazoa > Arthropoda > Insecta > Hymenoptera > Diprionidae > Diprion > Diprion similis. The sequence continues at coordinate 18,451,991 of NC_060114.1, forward strand.
ATTTATATTATTCTTCTATTTTATTAATTTCAGAACCTTAAAAACTTGGTTGAGGCTGTGTGTAACTCTAAGATTCAGCCCTTAAAAGCAAATACTTCGCCGGAAGTTGTGAATTTGGTATCAAAAATGCTCCGAAGAAACCCAGCATATCGCCCCAAAACAGATCAGCTTCTTCTATGTCGTTACTTGGTCCAGTATGTGATTCGTGTTCATCTTAATATCGGACGCGTCGCAGTTTCAAATGAGCTTCACCATCGTGGAGCATCGCAAAATTTGAACGAAATGAACCCGTTTACAAAATACTTTCAAAAATACTAGAAAATCTGAAAATGGAAATGTTTTATATCTGTAAAAAAATTAGTTTTTAAATAAGTGCACCTATGGATACAAAATTGAGGTGCTATTTTTTATCGTACAAAATAAAAATTGAATAACAGATAAGTAATGAACAATTCAAATTGGCACCTATCCGCGCGAGAGATCCATTGTCCAGAATTTTCTTAAAAATATTTTCAAAAGAGTCTAACAGTCGAATATCGACATTAAAAAAAAAAACGAATCGTAACCGCATGCCATTTTGATCATACCCCATTGTAGCAATTGATTAATTATTCTGCGCTGATATCACAGAAGCTTTTGTTTCACGAACAATACAGAATGCCACAAAGCCGGATACAAGCTCGTAGTAGCTAAGAATGGCGAGCGTAGTATTCAGTATACTTTGTTCTCAATGTGAGAAAAAAAATCGAAAATCGATGTCCAAATTAGCGAAGTGGCATCAGTGAACAAAAATTACTCCATATAATTTTATTGTCATAACAAGCGGTACGTTTGTTACCGTTACAGGAAAAGCATAGTTTAGTACCGTTACAGATTTAAACCTGGGATCCTTTTCACGCGGACTAGAAAATCCCAGGGAAATTTGTTACGGAATTACGGAATTAAACCTCCACGCGGACGATGCTTGCACTTCGTATTATGGTGCCATGAGTAGGATAGGTATGCGCCTATCCCCCGAACAATGTATGCGGTGATCTATTGTCTATCCAGCATGCGAGTATCGGACCCGAACGTTACGGGGGGACGATGCATGACGGCCGGAAGTGAAGACCGGATAACCACATAGGTTCGATAACACACGATTTTGTACCATTATATACTTTCCATTGGGTATCAGCGCTCCGTCCGAGTCGTATGTCTACCCGGTGTGCTCCGCTGTGTTTATAGAAGAATTCTGATAAAGTAACTGCAGTAGTTGGACCAAGTTGCATAATCAAAATCCAGTGTATGTTTGTGAATGTTTCAAGGATGCGGTGACAATCAATTGTCTTAAATTTGACGAATTGGTCATCGTTCAAACAAATCAGTGTTATTCCGGTCTCTAATGCAAATTGAGATTAACAGATTCAACTAAACAATCGAATAACGATGAGACTGTTAGTGCTGATCTGCTGTTTCTCGAGAGTTCTCACCGCAAATTGGTACCCAGCTGGTGGTCGGGAATTGATACTGGGTGAGCAGGTGGATCTTGTCGGTGTCGATGGCGAATTGCCCGTAGAAAAATCGACTCCAAACTGGATGGAAACGACGCGGGCTGAAGAAGTTGAAAGTGTGGGACTGGACAGCGAAGTCATTCCTATTCAGCCCCCGCTGGGCACGATTGATCCCGTCATCCCTAGAATTCCGGTGAACCAATTGGACCCCGAGAAGCGCAACAGAGCCCGAGAGCCTCCGGACGAAGTTGAACACATCGAACCAAAGCAATGGCCAAGTTCCATCAGACCTCAGGATATTCCGGGCCGGGGTTATCAGACAACGACCCAATTCTCAACGCCTCGCAAGAACTCAAATCCCACAACCCTTGCCCAAAGAAATCCCTCCACGCAGAGGTAAGATGCTGCTTATTGACCCTGCGAAACTAATGTATACTTCCAATTTCGGTGATTCTTTCCATTCAAACTTTCAAGGTATCCACCGGTGACAGATCCTCCTCCAGCGACCGCATCCACCGACGAAGTCTTTTGTGAATTCGGTTCAAACGTCGGACCGACCCTGTGCGAATGGCAGAATGGAGACGGTGCTTTACAATGGAAAGGGGGAACGGGACTCGGGACCAATTGGCTCGGTGGTCCTCCGGTCGACGCGTCCTTGGGTGGAAGCATGGAAGGCGGCTACGCCTTTCTCGAGACGTCGCAAACCCCCGCGAAGGACTCGAAGCCCCGAAGTCCTGGGGGTCTTCTTCACAGCCCGCAACTGAGCAGCACAGGTGTGGTTGGGACTTGTTTCACTTTCAAGTACGCCATGGATGGCCTTAGCTCTGCTGGATTGAGGGTCCTGCTCCACATGGGGTTCGACCCATATTCCTTCAAGAAGGAAACGAGGGATACTGAAAGCGATCAGGACGATGACAACTCTACCCTCGTCGTCCCACCCAGACAGCAACCAACCAGCCTCGCCGAAGAGAGGGTCCTGTGGCATGCGCTTTATTACACTCTAGGAGTATGGCAACAGGCTCGTATCCTCTACACATTTCCGGACATCCATTCGGTGAGGAAAAAATTGATGGAAATACCCTTGGAAATCGAATGAAGAGATAAGCTCTGTTCATCTAATTTCGTTCTTCCAGATTGTGATTGAAGGTGTTCCAGTCGACGCTGGCGATCCGTCCAGACTTTATCGCGGCTATATAGCAATCGACGACATAGAGTTGCAGCCGGGAATATCGTGCGTAGGATTCTGCAATTTCGCTGGTGGTTTTTGCGACTGGAGTAACGATCCCGAGGATGATTTCGACTGGACAATTGTAAGTATCATCATTAACTGTGACCGCGGTAAGTAAATTTTATGGAGACCAGAATTCATTACCTTGAAGATTTTGGTAACTGGCTCAGAGTCGAGGGAGTGCTAACCCGACGACTGGACCAGCAATGGACAGTTCCAGTGACAGAGCAACCGCCGGTGGCTACGCGTACATTGACTCAAGTTTTCCCCGGAAGCCTGGTGACACGGCGAAGCTCCTCAGCACAAGTTTCCCTGCGACATCTCCAGACACTCCGAGCTGCATGCACTTTTGGTTTCACATGTTCGGTTCCGGGATCGGATACCTGAAGGTCTTCGTCCGGCACTTCCGGAGCCTGGATGCCCACCTTGAGGAGGTCTGGGGACTCACCGGGAACGCCGGAAACGCCTGGTTCATGTCAGAGGTGACGATAAGCTCGCTCGACGAGTATCAAATAATGTTCGAGGCTTCGGTGGGCAACACAGCGATGGGTGACATCGCGATCGACGACGTTGCCTTCACGCCTGGAGCGTGTCCAGGTGAGAAATCACGCCACTATAATCCCCCAGCAGAACGTGATAAGTCCAATGGTCGTTTTTTTTTTAGTATCACCCCAAGTCGCTGCACCCAGCATTCGCGACTGTACCTTCGAGGTCGACGAATGCGACTGGATAAACTCACGCGATCCAGACAGGGTCGAATGGGAACGGGTCTCCACCCAGGTCCTGAGTCCCAGAAACCAGCGCAAGCCTTACAGCAATGGACACACCGTCAGCAGACGCAACGAGTTCTTCTTGGGCCTCGGAAGGTCCAGAGGAGGATCTCGAAGCGGAGGTGGAGGAACGGCTCAGCTTATCAGTAGAGAGATGAAGGGCTCGGAGGACCCGTTGTGTATCACATTCTGGTACTTCATGTTCGAGTCCTTCATCGACTCCACCGGGCCTAGCTTAGGTTTGTGAAACTTGTCGACTTAGGTGTGGGATGAATATGATCTTACTGGCTTTTGCTACTCCATGATGCATTCCAGGTGTGCTCAGAGTCTCTGTTCAGGCGGTTGGCGATGCTTCGTCCGAGTCCAGGCCAATCTGGCAACTTTACAACAATCAAGGACCGACTTGGAGTTACGCTCAGGCTAAAATCGAGGAGAAAAAGAATTTCAACATTATAATTGAGGGTACTTGGGGACCCAATAGAGCTAGCGGCAGCATGGCGGTCGACGACATCGCGTTCTACGTTGGAGGTTGCACAGGTACGTGAAAGTCTCTCGACTCGTTCCGGAAGTTGAATCACCTTGAATGAAACTTCCGCTCTTCATAGTTATTCCTGCAAGTGCTACTGTCATGGGGGAAGACTGCAGCTTTGAAAGAGGGCTTTGCGGCTGGGAGAATATCACTTCTTCGGGTAACGATAGGACTGTCTCTTGGCAGCGGGCTTTCGTGACTCATCGGCCTGCCCAGCTCTTGGACAAGACCTTCGGAGCGACCGGAGACTTTGTGTTCTTTGACATATTTACCACGAATCAAAAATTAACCGAGGTCCGGCTGCGTTCACCGATTATTAATCCAACTACCGAACAGGAAGCTATTTGTTTCACATTCTGGTTCGCCGCTTTCGGCGTCGAGGAATCCACCACCCTACGCGTTATCAGGATGCCCGTTGACGAGAACGGAGATGAAAACGGGAACGGAAATGGCAGCGGAAACGGATACAACGGGAAAGAGCCGGTATTTACTGCACGATGCTCTTTTCATTCAGCAGGTCAAATTCCGTATAATACAAGTGAAATACTTTCTCCTTCTTTTATTATAACTGCAAATCGTTAGGAAAACAATAATTTTCGATGCAAATGACAGAGCGGATCATTTATATAGACTTTACATTTACTCACTTTTAGTTTTCCCGACAATTTTCAGCTCTGGTCACTTACGGCCAAAGGATTCAACAATCCTCGCCCAGTTTGGACGGCTGCTCAAGTTACCGTTGAAAATCGTTCACCCTACAGATTGGTACTCGAAGGCAGTGCAAGTAACGGAGGATTCGCCGTCGACGACATCAAGTTCCAACCTCAAGCTTGTACAAGTAAGTATCGTGAAAAAATTTCAACTATACCGTGACAAAAAAGAACCAGAAAAATCACTAGAAACATAAAAACTAACGATTTTCTTTTGTTCTGTGTAACTCATCCCACAGTTCGTCCGGCAAGTGCTCAGCCAGTTATCAAGAATGACGAGAATTGATTTTCAATCGTGAATGAAAAAGTCACAGGAAAGAACAAATTACAATTATGTAATTATATCGACGATATGGTGAAACGAAAATAAAAGTGAATACACTTCCTAATATCGGTATCCTCAGATTTGAATAATCGTTTGCAATGAATTTTCGCGTTTTATATCAAGTGAGTATCTGTGAGTATACTTATTGGGATTATTGATACACCAGTTGCCACGCTGAACGTAGATTTCATACCAGAACAGTAAAATGACAAAAAAATTCACCGATCGTTTCTGCAAAGATTTTCTGCCAACATATAGCGTCAATATTAATCTCTAACTATAAGTTACATTTTCGGACAATTTGGCACAGAGCATTTACATATAAGGTCCACTAATTAGTAATTCTTAAATTTTTTTTCGAATGTGAATAGAACGCTGATGAAGAGGAGACGATGAAAAGGGGTTTGATTAAAAAATTTCACCAACGGAGTTATCCCGAAAATTCGATTCTGCAATGTTATAGCGTCCCCCCGAAGCTTTATACCCACCTACCCCTTAAATTACACTCGGTGCAGGAGCGGCGGCAGCTCGACGAAGGCGAGGATAGAAGCGACGGAGGTTTCGGGGGGAGGTGAAAATAGGGGTAAGTCGGGGTTTTAGGGTGATTCTATCGCGCACCCCGACTACGCAGATATCGTCTATATACTTGGTTCAATGACCACCGCCCTATTCCCGGCTAGGGGTCCTCGAGCAACCCCCGACCGGTTCCGAACCGAGCCGAATTATGCCGAGCGGCGACAAAAAGGGAAGAGAAAAATCGGGGGGAGCCGCTCCAGCCTGGCAAATAGTTCTGTCAAGTCCAGGGGTAGAAGCTGACGGCCCCGCTTGTCTGCTCCTTCTTTCGCTAGTTTCATTTCTTTCATTTTAGTTCCGTTCTGTTCAAGATTGATTCGATTGATTCGATTGATTGATTAATTGATTTGTTCATTCAAATTGATTGAACTAGCGGCGTCGTATAATAGTAGATATATATATATATATACATATATATATAGATATATATTAATATCACAGTATATACATCTATATATACTATATATATGTGTAATATGTATATATACATATAGCTATATATAGATATATTTGTATAGCGATAAATATATTACATATACATATATATATATATATACGTATACAAACGCGTGCAATTCTTCCTTCGAGTTGATTGAATTTTACGAACGCATCTCAGGTATGTGTATAGTAATATTTATTTCTTTTATATTATTGTTGTTGTTATTATTACTATTATTCCCATTGTTATTATTGATATTATAATTGTAATATTTTCTTTCTTCTTCTCGATGTATACTTTCTTCTCTCAATCTTCGTATGTTATTTTTATCCCCATTTAAATGTTCTTCAAGATCGACAAATTCTTTAAGATCGAGGATATTTAGTCGCAATCTGTATTTAATTCACTCTGTTTTGTAGATCTCTCGTGCAGGATTGCCGATTTTTTTTATAATCTCGTTTAGTTAGTTCAATAGTTTTTGACAGTGAAATTCGAGAACAGTGAAAATGGTGGACAGTAGATGAAAATCCTTTCCACTGGGTCCGTTAGAATAATTCGAAAAGCTGTTTTTCCGGTTCGTGTATCTGCTTATAGCCACCTGTGAATCTCAATCTCATGTTTTCTTGAGACCCTCGCCGCGGAACGCATGTTATATTATACATACATGTTTCATCGATCGTAGTACTGCATGCAATACATACGAATCGGGAAAAATAATAAAGACGTTCCCATAGTAAAGAAATTATTAACGGTTGGAAGAGAAGTGTCGAAATGGAGGAGAAGAAGTATTTCAGTAAAATGGCTAAAGGAGAAAAAGAAAACGTTGCCAACGCGCAATCCCGCCGCGCGATCGATCCTAAAATTTTCACGACACATTGTGATTCGATAGTTCTTCTTATTTTTGTTACCGTTGGTTTTCGTCGAGTTCTCTTCAATTGAATTCCTTCTTCATGGTCCTCAATCTTTGTACGCCATCATGCATCAAAAGTACGATACGTATGTATGTACTACATACATGCAATTTTGAGAAATGGAAACCGCGATATAGCAGGTGTAGAAAATCGCATCACTTTCTGGTGATAGTTTTTTTCTAAATTTCTAATATTGCATAGTGTTGCCGATTGAGTCGATCACGCGGCCGATTGAAAATTAATGCGGGGATACGAATGAAGGGAAATTAATGAAGAAGAATTGAGAAGAGGAAAAATATAATCGAGGAGAAGTTACCTGATTGTTTATTACTATAGTATATATTTGACAATGATCAACAATTATTTACATAATAACGATAATTTTATATCAATATATATATATATACACATAAATACGTTATAGAAAAATGAGACAATCATTTATAAACAGTAAGTTCATTACAGGTATAACTAAATACGCGATAGGCGATAAAAAAATTTGAGGTTATCTTAGGTATAAATTAATGTATCAAAGATTTCAACAAGCGTATATTGTAGGTATAAATATTAACCGTGATTAATGCGAAAAGAGCGAAATGCGAATACAGGGTGTACAACAATGGACAAAAAGATAAATTTTCAGCGCACGGAATCGCGTAGGTAAAATGGAGTCGCGTCCAGCGGCTATCTTCTCGGCGGTTTGCTGTACCGCTGCGGGGAGCGGTTTGATATTTTACACTTGTTCTTTCCCATGGCTAGCTCGAGTCCGCCCCTAGTTAACTGGTTGAAATCGACGATAGTCAGTCGCGGTTCTGTCGGCGTGATAGCAGAACCGACGACTGGAGCCCCGGGGCTTCGAAATCTCGCGTAGCGAGGCAGCCCTCCTGCACCCGTCGCTGTTCCTGGGCCGGCGTTCATCCTGGTACCACTCATCGATCTGTACCGCGTACGGGACAAAGCTTGAGCCACCTCCTCGCGCAGATACCTGAACAGTAAATACGAGTCAAGGAATTAACCCCGAGGACCAACTTCTACCCGATCCCCAAAATAGCTTCAAGGTAACCGCAAAGTTAGTGTAACAGGTTATGTTCTCGGTTGGGGTTCACCTTCGAACTTCCAACGAGCTCGATTTTTCACTATGCTGAAGTTGACCGCCGATTCACAGGTGCGTTCCGAAATTAACCGGCAGCGCAAAAAACTCCCTAGGACAGCGGGCCGCTATGATACTCACGAACTCATCAGCGCAAAAGAGATAAAATATTGTTGACAGCTCTGGAAGCTAGTTTCGGAACGCATCCTTGTAATTGTTTTTCACGATCAAGCTACTTGAATAACGGGAACGTTAAAATCCCGTTGCTTTGAGTTTGAGTCATGTCTGAAACAACTTTTTACGAATCGGCGATTCGTTGTCCGCGACTAGCTGCAGGATCGGTAATTTATTTCCTCAGAAGAACATCGATCATTCCCCGGAAAAATCTTCGTTATCTATAAAAGCTGCTCGTAACCGTCGAACCGTTTCTTAGCATTTCCGACACAGTCTGATCAAATGACCTGATCTGTTGCAAATGATTTCAACGACTAACCCTGATTCGAAAATCATTTCCTCGTGTTTGCAGACTCGTACAACAACTCTTTGCACATAGGTAGATGGTCAAAGTCGTGACTTGAACGGTTGGTTGAGTTGAGTTTCATCTGCAACCAGGTGCACTTGTATAAGTTTATAACTGAGAGCGTAGTGAGTTTTTAACTAAACCGATAAACAGGCGGGGCCCTGTGGTTCGTTGATGAGATCAAAGCTGACAGCCAAAGCAGAACGCGAGTTCGCGTCATCACGGCACGTATAAGCTTGAGGATTCTTCAAACTGATTGACGCTTGATGTTAAAGCCACCTGTTGTATATAAACCGATCAATAATTCCCAATTCGCTTGCGATTGATTAATCGGCTTTCTCATCACGCGATTCTCACCTAGATGATCGCGCCTCTAATCAACCCTCTCGCGATTCCCATGCAGCTCGAATTTATTGCCCTCCGTCCCCCCAAAATCCATACTCTGGATTACTCAATCCGGGAACTATAATATAGAATAAGATGATAATATTCAACCTTCCATAAGTAAATAAGAAATTCATGCGGATGCTCGTGACTTGGTACCAGTTACTTCCGTCGAGATATATCAAGGTCTCCTGAAAAATCGTCAATCTATAACTACCGAATGCCGTACTCATGGATGCTTGCGAGGTGTAGAGGGGCCGTTGTCCTCGCAGTCCTTGGACGAGGCTCTCTCGGAACACGGTGTCTCTGTCTGGACTGACGACCGCGTTTATTCGATGGTTGATCAGGTAATCCAGTGGGAATTAGTCCGGTCAGCTTGTAGTACTCGAGAAAAGCACGGCCCAAATTGCGCCCTACCCTGTAGTCTGCGGTTATGAGACCATCATTAAAGTTAAGGATCTCTAAACGATGCTATCAGGCGTGTTCGAGCGAATAAATTACCCGTGATAACATTTGGTGCAAATGGATATCAATGCCGGTCAGATCAACGAACCAAAAGGATACATCCTTCTTCTGTATAGGGCAAAATTCCGGGACTACCTTTCCTGCAGTAGCCATACATCGAAACTTGAATCGTATAGCAGTTGACACGGTCGCTTAATATTGAGCAGAGGTAACGTCGCGCGGTGCCTGATTTACTGGGATCCTGGTTGTACATAGTGTTCGATGCTTCGTAGTCTTCGGCGTGTTGGGCCAACAATTTTGGAAGGACCGTGTGTCGTTCGTACCTACGAGGCTAGCAGCCATAAATTAATTTACAGTCATTTGGAAGAGGTTCGTTGTGCAAAGGTTAGGCGTTTTGGTCTCAATACGAATGACACCAGAAAACTTACCGGTAAACATCGTCGTACGTATTCCCATAGACGAAAACTCCTGTGGCATTAGTATGCGCGTGTAAATCTAGAACGAGATCCAAAGGTGCCGTGGGATTTTTATCCAAACTCTCCAGGACCCCCCGGGTCGCCGCAAGACTTGGATGTGTCCAGTCTGATATCCTGTTCCAAGATCTGTTCAGGTCCATTCCCATCACCGAGGATCTGGAGATTTTTAAATAGTTAAAAACATTGACATGCGAGTATATAGACTGTACTTCATCTATTCCACCTGTAGTTCCCGAGGAATACTCCGTCCGGGTTTAACATTGGGATGATCTTGAAGACGACGTAGTCTCTCAGAACTTTTGCAATCGGATGATTGCTGACAAGAAAGTCCATAAGTCCTTGGCAAACGAAAGACGCTGGGGATTCCCCGGGATGTGCTCTGGTCATGATAGCAACAACTTTTCTCTGGTTTTCACTGGCGGTTGCTATGGATATAAGTTCTACTTTTCGTTTCTGAATCGACAAGGTCAGAGTTTCCTTCTTCACGACAGACGCGTTTGTACACTTTGTGCAAAGGTTCTCCAGGTGATTCAAGTAGCGTGTGTAAGAGTACGGATAGGTTAGTACAAACTGATAAACGTCATCTTCTCGGTCGAAGGCGAAGGCTATGCTTAATATATGATGATTCTGGTGCTGCACTGACTTGTAGTAAAACACTTGCCTCTTTGGTATTCGCTGCCATTTCGGTCTGCTAGAGCTCTTTACCAGTGGTGTCATTCCTACGCTGAAGAGATTCTTGCACTTTGAAATGTTCACTATGTTGAATATCACTCTTTGATCACTCCTCACGTTGTCTACGGTAAAATTGAACCAGAACCGGAGACGCGGGCTGCATGTATCTGGACGTATAAACAAGTCGTATTCGAATTCTGAGATGAGATCGACTCGCCCTAAATTTCCGGTCTCAAAAGATGCGTCGAAGCAAAGATGTCCTCGTTTGGCTTTTCCACTGTGGCCTGGTGGCCGAATTATCAGCCTGTTTACATTACCGAGACCACCTTCGGCATCGCTGTCGTCACTATCTAAAAGAGTAAGAGAATATATGTTAATGAAAACGAGGTTGGAAAATAAGTTGTACTGGAAATCATAGGGGAAGAAAACTCCAACCGGCTCTTCCAAACAGGCTTGTATGCTCAAGAGGATCTCGACCCTCCATCGGTACGGGATTAACTGACGATTACTAACTAAAACAAGCTAATAGTGCGGAAGACGATTGGCGAGAAACTAAAGCGAGGGCGGGATCCGAAACGAGTCGGCATTATACCTGCGTGCTTCCAATCTAAAAGTCACTTCGTACGGCGTGTTACCCACACTCTAGTTTCACACACGAGCCAGACATTGAAGGAATTCCGTGATCACGAAAACTGACGAGCTTAACTTCCATTACCTATTCCTTGCCTAAGGTTAATCAAATCGTAATACCACACACGAGAGCTATAAGGCTGACGAATTCACAACTCTGACGTGCAAAGATTTGCTTTTCTTGATTAATTAAATTAATTCTACCGGAGTCTGGAAGACCCTGGAATTATATCAGTCGTGGCATGATTCCTGAAGGACATTTCAAGATTGGAAGTCATTTCGCCCAGTGCCTGATAAGATCTGCATACGGCCTTACGGTCTCTAAGATTTGATGAAGAGCCGCTCGAAGTGGACGTTTCGTAAAAGGACAACAACTGTGCAGGGTTATTAAGGACCATTCAATAGTGTGGCTTCCGTAGGTCGTGTTCTGAACCATTCTCGAAACGCTTAACGATTCGATAGTCTTTGAGCAGGCTCTGCTTTTGCACAGTGGAAACCGTTGTGTATATATTGATAAGGCCTCGCGTGACTGAAGTCAGAGTAAAGCCGGGTTTTACATCAGGTAGATGGACACTTGGAAGATTGCATTCAGCAGTGCGAACACGCACACATCGAGAGGTCAGAGGTGAATAATAAAGAGGTATCAGGTGACAGTTGAAAATCGGTTATCAGCACATACCTGTATCAGCTTCCGACATATTGACGGTACTGTGGCTTTTAGGGAACTGAAATTTGCGGTGGAGAAGCCTACAGAAGTTCGTAGTTGGAGACACTTTTGGATACCGCGGCTGTTTCCTTGGTTTTGTTGAATCGATAAACGCGATACATGCAATGCTAAACGTTTTGCTTATCTTTCTTCAAACACTATGTGGCACAGAGGACGTGATATGTTAAGTACATTCGGACCAGTAAATATTAATACATAATACTTAACACCACACTCCGTTACTAGACGTACACCGAATACTTGGAAAGAATTGGAGAGCGTGAATAATTGCTCTTATAATAGCGTCGTTTTTATTTCCTCTTGTCAATTCTCTGTCTAAATATCGTATTGTTTTGAACTCTTAGAGTCATAACAAATCTGAATTAACTGACATTAAATAGCGATCGACGAACATTTGAAAGAAACGGAGTAAAACTGCGAGAGAATTCTATGTAACAAAAAGAGGGTTAACATCTTTTATCTCAATTCAAACGCTGTGTAGGTTGGTTTTTCCGATAGTACGCTCAGCAATCGAGGACTTCCAGAGTTGAGAAAAAGGGGTGTTGTCATTGCGCCAAGCCATTCGTGGGAATGCATGGTTCTAAGCCGGAATAGCCACGGAAATGGTTGGAGAGGTTGATTCAACGAAGGTTTAGTAAGAGGACCAGCCAGATAGGTATTGTATTCAGAATTTTTATTCAAATATGCAAAGCATTTCCTTGGGAGAGAGTGTGTCTGCAGGCAATTTTACTCGCCACGTATCCATCGCTGCAACCTACGTACTGTCTCATTAGGTATTCTGCTGAAGAACTTTATCGATCAGCTAACGAGTAACGACAGCGTTATTGGATTATTCCTGAGCTGTATAACTTTGTGAATGGAGAACGACTCCCTCGAACGTAAGTCATTTGCCCTTCTGAACCTCACAGGTGTTGCTTCAGGGCCGTTCAAAGACTTCTCGATTTGCCCGTACGAATTAGCTTAAGCTTTACGGTGGGAAATATTGTTGGGGCTTTTCGCGCAGTACGATTATGTGACTGAGCTATGACAAGTGCCGGGAAATTACGTGATTGCATTTCAGAAACTGGTTTATCATTCCGTTTCAATGTCATTTTCGATCGACATATAGTTGAGATCTTCGATTTCAGGCGTAAACCCAGATGAAAAGAATTAATTAAGTATTGATCAATAAGCTATAATTTAGGAACACTTGTCAATTCACATAAAATTTCACACCAAGTATAAATATAATTTAACGAAATAATTGCAATCGATTAGACGCTGATTGAATCAAATAATTTCCTCTGTTAGTTCTGGGTACAAATCTATTCCAGTGTAAGTGCTTCGTTATTCTATAAGGTCAAAAGCTCATCGGTATAAGTATACATAAATCCCAGCGTAGCGGCCATTTTGTTCACCGTCGCGTATAAAGACCGTGAGCTATGAAAGCGTAGTGACGAAAATAAAGAACTGAAAGCTGGAAATGGCAATAAAAGTAAATTTGAAATTCAAAGTCGTGGTAGTCGCAAATGTAAGTCAATTAAAAGAGCGTTTGATCGGCGCCATTTTGTGTGAAGATATTTAGAGTTCTGCTCAGATTCCCAAGGAGGTGGAGGTGAAACTTGTGTGTCGTGAATGAGTTTCAGCCTCGTTAGCAATCATATTTTATCGAAAGGAGTTTTTACAAGAAAAGTTGTATACATGTTGCAACTTTTCTCCATGGTACAATGGCCTTAAGGTTGCCGGCTACCCCTCCATCACGAGGACTGCACACGCGCAAGCGCACGCGACACCGTCGCGGTACAGTGAGAGGGCAAAACCCGTGAGAGAATGAATGACTGAGAGCACCAAACCCAGAAATCGATATTCGCTACCAAGAGCTTGTGCCCAGCCGTCTCCCATGGACGGCTGCCTCTGCCTCCGCCTCTGCCCCATCCACAGCTCCCGTTTGCAATCTCTACTGCAGTGCAGGCGCAGAGACGATTTTCTGCAACGATTTGAAAACCCGTCGACGAGGCGTGAGTCCACAATCGCCTACCACCTCTGCTATTCGATCCCAATATTGGAAGCGATTACAAGGCACGAAGTCGTAACGAGCACCATAATAAAACCTTATTAAACCGGAGGGTAAAAAGAAGTCTTCGTTTTTAATGTCTGGTCAATATAAATTTATTTTCAACTTTCGCGTGATCAGGTCGATACAAATATTAAAATTTCATCATTCCTCGGACCCTTGAGCCTTCCAGTTGAACCTCTGTCCATTCGGGTGGCAAGCAATTGTCTGGAAGTGGTTAAGCGACCTTGAGGAGAATTTCTTGGCTCAGGGAATCCCCGCGTCAATTGAATAATATTAGTTTCCTGGAGGGGCGTTCGCGCCCACCTCGCCCATACGGTTCCTCCAGAATCCCGGGAAAGTTCAGGAAGTAGAAAACGCCCTCCAGCCATCGTCGGCAGCTCTACCCCTACCTCCACCCTGTTCCACGCCAAGCCGTCCGGACTTCGAGAGCGCCGAGAGCCTTGCCGTTTCGCGGACTTCCTCCCTCGGGGACTCCAGGCGATGGCCGTGCGTCGGCGGTCTGGCGAGGAACTGCAAGGTTCGCTTCGTCCGTCCGCCGCTTGGAGCGCGGCTGAGGCGATTCTTGGCCAATTGGAGCGAGAGTTCGCAGAGAGTGGGAGCTCGAACCCAGCCAACTCGTCAGTTTAGTTACCGCACCACAAGGCATTGCGTTGTAGACACAGTTACCCGCAATATTATTATCTTACTTATCTTAATTCATTAAATATTCGTTCTTATAATTATACATTTTGTATGTAAAATATTTATTCCAATTGTCGCAAATTCAGTTATATCATCATTACTATTATAATTACTGTGTATATACATATTTTCATTACATACATCGATTCGAAATTTTTTTTTCTCTCTCTTTCTTGATTTTCTTCTCGAATCTGCAATATTTTTTTCGCGAACAATTGGTCGAAGATTTTAAAAATTACACCATACGATTTGAGTCGTGGATATTCTTCACTTCGTTCATATTCCGCGTGAAATTAATTTCATCAAACTTTCATTGCCATTTTCTAAAGATAAGAAACAATATATATGCGTACAATACAACGGGCTTTTAGCAAATATACGCACGATAGTGCCGGGTCTGTAATAATACACGCACGTGTTAACGCGTGAATTGCCGGCTGCACGCATTGAGAAATATTTTCAACCGTAATAAGATTTTATCCTCGCTTTTAGATACTATCGATTATTTGATATTAGAGTAGTTTGGATAACTGTGCATTTGAATATCGGCGGGAAATATTTCGAAAAATCAAAGTGCGTTACTTTGTTCCTTGTTCGAAACGGGGATCCGGGCAAATCGTCGCGAAACTGTTTCATTGATTAAACCTTCATTCGCGGGTAACATTGTACAATTTACAAACCTTGTTCGCGTTATTGAAATTACGCGCCAATTTGGATGAATTGTTAACTCTTTGTTAATACTATCAAATTTAATACGACAACCGGTCATTCTATCGCCGCAACAAACCACTTTAATACGATTTACTACCTGCTCTGTTACAACTATTAAAAAAAAAAGCAATTAAACCTACGTTCTGTTCTACTACGCTAAACATCATCCTTCAACCACTGATTTTCAACGTTAACTACTGGTACGTTAATTTGTTCCTTTACTTTGTGTTCTGTGTCTATGATATTAATCATATACTATGTAGCTGTTCGAATGTTTTTGTTCAATGTATGATATATATCAAAGTTTACCACGTGCGTATGTCCGTATATAGATACATTACGTATTTTTGAATGACTGCAAAATATCTACGCTTATAGATTGATACGTTATCAGATTCATAAATCTGCAGAATAAAACTGCAAGATTTGAACACAAACGTGGCCATCTTGAATCACACGAAGCTTAGTTCCGTTTCGCGCGGTTTCCATGACGATTAATCAACTTGGCATGAAATGAAATTGCTTAAAAATAGAAAAAAACGTGGAATCACTCGTTCGTTCGTTCGTTTGAAACGAAATTTACTACGAATCAAAGATTCCGTGTAAAATTCGTTCACATATTCAAGCTATAGCGTCATCGCAGTCGGTGTACCGCATTATTATAGTTACCAAACGTAAATTTCTAACGCCAGTGCGTTGTCAAGCGTCAAAAATCAGCCCCCGTTTCTCCCCTCTACCGCTCTGAAAATGGGGGGTACACAGTGTACTATATCGACAGAAATAGGGAGTAGTTCCTAACGAGAGAAAACGCCGGCGGCTCGTATTGATCCGTGAACCGGGAGGAAGGGCGCGCGTGCGCTGCCCCCACACACCGAGAGGCCAGCCAGAGCTGCTCCTATCCTTCGTCCGAGGGACAGAGAAGCGGGCACTGCACAGCCCGAGAAAAGGATAGGGTCGAGACTCGGGGGATGTTGTCAGTGGCGTGGTAACAGTGGGGAGGCGACCCCACCCCCCCTCCCTTCGCGCCTCTCTCCCCCTACCACCCCTCGAGCACACAGACAATGGTTATATGCAGCGATGGTTAATGTCCCGGCGGGAACGGGAACCGAGCGCTGCGCCGCCGCCGCGGCGATCGCCATATTTTTTCACTTCATGCACTCACGAGTTACGCTGCCCTTGCTTGACTTAACCCCCTTATCTACTCCACCTCCCCCCTGATCAGAAAACACGGAAGCAAAGCCAGTCGAAATTAGACCAAGTTGCGTAAGGGGGTCGCTAATGCATTGTCGATGAACCGTAAGGTCTGTGGAGGCTTGTTTTCACAAGACACACCGTAAAACCAAGGAGTGTAATCGGTATGGCATAGATACGACTCTTTTATGTGCAGATCGACGGATCGGTTCTGTCTACTATTTGTGTCACTGCTTAAGTGTGTCGTGAGCTTAATACCGTATGTCTTCTTAGTTCTTCGGGTTCAGGTGATTGACTAACACCCACGATCTGTTTCGATTCTCTTACTTTTTCGGTTGTTTCGAATTTGTTATCCATATACTCTTCAAGATCAGTGAATGTCCTTTTCACCTAATCACTGTTTTATATGACATCGTTCTACTCGTGCGTTGACTAATTGTAAGTAAGTCATACAGTCAAAGGTTACCCCTGAATGTTGGGAGAAAGGTGGCTTAGGTGGCTGCAGTGTATACAATTTTACAATGAATGGTCGGACCTACCTGGCAATGCAACTTGATTTGTGACTCAAGAAAGTCCGGGGCTGTGGTTTACTCTTGTCAAAAAATGAATGCCGAGCTCGTGTGAGTCGAAACTGAATCGGCTTACACGTGGTCTTATAACCTCTCAGTCGTGTACGCATTCCTCTGCTGTTCCGTTGAAAAAAAGGAGGTAAAAACGGAATAAATAGTTTTCGTATATAGTACCATGAATTCTTCATTATAATTCTTTTAAATATATACCCGGAGAAACTGTAGTTATAATAGGATCAGTAAACATTCATAAAAAGGACACAAATAGAACAAAGATGTACACAACTATATAACTTGTATAGTTCATCTGTTCCATCAGTATGCTTTTGCTCGTATACTTAAACTTCATGTGGGAATCGGAAATTTTGAATCAGGAGGGAAAAGTGACTATAGTCAGGAACTATTAATAGAGATTCGGTAATAATTTTCGTCGGCGCGATGCTCTCTTGTGCCTTAGTGCACAAGACGATCGGGTATCATCGAAAATTCTCGTGACTATAATCAATCGATAAGTATCTAGATTCCCGTTCGACTTGACCTGTATATGCAGCATGTTATATAGAGGTGTTTCAAAGCAATATATGTATATGAATCTAAGCATAGATTGTCGGTAATGCGGTGTCTCCAGGTTTTATAACTTTCATGAGCTTTGGCACGGTATATATATCTATATTTATAGCATATTTATACGACGACGTATTTATAAATTTCGGTCGAGATAGTTAGCGGTCTCGCGGGCCGTTGTTCGAATTCGTACATTATACATAGGCGTTCATGTCTGCACACGAATAATAAAAACTATACAGGTAGTGGAAGTGCAAATATCGAATTTACGATCACTGCGAGCCCCAACTCCAGCGTAAAAACCATAACCTCGAGTGCTCCCCTTGCTAAAAAACCGCTTCCACACCCCGGCCACGTCACAGGTTATAAATCACTAGTCACTTTTTTAAATATATTCCCCGATCGTGGAACACTAATGCAGAGATGCTTATCTAACTTGGGTTAGTTACCAACCCCGCGCCCAACGTTCCCGGGTATATAAGGTTATAGGGATTATATGTGATCTTTGTCGCGATCTATAATTACACAACGGACGAGTAAATTGTTGAGAAACGTATGAGAAAATACTCCCCCGTTTATTTATAGCCAATGTTTATACCGGGGTATGCGAACGTAACACGTGAGCATAACTTGGCCAGTCGTAATATCCTCAACTTCGGACGTGTGTATAAAGGTGTCGGAATGGGGAAAGAATGGAATCACTCAACATTGCGAACGTGCCTAATTTTTTTCAACCCAATCTCTTCTCGCTTCTTTTTATAGCAAGATAACAGCCGCCCGAAAACCATCCACGCTTAAATACGCGGAACAAGATGATCCTATTTCAAATTCAAAATAAACGGATCTAAAAAGATGATAAACAGTCCGAATCGACAGTGAGTCGTCATAGCATCCAACATATCGTGGGGAATGAAAACTGCGGTGCACACACCTACACTGCCTGAAAGGCACCGAGTCGTACAGATGGTACCGCAGCCCAGCCGGGAAGGGTGGCTCGATCGCTAGGGGGCTAAAAGTTGTCAGAGAGGGTAGAATAAGTAAGAGCCAAGCCCACTCAGCATACCCAGAAGAGCCAAGCAGAGAGGGCTTGGCCAGTGATACGTTAGGTACGTCCACTGGCGAATGCTAACTAAACGGGGTTGAAATCCGTGTGAGAATCCGGTTTTCGTCGCTACCGCTCCATTTTTCCCCCGCATCAAAATTGCGCAAAAAACTCTTTAATAATAAAGCATAACCGACTAACAACGAAATTACGTTCGTTAGGCGAAAGGCATCGAATAGATATATCATGTCGTAGTTTTACGTTTACGGCGTCGAGATCACATCACGTCGGCAATGCAGCGTCCTATGAATGTGTCCGTGAGTCCGTGTTGCGTCGCAGCGCCTTGTGAGCGTTGACGGCGGGGGTCGACGGCGGGGGGGGGGGGGGGGGGGGGAGGATTGCCGGGGTGGTTGCCGGCCGGCGAATCGGCCCGGAGATGCCCGAGTCGTGTCGAAGTTCTCGCGAGCGTTTTGCGAGGTGGGACAGGCGACGCGAGCAGCGAAGCTGGCAGCTAGTATCCAGGCAGCTTCCGCCCGTTACGTGTCGCGGTTATTTCTTTCCCTTTAGTATAGTTGCATATCGGTTTTTTCTTTAGCGCGCTCTTGACGCCGGGATAGCCGAGCGAGGCGTTGATATTATTATTCAGGCTGGGACAGAGATCTGATATTGTAAAACCATCGTTTTGTATTGGCTGCAGTCGTGAATAATAAATAGAATATTTAAACCATATTTAATACAAGAATAAATACACGCAGTTAACGCGGAACGTGTAAACACAGTTCGACGACTATAATATACACGTAATATTCATCACGAGAGAGTCTTGAGAGAGTCTTGAGAGCAAAAAAAAATTGGTTATTAAATAATACGTACATACACACATTTGTAATTTACACATATATTTATACGTATAATATATTATACACTTATATAGTGTAACATAAAAAACAAAGTAGTGATCATCGTTTACTGACTATATACATATATATACACACACACACACACATAAAAATACAAATAATATATTGAATTGTTTGTACATCTATATCGTACGAACTGTGAAAAAAATATCATTTGATATTATCTTCATTCCCATGTTATCTATGGATGATACCTGCAATCCACCACCACCCCGACGTAGTACATAGTGATTGACGAACGTGCCGATGTTGAATCATAAATGCTGATCACAGGCGAAAATCGCTGTTGTTGCTATTATTATTATTTTTCATTACTATTGATTTTCAATTTTATTTCGGGTGGTGGTGCAAGGACGTAGTATACTGTTGTTATACTACCCCAATTTAAATATTCTACTATTATTATTATTATTATTATTACGACTCTATCTACCGCTGCAAAATAGTAGTCAGTTAAAAATAAACAAAAAACCGCGCGCGTATTAAATTAAATCAACTATATACATATATATATATATATATATACATATGTGTGTACGTTAGACACGCAAACTGTAAATAATATAAGCGAATTAAAAAAAAAAAAAAAAAAAAAAAAGAAGGAAAAACCCACAAGTACACTATAAACTAAAATAATAAAGAGTTGTAAATCGAGGAAATCAAGAGCAAAGTGCCGCAGCAGTACGAGAAGCTGTAGTAGACAGGATCAACCGGCGAGGCTACACAAGTGCGTTCCTTACATACATACTAACGTCAAGAAGGTAAGCTAGATAGTTGCAGCAGCGTCCCGGTCTCTTAGGCCGGCTCGCGCGTACGCTTCCATGTACACATAACAAACGGTGATAAAAAAAAAAAAAAAAAAAAAAAAAAAGGCTCGAAATCGTCCGGGGAAATCCCCCCGCTACATGCCATATGCGATGCAATAGAGTGAGAAAGAGCCAGAGAGCGAGAGAGAGAGCGAACGAGAGGGGGGGACTAGACGGGCACGTGCGGCGGCACCCCAGGCACGGGCTAACGTCCCCGCGACGCTGCTTTGCTGCACGTTGCTGCGCTGCGTGAGGGAAACGCGGGGTGTGCCGTCTGTCTTTCTCTCTTTCTCTCTCTTTCTCTCTCTCTCTCTCCTGTGTGCGTGCGTGCGCTCATCTATACTATCGCGCATAGTTCATGTCCCTCGACGAAACGGCGCGTTAGCCGTGAACCTCGTCTCTCGCCCTGCGCCTAGAGGGTAGGCCGCCCGTTTTACGCTCGCATCTACGTGCAGCCTGATGAATATATACGTATATCGGCGACTTCGTCGTTGTCGTTGTCGTTGTCGTCGTAGTCGTTGTCGTCGTGGTGGTCGTCGTCGTCGTCAGCAGGGGCGGAAGGGGCGGATCGGGTGAGGCCCGTATTGATCCGGCGGTGGGCGCCACGCGATTTTCGTGATCCCCGTCGCCATGGCCACCTGGTCACAGCGGAAGATCGTATCTACGTTACAGGAAACGCGCGTGAAATACTGCACTCTGCACTTTTTCCTTCTTTCTTCACTCCGCACACCCTAATTACACGTCGGAATCAGTCTTTTGTTTCTCTTTTTCTTTGCTTTTCTTTTTTTCTTTTTTTTTTTTAGATGTTTTTACCTCTTTCGTTATTACCCTTCGTGGACGACATTTTGTCCAGTTTCCGGTATAGTCACACACTTTACAAGGGTTGTTGGGTTTTCTAAAATTTTTAATATCGATGATATCCGATATCATTCGGCTTTACTCTTGTTCGTCATATACATGCGATTCATTTCGTTTGTACAAATTCGAATTTTCTTTTTTCTTACCGATGCGAGGTTATTTTTGATGTATGTTAACGTAGGTGGCGACTAAACCGAATACACGAACTGTACCTTTATCATATTATTACTGTTTATACTCCCCGCTCAGTCGAGTTTCTTCTCTTCCTTTACTTTCTTTTTTTCATGCTTGAAGAAAAACAAAAAAAAGAAAAGAAAAAAAAAGAAAAGAAACAGCTCGTATACACCTTGGTTGGACCCTTATCCGTCGTTACACCCGAACTTATATGTGTGTCAGTTGTAATAAGACCGTTGTGTTGCTGTTTATCGTCGAAGGTCGTCGATGGTCGTTCGTCGCACCGCGTTAAAGAGAAAGACAGAAACTACGTGTAACTTATTCTAGTCTTGTTCTTAGTCTCGGGGTAGAAGATCGATGAACATATACCCTAAATTCTAACAATGAGAGAGTAGGTGTACGAGTATACATAACTGTAGTTGTGTCTCTTCTTCGAAGGCTGGTAGCCGGTGTTTTTGTCCTACGTTACACTCACGCATTTACTGTACACGAGTAACTTACTGCTCCAACGGTGTAGAATAATACCTGTAATACGTTGATACGTACAATAGACGCAACTCTTGACGGGTAACACTTATATTTGGATTACGCGTGTGGTGTATAACCT
The DNA here is from genome assembly GCF_021155765.1 of Diprion similis. NCBI lineage: Eukaryota > Metazoa > Arthropoda > Insecta > Hymenoptera > Diprionidae > Diprion > Diprion similis. The sequence goes on from NC_060114.1 coordinate 18,474,112, forward strand.
AGGGGCTGTGCGTGCATATACGTATATAAGGTAGATCATACGTTAGTGGCGTCGGGTCCGTTTCCTGGAAAATGCGCAAAATAGATATTGCGTGCTTCTTACTCTTGGGTACACATCGGCATGTACGTTACACACTGACGCACTCGCCGCAACCGACGTCCAATCCATGCCACCCGTACTTCTGGTATTTCAATCCGAACGAATTTCAAATAATAATTATTTGACAAGAAATTATATATATATTTGTATTATACTTTGCGCACTTGTACCAATACTTAACCGGCAATAAGGCTAGTTGTACTTTGTTGGATAACGAGAACGAAGTATTGAACAATTATACCGAATGCAAGAATCAAGAAGAAGAAGTAAGAAAAGGAAAATTGACGCTACATGACATCGAATAAGAGCTTCTTTACATCTTTTGAAAAATCTGTGAATTTCAAACGACTTTGAATTTGAGCGGAGAAGTAAAGAAAAGAAAAAAGTAAAAACAAGTGAACATGAGAGATATTTTCGGAAAATATCCGTTGAAAAATTTATAATAACTTTAAATTATATAATGCTTATGTAATTCTACGCATGCGTATGTAGGTACATATATATATATATATATGTGCAACATACGATTAATACGCACGTGTTTTAATAATACCTATATATAGGACTATAGTCGTGCAGACAACGGCGAAACACGAGGGCAGCAAGTAATCGGCTCGATTAAAAATTCCACGAGGGCGGTTTCACCGGGGAAGTCGGATCGCCCTCCTCTCGTTCCTTTCCCTGTCCCTTCCCCTTTTTCGCTGCATATGCATAGTACACACGCGTTATACACATATGCACACAGAACACGAGCAGCTGATGCCTGAAAACTTGTGACGCGTTAAGGAAGAGGGGGGGGAGGAGGGGGTAGACTTGGCGAAACGAAACAAGAAGAAAAAAAGAGTAAAAGAAAACAGAAACTACTATGAAACAAAGAGAACACATGCATACACGTCTATATAACACAAAGATGGAAAACGGGAAAATAATATCATGCAGATATCGAGGGGTGACCAGGGGGAATGAGCTTGGCGACGGGGTTAACGGAAAAAAATTGGACACGGGAATGACGTGTGATGTACATATATATATATATATATATACATATGTGCATACGTGCTGCAAAGAATGACGCGTGCCCCGCACAGTCAACACTGTGCGTGGCGGGAGGGTGAAAAGAAAAGAAGTGACGTACAGTCATGCCTATATACACATACACACACACACATACTTATATATATAAACGCCAGCGATGCGTCGTGATCAGTGTGCGCTGCATCATCAAAGATGGAGAAAAAAAGTGGAGAAATTGTAATTTTCATCACCACTGGCAATGAGAATACAAAGAATGTGTGAAAATAATTTTCGAAATTTTTTTGATCCACGTATTTCTAATCATCCCCGCAGTTGAATCTATCTCCACATCGTATATACATATCACACACATGCCTTGAATGTATATCTGTGTGTGTGTGTGTGTGTGTGTGTGTGTGCATGTATCATGGAATGAAAATGATTACTCCGTGTGTGCAGCTGATGTATATATCAAAGTCTGCGATGGCAGATGGATAAAAGAGGGGGGCGGAGGGGCGCTGACCCCTACGGGCTTCGTCGACGAGTTAGCCAAGCCTAGGGGGGCTCCGAGTGCCTGGGGAGCCCTTTAAAGGCCGGCTGGCAGGGGTCGACGTTCGGCGACCCTCTTCTTCTCCCCCCAATTTTTAAATTGGCCCGGATCGTTTTTTTCGAGACACGAAAATGAGTATGCATGCGGCACGCATAGACGTGCGGCAGGATGGTTTTTCGGAGTTATTATTATATTTATGTAGAGATGAGAAGAAGATAAAAAAATGCGTCAAAAACGACCGATTCGTATAACGTAATGTTGGGTAATTTTACATTCATACCTTGGGTTTCCGGCTAACTTGTTTGCGGTCCGAAACAAAATGCGAATTCGATTCTATACGAATTATGTGACAATACCTACTAATTTTTCACTTTAGACTACCTCGACAGTCACTGTCACGAAATTCGTATAGAATAGAGACTCGCATTTTGTTTCGGACCGCAAACAAGTTAGCCGGAAGCCCAAGGCATTAATGAACATTACTGTACATTATGTATAGTTAAATGCAAATTCGTGCGGCTTATAACATACCTATTTGAATAATTTAGTCGATATATAGATATAATAATATAACAAATGTGACGATCGATAATTTGTGTGTGTATATACATTATACATGTTATAGACTAGCTTGAGTATAGTTAGGTTAGGTTGGTAGGTAGGTCCGTATATTTGTTTACTTAGCAACGTCGAGAACGAAGAAGTTGTAATATTGTAGGAATACTTGATTCGTTTCGGGCAGTTTCTCTTTTTCACCCTGTGCATGGACGGGACTGGCTACAAGACGTTGAATGTAAGATTTCTGTACAAGTGTACAATATATATATATATTATTGTTGGACATATTTATGTTCGCTTAAAACCTCGTTAAAGCCGAACCTTAAGAGTAAGTTATAACTCACTCGAAGTACGTGTTGTGTGTGTGCTTTGGCATATAATCTCTTATATTACAGTCGTAATATTATATCTATAGATATAAGACACACGAGGCTGAAGACTTTATGTAATCGTCTCGTTGAGTAATGTCAAACAAAAATTGAGAAATTTGCATAGTTCTTTAGTCTGTTGTTCGTGAAAATTTCTTCTGCAAGAAAAATGTCTCTTCCGTCTGTCTAACAAGTCGTTACTCGAAAGCCCGAGATGTGTGCTTCAAATACTCGTCATTGTTTCAGTGCAACTTTTTTTTACTTAAAAAAAAAAAAAATATACTACATCGGGTTCTAAATGATTTTTTCTGGTTAAGTAATTCTTATCATTCTTACCATGTACTTTTATACCTGATGTTAAAAAATAGGTTTCGTTGATTTTTGTTGCAGATTTGCGCTAGCTAGATAGCAAAAGCAGCTCAAGCAAACTTTGAAAACAAAAGAAAAAAAAAAAAGAAAAAAAAGAACGAAGAAGTAAAAGCTGAAAACAAAAGGGCAACAGATTGCAATGATGGCGAACGGAATGGATACAGTCGTGCAACAGAATGGCAATTCGGCGCTGGGTCAGACGTCGCAGGAGGAATCGAAGACGAATTTGATCGTCAATTACCTGCCACAGACGATGACGCAGGAGGAAATTCGCTCCTTGTTCTCTAGCATCGGTGAAGTCGAGAGCTGCAAGCTCATCAGAGATAAACTTACCGGTAAGTATTTACGTCGATTGACAATTTTATTTTAAGTTCCAAAGTTTCAAAGTGAACAGTAGAAGAAAAATTGAATAGCGTAATAACCAAGTAGTGTGGATAGCGGAAAATGTCAATTTATCGACCACAATCGAACACAGTAATCCTTCCTTCCAGTTCTCATGCCCCCTGACCTCCACCTGTCATCTGCTAATAATAACTACGCAAACCGCGAGTTATCGACCGATTGCCGATGCAGAGATAGCTGTGTGTAGCCCGGGAGTTGGCATGACGGAAATATATTTCATTCTTAATTTACGGCTACTCTTACTCTGTTAAATACCGACAATGTTGGTATATTTTTGCCGTGCCATCACCGTAGAATCTGTAGAAAGAAGTTTTTTTTTACCAGGAGCCGCAGCTGAGTGGCAAGAATGCTTTAAAATCGCGAGGTGGACGGATGGAAAAAAAAAAAAACGAAAACAAAAGATAAACGAAAAGAAAGAAAAACGCCGTGTGGCGGCGGGAGGGTGGAATTAGATTCGAACCGGACGTTTGCGGGTGCAGTGTGCCTCTCGCATATAGAAAGAAACAGAATGAATAAAGGGAAGGAACAATGAGCCCGTGTAACGCGATCTTTCCTGAATAATTATTATGGGCCACTTCTCGCCGCCTGCTCGAGGATGGGAATCGAGAGGTTGTGTTTTTTTTTTTCCTCGTCTTTTTTGTTTCACTCTCTCTATTTTCACTCGAGGAACCACATCCTCGACACGTTTCGTCGTGTTTTTTTTTTTTTTTTTTTTTTTTTTTCTTCTTACTGAAAAATTCTTTCCTCTCACGGTTTGATTTTGTCCTTTATCTCATCCCCCTGAAATTTCTTCCAGATTTTGTAACAGAAGATTTTTAATATGTTATATACCGAGTCGTTCTTCGACCTGCAGCACAATATTTATTATGTCCAATCTCGCGACGCGATCTTGTACTCGGAGACGACGAGCGTCTTAGTCTTCTTTGCCGCTGCTGCTTGTGCTGTGTTTGTTAAAACGCGCGACGCTATTTCGAGAACTAAGAATATGCGGGGGCGTTCGTATAGTTTAGGATTGAAGCTGTGTGTCAGGCGGAAAACTCCGATAATTTTATATTACGTTATTTACGTGGGATACTGTGGTGTGTATGTATTATGTAGGTACGTGACTGTATTATACAACTGACGCCTGAGTGAGATTTTAGATTTTTATCTTACCGTGAAAAAACTGCTTTGAGAAATACACGGGAAAAGAAATTTTTTAAAGGAAACAACGCGTGCAGCGTCTCAACGGTAGAATTCATATAACATACCTAGTCGCCGCCTGGTTAGTAAGAAAGAGATTCTGATCTATACGGTAAACATTCTTCTTTGTCTAATTATTCAACACTTTTGAATATTCGTGTGGCTCTTATATCTCTTAATATTAATTTAGACTAGTAGACGACTGTCTGTTTATATTTAGAAAAAAAAAAAAAATTATAATATTTCTTTCATTTTATTTCTGACTACAATAGCATATATTCAAGGTACCTTAGGTCAGGGTACAATTTTTAATCACACGTTATATATTATCATTATCTCTTGCGATGTGATATAATTCCGTCGTTACAGCGATCTCAGTCGGTATAAAAGTTTGCGATCTATGTAATTATCGGTTTATCTCAGAATTTTTCAATTTATTGAAATTAGATTATTGTTTTTTATTTGCAAATATTTCACGGGTTATTTGATTATTTTTATTTAACAATATGTCGAGAACTTTTGGCTTGTAGGTATGAAAACTAGAACGTTCATAAAAATATTTGTAATCTTAACATTCGGGGATTAAAGAGTATGAGAAAAAATATTGACGGAGTTGAAGAAAAGAAAAAAATGAAATAAAAGATGGAAAACTCACAGCTGTACCGTAATTTTTTGATAATTTGCCAAATTCTAATGATAAACTATTATACCACCTGCTGCAATGGTGGTTAGATGAAAAAACGAGAAAATAAATCTAATTCACACAGATGTGAATCAAATGAAATACTTTTAATTTTTATTTTTGTCCATTTTATGTATGTATAATATATATTATTCATATTGTATTGAAACAATGCGAAATTTGTCACAAACTTACTTTGAGTATCTTTCGCGAAAAGAAAATTTCGCATAAAATATTCGAAGAATGTATAATACGAAAGGGTGAAATATTTTCGAGTCAAGTAAGTACACGGGGTCTCTCTTCTGTTCTGGCAACCGTGTTGATCCGCTGACTGACGTTGTCAACGCCGAATAACAACATACCCCCGTCACTTCGCACCAAATCTACTCCGGCGACGTTATTTCCTCCGTGTGTCAAATTTTTGTTTTCCTATTATTACTATTATTTAGTTTTTTGCTTTTTACCATTGTATTTTCTCGCCTCCTCTCGTCGGACTTTTTACTATGCGATGAATCTCGTCACTTATCACGAACAGTCGTCTTGTTTTGTTTGTTGTACGCTAGGTTCTTCTTTTTTGTATAAAACAGCAAAAGAACAAAATCCGTCTTTTCAGTTTGAAATTGTTTCTACTAAATACATATGAAATTTGTCGAGAATTTACTCTGTTGGTAACAGATTCATTTCTCACTAGTTGCCTCCGTCCCTTTGTATCCTCAACTTGTTGTATCATTAATTAAGGTGCTTATAGAGTCGCGTTGTACACCTCGAAAACGCGGTGAGACAAAACTTCTATACCGCTCAAGCGATCAGGATGAAATTTGGGCAATTGATGCCTTAGTCTGGCAAAAAGTGGAGCGACGTTTTACCTTTTGAAAATTTTGAAAAAAATTTTACAGATCGGTTATCACTCACCAAAATTGGGGAAAATTTTCACAGTTGCACCAAAAGGATCGAACTATCCGGTATGATGCCATTCGGCGCTGATGAAACACACACTTTGAGCCCAGTCCCATAAGATCTGATGGTAAAATTACGAAATGGCAGCTGATCTGGCGACATGTTTTACTGACCCTATGCGCATGTCGGTACTTTTTTACCGACATTGCACGCATGCATTACCGACATCCGTGTAATGTCGGTAACAAATGAGATTTCGGTGTTCTTCGTAATCGAAAACCAGATCAGCTGCCATTTCGTCATTTCACCATCAAATCTCATGGGACTGGGCTCAAAATGTTTGTTTCATCACCGCCGAGTGGCATCATACCGGATAGGTCGATCCATTCAGCGCAACTGTGAAAATTCGGCCAATTTCTGTGGGTGGTAACCAATCTGTAAATTATTTTTCAAAATTTTGAAAAAGTCAAAAGACGCTCCACTTTTTGCCAAAATAAGGCATTAATTGCCCAAGTTTCACTCTGATCGCTTGAGCGGTATAGGAGTTTTGCATCCCCGCGTTTTCGAGGTGTACAACGCGTCTTTATAAGCACCTTAAGTTGTATAAATTGACGTTTTCGTAATACATGGAGACATTCACATGTCCCACAATGCTATATATAAATAAATAAATTGAAATGTATGCATGCATGTTATATTCTTAAAACGATTTGTATACCTTTATGCCGAAATCAACTCATACTTCTATATATCGTATCAGATGTTTGTATGGTTGCAGGCCAGAGTTTGGGCTATGGCTTTGTAAACTATCATCGGCCCGAGGATGCAGAGAAAGCCATCAACACCCTCAACGGCCTCCGTTTGCAGAACAAAACTATCAAGGTCCGTTACAAGAAAAATTTGTTTCAATATTGACTTTAAAACAAAGTGTCGAAATAGAAAATAACGTTAAAAATATAACAGAAAGTCAGTTTAAATTTAAACAAAAGAAGAGTCAACAGCGAAAAAGAAGAGAAGAATCTATCAAAACGTCTTTAAATAATCTAGATACGAAATTACGTCTATTTTCAAAGTTTTTGTGATTGTTTAGCTTTTCTTCTTCTTCTTCTACTTCTTCTTCTTCTTCTTCTTCAATCTAACCTTGCTTTATTTCATCGTACAAAAAGTTGTACAGTGTAAAATTATTACATTAATTTGATTAATTTAATCAACTGATTGATTGATTTTTTAACCCTTCGTCGTTTATTCATTTATTTATTTATTTATTCATTTATTTATTTATTTATTCTTTTTGCAACGTCAGGTTTCGTATGCGCGGCCGAGTAGCGAGGCGATCAAAGGTGCGAATCTGTACGTAAGCGGATTGCCAAAAAATATGGCTCAGCAGGATCTTGAGAATCTCTTCAGTCCTTACGGTCGGATCATAACCTCGCGTATACTGTGCGACAACATGAGCGGTAAGGAAAAACTATATAGAAAAATAAATTGAATAAATTTAAACTATATAGATATTAATTTGCCTTTTTATTTTTACATGTATTAATCATGTTATTTCATTGTTTACTTTCATGTTCTTTTTTTTTTTTTTTTGTTTCTTTTTTTCTTTCCTTTACGTTGTTGGGACACGTTTTCTTTCGTCTTGCTTTTTAATCAATATCAATGGAGTGTTTATTTTTTTTTTTTTCTTTTTCTCTTCCACTAAAAATTAAAAATTTACTTTACGCTTTTCTTTTTCACCCTAAAAAACGTGAAAAAAAAAAAAAACTAGTCCGATTTATTACTTGAGAGTTGCGAATACCGGAAATCTCCTCTCTCTCTCTCTCTCTCTCTCTACATTTTTTAAAAAAATCTCTTCTTCTTTTCACAATTGTGTGTGTTTTTTTTTTTTTTTTGTTTGTTTTTTTGCCGAGTAAATTTTATCATTTTATCTAACTTGAATATCAGTGAAAGAAAATAATAAAATTACAGTAATACAAAAAATATTTGAAAACATATAGTTGATCAATTGTTTATACATAATTTAGAGTAAAATAAGGATAGGCGTGTAGGCCATGGGGTTTTGTTTTCTTTGGGGTTGGGGGGGGGGGGGGGGGGGGGGGGGGTCGGTGCGCCTTTCCGATTCTACCCTTGACCATAAAATATGTTTGAATGAAATCGAAAGAATGTAAGAAAAAAAAGAAGAAAGAACCCGTTTCTTTGAAGCTGTTTCAAAAGTATATTTTCTTCCCTTTTTTTTTTTTTTTTTTTTTTTTTTTGTTTCTCATTTCTTTCCAACTTCATCACAGCTGTTGTTTCCAGTATACTTTATTGTTATTCCCGCTCCTTTGCTGTTGATAAATAATACACGAAATAATTGATTTACTTTATATGTATATATATATATATATATATATATATATATATACAAACATACATTAATTATATACATGAAAATAGTGGTAATGAAATACGTGAAAAAAGAGAGAGAGAAAAAAAAAAAAGAAGAAAATTTCACTTCAACGTCTGTTTTATCAAAATATTCCTGCCGATTGAGAAATCCTTTAAAAATTCTACAACACATCGTCCTTCGAATTTTCATTTCGACGTATCACGTTGCTTTCGCTATTATTATTGTTATTGTTATTATTACATGTATGTACTTCGGTTATTTCTTGTATCGTATATATACCTACGTACGTTTAAATCCTTTAGCTAAAATCCAGCCTCATGGCCTTCGTCGTTTATACCGTTGTTTTAATTTAAGTTTAAGCCGCTGCACTTTGATGTTGATTATTTATATTGTGCGTTATTTTTATGGTTTTCTTTGGTTTTTTTTTTTCTATTCTTTTTAGTTCTCAGCTGCCTCGTTTCGTAAGTTTCAACAGAGCTTAGAGAGGCACAAGTCTGCTTGTTTTTCCGTTATTTAATTTCTCGTTTTCTCTTTCTTTCTTTCTTTCTTTACAGTCCAATTCCGCATTAATGACGAATTTAAAATTTAATATTCTTTCATATTTGCTTCACGTTATTCTTGCATACTTGTCACGATTATGATTTTTATTTTTTCTTCCTGTTATAATCTATTTGCAAAAATACAATTAAAAAATATAAACGATGAAAAGAAAAACGAGAGAGAGAAAAGGAAAAACAAACCATGACTACCATGACTATTACTAACTTATACATTATACTTATTATATGATAACGATAAGACTTATGAAACTTCACATACCACTTCGTCACCTAATGATAATACACCTTAGCGCACAAAAAACAAAGACCATGAAAGAAAAAAAAAAAAAGAAACACGACAAATTATTTATTCAAATTAGCTCGCTTCTAATTAACATGTTTAATGCAATATACGAATAGCGTATAATGCAGTATACAAATTCAAATTATATATATATATATATATATATACATGAACAATACATATATAAATATTGAAAATAATCTAATCGTACATCGAAAATCTTATACGTACGCGTGAGGAAAAATATTTCCGTTTCTATCTGACAAATTTTTTTTTTTTACACACGTTGGAATATAATTTTGAGAAATTTAAAGGGAACGTAAATTTTTTTTTTTTTTTTCTTTTTTTGTTTCTTTCATTTTTTTTATCATCAATTTTAAATAGAATCTGACTGAATGAATCTATCTGATTGAAAGCTCGCGTGCATATCAATTCAATTGAATTATTTGTGAAAAACTTTTTTTTTTTTTTTTTTATCCCATTAGTATCGAATCATGATATTTGATAATTTCAATTTTATTTTTTGCTTTAACGGTCGTAGCTATTTCTATTTTTCGTCAAAGTATTCAATTTAAATTTGCTGTACCGATGGAAAGTTCACTTATTATTATTAATATTATTATTATTATTATTATTATTGTTGTTGTAATTTTTTTTGTTTTATGGTATTCACGAAGACGGGTTTGTATTATTGTTGGTTTTTTTTTTTTTTTTTTTTTTAAATTATTTTTTGCTTATTTTTGAAAAACTTATTTAGCTAGGAGCGAGCTAAAAAAATAAGGGATGGTATATTTTTGTAAAAATAACGAGATATGATTTTCCGTTTCTGTTTAGTACGACAGTTTGTGACTGGCGGCGGAGACAATTTGCCCGGTACGTAAATCATATAATTTTTCATTTTTAATCAAACAAGAACAACAAAAACATATTTAAAAGAAAAAAAGAAAAAGAAAAAGAAACAAGAAACAAGCAATCCTCTATCCAGTAATCGATTGATTTCGTTTGTTTATTTCTCTCTTTTTTTTTTTTTTTTTTTTGTTCTTCTTTTCTTTTTTCTTCTTTTCTTCATTTTTAACGTTGTCTGTTAATTGAGCGAGCGAGATGCGCGTGATGATGCTTATCTACTTTTCTTTAATCTATAGTATAGTATATTTAAATATATTCAATTACTCGATACACAATTTTATAGATATTTATTAATCATATACATAAATCGAGGTCTCTGCAGGTAATGAGAAATTTCGATGATAAAAATGATCGCTTTACTGAAATACCTTTTTTTTTTCTTTTTTCTTTTTTATTAAATTTGTTTATTTGTTTAATAAGTTTTTTTTTTTTTTTTCTCAAAAACGAATCAGGTAATATGAATTCTGTATTTATACATTATACTTATGCGCGCACCGAGCCACTCACTGTATAATTACGTGATAAATTATACATTATACATTCTTAAACTAGAATTATTTCATACACGAGGATATTTTCATAAAGCATTAAATACAGTAGAGAGAAAACTAACTAAAATTATACGAAAAAGTTTTAGTCTCGACGACGGTTATTATTATTATTATTTGTTTTTAATGTTTTTTTTTTTTTTTTTTTGTGTGTTTCTCTTTTCGTTTCTCAATTTCATTTTATTCTGCTTATTGCGAAAAAAATGTTTCTTTTCTTTTTTTTTTTTCGAAATAGCTTCTTTTACAATTATTTCCTATCTATATATATATATACAAGTAAATGTTATATAGGTATTTCTAACTTCCCTCTGTGTGTTTCAAATTAACTCGCTTGCATATTATTATATTACACGTATGTATTGATTTTGTCTTTTCTTTAATGTGTGCTGATTAATTATTTAAGGATTTTTTTTTTTGTTTCTTTTTCCCCATTCTCGTTCAATCGATTTATCGACTTGTGACAATTTTTTCTTCACATTCATTGCCATTGTCGCTGTATCAAGTCTGTTTTGGGGATGAAAAATTACGGAAGTGAAAAATTTAAGGAGAGAAAAAAAAAAAAAAAAAAAAAAAAAAACAACGATCGTTTGATTAATTTATATTCAGTAAATAACATTCAATTACTTTCTACGTAAATTATCGATTCTTCAAGCACAGCATAATTAGTACAGTGTTTGTTGTGTTTTCCTAACTTCTTTCTGCTGGTCTGGTCTGTCTTAACAATCGCAATTATAATAACCATAAACTATAGTAGGGGGTTGATAAAGAATAGATGTATAATAAATTAAAAAAAAAAAAGTTAAAAAAAAGAAAAGAAAAGAAAATTACGATATCTGGCGTGTATAACAATATTTTGTGTTTCTCTCATAATACACCTAATTGTTGAGTCTTTCGTAGTGTTTGACGCACTAACAATAAACCCTTCGCTTACGCTGTTGCCTCTGTCTGTGACATGGACAGGCCTGTCAAAAGGTGTCGGGTTCATCCGTTTCGATCAACGGGTTGAGGCAGAGCGGGCGATCCAAGAATTAAATGGAACTATTCCGAAAGGCTCGACCGAACCTATCACCGTGAAGTTTGCGAACAACCCGAGCAACAACAACAAGGCAATACCGCCGCTAGCCGCCTATTTGACACCCCAGGCAACCCGTCGTTTTGGTGGCCCGATTCACCATCCAACTGGCCGCTTCAGGTACATTCCACTGTCGCCACTATCCAGGTACCTACTCGCCTCTACTCGCTCTACCCAAGAAAAAGAAAGTTGAAACAAAAGATAAAAGATAAAAAAAACAAAAAAAACACCACCATGAATAATCACTCGATACGCCGCTGATCGTTCGTTGTTATCTCGTTCGTTTTTTCATTGTTCCCTTGACAACAAGGGCTCCCTTTTTTAGTTCGATCTTTTTTTGTGAGTTTGTTTCTTTTTTTTGGTCTTTATTGCTGTTGTTACGTTTTTTTTTTCTTTTTTTTTTTTTCTCACGTCACTCAAACCTCATGTCCGTGTCCCGACATCTATCGTTCGGATTTTTGAAAGTGGAGTAAAAACACGCCTGTATCGTAGAAAGAAAAAATCTTCTACGACTTCGCGTTTCTGAGTTATTGACGCGATTCGAGTTTGGCGCTGTTCGTTGCGGACGTAACTTGAACCCTCAGGCTCCGCCCATCGCGCTCCGATTGGTCTAACTGCCTGAATTTTCAATTGCGATTCAATCGAGAACGAGAAAACGGATAACATTGTTTCCTAGACGTTTTTTCTGCCAGTTTTTACGAGGAATCTGTTTGTCCGAGCTGTTTCTCTCGACTAATAAGTAAACGGGATTCTGTTTATTTTTAAATCTAAATTCATGCGCTTTTCTTTTGTTTTTTTTTGTTTTTTTCCAACATAACCTCAACGTCCATGATTTTCATTCGGTCTTCGCCGCGATTCGGAGTAATTAAATGACGAAATTCGTTTCGATTATTTTGGTGATAAAATGGGGTATCTGTCGAATAAATTTTCGGTTGAAATTTAAATTCGATTAATCCTTAACGCATCCTTTCCATTGTTTCACCACGCTTTCTGTATACTCCTTAATTCTATGCGGTAGGGATGAGAAAAATATTGTCTCCCCCTCTCCCCCTTCCTCTGGTACTCCTTTATCTATTTACTGACCTGGTTCGTTATAACTAATTCTCATAACGTGGAAGAAAGTCTGAATTCTTTTTATATAGTAATATATAATTTTTTTCTCTCGCTACTCGATAAACATTCTCTATAATAAATTCGTATGCATAACTGTTATTAATATTTCATGAAACAGACTTTCTGTCACGTTTTTATTTAAACACGGAGGAGCAAGGCACACAAAGATTATTATTATTATTATATGTACGTGTTTAATTTTTTATTTTCATTTTTCACTTCGTTTATTTCTTTTTGTTGTTCGTTTTTTTTTTTTTTTCCTTCTTCTTTTTCTTTACCTTTATTATTTTCTTCTCGCATCATTTGAAATTCATCTTTTCAATTCTTCATACGTCATATATTGTATTGTATAGTTTCTGTCCATTGAGTTTTTTTTCCCCCTTTCGTTTTTTTTTTTTTTTTTTTTATTTTTGAATTTTTTTTACTGTCTTCTACGTACCGTATCGATAAAATCAACTTAAATGCGATCGGTGCAGTTTGCATAAAAATACCAGCAGTTTTTACAATATGAATTTGATGGTAAATAATGTATGAAAAAGTTTCTTACGTTCGAGTCGAAAAAAAAAAATGTCGAGTCACATAGAAGAGAGAGGGAGAAAAAACACATAAAAATGAAAAGTCGACAATTTTTACTTTTTTTTTTTTTTTTTTTTTTGACATTTTATTAAAAAATTGTCAAATAACATAAATAAATTTATCGCTGGTCTGTCGAAGTTCTTGACTATATTGAGAGAAATTAGATTGTTTGTTAATTTCTAACCTAACTTTTCCTTTCGTATGATATTTACCGTTGGTAATTATTGCGTACATGTACATACAAATGATTTTTTTGTATTATCCACTATTGTTTGGTTTATTATTTTGTTAAATTTTTGTTGCCTAAAACTTCGTCCGTTGCCTATACGATAATTCGGATCTCTTATGTTGTTGTTTTGTGTTTTGTTTTAGCACTGGCAAGACCATGCTTGCCATTAACAAAGGCTTACAGAGGTCAGTATTATTTTATATTTATCTGTTTTTTAGTTACGTTTTGTGTGGCTTGTTTCGTCGCTGTACTTTAATGTACCTATATTATTAATAATAATAACAATATATATATATATATAATTTTCTCATCTATCTTATATTTTTCCTTCTTTCTGCTTTCTGTTTCTGTTTTTGCCTTTTTGTTGTTTATACTTCCCCATAACTCAACGCTACCCCAAATGATTTAGTAATTAAATATATATCCCTTTATTCTGGACAGTATGTAGTTATTTTCTAATTTTTATTACAATTATTTTTTTATTTTTGTTATTATTATTGTTGTTGTTATAATTTTCTTCGTCGTTACTTTGATTGACATTATCGTCACCATATTCATCGCAATCATCATCGTCGTCACCATCGTCATCATCATCATCATCATCATCACGACCACCCACCATCATCATCATCATCATCATCGTCATCATCATCATCATTTTACTGCTATTATTACTATTCGTAAAGTGATCCAAGCATTACAATTTACGTAATACGTTCGTAAAAAATAATCGTTAACGGTTTTTCCTGTTTAAATTTTCTTTCAATATCTACGAGCTGTCTTTCGTACGAGATTCGGTGATTGTTTTTGGTCCCTTTAGTGATATGATTATTATTTTTTTTTTTCTCGTTCTTTCTTATTATTACTATTATTTGCACATAAATTCAATGTATCAAGAAGCTTGATTTAATTTTATATAGTTTGCAAAATTTGTTTTTTCAATTGTAATTTTTCTGTTTAATAATCGAGAATGTTAAGTTTTGCGTGGTAAAATTACTTTACCTTCTTTGTCCCAGTAAGTTTCTCTTTTTGTTATTAATATTATTGCCTAAAACCGAGACGAAGCTGTTGAGATGAAAATTGAAAATTTAGTTTCTTCAAACGACGTCGTATGTGCTTCGGACCCACGTTTACAAGAAACTTATGCCTTTCTTTTGCTTTATTTTTATTTTGCATACCTTTGCTAGCGGTGATATCGTTTTCTTTCCTTTAATCGTTGAATAGCATTAATTTGTTGAATATTTATTTTATGTGTACAACATACTATAAGCATATAAAACTTTCTTTCATCACATTTCACGAATCAATAATAAGCAACTATTTGCACATTGTTAGTGTGAGAAAAGTCGTTGATCTTTGATAAGACGAAGAAAAAAGAAAGCAAGAAAGAAAGAAAGAAAGAAAGAAAGAAAGAATGAAAAAAATTTACGTATGTAAGGAAATGTCGTCTCAGCAATTAACTGAGTACTGACCGAGATGTGCCTATTTTAACGCGGCTTGTGACGTCAAGTAGGTACGTAGTTCGATATCTATATACATACATAAGAAACAAGTTCTTTTTTTTACTGCGAAATTGTACATTTTCTTTGCTCCCATATGTTTACATTAATCTCTTTGCGGCATGTTTAAAATGTAACGTCATATATGTATGTGTATTAGGTATGTGTCTTGTGCATTGTACACTTATGGATTTGAATACAAAGTACATAACTGTATAATGCATGTATATATATTATATATATATATATATTTTATAGGTGTTAAAACTATCGATATATAATATAAATACTATAATATTATAATTTACTTATACATATATACCTATTATATGTGTTGGTAGTTTGGAAAATTATACTTTTCTTTTATAACCTTTAAAGCATCTAAAAATTTGGTAGCCATGGTCGATTTCTTTCGGTTTATCAGTTTTTTTTATTGTCAAATTATGATCTATCTATCTATCTATCTATTTATCTCTCTCTCTCTCTCTCTCTCTTTTTTTTTTTTTTTTTTTTTTTTTTTAATCTTTTTCTCTTGTAACGCGAACTTGAGTTTTTTTTTCTCGATTATTATTGTTGGTCAGATTTTTCGCTTTTAGTAGTCGTTTTATTAAATATTGTTACAATATATCGATATCGAGGTCTGATGAATGTATAAGTTTTGTAAGTATACGATACTTTCAACCATATTGCATTGTACTAGGGTATAATCTTCTCATCTCATCTCATCTCATCTCGACATGTATGTACATACATACCTGTACAGCAGAAACAGAGTATTGCGAATGCGAATGACTGCGCTTTTTACATTATTTTTATTTTTATTTTTTTTTCGTTGGAGACTAAGTACGTTATATATAATTGCTTTGTGCCAACGTAATTCTATATCTATACATATAATCAAGTTTGTGCCGCTTTTACTCTAAACTACTTTAGAGCTTGAACTTACTTAAAGTAACCCGATCAGTGATCAGTTGTGCCACATTTGCTATGGTGTCATCTACTTTCTTACACCGTGTATAATTGGATTCGTTTACATAGCTGATATAAAAATTAACTTAGATTTGTAAAAAAAAATTAGAGAAAAAAAACTGTAATGAAAAAATTTTTCGGTGTCGTAATAAAAGTGTAAAAAGATTATTCTATCATACGATATTTTCTCAGTAAAGCAATTGTCTGATTGGGTTAAATATTTTCGTGATATCATGTATGTAGAAGCGACAAAAATAATGTCGTCTATTAACATCATAAACTCCGGTTAAGTTTACAAACCAGCAATGGCGGGCGTAACTCGATCAGTGCGGTCCACCTCGGGACTTTGGGCAACTATTTCACCTAACCGATGCTCGGTGTGTAGATAATTCGAAAACCATAAGATACTTCGATGTTGGCACGATCGAAAAACATCAAAACGTTGAGCATTTTACGGTTACCGGATCGTGAAATGAGAAGATAGGTTTTCTAGCTTTCATTGACGGTGAACGACGCCATGTTTTCGTTTGAAGTGAAACATGTTTTCCCAAATATAGTCTAACGAGTATGCGAAGATCTAGATGTGATGAGGCGATAGGAGAGAAAAATTTATAGAAAAAAATTTAACGGCGGGGAATAAATGCGCGGGAAAATTGTCGATTACGGATAATTTCGGGACTAACGAAATCGTTTGGTGATGTTTCAGGTACAGCCCGCTGGCGGGTGACCTTTTGGCGAACTCGATGCTGCCCGGAAACGCGATGAACGGTTCGGGATGGTGCATTTTCGTCTACAACCTGGCACCGGAGACGGAAGAGAACGTCTTGTGGCAGCTATTCGGTCCATTCGGCGCCGTCCAATCAGTAAAGGTCATAAGGGACCTGCAAACAAACAAATGCAAGGGTTTCGGCTTTGTAACGATGACAAATTACGAGGAGGCAGTAGTTGCTATTCAAAGTCTGAACGGATATACGCTTGGCAATCGTGTTCTTCAAGTCAGTTTTAAAACGAACAAGAGCAAAGCTGCGTAGGATGAAGGAAGCGAGCTTGCCTATCATCATATCCTATTGCCGCTACAACGGCGACCACAGCCCCACCACCACCTCAACCTCTACCACCACCACCACCAAAAAATTAATAATAATAACAACAATAACAATAACAATGAATACGTGAATGATTTGGGCAGCTGTATTATTAACAAAAACAACAAGAACAAGAAAAAGCACAATAACGCTCCTGAATACCGGCATAAAAATATTTATACAATAAATGAAGGCTTACCTGTTGCACCTCGTCGTCGTTACCCTCCTGCGGATCTAACCGTCGCAAATATTGTCGAGGTTGTCAAGTCCGGCGTTGAAATTTTTACCGAAATGGAATTATTAGCTACATAAACTTTACTATATACACGATAAAAATCCTACTCTCTGTATATCGTTAACCAAGCCTCCACCCCACCCACCCCCGCCCCTTTCCACCCCTTTTCCAAAATTGCCCTGTTGGACATATAAATATGTGTGTGGTTCGTTGTATTTAATTTTCTATACCACGTTTTGTTTCGTTTATCTTTAATTTTCTTGCTATTTTCTTTTTTTTTTCTTTTTTTTTTTTTCGGATTGTCTTTGTTTTTTTTTTTTTTTGCTTGAATCCTAAATCGGAATCGGTTTTTCTCCGGATTTCTTTTCTCATCAACGAATGACAAACGACTATCGTTGTTTGTAACAATTGATTAATATTAGTGTTATTATTAATAATACTATATACCGTTATTATTCTTCTTGTCGTTGCAATATGTTTGACAGTGTTTCTTCTAGTCTTTTGCAAAAAAGAAACGAAAAGAAAATCGAGGAGAGGAAAAAAAAAAAAAAAAAAAAAAACGTAATATGACAAAGAAATCAAGCCTAGCTGTGGAATATTCGTTTCCCGTATACCTACCGCGTATTTTAACGAAAAATATTATAAGGATGAATGACAATGAGAAAAAAAACAAACAAACAAACAAACAAACAAATAAATAAAAAATTTGAAAGAATTTTTTAAATCGGTGCTGCAGTCGTTCTTCGTTTACGAAGAAGCGATGATTAAGAGAGAAACAGAGAAAGAAAGGGAGAGAGAGAGAGAGAGAGAGAAAAACATACAAAAATTGTAAAAAAAAAAAAAAGAAAAGAAAATCAAGAAAAAAAAAAGACAAACGAACAAACGAGATGGTTGAAAAATTATTAAATAAGAAAACCTGATTGTTGGCAAGGTAGATACGTAAATACGAAAGGAGTATGTATGTATACATATAGCCAGGGAGTAAATTATTATTATTATTATTATTATTATTATTATTACGATGTGACGGGTGAAATACGCTTTTCCCTCCCCCTAAAAACAAAATGAAGAATCGTATGTTTTTCTTCCCTTTTCTTTTCTACCTGCGAACGATATTGAAAAATCAGTAAAATTTCTTACAATCTCCTGCATCGCCACTGATCATCGATTGTCGAATATCGATATTAATGCATAATGAGAAAAAAGAGATACAGGTACATCGAGCGCGTTGGAATAAAAAAAAAAAAAGCAAAGAAAAGAATTTCAGATAAAGGAGAAATACGTAAACACGTGAGAGAAAATTATAAAACAGTATCGGAAATTTCGTCATGGTTCGTCAAGTTAGTATGGAATTTTTTTGTGCCAGACGGTTGGTAAAAGACTTGAGCAAAAAGAGAGAGAGAGAGAGAGAGAGAGAGAGAGAAAAGAAGAAAGTAGACGAATACCGTTGAAAATTTAATGAGATTCCTAGGAAAAAAAGTATTCGATTGTGATTACATCGATACAATCTTTGGGGCACTATTGGGGGGTACGGAAATGTAATTTGTTCCTCGACGCCGATCCATCGATTGTGAAGTTTTTTTTTTTTTGCCAGTGTCCGAATCGTTGTCTCTTTTTTTTTTTTTTGTCCGTTCTCTTATCTTAGCGGCGAGCTCAGGAAAAAAAAAAAAAAAAAAAAAAAAAACAGCGAAAAGAAACCAAACCAAAAAAAATCTCTCGACAACTTTCTGCGACGAAGCGAATTTGCGATTTTTGAAAAATTTTCTCGCGGTGATGAGGTATAAAAAAAAAAAAAAAGGCAGATGTCGAGCAACAGAAAACAGAAGGGAAGAAAAATATACTGCACCGATAATCGATAATTAGGGTAAAGAAACCAAGAACGAACAGAGAGATGGACCGTGAGCGAGGTAACGGGTGCCAGGTTTTTTGAATTAAAAAGCCATTTTACAGCATGTTGTTATTATTATTATTATTATTATTATTATTGTCATTATCATCACGACAATGATAAAAGACCGATATTACCCAGTAACGATAAAACTTATAGTATAATAATAATTAATAATAATAATGAAAGAAAATATAGATAAATGGTACGACGTATTGTAAAAATGAAGTAACGGTGGGGCAGGGCTCGCGGAAAAGTTTTTTTTTTTTTTTTTTTTTTTTTTTTTGCTTTTTCTACATTTTTTCGTTACAACAATAACAAAAGACAGAGAATAGAAACGAAAATTAAAAGAAAAGATGAAAAAACAAAGCGGCGGCGGCGGCAACCAAGCAAAGAGAGATGATTGAAGAAGAAACAAATGAAAACAGAAAAACGAAAATATGGAATCACGAATCTACGAACGTTTTCTAGAGGCAAATAATGACGAGTGAGATATACATATATTTATATAATATATATAATAATAAATAAAATTACGATATAATAGTTTAATTCAAATATTATTGTAATGAAGATGTGAGAGTAAAGTTTGTTTATCGTCGATGAACGGCGAAAGGCAAAACAAACAAAAACGAACGAAAACGAAAAAAAAAAACAAAAAAAAACCAAAAAAAAAAAACCAACAAACAAAAATGAACAAAACTTGAAGGAAAGAAATTTGTAAAACTCAATTTGAACAATTTTCGTGTAATAACCGATTGATAGTAAGAATTATTATCAGTTATTATTAGTTGTCATTATTATTAGTTTAACTATTATTATTGTAATTTATCGTAATGTAGCGGGCACACGTACTATAATTAGACGCTGATCAGTTTAAATAATAGGACTGTAACGAAAGAGAGAGATAGAGATAGAGAGAGAGAGAGAGAGAGAGAGAGAGGCAGAAGAAAAGAAAAATGCATAGATAATTGTGAAAAAAAAGAATTGGTAGGAAAGGGAATTAGAAAAAAAAAAAAAAAAAAAAAAAAATTGACTGACGAGAATAGCGAAGAATAGGTTGAGCGATCAACAAAATTTTTTTTATTGAAATGAAGAAAAAAGAGAAGAAGAAGAAAAAAAACGAAAAACAAAACAATAAACTAGTCAAAAGTATGCTTAATGTGAAAAACAATTTAAAATCAATACGACATACTTGAATATATATATACATATATGTATACACACACACACACACACACACACACACACACAAATAATTTACAACTTAACAATAACAAATATCAACGCTTATAGTTTCCTTTCGGTTTCATTCAATTACAAAATAAAAATTTTGTTTTGGGTTTTTCTCTTTTCTATAATTACATCATCGCTATTGTTATCATATTAGTATTATTATTATTATTATTATTATTGTCAATATTAATTTTTCTTACGTTTGATTATTCTCTTCTAATTAACAAAAAGAAAGAAAGAAAGAAAGAAAGAAAGAGGAAACATATATGTGAAAAATCAACCGACTACTTTGCTGACGACATTCCATCGTATGATCGATCGATTATCATTTACATTATAACAATAATAATACTTGTCCGGAGGTTTTCTTTCTTTGTCTCTTTTCTTTTTTTTCGCTTCTCTTTCCTTTTCTCGATTTTCTCTTCTTTCTTTTCTTTTCTTTTTTTTTTTTTTTTTTTTTTC
The DNA here is from genome assembly GCF_021155765.1 of Diprion similis. Classification (NCBI taxonomy): domain Eukaryota; kingdom Metazoa; phylum Arthropoda; class Insecta; order Hymenoptera; family Diprionidae; genus Diprion; species Diprion similis. Next base: position 18,495,283 of record NC_060114.1, read on the forward strand.
TATTCCTCATCTCTTTTTTCCGCCTTTCTCTTTCGTTCCTTGTAATAGTTGGAAAGAAAAAGAAAGAAAAAGAAAAAGAAAAAGAAAAACACTTGTGTATCCATATACATACATACATACATACATACATACATGCATACGTATATTATTTATACATACATATATATGTACTTACTTACGTAAAATACGTACGATATCTAATCACTATCCTTGTTATTATTATTATTCCTACTACTTATACCACCGATTATTGCTGCTGCTGCTGCTATTAATATTATTATTATCATTATCATTATTTTTGTTGGTTGGTGTGTGTGTGTGTGTGTTTTTTTTTCTTTTCTTTTCCCTTCCCCCCCCACCTTTTTTTTCTTTTTTTTTTTTTTTTTTTTTTACTCCGATACTTTCGTTTTCTTCTCTTAATCGAGACTATATTATATTGTAAAATATTTTATTTATCTTTAGTATTAATAAATTCATCTTTATATATTGCAATTGGCAAGAAAAAATTTTGCACACACAAACAGAGACAGACAGACAGACAGACAGACAGACAGACAGAAATATTCATACACGTATATAAATAGTATAAATCTAATAGTACGAACGTTTTGAACGTATCCTACGCAATCGCCAACAACGATGTATATCTCTACATAAATTTATTATTATTATTATTATTATTATTATTATTATTATTAGTCGTATAGTTTTCATTTTTGAAACTCATTCGATGCACCGAGGGTACAACTATTGTACGCCTCAGGGCTGAGACGTATATTATTTATTGATTATATTATTAGTAATTTTTTCTCTTGTGTATTTCGTGAGTATTGAAAAGTAAACATTGCGGTGGATTAGGAGAGAAGTAGAAAGGAATTAGAGAGAGAGAGAGAGAGAGAGAAAAGATGAACTGGACAAAAATAATTAAGTCGGACGTATTCATATATATATATATATATATATATGTAGTATTGTAGTATGTATCGCAGGATGTAAATCTCTTAAATATCTGATCTTAAGTCTAATGAATTATTATTCGCGTCGGTAGTTTTTGTTTCGGTTTTCCTTTTTTTTTTTTTTTTTTTTTTTTTTTGTTTTTTTATGTTTTTTTTTTTCAAAGGATAATGATTAATTTTACTATAAAAATAAAAAGAAGAAAATATAAATGATGATAATTAAAAACGAACCATCGAGTTGATGTTTATAAAATCAATTGACTGACGCGCGGTGGATTGAATATGGAGTATTTTGTATAACTTACTTATATATATACACACACACAACCTATGTCTAGTCTTGAATCTGTGAATGGATTGAGAGAAAGAGAGAGAGAGAGAGAGAGAGAGAGAGAAGAGAAGGACAAAACTAAAAATCATCCAAACAAAAAAAAAAAAAAAAAAACAAAACGAAGGAAAAAGATAAACAAATAAAAGAAGGGGGCAACGAGGGTGACGGATAACGAAATGACGATTCACTTTGAAATCCCGTTGGAATCGTTATTTAATTAATTATACAATTGATCGGTTTGGATAATTGAATAGGTAATTTCAAGTGGTTTGTACACGTATTTGTACTTAAAAAAAAATGAGATGAAAAATTCGACCATTAATAATTATAGTTATTATTGGTGAAACGTTAGGTAGGATAATTATTTGATTTAAATAAAATACAATATTAATCATTTAGTGTATATCCATATTCGTTATAACAATACACCATATTATTATTATTATTATTGTTATTATTATTACACTTACGTTTACGTCTTTTTTCACGTACGACCGTTTTTTGGGTTTTTTTTTTGGTCATTCATCTCGCCGTCCGCGAATATATATATCGTACAGTTTCGAAAGGGACGCTGAAAAAGAGAAGAAAAACGAAAGAGAAATGCAAAAAAAAAAACTACCCTCACACACAAACACACACACACACACACACTGATCTTATTGTAATCTTATCGTATTGCGATGGTGATTATTTTTCTTTTTCAGTACGATTACGATTATTACAAATACATCGTAAATAATATTTTACGTATTATTATTATTATTATTATTATTATTATTATTATTATTTAACAATTAGTAGTATTATAGTATTAACGGAATTATCATTAATTAAATATCGTTTCTAGTCTCGACGGGAATTTAATTATTATCAATAACGACGACGATTACGACGACGACGACGACGACGACGAAGACGAAGACGTTGATTATCACAATAATAATCTGAATTCTCGTTGACCAAATTCTAATAGTCGGTTTGATTGCAATTTAATTTTTACTTACTACTTACCCAATCATAATATCATTATTGTAACTTTAAAGCGCCTCATCGATTCCCTCACAACGAAGAGAATAGGAAGAAAAATAAACAAACATTTATAAACAAATATATATACAAAAAGTTGGGAAGTGGTAACACGCAAAAAGTGACAGGCAAAATTCTTTCTTCTATTTATTATCGTCATACGTCACGTTATTACACATGCGTAGACAAGAATTAACATCGCAAAAAAAAAAAAAAATGAAGATAAAAGTGAAAAAACAAAATCCAAATACGCGTGTGTAGAAAATGGTTGGAAACTTTTTTCGCATCGGTAGCAGTATATCAATTTCTTTTTTGTACATCATTTGTCATTACAAACACAATTACATGCGTATATTTGACCAGCTATAATTATCATCATCATCATTATTCTTATTAATATTAACATTATTATTATTATTATTATTATCATTATTATTATTATCATCATCATAATACGAAACGAATTTTCGTATACATATATGTACGATCCAAGAATTAGTAGTAGAAACAAAAAAGAAAAAGAAAAGAAAGTAAACAAAAACAAACGAACGAACGAACAAACTGGTAGGTTTTAAAATTATTACGCAGCATACCGATTCTATTATTTATCAATTATAAAATTATTATTATTATTATTATTATTATTATTATTATATCAACTATATCGCAACAGTCTTTTCTTTTCTCAATTTTTATTCTCCATTCTTTAATCTTCCTCTTCTATAGTATAACGACAATTAATAGTTGTTGTTTTTTGTTTTCTTTTTTTTTCTTTTTTTTCTTTTTTTGTAAAATAAACCATCATATTATACATATTTAATACATATACAATTTTTGGTTTACTTAAAAACTGCTACCGTATACTCAAATAATACTTCTATACTAATACTAATTTACATACCCGATTATCAACCGCTGCTACTACACGACCATCGATTCAACCTGCAACTACGATCGCTATTTTCGACAGAAAGCAAAAAAAAAAAAAAAAAAAAAAAAACAAACTAAACAAAACAACTACTACTACTAACACCACCACCACCAATAATAATAATAATAATAACAATAATAATACTACTACTACTACTACCACTTCTACTACTACTACTACTGCTACTACTACTACTACCACCACTACCTACTACCGAAACTCACTATTATCAATTATTTATTTATTTATTTAATTATTGTAATTATTATTATTATTATTATTATTATTATGATTATGATTATATAACGTAACTGCAATTATGTTTTATTTGAGGATTAAACTGATTTGCGTTTGGTTCAAATGATGTTTGTTTTATTTCAAAAGATTACACACATTATATACATCATGCATATACTGTGTGTATATATATATATATATATATGTATATATATATCGCATACACCATATGTGTATACATGTGTATGTATATGTATGTATGAATTTTATTATTTGATGTGTACAAAAAATATTCAACCTCAGTCCTGCTTTCCTCTATACATCCCATCATCCTTGTTAAAATAATACTCAAACGAGAGGATAGAAATAATAATCAAATATACACGCCTGCATGATATTTTCGTGATTATTGTTGTTGTTGATGTTATTATTATAATTATTATTCATCTTACAAGTATCATTTCTTTTTTTTTTTTTTTTTTCAGTTCAATTTATAGTTGCCATTACGATTATTATTATTATTATTATTATTATTATTATCGTTGATATTATTTTCGAATGGTTCCTAAGTACGTATTATATTATTATACAAACATGAAAAAAATCTCTGAACGTAAAGAAAGGTGAAACCCAAAAAAAAAAAAAAAAAAAAAAAAAAAAAAGACAGTGAGTAACATGAATATAATGTGATATTTTGTCATTCCATATACATATACATATACATATATATATATACATATTAATGAACAACCTCTACCGATATATATATATATTATACATATATACTCGTACATATACGATAAACGCAATTGAAATGTTTTTCAACTATTTATAAGTATAAATTTACGACGGTATGAGGTTTAAAACACGAGGGAACTATTAGGATGCATTTTATGTGTCTAATTACCTTTTGAGGTAACATTCGCTTACGATTATGTTGATATATTATGATGTAATCGAGACTTCATTGAAATTGAACAACAGTGTGAAAATTTTATTCCTTCACAGATATCGTTGCTTATTATCGAATTTTCGATCGCGATTTTGTATTTTTCTTTTTTTTTCTAATCATACGGATTTTTATCGAGACACACACACACACACAACAAACAAACAAACAAACAACAAACAAACAAACAAACAAACAAACAAAAGTTTGTATTACTGAGAAACTGCCGCGTTTGTACGAGTTGAGGTTAAAATTTTCGTAATATTATCGATTAGCAGTGTTTTCCGGTGAGGAGGGAATTTCCTATATTATTATTATTATTATTATTATTATTATTCATTTCTCCTTACTTTTCCACGCTACTATACGTTTCATCTCCAGAAAACGAATGAAGAAGAAGAAAGGAAAAAAAAAAAAAACAAATAAAGACAAAATAAGAAATTGAACGGATCCGCGTAACGTGTGATTATATACATATATGTATATAAATTAATACGAAATGAAGTAACAGATCTCGATTAAACTTCCTTAACATATATATGTATACACACATATGTATAGACACATATGTATATACGTATTAATGAAACGCACACATATTATTATAAATATAATAGACACACGTGTAACGTACACGGAATACGATTTGAAAAGTATTCTGAAATACTTAGGCGCACAATGATTGCATAATATATATATATATATATAATATATATTTATATATATATTAATTATGCGTTGTAACGATTATTATGACGTAGACGTATCAACCGGTATGAAATACTATTTAGTATTTATATTGTCATTATCAACGTTTACGAAAATTATTCGATTTTACGTAAGCTGCAGGTGTAATATGATAACCGTCGAGTATGCGAGCCCCACCTGTTTCTATTATTATTATTATTATTATTATTATTACTATTATTATTAATAATGTCATTATAATATTATTAGCCGTAATTAGAATCGTTGTTAAATTTATTATTTAATAATAAATTGTGCTGTCATAATAATCCTAGGCCCGAAAACTCGCTCACATCACGTTGATATAAATATATACATATATAGAGAAGAGGGTGGTGCAAAGTGTGGGCCAGTTGAGAAAATAATGCCTGAAAATCAGAATAAAATTTTCAGAATAATTATGGTCTTTGAATAATTCATATTTAATAAAAATTTCAAGTGGTCGATTTTATCCCTTGTTATTTAAAAAAAATTTTAAGGTGCCCACTTTGCCCCACCCTCCCCTATATATATGTATATATGTATATATACTCAAATACTCGCGTTGAAAATCGCAAGAAGCACGAATATTGAATGACAAGATCAAACACGGATATTACATTTTTGTAATTAACATGATTCTATTATTATTATTATTATTATTATTCTCATTATTATTATTATTATTATTAATGTCATTGATATGAATATTAAATATCACGATCATTACGTTAGATAATATTATTATATTACGTGTATTCGGTATTTACGTCTTAAAACTGCATTTGCTTACTTATATAATCGTTGTTAGTTATTATAATTATAATTATATTATCATAATTGTACGGTGTATGAGGAAAGACGATGAGGATAATGATTATTTATTACGATGAATCGAAGATGAGATTAATTACAACTGTATTGCTACCTGCGTCGAGAATATTGTAACGATGATCAGACTAAGTATGTGTATATGCGATTATAATTATTTATTATCATATATTATTCATAATGGGTCGGAGAGCCAGTGGATGATTACCGCAATGATGATTAAATATATATTTAACACATTATACCTACATTGTATACATACGTATTAATATATATTCAATATGCGCGACGTTTTGGGTTTTTTTTTTTTGGTTTTTTTTTTTTTTTTTCTGTCTTGAAATCTTTGACACAAAAAATAGAAAAAGACAAGAACGAACGAACGAACGAACGAACGTACGTAAGCAAGAAGAAGGGAAAAAAAGACAAAAACGGAGAAAAAAAAAAAAAAAACAGCGCAGCATTTCTAAAATGTCTCGGGTTTACGGAATAATAAGAGAGACAGACGAGCCGTTAGGACAAAAAATAATTATAATATAATAAAGAGAAAGGAAAAATAAACGTTTTTTAGCTTATTTGTGTATAAGGTATATTATATTATGTCATATATATATATATATATATATATATATATATATATACATACATATATATACACATGACATTTATATTAATTATATAATTATCTTAAACTATATTAAATTAGTATTCACCATTAATTATATTGTTGTACTACTACTTAGTACTATTTATTATATAACTGTATATTTATATCACGCATTACTATCGCAGACAACATTAATCACAGAAGGCAAAACAAAAAAACAACAAAAGAAAAAGAAAAAAAAAAAAAAAGACAAATCCAACAAAAACGAACATAACAATTAGAAAATGACAAAAACAACAAACAAACAAAAGCATTGCTTATGATATACACATATATATATATATATATATATATATATACAATATACCACTGAAGTGAAACAGGTGTACAATGTCTTTCATTGGCCATGAACGATTATTAATATACATATATGTTATATACATTTAAAACGCGAAAATTATTGTATACAAATAATATTCGTGAATTTTTACCGTTTTAATATGTGTTTTTTTTTTTTTTTTTTCCTAATCCGAACAATAATAATAACAATAATAATCGAATCCTATAATAATAATAATAATAATAATAATAATATTTATGTGTACGTCTGCGCAACGGTAAATACTCAACAAGAAAACAAGAACAACCCTTTTCATACATGAAGACTTAATACAAAAACAAAAAGAAAGAGAAGAAGATGAAAAAAGAGAACGAGTTAGAGAAAAAGTCAACTCGTTGATCAGTCATGTTTTTTTTTTTTTTTTTCTTTTCTTTTCGTACAACTTGTGATGAATTTTTCACTTCATCGTCGCAACAGACTGTGTAAATATTATAGAAAATATAACTCGGTTCGAAAACTTGCTGCCTATGGAAATGAAGTGAACGGAAAAATGATGAAGAGAAAAAAAAAAAAAAAAAAAAAAAGAAATGAATTACCGTCCACGTACATCATTTTGGACAATTTTGCAAAGAAGAAAAAGAAAATAGATGAAACATTGACAGTAATAAGGAATAAAATTACCCAACGGGACTTGAGCACGTGGTCTGTATTATAATATACGTAGTCTCTTTTCTTCTAACCAACCTGATATGGTATATTATATATATATATTTCGACTGTTATAATTAAACATCTACGATATATATGTATAATTGTGATTATACGAAGTAGTACTCGAATCGCGGTGGATAAAAGACAAGGATTTACAGACTATTATTATACACGTAAAAAGCAATATAATATAAAAAGGAAGGGGTTTCGGTTGTTCGATGGATGGGCGGGGAATATTTGACAAAGAAAATGAATAAAGAGGTGAAAATGCATTACGTATGGAGATTGATTTTTATTATATACACAAACATACATAAATATATATCATTGTCAAACTGCAGCGGTACCGCGCAACGGACAATACACAATATCTCGATCGACTGGATGTCGCATAGTTAGGCTTGTCAGATTGTATAGTTAGACGTCGGAACGCGGGGATTTCCCTCCGTGACTCGCGCGGTGACCGCGCACCTTCGGGCGCGGGAATATTTGAAAGCTAAAAGAAAGTGAGCGTCGAGTTATTGACACAGTCTCTCCGTAACATAACGGCAGCGTAAGTAATTGTGAGTAAAATAATACTCGGCTTTTATTTTCCACATTTACACCGATCTCCGTTTTAATTAGTGCTATTTCACTCTCCATCCCGCAAGTTCGACTTTTTGAACTCGAAAATTATACATTTTCTGCTCGTCTCTATACGGGCGTATGGATAATAAAAACTGAAAGAGGAAATAAAAAACGGGGCAAAACGAAAGGGAGGAAAACAAGAATGAATTGGTTTGGTTAGACATTTGAAATAATTAAATGTCCTCATCCTGACGGCGATTGACAAAGGGGAACAACGTGTATTACGATGACGACGACGAAAACAATGACTTGTACATGGTACTTGACGGCACAACAGCTCCAGCTCACCTGTAGGCCTAACTAAACTAATGCTAATAATAATAGTAATAATGGTAATGATAATATTATTATTAATAATAATAATAAAAATAATACTTCTATACTAACGGAGCGCGATGTGAAAAATGTTTTATTAAACCGAAACAAAAAATTTATACGGAATGGAAAACGAGGGGGAAAAACAGGGACACCACATTATACATCCATATAGGAAGCAACCGAAAAATTTCAAAGAAATATACAAATATTGTACAAATTGCGTGAGCAATTGAAACAAAATTTCGAAGCGAATCACAACGATGATATTGTACGTGCATACATATGTATATTGAAAATTAAAAATATCCATACGTATTCATGTATGACACAAAAACTATACTTGAGATTACTGAACTAACTAATTATGCTATGGTATATATTCTCTAATTGAATAATTATATATATTACATATACATCTAAACTTCTGTAAATGTTTTAATTATTATAATTATTGTGATCATATATAATTATTATAATGACTATATTATTATTATTATCATTAATTAATATCTATATAAAATAACAGAATAAGAATTTAAAGAAAAAAAAAAAATTAATAAAAACAAACAAACAAAAAAACGACAAAAAAACAAACAAAAAAAATAATAATAATAATGGTAGCTAGTTTGTCAATGGGTGTACAATATTTAATTACAATATTATTGTTATGATTATTATTATTATTATTATTATTAATATTATTATTATTAATATATATTGAAAAGGCAAAAAACATGTATATTCAGTAATTACAACACGAAGTAACAAACGCAAAAACGGAAAAAGACGAAAGACAAATAAATAATAAATTGACGTAAATTTTACAGATCAATATGCATATTACGATTCCTGTCTAGCAACAGGGCCTCTTGTTTTCATTTTTGCAAGTATCTATATATTCGGTATTTAATATTATTGCTATCACTATTATTATTATTATTATTATTATTATTATTATTATTATTATTATTATTATTATTATTATTATTATTGTATGTATACTATTACATTAATAGATAGGGTAGGAATAATTTTGTGAGTTAAATTATTGATAAATGAAAAAGCAAAAACGATAATAAAAATGAAGATGAAAAAATCGATCTACGCGTAGTATATAATTATACAAATTGTGTATACGTGGTGGTTGGCTAGGTGAGGTGATTTCAAAGAGGGCTGTCGAGTGTGATAGGGGCACAAAATAAAAAAAGATGAAATTAAATTGAAAAATGAAAATACAGCAGCATCAAGAAGAACGACCGCAGCCGCAGTGGCAGTAGCAGAAGGATTATATATACACATATATAGAAGTACGGAATAAATTCAGTATGTTTCAGATTCAATAAATCTATTAAAATAATAATAATAATAATAATGCTTAATTAAGAATACAGTATAAATAGAATTATTTGTACGAAATAATTGGTATATATTGACGTGATATAAACTATATAATTATATTATGGATATACATATGTATACTATATACACACTGATATACATATATGTATCTATATATATATATTATATAGATCTTATAACGTAACGTGTACAAAACGTTATACATATGATTATATACATGCATATATTGAATAATAAAGAAGAATTTAATATTTCGTGGAAAATGAAAAGTGCGAAAAAAAAGAATTGTGGAAAGTAAGAGAGAGAAATCCCTTTCGATTCAAGTATAAGTATATGTAATATCTAGGTTTCCTTGTCGTTTGATGAAGAGAAGAGAAATATGTTGATTGGACGCAACTCGTGCGATATTATTAACTTTATACTTGTATTATTAACATTCAGCACGGTTGTTTTGAAAAAAGAAAAATTAATTGGACTGTAAAAACAAACATGCAACATTCCCACATGCATTGTTTCATTGCACATTCGTCTCGTATAATAATAATAATAATGAATCTGAAATACTCTGGATATACATGCTATGATATTATAGTTCTTTTAACACATTCTGTGATGGGACAATTAAGAGAGATGCATCACTCATGGTACGCATAGTTTACATTATACTATACCCTACAATTGCTTATCTTGATATCGACCTCTATTATGATGATTATTATTATTCTATAGTAATGTTCCAAGACGCATTAATTGTTAAAGAAAAATGAGAATTGAATGAAATTAATTAAATACAAACCGAGTAAAATGAGGTGAAAAAAGTAATATGTTTGAGAAAAATAATATACATATTACTTTGTAAAGTAATTCTGTATAAAATTAAATTTCATACAATTATTATTAATAATATTATTATTCTTACTATTACGATTATTCTTATCATTATACATATAATATCACCGGAAGAGACATCTAATAACTACCGCGCTCGTCGTGAAGACGGGAAGTAAAAACAACAGACGTGAAATAAGCAACACATTATGAAAAAAAGAATTTAAATTCTTAACCATGGATATTATGCTGCGTAGCGCGAATATTAATATAAATAATGTTCTGCGGTATCGGAGAAATATGCCGGTAAGTTGAATGATGAGTGAAGGGATAATAATATACATTGTTAGCCTTTAGATGGTGTTAAATCTAATGTTAAACAAGAGATAGAGGATCGGAGAATGTGATAAAGAGAAATTCGTAGTACTCGAGTACTCGTATTTGTGTTTTGTTCTCAAAACGAATTCTTTTGTTATGTACCGATGATGTTCAATTTTTAAATTCGACGTTCAGGGGTTGTAAAAATATAATCCATACATATTATGCAGTAACGCCTGGCGAGATAATCACGTTTTTAAATGGAAGAAAACTTATTTTAACAACAAAGGGGGAAAGGATCTGAAAATGGAAAAATATGTGGGTCACTTGTCTTTGGTTAGGATTTTTTTTTTTTTTTTTTTAACTATTTTGGTTCCTCTGGAATTAACTTCGGCGGTAATAAATTACGTGGAGTCCGCTTACGGTTTGTGTTTATAACGTAAATACATGTACACACACACACACAGACTCACATACGGTTAGGAGAATAAACTGACGCGGGAGCCCGGTCTTAAATTTAGCGTTGGAATTTCCATCAGAGTGGCGCGAGGAGGCGGCAGCCAACGACACGGAATGTCGTATAAAACGATCTCTGGATCCTTACGGATTCTTACGGAAAATACATTCTCCTTATCACCTGCTGACCCATCCTCTCTCTCGAGGACAGCTCGCGGGCCCTATATTGCAATATTTGTACTTTTCCATGTTGAAACCTCGATATACAATAAATTATATTAACAAATTTTGAACCAGTATCGTTATTTCACTCCGGTTACTCGATCAGTCGTATTCCCACATCTTTTCGATGCAGTTGTTCCCGCGCTTAATTGCTTGCAATATAGGGAATCCGCTAACGAGTAGAGCTACTTCGCATGCTTCTAGAGCAGTCTCGAATATTCTATACCTTTTAATATAGGCGATGGTTCATCTTTAGGGTTGGAAATCACCGCATGCATCCTTTACTTCATGGGAGAAATACATCGATTTGCGGTTGGTTGAAGGTACCAAAATCAAGTAGGGATCTCACGTGAAACTTGTACGACGAGCCTAATTCGACAAGCTGAATTCTCATTTCTTAGACACTCTTTTGAGGTTGAATGGTACCTTAAACATTCTTGCTATCATTTTATTTTACTCGAGGTAAGCTTCGATTAGTTCCGAGTGCCAGAAGTTATGTTTCAGTCAAAATAAAATCGCAAGCGTGTCAACGGCAGCCATATTAATTTCACGCTACCGGCTGCGATTCATCTGTACAATATATTGTAACCATTGCTTTCTCAAGGATTTTGTCACCAGTTTAAAAAGTATCTTCTAAGAGTAGTTGAATGGAATGGAGGTTAAAAAAAGAGGACGATTTTTTGTATTTGGTATCTATAACTTTTTTTAATTTATTTTTTCACAGAAGCGCACGTATCATTTTATATTTATATAATATACAGTTTGATGATGTTTTTTTAATCATTTATAGCGGTTGCAATTCTCGCTTTCCACCAGTCGTCAATCCGCACGTTACTTCCGTTGTTTAGGTGCATATTCGAGGCCTCTTATGTACTTCTTATTTATCTGGTATTTTTCTAAAATAAAAAATATAACAGTAATATAAAAGTTTTCAACGGAAAGTGCAAAAGAAGGTAAGCTTTCTACTTACCAGTTAACAATTTATAAACGTAGAGAACTTGGTTGCCTTGTACAAGGACACTAGGCGTTTTTTTTCCAGGTACATCAGTTATTGTAGCACTGGCTCCAATTCCTTGACACTCTTTGCTGAATTCTTGTAATTTTATGCCAAAGGTTTCCAAGTTGTTCACCAACGTCACCTGAGAAAAGAATGAAACACGCATGGGGTCGCATTAAGTTCAACAAGAATAGAAGCCCTGGATAAGTTAATCCTTGAATATCAAGAATTGAAAACAAACCTTTTTATTTCCAGACCTAGTAGCGACTGTGATATCAATCGGTTCCAATTTTCCGCTTCGTACCAACCTCGTTCCGGCAACCGTCACTTGGTGGGTATGGGTCATCCTGCCAATGAACTTATTGAGCGCATCTTCCCAGCCCAGAGTTTCTTGGTGCTCTTTTGTCCGCAAAATGCCGGCCAGTTGTGGATTTAAAGTTAGGATTCTGGTAATGAAAACAGAAAATAAAACTAGTGTCTGAAAAATTAATCATTCGTTATTATAAAACTCACTTTCCATCTTGAAGGTTCTCTTTTTTTACGTATTCAGTGAAGCTCTTCCGCACTTCGGCCCTAGTCAGAATGTCCCCTTTGCTGTATTACGACGAGGAAAAAAAGAAAGAAAATTAACGGAATATAAGAACTAGCTTCTTCAAGTAATACAACAATACCATTTCACTTACTCGTATCCGAATTTTGATAAAACGGGAAAAACATCTGCCGTAACCCTGTAACACTCTGCAACAACGGGAACGTTCGATATAACGGGTTCAACTGGTGCACGTTCTTCCATTATCACCAATTCTCTTATTAACGGATGATCGGTCTGTAAAATGAATGCAAATATAGAAACAATAGACTTATTCACCTCTGACTTATCCAAGCTCTTATACCTTAACAGACAGCAATGTCTCAACGCCCTTCAAAGTCGAGGTGTTGATTATGCCCTTAGTTTTCATGCTGGCCAAGAATACAGACAACTTTTTATAGCTCGACTTTTTGACGTCTATAGTTTGGTCAGGCGGACAAACAGCCAGTAAGTGGTTTTTAAAAAAATTCGACGAGAGCATCGGCAGATCTCCCTTTTTTATCGAGGTTTTACACGCTTTTAGGAAACAGTACTCCAAGAGCTTGTCCATCTCCTGAATGGGGTCCAGTTTTTCACTAGGCGCCTCGTTTTCGACACTCTTCACATTCTCCTCTGGGTCACCACTCTCGTCAGTATTTTCCTGCCAGTAAATACATCGATAATTGATTACACCTGTGTATAATGAGTACATTTTAGCACTTTGCGCTGTATTGTACACTATGAATACAACTTGGAACAAAATACTGAGAACTCAGATGGATTCCATGCGCTTCATACTTGTCTTAAGCGTTCCTCTATTGTTTCAGTTTTAATTTCGCCCCTGATATCGAGTTCCTGGAGTTTCTCGGGCAAAATTTCATCCCCCTCATCTACCTCTTCATGGGCAAATGGCACATCTAAGTTTGGTCTCATAGGTGGTTTTCCCAGTTGACAAAGAGTATCGCCAAGCGCGTGTAGTATTTCTACACATTTACCGCGACCTCCTGCCATGTATAAATCATAACTGGAGTGAGCAGTGATGCCAACTGCAACTGCTGCCTGAAAATGGATAACAAGAAACTTTATGATATGATACACGTAGATATTAATGTTATTTCTAGTAAGTCGAATGAAATAGTATTTATCTTTCATTAATGTTCATTTGTATTGCGGGTACTTCAGAATAAAGTATAAGGAACTTCACGATGTATTGTAAAATAAGGATCTACTCAGTAACACATTAGATGATACTTTTAAAAAATTATAATCAAGTGAGTCTGTGGAACGTAGGATAACCTTATTGTCAGAGGTATTGATAGACACCGGAGTTCCCTTTTCTAATTTCCCATACGCGTGAAGGGACGGTGGACCCTGGAGAACGACTCCTGGCAACATGAGGTCCGCGCCACTGGCGAGCTTTTGTATGACAGCGTGATGAGTAGTGAAGCTGTGCAGGAGGTCTGGGTACTGCCAAAGAGTATAAACGGTGGGATAGATGCCTGAATCGAGCTGAAAGAACATCGGAACATCCGAGGCGCAGAAGAGTTTGCCGATTTCCCCGCTGTGTGTCATTATCTTCATTGAACTGACCGCCTCTTTCTTCGGTAGTATATTTTGAATTTGTTCATCGCCGAGGCTCGGAAATGTTGCGGATATCTCGGAGTATAATTTTTTTCTGCGAAACAATCAAATTTGTGGTAATTTAAGAAGGAAAAGAGGTGAATGCATGATGGAATGAATGAGTGAAAGGCGTTATACTGTTTCAATGCAGATCAAAGAAAACAGAGACGAGAGGGAAATTTTTGACTGGTGGGGTTCCAACCGATGTATCTTGTCATGTATTAGAGAGGCAGTGTAAATATAACCTCGAATTTCCGAAAGAATTCCGTGCTTGTGTAATGATAAATTGACGGGGACATTACCTTTCAGAACCTTTCAGCGGATTGTTACTTTTCACCTTGAATCCTTTGATGAACATTTTTTACAGGTCGATTCAGTTTGAACGGAAAATAAATCGGAGTCACTGATTTTTTATGGTTATTACTGTCGTCGTTATTCAGTCAACGCATCGTACGTATGATTGCGTATGACTGAACCACGGACTTAGATTGAATATGGAACGTCAGAATTTGGTCAGAATCAGCACAGACTTAGAATCTGCCGTCGTTGCAGACATGCAACAAAGTTTGAAATTCTGAATGGGGACTGGCAGTGTTCCCAAAGACGCTACCTGTAATGCGGTGTCTTTGGGAACACGTCATTGAAGAGAAATAAAAAGGAAGCGGAACGATGTGGTATAAGTTCTATGGGAACAATTTAATTTGCCGTCAGGTTTTCCGTCTCGTCAGCTATCACTTGGTTTACTGCCGCATAAATGTTTCATCCTGTCGCGAGATTTTAAGTCGCAATTTAGAAAATTTTGGAAAATGGTTGAATTATTCTCATGATACACTATGTCCGTTGACTGAGGATACATATATCCTCAGTCAACGCTAGGTGGAAGCAATTTTGCGAGAGAAATCGATTGCGCAGTCTCGACACGCTGCTCTCGACACGCTGGGAGCTGCGTGTTAAGAGTTGCAGCCAAAAAATATATGGTTTTCTTTGTAATTCTCGTGCTGTTGAACTTCAGATTTTTTTCACATCTTTTTCACATTCCTGAGGGTCCGACAAGTCGGTATAGGGTCCTACAAAACCTTTCCGAAACGAAAAGTTTTTCAGCTCTGCAATTCGCGAAAAAGCAAAGCCTTTGGATTTTTTCAGTCGAAATTAGGCCGATTTTGAGAAGTATTGAGAGTGACTTTGTGATGCACTATATCGGCCTAATTTTGCGAGAGGAATAGACTGCGCACAGTCGAAATACGCTGCGAGCAACGTATCAAGAGTTACGGCCACAAAATGAAAAATTTTCTTTGTAATTCCTCTGCTGTTGGTCCCACGATATTTTTCATGCCTTTTTCGCATTCCTGAGGATCCAATTAGTCGGTAAAGGGTCCTGCAAAACGATTCCCCGAAGAAAAGTTTTGGAGCTCTGAAAATCGCAAAAAAGCAAGGCTAACCCCTTTGGATTTTTTCAGTCGAAATTTGGCCGGTTTTAAAGAGTATTAAGAGTGACTTTGTGATGCACTATATCGCCGTAATTTTGCGAGAGGAATCGACTGCGCACAGTCCGAATACGCTGCGAGCAACGTATCAAGAGTTACGGCCACAAAATGAAAAATTTTCTTTGTAATTCCTCTGCTGTTGATCCCACGACATTTTTGATGTCTTTTTCGCATTCCTGAGGGTCCAATGAGTCCGAAAATGGTCCTGCAAAACGATTCTTAGACGGAAAGTTTTCGAGCTCTGAAAATCGCAAAAAAGCAAGGCTAACCCCTTTGGATTTTTTCAGTCGAAATTTGGCCGATTTTAAAGAGTATTAAAAGTGACTTTGTGATGCACTATATCGACGTAATTTTGCGAGAGGAATCAACTGCGCACAGTCCGAATACGCTGCGAGCAACGTAACAAAAGTTACGGCTAAAAAATGAAAAATTTTCTTCGTAATTCCTCTGCTGTTGGTCCCACGATATTTTTGATGTCTTTCTCGCATTCCTGAGGGTCCAATTAGTCGGAGAAGGGTCCTGCAAAACGATTCTTAGACGAAAAGTTCTGGAGCTCTGAAAATCGCAAAAAAGCAAGGCTAACCCCTTTGGATTTTTTCAGTCGAAATTTGGCCGATTTTAAAGAGTAATCAAAGTGACTTTGTGATGCACTATATCGACGTAATTTTGCGAGAGGAATCGACTGCGCACAGTCCGATGACGCTGCGAGCAACGTATCAAAAGTTACGGCTAAAAAACGAAGAATTTTCTCTGTCATTCCTCTGCTGTTGGTCCTACGACATTTTTGATGTCTTTTTCGCATTCCTGCGGGTCCAATTAGTCGGAAAATGGTCCTGCAAAACGATTCTTAGACGAAAAGTTCTGGAGCTCTGAAAATCGCAAAAAAGCAAGGCTAACCCCTTTGGATTTTTTCAGTCGAAATTTGGCCGATTTTAAAGAGTATTAAAAGTGACTTTGTGATGCACTGTATCGACGTAATTTTGCGAGAGGAATCGACTGCGCACAGTCCGATGACGCTGCGAGCAACGTATCAAAAGTTACGGCTAAAAAACGAAGAATTTTCTCTGTCATTCCTCTGCTGTTGGTCCTACGACATTTTTGATGTCTTTTTCGCATTCCTGCGGGTCCAATTAGTCGGAAAATGGTCCTGCAAAACGATTCTTAGACGAAAAGTTCTGGAGCTCTGAGAATCGCAAAAAAGCAAGGCTAACCCCTTTGGATTTTTTCAGTCGAAATTTGGCCGATTTTAAAGAGTATTAAAAGTGACTTTGTGATGCACTATATCGACGTAATTTTGCGAGAGGAATCGACTGCGCACAGTCCGATGACGCTGCGAGCAACGTATCAAAAGTTACGGCTAAAAAACGAAGAATTTTCTCTGTCATTCCTCTGCTGTTGGTCCTACGACATTTTTGATGTCTTTTTCGCATTCCTGCGGGTCCAATTAGTCGGAAAATGGTCCTGCAAAACGATTCTTAGACGAAAAGTTCTGGAGCTCTGAAAATCGCAAACAAGCAAGGCTAACCCCTTTGGATTTTTTCAGTCGAAATTTGGCCGATTTTAAAGAGTATTAAAAGTGACTTTGTGATGCACTCTATCGACGTAATTTTGCGAGAGGAATCGACTGCGCACAGTCCGATGACGCTGCGAGCAACGTATCAAAAGTTACGGCTAAAAAACGAAGAATTTTCTCTGTCATTCCTCTGCTGTTGGTCCTACGACATTTTTGATGTCTTTTTCGCATTCCTGAGGGTCCAATTAGTCGGAAAATGGTCCTGCAAAACGATTCCCCGACGAAAAGTTTTGGAGCTCTGAAAATGGCAAAAAAGCAAGGCTAACCCCTTTGGATTTTTTCAGTCGAAATTTGGCCGATTTTAAAGAGTATTAAAAGTGACTTTGTGATGCACTATATCGACGTAATTTTGCGAGAGGAATCGACTGCGCACAGTCCGATGACGCTGCGAGCAACGTATCAAAAGTTACGGCTAAAAAACGAAGAATTTTCTCTGTCATTCCTCTGCTGTTGGTCCCACGATATTTTTGATGTCTTTTTCGCATTCCTGAGGGTCCGATTAGTCGGAAAAGGGTCCTGCAAATCGATTCTTAGACGAAAAGTTTTCGAGCTCTGAAAATCCCAAAAAAGCAAGGCTAACCGGCTAGTCCGGCGTATTTGGCTGAATTGTTTACTACACGCGAGATCGGAGCTTACGGCACTGCTTTCCGTCATTGGGGGGAGCTTATGCCGCCTCTTCCGCGGTCTGAGGCTTTCCGCAACTCTTTGACGGTTGCTGGCAGTCGTCATTGGAATTCCTTGCCAGCTGAGCTTCGATCTTCTTCTGATCTTCCCGCCTTCAAGCGTGGTCTCTACCTGCATCTCTTTCAGACTGAAGCGTCTCGTTCCGTATTGTAACAGTGTCTAGGGGCTTTGTCCTTTCTTTAAACTCTCTTCTTTTGCATTCCTTTCTGTACGCACCGGTTCGAGTTAGCTGTACTTGTATCTTTAGTTTTAGTTTTAGTTTTAGCCGTAGCCTTAATTGGACTTTAGTTTTAATGAAATTTGTATAAGTTTGTGCTTGTACTCTCTTGTAAAACATTTTGTTTCTTTGGTGCTACCAGTTTTCCAATATTGTAATGGAAATATCAATAAATACCTTCAACCTTCAACCCCTTTGGATTTTTTCAGTCGAAATTTGGCCGATTTTAAAGAGTAATCGAAGTGACTTTGTGATGCACTATATCGACGTAATTTTGCGAGAGGAATCGACTGCGCACAGTCCGATGACGCTGCGAGCAACGTATCAAAAGTTACGGCTAAAAAACGAAGAATTTTCTCTGTCATTCCTCTGCTGTTGGTCTGACGATATTTTTGATATCTTTTCCGCATTCCTGAGGGTCCAATTAGTCGGAAAAAGGTCCTGCTAAACGATTCCCCGACGAAAAGTTTTGGAGCTCTGAAAATCGCAAAAAAGCAAGGCTAACCCCTTTGGATTTTTTCAGTCGAAATTTGGCCGATTTTAAAGAGTAATCGAAGTGACTTTGTGATGCACTATATCGACGTAATTTTGCGAGAGGAATCGACTGCGCACAGTCCGATGACGCTGCGAGCAACGTATCAAAAGTTACGGCTAAAAAACGAAGAATTTTCTCTGTCATTCCTCTGCTGTTGGTCTGACGATATTTTTGATATCTTTTCCGCATTCCTGAGGGTCCAATTAGTCGGAAAAAGGTCCTGCTAAACGATTCCCCGACGAAAAGTTTTGGAGCTCTGAAAATCGCAAAAAAGCAAGGCTAACCCCTTTGGATTTTTTCAGTCGAAATTTGGCCGATTTTAAAGAGTATTAAAAGTGACTTTGTGATGCACTGTATCGACGTAATTTTGCGAGAGGAATCGACTGCGCACAGTCCGATGACGCTGCGAGCAACGTATCAAAAGTTACGGCTAAAAAACGAAGAATTTTCTCTGTCATTCCTCTGCTGTTGGTCCTACGACATTTTTGATGTCTTTTTCGCATTCCTGCGGGTCCAATTAGTCGGAAAATGGTCCTGCAAAACGATTCTTAGACGAAAAGTTCTGGAGCTCTGAAAATCGCAAAAAAGCAAGGCTAACCCCTTTGGATTTTTTCAGTCGAAATTTGGCCGATTTTAAAGAGTATCAAAAGTGACTTTGTGATGCACTATATCGACGTAATTTTGCGAGAGGAATCGACTGCGCACAGTCCGATGACGCTGCGAGCAACGTATCAAAAGTTACGGCTAAAAAACGAAGAATTTTCTCTGTCATTCCTCTGCTGTTGGTCCTACGACATTTTTGATGTCTTTTTCGCATTCCTGCGGGTCCAATTAGTCGGAAAATGGTCCTGCAAAACGATTCTTAGACGAAAAGTTCTGGAGCTCTGAAAATCGCAAACAAGCAAGGCTAACCCCTTTGGATTTTTTCAGTCGAAATTTGGCCGATTTTAAAGAGTATTGAAAGTGACTTTGTGATGCACTATATCGACGTAATTTTGCGAGAGGAATCGACTGCGCACAGTCCGATGACGCTGCGAGCAACGTATCAAAAGTTACGGCTAAAAAACGAAGAATTTTTTCTGTCATTCCTCTGCTGTTGGTCCTACGACATTTTTGATGTCTTTTTCGCATTCCTGAGGGTCCAATTAGTCGGAAAATGGTCCTGCAAAACGATTCCCCGACGAAAAGTTTTGGAGCTCTGAAAATCGCAAAAAAGCAAGGCTAACCCCTTTGGATTTTTTCAGTCGAAATTTGGCCGATTTTAAAGAGTATTAAAAGTGACTTTGTGATGCACTATATCGACGTAATTTTGCGAGAGGAATCGACTGCGCACAGTCCGATGACGCTGCGAGCAACGTATCAAAAGTTACAGCTAAAAAACGAAGAATTTTCTCTGTCATTCCTCTGCTGTTGGTCCCACGATATTTTTGATGTCTTTTTCGCATTCCTGAGGGTCCGATTAGTCGGAAAAGGGTTCTGCAAATCGATTCTTAGACGAAAAGTTTTCGAGCTCTGAAAATCCCAAAAAAGCAAGGCTAACCCCTTTGGATTTTTTCAGTCGAAATTTGGCCGATTTTAAAGAGTAATCAAAGTGACTTTGTGATGCACTATATCGACGTAATTTTGCGAGAGGAATCGACTGCGCACAGTCCGAATACACTGCGAGCAAGGTATCAAAAGTTACGGCTAAAAAACGAAGAATTTTTTCTGTCGTTCCTCTGCTGTTGGTCCTACGACATTTTTGATGTCTTTTTCGCATTCCTGAGGGTCCAATTAGTCGGAAAATGGTCCTGCGAAACGATTCCCCGACGAAAAGTTTTGGAGCTCTGAAAATCGCAAAAAAGCAAGGCTAACCCCTTTGGATTTTTTCAGTCGAAATTTGGCCGATTTTAAAGAGTATTAAAAGTGACTTTGTGGTGCACTATATCGACGTAATTTTGCGAGAGGAATCGACTGCGCACAGTCCGATGACGCTGCGAGCAACGTATCAAAAGTTACGGCTAAAAAACGAAGAATTTTCTCTGTCATTCCTCTGCTGTTGGTCTGACGATATTTTTGATGTCTTTTTCGCATTCCTGAGGGTCCAATTAGTCGAAAAAGGGTCCTGCAAAACGATTCTTAGACGAAAAGTTTTCGAGCTCTGAAAATCGCAAAAAAGCAAGGCTAACCCCTTTGGATTTTTTCAGTCGAAATTTGGCCGATTTTAAAGAGTATTATAAGTGACTTTGTGATGCACTATATCGACGTAATTTTGCGAGAGGAATCGACTGCGCACAGTCCGATGACGCTGCGAGCAACGTATCAAAAGTTACGGCTAAAAAACGAAGAATTTTCTCTGTCATTCCTCTGCTGTTGGTCCTACGACATTTTTGATGTCTTTTTCGCATTCCTGAGGGTCCAATTAGTCGGAAAATGGTCCTGCAAAACGATTCTTAGACGAAAAGTTCTGGAGCTCTGAAAATCGCAAAAAAGCAAGGCTAACCCCTTTGGATTTTTTCAGTCGAAATTTGGCCGATTTTAGAGAGTATTAAAAGTGACTTTGTGATGCACTATATCGACGTAATTTTGCGTGAGGAATCGACTGCGCACAGTCCGATGACGCTGCGAGCAACGTATCAAAAGTTACGGCTAAAAAACGAAGAATTTTCTCTGTCATTCCTCTGCTGTTGGTCTGACGATATTTTTGACGTCTTTTTCGCATTCCTGAGGGTCCAATTAGTCGGAAAAGGGTCCTGCAAAACGATTCTTAGACGAAAAGTTTTCGAGCTCTGAAAATCGCAAAAAAGCAAGGCTAACCCCTTTGGATTTTTTCAGTCGAAATTTGGCCGATTTTAAAGAGTATTAAAAGTGACTTTGTGATGCACTATATCGACGTAATTTTGCGGGAGGAATCGACTGCGCACAGTCCGATGACGCTGCGAGCAACGTATCAAAAGTTACGGCTAAAAAACGAAGAATTTTCTCTGTCATTCCTCTGCTGTTGGTCTGACGATATTTTTGATATCTTTTCCGCATTCCCGAGGGTCCAATTAGTCGGAAAAAGGTCCTGCTAAACGATTCCCCGACGAAAAGTTTTGGAGCTCTGAAAATCGCAAAAAAGCAAGGCTAACCCCTTTGGATTTTTTCAGTCGAAATTTGGCCGATTTTAAAGAGTATTAAAAGTGACTTTGTGATGCACTATATCGACGTAATTTTGCGAGAGGAATCGACTGCGCACAGTCCGATGACGCTGCGAGCAACGTATCAAAAGTTACGGCTAAAAAACGAAGAATTTTTTCTGTCATTCCTCTGCTGTTGGTCTGTCGATATTTTTGATGTCTTTTTCGCATTCCTGAGGGTCCAATTAGTCGGAAAAGGGTCCTGCAAAACGATTCTTAGACGAAAAGTTTTGGAGCTCTGAAAATCGCAAACAAGCAAGGCTAACCCCTTCGGATTTTTTCAGTCGAAATTTGGCCGATTTTAAAGAGTATTAAAAGTGACTTTGTGATGCACTATATCGACGTAATTTTGCGAGAGGAATCGACTGCGCACAGTCCGATGACGCTGCGAGCAACGTATCAAAAGTTACGGCTAAAAAACGAAGAATTTTCTCTGTCATTCCTCTGCTGTTGGTCCTACGACATTTTTGATGTCTTTTTCGCATTCCTGCGGGTCCAATTAGTCGGAAAATGGTCCTGCAAAACGATTCTTAGACGAAAAGTTCCGTAGCTCTGAAAATCGCAAACAAGCAAGGCTAACCCCTTTGGATTTTTTCAGTCGAAATTTAGCCGATTTTAAGGAGTATTAAAAGTGACTTTGTGATGCACTATATCGACGTAATTTTGCGAGAGAAATCGACTGCGCACAGTCCGATGACGCTGCGAGCAACGTATCAAAAGTTACGGCTAAAAAACGAAGAATTTTCTCTGTCATTCCTCTGCTGTTGGTCTGACGATATTTTTGATGTCTTTTTCGCATTCCTGAGGGTCCAATTAGTCGGAAAAGGGTCCTGCAAAACGATTCTTAGACGAAAAGTTTTCGAGCTCTGAAAATCCCAAAAAAGCAAGGCTAACCCCTTTGGATTTTTTCAGTCGAAATTTGGCCGATTTTAAAGAGTATTGAAAGTGACTTTGTGATGCACTGTATCGACGTAATTTTGCGAGAGGAATCGACTGCGCACAGTCCGATGACGCTGCGAGCAACGTATCAAAAGTTACGGCTAAAAAACGAAGAATTTTCTCTGTCATTCCTCTGCTGTTGGTCTGACGATATTTTTGATATCTTTTCCGCATTCCCGAGGGTCCAATTAGTCGGAAAAAGGTCCTGCTAAACGATTCCCCGACAAAAAGTTTTGGAGCTCTGAAAATCGCAAAAAAGCAAGGCTAACCCCTTTGGATTTTTTCAGTCGAAATTTGGCCGATTTTAAAGAGTATTAAAAGTGACTTTGTGATGCACTATATCGACGTAATTTTGCGAGAGGAATCGACTGCGCACAGTCCGATGACGCTGCGAGCAACGTATCAAAAGTTACGGCTAAAAAACGAAGAATTTTCTCTGTCATTCCTCTGCTGTTGGTCCTACGACATTTTTGATGTCTTTTTCGCATTCCTGCGGGTCCAATTAGTCGGAAAATGGTCCTGCAAAACGATTCTTAGACGAAAAGTTCCGTAGCTCTGAAAATCGCAAACAAGCAAGGCTAACCCCTTTGGATTTTTTCAGTCGAAATTTAGCCGATTTTAAGGAGTATTAAAAGTGACTTTGTGATGCACTATATCGACGTAATTTTGCGAGAGGAATCGACTGCGCACAGTCCGATGACGCTGCGAGCAACGTATCAAAAGTTACGGCTAAAAAACGAAGAATTTTCTCTGTCATTCCTCTGCTGTTGGTCTGACGATATTTTTGATGTCTTTTTCGCATTCCTGAGGGTCCGATTAGTCGGAAAAGGGTCCTGCAAATCGATTCTTAGACGAAAAGTTTTCGAGCTCTGAAAATCCCAAAAAAGCAAGGCTAACCCCTTTGGATTTTTTCAGTCGAAATTTGGCCGATTTTAAGGAGTATTAAAAGTGACTTTGTGATGCACTATATCGACGTAATTTTGCGAGAGGAATCGACTGCGCACAGTCCGATGACGCTGCGAGCAACGTATCAAAAGTTACGGCTAAAAAACGAAGAATTTTCTCTGTCATTCCTCTGCTGTTGGTCTGACGATATTTTTGATGTCTTTTTCGCATTCCTGAGGGTCCGATTAGTCGGAAAAGGGTCCTGCAAATCGATTCTTAGACGAAAAGTTTTCGAGCTCTGAAAATCCCAAAAAAGCAAGGCTAACCCCTTTGGATTTTTTCAGTCGAAATTTGGCCGATTTTGAAGAGTAATCAAAGTGACTTTGTGATGCACTATATCGACGTAATTTTGCGACAGGAATCGACTGCGCACAGTCCGAATACGCTGCGAGCAACGTATCAAAAGTTACGGCTAAAAAACGAAGAATTTTTTCTGTCATTCCTCTGCTGTTGGTCCTACGACATTTTTGATGTCTTTTTCGCATTCCTGAGGGTCCAATTAGTCGGAAAATGGTCCTGCAAAACGATTCCCCGACGAAAAGTTTTGGAGCTCTAAAAATCGCAAAAAAGCAAGGCTAACCCCTTTGGATTTTTTCAGTCGAAATTTGGCCGATTTTAAAGAGTATTAAAAGTGACTTTGTGATGCACTATATCGACGTAATTTTGCGAGAGGAATCGACTGCGCACAGTCCGATGACGCTGCGAGCAACGTATCAAAAGTTACAGCTAAAAAACGAAGAATTTTCTCTGTCATTCCTCTGCTGTTGGTCTGACGATATTTTTGATGTCTTTTTCGCATTCCTGAGGGTCCAATTAGTCGGAAAAGGGTCCTGCAAATCGATTCTTAGACGAAAAGTTTTCGAGCTCTGAAAATCGCAAAAAAGCAAGGCTAACCCCTTTGGATTTTTTCAGTCGAAATTTGGCCGATTTTAAAGAGTATTAAAAGTAACTTTGTGATGCACTATATCGACGTAATTTTGCGAGAGGAATCGACTGCGCACAGTCCGATGACGCTGCGAGCAACGTATCAAAAGTTACGGCTAAAAAACGAAGAATTTTTTCTGTCATTCCTCTGCTGTTGGTCCTACGACATTTGTGATGTCTTTTTCGCATTCCTGAGGGTCCAATTAGTCGGAAAATGGTCCTGCAGAACGATTCCCCGACGAAAAGTTTTGGAGCTCTGAAAATCGCAAAAAAGCAAGGCTAACCCCTTTGGATTTTTTCAGTCGAAATTTGGCCGATTTTAAAGAGTATTAAAAGTGACTTTGTGGTGCACTATATCGACGTAATTTTGCGAGAGGAATCGACTGCGCACAGTCCGATGACGCTGCGAGCAACGTATCAAAAGTTACGGCTAAAAAACGAAGAATTTTCTCTGTCCTTCCTCTGCTGTTGGTCTGACGATATTTTTGATGTCTTTTTCGCATTCCTGAGGGTCCAATTAGTCGGAAAAGGGTCCTGCAAAACGATTCTTAGACGGAAAGTTTTCGAGCTCTGAAAATCGCAAAAAAGCAAGGCTAACCCCTTTGGATTTTTTCAGTCGAAATTTGGCCGATTTTAAAGAGTATTATAAGTGACTTTGTGATGCACTATATCGACGTAATTTTGCGAGAGGAATCGACTGCGCACAGTCCGATGACGCTGCGAGCAACGTATCAAAAGTTACGGCTAAAAAACGAAGAATTTTCTCTGTCATTCCTCTGCTGTTGGTCCTACGACATTTTTGATGTCTTTTTCGCATTCCTGAGGGTCCAATTAGTCGGAAAATGGTCCTGCAAAACGATTCTTAGACGAAAAGTTCTGGAGCTCTGAAAATCGCAAAAAAGCAAGGCTAACCCCTTTGGATTTTTTCAGTCGAAATTTGGCCGATTTTAAAGAGTATTAAAAGTGACTTTGTGATGCACTATATCGACGTAATTTTGCGTGAGGAATCGACTGCGCACAGTCCGATGACGCTGCGAGCAACGTATCAAAAGTTACGGCTAAAAAACGAAGAATTTTCTCTGTCATTCCTCTGCTGTTGGTCTGACGATATTTTTGATGTCTTTTTCGCATTCCTGAGGGTCCAATTAGTCGGAAAAGGGTCCTGCAAAACGATTCTTAGACGAAAAGTTTTCGAGCTCTGAAAATCGCAAAAAAGCAAGGCTAACCCCTTTGGATTTTTTCAGTCGAAATTTGGCCGATTTTAAAGAGTATTAAAAGTGACTTTGTGATGCACTATATCGACGTAATTTTGCGAGAGGAATCGACTGCGCACAGTCCGATGACGCTGCGAGCAACGTATCAAAAGTTACGGCTAAAAAACGAAGAATTTTCTCTGTCATTCCTCTGCTGTTGGTCTGACGATATTTTTGATATCTTTTCCGCATTCCTGAGGGTCCAATTAGTCGGAAAAAGGTCCTGCTAAACGATTCCCCGACGAAAAGTTTTGGAGCTCTGAAAATCGCAAAAAAGCAAGGCTAACCCCTTTGGATTTTTTCAGTCGAAATTTGGCCGATTTTAAAGAGTATTAAAAGTGACTTTGTGATGCACTATATCGACGTAATTTTGCGAGAGGAATCGACTGCGCACAGTCCGATGACGCTGCGAGCAACGTATCAAAAGTTACGGCTAAAAAACGAAGAATTTTTTCTGTCATTCCTCTGCTGTTGGTCTGTCGATATTTTTGATGTCTTTTTCGCATTCCTGAGGGTCCAATTAGTCGGAAAAGGGTCCTGCAAAACGATTCTTAGACGAAAAGTTTTGGAGCTCTGAAAATCGCAAACAAGCAAGGCTAACCCCTTTGGATTTTTTCAGTCGAAATTTGGCCGATTTTAAAGAGTATTAAAAGTGACTTTGTGATGCACTATATCGACGTAATTTTGCGAGAGGAATCGACTGCGCACAGTCCGATGACGCTGCGAGCAACGTATCAAAAGTTACGGCTAAAAAACGAAGAATTTTCTCTGTCATTCCTCTGCTGTTGGTCCTACGACATTTTTGATGTCTTTTTCGCATTCCTGCGGGTCCAATTAGTCGGAAAATGGTCCTGCAAAACGATTCTTAGACGAAAAGTTCCGTAGCTCTGAAAATCGCAAACAAGCAAGGCTAACCCCTTTGGATTTTTTCAGTCGAAATTTAGCCGATTTTAAGGAGTATTAAAAGTGACTTTGTGATGCACTATATCGACGTAATTTTGCGAGAGAAATCGACTGCGCACAGTCCGATGACGCTGCGAGCAACGTATCAAAAGTTACGGCTAAAAAACGAAGAATTTTCTCTGTCATTCCTCTGCTGTTGGTCTGACGATATTTTTGATGTCTTTTTCGCATTCCTGAGGGTCCAATTAGTCGGAAAAGGGTCCTGCAAAACGATTCTTAGACGAAAAGTTTTCGAGCTCTGAAAATCCCAAAAAAGCAAGGCTAACCCCTTTGGATTTTTTCAGTCGAAATTTGGCCGATTTTAAAGAGTATTGAAAGTGACTTTGTGATGCACTGTATCGACGTAATTTTGCGAGAGGAATCGACTGCGCACAGTCCGATGACGCTGCGAGCAACGTATCAAAAGTTACGGCTAAAAAACGAAGAATTTTCTCTGTCATTCCTCTGCTGTTGGTCTGACGATATTTTTGACGTCTTTTTCGCATTCCTGAGGGTCCAATTAGTCGGAAAAGGGTCCTGCAAAACGATTCTTAGACGAAAAGTTTTCGAGCTCTGAAAATCGCAAAAAAGCAAGGCTAACCCCTTTGGATTTTTTCAGTCGAAATTTGGCCGATTTTAAAGAGTATTAAAAGTGACTTTGTGATGCACTATATCGACGTAATTTTGCGGGAGGAATCGACTGCGCACAGTCCGATGACGCTGCGAGCAACGTATCAAAAGTTACGGCTAAAAAACGAAGAATTTTCTCTGTCATTCCTCTGCTGTTGGTCTGACGATATTTTTGATATCTTTTCCGCATTCCCGAGGGTCCAATTAGTCGGAAAAAGGTCCTGCTAAACGATTCCCCGACGAAAAGTTTTGGAGCTCTGAAAATCGCAAAAAAGCAAGGCTAACCCCTTTGGATTTTTTCAGTCGAAATTTGGCCGATTTTAAAGAGTATTAAAAGTGACTTTGTGATGCACTATATCGACGTAATTTTGCGAGAGGAATCGACTGCGCACAGTCCGATGACGCTGCGAGCAACGTATCAAAAGTTACGGCTAAAAAACGAAGAATTTTTTCTGTCATTCCTCTGCTGTTGGTCTGTCGATATTTTTGATGTCTTTTTCGCATTCCTGAGGGTCCAATTAGTCGGAAAAGGGTCCTGCAAAACGATTCTTAGACGAAAAGTTTTGGAGCTCTGAAAATCGCAAACAAGCAAGGCTAACCCCTTCGGATTTTTTCAGTCGAAATTTGGCCGATTTTAAAGAGTATTAAAAGTGACTTTGTGATGCACTATATCGACGTAATTTTGCGAGAGGAATCGACTGCGCACAGTCCGATGACGCTGCGAGCAACGTATCAAAAGTTACGGCTAAAAAACGAAGAATTTTCTCTGTCATTCCTCTGCTGTTGGTCCTACGACATTTTTGATGTCTTTTTCGCATTCCTGCGGGTCCAATTAGTCGGAAAATGGTCCTGCAAAACGATTCTTAGACGAAAAGTTCCGTAGCTCTGAAAATCGCAAACAAGCAAGGCTAACCCCTTTGGATTTTTTCAGTCGAAATTTAGCCGATTTTAAGGAGTATTAAAAGTGACTTTGTGATGCACTATATCGACGTAATTTTGCGAGAGAAATCGACTGCGCACAGTCCGATGACGCTGCGAGCAACGTATCAAAAGTTACGGCTAAAAAACGAAGAATTTTCTCTGTCATTCCTCTGCTGTTGGTCTGACGATATTTTTGATGTCTTTTTCGCATTCCTGAGGGTCCAATTAGTCGGAAAAGGGTCCTGCAAAACGATTCTTAGACGAAAAGTTTTCGAGCTCTGAAAATCCCAAAAAAGCAAGGCTAACCCCTTTGGATTTTTTCAGTCGAAATTTGGCCGATTTTAAAGAGTATTGAAAGTGACTTTGTGATGCACTGTATCGACGTAATTTTGCGAGAGGAATCGACTGCGCACAGTCCGATGACGCTGCGAGCAACGTATCAAAAGTTACGGCTAAAAAACGAAGAATTTTCTCTGTCATTCCTCTGCTGTTGGTCTGACGATATTTTTGATATCTTTTCCGCATTCCCGAGGGTCCAATTAGTCGGAAAAAGGTCCTGCTAAACGATTCCCCGACAAAAAGTTTTGGAGCTCTGAAAATCGCAAAAAAGCAAGGCTAACCCCTTTGGATTTTTTCAGTCGAAATTTGGCCGATTTTAAAGAGTATTAAAAGTGACTTTGTGATGCACTATATCGACGTAATTTTGCGAGAGGAATCGACTGCGCACAGTCCGATGACGCTGCGAGCAACGTATCAAAAGTTACGGCTAAAAAACGAAGAATTTTCTCTGTCATTCCTCTGCTGTTGGTCCTACGACATTTTTGATGTCTTTTTCGCATTCCTGCGGGTCCAATTAGTCGGAAAATGGTCCTGCAAAACGATTCTTAGACGAAAAGTTCCGTAGCTCTGAAAATCGCAAACAAGCAAGGCTAACCCCTTTGGATTTTTTCAGTCGAAATTTAGCCGATTTTAAGGAGTATTAAAAGTGACTTTGTGATGCACTATATCGACGTAATTTTGCGAGAGGAATCGACTGCGCACAGTCCGATGACGCTGCGAGCAACGTATCAAAAGTTACGGCTAAAAAACGAAGAATTTTCTCTGTCATTCCTCTGCTGTTGGTCTGACGATATTTTTGATGTCTTTTTCGCATTCCTGAGGGTCCGATTAGTCGGAAAAGGGTCCTGCAAATCGATTCTTAGACGAAAAGTTTTCGAGCTCTGAAAATCCCAAAAAAGCAAGGCTAACCCCTTTGGATTTTTTCAGTCGAAATTTGGCCGATTTTAAGGAGTATTAAAAGTGACTTTGTGATGCACTATATCGACGTAATTTTGCGAGAGGAATCGACTGCGCACAGTCCGATGACGCTGCGAGCAACGTATCAAAAGTTACGGCTAAAAAACGAAGAATTTTCTCTGTCATTCCTCTGCTGTTGGTCTGACGATATTTTTGATGTCTTTTTCGCATTCCTGAGGGTCCGATTAGTCGGAAAAGGGTCCTGCAAATCGATTCTTAGACGAAAAGTTTTCGAGCTCTGAAAATCCCAAAAAAGCAAGGCTAACCCCTTTGGATTTTTTCAGTCGAAATTTGGCCGATTTTGAAGAGTAATCAAAGTGACTTTGTGATGCACTATATCGACGTAATTTTGCGACAGGAATCGACTGCGCACAGTCCGAATACGCTGCGAGCAACGTATCAAAAGTTACGGCTAAAAAACGAAGAATTTTTTCTGTCATTCCTCTGCTGTTGGTCCTACGACATTTTTGATGTCTTTTTCGCATTCCTGAGGGTCCAATTAGTCGGAAAATGGTCCTGCAAAACGATTCCCCGACGAAAAGTTTTGGAGCTCTAAAAATCGCAAAAAAGCAAGGCTAACCCCTTTGGATTTTTTCAGTCGAAATTTGGCCGATTTTAAAGAGTATTAAAAGTGACTTTGTGATGCACTATATCGACGTAATTTTGCGAGAGGAATCGACTGCGCACAGTCCGATGACGCTGCGAGCAACGTATCAAAAGTTACAGCTAAAAAACGAAGAATTTTCTCTGTCATTCCTCTGCTGTTGGTCTGACGATATTTTTGATGTCTTTTTCGCATTCCTGAGGGTCCAATTAGTCGGAAAAGGGTCCTGCAAATCGATTCTTAGACGAAAAGTTTTCGAGCTCTGAAAATCGCAAAAAAGCAAGGCTAACCCCTTTGGATTTTTTCAGTCGAAATTTGGCCGATTTTAAAGAGTATTAAAAGTAACTTTGTGATGCACTATATCGACGTAATTTTGCGAGAGGAATCGACTGCGCACAGTCCGATGACGCTGCGAGCAACGTATCAAAAGTTACGGCTAAAAAACGAAGAATTTTTTCTGTCATTCCTCTGCTGTTGGTCCTACGACATTTGTGATGTCTTTTTCGCATTCCTGAGGGTCCAATTAGTCGGAAAATGGTCCTGCAGAACGATTCCCCGACGAAAAGTTTTGGAGCTCTGAAAATCGCAAAAAAGCAAGGCTAACCCCTTTGGATTTTTTCAGTCGAAATTTGGCCGATTTTAAAGAGTATTAAAAGTGACTTTGTGGTGCACTATATCGACGTAATTTTGCGAGAGGAATCGACTGCGCACAGTCCGATGACGCTGCGAGCAACGTATCAAAAGTTACGGCTAAAAAACGAAGAATTTTCTCTGTCCTTCCTCTGCTGTTGGTCTGACGATATTTTTGATGTCTTTTTCGCATTCCTGAGGGTCCAATTAGTCGGAAAAGGGTCCTGCAAAACGATTCTTAGACGGAAAGTTTTCGAGCTCTGAAAATCGCAAAAAAGCAAGGCTAACCCCTTTGGATTTTTTCAGTCGAAATTTGGCCGATTTTAAAGAGTATTATAAGTGACTTTGTGATGCACTATATCGACGTAATTTTGCGAGAGGAATCGACTGCGCACAGTCCGATGACGCTGCGAGCAACGTATCAAAAGTTACGGCTAAAAAACGAAGAATTTTCTCTGTCATTCCTCTGCTGTTGGTCCTACGACATTTTTGATGTCTTTTTCGCATTCCTGAGGGTCCAATTAGTCGGAAAATGGTCCTGCAAAACGATTCTTAGACGAAAAGTTCTGGAGCTCTGAAAATCGCAAAAAAGCAAGGCTAACCCCTTTGGATTTTTTCAGTCGAAATTTGGCCGATTTTAAAGAGTATTAAAAGTGACTTTGTGATGCACTATATCGACGTAATTTTGCGTGAGGAATCGACTGCGCACAGTCCGATGACGCTGCGAGCAACGTATCAAAAGTTACGGCTAAAAAACGAAGAATTTTCTCTGTCATTCCTCTGCTGTTGGTCTGACGATATTTTTGATGTCTTTTTCGCATTCCTGAGGGTCCAATTAGTCGGAAAAGGGTCCTGCAAAACGATTCTTAGACGAAAAGTTTTCGAGCTCTGAAAATCGCAAAAAAGCAAGGCTAACCCCTTTGGATTTTTTCAGTCGAAATTTGGCCGATTTTAAAGAGTATTAAAAGTGACTTTGTGATGCACTATATCGACGTAATTTTGCGAGAGGAATCGACTGCGCACAGTCCGATGACGCTGCGAGCAACGTATCAAAAGTTACGGCTAAAAAACGAAGAATTTTCTCTGTCATTCCTCTGCTGTTGGTCTGACGATATTTTTGATATCTTTTCCGCATTCCTGAGGGTCCAATTAGTCGGAAAAAGGTCCTGCTAAACGATTCCCCGACGAAAAGTTTTGGAGCTCTGAAAATCGCAAAAAAGCAAGGCTAACCCCTTTGGATTTTTTCAGTCGAAATTTGGCCGATTTTAAAGAGTATTAAAAGTGACTTTGTGATGCACTATATCGACGTAATTTTGCGAGAGGAATCGACTGCGCACAGTCCGATGACGCTGCGAGCAACGTATCAAAAGTTACGGCTAAAAAACGAAGAATTTTTTCTGTCATTCCTCTGCTGTTGGTCTGTCGATATGTTTGATGTCTTTTTCGCATTCCTGAGGGTCCAATTAGTCGGAAAAGGGTCCTGCAAAACGATTCTTAGACGAAAAGTTTTGGAGCTCTGAAAATCGCAAACAAGCAAGGCTAACCCCTTTGGATTTTTTCAGTCGAAATTTGGCCGATTTTAAAGAGTATTAAAAGTGACTTTGTGATGCACTATATCGACGTAATTTTGCGAGAGGAATCGACTGCGCACAGTCCGATGACGCTGCGAGCAACGTATCAAAAGTTACGGCTAAAAAACGAAGAATTTTCTCTGTCATTCCTCTGCTGTTGGTCCTACGACATTTTTGATGTCTTTTTCGCATTCCTGCGGGTCCAATTAGTCGGAAAATGGTCCTGCAAAACGATTCTTAGACGAAAAGTTCCGTAGCTCTGAAAATCGCAAACAAGCAAGGCTAACCCCTTTGGATTTTTTCAGTCGAAATTTAGCCGATTTTAAGGAGTATTAAAAGTGACTTTGTGATGCACTATATCGACGTAATTTTGCGAGAGAAATCGACTGCGCACAGTCCGATGACGCTGCGAGCAACGTATCAAAAGTTACGGCTAAAAAACGAAGAATTTTCTCTGTCATTCCTCTGCTGTTGGTCTGACGATATTTTTGATGTCTTTTTCGCATTCCTGAGGGTCCAATTAGTCGGAAAAGGGTCCTGCAAAACGATTCTTAGACGAAAAGTTTTCGAGCTCTGAAAATCCCAAAAAAGCAAGGCTAACCCCTTTGGATTTTTTCAGTCGAAATTTGGCCGATTTTAAAGAGTATTGAAAGTGACTTTGTGATGCACTGTATCGACGTAATTTTGCGAGAGGAATCGACTGCGCACAGTCCGATGACGCTGCGAGCAACGTATCAAAAGTTACGGCTAAAAAACGAAGAATTTTCTCTGTCATTCCTCTGCTGTTGGTCTGACGATATTTTTGATATCTTTTCCGCATTCCCGAGGGTCCAATTAGTCGGAAAAGGGTCCTGCAAATCGATTCTTAGACGAAAAGTTTTCGAGCTCTGAAAATCGCAAAAAAGCAAGGCTAACCCCTTTGGATTTTTTCAGTCGAAATTTGGCCGATTTTAAAGAGTATTAAAAGTGACTTTGTGATGCACTATATCGACGTAATTTTGCGAGAGGAATCGACTGCGCACAGTCCGATGACGCTGCGAGCAACGTATCAAAAGTTACGGCTAAAAAACGAAGAATTTTTTCTGTCATTCCTCTGCTGTTGGTCCTACGACATTTGTGATGTCTTTTTCGCATTCCTGAGGGTCCAATTAGTCGGAAAATGGTCCTGCAAAACGATTCCCCGACGAAAAGTTTTGGAGCTCTGAAAATCGCAAAAAAGCAAGGCTAACCCCTTTGGATTTTTTCAGTCGAAATTTGGCCGATTTTAAAGAGTATTATAAGTGACTTTGTGATGCACTATATCGACGTAATTTTGCGAGAGGAATCGACTGCGCACAGTCCGATGACGCTGCGAGCAACGTATCAAAAGTTACGGCTAAAAAACGAAGAATTTTCTCTGTCATTCCTCTGCTGTTGGTCCTACGACATTTTTGATGTCTTTTTCGCATTCCTGAGGGTCCAATTAGTCGGAAAATGGTCCTGCAAAACGATTCTTGGACGAAAAGTTCTGGAGCTCTGAAAATCGCGAAAAAGCAAGGCTAACCCCTTTGGATTTTTTCAGTCGAAATTTGGCCGATTTTAAAGAGTATTAAAAGTGACTTTGTGATGCACTATATCGACGTAATTTTGCGTGAGGAATCGACTGCGCACAGTCCGATGACGCTGCGAGCAACGTATCAAAAGTTACGGCTAAAAAACGAAGAATTTTCTCTGTCATTCCTCTGCTGTTGGTCTGACGATATTTTTGATGTCTTTTTCGCATTCCTGAGGGTCCAATTAGTCGGAAAAGGGTCCTGCAAAACGATTCTTAGACGAAAAGTTTTCGAGCTCTGAAAATCGCAAAAAAGCAAGGCTAACCCCTTTGGATTTTTTCAGTCGAAATTTGGCCGATTTTAAAGAGTATTAAAAGTGACTTTGTGATGCACTATATCGACGTAATTTTGCGAGAGGAATCGACTGCGCACAGTCCGATGACGCTGCGAGCAACGTATCAAAAGTTACGGCTAAAAAACGAAGAATTTTCTCTGTCATTCCTCTGCTGTTGGTCTGACGATATTTTTGATATCTTTTCCGCATTCCTGAGGGTCCAATTAGTCGGAAAAAGGTCCTGCTAAACGATTCCCCGACGAAAAGTTTTGGAGCTCTGAAAATCGCAAAAAAGCAAGGCTAACCCCTTTGGATTTTTTCAGTCGAAATTTGGCCGATTTTAAAGAGTATTGAAAGTGACTTTGTGATGCACTATATCGACGTAATTTTGCGAGAGGAATCGACTGCGCACAGTCCGATGACGCTGCGAGCAACGTATCAAAAGTTACGGCTAAAAAACGAAGAATTTTTTCTGTCATTCCTCTGCTGTTGGTCTGTCGATATTTTTGATGTCTTTTTCGCATTCCTGAGGGTCCAATTAGTCGGAAAAGGGTCCTGCAAAACGATTCTTAGACGAAAAGTTTTCGAGCTCTGAAAATCCCAAAAAAGCAAGGCTAACCCCTTTGGATTTTTTCAGTCGAAATTTGGCCGATTTTGAAGAGTATTAAAAGTGACTTTGTGATGCACTATATCGACGTAATTTTGCGAGAGGAATCGACTGCGCACAGTCCGATGACGCTGCGAGCAACGTATCAAAAGTTACGGCTAAAAAACGAAGAATTTTTTCTGTCATTCCTCTGCTGTTGGTCCTACGACATTTGTGATGTCTTTTTCGCATTCCTGAGGGTCCAATTAGTCGGAAAATGGTCCTGCAAAACGATTCCCCGACGAAAAGTTTTGGAGCTCTGAAAATCGCAAAAAAGCAAGGCTAACCCCTTTGGATTTTTTCAGTCGAAATTTGGCCGATTTTAAAGAGTATTAAAAGTGACTTTGTGGTGCACTATATCGACGTAATTTTGCGAGAGGAATCGACTGCGCACAGTCCGATGACGCTGCGAGCAACGTATCAAAAGTTACGGCTAAAAAACGAAGAATTTTCTCTGTCCTTCCTCTGCTGTTGGTCTGACGATATTTTTGATGTCTTTTTCGCATTCCTGAGGGTCCAATTAGTCGGAAAAGGGTCCTGCAAAACGATTCTTAGACGGAAAGTTTTCGAGCTCTGAAAATCGCAAAAAAGCAAGGCTAACCCCTTTGGATTTTTTCAGTCGAAATTTGGCCGATTTTAAAGAGTATTATAAGTGACTTTGTGATGCACTATATCGACGTAATTTTGCGAGAGGAATCGACTGCGCACAGTCCGATGACGCTGCGAGCAACGTATCAAAAGTTACGGCTAAAAAACGAAGAATTTTCTCTGTCATTCCTCTGCTGTTGGTCCTACGACATTTTTGATGTCTTTTTCGCATTCCTGAGGGTCCAATTAGTCGGAAAATGGTCCTGCAAAACGATTCTTAGACGAAAAGTTCCGTAGCTCTGAAAATCGCAAACAAGCAAGGCTAACCCCTTTGGATTTTTTCAGTCGAAATTTAGCCGATTTTAAGGAGTATTAAAAGTGACTTTGTGATGCACTATATCGACGTAATTTTGCGAGAGGAATCGACTGCGCACAGTCCGATGACGCTGCGAGCAACGTATCAAAAGTTACGGCTAAAAAACGAAGAATTTTCTCTGTCATTCCTCTGCTGTTGGTCTGACGATATTTTTGATGTCTTTTTCGCATTCCTGAGGGTCCGATTAGTCGGAAAAGGGTCCTGCAAATCGATTCTTAGACGAAAAGTTTTCGAGCTCTGAAAATCCCAAAAAAGCAAGGCTAACCCCTTTGGATTTTTTCAGTCAAAATTTGGCCGATTTTAAAGAGTATTAAAAGTGACTTTGTGATGCACTATATCGACGTAATTTTGCGAGAGGAATCGACTGCGCACAGTCCGATGACGCTGCGAGCAACGTATCAAAAGTTACGGCTAAAAAACGAAGAATTTTTTCTGTCATTCCTCTGCTGTTGGTCCTACGACATTTTTGATGTCTTTTTCGCATTCCTGAGGGTCCAATTAGTCGTAAAATGGTCCTGCAAAACGATTCTTAGACGAAAAGTTTTGGAGCTCTGAAAATCGCAAAAAAGCAAGGCTAACCCCTTTGGATTTTTTCAGTCGAAATTTGGCCGATTTTAAAGAGTATTAAAAGTGACTTTGTGATGCACTATATCGACGTAATTTTGCGAGAGGAATCGACTGCGCACAGTCCGATGACGCTGCGAGCAACGTATCAAAAGTTACGGCTAAAAAACGAAGAATTTTCTCTGTCATTCCTCTGCTGTTGGTCCTACGACATTTTTGATGTCTTTTTCGCATTCCTGAGGGTCCAATTAGTCGGAAAATGGTCCTGCAAAACGATTCCCCGACGAAAAGTTTTGGAGCTCTGAAAATCGCAAAAAAGCAAGGCTAACCCCTTTGGATTTTTTCAGTCGAAATTTGGCCGATTTTAAAGAGTATTAAAAGTGACTTTGTGATGCACTATATCGACGTAATTTTGCGAGAGGAATCGACTGCGCACAGTCCGATGACGCTGCGAGCAACGTATCAAAAGTTACGGCTGAAAAACGAAGAATTTTCTCTGTCATTCCTCTGCTGTTGGTCTGACGATATTTTTGATATCTTTTCCGCATTCCTGAGGGTCCAATTAGTCGGAAAAAGGTCCTGCTAAACGATTCCCCGACGAAAAGTTTTGGAGCTCTGAAAATCGCAAAAAAGCAAGGCTAACCCCTTTGGATGTTTTCAGTCGAAATTTGGCCGATTTTAAAGAGTATTAAAAGTGACTTTGAGATGCACTATATCGACGTAATTTTGCGAGAGGAATCGACTGCGCACAGTCCGATGACGCTGCGAGCAACGTATCAAAAGTTACGGCTGAAAAACGAAGAATTTTCTCTGTCATTCCTCTGCTGTTGGTCTGACGATATTTTTGATATCTTTTCCGCATTCCTGAGGGTCCAATTAGTCGGAAAAAGGTCCTGCTAAACGATTCCCCGACGAAAAGTTTTGGAGCTCTGAAAATCGCAAAAAAGCAAGGCTAACCCCTTTGGATGTTTTCAGTCGAAATTTGGCCGATTTTAAAGAGTATTAAAAGTGACTTTGTGATGCACTATATCGACGTAATTTTGCGAGAGGAATCGACTGCGCACAGTCCGATGACGCTGCGAGCAACGTATCAAAAGTTACGGCTGAAAAACGAAGAATTTTCTCTGTCATTCCTCTGCTGTTGGTCTGACGATATTTTTGATATCTTTTCCGCATTCCTGAGGGTCCAATTAGTCGGAAAAAGGTCCTGCTAAACGATTCCCCGACGAAAAGTTTTGGAGCTCTGAAAATCGCAAAAAAGCAAGGCTAACCCCTTTGGATGTTTTCAGTCGAAATTTGGCCGATTTTAAAGAGTATTAAAAGTGACTTTGTGATGCACTATATCGACGTAATTTTGCGAGAGGAATCGACTGCGCACAGTCCGATGACGCTGCGAGCAACGTATCAAAAGTTACGGCTGAAAAACGAAGAATTTTCTCTGTCATTCCTCTGCTGTTGGTCTGACGATATTTTTGATATCTTTTCCGCATTCCTGAGGGTCCAATTAGTCGGAAAAAGGTCCTGCTAAACGATTCCCCGACGAAAAGTTTTGGAGCTCTGAAAATCGCAAAAAAGCAAGGCTAACCCCTTTGGATGTTTTCAGTCGAAATTTGGCCGATTTTAAAGAGTATTAAAAGTGACTTTGTGATGCACTATATCGACGTAATTTTGCGAGAGGAATCGACTGCGCACAGTCCGATGACGCTGCGAGCAACGTATCAAAAGTTACGGCTGAAAAACGAAGAATTTTCTCTGTCATTCCTCTGCTGTTGGTCTGACGATATTTTTGATATCTTTTCCGCATTCCTGAGGGTCCAATTAGTCGGAAAAAGGTCCTGCTAAACGATTCCCCGACGAAAAGTTTTGGAGCTCTGAAAATCGCAAAAAAGCAAGGCTAACCCCTTTGGATGTTTTCAGTCGAAATTTGGCCGATTTTAAAGAGTATTAAAAGTGACTTTGTGATGCACTATATCGACGTAATTTTGCGAGAGGAATCGACTGCGCACAGTCCGATGACGCTGCGAGCAACGTATCAAAAGTTACGGCTGAAAAACGAAGAATTTTCTCTGTCATTCCTCTGCTGTTGGTCTGACGATATTTTTGATATCTTTTCCGCATTCCTGAGGGTCCAATTAGTCGGAAAAAGGTCCTGCTAAACGATTCCCCGACGAAAAGTTTTGGAGCTCTGAAAATCGCAAAAAAGCAAGGCTAACCCCTTTGGATGTTTTCAGTCGAAATTTGGCCGATTTTAAAGAGTATTAAAAGTGACTTTGTGATGCACTATATCGACGTAATTTTGCGAGAGGAATCGACTGCGCACAGTCCGATGACGCTGCGAGCAACGTATCAAAAGTTACGGCTGAAAAACGAAGAATTTTCTCTGTCATTCCTCTGCTGTTGGTCTGACGATATTTTTGATATCTTTTCCGCATTCCTGAGGGTCCAATTAGTCGGAAAAAGGTCCTGCTAAACGATTCCCCGACGAAAAGTTTTGGAGCTCTGAAAATCGCAAAAAAGCAAGGCTAACCCCTTTGGATTTTTTCAGTCGAAATTTGGCCGATTTTAAAGAGTATTAAAAGTGACTTTGTGATGCACTATATCGACGTAATTTTGCGAGAGGAATCGACTGCGCACAGTCCGATGACGCTGCGAGCAACGTATCAAAAGTTACGGCTAAAAAACGAAGAATTTTCTCTGTCATTCCTCTGCTGTTGGTCTGACGATATTTTTGATGTCTTTTTCGCATTCCTGAGGGTCCAATTAGTCGGAAAAGGGTCCTGCAAAACGATTCTTAGACGAAAAGTTTTCGAGCTCTGAAAATCGCAAAAAAGCAAGGCTAACCCCTTTGGATTTTTTCAGTCGAAATTTGGCCGATTTTAAAGAGTAATCAAAGTGACTTTGTGATGCACTATATCGACGTAATTTTGCGAGAGGAATCGACTGCGCACAGTCCGAATACGCTGCGAGCAACGTATCAAAAGTTACGGTTTAAAAACGAAGAATTTTTTCTGTCATTCCTCTGCTGTTGGTCCTACGACATTTTTGATGTCTTTTTCGCATTCCTGAGGGTCCAATTAGTCGGAAAATGGTCCCGCAAAACGATTCTTAGACGAAAAATTTTTGAGCTCCGAAATTTGCAAAAATGCAAGGCTAACCCCCTTGGATTTTTTCAGATGAAATTTCGCCAATTTTGAAAAATGGTTAAACTTTTTCTTTGATGCGCTATATCGACGCAATTTTGCGAGAGGAATTGATAGCGTACAGTCTCGACACGCTGGGAGCAGCGTGTAAGAGTTACAGCCGAAAAACGTATGGTAACCTTTCTTAGTCACCTGCTGTTCTTCAAGTCTTTTTCGCCGTCTGAAGGTTCACTCAGTTTTAAAAGGATCATGCGAAATCATTCCAAAACGACAAACTTATGAAGGTATAAATCATCCGAAAAGTCAAGCAACTCAAGCAACGGTTCAGGAGTGATGGACGGAATCCGCAAAAATTTCTATGTTAATTTTTTTCAGTAGGTTCTATACTGTTCCTGATCGTAACACATTGAAATTGATTTATCAATACTCTTAATCGACGTCATTCTTGAAAGAAAACGAATACGAAACAAAAATCTGCGTCCACTTTTGCGTTGGCTACTCGGATCTTCGGACAATGGATTTCACTAACGTTTACTTTACGAACAAGGCTTGCATATGGTGCAAAAATTCCCCGAAGAATTCACAAATTGTTTTATTGAACTAATCGCAAGGCAGATTTCATTGTATCACTTGTATGGAGTGATCTGATCGAAAAATTAACGTGCGCGCAAATATACGGTGCAGTTGCAAACGAGAAGCAGTTTTGTACTATAATAGTTTGTACATCAACGAAAACTATGTTTTTGAGGAGATTCAAAAGCAATAAGCAAGACCAAAAATTAGTTCGTTATTGTATTGTATTTTTCTTTTTCACATCCAGTGCTCTTTTATCGTCTAGTAACTCGGCATAAAAAATTGAGTTGACGTTTCACTGAGTCATATACATTATACGTACATTATATCAAATTATCTCTTTCCTGCGTCTCTAGACGTCGCCTCTTCAATATCAAAGATAATTTTTTTCAGATATTTAAAAATTCTCTCATGTATTATCAATCAAATATCATACAAAATCTAAGACTATTGTTATATGTTCATAATAATTCTTCTTTTTATATTATACCTATAATATTTCAGTAATGTATAGCATATATTTATGTATAATAGTCACTTGCAATATATAATTATAATATTGTATTCAGCTTAAATTCTACTCTCTTATCATTTATCTGTTACTTTACAAAATTATTAGCAGCGACAATACACAGCTCCAAGTCTGGTGCAATTTTAAAAAGATTACATCGAAATCATTTATTCTTTGTGTATATCATTTCAAAATAACAAGCTTTCACAACTTCATCTTTACAGCTTACAAATAGTATTCACCCAGATATTTTTGTTCTTCTTTCGATGCAATGAAGTTACAACAGGTTATAGTATCATCTAGTATAACATCGGTAATGTATAGGAAGTTGAAAAGGAATATTCAACTTGTTATAGTGACAAAAAGTGTGATTCTGTGCTTTACTTGTCTATCAAACATAAGAATCTATGCATCCGGGTATCGCGTGTATCCATGTACGCTACACCAACAATACTTGTTATCTCTTCATAGACAATAACTTGAATAGAATGTATAAAATACGAGATAAGTTACATGAAAAGACAATTGTTAAGTTAACAGTCAAGGATATATAAATTATTGAGTATGAAGAATGATAAAAAAATTCATACATACGAAGTGTGTTTCGGCAGAGATCTTAATCTATGGCACTAGTGAATCTACTCACTAATCTTCTCCTTACTTTTTTTTGTACATGTAATTCGTCGGTCGGCTTTTCTGAACTTCCAATATATTCACAGTCGAAATGTTTCGAACCTTTACTTAATTAGTATGTAGATGTTAATGAATAGGTTAATTACTGTCATGCGATTAGATTATCAGGTCAATAGAAAAAAGATTCGGTTCATTTTCATGGTGCCGTTTTATCGTTCCTTATAAATGCCCGAAGAGTTTGTGAGTTGTTAGAATAGAAGCAAAAAAGGTCATGTTATCGATACTACCAATTTGGAGAAACAATATCACCAGTAAAAGATGTTTACCTACTTAATTCTACCATTCTCATCGAACATTTTGCGTTAATTATTGTATTACCTTAGTTACCTTCTAAGAGGCTAATTATTTATTCCCATCGATTTACCCAATGAATTGCCTAGCAGTACACAGCAACAATGCGATTTTAGACAGCAAGCTTTTTAATGGTTAATAATGCGCACGACAATCAGTTCAAGGATGTACAGAAAAAAAATGAAGTAGAAAAAAGAAAATATGATTTACCAACGGTAATCCACAAACACTCACGTTTTATCTGCAAGGGTAAATTGATGATTATGAAGTTCATTTTAGTGAACTTACAACCGGACTCAAGAGTAGACAGAGAAAGTAATCGAATAGATTGAGAGAATGTATTGTCAGAAATAAGTATGCAGTTTTACAGGTCATTTGGGAAAAAATAATAGAAAGAGGTAAAACAAAAAGAAACGTAGATAAATTAGAAGTACGCTAAAGACATTAAAATCAATACTTCAAGGTCTGATTTGTTAACTGTAATTACTATAGTTGAGAAAGATTCGTCAAAGAAGGTCAGGGATTGACTTGGTTGAAATGAAATGTTCATATGTATGTTCGGCGTTTTGGCTGGGCCCATCCAGCCATCTTCAAAATATAGTGACGTTCCTTAGCGCTTAAGGCATCTGAAAATGGCTGGTTGGGCCGAGCCGAAACGTCGAACACACATATGAACATTTCATTTCAACAAAGTCAGTCCCTGACCTTCCCCGACAAATCTTTCTCAACTAATTATCACTCGGGTCACAAATCTCTACATTGTAATTACTATATTATGTACGTATCAATCTATCAATTACCGGTGTTCTATCTCAGTAACAGATATCTGGATTATACGTAATGACAATAATCGATACCAGTGGTACGTGTAACAATTTGAAAATAGAACTGAACAGTCATCTATGATGGTCAGAGTATGTTAATTATTTCACCGAACTAAGAAATAATAAGAGTTCATTAATTAAATTATATAATTATTTAAATCCTTAAGTAACAAACATACAACAGGGTTACGATGTGAATATGTTTATCGGTGAGAAAGGGGACTACTGTCTCCACACAGTGCATATAATTAGGAAAACATAATAATACACCTAGATAATATTATTTGAGAGAACATGATCGATTCATACAAGTCAGATCAATTTGATTGTCTATTTCGAAAAGAAATAGGGGGCTTGGCCGCTTCTGTTCTGGCTAACCTTGACTAGAACTTGAATAAACAAAAGGAATAGAAAAAAAAAAAAAAAAAAAAAAAAAAGAAATACAGAAGAATGTAAACATTTTCAAAAAAATACGAACACGTTGAAACAAAAAATGTTCCCTCCTTATTTCTATTCTCTTCGGCTTAGATGTTATCTCGATATTACTGGTATTAAAATTGTTATTATTATCATCATCATCATCATCGTTATTATTAATATTATGATTATTATTACATTATGACTTTGTTGCAAAGTCTCAGGGTGCAAACGACGCGTTATCGAGATTCGTAAGTTTATAGGAGTCGAAAGATAATCTCACTAAAACATCCGTAGAAATTTTCAGTCGCTGTTTTATAGAATTTTATGTGACAAAGTAATGATCTACATGCATGGCGTTATTTGTATACTTGATAGGTGTTAAGTTATTAATAAAATAATTATGCCGATTGGATAGTGTTTTTCATGTTCCGGTTCTTTCCTTCTCATGTTTCATTTGTGTAAAGAATTTTTTGCAGTCATGAAATTCGATAAACAAAGTAAATTAAGAAAATATATTCAAATATTTTTTGTATTAATTGTGTGTGCAATTTGTGAAACATTATACTGCATGTATTCGATTATCGTCATCAGTCTTTGCGTAGCATGAAAGATAAAAAAAAAAAAAAAAAAAAAGAAAGAAAATACTATAAAAAAATAGAGACGAAATAATATATAATATACATACATATTTTTTTTTATATCTATACATAAAAAATCTCGTTATTCATATTACGCTGTTAATCGTAGGAGTATCGCGTTTTTTCTACTCTCTACGATAGTTAATACACGTTAATGGAAATGTAACGAAGAATACTGGGCCAGGTTTTAGATTTGTTGATCAACATTTGTTTTTTTTCTACCTAACCATCGTTTCAAGTTACACACGCGTAAGAATCTGCTTCTCAATATTTCTTTACGAAGAAGTCGGAAAGAGCAAGACGAAAATTACAAAAATTGATACAACAGAGATTGAAGAATGAGAACAGAAAACGTGGAGTGATTGAATCTCGATTTTATGCAAGACGCTCTAAATATTATTGAAATTATTTTGATATTTAGTGGTAGAGGAAGGAAGATGAATCTAAATTGCGATATGTAACATTGGCGATCGGTTAGAGTAGGTTTT
The DNA here is from genome assembly GCF_021155765.1 of Diprion similis. Taxonomy (NCBI): domain Eukaryota; kingdom Metazoa; phylum Arthropoda; class Insecta; order Hymenoptera; family Diprionidae; genus Diprion; species Diprion similis. Next base: position 18,540,162 of record NC_060114.1, read on the forward strand.
TATTATTAAATTGATACCTTCGCACGATCCAATAATAATAATAATAATCTTTTATTCATATTGTTTGTTTTGTCTTGTATCTTGATTTCTTTGGTTATACCAATGCGACGAAAATTGCAAATCGCTAAGAGCGATGGCGCCGTTATTGTTTATAATTGTTAGATTACACTTGGTCAAAATGTTTTAAATATTCTGATTTATCATTATTCTTTCTTTATGTTTCTTTTTCACCAAATCACTGAGAATCTTCTAGTTGCAACTATCATTTTCCTTTGGAAGAAAAATAGTTAAGTCACTCATTGTAGAAAAAAAAAGAAAAAAAAAAAAGAAAAAAAATAATAATAATAATCTAACAAACGTTATGAACGGATCCACAATTAATCCGTTGCACACATCTTCACGATCTAACTCTTCTAGGCCTCAGATCTATCTTCATTAAGATGCTGCCTCGTCTTCCCCGAGATTGTGAAGGTCCGAGTAGTTGACGATCGCTCGATGCAGGAACTCGTACTGAGCCTGAGAAACAAATTGTTCGATATCTTAGTTCCACAATAACAGCTTCCAAACTGCATGTATCACAATTCAGGAATGTATCAAGAAAGGCATAATTCTGCCTGATTTTTACTTACAAATGAGCCGATCATTCCATGTCTTTGAGAGCGCAGCTTTTTCGTCGTTGTAAAAATATCCACCCTTCTTTCCGTTCGTAATTGTTGTACTAAAATGCTAAGGGCGACAAACATCGAGCTTCTGTCAGATCCGCAGTGGCAATGAACGACCAACGGACCTCCGGATTCTACATCGTTAGATATTGTCTGATCGACCAATTCGATCAAGCCTCTCGTGACCTCAGGTACCTCCCCTTCGACGGTAGGCCATCCATGGTAATGGTACTGCGTCACGATCATGTTCTCGTCCGTTTTTTCATTAATTAAACAAAGCTCTCGTCTTGTGTAGTACGGACAACTCTCGCTCTGTATGTACCTCACCCTTATGTGATCGTACGCCACCTCGTCGTCAGACCAGTATCGTGGACATTTGCGGGGTCCGTCGCTGAGCTGTACGATTCACAGAGAAGTCAGAGTAAAATTTATGAAGCAGGTGAAAAAATTTTTTTAGAAAAAAAGAGGCAGGAAGAAAATACTCACGTCGGACAGCATGACTATCGTCGATGCGCACTGTTCGGAGATCATTCGCCAGAAATCAGGTATAGTAGATTCTAGCGGGTCCTGAGTTACGATAAATGATTCGGAATTGTCGTATCCCTCGATGAACGAGGCGTTTATATAAGTGCTGTGTTCGCGTCCTGGTACCGGTGTCAGTATAACGCGATTTCTGTCGTATGGTATGACGAGATCGTTTCTGTTTTTTATCCTATTCTCATCACCCCCGCCAACAGAAAACGATTTTCTATCTTCCAGCATAGAGCTGATTTTCTGAAAACAAAGAGTTCGACGATAATTCAAAATGTCTTGAGCATAATGATTGATAAATTATCATGTGAGTTATTAGTTGAGTAATTTCTGAATTATACACTGTGCAAATACTTTCAAATCGCGATTTGAGCGCCATCTAGTTATCAATTTCTACATAGATTTTTCTGTAATTTCTCTTCAATCGACTGTGCTTCAATGCGGAAAAGATAGTTTGTATCAATTAGTGGTTTTAAAAATTTGTTAGATCTTTATTTCCATGATTTACTTCTCACAATTCGCCGATAGTTGCTAAATTTTGCCGCAGACATGCCACGGCGCCACTGAAATAACTTGCTTTAAGTATAACCTAAAAACCCACCTCGTAACGAAATAAACAGATAAAAAATCTGTACGATATTTATTGAGCTTTAGCTTACCAAAGTGCTCTTGCCAACAATAGCACGAAGATTTTACGAAAGATTCCACATCGATTTGAAGTTTGAAAAGAAAATTATCCCGATTTGCGTAAATACTCTTAAATCGGTCACGTGACATCGTGAAAATTAGAATGTTCTACTTACGTCATATTCCTCCTCCATCTTTGTCTTATCCTTGCCATTATCTCGCTGTCGAAGTTTTTCAACGTGACTTTTGAGCTGGGTGGCAGGTATTTCAGTGTCGCCGAACTGCGCCATTTCCATAAGCGCCCGATAGACGAATATGTACTGTTTAAGGGACTGAACCAAGAAGTTCCTCTGATGTCTGAGGTCGCAGACCGTGTTGAATATCGACACTTGTCCCTCGTCGGCGAGCTGTTGCAGCAGCGAGTCCAATGCAACGAGAGTCCCGGTCCTCCCAACGCCAGCACTGCAATGTACCAGGATCGGACCCTTTTCCAGAGAATAAGCCTCGTTGACCCTCTTGATGAACCTGAGAATGGCGTGGGGGTGTTCAGGTGCCATGAAGTCTTTCCAGACCAAAAAGTGATACTGAATTATTATCCTCGAGTCTCTTTCCCCCGTTCGTGTCATTTTCAACTCTCTCACGACATAGTCGGAATACGGTCTCTCCCTGACGTGCTCGACGGTAATGTCGCCAAAGCTTCTTGACTCGCTTTTGTCCGGCCAGTACTTGGCGCACTTTGTCTTCGAGTACTCCTCGAGATTCGTCAGCATTAGAACGAGCTCCAGGTGCTGCTCCCATATCATTCTCCAGTAGTCACAAACGGTGTTTTCCATCGGCCCCTGGGCGCAGATGAACTTCTTTCGTTCTTTATAGCCGAGAACAAAGTTCGCGTTGATGTAATCTGACCCGCAGATACCATCAACCTGTACTAAACGCACCCGCGTTTGGTCGTAACACTTTATGTCCGGATAGCGGTTTTTGTATAGATTCTCACGAGCCTCCGAAGCCCGCGTTGTACGGTCTGCGAACCTGTCTGGGAGCAGCTCAAATTCGTGCTGAAAACCATAGTCCGAATCGCGGTGGCGGTCTATGTAAGCCTGAAGAAGATCGGCTCGTGATATCGGTGGCATGTCCGGCGGGTTTGACGCTACTAGCTGGTGCCTTCCTCTCAGAGTTCTACATAGATGCCTGACAAAAGGAGGCATCAATTAGAAGTTGGTCTTCTCACCGAGAATTTCATTCGGTTAATTAGCAAAGCTAGTAGAAATAGTCGGTTAAGGTCGTCGGTTTAAAAAAAAAAAAAAATTTTCATGAAACATTTAAGGGGTGAGTCAATTGAATTTTAAAAATATAGATGAAACATATTTCGCGCAACTTCTGAGAACAAGTGCAAGTATTTAAAAAAATGTCTTATATTGGTTTTCAAAATATTTCAGAAGAGCGGCCACCCTTTCATAATAACTATGCTCACAAACATTCCTTTTTTTCAGGAAATGCTCACCTGAAACTGTTTCTCAGACTGATTATTTCCTCCCCACCTTGACGCGCGTGTTTCAAATATTTGTGCAATACACACATGCCCATCAGGATAATAACAACAATTATCAACAAGGCGACGCAAATCTGCATCATCAGTCCAAGGTTCTCCGGCGGTTCGTGTATGGGATAATTCGATCCGACTAATTGTGGATTCAGGTAGTTGCTGTAGGCGGGAAAAAATTCTCCAGGATTACTACCGTTAACTGAAACAAAGGAGAGTGCATAAATAATGTTATAAATACACAGACATTTGGGTAGTTTGAAACAGCGAGTTTTTTCACCTTACCTATAACTTCGATAAATGCAGTGTAATTTGATTCCTTGTCCAAGGGACCATCCTCGGGTATATACGTCTCTCCATTGTAGCTAAAGCTTATACTCGGAACATTCTTTCTTCGTCTCCGCAAAGTTGTCAATGCGTCGCTTATCGCGGGATCATCCGTGTTGCTTGTAATATTTTCGGCATCTGTAGACGGCGGCTGATTGGCTAGATTCAATACAGACTGAAAAGTTTTCGGCTTCAGTCCGACACAATAACGGCAGTTCTCGTTTCCGTTCGAAATTTCATCATTGCCGATAACAATGGGACTGCGTATATTGTCCGAATCGAACATGTCGGCCAGATAAACGCCGCCCGAATTAGACGTGTAGACTTTTTGATAGGTATCAACATCAACGTTTCTTGGGTCGGGCAAATCTCTGAGTTTCTGATTAAGAGCAAGCTTAACGATAAATATTCTGTAGCAGCATATCGGTCCGTTACGTTCAGATATTCTTCGCAATTTAAGCAGGAACATGTTTTGGTGTCCATTTACATATTTCTCCCAACTCGCCACGTTCATGCTATCTACGCTCGGAGCTGCTATAGGCATTGAACAATTATTGCTGGCCAATTTGCCTGGCCGAATTTTGCCAAATTTAGTTTCAGCATTCACAGAAACCTACAACATTGCTTGATTAGGCATCGACAAAGATTTTTTCCTGGCACAATAAATCACATGCGTACAAACAGTATACCGTGTAATTAGTATTTGCTAGGCGGTGCTCAAATTTGCATGTCTTATTTTTCGACCCATCTATGGTTGTGGTTGTTGAGTCCACATTATAACAGCCCATAATGCCTGAATCGTTTTTATAGCAAGCTGAGCCGTTAATTTGTACACTGTATCGCGTTATCACACCATTTGGTTCGACTGGGGACGCCCACGTCACGTAAACGACACCTGTATTACTGATGTTGCTGTATTCGCACATCACAGAGACGTTCCGTGGTGGACTAGGTACTGAAAAATATTAACAAATTGTTAATCCTCGAATTTCACGATTAGATTTCGTTTTTAACCCAGACTTTAGAAAGCCCATTTCATGAAACAAATTGCATTATTACATTTATACGTGAGGCGAAAAAATTGAGAACGAAACGACATTCGTTCAAAAACACATACTCTCGCTGATTAATAAATGATTTTAATGATACCTCCGTCTTGTGTCTCGACTCGCAGTGGGGTACTCCAGTTCCCACATTCATCTGTGTACGTGTTGCAGGCGACTACCGAAAATGTGTAATTAGTCCAAGGAACAAGATCTGAGAATACAAACTTATTCGTTTGATTCCATAAACATGCTTCTTCTCTGATATTGTCAGTGAGACGAATTGAAATCAGTTTGTAATAATGGAAATGATCTTCCAACTCTTTTCCGGGCGGATCCCAGGTAATCTGTATAGAATCGGAAGTCACCCCCTGGCTCACGACGTTCGGAATGAATACAGGATCTGTGAAATCAAATTTTTTATAAATAATCTTGCATCAACTTTGGAACTTATGTATTTAGACAAAGTATGCTATATAATTATAAGAACTTTTCCATCTCACTTGGGACAGGTGAAATAAAAAATATTAAGTACAAACAGGATAAACTCAGAAAAACTCGTTATCGAGCCACTTACCTTCTTCCAATGTTCTAACCAAGCCCGCATATTCATATATAGGCGAAGATCCGATCGAATTAGTGGCTTGAATCTTGAACAGGTAGTCGGTGTTGTTATCCAGATTTGTAAGAACATAGCTAGTCTTACCCCCGTCAATAGGTTCTGTGTTGTAAAGCCAGGGTGAACTGTCATTCTTCTTGTATAAAAGTGTATATTTTTTCACAGGATCATTTCGGTCGTGTACGGTCCAATTCAAAAACACTCTGTGGGCACCAACTGCTTTTACAGTGTTTATATGAACATGAGGAACATCGGTCACCGTCAGCGATGTCTCGTTCCTAACAAAATTATCAGGTTCAGCGCCTTTTGCATTACACTCGTAAGTGCCGTTATGTTTCAAGCTAACTTTGGTGAAGTTAATGATCATTTTGCGGTATGTTTCATTCCACTCGACATCCCCAGTGGACATATTTTTGTCTATCTCATCGCCGCTGATCTTCACCCAAGTGAAATTTGACAGTGGATATCCTTCGACGTTACACGAAAGTACCGCCGGTTCGCCTGTTTTAACACGTACCGGTTGTCCTCCCGTTATCTTGGCAGGCTCTTGAAATGCAAAATATTTCATTAGACTGTTATTTCAGTAATATTTGTAGGTGTAAAGCACATCAATTTATTAATATAAGATTAACCAGTAAGTTTCATAACGTGATCCATTCTTTCAATTCTGAATTATGTGTGTTTCCTTTGCGTTTGAAAAATTATTACGTTATAGGATGCCCAACCACCAAGAAAACATTTGACCACTTCCCAGAGGAAAGTTCAGCCAGTAACTGCATGCACGATTTATAGATTAAAAATCAAGTTATAAAACGATCACTAGTTTATTTAATTCTGAGGTCAAAGATATTATCAACAGACACTGAGTTGATACTGATTGTCCAAGTATTTCGAGACTTTCCAACAAAGCATTGTACAGTAAGAAAAAAGCTAAGAGAAATATTTTACTGAAAGGATCTTATAACAGAAATTTCAAACAAAAATATGATTATGAAAAAAATTATGGTTTTTATTTTATCATAACTTGCTCTTTGTAAAGTTTCACGGAGCAGATTGACTTTTACTCCAGCTTGTCTAGATAATGTGCGTCATAAACGATTTGGCTATCTGACCACATTACAAAACAAGGAAAACACGATAGCTGATTTTGTCGCCTGTGAACGAAATCAACTGCATAAGTATTCCTGCTTTGAGTGGTACATGAAAATATGAGAAATTAAAAAATTACAGAACTCAATCCAATGATCCAAGAATGAAAAAAAATGCAGGCAATCAACGTCCACACATTCCGAGGCACCTTTTCGCTAAGAAGATTACTAGATAGAGTAAGATTAAGATACTTTGTCAATTTCCTCACCTATTACTCTTATGTATCTAGTCTCATTGAAAACTTCCCCTGTCAGAGTTGCAACGACACATGTATAATTTCCAGTATTGTTTCTGCTGGCCCTTTTTATTTCCCACACGCTTTCATCTGATGAATTTTGCGGCAATGTCAAGTTCCCTCCATCTTTTGTCCACCAAGTGTATCCCTGCACCTTCGATTTGCAAGTCAAGGACGGCGTTGTTTCTGCTAAGATATATTCCTCTCGTTGAGAAACTGTTATATTAATCGGTGATGTTGTTTCCTGAAGTTCGTTTAGTAAGTTTGAAGATATCAATTTCCCTGAAAATAATTGATTTCTTCATAAAACAATGTGACTAGAAACAGACTCGAGTGGAATATAAACATGCGAGGCAAAATCCTGCAGCTATTAATAAACTTAAAGAAGCAGTTTTAGCCATACTTAATAAACCCAAAAGTGAAAACTGACGTTCGATATCACATTTTAGAATAATAAGAATTCTATAGTGAATAATTATCACCTCGAAACGTTCCCAATTGAATATTTTCATTCATACGTCGAGGATAATAATAATAACATAATAAAAAAAATTACGAATATTAGATTGTTGCAGTTTGTGTTTTAATCGCAGTAACAATGGTAGTCAAGATTTCATGTGTCTAAATACATCGACAGACACGCTTCGAGCATGAAAAATCTGAAGAATTCATGAATATTGTCATGCTGACTGTATAAGTAAATGCCTCAGTCTGTTGACGTACATAGATATTACGTCAATTGTGAGGAATGAAAAAAGAGGAGCAGATGAAACGCAGGAAGTGAGAAATGGCGACGCAAGTTTATCGCGGAAGACTGTATACAATATTAACGTATTACACAACATTGGAAACTTCAAAACTGGAACATAGATATTCAAGCATTCGTCACAATTTATGTAATAGTATCTACATACATTTTTTATCTTTCACTGAATCGATACTAGATTGGTAGTAGCAAGAATTAACAAAACTATTTTATACTATGAACATCAACAAAAGTACATTATAATAACTATCTACATCATTTTTTTGTAGAGTTTTATGATCAGTATAGACTAGATAAACTTTTACGAGTATTGACATGTGATTTGTATTCAACATAGATAATTTTAAATATCTGTATTTGTATCTGCATCTTGGTAATTCACGAGGTGTAGTTAGTAACGTTATCGTAACGAAACACTGGGTTAAAAATCATTATTTTCTTAACAATCAAAGGATTTTCAAGAAACTAAGATTTCGAAACACGAGTGTGTTTTGTTTTATAACAGTTTACTGAATTTCAGACAATTCAAAAATCGCGAAATAACGGTTCATCCTCAGCGTGGATCGTTACGACACGTTATTCACTTCAATATGATCATAATTTTGGAAGGATTCATATATTTGTGTCTGCACGCTGTTGAGTATTGTATCTACATTTGGGTAATTCTTTTCAAGAAGCTCTATTAGCATAATGTTTTGTGGATCTGGATCAGGCAGAATCGACAGTCTCAACATTTTTAGCGTTTGGCGTTTGTGTCTGCATGAATTCATGATAATCCGAGTGTCCAGCGTCTAAGAAATGTCATCCTCGAGGTGAATTATGGGTGAATTGCATAGTACGATTTTCGACGCTCGATTGTTTAACGCACGTGCGTTCAAGATGCGGTTCGAAGACTTGATAGGACACGATGGGGTAATGTCGGTATCATCACGTGTTTGTAGCGTCGACGGAGAGAAAAGTACCGGGTTAAAAATGCAGGGGCGCATGCAATGAGCTTTCGGCATTCGCGTTGCGGTTTCGGGCCAAAAACGAATGACGTATGCTCGAATCGTGTCTGTTACAGCATATCTATCTGTTCACGTATAACGATATGCGGTACGTATTTATTTTTAAACGTCGCCTGCGGTTTGTATTCCGTGAATCATGTAGATACGCAGGCATATAGATACGACGCAACAGTAGCGGGGTTGAGAAATCGTGAGTCTTTTTTTTTCGGAATCCTCCCCGCTACAGGAGCGATTCGAAATTCCAAGGCCATTTAGGGTCGAACCACGCGTCGTATTCTCTTGTTTTGACGTACCAGGATCTTCGGAGCTGGTGTAAGCTAATACGAAACAAACGAAGAGGGAGGATATCTTCATTGTCGGGGCTTGGCTTCGTAACATGGCGTCCGTCTATGAGGCCGGGCTCCTATCTCGTTCTGTCACCATTTAACTGTATTCTCACAGGCCAGGATATACGGGCATTTTTCAACACAACAAAACTCCAGTTACACTCGTCACGTTTCACCTACCACCGCATCCCTCACTTTTTCACTTATTTTCGTTATTCTAAAACTCTATACGATTACTATCAAGTGTCAACTCAAATCGCTAAACAGCGTTATCCAGACCCCGAGCATTGCCGAGTGGCCGAGACGTTCGGATGTTACTAAATTTTATTATGGTACGGCTCGGGAATTCTTTTACGCCATCTACCGGCATATCAGTTCAACTTATTGTTCACTTATCAGCCACTTTTCTTGCCCTGTCTATCAATCGCCTCACGGATAACGTTTCCCGCCTAACTAAAACCTACTTTATCTGCAGTAGGTAACTTTATCGTCGGATGTAACGTCAGCGTCGGTCACGCTGCGCTCCTACTTACCAATGCTTGTTTTACCCTGATACAAATGTGAATTGTGCTCGATGATTCAACGATGTATAGGTGTAGAGCACTTTATGTAAATGTTGATGTTGGTAAAATTTAGACATTTTCTAATTGATCAGACTGACTTGAAGCCGATAATATGATAAAAGTTTGTGCAATCTTTGAAACTTGAGTAATGAAAAATTCATTTTGTGGAATCGTTTGGAGTTATATTGCATTTCCCAGCAAATCACTTTAGAAATCTTGTACAAGGTTTCTTCAGTAAAATCATTCGCTTCAAAGAAATTCGTTTCTACGAACTCTTCCAAACTAAGTACTTATCCGTTTAGGATTTCCCAATATATATAAGCTACAAATGGTCTGTTCCTTCAAGAACCGGGAAGTTTCTGTTATAATCCACAGAAGTCACAAATTTTTTCCGAAAACTGACCGTTTACAAAGCTTGCAGATAACTTTCCAGGCGGAATTAATCTTATCTGTTAACGGACGAACAATGTACATCCATGATAGATATGCAATACCTCTATTAGACATCCAATTTGACCGGAAAAAGTATAATACAACTATATCAGAGATCGAAATGTATACTTGTTATACAGCGAGTAGAACTTTACTAGGTATTCACACAGATCTCCATCAGAGGTCTCGTGGATTTTCTCGAGAAGAAATCTGGCCCTGTAATGGACATCCTCTCTGTCCATTATTCATGTGCACCTCGATCTTATCCACACGAAATATTTACCTCTAATGGAAGTATCATGAAAAATATTAGGAACTATCACGTGCACGTTATTTTGTTTTGCCCCAAACAAATAGTCCAAGGCCTAGACATAGTGAACTAGGCATTCAAGAACCAACAAGTATGCAGATACAGGACGAAATTCGGAGTAAACGAAAAGTCTGAATTGCTGGGGCCCTGGTGGTTCCTATAATTTGGATCTCTCTTTTGTGACGAGAGAGGAGAGCGACTATTCGCTGCCTGGTGCTTGTCTATAGTACCTCCACTTATGTGAATGGATATTCATAGACATCCAATAGATATCCATCACCGGTTGTAGATATTGTGAATTGAGATCCACCATGTATATGGATATTCTATGAAGCTCTGAATTTTGTACGGACCTTTAATAGGTGGAGTGTTCCACGTGGGCTTGTAGAAAGATTATCACCAGGAGATTATAATTTTTTCTAATTTTCCCAGGTTTTGCAATAATTTATATTGTGAAATTTGTATGGAATAAAAGTCTAGATAAAAATTTAATCGCAGGATAAGGGTCAGCATATATTTGTCATGTGGATATGAAACATGTCACGTTTTATTCACATGAATCACAATCTGATTCAGCACAGCAGCTATAATCTGGATCCTTCGGTCATAATGATACAGAATCCATGTCTCGTGGCATAAAAAGAACTTGTAAGAGGATGTGCAACAGCAGCATATTGTGCAATGCGTTCTCAGTATCATGCAATGATTAACACAAGATATAAAAGATACCAATTGCAGTTGGAGACACTGGGCGATAGCGCGTAAAACGTTTTCATGATGGAATGCGCCGGATGGTTGTTGTCTGGGATATACACAAGAGTTACTTCTAGCAAACTATAAATAACTATAATTATGTGACCTAATTAAAAATATATAAAAATATTCTGCATTTTCGGTAAGTATTACGAAAAATTTAATTTAAGACATTTAGAAACGAATGACAATACTGTATATGAGATTGTGAGATATTACATGAATTTGGTGTTAATTTTTGTATGGTAAAGAAGTTTTGTCTAAACGAAGTTTCGTAATACATCTTAAAATTAAATTTTATGTATAAAAATGGAATAAATATATGTATAAAATCCATCCACAGAAAAGTCTGTCGCGTTGACTGTCATTAGACGATCCGGAGATTTTCTTTAATCTAATAGTGTTTTGACTTAAACAATCATCGACAACGAATGACCCGATAATTATTAATTAAAGTTGTACTTCGTTAGGAAATACAGAGAAAATATAGCTAGAACGACGGTACTCGTTTCTGGTTGAGAAATCGCCGAAATATTTTTTGTAATCTTGCACGGCTTCGTCGTGGCTTTTAGTTCCTCACTTGCAGATAGGCAACCGCCATATTCATCGTCAACACAAGGTGCAACTCTGATCGAATACGTATTGCTGCAGTTAAGCCCGTTGATTTTCTCGCTGAATTTTCCATAGTTTTTTATTACTCTTTTCCCAGGTAATACTGTAATTTCGTGAAAGTGGGTGTCAGATTCTATTACATATGGTGACTTGTTCCAAGTAATCGTTACTGAATCCTGGGTGGAATTCACGAGTGTAACATTTGGAGCGAAGGGGGGATCTGTGAAAAATTAAATATTCATTAGTTAAAATAATCAATAGATACAGAGAATTCGAAATCACAGAGCTACTGAAGTTCACATTGGTAGTGAATTTCTCCTCCTTAAATCTTATATTTCAATATTGGTAATACATGTATGATCTTTCTTTCAACTTACATGTGTTAAAGTTCACCGAATTACTAAAGTAATCGTGGCCGTCAGAACCCTTCACCTTGACTCTAAATTCATTACTTTTGAATTTTTTTATATCGCATACTGATCGTATCTTATTTCCCGTGCAGTTCAATTTCTCTCCACAATCTTCCCAGCCTGAAGGAACATTGTTTCCACGAGTTATTTTGCATTCTATGCTGACGGATACGTTTTCACCTGGTACGATGGAATTATTGTCTTGCCACGTTAACCGAGCACCGCCTTGCTTGTAAGGTTTTACTGTGGCAGATAGATCATTATTGTCCAAATTCGGTTTGCGGACTTTCACGTTTATAGAACCGATTGAAAATCCGAAAATTCCATCCTCAAAAAGGCAGTTATATTCTCCATCATCCCTTTGCGTAACATTTAGAAGCGTCAGCGTCGATGTCACTATATCATTTTCATAGAAAAAGCTTTGATTTTCATGATTCTGATGATCAATGGGTGTTTTCCAAGTAACTTTGGTGTCGTTGAGTCCTTTTCTACTGCATTCTAACTTTTGCGTTGCTGTTTCATTCACCGTAACATCTCCTGATGTAATCACTGGAATTGAGAAAATACATTTACTAACGAGTCACGTGACGGATTGATTTAACCGTTCCTGTTATAAATAACTTGCACACTGAAAAATCAACTTCGCGATTGGAGATTGAAACTTTTTTTGCATTGAAGTTTTGAAATGGATCGTTTCATGGGTCGGGAAATATTCTCACCACTCTCCAATCTATGTATATGATGAAAAATTTTCTACGCATTTATACAGGCGTGAATTCTTATGATTCAACAATATGTTGCAAGGGCTGCTAAGTGCACCGCGCTTGCAGGAAAAGAGTAGCATTGTGCAATGAATATCTAAATAAAACCACGTATGAAGCGTAAGCTGATGTGGAAAGTAACGGTATCATGATTACGATAAGGAAAAGAGAAACGATTACGAAACCAACGGATGTGGGGAAGATACCCCTAAGACCGTAGGTATACCGCAACTCACTAAAGATGGATACACACGTTAATTATTCGCTTAGAATTCGAGAACATGACTGAGCAGAAATTATTACATTATATGATTGTATTGAAGTTTTCGAACGATAGTTTACTATAAAGTGAAAAAAAAATAGTCGTCTCAAACGAATCAACCTAATTTAAATATGTTATAGCCAAATACGCGAAGATTGAACACTTGTGGATAAATGTGTTGCATAAATAAGTACATGAATATTTTTTTTAATATTTCAAGTATAAAGCGTAAAAATTTGCATTTTTTACCGTAAACAAAAAATGTACTTTTTGGCACAAAATGAAATTAAGAATTGTGTTAAGTATTTGTTATTATTCTTTTTGATTGTGCTCACTTGTATTTAATTTTCCTGCGACTATTGCGATAATTTGACGTAGGTGTAACAGTAAATTGATGTTGAGGCTTCGAGAAAATGATTAAATGTTTCTATGATGACAACCATGATTACACCAAACAATTATCTCTATTCCATTCCCGTCTAATTGCGATAATATTTAAGTCGTTACACTTGCAACGATGTCTATTTTACTACATTTATCTACTAACTACAAATAATGAACGTTCCTGAAAAAGCCCGAAAAGTCGCGTAAAATAACGTAGGATTATTCATTGTGGTTGAAATTCATTTAGCGATGTTTGTTTCTCTAATAACTGGAATATTCAGTTGAAGAATCAGAAATCATCGGATGACCATAAGGAATAGTCGTACACAATTTTGACAGAACACGTAAGCCGATCGTGAATAAAACGAAATGAATTGAATTCCCAATTTTCTTAAAAGTATACATACCTTCAGGTACACCTGCTACACGCTGGATCAGAACGAAGCAGGCTAAAAGCAAGGATATCTTAACTATCGACGCCAAGTTGCTTCGCGACATGGCGTCCTGTGGTCCTTCAGTGTCCTCTCACGTTTCGTTATGCGCACCAATGATCTTCCACGCAGCGTGTTAGCAGCGCTCAACTTCGAACCTTGATTTCAACTGTTCGATCACCCTCAACCCGGCTTGAGCTAGGCGGAATGCGATTCGAATTCCTCCAGCAAAAGTTTTAAAGGCCGGTGGTTATCGGCGAGTACATGAACGCGCATGCGCGAGTTCGTCTCAGCGACGAATCACAGATCTAGTTTAGCAATGGATCTTGGATAATTACGTTCGAATGCTTATGACGTGTTATTGCATTTGTCACGTTTCACTGTCTTACTCATAAAACCTTAGGGCGAAGCTCGGACAGTTAGAATTGGATCGGAATTCTCGAATCGGATACGAAGTTGACCGCATGACCGCAGCTCCATTAGAAATTGCAGATACGAAAAAACTACATCTTCTTAGTTACTGGAATATTGCCGTACGTTCTGAGAAATTTATTGTTACACTCTATGCTACAAAAATAATTCCGTTCCGACGGTTATGCGGTATGGTGAGAAAATTTTATTCCACAAATTTTTAAATTCATGTTATTCCAGCTGAATACCGATGAGGCAAAAACTGCTTAAGCTTCCACGTACGTTCAGATTACGAGAGGTTTCTCCCTTCCGCCATTTGAAGAATATCATTTCGAAGTGATTATATTCCAGGAAAAACCTCACGTGACAGGGAAATCGTTTAGAAACATGGTAAAAGAATTCAAGGCAAGGCGGAAAATGGGTATTTTCAGCTTCAACAGACCGCATTAGTATCCTTATGGTTTTCAGGAAGTTTGCAAGAAATCATATTTATTAATTATAATAATAAAATAGAAAGCAGAGTGCATGTGACGGGTTGATTACAGTAAAATAAAAACTGTTCCGCACGATAAGAGTTTGTCGGAAAAATCACTTGTTTTAACTATCAGTGGTTGTCCGTTCGCTTGGATCGACCACCAGAATCAGAATTATCGGGGGTCCGTGTTTCTTGGTATTCATTAATTTACGGTTCGTACGCCTGACTCACTGCGGCAGGCAACCGGAATTACAATTTGTGATGCATTTCATATTGGAATAGTAATTCCGGTTGTCTGCTTCAGTGCGTCAGGCGCACGGACCGTTCAATTCGTCATGCATTTGTTATTTGGACGGTAATTCTGGTTGCCTGCTTGAGTACGTCAGGCGCACGGACCGTTTCGCATATCAAGAAACTCACGGTATGAGTGGTTGAGGAATAACAAATGTGTTCAAGGCAAACTTCTGGCTTACGATCCTCATATTTGCCTCCAAAAAATTGCCTATGTTCTGCTCAAGCTCGATGAAAGATGCAGTATTGCAGCATCTTTAGATAACTGTAATAAAAGCCAGAAGAGATTTTTTTTAAAGTCGAAGGACTAAAATTTGGTTGACACACTGAATAAATTTCAGCACAGATACTGACACACTCTCAAGTGGGTACTTGGATCGCGAGGTAAAGTCGTTAGTGGACATTTAATGTCTTTCATGTGTTTTCATCAATTATTTCCGGGTGGGGAGTCATAGCGAGTGAGGACAATTCCCAGAGAACGACTCTGAACAACCAAACGTCTCAAATTTCTAATAATATCCCGGCCTTGAGTGAATCGATGGCCATCTCGGATTCCTGGACACGATTAAGCGTCGTACTCTACGATTACAATGCATACGTGTATAAAAGTATTTATACGAGTTAGTTTTCCGGAGCAAGTATAACTGATTACTGTTACCAGCTGATGTTGACAGAGGATACGGGATAAGGAAAATCCCAAACACCATTGATGCGTCATATCGTTGATATATTCATGAACTCTGATCAATTCTGATTTAGTACGATATGGCGATTTTTACGTACGCGTTTAGCCACTTACGCATCAGAACAGCTCATCTATCGCTTTTGACATCGATCGCATCAGCATCAGAATTCAAACAAAATCAGAGTCAGTGTCGAATTCGTCGACGGACTTTGACATGCAGCAATACAAATAGTCGTACAAGTTCCCGAAGCGGAAAAATTCCATGATGACTGAAAGCTGGCTTGCTGGTATTAATTAAGCCTACGAATCACCGCTATTGCGCGGAGGCTAGATATGGAATCTAAATATGTAGCAACGCTGACCATAATCAAGAACCTTCGTACAAGCACCATCAAGAAAAGAACACAATCAGCAGATCCGTTAGAGGTAAAGATATTTTCATAGGCTAAGAAAGTTTTATTCTAGCTCAATAGGCTATAAAAATATAAGACTTTGAATGAAAGATGTTAATATTAAAGACCGTTACCTACATATATATTTCTCTTGGCGTTGAGTCAGAAGCAATTGCCAATCATGTAATAATTCGATTCACAAACCTTCTGATGTCCATGCGTGTGAACTCTGATGTTCAGCTCGTCACCATCTGTGAATTCGGTTGTTTTGGGTCGTGCCAACTATCAATACGCGCGATTGAAATAATTGTCTTTACACAAGAGTATAGTTACAATGGACATCTATTAAGAAGTAACAAGTTCTTCCGATAAATTCGTAGCTTTAGGTTGTATAAAGTCTTATTCAAGTTTGTTTGACTAAGGTTGCAGTAGCAATAAATACTTGGAATTGGTTTCGATCGTGTTTTGAGTTTAATGTAGTTCTGTACTGTCTGTTGTCTGAAATGATTTTGCTGCTTTCTGTCTTTTGTCTTTCGAGATTTATGAAAAGAGGGAAGTAGAAGGAAATTGAGAAGCTTTTCATTGGTGAGTCAAGTTTTCGGGTAAGTCAGCTGAAGACGATTGGTCTATGAGGACTGTTATGATAGGTATCGTGAATAACGTGACAGACAGGTGTTTTTGGTTGTGTATGCCAGACGGAAGTGGCGCACAGGCTTTTATAACGTAACCCGGAAGTGTGTGGGGATTGTTTATATTGTAATTTATTTATATTATATTAATTATGTTTTAATCAATCTACGCATTTTTTGTTTTAACTTTATTATACATTTTTTTTTTTTAATTTTATTCTAGGGTTCTTAGGCAAATAACTTATTCTACCTGCAAACTGACCGTTGGTTTATTTGCTCTACCGCTTTGTGCAACAGTTGAAGTAGGCAATTGCTGTGTTTCTGACCATGTCTCGTCAGCCTCGGTCGAAGTATAGTTTTTTTTACTTTGATTCTATTATTATTAAGCTTTGGTTTGATTCTGTATCATTTTGCACTACCGTGAAGTTCGGATCGTTCGACTCGATCGCTTGCTAAGTTTTTTGGTTTCCGTTATCGGAGTTTGAGTCCGTCTCCGTATCAGTTTCCCAATCTCTTTTATCATCCATTGGAATGCAGTAGGGATCGTTTTGCCGCTGTTATCTGCAAGAGGAGGAGGAGAACATTTTCTGTTTGTCTCTGTGTTTTTAATTGGTTTGCGGAATCGTCTGTTTCTCGTAAGGATGTTTCCGGTCTCAGTCTGGATACTGCAACGTCCGTCATCTGTTTTGTTCATGACTTTAGTGGTTGCCACAGGCTCTTTGGCTGAAGTTGCACGAGATTTTTTACTCCTTTTTTGTGTAATATTCCGCTTGTTTTTCTTCTTTTTTTTTGATAATTTTTTTACGTTACTTGGTACAACTTCTGGTCAAAATTTATGTTTGAAATTCGATAGGTTGTCTCTGAGTTTACGTGACTTTAAAAGATCTGCTGGCGATCGATCTTCGAAGATCGGAGTATTATGATACTGCAATAGCATCATTTGTACTCCATTTTTCTCATCTATAATTTTTTCTGCCATTTTCCTGAAGGTTTGAATGTGTCTTTCGGCCATACCGTTGGACTCTGAGCCTACGTCGGAGATGATGTCACCTGATCAAACTCCCATTCTTTAACGAAATCTTTGAATTCTTGTGACGTAAACAGAGTTCTCCGTCGGATATTATCGTTAACGGTATGCCGTGAGTCACAAACATTCTTTTTAGGTGTCCAATTATATTTTCACTTGTTACGTTTCAATGCAACTCTATTATTTCTGGATATTTTGAGTAGTAGTTTATTGCGAGGAGGTATTTCAGGCCATTAATTTCGTATATGTAGCAATTAGCTGTTTTATCTTTTGGGGATTTGCAAGCATATTTGTGACTCAATTTCCTGCGACCACCCTATGAACCTGTCGTTTTTATCGTAAGCCCTCGACAAAGCGTCGGCTATATAAAGTTATTTGCCTGGACGATGAACAATCTCTACGTCGTATTTTTGAATTTGAACCAACATTCTTCGAAGTGGACCTGGGCATTTGTTTAGAGGCTTTTAGAATATCAGGATTAAAGGTTCGTAATCAGATTCGACGGTTATCTTCTTCCGTAAATATAATCGTGGAAGCGCTTTACTCCGAAAGAGGCTACCAAGAGCTCTTTCTCTATTTGCCTGTAAAGTATTTGTGTATCAGTTATCGCTTTTGCCGCATACGCAAAGTCTATTTCGGAGTAGGATAGCCCCTAGTTCCGCCTGTGGGGCGCCTACCGAGAGTTTATCGTATCTTTGTTTACATCAAAGAACTGTAAAGCGTCATTCACGATCGACTTAGTGCAATGGTAGTGCAGTGCAGAAGTTTGGAAATACGAATACCACGCGAGCGTTCATAATCATCGGTTTACCACTGCACTAATCCGATGTTAACGCTCGCATGGTATTCGTATTTTCAAACTTCTGCGTTGCACTGCATTTTTTTGTTTTTTTCTTGAGTTCCACGATGAATTGTTGCAGGGTTTTCTCCAAAAAATTAATCTTTCCTACGCTAGATTTTCTTTCGGCACTAAGTGGTCTTCGAATTTTTTTAGTAGCGTTTGCAGCTTGTCCTTTTCCGCTTCTGGCATTGAAAACGTCGTGTATATTTTTAAGCCATCCTCACCGATGCAGTAACAGTCAGTCATAGAAATCGGTGAGGCTGCTCTATATTCGTTAGCCATCGTCTTGCCGCACTTTATTTATTCCAGGGATTCTCGTGGATAAGATATGAGACTTTACTTTAAGCGAGGTGTTGTACTTTACTCAATTGTGGAATTTTTAGTATTCCATATTTTACGCTGTATTGTCTTTCACTACCGACTACGCCATGTTATGATAGGGGGTGAAAACGACCCCTAAAGATGGGTACTTAACGGGGTGATTTCTTGACGCGCTTCATGTATTTGAACGAAAGCAACACTGAAATGTTTTTTTAATGAATAGGAGAACTTGAGCGTTAGTTTCATTCAAATTCATAAAGCGCATCAAAAAATCACCTAGTTGGGTGTCCATCTTTGAACATCGTTTTCACTCCTCTAAACCGTTTCTCGCTGATGAAAAAAATACGTGTCTCTTAATTATCAATGTTCTACAACATACATAAGTCCCAAAAATCGGAGGGGGGCACCAAACTGATGTTCCTTGTCAGTAACGGATGGTAACATGCATATAAGAACCACAAATGCAAGAATGTTATACTCTATGGTGGTAACCGCGTCAGTATCGACATAGATCCTGACAAGACCTTCTGGTAAGAGCGTGTAGACGCTGTTATGGTAATTGCATGTCGGTAATCAGAGGCGCGGGGAAGATGCAGCGGTGATTACCGACTGAGACGTAACATGACGGCAGCGAATTTATTCCATGTATTTACGCTGTAACACTTTTACGTTTCGATTGTGAAAGGCAAAATCATGCACTTTTGTGAATGCACGAACGTGCACACACGATAATAATTATCATCTAGTCAACATTCGTGTATATCATACAGTTTGTTGCTGGAAGTTGGTCATTTGTTTCACTTCATCTTCTGCCATATTTGCCATCACGTCTGGCTCATTAGCTTATCAATACATCCTCCTACATACTATTTGTAAAAATTATTTGAAATATGTTTGTTTCTTAATTCTCAAGTTTATGGAAACGAAATGTAACATTCCTAGTGAGTTTATTCCTTCTCTTTTCCTTCCCACTGTTTTACTATCTTCTTTATTGGGTCTGCACATTTCTTTCACTTCTTTTACAACATATCCGAAATATGATGTCCCACGTACCCACGTACCCACATCACTGGCTTATCGAAAGGTATGTCTTTCTAGGTTTTCAATTTTATTCATTGTCGTTACGTGGGAGCAATCATGATTGTTTATAATCATCAACGAAAGAAAGTATTACAAACTCATTGTTACGAGGGTGTTTTATTTTAAAAACCCGATTGCTCACTCCTTCCTGAATTCCTCCTCCAGGATTGCGTGACAATTTTCAAAATGCATGGATAAACAGCTGAATTTGAATTCATTAAAGCGAAGGTGAAACGGTATCGTGTGATTACGAAGAGCGACGTGTGATATGATCTTCGCTTATTATTTTTTAGTTACTTCATTGTGTAGTTATTACCATCATTCACTTCAACTTTATATTGGATCGCATGTGAAATACCTACATGGGCATAAAAACGCCCGTAAACAGGATGGCCTGATGAGAAAATTGAAGGAGAGGAGAAGAAAAAGAAATGTAGTAAGTAAATAAAAAATATTGAATATTGCCTGTAATCTTAGTTTGCATAAAAATACGGAATAAAAACTAGAGTTTATATGCGTTTACTCGACCACCGGTACTTATAATTCGCAAAACTCAACCATAGTAACTCTTCATTCAAGCTATTTCAAGTTTCTTGAAAGCACTCGGTAAATCATTACAAACTTATGAATGATAATAATTATTGATTAATATCTAATTCATATTAAAAAATATTTTACGGCGTACATGTCTAGTTTGAAGTAATATTACTATATGTTATCGAATGATCGAAATACCATGATCTATCTATCTCATGATAGAGATCACTACCACGTAAAATCCGTACGGTTGATAAATTTGTCAGTTAATCTATTATTATTCAAGTTTTTATCAATACTATTCGAAATCCACCGCCTTCAGCGTTACCGGGTAACTGAAAGAAAAATTGAGCAGTTTCAGTGAAATTATTCACTTGTCATTCTGGTTCACTGTTTCAGTATCTGTTTCGTTCAGATTTAACAGTTCTTCGTTTTCTTCTTTTTTTTTTCATTGATTCATTTCTCCTGATTCTGGTTAATCACACGCGACAAAAGAACCGCTTGAACCGCATCCGGAACGGCGTTCTCTCGGTCGTTTCGTCTGCAATCAGTTTGAAATGAATACGAGCTAGAAAACACTTGACTAGCCAATGAAGTTGTATTGAGTGAGGGGAGGTCGTATTGACATTGTAAGAAGACGGTTGGAACAGATTCAGACGGTCTGAGGCAATGCTCTTCGTGGATTGTTTGACGAACCTTCTTCAATCAATCCACTGTCTCACTACGCTCGAAGCTATGTGATTTTATTGCGATACACATTGAAGAAGTGCTTGATTGATTTGCGAGGTACGCAAAAAACGTTGCCGGTTTAGCTTGACTTTATCAAACAATATAATCGCTCACCTTGACTGGCGTCCGTCGGTTCGCTTGGATCCGGGGGGATCGGATCCTGATTCTCGGGGTCCCGAATATTCCGGAATTCCGTGATGCGAGCATACGCCCTTTCGCGTCGAGTATACAATTGGATGTAATGCTGAAACATTCACGCGTGTAAGAATCAGACAGGTTTCCAATAACTTTCGAGTAGCAGGAAACAGAGTGTCACACGTAACCCAGTGGATTGTCGAGGGCTAATATACTTGTGCGACGGGACTTTGGAGAGTATTTGCAGGTATGACAGAATCACGTGATGCGATGTGTAGTTAAAGGATGTTAAACGTGTTCACCACAAGTTTTCAACTCACCATTTTGACGTTCTCCTCCATCAATTCACCGACGCTGTGCTCAAGCTCCACAAACGTGGGTCGTTTCGACGGATTCGCTTCCCAGCATTGCAGCATCGTCCGATAGCTGTGACAAGCGTCGGGTTAAATGGTTGAAAAAGTGAAATGAGGAATGATTGGTCGAACAAAAGCAGAGATACTCACATAGTCTCGGGTGAGTACTTTGGTCGTTCCATTCGATAACCACCGACAAGTGTTTCGCACATGTCTTGGGGGTTAATTTCGGGGTAAGGAGTTTTTGCGAGCGAAAACAATTCCCATAACAAGACTCCGAAAGACCAGACGTCAGATTTTACCGAAAATATTCCGTCTCTGAGGGATTCGATGGCCATCCACTTGACGGGAAGAGGGTCGTTTCCCTCGTCCTTGTACTGTTCGTCCTCCTGGAGGGACTTGGACAGGCCAAAGTCACATATTTTCACGACGTTATCTTCCAAAAGCAGAACGTTCCTCGCTGCCAAGTCACCGTGCAGCACCTGAAGACGGTCAACGGTTCAGATTGTTTTCGGTGAAACTGAAAGGCAATAATCATGACGTGCAATAATCCCAGTCGTAAATTCCGGACGTCAACCTTTTTGCCAGCCAGATATTGCATTCCGCGTGAAATCTGCCAAGCCCAAGACACCAAGTCTCGCGTGCGAACCGGATCCAATTCCGCATTCGTAAAATCACCCGGGTACTTGGTTGGTAGTTCAAGTTCCGGTAATTGTGGGTTGTTTCCGGTGGCCGAATCTCCCGCCCCTTCGCTTCTACCCAGATGATTGGCGGCATCACCTAAATCTTCCACTGCTAAAATCGCGTCCTCCCAACGTGGTGCCGAGTTTTTACTACTCGGAGTTGAGACACTAGACAAGAGGAAGTGTTTGCAGTTAGGATACTATCTATTTGAGCTACGGCTGCAACGCATGTATACGTAAAAGTGATTGTTGAGAGTTCGCCATTAGGACCTGGTGTAACTCATTGTTGTAACGAATTGCCTGTGACAAGAGAATGTAAGACCAGGACGTTCCAGAATACCACTGCGATGATGACTCACGTCGTCGATGTTTTGATAAACTCTGACCAATGGCTATGCAGTTCCACAATTTCAAGGTGATTCTTGGGTTCCCTCGAGACTCAGCTACTTACGTGACAAAATAGCTCACCTACGGCTTCTGACGTCGATCGGATCATCATCAGAATTTGGATTGGGGATTTTCGCAGCGACAGTACACAATTCATCGACGAACTTTGACCTGCAGCGCCACAAGTAGTCGTGCAAGTTCCCGAAGCGACAAAATTCCACGATGACCAAGAGTTGGCCTGTCGACGACGATGGTATTAACGGAGTTCACAAATGATCACTGACGCGTCTGGGTTCGCATGAGGAATTGAGATACGTAGAAACACCCACCATAATCAAGATTCTTAGTGCAGGCGCCGAGGAGGCTGACGATGTTCGGATGGTGACCGAGATAGCCGAGAATCTTGAGTTCTCGAAGAAGAGCTTTCATGCAGTGCAGGCTGGCTGTCGGTCGGACCGTCTTGACCGCAACCACCGAGATCGCTTCGGGTCGACGAATCGTTTTCGCCCTGGCTTTCCAGACTATTCCGAACGAGCCTCTTCCCAGTTCCTCGTCTACACAGTGAAAAGAATAAATGTTAATCCATGCAATGAACACACAGGCCTAAAATGCGATCCGCGTTTCAGAAAAGTGAGAGAGAGTTGAAAACTCATTATACAATACTTGAAACGGAGTAAAAGACATGATAAAACATTTTCTTTATAAGTCTCGAATATAAAGGGTTTTTCCAATGGATGAATAAAACCAAAATAATTTGTTTAATTGTTGTTTTTTAAAACGTATGTAACGACCTGGCGGTCGGCTATTCCCGATTGGTAAGGAATAACAAGGGTTCGGGTTCACGTTTGCACCTTTAGGACAACCGGAGGTTAGGAGGAAGGTCGAATAACTCGGTTTATTCAGGATATAATTTAGAAATTTTGAGCCGTGTTTGCAATAACACAGGAAACTGGCTAGTATTGAGTGAGGGTAGCGACGAAGACTATTTCTACTCGATTTTTTTCAGATATTTCCGATTATTGCCGATACATCCGTAGTAAATACGCATCCAGTGTCACAAAAATTATTATATTTGGGTATCATCTTCAATTAGTGAAATAATATTAGTTCGATTATTCACCGAACTTTCCCGAAAAAAAAATCGGTTTTTTTAATTTCTCTCACGCAATGTTTCATCAAATCGTGAGAATCCCAGACAATGGAGGAGTATAAAAGATATTGATTGTTGAAGTTCGGTGACGGCACGTTTTAAAACAACATGGATTGAAAATTCATTGGAGTTGCATTTATTTTCGGGCAATTGGCTTCTTATTTGAAAATCGTGAGGAAAATATGTTTCGGTAGCTTTGGCTCTCAATAAATCGGTTACGAACCACCATTTGGTAATTTTTATAATCACGAATGAAAAAAAAGGAGAAAACGAAACAAGTTATTTTTTTTTGAAAGACTCGAAAACCGTACGAAATTCAGAGCTCAAATTTAGGGCAAAGTGTTTTCATTTGATACCAAAATGATCCCCAAAATCTCGATAGAGAACTGCACAGGGGTAGATTCGCCATGCTCATCCGACCACGATATATTCTTAGTCGTTACGGATTCGAACTGCTCCATCATAGAGATAATAATATCCATAAATACCGAGTCTCAAAAGCTTTCGTGGAAATTCCCATTCCTTGTCGTAGGGCAATAAATCTGCCTGATCATTCATGGAAAGTTCCGGATTGAAAGAAGTCGGATCCTCGGTGTAGAAATATGCGAGTCGTTCTCTTAAAATCCTTCGCTTCTGAGCCTAAAACACAAGAGCATCAACAGTTTATCGTTCGTTCCATTCGCAGAAAGATCCTTATCTCTCAGATACCTTCTTGTAGAAACGCCAGGCTCCCAGAATGGCGAGGAGGAAGGAAATTCCCGTAAGGGGTAGCCATATTTCAACTGGTGTCCCGGATTCCACTTCTACAGAATGAATTCGTCAAAGTTTGCTCATGTCATATTTTTTTATCATTTTAAACACGTACCTATGCTTTCGGTGAAAACTCCTCTCCGCACGTCACTCGAATAACAATCCGTATTCAAGTCGTTGAAGCAGGCTCGTACTTCCAAGTCGTGGCTGGTTGATGGATGAAGTTGTTCAAAGTTGTGATAAGTTGCCGAAGTATAATTAAAATCAACAATTTCTGTTCCGTTGTACGTATAGTTGACTGTTACACGGTACAGCTTTATGTGCGGGCGTAGATCTTCTGGTGGGCTTGGCCATTCTATAATTATGGAATTTGTCGTCTTCGATAACACAGTGATGTTTGGAAAATATGTAACGTCTGTGAAAGAAACAAATCTTCATGAACGGATCATACATCGAAGGATGCTCCCATGATGAATTCCATTGTGTCATACTAGACGAAATGATGGACATTCTTTCATTTTGTTTAGATTCTGCGACCCATTTCGGAATCTCCGAATCAGTCAGGATGAACTTCATTTCGAAATACATCGCTTACGCGTAGTCCAAGCACTTACCTATTTCCGCGGGCGTAACAAGTCCAGAGTAAGTGCTTGCGAGTCTCCTTCCCGCGTTGATCACAACAAGTTCGAACCAATAGAAAGTGCCGCGTGTCAACTGCCTTACAACGTAGCCGCTATATTCCTTGCCCTCTTCAACTTGCACCGAGAATATATTTTCCCGTTCAACAGAATCGTTTTTCGCAAATCGTATCAGATGCGTGTCTCCTTGAAATTCCTTGTCGATCCAGCGTAATATAACGAGTTTCGACCCGATGACATTGGCGCCGAGGTACAGTCGTGTTTCTTCGTTGACTTCGAGTCGAGCCACACCTGCTATACTCGGATGTCCGTAAATCATTGCCTGGCATTCGTAATCCCGAGAACGGCGTGAGTCCAAGGTATTCGCAATATACAACATCGTCCTGACGTGAGTCCTGTTAAGATTCGATGTAACAGGGACGCCGACTAATTTACTTTTCCAGCGTAAGGAGGCGACTCGCCACTCAAAGTTCGATCGTCCGTATCCGAAGAAATCGCACAACAGTGCTGTCGGCTCGTCCGGTTTCGCATACACGATTTCAGCTCCTACGATCAATTCTTTTACGGGCGCTAGAAAAAAAAATACCGAATAGACAGAGCGTTTCGAAATGTAATTCGGTATGTCGAGTAGTCTACATTATTTACACCAATCCAAAAGTTGTTTTGACTCAGAGTGGATCTTACGTATCACCGTGACAAGCATTTTTCCACCAGCGTGCGAATCCTTGATCATCTTCGCCACGCAGGTGTAATCGCGAGTGTTTCCATCCTCAGTATCTCCGACAATTATAGTCCAGTCGATCCCACCGTCAGAATTACTGAAAGAAGTAACGCGTTTCCCCTTCGTCATCCACCAACCCTTGTATCCGTGAACACTGACGCTGCAAGTGAAGGAAGCTTCGTTGCCTGCTGTTGTATTTTCCGCATCTCGAGTTACGTTCACTCTCAGTTCCGAAGATTTCATGTCAGTTTGCGATTCTTGTCTCGCACGTAACTGTTTTCCGCCAGCTACGAAGTCGTATGGATCAGGATCATTGTCGAATTCTATATCAACATGACGTTGTAGGATATTTAATCTTTGAATTGTATTCTGGCTGTAATTATTTGATAACGAAATCATTTTCATGAATTTTAAAAGCAGTTTTGAGTCTTGTTTAAAGTTCGGTATGTTGCGTTACTAATGCCAGAAAGGCGAATCTCAAAATAGACGCTCTATTGGCTCTGCAAATACAAAAGTGCATATCAAAATTTTTATCTCCCCAATCAACATAAAAATCTGTAAAACATACAAATCTGTGGAAAAGAATTTTTTTTGGGACTCTTCCATCGATTTCTGCAATCAAGACAGTTTTAAGTTGATTGGAGAAATTTTTTTTTTTTTTTTTTTGATATGTCTTTTTGGCATTAGCAACTCGATTTGTTCAGTCAATGGAGGCGAAAATCATAAAAAATTCATAAAGTGGATGCTCATGAGTCAATCTTCGTACAAACTTTTGGAAAATATCCCGAACAATAAAAGAAGCAAAGTTTAACCCAAAAGTCTTAGCGCCGAGTCCTCAATTTTGCGACGTCAGTTTTCAATGGTGTGTGACATTATCGATGCCTAACGCCCTTGAATATTAGCTTAATTTTGCATTATATATTCGATTCCATACATTGATATTATTTTTACACACTTATGACCTTCGTAATTTAATTTCAAGTCATTCTTACGCTTCGCTTCAAATTTCCGTATTCAATAAAAAATCTTTTCTTCATTGTTATAGAAATTCTATCTATGGTAACCAATAAGCTAGAAATAATTGAAGCTTCGCGGTGAAACAACCGGAAAATCGCTTGTGCGACGATTGCAAACCTCACTTCCGTTACGCGGAGTCTGAAAAGTTAACTCGATCATTACCTGTGTCGTCGGTCGTCACGCCTTTCACAACGTCACTCGCACGTCGGTCGGGGCAGAAATCGTCGAAACAAGCTCGAACCACCAGATCGTAGCTGATCGAAGGCGAAAGGCGGACGATTGCTTCATTACCTTCATTAGCCTTCAACTTCTGCCAACGAAAATGTTTTTCCTCGTCCTTGCCGCTTTCCACTGATATAAAATAGGCGTCGATGCTTTGCCGGAGCTCCGGCGGTGGCTGCGACCATCCGATCGTCACGGTGTCCGTAGTTTTATTCACGATCCTCACAGTTGGAACATATTCCACGTCTATGTAGAGATGATAGTTTTTAGAACATTTTAAACGATGAGTTTCATTGCTTTCATATTCTACAAGCTTGACTTCCGGTAAACAAATGTTAGCGGATACCACCTGACCATTCTGTACGTTCTTCGGAAGCTGCATGAAACTAGGACGCAATTGTGAAATGATACCATGAAAAGTGACTCGTTTTCGAACGGCGTAGCCCACTTCGAAGGAACTAAGGTTCCTTGGACGCTGTGAACCTGACGTTCGTACGCCCTAACCTCGTTCTCGATTTGGTACGGATCGCGATGTTTCAATTCCCTCGTTATACGTAGTGTGCTGAGGCCGCTTCGATAGATAAATTGACAATTCGGCCTGCTTGATGTCATCGATTCGTGCCAATTTCCGTCCATTTGATCGTAAGTTTGGCATATCTGTTACCGTAATTGCCAGGTTCGCCAAACATATTCCTAGAGCTCCAAATAATATAGACGCGATCTGTTCCGGTTGCTCCGAACTTGAGAGAGACGAAATTAAATCCTCTGGTTCGAAGTCCGCTCGCTGCTACACGGAGAAAAAATTTGGAATGAATCGCGTCGATACGCTCTGATAAGATTGTATGGGGCTTTCCACGCCGAATCGACCTGGGTTTTACCCATGTCCTCTCAGATTTGGTGTGCGATTTAATTTATGATCGTTCTCACGTTGAAAGGCACCAAGTTTATTTCCGACTCAATTTGAATTTTCTGCAAATTTTCGAAACGATCCGATCGACCGACTAGAATTGAGTAATTGAAAAACTTGTGAAGAATCCTATGTTGAATATGAAAATTTTCAAGCTAAGACCCGAAGTGGGCCTATTTTCCTTTCTTACTGTTCTCAAGCTACTTCCGAAAAAAGTGCTGAAAAAATTGGAAGCGGAAGTCATCTATCTATGGATGGTTGCTGAAACATTTTTATATGTCGTATCGGATTGGTAAAAATTTTTTTAGATTTTTTCGAACCTTTTTCCAATTGCAATTTTTTGATCAGTAAAACGAGGAGGAAAAAAAATTTCTTGCGATAACCCTGAACTAATTTACAAAAATCCAATGTGACATAAAAATATGTTCCAGCAACCATCCGTAGTAAAATGACCTCCGCTTCCAATTTTTCCGAAGTTTTATTTTCCGGAAAAAGCTTGAGAACGGTAGGAAGAGGAAATCGGCCCACTTCGGGTCCAAGCTTGAAAACCTTGATAGCTGTCGTAGGATTTTTCAAAGTCATTACTCATTCCAAAGCATTTGACGTGGAACACTTCAAATTTTCTCTCCGTGTACTACAAACTGATCGGAGTTACTTCTCGCCAGACATCTTTGGACAACAGAGTCGTCAGGAGTGACACTTTGATATTCTAGTTTCATTCTAACGTGAGTTTTGCTCTTCCTTCGAACTTTGACGGCAGTTTCGTTACGAAATCCATCTATTATTGGCTAAGTGAATCCTCTTGTTTCTTTTCTAGCACGTTACAACGCGAAACTAACCGATACGATTTTGGCTGTCCCGATAACCTGTAGCAGATTTGCATAATTGACGCACAGAATGGACAGAAAACTTGACCTCGTATGACCCGACCTACTCCTAGCGGAGAGAACCTCGCAATAATTTGTGTGGGAATTGTGTTTAAGTGAAGACGTCTGTAATTTTGATACGTTCTAGATCTTGGCTTTCTGAAAAAAGTCTGCACGGGCACGACCGTCTACTATGAATAGTTTCGGCTCTATATAGAGACCATCATGCCTCAAAATGTTCGTCATTGAAGTGGCCATGTCCGTTGACATGCCTGACTTTTATTCATTTGAAATGATAATTGCCTTCGTAGTTTCTCTTGAACAAGGAAGTACCAAATACAGGGCAAACATTGCGTTGAATTGTTGCAAAGTTTTTTAAACGTAAGGTTGAACGATATGTGGGTGGAAGTGATTGGGTAGATTTTTACCAGACGTCGTCAGCCATCTTGAGAAAACCTGTCGCAATGGTGAAGCAAACCCCCTCTCCATAAATATAACGGCCTTGATTTCGTAGACGGTGCTCGGTTCCAACTCATCTATGCGAAAGGATCCTGCGTGAATAAACCGCTCTGGAGAGGAAAGTCGGGGTGTCCGTAGCCATCCATCCGTGCCATTTTGCCTATACTCAATTTGGAATGAGAAGGCATCCCTTGGGGTGAATTCCATTTTTGATATGCCGTACAATTCCCATTTTATATAAATGGATTCTGGTTCAAGCACTCCGACAGTCCAAATCTGATCAGTTTGGTATTCTACGAGATAGAGGTAATCATCAACGATGTAATCGGAATTCTTTTCTGCCGTACATCTGTAACGTCCATAGTCTTCGGGTCTGACGCTTGTAAAGTAAAGCTCCATCGTGCCGTGAGTTTCGTTAATCCATCTCGGATGGGCTGTAGAAATTTCCTCATCCTCCAACACTGATGCTCCCTTCTTCCTTTTCCGCCATGTAAATTTTGTTAGGTTTTTACTCGCAATGCTGCATGAGATGATTGCTGGTTTGTCCGGTGTTGCGAGAACTTGATACCCGTCTACATGCAAGTCATCGTACCCTGTAAGAGAAGACCCTGTAAGAGAAGAAAAACTTTGAACAGACTCGGTTGAGGTGAATACTTTTAATCGGCTAGCAAACCTTGATTCTTCTCGAGTAAGCTGTCGAAAATCGCGGAACTTTGAATTATTGATGTGAGTACTCGATATCGTTTCCGTTTCTCTTGGTGCCGTCTCAAAAGCATATATCTGTTATACAGGGTGGGTCGAAACGGAAATAATGATAGTTCTTAGCGTGAATGAACTTTGAACTCGTCCACCAATTTCCGAGACCTTCGTATGCTCGAAATTGGGAGAAAAAGGGTTTCGTTTCGGATTTGAGAATGTGATAAATCTTCATTCCTCGCCTAGATACGCGGTTTCGAACGATTGGTTGGGAGGATGAAAAATTTAATTATCGAAGAACGTTCAAGTCGATCGAATCATCGAACGTCATCACCTGCAAGTGGATTTCCATCGCAATTTATGAAGGGCCTTTTCCGAACGACCGTATCCCTCCCAACAAACGCTTGACCTCACTTGATTGTGAGGTATCAATAATTCAGGGTGGTTCTCAGGAGGGTCAGTTTTCGATTTCGACGGCACGCCCCCGAAATCAACTTTAAATAATGAAAAAATGTTCCCTAATTTCCACAGACTTTTATTTCAACTCTGATCTCTGCCTCAAGGATCGTGGATTTCCCCATATAAAATACACGTGTTTCGGGCACGTTCTTAGTATATATTTTATTGTAAGAGTAACAACGTTGAAGGAAATCCGTAACTGCAGGATTTTAGTGAGCATTGGTTTTACGGACTGAGGAAAAATTATACGCGTTGCTGCGCGTTCATATTTCACCCACGTTTCAAATCGGTCCGAGTTTATTTCTTTTATTTTTGATCAAAACTGTGGATTGCAACTCTGCAGTAGAAGAACCTCGAAAACTGAGTATCAAGTGACGCGTTCGATACGCCACACGAAAGATGGACCGATGAAATTGGACCGAACTACGATACTTAATGAATGCTTAGGAATCGGTTCCGACAGCATCCCGCAAAGTCAATATTTGTCAAAACGTCGAAGCCCTTGTGCTAATGAATTTCTCTCATTTGGAAGCAGATTAATTGAAGCTTTTGTTTACTCACATTCTTGGCCACCCCCAACTACGATACAAGAAGCAAATAAGAAAAGTATCAGCCACATCTTCAGGGTCTATTTGATTCTTAGGATTTTTTGCTCCGATTCGATCTGACGACGACAATCACGTTACAGCAGACACTTGTTGGATCCTCGAAATCGTTGTTGTTTGAAAATCACTTCACTCTCAACTCGTGCAGCGGCTTCTTTTCGGAAATGGAGGTCGTTTCACAAATTCTCGATGCCGTTCTGCCTCAGCCGGAGGTCAACCTTACTCTAATTTTATTTCTGTTGTTACTGAACGGTACATAACCGCCGAATATGATGAAATGTAAGCCGTTTTCTTGAGGTTCGTTATCAGTAATTATTCCACGGGTCCTGTGGGGCTTTAAGCAGAAACAAGTTCCTTTGTTTAGATTCGCATTTTTCTTACAATGACTTTATCACGTCGTCATCACCGGAGCTTCTAATGCGTGACGCTGCAAACGAACAAAGATAATTTCTGAAGAAAATGACGAAAAATTTTCCGTCAAGCTGTACCCAATGTTGTTTACATTGACATACCGCGACTACATCATCCAGCGTATTGTCACTGCATAGGGCATTCGGGGTTTCATTGATCTGGATATATTTTCAGGTTGAAATAAATTTTTAAAATGTTAAGAATTCAGCTGAAGCGGATCATCAAATAATAATTGAACGCCCGCTCGTTTCAAGTTCTCGTCAATCCTGTTTTAATCTGGAATTAGGTTGTTGTGGTTCGAGCCAACTATCAAGTATTCCCAAACACTTGTCCTTACTAATCACTTTAATTGAAATACACTCTTCACTCAACACTTACAGTTTCTCTCAATTGATTCTCAAGATTCGGGTTTACAATAGTTTCACTCACAAATATAATACACTGGAATTGCGTTAACTATAACAAAGTTTGAAGATTCTAGATATGAGCCTTTCATACTTCCGCACTGCTCTTACCTTTGATGTGTCCTGAATTGTCCGAAGTCTGAAATGGTTCCAATTTGAATTCAGTTCTGTTTCGTCTCATGTATGAAATGATTTTGTCCTTTCTGCTCCGAGTCAGGCTTTGAATGAGTAATGAAAATCAGACAGGATTTAAAGAATCGTTATGGGTCAACAGGCTCTTAAATATGTCAGTGCGAAGTGATTGGTCGAGAAGCACCAAGCGATAAACTGCGGACGGAAATCCTTTGTTTTCAGAATGTGGTTTTCTTGATTGCGAGCTGCGTATCCTTTGTTCTTCTACGTTCAATTTGTACAGTTATGTCCATTGTTTCTTTTCTGTTTGCGATCCATCGTGGATATTCGTCGCTCCGAGTCTTGCCAATTCTGAACAAGCGTGATTATCGGCTTTTTGGCTGGATCGTAATAATTTGACGCGGCTAAAATCAAACAGACGCTGTAAAAGTAACTGCACTTGTTTCTCGTCCAACTCATCTCAAATCGACGAGTAAGCGACTCGAGTTATAACATCACAGAATGATAATCACTGCGTTTTGTTGAATGAGTTGCGATACTTGCGGCGAGCCTCAGTTGAGTTTTGTTCATCTGTATCTAACCATTTTCACGGGTAAGCAATCTAGGCATTTTAGTTATCATTCTAGTTTCGAAAAGAGCGAAAATATATTCAGGTAATCTCAGGAATCTATGGAAATGATAAAAGCAATTAATAAGGCAACCCTGCAGTGAAAATTCTCCTAAACTCGTCAACAACACTTTGTACTGTTAAATAACCTGCGTGACGTCTCCCTTTTTTCCTTGGCAATCAGATTCTTCACTTTTCGTGACTCACCTGCATAGTATTCGGACTTGGCACGAACGAAGATGCAACCAGCCAGCATTAGTATCATCTTAATCGTCGTTCTAAGTTTTAAAATCGATATTTCTCTGACGATTCGGTGAGGCAGCAACGATTGCGATCATGTACTTGACGGATTTTGTACATCTCTGTTTTTGAACAATCAGCCCATTGTCAGGTTGTGCTGGCTGCTTTTCCTAGGAAATGATTGTCGTTTCCGGAACCACGAACGCCGTTGCGCGTTTGCCGGACGTGACGCTTTTCCTGATTTCATTTCCGCCAGTGGCTAACAATATGCAACCGCAGGGATTGCTTGTACGGTATTTTCAGGAAAATGTTCCCCGTTAGCGAGGTTAGATGTTACACATTATTGAAGACTGCTGATAGACTCGCAAGTTTTTCTTTCATTACGTATCAATTAATTTTATATCCATGATAATTTCAAGCATATTTTGTACATTTTTTTGATAGTCCCTACGTTTTCTCATATCTATATTGTATATTGACAAGGCTTGTAACTTCACGCATTACGTAGTTTTTATTTTTTCGCAAAGTTGGAAAATATTTGGTACTTCAAATTACCCGAATATCCGCATTATAAGTATAGATCTAAGGTGTTGTGAAGGACTCAATCCTTCTCAGAGACAGCTAAATTGTTGGATTATGAAATTCGAATACGTGCTGGTATACAAACCGTGTGCCGACGCACAATGAAGATTGAATTATGAGAAGAGAAGGATGTTTGAATTGATATCTAGTCTACATTCACGTACGTCATGAGTTTGTAGGTGGAAAAAAGTCATCCACTTCACTTCAATTTCTATCATATTCGCAATCACGTCCACTAGATTAGTTCATCAAAATATCATTGGATTATTTATGAAAACTATTTGAAGTATGTTACTATCGTTATTCTTCAGTTAGTGGAGGAAAATGTGACATTCTGAACAAGTTCATTCCCTTCCTTGTTTTCCAAACATTTCCGTATAATCAGTCTTGGGGTTGCTTATTCTTGTTTCTTCTCCTACAGCGTGCCTGTAATATCATGTCCCTGACTCATTTCACGTCATTTTCGTTCATTTACCGCCGGCAAAAGAACTGCTTGAACCGCATCCAGAATGGGGTTCTCTCAGTCGTTTTATCTGCAATTAGTTTGGAATAAATACGTGCAAGAAAAGACTTGACGAGCTAATGAAATTGTATACAGTGAGGAATTTCGAATTGGCATCGTAAGAAGATGGTTAGAATGGATTCGCACAGTCTCAAACAACGCTCTTCCGTAAATTCCTTGAGAAAATGTCTTCATCGTAGAATCAATCCACTTCTTACTGCACTCCAGTAATCGCTTACCTTGATTGACGTTTGTCGGTTCGATTGGATCCGGGAGGGTTGGATCCTGATTCTCGGAGTCCTGTGTATTCCGGAATTCCGTAATGCGAGCATACGCCCTTTCGCGTCGAGTATACAATTGGATGTAATGCTGAAACATTCACGCGTGTAAGAATCGGAAAGTTTCTCAGATTCGGCTGATCTCTGCTGTTTCCCACAACTTTCCAGCAGCAGAAAATGGAGTGGCAATGAGGGCTGATATACTTGTGCAACGGGACTTTAGAGACTATTTACAGGTATTCAAGAATCACGTGATGCGGTGTGTAGTTGAAGGATATTGAACGTGTTGACCACAAGTTTTCAACTCACCATTTTGACGTTCTCCTCCATCAAATTACCGACGCTGCGCTCAAGTTCCACAAACGTGGGTCGTTTCGACGGATCCGCTTCCCAGCATTGCAGCATCGTCCGATAGCTGTGACAAGAGTCGGGTTAAATGGTTGAAAAAGTGAAATGAGGAATGATTGGTCGAACAGAAGCAGAGATACTCACATAGTCTCGGGTGAGTACTTCGGTCGTTCCATTCGATAACCACCGACAAGTGTTTCGCACATGTCTTGGGGGTTAATTTCGGGGTAAGGAGTTTTGGCGAGCGAGAACAATTCCCACAAAACGACTCCGAAAGACCAGACATCTGATTTCACCGAGAATATCCCGTCTCTGAGCGATTCGATGGCCATCCACTTTACAGGAAGAGGATCGTTTCCCTCATCCTTGTAATCATCGTCCTCCTGGAGGGACTTGGACAGACCAAAGTCACATATTTTGACGATGTTGTCTTCGGAAAGCAGTACGTTCCTCGCTGCCAAGTCACCGTGCAGCACCTGAAGACCGTCAACGATTCAAATTGTTTTCGGTGAAACTGAAAGGCAATAATTATAACGTGCAATAATCCCAGTCGTAAATTCCTGACGTCAACCTTTTTCCCAGCAAGATATTGCATTCCGCGTGAAATCTGCCAAGCCCAAGACACCAAGTCTCGCGTGCGAACCGGATCCAATTCCGCATTCGTGAAATCACCCGGGTACTTCGATGGCGGCTTGACTTCAACTGGTTCTAAGTTACTGCCGGTGGCCAAATCTTCCATCCTCATATTGGTACCCGGATGATCGACACTGTCACATGGATCTTCTACAAATGAAGTGGCATCACCATAACGTAGTGCCGAGTTTGTTCTAGTCAAGAATAAGACGACATATCAGAAAAAATATGTTTTGGTAGGGCACAAGTACGATATTCGACAGTTACATGCATATAATTATATGTTGTACGAGTTAGTGTTCAGGAGCAAATGTAACCAATTTCTGCTACGAAATGCAGTTGTTGAGAGAATGCATTACTAGAAAGTTTTTGAGGACCAGAATGCGACATATCGATGACATTTTGATTCAACTGGTTGCAATCAAGTACTACATCTCCATGGTGATTTTCAGGTTCGCTCATGACTTAGCCACTTCCGCATCCAAGACGCTCACCTCTCTGTTTCAACGTTGATCGGATCAGCGTCAGGATTGGAATCAGGGATTTCCTTGGAGTCGGTACCCAATTCGTCGACGAACTTTGACCTGCAGCGCCACAAGTAGTCATGCAAGTTCCCGAAGCGGCAAAATTCCACGATGACCAAGAGTCGGCCTGTCGGTGACGATGGCATAATTCAAGTTTACGAATGATCTTTGACGCATCAAGGTTCGGATAAGGAATTGAGATACGTATAAACATTTACCATAATCAAGATTCTTAGTGCAGGCTCCAAGGAGGCTCACGATATTGGGATGGTGACCGAGGTAGATGAGAATTTTAAGTTCGCGAAGAAGAGCTTTCATGCAGCGGAGACTGGCTGTTGGTCGGACCGTTTTGACTGCAACGACCGAGATCGCCTCGGGTCGACGGATTGTTTTCGCCCTGGCTTTCCACACTATTCCGAATGAGCCACTTCCCAGTTCCTCGTCTACAAAGTGGAAAACAAAAATGAGAGACCACGCAAGGAGAACAATATGGCTGAGTTCATGTACCCAAAGAATCGTCTATGTTCATTGTTAGTGTGAAAAATCAACTGACCATCACTGTCAAAGGAAGGCCCCACGAGCTGATCCACGTTTCGAAAAAGTGAAAAACAGTTTAATACTTACCTGACAATGCATATCTATTTGACATTGTTAAAACCACGACTGGACTCTGGAGATAAATACAGACTCGAGTCGTAAGAAAAATTTACACAGTATATCCGGTCACAAATCAGACTTTCTCTATGGTGGTGATGATGACGAGAATGCATACCAAGTCTTAACAGCTTCCGTGGAAATTCCCATTTTTTATTGTAAGGCAATAAATCGGCCTGATCACTGATGGCCAGTTCTGGATTGAAAAAAATCGGTTCCTCGCTATAGAAATAAGCGAGTCTTTCTCTAACAATCCTCCGCTTCTTTGCCTGACAATGAAACACGAAATATTATGCGGTCGTAATTTTTTTAGGTTATAAAAAGATCTTAATCATTTTATTCCATACTTTTCTGTAAATCTGCCAGACTCCGAGAACGATGAGAAGGAGCAAAACTGATCCCGTTGAAGCTACCCATGTTTCGACTAGTGTCCCGGATGTCTCCTTTGGAGTAATTTTTTCCCCATCTAAAGTATTATTCAATCAATGTTTAGCTCATTAGTTGTACAGTCTTTCAGTTGTCACGATAAACAGTTCAGATCCTCTTATGCTAAATAATATGAGAGTCTTCGACCGAACGAACAAAAATGCAAACTCTGTTTCACGGACGTGATACGTTGTTTTCGTGTCCTCAAATGCATGTTCTTCATACCTATGCTGTTGGTGAAAACTCCTTTCCGAACGTCACTCGAATAACAATCCGTACTAACGTCGCTGAAGCAAGCTTTTACTTCCAGGTTATGGCTAGTTGAAGGCTGAAGTTTGCCCAAAACAAAATGAGTTTGCGTAGTATTTCGTGAATAACCAGTTTCATTTCCAGAGTACGTATAGCTGATCGATATACGATACACCTTTATGTGATCGCCTAGCTCTTCTGGCGGCGTCGGCCATTCGATGGCTATCGAATTTGTTGACTTCGAGGTCACGGTGATGTTCGGGAAGTAAACAATGTCTGAGGAATAAATACATACCCATTAACCGTCGAGGTACACGTCACAGGACACTGTTTACAGAATTCATTGGATCCGACTAGACCAAATATAACGGACATTGTCTTATATTGTGGACTTTGGAACAATTTGGAACAACTTCGTTCCAACGTGCACCGCTTTTGCGTTTTCCGACTACGTACCTTCATCCGTAGGCGTGATCCAGCTGGAATAAGTGCTTGCGAGTCTTTTACCCGCGCTGATGACAACCAGTTGGAACCAATAGGAAGCGTTGCGTGTCAACTGCCTCACAACGTAGCCACTATAGAATTTGTTTCCTGTAACTGGAACCGAAAACGTATCTTGCCAGTCATGAGAACCGTTTTTCAAAGACTGTACCAGATGCGTATCTCCTCGGTACTCGATGTCGAACCATCGCAAATAAACGAGCTTCGACCCAATGGTGTAGGCGTTCAATTGCAACGGTGATTCGTTGGCGACGTCGAGACGAATGGATCCGCGGATGTAATCCAGTCTGTGATTTGTTGCCTCGCACTCGTACTTCCCAGTTTCTAACATCACGTTGTGAGTTGGATTCGATAGCATCACTCTGATGTGTGTGTCGTTGAGCCTCAATACACTGAAGATTTCGTCGAATTTCTGTCTGTCATAATCCCAGAACTTTCGCCACTTGAAGTTCCACAGCCGATATCCAAAGAAGTCACATGACAGAGCAGTTGGATAGTGAGGCCTCGCGTACACCATTTCAGCATTTACGATTATATTTTCTGCTGGCACTGGAAAGAAGACAAAAATGAAAACAACCAATAGACTCAGTTTTTTCAACTGACAATGAAATTCATGACGTCGAGTAGTGGACGTTATTCGTATTTATTTGCAAGCTACTTTGTCTCAGAGAGGATAATTCCTACTCTCTGCATAGCGCATCTTACGTATCAGTGTGACAATCATTGTTCCAATCGTTCGCAAATCATCCGACATCCTCGCTTCACAGGTGTAAACGCATCTGCCTCCTTCTCTAGCGTCTTCCACATTTATAGTCCAACTGATCTCACTGTTGTAATAATTGAGAGACTTGACGTGGTTCTCTTTCTTTGTCCACCAACCCTCGTATCCTTGAACACTTATGCTGCAAGTGAACGAGGCATTGCTGCTTGTAGTAATATCTTTTTCATCTCGAGTCAC
Source organism: Diprion similis (assembly GCF_021155765.1). NCBI lineage: Eukaryota > Metazoa > Arthropoda > Insecta > Hymenoptera > Diprionidae > Diprion > Diprion similis. The sequence goes on from NC_060114.1 coordinate 18,578,827, forward strand.
GTTGATTTCCAGTACTGGAAACTCCATACCAGATTCCGAATGTTGCTCTGCACGCAAGTGTTGTCTTCCATCTGTAAAATCGTGTCGTTCAAGTTCATTCTCGAAGTCGACATTGACGTGGTGCTACGCTCGGCCAGCAAGAAAAACCCAATCACTCATTGCTCACCCGGGGCACCATTGTTTGCAACTTATCTAAAGTTCGGTTCTAAAGCTAATCCGGATGAGAGGAGTGAGTGAGAGGGTAAATGAATAAAGTCCACAATTTCGCGAGAGATCAGAGAGCGCTTGCTTCGGTATAAAAACCCTCACGGTTTAGAGGGAAAAGGCGAAGCAAGTCCTGTACTTATTTAAAATATCAGTTCAACAGGTTACATGGTAAAAATGTGTTTGGCGCGTTCACCTTTAGACAACTTAGTCTTAGTTGATTGTCCATTCAATAATCTTATATACTGTCAAATAAACACAACTTAAATGCATGTATTTCAATAAAATTTCTGGGAAATGCATGTACTTCAATGCCTCATTCTCAAGGGAGAAATGGGAAAGGGTGGACCTGTTATATAACTAACCTAACAACGCGATCCTGAAATCTACGCGATATGGAAAGAATTTGACACCCGACCGAGTGCGGGAAAAACGCGATAATCGCCCGCGCGGCAGAAGAGAGGAATTTAGCAGTACGTCCTACCTACTCGAGCGCTCGATTCTAAGTGAAGTGCGCGCGCGCGTGAAACTCGGGCTGCGCGCGCGCCCGCTAGAGTCAGCTCTCGCTCAGCGCGCCGCCTTGCGGCCGAGTAATCTCAACATCGTGAGGCATCAGCGGTTCGAGCGCGAACATATCGCTAAATCCTAAGCTGGATATGATTATTTGTTGTCTTGATAAAAGTCTATCCGAAATTCCTTCGGTTTTAAGATAATCTAGTTTCCAGTTCGCCTCTATTATCTCATAAAAAATCACCCACCATCATAAATTTTCAGAGAATCTATACCAATCAGACTATGGTAGTCAAGAAGAAATCAACCGAATGCGAGAAGTCGAGTGAGTGACGATGGTTCACCTCACGTTCGTTTTGCAACTTATGAATAGTGAACTCAATCATTACCTCTATCACTGGTCATCACGTCTTTCATGACAGCACTTGCGTGCTTATCGGGACAGTAATCGTCGAAACAAGCTCGCACCTGCAAGTCATGACTGATTGAAGGCGAAAGGTAGACATCCGCTTCATCGTAATCTGCAGCCTTATATTTTTCCCAACGAAAATTTCTTTCCATCTTGTTACCGTGTTCCACTGATATGAGATAGGCGTCAACGTATTCGAGAAGCTCTGGCGGTGGCTGCGACCATTGGATCGTTATTGTGTCCATAATTCTTCTCACGATACGCACACTTGGAACGTAATCCAGGTCTGTACAGAAATTTTGATTTTTGTGAAAGTTTTTTTTATTGATTTACACTGGGCTCATATTCCACTAGTTTCATACCCAATGAATGTTATCTGACGGGCTCGACATGATTAATCGTAAAGTTTGTGACGTGTATTTCTGGTAGATCTGGAAAAACGTTTCACGTTTTGAACTGAACCGGGATTCGAACCCAGGAACTTTCGCTTTCTGGGTAACTGATCTGAACACTGAGTCTCTACAGCTTATGAAGGAGAGGACTATTCCTAAGGATATTCTAAGGTAAATTGTATAAAAAGTGTACCTTTCTCGAACGTCGTAACCCTCTTTGAAAGAACGAAGGATTTTACCACACCATGAAATTGTCGATCGTATGAATCAAGTATTATCTTGATTTGATAGAGAGTGCGATTCGTCAATTCATTTATAACGTAGTTACTTGCAGCTGGATCAATGGATGAATTAAAAATTTGCCCTGGTCCTTGCCATTGATTTGTACTATCTTCCTTGTATTTAATTGTAAGTTCAACATATTCATTATAGTAATTGAAAAGATCGCTGATGATATTTGTATAATTCCAACTGATGTAAATACGATCTGTTCCAATGGCCCCGACCTTGAAAGGGGCAAAATGAAATTCTCCGACTTGGAAAACAATCTGCGCTGACACAAGATGACCGGAACTGTTCGCTTGGCATATATAATCTCCAGAGTCGTCGATTGTGACGCTTGCAAAGTCCAGTTCCATTGTGACGTGAGTATTATTGTTCCACCAAATGCTGGTTGATTTCTTTGAATTTCCCTTGTGCTGCCAGATAAAGTTTGTCATTTGATTCCCTGTCACGTCACACGAGAGAACTGCACGTTCGTGTGATTCAACAATAACAGTATTACGATCTGGAACTATCCGCTCGGAAACTAAAATGGAAATAAAAAAATGATCTATAAGCTTAAATGTAGCAACTATTTTTGCAGTCACACAAAATAAAATTCCACTTCCAAACGTTCTCAAAATGGAATTTCTTATCACACGTTGATATAAGTAAATGAGTAAACCTTTATCGGACGTCGTCACCCATCTTGAAAATGCGTAAGAATCTTTGTCGGAAATCAGATCCCTTGGGTCTGAAATAAGGCCCCTGAATTCGTAGACGGTGTTGGGTTTCAATGCATTTATGATGTAGGAACCTGCAGAAACAATCCTAGTCGGTGTGGAAAGTAGGGGTGTCCGTAGGCGTTGATTCGTACCATTTTCTCTATACTCAATTCCAAACGAATCAACATGACTCGAGTAAAATAAGTCGAAGTCCCACTGTACGAGAACAGATTCTGGTTCATGAACTGTGCCAATCCAAGTAAAATCCTTCGGGTATCTTCGGAGGTGGACAGGAATCGAAGTACGGCTAGTCGATGTGATTACCACGCATCTGTAAGTTCCGTAGTCTTCGGTTGTGACGTTTGTGAAGTAAAGCTCCATAGTAATGTGAGTTTTGTTGTTCCGCCAAAACATGCTCTTTTTCGTAGAATCGTCTACATTCCTCTCGTTTCTATTATTCCCTTCTTTCGTCCATGCAAAATTTGACGGATCCTTAGTTATAACTTTACATGAGACAACTGCGGGTTCATTTGGTGCTGCAAAGACTGTCCACGCATCTCGACTTAGCCGCACTGAAACGGATAAAAGGACAATTGACTATGTAACAATGTGGAACTTCGAACTAACAATGTCGACACTTTACACCGAAGTTTTACATTTCTCGTTTCGATGAGTCAAAAGCAATTGAGTTCATTATTGATCGCCAATCTACAGTAGAAGAACCTCGGAAGGTGAGTATCAAGTTACTCATTCGATGTGACACGTGTACTGTACTGCAATACTGGATGAATTTTTAAAAGCTAAATAATTTCTCGTATCGGGAGGCAGATTAATAACGACTGTTTTTTACTTACATCCATCTACAGATGCGTTGTGAGCCAGAATACAACAAGAGAATACCCAAAGGATTCCGCGCATCTTTGGACTCTGTTTAGTATATCAGAATTTCTATTTGTTCACTACGATGAGACGATAATAGTTACTGTCCAGCAGATGCTCGATGGAAATCACTCCATTCTTCACAAACTCTCAACGTCGTTCTGCCTCAGCTGAAGATAAAACTTATTATGATTTCATTTCTGCTGGTACACAACGATTCATAACCGCACTGTCTTCCGCTGTATTACTCTTTGCGAAATTACCGCAATAGAAGTGTAAGCTTGTTTCTTTGTCTACGATATCTGCATTTTTACTGAGAGAAAGTGCGGCTTCAAGCGGAAATACTCAGTGCATTGGTTTTGCTTTGAAATTCTTCATAGGTCGAGAAACGCTCTGAAAATGCGTAGAATTTTCTAAATATTTCAAGTAATATCCGAATTCGATAGTCAAAGGGTTATAAAAAATCAACTGAAAAACGAAAATATCGATTAACTCGTATAAAAAATCTTAGGAATATCAGAAACATCACATGTAGGTACGATCTTGTGTTGTCATCTTACATTGCTCGGTCTTAAGGCGTAGCTGAACTGGCTTAATTGTCACATAGAATAAGGTCCTACGTTATGTAAATCATTTAATTAAAAACTGTTTTATCAGAAACAATTGACTATTTATTGTTACTTATTGTTAACCGTTTTCATCCGATTACATAATATCATGCTAGCTTTTAAAATATGAATCATGCTGTTCAATTGATTTGATTCGCTAATATGAGAGCTACTGTTGATCCACTGTTGATCAGCAAAATAATCAGCTCAGATATTATCGTACGATAGCGTAAAAATAATAACACCACAACTCTATCGTCATGTAATTTCCGGCAATAATTCTAGTCAGAGGTTTTCACTTCTTAGCTGTAGTTTCCCTTATTTGTCGACTGTATAACCTCCGGCCTTGAAATATAACAATATTTTTTCACCTTCTTAGATAAATTTTCTTGTATAAAAGATTTGAAATGAAACACCAAGCGTAAATTAGGGAATGACAGATGTATTAAGTTATTTAATCGATGTTGCGTTAATCGTCGTATAATAAATTCGCGATGATGGAAATGTTCAATGAAGAGATTCACGTCATTTGTTGCTTTCTTAATATAAGAAAGAGAAAACATACGTATAAATTGAAATGCATGAAAAAAATGTTAAGAAATTATTGTATCGTTCAACGATAAGCAAAGTGTCAAAAACGTTCTCTATTCTTAAATGATAATAATTGATATTTAGTATATTTATATATATATATATATATAGTTTGCAATTCCAAATTAGCAACTTATTTCACATAAACTTCTATCAAAGATTCATGAAATTTCGATTTGTTACGTTGTACCAATACATCGACTATTTGTGCATTGCGTTTATCATATTATTGGGTATATTAAAGATAACGTATTTAAACATCAAGTGCCCCTAATCGTATACGTATATAATAAACTGTGCCAAAATAATTGAGTTGTCGAATTTAAAGGTGCACATTTAATATGCTTTTGAGAATTCGAAATGAGAACGATTTCAAAAGGTCTCGGAACTCAGAAACGTGTTTTTTCGAACGATTTATATCATTTTCAAAACATCAAAATTTATTCCTCCAATGTACTACATTATTATTACAATTTTTCGTTGAAATTATTAATACAATTTGTTGTTACATTGTTTGTCTTTGGTAACGTAAAAAATTAAGATATTTTAAAAAATGTAAACGTCGTGTCTGACAATATTTCTGGAAAATTGAATTATTCACGTTGAGAACAGTTCAAATTTGAAATTTTTTTTTTATCACTTATTATTTTTCCACGCACTATCCGTTATTTTAAACTAAAATTTTTCGTCAGATAGAGTTAAGTAACCAAAAAAAATTGACATGTTATTGAAGAAATAAAAATTGACCCTTTAGAAATTGCATCGAACGATTATAATATTAAATAAACATCAATTCAACAGCTTTAAACTAATAAATATTAGGTATTTTACTAAATTATAACAACAAGTAGTTGTAATAAAATAGTACATTGGAGCAATAAATTTTAATTCCTGAAAACAACAAGAATCCTTTAAAAACAGACATTTTTGAGTTCCGTGACTCTGAAATTGAAAACGATTTAAATAAAACCTCTTGGAATCGCTCGTATTTTGTGTCCTCTATAACAAATTGAATAAGCAGCTCCAAACTCGACAAAACATTTTTTTTTTTTTGCACAGTCTAGTATATATCTTCAATATTATATACCTACTTATCATACGTAATATATTCACATTAACACTGTTTTTTTTCTTTTTCGCTGTGAATATATCATTCAAATTGACAGTCGAACGTATTCACAGCAGAAATCGTCAATTCATAGTTATCGTCCGTCCGATTTCAAGTATGTAACACATCGATACTATGTACAATATAATCACCGTAATTAGCGATTTATTGGAGAAAAATTATTTATTTTTAATCTATCAATTTTTTACATTCTCCTCCTTTTTACAGTTGCATCACTATTTAAGATTCTGTTCTCACAGTTGTATGAACCTGTTTTTCTGATTTCATTTGTGAGTGAAACTTTTCCAGTGAAAATAGTTGAATTCGTATTTTCAAATTACTACGAAAAATTCCAAACCATACGGACTTGCAAAGAATTACTTTTTCAATCCATTGCTACTATGGTCGGTTGTTTACATTAATATTATCATGGCTACCGGTCATTTCATTTATCAGTATGCTTATCGTTAATAAATTGTTGAATTTATCGATATAAATACATGTGTTACATATATAAATCTATCAATCTGTTCATATTACATAGTCAAGTTACGTTTTCAACGCATGCCGTAACACAACGTATTATATATACAAGTATAATATTTCGGAATTGGCAGTCGTTTGCATGAATTTTCAACCAAATATCGTGTCAATATTTTCTACATTATAGGTACGTTCGTTGAATTATTTAATATATTAGTTTATCAATTTATTGTTTCTTAACATATCAATTATTTTAATACCCATAATAATTACAAATATATTTTATACACCTAGTAATTAATTACAAGATGAATTCATTGCATTCTGTACATTTTCCTAATAATCGATACGTTTTCTCATACCTATATAATATATTTACAAGTTTTATAAGTTCACGAATTGCGCATCAGTTTTCATTTTATCGTCTAATTGGAATTTCTTTGGTACTTCAAACTATCCAAAGATCCATGTTATTGGCATATATCTAATGCGTTGAAGAAGATCTTGTCACTTCGACCCAAGAAATAATTTCAACGATTATCAACCTCATTTTCACTTCACAACTGTTTGTTTTTCCCTTTTATTCGTTACATTCCCTCATAATATTGCTGTATTAATACTTTGCATAGCGGAAAATGTTATTTCTACTAAGTAACAAATCAATCTTCCATTGTTCACTTCTGAGAAATTTGTTAGGATTTAACGAGAAGACAAAATGAATTCTGGTATTTTGTCATGGTGTGAGAAAAAGAGAAGAAAAGTAAACGAATCATAACTGGTACGAGTGCTCTATGAGTTTTTTTCCTATTTTACTCAATACATGAAATTCTTGAGAATTTCCCTGTAAGACAAAATAAATTGTAACATTTTTCAATCAATTAAAGTGTGAAATAAAGATGAATAAATGAATAGTAACGGTTACGAAGAACAGAGCAGAAAATCAATGAATTTTCTTTATTAATTTAACCACAATTCGATTGCTAAATTCTGCTTTCTTGTGCACTTTTCAGGTGCACATGTGTATACACGGATTCTGAGATGGCTAATTTTTTGCCAAGTCCGTTACATCGGCAATGCAGATTCAACCCGCAGTGCCACTACCAGCCAGTCACTAAGGGCTGAATCTGCATTACCGACGAAGTCGACGTGGTGATCGACTGGTCACTGCAGGCTGACTCTACGTTGCCGACGTGACTGACGTAGCGACTGGCCGGTCATTGCGGGCTAACTCTACATTGCCGACGTAACCGACTTGTCCAATACAAAGAAAAAAAAAAAAAAAAAATCAGCCGTCTCGGAATTCTTGTCCACATGTAACCATAAAACCATCTCTTCATGTATTATTACGTGGCCTACGAACTTCGCTAGAAGAAGTGCGATCGTGCAATTCCTTATATCTCAGTACTTTCCTAAACTTTTGGTAGCAATTTTGCCGCAGCAGCTACGAGGATCATGGCGATGATTATCCGTCGAGATTCCCTCGAACTCCGAGACGATCCTGCGACTTGATTCGGAGCCGGCGATGGGGCGCTTTTTCTGGTATTTGCCGTCACGGAATCGCTCCGCCATCGCAACACGTATTGAGGAGCCGTGCGACTCAAGGCTTGCAACCTGAGTGAAGGTTTACAGAGATTAGTGGGGAAGAGTAATAGAGTGTCGTTCGCACGGTTTTGAAGCTCTCGTGGCGACTGTGGGATCGATTCCGAAATTTTCATGGATGTTTTCGCGATACTCACCGCGAAATTTGAACACAGTTTATTCTATTTTGAGAGACATGACTAGAAATTGTTGCATTTTGACGTAGTTTTTTAAAATCTCAAAACGGTGCAAAAGGATTTCAGAAAGTTTGGACCGATTCCAAACAATAAGGAGGGAACTGATTACAGAATGCAGATGCAAAATGTCTGAATAAAAATGACCTATTCGATCAAATGGACCAATCGAGCGATAGGCTATTTTGGAAAATGTGTCAAGTTTGATTAGATTTTGAAAAATAAAATATGTTAAGAGGTCATACCACAATTATAGATACGATAAAATTACTCCACCAAAAAGTTACTTACCGAACTACAATAGTGTTCATTTTCCAAGGCAGAGTGAAGTTTTTGTGACGATCCCGCGAGCAGAAAGTGTGCAGTCTAGGACCAGCAGGATCACCGCTGCTGCTGTACTCGTGTATCGTCAGGTTCCAGGCTGTACATGGCTCTAAAAATTTGAACAGATATTCAGAATCTCGCATAAAGTAATAAGACATGAATTTATAAAATTCGGTACTGCTTACTTCAAGGTCAAAAATAATTAAATAAAATGAACAGTGTTGTCCAGGATTCAAATCAGTGTCTTAAATTTGACTCGTTTAAAGAGTCGTTAGTAAATACAGTAAACTTTTCATCGACATTCCACCATTTAAAACTAAGATGTATTGTTCAAAAAAAAAAAAAAAAAAGAATTTTTTCAGGTATTTCTATTTCGACTTACATCTGCAGTGCAGTTTATACGGCAAGCAAGACGATAAATTTTTATGAATTTCAGCACACGTTGGTAAAACCGGCGAGATTAGGATCGAGACTTTTGCCCCAGAGCCAACTTTCCCCTTAGCCCCCGCCACCCCCCCCCCCCTCCCCCCCCCGCCCCCCTCCCATTTCCGACGCTTCCACTGCAGCGAAATGCGGAAGACGAGAGGCGAAGCAAAGCGCCGCGTCGCATCCCGTCGCCAAGACTCCCGGAACCGGAAACGGGTTTAATATACTTCGGTCTCTCGCCTCCCGGCCCGCTGCAGGGGGATTCCCCCGATTAGGGAGCCCGCTTTTACCTCGAAATACTCCCTCCTTCTCCCCCAGCCACCGCCGTCTTTCATCCCCCAATCTACGCTCTCCATCGCCGACAATTGCGGTCGGGTCTCGACTGTTTCCAAAGATTAATTCCCCGTCCCTCTGCCGCGTTAATCGACAACGTGATTATCGTTATTTTTACGATTATGATTATTATTATTACCTTTATTACTAACGTAATTATTTTAATACAGGTGTTTATGTTTATTTGGTAGTGTTAACAGCTCTTAATACCGCGTTATTTTGTATAAATGTCTTCGACCAATTCAAACAGGTCGATCCGCCTACATTTATGCAATTCGAAAGTCCTTCGTTTACTCATCAAGGTTTACTCTTAAGGTAACCGATTGCAAAAAGTGAAAGACTTACCGATCGGTAACTGCCGGTAAGGTAGACCTCGGTTGCCGTGATCAAGGCGGATTGCGATGACACTGTAGCCTGATTAGCATAAATGCAGGCGGATTTCGTTCATAATTAACTCTCAATTATGTAAATGCGAACGAATTATCGAAACATCAGAATTTCTACATGAAATTACTCGATATACTCGACACGGTGCGTTTGACTGTTTCAGCGCTTTAACTGATTTCTCAGTTTTTTCTGACTACAACATTATCGTAAAATATGCATAGTAAAATTGTTTTGAAAGAGGGAAAAAAATCATTTGGAATCTCGAACTCTGAGGCCACAATCCAATCAATCTTAGAAAAAAAAAAAAAAAAAAAATGTCGCGTTCCAATCACGTTTGTTTGAATACTATTTCTCTCTTCGCAATCACACTTATCTTGGCAATCATTGCTCTCTACACATTCATATTTTCAAACATATTTTACTCCTTTTTTCAGATCTCGAATTCCAAAATTCTAACCAGACACCACGAATTGGAAGAAAAACTGGAAATTAAAAATAAAAAATTGAAGGAAAGACAAAAGTCGAGATAATTGAAACTCACTGCTTTGATTCGACTCGACTTCGACGGTGAGTTGCCGGTCTGTTTGGGAGTCAAGTACCCAGGTGCACCTTTGCTGATAAAATCTGTTGAGCTTGACAATCTCATTGGCGAGATCACCGCTGGTGACTTCACCTTGGGGTCTGGTGGTCGAATGATCGCCGCAGAACGCGTCCTCGGCGAATCTGTAGGTGGCCTTGAAGTCCAGTCCACCTCTAGACGATCTGAACCACTCGATGTAGACCGGCGTCCAACTTCGCACTCCCACCGGAAGCCAGTCCTTAACCGAGGAACAGGAAGAAACGGAGGATCAAAAATGGGGAGACGCACAGGAATTCATCGGGATTTCGAAAAATGGCGTCTGGCCGATTTCACTGACGATAAAAATAGAAAAAAAAAATACTCTTGTGACGTAGAGTCAGGTCCAAAATTTGTCGAAACGAGAATATTACTGGACTAAGATTCAAAGTGTGTTCATGTGTAATTCAACCTTAATTAAATTATTAGTGGCTAGAAAAAAAACTGTTTTCGTGATCCATAGAAAAAATTAAAAAATTGAGTGTTGACTCTGAAGACTCTTTCGTCTGTTTAACAACGTCAGAGAAATTATTTTCTTTTTTATCAATAAAAATTCATACAGTTCGTACGATTTTGAAAAAAAAAATTGAATTATGTGAGATGAATTTTTTTCTGTACCTCAAAAGTTTGTAAAAAACGAAGAAAATCCCTAGCATCAAAAAATCTTTATAATTTACTGATAAATTTATAACCAAGACAGGAAAAAGAACGTTTTGGCGTCATTTTTTAGTTTTAGTTGACTGTACAAAAAAATCGACTATTTTTTTCAAACAAGACGAAAATATTGTTTCAAATATTCCAAAAGAATGTTATCTAATTTTGAGCTCTTGATATTAATATTAAAAGGTATTTTATAGCGATTTTCATTTTGTCATTTAAAAAAAAAATGGGACCATCGTTCTGTTAACTTTGAAGTTTTATGTATGAAACAGTTTACTAATAATACGAGATCGATTTTTGTAGAGAATTAAACGCTCTAGAAAAAAGTTCTCTCATCATTTCAGGATAAAACTACTCTTTCAAAAGTTATTTAAGGTCCTAACTCAACAAAGGATTCAAAATCTGTTTTATCGGTTCAAATTTCCTTTCCCTCCGTGCATATATCGGCAAAAATCGAGTTCTTAACAAGGCTGTGCCGTACCTGATAGCTTCCGCAAAGGCAGCTGACGATGTGTCCGGTTTCGGAAATGAGTTGCAGGTGATCAATTTCGTCGAGAGATCTGTTCGCGAAGCATCGACATCCGCTGTCTCCGCACTGCGTGTCGCAAGCGCTGTTCGAGATCCGTTTGTTGGTGCTCTGGAGCTGCGGGAGGGAGGAATATAAGGCCGGGGGATGAGAAGATTGAAAAATTATCGGACAATCGCCGGAAGGAGGAATAAACAAAACACTCACAGTTATTATAACCGACTGATTGGCCGCCGGTATGAAATGCTGACGGCATTTCAGCGGACCTTCCAACGAAAGGAGTCGGTGGGGCGCTGGATGAACGACGGAACCATTTTTTGGCGAACTCAGGCCGAAGTATTCAACGTCACAAACACTCGCTGGCTGCTGCGTACCACCCTCTCTTTCTGCGAATGCAACAAAAAAAAAAACATCCCTTAACGTTGCAACGGAAAAATTATAACCAGACAAAGGCTGTGATGCGATCGATCGATTGATCGTACGCTTTAATGGATTGCTCTTGGAGTTATCTGGTCATCTGATTCATCAAAGGAATGATTCTAATGGATACATTGAAAAAACAAGTAATCGATTGATCGCATGGTCCAGATTCATCCTAGTCAAATATATTTCCATGAACATGTGAACAAGATAAGTTCCTTAAGATAAGAACAAGTAAAAATCCTGATATGCTTTGTAAAATGATTTTCTACCTCTCGTTAGGATCCCATTTTCAACATCTTTCAAAAAATATTAAAAAAGAATCTTTTTTGGGTATAAAACAAGATAGTTTTTATGTCTTCACAGTTCGTAAAGACTGAGTCTGAAATGGATTTTACAATTTTCAAAAGGTCAGACCCTTTTTGCATCAAAAACTCATTGGATTACGATTTTTGATCTGTGATTAAAGAATGCGATAAAAATTCGGATGCAAAAATCGATCTGTTCAAAGTTAAACGCAGCTTAGCACATCCATTTTGTATTTTGTAATTTCGTCTTAAGACTTGACCGAAAAAGCGACTTTCGATGGGAAGTTTTCGAACCGCGTGTAATATATTTTAATTCCAGTGCTACCCGCAGGGCGGGGGTAAAATAATTCTTCGCACCCCGTTGGAAACAACTTGTAAAGTAGCTAGTGGGACAAGTTTTATCTCAAGGGATCCACTATTCTCGTTCCGGGTTCTCAGCCTCCTATCTCATGCCAAGTAAACCGTATCACCGGGTTTTTCAGCTACATATCACACTCGAAATGGGGATGCAGGCTAGCTTTGTTACGCCTCATATTCCAAGAGTGTAACGCGACTTTTTGCGTTACAGGAAGTACATAAATAAAAGTTCGCCAGGCGATAAATTTGTGTGCGAAACATTCTTTTCAATTTTTCCTCGTATTTCAGGGTGGCCACACACCTGGAAGATCTGGAAAACCTGGAAATGTCAGGGAATTCAAAAGGGTCATGAAAAACCTGGAATTGTCAGGGAATTTTTAATTTAGTCATGGAAAAAACTGAAAATGTCACTTTTCTATCATGGGAATTAGAAATAATTTTTTGAGGCGATAGGTTTTTAGACTTATTTTACGTTATATTTTTTCTAAATTCGAATTGAATTTTAACGAATACAGAATTAGTGAGCTCAACGATTCAGGTTTTAGTAACTTACTAGAATTGGGAAAATTTTAGGGGAAATTAAGTCTTAGGTCCTGGAAAAACCTGGAAATGTCATGGAATTTTTTTCCGAAAATTTGTGGCCACCCTGTATTTCTGCGTCATATCGTTCTTCAGTTTCTCGATACCCTCCGCTTCCATTCTCATTTCACCTCTGACAGAATGTCAGCCCGCCATTTCCGATTCGGAAATAACGATCGGAAACTAGTTGACCGAGTGCTTCGACGTTTCGTTTATTATAGACGCGGAGGCAGGAAGCTGCGATTGAACTTCAGACAGCTCGAGTGGCTTATGTGTGAGATCTGCTTCAAACATGCGTCGCGGAATATTTCAGTCGCCAAATTGTCGGCATCGATTTTGACGCGATTCTACACCGACTAACAATTTCAAAGCATTTTTATTTCAACTGGTAAAATTGGAAAGCTGATTGTCCGCAGAAAGATGAAGTTTCGCTCTAAATTCAGGCTCTTTTCAAGTGAAAATTGATATTTTCACTTTTTAATTGAGATTTGCTAAAGTTGTTTAAGATGTTAAGAAAAAGCAAAGATAAATGAAAACACACACACACACACACTAAAAATTTTGAAACATTCCTGTGAAAAACGTGTGGATACCAATCGATGAATCGAATCGTTTCAAGTTTGTTTGAACCTGTGAATATTACGGACAACGAAAGATGGGAAAGAGAAGAAAGATAAGAGAAGGAAAAAAATGGCGTGAATTTGACCTTCCATGGATTGAATTAACGTTCAACTTCACTTCCAGGCTGAAATTTCGAGAGCATAGCCCGAGGGAATTCGTTGTTCTGTTAATCGTCGAGTTCGCAGCGAGTTCGTTTTATTGTTTCGATGATAAAAGTGGGTTCCGAGTTCCGAGTTGGCTGAGTGGAGGCGGTCAGGTCAGCAGCCGCAGTTTGGGATAGTTTGAAACTCGTTTAATTCGGGGAGGTTTTAAGCCCGCTGATTAAATCCCGGTCGTCTATTCCTTGCCACGTGTTCTTCGCCCGGCGCACGAAGCCTTCAGACCTCGAGTGATCACCTTGTTGTCGATGGAACAAATCAAGTCGACGTTTATGCAGGTATATAACGTCAACCGACCGCCCGGCGCTTTGATATCGATATCAAAGGCCTTCGGGGGCTAATTATACGCTATTAGTTCATTTCTCTGGAACAGTTATCGCTGGACCCAAACTGATACCTACCCCGAAAATCTGACCGCAACCCTTTCTCAGAATTAAGGGGGTATTCTGGTCTAGAAATTTGAAAAAATCTATTTTTTTCTCCATATTTTCAAAGTTTAAGTCTTTAAGGTGCTTATAAAGACGCGTTGTACACCTCGAAAACGCGGGGATGCAAAACTCTTACACCACTCAAGCGATCAGAGTAGAACTTGGGCAGTTAATGCCTTATTTTGGCAAAAAGTGGAGCGTCTTTTTACTTTTTCAAAATTTGGAAAAAAAATTTATAGATTGGTTACCATCCACGGAAATTGGTCAAATTTTCACAGATGCACTGAATGGATCTAACGATCCGGTATGATGTCACTCGGCGGTGATGAAACACACATTTTGAGCCCAGTCCCATGAGATTTGATGGTGAAATGACGAAATGGCAGCTGATCTGGTTTCCGATTACGAAGAACACCGAAATCTCATTTTGGCGGCATTTGTTACCGACCTTTCACGCATGTCGGTAATTTTTTACCGACATTACACGCATACATTACCGGCAGGCGCGTAATGTCGGTAACAAATGTCGCTAAAATGAGATTTCGGTGTACTTCGTAATCAAAAACCAGATCAGCTACCATTTCATCATTTCACCAGTGTTAGGCAACAGGGAAAGCCGATTGGAACGAAACTTTTGTGAGAGGAAATAGAGAGACCCGCGGTTCGAATTTCAAACGAACATATTGAAATTTGTTATATGTATTTTGTGAAAAACATTGGATTTTTCTGCCGCCAATTTTTTTAAATCTTGGGGTCAGTTGTTTTCTACTACCTCATATTCTTTAGATACATGCAGCCTAGATATTCTCCTTGTTAGATTTTCAAACCAAAAATCGAAACCGTATGCCTGATGGTAAACATTCTCCGAAAAACCTTACATTTTTGAGCATTTTTTATAAAAGACTGCAATTTTTAATTACCTTTGAATATTTTTTTTTTTTTATGAAGGATTTCACGCTTTTTTGAGTATTATGAATTTTCTGCTTTATTACTTTTGGACAGTAAAAAACGGTTGTTTTTTCACTTCTCATTTGGCACAATTATTATCGTGAGTTGTTTGAATTTCCCGGTAGTCAAAATCGAAACGTATCATGTATTCGATGCCAGTCATATATTTACCATCGTGAAAATAGTACACAGCATCCATGTATTCCTCGTCCCTCGGGGTGTTCGAGGCTCTTCTAAGAACGACGGTCATCTCTCGTCCCGTTGACGAGTATCTCTCAGGTTCTACGTACCTGAAAACAGAAAATAAAAATTGTAATCCATAGTAATAATTGACACAAAACGATTCATTAATACGAAAAGAGTAATATCCCAATTTCTTTACACGAATTGGATTGATTTATGACAGATGAAAAATATTTATTTGTGATAAGTAAAAGGACTGCTGGAATTTGAAGAGAAAGTCAGTGATTAGAAAAAGTGTATCGATAATTTGAACATTCATTTTTTTTTCTTTGGCTTTAGCGCAAAACGGAGAATCTCGATTTTTTTTCAGTGTAGATTAATATACCGAAATTTTGATCAGATAGTTAGTTTTTTTCTCATTTTCTGAATAATCATCTCGTACCACCGGCATTTCCATATCACGAGTAAAAGAAAACACGAGCACTGTCATTTCAAAACACCCACGTCGTCGCTACTTTTTGAAAATCCCGCTGTACTATGGCAACACCATTCTAGTTCCGTTCATTTTCGTTCCGTTCCGTTCCGTTCATTTTCGTTCCGTTCCGTTTATTTTCGTTCCGTTCCGTTCTGTTCATTTTCGTTCTGTTCCGTTCCGTTCATTTTGGTTCTATTCCGTTCCGTTCCGTCATGTTACGACCCGTTAAGCTCATCGTAATACCGGCTTAAAAAGAAAAGAAGAATAAACGACAAAAGAGAAAGAGAATATCGAGTGGACGGTTTGATTGGACGCAGAGACTGGAGTGTACGTGCAACGTGACGTAGATTTGTACCGCGGTAAGGGAATTGGGACGTTTCGACCGTTTCGAGTGCGCTTCTCGTCTCTTCCCTCCCTCCTCCTGCAGCTACGGAAGGAAAAGATGAACCGACCCAGTTGGCCGGTGGCCAGAAAATGAGAGCTTTGCGTACCCAACTCGGCGCTTGTCCTTCAGACGAGCTTAACTCGGTGGGATTTTGAAGAAATTGACCGGTTTAAATTGGGGAAAATAAATATCCTCGCGAGAATCCAGAGAGACCCGATTTTGGCGGCATGGGTGAAATAACATGGAAATGGAATATTCATGCGCCGATATTTGTGCGAAGAAACCTGATCCTTGATCAAAATTCTGCAAGCTTCACGTCTTGCCGCATCGCGTGAAAAAAGCTCTCCAACATTCGTTGCCTCCTCGTTTCTTTTTTCCCCGCGGCTTCAATACCCTCGACGCTTTCTTCGCCCTTCAATTAGCAAAGTTTGCTCGGTGAGCCAAATAAGTTTTATTGCCGTGAGCAGGTTTGCGCGATGTGATGTGACGCCGCGGAAAAAAGTTTAACGAATTTACTCCTTGATGGCCAGAATTCCTACCAACAGGCTCCGCCCCTTCACTAATCCGCTAAATCTGTATATCACACTGTTCTGCCAAAAAAAAAAAAAAAAACTAACTTTTTTCTTCTCCTTCTTATTATTATGTATATAATTATCATAGATTTGATGAAACGTTCTTCGATTCCCAAAAATATTCATGAAATTAGTTTAAAATAAAATTTACAAAACAGTAAATTTTTCGATCAGTGCGTATCGAGAATTGAAAAAAATGGATCGAATGTTGAATCTAAAAACCAAGACAAGAATAAAAAACAAAACAAAAAAAAAGAAACATTCTCTTTCTTTTAAACGTCAAGTCCAAACCGAAGACAAAGAACAAAACAGTCGCGAGTAGAAAATAAAAAAAAAAAAAAAAAGTATCGCGTGAGAATAGAAAGGGTGAAGATTTTTTTTATCGAGAAGAAGGTTTATTTTTTCGCTCGTAATTCTGTCCCCCCTTCGTTTATTTATTTATTTTTTCTTTTTGTTCTCTACCGTAGAGGTTCAACAAAGGAGCACACAAAGACGGACTAATACGTTAGAAATGTGGAGGTGGAAATTCTCCAGGGGTGTTCTGAAACGGGTCTGCAAGGCACCAGCTGAAGCTTTCATTTTTCATATCGCATATACAGCTGGTATAAAAACTATATGGCCCGGAATGAATAAATGGAGACTTTTGTCAAAACGTTTTAGCAGCGGAGCGAGCCGCTTTGTGTATGTATTATTCCTGTGCATGTATACCACATATACATGCATTTGTATAATATCCACGTATATGTATAATAAATGTTGTATAAACCTTATGTTCGAATGCTGAGAGGCGTGTTTACGTGTGTTTGCGTGTGTGTGTGTGTGTGTGTAATAGGTGGAGCGTGCATTAGGCATTATCGTTGGGAAGGGATGGGATGAGACGTCATCGTCAAACACACAGGTATGTATGAGGTATTCCGTGCCAATTCGAATATCTCGGATTTTGTCTACTTATTGTTTTATTTTTCTCTCCCAGTGAGGTTTTTATCATTTCGATACTCTGAGATTATCTAATGAATGGATAATTTTTTTATACATTTCAGAGATATTTATTATTTATTGATGAAAAAATTTATGCTTCTGATATTGGAATTCTTTGGTTCCGGTAGCGAAATTTTCCGAAACGATAGTATTAAACTCTGTTTTCGATATTGATAGGAACGATGTACAAGAATTTTGTTTCCAATCTATTGTCGAGGTTTAATTTAAAAAATACCGAACTCTCGATGAACCACGTTTTTCCAGTTATATAAAAATAAAACTGATTAAATCTGTGTGAATGGTAAAAAATAAAAAAAAAAAAAAACAGTCGAATATTTGCCACTTTTAAAAAATTACGCAAATCGTTATAAACTGGGTTACCTGATGTATGGAAATTTTTTTTGACCACATTACTTTTTAATACATTGAACATCTTGGGGTCCGATGACCCCAGTCAATTTTTGAGTTAACGTAGCTTCGAAAATATAATTCAGAATGAAATGTGTTTCAACATCTATAGTTGATTAAAGGTACTACAATAAGTTTAAACGGTTTTCGAAAGCATGCGTGTGGTAGACATCGATTTGTAGCGACGTCTTTTTTGTGGGGTCAATCAGACCCAGTGTGGCCACAGTGTGGCAAAAGTGTAAAAAAAGTGTGCCAAAAAATTTGTTTTTTTCGGTAACGTGTGTTTAACAACGTAAGCATCGGTGCTGTCAGTTTTTTTTTTTTTTTTTTTTTTTGGTGACCAGAAAAATTGGACCCAGTGTGTCCAATACGTTACTTTCAAAAGGTGTGACCACAACGGGTTAACTGAGGTGATTTATCCTTTGTAAATTTTAACATTTTGCTGAATAAATTTGCCAACGAAATTACGGCCACGACCCGTATATCCGTTTACGTGTGTGCTTCAGGGTTACGAAGACGAGGCGAGGGTGGTTCCGCGAATGCGGTGGCAGAGGGTTGCTGGCTAGTTGCGGAAGAAGCCAAAGCGTGCTGCCCGAAAGCTCAAGGTAGTATGTAGGTACACGAACTTGGGGCAAGAGAATGAAACATGGGGCTTGAGTTTACATGAATTTTTACGAGATTAGTGCCCATAAAACACAGCAGCTTCGTAGGCACGTATGCTAGTACCAGCGCCGTGTAACCGCCTCGTCATTGTTATATGAGCCCCCCTCCCCCCTCAGTTTCAAACCCCCGACCCTTTACCTGGACATAAATTCTGCCTCGGTCTCACCGTTGGAATAGATTAAATAGCACTGCACATTCTTCTCAGACCCACTAGACTCGCTTGCATATCTGGGCCTTATTAAATCCTCTGCAAGGTCAAAGCACGTGAAACTGATTTTTTTAATTAGTGCAAATCAGGCGTGACGCGTCCAATATGTGTTATTCCGTTCTAAGTTTTTTAATAACTCGACGGATTAATTAATTTTGACGTAAAAATTGATCTCAGGATTTTAGTCTTCAATAATTTGACCAGTTTGGCTAAGTTTGAGCGAAATTTATACTCCATGCAGATCGAAGAGTGATCGAGTCTCAATCTGGCTCAATGTCACTTCCCATAATCTCGTTTGATTAGACCCGAACTGACTTAATCAGACCCTAAATTATACCAACTTGGTTTGATCGTAAGCAAACTACTCAAATCAGTCCCAAAAATGTACTGGAAAAATTTCTTATCAGACCTAACTTGCCTCGCACAGTCATAAACTGACCTAATTGGGTCTCCAACAGTCTGAAACTTATCTAATTAAACATTAGAAGTGATACAAGTTGTTCCAAAGTGTCCAAATTGAACTCCCATAGGGCCCGGCTTGAGCCAATTAGTTCGAAACTGTCCTAATCAAACACCCAATGGGACCCAAATGGAGTCTATCGGAACCAAACTGTTCCAATGAATCCAAAACTGTTTTTATAACACTTCGAATTATATCTAACGTGATTCTGTGAACTCAAAACCGTGCCGGATAGACTTAACTTGACTCACTCATTCCAAAAGCTGACCCAATCGATCCAAAAATATTCAAATCAGATTTCGAGTTGGATCCAGCTTGATTCAATTTGATCCAAGCCGTGACAATTACAACCAACTTGACTCACTGAGTTCGAAAACTGACCCAATCAGACCCGAAATGAGTCAAAATGATCCAATAAGTTCGAAATTGTGCCGATCAGTCCCAGCTTACCGATGTAATCTAATCCAGAACCAGATACTTAAGTCTGCCCCAATCCGACCTGAATGGTTTTGAACTGACCCAGTCAATTCCAAATTGTTTCAATCGGAATTAAATTACACCTAATTCGTCCTAAGCAGAAACCAAACAGTTCACAACTGCCGGTTAGAAACCGACTCAATCACACCCAATTTGATAAAACCTAACCTAAGTAAACTCACGAGGTCGTTCAACTTATTCTCTTTTATATTTTTATACATTAGTTACAGATTATTTTAAACATCATTACTCTTGCAGAAAAAAAAAAAAAAAAAAAAAAAATCTACACCATGAAAAAAAGTTTTTTTCCACATTATTTCCACAAGAAACTTCGATCCCAAAACTAACTATCCCAGAATTAAGTTAGAAATCTAAAAAAATTATGCAATCATTTTCGAATTATTTCAAGTTGATTCGGGGGATGAGACGGCAAAAATTCGTCAACACCCTAAATAATAAAGGAGGCCTTAGTCACGTGCCAATGAAAGAGGATTACGAAGAGGAAGGAGAGACATGGAAGGGTAGAACAAAGTTTCGGAGGAGGGTACAGAACAAACAATAAGTAAGTTTGTAGTAATATCGAGCGTGGTGGTGGTCACTGGGTTGTCTCTTTGTAGGTTGGCAGCAGTTGCCTCGAGGTCCGAGACGGGACTCTACTACTACCGCGGCATGAGGTGGGTATAGGTTATGTTGTACCATGTCGAGGTGAAGTAGTCAAAACCGCGGTCAGATCGGACTCTGAAACTGGCTGTTTCCTCTCGGCGCGGGATTTTCAAAAGGAAAATACGACGAGGGTCCGACCCTGACGCTTTGACTATCGGCATCGATCATTCGGTAGATTGAAGTAAATAATAACGTCCATCCCTTTCATTTTGACTTCTTCTTTGCCCGATTGGCTTGCTTTTATTTATATAAAAAATGGTCGCATGGAATGAATTCCTTTTTCAAAATCAACTAAGACTATTATCTTTCGGGGAAAATTTTTTGCATCGATGAAATTAACGGTTGGAACATGTTCCACCAAAAAAACAAAAAATCGAATTGATTGAAACAGTCTCATGTATAAGGCATACCGTACAAATGATACGTCGTGCAGTTTTTTTATTGCTTGTAACCAGGTTTTCAAATAGCGCGATTGTCTCTGCATATCAAAGTATCTAGAGATGAAAATCAAAGAAAAAAAATCAGTTTTGAACTAACTGTCCGATTGGAATATAGTTGAATAATTATTAGATCACAGAGAATGAAACCAAAAATTTTTTAAACGAGATTGAGATGGTTTAAAAAAAATTCAGGATTTGATTTGAACGTTGAGAGGTAGACGAAAACAAAAACAAAAAATGAAAATGAATGAAACAGAAAAAAAAAAAAAAAAAAACTTCACCGGATAAACGGTGGTGGATTTTCCCATGAATAAACCGTACGGATGATGAATTTTTCCTGAAATATTTCAAGCGCCTTCCAGAAAGCTGCGCAGGAAATATCTTGTATAATGCGTAAGTGACAAACGAAACTGAGCTTAGAGATGGAAGGAAGGGTGACTGGTGGCAGGCGTAAGGTGAATAAAAAATGTATGTCGGACCAATTTGAAAAGCGGCGAGCACCGGTGACATGTGACGTTATAAAAATGAAGAGGGAGATAAGAAAAATGAAAAAAATTTTAAACCGAAAGCAAAACTCAAAAGAGAAAGAAAAGAAAAGAAAATTTGGAAAGAAAATATCAGTGAAAAGTTTTTCACACAAGTATAAGTATACATATATGTATAAATTATATATGTTATACACAAATATAAAGAAAAATTCACGAATAATTCCGTTTCTGTCTGTTGATCTGTACTGTTTTTGTTTTTGACTTTCTCAACTTCCGGTTTCATTCCGAGTTATCACTTTCGAATCAATACGCGGCCGTGTTTTGAATTTTATACTTTTTTTTTCTTCTCGTTTTCCTGCAAATTTTTTTTCTCCACCCGTTTCTCATTCTCTCGACTTTTTGCGCTTCCTGCAGCCTGTGAATAATAAATGAATAAATGAACCCTCTATATATCGGTCATACATTTTATATGTCTATAGGCGGATATATATATGTAGAAATATATACATATATATATATATTTATATTTATATACGTATTTATACTACAGAGAGAAACAGGTCGGCCATCCGGTCGATACTTTATGTCCTGTTTGGTGAAAATTTTCGAGTCTGCATGCAGCGACGAATCCGCCCCGTTTTTTTTAACCCCGTTACGTGTGTTATATATAGTCAGGTATGTAGATATTCTGAGTCAGAAGTTCGTGATACACGACAATAAATTTTCTCGGCAGTACGCTCAAAGTTTTTTTCTTTCATTTTACGTATATGTATTGTATAATGCACAATATAAAAAGAGAAGCTTAATTTTGAACCGAATTACTCGTCGTTAAAACCGCGATAATTTTTTTTTTTTTTTTTTTTTGTGATCAAAAATTCATGAAAAACGTAAAAATTTCCACCGATTCCGCCAATTTTTTCTCACATAATCGTATCACGCGTGTAATAATTGTTTTTCTCGAAAGTGGAGCCAAGAATCTATACGCAATGAGTTGAAATCAAAAAAGATTTCTTGTGAAAATTATGATTTCCTTTTTTTTTCGGTTGGAAATACTTTGCACAAAAATTCGTGACTACGGATCGTTATTTATTGACTTACTTGTCTGTCGGTTCAACGTCTCCCGGCATTCTTTGAGCGGGGCTGCAAATCCTCTTCAGCGATTTTGCATTTCCGTTTGTCCCGCCCTCGAGAGGTCCGTCAAAAATCTCGATCATCGATCTGCATGTCGGGGCACTGAAACATTTGACGCAAATAAGTTGAAAAGAAAAGTTAGAAAAGAACACGATCGATGGATCGCTGGAAAGAAGGCTGTGGAATGAGCATGAAGAAAAAAATAAAAAAACAATTAATGTGTATAATAATAAAAAAGAAAAACAAGAAAAAAAAAAATCCAGACACAATTTGTTTTCTCGATGTAAACATTTTTTTAATACTTGCGGCGTTTTACGCAATATATGTACGAAAGTAAGAGGATAAGAAATTCACACATTTACTCTTTTTCACTTCGTTTTCTGAAAATATTCTCGTCTGCGCGAGAAAAGAAGAATTATTACGGAGAGGCGAGAAGTAGGGAGGCAATTTCCTGCTGAGGTAAAGAGCTGCTGTACAGCTTAGAGATGAGACTCGAAAATGAAAAAATTGGATCCTCTACCGCAGGAGGTTGGTAAGGACGACGCGTGTCACCGAGGCGATGAAAATGGCCTTTCATATTCATTTACGGCATAATATTTTAAACAAAATACGTTTCAGCTGAAAGAGCTATAAGTATCGGTGAAATGAGTACGTCGAGGAAAATCGGAGACAAGAAAGTGAACGACGGAATGGAATTGGAGTGTAAAATAACGGTTATGAATTTTTAGAACAATACTGTCAGTTCCTCGAAAATCCTTCAAATTACTGAAAATGCTTGATTTTTCTCCTGTTAATTCCTCTCCCTCCTTTTTTCTCTTTTTACTGGAGAAGGAAGAAAGATTCTCCCGATAACCGCATAAGAAGGTAAAGCTTCCGGTACACAGAGAATATCAGCAGCATAAATACAGACTTCTTTTAACCCATTCACGTATGAATAGGTATAGATATATAAATATATATATGTATATATACTTGTATCTATCCGTAGACCGGGGCTTCCGGTGCGCGTTTGCAACGTCAATATAATACAGAATCGAATCATATCCACCTTTATGGAGGGTAAAATGGATCGAGATATTTTATTTATACTTGAGACTAGCAAACCTTCAGCCATCGTTCCATCCCTCTGTGTATCCGTCCACCGTTTCGATACATTTATTGATTGACTGCGGACAAAACCGATAACACGGCTTGCCGAGCTGCAGCTTTTGATGCACTAGCTGCAGGCTAGTTGAACATTTATATAGATAATGCAAAGACGCGAAGAATTCGCATCGCGGAATTTAGAGAAAATTGAATGAAACCAGCTCACAGGAAAGAATATTGGACTGGAAAAAGGTAAAAAGTATGTGAAAAATGAAAATCGTTTGACTTGCAAATCGAACGATTGATTTGTGCCGGGTTCGATCATTTTTCATCAAAGTAATTGAGAATTTGGTTTGGAAATTTCAACGAGACAAAATTCTGAAGTTGATACTTGGGAGCTCAAAAATGAGACGTGAGCGGTTTCGCAGTTGAGATTATCGCCAGAAAGTGTCTCTAATCAGGGATTTGCTCACCTCAAATTATAGCTGGCCAAAGACACGTGGATGGAATCGTACGAGCCGCCCCTTAGAACGAGTCGACAGGCTGTGGACTTTGGTTTTCCCCTAGTATCGTGATTTCCAGCCCTGACCTCGTCGCCTCTGACCTCGAGGTCGCAGCTGTTTAGTCTATGCTCTCTCCGATGATCCTGAGTCCGAATATTCGGCCCCCCGCCTCCGACGTTGGCAAATTTCCCGACGTCACCTGTGCGACGAGGAAAAATTTTCCGGTCAGAAGATTGCAAGGAAATGTTGAAAAATGAACCAACAAGGAGAGAGCATGAAATAAGGAAGGCTAATGTCGACAAAAAAATTTTACTACACTTTTGAGTAAAAATAAAAAGACCCGTGTTCGACGTTTCACGCGATAGGATTTCGTCGACGAGAAGAAAAATGTTGAAAGGAAATGTTATGAATGAATTTTCAACATTTTTTTTTTTTTTTTTTCTACAATATTGGAAACAAATGTTGGATCCGAGATCTTATCATATTTGTCGAAATGTTGAAAACAAATATGGTAAATGAGTTTTCAATAGTTTGTAAATTTAACGGTTGAAAACAAGTATTGAACATTTTTTTGTTGAAATGTTGAAAATTTTTCAAAATTCTGTTTTGATGCAACGTTGAAACCAATGCTCGAAAATGAATTTTTAACATGATTCAAATCGAATTGTTGAAAACAGATATCGAAATCAAGTATTCAACATTTTTTTTTTTGTTGAAATGCTGAAAATTTTTCCAAATCCTGTTTTGATGCAACGTTGAAACCAAATCTCGAAAATGAATTTTCAACATTTTTTCAAACTGAATTGTTGAAAACAGATCAAGTTTTCAACACTTTTCTCGTTGAAATGCTGAAAAATTTGAAGAATTCTGTTGATTTAACGTTGAAACCAAATACCGAAAACGAGTTTTCAACATTTTTTTGTCAAAACGTGAAAAATTATTCAAAATTCTCTTGCTGCAACGTTGAAACCAAACATGAAAAATGAGTTTCTTCAACATATTTTAAATTCAATTCTTCAAAACAGATATCGAAAACAAGTTTTTAACATTCCCCCCCCCCCCCCCCCCCCCCCCCCCAAGAAACGCCCATTCAGTAAAACGCCGAGAGACGGGTATTTTCGTTTTGGCCAAAAAATGTGTGGAGTTTTTTTCCCTCCAAATCAGTCAGCCTTATGTCGTGACTTTTCCTTGTCAAAGCGTAAAAACGTCATCCTCTCACTCGCTCTGCTCGTCGTCTCCGTCGCGACTGTCGTTGGTGATTCTGTCGTTATTTCCTGAAAGTTTAGGGTCGCCACGAAGCCGTTGTAGTCGAAGGGCGGAACTCCTGGACCGGATCTGAAGCAGAGGGGTTGATCAATGCGAAGGGGCTGGAAAAATTGGCAGAAATTATTGCGCCAAAGTGGACGTCAATGATTTATGGTCACTTCAGGGCAATGTCACCGAAGCATCATGACCAAAAGACGCGGAAGATTTTTCTTCGAAAATGCATCTTGAAATGAGAGGACTATACAAAAAAATAAAAAATGAGTAAATAAATAAAAAAATTCAAGCCTTAAATTATTTTTTTCGAACGAGCAGGGAAAATTCTTCAATTAATTATCAACATGAGGAATCGGCACGGACAGTTTTTTGATCTGAAAAAAGTTGATTTTTTTCTCATTTCTCACCTGAATTCCACCAAAATATTTGGTCCTGCGTGGGTGACCGAAGTCTTCTTATTACCGCAGAGCATCGCTAATACTGGACTGGAAATTGTTGGGCCAGAATAAACGGCGATGTAGTCGCTGGTGCAGTGGCTGCAATGATTTTAAACACAAACACATGTTTCGATGAGTCTTAAAGGTCAGACATTGGCACATTTAACTGGCAACAACAAAATAGTTTCTCAGTATTTTTGAGCTGAATTTCAGTCATGGAAATGATTTGGGTTCTTGAGAAATCCATTCAAAAAATATGTCGACCAAAATGATGAAGAGAAATCTGATGGAGCGATTTTATTGGCAATAAAACGATGATCTCATGGCATCAATGCCTGAAAATCTCATATCACATAGAAAGAAAAGATGAAAGAAGATATCTTTACACGGTAGAAGGGTTCGAAAGGCCTGTGAAGGACGCAATTCAACTTCTTTCGCGTTCAATCCATGCTTAACGCCTTACATACGTCTAGCAGCACCTAAAATGCGGCATGAGAAAAAAAAATTTTAGTAGGCATAACAATAGAAATTAATAAAAATAAGTAGTAGGCATTGTTTATTGATATTTAAACTTTATAACGTACGAAATTCACAGAGATATAGATTAGTTA
The DNA here is from genome assembly GCF_021155765.1 of Diprion similis. Classification (NCBI taxonomy): domain Eukaryota; kingdom Metazoa; phylum Arthropoda; class Insecta; order Hymenoptera; family Diprionidae; genus Diprion; species Diprion similis. Next base: position 18,605,288 of record NC_060114.1, read on the forward strand.
GCGGTTTCCCTTCGAAATCATAATTTGGAATGAAAAATAAAGAATAGTGCCAATTTGGCATGGATCTGCGAAGACTTTCACAAGAAGAAAAAACTTTATTTCACTTTATTCTTACAAAAATTATTATACAGTAAAATCACGTGATCCACAATACTAAGAAAAAAAAATTGCTCCACAGTCGGCGTAAAAAAAAAATTCTTGTAAAATAGAAGATTTTTTTTAAGTTTTGAAGATCGATCAACAATTACTGGAGATATGCTGTCGACCGTGTAGCAACTTTTTTTTTTACCGTTATGGATCACGTGATTTTCTATATAGTAATTTTCGTAAAAATAAAGCGAAATAAATTTTTATAATAAAGCTTAAATACCGATAAAAAATCTGTACTATTTACTCTCATTAATTTCTATTGTCATCCCAGCTAAAAAAACTTTTTTCTTTTTACGCATTTTTGGCACTGCTAGACTCGTGTAAGACTTTAATTTCACAACGGACTGTACTTACGAAATTCACAGAGATATAGATTAGCTAGCGGTTTCCCTTCGAAATCATAATTTGGAATGAAAAATAAAGAATAGTGCCAATTTGGCATGGATCTGCGAAGACTTTCACAAGAAGAGAAGGGAAGCAGCAGAGAGCGAGGAGAAGAGCAGAAGGGATCCTCAGAGAATACTGGAGCGAAGACTCTCCCTCGCCATCCGAAACTTGGGAATGTCTTAAATAATTACAACGACTCTATTCCTGTCCCGGTCTCCATTCCCTCCTCCTTATTTTATTCATGATTTAAAATTTCCCTTCTCACCTCACCGAAACGCTTCGGATTATACATGTAAACCCGAGTGGGAAAACTTTAACGAAGTGTTATTGAAGTCTGGAAATTGGGGAAGAGAAAACGAAAGACGATAACCAGAGAAAAAAACAATCGCCTAAATTCCTGATTGCCAAAATTCCTTTTTTTTTTTGTTCTCTTTCTATTCATATTTGAAAAAGTTACTTCATATTTGAAAAATATTTCGGGACTAGTTTGTTTGTCATTAAAATTTTTCACCATCTGTTTCTCATTTTTTTGGGAAACTTTCGCAGGAAATTGGAAAATAAAGCGCGAGCGACGAGTTATTTTTAGAATCTCTGAAAAAGACGAGGTGAAATTTATTTTTCGATTTTCTTTTCCCCCGTGTTTTTTGCTCACCCTCTCCGCACTTTCGGAGCACCGCAGGGACCAAAGTGCTCGAAGAAGGTTTCTAGATTAATGGAAGATCGCTAGATTGGCGACAGACAATTTGACAGGCTTCTCTACGCTCGTTGCTTCCCGTTATTTGTCAGTCATACAGTTCTTCCCGCTCGATTTTGATCCGATTCGAAAGTTGAGAGACTCAAAATGTCACGAGACGAGGAAGAAAACACAAAAAAAAAAAAAAAAATTGATTTAATTGACAATAAATTTCGACACTGTATTACCGACTGTTGGTAAAAAAAAATTGTGTCTCAGAATTTCGAACGCGAACGAACGATGCGAAAATCTGCGCTTATAACCTACCAGTATAAAATATATATATATATCCCTAAATTTATAGACATTCGTTGATTTATCAAACCTGCAGACAGAAGCGCGCGAAAAGAATGAGATATATATATATATATATATATATATATATGTATATATGGATGGATTTTCTTTTTAGCTTGGTCAATGGTTTGAAAGTGAATTACGATTGGGATCTCGGATGTATAGTTTTCCTGCGAAAAGTTATGTTTGTCATTCTGCTCACCAACCAACCAATCTATACGTTGTATAATACCGGCGGTGCAGGATTACCTAGCTGTGTAGGGTGTAGATACTATTTACAGGATATCGATGGTAGTAAAGTGTCGAGGATGGTTGAATCTTTGCCTGAAAACCATAAAAACCCGCCCAGCCATCACGCCGCCGTGCCGCCTTTTACTTCTCCTTCATTTTTTCCTCCAACTTTTCAACTTTCTTTCATTTTTCAACGAGCCTTGCTTCTTTTTAGAAATCACTTCGTGCGTGTACAAAGTAGGGTAAAAAGAAGAAAAGAAAAAAGGAAAAAAAAAAAAAAAAAGGACGATACATTTCAGAATCGTATACAGAATTTTGAAGATCCGGAAACGCAAATTTCAAAAGAATGCGAGAAGTGAGATACCGGTGAGCAAAAAAAAGCTATAGAAAAAAAAAACGAAAAAAAAATTGTCTCGGGTTTGCTTTTACCTCGTGAATAAAAGCCGTTGTTCCGGTGCGCAGCTTTTACGAGGAGGATACTTTTTCTACCCATGCACACCGTGCCTGTCGTGCAGCGTGGATATGTAGGTACAATATGCAGGGAATAGATTGTGCCTACAAGGGTGACGCCTTGGATATATGGAGCATTCCACGTGGGATCGACCTGGCTAAAAGGTGACTCTCTGTTTAAAACAAATGCAAAGTTTGTAAGATGTTCTTCACAGCTTATAAGAGAACGTATGAATTTTTTTTACGTTTTTATACCAAGTCGTTTCGACGTTAACAAATTTTCTTTCAGCGTAACTCGAAAACTCTACCATAGATCATAAAATGATAAGCTCGTAGTGAAACAGTTTTTTTTTTTTTTTTTTCAGTTTTGAGTGAATTTTGAAACTATGATTTACGAAAAAATATTAAAGACCTCAAGAGTTGAAGATGAACTGTAAAAAACTGTAACAGATATTGTCGTATTAATGTTCAATGATATTAAATAGCTCTAAAATATAAATACCAATCTGTGATATAGTTGAAGTTTGTTGTTATTTTTGCTACGCTAAAAGTTATGAAATAAAAAGAAAAAGAAAAGAAAAATCATAGCTTCTTAACTGAAATATACGATCCAATAATGAAATTTCTGTATAATTTTTTTACGACGATAGCGCGGTATTTTCAAAAATTTTGAGATAAAAGAAACGTACGGTTTTAGAGAAATCTACTATCGATTACGAAACGAACGATACGAAATACGATCAATTGTCAAATTTGCCAACATCTCTACGTTTTCGAATAAAAATCCGCAAAAATTCAGAAACCCTCTTGCTGTAACTTAAATACCGAATAGTTAGACTAAGGTCCGTTGGACAAGTTAGACTAATACCTATACCATCTAGAATAGAACGTTCTTTCTACATAAAAAGTCTTCTATGGTCGCCACCGATCAGCGTTAGTAAGTAACAAGACGCTCGACGAAAAATAAAAAACTTTTACCACAAATCAATAAAACCTATTCCTTTTTCTCAACTACCTCCATTGAAAAAATCCTCTTTCCCAGGCGTGTGTATAATCAAACAAATAATCCCACATTCTTATCACCCTGCAACCTTTGAGAAAAACCAGTTTTTTGGTTAGGTCGATGGCACCTGGAATGCCCTTTACATGAATAACATCGTGCGAGGTAGGAGCTACATGCTCGATTTACCCAGAGGTTGATGCGAACACGGTTTGCACCCTGCAGCAGCACGTGCCAAAGCGAACACACGTGGCAGAGCCGCGGCTGCCTCGCGATATAGGAAAACACTTATTTTCATCTATCCCAGGTGGGGGCAGTTGACGGGGGCGGGGGGGGGGGGGGGGGGGGGCACGTTACACGACGTAAAAGCGATACTCGTTCTTGGCGTTGGGAATTACCGTCACCCATTGCACCCTTGTATCTACCTTTATGCTTTTCTTGGTCGTTTCCGCTAGAAATTTTACTTTAATATTACACTGTTTTATTCACATTGTTTTTTTTTTATCCGTTTTTTTTTTAATTTTCTTTATTCCAAAAGTTGAAGGCGTTAGATACGTGATAGACGCGATTTTCTTGATTTTTTTTCGACAGGATGATAAATGTTTATTGTAAAATTGTGGATGATATTGATCGGTACATGTTTTCTTGTACTTGTAGAATTTTTTTTGTTGAAAAATATTTCAAAATTGCGGAACTACAGCTATATTCCAGGAGCGCGTTTTTTTGAGCATCAGTTGCGGTGGGCACCATCATTCAAAAACGGCTCATCTGAAATATGAATGTGAAAAGATTTTATTCGTATATGGCATTGGCTTGGGCCTGAGCGAAGGATTTTAAATTTTGTTGAAAAAAAAAAAATTTTATAGCAAAAAAACGGAAAATTTAGTACCTCAAAAAATGAACTTTTCGTTAAAATTGTTGCCATTTTTGAAAAAATAAATATTTTTATAAATTCTTCGTTCAGGCCCAAGCCAATGCGATATACTAATAAAATCTTCTCACATTCATATTTCAGATGAACCGTTTTTGAATAATGGTGTCCACCGCAACTGATGCTCAAAAACACGCGCTCCTGGAATATAGCTGTGGTTCCACCATTTTGAAATATTTTTCAATGAAAAAAATTGTATAAGTACATGAAAACATCTACTAATTAATGTTGTCCAAAGTTTTATAATAAACATTTATTATCCTGTCGAAAAAAAATCTAGAAAATCACATCGCTTCGCCAGCTACAAGTGTATATAACCCCTTAAATAAAATTGTTGTACAACAAGAAAAAGGAATGTAAAGTAAACGGTTACTGAAAATGTCTCAAAGTATTGTTTTTTTTTTCTATTTTCTCGTTTCTATTCTAAACAAAAGCTGACTAGTCACCATTTTTCCAAACATATAATTAGATTCATTATAATTTAGTCGTTCACAATCTTTTTCTTTCTTTGTTTTTTTTTTTTTTTTTATTTCTACCGCGAATAGAAACAGGAAGATTTCTCTAATCAGACTCAAAGGTGAAAAAGCATGTATCCTGTTTTTTTTTTCCAGGATCGTGAGTAAAAACTTATCCACGTGGTTATCCATAAGTTTCTTCTTTTTTCCTTCTCTCTCTCTCTCTCTCTTTTTCTTTTTTTTTTTTTTGATCGCTATCGCGTGAACTGTAGGGACTGATCTGAAAATTCATTTTTATTCCAGTCTCGAAGCTCTGAACGCTCGAAGCGATTTTGGGACGACGCGATGCTTTTAACGATGTTGAAAGTTGCTTGATCGTAAACGAAAGTTTCACTTTTTCTTATTGTTGCGCTCTATTTTTTTTTTTTTATCCTTTTTTTCCCTCCATTTTTCTCTCTACTGTTCCGTTTTGTTTTGGCCTCAGTTTCAGATCGACTCTGCAACGATATAAGTTTTATATCCAGGCAAAACGAAGTTTCCGAGGAAAAGACAGAGTAGCGGCGATGAGGATGGGACTGAGAAGAATTTAGAGAAAGCAAGAAAGTCGAGGATCGAGAGGAGGGAAAACTTAATCTTAAACTACGTGTGATAAAAGATAAAGCGGGTCGTTTCGTTTTGGAATAAAAGTCATCGTTTTTTTTCTTTTTTCCTTCTACTTTCTTTGCTCCCTTAAATCCGATTCCTCTCCTTTTTTATTTCGTTTTAACCGAGTCAATAAAATTCTACACCTAATGTAGAAATACCAATACAAGATATAGAGCTGGGGGGGGGGGGGGGGAGGGGGGGGGGGCACGTGAGGAAATACTTATCGTTTTTCTTTTTAATTATAAGCAAAGAAAATAAAAGTAATTTTCAGGCGTCAGCGAAATTGAAAAAAAAATTCAAAATACTGCTGAATAACGTTTATAGAAGTCATTTTTTACTATTTAAAACACATTTTGAAAACCAACATTTTTTTATAAAATTTTAAGGGTATCCCATTTTGCCCCTCCTATCCCGTCTTGACAGCCCCGTGACTGTAGATTTTTTTTTAAGTTGTATTATTACTAGATATTATATTTACTATCAGTCTTCTTTTTTTCGCGGACATGAGAGATATGAGGATGAGGTATATAAGCGACGATTAATCAGCCTTCGGAAAATATAGGAAAAACGTGTTTTCTTCAACCCGCAGCCGATATAATTGGGGGGATATTTTTCATCGAAAATACGTGCTCAGAGACGGAGGGAAAGTGAAGAAAAAAAGATATAAGAGTTTTACGACAAACATCCCCTAGTTAGGGTGGAGAAGAAAATTCGAGGGAATCGTTTTTGGCCAGGATTAGGCCGTCAAGTTACGTCTTTATTCGTTTTCAAATAAAATCAAAAGGTGTACAAATAAAAGTGGGATCAAAATTTTTCAATTTTTCATTATAAAATAAGCAACATAGCCTAGAAATATTAGTAAATAAAAATTTTCAATGAAGACTAGAATAAAAATTTAAAAATTCAAAATAGTAACAAAAAATAAATCAAATAAAACGGGAAAAAAAAAAAAAAAAATGTCGTGTGTCCACAAGTCAAGATTTCGAAAAGCTCTTACTTAAATAATTTATTTTCCTCTCGGTGTAATATATAGATCAATATAATCACTTATCAGTACAGAAATAAATCATTTGAGGTCAGAGGGATGAAAATATCAGGAGCACGAATTTCCGAGCCGTTAACATTGTGAGTGTGTTTTGGGATGGGGATGGGATGAGGATGTCAAAAAAAGAAGACAGATCAAATTACGTTCGAGTAAACGATAATTGAGGTCACTGTTTGCCCAGAAATTGATACTTTATCATTAATTTTATTACGAGATAGTCGTTCGTGGAGTTGTTGTCAAATATTGTTACATAATATTGGTAAGCATCGAAGGTCTTTTTGGAAATACATAAACAGAAGATTCTGGAACTATAAAGCAAACATCGGATATCGTTGCTTCGTTCCAAATCACGTTAGATTCGTTTAATTTTCAAAACGAAACTATTTTCATTGAAAATTATCGAAACAAACTTTCAATATTTTTTTCAGTAATCAATTCAACATTGCTATTTATCGATTATAACCAATATCTGTGCCATGTTGTAAAAACAAACAATCAATAATGCCAAAATGATGGAAAAAAAAGTGTTTTGTAAATAAAATAAACCACTTTTAAAAATCATGAAGCAATTTTTACTGAAGCAGGGGTATCCGAGTTTCGTTTACAATCCAAGTTACGTCCATTTTTCTATTATCAATTCGATAAATAGATAAACGTCCTATCATCCAGTAATAAAATTGATAAAAATCTTCAATTCTCATTCTTCAATCTCCTCAACAGATGAATTTCTCGAGACCCTTACGGTGTTGTATGAAGATAAATCGCTTCCAAAGTGAAATCAAGTCTAGAACAAGCAAAGTGGCACATAACCTGACTGAAAAAGCCGTCACCCCGCGCCCCTGGGGTGTAAAAAGTGTCCGTCAAATGAAATTTGCCGTTCAGCGATGATGCCCACTCCGCGCACACAGTGTACATGTCTCTTTATTTATCTCCACTCCCCTAAATCGTGCTCTTGACATTCATCCGTGATTAATGACATCGGGGGTCGGGGTCCAGAGTAGCTGTTAGGGTAGGTGGCGAGAAGAGAGACCCGTAAGAACGGAACTCGCCCTCCGATCCCACCTAGTTATTAGTTGATTACGACCCCTGAACAATCTACACATTAATATATCATCCGGAGAGCGAGATGCGATGATAGCTGCGGCCTCTCAAAATCCCCCCCCCCCCCCCCCCCCGCCCGCCGACCGGAAATCTGCCGGCCAGATTCCGTTCGACCGTCTTTGGCATGCCGCTCATTCAAATCATCAGGGATGCCCCCACACGAAATGAAATACTTGCTATTTTCATCCCCTATTTTCCACCACCCTGTAGAATTCACTTCAACTACCGCAGGAATGTTTAGAAATTTTGGGAAACGCTGCTCAGAACTATGCGTTATTTCAAAACTACCTCAGAATTGACGAACTAATATTATATCTTGATTATTAGATATTTGTTGGAATGGGTTGAGCGCTATTTCCGGTTCGTAGGGTTGTATGAAAACTTGTGTAGACTGGTCAAAATAGGTTTGAATTTGAAATATTTGACTCGAGGTTGCGTTTGAGTTTGTAGGGATTTTTTATTCTCAGGAACTGAAATCGGGGTCATTTTTGAACTGCGTAGCCGGGGTTTTGAGAAAACAGCCAAATTTGACGTCTTTTGGGTTTTTCTTGAAAATTGCTATCGATAGGTGAAAAATGACTTGAACATCGTGTAGAGCGGGAAATTCTATATCGAATTATGTCCTCATATGTTACAAACAGAGTCGGACTAAAAAATTAAGAAAAAATAAATTCTACTTATCGACAGTATCTGAGAAATTTTAGTGAAATAATTTCGTTTTTTTTTAAATAGTTGATCCACCTTCGTTTCCGCAAAAGGAAAACGCAAAAGACGTCAAATTATGCTGTTTTCTCGAAACCCCGGCTATGCAGCTCAAAAATGACTTCTGATTTGAGTTCCTGAGAGTCGAAAACCCCTACAAACTAAAATGCAGCCATGAACCGAATGGTTTGAATTCAGAACTATTTTGATCCGACTATGTGGTTGAATTTGTAACAGCGAATTTTCAATTTTTTACTAATTGTTCACAGAAACATAACATTTTTTTTAACCAATCTTCGACTATTTTAGAATCACTTTCTTTTTTGAAATGGAAAGAATTGTAATCGGACAATCGATGAGTTTGAAACCTTGAGATTTGTCAACGTCTACATAACTAGCGAGACAAAAAAAAGTACAAACTTTACAGAGAATGATAACCACTCGATTATACTCAACGTCTACGTAACAAGCAAGACAAGAAAAATACTAATTTTACAGAAAATGATAACCACTCGAGTATAGTCTACATCTACGTAACAAGCGAGACAAAAAAAAGTACCAATTTTATAGAAAATGATAACCACTCGAGTATAGTCAACGTCTAAGTAACAAGTGAGACAAAAAAAAGTACCGATTTTGCAGAAAATGATAACCACTCGAGTATAGTGAACGCCTAAGTAACAAGCGAGACAAAAAAGTACCAATTTTGCAGAGAATGGTAACTACTGAAGTATAGTCGAACCTGTATTCCCCCAACTTCCGTTAGTCCGAAAACGGTTTCGCCTTAACGTTCAGAGCTAGGGTGTTATTCCTAGGCTCATTTTTCGGAGTGGTTTTCCCAAGAGGTTTCGAAAAATGTCTGCCTTCGAAGGCTGGGCGATGGCTGTTCGACAAGAAAAGTGTAACGCCCCGGCTATGCAGAGGAGATGGGATTTATTGGCCGTGAGTTTGGCGAGAGAAGGGCGAGCAGGCAGGAGGGGTTAGGTTAGGTTAGGTTAGGTTAGGTTGGTCTGGAGTCCCTCTTGGTTATACCGGCAGAAAGCATCCCGTAGGATACTCCGGTTAAATTGAGACATATATCTCTGCCCAAGGGTACTCGTTGGTTCTTGGCTGACACTTACACGTACGAATTAATTACCTCGGCCCTGCCCCTTGGCCCATCGAGCGTTTTAAAAGCTGAGGAAGAGAGGCGAGATTCCATGGAACCAGCGTCAACAAAACATTGCGGAGAAGGTGACGGGGCGTTGGTGAATTTTTCATCTCTTTTGCATCAAAAACGTCGGTTAAATTAATTCCAGGGGTAAGCCGAAATTTTTCGGAAGGTAAATCCCCGAGGGGATGATGAGGAATTGAAACATTTTCGGGACTCGAGAAGTTAGACGATACCGTTTTTAATCACGAATTAATTCTGCTAACGGGGAGACCCCGAATTACACGTTGAATAAAAATTCACCGAATTATATTCTCTTTGCAGTCGATCGATTTCTAATTGCGGAACAACGGAGCCGCGGCACCGTAAATTCCTCGTCCGGATGCCAGAGTGGCTGGATTAAGGGTTGCAGGGTATATTCAACCTGGTTAATACGAGACATCTGGACATCCCCACGTTCCCATCAAAACCTCGAGCTCAGCTTGTAGTCGGCACGCAGCTTATCCCATAACGTAAAATACGTGAGCACCCTACAAAACCCCATCAACGCAGTGCCGCTGCTACTGCTTGTGCACCTACCGCACTTTGTTTACTAGCGTTCAAATATTCATCATCTCACTATTCACGTCTAGTTACTTCCACGATCATAAATTTTCTTCGATTCACCTGAGGAATAACTTTTTCCAGAATAGTTAGGTGAATATATCGTCTAAGTATTTGCGTCTGTCTATCTATTGATCTATTCATATATCTATTGTTCTAAACTCTCAGCAACTTCAAAACTGAAGAACAATTTTGGCCACGATCATCAATTTTCATCGATTCACCTGAGGAAGTACATTTTTCCAAAATGGTTAGGTGAATATATCGTCTAAGTATTTGCGTCTGTCTATCTATTGATCTTTTCATCTATCTATTGTTCTAAACTGTCAGCAACTTCAAAACAGAAAAACAATGTTGTCCATGATCATCAATTCTCATCGATTCAGCTAAGGAATTACATTTTTCCAAAATGGTTGGGTGAATATATCGTCTAAGTATTTGCGTCTGTCTATCTATTAATCTATCTATCTCTATATTTATCTATCTATTGTTCTAAAGTGTCAGTAATTTGAAAACAGAAGAACAACATTTTCAAGCATCTCACGTCGAAGTATCCACACAACGTCTAACTATTTATTCCTGTCTACCTATTTTTCTGTCCATCCGGCCGTCGTACTGATTACAATTTCATTCAAAAGTAATTATTTTTCGAACACGTGTTTCTTCACGATTCAATTTAAATTACGTGTCTGTATCGACGCTCTATTTGAACAAAACTTAGATCAAAAGCGGTAAAATGCAAAAGCGAAACAAGACAAAGGAAGATAAATGAAATTAAAACTGCATTCGACCTATGAAGGAATAAATAATAAAACTGAACCAAAGAGACAAAAATAAACTTTCCAAAAGGATTTTCACAACATCGTCGGACCTTCAGTGTGTAACGTATAATATCAGGTTCATAATATTCTGTCTCGGGTTGAATTTAATATAAATATAAAATACAAGAACCGAGTGAGTAAAGTTTTTCAACAAAATTTCATCTCTAGCTGTGAGATATTATGATATTATATGAAAAGGGCGCGGTACCTCAGCTGGAGAGAAACAGGAACAACAGGATTCTTCCATGCAACTTCTTATTTATGCTTTTCTTTTATTTTTATCACTCCTGCCGTCCCGACTAGATTATCACCTCTAAACTCCCCCGTCGTGTGGCAGTTTCCGCTCGAGATGAGTTCTTACATGCGGTTTATCTTGTTAAACAACGGAGTCCTGCGAAAACTTTACCCCTCGAGCTTCTCGCTGTTGTCCGCTTTCATCCGTTCACTCAAAATCAACTTTCGACTCATCCGAAATGAGAAAATTAAATTTTCCGACGAAATTGCATGACAGTCAAATTGTTTCGTCTTCTTTTGTGCAGCCAAAATTTAAGAAGAGAATAAATGAAAATCAAATTTTTAAAAAATACCGCCTTTAAACGAAAATATATACTCGATCCTCACGTTTATTCATCCATATTCTTCCTTATTCAGTTGTTTTCAGGCTTCCTTCTCTAGCCGCTGAGTTTCAAATCTGCGAGCATTTCGTGGCGGATATTCGAGCGGCTGGTACCCAGTGATTAGTGATTGGTGTTCAGCAATTAGGGACTCGTGAATGTGTGACCGAAAGCGGAGGATTCGCGGGTCGATTATTATTGTTTGAGGCTCCGAATGGAACAGTTCGTCCTGTTAGTCCGTTCACGCGAATACTGGACAGAAATGTGCGTGTAATGTACACTCAATAGACAGATGCGGTGCGAAAAGTAAATAATTAATCCTTGGATAGCTGATATGCTTTGCAGCTACACATGCGTATGGACAAATTCGACGTTCAATTTCGCTGACTGATCAGTCCTTTGCGAGTAATTCTTTGCAAATATGTAATTCGAATCTGCGGAGCCAAGAAGTTTCGAAGGGTTGGCCAAATTGTGCGAAAAAGCTCGAAGCGATAAGAATTCACCCTAGTTTTCGTTTCATTTTGAGAAATTTAGTAATTTCAAGTTTAACGAACGGTAGGATCGATCGACGAGTCTGATAGAATTATGGGATTAGGATTGTGGGTGGTATGTTCGTTTTTTTTTTTTTTTTTCTTTTTATTTTTCTAATTAAAAACTGTCAGAGTATCGTTTCGTGATTGGAGACCGCCGAGGATTAGGCAAAGTGAAATATTGATTATTTTGTTAAATGAAGAGGAAATAAAATAGGGGAAAAAGAAAAGACCGAAGCCTGGAGCTAGTCTGATCCATGAATAATTAATTGAATCATGTTTCATGAGGGCAATTAAGCTGTTCATTAAGTAATTCATTTATGAGTTTGGAATTAATTACATTTTAATAACCTCCAGAAAACCAGCTTGAGAAACTTTCCTTTCTCGGGGCGTAAAATAAATTTTCGTTTATATTATATGTATACATTTATATCATATAATGCATTCATTTGGTAAGCCAAAGACGAATTGACAAAGGAATGAGACGACGATAAAAAATTGAAAAACCCGACTTTGAGGCAATTTAACATATTACGATTATAACCTCAAATAAAAAACATTGAAAGCCAATGAAGAAAAATGTAAAAAAAAAATAACCCAGGTACAGTAATAACGCTTTATTTTCACGATGATGGTTCGAACGGCAGGTGGAATTAAAATTAAACACCAAAAAAAAAAAAAAAAAAAAAACCAAAAAGCTTACGAAATAAACCGACCATTGAGAAGATTTTTCGAGGCAAAATTGTGGAGAAAAGCTCGTTTTATTTCAGAAGGGTAAACAGCTTCTAGAGTATACATATATATATAAGATGCGGTTAGTCTCTGCGACACTTTTGGACAATTATACACGGAAGGCGAGAGTCTAATAAAAGTTATTAGTACATCCCTAGCTGTAAATCCCAGCATGCGGGTTAAAAATATTGCAGTTTGTACGAGTTTATACATATAGCGGGTGAGGAGGGGTGGTAGTGGTGGTGGTGGTTATTATCTGGACAAAATCCTCCACCCCCTTCTTCCCCGTCGCGTACACGCTTGGCTCGTAATTACACCGCGGAGTTATAGTCGGCAGGATAAAATTACAAGACGGGAAAAGAAAAGTAAAGAAATTAAAAACAAAATATAAAAAAGGAACCGAGTTTTTGACCTACCGCCATCCAGCGAATTTTCCCAACTATTAAAACTCCGGTCACGTTAGTTTTTAGTTTCAGCTTTTACGCCCCCTTAAGTTTGCATCATATATTATATATATATATGGTTGAAGCATGCACGCGGTAAGGACTGAAATTTATCCCTGTTTATTTTTTATTTGCTTTTCTTTTTTTATTTAACCATCACTTTTCGTCGACCAGCTGCTAACACAGCCCGATGGTTTGAAAGATTTTTATTTAGTCATGGTTGTTATAATTTTCAGAAAAATGTTGATTGTTTAACAGAGTTTCATCTAGATAAATATTCTCCGATCGAATCCTGTGTTAAGATTAAAATTTTTGTAATTTTTTCCCTTTTTTGAAATGTTTTATCAGTTACTTAATATAAAGTTTTATTATCAAGAATTTTGCAATGACGCCACGTTAATTGAAGTCCTGACTATGATTAATTGTTAAGGATCGAAAGGAAATTATTGGCAACACGAAGGGAATTATGGATCGCCGTGTTACGGCTTTTTTTCAACCCTTTTTCACCCGTTTGATCCTCCCCTTTTTCCTCTGGAAGGTATCGGAATCGCCGGACCAGCCCCATTAATTTTTCACCACCCGCCTGGCTGCAGACTTTTAACGCTTTTCACCCGCCGTTGAAAATCTTTGAAAACGATTTTCAGTTCATGTACTGCAAGGATCTGCAGAGAGTGGATGATGTACCGGGTCTCTCCGAAGATTCGCCATTCAAAATCCGACCTGGAATTACCGCGGTTAGTGTCCGTCAGCCTCAAGGGTTAATATTTAGGGAAAGAACTGCCGAAGGAAAGAGGAAACAGGAAAAGGAACGAAAGAAAAGATCGGGAATTTCGATCCCTTTTAACTGCACCTTATCCTGCGAAGCACGTCACGAAGAACGCCCCGCGGAATTGGAGAAACCGTGAAGAAACGGCGAAAGCTGCTGGTTTTGCACGAAGGACATCTCAAGTGGGTTCCTCAAGTATATGTTTGAGTCGTACAGTCAGGGTAAAAAAATAGTATAAAGGAAGAAAAAGGGGTTAAAATCGCTCGAGGCTTATGTTGTAAATGTAAATGTCGTAAAAAAGATTAAAAAAAAATGTCACTCCTTGATCTTGATGAAGTAATCGGAAACTGTTCATGCAAATGAAGGAAGTTCAATTACTGATATAATGTCCTTCCGCTCTTTTAATGTCAAATTACTCTCTCTCTCTCTCTCTCTCTCTAATTCTAATGAGTCAGGGTCTCGTTTCATTCATAAATGAATTTTCGACAAAACTCTGAATCAGTTTTTTTTTCTTTTTTTTTTATAATATTCCAAAAACGTACCTTCGCTTCTTAATATAGTCATTCATATAAGTTTATCACTTAAAACTTACAGTTATAAATTTTCCACACAGTATCTTGCAAAATGATTTATTAACCATCAGGACACAAGAAAAAAAAAGATTCATCTAAAGTGATTTTTAGAGGGTTAATTTACGCTGCAAAGAAAAAAAAAACTTATTGAAATGTTACGCGTAATAATTCCACCTACTTTGTACCTTTCACTGAAAATTCTTAGCTGGTTTTAAAATTTCTGTCTCTCTGTTATTAAAGAGCCAATTATGTGAGTCGAAATAATTTTAGCTTAGTTGATCTCAGAGTCACGTCTGAATCTTTGTTTCGTCATTACTTTTGTCTGAACACTTTTTATACAGACGGTATGCTCGAAAAGTCTTTAAGACTGTTGAAATCCGTCTTGGCTGGTCTTCTGCCTCCGTAAATGTGGCACTGGCGTGTGGAACTCCCTAAAAGTTTTAATTTGTCGCGCAAAGGAAAAGACAGAGAAAGAAAGGGATGAAAGCCAAGTAGAAGAGGATTTACGGTGGCAAAGAGCGAATTTTTACAAGTTTTTTTAAACATTTCTCAAGCTTTTACCGCTTCCGGTTACGGGATGACGAATTTTTGAACTTTTCAATAATCACTTGGCGTATGACGAAATTTCAGTGATACGTGAAATACTGGGTAACGAAGTGTAACGAAATTTTTGAAACTTACCTTACTTCCGGCTACGTATATTCTGAATTTCTATTTTTTATGAAAATATTGAAAAGAAGAAAAAATCTACCATTTTGTTGAGATTCGACACAGTTTTATTGAATATCTGTCAACTTTTGGTTACGAAATGGTAACCCGAACTTCAAAATACATTCAGAATTCTAAGAACTTTCCGCCAATTTAAAAAAAATTCGCTTCATAACCTTTCATTATCGGTCACCATTTGTAAATTTTTTCACGGAGAAATTTTTCCCCTGTATTTTCTGATCGAACATCTGACAAATTAAACTAAGCTATTGAGACTACACGTACAAAAAGAGTTCGGGAAACAGTCTTCTTTACCGACATGTTACCGACACTTAGCCTAGACACAAACCTTTTTCTAGAATTTCCTAAGCTAAGCTCTTGTATTCATCCAGCTAGTTTTTCTACTCACTTGTGCGGCAGCAAAACCGCCGTAAATTTGATGGTCACCGCCATTTGGGGACCGGAAGTGACGAGGTAACGGCATCGAGTGTTCGGCGCGTAGACTCCCGGGTATCCAGGACTCGCCAGGACGCACTCCTTTCGGCAATCCGTGTCCTCGTAGACCCAGTCGCACTCTGTGAACAGGAGCAAAACACGAAGCATAATTACGCCGACGGGAGAAACGAGAAAACGTTTTAAACACGTTTAGCCGATTATCTGACGGCGTAAAGAAGAGAAAAAAATCAACGCGTAGAAGAGGAAGGAAGTAATGACGTTGAGTGGAAATTTTCCAGGATGCAAATAATGCTTTGATGTTTAAATTGTTAATAAAGAACTTTCAAATTGCTAGATTATTCGGCTATAATTATATAACTTTCCTATCGGGATCGTCTCGAATTAATTGTTTCATCTTTGGTGAAGTGAAAAATTTCTTGGAACTTATTATGCGAAGAGATAATTGATCGGAGCATTCATTTCCAGACGATAGAAAAAGTACACAAGTAGACCATCATGGTTTCTTGAAACCTTCGATCAGCTTATATTTTACTAGTGGATGTAAAATGTGTGCCTGAGTGAAATTGAAGAGGGTTCCGAGGACATTTCTACAATTAGAGACAGTCGTTCTTCGGCAATTTAGTGACCCTCTTTCCCTCGTCGCAAATTTTCCCCTGGATTTCCTTTATACGTATGTACATGCTCTGGTTTTACATGGAGGTAAATGCCTGAATAAAATTTCCAAGGGTATAAAGCGGAACGGACAGGCCTGTGTTTTGCAATTGTCATAATGGACCGAGGCCCGAACCCTTAAAGTCAACTGTAAAGACATTTTGACCTCCAGCGGCTACTAATTACTACACCAATTTTCATCCAAGTCCGTACGCATCCCAGAAATCACTGCTCCGCAGGATTTGCTGTGATTTAATTTATTTCTGAGGGAATAAAAGGAAAAGAGAAAATTCTCCAAACTTCAACTGAATACTTTTCCACGCTCAAGACCGGCGTTAAATTTTTTACTTTGCATAAAAATAGAGACTACAAAACCAGCTTGAAATACTTGGCTTCAGGATTTCGACTCACAACTCACTGTTGTTTTATCTTTTTTCACCTCACGGGGTATTCTGGTCTAGAAATTTGAAAAAATCGATTTCTTTCCCTATATTTTCAAAGTTTTGACCTTGAAGAATAAGCCTCTGAGAAGATTTTTGGAAATTCAAATTATTTTCAATGTTACAGTTATTTTTGTGACGCGCCAACTAATGATCGGTCTGGCCGAAACGAATCTTTAAACGTATTTTTCTCGAAACCACGTTTTTCGATACGGTTGACATGATATTTCAAGTTCTGATTGATCGATTTACTTGAAATTTAGTGGAAATGTTCTTTGTATATACTTCTATTGTTGGAAACACGGATTAGAAAAAAAAAAATTGTTACTATTTTACAAAAATTGGAAAAGGTCAAAAAATAGGGGCGTAAAACAAATTTTTATTCAATTTGTCGTGTTCTTGTGAATTTTTTTTTTTCCTTCCGTGCTCCGAACTGTTCAGACGTCTTTACTGAAAAAGTATTTCTTCGGATTTTTTGTTTCGGAACACGAAATTCGGAAGCGCCTTTCTTTTTGCAGCCCCCACCTTACCACTCTGTAAACTTTTGTATTTAATATTTTCTTGATTTTTTTTTTCTATGCTTAAAACAACAATAAAGGTCTTTTAAAAAAATCGATGGTGAGAATGTTTTTCATTCCTTTTCTATATCATTTCGAAAAATGGCCAAAATTTAGAGCTCTAAACCAGAACGCTCCCTTAAATGGAGTTGTTAGCAACGGCAGAAACGTATTTTTTTCTCGCTGCACAAAAAAATGAATGTTTTCCAGTTAAATTCGGCTTTATTCGACCGTTCTTGAATTCGAAGTGAAAGTAGGTACGTATAGGTAAAATCTTGCCGCTGAAGTTGATGGGTATGGTATAAATCCATCCAAGGGTATAAAACTTAAAACCAGAGAGAGGGATAACGTTTGACAGATTCAGTGAATAAAGTATCTGCAGTCGAGCGTAAAAAGTGCGGGCGTTTATGCAGTCTGATAGGAGGAAAGAGAAGAAGGGAAAAGAAAAGAAGAGGGCTGGCTTGGAAGAGAGAAAAGACGAGAGCGAGAGGAGAGGGCGAGGGGATGAAGGGTGAAGAGAGGCGTCGCGTCGGGACGCTGAGCGCTGCGTTTTCCTCTTGGCGAAAAGTGGTCGAGAGTATCGACGAGCGGGAGACAGTTGGTAACTCTTGAGAGACGTAAAATAAGGGAATAAGGGACGACGGGGTGAGGAAGGGGGATGAAAAACCCCTGATTCTCTCCCCATCTATTCGATTGATCTGTTTGTCAGGCCTTACAAAGCCTTTATCCTATTTTCAGGCCTTCTCACAATTTTATATCCCGGTCTGTACCCGTTTGAAATCCAACCCCCCTTCTTCCCTCCCCTTCTAAAGCCAACCCTACCGATGTTGAAACGGTGCTACAATAGCTTGGTGGGTTGTATCACGGGAAATTACCTCGTTGTACAACCGTGATGGAAATAATCGTTTCACATTTTTTTACGACATGAAATTGATCTTCCTGTTTATCGGATACCGTCAGATTTTCACCAGAAATGTAAAGGGATGATCTTCCGATTGACAGTCGTAAAAAAACTGTTAGATACTGGAGGAATAAAGACATGAAAAAAAAAATTCTCACAAGGCTGAATCAAGAATTTCTTGGAGATTAAGTCAGGAATATTTTTAAGGCCCTTAATGCGTGTCGTGCTTGAGCTTGTTTCCGGGCCCAGTGAAGCCTGCGTGAAACAGGAGTGCAATTTGGATGCAAAATGCGTGGTAATTCTGGGCGGAGCTGAAGGAGGTGGAGGCATGTGATTGAAACATGGAAATTGGGATGCATAAGCCGGGGGTCGGGGGTTCAACCCCAAACTGTTGAACTGTAAGCGTCAATATCAAAGAGGCCCTAGGATTCTACGAGCGTTTGATTAGCCGGGTTCAGACCTCTGACGATTCGAGTTAGTCAGCGTTTAGCTTCCAAAGCTCTGTAATTTGTCTAACGCCACGTTAAGCTCCGTTCCAATTGACGCCCGCTGCAGCCTGCGGTTCGATCAAACGGCGTTGAATTTTTTTCGAGAAGAAATTTGGGAAAAAAAGTGAAAGAATAATAATACATATTACTCGTGAGAGTGATTTTCAAGTCAATCTTATTTGAATAGCTGCTGTTAGCAGGAAAAAATTCATGAATAACCAACTTTTTTATCACTAAACCGATCTAGTCTTATATTTATTTGAAGCTCCAAAATTTGGAAAATGGTAGATAATTATTCGTACCTACTCGTTTCACTTGAAACGAAATTTTTCAACAATTTTTACACGGTGAATTCAAAAGACTCCGTACGATTTTTACTAGATTTCGTACTAAACTTGACATATTTTGGGCTGATAAGTAATTTTTCGTTTGAACTAGAATATGATATACTGGAATATGATAGAATTACAAAAAAATGTTAGGAATTTAGTCGGTAATTGTAGACTAAAATAAAAAAATTCAAGATTTTTGGAATATTTATAGTAATTAAATTATATTCCAATTATTATACGACTTAAAAAAATTCATGATGTACCTACTCCGAAGTGTTTACTTTTTCACGCAAAAATTAAAAAACGATTCATTTGTTAAGTCCTCGCATGTATATGACTGAAAACATTGCGAAAACGTGGATTTTTGGTAGTTTTTTAAAATCTATAACCTTGAAACAGATTTCACTTCCTGGAAAAGGAGTTTTTTTCGACACAGAAATCACATATTTTTCATTACAAAAAGTGCGAAGAATTCAAAGACAAAGATTCAATTCAAAAACGTGATAAAATTGATCAACGTTTTTCTCGTGAATAAAAATACCTAAGGCCTAGAAATTCAAATTGCAGTTAGATCTAAACATTGATTCCAAAAATCTGGCCATAATTTGGTAGATTATACAGGGTCTCCCAGCTCCAAGTGACCAAACTGATAGGGGTTATAGAGGAGGTCGAACTGAGTAAATTACCCCAAAGAACATGTGGTCTCCGAAATCTGGTTCGCGAGATACGAGTGATTAAAAAAGTCCCGCTAAGCGCCGGCATGTAGGCAACCGAGCACACTAAGCGCCAGCATATAGGCAACCGAGAACACTAAGTGCCAGCATGTAGGCAACCGAGTACACAGCTCAACGTGGATAAATGATAAACCTATTTCCATCGCACGTCCTCGTTGTTGGGTTTGGCGAAAATTCAATGTCAAGAGTGTTTTCATTTAAAATTCGTGAATTTGAAAGCGTTTTGTTTCGTATCAGTAGTCAAGCGTGCATCAACAAGCCCGCTAACCGCTACCTGCTGTGTACAGAGTTGCGTACACCCCGGCGCTTGTGTGCTCGGTTGCCTACATGCCGGCGCTCAGCAGGACTTTTTTAATCGCTTGTATTTCGCGAACGCGACGTTGGAGATCACTTGTTCTTTGGGTCAATTTACTCGGTACGACCTCCTCTATAACCCCTTTCAGTTTGGTCACCCTGTATAACAACAAAATTCAATTTATCGTAAAATTCGCAATTATATATTTACTCTCGATTTGCTTTTCACGAAACGATCGAAAAAGTACGACCAGAATGTTTCGTCCTTTTCCGCTTTGAACACTCATAGAAAATTCAACTTTTTCCTTTTTCATGTTTCTAAGGCCCAATTCTACAACAGCAACAAAAACCACTTGACTCACCAGTATTGTTTACGGACTTTCCTCCCCTCGCCGGCCATCCGACGGATGTGCTCGTCGTAGAAGTGAAGCTAAAATAGGCCAAGAATTGCGATCTCACTGTCTTTTCATTTATTCTGAAACAGAGGAAAACAATAGACGGACGTTATTCCCAGCAGTTTTTGCATTTAATTTCAGCACAGGTAGACACAGAGATACATCCGCACTCTGTTGTTGAGAGGTTTTTTACTGTAAATATCACAATACGCTGCAGGCTGTACGAGGGTTGCAAAATTGACACTGAAATCACTTCGACCGAAAGTAATTCCCACACAACGGCTGATGAATTATTTTCTCGACGTTTTTATGCTCTATTTCATCCAGCTAGTTATTCCCCTTTTTATTTTATTTCTATTTCTATTTGTTTGTTTTTATTTTATTTTTTGTTTTATTCATACGATGGTCTCTTCAGTTTTGCCGTTCGTTGGTTCGGCTATTTTTTTTTTTTTTTTTTTTCCAATTTTACTCTTCACTCTATTCTAAATCTGCTTCTACTCCGGCTTCCGATGCAAAACGAGGCCACGCAGTCGTCTCGTTATTCGTAGGACAAAGTTCAACGAATCGAGACTATATATTTTTCCTTACTAACACGTGAACACAGTTCGTATAACACATCGGAGAAGGGCGCGGGGGGAGATTTACTGCAGTCATTTGTGTAATTTACGTATATCGGAAATATAACCGTTCGAAACTCTGCATGACCCGTTCGATTTTCCACAGTACCCAGGCTAAAATCCTTCCGGTATATTGAAATATCAAATCCAATTAACGCGGAGAGCCGTAAAAATCGCACAACGATTTACCTGCAGATCATCGAACACGCGTCCATTATTCATTCTTCCGTTTATTTTACCTTTATATCACTCTCTTTCTCTCTCTCTCTCTCTCTCTCTGTTTCAAATCGTTCCAGCTCTGCTGTGCTTCAAAAACAACGGTTTGATATTCGCTTAATTCACAAAGCTGGATATTCCTCGTGAAAGAATTGGGCCAATTTGTTCAGCCAGGATACTCGATGCTTTGATTATAGTTTTAGAATTTATAGAGCGATGTCGAGCTATTGAAGTTAACGCCCATTTTTCACGGGGAATTCATTCGATACAAGAACGTGAAGGATTTTGGTGGATTTTGTCAAATATACATAATTTTATCAAGAATAAATAATTTCAGATTCGAAGAAGAAGATAATCTACGCAGAGTGTTTTAAAAATAAAATAAATAAGGAATAATATCTTGAAATTTTTTGTTAAAAAAAAAAAGAAAAACAACGAACAATCACGTGATTATTTTCAATATTTGTGAGGAATTTACGGGGCAGCTCAACTTTGGTATAAAAACGAAATAAATAGTATTAAATTAATGTTGCTAAGTTCATTCAAAACTGACTATTTTTTGTTCCACTTTACGGTCAAAGCGATGTTTTGACTAAAGCAGGGATTCTTTTTGATGAAATTTAACGAGGCGACAGTAAAAGTGTGGTGAAAAGATTATAAAATGAAAGAGTCACAATATCGAAGTGTAAAATCCGTGAGAATCTATATTCCGGTATTCTTAATTGCAAAAAAAAAATTGAAGTATACAAAAATTGAAAAAGTCAAAACGTGAGAGATGGAAAACCAAAGTATAAAGTTATCAGAACTCTAGCGATCTTTTTTCACACTTCCTCCATCTGATTTCGAAATTTCATGACAAGGATAAAAATCCAACGAGGCGACTCCGCCATTTTTTGATTCCTGCAACGTTTTCACCCCCGTATCGAGACGCAATACATCAAACACAGCAGCATCTTCACTTTCTAAATAAAAATTCACCCCGTGACGATAACGGTGATCTTTCCAAAATTTTGGCCAGGACTGTACGTCTAATACATGCCTAATTCAAGCTCAAGTCAGCCCTTTTTGTCGCCCAAAATCCGGCGGCCGGTGTACAGGAGCTGAAATTACTTGGTTGTTGCGGTCTTGCGGTCGACGACGAGGGAACTGCCCGAGGGTAATGCTTCGTCACTTCCGGGTTTCGTCGGGTTGTCCCAGGGGATGAGCACGGACAGAAGCGAGGATCCTCCGCGTGCGAGGAGCCGCAGAAACAACCGGACGAAGATTCCCCCCTCCAGCAGCCCTCCGACTCAAGCTCGACTTTGAAAGCTTCTTTTTGCTGCGAAACAACTTAATTGCAAACCGGCGTCGCTGCAGTTTCTCGGAGTATAATTTCGCACTCCTTCCCCTACAGTAAAGTAAATCCAGGTAAAAGAAAACGGACGCGATGCAGCCGAGTCTCGTTTAACGTAATTACTCTGAGAAACTTCAAAAGTGATGCACGAATTAAATTGTTTAAACACTATTCAACATTCGTATAATATCGTGTATAAACTTTTCACTTCAATTTGTCTTTTTTTTTTTTATATATATATAATAACAATCGAGTCAGAGAAATAAAACATCCCCCTCATCCACAGGTTTTCATCACAAAAATTTATCCACCCCTTCGATCTCGTCTCGTGTTCGAGCGACATTTTGACACTCGGTTATCATATTCACGGTTCAATATTGTCGACGATCCTTAAAAATCTTGCTCTTCAGTTTGAAAATGGAAACTTTCTTCTCTCCTCTTTTTTTACTCTGGCTGACGGCTTTTCCGATGAAAAAAAAAAAGAAAGAAAAAAAAAAATTAGCCAAAAAATCACCCCAAAAACTAGATTCAGATTAGCAGAAAAGCTTGTCTAAATTTAAGAGATACGGTTACAAAAATTTCTGAAACAAGATAATTGCTCTCGAAGATTATGTTGTCTGACAAAGCATCGACCACTTCCTGTTTTCATTGTCGATTTTCTTTAAACTTACGATGACAAACGATGATGAAAAAAAAAAAACAGAAGAAAACAAAAAAAAAAAAAAAATCAAACAAAGGAAAGAATCGCACCGGAAACCAACGAGTGAAGATATTTCCATATCGCATTAAATTTTCAAAGTATAAAAACAACACTCGCGATATCCGGAAGCGGCTCGATCACTTTATACGTTATTACATACAACGTATAAGAATTTGGTTTTTCCCTGTTTCCGCGTATCTTGCGGTTTCAAATTTCTCCCAGTGTCTCTCTCTTGATGTTCAATGTTCGCGTTAGGTAGAAGGAAGCTTTCTGAAATATAGATTTATGCGCGGTTGATAGCTTGCGACGCGGCTTCGACGTCGGCGGATCTCACCGCAGTCTGGATGGGAGAGACGTTTGCTTAACATATACTCCCGGCGAATTTTTCAAGCATTTTTCGCTTATCTACCTCCTCCTCATCCTCCACCTCCTCCTCCTCCCCCCCCTTCCTCACCCCCGGCAGCTACTTCGCGACACGCCACTCGCCCCTTCCCACCAAACGACGAAAGCTCGACAAGCTTTTCCCCAAGAACCTCTCTCCACGGATCTAAACAGCATTTCCACCCTCGTGTCTGTCACGAGCTTCAGAAATTCCCCCGATGCAGTTCCTTCGTCGCGTGTATATGCGCAAAACAAACACGAATTTCAAAATTTCCGCAAGCTTTCGACAATGGGAAAATTTGCATGACTGTAAAAACGCTTTTTTTTTTTTTTTTTTTTAACTTGCAATAGCTGTTTCTCCGAAACTTTATTATACCGAAGCTTTTCAAGTGCCTTAAATTTGGATCTAAAATTGAAGAACTTATTTTTCAAATTACAGAGCTGATATCTGTGTACCTCGTGCATGGAGTGAAAGTCACTTGATGATTTGGTGATGAATAAAAAAACTGTCGGACGTCAAGTTTTACTTGGACTTAGCGATTGATTTTAGTTCACTTTACTCAAGGTCTCATCATGTATTGAATCCCCAATTTTGGAAATCACCTTTTTTCACTTTAAATCCGAATCATGAGTGTCATATCGCCTCCAATTATCGAATTTCGTTTGAAACACGGTTCAAGATTTCCAAGGAAAAATCCCGTAGATCAATTTTATACGTTATCGTTCCGTACAAGCGATGCTAACAAACATTTCAAAACCGCTATAAAATGAAAAAATAATGATCAATGACTACAACTATTTTAATGCATTTTAATAAATATTTATTTACAATAATGCATCGTAAATTTTCAACAGAATGACAATTCCTCATGTTTCGAAGCCGTAATATATGATTGGAGAAAAAAATGGTAGATAAAGTTTTTGAATCTTATACAAAAATGTTTTTCATTTCAATAAAAAAAACATTTCCAAAAATATTCATTAGATACATATTTTACAAAAATTTTCAGATCTGATTTTCACTATTGGTGGCAAAACGGTGGGATGAATTTTTTTTTTTTCCATATGGGCTGCAATTGAGAGTGAGAGAGAGAGATAAAGAGAGAGAGAGAGAGAGAGAGAAAAAAAACACAGATCACATGAAAAAAAGAGAAAAAAAGTGGAGTGGACCGTTTTTCCGAAAGTCAAGATCGTTCTCCCGGCAATATATCTGAACGATTTACGGAACCGGACAATGTTGGTTTGCTCTGAATAGAAGCAAAAAGAGAGGAAGAGAGAGAGAGAGAGAGAGAGAAAGAGCAAGTTTAGACTCACAGCCCTTTGCTCGCGGACAATAGTATAGGCGATAGAAATTCGAGAACCGGCGAGTATTGTGGCTTGGAAAATATTGCCCCGAAAGGAACACACGAGACTATAAACCTTTGACTTCGCCAAGCGCCATTGTGTTGGAGTAAAGTAGAAAAAAAAAAAAAAAAAAATTCCAACCCCTCCCTCCGTCGACTCAAAGCAGAGAGGGAGACAGAGAGAAAAAGTGAGAGCTAATTCCAGCCTTCAATAGTCGACGACTTTCCGACAACTTTTGATTCTCTGGATTCCTCAACTTCTACTCGGGCATAACGTAATGACCTCTCTGTGATCTTGGTTCCTTCGTGAATAAAAATAAATTCGGATTAGGAGAAAAAAATCAAAGCTTTGTTGCGTAAAGTTATTGCAAAGGCAAAATGGGTATCGTTAAAATAACGTACCTATGTGTGATAAATATTTTTCGAATTGGAAGAAAATTCGGCACAAAACTCGTTTCCATCTTTTACAACGAATGTATAATTTTTATAGTTGTTGTAAAAGAAAAAAAAAAAAAAAAAGCAAAATAATTTAAAGAATTTATAGAGTAGTTGAAAAACTGGACATTTTTCTTTGCTACAAATTGATATCGGAAATTCGATTCAAATTGAAAGTAATAAAAAAAAAATACAGCGCATTGTATTTTTTGAATGAGGAAAAAAATCTGAGACACGATCGAGAACGCGGGCAGCAGAGAAAAAATGGATCGGTGAAAAGGAATTTCGGTGATCTAGTGAAGTCGTTAGGGGTTTCGGGTTCGTTTCGGCGTGTAATTTTGGGGCGAGAGAGAGAGATAGGGGGAGGGAGAGAGCGAGGGAGGGAGAGATTCGCCCGGGGCGATACTGGGTTTAATTGGTTGTCGTTTATTAACAAACCCAATATGTGCGACCGATCGAAGAGCAGGCGTGGTTCCACCGGCGAAAGATGGAAGAAGGTGGAGGAAGAGGAGGAAAATTGAGAAGCTTTCGTGTATAAGGATTACGAAGCGGTGAAATATATACGCGGAGAGAATTAAGCTTTTCACGGGGATGTATAAAACACCGGAGGATAGCCTATAGCTACACCCACTCTCCGCAATCTCGAGGATAAAACTTTTCGCTTCCCGTTTCTCTCCTCGTATCCATCTATATACGTAACGACACACGAGATGTACCGATAAATAACGATTCCACTCGCATTACCATTATTCAACGGCTAACCACCGCCAAGGCACAGACGTCAAACCGAAGCAGTTTAGAACTCTGCTTTCCGGAAAACTAACACACACGCAGATGCGTTAGAAAATCATGAAAAACAGTATCTATGCCAAGAGAGTTGGATACAGATCCCTATACCGACATGTACCGACACTTCAGCCAAGACGCAAACCTTTTTCTAGAATTTCCAAAGATATTCGAGAAAAAGGTTTGTGTCTTGGCTTAACTGTCGGTATATGTCGGTACGGGGATCTGTATTCAGAATTCCCCTGATATACCTATTGCTACAAAATTTTTCAACAATCCTCTTCATATGTTACATCATATTTATCGAGAATGAGTGGAGCTCATTTTCTTTCAATTCTAATGTGCTAGTATAACTGTACATCTTTCATCGTAAATTCTAACGTATTCATAAATAATGAAAAACATATAGATATAGTAAAATTCCAAAAATTCGAAACTGCCACACGACATAGATATGTATTTAACAGATGTAGAAGTACGATTTGGTCTAAGAACTTGGAATTTCATACATGCGTTTTCCTCTCGAAACTTTGCGAGCAAATTCTTCGCACCGTTTGATACTCGGCTAATCAAAATTCCGCAAGAACAGCGCAACTTCTATCTGCTGTGCCGAGTTTACGGCGAGTATGAGAAATCCTCGAACAGAGCCGAAAAGCCGCTGGGGCTCTTCCCAACGCATAAAATATCCATCGTGGAATATAGATTACATGGATATAGAGGTACATACATCGTATTTCAATCGAAGACTCATATGTACCGACACATCTAGGGTATGTCAGCATTTTTAAATTCCCAATATCAAATACACATGCATGTATATCGTGTATAAAAAACAGACACACATCTATTCGCGATGAATGACTTTGACGCAAGATAAATTTTTGAGATCTCTTGGAACTAGACAAGAGTTTGGAATTCATTTCTTTTTTTTTCTCGGATATATATAATTTGTATTTTTCTATAATTCGGGCCAATATCTAAAATGAATGCGTTGAGAAATTATGAAAAACAATATGTATGTCAAGAGAGTTGGATACAGATCCCCATACCGACATATACCGACACTTAAGCCAAGACGCAAACCTTTTTCTAGAATTTCGAAAACTAGAGATATGTAACACCGACATGTTTTATCACGCACAAATATCGTAAATTTGACTGCATTTTCAGAACAATCAAATTTATACACACAATTTACGATGTTTCCAATTACTTGCTGGTATAATTTACAAGAAACTAAAAAAAAAAAAAAAAGAACGAACGAACAGATCGAAAAAGAAAAAAAAAAACTGATCACCTGCAATAAATTCGCTCGCAAAATACTTTCACTTGAATTTGAAGGGTTTGGCCAAATAGTCGAGTTTTTTGCCCGCTTTTTTCCTCCCGTTCGCGTCTGTTTTGTCTACACACGTTAGCCGTCTAGCTAGCTGAATGGCTGGTTGGCTGGCTGGCTGAAGGATAAGATTTCACCCTATAAGTCTGCTCGAGCAGGGATATCTCGTGAGCGGATTATCGGGATGGTGCTCTACAGGATATCGCGTTGAATTCGTCCCCTGACCCAATCCACGATCTACGATCCTCCCCCGAAACACGGCTCCGTATAAAATAAAATGGCTGGTAAAATAAAGCCTTGAAGCGGTAGAAAAAAAAAAAACGAAATCAAAATGATTAACAGAAGAGAAATGAATAGATGGGTAAGAGAACGAAAATCAAATCTTAAAATTAGAATATCAGTTTGTACTTATATTTCGATCAATGCTTCGAAACCATTTTCTCCGCACAACATGATCGTGTTCTTTTGTTCAAAATTGTGAATACTTTTTGAAAGAAAAAAAAAAAATTCAAAAGCAATAACATTTCGCTTGAGAATAAGAATGGAAAAGAAATTGGCGTGAATCGAAGGGTTGAAAAATGGACGCGGGTCCATTTCATGGACAGTTTTCTACGGGTAAAATCCCCGTACAGAAATACCTTAACGTTATATAGACGGGGACAGGGTGGGCACACAATGCATCCATATAACCTATAGGCCTGCGATTGTAATCCCCGTGACATGCAAAGTCACTCGCAGGTCGTATTATACACACTCGATACTGTGCAGAGCTGCGTTAAGCCATATAGGCCTATCCGCAAAGGGGTGCCTCGGATATTCGAAGCTGCTACGTCATGCGAAGCTATGGGTTTGTACATTCGTGTGTTTTGTGTGGGGAAATATATGTACGTATATAGGCACTTGTGTCGGGTGAAAAGCGACACGTGAATTTGAAATATTGATGCGATCCGAAAGATCGTTTCTCGCTTTGGTATAATGTATAGGGAATTCGGTACGACTTTACCCATTGGTCCGAGAATTTTTTGTAACTCAGGTATGTACTCTCAGGTATGACCATTCAAATTTTTTTATTCTAGACATTATCATTCGCCGTCCTGGAATTAGATGACGTTTATGAAGAAACCTGATGAAGTTACAAAAAATTCAGCAAAAAAAGAATGATAATAATAATAATAATTCAAACCGAAATCTCATTTTGGCGGCGTTTGTTACAGAAATTACACGCATCTGAAAAGTTACCGGCATGCGTGAAAGGTCGGTAACAAATGTCGCCAAAATGAGATTTCGGTGTTCTTCGTAATCGAAAACCAGATCAGCTGCCATTTCGTCATTTCACCATCAAATCTCATGGGACTGGGCTCAAAATGTGTGTTTCATCACCGCCGAGTGACATCATACCGGATAGTTAGACCCATTCAGTGCAACTGTAAAAATTTGGCCAATTTCTGTGGGTGGTAACCAATCTGTAAAATTTATTTCAAAATTTTAAGAAAGTAAAAAGACGCTCCACTTTTTGCCAAAATAAGGCATTAACTGCCCAAGTTTGACTCTGATCACTTGAGCGGTACAGGAGTTTTGCAGCCCCGCGTTTTCGAGGTGTGCACCGCGTCTTTATAAGCACCTTGAGAGATTGAAACGAGTGATAAAATTTCTACTCAGAACATAATCGCGTCGAGTGTTACAAAAGCCGACCAGGTTGACATTCCGAGTGTATAAACGGGTCTGTCTATGGTTTTCCGCGTTTGGCTGCTGGGGAATAATGAGGGCATAAATAAAGGGTGGAACGGTTGACAGGGAGGGGGGAGGGGAGCCGAGCAGGGGTTGAAGGGGCGGAAAGCTAATCAAATACAAGTTTGATGAAGACTGGAAGGAAGAAGATTTATTATGAGTAAATACAATTAGAAGTTACGAGATGCCTGCGGAGGATAGAAGAGCGAGTCGCCTCTGACCCCGCGCCATTGCTGTTCCAGACTCTAACCCAACTAAAGCCCGGCCAGCCGAACCTCCGACTAACTAAATAATTGAATTACAACCACCTCAAACCTTCCATATTTTACCTAGGAGCCAACGCCGCGGGCTTCTCGCCGCCTGCCTACTTTCATGCATCCGAAAATATACACCACAAGTGAAAAGCCAGGTGTGTGAGTGGAAGCACACACTGAATTTTGCCAAACCTTAAACGTGGTTTTCCTCAAGCAAACAAACCCCACCGCAAATTCGTCCACCCGGCTGTCAGCCTGCATCGTTGTGTTCAATTTCGTGTTTATTCATTTATTTATTCAGTTGTTTATTCTTAGTTATAATTATTTATACACATATTGCCTACATTCGGCATCAATATTTTCTCAGGCGTAAATTTATATTTAACTGGTAAAATGAATTCTCCGTATTTATACATAGGGTATTCCACGTCAACTCGACCAATGTTAAGCCCCGATCGTTTCAAAATCATTTCATATTTTTTTCTAACATTCTACTCGGTAAAAATCGCGACCTGAATTTTTTTCACATTTTTTTATTCAACCGTTTATTTTTTTTTTATAAATATTTGAAGTCGATTGCCAATGCCCATTTTTTTTAAATCTGAAACAATTCTCAAAAATCCAGTGAATGACACGAAACACCCGCCGTTAAGGAAAACGTGCGCGGAATTTTTTTCTGTTATTTTTTTTTTCATCACTTGCATCGTTATTTGTAAATTTTCAAAGTTGATGCTGGTTCGGAGTCAAAAATAATTGTTTCTCATTAATTTTGTATATTGATCTTTTTTTATTGAAAAAAAAAACATTTTTCTCATTCATTTTAGAAAATATGCAAAATTTTCCAAGACATGTTTCCTTTTTTTTTTTTTCACTCTTATAAGGACTATTAGGAATTTTTTTTTTCTTCAACTTTGAAGGTAAAAAAAAAAAAAAAAATGTGAAGCAGTCGCATCCCGCTTTCTAATCATGATAAATCTTATACTTGTTTATGACCCAGAATCTGTGGAAGAAATTTCAGAATTTGACAAATCGCGCTTTTTCTGTTATCCCTTTTTTACACAAAAACGAAGGTCGCGCCACCTGAAGGAGTATCGAGAAAATTCTTCAGAAAAAAGTGTCTTTTTTTTCGAAGCGGGATCAATGCAAAAAAAAAAAATAAAAAATTTATGCAAGGATCCGATGACCTGAAGAAAATGATTTCACGATTTCACTTGGAATGCCCTATATGTATATAACACGTTCGTAGAAATTCTACAAATACGCGAAAGTCTCGGAGCAAAATTTTCGAACAATACTTCGCAGCAACTCGGCGCTTTATATAAATATTTAGTAATTATGCTTACAATTATATAAGTGTACATTTACAGGACTAGAGTTATAGGTACAATTACACTAAAAGCAGCTTCGAGCAAAATTCTTCGCGTGTTTATCTAACATAGTTAAACAAACTTGTTGAACCCCGCCTCATTATCCGCCCCCCTCTGTCGCCTTTATCACGGTATTATGCGCATTCCAAATTCGTACACACGTCAAGCGTGGCATCCGGGTAATAATAATTGTGCATGAAAAACAAAAACGAGATGCACGGTATAAAAAATTAATCCCGTAAAAAGTAAAAAAAGAAACAGAAAAGAAAGGAACAAATGGTTGCAGAAATTATTAAATTTAAAAAAAAACAACGTTACGCATACTTTGATACTACGATAAAAAGTTTTTCTACGAAGCAAGAAAATTTTTGAAGTAATAAAGTACAAAATTTTTTCTCCTATTGTTACTAGATTTATTGAATTGGTTTCCAGTTTTTTTCAACCTTTTGAGCCATAGTGATGAGTATTCTCACCACCTATTTTATATCCGTTTTTTTTTTTTTATACTTGGAGAACTTTTCAACATATTTTTTTTGCGTTTTTTTTTGTTTTTCTGACAGCATACTGATCGGTTTTTAATACTCTTATTGTTAGAAACAAATTGATTGAAAAAATACGTGAACACTAAAGGAAAGTTACTCTTCTACACGTATACGTATTTTACACAAAAAACGTACGTTCAGATTCGTAATCAGAGATACCGAAAACCCCTGAATAAAGTTTCTTAACCGGATTTGATCAAATTTGAAATTTTCGTCCGCCATATTGTATCCACCAACTTAAATTTTAGAGATTGGATTTCACCGGGGAAATATACGGGCGACGGATTTTTGTAATTTTTTATACTTACAGTACACGAAGAGTCGGAGACAAAAAAAAAATATCTTCGGA
Source organism: Diprion similis (assembly GCF_021155765.1). Classification (NCBI taxonomy): domain Eukaryota; kingdom Metazoa; phylum Arthropoda; class Insecta; order Hymenoptera; family Diprionidae; genus Diprion; species Diprion similis. The sequence goes on from NC_060114.1 coordinate 18,636,986, forward strand.
GCGACTCGATCCAGCGATCTACGGGATGCCAGACTCGTGCGCTATCTGGTGAGCCACGAGTCATCAGTCACGTGATCAGTTGTTATACTTCAACGTATATCCCTCGCTCGTAATTTTTCTACACTTTTCAAAATTCATTTTTTCAAAAACTTCTGGATATCTGACCCTACGGTTTTGATGATTTATTATTTGGGTCTGGATCTTTCTGTACCTTAAGTACAAAAACTGCCAAAAATCCGTCGACCGAATATTTTCCTTTGTCAGATTCGTAGTCAGCGACTTAAAAATCCATAGAATACTATCTTTATACAAAAGTTGACTCAGCGTAACAACGTGTGACTCAAGGGGGTGAGAGGGTGCGAAAAAAAAATTCGTCAAGCAAGCTTTTTTCAACTTCTTTTCCCGATTGGTATAACTGAGTATTATTACTGCAGTTGGAGTAATAATAATAAGGAATGAGCCTTTCGCCGGAGGATCTGAATGGTTATAATCATGAAGTTGCACCCCGTGGTGAAATCAGGGATGAGCGATAATTCAGAGATTCGTCGAGGAATCGACGGAGATTCTCGGCAGTCTCTGCAGACATACACGTGTGTACCTATATAGGTCGATAATAAACTCGATAGACTTCATCGCCGCGAAGCTGCGGAGCTTTTATTGTAGGCATGAATTTTCATTCCAAGTTTCATTTTCCCTAATATCCATTATTCCCCTTATACCCCTTAGGTACATCATATATATTATACGAGATACCGCTGTAAAGCTTCAGTTTAAAGTCACCCTCGTGCATTCGGTTGATTACGGATTCCTATCGTCCAACCCTCCACGCTTTTCAAATGTCCGTAATAACCGTAACGACAACTTGTCAAGATAATACGACGCGGCAAAGTTCAATGAATTTTGGTCTCAAGCTACGGAGATTTTCTCAACTTCAAATTGATCAGTTTTTGGATTCTGTCGGTCCAGTATTTGGCAAATTATTCGAAAAACATTGACGTAAAAAAATAACCAAAAATGCTCTTATAAGTGGTTTCAAATTATTTCCATACAAAGAGCACTCAGCGTGGAGGTTCAAGGTCAACCAATTTGAAGACCCACCTTTTCACTCATAGATGCAAAAAACTCAAGAATTTCCGAAAGTTTCCATAAAATTTGACATCGATTTTTTTCAGTCGAAGAAACGGTGTATAAAAAAGTTCAATGAATTTTGGTCTCAAGCTGCGGAGATTTTCTCAACTTCAAATTGATCAGTTTTTGGATTCTGTCGGTCCAGTATTTGGCAAATTATTCGAAAAACATTGACGTAAAAAAATAACCAAAAATGCTCTTATAAGTGGTTTCAAATTATTTCCATACAAAGAGGACTCAGCGTGGAGGTTTAAGGTCAATGGATTTGAACACTCACCTTTCCACTCCAAGATGCAAAAACCCAAGAATTCTCGAAACTTTTCCATACAATTTGACGTCGATTTTTTTCAGTCCAAGAAATGGTGTATAAAAAATAATACAAGCCTTAGGGGGTGCGGTTATATCGTATTATTGTAGGTCTAGACGCCAGTAGACGAATAAAACGTGGCACGACTCTTTTACGAGGGGTAAACCCTGCGACATAATCAAGCTCGATTAACGATAAAAGTAGGAAAATAGAACTTGATATAAGCTAGCTCCGCCGTGCACAGTCCGAGGAATCGAAAAGTCAGAGAAAGTGAATTGTCTTACTTTGAGAAAGGGGAAAAGAAAGGGAGAAAAAGTTCACAGCGATATCTGGGCGGTACCTCCTCCCCAATTTTATATTGACAGTTTGGAAAAGTGGCCGGAGTTGAGGTCGGAGGTTATACGTGCTGGACGGAACAAAGTGCCAGTGAAAAATAGCCGCAAAACGAGAAACAGCGGCGGGACGGCATGAATACGCCATGCAAGGGTGGGCATTCAAAATTCAACGACGTCTAAACCCGGCAGTAGACCGTTTTCTCACCCCTGACGCGTGAGTCTCGTTCAAGATTCTTTCTTCAGTGTCCATACCGTCCTTTTTGTCCCTTGTGAATAATTTTCTGTTCCTTTGCCTCTTCGTTTCCGAATTGGAACAAAAAAAAAAAAAAAACTGTGCTGGTAAAATCGACTGGCCTAAAAAAAAGTCCTGAAATTTTCAGTTATTTGCAAAAGTCGGAATTTTCGACCGCAGAATTTTTATTTTCATGTACAACAGTTAAAGATGACCGTTCAAATAATCTTGCTCAAAATCTGATTGCTCTTCAGAATCAAACATTCACCAACCAATTTCATCGCGAGGTCTCTGTTCAGGACGATTAATGACTGGGATAACTTTCCCTGTTTATTTAGAAAAAGAAGGAAGTAAAAAGATGAAATAAAGACGATTTTTTAAGAGAGTCGATCAATTTTCAATTTTTATCTCAAACCCGTATCGACGGAGTTTTTTAAGCAGTGACCTGAAAAAACTATTGGAATGAAATAAATTAACATCGAACGTGGTTTTGTCTAGCATAAGAGAGCATTTAATGCCCAAAAAGCTTTGAACCCCCTCAAAAGTGGTTACCTTCTTCATTTATCCGTCTTTTCTCACGTTCATCGTATTCCTTGGTAGAAATCAGAGCAAAGTTATCTTTGCACGGAATTCGAGTGACTAACGGTTGTCAAACTAGAGCGAGTTGAAGCTCCGCCAATCACGAGTCAGAGCGACCGCCGGGCCATCTAGAGTTGGCGTCTTGACTCACGCCTGATTGGTCCAAACTTCAAATTACTGTAGCTTGAAAACCGTTGGAGCAACGACTTTCCGGCTTTCACAATTTATCTTCAGTTTTTCACGAGGAATGCAACCGTCTTAAAGAAATATGTCTTGGATAAGTGTTGACATAGATTTCCCGAGACTTTAAACGTAAAAAAGAACCATTTCTCCATGACATTCATTTTAAGTTTAAATAAACGTATTACGGCCAGAGAAAAGGTTAAGAAATAAAACTAGATAAATTGATAATAATCGTGATGCGAATTCGTTTTGAGAAAGCTGCTGCTATCAATATCAGCTTACTACCGAAACCAATTAATACCTGGAATTAAAAGCTCATGTTATGCCCAATTTTGATTATTTGTTTCTAGGTTAAAAAGTTTCCCAAACCGGCTTCTCGCAGGAGCGAAATAGTCAGTTGCGAAACGGGGAAGCGGCGAGGCGGGAATTGACAAAGGAGAGACACGCTGAAGATTTGACCCTCGTAAAAGCTTTTAGGGTTACGAACTGCGAAAATCAGTTTTTCTACCCGCCCCGCTTAGCCTCTCCCTGCTCTCCACCTCAACACATGTGGTCAACTCCCTGCATGTACTCGACTGTTTCCGACAAAACTCTCGCGGCTCTGTAAATCTTCCCCTTCTTCTTTGACCCGGCCGTAACGGAGATTAAAGCTCTGTCCTTCGTATCGGCCGACAGGAAGGAGTTCGCATGGGGACAAAAAAAAAAGAAGGACGGAAAATATGTGGAACTGGATACGTTTACTAGGGGAATTTAATTCAAACGACAAGCTGCTAATGCAGGGGTAAAATTCGAAAAATAAACATGAATTCTAATTTGAAAAAACAAGGTCCAATAATCCCGAAAAACTTTGCAGAAGGATATCATTTTTGAATGATTTTTTGTTGTTGTTTTATCAATGCCAATTCGGAATAATCAATAAGTTTTCGGACTATAATTATTTCGATTGATTCAGAAAAAAATTGACATCCTGTTAAAGAGGAAAAATGTCCTGATTTTCCTGGAAACGACAAAACTTGTGATTCTTCGGTAAAAAATAGAGTTTTCTTTTGGCGTTTGGAACGATCTTCCATTTCGTCATGATAGTTTCATGAAAAAGAACTTCGATATAAATCGTAGAATGTGAAGATCACGAATCAGATGAAAAATTCAATCGAGATGTAAATTCGCCAGTTTTTCCGTTCGACTCGCCTTCCCATGTCCTTCCCTTGTTTTTCAGCTTCTCTTTTTCCCTCGTTAAATTTACTGCCATATTTGGGGCTCGGAAATCCGCGAAGAAGATCGTTCGTGGAATATATCGTTCAATTATACCGTCTCAACGTTCAGACAGGAATATACATACATATCGGATATTTTGAATCGAGTCGGTACCTGTTAAAGTGTTGAATAAATTCTTGATTGAACTTTTTCCCTCTTTTTGTTACCGTGTGAAAAAAGATATTCACAGATTTATCCACGATTGCAAATTGAGATGTATTTCAACGATATTTAACGATCAGAGACACACGTTGATAATCCATAAGCTTCCAGGTTTAAGATTCGAATCCGATTTTCAGGTTAGGTAATTAACGACGATCGATTAAGTCTGATTCGTCTGGGTTTGAATGATTTCTCGTAAAGCTAAGCCAGAATAATAAAACTGGAAACAAGCTACTTAAATTTGAAAGATTTGCTACGTGTGTAACAATCTGTGATTTCTCTATAACCTCAAAAATTTTGAATGCATAAAATCCTAGACAAATCAAAGTAATGTGAAAAATATCCACGAAGCAACGCTTTCAACATAATTCAAGGCGCGAATAACGACGGAATATAAATCGTTGTATAAATAGATCGAAAATTGACAAATCGGTGATAATTTCCTAGGCAATTTCTAAAATTCCCAACTTTCCTGAGAACATAATTTACAACAACAAGTTACAGTCGACTCGACGACTGAGTAAAAGCGAAGTATTCGCAACTGTATTTCACATTTGCTGTAACGTATCCATGTATATAAGAATTTGGCAAACTTTTTAACGGATAGTTTACAATTCGATAAATTATACAAATCTCTGTAGCGAATATGTGTGCATGTGTGGCTGCGTGACGTGGCTGGAGAGGAGAATTGATAAAAGTCTGAAAATGGGGGGAAGATCGGTGGTTCGTGAATCGCGACTAACATAAATGTGTCAGAGTGGGGTGAAATATGGCTCAGGCAACGTCTTCTTCATTCCACTCCAATTCTATCCCCATGACTTTCAGACGTACTCACACACGAACACAGGATATATGTATATTATTGTATATATATATGTACGTATACTATATACGCGGTGAACCAAACTCGAAGAAACATTTATATATTAAAAATGACATCACGGTTCCTTGCGTCATAGTTTCATGGCAAAGAATTTTGACAAGAAGAGAAAAATAAAGAGAGACACAAAAAGACGTGAGAATACTTTCGAACTACTCTGAAATTCGGAATTGTTACCTTAGAAAGAAAACAAATAATATAAGTTGACGTTTAGAAAACCAAAAATGAAGTCGAATTGATTTGAGTAAAAAAACACATTAAACCATGGCTGAAAAGTTCGTTTCACAAATTTTTCAAAAATCAAAAAAATACAATTTCTACGTACGTGCTTATATTTTCTACGAAATGCGAAACTCTTTATCGTCGTTTCAAATATCGATGTGTGAAGAAAATTTGAAGCAGAGTTTTGTTAGTCTTCTGATTCATCAAGAATCAACGGTTTTTCGAATTTGAATATCGTATATTGAACAGATACCGGATATCGTTAAGAAGGCGTAACACGAACGGCGTATAAGGAATAAGATCCTTGGCAATTTTACAAAAGTCGAGAAGCTGTAAGATCTAGGCGAGACATGGGTGTATACGTACATACCTATACTTTCACCTATATATACGTACTTTACGTTATACAATCCTGCGCTGAATCACGTTTCATATAAAATAAAAATCGATTACCACGAGGGTGGAAAAGTGGCTCCGTGGTTCACGTCCAAAGCTCTAAATAATATTACTTAGAACCGCGCTGCAACCTAGCGAATTTTGACCTCGACGTTCCTTTTGTAGTGCATGTGTACAATATCCGCTTTAACAATTTCTTTGTTGTTTTTTTTTTCCTTTTTTTTCTATTACATGCAAGCTCTGATATTTCAATCAGAATTTCTTGTTAAAAAAAAAATTTCTACCTTAGACTATTAAAACTCAGGTTTTTTTTCTCCTGAAAAAATGTGTGAACATTAATTTTGTTTGTGGAAAAAAAATTTCACCAAAGTACAGGATTTTTATCTCAGCTTTACAAAACAAAAACTTTTCTTGTTGCAGTACTTGTTTATAGAACGTGGGATTTTCTACAAGAATTTAGATAGTTTATAAGTCAAGCCGTTAAGGAGAAAAAAAATCCAAAAATTTCTTTTACCTGTTATTTAAATGGGACTCAAGTAAAACTCAGTATTAAGAACTCAAATTTGGCTGAGATATTCTATTTGAGATGATTTACCCGAATTTGAATGCGCGATTAAAAGAATTTTTTTTTTTTTTTTGGAACACCCTAATACCCCTCCTTTTCAACGAAACCTGTGACTTCTTCTTCATGGCGGAAACAACGAGGTATTATATTTTCTATATGAGGTATTCCACACCAACCCAGCGGCATTTTTCCCTGACCCCCTACGATCTATTCCATTATTTTTTATTTCATTCAACCTACAGAAAAACGTACTCTGAATTTTTTTCAGATTTTTCGAACCAACCGGTCTCTCAAAAAAAATTAATGAACCCCCGTTTTGGCCAAAAAAAACGCCCACTCTGAAAATTTTCAAAAAATTCACGAAAATTGTGTGTCACAAAACAAACATTTTAAGCCATAAACCATAGTGGAAGTACCTTTTTTTAATGTTTTACTTAATTTTATAAGTTAGACAAAATTTTTTTTTGCCCATTTTCGTACATTTTTTGTATACAATGTGTAGAGCAGCACACCTTTATACTACATACTTATCTATACAGGGTGAATTTAAAGTGACTACACTCGGCTCTGGATATAACAAACAAACCCCGCGGCTGGGGCTCCACGCGCTCCTTTCCGAAGAAAACTCAGGAGCGTACGCTCTTGAAAAATACTCTGTAAAACATTAAAAAAAGGTACTTCCACTATGGCTTATGGCTTAAAATGTTTGTTTTGTGACGCACAATTTTCGTGAATTTTTTGAAAATTTTCAGAGTGGGCGTTTTTTTTGGCCAAAACGGGGGTTCATTAATTTTTTTTGAGAGACCGGTTGGTTCGAAAAATCTGAAAAAAATTCAGAGTACGTTTTTCTGTAGGTTGAATGAAATAAAAAATAATGGCATAGATCGTAGGGGGTCAGGGAAAAATGCCGCTGGGTTGGTGTGGAATACCTCATATATTTTTCTAGTATAACTAAAGATGCTGATAGTATTTTTTTGATAAGCTTCAGATATTAGAAAAAGAAATCGAAGTATTCATCTAAAAATTGTTTTTCTTAGTCATATATGAAAATGTCGATAAAATGAATAACTAGAGCCAATTTTGAAAAACTGCATATACTTCTACGATCGTTGACATGAAATTTTTCAAAAACGACCCAAATATCAAGGGCAACAAAACCACTGTTGACCAGTGTAACGTGTTGAAAAAAAAAAAAAAAAAAAAAAAAACATATTCAGTTCAGCTTCTTCGCGGATTATTTCCAAAGAAAAAATGAGAAGAATGGAGCGTGAAACTTGGCCTTTATTCTTAGTTTTTCTGAACCGTTTTTGTTTTTGAATTGGAAAAGGAGGAGGTGGATGGACCGAGATAGCGTCGGGATAGGATCGTGTAATGAATATTTTATGGGACTCCTTAATGAAGCAATTTAGGGCAGTTCCTTTCGGCGACCCAATTAAGAAGCGCTAATAATGAACGCGTCCGGGAATTGGGGATTGTCCTGGCGTCCGCACCTCGCCAATTTCTCGCTCTCTTTCTCGCCTCTGTGTCAAACGGGTGCTTAAAAGCGCCTCGCTCCGACCGCAAAGTGGGCTGCTGGTGCTTTGGTGAAAAATTTTCGGTGTATTCAAATTGCCGAAGGAAACCCCGCCGGCTGTTGGAGCCACGACCTCTTGACCTTGACCCCTGAGTCGAGCCCTGTTCCATTCTCTCGCTTTGTCTCTTTTTTTCCATTCCAGAAGAGCACGGAGCCTTCGAGTAAACAATGAAACCGGGATTCTTCAAGGACTCGGAGTATAACTGTCGAAACGATTCTAATTCCTTTTTTACTCGCGGTTTTTCTTCTGACACGCTCCATTTCGGGGTCACTTAACCATGCCGGAGGAACCCTTTTGCCCGAAATTGTCGCGCGGAAAATACTATGAAAACCCGCGTCTCGATAGCCTCAGCAAGGTATTTTCTTTTTATCGCATTACCATTTTTCCGTCCGATTTAAACCTCGGCGAAAAATATCGAGCAACGTAATTATACCGGCACTCACTGCATTTGAAGTGTTGTTGAATCCTTATCGGAGAACAGGACTACCGGTGGATTGAATCTCTCATTTTTACCGCAGACCCTCGCTCCAGCTTCCAGCTGCAGCCAGCCACCCTCACACCTGAAATCAAGAAGCGAATGGTTACTACGAGCTGCCCGAAAAGTAGCAATCTTGTTTACTAACACGTTTTTTCTACCGTTTATCGTATTCCTCGCTAAAAACCAAAGCAAAGTTGTCTTTGCACGGAATTCAAGTGACCAACGGTTCTCAAACTAGAGCGAGTTGAAGCTCCGCCAATCACGAGTCACCGCGATCGCCGCGCCATCTAGAGTCAGCGTCTCGTCTCACTTCTAATTGGTCCAAACTTCAAATTACTGTAGTTTGAAAACGGCTGAAGCTACGACTGTCCCGCTTTGACAATTTATCTTTGGTTTTTCACAAGGAATGCAACTGTGTTACTGAAATATATTTTGGATAAGTGATGACAAAATCTTTGTAGAGTTTTGGACAGTTTCAATGTATCCACTTCCAGTTCTCCATGATTTTTATTTCAAGTTTATATAAATGTATTCCGGAGCTGGCAGGGTGAGAAATAAAATTGGACAAAACGGGGATAATCGTGTCGTTAGATCGTTTGAGAAAGCTATTCCGAACGACAACGTACCACCAAAATGAATCAATTCCCGCCGATTAATCAGAATTATTTTCGCACCAGAGAGTCGTCCCGCTCTCGAGTTTCGAAATCGAGTCACGTCCCTGCGATAAAGAATAGTAACACACCCTGCCGCCATTTAAACCGCACGAGCGGAAATTCCATCCACACGTGATTTCCGGCCAAATAAAGAATCCCGTCAATTCCAATTAGTACAAAATCGTACAGGTTTATACGCACAAATATAACATTATAAATTATGTATCGCAGCTACATTAAATGTATTATTCATTTTCGTTTCATCATAATCACGATTTAATTAACCCATTCAATTAAATATTATACATATATATTACTTGCATCAGCGTACCGGATTGCCTGTTTTCAAGGCACATTCGTTCACTCAAGGATCCTATTTTCCACTTTTTTCGTCGATACAAAATATTCCTATTTTTTTTTCCAAATACACTCAACGTAAAAAATTGGAGAAGACCAAGTAACACCGAGAAGAATTTCCTGATTCAAAATCGCGGTGGAAGATTGATCACAAGCGCAGAGCTTTTACCGGACAGGCATAGTAATATTTCGGGAGGGGCTTTTTGCTCTCGGCGTAGCTTTTGCAGAATATTATTTTAATTAACATATCAATTGTTTCGAGCCGGAAGGAGGGCCGGAGAATCCCTTTATTACTCTAAACTCGACCCGAATCTTTGATGGAGAATCCCTCCAGAATACGAGAATCCCGGAGTGGAATAATTATGTTCCTGCAGCCGGGACGCCGCCTCTCTCTCTCTCTCTCTCTCTTTCTCTCTCTTTCTCATTGTTTTCAACCCCCCCATACGAAAATGGAATATATGGCTGTATACCTCCGATGTTATTCCACCGTGTACGCAAACTCGAAAACGCTGTAGACGTTGGGTGTGATTACGTCTTTACTCCGCTCCTGGGAGCAACGATATTCACTCCTGCAATTGCTTATATTTTGTCTCAACTCCTCATTGTACCAAACGTTTCTTACCGTTCCATCTCAGCTCTGTTTACGGTTACCAACTGATGCAATGCCTGTGCAATTATTGTATTCACATCTCAAATCATACCTGGAATATTTCCGCACGAAATATTCAATTGATTTATGTTGAAATGTGAATTTCATGGAAAATATATAAACGAAAAGAAATATTGAGAGTTGAAAATTAGAATTAGAATTTAAAATCAATTTTTATAATCGTCTTAGAGGTTCGTAATTAACTAGGAAATCATTTCTTTCATTCACAAAAGTCAATTGGATGCTGAAATTTCTGTACTAAATAAATCTTGCTCTACAAAATTTTTTCTCCAATTTACCCAAGCCTGAAAAAGTATGCTGAATTTTTTTCAGATTTTTTATTCAACTGGTTAAGTATTTATAAATATTAAGAGTGATTTTGAAAAAAATCTTTTTTGAAGGTCTGAAAAAATTCTCATAAGCTGAGCATTTGGAGAAAAAATTTCAAACAAAATAAGAAATAGTGAAGATCTTTTTCAGTTAGTTTAGATAGTTTTTCATCCGACAGACTTTTATTGCTTTAATTAATAACAATAATAATAATGTGACAAATAAATGAAACTGAATCGAAAAAGCATACATCGAATGATATTCTCGGTATTCGGATTTCCGTGAGAAATAAAAACCAACGATTCTCAAAAAAATTTTATACGAATAAAATCGCACAAATCTTACGATTCAACATGCAGCCGACAAACAGATCTGAAGATGATAATCATTACGAGAAAATCGAGAGTTTTTTTCCCAATCACGTTTGTAATTAATTCCAGTAGACATAACGACGATGAAAATCGAAGTGTAAAATTCTCCTTTAGATGAAAAAAAAGAAAATCTTTTCAGATATGAAAAAAAAAAACGTCGCATTTAATCGACCGTTAAATATTTATAATATTTCAAGAGGAAAGAAATGAATATGAAAACTGGAATAAATACACTTCGTAAAAGAATAAGAAGAACAAAAAAAAAAAAGGAAAAAGAAGCGTCAGGGAAAGTGAGTGGAAAAGAAGAGAATACAGAGGAAAAATTCGCGACACGCCGAGCGCGTTTCGAAGAGGGTGGATCAAGGGGAGGTATGTGTATTGAATATCGAAATGCCAGAAATTCGAAGGGTTTAAAATAAAACCGGGGGCGAGATCAACGCTCGCGAGACTCCAGTGGTGGCACTTTTCTCTCTCTCTCTCTCTCTCTCTCTCTCTCTCTCTCTCTCTCCTCCATTCACTGCGATACAATTGGTTCAGGTATTCGTAATTTTTGCAAACGGATATATGTATGTACGTCGTATTCAGGTACATGCCATGCACACCCGCGGGAATACTGCAGGGGATGAAAAGGTTACAACCACCTCAGAGGGGCACAGGGGGGAGGGGAAGAAAAATTCGACTCCGCTGCAACAGCTCGAGGGAATAAAATACCGTGTAGAAAATATTGAGGATTTTTCCAGAGAGTACGAATAAAGGGTGTGAATGTGAATTTTTTAGAACTAGCAAAAAATTGTTTTACCTTAACGGTTTGGCGGATAATACAAGAGTTTTACACGTCTCCGTGCGATTTACAAGCACCGATGTTTAATTGATGAATGAAAAAACGAACAAGTCAGTTTCAGAGAGCTTGTAGAAAAAAAGTCTTGTAAGTAATATGAGTGAAATTGAACAAATCTACAAAATTTTAAGTGATTCATAAGTGATTTCGATGTCTAAAGTTTTTTTTTTTTTTGTTTTTTTTTGTTTTTTCAAGTTTTGAGTATTTTTGTTAAAGCAATCTCCGTAGATTATGAATACAACAATAATAATAATAATAATAATCATTTTACAAATATTTAAGGCACGTCTATCTAGTAATAAGAAGAATAAAAAGTGTTGATTTTTTGTTCAAACAATCTCCTTAATATTCCAAAATATTTCATATTTTGAAATTTTATATTATTTTAAATCCGTCAGCTTTTGTCGATGACAAATCGTCATCCTGTTTATTACAGATATATGTTTGTAGAAAAGCAGAACTTATATACATATATATATATATATGTATATAAGAGTACAAAGAATCGGCAAAGATATTGCGTGCCTAGCTATAAATAACGCACAAAGGAATGTATGAGACGTATTGAAAAAAACAGTATCTCGCATTTTTCAAGAAAATTCTTTGAACATTGTGACGACGTTGCGTCGCGTTTCTTTAGAGATATTTTTCAAAACAGATCAGCCATCTTGGGTAAGACCATGGATCTGGACCTTGAGGTGACAAAAGAGTCGATAAATTTTTCTAAAACGTTGTTACATAAATCTATTATACATTTATATCACATATAGATATACGAGGCACATAAATAACAAAGTTTAACGCAGGCGTTTCGAAAACAGGAGAGCGGAAAATTAAAAAACTTTGAACGAGAAATAGGAAAATAGCGAATAAAAAAAAGGAGTGATGGGGGGAGGATGGGGGGGAAATAAAAAAGGAATGAATTGGAGAATAACAATAAGCGGAATAAAAAATAATAGGAAAAATCGTACAGGCTAGATTCGGTACAACTTTTTACTTGTTTTTTTTTCTTTTTTTGATATTTCTTTTTCACTTTTCCACCCTTTCGGCAACCCTTTGTTTTCCACTCGTAAATTTGCCTAGCAGAACTCGAACCTGCAGGAACCGCAACCTTTTGTTCGACCAATTTTCCGCGAGTCTGTGACTATTTTATACTCGATATTTGATATTTGATACACGATATTCCGGAGTTATTAAAACTTTCGCAAATCAACTGCCTCCTGAATATTTAGTTCCAAAAGCACTCCCCGTGTTTTTTCCCTTCCGCGATATTGTTTCAGCAGCAAGACTGCGCTCGTATATTCATTCATGTATTCAACGGCCTCTTATAGATATACAAAAAACTGAACGACATCTTGGCTGTGGAAATAATTTCCGAGATCGTTGTTTTCGTTATTTATTTCTACAATTTGTTATACTTTTATCGCTTCGTTATCTGTCAATTTTTTTTCTCGTTCCACTGGCACTATCTGGGAAGAGACAAAAAAAAAAAAAAAAAAAAAAAAAAAAAAAAAAAAAAAATGAAGGAGACAAAAATACGAACATTTATCTATTCAACTCTGAAACGGTGCGGTATTTCCATTCCATTTTATTCCAAGTTAACTCTCAATAGCTTATATTTATTCGGGAAAATTGTAAACAAACAACAATTATACCTGAATAAAAATCTTCGTTTTAAAGTTTGAAATTTGAAAAATGGTACAAAGTTATTGTTGTTTTTTTTTTTGTTTTCCTCGTAATTTTATCAAACTTCTGCCATTTTGAATTTTGAAAATCTGAATTCAGACTTAGATTCATCGACCTCAAAAACTTGAAGGTACTCGCTTTCTTTGGAATCAAACTATTTTTCTCGAATTTTCGTCCGCCATATTGGATCCGCAATTTTGAATTTTGAAAATCTGAATTCAGATTTGGATTCAGGGACCCCAAGAATCGTGATACTAGAATTGTAGAATAAATCTATCAACATTTTTTTCCAACACATAATGGTACAAAAATCTCATTTTTGCCTCAGGAGTTTTTTTTTTTTTTTTTTTTTTTTCTTCTTCTTTTTTTGTTCGAAAAACAAAACCTCGTGGATCGGTCTAATTTGTATCACCCGTTTGATTATTTCTGTTTTCCTTAACTTTCGCTTCCTTCAATTTCTTTCCCCAGCTGCGTCTGAAAGAAGGCTCGAGGCTATTCGAGTCGCATATTCGAAGGGGTGCGAAGTACGAAATACGAAGGTTAAAGAGCCCGCCTCAGGCTGCGGCACCTCGCGCTGTCAATCATACGCTTCAATTATGTCGGAAAATCATTGAAGATTACCACTTAACGAGCGAAATTTCATTCCCCGAGAAGGCGACGCGACGGGAGTAATGATTAACATAGAAATACCCTGAGGGAAATTCAATTTCTCTCTGACTTGGTATGTGTGAAATGGAAAGAGGAAGAGAAAAGGGAAAGAGGTGTAATCTAGCCACAGATTATATCTCACATTAGTCAAAAATTATTCGGTGTAATCGTTTAAAAATTTAGGCTGATGGACTAGGATTCGAATTTGATTTTCTGAATAACGTCAATTTTTACTAATTGAATCATTACGAGGTAATCGACGCTGGATTTTTGATAAGTAGGAAGAACAGTGATAAAAAGATTTTTATATCAGTAATTCATTCATTCAATTGTAATCATAAATGAAAGTAATTTCTAGCAATTTGTACACGATTCAAAATATCTCATGTTAATTGATACTATGATCTAGTTTCAGGCTGGTAACAGAGAGATTTTCAATTGGTTCATTCTTAAAACAATTTTTTTTATCAAGACATTTTTACCTTCGATGGAGAAATTCGATAATTTCGAATGATAAGATTCGAATTCGGAAAAATGAAACCCGGCATAATGTTCAAAATTCAGGTTGTACGAATTCTGCCGCATGGAACGCGCGCTGTTTGGTTTCGATATATAATATAGAAAGTTTAGGAAGCAACGAGATACTAAGATGAAGAAATTTTTCCTGAGAATCAGTTGGCAAAGTACTCGAAACACCCAGAATCCGACTCTTCGTTGAATCCGATCGATTGATTGAAATTCTTTGAAAACAACGACCGGCCAATTTCGAAGCAATAAATTTTTTATTTCACTTTGGTGGAGTGCCGCGTAGCTAGAATTCAATTGAATCTTCTCTCGGAGTTAGGTTCTCTCTTAAAAGAAGACGAAAAAATTTCGACTGCTGTATAGAAACGTCTTTTTCGCGATAGAATTGTAAAGATATATTTTAAAGTAAATAAAATCGTATTATCGACTGATTGCATTTAAGAAAAATTTGTTTCTTCATTGACTTTATGTTTAAAGAAATAAATTTTGATTATTTATATCGAATAATAACCAAAATCTTCATTTATTACTTATGAAGTTCGATTTTTCTCTTTTTTACTTTGATAAATAATCAACGGTTCGATAAAAATTTTGATTTCTTCCACGTAACTAATAAACGATGAGACAGTTTTATTAGATTGAGTTTGTTTTTGTAGAAACCAGAACGATATTTCAGATTTTAAGAAAAATTACCTTTTTTCTCAAACATTTATTGTAAATAAAAATTAAACAAACTGTAGTTTTGCATTCAAGTTTCAGAACTAAAGGGATTTGAATGCGAAACTGATGTTTGTTTATTATAATTTGCCATAAATGTTTGAGAAAATACGCAATTTTTCTTAAAATCCGAAATATCGTTCTAGTTTCTACAAAAGCGAACTTGATCAAATTAGACGATTTTTTCTTTCATTAATTACATGAAAGAATTCAAAATTTGATACCTAGAACTGAAACTCAAAATTCGTGTTGACCGATGTTATCGATATTATAACGAATTCAAAGAATTTCTTGAATAATAATTAAAAAGTCAAAAGAATTGGTAAAATAATAGTTAAACAAGAACTGGAATGAGATGCAAAACAAAGACGATAAAAGAAATTTCTCAAAAAAAAAAAAAAGGTTCGTTGGGGGGGGGGGGGGGGAGGGATTCAATCGTCTGGCAATCAGCTGTGAATGCGGATTAACATAATCGAGAAAGACAAAGGGGTAGATTTTCTACTTGAAGAGGATAACCACGTTCGGTAGAATAAAGCGGGTTGCTGAGCGAATACGTAAATCGTTGATATAAATAAAACAGAGAGCGAGAGCGAGAGAGAGAGAGAAAGAGAGCGAGAAATTGTAAGGGCAGCGATTAAGCAGGAAAAAAAAAAAAATGTAAAACGTGTTTCTCTACATTTTTCTATCTCTCATGTCCCGTTTTTCGGGGTGTTTTTTTTTTTTTTTTTTTTTTTTTTCTTTCTTTTGTGTTTATCACATTTCCACTTCTTTTCAGTTTCTATTTTCCGTTTGAAGTGAAGTGGAGTCTGCCGCGTGGAGTGCATAAAAGAGTCGTAAACGAGCCGCGCAGTTTGTCCGAGGGTTGGAAATTCCGTCTATGCGAAGAGCGGCAAAAAGGTAAATGCAAGAAAATAAAAATAGGCATGTTCGACACATGCTGTTTCTGTGTGTGTTTGTGTGTGTGTGTGTGTGCGTGTGTGTATGTATGAATGTGTCTGTGTGTCTAGATATACAGTCAAGCCAGCTGCACCTCTCTGTCAAAGGGGGTAAATTGTATTCTCGCTAATACGCTTTTACCGTTTTGACAAAGAGACCGAAAAACTGGCCTTCAACTCCCATCCTCAAGTATCCCCACAGCTTCATTCAATACTGGAGAATTGAGGAAAATTGAGAGAGAGAGAGAGAGAGACAGAAAAACAGACGTAAATACATAAAAGTGTTCGAATTTTTTTTTTTTTTTTCAATTCTATTTTTCATTTGATTAATATTTTCGGGTCTGAATTTTTTGCTGCTGCAAGTTTTTGTGCTTTATTTAAATTGAATCTGTACGATTTTTTTATATTTATATAAGAGAAACAGTAATTGCGCATATGACTCGAGTTTTGGAAAGTTCGTAATTTTTCAATTTTTTAACACACCCAAAAAGTACTCCGGAAAATCTAGTATCAAAAGTACTTTGGAAAATGGGAGTACCGAAAGTGATTTGGAAAACGAGAGTGCCAAGAGTACGTTAGAAAATGGAAGTTTGAGAAGTACTTTGGAAAATTGAGTACCAAATGCATGGAGAAGAAACAAGGCGGACAAACAATTTTTTTTAGATAATTTTTAATGTCAGTGGAATGAGAAAAGGTTTTGCAAAAAAAATTAGAAAAAATTTCTGAAAAACAGACAACGTATACATCGCTTTTTTAAAATAAATACACAGACTGACATTTTTCTAAAAACTTGGTTTTCGAATTCTGGAGATTCGATAACGTGAAAATTGGTTGAAATGAGAAAAAGTGATTATCGACAGAAAATGATACTTTTCAAATTGTATCACTATAGATGATGAAAAGTAAAAAGAAAAAAGTGCGGAAAATTGTCTTTTATAAAACGGCGCGCTTTCATATTTTATATTTTCATTGCGTATAACATACATTACATATTTGTACTTCGTCATGCTTGTTTGGAATTTTAATCTTGTTTTTCACCTTTCAATTTGTCGATCGTTTTCTACTCATCAATTTATTTTCCAATGTTTGGTTTTTCAATTCAGTTAATTATTGAATCTAGTGGGATGGATTAATCTGGATAAAATGTTTGAGTATCAACGGAGCGAGAGAGTTTTTGCTCATTCATTTTGTTTGTTTTTCTTCAAATTTCAATCATGTTATTCTTGTTTGTTTAATAATCACTTTATCGAACATTCGATATTGTTGATGGAATTTGTTTGATGAGCTCGACCAAAATCGCACGAGATTTTCGCATCACGTTACTATTTGTTCCGATTACGCGTTATTTATTTATTTATTTATTTATTTATTTATTCATAAAAATCAACAGGCATAAATGTCCTTTCACAAGGCAAGTGTATGCATAAAAAACGGAAAAAAAAGTTAAAGATAATGTAATTAAGAAGAAAAATAAATAAATAAATAAATTGAAACGTAATTGAAAAACTGGAGAAAAAAAAGCACCAAACCCCGTTTTGAAAGGAAAATTTCCTTTTCGCGATGGAGGGAGAAAAATAAAAAAAAAAGAGCAGAACGATGAGACGAAGGGATGTCCGTTTTACCGGGAGGTTATTTTGGGTCGAGTGAAGAAATTTCTCGCGCGTATAATCCACGAGGGTGAAGGGTACGATGAAATCTTGGTGAAATTCCTGGCCGGCCGATGGTAATCATAGTGAAATTAAGGCCATCCATCAACCCTTAACCATTCTATTCCGTGTTCCACTTGATAATATTTCGCTGAGGATAGTCATTTTCAGCATCCTTCTATTCACCACCCTTCCATCCATCCATCCTTCCTTCCTTCCTTCCTTCCTTCCTTCCTTCCTTCCTTCCTCTCATCCAGCTCTGCGAAACTCAGGCAGCTGCAGGGTGCTTTTGCCGCTTGCCCAGCGAACAATTTAACTGGCGTTGATATAATTCACAAGGGATGCTCTGCAGCGAAGCCCGGAGGCGAGAGAGAAAGAGAATCTTTCGTTCGCGAGAGAGACAGATTGATTTTCAACGTCATTCTTACACCCTATCCATCCACGCGCTTCCTCTATCCTCCATCCTCCATCCTCCATCCTCCATCCTCCATCCTCCATCCTCCATTTTTATTTTTATTTTTATATTTATTTTTATTTACAGTCTCAGGTTTCTCTTCGGATCTGCTCGCCCCTAGACGTTCGCTTTTTTATCCTCATTTTCTAATCAAGATTTTTTCTCTTCTTCTTCTTCTTCTTCTTCTCGTTTGAGACGTTATTTTAATTACCTTGATATTTGATATTTCGCTATAGCAACTTCCGTTGCTTTGTGTATGGTGTTTCGATCGATAGATATAAAGATAAAAGCTTATGAAATCTTCGAAAAATAACACAGCGCGGAAGTTAAAGAAAATTAAAAGATAGATGAAATTTCGTGTTTTCTTACAATTTTTCGTAAATATTTTATCTAGAAAAGGTTTTTTTTTTTGTTTCGTTTTTTTCTTCAGACACAAATATCTGGAATAAGAAACGAAGAGTGGAAATAAATTAACAATCGCAAGAGGCAAATAATTCAGTGGTAATTGATACTTATATTTCTAAACGTGAAACTGAATTACGGTTGGAATATAATATGACATTTTATTATACCGAAATAATAATAATAATAATAATAATAATAATAATAATTAACGACGGTAAGACTGAATTATATGAGAATTCATTGAGTTCAAAGATCAAACGAAGAATTCAGAGTGTGAAAAACAAATGTTCGTGTGAGTGAAATACGAGGAATCGTGAAGCTTTGAGGTGAATTGTTTCAAACACAAGGAACAAGAGTAAAAAAGTCTCTGTAGTAACGAGGGGATCCTTATCTACAGTCTGAAATCTCGATCCCACCTCTTGAATAACAACGAGAAAGGAGAAAGAGGCAGAAGCATGGATCTCAGGGACGACAAAAAGGACGAAAAATAGATAAATGAAAATAAAAAACAAATAAAAATGGTAAAAAAACACAAGGAATGGCATTAGGATATAAAAATCTTGGATCTCGGTTGATCCTCTGCCTGCTTAATTCCAACTCAATCTACTCTTGATATTATTTCGGTGTCGCTACACGCGTGCAGAAAAGATTTTGTAAAATATTGATTTTATATTTGTCGCCTCTAAAAGCGTTGATTAACGTTTTTAAACTACATCGATAACAAAAGTTCCTTAGATACTTTTACCATTTGCGTAATATAAATTTTCCGATGTTTCGAACGATGATTTTGAGTTCTGAGAATTGGGGGAAAAATTTGAATTTCAATTAACCGTTTGAGATTCGAAATTAGAAAAAAGATGAAAGGTGCGGAATATGGAGCGGAAAAGGCCAGAAATATTTCAACCGCAAGACACCGGTATTTGAAATCTTTTTCCGGTCTGTTACCTGCTCTTCCCGTTTCTCGTCCAGATTTTTACAGGCTCGTTTAGCCACTCAGAGTCTAGATGTATACATAACGGGATGTGGGAACTGAGTTTGAAGCGGTGCTTTAAATTTTTCAAACGTTACGTATGTGTGTATAACATAATGTTATACCTACCGCGCCTCAATTCGCGCCCGTGGGTTAAGCTTTTAGGCCCGAGCGAAGGTTCAGGGTGGCCGTAAACTCCTGCCTAACACCAGAGCAGTAAGGGATGGGTGAAACCAAACTCTGCAGTGAAACACTTCCAGGAAACTCCTGTGGCTGAAAGTGATCCAGCTTCGCTGAAACTTGCGGTGTCGTATGATATTCGGAGAATTTTCACTGACCCCCGCAGAAAAATCTGCGGGAAGTAAAGGGAAGCGAAAACTTCAACCCCCATTGCGGGAAAACCATACAAAAATTAATAATGAAAGGCACGAGGGTTTATCCAAAGAGAAAAATTTTCCTGGACAAAAAATATATGGTATGGGTTCTGGACAAAAGTGTCTAGTCTCGAGTAACTAGTTATCCATTTGCTAGACGGTTATTTTCTCCCAAGAGCGAAGCGAAGGGAATCGAAAACTTCAACCCCCATTGCGGAAAAACCGTACCAAAGTCATAGTAAAAGGCACGAGGGTTTATCCAAAGAGAAAAACTTTCCTGGACAAAAAATATATAGTACAGATTCTGGACAAAAGTGTCTAGTCTTGAGTAACTAGTTATCCATTTGCTAGACGGTTATTTTCTCCCAAGAGCGAAGCGAAGGGAATCGAAAACTTCAACCCCCATTGCGGAAAAACCGTACCAAAGTCATAGTAAAAGGCACGAGGGTTTATCCAAAGAGAAAAACTTTCCTGGACAAAAAATATATAGTACAGATTCTGGACAAAAATGTCTAGTCTTGAGTAACTAGTTATCCATTTGCTAGACGGTTATTTTCTCCCAAGAGCGAAGCGAAGGGAATCGAAAACTTCAACCCCCATCGCGGGAAAACCATACGAAGGTCAGAACGAAGGGCATGAAAATTTATCCAAAGAGAAAGGATTCCCTGGACAAAAAATATACCGTACAGGTAACGGACTAAACTGTCTAGTTTCGAGTAAGTATAAATGCATTTGCTAGACGGTTATTTTTTCCCAAGAGCGAAGCAAAGGGGAACGAAAACTCCAACCCCCATTGCGGGAAAACCATAAGAAGGTCAGAACGAAGGGCATGAGGGTTCGTTCAAAGAGAAAGGCTTGCCTGGACAAAAAATGTACCGTATAAGTACCAGTCTAATTACTGGACGAAAGTGTCTAGTCTCGTGTTACTAGTTATACATTTGCGAGACGGTTATGTTCTCCCCAGAGCATTATGAGCTTATTTCTCAAGGTTAGAAGAGAAGGAAATAGTAAAAAAAGATGAGGCGCAATTTCGCGCACTTATTTTATTACATGAGTCTAACGTTCTGGATTTTTATTTGAAACGGGAATTTTATTTTACAGGTCACGATGATGCTTTTCTGGACAAAGTGAACTGGACAAAGCCGTCCAATTTCGACTAACTTGTTATTTTTGCCAAACCGCTACTTCGGGACCAGTTAATTTAAGCAATTATTTTGAGGCTGGAAAAAAATTTTGAGTAGGTTAAAAAAAAAAAAAGAAAATACAGAAGTTTAATGGAAAGTGAGGGTGAAGTTTTTCGTACTTAGCTATTTGAGCCTTGTGCTTCTATAAAATCAATTTCGTATTGAAATTTTGTTTTCCATTATTCGTCGACACTTTTTTGGACAAAAAAAATAAAACGCCGAATAAATATCCAGCTTGCTCCAGGGTTAGAAAAGGAAGAAGAAAAAGAAGAAGAAGGATAATCAAAAGAAAGTACAAGGGTGAACCGTCGGTCGGGCACCTGTATTATACAGATACAATGTTCCAGATTTTAATTTGCAAGTGAAATTTTTTTCCGCCATGGGGATGAAGAGGTCGGTCTTACACGTGGCACAAGGGGTGTTATGCCTGGTTCAGACGTCGACGCACTCACTCCCCAGGGTGAAATGTGTCGGAGTGAAAGTATAACGGCTACGTCAGGTACATAGGCGGGTGTAATAATGAAAATTCGAGTAAAGTATAGCGCGTATATATACGCGGATCTATCCGGCTGCTCGTTGGCCGTGAGATGGGCGTGGGAGGTTAATGGGTGGGCTTGCATGTAGCCGGCGAAATCGCGTCCTCAGAGAGTAATATCCGAGGGTGACTTATTTTTCGCCACTTTACTCGACGCTTGCAGGCTGCTTGTTTGCCGAACTCCGGCGAGAACGTTCAAAGGTAAACTGATGATGATGAATCGGCTTCATGGTCTGAATGAAAAGTAGAGAAAAAAGAAATGAATAGACCTTTGAAAAAGTCTTCAACAATCTCATTTGCGCCCATGACGCTGAACTCGAATAAAACGACATCTCTGTTGTGTAATAAAAATTAATCTCACCAAGATAGAATACCATAAGCTGCGGTATCAACAGCTTGAGATTAGGATATTTTGTTACTAGTGTGGAAAGTGAGCGATTTCCGATTAGCGGGAAAAAATTGGTGATTTTGGCCGCCTGCAGAGAATGAGCAAAAGATTCTATTTATCAATGAATGACGTGAGCGTTGGGAAATAGCGAACCATTTCACGACTAGTGGCGAAATATTTTCCCATTAGTGAGAAATAGCGTCTTTTGTACATTTTCAGCAGGCGACCAAAATCGCGTAATTTTACGTTTGAGTGAAGTGTGCGAAAAGTGAGCGATTTTCGATGAGTAAAAAAATTTTGTCTTGTTTCTATTTTTTAATTTCAATAGCGAACAAAATGAATCGAAAAATATTACAATCGGATTAAAAGCAACAGAGTTCCAGCATTTTGAAAGTTCTGATGATAAAACTTATTCTCAATTTGTTGATATCTTAGCTTGTGTAAATCAAATTTGGTTTTAATTATTTCTATCATAATATATCAAAAACATTTTTTCACTTGTGTTTTACGATCGTTGATGCAAACGACATTGCCGTAGGTTTCTTGAGAGGCATTTTTCTCTTTTTCCAACTTTTGATTCTCAACGCATCGGAACATCGCTCCGAAACGAAGTAAAATAAGCTAAAACGAGACGAATCTCATTTTCCGAACGTAGCCACGTCGAGTCTACGCAAGGCGACGTGAAAAGGCTAAGATTTGATGCACCTGATGCCCGGGGATAGACGGATCCAATATTTCTCGCCCCTGCCGATTGAATTTCAGAAGCTTTAGAAAAATTTGAGATACATTTACGTGCATCTGCTTCCCCATCGCCTCCTGAGAATATTTCGCTTCTTGATATATTCCAAGTTCGAAAACTACCGGCTCTTTCATCAGGCCTTTACTCTCTCGAACAAAAAACCTCCATCCATCAATTATTCAGTGTTTCTGGGGGTGAGAAATCGAAGAGTTTACCACCCGCTAGAGTCGCGAGCCACTCAAGGATCACGTCGGTTGCATTACAGCGGTCCGATACACTGCAGCACCAACGAATTTCCCGAGTGCTCGAAGCTTTTCTGCAGCACCGAACAAGAGGAGAGAAACTTCAATAAAGAGATCTGAATATGTCAAGGAATATTCAAGCGGGGTTTTAGTTCTTCTATAGATATATCTATTGCATATATCAGGAAATATCCCTAGAAGCCAACAGCTAACAGTGGGCCCCTAGGGACATTTTCTGACAGTCGCGGTTGGTATTGCGTCGGCTGCTCAATCATTCGGTAATTGTCAGAAAACGTCCCTAGAAGCCAACAGCGAACAGCCGGTTCCTAGGGACATTTTCTGACAGTCGGGATTGGTATTGCGTCGGCTGCTGAATCAGGCGTTAACTATCGGCCAATAAAATTCGAATCACTTGACGCACGCGCATAAGGTGCGCACTTTCCTGATGGACACACGATATGTATAAGAGAGACTGTTTTCCAGGATGAGAAAGAAAAGAGAGAAAGGAAGGACGTCGAGTGGGGGGAGGAGAGAAGGGAATCCTTCGTATGTGGCAGGTATATACAAGCGTTCTTGGGGTCGCAGAGGGAAAGTTCAGTTTAGAAAAACGCTCAAGGGCGTTAGCGACGCGTCGCCTCCGTGGAAAACACGGCAGGGACAACAATTTTTCTACCCCCTCGATACACCCTGCGGGGATTTCGCCTCGACACAAACATTCGACTCGCCGACATTTCTCTGAGCGTGTTTGTCTGTATCTCTCTCTCTCTCACACTCTCTGTCTCTCTCTTTCTGGCGAGAGTGAAATTGGTGACAAATTGAAAATGTCGCACCAAAGTTACCAGCTGAAAACGTCGCTGGTCATCCGCACAAATCTCCTTCAAACTTTCTGGTTCTCTCCATCAGCTTTTTCTTCTTTTGACTCAGAAAACTGTCACCTGTCACTTTTGCCTAGCGATTTATACATCTATTTTCTTTATATTCTCATTGATTTTTTTCTTTTTTTCAGACAGGTTGTAAAAAACAACCTGACAATCAGTTTCAAATAAAAGAGCTGGAGGTCGGATCAAAATTTCACTTACGATTATAGCATCGATCCGAAGGCTTGGAGACTATGAAGATGTTTTTTTTCTTTTTTTTTTTATTCTCGTTATTTGCGAAACCAATTATACGCATTTTAAACAATTTCAACTATACTTACATCGAACCGTTGTGCCGACCAATCGAGATGAGGCGATAAATTTGGAGTTCGACACGTTGTCCGGTGTCCGGTACAAATCTGTAAGTACATCTAGTCGGTCCGGTCAGCGCTGGCGATTTTATTTGGCCGAAACCTCGACCGGATTTATTCAGCAGCTGTTTACTGTCCAGCGTCATGTTGCACACTGAAAATTAACGGTAACATAATTATATAAATCAAAGTATACGGGTTATCGTTATTCCGAATCAATCATCACACTTGAATTTATTTCATGGCATATTTTTTAAATCTGATCGGAAAACTGAAATTTTTTATTAATGAAACGAGAACCTCATAAATTAAAGGGATTTAAGTCGTTCAAAGTTCCATTTTTTTTTTTTATACTCAACAGTCTATGTCATGACATAACCTCAAATCGAGATTTCAGAATGCTGGTAAAACCATTACCGATCTTCTAGAGATAAGCGAAATTCATTGGCAATTATGTAGTGAAAATATGTAAATTTATGACAGATTGCACTGAAGATCAATTTTCTACACAAATTAATTATTGTCGAATCCATTGGCCGGGTAGAGAGTTTTCAGACAAGGGTGGGTTAAAAAAAATTCAGAGTCACATTTTTTTACCGCACGTCTGCAGAAAGTTGCGAAGAGACTGGGGGAGGGAAAAAGTTTCAAGAACCTCCCGAAAGCGGTGAAAATGTGTGAGAAATCAAAATGAATTAAACATGAAGTGAATCGATGTAGGCGTGACGTCGGTGGTTTTTGAAGTGTGCGTTAATTATGAAAAATCGTCGATGCACAGAGACCTCGGGGGTTGGTTAGCCCTCGATTTTTATCCGGCGTGGTGGGCGCTCACCGCCGAAGCAGCGCGAGATAATGAATCTTGTCCCAGCAGAGCAGAGTTCCTGCCTCAGCTCCAGCTATTACAACGC
This sequence comes from Diprion similis, assembly GCF_021155765.1. Lineage (NCBI taxonomy): Eukaryota > Metazoa > Arthropoda > Insecta > Hymenoptera > Diprionidae > Diprion > Diprion similis. The sequence continues at coordinate 18,662,060 of NC_060114.1, forward strand.
CGGGCGTATTATATATACTCTTCACGTTTTAAAAAAAATTTTCAGGGATGACCCGAATTTTCCTCACGGGAGTAATTTCAACCTGATAGAATGGATATGGAATTGAATTGGCTTCCCACTCCGGTGCCCGACTTTAGGGCACAAGGGAAAAAAATGTATATATATATATATATATCAAAAAACCCGCCTACACCTGCCTTGTAACTTCCCCTTGTAGTCTAATCACATGGGAATGCCAATTGGGGTAAAAACGTATTTTCCGTATGGATATTGAGAGATTAAAACGGTCAGGGGTAAATCGATCTAATACCATATACCTAGGTAGGCATGTGTTACATCACGCCATTTTGATATTATGGTCTCACGTAATCCGAAATTGAAAATTTTTTATATCATATACGTTGTTTAATACTCTGAGATGAAAAACGAGGTCTAATGCACAATCGAATCTAATTTTAACCTTTTTCTTTCCCTTTATTTGTTATTTCAGAATTGAATTATGGCCTGTTTCCCGCGCGTTTTCGGAAGCCGCTGTTACAGGCTTGTGGTGAATGACGTCACGCGTGTTTTCAAAGCGACTGCCGCCGTAACGCATGCAGTGACGTAACGCGAGGCCAGATAACCTCACTGGACAATTTTCAATCCGTGCTAATACCGACAATTTCATAAAATCGTAATAATTTTGTGAATCGGTGATAACATAGGAATAATTAAAGATATGAAATGTGAGTTTCTTCTCTAAAAATAATTACACGTGCAGGTAAATTTGTACATATTTCCTTGTGAAAAAAAAGAGGATGCAATTGTTTTTCTCGCATATTATTCAACGTTTTTACTCACTGTTTGCGCAGTTTTGCTCAAGCCCGCATTGTGCGCATCTGTGAGGCGAAGAATCACCGCAGCTGCATCCACCGGACTGAACGCAGCAGGCGCAATCTGTCCTTGTTGAATTAAAGCTGCAGGCGCAGCCCTCGGTGCTCTGAGTCCAAAGGTCGACTTGACCTGAAACGAGAAGTCTCGTTGAGTCGCGGATAGTTTAGCAGTTGAGAAAATTCCACCACGATGAGTCATAACGTGTTGAAAAAAGAGATCGAGATAGAGGAAAAAAAACTGTCGAAACAAATTCTTGATTCAATCTCTCCCTTCAAACTGACACTTTTTGCAATTGGAACGAACGGTTTTCCACCGCTGTGGAAAAACGGTTGGCGGTGAGGAAAGAGGAGAAATGGATGATTCCGAGTGAGCTTTTGTCCGCTGCAAGCTTCACGTCCGTTTGCTTCACTCCGCGCAGAAATTCCATGCTGTTGCAACACGTTTTCGAAGCTTTTAGTACCAGCCACCAACCCTGCAGCAAAGTTTTGTTTTACCTTTATTTTATTTCACTACCACTTTATTTCATTTCATTTCCTTTCCTTTTTGTTTATTTCTCCTTTTTTTAAAAGGGGGGGGGGGACGAGGGAGGGTTCTCTCAGTTTCTCTCAGTTTCTCTCTGCACGTCTCGCATTTCAAACAGCGGATCTTCTCTCTGTGCCTTATACCGCTTCTCAAAACTCGCCTGCAGAGTAGTTGGGAGAAAAAAGAATACACTCAGCGTGGTAGGTGAACAAAACTTCGACTAGAATTACAGCTTTGATATATGTTTCGGTAAAAAAAACATGGGACAAGACTTGAACGTTTTAATTGTTCGTGATATCAACTGTTTCCAATATAAGTTTTCCTTGAAACTGAATTATCCTCGAAAGTAAAGCTTTTGGGTGAAAAAAACAAAAAGATGAAAAGAAAGAGGGAAGCCAAAAAAAAAAAAAAAACGATCAAGAACCAAGAACTCTGCTCGGAGGGGTGAAAAGTAATAAGAATAAAGTAAACTCAACTGAAGCGATTTCCTCTCGAGACGTACATTTTGAGATAGAGAGAGAAAACGGAGAGAGAGAGAGAAAGTGTGTGTACGGGAGGAAATCGAGAGAAGAGGTCCCGCGGCTGTATTAGGGGGTTGGAAGTAAGACGTCTCTGAGGTAAGAACCGCTTCAATTGGATTCTTAATCCATCGATTCCGAGACGATTACAGCCGTTATATACATATGTACGTTACGTATATTTATTCCTGTATATATATGCTATATATACATATATATTTTTATATGTATTTACGGGTATAAATGTCTCACAACAGCTTTAATATCCAACTAGTTTTCATGTCTAACTATAGCCTTAATATCAAACTACTTTTAATGTCTGACTACAGCTTTAACATCTAACTAGTTTTCATATCTAACTGTAGCTTTAACATCGAACTACTTTTAATGTCTGACTACAGCTTTCACATCTAACTGGTGTTTATATCTAACCATATCTTTAATATCCAACTACTTTTATTGTCTGCCTACAGCTTTGAATCTAACTAGTTTTTATATCTAACTAAAGCTTTAATATCCAACTACTTTTAATGTCTAACTACAGCTAACATCTAACTAGTTTTTACATCTAACTATAACTATAGCCATAGCTATAACTATAGCTATATATAAATAACAGGTATATGTATATTTATGTATATTCTCCAGCTATTAGATACACACGCCAACCTGTCCCTTCTATCGTTACGTTTTGGAGACAGAGACGAAAATATTGATCTTCCAGAGAAGAGAAGTGAAGAGAAGAGAAGAGGAGAGAAGAGAGATGTACTCCCGAGAGACGCTCCGAGTCTGGCCTGGGGGCCAGAAATTCCCGACCGTAATACACCGGCCAATTCGAACAATTATCCAAGTATGCAAATTCTCGAAAGGTCGACTGACGGTATAACCATCAAAGATATTTTTCAACATCGAATCTACATCGGCAAAAAACAGAAAGAAAAACAAAATGTCGATTTCAATTCTACATCAGACGATAAAAAATAGAATAACGAATATTCGCGTGAGATGAAAAATTATAGGAACAAGCTGGTTTATTCAACTGGAAGTAAGAGAAAGAAAAAATCAATAACCGCATTGGGAATCTGGTTGTGACTATACATATAACAATCGAGATTAAAGAAAAAAAAAATTTCCAAGTAATAATGAAAGAATTATTAGCTTCTTTTGCTATCGAATAATATTTCTGGATAATATCCCTTTACCCATGAAACGTGCAGAAAAGTTTCGATTTTAAAAGTACACGTTTTTGATTACTCATCAAGCATAGTAACAATCTTGACTTTTTTTCAAATATTTTTGTAAAAAGGAAACTTCTATCATCATCTATAACGATATATCAATGAAACGGTTTGTTTTTTACATTTTATAAATAATTACCCGCACCTGTCACCATGTGAATTAATACCACATTTTCAATGGGGGTTGGGCGAGAGGCTTTTTCACGCTGGATGAAAAAGCAGCTTTCTATTAGCGGTCCCGCGGAACTCTTTGATTTTATAACGTATCGACTGGCGCGTGACTGCCGGGTCTGCCATTCCTAGTTAACATGGTGGTAGGATCACCATACATTTGCATTTTAATTGGGAGGCGCGCGGTGGCGTTGGAGCGACGATTTCCATCTGTCGGTCCATCCTGGTAGACATAAATATGTATACCCCTAGTTTATGTATAAAGGGTGTCTCGAAATAAGGGTCTTCGCTAAAAAAAAAATCGTCACTCATCTTCGACCAAAATGAGCTCTCGATTCCCTAATTTTGATAACCTGTTCATCCCCTGCTTACCCTCCTATGAAATTCGTACTTGGAGTTAGTGAAAAAATTAATTACCAAAAAAAAAACATCATTGAAAATAAAATTCCTCCTCGTAGGACTTCGACAAGCGAATTCGGGATCTTTCGGTTTGGACTGCGAGGCGGTTGGAATTTGCATTCGTATCACGAAACCGCTTCTTACCCCGGTGTGATATTAGAATTCAGTTTCTTGCTTCCGGCGGAATAGTTCGCCCTGCCGCGAGGGGTGAAAATCCGGGGATGACGGAGGGAGGTGGACGTGGAATGGGATATCCGGTTTTACCACAGTCCACAACCACGGAATTTGGCAAATATACCACCGGCTTAAGCCAACTACATGTGTAAATTTTTCTCGCCTGCACGTATCGCGGCTAACTTTGTCGTGTGGGAGGGGAGAAGAGATCTGATCGAATAGTTTGCTTTTTCAAATTGAATTCGGGACTTGAAGGAACCGGACCGACGGTTCGATTGCCCCTCGGAAGTATCGTGTCTCAACATCCGAAAGAGGAAAAAATGTGTGAAAATGTTTGACGAAGACGAGGAAAAAGAAAAAAGTGCCGAGCTCTCGCAAAATTACGTCGAAATAGTGCCTCAAAGAATTATTTGCAGCACTTTTCAAAGTCGTCGAAATTTTCGCCAAAAATCCTAAGGGGTAAGCCTTACTTTTTTGGTCATTTTCGGAGCCGAGAATTTCTCGTCTCGGAATCGATTCGTATGACCATCTCTAGAGTAATTCGACCCCCAGGAACTCAGAAAACACATCAAAAAGAGCGTAGGACCAGCAGCAGAGAAATGACGATGAAAATCATGAGTTTTTCGGCCGTAACTTTTCAGCTATCGCTCGCAGCGTATTGGGACTGCGCTTAATCGATTCCTCTCGCAAAATTACGTCGGAATAGTGCCTCAAAAAATTTATTGCAGCATTTTTCAAAGACGTCGAAATTTTCGCCAAAAATCCAAAGGGGTAAGCCTTACTTTTTTGGTCATTTTCGGAGCCGAGAATTTGTCGTCTCGAAATCGATTCGTATGACCATCTCTAGAGTAATTCGACCCCCAGGAACTCAGAAAACACATCAAAAAGAGCGTAGGACCAGCAGCAGAGAAATGACGATGAAAATCATGAGTTTTTCGGCCGTAACTTTTCAGCTCTAGCTCGCAGCGTATTGGGACTGCGCTTAATCGATTCCTCTCGCAAAATTACGTCGGAACAGTGCCTCAAAGAATGTGTTGCAGCATTTTTCAAAGACGTCGAAATTTTCGCCAAAAATCCAAAGGGGTAAGCCTTACTTTTTTGGTCATTTTCGGAGCCGAGAATTTCTCGTCTCGGAATCGATTCGTATGACCATCTCTAGAGTAATTCGACCCCCAGGAACTCAGAAAACACATCAAAAAGAGCGTAGGACCAGCAGCAGAGAAATGACGATGAAAATCATGAGTTTTTCGGCCGTAACTTTTCAGCTCTAGCTCGCAGCGTATTGGGACTGCGCTTAATCGATTCCACTCGCAAAATTACGTCGAAATAGTGCCTCAAAGAATTTATTGCAGCATTTTTCAAAGACGTCGAAATTTTCGCCAAAAATCCAAAGGGGTAAGCCTTACTTTTTTGGTCATTTTCAGAGCCGAGAATTTCTCGTCTCGGAATCGATTCGTATGACCATCTCTAGAGTAATTCGACCCCCAGGAACTCAGAAAACACATCAAAAAGAGCGTAGGACCAGCAGCAGAGAAATGACGATGAAAATCATGAGTTTTTCGGCCGTAACTTTTCAGCTCTAGCTCGCAGCGTATTGGGACTGCGCTTAATCGATTCCACTCGCAAAATTACGTCGAAATAGTGCCTCAAAGAATTTATTGCAGCATTTTTCAAAGACGTCGAAATTTTCGCCAAAAATCCAAAGGGGTAAGCCTTACTTTTTTGGTCATTTTCGGAGCCGAGAATTTGTCGTCTCGGAATCGATTCGTATGACCATCTCTAGAGTAATTCGACCCCCAGGAACTCAGAAAACACATCAAAAAGAGCGTAGGACCAGCAGCAGAGAAATGACGATGAAAATCATGAGTTTTTCGGCCGTAACTTTTCAGCTATCGCTCGCAGCGTATTGGGACTGCGCTTAATCGATTCCTCTCGCAAAATTACGTCGGAATAGTGCCTCAAAAAATTCATTACAGCATTTTTCAAAGACGTCGAAATTTTCGCCAAAAATCCAAAGGGGTAAGCCTTACTTTTTTGGTCATTTTCGGAGCCGAAAATTTCTCGTCTCGGAATCGATTCGTATGACCATCTCTAGAGTAATTCGACCCCCAGGAACTCAGAAAACACATCAAAAAGAGCGTAGGACCAGCAGCAGAGAAATGACGATGAAAATCATGAGTTTTTCGGCCGTAACTTTTCAGCTATCGCTCGCAGCGTATTGGGACTGCGCTTAATCGATTCCTCTCGCAAAATTACGTCGGAATAGTGCCTCAAAAAATTTATTACAGCATTTTTCAAAGACGTCGAAATTTTCGCCAAAAATCCAAAGGGGTAAGCCTTACTTTTTTGGTCATTTTCGGAGCCGAGAATTTCTCGTCTCGGAATCGATTCGTATGACCATCTCTAGAGTAATTCGACCCCCAGGAACTCAGAAAACACATCAAAAAGAGCGTAGGACCAGCAGCAGAGAAATGACGATGAAAATCATGAGTTTTTCGGCCGTAACTTTTCAGCTCTAGCTCGCAGCGTATTGGGACTGCGCTTAATCGATTCCACTCGCAAAATTACGTCGAAATAGTGCCTCAAAGAATTTATTGCAGCATTTTTCAAAGACGTCGAAATTTTCGCCAAAAATCCAAAGGGGTAAGCCTTACTTTTTTGGTCATTTTCGGAGCCGAGAATTTCTCGTCTCGGAATCGATTCGTATGACCATCTCTAGAGTAATTCGACCCCCAGGAACTCAGAAAACACATCAAAAAGAGCGTAGGACCAGCAGCAGAGAAATGACGATGAAAATCATGAGTTTTTCGGCCGTAACTTCTCAGCTCTAGCTCGCAGCGTATTGGGACTGCGCTTGATCGATTCCTCTCGCAAAATTACGTCGGAATAGTGCCTCAAAGAATTTATTGCAGCATTTTTCAAAGACGTCGAAATTTTCGCCAAAAATCCAAAGGGGTAAGCCTTACTTTTTTGGTCATTTTCGGAGCCGAGAATTTCTCGTCTCGGAATCGATTCGTATGACCATCTCTAGAGTAATTCGACCCCCAGGAACTCAGAAAACACATCAAAAAGAGCGTAGGACCAGCAGCAGAGAAATGACGATGAAAATCATGAGTTTTTTGGCCGTAACTTCTCAGCTCTAGCTCGCAGCGTATTGGGACTGCGCTTAATCAATTCCTCTCGCAAAATTACGTCGGAATAGTGCCTCAAAGAATTTATTGCAGCATTTTTCAAAGACGTCGAAATTTTCGCCAAAAATCCAAAGGGGTAAGCCTTACTTTTTTGGTCATTTTCGAAGCCGAGAATTTGTCGTCTCGGAATCGATTCGTATGACCATCTCTAGAGTAATTCGACCCCCGGGAACTCAGAAAACACATCAAAAAGAGCGTAGGACCAGCAGCAGAGAAATGACGATGAAAATCATGAGTTTTTCGGCCGTCACTTTTCAGCTATCGCTCGCAGCGTATTGGGACTGCGCTTAATCGATTCCTCTCGCAAAATTACGTCGGAATAGTGCCTCAAAAAATTTATTACAGCATTTTTCAAAGACGTCGAAATTTTCGCCAAAAATCCAAAGGGGTAAGCCTTACTTTTTTGGTCATTTTCGGAGCCGAGAATTTCTCGTCTCGGAATCGATTCGTATGCCCATCTCTAGAGTAATTCGACCCCCAGGAACTCAGAAAACACATCAAAAAGAGCGTAGGACCAGCAGCAGAGAAATGACGATGAAAATCATGAGTTTTTCGGCCGTAACTTTTCAGCTCTAGCTCGCAGCGTATTGGGACTGCGCTTAATCGATTCCTCTCGCAAAATTACGTCGGAATAGTGCCTCAAAGAATGTATTGCAGCATTTTTCAAAGACGTCGAAATTTTCGCCAAAAATCCAAAGGGGTAAGCCTTACTTTTTTGGTCATTTTCGGAGCCGAGAATTTCTCGTCTCGGAATCGATTCGTATGACCATCTCTAGAGTAATTCGACCCCTAGGAACTCAGAAAACACATCAAAAAGAGCGTAGGACCAGCAGCAGAGAAATGACGATGAAAATCATGAGTTTTTCGGCCGTAACTTTTCAGCTATCGCTCGCAGCGTATTGGGACTGCGCTTAATCGATTCCTCTCGCAAAATTACGTCGGAATAGTGCCTCAAAAAATTTATTACAGCATTTTTCAAAGACGTCGAAATTTTCGCCAAAAATCCAAAGGGGTAAGCCTTACTTTTTTGGTCATTTTCGGAGCCGAGAATTTCTCGTCTCGGAATCGATTCGTATGCCCATCTCTAGAGTAATTCGACCCCCAGGAACTCAGAAAACACATCAAAAAGAGCGTAGGACCAGCAGCAGAGAAATGACGATGAAAATCATGAGTTTTTCGGCCGTAACTTTTCAGCTCTAGCTCGCAGCGTATTGGGACTGCGCTTAATCGATTCCTCTCGCAAAATTACGTCGGAATAGTGCCTCAAAGAATTTATTGCAGCATTTTTCAAAGACGTCGAAATTTTCGCCAAAAATCCAAAGGGGTAAGCCTTACTTTTTTGGTCATTTTCGGAGCCGAGAATTTCTCGTCTCGGAATCGATTCGTATGCCCATCTCTAGAGTAATTCGACCCCCAGGAACTCAGAAAACACATCAAAAAGAGCGTAGGACCAGCAGCAGAGAAATGACGATGAAAATCATGAGTTTTTCGGCCGTAACTTTTCAGCTCTAGCTCGCAGCGTATTGGGACTGCGCTTAATCGATTCCTCTCGCAAAATTACGTCGGAATAGTGCCTCAAAGAATTTATTGCAGCATTTTTCAAAGACGTCGAAATTTTCGCCAAAAATCCAAAGGGGTAAGCCTTACTTTTTTGGTCATTTTCGGAGCCGAGAATTTCTCGTCTCGGAATCGATTCGTATGCCCATCTCTAGAGTAATTCGACCCCCAGGAACTCAGAAAACACATCAAAAAGAGCGTAGGACCAGCAGCAGAGAAATGACGATGAAAATCATGAGTTTTTCGGCCGTAACTTTTCAGCTCTAGCTCGCAGCGTATTGGGACTGCGCTTAATCGATTCCTCTCGCAAAATTACGTCGGAATAGTGCCTCAAAGAATTTATTGCAGCATTTTTCAAAGACGTCGAAATTTTCGCCAAAAATCCAAAGGGGTAAGCCTTACTTTTTTGGTCATTTTCGGAGCCGAGAATTTCTCGTCTCGGAATCGATTCGTATGCCCATCTCTAGAGTAATTCGACCCCCAGGAACTCAGAAAACACATCAAAAAGAGCGTAGGACCAGCAGCAGAGAAATGACGATGAAAATCATGAGTTTTTCGGCCGTAACTTCTCAGCTCTAGCTCGCAGCGTATTGGGACTGCGCTTAATCGATTCCTCTCGCAAAATTACGTCGGAATAGTGCCTCAAAGAATTTATTGCAGCATTTTTCAAAGACGTCGAAATTTTCGCCAAAAATCCAAAGGGGTAAGCCTTACTTTTTTGGTCATTTTCGGAGCCGAGAATTTCTCGTCTCGGAATCGATTCGTATGACCATCTCTAGAGTAATTCGACCCCCAGGAACTCAGAAAACACATCAAAAAGAGCGTAGGACCAGCAGCAGAGAAATGACGATGAAAATCATGAGTTTTTCGGCCGTAACTTTTCAGCTATCGCTCGCAGCGTATTGGGACTGCGCTTAATCGATTCCTCTCGCAAAATTACGTCGGAATAGTGCCTCAAAAAATTTATTACAGCATTTTTCAAAGACGTCGAAATTTTCGCCAAAAATCCAAAGGGGTAAGCCTTACTTTTTTGGTCATTTTCGGAGCCGAGAATTTCTCGTCTCGGAATCGATTCGTATGCCCATCTCTAGAGTAATTCGACCCCCAGGAACTCAGAAAACACATCAAAAAGAGCGTAGGACCAGCAGCAGAGAAATGACGATGAAAATCATGAGTTTTTCGGCCGTAACTTTTCAGCTCTAGCTCGCAGCGTATTGGGACTGCGCTTAATCGATTCCTCTCGCAAAATTACGTCGGAATAGTGCCTCAAAGAATGTATTGCAGCATTTTTCAAAGACGTCGAAATTTTCGCCAAAAATCCAAAGGGGTAAGCCTTACTTTTTTGGTCATTTTCGGAGCCGAGAATTTCTCGTCTCGGAATCGATTCGTATGACCATCTCTAGAGTAATTCGACCCCTAGGAACTCAGAAAACACATCAAAAAGAGCGTAGGACCAGCAGCAGAGAAATGACGATGAAAATCATGAGTTTTTCGGCCGTAACTTTTCAGCTATCGCTCGCAGCGTATTGGGACTGCGCTTAATCGATTCCTCTCGCAAAATTACGTCGGAATAGTGCCTCAAAAAATTTATTACAGCATTTTTCAAAGACGTCGAAATTTTCGCCAAAAATCCAAAGGGGTAAGCCTTACTTTTTTGGTCATTTTCGGAGCCGAGAATTTCTCGTCTCGGAATCGATTCGTATGCCCATCTCTAGAGTAATTCGACCCCCAGGAACTCAGAAAACACATCAAAAAGAGCGTAGGACCAGCAGCAGAGAAATGACGATGAAAATCATGAGTTTTTCGGCCGTAACTTTTCAGCTCTAGCTCGCAGCGTATTGGGACTGCGCTTAATCGATTCCTCTCGCAAAATTACGTCGGAATAGTGCCTCAAAGAATTTATTGCAGCATTTTTCAAAGACGTCGAAATTTTCGCCAAAAATCCAAAGGGGTAAGCCTTACTTTTTTGGTCATTTTCGGAGCCGAGAATTTCTCGTCTCGGAATCGATTCGTATGCCCATCTCTAGAGTAATTCGACCCCCAGGAACTCAGAAAACACATCAAAAAGAGCGTAGGACCAGCAGCAGAGAAATGACGATGAAAATCATGAGTTTTTCGGCCGTAACTTTTCAGCTCTAGCTCGCAGCGTATTGGGACTGCGCTTAATCGATTCCTCTCGCAAAATTACGTCGGAATAGTGCCTCAAAGAATTTATTGCAGCATTTTTCAAAGACGTCGAAATTTTCGCCAAAAATCCAAAGGGGTAAGCCTTACTTTTTTGGTCATTTTCGGAGCCGAGAATTTCTCGTCTCGGAATCGATTCGTATGCCCATCTCTAGAGTAATTCGACCCCCAGGAACTCAGAAAACACATCAAAAAGAGCGTAGGACCAGCAGCAGAGAAATGACGATGAAAATCATGAGTTTTTCGGCCGTAACTTTTCAGCTCTAGCTCGCAGCGTATTGGGACTGCGCTTAATCGATTCCTCTCGCAAAATTACGTCGGAATAGTGCCTCAAAGAATTTATTGCAGCATTTTTCAAAGACGTCGAAATTTTCGCCAAAAATCCAAAGGGGTAAGCCTTACTTTTTTGGTCATTTTCGGAGCCGAGAATTTCTCGTCTCGGAATCGATTCGTATGACCATCTCTAGAGTAATTCGACCCCCAGGAACTCAGAAAACACATCAAAAAGAGCGTAGGACCAGCAGCAGAGAAATGACGATGAAAATCATGAGTTTTTTGGCCGTAACTTCTCAGCTCTAGCTCGCAGCGTATTGGGACTGCGCTTAATCAATTCCTCTCGCAAAATTACGTCGGAATAGTGCCTCAAAGAATTTATTGCAGCATTTTTCAAAGACGTCGAAATTTTCGCCAAAAATCCAAAGGGGTAAGCCTTACTTTTTTGGTCATTTTCGAAGCCGAGAATTTGTCGTCTCGGAATCGATTCGTATGACCATCTCTAGAGTAATTCGACCCCCGGGAACTCAGAAAACACATCAAAAAGAGCGTAGGACCAGCAGCAGAGAAATGACGATGAAAATCATGAGTTTTTCGGCCGTAACTTTTCAGCTATCGCTCGCAGCGTATTGGGACTGCGCTTAATCGATTCCTCTCGCAAAATTACGTCGGAATAGTGCCTCAAAAAATTTATTACAGCATTTTTCAAAGACGTCGAAATTTTCGCCAAAAATCCAAAGGGGTAAGCCTTACTTTTTTGGTCATTTTCGGAGCCGAGAATTTCTCGTCTCGGAATCGATTCGTATGCCCATCTCTAGAGTAATTCGACCCCCAGGAACTCAGAAAACACATCAAAAAGAGCGTAGGACCAGCAGCAGAGAAATGACGATGAAAATCATGAGTTTTTCGGCCGTAACTTTTCAGCTCTAGCTCGCAGCGTATTGGGACTGCGCTTAATCGATTCCTCTCGCAAAATTACGTCGGAATAGTGCCTCAAAGAATGTATTGCAGCATTTTTCAAAGACGTCGAAATTTTCGCCAAAAATCCAAAGGGGTAAGCCTTACTTTTTTGGTCATTTTCGGAGCCGAGAATTTCTCGTCTCGGAATCGATTCGTATGACCATCTCTAGAGTAATTCGACCCCTAGGAACTCAGAAAACACATCAAAAAGAGCGTAGGACCAGCAGCAGAGAAATGACGATGAAAATCATGAGTTTTTCGGCCGTAACTTTTCAGCTATCGCTCGCAGCGTATTGGGACTGCGCTTAATCGATTCCTCTCGCAAAATTACGTCGGAATAGTGCCTCAAAAAATTTATTACAGCATTTTTCAAAGACGTCGAAATTTTCGCCAAAAATCCAAAGGGGTAAGCCTTACTTTTTCGGTCATTTTCGGAGCCGAGAATTTCTCGTCTCGGAATCGATTCGTATGCCCATCTCTAGAGTAATTCGACCCCCAGGAACTCAGAAAACACATCAAAAAGAGCGTAGGACCAGCAGCAGAGAAATGACGATGAAAATCATGAGTTTTTCGGCCGTAACTTTTCAGCTCTAGCTCGCAGCGTATTGGGACTGCGCTTAATCGATTCCTCTCGCAAAATTACGTCGGAATAGTGCCTCAAAGAATGTATTGCAGCATTTTTCAAAGACGTCGAAATTTTCGCCAAAAATCCAAAGGGGTAAGCCTTACTTTTTTGGTCATTTTCGGAGCCGAGAATTTCTCGTCTCGGAATCGATTCGTATGACCATCTCTAGAGTAATTCGACCCCTAGGAACTCAGAAAACACATCAAAAAGAGCGTAGGACCAGCAGCAGAGAAATGACGATGAAAATCATGAGTTTTTCGGCCGTAACTTTTCAGCTATCGCTCGCAGCGTATTGGGACTGCGCTTAATCGATTCCTCTCGCAAAATTACGTCGGAATAGTGCCTCAAAAAATTTATTACAGCATTTTTCAAAGACGTCGAAATTTTCGCCAAAAATCCAAAGGGGTAAGCCTTACTTTTTTGGTCATTTTCGGAGCCGAGAATTTCTCGTCTCGGAATCGATTCGTATGCCCATCTCTAGAGTAATTCGACCCCCAGGAACTCAGAAAACACATCAAAAAGAGCGTAGGACCAGCAGCAGAGAAATGACGATGAAAATCATGAGTTTTTCGGCCGTAACTTTTCAGCTCTAGCTCGCAGCGTATTGGGACTGCGCTTAATCGATTCCTCTCGCAAAATTACGTCGGAATAGTGCCTCAAAGAATTTATTGCAGCATTTTTCAAAGACGTCGAAATTTTCGCCAAAAATCCAAAGGGGTAAGCCTTACTTTTTTGGTCATTTTCGAAGCCGAGAATTTGTCGTCTCGGAATCGATTCGTATGACCATCTCTAGAGTAATTCGACCCCCGGGAACTCAGAAAACACATCAAAAAGAGCGTAGGACCAGCAGCAGAGAAATGACGATGAAAATCATGAGTTTTTCGGCCGTAACTTTTCAGCTATCGCTCGCAGCGTATTGGGACTGCGCTTAATCGATTCCTCTCGCAAAATTACGTCGGAATAGTGCCTCAAAAAATTTATTACAGCATTTTTCAAAGACGTCGAAATTTTCGCCAAAAATCCAAAGGGGTAAGCCTTACTTTTTTGGTCATTTTCGGAGCCGAGAATTTCTCGTCTCGGAATCGATTCGTATGCCCATCTCTAGAGTAATTCGACCCCCAGGAACTCAGAAAACACATCAAAAAGAGCGTAGGACCAGCAGCAGAGAAATGACGATGAAAATCATGAGTTTTTCGGCCGTAACTTTTCAGCTCTAGCTCGCAGCGTATTGGGACTGCGCTTAATCGATTCCTCTCGCAAAATTACGTCGGAATAGTGCCTCAAAGAATGTATTGCAGCATTTTTCAAAGACGTCGAAATTTTCGCCAAAAATCCAAAGGGGTAAGCCTTACTTTTTTGGTCATTTTCGGAGCCGAGAATTTCTCGTCTCGGAATCGATTCGTATGACCATCTCTAGAGTAATTCGACCCCTAGGAACTCAGAAAACACATCAAAAAGAGCGTAGGACCAGCAGCAGAGAAATGACGATGAAAATCATGAGTTTTTCGGCCGTAACTTTTCAGCTATCGCTCGCAGCGTATTGGGACTGCGCTTAATCGATTCCTCTCGCAAAATTACGTCGGAATAGTGCCTCAAAAAATTTATTACAGCATTTTTCAAAGACGTCGAAATTTTCGCCAAAAATCCAAAGGGGTAAGCCTTACTTTTTTGGTCATTTTCGGAGCCGAGAATTTCTCGTCTCGGAATCGATTCGTATGCCCATCTCTAGAGTAATTCGACCCCCAGGAACTCAGAAAACACATCAAAAAGAGCGTAGGACCAGCAGCAGAGAAATGACGATGAAAATCATGAGTTTTTCGGCCGTAACTTTTCAGCTCTAGCTCGCAGCGTATTGGGACTGCGCTTAATCGATTCCTCTCGCAAAATTACGTCGGAATAGTGCCTCAAAGAATGTATTGCAGCATTTTTCAAAGACGTCGAAATTTTCGCCAAAAATCCAAAGGGGTAAGCCTTACTTTTTTGGTCATTTTCGGAGCCGAGAATTTCTCGTCTCGGAATCGATTCGTATGACCATCTCTAGAGTAATTCGACCCCTAGGAACTCAGAAAACACATCAAAAAGAGCGTAGGACCAGCAGCAGAGAAATGACGATGAAAATCATGAGTTTTTCGGCTGCAACTTTTCAGCTATCGCTCGCAGCGTATTGGGACTGCGCTTAATCGATTCCTCTCGCAAAATTACGTCGGACATTAATTCCTTGGATAATGAAAATATTTCATGTGTCTAGAATCGTAGAGTATAATTTTTTTCGAACACTTGAGAAAATTCAGTGGAAAAAGTAAAACCGACATTCCGAGTGTCCGAAAATCAGCCCTTAACCCTCGATTTAATTCACATGAAATTCAAATTTCTTTATACTTTTTCGTACAACTCGTCTATAGAATCTTGAGATCACACAATCAATTTTATCTTTGTCGTAAAAAAATTTTCACATGTAAATTCAACTCCATATAATTCCGGAGGAAACGGAATTAACAATTTTATTCATAATAACTAATCTGGTCCTTCAATGATGCTGAGAATGTCACTAATCTGATTTTTCATCGTAAGCGAAAAATAGGGTTTAAAGTAAAAGATTAAAATGAGTCTCTCATTGTATATGCAAACAGAAAATGTATAGTATATGTAATTGTATTTTTCGATCATAGTCAGCTATAAACTATTTTTTGCAGTAACAATTTCGAAAGTTTGATGTAAGTGCAGTCAAAAAATTCGTTTCAAGTTTTTACTTTGGTAATTGAAAGAATGTAACAAACTGTAAATCAGAATCACAATCCATTCAGGCTGTTAGTGCAACTGTATCCATTTCACTTAAGGTGGCTTCCGAGACTTTAATAACAACATTTGTACTAGGCAAATTTAATGAGAGGATGAAATAAGTCTTGATCTGTTCACCGATGTGGAGAAATAGTGAGGCTGGTGGTTGAAATTATGAAAAAAGAGCCAACTAAAAATGCTGCGTTTGACATGATGTCCTGCGGGAGTGTGGCAGATTGTCACTTGCAGTGTCAATATAAAATCATTTTCCAACATGTGAGCATATTAAAGCTGTTGTTGAACATTGAAACTAGTTAGATGTCCAATCTATAGTGAGATATAAAAACTAGTTAGATGTTGAAGCGGCAGTCAGACATTAAAAGTAGTTGGATGTAAAGGCTATAGTTAGATATAAAAACTAGCTAGATGTTAACGCGGTAGTTAGATATAAAAACTAGTTAGATGTTAAAGCTGTAGTTAAATATAAAAACTAGTTAAATGCTAAAACAATGAACTTCACGTTGAATGCAGCATTTTTCATTGGCCTTTTTTCAAAATTTAAATCCTTAGCCTCACTTTTTCTGCGCGTCATTGAAAGATACAAGCTTCGTTCCATCCCCTAATTAAATTTTGCCAAGACAAATGTTTTCATTAAAACTCACGGGAGCAACCTTAAATATTCAGATACTGTTAGCGACTCCCGCTTCTAATTTAAAATTAAAAAAAATTTCGAAAAAATCTCCCCACTTCGGCTCTAAGCATAAAAATTTTGATATCTGACACATGATTTTTCAAAATTTTTCCAGATCTTCAAATCACTTTGATAAATAAGATGATTTTGAAAAATTGTAAAAAATTCGAACCGTATTAAAAAAATCCAAAATAAAAAAAAATCAGTGCTTTCCAAAGTAGGAACAACCGTATAAAAAATTGCGGGCCAAATCCGAGAGGTCAAGGAGTGTACGTAGGTCGAAGTGAGCTGGACTGCCCCATATATAATATACACAGACGGCCAAGTCTAAGGGTCGCTCATTCAATTCCAGGCGCGCAACTTATTCCGGCTGATTTAGTTTGCTAGAAATTCATAGCGTCCGCCTCCGCGGCGTTGATATACGATGAGCATTGTTGCGGGGCCTCGACTCCCCTTAGCAGCCCGCAACCCTTGTTCGACCCCTTCCAACCTCCCGTCCGGTCGTCTGCTATGCCGGCTTTTTAGTCCGGTGCATTAGGAACACGATATTTCACCGCTCTTCCCTTTCCCCGCAGGAGCAGCTAGTCTTAAGGCTTCGTTCGCAAGTCCAGTTTTGAGCTCGCTCAGACCAAGAACGGGATGAATTTTATACGACGCCTTTGTCCCCCCGAGGAATAATCCGTCATTTTTTAACCACGTCATCCGTGATTTAGCCCCCTTTTCTCTAACACTTTGAATGGAATTAAGCTTATTTCCCGCTCGTTTTCAATTTTTTGTTTCTTTTCTGTCTTTTTTTTTCTTTCGTTCGGTTCGCCAGCATTTTCTATTGTCTTTTCTCCTGGGTTGGCGTTTTTTTCTCGCTACTTTCTTTCTTGCTCTGGTTTTTTGCTCAGATACGAGGAAAAGGATAATTAAGGATCAGGCCCAGTTTGCTTTGAAAAAGGATCCGCAGCAGTAATTTTTCTCAGTCACTGTCATGCGCGAGCTTATTTCCGAATTTCAATTGTTAAAATTGTAATGATGCAAAGAGATGTTTAAATCTTTTGGCAAAGTTTCATGGGAAGAGAATTTTTGCTTTTCATTGTGTAAAGTAAAGTATTTAAAAGTAATTCGGTCACGTCGATTAATTTCCGTCTGCAAATAACAATTGCAAAAGTTGTGGGTAATTAGTTATTAAATTAAATTAAAAAAATTAAATTAGTTAGATATTGAAACTGTAGTGGTCATGAAATATAGTTAGGTTTTAAAGCTGTAGTTAGACATTAAAAGTAGTTGGATGTTAAAGCTATAGTTGGACATTCAAACTAGTTGGTTATTAAAACTGTAGTTAGATATGAAAACTAGTTAGATGTTGAAGCTGTAGTTAGACATTAAAAGTAGTTGGATATTAAAGCTACAGTTAGATATAAAAACTAGTTAGATGTTAAAGCTGTAGTTAGACATTAGAAGTAGTTAGATATTAAAACTGAGATTGGACATTGAAAGTAATTAGATGTTAAAACTAGTTAAATGTAAAAGAAATGAGCTTCACTTTTCACATACGGTAAAAAGCTCTTCCTAACGAGCTTCCTAACCTTTTTGTATTCACCCTGCATATTTCTGATCGTCCCAAGCGAGAGAATGAAAGAAGATCTAACGGAAAACGAACCGCAGGGTAAAAAAAATCCGCAAGTAAACCAATCAGGTAATTTTTATAAGAATCCAGGGACATCGAGACCGTTTGGTTCAGGGATTATGGGAGCTGAGCTACGGCTAGGCTTGGCTGTATAAGGTGCCTTATACCTCCGTTAGGCTAGCCTCCACCTACAAACTGCTTTCACCAGCAGCGGATGGTGGAGATGAGTTATTATATAATCGGATTCGGTTAATCCCAGCTGCCATCCGTACAAACGCAAAGCCGATTTTGGTTTACTGGGGATCTTTAGGCTCGCGGGGTCAGTTTCTAGAAACCCGACGACGAAATGGCTCAAGTTCTCTACAACCCTTCGGCTGATTTACAGGATCGACAAATTCACCCCTTTTCAATACCTCGCCCTTTACAGCATGCAATTTTGACCGTCGAGTTGAGAGGGACAGGCCATGAAAACACCATTTTTCGGTGACTTTTCTTCACTTTACAAGCCAATCGAATCACTGGATTCATCATCAAATGTAATAAAAATCTTTTCATCCTAATATAGCACTTTCCTTTCTTCGTAAAACCCGTTTCATAGGTTTTGTAAAATTTTTCTCTTTACTTGCAGTGTTTTTCTCAATTCATTTTCGAAATATAGCAGTTTTGTGCTCAGCACTTCGATTGTATGGTCCAATAAATTCTAGATTTTTTCAACTAACCGGTTCAGAAATCATTGTCCAAGTTTGTTTTCGCAGTTCGGTTGTATTTTTTTCCTGCGAGCCAACAAATCGGATCAGTTTCCCGACAACATCGAAGGAACAAAAATTCTAAATCGTATCCAGCTGCATCCCCTGCTTTTGTAAATCGACTAGCATAACTGTGAGGTCATTAAATGAGTTTCTCCGTTTATTGCAAATATCCTCATCATGCCTTATCAAAGCGTTTCTCAATTCCGTCGTTTAATCTCTTCCTCTCGCATTCGAAAAATTAAACTCGCAATTCCTTTCCGGTTCCTTCTAGCATTTCGGTGCCCATCCAATTTGGTGGTATTTGCCATGGCAGCCAAGCTTCGTATTTCTCCGAGTATTTCTTCCCCGATCCTTCCCTCTCTCTCTCTCTCTTTTCCGCGCTCTTCGGTCCCTTTGACTTTGTGCAAAATGTCTCGAAAGTCGGTGCCCGTACCTACTTCGGCAATTTTCTCCATCGGGTCGGCGTTTGCTGTGGCTAAAAGAGGAGGCCGCGGCTTGCGGGGGTGGAAAATGAAGTCAACAGCCCTCTCTTTCCTCTTTCCTCTTTCCTCTTTCCTCTTTCCTCTCGACTCACCACTTTTCTCTCTTTCCTCCCCCCTCACACCGAGCAGTCACCGCAGGACGAGGTTTAAGGTTCAACGTTGAGTAGCGAAGAGGAGAAGGTCGTCGGGCTCTCGGAATTTAAAAGAGTAAAAGCATTGTTTACCAACTCTCTGAAATAAATTACCCACCCGCCGAGCCAGGCTGCCCGTCGTTCAAGCCGCGGGAAAACCTCGATGAAACTTCACATCGCCTCGCGGCTCGAGCAGTTTCTTTGACGCCATTTGAGCTAGAATCGATAGAGAGACTCGCCGACTTTTGGTCCGGCTTGTCCGAACTTCAAAGAAGATCGAAAATCTTCATTGCTAGAGATACCCGGGCGAAGAACTCGTAACGATCCAAACGTTTTATCCAGGTCTTCCTCGTCACGGCATTCCTCAAACTTTCAAACATTTTTCAGACTCAAAGGGTATTCGGACTCTACCGAAAGTCGAAAAATCCGATCGGTTCGTTTTTTCATCGCAAAAAAATGCAACTTCGGAGAAACAAAAACAAAAGAAGAAGAACAATTTTCTCTGTACACCAAATTTTCCGATGAATTTTAGTTCAAGGTTATGTAGTACTCCTACCTTTACCGACTGAGAATACTCACCCTTTTTTGGATGCGGGAAATCAAGACGATTTTTGACGATTTTCGGAATATAAGTAACTTTCCTGAATTCCGGAACAATAGAACGACGCACCGTCGAAATTTCAAGTCTTTCCGTTCGTTTGTTTATTCAGTATAGGAAGAAAAAGGGTGAGTTTGCTCGGTCGGTAAAGGTTGGAGTACTACAAAACCTTAATGAATCAGGTGCTCCGAGATTATTCAAAAGCTTGAAAAATTCAGCTGCACATTTCCGCTGAAATGAATCATTTTGAAATGAGAATAACATGTTTTCTGGCAGTTTTATTCCCGCCGAATCTAAAAAGAAAGAGCCAATAAACGTCAAAACTAGATGACGAGTAATTAAATTCGCCAATTATACAGACTGAGGCGTAAATTTTTCGGTAACGAACGAATATGCATGTGCGGTGTGTTTTTTTTTTTTTGGCATTTTTTTTTTAAAACGTGAAATACATCCGCTACGATGAAAAAATTTGGTGAAAACGATCCTCGTTGTCTGGGCGATAAAACCAATCTATTTTCGGTTTAATAGCTCAATTTTCCTCAAAGTATTCCCGATAATGAATCGCTCCTACTCAAAGGACCGATTTAATAGCATCGCGGAAGCAGAGAGACGCGGAGATTTAGCTTTTGCACACGCTGCTAGTCACTCGGTCTCGAAGCTCTTACTCGACAGAATCATTGATTTTCACCCACCCCCATGCCCCATGCCTCATCCCCTATGAACCCCATTCGGTCAGGAGTAAGAGATAAAAATGTATAACTATCCGCGAAAAAGGTTCACGGTGGGTACCTAAATTTTATCGACTGAATTATCCTTCGACGTGTTCCGCTTTTCTATCTTCCTTTTATATAGTTCTGCTTCTCTCTGCCCGGTTCATTCTTTCCTTTTTCTTTTCCTTTTGTGTTCTACGTTTGAACTGGCTCGAAGTGAGAATGAACTAAAAGACGATACCGAGGATAAAGCTTCATTCAAATTCGCATAACTCTTTAGAGTGATTACAATTGTAAAAATACTAGGTTTTTTTTGTTTTTCCAACATTAAATCTGCAGTTTGTTTAGCTTAAGAATAGAGAAATGATTCGTTGTATTTACCTGAAAATATGGTGAAGGAACTGTAATTTGATTCGAGAAAAAGTGATCAGAACAAGAATTTGTGCCATCAAGTGAAAGTAAATTTATTCGAATTAGCAAAACATTTCTTTCGCCATATTTGGTAAATTGTGTTTTCTTTTTTTGTGTGTGTGTGTGTGTGTACAGAATTTTTTCAATTAAATAAGGTCTAAACATCAATTTATTGCTGCCTAAGTATCAAATTATCGTAATAGTTGTAACTAAAAAAATATAACAGGACTGACCACAGTTGAAAAAGATGTTTTAAGATCACAGCTTCGAAACTGATTTTCATTCCTCATTCAGCTTTACATTCCTCCTTTCAAATGAAAAATAAAAATATTTAACGACATCTGTTATACGGTAGTAACCGCAACTATAAATTACTTTGACTGTCCTTGTCCAATCTGAAATCGGAACTGAAATACGCTGATTCAAAAGCAATGTATACGCCGTGTATTATTCAGCTGATAAAGCCGAAACGATAGTTTCATGGTGGTTGGACGCCATGGTGGAGGATGGTGGGTATGAGGATGGGAGTTGGTGCATTTCAAAGACGAGAGAGCCTGCTGGAGAGTTTCGAGGGAAGACAAAGGTTATGAATTATTAATGCTATGTATTTCATAAATCGTACACGCGTTCAAACCCCATAGTAATATTTTTATCCCCTACTTCATCCCTGAAAACTCTTACCTCTTCTATACACTCTTTCATATATTCCGAATATATTTTCCTTTTTTGCTTCTCTATTATAGTTTCGATTTACAATAAATATAGATTGCTATTCACGTCATGTTTTTTTAATGCAAATGATAACAACAACAACAACAACAACAATAACAACAAAATAAACACACTGTGAAAAAATGATGCAATAAAAGTATAGTTACATCGTTCATTCATCCTGTTAAGTCGAGTTGAATCAGCTTAGCTTAAATTACAAGTTTTGATATTTCAGATTTCAGTATGAAATTAGTGGGAAAAAACGAATCCAAACAAAGTATGAATTCATGTAATTTTTTATCCCATACTTCTACATGCTTTTGACATAATAATAAGAGTAAAAGGTAACCAGTTTATGTCAAAGATATTGATATAATTAATTTACGTTAGATAGTTTAATGCAAGAAAAAATTAAAGAAAAAGAATTATTTATGGCTTCTGATTCGCTCATTGACAGGGATCAATTTTTTCGTTTTTTTTTCTAATTTCACACGATCAACTCTAGAAAGTTCTTGCTATCTCGAAATATAAAAGAAAAAAGGAACAAAATAAAAAAAATAATAACCAAATCTCAATCAGGCAATATTGAAAAACGAGAAACTGTATCAAGAAACAAGAAATAGGATATCCGCACAAAATCGAGAAAAAAACACAGACCGCACAAACGAACACAGACACACAATAAGGCAAATGAAAGATAATAGAAAACGAGTTTTTGATGAACGCAACGAGAAAAACCTGGTGTAATATAAAGTAGGTATTGAATTAAGCATGTACTACGTAATATTACCGGACACGATTGCAGTATAAGTTGTATTTTACGATGTAATAAAAGTCGTCACATTACATCCGTGGGCATATAAATATAGAATATAACGCAAAACGTGAACGTGCAGCTGTAGAGTCAAAAGAGGCATTTATATCTATTCCGGATTTATACAGACGTATAAAATGAGCCGAATTTCATCGCGTTGACTATAGTTTTTGACCAACGACAATAATTCCCGGATAAAAACGAGGAAAAGTTCGGAACGTTACGCTGGAATATCGCATCCCCGATTATACGTATAGATATAACATGTATGCTGCAGCCGGAAAAAGGGGCGGGGGTGAAAATAGAAAAACCTCTACGTGCTCGCAGCTACTTTCTAGCGCTGCAGGGCCATTACGAAGTCGAAAAACTAGACGGGCAACCGACCGTAAGCTCAGCCAATGCCCGAGATTTTATAAAAGCCAGTTTCACCGTGATTTGTACATACAGCTATCGAGCATTATTACACCTCTATAGATATATTCGCTGAACGGCGAAACGATCTGCCCGACAAGTGTTTGCGTGTGTGTGTGTGAAGCGTATAACCTGCAACCCATAGTTGGAACTTTATTCAAAAACCATTGGGAAAAAGGCACGAGTAAGTAATAACTAGCGTTAAGGATGTATCAAACGTAGTACATGTCAAGGCAAAGCGCTGTAAAGGCAGAAATATTACGTGTCAAATCTACTTATTTAACGCGATGTAGCAGTCCTACCTTTACCGACCGAGCCAACTCATCCGTTTTCTTCCTATATTAAATAAACAAACGAACGGAATGGGTTGAAATTTCGACGGTGTATAGCTCTTTTCTAGCGAACTGTATAGCGACACGTGTCCAAAAACCACATATTTTTTTGACGATTTTCAGGATATGAGTAACCTTCCTCGATTCCGTTACAAAAGAGCAATGGACCGTCGAAATTTCAACCCATTCCGTCCGTTTGTTTATTTAATATAGGAAGAAAACGGATGAGTTTGCTCGGCCGGTAAAGGTAGAACTGCTACAACGCGTTAAATGCGCGCAGCCTAAGTGACGTTCTGAAATATCCGATATGGCTTGGATATGGAGGGTAGAGGTAAGGAAAAGTATCTCCTATGAGTTTTCAACTGAAAAATGGTCCATCCATTAGCGACAAATAGTGGTTCAAGAAGTCACCAGAATGTTCTTAAACCTTTAAGTCACACATTATTTTGCTAAATCAATTTTTATAACAAAACAGTATTCTATGGTTTTTGGGATCGCCGATTACGAACTTTAAATCTGATTCCAAAAATTCAAGATGGCGGATCCAATATGGCAGATGAAAATTTCAAATTTATACACAGAGCAAAAGTGAGATAGAGAGAAAGAGAGAGATTCGAAAACAAGGAAAAGGATCAAAAAAATTTTGTCCTCAAATCTGGCACTAAATTTTTTTCGTCTTTTCTTCTTTTCGTAGGAGCAAAAAATGGGGACTATTTCGCTAATCGGGGTCGTGGCAGGCTGCGAAAGCGAAATGAGCACGGGTATAATTTGGTACGGCGTCTTGTGTGTACTACCGGCGTTAATATATCCTCGGCCTTATTATTCCGAGGAGAGAGAGAGAGAGAGAGAGAGAGAAAGAGAGAAAGAGAGAGACAGAGAGGCGAAGACGGAGCCCATTATGTTCCAAGAACCCCTTAGCTTATAGTTCAGCCATTCCAGTATCTCTCCGCGCTCGCATTGCAGGTTACGTGCTGCACAGCAAAGCTACTTTCCATCCCCGTCGACGCGTTGTAACCGTGCAGCCATACTTATCACCTACTTTCGAGTCACTCGAGCCGAAGCGATAAGTGAAAGCACTTATATAAATGCAGTCTCGTAATTAGAACCCTACGAGGTACTTGATTGCCAAGACTCTGTATGATGAGGTAATTAATGCCAAATGATATCTCACCTTTGAAATTTGTTCGGAAGTCTCCACTCGTTCAGCACCAAGTTGAAGGTGCCAAGTTCATTACGCTAAAGCTGATGTACCGAGTACGTAGTTTGTGAAAATTAAATTGAGACGACTTTTGTTTGCTCACGACTTGAAATAAAGTGATCAAGTGACAAAGTAATATTGCAACAAGGTAAAAAGTAACGAAGTGAAAAGGAGGCGAAGTAGAAACGTAACAAGGTAACCATTGTTAAAAAAAAGTGACTGAGTAAGGGCGTGATATAGCGCTAAGATAATCGCGTTATAAACTATTGAAATAACAAAATAATACCTAGTAATACTGTAAAAAAGTAACGAAGTAATAAACTAAAAAACGATTGGAGTAACAGATTAACTAACGACTTAAATAACGAAGGATCAATGCCGTGAAGCATGAAAGTGGCAAAGTAACAAAGTGACGACGTTACAAACTACCGAAGTAACTGAGTAACAATCGACACAAATAACAAAGAATGAAATTAATAAAGCAGCACTGTATTAAAGTATCGAAGTATCAAAGTAACAAGGTTACAAAGTGACGAAGTAACAAACTTCTGAAGTAACAGAGTAACAAAGTAGTCAAGTAATAACAATGTCTGAAAATGATAAAGCATCAAATTAACAACGTAATCGAGCATCAAAATAACGACGTAACAATTTAAACTACTGAAGTAACAATCAACTAGCTACTAAAGTGACGAGCTAAAAACATGGCGTATTAGAAGAGTGAAAGATTTTCAAAAAGTACTGAAACAGGTAAACGGATTCGAATGAACCCCAACAACATTGATTGTACAGATTTGTTTATACTGAGTCAAGAATGAAGAAGGAAATAAATATTTAAACTCGTCACATCGTGCGAATGAAAGATCGTCGTAAAAGTAAAGTGCAGCGTAGGTCAGTGGAATCCCAGTTCCTGAAGGATAAGGGACCGACCCTAAAGAAAATATATCGAAACGGAGGTCTTTCGTCTCGGTTCACATCGCGTGTCAGGGTTCTGCAATTTCGGCAGGCCAGACCTTCGTTTTCGAGAAATGTCAATTTTAAGGGTCGTGAAAAGTAAACGAAACGAATAAAAAGGGAAGAAGGGAAGTACAGGGGAAAAAAGAAATAGCCAAGGACTTCCAGTCGTCATGATTTTCGAAATATGAACCGAAGTCACGTTTCGGGTAGCAAAAAAAAATTTCATAAACAAAACTGCACAGAAAAAAAAATTCCAGATGCAGATGCGGGAAGAAAATGTTATACTTGCATAGCGTGGTGTCAGTATACATGGTGTGTCTAAAACTCCTACGAAACGCCCCATTCTTCGAGGTCAAGACCTTTAAATGAGACGTGTACCAACTGTCTAAAAAAATCCCTATATTGCTAGGGAATTATTTTTCTTTCGAACGCTACCCTGCTCGGTAATGCCATCACGTAAAGTTATGGTGTGAATTATTTAAAGTCCCGCTCATTTTTTCCCCACACAGATTCAACGTCATGACAATAAATCGCCACCGATCTAGGGTATTTTGGTGCCGTTGGTACACATCTTACTTAAGTCCAGTTCAGCGGGAGAGAGAAACTTTTTTGTAGAAAAAAGCTGCACCCGTAGGCATACCATGTATACTCACACCAGAGGCTGGGGTCAAAATGATGAAGGAAAGACGAGGATCGTTTTAAATTTCTACCACTCTGCACCCGCTGGCGACTTCCTCTTTGTCGAATCCTATATATTAATAATTTGCATAATCTAGGGGAGAATGAATTCTCGAAGCGAGTTCACGTCGCGGGTGGAAAGTAGTGAACAGAGGGTGCAAAGACGCCCCCGCGACGAATTCCAATATCTCTCGTACCGATTCGACGAATCGTAGCGATTTTTCAACTTGATTAAACTCTATATTTGAATTATCGATTTTTTTTTGTTTTTTTGTGTTTTTTTTTTTTTTTTACAACAAACCTGAATTAAAACTTGCGACGTTTTAACGGCTTCGACGTAGATATTTATATATGTCATGAATATATTTGTTCTCTGTGTTCTCTGACAGATATTTTTTAATATAATATTTCCGTCTCTCATATTCTGTTTTATTAAATTCGTTTCCAGTTTTTGCCTGTAGAAACATTTTTCAACAAGTTTCTTCTATTTTTTCTACCAATGAAATTGACGACCGCGAATCCTTCGCAAAGATAAAGAAATAACAATGAATTATGAAAAGTATAAAACTAAAGCAAAGGAAGATTTCGAAATAATGCAAAAGAAAGAAAAAAATCACACTAAATGGAGATTACAAGAAACTAGAGACAGAAAAAAATAAAAAAATATCGACAAAAGAATTCTTTGAAGAATCTCTTACTTTATCTACTTGGTATAGTAAAATCGAGAATATAGAGAAGGAAAAGGGAAGGGATGGAAAAAAGAAAAAAATGAAACGGACAGAATTAACTGGATAGAAAGAACGAAATAAAATTGAAAAAATAAAAAATAATTCCTTTGTGCCGGTTGAACGCCGCAGAAAAGAGCAACCACGGCGAACTATTCTCTCGCCGCGGTATTTCACAACTCTCTCTTCACTTGTACGTGTATTGCGCAACGCTCTTTGGCAAAACCAATTTTTATTTATTTTTACTTTCCCGAAGTAGTTTTTTTTTTTTTTTTTTTTTTCATCGCATTTCACCAGTTTTTCAAATATTTGTCTCAAGTTTTATGAAAACTGCGAACCTCGTTTTTCTCACACAAATCGAGTTTTATATTATAATAAAGATGGAGAAAAATTCTCTGTATTCAAGCGTTGAAAGAAGAGTACTGAAAGTAATTTATTGCTACGATGGATAATTGTTTGGGCGCAAAAAATTTCGCGTAAAAAAAAAAAAAAAAAAAAAAAAAAAGAAATCTTCGACGAGTTTCATTTCGTTAGTGAATTAATCAGTTGGGAGAAAATTTTCAGCTTTATTCGGATGGTGGCGAGACGGACAGATCAGCGGTATGTACCTACCTACTCTGAGGATCTGTATGAGCCCGCCGAGTGAAAGCAATTAAATTGAAAGAGTCCCTCAGGGCTGGTTTGGATACATGAAGCTGAAAGACGGAAATTGAAGAGAAGAAAGCAAGACGAGTGGGAGGGTTGAAAAAAAAAACAAAAAAGAAAAAAAAGAAAAGAAAAAAGAGAAACAAATTAATTACAAAAAATAAAACTTCAGCGAAACAGAAAGGCAGAAGGAACTTTTATATCTCTCGGGAGCGAATCGACGCGCGATTGAATGGCCGCTCGATTAAAGAAAAACAACCGTTGCACCCCATTTTCAGAGGTAAAAGTACATAATTATCAGTCGTGACGGCTGCAGAGTCGCCGAAATTGGTATATTGGAAAACGATTTTGCGTCCCAATATATACCTAAGCTGATAGCTTTCTTGCGACACAGTTTTCATTCTTTAGTTTTTACAAGGAAGAGTTTGGTTAACGAAGTCAAAACAGAGTTAAGGTGTAGATCAAGGGAACCGTTTTATTCAAAAAAGACTGACGTTTCGTACATGAGAAAAAGTAGCCATGCACAGATCGGGGAACAAAAATTAGATATAGAAGGAATCTCGTGTACCTAGAAGATATCTAGAGTGGCTGGTTGCGGATATTGGGTCTACGCTGTCCCTGTCGATAAGGTAGAATACGATCAAGTAAAATTGTCATGTTTCACAAGGAACCAAAAATAAAAAGATGCGTTATGAAGATGAGAATAAACTACAAACTGATGAGTAAGATTCTATGCTGAAAACCACCTACAATATCCTGTCGATAAGGTAGAACACGATCAAATAAAATTGCCATATTTTACCAGAAACTGAAAACAAAAAGATGCGTTATGAAGATAAGACTAAATTACAAACTGATGAGTAAGATTCTATGCTGAAAACCACCTAAAATTCCCTGTCGATAAGGTAGAATACGATCAAATAAAATTGTCATGTTTCACAAGAAACAAAAAACAAAAAGATGCGTTATGAAGATGAGACTAAACTACAAACTAATGAATAAAATTCTATGGTGTGCGGGACAGTGAATCGAAGTAAGCAATTCGGTTCCCACAACGTCCACATTTGGGACTGTATACATACCTAATTAAGCTACTGAATTGTGGGTGTCTGCAGCGTGCGGAAAGCTGGCACTGATTAATGGAAACTATTATACAGAGGATTTTGTGACACACGGTAAGAGATGATCCTCGAGCTCCATTGTCTTCCGTGAGAGCTGCAGAGTTGCATAGCCAATTATCGAGTTTCGCAAGGAGACCGGAGGGCGAATGGGGGAGATTCACGGGTGGTGGATGTGTAGGCTGGAGAAATATGGAGCTTTGCCCCTTTCCGGAGGCGGGAGTTCAAGCCCACATCACCTTACACCGAGAAGTAATTATCTTCGAAGAGAGAGGAAACCACTGCATCTAGTAACAATATTCATGTATACAGCATTGCAAGTGTGTAGAGACTTGTGCTCTGGGTGAATAATAACACTGAGAGTTTGCACAAAATGACTGTGACTATCAATATCACATCGATCACTTTTTGAAACCTGCCAAATGAACGTAAGGTTAATTAAAATGTCAAGACAGGAAAAAAAATCATCTGAGAAATTTCTCACTGCCGGTATAATTATAACGAGGCACGTGTTCAAGATCCATGTTGTTCAACGACGCCATCTTGCGATGGAAAATAAACTACTGCAGCATCACCGTATTTCACAATTAGAGTATTTTTTGGTCCGGGATTTTGCCGTGCTTCAACTCAATGCAACAAAATCAGACTCTGACAGCTTGCACGGAACTTTCTGTACAGTGTTTTCCGTGTTAGTGACCAGGAACGATCAGCTGATTAACCGTCCTGACGCCATCTTGTCTTGATCATCACTTGTCTCAATATCCAGTCAAGTATTTATATTTAGACGCACGTTAAGTTACAAAAAAGGGAAAACGTTGAACTATCCAGTTGCTCAGATGCTGTTCAAAGCGGATCGTAGGTGTATGAATGTCATCGCTTGTATCGAAAATCGAATTTCCGCTCGAGGGTGAAGTAACGGAAGTTGACGCGGTTTGCCAGAGCGTTGTCGAAAGTAGCGGAAACAGATTGTGTTAATCGTAACAAACGAATATAACGCTTGAACGGCGAGTATAAACTCATGGGGAATACACATTCTACTCTCCCTTTTCATCTCTCTCTCTCTCTCTCTCTCTCTGTACGTTTTCAAAACCAGTGATATTCCGCTTTGTGGTCAGGTCGAAACAATGGATGGCAGTGTTGTGGAGCATGGATATGCAACTAACTCCCCCTTCCCTTTTAACAAGCGCATAGCATGCACTTGATATATTAAAGCGGTATATAACGTATACATATACTTCACATGTATTCATGTACATACAAGTTGCATCAACTCCGCATTCACCGCACAATTCGCAAGGTACGGTATGTAGAACTGAAACCATTCTTGGTTTGCAATCGATGTGCGGATGTATCCATTGAGAGAGAATAGAGATTGGAGAAACCGAATTGCAACTGTTCAACAACTGTGAAACTTTTCCTTTTTTTTTTTTTTTTTTTTTTTTTACCCTTTTTCCACAAAAGTCTCTGATGATTTTTGGGAAAGGCAATTGAATGATTTATTTGTATGACTGGTATTGAAATGGATATCTATTTTCTCTTGTTTTCATTCGATGTCACTGCGTTCGAAGTATTTTTGAATTTCAATTTTGCACCTCGCTTACGGTTATTTGACCAATAGTTAATCGACGAACGACGAATTCGCTGTCATATTTATTACGCTGTCTGAAAGTCTGCGAGAAATTAATCGAGCATTTTTAAAAAAATCTTTCGACGTCTTTGAGTTACTTTCAGTAACTACGTCTTTTTCTTTCTATCTGCATCCAGATGCGCCGCGCTTCGATTATTATAAGCGTTTATTTTCTACTCTGATATAATTTCGATACCGTCGATGTACGTGTCTGGTTACGTGCATTCGCAAAATGGCACGTACACGCGGAATTAATTCAAAGTGGAATATCATGTTCCGAAATGGAGTCTACAATCATATGCATTACTGGATACGTTGAAAGAGGAGACGATTTTGTCGC
Source organism: Diprion similis (assembly GCF_021155765.1). Lineage (NCBI taxonomy): Eukaryota > Metazoa > Arthropoda > Insecta > Hymenoptera > Diprionidae > Diprion > Diprion similis. The sequence goes on from NC_060114.1 coordinate 18,692,466, forward strand.
ACCGAGTTTATAACGTGTCCCCTTATGCGCATGCGTCAAGTCGTTCGAATTTTATTGGTCGACAGTTACCGCCTGATAGAGCAGCCAACGCAATACCAATTGCGACTATCAGAAAATGTCCCTAGGAGCTCACCGTTAGCTGTTGGTTCCTAGGGATATTTTTTTGACAGTTATAGTTATTATCACGATTGACAGCGTAACTGGAATTGTGTGTTGTAACATTTGAAAAACAAAATTTCACGAAAAATATCAGACAGCTGATCTGAAAGTGAAACATTTTTAGTCAGTCGTCAGACTCGAAGTTGTGAAATTAGGATCAAACAACGAAGGAATTTGAGAGAGAGGAGAATGGAGGTGAAATAACTCTCGAGGTTTCTTTACAGCTCACCAAGCTTTTCCCAATAACAACAGCCGGCAGCCAGCAATAGTTCAATTCGGTGATTAACGCAAGGGTTCGAATTCCGAGGGTGTTGTTCCAGTCGGGCAGAATGCCGCGAACTCTTGGGGGCCGATGCCTCGAGCACATTGCCAGAGGGTTCCACTGCGGTATTTTCCAAACCAAACTCGAGGGAAAGAAGAAACGGAAGCACCTATATACATACCTACAGCTGAACAAGGTTCTTTCGCAAATAATGATCAAGGATCGGTAACAAAACACGAATAAAAAACATTATCAAGTGAATCGATGAAGAAACGTGATGAATAAATCGAGAAGGTATTTTGAACGAATGAGTAAACAGAGGAATATTTTTTGTTAATAGGTAAACAGATGAGAGAATGAATAAAGACGTGTCTGACATTTATAAGAATAAATAATTATAAAGAAATTTTTTTTTTTTTATCATCGTCATCCTAATCTTAGTCCTTCGGGACTAACACTAAAAATTTATGAGAAACACATTGTCAGGTTGAGTTTTTTTTGTAATAAATTCACAACACGGCCGGGGAAAAATTATTTTCTCACGAAGAGAATAACTTTTATGAAATTTTTTCACATAAAAGCATTATTTTAACGATTTCATAAAAAATTTAGAAATCCAAGAAAATCTTTCTTTCACTTTCCGTAAAGAACTATAGAAAAAAATGAAGCCCGCATTTCAAGGGAATGTCAAAACAAAAATTCCTATGAGTATTATTTTTTTCCGACAAGAATACAGATACAGTAATGATAAAAGTCTGAATTTGTAAAAATATGGTGGAAACGTGAAACAAAGTAATTTTGTAAATAGTGAGAGGTCTTAAATTTTAAGGATATTCATATTTGAGTACACCTGACAACATTTTATCAAAATTATAGTAAAATCGAAATTTTTTTTGAAGACTAATGTTTATAGAAGTCATTTTTGACTATTGAAAAAACATTTTGAAGAACAACATTTTTATATAATATTTTAAGGGTACCCAATGTTGCCCCCCGTACCCCGTTTTGCCCGCCCCACCCCTACATGCAAGTATATATAAATATAATTGGCCAAATTGTTCGCGAACAGTTTTTGACACGGTAAATAAAAACGAAATAAAAATTTCCCTGCGATATCAATAATTTTCTTTTTCGTCTCGAATGAGGTTTACCAAACACGATTTTGAGACAGGTACCGTGAAAAATATTTAATCGGCCATTAAGATCACTCGATTTTCTCGTCTCGTTTCAGGAGTTTTTTTTCCACTCTGGCTCTTCGGCATTGGAATGGGAATATCTTATATACAAACCATTCTGACTGGCGAATAAAACAGTATTGTAAAAACATCAAATCAAACTTTATCTCGAGGGCCTAAAATTACCCAACACGCGTATAATAAAAGCGGTTGCCGGTGCCGCGCGAGCTTAAGGGGGGGGAGAAATTTCAGCCCCTGAGCTCTTCTCACTCTCGCCAGTTTCACCACCATCACCGAAAAGTACTTGAGGGAACTTGGTCTTTTTTATTTTCCTCTACTTTTTTACACTCCCTCTATCACCTTCCTCGTAAAATCTCTGCAGTCATTCGCGTTCTGCTTTTCTTTTTGCTTCACTTTCTCTCATCCCTTTCTCTTTGCTCGGTTTCTCCTTTAACTACAGATATATCTATTTTTCTTTCTTTTTTTTTTTTCTTTTTTTCTTGCATACCTATCGCTTTCCGCGAATATTATATTATAATGAAAGTAAATCATTATCCCTTACGTTCATTGTTCAAGAACTCATTTTTAGATTATAGAAAAATAATAGAAAGAGCACGATTTTCGAATTTCTCACACGCGTATGCATCGTGTGATATAATATGCTGTAATGGTCAAAATAGAAAGGAAAAAAAAAAAAAAAAACGAAAACATTTTCAGTAAATTCCGCTGGTTTCAACGTTGAATCAGCCCTCTTTTGTTCCAGCCCCTCAATTATCACTGGGAGTTTTTACCTTTATTTTGTAAACTCCGGGTGTGGCTGCGGTACGGCGATAGTGTGCACACGCAATTAATTAGGGCTATACAGTACGTGTAGAGAGCTTTTAAAACTGAAGAGAAATATAGAGACAGATGTAGTTGGAGGGGAAAAGAGAAGGGTAGAAAAGTAGAGAAAAAAAAAGGGAAAAAAAAAAACATAAGCGTCAGGTTGAAAAAAACGGAGTTCAACGAAGTACGAGTATATATATATGAAGATTTTTTCTTCTTACTGTTTTCAAGCTTTTTTTAAAAAAAAAAAAAAAAAAAAAAAAAACCCGGAAAAAAAAATTTGAAACTGGAATCGTTTTACGATGGATGATTGCTGAAACATTTTTATATTTTACACCGGATTGTTGAGAATTATTTCAGATTTTTCATAAGACATTTTTTTTTTCCTTCTCATTTTGCTGATAAAAAAATTGCAAATCCTGAAATGGTTCCGAAGAATGTGAAAAATTTTCAAAAATTCGGTCCAACATATGAAAATATTTCAGCAATGATGTGTAGTAAAATGAATCTCGCTTCTAATTTTTTTCACGTTTTTTTTTACCAGAAACAACTTGAAAACAGTAAGAAGCGAAAATCTCACGATTCCGGCTTTAAGCTTAGAAAATTTTGATATCTGACACATGATTTTTCAGATTTTCAAAATTTGTATCAATCAACAAGATGGTTTTGAAAAATTGTCGAAAATTCGAAGCGTGTCGAAAAAATCTAAAAAAAAAAATAAGAAAAGAGAACAACCGTATAAAAAATTGCGGGCCAATTCCGAGAGGTCAAGGAGTATCCGTAAGTCAAAGTGAGCTGTAATGTCCCATATACCTATATGCACGCATGTGTGTAAGTATATAATATACGTACAACGTAATTTATAATGCGACAAATTTACGTTGATAATACACGGTGTAAAAAATAAAAGGGTTGCGTTTTTACACCGAAACACTTTGTGGAACGGTGTGTATAACGTATAATACACCTAAAAATTACGCGTTACGCGTATGATACATTATAAGAGATGTGTATAACATATATTATATACATGTATTCAGATTATGTAATACGCTACGGAATGATGATACACCTGGAAGCGAGAATATAATTTTTCCTGTTGTTTTTTTCTTCCCCTGCTACGTCCCTATAAAAAATTTCAGCCTTGTGCGTCACGCGGAGATTAAAAAAAAAGAAAAAAAAAAAAAAATTATTTTTATTTTATTTTACTTCATTTAATTTTTTCCGATGTAGCAGGTACATTGTACGTAGATGATACGTGACATTCGTTCGTTCCGACCGCGCAGTGTAGGATTACCTTGAAAATTACCGTATCTGTATTTCCGTGAATATTATTATTATTTTATAATCATAGTTTTTTTTTTTTTTTTCATAACGTGCGGACGAAATAGAGAGACCGCAACAGCTTTGCTGCACCCGTCCGAGCACACGGCTTGCGATGATCGGATGGAGGAAAAAAAAAAGAGAAATAATATTTCGTTCTGTTCTCGTCCTGGGTTAACGAGAATTAGAAAAAGAAAATTAAAAAGAAAGAAATGCAATAGAAACAGATATTTGAATACGTTTCGTAATTTTCACATTTTTCCAAGCCGCCCGGTGTGGATTTAATTTTCAAAACGAATTTAACCTCATCAATTATACCCCAGTGAACACGACGCGATAGAAAGACGAACCGACAACCGTTCGGGTCGCGCTTCCTAACGATCAGAAAAACACCTTGATTACATTTTCCCAACTCTCGGGGAATTTTTTGCATTTTTCCGACTCAACGGACTGCGCCCGAAAATCCGCGTCACGTAAGTGACGGGAGTAAAATGGAATTAAAATGTAGAGAGAAAAAAAAAAAAAAAAAAAAAAAAAACATTTGCATTTGCGGCTTTCCTTTCCTTTTTTTTTTCTTTCTTTCCTTGTTTTTTGCGATCACAAAAGTAAGATGAATTCTACATATACTAACCTTATATATTATTTTTCTCTGTTGAGCAAACCCATTAGATGTATAATACGTTTGTTTTTCCTGTACGACGTGTGTTTTTGGCTTTCCTTGAGCGCGGGGGTGAAACAAAAAAACAAAAATAAAAAGAACAAAAAAACAACAACGAGCTAGAGAGAGAGCGTTTTGAGTGACGTGCAGAGCGGTCGCTTGAGCGCCGGATATAGGGGGTGAGTTTTGTATACACGCGCGCCCCTAATGTCAGGATATTACGCGACCCTGGTCGGGGGTAGGGGTGGGAGAGGGTTAAATGCGAGAACTAAACCAAGTCAACCTTCACAATTAGTCACGACTCGCGCGACCCGCGACCGACCCCGTCTGATATCGACCGGTGGAACCACCACCTCCGTATCTCTCTTTTCATCCCTCTCTTCAACCCCTTCTCTCTCTCTCTCTCTCTCTCTCTCTCTGTCCCTCGTTAAGCTCTGTTAATTAGCCCACGTCTGCCTACGTCCAACGACGACGTCTGCCTCTGACGACAAACAAATAGGAACGAATAACTTCCACCCCCTCTTGTATGTATGTGTTTTTACACATGAGCTGATGTGTCGAATCAACCCTGCCGAATGATCCTGGTTATACCTTTTACCTATGCCTGACCTCCCGGCTGTTTTCACCTCCGAAATCCTTGGGATTCTGTAGTAGGTGTACATATGTATACGGAAAACTCGACGCAAGAAACAGAGGATTTCACCCTTCTTATTTTATTCTCTTTCTCTCGACTTCCCGCCAACTTTCTCTAGATGTTTTGATTCTCTTGTAGGTTACTGTTCTATAAATTCTCACGCCTTTTTTTTTACTTTGCGTTCCTCGGCATGATTATATCCAATTTTTATATTCAAATTTGAAAACGAAGAAGCGAGATGAACTGACTACTGCGTAAGAGAATAGATTCAATTCCTGGTGAATGATGAACAATTGTTAATTAATTGATACCATTTGATCGGTGTTATCAAAATCACTCACACAGTCATTCGAGTGGAATAAATAATAAATTCACCTTGGTAGGTATACAAGGAGAGTTCTGGGTACAGATTCCTATACCGACACTTACCGACAATTAGTCAAGACACAAACCAAATAATAAATCTATCTTGGTAGGTATACAAGGAGAGTTCTGGATACAGATTCCCATACCGACACTTACCGACAGTCAGTCAAGAAGCAAAGCTTTCTATGGAATGCTCCTGAGTACATAAGTGTTTCATGAATATTCTCCATTCTCTACATACAATAACTAAAATTCACCGAAAAAGATTCTATTTATAAAATCGACAATACATATGGCATACATATGATATGTATTATATACTATTAGAGAGTTAAAAATTGCAGCGATTGATAAACCGATCAACAATATTATATTGGGTGATACAAATATGATTTTCATTCAGAGAAATCGGTAAGTAAATAAACAAAATACTTACTAGTTCCGCCGACGTAAATCGGTGTCCAGATTAGCTGAGCGTTCGCCGTAACTGATGCCGTTCCAGTGTGCGTTGATAATTTATTTAAATCAATTCCCCACTGTATCGCGAACAATGTTGCAATTATAGCTTGAAAAGCTGTCATCTTAACACGAATTTGATATGCGAAAATATATTTCGCAGCACTTTATTGCCCCACTTTGCCGCTTCTAAGCGATCCAATTTTCACTTGTTGTAAATTATCAATCTTAAAATCATGATGGCGGATAACCGTTTGTCACGATTTCTTTCAATTTCTTACTATCACCGTACATCCACGATCTTGCTGTTGAATTCTCATTCATTGCTGAGTATTCAATCATAGCACTCGCGTTTTATTATTTTAAATATTTCTTTTTTTTTTGTATATTCGTTCGATTCGATGACCTAATTTTTTTATAAATTATTCTACGTCTTTGATTTCGAAATAAAAATAATTTTTTCTAGTCAAATAAGTCGTGTATTGATTTCTACTGTTGCGAGTTTTCTAAATAACTTCCTCATACTGAATTTAATTCTGAAAACGGGTCCAAAAAAGTAAATCAACAAAAAATCGATAAACAAATGTATCATGAGCGTTGAAATTCGGAGGTAAAAACAGTCTGGAATAGTTTCGTTATTCGTGTACACGTTTCAATTACAACAAATTGTTTGACTAAAATGAACTAAATGTGACAAAATAAGTGAGAATTTTTTTTTTTTTTTTCAATCACTTGTGCGCAATTTTTTTCCGTTCTTCATCACTCTGAATTACGACAATAGCGTGTCTTCGATTTAACATTTACACATTGTTTTCAATTATTCACCATTCGGTCATTTTAAAGTCGGTTACTTTTTATTAAAGAATCACTTCTTTCCTTCATTCGTTTTTTACTCAACTCAGCCGCTTCGAAAAACGAACCCAGCACTCGTGGTGAAAATATTTCTCATTCACGACACCGGAAATCCTGAAACAAGAAAAGAGGGAAAAATTAATTTTCCGAAGATCGAATAACGATCCACATTTTAGAGAAGTAAAATATCAAATTCAGTGGAAAATGACAATTTTGTATTCTCTCACTCGATTTTGATAACGAGATTTCTAAGCTTTTTTTTAACTCTAATCTCAAGGTTATAAAAACCGGTGAAATCTACGCTTCTAAAACGGTTGATTAGCTACAACAGTGAAGTAATGGAGAAAATATATCAGCTCCGAAAGTGCATGAGTCGTAAACTCGAAATCGAGTCTCAGCCCAATCAGTCAGTCGCAAATTCAATCAGAGAGCATCGCGACCCAATCTGAGTTCAAGTTGCCCCGCGGGTTGTTCAAAATTCGAAATTTCATATCCCGACATCCCGTGGCTTTCTCCTAGCCCTCGGAATCGCCACGGGACACGGCCAACTCGCAATTAGACATCCCCCGTCCTTCATCCCTTCTCTCTTCAACTCGAAAGCTGCCCCCTAGATTCATCTGCGTAAAATTGAACGGTTGTAACCTTCTTGGGGAAGATCTACGCATTACGAGTGTGATGATAACCGATAAATCGAGAAAACGATTTTTCAACTTATTTTTCGATTTATTGATTATTCGAAAAAACGACTGATTAGAAGGGTCGATTGGAAAAACTGTTCGTCAAAATTTTTGATACATTGTTTTTCCGATAGCCAATCCTCTTCGTTTTCAATCAAATTCGCAGGGTAAAAGCTTGAGGAAACCGAAACTCACGTGCTGTTCTCTGGCTAGTCAGACGCGGACTAAACCGATTCTTGCCATCGGCACTTCGGTTTTCGTTTCCTTCTCGGTTCGCGCATGCGCGAACACTGCCAAAGTCTTATAACTCGTCCATTCGACCCCTATTAACGTTAATTACACCTTGACAACAATTTCAATTCGGTGAAGACATAATGAACGTTTCACGACCTACCCGACGCCTCGATTTTACAAAGAGTATTCAATTTGTTACCTTGACTAATTGTAAGTAACAATTTGTATGAGAATTTTTTAGGTTAAAATCAGATTTACTTGAAAGAGGAAAAAATGTTTCATTAAATCGGAGCAGTTGTAGTTTTATTTTATTTAAAGAAGGTTATCGATTGACCAAATTATTGCAGAGTAACTGTTTAAATAATCTGACTGTTTTCTCTCCTTCTCTCTTTACTAAGATAGGTTTTTTTCTGTGACCCATAGTAAAAAAGTAAGTTTATTTTGTGTACCGTTAAATCGGCTAAACGGAAATCAATTCAAAATATTATCGTTTCAATATTTGTTGAATAAAATAATCAATCAAATGAAAACAGAAATGCGTCGATTCGGATGAATGTGGACAGAAACCCCAATTTCAAGCAAATAAAGCTTGTTTTCGACTAATTAGGCGGCAGCTTGTTATTTCCCTCGTATAAATATCATGTTACATTCAGAATTACTGATCGTTTTTTACACGAGACTTTTTATTTTATTCCGCCAATGTATTTAGAGAAGATGAAACAAACTTAATCAGACTTAATACTCCGGGGATGAAAAAAACGAATGCGTGGAAAATTGTTGCAGAAAAAAACCTTGAATATTCGCTAGAATTTACGTATATATATAATATATATATGGTGTACTGAAGGCCGTTAGCTGCTGACTTCTAGGGACATTTTCTGACAGTTACCGCCGGATTGAGTAGCCGACGCAATACCAATCGCAACTGTCAAAAAATGTCCCTAGGATCCAACAGCTAACGGTGGGCTCCTAGGGACATTTACTGACAGTCGCGATTGGTATTGTGTCGGCTGCTGAATCAGGCAATAGCTGTCAAAAAATGTCCCTAGGAGCCAACAGATAACGGTGGGCTTCTAGGGATATTTTCTGACAGACGCGATTGGCATTGCGTCGGCTGCTGAATCAGGCGGTAACTGTCGGCAAATAAAATCCGAACGACTTGACGCACGCGCATAAGGTGAGCGCTTTCCTCGTGGACACACGGTATAATACCTATATGACAAGCAATCGTTTATATTGCAGCAGCAGAATGGGTTATACATTATATAAGGTATACACTGCAGTATAAAACGAGCTTCTTTAGAAACCGACACGTGACTGTGGCAGAGAAAGAAAGAGAGAGAGAGTGAGAGAGAGAGAGAGAGAGAGAGAGAAAGAGCAAAGATATAAAGAAATGTCACGGTGTGAGTCTGCACACCTATTCATATAAATTACGTTTGTAAGGTATGCATGGAAGGTACGCGCGCATTATATATGTACGAAGTATTTTGCCTCCTTCCATTTCCGCTTTTCAACCCCTCAGGTCCCTTCGGCATCTTCCGGTTCCTTGATGCTGCGCCCCATTCTTTCACTCAACTTCTCCACTCAACCGCTTTGTGTTTATATTTACGCGACAAGTAAATACCGAGACCCTCCCCTACGCCGTGTGAAGTGAAAATTGAAGTGAAAAAATAAAGAATTAGGGTGAATTATATACGTCAGACTGTTTCAGACTTGGGGAGGGTTATTTATTTATTTTATTTTATTTTTTTTTTTTTTTCTTTAATTCTATCACACACTTCAAAATATAAAAACAAAAAAACCTCCCAAGCTCGAAGGATTGGTTGAATTTACAAAAAATATAATAATATTATATTATAAATTTATAATATATATAAAGTTAAAATTGTATTCATTCCAGTTTTCGTCGTGATATTTTTCAAAACAATCAAGCCGCACGGTTTGTTATAAATCACAACAATTACTTCAGATTTTCAAATTCTGCGTTACGATCAATAATCGTTTTCAAAAATCTTAGCCTAATTCAAATGGATTTGAGAAATTTCGAAAAAATTAACTCTCGCGAGAGTCGAAACGATCATTAAGAGGTTAGGTCAAGGGTCAGATCCAAGTCGTTTTGAAGTGGAACGCCCCGCATATATATATATATCTATATATAGTGTTTTTTGTTGTTGTTTTTGCGAGGTAGGAGTATTTTCGTACGTAAATATGTATATGTATATATACAAAAAAATATATATATATATATATATATATATATTTGTGTGTGTATATATATATATATATCATATTATGTATTCAACTGAATTCCGCGACCGCTCTGGCATCATTTATCGCCACTTTTCACCCGCCTCGGAGAATTTGCGATGCATAACGTCAGCCCTCGTCCGGGTCTCCCTAGTCGAATACACAAGATTCTAGAGGATGCCAGTAACTGCGGAAATATTCTAGCGATTGTATCTACGCACACGTACGAATACACACGAATATACAAAGGCAGTCATTGTAAATTCACATAACCTTATACCTCCGGGATATTTCTACGCGAAGAAAAAAAAAAAAAAAAATGTGAAGCGAGATATACGCGCTGAAAAAAAAAAAAAACGGAGCCCAAAATGAAAAAATAGAATAGAAGAGAAAGAGAGGAGGAATAACGATTCCTTAAAAAACACCAAGAATTTGTAATCTCATGTATAATCTATTCTTTTCATTTTCTCAACCTCTTTTTTCTTTTCCCCCCTTTGTGTTTTGTATTTTTTTCTTCAATGCAGCTTCTCGACTTTCTGTCACGTCTTTTCACTGCAAGATAAATAATAACACCTGACAGGAAGCTTGAGACACGACGAGATAATTTAACTAGCCTATCTCTCTCTCTCTCTCTCTCCTTATCTTTTTATTTTCTGCCTTACAAACCTTTTTGTAATTTTTTTTTTTTTCACTATTATTATTATTATTATTATTATTATTTTTTCTCGTGCTCTTTCGAGAGAAAAAGTATCCGGAAATTGTTCTTCGGTTGAAATATCTCAAGATTATAGGGTGCAAAAATTACGGTATGAAAATGAGATGAAAAATACTTCGAATGAAAAAATGAATATCCGATTCTCTGCACTCAAAACAAAGTCTTCGAATTCAAATGTTTCACATGTATTTTCACCTCTTTTCTCATCGATCAATCACCATCGGCGAGAAAAATTCTCCATGGCTGAAAACGTTTACATCTAAACCCACACAAACACACCGTATATTATATATATATATACATATACACATATATATATATATATATATATGTATATCTGTAATTGCATTCGGCGAGAAAGTTTTTTAATCTTAGCCAGTTGCGCAGGTTATATAGCCAATGGTGGTGCACCGGTTGGCTGGCAGAGAAAAATCCTCACTGAAATTGATAGGGAAAAACTTTTGAAATCTGTAGAGGTTATACGGATTTTGGTGAAGAGGGGTTGGTTGAGGGGTGGTTCTAGAATCGGGGCTGATCGGCGGCGAAAGTTTGACGGATAACTGAGGAGGGAGGTAATTTTTACATGGCGCATATGCGTCACGGTTATCGCCTTCGCAATTCGAACCGGAGTTTTTTGCCACGGAATGAGTTCTCCCAGATGGTTAGAAATGGCCGCGGGGGGTGGGGAGGGGGGGGGGGGGGGTGACGACTGAATGCTGATTAGACTCTTTCGAATAAGGGTAGCGTTTTCGTTGTTTTTTTCTTTTCTGCTGCAACGAGGTCTAAATATTACTTTTTGTCGGACTAAAGAGGAGAGAAATAATGTCTGCGGGGAAAATAAGAAAAATTTGTAATCGAATATATTACCTCGACACATTTTTCACTTTTCGTTTGGATTTTTTGAATTTTTTGTCTCATTCAAATGACACGTGAATAAAACATACACATTACGGGTTTCACAAAAGAAAATCAAAAATTGTGAGACTAGACGTTGGTTGGGTTTGTATGGAATTTCTAGTGTATAATTTAGATGGATTTTGATTTCGATGAGAAATAACGTTAAGAACCTGTTTCATCAGAAACAAAAAAAAAAAAATATTGCCGTAACTTAAAAGAGGCGAATTGTGAAATACGTTACGTAGCGAGCAGTTGGAAATTCAACGTGAAACGAGAAACCAGAAGAGACCGAACCCTCCGTTCCTTCTCTCATACTCTGGTACTCGGAGAACCTAATTTGCGAAAAGAAATCGAATCGACGCCCTCCGGATACCAACTCGTTACTTCGAATCTCGCAAGCTTTCCTCAGACACCCCGAGCAGACGCCCACCTTTGTCCTTTTTATATCTATAGATACCTAGACGAGTACATCGCCATTTTGCCAATAAGATGTTGTGTGGAATCAAAGGAGGAGGATAGATTCTACGAAAATCAGTTCTACAGAATATGTTCTACAGAATCGTTTCTACAAAATATTTTTTCACTGAATATTTTAGCTTGAGAATATTTTTCTACAAAAAGGAATTCTAGACGCACGTCAGAAATAATCTTACATGGATTATTCTCCAACAGAAACAGAGATTCAAGTTATTTTTTTGGATCGTAAAAAAAACAGAGGAATTGATAAATGAATATGTGACTCGGTTTAAGGTATCAACGTGTTACCGTTATTTATCATAAGCTCCGAGACAAAGGAGGAAGATTATTCTCACCCTCTGAGCTGACTAAAGTTCGGCCGCAATTTTCAACAACTTCTCAAAACACCCGACGATTCTCTTTGATTTTTTTTTCTCACCGCCATCACATTTTGTCCGAATAATATTTTTCTACATCGAACTGCATCGAATGAATTTTTACAAATACGTTAATAAAAAGCAGGGGAAGAAAAAAATTCTGAATCCGTCTTCTTTTTGTCTTTCTTTCACTATTTTATTTGGTACATTTGGAGCGATGTCGACGATTATTAAAAAGAGAGAAGAGAAAAAAAAAAACGGCAAATTTAAATCACCAATTTTATTCATATGCATATTTTTCCCCCTTTATCTTTCATATTCAATACCAGAATCGTAATTCAATTTCAATGCGTTTCTCTTTTTTTTTTTTTTTTTTTTTGTCATGCATTTTCATCCCATACGGATAGACAGATAAAAAAGAAATGAAAAAGATCTGCGGTATCTCCGAATTTTTAAACCCTTCTATTATATGTTGAAAACTTTACATATGCATCATAGTTACTTCAATTGCTTCTGTGTTATATTATCTTTTCAATTCTATTCACAGTGATTTTATTTGCAAAGGTGAGTCTAGCGATTGATGAAAATAGTTATCAAGTTCCTCATTGTACTCAGTTCACAGGTACTCGATCGATAAATTTTGTGAAATCTCACGGAGTAAAATTACAAGCTGCCTGAGGACTTGTTTTTAAACTACGCGGGCTAACACGCCATCTTTTTGCTGCTCGTAGATGGCGCTGGGAACGCATATCGTTACATTCGCCATGCGACTCCGCTCGGTTAATGATCTCCGTATCGATCTACCAAATTAATATGGCTGCTGCGTGACGTCAAAGGATATATATCCGCTCTTTTTAACGTCTACAATAAACACTTTTCATTAAATTTTATCTGGATCACAGAAACTTTCTTAATCAGATTAAACTTGATCAGTATAATATATTTGAGGGTAATCGAGTGGCGGATGTTTAGAGATTTAAAATAAAAGTTTATTTTTTCTTTCTCCAAAAAAGTTTTCCTCTCGTACTGGACCGGACTTAAGTAAGATGTGTACCAACAGCGCGAAAATACCCTAGATCGCTGGTGATTAATTGTTGCGACGTTGAATCTGCATGGGGAAAAAAAAATGAGCGGGACTTTAAATAACTCACAGCACGATTATACATGATTGCATTACCAAGCAGGGTAGCGTTCGGCAGAAAAATAATTCCCTAGCAATATAGGAATTTTTTTTGACAGTTGGCAGACGTCTCACTTAAAGGCTGTGACCTCGAAAAAAGAGGCAGACCTTCAATACTCACACCACGGGCAGAGAGCGTTCGGCTGCGTTCGTCTCCCGCTTACAATTAGACCTACCAGGTTATCCAACTTAAATCCAGGGATACTGTCTAGGGAACTGCTAGAAACTAGTCAGAATATAAATCTAACTTTCGTTTTCCCATGTTTCGTGTTTTTTGTTCGAAAATTTTTTCACCCGACTGTACGTCCCACGCATCCTTAACTTAAATGTACCGATGCGCTCGGCTGCACGGGAAGGCAAACATGCATCAAATTGTGAGCGATGGTTGTGTATACATACACACACGTGCCTTGGGGATTTCGAGAATAGAGTTGAATATTGTTGACCCTTCAAATAAGCACGCCTGCTCACCGTCCACCCCCGAAGGGCTCGAATTATACAGCGACTGGTTCGTCGCTATGTAGTACATATCTATGTGCATACATGTTTATAGCTTGTATCTACTTCGGTACATGATAAACATATATATATATATATATATATATATATACATATATACCAACCTTCGACTAACGGACAAGGGTAACCAGCCGAAAAACCGCAGATCACAGAGTTTCGGAATAAGGGAAATTCGCGAGGGGAAGTATGACAAATGCCGTGTTTGATATTCTCCGGATTTTACTTTAACCTTCGATTTTCTTTCTTTTTTCGTTTTTTTTTTTTTTTTTTTTTTTTTTTTTTTTTTCTACGGGGCGATAACGAGTCGGTGATTTTTATTGACCCTTTTACTAAATTTCAACTGAATTATTACGATTCTTCAAATCACTTTGATCTTTTTTTTCTTCATATAATCGTACAGATCCCTTTTTCTGCTAACGTCTGTGAAATTTTTAGCAGCGCAAATTTTTCGGTAATTTTTTATTTTTTTTTTTCTACTCTCTTTCGCCTACAAGTTTTCAGAAAGCTAATCGCGAGCTTTCTCAGATTTTTATTGGTCTTAATAAATGAAACTGTAACTGTGCGAATTGGTTGTTTATATTTTTCGCGTGATTCTTTTATCAGAGAAAAAAATTTGTCTTCTCTTGATTTGTCGAACTTTTTAGAAATCAAACTGTATGGAACTTAGTGGAATTTTTCGATAACCGTTGACATTATTGTCAAATCGATACGATTCTCGAACTCATTCAAGTAAATTATACACATTTAAACTGAACAAATCTCAAACAATCACTAATTCCGATACGATTCGAAATTTTTTGCTTCCAGATTGAATATCCTTTTGCGCCATGTTGGATGTCCTGATCATTTTTTTTTTTTTTTTTTTTCAATGAAATTTAGCTTATTCACAAAAAGCACACATTGTGAGTATTATTTTCTGGTGGGGTATAATTTTCAGAATTTAATATGTTCATTATTTACTGTAAAAGCATATCAATACGAGTAGTTCGGTTAATTTTTTTTTTTTTTTTGTTCCATCTTGGAACCACGATTTCAAAATATTTTCCATTGTATTACACATTATTGGACTGTAACTTGGTCTAAGGTTTTTCATACGTTACAAGAATATAAACTAGTCAGTTTTTTGATGTATTTGAATTTTACCACGATCCACTTTTAGGAAATTTATTTATAACGATGCGCTGCACCGCCTTAATAACAGCCAGAATTATACGATTAGATAAGGTATGCAAAACGCGTTGTAAATAAAAGAGAAATAGAAAGAGAAAGAAAGAGAGAGAGAGAGAGAGAGTGAGAAGAGAAATGAGAAGTAGAAAGAAAAAAAAAACAATATAATAAAACCTTGATCGCGTGTAAAAATTCAAGAAATTTGTTAACAACGCTGACGGTTATATGAGACTGGGGTTGAAGATACGAGGGGTGATATTTTTGGTTCAAATAATAGTAAGCCTGCACGCTGAGTATGGATGGAGGGGTAAGGGTGGGTGGCTACGTGGGTTCGGTGCAGACGTGCAGATCGGGGAAGTCGGGAATCGAAGGGAAAGGGAGGAAATGGAGGAAAGGGAGGAAAGGAAGAGAGCGGCGGAAATGTCGGGTGAATTTGATAGAAAGATCGATGCTAGGTGATTCCGTCTGACGTGGGACCGCCGAGTTTCGACGAGGGTTGATTCCTTCCACCCACTCGTAGAGACAGGTGCGGGGAATGAAGAAAGTGCAGGCCGAAGAGGCACGATTTACCTCGAGAAATCAGAGGACGCCGAAATTACCAACCCCTAAACCCCAACCCCCCCAAAGTTCAGTATAAATGCTAATTGTTGATTCCAATCAAATCGTCTTTAATTGCACCCTGTTAACAGAAATCTGTGATAGTATTCACAGTCCTCCCCCCCCCCCCCTCCCCCTCCCCTTCTCCTCCTCTGTCTCTCTCCTTTGCTTTGTGGTGAAAATTAATTAACGCCACCGATTTCGGTATTCGATTTCGATTTCGATTTCAATTTCAATCACGGTTGTTCACCTCCGCGCAATTATTCTCCGTATTTATATTATACAGAGTGGATTTGTAACGACTGTTAAAATTTTACTGCGCATGCGTTACAGTCGGAAAGTGACTGTTTGCTATCACGGTTACCAACCGTCGTGGACGTAACCTCAAATATTATTTCGAGTGAAAAATTTTCATGAGATGTATACAAAAAATTTTCTAGCCTAAGAATCAAAAATTTTAGAACACTCATCTATATGTTTCAAACTTTTGTACGTTTACACATATATTATATATATATATATTCCTTATTTTTTACAAAAACGTTATACAGGGTGTTACGTATTTTTGGTTTTCTACCACATGTGAATTACGATAAACCGCGTTTATGTCGCGAGGGGATGATTTATCCCTGCGTAAATTTCATCCGCGATGTTACATTGGTGAGAATTCTAATGTTTACTCTTTCTCTCTATCTCCCTCTATCTCTCTCTCTCTCTCTTTGATACAGGAATTCATGTATTATGTGAGTTCAGATTAATGAGAAATAGAATTCCGAAATCATAGACTGCAAACGCTAGCTTTTGCTGGATTTAATTTTGATTCATTTCAGTTTCTTTTTTTCTTCTTTTTTTTCCGTCACTCACTGCAGCGCTGACAGAATATTTTTTTCATTAAAAAGCATGTTCATCGAATCAATTGCAAACAAATTTTGCGTACGCTCCCTTTATCGTAATATTTGCGATGGGCGAAACAAAAAATGTCTAAAATTTATTTTTGTCATAATGTTATCAACAGCTAATTTCTAAAAAAGGAATGTCAAACATCGATGTATTTTATAAATAAACTAAAGACTTTCACTTTCTTCGATGAAATTACACGCACGAATTGAAAAGAATAAAGAAAATGCATTCACTGAAAATGATTAAAATAGAGAGGTCAGAATAAAAAAAAAAAAAAAAAAAAAAAATCGATCTTCCGTATTTTCAGATTTTTTTTTTTCTTTTTTTTTTTTTTTTTTGCATTCTCTTTCACGTCATACCCGTATCTCTCTCATCTTTTTCTCACGCGGTTGGGTTTTGAATTGGAGAAAAGTGAGCGCGATGGAAGGAACGACAGAGAAATGAGAAAAACGAGGAATAAGCAGCGGCGAAAAGAACGAAGCCGGCATGATCTATTACCATTCTCGGGGTTTCTGACGTGTCTAGTGGTAATCCAGTCGAAAGAAACATGACCCAGAAAGGAATTAATGGTATGAAAAAAGCGGCTGCAGAAGAGCCGAGAATGAGGTTGAAGGATAAAAAGGAGAGAGAGAGAGAGAGAGAGAGAAAGAGTGAACGATAGCAAAAAAAAAAAGAAAGAAGAAAAAAGGAGTTAACAGAAAAAGAAAAAGAAATGCGTATATTTTTATATATATATATATATATATATATAATAAACGGCGGTGACCGAAGGCGAGAAGGAAAACGAGAAGAGTGAGAGAAAGAGTGAGAAAAAACGGAGGGAGGGAATGAATTGGGAATGTATGAGATGCCGTTGGTATGATTGGACAGCCTCGCATCTGCAGGATCCTACTGGACTCGCTTGGTTTAGGTTTCTGCTTCGTTCAGGTTTGCCCGAGGAATAAAAGTGAGGGGCGGAAAAGCTGCCGGGGACATCAGCGCATCCCCAGATTATACATATGTAACCGAATTCCTTTATTTCCTTGCTCCCAATAACCGGAATCGAGAAATGGCAGAGCGGAAATATGCGGGAAGCCTGCAATTCCGCGATGCAAACCGCCTGCATGCGGGCGGAATTTGAATTGAAAAGGTTCGTCAGCAAAATGTCGAACATTTTTTAGATTTTACCACGAGACGATTGAGACGTAACAGCTATTTAATTACGTATTAGCTATTTAACAGTATAACGAATATTTGGCAAATTATGAGACGATTAAGGTCGTGAAGTAATCCTACCCTTACCGATCGAGCAATCTCACACTTTTTCGTACTTTATTAAATAAACAAACGAACAGAACTGGTTCAAATTTCGACGGTACATCGAGCTTTTGTAACAGAATTCAGGAAAGGTACTCGTATTCCGAAAATCGTCGACGATTGCTCGGTCGATAAAGGTAGAAGTACTACATGTCCTTAAGATACGAATGCAGCTTCAGAAAAACTGAAATCGGATTGCTGATCATAATAAATATGAATAGCGTTTAATGTTGAAGATTTGAATATTCAACGATGTTAAAAATACTCATTTTTTCTCCTACGCAATAGCGATTGTAGAGATTTCGTGCGTTGAAAATGATCGAAGAAAATTTTTAATCAAGGAAATGCCTGTCAAATAAAAATACGAATCAATTAAAAAAGAAAAAAAAAAAAGGAAAAACTTGTAAATTTATAAAGCGATTAATCACGTGAACGTGAATCGTCTGTGATTATTTTCTAAATGAAAATGGGAATCGGGAAATGTGTAGGTATAATTGAAGAGAGGATATTGAATATGGTGGGGAAAAAAATATTTAATTTTTTTTAATCAGGTCGTTTGAAGCCGACCGAGGATCGGCTGCCCTCTCAAAATCGGAATTTAAATGGCCTCCATCATTTCAGTCCGTCCATATGCAGTAACCCTGTACCCGAACGAAAGTCACGTACGTTCTTGACAGGCCTACCAAATTTAAAACCAACCAACGAATAAATCCACCATCCACTTCGATCGATCGAAAGCGCGGTTCTACGCGAATTCTTTTACCTTGTATATATATATATTATAGTATATTTTTTGCTCTCATTTTTACTTCCATTTTATCCTCAATTCGATACCTAAATTTTATAATGGGAAAAGAATATTGAAGAATTAGAAAGAAAAAAATAAAATAAAAAATAAAAGTATAAAAAAGCAAATGACTTTGACGGAACGATTGCGGGGTAAAAACGCAAGCAAGAAAGGTGCGGCGGACCCGCGCTTTTCTCCCAAGAGAAAAGAAAATTGATGAAAAGAAATTGTATTTTTCGGCAAGGCATCTGTGCCGGCAATTTTTAAGCTTCATGCATGAACTGAGCCGAGTGTCTGCTTTCGTAAATGGGATGTCAAACGGGGCGTATGACCAGCCCTGCGAATCAAATTAATAATGTATCGGGTGTACAGTCCCTGCAGAAAAGTGTTGAAACGGAATGGACAAAAGCTTCGCAAGAATTTTGCTGGGCTGAGTTCAATTAAAACAATGTATAATCGGTGTAGTAAAATTAAAAAAAAAAAATTCCAACCCTGTCAAAAACACTTGTTTATGAAACACGAGTGAAAATCAACTTTCCCTTCCAGTCAGCCTAAAGCGGAAAAAAAAAAAATTTGTGAAACGATAAACGATTTTTTCATTCCATATTTATTATCTATGAGATGTTATTCAAACAATTTGATTCAACCCAAACGTCTTCAATTTCACTTTTTGCATCTTGAAAAGGGTTGTTTTTTCACTTAGATATTTTTTTCAACTCGACTTGTTCGAAACAAGAATATTTTGATATCTTAGATTAAAAATTTTATCGGATGCGATGAAAATTAAATTTTTCTGAGACGTGCCTCAACGAGAAAAAATTAACAGTGTAATTACAATATTTCATCATTATTTACATTTTATATAGTGATTACGAATGATTACTTGAGAAATGAATTTTTATTTGATTAAGTGATTTCTCTTGATTTCTTAAATTTCATATGATTACCGATGATTACTCACGATTTCTAAGATTTCCTATGATTTCTCATGATTTTTTAAGATTACGTATGATTGCTCGTAATTACTTGTGATTTCTAAGATTTCAGATAATTTTCCATGATTTCTTAGATTTCGTATGATTTTTCACGATTACTCATGATTTCTAAAATTTCATATGATTTCCCATGATTTCTAGGATTTCGTACGATTTATCTTGATTTCTAAATTTTCATATGATTTCTCATGATTTCTAAAATTTCATATGATTTCCCATGATTTCTGGAATTTCGTGCGATTTCTCTTGATTTCTAAGTTTTCATATGATTACTCATGATTTCTAAAATTTCATATGATTTCCCATGATTTCTGGAATTTCGTGCGATTTCTCTTGATTTCTAAGTTTTCATATGATTACTCATGATTTCTAAAATTTCATATGATTTCCCATGATTTCTGGAATTTCGTGCGATTTCTCTTGATTTCTAAGTTTTCATATGATTACTCATGATTTCTAAAATTTCATATGATTTCCCATGATTTCTGGAATTTCGTGCGATTTCTCTTGATTTCTAAGTTTTCATATGATTACTCATGATTTCTAAAATTTCATATGATTTCCCATGATTTCTGGAATTTCGTGCGATTTCTCTTGATTTCTAAGTTTTCATATGATTACTCATGATTTCTAAAATTTCATATGATTTCCCATGATTTCTGGAATTTCGTGCGATTTCTCTTGATTCCTAAGTTTTCATATGATTTCTCATTATTTCTAAAATTTCATTTGATTTTCCATGATTTCTAGGATTTCGTACGATTTCTCTTGATTACTAAGTTTTCATACGATTTCTCATGATTTCTAATATTTCATAAGATGTTTTAAGATTACAACCAGAATTCTATAATTCTAAATGATTTCTCATAACTATCGATGATTACCAATGCTGAATTTCAATTAAATATGTATTACCGATTTCAGTGTGATTTCGGAGATGACAAAATCATTTCGTGCGATATTTACACCGTGATTACTCAAATCCTAGTCGCCTTGAAATTTTTGCTCCAAACAAGCAATTAAAGCTTCTGTAATAGGTTCGAATTCGTTCATATTGAAATAGAAATTTTTTTTCCGGATGCTTCTCTTCAGTTGACTGTACGTCTAATACATCCTTAGGATTCGTTTCAGCCCTTAATACGAAGAGCAGAGGCTGAAAGGGTGGTTCGCGTGTTGCGGGCGGCAGCGTTGCGTGTAATATACAAATCGAAAGGCGAATTGAAGGGCGGGCGCTGGTTCCATAGGTGTTATGGCAAATCGATATTTCATCTCTCTCTGATCTTGATAGGCGGGTGATTCTTTTCGTGGCTCGACGGCATAAATAGGAGGAAATTTTCACTGCCTGCCACGAGTATGAAATTTGTTGGAAACACCCACCAGGGGTATAAAAAAAAAAGAAAAAAAAAGAGAAAAAGAACAACAACAAGAAAGAAAGAAAATATATAAGGAATAAGCTGCACGCTCGCGATAAAACGTGAATCGTGTGATCGTGAAACGATATTGTTACGTGGTAAGACGCCGTCTTAAAACTGAGTTTTAAAAGAGGAAAATTTGATGCACGTATGCTACAAAAGAGGAAAAAAAAGCACATAGGAGGAAAAAAGAGAGAGAGAGAATTACCTTGTGTTGAGTTTGAAATAATAACAAGGTGAAAAGTCCGCATAAAAGTTTGAAAACTGTTTGAGCTGACGTGGCATTTTCCTTCCTTCCTTCCTTCCTTCCTTCTTTTCTTACATATTCCTTGCCTCCCTTCTTCCGTTCTATTTTCACTCCTGCAGCTCTATAATCTTTTACCTTTCCTGAATCTTCTTCTTTTTTTCTTTAACTAACCTCAAATTTCACCGCGGAAATCAGGACGCGAGACTCATGGGTCCAAGGAATTGTTTACCAACCTCGTATATACACTATATACCTATATATACATCTACGAGATGCCGACCCCAACGGTCTAATCAGTTAACTATGACAAATGGGGAAACACACACACATATATATATATATATACATATACATGTATATTCACTCACGTTGCGGCGAATATTTTCCACAAGTCTACAAATCAATGCTTTTTATTGTTAAACTTTTATTACAGGGGCTGCAGTTGACCCTCAGCAATTCATAAAAATAACGAATCTTACAAGATGTCTGCTTTTTGCCAGAATATTTGAATTTTCGTAGAAAAAAAATTATAATAATAATTTGTCTCAACTATAGTTCATCAAAATATTCCAATTTTATTTTATTTTAATTTTTTATTAAACGATCTAACATCTATTCATTGATTTTTTTCAATCGATCAAAGCATTTTCCCGAGAAGATTGAGCCTCGATCAACTGGAAAACATTGTGACGGATAGTAAAGAATTTGTGTACAAATTGATTTAAAAAAGATTGTTCATTAAACTTTGTTTGAAATACCAATCTCGGTGTAATATACATTCAAATCAACGGTAATTTGATAGGAATCCCGATGAAACTTTTAGTTAATTAGCACAATCAATTTATCGCACGGTATACATTGAATCGATAGTTTTTGTTGCTTTTAAATATGGACTTTTCCTTCCAGGTTAGGTTAGTTTGGTTGGGTTAGGTTAGGTAGCATGAATTTCAATCAAAAAATTCTCAACTGTGCGCAAGATTGTTTCATCTAGATATGTTTTTCATTTTATTACATTGAATATGGAAACGTATGAAGCCACGATGGGCTGCTAGTCTGCAGTAAAGTGTATAATAAGTTGTAAAAAATTAATTCTCCTCGAAAAACAATCAAACAGAGAGCGAAGCGTGACTGAATCACCGTGTTTCCCCCCATTAGTCAAAGTCGGCACGCATCAGTCGTCCCTTAGCTCAACACGCAGTGGTAAAAAGAGAAGAGAAGGAGTGAAATGAATGGATGGATGTGTGGATAACAGCGCGAGGTTCGGACGATGATTTTCTCTTCGTAACTACTCACGTATGTATGGATGTTCGGAGATGGTGGTGAACGGGATTGTTTCTCGAGTTACAAATGAGAAATCGATGAGGGAGAGAAAACTCAGCCTCAAAACTGGAACCCCAGCCCATTGGGCCCGAAATCCTGGGACAGCATGAACATGCCATTGTACATACGGTGGATAAAATGATTGCGGATCGCTTGGAGGCGGCGTGGATTAATCAAATTATACGTGATGAATTAAAACGTATTAGGGGGGTGGCAACCCCCGAAAGCTCCGGGACCTGGGGATGCGCCGCTGGCTCGGGAGGGCGTGATTCATCACGCTTGTGTCACGCCTATAACCGACACGAACTGCTGCAGTATCAATGATAATAAATCTTTATCAAAGTTGTATTTCCTTGACGCGTTTACCCGGAAACCCGGAGCACCCTGCACGCCGGAAGTTATGCATGCTAAATAATGATACGCGAAATCCGACTGTGTAACTTCAACCTTAAGCGAGACTGGAATCTGACCAAATGACCCACGCCTTCATGAATTATAATATACCTCACAGCTACCTACTCTTGGATTATACATCGGAAGGAAAAAGTTCGAGCCACTGTCATGCCGGGTCGACGTGACTGATGACCCAGAGATACACGTTCTACAATGTATCATGTATGTATATGGATGCGGATGGTCGAGAAGATCAACGAGTTATCAATTCTTTTTAAATGTAATATTACCAACATTCTCCGACGGTGAGAGAGAGAGAGAGAGAAAGAGAGAAAACTCTGTCAGCACCAAAAGTCTCATCTGCACTGGCCACAACATAAATTCGTTATTAGTAATCACACAAGAGGAATTCTGAGTGCGCAGAACTTGATTCTGGGTAAAATGTAGGTAAGTGTCGGTAATAGGTACCTGCAGATTCAGGATCCTCAATGTACTACTACTGTTATTTCGCGTTTCCTTTCTTTTTTTTTTTATCTTCCATTACCCTCAAAGATTTGCAAATGTTACATTGGAGTAATATTTTTGCAAGGTTTACTCAAAAGAAGTTCGAATTTTTATCAAACTCCCTACACTTTTCTTCTATATTTCAATGACAGGTTGACAGTTTTGGAGAGGGGGGGGGGGGGGGGGGGGGGAAGCAAATCATCAAGTCAGGAAATTTATCCCCTGAGTATTAAAATATAATCATTAATTTTCCAACTGGAAGATAACGCAGTGTGAACTGTACAATTATTTTAACCCGATTGTGGAAAGAGAAATAGATCGATTCATCGCATTGAAGTTAAATAATCCCTTTTAATCGATGGGTAATATTATACGCTTGCCGATGTAGTTGATGCGTCAACGTAAATTAATTGCCGAATACTTTAATCGTTTGAGCCCCACGTGAAAATACAAAGATAAATCTATGCATATTTCATTTACTGATAAACGAGATCGTCAGGGATCATGATAAGCGAATAATCGCAGGAAGGTTTTTTTTTCTCATCAGTTTAGCAGGATTTTAACCACCGAGGGTAACATTATACGGGACAAATAAGCGATAAGGTATAAAAGAAGCTATTTCAGGGATCTTAAACGAGGAATGGATTTTTATTATTCTTTATTCTTACTCATTCTTTACTTTGTCCGCAACAGGATCGTTTTTGATAACCTCGCACCCCTGCAGGACCGTACAACGCAAGGGTAATTGATATTTGATTAATCGATTCTTTTGTTCGCTGGCGCGAAAGAACTCACCGAGGTTCGTTTGACGCCCGTCAACACAGCTGAAGACCCTTAATAAATTTATAGCGTTCACAAGTATCAATCGAACACCCGCGTCAATAGCCCAAAACACTCAGGGCGAAAAGGTTCGATTCTAAAAAAAAAGAGAATAGAAATCAGTCGAATGGAGAAAAAGAAAAGAAAGAATGACGAAAAGCTACGCCCAATTTATCCGAAGCTTTTTGAACGTTCCTTCTGGAATTGAGACGCTTCTTTTATTCCTCTTGTTTTCACCCTCAGAGATCGAGAAACGCGACGTTAACTTTCTTTGACTAATTAGTTTCTTTTTTCTTCACCGACCGTCTTCGCGCATTCTTCACCGTTTGTGTAATATTGTATCAACACAGCTACGGTAAACAGGAGCTTATCTTTCTCTCTTCTTCTCTTCGTCTCGTCATCGTTTCGTCTTCGTTTCTTCGCACACTTGAACAAAGTTCCTCATTACGTCGCGTTGTGCAGAGAATTGAAAGTTCTCGACGTCGTGGCAAAGAGAGACGAGTATAAAAAAAAAAAAAAAAACGAAGGAGAAGAAGAGAAAATGATGAAAAAATTTACACTGATCAAAAGGAAAGCAATTGCGTAATTGTCGGACCTTGAACAATTCAGTTGATACGTTTCTCGAGTCCTTTCCTCTTTCGCAGCTGGCGAGGACCTTCCATTCAGGATCTTACCTTCTGTAACAATTTACATCCCTCACCGTCTCTTCGCCGCTCTTATTCCTCGTTATTTTCGGTCAAGGATCATCAGAGAGACTCGTCATGTCAAAGAGCGTCTGTATAGGTTCCCACAATTTGTTACATGTAACACGTTGCTATCAAATTTGCCTCCCAAGGGACGAAATACTCGAAGAGTATGGTTGACGTACCGTTTTTGATAAAACAAAATTGCATCAAGCATCGCAGATTCGTCGATATTGAATTTCGTACGGTTTCAACCAAATTACTACACTTTAGTCCGAAAATCCAATCGTCAAGTTTACCTCCCAAGGGAAGAAAAACTTGAAGCATATGGATAAGGTTTCGTTTTCAGTCAAACTAAACGGCATCAAACATCGCAGATTCGTCGATATTGAATTTCTCACGGTTTCAACCAAATCATCACACTTTTGTCCGAAAATCCAATCGTCAAGTTTACCTCCCAAGGGAAGAAAAACTCGAAGCATATGGATAAGGTTTCGTTTTCAGTCAAACTAAACGGCATCAAGCATCGTAGATTCGTCGATATTGAATTCCGTACGGTTTCAACGAAATCATTACACTTTTGTCCGAAAATCCTTAATCCAAGGAGGACGCAGCCTCGACAAAACACTTGATGGTTAAATGCGCGTATCTATCAGTCCCTAGTGAACCGGAACTTCGACTCAACGCAGAGATCATAATACGAACGCTTTCCGAGTGCGGGGAAATAAATCTTTATTCGCGATTATAATGCGAGTTGGTTGTCGCCATCGTGCAGGAGCAGGCACGGTAATGTACCGGGGATAAGCTGGCGTTTTGACCGAGGTTCCAGTCCCCTCCTGAAACAAAGGGACGAAGGTACGAAAGGACGAAGGGGCTGTAAGCGATGAGGGATGAACCTTACTCATTGTCAGTGTTATAGTCGGAGAAAATTTCCGACCCTGCACCATCAGCTCAGCTGGCAACGTTATGGCAAAGGGTGGAGATACCTAGGCGAGTTATACGATTAATCTTATACAATTAGCATCCGGGAGTAACAAACAGCTGCAGATCGCGCCTCGAGTAATTTAAGAACTTTTTAATTCGTCAGTTTCTTTCTATTTTTTCGTCTCGCTTTTTTCTTTCTCTTCCTCTTCTCCATTGAAAACTTCGTCAAGTGGGTGCAAATGAGGCGGAGAAAGAGAGTGAAAGGAAGCAGACGTCGCGGCCAGTCGTCAGAGTGGAACTTGAATTATTTATTCATCGCGTTCTTTTTCTCTCTTTTTGCTTTTTGTCACACGCAGCGATGAAAGATAAGTACATTGTAATTCTAGTTTATAAACTTATTTGTTAAAGAATTTTATCAACTCCTTTCAATTCCCTTTACCGATTATAACGATGTTCTGAAACATAACCTTAACTTTTCCCTCAGGAATTGAATATTTCTTCAAAATATCCGGAACACATAAAAATTTTTTATAATTAAGGCGCTTCAGAATTGAGTCTACGATTAGGTTATGTGAAAATAAGTTATTTTTTCGCTCATCAGTCCATCAGCAGACTCTGAAATTTTGTCAGTCACGTATATGCTTCCGAATTTTTATAAATTCGTTTACTTCAAATTTCACACAGTTGATTTGTACTTTGACAGTTGATTTTGGCTATGAACCGCCTCAAAATGTCCCTATTTGAAAACTACCAACCGAGATGGTGACAAAAAAAAAAAAATACTAGATACTTTTTCGACCAGTACCTACAGAATTCCTAACTCAATTCTTGAGTCCATTGGTGTGTACAAACAATTCTGATGGTTTGGACTGAGGAGATTTAGCGATCCACGGTGCTCGACGGAGGGAAAGATATTTGCCGAGCGCTCGGAGCTGTGGGAAACGGAAACAAATCGTAGAAAATCTTTTCGACAAGGTCAACGAGCGTGTGTGCAGACACACTTGACTCCACGGAATTGATTCGGGGTCATGAAATCGCTTATGGCTCTATGCGCAGGTCATTCCGCGCTATTGTATCCGGTCAGCGTCCCGCAAGCTCGGAATGGCCTCGGCTCGCGTAAGGTATTGCTTCCGGAAGTAGGTGCGTCGACCTACGCGCCACGCGGCTACGCCTTGTCACGGCTGAAAGCCCAGCGGACGAACCTCCGCAAGCCGGTGAGAACCCTCAGCTTTCGCTTCCGTCGGCACAGCTGTGCTCGACAGAAAATGAGGATGAGCTTACCCGCCTTCAGCCTTCCTCAACAGATCTGAGCTCGCCCGTTCTTCCATGGCTGTTCGATGTCTTGTTCGCCTTCGAATCGCGGTTTATTGGCCAGCTCTTCATTCGTTTGATCGTTTTTTTTTCTTTTTCTTTTTTTTTTTTTTTTTTTGCCGATCGTGTTCTTACTTGATCACTTGATTTGTAACTCACTGAGTCGTTCGTTCATTCATCCCTTCATTTCCTTCGTCTACAGCTGAAATTTACTGCTTTTTTTGTTTTCTCGATAGAAATTCATTGTAAAATCGTATCAAGTTCATCTGATCGACAATCCATTCATTCGCTCAATCATTGATCGTTCATTCTTTCATTCATTCATTCATTCATTCATTCATTCATCCATTATTCCATTCATCCATTCATCCGTTCATTCATTCCTCCGTTCATTGATTAATTCATTTATTCATTTATCTGTTTATTCATACATCCGTTCATTGATTCATTGATTCATTTATTTCCTCATGCACTCATTCATTTATTCCTCCGATGGTGAGACTTTTTTTTACAAACTTAACCAATTTTCCGTGTATAGTATCCAATAAATTTTATAAAATATTCACGTGTTCGCTTTATTCGTTATTGGTTTCTCCAAACACCCCTTTTAACGATGATGCAATAATTCATTTGTTCGTTAATTCTAACGCGGTCCAAATTCACTCGTGTGATTAACTTTTGATAAATTCATGCTCCAAACAATCAGTCGAATAATTAGTCAATCTGGTCATTCGCGAGTACATAATATATGCTGATCAATCTGTACAATCAACTTGTGATTTCTATGCCTGTTAATTCGTCGGTTTATTCATTCACGTATCTATAAATTTATACTGTATCAACAATAATAATTCGTACAGACAATATTCGTTACCCTTCGAAACAGCGTTTAATCTGTACGAACGAACCAACACGCCGGCTAATTTGAAACTACAATTGAAATAAACACAACATAAAGGGTTCCAAAAGGACGAAAGAACCGTTGCCAGTACGGGAAAATGGCCACGTGGTGACAGAACAGGATATCCAAGAATCTAAGTAATACCATAAATAACACCATAAGGATTCCTCGAAGTAACATGGGTACAGAAATCACTTATGGTATGACGAATAAATCGTGTATAAACCCAACGGTCAGAGACATTCGCGCGATATCGAAGCGAAAAGAAAATCAAACAACCAGACCACAAAATGTCCATCAGCTCAGTCGGATAGTCGGACGAAGCAGATGAAGAGAGGAGGCACTCGATCAATCCGAACCCCTGTATTCTGTTCCCCACCACCACCCTCAACTATTCGCCATTCACCTCTCGCAAGCCATAATAGAAGTACACCAAGCTGCAGGGGGGATTGAGAAATGTTCATTGGGTTTGGCTTCCCGTGTCATGGCTCTTAATGTCTCGAGTTACGTGGTAGTTGAAGCTCTCTCTGTTGCCACCCACCCCCAGGACGGTACCAACCCCTCGTTTCTCTGCCCCTATCTCTCCTTGCCGCAATTCATGTCCTATCGATTTCCTCCTTTTTCCTATTCTTCTTTTACAACCTCTCCGATTGATCGCTCGGCACTATCTCGCTAGGTAGCAGATAGTGCGAGTATGGTTGGACGGTACGCTGCGGGTTACAGGTGGAACACAATATCGCGATAAAAGGACGCGCGTTCCAGCGTTTACGAATGATCGATGCGAGTCTTAGATAGCGGAATTCTTCGTCCCGTTACCCGGGGGTTAAAATAAGGGTTGGGAGGAATCCGACCTTTGGCCTTTTGGCCAAACGAAACGGTCGAGCTTCTCTTCCAATTTTAACGAATCGCTTGTACATCGATTCACCGAAACCTTTCGCACCTTGAAACATGACATGTAATCCGAGAAAAGTTTTTTACTTTTCACTAGATCTTTTAGACGTTTTAAGATCCAGAATCACCTCCGACCATTTTCAAGCGATATCTCGAGAACGAATAAATAAATTTAGAGGTTTTCAGTCTCAATCGATGAAGCTTCTGTTCACTCACAAGTCGTCACATTTCGTGTCTCACATCTCTCCGGTCGTTTATGAAATATTTGAATAACGACCTGAAAAATTGTATAAAAATGTTGATATCTCGAGAATGGATAGAGGATTTTCTATGACTTTGATCTCAATTGACGCGGTTCTCCTCAAAGTGTTTAGAATTGATCAATTTTTGGATCTGATGAATCGAACAGTCTTTTAAAAAATATCCGGATAGTAAGATTCGATATCTCGAGAACGAATCAACGATTTTTTTTTTTTGTAACTTACGAATGAACGCAGCTCTTGTTGATTCAGAACTAAAAATATTTTGAATTCGTTTGATCGAGTGGTTCTCGACTCTTCTGAACAACAAAATTGACCAAAAAGAAGAAAACTGTTTATCGAGGAGACGGATTATTTGCAAAAAAAAAAAAAAACAAAAAGAAGAAGGAAGAGAAATAAAGTAAATAAGGGACGCCGACGACCTCTGGGGGGTGGCGAAATTTTTTACGGGATAAAGAATTACGTGGCAAGTTCGATAGCATCGTTTCGCTCTGTCTCTGAGCCCCAAATGTATAAATCCGTCAAACCGACGAAGTATGAGGAATACCAAGCCTGTAAGGGATGCGTGCGTTAGAGTGCATTAAATATTTATAGACATCAATCATTTCTAGCCGACCAGCGAAAAGGAGATAGAAGAGACCGAAAGTGAAGAATAAGAATAAGAAAAAGAAAACAAAAACAGACAGCAAAAAGGAGGGAAAATAACAGGGGGAACAAACAAAAACTGAAGTTTGATTCGTTCAGCCATCTTTCCGTACATGTTATACATATGTAGGTACGTACATACACAAGTTTGTATATATATATATATATATATATATATATATAATTCAGTGCTGTAATCAGAGAATCAAATATTCCTCGAACATCAATATAATACAAAATTCTATCAGGAGATACCGTCTCCAGCTCGTATTTTTCGTCTCTTTTACTGCCTACAGCCCCCCCCCCCCCTCCCCCTCCCCCCTTCCCACCCCCTCACCCAAAACCCTTATAGATTCTTTTATTATTTCAAACTTATTTCGTACAACCCTCGAAGTAACCCGACTCGGGATTTCCATGGAATTCCATCAAATTTCGCACCCCTTTTACCTACCACCGTTTTTCGGCGAACGCATTTCTGCACAGGATATTCCTGTTATTGGCACGTTTTCTTCTTCCTTGAATTTTTTTTTTCTTTTTTTTTTTTTTTTTTTTTTTTTTGTTTTCTTCCTTTTCCACCCCCTGAGGCTGAAAATTAACTTTCCGGCTGTTCGATATTTCGAATTTCAATCCGTGAACTTTTTTCCCTCGCACGACGAAGCGCGAAGGAAGATAAATCGCTCGAGTCCTCGAATATCATGTCGATGGAGGTTGAAACAGGGGTTGGTAATTTTGATCGAATCACCTTCCCGGATATCGGCTGGTGCGTCGTCCGTGTGTCTGTGGCCTTGGGTGATACGTATTTTCATACGGGATAATGGAAACTTTTTCAACCGCGTAGGTATAACAATATATTTATATATAAATTACTATATACATAGAGACTACACACATCTATCTACAGGAAACTTGTTGCTTCGTCGAGTCTTTCACGTGTAACCTTACGTACATAAACAGATACAGCATTATTCCATTCCACGTGGTTTCGAACGGTCAAAAAGTTGTCCAGTCTCAAAAAAAAAATTGAAATTTTATGAAATTATTTAATTGTATGAAAATAACAGGGCAACGATCGAGCCATCTAAAAAAAAAAAAAAAAAAAAAAAAATACACGTCTATTTTACACACTTCAGAGTATTTTTTTGGAATTTTCTTTAGACAAATCGAAACTGACGTACCGACCGAAAACAATTATTTTCGTATATTTTTTATTTTTTCAGATTTCTTATTCAACGGGTTAATTATTTATGAATATTTATCAGAAAGTGATTTTAAAAAAAGTCCCTTTCAAAATCAATTTAAATATTTATAAATAATTGATCAAATTAAATGGAAAATCTGAAAAAATTTTAAACAAAATCTGAAATGGTTGGTCGTATTTGCACGGAATTCCCCATATACTATATACATATGCATAAAATGTATTATACATATCAATCGGTGTTAATTTTATTACCAGATTCAACAAATGTCTAATAATTCCGGGTTATATTGGTATAACTGTTAAAATGAAAACGATTAACAATAAACTTGTTCTGCATACAATAATGAAACCAATCACTGGTCGATGTATTTTGAAGCGGATTTTTGTTTTTATAACAAACTCCGTAATTATTATTTTTTTCTTCTTCTTCTTCATTGTGAAAAAAGTGTCTACCCGAGGCTGACAATATAATTAATATTGCAGGGTACGAGCTATCTCACCATCTCGTTTGCCATACCTTTCTTGATTAATCGTGCAAATTAATTGCTCGACATTTTTTCATTCTTCCACGTTTATTAACATTTGAAAAAAAAAAAAAAAAAACAATTCCTTTTTTTTTTTTCTAGTTGTCCAACTTGACGATTATTCTTCATTCATCAAGCATTATAGCAATTTTTACATGACATAATTACTGGCCGTTATAATTTGTTAATAAAAAATTAATGAAAACGAATCTCGCGTCGGAAACTATGCAGTTTTTATCTACTAACTGTCTTAAACATAATTGCACAGTCAATTTTCAGGTAATATTTATGTTAAATTTAGGTTCTTTTTCTGCTCTGTTGTTAGGCCTGTTATTAGCATACATTCTGGTGTATTTTTTTCCTTCTCTCTTCACATCGATGTTCCGTTTCTCTCGAACGGAGATTCCCGCCAAATTTCAAAACGCGTTCCGCTGCAGACTCGATACTCGACGTCACCCAGGCAGACATATGCATTCGGTCACGTCGCCTTGGCTATATCTAACTGGAAATTATTACCCGATACGGAAGCAAGATTGTCGCAAATTTTACCCCACACTTCCCCATAGACCACCATGTTTCTAGAGGCATAGATATATTTTCCAGTTGTATCGTGTAATGTAGCAACGGCTTGTCGTTGTCCCACCTGAAATATACTGCGACACGTGCACATGTACCGATAAAAACATATGTCACATGTATACAGGGTGAGTCAATTGAAACTCCGAGAATAGAAGGAGCTCAGTTGTGTCGATCAAAGTGAGGTTAGAAGTCTGCATGCAGGTCACCACTCTAAATAAGAAACTATAACGAAGATATGACAACAAAGGAAAGACGATGGTACAAAATTTCAACAATTAAGTTCGTCTTGTCTTCTTGTCATCTGTGGCTTGTTGTCATGTCGTGAGTTTATTTCTCATTACAACTGAATACTTGGATGTAGACTTCGAACCTTACTTTGTTACCGACAGAGCCACCGAGCTCCTCGCATTCTCGGACTTTCTATTGACTCACTCCGGATCGGCTGAGGGATGCGACCTGATTGATCAACTAAGCTCCTCCCATTCTCGGCGTTTAAATTGACTCACCCTGTATATGAGGAAGTTTGTGTACCTCCAGGAAATGCATGCAATATTTGAACGTGAGCAGCGTGCACGCGATATTATTATTCCTACATCCATATGCCCACCTCACGATTAGTGATAAGACCCGCCTGCCTTATACATGCGGAGCTGAATACGGTTTAATCAGAACTCAAGTTACAGACGAATTTCCATCTACATACTGTGTTTACCTAGGTACGTGGAATTTATGTTCCGGGGTAGAAGCTAAACGATCATTACAGAGAAAATGACGAATCGATGAAGAAAAGAATAAAACGGTTGAAATATATTCCGAAGAGTGTTTTAAGATTTCCTTTTTTGTTTTTCTTTTATACACGTATGGGAAATTCCATGCAAACTCATTTCAAAATCACTTAAAATATTTCGTAATAATTGAGGGGTTGAATAAAACGTCTGAAAATATTCAGGGTAACGTATTATACTTGGGAAAATTGCAGAAAATTGTTAGAAAGGTAAAAAACCGAGTAGAAAAAAAGGAAAAAAACGAAAGAGAGTAAGAAAGAAAAATAGATGAACCGTTGGTAGGGGAAAGTGGCAGGATGGAGATGAAGAAAAGAGAGCAGAAAAGTTCCTCTGCGCTAATGAAACTCATATTTCTCGTAATATCATCCCCATTTCGCTTTCGGGTCATTCTTGCAGCAGCAGCAGCAGCAGCAGAAGCGGCAGCAGCATAAGCCGAAGAAGAAGAACCAGAAGCGGCAACAGCAGCCTTCACTCCACCAGAGTCAGAGGCTTTTGCTCCGCCGCTGACGAAGATGGCACTGACTTCCTTCCGCGCCTGTTGTTATTAAGAATTATGACCAGCCATCTGGATTCGTTATTCTTTCATTATCGGGGTTGGTTTATTTTAAGCAGCCACACCACTCACCCTCCCCTGCCCCTCGTTTCTACCGCAGTGCCGATTTTCACTAATTTCCAAAATCGATCACTAATTCGATTCTTTTTCTTTACAATCTTTCTTTCTCTGCATCTCTCGAATTTATTTCTGCATTCTACAGATTTGTTGAGAAAGGTGAAAGGCTCGTCGACGATACAGATCGAATATTTTAACATTGAAAAAAACTTATTTTGAGGTTATATACGAGGTGATGGTCACTTGAGGAATCATTGAACCACTTCATACGAAATTAGACAGGGAATCGCTAGAAATCCATGATTTCTGATTTCCTCAAGATTTTTCAAAATGTTTACGAAATCATGAGGGATCACCAAAAAAATCACGTAATTTCGGGAATCACTCATCCACTTTCCAAGCAACCGAGCATTTGTACGCATTTATTCAAAGTCCATGTATATAGATTAGGGTGATTAATTTATTCTTTACTATTTTTTTTCTGTCCTTACTTAAAATTTTGTTCGGTATGTCGAAAAAAAAAAATTCCCCGAAAGTTATAGCCCTGAATATCAATATTAAGTATTTTCCCTGGATGTGAAAAGATTTTCCATCTTAAATACACGTTGAGTGAAAATTTTTTTTTTTTCAAAATTCGATAACTCAGTACTTTTTTATACTATCACATTGTTCTTGGTCGCAATTTACGCAGAATTCAACGATCTTCAAAAGTGTCTAGAACGTCGTAAGTGCAACTTACACTGATGATATGTTACGGGTCGCTAAAGTTAATTTGTACCCAAAATTCTCGTTTTTTTGCTCTTATCTCTCCGAAGTAATCAACTTTACCGAAAAAGTGTAAATGAAAATTTTGTTAAAAATTTAATTTTCTAAAAAAAAAAGTCCTTTAGACCTAAATGCTCAGATTAATATTTCCTGAGATATCGAACTTTAACTTACTTGTCGCGTCGCCGAAAAATTTCGACACTTTATCGAATCAAACAATAGTAGATTCGAAATCAGTTGAAATCACACGCAATCTCAGGTAATCTTATTGATTCGCAAATCACAAGAAATCGATTGTTTATAGAAATCGTTGAGCCACCAAATTTACGAGTGACCAACTCCTCGGTTATATATATATACGTTAACAATCACAATTTTATTGATTAAAGTACAACGAGACGTTGTGATGTCGTCATATACAAACAAACAAACAAAAAAAAAAAAAATATATCAAAAATAAAGAAAGAAAAAAAAAAAATGTCAAGGTAATTAGGAAGTTCGTTTGAATGAATTCTAGAAGTTTGAAAATCGCGGAGGGCCTTCTTCGAACACTCGCCGTCTCAACAAACGAGTTTTCAATTTGATTTACTTAGAAGCGCGTTTCCCCACGCAAGTGTAGTAAAATTTCAACAGTCGTCTCTCGTTATTGAAATTAGTAACCATTGTTCTTTTTTTTTTTTTTAATCTTTGTTTTGTTTTTTGCGACAATATTCGCCAACAGTTTCATTCGAAATTCGGCTTATCAATAATTCGGTACAAATTCTTCGACTATTATTTGTGTATTCATGATCCTCGCAGATATCTCAATCAGTGTCAAGGGTTATCGGCACCGGTCGCATGAATTATTGATCAATTGAAGACAGCGATATCACGACTATGGCGCCGGAAATAGTAGCAGATACGTAAGCGATACGATCGTAATAGTGCAGCAGTAGTTATATCGATAGTCGAGTGAATTTATTCATCTCACCTCAAATCCCATATTCATTCCATTTTTTTGTACCATAGAAGGCGACTTTTTATCGTTATAATATCGACTGTATTCACTCGTCACTGATTTCCAATTTTTAATTATAAATTAAGCGTATTCAAAAAACGTAGTCACGTGTCTAGTACAACTTGAAAAACCGTTTTATTCTCCTCTTTTCAGCAGCGATTATTCGGTGATGAATGAACACACAATCGATTTATATTATACCGAAACTGTGAGAATTTTGTATTATACTAAGGGTGTAAAAAAATCGTGCAGGTTTTACAAAACGTTAAACTTTATACGAACAAAGTTCAGTCGTAAGATCAAGTTTTGAAACTTTTTGCGTTTTACTTGTGAATTTATCAACTAATTTACTAATTTCGTCGAACATCAATCAATCAATCAATCAATCAATCAACTCTCGTATTTGTTTCACGTTTTTAATACCGTACCAATTATCCGAACTTGAAACAGCGAGTAGATAGTTGAAATTCGAAACATCCGCCAGCGATAATTCTTCACAATCGGCAATCAATTACCGTCACAAACCCGCCTGAATACAGGCTAAATACAAATTGAAACAATTTGAATGCAACTTCGTTCCGCGGAGCAACAATGTCCACGATTTAACACAACAAACCATTTATTGTCGGTTCCATGGATAAATCACCACCTCGCGAGGGTCAAAAGTTCACCGAGAATTACTTTGAAAATCAAAAACTTAATCAAACACGTCACAAACTCTTCGTTGAACACTGAAACAATTAATTTCAGTATCGCTATACGTGTATAAAAATAAAAAAAAAAATCACGAACACGTAATACTTGAAATTTTTCACCCCTAATTCGAAGCTTTTTTCGAGATCCAAAAAGAGGCCCAAAAATCTCAACCCCTTAGCGCAGCTTTTTCAACACCGTATGCACAGCGAAGGACGAAGTTTTGGCGAAAATACAGGACTCGCGACACGAGGAGGCGTCGGAGGATCGCCGCAGGATCGCGACGACGCGACTAAACTGAACACCGTGGTCTGCATCAGTCTCCCTCCACCCCGTTGCAGCCCGCTCTCACCCTAAGCCCTGGTCTTCGCGACGACGTTGACCTGCGGGCGCAGGCGTACCAGGATCCGGCACGAGGAGAAATCGCTGCCCCGTCGGAGGCGGCGACGGAAAGACCAAAACCAGGAACAGGACTCGAGCCCTGAAATATCCCTAGGAGCCCACCGTTAGCTGTTGGTTCCTAGGGACATTTTTTGACAGTTACCGCCTGATTGAGCAGCTGAAGCAATACCAATCGCGATTATCAGAAAATGGCCCTAGGAGCCCACCGTTAGCTGTTGGCTCCTAGGGATATTTTCTGACAGTTACCACAAATTAAAAAAAAATTTGGACAAAACAGCGATCTAACTGGAAAAGCCCCCTTAATAGTTAAGTTAATTCAAACATTATTTATTGACAAATCAGTGTCCCTTCTTCGGTCGAAAATCAAACATTGTTATTCAAATACTCGTCAATTAAACAAAAATGTACTTCTGTACGATTTTTCCCCCAGTTTAAAAATTTGCACTAGTTAAACTGCGTGCCACAGAATTCAACATGTCTCGCGAGAATAGCTCCAGTATCACCATTTTTTACTATTTATTTATAATAATTCTTAGTATTATACTGAAAAATTGTCAAAAAAGGGCTTTTCCTTTGTTTTTTCAGTTGTAATACCCCTCAAACTATGCAAGAATGCGTATGATAAGAAGTAAAATGCAGGTGGTTGATGTCGAACCTGAAGCTGGTCTACACATAAAGAAGGGATGACGGGGGTGTTCATCGCGGTATAACATTCCTGGAGGGCGGGGTTTGAAAGGTCTCCCCGATTAACGATGTGGTCTGTACTTGACGAGGGCCGCACGCTTTTGCTTTGACTTCCTTCAGCCGTACAAGAGCTTAATACGTGTCGCATTAGATGCTCGTCGTCTTTTGCCTGATTATATGTCAAAAGACCAGTAAAGCCCTATGCTATGGCTTAGGTATACCCATCCACCCACACA
This sequence comes from Diprion similis, assembly GCF_021155765.1. Classification (NCBI taxonomy): domain Eukaryota; kingdom Metazoa; phylum Arthropoda; class Insecta; order Hymenoptera; family Diprionidae; genus Diprion; species Diprion similis. The sequence continues at coordinate 18,730,006 of NC_060114.1, forward strand.
CACACACACACACACACACACTCACACTCTTACACAGAGGCATGCGCGCGCGATAAGAAGGCTGCTTTATCAAAGAATTCCAACCACCGCAAAGACACTTCAAGTATGTATCCTTTATATAAAAATATATCCCCTGCAGGTCGCCGATATAATACGAATATATATGTATATATGTATATATGTATATAGTATGTATCCCGCCTTCTCCTTCCGAGAGGATTAATTAACTCATTAATTAATCTTCTCCCCCCCCCCCCCCTCTCTCGCTCTCTCTCGGCACGTCTTCTTCTTTTCCTATCGCATTTCCGCCGCGTGTTCGATCACCCTTTAACCGTATCCCACGGATCACTGATCCACAGGGGCGAGAAGTTAGAAATTAGGTTTGAAATTTTTCCCCACCAGACTCGATGTTCTATGAATGGTTGGATGAATATGGATTGCAGGTTACGCGATTCTAGTTTTCGTTGAAAACTTCGATCGTTATGCAATGCAATTATACCCTGAGAGCTTCAGGAAACTGAACAAATCAAAATGCGCATGCGTAAAATTATGCGATTCGATACGTAGATACCGATTTTTTCGTCTGCTCGTCAGGTTAACCAACTGAGCCGTGGCAAGAAGCTAGAAATATAAATTCGCAGGAATCTCGAGGTTATGTTGCGTAGAGAATTTTAGATGGCGAGACAAAAGATGACGTCTTCGTTCGAGCCAACATAACCTTGAAACGCTTGAGCGTATCGACTGTGAAGTTAGCGCTGGGCCGCAACTAGCCAAGATTGGCCAGCCTGTTAAAGCAGACTAAAAACTCAGCGCATGCGCAGTTCGATTTTCACTTTCCTTGTACTGTCGCGGTAGGTATAACTGCATTGCACGCCATGGCAGCGAAACTGCGCGTGATCTAGTGAAGTTTGAAAATTGAGATTACCCCGGAGGATGCATAGAGAGATAGTTTGGATGTAGAATATTCTCGGAACGGGATGTTGCGAGCGGCAAACGAGTCGGTCTGGGACGCTGATAAACCCCACGGGGTTCGGGGTGCGGGGGGGGGGGGGGGGGGGGGGGGAAGGAAAGAGAAAGAGAGAGTGAAGCAACTTCATGGCTTTCCAAATTGCACAAGTTTTAATATCATACACTGCTGCAGGACTCCGCGAAACCGTTGCGATGAGGTTTGGCTGCCGGAGAAAGATTATTCGCGAATTAACTTCTCGCGAATTTCGTTTACTGGTTTCGATTTTTCCTCCCCCGTTTTTCCCCAGTAATTTCAGGATCGTTTTCCTTAACGATATATTAATTTTCCACTTTTCCGGGAAGGGGGAAAGAAATTCAGACCTAAGAACTATACTAGATAGCTAGAATTCTTTACGGCTACGTGGTTTATGCAGCTCTCCGGGTGCTTTATTCCACCCCCTTTTTTCATCCCTTTCGCCTCGTCACAGCGTGTGCTCGGCTTTCTCGGTGTTCAAACGACGTTTTAATCGTCTTGGCTGATGGAGAAAATTGCGCTGAGAAAACAAGGAGGGCTGCATAGATGGACGGAGAAAAATAGGGGTAGAAAAGATCAGATAAATGCATCTTTTTTTCTTGCTGTTTCACTTCCTATTCGCATCAGGCTGTTTTCATTTTTTCCCAGCATCACTCACTATCCACGATTTTGTTCGAAACACAGATCAAGCACGTGAATCATAAAAGGAAAATTTTCTCAGGCTGACATTTTTTTTTTTTTTTTTAAGAAGTCAGTCAGGGGTACCAAAGTGATACACGTCCTTCGAAATTCATATGACAATTTTCTCTAGAGATTTGCAATTTATTCGTTCATTCTCGATCCGCAGACTTGAATGCAGTTTGGAAAAAAAAAATATTTCGCCCTGATAGTCGGTATTTTTTTTTCTTCTTTTCTTGTGTACACTGAATTCGCACACAATTTTTTTCTCTTTTTCCCCGCAATTCTTACGCCGTTTAATCTTTACTCATTTAAAGTATGAAATCAGTTGGAAAAAGAAGAAGAGACCGAACTCTCTAACGTTCGTTATTGAATCAGAATGAAAAGAAAAAGAGAAAGAAACGAATAAAGATAAAAATTTACGCATAATAAAATCGCGATGAAAAAAAAAACGCCGAGATAATTTTTTCGTGGGAGCAAAAAATACTCACACGTGACTATTTGTAATTCAGTAGCAAATAAACCGGCATTATAATTTTGTTATTTTGTTTTATTCGCCATTCATCGTCCTCGCTTTCCCTCACACTTTTCTTCACATCCCACATACTCCGGGCAATTTGAAGTGGAAAAATTACCTCACGTGTGAAAAATCAAAGGTAGAAAATGAAAGTGCGGTATTTGCCTCGTCCCCGCATTTTCATGCATACATAAATGGTAGCTATATAATATATGCACACACGGTGTGTTTGCGTGGGCAAGGCCTGGAATTTTCAATGGCTAACGAAACACGTAAGTACTCGCAAAGCTGAAATTTAACGAGACAAATTTGCAAACACGGTGGCATCGGAAACGCGACTGTTGATGCATGAACGGCTGTGAATATACACAAGTGCGTGTATGTATACGTATTATACAAATAAGATATATGTATATATATACATTTGGTATGAAATATGAATATTTGCAAATTTCAAGCAAACCCTGTGAGAATTCGAAACGCTCTGTGAGTGGTCACGTGTCTGATCAAAGCTCGTTTACAACCGTTTTCATAAACATCTCTGATCTCGTGATAGAAATTAATGTCTCATTTGACTACTGACTAAAGTAGTTTCGTGAGAGAAGAGCATTGGAAGAAACGAGAAACGGTAAGAAAAACAAAAAAAACGAGATTGTGAAAACAGTTGAAAACTAAAAAGACCGGAAAAAGCAGAAGTTAAGAAGAAGAAACGGGAGATGGAACGATATGGAAACGACAAATTTGTCACTCTCAGAACACAGCTGGATGAAACATCAAGCTGTACAGTAAGGAGCAGGATAGAAAGCCTAGATGTTGAACTAAGTTTGGGGAGATCGAAGAATAAGGATGCGAAGGAGAAGAAGGATGAGGAAGAGAGTGTCTGTGCCTTCGAGGATATTTCCCAAGTTGTGGATGTTAAGTGGAGTCAAAGAGAGTTTCTCCCGTCGAGTTTTGGCCCCGTCTAATTACAGGATAGATCCACGTCCATGTATACCGTAAGGATGTATGCATGGCGTATCCGAGATGGCACGACGTGAGACATTCTAGCCGCGTCGCGTCGGTGAGCAGAAGGCATGACGAAATGACGTGGGTATAAACCATAGAGGTGAACCCTCTGCCAGAAGCTTTTCGATTTCACGAAGCATGAAAATCACCCTCAAAGAAAGAGCGAGAGAGGTAAAGCAGTGATGGGAGGATGTCAGGAAACATGCGAATCGCCTTAAGGCTTAAGCCGGAGACTATGAATCGGTGAGTGAACCTCGACGCAGAGAAACCTTCCTGTAAAGTAAGCACTTCGATTTATTTGCGCACACATTTGCACCGCCGAAAACGCAGGGTGGGGGACAAGATTGGGAAAGGGATTACACCACACCGATTTTGACGGGAAATATGTTTGCTCAGAAAATCAGTCATCGCCTTGAGGTGAGCTGAATTAACGCCCCTTACGAATGATGTTGGCTTCACCCCTTTGAGAGAAACGCGACCTCGAATGTATAGTCAGGGACTCTAACAACCAACGAGGACGTTTTGTATCATGTGCGAAAATCTGATGGACCAGGAACCATCGTTAATGCAACATACAATGTGGCCATCCTGTGATTCGTCGAGATAAAAACTAGTCAGGTTTTTCTTTTGGTTTTGGTCCTTTACTCTTAAAAGAAGTCCGCCAAATTTTATAACGCGTACTTTCCAGAATACCATTCTTAGAAAACAACTTACGGTTTAATATTCCAAGTGTTTGATTCGGAGAAGAGATTCAAGTCGTCGTCTTTCTAATCTCGAGTTTTTCGTTGGATCATACCTCTAAGGAGTAATCAACCGGCTTCCTCGAGACGGCGGATATTCAGTTACATGAAATCGTAGCTTCTACCTCTAGAATCTAGACTCCGTCGATCGGAACTCTGAGGACTAGACCGAGCTGTATAAGGTAAACAAGGTGAGAGTCAGGTAGGGCAAAAGTAAGAAGCATGTGAGATGGTTAGAAGCGGGATGTCAAACTCCGAGGGTCTCTGCAGGTACAGTGACAATTAAGCCTTCTTAATTACTAATCCCGGAGCTTGAGCAACTCTCAACTTTGAGTATACAAAGTCTGGAGGGTTCGTCTTACGAGTGGCTTTGCACGCAGTCTAATTATCACAGTTTGATGCGCGTGGCTGTGTTATATACATTCATCCATACATAGGCAATTCCCTGCACCCCGTTGGAAGCGGATGTGATTGACGCCCAATTGCCGCACCTTTTGATCCCTGAATTATTCATTCCGAACCTCCGGAAATCACGATTAAGTGCTCGATAACCATCGATCTCCTCAATAAAATTGCTCTCGAATCTTAAATACCGTTCAAAGATCAGATCTGATGTGCAAAAAATTCTTGGCCACCTTCGTCTTCGATTCAAGAACCGAAATAGTTATCCACTCCAAGTTGGATGACTTCGTTTAATGATGGATGTGCCTCTGATCTGGTGTTTGAGGAGGAACAGTGGAATAGGGTATAATTACCGGGTTGGTTCTCCGAAGTCCTCCTTGAGCTGAGTGACACGAGCACCGAGGGACATAAACATCGTATCCAGACGCCATTGTCTTTGGGAGTTCAATTACTTAGAGGAACTATAGGTTAGACTGTATACTATAGAGTTCGTTAATTCCTGCGACGCGAGACCGCTGCCACATTGTGAACATCCCCAACCTTAGATCCGTACAATGTTTTCATTATAACGAAGTCTCCAAGTGATGTAGGTAAGTGTATTAAGTATACATATACGTGTACATTCTGCACCTAACGATGCTTGCCGCTGTTACAATGGCGCTGTTCCTCCTCATGCTTCGTTATAAAATATCAGTTTCTCGTGTGTATTTCGGTCCAACCTGAAATGTCTCCTAATGATGTCCTCCGGTTATTCAACCGACCTGACAGAGCACGAGCTTCACATGTACTAGCTGCTTTAATAACGTATTTTCAGTGAAAAAGCTTTTTCCGCCTCCTACATTCGGCGGGAAACTTATATTTTCTACACCACCAAGCGATTTGTCTTATTCTGAACCATGCAGGCTCGTGAGAACAGATGATTTCAAAATTTTGGACTTGGTCAATTTCTCAAGTAATTCAGGTCGTTGGACTTTATCTACGAAAATGTCCGCCACCTAGCGGGGACGCACTGCGACTAAATGTCAGGGTTCTTTTCAGGATGTTGTTCAGGCGTATGAAAGGACTTGGTAACTTTTTCCTGTTCCCGTATGTTGTCGGTGAATTTATGATTGAGCTTTAAACGGGTTCAGCGGTAATACCGATGATGATAACGAGGATATGCTGGGCGGGATGTTGATGTTGTGGTCCGAAGTGTTGAGCCAGTTGAGTTGATGGAGGAGGGAAGGAAAACCAGAGAAGGCGGACGCGGGTTGAATGGATCCGACTCTAACAGCGGTGTTGCATTTAGTTCAGTTGAGTTAAGTTGGGTTCAGTTGAGTTAGGTTAGGTAAGGCAAGCCTGGTTTGAGGTTAGGAAAATAGACCCGGTTGGTAAATTAGGGCGCTGTATACCTATATCGGACGATTTCTAAGCGGCCACATGTTTCCCGCGTTGAACGGCCGGAAATGAAAGGTTGGACGTCGACGAAGCCGCGAACTGAATACCGAATCAGTTGCAGATGGCAAAAGCGATATCGTGATAATTAATATTTCCAAGCCGTGTATAAAAGTAATAATAAAGGGTGGAAAAACCGGAGATTTGAGAAAAAATAAGCCCGTGTGTTAAATTAGCATCGTAAAATAAATTTTACAAAATGAACGGCAGTAACTCCGATATTAAATTCAGAGGGCGGTGAAAAAAAAAGAGAAGAGGCAGAAAAAATCGTATTACTCCTCTACTTCGTACCTTGAGGTCACTGTCCTTTTTCTTTTTACTTTTCTTTTAGTACTCTCAACAGCTGCAACAGATGAGGCTATTCGAGAATGTATGAGATAAATTAAACGAAATACTATATATTACATATATACAAAACATATATATGTGCAGTGTACGTACATGCATATATGTACTCTAATATGCACAACCTCGTTTGATTGTATATGTATAATCTATAATGTAAACGAATTTTTAGTGCAAAATTAGTGGAATTGATCACTTATGTTGGTAATCTATTACCATATGTGATAATATATTTTCAAACATAGATGGAAATTGATCATCTCGTAGATTTTGATGACGAGATCAGTAAAATTGATGTGGTTATTAACTAAATAATTTATAAGGTAATTAATTTATGCAACTACTCCAATAGTACAGAAATAAAAAAAAGTCATAGTGGTTCTACAAGCATCCCAATAATCGTTCAATATTGTTACAGTGTATAATACGAAGTTGTTATCAAACCGTTTTCCCCCGAGGTAAATTAAGCGTGCAGAGATTGTAACGGGTAAGGTCAGGTTATAAACTATTACTAGATTTTGTATCGGACGCTATTATACGGGACAGATAATTATATACACTTATCGCCGATGATAGGATGGCAGGGGGCGTATGGCCAGGGTTAGAGGGTCGCTTAGCAGCTTATTATCCGTTGGAATCGGTGGCGAACAGCTACGCCAGATACATCCGTTGAGCAGTTAGCGCGAGCTTATACAAAGGACCCTTGAAACTCCGGTTTTGGGATGAGGACTGTTGAAAAAAAAGCAGGAATTATTTCATCCTCCGTTTATTTTTCTTTGCTGAATTGTGCGGATAATTGAATTCAATTTAATAGAGTTTGAACAGCATTTATCATTGGAAGAGAAACAAAGACAAATTAATGTTCATGTTTTCTGATAAACGGAAGTCGCGCGATAACAGATATCAATTTTGGAAACAAAAAGGATCTTGCACAATTTTCTGCTAAAATAAAGATACTCGTGTTTCGACGTTTTACTCAACGGGCATTTGTTGACGATGAACAAAATATCGGAAACACGTTTATATTTTTTCAGAAATTGATTCGAAGCGTTTCGGAGCTTTTTTTCAACCCCCTCACATTCTCAAACATTTTACACTCAATGTAACCTAAATATTTGAAGAAATAGGAATGTACAAGCTATACAGTACTTAACCTAAAAGCTAGAAAATTTTTATTGCATAGTGACATTGCTCAAAATAAAAATATGAAATAATTTCTAAAAAGAATAGCCCTGATCAATGTCGATTTTGACATTTTTACGGCATCACATAATATTTTTAGCCAACGATCTGTATTCGGAAAAAAATGTTCGGCATATTTCGAGAAAATTTTCAGGAAAATGGATCGCATTTGATTGTGAAAAAATATCTGAAACTTGGTTTCATTTATTGGCCTTTCAATATTTCTCTTCATCGTAGTCCGAAAGTGTGGTAAAATTATGAGTTCAGCACTCTAACCTCAAAATCCCGGCTTTCGTGATAAAAAACTCGACTCAAAACTCGTACAGATAAAGTTTTTTGACCGATGTGTGACAGCACTCGCCTTTGGCTCGTACCACAAGCCCACATCTCGTCAAAAAACCGTATCCGTACTCGTTACGAAATGTACTATCACACAACACTAGAATGTTTCACGCGTTTTTCCATGCATGTTTTCCGTACACAAAGTATCCGTTTCGATAACGGTGCAGTGAGTCTGCGATTCCGCATGCTTGAAATATAGAAAAGACTACTTTTATCTCGTAAGAGTCGAAAGTGATCTTTTCTGTACTGCACGCATGCGCTGTCGCAAAAAATCTGACATTACTCCACCCTAACCTCAATTTCGTGCTTATTCCTTTACAAACGCGTGACATTCTCTTGTTATATGAAGAACCCTGTGCAACAAGGAGGCAACGTTACTATTCACTGAAATCGTATTTTCCTAGAATGCGACGTATAATATTTCGACCCGATTATGGAAATCTCAGGGCTGTACGTTCCATTGACAAGAAGACTCGGTAATGGAGAAGCTGCAATTCTTGTAAGAAACACCGAGCGGTGAGCCCACTTCGGCTGATTTATGGGGCTGTTTTCCCGCTCGGATATCCCCGCGCCCTTCGCCATTTCGCCCTTTCGCGCCTACCGGGGTCCCGGAGGAGCTGGACCAGGTGGTTTCGCCCGGAGGCTCCTCGAGTCGGCCATTAGGGTCCTGGAAGCGATCCTTTTCCAACATTCCTGCGAAAAACCCAACGGACTATTTCCGAGGCCAAGATTCGGACGGCCGTCGTTTCACCGCGTTCTCGTAATTCTTTATCTCCTGCCCAACTTCCGTTTCGGTTGAAACCAGTCGCTAGAACCTCTCTGAATTCGCCAGGGAGAAAATTAAGGCGACATCGGGTATTGAAACAGGTCGCTATCACGCGGGGTTGGTCTACCTTTTATTATTTTATAATATGAGAAAAAGCTCAGCTTTTTCAAATACTTACTGACAAACGTCGGCTATGCTTGAACAGGAATTGGTGAGAATTTGAAGACCTTTCGACCAACTATTTTTCCCAAGTTCAAAAATATAAAAAATCTATTCTGATCAGCTGAACAATGATGAGAAGTTGATACATTGTTAATTATTTTTGAACCTTTAAAAACCCATTTTTGTAAACAATGAATTCAAAATTTGTGGTCTCATGGTCTAAGAATTCTGGCTCTCGTACACGGATACAAACAGGTCTAATTCCGAAAGTTTTAAAAGTTTAAATAGACCTGCTAATTCGTGTTTTTGAAAAATTTCATCATATTGTTTTTTATTTATCCATTTTTTCTCCATTTTTTAAATGACTGATCCTGCTGACGCCGAAATGTTTAACCTTAATTGACTTGAAAAATACTTTTGTGTGATTGGATTGAGCTTTTATTTCAAACCGACGAAAATTTTTGCCAAATTTTCACCCACTCATCGGACAAAATTTTAACCCTCCGAATCATAGTGGTGAATATTCTTACCACGTATTTTATATCCATTTTTCATACATATTTAGAGAACTTTTCAATATATTTCTTCGCGGTTTTTTGCTATTCCTCACGGTCCAAATATTGCGATAGAATGTAAATTATTATTTTTATTCATTGAAAAAAATCGTAAAACTTGAAGGAATAATTCATTTCCAAAAAAGTTACCCCTCTACACAAGGACATATTTTACATAGATTATGAGTTTTTGGGGTCGCTCATTGCGAATCTGAAAGCAGATTTTGAACATTCATAATACAGAATCGAATCAACGACCCCAAAAGCGCCTGCATAAAATTTTTTGTCCGTATTCGATGAAATTTCAAATTTTCTCCCACCACATTGTATCTACAATCTAAAGTTTTCAAAATCTGATTTCAGATTCATAATCAGCGTTCCCAAAAACAATATAATACCAACTTGCAAAAAACATTGACTCAGCACAATCGTGTGTGGCGTAAATGGTTAACAAGCGGCCGAGAATAAAGCCGAGTAATTTTGCGGGAAGAAAATGAAATTGAAAAAGCCGTGAAAAAAAAAAAAAAACGTCTAAAGCTCTCACCGTTCGAAATATCGCATAATTTTTCGTTACGTCGTACATCGTCAAGTCGTTAGTTACGGGATTTCTAATTACCGCACTGCAGCTGCAGCTGCACAGGTCGTCTGTCTGATACCTGCGGAGCGTGTGCGGAATTTCACCGTATGTAGGTACATAGCAACATATTATTGCGAATTCGCATTATATATGTGGCTATTCCACCGACTAGGAAACAGAGCGACGAAATGAATTTATAGCTCCTCGCCCATTATCGGTGTGATAAATAATAATGCGCTGCAGAGTCGCGACGTATGCAGATATAATATATATATGTATAATATATATATACATATTTATATGTACATGTATACCGTCTGTCCATGAGGGAAGTGCGCGAATTTTATTGGCTCACAGTTTCCGCCTGATTGAGCAGCCGACACAATACCAATCGCGACTGTCAGAAAATGTCCCTAGAAGCCAACAGCTAACGGTGGTCTCCTAGGGATATTTTCTGAAAGTCCCGATTAGTATTGCATCGGCTGCTCAATCAGACAGTAACTATCAGAAAATGTCCCTAGAAGCCGACAGCTAACGGTGATATAGAAAAAAAAAAAGTATTGACGAAACTTAGAGGATTTCGCGATTAAATAATGGACACGAAGAATAGCCAAGTACTGTTTAATTTGAACTGCCGGTTCCGCCATAATTAAATCGATTTCCAATGTTCCGACTCTGCCCTTTTGACGGTGACGAAAAGTATCGCGAAAAAACTTTTCCTTCCAGCTTGTTTTACATCACACATGCATCGAAAGCAGAGGAATTAGAATTGACTCGTATTGTAATAGTGAAAAACGTTTGAATCTACGGAGAAACAGTTGCTGGCAAAAAGCAGCCAAATATATTTTCTCACCGGTCCGATTTCGCTCTGTTCCAGGCAGACAACGAAACTCGCGCGTTTCTCTAGAATCACCAAGGAATTGCGCTTGGTCAAAGAACCGAGAGCAGAGGCGAAGTGATATAGATAACTGTGGCTCTGCCCATCCTCCCATTGATTTCCTTCACCTCACCACAATGCCATCGAGTTACCCAAGAGCCAACCACTTCTCCACCACTTTTCTATACGTAAATACGCTTTGCAGGATGCATTTGATTCTTCAACGATGCCCGTTCACCTTTTGCAGACTTTATTCGATTTACCTGTCGGTTGAAATGACCAAGAAATATGATATTTGATTGGGACGATTTTTCGGGAAAAATTCAGACAATTTAACAAAGTCGTCGAGTCGTGCTTCAGCAACTGAATTTCATTCAAAGAAAGAAAAAAAAAAAAAAAACAGAAGCCACGATGATATTGATTTTATTATTCCCTAGCAACCAACGTATCGATTCAATAATATGTTTCATTGTTTCAATAAAAATGATTCTGTTTTAAATAAACTTTTCTTGCTATATCATCACATAACCATTTCTAGAATAATTATTTTCTAGGATTCAAGGGTTAGTCTTTCTTTTTTTCTTTCAATGCGGATAATCGAATTACAATTTCTGAATAAATTTTAATAGATTGATCAGATCATTCTGTTTTCTTACTTGTCTAATTTTTTTTTTCTCTTGTTTTTTTAAACAAATCCTCTACAAATAGACTGAAACTTACTTTCAGTAATATTTATTGATATCTTTTCTAAAATATAACACAAGTTTATTAATCCTATGTAATAATCGATATCAATTTGCATGCTTGACGTGTTTTTTTAATCAACTAAACACCTACAAGGAGAATAATTCATCAGTTTATTTGCACAGAGATTTGATTTTTGCTTGACAGAATGAACCAATATGATTGACAAAATGCTGATTAATAATAACCCAGTCATTTTATCTGAAATTCATGTATCTTCAAAGTCTTTTCCGATAAACACTGATTAATACGTATTGTTCGCAACTTTTCTGTGGTGAAAAAAAAAAAAACACACGCACACACAAACACTAGTAACGACTGGGCAAACGAAAGAAGAAACAGAAAAAAAGGAAAGCGATGTACGGAATCATAGCGACAGCGATGAAGGTAAAGGGGACTCGTACAGTTCAGTTTACGTGTGTATCTACGTAGAAGCAGACGACGCACGTAACGGTGGCAAACAACTTTAACTAAGCTCGTTTCTGAGCTTTAGCTGAAAGACAAAAAGAGAAAGAAAAAGGGAAGGAGAAGAGACTAGAGGACGAAGAGAGGGGAGAAAAAGCAGAAACGCAGGGTGCACAAAAGGGATGGCGAAAAAGGAGAAAAACGTGTTGTGCAGGTCGAGCCATGGGAAGAGGCGAATCGATATACACAATCAATTTGTTTCGCGCGAAATTCGGCCTCCGTATTTCTTTCGGAAAAAGACTCAGCTTCTTGTGTTGGTGTTCGAATTCCGTACATTCACACGCGCCCGAACCGTATTCGTATGTATCATATCAGGCGATATATTACACACGTAGTTCGGTATAATATATCGGCTACGCCGACTTGACCTGAACGTCTAACTTCTCGCCAACCAATTACCGAAAGAATAACAGAACGCCGAGGCTTGGGTATTGGAGATGATCAAAAGTAACGTTCTCATCGGACAAAACGAAATTATTTACCCCCCCCCCCCCCCCCCGCCGCCACGCAACGCCCCTCATACACGCCACCTCGCTCAGCCTTGCCCGATTGCACCTTTCTTATTATCCCGCATCATTCCTGACGTGGAAGCCAATGATAGCCATTCCCCACAGTTTTACCTACTCCCCAATTTTCGCGAAGGCATCTGATTTATCGAACAATTTGCACTTAACTTTCTGTCGTTACGCTAATAAGTAGTGACAGAATCAATTTCAATTGTTACATAGTTATTTCGACTTTACATCCGCCATATTGGATTTAAAGAATTATCAAATTCTGACTTCAGATTCGTGATCAGTGAACTCAAAACCCTCGGAGTGTTAAGTTTCGGATATAATCGTCGAATTTTAATGGCTTTTTCGATTTTCCATCCACCATTTTGGATTTAAAAAATCATCAAATTCTGACTTCAGATTCGTAATCAGTGAACTCAAAAACTTCGGAAAGTCAAGTCTCGGACATAATTACCGATGCTTAATACGTTCTTAGATTTTAAATCCGCCATATTGGATCTGCCATGTTAGATTTAAAAAATGATCAAACTTTGAGTTCAGATTCGTGATCAGAGCGAGCTGAAAAACCCCCGAGTAATGAAATTCAGACCGAATAATACTGAGTTGAAAAATGTGTGTCTAAAAGTGTTGAAAAAGTAACCCATCTACCATTAAAAGCTCACGTTTCAACCGTATTAAGGTTCTTTCTATCTCTCTCTCGATTTCACTACAAATCCCTGCACTGAGTTCGGTGGGGATAAAAAAAAAAAAACCTCACAAATATCCGCTGCAAGCGTGTGCAACATTTCCGTCGTTGTTTCGATAAGTCCAACTTTTTCCCAACCATGTATACCAACTCGTATATCCGTGGACTAAGCTCCAGTCAGGTATGACAACGACGAATTCTAGTACCGCAGCGTTGTTGGGTTGTTGGAGGAATGGACTGATTTTGCGCCCAGGAAAACGTAAACGCGTCTCTTGTATGGCGAGTAGCGATTGCGGAATACAACCGGGTGCATAGGAATAACGTGGAATGTCCCGTAGTGCATGACTACGATAGGGTGGTTTTATACCGTCCGGCATAATGCGATGTGCCAAGTTTGATCATTCGATGCACGTTATACCGGAACATTCGCTCGTCTGCTTCTATACTTGTTCATTGTTTTACTTTGACTTTTTCGTTTTATGTTGTAATTTATTATTGCTATAGTATTATACACAGGAAACATTCCATGAGAATCAGTCGCAGTTTCTTATCTGCATGGATATCACAGTTTTGAAACAATTTTTTTTGGTCTTGACTGCTCATGAGTTCTACGCGAATGCATCGAGCGTCTAAAACCTGAATTTATTCACTTTCCGATCGCTACGGTAGATCCAGACTGCACTGCAACCGTCGTTTCAGCTCCGCGCTTCGTCTGCGAGAAAGCTGCGCATCTGGCGGCAGGCGCGGAACGTATACAGCGCGCGAAATTCAAATTAAATTTTATGAATTTTGTTAATTTATAGTTACATGTATAAAAATAATTGTTCTAAATTCAAAGTATACTTATTCCGTGACTAATTCAAACAGAGAATTAATTTTCGTCGGCGTCAGCTCGTAGAACAACCTGAAACTCTGCTCAGAAAATCACTTCGCATGTGTTTTACCTCGTTATTTTACATTGTCACCAAGTATAATGTTACGACCCTACGCAGCTCATTGAGGTTCCATTAATTTAACAATGAAAACGTTTCACGCCGTTGAATCGCCGTTCAGTCTTGTAAGAATGCCGGTGATTCTGAACGCTCTGATTCGCATGTAATTTTTGTACACAAACCTCCTACAGCCTTCTCATTCTTCTTGGTTTTATTTTCCCCCTTAGCCCAGGCTCGCCTGCCGAATGGAGCAGGATCTCGGTGAGACTTCTTTAGATTCGTCGAAAATTATTCCGCCTCCGCACCATCGGCTCGGAGAAAGCCGAGCTGAGTTTGGGGTCTGAAATCGATCGATGATGACAATAGGAAAGCTTCAACCGCTTTCATCCTGGCTACAACACGGCTTCCGTCAAACAACCCTTAATTGCACTCTTCTCTACTAACGAACCTTTGCCGTTTTTCCTACCAAATTTTGGACACAATTACTTTCGGGCAACGGTCGTGGATCACGGGATGTAATCACGAAAAGAAATGGGTCGACTTTTTTTTTTAAACAAAAAATTATACCTCGAGACTCGCAGTTCAATTATCTATACCTTGGTGTGCAGTTTCATTTGGAATATCGAATTCAGAAGAATTATTTACTTCGTCTTGTTTTTGAGAATTCATTCCTAATATTCAATTTATTGTCCTGCGTTTGTCAAACTTTATAAATCGTGGTGCACAAAAGAGAAAATGATAAAATCATTTCATTTCAAATTATTGAATCGAAAATAATCCTATTTTCTGTCCACAATACGTCTTTTAGTGATTTATTTTTCGATGATTATTACTTCAACATCGTTTGTAGTTTTTTCAGGAAACTGACAAACTATCTAAATAACTGGTTTCTACCATAGCTTGAGAAGTCAACCAAAATAGTTTTCCCACAGATGTTGAAACTGTAATTTCAAATTCCAATACGTGGAAAAAAAAGAGAAAAAAAGAATGGAGTAATTTCTGTATCTAATGTACGCCGCTGAATCAACGCTCGCAATATCGAATACTATACGTCCCGCGAAACGAAAAACTTTCCGCGAGCCATTATTTCTCACGGCTCAGGTGAAAGTACCTTAAGATTGGTTTCGTGAGTCGAATTTCACAGTCTAGGTGTAGAGTACAAGATACAGCGTCGAAATTACTAAAGAATAAAAAGCAGGCACGGTGATGTGATAAAAACTCTCCTCAGATTTACGATGCATAAGATACGTTTTATACGATGCATTCATACACAGTAATAATTCGCCAAAAACTTGTCAGCTTTTTTCTCTATACTTGCCTTTCGAAGATACAGGAATAAATATCCCAGGATTTTATACCGTGTGTCCATGAGGAAAGTGCGCACTTTATGCGCGTACGTCAAGTCGTTCGAATTTTGCTGGCCGAAAATTACTGCCTGATTGAGCAACCGATGCAATACCAATCGCGACTGTCAGAAAATATCCCTAGGAGCCCACCGTTAGCTGTTGGCTCCTAGGGACATGTTTTGACAGTTATCGCCTGATTGAGCAGCCAACGCAATACTAAAATCGACTATCAGAAAATGTCCCTAGGAGCCCACAGCTATCGGTGGACTCCTAGGGACATTTTCTGATAGTCGCTGTTGGTATTGCGTCGGTTGCTCAATCAGGCGATAACTTTCGGCCAATAAACTTCGAACGACTTGACGCCCGCGCATGAAGTGCACACTTTGCTCATGGAAATATTTTAGATTGATCGCGATGTTATAGATCTCGCTCGCAACTTGATACACAATGCTTATAATAAACGATATTATAGTATTTAATTACATCGCATAGCTCGTGTGAACCTTAACCCGTACTGTCGTAAATCCTAAATCGCAAATTCGGGGCTTAACTATCCGGGCCAACTAATTCCGTGGATCTATATCTCGACGGTAATTAAACAGATCTTTACCTGCAGCCGTGCCGTTGCAGTTATATAACCTCTGATTGCATTAGGAGGGGAAAACGCGAGTGCAGCGGTTGAGGCGAAGTGCTGATTGCAGCGCACATCCAAGTCCGTTCGAATTATCTCAGAGTGTATTACGTACACGTATAAGTATAACGCAGAAGGGATGAAGATCACGATCAAACGATGCATGCTGTAGTCGGTATAATTTCTATTACATCGTCAAAACGTCCTGAACTCGTGGCGAGAGTTATCAGAGCGTAATCGCAGTTATTTTTCAAAATTCGTTCAAAATTTCATTTCTTTCAAACAATTTTCACTGTTATTCTTTCACCAAGATGCTAAAATTGTGATTTTGATATTTGACTGTAATTTGCTTCTCAGAGGATTTTCTTTCTCTTTATCGTTTTAATGATGCTTTTCAATTTTTTAAATACCACGACATGGCATCGAGATAAAAACATTTCACTAATTTTGACTTTCCTCCTTTTCCGACAGACGATTACGGAACTTGTCAAAAACTTGCATAAAAATGGTAAACAGATCGCTGAGAGGATAAAAAAAGAAAGACGAACTGAAAAAGACGAACGAACACAATAAAAATGTTCAAGCACCGGAAAACGTGCATGTTGATCGAGAATTAATTATTAGCGAGCTTTTAAACGCTCCACTTTGTATAGCAGATCGTTGTGAGCGATGCGTGGATACGTAAAAAAATGAAGGGAGGGGTTGTATTGGGTGCCATGCAGGGGTGAGTATATCGGGGGATGCTGCCACTCTTCCATATCACCTTTGCAAATTGGACGTGATACGGATATCGACCCATGTAAATCGGTGTTCGCGTATGCGAGCGGATATCTGCGTAAATGCGTGGGTATATCATGAATCCACTTGCGCATGTGTTTACCGTTAAACTCTGCCGTCAAAAATAACAAAATCCTCTGTACAGTTTAACGAGCAAACTCGATCTCCGCGTATTTGCATCCGTGTAGGGCAGCCATTCGGTACGTACGGTGAGTATGTAGGTATGACCTCCGTTGAAATTTTGGTAATTAAAACCGATCCCATCTGTCATGCTGTTGCACTTGTTGTTGTTTCTTTTTCAACTTTTTGTTCGTTTCTTCGTAGAACAGAACCACACTCGTCAGCTTCTATCTTCACTGTTTTTTTTTTTTTTTTTTTTTTTTCTATTGCACCCAAGTTTACTTCAGAATTTTTTGATTAGTTGAAAATTGTTGAAAATTTTCTGAGATGTTGAGAATTTGGATACAAGTTAAAGATTGAGGAAAATTTTCCAATTGATTAAGAATTGTTGAAAATTTTTGAAAATCTGGTGATTAGTTGAAAATTGTTCAAAATATGTCGAAAAGTTGAAAATTGTTGAAAATTTAGTAAGAAGTTAAGAACTTGGAAACAAGTTAAAGATTGAGGAAAATTTTCCGATTGGTTGAAAACTGTTGAAAATTTTTTGAATAGTTGAGAATTTTTGAAAATTTGTCGAAAAGTTGAAAATTGTTGAAAACTTTGTCCGAAGATTTGGTTGAGTAGAAGATTGCATATGTAAAGAAATATTATTGGTACCATTCAGATGAGTAGGTACAAACTTACTGAATTACGTTGAAAAGGGTTGAAAAATTTGAATTTGAAGTTAAAATAAATGGTTCGAAAAACTGTTAATAAAGTCCGGTGAAAATGATTTTGGTTGAACGAAAGATTGATCAATCAGGTCACAATTTGTTGATAACCGTCTTGGATTCGATGATGAGATTATTTCAAATTTAGCTAAAAAATAAGTTAAGATGGTTCGAATGGATTAAATAAAAATACAATACTCCAGAACTATTAAAAAAAGAAAACCCTGTACTGATTACATCGTGTAACGATCATTGATTAAAAATTTTTCATCATAGCATGCAGTTAACATTAATTCACGTTAACATTATACAGCATGTAACAGTTATTTATTTATTGACTAGAAGATTAAAATTTCAATATTAAATTCCTAGAATATCTATGCATTATTAATTCCGCCTCCGGCGCTAATTCATACGCGTCAATCAGATTGAACGGGGGGAAAAACAGAGGAAAAAAAAAACATGGATAAATAAATAAGTAGAAAAAAAAACGAAGCAACATGACAGGTGAATTGCTTCGAATTCCGTTCGTCCTTTCGACCGGTCCTTTATTGAAGCATAATTTGCGGCCGTCGGCTCCCTTCCTCCACCCCTGTTTTACCCTCTGGGTGAAGCTTCGGGCGAATACTGCACAGGGTAGGAGAGGAGGACATGTAGCTGTATCGCAGGGTTGTAATTAAATGCATAATTAATGACATTCGTGTTTGTCGCATCCGGTCAGTCTGGAATTTGCATCGATTTGAGTCGGGCGAATTCTGAAACGGTTGCAGGACAACCCCTCGCCCTCACTTCACGCCCACAACAACGCGACCCTGCTCCAATTAGATTTAGTTGATAATATCAGCTGGCGATTGATATATTAGACTGCAGTACTCGATTAACGATCGCCCAGATTTAATGTCAATTGCTATGATTTATATGCAACTAAATAACATTGAAAAGTGGAACGGCGTTGAATATTTTACTTATCAACTTTTGGTACCGGTACCGGGTTTTTATCAAACTTTCATCTTTGCTGTCCGGTAAAAATCCAAAATCATTAGAAAAATGACTTCTTGAATGACAATCTTTTTTTTTTTCTTACCTGACTGATGTGAGTTGAAAATTAGACAAAGAGATGATTTTACTTTATTGCCATTCCCATTCAGTGAAGAATTGAACGGTTTTGTTTGTTTTTTTTTTTTTTTTTTGTTTTTTCGTCAACAAAAATTTTCATTTCAACCAAACAATGTCAAGCAAATTTTTTAAATAACCGTTTAAAACGCAGTTAAACATTTCTGGCTAAACTCTTGGCATTAACAAAAAGGTGAAGGGAGTTTGATCCTTACTATACAAATAAAAATAAGATACAAAACAAATACAAGTAGCAGAATATTTGTGATTCATATTTTCAAAAATGAACATCATTTGACTTCTTCGCATCTCATTACGAGGGTGAAATCCGCGCCTCGTGGATTTCGAATAGCTAAAGTTTCGACGCCGCGCCGTCTCGTTGAAGTGGTCCGTCCAAAGAGGAACAACCCGGGTATCGCGTAGTGCAAATTTAGCACACGAAGCTGGCGCGAAGTGCTGGCCGAGTTTTTAATTAAGGAAGCTGGAAAGGCGACGAGATGAATGTGTAAGATATCTGGGTGAATCCGTGGCGTCGGTACAACTGTACATATGTACAAGCCTGGAGATTTATTGCAGGTACATCCGCGACTTCAGTGCGATTTCGGATACCTCATACATATGTGGACATAAAGATATACCGTGTATCCATGAAGAAAGTGCGCACCTAATGCACGTGCGTCGAGTCGTTCGAATTTTATTGGTCGACAATTACTGCCTGAGTGAGCAGCCGACGTAATACTAATCGCGATCGTCAGAAAATGTCCCTAGGAGCCAACAGCTAACGGTGGGCTCCTAGGGATATTTTCTGACAGTTGCAATTGGTATTGCGTCAGCTGCTCAATCAGGCGGTAACTCTCAAAAAATGTCCCTAGGAGCTCACCGTTAGCTGCTCGGTCCTAGGGACATTTTTTGACAGTTACAATTGGTAATGCGTCTCAATCAGGCGGTAACTGTCATCGAATAAAATTCTAACGACTCGACGAACGCGCATAAGGTGCACACTTTCCTGATGGACACACGGTAGAGGCAGCTCTGAAGCTCAGCGAGCTTACGTGCACTCACACTCGCGGCTGCGATTTCGCACATCGAGAAGCTTATACATTAGCTACAGTTTTACGAGCGACTGTTAAAGACGTGAAAGATCTTTGATCGTAAAATATGACAGTTCATATATCAGGGAATCTACTCTATATGTTACGTACATAAAAATCCCTTCGCGATGAAGATGCACTCTGGGCGTACACTTTGGTAAAAAATTGTTGAAGTAAAAAAAAAAAAAAAAAAGTTTTAACAAATAAACAATGCCAAGTTTCAATCGTTCAAATTTTATCCAAATGATCACAAATTCAAGACGGTAACAGAAGTTCACTTGTTGAAAATATTATATGAATGCATCATTGCAATTTTTATTCTATTTTTTTAGTGCGAAAATAACTGAATTGTCCGATTTTGGTTTGTGTTTTTTGTTGGGCGATTCTCTGCAAATCGTCTAATATAAAATTGCTACCGTATTGTGCTGTTTCTTTTTTTTATTATCCAAAGGAAGCTAAATTTCGTTAATTTCATGTAATGTGTAATTAAAAATGATTTTATGATGATCTGAAAATCTTTATATTATTTTTATATATAATTCGGTAAAGAAAAAAAATCACGGGAACTGGCTGAACTGAAGTTGTTTTAAGATTAAAAAAGAAAAATGATGACGATTCGATATTTGTATGGTTGAAAAGATTTTTTTTCAATCTCAATGGAGATACTGCTGTGTTGATTAAATTCATCTTGCTAGTCTTTGGTCGAAGGCTCTTTCAAGCCTTATTTTGTCCGCTCAATTCTCCGTCACGAGAATTTTTCCGAGGAACCTTGCAACTGTGTTGTGCTGATTTACAGGCTCGAAGAGGTAAAAAGAGGAAAGATAACATGAGTCAAAAACATACAAAGAAGATGAGGTAGAAAAATGTAAGGGGGTTCAATAAATGAAAGAAAAATATTTAAAAAAGAACCTCTCACATTTCAATCCGCCTCGAGTTTGACGTTTGGGTGTACAATTTCAAGGGAAACGCCACCTGTTCGTTTACTCGCATACTTGCATACATCGTAATATACACAAGTTTGTTACTTTTTTTATTTAAGAGATTTATTTATTTTTTATTATTTCTTTTTTTTTCTTCTTTTTCTACCTACTGCCTCTCCACGTCCGAATTTAATTCGCACATTCATTATCTATTTATTTTACTTTTCATGCGGAGACAAATAATGCCGAGGCAAGGAGAGATAAAGATGAAAAGAGCTAGAGGTAAATCGGAGAAATCAGGTCCGTCTTTCACGTCTGGAGGCAATCTCGAAAGCTCCTCCCGAGAATACCTTATATATATATATATATATATATATATATATATATATATATATATATATATATATGTGAGTGTGTATATGTATATATATGCCTCATACCTTATACCCACTAGGATAAGGTAAACGACAAAAATTTTATGCAAAGGAGCTGGTAGCTTATACCGACGGTTCAAGGATGGTAATAGAGGATATATGAAGGATTTACATATCGTTTTATTATGCCTTTCTGACAATGTTCTCCCGGTTTCGCCCCGCCATTTTCACTACCACTGCTGCTACTGCAGTACCTTATATACTATATATATATATATATATATATATACCACACAGAGTGAATTACTAAGGAATGCATGGACCGTCGGCTGCTAAAATTTAATACGCACGCGCTACAAGCCGAGAGCAACTGTTTGCCAGGGCTACCAACTGTATCAAACCTCAAAAATCTGAACAGTTGTTGGTGGTGGGTCAGCTCAACTGGCAACTGTAAAAATTTTTTAGGTTAAATACAGTTGGTCTCGTATTGTAGCGCGTGCGCATTAAATTTTAGTGGACGACAGTGCATGCAGTCGTTAGGAATTCAGTATATGTTGTAAATAAGTACTTTATTATTTCCAGTAGAACCGAAAGTTCGGTTTAAACGGAACATGAAAATATTTCATGTCCATTATTTGATTCTGAAATACTTTGAGTTTCAAATTTTTTCATTCAACTGTTTCCGTGATCATCGCGAGAGTTTGTGGGACAGACCGCCAGACCGATATTTTTCTACAAACCTGTTTTTCGAATTCTAGAGGTTAGAAAAAGTAAAAATTCGTTCGAATTAAAAAAAAGTGATTTTCGATGGAAATCAATACTTTTCTCACATCACCAAACATGATGAAAAGTAAAAATCTTCCTCGTCTGATTCAACTCCCCGTCCCTAGAGGGTTAAAATTACTTAAATTAGTACGACGTGTTTAACCGTGCAGGGTGTCTGGGGATTCGGCACATCTGTACCAAATATCTCAAAGTATCGTGTAAGAATATGGAGTTCGACTTTTTCCTGGTTCACGTCGTTTTCTCTCTCTCTCTCTCTCTGCCACTCTCTCCGGGACTGCCAACCTGCAATACTCTCCCTACCCTACTCCCTACATTCACCTTACCTTACAAAGCATCGTAATAAATAAAGATTAGTTTCTATTTTTTTCTATTCCATGTCTCTCTGTGACTTTCGAATACCTCGAAGACATTCTTGAACTCCGAAGATAGCCAGTCACGTTAAAACTTGTAATCAATTGCATATACAATGAGTTGGTCTTATTGTTATCATAATATATTTCCATTGTAGTCCTTCTCTATTTCTACTGATGGATTAAGGTGTAAACACTTATATGTTGCTAATTTATTTTCTCCTTTCTTTCGTAATATATTGTTATATTATATTATTTATACCAATATTAATCGTGATTTTCCTTTTTTTTTTTTTTTTTTTTTTCTTTGAACATTTTCGTACCTAAATCATGTACACCTATGTATGTCATGCTATCTAGTGGACACTGTCCCATGGTAATAAAATTCTATCTATCTTCTTCCCTCTTTCTCGATGGTGTTGCCTAGCGAACCTCACGCGTCGTCGGCGGTAGTTGGCCTTCGATTGACAAGCGGCTTGAACTCTATTAGCCTTCGCTCCGCGGGCTTGAACTGTATTTCAGCATTCACTTGGTGGTGTGACGTCACACAATTTACATTTTATCGGTTAACACTTTTCACGCATAAGAAGGGCGTCATTTGGGACAAGGCACATAGTTTCTGAAGTACCGCTATCGCACGAACATGTCAGAGATACGCGAGTTTTTCGCAGGGCGAAACATCTTCGTCACCGGTCGGTGCTTTTCGATTGAGAAAATAGAATACATCCTTCCTGAAAGCGAAAAATTTTGTTCAAATTTTGCCAACACGATTTTTTTTTTTTTTTTTCAACTATAACCCGCATTCGATCGACAAGAAAAAATTTTAATTTACTAAAAATTTCCAGGTGGAACTGGCTTCATTGGTAAAGGACTGGTGGAAAAGTTGCTTCGAAGCTGTGAAGAAATCGGAACCGTTTATCTTCTGGTCCGAGGCAAAAAAGGAAAAACTGCCGAAGAGCGCTTCGATTCGCTGCTTCTCGAACCAGTGAGATCTAATTTAACGAATTACTCTTAGTATGTAAGCTGACGATAAATCCTGGATATTGTTTGCTGCAGGTGTTTGACGTTTTGAGGACCAGCTCACCGGACTTTTCGAAAAAGATTGTTGCAATTCCTGGTGACATAACCTCCGAGGGACTGGGATTATCGGCAGAGGATCACCAGCGTATCGTCGACGAGGTAGGCAGGGTGCAAATTGGCTTTTCATCTCCACTTGTATCAGCCCGTTAAAAGCACCAACCTCTTGCGCAGGTATCCGTGATCTTCCACATCGCTGCCACAGTGCATTTTAACGAAAGACTGGACAAAGCCATTCCCTTGAACGTAAACGGCGTTAAATACGTGCTGGACATTGCAAAAGCATGCAAAAACCTGGCGGTGAGTGAACTTTTCCAAAATCAGCTGTGAATTACCGCTTCTGGATCTCTTCGTTGCTTTTACCTGCCAAATATTTCAATTCGCCGTCACCTTGAAGTCGTGTAGTACTTGCACCCTTACCGACCGAGCAGACTCACCCTTTTTCTTCCTATATCGAATGAACAAACGAACGGAAAAGTTTTTTGACGATTTTCCGGTTTACAAAAGAGCGATCTACCGTTGAAATTTAAACCCTTTTCCGTTGGTTTTTTTTTTTTTTACTTAATATCCGAGGAAAAAGGACGAGTTCACTCGGTCGGTAAAGGTAGGAGTACTATATGATCTTAACGCTGTTCCGTTTCAGGTCGGAATCCATGTGTCAACTGCTTACAGCCACTGCGTTTCCAGCAACGTTGAGGAAAAAATATGCGCTCCGCCATTGAGCTTCAAGGAGGCAAATGATCTCTGCGATAATTGGAAGATGAGTGGGAAGTCGGAATACGAGATCAAATCTATAACGAAATCGTAAGTTTTTCGAGCGAGCTTATCGTGCGACTGTTATGAGTGTCTAACGATAGTAATCAAATTGAATAATTACAGAGTCTTGAAAGGATGGCCGAACACTTACACTTTTACCAAGGCTATCGGCGAGGGTGTCGTCGCTGAATTTGCTGGAGAATTGCCCTTCGCAATTTTCAGACCATCGATCGGTGATACCCTCATTTTAAGTTTATACTTACCATTCCTGAATTGAACATTCACTGTGAAATTCCAATTGACTCTTGCATAAATTAAAAAACGGGTAGAAACTCTGGCGGAATTAACCTTCCGTGTGTACTCTGGGTCTGTAGAGGCACAGTCTAAATTTCAAGCTCATATTTGCCGCTTTCAAATTCAATTTTTATTAACAACGGCTTTAGACTTGTGACTTTGGCAACTTCTGGGCCATATAGTAGACACTTTGAGAAGTAATCCACATTTTTTTCAGATTTTTCAAAAGACTAAAAAACCGAAACCGACGTTTTCCTAAAAGACCCAGTATACACACGGCGCTTAGAAAAATATATAGTGTACACACGGAGAGTTAAAAGCAAGAATTTATATTTTCTTATTATTGTTGTTACGATTGTTGCATGTTAATAAGAGAGAAGAATTTTTCGTAGTAATAAATTCATACAACGAGCCGATGCCGGGATGGATATCTGGCTTTACTGGGCTTCCAGCGATGCTAATTGCAATTGGTCTCGGCATAAATCACGTCGGTCTGATCGATAAAGATATGAGACTAGATATAGTTCCGGTGGATTATACCTGTAACGCTATAATTTCTTCCGCTTGGGAAACAGCAATCACTAAAAGAAGGTAACGGCTTCGAGTATACATTCATACTGTCTATGACTTAAGAAAAATCAAAATATAATACAATATTGTGTAACAAGGAGGCAAACTTAAAAAAAAGCATCGAGCGTAAGTGTGCGATATTGGTCTTCAGGTGGACCGAAGACAAATATTGCAAATACGCGAGGCGAATAGACCGTTGCCTTCTTGTTGCATACGATTCTTTATATTCGCTGTGAGCCGCCGGTTGGAGGGGATAGCCAAAACGATCGAAGCGCTCCGGTGATTTTACATGTACTCTTATGGATGCACGCCCGCTATTATCGGTGGCAACCGCTTTAACTAAATTTTCTCCATAAGATTTAACATAGACGTTACGCCAAAATAAGGGCTCCACTAGCGCGGCTCACAACGAATAACAAGAGTATGTTACGCGTTTTTTCACGGAGCACGAAATTGAGGTTAGGTTCGCGTATTGTCAGATTTGTTGGCGACGGCGCATGCGCGTAGTACAGAAAAGACCAATTTCAACTCCTAGGGGTTGAAAGTGGTCTTTTCCATATTCAATCAAGACTCACTCGATCGTCGTAGAAATGGGTACTTCGTGTACGGAACACACATATGAAAAAACGAGTAAAACGTGCTCGCCTTAGGAAATCGGGGAAAAAGAGAAAGCGTACAACGAAAAGTATCACATCCTTAATCTGTTATTGCGGAAATATCAGGTATCATCAGTGTATAGGTACATTTGGTAGCATATGTTAGAGTCGTTTGATTTCAGGGATCATCAGGATATTCCTGTCTACCATTACGTCAGCAATAATGAACAACCAATCACTTGGGAGCAGTTTGAAGATCATTTCGCTCGTTCCGGCCGTGAAAACCCAACGGTTCGAGCGATCTACTATCCCTGCTCCATTCAGACGAAGTCAAAATTTTTTTGCGGTGTAGTACAATTGTTTTTGCATTTTCTGCCGGCCCTCATAATCGACAACGTTGCAAGATTGTTGGGAAAACAGTTACGGTAAGCTTGAAATAACGGTACCTCCGTTGTATCATTCGATTAGCAAACATAAATCACATGATTAGGTTCGATACAATGAGTTCAAATCGCACGGGTGGTCTGAAGAATCGTTGCTCATTTCAGGCTGTACGAGCTTGCGATGAAAATATGGAATGCGGCGTTTGCCTTTGAATATTTCACCACAAGGCAGTGGGACTTCAACAATGATCGAGTGCAAAATCTCTGGCAACGGATCGGGCCTACAGACCAGAAGGAATTCCCTTTCAGTATGAAAAATGTCAACTGGGAGACGCATTCCAAACATTTGATTGCTGGCTTAAAAAAGTACCTACTAAAGGATCATTCTGGAAGTGAAGAGGGGAAACGACGATGCGCTAGGTTAGTAAAAATCCGTACATTCGGTTCTGCCTTGATGTTGTATTATTCACCGCATTCAAGGAAATCATTACCGTTGATTGTAGGTTATGTCGACGGAGATGAAAACATACTTGATGATTTAATTGCTATTCCGGATTGATTTCAGGTTGTACATCATCCATTTGATAGTTTGTTTCACGTTTTATTCCTTCGTTCTTCGGATACTATGGAAAATATTTTGGTAACTCAGCGTTCAGCCGGGTTCAAGAAGATGTAAGATGATCGACAAGTTGACAAATTGTAAAATTATATTAATTATCGTATTTAAATTTTACAATAAATCGGTCTTCCGTTGATTAGTGGAAAATTTGAAATTCTGAATATTTTTACGGCGATTCTTTTCAAATGTTTTCTACGTCAACATTGTACAGTTAGAATGATTTCTATAATCTGACACTAACTTGAATATTCACATCCTTCGTGACAATTCATAGTGGCAGGAAATAACCTCAGGTCAACTGAATACAACACGTGCTTGAAAATAAATATTTATTTATGTATTACAATGAAGTGGTAGACTCGTTAATGATATTAATTGAATCTGCTTACGTCAGTTCCGCTACTATTTCGCTAACTTTATGAGTTCATTACGCCAAAATGAAACTTGTTTTCGATTGAAAATCGCGCATCTCTTTGCAAAGATTATTTTTTTCATCTTCATCACTCTGATTACCCAACATTCTAGGCCTGTAATAAAATGTCAAAAAAATCAAAATGTAAATAAATAATAAGTATTAATCTTGAATAACGAAATAGCTCTGAAAAAATTTTAACGAGAAAATTACTTTTCATCGTAAACTAATTCTTAATCTTATCATTTCTCTTGTCATTGTTTATAGACATACCGTCGTTAACATTATTATTGCTATTGTTATTATAATCATTATTAAGGAAGGGGCGGGGTAAATGGGGTAGCCTTAAAAATTTATAAAAAAAAATTATTTTTCGAAATCTTTTTTAAATATTCAAAAATGACTTGTATAAACATTATTGAGCATTATTTAAAATTTTTTTTACCCCGATATCTGAAAATCATTTTTATTTTCTTAGGTTAAAATTGAAGGAAAAGAGAAAAAAAAAAATTATTTAGCGTATTTGAATCCTCGAAAACTTAGTATTTCCTCCCCTATTTTACTGTAAATTACAGTGATTATCCATTTTTGACTTTCATATTTTCATTTCCTTCGTCCGATTATTCACGTATTTTGTATTTCCGTTTCTTTTAAAACGATCTCCAACCACGATAAACCTTAGACAAATATAAAATTCATGTTGTATATTCAATTCTATACTGGATTTGATTTTCTTTATTTTTCTTTCGATGTTTACTCGTAAATACAAAACAAATCTAACGTTTACAACAATGTGCATACATGTATCCTACGTTTTCCGTTTCAGGTCTCGCCATACATAGATCTCTATGTTATACGTACACGCGGTTATACTTGTAAGGATGAGATTTGCCCAGCGAGTGCCAAATCACTAACAAGTTCTTTTGGCACGAGCCGTTTGTCACGTCGTGGAAATAGAATACATATAAAGATCGATAGGGTGTGAGAGATAGAAGGCAGGAGAGGTGGGAATAGGAAAGGGAGAGAGAAAGATGTTCGAATCTCTCCCGTCGTGGGACCAGAATTTTCTGACTTCTCTTATACGGATTTCCGTTCGATATAAGCTATCCGTTCTCCAGGAGGAAAATTGAAAATTCGAAAAAAAGATGGAAGGAAGTTTATCGATGACACACATACATACATACATGAATACATATATCTATATACGGGCACACCTAATTTTCCTCCGTCGTCTATCATATTCCTTATACGTTCAGAGTATCGGGTTGATCAGTAAAAGCGGCAGTGCCGTTCGTTTTATTTATTAATTTATTTCTTTTTCTTGTTTTTTTTTGTCTACGATTTTTTGTAAAAAAAATTTCTCGGGAAAATATTTTCATTAGAATATGGTAAAAGATTTATTATTCATCGACGTTTCTGTTGGGCCCAAACGATCATCTGTAGACGATAGAAAATACAAATGAATGTATATGGGGTATTCCACGCCGATTCGAGCAGTGTTAAATCCCGACCATCTCAAAATCATTTCATCTTTTTTTCTAATATTCCACTCGGTAAAAAACGTGACCTCAATTTTTTCAAATTTTTTTACTAAACCGTTTATTTTTTATAAATATATCAAGTCGATTGCGAATGCCCATTTTTTGAAATCTGAAAAAATTCTCAAAAATCCAGTGAATGACACACAACACTTCCTCGTTAAGGAAAACGTGGGCTGAATTTTTTTTTACATTTAAAATAATTCAGGTCACGTTTTTTACCGAGTAGAACGTTAGAAAAAAATATGAAATGTTTTTGAGATGGTTGGGGTTTAACACTGGTCGAGTTGGCGTGGAATACCCCATACGTATACTGAATGTTTAATAGGACATTAGTACACATGTTCATTGGCAAAAGATTACCCGCGTTTTAAAGTGTAGTAAAGTATGTTACTTAGAAAAGAAATGGACTGAGAGTGACATGGCACAATTCTTCGACATATGCATGTCGTGACCTCTTAGAGGCGTGCGCAATACATGACTTGCTACGTTTTGTGTTTAATTAAAAAATGTATCAAGTCGCGTAACCCTCTCGCGTATTAAAAACCTATTAATATACCATCAGAACAAGGAAAAAAGCGCAAAGAAATATGTTGCAAAGTTCTCTAAATATGCAAAAAGTGGATGTAAAATATGTGGTAAGAACACTCATTAACATAACTCAAAGGGTTACACACTAGTCTTAGGTCAGGAAAAAACTCAAGGAAAGTTGTTCTCCATCAGAAGAAGGAAATAATTATCTCTCCCCCCTGAAATAAAGAGAGGAAATGGTTGTTAATAATTTTCCTCTAATCTGTAATTCGAGCTCGACGGTTTCGTAGCTTCGAAATCAACCAACAATCTATGGAGTAATTTTCTACGCGCGGTATAATTTATATTTAAACTCTCATTTGCCAGTTTTTCGTTTGGTATTAATTACATGATTGGATTGGATTGGCTGGATTAGACCCAGCTTTTGGTGTCCTTTCTTCTGCTGGAGAGTGTAATGGAAAGAAATGATACGTGGTGTATGAAGCACCTTGCGAGTAAGCTACAAGCAGAAGAACCACGAAGAAGAAGAAGAAGAAGAAGACGAAGTAAAAGAAGAAACGAGAGGAAGAGGCAAAAAAAGGAGGGAACTGTTAGCAAAAGGAGAGGAAAGGAAGGAAAATGGTATAGAGGGTACCATAAAGACGTTGCCTTAGTTAGTCGAGTCCGTTCCTCATTCGTCGATGTACAGCAGCCCTTTCCTTTTACTCACTGGTACATACTATACCCTTATTTTATTTTTCCTCCACTCTTTTTCCACCCACCCTGCACGCCACGGCTTTGCTCGCTACCCAGAGGGACTCTCCTTGGCTCCTCTTGCTTTCACCTTTTTCCTGCCGTTTTAATAACACAACTCATTAAGGAATGACTTCCGGGCTACCACCGTATCCACTGCAGCTTCTTCGTCTTCTTCTTCTTCTTCTTCTTTTAATTCTCTTCACTTTTACAGGTTGTAGCATGACTCTAGACGATACGTATGAAGCTTTACGTGACCAAGTTGACATGAATACGGAGAAGAGGAACGAAATGAATTAGTCGAGAAGGTTGTTAATTTTTCATGACTGAAAAGTGTGAAGGCAATTATTCGGGGGTTGCCTAAAAGTGGCAAAGGATGAAATGGACCATCGGTGTGGAATTTTTTTTTTATCAAATTTGGTGTATGACCTTTCCAATCAATTTAAATGTATCTGTTTCTCTCTCGGTATCGTTCGCCACATGACAATTTTTTGCGTACGACAATTTGCCCCAGTCTCTCTTGTTAAAATATATGACTCATACGTTTATAAATAAGTATGATAAAAACATGAAATTAAATTAAGTTATTATATAAGGGAGTTCTGGACATAGATTCCTATACCGACATTTTACCGACACTTAGCCAAGACACAAACCTTTTTCTGCAATTCTCAGCAGTTGTACGATTCCTTGAACTCAAGGCTTTTTTGTGCATCGAACTGGTTTTTAATAAAGCTGTACTGATTCCCTTAACGAAGAACAAAAGATTGACTACAGATCTGGTTAACTGAACTGAGAACAGACATAATTTTTGGCCGGATTGTAGATTGAAGCGTATAAGGAAATTAGAATTCAAGCTCCGTGGGCTCGGAGCTTTTCTCGGAAAGGGTGAAAACTGTCATGCAGAAGAAACGCTTGCGACAAGGATTGCCGCATGAAATATTCCCGGTTCTACGTGGAGAAGAAACTCTTTGAATTGACGAATTGTTAAAACATGTTTACGTTTACATAGCAATTCTCATGGGGGATGAGGAGAAACGGCAAAGGGCGGAAGGAAAGCCAGAGCTCCAGGCAGAAAATACAGTCATGTTTTCTTCCCACCCCAACCAACCGACCAACCGACCAACCAATCAACCAACCAACCAACCAACCAACCAACCAACCAACCAACCAACCAACCAACCAACCAACCAATACCCGCGCCTCTGGACAGATTTAGGAATTCGCGGCTGAGGTAAATTCAGAATACCACGTGGAGGAGGATTTAAAATCCACCCTTACGCTCTTCCCTCCCTCTCTTTCATCTCAATTCGGTTCTGTGTGCTCGGCATCGTCATAGCGCCTAGAAGTTCTCCGCACCTTTTCCCAAAGCCCAAGAGAGAAAACCCAAAGCGAAAAAGAAAACCTTCAGGAAAACCGGCGCGGATTCTGTCGGTGTGTGGGTGTGTAATTATTCAACGAATCCATTAACTGCTGCGAAATCTATTTTATCTGATCTCGAAACGAGCCACTGTGTATATATATATATATATATATATATATATATATAGTGATTTCGAACGATCCATTTTCGTTTACATTTGGGTATAGTACTCCACTCTTTTGCTCATTCTCTATTTTTCTCCGCAATTCGAGATCTGCAAAAGGAAGATCGAGCTCATCTTCGTCTTTTTCTTCTTCTTCAGAAACAGAAACAGAAAATGGTGAATTATCATCAAATTCTGTATTATTTTTTTGTGAATATCATCATTTTAGGGTTTTTGTTATTCTACGAGCTCTATACATTTAATTTTTTTTTTTTTTTTTTTTTTTTTTCTACAGCATACCAAGAGTATCCAACGTGAAAGAGAATAAGTAGTTTCTCTTTTATCGCTTAGCGAAAATTATGCGTAGACTTGTATCAGCGTGTAATCAAGGAATTTATAAAGCTTGAAAATAAAACAGTACAAAAAAAAAAAAAAGACGGCGAAAGGGAAATTTTTTCTTCTCTTTTTTCGAGCTGTTGAAACATCGAGGGAGATTTTCATTGCTGGTAATTACAATTGCAAGCTTTAAAATTAGCATTAACGTACTTTTGCACCCCATGCAGAATAATCACCATCACATGATGAGAGCGAAGAAACAAAGAAGAAAGGAACAGACAATGAATGGAAGAAAACCAACGAGAGGATGAGAGGTGAAAAGAAAGTTGGGATTAAAAATGTTACATCCATCATCATGATAATCTGTTCATAGCTCGTATCTTATTCTCGCTTTAATTCATCTTTTATTTCCCCCCGCACAGCTTCTTGGACTCGCGGTCACATAATGTTGATAACATTTTATCATATCGTCCCGCATAATTTCCGTTCAGCTTAAGGTTTCAAGAGTTTCCCGATTTCTCACTCTCATCCCCTTCCATCTCCCTCTCTCTGTCTTTCTCTTTCTCCCCTTCAGTTTTCGCTTACCAAGCCGTTGATTAAGATTGATTCGATGAATTACGTCGGTACCCTTAAAGAGTTGTTTCCCCCAAGTTCTGTTAGCATAATAATTTATATATCTTGATTATAAACCGCCTTGAGGTGAAATTAACACCCAAGAATTGGCAAATGGAACGTGGCTGTATATAATTTTGCATGTCCACCAAAAAAAAGAAAAACTAAAATATCGTGTTCTCGTTTTTAATCCAGATTGAAATCTGGCGCATTTGGTCAGGTGAAATTCATCTGACACTCCTGTAGGTGTGTGGAGCGTATTTGAAAATCCAATAACGGAACCAGATTTGACAATAAAAATTGGATTATTACGTAACAGTTTGCTAGCGAGATCGACCTGCACTTTTTTTTACGGTGTTAAAGGGAAAAAAAAATCGTAATGAAATAATTGGCAGAGAGGAAAGACAGTCATCACGTCAATTCTCGATGCTAATATAGTTGCGCCCGGCAATTAAGGGTAAATAAAACGTTGAATACAAGAACTTGAATTGTGTAGCTACGTTCGTTTGAATTTTCCTTGAATTTCAATCTGAGAAACCAGTCGATCAGTTTTACTAAAAATGATTTTTATGAACGATTTAATTACGAGTTCTGCAAGAATGATGATAAAAGAATTCTTTGGGTAAAAATCGCCCGTCTATCCAGACCTCGGCTTTAAGTTTGAATTTACTATGTTCTAAAATTCTCTCTATTTTTTTTTTTTTTTTTTTTTTTTTTCCATTACAACGATCGCGGATTTGCATTAGAAGAAAACACTCGATATTCAAATGATAAATTGATCCTTGACTCCCGAAGGGTTTCAATAGCCAAACTAATCTTACTTTTATTTAAATGATTCTCTTTGTTTTACATTCAAACCCCGATCCCCAAACCTCACCCTGAACCCTCGCAATCCCGAGCCATAGATCTCAATTAGGGAAGAGGCGGGTTTCGACTCCGTTCACCATACTACGCCACCTCGTTTCATGGTCAGTGTGTGTATTCGCTTTAAATTTCCTCGATTCATCGAACGAGAAAGGGTATCGAAAGAAAACGTTCTTCCAAAATCAGTTACTTTCATTTTCACTGGCCAGCCATAGTTAAAAAATGAAGGGCATTTCCTCAGCCTCCAAGAAAATCCATTAATCGGTAAAATCGGAGGTCGAAACGGTGATTCAAAGACGGAGACGGAGAAAATGGATACGAGATTGAAATAGGGGTTCCAGGATCGACGGTGGAGTTGGAAAATGGAGGGCGGGGGGATTCATTCGTCACTTGGTGAAACGCGGAGGATGATATCTTACTGTTACTGTGGACTCTGCGACGGGGCTAAGTGGCAAGAACTCTCTGTGCAGTGAATCCAAAGCTGACGTGACGTCCGTTTATTCCTGCTGGAAGCCAGGGGCTGATTGCCAGACACCCGTGAATCGGAAACTTTTCTACATCTGAAGCGTAGACGGTTCGAGCGGCAGCAAACCGTGCAAAAATTCACAACCATTTCATCGATTTCGCATTTCATGCTTAAACGATTCGCTATTTCGTTCCCTGTTTCTTTCTTTCTTTCTCTTTTTTTTTTCTTTTTTTTTTTTGCCTCAGTATTCTTCGGCACGTGGATGTGTGATATTTCCCCTTCCATCGGCTTTTTCCACTTTCTCTTAACTTTTTGGGCAAAGAAAACTTCATGCTTAGACTCAAAGAACACGGCTTCGTTACTTGGAAGCAATTGGCGATGATTTCGAAAGCCCTGAAGAGCAGCTCAAAAATTGTAGTAAACGAGAAAGGGAAGACTTGAGCATATTTTGGTGCCAGCGGTGGGATCCGTAATTACAGTTGGACAGGAAAGACGCAATGGCCCATTTTCAATCAATCAAATTTTTTTTCCCCAACAACTGAAGGTCGTTTTCTCTGAAGCATTGAGAGGAAGGGACAACTGAGCTGAAGATTTGTTCCCGATTCTTCTTTAAAAACCCTTCGACAGAAGACCAATTAGTCTGCGAATAAATTCTGAACCAGACGAGGGTTAGATTGGTCAGAATATTTGTTCTCGATTGAGGGTGAATGTCTGACCCGCACAGTCTGAGGACGGCTCGATGAGATCAGGGGCGATTTTTCAATCCTCGTGAAAAAAGGAGAAGAAAGGGATGAAAAAAGAACGCGTATGATGTCTGATCACTGCGGAGGCTGATGGGCGGATCGGGCTTCAGTTGGAAGATTTAATAGCACCCGCATACATGAGCAGGCGAAGGTGGTATTACAATGTTCACCACTAATTAATCAAATGATTTGACAGGTAGCTCTCGGCTAATGTGTCAAAGCCACAGGAAGCAGACGACGGACGGTGACGTATGATTTTGCAATTGTTCGAAGCTGCTCCGTCACCGCGAAATTTCATGAATAGAGCACGGCATTGGCGAAATTGATCGTGTTGCACAAATTGAAGCTTCACTGAAGCCTGATTGAAGAGCTACGAAGTAGACTGAGTCGGATAAAAATGCCAAAAAATTTTCAAAAGAATGATCTACGCCGCAATAGTACGGGGTAATTATTTTCGACACCCCCAGTCTCTCCTCGTTCATTAATATCCAACTGAGGCTAACGATATTAACGATTATCGATTGGCAGTGCGATGATTTGATTCGGTAGTTAAATAAAAAGTGGCCAGCCCTCAATCACCTGGCAAACTCGCCTCACGCCGCTATTCTTTCGGCAAACTTTTCTGCAGTGTAGACTTTTCTCTTCTCTGCACAGGAAAATGAAATGTCCACAAGACTAATGAGAGTGGCGGAATAATATAAATGAAACTTGAGTAAATTTACTCCCAGTTTCAATTCAACATGAAAATGCCGTCGCCACGTTTGGA
This sequence comes from Diprion similis, assembly GCF_021155765.1. NCBI lineage: Eukaryota > Metazoa > Arthropoda > Insecta > Hymenoptera > Diprionidae > Diprion > Diprion similis. The sequence continues at coordinate 18,764,949 of NC_060114.1, forward strand.
TGTCTATCTTGGAGTGCGAATTGATGTCAGAAGTACAATAACAATTCACTTACTCAATGTTTTATTAACAGTATGTTCAACGAATATATTCTCTAATTTTTACTCTGGGATCAGATTTTGGTGAAATTGAAGTTTGATTATAATCACGGGTAATGATGTCGAAATATTCTACCGACAAGTGAATCAACATGATACTCCATCTCTACTGCAAAATTGTTTCATGTAAATTTTCTCCTTACACCGGGTGCAGAGTGTAAAATTTGATTTGCAGAGAGAAGCGTGATAATGTAAATAAATGGAGAACAAGCTGCCGCATTCCATACATAGAAGCCTGTTGTACAAAGTTTACTGACACTAACTACATATGTATAAGGTATGTACGCGTTATATGTGACTTTTGGTGTACATTTACACGGGATCACAAGTGCGCACGTAAACACAAATATACCAGACTGCATCCGGACGTAAACCTGAATATCTTTTATGCACAGGGTAGTTTGTTCAGATTGGAAATAATTCAAGATCAAATATTACTGTGAAAATTTGTTTGTTCGTTTGTTTTTCTATCTTGTACAATTCTTCTTTAAAAAAAAAAAAACGTTTGTTTGTCACTTACTGAGACGATTTAAGATACTCTTTCCGATCAAAATTCCATGTCTAAATTGCGGTCGATGTAAGGACGATTCCAACGGGCTCTCGTTGGCCGAAATCGGTCGAACCGTTCGAGAGATATCGGACATTGAAGAGCGCGCATAGCGGCGTCCAGCATGACCCATGCACTTGCACAAACCGCAGAGCATCGCGCCATTCGCTACTATCGGAGTACAGACACAAACCGCAGCGCCACTTCACGCTATCAGCGAGCGTATCGCGTTGCGGTTTGTGAAGGCTACTGCGCCGGCGCCAAGTGCCACTTCCGGACTTCAAAGTAGGATATCTGGCGAACGGTTGGACCGATATTAACGAGCGAGAGCCCGTTGGCTTCGTCTTGACCTGCGCTACAACGTATCAGTGAAAAAAAACGCCTGATCTGATGAAAATAAGAAGTTGGTGACTTGAATCAACCCCTGGTCAAATCTATCACTGCATTTCAATCGATGAGAGAACTGCAACCTGTGTACCAATATCGTGCACATGCAAACGATGTACGGCAACGCTTTTGCCCCCTGGTACTGAAACTTGTGAGACGCTAACTCTGGTCGAGACTTGGGTGACTCGGAGGCTGAGTTGTTGTTGAACTTTGTCACTTCTAAGACAACCCGGTAAGGCATTTACGTACATACATATGTACAAAACATGGTATGTACCATTCACCACGTGGGTGGGTTGTAATATGCGGTACGGCTTGTTTGTGTGGAGAGGAGTTGATGGGCACACAAAGAAAGGGTGCAGCGTCTTCGGAGTTTCCCGCTCCGAGCAGCCGGCAATCTTTCCACCCTTGTTTAACCAAATTTGTTTATAATTCATGTACAAGACCGCAAAGTGTTTCTTGCCCTATCCAAGAGTGATTCCGGTTCCTAAAGACCGTTGCCATCCACTAAAGCGGTACAGCTACGTGCGATATAAGGTACAACACACACTTCGCCGCTAAAGAAGCTGGGTGAGTGAATATAAATGGCGAATAAATTTACCCAAAATTCGTTCGTACTATATTGCCAGAGTAATTAAGTCCAGTGTCACGGGTAGATTCCCACTTTTGTACTAGTTTATTCTAACCTACAATAATTCTGAAATGGTGATTATAACCTATATGCTTACCAACTACAAACAAAAAAATAATTCCGATGACCACATACCAAGATTTATCACAGATCTGTGCACAGCCGTTGCAAAGTCAGAAAGACTTTAGTTGTATTTCCTCATCTTCCTGCCCACAAAACTTGCTACAGTGTTAATTACTCTCAAGATGTAAAAGGAAAGCTGCATGGTCGAAGCATCTATAAGCCCTAAACTTGCATCTAAAATTCACTCAAGTTTCCGGCATGCGATGATGATGTGGCATGCATAGTATGCAAGCTGTCGAGTAGGAAATAGGATGCCTAATAAGTAATTGGATATCAGAGAAAATTATGTAACCTCTTGCGCCTCGCTCGAGACTCCTTGCAGACTCTTCCCACTCGAGCCATCAAACTCCATCGTTCACTCCATAACTTCACTATATCCCCTCATGTACTCTCCATTCCACTCACTATACACTGTTCACCAATTTATTCCCCTATGGATCAGCCACTAGAGGCAAATGCGCCGTGCATTGGTCGGCTGCGAATCAGCTCTGTGTTGCTTGAGGTACGATGAACTTGGAGGGAAATTTTTACACACGTTCGTCTTTTTTTTATATTAAAAGATCCTTATTGAAAACCTGTAAATCCCGTGGCCCATTTCTGAGCGAATCTTGTTCTTCTGAAGGCACTAAGAAAAAATAAAAACAATAACAAAAATGAAGACTGAGGGTGAAGGAGGAGAAAATCCTTGGCATTTCGCCTCTCTCTTATCGGCTGTCAAATGCAGTATATTCTCGTCCGTTGAATTCGCAAGCTTAGCGTAGCGTTATTTTTCCACTCGAAATGAGCGATCAGTTGCGGATATATTTGATGACTCTGTGTACGTGTTTTCGGTATAGAATACACGATGTTACATAAAATCGAGTGTCCCTCTTTGAAATCGGAACCGAATATCTTGCCTCGACGCGACTCGCTTCGCCACGATTCGCTTAGCTGAACTTTCGGTCAATCTGCAATTCCAACTCTACTAATTGAGAAACACCCGACCAGCCAGTACCTAACCGTTCACATTAGCCTGCTGGCGCTGCTGTTCCATCGGGATTGGAAGCAGCCAGAGAACGCGAAAGGCGAAAGGCGAACGCGAGTCCGCACCGACGGTTTGCCTGCGTAAACAGTAAACACCTGCAATTGGCTATAACTTGGCGAATTTCCGAGAGTCCGCGAGGAGTCAACAGACGCGAACCCCGGATGGGCGACCAGGAAACGACGATGTAACGGCAAGTTTGCCCACCCCATAATGTTGCCTCTGCGATTGTCCTAGGGCAACAATTAAACCGCCTGCAAATTAGCCTTTGCACCACCCAAACATTAAACACTACAGGTACGCAGCCTCTTATTGGGTCAGGGTGCCAACGCATGGAGCTTAACTTATCTACGCGCAACTTACGTCTAGTTATTCCACGCCCTTTGTGCTATTGGATAATGTCTTTACGACGTCAGAGCCTGGTTCCTCGGCGCCATTTTTTCACCAGATAACCTAAGTTTTTAATTTTAACGGAGACAAATCGTAATTCTTGGGGTTTCAAGTTACTCGTGTCACATGAGTTAGTGAAACGTAATCAATAATACACGTGTTCTACTATCCACACGCGAAAAAACACGGTCAGCAGTCAGCTGTCAACCTGGTTGCATTAGTTTGATTTTTTCCACCAGGTGACGCATTGCAAAGGGACAATTCCAATTTCTGGTGGAAGACACACTGATGTATGTGTGTTGGTACAGTAAGGGTAATCATATATTGTAGTCGCACATTAATATCAAGGGATTCAGTATAAAGTGGAGGCGTCAGGTCAACATAACCTCAAAAAATTCAACCCTATTTTGTATAATATGTTCTGTTAAATTCCTAGAATCAATTGATATGCAAGTTACCCTACATGTCGGCACCTTAGCGGATCTCATCAATAACACCAAAGTAGTTTAGAATATAATTTTTTTTTTTCACATGGGCGTCGAACACGTTAAGGCATACAAATTTTGCGACCATCTTACTTTTCGCAGTAAGAAAAAATTTCGTTATTTACCCAGAACCCTAGTTTTTGGTTATACCGAGAAGCGTTCTTGAAAGGACTCGCTCGCCGTCTGGTTTATATGCATAGCCAACTTTGTAAAAATGTTACTAGGGAGCGAGCATGGATCTCAGCCAAGCAAAATCAAGCAAGTTGAATCACGCGCGCTGCTAGCAGATCCTTTCAAAGAAACCTCTCGATATGTAATGAAGTATTAAAATATATGATGAGGACTGTATAGTGACCACGCCTAGAAATTTTTCTCGTTACGATGTATTGCCATGGCTAATCAAAGATATGACTTTTACCAAAAGGAAAAAATAATCTTACCGAAATTGGTAGTCAATTTTCACAGATTGTCCGTAAATAACAGAATTCAAAGATCTCTGGATTTTTCAGGGATTTTTAAATTCAAAATCGCACCATTTCTTCCTCAACTTCTAACTGCTAAAATAATTTTACAAGCATCAAAAGTTGTTGGTAAGCATCATAACGATTTGTTTTCATCCTCGCCACATTACTTCACAACATTCAGAACCTGCAAAAGTTTCTTCAGCCAGATTTTCACTTTTTTATACAGAATTTCAGTTCTCACGTTCCATTCCACCAAATGATATTTCGCCAACTTGTTTTACCTTTGTTTTTACTCGCGATGCCGGTGCAAAGTTGTAAGCATGCTAATGGAATTGAATTTTTAGGTACATAACAAAAAAAAAAAAATTAATAATCCAAAAACAACAAAAACTGAATAGCAATAACGGCGATGATGATGATAACGATAATGTTGAGGGTAACAATAACAACTCCGAGAGTTAAAACAGCGTTAGGAAACACAAATTGAGAGAAAGTTCTTGAAGATTAAAGTTTTGTGAGTGGCTAAGTCGCGGGGCCCTTAGGGGATGATTACGTCGGGGTAGGCGGGCGGGGGGGGGGGGGGGGGAGTACAATAAGGTTGGAAGAACGGAAGGCAGAGAGAAGCAGCAGAAGCAGAGCAGTGGCAGCAGCTTGGCGATAATCGCGTTCTGATAAAACCAAAATCCAAAGAGTTTTATATATACCGGGCGTGAAAATAAAAAAGAAGAACATTAATTCCGCTTTAACTTATCCCGGAGCTTGCAAGTTTGGCCTCCTTTATTTCCGCCAAAAGCTGGCTATATATATTGTATATATATACACACAGTCTCTTTATTCTCGGCTTCTTGTGCCACACTCCCTTCCTCCCTTACTTACTCACCTACTTACTTACTTACTTACTCACTTTGTATATACTCACTCACTTTACTTACTTTATACTTGAGTTACTTACTTATACCTACCCCATGCAACGTCGAGTTTCCTATCTCTTTCTCGATGCACCGCGCCGCGCGTTTTACTACCCGTGAAAAACTACCCTTCCTAATCTTATAATGGCTGGCTAAAGCGAGTCTACAGATCGTTGTCCCGAAAAGTTTTACCCTGTGGCGTCTTAATTTCACAAAATAAAAAACAGATGCTTGAAATAAAATTTAAAGATGATAATTAAACAATTGCCGAGTGAGTTCTTTCACATTATACCGTGTGCCCGTGAAGAAAGTGCGCACCTTATGCGCGTGCGTTAAGTCGTTCGAATTTTATTGGCCGACAGTTACCACCTGATTCAGCAGCCGACGCAATACCAATCGCGACTGTCAGAAAATGTCCCTAGGAGCCCACCGTTAGCCGTTGGCTTCTAGGGACATTTTCTAACAGTTACCGTCTGATTGAGCAACCGATGCAATACCAATCGCGACTGTCAGAAAAAGTCCCTAGGAGCCCACTGATGGTCCCACGATTGGTATTCCGTCGGTTGCTCAATCAGTCGGTAACTGTCGGCTAATAAAATTCGGACGACTTGACGCACGCGCATAAGGTGCGCACTTTCCTCATGGACACACGGTATTTTTTTTATTTCTATCACGTGAATACAGATCATTCAATTCAACTAAATCATGCAACTCCTTAAATTCAACACATGTATGATAAACAAATAATTGGAAATTCATTAAATTTGTAAATATTTGAATTTCAAAAAAAAAAAAAAAAAAAAATCTATTCTCGCCATTAAATCAGACCGAAACTCATTCCGGTTCAACGATTGATCAAAAAATAAGTTAATGAACGCAGCGACCTTTGATGATGATTCAAAAAATTCTCCCTTTCATATGTAATTACGATATTAAAAACCTGAATACGTAATTATCTCTGGGAATCGCGCTGCCGGTGATTAACCCAACTCGTATTCCGTATCATGTGCGGAAATAAGGTTGGCAGAATTAATATTTGGCAACGATATGCGTGATATTATACCGCACATATCCGTCAAAGCGATGTGACATAATGCTGTGATAGAATTTCTAGCCAACTATATGCATAGAATTCGTCGTTGGGTTATGGATGGAACTGAGATACGTAGAATGGTCCGGGGGTGAAAGGATCTGCTAACAATTAGCCGGCTAATGATATTCCTAGTAATTAATTCAAAACTCATTATCTCCAATCCATTCTCACTCTGCGATGTATATATGTATATTGTATATATACACACACCAACCTACGTAGGTGTATAATAGTATATAGATAGAGAGATAGATATGTACGTGTATGTATATACGTATGTAGATAGTTATGTATAATGCATTCTGCAAATTCTCATTAAGCAGTTTCTATTGTTATATCTACCTCAGAGAAGTTTCCTTCCCTATGCGAATAATAATTGATAGACCCGACCATAAGACCTTAAGTATTATCAAACTTTAGCTGCAAGTTTGAAAATTGAAATCAACGCCATTACGCCGTTAATTATTATCCCTTAATAATAATCCAATCTGTAATATCCGTAACCGATAACTTACAATTCTTAAAAGAAAAAAGAAACGAATCTGCATTAAAAAACAAAAAATTGAAAAAATCAATCAATATCGTCCTTAAGAAAGCCCAATTTCGTGAAAACTCGTCATTCTATTTTCTTCAAAAATCTTGTTTCAAACGTTTACGTTCATTGCAATAATTATCAATCAACTTTTGTTATCTTGTTATATTTTTCGTCGTGTTGAATATTTTTTTCCCTTGTAGAAGTATCCTTTTTTCAGGCCAGAATTTTAACGACAATTTTAATTTGAACTTCTCACGGTGTAGAGACAGAAGTATTAATAAGCAAGATAGAAATACACTTGACAATGAGATATATTACCCATCGGCCATTAAACCAACGTTACACTTTCACTCTTTTGTTAATACATGATCCTGAAAGTTTCGACCTCTAAGGTACATGATTTTTATTGAATCTCATATTGGCAAACTCGTTTTTCCCTCAGGTATCCGATACATAGTCGGATAAAAGTTATTACAGCTACGTAGCGATGGGTACAAACCGCTTCCAGGATCAAACAAGACACCGAGGCTGAATTAAGAATATTACAAAATATTATAAACTGTCAAATAATCACCCGAAAGAAAATTCTTGAGCTTTTTACTAATCAACAACGTCCACGCATAGATCGTATTATTTATTTGCACATCGATTTTCAGCTCCTCACCGATTTCGTACAGCGGTATACGTATCGAGAAGTAAAAGAAGTAGAAAAACTGAAGAGAGGGGGTTAAAATACCGATAAATAAATAATAAAAAAGGGCTCAGAGCAGCGCAGAGCGGAAGCAATAAATCCCTTCGTTTCTGGCAAAGGATATCTTCCTGCGCCCTACGTCCTTCCTCCCTCCCTCCCTTATGGGTCCCTCACACTCCCCCCCAGCTCAGCCTTTATATACATATACGTATATAGCCGAGGCTCAAAGTTATCCCGTTCTCAAGCCCATTGAACGTGTCTTATATCGATTATACCCTCCGCTAAACTTTCTCCGATCCCGAGGGGCAGGAGAGAGGGGGGGAGAGAGGGAGGGAGGCGGTGGTTTCAGACTTTAAAAGACCACCGAATGAAACGTATGGGACGCCTGGGATATTCCCACTCTGACAGTGGATCTTGGCGCAGGTTTTCCAAATCCTGGATATCCTGGAACGGGAGTAAGAGGAACAGGAGGAGCCGGTTTCATCACGATCGGAGGATTTGACTGTCTCCGCGAATCCCCGCCGCCACCCCGCGAGGCCAACTTTATTGCTTCCAATTATTTTCATGGTTATTACATGTCGTATACCTACCGATGTCCGCGAACCCCTCGTTTTCGGCATCCGCCCACCAGCATTAATCCGGTCAACCAGAGTGGGAAGAAAAACAGCTACACTGAACGAGGATCGTCGGTGTCCCGTTGGAAAAGAGCGAGATCAACTGACGGGAGTAAAAACAGCTGGTACAGAAACGCGGGGCCGGGCTCAATTTTTTTTTCAATTCTTTAGGAAAGTGGTTTTCTTTATTCTTAAATAGGACCGTTATGTATGCCTTAAGTGTTCGATAAACAGAGGATCCAGTAACAGCGTGACGACGACGCCTGAAATTTCTGAATCTTTGCAAAAGTTGGAGTATGGGATACTTTTTTCAGTTAATTCATTCTTGCCGATCGCTTGCCAAAAAGAAGTCGTTCTCGCTTCAGTGTATTCAAATATAATATGATTTACGTTAGAACCGGAGTGAATTTAAACTAAATTTAGTATCAGTTTATAATGTATGCTGTTTTCGACAGGATCGGTGATTTATTTTTATTTTTTTTTTTTTCCCTTCAGTTTAATATTATTTTTGGAACTGCTCAGATTTCCTCAAAGGTAATTTTTAATTTCGAAGAAAAAACAAACTGCAATTACGTAGCATTGCGGACAAATTTTCGATTTTTAGGATGTAAAGTCAAGACGAAAATGTAGTTGAAACAAAAAGTTAGAGAGAGAAAGAGAAAATGAATAGAAGACATTCAAATCGTCGACAAAGATCGTATATCTAATAATTTTTGGTTGAATTCAAAATCCTTTCCGCCCGGCACCACAAAGCGAAAAAAAATCGGTTCAAATTTGTACCACGGTATCATTTTTAATGAACACCGTCGGGTTGGCTGAGAATTCCTTCGCTCATTCCCGGCAATAAATCTCGACGAGGTTGGAACGTGGGAATGGCGGGCTTGTCTAGCCGGAGGAGACAGGAGCTGCAGGGTGCTTAGTTTCTTTGTCACCCTCGAAGATTTGCCAACTTTTATGGATCCCCCCATGCCTCTTAAAGCTGTGGAGAAAACATCCCCCGCGAATTTGTCCACCTAACGCGTGCCTCTTAATGGCGACTGGCCCGTGAGCAACGAGCTCAAAAACTGAACGTGATGAAAAGGAGAAACGATCGGAAATCCAAAGACAGATTAACTTCAATTATTTCCTGAATTTCCTCTGTGAATTGTCAAGTTTTTTTTTTTTTTTTTTTTGTTTTTTATCTTATTTCGTCAAAAAAGTGCAATTTTCTCCGGTTATAATTCCAAGTCAAAGTGCAAAATTGTTTCAAGTAAAATATTTAAGGATAACTCTGAGAGAATATTTAATCCCTTGTTTTCACCGCGATGTCAGATCGGAAATACCATGTAGCGAGAAAACCGGGGTTTGCTAATTTTCTGGTTAACGTGTATAATCATGGGGTCGACTGTTTCTTCGTTAAGATAATTCTGCAGTGTAAAGGGTGAAGGGGCGGACTTGCAACGAAGTTCTGTGCCTACGTTTCGAAATGAGGGCAGGACGGTAGGCAGATAATTAATCGACAATTTACACCGCAGAATCGCACACCGTCTCTCCCTACGTTGTCTCCGCAAGCCTCTAACTGCTAAGCGATAGGAGACACACCAGGTGCAGATGTTAACCCCCAACCAAAATGTACACCGTTGTATATACCGAGAGGTTATGTTGAAAGGACCTGCTCGAAGCGCGCGCGATTCAACTCGATTAATTTTGATTGGCTAACGTCCATGTGCGTGGCTTGTAGTGAAATTTCACCAATAAAAACAAATTCCCTAGAATCGGTCGGTTGACACGTAACCATAAGGTCTTCGGTGCGTTCCGAAATTAGGTAGCAGTGCTAAAAACTCCCTAAGATGGAGGCAAAGCTGCTAGTCACGAACTCGGCTGCACAAAAGGGATAACGAATTGCTGACAGCGCTAGGAGTTAATTTCGGACCACGCACTGACAATAAGAAGGGCCATCGGTCACTCTGCCTATCATGTTAGTAACATTTTTGCGAAGTTGGCCAAACATATAAGCTAGACGGCGAGCAGGGCCTAGATTCTTGAAACTAGGACATCTAGGGTCCTTGTTTCAAGCATCGAACCCCAGGTCCGTTTCAAGAAAACCTCTCAACGCATGCGTAAAATTTTATTACAATTAACTGCAGATATGTAAGTCATACTAGAACTTAATCGTTTAGTACGAAGTGATCTGGAATCAATACAAAGTAAAAAAAAATTATCTGGTGAGGAAATTAGAACAGATCAAGCTAATCAGACATTAGGTGTAATCAGTCCTTAGAAATTCCTAGAATTAGTTGAATGTAAGAGAAATATTAGGAATCACTCACTTTTTATACTTGTAATACGACATGAATATGAAATCGTTAAAAATTATCTACAAAAGAAATTAGGTGCAGTGTAAAAAATGACAAGGTGATTTGATATAGAATGACTTGAAGTCGTCGCGCATTGAATGGCACAGCATACTCATCTCTCAGTGAATGCATCCCAAATGAAATCGCTAGAGGCATACTTTGACGATGAATCAAGAGACTCGGTAGGGTGCCTGGAGTATCGTTGGAAGAGCGTATGAAGTGAAGTCGAAGTCGAGGCGAGACGATTCGAGTTTGAGGCCGGAAATGTGAGGTTATACCGGCCACGTAATTCCTCATTACGAGTAGAATTTAAGCAGCCGTGTTTAATCCCGCGTGCAGGAAAGAGATCTTGTCGATACACTTCGGGACGTGAAAATTTATAGCGTTAGGTAGATGAGAGCAGGAAAATACCCAGTCAAACCACCTGCGCGAAGTCTTCGTCTGGCTAATTGAGCAAGCGACGAGACGTTGCGGAGCTGGGGTGCAGAGATCGTTGAAGCGTGCCTCGGAAATTAATGAGATCTGAACGAGACTTTGCGAATCCTTTGTCACGTCCTTTAGGGTTACGGGATACCGCACAAGTTACGCAGGTTATTAGAAGGCTGGATGTGCGTTTCGGTGTTAGTGGGAATGGGAACAGGAATGGCAATGGGAATGAAAGGGAAGGGAAGGGAAGGCGACGCCTAGCTACGTGACAACATTATTATACTTCATATAATAAAACCAAAGACTCCTCATTCAAGGTTATCATCATCATGAGTGATCGCATCTTGTTGAAAATTGTTATTCCCATGCAAGGGGTTGAATTCTTGGGTAAGGGTAGAAGCGTAGAAGGATTAGAAAATAGAACAGTTAACACTTATTCGGTCACCGAATTCACAAAAATGCGAAATTTGATGAATGGAAAAGTCAAAGTGTAGAAAGGTAAGGTATAGAAAACCAAAAAATCTAACCGTCAGAATTTTAACAATTCTATATTTTCGCTAGCTGTATTGTCTTATTCATTCGAGTGATTCAACATTTGGCTTTCTAGAACCTTGATCCTGCTACATTTTGACTTTTTTATGCAATGCACCAATCTTCTACATTTCGAAATTCTTAAGAAGACACTTTTCATTTTTTGAATTCCAATATTTCGACTCTGCAATTTTCTAATCTTTCTACAATTTTATCCACAGCCAAACTTTTCACTTGTCACACCTTCATTTTTGTCAGACGCGAAGTGAAGTGAAAAAACTACAAATAAGGATTATGGTAGAATTCTAACCTTCTCTTTTAAATCGTAAACTTTCCGCTCTCATTTCTTCGGAGAAATAGTAGAAACGGGGAAATTATTATAATTAACTCGGAATTGAACAGTTGACTTTTAACCAGATCTCGACGTCTTACGATCCAGAAAATCTGCCTACTCGATTTGGAATAATTTCTGATCTATTATTGCTTTGTAATGTTCATGGAAAATATTCTTTGTCAATTTTCTTTCAATATGACGTAAATAATACCGCAGTTTTACGGTATTGCGTCTACACCATTATATAATACGTATATACTTATATAGGTACATGTGTATATAGTTCGTGGGAGGAGCGAACGTTTTTGTATTCTAGTAGCGAGAATCTTGTGAATACGTGCGTTATAGGTATATTATAATACCGTTCCGAAGTTGTGTTTACATTTTATCCTCGTCTTCCATGAGTCGAATAACACTCTTGAGCTCAAGCAAACTCCTCAGATTCAACCCTGCTTCAAGGATGCTTAAGCTTATTTACCGTCCGGTTGAAAAAAAAAAACTGCAAAAGCAGATAAAAATAGATTTCGAATTTGTCAGAAATTAAGAATAACTTGCAGAAGGTAGGAAAACTGTAAGCTGTAATGTCGATCAAATTGCATCCAAGACGAACTGAAAGGAAAATTTCTCGCAACGTATATAATATAGAAGAAAAGTGAATTTTGGTTAATTTCATCAGTGAAACAGTCCTGCAGTAATTATTAGGATACCGGAGATTGTGAAAAAATCCAATTTACACGTATAACAGGAAATCCCATTTGTGAGTTGGATGAAACGAGAATCGGATTCTGAAGACTTTTCAGTCTCAATTGAACGGCTCGAAATTTTCTTCAAGCTGCCATTTGCGATTTCTCTTTCACCGTCCCATAGGTGTCGAAACTTTGGCAAGAACGCTGTAGGTACGTTCTAAGCATCCTCAAAATCCTCACCTTGAAAACTTTTGAAATCACTTTACGTAGCGAAGGTAAAAGCTTCTAGGTTAAATTTCCCAAGAAAGAACTCTCGAACAGCTGTAAAGGAACTTCAAAGGATTGATTTTCTTTTTTGTTCCACTTCTTTCACTCGCGTGATCCCGATGTTTCAAATAATTCAGAGCTGGCAGGGAAAGAAGGGCGTTGGATCAAAAGCCCGTTTAGAGTATTCAATTCACGAATTTTTCCTCTCCGTTGCTATGTAAAACGTTAAACCTTGAGCCCTAATTATAGGTTAGAATTATCAAGTTTATGGAGTGCAGTTATAACAATGTGTCTTATAACAACGTCGCCATGTCTTGCCGGCTTTGGCTCATGATGCAGAATGCACGTACCAGCCGTGAAACAAGGATGAACAAAGGAAAACATGGAGCCGCATTCGCAGCGGAGAATATTAATCAACGACATCCTAGTTAATTAGGAAAGTTTTACCAACACGTGAGTTTGCTTCAGCTCCTACTCCATGACTACTTGTGCTTCAGAGAACGGGGGTTCAGAGATCCTCGGATCCATTGAAACGTACGACCAAACCCCAGAGGCAACTTTTCAATTTGATAAACAGTGACAGTATAATGACATCGTCTTTTCAGCCTCGTCGTTTCTTCCTACGTTTCAGGAGCAAGGATTCGTCTGTTTGTTGGTAGAGTGACAATTATTTCCTTCCATGTTATTCAGAATTTAGAAGCAACGAATATAACCTTACGCTATTTACGTACGAAATAAATTCAAAATTCCACAATTTCTAGAAATTTTCGACGCCATCTTGAATCCGCCATTTTGAATTTTGAAAACCTAAGTTCGGATTCGTAATCAGCGACCCGAAAAACCTTGCATATATCATTTTCAGCTGAATTCCACAATTTTCTAAATATTGCACTGCCATCTTGAATTTGGCAAATCTGATAGCGGATTCATAATCAGTGACCCCAAAAATCCCCGTGTGAGAATTATCACGATCATACGATCATTTAAAATATGTATGCTTCAAAGGGTTAATGAAAATCGACTGAAAGACCAGGGCTTCCGATTTCTGTTTCTGCTCTAACCTCTCTTGAAAATTCCGGAATCTGCGCATGCGTAACCCGGTAGAATTCGTTTCTCATTCTTCTCATGCTGGAGTTTTCCATACGCCTAATTTTACCTGCCACGACCGTGAACTGATCGGCAGACAATCCGTCCTCAACGGTTGAATAGAGACCTTATACCTACACAAAGTCTGTCTGTGCAACGTCGCTGGGGAGTTGACTTCGAAACTTTGTCCTTAAGTTAATTTACGGTTCAATGCAGAGGAATCGGGAAATCCGATCGTCTCTCTGGTGATCCATACTGCTTCTAGACTCCCGTGAAGGTATTAGGCGATCATTCGTGGCTTCACGTTGTGAAATCAACTCAGGGCGCAAGTATACCTGCTTTTTTCGAAAGGCATTTCCAACCCCACGCTTTCGTTTAATATCGATCTTTCTTTTTCTCAAGATGAAAAAAATCCCGGGAGAAGAAAAATAGATAATCATCAATTTTTGGTTTTTCAAACAACTCAGGGAAGCTCGCCGAAACGAGATCAGGAAGCTACGCAAAGTCAATTAAAGTTGGGGGTTGAAATTGGGGAGAAATTGAATCTTCAAGTATAAACGATTGACCAACTTTGACTCTAAGGACTTTCAATTTCATTGACACTGTTTTAGGCAATTGTAGGTGTCTTATTTATTCTTGATTCAATCGCTTTTCAGACACAAGTATTCAAATGTCGTTGAAGTTTTTTTCATTTTTAAAAATTCTTGAAAATTAGTAAAAATTTTGAAGATCCAGAAGCTGATCCATATTTTGACCAATGAAAATTATGAAAGTACTTGAAAAATAGCCAAATCAGAAGGCATAAAATCTGCCAATGCCAAAACAATCCTAATGAAATTACAAGTTTCCGAATCTTTTTTACGTGCATTTTGAAAACGTCGCAGATACTTTAAGAAGGTTCAAATATTTGTAATTCTGAAGTGATTCAATAAAAAAAAAAAATATTTTTCTAATACCACTATAACCTCAAAGTTGAAAAGCGTCAACGAATTCGAAATTAGCTAGGGTTAGAAAATCGGTTAATTTCGCAAGGAATGCCTCGTAGACTGAACACCTTGATCAGGGAATAATTGAGCTTAGAGTGAATCGTGAGCAACAATATCACCGAGATTCTCGTGATCTCACAATTATATCTATGCGGTGGTGGGTTTGCGGCGGTTGGATTCCCTCGGTGTTTGAAGGCATTTCGCGTACGCAGCACTAATTCACCCTGTATATAATTAACGTCGACGGTAGAGGCGCGCAGATCAAAGTGAACAACTTGAACGGTTGTCATTTATTAATCAAGCGATTCGCACCCGCCTATCCTTGCTCTGCTCGGCTCGGTTACCCCAAGAATGCGTCTTTGTGCCTCCGATAATCTAAAAAACAGGGTTAAATTATTCACACGCTGTATTACTCTGTAATACTCCATTGAACAGTGGAATCCACGCAACGCGTAGCATGAAGAGAGAGCGTTTGTTTCTTATCGCTGATCAGAGAAACTGCTTGACCAGTTTTTTTTTAATTTTAACTGAAGTTTCTGTACTATTTCTAGAGTGTAACAGAAGACCATGTGAATCAAAGCTATATCGTCAACGAGCCGAGCCGAGGGAAGAGATATGGGACTAATTTTCAACGGCGTATGAATGATTGAGGACGTTCTGCGGCTCGCGCTGCTCATTTCAGTATTCTCCGCCAGGTGGCGGGAGCTTGAAATTCGTTCCCGCTAGAAAATTGTCAGAGGATATACAAGTCCGGAAAAGTCACATCGACGAGGTAATTTGATCTTAATAATTATAGGCATATATCATTGCGAATTCTGTATCCAGAATATATCGCGACGATAGTTTGCGATACACTTTTACGAATTTTCGAGAGATGGTTAAAGTTCTAATGAATTAATGACTCCGGAAGTGAAAGACGAAGTATGAATATCCCAGATACTGTGAGTCCAACATTGAAGAGGGTTCGAAGGTTTGTCGGTGAAAAACTAGGAAAGAAACTTCTCGCGCAGTTTCCGTACCACGTTTCTTACCCCGTCAATTTTTCCCTTCCAAGTTAATTTAATACTCTGTTGGTAATTAACTGCAAATATAGTATCGCGATACCGGGGTTCAAGCAAGGAACTATGTATTGTGAGAAATAGAAGAGTTTGAGCTGCAGAGATGAAGTCTGGTAATTAATTGCCCGGAGCTCGGAGCTCTTACTTAACGCAAGAAATATAATATCATGTTGCAAGAAGCTGAGTTATTGGGAACGCATTTTCCATTATTTCTGGTCCAATTTTTTTTTTTTTTTTTTTTTTTCCACAATTCACTATTTTTCTCTCACCTTTCATCTTCTCTCATTTATATATTTCTCGTTAAAACAATCAAGTTGAAGAAAAGTAGAATAAAAATTGAAAACCAATGACGATACGTGACTGTTGAAAATGATTCTTCACAAAAACAGGTCATAAAATCACAAAAGAAGAATGCCTATAATATATCTTCTAGAGAAGTTATTTGAAAAGTAACTAATCCTGTCAGCTTTCGAAGATCGTTCTATTACATATATATTGATAGATCGATCATTTAGAGAGAGGAAAAGTTTCTTGTTCGACTCCGAAGTCAAACTGAACAGAAACGAAGAACTATGAAGAATCTGAAACCCTCTGCCGCTTCTGATTTGTTGTTGGTTATTCCGTTGCCGCAATTCCGTATTCTTGTTTTTTCTTTCCCTTCTTTTTGATTTCCCTGAAAATTCCATAAATTTTCTCATCCTTGTTTGACGATACAGTCGTGCATTAAACTTCTCGCCGAAGTAGAAACTTTGATGTAAGACGAAAAAGCTTGTAGCTTGTAATTAGTTTTAAATGAATATAGAGAGACTTGGGTGGTCGATGCAGCTTTCAAAGCTTAATGACGTACCTAATTCGAACAGCCTAATACAGACTAAGAAACCTGAATGATTGATACCAGCGCTGGAGTCGAATTCTTTTAACTTTCCTTTCTATTTCTTCTTTCGTTCGCCTATTTTTTGACCTCATGACTTTCTACACCCGTGAAAACTTTTTCTATTCAAAGAACAGTTTTATTTGTGTCGCCGCGAGAGTGCGCCCCGATAAGAAGAGAGAAAGAGAGAGAGAGCTAATGAAGCTATCCTCAGAGAGGCTAAAAAGTTTATCCACAAACTGGTCCCGAAGGAAATCTGTCTTCAAGTTCAACGCGTCGAGTCGCGTCACGATATCGCGTTCAACGGCAAACTGGATAGGATATTTTCCATGCCTTTTATCTACTAGTCCCCCTTTTTCTTCTCTGCCCCTCATTTTCCCCTAACACACAATCTGCAACGTATTCGGAAATTGAGTAAATTGAGTTCTCAATAGAAAAAAAGCAGAAGAAGAGAGAGAGAGAGAGAGAGAATAAGAATAAAATTTACAGCAGCTCGCTCTTTCCCCTGAAAATTATCCAATCGATTTAATTAACTTTTGCGTAACGTAGCGAGTAATTATATAAAGAAATCTCAATATCCGTTGCAAAGATCCAGCCGGGTTGGTTACACGTTTTGCCCAACTGTTTTCTCGTTTAATTATCATCGATTTCAAAGAATTTCACAAAAAAATAAGTGACGAGAAAAAAAAACAGCCAAGCTTATACCACGAATATGATATTTTATTTTCGTTTACCATATAAAAGTAAATTTTCACGAAAATATTACGAAGAAAATATTGTTCTGACCGGAAACGAAAAAAATTATCTCTGAGGTTGATGGAGAAAATCTTTCTTAACTTTCTATATTATTGCAATCGCGTTTCAGTATCATGTTCTGACCCCTACAGCACAGTACGTGTTCTGGTTTTCGTTTTTTTTTCAAACCACGGGTTGAACAGATCACGTATAATGGTGTTTTCACGTTTACCGACCCCTATATTTTGCTTGCATCGCATCACTACCCCTAATAGACTAATTACTGATTGGTTCGCTCGCCCTAATCACGTTATTCGCCCCCGAATAGCGACGGAAACGAACCGACGCGAGTCTCTCGACGAACAAAAGCACCAGCCTTGAACTGATATTAAGACGTCCGAACAAAAAACAGGAGCAAAAAAAAAAAAAATGGAACTGCCTATAAAAAAGCTCGTCGAATAAATGAAGTAGAATAATCGATTAAATCGAGCCTGAACTGTTAGATAAAAAGTAACAATACCAATAATCTGAAACGATCGAAACAGAGTTGATGATACGATTCAACGACTATTCTCTGAAAGACATTAGCAACTTATGTCTTTATTTATCGGCATCTGACAAATGAGCAGCGACGAAACAACATGGTGTCAGAAGTACGATCAACTGATCGTTGAGGGCGAGTTGCGCGGTAATTAAGATACATAAGATCTCACGCAAGCTATCGAGTTTTTATTTCGCCGCGTTAAGTTGATAGGTAATAAAATACGTGGGAAGAAAAGACTTTTATAACTAAATACGGGTGTTCAGGATCGAGGTTCGCACTTTCCACCGCAAGTTGGCGCTTCTCAATACCTCGCATCTCTACAGTCTCTTGTTCTGCTCCCTGGGGTCTCAGTTATCGAAGTTTTAATCATTGTCTGGTTTTAGTCCATCGCTGCCGAAATCCACGTTCCGGTTCGCCGCGGCAACGGAGGTTCACTTTGACCCGGTCAGGGCAAACGTGTCAGCGTCACTCCTAACGTCGGACGCAACATGTTCGGCGTGTAGCCATCCGTTCGTCTCTATACCCACATACACACACTTAACGAGTCCGTCGGAACACGTCAAAAGAAGCTGCCTACAGCTGATAAAATCCTCATTAGAGGCTAGGCGCATGACGTGATTAACGTAATTAACATTATGCCAATTGAAATCTCTTGTTAATTAGCAAGCTAACCTCAAAGAAAAAGAGAAGAAGAAAGCGAGAGAGATCAATTGCTGGATACGTGACATCAATAAACCAAACTTCTACAAGTCAATTCATATTATGATGATATTTTTGTCCTAAGTCCTCCCATAATTATTGTTAAAAAAAATTCCTGTATTAATTTTCGCTCACAGTTGATTTTGTACAACCTCGGATTACCATCAATATTATTATTATCATCTCGATTCCATTTCGCATAGAGGGTTTTTAGATGGACGATATTTCTAACAACACATCGCAATATGTTCGGTTGCCTACCACTAAGGGGGAGAAATATCGGTAAAACAGACCTACCGAGTCGTAATCACTTTAGCTAATTCAAGTCCTAATAATTACTTTAAGGTTATATGAACATCGAAACGACTGCTTGGCCAAATCCACACAACTCGGCAACACCCGCAGATCCAGTTCACTCGCGAGGACTTTAAACACACTATCTACCGATAACTCTTGCCAATACTTGTTCCCCTCGGTGGTGGGTGACCCAAAATACTAGGACGTTTACTTGCGGAAGCACCCTGTATATGCGCGACTTGCTGAAGGTACGAAAATATCGGAGCATTTTATCCACGGAAGGGATTACCGGACTCAAGACGCCATTTTAAATTAACTTTAGGATTAAGCCTAAATTAGTCTTCTTAATTCAATTCGAATCCCTAAGGTGGTGAGCTGCGCTTCACCCTCCTTCAACCGGTCTTCTCTGAATATAAGGCAGGTAACTATATACCAATGTATATTATATATACATACGAACATATATATATATATATATATATATATATAGGTATATACCTCGTCAACTTTACTCGGTAATTTCTTTCAACCCTAGCCCCCCCCCCCTCTCCTCCACCGCCGACCCTTCTACTTCTTACAATTTTTTTTTCCCCTAGTTTTCTTCTATTTTAATTTTAATTCTCTTTTTTTCCTCCTCCTCGTCTTCTTCTGCCCTTCAGGCAAGTCTTTTTTTCTCATCCCGTTCTCCTTTCCTCTCAACTGCAGCAATCCAGCTCAACCACTTCGTCATAGTCTTCTACAACTTAACGCCTCTACTCCCTGTGCTTTTATGTCTTACATCTTATACCTTATACCTTATACCTTATACCTTATACCTTATACCTTATACCTTATACCTACTGAGTTCTATGTAGGAGAGACTTTTACACGGCAGGCTTGTTCTGCAGGCCAATTTAAGCACATCAAACCCCCGATCACCTACCCGACCATACAAATTCTTCCGTCGTTTTTTCTTTCTAATTTCTTTTTTGTCGAGTTTTTACCAATCAGCGATCTTATTTCGTTGTATCATCACCCTCGGCTTGAAATGATCATCCTGCACGTTTTTTTCTTTTACCGAAACAGATGTGGGAGAGACGAAAGAGTCGTAGTAAAAAAGATAACGAAAAATGGAAGATGCAATGAAAAAGTGAGGGAATATGGTGAAAGGAGATTGATTCATTCACTTGATTCGTATAGAATCGAATTCGCAGTTTGTTTTGGACTGAAAAGAAGGTAGCCGGAAGGGGAAGGCATTAATGAACATTACAGTACATACGTGTACGTATATTCTTGGCAAAAAGACTGACTGAAGGGAAATAGATGGATGGACGGATGGATGGATGGACAAATATATAAAGTTTATTATTACATCCATGCCAATGTTGCACAATTCAAGAAAACGGACAACTAATCACACGAAAGTGACACAAAAATAAACGAAAGACAAGACAGGGGGTAGAAAACGAGTTACAGTAAAGTATAAAAGAGAAAGGAGCAATTCGGATGGATAGAAAACTTCAACCAAAGGTCAATCCCAATGAAATATGGCTGAACAAACGGAAAAAAAAAAAAAAAAAAACACGCCTAAAATCCAGTAGAGAGAAAAGCACGTTCTTTAGTAAACTATAAGGATATACTAAAGACAATTGAAAACCAAGGATAATGCAAGAAAATAAAATCACAGCAAAAATGAAGCATAAATTCAACCGCAAACGAACTCTTAACGTGGAGGTGTAACCAGATGGAAGGTCAGAATAGCGCAGAGAGAGAGAGAGAGAGAGAGAGAGAGAAAATGAGGCTTGGCCTTATAAGATACAGATCTTACGGATTTGCAGAAGCACGGCAAGAGGCGGTCGATTGATGGAAAACAATATACGAAAATACTTTCTCATCATCACCGTCATATCTATACATATATATATATATATAGATACATTTGGCACCGGAAATTTCCCCACTGCGTGTTTATAGTTTTTTTTTTCTTCTGTTTCTTTCGTTTCTTTTTTTTTTTGTTTTTTTTTTTACTTCATCGTAACAGCTCAATCTCTTTTTTGTCTTTCGTTCGTACGTTTTTGGTCAATTTTCCCGGATATTATAGTCCGGTTTTTAACTCGTTTTTCACCCCCTCTCATAGCTTGGCAATTTTAGAAAACACATCAATCACCGAGTGGATGGGAAATTTGACTGGTTGTGAGTACTTCGTTAACTGAGTTTTTTTTCCACCCTTCAAACGCTCAACACTTACCTGAATAATAATAAGTTGTGAGAATTCATCACGGTCGAAATAATTTCCAGCTATACACGCAGGCAATGAATGATGTAAAATGGACCACTTTGTAATTTTCAGTAAATTACATTTTGCAATCTTAATTAATGTATATTGAAAAATTGAAGTTTATACAGCTTGAATCTGTATTAATTGTATTAATTTAAACTTTCTATATTGGCAAATAGCAACAGGGAGTTTCTTCCTGGTTTAAACGCAATAAATGTCTTGCATACTCATGCCAAGAATGCTTTAGAGCAAATTTTGTTGTTGTTGTTGTTGTGAAATGATTGTTTACATAATTGACTGGTTAAACTCACTCTTAATTATTGTTAATGGTGATCGAGAAAGAATTAGTATGAAAACAGAAGATAAAAATAACTTCTACCACAATCGGAATATTTAAAAAAATTTTCTACCATATTAGATCGCCATTTTGAATTTTGTAATCTGACTTCAGATTCGTGATCGCAGCCACGCAAGGAACCGACGTGTAACAATTTTTATCAGATTTCAAATGTTTTTAGTCTTTTCTCAGCGTATTGAATACGCCAAATTTAAATTTTGCAAATCTGAGGTTAGATCCATGATAAGCAGCCCATAAAACCTTACGATACCAATTTCCATTCAAATCAATTTTCAAGATGTGATAGTTTTTATTTATTTTTTTTTCTTGTAATTCTGTTATTTAAATTATTGTAAAAATACTGAACCGATCAGAGCCAAAATCTAATCGGTTTGGATAGCCACAATCGCTGAGAGAAAAAATTGATCACATATACAAACACAGAAGTCCATCTGACAATGATTGGAGATGATTCTCCAATCTGCAAAACGCGGAGTTACAGTGAAAAGTCAACTTTTCATTTTCGGCGTGATTACAATAACTTCCTCCCATTTTCTCTGAAATGACAGAAACCGGAAGCGTTGCACGTCGCAGGCTTAGCAGAAATCTTACAGGTCGAGTAAACAAGGGAAGGACCGCTTAGAGCACACGCTTGACGATTGTATCACCTGAAACCTATATCAGGCAGGTGAGCAAGTAATACGAGCACATTTATCATTCTCTCCGCATGTATTATTCCAAGCTTTCTAAAAGCTTTTCGCTGTTGAGAAGCGCTCGAGCAGTGGAAGCAGCGGTTGCTAGATAAAGAGAAGGATAGCTAGAGAGAGAGAGAGAGAGAAGGAGAAGGGACATTGAAAAAATGGAAAAACAAAAAAAAAAAAAAAAAAAAAACGGGAAAGTTGAAAAAAAAAACGACCGAAAAAACGAAGAGAGAAAACCTCGTGGAGTGTATGCACTAATCGTAAGTCATTGCACCCCGTGACGAAAGCAAATACCGCATACCGCTGCGGCAAGTTTATTCTTACTTAAAATGGTTTACCAAAATTGAGAATCAGATTCGTACATATAGTGCATTCCGCGAGGTATCAAGAGATCAATATCGATAGGAGAAATTTTAGATTTGCTGCAAAATTTTTTGTACGATGTTACTGCATGTTGAAGAATGAAGCTCGATCAGAGAGAGAGAGAGGAAAAAATTCCACCATCCTTATCTGAGACATCCATGATTTAATTAATATTTTCGGATTAACAATTTTGTAGAATTTGAAGAAAAAATCGAAAGAATCGAGTCACGTGTTGCTAATAAAATTTTTATTCGTTTATTGAAATCTAATCATCAATAATTTGTGAAAGATTAGTATTTTATGAGGTTACAAAGTAGATAAATAGATACAAATAAGATCACTAGAAATATTTTTTGCTGATTTTTTTTTATTGTTTTAAAATTTTTTTCTAAACACCGTTTTCTTTTCCAACCATTTGTGTAAAAAATTCTGGAGTAAATCTAAAATCTTAACTTCTGATCTTGATCGATACCTCGCGGAATGACCCATGTCTATATGATCCCTGCACCTCATGTCACCGTGTCTACGAATTACCCCGACGTTTATCGATCCCTGATCCATGTATCGCTCCATGTGTCAGCTTGGAAAGGGATGTACATATTTGCACGCGGCAATATCCGTTCGTCACGATTTGCTGTCGCCATTGTCTGTCAATCGATGGTATAAATTTCTCCTTCCTGTTTCTCGGTTATTTATTTTTTTTTTTTTTTTCTTTTTTTCTTCTTGTCATTTCCTATAGCAAACTAAAAGAGCCGGATATTATGTTGCATTGAAAAATGTCGCTATAATAAAATTTTGTAGACAAGTATATTTTACACGTTAAAACACCGTGAATTTAGATTTCATTTTACAATTTTCAGAACTTTTAGATATCTCTGATGAAAATTAAATAGGAGAATAAAAGAAGACTGGGTGAGTTGAATATTTTCAAGATTCCATAAAGGAAAATCATAACTATGCTGCTAAAAAAAAAAAAAACACACATTTTTCTCCGTTTCTAAATTATTTTCGATTTCAGGCACTGACAGCCGTTTTTAATTCTGCTTGTGAAATTTTTATACTACTCATTTCAGGTAGAATAGATTCAGAACTAATTTAGACACAGGTGTTACATGAGAAATCTAATTACCGTTCGAGTATAATTTCGTGACAGAAGTAGTAAAAAATAAAATAAAAAGTATAATAGATTTGATTTTGCAAATAATGACGCAAGTCGTCGATGAAAGTGACGATACTTTTGTGTCAAGAATTGATGAATTCATCACACGATATATCTTAGAAGAAATTAACGTTTTGGCTGTTGGGTGTGAAAAAGCGCTCGAGATCGGAAGTAGAAACAGCCAAGGCGTGGTCAGACACGAAGCGCGCGGTTTTCGCTTTACGAGATCCGGAGGGGCTTTAACGTTTAACGACATTCGCTAAAACAACCGCCTTTCGTGTCCAATTTGTTCTTATTGTTTCTGGCAGCAAGAATCCTCGCCTCGAAATAATATACATTCCAAAACATTAGTGAGGATATAAAAATACATGAGTATTAGGGTGGCCCTTAAAAAAGTCATTTTCGAATTTCAACCGGCTCACCCACCGAATCGGTTTCAAATAATTAAAAGATAATTCCCGAATTTTTTCAGACTTTTATCTCAACTCTAACCTGTTCTGTGTGAGAGGGTGGATTTCCCCATTTTAAAGTCGCGTTGTACACCTCGAAAACGTGGCGAGCCAAAACTCCGATACCGCTCAAGCGATCAGGATGAAACTTGGGCAATTGATGCCTTAGTTTGGCAAAAAGTGAAGCGACTTTTTACTTTTTGAAAATTTTGAAAAAAAATTTACAGATCGGTTATCACTCACTAGAATAGGGAAAATTTTCACAGTTGCATCGAAAGGATCGAACTATCCGGTATGATGCCACTTGACGCTAATGAAACACACACTTTGAGCCCAGTCCCATAAGATTTGATGGTAAAATGACGAAATGGCAGTTGATCTGGTTTTCGATTACGAAGAACAGTGACATCTGATTTTGGCGACTTTTTTTACCGACATTACACGCGTGCCGGTAATACATACGTGTAATGTCGGTAAAAAATTACCGACATGCGTGTAAGGTCGGTAAAACTTGTCGCTAAAATAAAATGTCGGTGTTCTTTGTAGTCGTAAAACTAGATCTGCTGCCATTTCGTCATTTCACCATCAAATCTTATGAGACTGGGCTCAAACTGTGCGTTTCATCAGCGCCGAGTGGCATCATTACGGATAGTTCGATCATTTTGGTGCAATTGTGAAAATTTTCCCAATTTCAATGGATGATAACTGATCTGTAAATTTTTTTTCCAAATTTTCAAAAAGTAAAAAGTCGCTCCATTTTTTGCCAAATTAAGGCATCAATTGCCCAAGTTTCGTCCTGATCGCTTGAGCGGTATCGAAGTTTTGGCTCGCCGCGTTTTCGAGGTGTACAAAGCGATTTTATAAGCACCTTAAGGGCACAACTAATCTATCGAACGGATGTCGATGATATAGGTATTAAGGGGCTTCATGGTTCGCTGATTACGAAACTAAACTTGTAATTTGAAAATTCAAAATGTCGGATCGAATATGGCGGACCAAAATGCAAAATTTTATTCGATTTTGACAAAAGTCGGTGCTCAGCGGTTTTCGAGGCTGCTGATTGCGAACCTGAACTTAAAATTCCAAACTTCAAAATCATGGATTCAATATGGCAATATCAAGCAACTTTTGGGATTTTGATTTACCATTCTAGATCCGCCATTTTGAATTTTGTAGTTTCGAGTTCGGATTCGTAATCAGCGATCCACGGAACTCCCTCCTACCAAATTTCATCGAAATCCGTTCGGTAGATTTAATGTGCCATGAAAGGGTTAAGTGGGGAAATCCACCCTCTTGCCACGCTACGGGTTAGAGTTGAGATGAAAATCTGAACAAAATGGGAATTATTTTTCAACTATTTCGACCCGATGTGGGGGGTGACCCGGTCGGAATGAAAAAATGACCTTTTTAAGGACCACCCTAATCAGTATAAATGGAAAAAGAATATTGATGGATGAAAAATTTTTCATCGGGAATTGTATCAAAATTCAAGCCTCACGTATTGCGTAGAGATTTTCATATTAAATTTGTGTCTGTTGATCCGGATGCGAAAATAATTACTTTCAACACCGTAAATGCGTTAATTTTATATAACAATGCTCATAAAACGAGGAATATTACACATAAATTCGATAATCGTTAATTCGATCGGATCGACGATGAATAAAATATTCACAAGTACATTATAGGATGCATTCATTTAAGGACCATAGTTGTTTCGACTCTGTTTTTGATTTCGATACACTGAACTTAATTTGTACAAATAAATTGATAACGAAGCAGACGAACGGAATGCGAATTTATTCACTAATTGCATTAGCTGCCTGTCTGTAATTTTTTCGAGATATAATTCGATAGATTGCAAAATATTTAAACAGTTATTCGTAGAAACGATGTACAGCTATGACGATGAAAAATAATTTGAAAATACTTCAATGCACGCTGCAGTGTAAAAAAATTTATTCAATTGAAGCATTCCATTCAATTTATTATAAATATTACTTTACATGAACCATGGACGAAATTTTTTATAGTAAAAATGGTAGGCTGCACTTTTTTTATATATATAAATATACAAATATATACGGCATTCCATTCCAAATTAACCTACGTATGACCCTCACCCCATCGGCAATTTTATTATTTTGAAGTATGGTATAGAGTATACAAAAAAAAAACCATCTGTCCCCGAGTTTTAGATTTTTTGGACGACGGGTTTGATATTTACTGCTCCCAAAAACATAAAAACTCAATTTTTTAATGAATTCCCCTAATTGATTGGCGTAAAATTTTTCTTATGAATTCCTTGTTGAACACTGAAAATTTTCACACCAAGATGGAATTAGGCACGCTTTTGGTTTAGAAGCTGCAGGCAAAACAAATAATTAAAAAATGAGCAAAACGAATAAACTAGAAATTTGTATTTTTAAATGAACATATAATTCGATTTTTCTCAATTCTTAATTACTCGTTTCGCCTGCAGCTTTTGAACCAAAAGCTTTCCGCTTCCATTTTGGTCTGAAAATTTTCATTTTTTAACGAAAAATTCACGAGAAAAATTTCAAGACAATTTATAGGGGCTATTCATTCAGAAATTAATTTTTGGGATGGAATCCCTCATACATATACGCCGGTATCATAGCAGACAGTATTATACAGGTATATATTACCCTGATTACTTAGTGATCAGGGCAAACTTAAGCCACTATCCGAGAAGCTTTTAGGAACGGGCTGTTAGACTCCATTAGCTTCGGTAGCCGAGCAGCCACGTCTTGCGAATATCCATGCAAATCATTCAGATTACTAAATGCCGTGATTAATTTGAGGGTGAGAATTATTGTGACCTCATTTATGCTGAAAACGAGTCGATTTCTTTAAGGGGCCAACAGACGAGCAAAAAAAAGGTTTTTTTCGAGAATTATTTCAATAAGTTTCAACTGTAAATATCGATATAGGCTTTGTTAGGCTTAATAAATACACTTTCGAATTACATTAAAAAACAAAATTTCATTGACTTTAATCACTTTTTAAACACGAAAATCGTAGTCGAAAATCAGTCTGACAAACAAGGTAGATCAGCGGTGTTGATGATTTCTCGGAGATGGTTAACCTGAAACTAAAAAATCGAACGGTTTTGAATTCAGCATGATAATGGTCTTAAAACAACTCATACGTTTTTTGAAATTCTGATTTTAACTACATTTTTTTTTTCTTGCAAAAAGGGCAAAAACGCGGTCTTTTTTAACTTTTTCGAAAAGTGGCCGATATTTCGTTTATTTTGCAAATATCAAAAATTGTATGATTCATTCCAAGACCATCAACATGCTGAATCTAACACCGTTCGATTTTTTGGATTCATGTTAACCATCTGTGAGAAATCTTCAACACCGTAAACCTACCTTTTTTCAGACTGATTTTCAACTACGATTTTCGTGTAGAGAAAGTGATTAAAAACAATAAAAAAAATTTTGTACGTAATTCGAGAGTGTATTTATTAAGCCTAACAAAGCCTGCATCTATATTTCAAGTTAAAACTATAGTTGTAAAAATTGTTGAACAAACCCTTTTTTTTACTCGTCAGTTGTGTAGACCCCTTAAGTGGTCAGCAGTTTTTCAGAAAACAAGAGGATTCAAGATTCACTCAACGGTAAATAAATTGAGCTTCTTTTTTTTTGGCTGCTACCAAAACGAGAATTTATAATTGCGTTAATTGGAGAAAAATTTTCAATTTTTTTTTTTCTCGTTTCATCAGATATAATTTTTAGAATTGTCATTTAAGGAAAGTATTATTTAAGTGTTTCTGTGTCTCAAGTGAAATTCACGTCTCATGAATATAATAAATTTTTCGATTTGGGATAAAAATAAAAATTTATAAACCTTAATCCGGTTATAAATTATATCCTCACGAACATGCTTCATCCCTTAACGTCAAATTATGCGGAGAGTTTTGAGGAGATGCAGGCCCGTCTTAGACGAGTGAATTATCGCACCCCTCGAAATAATTCTATACAGCTGCATGTCTAATATGCGTGTTAGATGAAGACGTATCGGCAAAAGTTACCAAACTAATTATATTAGACGAAAGATTCGGGGTTCTGCAGTTTGGTTAGAAGGCGTAAATCTTTCGGCAAAAATCCCGCCGTTTCGAAAAGCGTTATGCTGCTATAATTTGTTCCTACGATTAGGAAAATAATCAGTCGTTTTATAAAATTTTACGATGATTTTACGAAAAATTTTGAAAGATTGAATACCGCGTAGAACATAATTGGATGAAAATATTATCTCTTTGAGACACACATTATTTTTGAAATTCAGAAAAGGATCCAATATGGTGGACGAAAATTTCAAATTTGATCGAAACCAGTCAAAAAACTGTACGCAGGGGTTTTCGGGGTTACTGATTAAATTCGACACAGTGAATTTTCAAAATCTGATATCAGACTCGTAATCAGCGACCCCAAAAATCACTGTACAGAGATTTTTCTGCTGGTTCAATCAAATTTGAAATTTTTGTCCACCATATTGGATCCGCGTTCTTGAATTTCAAAAATCGTATTTCAGATTCGTTACCAGTTCAGATATAATTACTCTCGAGTATTGAAAACCTTTTAGTATACTATCAGAAATAATAAAAAACCGCCATGAAATATGTCGAAAATTTACCCGAATATACAAAAAATGGATACAAAATAGGTGGTGATGATGCTTACCACCATGACTCGAAGGGTTAAGCATGTCGTTCGATATAATAATCTGTGAAATCTTGTAGGTTGATAATTCTTTGTAAACAAAATGACGATGGAATATGGCTGTAATAATTGCGCGGAGCTTAATTCCTCGAGAAGTATAAGAAGCTTACACCGTTTTCCAATTTATACGGGTTCCTGTGCAATGGCGTCTGTGACTATACATATTATACCCTAAGCCACTCAGGCATCATCGCAGTATACAGACCGTGGTGTGAGTATACATGGTGTGCCTAGAACTCCTACGAGACGCCCCTTTCTTCGAGGTTAAAACCTTTAAGTGAGACGGGTATCAACTGTCTAAAGAAATCCCTATATTGCTAGGGAATTATTTCTCTGGCGAACGCTACTCTGCTCGCTAATGCCATCATGTATAGTCTTGGTGTGAGTTATTTCAACTCCCGCTCATTCTTTCCCCGCGCAGACACAGGTTGAGTTGGCATGGAATACCTTATATAGAGGTATATAATTTAGCGTCCAGCAGGAGGAACAGTGCAAAAGTAAAGAGAAGAAAAAGAAAATAGGAACATGTGATGAAACCGGTTAAAAAAGATGAACGTTCAGGAACGAAAGAAATGTATTTTTAGTACTCTAACCTCAAAATCGCGACTTCAATACAATTTCGTGGCTTTCGTGGTCGAAAGTACGTGTCGAAACTCGTACGGATAAGGCTTTCAGACTTGCATTCGGCTCGTGCTGCAAACCTCACGTCCCGTCAAAAGCCTTATCCATACTCGTTACGAAATGTGCTATTGAAAGGGTGCGAAGAGATTGACTCAGGTGAGCTTTCACCGTAACAGGTGGACGACACGTTGAACTTGTGACAGTGATGCTGGGCAACTGCAATCGTACTGTGAGTATACATTTCTGCGAGGTTAAGGCCTTTCAGTGAGACGTGTACCAACGGTCTAAAGAAATCCCTATATTTCTAGGGAATTATTTATCTGACGAACGCTGCCCTCCTCGCTAATGCCATCATGTATAGTCGTGGTGTGAGTTATTTAAAGTCCCGCTCATTTTTTCCCCACGCAGATTCAACTTCACAACAATTAATCAACACTGATCTAGGGTATTTTGGCGCCGTTGGTACACATCTTACTTGAGTTCAGTCCAGCGCGAGAGAGAAACTTTTTTGGAGAAAGAAGCTGCAGTCCTAGGCACACCATGTATACCGGCACACCACGATATAAGAGGATGCCTCCAGCTCACTCGTACATAGCAATAAGCCGCTTTTCACATCAACACCGAGTATCTCATTTAGCGCGTTTCCGGTTACTGCGTAAGGTCACGGGCATGAAAATTGGGTCGAATGCGGTGATAAAACAGAGGTAAAATTTTTTTTTCCCCGGTAGAATTGACGTAGAATTAACGTTTCTTTCACTCACGTGAAAGCACAAAAAATAACAACAATTTTACGACCTGTGAAATGTACGTTTTTGCAACGAAATCGAATTAGTTAATAGTGGTTAAAACAATGGAATATTGAAAATATAACAAGTTTTCAACTTACTACTAGCAAAAAGTTTGAAAGAGTTGAATTCACAAAATCATCAACTCGATTCGTTGAATTTAGGACAAATTTTATTAATAAAAAGTAATCACTTTTGTAACTTGAAATGCAATTCACGCTTAGGAATTCGTTTAAACTGTTTCGCGTACATGGAAATTATATCAGATTATAAAAGAGAAGTATACTAGATCAGAAAAACTATTAAATCTATAGTAGAACCCTTTTCCTCAAAAATATAACGTGTGCGCACAGAAAGAAATAAAAAAATTCACCCCTATTTCGAATAATCAACAAAGAATGGATTTTGGTTAGATACTGCAAATTTTATTTTATTTTATATTTACTCCTTTTTTGAAAAATGCAATCAATCAAAAATCACTAAAAGTTCACATTAAATGAGTTTCAATTGTTCTACATCTTTTACATCTTTTTTCTTTATATAATGATACATGCTCGCAGAAAAAAGGCGCAACAAGTTAAAATACTTTTCTGCATGATCTAACTATCCTCTTTCTAAACTGAAATATTCGAAACGATTTGGTTATTCTCAAGGTTTCAATGTCGACACTGAAAATTCGGCAAGTTTGGCAATAAGAACCGAAACTGGAAATCCAGAAAATAATTACACAGAAGATAAGAACAATATATATGTATAATGTGTTTATAAAAATACCTTCAACATTTCTAAAAAGACGATCTCGACGAACTCGGAGATGTAAACATATTCACGTTGAATTCTACAAAGTCCTGAAGAGGTGTGCGAGTCTCACTGTTCGAACCTTCACTGCAGCTTTTAAAAAAAGCTCGGTGTTAAAGAGAAATATAAAATAGCGTTCGCACTGATGAAATTATTTGTTTTAGTTACAAAAACCGTAGGATTAAATTGTCGAGGGTGCAGACGAGTGATTAAAGCAGATATTCGGAACAATACATTCGCCGAAAGCACATTTCTGCAGCAAGATATTACAGAATAATACGAAAACACAGTGCAGCAAAGTGCAGTGCGGAAAATTCAACATTGAAAACCGATAAACCGATGCTACTCGACTGCCGTTCAATTATTCCAGTGTACTGAACGAAATCGCGATGAAAGGGGGACGAATTCCAAACGAGGAATGATATTTCCGAGTGACGCTAATTCCGCGACGGCCGGCGTCGCCCGACTGACGAATAATCGGCGTGACTCTTCTTCGGTCCGAATCGCGGGCGTCGCGACGCGCTCAAAATGGCGCCTGCGTCGAAGATACTCTTGTGCCCTACGCGTTTCGAGCATTGCAGGGGTGGTGTGAGTATACGTGGTGTGCTTAGGAGTGTAGCTTCTTTCTCCAAAAAAGTTTCTCTCTCGCGCTGGACTGAGCTCAAGCCAGATGTGTACCGATGACACCAAAATACCCTAGATCGGTGGTGATTAATTGTCGTGAAGTTGAATCTGCGTGGAGAAAAAATGAGAGGGACTTTAAATAACTCACACCACGACTATACATAATGGCATTAGCGAGGAGGGCAGCGTTCGGCAGGTAAATAATTCCCTAGCAATATAGGGATTTTTTTAGACAGTTGGTACACGTATCACTTAAAGGCTTTAACCTCGCAGAAATGTATACTCACAGCACGATTGCAGTTGCCCAGCATCACTGTCACAAGTTCAACGTGTCGTCTCCCTGTTACGGTGAAAGCTCACCTGAGCCAATCTCTTCGCGCCCTTTCAATAGCACATTTCGTAACGAGTATGGATAAGGCTTTTGACGGGACGTGAGGTTTACAGCACGAGTCGAATGCGAGTCTAAAAGCCTTATCCGTACGAGTTTCGACACGTACTTTCGACCACAAAAGCCAAGAAATCGTAGTGAAGTCGCGATTTTGAGGTTAGAGTACTAAAAATACATTTCTTTCGTTCCTGAACGTTCATCTTTTTTAACCGGTTTCATTACATGTTCCTATTTTCTTTTTCTTCTCTTTGCTTCTGCACTGTTCCTCCTGCTGGACGCTGAATTATATACCTCTATATAAGGGATTCCATGCCAACTCAACCTGTGTCTGATCATTGGTCTTTATCTCTTTTGACTTGTGATTTTTTTTGGGTAATCGTTGTCTTGACTCTCGTAGATCTCTGTATTAGAATAGTCTGAAATTACTCTAAAAAATGCTTTAAAGAACTGAGAAGGAAATGCCGGCCAACTTGTCGGATTGCAAATTCCATAGTAATTTTTATTCTCTATACTCCTCTACCGGCTGTGGCATTTTTTCATATTTTTACGATGAGAATTGTGACGCAAGAAGTTTTTAAAAAACATCACTTGTTCACTTTATTTTAAATAATAACAGAACACATATGGAACGTAACTGATTGGAACCAAGTGAAAACCACTTGTTTTATGGAGCTTTATTATGAGTTCAAGTTTCAAGCAAATCGAAAAAGTTTAAAGTTTCACTGACGTGTCCTCTTAACCCTTTGAAGCATGGTGGAAACCCACGTTCCCCCCTCGATTTTCTTGAATTTTTCTAATTTATTTATTTTTTTAACAATACCCTTTGTTTCTTTTATGTGTGGCTTACGAAATTTTTTGCTTTCTCTCCAAAACTGTATGTTTTGTTGATTCTGATGAAAAAAAAAATGATAATTCCTAATAACATACATTAATAACCACAATATTACGTATTACAGAAATTTCTCTCTATGCGCAAATATATAATCAATTGCATTGCACACCCTAAATTCACATCTAGCCAATCGTAGGGAAGGTATGTAATAAACCCACAATGCTGTTCCCTGGAAAATCATATATTTCAACATGTACTTAACGATCAGGTCTACATACATGGTATATATATGCGTGCATACCGCACATATGCAGCATGCTGTAGGTGCATATACCCGACATTCTGCAGCGTGGCTGCATCAGCACGGCGCGGCGCAAGTAACGTTGCATACATGTGCAGTGGAAAGGAAATGTGTAAGCGAGCCGATCCTGCAACGTCGCCGGTTACACCGGCACATACGTATAATCAGCGCGTTTAAACTTAACGATCCGTAGCTATAAGATATTGGAACTTCGTAACGCAATTTTATTATTAGATGTAATTCGCGACGGTAATACAGTTTTCTGTCAACAGTTGTTCCTAGAGATATAGTTAGATGAGATAAGTTAGACCTTAGGTTTCTCGCTTCTGTCTTCTATAGTCTATGGCAAGAGTAAAAGAATCACGCCAGTGCCCGTTACCATTTTGTTTACTCGCGTGTAATCGACTGTATTTTATCACCAATGATAATTACCAATAAAAACAATCGAAAGTACTAAATGAACGATGCAATCCCATAATTTGTGGATTGTTATCGATCGATTCAATTCGTGACTCGTCTGACGTGTTACTTTATTTTTATTTTTAATCCTCAATTCAATGTCTCTTCGTTTTGAGGAAAATTTAAAATGGTACAAAACAAAATGGGGGTAAAACAAAAAGAAATCATAGATCGTGGAAACTCTCCGTGGTCAAAGTTCCCGAACTTTAGCAAAAAAGAATTTGGTTTGAAGTTCGGAAAACGCAAGAGAATGAGAGAAAATTCTAAAACCACGATCATTTTCGACCACAATCGCTGGCGGTCGTTTGATTAATTGCAACGGCAGATCGAAAAGTTTTCGTCTGAAAACTTGGTTCGGCATTTTTTTTTTTTTTTGCCTTCTTTTTGCAAAAACTTGAACCATTATAACACCTGCGTTTCGGCCGACGATTAATTACGCGATTTATACCACAATGTTGATTGAATCGAGTCTGCGAACTTGAAGGTATCCCAGGTCGATCTCTCCGATTTGATTTCTTTTGTAATATGTTACAGTAGACTGAAAACTAAGCGACACATATTTTTTTCATCTGCCATTAAATACTTTAAAGGGGTGAAACCACACTCCAAAGTAATAAGGCATGTCAAGGGGTGATTTGACGCATTTACAATTATTATCTGTACATAAATACGTGTTTTTAGATACAGATGCGGTAACTGTAAATAAAACTTGAGAGTCAATTAATATTATTAGAGCTCCAACATGTTCCCATGCAGAGCTGCAGATTATGAAGATCGTGGACCGAAAATCATGGACAGAATCGAAGTCCGAGGATCCGGGAGAAAAAGCTGCCCAAGTTCAGCCACCCTTCGGCTGTTTGTTTTGCAATTTGCATGATATGGGTGTCGCCGTTTATTTCTCCCTTTCCGCAGGACTCGAGCGGCGTGATCCTAACCTAACTGCGAATAACGCCAACCTTTTAGCGCCTCCCTTCCTGCAGGAATACTCCGCGAGGCTCGATCCGCGGGTTAAAAGGTCACTTCGTGACTGCAATCCTCTCATTCTCCCTTTCCCCTTTGCTTTTCGTCTCTCCCTCGTTTTCTCGTGTTGAACTGATTAAGCACCGCCCTCAAAACCGACTCACGACTCGAAGGGTAGAGTCTGACCTTTTTTTAAACTTATTCCGAGGATCAGCGAACGTGTGTGTATATTTTAAATTTGCATCAAACGTGCTGCGAATGCAAAACGAAGTAAAAAATAATTAAAAATTAAAATTGGCTGTTTAGAAGATAAATCAATTTTCTACATTTCTTTGTCTTTTTTTTTTGGCTTTCATTCATTTTTCTTTCTCTTGTTACGAGCAGTTTGGTTGGTCAAAAATCGATACTTCTTAATTAATGATTGAATTTATTTTACTCGTAAACTTTTACTCGGAGAAAATATGACTGGAATTTTGAACTAAAAATTTTGATATCAATGTCTATTTTCAAATAACTTTAAGGTTGCTAAAAATCTAACAGTAGACATAGTTTAATACCACTTTTATAGTTATTTTAGATTATTTCATTCTATTTAGAAGACCATTTTATATGAATTTACTGAAACATTTTTACTTTTACTTTTTTTTACAGTTTATATATTTACTTTTTAAAACAATGTACAAATTTTTTATTTTTCTGAAATTTTTCTTTCAAAAATTCTTCATTCGGCTGCCAAGTCCTATCAGATTTTAGATTTTTCACTCCGCCGTTTTCGAGATTATCGCGGAAGTTTGTCAGACCGACCGACAGACTCTTCCTTTTTCATGGTGATGAAAAGTATCGCGAAAAAACTGTTTTTTCGGCTTGTTTTTTATCCTATTGGACGCTAAAACAGTAGTCGGAACAAAACAAGCCATCGTAAAATAAAACCAAACGATTCTACAAAATTTTTCAAAATTTCAAATCGATTCAAAATATAGCATCGATATCCAAGCTCAACTAGTTATGACTTCAGTTCTTTATATTTCTGTATCTTCGAAAAGTTTTCCGTCGTTTATGGTTATAATGATCTGGTAAATGCCATCCTACGACTATCTTGTAACAAAATTAATAAAAAAACTTGTCACATATTTTTCTATGTAACCAAATAAAGGAAGGCTTAACATGAGATAATTACAGAAGTCAAACAAGTTTCCTGTCGTTCTTCCGTTTGCCTCATTTTTATTGCATCCAGCTGTCTGTGTACACCTAGATAAATATAACTTACAACTCGTGTGTCGGAAATTGTATTCACGCAATAACGGCATGGAAAATGGAAAGTGATATACGACAGGAGGTTGAAAATCAGCGAAAGGAGGAAGTGGAGCATTTCTTCATCACACAGAGTTACACGCACAGTATATAACTGTACAACCGATTATCGATGGCGTAATATGAAGGGCGATAGACTCGTTAATTCATAATTATAACCTCAAACCGCGTAGATAAGAATATGCAACAATTACAGCTACGATACTGCAATTGTTATCGGAGGAACGCACACGGGATTCCTCGTGTCTCTCAAATCATTGCACCAACAATTGTGTTAAAACATAATGCAACGAAAGTCTCGGGCAATAAATGTGCGTGTGTATACATAACCTGCTTCAGGAAAGTGCAATTACAACGATTACGTACCGGCTTCTAATAGCAACTCGGCAGATTGTCGAGTTTGATGAGCATGCGATAATGTTGTCATGTATATCGTTTTTATTTTTCAGAAAAACTTGAAATTTACTTCGTACAATAATTTCTAACCTGTAATTGAGCTCGAAAAATACGGTGAAAAACGCATCTCTCCTCATGATTTTTTGGTTATTTTTTTCACAAAGAGCCGGACAAAAATGTCAAATATATACATATATATGTACAGGAGAGGAGGTATTATTTTCAGATATTCAGAAGCCGCACGTATTCGCCTTTTTACATATCTTATGGAAATTTATTCATCCCGATGAACATGATAAACCTGCAGCGATATGTGCCGAATCTAACCTCTCTAACAGTCTTTGCATCTTCTGCACCTACATATATTTATACACACCTATCTAACATATTCTATCCTATAAAAGAGATGAAGAGACGCCTCATATTTTGCACACGTTTCGTGCTGTCGCGATCAGAATAGTTTCACAATTCTTTTCGTCTCTCTCATTATACTCAGTCTCGTTTCAAAATTTAGCTGATATTTACAATAAACTTTACCTGTAACGAAGAATCGTTGAAAATTTTTCTTTAGAAAAATGCTTTTTCAATGACTACTGATAAATCTAATTATAGTTATCGACCTCTAGCGTGAAGATTTTATCCGACATAAAAAAATTGTGAAAAGTTTCCTCTCTTTTCAAGTTATTCCGAATTAAAATTGGAAGCCTTCAATTCAAATTGTAATAGTTCAAATATTCAATTCAACATAACTTGCGATTTTAGTTTTTTCATCCAATTAAAAGTTATACACTCGTGTCATTTGTTACGGATAACATCTACTGCAATAAAAAGTATAAATAAATAACCTATGAATTATTAAACCAGTAATTAGTCGGCGTTTATAATTCATACATTATTCAACCTTCCACTTTATCAGATCGGCAAATGTGCCAGCGCCATGTTTTGATGCACTTGTGTTGCCGATTATAAGGATACAACGTTTTCAAACGATATAAAATAGTTAAGTAGGTATACATATAAGGTACATTATATACATATACGTTGAAGATTGTCATCAGCCTGCAGTCCAGATCTGTGCTGGAAGAAAGTGCAGCGGTAATTTCTGCGAAACATGGGTGTACCTATAATCTCGTATATAGATACATATACTTACATTACTTACATATATACATACCGACACTAGGAGTTAGGTTAGAATCGGCTCTGGTCACCGCTGCTGTTTGTAACATATTATATTTCCTCTTCTTACTTAATTTTCTCTTTTGCGGATCAATTTCTTGGGGGTAATTTTTACATATAGATTTTCAAGGTATAAAAATTTATCACCAAAAACGAGAAAAACCCCAAACAACCACAAACAAAACAAAGAAACGACAGATTGTACGGAAAAATCTGAAAATTTGCAGAAGACAGAACTTCACCCAGTTTGCAGTTAAGCACAAGTTATAGAAAGTTTTTGAACGACGACGAGAAGGCGGAAAGAAGAATCGCAAGATTGGAAAAACAATTTTTCCCGCCACTTTTCAAATTTTTTCCGGGTGTACAACAATATAAGATGCAGGTAGGGAAAAAAATTTGCAGAAGACGGAACGTCACCCAGTTTGCAGTCAAGTACAAATTCTAAAAACTTTTTGAACGACGACGAGAAGACGGAAAGAAGAATCACAAAATTGGAAAAACAATTTTTCCCGCCATTTTTATCTTTCAGCATATACGCTGCTGTGATAGATTCTTACATGACCTGATATATGTACAACGTATATAGGATATGTACTTTCCCGTGGTTTGTATTGCCTGCATTGTACAGTCGACTGCACTTGCCGTAGGTGAATATTACGTACCTCCAGGTATGTGACGTGTTGTGTACGATATGTGCACCAGCTATATGTGAAATTCTGATTTCCTCAATCCGCAATGCGCCTTTTTTTAATCCGTTCGAGTCGATGACCACCGGCTAGGTTGCTGCTGCTGTTGCTGCTGCAACTGAAAGGAAAGACGGGGAGGAACGCAACGCCTCGACTTTTCCTATATAAAAGGAACCCCATTCGAGAGAATTTAATTCAGTATACACTGTGCAGTCTTAACGCGGAGTTAAGACGTGGTGGAGTCCATTCAATCAACATGAGAAACTACGCGGACAAGTTTAAGGTGGGCTGCATACTCCTCGTTTCTTTTTGTACATTTTCGAATTGAGCATGTACATCATTTTGTATTTTTATTCTCTTCAATTAGAATTTTGGTTCTAATTATTTATTCTGCTCTCGCAATGTTGATAATTTCTGTAAAGTTTTCTGTTAGTCGGTTCGTTTTTCAGTATATACGCTCGAATCGCATAATTGTAAGAGAGCGAGAGAAAAAAAACACTACATTTGTGTAAATTTTTTACTTTTAAATTACTTTAATTAAAAACCAATCAGTTTTCAGAAAAGAATTACAGATGACTATAGACGCGTTTTATTCTTTTATCTTTCTGTACTTCGGACGATTTTGAGTTGGACATTATGAAAAAATGAACCATGTTTTACCCTGTTGTTAGGAGTTATTCGAATAACAAAATAAAAAAGAATTTTAAATATCACTGGTCAATATTTTATGAGCTTGAAATGTATCCAGCGGCAAGCAGTCAGACTGACGCAATCAAGTTTCGTCAAATTAACCACTTGTTGAAGCGTTGATGCAACTATCCTCGTTTGATTTCCTCTCTCAAACGATACTATCAGAAATTTATAAAACTAGAAAAACGCAAAACCGCAATTTTTTTTCATCCGTACAGGTGATTCTGCTGCTGGGCCTGGCATTTTCAGCAGCATGCGTAGCCGAGGAGTCAGCCGACGAGAAAAAATCGGCATCTGCTTTACCGAGCGAAGATAAATCGAAGCCAAAACGAGGTTTGGATCTGGGTTACGGGGGATTCGGGGGCCATGATTTCGGGGGCCACGATTTCGGAGGGCACGACTTCGGCGGCGGCGGCGGCGGCGGTTTCGGAGGCGGCGGCGACACCGTCGGCATCCACGAGGGACACATCTCGGCGATAACGATAACCAAAGAGAAGAAGGTACACGTCCCGGTTCCCTATCCCGTCAAGGTTCACGTCGATCGGCCGTATCCCGTTCACGTCCCGGCGCCGTACCCCGTCACCGTCGAGAAGCACGTCCCCTATCCCGTCGAGAAACACGTTCCGTATCCAGTTAAGGTGCCGGTGAAGGTTCCCTACCCCGTAAAAGTACCCTACAAGGTCCCCTACCCCGTCCACAAGCCAGTTCCGTATCCCGTGAAAGTGCCCGTCGTCGTCAAGGAGCCCTATCCGGTATTCGTTAAGGAGCATCATCACCACGAGGGTGGCGAATTCGGTGGTGGATACGGCGGCGGAGGATTCGGGGGATCCCACGGGTTCGAGTCCTTTGGTCATCACTAGATAATTTCCCTAGATCGTTCGTTTTACCCCAGATTTTATTGGGCACTTTTATCAATGCATGTTTGCGGTTTTTTTTTTCTTGTTTGAACAGAGGAGCAAGGTAAATGAGAACTGTGTGAATTTGTGAGGGCAATGTGTAAGCAATATGGCGGTGAGGATCTGACTGTCGGCGGATTAGTTTCAGGTCAATTATCCCGATACGAGAGTACTGACAATTCCGTGCAAGCTGTCGAGTTTTAGTTTTTACACGTGCAACAGATGTACTGCAAAAAAAACGACAAAAAAAGTTGTTCAAAATTAAATATTACACAGTTCAAGCAACGCCATATTTTCATTACCGACAGAGTCGACTCTCGTTATTACCAACTTCAACCGTAACATATCGTCGACTCAATCGTGATCAGATATTCCACAAAACAGGGACGAGTTCAATGCGAGTAATTTTAAACAAGCTTCACAAATACTTTCGAAAAGTATATGATCACGATAATCCTCTGTCAAAATCCACCCGCTTTCCACGCAGATTTGGAAGAGGGAAAAGTCTCCCTGTAAGGATAAACGGTGTTGTAACGCGAGACGAATGCGTAATCATATTTCCAGTCACGTTTCTGTTAGGAATCATATTGGCACTCTCAATGACGCGAAGAAAAATTTTGCAGCGTAAAAGATATATATTTTCATTACAGAAGAAAATTTTGCGATTATTCGCGTACGGTTTACCGCATCTTTCTATCACTTTTTGATAAATGTATTTTGATACGAATGTACAGGAAAAGGGAAATTATTATGTAATGTAACTTTGATTTGCAGACCTCAAAAGTTGATCCGTAAATTATAGATTATTTTTTTTACCGCATTCGATTCTAAATTTTGCTCAATATTATTATTATATATAAGGTCACTGTGAAATGCGTATAAAGTGTAAAATATCTCTGGAAAATTCTATACGATATCCTGATATTTATCATTTTCTTTTTCCACTGAAGTAAATTTGTCTCGCTTACTGCATAAAATTTGTTAAATTCGTGATTTGGAAGAAAATTTTTTTTTTTTTTAAGTAAATTGATAATTATGTATATAAGAGTATAAAATCCAGACTATAAATTTCAGGGATCTCGGTGGCAAAGAACAATGATAAATATATAAATATAGATAAATAAATCAATAGATCTTCTTGTATTTTAAGTGTAAGAACAATACCTAGTCTAAGAACACGATTGTATACATCTATAATATTAAATATAAATATACGAGAAAATATAAGAACGAGTTTTCATTTTCTAACCAAACTTTTTCACGAGATTACAGTTATTTAACGACAATTTATATTAACCGATTATAGAAACTACGTTGATAATTAACCTAAAGTTCGTGTCAAAATTGTGTCAAGTTAGGAAATTCGTTTGCACATGCGACGTAATATTATGAAAGAAAATACATTATCATCTGGCTAACATTTCCGCACTTTCTGCGCGACTTCTAACAGTACTAAACTCATTTCATTGATAATTTCCAGCACCTGAACACGTAACACCGAGTACAAAATTATTCTGACAAAGAGAAGTGAAGGAAACGTTTATGCAACAGACTTGCGTATGTATGTATACAATTGCAGTGAATAATATCCATCACCGTGGCACTTGCAATGCCAGTTACCACATTCGAATGTGTTATTATGAAGCGTTACGTGATACGCATCATTCAAAAGGACACGTTAGGCGGCTTTATCTTTACCTCCAGTTGAACTACACGCAATAATCTCTATTAGAAAGTCGATTTTGATATAATATTTCATACGCGCAGAAGAGAAGAAAGTCAAACCGCTACTCTGTTGGAATGATGATAAAAAAAAACCTGCGATCAGACGGGTATTAGACAGTTTCAATCGAATTTTCAAACTGATTCTCATTCGCTTCATCCCTTCGTTTCACTTCTCATTATTTAAATTTTTTTTTTTTTTCTACATATTTATTACGACTATGTAACTGATGCCTCTAAAGAGTTTATAGCTGAAGGGATACTATGAAGCCCTTTCTGAAGGCGTAGCTTGGTAATCAATTACACCGATGATTATGCGTGAGGCATATTCTAGGTATATATCTACACACGCCCAGGTTTGTTATTAATGAATATATCTGTATAATTATCAGATAAACAATCGGGTGAGTAGACACAATACGTCCATACACACACACACACACACACATACGTTTAGCAACTCCGAAGCTCCGCTGTAATTATCACACGAATTAATTACAGTTCGGTAGATACTCACCGCTTATACCAAGCATATATATCATGTAACGTGTGTACATACGCAGAGATTCTACAAACCACGAATCACACAGGTAGATGGAATTCGCGAAACCTCAGGTTCGGAGAAATTTGGCTCGTTAATCATTACAGGAATACGGGAAAGTAATTACAGCAATCAAAACAACTCGAATTTCCAAATTCGCATTTTGATCGTCGTTTGAAAAGGCAAATTAAGATAGTTTACATAATTGTCAATTCGAATTCGAACGACGATTCCTCCTAATTGAGTTTTCGGAAATTCGTCTCAATAATTTATGTGATAAAAAAATCACTGGGATTAGCCAGTGACAAGTGGTCCATAAAATTTTTCACGAACAAGAACGAGTATTCGGAAGCTGTTGCTGGAGTGAGGGAATTTTTCAGATGCAATATCTTCAGGTTGTTTACAAGGAATTTCGGAGATTTGAGAAAAATGAAATTTCAATTCCGATTTCGATTCAAGAATTTCAGACATTGGAATAAAAAAATTGCCGTAACACGACAATTGAACACAACAACGTTGTGAGATATAAAATTTTGTACACGTTACACATTGCAGAGTGCAACAAATTATAAGTTAATACGTGAATATTGAACCAAAAGTTCCGATCGATCAAGTTTGATCAGAAATCCAATTTCCGAATCCTGTGTCCAACTATTGCACTGATCCACAATTTCGTTTGCCATTGAAAGATTTTTCGATCAAGCTCGATCTTTCGAAACTTCAAGTACATCACGACATATTAAATCTACACTGTCAATGGTTTTCGCTAACTTCAGTTCTGCTATCTAATTTCCTATCAACTTGACTCGAAGCCGATGGCTCAGTCGTCGCTAAAACAATACTCTCAGCGTCAGTTCGACCGGCGGGAATGTGATCCTCCACCGATTTGTCAACCTCATTACTCTTCGCGGACTCTGTGCGAGGAGCCACCGTTTCAACGTGTTTCAGGGCGAGATATTCTTCGACAGACCCGGTAGTCGGACTCTCGCTCTTTTCAGGGCCGCTCTTCTCCACGACAGAGGCGTTTGGCGCATTTTGCGCAGTGTTCAGACCCGGGGAATTGTTCAGCCTAGCGAGTCGCTGCCTTTCTCTGAGCCTTTTCCTGATCTCGGACTGGATCTTCGACTCCTTTATCACGCTCTGGACGTCCTCAGTTTGGTAATAACGCGTCGCCCAAGTTTCCGCGGCGTTGGAATCGCTCTTTGCTTCCTCCTTCGGAGACTCGGGTTTCTTTTCCTCGACCTGCACGGGATTCCGAATCTCACCGGGCTCCGGCTCCTCCATGTCGTCCGGATAGTCGTCGAGGTCTATTACTATCTCCAAATCGGTCGACTTGTCCTCGTCGATCTCGCGCGGATTCACGGCTTCCTGTTTCCGCTCCGTTTTCTCGGTCACCGGAATTTCCGCGGTCTCTTCCATCCGTTTCTGCTGGATTTCAGGCCTCGAGCTTTCCGGCACCTTCGCGTCTTTCTGGGTCTCTTCTTTGACCCCGGAAGCAACGCTATCGTCATTTTTATCCGACGATTGCGTCTCCGAAACAGGATTATTTCTCTCA
Organism: Diprion similis; assembly: GCF_021155765.1. Classification (NCBI taxonomy): domain Eukaryota; kingdom Metazoa; phylum Arthropoda; class Insecta; order Hymenoptera; family Diprionidae; genus Diprion; species Diprion similis. The sequence goes on from NC_060114.1 coordinate 18,808,548, forward strand.
ATCGTCGCTGAATTGTCCTTCGTCTTTCTTTTAAACTTCCTGAAAGTCTCCAACTCTGTGCTAACCTTTTTCGCGGGCGTTTCTACCGATATCTCCGCATTCCCGTCGTTCGCTTTTCCCACAATTTCTACTACTCCAGCTACAGGGCTGGAGCCCTTTTGCTCGGTCGATGCCGTGCTCTTCTCTCTTGCAACAGGATTCTGGCTTTCGCTCAGTTTTCTGCTCTCCACTGCACCGTTTTTCTCCTTAGAACTGGCAGCGCCGTTCTTCGGTACACGTTCGTTCACCAGTCTCTGGTTCCTGCGCTTTCCCTGACCGCCTTCGCCGTCGCTTTCGCTGGACAGCAATTCGATGGTAGTAGTCGGCTGAAGAACTAGCACAACATCTTCCTCGACAGGTATTTCTTGATTCGTTTGTCCAGACATCATGGTGTCCAGTTCCTGCAGCTTGTCCTCGACTACCTTCAAGCTCAGATTCCGATCCCTGGCTCTTGCTTTGGAATTCACAGCCAAGCTTGAACCTGAATTCGAAACGCTGCTCTGGGTAGTCATAACGGTGGTAGAATGAGTCGGAATTATGTCTTCCTCTTTGCGTATCAACGCTCTGATAGCTCGAGCTCTCATTTCCAGTTCCAAAAGATCAAGCAAACTCTCCCCGTCTTTTTCCTTGGACTGTTCGGACTCAGTTTCCTTCTTTACGATTACCTCCTCCCCAGATTTATGCGGCTTGGGGTCACCTTCCATTTTCACTTTACACTTTTGCGTGCCTCTGGGTTTAGCTTTCTCTTTGCTCGTCTTTTCCGAACGCATTTTTGACTTTGGCTTGTCTTTCTTGGACCCGACCCCCTTCTTCGGTGCCTGCACCTCTTCTCTAGGCACTGCGTCTACATCTGACGCATCTCCCCATTCCTCAGTGTCGGATATTATCTCCAAAGAAGGACCTGAATCGAATAACCGCCGTAAATAAGTAAATTTCGTCATGATATTGAAAGAAATATGTTTTCTTACCAGAATCATCGGTGTCGTTAGAATCCGAGGACTGGAGCAAAGGCTGGCCGTTTAGTATGGACAAGATACGCGCTTTGGACATACCGCTCAGCTCGTTGGCGCACCATTCTTCGAGTTCGGTCTGTTCCATTTTCTGAAAGTAAATTATTGCAGAAACAGAATTAGCTGTTTTCGATCTTGAACTTATATCCACGGAGAGATTCTGATTGTGCTTACTTTCAAAACTTGCGGGAGCATCATGCGAAGCTTGTCCCCCTTGACGGCGATGAATAATTGACGAGCAAGTTCTCTTCGATCTATCAAGTAATCCTTAATCGGTTTCAAGTTCTGAGCATTGCTTTCGTCGTCCGAAGACACGGAGGAAGTACTTTCTGAGCTGTTGCTGCTGGTGCTAGAATTATCCTTAGAAAAAATCATAAATGAAGATTAATTATCATGTCAACTGTCAAGACGTTTGATGAATATTTGTAACCACAGAAATACAACTAATATTGAGTTAGGTTAAGAATCATATTCAGAGTTATCTAGCTTGAAGCTGCAGAATATTTGATAAATAAACTCACCTGACTCCGTTTCCGTAACTTTTTTGGCTTCTGATTTTTTTTATCTGACATTTTCGTACACTTTTACCGGCGTATTTGTGTTTGTATTGCGGTAACCGATTGTTGATAAACGCTGCCCGTAGATGCGAGTGCCACTTTCGATATCTCGCAATACTTACGATTCTATTTTCGAATTTTCCTGCTAATATTGCTGGTAAAGCGCTACCTTCAGGGGGCTCGGAACGGAATTTGGGAAGTTGAAACATGCTTGGATCGCGTTCGGCTTTTCGAATCCGTAAGCAGCGTGTCTAACTGAAAAGGGTTTTTCCCTTAAAAGAGTAATAATCGAAAAAAAAAAAGCTCAAAGTCAATACAAAGATTTTTATTCACGCGGCATTTCTGTAACGGTTTTTTTTTGAACGAATGAACAAATGACGATCGCGATTCAACTGTCTCGAATTAACATCGCCACGGTAGAGAATAAATTAGTTAATATTTTTCTTACATTCGTAGAGAAATTATGTTTTTAGTACGCTGTTCACTTAAAAAAGGTTTCCTTTTCGTTTCGTGCTGATTATTTCGCATGTGAAGATAAGTGATTTACAATCGATGTAATGATATATTTGTACGACAGAAAGAACAAATATAAATCGATTAGATTCGAGACGATAGTCGATTTCAACGCTGTGGTATATATATCCAAATATCAAAGTCCATGTATCTGAAGTGCGAAAAAAGGCTTGAGAGCTCTATTCTATACACGTTTCTGAACGAAAATACTCTGACGCATTTTCATTTGACGCAGAAATAAAGAAATGGCACGGATTCTACGAAATCGCAAGAGTAAAGTCTTAGAATTCATGCCATGATGATATTTTTATTAATGAATAAAGAAAGGAACTGTAATCGGAATTTTTACTTCTTTTCACCAAATTATTACAAACAATAAGACATTTTTTCTATACTAAAACAATTTTAAACCTCATTCACTGTACAAATTGTAAACATATTTACATTTTTCATCAACCTTAATACTTTTCAGGTGAACGTTGATATTTCTGAGTTTTTATTTCCTTTTTGTTCAAAAATCGGTTTGATGAGAGAAATTCGAATTCATTTCATCGAATTCTATGAGTATTATGTAAACCACACGAACGTGTTTCCTTAGGAGCAATTCACCTCTGGCCTTAAGCTGAAAGTTTCATATTCATTTTATAGAAGGAACTTCAAATTGAAATGAATTTCGTTGCAATACTTTTCTTCTATTGATCTGTTCGGACCAGAACTGGAACGGTTTGGTTTAATAAATTCGATATGATCGAAATCATTTTGTATGCCTCGACATATTCTTCGCTATTTGGTTGAAAAGTGTCTCGTATCAAAGGCACTACTTCTCTGTTCAACAAATTCACCAACATTGCTTGATATTTCAGTTGTTGGATCCTTTGCATGAGCTCAAACAGTACAAGGAGTTGATTTTTATTCGCATATCGTATGTAACAAACCCGTGACATTTCTGTAAGCAGTGAAAAAATAATATGACATGTGATTTGAGAATTATTTTATTGCACATGACGAATTACCTTTGAAACTTGGAATACACACTTCATTCCAAATGGCATTTAATCTCCAGGTCCTACATCTCTCTATTAAACTTTCAGTGCAACGATTTTGCATCATGTTGCAGACTTTCCTTTTTACAGGACTGAAGCTTCTTATTCCAAGCAATTTACAAGTGGTATCCAAATTTGTGAAACGGATTTTAATCTTACTCAGTTCTATAAAATCCATGCTGTCGTTGCAGGACTCTTTCAGCATAGGTAAAAAATCCTTACACAAGCTATCCAGCTTTTTTCTGGTTGATAATTTATCCCTATCGTGATTCTGGAATGTATGCGTTGAGTAAAATTGGATAGAAAATGTACGCTAATTGATCAATAACATAAGACTCCCTCACCATCGTATGAAATTCTGTGAGAAATCTGTGCTCGGCTCTCTCGCCTCGTTTGTCGTTTGTCATTTTACTCGTCGATTGCCTGTTGAAATAGCTGTGATAAACTTTCAGAAGTTTAACGAGGTCCGAAGGTACTCCAAATCTGTCCAAACCCTCCGTTACATCCATGCTCGTGTAAATCTTTTCTTCTAGAAACTTTGGAGCATTTTTATCATGCACAGGACAGCCGGCAGCTTCTGAATTCTCGTCAGACCTTGACAAGCGGGTATCAGAATCAATGGACATTCTGCTGATAAATTTTTCAAGCTCAGCGGCCGAGGCAGGGCCAGAAATCGATGACTCTGAAGATTTTTCAGTTGCCAAACTCTGGGAGCTGTGAATCTGAGTACAGAAAATTGAAGATTAATTCTCAGCGGACGAGATTCATATGATAGTTTCCATAAAAAATTTTAAGTCATTCAAATTATTGAAAGTACCAATTCTTTACCAAGATTTCCGACGAGCTGCTACTCCGTCTAATCACAGCCTGCGATCTTGCATTTGTAGCTTCTATATTTTTTATACGCGATTTATTAGCAGCGATGAAATTCTTCTTTCCCTTTGACGTTCGATCCGTTTTTGAAGCAGCAGCCAGTAAATTATACGGAGATGTCGATATAAGCTTTTTATCAATTTGTTTAGATTCTGAAATTCTGTTTCTATTCTTCCTAAATTGAGATGTTTCAATGACAGATTTTTTATCCCCTTTGCTAACTTTCGTTGCCCTATCTTTTTCGTTCAACGCTTTTGAAACTCCCAATTGATTTTGAACTGGAATTTTTTTCTTAGAACAGGAATTGTCATTTGACTTCACTTCTTCCGGCTCCCTTTGGTTCATTCCAATATCACACTGCTCAGTTACACCTCGCTTATTCGCATTGCTGGACAGCTTGCGACCGTTCTCTTTTCCTCCCTTGGAATCGGACAGCCTTGTTTTGCTCCCCGTCACTCTCGAGCCAGAAGCGTAGATTTGACTTACGCTAGGCTTGCGGGCTAGCTTTTTCTCAGCCAGAACGTTAATCGCAAGCTTTTCTCTAAGTTGACGCGCTTGCGCTACTGCTCTGTCTATACCAGTTGCTATTTCATTGACGTGGTCCTCTGACGATGGGATCTTAATTAAATTGGTGGAACAACAAAAAATGGTAAAATGAATATTATCTTTTTCGGTCTTCCTTTGCTGTTATTAGTCGTTTCATTTTTTGTTGAAGAAAAAGAAAAAATATACATTCTTACCCGAAGGCACTTGCACGATTCTTGGTCGATTGGTCGCTTTTCAATCGTTTCGAGATTCCATGGGGCGAGGACAAATTTTACTTCTTCGCATTGAGACTTTAGAATATTCTTGACGTCGTCCGTCGACCGGAGTGAGTGAAGGACGAATTCAGTTAAGCTTGACAAATCTAAGACTTTCGTATCCATGCTTTATGGAGACAAAGAAAAAATAAAAATTCAAATATACATACAAAACAAATGTGATAAAACTTGTTTCTTTCCAGTTATTCTGTATTACTTATACATTTGTAAACATGATTGACAACACTAACTACTTGATTATAACCTCAAATTGCTAGACTAACGTCACGTGTGAAATTGCTTTGTTTACTGCATGCGTTGGGTCATTTCGATCGAGTAACCATGGCTTTGTTCCGAATACTTGTTGAAATTTGGCGCCATCATACTCGGGATCAAGTGCCCGACACGTTTGTTTTTTGTTTTTCCCTGAATGCCGTGTGAGAGCAAGTGTATAAACAAGAAAATTCAAAAAATTTGAAGGTCGCCGACCAACTTCACGTAGGTCTTCTAACCTCTAGATATAATATTTTCGGCTCAGTCGGTAAGTAAACATACTATCCTTTCGATAGAGTAAATGGTCATACTGACAGCGGTGAGTCAACTCTTTCTATTTTACTGACTGAAAAAACTTCATGGGAAAAACAGGAGAATCTTGGACACCTCATAGGCTGTACAACGTGTTTCCGTCACGTCACAACAAGTAGCTGTATCAAGTACCAATGTTGACAGAAGATTGTTATCCTAGTGCATAATTCACGTCGGTAAAGAAGAACAACCGCGTTTTCTCAACCATTCTTCCGCTGGAACGTGACGAAAATTTGTAAAAATACTAGATTGTCTAGAAATCAGTAAAATTCAGCTACGTGGTTAATAATCAAGGTTTTAGTTGGATTTGAGTGATTAGCACAATTCGTATCAATAGCGCTGAGGTGCGTGCATTCAACGAATCAAACATCACAATCGCGCGTGTGTAAACGTGCGCTTACAGGAGTAGCAGCAGCAGCAGCAGCAGCAGGAGCGAATGAATTTTGGCCTGTGGTGAAGAGTGTCCGTGGGGGTGGTTGGTCGGTGGCAGATAGAGGAAATAATCCGAAGTGATCCCTGGGCGATAATTATAATCAAGAGCAATAGAGTGAAAAAAATTGCCGTCCATATACAAAGCGATTGAAATAGATAAAACGAATCTCTGATTCATCGATTGTAAAATCCTCCACGAAACTGGAGAGACAATCGAACAAAACCCCCTCGGAGGAGCGGGTAATCCGTGCATCGCAACTAGAGAGGAACAGGAACCGGTAAACCAAAGCACTAAAGCTGAAGCAGACACGCGCAACTCAACACCGAGATACCAGCGACGGTGATAATAGACTGGAATAATCGTGGCTCGTCGCCGTTGCGTAGTCGTCTAAAATCCATGTAAAATCACGACCGGCGACCCGAGGTGACGATATATGAACGAACGTGTGAGTGAGTGAGTGAGTGAGTGCGAGTGAGCCTTGGACTCTTGGTGGGAAAGGGAAAGAGAAGCGGCAGCAGCGGTCTAAGGAGCCGCGCAAAAACGCACGCGGTTTTAGGTAGTAGTTAGTTGATAAAAATGGCGAAGGTATTTCGCGCGGTGACAGTATCGACTTTGTCAAACAATGGACAGTCGACGCTGAAATACGACAAGCCGGTCACTCTTAACATCAATTACGACCCCCAGGGACTGAGCGTCGAATTGATACCAGGTAATGGCCTCTTAATGCTCTTAAACCCGATCAATAATATCGCTGAAATAACGTTACCCCCGTTCGCAGAACCTAACCTATATCTTTGTCGATGCCCGACGCCCGTCTTCTTCCCCTTAGCGTGAGTTCCGAAATACCGAAACTCGCATCACGTGCTTCTATCCGATGTGCTTCCGCATCGCCACTCAGCGTTATCGACCAAGTTCAATGTCGAAAACAAAAGACGTATTGGAAAAACAATGGACAAAAAGATGTACAATTTGTTCGATTTCAAACTGATTTACGGGCTGCATGGAGTTATTTTTTTTTTTTTTTTTTGTTATTCAAATTTTCATTTCAGTTTTCATTTTCCCAGGGAAAACAACGGATTGGAGATATATTTTTTTTTTTTTTTTTTAACTATTTTTAGTTCGTTACAATCTCAAGATCGAACTGAATATTTATCTACCGCAATGATAACGCAGCTCTGAATATCGTTTGTCAGAGAACTAGAGAACGAGAGAGCGAGATAAGGAAACTACTTGAGAGGACGAAAGCTTCTCTTGCGCTAAGTGCAATCGTGACTCGTGATTTTTTGTTTCACACGTTCATTATTATGAGTTTTCTGGAGGAACTTGACGCGCGAATAAGTCGTGAGAATTATGACTTTTTTAAAAGTTTAAGTAACTGTTATTTTGTAACCGGTAATTCCTTAAATCACGTCATATCGCTGCTTTGTCCAACTATATCCAAATCCAAAAAAGAAGAAATAGTTCGCTATAAGAGAAACTTGAAAATGCTAAGAAACTAATATATAAGCGCACTCATGAATTCTAGAAGAGAATTTTCTTCAATGCATTCTTCTTTTCGATCTCTAAAAGGATGAGTGCACTTTGATTCTTTAACTAGTTGTTTAGGCATATATCAATTTATTGAATGATTTTTTTCAACAGATGAACAAGGGAGCAGAGAGAGAATCACGCTGCTAGAATTCCCAGTAACACATAGCACAGAATGTTCGAGAGTAGCTTCGCTAGGATACGTTTTTACGTTGGATACGGAGAGTCTTTTGCTCACATTTGCAAACGAGACAGGTAAAAATATGATAAAGATTTGTTTGATTATTTGATTTCCTCGTCTTTACATCTACTGGTAATAAAAGTTTGTTAAATTTCATAACTTATGACGAATGCTTACAGATATTCGCAACTTTCACTCGAACATATTAAAGTTGAAAAATGGAAAAGGGGTTTCGGCATTCAACGAGAGAACAGAAGAGTCGTCGGCGATGCAGTATTTCCAATTTTACGGCTACCTTTCGCAGCAGCAAAACATGATGCAGGATTACATAAGGACGAGCACGTACCAGCGGGCGATTCTTGGCAATATATCAGACTTCAAGGACAAAGTCGTTCTGGACGTTGGCGCCGGTTCCGGGATCCTTTCTTTCTTTGCCGTTCAAGCTGGAGCAAAAAAAGTTTACGCAGTAGAAGCCAGCAACATGGCAAATCACGCCGAACTTCTCGTTGCCGCGAATAATCTGTCTGATAGAATAATTGTAATTGCTGGTAAAATTGAAGAAATCGATTTACCTGAACACGTTGACTGCGTAGTCAGCGAACCAATGGGATACATGCTGTACAACGAAAGAATGCTCGAGACTTATCTTCACGCAAAGAAGTGGCTCGCCCCAGGTGAGGATGTTGGAAAAAATTATTGTAACTCCGCTTACTGGAGTGATATTAGTTTTCGTGTTATTATTATTATTTTTTCTCCCATTCGTTTATCTTTGTTTTCGAAAGCTAAAAATCTAAACGATTTTCAGGTGGTCGTATGTTTCCCTCTCGAGGGGATCTCCACGTCGCTCCATTCTCCGACGAAAATCTGTACATGGAGCAGTTCAACAAGGCGAATTTTTGGTACCAGACATGCTTTCACGGCGTCGATTTATCTGCGATGAGAAACAACGCCATCAAAGAGTACTTCAGACAGCCGATAGTCGATACGTTTGATATACGCATATGTATGGCAAAATCCGTCAGACACGTTGTAGATTTTCAGACAGCACATGAGACTGATTTACATAAAATAGGTAAGCGATTGAAAACAATTTCATCGTCACTATCCTATTTTACAGAAAAAAAATAATCAATTTCATTTGATCTAACTAGAAATTTTTTCGCCTTTACAGAAATAGACGTTGATTTTCACATACTAGAAAGCGGCACTTGTCACGGACTGGCGTTTTGGTTTGACGTAGCATTTATTGGTTGTACCCAACAAGTCTGGCTAAGCACAGCTCCTACGGAGCCGCTGACTCACTGGTATCAGGTTCGATGCCTTTTAGAAAATCCACTATTTTGCAAGAGCGGTCAACTTTTATCCGGCAAAGTTATACTGATCGCAAACAAAAGGTAAAGCGTTCTACTAAAATGACTCTTGCGATAGCTCGTTCGATCCATTGTTACTGAATATTTGACTCTTTTTACCTTTCAGACAATCTTACGACGTTACGATAGAACTGAAATTGGAAGGAACCAACATGGAAACTAGCAGCAATACTTTAGACTTGAAGAACCCGTACTTTAGGTATACGGGAGCAGCTGCTCAGCCACCACCAGGCTTGAACAACACTTCGCCGAGCGAGGCTTACTGGACAAATCTTGACGCTCAAGGAGCTCGACAAGCCGTTAACATGGTCAACGGAATGTCTGTTAACGGTCTTGGCGAGGTATCGATGGACACAAACTCGGCAGTGAATCAGAATAACTTATTAGCGATAGGTAAGAGCTGGTTCAGATAACCGTAGTCTGTGCTTTCGAAAATTATAGAAGAGATTAGCCAGCCTTTTGTTTATTTAAAGTAAAGTCTGTCTTCTTTTTTATCCCGTATTTACTGTCTCGTCTAGATTTCTTTACACCAATATCGTTATTCTTTACGCATGAGATTCCTTAACCTGAGGGATATTTCCTGAATGCTGTGTAATTATCGAACGATGTACGTTTAATCCTCTGCCAATCCATTCCCTTTCCCAAGTTCTGTTTCAAGCTTGTCGATCAATGTATACTGGTGTTACTTGTAGAGTATAATGTTTATTTATTTATTTCGTTTTTTTTTTGTTTTTTTTTTTTATTATTACTGTTTTTTTTTTCTCTTCTTTGTTTCAAATTTATCTGTAAGTAAACACAGGAAAATGCGAAATTATAAATAAATAACGATCATTTAAATTATACCTTGTTGTTGAACGTATCCTCGAATAATATTCAACTTGTCGAGTAACGTTTTGCTCCGAGTTTATTTATTGCAATATTTGCACTCATTTATTTTTCCTCATTCTTTTTTTGATTGTTTTTTTTTGACTCCCATGAGAGAAACGCTGCTCGTCGTCTACTCTCGATGATCAAACATTGTCGCGAGCAAACCAAAAATTCAACACGTCGAAGTATTTCTCATAGATCAGTAAAGTTCAGCGAGACGATTGAGGTTGATTCTTTGCTACTTATGCTGTCTTTGTTTCTTTTTCACTAGAAACAACAGCTTGAAAATGTATACGCAGTAATAGCGACAGAGAAAGATATACGTTGGAGATAAATTGGAGTAGCGTAGCGATATTGAGGAAAACACTATTGGAATTACGTAAAAATTAACGGCCTACGTTTTTCTCTGTGGCAGGGGGTCAGCCTAACATACATCCCGGATCGATATCGAGTACAGGTCGAGGAAGAGTAGGTGGAACGGCAACCAGCACGCAGGCAGCACAGCTTATAGGTGGTGGAATTACACCAAACATGTTTACGTCGCCGGCCACAGTTAGTATAACAAACCTTGTTGCTTTCAACCAGCTAGCTACTCTGTATCCACAGTAATGTGTGTGGTAGATATGAAAGTCAATTTGGAAACAAACAAAAAAAAAGAAAAAAAAAAAAAAGAAAAAGAGAAAAGAAAAGAGAACCGGAAGTAACATTTTCTTTTTCAAAGAATTCAACAAAATCATTCCTACAGGTCAGATAATGAAAATTCGCAAAAGCAATGTAACAAGTTTTGTTAGTCTTTCTCTAGGCTCCGATATTCTTTAACTCAGGTCTGGCGTAATCGAAGCAAAGTAAAGTAATACGAAATAAAACAATGATGTTTTCTTTCTGAAATTTCTTGAAATACCAAGTGCTCGTGTTATGTAATATTTGTAAATTCTGTTTCAGTTTCGCAACTCGTACGTATGTACTTGAGAAAAAAAAAAAAAAAAAGAAAAAAAAAAAGAAAACAAACCAAAATTTCCTTCTCATCGACCGATTCTTCTTGGATATTTTCAAAAGAGACAATCATTCGTTTTTCAATTTCGCCTCCATATCACGTCGAATTAATTTCGCGAGCTTTACCGATTTCAAGGAGAGGTGAACGGTGGCGAGGTGAAAAAAAAGTGATCTTTCAAAATTATAAAAATTAAATGTAAAACGGTGCCATGTTCCCTTGGATATATCGTTATAGCTAGCTGGTTTAACGCAGACCCCGTAAAACCGTGTAAACAGAATACTAAAGTATCGGCCTGCCTGCGTGTCTTTCGCGCTACAGCTTGGTGTTACTTTCCAGCAATCGCTGGTCCTCGGCAACACGTCTCACTACCCAGTCAACCCAAGTCTGATGATTGGGGATTACGTTACGCCTGGTAACGGAATGTCGCCACAACCTTACCGGCAATGATCTATAGCGAAGCCTCCACGATCCATCCTTTGCCGTAAAGTTAAACATCTGTATAGCTATAATAACAGCCATAGAAACGGATGCGGAAGTGGTAACGGAAACGGGACGAAGAACGGATCCACCGTCATTTCCCAGAAGCAGAATCGCCGGCTCGTCTTCAGCTCGCCTACAAGCAAGCCTCGTTTATCTTCCGCTCTAAGGATCGTGAGGGCTTTCAATTTGTCCGCTCAAAATTCGGACATCGCGTGCCTCGACGGAGGAAATCACGGGATGCCCGTCGACAAGGATTTCGATTTCGGGATAGGACTGAGCCTGGGATTAGCCAGGAACAGATCGCTGATCGAAGCCCGCTGGAGAAGATTACGAGCCATACTTTCGTAGCTAAGGTTTTTACGTTTTAATATAGCCTGTCGTCATCACGATAGCGCCAGTAAGATTATCGCCACCGTTATTGATACGGACGGACGACTTGATATTCATAACTACCTACATAACAATTATTATCGTGTCCAACGAAATAGATGAAACGTATATTCGGGAGGAATGATAACCTCCGACCTTCCTCTCGTTGCGATTAAAGAGAGAGAGAGAAAGAGAGAGAGAGAGAGGGAGAGAGAGACATAAAAACGCTCGCTTGCCAAACTACCGAGAAGATAGCGATATTTTTTAATTAGTACTATACGATACACACAGACACAAATAACATCGGTTATTCAAGTTTTTTTCAACTCACTGCTAATCATTTTCTCTCTCTCTCTCTTTTATCGTTCTATGTTTTTAAACAAATCCTGTAAGTCAAGTTTGAACTGCCACAAAGTATGGGTAGAGCAATAATTGATCAAACGTTGTCGTCGTCGTCGTCGTCGTCGTCGTCGGTGTTTGTCGTAGTTCGAATAGTTTTTTGTTTTGTTTATTTTTTTTTTTTTTTGTTGTTTTTTTTTTTTTTTTTTTCTTTAGTCCTCGTCTTTGTCTTCGAACATTAAAAATAAGGTGAAATAAAAATAGGCAATTTAAAGGTAAAAATATCAAATCGTCATTAGAATATTTGATCGAATACACGTTTAGTACAATAACAATGATATTAGAGCGAGAAAGTACCTATATTTTTCAGAATAAAAATTAGACCGTTTCTTTACAGGTCATTAGGGGAAATAACATGATACGTCGTTTCAATATGCCTGTTCTTATTTATACACTGGTCATCATCACTTTAGTATTGAAGGGTCATCAAACTGACGTTGTCTGTTTATAATTTGATTTTTTTCCAGTTTTAATTTAACTTCTTACTTCCACTTGAAACATCCGTCGAACTCAAGAGTGAAAGCTTCAAGCGCGATTGTACTTAGTTTTCAATTTTCCTTCCCTCCCTTCTCTTAGATATCGATATTTCAACTCTCGCATTACGTTTCGAGACCCTTGTAATCAATCTTTATAGATAAATTTAAATAATCTTAGAATTTAAGGTAATTGTACACAATAATACATATAATGAAACGTCGGAGTAGGTTAGAAGAAAAACTAAGCAAAGACAAGCAAAACATTTTTATTTTGAATCACGCTTCAGTCAGTATTGCGAGTGTTAAATAAGCGAGCGTTGATCACTTTTTGGTGGTTTATATACGATAATACGATACTAGTTATTATATCTCTTCGTAGTACGTAAAATCTTAATAAGTATCAGAGAGAAAGAAGAATCGACGCCCAGTGGTTTAAATAATATAGTTGAATGTGTTGGCTGTAATTTTAAGAACTAAACTAATCTAAATAACCCTAATTCTATCCTGAAGATTAATTATTAATATTAACGGAATCATCGCATTTAGAGGATAATTGCCCTATTCTATAAGGTGTAAAACGCTAAACTCTGCGACTATGCACATATATATATATATATATATATATATACATATATACATATATACATATATATATATATATATATATATTCTACGCTCTACAGTATGAATTTCTACACTAGCGGTCATAAACGCCCATTACATTAATGCGGTTATTATTGTTGTTATTATCTTTATTATTAATATTATTATTATTCTTTTCGTATTCTTCCTCCCGATAAAAACTAATAATATTACCACGCATGATGTGAAAGAAGGAATCCTAATTCGTTTTCTATTTCTGTACACATGCATGCATGCACCCTACGCAACATCTTTTTCAATATCTCTTTTATTGTTTTAGTCCTTTTTTTATACTGGAATGTAGGTACTAGATATACGTGGGTAGTCAAATTCGATCTCAACACATAAAACACAGCTGCCGTTGTGGCATCAAAAGTGAGGAGATTCCGTCTTACGTCTGTTTCGAAATTCATTTTAAACACTGTGACTGCCAATCAAACTCTAAAGATCTCGAAAAATTGTGAACGATGTTGTTCCGTGAATATGGTGTGGCAGTTGAAAATAAAACTGTTCTTAGAAGTATCGTCTCGAATTTAAGACTTGGAACGGTCCACCCGTTCAGTTGTTGTAGTTTTGTGTTCTAGACGTTTCTTTTGATAGCTTTGTTTAGCTTGTTGTTGCCATTACTCACAGGCTCAGTCCACCTCGCCACTTTAGCCCACTGTATCTATTGGCACACGTTCTTGTTCACCAAGATTCAGACATCCATTACTTTCCCGGTAATGGCAGACTAGGAAATCACCGATTTCGTCGGTTTTATGAACAGCAACGTGTTGTGATTCGGGGAGAAAAGACTCTCTCGATTTGATACCACGACGCCATGTTTCTGTGCACGTGCACGCGTGAGATCGGTTTGATATCGCCTTAAGATAACTAATATTGTAATAGATAATTAGTTCGTGTGTGAGTTTTAATTTTAGGTTTTTATACAAACGATTATTATTATATTTTTACCTCGCTGGTTTATTTATTTGTTTTTCGACTATATATACCTACTTACTTCCCCTAAACAAACAAACAAACATGCATACATACAAATGTTTTCTTTTGCTCAATACACCTCCTCAGGCTGAAGGAATTGACTAGCGAGAGCTGAAAGTACCTACTTGAATTTGGTGCTGCTTAACGCTATCGATCAATCATCTATTATCAATATAATTATTATAATATTATTGTCATTAAATGCTTTGAAGAAAACCTACGGTGTTATTTGTATTGTTTTTTCTTTATATTAGTTTAGGATTTTAATGATGTGAAACATTCGTTTTGTTCATTTTTCTTTTTTCGTCAAAAAAAAAAAAAGAAGGAAAATGGAAAAACATTGACGAGGATCGGCCCTACATGATACATACGAATGTTTATAGAAATTAGTAAGACCTCGGTGATATACGCGCACGTTACTTTCGAACGCCAGGTGTTAGCTTCTACATTGGTACGAATAATTGGAAAGAATATTCCTTAAGTAGCTGTAATGTGTGTTTTTTAGATTATAACAAACTCATACGATCATGTGACTCGAGCCGTTCCGGCAAATAAATCATACGTTTTTGCCATCCAAGTAGCTATACATAATTTAATACAACCCTTGCGTCCACTTCCTTCTTAATTGTACAATCTTCATTCAATTAATGATCGAAGATTTATAGCCGTGAAAACAAAAAAAAAACTCCCCAGGTAAATTGGGCGAAGTATAGAATCGTATTAATCAGGGTTTATTCAACAAGTTGACATTATATAACAGTGAAAATTTTCGCACGAATCGATCCACGAATGTCAAAGCAATACCCTTCAGATCATCCTTCGAAAATTTGTGTAAAAAATTTATATTCAGCTTACAATACCGTGATTCCAGTATCGTCTTCATACATGGTCAATGTCAGTGGGTTTAAGGAAATGGGAATAATAGAGTCTGTATATTTTTGATTCCTAAGGGCTTTATAAATGAAAACAGGGTCCTGTAAATCGATTCTAAGACAAAGTGATTTTTAGCCTCGAAAAATCGCTCGAAAAGAAGGCTATCTATTTTGGCTCTATAGATGGGAAAACTGAGTGCCCGCCTTGTTTGAATTCGAAAAATTACGATTTCAGGATTTTTTCTCTATTTTTCGACCCTTTGGATTCGGCAATCCTGGTCTTTCCTTCCGTGGTTATCTGACGAATTTTGTAATACATTTCGTCTAAAATGACCTCCGTACTTCCTCGATTTACTTTTGGTAGCTCCTCTAGATCAGGAATGTTAAGTGTTCCTTATTTGGAACAATCTTTACAGTCGATCCACTGAGAAATAATTTGGTAATTGCATTTTTTCTACTGCAGAAAATGAGATCAGCAATCGGAACAGAGGATCCACGAGAAGAGGTGCGATAGATTATTTAAGATTTGAATTTCATCTCGATTTTTGAATTTTCATAAAACAATAAATTTATGTAACAAAAGGGAAATTTAAAAAAAAAATGTTACAAAATAAGTGTTCCAATATGGAATCCTTGAATCCGACAAGAATCTGTGAAATTTTTTTATAAATTTTCATTACTGAATGACAATTAAAATTGATGGATGCGAAATTGAATCATTCGAAGATCTTTTAAACTGCTCTTTATACGGCTCTTAAATGAAAGCGACAGGACTTCGCCCGTAAACTATCCACTTGATACCATGGCGTGGTACACCCAAGGATATACAAAGGACTCCCGAAAATCAGTTCCATTCACATATTTCGTGTCGGCAAGTGCTACCATCGAATAACTATATCCTATTGAAGATAGCATTGTTTCCTGCAGCTACAGAGGGACATCTGCGCTAATCGTAAGTGTGGTCGGTAATTCGCATATTTCACATTCAAGGGTCAGTCAGTAAGCTCAACGTCATAAGACGTTACCGTGGTGTCCATTCGATAATAACAGAATACTAAAAAAAAAAAGAAAGAAGATCTTTGTCGGTATGTCAGTCAGCCGTATCGGTACTACAGATCGCGAACTAATCTGCTATAACCATTGATGTGGGTAGGTTACCATTTAATTTTTGTGATAGACGAATCCCTATGAGACTAGCCTTTTGGTAGAATATGGTTAATCAATGGTCCTAACAAATCGATAATAAGTGGACCGGTAACATCAGCAGAACAGTTCGCGATAATGCCGCTATTTGACACCACGTTGTAGTTCAATTTATGGCACGATTCTGCAAGATATCGGTGAACCTTATTTACGACTATCAGCCATTCGCAAACATTGTGTGGGTTGCGTTAGATAGAGTCGCGTAGCCTGCAATGCTAGGTACTACGTACAAAAAGTTGGTCCTCACGGTTGAATCTATAAATGATTCATTTACGCTGTTGATTGAAGTATTGGAAACTCTAAGTTGATATTCAACACCCTTTGAACTATTCCTTCAATCATTACAAGAGAGAAAATGGATCCCTGGAATTGGAATTTTGCAAAAGAAAATGTCTGGTATGTTTTTTCAAAGGTATCGGTTGATCCCTCTTAATTTTTTCCGAAAGTCCTTGAGATGGATGATTGAACGTTTTTATTGCATTAAAGTACCAGAGCAGCTGAAACGTGCAGTAAGTATTTACGGTGATGTTGAGGTATAAAACAAGCCAAGCTCTCCGGTGACAAACGACGCAGCTTGGCGTTGATACAGCGAGTCCACCTACGTTGGGGATTTTTACGATGAGATAAAAACAATGGGAAGAGTATATACGAGGCTTGTCAAGCATAGAATAAAGACACTTGATTTTCCACGGCTAATGAACATTTTTCATTGTTTTCTCTCTCTTTCTCTCTCGCATCAGCTCTTGATCCCCTTCCAATCTCTTTCTCTCTCTTTGATTCCCACTCTACCCAACAGTCGTGTGCGTCTGACACCGCTTTGTTTCAGATCCTGTCAGGTCACTACCTTAATTTTTCATTCTTTAAGTCCGCTCGTGATGATTTGATTTTTCTCAAAACTTGTCCTCGTCTGGCAGTAGCAGCTGCTGTATATACTTACTACAGAATAGAGAGGCAGAAAGAGGGAAAGAATAAAATATTCGATTGTTTTAATAAACCTTGCAGTTTTATTAAAAGTAGGCGATTCATTATTCCGTTTTCGCTGGTACTTCATCGGCAACTGCCGAATTTCAATAAATCTCAA
Source organism: Diprion similis (assembly GCF_021155765.1). Lineage (NCBI taxonomy): Eukaryota > Metazoa > Arthropoda > Insecta > Hymenoptera > Diprionidae > Diprion > Diprion similis. Next base: position 18,825,843 of record NC_060114.1, read on the forward strand.
CAGAATCTGGAACAACGCAGAACGTTTCTTACTACCGTGATGGAATACTTGATGTGTACCGTAAATTTGGGGTCCCATGGTCAAGTTTGAATAATTAAGGATCCAACTAACCACAAGTTCGAGAAGTCATTTGGTTGAACGATGGTCAGCCGAGCCTGTATTGCAGTGTGTACACCGTAACAACCTGATGACCGCGTGCACACATTTCTCCTTAATGTCATGCTCCAGCATATGTACAGGGTGAGCGGTTACTTGGATAGAACCACGTCAGAAGTGATAAAAGGAGTGTTGAAATCCTGCCCCACGTTCATCTCCTCTAATTAAACGAATTCTCAACGTCAAACTATATTGCAAGAATTTTTTATTCACTTCTGTGCAATAATCTACGCAAACAATAAAGAAGCTTGTTTACTTTAAGTTAATTCAACTTCTGTCTCGGAAAACAAACTTCATTTGCAAACTCGCTTTCAGTCGAGTGCGTATCGATTCGGAGAGAATCACGACTACGCGTAGGCTAAATTCAAATCAGTCACCCGGTACGTATTGTACCAGGGACCAGCCTCTGGGGAAGACTTGACCGAATTACAGGGACACCCGCTCAAGTATTAATGGACTTGGCGTGAAACTTGTCACAGTCACGTTGGTAGTGTCTTTCTGTACGACCTACGTACCTACACCTGCAGTTTGCTTGTAAATCCACTGCAGTATTAAGCACAACACTTGGTTCTAGGTATCTGATACTTGAAAGATAAAAATCAGTTCTCATTCAAATCGATTTGAATTCATTACACCATCTTCCTGTGGGAATTCTTCTTTGGATCCATTAATGTTTGGCGTGATGTGATAATATCATAGACCTAATTGTCAGTTTGAAAGGTGGCCAATTAAACGCTCAGAAAAAATTAAAATGGCCGCTATTCATACGCTTGCGATTTTATTTTGTCCGTCTGAATGTTTGTATCGCTTATCAATTATCCAGCGGTACTTTATGCAGAATAAAATGATGGCTGGAATAATTGAGTTGTGATTATAAGTCAGCGAAAAGTTCGAGGGCCGAGAATTTGGTTTGCGAAGTTATGGACTCTAAAGTAGGTGAATGTGCATGAGCTTGCATATCTGTATTGCTTGTGGTCTATCCGTAAGGAGAGTAAGACACTGAGAATAAAAACGAAATTGCCTGTATACGATCACAGTAACATTCCTATACGTGAAGTACATAATACACTCCATTTTTTTTCCTTTTTTTTCTGTACGTTTTATACGGAGAAAAAGTATGCCTTCGGGGGTCTAAGCTTGAAATACGGTACGTTCAGAATAAAAATGAAACCCGACAGTCTTGACGCGTTGAAATAAATTGTGTGCAAGCTCAGATGTTCTCCCCGGGTATCATTAGTTGTAATGCGAAGCGCAGCCTCCTTCACCACGCGCGGTAGCGCGGGGCAGCCCGAAGCGAAACCGAAGTGTAGGTTAAAATCTCATTTGCATACTTAAAATGAAATCTGCTAGGATCTGGCCCGGCCATTTGTTATCAAAGTCGGTATTACAATTTAACTAGGAACGAGGCGATGGAAAAACGACCCCTTTTGTCTCGGAAGGCTAGCGATTCAATGATGCCATAATTTACTTAATTACCTACCGTATTTAGTCATCTCTAAGATATAATGGAGGCAATGAAACGCTTTTAACATCTGCGATTTCATTTACCTCGTTTACAATTTTTTTGTTTAATATTTAGATTTCGTAATATAGGATGCATTATGTTGCTGATGGGATGATCCGCTGGGCGAGCCTGAGGAGCTTATAGACACTGTGTGTGTAGCTTTGGGGCTGTACTCTCGTTCCCATGCAGGAGAGAAATTAGGATAATAATGAAATAACCATAACTGTATGCATATTCAGACTGGCGTACACGTATTTGACCAATTAAGACAATTAAACTAATTTCCACCCCTAGCGGCAAACTTCAACGTAGGAATTCAGGAGAATAATTGTTGACCATTTTCCCACTGCGTCCCTATGTACCCACCACCTTTCTCTTTGTTGTCTCTCTAACATGCGGAGAGACGAATACTGTACGTGGCTCTATGGTGGTCTAGCTATTTTATCATATGAAAACCCGCTGCGGTTAATTGCTTCGAGAATTCCTTTTTCCATTAAATAGTAGGTACGTAAGTTGCACTAAAGTATTAGCATTAACTGATTACAACTGGAATTCTCTCGGTTGGTTTATAAACTATTATCTCTTCCTATTTGACAACTTAATTCTCTACTGGATAATTTTATAACGCGTATTAGCTGATTCCAGTATGAATAAATGTACTCGAAAGCGAATGTTTGTAATTATTGTATCGAGGATGACGTCGTGATGCACTGTCAAAGACAGAACGATGAACGAAATTCCTCTACGGAAATAATCGTGCCATTCAAGGCTGCAGTTGGTTTCTATGTTTTATTCGTCTCCGTGCAGCTGGTAAGTTTCTATTTTGAATTTAATGGGAAACGATGCATCTGTGTTGGCACGACTCTGAATTCCTTTGTTGGTCGTAGAATATATACATATACTGGAGTCCTGTGCTCTGCATACCTTGAACGAGACCAACCAGAGCCCGATATGCTCTGTAGCAGGATCTTTCAGTCGGACATAACGTCGAGGAATGGATAGCGTGAAAAATAAATAATCGAAAATTCTGCACCCTCTCCTGTATCCGCTCTGCACACATTGACGACGTGCCAACTGAAATACCTACATATAGGTATGTACTTAAATTCAGAAGGAAAAACGGTAAAAGGAAAAAATCGGCTTGTTTGAGGTGCGCATTTAACCGTTAACAAGCAAACTTTTTTGTCGCCCTACGAGCCCCGAAGGCACCGGCTGAACTGCTAATTTCTCCTCATTTTATATAAGTACGTTAAAAAGAAAAACTCTCCGTGCGCACTTCGTGGGCGAGTGTGACTTTGAGCTATACCTACTTATTCTACTCTTCTTCTTCTTATTACACGGTCCGAGATTTTCTTTTTATTTTCTTGCAGAACTCAAACGAATGGATTCCAAATTCGCGATTGCGTAATATTGTATTTAACGATCACGTCGAACGACGTATAAGTTTTAATACGAACTCATTCCAGCTCTCAAGATATTGATCGGGGTTGAATCCTCAAGTCTGCATATATGAACAGTCGTGCTGCAGCCCGGGGACAAATCGAATCAGATTATGCTGGGCTCCTACAGGTTATACATACGTAACCAGCAACGAGGTGACGTTCTAATTTTAACCCTTGAATCGTCTCTATTCCATGTTCATTAAGCAGTTTTCTTTTCGACCTTTTGTCTCATTCGCGTGTCTGCGCATTTACGACTTCTTTGCTTATACACACGTCGCTCGTCCCGACGACGCTTATTTCTGGCGGGCTTAAAACCGACGAATTTAATATAGAATTGGGTTCACTTAACTCCCAGCTCTTCGCGACAGACGAAACAACGATAACCCATCGATAAGCTAGTGGTTGCAAAAAAAACATCCTCTGCAAATTTTACTCCTCCTATTACTATCGATTTTTCCACGGCTCGAGTAGAATGCCGTTCAATTTGCTTAAAAGTAAATGATTTTCGCATAATTTTTTTGGATTGTGCAATTTCTTTGAACCAATTTTGGAATTGAAATGCTGAGAGACGTAACAAAAATGGCCGCCGTTTGTCCACCTGAGATTTTATTTTCGATGGACGAAAATTTTCTGCCCTTATTAGTTATCGGGTGAGGCAGTATGTCCAACAAAAAGATGGCAAGAATAGTTCAGCCGTATTTTGAAGTCCGAGAACCGTGAATTCCGCTGGCGAAATAGTTCATTGACCTTGAGTGAACGAACAGCTTCCGTTCCATTCGGTATTTTGGATCGAGGAACGGATTATTCGCGTTTGGCGAAAGAGGAACTTCGAATTTCTACGGTAGATTAGAAACGCCGTAGAAAGATATATTTGTAAGGCATATGCTTCTCATGCGCGACATCCGTGTCCGGAGTTAATTTATTCACGTAAAGTATAACTGAGAGCGAACGGTTTGCCGCGTCGAGTTAGTAAGAGGCCCAGATGAGCCTGCAGAGTGGCTCATATATATAGCTCACTCGATAAATACTTACTGACGAAATATTTAGACCTGTACGGCTTTGCGCGTTCGTACGTATGCGGCATAATGTTTATTAATGTTCTTCACGGTTGAGCTGGAATTGAATTGGGAATTCCGTTGGAATGTCTACTTTTCGATGTAATCGCGATTTCCAGTCTTATATATATCTCGTTAATTTCGGGAAATACTCCAGCTGCTGTTGCAGGTATAAATATAATATATGTTGGTACACGTACGTATACCTACGCTACTCATGGAGATATAACTTTGATTAATGAACGATATTACTCGAGGTTTATACCCAGCAGGTATTCAGCCCCTCTGCACCCCTCAATCTTCAGCCACAACGAAATTAAGAATCGTACTAGACCCTTGCAAGTTTGGATAGAAAATTCTATGTCATCGGTTTTGTATGGTTGAAATTTCATACCCTGATCGTAATGACCACATATGGAGTATTTATATCGAGGCAGGAATTCGAATTTTGTACAAAGCATTGAAAGTGAATTGAGATTTTGTCTCCAACTTAGCAATCTGACCGAACAATATAAGCAAAGGATTGTTACAGGATATTAACTTCAAAATCTTCCAACCCTGTTATAGTTTTTTGATATTCCTGCATGTATACATGCACGTATATACACAGCATCGTAGAAAGCCCGGGATTAGAATTATTATTGTAAGGCGGATTTACCTTGTCAGATTAGGGTTTAAGTACGGCTGAAATATTACCTTTTAAAATATAACCATATATTTTACTTCAATATCAGCTGTACAAGCGACGCGAGATTTCAAGCATTAAAAATTCATTTGAACACGCGGCGATATATTTTTTCATCTCGAGCGGTGTCTGATGTTTCATATATATGTAATCGAATAATACTCGCATGCTCAGGAAGACAATTCACGTAATCATGTGGGTTATAAGCATGAACCATGCAGAGAACACACAGACGTGTTAGACGCTCCCGAAGATATTACATGGAGATATTTCGCGAGCTGAATTTGCAATCGTTACACCATTGACGATGGTTGAATTGTAACGAAACAATTCTTGCCATCGTATTGCTTGACATGAAGTAGCCATTAGTAGTTGGTGCACGTTAAATAGACTCTGAAAGCCGAAATAAAACTCGAAGCGAGCAGTCTGCAATGGTAACCATGTTGATTTCGCGCCTATAACTATACAGCTATACAGCTTATGCAACTGACCAATGAAATATTTTACCGACATTTGCTTGTTCACCGGAAAATTATTATCACATTAAAGATTTAAGAAAATACAAGTGCAAATGTGTTTCACAGACACGCTAAATCTCAGAAATAGCTTGATTCAGAACGGTGGGTGAGAATTGAAAAAAAAAAGATAAATAAACAAAATAGAAAGAGCGCAGCGTTTCCAGTGAAAATCTCTTTCATACTTCGGGGTTGGGCAGAAATTGGATTGTTTTGTAGTTACAGGTGGGGGAGGGCTGCGTTCGTTGAGGGCGTTTGCACGCCGTGGGGTCGAGACAATGGTTAACGACAAAGAGCTATTAGTCACGAGGTAAAGAAACACGCCTTGTTTCATTTCGCAGCTCCGCAACTCCGGGCTGCGGGCAGGTTAATGCGAAAGGGAAAAATAATAAAAACAAATGAAACTCTTGTATTTATCCCTGTAGCAGCGCCTTTAATGGCGCGCTTATACAGCCTATTCAAGCTCCCATCGCGTTGGTTTTCGTAACGGTATATAGAAACGGATAATTCTAATTAATTCCAATGAATGTTTCATTTCCCGCTTCTGTAGGAACGATCCACCGGATGTATAATGTGGCCGTACAAGATTCTTGCACGTCTTATGCTGCCTTAGAACTTGATCAAAAATTTGTCGGATGTTTCGCGAGTAAATAGAAATACGGACAAAATGCGAAAACAGTTATATCCGTATCCGTATGTCTCATGCTTACGACTGATTTACATTCGGCTAATTGTTAATCAATGACGAGAGAAATTGGCCGTTCATATTAGTTTGAAATTAGTCAATCAGTGGATCAATTGATCAGCAGCAATTTGGAAAATTTCTCCGTACATTTGCTTTAGATGATTTTACGCCACTGGTTTGTTAGACAATATCTCAGCTTCATCATAAAATTTTGAGAAATATTTACATGGTTGTAGTAATGATGAGTATAATTTTCCAACTTATACATCAACGATGAATCCATTTTTCAAATGCTTTTTCACATCGATGCATAACATGTGAGATTGTCACAGTTTTTAAGACTTATCCATTTATATTCAAGAATCTCATGCTGCCAAATCTCTTTGTAAATTGAATAAATTTGTAACATTCTATCGACACGGAAGCTGCGCTTCCATGGTCTCGCTCTAAAGTTTGTTGAGTTAGTGTCGCGTCGAAAGATCATTTTCAATTCCTAAATGTTGTACTTCGAAGTCTTGCCAAAGTTCAACCGAACCTGGAGATTACAAGTTCGGAACTTGCCTGTCGCATGTGTTGAGTAAGTTTTCGGCTCAGAATAAATTGTGGTTATACCTATTCTGTTCAGATTATCAAGTCACCGATAGTTATAAGCAATTCTGCAGCTATAATATACGAGTTTCTTGTCAATTTATAGTCGGTTCGGAATTATTCACTGGATAAAAAGAGGAAGAGAAAGGAAAGAAGTAATGGCTGAGGAGAAAGAAGACCTCGAGTCACTCAAGCCAGAGAAATCCGGGGATACAATTTAGTTTGCGAGTGAAATAGATTTCCCCACGTAAAAGCACCTCAATACTTGATTTGTCCTTTCAAGGGGCTCGATTGAAACTGAAAGCTTCATTTTATTGGCCCATTGAATTACGTTTTAAGAAATTCGTGGCCTTTGTTGCATCATACTGCGAACACTCATAATACATGTATACATATATAGATATTATACACAGTCGTAGAAAATTTATCTTTCACCGAAACTTCGAAAATGATAACCGACAGCTGTGCTCTGTATTACGATCCTTAAAAAAAAATATTTTATCATAATGTTGGAGCCCCCTTCACCGGTTTCTTTAAGAACGAAAGGAAGGAAATGAATTTCCGAGCCATAAATCGTGTTCAGAAAATCCCTGAACACGGCACAATTAAGCACATCCGACGTTTCTGCGCTGCAACGCGGAGCTAATATCGCCGAGCATGTAGGTACTAATTGTAAGTATTTTCTCGATCGATTAGGGCTCTCGAGCTGTTTCCTCACCCACACGGATACCTGGCACCTAATACCATCCAGGTTCAGCAGCATACCCCGAGTGACGACGGAGCTCGTGTTGTCCCAGGTCAGGAGTTGGGAATGGATTGCGGAGCACGCCAACTGGCCATTATGCAGATTGCAATGATTTTAGATCTTACAGATTTTGCTTGGAAAATGAATGTGAGCTGAGCCTGTTTCGCACGTCCAACATCCAAACCTATGCAGTCGGTCTTTGGAAAAAGGAAATGAATTTTTGAGGTACGTGAAATCAATTCTCAACAGAGCTTCTTCACTTAGAGATTCGTATGAGGCAGTTAGCAAGACTTATAAGATTTTACAGTTGATACGACGAAATTCCGAATCAAGATTTAAAAAAAGGCGGGAATCTGCTCAATTTGTCCAGAAATTAATCTCTGATGGAAATTGTCCAGTTTGAATAAAAGCTAGACGAACAAACTTTCAAGCTTTGTATGGTTTGACAAAAGAAATAGGATCAATCAAGATTTAAAAAAAGGCGGGAATCTGCTCAAGTTGTCCAGAAATTAATCTCTGATGGAAATTGTCCAGTTTGAATAAAAGCTAGACGAACAAACTTTCAAGCTTTGTATAGTTTGAAAAAAGTAGTAGGATCAATCAAGATTTAAGAAACGGCGGGAATCTGAACAAGTTGTCCAGAAATTAACCTAAGATGGAAATTATCTAGTTTAAATGAAAGTTAGAGGAAAAAATCTTCAATATTTGTATAATTCGAGCAACGAAGTAGGATCAATAGGGCTTTGGCTAGTAGAATTTCTTATTTTTATATCTAGCGCGAAAATCTGATGTGCTGGAAGTGAAAAGGGGATCTCTTCTGTAGCAAATCTGTTTTATTACTGTGTTTTTCCAGCATATGACTAGCTTTTGCATATCATATATATTGGCTCTTTACATTTTCTGTTTTATTTCAGGTTTGGGTCATTAATTTTTCACGGTTAATTTACTGCCGGTTATTACAATAATCTTGAATACGGAGTATTTGGCTTAAAGGGAGAATGTTTGTTATCTGTGAGCAGCGCGTCGGCGTTAGAAAGGAGGCAATGACGCGTGAAGATAATTACCGGCGACGCACAATGGTATTGTATAATATGCGTACCAAGTGAAATTCTGAAGATTCAGAACTGGCGCAAAGTCGAGCTTCGCGTTTATGCCCGTAACTTGTTCAACTCAACGAGTAAATTAGTATCGAAATTGACGGCAATTTCACATCATGAATCACAAAATTATGCTCTTCGTTTCAACGGTAAATGCAAACGAATTAAAACAATTAATTAGACAATAGCGATATTAAACAACACGCGTTGCAGCTGCAGCAATTGTACCACAAGTGGCCATACTAATTTATATGATTGTTAGCTTATGGCTCGAATAATATATATATGAACATATATACCCAGACATTCCGCAGTTGGCGAACAGATTCCACTATACATTTGCGGTCTACTTGTGATCGTACAAATGGATTTTCCCGATCCCGCAGGCTCAGCTATTCATGCGAACTTTGGTTATACATAAGCCTGCGGCATAGCGCGGTTTCGCAGGAATTTTTGCATCGAAATTGATATCATAATTTGGACTGATTATTTTCATGATCAGTGAATTCCGTGTGCAGTTATGGCGAAATAATAATCAGGAGAATAATTTCGACGGATCAATTTTGCGTATATTCCCGTGAATAGAGAGCTTGGCTCTTATTTTCGAGGCTGGGAACAGCCGGGCGATGACGCGGTTGGGTTATAACGTTATAGTTCAGCTGTAAGGGTTTAAGCTACTCCCCGAGCCAGTAAGCAATGATAATGGCGTCACAGGTGTTACCCTTACGAAATACCCCCACATTATCCTCACACACTCTGCGACTATACGCGTTTCTATTTACAGTCTTGTACACACGCTGTTAAACAATTGACACGTGTGTACATTACACTCTGTAGAAACCTGTAATGATGAAAAGTGAAAAAGGATTAAAAAGCAAACCAACTGTCATTTTTACTTACTATAAGTGTTTGAGAGAAGACAATTAAATATGAAGTTTAGTGAACAGAGTTTAATCGTATGCCTCGTGCACTCCGTTTTTTATAACACGATTTAATTTTCATTAAGATCAAAGACCAAAATCTCAGCTCGAAAAATTTATACGAAGAGGAAAATTGTATTGATTCGAATAATTGTACATTCACATGGTGAACGGTGAGCCGTAGGAGGTGTAATAAGTAATGCAGGATGAATTGAGAACCTTTGCACTCGTGATTCTGTCGGTAAAGCAGTATAGCTCGGCAGTCTAGGTAGTACGAACGAAACGCCAAAATATTTACCGGCCAAATAGGTGTAATGCCGATGTAGGGGAACGCGTTTATGTATACCTTGTAAACGGTTTCGAGTAGACATTATTATTATTATATTTCTACTAGGATACCTAAATTTTCATACAAGCCATACCAACGCCGCGTGAATTTCATGCTTCAAATGCCGTTAACCTTTCCCTTTTCGAGTGTGGCGAATTGGGGAAACCGTCACAGACGTAAGGTTTACAGGTTTATATTGTCCGAGATATGCATATATGTATATTCGAATATCCGCCAGCTTCGACAGTTATTATTTCGCGAGATTCTATCGAACAGTATTAATTGCGAGTAATAATTCATCAGGTGGAAAGCATCAGATTTTGAGAGATCATTCGAGAAAGCGATGCTACGGCAACGTCACGAGAAATGATTTTTCCCTCGAATCGTTCCTTGGAGGCATAACAAAAATCGTAGAATTGGGCAAAGAAAAAGTGAAATGGTTACTTTGACGATCGGGAACTTGCTTGTTAAAAGAAAAAGAAAAAAAAAAAAGATTTCAACATATTTGCATCGAACTATAACACGTTAACGAACAGATAAACATCAAACTCGGAATTCTGCATAACATCTCTGCTTAACCTACTATTTATAGGGTGAAGGGTATGAATAGCTTTGATTTCGCTCTGAACAGCAGAACTATTGCAAACAACCCGCGCAGTATCCGATTCCTCCGCTTACAGTACAGCGTCAGCTTTAGCTTGTACGTCATAATTTACTCTTCGTTATTCTCATCTTCCATTTATACTTTATAATTACCCCGAGTCTCTACGTACCTAATTAAACGTAGATACGAAGCCGGTGAAATTTTGTTGCAGTAAATTTAAGGGAAAACTGATTACTTACCATATACACAATGCAACTATAAGATAAAAATTTTTCAATACAATACTACAAATTGTAGAGATTTTGGAAAATTTATAATTCATGTCCATCGAAACCACATTTTACTTTATTAATACATCGGCTTTATATCGTTCAAAATATAGGTTAGTTTTGTTGGAGAAACCAGACGTTTGTCGTCAGTCCAATTTCAGGAAGAAAATTAAAAATTGGCTGGAACAAATTTTTTTTATTTTTTTTTTCTACTCTTCTTATTTTTATAGACGAGTAAAAAATCTGCTTGGAATTACGGCGGGAATTTACGTGGCTTCGCTGTGCAGAGAATTTAGTAGCGAGAGCGAGCTGAGGGTGAATGGAGACGATCAGGAAGACCCTGAGAGGTATACGCGCTTATCTAAGTGTATTCGTTTACGAGGGGATTCCCCCGTTCCGTTCAAGTGCCCCCAGTTTAGGTTCAAGTTCCGGGGGTTTGAGTTTCGCGAAGCGCGCCGCGCGAGCTGCTCGTCTAATCCGTCCCTTTAATTCCTGCTCCAACCCCTTACTTCGTCTTCGTTTAACCTAACTCAGGCAGTGCGTCCTGGTTCTAACAGCAACATAAATAATATATACAGCCCTCAATTATGCATAATCGTATTAAACGAATGATTTAGGCGTATCACTTATTATTGGGGCTTACATAACCTAAGCGTGCTGCGCCCTCTGTCGACCGAAATTTGACTTCGCCTGAAATCCGCAAATATCCAAGACCTGAAACTCGGGGAGAAAATTCCTGCCAATGGAGGCATTCAGAGAAAATATGACCAGGTCCAATTAGATCGAAATTCGTCTAACTAGTTCTATTTAAATCTATAAACTATCAGATTATACGTATAGCTGGATCTGATCGAAGAAGTACAAAATTGCGGTTTAATCAGACATGAAGTCCGAGAAAATATGAACTGATCTGATTAACTCCAATTTCGTCTAACTATTTCGATTGAAATCTATAAATTATACACAGTATACGTATAGTTATAGAAGATCGTATATATATGGGGCGTTCCACGCCAAATCGGATGGTTTGAAAAAATTTGATTTTTCATTTCCTGAATTTTTTTTGTATTTTTTAATAAGTCTCAAGACAGCCTTTCTGGTAAATTTTGAGATTTTCAATCTTGCTTTTCAGATGGCATTTGCAGAAAAAAAATATCAAAAAAATATCAAAGTGTTTATGATTAAAATTTTAGAGTTTGACATTTTAAATCGTGTTTTTGATAGATAGTTTGATAGAAAGAAAAATCAAAAATCTCCAAGCCAACCGATTTGGCGCGTAACGCCTTATATATATCCGTACGTAACGCATTGTACAATATTGCACGAGCTGGGGTAAAAGGCGGCATATGGTAGAACAAGCAAACATTTATGAAAATTTTGAACACAGAGGAACGTGCAGCATTACCTAATCTTCTCTTAACAGCTTATACAGGCATACCTTATGTCCATAAGTATACAATATATTGTGAAATGAGAAACTAAATGCTGGAAAGTCATTGTCGTGTGGCTGTTTAATTAGTTATCCGCACGTTACGAATAACAGGTTGAGAATATAATTCAACCAAAGGAAAACGAAATTAGAAATTCGTAATTAAAATTATCATGCATTTTACACACGTTGTTGTCATCGTGATAATAATATTGTACTCATTAAACTGACAAGATTTAATTTAATAACATTTATGAAATTCTTATTACACGTTTTCGGTTAGTATCTAACGTTATTATTTTTATTATCATTATTATTATTGTTAAAACGATGTACTATCGAAGTATAATATTTGCCGACCACAAAGATAATATATAATAATAATAGACCCGTCTTGACAGTTGAAATTGAATTTTATCTCGTACGATATATGTATAAGGAACAACTATTATTGATGGTTGTTGAATAATCAATTATACATACATATATATTCTCACGTGTAGCAAATCGATTTCCGTGTTTTCTTTTCTTTTCTCCTTTTTATTTCCTTATCCACCTTCGTTCGCTGTAAGTCTGTATAAAATTGGTTTCCCCCGCTGCAAAAGAAATAGAAAAAAAAAAAAACAGAGAAAAAAAGCAAAAGAAAAAGTAACGAATAAAAAAATCTACACAGAAAACCCGAGTCATGAATTTGAATTCAATGTTTGAAGACAGCTCCTCGGCTTATTTGTTATATTACACAATGTCCCCGAGTGTCGTGAAAATTTTTCCTTTCAATGTGATCGTATTGATTTATGGATGGCTGCTGGTAGGTCGGTTGGTTGGTACGTTTCACCTCTATAAATATAATCGCGTTGCTTTTACTTTGATTGATATAACTTGCAGGTTGCCGCTTTTCCTGCTTCTTTTCACCTCTTCAATTATAATCCCCCCGCGTTGAAACAAGCCATTGGCACGCAATGTGGCGTTTTAAATTAATACGCTATTCATTTCTTCCTTATCATTCTATAATTATTTTTATACTTTGTCAAAATTTATCCTTTCCCAAAAAAGAAGAAGAAAAAAAAAAAGCCATAACTTTTCCGCTCTCTGACGTTTAATCGATAACCGGAATCTTGGTATTTTTGATCATGTGTTGATAAAAAACAAGAAAAAAAAATAAACAAAATGAAGAAGAAAAGAAAAGAAATTGAAAAATTTTCTGCAAAAATCCCTGCAAAAGTTACGCTTTTCTCCGCATCCTGCAGACCGTTAAAACTCCTAGGTGCCGGTATTTTCTTCGCTTTGTATACCGTGTACTATTCCGTGGCAGAATTTCTATAATAGCAGTTACCCTCGCACGTATAAATAAGCTTCGCAACGCGACAAAGCCTCAGAGTTAAAAACTTGGAATGAAATTTTAAAGAAAGAAATTCGAAACTTTTCTTTCATTTTCGAGTTGGGTTGAATTTTTCGAACAAAGGATTGGATTACGGGTATCCGATTATGGGAGTAATAAGCTTCTCCTCTTTGCTCTCTCTTTTCACCACGCGATACGTAAACTTCGCTGTGGAATTATAGAGAGTTGATGAAAAACAAAGAGAGAGAGAGAGAGAGAGAGAGAGAGAGAGTGAGAAAAAAGAAAACATCTCCCGAGTTAATTCCTCTCGGTCGAGAATTAATTAGAGTAAAAAATTATCTCACGACGTGCACGCCGCAGTGCATTTATAATTATAGATCTTGAGTGTTCGGGAATTAGGTACAAGTCGGTACCTGAGACCAAGACGAAGGAGATCTTCTCGATTTTCAGCTGACGTGTGAAATCCACCTGTCTTACGAGTAATTATCGATTGCAAATTTGCATTCTTGAAGACTGACTCTTCTGCTCGTTTAGAGTCTCACTTGTCTCTCCTCAATATCGGCTACTTATGAAATAATTATGGGAATACGCAAATAAAGCACAAAATTTCGAGAAATTCTTTCAGGATTCAAAATCGAAAAGAAAAGAATTAAAGATAAGGAAAAATCGCTGATTCATGACTAGAGCCATGCGTGAGAATGTCTCAACGCTGCAGTGTCTAACTATTTAAAACCCGACGTCTCTCCGTCTATAACTCCAGAACTACCGAACCGATTTTTACGATCTTTTTTTCTGTGCAATGCTACATCGTCTGGTCAAAATTTAGACTATATTTCGTTACAAATAGATCAACGGTTTCAGAGATATAAGGATATTTGTAAACCTGATCGGAAGGGGATGACACAGTTGAATGCGAACACTGACTACACTCGTACAGATATATAGAAAAGTTACGTTCAAAAGTTTTCAAGGTCTCGATCCACACACACACACAAAATTCCGCTAAAGCATTTGGCTACGTGCAATAGTTTTTCCATAATAACCATTTGAAAATATTATTCGTACTATATTCTCACTATATTGATTGAGGGTTGGTAGGGTCTCCAATATATATATATATACATAAATATACATATAATATAGTCGAGGGTGTATCGAGTTGCTCTGCAGAAGGCATTCGCATATGCAGTCAACTCTCGAGTCTAGACTGTTGGCTAGGAAATAATCCTAGAGAGATAGATAGGATGGTAGTTGTTAATCTTCGCGGGCATGCGTTTGAATCTATGTATAATGTCTGTATATATGCAAGTATGTATGCACCTTTCGTTATACATGTCGATGCTTTATGCGGATGTGTGTTTGTGTTTATGGTGTTCGTAATGTGCTCGGCAGCACACCTTGCAGCATGCGCTCTTCGAAGTTAAATTAGATATTCCTCGTACTACAGTATTAAGTCTGCGTAGGTCTTTCTGTATAGATATATGTACATGTACAGACATCCGTTTTACGTAAGTACGCCACAATAGATATACGTAATATTAACAAGTAGCAGGTAGATACGCACAAGTCGGTAATGAATTATGGACTGCCATTTGCGTGTGATTTAAAGCTGCGTTATTATGACTTGAATGTAATATTATTTATGAACATATGCGGCAACAATTTCACCCAACCGATGGTAATTGCGTGTACTAGATATAACAAAACAACTTAAAAAATAAAAACAGCATAGAATGTATTGCCGTTGTTCAATCGATTATGTAATCGAAAAATATTTTTCGACAGTTTGATATTACCATTATTTTTAGTTTTCTTTAGACCGTTTGTTACTTTTTTAAAGAAAGATAGAAAAACAAAGCGGAGAGAATGAAAATTGTTTCATACACGATTCTCGAGCTTTCCTACAAAGGCTTCGAATTCGCTCAATTGGGCAAGAAATTTGAATTTTGGAATCCTAGCTCATTAACCCTGATTCCGCTCGATTTTCGATGATCATGGAATTTTCATTCGTTTCCCTTTTTCACCAATGATCGGAGTTCGGGAATTCGCATCGCAAATGCGGTGTAACTGCGGTTGCAATTCACCACGAAATTTGTGATTCCGTAGTAACTTCAATCCATGGTGTGCCTAAAACTCCTACGATACGCCCTTTTCTTCGAGGTCAAAGTCTTTCAGTGAGACGTATACCAACTGTCTAAAAAAATCCCTATATTGCTAGGGAATTATTTTTCTGGCGAACGCTACCCTGCTCGGTAATACCATCACGTGTAGTCGTGGTGTGAGTTATTTAAAGTCTTGCTCATTTGTTTCCCACGCAGATCCAACGTTACAACAATTAATCACCACCGATCTAGGGTATTTTTATGCCATTGGTAAACATCTTACTTAAGTCCAATCCAGCGCGGAAGGGAAACTTTTTTGGAGAAAGAAGCTGGACTCCTAGGCACACCATGTATACTCACACCACGTTTCGATCGGCTCGGATTAAATATCGTTGCACAAGTTGCGTGTCTACAGTGATCAGATGCTTATAATCTGAACGCAGGATACATCGGCGATAAATCCGCAACGCCTACAAACAGAGTTCAGATACTCGCGGCAGTACGGGGTAGGTATACCAACGCAACACGCTCTAGACATGGGGAATTTGTTACGGAGGTTAAGTCGGCCGAAAACACTCAGCTCTGCACCTTCAGACCGAACAGGCGGTAAATCCCTTCTGATCTTTGCCAGACACGCTCGCGTCACGTTTTATCGAATCGATCAGCAAGACACACATAAGTTTCATGTAAAACACACACCTATAACCAAATTTACAATACCTTATACCGCGATTTGCCGGTGTTAAGCCAGAGCACACCTTGCCGGGAATTTTCATCACTTTTTTAACTCTCCCTATTCTTCACCGAAAGTTTCGTCGCGGAAGATATTACGTATAATGAATCTTTCCAAGCCACGGAATAGCAGAATTAACCTGCAGGGTAAAGCATTATAGGTATGTACAAAGACATGTATATATGTATATACCATATATATAAATTTTACACCCGATGTAATTATCGTTTGGCGTGTTGTGTAATAGCAGGGGTTTCAAGCGATTTCTCGTACATCTTCTCTCCATTTCCACTTTCGTTTCGCTTTCTTCTTCTTCGAACAATTTTTCTTCAACATTCTCACAAATTCTCGCACGAGCTGGGATGATCGGGACCTGGGAAGGTCCGGAATCAAACGAAATGGCTTGATTTGATTAATGCACGAGCCTAGAAGCGAACACGCTTTTGAATAATCGTGGTTTTTTGGCTGTAACGAAGTAATTCCTGTAGCCCTCAAAGTAATTTCAAAACTGCAGGCTTAAGAGGATGCTATAGTCAGCCTTTACCGACGGAGTAAAATCTCACTGTTTTTTACTATTATCGACGCCTACGCAGCATTCTAATAAAAATATCGCAGTTTGCGTAATTCTACGTGCAATTCCAAATAAAATCATCCGAAAACTTTTTTGTTTTATGCGAGGATAAGTTTAAGAAATTCATTCTCAATACAATAAGAAGTAATTCAATTACAGGAATATAATTCTTGGCATCATTGTTGCGTGAGACAAAATTTTTTTTTTTTCTCCACTATTCTTGTTCAGCTTAGAATGTGGAATCGCGCTGACTGTGACATTTTCAGATCAGTGATACGTAGGCTTCGAGAATAGTCGAAAAAAGCGATATGTAACGCGATCGGTAAAGTGTCTCACTATAAGGTCCTCTTAGTAGCATAATTCAAGATGATTGGAATAAGAATACCTATAAACGCGCAGACATCGACTTGTCGAAAACAATATGGCGTCGTAACTGGCGATCAGCTGATCGTCTGCATGAAATTGTGGGATTATCAAGGTACAAAAGTATTCATGCAAATTGCTAGACTTGCATTTCGTAGCGTTGAGTGTATATAGAGTATAAACTGTACGAAAAAGAGTCCACTTTGATCGTTAATAACTGTCTGATTGAAGAAAAATATTTTCTGTACATAATTGAATGGCGTTTCCCAATACTAATTTCGATGTCAGTAAAAGCAGATACCGTGAAGAAGAAAGAGCTTGATTTTATACCCTCTACACAATCTGGAACGAGATATTTCCATTTTATTTTAATCTACTTCGGTTTATAAAAAGGTTGGAAAAACTCCGAGATCAGCAATCAGTCTGAATTCCGCGAACGCGCGGCTGGTTACGAGTCGCCATCTGCTCGATGTCGGAGGTTAGTTTGTGGGTAGGTGAGCAAAGGGGGCGCGACGAGGGGGTGAGGGGGGGGGGGGGGGGGAGGGAGATTCTGTGTCAGCGAAGTGTACAAAACGTTGGAGAGCTCCAGGGGCGGGTTCAATTAGTCGTGAAAAAAGAAATACCTAACTCGTAGCTAAACGAATGGGCAAAATCTGGCGTAGACACGAGGTAGCGAGGATCGGGGTGAAAGGGGGAGGCCTTTCCCCCTCTCTTACTTATTTGACGCCTCATTTCTGCCACGGCAAGAAAACAGTTTCGCCTCGTTTCAAACAACATTAGGCCCAGGTCATATTTAATCATCTTGTTGTATTAACGCTTCGCTTCGCTGCTGTTATACAACCCCTGCACCATGAGGAACCCTGTTGTACTGCTAATATCGTTAATTGATCCTTTTCTTGAGTTTTTTTTTGGGGGGGAAATGACGTTTCTTTTTCGTTTCTTATATTTTTTATATTTTCTATCCTAGGTCACAGGTGGATTTTCTATTTCAGATTACTGTACAGTAGTATTTGACTATTCTCATTTTGTTTTTGTTTTTTCTTTTTTTGTTTTTTTTTTCAATCGCAACTTAAAAAACAGTTTTGGGTAGAAAATAGAAATTAACTTTCTGGTTAAAAATTCAGATTTTTTACTAATTAGATGATATAGAAATACAAAAAAGTTTAGGGCTGTTCATTTCGAGACACCGTTTTATTTGTTAAAATTGTAGACTTTTTTTGAATAATTTTTTTTTTTCTTCTTTTGCAATATTAACTGCAGGAAGGGTTGATCAATGAAATTTTCCCGCACATTTACAAGTCCGTTAGATTGAATTCAATTTGTTTCATAAACGCTGAACTTGTTTCAATTTCATTGAACTCTAGGTGGTTCACTTTCCATTTTTCATTTTCTAACTTCCATTCTGACGAAGGGTGTGCGCGACTCGCGAGTGGAACATCTTCTGTGAGAAGGAAATCCGTCTCAGAGAAGCGAAAGCGCTTTAACATCATTTCCGGCGAGACGCGAAGCGAAGCTTGGCTTCACCAGTCTAAATTTCACCCCTGCTGTATTTCACCACACAAGGAACCTTATATCATCTATTCATCCCTCGCTCTCTAATGATTCTCATGTGGGCGTAAATTTCCTCGGTTTAAAACATTAATAATAATTATTGCCATAATTATTATGTGGCCTCTGAATAAAAACAAAAAACTAACACTTCAGTCTGTTCCGGAATTTACTCGCGAAATTCGAAAACGCAGAACAAAACTCCAAATAAGTTTTCTCGTATGATGCTTATACCGGAGTTTTTCAACTGCTTTCACAATAGAATTTCGTTTTTCCAAAAACAATGAGAGACCACAAGTGGTTGCCTGAACTTTTACCTTCTTGTTATACTAATTGTCAGTGTAATGCGTAATCGAGCAGCACTAGCAGCCCCTGAGTAATTGCGTTTCGCATTTGCGGGGATTTTTTAATCGGCAAATGGGCATCTGCACAGGAGATGCTGGGTGAGCTGCATCTGTGCAGATTTAATTCCGCCATTTGGCGGTGTGTGCAGATCGTTAATGACGATGCAGAAAGCGGCACGATTTTAGGGTTGGGATTTTTTCAACCCCTCATTGTTTCGCGCACCCTCGCGTTACGGCTGACAAGTGTCTGAATCCCTTCGTCAAACCTTTTGTTCCCAAAATTAATTGTTTCTAGTATTGACTCGAAACAGATTTTTAATTCGTTACTGCAATATTTTTTATTATTATCTTCCCCAAACGGATTGAAGATCAAGAGACAAGTCTTGGAAAAAAACGAATGTCTAACTTGTGTCTGAATCTGTTCCGCCAAACTTTTGCTCTCTTCAAATTAATTGATTCTAGTATTTAATCGAAACAGATTTTTCACGCATGACTGAACATTTTTTTTTTTTATCATCTCCTCCGAACGGATTAAAGAATAAAATTTTGGAAAAGGAACGAAAGTCTAACTTGTAGTACGATTATAACCTGCGCGAAGTGAGACGCGAAAAAATGAAAGTCGAAACAATTGACAAGCTCGCCAGAATCGTTATTCGCGTGTTAATAACAGACGGAAAAGCAATGAGCATCGAAGTTGCGTGATATTTTACGCAGAGGAATCCAGAGCGTCTAATACGGTAAAAACGTATAAAACTGTCGATAAATATATCCTTAAATACAAGTTTTACGATGCGGAAACACGTGGGTGAATTTATTCGCAATGATTCAACGGGCCAAGGACTCTTTTCAAGAATCTACCAGTTTCTCATCAACTACGCGGCTCTCCACCTCGTTTGCCTAACCATCTTCATCATCTACTACCACATATCCTTGTTGGTTATATGCGCTTCCCCCTAAGGTGAGTTTTCTTTTTTGTTAAATAAAACAGTTTTTTGCTCCCAGATTATTTGTCCTTACAATGTAAGTCGGAAGTTTATCGTTTTACAAATAAAAAAATTGTCTTAAAACCGATTTTTAGTTATTATAATACAAATTCGCGTCGTAATTTTTTCACGTGAATCAACGAATTGAATTATTTTCTATAGTTAATAACACGCAATTATCAGTTCTCTTAGACTTTGATACGGTTAATAATAATTCGTATTCAATTCTTATTGTTTTCAGATTTGTGTCGATCGGTTGCGTCTAACGAACGCCGGATGAAAAGCATGATGAATGTCTGAGTTTTCCGATGTTATACAACTAGTAATCAACATTACTAACTACTGATAAGTGTAAATAAATAAAACAAGACAGTATTTCTCGATAAGATATTAAATTTCCTTTATTTTTTCCAAAACATGAGAATAATGTATCCAGAAAACCGATTAACTTTATCGAAAGAATCATTTTCCGCAAATAAGTGATGAAAAAAATTGTCCTCATTTCTAGACACATTTCGAAGAATAAACTCTTTCAGTTACACACTTTTAAACTTTATATTTCGGCCTAAATTTTCTTACCCAGGTGTTTTTGGGCTAGCTTCTGATCACGAATCTGAAGTCAGAATTTGATAATTTTTTAAATCCAAGATGACGGATACAAAATTGAAAAAACTATCCAAATTCTTTGATTCTGCCCGAAACTTGTTACTCGGGGGTTTTTGTGGTTAGGTATACACACTAGCAAAGATCATTTCAAGTTGTAAATAAACTGTAATAAGGCCAGGACGTGAAAATATTTGAGGTGGTACGCTGAACATCCCACAGTAACTAAGAGGGGGAAAAAAATTAAAATTCAAAATTTCAGCAATGAACTGACTAGCAAAGAGCATAATTCGCGATTAGACTAGCTGGCCAGTTAACGCAGAGCGACTGACATTAGCCAGCTCGGAAAAGGGGGGCGAAACCAGCTGCGAGGGTGTTTAGCGCTAGCATACAGCTAGAACTATGTGTTTGTGTGGATGTGTTGGGGGTTGGTATGCAGACGGGTGAATATGCATACCTATATCAGCCCCCGCTGAATATGCGGTAACTGGGTGTAATTATTTCCATGGCCGGCCACGGCGCACTTAACCTATAAAATTTGCATGCCCGGTCTGCCGGCGCCCTTAGTGCTGCAGGAGTGTCCACTCCATATACCCTCTTAAAAGGCTCTCGCGCTTAAACAGGGACTTACACCTTAGCAATGCCATTCCTGCGCCCCCATCCTGAGTTTTATGGCTTATGTATATTCGGGACTCAGGACTTGGGCTTATTCTCGCCAACCGAAACCCCCCACCCCTCCCCCTGCAGTTATCAATTTCCGCTATCCTCGTGCCGAGTTTTACCCACAATCGTGTCGGTATTTTCATCTTTGTTTCGTGATGTTTTAAGGTTTCTTAATTTTTGGGTTCATTTTCGGCATTCGTATATATTTTTTTAACACTATTTTTACACTTCCGAACTTTTAATACTCATGAGAAATTTTAGAGCACAGAGTTTTGGCCACAGTAAATTAATTCGGAAGCTACGAGACAAAATAATTCAAATTTTGGATAATTACATTTTTTAGTATAGGGAGGGTTATAAATTTATATTGGAATTACGTCGGTTATTTTTAAACAGGCAATTCACCTTTTAAATTAAAAGTTGAGAAAGGTTTGAAACATTTTATGCCAGTGTTATTTGTGCCAATTATGGTAAATAAGGATAACGAAACATTTACTTGCCTAACATGTAGTTAAAATTACTGTAAGGAATTTCGAGCAACACGAGCTAAGATATTAAAGACTTGAGGTTAAGTTTTATAATAACAATATTCGAAATGATTATTTTTTGGAAAAAATTTTTCTTCTATTCGTTTCGAGACCTTTTCTAAGAAGATTATTGATATCTCAACTTCTGTTGATCGAATTTGCTCATATTCATTTCTTTTCATAGAAGGGATATTTTTTTCATTAATGTTTGAAGAAGACTTTTTTAACCGTTTTTTTCCTTCTCCTGACTTTCGATACCGACCGATTCATGGATAAGAACGGATGTGCAGTCAGATGCAATTCCGGGCGGATAATTTCACCTCCGTTCTGCTAATTCCGGCTCGTTAAGGAAACGATATGCAATCAGACGATCGCGAAGCTCCATTGGACAATTAAAGCGGTACATATCCTCGGTATATGTGTGCAATAATTGTTCAACGTTACATAAAGTTTAAGGCTGCAGCTAATAGAGCTCCGATTGCATGTATACGCAAAATCGAATCTTAATTCGTGGTTGAATTGGATGGAACATTTTTCTGTCTAAGCCTTGCGGTGTTTATTTCTTTATTCTTTACAAAGTAAGTGAGAAGAATATCGACTGTGTTAGGATTGTTTGAAATCAGAATGATTTCACTCGGGATTACAAAAGATTGAGTTAAAGCAGCTTGTCCAATCGTGAAAAATAAAAGGTTACTAGCACCCGTCCCGTCTAGCTATTGCCGAAGAAAAATCCCTAGCCGTTCTGTCGGTAAAGTCGATGATTTCACTCGGGATTACAAAAAATACTTTGGATTTGTTTTGCGCATAGATTACAAGCATCTGGTCCGAAAGTCGTCGTGACTAGTCGAGTTGAAGCAGTGTGTCCAATCGTGGAAAATGAAAGGTTACTAGCACCCGTCCCGTGTAGCTATTGCCGAAAAAAAGTCCCTAGCCGTTCCGTCGGTAAGGTCGATGACAACCATCTATCTTCAACAGATTGCAGGGCTTAACGAGCCTGCAGAAGCCGAACGAATGCGCTTGCCCTTTGAATTTGCTTAAATTCAAATTTGTCTCTCCTCTTTTTCTCCCTCATTGATCCCAGTTCTCGACTGCGTTTCTCTTTTAATGCATCAATCGCGCAGTCAATTCACCTGCCGGATTTATAACGAACCTGACTATTCGCGAGTTCCTTTTTTTCTTCAGTCTTTCCTCTTTGAACTTTAGCATCTTAGCATTCTTATTCTTCTCCAACGTCTTTCTGCAATACGCAGAAGCTTACTGCGGAGTTAATGCTCATGGATTATTTACACTTCATACGCGCAGATATTAATGAACAGCGAGAAGCGAGGGCGAATAGAAACCGGGGATGCTTACTACGCAATTATTTTCACAAAAGAAGAAACACGTATAATTAGGTACAACATATAATTAAGAATCGCAAACGTCTACTCGCATGAAAACTGTATTAAACCTACATTATAGTCAACTTTATAGGCAAGAAGTTTCAATTATAGAAGAGATTTTATGCTTTATACTCTGGCAATTATACTTTGTTAAATGTAACATCGCAGTTTTTTCCCCCACGTCTTTTGTACTTTTTCATCTTATTTTTTTATTTCTGTTTTTTTTTTTTCATGCCGTTTCCCGTCTCGTCGCGAGAGAAGTATTAAAAAGTTTCATTCGCTCAATCTTCTCCTTGCCCTTCGTACAATCTTATTAGTATTATAATATAAGTGTTATACATCTGGGGTTTATAACGACGGTTTTCTTCAACAAAAAAATTTTTCATGTCACACTATTATATTATTATTTCTTACTCCTGTTACAAGAAATGAGAAAACCAAACGTAATAAAAAATTTATAAAAAAATCACGTTACTCGGGTCTGACGATTTTTTTTTACAATACGACTGCTGTGTGACGTCAAAGGATACATAACCTCTGTCTGTAGCGATAAACATAAAATAAACGCCTTTCATTTAACTTTCCACCAGTTACCGGTCTGTTTTATTTACATAACCCACTAGCATCCTTGTGATACCAGACCTTGAAGTCCTTAGAAATACGTTAACTGTATAAACCAAAGTACAAGGTGAGTAGATACCAACAGATATAAAACTCGAATGGTAAAACAGTGCGTAGAAAAAAAATATTAGACGATATTTCATTTCCCCGAGGTGATTTCCGTCGAAAATTTGTTTTGAGATTTCATAAAAGAAGCAAATGAAAAAAAAAAAAAAAAAAACAGTCATCATTAATTTTCATCCCCTAAGCGTCGAAGGAGCGGAAAAATATATTCACTCCCTTGCACTATAGCTACGTCTGTGCCTTTGCAAATTCGCGGCGTAATGTTCGGAAGGAAGAAGCTGAGGAAGCTGATATGCGGCGGGAAGTGAAGAGGCCGCGTGCAGGCGTTTCGCGAGCTGTTGTGGCGTGATTCCCCGGTGGCTAAAAACTTTCCGGTCAACTTTTTCCTTATTTTAGTATTTTTATTTTCCTTTCTTTTTCATCGTTTATACGATGCGAAAAAGTCTCGGGCGCTCCTCAACCTCGGCCGGCTTCCATCTTTTCGTTCTTCTCACATCTTTCTTCAACCCCCCGGGAGGAACCGCTGAAACAACCCCAATTTCTTACCAACTACAAATTAGTTGGGACTGCCGCTGCACCCTCCCCTCTTTTTTTCTCACCCTCTCACTCTCTCTCTCTCTCTCTCTCTCTATCTCTCTACTTTTATCTCACTGGAAATGTTGTACCCGCTTCTATGTCAACGCCAAATCCGAACGGACATGGAATTTTTCTACCGATTATATATGAGGTATTCTATGTAAACTCGACGAATGACTTTACCTCACCATTTTTCGCTCTCTTCAGAATTTTTTTTTTCTTTTTTTTTTTTACGATTTTATAGTCTTGAAATAGTACGCCCGAATTTCTTTCAGGTTTTCATCTCCGATCATGAATAATTTTATACGATTATTAAAAGCTATCTAAAAAACGGCAATTTTGGAAAAAATTTCAAACAATTCTCAGAAATCTTATTTTCTATTTCGATCGTTTTTTCTATATTTTTTTTCGTCAGCACTCTAAACATTTTGAACAAACAAAACACCGTGTTTCAACGCTCGGAGTTTTTTTTTTTTAAACTCATCATAATTTTGTAGAGAAGTTTTGGTGATTTCTGGAAAATTTTCGAAACGTTTTAAGTGCTGAAGAAATTGAAAAAAATCGTCCCATCGTGGAACGGGTGTCAAGATGATCGGAACGTGACGTCAGATCTTGAAAAATATTTAGCCATTTCTGAAATGTGTTTGAATAATCGTAGAAAATTCACTACCAGAGGAAATAATCTGAAAAAATTCAGGAGCGCTCTTTTCAGATCGGAGAATCGTATGAAAAATTGTAACGAGAATGAAGAATGACCGGTAGGGGAAAATCATTGGTTGAATTGACGTGGAATGCTCCATATATTTATACGCACAACTACAATATTATTTCCCCATTCGCAAAAAAAAAAAAAAACGTGAAGCGCAATATTTTAGTTTATACTTCTCCGAATTCGCAGGATTGATGTTGAAAAAAAGAAAATCGTTTACGGGCGTAGAATATTACATTTTTACAATTTTTCGTTGAGATTCAATTATAATTCAGAAACGGAATCATTAATGTTCAATTTTTTCACCTCTGTTACAGCCATGTGAATTTTTCACTTTGATTTACGCCGAGGAAATTGATTTCCTCGTATTTTTATTAAGCCCTCCTGCCGGTTCAGCTTTCCTTCATTGCGAATACTTCAATCCTCATATTACGGAGCTCTGACAGAGCGAGTCGCATAATTTTGCGAAAAATTCCTCAGCGAAATATATTAAGGGATACGGAAATGTGCAGGAGTGGTGTATGCAAAGACCGAGAGAGAGAGAGAGAGAGAGAGAGAGAGAGAGAGAAAGAGGCACGTAAACGTCGTGATTGAGTTTCAGAAATAATTGCATATACATTCATTGGATTGTAACCTGTTTGATGTTTTCTTCTTTTTTTCAATTCAATTCAGCTTCATTTGCGACTCGGTCACTCAGTCATAGCTCTCGGTGTTTGATCGAGCTCTCCAAAGTCCCTTTGTTCAATTCAATATAAATTTAATCTCAACGTTACCAGCTGTTATACACTGCATGCTAATGCGTATTGCACCTGTCAAAAGACCTCCCCCCCCCCCCTCCTTCACCCCGTATATTGACAAGCCCCGGACGAAATAAAACGGGCACTGATACACGTCATCGACGGTGGATCGCAGGATTCGGATTAACAATTGTTCCTACATTGCAGGTGAAAATCCTCAAAATCGTGAATTTGTCACTGTCCAGGTTCACCGGATGTTTGAAAAGAGCAATAGAAAAAATCTGCGATTTTCGAATACCTTGGCTAAAGATCGGGTTATTATAAAAGCTGAAAAAAATATCACGGGATCCTGGGCCGTTGTAAAATAAAAATTTCATGATTGATATTGGACTTCCAGTCTAGCTAAAAATTAGCCGCACTGTTCTGCACAAGAAAAATGTATATTTCGTTCCTTTCAACGAATGAAACGAAATGATTTTGTAAAGATTGTATGTTCAAAATACGTCGTATTTTGTAACTGTCAGAAAATTAGTCGAAAAACGATGAAATATCTTTTTGAATTTTCTCAGCTGTTCATTTAACGATATTTTATCTGCGGACTTGTGTGTTTATAAAATTGCACATTAGTAGTGGAAAAGAAAGACGTGTAAATGAATGAAAGCTTTCGGGGGAAAAAGAATTGCCAGAAAATTGAGGCTAATTCCTTTTGAATTTTGTAAAAATTTTCTACTCACAAGCTACAAAATAAACTGGGATAAGTATTTCTTTTTCAACGAAACGATTCTGGGGAGTGTGGATTAAGTATAGCTACGATTAACGGATCGGTAAGTATAATCGAAAGACTAAAAATTCTGTGGTATTTTCTTAATCGTTAAACAATCGATGCCTATAATGAATTTGAGATAAAAATCGAAATCGAAGTACAGAAAAGACTCAGTTTCGAGTACACCGTCGGTAAGTTAGTTACGCGTTCAGTCCATTATCAGGCTGCAATCACGATGATCACGAATGGCAAATACCACGGTAACGAGATCCTAGTTGAACCTGAAAAAAGCGATCCCGATTCGATGCCAACTTCGGATCGTTGAGCGTGGAGAATTGGTCGAAGGATCCAAAGCAGGTTGTTGAGTAGAAGTGCCTGCATAAAGAGTATGCAAGAATACGCGAAGGATCGAAAGGCGAAGTGGAAGCAAAACGTCGGAGGAAGAATAAGAATGAGAAGCGAGCGGGCGAAGCAAGGGTTGTGATTCATTTTGGAAATGTGTCCGCGAAGAGATGCGGTAATCTGAGACGTGAATCGGATCGCATACTGCGGAGGACGAGACGTGGATCAGCAGGGTTTGAGATGTGCCTCGTCGTCTTATTCGCGCAGCTCCTGATATTCTTGCCTTTCCCGACGAAACCGGCCCCCGCGTGTCCACGTCCTCCTCCCCGTATTCCCGTTTGACAGCCGAGCTGCCGATGCATTCTGCGGTCCTCGGTGTGTGTGTCCCGGGCCGTTTCACCGCTCCTCTTGTCTTCCACGGGGCCTTATTTATTGCCCGAACCGCGGAGGATCTTTAGGAACGGAGACGAAGACGCCGAGGAGGACGGACGGATCAGATCGACGGGCGGTCGAGCCTCCGGAAGATCCGAGCTACGGGGGCCGATTTGGCATGCGCGTATTCAAATCGGCGACTCACGACTCTGAGTTACGTTGGTGCCGTTTGCTCGGGATCGCTTTTCGTTATGTCGATTGAATTAAAAATAATTGTTCCAGCTACCCCCCCTCCAGGCCGCTCTCTCTCTCTCTCTCTCTCTTAGTCTCTCTGGCTGTTTGAAGACGCCGGGATCACCGTTCGATTCTCCTCCGCGGATGCTCCATGGGTCTCCTGATCTGCTCCTCATCCTCATTCCGCTTCTCCGCATGCATTCGTTTGTATCGATTCTCCTCCACCTACTGTCCACCATTCATTCCGGCAAAGGAGCTATGATTATTGGCTTCGGTATTTACGACCCCTTGTCTCGAATCATCCTGCACCGACCATTCTCTCTACTCGATACCTATTGCAATGCTCGATCAGGAATTAAACGCTTCGATCCATGCTACCGGCCTTCTTAATCAGCGAAAGTATCATTCCATGCTAGACCGTTCAATCTGGGAAAACTTCAGGCTATGCTGCACTTGAAAAGTCGTCAAAGCGTTGTTTCGTCTTGGAACGTTCAATCCGACATTGGGAAGAAGATCACTGTTTTCTTAGTTTTATCATGGCTAAGGGAACTAAAATTTAAAAGAAGCTCTATGTTTTGTTTAATACCGTTGATTGAATTTTAGACAATTCCAAAGTCCTGAAATAATGATTTTTCCTTATCATCATTCGTTATGATAACGTTACTCACTTTAACAAGATTCAATCCGGGAGAGCGTCTGGTCATGCTGAACTTGAAAAGCCGTGAAAGCATCATTCCATTGGAGACTGTTCAATCCATAAAATCATCGTTCCATGTTGGACTGTTCCATTCCTGAAAACTTAATTCCATGTTGGTCTGTCCGATCCATGAAATCAACGTTCCAAGTTAGACTGTGAAAGCATCATTCGATGTTGGTCTGTCCGATCCGTGAAATTTTTGTTCCCACGTTGGACTGTTCGATTCCTGAAAGTTTCATTCTATGTTGATCTGTTCAATCCATGAAATCATCATTCTACGTTAGACTATTCAATCATGAAAGCATCATTCCACGTTGGTCTGATCAATCCATGAAATCATCATTTCACGTTAGACTATTCAAATCATGAAAGCATCATTCCATCTTAAATAGTTAAATCCACGAAAGTATCATCCTACGTTGGATTCTTCATTCAGTTTAAGTATGTCCATGACCACGTTGGGCTATTCATAATTTATTAATGCTTTGACTTGAGACTAGTCTGAAGTGCAGATTATCACAAGTAAAAAGAATTCACATTCACAACGATTGCTTTTTGCAATTTACCTCTGCAGATGATATGTCGTACCAAGAGCAACGACTATGGAGTAAGAAAGGAGAGGCAGCAGAGATGAAGCGAGGGAGTTGTTGCAACTGCACACTGTATTCAGGTGAAAATTTATGTGAGCGAAGGTTGGAATCTTGGCTGCACACTCATGCCGGAGGCATACACGGTGGATTCTTTCGCTTCTTTCCTGCACTGGCGGACGGTACCTGAACAGTTAAAATAAATGCAGACGGTCTGAAAAATTTTTGCACCAGTAGGTACAGCAGTGTGAAGTCGGCGAGGTTGCACCGCCTTTTTCACACACCGAGCACGTGCCTGTATAATAAGTCTAGGCGACATCTGTGCGGCGTATGAACTATTGGCCCAGATATTTCTGGCGGCAGGTTGTCGAGCCTTGCAGGCGTTTTGCAGAAGTCTTGGAAGGGTGGTAAGAAAAGGGTAGAGAGAACTGATTTTGCTGCTTCTTTTTCTGTCTTTCAACCATTTGGCAAAGCGTATTCTAGGGTATTAGCTTATGAGGATCGGACTAGAAGCGGGTGAAGACATAAATAGTCGTTAGTCAGACGACTCGAGGAGGGAAATGGCCATTCCGAGAAATCAAGGGGCCCTCGGCTTGCCCGTGACGTGGAAATCAGATTAGGACTTAATTTGAGAACAGTGCCATGGAGATTACGCGAACGCGCCCCAGCATCGTAGGCAGCAGTGGAAGAAAAGCTCCAGCGAGGAGAGGGTGAGTGAGTGGATAGTTTATACCTACGCTTCGTTTTACATCCCGGCTTAACGCTTACATACATCAGCTGGCAGGCTGATAATCGAATAATGTCTGAAAGGGGGTCGCCTTTTGATTTAGAACCCGACTCGCTATCGTCGCCGGATTCTCGATTCTCGGCCAGTTCAGGCCAGGCTCGCTTCTCCGATCTCTCCTCTTCCCTTGCAAGGGAAACATTTCTTCGTTAAAACAACCCTCGCGCTGGCTGTGACTGAGGCCACGGTCATTATCGTAATTCGATGAGGATTCAATTTATCCAGATTCGGTAGGTACGAGCTCCATGCTCTCGATTGAAATTATCTGAAAAAGTACTTTTCATTACATGCACTGTCTGTTTTAATGGATTGCGCAGGAAAAATGGATATTCAAAGTCTTCGGGTGATCGGAATTCAGACATTGCAGTCTACTTCTTCACCATATTATCAAGAACTTAATATTTTGGATTCTTGATACTGTTTGAACCAATTTCACGCTTGATGACGTCATTGCAGCCCTTAAGTCATCAGGAATTTTGATATCTGGTTAAAAAATTTAACATTTTGTGTTTTTTATACTTTTTGGATCCATTCAATACTGTCATACAACCATCGCATCCCTTAAATAATCATGAAATTGAACATTTGCGAGATCCAAGCTCCTTCTCAGAAATTGAATGTCTTGTGTTTCCGACATTCTCTGATACCATATTAACCGATAATTTTACAAAGTCATCACAGCCAATACCTGATTACGAATTTGGAAATTTGCATAGTATTCCTTTCGGATATCTTTCAGAAATTAAATGTCTTAGTTTTTTGTTACCCTCTGGTACTATTAACTGATACTTTTACGAAGTCATGACAATAATTAAGTGATCATGGATTTGCAGTACCTCAATCTGTCATCATTTGTAAATTCAATGCTCCGTGATTTGTTACCGTCTGGTGGAATTTCGTATTTTCATGAAACCATCGCAACCCTTAAGCGATAAGGAATCGAGCCATCCGCGTTACTTGGGTTGATCCTAAAGCCGAAACTCGTGCTTTGGATTGGGGGAGGCTAGGGTGCGGTGGGTATAACATGTAGTTCTCGCCTCGACGCCTCCGCCTCGCACAATTCCTCAATTCAAATTAACTTTTGAATTGATTGCCCTCGACGCGCCTGCGCGGTGTAGAATTAATGCCAACTCTGAATAGACCCAACTTCAAAATTGCCCAGGAACCAAAGCTCCTTCGTTCTCCTCCCTTTAATTTATACGCGAGTAGAGCTACCCTGCGAATAATCAGCCTCCACCCTCCCCCTCCCCTCTCTTTCTCTCTCTCTCTCTCTCTCTGTCTCCCTCGCCTCACCAGCAACAACAACTTATGCCCCGCAAACTTTTTTTCCTTTCTTTTTTTCTTCTATTCCAACTCTCGTCTCCCAAGTTGCAAGAACGTAAAGTGAAAAGAAGAAAAAGAAAAAAGAAAATCAATTGTACGATGTAATTCATCAACTGAACAACTTCGATACAAAAAAAAAAAAGATGCGTCCAAAGATTGTTAACAGCTTGTCCCGTTTTTCCCTACTTCTGACAAGTTTTAATTTTCTTTCATCTTCATTCGATTCTTCTCCGTTAAATTCCGCAATAATTACGATAAATTGAATCCTCGTTATTAAACGTCGATGGGAAAATTGAATTTTCGTTACCCTTTTTGCCAGGGTGAGGGGATGTTCTCGGCTTCACATTGAGATACTATAATCCTACCGGTAATCCTGTAGCCTTTTTTTTATCTTAAAGTTCATCTAGGTGTAGATCGGCCAGTGCTTCACGCCTGTATGCATGTATAGTGGTGCAGGTATACATAATCTAACCCACCCTTGCATAGGGTAGCTGCTGCCGCTGCACCGGCAACAGCAACGCGATCCGCCCGCTTTAATAAACTATGCACCTTGAATAGCAATGAGCCGAGCGATCGTCACCCGGAGGATTACTTTACTGCTAGCAACGGCTAGCTTGAATGCAACTTTATACACTTTCGCGATAACATAAATTAACGAAGCACTGAGCAGGGAAATTAATCAGTGTAAATTGCATCGAATTATCTCAGTCAGAATTAATCGAGTTAAAGCAACAAGAGGGAAAATCAGTTGTTTTTAGAAAGATATCTAGACTCGTCGTTTTTTTTTTTTTAAGAGATATCAGATTCTTGTGATATTTATTGAATTTGTATACCTATTCAAAAGGATTGGTAATTTTTTTTTGGATTTCTGAAAATCGATCATGCAAAATACGCGCTGTGCAAAAATATGGTAAACTGGTATTCGAAGAAGTCATTTACGAAGGACTTATAGAAGGAGTCTGCGGTTCAGGTTCGATAAATTGAGGTATTTTTATGTACACGGTGCTTTGGGTCGTTCCATATACCCTATACTGTACCCATACGCGTATACAGGGTGTCCCAAAATTCACACAAGGATTAATTTTTGATAGAAAACACAGTTTTCTAAATAAGAATAAACATTTTTGGATTCATTCGTGAAGTATACAATACAGATTTATGCATGAAATAGCATATCGGTTAAATGACCTCCACGACTTTGCTGGCACATAGGTAACCCTTCACTGGATACGTGATGAATCAATAAAAAAAAAATTTGAAATTCTTAATTATTGATTCGTGTTTTCTGTCAAAATTACTTCTTGCGTGAATTTCGGGACACCCTGTGTATGTATGAAAGCCTGCAATTCCCTGAGTTACAAAGTGATTTACAGCCTCTGCCTGTGGTCACAACACCGCACGTCCTAACTTAGAGCCTCGCAGAGAAGAACTCTTGTACAGAAAGCTGCGCGTAATTAGATTCGGTATGATGGCCATGGAGGCCGGTTCTCCTCGTCCCATGAAGCAAAGTCCCGCCGACATTGTGTGACCCAGTAGCGAAAGAATTTATTAAATTTCCACCGTTTTTTCCTCACCATCCCTTATAGTGCTCGAGGTCTCCTTTTTATCGCACCTTTCACACTTTAGAACCTAGTTTTTTGGGCGAAAACTTTTTTCTCTTCAGGCTGGTTTTCTTCCATACTTACGATTCGATAATGTATCAAACGTTACGTGTCCAGGGTCAGAATTGGTAGCAAATATTTTAACGGGTTCTCAAATTGCGGTGATAATAAATCAGGATAATGTAAAGAAAGAAAGGGAGAGAGAGAGTTTTTTAGAAAAATTAAGGTGTGTAGTCGAAGTGCGCGGATGATGTTACCAAGTTTTTTAATCCCAAGCCCGAAAGCGAATTTTAAACATCGTTATTGTTACCGCCGTTATTTTGCCTTGAATTTCCTCCTCATTCTTGTATTTTCACTTTTACTCGTGGTCGTTATTGCGTGGGTACGTGTATATAACCTAATGATATGCGGTAGGTATTAGGTACCTACCGTGGAACTTTGTCGAGGGTGAGCGAGGGTAGCGCAGGTATGAAAAAATATTTCTCTCTCTCTTTCTCACTCTTTTTATCCTTCTTCTCTCTTCTCGTCTTAACTTGGTCTATTTAGCTAATTTGCACTCGTTACATACATCTCTCGCGGCCGTGGAATTATGTTGATTGCTGTAATAAGATGAATATATAAGAATACTAAAAAATGAGGGAAGGAAAAGGGGATAAAAAAACAAAAAATTTGCATCCCCAGCGTCTACGTTTTTCTCGACATCTATTCAACGTGTCTAACAATGGACTAATCTGTCAAATTTAAACAAATTTTAAATTTAATGCAGTTGTTTTCCAGGGCGATCAACCGTCATAAATTTAGACAGTTCACCGCGATGTATCTAACCTCAAAAATTTTGGCAGTTGTCGGTGGCTGTTCTGCTTGGTTACCAACTGTCAACATTTTTGAGGTTAGATATAGTTGATCAACCTGGCAAACAGCACATGGTGTGTCTAGGACTGCAGCTTCTTTCTTCAGAAGAGTTTTTCTCTCGCGCTAGACTTGAGTTAAGTAAGATGTGTACCAACGGTGCCAAAATACCCTAGATCGGTGGTGATTGATTGTTGTGACGTTGAATTTGCGTGGGGAAAAATGAGCGGGACTTTAAATAACTCACACCACAATTATACATGATGGCATTGCCGAGCAGGCTAGCGATCACCAGAAAAATAATTCCCTAACAATATAGGGATTTTTTGTTGGACAGTTGGGACACATCATTGAAAGGCCTTAACCTCAAAAAACGGGGCGTGTCGTAGGAGTTCTAGGCACGCCATGTACACTCACACCGTACTTTCAAATCTTACTGCTTGCGCATCAAATTTCAGCAGACGACGGACGATGCAGTCGTTAGGAATTCCTTGAGTAGGTATATTGAAATTTCGTTTATTCAAGATTGATAGTAAGATAGAATATACATAGAATGCTCGGAGATGCGCGATGACCGAAAGACCGGGAGCCTTTATGCTTCGTACATCGTATCCCCCGATATCATATTCACGGATATATTGGGGATCTTTGGAGAGTGGCTCTCTACCGTTTCCAACAGCAGCATCACAGCAGAGCCCTCAGCGCTTCTACCCGTGCATACATATTCGATTACGGTCTAGAGCCACGAGTAACCTTAGATTAACTCTGCATAACGTAATCTAACCTAAACCTAATACTAGTATAGCCTAGACCCGCTTCTTTTTTACCCACGATTCACAATCGGATGGCTACTTTTATTCCAAAGAACTTGTAATGAATTTTGATGGAATTTCACTGTCTTTTTTTTTTTTGGAAAAATTATTTGCATCTTGACAAGAGATTCCTTTGCCAATCTGTGCAAAGACCATCGTCTTTCGATTCTTTTTTCGAATCATCGTGATTAGAAGTTGCATCGACGTGGCTAAAGCAGCATGGCTGTGCAACTGAAGTATCAGCTGTTCGTTTTGGAATAAATTCACGAATATCTAAGCACAAAATACTTCATGCAGCTTTTCAGGCTTTTATTTTGTTTTCACAAATCAACACACAGTCGAATATCATGCAATGGAATCAGACAGTTGTACGTAAATATGACACAGTTTGAGGGTTATGTTTCCTGATAACCGATAGCTTTTTTCCAAATACCTTAAATTCGTGTTAGAAATGGAAGGAAATTTTTTTATATTGTGCATTGAATTATGCAATCGGATAATTATTTACGGTTAGTTATGCTAAATCAAAGAGAATAATCTCAATATTCGACGTCTTCAAGTGTTTTAAAAGATTTCTTTTATCCTACGAAGAGAAAAAATCTGGGCAATGAAATTTGTCCTGGGAAAAAATTGCGATATATTTATCCTTTCCCCAAATAACCGTGTCAATTTTTCAATGCAAGAAGGGCAAAACAAGTTAAAATTAAAAAAATTTGAGTCAGGAATTTATTTTCCAGAGAAACTTGTAACGGGAAATTAATTTGTACAAGTATGAAAATGCTGTGATCGACGATAATTATACGATGTTTGGACGTTAGCGAATTTCGGACGCTATAAATCCGCAGATATTTGATGTTTCGTGATCCCCGTCTCTCTTCGCATTTCATCACCCACATTCAGCGAAACGACAAAAACAGTCATGGATCAGGAGTTGCGATGCTTTTACAGCAACAGCAATACGCTGGAAAACCGACGTTTTATGTATAGGGTGAAAGTGTAATCTGTTTCATCCGTGCCACTCCGTCACTGACAGAAATCTAGCCAGAGCATAGAGCTTGCAAAAAAAAAACACTGTATATATGTATATAAATAAATAAAAAAACAAGATAAAAACAATGGTAAAAATGGAGGTATAACAAGAAAAAAAAAAAACCTGAAAAATTTCTCCATCGATCGCGATACACGCATCCTCGAAATGCGCGGATATATCTCACTCGAATTTATCCGATTATTATTATATATACCGTGTGTCCATGAGAAAAGCGCGTAGCTTATACACGTGCGTCAAGTAGTTCGAATTTTATTGGCCACCAGTTACCGCCTGATTGAGCAGCCGACGCAATACCAATCGCAATTGTCAGAAAATGTCCCTAGGAGCCAACAGCTAACGGTGGACTCCTAAAAACATTTTCTTACAGTCGCGATTGGTGTTGCGTCGGCTGCTCGATCAGGCGTTAACTGTCAGAAAATGTCCCTAGAAGCCAACGGCTAACGGTGGGCTCCTAGGGACATTTTCTGACAGTCACGATTGGTGTTGCGTCGGCTGCTCAATCAGGTGGTAATTGTCGCCCAATAAAATTCGAACGATTTGACGCACGTGCATAAGGTGCGCACTTTTCTCATGGACACACGGTATATCCTCCTGACACTCGGTGTATCCAAATGCGTCACGTTACGTGTCCGAATTTCAACCATAATAAACCATTATCTTGCATTTCGGGTCTAGACAGTTTTTTATCTCGTATAGGTATAAGGTATTACTCTTATCACTATTATTATTATTATTATTATTATTAGTATTAATATTATTATTATATGTATACGGAGAAGAGCGATCGGTGGGAGTAACCAAATGCCAAGGAAGAACAGCGAGGTGGGGTGATGAAAAAAAAATTAGACCGGAGTGAAAGAGTAGCTGGGCGGAAAAAAAGAGAGAAAGAAATAATACTCAAATATTAATTTCAAACGGTCTTTAAATCAGTCTTTGCTGCTGCTTCTTTATCCGTTTTGTTTTCCCCTTTCCTCTCATTCTGTGTTTCTTGTTTGTGTTTTCATTATGAATAAAACGTTTTTGTGATATTTTCGTTGAGGAAATCTGGAAAAGATATTAATTTCGGTACAGGATTTTATCTCGTTATATGAACATGTTATAAAAATATCCTGCCGAATCTGTGCCCGAAAATATTTCTCTAGGGTAGAAAAAAAAAAAACAAAAAAAAAACAAAAACAGAAATTAGCGTTAAATAATACCACATTTTGTGTTATCTAAAATTTTCGTATCTATCATCTGTTTTGTATATTTTTTTTCCCCCTTCTACCCCTTCCTGCCTTATAATTCCAAAACGTCAACGAATATTGCGAAAAATGAAAAAAAAAAATCCAAGACCACGAAAGAAATGAATAGAAAATGAGAGAAAAATTCGCCTGTCGTAGAAATTTCTATACGCGTGGAATAAGTGAGTATTATTTGTAAAATTTGTTGCCTGATTTTGGAACTAATAGATTTATAAGCTTGGTCAAATTTGACGGCTTTAAAAATTCGCAAGATCGCGTTCTTCAAATTTTGATCAGTAGGATTAGTTGGCGAAAACGTCGTTGCATTCGTCGAGGCTCTCGACTGGATCGAATAAAACACCGAGAAGTTGTTTCGACGATTAACTTCTGCGCGGCTGCGGACGTTTTACGGTATAGAAATGTGACAAGAATAAAAAGAGAGTAAAAAAAAAAAAAAAAAAAAAAAGAGAGAGAGAGAGAGAGAGAGAGAAAAAAAGGCAAGCCTGGCCGCGAGCTCCTTCCTTCGCGAGACGGTGCATGGTTTCGTTTTCGTAATGAAGCGATAGAATGTGAAAGATTTGCGTTACAGAAGGGCCGAAGAATTCACTTTTCGTACGAATCGTAAAAAGAGATATATAAATATAACAAAAAAGAGAGGAAGCTTTTCGGTGTGTGCAGCGCGCGCAGACTTAGATCGGAAATAATATATATATATATATATATATATATATATACCTAATACAATACAAGAGTGGAGAATTTTTCACTCCGTTTTGCGTCTCTTTCGTTTTCGTTGATCTTCTTTGTATACGTGTTCGCGTATTTTTTATTTTTTTTTTTTTTATAATTTTTTTTCTCGCTTTGGTCAAGTTTTTTCGTTTTTTATTTCTTTTTTTTTTTTTTCTCCATCCTTTATTTCCTCCGCTCTACTCCTTGTTTCAAAACTTGCGTTGTTTTTTGTCATTTTTTCCCAGATCTCACGGCCTCTTTGTGGTCACTTTGTTCTTCCTCGACTTATATTCTCTTCTATTTTTCTTCCCCCTCCCTCCCCCCCACCCCCTCACGCCCTTCTTCACCACCGCCACGTATTATAGGTACGCCAGGGTGTTATTAGCAACCGACCGATGTCGGATGCTGCGCCGCTTTTCTGGACCACACGCATCGCTCCGTGGGGCCCCTCCTAAGACGGGCCCTCTTCGCTGCTGCTAAGAAAGCGTTTCTCTATTAAGGGCCTTCTCTTGAATACCTAACCAGAGTGCGAAGATTTCTCCTCCTACTTTATTTCTAGGAGCCATCTTCTTCTGTTATCGAAAACATTGCGGATTATATCGAAAAAATATTTTTCGCAAGGATGGCAGGTTTTTTTTTCTTTTCTTTTCTTCTTTCTTTCTTCTTCTTATTTTCCCATCACGTTGTAAATCGCGGACAGTCAATGTATTATCTCGACAGATACATTCAACGGAATTATATTCTCTGATTCATATTTCGAGACATATTTTTTTTTAAACCGTGGCAGCATGTCGTTATCGTAATTTTTATTATTCGCGTTTCTCGCGAATGAAGCGTTTTTTTTTTTTTATTTTTTATTCTTCTGCGTTTCATTTTCAACGAGTGGAACAAGTTGTAATTTTTTCCTTTTTCTTCTAATGACGGAGCGATTTTTACCCAACACTTTTCGAATATTTTATCTGTTATAGAAAAATGTAGCAGCAGTTTATCGAGTTGAATTGATACCGTGGAAAAAAAAGAGTTCAGAACTATTTACAAAAGAATTTT
Source organism: Diprion similis (assembly GCF_021155765.1). Taxonomy (NCBI): domain Eukaryota; kingdom Metazoa; phylum Arthropoda; class Insecta; order Hymenoptera; family Diprionidae; genus Diprion; species Diprion similis. The sequence goes on from NC_060114.1 coordinate 18,864,143, forward strand.
AGAGTTTTTTTTCTCTCCAATTTTATCGAAATTGAAACGCCCACCATTCGCAACAAACTAAAAACAATATGAATTTATTTCTGACTTGACGTTTTTTCCTTAGTTTGTTCGCTTCTTTTTTTTTTTACAAATTAAGAAAATGAGATTCGTAATAAGATTTATTAAACAGTACATAACGGTCAATTTTTTACGAATCATTAGATTGAAATCTCCGGGTTTTCCGAGAAAAAAAAAAATATAATCTGATCGAGGCTGCGATCCAAAAACTAGTTAATCTTAACTTTCTAATGAAAATTAGCAAACAGTGGAAATAACCTTCAGGGTAAAGAACTTTATAACCATGTAATCATTTTGACAAAAACAAAAACCAAAAAATAAATTTAATAAAATAGAATAAAATGCTTCTAGTCACGCGTGTCTTATTTAGGATCAGAAACCTCCACGCTAAAAGATCTTCTGACATGTCTGATCGCGCGTGTAATGAGGGTCCTGAAGTGACGTGTTGTGAAATGATGAAAAATCGATGGAATGAAAAAAACTATACACGCACACACATACACAAGATGAAGAGAATGAGAGAGAGAGAGAGAGAGAGAGAGAGAGAGAGAAAGTCGGTAGGTACAAATTTCTGATGCTGGCCTGCTTGATTACTTACAGCTGCTCATGGTGCAACCGTCATGATAAAACATTATGGCGATGAAGAGAATTAAGAGAGAGGGAGAGAGAGAGCGAGAGAGAGAGAGAGAGGGTGGTTGTTTGCAGCGATCGGTAGCCACAACGCTGCAGGTATGCCTATAATGCGAAGGAGAGACAGCCGGTAGTCGAGAATTCGATAGCCTTTCCATGTAGGTCCGCTCATTTGTCAGATTTTTATCTCCTCTCACGTTAAGGATTACATATATTACGCGGTGCAAACGCCGTGACACGGATGTCACACCGATCACCAGAAGGCTGTAAAACGAGCCCGATATAATTCCTTGTATTATACGTATATATATTTGTATATATATATATATATATATATACTCGCGCGGTAAAATCAAATCCCCTCCCCCCCCCCCCCCCCCCCGCCCGCCCTATAACGTCAGTTTTGTTTCTTCTTTTCTTTCATTTCCTTTCACCGTCTTCACCTGCTCTTTCGCAAGTTATTTGGTCAATTTTTCAAAAAACCATAATCATTAGATGGTGTATATATATATATATGGGGCATTTCAAGTGAAATCGAGGAGTCGTTTCCCTCGAGTCATTGTATCCTTGTATAAATTTTTCTTCCCCATTGAATCCGTTTGCATAAAAAAAAAAAAAAAAAAAAGGTCTAATTTGATTGTAAAATTTTTTCGATAACAGGAAAAAGGCCATTTTTTAAATTCTCAAATTTTTTTCACAGATTCTAGCACGTAAATAAACAGTAAGATCTATGAAAATTGGAAAGTGGGATTGCGGCTGCTTCGCATTTTTTTTTTTAGATTTTATTTATTTTTTTATGCTTTGTTTTTTTTTTTAACATAACGATGCAAAATTATTCAGAGCGGAGAGAATTTTTTTTTGCTACAATGTGTAGAAAGAACTGCAGAGGAAAGAAGATACGTTTTCAGGTACGAACAAACGTATAAATATCGCAGGATTTCCTCGTCCACTTCGGGAAAGAAAAACTGCACGACCTTTTTACACTGTTGTGTTGTACAACCTACGTCCTACAAGGTTCTACCTGGATATCCATGATTTTGTTGTATTTCAGGCGGATTTACAGGAAGGATGTATTTTCTGTCGTTTTTACTCGCTCGATTACGTTCGTCTGAGCGCAACGTGCATGAATATTTTATCATATCCAAGCTATTTTCTTTACTTCTTAATTTAGTCAGTTAGTTTCAGGTTACAGCCAATAAGTCTTCGATTGTTATTGAAATTTTCAAAAATGTGAAAGAATTTTCGGTCCACTTTAGAGAGAGAGAAAAAAAAAAAAAAAAAACTTTGAGCAAGCAAAAAAGAAGAGATAAAAATTGTGGGAACTCGATGCTTATAATGATTTTGAGATATTTGAAACACTATTAAGATATCTTTGAACCGATATTTAGGGATATATTACCTAAATTCTAAGCAATTTTTTGATAATAAAGCTAATTTGGGATGATCGCGTGAAATTTTCTAATCCATACGTGACAATTTTACGAAAATCTGGGATCTGAAGATGTCATTGAAATCGTTTAAAATATGTATATAATATATACTGAAACTCTAATTGATATCCTTATTAAAATCACGACTTCGATCAGACGAAGAAACGACTAATTGAAGAGGTCGATGAATCGATTAATCGAAACAAAAAATTAATCGAAATGGTCGACTAATCTATTAATCGTTTGAATAGGAAAAATTAATTATCGGTCATTTCAATTGATTGTTCGTTTGTTTGTTTTTAAGGGGGGGGGGGGGAGGGGGGGGGATAATCGACTAATCAACCCATTTAATTAGTGTTTTTTTTTTTTTTTGTTTTGTCAATCGATGATTTGTAAAAATAATCGAACGAATGGACGGATAATGAAAAAAACGATTGATCAATTGATTAAAAAAGTGTAATCAATTTTTATAAAAGTCTAGCGAAATCCTCGCGATCCCGGAATCTCAAAATTCGCGAAAGATTTCTGTGAGACGAAACGCTGCAGAATGATGCAAATGGGCTGAAAGGAGGGGGGTGGGGGTGGGGGGGGGGGGGTCGGAACGGAGCGATGGTGGTGCGAGTAAAAGGCTGACGCGTAGGTTATTCAAAGTAATAATTCATAATTAGGTTCTAGAGAAGAAGATACGCGTCGTTGGTTGGCGGCGGCGGCGGCGGCGGCGGCGGTGTTGGACCCACACATCGTCGATTAAATGCCGTATTAACACACCCGGCCATATATTTCAGGCCCAGGATGCATCGCGCCGTTTCTGCAGTCCTGCGTGTGTTTGACGCTGCGCTCCACACGTTGCGGAAAGGCTCAAGACCATCTGCCAAATAAAGAAAATCGCCTTCGGGCTGATTTACACGTGCGAATCCCCTTCGTGGTAACAACAATCAACGATTTTACTATATCCAGCCGCGTGGGCGGTCCTCCTCCTCCTCCTCTTCCTTATCCTCGTCCTCTTCTCCTTCTTCTTCTTCTTCTTCTTCTTCTTCTTCTTCTTCTTCTTCTTCTTCTTCTTCTTACTCGACTCTTCGCCGAACCGCAGGCTAACCTCTTGACGTCTTTGCCCTCGAATCTTTCGCGCTTGTCAAAATTGTCAAAAGTTGTTGAAAAAAAAGAGAGGTTAGGAATTCGAGAATTCAAACAGGAATCACGAGGGGCCAGGAGAATTCTGGATTATGAACGTTTCAAGACTTTTCATGGCTTTGAAATATACTCAACCCTTTAAGTCGTACTGGTAGGTATTCTCACCATCTATTTTATAGTCATCTTTTCATTACTTGGAGAATTTTTTATATCTGATAGTATAGTAATAGGTTTTCAATACTCAAGAGGAGAAATTATTGCGATGTAATGTAAATTAGTGTCGTTAGAAACCAATTGATTTAAAAAAATCGTGACAATTGAAGGAATAATTCATTTCCGAGAAAGTCACCCCTTTATATACATATATATATATATATATACATGTCTTACATACATTATAAGGTTTTGGGATCGCTGATTACGAAGATAAAATCGGATTTTAAGAATTCAAGATGGCGGGCGAAAATTTCAAATTCGTTTGAATCCGGAAAAAAACTCTGCCCCGTAGTGTTTGAGGACGCTGAGTAAGAATCTGAAATCAGATTTTAAAAATTCAAGATGGCGGGTCCAATATTGTGGACGAAAATTTCAAATTCGTTTGAATTCGGAGAAAAAACTCTACCCCGTAGTGTTTGAGGTTGCTGAGTACGAATCTGAAATCGGATTTTGAAAATTCAAGATGGCGGGCCCAATATGGCAGAGGAAAATTTCAAATTCGATTGAATCTGGAGAAAAAAACTCTGTCCAGGGATGTTTGAGATTGCTGATTACGAAACTGAGATCAGATTTTGAAAATTGAGTTCTTGTATTTTCGACGTATTTTTTCGGATTTCGGGATATTTTGATAAAAAAAATGTCGTTCAGATCTTGTTCCAGGAGAAAAAATAACGTCACATCACTTGCATGAATTTTCAAGCTACAAAAATTTCCAAATGCTTATAATTATTACTGAAACGAGTCTATACTTTACAGTCACTTTGATAAATCGTCTGCCTATTTATAACACATCGGAGTTCGAGATTTTCGGAATTCACTGATTCAAGATTTCACGGATATCAAAGAATTTCACGCAGCACTGACTACAAGATATTCAAAGACTCAACCGCAGATTTAACGAAGCCTTCACGGGACTTTGTGTAATCCATTACACATTTTCAAGATTTCACGGGACTTGAGAATTATTTGACGGATTTCACGGGAACTTCTTAAATTTATCCAGACATTTTTGTCATCTCACTCAGTGATTTATTAACTAACAACTGATTACGAAAACGAAAAAGAAATAAACGAAGAATAAAATCCTTTCCGTTCTTAGCTCAATTTTGATTCTCTTCGTGTCTGTTTTTTCACTTCATTCTCGTTATCCTGCAGACGACGAGGTCGACCCCACTGGTCCCGCGGCGAATATGAAACTGTGTTTCAAAATTGTGCGATATCGTTACACGTACATTTTGCAGGGTAGGTAGCTCGTAGGTATAGGTATAAGGTAGGTACCAACGTCCGACCATTAATTACTCGCCTCGCGGTGCCGCGAATTTGCATATAAATTTGTTTTCGTTTTATTTCTAAAAGATTAGCAAAGAATAAATTAATTATCCAGCACTCTTTGCAGTGCGTGCACGACGATGCTGCCTCTGGGTATAAGTACGTATATAATAACACAAGGTGTGTTCGAGTTTCAGGCGAGTCATAAGTGTGGAATGAATTCGTTAAATGCAGTCAAGACGACACAGCAAAATCAGAAATACGAAAGGGAAGCGTAACAAAAAAAAAAAAAAAAAATTAACAAAAACAAAAAGAATGAGATATTTTGGTTTAGAATTCATTCGCACGTTTTGCCTTTACGTATCGATGACTTGATTGGTATCTTTTTTTTAGTTCTTAGCCCCCCCCCCCCCACAGGTGGGCTGAAATGGCAAAACAATTGCTGTTTCGATTATTGAATTTTGACATGGAAAAAATTGGAGATATAAATAACTGACATCAAATAATCCAAGGTTAAAGTATCCCAAAGAAAAATGGAAAACAAAAAATTGAGAAAACATGAAATTACATTAAATTGTATTATAATAAATTGAATGAAATTTGTTGCAAAAGTTATGAATCAATTGACCGATTTAACGGTCTTGTTTTACTGCGTTATGCTTGTCGCCGATTTTCGCGGAAGACTTAAACCGGAATTGCGTGCGTTAGGAGGAGGAAGGAGGAGCCGTTACAAGGACTAGGAATTTTTGCCGAAGGACCGAGATGCGGAGACTCCTCGCGACTGCTAGGTAGGTGGGTAGTAAATTGCTCGCGAGCGAATTCTTCGCGGCGGAGGAATTTCGTTGAACGAAATATCGAAGTCCCGTTTTTGCCCGGCGCGATGGTGATTCTTGGTTTTCGTGACAAAGGAACAGCTGAAAATAAAACAAGATGAACGAAAGAATCACACGGAATAAAACCGACAGAAGTGGAATAAACGCGGTCAAATATTCTCTCGCAATACTTCTTCGTACAATTATTACGCATAGAAATATAACTTTTCTTTTTTTCTTTTTTTTTTTTTAATTAAGAATGGATCCGAGTAATGCAAAGCTTGAAGTGAAATAATTCTCGTCTTCTCATCCAGATACCTGCACGAATAAAGTATCAGGGGATAAATTTATTGCTTACGGGGTATTTTGCTAAAAAAAATTCACTCGTTTATGTGCTGCCTTCTGCGTGTGTAATGCACGGACAATAAACGTGGCCAATTGCGTACCGAATTTGCCTGTACGAGGCAGTAAATTTAGCGAGTTTAGCCGCAGTAGCTGCTGGGCGAGACTCGCGGTTTTTTGGGGTTGCCGAAATACTTTTAAAGCAATTGAAAATGAGCGCATTAAAAAGTAATTAAGGCTATTCGGGCCGGGGAGAAAGGAGAACCGATGCTTAATCGCCCCTTGGAAAAATTATTGGCAAGATTCAAGTCAAGAAGATATAAACTAGCTCACGTGTACGAGTTTCAAGTAATTGAATCGGGAGGTTCTGAGAAGATTTTCGACTTCCCAAAGTTGAGGTGTTTGAACAATTATCGATAAAATTTGTGGAGAAAAGATGGATTTTTTCTGAAAATTTGAAATTATTTTAAAGAGCTATCAAAAAAATTTCAGAATATACCAGAAAGACTCTTTATGAGGGGTACTAGAAAATATAAAAAAATTGAGGAAATCAAAAATCAAAATGTTTCAAACCATTCGATTTGACGTGGAACACCCCATAAATTAATGTATATATATATATATTTGTAATTTAGTACAAGTAAAAGAAAATCGAAATCACGAAATCAATTCATCGTTTCAGAGAGATGCTGAGATAGTAAGCTCAATTATGGTTCTCAAAAATCAATTTTATCGACCGAGGATTTTTTGTTTTCAGTCGGTAAATGATTACATAAGAATAAAACTGCGATGTGATGATTTTTCGGCCAAGGTAGAGATAGCGATCTACCATGAATAAAAAATCAAGACCAAACAATAAAGTTTGATAAAATACAAACTGGTAAGATCAATTAATGTTACCGAAAAGCAATTTTATCGGCCGAGGTCTTATCGTTTTCAGTCGGTAAATGATTACGTAAGAATAAGACTGCGAGGTGACGATCGTTCGGTATGGGTAAAAAAACTGATGTACCATGAATAAGAAATCACGAGAAAACAATAAAAGTTAATAAAATCAGATTCACAGAACAAATTGCGAACGACTCGAACCTCGTTATACGACATAACAAGCTCCGAAGGTATTTAACAGGGAAAAAGCGAGAGAGAAATGACGCAGCATAAGAAAGAAATTGTATAAAATGCGGAAAGCGCAAAAAATTAAGTAGCGAAAGAAGAAGCGAGGGCTTCTCTGACTGTGTGAGACACAGTAAGGAGCGTGAAATCCAGCCTCGGAAATTGTAGTGCATGTGGCTCCTCGCAGCAGCGAGGCGTTCCTGATAAAAAATGACATATAAATCGGGCAAAACCAACTCGAACCGTGTATTATATACGCGAGGCTTCACTCGACACAGGTTCACACACACACATTTATCTATTATATGTACATACATATAATACATGTGCAGGTAGATGCGAGATAACATCATGTCGGCCAGCTTCTGCTGCTGCAGACTGGCTGCCAACGTTCTTCTGCACTTACGGTAATTGTGACTTTTCCTCCTGATGCTTTACCCGCTATTTTATGTCTCGGACATATATACGTAAATGTCGGATAGAACCTACCAATTCCTGTACCCTTTAAACGGAAGAAATATTGTTCACCTCCGTCGGGACAAAAACAAGGCGCATATGGCTTCTTTGTCAGACGCGATTTTTCATCGAATTATCTTCGCTGCTGCTTTTATGATTTTCGTAGGTATACGTATTGTAATTTATCTGGAATTCTATGCAGACAGTTTTAAGCAACATATTTTCTCGTTTGCAATGTTGACGCATGAATTGATCAGTTCTTACCTGATACATTTCCCGATTCGATGGTTATCAGAAGTACCAGATGACGAATTTCAATCTAACTAGATCAGATTACAACCGCATCGTTTTTTAATTAATTTAACCGAAAACCGTTTTAACGAATTTTAAACTCATGAATATCGAAATCTGATCGAGTTGGGCTTTAATGCTTCATAAATTGTAGACAAATTACTCGAAGTGAACGACTAGTTGACTAACCGAAGGACTAGAATCCGGTTATTCACCAAGAATCTTGAGCGAGGAATAGAAAAAAATGTTCGAAACCATGGACGTGGATTTTAAATGAAGCAATTTTCAAGGATCGGGTCTAACAGCAAGTCGAAATCGGTTTTGTTGGTGCCATTTACTGAAACAACATCAGAGTCCATAGACAAGGGGGCAATTTTTCAGATGACCTACTTGGCCAGGTTGGTCATTTATTTGTAGTGATCGCAACGGGTTGAAAAGAAATCCACGAGTCATCCAAGATCGTGGAATTGCAATTCATTTAGGCTGCAAGGAATCCGAGGACAGATGTATCAATGTTTCCGGCGCATAAATCGTTTCGCTTTAATTGCGTAAAACCCAGTCGCGTAGAGTCACATGACTCACCGACAAACGTGGAATAACTTTGCGGTTCCCCCAGGAATCGATGTCATCAAGTGACACTTTACTAATCGGTACGCGTTTTGGTACCTTTGCAGTCTCTTCGGAGATCAATGACGACTGGCCGGAATGTTTCACCTTCAAAGAAATGTCGGGTGAATCATCCACCCGCGCATCCCAAGATGACATTGTCACAATTCATAGTCTAATAGTAAAAATTTTCGTTGTAATTATGTGCCCAGTTGAAGAAAATTTTGATCTAGAAATTGTTAAAAATTCGCTGTGAAGTGTTCTTTGGGTGAAATGAAGGGCGCTGATTTGTCGACTGATGGTAACAGCGTGACCTGCAGTGACCGACCTTAAAGGGATTCCCCGGTTGATTTCGACGTTGTCGTATATATCTTCGCATGTCGAAGACCGCGTATCAAAGGGCTGAACAGCCATTTTATACATAATTATGAACGAAAGCACTCGAATGTATTTTCATTTGAGGCAGAAGTAAAGAAATGGCATGAATTCTATGAATTTGCTACTGAGATTTTTTAGGACAAGAATAAGCCAAACTTAACTAATTTAAGATAGAAATAACACAAACAAAAATAAGTCAAGATGAACTTGATTTGAACAAAAATAATCCAAGGCGAAAATAACTCATACAAACATAACCTAACATAAAAATGACCCGTGAAAAGAAATTAATAATTAATTAGTAAGACATTAAATTAGATCCAGAATGGGACATTTTTGCTATCGGTTATTTTTGTTTGGATTGTTTTTGCGTCAGTTATTTTTGTTTGAGTTATTATACCTGGGTTACTTGGTCTTACAATTAGTGCCTAACTGCAAACTCTGAATTCCCGGAAACACTGCCGACATTTTTAACTTCGAAATGTTATTTCATGATTCATATAAAGATCTCAAGGACGTTTTGAGAGCGTCGTAGGCAGATGTGGTAACAAACGTGTGTGAAAAAAAAAGTGAAACAAAAGTTGAAGCTCAATCCTTTGCTCGCTTTGAAGGTGGCGGGAGATTTGAAAGGCAGGAACAGTTTTGCGTGCAACAATGGCCCTCGGAGAGTATACGAAGCACTTTTGGCTCTACGTTCTTACCCTCGAGTAAAAATGTTGTATGCAGGCGACCCAGAGGCCTGAACACCCCTTCCAGTTTTCCTGGAACACTTGAGCTTCCTCGCTCCTCCTGTAATTCACTTCTCTGCGGGGATTTTCCTCGAGTGCCGGTGAAGTTGAGTCGCCCAAGTTGTGCAGAAATTTGCTAACGTTAAAAGCCTTTTTTCCTGCACGATCGAGCTTAATTGCAGCTTTCTTATAATCCTGGAGGACTCGAGAGCCGTTCGCCGCTTCTCAAAGCCCGGTATTAGGGGTGCTAAAAACCCCGTAATTGATTGAAATACCGCCGCCTGAATTACGCTCTACACACACACACATACAGACACATACAGGTGGAGTAGCGGTGTTATTTCTCCAAGGAATTGTTTCATATTTTCCCCTATTTTACCCACGGGAGATTTCCCGGAGCCAGTTGAGTGAGCGAGCGAGCGAGCGATGCTGTAACTCACGTAACTATGAATTACGAGCCACTAGGCACCTGTATAACCGTGTAACGTATCCTGACGCTGCTAGAGAGCTTGGATGCGGCGCGAGGACAGAAACCCGAGATAGATAGGCCTAGGAAAAGGATTTATAGGTTCTTAGCCCTAAGTGGCCAATTATAAACCAAACCTCCAGAGTGTTTCAACCCTTCTGCACCGCTTCGTCTTCGTCCTATGATCCAGCTTCGTTCAACGTGTCAATTCGATCAATTTTGGAAAAATATTTAACATTGCTTTTAGTTACACATTTTTCAACTGAATATTTTGGCCTGAATTTTGTTACTCGCGGGTTTTTCACGTCACTCTAATCACAAATCTGAAGTCAGAATTATATAATATCTAAATCCAAGATGGTGGAACCAAGATGGCAGATCTAATATGGCCGATATGAAATCGAAAAAAACAGCAAATTCGCTGATTCTGGTCGAATCTGAAGTCAGAATTTGATCATTTTCAAATCCGAGATGGCGGATTCAATATGGCGGATGTATAATCGAAAAAACTATCAAAATTCGATGATTCTGGCCGAAAGTTGTTACGCGGGGGTTTTTAGCGTCGCTGATCACGAATCTGGAGTCAGGATTTAACAATTTTGAAATCCAAGATGGCGGATCCAGTATCACGTATGTCAAATCGAAAAAACTATCAAACTCGATGATTCTGGTCCAATCCTGCCACTCGAGAGTTTTTGGGATCGCTGATCAGGAATTCGAAGTCAGAATTTGGTAATATCTAAATCCAAGATGAAAATAAACTATTATAAGGCTAGGGCATGGACATTTTTGAGATGGGACTCTGAGCATCCCATTGTGATTGAAAGGGTTAAGAAAAGGAGAAAGAGAGAGGTTAGGCGAATGAAAATTTTCAAGAAAAAAAAGAAGAAGAACGAATACCGAGGAGTTTCCGTCCGCATACCTGCGCAGTTTAGTAATTTACGACACGGTGTGCATGCATGGGTACCAATAAGATGATACCCGTGTATATTCTCACTTCCCAGGCTGCGCACTCACGCTCACAGCTCGTATAACGGTGCTGGGTTTGCTTTGCTTTGCCATTTAGGGCCGAGTGCAAACCTGTGCCCAGGCCATTATGTCTTACGGACCGACAGGTACACGTGTATAAATGTTCAATTTGCTTCGAGATGCGAGTCGGCATTAATCTTACTATTTTAATTACAAACGATCATTGCAACCGCCGTAAATAAAGATATCTCTGTTTAATTCGTGCGCGATAGTCCTGATCTCTCCTCAAGATGATGTTACACAAATGATCCAACTCTTCTGTGATTTAGGTAATTCAGTGATGTCAGAAAATTAAACAAAAAAAGAAAAAACAGGCAATAAAGAAATTAGCGAACAGACCCGAATCCATTTTTTTTTCTTACCCAGTTTATCAAGTTTTCAGTAGTGTTTAGTGACTAATCGGTAAATTGACGATTTCGATTAATCGTTTTTTCGCTTAATCGACTGATCGAAGTTGCCTCATAATAGTTCTGCAGGTAAATCGGTATATGAAACTAAACCATTAATTAGAGTCGATTGATCGGAAAGAGGATCGATTTAAAAACTCAATTATTCGATTAATCGATGCTGACAATTAATCGATTAATCGCACAGAACTAACTCCGACTTGAGATTGACCCAAATTGGATAAAAAAAAAAAAAGAAAGAAAAAAAAACCTACCGCTCGCAAATCCACTTGCACCGATTTTAAAACATTGACTTTGTAACGACCTGTAAGACTGGCTAGTCGATACTATAAGTATAAAATACACGCGGGTATACCGAACTATTATAAAAGGGGGGATATAAATAATATTATTCATTTAATATAGGTACCTAAGCAGTTCGATCGGTTTTAAATTTATTATGAGATTCTCTTTGTCGAGCTTTTGATGTTCGGCCGCCTTTCAATGCCTCGCCTATCTTTGAATACAATCAATTCCTTTTAGAATATAGAAATACGAGGCGCCCTGTGATACCTACACAGGTATACCTACTTTCTAACCTCGAAACTCAAAGCCTGCTGCAGCGATCTCCGAGACTCTGATCGTACATACGTACACATATGCACATACATATACACTCCTGTGCCTACATAAAACCGATTACAAAGCGGTTGATATCGACGGAAAGAATGTAGTTCCTGGCATAGTTTGTCCTCTATGTATCGGTATATTTATACCTACACGTGCTTCTATTCATCGGTGCTTGTAGGTATATTATATGTATGAGGACACGACACATTTCCTTGCTACGATATATACTGAAATCCTTTTAACCGTCCATTCGTCCCGTCAAACAATCCGATCATTTTTGGTTCTCTCTCTCTCTCTCTCTCTCTCTCTCTTAGCTGGATTTCAGCTAAATTTTCTTTGTATACTTTTCGTATAAAAATGTAAAATTTTCGACTCTACTGTATTTATTTACTAATGTTTTCCTTTTTTAATCTAATTTCTTTTTAGACAAATTTTTCCCATATAACGTATTCAGGAGATTGGTAAACCAAGAATCAGTATTTTTTTAATTTATTTAGTTTAATACAAGGTTTGCGCATTCAGTATTTATCGAATTCTCATGCTTGTGAGCTACAAAGATTTTTTGAAAAAAAAAGGTAGCAAATAAAAAGAGAGAACAATTATAATTAATAAAAGCGTGACTGTTGAGTTGTTGTTTTAATTCTTTTAGAATAGTTGAAACCCCAATAGATTCACTTGATTTCACCAAAAAATACTGAATTTGCCATTAAATATATACCTATAATTGAATCGCGACTAATTGCAGAAATAAATTTCCGGGAGTTATTCTTACATGAAACGAAAAACCTTTCGGATAGTTTTGTTTGGAATAGCACGTGTAGAACTGCGCTGATTGCGGCATTTTCGCACCAGTTCTACGTAGGCCTTAATAATAGTGAAAATGAGTGACATTTTACTCAGTCAGTAACAAAAAAAAGTGACGATAATTTCCGAATCTTCATTTAGGTTAGCTTAAAAATCGTAGAGCACGTTTTGGCAGCTGGCAGTTTTTGAATCGGTGAGATTTTCCCCAGCGGTAAATTGCGTAAGTAAGAAATATCGTCTCTGGCATCGTCGGCGGGTCCTTAGGGGGCGAAACGGGGGCTGGGCTGGCTGGAAGAGGATGCATGCATGCCTCTGGTAACAACTATTGCCCAGGGATTGTTGCGGGGAAATGTACATACGTTGTACCTGCAGCAGCTTGGCTCGTGGAAAAATGCTGACTGCAGGCAAGCAGGTAGCTTCAACACTAGTGCCCTAAGGAGTCGAGCAGCAGGAAGGCAGAAAGAACGCGACGCAAGGAGAGAGAGAAAGACAGATAGAGAGAGTTTTCTCTAGGGAGCTAGAAAGGAAGCGAATGAAAGAAGGAAGGAAGGTAGGAAGGAGTTGCACTCTTTGGCACTGAACCACCCCGCCAATTGCTTGAGAGTTCAACTCCTTCGGCTCTAACCGAGATGTACCCGAAGCTCAAAGACCTTCAAATCACTGGTGCAAAGGGTTCGTACATCGAAGTCGAAATCGGCTCACGAACTTGGAGGAAAGAAAAAACGGGCGAAGGAGAGAAGGAACTGTTCCAGCCGCGGAAGGAGAAGGAAACCTTTTCCTGTCTTCTCCTCAGGTGTTGCTGCATGCGTCTCCTTTCCTTGTATCTCACAATTCTGTCTACGTGGCTCTCTGCTCCAGGATTCGCTACTCGACTGATACTTGTTAGGCGAGAATTGATCCACGACTGCACAGCGAGAAAAGATATCACGTATAAGTCGCTGGAACTGGAGAGTTACTTGCTTTGGACGCAGGTCGTTCCTTGTAGTCTCAATGACTTATCGTCATCTGGGGAGATCTTTTCAAATCATGACTCTCCGAGGTCAGAAAGTCGGATCCAATTAATTCCTGGTACCCACTAGTGCACAGCGAAGGACGATTTCTGATTGACAAGTTGATGAGGCATGTTTCTCTGACTATAAGTCGAGACCTTAAATGATTCTGTAACAATACTACAGAAATCGAATACTTTTGACGATGAAAATTGCTATCGAGTTGAAACAGCTGCCAATTTTTTCTTTTTTTAGATTATTTTTAATCTAAAAGATAATTACAGGACAGGTTTTTGTTTCTTTCAATTCTTATAATGTATTTATTATGATATAACGAAAAACAGAACTTCATACAATTAGCATAGCATCTAGTTTAACTTCACTGGTGGCGTCAGTTACAATCAGGTAGCGCAATGTAGCTCCAGAAAAGAAGACCATAGGATAACAACTGTCTAGAGGGTCAACTCAATTTATGTTTTAATAAGTCTATCTTTATAGTTGGCCTCTGTCGCGTTGGTTTATTACATTTCCAACGTTTTTTATGTTCTCTCACTTTTCCAAGAGGAAAAGAGTCGTACAATCGCACCGCAAATGGAAACTTGAGCTTCTTTTTAAGGTTAGTCGAAAGTCACCTCTGACGACTTACAGATCCATATATCAGAGAGTGTGATCAATTCTTTTCCCGACTATATCTCGAGAAACAACGACCGGATTTCAACGATCTTAGTCTCAATCGACGCGGTTCTTCGAGGCTTGGAACTGGTTAAATTTTGAAAAAAATCGGTCTACCCATTCCTAACTTAAAGGAAAAAACAAAAATGTCCTTACCCAACGATGACTGGAAAACGAATTGACCAATTTTAACGAAATTCGATTTGCTTTACTCAACAAATAACTGTTAGAGAACCAATCAGATTTTCAGCACAAATCCGAGCTGTTTGAGAAAAACGAAACCGTTTCTGGTACCGTCTACCCTGGAACTGATTTTTTTCAGAAAAATTAACACCCCTTTCGTTTACGTCGATGTATCCTGTTGGTTTCTTCAAAGAATCGGTGAGCTCAGTGAAGATGTTCTCTATTCCTGGTTCGTCTTCCCAAAACGAGCAAGTGGCTAAACTATTCAATGATACTAGAACAAATTTCCCCCTTCTGTTCAGTCAGGTGTCTTGCACATCATGCGGGAAAGTAACAGACAGAAGAGCGGATGAAAGGTAGTAACGAGCCACCGCACCGGGTCTCTAGGTGTACGTATGTCGTTAGGCGAAGTGGATAGGGACGAAGTAAAGTATCCTGAACCCATGCAACCGGCTCTGACCACGGCGCAGAGCGTGCATGACAGAGCAAAAGAGGCATGCATGCGCCTAGCTCAGCGAAGCTGTCATTCTGTTTACGGATTCAGCCTCTAACGCGACTCGGGCTAACTAGAACGGAAGCTGGGTGGGCGCCATTGTGTGCCAGCCGTGCAGATGCCGAGATCGCTTGTAGACTTCTCTCTCTTCTCACTTGCAGATGCACTGCGCCGTGGTTTCTACAGTGTGCCGCGGCGTCGCCAGGACGCTACCTTATCTACCGAGGAGGGACAGCAGCAGAAGGAAGGATTAAGTCGCTCGGACCGAGCTTGAAAACCCGACTTTAAAAAACGCCCGGGCTTAACTTTACATATACACAAGACCTGCGGCCCAACGCCATCATACCAATTCCCTATGGGGAATTACGCTCCCGGCTTGTAGCAGCCTTCGTTCGATTCGCTTGGAAAGGAGAGCGCACGTGCGTTCCACTCTCTCCTGGGAGCTTGTCGTGTCTCTATTTCCGTTTTCCTCATTCAATTCTACCGCATCGAGAGAAATTTCCAGTTGTGTGGTTACCGCGCAGTTCTTAACCATTGTCATTTCTCATTGAAAACGATGAAAATAGAGTTCAGGATACAAGATGAAAGTGCTTCTTTTATCTGCAAGCAAAAAAATTTTCAATGTTTTTATTTTTTTTACTGCGACTATTGCAACAATTTCAACTTCGTCCAGCAATAAATCGGAAATATCACAAGTTGTCTTCTTCTTGTGTTGAATAAATACTAAATACTAAATACTAAATCATAAATACCAAATACCAAATACCAAATACTAAATACTAAATACTGAATACTTTTCCGTAACACAACGACAGCGTCTTCTAGTCACTTCCAGATGGAAATCCAAGCGAAACATGATAAAGTAACTTATTTTTCTCATTGGTTATACATTAAATTACAATGAAATTTCCAAATTTTCTCGCTTTTACCCTCATTTCAATTCAGGTTTAAGTTTACCTTTCGAAGAGGCTAAATTCTCGGTCGTTTTCCGATGCAAAAAGGGGTTGGGAAAAAAAAAAAAAAATACCCGCAAACCTATCGCGATGTCACAGGAAAATATATTCCTGCGGGTGAAGATATTATTCCTCCCGTGATAGGGGGGTGGGTGGGTGGGGGTGGGGAAGGGGGGGGGGGGGTGATAAGCCGTCTATCATCTGCGTGTAGGAAAAATGCGGTGTGTAAGATGGGGATGAGAGGCGTTGTCGAGAGGTTACGAGGCCGATCTCAGGTCTTTTGGAAAAGTGAATCTTTTAAACTTTTTCACCATATGACCACATATATATGTATATATACTTGCGACGAGATAAGATCCGAGCGTCGTTTCCCGAGGTCGCGGACAGCATCAATCGGGAAGATTTTTACGTCAATCTTTTTCTCTTTTCCATCCCCCGCCCCCCTCTCCTCTGTACCTTTTATCCGTGTTGTCTTCTCCTTTTTTCAGCCTCTAAAACTGATGTCCGATCATCTTAAACGATTCCTGAACGCCAAAATCGATCAGTTCTCATCCTTCGTCGCAAGGCTTTTTTATGAATTGGTATCCACTTTAGAGGGATCTTTTGCAAATCGAATAATCGAGCAAGGTTTTTATCTTTCTCGGTTTTTTCTTTTTCCTTTTTTTTACGTCACTTTCGTCACATCGTCGTTTTCTTTTTTGACTGTATCGTGAATTGGAATTGAATTTTCGTTAGACAAAATCAAATCGACGATATTGAATTAATTAGAATTATAGAAAATTTTTTTATATTTATACATTCATGAGAAAATATAATTCATCGAACTATCGATAATGATAATCAAATTTATAAATAATAATCCTAAATAAGACGTTGAATCATTTTTGATTGAAACGGTTTGTGCGTCACCGCGAATCGGACTTGAGGATCGGTCGAAAAAATGGTTCGCTTCAATTTCAATATTATTTACACATTTTGTCCCGGGTTTTTGTTTTCGCCTCCGATCGACCTGAATCACAATCAGTGTATCTCAAGTGAGACGTCTCGTTTTCTTGTACAGTCAGGTACATGTGACACACATTGTACACTTTAATCATGCGAATTTTGTTTTTACACTCAATATATAATAAAACAGTCGAATTTTAAGTGTAAATAAAAATATGTAACAACTTGTTTATAAAAATCTCACGTTTCGTCATTTCGCTTCTTCAACAAATTATATTTCTACGTTTTCGTAGTTTTGCTTTTATTTGTTTGTAGAATATATTATTCGATGAATCAAATGAACTTTCGATTTTTTTACAAATCAGATATCGATCGAAATTTTATGATTTTTTTTTTTTTTTTTGTTTTTACACGTTCTATTCAAACTGTAACAAGTTGTGTTTTTTCCATATTCTCACCAATTTTCTAACACACTGCGTGTTTCACGCCAGGTGTTGTAAAACTTATTCTCTAAAATGTGATAAATCGGATGACATTGAACAAATAACAATCGTATTTCACAATCGCGTGTCTAAAATGTCGACGACGAAGCTGCGGGGGACGGGAAATGGCTGCGTTTGAATAACGAATTGAATTAAAGAAGAATTAGAGAGGCGGCCTCTCGTCTCGAAATTATTATGTAGTTTCCGGTGCAGATCCGCCATGGGGGGAGCGAGTTTGTTGCGCAGAGAATAAAGCCTTAGAATTCGCACAGTATGTTTCTTATTATTGGTGATTAGTAAATGCGAGCACGCCGTGGGAATTTAAATGAAACTAATGGGACACAGAGCCGCTGCAGGACCTCTTAATTACAGAAGTAATCTCAGGGGAGTTGAACGACGCGCTTTACTGCCTCTGCCTCTGATGCTTGTATCCTTCACTGCTATTCGCCTTGCTGCTCTGTTCTCCCAAAGAAGAAGGAACCATTGGCGGGATTAATCGGGTCCAAGTCTGATTATTAAGTGAGCTTAGACCGGGGCTAAGCGATTTCCTATAGATTCATCGCTGGCTTGATTGATTGCAATTTCAATCAACCGATTAATCGAAATTTTTAATTTTTCTTCCTCCTTTATCCGATGGAATTAATTTCGCTCAATCCTTTTTTTTTATATTTCACTCACTATGTTTATTGTTAATCGAAAATACGGATTGAAAATTAGTCTGTGAAATATCTGAGAACGATCTTTCTCTGAAATATCTAACGCGAATCTATTCATATCATTACAGATCAATTTGTCGATGAAATTTTTTTATCGTTATGAATTTTGTGTACTTAACCTAAAATTGACAATTTGAATTTAAATAAAAGGGTGCTTATTCAGGTCGAGGAAAGTGCTGGCGAAAATTGTAGAAGTAAAATATGTTATTTGCCGAGAGCAAGAAACCGAAGAACACAAGACTGCAGGAATAAAGTAATCGTAAATCGGAAATCACCGGGGTGTAAAAAACGATGGAAGATTTCCGTTCGGGCGATTCGACGACGATATTTAATAACATATATTTTTCCGAAGAATATGGGTAAGCCAAATATTTATCGAATGAATAAAAGGGGCATTCATCAACCCTGCACGAGTTGTCTGGCAGCCATCTCGACTCTGTATCGCGCATTCTTCCGCCATCGGAGATCAGCAAACAGGATACGAATTTCCATGGCTCGCCTATTGTTACATATTTATAATGTGTACGTATATCCGTATTTCTGAAATATAACCCTGCCTTGTATTCGCTCTTACGAATGTACGTACGATGCACGTATTCCGACGATTTGTCCCTGCGAATTCTTGTGTGCATGTCCATCGAGTCGCGTGCAATATGTACACCTATATGTATATAATACGTATGTATATATGTATATATTGTACCGTTCAATCTCGACGTCACGAAGATCACGAATCCGCCTTATTTCTTGGCATAAAAGTAAATAATATACGATACATTGTACCGTGTTGACGGGCTGAAATTCTTAGAACCATTTCGCGATATTTTATATCTTGTTTTCTATGAATTGAGAAAAAATAACTCAAATATTCGTCATAAAATAAACTCTCCGAGCTCAATCGCGCCATCCTTTAACTTGTCCTCGAATTGAGCGAACAGTTGAAATTTTTAACCCGTGAAAAAAACTGAACTGGAGAAACGATACGGTCCACCATTTTGAATATAACCTCATTTATGGGGCATGTAATATAAGTTGAAATGTTAATTGACGTCAGAAATGGGGAAAAATATTTGCGATACTTGTGGAAACAGTGGAGAATGAACTCTCCGGGTTGAATTACGCAATCCTTCTAACAGTTCTTAAATCGAGTGAACAATCGAAATCTTTAGCCCATGCAAAAAACCGAATTGGAGAAACGATACGGTCCGCCATTTTGAAGATAACCGAGATACCAAAGATATTAAGCTCGTAATATACGTTGAAATGTTGATTTATATGAGAAATATGAAGTGAGTGAGAAATGAGGTTTGGAAAATTCATATAAGTTTTGAAATTGCGATGCTCTAATTGATCATGGTAACGTGCACTGATTGATGCACAGCGTGAAATGAATCGCCCTGTATTGGCTCGCATCGATTTGAACTATGGGGGAACGTATATCGACGCGTGCTCGTTTGGTTCCGTATATTAAAACGGTGTAAAATGTAAATAACAACACACGATTCGTTGTTTATTACCTCGATGAAAGGCGGCCGCCAGGCCCATAGCTGCACCGGCACGGGTATGGTATAAGTATAACTCGGGGGGAAAACTTTTATCTGCAGGTAGGTATGGGAGTAAAGGAAGAAAGGAAAGAACCGCGAGGATAAGGTTTATAAATTGTTATATTTCATACACATCTGCGGAACCGCTGCGCCGAGCGGCGTGCCAGCAACCTGAGCTATAACCATGCTCTCCAGAATATCACGGATAGATAGGTTAGAATCGACTTTCCGCAACCGTATAATACACACGCAGCTGCGCGCTGAGTGTGTTTGTGTAGTCACGTGACTTTGTATTCGTTCTGTTCGAGTTGCCCGATCGGTAATAATCGACCGGTCGATACACAAAATCATTCGACAAATTACCCCCGGGTAATTCTTTAATGATGCTGGGTATACAGTCTGGGCAAAAAGCGTGAGCATTCACGATTTTATGACGAAGGTCTTGAAGGCTTGGGTGGAATCGATCGAACAAAATTTTATCGGAAACGATATTCGATGTAGACAAGTGCATAAACAAGGTGAAAATACGACATTTTTTTTAATGTAAGACACACTATTAGAAATGTAAAAAAAAAAAGTATTTCATGGTTATGTAACACTTTTTGCACAGGTTTTTGTTAATTACTTGAAGTTCGAAGTGACTGCGCTGTAGTTCATCATAATTCATCAAATAGAGATAAAAACAGGATTGAACATTATCATCGTTTCTCTTATAAAACAGTAAATAATTGGATTTTAGATTTTCTCTGTATCATCGAGTCATCAGTTTGATTTATTTAAATTTGACTCGATCAATTTCATGATCTTTGTATGATATTTCATTTCCCTCTAATTTGGTCCGACTTATTTTTCGTTTCAACTTCATACCGCCTCAGAACAAATAACTTTGTATAAAAAATTTGACTGTTAATTCGTTCCGTATTGGTTGGTACACACACATCAGGTATACCGACGATTCGAACACTGCGTATAGCTCAGCAGGAATTCACCACGATTAATCCGCGTCTTCCGGTAACTAATTATTATCCACGTAGTATGTGTCGAGTACTTATAGAATATAATAGAGCAATTCAGTATTATACCTCCCGCTGCGAATCTACATTATTGGATATAATATCCTGCAACCATAACCAAGTTGAACACACACGCGCACGTCATTGGTATATCGTGAACATACCTAGTGGAGTCCAAAGTTTCAGAAACACATATCACGGAGCTGCCATGCACTTAATTTCATTCTATACTGACATTTTTCTCTTATTGAATCACAGATATAACGCAGTTGCAGACTATAAATAATTCACAGCGATATACAAAGAGAGAAAAAAAAATCGACTTTTGGGCCTTGAGGTTAGACCATGTTTATTACACGTTTTTTGGGTCGCAGAATCTGAATCCGAGGTCCATTCAACCCTATCACCTCAGGATTCTTCAAAACCTCGAAAAAAAAAGAATGATATTATTAACAATTAAACTATATAACCTTAAGACTCAAGCTTCCAACGCTAAATCCAACTAAAGAAATCCCATAAACGTTTAACCCAATGATATCCCATCTTAATAAGCCCATGAACCCAAACCCCCATAACCCTATAACCCCATAACCCCACAACCAAGGGAATAAATCATAGGTAATCTGTAGTGTTGCAAAACATCACATAGCTGAGGACTCCTTGAAAACCGAAGTACTCAAACCCAAAAACTCCCATAAGATTGTTAACCTCATCGCCCCATAACCCCATAACCCCATAACCCCATAACCAAGGGAACATGTCATAGGCAATCTGTAATACTTGGTTCGTTGGTGAATGAGATCAAAGTACAAGGTAATTAAGTTGTGGTTGAGAGGAATCATGGGGTTATGAATTGTAGATCTATAGGGGTTTTTGGGTTTATGGTGTATAGGTTTTGAAGAAATCCTTAACCACGTTAACGTTTTTCCATAATACAAATTGCCTATGATTTATTAGTTATGGGGTTATGGAGTTACGGGGTTATGGGGTTATTGGACTTATGGGAGTTTTTGGGTTTGAGTACTTGTGTTTTCAAGGAATCCTCAGCTACGTGATGTTTTGCAACAATACAGATTGCCTATGGTTTATTCCCTTGGTTGTGGAGTTATGGGGGTTTGGGTTCACGGGCTTATTAGGTTAGGATATTGGGTTGAATGTTTATGGGATTTGGTTAATTGGATTAGAGTTGGAAGCTGGAGTCTTAAGGTTATGTGGTTTAATTGTTTAGAATATCGATTTTTTTGAGGTTATAAAAAATCCTGGTGCGATCGAGTTAAATGGGAATCCTCAGATTCGCATTCGGTGACCCAAAAAACGTATAATAAACATGGTATGACCTCTGGGCCCGAAACTCGATTTTTTTTTTATGCAGCTATAATAGGTTCATTCTCATCACGTTTTACCCCATACATGCTTACACGTTCGTTACATCGGCAACATCAATACAGGAATAGGCAATCACAAAACGGTATCATACTCTCAAATTCCGAACTACCTAATACTCTGGTATCCAAGGGTTGAAGCCCTTGACCATTCAAATACTAAATGCTTGGTGCAAGCGACCCCTGTTATTATGATCATCAATTACGCGTACAAGGCTTGCACCCCAGTTTCCAAATGCAGAAGTAAACCGACAAGGAAGAATTAACGATTTTCGAAAACTCCAAAGCAATCCTATAAAAAAATTTAACAAACGAATATGAAGATCCATTCCTTCAAGTGAATCATGAATTTTATCAAGAACGAGACTTTGCAAGGGTGAGAATAATTCCGCATCTCGGCTTCACCTCGCGCTCTACAACCGTAAATATATATCCCTAATTGACAACGCTCAAAGGGGGATAACGATTCGAGATATCGATCTAGCAGCGTGGACTATCGAGGAGGATCAATAGCCAGCTGACTGACTGACAGACGGACACCCTTCGAGCATCTTCTTCCTCTTCTTCGCCTACAGTTTGAATAAATCCCGCGATACCTTCTGTCTTCGGTATAAATGACTTGCATCAACTCGACTCCAGTCAACCAGTTCATTAGAACTGATAAAAACGATATACCAGACGGTTTTCCTTATCATTTTTACAAAATTCATTGACACTCGGTTAAATTCGTTGTGGAACAATTGATCGATCGTGTCTCACGTCAGTTGGACTACTCAATTATGACGAGAATAATACAGTAACGCGTTTAGTGGTAACAACAACGATAATGTAGCGTCGATAATGGATTGCAGATGTGGAGGCCGCTAGTTTGGCGTAAACATCATCTCACTGTACCGCGTGTCTGTGATACTTATGGTAGAAGTAACCAACTAACTCCTTTTGTGGTTGGAATGAGTCCGGTTGACAGACCCAGTTGACCGTCTCTAAGGGACACCTGTCGCTGTCCACTTTTCTCAGGTTATTAATGACGCTGCGCTGTGTGAGTACAACGTATCCTAGGATACGCCTTTCAAGGACGTTATTTCGCAATTTCATTCTCCTCTCTCTCTTTCTTTTTACGAATCTCAAGGTCAACTCCAACTACTCGCGAAATAATTTCATACGAATTGGATCCCCGAGGGAATAAAGCTGACGCCTTCGGCGTCCCGGGGGCGGGAACTTACGGAGAGTGAGCTGATTTAGTGGCAAAAAGTATCTGAAAAAGTGGAATGAGAAAGAGAGACAGAGAGAACGAGAGATGAGGATAAAAGCTACACCTTTTTGCCAACCCCTGGATGCAGTTGAGCTGGGCTGTTAGGTCAGGCAGGGTTATCAGGCCAACTATTTGTCACGTCGAACGCAGGGATTTTGAATAAAAGGTGCGGGCGATATTTCGCGGACGATTTGTCAACCCTGAGAGGGTTTCTCGTCACCAGGAAGCAGGGAAAGAGAGGACTTGGTGCCGTGCTCGACTTCCATGCGTTCCCATGCCTGCAACTTTCGCGTCTATTTCATTCTTCAAAAGAATGAAGTCGCCGTCTCGGCCAGAACCTTCGGTAATATTTTCACCTTCTCCTATTTTCATTTTACACACCATTTTGCCCCCTTCAACACTTTCGTCCCAACAATTCCAAGAAATGGAAATTCTATCAGGCGAACTTCGCGTTCCGTGTAGGATATATTATACATACGCCATACAGATGATAAATTTGCCCGAGGACATATTTTCGTCCACAAATCATCGCGACCCGCAACTCTTAAATGACTCAGTCTGTTTAGACAAGTCGCTTTTGTACTGTGATTCGGTGTAATGTCGACCATCAACGTTTCAACAAAAGAATGAAAAGAACCGGAGTGAAAGAGATCCAAGGAAATACGACGCTACGATAATTAATAAAAACTCACCCTGGAAGCTGCTCGGATATTTCATCGAATGTTTTCATGCGCTTATTATAAAAAAAAAATTCAGAAGTTGACTTGTTTCCGAGCTTTCCACCGCCAAAGAGTCGACCGTTTTTAGTTAATTAATAATGACGCTTTAGCAGCTGAATGTTTTCACTGCTGACTTTTTTTTTTTTTTTTTTTTTTTAATCAAAAAACACACTCATACGCGGTTAATAAATCAGACTGAACGGACGTGTGTATCTGATGAATTTTTAACGCTGTATTATATTATGGCGTGGAGCAAATATTGGAGTCAAAACTGTAGAGTTGTGCAGGAATATCGTTCTACAGTATAAATAATATCAAAACTAGAACACAACCGGGGATAAAAAAACAAGAGGGGGGAGAAATCCCCGGAGATATGAAAGCAATTGTCGAGTTTGTGACAATCGGAAAGTGCTGCGGGGGTTGGAAGAGCGGGACTGAACGAAATGAAACCTCGGGGAGTTCATGGTCACGGTTCGAGACAGCAGCAATTTACACTATGAACACTTCAGACATCCAATTGAGTCGATAATTTTGTGATTAACAGATTTCTGATGAGTTTTTTCTCGACACCGAATTGCGTGTGTCCTTGTGAAACTGCTTAATTAAAGGGATCCTGGTGGGTGGAAGCACCTTATGAACCCAGCTACTGTTCAGCTCCAGAGGAGTTGGCACGGCGGTGAATCACCGCCTTGCAAGGAGAAGAGGTTAGGTGGTACATGTGTCTTGTGTGCCGTCTCTAGTATAACTGAGTCTACACAGCCCGTTCTCCACCACGCAAAGTAGGTACCATTGTCTTAGAATCGTGAACAATGAACTGCTTGTCACTGGGACGTGGGTGTGCACGCTTGTCCGGGAAGTCTAATAATTCTAATTACAATTGGATCAATTCAGAGTGGAATAATCGTCAACATATTTCTTTGAGAACACTCGTACCCTTGTACAAGAATTGTCGCAAGAAGTCTTTTCGAAGCGTGCGAGAACTCAAAATTCTTCTTACAAAGCATTGGTTTTGACTTTGTCTCGAATTGTTCGTTTGCAGAGAAAGCGATAAAGTACATTCAACCAGTCGGAACATTATAACACGACATCTAACGAACACTGACATCAGAAACCAATCGATACTTAAATAGACAGTATAAATCCATCGATATATGTCGAGAATGTTGATCCTCTTCTTCATTCACCTGATGATAATACTGGATTTTCAAGCCTGATCAGTTAAACCCTGTGTAGGGAATAAAACGACTACTAGTTTCAGAAAACAATAGTCGCCGAGATTACACTAATCCTCGTCGCCTGACAGCAAAACTTGTTCCTGAATAATTAAACGCTCAAATCGCAAGTTGGAGCGCACGTATCGCGGTAGTATCGCGTGTGCAGAGATTCCGTCTTTTGAAATCTCAATGATGCTGAAGTAGCATTGTCTATGGTTGCATCTCGGGTTCCGCTGAGCTTTGTGGCGAATTTTCCCAGTGATTCTGAATGGATGGCGTGCTGGTCTTACGGCACGGCCTTTGTTCGCGCTGAAACCAGAACGCTGAGCGTGCCGAGGATTAATTAGCGTCTGCCATAAACCACGAAGGCTCGCTGTGATCGGGAATCACCCATTTCGCGAAAAAGCGTAGGAAACATAACCATGCGTTGCCCTCGAGAGCCGGCTACCGACTGACGCTCCACCTTCCCCCACCCCGCCCCACGCTGAATATTTTGAATAGAAAAGTCACGCTGACGACCATGTACTCAGTCTTTTTCCGGTTTTTATACGAGTAGAAGGCCGAAAAAGTTGGCCAATTTAGGAATTTACACGTTGATAACCAATTACTCAGTACGATTGGATAAATCCAGCTTCGTTGACATCTTTTTTTTCGGTAGAATCAATCAGTAGGAAGTAGTTTTATTGACGATAACATCGACCATTTTACACCGTGACAATGTTTCGTTGTGGTAACGATATTTCGGAAACGACTTGACCGATCTACTTCAAATTTAGACACAGTGTTCTTGAACAGATCATCTTCTGTGCAACGGATCAAATTTTGTTATATCTATTTTTTCAACAATATGGTGTTGATTTGAGGTTAAAATTTAATTTTTTGTCCAGAATCAACCACTTTTTTTTCATTCACCTGACAAAATAGCGTGCTAATAAAAACGATAAATCTGCGAAAACGCTATCGCAAGAACACATATACGCGCTATTATACATATATACATTTATATATATATACATAACCAGCTACGTATGTACACAAATCGGGCACAGCGATTGTTGAGCGAGAATTGAGCCTTCTCGAAACTGAACTGAGTCGAGACTCTTGAATGGGCTGTGTGACTCCTTCTCGATTATATCTCATACCTTTGAGCTCCACTAACGCTTGGCCTAGCAAGCTTTCGGGTTAATCATAGTGTCCTCGTATTGGTGAGCGTACAGCGAGCAAGTTCTGCGTAGGTGCTAAGCGTTTATATACCTACCCTGGTTATACACACACGCACCCCTTCTCAGCACCCCCTCATTATTGTTATTATCATCATCTCCAACAGCCCCTGACGTCGTTGGCTCTTTGTACCAAGATTCTCAACTTGGAAATCCACTCTGCTATCTCGCATTCCGACTCGATCCTTCGCCTAATGATAATCTCTTTGTGATAATGATATACATCTCTATACACATTTATATGTACACCTATTATATGAGTATAGGAAATCATAGTCGACGATACGCGTATGCTGTGTTCAAGGTGTTCCAAAATTCGCACATATTTCATGGTCAAGAAGTCTCCAAAACTGTTGATGAGGTTTGTTGAACTGAAAAATTGAAAGAAAAATCAAGGAAGATTACCCCATTTTTCACAACCCATGTCTGGATTTTGATGCTGTTTTGTTTTATTATTTAATGTGAGTCAAGTATTCCGGAAAGTGAAAAGTAAAAATCGCAATTCTATTTGAGTGAAGAACTGGACGGTTTTCGTATCAAGCATTTGTCACTGTTTTGGCTATCCTCTTTTTCCGTTCCTATCATTTCGTTATTCATGTTTTTATCGTTTAGACCGTGGGAAAAAGGATGCTTACAAGATTGTTCGTATATAATAGCTTGAGATGTGCAACGGTTTGAAATAACGAAAAGGGGTTTCGACGTCTGAAGGGTGCAGAAGACCGGAGCGGGAAGCGAGAAGTATATCTTATTTCCGGAAGTGACAACGCGCTGTCAAATTCCATAAAGACGATTTGATATATGTATTTACCGGGTCGTTGTCGGGACTCCTCGGGGATATCGAAAGAGACTGCAACAGCTGGCGACGCGAAGGGTTGATAAAGGAGGCGTAAAATCGAGGAAAAAAATGGCGAGACGAGAGAAATAAATAGTATAATATCTCGGAAACAAATGTTCCTCGAAACATGAATTTGAAGCTGAACCATGCACTACAGAGGTGAAAGCTCGCGAGCTTTGGGGCTGGAAATTCAAACAACAGTAAAAGGATTCTATATACGGAATTTAAACTACTCTTCTGGAAGCGGAGAAAATGGAATTCGAGGAGGTAAAGCGCGGTGCTTTTACACCCTTACATGTCGGCAGGCATAAGAATTGGAAAATAGTTCGGAACTCAAGTCCGTTCTGTGCGGAATCGGTATTCATCCGATATGTTAGCATGTAACGTATTTCTAATTTACTCGTACTAATTTCAGTCCGAATTTTGTGTGACTTTGGGTCTCGATGATCCAAAAATTTCAGAGCTTTTATCGGCTTTTCGAGACTAATTTCATCTTCGCTAATTTAACCATCTTTTGTGAATCCATCCATTCTCGATCGACTAATTTTGTAAATTTCCATCAACCATACCATACTTGATTGCACATTTTTGCCAACGATGCGATTCCTGGTTCTTCTAGAGCTTTTTTCAAACCATATCCAAGCAATTTTAACCTTTCTAGCAACTCACGTTGTTCTATTTTTTTTGGGTTACTTTCTCAACTTTACGAATACTTCCCACAAAACAGATTCCCCATGGTCAGATTTTAGGAGACCCCATGGTAGGACTTCGTTGTAATTACTTCCCGCAGAACGATCATCCGCCACTGAACAGAAAACCGATCGGTAAAAAAGAAAACTGCGTGGAAATTCAAAGCACGTAACTATGTAGGGTAGATAAAAGACTAGCTGCGGCCGAAATTTCGGTCGGAAATGAAATTTTTTTTCTCATTTTTGATATAAATTTTTTTTCTTGCACATTCGAATTAGTCTTCAATCTCGCTATCAGTCGTTCATATGTCTAAAATACGTGTTCCCTATCCAAAATCCGAAGTTACTTGCTCGATCTCGGAAGTGGAAAAATTCACAAGTCGATAAATAAAACCATTACCTTTCCCTTTCAAAACCCTTCAAGTTTTGTATCAAACTTTTTCTTGTATCTCTTGTAGTTTTCGAGATATTTGCCTGGGAAATTAAAAACGGATCACCCTGTATATCGAGAAAAAGCGTTGGGGGCGCCACGTAGCGGCGAACCAAAGAGTTATAACTAGTTTCTTGAGGTTAGCATCACGTGTAGCGCCACGTTGGGCCTCCTTCTCTCTATACTCCATAAACGCAACGTTGAATATAGGTCAAATTCACGGCGTGCGAAGTGCAGTAGGGCCCTTGATGGGTGTCGGCTGGTGCCTGAGCATAAAGTGTATCTACGTACCAACGTATTAAGTACAGAGAAAGAGGGATACGTAAAGCAGGGCTTTTATTGCGGAGAGCATCGAGTCAACACCTGGAGGCAAGCAAGGTTTTATATTCCATACTTTGTGGTAGGGTGTAGGTAGTGTAGGTATGTGTGCAATGTGCATAGGTACACCAGCCACACACGGACTGTAGATGCGTTCTTGGTCTGGTTTTATGCATTTTTAAGGATTTCACAGACACTAAACTCAGCGTCAGCGCCGATCCTCCAGCTCTACGCTTTTCCGACCGTTTTTATTTTCGCGTCAGTATCTTCCTTCGCCTGCAGGGCTGCCAACGCGTAACGCAATCCTAACTCGAATGAAGAATACCTTCTTCGTTTTTTATCTCCTTTTATCTAGGCGCTTGATATTCTTATTCTCGCGCATTTCTTCACCGCAACTCCTTTCCCTCAGTGCACATCCAGAGGCTCGAATTCATCACTTGACTGTTTGTTTCGAATATTATATATACAGTTTTCGAAAATAGACATGTCGTGAAACAGCGATGGCCATAGAGTGACTGCATGGTTATTGGAAAATGTCCTCATGACGTCAGAGTCTGGTTGTCGACGCCATTTTATCACCACATAACCTAAGTTTTTCATTTTAATGAATGTGAGTCATAATTCTCGGGTTTTCAAATTATTCGTGTCACATGAATTAATAAAACGTAATCAATAACAATATATCATCGTCATTTTTGATCAGATTTTCAACGATACCAACATGATAAAAATCGTAACACAAAATCGAATAATTTTCATAATTTCAAAACAATTTAAAACGCAGATTCGATATCTCTACAAGTTTTCGTTTACAATCGAAGACTTTTTTGTAATTTCATTACTTTTCCTTCCATTCGCAAGAAAATCATTGTAGGTTACAAATATTGGAACACGTCCTCATGACGTCAGAGCCTAGTAATCATCGCCATTT
This sequence comes from Diprion similis, assembly GCF_021155765.1. Classification (NCBI taxonomy): domain Eukaryota; kingdom Metazoa; phylum Arthropoda; class Insecta; order Hymenoptera; family Diprionidae; genus Diprion; species Diprion similis. The sequence continues at coordinate 18,893,897 of NC_060114.1, forward strand.
TATCACTAGATAACCCAAGTTTTTCATTTTAATGGAGACAAATCAGAATTCTTGGGCTTTCAAATTACTCGTGTCACATAAATTAATTGAACATAATTAATAATAAACCTGTTCCACTATCCGTACACGAAAAACACGATCAACGGTCAGCTGTCAGCTTGGTTGCATTAGTTCTCTATTTTTGGACCAGATGACGCATTGCAAAGTGACAATCCCAATAAGTGGAAATTAATTTCACACGTTTGATGCTCAGGGGTGAATATTTTCAGCATCGGAATTAAAATTTATTAAACCACCTACTTCGGTAACATGACGTTACCTTTATAAAATGAAAAACGAAACGCAGAAACGTCCATTAATTTATTACGTGTTTCGGGCTGCGTGGGAAAATAGATATTGATGAATATGACACAAACTCAATTAAGAATTAATGCATTGTCGTGTTGACATTTCTCTCTTGCCTTTTCATTTCGCTTTTCCCATCATTCTATTATAATGAATATCACGTTATTAAATTTCAATATACAAAATTTCGCATTTATAAACAGTGTTGAGGATAATAAATTAGTTTCTGCAATTTTCTACTAAAAACAAAAAAAAAAAAACGTAATGATTAAAATTCTTATTCGGAAATGAATGGGAAAAAAATCGTAATTATAACTGTAATTTGGCAATTAATTTTGTTGTAAAAAAATTTCTAATCATAAAACTTTTCAATACAAATGTCATAATAATTTCTATTTTGAACATTACAATCTACAATTGTGAATTCTCAAATCTTTTGTTTTTTAAATCACAAAACCCTGTTCACAAGTGCTTCATGTAGAAAAAAACTTGTTCTAATGACATTACCGTAAAAAAATGAAAGAAAGAAACGAAATAGTGATCAAACCAAACACCGCATTACACTTTTCGTTGTCCCTAAATTCAAAGTTCTAAATATGATTCAGAATTAAAAGCTAAGAAATCTTAATTATAGCTATGATTTGAAAATTAATTTTCCTGTACAAGAATTTTAATTTTAATGAACGAACAAAAATAAACAAAATTTTGGACAAAAAGCTTGCTCATTGAATCTAACCTAAAAAAAGCAAAAGAACTGGAAATCAAACGGAACACTTCATTGCGATTCTCGTTACCCCCGAATTTGAAATCGTATTTTGATTCAAAATTTGTGCCAGGGATATTCTACGGAACATGTTCGGGGATGATCGACGCGCGAGTTCAAGGCTTGGGCTGACGGTAGCAGCGTTAATAATTAATTACACGTCGTCAAACGATTCAGCCGACCCTTTGACGGCCACCATGGACGCGGTAAACGTCCGCACGGGTTAATCGTATGTGCAACTGACACACGCGTAGCGTAAATAACGTCGTTGGTAAATGGCATGCGTCAGTTTAGAGCCTTGGGGTTGAAGTTCAACCCCTCGGTCATCTCCGCGCGTAAACGAGTTGCTCGAACAGCCAGCCGCCATGCCTATCAAGTCAAATTTGCATCGATAACTCAAAGCGCTTGGACGAAGAGGAAAAAACTTGTTGCGTGGTAAGTTTTCATAAAATACAATAATCAATTAGAATCCTGAAACACTTGAGGGAAGTTAAAGGTTTTCGAAAGGTAAAGAAAATTCTTTTAATCCTGCGCAAGAGTGATTAGTAAATGCATGAAATTTATCATAATTTGGTAGAAACCGTGAAGAAAAATTTTTTTGGCCAAATTTTCAAGGGATGCCGTCGTGCCCCAGAAAAAGAAATTTTCTTCACAGAGTTTTGTTTAAATTTCGGTGAATTTGTTCAAAGTGGAAGAAAAGTAAATTAATTTGATGGTAAAGAGACACAAAAAGTAATAAGGCTGTCGTGCTCCACCCTCCATTGTATCATTGAATGTTTAGTAGAAAAAAAAGGAGAGAAGAGTGTAAAAATAATTTCATTATTCCCGCAAAACCGTTTATGAGAGGGAATAATACGCTGTTTCCGGCCCGCTTTTCAGGTAAATAAAGTCAACATTACGGCTGACTCGGGAATAAAGAATGTTAATATTGTTTTTATGTTCGTCATGGTGTTTGATGAAACTTAATCGATATAAATGAGGATGCTGCAAAGAGACTAGATTTAAAAAATCAGGAAGTAAACAAGGCGAGGATGGAAAAGTGCTGTCACGTTTATTACAGGGACGAAAAATATTCTCCTTTTTGTATCAACGTATTCATTATACATTAGCATTCACACCAAACAGAGAGAGAGAGAGAGAGAGAGAGAGAGAGAGAGATGAATGATAAGTATAAAATACGAAGGATAAAATGTATAAGAGAAAGGAAAAAATATACAGAGAATAATGAGGGGGTAAAAAAGTGAGGAAAAAAAAAAAAAAAAAAAAAATCCAGTCGAACGCGACTTGGAGGGGTAATTAAATTGGCTTTGGTGTGATTATAACGGTCGTTAAGACACTGAACAAATATTGCAGGCAGCACGGTGAGGCTTTTTAAGGTGCTGCGGCTGCACGCTCGCCTATATAATTAATATCTGTCGCGAATATTTTTCTCTTTATTTTCACGAATGCAAGGAGAGAAAGGAAGAGAAAGGACGATGTAGAGAGAGAAGGAAGGATGCTGCGAAAGCAAAGAGCTACCGATCTCTGCACCCGCAACCCGCAACCGACTGCCTGCAGGGCTATTAAATTCATTCCCTTAATTAACGACCTCCCTCCACCCCAGACTTCATTTCGCAGGATCAATTTTTAATATCTTTCACTTTATGCACTGCAGGGATCTTCGCCTCCCACTTTTATCGAATAACATGCAGGACCTGCAGGACCTGTAGGATCCGATATGCTCCTTGCAACACCAGGCTATTGCCAACCCATCGTAGTTCCTATCGCAGGTCGACTCTTGTACTTTCAAATTCTCTCCTGTTTTCCAAAGTTCAGTTTAACCGGACGGCTAATTTCCGGTTCTGCGTTCAAGATTGATCAAATATTTTTTCAATAAAAAATATATCAAATTCAAATTCGACTTCGTACAATTAATCCCTCCAAAGTAACTCCGATGAAAAAACTTTGCCCAAAGTATCGTCACAGTGGAAACTACCAACCAAAATTCACTTTGCAACTCAGAAATCACCAACAATGATAATGTACATTCAAATAAGTACCAACAAAAATATCCTTCCTACAAAAAAAAAAAAAAAAAAAAAAAAAAAAAACAGTGAAATTAAAATCCTTACTGACAACAACGTAACCTCTTCGTGAGAATTAGAAATCAATCCTAACAATATAGAATTAGATACCAAATAACGATTTCAGGGTTACTTGTAGAGAGGGGGGGGGGGGGGCAAAACGGGATACTTAAGGAAATACTTACTTTTTGAGGCCTCAAATACGTGAAATCACATTTTTTTTCTAATTGTAACGAAAGAAAAACAAAAATGATCTTCAGATGTTGGAAGAAAATTTTTTTTTTTCAATAATATCTAAAAATTCAAAACAATGTTAAATCTATCTTTAAAAAAACTATGAAAAAATACATTACATCAGATTCTTCTTTTTCTTTATTTTTATTTTTTTTTATTTTGTCTCAACAGTTAAACGAAACGCGTTATGGTACACATAAACTTTACAGCCGCATGCACTGCGGTTTTGTGGCTTTAGTTTAACGAATATGTTTAATAATATCCCTTCTGCTGTAGATTATATGAGTGGGTAGAGAATCGAGTTTTGCACGAATACAAATTACGAATGATTCAAGCCAAATTGTAGCAAATGCTGTCGGCCAATGGTTTTCAATTAGTTAGACATAACTGGCTTATACCACTCTGCGGTCGTTTTAATGATGAAAATTTCATCCCAAATACAGCAAAACAATAATTTTAAAAGCAAATTTGTGCCACGACCTTCTCTTATTCGTGTGATATTTTATTTTTTTTATTTTTATTCAATCAAATTAAATATTGAAAAATAATTTTCGTCAGAATTATACCCACGAGAACTGTTTTTTTTTTTTTTCTATCGTACATGAAATTTTTTCCCCGAGTTTCTTGATACAGTAATAATAATAACGGTTTCACGTTCCGTTTCCGGATCACTTGAAGGTTCCTGCAGGAGGATGACCGTCGAGTCAAGCCGCAGGATCGAATTTCTGCACTGTAAATTGTCCTCGCAGTGGGTTTGTAGAATTCTTGATCCCGTAGCGCAGTGCGAGTAACCTAAGTGTATGTATCACGCGAGTTCCCGGTAGCTCTTGAAATTACAAGGGAACAACATTTGAATTATGATCGTCGCAACGATATAAAGTAACCAGTCTTACACTTTACGACCCACTAAAAACCACGAGATGGATTCTGCCCGCGGAAGGTCCGAAAACGTGAAGGAAGAGGAGTGAAAAGAAGTCGAGGAGAACAAGAAGGGAATTTTAGTCGGACCATTATTTCTGCTGGATGATATATGGGCAGGGTCAAAAGTTAGAAAAAAAGCTTTTGTTTATTTATTTTTTTTCTCATTCCACTTGGCATCGTGCGTTTTTTGGGCAAGAAATTAAGCATCGAATCTACAGCCGCCGCGCTGATTTTTCGACGAAGAAAAAGAAGAGGCCGCAGTAAAAAACGAGGCGAAATTCGTGAGATTTTTTTTTATTCACTTCGTTAGGCGTTTTTATGCAATGGAATTTATTTAAAGGTTCGTTTTTGAATGGATCGTGTTTCGGAAATTGGCTAACGTTGAGGCCTCGAAATATTTTGTATGAATAATTAAAATAAAAAAGCATATTTTAAAGATAGAAAGATAGAAAGATAGCGAAGGAAGCAAAAGTGGGAAAAAAACTTGGATCGCATGTTCATTCTGCTTTTGAAATATTTGAGGAAATCAATTTTTCTTCTCAAAACACGAAATAAAAGAATCTTTCGATTCTAAGGACTAGAAAGTCTGCATCTTCTTGGTCTTCTGATAAAAATTTTAGCAGCCTAGAAGCGAAAAATAATTTAATCTCAACGTTTCGGGGTGTCTCTGAATCAAATAAAGATGATAAAAATAAAGCCTCTTGAAGTCTTCCAACGGATCCCAAACCATGGCTGAGAATTTTTTCGCATCATATTTCCATTCGGAGGGAAAAACTCTGTGGCTGACACAAAGTTGAGAGAAAGAGAGAGAGAAAGAGAGCCGAGTTTAAGAGTCGAAAGTTTTTGGGGGTGCGATTAGGGGGCGGTCAGACCGAAGGTCAGAATTTTTTGTGTTCCGTTTTTTGCCTTCTACATCATAGATTTCTTTGACATCTCAGCTAACAAGCGTAAGGAGAACTACGAGATAAATTTTAGCACCGTTCTCCCGACAGCTTGAGAAAAATTCTTAATGTCCCGAGGCTTAAGACCTTTTCATTAAATAATAAACGACTGGGGGATGAAATTTCTGCTCCTCTTCTCTTTCTTCGCCTCTCTTGAATTGCCAATTTGGTGAAATAGTCGATTTTACCGTTATACAAACGCGATTGATCGATTAGACTGTTTTAAAATTACTCAAACAGCAGGATATACGTCTTCTAAAATCAAAAATGGCACTTTAAGTCTCCCGTTTCGACGAATAATTCTGTTCTACCGGTAAATATTGCTGGAGATTTATTGTTTTTTGATTTATCTTTTTTTTTTTCAACGTATTGTTGTTGCCTCTTCGCAGGAGTTTCGATTCAGAGGATCGAGCTGATCAATCCCTGAATTTGGAATGTAGTTTCAGGCACGAAAGGCCCTTCTTACCATTATTTTAGTTTATCGCCTTTCACTCTCGTGTTTCCTGTTTTTCTTTTTTCTTCTTCATCTCGATTCTGCATCAACCCCGCAAAACGAGGGTTGTCTCCGGCGCCTTTTAATACGACGTGCGCAGACAAAGGGCGACTAATGAATTGCTTTTTACGGCCAATCTCGCGGATCTGACGTCGTGGCGGAGGATACTAAAGTACGACGAGCACATACGTAAAGTACACCCACAGACCAGGGTTATTACAACAAATAAACCAGCTTCAGAGACGAGTTACACGCGCGTCTCTATATCTCGTCTGGGAGTTGAATCGCGTATACACGTCGTATATCGTGTAGATAATGAGTAATTACAGCGAATGGAGATTTATCCTGATTGTAATTGGATCGAATTGCACGATCTCGTCACATAATCGACCTTGCGATTCTCCATCTTGAATCTACCGTTCCGCGAAACAGCATCCGTGATTCAGATTGGATCCAGATTTTGGGGTTTCCAGAGAGCGAGAAAGAGAGGAGCAGAAGAGCGATACGAGAGAGTCTATTAAACCGGTGACAGTTTCACTTCGATGCTAAACGACCCACGATATTAATTAAGGTGGAAGAGCCTATTAAGTGTCATGTAGTCACTGTTCGTTGATGGAGCCATCAGACACGAAATTGAATTAAACGGGATCTAATTACCGCTACGCGTGGACCGAGAGGCCAAGCTGCGACGCCGGCGCTTCTTCCGCGTCGCAACGCTCCGAAAACCTGGGCTGATTCGATTTACGTTTTATTTCGCCAGCAGAAGCTCAGGTGCAGCGGAGAGACCAGAGAAGAAATTTTAGGCCTCTTTTTCGACCCCGAGAAAATTACGACCTTCGTTAGGCTTGTACAAGACCTTTTAATTCTTATTGATAGATCGGGCAATCGTGAATAAAAAAGTCTCTCGTTTGAATCTCAAAACTGTATTCAAGTTCCGTTTCTGATTTTCTAGGTCCGATAAGTACACTTCACCGCAGTGATTCTGATATGACTAACTTTTTCGATTACTCGGTTAGGTCGGTAATGCAGAATCAGCCCGCAGCGCCACCGGTGGCCGGTAATGAACCAGGTTCAATCTTTGCAAACATTGCATAAGTCAAGATAGTTGAACTTCGTATTTTAGGGTTAGATTGAACGGTCATAGATTATGAAGATTATTGAGGTCTTGACCTCGCTGTAAAGGATAGGAAGTGAAGGATATTGGAATTAGGTGTGCAACTGAAATATTCTATTTGTATCGTCAGATAGAATGTCGAAAAATAATTGACACGTATTTTTTCTTTTTTTGATTCAACGTTCCCTAACAAAAATATAGCAATTTGAAATTGATACGTGACGTCACAATGTGCTTAGATATAGATATACTACACTATGAAAAATGCATAACGTTATGACGTCACGCGGAATTCGACTTGCTATATCTTTCTTAAGAATCATTGAATTGAAAAAAGAAAAAATTGGGACTTATTTGACGCTCGGAAGCCTCAGCTGCAATATTTCTGGTTTAGACGTCAGGATTCAATTTCGATCTAGAATTGCTTAGAATTTCGAGGTTTCGATCGAGCTGTGAGTATCCGAGACGTATGAATGACACCCAAATTCGAGTCTAGGAATCTGAACGACAGAGGAATAGAAGGATATATGAGAGATTCAAACGAGTTCTAAGATTTTTACTTGAAACGTCAGCAAAGAAGCCTGCACGTAAGAGGAAACCGAAACTCTCTTCTGCTTCCGGTTTTTCCCTACCACGCTCGAGCTTTTCGAAAAGCCGGATCCTCGCGGTTTACGGTCCCGCCATGGATCCTGGGATTTATAGACGAGATTTGTAGTATTTTGTAATGAAGTGCCCGCCTGCACCGCTGCGCGTGTAATGGAAGGAGCCGAGGAAAGTAACGCCAGGGTTGTAAACTCTGCAATGGAGTAAGATGCGACCCTTACCAGCCTGACTCGTGCTTCCCACCCATGCAATGCGCTGCAGCGACGTCGTTTTACGGTTTCCACCCTGAGCTTTCTCCCTCCTCACTCAACCGTCAACGCGACATCTCCGAAAGGTGAGATGAGTCCGCAAGCTCCGACGGCCTCCGAGTAGACAAACTCGCAAAAATTATGAGCACAGTCGAGAGGGTCAAACTTGAAAGACAAATTAAGGTCGCTGATTATCCGCGAGCTTTCTTGGTCTTCATTTCGACGTCTTAATGGAAATTTTTACGCGCTTCTTGAGGGCGTCTCGAGGCCAGCTGCGTAGACTTTATGGACTCAGTGCATGTATAACAAACTACCGAATGGTAGACGTACCTACCTACTCTGAACCTCGAGTTTTGTGGCACTGAACTTTAGTTTAGTTTATAGTCGCAGTTTTCCACCGGGTTATCCTTACTATCCTTGCTTTACGCTGCTTAAAACTTGCGAAACTCTTGCTGATTCACAACTGATAGCAGCTTACCAAACTTCACCCTTCCTCCTCCTCCTCCTTATCCTCATCCCCAACCTCCCGATTCTTCGGGCGGCTCTTTCGTATATCTCGACCAACTACGAAACTCTTCTGTTTATGCACTCGTACCTTAACGTGCACTCAAGACTGGCTAATGAATTTAACAGTTAACTTGGCAGGAGGCGCAGATATTCGAGAGTTTGTCAAACGTATCAGGGTTGAAGGGTTTCGGTGAAAGACATTGCGGTTTCCTTATACTACGGCTTTTATCAAATTCAAAAGGGTTCGATGGAGAAACTTCACTGAGTTAGTCGATTCCGTAAGAGGATTTGGATTGAGGAACTTAAACCTATGCGTGAATTAATGTTTTTTTTTTCGTTATCTTGCTAGTTTTATACTAATTTCTTTCCTACCGTTTCCCAAACAACGAATTCCTGAAGGATCACCAAAAACGGATATGAAAATTCCCCGAAAGATTGGGTTAGGTGCAATTACACAATTAGAAACTATGAAGATATTGTAAAAATTTGGAAAAGTCAAGATCGACGCTTATCTTCAAGGTAAAAAACTTTGTTCTCTTCAATTATGCTGTATGAAAATGCAAAGAATAAATTTTGACTATTGAATGTGAAGAAAAGAATTTTTTTCAGAAGTTCGGTATAATTTATATTCCACAAGGAACAACCTTTGAATAATTTCACAACCATCATCAACTTGGAGTACGTGATTTACGAACTAGTTCCGTTTTTCGCCGCTGGAGCGAGTGTCGCATTCTTCTCTCGCGAGAAAATTCAGTTTAGTCAGGCATGGAAAGACTGTTCCAATTTTGAAAATACACCCTCGTTTTATACGCGAATAAAAGCAATCTAAGGTGTGACCTAACCTAAAAATCGATCTCGAAATGACCTCCCCCACGTTTGGAAGAAGCTTAAAAAATCCGTAACAGTCCAGAACGGAGTCACGTGAACGGAAAGAATCTTTTCAAGGTTCATTCAGGGAGAATATTACGTCAAGAGTCACTCGGGCGGCGGTGCCCTTGTCCGAACGAGTACTTGCAGCTCGTACCCTTTTTGAATTTTCCCCCAAGTGTTCGAAGAGCCTTGGCCCTCGGCTCGCGCCGACGGAGAACGACCGAGAAGCGAGAAGCGAAGGGCTCTTGAGCCCCGACGGCAAGGTGCAGTCCAACCCCCCCTCCCTTCCCCTCCAACCCTCGTCCCGTTCCACGTTAATTGCTTCAATTGTACCTTACGCCCAATTTAACCGGAAACTTTTCAGAGGACGTTCGCGCTGCGCGTCCACTTTAAGTGACGTCAATAATAATTGCGCTCTCCTCTCGATGGATAGGCGTCCTGCACCTTGAACAAAGGGTTGCAGCTCTTATTCCTCGCCCCTTGAATTTTCCCTCGGCATTCAAATACCTCTTTGGATTTCTTACTCGGAAGATTTTCTTCGTTATCCTTGCGGAGCTAACTCTGCACGTCTCGAGGGTCAGAAGCGGCGGAAAATACCGCGAGGAATACTTTCCGCTGGAATATTGCTGTGTGACTCGTCTGTATATTATACCTGAAGAAAACGCTGTAATGGACCATAACTTTTACCATATACAGTGTACAGTGTATGGGTGTGTCTGTATTTTGATGGGTTTGTCATTTTACGGCAGGTAAAAACAAAAGGAAACTTCTTTCTGGGTTGTAAAAAAACTCTCTCTCTCAGCATTTGCTTACGTATCTACATGCATCTATGTACATATTTATCGTAGATGCATGTCCGAGCTACGCGGGAAATTTGAATTTCGAGTTTCACGTCTTTTCAAGTGTAAGTCCTTAATTTTGTCTTATCTTCGTAATTTCAATTTTTTCACGTATTAGTTTCAAGATATGTAATTGGTAACGTAATTTCTGTAATATCGGTATATCATCTATGAGTTGAACAATTTTGTCAACCCCGTCTTAGACTAATTAGTCAATTTCTCTGTCTGTACTGTTGCCTCGGATTAATTACGTAAAAATCTATTTTGCGGTGCATTATTTTTTTTTTTTTCCAGTGATCTGAAATAACAGGAAAATCGAGTGAGTTTCACATTTAATTTCTGTTTCTCGTTATTCAACGTGGACAAATTTTACAATTTATACGTCTGTGCAAGCGGTGCAAAGCTGGTCGAGCAGATTTAGAATGCATATGTTGGAACACGTGTGTGTATGTGTATTATGGCGGTATACGTGTATTCTCCGTGAATTCGCATTGAGAATGCTAATTTTATCAACAAGTCGAATTCCGTGCACGTGCACCAGGTGTACATATATAGTCCGGCGATTGGGTTCCGCTAACGAATTGGTGAACTCTACTAATTGAACCTTTCAGTTTGTATAATTTCGAAAAAGTCTACGTTAAAATAGGAGGGGAGAATAAGAAGTAGATATAAAGTAGAGTCCGGAATAATATATTCTATACGGATTATTCCGAAAGAGCTGAAAAATTTAGAAAACGTTAGAGAAAAAAATATTCACAAACTCGAATCCCAGCTATTATATGAGGAATGGAAATAAAAAGTATCGGAAGACGAAAAAAATTGGCATGTGTTGAAAGCAGAGAAAAAAACAAAAAGGAAGTACCTCATCACCCTTAAAGGACAAAAATTAGGCGCGTTGGGTATGGACCTCTGAAAGTACGGCTGGCTGCAGGAAAAAAGGAGGGAAAATGTGAAACTACGGTGGGAAAAACTCGGATGAAAATAAAATGACTGTAATTTCATTAGCACGCATTAGGAATTTTAATTATACCAAGGCTAATTGTGGCTTGCCCGTACATATATACGCCTGCAGTTAACACAGGACCACCTTAACTCGCCTAACCTGAGCACAAAACTCGCTCGCGCATTGAAAATAACAGTGTAAGCTGGTAAAATATGAAAATTTGAAGGCAAAAAGATCTGGTAATTTGAGGAACAAACATGCGATGAACAAATTTCGCAATGAAATTTCTCCACAGATTTTGAGGGATGAAGGAAAAATGCGAGAGAGAGAGAGAGAGAGAGAGAGAGAAAATAACAGTGTGAGACTCACAATAGTGCGAAAAAAGGCCACGAAACATAAAACCTGACCAAAAGACTCGAATATCCTATTGAAGGCACTTGGCATAGGAATGTATTTTTTAAGGACGACGGTGCTCTGCTTTACCAACAGAACACAAAATCAATAGGATTTATTGGCATGGCTGATGCATAGACGCCAACGGGTGTATGAATTCAAATAACACGATGCAGTTCGGGTCTGTACAATGATTGAATTTGAATTTTTCCAGCGCATTAAATACGACAAAAGAAATCTAACCAAAGTGGGAGCATTTTACTATTTTCATTGCACGCGAATCGACCTCGTATTTGAACTTTAAATTTTTACTAGCATTTCGAAAACGAAAAAGAGGATTTCGGAATTTCGTGTTAAAGGTCAGACATTGTCATCGATCATACGAGAGCGAAAAATTTGTAAACTTCAACCAACGATTGTCTAGCTTCAGTTTCTTATAAGCTCTCAGAAATGTATTAGTGAAAACTTTTTTCCACTCGATTGGCCTCAGAGAATGGCTGACGCGTTTATGGATACCTAATCGCCGAATCGATCAAAGCTCTGAATCAGAATAAAAAAAGACCTAATGTAGGTAAAAAAAAAGCAGACTTGACACTGTCTCGACACTTGAAATTGGGCGGCTTAATATTTTATGAAGTACGATTATTTTTAGTACCTGCAAATTCTGCGGATACGTAACTATCGAACCAGTTTCTGCGTATCGTGAGACCAGAAGGACAGTATCAAATACAAATAAGCGTTTAGGTCGTAAAATTTTCGGATTCTGAGTGCTTGCACTTTCCGAACCAAAATAATAATCCTCGGTCCGTATTCCTTAACCGTGAATACGACCTTCAAGTTTTAATTGATGGTAATTAAGATCGGGAACTGCGATTAAGAGGTTGAGTAGCGTTTTACAACCATATCTAATCCGCCAAGTTATTTCGTACTCGGATAGCCTTCTCAGCCTTCTCGCTAATGTCTCTCCGCTCGCCTGAACGTCGAGTCGTTCGGTTTATATTTGTATACCAGTCTGCCCACCTGCAGCATATTTTCATTTCGTATCAAGCGCAGCAGATGTTAAGAAAAAAAAACGCATAAACGAATTGAGAGTAAGGAAGAACAGGAACGAAATAAACTGCCCGCGTTAAGGAAGAATCTTAACCTCGAAATTGATTTTCCTACAGTTTGAAAATGGAAAAAGAAATCAACGCCGAGCTTTTCCCGAGATTCTGCAATCCGAGAAAACCGAGTCGAGTCGGTTAACCGCGTAGTAACGGGTTTGGCATGAGAACAGCGAGTCTATTAAGACCTAGTTTCGAACGACCGCAACCGTTGACCGGGCAGCAGACCGCTATAATTTTCCATCGAAAGGTTGGAGGACCGGCGTTGCTATCCCAGGTCTGAGTGAATGCCGGGCACAGGAAACGACGCAACTTTGGTAGCAATCAGCTATTGAGAAGTCCCGAGTTTTGCATTTACGGATATCATGATGGGCGGAAGAGGTTAGGTTTGGGGTGCTTCGTCTCTGCACCGCGACGATTGATCGACCTCGACGAATCTTCGATTTTTAATGTATTCATACCGTGTCTATTGACATACCGTCATGTGTTCTTCATGTTTTTAGTACATTGGAAGAGCAATGTGTGGTCTGGACTTCGACACGAGGTTGAAGTTAGTTACGTTAATGTAACGAAATGTACTCTTTTGATTTCTTGGAGTAAGAATTCACTTCAATGGACTGGAAAATCACTAAACGAGAGTGAGAACACTGCAATTCCAAATTGAATGGATATTTCACTCAAATAAAGTAAATGTTTACTCAAATCGAGTGAAATTTAAGGTGACTGTTCACTGAAAGCGTTTGAAGTGGAAGAGTTCACTCATATTCATTCCACCATGCGAGTTGCGTGGTTTTCACTTCAATGAAATTCAGAGAGTACACAAGAGAAGAGTTCATTATTGTCGAATTTTAGAATGACTTTCGAGAAGTTGGTGATGCTGAACGTTTTTGCCAGTTTTTTGGCCACGATGACATTCTTACGATATTTTTCTCTCAGAAGGAGAGTATCAACAACCCTAAGCGTTTCAGCAGAAACCGTGATTTGGTATTTGTGATGAATTTTAACACTACCATTACTTACAGTGTAGGTTAAACTCGTGCGAATATTAGTTCGCTGAACCGCATCGCAAGTGTTTCATGAAACCCGTTGAAAACGATGCAGAGTTGTTCCTTCTAGAATAGCATACGAATAGACAACCGTGCAGAAGAAAAAAAAAAAAAAAAAACGTGGAACATTCAACGAGTCCGGGCTTCCTTTCATTGGATTTCCACCCCTCAGAGCTGGGCAGTGGTTTTAATTAAGCATTGCTGAAATGCTTATAATATTATATTACACGAGCTCGCAGAGCGTGACCATTAACCGTAGGAATATCTTGTATCGCGGTGGAAGGTATTTTCTGATGAAAGTGGTAAAAATTTTTACTCGCTTCGTATGTTCTCGCTGAATTGTAATACCTACGATGCTCGGCGATAATTATTTCAACTTCAAAAAATCCAGTCGTCGTCGGTGTCAAATATGACAGGGTGTAACTGTGAATTGAGGATAATTTTCAACCTCGATCTTCTCGCAAGGATATATCGACTTCTTTGATTAATGGGATACCTTAACGCGCTTCTTACCAAGTGGCGAAACGATCGAGCGGATTTTTATATCCCATCTATTTGATTTTGATAAAGTTTTGATTGGCTCGGTAGCAATTGCGGAAGTGATCGCTACGCTGTCGTTCAGCTGCGGCGCCGTTCGACATTCCGAGGGATTTTCCTCACGGTCGATAACCCGTGGAATGAATTTACTCAACTCAATCGGTACGGGCTGGCCGCGTATTACACGTGTGCATGTGATGGCTCGGCTGTTATCTTATCAATAATGCCCGGCCTCGCGTGGCTAGGTGAGTGATAAATGGCCTGGGGAGGTCCGAGTAGCGTTTTCTTGAACCGGTGAACCGGGCTTTCGAAATACCTAGAATCGTGGTGACTCGGAGATAAGCTGATGACCATGGGAATGCGCCGCAGTGGTTATAATTTTTTTTCAGCTGATATTTTTCTCGTCGTCCTGGCCCAGCTCTCCATGCTTGGCATGGTTGTATTCTCAAAGAGATACGTCGAGGTCTTGGAGTTGGAAATGTACACATCGAAAGAAGAGGATGAAGAAGGAAAAGGAAAAAGAAGATGACGAGAAGAGTCGGGACAAAGTTCTTATTCAGTGCAGGGTGCAGGTACCAGGAGTGGTGGCAGAAGTCGCAGTCACCCAAGTAGCGATTTTAGTTTAACGAGTTTTGCCGGTAATCATGCAACCGCCGCAGTAGTAAGGAAACTGCATCGCAACTTCAACTCCATTTAATGTGACCCTGCAGGGAAAGCAGACGCATTGCGAGCAAAGATCCAGAGTTTGAGATTGAAAACGTGAAATCACTTAGGATTTCCATTTCCGAATAAGAAGTAGGTTGAAGCTTCTGTACCAGAAGTACATTTGGTATTTTTCAAAACCATTCCACCACGTCCAGACGACGCGACGTCAATCGATGACACTGCAGTCCTTTTACAAATAGACATAAATTCATACGCCAGGAAAACGCCAATCAGAATTTACAACCTGCACTCCAAGGGTGAGTGACACTTATGGATAATATCAGGGTGTATGAAGCGGTGTTTTGATCCGTGTAACGGTCGAGGGGTCGAAACGACGGTATATTGGAGCTTACTTCGCCGTTAGATCGCACCCTTAGATCGTCGAAGATATCGCTCGTCAATGTTTACGGTCTAAAGTTGGTAGGTACTCGAAGGATGAAACAGGCTGACAGTGACCATGTTTTAAAGCTGTGAAATACGTGGTGGCTATCTCGCGAAGTAAATTTGAAGAAAAATGGCGAATCCTGAACGGAATAGGTGGGTTATGGGTACTGAAATTGCAGCGTGTCCGACCGGGCGAGGAATGTTTGGCGAACAAGTGGAGTAATCGGGATTGGACGGCGAGTCACGAACTGGGTAAATTGGTATATTGGATGTCCTCCGGTGTCAGAGAGAGCAGAGTTGCCTGTGCACTGGGTGTACATAACAATGCATTGTGGAGGAGGAAGATGCGCGTACGCTTTCGCCAAGCAAATGCCCTGATCCCTGGATTCCCTCATACAAAATTACCCCGATTTAGCCACGACGGTGTCCACCAATCTCGGCTAATCCCATATCGAGTGTCTGCTGCTCGGTTTCAGCAGCATCAGCATCGCTGCCAGTCACTACTCGGTTTAAGCTCCGCTTGCAAAAACCGCGATAGTAGCTGTGTAGGTATGCGGTACGGGATGCCGGGAGGCGACAGGACGCCTCTCAAGAAAGAGAGAGAGAGAGCGAGAGAAGGAATACAGAAGAAAGGAAAAAACATCAGGGACATCTCGGGAGTCCCAAAGGACCGGCGACACTCCTGAGCCACTCACATTCTTATCACTTTATTACACGCATCTCTCATGTTCACCTTCGTTCACTGAAAGCCCCCTCCTTCCTACTTCGCGTTACTTCGCGTTGAGTCACTCCTCCAAGGAATACCTTTGCTAATGAGGGAATATCGAAAGGAAATAAAGATTAATCAAGCGCTTGGGTTCCCGGAACGATTTCTTGTGGAGTAAAAGAAATATGTGTAGGTAATAGGTATGTACGTTTCATTGTACATACGTGCGGGTATTCATCTGTCATTGCAGATTACGTCGAATCGACGAGATTAACGGAATTTGTGTCTTGACAGTTTTGAATCTGATGCTAAATCCTTGTTTCAAACTCGCTACGTTCCGGGAAACTTCAAGGCTCCTAGGTAAACGTAGAAGTCTGGAGAAACCGAAAAACGAACAGTAGAAACAGATCAAGTATCATTGACGTGACTTCAGCCTAGTGCCAAAACTTAGAATTTAGATCAAAGTTGAAGAACTCAACTATCTTCAGTGAGGACCTTTTAATCACATACCTACCGCAGCTCAAGCATGTAAGGTAATGTTTGGGTAGTTCGTTCGTCATTAATGCTAGCGGAAGTAGGCTGTTCATCTTGTTCCACTGCTTTGTCTTACTAATGGAGTTCTCATGATGATGCGGAAAGTATCCCACAAATCGCGAACGTTCAATCTCCACCGTGCAGAGGTGTTGGCTAGGCCCTTGGTGAAGAGTTACCTCCTGGTCTTGACTTGTCGAACGCAAGGACCGTAGATAGACAATCAGACAAGAGAAGGTCAGTGGATGAGGATTTTCCGTAGGAACAAAAACGGCGATTGCTTCGTCAGAGTGTGGTGTAAAACCTACACACTATACACAAATTGGAAAGAACATGGCGTCCCTTGTCCGTTCGTCTACACATGTACGATCGTATACAGACCTTGATCAAAAGCAACTAGAACTCTACCCAGAGGACCAAACTAGGGTCAGAATAATGAAGAGATGGTTGATGCTGATGGAAAGTTTTCTTTTCGTGATTTCAGTGTCCATACAAGTCTCGAATCGAAGTGTTCGGGAGTCGATACGAATAATGGTTTCACCTGGATGTTTCACTCGCTCGTCGACGGCAAAGGATGACGAGTGAAGAATGGGACTGCAACGAAAATGGCAATTTCACGAAGATGAAAGGTTGGTACCGCGATCGGTAAGAGTGCAGAGCTCGGGGCGAAACGGTTTTGGAAACGGTGATCGCGGTTCGCGTGGAAGATGGAAAGACTAATGGAAAGCACCTCAGTCCACGAAGTGTAGAGAGCTAAACGGGGCTGACACCGAGTGACGAAGAGTGCGTGCGTAGCTTCGCAGCGGTGAATCGGTACCTGGATACCAATGCATACGACGTGCAAATTGCGCCAAGCTCGGTGTGTTTCCTTAACCGACTAAGAAACCGCGTCAAGGTTATTCAGCCCCGGTTTAACGATCAATTAATTTCAGCGCGTCTGGACCGATCGAGGCGCAGGGCGATGCATTGCTGTGGACGTGGTCAGGTGAGAATGACGGGCCTCACTCTCTCTCTCTTCTCCCGGGTGCAGGTTTGTGGGTCCGAAAAGACGGTGAAAAGGCATCGGCACGGTTGTCCGAGACAGAGAGAGAGAGAGAGAGAAAGAGAGAGAGACAGAGACGTGGTAGGGGCCCCATGAAATAATAAGGTATATATACGGTGTAATTTAGCTAAACGTATGCAACGCTCCGTCCGCTGAGCTGGTATGGCGTGGCGTCAGAGCTCCGTTCCAGGGGTGTGGCCACCGAATCGGGGGCCCCGGGCAACCGGTGACTTCTTTTACACGCTCTGCGGACGCGTCCGCGACTTCAGTACTGCGGTTTGCTACAAGGAATTTCAACAGTCTTTACGGCACTCAGGCATCCTGTAACCCCGACATGCAACCGAGCCAAAGCGCGTCCTCCTAAAGAATTTTATTCCGACCGGCTATATCTGCGAGTAACATGATCGTATAACTACAGTCGTAAATCAATGGGACTCGGTATGAGTTACAGTCTTAATGAAAACTGGTATTATTTCATACCGCATCGCCAACTACAGGCGTAATATTGCAAACCGCGATTTCTAATTACGGAATCAACTCTTCTCTTCGGTTATTCACGCAGCAACTTTTTTCATAGTTGCTACAAATGCAGAGGAAGAAAAACACGATCCTGATACAGAGTCTTACAATTTTCAGTCTTTAGAGGATAAATATCAGTCGACTTAACCTCATGTTTCGGTTTCAACGCGATCTTTTTTCCTTCAGCTGGTTGTACTGTTGCTGTTGCTGTTGCTGCTGCTGGAAAGGCAGGATCGGAGAGCAGCAGTCCAGAACGTTATTAAGGCGGTACGTCGGTCCATAATAAACCCCGAAGCTCTAATTGTCTCGAAATTCTTCCTGGCCTTAATTAGGTGATACGGAAATTAGTGATACCCGCACGCAACGTGAGTACCCGCTTCAGCTCGATCCTCAGGCAGGCAAGACAAGGCTGGCCGTAAAATTTTTAAGAACTTTTTCACCCTTTCCTTTCCGTAATATCCGTTATTGACATTCAGGGTGTTAATAACCGTCAATTGTCAATAATCTGTGATGGTCTGCGGAGATCAAAGGGTCAGCCACTAATGTTACGCGTGTAACGCAAGCTCGACGAAAGACGTTTCTCGGTTCCGTTTGAAGCAACGTCAAGTCACCACACTTTAACTCCATGAATTCCTTTAACGACCCCCATATGCAATCCATCAAACAAGTTAAAGACCTTTTCAAGTCATTCCGAGTGCCTTCACAAGAGGTCATTTAAAGTCTTTCCAAGTGTATTGTCCGAGTGTAGAGTTCTCTTCACAGGGAAAAGATATCTCGAATAATATGTTTGAGGGTAAGTACATTGAAACATCGAATAAAAACGACAAATTCAAAATCGTGGAAGAACCACGGATCAAAATATCTTCATCACCCATGGTGGAACCATGGTTACGTTCGTCCCTGAGTTATACCATGGGATGGATAGCCGTAGGGCTGGCGGTGAGTAAATTACAAGGTAGGACGGAACGCAGGCCTCCTACCTCCTCCTCCCCCTCCCCTCTCACCCTCCAAGCTCTCCCTCGGCCCCCTTTCTCCGTTGGGCTGTTCCTCATGCGAGCCAACCTGGTGCTCCTCTTTTTCCCTGAGCCGGGCACCGCAGCACCTCGACCCGAGTTGAACGTGCCGCTAGACGGAGGAGGTTCGACGTGGACGTGTGTGGATGCGGACACACACACGAGTCCTTGTGGGGCCGAAGGGGGTGAAGGGTCAGTGGCTGCCCCCCGCGATACTCTTGGTGCTACCGTCCTGCGCCCAACCCACTCTTTCGCTCATTTTCAACCCGCACCGCTGTCGGCGCTGCCGCCGATGCTGATTGGCCCCATTTCACCCCCTGCATCCCTCCGACTCCGCGCTTTGTCCTTATCTTCTTCCTACACACACCACCGACCCCGGATCAGACCGGATTAGCTTATTGCACCTAGTCTCGCTCCGGTTGAACCGCCACTGCAGAGCCTTCAAGGAGATTGACGTCCCTCTTCGCATGTCCACCCCTTTTTGCATTTTTCCACGTCTCATATCTCGAACGGTTACAAAAGGTAAACATATGGGGATTTCGTTGAGCGAAGAGAGAGACAATTTTCATCGCTACCCCTGAGTGTCTTGGCCAGCAGTTGCTTTTCGGTCTGCTCAATTTCACTCCAGGACTTGGAAACCACACTTGGAAACCTGACTTGGGTCGACATTTCCGCAAGTCGTGTTCGCAGAGAAACGCGTTCCAAAGTTTTGTCGGTTGGTTTGATGTACGATGCGTACGGTGCAGCAGGCGTGTAACTCGGACGATCGGTTATAACCATCAGAGTCGAGGTTTTTCATTTTGGCCACGGGTTTTTGCGACCCTTCACTAATTTCGCCCAGACATCTGAGCCTATTAATTTGATAAAGCTTGGGGTACGCGAAATTGCCAAGGCAAAACGAACGCGTGTAAAGAATCCGGCGTGGCTGCATACATACAGGCGTGCGCACACTTGGATGATGTATTTCACCTGTCACTTCGAAATTGCATGGACCTCAAATTATTACCGGTGTATGCCTCTCTCCAGCTCAAACTTCCCGGCGTGCACACAGATATTTCTTATCCGTTATATGCACAGGCTTGAATCTTGAATATCGTCTTACTTGAGATTCGCGCCCGCGCGCCATCCGAGTCCTTCATTGATCAGAGCCTTGGCCACCGGTTCCACCGCTCAGAAACTCCGTAATGACTGATTAGCTGATTCATTTGCCGTCCGGATTCTCCCCTCTTTCTTACACTTCTTTCAACCCTACCCCGCCGAATTGTTTATCCCACTTAACTCTTTCCCAGCGTCACAATATTGAATACCATAAATTGCAGCCGAAATTAAAAGGCTTGATTCGACGCTGCTGGAAGTCCATTATGGTCGTCATCCTCACGAAGCGATGGCCATTAGGCTAAAAATAATCGATGCATCGATTAATCGGGAAAAAATAATAGATTTATTCGAAAATTAATTATTTTTGGCCATTTTATCATCCTGTTTGGTCTACAATGCAACGTTTCTCAACGTTACAGGCTTCCGCATTTTTCCAAGCGTTGGAAAAAAGAGCGATATTATAAAACTTTTCACACTCGTCTTAGTATCGAAGAGTAAAACAAGCGATAGAGCTCAATGTTTTTCATTTAGGTAATATTTCCACGCGGCCATTTTCCGCCTGACATAACCTCGATCATAGTCACGAGCAAACGATGAAACATGTGATAAAACCGATTTAACAGTCTATTTCAATGGGGCTGATAATAAAATCTGACGTAATGAAAGATTCATAGGGTAAAAAACAGTCCCGAGTGGTAACTATATAATATTTTACCCAGATTGCCTGAGAAAAAAGTTTGTCACATCTTTGCAAAACTATTTTAATGCTCTGAAAATAATGGCGACGAAGTTTTTGTCTTAAAAAAAAAGCTAAAAACTAATATCGAGGTTATGTTTGCTGGGTTGAAGAGATTCCCTGATGACGTGAAGACACTACCTAATCAAAAAACATTGAGCTTGATCGTTTATATCAACGTTTCAATGTAAAACAAGTGATAAAATTTTAGAATGAGATCATTTGGTTTTGTTTGCCGTTAAATAAAGCAAAATATTACTTTTTTTGGCAGCAGTCTACGAGTCGCGAATTTTCAAATCCTTGTTGCAGGTTGAGTTTTGCATTTAGACACGGTTTTCCGTATCTCATTACGTCTCTCCTACTTTTTCTTTCTGAAAATTTTCCCCTCTTTTTTTTAGTTTTTTTTTTTACACCCTCTACAGGCAGAAAATGTCTCGCGTATAATATATAAGGGCGAAAATACGGGTAATGAAACTTTTATTCGCGAACAAGAGAGAGAGAGAGGGAGGTGGAAGCTTTTTCAGACTCCTTCAAGTGGCTCCGGACTTTCGGCGAAGTGTTTAAACCGCCGGAGCGACTTGCACGCAGAGTGTGTAATGCCGGTGCAGAGTTAGGTTAGGTGATACTCGAGAAAACGTATCTCAGCCGAGAATGATGCGCAATTGTAGTTAACCGGCTTGGCGTGAAAATTTACTCTCGGAGAATATAGCTTCATTTTGGTAAACAGCTTGTCTCTTATCTAAACAATGCTATTAATAAAGGCGTTTCTTCGCAGACCCGAGGGAATGGAAATACCCGGAGGAGAATTTAAGGAGGAGAGCGAGAGAGAGAGAGAGAGAAATAAAGCTAGTCAGAATGTCGTCTCTCCTTGACAACAAACGAAAGAAAATGAGCGAATCTTGAACGGTTAAACCGGATTCAAATGTATTCATTTTCGGCTTAGGTTGGTAATACTTCCGTTCGCGAGATGTGAGTTCGCTTTCGACGGTAACTCTTGTTTCTCTTTTTATGCGTGACTTACCGTAGGAATAAAAATCTATCGATCCATTCTAAGGAATGAAAAGGTCGTATGATTCTAGGAAACTTGATGGAAAGCTAATTTTAAAACGTCAGTCTTAGAAAAAAAAAAAAACTCCAGTATAACATTTTCCCGGGGAGTGAGTCTAGTTTTTGCAATAATAATCTGCTTGATGAATATTTGATTTAATTATTAATGAGTATCTTACGAACTGATCAAACAAATTGGCTCATAATACCTTACATATTAGAAACCCTTGGTAAACTAATAAAACGCTTATTTGGTATGTAATTAATCAGCTGCTCTAACTGTATTCTGAAAATCTAGCCTAGCTGTGCTTGATATTAATGAATTTACCCGAAATTCTCACGAAGGCGATTTTTTTCATCAAAATAAGTGAATTAAATTTCTAGACGAAATTATTCTTGTTTAAACAGACGTGTAAAAAATCATGAAACATCTTTTCATTTTCTTTGGGGTCTGCTTTTCGTCTATTTCCTTTTTTGCAGAATTCACTTTAATCAACGATCGCAGCTAATTGTATCAAATTATTATATCTACTATTGCCGTCTACACGCAATAAGACTCTTCGGAATGTTAAGCACAGACATACTGCCTACATAAAACAATTCAATTCACTCGCCGACGCATTACATTCTACCCCGAACAAATTTATTTAACGTTTGCTCCCTTTTTTCGTCTCTCTCTCTCTCTTTCTCTCTCTCTCTCTAATTCTCCTCTATATCTGCTTTCCAACATTCCTGGACGTAGGACGTGTATGACCAGCACATGGCGGTAAATTATTTGTACAACGAGACGTTGCTCCGAATCGGGCGAGTATAATTCGATGTGTGAACATCTGTTCAGCGTAATTCTTTAGCAAACAAACAAACGCCCGAAACGACAAGCTTATTAGGGGATAATTCGAGTTTCGAAAAAGAAAAGAAGGAAAAAAATTCAAATAAAAAAAAAATAAAAAAAAAAAATACCTCGAGGGAATAAGCAAACATTGCAGTACCAAAATTCGTGATAAATTTTCACCGTACGCAGCGTGACCCAATTTATTTTATCCACCATGTTTATGCTGCGGTTCGTATAACATGAACATACAGCCGTACTTGCAGCGTTCCTGGTTATCGGGAAGCTGCATGATTAACTCGTCGATTTTCCACCAATAATCAGGGTGCAATAATTACGGCGATTCGTGGGCATCGCTACTCGATATCTCTCTTGTTTTTAACCGGTGACCTCGGTCACAGATCGGATGACCCCCGCGGTTTATTGCAGCCCCAAGGCAGAAATTAAGGGATCATATCCTAGTGTAACGGGCCGAAAAATGGCTGATTTTCGAGATTTTCTTTTTTCTTTTTTTTGTGATAGTTGAAATGCGCTAATCAGTCTGATTTTTTCATATTTAATCAAAGTACTCATGAAGAATAGAAGATAAATTTTTGGACGGTCATTTTTATTTATTTTTTTTTACATTTTTTGCTATGGAGGTTTTTTTTTACATCGAAATTGACAAAACGGCGGTGGTTTGAAAAAAAAGTATCGAATTCAGCCTGTTTTCTCGACGTCATTCGTTAAGAAAAAAAATATAAAGATTTCATAAAAAAAAATTTCCATAGCAAGACAAAGATAGTTGTGTTAAAATTTGAAACGGATAACTTGAAAAATCTTTCTTTGAAAGCGTACACCGTTTTGAAAATACACATTTCGAGAAGAACGCGTTCGAAGTTTCTATTGCAGAATTTTCATATAAATTGTCTATTTACGATTAAACTTCGATGCCAGGTAGGTATATAATATGTCCCGTCGATACTATCGGGTTATGAAAAGAAAATTTTTTTTTTTTTGACAATCTTAATCTAGGATGATCCCTTAACAACAATTTAAACACCGATATTTGCAGTCAAATACGTTCGATCAAATAATTATTTTCCGTACGTTTATTTGTGGGAAATTGGGTTGAGTTATTATACGTATCGAAGTGTGATCTCCTCGAATTATGATATAATTTGTTTCTCTTTGACTATTAAATATTCAACACCTAATTTCCTGATAATAATCGACGACGGTTGACGATCCAAAATGACTAATTTCAGAAAGTCTGAACTCAATTAGTTCAATCGCTTACTGAATGGAGGTACGCGAACGAATCAACGCTTTCCCCATTCGTCAGAATTAACTCGCGGCGAGTCCGGAGTGTAAAAATAAAAAAAACCCCAAAAAAAAAAAAAAAGAATCGGAAAGGGCAGGCGTCGGTTTCAGAGGCATATTTTTCATTCGCACCATTTCGCTTGAAATCTCGTTATAACTCGGCGGCGCGTGTGCGTATAGATACCCAATCGTTTCTCTCGACGTTATATAATTCAGTTAGCTGCGTTGCGGACTCTTTTTTTTTCTTCCTGTTTTGTTGCTTTTTTTGTTGTTTTTTTCGTCGCTTTTCTTTTTTTCTCCTCTCCTTTTTGCCACGTTCTACTTCACAAGATTTACTCACCTCTCTCCCGCATGGACTACGTCGAGTTGGTCCTCCAGGAGAGAAAAAGCGAAGCTGTCCGCGTCCCTACGTTTCGGCGGAAAATCGCTGCTGGGATAAATAAGATAACAAGGTAAAAAGATGGGGCAAGTAGAAGAAAAAACAACCGGGAAAATACAAACGAAAATCGCAAATGAACGGGAGCGTTTTATTCCCGTGAGGAAATTGGCCGGCATCTCTTTCGTCTGTTTTTTTTTTTATTTTTCTTCTTCTTCTTCTTCTTCTTCTTCTCGTTCTTCTTGATAACGAAGACACTTGCTCTTGCCACTTGCCATCTTTCGGCCCCTCGAAAAAGCCGATGGTAAATTGTTCAAAACAGACGAAGGTGAAGAAATTTATAAAGAGAAAGAGTGGGACGGAGAAAGATTGAGAAAAAAACGGAGGGAGCGGAGGGACGGAGGGAGGGAGAAAAGATGTGTTTAAACGGAAACGGAAGTGAAAAATTGGCGGAGGTTGCCGCGATGTTTCAAGCACGGGGAGAATGCAGGAGTGAAAGAAAAGTGTCATGTCACCGCTTTCAGACACCTCGCGAAACCGGAGGAAAACTTTCAACGAGACACGATACTGTGTCTGTATGTATATATGTATATAGATACCACGTATATATAGCTACAATCAAATTACGAAAGCAAGTAGGTCTTGGGTCAATTATTATTTATACAGGCGAAGACAAACGACTCGTTTTTCATTCTAAATTCTTGAAGATGTTTCGGTAGCTGCGAGGATACAAAATGTAAAACTTGATCGGACTCGGAAGGGGAAAATTTCTTTATCGACGATCGGTAATATCGAAACACCGTCGATAAAGAGGATCGTAAATACTGAATATTGTGATTTCCAGAGACGTTTTTTCACACTTTCCATTTCTTTTTCTTCCCTTCTTGACATTAAGCTCAAACTTTGTCGGCACGGAGGCCGAAAAGGGCAGAAAGCAGATATGTGACCTCAAGCGTCGAGAGGAATCGCGACACGACGAGGCTAACAAAGTGTTGTAAATTCGTCAGAATTATATCTTTGAAAAATTAGCATACGCACACGCACACGCATGCGGCCAATGCTGCTGAGTGACCATTGTCACGGCTCACGAAATGACCCCTGACTTTGAGTCGTGATTTATGAATCTTTGTCGCGAAGCGCGTAGTGGCAATTGAAGGCTTTCCACCCCCCTCCCCGCTCCTCAGCTCTGTTCACATTTTTACTCCTGCTCTGTGTGCTCCTTTTTCAAATTCTAAACCACCGCTTCATCCCCCCACCTCCATCCTAAAGGAACGCGCCCTCTTTCCATTCTGCGTACTACAATACCTCACGCCATTCGGTCATCATCTCTTTTAATAAATATAACTAGTTTGTTTTTTACATGTAATTATCCGTAATGCACGCCTATAGACGATGATTGTATGGTGTGAAGATAGTCCAACGGCTCAATATTGGTGGTGAAAAACTATTGTGAATATTTGAATTATTATCAACTTCTGATACAAGGCACGTACAGTCCATTTCACTTTTTAGTCTTGGTTTTCGATCATGTTCATCGACAAGGTAAGTGCAATTCATGTGAGCACATGCAGGTGAAGCAATTTTTCTTTTGTCCAACTATCATCTCCTTACGCAACGAGGCAGTTAGTTTATTTATTTTCCAAATCTTGAAGAGTTCATCACAGCTTATGAGTATATCAATATAATAAATTCCTAATGCTCGACTATTTCGTAGTAAAATTGATAAAAAGTATCAATTTTTGGCTCATCAACCTTCTTAATCCGTTCCTGCTCTTGGTTCGATGCCTCGAATATTCAATCCAATTTCGATCTCTCGAGGTTGATGGACGTGTCGAGTGCAGAGCCAGAGCAGGTGGAAGTCTGAGTGAGTAAACTTACTTCTAAAATTGGGAAGAAAGTTTGGAATGAAATTTTGTGTTTACCTTTGAACGTAAATTCCAGAGAAAGTTGATGAGCTGTGGAGGGTGAGTTCGAGCCGTACGATGTGTACCGGTTCACAGAACGCGTAAATATTTCCCTCATATTTTGCCACCGTAAAAATGTGAATACATATGTAAGTTGTGAGAAGACTTTGAGAAAGAAGAACATTTCACCTTAAAAAATTTATACAGGTATTACGTGTATTCGGA
Organism: Diprion similis; assembly: GCF_021155765.1. Taxonomy (NCBI): domain Eukaryota; kingdom Metazoa; phylum Arthropoda; class Insecta; order Hymenoptera; family Diprionidae; genus Diprion; species Diprion similis. Next base: position 18,920,277 of record NC_060114.1, read on the forward strand.
AAGCAATTAAAATCATCCGAATACGCATAGGTAGACCAAAAGTAAGAAAGAAAGGGTGAAAAACGCCTTTTTCAATGAAATTTTCATAATTCAAAACAAGCGTGGACGTTGCTCGGGTGCTTAAAAAATTACGAACAAATGAAGGAACGAAAATTTCACCGCTTATATACTCGTGGAATCCTTCAGTGAGTATGGAAATGAAGTCTGTCCTACGCAAATAGCCTCGTGCATTTGTTACGTAGGTTCTGAGGAAAGGAAGGATGGAACGTAGATTATTGTTTCACTCGTTGTTCTCAAAATGTGTTGGGAAAAGTTGACCGTTCCAGTTATCCGTTAATTAGTCACTTACTGCAACTGTTCCGAGGCCGCAACGCCTGCTTGACGATTCGAGCATCCCACCGCTGCCACCAAATTTCGTTCCCCGGCTTACGCGTCAATTGACACCTCAGACGGCACATGGAAGATAAATGATATCGAAGTAGCACGGCATATTGTAACATTTGTGCAGCGCAAATCGGAGGAGAGAAAAGAGGCATGGGACGAAGTGGGCAGCAAATGGGGTCCCATGTGTGGCGTGACTGAGCACCGTGACTGTGTACTTTTCCCCGTACGCTCCGCGTAGCGGCCGTCAAACACGTTCGATAATCCTACAATATTTTTTCCCCTCTTTACGGTCTCAGTATTACCTTTTTTCTATCATACTTTTTTTCATCCCTGATACCGGAAAATACCCTCCATGTTCTCCAGACCACTTAAAAAAAGATTTTCTTCAATGTACACACAAGCAGCCACCTACGTACGCCGCCATGCTACCTTAATCCACCCCAACGAGCCTGAATATTGCTTCACGTGGGTAGGCAGCGAGCATACCACCGCTGAACACTGTGGTGACGTCTCTTCAAAGTCTAGACACCAAATTATACTGGTAGCAAAAAGAAAAGAAGGGGGAGGGGGGAGATGAATGAGGAAAGTCTCGTTAGACGAAGCGCGAACGCGTTCCGACGACCATGAGGCTGCGAAAGTACCTTTCTTCAATTCCAGAAATGACACTCAGTTCTGGACATCTTCTATCCTTATGCTCTTCTCATGATTAGAAATGATCAGTGGGAAATGCTGGTAGAAAATAACGCCTTGCTGTATGAAATTTTTTATTTTTTTTTTACGGTGTCTGGATATTGGAAATGAGGTGTTGATCAATTGGAAACTTGTTTGATTTTTTTTTTATTTTCAGTCAGTCGACTGGGTAAAAATATTCATTATTCAAATGCGTACTAAGAAAATTTTCAATTGACCATTTATAATCATAAGAGGAATAGAAACCCTGCGAATAAATACTCGTAACGATGTAGCAACTTGAGACTAAAACTCCAGACTTATTTTTTTAACAACCGATTACCGCAAGCATCTTTCTCGAGTCTGTTGAAATAAATTAGATTGTATTTGAATGAGCGGATGAGAGTGAACCGATGTTATTCCAATTGCCCACTGAAGAGATACTTTACAGGGTCGAATATTCCACAGCAGCAAACCAAGGTCGCAGGTTTCATCAGACAATCTGATTACCAGGGAAATAAATCAGTGGAAAGACCAGGCTTTTGATAAATTTACTGAATACGTCGAGGCAGCTTTTCTATTCAAGGCTGGCATGTAATACCAGAGAACTGGCTCGAAAAAAAATCTCTCCGAAACGACTTTTTAAGCTTCCATTATCACACGTCTAGAATCTGCGACTTAACATTTACCATAAGATTCGTGAAAACGCAGCCGCATCTATTTTTTTTTGTTTTTCCCGACTATGAGACAGAAGAATGAAGGCATAACATACGTAATTGATCTGTCAACCATGGCACTTTTCCTTGCGGTTTCTTCTCGTCCTGGGTCCTTCGCGCGTGTTTCAGGTGTCGCTGAGAGGAACAAAAGAATCGGGACACGAAGCTTTCGGTATTTAAACGCATCTCCTCGACGTCAGGGATAAAATATGGTCCGAAGTCCCTTTCGGGCGAAAACTGCGGAGATGAGGCCGGCTTTCGAGAGTTTCAGTTTCCCCTTACAAGCCACTCCTGTCTCCGAAGATTGTGCCCGTGTGAGCATTCATTCGCGGGAGCTTGGAACACCCTGCAGGGTGCCTGTCTCAACCGGGGTGAGCGATGAGGAGGAGTTGGATGGATTTCGCTTCGCCGCCTGGTCTCGCTGGATATTTTTTCGCGATACCACGATGTTAAAGAAGGAAGAAGGAGAATAAAAGAGACGACGAGAGGGTGGCTCGCCCCTTAAATACGGGGAGGATGCACACCGAGAATAGAAAACCCCGTCCCTGTAACGAGGCAACGATTCTATCCGCAGTCTCGAATACATCTTCGTGGCTTCCAGTCCATATATATATAGCTAGCATGAAATGATAAAACGGAATGAATTCTTGAGAAGGCAACAGGGTACATGTCTTGGTTTGGTTAAGTCGAAGATTAAGCATTAATTTCCAACGTCTAGACGGATCGTTGATTGAAATATCCTTCTCCTGAAGTAGAAATAACGCTTCTTCATACATGCACGACTTTCTTCACGGATTGAACCACTTCTGGAGTCAACCATAACCTCTATACTGTTTCTCTGATTCTCGATACATATATATTTTTCCAACGAGACAGCGAGTTATTCTTGCATCGTAATGAAACAGGTAGATGAGGACTGATGTATACTTAGATTCCCTGAATCGAATTGATCTATTCTAGGAAATCCCTGACAGTCTCTTGACAAAGGAATCGAAAATTCTGATCCTTGAATATATCAGGAATGCTCTATGCGCATATTATTCCCCGAATATCAGAGACTCGATATTCGACGTCGTTGAGAGTAATGGTAAAGATGTCAATAAGCTCTCTGAGCAAGGGGGAGGAGGGGGGGGGGGGGGGGGGGGGGTGGTGAAAAACTATTAGCCCGGGCAATTCTCACTGGGTGGCTGGTGTGGTGGTGGGCGAAGAAAAGTTGGGGTGGAAGGATTGGGGTAAGAGCGAGGGGCGAGTTCCTCTAGGTTCTATTATCGGGAAATTAAACCCACTAACTCATCCCGGGTCGACTTCTATTGGACTTTCCCTTAGCTTCGGCGGTCGATATTACTTTTGATATGATATGAACGAGGGCACTAAATTAATGCCCCACAATGCAACCTCGAGGTATAGGTATTATTAACGACTCAGCCCTTGTTCGGCTACAAGGGTGGGATCCTGCACGTCCCTCCCCCCCCCCCATCTACCCAAGCCAAATCGTCCTGCTGCATGCAGAGGCCAAGACATCTGTGTCCAAGGGAAGTGCGCACAAGTTGAAACCTTATCCTACGAGCGGAAGGAGAATCAAAAAAAGGGCAAAGGACCAAAGAAATTACAAATGCTCACCGCACCGCGGTGATCCCTGCAATGTGACATGAGTCGAGACGCGTCAATAGCCGCGGGGTTGAGAGTCCTGGCGCCACCGTGAAAAAGACCGTTCCTATACACCCTGCGAGGGGGTGGGAGCTTGCGGCTGAGTCCAGGGTGGCCTTGCGTATACGGCACGTGGTGGGCAGGGGCAGGAAAAGCTGGGTGCTTTTCTGTTTCACGCTGTGCGGAGGAGAACAATGGCCAGAGAAAAGGATGGAGGGGTGAAGCGGGACGGCCGAGGGAGGAAAGGACCCTCATCCGAGTATCACGTAAAGAGAAATATTACGAGATATTTTGTATTACGACGTACGGCGTGCGCACACCCAAACACAAAAACATACACACAAACAAACACACACGTGGAGACTCCTCGCACAAGTCGACGCTGCATTCTGGGTCTGCTATTAGGCTCTTCGCTGGAACAGGGGCATAAATATGCTCGAGCAGAACCACGGAGCGCAGCCCGGGAGGGAGGGAACTGGCGAATTTGTAAAGGCAGCTTCCAAATGAAAATTACGCTCCCCCCTCGCTCCTACACTTCTTACCGCTCCTTGTAACCTGGGTATAGATGTGTATCAGGGAATTTACCGACATCTATTAGGGCGCCGTGGTCCAAGCCTTGCTCGGTCCTCTTGATGCCAAGGAAAAAAGGAAGCGGACGACCGAAGAAGAAGAAGAAGAAGAAGAAGGAGAAAGAGACGAGTGGAAGGAGCCGGAATGACGCGTTCCAGGCATGGCGAGATATCATTCCTGTTCACTAAGGATGGCCACTCGGCCAAAAATAATCGATGCATCGATTAATGGAGTTCAAAAAAAAAAACCAACACGACTCGATTAAATCGGCGAAAATTAATCGATTATTCGATTGTTTCCTAATTTTTTGGAAGGATATATTTAAAAACGAGTTTCAAAAATTTCAGCATGTAATCTAATACTGGAAATTTTTTTTTGATAGTCTACAGTTTGATTAAAAATGTTTATCAGGTTTAGGTAAAAATATTGACTTATTTTAAACTTGTTACAATAAATAACAATCGAAACGTTAAACGCATAAAATGATATTTCTTTTTCCAAAAAAAAAAAAAAACAAAAAAAAAACTGATTGTGAGGAAAAATAATTGATTTAATCGAAAATAGAGTATTTTTGACCACCCTTACTGTTCACCTGTCTCTTGTTTGCATGTTTGGCACGCTTGTGTCACGTGGTTGATTTGATTTGTTATTTGTTTTTGTTTTTTTCTTTCTTGCCTCCCCTATTCCACTGCGTCACACATTTGCGAATCGAAATTTTGACGACTGCACGGATTAGCCGATGAAATATGCGGAGGGACGCTGGTAAATTCCGGGTTTCGAATCCCATGAAATATAATTGATACTAATGAGAAATGCTTGGCAAAGTTCCGTCATATACCTATCGAATTAATTCGGTGTAATTAGCACGGCTTGTACGTGCATCGAGGGATTCGAGAGTTTGCTCGGCGCATGGCTTGGAGATTTAACGTTTATCCGTTCAGACTTTACCACCCTTGCCGCTGCTTGACCTAGGCGGAATTTGATTACAACAAAACTCCCGGACGCTAATGGCATTGACGCTAAAATGAGAATCGTGTAAGCTGCCAAAAATTTTCTTCCCCTGTACTGGCTTTAATACCGAAGCTTGTTTCGCGCAGTTTGAAGCGTTGGAACAGTCTCAACTTCTCGCTTCCACTTCCAAGTGCATTCATTCATGGGTCGTATCGTGAAGCTGGAGCTGTCAAGGTAGTAAAAAATTTGGAATTCATCATCTCCAAGCAGGACGAAAGAGGACTGACAATTTTCACCAGGACATCAGAGTGGAGATTTTGAGGTGTCAGTTTCGAAGTGCAGGAACTGTCTCAACTTCTTGCTCATTTCCAAGTGCATTCATCCATATGCTGTGAAGATAGTAAAAAATTTGGAATTCATCATCTCCAAGCAGGACGAAAGAGGACTGACAATTCTCACCAGGACATCAGAGTGGAGATTTTCAGGTGTCGAGTATTCGGCGAAAAGAGGCCGGTGATCAGTGTCGACTGAACGACCGTTGAGCAAACAAGAGGAGGATCTTCCGACGCGAGTATATGACTTGAGGAGGCGGGAAGGGAGGCGAAGGAAATTTATTTGAATGAGGTAAGATTCGGAGTATCACCGAGAGGGGAAGTCGACGGAAGACGGCGCGTGCTTCTTCCTCAGAGACGTTAGGATGAGGAGCAATTGGGTTATCGTTGGGCGCACGGTCTTTGGCAGACGAGGATGAGGAGGAGGAGGAGGTATTAGGATCTTCGAATACCCGGTGCAGAAGAACTCGGAGGGAAGAGAAAAGGGCGGAAGCCTTACCCGGCTGGGATGGAAACTCACTTATCCTTGGTCGTTGAGGAGTGAACTCGGTGTAGAACGTACCAAAACCCCTCGCTTCCAGTTTGTTTCCGACCGATCAATCCCGGGCCACGTCACGTCCTCGATAAAATATATAATATTATAGTATAAAATCTCCGATTCTTCATAGGCTGATTCTGAGAGGAGTAAAGACTGCTCCAAAAATCATCCTTTCACACTCTTCTCACTCACCGGGATTGATCCAGCAAATTTTACACCTTTCAAATCACCAATCGAAAAAGGATTAAGAGTAAGTCCAATGCTTAAGGAGTCTCCGAATCAACTGGAATAAAAAGTTTCTTCCAAAACGACGATCTCCGAAGCTAAAACGTTGCTGTAGACACGTTTAAAGAATAATTTTACGATATAGTCCGTTCCTGCTTCTTTTCACCGCCATGCGTCGGGCGGAGTTTCGGGCCACTATCGCCGGTTATTGATTATTAATTAACACGGGCTTCCTGTTGGCGGTCGGATTGTGCATGAAACTACGGCGAGCGTTCAATCATGGCGTTGCAGCGTGACCCAATCGCCATCGTACACGAGGTGGGTGAGCCCTCCTTCGAGCATGAAGCGCTGGCAATAACGGTGCATAACAATGCTGCATGTGCCTACGGTGTGTTGTCGTTCGCACGGTCCCATATGCCAGATCTCATAGATTCGTCATCGTTTCCATGAGGCTATACAGATGATAGGGGAGGGGGGGGGGGGGGGGGGGGACATAAGCGATCGTAGAGCGTAGAAGAAAATGTGTCCTTGATTGAATCTATTTTGGGTAATGGACGATGTATAAATGATTGAGTTTCCCCTGTTGGGAATCATGCAGGACCGGGAGAAATATCGCCGTAACGCGTTGCTACGTTGATCCCCGCTTTCGATAACGCCTCGCTGCATTCTGTGCCCGATTACCTCGACGCATCTGCAATACTGACTTGAAAAATGCGCCCCACACCATCGAAAAACATCAGAACCCCTAGTGGTTGCCGTTATGAAGATGAAATAGGTATTTAAATGAAAATTTTTTATATGTTACGTTAAGAGTCGGTTATACAGAATTTCGAAAAATAATTTATTCACAAAGATATAGCTGGTCAAATTCCGCGTGACGTCATAATGTTATATTGTAGTATATCTGTATGTATGCACGTTGTGACGTCACGCGTCAATTTAAAACCGCTATACGAACTATATTTGTCAACGAACATTGAATCGAAAGAAGATGAAATACGTGTCAATTATTTCTTTGACATTCTATCCGACGAATATAATGGAATTTTTTATTCAAATAGCTAACTGCCGCTTTCCGCTCGCTGTCTATGAATTCATCCACTTTTCTCCGAAAAATAAAACAATCCGTGAGACTGTAGATGAAAAATGCAGCATCCGGAATTAAGGTTGGTGTGCTGCAACGAACTGTCGATACATGAAATCTGCGCAAACCGTAGTGAGAATTATATCCGGTGACACGCGACAGTGAAATACTTTCCATTAGCAGAGCCGGTTGAGTGGAATAAATGACAAGCGGGTGTCGTCGGTGAGGCTCGATTCCCTGCAGAGAGATCATAGGATTTGCCTTCGAAAGTGGTTATAGCGATGCTCGTTTGTGCGGCACGCCGCACCGCGTTGCTGCTGTGAACATCGTCCCGTAATACCAATATTCGCTCCGTTAGGTTAGGGCTTCATAACCGGATGGACTCGGCCCTTGTGATGCACAACATGCCTGAATACTCGGAGGGCCAGAAGCCGTAGTGGAATTGGCACTGCGGTTGAATTCCTGTGATCATTGGTACAGGATCGTGGCTACCGTATCCTCCTCACCAACCAACGCTATTGGGACTTCTGGATGGTCGTAGTCCAGTAAAAAAGTCCAGTAGGTCCGATTTCAAAATATTCGGCTTGTGGCTAGATTTTGGTTAATCGGGGTTTTCGACCCTCAGGAACTTAAATCTGAAGTGATTTTTGAGCCGCATAGCTGGGGTTGCGAGAAAACAGCGAAATCTGACGTTTTTTGCATTTTCTTCAAAAATCTGTGTCGCTAGATGAAAAATCACTTGACCATCGTGTAGAGCGGAAAATTCTACATCGAACTATATCCTCATATGTCGGAATTATTAACTTTAGAAAAAAGAAATTATTTTTTCAAAAGTCCCAAAATTCCGTCGATAAGTAGAATTTCCTTTTTCATTATTTGTTAATCCAACTCCGTTTCCGACATATGAGGGCATAATTCGATGTAGAATTTTCCACTCTACACGATGGTCAAATCATTTTTCATCTATCAATAGCAGTTTTTGTGAAGTAAAATGCGAAAAACGTCAAATTTGAATATTTTTAATTCAGACCAATTTTTACTGGACGTCACAATGCGGAAAAAATCCTGTCTGGGTTGGATGACGTCGAGACTCCTACAACGTTCCAATTTCGTAGTATCGATACGGAGCTCGTGTCGCAACAAGCTTCTGGTTTACACTGCCAGTCGATGTGTACCGGCTGCGTGTTGAACTGACGAACGTCTCTCCAAACCCGGCGTTGAATCAAGGCGACCAGGCAATTCCGTATCAGGGAGGGAAGAGACGGTGGGAGGGAGGAATCGGATGGCCCGAAGCTACGCATGCAATTACCATCGCTGATTGTATTAGCTCTGGTGTCTTGATTTGAGCCGCGGCGTCGACAGCTTCCCCAACTTCGAGCATGGATCCAACCGCTGTAACTAACTACTCTGGAGAACTTGCTCAACTGCCAACAATCCGCGATCGCATACATCTGCGGCTGGGGTCCAAAATCGGTGTTTCATTATCATCGGGAAACAATCGAACTGGAGGAAAGCACGGAAACAAAGTAAGCTTCGACCTTCATTAATTGCCACTCCTTTTCACGTTCCGGAATTTCTCTCAATCAATTCTGAGCGCGAATCGATCGCCGATCGAAGAGACGTTTTGTTGGGACAGGAGCCTAGAGCTTTGCTAATTGAATGCTAATTTGCACAATATCCGGTGTAATGTGTATACCCACCGGATTTCCATCTGCCCTAAGAGTTTCCTTTCTTTCCTTTTTTTTTTTTTTTCATGAATTGAGGAAGAAGGAAATCACGCGCCGATGGGGGAACCAGCAGGGCGGGATTTGGGCGGCGGTACTCGATTCCCGCTTTCTCAGTGCCTTATGTATATAACCCAGCCCTCCGTCCTCTCAGGACGATCTTCAGAAGAGGCGGAGAGACGTCTGGCCCGTCAATAAATGTCAATGCGGTGTAATATTATACGTCGTCGCCGCGTCGAAGGGTGAATAATAGTGTTCTCATTTTTCAGCTTTTTCTACCTTTCTATTTTATACGGTTAATTTTTCACTCACAAGGATATTCAAATCCTCCAGTTGGGCACGAAACGTCAGATTCGAGATCAAGACCAAAAAAAAAAAAAAAGAAAACCAAAATTGAGAAAACAATTTCCGACTAAGCTGGAGAGCAAAATACCCAAACGAGGCTGCGAGCAGGAAGCGCAAACACCTGGATCGTGCCCCTGGGAGTAAAGGAGAGCTTCTTTTTTTTCTCCGACTGGTCGCTAGTTAAGACTGACATTTTTCACGATTAAAACGAGACTGCAGTGCAGCGCGCTACCCCCGGGCAGAGAGAGTCCTGTAGTGATCAAAAGTTATACGACCCATTAAACAAAGCACTATGCACGAGTCTGCCGCGCAGGGTAAGGAAGGGGAGCTTGCACCCCGTGGTTGCAATCAGTTTAATATCTGCCCCGCGAGCGCGCCGCAGCCTCGTCGTTCACGATGTGTAATGGCGAAATGAGATCACGATGTTGTATGGATTTGTCACCGAGCAGAAATGGAAATGGGGTCGCTTCATTTCCCGTTTAATTATTCAAACTTCGACTCGGACCGAAGTTATTCATTCCCACTTTCGAGCGATCTCCTCCCCTAAATTCTCTCAGATCACGCTCTCACCCTTTTACCCGATTAAAATTGCCCGCCATGTTGGATGGACGCGGTTCCACTTCTGACGTCGTCCAGACGAAAACTGGTGAAAAACACGTAATCGTGACTGGTCTGCTGCCTGGGAATGAACACGTTTTTTGACAGAGTTCATCCCTCCGGTCGGAAGATCGAAAAGGAAATAGTGCAGGAGGGTGTCGCGATCGCGATGCCATATCGTCATCATTCGAATGACTCAGGATTATTAACGACCATGCTGCTTTATCTGAGCTTTGCAGGGTTGCTAAGGGGGGAGAAGAGCCGCTTCTACTCCTGCTGCTGCTGCTACTGCACTGCGAAAAATATATTCCAGGGTGGGCAGTCGTGGCGCACATATGTCGTAAAAGTTTTAGGGTGCAGAGAATTGAGCCTCGAGTCGCGGGGGCGGTTGTCGAGTCTAGGACATAATTTGCCCATTGAAATTTATTAAAAATTCACACCGCGAAAGGGATTTTCGGGTGAGTCAGGAGCGGAGGACGAACCACCCCAAAAGCTGAGTGTTTTATGCAACGAGGCCACTCGAGGTTGGTACGGCACTACACCTTTATGGGTACCTGCGGTTTATAATTACGGTTCTTAATTCGCGAGCGCCCCGCGATCAAAAGGCCTCCGGGCATTAAACGGTTCCGAGCAATTAAATCATTCTACCGTGACGCGTCTTGCCCCGGGGGCGAAAAAATTACTGTAATTTTTATAACTGCTCGTACGCCTTGCGACTTTGCATCGGAGGCTGCTCTCTCTCCCTTTGACACAACAAACGGCTTTATTTATTTATTCATTCATTTCTACCTTGGTTTGCTCTCTTCTTCGTTTGAATTTGATTACTAATTTCGTTCGTTCCACCCAGGGTTTATATCTACCCCAAAAACAATTATATCGCACGTTCGTTGAATTTGATAGCAACATTATTTTATACTCACTTTGTCTCGTCTACACCTTCAATTACAGAGGAGGACCGTGAATGAATTTACCTTCTTGGAACACAGAAATTTAGCAGAAACGGTATTTTAATTTAGAATCACGAAGATCCGCAGGCCTTGAGTCTCGAGTTTGAAAAACAGCAAAGACTCCTGACGGAAAAGGGAAGGGATTTCTTACTGGGTTGTTTTCAAGAGCTGCACTCCAGCCCGCGAGACGACCAGATTGCTTCCCCTAGCCATCGAAACTTTCCTCTCCCCTTGAATATTCGCATCTTTAATACTCCGGAACTGCACGTATACCATCTACGTCTGAGCTTAAACCGCATGCGGTGCATCACGGACGAGATCCGCTGCAACAATGCCGGAACACTATGCTCCAAAGAAAGGAAGAATACAGGAGAAAAGGAAGGAGAGGAAGAGAAGCTGCTGCACTGGATGATAATTCCTTTGTGCCTGCAGATCACTGGGAGTGGAATGCAGCCAAGGGATGGATGGATGGATGGACGACCCCGGCATGACCTTGCAGAAACAACCCTCCCCGATCTGGCGAGGATTCCGTACGAGGTGGTGTTACACGTGTTTTTCGTTCGGTGCGAGGATACAACGCGCGGGGAAAAAACAAGAGTGGGGACGCACGTCAGCGTTTAGGGAGTCACGGGGCGTAACTCGGTCGGTAATATACCGACTTGGCGACTCAAGGGACGTCGTCAGCCGGCCGTTGAATTAGACGGAAATTTCTGCCCGGCAATCTAATTAGTTGTCAGATGGTGCCTAATGCCGGATTAGTACAACCGATTCCACCCCCACTGCAGGGTCAATTAAGAGATAACCGAAATTCCATCGCGAAGCGAGGCTCTAGGCTGCCTGCCAGGTAAATAGATGGCTAGATAGCTCGCTGCCTGACTGGGTTCGTGGGTAGTTAGTCCTACACAATTATGTCCACCCATCGTGTATGTGTTATATACATATATACTCGGGTATTCCTGTCCCGGATTTACTCCACGATCTCGCGAAATTGATTGGATACCCTCTAACGTCGTGACTCGATAGAATTTCGACATGTCTCATCACGATTTGTGCCCGTATTGGCCAATAGTATGGGCGAAACATGGAAGGAATTGAATAAAAGGTACGGTGGTTATGGATCGTAGAACTCTTATGGCATTAATTTATAGATCGAACATTTATCGATGACTAACGAGAATTTATAACACTCACAAGCCTGTGAAATGGATTCGTGTATGTCAGACTTGGAAATGCATTTCCGTTTGAATGTCCAATATTTTTGGTGGTCGAGGTATAGCCGTTGACCCTGGAGATCAGCTCGAATTCCAACGGGAGTTTCGATGTATAGAGTCCATGAGATTTGCCCTTTGACAGGGAGTGGCTAGTGGGACATCAAACCTTCAGATATCCATAACTTATACATACGAATTTGAGGTCCAATTTTCTGGCCCACTGACTATCGGAGATTAACTTCTTTGTGTATCACTGCGATTGCAAGAATAAAGAGTCCCTCACCATACGTGTTGTGTGGCATGGTGATTACAGGGTGAGGAAGTTTATCGAAGCACATTCGAAGCCTGACACTCAAACGGGACTGAATTTGGATTAGAAGAGGAAATTGAAAAGAGAGCATATACTGATATTTCACAGTGGAATCAATTCATCTCTCCAACAATGATTTGCCGGTTTCAATTTCGAGTATGAGTAATATTTATGATTTTCAGCAACCATGACATCTCATTTTGATTACTTTTGTCAAAATCAGCTCGTACGGGTAATCAGAAATACGTTTTTCGGGCTTAAAGATATCGAGGAAAGCTCTTTATATTTAAATCAAGTTCAAATCGTCTCAAGCTGTCGATTTTGCACGATTAGTCTTGAAACTGTAGTAATGTGGCGGAGGATTTCGGTTGACCATACGAAACAAAATTTGATCAGTCTGGTAATACGGTTAACCGTGAAGGTTGGACGACGATTCTTGCGGTGATGGAAGGTCGAGCACTTCTCTAAAGATACACAGCTCGAGGGGTTGGCGTTGAACAGAAACTTTCCATAATTTGGTTGGACGGTAGAATTCTAAATGCGGGAATCGATCGAGTCGACAAAAGGCGACGGGGCTGGGTGGGGCGGTTGGGCGCTGGATAGAATTGAGGGATTTCACCCCCACAGTGTAGTACCATAAACAGGGCTCGTCGAAGCGTGGCCAACTAAATTTGAAATTGCTGCCTTCGAAGCTCGCCTCGCCTCGCCTCTCGCGGCTCCTGCATCCAGCTCCACGTATGTATTTATGGGGGATTTCTGGAGGTAAGGGCTGCCGTACGCAAGAGCAACCCCCGCTATACCCTACCCCTAAGACCAGGGAGAGACTCTAGTTTAGCTCAAAGCAGCGGAAGCCACCACGAGAAGTGCATCCGAAGAGGGGGACTCGAATTGACGGGAAATTGCTACGAGTGTCGCTATATACGGGGGGTGAGCCTGGGGGGAAGACGTGTAGCAGTCCGTAATATACTTCGTATTTCCTCTGCAACGATCCAGAAGTCGATATCCACACGAGCCAATCCCCAGACCGCTTATACAAGTCTAGATTTATCCGTCGTTGCTCTCTAAGGATCCGCTTCCAGGCCCCTAACGCGTTTTCTGTCAAAAATCCTTAGACAACGATCGAGGTGTCTTGATTCCCCTGCTGCAGTAGTTACCGAGAGGGTCAAAATAGCATTTGGAAAGTGCACCTCGGATTTGACCGTGATTGGAATACTCTTCTTCCATTCGTTTTCATTCTATCTTCTATAACGTTTTTTACAAATTTAACATTTTTTCAAGTTCTGAATACTCATAGCTTGTGGGTACGCAATTCTTACAGATTCTTGCTCGCTGAATCGATTCCAATAAGTCCCGAGTAACGATACTCAACGGTTTGAAAGTTGCGTTGAAGAACTTAAATAAAATTTCATGGTGTTTCAAATAAAAAAAATGGTCATTAACTAACATCAGAAGCGTGGGTAGATTTTTAACACGAGAAATCTGGACAAATCGATGACAGATGGTGTACGGAGTCGAAGGTGAGGGAAGGTGCCTCGGGATGTTATGGCCAAGGAGTTTATTTTATGGGCATTTAACCCGAAAAAAGACGCTCGTCTTATTTGACCCGGGATAAATGTCGGGACATACCTACTATATGAAGTCCAGTTTACTAAATCTTTCGTAACAACGTTCCATAAAACCCGAATTCTCTTTCCCAGCTTTTTTCTCCTTCCTTTTCTCTCTCTACCTTCTCTCTCTCTCTCGTCTCTGGCTCCACCATAAAGACGCGAACCTAAAAATGTCGACCTGTTCCACCTTTGTGCTCCGCTTCTGCCATTCCTTCACATTTCACTCCAACTGCCCGTGATTTTGATTCTTTGCATTGTTTTTTTTCGCTTTTGTTTCTCTCTCGATCTTAGCCACGAATTTTGAATGCTATCCATTCCTCAATTTTGGATAAGCAAATTTTTCTGTTTCTCTCGATTTACTTCAGTTCAATTCAATATCTATCAAAATTTTGTCGTCGACCAATTTCCAGTTTTCTTCTGCGATGTGAAATCCATCACCTGCTTGCGATCGCAACGAGATTTTCTGTATTCGAACTCACGTAATTCTGGATCAATTTCAATTTACGGATTCCAGGGGGAGAGAAGTGCCTTGCCATTTTCGAGTAAAGCTTCAAGCTCAACGGATTTGAGGCGAATTCTTGAGAAAAATCACGTATATGTAAAGGGGTGGAATCTTTGTCTCCGATCTTCTACTCCTCCCCGCTTTTTATCGCGGATAAAAAACAGTCTATACCATGCATATATGTATGTGTGGATGTATGCTTACAGCTGGTTGGTATAACGATATTCCCGCGCGTTTCAAGTATACCTGAAACGCATTTTTTCCATCACTCTTTTCCACTATTCGCAATTTTACCTCGCGGATCACGCACCCTTCTCACAATCATCGATTTTATCTTATTTGTCAATTTCACGTCCTACCGTAGAATAAAAGAGCTTTCGAAATATTTATTTATTTACTTTTATCCGCAGATTCTTGGAATCATTTGTTCGTTGTTGGTAAATTTCAATTTTTTTATTTTTTCATTACTTTTTTTTTTTTAATTTATCATCGTCATTATTTTCGTTTTTGTGTGTGTGTGTGTGTATTCTTTTATTTTAGTTCATTTTCTCATTTTATTTCTGTAAATTCTTGTTTCTCCTTAAACTTTTTTGTGATTTCAAACGGGTGAAAGATTCAACGCTTAGTAGAAAAGTACGTAGATATCTCTCATCATAATACTAGTTGAATACTAAGCTGGGAAAATGATTCTAAACAATTTTAGATTCTGAAATCGATTTCTTGAAAATAAAGGGGTAACTGAAATTTTCATTTCAATTTTTGACCGGCTATTTTTTATCCCCATTCACTTCATTCAGTTTATTTCATTCCATTTGTTATTTTTATTTCCTGGGAAAGCCACTTCCTCGGCCCCAGAGAACCCAAGTGAGCGATATTCCACGAGTCGACTATACAATATCGCATAAATGTTTCCTGAAGAGAAAAAGTAACAGAGAGAGAGCGAAAGAGAGAGAGAGAAAAGCCTCGTTGAAATATAAATTTGACAAATGGTTATAGGTTCATGTGTTATATGCACAGGGTTCGATTTATGGAAGCGATCACGATATGTTTGGATCGAATAGAAGGATCGGATTTTTTCCTCTTCTTAACTTCCCGTTTCTGTATTTTGAGAGAAAAAATGAAGTTAGTGTAATTACCCTGAAAATGAAAAATCGAATTTCCAAGCCTAGAGAATCATTTCCAATCATTTTCAGTGGACGTCCGTGTTTGTGTGATCAATTTTTTCGTCCGACGATATCCCGAAAACGAGTTACCAGATTTTGAATCTGAACTCAAAATTTCAAAATTCAAGATGGCGTACAAAAATCCGAAAAGTCACTTGATTTGGATGAAACTCGGTATTCGAGGGTCTTCGAGGTCACTGATCACGAATCTGAACTCCAAATTTAAAATTCAACATGGTGGATCCAATATGGTTGCGTAGACTGACTTTTTGGATTTTATCCGCCATCTTGAATTTCGAAAATCTGATTCCAGAATCGTTATCAGCGACCCCAAAATCCCACATCCAGGTCTCGTGCAAAACTACAACTTTTGAATTTTTCCCTACCGTGTGTTCGGAACCTTATATAGGTTATATTTAAAACGTAAGCACACTACTTGGGGAATTTTTAAGGGGATTAAAGCTCATCAAATCGCAGCAGTCTAAAAGTTAAATCGTTAATTATGAATTTGAATCTGTACTTCGAAATTCAAAGTGGGTACTAATTTCTTTCTTTTCTGTGAACTTGGAACCTGTAGTGTGAAAACGCGAAGTTCGATGGCTGATTCACGGCCAGGCTAAGTCCACTTGTTAATTTTTTTTTTTTTTTTTGTATTTATCACCTTTTCCTCCGGAGTGGTTACGAAATTCCAATCGACTCAACACGCGACAGGAGACTAGGAGTCGGCTGGATTGATTAACTCAGAAATTTCTCGGAGCGATTGCATCCGTCTGGATTTCAGGGGACGGGGACGACGGAAGAGGGAAAAAAGAGTAAAGAAGATAATAAACGGAGAGGTTCGCACCGTCCGCACCTCATAACCAAGGATTAAGGTGTTATTGCAAACCTCGGGGTGTAATAGCTGGCGCTCTAGCCACTCTCCGAACACCCATGCAGCAATTCCTCTCTCGCTCTCGTGACGCGAAATTAAAATACACCCACAGAGCCGAAAAGTTTGCGGTCCAGATGAGCGTTCGAGCGATCATTTCGATATTGAAAATATGCCCAACGTACCCGCAAAATGGAGCGAATGGCGGCCGCGTTGCGGGTCGTTAACGCCGCCATATTCATATTCTCTGTAGAATATCTCGAAAGAGAAAAGGATTGAAAATTGAGGTAGGAACGGAAAAAATCAGTGTGATTTTCAAAATTTTTCGTAAAACCATTTTTTTCTTTCTTCTTTTTAGATTGAAAAATTTCTTCCTGTTTATGCTTCTCCGATTTTTTTTCTCCTCGCAACTTTTTTTCGCACCCTGCGAACAAAAATTTTTTTTCAGCCCCCTTCTCCCTCTCATCTTTTCTCATGATTGCGGACGAGACGATCAGAGCGGCGGGGTTGACTTCAACCCCTGCGTTGAACGTCGGTCACGTTTCATTCAATCCAGTCGCCAAAGTCGTTTCCCAACTTTGACTCGGACTACTTTTTATGAACGTTTTATATCGGTGTTGAGGTTCCGTCAATACAGTTAGCTACGCGTTTATACTTTCTAAGCAGGGGGAAAAAAACCAGGAGAATAGAAACGGGGAGAGGAAGTGATAGAGAAGTGAAAAAAGACGCCCGGAAAATAAAACAAAAATACGCGGCTCGGAATATGTGACCGGATTCTAAATTCGCGTTATCTCCCAATAATTCATCCCGTTTCGCTGTTCAAACCGCTCTGCAGTTTCATCCCCCAGGGAATCAGATTCTTCAGCAATTAACGGCGGTTACATCCCGTCCGATGTCAGGATTCCTGCATTTTTTTTTTTTTTTTTTCGTTTCTTTTTTTCTCATCAACAATTTTTTCACCCCCCTTTTTTACCCCATGATTAGATTCCAATTTTAGTTTTTCTCTTCAACTGTTTCACCTGTGATATACGTTATAATATTTTACAGGTCCTTTGAACGCGAGCCAACCCGAAAATGTCGGCATTTCTCTTTTTTTTTTTTTTGCAAAAGTTCTCTTTTATCTGAAGCGCTTCTATAAAAAGGGCAATTTTTTTTTTCCTTCAATTTTCTACCGATCGATGCCAGTTTTCTCGCGTGCTTTCTCCGCCCTAGTTTGGTTTTTCCTTATAAAAAAAAAAAAACCAAAAACTTCATATTAGATAGATAATTTTCTTCAAAAGACCGTTTGATTTGAAAAATTTTGATAGCGTAAATTAGATTAGCTCGTTATCCGATTTCAAAGGAAAAAATTTCACAATGTTTAGACGTCGATGAACACTTTCACACTAGAAAAAAAAAAAAAAACTAGTGCCAAAACTTTCGGTTTAACCCGCGTTCAAACGACCCGTGAAAACCGCGAACTCGCTTCTCGATACATTATTGTTTGTTTTTTTTTTTGGTCTCCTTCTTCCAGAATATCATCCCGGAGTGAGAAACTCGTGTTCTACACGCGAAAGGAAAACGCCAAGAATTTAAAATGCAATAACGAAGTTGAAGTTTCGTCCGAGTTGTATTTCGTTGGGTTTCCGGAGCGCAGGTTCAACGTTTCACTGCGTCTACTTTGTATATGTAGGTATACCTACCAACCTACCTACCTACCTACCTACCTACCTACCTTATACCTTTACCCAACCATCGCAATATAACCAGAATCAAATACGCGGTTAGATGCCCACGAAACGTGAGCATGTGTGCGTTTTGGGTATAATAATATCGCGTTACTGCACCGGGAGATGAAATAATAACGAGAAAAGGGGAGAAGCCTGTTTTTATTCAGACTACTTTTACGTCCGGTGTTGTACTGGAAAAAAAATATTAATAAAAAATTAACTTCATTAAATACGGAAGAAAAAAGGATTATAAAAAAAAAAAAAAAAAAAAAATCAAACAGCAAATTCCGCCGGAAAAATGATGTTTTTTTTTTTTTTTTTTTCACTATCATTGTTATTATATTTTTATTCATTTTTTCCCAGGTACAATTTTTAATGAGAAGATTTCCACGCTACGCGAAATTTTCCGATTTTGGATTAACGAGCGAGTTGGAATTTTATCGCAGTCGAGAAGAAAGATGGAGAATAGAGATCGGATCTGAGTTCGTTTGAGTTGAAAATTTGTTAATTTTTCAAGGGGGTGGGTATGAGAAAATTGTCTGAATATACGAATACGCCTCGGAGGCGTGCATCGGAACCGAAACGTTGCATTGTTCGCGGTGTGAATGACTCTGTCACGTTTGGATAGAAGGGAGCGTGCCTAAGTAGCATGAAAGGTAAAAAAATCCGGTTCGCTTTGGTGCAAGAGGAGGTGAATTAGAGGCCGAATAAGAATAAGAATAAGAATAAGAATAAGAGGATCAGAAGGGGGAGGAGGAGGAAGGACCGGGGATCGAGAGTAGGTACAAACGTGTGTTCGGGGTAGGCGTGATATGTAGGGATGAGGGGGGAGGGGGGGGGGGGGATGTTATGTCGATACATCACATCGGCCGACAGTAAAATTGGCTCTCTCTGCCTTAAGGCGTGACTAATACGCGGATAGCCGTTCGTATGAAATTAAGTGCCTCATGCGAGATTCGATGCCTCCTCGGACACGGTCCAGAATACGAGGAGGAGGAGGAGGAGGAGGAGGAGGAGGAGAGGAAGGATCGGCAAGAAAAAGCGAGCGAACCGCGTGTCGCCGATTATTCGAGAACGTCGGTCGATTTGTCCATTCTTCCGTCTCTGAGAAATGATAGTCCGTCAAATATTGCATAATAGGTATGATACGTGTGGTGTTTTCGTTTTTCACGAATTTATTCATGCGCCATTTTGGAAAAAAAAAATTATAATTTCATTTTGCGTTACAGTTACCAGACGATTATAATGTGTCTACCTTATATGGATGTAGTTAGACAATAATGACCGTTTCACTCTTCCGGTCACACAATTTTCCACTCAATATTTTGGCCTGAATTGGCTCACTGCTATCACGAATACGACGTAAAAATTTGATAATTTATAAATCCAAGATGGCGGATTCAATATGGTGGATGTCAAATCGTAAGAAGTATTAAAATTCGATGATACTAACCGAGACTTGTCACTTTCATGTTTTAATAGTCATACGAAGTAACGAAGATCTTTTGAAGTTGTGAATAAACTGTCGTAAGGCTGAGAAATGGAATTTTTTGAGCGTCGCACTGTTACTGAAAGGGTTGAATAATGCTAGAATTACTAAAGAAAATCTGTTACATCAAGCACAACTATATTCATAAGGAAAGTTTATTCGCATAAAACCATCTTGCTTCCAGTTACGAATATTTGAACGAGATTGTTAATATATAACCTAACCTAACCTAAACTAACCTAACCTAACCTAACCTAAACCTAAACAACTATTACCTCACAAATATCGTTGTATCTTCGAAACTGTTGATATGGTTGTAAAAAATTTAACTCATATCCTAGCCTGACGTTGTAGCTATCCATAGAAAAAAAAAGAATTAAAATCGGTTCGATAGTTCTGGAGTTATAGACCAGCACATGCCGAAGAAACCTGGTGGTTCATACATGTGAAGATGATTCATAGTTAATGGCAATGAATCGATTTCTATGTTTGGTTTACTTTTTTTTCCACTAAGCAAAGCCTCGACATCTTTATTTCTGATTTTTATTTTCAGTTTCTGGTTTTCCTTGACAGATACCTTTTTTTATTCTCATTAATTCCAGGGTGTCCGATCCTTGCATGCTTGCCAATTCGGGGTTGTGACGAAGGTCAGAGGCGATCCGTATACCATCGCTTTTATATGATAAATCTGTGAAATTGATTCGCCAGATACTTGAATTCGGGATCGTTCCCCGAAACCTATCTTCCATGCATCGTGAAATCGAATTTCCCGGTTTAATCAACGCCCATCTGAATCCTAAGTCAGAAATACCGAAAGTAGTTTTTTTTTCAGACCGTTATTTTCCGTCCCAATTTCATTCTGCACTGTGCGAAGTCTTACTTTCGATAAAAATCTAATTATTAGATAGAGAAGATGAATGAACGTAACCTATAAAAAAAAAAATTTCTCTACGGAGAGTTGAAAAAAAAATTGTCAATTTGTGTATAGTACAAAATGAATAACAGGGTAAAATTGCAAATTCATTTGAAAGTTAATTTTTAGTTTCTACATAAAGTCTTGAAATTTTTACATAACAAAAAATCGTGAGATAATCGTAGTGAAAAATATTCTAGGAGAGGGTGGGGCAAAGTGGGCCCCTCAAGAAAATAATGCCTAAAATCAGAATAAAATGTTTAGTTTTCATACTAAAAATTATGTTTAATTATTATCTAGCTTTCTCGAGAAAAAGTCATCATAAATTCAAGGTTCAGAAAATTATTTGACTTTGACGAGTTGAGAGTAAACCATAATTTGAAACTTTTTGCGTTATGAGCTGTGCAATTACTCGAGTAAATTATTTCCGAATAATTCATATTTAACAAAAAGTTCAGGTGATTAAATTTATCCCTTGTTTTTTTTAAATTTCAGGGGGTCCATTTTGCCCCAAATTTTTTGAGATATCAAAAATTTTAAGGTGCCCACTTTGCCCCACCCTCCTCTGAAATGATTGGGGTATTACAAGTTTGATGAATAACGTAACGGGACAAAAGGCAGGTGACGCATGACGCCATGACAAGGGAGAAGTTTGTACGGTGCACCTGTCAATAATCCTCCATGGGAACGGTGGTGTGGCGATATAATATATAACGTAACTAAATTCGTAAGAGTTTGCTGTAAGTCTGCAGAGCTGCGTTGGTTTATCGTGCAATTTCCTTTGACAAACGCCCAGTGTGGAAAATTGAGAAAGTTATGATCACGGAGGCGACGAAGGAAAGTACCTAACTCCTACTTGCGCACTTGTCGAGCGTACAAGGCGCCACTTTTTATCGAAGCATGTTTGATGGCGTAAAATACGAAATTACATGAGGTAATTTCTACGGGGTTCACTTCACCCTACGGCTCATGCGATAAAGTTATCGCACCTCAACTATCCCGCACTTCGTCTAGCTGCGCGTTATCAACCCTTTTAGAACGATTGTCAATTCTGGTGGATATACATTTCAAAAATTTATAACAAAAGTTCCACTAATTACTTTGTTTTTTTTTTATACCCTATTTTTTGTCAGATACCCAATACAGTTTCATATCACGGATGGCTCGGCTGATTTTTTTTTCTCCTAAGAAATAGTAAGTGGGTTTGAAAATAGATAATTACAAGAAAGTTAGGGAGTCTGTATCTTTCGCATTTCTCAAACTTGACTAACGCCGTTTCTCCCTCAGTTTCAAGAATCCTGAATGTGTTCGCGTCGTTTGACAGCGCGGCGGAGGAAATTCCAGCGTTCAAGTGGGTCGAGACCAAACTCGAAACTCTAACCTAGCAAACATACGCGTGAGACGCACAGGTAGGTGGGTATCGGTTCGAGTGTGTGCGCCATGGCTGCCGGAGTTGTTCGAAATACTTGAAATTTTCAATACCTACCATTGCCGGCTGAGTGGCGAGCCAGTTCGCCTCTGTTCGATCCCTTAAGCGTGATTAGATTCCCCGAGGGAACCGCGAACTAGTAGAGAACTCGAAAGTGCCAAAAATTTGAGAACCCGATCGATCTCCGCTGCATCGTTCAAGAATGCATTCGAGGCTTCTGAAGCGAAGCAATTGTCTTGAATTGAATTTTTATAATATGCAAAAAAATATGGAAGCCTAAAAAATTGATAAGACGTTGAAAAATACTTGATTCGTTAGATTTTACAAAACCATACATTTCTTTCCACTCTAAGTGCTGTAAAAAAATACAAGCAATTTTGTCAAGTGTTACACCAACTCAAAACTCTGAAATTGTTGATTTTCGCATACATTTTATCGGCTTCCGATGCCCGAGTCTCTTGAAATAAAAATGAAGAAAAAATCACGCGCACTCTTATCGACAAACAAAAGCATTTCACGAAGTTTGAACCGGTTTTGGTCAGGTCGATTACACCTGGAATGCCCCATACAAATGTGCATCGACAAATGGATCTAATCAAACCCCAATTTAGATTCTTATACGATAAGTAAAATACCACTGTTACAGATAGACTATGAAGAGAAAGAGTCGCTGGCTAGGTTGCGTCGTCGATTCTGCCCACCCTGACTCACAATCGGACAGTTTCTCCCAATGAATAAGCCAGCCACGTGACATAATAAAATCCAATCAACTACCCGTGTACGTGCGCTTCGAAGGATATTGGAAAAAAAATTGTAAAAAAAAATCCATGTTTGATTTTAATCTGACCCTACACGGAGCTTGAACACTTTTCTTTTAAAATTATTTGGACAATTTTGGCGGCATTTTTTTTCCCTATTTCATTGTATACTCCAAGTGGGATTTTTATTTTATCTAGTGGATGATGTTTAGTTTAAATATCATAAAACATTGACAGCATGATCTCCGTTATAAGTGGTTTAGCGATTGGATTGTGAGGGAAAAAAATGACAAAAAGAATTAAAAAACAAAAAATTCATCCGGGGTGAATTCCACCCCTGTTATTTCTTCTCCGATTGTCATTTTCCTATCCGATTTTATTCTCCGTCTTATTCTTAATCTTCTCACATAATAAAAAAATAAAGAAAATCTCTTTTGGCAAGACTTTCGCAGTTATATATTAGTTATTACGTTTTTGATTGGTTTTTCGTTACGGTTCATTTCACTCCTAAATACGTCTCGCTTCGAGAAATCTATTGTACGTGAGACTTGATCCATTGTTCAGTTCCGATATGAAGATTCTTTTGTACGTATGTATAGGTATATATGTACAGATATAGGCATTTATAAGCCCCCCATTTCCATCGGAATTAAAATACAATTGAAATGAAATCGAAGACGGAATTCGTGCCCGGTTGAAACGAGATAAAACGCTCGATACGCGGATAATTTGTTCCTCTTCTCGATTCAAATGATTCAAGACCGTATAACAAAAGTATCTCGGAAAATTCTTCCACGTAAAAATGCAGACTCAATAATTTTTTGCAGGCTGTATAAAAAAAAAGAAAACATTCGCAAAACCATAACCATAGATAAAATATTTCTAAGTAACATGATTTAGTGTTGAAATTCTTCAAGAACAAGAGTGAAACCGATCGGTTGAAAAGTAATTTATTCGGTCAGTGAAATGAAGAAAGTGACAAGAAAAAAAAAAAAAAAAAACAGAACAAAAAATTAATTCGTTTGCGGTATCTCATGGGGTGTATTTCTCGTTCAATCAAACTAATTTTTCATGCGAAATGTTTTTTTTTCACCAGTGAATCGCAGGTCTCATTGTGTGGGCTGGAAGGATAGAGCCCACCTGCTGACACTATATTATATCGTAATAACGAATATATTCTCCCCTCTGTGTAGGTGAAAATTTATTGCAAATTACACGTATAGTCTCGAGCGAATTTCAATCCGTCTGTTAGTTTCACGGTTGAAATTTTCGCGACGTTGCAAATTAGTCCGCCTCTCTCTCTCTCTCTCTCTCTCTCTCTCTGTGTTCTCGCCTCGCGTTTTTTTCAACACCTCGATTTAACTCACATTAATACCGCGTCGCAAATTCGGATTAGCCAAAATTTCTAATTCGAATTAGCATGATGATTTCGGAAGAGGCTCATTGCGTATGCCATTTGGCTACCGAGCTTTCAATGCAATGTAGCAGTTCTACCTTTACCGACTGAGCAAACTCATCAGTTTTCTTACTATATTAAATAAACAAACGAACGGAATGGGTTGAAATTTCGACGGTGCATAGCTCTTTTGTAGCAGAATCGAGGAAGGTTACTCATATTCCGAAAATAGTCAAAAAAATGTGTGGTTTTTCGACACGTGTCGCTATTCCCACGTTTCCCACATTTTAGGGGCAAAAAATTGTATATTTGCGGGACTTTCCGTCAGAGCGAAAAGAATGAGGAATAAAATGAGTCATCGTGAGACTGTTTTCATGCGATATTGAGGTCGCTAAATGAAAACTAGTGATTACAATAATTTCGTAAACAAAAGAAGCTCTCGCGATCAGCTGGGCATACGGCCCAGCGTTCCAACCAAGGAACATTCCAACCAAGGAACGCTCAGCCGTACCGGCCTTGCGCCGAACTGATCGCCAGAGCATCTTTTATTTACGAAATTTTTGCAATCACTAGTTTTCGTTTATTGGCATCAATATTGCTTGAAAACAATCCCTTCTTTAAATCCGCTACAAAAGAGCTATGCATCGTAGAAACTTCAACTCATTCCGTTCGTTTGTTTATGTATAATAAAGGAAGAAAACGGATGAGTTCGCTCGGTCGGTAAGGCTAGGACTGTTTCATTGCGTTAAGCTGCGATTCACGTCTAAGACGGAACTCGAATAGGTGTATTAGCATAAACACAAATGGGACGGTTATTTAGCCGTGTAGTTAAAATTTTGCATGCGTGTCGCACCGTCGCCCCAACTGTCGCCCTGTTTCGCCGGTACATAGCTGTGTATGTATTATAAATATAGATGTAGGTGTAGGTAGGTACAATACATGTTCGACGCCATGCCTCGAACCGGGGAAATCGCCTGCGGCGCAAAACGAAATTGAATTCCGCATCAGTCGCGAAATTGAGCCGAATTTTTATGAATAAAATGATTAAATGAACCTATCCAGGGAATCGAAAATAGAGAGAGAAAGAGAAACGAAAATACTAAACTAAAAAACATTATTGAATAGAAAGATTTTCGAGTCTTGAAAAAATTGTTTCTATAATTGTTTGATGCAGTCCATAAATTACGTAACGCACTTCAAGCACCGGGAGGGGGGGGGGGGGGGGGGGTCGCCCGAAAAGTGCGTTACGTTATTTATGGATCGGCCCTAAACAACGTGTGTGTTTAAATTCGGTATGACTCTTTTATTTATTTATTCATTCATTTATTTTTTTTGAGAATTTTTAATCAATTCACGAATTATCAAGGATCGAGGGGCGAGTTGGGGAACAATTGCAGGGCCTCAATCATGCGCAGGGGGCGGGGGAGGGGGGGGGGGGGCGATAACTCGAGGCGACGATTACTGACGCCGCAGGTTCGATATATTACGCCGGACATTATATGCAATATCCTAAGTTGTCGTTACGATTTATCGATCGGTCGGAGCATGATTATACAGAGAGAAATATATAATAACACACCTCGCGGAGACATTGTAAGGGTGCCATTCTCGTTATCCTATACAGGTGAGTAAATTACGTCTGACATGTACGTAGCAGAAAATTTTCTGTAAATTCAGTGCCGCGATTTAAATTCCGTCTGCCCAAGGCTGATTTCCAATTAATTGTTGTGTCACTCGGGCACCTTTGAGATTGCTCAGATACCTTTTAATTATCAATGAATCGATAGCTGATCTGCCGATCGCTGTTAACGTCTTATTTTTTGATCTATCGATCAATCAACGGTATTATTACTATTATTTTCTTCAATTTTATCGTATAAAACAAAGCAGTTATCTTTGTTTTGACTTAATTGAACAGAGAAGATAAAAATGTTGACCAGTAATTGTTGTAAGCGTGGAAAATTTCACCGTCAGTCAGTTGTCTGGAAATTATAAATATCATGATTGATAGTAAAAACGAAAATTGAGAAAAACGTCTCGAAGCTGAAGGAAATGGAACAAGGCTGAGCTTCGTTAATTACAAAAAAACGGTGTAATTCGTATAATGTGATTTAGGGTCGTGTGCATCCAGCAGTGAGCTTGTCGATGGAATTTGGACGGGTTCACAAGTGTGCGTGTGTGTGTGTTCATGGGTCGAGCTGCAGGCTTGTAGCAAGTTTCGTGAAGGAATTTCTTTTCGAGATTGAGACTCGTGACTTTCTTACTAAAAACGATCAAAGTACAATTTACATACGCACGATATTCGCTTTTGGGCGCCGTTTTTCCTCGAGTTCTTGTACGTATCACGTTAACGGAAATTCGGCTTCCCATCGAGGCGCAGAGGATCCATTCAGCGGTTAAATTCAATGTTACGTGATAAATATATGATAAAAAGGCAGGAGAAGAGGCTTAGAAAGGAGAAATAAAAAAAATAAATGAAAATCGCATAAAGAATCATTTTAGCTCTGTTTATGGAGTAATTTTACAAAAAACTCTGTCCATCAATCCTCGAAAAATTCGAAAAGCACTTGCTGAACTGTCTTCGTTGTCAAAATTCTGCTGCCGCAAAATTTTTTAAAACTAGAAGCTACGAATGACCTCGTTTATTTCAGGCCCAAAGAATTTAAAAAATGGTAAAAAAACATGAAAAATAATAATCAATGCACACGACGTCGTATGAAAGGTGAGCATGGTTGGTGGGCCGGGTTTCCGCAGTCCCTAAACCTGCAAGCATAAAGCAATTCCGCAACGAAATCTCTTTTGAGGATTTTTGACATGTTCTGAATAGCGTAGGTGTCTTTGGTTATGAGTTATGACGTGAAGTGAATGCGGAGTGTCAAGTTACGCCACCGATTCGTCGTTTTTTTTCCCTTCCTTTTTTTCCATAATTCTCTTCTCCGTTTTCTTTTTCCTCGGCTCCCGTTTTCCCTTCCCTTCATCGCCCTCCGATTGTTTCTCCGGCCCCCGCAGAGGATAGGTAATCCTAGGCCCCGCTCCAAGGACCCTTCCTTCCTTCCTCGGTCCGTCAATGCCGATTTTCTCAAGGCGAGGATGCGATTATCTCGGTAACTTGAGAAGATTTTTTGTAAATAATCGCCGTTGTTCGCTTCCCAGAAACGGAGTTGGGGAGAAAAAAAATCGAAAGTCTTAGCCTACGATAATCGCTCCGATAACATGTAACCTTGGCAGTAGAAGAGAAAAAAATATGGTCAGATTTTATACACATAACATAATTTGGAACATCATTATGTCCAGATGTAGTTTGATTCAGAAGTTATTACATGCGCACATCTACTCGTCCGACGAATCTGCGTCTGTGAATCGGAGGGCTGGAAATCAAACCTGAATTAGGGCTAATTGCTGTACGAAACGATCGGCATAATTGCATATAAATAGTTTTATCCGTTAGCCGTGGAAAGGCGTATGTAAACGCGGAGGCTTAGAGACGATTGAAAATTCGGCGGGTCGTCTAACGGGCAAAGTTTCGACGAATCCGAATCGTTATTCAATGACGCTTCTCCCTTCCCGACGACAACTGATCCGAAATTAATTAGAAACACGCTGCTCAAATAGCTTTAAACGACGCGATCAGCCGAAAAGAATTTTACCCGGTTTAAAATTCCCGCGTGATTCGGCGCGCCGCCTGCCGATGGCGTGGGTGAACTATCGCGGTTGAATTTTCGTTACGCTCCAGTTTCGAGACCATTGGGTCTAAAAATTCGGCGTAAAATTCTCTCCGCGTTGTTTTCGCGGCACGAAGATGCGGAAGAAACGCGTAGCGGTGAAAAACGCACGTGCAGTTATCCCAGAGGGTAGAGATCGAGGAGCAGCGACGTGACGAGTTCGCGCGTGAACATGCGCGCGCATAACTGCACATGTGCAGGCGAGTGTGGAGGCATAGCTATTACATGCAGTGGTTGGTACCCACTTTCTCTCCTAGTTATATGCGCCGAGATTAGCATCGTTGATTATGGATAAGCCTTGCAGCCGGCTACAGACTAGCGGCGGCTAAGTCTTCCGGGAAATGTGCGCAGCGCGATCAAAAGTCGCTGCGGTATCGTTGAGAGCTGCGTTAGCGCAAGGAGTATGGAAAAATCCGCGACTTTTCAGCCGGGTCAGATTTTACCCGCGATTATCATGCCGAGTGGTTTTAAAAATTCGAAATAAAAAGATAGATCTTTCGCGTAAATAAAGGCCGCGTGAAATAAAAAATAGAAATTATTCATCGAGCTCTGATCGTGACACCGATTATTTCACACTCACCGACTGCCTTCTTGTAATTCACTTCTAGATACGAGGCGGCCATTTTTCCAACCAGGCTACATCCCGCGGATTGTCTAATCTAGTGTCAGGGACTGCTTTCACTTCGATATATTATCTCGACTAACCATTTGTCACTCGATTCGACGGACCAACTATATTGGCTAATCGGTGAATTAGCCATCGCCGACTCGCTGTAGGAAGTTCATTCATATCACGATGACCGCGGATTTGATGAATAATTAATTCATCCTCGGTTATACTTCATCGGATTATTGAATTCAGAAGCAAACGATATAATTTTTATTCTATCAACGTTTCATTTTGCTATCTCTCTACACAATTCTCTCGTCATTTTCTCCTCTGCTTCGCTCGAACGGATTAATGTTCGATTAGAAAAAAAAAAAAAAAAAAACAGCAATATCTCGGTTATATTTTGGGTTATACCCGCAGCTACAATTCGTAAGCTTTGATCGATATAGTTTTGTTCGTGGCTACCTAGTCTAGACATTCATTCTCGAAGTGATCAATAATGCATTTTAATATTCAAACTGTATTCAACTCCCGCGTCCATTATACATGCCACGTGCTATCGGCCACGAAAGTTGAACTTGCGAGGTAATCGTGTGAGTAATGCCCCCATCTTTCGACTCAGAAGCATGAAAAAAAGAAGGAAAGAAAGAAAAAACAAAAAAAAAAAAAACCTGCAAGAACGAAGAAATATTACAGCATTCTCCCGACAAAGAAAATTCTTGATTCGCCAGTCGTGGGGCGAATATCGAATATGTATCGACACGCAAAGATGTTATCAAGTATTTAGACATGTCCGCAATGTAAATGGCAGCCTTTCCAACGTCTGGTCAAATCTGAGCTTCTCTTTCATTCAGTTTTCTTCGTATACTTGCCTGAGAACGGTTTACCTTTTCTTTCTTAGGGTAGGGAAGAGACTCACGTAGAAAAACAATCCAATGAATAGTCGAGAGCTGCAAGAGAAAGCGGAGAAAAACCTCGGGATCGTGACAGTTTTGCCGCAGGAAGTGAAGGAACTTGTTCCTCGGTCTCATTTAAACTTATCCGCCGACTTTTTCACCTCCTTCAACCCCCGGCAAATCGAAGTGAACTTCTCACCTTTATGCAGCCGCAAATTTTCACCACGCGCAACGTATACCGAAGAAATTTTAGGTGGATAAAATGTTTTAGTAACTTTCGGATTATTCAAGCTAGGTAATAAATTCCTAGTTAAATTGTCACGTTCTCACAAGGAACATCGGTTTCTATGCCTCTCTGATTTCGTTGAGACTCATGTATGGTGTAGAGCATTGAAAACTAAGAAACACGTATTTTTTTTATCTACGGTAAAACGGTTTAAAGGGGCGAAAACGACCCCCAAGGATATGCACTCGACGATTTCTCGATGCACTTGATGGATTTGAATGAAACTAACGCTGGAGTTTTTCTATTCATAAAAAAAAACATTTCAGTGTTGGTTTCATTCAAACACACAAAGCGTGTCAAGAAATCACCTCGTTGGGTTTCCTTCTTTGGGGGTCGTTTTCACCCCTTTAAACCGTTTTTCCGCAGATAAAAAAAAAAAAGTGTCTCTTAGTTTTCAATGTTCTACAACATACATGAGTCTCAGCGAAATCAAATCGAATAATCAGTTGAACCTTGTAAGATTCGAGGAAAAAATTGGAAGATGGCTAATTGCAAGTGATCGCAAAGTGGGTTGGAGAAAAAAAATTTGACACGTGTTTTGTTCGTTGAGTGGCACACAGATCAGCGATAAATGCACCCTTCGTTGGCCGGGGGTAAGCGGCTCGATAAGCAGCGGGTACTGCAAAGAGTAGGTTAAGATATCGAGGTTGAAGCTATAATTTACTGGTTGTAAAACCGTTAACTAGGGAATCGTGGGTCACGTGGTGCTGTTTAACAATATTTACAACCTCTCAGACGAAGGGGTTATAAAATTTGAAATAAGCTTGGGCTTAACTGCAAGATTGTAGAAAATTATAGTCGCAATTTTCATGACTTTTCTTTTTACGATACTAACTTTGCTCTCCTATTTTTTTCACCCCCTATTTCTGCGCTCTTTCTAGCCTCGCACGCTCGCGAGCCGCTCACTACGGCTTGATTAAGTTGTCAGAAATGTTTTCCTGTCTTGCAGTGCCTCTCTCACCGCTTCGGAATTCTCTTCTCTCGTTTTTAACCACACACGGAGGTAAATTTCATTTGTTATGGTTCTTGGAACATTCGAGTAAAAAGGGTATCGTTACAAATCATAATAACGATTCAAATGTTGTCGAAATCACACGAAACTGTTTTGATCATTTATAATAAAAAATGAAAGTAATCAAGGACTGCGCGGTAACCAGAATTAGAAATTTCTCTCACTGTCCGACGGAATGAATGGAATATTTGAAATCGTGTGGGCAGAACCGAAATCGAGAACGGCCGTGGCTCTCACCTGACTCTAACTCGACTTACTTACCTTGGGTTACGCGTTGTTGTTACACCGACGCCCGAGCGATGATAAGGAGTAATTAAAACTGGCCGATCTTTGACCGTTAAGGACTGGGGTCTGATTTATGGGACGGGTTTTTCTCAGGAGGCTGCCTACACAGGCAGCGACTCGGTCGTGTGTGCAGGGAGCTTTGTTCTCGTTTGGGTGAGCCCGATACTCGGCAGTCAAAAGTCGAGAATAAAGCTCTGCACGCAGGTCGTGCGAAGCTGCAGAAACCTTCGAATGTCCCGAAGCCAGTGATACTGATGCTAATTACACTAAAAGGACTAACAGGTTATGCACGAAAGGACCAAAAGGACCTCGATCCATTTACATGTCTCTTTCGTTCGAGGAATTTAACGTTTGAGACGTGCCTCTTTCCCGCTTTGCTCCCCCCCCCCCCCCCCCCCTCCTCCTCTTATGCCGCCGATCGCTACTGAGCGATCCTCTTAATGAAGCTGGCGAAAGAGTGAATTTAAATGTTCTATGGGTGGAAGAAAATAAATGAGCAGACAACTAAATCATTGATATCGAAATTTAACGAGGGAAAGAGATACGTGCATGAGAAAGAAAAATACAGAAAATTTTCGACCACTTAACCTCCAAATGAAGCTGTTCGTACACTGCGACTGAATTAAATATACGCAGCTGTCTCAAATGGTTTGCTTGTACTTTACGAAAATCTGTACGCACTTTGAGAATTCAGTTTTAATATGTTCGAGTCCGTTTTTAGAAATATTTGTGACAGCTCGAATTTAACGGAAATTTTTTAATTCCACATGGTCCAATTTTCAACGGTTCATTGCGAACACAAAATGTTGAATCGCGGAATTTCTTTCAATCCTGCTCGTTCTGTATCTACTAGTTGAAGTATTTATTGATATGCTGAAATGTCGAAATATTGTCGAAGTGTTGAAATGTCGAAAAGTTGAAATATTGAAATGTAAATACGGTAAAAAGTCGATTTGTTGAAAGATCGAAATGTTGAAATGCCGAAAAGTCGTGATGTTGCAGTCTTCACATTTTGATTTCGTGGAATGTTAAGATATTGACTGGGTAATAAGTGGAAATGTTGATATGTTGAAAAGTCGAAATTTTATTGCGTTGAAAAATCGAAATGTTGAATTGTTACAAAGTTTTAACTTTGCAGTCTTCACATTTTGATTTTGTGGAATATTAAGATATTGACTAGGTAAAAAGTGGAAATGTTGATATGTTGAAAAGTGGAAATGTTGAAAAGTTGTAACGTTGCAGTCTTCACATTTTGATTTTCTGGAATAAGATATTGACTAGATAAGAAGTGGAAATGTTGATACGTTGAAAAATCGAAATGTTGAGATAATGAAATGTCAAAACGCCGATATGTTGTAAAGTCTAAATGTTGAAGTCTTAACACCTTGATTTCGTAAAATATTAAGATGTCGACTTGATAACAAGTCGATATGTTGAAATGTTGAAACGCGGAAAGTTCGAAATGTCCCAAAACTCGAGATCCTGAAATCTCATAGTATCAGAGTTTTAAGAGTGAAACATATTTTTCACATCGGTGCACGCAGCATTACAGAGGTAGAAAAAAAAAAAAAAAAAAAAAAAAAAAAATGGTCGAGGATCGTTACCGAGGTAGAAATAATTTTTGAAAGCGAGGAGCATACAGTACCGATGTATATGAAATTGGTAAATCAAGTTTCGATGAATTACAGGTATTAGTGCGGAAGCTGTGAATTATTACGGGATGATTCGTGGTTACGAAAGCGGCGGGATTTATACTGCAGGCGTGATTTTATACACCTTATACGAACCCGCGCGACCTAATCTGATTCGCTTAAATTTCTTCCCGCGCATTTACGCCACCCTAGATGCACCGTATTATCAAAACCCTTTTCATTCACTTTGTAACGACGAAATAACGCAGCCTCGACACTCCGGGTGACCCGAATAATTCGGTACTTACAGCGATTTGCAGGCATTGGATCACGCAGATGCCTTACGATTTACCGAAACCTAAGAAATCACCGAAAACGCTCAAATGCTATCTTAAATTTATATCGCCCTGAATTCCGTTTCAATATCAAGTTCCGATTAGCGAGGTTATGTCCGATATATAATTTCGCCTCACAACTGATATAAGGATCACATTAAACACGACTGCACGGTAAGAGGTTAGAATCATCAAGATAAAAATACGGCAGGTCAAAGCGAGCTGAACTTGGTATTCCTCGATTAAGATCAGAAGAAAGCTTGAAATGCCACGGAAGGATGAACTAATCACCTGGGAATCCGGTCCGTAATTAGAGGTCAATTCTTTGCTAATTAAACGGCAGCTCGCGGCTCTATATACAAACGCGTAATGAAAGTCGATCCGCGAACTGAATACTTTCAGTTTTGAAATTCGAACGTCGGCTCCTCTGTTTCCGTATGAATAAATTTTTCCTCGTTTCATCGTCGTAGGTTAGAATTTATTCGGCGTGAAATTTAATAGTGACCGAAAAAGATTTGTTGTAACGTGTTTTCCCATATATTGCATGCATTCGGATTTTAATTTTTAATTCCGTTTCCCGGTTTCAAAGATCGACGAAAAGTTTAGTGGGACAAGAAACGGGAAACTTTTCACATAAATAACATCACCTAAACCGTTCAGCGGATAGTTGGATTGTGGTTCGGGATCGTGTCGTGGATATATTCATAAACCAAGATAGGTATCTCGTCTCCATCTTACACGTACCTTATACCGTGCCGCGTATGGTATACACTGAAATACCCGGTTCGCAATATCCTTTACGTAACAATATTTTCTCGATTATGCCACCAAACCGTATAAGGATATACCTGCGGCTCGTTCACATAGAATATCCATCTTTGAGGCGAAATCACGATTAGCCGCGTATTATTATCATTATAGAAAATATAACCGCACGTATTTCTATGACTCCAGAGGCAGATCCTTACCTTACATACATAATACTTCTGCCTTTATGCCGAAAGGTTAACCTCCGGCCAAGAAATTCCCCTCTGCTTCAACTTTTGAAACCAAGGTATATATATCATATATATATATGGAGTATTCCACGTCAACTCGAGCAGTGTTAAGCCCCGACCATCTCAAAATCATTTAATGATTTTTTCTAACATTCTACTCTGTAAATAACGTGACCTGAATTTTTCTTACTACACCGAGAATTTTTTCAGATTTTTAATAATGGGCATTCGCAATCGACTTCAAATATTTATAAAAAACAAACGGTTGGGGTTTAACACTAGTCGAATTGGCGTGGAATACCCCATATACAATCACACAAAGGTACATACCTATAAGGTATGTAGAAGAGAGTAAAGAAGGAAAGGGAGATAGAAACCGAAAAGAAATACAGAAATTTTTTCCTGTTCTTCGTTCATTGATTCTTTTCTTTCTTTTTCTTTCAATCAGCATTTCAATTCCAATTTCGTTTTTCTTTTTCCACTTCTTCTTCTTCTTCTTCTTCTTTGACTCTTATTTTCGCGGTAACCTCGGTCGATTTTTATTCGGTCCAATTCACTCGTTTCAAAACTCTAGCCCAGAAAGTTTTCAGTTCACGGTTAGAAGCCTGATTAACAGTATTCGTTGAAAATTGCAAATTTTCCCAGTCTATCGCGGAAGTTTCTTGAATATGATAATAAATTGGATTACAGGTATTTTGAAAATTTTTACAAAGTGT
The DNA here is from genome assembly GCF_021155765.1 of Diprion similis. Lineage (NCBI taxonomy): Eukaryota > Metazoa > Arthropoda > Insecta > Hymenoptera > Diprionidae > Diprion > Diprion similis. Next base: position 18,954,852 of record NC_060114.1, read on the forward strand.
AAGTATCTTCTAATCTAGCTAAACTGAATGAGAATTTATCAAACTGTTGTGAAAGTGGAAAAAAAAGGAATAACCAATCCTAACCAAATTCAAATCTTGCGTACAACAGTCTTTGAAAACAGATAAGAATAATACAAAATAAGTTCCAAGAGCACGGAATGAGCGGATGGGACTACGTATACTGTAAACTTCGAGTCCGAATAAATAAATTGAAAAAAGGGTAAAAGCAAAGTGAAATAAAAGGGTTGCGTTGCCGTCCCATCGACTGACTCGTAAATCAAGATATCGCGTTTATTTCAAGTGGTATACGTAGGTATAAGCGTATATATGTACCCGGTATATACCGCATGGCCTCTTTCTCTTTCACAGCGCAGCGTCACACCGCGGGAGACGATGTGACTAAAACACCTTCTTCACCTATAACGCGGCTCGACGTGTGTGCCCGATGCGTGGATATATGTGCACGCCTTTATTCCGAGCTCACATTCTCGCGAGCTGGACGATAAGTTAAGCTAATGGGAGCCGGCCGTAAGCTCATCGGTATGTACTCAGAATTTCCCGTCTTTATATACGAGATACGCATTCCGATATCGTCCATCTTTTCAAATTTTTGAAATCCTAACCTCTGGCGTCCCGCCGATTGAAAGCGAAGTTTACTTTCGTCACCGGATAAATTACTTCTAAGAGGTTAGCCAGTGTTCGCATGAACGTGCGATCCCCTTTTAACTTGGCTTATAAATATCGTGATGTATCCAGAACTAATGATCTGGTTGTAACGATATATAGCATAAGTTTTGGCCAGACGTTGTAGTTGTCCACAGAAAAAAAAAGAATCAAAATCGGTTCAGTAGGTTTGGAGTTATAAGCGATTATACCTCATAGGGACTTTGGGTTTTATGCCTAGAGGTTTTTTCGAAAGGGCCTGTCCGCCGTCTAGTTTATACGTGTAGCCAACTTCGTAAAAATGTTACTAGCATGGTAGGCGAAGTTCGCGGCTACGCGGTGAGGTTATGGTCAACCGTCACTTGTCAATCGTTCGATTCTCGGGAATTTTTTCTTGTCAGTGAAAGTTTGCTGGAGGATGGAGCTAGCATGGACGTCAGACAATAAAAATTTAGGAAGTTGAATTACGCGTGCTACGAGCTGATGCTTTCATAAAAACCTTTCAGCTCGGTATATGCAAAGATCAAGAGATAATTTACTCGACACGCTCTTTTGATATTCGTCGTAAAATGTCTCTAACAAGTAGCATAACGAAGAGCGATTTGATAAATTCTAAAAACAAAAATTGATGAATCATAATTGGCGGTAATTTAACACACCTGAGAAAAGAAGAGAGACGGACGAAAGTTTTACAATCGCCAAAAGTTATTTTCAACTACGTGTCCTCGCGGGTACCCAGAAGAGAGCAGAAGCTGGAGGATGAGGGGAGGGGGGAAAAGGGGGGGATTTTTAGCTAATGGACAGATATCCGAGTGGAGCTGCGAGAGAGGGACAATCTTTTGCCATTTTCGACGTTTTAATGTACGTCATAAGACACTGATACCGGTGAAATTGGATGGAGGAGGAGCTTTCGAGAGGGTGAGAGGCTTCTCTGTCGAGGTGCAGTCAGCTTTGGTGGGAAGGGAAGAGCAAGACGAGGCGAGAAACGTGAGAACGAAGAAGAAGAAGAAGAAGAAGAAGAAGAAGAAGACAGCTGAGAAGAGTTTTCGTCGTTGTTTTAAATCCCCAAAGACACTGCGGCGCACCATCGCCAATAACTTAGATAACGGGGTAAACCAAGAGATGAGAAGTAGAAAGAAAAACAAAAAAGAAAGGGAGAAAAACAAACAAACACGAAAAGTATGGAGCGAGAGAAACGGAGAGGGGCTGAAAAACGAGAATGAAACTATCGCGTAATCGCTCTTGCACCAGCGGGCATTAATTTTTATAACCGTTAAGCATCAGGCTCTCGCTCCATTACGCGTACACCGACGTATTAATGCACACAACTCGAGGGACCCACGAGCCTCCGAATTGATAACCCGAACTTCTTACACCCGATGCTATTCCACTGCACTTACGTTATCTCGTTACTGAAAGTCTACCGGATATCAAATAACAATTCAAAAATTGCTCAAAGCATTTTCTCAGTAAGTACAATGCAAAATAACTACTCAGGGTCCTTCCACAATATTTGCTGGTGGGTATATAACCAACGAAATTTTATATTCAACAACGATTCGAGACAGTGGAAAATGAATAGGGTGGAAAATTTGATACGGTATGAAAAAAAAAAAAAAAAAAAATAATTCAATTTCGTTAATTCTTCGGCGTTGATTTCGATGCTCTGGATAACTCGCAGATTGGTGCATGGTGCAAACCTACATATATGTATGTGTGTGGGTTTGTTGATCTGCGTTTGGTAGCTTCAGAGTGCGTGACGTTGGCCATTATTGGTTTTCGTCAAGCAATGAACGCGACTGCTTGTAGCCGACAGATGGTGTCAGAGGGTGAACACTGCATGGTGTACGCATCACGGGCGTATATAAACCGAAAGTGGACTATATGTGATGGGAGGAGGGACGTGCACCCTGAATCATAGTGCCGGAGAACATGGGGCGAATACAGACCTGAGTAAAATCTATCCTCCAAAACTCGGTGTTGAAGAGATTGGTTGGTGAAAATGGATGCTTTTTGTTAAGTTTTGAGATTGGTTGGTGAAAATGGATGCTTATTGTTAAGTTTTGAGATTGGTTAGTAAAAATGGATGCTTTTTGTTGGATTTTGAGATTGGTTGGTGAAAATGGATGGTTTTTGTTAGGTTTTGAGATTGGTTAGTAAAAATGGATGCTTTTTGTTGGATTTTGAGATTGGTTGGTGAAAATGGATGCTTTTTGTTAAGTTTTGAGATTGGTTGGTGAAAATGGATGCTTATTGTTAGGTTTTGAGATTGGTTGGTGAAAATGGATGCTTTTTGTTAGGTTTCGAGATTGGTTAGTAAAAATAGATGCTTTTTATTAAGTTTTGAGATTGGTTGGTGAAAATGGATGCTTTGTGTTAGGTTTTATTACACGAGCCAAGTTCGTATGTTCGTGAGCCAGGGAGATCTATTTAAAAGTACAAAAATCTAGAATGGTGGAATTCAGAAAAAAGACTGCATTTTTACAGAGGAATCTTCGTAGCTTACGAATACGATAATTTGTTAAATACTCAATGTTCGACTGTAATCTCAAGTTAAAATTGATAAAAATTATCGATCATCTGGCAAACAACCTCATTAAAACACTCAACAACTTTGCTCTTAACCATAATTGCCTTAACCTTACGTCTAACTTATTTTCGGTCAAGAAAAACAAAATTCGACGTCAATTCTATACGAATTATGTGACAATACATCTAATTTTCTCACGTCAGCTGCATCGCTAGTCACTGTCACATAACTCACATAGAATTGTACTCGCAGTTTTCTCGGGCCAAAATCAAATTAGCCGGAAGGTCAAGGCATCTGTGCATTTTATTGTACCTTAGCAAATCGAAGTTATGGTAATTCCATATTAATTTGTATGTTACGTTCGTTTATTTTTTTCCATACTTTAGTTTTTTAACTATATATTATGTGTAAATATTTATTCGGCCCTAGACGCAAGTAAGAGAGCCCTCGGTGTAGCTTTTTACGTAGTTTGCTGTAGTTGATTCATATCAGCGGAATTATCCTAGATAAAAAAATATTGAGTTTCATTCTAGATTGTTAGTCGTTTAGTTAAAAATTTTGTTTTGAGATTATTGTAGAGTCGGTAGCTTCTTTGACTTGAACTTTCTGCGTATTCATGTCTATAAAATACTTTACCCATTTGCATCGCATCCAAAATCGATTTTTTTTTTCTTTTTTTTTTTGGAGAATTATTCCATTCATCTTTTTCTTTATTCTAGGGCAAAAATCGTAGGTAAAACAGAACTCAATCGAGTCTCCATATCATGAATAAGTGACATGTTGCAATTGAAGCTACTTTTAATTTTATTAAAAAATTACGTATAAATGAGGTTTAATATATTTCGAAAGTGCAAATATACAAAGTTAATCAAAACACCATTTAACTGCGATAGAGCAAGTGAACAACTCCGTTCCATTCCCACTCTTACAACGAACTCCAGACCCAAAAAAATGACAAGTCATCGACCCTACAGCTGAGTATCCAGGTCGTTCCTTGTCTTCAAGAGTCAACAAATTGAAAAGAGACTGTGATTTGATATCTTCGGAACGATTTCGGCGTTTCTTTTACTCCCAAGATCGTAAGTTGTTCACAGAAGAGGAGGAATTCGAGGCGGAGCTGGTTTCGCACCGGTCCAGAGAGAGAATTCTGCAATAATTACCAGCCGTTACAGCCAACTTCTGTATGTATACAAATATATAAACGCACATATTCGCATACATATATACATGTGAGAGGCAAACAGACTGCGAATCCCTTGACCACCGGTGAACTCCGTTGTGCAAAGAGCGCCAAGGCATCAGCTACACCCATAGAGCCAGGCTTTGACTTGATGGCGTATAATGCCAGCCACTCAAGGACCCGCCTTAGCCACGATTTTAACGCTGATACCCATCCGCAGACCACAATCTAACCGGGCTAAATTAATACAGAGGTTGGTATTCTCGTGCGGGGGGAGGAAAAGGACCGCCATGGAGAAGGATATCATGGCGGTTGGATTCATTACACCTTTGGTTTCCGGCAACATTTGGTAAGACTTTCTCTAGACATTTTTCATCAGTGGGAAATTTGTTTCAACAACTTTTCTCGGGTTTTATCAAAACATTTAATCTTTTGGTCACTTTGATCTTGCTGTTTCGTTCTCAAATACTTCACGAATCCAATCGATCTTTAGTGTTGCTTTCAGCGTTCGATGAATGAGGATCTTTGAAAATGTAGATACGTGATGTGGTTTAGCATGAAGGATCTGAAGTTGATTCGATTTTAAATAAAATTAACTACTACTATGTTCAATGTTAGATTTGAAACCCTCTTCGTTAGAAGTCAGTTTTAACCCTTAAATGGTGACGTGTTTTACGTATGGTTCTTTAAAAAGTGCTCTAAAGTGCTTTAATAAATTCCACAAAATTCATAAAACCTCACCAATCATCCTAGAATAAGGACCCATCACTATATTGCTGATTTGACCATTTGTTTAAACAATAAAATCATGTAAACAAAGGAAAATGTGAAGAGACGTGAAACGTGAGACGGTTTGAGTGATGCACGAGTGACTCCTCGCTACCATTTAAGGGTTAAAATTTATCATTTGTCACTAAAAGTGATTTGAATAAACTTGATTTCCATCTTGGACTCGTAAAGTTCTCATCCTCTGTCTCTGTATAATTCGTTGTGTTTCCATCAAGTTTTATTACCAATATTAAGAAACATAAAAAATGGAAGGCATGATTTATAACTAAGAATGGAACAACCGTAAGCTTCACGTGTAAATTGTTCCTCATTCTTCGTTCACAAAGGGATAAAACGAAAGAAAAAAAAAAAAAAAAAAAAAAAAGATAAATAAAAAGAACAATCGTAAAGTAAGAGTGAGCGGAAATTTCATTTGCTCACCACGGTGAGATGTGAATTACACATACAAGTAATATGGGATCGTTTCGAGTGAAACGACCAACGCTACCCGCGAGTCCACATAATATAATACAATAAGTACTTTCACATGAACTTTGAACACTCGTCCTCGTGCCAATTGCTGGCGAGAGGGGAGAGGCTAAGCCTCTACACCTTTAAACATGCCTACATAACACGTTTTACATCCTGCTGCACTAACTTCTGGAATGACTTTTATGAGAGAAGCTTGAAAAATTGGATTTTTTTTTTTAAAAAGAAGCTACGACTATGCAGATTGTAATTGTTTACACGTGAAAAGAAAAGAGAGATCTAATCGAACGGAATCAAATTTGAACCAATTGAGTCGAATTTTGAGTCTGGGTTATAGATGTCAAATTTTGACTTCTTACACGTAACTAATGAAAGAAAAAATTGTTTTATCCGATAAAGTTTGCTTCTGTAGAGACCAGAACGATATTTCGGAATAATTAAGATCGTAGATTTTCTTCAATTTTGAAACAGCACTCTCTTTACTCCAAAATATAAATTTTTCGAAAAGTAGTAATTTTCGTCTTTCCAATATCACTCGAAATATAATAATCACGTAAAAAAAATTCTGTAAACTTGTACTAGCGAAATGATTAAATCGTTGTTATATATAGGTTATTCTATATCAATTCAACGAGGTTTTTTCTATAACCCCTTCGATTAAAAAAAAAAAAAAAATTTATGTGATTATACATGCAGTACGAAGTATCCACCTAAATTTTAAGCTCTTTATCTCAACTCGTACCACAGTTATTAATTTTAGGTAGATACTTCTTTCTACATGTGTAATCACATAATAAAAAATCAAAAAAATCGAAGGGGTCATCGAAAAAACATCGTTGAATTGACATGGAATGACCCATATATTTCCTAAGACTATAAAAGCAAACTGGAGGGGATTGTATACATTTTTCCATCACTTTGATGCATGACAAGTGGGAAAAAAAAAACCAACTCAACCCAGGTACAAAAATAAATGTTTCTTTTTTTTGGTAGGTGAAGCAATTCGAAAAAACTTGTAACATCAATTTGAAAAAAACATTTTAACCCATGTTATTCAAACCGTCGATTAACCATGTCGTAATTCGCTCATCTCGACGTAGTACATCTAATTGTTACAACTAATTAGAGAAAGGAGTTGCTGCTTCAGCTGAGATGATAATTACTGCTGTCGCTGCATGCCTCTTGCAGTTACACGTTTGTGGAATCTCCGTGAATTTGCGCAGAAGACAGTTCAATATCGAGAGAAGAACACACGGTGTATATTAACATAGCTTCCGTATAATAAACAACGGATTACGCCGGTTTATCCGACTTCGAAGAAACGCTTTGAACCACCTGTTCATCCGATTAACATTATCCGTTACTGTACCACGCAGTGGTATCGCAAAAGCTTCCTTCAATATTCCAACCTATAAGTATTTCTACTCCGTACGTAATTAAATTGTTCCTGGAACAAAGTGACGCGATAAAAAAATAAATAAAAAAAAAAAAATTCAATCCCCGTTCATCCAACCGCAGATTTTCATACCGTCGGATGGTTTTTCATCATATTATACGGTGCCAATAAAATTTGCGGTGATGGACGACTAGGATATGAGAAAAAGCAAAAAGAAATAAAAATTGCAAAGTTTTATGCGAATTGAATCCCGTTTTTTCATCTGGTTCAAATAATCTATATATTTTTATGTCAGTCTAATTCGACAGCTTGTATTCTATACTTTTAGTTCTGTACGGTGAAAAATTTACTATCAAATAATAATCGTCATCAGTTACGATTGCAAAAAGTGAGTAAAAGACTTTGAACTCGTAATGTCACGTGATTCATTTTCGGTATACAGATTTTTTTCCTCTACTGTCAGAGAAAAGAAATGGATGAAGAAGAAGCAGTAAAAGAAAAAGAAAAAAGAAAAAGAAAAAACAACGTTCGGCGAGCCTGCACTTCGGCCTCGCACATAAACGTTATACGTATATGCATAGTATAATTACAGAGGCTGTACAGGTCACACTTGGGAGTCCCTCGATCCCGATGGCCGAGGTGGCGGGATCGGGAGGAGAGATCACGATAGAAGGAGCGGAAATTATTGCAAGATGCAATTTGCGATCGGGACGTCTGTGAAACGAAGGTAGTGAGGAGGAATAAGAATAACAAGAATAATACGAATGAGCGGGTCCGAAGAACCGATTGGCGGCACTGGGAAAATTCCATCCGGCTCTTTTGTGAGCGGCGGGCGAAGAAAGAATATTATATTTACCGATTATTATTTACCCGATTATACGTCTATACGATATACATGCATTATGTATGGAGGCAACTGACGTATTTCCTTTGTGGGGATTATTACATCGGTATTATGCCACGCTAATCGCATGGGTGCAGCACCAGCAGCAGCAGCAGCAGCAGCAGCAGCCTGCGATTTCCTTTCTCTCCTTCTTCTCTCTTTCTGTCTTTTCTTCTTTTTCTCTTTCTCTCTTTCTCTCTCTCTGTCTTCGTCTCTCTGTCGCAACACACGCGAGTGCGTGAAAATGTCTCATTGTCATACACAGCCATTGTCTCCTAAAAATATTCCTTCAATGCATAGGTATAACTAGTAATTACAATCGCACCATCCGGGTAGGTACGTAATTTATTTTATTTAAGTTGCATTCCGATAGCGAAGTGTCTGTGCTGTATTCCATCCCTATTGTTCAACTCTATCTCTCTCTCCATCTTTCTCTCTTTTTCTCTCTTTTTTTTCAACTCATTCACTGTACAGTTCCTGGCGCGAATAATTATTCCCTCATGCAGTTTAAGGGGCCATTCATTAATTACGTGAGAACGATTTTAACCATTTAACCCCCCCCCCCCACCTACTCCCATGTAAGAAAATATAAGATTTCTTGGACTCCCCCTCTTATTTCTTGCGTAAGATTTGACCTACAGTTTTCATATATAGTTGAATGTCGTTAGAAGAGGATCAGTTGTACTATTAATACTCATAATTTGAAATGAACTAAAGATTTTTATTTCATAAAAGATAATTATTTTTTATGGTTTTCATTTATTAGCTTAAAAATGTATGAATACGAACACATTTACGATTTTAAAAACTTGTTATGAAATAAAAATATTTACAATAACAATATATAAATCAAATTGTACATGAAAAAAGGAAAAAATAGATCTCATAGTTTGTGGAACGTCTAAATAGACTTTTTTTTGTAGTTTTTTAAAAAATAACCTTTAATTTTTTCTGCGATTTTTGTTTCCTGAGACATTGCTGTACGGACGTTTTGTCTCAATAGAAAATGTCTATTATGCATATTCCCATTTGTAAAATATTACGTAACAGTGGCTTTTATCCCCCCCCCCCTGCCCTCCCCCTATCCCCGAGATAAGGTCATGCATAGAATTTTTAAACCCTCCCCCTCGCCCTTGGGACCTTTACGTAATTAATGAATAGCCCTGAGTCGTATTTTTCCCGAATTTTTCGCAAGTGAATAGTTCAAGAATAATACTGCTGATTGTTGGGAACGTCACTTTACAATGCATCATCTGGTGGAAAAAAATCAAACTGATACAATCAGGCTAACAGCTGACCGTTGACTGTGTTTTTTCGTGTGTGGATGGTAGAACAGGTATACCATTGATTACTTTTTACTAATTTATGTGACATGAGTAATTTGAAACCCCAAGTATTACAATTTGCCTCCATTGAAATCAAAAACTTAGGTTATGTGGTGATAAAATGGCGTCGACAATCAGGCTCTGACGTCATGAGGACATTTTCCGATGTATATGCGAAAGGAAAAAGCATACGAAAATACAAATTTTGATTTGAATTGAATTAGTGGAGAAATGGTATCTAAATGATATAATGGTGAAAGTAAAAAGTGAAATTCAATATCTGTAGATGTGAATTTTGACAAGACCAAGGAATTCTCGAATCAGTCGAGGTCCAGTTGTCAGAAAAATTCACGGCTCATATCGACGTCGATATCGTATGAATGTAAAAAAAAAGCCGAAAACTTGACATGATAAATGACTGGTAATCGAGTTTTTAATGCAGTCAGAAATTTCTCGGAATTCATTTCGAATCTTCCTTAACGCGATTCGGTGAACGCGCCTTTCGAAGTTTTCGTTAATCGTTGAATCGACATCATTAATCAATTAGCGTTACGAGTAAGGATGAATTTGGAAAACCCATCGATCCCGCGGGCTGTCCGAGCCCCCAAAAACTGGGATACGAAGCGCCAGGATACGGATTATGGAGAGACACACACGACGAGCAAGTATGGATAGCCAGCCACTCGAGCGTTCAATGATGATAAATAAGAGTTGAGACGGTTTAATGGGTTCGCAAGATAAACTTGAGTGAGCAGCGAGATATAGAGAAGAGAGGCGGCCCTGCAGCGCCGCTCGCTGCACGTTGTACAGGTATTACAAACGCATAACCTGGAGAGGAAATCCCTCGTGGGCGGCACAGAGCCGTGCCCTCTACAACGCGTGTGTACACCTGGGCTCAGCAATTCTCAATTCTGAGATGCCTAATTTTTTGGACAAGCCGTATACTAGGACTAGAATTAGGGTCCCTGTAAAACAGAGTCCGGGTAATGGCCTCCATCTTGGCCGCCATATTGTGACGAACCGAAATTGTGGGGAGTATTGAGCGTGTATAGTTAGGAAACGTAGAAACGTTGGTGTTGATGGATAAACACACTACCAGCTAATATTGGAATATGTTTATCACGTAACATCAAAGTTTTTGCCCACTTATATGTATTTGAAACTTCCCACAATTTCGGTTTGCCATGTCAGAAAATGGCCGCCAAGATGGAGGCGATTGACTGGACTCTGTTTTGTACGGAATCTATGCAGAGTCATCATCGAACGGCTGTGAAACAGGCTTTTTCTCTGCGAACAGGAAGTCAGAGAGAAGGAGGCGAAACTCAAGCCTACGTACCGGGAAAAAGTGGACTCATTTTTGGCACAAAGTTAGTCGCGCCGATTTCCTCCGCTCGTCGCGTTGGTATTCTTTAGTAGTTCGAAATATGTAAACCAGGCAGCTATCAATACCTGGTCAACATTCTATAATCGTAATATTTGAACGAATAACGAACACAAACTCAACAAGTGGCAGAAATCGGTATTACTAACTCTGAGTTGAAATTTGACCCAACTTTGTTTACCAGAGTTTCGTCTTTTACTCTTTTACTTCCTGTCTATAGATATAACATAACCTATGAATCTCGAATCTAACCCAAAAATACAAAATTCCCGAAACAGGCTCCTTCTTTGCAGAACAAAACAAAACATAACCTATCACCGTAGAATATAACCCAAAGATACAAAATTTGACGGTTATGGGTTGTTATGTTTGTTATAAATATTGAGCATCTTTCGCAAACGGCCGATGGTGGCACTGCGGGCTGGTTTTCCATTGCCTACGTAACCGACTTGTCCAAGAAATGACTCGTCGCAGAATCACTTACCCCAAGTGTACGAACATACATCCGATGCGTTCGTCCATGAAGCGATGCCCACATTTGTCCCCCCTTACACACTAGCATACACGCACATTCCTCTCCATGGAGATACAATTTACATGGTGTTATTGTGCCTGAAATCAGCTTTCCTGATGCAGTTTCTCTTCCTGCGAGGTCCCATGGCGATGACCATTGGTATCCGGCTAAGCCTCGAATGCTTCCTTCACTACAAGGGGTCGAATTATCACCTCAGTCGTTGCAGTTTTCCTTTTTATTTAGGTAGGGTGGATGCATCATTTTTGACCATCTTACAATTAGAACAGTTTTTTGCTAACTTAACACTATATTTGGCTGTCCATCAATCCGTTTGTGGTCATATCGATTGCATTTAAATAAGAACGTGGTCACGTATGCTACAAGACATTAGTTTTAAATAATTGATTATCTACGAGTTTCATTTAATTTTATCTGCAGGGTAAGTTTTCGTAATGAATTCAATAACTGAATAGATAATCATAGTACTCGAAACAAGTGAAACATTGTACAAGAGTGACTAAAAATACAGGTTCTTCGCCAAAATCACTTTTCACACACTGAGAGTGACCAGCTAAAAAATTTAAGACTTACGGTGATTATGAATAATGTGAAAAACATTGGGTTGACAAAAATTTTGACAATATATTTATTTTTTTAAAAGAAAGTTGAGGTTATGTGACGGAAAATTGATCGGCTCGACAGTTTTTGATTTATTCCAATCACAATCATTTTCATTAAATGATTTGATTGATTTATCAGTTCCCAAGACATTTGAACAACGAAAAAAAAAAAAAAAAAATTAATTTTGTTCAACCATGTTTCCTGATTTCGAAGCATATTGGATCAGGAAATTCGTAGGCTTATTCATCAAGGTCACCGACGTCATTTCCTCTTTTTGTATCATCAAAAATCGAGGTTTCGAAGTACTGAAAAATTCGATGGAACCGACTGAAATCAGCGGAGCATAAAGTAAAGTAGCAAAAATAGAGCCAAGCACAATTAAACTGTCACAGAGAAATCGATAAGCCGATATACTTACGAGGCACATTACTCCTTATATCCTAGCTGGAGACTTGTAATACCCGATGGGAAGTAGTCGAGTGTATACACGTGGCAATTGCCGAGGGGTCAGAAGAACTCGGATTCATCGGTAAACAGGTCTGCCTGCGTGTTCTCGATTAGATACCCAAGCAGTAGGCAAATGAACCATTGCATTTGCATTCTTAATCTCGCAAAATTGTCTATAAGCAGCATACCCCTAGTCAATGAAAGATATGAGTGTATAATAAGTTCTGAAACAAACTATATTCATGTGTATAATACTGTATTTACACAGAGTGAATTCCTAACGAGCGCACGGTTAGTCGTCTGCTAAAATTCCACGCGCATGCGCTAGAATCCGAGAGCATCTGTTCTCCAGGACTACCAACTGTGTCTAATCTAAAAGTTTTGACAGTTGCATATTAAGCTCAACCGTAACCTACAACGGTCAAATTTTTTTAGGTTAGAAGCAGTTGGTCACCCTGGGAAACAGTTGCTCTCGAATTGTAGCGCATGCGCATTAAATTTAAGCAGACGACGGACCGTCCGGTTTTTAGGAATTCACGCTGTATAATAGGTGAGTGGACAGAAGTGAAAGACGAGAAGACGAAGGAGAAGAAAAAGATAGACGGGCTTTTAGGGGGTGTAGGAATCGGGCACAGAAGGTACGAACGGCGACCTGGCGGTGCGGGAATCTCTTTGAAAATCTTTTATTTATAAGCTAGTTGAGCCGAAGTAGCGGGCGTTGGTATATAACATATAGGTGTATACACACACACACACACGCATATATATATATATACATAAATATTTCAACCGAGTCGTACTATCTGGACGGTATAACGGTCGGCTTATGTATACGTATGATCGTACGTACCTGCCGCAGCAGAAAGTTATGCCGTATAAAAAGCTTCTTCGCAAACTTCCGGCAGGCACCGACCTCATCGTCAAGTCATCTTTATCAACTCGGATGTTAACAAACAATCTCGACTGTATAAAAAAACAAGCTCTCTTGCCTCTCGCCGGATATAGGAGGCGGAGAGTAATGAGGAAAGATTTGAGAAAATGGCGTCGGGATGAAAGAGAGAATAAATAAAAGGAAAATAACAACAACAACAATAATAATGATAATAATAATAATAATATATTTACCGAAATCCGGATAGTAGAATGAAAAACAAAAACAGTAATATGAAATATTGAAACGTCGAAGAGGTTCTGTTTCATAAGAAAAATTATTATGGTGAAGAATGAATTTATAATCTCACAATATTGATCATACAAAATAATAATACATGAAGACGACTCTGTTTCGATCTCTGTGGTTCATATGGCCATAACTTTAACCTCTTCTGTTCAGTTAGATTTCAAATGATTTGTCAACTATTCGTCAAACGATTTTCAGAGAATACTTGTTTGTTTTACGGTATATACATTGAGAATTATCATCAGCTTTTGTCTTTACAAAGGTATAAAGTCGTACAATTGTGATACCTAAATAAATTCATTGAACTTTAGTGACCCGCTGGTTTTAACCAGTTAATGTTTCGTCGGGGAAAGTTAATGGAGAACTATATTTTTTCTTTTTTCTTAGAAGCTATGTTTCGACAGAGCACAATTTACTGATACATATGTGAAAATGATGTATATACAGGTGCGATAATATCCCGCGCAAAATCGTTAAAGTTTTTAGGTTAAGCACGTGTGTGACTCATTTACTTAGAAAATAAATTTTCAGAATTGGAATAAATTTGTGTTGTCATGAGAAAAAGAAATAATAGTTGAATGGAAGATAACATTATAAATATCGAAATATAATTCCATCCCCGATGAAACATTAACTAACTGGATACGTAAATACATACGCGAATCGAGTTTCTTTTCTCTCGATTTCCTCTGTCGCAATTATTTCACGTTCTTCTCCCTTCTTCAATTCAGCATTCTTAAATATTTATTCCCACGAGTTATAAACACTTCTAGTTAATAAACCTTGGTTGGATTTATTTCTCTCCTCTCCTTTCCCGTTGCAGGTGCCGATGCATGGCTATGACACGAATAATTTATCAATAGCAATTATCTTACGTGCACGAGACTCGAGGTATTATTATAGGCACGACGAGTCGCGAGCGATTTCTGCAGCGCGTATTTGTAGCCTGAATTCCTGAACACAGGTGCTTGGATACTTCGGTCTATTTACACTTTTGCTGTATAGAAATGATCTGTGAATAGAGCTCCATTTTTGGAATATATGCAGTATTTAATTACGACCGTGCGAACTTTGCGAAATAACGAGGTCACGCGGTACATGGATCGATATGTATGTATGTTCGTACGTTTATGTATGGATTAGATGCAATCAGGCAATTTATTATCCATTTTTGGATGTGCGGTGTGTACATATTTCAGACGTATACAATTCCAAGAAATTTCCTCACAAAGCGTCGTTACAAAGAAAAATTGGAGGGAATTGAACCAATCCCAAAACTGTGAAGATAAAACATGAAGAGAAGAAAAAAAAACAAACAAACAGAGATACAAACAAAATAAAGCGAAAAAGAAATGCATTCAATTCGCGTGGAAATAAATTTCATTCGACGAATCGTCCCAACGGTGGTGAATAAATTTTGCATAAAAATTGGATAAAAATGAAACCACGCACTTCGCGTCGTATAAACGATCGATCAAGTTCGTCTAGAGGAAATAAAAAACGAAACTAAAAAATGTATATCCCTCTCATTCAAATAAGCAATATTTTCTCCTTGGGTTCAGATTTGTATTGCAGTATATAAGCTGTAATAAAAGAGCGAGAAACAAGATGGAAAAATATTTAAAAGCATTTTTCTTCCCGCGTAGACGCGGGCTGTGATTGCTTTTTTCCTCTTGTTGCTCAGCTTTTATTCTCAACTCTGCGGAAATCTTAATCGTCCGTACGTTTGGAATAGAAACTTCAGGTACCGGAACGTCTCCGGAATTTATCATCCGTCTGTCGCGTTACGTATATGTATAGCATTTAAAATCTGAACTCGAAATTTAAAAATTCAAAATCGCGGATCCAATATGGCCGAGCAAAATTCCAAAAGTCACTTGATGTTGCCATATTAGATCGATCAATTTCAATTTTGTAATTTTAAGTTCAGATTCGTAATCAGCAACTTCAAAAACCCCCGGGAACTGAGTTTTGTCGATATCGAATGACTTTTTGAATTCTGCTCCACCATATTGGGACAAAAATTTAAAATTTTTAAGTTTCGAGTTCAGAGTCGTAATCAACAACCCAAGAAACCTTCTTATACTTGAAATCCGTTTGGTGAAAAAACCCTGAAAGGGTTAAAGGGGGAAATCCACCCTCTTACGGAAACGTGTTGGAGTTGAGATAAAAAACTGAAAAAAATTGGGAATTATTTTTCAATGATTTGAAACCGATTTGGTGGCTATTCCGGTTCAAGTATAAAAATCACCTTTTTAAGGACTACCCTAATACGCATATATATGTATGCACAGATCAATAACATATACAAGAAAAGGCAAATTCCGCCATGAGTCGAGGATCATATTCTAAAAATGACTCGCAGAGATATTTTCAGTCCTCATTTTTTCCTTGATCGGTTGCCAGAGCTTTTCTCATCGAAAGAATGAGCGGAAAAGAGGAAGTTTTTGATCATAGCGAGGCGACATCGATCCGAGAGGTAAATTTTACGGTAAGACCGTGAGCTTTTGATGTATGTTTCGAAAGAAAAGTGCAGAAGTTGTTGACGCGATTGAATGGCGAGCGAAATTAGAAAGCTTGCAGGAGTATGATTGAGGTATGGGAGGAGTTTTTCATCATTCCTCTTCGCTTCTGGTTTCCCTCGTCCACTTATTCTCCCTTTTTATTCCTTCGTTTCTTAGCGGGCACTGAAAAGTGGGTGTATAATAATCCAGGGTGCGGGGGTGAGTCGCCTCCTCGTCTCCGCCTTTCCGCACTCCGGCACCGGCTCGTTCGTCACCCAGAGAGGCAAGACTTTCCCGCTTAAATCATTCAGTCCGATGCCCGTTACATTATTCAACCACTACCGCCAGACGACACCGCGATACAACCTCGGAGCTCCTTTTTTGCATTAGCAAAAGTGTTCCCGAGACCGCGGCGGCACAGTGTCTGAATATCATGTTGTTACTTCTTCAACTCCGTGCGGGATGAGGAAATTCATACAGACGTAGGTATGCTATTCCGAAAGCGGATACGTCAGCGATTCCTCGATCATGTATTTCGACGCCTTAAATTATTCGCTATGTGCGCAGTGCCAAGTGACGCCACGGCGGTGTAATATCGCAATAACGATTTTTTTTTTGTATCCGAGAATTCTTATATTTATAATAAAATAATTTTCTTAAGGTGAGTTAAACCACAGTAGTGCAGTGCAAAAAATTTCTGTTACGCTACCAAACATTTAAAATACATTTTTCGCTACTTTCTATTCTGATTTGAGGTTAGGTTACTACTGTCAAACTTTCGGAAATGAGCCTGATCTCTATCCGAACCGGGTTTGGACCCATAACTCATGATTTTATGCAACAAGAAACGTTCGCTTTGTTGGGAAATAGATAGTTGCGCAGAATAATGGCTTTGAATGATTATAAATAAGTTTTTATTAGGTACAACATGGCTTACAGTTTCTTAACAACGGTCGTGGGACAAAAAGAGTAACTAGAAATCTAGTTACAAATATGTTCTAGACAAAAATCCACTAGGTGGCGTCAGTAGCTGATTACGTATCTATATATATATTTCAACACCCTTGACGTGGTTTTCCATTGCGAAGCTCTGCAAGATGATTGACAGTCGTAAAATGTATGAATTTCGGCCATAATGGACGCCATAAGTCCTATTCAGACGCTATAGTATACAATTGCACACAGCGAACATACAACAGAGTGACCGCGCAATTTGAATCGTGTATATGAAAATTCGGTATTATCCCACCGTGCGGGTATTAATATTCCGGATACGAGCTACGTCCGAACCTGTCAATCCGCCGCTTCGACATCCGCAGTGCGGAATGTCGATAAAGTGCGAAGGTAGTGTGTAGAATGAATTTAATGAAACAAAATCAGTACGTTGATAGCTGACACGCGGCGGTGTCGTCGTCGTCGTCGTCTAAATCGCGTCACCGCACGGTAGTGAAAAAATAAAGCAGCTGACAAGCTTTGATCGATCGGTGAAAAATCCCTCGGACACAATACGCGTTATGGATTCGTTTCCGCGAACTGCAGCATGCGTTATGCGATAGGATCGACGAGTTTCTTCTTGGCCTCGTTTACCACCGGCTCCGGTGGTTGAGCGGTATTCGAACTCGCACGTCGCGGTCTGGAATTACCTGAACAAATTGAGACGTTTGAATTGCCGTGAACGTTTCTCGGATTGGCTGTGCGTGCCGCCCCACAGTCAAGGAGGAGAAGAGACAGGAGATGGAAATACCTACCGAGCCGCGTGAACACGGACGCCTCGGTAATCGACTGGGGAGTAATTATTTTCCCACGAATATCCGCTGGATTTTACTATAATAATCGAAGTGAGTCGGAAATGGTGCTATATATAAGGAGTTACATCTGGTCGGGAATTTTGTCAAGGATTTTTTATGGATAGTGACATTTCGATTCATCAATAAAAAAATTTATGTACATATTGGGGTAACGTTGAACTTCAATCCGATATTTTTTATTTGTAAAAATTATGATTTTTAAAGCTAACGTAGCGGATCTCCTCTATAAAAAGGTGTCTTGTGGTGAGCAAAATATCTCTGGACTAGATCATCCGAAATGAAAAAACAAAAAAGATTTAGTCAATATAACGTATTATCTGGTCTTTAATCGAAGGAATAAGCAAAATGTTAATTTTGATGAAAACGGTGGCTTGTCAAGAAAATAAGTTCTATTTTCCATAAAAATTTACGCCCTAATTTGTTTATAAGATCGGACATGTCTATCGGTGATAAAAACCTGCAATAGAGGGACTGAAAAATACGGTCGTAAAGCTTGGGTAAAAATTTGTGACTGATCGGATCAACCGTTTCCGAGAAATCTGGCTCACCGTCTTTGAAAACATACTTTTCACAAAAACGCGTTCAAAGTTTCAAAAGTACTTTGAAACGCTCCGGGGTACCTTTGCAAATGCGCGTGTAACTTTGAGAAAATTTGTCGGGTAGACATGCAATCTTATATGCATATACTCGAACTTGTGTACATTACGAAAATGAAATATAAAAAAAGAAACAAAACAACGGTTTTTGTAAAATCCTGACTAGATACAACCCCTTAATTTGTTGGCGTTTCTCCCTTTCGCGTAACTTTTCACATGCCGTAAAAAGGCGGATCGAAGTGGAAAAACACGGGCTCAGACAGGGAAACACAGGCCCGCTATCAGAGGGATGAAATATCGCGTCGCGTTGAATGAGGACGACGGTATTTTGGTGTTGGGAAGTAACTTTATTTTCATAAATATCCCGGGCTTGCCGGCGGTGAAACGCGCTCTCGAGGAATTCTCCTCGAGGAAATACGGTCGTTCCATATCCTTCAGACAGAAGCGTGTCCTGGTGTAGGGGCGAGAACGAAGTTGCAGGAACACAATTCGCGTGTGTGCCGTGCCGCCAGGTTTACCAGAATGTAGGTTAACCTTGCTCAACGTGTACATGTAGACATCGGTAACATCCACCCTCCATATTTCACGTCTCTTAAAATAGCGAGTTCTTAACTGTGCCGCGCTCGGAAAATGTCGAAATATAGGGAAAACAGTAGCTGCCAAGTAAAACGAAGAAGACTTGAAAATCCTCCAGTGGTCAGCATCGACCGGGA
The DNA here is from genome assembly GCF_021155765.1 of Diprion similis. Lineage (NCBI taxonomy): Eukaryota > Metazoa > Arthropoda > Insecta > Hymenoptera > Diprionidae > Diprion > Diprion similis. The sequence goes on from NC_060114.1 coordinate 18,973,850, forward strand.
TTCAACACCTCGTACTCAAAACTGTGTTACCCTCAGAGGGATCTCGGCCAATGCTCCGAATCGGCAAAGTTTGGACCAACCGTTACATGTCGAATGTCGAAATTCGGAATGATGAAAATCTCGTAAGACAAAAACTTCAAACATGTCGAAGCATCGAAGCTCCGAACACCACTGACTTTCTAATATGCCGAGAACCATCTACCGCGTAAACGATGGTTGTTGAGGTTAGGTGTTTCGACCTATTGGGAGTTCTGGCCATCCGGTACTTCGACATTTGACATAACGGTCAATCTGGCCTGTGACGATTCGGATCGTTTAACCGCAACCCTAATCAGAGATATCAATAGCCGTTGAAGTTGGAAGTCCGAAGTCTGACTAAAGAAAGTTCGAGAGAACACAGTTCGAAGGCCGCACATGGGAAATGGAAAGAAACTTTTGTTGGCGCATTATGAATTGACGGTTGCGCATAGCTGGGAGGTGAGGCAGAAGTTTCTTCCGGTTTGTAAGATGGATCGATGCCCAGGTGGAAGATATCTGATCACTTTCCGGAGGAAGAGAGCTATGGCGAAGGTTATCTATCGCTCGATCGCTAATGATTCCAATAATTTTCACCGACGAGCCTTGTGTGAGAGAAAGAGGAGATGAGTCCTGCGGCATTCCTGTTTTCCATTTGCAATCCGACGTCTTGTTTCCCCTTCGGATTTCTATTCCGCTTTTGCTGAGCTCAGGTAGCATTGTTTACCTGGCCTCGTTAATCTTGGCCAAGTTGTTCCAGGGTTCGATTATTTTCTCTCTTTCCTCTTATAATCAATCGAACAATCCCGTTGCAATATACGACGCTGGTGACACTTGAAAGTTGGAACCGACCGGCCGATGGCTTGGCACCTGTTCACGCTCCTAACGAACCAGTCCCCGCAGTTGTTAGAGAGTAATTACGGAGCGTTCGTAATTTTGAATCTAACGGAAATAACCTGGAATCCGAATCACGCCGGTTTGGAATCGGTATCGACCGATTTATCGCCGATATGTTATTCCATCGATCCTTACCTTCTTTTTTGCCCATACACGGTGTCGAGAAAGTTGCGCGATGAAACCGAGCTCTACGCGGTGCAACGCAGCTCCATTAGGATCTTGAATCACGCGGTTGGAATTGTAATAATTAAAGTCATTAAAACAACACGTACGACCTGCTTCCGTGTTGCACAATTACGTGGTAATTGAGCTAGGAGTCAGGTTAATACCAAGTTTGGTTACAAACGGCTCTCAGCCGGTGCAGTAGCTGCTGTCCAGTAGTCTAGGTACATATTTTCCAGAATAACGTCGAGAGAGTCGTTCAAAGCCCCTAGCTGGCGGCAATATCGCTCTACTAATTGTGGGAAAATCTTTGTACGCGGTTGTAGCGATTTCGTGTCACCTAGATACGGACTGGCCGCAGCTCTGGTCATTGAGAAACTGCGATTGAAGGGGACCGAAGAGTCATACCTGCAGCCCAAGTCCCATTGCGCAAGCAATCAGCGAGTGGCATTGTGTCTTCGCCCACTGTGACCAGCGTTATCGACTCCCATCTCAGCCTGAAGGACGTCGATAATACGAGACTTGAAACCTGAGGGGTGAATCATTGATGAGACTGTCATGATCTGGCTAATGAAGAAGGAATACCGAGGCTGATTGACGGTCTAACCCAGTGTGGCATGTTTGCAGCAAAACGGGTGCGGACGCGAGGAGGATTTTATGGTGACAGCGGTGGGATATTTTCCCAGGCTCAGCTCGAGGGTCTGGATCCAATTTTTTCCTGGAGATTTTTCGACGCCAGTTATAAATAAGGGTTACCGGTCTGAGAGCAGGTGAATTTTCGGGAGAATTCATAGGGCATGGTTTATCTGACGTGGTTCTAGTTAACACGTGCGTGTGAGAGGCTATCGCGAGGATCCCGAAGGTTATCCTAACGAATTTCCTGTCCATGGTTCGCGTCCTCGTAAATTCTTGCCTCTCGCTACTCTCTTCCTTCGTTGAGGGTAACTCACTTCCCTTCCTGGCTAGGCTTCCGCTTCCCAAGGCACACCGCGGCGCTCCGCAGAGAGACGTTGGTTCTTAACGACCCGCTACCACCTCCACCGCCACTTACAACTTCCTGGTGGCCAATCCTCCGAGCAAGCGACGTCATCGATTCGCCACTGGTTATTCGACTAGAAATACATGGTCCTTAATTTTCTTCCTGGAATGGAGGAAAAAGAGGATTTTATAGTCTCTGACTAGCGGAAAGTACACCTCGTTTGTTAATACTGTGCAGGCAATTAGATCACGAGTGTTGATTAATTTCCAACATCGCGATGGACGGAATGATACAGTCGCTCTTCGCAAACAGATGTAATTAAATAAATAATCAAAAAGCACGTATACGCAATTCCTGCGGTGCGTGTTTGATTGTGTTCGCTTGTGGTCGAGGCTATGGCAGACCATTAGAGAGATTGCGTGGACATTGCACGTCGGCGGTTGAAGTTGAGTAATTATAGTACCTGAAGTAAAAAATATTATTCTTTGAACGCCGTGTACACGTCAATGGCGGGTGTTGTACGAAATATGGCAGGATTTTTATCAAACCCCGAAAATCAGCCGCTAAATTCTAAGTCTCCATCACCTCCGAAGAATTTTTGTCCCAAAGTCAAGCGAATAGAAGCAAAAACTTGGTGAACCAAACACCTTGACGTCGTCGTACCTTGTCGAGGTAATTATTACACTTAAAAGTTGCTGGTGTTTTCTTTCGAACAAAAGTTGAGCCGTTATAGGTTGAAAGTGCGTTATAGGAGGAGGTATCCTTTTTTCCAGACTTACTCCGTTATCTCAGCTGAAACCGGTAGTGCAGTCGTGCGGTCCGGTTCGAAGGTGTCGGAAACACGTTTCCCAGATAAAGCCCCGAGTTTTTCATTCCGCGTTGTTGGTTTTATTTATTTCCCCATTTTGTTCTTCTGTTTTATCACCGGGTAGCGAAGGGGTTAAAATTGTTTCCCCGCAATTATTCTCAATTACCGGGGGGCCGAGGTCGTAATTCACTCTACCATCCAGCCAGTGGACGTCGCGTCACGTACGGCAGGCAAAACCGAAATATTTAACGGCTACTACGGAGTATAAATTATAAATATGGATGGTAAAGGGTGCGCCTTGGGGTCTAGAGCCAAAGTGTGAGTGCCGAGCACTGAGCGCCCTGCTTCTCATCGGAGTCATTAAGGGTAGTGCCTCCACTCTTCTCCCGGAGATACATGTCCCTCTCCGCAGGTCCAGGATCCAACCCGGGAGAGCCAAACCAGGGTAAATTCCACCCCCGCAATTCCACTGGCGTAGCTAGGTCTTGACTTCAAAGAATTTAACGTACTTGCTCCGAGTGTCCTGTACTATTCTCGTCGTTGAATCATCCTTGCAAACCATAAGTAATTATTCTCTTTTGCTAATTTTTTTCTTAAGATTCATTTTGAGCACTGTTTTCAGGTTTAAAAAATTCAAACTCATCTCGTCTCAAGTGTAACTAATTTTATTTAGTTAATAATTTGTCGCTCGTGCAGTTAGTCCCGACTAACAACGACTAACACCTGCTTTTCTTCTCCTGGCCAAAAAGGACTCCAGGATGTCTTTCACCGGGGGATCCCGAGAACGAATAATACTCCGGGGATCAACCCTACGTTCCTCTTTGCTAAAGAGGGAACGACGCGACGGAGTAACTGCTTAACTAGAAATACCATCAGCGGTGAACCACTGGGAGACACACGCATCGTATCGTCCTTTGTTTCGTACATTTGTTGGCGCTTTGGTCCAGAGACCCTTGTTGGTCAGGGTTGGGACCTTTATGAACCGAGGTCATCAAGCTGCTTGGATTTGAAAGAGACGATGGAATTCTTGAAGAATTGAAGAAAAGGTTGGAAGAAAAATAAACGTAAATACGAGAATCTTGACGAGAGAGAAAAGTAGCTAGAAAAATCACCGGAATAAGGAAAAGACGATCATGCTTGGGGCGTTGAGTTCCGCTTGAATCATTGAGGCGACGCGATATCGAGGCGACCGGATTTCCGAAAGACGTGAGCGTTTCTCTTTCCGGCTCGATCCGAACTTCTGTCGCCAGTTTAGTTCTGGCCCTTGTACCTGCGAGGCGTGGGTCACAAGTTGGACAGGGTACTTCCGACTTCTTCCTCGATTCCGCGCACTTCACCAAGAACTAAGAAGTTAGCTAACGCCTGTCGAACTGTCGACGAACGAACTTATTTACTTATCCATCGCTACGCGCCCGTTAATGGCCGGTTTTGTTACCAGAGGAAGGGTAGGATGAAAAAAGGAACCAGAGAAACTAAGGAAAAAAGAAAAAAAGGGATTCGGAAGAATTGTTCAGTTGCTCGCGGTAAGAATTATCAGAAGAAGAGTCTTTTTAATCCATTCTTTCCAACTTTCCAATTCACTGTCAATCAGATTTGTATTTCTGTCAATCGACGCTCTGATCTTTCAACAGTGTATAAAAGTGATGTGGTTGATACCGAAGTGAAGCAGTGCAGACAAGAGTAGTTACCTACAGGAATAAAATGATGTCCAGTTAATGGTGTATAGCATTGGTAAAGAAGGGTGAAAATTAAAGTCACAATGTACGCAGTATCGACAAAAATGTCAATAACATGATGATAAAAGGGGCGGATAGTGATGGGGTATAAAGAAACGTTCGAGTATACATAGAGTAACGGAAATGAATTGTGAATGAGGCGAAAGGAGTGGTTTGAGGGAGGCCAAAGCCACCTGCGTATGACCGTGACGTGTAGCATATTGTAAAACAAGAAGCTGATTTCCTTCGGTAACTATCAACCCCGAGATCAAAGCGAGTGTGCGGAGTTTACATAACTGCCGCCTTTTCCCGTACCTACGTCAATGCGAATGTCAAGACCGCGGGGACGACGGGAGGATATTTGAACCTGCGGGTGACAGAGGCGGCCGCCTGCAACCCTCGACCGAGAGGGTGAGGGTCCTCAAGTGGGTCCTGTGATCAAGGAGTGCCGTTTAGTCAGTTTAATATCCGTTTTTATTCTCGTCCGCGGTCTTGCTAGTCCGCACTTGAACGTGACAGTAAAGGAATCGATTAAAAAATCTGAAGCACAGGGGGATGAAGTCTAAATATGCGCCAAGAGTACGACTTTCGTGGCGTAGAATATTTGATGGTAAATTTGGGTCTTCGAGTCGAAATAAATAAAAGTCGAATAGTCGTTAAAGTTGATATTTCGATTATGCAAAATTTTTTAATACATACTTCACTGTTTTTCGTACAAGGTGGTGTGTTGGTTTTGGTTTTTGCCCCTGTCATGCGAAGGTCAAACTCAGAAAAAATCGTCGAATTTTCGCGTATTTACATGGGTTTTGATATTGAAAAACACAAAAAACATTTCAGAAAAAAAATTTCTACCTGATAGTACATTTCAAGAATATTTTCCCTAAGTTTCAAGTCAATTGTAGTAAAAATCTAGGAGAGAGAGCCTTTGGAAATTTCTCTCAACAGGCTTGACCGGCCGGGAGCGTCGCAAGTGTATCGTTTTTTCTCAAGACTGTATTTTTGAAGTCGGTCGACACGATTTCTCAAAAACCAAAGCATCGATCTTACTGAAATTCTGCACACTTCTTGTAGATATGATTAAGTATTACTCAGACGAAGGTTTTTTTTTTTACCAAAAAGTGTACTCAGTTGGATAGAATTTTGCTAAAATTTCAAATTTCAATTTTTTACCCTTTTTTCAAGTACAAGCTAAACTCATCTGTTAAGAGAAAATATTTGGTTTTCTGATTTCACACAAAGCTGGAACGAGTAATCGGTCTCCGGAAACCAGTTTTGAATAGCTGAATGTTCAAAATTTTTTGGATAAAAACCTGATGAAAAATATCGTTCAAGTATTGTTCTTTCATATATCTCAAGTTTGAATAGAACAATTCTTTCAATATATTTTTAAAAAATTAGAGAAAATATGCTTTTCTTTAAAGTCTGAGACCCACGTAACCCCTTGAGGAAGCCGAAGCGGCAAAATTTCTATTCTTGAAATTTTCATTATTTTCGTAAAAATACCTCGAATCAATGGTCAAAAATTGGCGCCACGGATATCTGACTATCCCCAAATATTCGAATACCATCACACGTACATTTTTGCTTGTGAGACTTAGGAACAGCCGTCGCCAGACGGTTGAAAGCTTCTCGAGCGACAGCCTAGGAAATTAGATCTTCCGTTCTGTCTGGGAATTATGAAACTCAGTTGGACGTACCGGGAACCAAATTCTGACACGTAAAACGACTCTCTCTCTCTCTCTCTCTCTCTCTCTCTCTCTGCCTCCGGATGGGGAAAAGAGAGTATACATATACCGGGTCGTCCGGTAAAATTCTGGCAGGCAATCACATGCCATAAATGTTTCCCCCATTCTCGGTATTCCAAAACCTTTGAGAGAGATGCAGGCTTCATCAAATTCCAATGTAATTTGCTTCCACCTAGTGTTGGCCTTTCTGAACTCTCAGAAATAACTTATATTTTTCCGAGACGTTTAACGACCGTTGACATTCACCGCCATGCACAGAGTGTTCATTTGGCCCCTTCTCTGTCCATCTTTGTCTCAGTGAAAAAAAAGAAGCAGATAAAGAAGAAAGAATCATTCGTTGTCTTTATCCGAGCTTCATCCATTCCCGTATATACGAAGGGTTTTGTTGCCGTTTTTTATTTCACCTTCGCTTCTCTCGTTCTTGTTCATTCTTTTTCAAACATAGAACAGCTTGGAGTAGAAGACTATGGCAGGGGGTAGAAGCGGGTTAGTGTAATTAGGTGAGTGGTACACGTGTGCATTAGACGTCGTACGGTTCGGAAAGCCTTAGAGAGAGATAAAGAGAGAGAGAGAGAGAGAGAGAGAAAAAGAGATAAAAAGTGGCTAAGGAAGACAAAATCGGACGGTTGTTAGCCTCCAGCGAAGGTATACAGGTCACACACGTTCATACATACATGATCACGTGTGCGTGCGTGTGTGTGTGTGTGCGTGTGCATGTCTACCGTACATCCGTGAAAAAGTGAAAAAGTTTGACAGAAGGCCTATTAGTAAGCGGGAGCCATACGCAACCTTCTTTCCTGATGGAGAAAGATACAAAAAGGCTAGTGCAGAAAGAAACGCCTTGAGGAATGGAGGAAAATGGTTAACGATTCGGTGTTCGTCGATATCAGTTGTCGAAAATCGAAATGAGATCGATATATCCGATCTGATTATGATAATTATGACGATGTTGACTCGCTTTTCAACTGACCATGCACGTGTTTCGTAATTGGGATAATGGTTGTACAGCTTGGGCGAACCGTGTGGGAAGCCAGAGTGAAACGAGGGAGTCACAGAGACAGAAGCGGTTTGATATCAGAAATAATTTCCGATCCAACGTAGGCGAGATGAGGAAACGACGTGGATATGATACTTGAATACAATTAAACTAGAACGCGATGCAATTACTCGCGGGTTGAGTGCATAGGTATACCGAAAAAAGGTGCCTCCTGCAGTACACACTTTGGTGCTTCAACACGCTGGGTAAATAGTCGGCTGATTTCCCTCGCCAACAATGGACTACCGTTAGTGCTCATTAACCGAAGACGAAGAAGAAGACGAGGAGGAGGAGGAGGAGGAGGAAGATAAGGATGAGACCAAGACCAGACTGAGAACGGGACGAAATCAAATATGTGAGGAGTAAATTAATGCCGTAGAACTAATCTATCTAACGTCGTTCTATTTCGAGGAGAATTTTAGACGGTAGAAATGGTTGGTACGGAAGCCCGAAAAAGAGATAGCTGGAGTGGGTCGTGAAACTTTTTTAAAGAAAAGATGGGCAAGACGGTTATGGATGTCGAAGGGCTGAGCATGGACCCATGTCACGAGGCCGGGACAGGGAGATAATGGGGAGTGGAGAGATCGGGGTGTTTAATTGATACACAGTAGCTGGAAATTAATGCGCCCTGGGCAGGCCGCAGTATAATTAATAAGTAATTAACCTGACCCTTTCCCTGGGAAATGGATCCCCGAGGACAACCCGCAAGAACATCGAATAAGGCGATACGATACGCTTGCACACCGCTCGAAGGTGTTGCCCGACCGAAACAGCTCCGACACCCTGCATGGATACCCAAATTGCGATATCATTATTAGTACGACCATTTCGGCGGCCCGCAATTCATTATCGTCCAATGGGAACTCGCATCCTTGAGAAACTTGCGCCAAGTTCACAGGAAGAACACAATTCGAGACTTCCTACATCCGCGCCTCATTCAACTGGACTTCCTGTAATCAGTGCCCGATTAGTTGAACGGTAACCGTTCTTCTCTTATTTTTATTCTTCTTTTTCTTCTTCTCGAAACCATGATACGTGATCACATCCAGTATCTACTCTCTGCAGTGCCAGGGTTGCCAACCTGTCAAGGGAATGTTTCTTTGAATCGCCTCGAAACAAATCTCTAGATTGCGCCATGAAAATTCTTCATACTTCTCATCGTCTTAAGAGTGATGTTTTACGGTATTGAAAATCAGTAAATACTTGAATACACAACATATTACACTTTTTCCATATACAACATGGTGAATTTTTGTGTCAGAAAATGTCCCTAGGAACCTGCCATTAGCTGTCGGCTCCTAGGGACGTTTTTTGATAGTTACCGCCTGATTGAGCAGCCGATGCAATACCGATCGCGAGTGTCAGAAAATGTCCCTAGGAGCCAACAGCTAATGGCAGGCTTCTAGGGACATTTTCTGACAGTCGCGATTGGTATTGTGTCGGCTGCTCAATCAGGCGGTAACTGTCAGAAAATGTCCCTAGTAACCCACCGTTAGCTGTAGACTGTTTTTTGTCATTGACCGGACAATAATTTCGTTAGATCTAAAGAAATTTCTTCAGCGTTGGCAACGCTGTGCGGTGCATGAATCGCGATATTCGTATATTTCAGGTCGTCTTCCTTTTTCAAATGCAATTCAGCAGCCGGTGCACAATGGCTGGTATCGCGGAGCGGAGTGAGAAGTGCGGGGGCGACTTTGAGGCGAATATAGGAATACGAATTGGCTCGGAACCCGGGGGCAGATCTACTCTCGTGGGAATTCGTGGTGCGAGGACCAGATCAAACGGCGCGTCCTTGTGCCGGACATCCGAGCCAAGAAATTCCCCCGAGATTTGCTCGGACAAATTCATATTTCCGGACGATGCAACCCGCTCCATTCCGCTTCTCCTCCCCCCCCCCCCCTTGGCGGCGGTAGTTGCTCCTTCTTTTTCACGATCTCCTTCTCTTTTTCTCACCCTTCTCCTCTTCTCCTACCTTTTTATTCCATTCCTCTTACTTGAGATAGATTTCGTACAGCGGGAGGCAGCAATCCTCTCGAACACCCGTTAAAAATTTCGAATGCAGCTGGTCCTTGCCTACTCAAGAATTCTAGACACGTAACTACAAAGCCATCAGGTTCACTCCGTGTAATCTTCGTATGTACCTACGTGTAGAAACACACAGATACATACTGAAGACTTACGTATATGGGGTAGTATATGAATTCACAGAGTAGAAAGAGCATGGGAATAGAACATCGCACAGAGAGTGAGAAAGAGAGAGAGAGAGAGAAAGAGAGCAACGCAGTCACATTATGTTGAACTGTATAGTCCAGTCAAAACAGGTCTGAATTCGAAATATTCGGATCGTGCCTGCATTTTAGTTTGTAAGGATTTTCGACCCTCAGAAACTCAAATCTGAAGTCATTTTTGAGCTGCATGATCGGGGTGTCGAGAAAACAGCTAAATTTGACGTTTTTTTTGCATTTTTCTGAAAAACTGTCGTCGGTAGATGAAAAATGACTCGACCATCGTGTAGAGCGGGAAATTCTACATCCAATTATGTTCTCATATGTCCGAAACGAAGTCGGATTAACAAATTCAGAAAAAAGAAATAATTCCTTCAAAAGTCCTCAGAATCCATCGATAAGTAGAATTAATTAATTTTCCTTAATTTGTTAATCCGACTCCGTCTCCGGCATATCATAACATAATTCGACGTAGAATTTTCCGCTCTACACGACGGTCAAATCATTATTCATTTATCGATAGTAGTTTTTGAGGAAAATGCAAAAACGTCAATTTTCGCTGTTTTCTCGAAACCCCAGCTATACGGCTCAAAAATGACTTCAGAACTGAGTTCCTGAAGGATCGGAAACCCCTATAAATCAAAATGCAGCCACGCACCGAATATTTTGAAATCAGACCTATTTTGACTGGACTATGTAAGAAAACTTTGCCATCGAAAAGTGAGGAAAACAAAAACATAAAAAAAAAAAAAAAAAAAAACACATTTTGTAATTAAAAAAATCCAAGCATATCTTACACTCCTTCCACTCTTCGCTGACCGCAGCGTTTCTCGACGTGTTTTTATTTACTCACCAAAGAACCGCAACCTCAATCATAAGCCGATATTTTGTACAACAAGGTGGCACGTCGAGGGGAACCGAGGAAAGGGAAGGCTTAGGATTTAGAAACGAGTATTTGACTGCAGGGCGCTAGTCGGCCTCTCTTCCGTAAAATCATGTATTAATCTTCGTAGACTTCTGGACAACGCTGGCATTCCGCGAAGAGAGGAAGAGAGCGCGGGGAAAGAAAGAAAGAAAGAAGAAGACACACCGATGGCGACTGAGAGACGAAGAGATATACCGTTGAAATATTATATTCTGAAATACGAGCCAACGTCCAACAAATATTCCAACAGCTAGTCGTTGTTGCCACATTCGGAATGCCATTCGCCCGGCCAGCCGCTGGCCCGCATCGTTTCAAAATCAACTGACACGAGAGTGAGTTGTGTGTCACTGTTTAAAGTAGTTGGACGACCGTGTCGGTATATGGTTAGATTTAAATCAAGTTTTGAATTTGAATTTCGATTTTTCTTCGTTACTTGATTGCTCGATTTCAAAATCGAGGCATAGCCTTGATCAATTGGACCGTTGGCCGAGGATCTAGAGAAGAATAGAATGGAAAGGAGACGGTGATCGTGAAACGGTTCATTCTTTGTCAATAAAAAAAGTGCGAGAACGTGGTTGGGCACCGAAGGTACGATGGTGTCTAATGAAATTCACCGACGCCTCGAGCGGGTTGAGGGATAAAGTAATCTTTCAATTCCCAGCCGTATAAAATTTCATCCTCTTAACGAACCTTCACGAATGAAAATTACCCACATCTCGTGATAACTTTCCCAACTTTGTCTTATTATTCTCCTTCTTTTTCGTTATTGATCTTCATCGAGGACCTTTGAAAATTGATCCCTTCAATAATTGGTCCTCCATGTCCTTGGACCGTTGAAATTTCTTGATCATTCATTGACCTTTTTGATATTTTGAAAAAGGGTCATCCCAGTTCTCACTGGTGAGAATACGAGTCCGTACTTAAGAGGAAGAAACGTCTCCGGATAGCCATTCGGGGATTCAACCGTGGAAGTAGCCGTTTGAAATTTATAAGTGTTGGTCCGGTCGGAGCAATTAGTCGTGCAAACAGCCGAAACTACAGCCCTTAAGGAACTCGAGATTAACGTTTCAACGTTCCGGACAGCGAAACACCCTCGCGGATAAACCCCTCGCGTGAAAGAGATTCCTCATTCTTCCCTCCGAGGAAATATTCCAGGCACGAAAATCCAGCGACGAGGACTCCAAGAGACGAAGAGGCGTTCAGCCAACGGTATGCGTCATAATGGAGGATGCATAAGGGTTATTATGTAATGTGATTGGGAGGAAAAAGAACGAGGCATACGGAGCCGGCGATGATATTTGATTTATAGCACGCCGTGGGCAGAGAGCGGGAGAAGAAATCATTGTAACTAAGATTTATTCGTGATCTTTAACGTCACAACATGCGCGGGGGCAGAGGGGGTAGGGCACAAAATGCACGGAGGAAATAAGGCGGCGGTCCAACAGGAATACGCATCGGACACCAAGAAACGGCGGCAGTTGAACTCAAGAAGCAGCAGCAGCAGCCATTCGCATTTGTGAGCAACGCTCCAGCCTTCGATTCTCGAAACCAGTTCCTCGATCCTGCGGGAATGGGACTCGACCCTCGCTTCGCCCTTAATCCTCGGCCTTCTCGGCCACCGAATAATTATTACCCAAATTCTCAGGTTTTTTTACACCAGTTTTGCCCACTTTGATCCAACGCTTGGAAAGACAGTGAGACGCAATCAGGGCCGAGAAATTATTCGTTAGCCTCAATTGGTCACTTGGGGTGAATATCAGTCCAAACATGTTTCGAAATTTCCCTGTGTTTTTGCGTTAAAATCATTATTATTCCGTTTGTTGTAACTCTTCATGCGAAGTACAGGCCTTTTTACACATTTTTTACACTTTCAAATTTGTTTCAAAAATATACTTTTTCGAACGGACTGTATTTGAATACGTTTTTTTTTTTTTTTTAATTTAAATAGAATGTTTCAGGAATAAGCTATCACAGTTTCTTGTTTTTTATTGCTCTAAACAAATTCTGTAAAAAAAATTCGATTTTTTCGTCAACTCTGCTAATATTTCACAACACAACCATAAATTTTGGTTCAAAAAGCTGACAATGAGTCATTGTTCAAGCAAGTTATCACTTTTTTATAGAAAGGGGGGTGCGTTTAACCCTGTGTAATCGTTACGCGATTCTACTGGAGTGCGACCAATTAGAGTTAAAAATTTGTCGAAACAGTAAGTGGAAGTGAACAGGGAGGCGAATTGCTGGTCATGTGATGTTTTTCCTTCATAATACCGATGTCTTATCTCTTCAAAATAAATGGATATATATTCAAAGCTTTTTTCAGGTTCAAATACAAAGATACCGTTCCACGAATAGGAATGTTTTTTTTTTTCAATCCAGCGTCCCGACCTCTTGAGAATCCGATATTCTTCTTGAATGAGATTGAATCCAGCCAGGTCAGCCGTATTTAATCCTTTGAAAAGGTTGGGTAACTGTGATTGAGAATTGTGAAAAAAATACACATCCTGCCGTGCAGGGTATCCATTCTCTGAAGTCTAGCCCGTTTAATTTCGATCGAGGATAGCCTCCGACACAGTCTTCAATCTCAAAGGAGACTTTCGAAGGACAGACACTACGCCTCCTCCTCCTCCTTATCCTCTTGCTAGGTTCTTTTGTCTCCGAAATAAATCGCCCTAAGTAGATCTATATACCTCTGTCTCCGCAAAGTGAACAGCTCGTGCTTCCAATTACTGCTGTCCCATTCGGCAGGTCTAAGCCAATGAATCGAAGCATATTCCGTGATTAGATGTAAGCGTCAAAAAGAGGACTTTTGCCCCATTTTTTCTCCCAATCCTCTTCTCCCATTTTCACCGCACTTCTATTTTCACTCATACCTGCATCGACACACTTTGTCACCATCCCATTCCACACACACACACACAGAAATCCGTGGTAACAGCGTGAAGGTTGGTGGTACGGAGACAGAAATTTGATTACCGGATTGTGTTCGAGGGCACTTTAGTTGGGGCAGGCAGTGAATTTTCCATCAGAAATTTTTGCACTGGTACGCATATTGCAGTGATTCACTATCGTGAAATCGAGAAAACGCAGCGGGATCCTAGATACACGAGAAAAAAAAAATATCTCGAGAATGGAATATAATTGAATAGATCACAAAATGCCAGCCGCACCGATGACCGGCGCCAAAACCCTCGACGCTGTCTGGTATATCGATCTTATTGCGTAAATACGTAATTTGCAACGACGACACGAGTTGCGAATCAATTTCCGAACTGGCTGTCTACAATTTCCGAATACCGTTCGAATATCACCGTCACCTCGTCATATTCCGGGGTCGATGCGACGACGGGCCGATTGGCTGGTCGTTACCTTTTTTCCCCCCATTAATATTATTATTATCATCATCGGCATTCCCCTCAGCGGACGGAATTAGGGTGGAAGAAATTGACAGAAAATTAACCGAGTTTTGTTTGAATCGGGAAGATGCGATATGGCTCTATCGTTTCCTTCCTTTCTTTCCTCCACCCCCTTTACCAGATACATCGCAGGATATTTTGTCCCGGCGTCAAGTTGGCAAAACGTTTCGGGAGAGGCAATCTTATTGTCAGACGATTGTTGGTACTGTTCTATCCTAACGGTGCCCGTGGGTTGCAAGTACAGGAGGTCAAGTCGAGTCGTGAACCGCAATAAGACCTCAATCCCGCAGGCTGCAAGGTCTCCAGACTTCAGAGCGTCCAGACATCGGGCTGAAACCACGTAACTTCGTGATATGTTCATACATATAGATTGCCGTGATTCTGTTGTCGAGTGGAGTACACGAATGTGAAGATTTGTCAAACGCAGGAACGGAGTCCAGACCAAGATTCGTGATCGTGATAAGCCGGATCGTGATCAAGGTTATTCGTTCTGGTCTAGAACACTGGCTGGAACTTGAACTTGAGGAATGTCAACCTTTCAGAAGAGCTACAGTGCAGTGGATGAGGTTCAGCGGGGTTTAACCGATGATGAAATACACAGTGTCGGTTATGAAAGTTGGTGTAGGTAACAGCTGGTAGGTACCACATGGCCTGACCAACTTTCCTAATTTGCGATAATGCATGGCCGGCCATTAAGGCGAGGATCGCAGTACCGGGATCGGGACGCAGTCGGGGACGCGGGAACAGGTACCGAGCACCAGAGCAAGGATGGGTTGCCGGGTGAGCTGCTCGACCACACAAGGTGTCTAAGAAATTAAACTCCCTCCGCCACGCCACGCAGCCTAGGGGTGGAAAGGGGAGCGGGCTGCGAGGGTCAGTCTGCCCACAGCCTCGGTCCACCGTGATGCTCACCGCAAACGATCCATCTCGACCCCGCCGACAACTTTCGGTTTACTGAATAATAGCCGACCCTCTCGCTCCTACCTATAGTCAGCCAGTCCAGTTACTCCCCGTGCAATTAACGAACAGACAAGAACATTGGACGTCGCAACTGGCCTTTGGCGTCGATTGCTTTGGATTTGTCCAAAGTCTCTCACTCTCAATGTCTTGCATGTTCTCCTAACTTTAGGACTCGAAGACTTCGAAAGACTTTATGACTTCAGTTGACTGGTTCACGTGACTTGAGGTCAGATCACGTGACTTCAAGTAACCTCAAGTCACTTTACGTGACTCCATGTGGCTTCAGGAGTTCAAGTAACGTTGATACTTCAAATGACTTGACAGGATTTTCTTTTACGTCACTACAGGATTCAGAGATTTCGAAGAACTTCGTGAAATCAATGGATTTATTCGAATAGGTTTTTGCCAAACGGATTTTACCAAAGTCTCTGACTGAGGAGATCCTCACTCTCAACGTATTACACGTTCCCCTAACTTTGGGACTTGAAGACTTCGAAAGACTTTACAACTCCAACTGACTAGTTCACATGACTTCAAATGACCAAACGTGTCTTCAGTTCAACTGACGTTAATGCTCCAACGTCACAGGATTTTGTTTACGATGTACGCCTGACTCCAGGATTTAGAGACTTCAAAGGACTTCGTCACTTCTACCGATTTATTCGCACGACTTCAACTAATTTCACGTTCCTTCAGGTAACTAAAACTTACTTCATGACCCCAAGTGACTTCAACTGGTGCAAATGACTTCGCATGATTTCTGTTCATGGTGTACACCTGACTTCGGGAGTGTCTACCTCTTCGTCTTTGACCGGGGCGAGAGTCGAGTGACACCAGGCACGTGCGACTCGGTTATTTACGAGTCCGAAGGAGGGAGCGAACTGCTTTAAGGAGCCTGACATAAGCTGTAATTAAATTGCCGCAGTAGGAATACCTGCTCGACTGAATAAGAAGGCACCTTACCTACTTACCTACCCCAATTTGGCGCTTGGGTTACGGTCGCCTCCACAATTAGGGAATTCCTCGAGACGGTTAAGCCGTCGTTTACTACGAACGTGCAGAGACTCAAGGCTGGTCGAGCTTCAGGCATAAACTCGGTTCCGAATGACTGGCACTCATTGCGCGATTCTGAGTTGGTCCACTTCCGGGCTGCAGTAGCAATTTTTCAACGGAATTAATCACTGCCAGTGGCTAATTCTCATTAACGATTCCGGTGATATTTTGCGGAAATAACGACCGCATTTGGCTGAGTAAATGGCGTCTGGCGCGTTGCGACGACCATCCGAGTCACCGTCAACAGTCGTAAATGGTTCAATTAACGGCTGCGAGGGCAGCGTTAGACGTCCCGACGCCTGGCGTCAGCGTCCCGTTGAAACGTACGCGTCTAACGTCACTTGGACGGGCATCAAACGCGTAATCAAGTGACAACGTCACCACCCGTCGTCCAATTTCGATCGCTTCGAATCCGGCGGAATTGACGAATTTGCCAACCAACGCCGTCGGCGTTATTCAAGGATAGATCACCCCGCGGCGAAGGGAGAAGAGGAATGATACGAAAAATACATAAATGTGTTTTCGCAGCGACGGTCCGTCTGCGTTGGGATCTCGCAGAGTGTACATTGAATGTAAAAGAGCGCTGTTTTCGTTCGAGGAAAGAAATATACACGCCGTAAGGGAAACGTGATTCGTTTTGCGGTTATTTGCGCAAGCCCGGGGGTCCTCGGATTGGACGAGGGGTGCAAAGGAAACAGGACGCGGGGTCCGAGGCGGAATCTGGTTAACTCTCAAACTGATCCCGAAGCAACGCTTCAATTAACATGGCTGGCAATTATCTGTTATTTAAATGAGGTTCTGGCGCAGATTCTCCTACCCAGTCGTCCCGAATTTACAGGCGACGTTTTCACCCCGCACAGACGAGCCGAAACCCCCGACGTATATCGGTATCTCTACCCTCTTGGGATCGTCTTTTAGCCTACGGATATCAGAGACTCCGGGATTCTAAAGCCTTACAACGAGCAGCCACCTTTCGCGCTGTATAACCCCTTGCCGAAGAGGGTTGACAGGTTAAATCGAAGACCCACCAGCCCCGCCTCACGCTCACGACCCTGTATCGAAGGCCTTGAGGAACGCCCAGTATTTTCCGATACCCGGTCAAACGGCTCTTGAGTCATGAAATAAGATTTCGAAAATTCAATGGCAGAACTTGCGACGTTCGAACAGACAGTCCTGAAGTGTAAAACGATCAGAGACTAAATATTGTCGAGCCTCTGCATCATTTCCGAATTGATTACGCAACTAGTGTGCAAAATAGGTGATATTTTCGCACGAGTTTATATTTTTTCTACAGCGAAGTTAGTGAGATCGGTGATATTACGTCCACCAGTGTGGAAAGTAACCACTTTGCGCACGCTTTTTTACAGTGTGGGAATAGGGCATTTTCGGAGTCAAATCCGTGCGGAAAATCGCACTTTGCACACGTAGTTTGGAAAATGGTTTACTGTTTGTTTGCTGAATATCGGTGAATAATGAAAATCTTAAAAGCATTACGTAGCGTGACCCTTTATCAATGTCTTTCGAGGCTCTAGGGCTGCCATTTCCTTGGAACATGCTTTCGTTTCAAAGTTGAGGAGACAAGAGGCGACGTGGATTTTCGAAGGAGGGGCGACAGGGGGTTGGTGCTAAGGCGTAAGGGCTGAGGGGCCGGGAGAGGTGAGACTTTTCGTCGTAAATGTATAACGATTGTGCCTAACCCCGAGGAGTTAGCGGATAGCGAGAGATAGAAAGGGAGCCGAGGGCGGGGGAACGATGATTAAATATAGAATATAATATACATAAAAGGTTGATCCTTAAATACTTGAGTCGAGGAAGACTGCGGCCTTCGCTGGTGACGGTGGCACCCGTCGTTCCTTCGGGATATTATCTCGTCTTATCCCCGAGACTTTAGAGCCTCGTGCTAAAATACAACGAGCAGAATCTTGCGTATAATACTTACACTTACATCGTTTCGGAGTCACACAAAGATGTGCTAACCAGCCTCGAAGAAAAGCTCTGTTACGCAATTTCACCCCGTTCTATAACCCTCAGACATTTATAAACCATAAAAAAGAACATGTCTTGTAATGAATCGTCAAAGAAGAAAATATATCCAAGTGACTAATGGATCGTTGAGATTTGGGATATTTTTGTAAAGATCATCAATTTGATTCGTTGAACGTTACCCCGAGAATGCAAGCTCGGGAGTTTCTCGTTCTTACTCAAAATTCTCCAAAACATTCGAGGGCACTAAAAGATTATATGAATTCAGGAAGCCGGAACAATCGATTTTTCAAGAATTTTTCATTAAGTTACTTTTCAATTTATTCATATAAAAATTTATACACATATTGAAGTAACATTGAACCTTATTACAATATTTTTTATTTCTAAAAATAATCATTTTTAAAACTGCTGCAGCCGATCTCCGAGAGCATCTTTAAGAAAAGGCGTCTTGCGGTCATAAAGATATCTCTGGACTGGATCATCTGAAATGAAGAAATAAAAAACGGTGGCTTCTGAAGAAAATCGATTTTCCATCATTTTTTCATGAAAAATTCTTGAAAAATGGCTTTTTTAGCTGCATCGGGGTCCAAAAACCCGAAGCTTGAAATTGAGTAGACGAGGTGGAATTTGAGCTGAAAAGCGTGGGATCGGGTTGAAACGAGAAAAAAAACAAAAAAATAAAATAAACTGTCTGTAAGGAGCAGCTGATGGAACCTGCGGAATGAAGCTCAAGCGACAAATGCAACTCAGGTAATTAATGCTTTCGAAAGGCGTTTCGTGGCAGGACGAAGGAAAAACTCAAAAAAAGTAACTTACGCGAAAACTTGTTCAATTAGAAGATCAACTGTGCGACGGGAAGAAGAAAAAGAGAGCTTTCTGGCAGGACATGAACCTGCAGCGCCCGGATCAGAGGAGAGAAAACTATTCTACTCTCGCAAAAATAAGAGTGTTTTTAGACTCCTCCCGGGTTTCCGGACGTCCGATGCTGTGAGTGAAATTTTTTCGCTTTTCCTCTCTTCCCCCGCTTCTACCATTTCGCAGGACTACTCCCTTGATTCCCGCCCAGTCGAAAGGAATCGCATTCCAGACGTGACGATTTGTCTGCGCGTAAGTGACAAGCTCGTGCTTAATTACCCGGGAAAAAAGCGAAGGCGGAAAAGAAGGGATGGAAAATATATACAGACGTAAATTTTTTTACCACTTCTATAAGAGAAGACCGGGTTTCGAGGTTAGGACAAGCTTTTCCCGTTGACGTGAAACAAGGTAGGCCGCTGACGTCACGCCGGGTTCAAATAAACAGGCAAAAGGATAGTGAATCGGAAAAAGCAGGAAGTCGAGTTGTAGAAAGGAAAAAGCTCCCCGTCGATTCGCAAATCCGACTGAATAACCCAGCTCTTGCTGTAAATATCGAACCCTTTGTTTCCCTTTGACATTCCGAGGCCCGTGATTTTGACGCCGTGGTTCCGTTCCATTTTTCGCACATTCCGATGATTTCGACGATGCTGCGTCAAAGTGCTTTGAGGGATTGAAACCGAGAAGAAAGTGACGCGGGATTGTTTTCTCTTTGGATCCAGGGTACGATTTTGCTCGGGCTGAATTCATTCGCGAGCCAAGTGTATCATTTCGTTTCTTCGACGTTAACCTAACCTAAACTCCTTGCACAACGGCACTCCGGAGCTCACTCGTTCAGGTTATTATAAGAGAGGTAGAATGAAGTGAAACCGCGGTGGTTGAAACGCTTGAAAGCGGACAGTCGAGAGCTGCGAAAACAACCAGGATAAAGGGGGATGAAAATACAGTTTGAATTTGTTCGGAAGTTCCGACTGCCTCGAGTGGCAGAGTGTGCGAAAACTGGTAGCGATTCCTGCAGGCTCGCGCGGAAAGTTTTAACCTTTTCCTGCTTCGCTATTCGATGTCTATAGATACATACACACGTACCTACGTACATGTATATATATATATATATAATATATATTTATAGACGCTCTGAACCGTTGAACCTCCTGTCGTCAGACGTGTAAAATCTCGTTACTCTGAGAAAAGTTTTACCCCCTGGATTCGTGCCGAGCTTTTTCCTCGCGAACGAAGCATTCGGTGTTTCCGTTGGCGTTAAACGATCGGGTAAATCGAGTCGTAACGAAGAATTTTTCGGCCGAAAAACTTGACATCCGAATTACGGAGTTGGGTGACCCACTCGAAGGTAGATACCCTCGATCATATTGCGAGTTTAATTCCTTCATCCCGGAAGCAGGCATTGTATATACAGTGAATTTCTAAAGACTACATGCTGCGTCGTCTGCTAAAATTCAATGCACACACACTGCGATTCGAGAGCGGTTGTTTGACAGGGTGAGCAACCGTCATAAACGTAACCTCAAAAACTTTGACAGTTGTTAATTAAACACAACTGTCACCAGCAGCTTTCAAAATTTTTGAGGTTAGATCTTCGCGGAACAAAAACCCTCGACTTGGGTGTAACTTCGTAGCTTAGAATTCTTTGTAACATTAATTATGGTTGTGTTCAACACCAAAACATGACCTAAAAAATTTTTACAGTGAATTGAGCACAATTGCCATCAATAGCTTTCAACATTTATGAGGTTACACCTTCGCGGAACGAAAATCCTCAACTTGAGTGTAAATTCGCAGCTTTGACTTCTTTTGAATATTATTTGTGTTTGTATTCAACACTAAAACATAACCTAAAAGAATTTGACAATGAATTGAGTACAATTGCCACCAACCACTTTGAAAATTCTTGAACTTACACCTTCGCGGAATAAAAACCCTCAACTTGAGTGTAAATTCGCAGCCTCGACTTCTTTCTTATGAAAATTGAACATTTTCCATAAGTAGGAGGTGTAAATTTACGCCGAAGTCGGTTTTTTTCCGTGAGGATACACACATCGCGGGGAACTGTTGTCTAAATTCACGACGGTTGGTAGCCCTGGCAAACAGTTGCTCTCGGATTGCAGTGCGTACGCATTGAATTCTACCAGACGACGAGGCATGCAGTCGTTAGGAATTCACTCTGTATATTGTCACTCGGCATCGCAAGATCGAATCTGGCGACGCGTTGTCGTCGAACAACTTCCTCTTACCCTCGTATTCGGGGAGTGATTTTAGCCACGGGCAATGCGGCTTCAGGCTCGCCGCTGCTGCACCGTGAACACCGAATATACTCGGGAAAGTAGAAACGACATCGTAAAAGCCGCCGGGGACCTGAGTCACGGGCGATTCTTGAGACGGGATAAATAGGAGGAAAAAGGAGGAAATAGGGAAGACGGCGGGAAGAGCTGTGGTAGGGAAGAAAAAGGAGCCAACGAACTCGCCGGCAACCAGCTATGTGTAAGAGTGGATGCGGTTGGTTTGAGGGGGCTGATAAAATCATGCCGAGTCTATAAATCGCTCGAGATTGATGCTGGCGACGCGGATCCTGCGGGGTGGAAAGACAGGATTTGGCAAAACATCCGGAATCGGGACGAGCTAATTAATTCCTCAGTTCGCAATCATTTTCACCGATATGTTGAGTGAAGTCTTTGTCATTGCGGAGTAAAATAATGAATAAATTTATTTCCTTCCTTATAGGGTTAAATCTAACCTTAAAAACGTCTTTTTGACGCTAAAACATAGTGGAGCCGAATACGTTGAAATTTAATTAGCAATGTTATTATCTATTAGTAGTGTTATGAACTATGGTGCTGGTGAAGGTTTTAATTTTAAACAAATCATTGGGAAAATTGCGATCGAAAGTAAATAACATGATTAGATTTAAATAGTATAGGTTTTTTTCTCGCGTAAGGTTTCATAGAAAGAATCGATCTTATAGCGTGCCAGAAAATATCGTGAACCAAAAAGGCAGGGCTTGTTTGTTGAGGTAATTAATAAAACTGGCGAGATGCTCGAAAAAAATTGTCAGTTACTAAAACATGGTGACGAAATATTCTCGAAGAAATTAAACCAAGTCTAGTCATTGCGAAAATATTAATTTTGAAATTCATTAAAGAGTTTTAAATTCTGTAAGACACATTTGGTTGTTGGAATGTTTTCTGTTGGTCAGAAATCGACACTTACTATTAACTTTATCAATATTTTCCATTTTATAAACAATTTGAAAGATCGAAATTTTTGTCTAAAATCAGTTTTTTTTCCTGAAAGGCCGCCATTTTATCGAAAATTATTATTTTGCTTATCTCTTCGATCAATCACGAGATAATACATTATATTAACGAAATATTTTCAGTATTTTTATTTAATATCACTCAGTCCAGAGATATCGTGCTCTCACCGCAAGACACCTTTTTTTAGAGATATTCCCGAAGATCAGCTGCACCAGCTTTCAAAATGATTTTTTTTATAAATAAAAAATCACAAAATACAGTTAAAAGTTACCATAATATGTGTAAAATTTCTTACTTTAATAAATTAAAAGGACTTCTCAAGAAAAATTCTTCAAAAATCGAATTTTCAGTCTCCTGACTGTATATATAACCCTTCAAACGAACCTGTTACTACCAAAACTAATGAACGAAAAAAGTTGAACCTCCTAAAAATTCCTGAATGCAAATGGACTGCTCGACTACACAGAATGTGTGATTT
This sequence comes from Diprion similis, assembly GCF_021155765.1. Taxonomy (NCBI): domain Eukaryota; kingdom Metazoa; phylum Arthropoda; class Insecta; order Hymenoptera; family Diprionidae; genus Diprion; species Diprion similis. The sequence continues at coordinate 18,996,368 of NC_060114.1, forward strand.
TTTCTTCCTGATTCGTTGACAGGTTTCTTGCGCAATAACCATCGCTTACAAAGTCAAAATGAAACGATGACGACATACATTAGGGGGGAGGGGGTGAAAGGGGGGGTTGACTAGCGACTAGACGAGTAGAGGACAGGGTTAAGGGTGGGAGATCGATCGGACACAAAGGGAGAGAGGAAGAGGGACTGCATCGATCCCGGTAGACTGTCCGAGAGCTCGCGAGATAAAGAGGTGAGTTCGCGGTGTGGTTAGTCAAGATGGCGGCTGAGAGCTTCCGCTTTTAACTGACGTGACCCGAATACGATATGCGGTCCTGACGTATCAGGTAATTGAATCCCGACGGGATAAAGAGTTGTCGATATTCGGCCGAATTCGGGATTCAATGGCCCGCAGCCTCGGTCCGATTCGCGAGGTGACGCCGTTTTCCAGAGGCCATCTTCAGCGCTTTAATTAACGGTATGCAAAACAATGCCGCGATTGTTAAAACCTTTCAAAAAATAATAATTATTCCGTCATTTCTCCCTGGCTGCGTTATAATATATACTGTTATAAAACGGGGAATTACCCTCCCTCCCCCTGCCGTTCCTTTTCTGATCTAGTAGTCATTATAGATAAAAGACGCTTTAGAGCTTTCACGTGTTACCAAATGAATGAGGTTTTTGCGTCAACCCATATTGTTGTAAAAATGATTTTGTTTCAGTTCTTGAACTGTAAACACGAATTGATAATTAAAGCATTTTCTTTCATCTTTGAATTTCGCTGCCTGTTTATGGGCTTCATTGGCTGAAGAACCTATTTATTTTCTCAGTAACGCCTAAATCGTTACAATATGTATAGGTATATAGACTATTTTTTTTTAATTAGTCACCGTAAAAATATCGTTCAAAACGACGATAAAAAAAAGTTCTGTCAAATTTTGAACTCTTAATATTAATATTAATAATTTTTTTATTTTGAAATCTTATTACTCAACAATGGATTGTCGTATCGTAAAGAACAATATATATTTTTGTAGGAAATTTAACGATCTTCAAAAAGGGTCCCTTGCGATTTTTTCGTAAATTTACTGGTTCAAGAGTTGATAAAAACCTAAATTTTGTACAATATTTTACGTGAAAAAAAACTTATTTCTTGTTAAGTAATCGGATATTTAGAGAAAATTTCGATATTCCAGTAAAGAAAAATAACATGAACTTTATGAAGTATTATATTTTTTTTTTCATTTTTCAACCATTATTTCACGGTGGAAGTGAAAAAAATCGTAGAATTTGACGTAACTAATTCTTAACCTTAAATAATAAGTTTTGAACCAGTAGATTTACGAAAAAATCGCAAGAGACTTTTTTTGTAGATTGTTTAATTTCCTAGAAAAATATGTAATTTTCTTCACGATACGTCAATCCGTTGTTGAGTAACAAAATTTCAAATAGAAAAAAAAAAAAAAAATCCCGATTTGTTTAAACGGGCAATGAAAAATCGCAAATAAGCACCTCTTAATATCAATATTAAGAGCTCAAAGTTTTACAGAATTTTTTTTTTCGTCGTGTTGAATGATATTTTCATGGTAACTTACGAAAAGAAGAAGAAAAAAAAAATAGTCATTTTTTTTTGGCCCACCCTAATGTAATATATACATTTATAATACGGTGAGAAATGTTTGACGATCGGTTCTTTTCCTCGATTTTTTCCTCCTCGCATTCCGTTTCCTTACCTCCTCCGTAATTCAGTTGTTTGATTTTTTTAATTGACCTTCAGGCAAAATTTTTTACCGGTCCACCTGTTCGCCGGGATTGTAAAAATAATACGAAAGTAAAGAGAGGGATGGAAATCGAGCCGTTTCACGACGAGTTTGTTCTTCTCGTTTAATTGAGAAACGGAATACAAAGTTGGAACTGCTCTGCGAGTATTGGTTACGGGCGATGAGTAAAGGGTTGAAAAATCCCTTTTCCCCGAGGCGGCAGAATTTTATATTATACAATATCTATAGTAATTGCCAATCAAAGTTATAAAGGAATAATTAATATTCAGGGACGCGTCGAGCTTTTCCTGGTATTAGTATTTCATTCCCATTATAATCCGCCTCCCTTACCGCCGCAAAATTGATTCGGGAATCACAATTAAACTCGAAATATTCCGGCGGACGACAATAATTACTCTTCGCGTTCGTGACTATATACATATACATATATATACATAAGAATATATATATATATATACAATAGAACCGAGAAGAATAAAACCGCGAGTGCCCGTCCGCCCAGATACAGGAAAGTATAGAAGATAAAAAGGCGAGTGGCTGCACTGCAGGGGCGAAATTCAGCTGCTGCACTTTTGCCAGCCCCGCCATCCGGGTGAATATAACAAAAGAGTGACGATAAATCTCTCGAGTTTTTGGTTGGAAAAAGGAAGGGAAGGAAGGAAGGAAGCGGGAAGGAAAACGCGTCCATTCTGGCCTCTCCAACTCCCGGCTCTCGGAACTCGACTTCTTCTTATCCTTCCCTTGGCATTGACAATCCTTTAGCTGGTACTTAGGGGCACTTTTTCCCACCGACTTCGAGCAGCGGCGATATTTCGCCTCCGAACCGCCAATTCCCCGATACGAAATCGGCAAAAACTCGAATATGAGGGTTAACGCAAAAAGAAAGCTCTTTAGCCGGGGAATTTTCGAGCGATCTTTAGGGTTTTTTGAAAACGATCTAAGGCGGAAATCGGTACCAGAAGCTCAATTTTAAGGGCGGTTCTTCTTCGCTTGAAATTCTGTGTAAATGCTTTCCATTCTATATTATTCTGTTGCACTAAATGCGGAAATTTTTGACACTTCGATCTGAAATGATAGCCAAATGGATATTCCGGCGTTTCAGGGGTCCGGAGTGCCGGGGAAGGTTCGTTTCCACCGTTTCCAAGATCCGAACCAAGTGTGCACAGATCGATGGAGGTAAAAGTCGAGTGAAGTCAGGCGAGGAAGCTTGCAACCCCGATATTTATTTGTAGCAGCGATCAGGGTTTCAATACAATGCTGTTCTTTCAAATATGCATTCGCCGCGTGGAGAGAAGAAGAGGGTGAGAAAAAGCGACGGAGGGAGAAACGGCTAATCCATCATCGCGTTAACCAGAGTAAAACTGAGAGAACCTGCAAGTCGGAATGCAAATAAGGAATCCGCTGACCCAAGTACTGCGATAAAAAACTGGCCGTTATCGGGATGTAAAATATGGAAGAACGCCATCTGGTGGCAGGAAAATATGTTGAATTAACCAGATCGTGTTCAACGATGAAATTCGTATTTTGATGCATATTTCACTCTGTACTCGCTCGAAGTAACTCTGAACAGAAGTCGAATCACTTGCAATAAGTTTACCGTGTCTTTATGTTCGTGAATCTCAGCCAAACCGATCAGCTGTTAACCCAGTGCGACGCCATATTGCATCCGGCATGCCTTCACTTTGGATCCCAAACTCATGGTATTGAGGAGAAAAAAAATTGTCGTCATTCCATTTCGACTCGAGGTTTTCAAATTTCAGAGATCCGACGATATATTTACTCATCGATAGGTGTGCAATACATACGTAGCTACGCGATTTGAATTTCACGCGGGGTGAAATATGACGGGAATCCCGATCGGGCTTAACCGTGGAATACATAATATAATACGTGAGGTCCCGGGGTGTATCGGGGTGGAGGACCATCGCCGCCGGCCCGGGAAGAGCTTAAATACAGAACGGTGCGGGAGTTTAATTCATCTCGTAAATCGTCGCCATTCGGGAGCCAGATAGAGAAGGGGTGGATAGAGAGGGACGAAGGGTGGCCAAACTTCCGAGGGTGTGTGTGTGTGTGTTTGTGTCAGTGCGTATTGTGCTACAGAAAGAGAGAGAAAGCGAGTTGAGGGAACAAACGGCGGTGAATCCACTGATCCATCCGAGTAGGCACCGTGCAGAGACACAACGACGTAAAAGAGAAGAGAAGAGGAGCGTCGAATCAGCACTTATCGCCCCAACAGGCCCGCGCCACGTTTCAACGAGGCATTCAAAAACTGTGCAAAATAATCTCCGAGAGAGAGAGAGAAAGAAGAAGAGAAGGATGGAGGTCGTCACAATGCCTTCCGGTTCGCCGATCTTGCCTTTTCGGAGGCTGTACACGTGGGCCTTAGGGCGCCCGCTCGATCCGTTTAAACTCGACACGTGGCCGCGTTTAGGTTTATACCTACCCCTCGGTATTCCCCGGTTCCATGGGTGTTCGAGCTGGGGTGTCTCTCTACTCTCTCGAAACCAAAATCAAATACATTATTATTCCGTGCACGCGGCGGCGGCGGCGGCGGGGGATTTTGGGGCTTCGGTCATCCCCCGCCCCTGCAACCCCCGCAACCCCCGCGTTCTCGCCCCACAGATTTTCCTTTGTTGTTACTGCTTGACGGCCTGGAAAGGATTGCGTGACTTTATTGGTTTGGTGTCAATCGCCCTCCCCCCTTCCTTCATCCCTTTCCTCCAACACCACCCCACAGCCTCCCGAAAGGCTTCGCCCCTGGCGTAAGGTGCGGGCGGAAAGAGAAAGGGCTTTTTAATTAAGGTCATCGAAAACTTTCGAGAACCGCGCGCTTTCTCTTCTCCCACCTCTCTACCTTACCATCCCCCTCACCTACAACTAAAACTCGACGGTTTATTGTGTATACCTAATCTGGGGGTGAGCACAGTTTGTTTGTACGCTCATCCCTGGGGTTACTTAATTGTTCATATATCCACTCGCGCTGAGACTGACAATGAGAATCGGGATGCCAAGCTTCGGTTAAGAGCTAATTAGCAGCCCGCGTTGGACACCAATGATTTCCTAGTCCGTCTTTCTTTGTCTCTCGTTTTTTTCCTACTTTCACCTTTGCAAAACTATTGTACCGATAACTACTTGTACAGAGTGATTATCCAACGGCTGAATGGGCCGTTGTCTGCTGCAATTTAATGCGCATGCGCTGAAATCCGAGAGCAGTTGTTTGCCAGGGCGACCAACCGTCCTTAACGTAACCTCAAAAATTTTCACAGTTATCGCTGGCAGTTGGGCTCAATACCGATAACTTTCAGAATTTCTGAGGTTATGAACATCCTGGCGACCTGTCATCTGATTTGTTCACCCTGACAAACAACTGCTTTCTAATTTTAGCTCATGCGTATTAAACTGTAGCAGACGACGGATTGTTCGGCCGTTAGATAATCACTATTCACGTATATAATAAACTCGGAATTATAAACAAACATCTAAAAATGTTTCTGGCATGCTATAAAACCAAAAAAAAAAAATTGGCACGAGGATAAAATATTGCACCCTGATTCTAAGGTCGTTTGTATACAACGATATGTATTATATAATGTATGTACTTTTACATCACAGAGCACCCGTGGAAATGGACTGATCGTTCGACAGTCGCGTGTCGAGTGAAAATTATCGTACCTACCGAGCATAAACTATAAAAGAAAAAGAAAAGGAAAGAAAAACGTGAATAAAAATAGGGCGCGGGACTTGGTTCGACCTTTTCCAGTCTCCCAGCGTATATAACTAAACAGTATTTCTGCCCGTGTACGTACAGTGGAGGATAAATTCTCCCTGAAAACTGCGAGATTTAGCATGAGACTGAAAAGTTACTTAAAGTGTTCGAAGCCCGATCGGTGCTCATTGTTCGACGATATTTCCTCGCGTCGCTTTTTGACTTGGGAAGAAAATTATTACCAACCTTGAAGGTTTCTATATGCAGAATGTTGATGGGAGGAAGTTTTACGGAAGGATATCATTGCCGTCTGCAGACTGTAGGTACAACGTACAACGTCGAATCGCTCTGTCAAAGTATCTCCTCGTTGCCCGTGGATACGCTCCGGGCGATTCGCATCAAAGGCATAACTTACCAGCTATTTTCTCGTAATTGACGATCCTGCAGCTTCAGCTCCTGAAAATCTGAATCGCAGGATCGCTAGCTAAGGCGGGAGGAGTCAAAATCGGTCGAACAAAAATGAAGAGCTGACGATGATTGAGGCAAGTTTGCAGTTATTCTAAATTCACTGAATTTGAATTCATTCTCGACAAGGATTATTCCATTAAACATACATAGCCAGTTGAAAAAAAAAAAAAAAAATGCATTTTCAACTAAAAGACCGCAAATCATCCGAGGTTCAGGAGACGCGATATGCAGAGACAAGAGTCCGTCGCTCCCGAAATCCATAATACCGGTAAGGGAGCGAGATGCAGGCATCGGGGATTCCAGGGTGAGAAATATGATGAGAAGAATTCACAAAGAGGGTAGGAATATCCTGCGGCATAGCTATAGCTGAATATATGAAACGTAACGTGGAGCAATGGTCGGTTGTATATTTTATACGCTCTTCTTCTTCTTCTTCTTCTTTTCTCGCGTGAAATGGGTGTATCATACACAATATATGACGTCTGTGAGAAAAGGCCGGAACCCCTGCACAGAAAACAGAAAATCGCGAAAACTATGCCAGCGGTGAAAATATGAGACGTTATTAAAGAATTGAATGGATGATTTTCCAATTTAGAGTTGATGAGGAAGGGATAGAGACCAGGGGACGTCGTCCTCTTCGTGTTTCACCAGGAGCTGCGAGAGGCTTCATTGTGCGAAAGTTGAAAGCCGATACCTGATGACCGCCGCTTGGTTCTCGCCGTTTTTCACTCTATCAGTTACCAGCAAGTACCTACAGCTCGGTTGACCTCTTTGATAAAGGATTAGACTTAAGCCGAGAGCTCGGTCTCAGTTTGTCACCGGGGTCATATCACCTCCCATAAATTTTCCACCTCAAGAACGTTACTCAAGCCTCCTTGGTGATCGAAAACCTCGACGTCGCAACTTTGATAACGACTATTAATTCCATCAATATCTCCGGTCCTCAGGATTCGAGCAGTCTGCGATCAGCTGATCGGAAGCCCAATACAAATGAAAAATGTCGCCCCGTTCATTTCACCGTAAAAACCAGCTAAGGGTAGTTTTTTCGGTAAAAAACTCTGCACCAAATTCCCGTTAAAGCCGTCGAGTGACAAATACCACGATTGTGGTACACTAAGGACGACTTCTTCACTCCAATCATTTGCATCCACCGGGTAAAACAACTCCTGCGGCACTGTTCACTGGGTGAAGATTCGAGTTGGGTAGGAAATGCACAGGATAAGAAACGTCTGAGGGCGTCGTTGCGGGATGGGGGTCCCGGTGTGCAGATGGGACCGAAACGCAACGGGGCAAACGTAATCCTAAACGATGCCCTTGAGGTTCACAGGTTCACCCTCCCTAGCTTGTTCCTCCCCCCCCTCCTCCACCCTCGCTCGCTCTCTCTCTCTCTCTCTTTGTCTCACCGTTTCGCTCGCTCCTCAGGACGGGCGTTTATCCCCCGGAGAGAAAGAGAGAGAGAGAGCGATAGTGTGTAGCCCCTCGGTAAGGGAAGAAACGCGAAGCCTAGCAAGAGTAACTGCTAGTAACAATGTTTTCTCACCCTTTTCACTTCGGCCTGAAACTGGCTGTGGGGTGTTCACCCTCCTCGCCTTCGTCCCCGACTCCACCGTCCTCGAGGTACCATCCCTCCAATCAATTTCGTCAATATACCGGTCGCCGCCGAGGGCGAAGGGTCCGAACCCGAGTGAACGTGCGCAGGGCGAAAAACCGACTCTTCTTGATAGATTTTTATTTCTAAGCTTTCAGATAGTAAGCTTGTTGACTTGCCAGGCAACCGTTTGGACCAATTCGTCATTCCAGGTATCCAAAGCACCCTACTCGTGGCCGAGAGTGAAAATTTTGCAAGGGCTGAAAGTCTGATGCGAATTTCATCGAAACGGGAAGCAAATATTCGACGTTTCCGTACTCCAACTCGTGTGGAAAATACTATTGTTTGTAAATACAGCTTTACAATCAGGTAAACTACGATGTCCCATTCGTTTTTTACCAGATGCGTCGTTAATAATAGCACGTCAATTATTTATTTCATGTATCAATCCAACTTCAATCAGAGCTTCAGCCCTTCTCAAATTTCCATGTCCATGTTGACCATCAGGAATCCAGTGTCAAGTCAACCTTCTTAAATTCTGAAACTCCATTTTCATGTGTTATTGATTCAAAACCAACCATTTGAATGGTAGGGTTTTTCATCCCTCATGATAGCGAATTACAGCTCCTGCTCTTCAGCGAGTGAAGACGGGAGACCCTGATCATGATTCCCATGGGACAGCTGTAGGGAAACTCCTCCTAACATTTTACTCGGCACTCAAGGCGAGGACGCTTTATTAGGTGCGTATGTACACACTTTTGGCTTGTAGAGGATAAAGTGTCTGAAATGTTCCGATACCAGAAGGTGCTCACCATTCCAATCCAGAATTCAGTTAGATTTTCTTGGGTCGAAGTGAAGTGTCCGACGTATGTCTTCATCATGATGATCGAGGATTGACAGTGATTTGATACAATCGTCGGAGGATCAAGCTCCGCGATCGGCAGAAGTCCGAGGTACCTAGACCACTCGGTCAAGGATTGGATAAAAGTTCGAGATCCTCGGGGCTTAAGGGCTTAGGGGAACCGACTTACCTACAGATTACACCGAATCAATTCAGCCCTCTGACCAACCACCTTCTCCCTGTCTTTCTTTCTCTCTCTTTCTTTCTACGTGTGCGGAAAATTTGGCCCTAGTTCTTTCATTCTTAGCTAAAACGTGGAATCGATAAAATTCAAGATCCTTGGAAGGCTTGTCAAGTGACTTGACCATTGGTATCAAAACACGAGAATTGGTGGTGGCGCCGAATACTTGATCATGCGCGTAGGAATCGGAGAGCGTCGAACATCCATCCGCATCCGTCCGAAGGATCTAGATAAGCTGAACACGCGTATAAATCTACAAGATCTATTAACATCGCTGCAGGTTTCCATGGATATCAGGGATGAGATACGGAGGAATTATATTGTTTTAGTGGGTTTCCCTGGGGCGGTTAAGGGCGTTTAGATATCCCGATGTTATGCCCCCTCCTTCAACCTTCGTTCGAACGGTGGATGCGTGCGTCGAAACGTCGAGGTCAATCAACCCTCGATATGCCAGCCTCTCTTCAAATAATAACCCGAGGGAGAACTTTGGCTTTTGCGGAGTGCAGCGCGATGCTCCGTACGAAAGTTTGTCCTTTCTCGAAAGCCTGCCTGCGGTAATTCTGTCCAAACACCGGGGCTGCGCGTTAATACAGATGCCGATTGGACAAATATCAGGGGTCTCGCGTATGGATTACCTACCGCATGCAGAAACTTCTTCTTATCGTTTGTGTTTGATATTTGCATTGATCGCCCGAAGGTCTGCAGTCAAACTTTTGCTCACGAGTGATTAAAGTCCAGTATTCAACCTCTCTTCAAGTCAAAATGTCTAGCCAGCTGAACAAATTGGAAGGAAATTTGTTTGGAAATGAGTGTTGAAGTCCGTCGTGCTCATAAAGCTGAGGTTCAAGTTCGGGACAACTTTTCAAGCAATTGATGAAGCTGTCCATCTTTTAGGCAGCCACTTGCTTCTTTGTCCAGTATGCAGTCAAGCTTTTGCTCATGAGTGATTATAACTCAGTATCCTAGACCTCTGATCAAGTCCAAATTTCTTGTCAGCTGATCAAATTGGAAGAAAATTTGTCAGGAGATGAGTGTTGAAGTGCGTCGTGGTTACAAGGCTGACGTTCAAGTTCAGGACATCTTTTCAAACAACTGATTAAACTGTCCATCTTTCAGGTGGGCACTCGTTTCTCTTTCCAGGCGTATCGGTGCAGCAACTTGGCGCGTTGCACCGGCCTTATCTCGGGCTAAAGTATATTAATGGATTTGCCGGCAGCAGCGAAGCCGTTCGGAATGTAATTTGATTATAGTGCAGAATCAGAGTGTCTCGACAGGACAGAGATTAAGGGCAGTTCAACGGTGGACTGGAAGTGAATAATCGTTACTCCGCATCGCTGGTTTTGCGAAGTTGTGAATGTATGGATTAAAAAATTTTTACTGTAGAGCCCGAATTGAACTTCCGAGAGTCAAGTGATCGATCATTCTCACCTTGGCTGTATTAAAATCATATTCGAGAGGCGTTCGTTACACGATTCGTCTCGTCGGTCCCGACGTCAAGAATTATTCCAGCTGTTGATATTGAACGCGGGGTTTATAATCATAGGCAAGGACGCGGGCTGCGGTTCTCCGGTTTAATATCTCTCAGGAATGCCAATTAGACGTGGGCTATTAATGCGCGACGTTTGTTCAGACGAACAGGTTTATAGTTTGAGTTAAAACGTACAGCTACAACCTGCAAGACTGCCTGCCTGCCTGCCTGCCTGCCTGACTTGCGAATCGCTCCTTTATGGAATATACGACGTTGTGCGTTGCGTCCAGGCTCCCGCTCGTTCCCCGATTCGGAATGAAATTTCAGTCACGTAATTTCAATCATCGTAAAATTCATCGTTTATTCGTTTACGTTAGTCGAATTAGTTGAATAAAATCGTTAATTTTTAGGTCTAACCGTATTTCAGGAAATCGCATAATTGACGACGATAATAGTTTGAGAATTGATCGAACAATAATTACATACATTAAGGAGGTTTTTTGGTGCAAAAACGATACTTTTCATTAATTTTATTACTATATGGTGGTTCACTGTACTGTAAAAAGTATTCATTTTTGCCACGCATCCTTCTTATAAAAAACACTCTTCAGAATTTAAATTTAAAAAAAAATCTCCCGCCGTTTGTAATAGTTCCAACGAAATTCTACCTTGATTTTGAGGTCCTTATTTTTCCAGTTTAGATTCTCAGTGTCTTTCGTTATAAATTATATTTTATTACCCAGGTTTTGTCTGTCTTCGTTACCTTATCTAATTTTCTTCCGCTTGTTTATTCGCCTGACCGTCTTTCATCGCGATTCTGTTATAGAGAAACGAGTGAATAACGTGATGATGGTGCTCGCAGCAGGCGGTAATTCAGGTTGCAGCGTATATAATATACCTCTGTACACAAGTGCATTATAGGGTGAAGGCGGGGGTGAGTCGGGCATGAAATTGTAGAAATGGTTGGAGCAAGAGATTTCCGTCTGCGGGGTGCAGGTACGATCAATTAACTACCCCCGCAATATCTCGGGGATTACACGCCCTCGGCTCGTGGCCACGAGGTTCGTGATATAAATATCGATCATCTTCGTTATCCCGGCGGATAATCCTTATAAAGATTGAAATTACCCGGAGGCCTCGCTGCCCGCAGTGATTCAACCCGAGGGAATATGCGAAACGACGAATTTCGGGCCAAGCGTGCAGGTATATAATATATATAATACAAGTATGAATCGACCTTCCACGATTTTGGTCCGGGCTTTTTCTTTCTTCTTCTTTTCTTTTTTTTTTTTTGCCTCACCCCTTTCACATAATTTTCGCAATTTCGGTACAGCCTGAGCCGTTCTGTGAAAAAAATTAATTCAAGATTAAGCTCAAAGCTAATGAAATGAAAAATTGCCGGACCCTTTGGAAGAAGTCTCCAGACATTTTTACCCTCGTAGGATAAAAAAAAAAAGGCAAAGGACGAATTTTATCAGACGAAAATTTTTTAACTGATGAAACAATTACGCTGATCTACGATTGTTTGGTTTTTATTTTTATTCTTCGAAAAGCTGGAAGAATGATTATATTCGTACTGTAAGCAAGCTTTTTTTTCTTTTTTAGTTTTTTATTTATTTATTATAATTTTTTTTTCCTTGTTTTAATCAACGCAAGGGAAACGAGTTTAATTGGACTTTCCAGTACCATTGAGGCCTCCACAGCTTTAGGGGTGGCGCACAGGACAGATGAACGGTCGTTTTGAGGTGAGCGTGAGAGGATGCAGACGACGGTGTTTGAGGCGATAAAAATGACGACTTTAATCGCGACAGAGCTCGGAAATGGTGTACCTACAGCGGTGGGGGTGCATCGGGGGTTGAGAGGAAGAGGAGGGTAGATTTAAAGCTGGCTCGGCACGGGGTTTAGTAATGGTTATATATAGGCGAGACACGGCTAGAGGAGAGTTTTATGTCTATCTGACCTCCTAGAATCACCAAGAACCGTAACCGTCGATAAAGTAAAGCGTGCAGATCCCACGGAGGAAAGGATAGGAAAAGAAAAAACGACTAGAGAAAGAACGCAGAAAGTTGGAAGGGATGCCAGCGTAAAACTGCTCGGAAAACGATCGATTTTATCTCGATAGCCGCACATCAGGGCAAATAGCGAAAAGCGGAAATATCTTCAATGCCTTCGAGACGTGAGGATTTTAAGCACGACTCATTCGCATCACCAGCGAATCAAACTGGAACTTATATTTTTCAAGGGTTATTTCCAATGCAGGATGGATTCCTTCCCTGTGATGACCGACCCCGACGTATCTCTCACCAGTTTACTACGCTGTTCACATTCCTCGCAATATCACGTACGGAGTGATTTCCTAAGGACTGTATGGTCCGTTATCTGCTATAATTCTATGCGCATGCGCTATAATCTGAAAGCAACTATTTGCCAGGATTACCAACTGCAATTGTCCCTAACCTCAAAAATTTTGATAGTTATGAATTGAGCACCACTGCTATCGACAACTGTCAAAATTTTTGAGGTTAGGGGCAGCTGCGGTTGGTTACTTTTAAACGTCTTAAACGGCGGACAATAAGTTACAATTTATTCGTCTTCGAATCATAACATTTTTCGTTACAATACGTGGAGATCAGAATTCTTGCTATTCATTATATACCTGCACTAATTTTTTTGAGACTAATACTTCTCAATATCCATGATCTGAAAGGGTGTACGAAACTAGAGAGATTAGGTTATGAATGAAAGTTCTTTGCCATTGGGTGACCAAAAATTACTAATTCATTCAACGGATTATAAAACCTGAAAAATTGATATAAAATTAAATTTTTGCAAGTTGAATTGAATGCGACGATTCACGTTCAAAGTGAAATTTTGATTTTTTACTGCAGTAAATGATGCACCAGTTTTTAAATTTCACATACTTCAAAGAAGAACTTATAGTGCCTGATAACTCAACCCCCGCGGTTTTCGAGAAGGGATGTTAGGCAGTGGGATAAATGAGGTCCATAAATAAAATTTTTCGCCTGTTGACTAGGCGAAATTCTAATCAAATTGTTCGAGGAGCGTCGGATGCTGAAGGGTGTGAAAGTAACGCAGATGGGGTTGCAATTATACTAAGAAGTTGCAGCAGCAGGGCGCATAGGAGGTTCGCGGATAATGAAATAACGGATTGATCGATCCATCGCCAGTCTAGACAGCTCGGCGGGTCGAACGGCGTCGAAATACCTGATCCTGAGGGAATTAAGGGCGAAGAGTAAAAGAGAGAGGGAAGGAAGCGAAAGCGAAACAAGGGCAGCGATGGAGGGGGGGGGGGGGGGTAGGTGGGAAAAAGAGAGAAAAGAACGATACACAGGGTATACACGGGATCGAGGAGGAATAAATGCGAACAGAATGTCTCTCGCCTGCACTCCAAACGATTAGGTACAACGAGTTTGTGTGCGCAGGTCGAAGGCTCCGGTCTATCTGGTTTATTGGCTTTTTCTGTACTACTAGAACAGCGAGCGAGAGTGGAGCCAAAGCGACGAATAGAGAGAGAGCGAGAGAGGGGAGGAGAAAGAGATACCGAGTTGCGAGGGGCAAGAACGCAAAAGGATGATCAGGGATATGGAAAGGAGAGAATTGTTTTATGACATGGAAGAATTTGATGGAAATGTTAATACTACCAGTTGCCATGGAAGTATTGCGGGCTCCCATCCAGGGTGTATCTGCGGGGAAACGACGCTGCGTGAAGGCGAACGAGGCGAGCCATATGTGACCCTGTCCCATCCCATCTCGGATCGAGTGTCTCGTCGCGAGGGTTGACTGCCAAGGGTTCGAGTGCAATATAATTGAATAGCTGGAAGATGGAAGCATAGACTATTCTCGCCGAGAGTCAACGACCCTGCAGAGACGTCCATTCACTGGGAGAATTGTTTTGAGCTTGAGACAATAGAAGTAAAAAATTCTTTCCATCCCAACCACTGCTTTTCCGAGCTTGTTCTTTTGGCGGAAATTTACAATTACTTGAATACAGATGGCGTTAAAATTTTTTCTAACAGTATCGCAAGTTGAGGGAATTGCTTTGCCTGCACTTATTGAACTGGAGAAGACACACGTCTCGAATTTTTTTTATCCCAACCGCTGCTTTTCAGAGTCTGTTCTTGTGGCAAAAATCCACAATGACTTGAATACGAACGGTGTTAAAATTTCACCCAAGAGCATCGCGTGTTCAGGAAGCTTCTGCTGCATCGCTGATTCTGAGATGAAGCAAAGCACTTGACTTTGGCAGCAACCCGGAATCAAAATTCAAAATACTGTACCCGGAATCGAGCTCCTGGTTTGAAAAACGCGAGTCTTGAAGGGGAATGGATTTCTTGGTACCCTTCCAAGTCGCTCGGGAATCGCTAAATACGAACATGAGGAATTCCGGCAGGTTAGGTGTACCGTGGTGGTGGAGGCACGAGGCGCGGAGCTTGACGAAAGTGGTAAAGTTACTTCTACAGGGGTGGCGGTGCCTTCGCTGTCCTCGACACAGAGTGCTTTTCATCCGAGTAAATGTAGGAGCCAAGGTAAAGCAATTTCAATTTCGTGTTACATCACCGTTGCCATATCTGTTCAGTATGTCTGCCGTAAATGTGTCGATGTGTGATAGAGAGAGAGAGAGAGAAAGAGAAAGAGAGAGCGGCTCGGCACAACCTGCAAAATTCTTTCCCTCGCAACTTCCATCTTGGAATGCATTTCATCGATCCCTTTATTACAAACTTATTCATACGTTGATTCCTATCTCATATCTATATAGACCCTTTGTGTGCCAAGTTTACACGACATACGCGTCGCAATCACGTGGGTTCCGCACCCTCTGCTTCGGTGCAGCGGAAGTGTTTATTTCCATTGGAAAGACCTTTTCTTCATACTTCCTTGGACTTGTATTATTCATACAGCTGAGGACATAAGCTGGATGGAATGGGACATGCTCGTCGATTTTGGGAACGTATTTTTCCCCGAATAGAGAAAGCAATTCCATTATTTATCACGATCGTCGTGTTCGGTCGATTAAGAAATATTCAAAATCGGTCGTAGAACGAACGCGAGACTCGGGTCGAAAAACTTGAGAAGGATTATCCGGTGTGAATATATTTGTGGCCGTGTATATACGCGTGTGTTGAGTTAGCTCGTCAATTATATGCACAACTACGCGTATACCAAAGTGCCAAACACTGGGCAAAGTGGAGGCCTGTATACATTATATCGCGAAGGTTTAAGGCTCGACGTCAATCGTGCGGAGCTCCCCCGGAGCTACGGGAACTGTTTTGCATTTTTATTACCCTCAAATTGACTTCTTCGCGTTTACCGAGTCCGCGCACTGATTGGGGATTCCGATTTTTAATCAACACCGACAGCCACGTTCCGTATATCCCAACGTACATACAACAAGGGTTGGTATACATCATAGAAAAGAAGAGGAGAGACCAAGGACAAAAGACAAAAAGCAGAGGAGCCCGGATATATCCGGAAGCATGGAAAAAATAATAAATCACACGAGCGAAGGTAGAGAGCTTTGACTGTCTCCCGATTGTGAGATACGTCGTATCTCCCTCCCTCCCTCCCTCCCTCCCTCTCTCTTCGTCCCCTGTTTCACCTCGCCGTCTTTTTCGTCTTCATCTCTTCTGTCAGAGCAACGTCAGACTGAAACTTTTCCACCCCGTTACAGGTACGCCGCTTTTACACGTATCAATTTCCCGCCCGTAAAGAATGGAAGAATCATCTCTGCGTATAGCGATGAGTGTTGGGAGAAGGAAAATCATTCCGCGAAACAACTTTCCTGACAATCAATCAAGGTCTCGGCACCTCCTCGGCACACACGCATTTCCGTTTCTTCCTCTTCGTCCACTATTTCTATACTTTTTCCCACCAGCCTACATCTCTATACCCAGATTAAACATTTTTCTTCCAACGATTGTGATCCTGTTAATTGTAAGTGTCCGTTTTACGAGCTCGAACTCACCCTCCGTCACTTGTCTCAATTACGTCACTTGTTTCCGTTATAGATTGGTCTGTGTGTGCCCACCTACCGACGTTTACGAGATTCTCTGATCCGTCGAGACGACGATGAAGTTTGCTCTGCTACGCGAAACGGCGCAATCACTCCTTCGGGCTACGAATTCGGACTGCGGATTATCGATCAAGTGTAATAAATAGCGAATTGCATCGTGAACGGGGGACCAAAATTACCATCCACATCGTCCTAAGATAGAAAACGGGATCGAAATGCGAATAATTTTCACCACAAGCCTTAGAACTTCGAAACAAGTGAATACTTTTCCATTTCTCTATTTTTTTTTTTTTTTGTATATCTTCAACAGATTTTCCCACCCCCCGAGAAATTTTCTTCTTTTTCCTTTACTCAAAGATTTACCCTCTATGTATTGCTGAAATGATGCGAGGTTGATGGTATCAGAAGTGTATCCAATAAATCTGTCACGGTTTATTGATGAGAGTTTCGTTTTTTTTTCTCTTGTCCCTCAGCTCCGTTCAGTGCCACGCTTCGAAAGTGGCTCGACGGTTGCTTATAGTCACTTTTATGGAACATCGCAGGACCGAGGATGTCTGATGGCATTGAAATCCCTGTCGAAACTGGAGGGTAAATTTGACTCTACAAGCCCGGACGAAGTGGGGTGAAAATAGGCGAAATCCGCTTCTCAGACACAAGGACCATAAGATTTTCGGCAAAAGTCTGGCAAAGAATTTTCCCCCGAATTGAGCGATATATTATTTTGGTCTTCATATTTTTTTATTCAAGTCTCATCTTTCTACGACAAAGAAGAAAATCATTTCAATCCACGAACACGAGGGTAATATAGACACTGGAAGCGTTCTTCTCTTTTGTCTTTTATCTTCCGCCTCTGCTTTAATTTCTGTCCCATTCTCACTGTGTATATTGGGGATCTCGAGATGAATCTGCAGCAGCCGATCTCCACCCCTTGGCTCCCGCATCCCTAAGGATCCTTGCGAAGAGACGAAAATGGCGGTGGGGGATTTCTATTGTCGCAAAGAGCAGAGAGAGTGAGACAGAAATAGAAAACGGGGGTGGCTGGCTGCTCACTGTTCGCCGCTCACCGCGGCTCGTTGTTCGCCTTGTTCGAAGGGCAATTCACGGAAGTCCGCGATAATGTGAATCTTGATTAGTGGCGAGGAGTCCCGTCGTGCCTATCCTTTATAGAAATATCACCGTCTATCCCCACGAACGGATAGTCCCTCTATTTAAACAGGACCATCGAAAGGGCGGAATTCATGTCCCTGCATGCACACCGCCGAAGGGTGAAGGGTGCGAGAACGGGATGCCGTTATTCCTAGGACCAAGGCGAACGCACCATAATCGATGAACGAACCAACGAATTAATTCATCGGGACCTCTGGACGAGGGAGATAGCCTGCTCGACTCCAAGATCTATGACCTGGACAGATATTCCCAGACAACGTCCTTGTTCGTCCCCTGAACTTAGCTCACTTCAGAGTAGATGAACACATAAATTTTTGATGAGTGAGCAGCAAACCACTTGCGAACATTCGACTGCGAGGTCTTTTTGCTCTTGGAATTCTTCAGGATTTGCCCGGAAGGACATTGCGGAATCCTTATGGACATTGGCTAGATTTTCAGTAAGTCATAGTATATATCCTACCCATTAAAAGTTCACTTGGACTCAAGTCCCAAGAATCAGTAGTTTGCGAGATATGGGCTTTGGGAGGGGTATATGGATCTTCTGATATCCATGGATTACGCGATTTTTTAGAATTACAAAGCTTCATGGAGGACTTGAAATCAAATATATCACTCAAAAACTGCACAGATGATACCCAGAGACTTCGCAGATGCGTGGAAAACATGACAAGTCGATTAGGACAAGAGTCTCGTTTTTCACTTGAAATCTGATGCTGCACCTCCTTCCAGTAGACGAGCGAGTTCATGGATGGAATCAATCACAGCTTCCTGCCTATCTTTAAGAATCAACAGTTTTTTGAGTTATTTGTTTGATTTCAAGTCTCTCTGAAGCTTCAAATGCATGAAAATCAGGAAACCATGGGTATCAAAAAATCTGGACTCCCTTCTCCAGGAGCCTGTATATCTCTAAAACTACTGATTCTTGGAACTTGTGTCCGCAAAAATTTTTCATCAAAACGATATGTACTATAACGTACTGAAAATCCAGGAAATTCGACTGGGAGCCAATTTCCATAAGAATTCTGCGGGGTTCTTGGAAGGGGAAACACGCGGCGAGAAGCGTTTACCGATGCTTTGAAGTCGCGATATCGAATCGTGGTATTAGTATCCAAACAATACGCGTACTCTGCCAATGTTTACATCGCGTTCCCGTAGCTCGGATCAGTTCAGTGTGTGTTGATACCCTGCCCGTGACGAACGCGTATCGTGAAGTTCTCGATATAGTGTCGGTTATGGTGGATAGAGGTAAGGAGGACTATTTCCGTGTAGGTAAACAAAGTGTCCATAAAATAGAGTAAAATTAAAAATAACGTTGCTGTGGCAAAAGTTTTCAAGTTCTATTGAGCATATTTTCATTTCACCATGTTAACAGTTGACCATAAATTTACGGCACTTTTGTCAACTAATCTAGTGATCGCAACTTCTTCTATTCTATTCTATTCTACTTTCCTTTCAAATACTTCACTGTATCCATAACCGCCAAGTTTAGCTTGAACCCAATTGCTTATTGCCACGATTCTGAGGACTTGTTGAACGACTATTCGTGGCTTTTTGGTGGACACTTTTCCAGTTGAAGACCCATACGAGATACTTCTTCTTACCTCTAGCCTCCACAGTGTCGATATATCCTTGAGTCGATCGAATCCCGGGTGTCGAATCTGTGGCTACTTCCCAGTGTTTCTTCAAGTGGTTATCGAAGCTTGTTAAATTTCTCGTGCCGGGTTTCCATCGGGTGGGAAACACCCAACGGTACAACGAAGCGTCGCGTCTCTCTTGATTCTTCAAAGGTTGTGTTTACAGTGTGTATTTTAAATAGCGACGCTTAGAGAACCTTAATACTCGTTTCATTGCTAAGCAAACATCGGAATCCCTTTTACATCGAGCCACTGTTCATCTCCGATCTTCTCTTGTGGCCGTATGTAGTGATTGTTCAGTGCATGTGAATCGCATCTCTTTAACCCAGGATCTGGTTGCGGAGGTTTAAGAATCTGGATCACCGAAGCCTGAAGGTAATCGATACATTCATGTATATTTAATTTTGGCCTGACTTATGTGTTACACGTCGTCGGTGACCTTCAACAGCCTTCAATTATCCTAGACTAGATGTTTATTCGATAGTGCTGTTTGTTTACGTCTGAAATTGAATACCTCTTTGAGATTTTAATAAATAAAATTTCGTTTCATTCGGATGGATCGTTTGTTTGGGTTTGAATGGCAACAAATATTTAGGTATATACCTTTCGAACTGTCTGCGGCAAGTTTATGAAGCAAACAATTCCTCGCAGCACAAAATAAAGTGAGTACAGTACTGAAATGGATTTCTAGGCAAGTAAACAGTCTGATTTACTTCGTCCGTTGGCATATACGTGACTCGTAGAAATTAATGTCTCTGAGTTAATTCGTCGCAATCAAGCAATAACGCGCAAAAGTTATCACGCTGGATTTTTCGACGACGCGAGAATCAGCGCAAGTAGTTTTCCTTAAGCCTAAAAAATGTGAGCAAGTTTCTTAGAAAGTGTATTTCCCCAATTTGTCAGATTTAATCCATACGCTGATCCCCTTAAATCGAGTAATTCTTTTCTTACCCTCCCGTCGTGACTCGCGAAGAAGAACCTTCAGCCTCTGGGGTTAAAAGACGAAAAGTACGAGGTTGTCTTCGGCTGGAAGGAGGCAGCTAAGGGCGTGCGGCCCACTCTCAAAGAGACACAAAAGTACACTCTCGCTGACATTAGTTCCATGTTTCTTCTCGCACCTTCTTCGCGGTGTTCCTGCAGGACAAAGAGGATAGCGAGTGGGTGGTGGTTGGTTGGTTATGACTTGTCAAATATTTTACCGTCTCGAGGCGGAAGAGGGACGTTGGATGTACAGCGTCGCCTTGCATTAGCAGAGAACCAATTAAGCCGCGGTGAGAGGGGCTGAGCGGAGGGTGGAAAGCAGCCATGATACACCCCGAATACATGCATACGTAAATGCGTACCCAGAGAAAACGAAAGTTGGCAGAAGGAAAGGCTCGTTTCTGGAAAAAGCTTGGTCACGTGACCGAGCTTTCGAGAGCTACGCGAAGCCGGTGAGCTTTTCCAAAATCGAACTCCTCGCTTATTTCCGGTGAGCGCTTTCCCTCGCACCCCAACCGCCCTCTAACGACTTGGTTGACTGATTAAGCTTGCGCTACCACAAAATTTCGAAATAATTAATTAGCCAGCAAGTTGCGCGGAACCTTGGCCACATCTAACGACTAACGCGGTCCGCTAACGACCGTAGCGCCACCCCAACGCCCTGCATTTTCATTTCCGTCCTTCTCTTTCCCCGCCGATGGTCGCGGCGATTTAACCACCACCCCATTCCCCCGACGAGAAGTCGAAGAAGAGATTCCGGCAATTATCATCGGCTACTCAACTCGATTGCGTTCCGATCAAACCGCCACTTCACGGTTTCCCGGAGATATCCACGTGTCGATTGAATTTCTAGTGTTCTCTGGGGTTGACCGGTCATCGCGCAAACCTGATCGTTTTGATCCACCGCCAATTAACGGGTCTTGCTCAAGGGTTGAGGTTAACTTGGACTGCGTTGAACCTGCGGGCTGGTCGATCGATTTATCTACTTGTCCCGAAAAAAATTTGTTTCGATTTATCAATGGATCGAAATATGTAAGTGAAAACCTTGCGTGTTTGGTAAAAAGGAAATTGGGTTTTCGTATACCCAGAAAAAAAGCTTATTCACGTCGGACAGAATTTCAATTTGTGTTAAAATCGTGAACAGATCGATACTGAAGTAAATATTACATGTTTAAGGTTTCTTCTACTTGCAGAATCCACTGAACTGTTTGAACAACTTTCGAAGTTGTCATGGGCAAAAAATTTGAAGAAATTTTCCGCGTAACGCGATATGTACTCTCATGCCTTTCATGATAAATATTTGAGATGTTTTATGCTCCGGTCTTCTGCGAAACTGAGCGAAGAACCAGTAACCGTAGTTTAGCGATTTTTTCAATGGATAAAGTGGCTCGTGTGTGGAACGTTTTCTCATTCGAATCCAAAGGATATTCGAGCTACAGACTTTCGAGCATGGAAGCAGTATAAATTGCGCCCCAGGAAAAACTTCCACATTTGCTGCCCGCTATATCTGCACTCTGGAAGTTGTTCAAACAATTAAGTGAATCCTATACATGGAGGAAACCTTATACCCGTCGCGTCTGCATGAACAGTCAACTTCTTATGAATTTCGTTAACAAGCTAAAATCCGGCCAGACTCTGGTAAGCTGAATCTCTTTACTGTAAGCACAAAATTGCAATTTCTATCCGATAAATAGAACATCGATTTTCTTATTTAATCCTCTTCTGACCAGTATAGGCGATATCGTCCACCATGACTTTCTCACTTATCGGAGTCTCGGGAATTTTTCATTGTCCAACAATTTCTACTGACTAACTAATCCAAAATTCCGTAATGCAAACTATGAAACTGATTGCCTGACTTTGATGGAAATTTTTTCGCGAAAAAGAGCTCAGGACGAAATCATCCATGTGGCCAACAACGTCAGCGAAAAACCATCCTGTTTTTACACGATTCATTAAAAAAAATGGAATAGAAATGCTTAGTCTTTGGTCTTTGGTTCTTAATTCGTCCCTGGAAAGCGGTTGGCTCTCGTGGCCAGCCACCCTAATAACAAATAACTAACTGTTTGGTCAACCGAGACTGCCAGAGTCGTGTATCCATCTATTCCCATTGTGATTTCTTAGTCCTCGTGTCAAGAAAGGGGAAATACACAAAGACTGGAGTCGATATCCACTTAACCGGAAGCGTAATTAGGTAGTTGAGTGGTAGATATAACAAGAGTTGGCGAAGTGTGGAACCATTATTGGGTCCTGCATCGAGATGCAATGGAATTACCGGCTGCATCTACCATACTTCGAACTTGGAGTATACGACCTATATCTTAGCAACACATCACCTTACCTCGTATACCTTACGTAGTTGCAACTCGACTCGCTTCGTCTTCAGGAATACGTTCTGGTGAACGGAGCCGCCTGGTCCTTGATGGAAATTCTAAATGGCTTTTCCCGCAGTCAAACACTTCGAGTTCTCTGCACAGGGTGAGTAGCTGGGAATGACGGGGGAGATTCAAGAGAGCGGAGTTCGAGGATCGATCGCATTCGAGATGCAGCGTCGATTCTGCATGATACAATTCCAATTCGAACAAATTGAAATAACGTTTCTTCGAGATCGAGTCTTGCGGCCTGAAGGCGACGGATCCTTTTCGATGGGATCGAGAATCTCGGTACATGATCAAATTTCTACGCAACACTCCGACCTCCGTACTTGGGACGGGAATCGGACCGTCGAATGTCCCCGGTGTCGAAGGGCCAGAGGGCCACACGTCCTCTCCGCATGGTTATCGATCAAAGTCGTGGGTTTCGCACTCGCAATTTAAGAGGCCAAGCCCAGAGTGGTCTGCACTTAACCGGATTTCCCCCAAATCTACGCTCGGATGCCTTTACCGAGGGTAATGGACTTCTGCCTGGGATGAATTCGCCGCGGTTTCTAAATCAAACGCACCGTGATCCAGCCTCAACCCCGAGTAACAACGCTCGCTGGCTTTTAATTGCCAGATTCAACAATCGCCTTCGGAAAACTTGACTTGACTCGGAGAGAGAGAGAGAGAGAAATCAAAAACGGCTGAGAATCGAGACTCGCCCGGAATCGATGGAAGGAAAACAGAAGAACCGTTCGCTGGAGATCGAATCAACGATTGCGATTCATTGACATTGATACCTTGTCTTGTGATTTTGGTTGATTTTCAACGATTTCCTAGGGTTTTAGATGATTTTCAGGGACTGTTTTACCCTCGAATAAAGTCACAAGAAGTCACAACAGATCATCGTAAGTAGCCTACAACGCTGAAGAATGATTAGAAAACAACGAAATCGCACAACAAGCTGGAATTCGATGTAAAGATCATTCGAAATTGGTTTTACTGAATTGGAATCATTTGTGGTTAAAAGCAGGACTCAAACCAACCATTTTCATGACTTCCAACACTTGGCACGCGACTGTTTAATCAAACTATCGTATGATTTCAATCATACTTCGAAATGACTTCCAAAAATTTCGATTACTTCAATTGATTTCTCATGGATACCCTTTTCTTCACAATTTCATTCCGAACTATTAAATTCATGACCTTCACAAGCAAATGTTCAACAAAACACTGTGGGCAGTGGAACAGAGGACATGGTGTTCTGGTAGCTGGAGAACAATTGGGGCAGGTTGTGAGATATATATATATACATGTGTTATCCTTGTGGGATCTGGCGAGTCGGAAAGACGATACCTACTTGCGAGGGCATGTCGCGGAAGGATATCGGTGGGTATATCACAACCTGCTACATAGTAGCGATCGCTGGTTTGTGTCAGCCGAAGGCGGGCCTAAAAGGCCGGCAGGTAAACCGAACCCACAGGTTTATTCGAGCTAGGATGTACATACCTTGGTCGTGTTCAAGGTGCCATTACCTGGCTGCACCTTCGCCGCTTTGGCGAGTGCCGAGTTGAAACTACTCCAGGATCCGAGACGTGTCGAGGAAAACGTGAAGTGACGGGATCACTTGTCCGAACGACTTACTCATCTCGCTTCCATGATCCTCTATTTTTCTTGTACCTTCGAGATCCCCTCGGCCTCCCACCACTTCTTCTTCTTCTTCTTCTTGGTTCCTAGGCTTTTGTTTTAGCTGCAGAAAGTGCTCCTCGTTTCAGTCCCTCGTTTCATTTCGTTCGTATCAGGTTACACCGTTTGAGCTGAGGTGAAAACCCGCCCCCGACCTTTGACCGCTAATGTAAAAACGGTTCAGGGATCTTGGGATCGTTCGCGTCGCTTTCACACCGCGGCAATTCAAATCACCCGCTTCAATCTCGCGCCTATTCATTGCTCATGATTTTACAACTGAGACCTTGCCGATTTCGATCAATTTTATCGACTCTTAACTACAGATGCTTCTCTGAAAAGCAACCGTTTGTATTATCGATTAACCTGAGAAAATTGAGTTCTCTTGTTTGTCGCAATAGCCACTGATTGTGGATCATCTGACTGTAACTGTCCGACGTCAATGCGATTCGGCATGAATCGTACAATAGTCTGAGGATCGCATGCCTTTCCTCGTTACTCCTTCCCCCGTGTTTTATTATTACTGTTTCTTTCTTCCTCTTCTCTCTTTCTCTCTCTTCTCCACACTGCACAGTGAATATGAATAACGACGATTATTCTGCGTGACTTGGCCTATCAAAATGGCAAACAATGACCCTTTTACGGTATAAATAAATTAATAAGAAACCGCGCGAGTTCGCCCCGCTTTTAACCCGCCCAGGTTTTTCACTGAAATATGAAACATAATCATTCTCCCACGTCTGTGTTTCGCCTCCACGTTATACCCATACGTGTTTCTACATGTTCGCATATATATGTATTCGCGTTATTACACTACACGAGCTCTGGGGAAAAGGAGAGGAAAAAAATACACCGAGCGTGCTGTGACATATTAATTCTCTCTGCTGTATACGATATACATATAATACACAACAGCATATACATATGTGGATGTATAATAAAGTCGATTTACGAACGCGCGGAGCTTTTTCATGTGTGGAATATTATAGGAATATAAGCATACCTTTGCCTAGTATATCCACCTGCACGCACGATGCTATTTTTGCGGTAAAAAAGGATCAGCGTTACGACCATCGCCGTGTTAAATTAGTCCTTTAAAATCAAAAAATTATAATTACTGGAGGGGAGACAGAGAAAAAGAAGAAGAAAAAGAAAAAAAAACAAATCTGCACTTTGACAAAAGCGTGTTATTATCTCAACACCTAATTTCTACTAGGCTTTCGCAAGCACGCAGAGTAATATATTTTCTCCTGCTCATGAACGAAATTAGTGAACGTGGGTGTGCGGATATAATATTTTATGGCATATACATATATCTTACACACCCGGTACCCCCGTACCGAAGAGAAGGAAAGCCTGTGCAGTCGACGTACAGGTAGCTCCGACGTATTGCTTCATTGCTTCCAATCACGACACATTTGCATCTGTTACCCGGGCTATTTTTTCCCACGAAGGAGTAGAAAAAAAAGACACGAAAAACAGTAAGTAAAAAAGAAAATAAAAGAAAGATTTGACGTTTGAAGACGTCGGTTGATCATTTATGGCACAGCGAGTGGTCTGCGATAAGCAAAAAATTAAGAAATGAGAAAACACGATTGGAAAGGTTTTTTACTCTCTGTAAGGATCAAAGCTAATGAAAGAATAGTGAAGTTGCTAAAACTTCGGTCGAGGTGAAAAATGAAGAGTTAGTCGGAAAGCTAGAGACCATTTATTCATGGATAACGTCACAAATTACTTCAAAGGTTTGAAAAGATTTAAAAAAGATTCCAAACCGCTTCAAACTGGTTTCGAAATGTTCTAAACAATTTCAAAATGATTTTAAACGATTTTGGGCTGTTGAAAAATCATTATGAATGGTTTTAAACGATTTAAAAATGATTTCAAGCCTCCTAATAATTAGAACAAACGGTTTCAAACTGATTTCAAGCAGTTTCAAACGATTTCGAAGTGGTTTCGAGTGGTTTCAAGACGTTGAGGAATGATGACAGACGGTTTCAAACAGATTTCAAGGAGTTCCAAACGATGTCAATGTGATTTCGAGTGAGTTCAAGTCATTGAAAAATGACGACCGATCGGTTCAAACACATTTCAAGGAGTTTCAAACGATTTCAAAGCGATTTCAAGTCGTTAAAGAATTTCGACCAACGGTTTGAAACAGATTCCGAATGGTTTCAAATGATTTCTGAATAATTTCCATCGATTTCAAATGATTACGAACGATTTCAACCGATTTCCAAGTAGTTTCAAACAGATTTCCTGCTAATGCTACATGATTTCGAACAAACTCATGCGATTTCTGAGCCACCGTAATCACAAACAGGTACCCTGCGAATTGATCGAGTCAATAGCCTCTCGTGGAAAAAATTAGAGGAACCAACTCGTTGTCGGTGTTTCTTATACTCGCACGATCC
The DNA here is from genome assembly GCF_021155765.1 of Diprion similis. NCBI lineage: Eukaryota > Metazoa > Arthropoda > Insecta > Hymenoptera > Diprionidae > Diprion > Diprion similis. The sequence goes on from NC_060114.1 coordinate 19,022,706, forward strand.
GGGTCGCAGCTAACACCCTGTTATTCGATGGTCGTGTCGTGGTTGTGCAAGCGTGGGTTGAAAAATCAGTATAGACTTGGTGGTCGGTTTCACGGTCTAACATATATCGTATATACATAAACATATACATACGCATGTATGTATGTATGCACACGACAGAGGGTTACAAATTAAAATGGAGGTCGTACACGGTAAATTTAAAAACAAGCCCTAATTACCCCCAGAAACACGGACTCTGCACGCATACGGGAGTGAAAATGGTGCGAGTGGCAGTTTGGTGGTGGCTTTGAGGCTTGTGTTCGTACGCATCCAACACACACACACATACACGTGCGTTGCTCGGACCTCCGCGGCTCAGCCTTTGACTGTAATACCTACCACGAGGGCAAGTGGAAAACGACGCCACTCGACGACGTCCACGTCGACGACGACGACGACGACGACGACGACGACGACGACGACGACCCGCCCCGCGTTTTGATATTCATGTTTCCAGATTATTTACGACGCGGTGTACAAGATCATGCACGCGTCGCGTATATTATGAAAACTCAACCCCCTACCGGTAAACCATCGTCAACCCCCGGCGAAGGCTCACGCGCACCTCTGGGGCTGGATACGCAGAAAACTGGTCAACTTAGAAGTCTGCGGTTAAGCCCGCACCTGCGAACGTGAACGTGGAAGGTATAATACGTCGCATCGAGCCGTTTCAGGTGACGTAGGGAAAATATATTCCCACCCCTTTACCACCTTCGTTTTATCATACCATATCAGGGTAAAAATAACTCCGGATTTATTAGTCACGGGCTTTTTTTTTCAAATTATGCTTGAACTCGGATTCTGGTTCACTGGTGAAAGATTCGATTATTGATCGACCATGACGTTTTTTGAAATACAGAATTTTTATCAATTTTTTAAAACCTTACCCTAAGCTACCGAAGAACACCAGATTCGATATATGCATTTTTTTTTTCTCTTAAGAAACAGAGAGAGAGAGAGAGAGAAACTGATTAGAAATTTGGAACTAAAAAAAATCAGCCCCCTTTCAAAGTCATCGGAGAGAAGCTTTTTTTTTGCAATTTAATATTCTCTCTCTTCACTCTTTGTTTCTTCTTTCTTTTTCCTGAAAAACAGCCTCACACGTAGAGGCATTTTCTGTTTTTTCCATCCCATTCGAAATACCGCAAATTAAATCAAATTATCCGTCGAAAGTGGAAACGAAAAAATTGGTGCATACTAGGGCATTAGGTACGATAAAGGGGATGAAAGTAACGCATATCAACATATACATTATACAAACACATATTCAGCACCGAAATGTCTGGTAGGGTGGACTGACCTTCTTTATTCTTTGTGCGAGAGTTTCGACGCAGGCGCGACGGCGGCGGCGGGAGCGGAGGCGGAGGCGGAGAGGGATGAAAGTTTTTATTATATACGTACATAACATATAACATAACGAGAAGGGTATACAGCCATTGTCCACACATACATACTTATATCTAATAGATGAATGCGCACATATCTAGATATGTATATATATATATATATATATTAGGGTGGCGCAAAAAAACCGACCATTTTTTTTGAGTCTCGTGTGACAAAATGTTAGTTTTTGATGTTTTAAGAGCCCACTCCAAAGGACAGCTCAAAAAAATAATTTTAAGAGGTCGCTCCAAATTTTAAAAAATGTCGAAAATCGTCAAAAAATTGAATTAAAAAAATTGTATTTTCAGTATTTTTTTTTGATTTTTAATTTAGGTCGTGGTGTATTGTTATTGATTCTTTCTTACCAAATTAAAGAAAAAAAATTGATGAAATTTTAATATGAATATGAAAAGTTCGCTCGAAAAGATCTAAAGAAATGCACCAAAAAATTGAAAAAAAATTATGAGCGACCTTTCAAAATTCAAATTATGAACTGAAACTTTCGGTAACCTATTTTTTTTTTTTTGTCTATAAAATTATACCGTAACGAGGAAAAAAAAATTTAAAAAAAAATCGATTTTTGACGGTTTCTGACGTTTTAAAAAATGTGGAGTGACCTCTTAAAAAAAATTTTTTGAACTGTCCTTTGAAGTGGGCTCTTAAAACATCAAAAACTAACATTTTGACACACGAGACTCAAAAAAAAAAAAAAAATAGTCTGTTTTTTTGCGCCACCCTAATATATATACATAAGCACATCTATATATCTATCTATATATCATATCCTACACGTACCTACGATATACTATATATATGTAACACAAAGTTTGAGGGTACAATATTCGCCCCGCGGCGTCGGTGGCGCCCCCGCCCCCATGTCAAAATAGAGTTGAGGGGTTGAAGAAAGGGCGACGAGGCAGAGGAGGGGTGAAGAGAGTTGATCGAGAAGGGGCGGGGGGGGGGGGGGGCAGATAGACGTCGGCCGTCGTGCTTGGGGGGTGTGGCAGAGACACGCGTTCTACGCATAATTCATGTGTACGCGAGGAGTAACACCGCAGCCAGTGTGTTTCAGCCTGCGCGAACGCGATGCCGATAAGCCTGTAAACACCTATATAACTGAACGCACACTAGCAGCCTGTCACGTCGTCTCTATGCGTACGTACGTATGTATACTTGGATGTATTGGTATGGTTCTATAAGACACGAGCCGAGTGAATTACTTACCCTTCGACAGTATCCATGGCGAAAAGTCACTCACTCTCTCTTTCTTTCTATCTTTATAGCTGTCTTTCTCTCTTTACATGCTTCGCGAAATCCTTGGTCATGCGATGAGTTATGAACTTATCCTGCAGTGGGCTTTTTCACTTTTTTTCTTTGTTTTTCTTCTTCTTCTTCTTTGCGTGCGAGTCATTGGTTGATTGAGAAGATAACCGCGCACAATTGTGTGGTGATAATTCTATTCATTTTTAATTATTAGTATCTGATCTGGACAAAGTGCAAATTTATTCAGTGACTATGTTTGGACGTGTCATTGGAGAGAACGTTAAACGCAGTTTTTGTAATCGAAGCCAAGGATTTATGGGAAAGCTTGTTGGTCGATCGACCTAAAAGTCATCTTTGAGCCCCAGAACGATATTTTGACAAAACCGAGAATCGAACGATGATCTAAATCGACTTTGTACTGATCTAGCTCATTCTGTAATCCGTGAATGGTTACATGCGTTTGGTGGTGAAGTTTTAATCAATATGCTTAAAGTTAGGTCTGCTATTTACAGCCTCATTAAACACATTCATGTACTTCTAACAGATCCTGGATTTCTGATCCAACATCCTGAGCTTTGTACGATGTCCAACGGTCCTGGAAACTATCCTTGAAGTTTTCTTGTGTCCTGGAAATATTCTATTATCAATGTCCTGGAAATGTCCTTGAATTTGTTACAAACTTCTTACTGGACCCCATATTACACCATTAGAATTACCGTATCATATCCTTTGATACCGTTTTTGTCTCATTCGATTATCATCCGAGTACTTTATTTAACCCAACTAAACCTAACTCCGAGTTAGACGAGACGTTTAGACGTAGAATGTGAACGAATATCCACTCCCAGAGGCTAATCCGAGGGTGCAGAGAGGCCATAGAGTGTGTATAATAAGAGTATACTGGAAGGAAAGAGGTGGATAGGTGAAGGGGGATGGGGATGGGGATGGGGATGGGGATGGGAACAAACTATACGGAATCCACTTAGATAAGTAAATGACTTTGTTAATTAGATTTGTCGAGAGTATAATAGGAAGCGTGAGAGAATGGTAGAGAGAGCACATTACAATCCTGGTGAACTCCTCCTCGAGTACCTTCAGACCAAGAGACTCGCTTCGTACGGTGGAAGTGCGACTGGTCGTTGTGCACCTCTTTGAATGTGGAGGAGATATATAATCCAGCTGGTGGTAGAGGAGTGGGTGTAATATAGGTAGTCCAGATACCGAGGAGATACGAGGGGGGCAGCTGCATTGTTAATCTAACAACCAACGGCGTATTAAACGGTATACAACTGTGCACGGTTAGGTACAGATCCATGCCACGACGCTATGCTCTTTGTTTCTTCGGCACCGCTGATGCGGCGACATACTGCAGGAAATGGGTACAAGGGTATGTATTAAAACCATGCCACACGTACCTTCAAGTTGTGAAGTAGTCGCGAAGCTTCTGTAGCTCTTTGCGGTAGAGGAAAGGGGGCAAATTCGTTTATTGAACGGCTTTTCGATTTTTACTTTGCATTTTTGTCGTCGTTGACTTGTTCAACTTTCGAAAATCTGATTCTGGAGTCGTATGTTGTATACTCGAGAAGTCGAAGAATTGAGAAAACTACTGAAGTCAAGAATTCGTAGAATTGGTAAAATTACTGAAGGCAAGGATTCGAAAAATTGAGAAAACTAACGAAGTCAAGATTTCGAAGAATTGAGAAAACTACTGAAGTCAAGATTTCGAAGAATTGAGAAAACTAATGAAGTCAAGATTTCGAAGAATTAAGAAAACTACTGAAGCCATGGATTCGAAGAATTGGCAAAACTACTCAAGGTAAGAATTCGAAGAATTGACAAAACTACTGAAGCCAAGGATTCGTAGAATAGGTAAAATTACTGAAGGCAAGAATTCGAAGAATTGACAAAACTACTGAAGCCAAGGATTCGTAGAATAGGTAAAATTACTGAAGGCAAGAATTCGAAGAATTGACAAAACTACTAAAGGCAAGGATTCGGAGAATTGACAAAACTACTGAAGCCAAGGACTCGAAGAACTGACAAAACCACTCTACTCAACTCAATCGGTACTTCGGATAAATTTACAGTACAATGCATGTGAAGTTGATAGTCATTTAGAATACCGAATACAATGAATATCGAAAACTTGGAGTCAATGGATAGTTTATACATTGGCTCTAAGTACATTTCCATTTATCGTCCAAGTCCAAAGCTTTTGGGACCAATGTTTCCAAAATTGCAGTTGAAAAAAAATTGAGATATCTGGTTTGGCTTTTCTCAGCTTTGATTCTGCTATATTTAGGCTGCCGTTTCCGAATTCCAAAGTGCCAATTAGCAAAAAAAAAATTTACAAATTCATTTTGTTAAAAAAGTAAAAAATTTTCTCCCAAAGTGCAGAGAAGTTCATGAGAACTGAAAAAAACAATTGAAAAGATCCACAACCGGTGTCAGTTCCTACAACTACTTCTATATTCTAAACACTTTTCATGACTCTCAGTAACTTTAAAACCGTACATCACATCGATTTCAAGTAGACTTGAAAATAGGTAGAATTAAACTAACGAAGTAAACTTCAGGATAACAATAATCAGTATAAGTTAGGTGTATGGAAAAATCGTAAAGCTTGCACATTGAAAAAAAATTTCGCCATCTAGATATCTTTGAATTGTTCCTCGCAGGAATTCCTTCGGACAAAGATTGCGGGGTACTCGCGGTGCGCTACCTCACTCAAAAAGTAAAAGAAAATAAAAGAAATTCTACACGTATAACCAGATCTCCTAATTGACCATTTGAACCCGGACCGCAGAGTTAACATAGTCGTATAACGGCGGTCAGTTAAGATTTCAAAGTATCATGTTACCCTGTTTTCGATTTTATCGCTATCGCGGCAGCGTCCCTTAGCAGCTCCACCACGATGCCTACCTCCAGCCTCGTCGAGCCTACGTCGCTTCGTTTCTCGGCTGTTGTGACGCATCTCGGTTTCTCGGGCATGGAGTTATTTTCGTAATTCCTCTCTCTTTCTCTCTCCGCCCGTCGCGATCCAACATCTTTCAACTACAGCCTGATCATACGACACGCGTTTCTCAGAACAAACCGCCTCCGGAATAGCGAAAAACTTTTGCAAAAGCGTCTCGGTTCCAAGATTCGGTTCCACGCTTGGACTCAGCGAAGTCTCTCAGCACGAAGTAGGGGTTCTCAGATCTTCTGTGAGGTCTCTTTTCTCTGATTATTGTACTCTCATCACAGACCAAAATCTCAAATCACATCGCCAAAAGTTATTTTTATATATAATCATGATTTCTGCAAGGGGAGGATCGATTCTACGGAAATTAGTTATACAGGGGAAATTTTTTACAGAATATATTATATAGACTCGTTTTTACAGAACTACTTTTCTACTGAATATTTTCTTGCATGGAAGAATGCGAGATTTACATCAGAAATTATACTGCCCAAATTATTCTACAGGAAAATTATTCTACAAAATATTATTCTACATAATATTTTTGTACAGAATATTTTCCTAGAGAAAAGAATTCGCGATTTATATCAGATATAATCCTGCATGAATTATTCTAGAGGAATATTATTCTACAAAATATTGTACCACAAAATATTGTGCTATATAATATTTTTCTACGGAATATTGTCATATAGAATATTTATACGCAGAAACGAATTCGAGATTCGCATCAGAAATAATCCTGCATGAATTATTCTACAGGAATATTATTCTACAAAATATTGTTCTGATGATGTTTATTCGATGATTGCGCTAAATGTGTGTCTGCGCCAAACGCAATCTCTAAAAAAATATCGTGTGGAGTAATTTTTCCATAGAAAAATATTTTGTAGAACAATTTGTCTTTAGAAAAATATTCTATAGATAAAATAGTCTGTAGAAAAATATTTTTGTGAATAAAAAAATATTCTGTAGAGAAATATTTTTTATACAAACGAGTCTGTAGAACATATTCTGTAAAATATTTTCTCTGCAGAACTGATTTCTTTAGTATCGAACCGAATTCTCACCGTACATTCTTTGGCTGTTTTAATATTTTATGTACCATAATTTCCATCGTTATTTTAACATTATCCATTCTACCAGAAATCTCTGGTAAGTATAAGTGTAAAAAAATTATTTTGAAATTCTTCTTGAGGAGTTTATCCATCCAGACTAGAATTTATAACAATCTGTTCACCGGGTGAAATGGGTACTCAAAAGCTGTAAGCGTGCTTTGCCGAATGCTTTGAAGAAAGAGAGGAAGAGAGAGAGAGAGGGAGAGAGAGAGAGGAAGAAAAGTACGTAAACGTTTTAAACCACTAGTCGTTTAGGGTTGCGTTAAGCGAAACAGTCGTTAGACTACAGCAAAGGATCTATTAAGTTCGTTCTACGAAAGCTCGAGGGTAAAACAGATGAAAAAAACCGGCATAAAAGACGAAAGCAAACAAAGTGAAAGGAAAAGTCTCGGTGTTGATATATACGGAAGGGGTGAGAGGGCTAAAAGAAGGGAAAGAGAAGACGCAAATACTCGAAACGATGCAAATGTATTTCACGTTGATGTTCAATGCTGCGGTGTTTTCCATCAAGAGTCGTTGGTTCTCCCTTTTAATGCAGTCATCTTTCATATTCCACTCTCCACACTTGCCCTCTTCCTCAAATTTCCACCACTTCTATTCACTATTACCGCGTAAATAGATGTTTATGATTTTTTCTTATTTTTATAGCTGATAATTTTTCTCGTATTTTTCTTTCTCTAGCTTTGTATTTGTATTTTTTGTTTTTTATTATCATTCTGTTGCTGGGTTTCGAGTGCCTGCTTGCTCGCAGGTTAGGCCCAGGATTTATGCGTATTAAATATAGCAGCTTTTAACCGCAGCCCCCTTACGTTATAAACCACGTGTGTGGGTAATAGGTATAGGTATATATCTCTCAGAGGGTAGAATATTTATGCGCATTTAGACACTTTATTTCCTCCATCTTCGGTATTTATTTTTATTTTTTATTCCACCTTTTTCTATCGGATTACTTTTCTCTTCCGTCGCTGAATCTCTCACTTTGTGGATTCCCCTTTTTTTTTTTTTTTTTTTTTTTTTTTTTTTTTTTTTTTTTTTTTTTTTTTTACTCTTTCAACAACATTTTCATTACCAGCTTTTATCTCGTATAAAACTTGGGACATTCAAAAGCTTCCGTTAATTAATTAATCTAGTGACATGATTATCGTCTTTTTTTGTCTTCTTCTTTTTTTCTACCGCACCGTTATTTTTTATACTGGAGATAATTTAACTCTTCTCGTTGCCGATCGGATTTGCCCTTGGATCTACCCTTTTTACTGATGGGGGTGAAAAAGTTGAAAATTCAAGGGTCAGAGTAAAACGCAGCCTGCACACATGTCGAAACGTATCGATTAACCCGCGCGCAGCTGAACAAATTGGAAATAGAAACGGGAAAAGCTATAGGCGTGTAGAGGCAATAAAAACGATTCTTATCAAACCTAGAAGTCTATCGCAGGTGGCTGCCTGGACTAGATGAAAATATTTCATTCGTCCTTCGTCACTCGCGTCAAGAAACAAGACTTGAATGGAAAATCCAGTCCGCAGTTAAAGTCGGACAGAGTCTGTATAAAGTGAAATTGGTATTAAATTCAGATCCCGTTCACAAAACAGAAGCGCAATTCAAGTTCAAGGTTCGATCTAGATTCATATTCAAAGTTCAAAGTTATTGAATTGAAACTTAGTTGAAATCAAGTCCTAACTCAATTAATTAAAATTGGTCTCGAATAAAGTTTAAATTCTCTAACAGATCAAGAGCAAGTTCAAAGCCGATCTATATCCGTATTTGAACCTTAACCAAGTTCAAAGTTATTGAATTGAAACTCAGTTGAAATCAAGCCTTAGCTTAATTAATTAAACTGGTTTCTAATAAAGTTCAAGTTCAGAAACATATCAAGATCAAGTTCAAAGTCGATTCATACCCATATTTAAACTTGAACCAAGTTCAAAGTATATTAAATTGAAACCCAGTTAAAATCAAGTCCTAGCTCAATTAATTAAATTGGTTTATAATAAAGTTCAAATTTAGGATCAGATCAAGATTAAGTTCTAGTTCGATTTATATGCTTGTTTAAACTTTAACCAAGTTTAAAGTATATTGAATTGAAACCCAGTTAAAATCAAGTCCTAGCTCAATTAATTGAATTGGTTTCTAATGAAATTCAAATTCAGGATCAGATCAAGATCAAGTTCAAGTTCGATTTGTATCCATGTTTAAACTTAAACCAAGTTCAAAGTATATTGAATTGGAACCCAGTTAAAATCAAGCCCTACCTTGATTAATTAAACTGGTTTCCAATAAAGCTAAATTCAGGAACAGATCAAGATCAAGTTCAAAGTCCTATTGAATTAGAGTTCAAATTCATCTTTAAAGTTGATGATCAAGATCCATATTAAAGTGAAAATACAAAATGAATTGACATCAAGTCGAAAATACCAAGTTAAATTCGAATAAAACTTTAAGCTCAAAGTTGAGTACTGGATTAAATAATACATTCAAAATCTGTCGTTAAAGTGAAACAGGTACAAATTCAATTGTGCAAATTGAATGTCAGCTGGTCAGTCAGCCGGAAACGTATTACAAGTTTGAGTGACGTACATAAAACCCGGTTATGACCCATTTGAAATATGTGTAGACGTCGACGGCATCGTCGTCGTCGTGCGCAGTTGCAGGTACGGAGTAGGTACCAACGTTACGGCACTTGGTCGAGAGGCACTTTTTCGAGCTTACACTTGACTGCAGTTGAGTGCATACGCAGCAGAAGCGGCTTGGCGGTGACCGAAGTCAACAGTCGTATTACAGTGCAGTTTGCCGCTTCTACGGATCTCCGGATTTGCGGATTTGTTGATTCGAACCTCGTAAACCCGACAAAGTATCGACGACGTTTTTGCGAAACCAATTAGGACGACGTAGGTACCTGCTCGCCCAGAACAACCCATCGACCTTTCGCCAATTGGGACGCGTCGCTGCTTCGGATGTTCGTAATTTTGTTCGAGTATTTCCAAGCTGCACTGTGAAATGCGCGTGGAAATATCGAGAATTCAATTTTATGGAAAGTCATTGGAAGAGCTCACGGGCCGAGGGGTGAGATGGATCGGAAAACAGAATTGGGTCACGATAGCGAATTTTTGCAAAATAATATGCGAAGATCCGTTTTACAGATTTACAAAATTTCGAAAAGTCTGATTATTCGAAAATCTAAAATCCTCGAAATGAATTTGAATTTTTTTCCTTTCCAAACATCTACCTCTTTGTATAGTAAAATGCATAAATGCCTTAACCTTTCGGCTAACTTGTTTTCGGTCCGAAACAAAATGCGAGTTCAATTCTATACGAATTATGTAACAATGCCTGGCGATGCAGTTGATGTGAGAAAATGTGATGCATTGTCACATGATTCATACAGAAACGAAGTTTCATTTTGTTTCGGACCGAAAACAAGTTAGACAGAAGTTTAAGGGGTTAGGTACACTGGCAAGGTCAACCAAACGCTTGTTTTGAGACTTTTTTTGAACACAGTTTTCATTGTTCATTGATAAATATTTATTAGTTTAAAAGATACACATTTCGAAAAGTTACAGTAACTTTTTCATGTAAAAAGAGAAATAAACAACCGAGTTACAACCAATCCCAGAGGCTCAAAAGAAAAAAATTGTTCAGCGGTGCGTGGCGTGACTCATGACTGGATCATCTGAAACAAACAAAATCGTTGGAATTAGTTGAAAAAAATATTCTCTTGTACTTGACGGTGAAACATTTTGAATTTTCACTTTATTTTTTTTTTTTTCATAGAACCGGAAAATGAACGATTTTTTAGTAAAAAAAAAACATTTTTTAATTCGAACATCCGCCATTTTGTCAAAAAATTAAATTTCGATAAAATCTCGCCGTCAAATACAAGAGAATATTGTTTACAACTCAAAAAAATCTTTTTTTTGGCCTTGCAAGTGTACCTAACCTCTCAAGACATTTATGTATTTTACTTTACCTGCATGTTTTGACTTTTTCATGATATATCTCGACTTTACTCCACACTTTCTTAAATAAACTTTCGGGTTTTCGAAAATTCGATATTAGGACTCTTCTAGGGACTTTTCGACATTTTCACCCTAACCCTTAATTAATATCTCAATGGAATCGAAATTCGAGGGCGAAAAATCCTTGAGACTCCTCAGGGGTAACTCGAATAAATATATATATATATATATATATATACATATTGCGTGCGAACTTTTCACCCCTGTCATTCGAGTAATAATTCTCCGACTCGTATTCTGCACCCCCTTCTCTTGAAAGTAAAATTTTATGATCCTCTTATCCTTGCCATGAAAATCTGCAGTGTCATAGACTATGTGAGCATTTCCAATACACTTTTGGTTAATAATTCATGAACCTGAAGAATTCAGTGACTCATATTCTCTTCTCTCGTCTGCCTGCATCTCGAATTATCCACAAGTGCAGGAACTCCATAGATGATAGCTGACTTCTCTTCGTTTATCGATGACTGATCTAATTTTCTAAATCGATTAACAAATTCCCTTAAATATTACAAAAAAAAAATAATCAAAAGCAAATGAAAAATTTTATAAATTTTGAAAAATATCCAAGTTCTCAAGAGATAACTTCAGAGGTCGAAAGATTCTGTAAAATCAGGAAAGATTCCGTTCTTATAAATCATGCAAAAACAGTTCGTCAACTTTTAGGGTTTGAATTTTGAGTAAAATTTGTGAAAAAAAAAAAGAACTTGAATAATTTCTTTATTAATTTACAAAGCGACGAAATGTTGTTTGTAAGATGAGCTTTGTCCCTTGGGGGGGGGGATTAACTTTGAAAAAAAAGAACGTCGAGACAATTTAGAACGACGTTTAAAATCATGTGAACAAAAATTTTGCGAGATAATAAAAAAAAACAAGAAGAACAATGAGGCCAAGAAAAATTGTAGATTGTAGATCACTAACTCTAGAATGCTCGGAGAGCCACGTGACTATTTATAGACTTCATCACGCTGAGGGTAAAGTTCGAGACTCGATAGCCCGGTGATCTGACCCGCGTTAGTGGCCCATAATGATTGGACAACTGGTCATCGAATAGAGTAAGACCACCACATGGAAAGCTTTGGGAATACCTACGCATAATGTGGACGCGTGTGTATCGGAGGATGAACTATTTAAGCTCCAGCTGCAGAGCCATCAACTTTTCTATTACCAGGCAGGAGGCTAGCCTCTCTCGCTCTCTCTCTCTCTCTCTCTCTCTCTCTCTTATTATTATACTCATACCACCGAGCGGCGTGCTCCTGCAGCTACTCGCTAATCGGTTTTCTAGCCAAAGTACTATCCTCACGGCTGACGTCAATTAATTAGTTGAAATTAGTTTATTCGAACGCAGCTTCGTATTTCGGCTTTTCCTCGGCTCATCAAGGCGCTTAACGAGCTTTCCAACGTCGTTTTAATCTCGGTTATCAAACTCGTCTACTACGCTCTCTCCCAATCACCTTTTCCTTCTCTCTCTCTCTCTCTCTCTCTCTCTCTTTCTCTCTCTCTCTCTCTTGCTCTCTCTCTCTCTTTTTAGAATTAAAGAATTAATCAATCTCTCCCAATTGTTATTGTTAATTTTGGTCTTTATTTTTATTTTGATCTAGACTTTCTTGTTTTCTCTCTATTATTATTAAAATCAATTTAGTCTTAGGTTATTATTAGTTACTTTATATTATTAGTAATTTTTTCGTGTAACCTTGTATAATTGTCTGTAATGCTACTTATCTTTATAGTTCTTAGTTGTTTCAATGATAATATTTTCGATGTATCTAACCTCAAAATCTACCATCTATCCATTCCATGTTAAGTATTTCTATTTTACTTTAATTTTGTTATTTTGTTAAAGATCTGTAGTTATTTTTAATTTGTTAATACTTTTGTAATTAGTACGTTGCTGTTGGTCCTTCGGGGGCATCAGCCCCAGGATCAAATAAATAAAATCTCTCTCTCTCTCTCTCTCTTTTCCCTGCACCTAGGGTGTTATCAATTTTTAATCCCTCACCTTGACGTCCCCGGAAAAGGGCGAAAAAGGGTTAATCCCGTAACTTCGAGCTCTCTCTCTCTCTCTCTCTCTCTTTTTTTTTTTTTTTTTTTTTTCTTGTCCTGTTTTTTTGCTCAAGAATAATTTATCCTGTTGCTGTTTTTCACCTATTTGTTTATTTTCTTCTTCTTCTTTTTTTTTCATCCTCGTTTTCTTTTTTCCTACAAAATTTTTACGCCCGAAACTTTTCATACTTTTGTGCTCGAAATATCGAATTCTTTGAACTTTATACCATATACTCGTACCGTCAGTTTCCATGGTTGTTTTTTTCATAAAATTTTCATCAAATTCATTCAATTTTTCTTCACGCTATTCAGTGATTTTTACCGCTATTAAAATTCGCAATTTGTACATCACCTTGAGTGAAATTTTCAATTTCGATTACTGTACGGTTATGAAATATTTTCATTTTTCACTATAATTGGATAAAATTTTATTGTTCTGGGTGAAAAATGAAAATTATTTTTTCCAGCTGCTAACCAAAAAATCTAGTATCCCCAAAAACGTGGTTATAATTTTTGAACACTGGGTAATTTTTCAATTTCAAAATTTTCATTATCTCCGATCCGCCGTATATTATATAAATATTATGTATATATATATATATATATATATATATATATATACAACGAAGAAAAGAAAAAGCAGAGAAGTTTTACACAAAACTGTACATAAAAGAGGGAAACGTGAAAGTTATTGATATGAAGAAAAGAAGGAGAAAATAGAAAGACCAAAAAAAAAAAAAAAAAAAAACACCTGCCTCAAGAATATTTTTTTATTAACCCAAACGTATCATATTTTTTCACGCAGTGCTTCTCACTCTTTAATAAAGTAAATTCTGCATTTATCAAAAGTATATTTTACCAATCAAACCTAACGTATCTCTCTTTTCCCTGCATATTAATTGAGTATATAAATAAATAAATAAATAAATAAATAAACAAGTATGCGCTCTTTTACGCGGTGTAGAAAAAATTTTGCGAAGTATAATTTTTCATTCCTGCTGCGGAACGTTTTTTTGATTTTTTTTTTTCTTTATACTCTTCTTCGATACCTTCACAGGCTCTACTCTACTTTATATATATATATATATATATATATATATAACAATTACCGTGTAGCTTATACACGTAAGCGTTTAAAGTAATTTACTGCAGGCGAGTATCAAGAAGGCTCGTCGGGGGTGTGCAGAGTGTGCAAGGCGTTACATTACCTATGTTTTATATAAAAACGGAGGAAGTCGTGGTGCGAAGGGGGGCGAAGGGGGGGGGGGGGGTTTAGCTGTAATCGACGTTACGTTGCGTAAATTGCACCGCAGACTCGCGATACGACGATCAAAAAACATGGCGAATATATCGGCGAATGATTGCCCTTACGTGTTTTAGGACCATCGTCTTCGTCTTGTTCGTATAAAGCCGCGCTGCGGGTTTCATCTCCTTTCTTTTCTTTGCCAATACCAGTCCTTAAATTTTCTCATTATTTTCATTCCTTCCTCTTTGGCTGAACAATCCCTCCCTCCCTCCCTCCCTCCACCCCCCCTCCCTGCCGAACCTTTTCACTTTACAATATGCGATTATCTCGCCCACCGTGTGAAAGATAAAGTGATTTTTAGCACTCTAACTAAAAAATTGCGACCTCGTCCTGATTTTTTGACTCTCGTGATGAAAAATAGTCAAGGATCGGAACTCGAAGGGATGTGACGTTTTTGTTATTCGCCTCTCGTCAAAAATTCTCGTCCATACTCTTTGTTTTTTTTTGTTTTTTTCGAATGAAATTTTTTTTTTCTATCAGATCCTGAACGTGCAGACATTTGTAGGCGTTCATTGCAGTAAACTTTAATGAAGCGTACTTCTGATATTTTCCAGTTTTCAAAATTCATCCGATAACTGGGAATAACGGTTAGAAACAATTTTTTCAAATCGTCTTTTTTCTTTTTCGACCGGATTGGTCTCTTTTCGTATTTTTTTTTTTCTTCTCGTCTTCTTCGATATTGATTTAGAATTATTTTTTTGTTTACAATTTTTCATCCGAAAATTCTCAAGAACATTTCTTTATCTGCCGTAAAGTCTCGGCCTGAAAAATTGACGATCCATTATCGGATTATGAGAAAAAAAATTCCACTCTTTGCAAGGGATTATTATTCAATTTTATTTCAGCGTGAAAAACTGCAGATAATTTTATAGTACTTAATTTGAAAATCCAAAAATAACCTCTTTCATAACCGGCGGCGCTATTGTTAACGTGGTTTGGAAAAAAAAAATAAAAAAAAAAAAAACGAGAGATGAAAGAAAAAAAAAAAACCGGAAAAAACGTAATACACACACCGCGTGAAAACCATAAAATATGTAGAACGAAGAGTGAAAGAGAAGAGGAGAAAAAAAAATTCATTGCGAACGTCAAAACATCGTGTAATAAGTTATTTGAACAGCAGAGGCAAGTTATGAGCGGTTATAAGTGAAGGTATACTACAGTAAAATGTACATGCATTACCCATATGTATACAACATGTAATATAACAAAGGTTAGGTGTAATAATAGCGAAGAAAAATGTGTTGTGGAAATTTAATTAAGAGCAAAGTCGTTAGAAATATAATAGCTTTAAACATACACACACACATATGCATATATATATATATATATATATATATATATATATATATATATATATATATATTTAAACAAAAGTATGTATATTACGTGTTACATATAACTGTATAATTTTGAACACAGCATATAAAACACCCGTCCAAATTTATATGTACGTTTTATACTGTGTGTCCATGAGGAAAGTGCGTACCTTATGGGCGTGCAATACCAATCGCGACGTTAGAAAATATCCCTAGGAGCCAACAGCTGACGGTGGGCTCCTAGGGACATTTTCTGATGTCGCGATTGGTATTGCGTTCGTTGTTCAATCACGCGGTAACTGTCGGAAAATGTCCCTAGGAACCTACAACTGACGGCGGGCTGCTAGGGACATTTTCTAACGTCGTAATTACTGCTCAATGTCGGCCAATAAAATTCTAACGACTTGATGCACGCGCATAAGGTGCGCACTTTCATCACGGACACACGGTATACACACAGCTGTATAAACATGACTATAAAAAAACACGTACTTTATGGATCGAGATGAACTGTTCAATGCTAGCGAACCGAGGCATCAAGTTTATCGTTATCAGGTTACTTCTCGGTCAAACGATACGTGCACCGAGTGAATGTATCCGTGACGTGTCCTCGATATCGAAAAACCGAACTGAACCAACTAAAAAACCTGAAGCAGATAAAAAAAAATCGAAAATTCAAAAAATGAAAACAAGGAAAATTCCCAAAGGTTATCGAATATAAAATGGAAAGTTTATACAAAATCGACAAAGTTATTTACGATGCGAAATTAAATTAATGAATACAATTTTGGACTAGTAATGTAACGAATATTCTTATTCATTTTACCAAATGTCATTGTCACAATAATATTAAATAAGACAGAAAAACATTAGTTCGATAATAAAATTTTCCTATACAAGTTTATTTTTTATATGAAATATTCTATGATTTATTGAACTTCGTAAAACTCATCTAATAAAAAAAAATCCCTAATCATGATATAACCTCAAAATACGAATTATGTTCTCGATTTGTCGTCAAATAATCAAACAAACGTTCAGCCTGGTTCGGATCAACTTGACAATTTCCGGAATAAGATCCAAACTGTGTTAATTTGTACGTGCGACTTGTATCGTGCACCTGTTAGTCAATCGATTGTCAACTCTTAGCCGTACAGAGAAATGGCGCGAGATTTGAAAAAGTATATTTTCATTCGCATTCGTTTTCGCGAATACTTGAGAATTTCCTTTCGTTACATCACTATTCTGGATAGATTGAATAGCAGGAAAATTGAAATTGATATAATTGGAAAATTTTTCAAGCATAAAATAATAAAAAATAAAAAATCATTTCGCTTCTGTTCTGTAAGTTAACGGCTAAGGTGGAGGCATTTGAAGCGATGACGAAGGTGTCGAGAGGTATTTTCCAGACAGACGTTCCATGCGGCAATTGGACCGCGGAACATTCGCTTTATCACGGTGGTTTAATTGCTAGCAATCAAAGGCCTCGTATATATAAACCACGGAGCAAACCTTCCGTGCCGACAAATGAACGTCGATTTCCTGTGTCGAGAATTCCGTGCGTCTGTCTGTAGTTAGGTACTACCGATCAAATTTGAAATTCGCAATCACCGTTTTTCCTGTTATTAATGTTTTTTTTTTTTTTTTTTTTTCTTTTTCTCACCTCCGTACCGAGATTAAAATTGGAAAACAATTAGCGATCAACGAATTCTAAAAATCGTGACACTACAAAGCAACGATCAATTCATTGATTGATTGATTGATTGATTGATTGATTGATCATCGAAGTACTTACTCAAAAATCCATCGCCATGTTTATTATATTGAAAATTGTAAAATTGATCTAAAAAATAAACTGCTGAATGAATTTATTCTCATCGTGATACAAAAATAAAATATTTATTCGATGGAAAAATTAGGGTTAGGAGAAAATTAAAAACCTTAAAACGTTAAAAAAAATTATTATTACAAGTATTGGAAAAAAAAAAAAAAAAAAAATAGAATAAAAAATAGCAGAAAGCGGGAAAAAGCTCTGGACGATAAAACTCTATACCGCAAGCTCATTTCAACTGCAACGAAACGTTACAATTATTAGTTATTCCTGCGATCGATCGAGTTCTCGTTAAATCACTGCTGTAGTTGCGTAAATAAATCCAGTCGCCAGTGTTGCTCTGTATTAAGTATCGATTAGTCATTAGCGAGGCAAATCCCAAACGATTTCCGGTGCTTACTTTCTCAGTAATTACTCCAGACGCCGCCGTCAAGCCTTTTCGAGTTTTACGGGTTGCGTGGAGAGGAATTTACACGCATATTTCCCACTCTTGAGAGCTAAAAACAAGGCCTGTCATCGATTTTTTAATCCCCTGGGACTGGCGGCGGCAGACAATTCAGCCATGAAGCTGCAGAATTCGATGCAGTTTTAATTATCGCGGAATATTGTGGGCGGCAAAAAAAAATTTTCTTCCACCGTAATTTTTACCCTCATTTTGAAAACTGGAATATTTATTATTATTTATTTATTTTTTTCTCCGTTGTGTCTTTTTTTTTATCATACAAACATCAGGATTTATCTGTCGTAAACAAATTTATAGCTCAATACTTGTATATATAACGTATATATCAGTAAACCCGGTTTACGTGTTCTAATAAATCATGTTTGTTTCCGTAACGGACACGTGAAATTTCGTCGCACGTATCAATGTTCCAACAGATGCAATTATTGCTCGAGCTTATCGATGAACCGTGATTTATTGAGGTGAAAAAATTATTTGACGGCTAAATTTTATATATCGATCACGCTATAACCCGTTTAATCTGTTTTGATTAATTTTCCGCTTTATTCGCAGAAAAATCAATTACAAACATATACATATATAACGAGATTATGTATTACATTTAAATAGTGGAAAAGTAACGAAAAAAAAGCAAGAGAAAATATCGTTTTCTTCGTCCGAGGTGAAATTTTTATTCACACCGCAATCGAATATTAATAAAAAAAAAAATGACATCAAAAAAAAGTAACACATTAATCGAGAATTGATCTGATACTCGAATACTCGTTAGCGTAAAAAATTCATTTTTGATTTTTCAAGAGAATAGCCCAAAACTTGAATTAATATTTGACAGGAACGAAAGAATTTAAATGAAAATCTAAACTTGAAGTCTGATAAAAATGAAGAGGGAAAGAGAATCGACAGGAGAATGAGGGAACATTTTTTTAAGTGCGATAAAAAATGAAGAAAAAATATTTTTACGATGCATTTTTTTTTTTCGAAAAACTTTATTGATGTTTCAAGAATACAAAAAAAATTTATCACAACTACAAAAAGTTACAGGGTGGTAAAGTAGGGGCTGCAAAAAAAAAGGGCCGTCCTGGTCGACGTATTTTTGATTCTTGTAGTGTTCCGAAACGAAAAATCCAAAGAAATTTTTTATTAGTAAAGACCCCTCAATAGTCTGAAGCACGGAAAGAGAAAAAAAATCTTTCACAAAATTGAAAAACGATTTGAAAAGAAATTTTTTGTTCGTGCCCATGTTTTTTGAGCTTTCCGAATTTTTTAAAAATAGTACATTTTTTTTCTAATTTGTGGTTCCAACCATAGAGGGATATACAAAGAACATTTTCACCATATTTCAAGTAAATCGGTCCATCAGAAGTTGAGATATCATGTCAACCGTTTCGAAAAAAACACGTTTAAGGATTCGTTTTGGCCGGATCGGTTTAGTTACCGCGTCACAAAAATAACTCTGACTCCAAAAATAATTTGAATTTCCAAAAATCCTCTAAGAGGCTTATTCTTAAAGGTCTAAGCTTTGAAAATATGGAGAAAAAAATCGATTCTTTCAAATTTCTATACCAGAATATCCGCTTAACTGACATTATGTGTTACACATTATTGTGTAATAATAATACACGATTTATAGGATCGAGATTATTTTTTAATTAACTCGAGTAGTAAAAAAGTCCGCAAGGGATGCCAGATAAAAATTTAAGGGTGTCAATTTTATATACTTATATATACATGTATTTAAGGTATACGAAAGAGCATCACCGCGCGAAAAGATTTCCCCAAACTTTCGATCCCGGTTCTCCGGGCTTTTCTTACTTTTTTGTTTCATGCATTTTTGATGACTCATTTATTCAACTTTTAACGAGAATCACGTCGTGCTCCGAAATTTCCTTATTTAAGCGCGAGTCGAGCGAGGCAAAGTAGAAATTGCGGAGGCCGAGAGAGGGAGAAATTCGACACGGTATCGTACATTTTTTATTCAAATGTGTACATACTTCAGTAGCCGTAAGGTTGGCAACAGAAATTGTGCGACGTGCTTTTTTCTGCGATAGATCGGCAAAGGGGAACGATAATAAGGAGGTAAAATAAACACACGCAACGTGAGGGAAAAGAACGATAGAAAACATCTGTTTAAATAATTTATGGCGTCGAGAGGAGCAGCTCGAATCTTATCTCCAGTATATGCAGGGTCAGATAACTCGGTTTACTCATCTTCCCTTCCGGAAATTTTCCGCCTGAAAACTCCGGCTGCCCGTCAGTCTGACGAGGGCCGAAGATCCGAGTTAAGGAAGCTTAACGATAACCGTCTTAGCTAAGGGGGTGTTTTTCCAGAGCGGAGAGAAAGAGAAACCTTTTCGAAAAGGTTATCGGAAACCGTTAGGGCACAAATTATGCAGTTGAAAAGTTTCGCGTTATCTGTTTTCTTTATTTTATTTTCTCTCTCATCTCAAGTTATTTGCAAAGATTTTGATGAGAAAAGATTTTACAATCGGAACGTCAGAAAATTATTAACTTCTAGTGTTTTTTTTTTTTTTATTTTGTTTTTCTTTCAATCTAATTCTAATGTTTTCACCGTCGTTTACTCACTGACCGGATCTCCACAAAATTTTCCGGAAAACATTCTAGGAATTTTATATTTTTATAATATATATTTTCATTCACTACAAAGATAACTTCAAATCTATTTCAGATAAAAATTAGCCAGTTAAAAGCATTAGAATTGGATGAAAAGCACCTGAACCCGGTGATCCAGAGTGTAAGAAGAAATTTTTTGGGTCGCTAAAACCGAATACGAAGTCCATTTTACACCATCACGTCAGGTTTTTAACATAACCTCGAAAAATCTTCACAGCCAGACAAAAATAAACAACTACAATGAAGAACAGTAGTGGTACTAGTAGTACTGATATTAGTATTAACTTATTTCTTTGTTCACAATCCAATTGGATTAACCAAAAGCGTCTCTTTTGTCCAATTCATCTTTCGAGCTACCACATTGTTATAAATTACATGTCTCATAAATATATAAAAAATGAATAAGGATGGGATGATAAAGTAATAAATTCTTATCAAAATACCTAAAAAATTTATTAACGTTTTAAAAAATGTGGAGCGACCTCTTAAAATTTTTTTTTTGAACTGTCCTTTGGAGTGGGCTCTTAAAACATTAAAAACTATTATTTTGTCACACGAGACTCAAAAAAAAAAAAAAAAAAAAAATAGTCGGTTTTTTTGCGCCACCCTAATATGCATATACATATATATAACCGTTTGTTGATCGATGTTTTGTTTTGTTGACCAATGAAGAACAGTATAGTGTACACAGAGCAGCTGGTACGCAATCCAGGCTACGCCTTCTAACCGTGATAAATGCGGCAATGCTGGGTTGACGGACCGCGGCAATTCACGTGTGTGAGCCGAGGTAACGGATGAGACGAGATGAAACCGTTGAGGTGCAGTCTAGGCGATGCGAGGATGAGGTGGGTATTGGTATCCGGAGTGAAGGTGCAGGGTAATAGAGTCTCTACTCGGACAAATTGATACGTACGTGTAAATACGTGTATCTTAGTTATACGCGGTCCCTTGCCGGGTGAAGGAAAGGTGTCGAGATCAGGAGAGGAGAGGAGAGGAGAGAAGAGGAGAGGGGAAAGCAGGGAGAGCCTCGTATGACCGGCTATGCGCATTCTTGGGGCATTGGTCACAGCGCGTGGCGTCTCGCGAGATGAGATGAGATGAGATGAGAGGTGGGGAGGGGAGAGGAGATGAGAGGAGAAGAAACTTTCACGAGAGATAATACACCGCGGCGTGTATCCATCCGTGACCCGGCCGGATGGAGGCTGTGGGAAGTTTAATTGTGGGGTATTAAACATAAATTGGCGAAATTAATACATGCCCAGCGAAACCCGCGCAAGAGTATCAACTTGGTCGTCGTTGTTCCAGCTGCGGTCAACTCAAGGATGCCACAAGGCTCTGCTGACCCACACGCAGCAAAGACACACACAGACAGAAACACGCACTTGGTTTCTGCGTCAAGTTTAGTATGTGCTAAGCCTGTGATCACCTTCGAGCGCGTCTCAAAAGTCCATCCTCTATGTTCTCTTGTCTTCGGTAATTGGTGTAGGTACTCAAGAGCATCGTGTTCCTCGGTATAATGGATTGTACAACACGTGGTGGGCGTGGAAGTATGCGGTTATGGCTCCGAGTCTAAAAACTACGGCTTTAGAATCAGCCCGGAAACGCTTCCTCGCCTCTGGTGTTATTCTGGTGCATATATTCAGGAGGCCGGCTTCGGGCTTTTGATGCACGTTGTTCACCTTGAATATCACCGTTTTGTCATTTTATTTGTGATACTGTTGATACAGTCCTCGGAATTCGATCTGAAGCCCATTTTACACACGGACATAAGTCACTCTGAACCATCGCAAGTACTTGATATTCTTTTGTAGTTACTGTAAATCAGCCCTTTTACGTGAAGTCATTGTACTAAAGAAGAGTCTTTTATCCCATTTCTCATACTTTTTTGAGTATTCGGAACCTCAATTATTATTCAATTATTCGGAACGTCAATTATTCCTACATGTAGTTCATTATAAACCGTGGAAAGTATTCGAAATTCTGTAGCATTAACCGTGGGTCATACTTCTCGCAAGTCATTTTAGTAATACAATTGGAAAAGCATCTCTCAATTGCAAATCCAAACCTCCGATCAAGTCTTCGGAACTCACCCCGAAGTCAATTTACACATAAACTCACTCCAGTCGATCAGAAGTATTTGAAATTCTTTTCACAGATCATACCCTGAGTCACTTTACCGAAGTCGACAGCTTATGAAAAATCACAAAAAAGTACATTTCGTCGATCCTTCGTCCAGTGAACGTGCAACCCACTATTCCAATCCATCCATACCAACCAAAGAACCAAAGCAACGGGGAAAAAGATCTCGTACAAGTAAAACCTGATAAAAACCTCAATAACGAGACCTGCACAGTCCACAAATACAAGGGTACCAGTGTGCACCCATCGACTATCAAATCCACGCCAACACCAACAAATCTCCTGTAGGTAATACGTCACGGTTAGGTACAGTTGTCAGAAACTAGTCTCAATATTTGTGAATATGCCAGTTTCTTCCCGTTCCTTTCACATCCCCTGAACCCTGGAGTCCAGGAGTGTCGCGTCTAGTCTCTTTGGCCGAGCCCGGGCAGAGCGTCCAGGTAGGACGAGGCGTGCTCGGAGGTTGTGCTGATGGAGACCCTAGGGATCCTAGAAAAGGTGGGTTGGTGGAGGGGACGGGGGGGGGGGGGGATGGGATGACCCCAAGGCACACCGCAACGGGCGATATATCACGCACTGCATGCGTAGATGGACAGGCGGTAAATATCCCCGGCAAATAAGGGTTGTTTGCCGTCCTCGACACGGACTTAAAAATAACACCCTTCACTCGCACATGAGGTGCGAGGACTCGGCCTTTGCACCGTGACACCGGCGACACCGTGCCCAGCCTCCCGTGAATCCGTGCTCTCCTATACACGCGTATGAAGAAAAAAAAGTTTACGGGCTGCACGGACACATAGTATATGCCTAGGTTGGCTTTCCTGTCGGCAAACAAACCAGAAACGTTGACTTCGCGGTTGGAAAAATACATTCCACAAACGGAGAGCCGCATGTCGGCACATGTCTTAAATTCAAGCGTTGGCTCTACTGGCTTGTGGTCACGTTTTCTAAAAACAATACACGACGGTGATTCATAATCAAGCAGCCGAAATCCAACCGTACTTACATACACCCTCGACGATGTCCTGTCCAAATCCTTTAACGGATACTGATTGTTGCTGAGTCCTGCCAGTTGGGGTTTTGAGGACTCGCCGCTGGAATTAGGATTAGATGAAACTGCACACTCGCTCTGGAACATCGTCAGGGAGCTCGATTTCCCGATCTACCAGACGTCAGCGGTTGTTTAGTGACTCAATAAATTCGTTCGCCGTCTCTTTCAACCCTGGTGATTTTCTGTTTTGCTTTGTTTTTTCACGTCCAATTTCGACACGCACCTGCGGAGCTGTTGTTTGATTTTCAATCCGATTTTCGCACCCCCGTTCTATCGCGTTGCGACGCGGGACGCATTGAGAGGGTGGAAAATGCACACATTCTCGAGGTTGGAATGGTCTGAGGGTCTCCGAAGGATGAAACTGAAAAAGAAGGCAAGTGAAGAAGAAGCACCGCCAACGGAAAGAAAGATCACTGAATCGGATTGGGGCGGTGTCATGCTCTCCTTCAACCTGCGGGGTTCTACTATTTCCGCTACCGTGAAACTCCGTCGAGCAGAGCCCGCTAACGAAGGTGAAAGACGGAGAAGTGAAGGGGGAGAAAAGGAAAGAACCGTGGAAGCTCTGATTTAATCGACTTCAACGCCCATTCGATGTCGCCACGTCGACCGTGTAAAAGAAACGAAGAAGAAAACGAACGGACGGTGGAAAGGGGAAGGTGTGAAAAAATACCACCCAAAACGTCAAAACGGATTTTTCTTTATACTTCTCATTTTCTGTCCTCGGTTATTCTAACCGTAATTGCGAGGCTTCGTGTCAGTTTTATGAATGTTGAAATTTTTTTCTCCATTCATTTTTCTTACAGTTTTCTCACTCGGTCCAAAAGTGGTTTTGTTTTGTTTTTTTCTTTGTCGACCCATTACTGAAACTCGAATTTCGTTTGCCTCTTGCACCGTTGGAAAAAAAAAATTTCTCAGCATGTTCGGTAAAAGTTTTGGATTGATTAAACTATTTTTGATGTATTGCTAAGTAAAAAAAAGTAACAGTCTCAAGTTAAATGTTGATATCATAGCTATGACAAAGAAAAAACGCAAAAAAAAGACACTACGAAAGGCAATCGAGGTTTGAATTTCAGTTCGAATGTTCGAATATACGTCGACGATGGTAATTGTCAGCTATTTTCCACAGTATTGAATCCCTTTCTGGTCTGCGGAGTGCGGAAAAGTGGTTCAATGAGAGAAGGATAGAGACCAGAAGATAGAGAAAAGCGATGAGAAAACAAGAACTTGGAAAGAGGAAAAAGGACACACGTGTCACTGTGACGGGATTGGATAACGAAGAGGAGGAAGAGAATGTAAAGAGGAAGAATGAGAGAGAGAGGGAGAGAGAGAGAGAAAAAGCTGAAGGAGAGTAACTGGGCCTCGTGATGGCCTCTTTGCATGTTACGATTCCGCGTTCGCGCCCCGGGCTGCCCAAATGACCAGCCATAAACTTGTAATGAGCCCTTAGTTCCTCAGTTCCTTTATGTATAGACCAGTAGACGTCCGTGTATCACGTGTGCACCAAACCTCCACTAAGTACATTGACGTAACTCACATGACGATAAGTGCCAATGCACACAAAGATCACGCCCCTTCAGTATAATCTGCATATTACTGTATCCACAACCATTCCAAGAAAGCTCAAAAGCCTTCCGCGAGGAATGTGGAATCGTGGATCCTCCATCCCCCCCCCCCCCCCCCCCCCGCGATGTATTTTGGTTCCATCTTTTCCTTTTTTTCTTCTTCTTGTTTCTTTTTTACCCATCGAAATTACGACACGTTTGCGATAGTCGGATGCACTGCACGTGTGACTATAAGACCGGTGATCGTTTCGAAACTTAACTATAAGTCTCATTTCCTGTCGGTTGGTTACAAGACCCGCATTTCACTATACGCGTGTACTCGGAAGTTCACAAGAAAAAACAAATAAACAGAACAAAAATCAAAAAGAAGAAGAAATCAAACGAAGAGGGAGAAAAATTGGTGAGCTTGTCGGTTGGGTCGTTTTGTCTATTGCCTCTTTCTCTCTCTTTCTCTCTCTCTCATCGTCAGCCCGTCAATCATGTGTATTATCTTGCGTTATCCATCGTACACATACCCAGATACATAATGCACGAAACGCCAGGGTATTAACCAAACCGTTGTAACATTTGACTCTGATAAATTGACTGTAATCGATGATTATGTTAAAAATGATTATACCGCGCGGGTAGGCATCGGGAACCGCGATCGTATTAATCGATTTCGACAATTCTTTCTGTACCGTCGTCGTTTTTTTTTTTTTTTTTTTTTTTTTTTTTCTTTTCAGCCAGAGAACTTTTCATCAAAACTCTCTTTCGTCATCCTTCTCATGCTATTGCGCAGTATAATATACATCCGGAGATTTATACACTCTATCAACGCCGACGGGATCCAATAGAAGGTACACTCGATCATCGGGCGTACCTACAACGTGCAATCACTGTAACTCTCTTTATCTCACACTTCGTTTCAAACCCATTTCCTGACAAGTTCAACGTCGCACCAATTCGAACATGTCCGGTGGCGCGCTGCCTCATCCGAACGGTGAACAAGGGAACCTGTCAACCCGACCAGTGACTGACGTTTAACCTCGAAAACCACTTTCACCGTCGTTCTTACACCACTTTAATGCAATCGCGACCTCTTTCCGGCAGCCACATTTTTCGGCAAGGATCAATCGATCCTTGGACTGGAATCAGTTGCAACCTTGACGACTATGTTCACATTGTCATACCTACCAATGAAACGGTTCAATTTCATTCCTTAGTCAACGTGCCCACGTGACATCGGGCAAAGAAACTTGATTAGCATGACCAAAAGACGAGGAAAGTGCGTTTACGGTCTGTTCATGACATTTTCACCGCGTCATTTGGCATTTTGAAAAGGGTTAGAAGTGGAGGATATCCTGAAGGTGGAAGAACCGTGAGCTGTGGGTGAATTCGGGATGAGTATAACGTCAACATGCGGCGTGAACGAGGAGCTGTAAAGGGATAAAAGGGGAGTGGAAGTGTAAGAGTACCCAACCACACACCTTGCCATGTCCCAGTGATCATATATGTATACACTATACACGTGTATGAACATTGGTGTACCAATGTGTGTGTGTTTGTGTGTAAGCCAAGCGAGTGAGCTTAAGAGCGGAGTAAATCCGTGCAATACTAAGTACGAGAGAAAGAGAGAGAAAGAGAGAGAGGGAGAGTGCACCGGGTATATAACGAAGAAAAAAGTAACAGGGTGAAAAAGTATTGGAATAATGGA
The DNA here is from genome assembly GCF_021155765.1 of Diprion similis. Taxonomy (NCBI): domain Eukaryota; kingdom Metazoa; phylum Arthropoda; class Insecta; order Hymenoptera; family Diprionidae; genus Diprion; species Diprion similis. The sequence continues at coordinate 19,049,523 of NC_060114.1, forward strand.
GTCGAGGGTGAAACGAGCGCTCGCATTAACTGTCGAGTTTCAACCGTGTGGCTACAATCCGCAGAATGAATATCGAATGCAAGGCTTTTTATCGCTTGTTCAACGCTCGGAATTTTCGTTATACGTACCTATACTGATATACAGGTATATAGCTGGTGTACACTCGATGCTGGAAATTGGCCAAACTCGGGGTGAATAGTTGAGAATTGCGAAGTTGGCAAGTCTGGTCAGAAAATAGAATCGCGAACTGGATATGGAGTTGGTTACAGCTTCTTTGTGGGTATGTGGGTATATAGGTAGTGAAAATGGCGAAACACTGGTGTTGAACGTTTGAACTTGAACGATCGATTTCTGCATGCATGTGATGAACGGTAGAACTGAAACCGATCAAGGCTTGGTAGAAACGATTCTCACAATTATATCGCAAGTCGGTAAATGAGATCGGATAATGGGGTTACATAACGAAGAGAACCATTTACTCTCGGTGTTGGTTTCCGGCTCTGATTGCCGCCGAAGAAGGACGGCCAAGTGGCGAAGGACTGAGAACGGCAAAAGAGAGAAGGAGAAAGAGAGGGAGGGGGAAAGAAAGGAATAAAAAATGGAGGAAAACCTCGGGGGAATAGTATTTGTAAGAACGAACAATTTATATCGCCGAGGGAGTAATCCGGACGGTTAAAAGGGAAGAGGTAGAAAAAAAAAAAGAAGAAAGAAGAAGAAATCGGTAGAGTGTAATACGGTGAAGAAAGTAGCGGAAGATTTAAATGAATACATGGATAACGGGACAAAGTAATTAAGAATACTCGTGTGCGCAATAAAATGTGTATGAAAATTGCATGCGGAACATTTAAGCTGAAGAGAGGAAAAAAGAAGAAAGGGAAGAGGAAGAGGAAGAGGAAGAGGAAGAGGAGGTAACCGGACCTGACGTCCCGCGACTGACGTGGGGTGTATTTTAGGAGCGGAGATAAGTTGCGGCTACAATTAATCATAATGTATGGTAAAACACTTTGGTACATACCATACCTCCACCTAACGGATGTGCAGTTAAACGTCGCCACGCCATTCCTATGGACCGGAGCCTTTCCAGGCTTATAAATACACGCGTAACTTAGCCAAGTATCAAAGAAGGAGAAGAAGCAGAAGCAGAAGAAGAAGAAGAAGAAGAAGAAAAGAGGGGAGGAGGAGGAGGAAGGCTTTCGGGTGGCACAGGAAACCGTAATCTATATTTTAATCAGCAAAGACTTAAATATCAACCGCGTTTATTTACGACGGTTAAGCTTATGCGGATGGAATTTATGAGGTAATACCATCTTTCACTCTCTCTCTCTCTCTCTCTCTCTCTCTCTTACTCTCTCGCTCTCCGTTTCTCTCAAACTTTCAAGCACCCGACCAACCATCAATGCGGTTCCACTTTTAGGCCCACCACTCAAGAGCTGACTTTCAGAGGACATCAAGTTTCGCTTTGCAGCCTTTACTTTAGGCCGCTTAAGGTTGACCTTGTCTCTCAAGGTCGACGTTTAATCCCTTGCAAACACCAACGTATAATCGTCTTCATAACATCTTCGTCAAAGAACGATAATTAATATTATCGAATAATACAACGGACGGTTATCGAAATTAGGTTAGGACAACATCGAGGCGGGAAATTTGAATCGAAAAAATATTGAACAATCGTTAGAATAATTCAACCAGCAGGAATGTGCTGTAATCGTGTATCCGGTGAATAATATCTCGAGGTTTTAATACGTCGGGGGGCACGCGATTTGACGGTTAGGAAATGAAGTAAGAAATTTCAATTTTCTCCTACGAACTGACGCAGGCTGCGAATGTAAATCCATGAGTATAAAACCTGAACCGTCAGGGTTGATCTCGATCCAAACTGCGGCGTTGTAGAACAGCCCAGTTCCTGCATGTATATAATTTTCACATATTTTTCATAAGTCCGATAAAATACTTCGATAAATATAGCCGGGCTTTCATTACAAGGCGTGTATAGAAGGCGGACGTACATAATAATATTCCACTCACCGGTAGGTGTCATTAAAGTATTTCACCGATTCGTGTGACGTTCGTTTCAACGACCCTAAGGAAACCATCATTTTCGGTTTAGTCATATAAGATTTTTTTATTTCCTATTTCAATTTTTACCTTCAATTGTTCATCGGTCGTTTTCACACGACTATGATCTACAGATTTCATGTGGTTTCTTTACGAATGAAAATATTTCATCCTTACATCAGTAGGTCGACTGATCTGCACAGGGTTCTTGAATTCAGTCTATTCGTGAATCTATCACGTAGGTATAATCTGTAAATATTTCATCCGATGATTGTGTTACACATTGGTCCAACAAGTAACGGCTCGTATAGGGTAGTTAAAAATAATTTCGTCAACTGGTCTAGCCGAACTGGTCCGAGATCCTTCGAGAGCAGCAGAACCACCTTCAGATCGAACTACTTGAGATTGTGAAACTGCAGTATAGACGTATAGGTGTTTAAATAAGCGTCTGACTATCGTATAATTACACTAATATCACGCTCTCGCTTTCTCGCGTGAAGAAGTCAAAGAAGAAGAAGAAGAAGAAGAAGAAGAAGAAGAAGAAGAAGAAGGCAGAGGGACTGGCAAATTCGCAACGGGCAGTTTTGCGGTAGATTAATTGCAGAGGCAGAACGGCATGCCTCGAACGTGTGTGCATACGTGGATACACATTGGATGTTGGATGGATGGACGGATGGACGGGTGGATGGATGGGGAGCCAGTCCTCCTTCCGGAGGGCAGGGGACGCAGGAAGACCTCGGCGGCAGCGTCAGAGTCGCCACCACGCGATCCCGTATCATTTTTAAACACTGGCTATATATCGCAAATAGGCTTGTAATTGAAGGGCAATTTGCCGTATTTTAGACACGAGAACACCACCGCACATACACCATATTACTCTTCCTCTCTCTCTCTCTTTTTCTCTCTTTCTTTCTCTCTTTACCCGTCAGTCCATCCCTCTGAAAGAAAGTCAGCTTGCGTAACTGACATTCTGCCAGATGCTTTGCTGAAATTAAAGTTGTCTGAAAAATTTTGAGGAATATAGAATTAGAAAATAACGATGAAAATTTAAGTCTTTGAAAACTCGTTTTAATTGTGGTCCGGAAAAATTTTAATATCGGATTTCGAATTTTCGAATCGTTGGAATTGATTTTGGCGTCAATAATATCGATCAACTAAAAATTCAAGAGAAATTGTATGTAAAAATATTTTGGAATAATGGGAATATTGGAAAATTATAATCACGGTGGTTCGGAAATTTGGGAATGTTCAGGAAAAATTAGGACCATGGTGTTTAGGAAATTCGGCACATGTTCCTGCGATACCAACAATTTTTAAACCGTTCTAAACCGAAGAAGAAAATTTCTAGTGCCTAAAAATGAAAATTGAACTTATCTTAGATAAGTTTAAAAAAAAATCTTTCTCAAAATCGGTTCATAAAATCCAGCGAAACGTATTTATAGATACCAATTAATGTTAATTATCCGATCGAATTATTCTCGATTCGTTGAATCGTCTTCGCTGCGAATTCCCATCGAACTTTTAAGGGGTCAGACGTACCTAAATGCGTAACATCCGAAGTTTGAATAACGGTAAAAAAAAAGAAAATGGTGTAATTTTTTTGATGCGCAGTTATATTCTGCAATGACGGCCCAGAAGTGGCATTAGACTTTGCAAACTAGCTCGCTCTCACCCCCGTCTTCAGAACCGCAATTCAGATTTTTGCCACTCGAGGAGGGTCCCGAGTTGCCTCGTACCCTGAGGGCAGGATCGCCTTGTCGCCGGTTTAAGTTAAGTCAAAATGAATGGACGACGTCGCGCGCTGTTAAGTGAATCGATCCCGAGGGAATTGCTGGATGGAGGGTGAACTTGCGCCTCCAGATTCGGAGCCAAGCGAGCGCCGCCGCGTTCCCGGGTATCCCGGAGGATAAAATCACCCCCGTTGCCTTTTTTGCTACACGCGAAAAACCAAAATTCTATCATTTCCAGCCACCGAGAACCCCGGGATTATCCGACCTCGCATCGATCAAGGCGATGTATTTTACTCCTCTGCAGGACCTCCTGATGGCCTGTCTCTATCACTTTCTCTCTCTCTTTTTTTTTCTCTCTCACCTTTTGCCTCTGTCGAGATCTTTGATTTTTGCAACAATTTTTCCACGATTTCTCTTCGAAAAAACTTATAACGGATCGAGATCGATAAAATCGAAGAGAACGTTCCGGTCGTCGATGATGCTCTCGATGTATCGTACAAGGTAAGCTTACACACGTCTTACACATCGGTGTGTAATTTACTAAAGAGCGAAAGAGAGAGAGAGAGAGAGAGAGAAATAGGGGTTAGTGAATTTGGCGCAACAGAGAGGAAAGAAAAGGTCCTTACCCTTATTAAATGACGCCTGTACCTCCTCTTTTACGATCTTTTTCGACGGTGTTAAGGATTTAGACCTTACTTACTTCCTGCCCTCCAAGAGAGGCCCTGCGACCCTATTACCCTGATATTGACTTGGAAATTTAGAGGGTCATTTTCTTACCTCCCTCCGATTATTCTTAGAGAGTCTTGTTTCGCGGAGGAAAGAGTAAAGTAGAGAAGAAAAAAAAAAAAAAAAAAAATGTGGAAAAGAAACGAAACAATGAAAGAAGGGAAAACGAAACTGCTGCACGCAGGACGAGGACATTACGGCATTGTATTCTAAATAATCCGCCCCTTGAAAAATATTATACGCAAAGCTTCTGTATCTGTGCCTACACTGTAAAAAGTGCACAAAGTGGTTGTTTTTTTTCTCGGACGTCGAGTGAAATAAAGATGAGAAAAAACTGGTAATAATCGATTGGACACAGCAGCGGTTAATCGATATCTCTAATTAACACATTGCGCATCGGAATCGCGTGTGTATATGTATATAAGTATAATGTATTTGGGTGTATGCGCATGTAGGTATTGCGCAGGTCAAAGTTCAAACGTGGCGCGTCGGTTCGGCGGATTGGTAGGCGTCGAGCTGTACTGCTCGGCGAAACGGGGCGCGGGGCAAAGTAATTGAGGATTAATAGCCACCTGATTGCCACACGCGGTTCCGAGGAGCCCGGGTAGTTAGATGTATATATGTATACCTATTTTCTACGGTCAAGTCGAGTCAATTAATCGATTAATTCGGGGCGGTCGATGGCAGCGCGATGCGATGCGATGCGATGCGATGCGATGCGATGCGGTTAGGCGAGGTGAGGTGAGGTTAGGTTAGGTTAGGTTAGGTCGTTTGCCCGTTCGAGAGGAATAAAATCCGAATCAAGACCGGATTTCGTTCTTATAACCGAACCTACGGCTGATCATCGCAGCTCGTTTCACTCACGCGGCTCACAGAATATTTTGCCCTCGGAATTCTTAAACATAAATCTTTTGTGCGTGCGGGCCGCGTAGGCTAATGGACGTTATTAAGCCCCCCTCAACCCCCCTCTTTCACCCCAATGATCGTAGAACCGTTATACAACGTGTAAAACACCGAGTAATATAATTAATATTTAATAACAACTTTGCTACGCGGTTTTTGTCGGAGAACTATACTACTGCTTCACGCATCGCATCCATCATGTAACCACGAGTCAATCGATGCAACATTCAAGAAAACAAAATAAATGTTAAAGAAACTGCTCAATATTTGGTTCCTGCACTTCAAACGATTCAGAGAGACTGCAAATTCCAGTTGATAATGCAGAGCGGCGATGAAAACGGCGGCTTTTACGCCGTACAACGATGTTTCTCGGTCGGTGGTCGGAAAGCGAATGACGTTCGGCCGCCCCCCTCCACTCTACTGAAGCGCTCCTTGCGGTCGTTGGAGTTAAGCTCGAGCGCTACACAGAGTCGGCTGTTTTATAGACGGTATCAATTATATCGGACGTTTTGCTTTGAATACATTTGAATTAATTGACTTTCAGTGAGCGCGCGATACCTTTATTTTATGGTTATTTTCTATTACCTGGCGGGTTTTTAACTTGCCGAAGCTGTAATCTGAGGGAGTGGATGTATTTAAAAAGCTAGATGTCATCTGATTTACGTGGAAATTTCTTTTCCTACCTTCGCAAGATCTTGCTGATTCCGCATTAGTGACGTCAAAATTGTGAAATTTAAGGTGACTGGACTCGGGAATAAGATTACTTGTTTCCACACACGAGTTTTACAGGTTTGATTTTTGGCTTCGAATAAAGTGAAATTTCATTCAACCTCGTGTATTTCTTACCGAAATTCGGTCACCTTCACTCGTCTGTACCGAGCTTCCAATTTTAACGCAATATCGCGTATAGTCGCGGGAAGCCTAAAAGCGGTTGAAACTCAATTTTCATCGAATTTCAATAAGTTGAGAAATGGGTCTGGAACCTTTCCGCCGTCCCGGGGTTCCGCAGGAGCGGTATTTTATTGCATAAAATTTAAAACACTTAGGACAAAATTGAGGCTCAGCAGAAATAAAGTAAGGCCTAAGATCGAGTTTGTGAAAATATAATCTTACGTGCTAGTGTGAAGGCATCACCGTCCTGCGTATATACTTATATCTATAGCTACATATGCATAAAATCCGTACATACTCAGCAGCCTGCGAAGAAGGAGCGTGCGGCGGATGACCAGATGGAATTTATTTAACCACCGTACTTGTAGTTGGCACCCTGCCGTGTATGATCCTTTTCAGGATGCGCCGTGTGTCTCGCAATATAATTATGGTCAAGATTTGGTGCCGCTCGAATACGCGTTGCGGGGTTCGCTCGACCATCGCCACAAATTATACTCAAAAACCAACAAGCGGACGAAACAACAGGAGCAAAAGAAGTCAAATTAACGGAATAAAAAAGTGACGTTTGAAAAAAAATAAAACAAAAATAAATAAACCCTGCGACCCGCTGCTAATAAGAATCGTCAAAAAACAAACCGCTCGCACTTTAGTATATATACATATTACACACATAAGCCTAACATTGCAGTCTACCTTATAATAATTTCCCAACGAATGGTCATAAACTATACTAATTGACAAAAAATTATCGAAACAAAACGAGGTACGAGAGGATTTCGCTCGGCGGTTTTTTAACTTCACATTTCTTTCTTCAAAATTCATTCATACGTACATGTATTATCGTCTTGCGTTCTGGACACCAACCGTGAAGCTTGACTAATTGTTAATACATTGCTTAATTCTTGTTTGTAACTTTGCCCGTTTTTTTTTTTTGTTTTTTTTTACTACCCACAAGCATCGCAATTTATAGACATTTGACATACAAAGTGAATTGCTAACGCCTGAATGGACCGTCGTCTGCTACAATTTATTCCGCATGCGCTACAATCTGAAAGCAGTTGTTTGCCAGGGCAACCAACCGTCATCAACATAACCTATAAAATTTTCACAGTTGTGACAACTGGAAGTGACTGGTAGTTGCGTTGAACAGCGATAGCTGTCAAATTTTATGAGGTTACACGAATTGCGGCGAAATGTCGTCGAAATTTATGACGATTGGTCGCCCTGGCAAAAACAATTGCTCTCGAATTGTAGCGCATGCGCATCAGATTTTAGCAAACGACGGAACATTCAGTCCATAGAAATTCACCCTGTATTTACTAATCGCTGTCATTGAAAGCTCGAATCAATTCAAATCGATCTGTTTTTCATATCTCCTTTCTCACTCATCCTTTAACCTCTTCAGTCACACATTTTTCAACTCAACATTTTGACCTGAAATTTGTTACCCAAGAGTTTTTGGGCTCACTGATCACGAATCTGAAGTCAGAATTTGATCATTTCTAAATCCAAAATGGCGGATCCAATATGGTGGATTTAAAATTAAAAAAACTATTAAAATTCGATGATTCTGACCGAAACTTGTTACTCGAGGTTTTTTGAGGTTATACAAAGTAACGAGGATTATTTTAAAATGTAAATAAACTGCGATGAGGCTAGAATATGAAAATTTTTGTATGCGTGGTTAATTCAATTTCCTAGTCGATTCTCAATCCACATTCTCGTCGTAATATACGGGGGTTCAATTTATACAAACGCGGTGGTACGAGAGAGCGGTTTCCGCTCCGGAAGTCGGCGGTCTCTCGACGGCCACATTTGATCCAGAGGTTTAAGTGCGCTTTTGGGTGTTCCGGGCCACTTCGAAGGGATGCAGACGAATCGAGGCGCACCTGCATCAGGTTATATTATTCCTCGGTGTGGCGTAAGCGCGTTGCCTAATGGCCGCCCGAGCTCGGCTCCGGGGTTCGTTAAACAATACGTAATGGGCTCTAATAATTAGCCGGGGAAACACATTGCCGCCTACCTTTAGCCCTCTCCGTAAAACTCGGGGCTACATGCGTATACGCACATAACGACGATCACTAGCCGAAGCCTAAATGGCGCTGGTGCTGCATGTGCAGCGCACGTTGCCTAGCCGCCGCAGCCGCTGACGATGAGGCAAGGAATTATTATTTTTTTGCCCTCTTTAATTACCTTTTATTTTTGATCGTCCCATTCTGATTCCGGAGTCATTAACTGCGTCTATCAGCCGCATACGCATCCATTAATACGTGCGTAAAAATATTCTGCGTTCGGTCAGTTATATCCCATCGAATGAACTATGCTGCACCCGCGTAAATTTTTTTCAATTATCTATTAATCGCCAAGTCAATTGATTAGGAGAATTAGTCGAAAGGAAAGGAAGGAAATAACACTAGAAGGGGGGGGGAATTCGATACTCACAATATGGGGGCTGACGCATGAGCCCCCTGCTCTCTTCAACCGCCATCGGATAATGGGACAAAAATCAAACAAACTGTTGACTGATGCGCATTAGGCAGATATCCAATGCGCTGCAGTTCAAAGCGGTTGTTCCTTTTTTATTCTTTGACCTCTCCTCTTCTCTCTCCGTTTTTCTTCCTCTTCTTTTTTTTTTTCTTATTCTCTAATTATTGTGTGTGAAACAAATTTGGGGATCTAACACACGATGTTCGAATTTCATTTCAATTAGCGGATAATACATTCGTGTAACATATGAAGTATACCGCTAATTAACAACGGACGGAAGATTGAAAATAGAGGAGGCTTTTTCAAAACTGGACACTGTGTATCGAACCGCGCATTATAGCGGTTATACCTCGTATGGGTATACATGGCATGGTATATATATAGCGTATTCCACGCCAACTCGACCAGTGTTAAACCTCGACCATCTTAAAATCATTTCATATTTTTTTCTAACATTCTACTCAGTAAAATACGTGACCTGAATTTTTTTCAAATTATTTTATTCAACCGTTTATTTTTTTATAAATATTTGAAATCGATCGTGAATGACCATTTTTTAAAATCTGAAAAAATTCCCAAAAATCTAGTCAATCACACAAAACACCTCCCGTTAAGGAAAACGTTGGCCGAATTCTTTTGTTTTTTTTATCATCTAATTCGGATTTAAAAAAATTTTAAACCCAAAATTAACACAGGATCAAATCGTGAGCATCAAAGAAGAGTCGACTTACTTGTAAATGTTCGGTTTCCTCAACGGGGGTTATTTTGTGTTATTGATGGGATTTTTGGGAATTTTTTCAGACTTCAAATACTTATAAAAAATGAACGGTTCAATAAAAAAATTGAAAAAAAAATTCGGTCGCCTTTTTTACCGAGCAGAATGTCAGAACAAAAAATTAAATGATTTTGAGATGGTCGGGGCTTAACACTGATCGACTTGGCGTGGAATATCCCATATGCATAATACGTAGGACGTGTGGTGGTGGCAGTGTTTAAGAATAAAATTTACGAGAAGGGCGTATATGCGTGCATGCGAGCATATAGGTGGGCAGGGTTATATCCCACCTCGCGTCTTATTTTTTAACGGGAATGTATCCCGCTGGGCGAAAAATCTTAAATATCACTAATTAAATATGTTAATGAACGGTTGACTCAAATGGCCAGACAATTATCAAACTTTACAATAGCCACGAGACATTATATCCACCCTGGGGATCAACCCTCCGTCCTTCTGTCTTTTATACCTTCTACACGGCTTCAACTCTCTCTTTCTCTTTTCTCTCTCACTGTCTCGCTCTGTACCATCTTCTAATTCGCTTTGTACTTATGTGTACTGATTTGTCTGAGACCAACCGCTCTTTTCTTCTCATTAGCTGAAAGTGAATAGAATTTCTTTAACCTCGAAGATAAAATCACGGAAACTGGCAATATGGCGTCGATTTAAGCAATCAGCTGATATTCATGTCGAGGTGAATTGTGTGAATATTTAAAATTTGGGAAACCGTTGCGCAATCTTGTCAAATTACTCAGGTCTGCAACCAAAAAACTGCACAGGTTTGTTATGCCGTTTTTTACAGATTTTGACCCACTGAAACCGGGATAAATACTCCAAAAATTCCATCACGTCAGGTTTTTTCTTGATCTTGTGTTTGAAACGCCCGTTTAACTCCAAATCTGATATCCTATTCTTGATTTTAAAAATCCTATGCAAAAGTGACTTCTTACTTTCATTTAATATGAATTAGAGTTAGACTCAAGAATAAATACAAACAAGGAAAGAAAAAATGAAAAACTGAATCGTTTTCGGCGAAGTATCAAAGAGAGGACGAAAAGGTTTCATAGGTTAAAAAAACAAACACGGTGCATTGATTACATTTCACAAAGATATTGTTTGTTTAATTTTATGAGAACTATTGTTTAGTTTATTATAACGAAATGGTAGTTTTTCCACGATTGTTATGCTTCTGTTTAATGCAAACACCTTACATTATGTAAAAATAATATTCGTGATGGAGAGAAATGGAAGTAGTTTGTGTATTCATCAGACTCGAAAGTATAATATTTACCAAAAACATCCCATGCAGCAGCTGAAATGGAAGTATTTTTTGCAGACCTGTGTTATTATTCTGTTACGTTGAGTGAAACGTGGACATGAAAAAAAAGAAACAAAAAAAAAAATACAGAGAAAAACTGAACATATAATTAAATATGACACCCTTACAGAAGAATACTTTTCGCCGCCAGATGGCGTATTTCGATTTTACATCCCAATCGGTATTCTGCTGACTGCGGATAGGATTATCCCGTACAGCACAACGCGACGTATCGTACATGAGGAAAATAAAGAAATTGAATAGAGAGAGAAAGAGAGAGAACGAGATGGAGGATCATGAAGAGAAGAGTAGAGTATACGGTGATGAAAAGAGAAAAGTTTAAGCCCGTGAAGTTGGCTATACGTGCGCACGTAGAGATGGACAGCGTCCGATGTCTAATATCTATCATTTCGTGCATTGATTGTTACCTGGAGCAATCGGTACCCCAGTGCACCCCGTCGTGCCTGCAACGATACACCGTTGCTCTCCCTGCAGCGCATTGCGCTGCGCGTGTACCTGCGCACTGGACGCTTCTATAGAACCGCGCATCTCCGGGTGACGTGATAGGGGGATGGGTGACTATACTGGGTGGCGATTGTTCACAGTTGTAATATTTGGAAGGGTGATTGCGTTCGTATTAAAGGATATTTGGCCAAGTCGAATTAGGATTTGACCTTGAAAAAATTGTAAGTAGCGATTTTCCTTCGGGAATCGTTGGAGAAAGGGGGCACTGGTAGTGTAAATTTCAGTTTTCGGGATTCACACCCCATTGCTTCAGCCACCATCTTATATATTAGTTGTAAATTTCAGTAACTCAAAATCAAGTGGAATTATGTGAATCTGGAGGTCCAGGAAAATTTTGTTGACTTGATTTGGGAAAACCAAGACAGGAAATCCAGGATATTACAAATCTAATCAGTGACCAAAAAATCAATTCACCATGTTGATTCAAACTGTTCCAAAAATTTAGTAAAGCATTTTGGTAATTCATTCTCAGGATCTTAGATACCGAAAAAGAAAAAATTATCAGGTAATAAAAATGCTTGCACCAAAAACAACTCACATTGCTACCGGCCATGAGTTTATCGATAATTCAAATACTTTATACGAAGAATATATATAACTTATAACTTTGTGCGGGTGCAAAAATATTCAAACTAAAATAGCGTGCAGTTGTCCTCGGAATATTTTAACTTTGCTTTCCGGTTCAAATTACTTGAATATAAATTATTTAAAGAATTTAATTTCTCGATGTGTACATAACTCAGTTTTATATAACCTCGCTCAGCGATAATGTAAAATAAACAAAATCTCCCTTACATACGGTATGGGATATAAATATAAGAAAAAGCGGATTATAATTATAATCTGTGTGGATAATTATGAAATCAGGGGTGAAATAAATCGTGGCAGAAAAACAAGTTGCTTACTTCTTTTTTTGTACATTTTTTTTTCACCCTAAATTTGTATCCCAAAATACACACAGCCGCGAGCCTCTTTTCCGCACCCCGTTGCGTTTGGCCCATGAAATAAAGCGCGAGGCATAATGTGTATAATCCCGTGGCTGGTTACCCGGCAGGTATGCGTGAGATGATGGAAGGGGTTTGGAGAATTGTTGGGGATAATCGAGAGAGAAGGTCGGTAGATATAGATAGGTAGCCCCCACACACGTGGGCATTCCGAGACATAATGTAAGTAATTAATTGTCTGCTCAGGAATGACGCGTGCGTCTCACGCAATCCATCCGAAAAAGTGAGACGAAGATATAAGAAATAAGAAGATGAAGAGGAAGAGGAAGAGGAGACGGAGAGAGATTATCATGCGGTAGCAGCACCGAGTGTCTGTAGCGCGAGGAAATTCCTTTTAGATTATCAAACGATTACCCTTCGCCGAGGCGGACACCGAGGGCCCTCCGGGTCCTGGAATTCTAGACGAATGCAGTATTCAAAATTCTCCGTCTCTCCGTTCGAAATGCACTTTATTTCACTTTGCTCTTTCGTTTATCGCGTTTATCGCGTTTCCTAAACCGTCCCGCGCCGCCACGATGCTCTCACAACTTACTAATGGACGTCGAATGAAATTTGGTTCATCGAATTCTCGCAATTTGTATCCGCATTTTTTTCACTCTAAGGAATGAAAAGGAAGAAAGAAAAATTTTTACATTATATCCAACCGCGTCTTACTGATGTCAGGTGAAAGTTTCGCAAACTACGGTTTCCCCTAGGTTTGCGCCTTTGTTATTGGTTGAAAATCTGTCACTGAAATTTCCCCAGTTTGCAACCAATGACAAAGGTGAAATCCTAGGGATATCACGGTCAGAGCGCACTGAGTACAGCCAGTTAAAAACACTATAAGAAGTTAAAAAAGATGGCGAGTATGATTAAGAAAAAGAAACAGAGTTGACAACTGTCGAGAAAACAAAAACCCTAGGAATGTGCATAGACTAGAGAGAAGTGAGATTGTCCTCGATACGTAGAAATTTTCTCATGGGACAAAACGTTCCAAGGATAATCGCAGTAATTTCTTTGGTCCTACTTCAAGGACACCGTAATGTAGCGATGGAAGTGCAGCAGACTGCGGGAGAAACAGCAACGAGCGATATCCCCAGAGATTGTCGTACCCTACCTACGTACATCCGTACATACATACATACATACGTAGAGAGCCGGTCGATGCTAATTGCAAGAAACAACAGAGCAACCAGGACGTCGAGAGCTGCAGAAAACGACGTTGTCGGCTCTCCCCATAAATTAATTCAGCACGATGTGTCGCCGCACGTTCCAAGAGATCTCGCCGGCCTTTACGCGCGAACTCTGCGGTACGTCTTTCCACATGGCTATCGGGGTTACCAACCCGACTAAAAAATACCCCACGTCACTCGAAGGTATTTAAATACGCTGTAAAAAAACTTCGAAAAACAAACAAAAAAACTGCTGTGAGTCTAAATGTAGCCGAGCAGCGAATGGTTGGAGAAAAAAAATCACTGGGTGAAAACCGTCAAGTTACTACCGCTAAAATATCATTCTCCAGATATCACTAGATTCGATAAAAAAAAAAAAAAAAAAGATTAGGAACCAAACATGAATAAATGAGACCAAAATTAAGAATGATTAATAACGCCATTTTGCACTAATTTTTATCGCTTGAGCCCTGAAAATGGATATCTTTTTTTAAAAATCACTGTAGTTTCGAGAGAAATAATCCTGCAGGTTTAATTCGAAGTAGTCTTCGTGAATGTGTAATCTTTGTGTCAAAAGTACGATTTACGGAAATTTTTTAAATTGAGACAAATCATTAAAACAGCAAAAACAACATTGTCACAATTTTGATTTTATGAGCTACCAAAAATATTGGATAGTTTTTGTGAAAAATTTTAAATGTTCCGGTACATAACCTGGAATTATCTTCATTCAATTCGAGCCCATACGACCTGTGCAATATTTACACCTACTTGTGTGGCATTCGTGTCAATTCTCACAAGCTCGATTAAAATTTACACGAATCCTAAAGTAGACTTAGTAAATCACACGAAATTTATTCCAACATTTTTACCGATGGTACAATGTGTCCCGGAATCTACACTGCTAGCCCAAATAGAGATTTACGCATTTTTGGTTAACTGCTCGTTATCGATTACCTCAAAAACCGCTCGACCAATTTTCATGAAGTTTCAACAGAAGCTTCTACACTACCGCCAAGATGTTAAAGAAGGTATAAACTGAAGTTATCTCATCACCGTGACAAAAAAGATACATGAGACCAATTTTCGAAGGCGTATAACGAATGATTGAACGCGTTCCGCGATTGGCACGCCTAGTTTCAAGACCGTCCGCTAGATGGCGTGAGTTCAAAAATCGTACCCGCGAGCGATTACAATCAGCGCGAATATAAAGATGATGAATCGTTACACCGACAAGTCAACGACCATCGATTACATGTCAGTAACGGCCTCGAACTTTCTAGACCATTTTTTTCGGACCAAGATTCAGCCTCGCAGGAGTCGCAGGCAGGACTTTGCTAGAAAAAAATCCCTAGCTCGGTGCCAAGGGGTTGGACCTGCCCTCCTTGTCCCGCAACCGGTGCAGCTGGGTTATAAGATCGTTTCGAAGTCGCTGCAGCCTAGGTTGGAGGCTCCGCGCGTGTGCTCACGGGTAATGTTCACCGTTACAGTGTTACTCCGTTTTACACTGCGGTAGTACATACATACCAGCGATAAGTTCCACACGCAACCCCCGCGTAGACTTTCACACAGTGACTCTCTAATTCCCCGGCGTTCTCTAATTACTCTCTAAATTCGCATCGCCCTATCCGTACGAACTCTAAGGGGATTCTAACCTCACAAGCCGGCCAGCTCACGGACGGCTGATTAAAACTACGCCGGTTTCGATCCGTGACAACAACGCGTTTCGCCCGTAACGAAGGCTGAGAAACGCTGCTCGAGTTCCGACCTATACACACGGTATCATGTATATAGGTACTCTTGTACTCTATACCTGCAGCAACCGGCGATCTCAACAACTGATCTTCCGCATAAATTAACAAACGTATACCGTGGCTGTACTACTATACGTAGGTATACATCGTGTAACGCGGTAGGAATTAGCAGCCTTGAATTGTTATTTTTTTGCTTTTTTATTTTCTGTTGGGGTTCATGTTTTTTTTTTTGTTTTCTCCTCTTTTTTTTGTGGACCGTGAGCTCGAACTTTAATGTCATTATAATAGGACGGAAAACAGAAAACCGCGATTAGTTAATTAATTTATATTTGTTCATAATCCACGCACGACTCTACAACGTGACTCTATGATACCTATCTTGAGATCAAGTTCACAAATCGAGTTGATTTAATGCAGCTATATTTTAAAACACGCATAAATCAGTGTTGTCATAGAAACTGTATTTTCAACGATGAAAAATTTGTTGTAAATCCGATTCCAGTTTTTGATCCCAGTTCAAGATCTTAATCAATGAAAATATAGAATCCCTATAGAGATTATAGTTTTTTTTTTCGACAATTTTTTTCTTGTACAGTCTTACAAACTAAACGGCCTTATACAGCGAGAAAACCATGATTGTAAGGTTAAGGGAAAAAATCCTGAATAAAATCAAGTAAATTTCTGATAGCTTCACTAACAGATGTTCGGGGACACACTTGGGGTCAGGATTTCGTGTCCGAGGATCTTGTACAAGTTGTGTAACATCCACGCAGGGGTTGTTCGGGTAGAAATGAGGGGAATGGATCAGACGGGGTCTCATTTGCCGGTCAAAGTGTGTCGGTAGGGTAACAGCCGAGAGACATGCAACACTGACGCATCACGTATGCATGTACCTGGAAAATGATATCGTCAAAACTGTCGCGTGAAAGTGACACGTGCATTTCGGGTGCATCATATATTATATGTATGTAAACATTATACGGTTGCAACGATTTAACGTGACTTGCATTGTAATGTCATATACATATAGCACATATCAATTTACGTGTTTATCAATAAAATGCGAGAAATGATTCGTTTCATCTTGTTTCGATTCCGATTTTCATTTCTGATCCTGAATACAGGAGGGTGAAAATTCCGGAGGTCCTTCAGTTGCCTCTGGGCGCGTGACGCGGTCCTGACTGGATAGATTTATTTAAAAATCGCGGTTATCCGAGCTACGCGTTGGTAGGACATGTGTAATCCTAGAGCTGGGCACAAAGGACGAGAAAATTGTAAAGACTGCGATGGTGTTTTAGGGCTTGCAGGGTTGTAACGCGCGGTGCATGCCGGGACGAGATTAGTCCGCCGTCTCGTGACTCGGCCAATTCCCAATCCTTGTTTTACCCCCCGGATTTTCGTCCGACTTCTTTTTACGATCTGACGCTTTTACTACTTCCGACCATATTCGTTATGTCTACGTGTGTCACATGCTTAGGTGCGAGTCCAGTTTTGTGCCGATAAGGCATAACCTAACTGTCGAATGGGCTAACGCGCATGCGCAAGATGTGTAGAGCAGTTGCAGTTGTTTTGTCAGGTTGACCAACCGTCGTTGGTTCAGATGACAGATCGTCGCGATGTGTGTAACCTCAAAAATTTTGGTCAACCTGTCATCTGAACTTACGACGGTTGGTCAACCTGACACAACAACTGCGATTGCTCTAGAATTTTAGCGCATGCCCGTTGGATCATTCGACCGTTAGCGAATCACTCCGTATATATAAGCTTGCATCACATGATTATAAGAAGTTATTGATTTTCGCATCGTTTTAAACAGTGTTCATCAAAATGTACAAGCTCAAGGTTGTACTGTTTAATTTAATTGAGTATTTATCAAATCATTACATTTCCAAGCTACGAAGATCGTTTTAAAAAGAATAAAAAATAAATAAAAAGTACAGGATCATGAACAAAAGATTACAGATATCGATGGATCATTTTGAATCATTTGAAAATGATGAAAAATGATTGATCCTAGAACATTAACTCCATCAATAAGAGAGCAATATTGAATTGATCGCTGAGAAATGGAGAAAATCCATTTTAGTAACATTGTACAAAATAGTCTTCTGGTATAACATAATAAAATGAGCCATCGTAGAGTGAAGTCTAACCAATTCATAAGATATTCAACAATTTACAACTATTTTAAAATAAAGTCTATCTCCTCGTAATCCAAGCGTATTTCTCCAAAATTCCAGTATTTTCATTTGACTAATTTTGAAAAAATCGTCGTAGATATTTCTAACATGGATTATCACTATTTCCAAGTAATTTAACATACAAAATTACGAACGCTGGCATGGATATACATACGTATACATTTTTTTTTTTTTTTTTACTTTCACCAAAATGATAAATAACAAAATTATTAATCTTTGCCGTAATTACGTCACGCGTGTACCGTATCGCCTCACCCGCCGCTGCATCCAGTAGGCAGACGCATAACTCAACGATTACGATCACCAGCCTTGTATATTCGATATATATATATAATCAAACGAACGTTAAGCTTTTCTCTCTTTATCATTAAATTTTTTACTCCCACGTTTTATTCCAGTTCGTGTGTGTGCGTGCGTGTGTGTGTGTGTATGTGGATTTTTTTTTCTCTTCCTTTTTTCGCCTACATTTTCGTCCGCCCTTCTCCGAGGGCAAAGTCAAGTACAGGTGATATGCGGAGCCTGTTGTACAGGTATTAGGTCAAAGCTAGTAAGCTCAAAGCTTATGCTCAAAGCTCCCATCAAAATCCGTGATATGAATACATACATACATACATAAAGTCAACGACCGAAAGCTAAATTCCAACAGTTGTAGGCACAGGGTATATTTTTTTACACATCGGTTTTTTTTCTTTCGTTTTTTGGTCCAGAAAAACAATTTTTTTTTTCTTATGTTTCTCTGCCTCGACGTTCAGGTTGGTTTTTTTCTTTTCTTTTCTTTTCTTTTTTTTTTTTTCTGCACACGGCGCACAGCAAATGATTCGATAAGCCCAAATTGTTGTTTTTTTTCTTCATTCTTTTTACCTCTCTGTGGCGGGGATTAGTGAAAAAAAATTGTGAACGAAATGAAAATATTCGTGAAACCTTGGAAAATTTGAACTTTATATTCTCTGAGTATGTCGTTTAATTATTCATTCAATTTTGCGGAATTTTAAATACCTACGTGCATTTCACGTTCAATTGTTTTTTCAAATTTTTGTCAGTTTATGGATTGGTGCAAGTAAAATAATCAATGATACGAGTTTGTTTTTCTTTACTGGAGTAACAATTTTTACTTGTAATTCTGTCGTTTGGAATATTCTTAAGAGGTTATGTACAGTAAGGAGGCCCAAAACAATCGGTTTTTCAAGAATTTTTATTGAGAAGACCCTTCAATTTATTGAATTAAAAATTTGTACACATATTATGGTAACCTTTAACTATATCCCAAAATTTTTTATTTGTAAAAATAAGTATTTTGAAAACTGCTATAACTGATCTTTGGGAACAAAGATATTTCGTCAATATGATGTATTATCTTGTAATTGATCGAAGGAATAAGCAAAATAACAATTTTTCACAAAATAGCGGTTTCTACGAAAAAAAAAAAATGGATTTCAGACAAAAATTTAGGCCTCAAATTGTTTATAAAATGGAAAATATTTATCAGCGAGAAAAAAACCTTCGATTAATTACGAAAAAATATACTCAAAAATCTTGTGTTAAAATTTGAGACTGATCGGTTGCGCCGTTTTCGAAAAATCCTGCTCGCCGACTTTAAAAACATGGTTTTGAGAAAAACGCGTTTAACATTTCAGAAGCACTTTTCAATCTGTTAGATATTTTTTTTTTTAACTTACATCGAGTTGTCAATATTTTTGAGGTTTGACAAAAAAATTTCCGTGTGTGCACTTAAATATATGTACATTACGAAAATATAATTAAAAGAAAAAAAAATCGATTTTTTGAGAATTTTAACTGTATTTTGTACCCCTTAATTCGAGACGACTCTGATGTATGGTGAATAATAATATGATAATAACGTTCCGTCGGCTCATGGAGCTGGCTCGTGGACATATTTTTGTGTGGTGTTGTGTGTGCGTGTAGCTGCGGGCTGAGCTTTATAAATTGAAATAACATGTTACCGGTGATAAAGGTAATTCCTGCAGGTAAAAATTCTCACATTCATCTCCTCCGCTGTCGCGAGCTGATGGAGAAGACCGGACGGAGAGTATTAACACCAATTTCCTGATCAATCTAAACCGATCTTGAAATAAAAGAGGATGAAAGAAAATAATGTATATATAATATACCTGTTTTGAAACCAAGAACAAAAGTCAGAGAGAAAAACGAATCACTGAGACTACAGCAGCTACTCGCATTTTACAAACCGGATATGTCACAGCGATTAATTTCACGTAGATTTTTCTCGCCGTTTCCTTTCTCAACGGGTCACGTCCAGGTAAAATATTTTCTACGGCATGGGCATTGAAAAGTACACTTTTTGTGGCAGTTTTCGTTCCGTAAAGTGACGCTTTATACGGCAGCGAACAAAGTTGCGGAATAAAGTCTTTATTCTGCAGTTTTGATGCGCAGTTCGAGATGCGCATCCCAAACTGCCGAATAAAGTAGCTTCGTCGAACAGATCGCGACATAACCTCACTCTTCGATTTGCTTTTCAATGCCCATACCGTAAAAAATATTGTACGTGGCATGCCTGTAAACCGTTTTTTGGCTCGGATAATTTCAGTACTCGCTTCCGGCTCGCTTCCGGCTCGCCTTCAGCTCGTTCTGAAATCTTTATCCTTGCCAAAAAAACAGTCGGTTTACGGGCATGCCACATAAATAGCTATTAAAAGTTGATTTTTTTTTTTTGTGTGGAAGAATTTTGTGTGGAAAATGCATAACGAAATCCGAAGAATTGTACAAGTTGCCACCGATTTGCCGAACTTTAAACTCCATTATCTCGAAACTGCGTTTCCGAGTCCGTGTCTAGGATATCTCGAAAACGACGTGACCAATTTTTACCAAATTTGGACGCAATGTTTTTGCACACTTTGTCTCCTTCGCTGCGTATGACTTTTTTTTAAATTCAATTATTTATTTTTTTACGGTCCAAAAAAGGTCCAAAACGCTACGTCCTGAAAAAAAAAAAAAAAAAAAAAAAAACTGATGGAATCGAACAAACTATTTTTTAGATAAAAATTTTCAAAATTCGTCTACTTTTTTTAGGCATCTACTCGGATGTGGGCCACTTAAAGTTTTTCATTTGAATCTGTTCATGGACGGATTTTTTTTTTTGTACTTTTGAGCAGATCAAATCTCAGAATTGTTGAGAAAATTGTATCTAATTAAAATATGATTTATGCTGAATCGATAGGCGTCTAAAAATTTCTCTACGAATTTCTCCGTTCTGAAAAGTAGAACGCCATTTCTATAATAGTAAGGCGGCTAATTAGCTTTAAGACGTGGGACTTGTAGCGACGTCTTAAAGTTCGTTAACGCATCGATGCTAATTGACGTAACTTACGTACATGTTTATTCAAGGCTCCGTAGGTAGAGGTACTCGGCAATTAAGAAACAGGCTTTGCGCGGCTTTCTGCAGTTAAGCCCCGTTAATTCAATTGGCCATTTCCTCCGGGTTGTTCGCTCGCGATCTTCGGACTTCACGTCATTTTAATCGATGCCAGTGCAGCCGTTCTGAAAGCTTCTATTGTCATCGTTTATTGAAGCCGGCTTCGCCACGTTTATAATTTAATAGTTATTCGTGCCTTACGCATATCGGGCCTCGCCAATTGGCAAAAGCAGAAGAACTTTTTATGTGGTGCATTCCAAGTGAAATCGAGGAGTTATTTGCTTCGAGTTGTCTGATCATTGCATAACTTTTTTTTTCGCATTGATTCCACTTCGAAAGAAGTTTCATTTTTTTTTCTAAGTTTCTCGCTACTCTCTCAGGTGGCGCGACGATCGTTTTTGTGTAAAAAAAAAAAAAGGGATGACAGAAAAACATCATTTTTTTAAGATTCTGAAATTTTTTTCACAAAATCTGAGTAAAAAATAAGTAATATTTGTCATAGATTTTAGCGTCGTTAAAAACTTTGGCTGAAATTTTCGTTTCCCTCCTTCAATAATTTCGTCAAATTAGTCTCTCCGTAAATTGACTTTCAATTAATTGGACAGATAAGGATTTAATATCTGTAAAACCATTTGCTTTTTATCTATTGAAATATGTACAATCTGGCCGCCTCGAATCCTGGTATCGAAACTATTTTTTTCTATTCTAACCTTATAGACGCAGGTTGTCGCTGTTTGGTTTAATATATGCGGACGAGATTGAGACCTTAATGCAGGCGATTACTAATTGCACCTGCATCGGTTAATTCTCGCGAGATACGGACTGAAACGCTTCAGGAAATATCTAAACGCGGATGCGCGTGTTGCGTTTGAGGTATGGAAGAAAATTAGGAAACCCCTCGGAGACGACTCTGAGTCTCCCTAAAAAAGATCAAAAATTTTCTACTAATGAGCCTAAGTGATGATTAGGTGAAATTTTTTTTCCACTGCCTCGGAGAACGCACTAATCTACCCGGCATAACTTCTCCGCTTCACCTGGTCCCGACTCTCTCTCTCTCTCACTCTTTCTCTCTTTCTCTCTCTCTCTTCATGGGCCGGTCGGTTTTCTCTGATATTCAACATAAATTAGAGGGGAATTAAAATAAATTACATTTCTGGCGTAAACCCTGTGACGCCTAGGCTAAGAATTGGGCCCAGTTGCTGGGGCCTTACAAAATAGCTTTGATTGACCTGGTCGATATTTAATTGTCTAAAACTAGTAACGCGTTGAAACGGGTCAGGAAAATTTAAGGAATTGGTCTGATTGTGTGATTTTGTAACGAGCAGATTGTAATAAAAATATATATATGTATTAGGGTGGCCCAAAAAAACCGACAACTTTTTTTTTTTCGAGTCTCGTGTGACAAAATGTTAGTTTTTGATGTTTTAAGAGCCCACTCCAAAGGACAGTTAAAAAAAAAAATTTTTTTAAAAGGTCGCTCCACATTTCTTAAAACGTCAGAAATCGTCTGATTGTATTAAATTCTCATTTTACGGGAACTTTATTGATCAATTATTCATTGATCGACGTGTATGAGTAATAAGAAAGTGGACTCGTGCATGAATAAGTCAATAAATTTGCTAATTCACTGAACTATTAACTAGCGAATTGTACATTTGTTTTTTTGCCAATTACTTCATTCACGAGACGAATGAACGAATGAATAAAACGGAGTAGGAACAACGGGATGAACAAGTTGATCAAGAAATTCCATAACGGATTAATTGACTGAACGATTATGCAATGCTAACGGTTATTCAGTTAACAAATGACTCGTTCTATGAGGAAGTGAATAAATAAATGAATAAATCAATGAATGCAAAAAAAAAAAACTAGTCATTGAATAGGTGAAACTGTTATTCAATCCATGACTTACGTATGCAATGAACGTAAGAATGAATGAATAACTCTAATTTTATCTCACTATTAAGGGGTGCTGGCAGATTTTTTAAATGATTATTTTTTTAACTTTTCTTTTTGTTTATTCGATTTATTTTTTTTACTATTTTGACTTGTTAAATTTTTATACTAGTCTTCCTTAAAAGTTTTTAGTTACTAATTTCCAATCTATGTTTTATTTTATACGCTATGTTTAAGTTTATTCCATCATGAAAAATTGAAAATGTTTGGATAAAAAGTATTTTTGATCCCAGATTTATTTGTTTACCGTTCGATGTTTTTTTTTTTTTTTTTTTTTTTTTTTCGAATCGTTATAAAGTTGAAAAAAATCGACGTCCGAGAAAACATGAAATCTTATTTTATAAGGCAAACGTATAAAAAAAAAAAAAGAAAACAACTCAAGATCTTCCAAGTTTTAGCATGAACTTTTTTTTAACGGCTACTCTACGTACATATATTCGAACACAAAAGTAAACGAAAATCTTATTCTCCGGTTTTTACACTCCGAAAAGTCAAGGCGGGCAAGTAAATCTATGATAGAAACATGCTAAGCTATCGATATCAATTCTACCACGCGACGCGACGCGTCAGATTTCAACGAATTACCAGCACATTCATAGTTCATGCTTGCACACAGCTGCGCACGCGTGAATTTCAAGTACGATATTCTACCCTGTCACGTGGGATCTGTAAAAGTAGTTGACAATCGTGTATCACACGATACGTTTTTCGTTTACAAAGGCGGTAATACACAGAAGATCAAATTTGTAGCTGCCATTGCCATTTACAGATTGTATTACTGACCGATGAATAGTCCGTCGTCTGCTTCATTTTAATGCGCAAAAGTAACCTAAAAACAGTTTCACAGTTGTCCTTGGTAGTTGTGGTCAGAATTTGAACGGTTGGTCACCCTGGCAAACGGCTGCTCTCGAACAGTAGCGCATGCGCATGAAATTTCATCAGACAAACGGACGATTCAGTCATTAGAATTATATCGACCCGGAAAACGCGTGGCAAAATAAAAAACGAGATTTAGAAAAGAGTATAAATAACGGCGAAAGACGAGATAATCAATCGTACGTCGATGTAAAATTCGTTCGTTTACTTCTCTCTCTCGATCAACCTGACGCTGATATATCCGTTCAAAAATATCGCAGCTGCTACGTGACGAAGATTTAACGCGATGCGAACGATTTATCGAACAAGGCCTGCGGAGCCATGACCATCAAGAGCATTGCACATGTGGCCCTCAAAGACGCGTTTCCGGTTCTCGGTGATGATTGCTATTTTTCACTCGCGGATGTTTCCTGAAAAAGAACGTTCTCCTAATTTTTTTGTTTATTTATGTATTCCGTTTTTTTCACTCCTCGACACTATCAGCTTCACTCGCACCAGAATTCTGCCACCCACCCCCAAAATTCCCTTGAACTTTGGATGCCGTGTATCCTGCATATCCGGTGCACAGTTTTCCGCTTCCTGTAAATCTCTACATCGGCACGCGTCTATGTATCGAAGGTCTGTGCCCAGGCAGGTATGCGAAATCGATATGGTAATAGAGGTAACCACGGTAATGGGGGATAATTGAGTTTTCGAATCTCCGCTCTGATTGCATCTGCACACCGTACAACCCTCCCTCCCACCCTTCTCTCCTGCATGTCGGTCCGTCTGTAACCTACTTGTAGTCTGGGTATAAATATGGACTCAGTCTCTGCATACTCGATGATAATAACTATGGTTATGGGTAAAATTGTTTCCGGTTTAATAATGCAGTTATAATTGTACGATGACGGGATAATTGAGAACGTTGGAAAAAGTTTCGCGCTTGAATCAATTATCGCTATTATTTTCGGCTGAGGAGTTGATTGGCTAAATTTGAATTCACTGTTTTTTTCCGATGATTTGAATAGACAGTCCTTAATTGATTATTCAATGAATGAGAAAAACAACGAAACCAATAAAATTATAGCTTTGATCCAGTTTCGATGCTTGGCGCAATTCATTTTTTGCTCGAGGTTTATAATTATTTTTTGAAAAATCACTCTGCAAGATCGATGAAGCGTGGAGATTTGGAATGTGAACTTTTTATTTCTCCTTTATTTCTATAATCCAGATGTACCTGTATAATGCCTAATACCTTACACATGAGGCAACTGCGGTGGTTGATTGAGTGCGATAATTAATATTCGAGGGATGATTGTTTATACCCTCGGTTTGACACTGACTCGATAATTCCTAGATTACGAGGCTTTGACCCAAAATCCAGCAGGTATCTGCTTGTAACGAGAGAGAGATAGAGAGAGAGAGAGCGAGAGAGATAGAGATAGAGATAGAAAATGCGCTCGTTCATATTGGATTGTCACTTTGCAATGCGTCGTCTGGTCGGAAAAAATCTAACTAATGTAATCATGTTAACAACTGAGCGTTGAGCGCGTTTTTTCGCGTTTTTTCATTACGTTTCATTAATTTATGTGACACGATTATCTCAAAAACCCGAGAGTTCCAATTTGCCTTCATTAGAATAAAAAAAAAAAACTTAGGTTATGTGGTGATAAAATGGCGCCGGCAACGAGGCTCTGACGTCATGAGGACATTTTCCAATACCGCGAGAAACGATCGTTAGCCGTATTGATAACTATCTTATTATTACAAAAGACTTTTCGTAACTTTCTGTTTGAATTTCAGAACGATCCGATCTGCAGGAATAAATAAATAGAATCATTAACGCCCGATATTGTCATTCGATGTGAAATACCTACTGGGCGATGAGAATTTAGTTGAATCGAGAATTTATACAGCGAGAAAACTGAAACTTTAGAATCGATTGCACTTCACTTTGTTTTTTTCCAAGCTATGCTACCACTGCACGCTCTGATAGGGTTAGTGACCCACGTGTTCCTAGGCTTAGATTCCTGCGTTGGGAATGAAAAATGAAAACAAAAGGAAAGAACTTATGACGACGATGATGGTTATAATAACAATATTAATGACAATGAATTGAGAAAAAGAAAAAGAAGGCTACGAGAAGAAAAAAAAAAAAAAACAGGAAATTGCTTAAAAATACCTAATAAATGAAAAAAAAAAAAAAAAAAAAAAAAAAAAATGTGCCAGGTGAGGAAAAATGAGAAGAGAGAAAAATATTTTCGTTCGGCTAGCTACGATCGCGCGGTCGACCGGTAATCAATAATTACTTAATATCCTTCAATAACTGACGCCGTGGGTGGCTGCCCTTCGCTCTCTCGCTCTCGGAATCTCAGGCCCCCGGGTGCCTCGAGTCTGAACCCTTTTTATCCGGTTCCCATAACTCGAATCGAGGCGCCGCACGCATTACGACGGAGCCGTTTTACCAAGGAAGACAGCACGGAGAAATTTTGACTTCGTCACGCTGGGGCGTAGAAGGAAAAGAATTTTCTCCGTTTGACGTGCGTGAATGAAAACTGTGGTGAAAAAAAAAAAATAATAAAGAAACAAATAGAAACTAAATAATTTTCGATTATAAATGACGATGTACGATTTTTTTTTTTTTCTTTTTTTTGCAAGATTATTTAAAAAAAAAATTTCTACGTCAAACTTTACACGGAACGCACGTTTGACGAGTGAAAAATTTAGGGGAGGGATTTTAGTCAAGTATTTAGATTTTTTTTACCTTGGTGCATCGCCGTTACGGAATATTATTATTATTATTATTATTATTATTATTATTTCATACACGTGTGCGGAAAATCAGCCTAAAGAGGGTGTGCAAACGATACTTTCGGCTTGCTTCGCGTATCTATACACCGCACACCTACGTTTACCCTGCGTTCGTGCGTCATCTCCGATCGATCTAACGACGCCGGGCGTCGCGACGCGACGCGACGCGACGCGACGTTGGGACTTGAGGGTTGAACAAGCAAAACATGGGATGGGAGCTGGAAGCCGACGCGGTGATCGGTGAATGAACAGAGACAGGGTAGTGAGAGGAAAAAAAACTGAGGGTACACCTGCGCGAATCAAAGAACGGATAGAAAGAAAAAGAAAGTGAAGAAATATTAAGACATCATTAAAATCGAACAACATGTTGACAGTCAAATACGTGAGAACTGATGATAGTAGATATGGAAGAAAAGTTACGAATACAGATTCCCGTACCGACATTTACCAACACTTCGCCAAGATACAAACCTTTTTTGATTACTTGTTAAACAAACAAAAAAAAGAAATTAAACTTTTGAAAAAAAATCGCCTTTTGTTTTCGGCTTTTTGTTCCTAACTTTCTTAATGGTCTAGATTTGAGTTCTTTTTGTGTGTATTTTTTTTTTAAATTCTTTGTCTTTGGATGACCGTTACGGAGAAAAAAAAAACGTACAAAAAATACATTCGAACTGTTTTTGATTGAGATTTTTTTGAAAATTTGATCTTCACTCAACAAGTAGTGAAAAAAAAATCCGAAAATTCATCAGATAGGATCTTTTGAGGGGTAATGAAAATAGAAAAAAAAAAAACTAAAGTAATCGAAAATAAAAATTTGTATGTGAATGAAGTTTGATTACAGCTTCTTTTTTTCTCTTATTGTCAGAAATTCATCAAATATCATATAATTATATGAGCATCTGCAAATAACAAATTCGATATTGTTTCTTTCTACTTAAGTTACTTGCATCGTTTGATAATAAAAAGTGAAAAAAAAAAAAAAAAATTAATCACTTCATTCCATGGCTGGAAAAATAATGAAATTAATCAATTGATTGATCGTTCCATAACTAAATAAGACGAAAATTTGAGAAACGAATCAATGTTTCATCGAACAAGTAAATTAACAGGTTAACTATGTAATATGAAAATTACCTAATCAACAAATGAATTTACCGAATAATTATTGTCTGGATTGAATAAACTGAACTGACGAATAAATTTTGATTTAATCGAACCAAAAAAAAAAACAAAAAAAACAGGAATCAACTACCTCGTTATTATTTTATAAGCTCGATTATCGCATCAATACCTTTAACGCGTTTCAACTTGAATGTAATGATAATATAAAACTTATAACAATTATATTTGTTTATGCAGAGTGGACAAATTATATTTGCAAGTATATTTTCGGTCAGCTATTACATAGCGATTACCTCGCGGAAAATTAGCGAGGCGTAAAGAAATTGATTGGAGGTAGGAGGTGCACGTAGAAGGTGGTGCAGGTAGGTACTCAGTTTCATCCCCGTTGTTATCCATATTTCGACTCGTTGAACCGCGGAAGGTTTACGAGGGATGAAAACTGGGGACGTGCAGCCGCCACTCCTCCCGACGCACGTCGGCTTCGTTACAGTAATCTACCCTTTCGTCTGCAACGCCTCATTGAAAATACCCTCGTATACCAACCGACCCTAATCGTGTCTCTCCCTCTCTCGTGATACGGAAAAATATCAGAGCGTAACGAATTATTACGGAAGAGAAGAAACAATTTTTTTCTTATTTTTCATCGTAAAAAACATGTGAAAGGATCGCAGGAAAATTAAGGGAAATTGAAAACTCGACGACGAGTGAAACGAAGGTATGAAATTTTTTAATTTTTTTTTCCTCTTTTTTTCTCCGCTCTTTTGGTCAAACGGTTATAAAAAATTGCCGAAAATATGACGGACAGCTAATTATTATAATTTATCGCACAGGAGAAACTGAATTAGCGAATTTAATGAGTATAAACGGATAAATGATTAAACGAATGAATTCACTGATCAACTGATAATAATTAATGTAAATTGAAACAATTGTCGATTCGTTTCGTTCACTCTACTCCCCGAAAATCATGATAAATTATTAACAGTCTGTATTGAAAAAAGAATTTCATGCTCCATTGTGTGTCGATAATTCGTTGATTCGTTAATTTATTTATACATAAATAATTAGTTATAATCAAATTAATTAACGAATCTTGTATTAATTTGAGAGTGAAGAACGGAGGGTGATCCGAAGTTCCGACATCCTGTTTACGCTTCAGCGAAGAAATATATGCGGTATTCCACGCCAACTCGACCAGTGTTGAGCCCCGACCATCTCAAAATTATTTCATGTTTTTTTCTGACATTCGACTCGGTAAAAAACGTGAGCTGAATTTTTTTTATTAAACTGTTTATCTTTTATAAATATTTCAAGTCGATTGCGAATGCCCATTTTTTTAAATCTGAAAAAATTCTCAAAATTCAGTGAACGACACAAAACGACCCCCGTTAAGGAAAACCTAGGCCGAATTCTTTTTCTATTTGTTTATCACCTAATTCGGAATTTTTAAATTTTTGTTAATTTTGGGTTTAAGAATTTAAAAATGTCGAATTAGGTGATAAATATTAAATATTAAAAAAAAAATATATAAAAAATAAACGGTTTGGCAAAAAAATTTGAAAAAAACTCAGGTAAAGTTTTTTACTGAGTACAATGTTAGAAAAAAACATGAAATGATTTTGAGCGGGTTGGGGTTTAACAATGGTCAAGTTGGCATGGAATAACCCATACATAAAATGTTCAAGTCTTTCCTGGGCTGCAGGCTATCCCGCATCGAGGGCTATGCAATAAAAATTGTTTTGGGGCCCTAAAACGGGAGCCGAAAAGGGTCCCAGGGTTATGCGCTGTTACGCGTCTATTACCAGTGTTAAGAACTAGAAATTTTACGTTTAAGAGTTATGGTATTGCGAGAGAAAGAGAGAGAGAGAGAGAGAGGGAGAGAGAATGACGGGGCTTTGAGCGGAGCAATAAAAGCGGCGAGTCTCTTCTAGGGCAGCGATAAAAGAAGTTAAAACGAGGCTCAAGAAGCCAAGATGTAATTAAAACGCCTAAAGCTCGCCAGTTTTCTTCGCGAACGGGGTTGCAGCGGAAGCGTCGGGACCAGAGTCAAGTCGTCGACCCTCCAAAACCGGGGCAAAGTAAGTATCCGCGTATAAAGCAAAGTGGCCGAGAAGTCGAGTCAAAGTCGAGCCAAGTCGACCGGCTCCGTTATTCGCTGAATTGTGCTCCGACAACTCATGCACCAAGATACATAGCTAATCTCTCAAAAAGTACTTACCTGTAATACGATCTCGTTTTCAATTCGTAACCGTTTCCGTCACACGGAGCGAGTATTTTTTTTCTAGGTTTTTTTATTTTTTTTTATTTTTGTTATTACTGATTCAGAGAAACTTCATTTTGTAGATTCGACGAACAATCGAGTCGTCAGAATCGTTATTTTATCTATCCGAATTAGACGACATTCATTTTTTATTGTCAGAATGTTGATTTTACCGAATTTGGTTACTTAGATAATTTTTTGTTTGTTCTCGCGTGATTAGACTTTACCACGTTAACAGCGATAATTCTGAAACTGTCCTTTCTTCATTTTAAGATTTTTATATACATATATATATATATACAACTATCTCTAACCTCAAAAATTTTAATTCTTTAATCCTTTTTAATTCTCCATCGGCTGCTAAAACTGGTGCGCATGCGCTAACATCAGAGAAAAATTATTGTACAGGGTAACCAACTATCTCTAACCTCAAAAATTTTAATTCTTTAATCCTTTTTAATTCTCCATCGGCTGCTAAAACTGGTGCGCATGCGCTAACATCAGAGAAAAATTATTGTACAGGGTAACCAACTATCTCTAACCTCAAAAATTTTGACAGTTTTCAGGGTCAGTTATGCTCAAGACCGAAAACTGTCAAAATTTTGGAGGTTAAATATATTATGGCGAACTATCATCTAAATTTATGACCGTTAAGAATTTCTTTCGGATCGTAACGCGTGCGCATTAAATTTCAGCAGACGATGGACCATGCAGTCGTTAGAAATTCACTCTGTGTATAATATTGTTGTGCCTATAAGAGTACCCCCCTCTCTTGCCTTAACGCAACTTTTAACGCGTGTTTTAATTACCCTAAAATATTAAAACGCGATAAAGGAGGGGGGAGGGGGGGACGTCCTCGGCTCCGGGTACTTCTGTGCAGCTTCGTCACTGTTTCGTTCGTCGATGAATAATTATTGTTATTAACAATGCTCAACAGCAGCAGCAGCAACGGTGCCAAGCAAGCAAGCAAGCAAGCTTTAATTATTTACCGCGAAAGTTTTATTCGATTTTTCAACATAATTATTCAAACCCCGGAACAGGCGTGCCTGAAGATCCCCTGACGGCCAGCTTCAACTCCCGTCATCTTTTAATGTAGGAACTGTAGCCCGCGCGGTTTGAATTTCCCGCTGAATTCTGACCAGCGTAATATGCAATATCGTTTCTCGAGTCCCGGAGAAAAAGAAAAAGAAGAACGGTTGAACTATACGTAAGAAGACGAAGTCACGGTTTCTAATTTTCTTATTCATTCTCGTCGCAATTGACACTTTTCTTCACGAAATTATAGTCAGGATATAATTATACTTGGATCACCTTTCTTCATCGCGTCAATTTCCCCCTTCTTGTTTCGAGTCCCGGCAGTCGCCCGCCGTCTAATTCTACAAGCTAAATTTACAAATTTATACAAACAGCGTAAGGCGCCTTGTATATTATATACCTTCCCGCACCTACTCGAGGTCTTAAGGCATCGAGCGTGAGAGGCCCAGAGCTGAAGAGCCGCTTCCTGATAGATGGTTTAGAATTTGGCAAGTGTTAATTAAGCCTCTCCTCGACGTTCACAGCTGTTTTAATTATTTCCCTCGGCTTCCAGCGGAGCTGCCCGTTCCTCGCCGGTCGGATGAACGCCCCTGAATATATTTCAACATCGCTTTTATTATACAACCAGAATTAATATGCCCAACATACACAGGAACGCACGACAAGACTGCAGTAAGTGAATTAATTTATGCCGTTTCACTTGTTGATATTTTTTTCGAACACTCGGCAAAATTTCTCGCTGAGATACAGAGAGAGAGAGAGAGAAAGAGAGAGAAATGGACAGAGCAGAGATTAACCCGATGCCACGATTACCGAGAAGACTGCAACTGCAGCAACAGCCAGACTGCAGCTGACAGTGAGCTAAGTGAAATCCAAAACGCCAGGGATCCATTGTTCTGAATGTACTGGAAGAGCTAGATTCAAATATCCGTCCAGTTGCTAGTCTGTCTTAAGGTGATGAAGTACTTCTACCCTTACTGACCGAGCAATCTCACTTTTTTTCCTACATTAAATAAACAAACGAACGGAAAAGGTTAAAATTTCGACGGTGCATCGCTCTTTTGTTCCGGAATTGCATGCATCGTCGAAATTTAAACCCTTTCCGTTCGTTTGTTTATTTGAAATAGTGAGAAAGAGGGTGATTTTACTCGGTCGGTAAAGGTAGGAGTACTACATAACCTTAAGTAGAAACCCAATTTATATTTTGCTATAATTCGCTGATTATAGGTTTGATGTTGGAAAAACTCTCTGTAGGTTAGATTACGAACCTGTTTCAAAAAAAAAAAAAAAAAAAAAAAAAATGTCCAACATCATCAGTTTCTCAGCCTGTAAATAAATTTTTTGAAAATATTATTGTCCAAATAACTGCATTCCGTTACACTCGACAATTGCGATACATCTTGTAGAATGTCTCTTAGTGTCCCATTTGAAGAATGAAAGACCGGCTTACCCGCGAAGCGTGTTAAATAATATATTTTCGATTCCCAGTCGTCCGATCGAAAAGCGCACAGCTAGATGCTGTATCTATGTGTGCACATTTGCAGCGTACACACAGGTGTTCTATATACGTGCACGTATACCTTGAATACATTCTACATCGGAAATAAAAGGCAGGAGACAGTACCCGAACAGAATGGCGTAATAAAACGGGCTTAAAGTCACCATAAAGTTTAAGGGAGGCTATAGATAAGCACTGCAGTTAGCGAGCGAGCAAAAGCTTACTGTTATATACCTATGTAGTCGCCTATACACAACACACATACATGCCTATATTAGACTTATGTACAGGGTGTCGAGTTTTCCTTCGTAGTTGGCAAAAGTCTTTCCTGTTGATGTTGCCTTTTTTCTGCTTTTTCTTCTTCTTCTTTTTATTCTTACCCTCGTAGCCTCAGCCTCGCTAAGAGCCAGGCTAAGAACACATTTATACAGAGATATTCTTTAAGATCAGCATCTTACTGCAACAGTGAGTCTCTCTTTCTTTCCTTCTCCTTCCCTCCCTCCCTCCTTACCACCCTTTTTCTCGTTCTCTCTCTTTCTGCAGAACTGATGCGTGGAGTATCTAGCTCGACTCTCGGCTACTGCAACGCCAAGTTCTCCACCTTATTTATTCCATTCCATTCCATTCCATTCCATTCTATTCTATTCTATTCCATTTCAATTCTTCTTATTTGCCTCGCAATGCCGTTTACTTCTCGACGGACGGACGAATGGATGGATTGTTAAAACTTTTTATCATTACCCATGGTCTCGCGGGTTCTACCAAAGTTACCGGAAATCTGATCCAACAACTCGGACGTTCCTTGGACTCTTTAAATTCTGTTCACCGTTATATAATATAACATCGTACAGATAACAAGTACATCGAAAAAACTGTAAGTAAAAGCGGTGAGGATCCATACATGTGAAAAAAACTTTTCCCACCTAAAATTAATCCCACACACACATACTCACAGTGTTTGATGAGCACTTTGAGAAGGTAAATGAAAATCCGGTTATAGACGAGCACACGATTGTTATTTCGCTTGCCATAAACACAATTTGTTTATTTCTATTATTCAAACCTGTAGACGCTATACGCTCATCTCAAAGAAACTGACCATAAGAACGCGTCTCAAGATGCAGCTCAGACGACATAAAAAAAGGATTATTTTCGGCCCTTTAAAATGTTGACGACTGGGTTAGAACCCATCGTCGATATTCGCATTTTCGACTTAAAAATGAACATCGAATTCTGCCCAGTTCAACAACAAGAAACTGATACCTACTTCCCTTGGGTCTTCAGAGCCGAGAAATGATCGTCGATAAACGAAATTCTGTCGTCAAATTATTACGTATACTTGAAAGAAACAACGCCGCTTACAAATGGCGGCTTTGTTTGGGAGAGAAGACGTCTGCTGGCTGATTGTGAGTTTCCGAGTCGAGCAGGGAGCTCAAAGTGGGTTGAGGTACACCTACGTGCGAGTACGCGAGCCTTTGTACTCACATACGAAAGACGTTCTTGTCCGTCGTCGACGGAGGTTCGAGGACCGAAATTAAGAGGACTTCTCCATCGGTAATGAGTCGAAAATGACTAAGCGGTATGCGCCGGCTGCAGCGCAGGAGTTCAGAAGCGCCACGCCCGTGTCTCCTAGTCCAGATCGCCACAAAGTCGAGACCTGATCTCGACTCACGATC
This sequence comes from Diprion similis, assembly GCF_021155765.1. Classification (NCBI taxonomy): domain Eukaryota; kingdom Metazoa; phylum Arthropoda; class Insecta; order Hymenoptera; family Diprionidae; genus Diprion; species Diprion similis. The sequence continues at coordinate 19,083,653 of NC_060114.1, forward strand.
GTCATCGGAATATTCAAGTCGAGCCTCTTTCTCCCTCTTTGCACTCAGGCTTTTGCAGTCATCGAGAAAATAAGGCTTTTGAAAATTTTGAAGCTACGTATTGGCTGCCTGCCTTCGTTTTTTGGAGATTCTTGGAGTCTTAATTCGTTGTCAGAGATGATCAAGCGGCTTTACGACTGGCGCGTTCTCACAATGCAAGTTCGAACTCCATAGAGAAGATAAAAGAACTCAAATTCAAATTCAGATTTGCGATTAACCATTTTAAAATTCTTGGATACCATATCACATGAAAATATGACGATTTTTTATCGTTTTTAATCACTATATTGGATCCACCAATACAAATTTTCCAAATCTGACCTTTGATTCGTTATCAGTGAACCATAAAACCTCCGCCTACCAATTTCTACCAAAATCGGAATAATTGAAAATTTTTTTCCTCTATATTAGACCGCGATTTTGGATTTTGCAATCTGACTTCAGACTCGGGATTAGTGAGCCAAGAAACCTTACAGTACCAATTTTCAGTCAAATCCATTCATCAATTCTCAAGATATCATCATTCGTGTACAATTGTTTTGGTATTTTATTGTTCAAGAAATTGAAAGAGTACAAAACCGATCAAAGCCAAAATCTAATCAGTTGTAAATTTGGAAAAGCCGGATCGATTGAGACCGGAATCATTGAAATCCGGTAACTCGTTTTCGAGATATCGTCGGGCAAAAAAATTGATCACACACACAGACGTCCATCTGAAAATGATCGAAGGTGATGCTCCAAACCTGGAAACTCAACTTTTTCTGGAAACTAGATACAACAATTTTCTATGTTTTCTCAAACAGAGAAACGAGAAGTTAAAAATTTATTTCGTGCTAATAAGAGAGAAAACAAATCCAAAGTTTTAGCATCCAATATGTACTCTCTGCAGCTTTCTTCTCGCGTTACCCCTTTGCGAAGATGATGCTTCGTCCTGTGACGCCATAATACCGATTGCAATCGATCTTGACACCGATACCATTGTGCTTTGAAACAGGCCGGAACTCAATTCAAACCCGCTAAGCGATCGGTACAAATTAATTTTCACTCGGTGAGAAAATGGGAATCGATGTTGTGCTCTGGAATCTCAACCGCCAAGACCAAAGATCGATATTCGAAAACACATTTAGTAGTGGTCATTGTAACTTTTATGACTCAAAGTCCCAACCCGACTCCAAAATATCCGTCCAAACGTCTTGGTTTCTCCGTAAACTGAATTTCGAGGTACAAAAATAGCTATTTATGTGGCATGCCCGTAAACCGACTGTTTTTTTGGCAAGGATAAAGATTTCAGGACGAGCTGAAGGCGAGCCGGAAGAGAGCCGGAAGTGAGTACTGAAATTATCCGAGCCGAAAAACGGTTTACGAGCATGCCACATACAATATTTTTTACCGTATGGGCATTGAAATGCAAAACGAAGAGTGAGGTTATGTCGCGATCTGTTCGACGAAGCTACTTTATTCGGCAGTTTGGGATGCGCACTTCGAACTGCGCATCAAAACTGCAGAATAAAGACTTTATTCCGCAACTTTGTTCACTGCCGTATAAAGCGTCACTTTACGGAACGAAAACTGCCACAAAAAGTGGACTTTTCAATGCCCATGCCGTAAAAACAAATTTCTGATCTTTCTTTGACGATTTATAACGTGGGTCTGGACATTTCTGAAGAATTCGAACAAGGCTCAAAATGTAGCTTCAAACTTGGAGTACATTCGGAGCTCATTTTATTCAAAAATCCAGCACCTTTCGTGTCTGACTTACGGAGCAGTTAAAGAAAAATGCAAAAATTGCTCAAACTCAGTTCACAAACCAAAGATAAAAGTTGAAAAATAAACAATAATAGTGATTAAATGGTCTAGAGACAATTCGTATCGAAATTCATGAATACTTAACACCTACGTTCACTTCTTGAAGGGTATCTAGGCTGCTGGCTAAGCGTATATATATAGTATAAATGCAGGGCGCTTTGAGCGCTGAACGTTGAGAGCTGCCGGCTGGATGTAACACGCTCGGCGCTCCATATTACAGATAATGATCGAGCCGATACGCATTCCTTTGGTTGAGCTGAAGCGGCCCATTTTCGTCCCATTGTCGGCGGACTCGGCTAGCTTTTGACAACTCTCTTATAACACAGATTTCTCGGTCAAAAGGTACCGTTCTGGAAAGCCAAGCAGTGGTTACCAATGATTGATCGGCCGATAAACAAATTTTGCAAAATCTAGTAGATGTAGAGTATTTGAAAAAGTAGGTCAAAAATTTTAGAAGCATGACCGATTGGTAGACTATTCATAATTCGACGCAATTTTACTCAAGGAAGTTGAGCAATCTTACAAAAATTTCGTTCAAATCCACTTCCCAGGGAACTTGCAATTTCCCGAATTGTTCGCAACTGTTTATCGACGATGCAATAGCATCTCCGTCCGACTGTAAATAACGGTGTGGTGATTCGGGGGAGTTGATAGCTGCAGGAGTTCGGTATGGTTAATCGATGAGTCCGAATGGTTTTCCTAATCGCTGCTGCTTCGGGAAGCAAACAAAGCAATGAATCTCCATTTGAGAGCCACTGCAGAGGGAAAAGCTTGAGAAAAGGAACGAAAGAAGCTAAGCAGAATCGCTTCCTTGTCTTGAACGAAAAGTTCACGGGTAAGCAAGCCTTTCGTAGTCGAGCCAGTCGTATCTTACCCCGAAGAATAAGTGCATCTTGCATCCCTCGAGCAAGCTGTTGTAATGCTACGGAGACCGTTAACGAAAAGCAAAGTAGAAAATAAAAAAAGAGAAAAAAAATTTTTTTTGCATAACGAATCGCGAAGATTGCAAAACGTTTCGTTCATCCAGGCGAGATACGGAACTGCAGAGGGGTGGAAAAACAGGGGCCGCGTTCTTTACGGAGGAAGAACGGTTGATGAGGGGAAACTTTCCGCTGCAGGTACACCGACAATTTTCCGATAATTCGAAGCTAGGGGGATGCCGGGGCTCGAGATTCTTTATCGTCTGCTTAGCTGAGACGGTGGCTTGTATTCCGGAGAAAGAGAAGTGTGCGGTACCTTAGCGGGTGGTTTTTGTTCCAGAGAAAATGAGAGAGACAGAGAATCGAAGCTGCAGGTCCTCGATAGGAACGTGTTGCAAAGTGAACGCGGGAAGTTTAAAAAATTTTGTATAAACGCGATTTTCTCCTGTTTGCAGAGACTTCCGAGGTTGAGCGGCAAAGGACGAAGGAAGAAAAGAGGCGGAGACCATTGTGGGAGGAAAAAGAAAATCTCAATTTCCAACGAGAATAACTCGAAAAAACTTCCATTACAAGAGTCTTCTAAACCTGGTAAACACTAAACCACATCTCCGACACGTGCGGGCGAAAAGGAAGACAGAATGAGAGAGAGAGAGAGGAAGAGAGGGAGAGAATCAGAGGGTCCTTCGTAGGTGCCTTTGGCAAGAGTGAACTTTTTTAAAACAGTCAAAGTCATTTAAAGTTTCCCTGTCTTTTATACACTCCGCACCCTCTTCCGAGCCGAGTGTACATATGTAGATTGCTCCGCACGATGTTCCACGCTCGACGCCCCGTTTCGCCACTCTTCTCTCTCTCTCTCTCTTTCCCTCTCGACGAACTTCGCGCAATATAACTGCCGGCAGACTCCCCGCTTGGTACCCACTCGAAAATGGCGAAACTCCCGTTTCAAGAAATTAGGCGAGCCAAAGCACTTCGCCGGAAAGTGGAACCGGGACCATCAGCGGTCAAACTCCCGCAGCGAAGCGCCTGTCCGAGTGGGGAAAACTGGTGAATTTCTAGCCACTTGGCGCGGATTCCGTGGCTCGTGTTCCGGACGGCAGAAAAGTGCAGAATCGTCGGTCAGACGAGGTGGGAAAACGTGGACTGCGCGCAGCTTCGACTTCGTCATCCGCTAATTCCTGTACGTGAAGCTACTCGAGGTGGGTGAAGTTTGCGGGATATAACTGCCGGCTCCTGGGAGCCCCTTGAAGAACGACGATACTAGAGTTTCAAGAAATTAGGCGGGGAGTACTTTGCAGTAAGCGGGACCAGAGGAAGTCCTTTCGACGTTATGATTACCAGGCGAAATAGTGCGCGAGGATCTTGCAACTCAGGTAGAATTCCAATAGGTGGCGGTGACTCCGTTATTGAAGGATACATAAACATAACCTGACTCGTGTTTCGATAATCGATTGTATCCCTCGATCGCAGCGACGCTAGCGGCTTGGCACGTTAAGAGAACCACGTCGAAAGCCACAGTCCCAGGACCTGTGTGTAAGATCGTGTTCCTGGCCAAAGATAATGATTCCGCGTCGAAGGACGAGGGCCAGACTGGATGTCTGCGTCAAGTTGTTTCAAGTTTGAATGTCTTCGAATCGGTGTTGACGGAAGGACGAGAGTGCAGCTCTGGGGGGGTCTGGTGGAAAGGAGGAAAAGGAAGAAGTCTGGCTCTACGGCAAAGAGCGAAGACAAGAGGGGTTGCTTCGTCGGGTGGGGGAGGGAGGGAGGGAGGATCCCGCCGTAGGCACATTACCATACGGGTTCGGGTTCAGGGTACGCAGTTCAAACTGGAGAGCCGAGGCTGATGTATGCACGGTTCGTCAGCGGATTCAAATTTCGTATTCAAATGGCGGACTCCGGCTCGGAGTCTGGGGGATATAGCGGAAGGCAACCATGTGTATCCATCCACTAGCCAGCCCGGATTGCAATTCCCACTTAGTATTTCGGCAGCCGGTGCTAACTGAGCAGTGCGTAGGTAAACGCAAACAAGCTCCTCTCCTCTCCACTTCCTGTTCCCGTTCATCTCTCTCCACCCCTGCATCGCGGACTATCGCTGATCCTCGGCTCTCTTGTTCAAACTTGGCCATTTTCGACTCCCCCCTAAACTGGATGTGAAGAGATCCACGCGTTTCAAAACCGTTTGTCTGGCTCTTTGTCAGGACCCATTGCGGTGAGCGAGGATCCTACATCCTCTCGAGGCAGGTACGTACGTGTGATTACTCCTCGGTTCGTGCCGACTTAACTTTGAACAAGAGCCAAGGGACACCACCCCCTTCATCCATTCGACGCGTCGCTGACTCGATTCAACGGGACTTGACGATCAACCATTACACACAACGCAAACGCGAGCGTTGGTAACCATGCCGCAAAAAGCTGGTAGACTGATGACTCCATGTTTCGTCGCCTTGGCTTCCTGCTGCGGGTCAGTTGGCATTGTGGTCCAGGGGGATAATTTATTCCCGGGATATATCCCCAAGTCGGAGACGAGGGCCGAGACTTGCGAGCCAACAATAAGGACAGTAGCCGCTTATCTCGAGGACCAGTTTACTAATCTTCCAAGCTTCGATGCCCACCGATCCGCGGCTCGGAGGCTAAACCTCCTTAAATGTTTTGCAAATATCCCGGACCTCGTGGCTGATCCTGGGGATGTTGACAAGTAAGATTTTGCCCCAGCCTCACCCTTGGACGGATAATTGGACGTCGAGCGTTGGATCCCGAGCGGTAGGCTATTTTTCTGAAATAAGGACATCTTTGTTTGCGATCGTAACTATCCTGTGATGTCCTCCAAGGTTTTGTTTCTCCCGGGGAAAATAACGAGCCAATAAATAAATATAAAAAAAAAAATAGAAGCGGGAGTCATTGTACGCCATGGATGGTTGCTGAAACATTTTCATATGGCAAACCGGAGTTTTGAGATTTTTTTCAGATTTTTAGCAAGCTTTATTATCTTTTTTCTTTGTTTTAAATTTCGTCGTTAGTTAAAATTGTATAAAATACAAACGATGTCGGAAAAATCTTTAAAAAAAAATTAGTGTTTTTTAAATATGAGAACAATCGTATAAAAAATCGTCGGTCAAATCCGAGAGGTCGGACGCAGGTTGAAATGCGATGGACTCCCCCATACGTACAAACGGAGCGAGGGTTTCTTCGAATTTTCATTAGCCGTTAGAATGTCTTTCAATTAAGTTTTCGACTGGTGTGAAAGACGAGCGCGAGTGCAGAGGTGATAAGGAGGAGAAGGAGGAGAGGATGAGGCGAAAAAGAATGGAAATAAGAATAAGTGAGAGAAAAGCGTGGAAAAGAGAGGCGCCGCGGCGAGATTGCGACGAACAAGTGGTTAATTACGAAAGCTCCTCGATCCTCTGTTAAACAGCGTCGACGACTCGACCCTGCAGAGAGAAGTTCTCGGCTTTCGATTTAAAGCGCGAGACAGAGCCGAACAGATGAGCTGGACCAGGAGTCTTCCTCTCTCGTTTCACCGGCTCCATCGACCGTTTCTCGCCACCCTGAGCCGGCAAACTCGGACGTTCTTTGCACCATGAAAATGAGCCGAGAATTGACTTTGTTTATTCTTTTCTGTCGGATGTTTGTTCTCCAAACGCAGCTCTCCCGATGCATCGTTTCGTTATCACCATCGCTGCTGCTGAACGACTGTCTTCGTCTTACAACTGAAATGGAAGTGGAAGCGACGCGATAACCTCTGACATCACGACTTGATTACGCTATTCGCAAGGAGACTAAAGTTCGCAAAGCTTTTATTCCCTTACATACTCGCATTATTTCATCAGCTTGGATAGACCCGGTTTTATTTACGATGGTTATAAATCCGAGTATACGCTTCGATGAATTATATCGCTGCATTCGTGCCAATTAGAAGCTTAAACTTAATTATTCTCCTACTCTGATAGAGTTGCGAATTTATGCGTATCCGGAAGCTGGTCTTGGCGTTTTATAGGAAAAATCGCAACGTCGCCATGAGGGTTGCGAGCCGGTTGAGGATACGCGAAGGGTCAGATGCGTGCATCACCGATTCGATCCATCTTTATCACACATGTAGTTCATGACCAGAAGTATAACAGGTGCAAGTAGGAAGGTGCACTTCTCAGCCGTTTCCAAGGAATTAATTAAATTAATTATCCATTGATCAGTAATCAAAATTAAAAATTAAAATTGCTGATCAAAATTTTAGTGCTTTCATGTGCAACAATTAGTAGCTTGACGTGAACGTAAAATGCACATGAACTCGCTAAAATTTTGATTATCAATTTTAATTTTCAATTTCGATTATTTATCAATTGATTATTCATTTAATTAATTTCCCGGAAACGGCTGAGAAGTGCACCTTACTACTAGCACCTGTTATACTTCTGGTCGTGACCTACACGTGAGTTAAAGATGGATCGAATCGGTGATGCACGCATCTGACCCTTCCCATGTGAGACAAGGAAAGCATCCCACCAGGTCGATCTCTCCGATTTAATTTCTGTGTGTAACATGTTGTAGTGGATTAAAAACTAAGCGACACGTATTTTTTCCAATCTGCCAATAAACACTTTGAGGGGGTGAAACCACCCTCCAACGTAAGACTTGTCAAGGCGAGTTTTGGCAGTTTTTTATTTCTAATTGAGAAAACTACATTTTCCATTTCTCTCATTTCAAAAACTGCAAAATCACCCCTTGCCCCCCCCCCCCCCCCCCCCCCCCTCGTCAGAGACTGCTTCTTAAGTTGGGATCAAGCGTAGGAGAAATTCGGATTTCAAGCCCGAGGTGAAACGGTTGGATCGAGGCTGCGGAGTGGCGTTATTTTTAGTATTTTCGAACCTCGGGATCGTGATAAGGAATAAGTGAATCTTAAAAAGCGAATGACGCGCGGAGGGCAGGTTGAAACGTGTAATGCACGTGCCTGTGCGTCCCACACTATTGCAGGTGATATTCGGTGAACGCGAGACGAGGAGGATAATGTATGTTGATAGGGCTTAATTATATTGGAACCAAGAATGCATTTTATCTGAGAGTGCAGGACTTTGGGTCTTGTTGGTTTAAAAGGCTAACATATCCTCCGCACGACTGAACGAACCTCTCTCCTCAGCCACGGAGATAAGGCCTGAAAGGTTGCACCATTAAAGGTATCTCGATAGTATAGAAGAAAAGAAGAGAAAACGAAGCGACGCCCGGCTCCGAAGAGAGAAAGAGAAAGAGAGAGAGAGAGAGAGAGAGAATTAGGGAGAAAGAAAACAAAAAGGCCCGGTGACGGACGCCCGAATGAAAAAGAGGACCTTTCAGAGAGGTCCTTCGGATGGCTCCTGCGGAGAGATAAGTTATTATATCTAAATAATTATCCAACGTGTCTCTTCCCGGCTTCCATATCCTTATACCTTTCCTCGCTTGTATGCATAACCGATCCTTCATCCATCACGATATTACATCGGATCGTTCCGACTTCTCAGTCATGTGCACCAATTTCTATTCTTGATGTTTGTTGTTTTGGGTTTTTTTTACCCTCGTTTTTTACTTAGGTATAACGCCACCGAATTAGGTGGACTTGATTCATTTTCCCTAATTTTAGTAACCCGAATTGATCGCAGGTGGAAGTTTACCATTTTCTTTGAGAATTTTTTCTCATCCCGGCTCGATTGGGTAAATTTTTTTGACGGCAATTTAAGCATTTTCTTTTCGCAACCTTCGACGAAATTCGCTGTTTATCTGGTAATGAAATTTAATTAGAATATCCAATTTTCGGAAATCCATTTCATTTAACTGGGAAAATTAGAAAGTTGAAAAATTGAGAAACGTTGAACAGTAGAAATGTGAAGTAAGAAGAAGAAGAAGAAGAAGAAAAAAAAAACGAAACACTCTGACGATTTTATATATTGGCTCGGCCAATTCTTATTCGTTTTGACAATTTCACGTTTTGCCTTTCTCTTCTTCAACCCTTTTACGTTTTGAATGATTTCTATTTCTCTACTTCTACATTTTCACCCACACTCGTTTCATTGTATAAAAGTGATGACGTTACAATTGATGTAAGTAATAGAAAAAAAGATTTAACCACGAACCCTGATAAATTAAAAAAAATTTATCAATGGGGAAAACGCTCATCTTTTGACGGAATCTTTTTTTTGACCTAAAATTCTATCGAACATGTCAAAATAAAAATTCCCTGAAAGTTGCAGCCCTCAAAATTAATATTGAGTACTTTCTCTTAGCGCGAAAAGATTTACTATCAAAAATACACGTAAATTGAGATTTTTTTTTTTCAAAATTCTATATTTTTGCCGTATTTTATGCTATGACATCGAACCAGTGTTCCTTCCATCGAATCCTTGCAACAAAAATGTGGCGATATAAAGGGAAAATCGATATTTTATCAAATTTGATTCGATAATCCTTGAAAAATTCATACCACAAATAAATTGAGGCTCATTATCTCAAAAAATCTCGATGTGATAGCATATAGCGCCGCAAAGATATAAAATTTTGAGAAAAAAAAAATCTCAATCTACGCGTATTTTAGATAGTAAATCTTTTCACGCTAAGGGAAAGTACTTGATGTAAATTTTTAGGGCTGTGAATTTAAGGGAATTTTTATTTCGACATATTCGATAAAATCTTAGGTCGGAAGTGAAGAAAGAAAAAAAAAGTTGTCACAAACGAATCACCTTAAATTATATATAAGGGAGAGGCAGGCAGAACGGTGTAGAGGGGGGCAAAATGGGATACCCTTAAAATTTCATAAAAAAATCTTGTTTTTCAAAATGTTATTTAATTAGTCAAAAATGATTTCTATAAACATTATTGAGCATTATTTAAAACTTTCAAAAATCAAAAAAAAAAAAAAAATTTCTCTCTTACGTTTGAAAATCGTTTTTATTTTCTTTGGTTACAATTACAAAGAAAAAACAAACATAGATTGAGGATATTTGAGTCCTCGTAAACTAAGTATTTCACTAAGTACCCCGTTTTGCCCCCCCCCCCCCCCCCCACCCACCCCCAACCCTGTATATAAATCTGTCAAATTTGTCACAAAAAACATTCCTGCGAAGATTAGTTGGACCGTTGAACACTGGAACAAGTAATACGGTTCAACGAAAATATTCGCGTTTTATCGCGGAGAAACGTGATGGGAGGCGATCGATCTTTGGGGTATAAATAATTACGGTGACAAGTAACAAGCCCGGTTAGCCATAATATTGCATACAATGTTACCTCGGGTATAAAAATGTGCATCCGAGCCTTGCGGTCGCGAGTCGTAATAATTTCCTCGCGGCAAATAAACCCACACTCGTGGCTGTTTTTCCTTATTTTCATTTTTTTTTTCTTAACATTCTTTTACCTTTTATCGAAGGACAAATTGGCTCTTTTAAAGGCGAGCCGGCGGCCAGGGGTGGCCGTATTTGCGATATATCCCCCTTTCGGGGAATCTAGCCTCATAATTTCAACTCCCGTCAGAGACTCGGCGTGTTTTAGCCTCGTGTTATATAAAGTTTTTTACCCCCGTGCGAGAGCAAGGGGTGATATACTGGTCGATTTAAACGGAATATTAACATCTCACTTCAGCCGAAAGAAAAAGAAATAAAATAAAATAATGATTCCTAACCAACAGGCTCCTTCGCTTCAAGATCCCTCGGGCGTTTTCTTCTCAATTATTCAAATATTCGCGGGTCGGAGTCGCGCGCGGTGTTCTTCCGCGTGATAAAAAGGAGAGAGGCGGCGTTTTGTCTCCTGGCCTTTTTTTCCAAACGAGACGTTAAAAACGACGCCCGGCATTCCGTGTTCGAAATTTCGTGTTCAAGGACCGGGAATCAAGGCACGAGACTGAAGCGACGGCGCTCCGTGGCTGGCCTCCGATAACTTCGAGAACCTGCGTATCTACGGGCGCTTCGTTTCATTTTATTTCATTTCTCCATTAATATATATCGCCGCTATCGCCCGTAATAAAGCGATTCAGATTTACAGCCAGCTTCAGAGGTTCTTCTACCAAACGAGCGCTCCTCAGTCGGCTGACCCTCGTCTCTCTCTCTCTTTCTTTCTCTCTCTCTCAACTCTACGCTCAGTCATAATTTCTCACAAGAGCCGAAGAATGAAGAAGAAGGATAAGGAGAAGAAAAAGAAGAGAAACGGGAGTTTGAGAATAGCCGAGAAGGTACGAGAGAAAACGTATAATAAATTGATTTTTCTCGCGGTCCGCCTTCCAAGCGCATCCACTGGAAATTAGACGCGCGAGGAGTTAGAAAAATCGGTGAACCTCGGTCTTCATCCTTGTAGTAGGTACGCCTACCGCAGGGACACGCGACACTCTCGACGCAGGTCGAGCAAGTCCCTCGGGGAGATCGTAAGCCGATTATATCAACCTAAATATTAAGACTCGCGGGGCGAATCAGAAAGCCGACGAGCGAGCCGCTTAAGGATTGACGCTAGCGCGCTGCGAGAAGGAAACTAATTTTTTCTCATTCCTCGCGGCGTATTTCTTGACGCAGGAATTTGACAACGATCTAGCTTTCGAAAAATGAGCGAGACGTGAAGCGGGAGAAAAGACACGTGTCTTCTTCCCCCGAAATTTCACGTGGAAATTCTAACCTTCAACCTGTCGCATCGACGCGACGCTTCGGATTTAACGCCCTGTGCAGTTCAGGCAGGCGGCGTCACCCGGAGGACGAATTCGTGCGGACCGCGGAGCGAGGATTAAGCATCTACATACCTACTCATGCCGGCGCAGCTTCCGAACCCTGACATTCGTTGCAACAGATGTTACGAAATTCCTAAGGCCCGCGTCTTCCGCGAGCCGCATTGCGCCGCTAGCGCTATATCTGATTCCGGTTCTGCAGCCTTTGGCTCTGCTCAGACGGAGAATTAGGGACTATAAGGATTCCAGGATCATCGAGGAGGAGCCGAGCCGCCTAGCTCGCATTTCTCGCGAATTGTTTACTCGAGGGGAACAACTTCGGTGGCGTCCATTTGTCGTCAGTCGACGTGTCTATCCCAGGCTGAATGGTAGTTCGGAAAAGCTAACAGGAACACTTTATTCTTGTGTAATTTCACTCCCTGAATCCGACAAAAGTTGAATCGAATCGATATCTCGAACGGTTCGGTAGATGTGACGACTTATGTGACAAAATATGGAGAAAAGCAAAAAGTGAAAGACGAAATTGAAAAAGAACGAGGATAATAAATCAAGATAGAAAGTTAGTGCTTTGCTGTTTCTGACTAGCTCTTTCAGTCTCAGAGTCGGTTCGAACTTAGCTGGCCACTTTTTCCGTTGCGATTTTCTCTGCTGATTATGGCAAGAGTTGAATCAAATCGATACGTCGGACCGTTCGCAAGATACACCAGTTTTTGTAGTTAAATACGGGAAAAACAATGGAAACTTGTACAATGGGTGAGAGAAACTTTGTACTTCGACTTCGGATGACGTAGCTTCGTAGATGCCGACATTTTCGTGTCCAGTTTTTCTCCCTGATTCCAATTTCAGCTGAACGAAGTCGGTATCTGGAACCGTTGACGAGATATTTATGATTCGGTGGTTAAATATGAGGAAAACAAGCCATCGACGTGGCGTAAGTTGGAAAAAGAGCGCCGTGCATCCCGAAGGTGCGTTAACCCCTTGAGCAGAAGCGGAAGGAGCTGGCCTTCTTTGATGATCAACCATGTGAAAATTCATTCTTGATATATTCTCGGCAGGGCCGAGGGCTAATCTTGAACTATTTACTCGTCAAGGCATAGAGCCGGGAGTATTACATCCATGTATATCGTTACGAAGCAAAGGTAAGGAAGAAGGTGTCCGCGCGATGCAGCCGCGATGCCAGTCAAAGCGTTTAATCTTCCCCCCCTTCTCTCCATATTTCTCTCATTCCCCATCTCGGCGGCGTCGAGGCTGCTCATCTTTTCTTCATTGTCCTGTTTTAATAAATAATTTGATTGGACGGGTACTCGAGCCCAGATAACCGCGCGGGAGCCTCTCGAGTGATTTACGTCTCCAGAGCACACATGTGCAGTGTTATACCTGCGCGTTCCGATACTCCGGATGGCTCAATGCTCGGGACGCCGGTCCGGGTCTCGAGTTGGCTCTAAAACGCAGGTTACAAAAGTTTTGTGAGGCGTGTAGCTGTAGCATGCAAGCGCGTGTAATGATCGTGGGTCGATTTGACGGGAAATATACACGCGTTTCGAGAATTCCTCAAAAGATTCAATGGTCGTAAAACAAATCGACGAATATGAAAAGCCGCGCGGTCTCTTCAAATGTTTCGTAAAACATTGGTAACTATGACACACACTGGCACGTTTTCGTGTGTCCAAACGGTCGAAGCTCGGTGCCTCGATCCTCAGAGATTACCTAAAGGAAATAAATCTGGCAATTGGTTTGCTGATTAACGATCCACCGGAGCCCAAGACTCGGAAACACGTATTTCAAAATCAGTTACAAGCCTCGTCTTCAAATTTGAGGATGAGCACAAAGTTTCACCGTCGATTGCTGATCTGTAGAACTTCTGGAACGTCCGTAAGGATGGCTGGCCTATCAACTATGAGTTGATCGGTGCGGCGAGGTTGGCGCCCGCTCTGGCATTTCATAATCGTAAAGCTCCGGGGGCCTCCACGTACAGCTTATTACTCATTTACGTGTACCTGCAAGTCAAAATGATATTTATTCAGGCTTATTAGATGACAAAACATTTCTACGCGGTTCACGATAAGATCAACTGTTTCCACGGGGGGCAAGGAGGAGGAGAAAACGAGACAAAAAACCAGGAGACGCCGTGTCGCTTCCACCTCGGAGGAGAAGTCGAAGAAGAAGAAGAAGAAGGTGTAAACGGTAGTGGATAGTCGTCCGGCTGGTTTCACGTACACCTATGCGTGCTTCTTTGCTTCGAGAACCAGAGAAAGGGAAGGGGAAAAGCGGTACGTCTGAAAGTCGGTAACACTAGAGCTTTCAATGCGATCAACATTCACATATTATGACCGCTAAATTAGTCCCATCCCACAATCTTCTCCCCCCCCCCCCCCCCCTCACAAAAAAAGAACATGATTGATACATTTTACAGAGTGATTAATGCCCCGCGAAACTGAAGGAATTCTTCATCGGAGTTTAAGGTCAAGGTCCCTATGCCAAAATGCCATTTTTGACGTTGGCTAGTATCACCTAGTTGTTTGGCCTGACACACTCACCAAAGTCAGTCCGAGAACAATCGCTTCGGGTATAAATTTCTGAAAACAAGATAACATGGTTGGTTCGGATTTTTGACGATGGCAGTATGGTGTCGAAATTTTTTGAATTTTTCGACCGTTGTTATCCATTAAGTACAGGAAGTAAAACGATCTGAAGTGCTTGCCCGATCCCCCGTTGGATATATATTTGCTCAAATAATGGGGGACAATCTACTGCACGTACTGCACCAAGGAGAGAGATATTATTAGTCGGGAAAAATTGAGCATGAATGAAAATAAAAATTACAATAATAATAATAACATAAAATGAGCTGAGTAAGTAATAAATCCTGATATGAATGAGGGAAAACTTTGCAAAGGAAGTCATTTGGCAAGCGTCTGTCACGTGACGCGACAAGAAGGAAGGATCTCCCAGAAAATACTTGCCTCTCTATACGCACCCTGCTTACATGTTTATAGGCAAGAGTACATAATAGATTCGGGTATGGATATACGTTCTGTTCACTATAAAGGGAATGGTAACGAGTGAAGCGTTATGGCATATAAGCGTAACGATCGACGACGCACGTGAGGCCGCACGTCATACGCCATTATCTGTACACGCGTCTCCGGACGGGGGAGGATTTCTGTCCTCACTTTTCTCATTTGTCTATTTAATACCGCTAACTTGTTTCAAGGGGACGGTTAAACTATTTCAAACGAAATAATCCTGCGCATTTTACCCTGAAATTAATTCCCCATAGGTCTCTTTTAAAAAAAATTAAACAGGCTATTCAGCGATTCTGTTTATTCTGGAGATACTTTTGGCAGATACAAAGTGTCGCGAAATAAAATTATATTTCTGTACTATCTGTTCATAAATAAATCGATATTATTACTCCGATTCTATGGAAATTTAATTCGCTAAAACTCATACGAAAAAAACATCTCTTTCTTGGTTCGGTTTATATTTTATTCTCTCCACTAGGTGGCAGGAAACTTTTGAAAACCGTGATCCGAGCTGCCCGGTATTATTCAAATCAAAGGGGGCCACGTTTGCAGTGTACATACAATATACAGAAATGACGGGTATTAGACGTAAGCAGATCCTGGCTGCAGGCGTGTTTAAATGGCTGTACAAATATATAATATATATCCCCGAGTATACATACAAGGGTACAAATGGCACTCTGGGAGGGGGAGGGGGAGGGGGAGGGGGATAAAGCGAAGGGTTGAAACACAGCACACGGCCCTCGTATACGCACCGCCACTCGCTCGGACGGAAGTCGCAAGTCGTAAACTTCCGTACCGGGTGAAGTCGCCGCCCGAAAAGCAGCCGTGACCCCTGCTCTTGGGGCCCCGGGGCCCGGGCCCTACGGAAGTCCTTGTTTGCCATTCGGTTGCAATCGTGAAATAAATTGCCGTCTTTTCTCTCCCTACGATGCCGTGTCAGGAATAAAAAATCCGGGCGATTTTTTCCTCAGTCGATTGACCCCTTTGTTGCTGGTAATATCTAGTCAAACTGATACGCAAAAAATGTGTTACTTTCGAACCAAGTATATATATCGTAGATGATAAAAATATTTCACAAGGAAATCTCGACGCGGTCGGAACGGACTAAGAATAGTAATGAATACAAGCGAGGATACCTAATAGCGATACTAGCTCACAAAGAATCTTATGTCCCGCTTTGTTCGACGACGGTAATTTTTTTGCCTCGGCTGCATGTCTTGCGTATGCAGGCACGGGGTTAGCTGTAATACACATAATAGGTAGACCTTGCGCCTATAGCGAGGCTCGCGTGGGCCGTAATATCCCCCTGCCCCTCGGGACGACTCTGTTATTAGCTAATTATTCCACGCCCGGAATATGCGTCTGCTACTCATTTTCCCACCTTTATTCTTCAAGGCCTCGCGCGCATGCGCCGCCGCGAAGAGATTCCCTCATACTCACTAGCGGCTCTGAGTGGCATGGCGAGCGAGCGAAGCCGAGGCGACCGACGGCTCTTCATCGCGCACTGAACAAAGACTTTCCCCAACGCATAATTGAGACCCGCAAAAACCTCGCTCGCGAAATCGTGTGAAGGTATAAACCTCGCCGTCTTTTATTTTTTTTTTTTGTTTACCTCGGTTTTCCAAAAGAAAAGCTGTTCTCCGAGTCGGAAACCCCATTCAATATGGAGAACAAGAAAAAAAGAGAAATACTAGAGTTGAAGATAGGCGCAGATCGAAGTCCTGAATGGCTAAAGTTTAGACAGGTCGTCACACCGAATCGTCAAAACTCAAAAGTTACCAACATCACATATGAGGTTAACGCTTCACGGTTTATGTGAAGGTTTGTAACATTCGGAATTCGACCAACTCGGAGCGTCGACCATGTGGAACTCTGATCGATTTTCAACTTTTCTCACTCGAGGTTTTGACCATATGGAATTTTATTTGACCATTCGGTACTTGAATCCGCACCCAAGAGAACATCAGAGTCACATGAGCTAAGGCGTTCACAATGTCAAGAAATCGAAACCAAAAACAAAAGGAAAAAATGTGTGTTGAAAATGACAAATAGTGGGGGGCGGGAATTTTTCTTTTTGATTGGGGCTAAATTAGAGTTGTTTGACTCTGGCGGCGGATCGCTTAATGTAATCCAGTCAGTAAGGTATAAGTGGTTCACCTTGATCTCCCTCTCTCACCTGTCTCTTTCCTTCTCTCTTCATCTTCCCCTTCTCTCTCGCTCTCCATCTTTTTCTCGCTCGCTCTCCCCGCCGCAACGCCGAGCTTCTTCTCTTCTTGTGCGTGACCTCAGGGCAGTTGCAGACCGGCCCGCCCATTTGTAGCGCCCATGTCTGCCTGCTCAGCCAGCCGTCCGCGAAGTGATCTTACCTCGAAGCGTACGAGAAATCGTCTTACAGGGTTCGCGGTGGTAGCAGCTGAAACGCAAAATCAAATCTGTATTCTTCTTCTTTTGCGAATTTTCACGCCGATATGAAGGTAACGTGCGAAAACGCACGCGTGTCTTTATATTCCTGCAGATATTTCTTTCTGTTATGCAAAAGCTCGAAGAATATGTATAAACTGCTTCCTTCTTACTGAGGATATGATATCGTACGCAAGAATCGGACGAAGCGCGTCCCTCTCAATATTCGGGAACAAGATTTAAGCTCTTCTGGCTGCCCCTGGGAACGCGTAACTTATGCGCTCAGTGGTTGAGGCGGGAGCTCAGGCTCTTAGCCAGTCCTTCTCATCCTTTTATTTCGCTACATATCCGCGGCTGTTTCGTGCAGAGACCGAGACGCACGCCTTGCCTCGAGCTCGCGGTCGGACTTTAGAATATTTTGACAGGGCCTACTGCAGGAATTATAACTAGTCTGTGGGCACCGGCCAACCCCCGAAGATACTGCTTCGGTGAGGTTATCAATTTTTTATACCTTCAACGAGGCAGGGAAACAATGGAGTCGGACGTTGGCGCCGAGAAAAAAGTTTCAGTGTCTGCTCGTCGCGGGCTGAGTTAGTTTCCAACTTCCCAGAATCTTGCCTCGACACTTTTCCAGTCAGATTTTGTCCGCTCTTTCGAATAAAAGTTGAATCAAATCAATATCTTAAGCCGTCTCAGAGATATACTGTAATTTGTACTTAAATATGGGGTAGAAAAAAAATGAAGGATTCACAAGTTTCAGAGAGAAATTTGCTGCTTATTTATTCTCCAAGGTTGTTCTCGTTTGGATTTATCAGCTGATTATTGAAAATGTTGTAAGCAGAAGAAATTGTGACAATTTAAAACGATACATGTGGATTTTTTTGAAATTAGGACAATGTCAATAAAGATCACGAAAACATGCCACAGTTATAAACTCTGACAGAAGAATGAAGCTCGAATTCGTCTATGAATAGGGTGACTTTATTTTGAGGAACTACTAGCTATACGGGGTCTGAAGATTCTTTAATTTCCCATTAAACAGAAGGGCCTTGGCCCGCGGTGCACGCCCATCCCGTGTCCCATAGTCGGGCGGCGATAAAGCAAAGAAGAGCGAACGCCTGACGCCAAAGCACAATAAACCGCCATCCGAAATCGGGTGATTTAAATAAATTTACATCCGTTTGTGATCGCATAAATTTCAGTTTATCCAAAGAATCCTCTCTCTTTCTCTAGCCCTTCGTCATCTTTCAGCGTGCACGGGGTAGAGCCTATAAAAAGTGGAAAACTGAATAAAAAAAGAAGAAAAACCGTTCGAATGACTCACTGACTGTCATTGTCTCCTCTTCCGGAAACGCTGAACCATGTTGATAATAAAACTTGCATGCATGACAACGAAGTTATAACGGGGAGCGGCGGAGTAAAAATCATGTAAAGGAATGACGAACGGCAATCACGGGTTGTTCGTGATTTACATCGGACTGAGAGACATGCGCGTGATAAGCTGCTGAGCTCGAGGAATCTCATCCAGCATCATAACCTCAAGAGTTCAGCTTATACATCCAGCTTATCATTCACGGCCTGAGCGAGCGACTGAACCGTAAGAAGGGGGACACGCCGAGTATCGAGGCACTCTCTGCATGCCGCGTTCTGCAGCAGCTATTGGCAAATTATTACGAAACACTGTCAAAACAGTGGATTTATTTGAGCAGGAGTTCTTATTGATGTTCGGGACTGAGAGTCCGTGGGCTGCGCCGCGGGTGGCTCAGACAGCAACTACAACGACTATAAATTTTCCCAACCCAATATCGTACCCAGAACGCGTTAAATCGTCTCATCCAACCGTCACTGATGGTTTCCTATTCGATACAAGGTTCGTACCTACTCCTTTTGCCCAGCCCACCTTGGTGGTGGGTGAAAAAGAACGAGACCGACGAGACGGGAGCAAAGGAAAACGAAAATTTGTCAGGGGTGCAGCACAACTGGGGTCAACGTTATTCATAAATTTCGACCAATGGTGGGTTTCACTCTCTGCGTTGAGTACATTCGTCATTTACTATTGGCCCTTGTACTTCGTGTGAATCGACACTCTTTTCGAAGATTTATTGAAACCACTCTTAAACCGTCATTCAGCTGCATTCTAAAGATGTGAACAAGAATCGCACACAGGTAACTGGTTTCCTTCGTTATTTGTTACGTACTCGACCAATATAGTTGTCTGCAGAAAAGTGTCCCTTTTTTGGAAGATTTTTGAAAGACCTGGTACTACAGATGCTGAGAAACTAATATCGTTTTTTGGGTAATCTAAAACGGATGAATAGTTTGAAAGATCCTGTTTTAAGATCGTTATATTTATCAAAAGCTTGGGTCGGTTCTCACGCGATTTTGACACGAGGATATACCGATAGCAGATAATATGGAGT
The DNA here is from genome assembly GCF_021155765.1 of Diprion similis. Taxonomy (NCBI): domain Eukaryota; kingdom Metazoa; phylum Arthropoda; class Insecta; order Hymenoptera; family Diprionidae; genus Diprion; species Diprion similis. Next base: position 19,102,926 of record NC_060114.1, read on the forward strand.
CGTGTATAATAGAAAGGTGTGAATAAAAGAGGTTGGTAATTGATGAGGTTGTCGCCTTTGGCTCTTTATCAGTGTCTTTTGAAGTGAGTTGGTACTAGGTACTCCACTTATACCTTGTATACATCAAATAGATACACGGATTGGTGTATCGTTGAAATCAACGTGACAATATGTCAGCGATTCAGATCAAAGAAAGCCCAACGATCCTCGTTCCTCCGTTCCCTCAACTTCCGTTTCCGGTTCTTCCACCTTAGACTCGGTTTTTACCCGCAAGTTTCAAATCCGTCAAAGCGGCGATACACGGTGACGCTAAAAGAAATTTACAACGGCGTATATTTGAGATGAGATATTCGCCGTGAGGGATTGTGCGTATATAGAGCGATGAAGCCTGCGGGACGAAGTAAAAACCATAGATCGATCAATCGAACAGACCGCACGAGAAAGAGTCAGCAGTCTGTTGGCAGTGGTAGCTGCGCAAGAATAAAACACCCCGAGGCTCCATCCGGAAAATATATTTCCCAGTGTGAGAGAGCATGATTTTTTTCATCTCATTTTTTAGCTTCTCCTCCAAAACCTTGATCTTCCGATCAAGGATCACGTTATACCTACGTCACTGTTGCCGACTTGTTGAATCCGAAAAATTGTTCGTCCCATTCATGGTGGTTTGAGAATGAAGAATAATCGGCGAAGGTCTCGTAATTTCTGGACTGAGTCCATTAACCCCGAATCCCAAATGGGAAGTGAACCGAAGGTACGACTAGGTTATATCAAGGTAGATAGGAAGGTAATCACGATCAGTTTATACTTCTCATGTAGGTAATTCGACGGGAGAGGAGACTGCCGTTAGTGTCAATAGGTCCTCCATTATCGATCGTGTAGTTCTTATCGTCAGGCATGGTAGCTATTGTGCAGCCATACGTCCACCTTGACTACGTGCCGCTCCTGCACCGTTTCGAAGTGTGTGTGTGTGTGTGTGTGTGTGTATCTATGTGTGTTAGACGGTGTACATCCATTAATAGCCACTAAAGTGGACACAAAACTATTGAATTACTGGGCACAATGAGCAGAGAACACAACGACAATAACAGAACCGAGGATATATATGACAGCGGTAATGATAATGATACCTAACCGTAATGACAATGTATCGATGCACAAAAGGGGCGAGGGCTGAAAGGCCTCAGCAGGTGAGACTGCAAAGGAAGATGAAGGAGATGAGGTGAGGAGAGAAGGAGGAAATGAGGAAGAACAGGAGGGACACATAGTGCGAGAGAAGGAACGAAGGGGGGGGGGGGGGCAGGGAGGGAGGGAAAGATTCGTTTCGTTTGCTCGTTGCGTCGATGCCTGCGGGATTATATACGACGGCGAACGACAATACGTTTCTGAGATCACTATCAGACCACTATTGTCAGCCATTAAAAATACCTCCTCAACATTTATTCGGCAAATAAATCTCTAACCCGTGGAATGTACCTCCCTCCTCCTCCTCCTCCTCCGTCTCCTTCTCAGATTCTCAGCCTCTCCTCGTCTTCTCTCGCTCTCCCTCTCTCTCTCTCTCTCTCTCTCTCTCTCCTTCATCTCTCGAATCCGACCATTGGGCTGTCTTTGATACTCCCGAGGTCCCGCCTCTCTGACCGCAAGTGGATCGTCGTTTGTTCCTGATCCCTGATTCCAGTCGCTCCCGCAGCTCATTCCTTGTACATCCTTTCCCTTGGAACGCCGCGGTTATGCCGCGCGCGACTCATTAGTTGAACCAACTCTCCGTTATATCGTCCAATTTGTCCGGTTGCCAGCCAGATTGAGATTTAAAACAACGCGAACACCTCGCGCTGCTCGTGGTTTTAACATCGACGCGCAGGTTTCGAATAGCTGATTCAAATCACCCGCCCTTTTTTCCCGCCATACGAATCTCTCCCGCCGTGAATTTCATCAACCTGTCTGCGAACTTTGGTACCTTCGATTCACGCCGCTGATGCTTAGGGGCTGGAAAATCACGATTGAATGACGGAAGCTCGGTGTTTTGATGTTCGAGCTCAAAGCCTGCAGATGACAATCTCCCCCTTGATTCTGAGAAACGTGTATTTTTTAAGCTCTTACAATGTCTGGAAGATGTTTCTGCTCAACGAAGCGTTAATCTTTGACAACGATACCTTCTACACCCAGAGACGAACTCAACCGAGCTGAGTTGAATCGAGTTGAGCTGAGCTCAGTTTAGCTCAGAGCTGCACGCTTGTTTACGAGAACGCAGTGCAGCCAACCAACCGTGGATAATAATTAGTCTAATTAATCTAGAAACTAGTTTGGTTTCACATTATATGAACATTATAGGTATATATAATATATACACATAATTATACCGATGTTGAGATGCAGGTGGAATAATATTATGTAGATGATCCCTGAGTGATAAAAGTTTCATGGGATGATCTTTAAAATGGAGAAAAAACTATGGAAACCCTTAGAAATCTAGCGGGCTTCCATACTCAGTGGAAAAACAATTACCAAGGCTAAGTCTTGGGTAATATTTAAGAAGGGAATTTAATGGTGACCTTTGAGATTTTACCTTGAACCTCATATTCACAGTTATTGTGAGATCAACTTTGATTTTTTGAACAGGGACCCCCGTTTCTGGTGTGGGGATCGGAAAGAGCTCGAAGCTTTACGTTTAAATGTGTGTTAAGGTCTAAGGTCAACGCGATCTTTACGGCTCAAAGAAAGGTTAAAATCACACTTGGTAACAATACCGCGGATAATCTTGAGGATCCGCATCTCACGCAAGATGTTTCACACAAAAGTTGTCAGGTTTGGTCAGGACGATCTGACTAGCTTTTGAAAGTTGATCTTGAAGTCAATCTTTTGTAAAACTTCCTCTCTTTCCGATACTGACACCAAAAATAAAGATTCCCATTTGAAAAATCAAAGTTTATCTCAAAATGATCTTGAAGATGAAGTTTAAGATCAAATCAGAGGCCACCACTGAATCCCTTATTAAAAATGACTTAAGATTTAACCTTGGTTCTGTTTTTCACCGAAACTACCTAAATTTCTCTGGGTTTTCACACTGTTTCCTCTACTTCTATCTACATATTCCACTCGTCTCTGAAATCCAGGGTTAAATGGCGGCTGGCAAGAAGCAGCGAGATGTTCGAAAGCCGTAAAGACGAGATCCGAGTGACTGCGTGCACAATGGCCAAGACTAGTTAGAGGTGCGAGATAAGTTGGATGCTGAAGTCTACCTTCGCAATGAAATTCAGAGGCAAAGGTTCCCCAGCCCATAAACTTCGTCTAGCCTTTAGCCCCTCGTGCGCTTATTGTTGAGCCCATTGTTAACCGCGTACATATGAGAAAATTTCTCTACAGTATGAATAGCTTCAACGGCTCTCACAGCATCCGGAAGGAGAAATTCTTATTTGTATTGGAAGGTTAGCCCCAGAGGTGGACCATTCTTTGATGGAACCGCATACATTGACAATTACTGGTGACTAAAAAAACTTCACGTGACTTCTGCATGAACTTGGTCGACTTTAGAAACTCGACCTTATCTGTAAACGATTTCAACTGAAATCCCGTAACTGCTCGACTCCTCGAGTGACTTCACATCAAATCGAGCTACTTCAACGAGTGACTTTAAACGACTTACCATCATCATTTCATGCGAACTTTACTAGACTTCCGGTCACATATGACGTGAATCGAAAATAGAATTTTATGTACAGTCCACACCTGAACTGAACTATCTTTAATTAAATGAACATGGATACAGAAAATATGCAATTTTTGGAACTGATGCAGAGCTGCGGTCGAAAGCAACGGTTAAAGTACCCTCGAAGAAAATCACCTACGAAACCGCAACTTCTGCCGAATCAGAAGAAGATTCTAATCAAGTTGCATGACAAGTCTAACGACTCATTGTAAATAACTGTTTTATCGACATAAAAACCAGCGTGTGAGTTTGGCGAGGTTTCCAAACATATTTCGTCGAAATGTCGGGTTGGCCCGATGACAGTATTATAGACCTAGCTGGAGGTTGGAAGGCGTAGGAAATAGTTTCGAGGAAAATGTTACCGGAAACAATCTGCTCTTGGTAGAGCGCGTGTACCTCTACTCTACTCCTATCGTGCGAAGGTGGGAAGATGAGGATGAGGATGAGGATGAGGAGAAGGAGGAGGAGGAGAGGGAGGTTGGCGAGTTCGAAGGGGTGAGTGAGGTGAGGCAGAGGTACACAGAGCCGCATAGCAAGGCTCCCGGCAATGCGGGAGTGAGCGTGACGGAGTAATTCAATTTGAACTCGGCGCGGCGTCCCGGCGCTCGGCGTCGCTTCTCGATCGATGCCGCAAATATTAGCCGCCGTTTCGTTACGAGTTTCCCGTCTCTTGTAGGTACATGTTACACAGGTACAAGCCCTCCTCGTCCTCTCGTTGTGTAGGTACGCTCCGCTGCCTCGATTTTCAAGTATTCATCATGTCGTGCCTAAACAGCGTCAAAATATCTTCAAATTCTTTGAATCACGCGCCAATCGTTACTGTTGTAAAGATTCTTCGAGGTTAGGTCACGTCCCAAAAAACACTCTTGATACATGACTAAATCCAATCATCAAAACTCGATTTTCAAGTATTTATCATGTCGTGCCTAAACAGCGTCAAAATATCTTCAAATTCTTTGAATCACGCGCCAATCGTTACTGATGTAAAGATTCTTAGAGGTTAGGTCACTTCTCAAGAAACAGTATTGATACATCATTGAAGACAATCATCAAAACTCGATTTTCAAGTATTTATCATCTCGTGCCTAAACAGCGTCAAAATATCTTCAAATTCTTTGAATCACACGCCAATCGTTACTGTTGCAAAGATTCTTAGAGGTTAGGTCACTTCCCATGAAACAGTCTTGATACATGACCGAATCCAATCCTCATAACGTTGTGAGTTATGAATACTTGAGTAAAATATTTTCGCAATTTCCTTGTTGTCATATGTAGAGTATAAAAGTGTGATGGATCACTGCGTTGTGCCTGGGAAAGGCGTAAAGACCACTAAAAGGACATTACAGTGAAAGACGTAAACAAGTGGAGAGATGAGTGGACAAAGAGAAAAGGAAAGATATCGAAGGTACATACCTTGATGTACAGACTTTGCTTGAATGAAGAGCGTCTACCAGGGTTAGTCAGTCTGCCTAACGAACAAGGTAACATCCATACCTAGTCGATGAGACACCTTGACCATTAAATGGTACATGAACCATGGGAACCATATGCATATTTATTTCCCTGAAATACGTGAGATCATCGAACTTCCGCGGTCAGATGTCGCGGGATACTTGATGCGGTTTTATTTTCCATCTATTCGGAAGAGAGAGAGAGAGAGAGAGAGAGAGAGAAACGAGTATATTTTTAATAGCTAACTGGACTTGGCGCGGTTATACTAGAAAGTTGATCGTCAGCCTCGAATCTCGATTCGTTGAATTCAAGTTTGTCATCGTTTATAAACTCTACTCGTAACTAGTTACGGCCAATGATGTGTTGACGAGAAAGTTTCTTCTTTGACTTTAAAGAGTGAAGAGGAATTGCCGAATTTCTATGAGAAAGGAGCGAAAATTAATTCCTTGTTTCAGGCATATTTTTCTTTTTCTTTTATTTTTTTTTCTTTCTTGCTTCTTTTTGTTTTCTATACATCGCACGCGTCCAAAATACGCAATTACCTTTGCTAGTGTATATATCTCGTTGTATGAGTAGTTATATAAGCAATTCGAATTCGATCGCTATAACGTGGATTCCCAACGCGCCAGGCTGCTTATCGTATTTTACGGTTATTGCAGAGAAACACCTCCTGTATACATATGAAAGCCGTTTCGTGTTTTATTAAACCTAATTTTCTATATCTGGATTCGAATTGTGAAGAGAGGAATTTGCAAAATCAAAATGACGGAAAAAAAACGTTAGATTTAATAGTCCGATTCGAATTTCAGTACATTGACATTCCTCGATAATAAAATCCTAAAAATTCGCCGTCGAAACATGTGATGAATTTTTTTTTTTCTATTCTTTTCTTTCATTCTATTCCTTTTAAGATATAAAATATACATACCTACATGGCAACAGCGATTCATCTTGTATTTTAATCTCCCAAGCAGTACCGTGTAGAGCGATTTGAATATTTTTCATACCGCCGCCATTAAGCAAACGAAAAACAAAAACGGAGCTCTTCTGTACGGAGACGAAAATTCATTCGAAAAAAAAGGAGAGAATGAAAATTGAAAAAAAAAAAAAAAAAAATCAATACAAAAAAAAAGGAAAAAAAACAGAAAGAAAAACACAATTCAACAAACATAAAACAAGGGAAAAAAAGGCATCAAAGGTATATCTTGACCTAGAAATGAGGCGTGCGGAGTTGTTAAAAATTCAAAGAAGTTAGGAGAGCATAAATGAAGGGGCGCAGCTTTTCCAGCTGCTGCTGCTGCTGCTGCTACTGCTTACGCTTCTGCTTCTGAGGCATGATTAAAAAAGCACCGAGAAGAAAAAAATCCCCGGTTCAACCACCAGAACCCCGCTCTCTACGCTCTTCTCATCGTCACCTGCAGTGCACGGCTTTCCCTTTGTGCAGCGAAGGGCTGCGATGCACCACCATTGCATCGACGCGTCAATGCACACACTCGAAAATCACTGCAGAGCATTAGACGTGTGAAGGATACACACGTTGCTAAAGCTAGAATCACGAGATTGAAGCAAAACAAAAAAAATTAGATAGAAATAAAAATATAATATTGAAGTCGAGATAAAAAAATGAAATGAAACAAAAAATAAGAAGAAGAAAAAGGAACGTCTCAAAGGAGAGAGCAAAACATCTATAAAAATAGATTATTTCTAGGAAACGGTATATTAATTTCCAATGGGGTGGAATAATATTTTATCTCGAGTATAAGACGACGCGACTCCGTCAGGCTCGCGCAGAATATCCAGCGCTCTGGATGCCATGAATTTGATTTTCATGTGACCACGCCTCGCGTATACACGTATATATATATGTGTATGTATGTGTGTATGTATAATATTGTATATACTCGTATATTTACATGGTGCAACCCCTGCAGGCTGCGATACATCCTAAAATTGATTCGACGTATTACGGTACCATTGAAAATCAATTTCGAAGGAAGTTTGAGGGGCTGGCTTGCAACCCTCGACTAGACGAGTGGAAAAATGTATACCTACTATAAGAACACGCGTATTGCTTTATACTTGACTGAAGGTGAAATTTTTTTGTTACCGCGTAATGTGATTGAAATCAGTCGAAATTGATGTCGGATAAACATGAAACATTAGATTCTATTTTACTGTACAATTTGTAGTTACACGAGTGAATTTCACAAGCTTTTTAACTAAATGAAACTTTTTTTTTTATTCCATCCTGTCATTCTCAGGGAATGGCGTTTATCTTGCGATGAAAACAATTATTATCGATCAGTGAGTAACACGTGTTAAGTCTGGAGAAAACTTTCTTATCGCGATTTCGTGGAAATACACACTGTAGAGGATAAAAGAAAAGGCGAACCTTGATTAATTGTTCTTCTTTCAGAAAATAAACATCCGAGTACAGATCGAGCGATTCTTTGTGAAATAATCGATTTTATACAAATTTTAGTTCATTGTTCTAGAACTGATAGTTTGAGAAATTCTCAATAATAATTGTGTGAAAACTGGATACATTTGTTACCAACATTATAACAAGAAACTGGGATTGAAAAAAAAAAATACGAATCATTCCGATCTGTCTGATTTCTCAGTTGTTTTGTTGCAACGGCAAAGAAAAAACTGAAACTATTAATAAAAGCTTATATGATACTAATACTTTGTTTCAAATTGATTTTGATTGGTTAAAATGTATTAGATTCATCCGATTTTACTCTACGATGACTTATTTTACTCGGAAGATCACTTTGTACATATTTAATTCACCATTTTGTCGCGGGAGCTTTTTAAATCGGTCTTACCGACTGGGCTGAAATCGGATGTATGTATTTAGTGAATAGAAATTGGGAAATTCTTCTTCTCGATATCAATGAACTTGAAGATAAAATATCTTTCCAGCTACCGAGTTAGAATTAAACAAAATGTCCCGAATTCGTCGCGCGAGCTTTTTCGATCGATTTTACCGACCGGGCTGAAATTGAATGAACGTATTTCGTAAATAAAAATTAAAAAATTCTTCTTCTCGATATCAATGAACTTGAAGATAAGATATCCTTCCAGCTACCGAATTAGAATTACACAAAATGTCCTAATTTTGTCGCGGGAGCTTTTTCGATCGATATTACCGACCGAGGTGAAATCGCGATCAAATCGCCGAGCGAATCGATTCCCGCGAAGGTTGCGGCGAAGACTCGCCTCGCCTCGCCTCGCCTCGCCTCGGCTCTTCGGGCAGGTAGAGGAAGAAGGTATGCGGCGCGCATTCGTTCGGCGTCGGTGTCGCGAGCGTCGGGGGCGTCGCGAGGAACCGCGAACATACTAAACCGCCCGGCGACCCGCGTCGCGCGACAGTCGGTTCGGAGTCTCGCCCAAGGCAGAGGCAGACAGGCTAATACATATTTGCGTGGCGATTAAAATCGGCGATAAAAAATATCTCACAAGTACATTTATTTTCATTTCTTCTTTACCTCTCGCTCCCTTCTCCGTCTTCATCTTTCCATCTCTTCCTCTTCTTATCTCGATCTAATCCCTCCTCACGTCTCCCATGCTTAAATACACACGAATATATGTTGCATATATACATACATGCATCTAACATAAACACAGACGTAAGCACGTTATCCACACCTGAATCTCAAATATCCATTGAATCTTATTTATATTTATTCGAAAGTTATAATCCGGCGATATAAAAGAAAAGAAAAATTAATAATTCTCCCTTCGTTGGCCTGATGAAAACAATTCGCATCAAACAGTCGAGAAATCTAGATCGTTTAATTGTTTCAATTAATACGTCGTAGTGTATGTTGTTCGAAATATAACAAGACGATTCCTTTATCGGTATTCCGCAATTATGAATAATGTGATAATGTGTATACACACATATATACGTATATAATTGCTGTGCTATACTACTATAACGATTAATCGATAATAACAATAATGATAATAGTAATCTGTCGATACAATAATTGTGCAAGTGAGGACGAGTGAGGATTTCACGTGTACATACATCTAAAACTGTGGTGTAAACTTGTCGATGATAGTTTATAATTGAAAGATAATAATAATAATAATAATAATAATAATAATAATAATCACAATCTGCGATTCCAATTTATGCGAGTATAATCGATTCGAATAAATTATCACACGTGGTTCAAGTGCTTAAGGAATTTGATAATTGATTTATTTTTTATTTTTTATTCAACTTTTTCTCTTTTTTGTTGACATTTTTTTTCGTTTCATGACTTTATTCCTAAAATTTTTTAATCAAACGATTCAAACGAAAAATTGTAGGGATACGCGATTAAAGCAGAGAGCGTAGATATATTTATAAATATATAAGGTGTCCGAATATGCGATGGTGGTGATGTTCGCCGATGGTTGTTGTGAGAATGTTGCGCAGTGAATTTTCATCCCGATTGTTAACACATGATCCTTAAAACGCACGTGTTTTTAGTGAATTTTTTAATAATTAGTTACTGTGACGAGCTGCGTTTTTAAAATGCACTAATTGCTCGTGTGATATAAAAATATCCAAGGAGTGAACGGCAGTGATAAATCAAAAACATAATCTTAAATCCCCGATGCGACTTTACAACGAGACAGAAAATTTATATGGATTTTTAAACACCCCGTCAATATCCACGGCGATAATTCGACTATAGGTGAGTGATTTTCAAATTATTTTCACAGTAAAACTTGGATTAATTTAACTTCCTGAAATAAAAAAGAAGGGCAAGTAATCTGCGTTGAAATTTAATGGAAAGGCATTCGACGAACGGTTTGGGCTCTGCGGAGGCTTGTAGGTTTTGATATTGCAAAACGTTCGTTTCCTTCCGGTGATCGAGATAGGAAAAGAGGTCTTTCCTTTGTTTTTTTGTTTTTTTTTTTTAAATTAATGCCATATTTCGGTCAACGTCTTGGAACGCGACGAAGAAAAAAAAAAAAAAAAAAAGAAGATGAAGAAACGAAAACGTAGAGAACGTATAAAGCAACGGAGCCGTTATCGCAGAATGTATGCACAGGAAAGCTGCTTGTTACTTATACATATACCTAAAAAATAACCTCGTGAAACTGTTTCCTGCCGATTGTGAGAAATGGGTTATCATCAAGGATCTCGAATATACGCGACATCGCACCAAATACGGATCAATTTTTCCGGTTCTTTATCATCGATGAGAAAAAACGAGTCTCAGCGGTAATTAAAAGTAGATCCGAGATAAGAATAAGGAAGGAAAGAAAAAAAAAAAAAAGAAGAGAAGAAAGGAGTAAAATAAAACCATCATCGATTCCCATGCAACGAAGTTTATACATATACTCGGGTGTCAAATTTCCCTCGTCAAAAGAGGAGGCAGCGAGTCAGGTGGAGAGTGAGCAAATAGGGTTAGGCGTAGGTATAATGAGGCGCATGAGGAGGACGAGAGCGACGTGCCTTCCTCTCCGCTCGAAGAGACAAACTTCATCTTCTTCCTCCTCCTCCTCTTCTTCTTCTTCTTCGTCTTTTTCCTGTTGGCTATCTCCAGGTGAGGAATGTGGCAAAAAAAAAAAAAAAAAAAAAAAAAAAAAAAGAAAGAAAACGAAGAAAAAGAATAAAAAAAGAGAAACTTATTTGGTGAGATGTAAGGCTACGTGCGGGAGCCCCGTAGCAGCGTCTTCGTGTAGCCGCCCGGTATAATACGCAGGCAGTCAGGCAGTCAGGCCGCAGGAGTCGCCGCGAGGATGAGGTGGTGCCTGCACGGTGCGCGGGTATAAGGCACAAGGATATATCTCGCGGAAGAATCTACACGTGTTCAAAAGCATCGGGGAACAAGGCCTCCTGCCTCCTCCTTCGTCCGTCCGTCCGTCCGTCCGTCCGTCCGTGTTCCTTCATTCGTTCCTTGATTCTTACCCGGCCGCGTTCTTCGCCACAAGCCGAATGCGTGCATCTCTTAGCTCCGTACACCTTATACACCCCGAGAACCTGCTGCTGCTGCTGCTGCTGCTGGTGCTGGTGGTGATGCTGATGCAGAGACGAATAAAAGGCACGATTCATTCACGCATACACACTCTGAAAACTGTGCTCAAACCACCCGCCTGCAACACGTTCGAAATAAAGTGTCGGATTTCATCGTGTTCGAGGCGTGTCAGACACCGTGTCAAGTTTTGCTATGCTTGCCAAGGAAGAAAGAAACACAGAGAGAGAAAGAGAGAGAGAGAGAGATGTGAAACTGGTGAAGCGAGGACCACGTTATACCGATCCAAATTCTATTCGGCGAAAAAACACGCATCTGATGCCCTTCTGGGTGCTGGTTGTACACTTAAGGTGCTTATAAAGACACTTTGTACACCTCGAAAACGCGGGGATGCAAAACTCCTGTACCGCTCAAGTGATCAGAGTCAAACTTGAGCAGTTAATGCCTTATTGTGGCAAAAAGTGGAGCGTCTTTTTACTTTTTCAACATTTTGATAAAAAATTTACAGATTGGTTACCACCCACAGAAATTGGCAAAATTTTCAGTTTCATGGAATGGATCGACCGATCCGGTATGATGCCACTCGGCGGTGATGAAATACACATTTTGAGCCCAGTTCCATGAGATTTGATGGTGAAATGACGAAATGGCAGCTGATCTGATTTTCGATTACGAAGTACACCGAAATCTCATTTTGGCGACATTTGTTACCGACATTACGCGCATGCCGGTAATGTATGCGTGTAATGTCGGTAAGAAATTACCGAGAAATTTTACGAAAATGAGATTTCGGTGTTCTTCATAATCGAAAACCAGATCAGTTGCCATTCCGTCATTTCACCATCAAATCTCATGGGTCTAGGCTCAAAATGTGTGTTTCATCACCGCCGAGTGGCATCATACCGGATAGTTCGATCCATTCCGTGCAACTGTGAAAATTTGGCCAATTTCTGTGAGTGGTAACCAATCTGTAAAAATTTTTTCAAAATTTTGAAAAAGTAAAAAGACGCTCCACTTTTTGCCAAAATAAGGCATCAACTGCTCAAGTTTCACTCTGATCGCTTGAGCGGAATAGGAGTTTTGCATCCCCGCATTTTCGAGGTGTACAACGGGTCTTTATAAGCACCTTAAGGACCTCTGAGATAACTATGCGTGCTTATTCGTAATAAGTCGATGGACTCTATCGAGCACGGGTAAATATCATGTTCCTGTTTCACATCATGCAGGGCATCATAGACCAGGCTTTAACCATACATCGAGGAAGAGATCTCGTCTTCTTTTTATCCATTCTAAATCGTGGTTGTTCAGGCTTCTGGATTCCTACGACAAGAGGTATACTTGACCAAATGGTACCAAAAATTTATGCTCGATTTGACAAAGTGCTGCACTTGAGGTGGAAAACTGCAAACTCGAGTGCCTATTGCTACCGTAATGTAAACCCCATGTCAGGGATTCAGACTCCGTCAAGTTCCGTTGGTTCGTTTCTTTGCAGACATCCATGTTCTCCATAGACCATGAAAGACCTGGTTTTGGATATCCGATTAAGCCTCGTTGAATCCAGTGAAGAAGTGAACAAGTTATCATTTCGATAGCACGTGAACTTTGATTTAATTAGATTACGAATCGGTTATAGATGCTCCGAATGGCAGAGATTTCTGTTCCGAAGATTTGACGGACTTGATTATTGAAACCGGATCACCGATTAATTAGAATCTCATTAAGAACCGACTATTCTTCGCAAACACTTGACATTCGTTAATTTCTATGAAACTGATAGACTTGCTGATGGTCTTAAAACAAGATTCACGTTACCAGAACCTAACCTAGCATTATTTGCTTCTAGTTAAAATCTGCGTTCGACTAGGAACAAAAGATGGTGGAATTCCTGAAGATATCGTTAAAAACATGTAACGAAGAATCCTCTTCACTCTCCGACTTGCTGATAAACTTGACCTTGCAAAATCTGTTGTATAACCATGGACATAAGCCTGTTACAATCATGTTGACTTAAGGAGACCATTATTACCATTTGGGGCTATTTTCCGACGAGGGCTTCTGCATATCGTGTCTGCGTTTAAATATGGCCCGTTTGTATTGGTGCACGTGTAAGAAGCTAGGTAACAACGTCTTTTTTTTTACCACGATAGCTAAAGCCTATTAAAACTAATCCCCGCGAGTTATCTGATTGTCAGATCGGTACAAGGCATGGACCCAATCGCGGTGAAAAAGAGGCCAGAAGCGTGTATATCAACCTCACCGGTGAATGTGGACGTAGGCGAGAAGACGGAGGTGAAGAACCGTCCGTAAATCGGAGAACTTTGAACCAGTTCAAAGGCGCGGAGCCATCCAGCACCGTCCTCCCGGGGTTGACGAGCATTGGCCACCCTGTTTCCAACCGGTTCCACGTACAAACTTACGATCTCACAAACCGTATCCGCGGCCGAACGACATCGTGTATAAATTCCTCGTCACTTGGAGTGGCCGAACGACTGTAGATTTCCTCGCTTGCCAAGTTCTGGTTGCAAAATTGCGAAGCTTGGATAACTTCGAGAGTATCAGACCTCTCTCTGGGTTATGGATTCGGTCGTTTACTAGCCTAAGATATAAAGCTTATCATACGCAGTTTGGTCTCGTAGGGCTCTGTTGATTGCATCGGTAGTTTGATGACTGAAATTTCATCATAAATGGAACCTGTCGTGCATTTTTATTTTAAACATTGATTTCCGTTGTCCTTCGTTGAATCTTTCATCACAGGATCTTGTAGATTGGAGTGTAAACGGATATATTATTATTCCAAAACTATGGTGACGTGTAATTTTTGGATTTACTAGGAATCTGAGACTCCATGTTTTGGACCAAAGAAACGTTCTTATAAGTTTCGGCAGAATCCATCACCCAAATATCTGATCCTTTCCTTTTGCTTCCGGATATTTTACAAGTATGTCTTGGATCGAGGATCTCGAAGCACCCTAAAAATTTGAAAGACTCGACAGATGGGTGGCTTCACCGAAACGGGTATCGGGGAATCCCAAGGAGCAGGATGACCTTGGGTTCAACGAGTTTGCACAGTCAAACGAGCAATCGAAACCGGTGAACCGAAACGGATGACGGAAAGCTGGGTGAAGAATTGGGTTCGCGTCGTTGGCGGCGACGTGTCGACATGTGGAAGACATCATTCTATTTTAACTTAGAAACCATGCGAATTAAGAGCCGTTGCGCAATCGTCGTTTACCTTGCGAGGGAAGGGGGGGGGGGGGGGGGGGCAGAAACTATCGTGCGTAACCTGTGATTTGAGCTTTTAGTGTCTCTGGATTTTGGCGCAGGACGGAAATAGACGGAAAGCTCGTGCGAGATTGACGAGGACTAAAAGCCAGCTCGGTTTTCCGATATCTGCGAACCTTGCATCAGACCAATGACTTAAAGAAAACATTCATTGGATTATGTGTCGTTAACTCGAGGTTTTCCCAATACGTGTATCATCCTTCATCGGTCATCTGTATTCTCGTATATTTAACCATAGCGATGAGGATGGAAAAGAGGAAGGCGAAACAGGTTATCGATAAACGTAGTTTAGTATCGGTGCAGGGAAGTGCAGCGACAACTAACTGCACAACTGCATCAATGCCTCGAGGTGCAGTGCGCAGTGGCGTTTATTGATATATTGTGGAAAACAAAAGGAAAATTCAGAGCCTGACCTCTGGTCAATGTCTGTCGCCGCGATTGCGCGCTATCGAAAATACACTCGTGTTCTGTACTGTTCGAGAACAGCTATAGTGTGTGTGGGAGGGAAAAAACATGGAACAATTCATCGCGTATTTCACCTGTGTAAATTTATGCGCATATTATGTATAATACTGCAGAGTGCATGCAGGTTTTGCGCGAGTAGTTGTAACACGGTATAGTGTGAATTTTATTTATTTATTTTTTTTCTATCCATAATCAATCAATCGAATATATGTATGTACGTGGATTGCCGAAGAGGTGAAGAGACCTGAAAAATAAGAAGAATGAATATTTTTCGATTAATTCTTATACGCGTATACTCATGAATGTATTTCCAATTATTTTTCTCTTACTCCGTAATACAAAAGAGATAATATAAAAGAAACGAAGAGAATGAGGAAAAAAAAAAAAAATGTCGAGTCGCCCACAGCAATTGTTTACACACAGCTGATTCAATTATTCTCAGTCTTGCTTTTCTTTTTCTCGTGATTTTTTATTTTTATTTTTTTTTTCTACGTCTTAATAATTCACACAGTACAGATCATCGCGCTTTCAATATGCGCAGCGCAGCTGACTGTTGTATACACAACAATTGTGTAGTAATTTAGATACAGCGGTATAGATAGACGGTAGTTTGTTGCTGTGTTATTTAATCACGTCTTGTTTTTTACACTCCTCTTCGTTCTGTTCTTCGCTCTTCGAATTAAGAATCCCCCCCCACCGAACTGCAGATCAATTATGATGATTTATTCCTTTGTTTAACCTGTACCAAGTAGCTACCACTGTACATACATATATATACATATAAGCGAGGATCTGCACTTTAAAAAAGAGGAATGAACAAACGAGAAGAAGAAGAAGAAAAAAAAAAAGAAACGAAAGAAGGATCAAGAAATTAAAAAAAAAAAAAAATCACCGACACCAGGGGCAAAAAATCCTGATTAAATTTGCCCCGTCGCGCTTCGGTATGAGGTATAACTTACAGAGGTCGTATATAAGGTGCGCACACACACACTCACACACATACGTTCCCTGTACAGCACAACGATCCTCATAATGTCGACACCGACAATGAGAAGGAATGAGACAGACGGCCCATGCACAGCAAGGAGTCGCCGGTAACGTGGTTATACCTCCATACATGCAGTGTATGGGAGGAGCGGGAGGCAATCATTCAATTAAACCTGCTCTATACAATTCTCTTGATATGATTTTATTTAATACACCAATCCAACGCTGCACAAACACAAACCGTCAGCACAAACGCACAAAGACGCAGACATACACGCGTAAAAATTCCCATGCAGTCCATAAGGTACCAAAGAGACAAGACGTCCAGTCACTCGGCTCGAATAATGCCCTCCGTCATCGAATCTTGCACCGAACGATGTGTATAACTGAGCGAAGCATCCGCGTAATTACTCTCGTCCCTTGAAGGATTTTGTCCGATCTAACTTCCCTCCGTGTCCCAATCATTGACGTTCCTGGCAGACAGTTCATAGTTCAATTTTCATGGTTCACCGTCTCAAGCCCAAGGTCGATAGTTCAACACTCGAGGAAGGTTGACAGCTCGATGTTCGGTCTCCAAGATCCACAGCCGCTGACAATCGTGAAACGTTTTCTTCTGCTTCTCATCAATGGCGATGTACTTGACTGTTGACTATCCAGTCACCATGGTTAACGGCTCAATCTTTAACTGTGACAGCCGGTAGGAAATGGTTCAATAAAAATCACCATCGGTATACTGATCGGTAAAAAGGTACGGCTAACCATGATCCGATCCGTGGATCCCAACTTTTCGACGTTAATGTCATTGGCAAATGGACGATGGAACGACGCCTGTGAAGCTATGCTCGGTCAGGATGAACGGCAACTTCCGAGCCTTCTGGTTCAAATGTGGTTTGGCTTCGTGGCCGGCGGGGCGATGGGCCCTCCTATATACACGGACTTACACGTGTACATCGGGTGTAGGATATTTAATATATAAAGGTGGTAGGAGGTACGGGACACGCCCAAGAGCTTGGAAGAGGTCGGAAGAGCGTGTACCAACGTTCTGGCACGTCCGATATACTTACAATGTAATCTCAAGCTCGAGGGCGTCGAATATTGAAGCAAAAGACGTTCCACAACGTGGCTTCTCGGCACCCTGATTGCTTCAGCAGACCTTGGCTTGGTTGTAAGAATCACTAGTCTGCTACAGTCTTTGCAGAAGTCCGGGTATTTGGTTCAATCCCAGAATCCGGAGTTGACGGAATTGATTGTGTCACACAAGAAGTGAAGTATGCATCTACACGTGAGCTCGATACGAGATCCTTTTCTCAACTCGCAATACAACTTCGGTTGTTCTACGTACATACTTAAGGAACATTTTTCTAACCGAGGTATAAGGTGGTGGCTGAGCGAAATAACAGCAAAAGTTTCTTCTTGGAAGCTTACTTTTTTCTCTCACAGCAAGTCCCAGGATATGTCTTTGAACAGCTTATAACGTAGAGTTCATCGCAAGCTGTGGGTAAATCGACTTTTTTCATCTTCTACAGCATCACCTGTTTCTTTCCGAGTACGATTCACGCCAACGCTCGTAGTTGGAATATCCAATAAACCGCAGATCCGCTCACCGGAAGTCCGAAGGATCGATTCTCGCCCGAAGGTGCCGACAGCGATATTCCGCATGGAACTAATTTCTCCCGTGCACGGCTGAAAGAGCCGTATGAATTACAGGCCACCCTCCTTCCTAATTGGGCAAATAAGACTCGACCGTGGAGTGCAGGGAACCGATAGCGAGAGAGTTTCCAAGGGATTTTCTGCAGCTCGATTATCTTCTCGCGTTTACCGCCAAACTCGATACTCTGTACGTGCGATCCTCGATTCTCTTCCGTATAAATTTCACCCTCGAGAAGAATCTCATCTGGGTCTTTAACTGAAAACGTGTGGAAATGGTAGTTGAACATGTCGTTGGAATGGCGTTCATAAGCATGGCAGTAAGAGAAACAATCTGATTGGCGCCTAGTAATCAGGGTTTAATCCCTTTGTGGAACTTTCACTGCAGCAACGACATCTTAATTTCACACGGAGATGGTCTTCCTTACCTCTGTCTTAACCTGTCTGTTCTCTATCCACACGTCCTCACCTGTCTTTCGTAAAAACTCTTCCAAGTTCCTTCATCTCTTGTCTGAAGAGCTCAACGGTGCTAGTGACCACATTATGGATTGAAACGAGTTTCCGGAAGGCCTGCAACCGATTCTCCTCGCTATCGGGTAGTTGGAAATTGACTTTTCCTGGGCGCTGCAGTTTGTTATATATCTTTATCTTGAGTTGACTGACGCTGGTGTTTTCCTGCAGACTCGATGATACGGATTCCTTGACAGGCGTTGCTGTGGCCAGCAACAGTGTCGCTTGGGTTGGGTACCTGGTCTACCTGACTTCGTGTGAGTCTGTCATTGTCAAGTGACAGTGTCTGCTGGCCGTTGGTATACCTGCACCCGTTTCTCGGGCGACATCCAAGGCCTGTTGGATTTGAAAAGAAGTCTCCTCTCGAGGCGTCAATAGGTTGTTGTATCCACCTACGGAACGAGATTGGAAGACTCTTATCTCTCGCCTTACTTCTGACGTATGTGTGTCGAGAAAATATTTACCGTCCCTGGACGATAGATAAAGAAATTTTTAACGTTTGACTTACGTATATACATACGTCGGCTTGTTGGTTGGTCAGGCGCTCTTCGATAGCCCTCGCAGTATCGGCAACGTCTCGCACATGATTCACTACTTCCATTACAATTTTCCCACATTCTTGTACAGCCTTGTACCTCACACGGGTGTAAAATACAAATACTCAGAAACTCTTGTCAGGTTTCCGAATTTTTCTCTTATCTTGTATTATTCATTAAACGACACCGACTCAGGCTCGGTCAAAGAAAAGATCCTCTAAGCAATTATTTTATGAAACAAGCAGGTTCCAAGTTCAGAGAACAGAAATTAAAAAACCAGCTTCGTTATGAGCGTGTCCCAAAAATCATGAGACATGAAATTTCAAGGTTTTAGTCTCTCGTTCGCGATATTGAATTCACCATGTTGAATTTCGAAAATTCGATGATCAGCGCAACCTCGAAGACCCTCAAGTACCGATTTTCGTCTAAATCGATTGACTTAAGATTTTGGTCCACCATATTGGATCCGCCGATTATTTTTTTTTTTTAATTAAAAAATTATTTTTATTTATTAATTAATAATATTTTTTGACAGTTGCTTCCTTTTTTTCTGAGAACAGAACAATGAAAAAAAAAAAGCTATCGCTGAGAAGGTCGGAGACAGTATCTATAAGAAAAATGCCGGAACCTCTGACTTTTTCCCAAGTGGTATCTAAACACAATTTTCGGACAATTAAAGAGAGCAATTTTTCAAAGTGAATGGATGGAGAAAGTTGAATTGACATTGAATGAAGAACTGATTGCGGCTGATGTAAATTTATTTGATTCAATTACGCAACACACGCATGACCGCGGTGATAGAGAGTGTTTGAATCAAGTATTCGAAGCGCGTTACACGTTCATTGGATGGCACGACCCGTCATGTGTAACGCATGACTTAAACCACGTCGCAGACGTGAGTCATAAAATCGGTCAGGCGTCGCGTTTTAAAGCGACCCGGGACTTCGGGTCGCATCATCGCCTTTAGATAGTCATCATTACCGATTATGCAATTCAAACTCGTCCAGGAACTCAAGCTGTGCCAATAAAGCTCAACGTGCGCGAAGTGTCGTCTGTGACCGCAAAAATCTTCAACGTAATGCGGTTACGTTTTTTCCCCAAGAAATTATTCCATTCATCGAATAAAAGAGGCACGATTTCGAACTTCACATTCATTCTTTTAACCTCTACAGGACCTTGATATTCTTTTTCGACTCCTTAGTTTGAAGTCCTAGAAATTTTCTGTTTTGGTCATTGAGTTGGATGGTAAAAAAGATGATACCACTTCCGGTTCTGTGTATAGGTTAATTTATTCGCGAAAGCATTGCTACGACCTTCTTCTTCTCTTTTATGCTTCAACTGGTGGCTGAGGAAAACTATTTTTTGTCTCTCCCTCACCTATACTGCAAATTATACACGTGTTAAACGGATAGGTAAAAAGTTAAACAACCTAACAACGCGTATGATATTATACGCAGGTGCGTGCTATATATAGAAAAACGAAGTGCGAATGAGTCTTGCAAGCCGCGTGTATTGCGAGGGAGAATCGCGTGACTCGAATGCATCATTAATTATAAATAGAACGCCGTGGTGTAATCGTTTTGAGGAATCTCGTGTGAAACTTCTTATTAAATCTCGTGTTACTAGAACGAAGAAATGAGATTAAAGAAGAATAAAAATACATCGCGTAACACCGGAAGAAATACCAGTTTTATTCCGAATCGTCACCCCAGGTGACATTGTAGAATGGAAATCCATGAAAATTTGCGGACGAAATTTTTGTAAAACTTTCCGAAAATGTCAAAGAAGTTGAATTCGGTAAAATGCCGAATTAGGTGATAAAAAACAAAAAAATTTGGCCCACGTTTTCCTTAACCATTCACTGGATTTTTGAGAATTTTTACAGATTTCAAAAATGGGCATTCGCAATCGTCTTCAAATATTTATAAAAAATGAACGGTTTGATAAAAAAAATTGAAAAAAATTCAGGCCGTGTTTTTTACCGACTAGAATGTTGGAAAAAAAACATGAAATGATTTTGAGACGATCGGGGTTTAACACTGGTCGAATCGGCGTGGAATACCCCATACGTATGGGTGTGAGCTAATTCGGAAACTGAATTTGTGCGCCTCGCGCATTCACGCCTAGTATTAAATTCCTCTTATCAAGTGACATTCGTCATTCACCCACTAACAAAACGTGACCATGATGCTGACGAATATCCTCTCACGATAAAGCTTATCTCGTACAAAAAGTTGCCACACTTCTTTATATCGCCATAACGATTTCAAAAGAGCATTGCTAAACCCCGCTGCGTCCTGTGTCGCGAGCGGAAAACCGAGGCGAAATTCCTGGCCGATTGATAAAAAAGAGAGGTTATAAAAAAACGAAACAGAACAAAAGAAAGAAAAAAACAAATAAACAAACCGCAAGAAAAAAAAAGATTGAAATAACGTGAAATGGAATAAAGTAGAATGAATTGAAACGAACCGAGACGAAATACCGAAAATTAGTATAAAGAGTAAAAGTGGACTGATGTATGGACGCTGAAAGGATCCTTCTCGATCTCTCAACGAGCTCTACGCGCGATCTGGTCTGATCCACGTTTCGATCAAGAATTGATTACCTTGTACGTTTATTTTCCTAATGAAACCGTTTCTGGGAATAAGTGAAGCCAGGATTTTTTTTCTCTTCTCGTCTCCCTCTCTCTCTCTCTCTCTCTCTCTCTCTCTCTCTCTCTCTCTTACTCTCTCTATACTTCCTTCTCTTATCACAATCTCGTCTGCCCCTCTCGCCACGTCACTTTTTCTTCCACTCGGCGTGTCTCTCCTTCTCCCTTTCAATCCGGGCATAATCTTCTCGTCTCTCTCGCTGTTGTTCATCGAGCGGTTCCTATTATTTCCCTATATATTTCCTTCACGCTAAATGACGTCGGTACCCACATCGTATCTTGTGTATAGCCCGTGCGGTTATACCTAACACAATGGTGTTAATCAGAATTCATTCATTTTCTCCTTTTGTGCTTCCCGTTTTACTTCTTCTTCTCCTTTTCTCCTTTGCATTCCTCTTTTTAACCACAACCGTACGCCTAAAGGTACACTTTTCATTGTTACACCTCCGGCTCAGACTCGTTACAGGTATAATGCTGTTCTCAAATCATTTGTCTGGACGAGAAACTCGACAAACTCTATACCTATCTCAAAGCTTATTTCATTTTTCGACTGTGTTATTCTAACAGTCTAACAAGGGACTCACAAACTATGTTGTAACACGATTGTCCAAACGAAATTTCCAATGCTTCTGATCAACTCTTGCGAGAAGTATTCTACATATTTTTCAAGCTTCAGATACATGTTCAAACAAACAAAAAAAAAAACGCACTCAACAAGATATATTCTTTTGTCAACAGCACCCCGACGCTTAACGGATTCGGTTTGGTTTGGTATAACAATTGTTTTCCTCGTTCTTGGAGGAATAAACTTTCCTAACAAAACCGTAAAGCTCGCCTATAATATATATAATACCCCCGGCCTTTCTACCGCGGGTACAAAACTCCCCCCCATTACGTAATTAAGGTCGAACGTATAAAACTGTCGATATAATTATTACCCATAAAATTATAATTAATACGACGGCCCGCGTCTAATTGGATTGTAAAACTTGACGCACAAGCTCGGCTCCGCAGCCTCTTGAATGCGACTGAAGCTAGCCGCAGGTTTTAACCTCCAACCGAACAAGCCCAGGGAGGAATATCAGGCGTGGATCTCCGGTGAAATAATTATGTTGAGGAATCGGTAATCAAACCATCATTTTCACATGAAAACATTGAGTTCCTTTAGTAACCAAAAACGTTGACCAGTGGCTTGAAACAATGAAAAACTTAAAAAATCTTGGCATTATACTCGCACTGGTCTCGTAATATTTTTCCCGCCAATTCTTCCCTGGACTTCGGCACTGATTGGCTGAAGCCTGCGGCTAACTTCAGCTTCATCCCGAGGTCCAGTATTTACGCCCGACTAGCCGCAGGCCGGCGTCACACTCATGTGTGTGCTTCGAAAGTTCGAACTCACGTGTATTTACATCATTACCATCAACACACGCAAGGCATCTCCAGCGGTATTTTAATTTTTCCCTACACACAGCGCATCCTGACAAATTTTATGGCCTCAGCCTTAAGGCTCGAACCTTTTTCACAACGCACTATGAGCCTGATGACGATGCTGATGCTGTCCGTGCTGGTAAAAATTGTGTTAATTAATCCAAAGGTTGTGTTCGCGGTCGTGTTCCAATGAGCAGATGTATAAAGAATCTTGTTCTTCGAAGACAAGCGGGGGGGGGGGGGCACTCTCTTCGCTCCCCACCTACAATCAATTCACTCTCTCAAGTCCCGTAATTCCTTCCGTTTCTTTCTTTCTTATACAATGTTAATTACGGAAAATTGACTTTGGTAAAAGTGCGAAAGCGCCCAATTTAGAACAAAGTAAAACGACGTAGTGAGAACGAAGGAAATTTAATGTCATCGTTTCGACTGAACTCCACTTTGTGTACCATGGAGACTATACCTACGTGGACACGCTACGGTCTTGCAGATCTATATGTTACGTCTCGACTCTGTGTACATGCTCAGATATTGCGCTGCAATGTTCGCCAGCGATTTGTACGGGTCAAGAAACGGTATCGTTTTACCTAGAAATCGAACCTCGGGGCGACCAATTCGTTCCATCGGGAACGATCGAGGGCGAATTCCTTGGGCTTTTCGTGTGCGTCGCGTCACCACGTGTGGGTGCGGTATTACATCGCAGAGTGTTCAGGAGACGTACCTACTGCAGGGCGATGGGACAGATTGAAATATCACGAAATTCCGCCCGGCTTGAGCATCTCGTCTACGTCGGTATTCAGGAATCGGTGAATTTTCCCCTCAAATCCAAGAAATATATTTCGCCTGCATTCGTTCACCCGAATCGAGCTTATCGTCATTTTTTCAGTGCACCTATCACGGTCTCTGATTGATGACGATGACTAAACACTGATTATCCACGGATACACTCAGAAAAGAGTTTGTTTACTGTTGACAAACGTATATTTGGATATGGAGAAATCAATGTTTTGTTATTGTTGTCCACAAAAAACCACAACACGCTAGTTTTCGTGAGAGGCGTCGATGTAAACAGCACGAAATTCTGGAGACCGATCAAAGATTTTGGTCAATTTTTTTTCCTACCGGATTTAACGAAAAAAAATATATTTGAGCTTGAAAATCGTGCCTCACCGTATGTTCAGACTTCAACGCGCTCCGTAGGGTCATCTTTTTCGTTAGTTTTGGTTTTTTTATGAAGGTATACCTGCGGAGGGAGGGTAATACACATGGGAAATTGTAAGCAGAGTTCCAGTTTCGGTTGGAGTTTGCTATTCACCGCTCATTTCGTAACCTCGACATATGTACGTATAATGCCTACCTGCGCCGAATGATGAAGTGTATGTATTCACTCACCAAAATGTGAATAACTATTCACGCCGAACAGCGGTGTGTGAATATCTGTAGAGTTGGGGGGTGTGTTTCCAGTTTCCTATTTTCTGTTTTCTGCTTCGTGCTTCGATGCTACAAAGTCCCAATAGTTGGTGCACCGATTGGCACGTAGCCATTCGCGGCCATTATTTCTAAACAATTGGACGCGAATCTGTCCCGCCAAACACTGTGCTTCGAACCCGCACCACCCTTAAATCTCTCACCCTTTCGCCCCTCGACATCGCACCGATGTCGGTACATGCGGATACGAGCAGTATACACGAGAATTTAACGATCGAGGAGCTTTCGCGTGACCCAATTATCAACAATCGTAACTGGAAGCTGATCAAAACTTTTTGAGCCAAATTAGTGGGAATGCATGCGAATTTTGTTGCCTGCCTCGCCGGCTTCTATTTATCTCTTTATTTAGTTTTTCCTATTTTATACGTGATTGTAAATTTTATTAAATCGATATAAAACGATACATCGGAAAGAACTGTTTCCACATATTCAAGTATTCGTGGTGATATACAATTATATGCTCGCTTTCAATATGGCGTCTTATTTTTATAGGAACTCGAAAAACAATTAGGTATTCTTCAATAACTTCTTTTTTTATCAATCATCGTTGTTTAAAATTAGTGTACAACTTCTTGCCATCCTTGCGCGGGTTTCTGAATTTTTTACGATATTTCAGTAATGAGAATTCAAAATCGCGGCCTTTTTAATTTCCCAGGTGAGACAACATTCTCGTATTCGTCGATCAAGTTTCTCGTAACTCTTCGCTGAGGATTTTGAAGAAAATTTACAAAACTTGTTGAAGCCTTTTCCTGTCGACGATTCTCCGTTATTCATTTCTCTTTTCCACGACGAGTAATGCTCAAGTTCTGGACGTATCTGGAGTATCGCATATCTGTACATCTTACCACTGAAATAGAAAACCGAAGATGGTGTCTAAATGCATAATACATGAGTGCATTTGTACGTCCAAGAAACAACTTATTTTCGCTTTCCAACCAGAAGTATATAAAAGCATCTCGATATATACATGCGAGCTATCGATCAAGCCAAATTGGTGGCTGAAGAATCTTCACGAATCTGGAGGTTCGCTACTCCGCAGGAAATGTCTGTAGAGGGGGTTTCGAGAGTCCCCCGAGCAAGGAAGCTAAATAAAGACGAATTGTGGCGTAAACAACAAATTCAGTTTGTTTGTTTGCCTGTGTTTTTCTTCATTCTTCTCGTTCTCGCCGTTTCTTCTTCTTCTTTCTTTCGATTCTTATCCATTGCTCTTCCACTTCTACTTACCCATGACGTTTTCGAAAAAGCCTTATTAAGTAAAGTCAAGACGATTAATTGATCACCCGCGTTGTATGAAAATGAAAATAAAATCATGATGCTTCGGTAGATTGAACTTATCACAAAAAACCATCATTATTGTAACTACACACGAACGTTGTACTCACCAGACACACTTTGTACTGCTTGTACGCTTGCCTAATGCTTCACAGCGAATGCACCGGAGCCTTCGTCCATGGACCCACCTCCTTACCTAAGCATACATACGACGTTACCTATATATATATATATATATATATACTTGCTAATCCCGAAGCGTTCGAGCGCGAGTCCCTTTTCCCGATGACGCTCCCGGTTTACGCTATACCTACTATAATGTGTATGTGTATTATACACACTATACATACACCCAGACGCGTTATAAATGTATATGTATATATATACATACGGGCATGCAGCCTGGCGTTAAAATAATTCTTTTAAAGTAAAACAAACAAAGGACAACGGCGGTTTACACACATTCTCACACACGCCCGTCTTCCTTTTCTCCCTCCTCCACCACCACCGCCTCCGCCAGTCTTGGACACGTGTCACGCAGCGCTGCGTCTTGCGGGCAGCGATGCGTAGCGCCTAAATGCCTTACGCACAACCATACCTACATACATTCTTCATCCTTAATGCTTGGGTATGACGCTTATAACCCGCGGTATGAAGCGGAGGCCGTCTAGGCAAATAACTGACGATCGAGGCGGGATTGACGATCTCCAATAAGGATGATAATAACTCGACAATTACATAATTACCGTCGGCGTTTGTAATATCGCAAAAAAAACTTCGAAGTGATCATTTTTAAATCCATACGTATCCCAGTTCATTCCACCGTGTCTTATACTGGAATTACTCTTCAACACGAGGTGTTAGGGAGTCGGAACAAAAACCAAAACAAAGGTTCAACTTCGTTCTGCAATCGTGTGAAACATCAGGCGCGGTGGCAACGTTCAAGGTTTTCTTATGATATCAAAAATCGCGAGATGATGCGTACAGAGCGGCACGCAGCTTCCTGGCGAATGGCGGACTGTACCTGCATCCTCGAAGCTCATTGGCTCCCGTTGGTCACGTTACTCGTGACTTACGTCAATCAGTGCCAACAAGTCTGCGACAGCGCGTCGAAAGTATCGCTTCACAATTTTCGCTGCTACGTGAGAACCGGTGATGTTATAACCTCCAAATTTTGTGAGCGGTATTTGAGAACGTCGAGGTTCGAGTTAAGCCTCGTAACAAGTCGCTAAACAAGAGTTATCATCGATTAAAGACAGCTTCTAAAACGAAGAAAAGTATTTTCAAAACTTGCATCATTCGATAGAGGGAAGTGAAAGAGTATTAAGGAATGGTTTCAAACCGCAGAGAGGAATTTAAAAAAATCTGAATTTTTTTTATCATCACGGGGTGAGTGGAGATGATGACTCGCGGGGAAAATTCAGCCATTAGGTCAATTCAAGATTATGTACCTACCGATTTTAACAATCGCGGTGGCGTTTGTCTACTGGTATTCGGTCATATCGCGGTGTTCGCGGTACAGATCGTTAGTTCCGAGAATAGCCAATTACGCGTCGCGTTGGTACGTGGGCTTCATATCGTGTACCTATAGGTGGTTGTTCAGATAGAGGGATTTAGGCGGCATGCCTATGGCAAACGTGTACACATAGCTACGTAGGCATCACACATCGTGAGTTTACAAACAATTTCTAAGGATTACCGAGAGCTCGGGACAGCGTCGCGTCGCGTCGCGTCGCGTCGTTTCTCTGCATCGCACACATCTTCGCAAGCAGTAACACCGACGCCTATAAGCATCGCGCACACCTTATCGCCTCATCCTCGAGTGTCACGTATAGGTAACCCGCACGTTTCTGCCCCGTGTGTTTGCACCACTCAAAACGTAAGGACGTTTCTCTCGATCGCGGGTGATGAAATAAGATCTAAACTCGACACGGGAAAAAGAAAAGGGAAGGGACAACCGAGCGTCTCTGAAGTTCGTGCTTCACAGCTTGTCTGTATAACGGTAAGGTTATTTACCATTATTTACACGCTCGTTAAACTGCGTGAGCTGAATATCGAGAAATGTGATATTTTTAAAAAAGTTTTCATCTTGTATGGTATGTATAATGTGGTTATGTTCCGAATTTACTTTACATTCGCTGACAGAAATATGCGGTGCAAAAATTGACGATTTAGTGAGCTCGTAAAGGGTTATTGAAAAGTATTCGGTATATGGACGAGTGCGTGCGTGATGCAGGTTGTCGGACCGAGGAAGCGTGTAAATTCTTTTAACTGGTACAAAAAGGCGTGAGGTAAGTACGTACTATGGCGCATATAAGAATAATACGAAGTTGCGGGTAAGTTTCTCGTTCTCCAAGGTATTTCTCACGTTTCGTAAAAGTGAAGACGTGTTGTATGCCCACCTACGAACGCTGTATAATACATTCAGAAATGGTTTATGCGGGGAGTAGCTATAAAACGCGGGTTAAACAAACCGTGGAAAAACGCGCAAGACCCTCGAAAAGATGAGCGGAATATAAGGAGGAGCGAGTGGCGCCTCGTAGAGACGGGATGGGTGTAAGCAGGAGATGGGAATAAGCAGAAGGATGGATGGGACGGGGATGGATGGGGATGGGGATGGATGGAGAGTCGAGTTTACGCGAGGTGCTCCACCGCTCGTCGAGCCCAAGTGGTATGTAGCTATGGTATAACGTCAAGAGTCAGTTTTTGAGGATGAAATAGCAAAGTACCGGGAAGAGTTCCCCGCCTCATACCAAGAGACGACGTCTATCTAGTCTTTACACCGTCGGCACAACACCCCGCAACCATCTTGCACTTCCTTTCTATGCTATGCAGAGTTCAGGCTTGGAATACGGAAAACGTCTGAAGAGCCAGTTTTTGATAACGCGGTTTCATCACCTCGCTCGGCGCTTCAGCGATTGGGTTGAATGGAATTTTAATTGTTTTCATAGGTTAGATGTGGTCAACTGAATTCACATCGTGCAAACAGTGTTTAACATATTCGATTTGCCGATTAAAGTTGCCCAAAGTGCATTATATAGAAAGTCAGAAAGAGCTCTAACGCGCTTTGAATACGTATAACCATTCTCGTGACGTTATTAGTCAATTTGTAGGTTAGATTAGTAGCGCGAGATTATCGATTGAGTGAATTAAACAGTGACGTAACGAAAATGGCGTGCAATTTAAATTGGTGTCAAACGTATCTCACTTTTAAGTGCGCAGTAAAACGCTACACGGTCTTTTGAACTGAATTAGAAAATGAGTGATCTTTAAAAGCTTATCAAATTCTTCTTTCTCGATATTCGTTTACCATTCACAGTCTTTCGTCACAGTCATAATTCAATTCATGGAACACTTTGGCCGACGATTTTGTCGAACAGAAGAAATAGTTCAATGAAGAGAAGAAATTTATTTTACCTAATTCAAACATTATGGAATAATGTTTATCGACGTGATGCCTGAATATCTTATAACCATGTGACAATATCTGCGACGTATGCATTCGCAACTAGTTCGCGCAGTTACTTACAGTTAGTCTCACACGATTTCTCTCTCTCTCTCTCTCTCTCTCTCTCTCACGCACCCTATCATACAGGTACGATACATCACAATAATAATAATCGAAACGATAACTTCTGAGTGTCGAGCTGCAATTATCGGGACATTAGCCTGACAGCTCGTCTTGGCTGATGGTTACTTGGAAATTTATCCATTGTCAGTCAGTAGTTTTACTTTTACTTAGAGGCGCTGCGGTAAGTTCTTAACCAGAGAAGTGGAAATACGTCACATAGAAAAAACTACGAACAATACAGCGAAGTTTGCCGCGGGTGCATAAAAATGTTCGTGAAATTATAGAACCTGGTCGAATTTCATAGCGAGAATGCTCATCGGAGCGAGACGAATTATCGGGAGGGACGAGAGATACGCGGAAGATGGAAGATGGGAAAGAAGGAGAAGAAGAAGAAGAAGAAGAAGAAAGGGGGATATATACGAGTATACCGGCTATAACTAGCAGGAAGATAAACTGCCTCATAATTTTCATCTGAACATCGCTAATTGCGACGTTGACTTCTTAAATTTTTCAGGGATACTATCTGTCCGAGTCTCTCGACCCTAAATTCATTCCACGCTCCAGCATCAACGCCATGCATCGGATCTGCTCTTCACGTTACACGCGTATTACGCAATTACTTCTGCACCATATAACTGCCGTTATATTAACGTTAGTATTTAACAAAAGATCTTCTGCTTCTTTTCATCGACCTCTGTGAAGTTGGCATCCCATTTTGGGGAGAAATGATTTTTTTTCTTCTGAGTTCTGGAATCTTCTCAAAGAGTTCTTCAGTTCCTGATACATTTCGAAAATAGTTCCGGTCAATAAGGATTCAAAAACTTAATTTCAAAAAATGGGGTGCCAACTTCACGAGGCACCTCATTTTCGGAAATATGATTTTTTTGGGGAGTTCTGGATGGTACTCGAATAGTTCTACAGTTCTATTATTTAAATTTTTTTTCAATTATTTAAAAACCGCAATTTTTTTTTAATTCTGAGAATATTTCAAAGAGTTCTAGAGTTCCTGCGGACTAAAAAATTTTTATCTTGTTTCGTTAGCGAGATATTCATCAAAATATCCACGCGCATTCCTTGCGACGAAAATTAATTTCAAGCATTCCCGAAGTTCTGATAAAAGTTCTGGGTAGACGAGCGAAAGTTATGACGATTATTCAAATAACTTTTTTCGATTGAATCAGAAAATCAAAAGTTCTCGAGCGATTTCGGTTCAGTTACACACGAGAGGCCGAGTCCCACGGTCGAAATTTTTTTGAGAGTTCCGGGAGTTCTGGGTGGCTGGGCAAAAGTTCGTATGATAATTTAAGTAACTCTTCTCGATTAGATTGAAGAATGGAAATGTTCTATAGGATTTTTTAAAATGCAGATGTTTTTGTACATCGTTAGACTTAGAGTACAAAATCTGTTCGACATCCAATCGTTGAGGCATTAGTCATGTGAATAACCATCAAAAATTGTAAAGTGTCCACTTCGCCCCCAAATTTTTTGAGACGGCAAAAATTTTGAGGTGCCCACTTTGCCCCACCTTCCACTAGCCACGAGTCAAAATTCAGAATCCCTCTAATTGGCAAAATTTTTTTGTTAGAAATCCATTATAGGTATTATTTAATTAGCCAATTGCGACGTGATTCTCGCGTATCTCATCTGTGTTATTCGGTTTGTCGCACTGCATTATATATTGAGCGTCTCACTTTCCATTGAATTAGCGGAAAACCGTGGCTTAGCGGTTTTGGACTAGCCGCGTGCACTTAGGAAATGAAATGTAGAGTCTCGTCAGGTTTGCTGGATTAACCCTTTGCAGCACAGCAAAGTCTTATCTATGAAACACCTTTTTTGAATCGGTTATTCAAAATTTATCTTCGATTTTTGATACATCGCTGTTATTTTTTGTTTTTGTTTTTCGCATAATTCGACTTCTAGGATGTCAATGTTTATGTTTTGAGAGGGATTATGATGATTCCTTCAATGTAGTGAGCGTTATAAATAAATAAATTGTTGAAAATGCCTTTTTTTACAGAACAAATGTAATTGTGGGAAGTTTATAGGGACCAAGAAGTGAAACTCGGTATTCTTGGGTTTTTGGCGTCGCTAGAAACGAATCCGACGTCAAAATTTCGAAATTCAAAACAGCAGATCTAATATGGCGGACTCAGTGTATGAAAATTGATCCAATTCGCTTGAAATTTCCTGCCCAGGGGTTTTCGGGGTTGCTGAAAACGAATCCGATGTCAGAATTTTTAAAATCCAAGATGGCGAACTAGCAGTAAAGGAATTGATCCTATTCGTTCATATTATATCCACCCATTTGAATTTTGTAAATTTCTCAGACATGCCTCCATTTTTTAAATCAACGACCCCAAGAACCCTGAAATACCGACTGTAAAGAAAAATGTCAAGAAACGTTTCGTTTTTACTCGAATATCACGATACCGTCGTTATAACCATCAGGGTTATTAGGGTGATTTTTAATTCTCTTTCGCCGTCTATACACTTTTCGCAAAAATTTCGCACTCGAACGAAAGTATGAAAATCAGACACCTATCAGCAGTACGTGCCAAGAAGGATAAGCAGGGGGGTTAAAATGTGTCTCTTTCGCGCTAGAAAAGGCACAGAGAGATCTGGAAGAGGGAGAAGACGCGGGGTGGAGATTAAAATGGAGCGTGTTCGAGGTTTCAATCGGCGTAATGGCAAAATCCCGGAGCCCGAATGTCAACCAAAGCCCAGATTTAGCCGTATGGCTACGTTATCGCTATTGCGCCGAATCCGCAGGCAGCGTGTCCACGTACAATATTCTATATCCGTTTCATATAATATCCCACGCAATTTTGTTGTCATCCGAAAGCTGGAGAGGAATTCTGTCAACATATGTATTATGCATGTAAATTTTCTATATAATATATATGATCGTAAAACTCGCCTTTCGGCTCTGGATGAAAATAAAAACGAGCTAATTAATTCGAATAAAATTCTTCACTCAAGAAGTTCGACGGAAATAATTGGTTGGAGATTTTTTCTATAATTTCGTGTTAAATTTCACACTAATCGAGGTATAAAATACTTGATTTATGCTTCGTACGGATTCTTTCACTAATGGATCTGAAACTGAAATTAAATATTCTCAAATATTCTAAACATTGTGTTAAATCATAGATGCAGATTATATTCACTACAGTCATAAAATATAATTACACCTTCACCTGTCTGATTGTTAATCAAGGAATAAGAAAAAAGAATCAATGCATTGACAGGATAATAAAAAGTTTATTAATTGACAGTACGAAGAAACTTGCAGTTCTATTTGTTTATTTGTTATATTCTTTTTGAATATAACACCTATTTATCTACTTGCACGCTTCGCTCATTACGATTCTAAATCGACTTTCATAATTACCAAGGTCATATGCATACAAGCGCATAAATAATACTAGCTGTCGTGTATCAAATCGTAGATACACTTAATTATAACTGTAGTAGTAGGCTAAACGGGTCCCAGACGCAAAGTTTCGCCACAACTAGTTCAAACTTTTAATCGGTTTTGTATACTACAGATGTGAAAAACTTTTTTCCTATTTATACCGAAAGTAAGTATGTAGGCGTAAAACACGCGCTTCTGCGTACCTGCTAAAAGCGGAATAAGATTCATGCAGATTGATCTTGAGACAAGAAATTTCGAAATTTAATAAGGAACTGAAATTCGAAAAAAAAAGAACAAAGATAGGCCCAGGGGCCCACTATATAAGAAAAGTAACGAATACAGATTCCCATACCGACATTTACCAACACTTAGCCGAGACACAAACCTTTTTCTAGAATGTTTCAGGGCGAGGGTTATTCACACTCTAATTAATAACGTCGGACAACTAAGTGATCGGATGTACGATAAGATTAATCAGAGTGGAAATGATCCTACCCTCGAACATTTAAAAAAAAAGTTTGTGTCTTGGCGAAGTGTTGATAAATGCCAGTATGGGAATCTGGATTCATTACTTTTCTTATACCTATAGGGGAGGGCGGGATAAAGTGGGTGCCTCAAAATTCTTGATATCTGAAAAAATTTGGGGGCAAAATGAGCCCCCTAAAATTTTTTTATATAACGAAGGATAAAATTGACTACTTGAACTTTTTATTAGATACGAATTATTCGGGATTCATAATTACTGTAAACATTTTATTCTGATTTGAGGCATTATTTTCTTAAGGGGCCCATTTTGCCCCGCCCTCCCCTATCCACTTGCAATTAATTCTACAGATAGGGGTAAAAACTTGGAAGAGTCAATATTTCGATACATTGACTTCTAAGTTTTGACCCTCACCTGATTATCGGTTCCAAATCTGTTACAAAAGCGGAATCACTTTATTTCTAATCACTTTCTTGCCTTGTCCCTTTTTTTCTCCCCTCACAATATCGATTAGCAATTCAATATCGACTGTTATAATGGTAAATCAGTGAACATACAACACCAAGATAATGATCCGTGATAAGAGTTTTGTTACTGGAAATAAGCTGTGCGGAAAACGTGTAATTTCACCGACCCTCTCGACGCAGGGTGAAGCATTCGAATTCACTCAGGGTCGGGTAAATTAGATTATTGGATATGATGTACGCATAATGTACGGTTGAAAGGAATCGCATGCGGTTAACCCTAGACGTACTGCGAGCACAATATGTGCAGGCTTAGCCTGGGTGTTCCTAGTTATACTGTACATGTACATGCGCAGATTATACATCATGACGATATAGTGGAGCAAACAGAGTGTCCCGGACTATACATAAACGTCTACTATGTACGTACATGTTTTTGACTAAAACCGAGGCTTTGATATATATTCACTGGCAAATGGGTGGGTGTGTGTGTGTGCAACAATGACCAAACCGCGGGTCTGCACTTTGCATCCCGCGCTTGTACCAACAGAATCTATATAGGCTACCTGAACACCTGATACTGGGTGTCCCGAACTGTAGAGAATTAGCTATGCAATAACGCTGGTCAAAAAAAAAATTCACTTTTCCAGTGAAATATGAAAACTTTTGATTGATTAGGTTAGGCATAGGGTATACATTTAAGAGCTTCTGGATTTAGTTCCGATTTCCGCCACCAGATGGGGCGTGACAAACAGTTTTTCAGAAATGAATTTCCTGCCCATTTTTGGAAAACTTTTTTTTACTTGTTAATCGAACGGGAATTTCATTTTTGGAAAACTTTTTTTCGCTCCCGGAGTACTTTTTTTTCAGTTTCTGAAAAATTTTTGTCACGCCCTATTGTGGTGGGAATTGGAACTAAATCCAGAACTTTCTTATACACTGGTCCACAAAATTTTGTAACGAGGAAGGTGCTTAATACTAATTTTAAAAAACATATTTATTTTAATTTGATCAGGTCTGGTTTTTTTGCTACAGCTATCACTAGTAAGATGGAGTATTTATCGTTTTGACTTACCTTTTTTGATTCGACGTCTTTTGTTATTTATTGTAACTATTTGAATGGTATTTATAGTAAATAAGAAGACAACCTCAAAAACGTAAATCCTCAATAATTTTGACAGTTGACGGTAGCGCTTGTCCTCAACTCAAAACCGAAATTTTCGAAATTCTTTATCCATAACTAATTTGACGATTAAAATAAACGGTTGTAAGACAATCACACGCGGTTTCAATTCAAGTTTGAAAATTTCACCGTCGAAAATCAGCTTTTTTCCCCCATATTCAGAAGCGACTAGTTGTAAAAATAAAAGTGTAAACTTTTCAATTTTACATAGCTTAGTATCGCATTTTCTTATTTCGACTAGATGATTTCGTAAATATAATTCACGTACGGAGCACCCGCTAGAGTTTAATTCCCCTTCATTTCTGTTTCGGGTTCGACGAGTTACTCGCGTGTATTCGGTTAATGAAAACATTGTTTTACTGCACGGACTGTAGAATAAAACGAGGAATAGGAGGAGGGGGGCTTTTGCCTGCGCCGACCAAAAAATCAAACGATACGTTGCAGCGCGTGATTTTTTTCAAATTTTAATTTTTTTTTTATTGTTCTGAATTTTTTTTTTTAACCTTGTTAACTTTTTCTTCTGTTTTGTATACCATTTGCTGGCCGGTTTTTACACTTCGTTTCACTCATTCTCTCTCTCTCTCTCTCTCTCTCTCCAACGGTTCGTAATTATTTGTGTATACATACACTTTCAACTATATATATATACGCCTGTGCCAGGTATAATAATGAGTTGAAGCGAGATTTTGACCGCAATTAACCGCCGCTGAGCAGCACCTGCTGTATTAGCCTAATGCCATAACGCCATGAAGAATACACGAACTCCGTGCCGTCCATGCCTACATAACCTCTCCTAACCTTATTCATGCTCTTTAATCAACGGCCGAATCGAATCACCGTGCAAGTCGCGCTCTGTCCCTGTTTGACAATTTCAGATCACAATCTCATAACCGCATGTACCTCACACATACGTATATGCGTGTGTTTGTGATAAAACGAGAGTAACCTATTATTATAATATGAATTACGTATATTAGAAAATTAGGGAGGAGGAGAGGAAGACAGAGACTCTCGGCATCGGCCGACAGCTCAATCTCTCGACTCATACCGGGTGTCTTAATTATCACAAAAACTCTCACATACAATAGAGAACAAAGTGTCTTATTTATATTTTTCCAAACCTAAACAATCCGGACTTGATGTAACTGATTTAAGAAAACTTTAACATTATTTTATATATTTGAAACAAAAATTTACTGAAATTTTACCGAATTAAATGAATTTCGGAAAATCGTTACCAGCAGTCTCTGCTGGGGAGTTGAAAAATCTTCTGAACGTGCATGAAAAACGATGAGGAATTTCTTAAGGTAAATTTCAATTTCGATAAATAAATAATAAGCCTCGTGCCCCGCGGCTCGTCTGTAATCATCGTAGTGGAATAGGCGGGCATGAAGGTGGATCTCGTTCTCCCAGAGTCGGAGCGATACCAGCGGTGCAGGATTTTACAATATTCCGTCCCTCCGCCAGCTCGTGTATTTTGCATACATACACCGGCAGCTACACATGCGCAAGTCTACTTCCGGCTTTCGGAAAGAAAATTGCCCGCGGCGCGGGCGTCGCGACGCTCGATTCGACGCTTCCTTGCTTTTATAAGTCATAGTTCTGTCCAGTTCGAAGATGACATGGAATTCTTTATCACTAGATTCCCACAGCTCGTTGTCGTTGCAGTGCAGAAAATCAAACGACGCGTATTTGAAACTTGAGGTAAAAAAATTGAAAACAGAAGGAGTATGTCATTCGTTGACAGTTTCAGAAGAGTGCGCATGCGCTGAAATCTTCGTCTGTTTAGACAGGCTGGCCAACTCTGTATTCTTATGCGGGAACTGTCGATCCGTGCAAGAATTTCGAGGTTATGTCGACTTGAATGCAGATGCATCTGATTTTAACGCAACTTAGTTTGTCAACTTAACAAGCAGACGGAATTATCTCGGTATCAATATAGTTAGATGAATCTGCCAATGGAATCACATTATTTAACTCATGCGCATTAAAGTCTTTGGTTCAAATTCTTGAGACGCAAATAATTGCCAGTTATTAGAGTGATTTATCAACGGTTTCATCGGCATAATTTTAACCATTTCAAAATTGCGAATTCCCCACCCCTACTCCTCAGACCGCGGAAAGTTAACGAGCGTTCACTATAGTGCGGCAGGTCAAAATCTAACAGTGACGAAATCGCCGCAAGACAAAATCGCACCTGAGACCGAAGAAAAAAAAAAAAAAAAATTAACAAAATTAAAATTAAATTAAATCAAAATGTACGAAATTGACGATTAAATGTGTGATTCTGACAACTCGATGATCGCTCTGGTCGAAAATGTAAAATTCTGCATTCGGATTTCGTCTGGGGGAATTTCTTCAATGGGGGATTTTTTTCCAGGGGGATCTTCAAAAAAGGGATTTTTTCTGGAGCAATTTTTAAAAAGGATATTATGGATGGTGACCTCACCGTGAACTAAAATTTGACGATAATTTCGCGAGGTGCATATTAGGCGTATACGCTGCATGTATATGGAGTTATGAGGGTGGAAGAAACGGACCGTGACACAAGACGAGATCGAGAACAATACAGTCCATATAGCTTCTGCAGCCTTTGCTGATGCGAACAATTCCACCTGGTCCCTCATACCTCCCAGCTCCCCCCGCCTCACTCTCTCTCTGTCTCTCTCATTCTCTCGCTCTCTCTTTCACCTCTCGAATTATATTCACCGCCCAGGTACAAGAGAAGCTTTGCCCCCCCCCCCCCTCCCATGCTGTCCCCTGTACCATAATCTCGACAAACTTTTCGCGTAATCCTCTCCTCTCCCTTTGACTCTCTCTCTTTTTCTCTCTTTCTCCGTCTCGCTTTCGCTCTCTCAACTGACCCGACCAATTTATTCTTTACTAAGAGCACCGCGAGTACAGGTTAGGTTAACTACGTTATTATACATTGTGCTTTGTACATATTTAGCTCGTGAAATATATTATGCAAAATACGGGAGGGTTTCGGTACGGTGGAAAAACGAAAACGAATTAGATATGAAAACGTATGCAAGAATGAACTCGCGGATCGGGTTCGAGACGCTTGGAGTGTGGATGAAAAAGAATTCGTCTTCGAAAACCTCGCGGTTTACGTCAACCCACACGATACATGGCGTGACCAGATGTGCGGGGGCTTATAATTTTCGTTGACAAACGACGTTCGCTCCTGCCTTCAGGTCAGTGGCAGTCGGGGAACGAGGTGAGGCCAGGCTATAGTAAGAAGCACCTGTCGCGGGAGACACGGACAAGCGATTAGCCTCGTCATTACGGGCTGCGTGACGCGATCAGGTTTGCACGTCGTCGTCGTGCATTTACGCGAACACTGACGGTCTTCGATCATAATAACGGCGAAAATGATTTCTACGATTTTCTACGAATTATCAGCGAAAATTTTAAAATTTCTTACAAAATTTTAAATATGCAAATATAAAAAACTTGTAGATTTTTCTTCAATGTTTTGTATTTTTTTAGAAAAAAATCAACAAGCTGGGAGAATTTTTTAAGAAAATGAACAATTCTTCACAAAAAACTATACGCATGTTCACAATTTTGTACGAAATGTTACAATTTCTGTAAAAATTCGTTGTACTAGCAATTTTCACCACTGAAGGGAATGGTAATCCTGATGAACGACTGAGTATATAAGTCTAGAGGTAAAGTATCGGTAAAGAAGAAATGGAGAAAAGTTGGTGAGAATTAATTTTGCAAATCAGATTTGAGAATCGAAATTACATTGTCAGACCAGGTTAGCAGGCAAGATGTCATTCAAAGTGTAAAACTTATTGTTAGAGGGCAGCCGAGATCTTGGGACGCTTTTTTCGCGTCGAGTCGCCTCTCTTTGACGGTTCATTCAAGTCTATGGCAGAACTTTTTCACTCGGCCAGCTGATTCAAAAGTTTCCCAAGTCAATGGCTCGGATTCCGGCTGACCGATGTGTAGACATACCTACGAGGTGGTTCGTTCAGCCTACGATATAGAATATTTCCAACTCGGCTCGCAGCGCAGCCCCTGCATCACCGCGTTGCAGCTCGTCGACCCTTCTGAAACGAAATACCAGCCACTCCGCTGCCACGCATTCTCGACACCTTAATAACACCGTCGCCTGCTGCAGCTTTGTGTTCGTCGTTTGTCCCCACCGTGTGTTTGTAATACCATTGTCGTTGTATTATTTCTTGTGTGTGTTTTTTTTTTTTTACTTTTACTTTTTCATTCGACGCTTTTCCGTTTGCTGTTATTGTTACAGAATATAACACGCCCTCGTTGTAAACCCCAAAAACTCCCCCCGTGTACGTATGCATTCGGATTATTCACCCTGTTTGTATGCATACACGCATATCACAATATATACATGTATATATGTATTGCAACACGTGACGCAGCTGAAGCATCGACGCCGCCATCTTGGCTATTTAGTTCCTGAAATACGAGGACTCTTTCGATTCTTGCAAACGGCCCCACAGCTCGAATATACCATCAAATCGTACCAGCTGAGGTAAAAAAAACTCCGCATTTCACGTAGAATCAGCCTCAAGTTTCTTCCGAACGAATTGATTCGCGGAAAGTATCTAAATATGAGGTGAAACAAGAAATGTCGGACGATTTTTGGTCACGTTAATTTTTCAACGGATCCCAAGCCACGGACGATTTCACTGGAACCACTTCTAGAGGCTTACAATTTATCGAAATATGACAATTTAAAATTAAATACAGGACAAAAAGCTCTATTATTATACAGTGAGCATAATGCGACTGTGAATTTGATATTATCTACCGCGAGACGCATGAATACTTATAACAGTTACTTGTCTACACATCAGTACTGTTTGGGAGGAAAATGCTTTTGCACCAAAGTTAACAATACAAGTTATACAGGGGATGAAATACACGCACATGCTCGCTGCGTGTGCTCGGTAGAAACACACACACGAATGGAGTCGTAAACGCTGTTCTACTTCTAGATAACCGAAGACTCACCCGTGCCTGTACATCTACATATGTATTTACGTATGTACAAACGTTCCTATACGTATACCTGTGACGGTCCTCATGTGTGTGCGTATATATATATATATATATATATATATATATATACGGGGGTACGTGCAGAGTAAGGTTAATTATTTAAATTTCGCTTTGCTCGCCTGCAGCTCGGATCCTGCTTCTATGCTCTCTCGCCGCTAGCTGCACACGTTTCCCACTCCAGCTATCCGAATGTATGTATGTATGTATGTAGAAACCTTCATACATACAATGTATATTTATCACTTCATTCGAATCAGCTTCCAAATCCGTCGAGGAGTTAATTTATAACGGTTGTCTAAACGTGGTTAAAAGTTAAACATAAAAATTAACTGTATAAATAATTTTCCCCTTGATATTTTTATTTTTCAACGTTTTTCAACCTTTTTACCCTCAATTTAGTCTGCGGAGGTAGACATTCCGTCCGCAGGAATGGAGGAAGAAGAAAGAAAAAAAAAACACGATGACCGATGACATTCTAATTATAAACCTCTCTCCAGCTGACCTTCATTAGACAGTAATTTTGTCATGTATCCACATATAGGAGGGATTATCGCATGTTATACGCTCATATAGATACATACAAACGTCAGGCTTGGAATAGGATGTGACGGATTTGGAGATCGCGGATCGGAAGCGAAAGGGGGTAATAAATAGTGCCAGATCGGATATACCTACGGACTGCGGTCTGCGCGGAAACCTGCTACAGCGACTGTATCTTCCAGTTGTGATCTACGCGGGGCGATAATTCTCTCCACGACGTATACTTTACGTATACCCACATGTGTGCAACACATATAAATGGGTGTACATATGTGAGTGTATACATATATATGTATATATATATATGGGGTATTCCATGCCAATTCGACCAGTGTTGATCCTCCACCATCTCAGAATCATTTCATGTTTTTTTCTATATCATTAGGTGATAAAAAAAAATAGAAAAAATATTCGGCCATACGTTTCCCTTAGCGGGGATGTGTTTTGCGTCATTTGCTGGATTTTTGAGAATTTTTTTAGATTTTTGAAAATGGGCATGAGCAATCGACTTCAAATATTTATAAAAAAAAAAAACGGTTAGATAAAAAAATTTAAAAAAAATTCAGGTGGCGTTTTTTACCAAGTAGAATGCTAGAACAAAACATGAAATGATTTTGACATGGTTGGGGTTCAACACTGGTCGAGTTGCCTTGAAATATCCCATATATACTATTTAAACATGTATGTATGTACATA
The DNA here is from genome assembly GCF_021155765.1 of Diprion similis. NCBI lineage: Eukaryota > Metazoa > Arthropoda > Insecta > Hymenoptera > Diprionidae > Diprion > Diprion similis. The sequence goes on from NC_060114.1 coordinate 19,143,726, forward strand.
CTGCACAAGAGTTATACATTTCGACCTGCAGTTTCGGAACGATCGAGAGTCCTGCAGCAGGTTCTTCCTGACGCTCCAGGCTGCCGTGTCTAGTATGCACGATGCCTATGAGTGTATATTGCTTCGTATACCTATATTTTCGAAACGATGTCGATCTCGTACCGCACCCTGAACCAGGGCTGCAGGGCATCTATAAAAAAATATATGTATACACATATAGCTACATATATATTATAAAAATAAATATGTGAAGAGAATTTCAGTTTTACTATCAGCTGCAGATGTTGCCCTGGAAAGATAAGCTGCTCGAAACTACCGTGTTTGTGTGTTTTATACTTTTTTTTTTTTATTCCGTTATTTCTTTAGTCTGTTTATTTTACTTCTTAGAGAGAGAGAGAGAGAGAGAGAGAGAATATGAGATACAGTATCATAGACTCGTTGACTTCGGGGGTGAAAATTTACCGACTCGAAATGTTTCGTTCGTTGCATGTTGGAACTCATTTTTCAATATCAAACACCCGGTATACTTACAACCGATTTTTTTTCTGTGTACCTAAGTGCCGAATGCGCAACAATTCGATCACTGGTTTATACGTTTTATACACTGATGCACACATATGGAGGTGGAAAATCATCCTGTACGTACGTAATTTGGTAACAGCTGCGGTTTAAGCAACCCCCCGCGTTCTTTGAACTGCACGCTCGATCTATTCCGTTCGATTCAGGGGTTACTTAGCCGCGTATAACCTTCCGCGTCGACAAATCCGGATCATGGGAAGCAGGAAGATACGAGTTCCGATCGCACGGGGATAAAATAGAATTTCTCAACATAAATTCGACGCAGGAATGAAAAGTAGAACTCCAGTATCCTTTTTTTCACTTATAGGACTAGATTTCGAATTTCCAAATAAAAATAGGTTAAAAATCTATATATATAAATATATATATATATAGATTAAATTTAGTTGAATTAAATTAAATAAAAATGTCTGAATTTGACGATTCGATGAAAAAATGGACGAATTTTGGGGAGGATTTTTTCGGGGTAGATTTTTAAGATGGATATCGTGAATGGTAATCAGATTGACGAAACGTTGTTTTAATTTAGGTGTATAATACGTGTGCAGTCATACTGCGTCGATCACCCTCGCACGATAAGCCCACCAATTAAAACGTAATGCTTTCGTCGTGCGTGTTAGCTTAGCGGTGATCTAGCGGATGGACAACCCTGCAGCATCACAAGCTTGGGTCCGCTGCATTCCCCCAACACTCATGAATATATTCAAGCCAATACAAGCCTTTGTATCCTATCCTATCCTATCCTATCCCAATTGCTGTATCTGGAGCCAGAAGCAGCAGACGGAAGCAGATCTAATGCAGGTTATACGAATTCCATGTCAAAAGAAATAGTGAGGAGAATCGAGGTAAAGAAAGCGGAAATTCAAGCACAACAAACGATATCCAATCGAGTATTTTTGTGCTAACCTCCTTCCTCGTTCGTTTATGGACGACACTCGGTGACTTATTAATTTTTTTCTTCCATTTTTTATCAACGATTTTTTTTTTCAACTTTATCGTGCTATTAAGAATTCTTGAAGAAATTTTTTCCACGAGATTCATCAGAATTTTGTCAAATTTTCAATACAAAATATGATACCAATCATTCAGAGCAACTGAACCAGACAATAAAAATAACACATTTTATAATTATTGGAATCCTCGAACCGCATTAATGTTGACTGATTTAAAATGAAGAAGCCTGCGTTCGTTATCGCCTTTGGATCCATACGTTTCGAACGTTTCTAAATACATAAAGTGCTAAAAAAATAGTCGCTTATATACATAGTCCGCAGCAGTATGTCGGTGGCAGGGATTTGATTAAATTCCGGAAGTTAAAATCAATTAAGTGTAATCAAAGCGTCGGTAATGAGTAAGAGGCACTAGTCGACCTATAATCGAAATTTAATCTTTGCAAATGCGTGAGAGAGAGAGAGAGAGTGAGAGAAAGGAGGGAAGGAGAGGCGGGAAGAGAACAGCAGCCGGGCGACAGGATACTTGACGGATTTTAATTAATATATGTATAATACACCCGTGTATTTGTGCGCATAATATCCAAGTATAATACACTTGATTAAAGCTTTATTATATATATATATATATATACATATATACATCTACACCTGAGCCTTCAGTATTGTGCAGTTTAATTACGCAGCTATACGCGTTCGCTCGCGTTATCTGCAAACGCAGAAGGTCCTAGTCTATTGTACTGTCTATGTTACATGTATATATACATATATATGTATGGATTATATATACACAATATAAAATAATTTTAACACATGATAACATAATTTTAGGGACTAGTTATTCAATAATCCAGTAGAAAGTAAGAAAGAAAAAACGAAATTCTTGTAGCGAAATCAAGGATGGACGCAGCGATAAGATATGGAAATTAAAAACTTGTTTTTACAGTTTTTAAAAATCGCAGTAAGTCAGGAAACATAATATTATCAAACTATTTTCTATAACGATGTATACATAGAATTCAGGCAAACGAAATACATTGTTTTTTCTTTTTTTATTTGAATTTACATTTAAACAAATAATGTTTTATTCTATACATCGAATGATAAACAGAATCTTGATTTGTTACTTACAAAATTCAATTTTTCCTCTTTTACATTGGTTAATAAATGTGGAAGTTTCTGATTGATGGTATAAGCAGCAGGTAGCACAAGCAGCACGCTGAAATAAAAAGCAAACTTCATACAATACAAATATTTTTTCTTTTAATAGTTACCTGGAAGAAATGAACATTCGAAATCTAGAACCCAATAATGTGTATAATAATCAATTGTATTTTACATGCAGTTCAAACCCCCAATTCACCGAGTGAAGTCAATATATCGAATGGCCGATATATCGAGATTTTAAACATGCAAAAATAATATAAATAAAAATGACTGGTTCAAAATCTTGCTTTTTGAAAGCATCACTGATTAGAATGACTAGTAATCAATCCCCTCCTCCCAAAATGGCGATGAGATAAAACACCTAGGCCAAAAGGGTTGGCAGCTGACCAACCGAAACGTCGTTTAAACCAAATATACCATCAATTAATGACCAAATTCAACGTAAAAATGGATTCATTTAACTAATTCCTGGCCACGAACTCACAAACTATTCGAAATATTGACCCTTCCAAGGTTTGACCCCACCCTACACCTTATACCCTGTACATTCAACTCCACGGTACGAGATGTGTGAGAAAAACGTTGTTGCGAACAATTTATACCTCGTGTATGGATGTGCGTGTGTGTGTGTGTTTGTGTTTGTGTCTACCAAACAGCGTAGGTTCATCTTCCTGCGGTGAGTCCTTGTCTAGTCTAGTCGTAGTGCAGTATGGCGTATATACTACGTGTAGTGCTGACAGTGTGAACCTTGGACGGTTTCACCAGCGGTGCTGCAGCTAAATATTAGGTACGATCCTTTCACTGGCTGTTATCTACGCGTGTAATTATACACCTAACAAACGTTCATCTTTGATCCCCAAAAAACACTAGTAAAGCCAGTCTATTACACGCAATATTTCAAACCCATAGGAGACGAACCATGCGGGACGTGGTGCACGTTCTTATGGCGTATGTTCACCCCACTGAAGCGGTCTGGTAACTCGATCGGTATGTAACAACACGCAGTATGTTCGTCTGGATTCCGTGCAATGCAGGGATTAGCGTCATTCAATTATAATATTTAATCCAAGTTTAGGGCTCTTCAGACCTTTGGTTTCGATCTTCGAACCATCAAACGCACGGTTTCCAAATTGTTGAATATTTTTTCACCGTGCAGTATATATATGAGGCTTCCAATCCACCAATAATAAATATAATTATACTCGAGGAATTTGTAAACTTCCGACGTCTCAATTATCGCCCGTACACACAGTCACATAACCCGCATCTATAGCCAGATTCGCTTCTGGACGATAAAATAGTCGTAAAACGCTTCATATATTTTAAAATCGTGACGTGAACAGCTTATACGTTTCAAAATTTTATGTCCAGTATCGAGTCTACACAATGATACAAAAGTTCAGAGGCACCCTGCGTGGCGATGTACCGAGTACTTGTAGAATCGGAAAGAGTCTAAAAATCGCCGCCGAATTTTCATAACCAAAAAACTTTCAATAACACGGTGTATATATATGTATACAGTCTTATATACCTGTTCGTAAAATAAATGGATATGTATGTAAATTTATCAAAGTTCCTATTTGTCGCCATTTTGAAGTCTAACATGGTGCAGAAGCCCCACAGAGTGACCGAATTTCGATTCGGATTTAATCCCCGCATCCACTGACTGAAAATAACGAAGTTTAAATTCCACGAATACGAACGCATTATAATAAGTCTACATTTAATTATACGCCTACGCGCTAGTATCACACGTCCATAATATGATAAATAACATAAATACAACAGTCTTAAACGATGATTAACATAATTCCATGATTAGCATATACGTATATATATACGCGATTGTGACACGTGTATGGTCACGTACAGGTTAGGTATAAGGTAAAACCGGCTGGTCAAGTAGCCAACGGTCACCGGTTACCCGCACGCGGAATTGTCGCCGGTCCCAGAAGCCATCGCGGTTTGTAATCAGAGCTCTGTAACTGGATTAAAAATTATACTCCCCTCACCACCGCGCCCACGCACCCTCATTACACGCGTTCTCGTACCTTATATACCTACACACATTCTTATACTTCACTGCCTCATGCGCATAAACCTAACCTATAACTTCCTCCTCTTCCACTTCCTCTTTATAATATACCGGTCGCTCCGTGCGCGTGATACCGAGACTTGCCCCAACGTCTATAGGTTAAGTTATAAACGCAGGCACATAGGACGTGAAGTTATTGTTATTATTATTCTTGTTACACTGCTCGCGGTGTCGTTACCACCTTATCATTAGTAATACTATTATTGTTGTTGTTGTTATTAATTATTATTGTTGTTATTGTTTTTGTTTTATTGATCCATGATAAGAACCACTACGTCATTGTCAGATCTGTTTATGATAACCGACCCCCTCTTCCATAGCACGTATATATAGACTTCATTTTGATGTACCTACTTATATATAACGGATTAAATCAATCTTATATCATGTGCACAAAACTGCAGTGAAATTATCCGTTAGGTTATTCAGATTACTATTATCGTGTAGTTCTAGGTTAGGATGTCCGGGATTGTGTAAAATGTTCAATGATAGCTGCTGTATTATATGAGGTTAATTTTACATCCGACGAATCGTAAATTTTCCGATTTCTACATATTTCAAAGAACGTTTTTATGCCTTAGATGATGTTTTACAGGATTTTTTCGTACCCAGTAAACTGATCGTGATAACACATTGCGACATTGTGCGAATCGTTCTGAATTAACAAGAAAATATCATCGATTTAATAGGAGGTAGATAATTCACAAATTGAATTCTCATCTCTCTCTATCGGTAAGTAACATCGACAAAATGAACATGCTGTGACGGAACATTATCGAGAAATCTCGTGGAACGTTCGAAATTCGATAACCTAAAAAAAAAAAAAAAAGAAAAACTGTTAGGATCAGACAGACAAAGCGGGAATTTAAAACGAAGTTTGTCCAACACTCCCCCTGTAATTTTCCTTTGACACGCTTCGTTCGACAAATCGAGTTACACCCACCGGCCAAATTCTGCGAACGTTGTTTCAATTTTCTTCAGTTTGACGCGGTCATCACGAGAAGTGGTTAGAAGGCCTTATTGTAGCAAAGCGCTGTCCCGCCGCTCGTTAGCCATTGGGATCCGTAGACTGCAGTGCCAACTCGCTCACGGGTCATTCCCCTTCCCGGTATTCTCTGATTCCTTTTCCCGGGTAGGATTTTTCCCAGGTTGTGCCGAGGGTCCGGGAAGGTCGGGGCGCAGAGGAAGGGACGAAGGGGGGGAGGGAGGGAGGGCACGATGGCTCCCCAAGGGCTCCCTGTACCCGGGACTCCCTGACGCCGAGTGAGACGTCACGTACCCCAAAACGAATGTATTCCAACCGTGTCACGACTCTAGTGTCTACCGCCACTGCCGTCAATTGCACCCGACTGCACGGGGGGAATTTATATACACGTATTAACCCCCGTCCCCCATCCACCTTCGCCCCTTGCCCCCATCGTGTCACACCACACACACACACACTGAAACAAAAGTGATAACTTCATCAAACGTGCCTTTGCCACACGGTTGGCTACGCTGCGCTTTACGCGAAAATAATAATAATGATAATAATAGTAATAACAATACCAAGGGGGACGATGAGGGCGAAAGGAAGTCGAATCGGGTCTTTAAGGATTGGAGACGGATGTGTACGCCATAGGAATTATGAAAGTTTAGCTGTGAAGAGGGCAAGGAAAAAGGAGAACTAATCACTATGGCCTGCAAACGGCTGATCTTTGTAGTTGGGAAAAGGGCGACGAGTCGAGCATGCAGCTCCATATATTCTGAAGCAGTAGCAGCGTAGTGCATCCAGCAGCTAATTGTAAGTGGGTAACAAATTGAAGGTACAAAGAGGTCTGTCGTCATCTCGTTTAATGCTATTGTTACACGTACGTCCACACACATAAATAAGTATGTAACATGTTATACACATACAAGGATGAAACATGATGCACATCGAGCTGGAGTGTGTATAATAACCTCGACGCGTCAACATAATGTGACGGAGAGCATATTTATAGCGGCGTTACCCACTTCGACGCCATGTTGAATCTGGACATTGACCAGTGTGTACTATGCCGGGTTTCATGAATCTTTGAAACAACTTCCCAGCCGCTTTACAATCGGCGAAAGCTTCAACGTTTCCGCGTGTTGAGAGGCGGAATGGCTCAACAAGAGGAAACTATGCGGTTTCATTCACTCTGATGCAATGCCATGTGCTCTTATTACGCACCGTGTAAAAGATACTTATATAACCTAACTTTAAAAAGTTGCTACAGATTAGTTTGCAAGGATCGACATGCCGAGTTGAATCGTGTGATCAAACCTAGCCTCAAAATTTCTGAACACAGTTTTGAAAAAGATTGTCATAGTTCACGGCCAAAATCGAAATTCCTCAAAATCTTCGGTGCGGAATTTTTGGACTCGATCATCACAGATGAAAACGAGTTTGAAGTCAGTAACGTTATCTTGACGGAACATTGGGAAAAAAATTACTATTTTTTTAATTTTACAATAATTTTTAAGGAACTAAGATTCTGAAATATGAGTGTATTTTGTTTTATCGCGATTTACTGAACCTCATCATGAATCGTCACGATAACGTTACTGACCTCGATATGACAGATCGAAGCTGTTACCGTAACCTTCCCTCATAGTCACTGCAAGGAAATCTTACGGAGGATATGGTTATAAGTACAATACTGCAAAGCCGGAAGTCGCGGCCAGATGCGTTCCGGATTCCAAAATCCATCGCATTTCTAGCAAGGCCACGTCGACGTAGGACGGAAGGAACTGGAAATAGAGAGGGGCGATCATCTAACGGTTCCTTACATCCAGGGACGGTAAGAGACGGGAACCGGTAGGCACTGAGCCTTGTAGATAGTCAGATAGAAGCGTCAACCGCTTGCACATACACGAGTCCAAGCAGTGTAGCACCCTCGATGGTTGTGTGTTGAATGCGGCCGCTTGGCGCTGCGAGTCGCGTCGGCGCTTCGCGCTTCACGAAGTGGGGAGGGGGAGGGATGATCGGTGGTGGGGAAAACCGGTGGCTTTGATCCCCACCGGGTTTTAGTTTCTCCGCCGACGCCGAAAGGGACGGACCGGGATTTGGCGCGCGCGTTTTAAGTGTGTGTCTCTCTGTCTCGCTCCAGTCTCTCTCTTTCTCTCTTTATCGTACCGTTTTCGCTCCGCGGAGCCACCGACGAGCCGATTCACGGATAGGAGCGACGGATTCGACGTATTCTCGACGCAAAATCGAAGTCCGTAACGCGAGTGAATTAAGTGGCGCAAGTTTGTGTTACGGTTATACCTGCTGCGGCAACTCGGCCTTTTATCCCGCAAGATAACCGCAGCTGCAGTTCTTTCGGCCGGCAAATGGCACGACGTTAATAGTCATGGAAATACGCGAGGACAATACGCCGTCTTGACGATTGCGTTCCGTTCGTTCGCCTTTTCTCTTTGTTATCTCACCACGTTGGATAACGAGATATACGAGATATTGCACGGAAAAGGGACGCTGATATTGCGTTTTTAAACGCGGTGTATTATTGTACCTGTCGACTGATCTGAAATACGTATCTGCCTGTGTGTGCGTGTGTGTTTTTACTTCGACGATATTTCCCGCTCGTACGTCGTCGTTGTTGTTGTCCTCAGTTTTACCGTCTTTTTATTATCGCTTGTCAATCGTCTTGCGTAGCAGTGAACGACAACGAGCCTATTGATTATCGACGAATCGCGAAGCTGCAGATACGGGAGAATCAGATTTCTTCCGGGATTCAAAGAACCTGATGTGTGTGATCCAAAAGTTCCTCATTACGTCAAGATAAATACGTAAAATACGCTGTATATCGAATAAGAAGAAAACAAACACAAGAAGGATAAAAAAGAAAAAAAATCCAATCACGATATTCAAATGATAATTTATATTCGGATAATAAGTGCATGGCTTCGATCAAACGACATTCAAATTCTCACAAATCGCTCGAATGATCATGATGCAATAAAGAGAATAAGAAAGGAAAAACAACGCGGAGATCAAGAAGATCGGCTAGCAATTATCGTAATAACCCCATTTGTATACGAGACGTGTAAAGAAATTTGAAATATTGTGAGGTGTTGCAAAGGAGAGATCGATCGTTCGTTTCGAGTAAAGGATACAATATATAATATCTCAAGTGTTTTGTGCGTGCGGATCCGACCCTCTGCATCTCAGTGGAAGTGCAGTTATACGTCCTTATTGGATATAAGATATATAGATTGATAGATAGACGTACGTTTGCTGTCTTGTCTATCTAATCGTAATTTTTCGTTCGCGAATTTATGTTTTGTTATCAACGTGTGGTTCCTGTTGTTGTTTGTTGTTTTGGTTTATGATTGTGACAGTGAATTTTTATGGTTTCGTTTCTGTTCAATTGTTGTTGGTGTGTTCACCGTTTTATTGTTGTTCAGTTATCTTTGGAGATTCTTCTTAAGTAACGGACTCAACGCCTCATCAACGATCGAGTGAGTTTTGTTTCCTAAGATATCCTTATACACTTACAAAAGCTAGAATCTGAATTTGAATCCTAGGAATTGTTTTCTTACAAGCGAGGTTTATTGGAGGAAGAATTAAAGACGTGAATTTTTATGGAGTAGTAGTTCAACACTTTAAAGCAAACGTCACGACTCTGTATAATTTATTCCGCATTGATCAGGGTCAAGAAATCCGAAGTCATGGAATTCGGAACACATGATTACGTGCCGATTGACAACACAAACAAGATAAGAAACGTCATTGAAAAGGAATTAGAAATGACTTCATGCCCTGGTTTAGTTTTTATAGTCTGGATTAACTCGCTGTTTATTTTACCCAGGGATTTTCATTTATTTCTTTGACCAACGTTTTCCATTCCGCGCCGTCGATAAAAGCGATTGAAACGTGAAAACCGTCAAACGCGCTTCCGCTCTATACGCGCATTACGTGTTCGATGACTGATGATTGACGCGCGGAGAAACATGCATACCTACATCAAAGAGTTGATCGAAGCTTATCGTTAGCTAGAAATTCGTTTTGTTCACAGCCGAATCGCGTCTTCCGTTTTTAATCAAAACTTTGCGCGTTAATAATGAACAATTTACGAACTACGTAGAACAATTATTAACAGCTTTCTTGCTCGTGATGAGGTTATTAGCGATGTTCGAAATTTGAAATTCTCTCCCCTTTGAGGGGAGAATATAAATTTCTTCTTCGAGGTATAAACTCGGCAATCTGAAACATGAACACCTCCTTTCAACTACAAGGTTCTAGCTAATTTTAGTTTACCGGTATAATTTGATGACTCACTCAATTCTTGAGACTCTACCGAAGTTTGAATTCTCTGCAACTCATCTTCTAATGAAACACGCCTAGATCATTATTATTCTACTATCGCACAATCTCTCTCTCTCTCTCTCTCTCTCTCTGCTATTTCTCTCGACATTTGTTACATACGCCGCATATGTCGACGTTACATCATCAACACAACTTTGTATAAATTGAAAATTGGAGCGTCCCGATTAAAAGATACGGTTACGTGTTAATAATTAATTTGACGAACAAACGAATGCCATTATAAATCGTTCTCAGATCTCGATTCTCGTCTCTCGCAAGAAGAAAAGTCGCTTCTCTTCGCGTCGCTTTTTGCGCCCTTTTCACCCTCGTTATGATGTAATTGATATTGACGTGGTAATTCTCCTCTCTCCGTCGATTAACGTTACCTCGTTGTGCTTCTAACGGTGTTAATTTTTCCTCAAATCTCCTCCCTTCTTTTCTTTTCTCTCATTTTATATCTCACGACGTCTGAAATTCTTTGACGTTCCGACGGCCAATAGCAGCGATAAATAATATAATTATACTTGGCAATTAACAAACGACTTGGAACACTAGGATTTCATTAGTCCGAGTTGATTGTTGTTGTTGTGGTTGTTGTTTTTCATCCAAAGACGTCTCCGATTTTGGGCTGTCACGTCGACGTGATCGATCGATCATCTTTATAGATTTCACGCTCTTTGCGCAAATTTATCACATCGAACGTCCGACAAATATCAGACGAGAGTTAAATACGGAGGAAACAGATGTCGATAGATCCTGTTTTTTAGTCCTTAATGGTACTCGATTTAGCCAGCAATATCATCAGTGATCTAAAAACAGAGGCTAGTCTTTAGTTAAACGTACTAATGTTAAGGAGACGTGTAGTCAGGTCAGAAATTTGTGGAATTAATAACATAACAAAATGAAAGTTAGACAGAACAACAACTGAAGCAGTTCAAGTTGAATCTGATTACGAAAGTCTCGCTGTGATCAACAGAAAAAAAACGTCTCGACACTGAATTTCAATTTTAATAATCACTTTGCTAAGTAGAATGTTAAAAAAATCACATAATTCAATTATTATTTCACTATAAGGTCCGTGTTTCGTTCATCCGATACTAAAATTGAGAAATTCCTTATTTTATAATCCAAAATCAATTCATTACAGATTTTCGTATTAAACATTTCGTATTTTACATTTGGTTTGTTGCAAAATGATCACGGATCTTTTTTTTTCTAACTAGATCTTTGAACTTGCCAATCCTAACGAGTGAAAATAAGAATAATTGACGATCAATTGAGGCGGAAAATTACTTTTTTTTAATTTAAAATATAGAGAAAAATCTGTGTACATTAAATTGAAGAAAAAAAAAAGAAAACAGCAATTTGATTCGCAGTGGAATAATAATTGGTCTTTTGACAAACGATTGACGCAAGATTTTCGCTAAACTGACAAACGTGCATTAATCATCCATTTGGTGGTTACGATATCGCGTCGCTGATAAGCCTTAAGCTCAGCCCATTCTACAACCGTCGATGCGGCGGGTCGGATGCTTGTGCAAAAAGAACGATACTAGCAGTCGAGTCGAGATGTGTGTGTTGTGTGTGTGTGTGTCATGTATACATAAGTTTTTTTTATTTCCGTTTTTGTTATATCTAACAACAAGTTGCGGCGACGCTCGCGAATATTTTCAACAGTTCTAAAGGACTTTTCTTGTGGAGCTAATCGAAAGCTTGAAAACTTTTGAACGTATTCTTTTCAAACCGTTTATTTTTTATAAATATTTGAAATCGATCGCGAATGCTAATTTTTTTAAATCTGAAAAAATTCTCAAAAATCTAGCGAATGACACAAAACACCCCCCCCCCCCCCCCCCCCCCCCCCCCGTTACGGAAAACGTGGGCCGAATTTTTTTTCTATTTTTTTACCACCCAACTCGGAATTTTTAATTCTTAAAAAATAAACTGTTGGACAAGAAAATTTTAGAAAAATTTAGGTCCCGTTTTTTACCGAGTAGAATGCTAGAAAAAAAACATGAAACGATTTTGAAATGGTCGGGGTTTAACACTGGTCGATTTGGCATGGAATACCCCATATACGTATATGTGTAGAGAGAAGAAGAAGAGATACGGTTCCCATCACGTGTATCTACACCCAACAACGAATGCGATACGTGGGCGAGTTGAGACATAACATACTTACGTCACGACGGGGTTGATGTGGGATGCAAATAATTATGTAAACAACCGATCGAACGAGTGAGTCTGTAAACAAACCGACACGCCTGTATCATCGTGCAGAGAGAGAAATCGGCATTTCGTTGTCGAGATCATTCCAGTTTCATTCCAACTACCAACGATCATCCTCGCGTTAAAGAACTGCGAAGAAAAATATGATGATTAGCTTAGCAGATCGTCGAATGGTGGAAGAATTTTTTTTAGAATGTTTATGTGTAGGCGTAAGTCAGAGGAAACTTCATTTCACGCGAAGTTAGTCGAGCTAACTTGACGAAGTATGATGAAAAAAACATTCATTATTGTGCAATTTTTCGAATCACTTATCCAAGGAGTTGGAAAATACAATTTGTTTATTGCAGTTCATTAAATTTCAGAAGAAACAATTTCTTCTAAACGTACTAAATCGTTACAGTAACGTTACTAGCTTCAACCTCATTCGAATTAAAGTAACCCGTCAATTGTAACGAAACGTTGAAAAAATATCCACGATTTCTAACCTCAAATTACTATGAGGATGATGATGTTAGTAACGTTACAGTAACGATTGATGTTCCGGGGGAAAATCGTTGCTGCGTACATTAAGGATTGCCTGAAATTTGGTAAGCCACGGTGATAAACGAATCTTAATAATATATTTTGAAAAGTCAAGTTCTTGAAGGTTATCCAGAAATTTCATAGCAATGATTTTACATTGAGTGACGTTTCGTTGCGTTTACGTTACCAAATCGAGCGTCGTGAAATAAATTACGTTTACAATTAAGATATCAATATATTTCACTCAAGTTCGGACAATTTGCGTAATACAAGAACTTACCTTAACCTTTATTAACCTAATCTAACCATTATTTTTCAAGTTCACAGCGACTTTAAAGTAGTTTTGTGTTCTAAATATCAACAAGTTTTGCATTATTGTGATTTACCGAATTCCATGCGTTACCGTAATCGTGAAATAACGTTTCTTTCGAAACGTTAATCATTACAATATAAAGTTACTAAAACTTCGACTTCATATCTATCTAAAAAAAGCAAACTTGTCGCCTGCACTTCTTGACGATGTCAATACATACATATTATATGAATATATATATACTTTCGGGGATCATCAGTGAACTTTGGACGATTCAACACGGCTTTAATCTCCATCTCTGACTTCTCTCTCTCTCTCTCTCTCTCTCTCTCTCTCTTTCTCTCTCTCTTAAACCTATACCGTTGTAATGAACCATTTGTATGATTAATAGACTCCGGGTATATAGCGCTTATCCTTCCTCCTCCGTCAAATTAGCCCCCAAACTACACAGATTTTCACCGCGATCATCATCATCGTCCGCAAGAGAGAGCCATTATCATAATTAGAAACAAGCCGATCCTAAATCCAGAAAAAAAACTATCTCATCTCTGATTGGCTCCCGTTGCTTGCACCCCCTCCCTTCAACCGATCTCTTATCTTTTATTAACACCAAAAATCTCCTCGATCATCACGTGTCTATGGATATTGAGAAAAATTTCATTCGTTATAATCGTAGTAGAAAAATTATGTACCAAAAAATTGCTTCCGTGTTTTAATCACGGTTTTGAACGTGGTCAATCGAATCATACGAAATTATGATCAAAAGTTTTCAAAGAATCTTTATTTCCGTCATATCGTGCACTTTGTTATTCTTATACATATATATATATCACATTCTCAAATATATATATATATAAATAACGAATACCTATAATTTGACTTTTTTTTTTTTTTTTTTTCAGTTTCATAACGCGATTTTTTATGCGGCCAGAAGGAGGAGACCCTTTGTGTCTACCTCGGTTTTATTCTACATCCTTCTTATATATGTATTATCCTTTTGCCAGCCAGTCTTTCTTTATTTCACATAATTCTTTTTTTTATGACGTTACCTACATTTTCCATATATATATATATATGCATACATAATAATACCTGATTCCTTGAGAGAAGCTATTAAAGTTCTTCTACTTTGCTATTCCCTTTTCAATTGTCGAACCAGCACTATAACCACCACGAACCTCTTTTACTGCCACTGTATATATATATATCAATCCGTATAACTGCCATAATACCGAAAAATATATATTTTTTCAAGCTTTATACATTCGTTTTTATTATTTCAGTATATATTTTTGACGCAGGCAATTTTTTTTTTCTCCCAAACGTTTTCGCTGTACCGTTTAAAAAGTTGATAAAAGAAGAACAGAAATCAGACGAAGTAAAGTGTTATTAACACAGGAATAAGATATGATCATCGCTGTATATAATGTATGTATATATATACGAGCGTGACGATTTGATAACAACATGAGACTGTAATCTCGCTGCCATGCTTTGCGGGTACGAAAGTCGAGAGACGGATTGCGGTTCACCTCGATTCTCACGAATTCTTCATTGTTATTATCATTACTCTCATTATTATTATAATCATATTGTCATTACTTAGCGTCTCTTATTATTAATATTAAATATTAGTTTTCACCCGAATTCTTTACCCGCGTATGAAAAAATAAAGAAATTAAAAAAAAGTTGCTGCATTCTGACTTTTATATTATCGATGAATATTTTCATATTTCCGAAACGATCGGTTAGTCAAAGAGAAAAAAAAAAAATTAATAAGTAAAAACGCGAATTTAAACATGGAGCGAGAGAAATACATGACAGACGGTGACGAGTAGAGGAGGGAGAAATAATCTGGCGAAAGACAGGTTTGCCTGAACGAATGGAACGAACGATATAAAAGAACGTCCAAATACCGCTGAGACGACTATAAAGAGACCGGTAACAAAAAACGGCAACGGAAGAAGGACGGAGAAATATAGGGAGAGAGAGAGAGAGAGAGAGAGAGAGAGAGAGAGAGAGAGAGACGGAAGAGAATAATAGTTTTTTAGGGTAGTTGGCGCTATGAATCAACCTACGCGTCGCTCGCACGCCTCTCTAGCGCCCAGAATCGCAGAACCCATAACCCAGGATCTCTGTAATCCAGAGGGATCGTGTGGCGGTGGGGAAACGAAATAGACGAGAGCAAAGTAGAAGCCGGTTTCGTCATCTCTTTTTCTCATCACTCGCTTTTATATTCAGTTCTTCTTATTTTTAGTTCTTTATTTTACTAAATTTTTTCTACTCCTCGTCCACCACTTCATTGTAGGGTCTTTAAATAAAAGAGAGAGAGAGAGAGAGAGAGAGAGAGAGGGAGGATAGGATAGGATGGAAGTGAAAGACATCGAATCTGGTACTTTGCATGGTTTTTACTCAAGATATTCATAAATTCGAAAAGCATGTTCGTATAAACACTCGATAAAACTCAACTGTTGCTCAACACTCGCTTTGGATAGTATAACCATCCTTTTTTCTTCTTCGACACCCTCTGCTATCCTACAGGCTTTCCTCTCATTCTCAGCTCTTTCAGCTAAAGAATT
Organism: Diprion similis; assembly: GCF_021155765.1. Taxonomy (NCBI): domain Eukaryota; kingdom Metazoa; phylum Arthropoda; class Insecta; order Hymenoptera; family Diprionidae; genus Diprion; species Diprion similis. The sequence goes on from NC_060114.1 coordinate 19,159,471, forward strand.
ACCGCACAAATCTTCTGCGATGGAACTTAACCCCAATTGATCACTCGGGGCGAATATGATACCAAACGTTTTTCAAACACGGTACCTGGTAGAGTCTCGTGGTACCTTAACTTTTCCGATGCTTAACAATACTTCAACAATAAATTTTTGCTGGGAAATCAGAGAGCTTTTTCCACGATCCTTGAACGATGTCTAGATATTTTATTCAGAATTTTTGGAACTCGTCGTTCAAGCACGATATCGCTTGTTTGGAGAATAGGGTACGCGATTCTATTGAAGTGTGGCCAATCGGAGTTGAGGATCTGCCCTGGTCGATATCGACATTGATGTAAATATCTCCAAATATCAAAGCCCACGTGTTCCAGACGCTAAAAAGGACGTAACAGCCCCATTTTATACACCATTCTGAACAAAAACACTTTTCACTGCATCTTCATGCGACACAGGAATACAGAAATGGCACAGATTCTACAAAATGGCAATAGTAGGTTCGTAGAATTCTTTTTCGCGTTTTAGGTACGTGAATTTCCACATTTGAAGATATAGAAATCCACATCGATATCGATCAGGGCACCTCCTTAATGTGTATGATCTACATGCCTCTATGCGTAGACCTGTTCCTACTTATCATCTAGCTACCCAACCATCCAGAGCCCATATTTACCGAAACGTGAAAATCGCTTCTTCTTCAGCTTCCTGCAATGGTTGGTTCTTCTGAAATCTTGCGCGTGAGAAAACGGCGATAACGGGTATAAGGAGTCCCGATTCCTGACTACCGACACCACGTACCACACTCCCTACTCCCGGTATTTTCCCAGGGGAGGTCTTCAGTCGCTACTGCTTCCCAGTTCTCTCTCCGGGTTGTAGATGCAGAGACGCTTTTCTCCGCTCTACTTACCACGTACCGCGAAACCTCATACATACCTTATAGACTAAAATTCACAGGGTCATTCGGATACGACTGTAAAGTTCCCCAGAGGATATTAATATAGATTCTTCATCCGAGTACGTGAGATAAGGACACTATATTCTATAGCGAAAAGTTCTTAAGGTACTACTTATAAATAAGTATTCAAAGGAGTCAGAAACCCATGTGATCGAAGATCAATTAACGCTTCACCGGATGTTTGAAGTTCTATTACGATTAACAAGAGAGGAAGAAATTAAACGATGAGTTTGCAGCGTTGCGGTTGGAACAGAAAACCGCAGTTACTCTACCAAGTACTGTGATCTGTATTGTTTGGAAACAGTGAAAACTCAACTTGGATGAAACGATCAAACTCTCTCTTCGATTGGCCAATATATTCGAATCCATAACGGACTAGGATGACTAGATTTGAACCTGTTCCGAGTGTTTCCAAAAGGTTTGAATAATGTCGCAGCATGAGTTGGCATATAACGGCTAGTGATTCGAATCGACTTGATTCCTATCACGTGATTTCGTACGATTTCAATCGATTTCACTGACCAAATAAACTCTCAGAATCGATGCTCAACACAGCAGTACTTCCATCAAGTTTCGATCAGTTTTCGAAGGATGATTGACCTCAGCCTCAGCTTAACGACTTACTATTCCTTCGTTATTAGATCTCGATTGATCTAAACTTTAGGTGATGGATCCTGAACCACCACCATCCCCTATGCACTTGTAACCTAGTATAGGTTTGCGTTTACTGGAAGGTTTGAGTTTTAAGGTTTGACGCTTGATAGTCAGGTTCGTCTCAGTCGCTCATCCACCTTCCCAATTCCATCTCTCCTTGACGTCGTCGACTTGACGTCGTGATAAGGCGCCTTGTGACGCACCGTGCCGTTTCGTACCTTACGGTGCCGCGAAAAGAGCTTTTCGAAGTTGCTCCAGCCTTCCAAGCCGTTTACCCTTTGCATGCCTTTTGCTTTTGCTGCCGCTCCAAATTGGCCTACTCGTTTACGCGGCCCTGAAACACGCCTGTACTATAACCCTTTGGTACGTTTGCCGACGAATTGAACCTTTTATGGTATTTGGACACACGCGTCTCCCTGACACGCAATTTTAGTGCCATTTCTGCTTTTCTGTTAGGATGAAATTAGTCAGCAACGTTACTGTTGTAACGATTCATGTTTCAGAAAAAATGCTACTTCACATCTTCAGGGAGTGTTCGGGACTTAGTTAAACGTTATAAACGGAATATACTTTAATTTTGAAAAGCCAAATCCTTAAAGGTCATTTTTAAATTGTTTTGTCTTGTTACTGCGTTGACGTTACGAACTTCAACCTGACGATTTTCTCTCTTCACTTCGGTCTATCCCTTCTTTTCTCATTCTTCACCATTTCTCACCTACAACCTAGTCATGACAAAACTGCAGAACGACAGACTTGCGTTATAATTTGATTGCACAATCTTCTCTCTATCCACTTGATCGACAGCATCGAAGAGATGGAGACAGAACGCTTCTGACACCACTGCAGTGACAACCGTTCCTTACCATCCCTGCTCTCTCTGGTACATAATTTATGTTTATTTTATCATTGAGAAAATAAGGAAGCGTCTAGTTAAACCTAGAGAGAGAGCGAGAGGGTGAGCGAGGCCTTAAGATCACCGAGCTTTTGCTGCACTGCATCCATCCTCCGCCACTTGTTAAGAGGCCGTTTCTTAAACTCAAACTATTTGCTGTCGACTTTCCATCACGGTGAAATGTTTGTATACGAGAAATGAGTTTTTCTATCAGTTATTATAACTCGATTACTTACAATCTGTCCTCGATCAATTTTGGATTGATATAAAGTCACCAGACATTGTAAGAAGATGAAAAAGATGATAAGAATGGTTTGAGCTTGAAAATTTAAGGAATTCCCTTGCATCTGGACTACGCTCGTCCTTTGGAATAGCGCTTTATTCTACACCACCATATGCCTCGAATGCAAGAGACGAGCAAGGTGTCAGTTTCTCTCCCTAATTCGACACACTAGGCGATCCTCTCTTTCTCTCTCTTCCCCTCTCCTTGGACAGACGATAACTATTAAACTCGGAATGACTTCATCCAATTAGCTCTGCGGTCACTTTTTCCCACAGGAAGCATTCCGGCTGCAGTGTATGCTATGGACACATATACACATACATGTACGTATGTATGTTGTATACACATGTTTAGAGATGGATAGATCGTATAGGGACCATCCTCGGCTCACTTGACATTTATCACTCTGTCTGCGTGTTAAAGTCTTGTTATATATATATATATATATACATATATATACACTATATCCACGGAACGCGAACCATTCGACTGATGACGATCATCATCGTGTATGACGACAAAAGTCCTACGACAGATGTTATGTGTATCCAAATAATAGTTTAACCATTAATCACTCGCCAAGTTTATGTTTTACCTACTTGAATTTTTCTTTACATGAAATCTGTGATGTTAATCGTAAAGTTGTCATTGATGGTTGGTTAAATATACGAAACGTCGCCGTCGTGAGAATCATTGAACAAAGAACCAAAAATGATCGGTAAAAAAAAAAAAAGAAATTTAAAACCAGTTCCAAGTTACTCGAAGTCGAAAACTCTGTGGATAAAAATTTATGTGATACCATTGAATTGGGTCAGTACCAAAGTCAATTTATATTTTGACCGGATGAAGTCATCAATCCTCTCCTTGACATTCAACGATATGAATGCAAAGTGTAGCCTCCATAATCCGGCTTCGTTTTTCAAGACTTGTTCACATACTGTACGTAAATAGGAAAACAAGTTTTCGTGGGATTCCAAAGTGTGGACAGTATCTACCTACCTAGGAACCCACCGGTAGCACCTTGAGAATATTCCTTGATACGCAAGGTAAACAGAGAAATGTTCGCTGTCATAAATCTTGGACATTATACCTAGTTTTCGGTGAACAAGGTATATTACACAATGTAGGTATATAAATGTATACACTATACATATACGTATAAACGTGATGATGTACCTTACGGGTATCATAACGTCGTTGTAACTTCGGTGCAGTCACACCTCTCGGCAGCTTTAGAGAGAAGGTGGCGAAGAGAGTATTCTCCAATAGTTTAGGTGTAGGTGTAGGTGTAAGTGTGTAGTCGCAAGCGTTTCAAAGTGTTTGCCATTTTCATTTTTGTATTTGTATTTGTGTTTGTATTTGCACAACGGAAGAACCGCCCCATCCACCATCCCTGACGACGTTGCATCTACTTAGGGTGCTGCACACAATAAATTCACGTGTATATACGTTTCCATTTTCCTCACTAGGCAAGCAAAAGCAGGCAGGCAGGCAGCAGATACACCCCATGAAACCCCCTGAGCTAATGTACTACGTCGTCACGCTCCTCTCTGCAGTTCAGTGCAAGGTAGAGACCCCGAAGCACATCGGCTACCGATGCTAACTACCTGAAAAACTACCTGCAGTCTTTCCTCTTCCTCTTTATCTCTCTCTCTCTCTCTCTCTCTCTCTTTATGACGTTTTCCCGTTTGACTATTGGGGAAAATCCATCTCCATGCTTGTGCTTTGTTTGCCGACGAGGGAAAAGAGGTTTGACATTCGCGTTTGTTGCTTCTTCGATGATTGTGTTGCATGCCGAACAACTTGGCGGTGGAACCACGACGAGGAGGGGGCAGAGCCAACGCTAAGCCGATTATCCATCCGGATTATACCGTTTGCCCGCACCTTTTCACTATATGCGGGTCAATAAGCGCCTGTTTGAGTGCTTGCCTGCCTGCCTACTTTCCTCGATGGTTTTACCAATCTTTTATGCATTTATTTATACAGTTTATGGTCTTGTCTTCCTTGAGCATACACTCTACGACACGTGTGTCTGTGTACCCAGGACAAAGCTCCTCCCCCTCCTACTCCTCCTTCTTCTTGATGTATGTACCTCAATTAGCCTGTCTTATTCGTTTTTCCCTTATCGTTTATGTCGTACGATTATCGTAGCTGTCTTCACGCGACTTTTCACACTCTAGAAATTTAAATCTGTGAAAATTCACTCTTTCACATTTATGACTATGTATACCGATGGGAAAAACAGGACGTATGCGGTCTTGATGTCGAATCAGCGACTCACGAGGTCTTAATCATTTTTTAGTATGAGTTTTGTTTACCAATCCAAAAAGGATTTGCGATTTTTTTCAGTCTTCCGCCACTGGTGGAAATTTTTGAAAATAATTGACACTGAAAAAATTCACACTGATTTTATGATTTAAAATGTGGTTTTTGAGCAGCACGCTACAATGGGTTCTCAATATTTATTAATTCGTTCCCCAAGTTTTTAGTTTTTCCAATGCTTGATCTTCGAATTCGTGACGTTGTGTGATTCATTTTTTATTTTATTATGAATTTCCTGGATTATTTTGCAATTCTTTTCAAACGTCAACGTCTAATTTTACTCGAATTTTTCAAAATTTTTCTTTACTTGCGGTATATTGCACTAGTATTACGATTTTCGTAAAAACGTTTGAAATTTTGCTCACAACCAGCGTTGCAATAATTTTCTTAAAATTAACTTTCCAATTTTACTTAAATTGCAAAAAATACTGCTCAATTATTGTCATTTCACTTCAACTTTGCAATTTTGCTCAACTTTCGATTTTCCCCACGGATTTACCTCAACATCGCGAAGTTTATATCTCAATTTTATTCGACTTTAAAAATTAAATTTATTTCCCTATTTTCTTTTCCTTTCAATTTCTTCAATTTTATTCAGCTTCTACTCCAACTCCCTGGCTTTAAACTATCCGAGGAAAGGTTCGCACTAAAATTTTCCTACTTCACATCCAAACCGTTCATGTCACTACAATACGTGTAATATCTTGTAATATCGTGCGTCACATGACCACGAAGAAACAGGCAGAAAACTTTGGTATACATATGCAATAATAAAACTACTCAAAGTACGGTGTAACTCGGTGTGAGGGAGGAAAGAGGGAACATCGCGCGGACACCTTTATACTTCGGTTCGCATGCCACCGTCGTATTAATCATCGAGTAGTGACGTGTCCGCACCTCGACGCTGACTGGTTGCTGACTGATGACGTGGTCAGTAGCTCTGGCACCTCGGCTCAGCGCCCTTCTCGTCGCGCTCCCTGTTTTACCATAAGGGTTTAGTACATAACCTATTTACCTGTCTCATTTCTCCCGTGAACAAAATCCATTCCCCCTTGATTTTCCTTATTAAAATAGTTATAGGCACGAGGTTATAGTAATATGTAGTGCGGTGAAAATTTTATCACAATTCTCGTCCGGAGGACGAGAGACGGAAGAAAGAAATAAAGAAAGAAAAAAAAAAAAAACGTTGACAGGGTCAAACTTTAATACCGTCTGGAAGTATTCTATTTAACTGTATAATATTACAGATTATAAATGGTCTCATGATGTTTTCAAATAATTCTAATGGTGCAATAGCGTTGTCGGTGGTGTTGTTTTTTTTTTTTTTTTTTTTTTTTGGTCTTTGTTTGTTTTTTTTTTGGTTTTTAAGGGCATATCTGCGAGTGTGGAAAGATCTTGGGTGAAATATTTGTGTGAAATTTGTTGAAATTCAATTCTTTTTGCAAGTTTAGAGAATATTTGAAAAAAAAATTTTCTTTCTCATTGGTCTCCTTTAAAAAAAAAAACACATTCCAAACCGGCAGAGATTATGATCGTTTGATTTTTTTTCCCCTCTTCAATTATCCCGTTTCTTCGGAAATAATCCAAAAAATATTATACAGAGAAGAAATCGAAATATCATATGAATTTTGTGTACACATACATTTTCGAATAATTAAAATCGTGCCTGCGATTTTTTTTTTTTTTTTGCATATGTTTGTCGAAACATCGGATTATTTATCAGAATCCTATTACTTATCCCTTTTTTTTTCTTTCTTCTCGACCTCGTTGCAAATTGTGTTCAAGTGTTCAAAAAAAAAAATCATTTGAACACGTTCCACGGCCATTTTTTTGCACTTGTACACCCTTTTATTTCAAAAAGCCTTGAAACAAAAATAACAAAAAAAAAAAAAAATTGAAAACTATTACCATGCGTACAATTTCAGCTGACGTGTACCTTAAAATATGGGATGAAGTGATCGATTCATTCATTCGTCATCTCAGGTGTAGGCTGATGTAGGTATTATTATACAACAGTATAAAACGGGCGGCAAGATTATCGGAGTAAAAAGTCCAGAAATTTCACCCTCACCCTCGACTCTTCGTCGTCAACGAGGAATTCTCATCAAAAAATATTTATAAAATAATTAAAAAATGCCTTCCACTTTCCCACCTTATCCTCGTTTTCCTTCCCCTTAAGACGTTGGGTGTGAGGTATTTCTTCGGTGCAGCCGGTGCAAATAAAGGAAGGGAAAGAAAGAGAAAAAAAGAGGAAGAAGAATGAGAAGGTGCTTCTATTTTCACAGAAATATCATCATGTTTTTTAGCTTTCTATACGACAGAGAGAGAGAGAGAAAGAGAAAGGATCTTGATCGATCTTGGCAACTGCGACTTACCCGTTAGGTATGAAAACCGCCCTTCTTCTTCAACCCCTTTGACCTGACATTTTCCGAGCCCCTGACCACCCCTCATTAATTCTTCATCCTCCTTTATTATGCACCATTCTTCAATATTACAATATACTTTCATCTTACTTTATGCTTGGATTTTTAATTAGTCGGGTGATGCCGAGTGGTAACCTATGGAGTAACGTATACGTATAGTTTATTCCGTGATAATTGTAGGTCAAAATATTTATTACACAAAAAATAGTGCGAAAATCGAAATACAAAAATTAAAAAAATTATCTATCACAGTCAAGAGAAAGGTATAAATATGCAAAACCTTGAAAATATAGACATTCTGTTTATTTTTTACACCACGTTTTGCGAAAACAGCAAAATTGGAGGTTTTTACATGAGATTTTTTGCATTTTCCTCGAAAACTGTTGTTGATAGATAAAAAATGATTCGACCATCGTGCAGAGCGGAAAATTCTACATCGAATTGTATTCTCATATGTCGGAAACGTAGTCGGATTACCACATGCAGAAAAAGGAAAGCATTTCTCCAAAAGTCCCTAGATTCCGTCGATAAGTAGGATTTCTTTTTTATCAATTTGTTAATCCGACTCTGTTTTCGACATATGAGAATACAATTCGATGTAGAATTTTCCGCTCTGCACGATGGTCAAGTCATTTTTTATCTATCAACAACAGTTTTTGAGGAAAATGCAAAAAATCTCAGGTTTTGCTGATTCCTCGAAACCCCAGCTATGCAGCTCAGAAATGACTTCAGATCCGAGTTCCTGAGGGTCGAGAACCCCCAAAAAACCAAAATACCCTCATTGGTTGAATATTTTGAATTCAGACCTATTTCCACTGGACTAACTTCTCTACCGTTTGTCGTTGATCCTTGTTAATGAAATGATTAAAAGAATGATTCACGCCGAGCTTGAGCGTGCGTGGCGGCATCAGGAACACCGGCGCAAAGACAGATGCTCCTGGTTGTTACTTTCCTTAATGAGTTGTAATTAATGGTTTAACATACATACGTCTACTCCTAAGAACCGGTCACTGCCGCTACTACCGCTGCTCGTCGTAATTCTGCTTCTGCACATCGGCATCATCAGCCTTACGTACGTCTTACATACGTATAACAACTCGCTAGCTCGGCTGCTATTTACTCACTTAAACCGACTCTCCCGCGGCTCTAAACTTACTTCATTTACTTACACACGAATCTATGGAATTTTATTATTTTCCTTGGGATGCTGTGAGAGCAGATGCTTATGGAAACTGATACACGCGACTGCATGTATGGGGAATTCTATGCGAAACCAACCCTTATTATTTGTGAAATTATTTCCAAATTTTTTGCTGCTGTTGTCCCAACTCTGAATCACCGTGCCTGGATTTTTTTTTCTTCTTTTTTTTACACGTTTTATTCAACTCGTCGTAATTTGGGTAATTATGAAGATTGAGAGTGATTTTGGAAAGCACCGTTTTAAAAAAACAGTTGAAAGTGCAGGGAAAAAAAAGAAAGAAATTGACAAAAATCACTCCATAATCTAAACAGCCTAGAAATGTGATAAGTGAAAAATAAAAGTTTTGAGAATTTCTTCGGGAATTCTCATACCATTAAAACGATGTTTTACCTGTCCGAAAAAATTTAAAGCAATAAAAAAAATTGGTCCATCATCGTTTCGGTCTGTAAATGTTTGAAGAAGAAAACACAGTGTTTGATAATTTTTTGAGTCTTTTGAAAAAGGTCGTTTTCAAAATCACTTTCATTATTTATAAATAATTAAATGAAGTTGAATGAAAAATCTGAAAAGAAACGAAGTACCGATTCAGAGTTGGAACAATTGCAGAAAAAATGTTGTACAAAATGAAAAATATCGAGGCTCAGACGCGTTGGTCGGGTTCGCATGGAATTCCCCATACATACTTGGTCAAATTTGGTCACCGGGTATAAGAAAAGGTAGTACCGTCACTCTGTGGAGGGTGAATCAATAGTTTCGTTTGCTTTAGCCACACGGCTGTCTGACATTCGCGTGTTTTCGTGGCGAATTTTAATCATCAGATAGATAGATAGATTGATAGATAAATAGATATTGCAACGTCCATTCGCGTACATCCAAATCCCACGTGCACATCGTCTCGCCTTTCATCTTTGATCCGCCTGTTAGCACATACGAGTCAAAGAGATGAGACGATAAGAATCTGGGAAAGTAGTGGTCAAAGACTTTTTCGCCAATCCGTCTTTCAACCTGTCACAAAGGCTTACACTTTTTTACGCGAAACACTAAAAAACCCGACGCTTTTCCACACTGCGGTTACTAACCCAGTCGAATTAGACCAAAAGAGGGGCTGACGCCGAAAAAATTTTGAGTAACAATTTTCCTTCGGAAATTGTTGGGTAGGGGGGGGGGGGGGGAGGTTACCGGCGGTCTACATTTCGGTTTTCGGTTGTTTGGAATTAAATTTCTTACAATTTTAGTCACCATTAATTTTTCCCTACGATCGATATTTTTCGATTAAGACTCGAAAATAAGGGGTGAATTTTTTTTTTTTCCGAATCAATTTTTTTATTCCAAATTATTTCGGTAATAACCATTTTTCATGTAAAATGGAAAATAGACGTGATTATGCAATAATACAATTTTACCCCCTTTTTTCGGGCCTTAATCGAAAAATATCGATCCTAAGGAAAAATTGATGAGGACTAAAATTGTAGAGAAAGTTTATTCCAAACAATTTTGGTGATTACCATTTTTCGTGTGAAATTGAAAGTAAACGTGTTATTCAGTAAATTCAAGATGGCGGCTGAAGCAATGGGGTGCGAATACCGAAAATCGAAATGTATAAAAATCGCTATTTGCAATTTTTTCAAGGTCAAATCCTAATTCGACTGGGCTATACCGCGGAGCCCCGAAAACGGGAATTTACGGAGAGTGACGAATCGTAGCCGCGTAAAGACGATTTGTGGTTACGTCGATCGGCTCATCAACCCGTTTCCGACTCATTTTTCTCTCAATATTTCATACCCTAAGTGTACCAGGTACACGTCATGTAATACAAACTTCATCTTTTATACCTAGATATGTCTACGCTTCTTGCGTAAGTGATTTAACCGTATATAGATAATGTTGTGCCTGTAGTAAGATTCTACCACTACTCGAGGGTGAAATTGGTTTTGCACCTAATTTAACGACCCACGATTTTTCCGCGGCACAAAAAGCCTGCAAGGTATAGATTTTCATATTATTCATTCATTCGGTTCGCATTTTCGTGTTTATACATATCTATGGATGTATATATGTATATATATATATATGTATGATACACGTCGCGGTGTTTGTTGAAGGAAACTAAGTGGGAGGATATTCAGGGTTGAAGGTACGAGTAAAATATAGTGAGCGAATGTTCCTACTTCTCGTTCATTTTCGTCGCACAATTTATTTACGCAGCAGACGGCTTGGCTCGATACCTTCGCGATTATACACCACTTTACGAAATTTCACTTATTCGGTTTTACCCGCATGGAAGAACTTAGGTCAGAAAATTTTTTATTGGGCCGCTCACCAGATGTGTTTCAAATCGTTGAGAGAAAAAAAAAAAAAAACTCGGTGTAAAGTTTCAAGCCTTTATGTCAACTGGAACATGTGCTTCTAAGTTCCGAAAGTTTTGAATGTAAAGTACGTGTAGTTTTTAACAATAGTTGTTGCGTTTTCTATGACTTTCGTATGAATTGAGGGATCGATTTGGAACTTGGCAGATTTGTTGTTGTTGTTGATGTTGTTGTTGGGAAAATGATTTTTCTGTCTAGATGAATTGCAAAGACATTTTTGTTCACTTCTTTTGCGCAAAAATACTGATCGAAGTAATTTTTTTTTTCTGATTTTTCATCAAAAATATGTAATTGCGACGATAATTTTTCAATTCGCTTGATTGTGTGACAAAATTTTGCTACTAAGGAAAGAAGCGAAAAGAAAAAGAAAAAAACAATTCTTAATTTAAATATATTTATTACACGCAAAGCAAATATTTTTTGCAATCCAACGATTCTCGAATCATGGCACATAAATTTTTTTTCACTCTTCTTCTTCACTCGCCTTGTTGTTATTTTTTCTCCTCCACCTTCGGACCTCGTTCTCTTTGATTTATTTTGCTTTCTTTTTTTTTCTCTTTTTTACACAATATTGTAACTATTTTAAACGCGAGAAGGTGTGTAGGGATGAAAAAGATGAAAGGAACGAGGTGTTCCAGGTGTTCGACCGAGCGGCATGCAGGCGCGAAAGACTTTTCGGTTCGGTGATCTGCTCGGCCAACTGCACGTATTGAAAAAATAAAGTAAATAACGGCATTATCGACGAAGAGGAGAAATACGCGCCCTCTTTTTCGATCTTCCCCTTTGGTGAATAGAATAAAATTGAATAACGACGATGTCTACGAAGCTGGAAAACTAGAAAACTAGAAAGCTACAACTGGACCTACAACTACAAACTACGACAACTACTACTACTAATTCAACTGCAACTACAACTACAACTACAAATACAAACCACAACAACTACTACTACTGCAACTACAACTACAACTACAAATGCAACTAGAAAGCTACAACTACAACTACAACTAAAAAGCCACAACTACAACTACAACTATAATCACAACTGCAACTACAACTAAAACTAAAAAAACTACAACCACAATTACAAACTACAAATACAAACTACAACTACAACTACAACTACAACTACAACCAGAAAGTTACAACTACAAATATAAATACAACTAGAAAGCTACAACTACAACCAGAAAGTTACAACTACAAATATAAATACAACTAGAAAGCTACAACTACAAGTACACACAACCAAAACTCCAACTACAAAGCTACAACTAGAATTATTATAATAGTAATAATAATAACGAAAAGATGAGTCACGTTGGTGTGCAAAGTTTTTACCGCTTTTATCTTTGTGATCCTTCTTTCCATTTTTAATTCACTCATTAAATTCAGTGAATATACAGAAAAATCAACGAAAAGAACGCGCAAAACGTTACCAAGAAACAAGTGAATAACTGAATATAAATTTTTAGTAATGTCGGGAGAATTAAATACTTACCTCCATTACTTGTTAATAAATTATTTGAAACATCGATTCATTCAATAAATTTCGAGATTGTGATGCCTGAGTAATTTTATTTATCGCCGTAGAATAATGTTCAAAATTGTGAGAATATACCACACCAGCTGGCTAAAAGCAATTTTATTAAATAGTACATAAACGATTATTACAATGATTGGGATACTATTACTGGTTTATAGCATATGTATATTATCGATTTTCAGCCCTACACGCGGCTTATAAACCTTGAAACATCAAAGGGCATCGACATATATGTCGAGGTGAAATGATTATTTCGTACAGGAAATAAAGAATTTATCGTTAATGGCAAACCCAAGTTCTAATTTAGTTTTAATTGAAATTTTCCTGGTATTTTCTTCTGTTTTTTTTTCTGATCCCGGAAGTATGTTATTTTTTTTACCAAACACTTTCGTCAATTGTGATGATTACCGATTGTATCTAAAATTCTTTCGTACAAGCCCTGAGAAATTTTACACAGTGTGTACAAACAACAAAAACAGAGTCCGAGTAAAAATAATATTTTTTATTAAATTAAATGTTTTCGAAACTTGTCAATCAGATTCACTTTGCGGTATTAAAAAGGAAAGAAATAAATCCGAGAGAATCGCGAGTTACTTTCTATCACTCTCGACGGTTCCAATTATTTTTAATTGCATTTTCAATATATATACATTATGTGTATATATGTATAGATACGTATGCATGTGCGTATAAACGAGTACTCGAGTTTAAATGAATATATTAAAAGCAACAGTGTAAAATTGAAATTCTATATTTCCCATACATACCTATATACGTTTATGTATTATAAACGATATTAAAACGACGTCACGTCATCCATTTAACATCGAAATTTTCCTCCAGGGGTGAAATTTTGTATGCAAACGTCGTCAAGCTCGTTCTTCGTAAATAGTATACGAGAGATATGAAAATTTGACGAATAAAAAGGTCAAAAGCTTCCTCGAAAAAAAATAAGAATAACAAATGTAATAATAAACATACCGCAAGCTTTTTAATTATATATATGATACCTACTAAGACCTGTTCTAATTTCCCGCTTCAGACCTACTCGCGAAAGGTCGTGTATAAAATGTACTAAATTACTAAAATTCTCTATCCTTTGTGTTTCAGGAATAGCTGAAGCACCCCTCAGGATGGAGTGCCGTTGGGCTCGGCGGAAAGGCCTTTTTGCAGGTTGCACACTCTTCCATCTACTACTCCAACTACTCGTCGGTAGTCACACGGTTGCTGCGAGAAATTCTGGTGAGTCGATACCCACACACACCCAAATCACTCTCTCCCTTTTTTTTGCAACTTTCTTAGAAGTTCTTTCGAATCAGGGCAATACATGGATTTGTTTCTTCTCGAAGAGGATCTGAAACGATGCGATGAGAAGAATAGCTACGGATCATTCTCTGAACTTCGTGACTTTTCCGAATCTCTTTTTACCCTTTTCATTTTCATTATATACGCGGTATAATTCTTTCGACAACGTTTGTAATACATCTTGTAACACCCTTGAAGATAGCTTGTTATGGTTACACGGTAGCTGGTTGTGTACAGAGTGAATTCCTAAAGTCTGCATGCATAAAATCCAATGCACACGCGCTACAATCCGAGAGAAGTTCTCTGCGAGAGCTACCAACAGTCATTAACGTAACCTCAAAAATTTTGTTACAATTGCGCCCAACACCGACGGATGTCCAAATTTTTTAGGTTACGTTCATGACTGTTGGTAGTCCTTGCAAACAATTGTTTTCGAGTCGTAGCGCATGCGCAGTGGATTTTAGCAGACGACGTACCATTCATTCGTCAGAAATTCACCCTGGATATTCATAAAAGGTTATGGATACGCGCGTATATGTATACCATATAACACGTGCGAGGATTTGAATTCGGAAAAAGCTTACGATCGAAGCGAATGGCTGTTCGGGCGTTAAATACGTACACATAGATGTATAAAAGCTGGGAAACATCGGCGCACGTCACAATTTTTACTCACCACCCTCCAGTACCATCTGGAAAAAATAAACCGCATCTCACCTCCTCGTGTACGAAATTTAACGACGCTTTGTTTTTCTGACGTACCTATATATTCGCTTATAACTCCGTAACTACCGAACCAATTTTCACCATCTTTTTTTTTGTGAATAGCTACAACGTCTGGCTAGAATATTGGTACATATAGTTATAACCAGATCAACGGTTTCGAAGACCTAACGATATTTGTAAGCCAAGTCGGAAGGGGATGAAAAACTTATGCTAAAGCTGACTAAACTCTTAAAAACAGAGGAAAATTATCTTGAACAGTTCCCAATCTCTCGATGATCTCTACAAAAATAACGATCAATCAAAAGCATTTGTAAATATTATCAGACCGAGCCTAAAAAAACGTCCTTGAATTTTACTTGTCCTTCAAAAGTCCTGAAAGCTATCTCCGAATGTTTTTTGTATCCAGGAATCATTGTATCCTATTTTTGATGTCCTTAAATAACCTGAAAATCTTCTGGAAACGTCCTTGAATTTTTTACGGATCTTTTTCATAGGACACCATGTAACATTATACATAAGCACGCGCGAAATGCTTCCTCACTCACGCACACCTTGTTTTATATTTCGAATATTTTCTCTTGCGCTGCCCCCGTTACTTTCATTCCCTTTTATACTTTCGCTCTTCTCTCTCCCTTCCTTTCGTTTTCTCTCTTCGGCTCTGCACACCCTCGTCGTCGCCTGAGGAGGGTTAAATCCTCGGGCACCCAGTTGTTGCGAAAACTCGGAGGTGTACTTGTACATACATATACTTGTACATATGTACGTGTATATGTATAAACCGACCCTGGATCCACTTCCATCCATGTGTTCCGGTACCATCTCACCGTCTCAACCAGCATGGCACCACCACCACCACCACCACCACCACCATCACCACCACCAGGACCACCAACCCCACCAGCAGCAGCAGCAGCAGCAGTGGCAGCTTGGGGTCGTGTGTTACGGAAGATTTGTGTAACATCGGTAACACATGGTGGCCAACAATTTACTGTTTGGGTTGCCGCACCTTTTCTAGGGGGAGAATTTACCCTCTTTTTACCCTGCTGCTCTTCCTCCTCTTCTATCGTCCCCTTTTCGTTGCGCGTTTGCAACACCGCCGTCACACGCCGAGGTTTTTGGAATCAACTGTGTACTTTGCTACCTGAAAAGATAAAGTGACAGAAAAAGAAAAAAAAAACAACGAGGGCAATAAAGTGCAAGAGAAAAGAAAATATTTCTCCTCTTTTGTGGGGTTTCCTTACATATAAAATATTATATATATATATATATATATAATTTCCGGTCTCTTCCAAACGCACACACACACACACAAGCCAAATATTTGCGGCCTATTGTTTTTTTTTAAATTTAAACCGGAAGAATCTGTCTGGATAATGAAATAATACAAAGTTCACAATCTGTTACTCGTCTCGTTCTCTTTTCATCACGCGTGTGCTTTTCTTCTTTCGTTGTTTCAGATATTACAATATTACAGATAACGAGAGGAGAAAGAATTTTCATGAAAAAATTCAGGATAATCATAAGGTTGGCAATATGTATATAATAATTTTTTTTTTTCCTCACTTCAGATCAATGAACCGTTATTAAAATTAAAAAAGAAGAAAAAAAATCTTTCGACGTATTTCATGTAAACGTATAATTAACGAATTCCTTTCTTGCTTTTGTACACTGTAGAGAGTAATTGATATCCCATGTGTGTGTGTGCGAGAGAGAGAGACTTGCTTCTCTATCGTCATCGCGTCATTTCGAATCGCGCGTGCGTGATTTCACCCCTCGTATATTCTCACCCTCTGTACGTACATCCATATTATATGTATAGCTGCACCCCATCCAGGATTGACAAGTTCAATGAGTCTTACGCGGCGAATTAGCTAAAACATCTAAATTTAGGGTTGCTGAACGTGTAGGAGAAAGGGACGGGAAGGGCTTGGAAGGGGAGGGATGAGAGGCGAGAAGGGATCGGGTGCTGGATTCGTGTCATCTCCTTCCGGTTCGTTTAGTTTAGTTTACTTAGTTCCGTTCCGTTTCGTTCCGTTACCCGGAGTTGAATCAATGCTGCAGAGCATTATGCATTGCGCAAATTGAAACACGTTGCTTTGTTTATACAGAGATCAATATGTAATCATTGATTCAGTTTTATCGTGTATTATTACATTCTTTTTGTTGTCTATTTTGTGTTAGACACACTTGCAAGAAGGAATAAAATTCAACCTTTACCGACCGAGCGAACTCGTCAGTTTTTTTCTTATAGTAAACAAACAAACGAACGGAATGGGTTGAAATTTCGACGGTGCATAGCTTTTTTGTAGCGGAATCGAGTAAGGTTACTCATATCTCGAAAATGATCAAAAAAATGTGTCGTTTTTTGACACGAGTCGTTATTCCCACATTTTCCGCATTTCAGGGACATACAAGTGCACACTTGAGGGACTTTCCGCAAGAGCGAAAATAGTGAGAAGTAAAATGAGCCATCGTGAGACTGTTTTCATGCAATATTGAGGCCGCTAGACGAAAACTAGTGTGTTACAATAATTACATAAACAAAAGAAGCTCTCGCGATCAGCTGACCGCACGGCCCAGCGTTCCAAACAAGGAATATTCCAACCAAGGAACGCTCGGCCGTACCGGTTAGCTTATTTATGAACTGTGCAACCTATCGCGGCGAAATTTGGTTATACAAAATTGCATTTATCGTCATTACGACGTGTAATATTATATACATATAATACACGTTATATATGTAATTTATATAACGTACCAACCCTCTTCGCGATTAATTTTAACGCTTTTGTAGGTTAGGTCATACCATGTAGATATATATCAGGCCAAAACTCGGGGCGCAGGAAAACCGTCGTCGTCTTTTTACCCCTCCACCTCCTCACCCCCGTTTCATCCTCTTTACCCTACAGATCCTCGCTTCCCGTATTTACATAGATTTACATATCGCTTTACGTTTACTCGCTCGAGCTACGCCATTTTATTCTCTCTTTTCCCCCCCCTCTTCATTTTTACCTTTTCTCCCCGTTTTCTCACTCACCTCGCTTTGTACTCACTTATTGCATGGCGCTTTCAGGTATCGATTCACTGACCTACGGATTTTCATGTTTGTTTTTTCCCATCGATCAATTAGCCTCTTTTCACGTCAACCATATTCATCTTCGCACGGTTTTCACTCCAACTTGAATATCTAATTATATCTGACACTCAATATTAATCGTAATCTTACCTTTTTTCTTTTATCTTCGTCTCAAATCCGCTTTGTGTTTTTTAGCCGCAATTTTTTTATCCTATTTTTCTATCACGCGTTGATTGTTCCATTGAAACACGATCGTTTCAATCGTTTACTTCCCTCTGTCGCACGCGGTTCTTCGTTTTTACGCGTTTTCAAAAATCCTCTCATTATCAACGATTTCCTTTTTTTCATCTTTCTTTTCACACCTCAAAACGCGTGTTATCCGTAATAAAAATTCCTGATCTTCCATCTTCTTCTTTTTTTTAAATAGCTTTTCAATCCCCCCCCCCCCCCCCCCCCCCCCCCCTCAGTTCTCTTTGGCGATATTCGAAACTCTCGATCTCTTTGAACACCCGCGAGTTGTTGAATGCCGATAAAATTCCGCGTCTGATATTGTATAAAGTTTTATTTTTTTTCCGAAATTCTTCCCAACCCCATTTTTTTTTTCTCTGTCGTCGCCATTGTTGCATACACATTAAACGGTAGCTGGTGTAACAAAGGTGACAAGGTCGCAGGCGAAACTCACACCTCGGTACACTTTCTACACAGTGTGCGATGTGTAAAGCACACTATATAGTAGAACAGCCACGACGAAACCCTCAGCAGTAGCGCCTCTTTCCTTCCTCGTTTCCTCCACCCCTCCATCCCCCCTCCGTCCCCGTCCCCGACCACTGCAAGGGGTCGTTCATCACTCATATTCGGTCCTGCAGGCAAGGATATTTTTTACCTCGATTGACGTTTAATTAAAAGTTGCCCACAGGAAAATCCGCCACCCCTCAACTCTACACCCGACCTCCACTACCTACAGTGCTAATAGCTTTCCCTTTTACCGGCGTACATTATTCTAGGTACCCACCCTGGCTCGATGCGGATCTCTTTCTCTCTCTCTCTCTCTCTCTCTCTCTCTCTCAAATTGTAGTTTGACAAAAGCGAAGCTGATTGTGATCCTGTGAATGTTGTTCGGATTGCATACCACATTTTAAGTACCAAAAACTGGCTTTTGACTGGTCATGAACCAGCACTCGAACTTCTCGTTCTCATATTCAAGGTTTTGAGTTCATATAGAGGAGAAAAGAAAAGAATAATGTCCAGTTCGAATTTTGAACTGTAAATTCAGATTCGTGATTAACGATTTTAAAGCTCCTGGATAGCATATTACATGAAAATATGACGTTTTACAAATTTTCGAATCCTGACCTTAGATTCGTTATTGGTGATCCAAAAAACCTCCACCTATCAAGTTTTATGAAAATCGAAATATTTTTAGATTTTTTTTTCGAGATTTTGTGTTGCCATTTTGGATTTCGCACTTTGACTTTCTTTGCAATATTTTGGAATTTTTTATACAAATAATTGAAAAAATACTCAACCGATCAAAGTCTGAACTCGAAATTTCAAAATTCAAGATGGCGGATGAAAATCTGAAACGTCACTAGATTTGGATGTAACCTCGGTATTCGAGGGCTTTCGCGGTCACTCATCACGAGTCTGAACTCGAAATTTCAAAATTCATAATGGTGGATCTAATATGATTGCGTAGAGTCATTTTTTGGATTTTTGTCCACCATATTGGATCCATCATCTTGAACATCGAAAATCTGATTCCAAATTCGTCATCAGCGACCCCAAAAATTGACAATCCTCGATTAATCCTTCTCAAATAATTATCAAAATCATCCCTTCAGCCGACCATTCGAAGCTCAAACTGATTCCTTTCATCTCTTAGGGTCCGACATCCTTCAGCATATATCCGAGAATCTATTTTCGATATTTTACTGCCGCAGAGACATACTTTGATAAGCATTTCGACATGGGGCTTTGAGGTGCTATGCCCTGCAGGGATAAAGTTCGCAGCGTCGTCGTCGAAGGGTGCAGAATGGAACGAGACAAGGGTAGAAAGAGTCCGTCGAACGGGGGGGAGAGATGTATGTGGGAAAGGGGTGGGAGGGGGCGAGTTTATTGTCGGGACGTAAAGATCTGCTGAGTTGCATTCCCCAAGTTTCCGATAGACTTGCTCTTGGGGTCACTTGGAAGGCGTGTCTCGTCTTATAAGGGGTATAAGGTATAAGTGTCGGATCACCGACTTCCCATTTTCTCCCTTTATTTCCTTCCTCCTCCCTCCACCCCTTCCTTCTTGCTTATTTTCGTCTTTTCATTCCGCGTCCGTGACCCCCCCTCCCCAACCACACCCTTCATCCAATCGTAGGTGTTTTTTTTTTTTTTTTTTTTTACTTCACTCGGTTCAGTTTATTCTTACACTTGGAAAGGTAAAATAACGATATTAAATTTGTCCAGACGGTTGCGGATAAAAAATTGTTCGTAGTGTTATGATTTCGACGAATCGAGAATATATGTAGAAGGGTTGAAAAAAGGATAAAAAAAATATTAGGGTTGATTTTTTGATTTTTGTCTTTTAATGACAGAAGGAGGAACGGAATGTAGAAAAAAATTAGACTCACGTCGGGTTCAAGATGTTCAGAGTCGAGGAGAAGTAATTTGAGTCGGCACCGAACTCCCCGTGAACACGTTTATAGCCACCCCGCTAAAATTGTCAAACTCCTGCGGACTATTTCGAGAATCGCGAGGTCAGCAGCAATACGAAAGATCTTGAATCCATCCTAGAAAAGAAGATATGGAATTGGGGTTGGGGTTGGGGTTAAGGTTGGGGATCGCGGGATGGGGTTGATGTTAGGGGTTTGAAATTCGAGGCTCAAACCTGAAATCTGTCGCCGACCCCCCGGGGGGAGACGGGAACTGTTCTCAGGGTCGATTGTGCTGCGCGAAAATTCTTTGTAACCACTCTTTGTGTGCCTTAAGGGTTTGGAAATGACTTTTTCTTTTCTTTTTTTTTTTTTTTTTTTTTCTTTTTTCTTGTGGAAAGGAATTGATCCCAATAAAGTTGAGGAAAATCAAAAGATCAAAAATGGTCGAGAATAAAAAAAAAGAGTGAATTGAACAAAGTCCCAGTCCCGAAGTGGTTTTTTTGTTCTAATCCCTTCATCGCTTCAAGGAAACTTAATTAACTTTTATCCATTAATAATTTTTTCTCAAATATTACGAAATACTTGTGTTATTTTATACATGGTGACCCCCCAGCCCCCCCCCCCCCCAAAAAAAAAAATTCGGATTAATTAAAATCGCTTATAAAATCCGAACGCGTCGATCAATTTTCAAAAACTTTTTTCACAACAAAAAGTGATATTAAAGAATGTTCAATTTAATTCCCATCTTGGATTAACACGAAATTAAGTTGCGCATTTTTTAGTATCAGTTAATTTTTTTTTTTTTCTCTTTTTAATCGTCAAGCGACTTCTTGGAAAAACTCATTTATCAAGACTAGGTACACATATGTATGTATCTCAGCAAGAAATGAAGATTTTCCGGATTTTCAAACGCGAAACAAATGCTTCACCCTTCTAATTTTGGGTAAAAAAAAAAAAAAAAAAAGGGGAAGGTTTATTGGATATTCTGTCGTCGCGTTCGTATTTTATTCACGTTTTAAATTGATTCGTTTATATATATTTATATACAATTTTTTTCTTTGGCCGACATTTTACATTCAAGCGGGAAATTCGAGTTGCAATCAGAGTGAAATGAGAGCAAAGCACGGTTATCGGTGAGCCGACGAATATTATTCCACCCTCAGCGCGGTGAGTCACATCTTTTCTGAACGGTGTTTAGAAAACTCACGGCGCGGGGGGGGGGGGAGGGGGGGGCGAGTCGATAACGATTTCTCGCTCGCTTATCGGTGGATCTAAATTTGACGATCCACGCGATTCGTTCCAGCTAGCTGAACGATAAGGAACGATATCTTCTTCTATCCTTAGCGGTCGATGCTGGGAAGAAGTTCGCGGATGCCTCAGCGCGTCGATTATACACAGGAAGGACGACGTTCATGGTGTAGCATCAATAAGATGTCTACGTTTTGATAACTTTGTTCGGAAACCAGGAGCACAATGGCCAAACGCGGTTTTCGAGGGAGAGAGAGAGAGAGAGAGAGAGAGAGAGATGGAGAGAGATTTTGGTACACTTCGCGAGGAGGTCTTCTTATCGCGGTACCAGTTGCCGGCAAACCTTTCTCGGCTTCCTAATGGACCACGCGATCCTCCCCGCATCCTTTACACTCTAGGAAAACTCCTTTGTCTCTACCGTCTCTCCCGGTATCCCGGATCCCGGATCCCGGATCCCGAGACTCTCTTTATTTGGCCCACCCCCTCCACCACCTGCCTCACCGCATCAAAACCCCGGGCGTAATCAAGGATTTAACTGATTCTCGCAATCAGCTCATCCTCTCATTCCTTCCTTCTCTTTTACCCATCTTCTTACAGGTCTTCTTGAATTTTTTTTTCTTCTCCTATTATACCCAAAATCCTTGAGGTCTTGACTGAACTTATCTCCCCCAATTTACATTTCGGTATTTTTCTACATGTCATCGAAGTATCGTTGATGAATTTTAACGACGACGAATGAGATACTTAACACGGAAGGATGAGAATAATTTTTCGAAATAAAGATTACAGTGGTGAAAAAAAATTTTTAATAGATATTTTAGGTTATGGTGAATTTTCATCACTTTTTCGCCGTTTGTTCTGTAATTAACGGATTTCTGTCGAGTCTTTTGCATTTTGTTGGTAGATGAGATGTTACGGAATATAAAAAAATATATTATCCAGCAAAGACAAATATTTATTGTTAATGTTTTGTAAACAAACAATTGCAAACAAAGAGTGATTTTTTTCGGCGAAATTCATTTTTGACCGATACTTTTCGGAATTTTTTTTTGAAAATCAGTACCATGTGGTTTTTGCAAGCGCTGATAACGAATCTGACATTCGATGTTCAAAATTCCTCATCCAAGATGGCGGATTCAATATTGCCGCCTAAAATTTTTTTCATCCTTAAAATCTAATGTCAGCTTCGTTATGAGCGCCCTGAAAAGCCCTTTTATAAGAAGTTTCACGAAAATATCTGAAATAAAAAAAAAAAAAACAAACCTTCAAAGGATTAAATCCTAGCAACGTGGAGGAATGGAAAATGTTTCAAAAAGGTGTCTATGAATACCCAATTTCGTAAGCCTATAATGGCTGCTCCTCATTTTAAATCTGTTAATAGCCCTGAAAATGTTTCAACTAAATTTCAGAGCTAGAGAAGTGGGTTGCTGCTCGCCTTCTTATTTCTCACGAGCATACATTTTCCCCTACGCCATCATGCCACCGCCGCCTCCGCCGCCTCCGCCGCCGCCGAGTGATTTGTGAAGGCGGAAAATATAGCCACTTGCTGGAAAATGCTTTCCTCTCCTTTATGCGCATACATACGTACATACATATATACATTTATATATATGGCGTCGCCCAAGTCAATTCAGCTAACCTCCAGACCACAACATTTTTGATTTGGTTCGTGATTTTTTCCGCTATTTTCCCTGCTCTGAAACATTTTTCTAAATTTTTTCAGATTTTTTGGAACAACCGTTTTTGAGTTACGATTTTTTTTTTCTCAACCGAAAAAACGAGCATTTTTCAAAATTTGAAAAAAATTTACAAAAATTGTATGACCAACAGTCACCTGCTCGCGAGAATGTGACGGCAATTTTTTTATAGTCTTTTCACCTAGACAAAACACCAAACCCACAACTTTTATTCATCCATAGATGCAACGATACTATTTTTCAACTGTAAAAATGAAAAAAATTTCAGTTCAAACGGTCGGTTACAAAAAATATTAATTTAATCAAGTTTTATCAAAGTTCGAATTCAAATTTTTTCCACATTCTTATTCGCCGTTATTTCTCACTCGGGATCTGACAGTAATTTTGAGGATTATATGATAATAATAATAACAATAATGCTGATCATGATCATAATTAACGCTTTGAGGGGCACTTTCTTTTATTCAACAAATTTTTAAAATCCAAGGGTCTCTGGAATCGCTGATGACGATTCTGGCGTCAGAATTAAAAAATTTCAGATGGCGGACCCAATATGGCGACTATTTTAGGTTAAGTTCGCGGTCTTTCATTGAATCGGCACAAAACTTGGTGTGGGAAGGGGGGGGGGGGGGGGGGGGGATTTGATAACGAATCATAGATAAGAAAAGAAAATTTTTTTTTCAACACTGGTTTTTTGGAAAAATAGAATTCTTTTCTTCTTTTTGAAAACTATAGTTTACCGAAAAATCCGGAAAAAATATATATAATAATGCTAGATCTGAATTGGACAGCTCGTTTATTGAAGAACTGAATTTATTCTGAAAAATGGGAGTTTTTTGCGTTTTAATTTTTAAGTTAGGAGTTACGTAGCACACATTTGTTTGTTTTTGTTCCTTTTTTTTTTCTCACGAACAGCGAAAATTTGTTATATTTGTTTCGAAGTTTATCGATTTTTTTTTTTGTTTTCCTTTGTTCCCAAACTTATTTCATTTCTCGTTCATTTATTAATTTTCCGCATTACTTTTTGATACCGCATTTAATAGTATAATTTGAAGAGCGTGAATTCTCTTGGCATTATACATACATGCCTACATCTATATGCCTGTAAGCCGCAGTGATTGGAGTGGAGTTTGATAGAATTTTCAGCTGTGACTGTCACCCTACTTACACCAAGCGACACGCGCTTACAGACACTCGCAAAGCCTGCGTCACACACACACGCTTATAAATATTTACACATACATACATATATATATATATATATATATATATATATATATATATATATATATATATATATATATATATATTGATGTGGGGAATAAATTCACCCGGAGGCTAATAAATTCGCAAAGCTTTTGACAGACGGCTGGTGCGTTCAACGTGTGTCTGCTGCTCTGGTGTCGTTGTGTGTCGATGTGTACGTATGTCGTTTGGGTCGGCAGGCAGGCAGGCAGGCAGGCAGGCAGGCAACATGACGCCGAATGTGAAATTCGTAAACTCGTACGACGATGCGGAATGTTTTAATAAATTACAGCGGTACCCATGGCAGCTACGCCTAACCTCTATTCTGGCGAATTTTCGGTGGGAACCAATGATGCGGCCGAAATTTGCCGGTGAATATCGTTCGATATAGATGAGGAGGAAATCGGTGATCTCATTAACACTGGGGAAACCTATTTAGCCATCGCTTGATAACTAATAATCCACGATTATCGTCGTTCGAATGCAAGTATCTATGTTTAAACGGTTACGGACACTCTCTGTCGTTCAATGATGCAGCAATATGCAGCAATAATTGGAAACGCGGTTATGGTTATGCGAATACCGATGTGCAGACTCGGGTTATGGAAAATATGGAAAACCTCGGGTTTTCAGGTGATTTATAATTTTGGTCGTGGAGAAAAGTGAAAAATTATATCAGTTTTCTATCCTCGGAAGTAGAAACAATTTTTTTTTTTTTTTTTCTTTTTTTTTTTTCTTTTAGGTAACAAGTTTACTTTTCATTGCTAAGAAAGCGAATCAAACTTAAGATAGCAGCCAAAGTTGGCAGCACAAAGATGTTAAAAGTTTTTGGAAATAGAAAAATAAGGTTCAGTTTTATTCTCGTAATTCTGTAAAAGTATCGGAGGTTAACGGTATGTCACAATATTTTCGTTTTTGAACTTCGTTAAGTTATTCGAATGGACATTAGAACGTTGGTCTGATAATTCTGACCGTTAGCTTCAATCTCATAGAAAGCAAATTGGCTTGGACTGACTTTTTGGTACAAATTATTATATTTTTTATTTTCAATTTGAATTGCACTTCAGTTGAATATATAATAGAATTGATAAGCTTTGAACGACTCGGGTCTCTCGGTAATTTACTAGAACTGGGAAAATATTGGGGGAAAATAAGGTCTTAGAACCTAGAAAACGTGGAATTGTTATGGAATAATTTTTTTTTCTTACTACAAAAAATTTATGGCCACCCTAAAACTATCTGAAAGTTCCAAATAACATTGAACGATGTCGAAAGTTTTTTGTCGATCCATCTTTGTTGCCTGATGATGATTGTAAAATAAAAAACACGATAAAGAATGTAAAAAAAAAAACAAAAAAAAAACAGAAAAGCAAATTCTACGATCGTTATGTCAGGTTTTGAAAAAATTCATGAGGCTGAAGTTAGCAACGATACGTCCAGAGAAAAAAAATCACTATCGAACAATTTTAGGATGACTTTCAAGGATTTCGTTTTTCAGAATCAGTATAAATTTTATTTCTAATGGCTTACGGAAATTTTGGAAGTCATTAACGATTTTTCCTCAACGTGCATCGTTACATCAACCGTTACTAACTTCATTCTCGTAAATATTCTCTAGCCTACATATATCTGTTTTTTATATTTTTACTATGCAGTTGATGTCGGCGCATCATATTTGGATACCCATGCACTCTATATATATATATACTATATATGTATATGCATACGTATACAGACGCTTATAATACGTGTATACACATAGTTGTTGGTACGCAACGTGCACGGGTATGCCTATATACAACTTAATTAATGTCAGCGTAATAAATTAGACCTCCTCGTTAGAATTCCAATGTTTCTCGGTTCCTCTCCTATCGACGTGGCCGCATCTCGATGGCTCGTCGCGAGTTATTTATTGATTTCAGTCTGCCCGTAGTCTATTATCTCTCTCAGTCCCTCTTAAATAAACGCATCTCCCTCCCCCCCCCCCCTTCTCTCTCTCTCTCTCCTTTTTACCTCCCATCCACCCCCTGAAACAATGCGCAGGCTCATCGTTCTGGTTTCGAACCCTAACGAAATATGAATCTTTTCCCCCAGATTCACTCTCTTGAGAAAGAAATTAGACAAAAAAATTTGGGCAATGACGGTGGGAGAGAAAAAAAAAACGAATTTTATACCTTCGTACGAATTTTTCTTTGTTTTATTTTTATTCGCTGTGATTTGACAGGATCAAACGAAATGAAAGATTTTGTAAACGTAGCCAGTATTGTTTATTTATTTGTTTTGTTTTCTCTTTCCTTCATTTTTTTATTACGTAAAAGACGAAAGGCTGACAACAACGTAACATAATCGTAATAGTCTCTGTGTGATTCCTCGATTAATCAGTTCCTACCAAAGTGACTACGATTCGAATCCAACAATTCATTTATTCACGTGAATAATTCACTAAAATGTATTCCAAAGCTTGCAGTCTCAATAAACATAGAATGCATAAAATTAGAACCATAGTTTAAATCATGTACAGCAAAAACAGAACAATAATCGTAAGTGCAGAAGAAAAGTTCACTCTCTCTCTCTGGTTTTGGCGGTTATAATTATCGTTAAATCTCATCTCCAATGGCAGGCCACGCTTGAGGTCCTGGCAAAGGCAGGACAACATCGACACAATTTTTTCGTCCTCGAAGCTCCAGACGCAGGACGCAGACGTATCGATATACCTAAACCCATACATACGAGCACACACGTCAAATCCAGGAGACCGTCATGATCTATTATATAGCAACGTGGTCCCTCGGTAGGTACTTTGTTATTAATTACTAGCCATTGTCCGTCAGTACCAGATTACAACGTATAAATTACACCTACTATGCTGCGCGATGCGAGCGAACATAAAGCGGCGAAGGAATATACCTACAGAGGCGGTTTGAACCACCGAGTTATACGTACGTTCCGTTTCACCATTCGACTAGACAACGTTACGACGACTCCGATGTGTCTGCGACTCCATGGACTGCAATCGTTGGCGATGGTGTTGGTGTCATGGATTGTCACCCAGAACTTCCGAAGGCGAAACGGTAGAGAGATCCCATTGTGTCTCGTTTGTCCCATGGAGTTGTTACTGGACTAATAACACTTCGAGGTATGGTATGGTTCTATCTTCGGGGCATGCACTGTATGCTAAAAGCTTATACGTGTTGGTCGTGTAGCTTTCTACATCCCAATGCGAAATTGCTTCTGGAGTATCGTCGCTGCTTTGTCTCGGTTAATTTTCCTCTGGTTTGGTTTTTAATATAATCAATTATCCGTCATGGTTCGAAATGTCGTTGGGGTTTAGCGTTCTTGGGGTAAAATTCAATGGTCAAGGATATTCGTACTTCCTCAAGGAAATTGGTGAACATACATCATGAATCCCAAGAGACATCGTAGTCCAACAGTTTCCTTCGGAACTATTTTAGCCTTGGAATTTAATCTATGGATCAGCTGTTTCGTAAACCATCGTTGTTCAGCGAATCCAATGTCGAAGGTCCGATTCAGCTGTTCCATATTCTATCCATACCGAAACCAACATACTAAGTATCGCTGATCATGAGAACAGTTGTGGTTCAATCATGAGGGTTTGGAGTTGGGTAGCTTTTCGCCGACCACCTTGATGATGAGAAAGAGTAGTATAAGGTGCCTCTTGATGAAGAGGATGAAAACGAGGTAAAAGTAGAAAGGATGGCGGGTAGGAAAAACGTCGCTACTGTATTTGGAACGTGACATGTGATCCAGGGTGTATCTTAATCCGCATCAGTGAGTCGCGACAGATCGACGTCGTGTGTAGTACGTCTCTCTTTTACAGTGCCTACACGCTATCGTATCTTCTTCTTCTTCTTCTTCTCTTCCTCGTGCATCACCGCGGTTCAGTAGCTCAGCCGGGCGTTGCCTGTTTTTCATTGTCGTTTGCTGATCTTGAAGGGTTTTAAAACGCGTTACAGCCAGCCAGCCAGCCAGACAGGCATTGCAGTAGCCGAATGAAGGAGAAGCAGAACGTCGTGCAACTCTGCGCGGAGCTGTTCCGTCTCTGCTTTTTAGTACCTGCGGAGCGCAACGAGATCGATACGCGCAAGAGGATCACCGGCTTAATTTATCGTTTATTTAAAAACGTGGATGCGCACAGGACGCGCGCAAAGCACACTTGCATATTCGCATTCATTCCTTCTATCGGCGATGCGATGAAGTTACAGGCGCAGTTCTCGATATGTTAATGCAGTGGAGAAAAATACGTCTTCCAATTAATTACAAAGACTGTCTAATCATTTTTTTCCTTCATCATCATCATCATCATCATCATCATCATCATCTTCTTCTTCTTCTTTTCCTCTGCGTTGTGTATACGCGATGTTATTTATTTACCTGTTACGAGTAGTTTAAACATGCCACCATCTCTATCACCATCGAATTCGGTACCTGATCCTTGGAGACTATTTAGATTGTTGACAACTTTGTATTCTAACGGAACTATCTAGAAACTGATTTGCCATGACGAAGTGAACTGGCAAAAAAAATGGGCAAGTGAATAATTTTTCGCGGAGGTGCAGTGAAGTCGTTGGGAAAAAAGTTGGACCTTTTTTTATGTACAAGGCTTGTTACCGTCTGTATAATTCACGATCGCAAGGGGCTTATCTCGAAATGGAGAGTTTTTTCTTCTGTGTTGTTGTGTTTTTTTTTTTGTACCAAAGTTTAGGACCAGACTGCAGGTTTTAGAGTAAAGCTTTGAGTGTGGCTGGCTGCTTCTGTTATGTTACAATTTTCCTCCACCTCTATTATGAAGGGTAGGTATAAACAAAGAAATATAGACGTAAAGAGGGAGACAGAGTGAGAGGGAAGGGTCGGAAAGGAATATTCACAACATTGAAGAAACAAATATTATACCTCCGTCGTGGCATAGTACAGAATGCAGTATGTATGCATAAATATGCGCGTTTGTATACGTGTGCATCCGCCATATTTTTTATCCACACAGTTCCTCCTCCTCCTCCTCCTCCTCCCCCCCTACTCTCGTCTTCGTCGGAGGCGCAGCTTACCATGTGCATTTTAATTACTGCGTTAATTCTGGTGGTGGTCTCGCTTGACAGCCCTCCTTCCCCTCTCTCTCGTTCCGTCTCTTTCCCTCATTCTCGATTTACTCCTTCTTTCTCTCTCTCTCTTTCCTTTCCTCTCCTCTCCTCTTCTTTCATTTCATTTCCACTTGTTTCTACTGCTACCACAGACACGAAAGAAAGAAAGGGAAAAGCCTTTTGACGTAAACTGCGGAGTGAGTTGTTCGCCGATTATTTTCACGCGTGAGGAAACAGCGAGGAATAAAGATAGAGGGTTGGAGAGAAAGGAAAAAGGGGAAAACGGCGATTGCTGCAATCTGCGATTCGAGACTCGCTGCACATGTTCGCCGTTATTCGCGGGTCGTCGGTGATTCGCCAGAAGCGTGTACGCGACGCAGGGTTAAATCCCGTCCTTCTCGTCGACCTGAGAAAGAAAGAGAGAGAGAGAGGGAGGGGGGGGGGGAGGAAGTACCTAAACCCGGAAAGTGGGTTGTTCAGGGAACTTAATCGTCCGAGCTCTTTTCCCTCGAGCATGGCGCACAACCTTTCTCTGCCTTGAGCTTTTTACCCTTCATCTACAGTCCAATCCGGAGTCCTGCGACCAGATGACTGCGACGTTGAAAAAAGACGTTGGAATGGGTGAAGAAGAGTAGAAGAGACACGGAAAGTCCTTTGCACCTTATTACTTCCAATCCTAGCGTCAATCGCTGATGAAAATTAATCCGTCTGCTAGTTGATCTGGCTTTGTAAACGGTTCTTCGACGTGACATTAAGAGAGTCCATCTATCGTTAGACGGTCTCTTATTAAGACCGTCTGATGGTTCATCCTGATTCCATTTCACAATCAAAAGACACTTTACTAGGCTTTTCTACCTGGTCGTAATATACAAATTGCGTCAGCGTATGGAGAGATTGAGAAAGGAATGGTGAAAAGTTTGGAATTCGACCTTTCTTATGGGGATGAGAAACGGAAGGTCCAAGGGATCGAGAAGGTTTCTTATAGCGGCTGCGGGGGACTTTCATCCCGGTCTAGAATCGGGTCATCCCTCTTTTCCTCCTCCTCCTTCTTCTTGTTCTCCTTCTCCTCTCTTCTCCCGTCTTCTTCACCCTCGGAAAATGCCTTTGGGCCAACAAACACAGCAGACTAGCCGAGCAGCTGTTTCGAGTGTTGAATGGTCGCGGCCGTTTACAGTCTCGACTGTGTTGTATAAAACGTAGGTATACATGAGAACGAAGAGAGAACGGAGCCTCTTCTTCTCCTCCTCTCTTTTACCCGCTGGAATGGATTTGTGCGTTTCCAAAAGTTGGACCGGATCAGGCTTCTGGCTTTCGGTATGTCCCATTATTTACTCCTCTACCTTGTCCTACCTTCTTGCCTTACTATGTAGCCGTCGGTACAATAAGTCATGGGGCCCCATTCAATGACTTGGGTCTCGAGACTAGTAGAGGTCTCAATTTTACTTGCCTCTGTTTTGGAACTCCTCTTCACCTGGAAAGAGAAAAAGAAGAAGAAGAGGCAACTTCTTATCACTCGACTATGGAAACGTTACGCCGAGAGGACTTTGAGCTGGTAGAACGCGGCCACCTCTTCTTTTTCTCTTTTTCGTCATCCTCCATCTTCTTTTGCCTTTGCCATTTTTTATTTCCTAAAAATACGCCTGGCATGACCTCGCAGAGCGGACTTGATCATCCTAAACAAACCCCAGCAGATCCAAACTCTCTCGTGGCCTTCTCGTCTTGCTAACTTTACTGCGTTGGTTTCATATCCGGATCCTCGTCCTTTCGCTACTTATTCGCTGACCTATGGTTATTCCTGTTTCATTTCCGGATATTCCTCTAAATTGAACCAAAGTTTCGTTGAAGTGTATGCTGGAAAGTTCCAGACATCATCTTTAACGTCATTTGAGGACCAATCGTTTGGGGTTTACGAAATTGACTAGCTCACACCTCACTGATATTGGACTAGAATCTACAAACCTGTTCAAGTCAGTTACAAAAGAGTCCTCAACCAATTTGCAAGTTCTATGTCAAAGGACTGCAAAGCTGAGCTTGTCGAGAAAAAACCACCGGCGAAAGAAAAGTCTGACTAAAAACAGATGACAACACGTGACTACCGAGTTTAAATCTGTTCTATCTAAACCGTCGACGAGTAGCGAGAGCGGCTATTATTCGTACCTTCCACCACCCGCACTGCGACGATGAGGCGGGCGGTGTTCTTTGTGGATGTTGGATGTTTAAGCGCCATGTGGACGGCAAAACGGTCCACAGCGTAAGAACACCAACCTCTTTGTTTATCTTTGAGTAGCTGGAGGTCGTCGCGGTCGGTGCGGGGACTGATCCAGATGGAAAAAGGTCCTGAGCTGGTTTCTTTCTTCGTCTCTCTGTCTCTTCCGCATAGATCGGCGAAGCGTTGCTTTGGATGAGAAAAGAAGAAGAAGAAGAAGAAGAAGAAGGACGTCTCTCCACTGGATCTGGCCCACCCTCTCAGCTCTCTTGCTACATAGTGTAGAAGAATATAGCTTGAACCAACCACCCCGAGTCTCTGACGTATCGTTCCTCGTATCAGATGGAAGATACGCTCGAGTTGAAAGATGATAGCAATTTTTTTTCTCCCGTACCTTACACCAACGCCACGTCGAATCCCGGAGTCCTCAACGTGTTCCTATCACCTCAGGGATGCGCGTTTCCCTGCGCAGTCTGCTGCTTCATCTTGGAGAAAATCAAAAATACGGATAAGACGCGCAATTCCGCCGTTTCCGCTTTCATCCTGTTCTCTTCTTGTTTTCAACGTTTTCATCCCTCTCTTCCCATCCTGTCTACTATTTTCGTTTTCCTTCTGCGTGTTTCCCTTCTCTCTTCTCCTTTTTCCTCGTCTTCTCCACACCACCTGTGCGGCAGCCCATCGACCGTCCATGTCGTCCAACCGCAAACACAATCCACACGTCTCACGCGTTTCCTACGCGATCGGAATAATGAATTATTATAATATATACATATATATATACACAGTCCATACCGTTCATATGCATTTATACACACACCCTGCACTTGAACTTGTATATATATGTGCAACACGTGACCCTATATATAGCTGTCTCTCTACCTTCTTCTTTTTTCTCTCCTAAGCCCGGAAATGGATGACACGGTTTCTCATTACATATTCGTAACCTCCCGTCATTTTTATGTTTCACGTATAAATGTGTACTATCACGTGGATGTTACCCAATACGCGTTTTACAGGGTGGTCGCAAGTATCAAAATATTCACAACAAAAAACGAACTTTTGCCTTTGAAAGATCAAAATTGAAATAAGAAAAAAAATGTATGAAAAATTTATCTGTTCCGTGCAACATGTTCCAATTACAAGATGGCTAATATAACCATCTTCAGTGGTTATCAATCACTTTTCGGTCACCCGGTACCTCTTCATATTCACAGTTTTTTTGCATTACTCGCCGCTTCACTATCACAAAATTTTTCTCATTTCAATCCTTGCCATTTTTTTCTACTCCATACTACTCTTTACGTGAGTCATTTTTTTCAAAAACTTTTCCACAGTTTTCGTCTTTTTCGACATTCCGCTTCAACTGTTGTGGCTGGAAATTTTTCTTCGCGAAGATTAATTCAATAATTTTGAATACTTTCGAGATATCTCGATGATTCGGAAAATTCTTTTTTAAACTCGCGGATGAGTTCTTACGCTGTAGATCCTCCCTCTCTTTCTTTTTTTTCAGCACTTTCTTTTTCTTCTCTCTCTCTCTGTTTCGCTCTCCAGAGAGAAGACGACCTTTTCAACTGATTTACTGGTTTTAATTTGAGCTTCGTTTCCGCCTACTGCCGAGCTGAAGGAGAAACTACAGGAAAAAAGGGGAACGAGTGAAAAGAGAAAGAAGAAACTCCGTTAACCCACTCGACCGAGGTACGGAGAGTTTGATTGTGTTGCATAAATCCTGGAGAGAAGAACTGGAATTTTACCGATTACATTTTACCGACTGTTTTTTCCTTTTAATTTTCTTTCAAATCGCTAAGCACCGACGCAAAAAAATTCTTCTATAACCATCGCATTGTCGAGCGAAAAAATTCCCATAGAAAAGACGCGCGGAGACAAGAGGTGAGAAAATAAAAAAACAAAATTTTTCGCGAATATCAGGAAAATTCGAGGAAAAATGCAAGGGACTTTTAGCGAAAAAGAGTTATCGTAGTGTAATGAGTCCCTGGTGTAATATTTTTTCCCTCGTACCTCCAAGCTGGAAATTTATTTGTACGTGATTAGAGATGAAGGGATGAGAAGTAAAGATGGTTGGTTGGGGAAGAAGTAAGACACGAATTAGAGAAGCAGAAATAATCAAGCAGTATAAAGAACTAATGTTTTTGGTTGAAATTTATTCAAATTTGAATCTATTGCAGACAATTTCAAGGAGTTTTATTACGGCCATGTTGATGCTATAAAAATATTCATATGTACGTATATCAGATATATTGTATACTCGAGTGTACCATGTATAAATTCAAGCTCGTTTAGAGTTTTGCGCGTATCCGCATGAAGTCAGAATGACTTCTAACGGTGACACCTGTATTTTACAAGCCAGAGTACTAAATAAATAATGCGAGTTTAAGGCCCATCTCGCCGTCCGACCGCAGCGCGAGACCTTATTCTCATTCTTCTCTGTCTCTTGCGTGTACTTCTTCCTCTCACTCTTGTTCTCGCTCTCCGCTTCTTCCCTCCGACTTCCATATACCTATGTAAATAAGATATGACGAGATATTAAAACGAGACTTTCTTTCGACGTCAAAAGACTGCTAATGAACGGCCTTGACTTCAGCGATGTTACAGGTTTTATTTCGTTTCTTTTCTTTTCTTTTCTTTCTCCACCTCGTCATCTTCTTCTTTCCAGTACCGCTCCTTTCTCTTCTTTTACTTTTAAACTCGCCAAGGCGATCGGTACTTCACTGAATGACCTCCGTCCCCGTTTATCCGCGTAACAAGTATCGAATTAATTGGAAGTTCCAAACCCATTAGTCGAGTTATACGAAGCCAATACTTGGTCTCCTTAATTCCTTCGGCGAAATCACTTGAAACTCACGTGATGAAATTACGCGAGACGACTGCAGATTAGAGTCACGTATAAAGTAACTTTCGTCATAGCATAGCCGCGCGAAATCACTCGAAAGTACTTCAACTCGTGTGAAATTATTTCAACTCCGTTGAGCTCACGAGCTCCTTTGAAGTCCCGCATGGTGGGTAGGCATTGAAGCCAGGTGCACCCGAAACCCTAGTAAGGTGGAGTGGCCAACCCCTCGAGACGACTGTACCATGATTGGTACTATCAAAATAAAATTCATACGTATTTATTTACTTGTTTATTTTTCTTATCCCACTAGTGAGGATACTCGATTCACGTTGTTGTTCGAAGACGTAAACGCTTCCTCAATTCCTCCTGCATCTTCATTTCTCCGTTTCCATCATCGTCTTCTTCCTGTTAATCATCGAGGAACATTCCCTTCACCTCTCCTGGAGGATCGATTAACGTCGTACTTTTCACGGGGTGGTTGATGGGGCGAGTCGAGGAGGTTGCAGGGGATTCGAAATGCGCTGGGGGACGCTTTGCTTAATACGCATGTCAGCTCCTTGATGGTCATAACTGTCAGTCGAGCTTTACGTGCCTCTGGGTTCCCAGTCCCTCGTCTCCTCGGCCTACCGGCCCCCGGCAGGCCAACTTGTAAGACCCTTATCGTCCCGTGCCACGCCATAGCCTTTGTAATCATTTTAACACATCCCCAAAACGCCCAACTCGAATGGGCGCCGGTATTGTTCTCACTTTTTCGAGATTCGTCCGATCGACGGAGGGTCAAAAATCGCCGTGGTAGCGATTTTTCGGAATCATTGGGAACTACGATTTTTTGAGCTGTAGGAGGTGTTATTGCTCACCATGTCGGTACGAGGCAGAATAAATTTACTCGGTTGTATAGTTGAAATTGCGTAATTTATACTTCCACCAGCAGCCCTCCGGCTCCTCCTCCTCTCTCTCTCTCCCTTCGGGGGGTTATAATTAATTGCATTAAAGTTGCCGGGGATTACAGCGCGTCGTGGCCTCCCCGACGACAGGCATGAAGCCAGCCACCAACCACCCATCCCCCCGACCCTGGAACCAACAAATAGATAGACCGCCCGAAATCCCGGTCCTCGAAAACGTCCTTCTAATTTATTAGCGTATACCTCAGCCTCGTTGTCCCAGCGGTACTGCTGCTGCTGCTGTTACTGCTTCGCTTGCCCCCGTTCCTATTATATGCACAAAGTCACGGTGGTGTGTGTTTTCTGCCATTCAAATCACCCGCCGCCGTGATTTTAACCGGATCTCGTATTCCTGCTATCTGCATCGCCTATTGTGTTGTAGTATAAACAGAAGACGAGATTCACCGCGAAACGTAGTTCGCATGACGTGAAGAAATCCAAGAGACCCGGACGACCTAACCTCACTTCACTTTTTTACTGCAGGTACGCGTTTTCTGGAGCATTACACCATGTAGTCGTACCTTGACCCTGATCATGATCATCATGCAGTAGATGGAGTTATAAATGGAAGGGGAGGCGCATGCCAGTAGGTAATATACATTCCGTTGCTGTGTGAAGGTTACAACAGTCGAAGGCCTTGGTCAGCAGTAAAATGGAATTTACTAGCGGTGGGAAAAAAATCAAGGGGAGTGCAGACCGAGGTGGAAAGGTGTTCGCACGTTGGGGGTCGTAGACGAAGAGGAATGGCGATCAGAAATTATATTTCTCACCGCGAACGGTGCATGCAGAGAGTCTGCATAGAATGTGCCTCAATCCTGCGATGTGCTATAGACGGGAACAAACCAATCCCTGATTTTGCTGTTGCTTCTGCTGCTTCTACTGCTTATGCTGCTGTCGGCTGCGGTCGTCTATAGAGAGAAATTTGCTCCGGTTGAAGCTTGAAGCTCTCTCAGCCTTCCACAGTCTTCTCCTCAGCAAGCCTCTCTCCGGTTCTCCAACTCCCCGCGACTACTCTCGAGCCATCAAGCCTCAGGCTCGTACCTTTGTTACATCCCACCTCGCACCTCGACCAAAACCTCGCGCCACGGCTCCAGCTTTGTACATCTCGCGGCGGTGTAGTTTTTTGGGTCAGTAACCAGACCCGTAACGAGCTGGCTCCACGAACGCTTTCATCACTTGCCATTTTCCGCCGGGTAGACATACCTGCTCCGATTCACGCTATTCTTGCTCTGACAAAACGGTATTGCGACCACAGAAACCTTGAACGACTTGTCCCATCGTCACCAGCTGCACTCTCTAATTGCTACGATTCAATCCAGGGCGGTTGATTCGCGGTCAGGGTTTCATAAAATTTGACATCTAGACAAGTTCTTGTGAAACGACAATAATAATGCGAGCGAAGCGATGACGGAAAGGAACGGCATGCTAAAACGGCATTTGGGAAAGTCTGTTTCTGTTTCTTTCGAGTCCAAGTGACGATACTAGCGTTGCTGGAGAAGGGGGTGCTGGGTTCGACGTAGTTCATAAACCAGACTATGTCTCGACGTCACTGTAAGGAGAGAAGGAGACGGAGAGACGGAGAGAAAGAGAGCCTCTCAGAAGTCCGTTAGTGTACCAGAGAGGGCCCTGCTTCAAGAGATGGGACAAACCGGTTTTATGGGTAACTACGCAGGCAGGCAGGCAGGCAGAGAGAGGAGGCAGCAGCCAGAGAGGCAAGCTTGGATTCAAACTCGGCGGAGCCAACAGCCAGAGGTTACTACAGGCCATCACCTAAAGTCCAAAGCTAACCCAAGGTGGCTCGTGTCTCTCTTTCCCCAAGGTATTCCCTGCACCGTTCGCTCGCTCACTCTCTATTAATTATTAATTGTACACCTAGTTCCAGCAACACTAATCAACCCTACCCTCAAACGACAACCCCTCTAACATCGACGTGTCTAACTACCGTTTTCGCCCTTCGGAGTATTCTAACATACCATATCCATGCTCCGTGACTGCGTGTAAAAAGGCCGTTTACTTTTGTCTAATTTATTTCATAAATGGTTAAACTTTTATACGCGAACGCGCTGAATTGTCTTCTTTCATGAATATTATTGAAAAGCAATTTTGGCTCGCTAACCGTTTATACCTACCCTCGCGTGGTGGTCGACTGTGGCTGGGGGAAGCGTGGGTGGGTGAAGGGTGGGGGGGGGGGGGGGGGGGGGGGAATGCCGGCACGTGTGACGGAAGCTCCAGAGTACACCAATAAACGATAATCCCCAGAGAAGAGGGCGAGGGTGCCAGGCGGTGGTGGATCTAGTGCATAGCCAGAGCTGTACCGGCGTTTAAAATGGTCCCTCGGCATCCCTCAGCTAGGGGTCGCTGGACCCCCCGTGGCTGCATATATGTATATATGTATATATTCAATCGTTCCACCTCCTTTTTAGTCCTCCGCAACCGGCTAGGTAATCCCGAAAGCTTAGGCAGTCTCCGGGAGTTCGGCTCCACGACGAGTTGAGACTGCACATCTCTTTGGTCATTTGAGGAAACTGCGACTGAGGAGCTGAAGCTTCCTAAATCTTCATTCAATTGGCCTGCAGCGATTCTGATGCAAATTGGAGATTCGGTTTTCATTGCCAAAATCAATCTGGGATACGCCAAAAACCACTCAGAGACTCCGGTACACTCCACTCAACTTCACAACCTCGGGCTCAAATCGAATCCGGAAATACACTTCGAGGGAGCTTGAACCGAATGAATGAAATGAACGAATAGCCACCCACTGTCACTCTGGCTCGACACATTTATCAACATCAATACTGCCGTATATCCATCTTCTCCACTCTCTCTCTCTCTCTCTCTCTCTCTCTAGCTGCACCATTACCTGGTCAGTAGATACACTGAGGCTCTCTTTGACTATCGGTGGACCGAAATGCGACGATCATTCATTTCCAACGGTTGGCGAGGTCGAAATTTCACTCCTTTCACTCGATATTCGAGTTTTGCATTCTATGCACTATCAGGTTCGGTGCATAGCCAAACATTAGCTCTCGTATCCGTAGGTATATACAGTTATAATGTTTCTCATCCAACTTCAGATATAGTAGCCTGCATGTTTATGCTTGAGGAAATTTTTCCTGGAATTCAATGTCAAAACTGTCGTCTGCAGTCAAGCTTTGAAATCGTATTCGAATTAAATTCGATAGAAAAACGAAATAGAAATATAAAATCTTCTACTGTATGCAGAGAAATACCGACGAGGAGATTAAGAAATTCGCCTTAACGTGGCGATATTCATAGCTTCCTGAAAAAAAAAATAAATAAAAAAAATCCCCATCATCTACGCAATACAGTTACATACATTCCGTTTAATACCGATATAAAAATTTCATTAGGCTATTCTGAAAATAGTTTTGACGCGTGTAAATCTGGCCAGAAGACTACGATAATACTAAACACACCGTGCCTGACGTGTTTTCGAAGTCGACGACTTGGCCGAACGGGATGATGAAAATGTAGCCGCCATAAACCGCAGGAAACGACTGAATACCGGTGTAAAAACAGTTTCCCGGGCGTCGATAATTCCATTCTGTAACAATCATTCGAATCACCAGATGAACAACTTTCCCGGCAGAAATGATATTTTTATGTTGGTACCTACGTTTTGCGGCTCCGGGGAGTCGGAGCAGCCTTGGAGAAGGTACCTAGAGCTCGGCTAGGAAGCCGGCTCTCTCTGTCGATAATTATTCTTGCACGAGGAGCCTGAGTGGCTCTTATATACTCGGGTGCGAGTGAATATCTGTCTGTCTATATCTATGTGTGTGCGTGCGTGCGCATGCAGGCCTGCAGGCAGCGGCAGTCGGCCGTACGCGAACGCGAAGGGATCTATAGAAACGGTCAGGGGCCCCGCAGGTTTGGCGGCGGTGGTGGGAGAAGTCCCGATCCAAAATGGCGTCTCGCATTCCTACCTGGGCACACACATGCGCAAACGCACATGCGCCTGCTACCCGCTATCCTGCCGACAACGAAGACACAAGCCGACGCCGACGACGACGACGACGACGACGTCGACCTGGGGTCCCTCTTAGCCCGAGATATTATACTGGCCAGGTTACGAAACTTGTTTCTTCTCTCACGTAGATGGCGGTTGTAAGAAAATTGAAAATATACTATTTTTCACCATCTGTATAATTTTACACACGCAGGTCTAACTAATCTCATCACATCCGTGGTCTAGCTATTCAGCCACCTCATCGGCACGTTGTATTCTTCGTGCGCAGTTTTTTTTTTTTTGATTTTTTTTTTTCATTGTTGTCGGTTTCTTTTTCTCTTTCTCTCGCTTCTTTGCTATTCTTAATTCGATGCATTATTATACTTGCAGTATAAACTTCTAACTATTACTTCTGTCTTTCTTTCCTCGTTTCGGAACGCGGTGATTTTAAACACCGAGAACTCTACCGAGCGAGTAAAATTTTTTACATTTCAATTCAAACCACGCACGAATACAGAATTATCTCGTTCTTTTTTTTTTTTTTCTCATTTTCGTTTTTTTTTTTTTTTTTTGCGCCGCTTATTATTTTCAGCAAACTGACGGTTTGTTGGTAGGTGTTTTTTCGTTTTTCTTTTTTCTTTTTTCTCTACAAATCAACCTTTCCAGCTTACCCTACTTCATTTTTCATTCAGGTACGTAAGTATTTTTGCCGCTTTTCATACGATTTTACGGAAGACCACGGAGCGCTTGCAGTTAGTGGTAAGGCTGTGCGTGGAAATGTGTTCTCCGTGCATGGCACCCACCGCATCTCCCCCCCATATGTAGGCGCAAAAACCATAACGGCGGCGAACCACTGAACGCGAAGGGATTCCGGTACGTATACCCGGTTATTACCACACTTCAAGGATGGATTTACACCCCCCCCCCCCCCCTCTCCGGCGGCGTTCTCGCATTTTTGTGAACACGGTCAAAGTTCAACCGTTGCCTACACAATCTCGTCATCTTTGTGTGTTATACACACGTAGGTACATATCGGTATGCACGCGGGAGTTCAAAAGTGCTAAGATAAAGAGTGTTCTGTGCTTCTTTCGCCGTTTCGGTGGTTTTGGTTCTCTGTTAGTTTTTTTTTTTCCTGTTTTTACTTTTCATTTTCCATTCATTTATTTATTTATTTTCTTTTTCATCGCGTAAGCCGGTAAAGAATCTGAAAACGTTTTCTTTAAAAAAAAAAATCAAAAAATCTCTTTCAAGGAAGCAAATATTCGTTAAGGCATTAAGACACGTCAGTATTTCAAAGCTCGGGGAGTACGAAATTTTTTTTAGGGTTGAAGGAACTTTCTTTTGTTTTTCTTTTTCCGTTCTTCTTTTTCTGTCACATTTTCTTCTTATCGAGGAGGGAAAAAAAAGTAAACAAATAAATAAATAAAAACAAACACTCTTAGAGTACGGGGTTGTTTTTTTTTTTCTTCTTCTTCTTCTGAATATCAAAGCAGGTCTGCGGACACAACCTTTGGATATATGTATATGGGAGGAGAAATTCCGGGCAGATACGAGGCGAGAGTTCATCTCTTTGCGGATCGAAATCCCGCCAGCGGAGTTTTTCATCGCGTAAGAGCGACGCCCTGCATGGACTTCACTGCCAACCCCCGAAAGCCCGTGCAGACTCTGGCTGGCGCGGCATTGGCGTTGGCGTTGGCGTTGGCGTTGGCGGGCCATACCCTAAATCAATAAATTGCGAAGCTAAGCCTTTTGCCTTACCTTTACGACGAAAGCTTTCACGCTTTTGCGGGAGGAGCCGGAGAGAGAGATTCCTGGAGACAAAGAACCCGGAACTTGGAACAACGGTTAATGGAAGAACTCTCTGGCGTTGGTGGCAGAGGACGAGAATCAGGAGGAAGAGGGGGACGAACGGCGTCGAAAGATAGATGTCATTCAATTTTTGGCTTCGCCGGGGAAATCTAAAGTGATCCTAACCCGCGAAACGACTCGCGTTTATCACCTAACAGTTTTGTCGGGGTAACCCGTCTATCCTGCCCTTTGTTACTTCTTACACACTTATCTTAGTCGACCTGACACACGGGGGTCAATGTAAGAGCCAAACTACCTCCGCCATCTATCTGCCTGTTGCGATAGTCCAACCAAGAGGAATCCAATGAGCTACGATAACCGTTTCGCTTCTCAATCTCGCGTCCCGTTGATCGTCTCAATAATCGAACAGTATTTGAACGAGGCTGAAGTCAGAAACCAGAATTAGCAGACAAACGTTTTAATGATCGTTCGAATAACAATGTGTCCGGTTAAAAATCTGTAACAAATTCAAGGAAATTTCCAGGACATTTTCAGGTTACTCAAGGACATTAAAAATGGAGTTCTTTCGGAACGCAATCAAAATTCAAGGTCATTTCCAGGACCACTGAACACCATGAATAACGTAGTCAAATCCAAAAATGAAAATTTTGTGACATACCTTGAGATCCTAATACTTTAACAAAATGATGAGGATAAATTTGAACTGCAGTTTTTCGATTTCCAAAAAGTTTGTCACGTTTGACTGCTTGCTTCAGGTTCATCGGTAGGTAACGCCTAGAAGAGAGAGAGAAAACGAGAAAAAAGTGGCTTATCGAGGAGTCTGCAGCAATGCACGGCCATAGCGTGAAAAAGTAGAAGACTTATAAAAATTGGAAGCGAAAATGTGTTCCTCTCGGTGTAACTGTCCCTGTTTACGATCTCCGTACTGCTTGTTTGACGGCACCGCGAGCCGCGTCGCATCCTCTCGCCTTCGCTCTCTCCCATGGGACATCCCCAAGACCCGGCCGTCCTTCTCCTCCAGGAGATGCAGGGGATTCGCTCGCTCGCTCGCTCACTCGCTCCTGCGGTTCTCGTTTACCCTCGCAACCTCGGATAG
This sequence comes from Diprion similis, assembly GCF_021155765.1. Lineage (NCBI taxonomy): Eukaryota > Metazoa > Arthropoda > Insecta > Hymenoptera > Diprionidae > Diprion > Diprion similis. Next base: position 19,202,003 of record NC_060114.1, read on the forward strand.
AATCCCGGGGTGACCTGGTGCCGACGCGAAACCGTAAAGCTAGGTTTATAATCACGTTATCCTCCTTACTCCCCCCCGCAAACCCGGCAACACGACGACGACGATCCACGGTATATTTAGGTACCCACCTACTTCCAACGATCCGACGAGGGTGGGTGAGTCAGACTACCCTGATTGTTAACTCTGTTTAGTTACCGTTGAATTTAAACTGCCTACCCAACCTATTTGCAATTGTCGTTCCGACCTCTTGAGCGAGAGACCGCGGTTCAGTCTCTCTGCATGCCTTCGAGACTATTTAAACTACCCACTTCTAGCCTTCTTTGATTACCCAATTGCCATACCGGAATCAGATTTTCTACACAACTCAGCGATACGATGTTAAACCACTATCACTTGAGGTGATATCAATACGTTATCGTCAAAATGTTTTCACTGGTTTACGACTGGTTAAGGAAGCTAGAACTACGTGAAATTATCGTTGAAGTTAATCTTACATCGAGATTAGCCTCACGCCGTCCGATTAGAAATATTCAAATGAGGTATTCCTAGAATTTTGAGTACCCACTCGATCGATGACATGTTGAATTGAAATTCTTCAGGTGATAAAAAAAAAACCGGTAAAAAACAACGAGCATCGTTTCTTGGAATCGCGATATCTCAGGAACCGTTCAACCGATCGCTTTGAAATTTCGCAAGTATTCTTTTACCAGCCAGACCAATTCTTGCGCGGCGTTTCGTATCGATACATCACATGACCCGGAAGTACGATACGTCGACGCGGTATCTCGAAAAGCAGTCTACCGATTGTCGTACAATATTTTTCTTTTTATCACTTCACCTTGGGAGTAAGTGCAAAATTTGTTTTGGTAAAAAAAATGAAAAGAGAAGAAAAAAAAAAATACTCACGCTGGGCGTGGTCCAAACACCCCATTAGCCTGAAATTTGCCGGTTAACTGGCAGCCGTGCTCGGAGCGTGAGGATAAATTCGGCAAAATCCCACGGGTTTCCTTACGCTTCGTCATCAACTTCGAGATTTGACAGTGACGGAGGAACGCGTTGATCGATCGAACGAGCCGCGCACACACACCTTTTCGTTCCTTCGCTTTCTCCGGTTATTTTCCCTCTCGTTTCCCCGCTCCTCGCTTCTCTCTCTCTTTCTCTCTCTTTCTTTCTGCGTGGGTAACTTCCTACACGCGTGCGTCGTCCAATAGTAGCGGAGGTTGGTTTCGTATAGGAAGAACTTTGTACCCCGAAGCGTAAGCGGCGGGAGCCCTTTGACGCTCGCATCCCACGAAATTTCAATCATTTTCGAGCCCTAATAGGCGCGTATGATCCGATTCTTTGAGTTCAAGCGTACAGGGTATCCTGCAGAGTTCCCTTCGCGCTTATCGTTTGATGTTTTCCGAGAATCTACACGTTTACCATGCATAAACATCGCCCGGGCTAACGAAAAATAATGAAGTGAAAAAATAAGGAAAAATTTAATAAAATAGAAATTAAACGAAATTTAGATATATATACGAAGGATGAAACGGAGACGAAGGGTATTCAACACACGTTCTAATTGAGCATATCCGATTAATTAGTTCGAATTAACGACCTTCGCCTTTATAGGGGAAACACACGAGATTTCTTCTCGTATACAATTTGCTTCAATTATATTCTGTTTAATTCAGACGAAGGACAAGTTGCTTTTATCGATAATTTAAATCGAGCTTAATACGTATACTCAATTATTAATTCCTTTTTAATTGCCCCTTAAGTGTTTTACATTTCCTCTATGTCGTTACGCGAAGATTTGAGTGTGCAGTTTTACTTGTTTTTAATTGAAAAGAAATAAAAAAAAAAAAAATTCTAAACCAGTTTGTAAACTTTGGTACGTAAGATTGTTCCTCGAAATTGAAACCATGCATTGAAACATTTTATGAATCAGATTTTTGGATAGGGGAGAAACTGTATTAATATTTTCGAAGAAGATAATAAATTCGATGGCTTTGTGACTAGGAAATTCTCAAAATTCAACTGTAATAATAGACGAGGGAATACGTCGCGTATAAGATACAGATTATCGAATATCATAAGGGTTCGACATTTCATGCTTCACTTGTTTTCGTACCGTACAAATACCCGTAATACATACCTACTTGTTCTTATGGTTTGAAAGAAGACAAGAAAAAGAAGAAGAAGAATAAGAAAAGAAATTTTCCCCTCGGGAAATCCAAGCGGAGGATATAACCGTAGAATTTTGTAAACTATGCCCTTATCCAATACTCGATCCATATCGTATAATTCTTGTATCGAAAAGAGATCCTCTCCTCGGCTTTAAACCCTTGCGGGAAAAAAGGATACCCGCGGACTTTTTCCCGGAGTTAACCGAAAACGAAAAACCTCATGTCCGGTACTCGGGGCTCGTATTTTGAATACAAAAGAAAGGAAAAACGTCGGTCGAACATAACCTTAAAAGAGAACTTGATGCAAAGTCAAAAGCAGAGTTGCTTCCTCTCTGTTCACCTGAAAGCTCCATCTTGTACCGCAGTGCATATACATTGTGTATGTATAACATCCGGTTGGCTGACTGCCCTCTGTCCTGTTCTCGGGGCATATCGCTCTCATGTCCCAAATGGAATTGCTAATGGGATTTAAATCTGAGCTCTGGATGACGGTCGGAGAGCTTTGGGAGTAGCTATGGTGTGGTATGGTGTGGCATGGTATGCAGGGTGGTACCTTGGTACTCGGTTAAACTCGGCCACCGCGACGGTGTCGCTCCAACTTGACGCTAACGATCGAAAGCTCTCTTCCTCTCTCTCTCTCTCTTTCTCTATCTCATCCTCTCTCTCATCCTCTCTCCGCAACCGTTTCTCGAATGACGCGGACGTCCCGGGGATTAGACCCGAGATGAGATACCGTTAGGAAGTCACCCTTGAGGAACAGGCGACCCGTGGTCGCCTCAATTCATCAAAAACGTTACCGGTATCATTTTAATGAGAACACGTCAGGCCGCGGATGATCGGCTTGAACCACCGGATATCGGGGGATTTTCACTACCCGATAATTAGCCGTTCGTAGCAGTGATTGTGGGGACAGTTAGAAGACTTGAGAGTGTTATTTTATGTAGATACACGGTGTCCGATTTTAATAAAGAACTAACAATGCCGGCCACGCGTTGTTGTGGCTCAGCTCAAAATAATGACACGTTAACAACTAAACATACGCCTTGTTTATTTCGTATATCCTTGGAACACCTGTCACGTGGAATTAATTGTAGCGTCAAGGAAACGTTTGAAATTTAAACACAGCTCTATCTATTGAATACTTACACAATGTAGATAACAAAGGACGTTTCAGTGTCGTGCTGCATGCTCAATACAGATGTCCGTAGATTAACTCTTACCGCCATCTGTTGAAAATTTATGGAACTCGATCGATTAACTCACAGCGCCATCTATTAAAAACTTATGGAACTTATCAACGAATTACGATCCTTTGTACTGTAAAAACTCCTTAAATTTGCAAAAAAAAAATACTGAGGGCTGCTTATCGGGATGAAAAATATCTCATCTTTCAAGTTGGACCAAGCAATACATATTTACAAAATTTTGTTAAAATCGGTTAAGCGGTTTCGGAGGTTAGCGTGGACGAACATCGTGACACGGGATTTTTATGTATAAAGATATGCTTAAACATATCAAAAATTGAGTATTCTTGCAGAAATTGTCGTACACGAACGGAGACATCAGATGAGCACCCGAGTTTTTCGGTCCGAGGCCTCTGCTGGGCCCATTGAGGCCCAACTTTTGTGTTTTAAATAAAACGTTCAATTTTTTTTTTTTTTAATTTCTTTTATTTCTCTTATAAGATAAATAGCAAAAGGCAATAAAAAATACTAGCTTCCGTTGGAAAAGCAACAGTTGGGCCTCAATGGGCACAGCAGATGCCCCGGACCCAAAAACTGGGATGCTCAATTGATGTCGGAACTAAGATGAGATCTAACCACTCGGATTTTCAATCACTTACGTACATCCGCGTGAATAAATCGAGTTACAAATTCACCAATCTTTTTGGTTTTTTTTTTATTTTTTTTTTTGACCTCTCTCTCTTTCTTCTCCATTCCGGATGTCGATTTTTACACGTCTACCGTGACACGTGTTCGAGAGAAGGAACACGTCGCGCGTCTATCGAATGTGCCGCGTTTCTGTGTCACGTTTGATAAATCAACGACGGCACGCGTTGCGCTGCATGAGATCTGGTGGAGAAAATCCAAAACGATAAACGAGGGGCTGAAAGACGAGGGAGACAGGGTGCAGTACCTACATCTTCACATTATGGAACTCACGTGTGTGGGTGTATGTAATAAATTTACGAGTCGAGATGTCTCATCAATTCCTTTTCATCTTCGTCCTGCAGGGAAGGAAAGTCCTGCTTTTATCAATATTTTAATATCAAATAAGAAGCATAGACGTCCGCCATCTTAAATCAGAGGATAATATTATCTTATTCAACTTGGGGAATAAATGTGACCTAGATTGGTATAAAAATTTAATTCCAACATCAACAACAACAATAACAGTAATAATGATAACAATAATAATAATAATAAATATTCTTCATTGAAACGTTCGCAGATTTTATTTCTGACGAAACATGAGAGGGAATTTAATTTCAACCTAAATCACTCGTTACGTCATTTTTGCAAAACAGATATTGGTTCGAATGTAGTTGGACGGTAGTTTGAGACTTTGGGCCAACCGTGATCAGGAGGTGGTACAAAAATAAATACCTACATTTGGTACGGAGGACGGTTGGTACAATAAATGATGTGAATAAAATCAAGTGAAAATACGGCGATTTATCATCCCTCTTCCGACCCCTTCGACCATTTCCCGCCGTTTTTTCATCCCGCCGGAAAATGCTTCCATTTAATGTATATCGTGACCCTGTTTTCGCGTTGCGTGTCTTCCCGCTGTTACCGCGACGGAGAAAAGAAAGAAAGAAAGAGAGAGAGAGAGAGAGAGAGAGAGAGAGAGAGAGAAAAAAATATGACGAAAGAAACAGAAGAACAAGAATACCGAGAAAGAAAATGAGTGGAAAAACGAGAAAGAGTAATAACAATAATAGTAACAACAGCTCTCCACGCGCATCTTTCCGAGTGAAAAATAAATAAACACGCCTCGTGTTTGGTCCATGGTTTATCGAGTGTTAATTAATGAGGGGGGCAAAAGGAGAGACAAAAGGAATGAAAAATAATCGTTGAAAATTTTCATCCTATATTTGTACATAATAAAATTTTTAACAATTCAGTTTCGTTGTTAGCATTGAACGCCTAGAGCTAATGAATTATATGTGTTGATTAATTGATGAATTAGAAAAATTTTAATTAACTGTAAATAAAGCGTAAAATACAAAATTTTCGTAAACGAAAAACGACAATCAGTAGAAGAAAAGAGGGTGAAGGAAATCTCGCAGGAAGCGTTATTTAGAGTGTTTTACCCTGTGTTGATAAGAAAAATGGTTTCCCTTTACGGAACGAGCTCTGCACGTGGAAGGTGTGTATCAACCTTAACGATTCTGTAGATACATAGAACAACGTATACCTACGTTATATACATATATAGGCGAGTGAAACCTTAATTAAGTAATTAAAATTTTACGGATAATATTAACGTATATATCTAAAGATGAAATAAGCGCTTTCCTCCTTGGCGAAAAGCTTTGATCAAAACACCAAGGGGAGAATATCTCCTTGGAAGTTTTTTAAGGGCGTGGATATCCCTGCCCTTGAACAAAATAAAAATCAAATTACGTTAAAATTAACAATAATCATTCGGTCCCAAAAGCTTTCGTTGAACGAGTACAGAAGAAGACGACGAAAACTATCATCTGGATAAATATTTATCTGTATATACGAAAACGTCATAGATATGTTTACCCTGCATACCCTCCAGTGTATACTATACATATATATATATATATACACCATGAGAAAGTCTCCCTAAGTTCCCACAGCTGGAGGTTGTGGTATGGTTTAAACTGTTCCTCACCCCCCCCCCCCCCCCTCTTCTTTGGTCTTCCTTGTCTAATTGTTTGTTTTACTTTTCTTTGTTTCAGGTAAGCCTGACTATGAGGGGATACCAAACATAACCTCACCGCTCGAAGGAAACTTGTCGATGAGTATAAGGATGATTTTTTTCGTTTTCGTTTTCGTTTTCTCGTTCAAGTCAATACTCGGTCTCCTAGTGTCTTTTTATTTTAGTTTTTGATTTACTTTGGCCAAAGGTTGTGTATGTAGTGCATACCTCGGGTATGTATGTACGTGGAGACGTAAACACAGCGGCCGGCTAGCTATGTATACCTATACCTATATGTGCCGGGTAGGTTGGCAGGGTACATAAAACTTTGAAGTCGGAGTAAATTTCCCTTGAAATGGGCGATAAAGTATAAACTTTGAACATTCGAGGTGTGTTCCAGAAGGCATTAGCACAATTCCGTCATCATTTCGGTAGGAACGTAAAGTTGGAAGCAGGCTGGCAGGCGCTGACTTGCTGCCTGGGCTCTGGCAAAGCGGGCTGAGATTTTGCCGCGTAGCCACCGTTTTAAACATGGCGACACCTCGCCCGGCCAGGAAGCAAGCCAGCCCCTGGTTATGCATTGTGATTCGAATGAACTTTTCCCCAGCCCTCCTTAGAGTCCGCGACCTCTGACGCGATTATTCAGGTCCTCCCAACGTGGCTGATGGTGGTGGTGGTGGTGGTGCTGCTGCTGCTGCTGCTGAGGAGTTTGGAAAAGAGGCTTATTTCGTTCCCGGAAAGTAGAGATTAAAGGAGACAATTTTGAAGAGGGGGGGATGAGAAAAGTGCAGGAGCAGACAGGCTTGTATTGATATTTGAACGGAAAATATGCAAGGAAACATACAAAGCTTGAGATTTGCGAAAATTAAAAAACTACGACACGAAATTCACATGGATTGTATATTTTTGCCCACCGCGTATCGCGAGATGTGGAAAGAAGGAATGGGTGGCAGGGAGGGAGGGAGGGAGGGGAACGGTGGCAGGTGGATGAATTTCACTAAAGCGAGAAAAGATGATTTCATAATCTTTTGTGGGAGGTTTGCGGGGACTGAATATAAATGGCAGAAAAATGAGCTTTTATCAATGTATAGGCGACAACGGCGCCGGCTGGCTGACTGGGCTGAGCTGAGCTGAGCTGAGCTGAACTGAACTGCCGTCCCCACATCCTTAAAGATCGTCGTTCTTTCTTTGGTTGTAAAAAAAAAAAGAAAAAGAGAAAGAGAGAGAGAGAGAGAGAGAGAAAACGAGACCAGGCTGAGAGTTTATCAAATGTCATTTTCGTTTTTTGGTCATAAGTACGTCTCTTCTCGCTTTGGTTAGCCCAATTCACCAATAACTGGAGCTCGCAGAGCTTGCAACTTTTTTAATGTCATCGTTGGCATGTCAGAAGTGACTGTAGCATGATCAATTATTCTGTCGCGGAAATATTGATGCTATCAGAAACGCCTTTTCGCCGACATTCTAAAGGTAGAATGAATTGTTCGATCAAAGGACTTTTTCGTATTCATTGTGAGATCGGAGAAATTACGCGTCTTTGATCTTTTAGAACCTGCAAGTTCTTTTAGTACTGTATCCATTGAAATCCTAAATACCCTCTTCTTTTACACACGAGCAAAATCATTAGACTGCGGTTGCTGCTTTTGTGGTCGTTTTCGGGGAAGAGGGATTGGATGGCAGCCCGGAATAGCAAAAGTTCCTTCGTTCCTTCCTTCCTTCCTTCTTTCTTTGGCTCAGCTGGTGCTGCAGTAGTGGCAACCAGCAACTCGTAAAATGAAACGGAAACGATGAAGGGAAATACGGCGACATGAAAGAAGAAGAAGAAGAAAAAGAGAAGAAGTCCTGATCCTTAAACCGTAAAGGGATATCCCCTCGACTATCCGATGCTCATAATTCTCTCGAACAACAAGTGCCTGGTGCAAATTGTAATTTCATTAATGCTCTTCAACGGTCATCTATTCGTCAAAGAATTTGGAGAATCTTGGAACCCATTAAGACGACTGACGTTCCTCTCTCGGTCTGTGGAGCACTCACGACCCTCTTTGGAGTTTCCGCTTGAAACCGCTCCTCGAATAAGGCAATTCGAAAACGGTGAAGTGGCGTTCTCTGTCCGCGTGCGAAGAAAGTCGCACGAACGACGGACGAGCCAAGAAGGAACTCGTCCGACCGGATGATTAGAGGGGCTCCCATAGTTTCGAGGAATGCCCACCGCGTCCTATCCTCTAATGGCCCTCGGAGATAAGGCGAGAAGAGGATGCGTCTAACGAAAATTTAAAATACCAGACATCCGTTACGTTCATTCGTTGCGGGCTGAGTGGATCGTTTGGTTATCGCTTATGCACTCGAGGAGATATATTTCACCTGTCATCGTCTCTTCCAACCCTCCGTTACTCCTTACTTGCTGCTCCCAGTGCCTTCTTCGTTCCTTCGATGTGACTCTACACAACTCCGGTATCAATGATCAAACCCGTTTCCAACTGGACAAAAGCATTTTTCGCCATACGTTCAACGACCATCTTTACCAGCCACCCACTTTCATGGGGAACATGGAAAAGAGTCGGCTTCCAACGAGGAACCTGTGGAGAGTTTGAACAGCTGGATTAAACTTTTCATGGACCGGTAGCTCTCGAACAAAGTTCCTCTTATCGACATAATCTTAACGCAGTTTTATTGCCATATATCTCTTTTTTCGGTGTGAGGATTAACTCTGAGGTAATCTCTGGGGACGTTTGAAGTGAATCTCTGTTGCAGTCGGACGAATACACCTAGTGACAGTAAAAAAAGAAGAATTGCATTTCATAGATGAGAAGAAGTTCATGAAATTATCTAGAATTAAGTAAGAGTAACGAACAAGGATGAACCCGATGAAGATATTCGATTTTCAAACCAATTGGTTTCCTTTGTCTGCGAAGTCAAGTGTCTTATCACTCGTTCATGCCTTCTGGCATGAAAAGTGTTTAGAGTGATTGTATTCCCGGTGGTCTCTTCGAGTTCTTTTTCCCCCCTTTCCAAACTTTTCAACTTAAATACTTCTGTCGACGACAACAGTTTTTACTTCGAATGCCTCTTAAAGATCGTTGCTGTTGTATCTCCTCGCCACACTTGAAAGCGTTATTAAAGTGCAGCTGTTACTCGAGACTATAAGACGTTACAGAGAGAGAGAAAGAAAGAGGGATAAAAAAAAAAAGAAAACATTAACCTTGTGTAAACAACCCCTCCCCGAAAACTCTCCCCTTTTCACATGCGTATGAATTGGCTTCAACCCTTTCGAGCTACAGTGAGTGACCCTAAAGAATAGTGTGGAAAATGAGGAGTGAAACTGGATTGTGTGCTCGTATGATGTTGGAATACACTTTAAGCCGTCCGCTGTTGCGCCATCACGCGAGATCTTGGAACGAGTATGTATACATATAATGTACATTATATACCTGTGCCTGGGTGTGTTGAAAAGAAGAAGGCTGGTAGGCAGGCAGGTAGGTAGGTAGGTAGGTAGGTATAATAAATGATCGGATAAAAAGCACTTTGCTCATGCTGGTGGGTCACTTACCCGTGTCTCCTCCGCCACCTCCTCCTCCACCTCATCATCATCCTCATCCTCCATTTCTTCACCGCTGAGTTAAATAGATACATTCTGCTTTCTAGAATTTAGATAACGCGCCGGATCGGTGCAGCACACGGTCGGTCAATCCATTTGTCGATTGTATCTACACGCGTTCATTGGGCAACCAAGTGCAGCCCGTTGGAATCCATGCACCTACCCAACGTCCCCTGGAGTCTGAAACAGGACCGAGGCAAGAGGAGAGGAGAGGAGAGGAGAGGAGAGGAGGCCTTGCCTCGCCTCACCTCGCCATGTATATAGTCGGGCTTTGAAACGTTAACTGCTGTTGTTAGTACTGCACCGATCACTGATACCAGTTTCACCGCATTTACCTTGTGTACCTCGATGTCCTCCCTCTCTCTATCTCTCCCTCTTCCTCTCCCTCTCTCTCTTCATCCCCCCCCCCCCCCCCCTCCCGCACCATCCTGGCTCAGTGCTGATCAATAGAAGGCCGTAATCTAATTCCAAGGAAAATGGGACCCCAACGTTATACGACTCGGTTTATATGCGGTACAGGGAAAACGCCTCCCGATCTTATAGGGATCGAATCGAACATTTTATCCTACCAGGGCAAAGTCGGGAAAGTCATAATGGTGTGAAATTTCTATCTGTCAAGCTTGACAAAAAGCTCAAAAGCTCCAATGATCAGGTCTCTGAAGAGTCAGATCGAGCTTGGTAGTAAGCTATTCAAAGTGCTGTGTATATCCGTTGATGAGACCTAACTTTCCTTCAACTTGAGCTTTCGATCAAACTTCAAACACGTAATTATGACATAATCATCACTCTATGTATGTAGATCGTTGACGAATTTTTTTCGTCTCATTGACAGTTGCAGCTGTTGTATATACATAAATGACTTTAGTTTCAAACCATCCAACGATGAACGTACACGCGATTTTTTAATCAAGTATACCTACGTTAATTGTCAAGTTCTGGTACTCGAGAGAAGAAGAAGAAGAAGAAGAAACTGCGCACAGAGGTTCAGAGGGTTTCGATTAATTAGAAAGAGATAAGCTCCATTCCTTGGCTTCTGCTGCTGCTGCTGCTGCAGCGGTTGGGCAGCATTATAGCTGGCGGTGCAGTCGATGCTGGTTGGTCTTGCTACTGTTATCTCGCAAAAGAATAAAGAAAAGCAAACAAAAAAAAAAAAATAATTAACAAAAAAAAAAAACAAGAACCCGACTCGCACTTTTGCTTCCATTGTATGTATAGGGCAGCGAGACTAACCAGACTCGCTGCAGCTTTCTGCATCGGGATGGACAGTCTAGAGACTAGACTCTGGTTATAGAGGCGAAGGCGGATGGCCATCTAGAGTAGAGCCAGTCCGCTTTTGCTTGTAGGTAAGAAGACCGGTAATTGCAATAGGTATAATTAATTAGCTGAGATAATCCTCGACTGGATGCGTGACACTTTTTACAATCTCTCTTCTACCGTCTACAATTTAAATACGGCTGCATCGATGTGATCGTTCGAACGTCTGCGCACGTGGTACAAGTATGTATATATGTATTCGAGTATTTGTGTCTTCACGTTACACGCATAATATTCATTTGCCTTCGTGTTATCTACGCGCGGGAGATTTTCATTTCATTCCTTCGATGTTACTTATTCTTTTTCCATCTCGTTTATCCTTGCATCTCCTTATGTAATACAATTTTTTATTATTTTTGCAATTTGTTTATTCTTTATTAAGAATAATCCAAGTTCGAAGTATTCAACCCGCAAAAACATACCGCGATATATTACACGTCACTGTTCCTCCAACAAACATTAAAAATTTCCTCCTTTTTATGTAATATCTGAGGGGCTTTTTTTTCTTTTTTTTTTTCGTATCCTCAGTATCCAGAGGAGGGAAAAATTTCTGTATCGTATTGTCGTTAGAAGGCCGAAGGACAGGGCGGAACCTGGCGTTCCATCACATCGTCGTTATATTATCGAAATAGATGAAAAAAGTGTGTAAAAAAAAAAAAAAGAGGAAAGTATAGACGAAAGGTAAACCAAAAAAGGGTGCAAACTATGCATTATGCATCGGGCCAAAGACACATTATACAAGGGTGTGTACCCTTACACGCCTCATACCATTACCCATGTATGTATGCAGATAGCATGTTGGTGTGGTTTCCCTCCGGACTTCGCCTTTCTCTCTCTCTCTCTCTCTCTCTCTCTCTCTCTCGCTTCTGCTCACCGAGGTGGGAGGAGAACCTCCTAACATGTAAATATTCTAAATATAGAATTTGGATTTCCAACTAGTCTGACGGGTGTTTTCCCTCATATTCCTACACACGTACCGGGTGGCCGGAAACGTATATCGAAATATACATATTTGAAAATGGAGATTTCACAGAACGTTAACCCATATATACGTATATAGAATAATTACTTTCGTTGTTGAACTTTTCTTTCCAAGTTTTAGTTTATTGTTTATCTATATTTTTTTTTTTTTATTTTTTTTTTTTTTAAACAATTATTTCATCTTAATTTTTTCGCTCACAAACGGCGAAAAAAGAATGTCGACACGATGTAAACGATCACGACGGCAAGATTGTCATCTTGCTTTATAAAAAGCCTGTCTTTTTTTTTTCTTTGCTTTCCGTTGATTTCTTTCTTTACTTCTCTTTTGCTTCTTCTCCTTCCCCTTTCCTTTTCGCTTTTTAGTCCGCTCGAGCCTCATGGAGCCAACCAATATACATATATAATATATATGTATACACATTTTACAACTGATAACAAGAAATTCTCTCTCTCTCTCTGTCTCTCTCATTATCTCTCATACCACCTCGTAAAAGTCGTCGTTGTTTTCCCCGTTGTTGCCGAACAAAGTGATATTCGTTTCGAAAGGTTCGTTTCAGGCGGGCCTCAATTTCCGCTAATTTACAAGTTTCGACGACGACGTCAACTTTATCTCCTCCTCCTCCTCCCTCCCCCCACTTTCCGGAACGACTTTCTTCCCTCTAAAGTGTATGTACAAAATGTATATCTATATATATATATATATATACATACATTGAGTTACGCCAGAGTGGAGAAGAGTTGAGACGAGAAGGCATCCTCCGACAGCAGCCTATCATTCCCTGACACAACTTTGTCAATTTAACGATTTCTGTATAACCAACGAACGAAAGTTCGTTCGACGTCCTTTCCTTCTTCTCAGAGTCTCTTTCTTCTTTTACGGCCTTTTTCATCTTCTTCAATAATTATCAAATAAATTCATTAATCGACGTCAATTATAAGATTAAGTTGGGAAAGCTTATCATATATATATATATATATACATATATATAATCTTTGCAAACATTAATTCGATTATGCGTGAAACTAACGAATGTTGATTAAACGTGACAATTTATTCGCGGTAGGCGGCTGTTTTTTTTTAATTTTTTTTTTTTTTTTTTTTTCTTCCTTCCTTTCTGTGTACGAAAAATCGAAAAATATACACCTATAAATACGTGATTTGAATTTCATCAATAAATATTTATAGAGTATCATTGGATCAAGAAAACACGTATAGGTAACTGTAATATTATTTGTATAAAAAAAAACCGAGCCTCTATCTCACGATGAAAATAACTTGGCTAAGTTCACGTGTGACGCGAAATTATTCTTATCGTCGTTATCGTAACTTCATTATTTTATTTTATTTTTTTTTCCTTTTTTCTTTCATTCCACTTCGTTGGTTTAACGTGAAAAAAAAAATCTACTATCAACAGCCGCGTGCGTAAGGGCAATTTTTTTTCTTTTCTTTTTTTAATCATACGTGCAGATTCACCTCGGACAGGAGAAAGGAAAAATTCGAATTCGAAAAAAAACTATGAAACTAGAGATAGAAAAAAAAAAAAATTAAAAAAAAAATGATAACAATAGAAAGAAAAATAAAAACAAAATAGTAACGCTACGGGAACAACCTGCTTATGGGGTTTTTACATGCGAACTCTTGATTCGATCTGGCGCCACACCTTTGCACGAACTAATAATTATAGACACCTATGCCCCCCCCCCCCCCCCTTCCTATGCAGGTTCTTGTTGCTATTATTACTATTATTATTATTTATTGTTATTATGCATGTCGTATCACCACGCTATTATTATCATCGTCACAATCGTCATTATATACATTAATTTATACGCTACAGTAACGGACTAAATATAATATGTTTGATTTGGAATTAATTGTGTTGCAAGTAAGTTTTTTTCACTGCGAGACGGGTTTCCTTTTTTTTTTTTTCATTCATTTTGATTCAACTTCTGGTTTTTTTTCCAACCGAATGAAACACTAAAATTTTCGATTTCACAAACATCAAATTATCGCAATTACAGTTACAATATAATACGATACGGATTTAACCATGATCGAAAAATATGACACTTGACAAATGGTTAGATATATCGATCACGGATGAAAAACTAACTTCCATTTTGCATCGAGAGTAATATTTTTTCGCTTATAAGGTCGAACGTTCTACCGCACTGTAACTGTTTTTCATAAAGTTTTAAACACCTTTTTTTCTCTCCTTCAAACTTGTTTTTAAAAAATTTATCACGGTTATGGGGGGGGGGGGGGGGGGGGATGAGGATACAAAATGGGTTATGGGATTCGAGCAGGGGGGTGGAGGAGGGTACGAATGAGGGCAATTTGAGTTTCATCATCCGAATTTCTTCCTCCCTTCCAGTGCGTTTTGTTGTCAGGGTAAGAAAAGACAAAGGAGAGGTTGAACGCCGTGGCTTTAACGCCTTGGGGGGGGGGAGCTTGAGAACTTGCTGACTTGACTCGACTCGGCGTCGAGAGTCGAGTTGAGATCTGCACGGGCCAACCGAGCCGACGCGACACGATTCTCTTGACAATTGACGTGGAAATAATTGGGGGCCTCCGCCTGGCTTCTGGGGAAGGGGGGGGGGGGGGGGCAGGCAAAGAGAGAGAGGAAGGAGGATGGGAGGGATTTTTAACGCTTATCTACTTCGGACGACGTCGTGACGAAGGATGTCGAAGGTACACCCTGCACACCCTATCTTCTCTCTCTCTCTCCTCTCTCTCTCTCTCTCTCTCTCTGTCTGTCACTCTCTTGGTATAGCTGTTATATCACCTTCTGTGGGACTGAACCCCTCCGTGCCCGGAACCTTCGAATAACGAATGACTTCTTAACGACACTTTGAGATAGTTTACTGGCTCTTACTCTTCGTACTTATTATACATCCTCCTAGATGTAGGTTAAACTTATACATTCAATCTAACCAGTTTATACTTACTTACTTACTTACTTACTTACTTAACTTGTTCACTGTGTTCAGAAACTAATCACGCTGGTTCTCTTGGAAGGAAAGTATCTCAGGTTGATCACGCCGATTTGATTTCTTTTGTGATATGTTGTAGTAGACTAAAAACTAAGCGACGTGTGTTTTTTTTTTTAACTGCCATTAAACACTTTGAGAGGGTGAAACTACCCTCCAAAGCAAGGCATGTCAAGGGGCACTTTGGCAGTTTTTGTTTTGTTTTCAATTGAGAAAATTACGTTCTTCATTTTTCGTTATGAGGAAACTTTTCCAGTTGAATTGGTTGAAAAATATTATGTTCTTGTGGGTGGAACTGCCAAATCGTCCCTTAACATGCCTTACTTTCGAGGGTGGTTGCACCCTCTCAAAGTGTTCAATGCCGGACAGAAAAAAAAAATAAAAAATAAAAAACAAACATAGTTGTCGCTTAGTTTTTAGTCTACTATAACACATTACGAAAGAAACCAAATCAGCTGTTCTTCAAGATGACTGTCTTTCCATTTTTCTTCCTCCAGACCATGTGTAGAATGAAATTGTATTTCTGTTTGAAAATTCTCAGAGTCATGATGAAGGACTTCTTCTTAGTCTTCTTCAGTTCCACTTTGAAGAAAAACATTTCCGTATGAACTTTTATTGACTACGGTTTGGCGGCAATTCAACACCATCCGGTGGTTAGACACTATCTGCTGTAAAATTTCTGACTGGACCTAAAAAATCGTTGTATAAAAGTCCACGCTGGCCAATTCCAACACCTAAATTCTTACCACTGCAGCGTACCTGTAATGTTATGCAAATAAATGTGGAACAGCACTGGCAACTACCATTAAATTCCAGTTCAGCGAGGAGCTTTTGTTCTAGTCTCTTTTTAAACTTTTACCGGTCGCGATGGTGGCGGAGCTAAGTGACGTTCGATTGTTTCCCGGTGCGATGAAATTTTCTTCTCTTATCGTCGTTGGCGTTGCCGTCGTCGTCCATCTTCCTTCCCGTTTCACGGATGTGAAGAAGAAGAAGAAAAAAGCAAAAAGAAAAAAAAGAAAGGAAAAGAAGTAGAATAAGAAAAAGAAAAGCGGGGAACGCTTGGAAAATCCTCATACATATGGAGGTCTGGTGGACGGAGGGAAGCCGAGAGCGGAAAGCGAATGAGAGAAAAGTCGTCTCCCGAACTGCAGGAAGATGGACGTCGCATTGGGGTAAATGAAACGACGCCCTTTAACGTGTGGCTCATTTCCTATCCCTCCACCACTGAGAAGAACGTCACTTCCTGAGTTGCGAAGATCGCACCGCTAGGTGGACACGACACGGTCGTGTAGCCCGTGAGAACTGTAGCTCACGACTTGAACGGTGTAAAATTATAACGAGCATAACTGCCAGGGACAGAAAGACCGTCAGAGAGACGTCGACGTGGAACTTTCGCGAGTGAATGTTGTCCTACTTGTCATCGTGGTCGTTAATTCTCTTGTTGGCTCTTATCTATAACCGAAAATGACTGCCGAATCGAAACGTGAATGAACAGTCAGATAACATTCATTGGGAAGGTTGATAATAATGATCCCGAGACTCTTGTCATTCGGCGAAAGAAGAAAGAACCATTATTATCCGTAACGACTCGTCAACAGGGCTGTAAAAAATGATGGGAAACATTTTGAAACTCCATATTCGCGGTGCAGTCGTCCTGACGTGGGATGACGATTAATTCCAGAGAGATATCGGGCCGAAGGAGAGGCGTAAAAAATTGGATCGACGCTGCGGCGTCGGGTGGGTGAACTGTGTTTTTAATGGCAAAGGGTCCCCCAATTCTATATTCTCTGCAGGGTGATTCGCGACGAAAACGGGGCAACGGTTCAATGCTCAGCAGGTCAATTTCGGAGTTGCGAAACGTATTTCGAGGGGCGCAGGAACAGCGGAGGAAGCGGCGAGGAACGAGTCGAGCGGAGAATGCCTAACTTTGGATTTGCCCCGGTGATTCCCGGAAGCTTTAAGCTACGAAAATCGCGCCACCTAAACCTCGGCCTGATAATCGAACCTAATCACCATATGCAAATCACGCCGGATAACTATGGATGTACAGGGGGAAACGGGACGACTCGTTTATCTAATCGATTCCCACTTTTATCGATCGATATTGCGAGAACTTGCGCCGCTGCGCGTTTTATCGTTCCAGAATCGGAAGACGAAGAAGAAGAAGAAGACCAAGACCAAGACCAAGACCAAGACCAAGACCAAGACCAAGACCAAGACCAAGACCAAGACCAAGATGAAGACCAAAACCAAGACCAAGATGAAGATCAAAACCAAGACCTAGATAAAGATCAAAACCAAGATCAAAACCATGACCAAGACCAAGACCAAGATGAAGATCAAAACCAAGATCTAGATAAAGATCAAAACCAAGATCAAAACCATGACCAAGACCAAGACCAAGACCAAGATGATGATTGACTTTTCGGAGAAATCGTTATTTCGAAATTGCAGGAATGTCTAAAACACTGCAGTAAATCGTAATAAGAGAAAAAATGTAATCAAGTTGATATCCCGAAAACTTTAGTACCAAAAAATTACTGTATAAAATTTTCAAAAACAGTAACTTTTCCCCTCAACATTTCGTCTTTACGTCAACCTTCCTTACTTCAGCTTCGTTATAAATTGGGGTTTCTCTTGTCCAGGAATGACGAGACCTGGAAACGTTTAGCGGAAGCATGAAATGTAAACGAAATAAGGTAGAAGTGGATGGGGGCCAAAAGGAGGCGAACTGCACTTGAGACTGCACACAGAAAGACCCTCTTATCTCTTCCTCGTATATATGTATACCAAGTAAGCAGCTTCGGTGAAATATCGACTAGCGGTTTTCAAGCCGTGCGCGATGGTGGCGTTGGCTTGGTACTCGTTCTTCCTCCTCTTCTTCTTCTTCTTCTTCTTCTTCTTCTTCTTTTTCTACTTTTTCTTTTTTCACAGAGAGAAGGCCGTTGTGCCGCGGTGCAACGAGCAATCCTCTTCCTCCCTCCACCCTCCTTTCTTCTCTTCATTTCTTCAGGCTGTAGGTTATATACCAGGCAGCTAGTAAAACGCCCCAACATCACCCCCGCGCGCCAATCTATCACTCGCTCCATTATACCGAGGTGGGATAACAAAAAATAAAGAAAGAAAGAGAGAGTGGAGAATGGGATGAAAAGAGGAAAAAGAAACCGCACGAGAGGGTGGGAGAAACGGGAAGGAGCTGGTGGAGAACAATGAACCAAAAAACAGATAAAAACACACACACACACACACACACACACACACCAAACATGAATAAAAATAAGAACAAAATAGAAAAAAAGTGAGGCTCACATGTTGAGGTTTGAAGCGTGAAGAAAGTGGTGCGAAAAATTCAACCTGACGAGATTGGTTTCATATTTTTATTACACTTTTCTTTCTTTATTTAACTACAACGTTATTGATTTTCGATCTCCGTCTACTCTCACCTTTGTGTCAGAATATTTCACAAAATTATTAATTGAACAGGATATGCATTCATGCATTTGCAAATTGTTATTACCTGTGTTCGCACATTTTGGGAAATAATAATCAAATTTTGGAATAATTTTCATATCGATCGATATCAAGTATTTTGTCAAAAGTTTCGACGAGACTTGAACGTTTCGTGAAATCTCAAGATAATTACCATTCTGTATTAATTTAATAGAAGAGAGAACAAAAAAGAAGAAAAAAAATAACAAAACACTTTTTTTTTTACCGTGCACATCGAGTGAGATAAATTAAAAAACCGACGTTCTTCCTGTTCCTTTTTTACCTTCTTCCTTTTTTCAACTCTTCGAACAGCCGCGATACGCATGTCTGGTGGATAATAAAATTCTATCGCGATTAATATTCATGAAATTTATTTTATACCCTGTTGGTGGGTTATCTGCATCGAGTTTGAGGAATTTAATGTAGGTACGTCACTCGTCAGCATGTAACGCCCGGTTTTATGGTATGCATAAACGTACGTATAATATTATAACCGAGGATGGAAAACTGTTACACAGACGACCCGGAAATCGCTGACTTTACCCAGGATCTTCTCCTCCCCTCCTCCCCTCCCTCCATCCCCCCCGCCCTCGTGTTCACCTCGCGTTCATGCTGTGAACCTCTGAAAGAAGAACGCCACGGCAGGACAAGGAAGAAATAAGGAAGGAGGAGGAGGAGGAGGAGGAGGAGGAGAAAGAGGAGGTGGAGAAGGGGAGCCGCGAAACGCGTCGCCATTGTGTGTTGCGCGAGAGGTACGATTTAGTGTGGCGACGCCAAAAAAGCGAGGAAGTGACAATGCGATCTTCGCCTCCGATATGGAATTGCCGGCGTTCCCTTGCCGCCCCCTTCGATCCCCCCACCCCCCTCTCCGTCCCAAAGCTGCTGCCACCTCCGGAATCAGCGTTATGCACACGTAGGTATGCTTCCCGCATGCGCCAACACGGCGATCTGGATCCTCCCATGCGGAGGAAAAAAGCAGAAGAGAGAGAGAAAAAAAAAAAAAAAAAAAAAAAAACTTGCGGAACATTCGCTGATCCGATGATAGAAAAACGAATAAAAAAAATTATTCTCCAAGATTTTAAGGTAGTCGGATGATGTCGACATTCAATTCCACTGGACTGATTGTACGCAGTTCATGTTATTATGAGCAATAGAAACAAAAGAAAGGGAAACACAAAATAAGACAATCCAACAATTTTGCGACGAGAATCCAAAAAAAAAAAAAAAAAAAAAAAAAAAAAAAACGAAGAAAGAGAGAGAAAAAGAAAAACGTGGAATAAAAAACGTTGCGTTTCGATCTTACGCTCGCTAACCGCATTATATTTATATGCATAACTTTGGGGCGGTAGAGCGAGAAACGGGAAAAAGCTTCAGGGGTTACCGTCGCATTGATAGAGAAAATTTGATTCCCCCTTCTCTTCCCTCTGTCCTACCCCCCTCTCGTCGAGGTTTCGGGAAAAAAGTTAGTAAAAATAAAAAAAATAATATTACATGGATATATGCATGCATGAGTATGGATATCCATCCATATGTACCCTGCATATACTGCACGCGCGTATAGTTGTAGGATAAATAACGACGAAGGAAAAAGAAATAGGGAAATAAGCAAGGAGAATAAAATATAATAAGAAGATAGAAAATCCTAGCTTATCTGTGCTGCCCAGAAAACGAGAATAAATTTTAAAAGGGTCCCCTACCTACCCCCATGGTGATTCAGTGCGTATAGCTTCTTATGTGTGTACACATGTGTATCTACTTACGGTTCGTGTACACATATACACAACTTTCTACACACCTTAAGGGATTTCGATTTCGGAACGACTATTTTATTCCATGGGACGGGGATTTCGTGTTGTGCAAACCTCAGGAAGCGCGTTTTACGAGTCTCGAGTGTAATCGAAATTTTTTATACATGTATGTATGTTTGTTTGTGCATGTTTCTGTGTACATATCGTGCGAATGGAAACCGGAATGAACGACGATGGAATTCTTGAAACGGTTGATTTTCGCTGATACTTTGAGTGGGGAGAATTGTTATTATCAGTATCGTTATTGTCGATGACGGATAAAATATACTGTCGCTAATTTTTATATATATATAGTGAAATTGAAATTGATATCTATTTATTAATGAAATTATATATAATTTCCAACTCACGAATGAATCGTCCGTCG
The DNA here is from genome assembly GCF_021155765.1 of Diprion similis. NCBI lineage: Eukaryota > Metazoa > Arthropoda > Insecta > Hymenoptera > Diprionidae > Diprion > Diprion similis. The sequence goes on from NC_060114.1 coordinate 19,222,610, forward strand.
TCTGCTAAAACTCAGTGGCAGACGACGCACCGTTTGGTCGTTAGCAATTCAATCTGTACAGATGATTCCTCTACTGACGTCATTTTCATAAACGAGAGAAACGAAGAGGTTCTACCATCTCGAGAACGTATTCTTCAGAAAACTTTTTTTCTTCAGAATAAATTCGGCTGATCTTGAACAAAGTGTCCAATTGTTTCGAAAATTTCTTTGACTATACTTCAAATCTTGTGCTACTATATATACTTTTTCCAGATTTTTCGGTACGTTAGATTTGTCAAAAAAAATTGTTCAAATTTTCCAAAGTACAAGCTTCGAACATTTTTTTTTTTCATTATTTATGATTCGTTATTCCCAAAACCCTTCCTACAACAAGTTTTGTGCCGATTTAATCAAAAACCACGAACTTAACCTAAAATAGAAGCCATATTGGGTCCGCCATCTTGAAATTTGCAATTGTGACGCCAGGATCGTAATCAGCGCTCCCAAAAACCCTCAGATCACTTATGACTTTGAAAATCCGTGCAATAGAAAAATTTGCCTTTCAAAGGCTTAATCGCGTCTCCAAAGAGATTCTGCAATTCCGGTAACGCGTTGCAAGTTTTGAAATTTCGCTGAAATTGCTGAAATTGGAATTGGACAGAAAACATGCACGAGCTGCTGTTTCGTTGACGCAATTAAACTGGTTAATTAACTCCTGTGTCCATTTCGTGCTCCAAATTTTTAGCTAAATATTACTCCGCAACAACGTTGCTATAGTTATTTGTGATACATATATAGACAAATTTTGTTAACAAGGTCTTCATCATTCAAGCTACCGCAAAACGGCCTCGTTTTCGTTCCTGCCTATAATACACATTCACCCTGCTTTTATTCGAAATTCTATCTTGCACAGCTCGGAATGCGAGCTGGTAATTTTCACCGGGCCAACATCGCCGCAACGCGTTGGAGTATAAACGAATACCGCAAGAGGGTGAGAAATGTGTGGCCGGTTTTAAAAATGTGCGTCAGGCGACAATGAACTTTTTTTTTTTTTTTCATTCGTGGCTGCGGTTAACAATCCATTATTTTTTTCTTTCTCTCTCTCTCTCTCTCTCTCTCACCTCACTAAACGCACGTATAACCTGCCTGCAGCTACTACGCGACTCGCTTGTTATTTTCTTTTGTTACAACTCATGAGTGTAGGTGTGTATTATAAAAACACCTTCGCACTACTACTGGGGTGGTAGGTGGCCATAATGGTAAACATTTTTTATACCTACTCAGTTTATTAAGCCTGACGTATGTCTCGGCGTTGACGCATCATCTTCATAAATACCAACGTCTCGCCTGTACCTGTATTCCTCATATATATATATATATATATATATATATGTATAAATACTCACACCTGCCGTCACTTTAACCATGCATTCACCAAGCCAGAGTCATCTTCGTTAGAGTGATCTGCATACCTCGTCTCATCTACTTCCAATGTGAAAAAACCCTCTTACCGAATTCCTCGTTCCATCGTTCCTCTTTTCGACGGTTTTTCATCCGTTAGAAATCTCGGAGGAATCCATGCCACGTTTGTTTTGTTTGCCGTTTTTGTCCTCCTATCTTTGGACTCCAAATACTGTAGAATCAGGTCATTACAGGAGACAGCGAAAGACTTAGAGCCACAGGATTTTTGGAAATGGATCAAAGTTTGAACTGCAAGATATTGGATTAAGTGTCTTCATGAAAGTAAGGCAATCCGACGATGTGCCATCGTCGAGAGAATGGACTCAGTGTCTCCGATGCCATGATTCATGTCCGTCAGGACCGGGGTAAACCGATCATGCTTTGCTCGAGAAGACAGATCGACTTGTACCTACGCGTTTGACCCTCGAACACTCGTCTTTTTTTCGTGAGGTCATTCTTACCAACCTTCGAATTGCACACAATCATTGTCGGTCGTTTTTAAGACACTGTACGTATTACGAAGTCCGGTTTGAACCGCGATAGATTCGTTTCGACTCGACGCCATCATTCCGTTGGCCTTGTTGGCACCGCCAAAGAATTCAACCTCTGTGTTAGGGTAGATGCAGCATTTGTGGTCGGGAACCTTAAAACGAGATTTCGTATTTCTCAACCTGATTGATAAATCTCTTGAATTCATACCTGATATTCAACTTTGGTTCAAGCTTTGGTACTCGGTACCGACTTCGTTGCTTGAGAACTCGTGTCTGCCTCGATGAAAGCTCATTAGCACAACGACATGTGGCCGTAAACTCGGATTACGATTAACTTATTATGCGACTACAAGTGGATCGAACCATCACCACAAGTGGTACCAAGGTGACCGAACCTGGTACGACTATCCTGATAGTTGCATCTCACGATGACCAGGGTACCTTAAACTGGCGTAAGTTGGCCTGATGGAAACCATGCGGAGAAGCCGGCAGTCGGGATAGTAGGAGGATTGTTTCTCCGACTGGTCGAAGAGATTCCTGGTGTGGGACCCTCTCCAGTCTGGAGTCTGGAGTCTGGAGTCTGGAGTCTGGAGTCTAGACTCGGTGTCCGGTCGAGTGAAAGCTGCAGCACACGGAGAGTCCGGTGGTGAAGATGAATAAGTAAGGGGGGCATAGATCCTAGCCGCCTCGAAGCCTAGCAGGTCCGGGAATTTGGGACGTCCCGTTGATACGCTGATCCTTTTAACTTTACCGCCGATGCCAGCGGGAGGCAGACCATCAGCCTTCTGATATATTATTACTTTCGGTCATTAATGGTAAACTGCAATCCAGCTGGGGTTCCCCCATCGCTGTTGCTCCTGCTGGCTGTCCTCCCCACTCCTGAAGACTGTCGAAGGCTCCTCGCCTTCCGCCTCAGGGTCATTCGGCGGAGGCACCTTTGCCGTTTGATAGGTGATCCGCGTTTTTGGAAAAGGGGATCGATTCGATCGGTGTTTTATCGGATATTTTCACCCCTTTTACCTACTACTTGCCACACTGCTTTTACCTATGCTATGCTAAACTTGGAATGGAATTGATGCTAACGATTTTTTTTCTCATTAATTTGTTTCAGAGAGGTACGATGCCGCCTACGAATGCGAGGGAAAAACCCTGACGATCGAGTGCGGTGAGGGTGAACTTATTCACCTTATACGAGCTAACTATGGACGGTATTCGATAACGATATGCAACGAGCATGGAAACACAGACTGGAGTGTCAACTGCATGTCGACCAAATCGTTCAGAGTGCTTTTCGACAGGTAAGCAAATCATTTGAAGTCAGATCAGATGTGAAATGGTGTCGGAAAGGAGAGTAAGGATTTACATCTATTGCTGAGAGAGAGAGAGAGAGAGAGTAAAAGAGAGAGATTTAAGTGAGAGGTGAAACAGAATGGAGAGATGGATCTTGGAGATGTACGAGCTTCGTACGGTTCTACAAACTGGCCAATTGTTTAACCGTCGAAGCACGTTTTCCTCTGGAACGGTGCGGATTTAAGAGTATATAGACTTGTTCTCTTTATCTAATCCGTTCGAAAAATCCAAATCGATTCACTGTCTCTGCTGCAGTAGGTTGATATCACCTTCAATGCACCGGGTGACGTGTTTAAACAATAAACGAAGAAAAATACAGAAAAACTTTAAGACACAAAATAGAAATAAATTTGAATTTTTGTTTAGTCATTTTATCAGTGTCTTCATGACAAAAGCGTCGTTTTATCTCTTATAATTTCATTCATTTATTCAAAAAATTCTTCCCGCGTCTCGATGTCATATACGATGTACCACGAGTCACCCGTGCATGTAGCTGTGATCGATCTTTTTTGTAAAATACGAGACACATCCTGATAACTTTCCCTTCGATGTATGCTCCCCTCTTTTCGTTGTTTTTTTTTCCTGTAATTGAAAAAAAAAAAAAAAATTTCACCCTCACCGAGAGGCTTGAATAATGTTTCAAAGTTCCTGACGAATCTGGATTTTCAGGAAAGGAAAAATTATTTATTCTATTGCAATAATCTGCTTATGAGTAAGAGATCAAAAAAAAAAAAAAAAAAAAAAAAAAGCAAACGCATAAAATTACAACGCGAGGTGATTTGATTTCTCTGTTTTCATCATTTTATTCATATTTTAATTACTGTTTCATATATGCAATACGTGATAAATATTTATGCTTAAAAGGTTTACACTTTTTTCCTTACGATGCGATTGTTTCGAAACTCGTATAATACTTGGGTTATGATACGTGACGTTGACTTTTGTACTATGTGGTTTGACGTGTCTGATCAGTTTTTTGGTTTTCACTGTAATTATGTCCTAAACAAATTCATGTCCTGATTCACACTTTGTTGCCACATACTGTTTGTCTATATTGGTATATTTATGTGCTTTCTGTTTGGTACGATTTGATATCTATCTCTTGTTGTTAATTTGGTTTTCAATGTTTGTCGTTTTGTTTGTTGCTTGTTTGTTTGTTCATTTATTTATTTTTTTGTTTATTCATTTATATACCTTCTTTGTTTCTCCTCTCCACGATCACTTACAACGATAAATTTATTTATTTTCGTCAAGGGTATGCGGTACTCGAGTCGTTCGTTATTTTCTATTTTTCTTCTTTTTTTTTCCTTCTTCTCAACCATTCACTTTTATTTCTCAACACACGTATATCCATTTTACACATCCTGTAATAAAAAATCAAATTTAGTCTGCAATCGAAAATTTTTCCTCTCCGTTTTTTTTTTTTTGCTTCCTGAAAATATCGTATAAACGCTGAGGAGAAAAAAAATTGATTCTTTATACTCAAAAACTTTCTCGACCTTTGGGGCGATTCACGTGATCGGTTAGGCGTAAAACCTCAGTGAATTTCTACGTAAGCCTGAGGGTTTGCTTTCCATAAAACCATGAAGCCTTTGAACTCGTGGGCTGGAACGCATTTTTTTTCTTTGTTTTTCAAATTTTTTTTTTTCTTTTTTTTTTTTTTTGTTTACCCACCAGCCTTTGTCATACCTAAAAAAGAAGAGAGAAATTCAAATGGTTAAATAAATAAATCAATAAAACGCGTTTCGTTTATAAATCACTTGTAGCAAATACGTAAATAAATTGAGATAAGCAAACAGAAAAGGATTTGAGCCTGGTTGAATATTTATGTTTAAGGATTAAATCGTTATGCCAAATGAAAAGTTTCGTTTTTTTTTGTTTCTTTCTTTTTATTACACACCGTGACGCGAGATTACCAGATTTGTTCCACCTTTTCCCAACTTACAAAATCCTTTCAATATCGCATGACTTCCCTGTGGAAAAATCATTTTTTTTTTTTTTTTTTTCCCACCCCAAAACTAAGGCAGCAGCATATGTAACTATAGTTTTTATATGGTTGCGATCAAAATGTATAATTTAATTTCTTTGACTATATTTAAAAACAATGGTTATTACATAGTTTTCGTTGGCCAGTCAACGAATTCGTTGTAATAACATTTTCGGTTAAATATTTTACATGTTGCTCCGATTTTCAGAATTTTTTTTCTCACATTTTCTTTATTCAAATATCATATGTATACATAATATATATTTTTTATATTCATCATGATCGTAACTGCATAAATAAGTTCTTTTTACTTGTCGGAATCATTTATGTAACAATACTTTATTTATATATACATATTTGTGTAAATGCTTAGTCTTAAAAATCTTGAAAGTTACCAATTGTACTGCCATGAATTATTCCGCTGCTAAACTATAACTGCCTCGAGAAAAGTCAAAAAAAAAACAATGATAAACAAATTTCGTTGAATCTGAAGAAAATAATCGAGATATCGAACACAAAAAAAAAAAAAAAAAAAAAACTCACCCGCAGCTGCATCCACATATAAGTATAACAAATCCGTGTGAAAAATATCCCTTGGAAAAAATCAAACAAAACAATATGAAAAAATCCCAATGACCTTTCCACATGTGTTGTTGTATGTCTCTTTCTACCTTGCGAAATAATTGCGTCAATTTTCATTACGCTTAAAACGTCTGGTGGAGAATTTCATAGAATGAGAAACGAGAAACGTGAGAAGAAGATTAAAAAAAAAAATAAAAAAAAAAAACATATTTATCTACTGCCTACAATATTCTTCGCTTTCTATTTTACTTGGAATAGTTTTAAACCTCTAAATTTGTCAAACCGTCGTAACTACTCGACGTATCGATTCGGTGGGGAGGAATAATCACCTCGAGTCAGTTGCAGAACGTGAACATCTGGACACGATGATGATACCCTATCCTGGTCGTTAACCGCACCTAGTCTAAAACTTGTGTGTTACGCAATTAATGTTTGTTTCCTGTTTATAATCATGCTGTGTTGTGCCATTAATCCGTTTGCCAAAACTGTCACTAACAATACGTACCGAAAGCTTTACCCTTGTAGGGGAGGATGAGGCAAAGTGGGTCCCTTAAGAAAATAATGCCTGAAATCGGAATAAAATGTTTTGAGTAATCATGATTTCCGAATAATTCATTTTCAATAAAAAGTTCGGGTGTTTAATTCTGTCACTTGTTATTTGAAAAATTTTTGGTGGACCACTTTGCCCCATCCTCTCCTATACATTGTTGCTAAAACGTAACTTGCAACAAACTTATATTCGACTCAAGGTATTAACCGGATTCAAAGTCAAGTTTGGAGACTCGACAAAAAGTTTGCAGAATTTTCCTGAAGTCATTTAAAATCTTATTGTTTTTTAAGATCATGTTGTTTCTTCGAGTCACTTAGAGCCACTTCAGATCGTTCGAAGTGGTTTGAAATTTTAAAATCTGTTGAAGTATTGCTGTACAATCGTTCAATTGGTTAATTCCTCGAGTCTATTCAAAGTGAACTTGGTACCGAATAGCTTATACATTTAAACTTTGCTGGTCATGTGAATATCACAGGGAATGGATAGTATAAAGGATGATGTAAAGAAGAAAATGACTTGAATGCTTTGAAGCTGTAACATACTAACAATCTGTCTATTTTCAACTTTTCAACCCGAGTGATAGAGAGAGATGAGTAGGAAGCACATACTTCCGGTTAAAAAACAACTAAACTCATTATAGCTTGAGTAACAAATAGTACAATCGCATCATCGTTACCAAACCTATAACGATCGGGATTTTGCCAAGAAAAAAAAAATAATAATAATGCAAATGTCGAGAAACAATTCGCCTCCGATGATGCAAGAAGCCTTTTCCTTGAGCTCGTGATAAAGATACAGGAGAGGTTAACCTGAACAAGCAAAAGTCAAATGTTTCCAAAGGGATTTTTTTCACTGACGGTTACAGGTGCGACGGAAGAAGGAGTTGTACGGTGGATGTGAACAGCAATGTGTTCGAAGACCCATGTCCTGGCACTACGAAATACATAGAAGCACAATACTCTTGTATAGGTTAGTTTTTGTTTTATTTATGATTTTTTTTTAAATGTCGTTTTCGAATTGTCTTTTTTTTTCTGTTTTTTTTTTTTTGTGTGTATCTTCGTTCTTCTTTTTCTTCTTCCTTTCGTTTCATTTCCGTTTTACGGTGGGTGGAAGAAACTGCAGAAAAAGAAAGAAAGAGAGAAATGGTCGGTGAATCGGAATTCGTGCATTCAATTTCACCCACCTTCTGCAAAAGAGAGATACGCTATGGATAAAGTTCTTACTGGAGATTCCTGTACCTGTGGCTCAAGGCTAAGCTCCGTCGGTAAAGAAGGCTTTTCGTCTTAATTCGGGGAAATTCAATCAACACAATCAGACAAAACACGGCCTGTCGGCTCCCCCCCTTCTCGGCCACCTCTCGCTATACGGATGCCGGTTGATACGACCCTTATACCTTATACCTATCTACCTACCCCTAAGTTTACGAGAAAAGCGACGACCTCGACGTGTCTTGCTTCTCAAGTCATTTTTTTTTTCAACGAATCGCAGGATACATAGAAAGAAAGAGAATTTTTGTCGGTCGTTTTTGTCGTCCAGAGATAGCAGAAGTAACACATTCATGGCAGTGCACTCGGTAAGGTGTATCGGTCTTGTCTAATTATGGAAAAACCATTTTTTTTTCTCTTTCTGCCCCATCCGCAACTTGACAACAGGTGTGATCAAAAAAGGAATTGCAGTATCGTTGCTTCGACTTCGCAATTCGGCGATCCATGTCCAAATACGCTCAAGTATTTGGAAGCACACTATCAGTGTATGTCTGGTAAGTACAAGCTATCCTAAGACTTTTTCCACACACATTTGTATTTAATTATTAACAGCGACACGAGATGGTGGAACAAGTGTGGCCTGTCGTAGGTGAGTCAAGTTTCTTAAACTCGCGATTCGCGAGTCAGCCGTGGTCGTTAGGGTCTACAAAATGGTCTTTAACACTTCCGTTTCTCCCAAATTTTGTTGACGAGCCAGTAAAATACTTTACTTATAGTCTGATTGTCGATGACCGATACAAAATAATATTACACCTACCTAACCAATTTCGGAAGACATTCAATTCCCGAGTTGTAAAAGTGAAGGTAGAAAATTGGCCTTGATGAAAAAATAATGAAACACGAACGGTTTGATTTCGACATACATGACACGACTGTAATCTCATTGACGAGCGGCAACAAAATGAGAGACGCTTTGCGGTTGGACCAAATGGTCCAAGTTACGGAGCAGTCAGATGTGGCGGTAATAGTGATGGACACACTTGCTCGACTCCTCTCCTGTGCCAGAGGAGGATTAATAAAGGGTATTATATATAATCGGTATCCCGATTCGTTCCGAAAGAGCCGGGCATTACCGGGGCTATCGATAACTGCTGGGGCCTTTGTTTCTGTTTTTTCCTTATACCTGCACGAGCTGGCGATCGTCAAGAAGACGATGTAGGGCCATAAAGTGTCGGGTGTCCAGGGGATTTGCCTTATCGCGAATCCGTTCAACCCTGGCTAATAAAGCGGAGAGCTCTCTCTCCTCCGACCCCTGAAGATAGCTCGCGAAAAGTCCGGAACGTTCCATCCTCGGATTAAATCTCTTAACCGTCAATAAAGTTGATTTCACCGTCGAGATATACCCGCGAGCGACCAACTCTCTGGGCGAATATGCGTAACGCGCCGTCTCGTATTGTTCGTTGGAACTAAAGCCGGCCACCATGCATGGGATGAAAATTCAACAAACATGGCGAAGCATTACCCACGTCACTTATGCCGGTACATAAGTACGGACACCCATCTTCGGGTAACCAATTGCCGGTTAGATTTATTTTCGAAACTTGTTTTCCAGCTGCAACAACCACCACCACCTCACGACCCAGTCCTCCGTGGCTCATAACTTCGCAGCCGAGTGTCTGGAGCACCGCTAAACCGACCGTCAGGCCGATTTCTAGAAATACTGCACCGGTTCAGCCACCACCACCTCCAACACCACAAACGCCAGTCGTCATTCCGACCACTTTGCCGAGGTATGTATCCAAGGACGATCGGGTACTTGCCACCGCACAGGGTGTCCGATTGTTTCTCTTATGGCTTTGCTATACTCGACTTTTGCCAATCACGTACTAGCGACCATTGCAGAAAACTGCCATACGGTATGGGAAAAATCAATCCATGGAGTCCAGTGGTCCTGGAAATGGCCTCGAGTAATATGAAAATGTCGTTGAATTTGTTACGGATTTTTTACTGGACGCCATGCGATTAAAACCAGTGAATCTGGATACTGGAGTTACGAAGTATCATGTACGGAGAATTCCTCTCTTGGGATATTTGTTTTATATAAACTCTGGAATGGTTCATATAATCGTTTTGCAGAGGAATGCTTGAAGATACGTCAAAACAGAGTTATAAGCCCGACTGCGTACTTGACTAAATTCAATCGAGACGTCTACTCGTAGAGTTGTATCATCTGAAAGTACAACTAGTCCTAACACGCGAGATACCTTATCCTCAACGTTTTCGTGGAGAAAGGACTCGCTTCGAGTATCATTGAGGATGTTGAAGTGATGAAACAGATATTCTTCTTACAGTCCCACGACGACTCCGGCTAAGGCGATTGTCGGTAACGGTTACATCGACGAGGACGCATCACAGCCTGGTAATGGTCTGGGTGCTCCAGTTCCTCCATTGATGTCTGAAACGACCCAAGTATCGCCAACGACCTTTTCCCCATGGCGAACGAGTCGTCGAACAACCGGTGAGTTTCTACTATTCTGACTAAACGAACTTCTTCGCGATCTAAAAATTTTCTAAAGCACGTTTAATTTCCGTAACTAATACATCACCGTCATTCCTGCAGTTCCGAGCACCCTTTGGCCAGAGTCAAGCTCAAATGGACAGTGGTCAGACTACTCGCGACGCCTGTGCAAGCCAGTAAAGGCGAGAAATCTGTTCTGGAACACGACGCGAGCGGGTGACGTAGCCGTACAAACCTGCCCTGGTGGGGCGACGGGAATTGCAAGATGGAAGTGCGTTGATCAGGGTGACACGGCCGGTTGGTATCGGGGCACTCCCGATCTCAGCGAGTGTCGATCCGTATGGTTGACGGCGTTGGAGAACCGCGTGGAGGACGGTGACGTTATTCTAAGCGTCAGCAGCGAGCTGTCTCAAGTGACCAATAACAGCCGGGTTCTATACGGCGGGGACATGATGATCACAACGAAGATCATCAGGAACATGGCGGTGAAGATGAAGGACAACCTGAAGACCTACACTGATCTTAAACAGCAAGAAGTTGCGGTGAGGGAACTACTTCAGGGCGTTATCATAACCGGTAGCAACTTGTTGGACAAGACCCAGCTTCCTTCGTGGAAGGATTTGAGCCATCAGGAGCAAATGAGAGTGGCCACCTCGCTGCTCAACGGGCTTGAGGAGAACGCTTTTCTTCTGGCGGATGCCTACGAGCAGGAGAACACGATCGTTCAAAAAGGAGAAAACATACGTGAGTAGCAAAGCAGAGTTTGTTTGGACAGGACTGTATTTTTATGTCGTCATGTGAAGGGTTTTGGTACTAATTTATTGGAGTTTTTGTTTTTGTTTTTACAGTCGTGTCGATCAGGATTCTCGAGGCTAGGAACATAGCCAAAGATCTCGAAGTATTTCCGAGCCAAAAGGTGCTCAGGGAGTGGCCTGTATCCAACGATCACGTCGAGCTTACGAAAGGGGCGCTTTTGGACAACAGTGACAACGGTATCATCCGTTTGGTCTTCATGGCCTTCGACAGGCTCGAGGAAATACTTCAGCCTCAAGCTGAGACCTCGTCGATAGTCGGAAACGACGACTCTCAGTTCAGGCCGAAGAACACAACCAGAATACTGAACACCAAGGTGATATCAGCGTCTCTGGGCAAAGGGAAGCACATCCAGCTGTCGGAACCTGTTAAATTATACTTCAAGCATCTGACCGTTGAAAACGTGACTAATCCTAGTTGCGTCTTTTGGGATTATACGATAAAGTGAGAATGACGTCCTCTTGCAACGTTTCACTAAGTGTTCTGTCTAACTGCGAGAGAAAATTCAAACACCTTTTACTTATTCCCGCAGTGCATGGTCCGAGGAAGGTTGCCACGTACATCTTACCAACAACACTCATACCGTCTGCGAGTGCAATCACCTGACAAATTTTGCCGTACTGATGGACGTTCACGCAGTTAAATTGGACACGGCGCATCAAGTCGCTCTTCAGATCATTACCTACATCGGGTGCATCATTTCCGTAATTTGCCTCGTCCTTGCCATACTCACATTCCAACTGTTCCGCGGACTCAAGGTAACTGTTGTTCCGATTCAACGATTGGTCATGGCAATGGAAACCAATTTTCACTAAATACCATTTTCTTTCTTTTTCAGTCCGATCGAACGACCATTCATAAGAACCTCTGCGTCTGCCTGCTGATAGCTGAGGTCCTCTTCGTTTGTGGTATCGGTCAAACTGATCAGAGAATCGTCTGTGGCGTCGTCGCAGGACTTCTACACTTCTTTTTCCTTTGCGCGTTCGCGTGGATGTTCCTCGAAGGTGAGAAACACTGTACCTACTACTTTATGGGTAATGAAATCCTGAAATAGACTTTTTTTCAGTAATTCATCAGGCAAATTAAGTCCGTATCAATTGCACCACATCGATCCTTTTCTATGTGACCTTTATCTCTGACTTAACGACCCTTTTGCAGGATTTCAACTTTACGTCATGCTGATCGAAGTATTCGAGGCGGAGAAATCCAGACTTCGATGGTACTACTTGGTCGCTTATGGCGCTCCGCTACTCGTAGTAGCAATTTCCTGCATCATCGATCCTCTGAGCTATGGAACTGATCGTTACTGCTGGTTGCGAGCCGACAACTATTTCATATTCAGTTTTGTGGGGCCCGTGATACTCGTTATTCTGGTAAGTGTCCTAATACAACCTTTCAATAAAAACGGTGTATAAGCTTGGTCTCGTAAGTTTTTGCTCCAATTACTTTTGAATCAAAGTGTCAATTTCAAAATGACGCTTCTGTCATAAATAGGATCCAATTTCACTATCTCAACATGCAAACGTTGAATGTACTGTCAATGACTATTATCCTCTTTTTCTTTCAGGCGAATCTCGTCTTTTTATCGATGGCAATTTACATGATGTGTCGTCACGCAAACACCGCCATATCTATGAAGAGCAAGGAGCACTCGAGATTAGCTAGCGCAAGGTAAGGCATTAATTTTCTTTCAACAATTTATCAAATGCTTAAGTTTCTTTTTGAGAAATATATACATGAGGCAATTCAAATTTATACAATTTACGTATAATATGCCACTGAATAAGAACGTAAAATTGAAAAAAGAAAAACAAATAAATAAATAACACAGTAAGATGACATCTATAAGTAGTTCGTTACTTTGTAGATATTATACGACGTCTGATTTTGAACTTTGAACATCATCTTCGTTAATTTGCAAGTTGTTTGATTTGCTTGAGATTTTCGTGTTGTTTTCTCTTTTTTTTTTTGTAATGTTTCTATTGTCTTTCGTTACGAAAATGAATTCTTCTGTAATTCGCGTCTTTGTCGCACAGTATTTTTTCGAATTCGTATTTCTATTGGATATCTAAGATCTTCGATGCACCGTTCTTATCCAACATTTGTTTACTTAATATTGAATTGAAATGTTCCCATATATGTCAAAATATATATTTTTTTTTTTTTTTTTTGTGGTATTAGAGACGAATTTTGAATGCATTAAATATCGAATTCGTAAAATTGATCAAATTAATAGCTGTTGCAGCTTGAGTTTTCTGGTTTTGTTTGCAAATATTATACATATATAAGAATTGCACCGGTGTCGGTTGTAGAAATTGGAAATTAAACGCGATTCGAATTACTGTGCGCGCAATGTTATATTTGAATAAAAATCTCTAGAGTTTGCAATAAATGCATCGTAGTGATTTTAAAATGATAAACAAAAAAATAAAAATAAATATATAAAAATCGGACAGTGATACGAATCGGATAATTTTTTCAATTTAAAAAAAATTAGACAATAATTAATGGTGTCGGTATACAGTCACTTAACTACGCAATCTTGTTTCATTTTTTTTATTAAATCCTTCACCCACTTCTGTCTACACTTCTCCACATTCTTCTGCATGGCGTGGTTGGTTGGTAGTGGAAAGGAAGAGAATGCTCTTCCCAACAAATTGCAAGCGCACTTGTAAGATATTTACGATTTTTATTATTATTACTTCTTATTCTTATTTCTATTTTCATCTATTTTTTTTTTTCTCTCTTTATTTATCTATTTTTTTTCTAACAGTATTGTAGTATAACTATACTATCTGTCTGTATCGTTGATATTAATTCTTCTAACCTTACTAATTTCTCACAGTATACATATATGTATACTTTTCTCTTCTCTCGTTATTCTTCTACCAAGAAAAGTATATTTTCAATAACTGCCACTTTTGACTATTTATTTTTGTAGAATGTAACGTAGTATATTACACTTAAACACTAACACGATTATCTTACGTCTCTGTAAACATTATACTAACAATAAACTAAGGAGTATTATGTAGACTCGTAACAAACGATAACCAAAAAATACATAAAGAATAATGCTTATTAGGAATAGATATTTCTTAAATTATTACTGAAAAAAAAAAATTCTAGCTCTTTTTGTTCGTTTATTTCGTTTTGCAATGTTTCACAAACTCAATGAGACAGTACAAAATCGTTAAACTAAAAAACGAACGTTTGTTTCGAGCGAGTCTCTATAATACAAGTCAAATGCATGCCCGTTTTGCTATTGTTTTTTTTTTTTTTTTTTTTTTGAAATTAAACCGTTCAAAGTGATTGAAATCACGTGAATCCAAAAACAGTTGACTCGGCAATCGAAAGAACTGTGACAACTATATACGAAAATACTGAAAGATATTATAAATGTGTAAATTTCGAAATTTCATCAGGGCCTGGCTGCGAGGAGCTATCGTTCTAGTCTTTCTCCTGGGACTGACGTGGACCTTCGGATTGTTGTACTTGAACCAAGAATCGGTGGTGATGGCTTACATATTCACGGTACTGAACAGTCTCCAAGGCTTGTTCATCTTCGTGTTCCACTGTGTGCAAAACGAGAAGGTAAGAGTAGCTCAAAAATACTAGAGATCAGGCAACTGAGCTCAGATGGTGAGGGTGAGCCTGCATCTTATCGATGGTTACTTGAAAAAGTCACTAGAATTCGAAGAGGCTGATTATTGAAGACCCAACTCTGACGTCACGATTATAATTCACGCAACTCTACGGACCCTGATGATAAAACAGTTAACTTATGTGTATAAGTATAGAAGATATAACTGTTTTATCATCGGGGTCTCTAGAGTTACTTGAATTACTTGAATCGTCATGCCAAAGTTAGGTTTTTCTTAACCAGCCTCTCTAAAGTTGAGTGAATTTTATTGAAGGACCATCGATATGGCAACCATGCATCTGGCGGCACTGCTGAGTGTAGAATACCTGCGCAATGCGGTACTGCGCAAGCAAATAATTAAAAATAATAGTCTAGTTGAGGGCAGCACTGTTACTGGTTTTACAGGGGCATAAAAACTTAATTCTTAAATTTATTTTTCATAGTTAAATAACGTTTAATTTAATGAATTATTTATCAAATCACTCATTTCTTTTCATAATAGACGAACGTAAATATATCTTCATTATTGCACAAATATTGCCTTAGATATATTCATGATCGATATCATATGTATATCCGGCCAACATAACCTTATTTTATTGCAATCTGTCGTATTCATTTTTCGATTCAAAAACTATCCAACCGCTGTATTTACTGTCGCAAAAATCATTCAACTTTTCCGACGTAAATCGATGATTTGATGTTACGCTCGCAAAAGATTTTAAAACATCGGTGCCATCTAGGCCAAGTTTTACGAATATGGCCCCTCATTCAAGTCTCTCCCCCTGCCTTGAAACAAACGAACGTGGAGATGCGCAGTATCGGATTGCGCAAGTATTCAACGCTTAGCAGCGCCGCCAAGCGGCTGCCACATATTGGCCCACACTTGATGTAGAAACTATTACGCATATTATCGATGGTCACTTATAAAATTCACTCGACTTTAGAGAGGCTAATTATAAAAGACCCAATTCTATCGTCACGATTATAATTCACGTAACTCTACGAACCCCGATGATAAAACAGTCAACTCCTGTGACAAGCGTAGATGATAACTGTTTTATCATCGGAGTCTGTAGAGTTACTTAAATTACTTGAATCGTCAGGTCAAAGTTAGATTTTTCATTTAGTTAGTCTTGTTGTCGGAAAGGAATTCGATCTCCTGGTCTCTACAGTCTTCTTGGAGTAGCCTCAACATCGATTCATCGATCGAACGATTTCATTCTCTTCCCTGTTTTTTCGCCGTTATATTTCAGGTGCGGAAAGAATACCGTAAGTTTATCAGGCGCCATTCCTGGCTGCCAAAGTGTCTCCGATGTTCAAAGACCGTCTCGGGCAGCTCGGCCGGCTCTTCGGGGACCAGCGGAGGCGTCGCCGGGACGAATGGCGGGAAGGAATTCGCCTCCCACAACACGTCGTCAAATCCGTCGGCACCGACGACGGACAGCTCGGGATTGTCTCCTCACGCAGCAGCTAGCGTGGGTACCTCACCGAATAACCACAACAATCTGACAGCGACGTGTAACAATACGAATCTTTCGATAAATGTCAACCTGAACAATCTGTCGCTGCGATCGCCGGTCGGGACACATCCAATGCACTTGATGGCCCCGAGCAACCACAATAGGCACGCTACTCAGCAAGGTATCCAAATACCGCTTAAATACACCAAACCTGAAAAAAAAAATCAAATACAGAAAAAATTGAATAAAAAAAATAATATATCTCATATAAATATACATAATAACGTACGAGGAAAATAATTAATCGATACCCTCGCTAAAATCTTTTCTCGTTTATCAATTCTTGCCTGTTATATTAGACTAATTACTTCTTTTTTCTTTTTCTTTTTCTTTTTTTTTCTTGTGGTTAACTTTCTTCTCGTATAATATACATACAGCATATTTTTTTATTGCACAGAAAAAACAAGGGTCTTTGGTGGACTGTGACGTTTTACGCAATATTTAAATCGTATACAATCGTTGAATTTTCATTATATAATTATATTGTCGATAATTCGGGGATATATAATTGTAGATTTTTTGAAAAATATGAAACACAAAGAAGACAATAATTGAAATATTGAAATTCATAATTCATAGATATATCGTACTAACGACGCGAAGGAACGCGCGATCTATATAGAAACTCGGAATAAATTACACAAGAGTTTGCGTAAAACCGAACTTTGTCCATATGGGATACGCTCTGTTATGCTATATAGTTTGATTTCGTTGATATACATATTTGGTAATAATTGGTAGTAAAGATTATACAAAAAGGCTTATCTTTTACGTAGAAATTTGAATTAGCTTGCGCAATTCGCTGTATATTGAACATGAAACATTGTTATACTCATAATTTTCAATTTGTACGGTAGAATCCTTGTATTATTGTATACAGAGTCGATTTTTCTTTAAGAACTTGTAGATTGAAAGAACAAATGAGGAAACGTCACAGCTATAAAAAGAAGCCCACGCTGAACACCACCGTTTCAAAAAACTATTATTAAAAATCATCGAAAGAAAGATAACAATTGAATTACTTTACGGAAATTCTTGTAAAAAATATAATTAGTTTGTACAGAAGGAACAGGCCCTTTTTTTCATAAAAAGAACAAGAAAAAAAAAAAACAATAAAATCACGCGTTTAAAATGTTTAATAACATTTGCATACCGGGCAGAATTACTAACTTGTACATTACTTGTCTCATTACTTGTTAAATCGAATGAATTTCTTTTCCTTGTTTAAATGAACGTAAAAAGTTTATTTGCAGGAATACTTTCTATATTTTATCATGAAATAATTTGGCTTAGGATGAAGTGAATTCTTTGAAATAATACAGAGAAAAAAAAAATTTCTAAACGTTGATCGCTGCACACATTTTAATTCGCATGGTAATTTTTCTCTTTTACAATCTAACACGATCTAATTATCTAAAATTAGATAAATACATATGTGTTTCGCGTATGTATCAACACGATCTTGGATCAAAAGGGCCTTGCACTTCTCCTATTAATACTAACAACAATAGTGGTGACTCAAAATTTGCTTTTCTTGCGGGGTTTGGTGTACGCGGTTGCTGGCTACTTTGTCTATTATACTATCTGATTATTTATTGTACGACGAACGGAAAAAAAACACGATATACAACTTATTCTATCTGCATGATGATTTTAACACAAGTTTATTTCAGAGACACCCACACTCATCACTCTCACGGTGGACACTCTGCTCGGAGTCCGTTACTTTTCGTTTTCCGTATCACTTCAACACCCCAAATCGATGTTTTATACTTTTATCCAACCTCTGTAAAGTCCACAAAAACACACAAATCCAGCTGCTGATCTTCGCCGCTGTGGCAGTGCCATATTGAAATTAATAATCAATCAGACGTTTGAAAGATTCGTAATGTTTCACGCTACTGAGTACTTACCTACTAGATCCTAGACTATAAGACACGAAACACACTCACACTCGGCACCATTTCATCAAATAATTTTCATTAATTTATTAATCAATCACTAACAATCATCAAATAACACCGACACCTTCACCCCCGCCTGTTTGGCGTACAATCTAATTCCGCACATTCTTCGTTCCTTCAAAAAAAAAAAAAAAAAAAAAACCAAAAAAAAACCGTCCTAGTAACATGAAAAAACGAATCAAAGCTCAATTCGATTTTCGTTTACTCGGAGGGTCGTCACCCTTGTAAAATGGATGACAACGAACGAGGCAAATCAGTTTTCACTAAACCGTAGTCATGAAACAACATATTCAAACACGTTCGAAAGAGTGCGAAGAGATTCGCTGCGGGCAGATCGACCCGAGGTACATAGTTACGATACACTTCCAACACCACGTGACAATGACACGAAGCATGATTATGAGTAGAATAAAGAGGGAGTAAAAATTATGTAAGAGAGAATGGTCGTACTGTCGTTTGCAGTACTTGGTGTCCGGGCGCGGTTGGGTTACGACTGACAGACAACAATCGGCGGTGCTGCCCCCAGCCGCCTGCACAACCAATTCTCAACGCGAGCCTCCTTCGTCGGAAGCTCATATCGTAGCAACGCTGCCTCACGCCCGAAACAACTTTCCCTCAGCTCCTAATATCCCTAAATCTGCGACCGCCACTTGGGGACCTCTTAACAAAAACCTCATGTGGAAGGTAATTACTAACTAACCAAACAACCAACCAACCAACCAATCAACCAATCAACCAACGCTTATAATAATGGGTCAGCTTTAATACCCCTTACTTATTACTAATTACAACTAGTTTCAGTACAGAAAACAACGATTTAAAATGCGTTCCAAAATTAGCTTCCAGTGCTGCCAACCATCTTTTATCTCTTGCGCTACCCAGTTCGTGAGTAGCTCTGCCTCTGTTCTAGGGAGTTTTTAGCGCTGCCAGCTAGTTTCGGAACGCACATTTAGAAAACTGAGACTTTTTTTTCTAGTTTCTTTAAGAGTATTTTCTGCGCGAAATCTATGAATGGAAAATTTTCTTACGCGATCCTTTTACATTTCTTTCTATCATCATAAATTCACTTCGTGACGATATATTTGCATGGATATAGATATATAATTGCACTACTGCACAGCATTACCGCACCGTTCATTTCACCGTATTCACA
The DNA here is from genome assembly GCF_021155765.1 of Diprion similis. Classification (NCBI taxonomy): domain Eukaryota; kingdom Metazoa; phylum Arthropoda; class Insecta; order Hymenoptera; family Diprionidae; genus Diprion; species Diprion similis. The sequence goes on from NC_060114.1 coordinate 19,241,829, forward strand.
TAACCTCTCATTGAAATATTCTGAAAGATCATACTCGGCGTTTTCAGACTATGTGGCAAAAAAAAAAAGAAGAAAATTATGCATTTAGTAGAAATATTTTCATGTAATTACCACAAGGTCAGATTTCCTGAGAATAGTACCTAAGTAGGTAGAATCTTTAAATATTTCTTCATCACATTGGGATTCTTAATGCAGTCGTGTTTACGACAATATGGCGTCGGAGTGGACGATCATCTGATCACTTTATGCAATGCTTTTAGTCAAATATTAGGGCACAGAATAAATCTTGCAAGCTATCGAATCTTTATCTCGAGACGTCAATTCAGTTTGAAGAAAAATGCGTGATAAAAAATCACATTTGTAATCAAATATGCCAAAGCTCGTTCGGGTATCTTTTTTATCGGCAGAGTCCGCCCCCCAGCATTCAAGAATCCCAAAAGCAACAACGACTGCGTCGAATATTTCCGCGACAAAGTTAACCCAACGTTGCCCACAATATAATTTCGTTTTCTCTCTCCCCGCAGAACATTTCTTTTAAATCGTGTTCCCGGGATTCCGGACACGGAGGATCGGAGCAGGAAGACTCGCCCCGTACCCACAGCACGATGACATTGGGTCACGGAAGGACCCGTGATCGAAGACTAGTCGACGACCTGGGCGAGGCGACGACGCGGTCAGGACGACGCGCGGCATCTCCGTACAACCACACGTACACGGAGATAAGAGACGGACGTGGAGGGCACCACCAGGTCCACGGACACCACGGACAGCACCTCCACCTTCCCCGGGGGCTGGTCACCGGCGACGACGACCCCGTATACGAGGAAATAGAACGCGGAGGTGGTGAAATCCAGGTATCCGACATGTCGGACGAGGACGGGAGACGCCAGAGCGACATGAGCCGTCAGTCCTCGCGGAGCTACGGCGACCATCGTCCTCTGATCCCGTACTCGCCGGCCAACGACAGGAACCTCATCCACTACGGCCAGACGATAGACAACAGAGGCGCCCCCCAGCACTGCGTCGGTAATCCTGCCGAGTACAGTCCCGGGCAAGATCGCAACGCGGCCAACAACTGCTGGGAGAAACTGAGACGGTACCAAGCCAGGTACGAGCTCGGAGAGCTGTCGAGACTGCCAGGGAATTACGGACTCCCGCCTCTGCAGCAGGACCACAGTAGAACGGTGGCGGTTCTGAACGGACACACTGTAGTTTGTCATCTTCAGCCGCAGACGGATATGTATACAGGTCGCAACATGCCGCCACCTTCCTACAGCGAGTGTTGAGGGATTCGAGGTTTTCCTGAAGGGGTCCTGATGATGACGACGGTGACCGAAGTGCTTGGGTCTCGGTAATTCTGATGCACGGAGGTGGCCGAAACGTTTGTAGATATATTATATAATAGTAAAGGCGCCTCCGGATCACGCGTTATGGATTATAGATGCACGGGCAGTCAGTCCTCTCTTATCTCGAAACGGCTCGAATCAAGGGCTGAAGAAATAATAACTTGCGGTGATTTATTGTGCACGCGTTATATGTATATATATATATTTATATATACATATATATATATATATATATATATATATATATATATATATATATATATTATATTACGAGGTCTTTGTGTAGTAGTTTTCCTCCTGGTGCGCGCGTTGTTGCATTTATTTTATTTAACATTTTGTACAGTGGATGTACGAGTGCTACAAGACTGAAGACTAGCTCAAAATAAAATAAAGTAAAAACAAACAGACGAAAGAAATAATAAACTAGCAAACAAACAGTCGACTGAAGATAATGATTTTTTATTTCTTTTTTTCATTTTTCCGGTATATATAACTGATGAAGATATGGGGCTTATTTTTTTTTTTTTTTTTTTCTATTTATTTTTGTTTTATTTTTTTATTTTTTTTCACCTTTTAACGAAAGAATAACGTATAATAAATTAATGAAATAAAGTAAAGTTAATAAAGTAAGAAACATTATTTTTACGTATCAGAATTGATAAATAATTATTATGAAAACTATGATAATGATGATGATGATGATGATGATGATGATGATGATGATGATGATGATGGAGATTGAAAGAATGAATGAATGGAAGATAAACATTTAATATAGTTGTGTGTTGCGAATAATTTTTTTGCGAGCGAGCGAGCTGTAGAGCAGTTCCATTATCTGAATGCATCCATCTGTGCGACGACGTTAAGAAGAAAAAATCCCGTTTGAGAAGAAAAGAACAATGAAACGAAGAATTTGATCGATTAAATCATTGAAAAAAAAATCGCGTTGTGTGTCTGTGATTAATACACCGAAACTTGTATAATATACTATTGATAAACTTTTAAGTATAGTTAACGCAATCGATTGAACAATATGATAATATCTAAAGTAAACAAATATATATGTTTGTATATATATATATATGCATGTATGTGTGTGTATATATATATACATATATACATATACATATACAGTATGTATATCGACTGGACGAGTAATAATAATAATAACAACAACAACATCAACAACAACAATAATGATAATAATAATAATAATACTGATAATAGTAATAGTAATAATAATAAAAATAAAAATAACAATACCATTAATAATATTACTAATAATGATAGAAATTATTATTATAGTAATACCTACAGCGATGCGGACAAATCATACATAAATTTTTATTGAAAATATCACTTAATTACTATTATTAAGGTTACTTACTCAACAATGTGAAAAAAAAAAAAAATGATAAACAATAGTAGTAATAATAATAATAATAATAATAACAATAATAATAATAATTGTTTGATGAAAAAAAAAAAAAAAAAAACTTTATAAGCTACTGTATTTACTTATAGTCGAATCTCACCATCGTCGTCATCGTCGTATTCGAAGATATTATAATATAATTTTTATGCAAGTAGCGACTCGAGTCGTTCGACAAAAATGCGGAATTTGAATTATTACCCTTTTTTTTTTTAATTTATTTATTATTATTATTACTATTATTGTTACTATCATTATCATTTCGGCGACTATTATAAAATTCGGCGTTCGAACGCTATCGCGCAGCTTTTATTGACGGATGGTTTTACGTTTTGATTTTCTATCCTGAATCGATCTGTTTTCAAAAAAATTATTACACTTTTATACCGTATATAAAATAATCAATATAACCTGTGGTCGAAACTTGACGGAGAATCCGATGATGTATAGATAAATTTCCATTTTAATCAAATTACCAACAAAAGTCATTCGAAATCCTTTATTACTACTTGACATATAATTTACACTTTACGATACATCGTTTCGACAGTTACGTTTTGTTTTCTTATCTTTCCTTTTCTATCTTTTTATTTTTCCATCAAATACTCGCAAAGTTTATTACAAACCGTGGAAATTTATTGACGTATCTTCTTTTTTTTTTTTTTTTTTTTTTTTTTTTTTGCAATCCTCACAATCGGTTCGTTTCTTTGTTGTTTGTTCTTTTTTTTTTCTCGTCTTTTTTGTTTTCAATTGCCTGGCAATATTTGTCGGTCGTGCAGTAGCTTTACAGAATAGTTTTACTTGCAAAATTGTGTTAAAGTAATATCACAGTTAAAACTCTTCTGCAGATCTAAACCGTTTAGATTATAACAAACGTAACTATACAAATCGGCAATTACAGCTGGGCTAAGGGTTAATTGTTATTGTTATCCACACGAGTAGTCGCGTTTAAGATTAATTACACACGGTGATTATAAGATTTCACTTGTATATGTATATATATATATATATATATATATATATATATATATATCCTTGTATACATACGATTATACACGTGTACGTCTTTCGTTATTCGTTATTCATTATTATATGTATAGATGGAAGTGAATAATTGACGTCAAATAACGAATAACAAAGAATGTAAATTTAAATTAGAAGAAAATAAGAAACAGTTTCCAATCGATATAAATGTAAGAATGAAAACTAAGTCACTGTTTTTTGCTATTTTCTTTTTTTTTTTCTTCTTCTTTTTTCGTATATATATATATATGTAAAATCGTATGTAATCTGTATTTAAACATACGGGGTATCCTTGTCGTCTATTTATTTCATTTTTTCATTTTTTTTTTTTCATTTTTTTATCTTTCATTTTTCACGATCGAACGTGTTAGCTGGTAATCGAAGGTGAACGTTATCAACTGGCAGCAAAACAAATTCAAATGCACTCAGTTTCCTTTCGAATTGAACAGTCGTGTGTAATTCATAGTCGGATTTTATATAATTTCGCAAGAGTAAGAGAATAAAAAAGTGAAAAAAAAAAAAAAAAAAAAACTTATTTAAAAAAAAAAGAAAAGTAAAATACCCGGGAGACGATGATGATTAAACAAACGAACATGAAAGTAAAATTTTTCTCAAACGACTTAGGGATAATAAAAATTCATTCGTTGTCATGCCTGGCAAAGCATACTACAGGAAACTATATGAATGATCTATGATCCTGGTATTTATATTACTACGTCTACAAACGAATGATGAATAACCTCTAATAATATACTGTATTAAATGTATAAATGTAATTCCCCCGGATTCCTTGAAAATAATATTCACAACTAAGTAAGATATTATTATTATTATTATTATTATTATTATTATTGCTGTTGTTATTATTATTATTATTAATATTATTATTATTACACTGATACGTACGCCGATTATGTTCGTTTATTTGAAAAAAAAAAACAGAAGAAAACAAGATTTATTACGAACACGAATGAAAAGTAAAATGAAATTCAGACTTTTTGGAAAATCGTTAAAATCTAAATTATGCCTTTGATATTATTTTTATTTATTCATTTTTATTTTCATTTTTACACTGTTGACAATTAGCTGCACTTGATACTTTTACCTAAAGCTACGAAGAAAGAAAGAAAGAAAGAAGAGAAAAAAAAACTGGAAGATGCATTTTATTGATTGAGAAAACAAGTGGTTTTACAAAAAAAAAAAAAAAATTCATACGTTTCGTATATCGTTTGTATAATTGTTTTTTTTTTTTTTTCTTTTCTTTCCTTTTTCTTTCTATTTTTTAATTCTCTCCTGTCAAAATGATTTTGTTCTTTCATTTACCTTATACCGACCTGAAACTTTGGTAAAACATGTTAGTTAATAACGTATGACTATGTATACCTCGTGACGAATGTCTGTCCGACAAACGATATCTATAGTTTGTCAGATAAGAATTGATTATAATTTTGAGCATCGCATTGCAACTCTTTAATTATGTTATTCTAACGATTAATATTAAATCTATTATGTTACATTGATGTTATAATTAGTAACAGGGAAAGAAAAGGGGAAAAAAAAAGAAGAAAAGACAAAAAAATGTTCGTGAGAAAGAAATGATATAAGAGACAATGATAAGTGACTGAGAAATTCTTTTTTCAACGTTGTGTATATAATGTAAATAGTGCTTTGTACATGTTGAATACTTGTAATATGTAAATGAAATGAGATGGAAACTCGAAACAATAAATGAATAAAATGATGTGAAAAGTAAATCAATCACTGAGGTGATATATTATATTGTATCATTATTATACTATACATATATATATAAATATATATTACATACATTATATGTATATGGTAAAATAATAACGAAAGCGAGAGAAAGAGAGAGAAAGAGAGAGAGAGAGAGAGAGAGAGAGAGAGAGAGAGGGTGAAAGTGAATTACGTTTATTCGATGCCGAGTACGATGTAATAATAAATTAAATCTTAAGTCTTTAATAGCGGTATGTATGTAAATATTTAAGTAAGAAAAAAAAGGTAATATACATTAAAAATGAGAACAAAAACGAACAAAAAAAAAAAAAAAAAAAAACAACAACAACAACAAGAACAACACGTAAGGTACTAAAACAAAAACAAAAAAAGAAAAAAGAAGAAGAAAATAATAATAAAACTGAAGTAACTATTCGATATTTATACTTGTAATAAATTCTTCACTAACAGTATGTAGGGGGGGATAAAACAGAGAATGAATTTTATCAAATCGTCGAGAAGCAATATACGATTCGATGATCCTTCAATTAAATGTGCAACGTACGTACAACAGACTAATAAAAAAAGAAAAAGAAAAAATTTATAAAAACGATCATGCATGTTTTACCTACTATAGTTAGTTAATCATACACTATACGAAAAAGTGAGATTTATATGCATATATATTGTATATACCTATATATTTCTCCAAAATCTATAGTTTTATTCAAACAAAATTTCAAACAATATGTATATGTATACCGCCTGACGTTCTCCGTACTTACCAGTATATCAAAATACATATATTATATATATTCTTTAATTCCATATTCAATTTTGTTTTTTTTTTCTTCTTTTTGGTTTTTCATTCACGTTATGGGTATTGAAAAAATTCTTGCTTCGCATCAAAGTTGCTCGACGAGTGATCTTTTTTTTTTTTTTTTTTTTCGTGTATCTTATTTTCTTCTCTCGTTTCTCCATCATTCGATTATTATTTCTTGACAATGAAAATTGAATTCCAACTAACATACATGTATATATATAGTTATGCATTTTCAAGGGACTTAAAAAATCAAGCGTCAGTCAATTACTCCTTCAAACTTCGATGTTTACTCGTCGGCAATTTTTCTTCACTCCGATCATGTGATATTTTTCACCAATCGTTGCGCTGTTATATTCCTTGAACGATAGAAAAAAAAAAAAAAAAAAAAAAAAAAAAATTCGTGAAATATGTAATATGAAATATATGATGTGTAAAACCGATATTTTTAAATCGTGAAACTGTTAATTTTGTATGCTTCTCTGAATACTGTCCGATGATAAAGGAAAGAAACACAGGAAAAGAAAACACACGAAACAAGAAAAAAGAAATAAAAAAAAAATAATTAAAATGAAAATGAAAAATGAGAAAAAAAAACATTAATAAATATGTGTACCGATCTGAATATAATTTCGACTATGGTATTGTTGAGAACAATTTTTCCCTATACTGAATTCCTGTATAGGTTTTTTAAAGAATGCAATTTATTCTTAACTAATGCAAAGCAGGGTTCATCTTTTTGCAGTGACTAAACAACCGAAAAATGTATATACATATCCGAATACAATTTATTGATGATAAAATTTTATAATATATTTTACCAGCTATATAAAGAATTACATCAAATGCTTTTGAGGTTATCTTATAACACACAGCTGAATACCTATCGAGTATAATTAACTGCAACCTTCGTGTTAGGTTGAAAAGATGATAGGATTTTGATCGCTTTAAGCTGTTGGTTCTTCTCAGCGAACATCAGAGGTGTTATGCCATGGAGAGCTGGAGACTCGATGTCGACCAATTTGCGATTTAATATGTACTCAATCATCTCTGTGTTACCGCACTGTGCGGCAATGTGTAAAATATTTTGTCCCGCATTGTCTACTGCGTTTACGTCAGCTTTCAAATCTATCAAACGCTGAACCGTGGCTAAATCTCCACTCTTTACAGACTCCAAAAGCGGGGTTGATCCGGACGAATCTTGCCAGTTGATCAAATCTGAATCCTCGGATAAAATCAAATCAATGATATTCGGGTGGCCGTGAAACGCTGTAAAACAAAAGGTCGAAATGAGCACATTTTAGGTCGCGATGTATGGACAACATGGCGCCGGATTATGAACCAAAAATTGTCAAAAAAATTCGTGCAAAAAAATTTTGGTATTGCAATTCAAAAATCTAGCCACGAGTTCAATTCGATGAGTAATTTTTAAAGATTGTGTAGAAATTTCAAAACCATGATAAAAATTTACCGAGGAATCTACGCCACCGGATTAAAAACATGGTCGGTCGCTACTTGTATACGCCATATTGTAATTTTTTTATCAATTGCGATAAAAAAAATTCTAGAATGTTCTTGAAACTACAAATAATGAAGCCCTCAGACTTAAATTGCTCCAAGATATTTTATTTTCTTTAAACAAAACTCCTAAAAATAGATATGATCTTAAACCGTCAAAGCTGTAACTCCTCCTTGAAACGAAGGTGATCAAAACATTGTATAAGAAATCAGAAAAAAATCAAAAAATGGGATTTCCTGATACGTTAGATGAGAATGATAACAATTTCTTTTGTTCGAATTAAAATGACTGATCTGCTCGGTATTTTACCAGCTATGTGTAAAGGGCTTCGGCCGTTTTTACTCCTCATATATACACTGCGAGTCGCATGCGTCACCAGGGATTTAACCGCGTCGACGTTTCCAGTCCTGCAAGCGACCATCAGCGGCGTCCAGCCGTCTTTGTTCTGCAATTCGGAAGCTGCGCCATGTCGAAGCAGAGCTTTCACGCAACTCGCTGCTTCATCACCGACTTTGGTGCAGGCTAGCATCAAGGGGGTCCAGTCTGCCCGTTTCAAAGGATCCACGGCGGCGCCTTAATTGGATGCAATAGAGATAAGATATACGGATGATAATGGTGAAGTGTAAAGGTTTCAATTCCTTTTATGATAAGGCAGTGTGATTTTGTAAGAGTTACTGTGTATTCACGTTCATTTCACTAACGAGCGAACCTTGGCCAAGAAGATACTCGAGGACGTCCAGTTTCGCAGATTGGGCTGCGTCGTGTAACGGTCTTTTCATATCTTTGTTGGCCACTTCCGTTCTGAAGGGTGGCTCCTGCCATGTTTCACACAGATATTTCACCACCTCTAAGTGACCTTCGCGTGCCGCCAAGTGCAGCGCCGTATCTCCTGATGCGTCGTGACGATATACCGTCCAGTCTTGGACGTCGTTTATAGAGGCGAGCTCTATCAGCTTTGTTATATTCCCTTTTTGACTCGCTTGCAAAAAGGTCTTGCAAGAGATTGAGCTTGAAGTATTCATTGTCTCAGGCTTGTTCGTTGTCTGGTGCTTATTGACTCGATGCTGATTCAGTGGATTCTGGAATTTTCAAATCGATTCGGATTTTAATGTGACGATGTCGAACGAACGCTAAAATTAAGTGATCGGTCGGTAACAATTTTCGAGCTGATTCAGGCGACGGAGTGTACCATAGGACAACACTACGCATTGGCAATTTGACAGTGAAAAATAACCAAATTCCGTGCTAGTTCCTTTCATTGGATCTGAAAACCACCTGAAAACTAGCGGTAGATTATCAGGTAGGATTATGTCGGTATTTTCAGGATACACACGTGTTGCGACACCATTTTGATTCGAGTGCACCTGCCTCTTGGCCTGACTGACTGTGGCGTAGCCCGAGTGGACTGTAGGTTGGAATACTTGACGCATTGTTCGTGTTCCCACGTTTCACGCTTTCGTACTATAGATGGTGGCACCGAACAGTCTCTACGTTGGCGGTAACGCAGGGGATGCTGTAACTCTACGGTATACATCACCGCTTCTTTACCGACTGACGATACTGAAAAACTGGAAATGAGTGATAGTTTTCGTAACTTTTTTGCGATTTTTCGCATCAAGACCGTTTCATCTCAGAATCGATTCGCTAGACCCATTTACCACAAATTGAACCTTGAGGAAGCCAAACTCGAAGCAACTATGAATGAATTTCAGCATTATTCAAAATCGATAAAACTTTCACCAAAAATCCAAATGAGTTAGTCTTACTTTTTTCAGACGAAAAACTTTTCGTATCCAAATCGATTCAAAACACCCTTTCTAGACTAATTGGACCCCAAGGATTTGGAGCATCGAAGGACCAACATCTGAGGAGATACGAAGAAAGTACAAAGAAACTTATATAGGTATGAGGTATCATTTTATTCAGAGTTACGTAAAATAGTAACAGTACAATATTATACATCTCGCATCCTACAGATGTCCATTGGACCTGCACGCAAGCCCGAACTTGAAAGTAAAATAGTATCAAGACAATATTATACATCTCGGATCCTCCAGATGTCCATTGGACCTGTACGCAAGCCCGAACTTGAACTGTGCTTACCAACTGCAATTCAAACCATATCATACAGCATTGTGCATATTCTGCTCAATGCAATGTATATTGCAGTTTCTTTTCCTTACATGAAGTTCAGACTTCGTATGTAATGTCCGTTCATTGTATTGCATTTTTTTTATTCCGGAACTGCAATGATGTTCAAAATATTATAGTGAGTATGTCAATTATATAATATGATAATAATCATTAGTGAAATACATCATTATTAGGATAATGTATTCGTATAATATATGACGTATGGTTATACTTCAGGGAGTTACTGAAGTAGTACACACTGCCACCTGAACACTTGTACTAGACTAAGGCATATTGAATAAACTGAAACTAAAACTTTATAGCTATGAGTTTGAGAATTTTTTCTTCCACCTCTTTGAAAACTCGTTGCTAGTTTGGTATTTTTTAGCCGTAACTTTCGATTCGTTGCTCGCAGCGTATAAGGACTGTGCGCAGTCGATTCCTCTCGCAATAGAACGTCGATAAAGTGCATCACAAAGTCACTTTAGATACTATTCAAAATCGGCCAAATTTCGACTGAAAAAATCCAAAGGGGTTAGCCTTGCTTTTTGCGATTTTGAAAGCTCAAAAACTTTTCGTCTGGAAATCGTTCTGTAGGACCCTTTTCCGACTAATTGGACCCTCAGGAATGCGAAAAAGGCATCAAAAAAGTCGTGGGACCAACAGCAGAGAAATTACAAAGAAAATTTTCTGTTTTTCGGCCGTAACTCTTGATACGTTGCTCGCAGCGTTTCCGGACTGTGCGCAGTCGATTCCTCTCGCAAAATTACGTCGATATAGTGGATCACAAAGTCACTTTAGATACTATTCAAAATCAGCCAAATTTCGACTGAAAAAATCCAAAGGGGTTAGCCTTGCTTTTTTGCGATTTTGAAAGCTCAAAAACTTTTCGTCTGGGAATCGTTCTGTGGGACCCTTTTCCGACTAATTGGACCCTCAGGAATGCGAAAAAGGCATCAAAAAAGTCGTGGGACCAACAGCAGAGAAATTACAAAGAAAACTTTCTGTTTTTCGGCCGTAACTCTTGATACGTTGCTCGCAGCGTATTCGGACTGTGCGCAGTCGATTCCTCTCGCAAAATTACGTCGATGTAGTGCATCACAAAGTCACTTTAGATACTATTCAAAATCGGCCAAATTTTGACTGAAAAAATCCAAAGGGGTTAGCCTTGCTTTTTTGCGATTTTGAGAGCTCAAAAACTTTTCGTCTGTGAATCGTTCTGTAGGACCCTTTTCCGACTAATTGGACCCTCAGGAATGCGAAAAAGGCATAAAAAAAGTCGTGGGACCAACAGCAGAGAAATTACAAAGAAAATTTTCTGTTTTTCGGCCGTAACTCTTGATACGTTGCTCGCAGCGTATTCAAACTGTGCGCAGTCGATTCCTCTCGCAAAATTACGTCGATATAGTGCATCACAAAGTCACTTTAGATACTATTCAAAATCGGCCAAATTTCGACTGAAAAAATCCAAAGGGGTTAGCCTTGCTTTTTTGCGATTTTGAAAGCTCAAAAACTTTTCGTCTGGGAATCGTTCTGCAGGACCCTTTTCCGACTAATTGGACCCTCAGGAATGCGAAAAAGGCATCAAAAAAGTCGTGCGACCAACAGCAGAGAAATTACAAAGAAAATTTTCTGTTTTTTGGCCGTAACTCTTGATACGTTGCTCGCAGCGTTTCCGGACTGTGCGCAGTCGATTTCTCTCGCAAAATTACGTCGATATAGTGCAACACAAAGTCACTCTAGATACGATTTAAAATCGGCCAAATTTCGACTGAAAAAATCCAAAGGGGTTAGCCTTGCTTTTTTGCGATTTTGAGAGCTCAAAAACTTTTTGTCTGTGAATCGTTCTGTAGGACCCTTTTCCGACTAATTGGACCCTCAGGAATGCGAAAAAGGCATCAAAAAAGTCGTGGAACCAACAGCAGAGAAATTACAAAGGAAATTTTCTGTTTTTCGGCCGTAACTCTTGATACGTTGCTCGCAGCGTTTCCGGACTGTGCGCAGTCGATTCCTCTTGCAAAATTACGTCGATATAGTGCATCACAAAGTCACTCTAGATACTATTCAAAATCGGCCAAATTTCGACTGAAAAAATCCAAAGGGGTTAGCCTTGCTTTTTTGCGATTTTGAGAGCTCAAAAACTTTTTGTCTGTGAATCGTTCTGTAGGACCCTTTTCCGACTAATTGGACCCTCAGGAATGCGAAAAAGGCATCAAAAAAGTCGTGCGACCAACAGCAGAGAAATTACAAAGAAAATTTTCTGTTTTTTGGCCGTAACTCTTGATACGTTGCTCGCAGCGTTTCCGGACTGTGCGCAGTCGATTTCTCTCGCAAAATTACGTCGATATAGTGCAACACAAAGTCACTCTAGATACGATTTAAAATCGGCCAAATTTCGACTGAAAAAATCCAAAGGGGTTAGCCTTGCTTTTTTGCGATTTTGAGAGCTCAAAAACTTTTGGTCTGTGAATCGTTCTGTAGGACCCTTTTCCGACTAATTGGACCCTCAGGAATGCGAAAAAGGCATCAAAAAAGTCGTGGGACCAACAGCAGAGAAATTACAAAGAAAATTTTCTGTTTTTCGGCCGTAACTCTTGATACGTTGCTCGCAGCGTTTCCGGACTGTGCGCAGTCGATTCCTCTTGCAAAATTACGTCGATATAGTGCATCACAAAGTCACTCTAGATACTGTTCAAAATCGGCCAAATTTCGACTGAAAAAATCCAAAGGGGTTAGCCTTGCTTTTTGCGATTTTGACAGCTCAAAAACTTTTCGTCTGGAAATCGTTCTGTAGGACCCTTTTCCGACTAATTGGACCCTCAGGAATGCGAAAAAGGCATCAAAAAAGTCGTGGGACCAACAGCAGAGAAATTACAAAGAAAATTTTCTGTTTTTCGGCCGTAACTCTTGATACGTTGCTCGCAGCGTATTCAAACTGTGCGCGGTCGATTCCTCTCGCAAAATTACGTCGATATAGTGCATCACAAAGTCACTTTAGATACTATTCAAAATCGGCCAAATTTCGACTGAAAAAATCCAAAGGGGTTAGCCTTGCTTTTTGCGATTACGAAAGCTCAAAAACTTTTCGTCTGGAAATCGTTCTGTAGGACCCTTTTCCGACTAATTGGACCCTCAGGAATGCGAAAAAGGCATCAAAAAAGTCGTGGGACCAACAGCAGAGAAATTACAAAGAAAATTTTCTGTTTTTCGGCCGTAACTCTTGATACGTTGCTCGCAGCGTATTCAAACTGTGCGCAGTCGATTCCTCTCGCAAAATTACGTCGATATAGTGCATCACAAAGTCACTTTAGATACTATTCAAAATCGGCCAAATTTCGACTGAAAAAATCCAAAGGGGTTAGCCTTGCTTTTTTGCGATTTTGAAAGCTCAAAAACTTTTCGTCTGGGAATCGTTCTGTAGGACCCTTTTCCGACTAATTGGACCCTCAGGAATGCGAAAAAGGCATCAAAAAAGTCGTGCGACCAACAGCAGAGAAATTACAAAGAAAATTTTCTGTTTTTCGGCCGTAACTCTTGATACGTTGCTCGCAGCGTTTCCGGACTGTGCGCAGTCGATTCCTTTCGCAAAATTACGTCGATATAGTGCATCACAAAGTCACTTTAGATACTATTTAAAATCGGCCAAATTTCGACTGAAAAAATCCAAAGGGGTTAGCCTTGCTTTTTTGCGATTTTGAGAGCTCAAAAACTTTTCGTCTGGGAATCGTTCTGTGGGACCCTATTCCGACTAATTGGACCCTCAGGAATGCGAAAAAGGCATCAAAAAAGTCGTGGGACCAACAGCAGAGAAATTACAAAGAAAATTTTCTGTTTTTCGGCCGTAACTCTTGATACGTTGCTCGCAGCGTTTCCGGACTGTGCGCAGTCGATTCCTCTCGCAAAATTACGTCGATATAGTGCATCACAAAGTCACTTTAGATACTATTCAAAATCGGCCAAATTTCGACTGAAAAAATCCAAAGGGGTTAGCCTTGCTTTTTTGCGATTTTGAGAGCTCAAAAACTTTTCGTCTGGGAATCGTTCTGTGGGACCCTATTCCGACTAATTGGACCCTCAGGAATGCGAAAAAGGCATCAAAAAAGTCGTGGGACCAACAGCAGAGAAATTACAAAAAAAATTTTCTGTTTTTCGGCCGTAACTCTTGATACGTTGCTCGCAGCGTATTCAAACTGTGCGCAGTCGATTCCTCTCGCAAAATTACGTCGATATAGTGCAACACAAAGTCACTCTAGATACGATTTAAAATCGGCCAAATTTCGACTGAAAAAATCCAAAGGGGTTAGCCTTGCTTTTTTGCGATTTTGAGAGCTCAAAAACTTTTTGTCTGTGAATCGTTCTGTAGGACCCTTTTCCGACTAATTGGACCCTCAGGAATGCGAAAAAGGCATCAAAAAAGTCGTGCGACCAACAGCAGAGAAATTACAAAGAAAATTTTCTGTTTTTCGGCCGTAACTCTTGATACGTTGCTCGCAGCGTTTCCGGACTGTGCGCAGTCGATTCCTCTCGCAAAATTACGTCGATATAGTGCATCACAAAGTCACTTTAGATACTATTCAAAATCGGCCAAATTTCGACTGAAAAAATCCAAAGGGGTTAGCCTTGCTTTTTTGCGATTTTGAAAGCTCAAAAACTTTTCGTCTGGGAATCGTTCTGTAGGACCCTTTTCCGACTAATTGGACCCTCAGGAATGCGAAAAAGGCATCAAAAAAGTCGTGCGACCAACAGCAGAGAAATTACAAAGAAAATTTTCTGTTTTTCGGCCGTAACTCTTGATACGTTGCTCGCAGCGTTTCCGGACTGTGCGCAGTCGATTCCTTTCGCAAAATTACGTCGATATAGTGCATCACAAAGTCACTTTAGATACTATTTAAAATCGGCCAAATTTCGACTGAAAAAATCCAAAGGGGTTAGCCTTGCTTTTTTGCGATTTTGAGAGCTCAAAAACTTTTCGTCTGGGAATCGTTCTGTGGGACCCTATTCCGACTAATTGGACCCTCAGGAATGCGAAAAAGGCATCAAAAAAGTCGTGGGACCAACAGCAGAGAAATTACAAAGAAAATTTTCTGTTTTTCGGCCGTAACTCTTGATACGTTGCTCGCAGCGTTTCCGGACTGTGCGCAGTCGATTCCTCTCGCAAAATTACGTCGATATAGTGCATCACAAAGTCACTTTAGATACTATTCAAAATCGGCCAAATTTCGACTGAAAAAATCCAAAGGGGTTAGCCTTGCTTTTTTGCGATTTTGAAAGCTCAAAAACTTTTCGTCTGGGAATCGTTCTGTAGGACCCTTTTCCGACTAATTGGACCCTCAGGAATGCGAAAAAGGCATCAAAAAAGTCGTGCGACCAACAGCAGAGAAATTACAACGAAAATTTTCTGTTTTTCGGCCGTAACTCTTGATACGTTGCTCGCAGCGTTTCCGGACTGTGCGCAGTCGATTCCTCTCGCAAAATTACGTCGATATAGTGCATCACAAAGTCACTTTAGATACTATTCAAAATCGGCCAAATTTCGACTGAAAAAATCCAAAGGGGTTAGCCTTGCTTTTTTGCGATTTTGAAAGCTCAAAAACTTTTCGTCTGGGAATCGTTCTGTAGGACCCTTTTCCGACTAATTGGACCCTCAGGAATGCGAAAAAGGCATCAAAAAAGTCGTGCGACCAACAGCAGAGAAATTACAAAGATAATTTTCTGTTTTTCGGCCGTAACTCTTGATACGTTGCTCGCAGCGTTTCCGGACTGTGCGCAGTCGATTCCTCTCGCAAAATTACGTCGATATAGTGCATCACAAAGTCACTTTAGATACGATTCAAAATCGGCCAAATTTCGACTGAAAAAATCCAAAGGGGTTAGCCTTGCTTTTTTGCGATTTTGAAAGCTCAAAAACTTTTCGTCTGGGAATCGTTCTGTAGGACCCTTTTCCGACTAATTGGACCCTCAGGAATGCGAAAAAGGCATCAAAAAAGTCGTGCGACCAACAGCAGAGAAATTACAAAGAAAATTTCCTGTTTTTCGGCCGTAACTCTTGATACGTTGCTCGCAGCGTTTCCGGACTGTGCGCAGTCGATTCCTCTCGCAAAATTACGTCGATATAGTGCATCACAAAGTCACTCTAGATACGATTCAAAATCGGCCAAATTTCGACTGAAAAAATCCAAAGGGGTTAGCCTTGCTTTTTTGCGATTTTGAAAGCTCAAAAACTTTTCGTCTGGGAATCGTTCTGTAGGACCCTTTTCCGACTAATTGGACCCTCAGGAATGCGAAAAAGGCATCAAAAAAGTCGTGCGACCAACAGCAGAGAAATTACAAAGAAAATTTTCTGTTTTTCGGCCGTAACTCTTGATACGTTGCTCGCAGCGTTTCCGGACTGTGCGCAGTCGATTCCTCTCGCAAAATTACGTCGATATAGTGCATCACAAAGTCACTTTAGATACTATTCAAAATCGGCCAAATTTCGACTGAAAAAATCCAAAGGGGTTAGCCTTGCTTTTTTGCGATTTTGAGAGCTCAAAAACTTTTCGTCTGGGAATCGTTCTGTAGGACCCTTTCCCGACTAATTGGACCCTCAGGAATCCGAAAAAGACATTGCGTTGTCTGTCACAAGAGCGTGAGGCCAACAGATAAGAAATCACGAAGAAAATATCTTTGATGAAAGGAACCGAAACGACTCACTCAACATATTGTGTAGGAAGAACCTTATCGAGGACGCATAATATCCCAATATTCTATAGCTGCATCATCTGACTTATCAATCTCAGTGGCCTAAGACCATGCAAAATCGTATTCCCTCACAGAAATACGTATAAACCAACAAGCTCATACGACCTTTTTCATTATCACGTCATTTTCTACAAAAATCAGAAACGATCAGCCATCACAATTTTCTGAGCCTAATCCTTCGCTGTAAAATTAATTCGAAGTAATGTTTTCTGGTCAATTGGAATTTCCGATCGGTTCTTGACTTTTCGTGCGGTGTTTCCGGATGACGTTAACTAATCAATAATTACGTCTCGAACGTAGCGAGGCTATCTGGAACGACACATGAATGAAATAATCGATCTTATCATAAAAGTTGTCTGAAACGAATAGACTGCAAAGAAGTTGGCAAGTGACGAAGCGTGATTAAAAGTTCTTATTATTTTAGTAACACATTTAATTTCTTAGTAAAATCGGTACATTTTTACAAGGCAACTTATCATATAATACTTAATAAACATATTTCAGGCAATAAAGATCAGGCTTTACATTGACATCGTTAATTGTGTGTATAACAGTTCCACATTGTCAATTGACAAGCCAGCTGAGGAAAATAAAAATGGTGTTTCATCGTAGATTCGGATTCGTCAGTTTTCTTCCTTATTCCGCTCAAACCTCGCATTTTTGTTTATCAATTTCTAAAAAATCATCACGATATACTACATAATACTGCAATAATGCGGAATCGTCCGGTCGAGGCAATAATAAAATTCAAAATCCGATCAACTCATTAGCAAACGCAAAATTATCGTCATACGTCGAGTGCGATAATCCGCACGAATTGCGATGTGCAAAAGAATTTCGAAGAGAACTTTTCCGTTTACGTATTTCTTCTAGAAATCGTATTCTTAATCTTTTTTATCGTTTACGACAAAAAAAAAAAAACAACAGCATTGAGTGATATACAAATATTCTTTTCTCGCAATATCTACGACATTTTTTTTTTTTTTTTTTTTTCATATAAGTATATTATTTCTATACCTACCGAAGTTAAAATTAAGAAAATAGACGGAAAGACGATTAGAAAATAAATAACGAGAAAGAAACTTCCAGCTACGTATTTCAAGTGGAGTATTGACAAGAGAAGAAAGCAAAAAAAAAAAAAAAAAAACACCGAAAAAAAAAAGAAAACAAAAATACAGAATCAAATCAAAGTATCGTGTTGGGTTCAAGGAACTATAAAAATTATCTACACACAAAAGTTGAATCACTTTGGCACTATTTACTCACTCATCTCCTTTTCTCTTTTTCTATAACTTCGTGCTCTTCTCTGAATGATATGGTCGCGTATAGGATTTACTGGTTTCTATTCATTTATTTATATTTTTCACCTAATGTTCTTTTTTTTCTTACTTTTTCTTTCCATTTTCTTTATAAATAATAAACCAAATTTGTAAAAAAGAAAGAAGAAAAAAATGCGTATGTATATATATATATATGTATATATATTTATATAGGACACGCGTTGGCCAATTTACGACCACAATTCCATGTTGCTAGATTGTTTCATCGTTTCAAATGTGTGCATGTGTGTGTAATATCACGCAAAGGAACGAAATTAAACTAAGGAGATGAAAAACTTGAACGCGAGTTATAAACATGGAATTCACTTTATGAACTGATCAACTTCAATCCACTGAAGTATGAAAATTGATGGGATAATTTTCGATTTAGGATGATCAAAATTTAATAACCACACGAGGACTGTATTTGTTTTTCGTGTTTTTTTTGTTTTGTTTTTTCTGTTTTCAATTTTTTTTTTTTTTTTTTTCTCCAATATCGATCATAACTAGCAACAAGAATTTGCGATATTCATGGACGAAGACAAAATCTTGAATCTCTATCAGATCCATTAGGACCAGCCCTGAATCAATAAATGCGAATAGGACGCGAGCAACTTATATATATAAAAAAAAGTAATTAAAATTAGAAATAATATTATTAATAATAATCATAATAATAGCAGTAATAGTTGTAATTATAATAATAGTAATAACAATTGTAATAATAATAATAATAATAATAATAATAATAATCAGTTAAGATATTTAATAAATTCCTAACGCCTTACTAACTAACTATGTACAGAAGAGTCTATTTATCATATATAATATATATATATATATATATATATATATATACCATATATATCATATACATATCAAGTCCTTAATTCATTATACACAGTACACAGACTTATATTTTATATAGCGTTATTACAACGACTGAAATCACCCAGATACACACCATTTTTGTTTTTTTCAAACCTCGAAACTCGAATACTCAATTTCAAACGTTCTCATTTATAAATTCATATTCATACATACATACATACATATGTATATATATATATATATGTATATAATAATAATTATGCCGTATACGTTATATATTGATCTGAAATGATTACGAGAAGAAAATAAAAAATAAAAAATAAAACAAGTAGATATACAAAGAATGGCAAGGAATTGAAAATTCGTAATGATAAGATAAATAATCTTACATATCTGCGGAATCCGTTTATAAGACGTAGGGATGATTATTCTTCGTAAAACTTTTACAGTTATAACTTCGTTTTCGTTTTTTTTTTTTTTTTTTTTTTTTTTTATTCTCGTGTTTCTTCCTATTTCTCGATTTTCAAAAGAAATTTCACATTCTCACCAGTGCAACCCGGTAATATTCTCAGACTCGTCTTGATTCCGTTTTCATTTGCGAATGAAAAAAAAAAAAAAGAAAAGAAAAACCAAAACAAAAAAAAAAGAAACATACGATATTGTTATTACAAACGTTTTTCTCAATTTTTTTTTCTTCTTTCTCCTTTTTTCATCTTTATTCCCTTCGTTCTCATTCTATCATACCATTAGTAATCAGTGTATCATTATTATTATTATTATTATTATTATTATCATTATTATTATCCTATAAATACATAAATATATATACATATATTTATATATATATATATATATATATATATATATATATATATAAATGTATATACCTATATGTATATTCAAAATATGACGAGGAATGAGAATGCGAGCGGGGCTGCGTTGCGGTACTTATTCGTCATACAAGATATCTTTTCATTTCAATCTACAAGGATACTTAATATACATATACCTATATATTTATATGTATGTATAATGTAATGCCCAGTATGTGTAATAACATGTGTAAGTATGTGTGTGTGTATATACAGGAATCCGAATGAAAAACGTACCACACATCATGTGTGTGTGTGTGTGTGTCCGCGATGATGATAATAATAACAATGATAATAATAATTATTATTATTATTATATAAAAATTTATAAGTTATTTATGTGTGCAGAATGAATTGTTGATCATTGTTGTTTTTTTTTTTTTTTTTTTTCCAATTCTGAACTATGCATATTCGCCCGCATATCACATCCGCATCGGTCTGCGCCGATTATGTTGTAATGAGGTAAAGCGATATCTGTGGTTAGTGATGATCAAGTGTTTGTGTATAATCCACCTTAAAAAAGCACGAATAATGAAAAGACGATTTTGTAATTCTTGCCTCGATTTTACTTCCCGTCTTTGCCTCAGTCATTTTACCCGTTTGTCGTTTTGCTAATTTCATATTCTTTTTTTTTTTTTTTCTTTTTCTTTCTTCTTAACGTACCGTGTATCCGTGAGGAAAGTTTGAATTTTATTGACCAACAGTTACCGACGCGATACCAATCGCGATTGTCAGAAAATGTCCCTAGGAGCCAGAAGCTAACGGTTGTCTCCTAGGGACATTT
The DNA here is from genome assembly GCF_021155765.1 of Diprion similis. NCBI lineage: Eukaryota > Metazoa > Arthropoda > Insecta > Hymenoptera > Diprionidae > Diprion > Diprion similis. The sequence goes on from NC_060114.1 coordinate 19,262,386, forward strand.
TCTAACATTCGCGATTGGTATTGCGTCGGTAACTGTCGGTAAATAAAATTCAAACGACTTAACGCACGCGCATGAACTGCGCACTTTCCTCATAGACACACGCTATTAAGTATGAAATAACGTAAAACAGAATACGAGCCAGAGTTGTTCAAATTTAGATTTTAGAGGTTAGGTTTAACATAAATTCGAAAGGTACGGGTATACCTTAATGTTAATCATCAGGCGATTAATTGATCGACGAGAATAATCAATAATAATAATAATAATAATAATAGTAATAATAATAATAATAATACGTCTAGTCAATTGTATAATACAGATATTTTTGCAACTTGTTAGCGACGTGTTTGAATTTAATCCCGTTATTATTATGTTTTGTTTATACATATATCTTCGTATGCCATTATGTGACTTGCGCGCGCGTGTGTGTGTGTGTGTGTGTGTCGTGTGATTGTGTTTCTTTCTTTTTTTTTTTTTTCGTCAATTGTTTACTACATAACCAAAGTTATGTATACGAATATATGTATAGACTTTTAAATACAATGTATATTTATACGTGTATAAATATACGTAATATGTCTATCATTTACAAATTCTATAATTGATTATTATTAATTATTATTATTGTGTATATCAATGAATACGAAACTATCTCGTTTAGTTTTTTTTTTTTCTTTTTTTTTACCCCCTCTAAACTATACAGGCGCTATTACATTATATTATTCATAATATATACGATTTGACAAGCGTTAAACCAGGTTCAATAATAAAGTAGTTCAATAAATAAAGTGATTTCATTTGATGACTCGTTCTGGCCAATAAATCGATTCGGACTTGTAATCGATCATTAGAAGCATTGACGAATAGAAAAATTGAACGAATGAAGTGGCTAAAAAAATTTTGGAATCGACTAATTTTGAGCAAGTAGTAATAAAATAAAATTGAGCAGTTCCGAGGCTGAAAATTTCTGGAAAATTTAAACATCTGAAAATATTTGAAACTCAGTGAAGTTCTTGTTCCGTTTATTTCTTTTTTCTTTTTCTTTTCCTTAAGATACAACGTTCATCCGTTCGAAAACTAAAATTCTTCAACTTAACCTTTTCTTTTCTCCTCCACGCGATGAAATAATTGATCGTTTGGAAAAAAACTACACAGTTTTGTTCTAAGCCTGGTGTAACGTTGCAATAATAATAATAATAATAATAATAATAACGATAATTATGATAATGATAATAATAACGGTAATGACAATAATAAATTATCTGTAATAATTAATTGCAATCAGAATAATAATAATAATAATAATAACGATAATAATGATAACAATAATAATAATAATGATGACAAACCTACGGTCATGAGAAATACAGTATATGTATATATATATATATATAGTTATTAGGGTGGGCCAAAAAGAAAAGACTATTTTTTTTTCGTTAGTCACCGTGAAAATATTGTTCTAGATGACGAAAAAAAAAATTTTGTAAAAGCTTAAGCTCTTGATATTGCCTATTTGAGATTCTCCATTTCCCGTTTGAAAAACACAGGAAAATTTTTATCTTTCATTTTGAAATTTTGTTACTCAACAAAGGATTCGCGTATCGTAAAGAGCAATACATGTTTTTGTAGGAAATTGAACGATCCACACAAAAGATCCCTTGCAATTTTTTCGTAAATATACTGGTTCAAAAGTTATTTAAGGTTAAAAATTGGTTTGGTCAAATTTCGCGATTTTTTTTCATTTTCACCGTGAAATAATGGTTGAAAACTAAAAAAAAAACATAATATTTCTCAAAGTTCATGTCATCTTCTTTACCGAAACATCGAAATTTTTCCAAAATTTCCGATTACTTGACAAGAAATAAGTTTTTAACGGAAACTGTTGAGACAAAATTTATATTCTCATAAACTTTTGAACCGTTAGATTTACGAAAAAATCGCAAGAGACCTTTTTCGTAGATCGTTCAGTTTCCTAAAAAAACATGTATTGTTCTTCACGATACGACAATCCGTTGTTGAGTAATAAAATTTAGAAAAACAAAAAAAAAAAAACCTGTATTATTCAAACAGAAAATGGAAAATCGCAAATAGGCACCTCTTACTTGTAATATTAAGATCTCGAACTTCTGCAGAATTTTTTTTTCGTCAACTTGAACGATATTTTCAATGTGACTGAGGAAAAAAAAATCATCACTCATTTTTTCGCCCACCCTAATATACGTATACCGAATCGTTGAGAGCAATAAATGCTTGCGTAAATTATGATTATTGTTATTATTATTATTATTATTATTATATAGATTACTTACCGACAAGTATCTACAGTAGGTATGTGTGTATATATATATATATATATATATATTATTATATATATACATATATACATATATATTTTAATTTTCTTTTCTTCGTAACGTTTCATTTTTCTTCCATTTCGAACATAATTTTCATTGATCTATGTTTGTGCGTTTTTATGTTTAAATTTCGTGTACGAATTCACAAAAGTGATGCGCATTGGACTTTAAAAGTTTTTACGTTATATATCAACTATAAAGCAGAAGCGTTCGAAAAACGAAAATCCAATCCCTCCATACACGCATATTGTTTATTGAAAATTTTTTGCCGATCAGTAGCGTAAACTCGAGAATTTAAGTGTCGGAAGAAATAAAAAAAAAATTATATGCAATAAAAATATGTCCAAATTGTAATTTTTTTTCTTTTCCTTGGTTTCTTTTTTTCTTCATTTTTCTCTTTCGCCCAATCGTAGTCAACTTCCATGGTAAACCGATTACTTTTTCGTTGTTACATTATATTGCCTGTGATACTGTAATTACTCGCGAACAACAATCAAATTTAAAACACCTTTCGTTGTTTTCAGGTATCAACTAATCAATCAATCAATCAACTTATCAATCATCGTACAGAGATTATTATTCCTCGAATATCGCTGTGTCAGCGTAACAAATTTACCTACCATCGCTATCATATAATATATACATACATATATCTATTGTTTATATATATGTATATATATACATGTATTTAACCTATAATAATCAAAAGTAATAATCGTAATAATAATAATAATAATAATATTGACAATAATGATAATATAATATTATAATCTTATATTGCAATATTTGTAATATGTATAATACACGAAACGTATGTTTTATATATGTATATATAATATAATCGTTACTCTTACAATTGCTTCGAAAAGGATATGGATCAAAGAACGTTCAATTCATATATACACATATATATATATATATATATATATATATATATATATATATATATGTATACATGTGTGTTTGTGTGTGTTTGTGTGTGTGTGTGTATATAATATATGTATACACACTGACCAATTGTATTGGCAGCTAATACGTGCGTACGTGTCATCATAGTTTTGGAATAAAAATAAAAACAATGACATTACAATGATGATAATAATAACTATGATAATTATAATAATAATAATATTAATAATAATATTTATTAGTCTTTAGACCGCTTTTTTAGGGCGGTTGGATATGGCGAGTAGGGGATGAATATTATATCGTGGGGTGGGGTGGGGTGGGGTGGGGGTGGGGGAGAGTACAAGGGGTGGGGAATCAATAACGAAGAGGATACTACGCTTCGATCTGATCTTCCGTGCTCGGCAACATGTCGGGCGCCATCGAGAGGTCCTCGGCCATGTCCTCGTCCTGACCCGAATCGTGGCCATGGCTCTCGGGATATTCTCGGTCATCTACGCCGTCCTCTTCCTGCTCGGTCGGGGCCTCTAAGAGCTCCCGTTTTATCAGTCTCGATAACTTCCCGCCCTCGGGGCTCTGCCCCTCTTGCTTTATATGCACGCCCGATGGTTCATCCAACGGCGACCTGCCGGGAGAAATCGTAATGATCAGGCGGAGGGTTAAAGAAGCTCAACCGATGGCGAGTGTCCGTGGAACTCCGGATATTCGGAATTCGACACAAACAACACGATATTCGTGGGGTTGCAGTACGGTGGGACGATTTATCGATAGATCGTTGAATTCGATTGTTCGATGGGTCGTAAACTTGAAATAATTGTTCTTTCGATCGATCGATCAGTCGTAAATTTCGGTTAATCGTTCTTTCGATTATTCGATTAATCGACAACGTCGAGTAATTGTTCTTTCGATTATTTAATCAACCGTAGACTTCGATTGATCGTAAATTTTGATTAATTGCTTTTTAGATTATTCGATCAATCGTAGACTTCGATTAATCGTTCTTTAGATTATTAGATCAATCGTAGACTTCGATTAATCGTTCCTTAGAATATTCGATCAATCGTAGACTTCAATTAATCGTATTCTTGATTAATCGGTCGTTCCAACCAATCATTTTTCCGACCAATCGGCCTTTCCAATCGATCATTTTTCCAATTAATCACAGGAAAACAAGTAAACCGAAGATTGCGATTAATCGGATAATCGGAGAGCCTTCTTTATTCTTCTCTCTCTTCTCGCGGACTTACATCAAATCGTTGTGGGCCAGAAGATGGTCCTTGTCAGGACTGGTTGCCGTCGATGTGCACATGGAGTTGTTCAAGAAACCCATGTTCGACTCACCAAGCGCAGCCTGGAAATACTCAAATTGCATTAGATTATTAGTCATTATTGGTAGATCGATGGATGCGAGTTATTATAGTTTCCGACATACGCTACATAACCTAAGTATGATAAGCTGCAGGGAATGACGACGAATGATCACGTGAGCAAAAACAGACCAGTTTAAATTCACGTCTTTCTTCGTAAAGTCTACAATACCAAAAATTAAAAGAACCAATTTGCTTTCAATTGTTTTTCTTTGTTTTTTTCATTTTTTTCTTTCTACCTAAAAGTATAAATTTTTCGCCTTCAGCGTCGTTTTTTAGGTAGTTACCTGGAGATTGGCGTTGAGTGCATCGCCGTACATAGTCGGACTGTGAGTTAGAGTTGGACTTTTCGACGGGACACCCCTGAAGATTGTATAAAAAATATTGGTTAACCACAGATGGAGGAAAGATGTTTGTTTGTTTGTTTTTTGTTGTTTTTTTTTTTTTTACACAGTAAATTTTTGCCAACGGTAAAACCTGAAAGTTGATTAGTAATCGCTCGAATATACATGTATAAAAATGGATTTAATCGTTAACGTTATTACTATTTAATTATATATGTATAATAATATTATATAGAGTGGAAGAGAAAGAGAGAAAGACAGAGAGAGATATATAAATATATGTGTATAAATATATGATATATATGTATATATATAAAAATATTAAAGTGAGATAGAGAGAGAGAGAGAGAGAGATTTGAATATGTAAGTATAAAAAACATCTAAGAGATGGAATGGAAAAAGAGAGTTTTAAAAAGAGTTTCGAAAAGTGGTTACCTACCCTTTACGTTATACACCATACATCGTATATACGCATAAGTTAGAATATGTCGAACATATTGGCTTACACGTGTATGCGTATATAACTTACGAACAGATGGCAGATCAACCAATTGGCAGAAATTGAGCGAGATTAGATAAAAAACAATTTTAAAGATACAGTGCTACTCGTTTCAAATACCCAATAACAAGAGATTTTTTTTTTATATCTTTTGAATGGTTGTCTCCGTATGCAAAATAATAATGATAATAATTTAGCGATATAATAATTGATGATAATGAATTTTCAGTTGAAACGAGTTTCGTTATTTATAAATGGCCGTGGGTTACCTTGACTTACCATTCCACGATTTTCCTTCGTTTCTCACAGATCTACCATCGATTGGTGGGTATCAAATTTTATGAAATGATCGTCTGAACGAGATTACTTGCAACTTTAAATAATCTGAAGTTTTCAAGTAAAAACATGGTTCTCTTAGATTCGAGTCGTCGCGCATGCATTGCGTGAAAGTAATTAAGTGAGGGAAAAAAATACTTTTCCCTTTGGCCATTTATGAAATAACTTTTACACCACGTGACTACCTATTATTATAACAACGATAAGATATTGAAAAATAGATGAATAGAGAGAGAGAGAGAGAGATATGAAGAGATAAATAGAGAGATTTAAAAATTCATGCGATAGTATATCTATGATAAGTATATAAATAGAAATGGAAATATATATATATTGTAAAGATAAAGAGAAAAAGAGAGTTGGAAAAATAGTTAGTAAAATACGATGAGAATGTCCGAAATATGTAATCTTATGATTATTCTAATCTATAATTTTAATTATATGGTGTAGAAAAAAAAAGTAAAAAAAAAAAAAAGTAAGGAAAACTAGACGATCTATAAGTATACAATGATCAATGTGTTAAATGATTATATACCTTTCTTTTGATATCTGATCGATCAAATCGCTTTCTCACAAGTTCTGGATCGCCCGTCACACTTAGGGACTGCACGCGTACGACAGTTATATGTTATCACATGCATGCGCAGTTAAGCAGCTTAATCAAGCATCCATTCGACAAAAATAATACTCGTGTGTATACCCTATCCCACAAACAATCACAATCAACGCTTCACGGCTTTATAAACGGAAAATAAAAGGCAACCCCTGTACTGAAAGATGAAAAAAATCTTAATTTGAATAAATAAAGGGTCTTGCAAAAAAAAAAAGAAAACTTGGACGTTTCTGTAGACGATACGAAAACCAGTATAATCCTCAAAGTGTTTTTAAACCAAGGCGCAATTGTTTAACGAGTATTGTCAATGAATTTTTATTTCAATACGTAAAAATATAACTGAATTTCGATTTGAAAATTCATCCAATTTAGTTTTTTTATTTCTTTATTTTCTATTTTTCAAGTTTTGATTGAAATTTGACTCGTGATATAAACAAAAGAAAAAAAAAATATATATATATACATAAATCACTGACGGATTCCTTGAAAATTATTAAGACAATAATTGCTCTTGACAATTTTTTTTGAAAGCAACGGTTTTCGAGTTAGAGCCGTTTGAAGTCCACCAATCACGGCGCGCGAGCCTGGCGCGAGGCTAGCGTACGCTGCATCGGGATCAGCTACGCTAGCCTCGTGCTAGGCTCGCGCGCCGTGATTGGTGGACTTCAAACGGCTCTAACTCTAAAACCGTTGCTTTCAAAAAAAAATGTCAAGAGCAATTTTTGTCATATTTCTTTGCAAGGAATCCGTCAGTGCTCGGTGGTCTCCTGATACTGAGCAACCCTGTATATACACGGCATCAGCAACTCCATGAAAGCTCAAAGCGTCAGAGGTTCCGTTTAAAATAAATCGAACGAAGGGTCCGTACTATAATAATTCCCCATGCAGAAGCAGGATAAGGGTGAGTAGCAAAGCTTTCGAAAAAACTGCGGAGCAGTGTTGTGGTCGGATTTTGTTGTCGAGATACACAAGCGTGCAGAGACTGAGAAGGAGTAGACGAGGAATTGGAAAACTAGTCTGGGAAGCTACTGCCAAAGATACTGGATAACGATTGCAGTTCTGCTGTTACACCTATTCTAACTGAAATAATATAAAGCGGGATCAAGTGAATAACATGGTAGACAATGGATAGCTAACTCTGGGGGAGGGTATAAAACTATAAAGAGAAGGGCATCGACAAGCACGATGATGCAGGGGTATAATATATACAGGTATGTACTAACTGGGACTAATTACTTGTCAAAAGGGCCGCCACCTGGTACCTCGCAACTATTCACAGCAATTCGTTTCTCACCCGGGGATGTTACAACGACTTTACTGAGTTTTTGAGCAGCTTTTTTTTTTCATTTTTCCACTCAAAGCCATCATCGCGATAACGTTTACTGGACTGATTCACTGTTGGAAATAATCTACAAGTTGAAACGAAAGGAATTGGGCGTCGATTAGACTGTTCGAATGTACTCGGTTAAAATACAGTTTTAAATAAAAATTAAGTTATTTAAATCAGGCTAACTGTCGTGATACTTTTTGTGTTGTATTATAGGTAAAAAAATTGAACCTTTCTTTGATTTTAAAAAATCAACCAAACTCCGAAGTGTGATTGAAAGTGTGTTTGAAAACTCGTGATGTCTTTTCATCTCATGGATAGTGTGGTCTCCATACTGTAAATTGAACCATTTCCGACAGTATATCTACAGTAAATTCTGTCTCGAAAATTTGAAAAATGTCTCGAAAAGAAAACAGTATGAAGAAAGAAAGAGAGAGAAAGAGAGAGAGAGGGAGGATCGGGATACCGAGGCTTTTATTTTAGAAGTATAGTCGTCTTGAGATTAAACTGATTATGAGGTGCAATTCGCTAATCACGTACGTACGAAGAAATCCGAACAAAGATTTTCCAAATCTGAATTTTACCAGGGTGAGAAGCTATTGCGATGTGAAGACAAGGTGAAAGGTGCGGCCTCTTTGCGTGAACAACGAGTAAGCGGTTCGCGGTCCGGTTTAGTATTACTCTTTAATCTATAGATGAAGCAAAATTTCTGTTTTAAATTTCTTTATCCTTGAAGATTTAATTTTGGGCCAAAAATTTATTCATTTTTGCAAAAAAAATTTGTTCAACTGCAATGATTCCTGATTCAAACCGGAGGTACGTATTTCGGTATTGCCAGCCATCAGCAGCAGCGCGCAGAATTCTAAAAAGTGGTGGTGCTTACTGTGCGGAGAGGTGGGGTGGAGTGGGTGATGGGGTTGGGTCATATTTCCTGGGGCGGCCGCGGGACAGATGCCGCCGCTTTACGAACTCGGCGTCGTCCACCATCCAGAATGACCCAAAGTCGTCTTCATACCGCACAAAACACTTGTGCAATGATAGATTGGTGCGGATCGCGTTCTGTATACACAGACAAGACCACCAAGAAATAGAGAAAAGAGAGTAAAAAGACAAAGTTGTTGTTTTTTTCTATTTTTTTTTTGTTTTTTGATTGAATTTCTTTCTTTTCTGCCGTTTTTCCTTTCTGTTTTTCGTTATTTTTCATTATTTGTTTGTTTGTTTTTTTTTTTTCTCAGTTATGCTGCTCTCGGCAAACTGAGTATATACGTGCGTATAGTATATACATCCATGAGATCGTTTTATAAAAATATCTATGGTAGTATGAGAAAAAATGGCAAAGTACTTTTGACACAAGAAAGGCGAAACGTTGTTGTTCGTTTTTTTTTTTCTTTCTTTCTTTTTTTTTCTATCGTACGTTCGTCGACGAAAAATGGAAGAAAAAACTCCAAAAACAGTTTGTAATTCAACATATTCATCGATACGTATGTTGGGCTTGTATAATGCAGTATAGTCATAAGTATGTATGTAGTATACAGTAATAAGAAAGGGGGTGGGGGAAACTGTACGGTAGTCACTCTCGTTCTACCTGACGCAGGATAATCTCGCTCCTTACTCTCGAATCAGCTCCGCTACACAGCAATTTGTAACATGGGCCTCTGCTCACGAGATGCTTCGGTTAGTTGCTGCTGCAAAGCCCTCATGCTTGTTAAGCACACCTCTACCCCACGCCTCACACATCACGCACACTCTAATACACGTATTATTATCACAGTAGTATTTATGGATGTATATATGTATGGTATATTCGCCCAGAAGTACACGTATCTTGATGAAGAAAAAAGATACGCGTACAAATCGGCGCGCCATATCCGTATGCAGAGGGTGATTCGGTCCCTATTTTTCAAGTGATTCATAACCGTGTTTAGAACAACACAGGTAGACATGCGATTCAGTTACTCGAGATGTATTCTCGATTATAGAAGAACCGTTTATTCGAGATAGTTCAAGTCGCGGGTAGGAAACTTGACTCATTGATGCGCTGGCGCGAAGTCAATATGGCCGCGGTTAACTCACCTAAGATTTTATTTCGGCTGTAAGATTATTTCCAGTATTCATATGATGTCGGAAATTATTTCACGCCGAACAAAATTATGGCAAGAATATTTTAGTCATGATATGACAGACGACAGATACCCGATAACTAAAAACAGAACTTCCGAAGTTTGGTGGTAGCTGTGTACTTGTATTTTCTATGAATCACTTGACAGCGGAAAATGTAAGATATTATATATGGTTGGTTTTTTTCACCGTGACTCTGTATACGGATACGGTACATGTATACTGCATAGATATATCGATATCAAAGATGATTCAAGAGACAACGCAACCCATAACATTATGTATATATATATATATATGTATAACATTGACACGCCACGCAAGCAACAATCGCACACAGCACGAAATATGATATAAGTAATAAGACGCGACGCGTTGTGACATGTTTTCGACTAATCATCGACAAATTTTATAAGCAACATGTAGACAGAAATTTTCAACTGATAAAAGGTTAGGTTCGATAAATTAGATAAAAACATTTTGCCGCGATAATTGGTCGTTGAAAACGTGACACCGACAGACACAACACAAGCGACATGATAATTACGATAAATATTATATGTGTATGGATAATATTATAAATAGTATATATATATATATATATATATATATGTATATACATATATTCATAAAAATATGTATATATATATATATATATATATATATATATATATACAATGATAATAAATATGTATATGAAAAAGTAGAGAATATAAAAGTATGTATAGTAGTTTTAAAAAAGACACGAGGATATTTAAAGAGTATGACTATATATGACAGCATATATAGATATATGTAGATATGTAGATATACATATAAATATGAGAGGAGAAATATGTAAAAATACTAGATATATTATGTATATATATATATATAAGAGGTGAATATTAAAGATGAGATAAAGAAGCAGCGTATAAAAAGAGTATATAAATATTATAATAGTATAAAAAAGTGTATATATATATGTATATATAAAAATATTTTCATATACACAAATGTCCAACTGTAAGCACGTATACGTAATTGCAACACGTATAATGTTATACCTGTACGTAGTGCAATCGATATAAGCACACCGGAGAACGAATGTGTATATAGAGATTGAGAAACGGTAAAGAGAGAGATTATTAAATGTATAATGTAGTATATAAAATGAGAGACGCGCGTTGTTCGGGGGAACGTACCCAGTCGTGCTGCAAGCGCGCTGCGGACGTCTCTTGTAAAACTCCACTTCGTCCACCGTCCAAACAGCCCCTTTCACGTTTTCGACTCGCATGAAACATTTGTGGAGAGACAGGTTGTGTCGCACTGCGTTCTATACAAAATAATAAACACATACTAAATAAGCAACGCAAAAACCAACGAAGCATAACTCAACGATGGATAGGTATGGTGGGTTTCGTGTGGGTAAGTAAGGTATCTGTCATTTTTTAACGCACGCGATTGCGCTGACTGGACCATTTTTCTTGTCTTTTTTTTTTTTTTGTACGAATAATAACGATAATAACGATAATAATAATAATAGAAAAATATAAATAATAACAATAATAAGAACCAATTAAATCAGAAAATCAATTCAACAACCAGCTAGTAAATCAGGGTAATTGTACGGGAAATGATAGTGAATAATTCAACACAACAGTCGTAATATATATATATAAATCGGGAACACTGCGGAATTATGTAATACATTTATAATGTAGATATTATACAGGGTATCCGTTGATCAACTTCATATTTCAAAGAGAATATATCTGAGACAACTGCACAAGGTGCGAATTTTACGATTTACTTCCGAAACATCACATGCGCTCGGAATAAGAGTGAATGCTTAGTTTTTAGATTTTCCTCAATGATAAAATTGTAATCAAACTGTTCCAGCCATGATTTAGTTCAACGTCAAATAGCGCACGGAAAGTGGGATGCAATGCGAAAAATGTTACAGCTTGAATAAAATTCCAAGCGGGTCAACGGCGGCCATATTGACGTGGTGAGATGACTCGACGGGCAACGAGTAAGAACACTCGTAGTCGTGCAAAAATGGGTATAATTAGCTCGTCTACAAATATTCAACCATCGATTGTTCTACGGAATTTCAATTGAAATTGATTAACGGACAGGCATATACGCGTAAAAACGTATTCAGAAACAGACACATGACGAACAAGCTCACACGCATATACATATACATATAAAATAACACATGAGTGTACGTATGTATGTATATGCATGTTGATTGCATTCCTTGACTCTGAATATAATATCTATATAAATATAAATATAAATATAAATATGCACAGCTAGGATTCTAGGCAGCTAGGGGTAACAACACACATTCATGCCACGACGGATTACGTCGTATTAGAAAAAAAAACGACGTAGTTATTCCCGCACGGTTTTCCATCACAGATTTTCAGCTCGTTCCTGCAGCCCGAACAACGATCAACCGGTGACGATCACCGGATTTCTTCTTCTCAATCTTCTCGGCAGTTCCTTCATCTTCTTCTTCTTCTAGCTCATATCGTTGATACCTAAACCCTTTTTTTTTGTGAATAGTTGTTGATTTTCTTTCTGTCGTATTTATTCTTTCGGTTTGTTTTTTATCATCAACATAGAACCATGCGAGGCAAAGCTTTGGCAATACATACGTTTATCACATACACACGCACGCACACACACACGTCACGCTGCACGCCATACTGGCGCATACATGTAAAGATGTATATTATATACGTCATCATTCGTTAAACATTTAAATCAATGTAATTGTTTCATTCCCACCGGTGCTGTTATACATTCCGAACAAGTTAATTTGCCCTCCGTTACGTTTTTTACTTTATTTTCATTATTATAACGTGAATAGAAGATTTTAAGGTGCTTGTAATGTCGCGTGTACACCTCGAAAACGCGGTATGCCGAAACTCCTATACCGTTCAAGCGATCGGGATGAAACTTGGGCAATGGATGCCTTAATTTGGTAAAAAGTGGAGTGACGTGTTACTTTTTGAAAATTTTGAAAAAAAATTTACAGATCGGTTTTTTACCGACATTACACGCATGCCGAGAATTTTTTACCGACACTACACGCATGCATTACCGACATGCGTGTAATGTCGGTAAAAAATGTCGCCAAAATGAAATGTCGGTGTTCTTCGTATTCGAAAACCCGATCAGCTGCCATTTCGTCATTTTACCATAAAATCTTATGGGACTGGGTTCAAAGTGTGTGATTCATCAGCGCCGCAACTACAACCGTGAAAATTTTTCAAATTTCGGTGAGTGATAACCGATCTGTAAAATTTTTTCAAAATTTTCGAAACGTGAAACGTCGCTCCACTTTTTGCCAAATCAAGGCATCAATTGCCAAAGTTTTATCCTGATCGCTTGAGCGATATAAGAGTTTTGGCTCACCGCGTTTTCGAGGTGTACAATGCGACTTTGTAAGCAGCTTAACAACCATTTTCGCGTTCTCGACGGTTATCGCAGGTCTCGAGGGCTTGAATAAAATGCTTGGAATGAATACTGCGACCGCACGAATGAATTTTCCACGCACAACGGAATCTCAACCCCCCTCCCACCCTAGCCAAAATATCGTAGAAAGATGTTACGACATTTGGTTTACTTTTCATAAAATTATATGCATAGATTAAACGATTAATCATTTCAACTTTCCGAGTCTTTCTTTTCGTCTGTTGCTGTAATTTCATCGTATATTTTTTCCTCGAGAAACTTCGGCCAATTTTCGTGACTTTCGACGAACGAAACTACACGATTCCTAAATATTTTCCACCATTGAAATGGAGTAAAAAACAAAAACGGGACCGATGATGGACACCTGAATTTACAAACCATAAAACGCCAAAAACAAAAAAAAAAAAAAAAAAAAAAATGAACCATACAAATTGCACGACGCTGAAATTTAATTCCGTCAAAATAGGTTCCTCGAATATAAGAATCAGGACGACGTTCAATGTGATGTCGAAAAACCCATAAAATCGAATATTCACGAAGTTGACTGTAAATATTTGAGTAATAAGTCAGAAATCAAAGAACTCGTAGAATAATATTTCCTCTTGACGTTGAACTCTCAATATGTCACGATTATCAGAATATCACGAGAATTGATTACCGAAATTAATTAACCAGTCGTAAAAAATAATTTTCAACGCATAGATTGTCATCAATATTTCTATCTATATTAAAGGATGCTGTGAATAGTTTGATATTATTTGTTTTAACCCTTGTACGGAATTGGTTCCGATTATTTTCTTTTTGCCTTTTATGCTGTTTCTTTTCTTTCAATTTTTTTTTTTTTTTCGTCACTTTCATTTTCGTTTTTTGATTCATGAAAATTATACCTTCCACGTTGCCGCGTTGCGCCTGAAGTAGCAGAACGTATTTTGGAACCAGTTGTAGATCTCGTTGAGCGTCAACTGCTTGTCCGGAGATTCGATTATCGACTGTAACAATAACGGAGAACGAAACACAAAATAAAATCATATGGAATTCAAAATTTGAGCTAAAGTTTGAAAATTTAAAAAAACGTATTAGACTCAATGTGCTCCAGCGATTCTGACTCCACTCACCTGACGAATGAGAGAAGCGTAAGTGAAAGGTGGCCTGACGTCCGCGTTCTTGTAAAACTCCCGGTTGCGCTGAATTTCTGAAAATCAACGGTAACACATTTTAAACGACGAAATAACATCACACATACTCAGAATCAAATCTACGATTTGAATAACGTCGAACAGTCTAATACATAATTCAGGATTTTTCGATTTCCGAGTGCTGATGGAAAGTACAGAGGACCATGTCATTTTCTGATTATTCTAGTTTCTTTTTTTGTGTTTTTTTTTTTTATTTTTTTTTATAGAAGATGGCGGTGGTGACAGTACCTTGTTGAACGTCTAGGCCAGCGCGCTCCAGCATGTAGGGCAGCCCTACACGATGGGGAGGGCGGGCAGCACAAAGAGTAAAGAAATGACATAACCATTGATGAACATTATCACTAATCAATAACAAAACAATCACTACGTACGAAACGAACAAATCTTGTAGAATCGATAAAAATGGCATGAAAATTTCTTTGAGAAGTAAGGATACCTAATTTTTTAGCCTAATTACGTAATTATGGTTAGGCATCATTGACTACAGAGATTGGTGAGTTTAAAATCAATATATTTTCGTTAATTTTCTTAAGAGACAGCCCAACACCAAGTATTTATCAAATTGTTGTATTTTTAAACACGGAGGATACCTAATTGTGTCTCAAACGTTTATGATAAATAACAATTTGAAAAACTTCAGTTTTTGCATTTAAATAACTTTTATTCGAACATAATAATTTCATAATAAACTACAAATGTTAAAAAAGACAAAAACAAACTTTATTAATAATAAATACAGGTTTTAGTTATTATTCGATGGATAGAATTGAAATTTATTGATCTCATCAGAAACTCAGAAGAAAAAAAAAAAAAAATTTGGTTCACCTGTGTAACTGGACAAATACCCAATGTGCGACTACCTCGTGATAAAATTGTTAGAAAGTATCAACTTTTGGTTAACGAACGGACATTTTTAAATAAGACTCGAATTAAGTATTTGAATAAAAAATAATTGAGACGTATTTCTTCTTATCACAATTCAATGTTCATTAACAAGAATGTAGCAGCTTGAAATTGAAACATTGAATTGAAAAGAGGATAAATACGTGTCAATTATTTTCCAACATTCTATCCGACGGACATAATGGAATATTTCGAAATGTTTCATTCAAATACCTGATTCATTTTTGCGAGGAAAAAAGCGACATAGTCTAGGTAAAAACTGAAGAGAGTCAAAGACGGTTAAACGGAGGTAGAATCAATTAATCTTACCACCGGCCAAGGATAGCGCAGACTTGTCGCTGATCCTCCTGCGGATTGGTCCGGCCATCGACGGCATACTGGGCATGCTAGGCATGCTCCCTGGCATGTTGGGCATCGGTGGCATACCTGGCATTGTCGACATGTTCGGCAGGGGCGGCATCGAGGCTGGCCCACCGGAAGAGGGATGTTGACTACTGGCCGGCGATCTGACGGCGGAAACGAGTGCCGACATCGATACCGGCGAGACCTGGGATACTCCGAAATTAGGGGGAGGCTGGCTCATCAACGCCGAGGACAAATTAAGTTTCGGTAAACTCGAGCCGGTCTGAAATAAATAAGAACATGTTACACCGGTTAAAATCCAGCAAACTAGGCTTTCCCAGCTAAAGCCCGACTAGATCCTGCCTAGCATTATTCACCGGGGCTCATACGGGGCCCATGAATTTTTTCCAAGCAGTATTTCCTGCTACAAGAACACGTTACACCGGCGAAAATTCAGCTAATTGGGCTTTCCTGGCTAAGGCCCGACTACATCCTGCCTAGCGTTCCTTAACGGGGCCCAGACTGAGCCCAATAATTTTTTCCGGTCAGTATTTTCTGCTACGAGAACATGTTACACCGGTGAAAATCTTTCCCAGGTTTCGGGCTTTCCCGGCTGTGGCCCGACTAGATCCTGCCTAGCATTCCTTACCGGGGCTCATACGGGGTCCAATAATTTTTCCCGAGTAGTATTTCCTGCTACGAGAACATGTTACACCGGCGAAAATCCAGCTGATTGGGCTTTCCCGGCTAAAGCCCTACTATATCCAGTCTAGTGTTACTTACCGGGGCCCAGACGGGGCCCAATAATTTTTCCCGACCAGTATTTCCTGGTACGAGAAAATCACCTCGTCGACAAACGGAGCCTGGAGTATTTTCCTACATTTAGATTTTCGCGGTAAGATTTGGATCAGAGAGTCGGACAGAAGCTTCAGGGGATTACAATCAAGTTCTTTTGCGGTGGTAATCCGATGATTATATATATATAAGTAAATTAGCACCATCGGAGTTGTAATGTCTCGCAGCAGTCTTAGCTGAAAAGGATGTGAAATGTGAAAAGGGAGATACATCACCGAGTCTACAAGAGTAAAAGTGGATTGAAAAGATTTTTCTCTAAGGGTGTGCTGCAGATGCAGAGGGATTACACACTTAAGATATTCGACTCGGGGATCTTACCTGCACAGGCCGGGATATATTAAGAGAGTTAAACCGATATTGATATTCCGGGACTGCCCAAGTTGTTAGGGGTTTTAATTAAGGTGATATAAATCCGGCCCGATATGAATTATTAATCTCAACTCCATGCATAAATTAGCAGGATTCCCAACGCTCCACCATCAGCAGCCGAAACGTTGAACGAATCCACGAAGGCGTTTCGGGTCGCCAAAAACTTTCACGGAATCACGAACAACGCCAATTTAGCTCCACCATAAACCCCTTCGCTCTTACTTACCGATGATTCCGAGGACTTCGGGGGTTCCGGCGACGCCATCTGCTTAGCCACGTGGAGATGGTGCATCATCGCCGTAAGTCTGTCCCGCTCTTTCTGGAGCTGGATTTCAAGCTGGGAAACAACCTGCATTTGAACCCTCGCTTGAGCCGTCGATCTGTCGTCCAATGTGTGCTCGGTGTTTAGGTGTCTGGAAATTGGTTGCACAATGTTATTCCGATTACGAAAACAGAGAATAGTGGATGAAGAAACGATAAGAATGCGCCTGGGAGCGGCCATATTTAACGGTTTTTTGAAAGGCGGATGGCGAGATTAGATTGAAGGAAGACGAAGGAAGTGGTCGAATCTCTTGAATATTGATGAGACGAAGGTAATTAGCGTTTTCCCTCGTTTCTTGTCCCCACTTTTATTTTCAACCGAGGGTTTCTACTGATACGGGAAATCGTGGGAACGGAATGATCGAGGTGAGTCTTGCGATTTTTTCCAACCTCACTTTCTCCACATCAAATTTTCCCCAAAAATTTTCCATTCGAACCAAACCCGATCTCTTCCGGATTCCGTAAAATATGTAAATATTTACGGAAAGTTTATTCCTAACCTTTGTATCGTGTGTGAAAATATTATTCTGCAAGACTTACTTAAGGAATGCCTGATAATCTTCACAGATCACTTCACAGCCTGGCCATTTGCATACCCCATGACCGTAGAGCGGATGAGCTTTCTCGTTGCTTGACGCGTCTAACGGCTTTTCGTCGAGAGAAGACGTGCCGTTCATTTCCGACCGGCGACCGGAGACGATTGAATTTAACAACCCTACAGACAGATACGACATGGCAGTGAAACGAAGAAACGGTTGCACAACCATCCTCGACCCATCTCCGTCACATGACGTATCACGACTTACCGTTAAGACCTCCCCCGGATTTGTGCGGATTCGAATTCTGGTGAACTTCCGTTCCGTCGGACGGCTCATTTTTCCAAACTGGCATACCGTCACCGGGCTGTAGACCTGAATTTTCAAATTCTCTCATTCACCTCGAGGTTAAGCTTAAGCGAAATATCGTAGATCATTTTGCTCTTGTGCCAACTGAGCGCGTCTCCTTTCATTACACGTCACAGTTCGTGGTAAGATCGAGACGAGGATTGATCGCAAAAAATGTCCACAATTCAAATTTCATAATTTCGAATGGATTACTTTCTCTTTGATTCGTGTCATGAACGATAAACCCTCGCAATCGATTCTACCTCGACAAAGCTTCGTCAAGCATCTTGTAAAGGCACGTGAATTCAGTTTTTTTATTATATTGTAACAGAAAGTGAGTTTCTTGTTATGCACATGATAATCTGAAGCGACGTGTTAATGTTATTATAGCTTTGGAAGAGATCTTCTTTGGTTATCTGTATATACATACATATAATACATTATATACATATACACATATACATATCACGTGTGAATCAAACCTGCGCATAACAATAATAATAATCTCAAGGTTTCAGTTGATGAGGAGGCGTTCAGGGGTGACACCGGAAGTGATAGGGAAACCCCAATGATATCGGGGTTAATTGACGGGGGCTTGGAATGTTATAAAGGGACGGGCAAGTTTGCTTCACACGTGAATTTCGTATGGAAAATTATAGGTAGATTAGTTTCGTTTTATTTCTCAAGTTTCTAGTTTTATTTTTTTCTTTTGTTTTTTTCTTTTCTTTTCTGTCTCTTCTACAACGATAGACTCGACGAAATTCTGCATTTCTATTCAAAGTATGTAATAATGATACAGCGAATGATTGAATGTCGTTGAAACTAAATCAAAGAAGAAGAAAGAAAAAAAAAAAAAAAAAAAAAAAACTACCCCATTGAACGATTAGAAAAGAAAAATAATATAAAAATTGCAAGTTCGTTTTAATTTCAATATATATATATATATATATATATATATATATATACGAACAACAAATTAATTGTGAGATATATTCGTTAATTTATCTGTTATACGGATGATTGTTTTTTTTTTTTTAAGTGAAATATATTTTGCCCGGGGTTAGGGGGAAACTTTGTGTTATAAAGGGGCCGTAGGGGGGGGGTGGTGGTGAGGATGGGTTAACAGGGGATAAGGTTGGGATTATTCGCGCGTTCCTTTGAACGTTGAACAAATTTTGCTCAGTGGTCGAGAAGAAGAAACGTGGTGGGAATCGGGGAGGAAATGATGCCTCCAACACCAACCTACCTTAGATACGTGACTGCGCATTGTTCTTCACATGAGATCATCTTCGGTAGTTTACTCTTAGCGGTACGTCTTACTATAAACAAAAAATTGTTTAACGTATTTGGCACGTGTCTCGGGATTCATTGCAATGATTACGACTGCTGCGCTCCGGCTGAGTGCGAGCGTCGTCGATATTTTGACATCACCGAGAAAGAGAGAGAGAGAGAGATGGGCGGTAGTGTGAAATTAAAAATATTTTCTCGTTCCCACCGCCGTTGCGAACGAATATTATGTATACATGATGAAAAAAAAAAGTTACGCCAAACTTTGTTTTCTCATACAATTTTCATGTTATTTGTCTCCATCTCTCTCCTCTCTCTCTCTCTCTCTCTCTCTCTCTTTTCTCAACAATTGACCGGATCGTCAACAAGGCTCGGCACACTTGAAAGCAACAAATACGCGGAATCGTGCATGAGATAGATGGATATCGGACTTTGCGCGGTTTGCAAATATTGAAGAAAAACACACCGCAGAGAGAGAGAGAGAGAGAGAGTATATAATGGTGTATCAGTTATTGTACGTGCTCGTATAATTAACAAACTAATCACGTTACCGTACCGTGACGTGTCGCGTATTAGAGCGTTGTGGTAAAGTACACATAATTCCGTAACGGCAACATAACTACTTAAGAGTGCAATAACATTACTGGTATTTACCACGTGTCCATTAGGAAAGTGCGCACTGATGCGCGTGTGTCAAGTCGTCTGAATTTTATTGGCCGACAGTTAGAAATCCAATCGCAACTCTCACAAAATGTCCCTAGGAACCAACATATAACGGTCGGCTCCTAGGGACATTTTCTGACAGTCGCGATTGGTATTGGGTCGGCTGCTCAATCAGGCGATAACTGTCAGAAAATGTCCCTATAAGCCCACCGTTGCTTTTTGGCTCCCAAGAACATTTTCTAACCGTTGCAATTGGTATTGCGTTGGCTGCTCAATCATGTGGTACGTATCACAAAATGTCCCTGGAAGCCAACAGCTAATGGTGGGCTCCTAGGGAAATTTTCTGACAGTCGCGATTGGTATTTCGTCGACTGTTTAATCAGGCGATAACTATCGGTCAATAAATTTCACACGAAATGGCGCTAATAATGATGATGATGATAATAATAATAATAATAACGATAAAAGAAAAGAAAAGAAAAGAAAAAAGGAAAGGACAAAATTTATCCGACAAATAGACGAGAGACACCGCGCGCGGTGCTGATAAATCATTGCATTCTGACAACTCAACGACGACTCAAGTCACTCACCCGACGAGTGATTATGGCTCTGAAGACCGAGACCCTGCTGCAGTAGGTACTGTCGCTGGGTAATCTGGAGCTGCTGGATTAGCTGTTGCTGCTGTAGCGCGAGCTGCTGAAGAGGTGCCGACGCCTTCTTCTTGTCCGCCGTCTGCAGTAGGTGTGTTTGTTGTATTAAATTGAGTTGCAGCTGCTCTTGAAGCTGCTGCATAGCTTGTTCCAACTGCTTCCTACCCAATTCGGCGAGCTGCTGTTGGTGCTGAAATGGAGAAATCCACTATCGTCATTATCAGGCGTTGTTTTTTATGATCGGGCGAATATACAAGGTGTCCCATTTTAAGTTTAAACACAATAATGTCTTGCCAACAACGCATTTGAGGGAAATAAATATTTGAAATGTAATCATAATTTTTATACTGTGGACATATAAAAGGTCATTTGAAGGTTAACATTGCTTTTTTAAATGGGAAAGTGTAGTCTTTTCCTACAGATTTGGATTCTATGCAAAATACAAAAAAAAAAAAAAACTATTTCATCATAACCTTTTCTCCCTACGACGTCAATTTTTCAAGATACCTCAAAATTAATGAAGGTACTTAATGAAACGATAAATTGATTAGAAAAAATTTATTTCAATACATATAAGACGGCATCTGAACAAGAAAACTCAATCGAACTCTTTTTTGGTTTTATCGTCAGCCATTCATTAAAATGAGATTTGGCCCTACAGCATTTCCGTAATCCAGTATCTCGATCCTCGTCTTCATCTTCCGGCGCATCACATTACGACTAAAAAGGGTCAGTTAGGCACAAGCGCGGAGTGTTGTTAATATTCCAGGGGCAGGCAGGGGGGGGGGGGGGGGGTGAATATAAACGCGTGTGCTCAAAAAAGGGTGCAGCATAGAGGGATGAAGAAAGACAGAGAAAGGAAAAATAGGGGATGGAAAGAGGGGCAGACGAAGCTTTCCTCCGGTTCACCCTTCCTTCACCCTCCACGGAAGGTTGCGCGACAAATAATTAAAAATCAGATCAATAGTGTAACACTCACCCTCTCTCGCGACGGGTTGAGAAAAGTGGTTGTGAGTCGTGCAGATTTGAGGATCCTGCGTTACAACGAACGGCGGTGTTTAAAAAAACATGGATAATAAATTGTTGCGAGGTTCGTTCATTGTTTCCTTCTTCTTCTGTTATTATTTTTCTTTTTTTTTACTTTACTGTGTATACCTACTTACTCTGATCTCGAAAAACGAAAAAGTCCCCCCTTCCCTCCCTGCTCGCTAATTTAAACGTTGCCCCATAAAACACATCCCCACTACTATTATAATCGCTACGTAATTATTATTATAAATGAAATTTCTTTTCTTGGATTGATAATTATCGCAGTGGCTACACAGCCTGTATAAGTTATATATGTATACTTTTTTTATTTTTTATTTTGTTCATACTGTTACGTGATAAACGGGAGTTTCGTTGCGACGAAGTATGCGAATTGTAAGTATATATATATATATACACATAAGAAGAATTTAGAAATAACATAAAGAATAAGAAAAGTTCAACTTAAATATCTTCGGGCATGGTACCCCGATGGGTAACCCGGGGTGGAGTCTTGGGGGGGGGGGGGGGGGGGGGGTAGGAAAAAGCAGGGTGAGTTCGGTCTCCAAGCAATTAACTATCGCCATCAGCCACTCACCCCCTCTTTCTCTCTCTCTCTCTACTTTCTCTCTCTATCTTCCTCTCTGTCCGCTTGTTTGTCTTTGGTGTTCGTCGTCACGAACGCCGTGGTTCCCACCCTGCTGCCCGCTTCCTTCCGGGCAATGAGATGCCCCCAACCCCCGGTCCCTTTTAATCCAACGCAATTTTTTATTTATCAGTGTATTTTTCAACGCTAGCACGCTGTTATGAGATAAATGTTCCTGTTTTGCAAACAGTTGTGTACTCGTGGATGTACGTATATATACATACGAACAACAGTTATTCTGTAAAGCAGATTTTTTTCTCCGCAGTATTTACACCTTATGGCGCTCGTCCCACCGTTTGTTAATATACATATATATATATTTTTTTTTGTTCCCTTTTCTTTCTTTTTTTCTGCCCTCTGCTTTTTAAAGAGCAGAGAGAATTGACAAAGGTTCGTAGGTGGAAAAGGATTAGCTCCACGGGGTAACAAGCTTCGGTGGTAATTTGGAGCAAAGGACGTTACTTCCGGCGATTTGGTGACCGTCTGACCTTTTCGCAGATCCCCGTTACCCGGTGTAATAATATCGCGGCTTGGGGTGTCTAGATGTCTGAGGACCACGGCCAGGGCGCAGCAAGTTGAGTAAACATTGGAAGCTTCCAGAAAATACATCAACATCGTCTATGGGGTATATGTACCATTTTGGGATATCTTAGCACCGTATGTGTGGCCATCAATTGATCAATTTTGTGGACATATAAATTGCGTGTAAATGAAAACATGCCCACAAATGCCACGAAACTGATAAGTTGGCTCTAATAGCTGCACACTTTGGTTTCCAAACATTTAGGTGGTCAAAAGATCCACTGATATTGGTTTAGATGATATTCTTGCTGATAAATTTCTGTACACGGCTGGCCAAAGATGGCGACTATCAGACTTTGTCAATATTCGTTGCACAAATATCACTGAATTTGTGGCTTTTAAGATGCTTATAAAGAAGGGTTGTACACCTCGAAAACGCGGGGATGCAAAACTCCTATACCGCTCAAGCGATCAGAGTGAAACTTGGGCAATTAATGCCTTATTGTGGCAAAAAGTGGAGCGTCTTTTTACTTTTTCTAAATTTTGAAAAAAATTTCACAGATTGGTTACCACTCACAGAAATTGGCCGAATTTTCACAGTTGCACTGAATGGATCGACCTATCCGGTATAATGCCACTCGGCGGTGATGAAACACACATTTTGAGCCCAGTTCCATGAGATTTGATGGTGAAATGACGAAATGGTAGCTGATCTGGTTTTCGATTATGAAGAACACCGAAATCTCATTTTGGCGACATTTGTTACCGACATTATGCGCATGCCGGTAACGTATGCGTATAATGTCGGTGATAAATTACCGGCAGGCATGAAAGGTCGGTAATAAATGTCGCCAAAATGAGATTTCGGTGTTCTTCATAATCGAAAACCAGATCAGCTACCATTTCGTCATTTCACCATCAAATCTCATGGAAGTGGGCTCAAAATGTGTGTCTCATCACCGCCGAGTGGCATTATACCGGATAGGTCGATCCATTCAGTGCAACTGTGAAAATTTTGCCAATTTCTGTGAGTGGTAACCAATCTGTAAATTTTTTTTCAAAATTTAGAAAAAGTAAAAAGACGCTCCACTTTTTGCCACAATAAGGCATTAATTGCCCAAGTTTCACTCTGATCGCTTGAGCGGTATAGGAGTTTTGCATCCCCGCGTTTTCGAGGTGTACAACGCTTCTTTATAAGCACCTTAAAACTGGAGTCTATAGATTTACAGGTGAAAATAGTTCGCTATCACATCGCAGCGATGGTGATAGGGTGGCAACAGCTCATCCTGTTTGGGATTCCAGAGCATGAAAACCAGGCCTTCCCCTAACCACGTACGTGTTATTTTTATTCAAACTTCACTGTTTTTCCTTCACCACGAGCCAAACGGGGTGGCGTGGCGGACCTTTCTTCTTTCGCACGAGGTCAGGGTGTTCGGTGTGCGCGGGGATGAAGAGAAAAGGCTGTTGAGCACACGAGGAAAGCATTTCGTTCCGTTGATACGCGAATATCGTTATGATAACAATACAGAAGGGACTGTCTGTTTGCTCAGGCCCAGAATCAACCCTCTTCCCGCACCTCTCACCCCCTGCTCACCTCTCAGCGCCTCGCTCCTCAGCCGAATAGTGTCGATGCGTCTGTCCAGCTAACTGGGCTTCCCTTATTTCACCCTGGGTTCGACGAAACAAGAGAGAGAGAGAGAGAGAGATGGCTATTAACAACGCGATGTGCATCCGCCGTGGGGACGAAAAGTGATGTAGATGTATAAATTTTGTTTGTCAACGCCATGCGTGGTGTGGGACAGATGTGTCCCGGTCGAACGAAGCGTTCCAGAGAGAGAAATGAAAGGTGCTTGGTTTTTTACGCAAGTGATTTTTACACTCCCTCCTATCTTTGGACAAACAATGCCAATTGTGTATTCTGACAGGGTCTTAAGTAATGTTCGGTTTAATTAACTTTTCATCAAGGCAGTGGTGGGAGTTTGTTGTTTTATTTTTCGTTCCCCGTCTTCTTTTGCTTCTTCTGTTTTTTATTCGCCGATGTCCCGAGAGCCAACTTGAGACCGCCGCCACTTACTGCGTTATTATGATTAGGTTTTTCATAATTAGAATTACTCTCCGATCAGCAAGGGTGGTAGACGTCCTGGTTGTTGGCGGAGGTAGGAAGGGTGAGTGTTTGGCGAGATGGCTGAGTACTTCTCTTCGTATTGGTAACGAGATAAATTTATGGCGAGAAAACGGGACCGAGAGAAAGAGAGAGAAAGAGAGAGAGAGAGAGCGAGAAGGAATTCTCTGAGATAGTTGGAAGAAGGAGAGCTAAACAACATCATCTCACCAAGGTGGTAAGAGAAATGAAGAGAGAAATAGAGCGCGCGGATGTTTGCACCAGAAATTTATTCCATGGAGCCATACGGTGGCGGTGCTGGAAGGACCGGCGAAGGGTTATACTTCTTGTGAAAATATCATGATAGGTACACACCGGAGAAAATATTTGCTGAGGAAGGATAGACGGTGGGGAGAGAAAGTGGCAGGCCGGGGATGAAAAATTTTCAAATTCAATTTCCTCGTTCCGTTGACCGATCTTCTATTATATCAACCAACAAACTAAGACAAAGAAACACAGAGTAGAGTCTTTCACTTACGTTTTTTAACGACGAGAAGTAGCCGAATCTCTCCTGATTAGCAACGTGCTCGGATGTCGAGTCCTGAAACATGGTAAGAAAAACATACGATGTACTCCAAGCTCGGAACAATATTCAAAGCGTTCAGGATCTGCTGATAGCAGCTAGGTTAAACTTCGCAATTTTGATAACCGAGATTCTAAAACAATGATTACAAAAACGTGCTAGACTCTGGATAAAAATTTTTGATTCACCAAGCAAAAGTCGTCAGGGTAAGGTTTACGAGTTTGAAATGGGATTCAAAGAATGGAACAAAAGGTTCCAAAGAACCCACTCATGAATCGACATCCTTGTACAATGTAAGAATCACTAATTTCCGAATATTCTTTTCATTCCCTTAGGAAATAGAACAAAGATTTTTAGTGGAAACATGACGAACCTGATGATGTTGCTGCTGCTGTTGCTGCTGGAGATAGAGAGTGTGCTGTTGCATAAACGACTGTAGCTGGCTGGGGCTGAGAATGTGTTGCTGTAGGAGTTGTTGCATCTGATGAAGCCCACTTGCGGGGCTAAGCATCATCTGCGACGT
This sequence comes from Diprion similis, assembly GCF_021155765.1. NCBI lineage: Eukaryota > Metazoa > Arthropoda > Insecta > Hymenoptera > Diprionidae > Diprion > Diprion similis. The sequence continues at coordinate 19,288,592 of NC_060114.1, forward strand.
TGTTTGTGGTAACTGTTGCGGCGGCCCTCCAGGTGATTGTCCCTGACCAGCAGGGGTTGGAGGACTGCCCTGTAGGGGAGCCTGAGGACTCTGTCGGGGGCTCGGCTGGGAACCAGGAGCGCCCGAGCTGGGCTGTTGGGACTGCTGCGAAACGATGGGTTGCTTTTGCTGGGTCATCGGTGCGACAGTCAGTGGATGGTGCCCGGGAGGACTGAGCTTCCCATTGCCTTGGTATTCGATGTTGCCCTCGCGGTGCTGCTCGCTGTCAATCTCTTCACGAATCCGATCACGTTCTCTACCGTCACGGTCTCTACTCGCGACTGATGCTTCACGCGTCTCTTGTTGCTTCAAAGCACTGAACAGCGACGCCGCCTGTCAATGTTAAACAAATAAAGCACGGCTCGTGAGAAGGTTATACTCCAAGTTGGACGGCTATGCGCCGTTGAGAAGAGGGTACGTGGCTTGCACCATTCTATCCTCTCACACAAGCCGACGACAGTCCTGCAACATCGAACTGTTCGAGAATTCATTTTTTTTTAATGGGTCACACTTTCGCATTGCGATCATAGGGTATTTGGAAAAAATTCGAAAACGGTACCAGAAGCCATTGCAGTTGGTTGAATTGGGACATAGATGAGATTGATTGCTTCACTTAGGTATGCTACAACTATCTCTTCATGAAAGACCACATCGGACTGATGGTCGTAATATTCCTGGTATTATATTTCCACAAACTGCAGCAATCCCGATTTGAAGGATTGCACCTTGCAGAGGATCAGACGAAGTCCTGAGGGTATTTGCAACAGTGGTGTCTGCATTATGCAGTCTATAGCTATCGTTCACTGGCGAACAATTTCTACGCGGACCGAGCGCTTGGCGAGGTTGAATGGGTTCAGGGTAAAGAGTTTTCCTTTATTTTCAACAATATTGATCTTATCTAATGGTATTCGCTATGGAGCTCGAGGTAGCTTCGCCAGTGTTTGACTGACTAACGCTGCTGGCTTTTCCATCCCACCCACCCATCCACCACCCTCGGCTCTTTCTCTCTTCCCCGAAGTAGCTTGCACGCTGCCACTGTTTACACGGTGGGATTTGTTTTATCAAGTCCTATTATCAAGTAGATCGCGGAGTATATTCAAGCAAAACTCTCGACGCTCTGCCCGGTCCAGGAAAGAGAAAGAGAGAAAGAGGGTTGGACGCAGTGAAAACGCGAAGCGTGAGAGGATTAGGCGTGTGACGGGACTTGGTGGAGTCCGTAGATATTCTGCTGCTGCAGTCAAGAGTGTCGCGGTGAAATTTTACCGAAAACAGTTTTCGTCCCGTTCCCGTTGCCCGTCGTCCTTGCTTCTGGGGCACCTTTTCCTCTACCACTACCAGAAATTCTGCCACCTCTGCGTCCTATGCTAATCCTATTTGTGTACGATTACGTATGTTTATAACATGCAAAGAAATTCTTGGCGGAACGTTATCAATGTTTAGTCAGGAGCGTGGCCTCCCAGAGTAGGTATGACGGTGTGCCGTTGCTGGTGCTGCTTGGTTGGCGGGTTCTCGACTGAAGTGAAATGAATATACCTATATGTGCACGGTGAAGAAGAGAGAGAGAGAGAAAAAAAAAAAGGAGAAAAAAAAGAAAAAAGATGGAAACGGAAAGAAAAATAAAAAGGGCGCACGAAGAGAAAGGGGGACAGAGAATGAATGAGCGAGTGTGTGGCAAGTGAGTGAGTGGGTTGGCGAAATGTTGTTGAAAAGAAAAACAGACGTGTATAGGTGGTAGGTTGGTAGGTAGGTAGGTAGGTAGGTACACGAGCAACACGGCAAAGGGGTATTTCCATCTTTACTCCTCGAAAGTGGATTGAAAAAATGTTTCGTTGGGCCTTCTTCACTTATACCACAAATATTTGAGATCACTGTTATCCTCCGGCTGCAGTCTGCATACAGTGGGGAACGTTCCGGTAGTAGTAGAGAAGAGAAACGAACATGGCTACTCGGAGATATTGAGGTATCCCATTAGGCACCCCAAATATGCTTTTCGTTTAGCCTCGTGAAGACATCCATATTTCAATCCACTAATTAATATCAGCAGTGAGCCGTGATAGTCCTAGGAAATGGCGGTAGAAGATGAAGAAGAAAAAGAAGAAGAAGAAGAAGGAGGAGGACTTGACTTTCTCGAGGAGGAGCTTCCGTTCTCCACGAAGAAGATGTACGGAACGGCAGAGGGCGGCGGCACCAGACGTCAATGAGCGAGTCTTGTGTGCCGAGAGAGAAAAGTCCAGGACCATCGAGTGCGGATAAGAGAGGTAAGACTCTTTTGGGGAAAAGGTTAAGCAAAGCTTGAGCATTGCTGCCAGCTATATGGGTCTCGGTTTGTTGGCAGTTGAGATTTCTCGGGTTCTCTTATCTGCTGGAAGGAGGAGAGAAGGAGAAGGAAAAGTGCGCCGCCGTCTTATATTTGAATCTTGCGTTTACCGGGTCCGTCTCTCTTCTCTACTCTTCTCTTCTCTTCTCTTATGCCAGACACCAACACCGAGTGAGGAGGAACCCTCGCCAAAGACGCTCATATCTTTTATATATTAGAATTCTTACCCACCTACCACCCTCCCCGGTGTTTACTGTTTGGCTTTATTCTACCCGACTTCCCCTCCCCGTATTTTCCTATATCTACTAACCCTCAAGATCTTCCCATGCCTCTCCGCTGCTCTTTAAATCTTTGTGATGCGGCCACGTCTCTTATTTTCCTACCGCGCTATGTGCACGCTCGGCATATTGCTAGGCCTTGTTGTTTCTGTTTTTTTATCTTCCCTTTCTCTCCGGAAGGGGGTTTTTGGCCTTCTCTCTCGAATCCTTTCTCTTCCCTTCGCCCAAAAAAGCACCCCGCAGCGAATGGGATAGCCGAAAATTCTTCTCTTCTTACATTCCTTTTTCTGTTATTTTTATTACACACCAACTCGAATAACAAGACGGTGTTTACCGAAATAACAAAGAATTCGGGCCCAGGTTCCCGGGACGTAAGTAAACCGGCCTTAAAACAATTGCCAATCATAATCCAAGATGGTGGCGGTGGTGGTTCGCGGGGGCTGGAGCTTATTGTTTTTTCTCACCCCCTTTTGACAGTCGCTCACCCCGCTGTTTCGCCTAACCCCAAACTGGGATAACCTTTATTAAAGGTACGGTTTAGCTATACCTATATTTACACACGGTTGAACAACAGACGATTGACATTTTATGTGGATATTTATACGACGCTTGACCACTTATATGACCTTTTTACTCAATGGGCACAGATTTGGCCAGACTGTGATAAATTTCGAAGCTTTTTGTCGAGTTCAACTAGCTCCTCCAACATATCGTGTTTTAGTCTAAAATTGCTGATCAGTCATAGATGATGGACATTATAGATGGTGAAATTGGACAAATCTAGCGTCTAACTATGTATGAAGGGGAATGACAGTGACGAGAATGGTGAAACATGGAACGATTCCAAAATTTTCTGTGTTTCAGTCTAAAATTACTGATCAGTCATAGATGACGGAGAGTATAGATGATGAAATTGGACAAATCTAGCGTCTAACTATGTATGAATGAGAATGGCAGTTGCTAGAATAGTGAGACAAAAAACGATACCGAAATTTTCCGCGAGCATTATCGACTTTGTTTTTTTCATTGAGGGACAGTTTTTCCCATTCCATGCCCGGTTGTTCTCTCGACTTTTATATCCACCGAATAAGAAACACTGTGGGTATAAGGGAAGAAGGTGTTCGCGTCTCATTGCGTATTCCCGTGACTGCAGTGCAATCAGACGCGACTCGACGCGGGTTTGTTGACGTTTGTCATAATATTTTAATATTAAATTGGAGTTTCTTGAGCGTCGCGGCGTTTCCTATGCGCGTCGCTGACGATAATCAGACAACGACGTCTCTGCGCGACAAACTGCGAGAAGGCATGCTGTGTTCGTCTCTCAGCTTTGTATACTTGGTGCGTATTTCCCCGATGTGTCGCAGCCCGGTTGCTTCCATGGTTTGAAGAAGCGCGAAGGAAGGAGACGGAACGAGATAGCGAGAGGGTGGGGGGGGGGGGGGGGGGAGCAAAGGGTGAGGAAGGAGGCGAGAATCCTCGAAAACGTCGGGGTGGCCCCCCTCAAATTGAATGCGGAATATGGAATACAAATTACGGTGCAAGATATGGATGTAGAAGAAGAAGAAGAAGAAGAAGATGCAGAGAACGCGAGGATCCCGCTGCAGTAGGCAGTAAATAATTCAGAATTAACCTCGAGATATTCGCGGATAGTTGAGATTATACCTATATATTATATTCATATACAACACAGCTGTACTCGAAATTTATTTACATTGTATGAGGTGAGTTCATACTGGAACCTACTTTCATATTTCGGTTACATAAATTTCAACAGTACAATGTTTTTGTGGAAAATTATAAAAATTCCATGACTTTGTTTGAATTTAGATTTATTTTACGTCTCAGAACCAAGATAGTTTTTTTTTTTTTTTGTTTTCCTTTCTTTCTTTTTTTTTTTTTTGACTGCCATGAACTTCGTGCCAATGAGAGAAAATCACGAGAAGAATTAGCGAATGTCCAAATCACGTTTCGCGCCACATTATTATTCTACGCAACCGTTGCATCCAACTTGTGGGGTTGATGTCAAAATTATCTCGTTCTGTAATTCTGCGACGTTCGTGAATGTAACGCGTCAACGCAGTATATTCTGCAAACTCCTTCAATCCAACGACCGACCGATGACGTGCGTCAGACTGAATCTCATAAATTTCTCAAATTCGCGAGCTCGATTTACCAACGTTTGAATCAATGCCACCCTTCCTCATCTACATTTACGATTTAGACACGCTTGAGGAAAAATAAAAGGATAGAATTGAAGAATTTTTGTCAAGCGAAGGAGAGAAGAGAAAAAAAAAAGAAATTAAATATTTGTCGAATAATTGAGCGACTGAAAAAGACTGAAGAACACCGGTTAATATAGCTATACGATACTAAGCGATGAATAAAATAAGTTTTTTTTTACATTACGTTTCGTTACTTGATTATTGTTGAAAGAAAAAGGAAAAAAAGTGATAGATTTTCATTTAGTTTTTCCATCAAACCAAAAAAAAAAAAAAAAAAAAAAAACAACACGTTCAGTACTAGGCGAACGAATGAATAGAATGAAATTGCTGGTCAGTTATCACTTCGTTTATTCATCACTTGAATCTAGTGTGTTTTGGTATCTAATTGATTCAGAATCTCTGACACGAGTTTATATAATTCAAAGCTCGTGGATTGCTTCAATTGAATAATAAATAATTGATGAAAGACAGAAAAAAAAGTAGGCAGGGTGAATGGTGACGGAAAGATTGAAAAGTTGAAGCGAAGTAAAAGGGGAAAAATGTCCTGGTCTATTATTGGTATGGCTAGATCGCATTTCCCGGCTGTATAATTCAATAGAATAGCCAACGGATTGACAATGAAGTATCTCTGCAGGCAGCCCATTCTATCGGCTATCAATTAGCATGTTTGAACTGAGATTCGAATTTCCCGAGGTCCATCCGGAGTTCCGCTCTTATTCGTCTACTCCTGTTACCGGCGTTGGTGCAACTCCAGTGCATCCATCGAACAGTTTCATTGAATGATTGAGCTCGATTCTCCAACGGTCTCTTGTTCTCCCCTGCAGACTCGTTCCCGCGTACTTATCTCCTTTATTTTCTTCGTCATCGTGCTTTTACACACTCTCTACACACTGTTCCCCAAGTCGAAAATCATCTCCAACTTCTAATGTGACAGTTTTTACTAAAAATAAGTCAAGCGAGATCGCGATCTCGGCGCCATCTCGCGGAGAAAAACTTTTTGAGGTTATGTCGCATTTCTCCACCTGCAGTTGTATAAGATTCTTTTTGACGTGGAAAAAGATCTTTTTTTTCTTACCAATTATTCATCTCTCCAGAATAAGGATTGCCGAATTTAACCGTCACAGTAGCGTCACCTGATGATCAATTGCTCACCCAGCTTGTTGACAGTTTATACAAGAACGTCTATCCTTTTTTTGTCTTTCTTTTCGTAATCATAATACAAGAATACCGTTAATCTTCTTTTTCTCAAACTTCAGTCACGGCGAAAAATCGCGATCTCGCCGAAAGAAATTTTTTGAGGTTATGATTACGTCGTGCTTCTCCATTTGGTGAAAACTTCAGTGCATTTTCACTGTCCTCCGATTACTTTTGACGCGGAAAAAAATATAAATTTTTTCAAATGATATATTTCACTTGTTTTATCGCTCAAGAACATAACCAGCAAAATTCTATGATTACAGTAGCGTCGTTTGATCAGTTCACTGACGTAGCCTGGACGTATCTTCCATATAATGTCTCACCCTATTTTTCCCCGTATAGATATAAATCGGAATTGCAGAATATCGTTAATTTACTTTTACCCCGTATCATATATTCCGGGAGTGTTTTTCTCCCCCGCCCCGCCGCGTCTTTCGAGTCTGCGAGCACATTTCAAATTTCTCATTTCCATTTCCATATACCGTGCGTGAAAATGTGGAATCAGAGGGTCCGCGTGCAGTGAAATTTTCACCAACAGGACGGGAAATGATAGCGCGTTGCTGTAGAGAACGCAGCAAGGAGGCGGGTCTCGTTGCATATTTGCATGTGCGTTACAGCAGCAACCTACACAGGCTGCCTCGCCGTTCATGTTTGTAGATTCGCTCATCCGTTTTGCAAGCAAACCCGCAGAATGCTCGAGGAATTATTCCCTTCGATGCACCATCCGCGGAATTTCACCCCACCTCACCCCCTCGCGTCTCCGTGCCATTTATACCAACCACCCCCCCCCCCCCCCCCCCCCTATCATTCTATCGCTAATTCTTCCGTCCTTTCACCGCGGATTCTTCAACGCCTCCGCAGCATTCTTTCCTAAGCTATAGCCGTCGTCGGGCTTCGTTGGCCTCGATTGGAAAATAGAGGGTGAAGAACGAAAGGGTTGAAAATCGGAATTTCCGGTTGGTTTTTTTTTTTTTTTTTTTTTTTTACTTTTCTTTTTTTTTATCTTCTTTCGACACGCGTCAAAGTAACGCGATGCTCGGAATTTTAACTCGTCGAGTTCAGGGGGCAGGACAAATATCGACCGAGAAGGTTGCATAAATAAAAAATGCAAAGAAATATTTTCGCAAGCTTAAGGGTTTATCCTGGTGTAAAATTTTGAAAATATATGTATTGTTTTTTTTTTTTTTTTGCATTATTCGATAGTATAGACGGGATATTGTATGGCCTGCATGGCCGATTGCGGATTGATCGTAAATAAACGATTTATATAAACATTCCGCACTCGAAACTTTAAGCGAGTGATTCGATTTGTCACAAAAAAAATCACAGCAATTAGCGTATTTCAATTATGGAATAAAAAAATCGCTAAAATCAGCAATTTATCGCCTCAACTTCACACTAGGACGATCCCTTAATCCTTGACTCGCAGAAAAAAAAACAAACAAAAAAACAAAATGTAGCCATAAAAAATTAACTTCTCCGAAAAATCGAGGGAACTCAGTGTTTCGAAGATAAGAATTCACCTTCAGACTTCCTCAGCAGCACTGATTGCATAAAGGAAAAAAAAGGAGAAGGAGGGGGTGGGGTGGAAGTGAAATAAAGAATGCATCGCTAGACGTTTGTATAATTTCGCGAAGCTTCGCCATCGGTGCTGGGCAAGTTGAACCTTGAAGTAAAAAGAGAGAGAGAGAGAGGGAAACTGATTGTGAGGCTGAGTTTGTGCTTGAGCTTGAGCTTGAGCCCGAGCTCGGGGTTCAGGTTTCGGGTATGGTTGCCAGACAAGCTGTATACAAGAGTTGTTAATGAAAATCAAACAACGTAAAAATTACGTTTCACAATTGGCGGCGGCGAGGCGATGAGGAGGCGAGGAGGTGTGTGCCCAGGTATCCCGACCACCCTCCTTATGAACCCGTGCCTACACCCACGCACGTCTCGCTCGGCAAAAGTGGAAAGTGAAAAGTGTGTTGGTAACGAGCTTTTTCCCTTTAGTCAGCCTTTTCTTCGCTCGCCGGATCCACGAGCTGTATCAGCTTAGGAAGGGAAAACACCCCTCGGGTCGTTTCGAATTTTCTCCTCGATTCAACCCTTCCTTTTATACTTCTGAGGTTGATCGTCTGCTGTCGATAACACTGGTCAACAGTGCTTTCCTTGCCCTCGATCTTTGAGTGGTCTTTCTTAGTAAGATTTTATGTCAACGACTCTGCCGGTAAGCGTAGTTTTTCGAAATTTCTTACAGTTATCTGTTTTATCGACATTCTCATATATGACTAAAAAAATTCCGAGTTTTTTTTTCTTCAATATTTGATGTTTATCAAAGAAAATACTGCACAAATTGGCAAAAAAAAAAAAAAAATTTGCATGTAACTGTTTGTAACCTCAAATTTTGTACCGATTTATAATTCAGTATCAATTAGTAGCTGGATGAATTATAAAGTAAGAGAATATCTCGCGGCTCGCTCATTTCTCGACAAGCCTCAGAAAGCTCCGTGAGAACCTTCAAGACTGCTTGCGAGATAAAAGAAAAATTGACTTGACAAAATTTTTTTTTTTTTTTTTTTAAATAAACAATTTCTATCGTCAACCGTCTGTAAGTATCCGTTTTTTTTATTGCTTCGTTTTTGTTACATCAGTACTTGGAATAAATCATTTATTTAACCTAAGACTGTTGAACGTTGACACACTTTTTGAAAAGTTTCACGCACATATTTTTTGTTTTTTTTTTCCCTTCAATCGGTCTTATAGACGTGAGCGCATAATTTTTAGGGGTTGGATTTTTGTTTTTCTGTTATTCGACTATTACCCGTAAATTAGATATTCACATGATTTATACGCCGTAAGTTGTAGGTTGGAAAAAAAGAGAAGAAGAAAAAAATAAATAAAGAGTAGAAAAAGTTACCATGAAAAATGAAAAATATTGGCGGCAAGATGAAGTTTTCAAAGAAAATAAACTGCATCGGAAAAACGTTTGCGGCACGTTTGATGAGGGGTTAGGTTGGTGGATTAAGAACAAAAAGGAGAGGTAAAGAAAGGAGAGGGTGAAGAGGAGGCAGCAGAGACCCGCGGGGTTAGCAATCTCGTGAGGTAAGGTAATAATAATTAATACGTAATATAATTAGCATGACGAACGAACGAAAGTATAAAAAGGCAGGGAGGGCAGGGAGGGAAGGGAGGTAGGCGTCAGATGAATCATAAATAAGAATAATAAATAGTAAATAGAGAGGGAATGAGCCCCGGCAGGGCATCGCAGCGTCGAGGGGTTGGAAAACTCTCCCTGCAGGTACATAGAAGGAAGGGAAGAGGGCAAAGGAAAAGGAAAAGGAAAAGGAAAAGGAAAGGGGATGGCGAAGCCTCCCCGAAGCCACCCTTCGAAAAGCTTACTGCAGCTAAGAAACAATTGAGGGCGAAACTGCGGTTAAAAATTACCTGATATTACTTAAAGCCGGCCTCAAACTGCTCGCCTCGGAAAATCCTCCGCGTTTCACCCCCTGAAACCCCTTTCGCACGGCGCTGATTTTGTGCACAGCTTGGGTTCTTGATGATACAATTAAAACCCGGCAACATCTCGACTCGGTTTTCCGACTCGGAAAATTATCCGATATTTTTCATCCCGGTACCCGCGAGACAGACTCGAACCTCCCCCTTTTCTCACCCTCACGTCTTGCTGTAACTTACCGTCCGAGGAACTCTCGACCCAATCTTGGATTCTTCAAGCTGGATCTTAATTCCGGATCCCGAGTCGCGATTCGGATCGTCGGAGGAGGGAAATAAAGATGACGAGGACGATGGAAATTTCAGGAGATATTCAGGTTTCCAGAAAGTTGATACTTTTTGGTTAATTTCACCACAAGATAATTCCTACGTTGATTAGCTATTCGCGAAACTATTTTTCTCGTAAGATGCGAAGATCTATTTGAAAATAGAAAAAATAATAATAATAATAAGCATCCGAGTTATAAACGAAAACTTGAATTCAACCTTTCGACTTTTGGGATTTGATGAGCTTTAATTCCCTTAGAAAGTCCCAAAATAGTGTTCCTATATTTTAAGTATAACCTATACAAAGTTCCGATAATACGTAGAGCCTGTATTCAAATTTTTAAAAATTTAAAAGTTTTAGTTTGCGATAAGACCTGGATGTGGGTTTTCGGGATCGATGATGACGAATCTGGAATCAGATTTTCGAAATGTAAGATGGCGGGTCCAATATGTCGGACAAAAATCCAAAAAGTTACTCTACGCAACCATATTGGATCCACCATGATGAATTTTGAAATTTTGAGTTCAGATTCGTGATCAGTGATCTCGAAAATCCTCGAACACGGAGTTTCATCCAAATCAAGTGACTTTTCGGATTTTGATCTACCATCTTGAATTTCTAAATCCAATTTCTTTTCTTTTTTTTTTTTTTTTTTAAACGTCAACTACGATTTTCCCGGAGGAAAAATTGTATCTCATTTGTGTATTGAAATTTGAAGAATTAGCTCAATTATACGTGAATCGGTAAGTTTTTTTTTTCCCTTTGTAGAATTTTTCTTCTTTTCTGATTTCGAAATGACGGGAAAAGTTCAGTGAATACCTTGAGTAGGTATGGACTTTGAAAAGGAGGAACGAAATTGCAGACTGGTTGCGACGGTCTTTATATACATTATATATACAAAAGAGATGATTATAGTGGAACGAGTAGAGAGAACTAAAGTTAAAACGATTACTGTGTTTAATATTCATTTATGGTTTAACGTCTTGAATATTACCATTGACATTAGAGATACAGAGAGAGAGAGAGAGTGAGAGAGAGAGAGGAAGACTTGAGGGAGCAGGCGAGAGAAATTGAAGAGAAATTAGCAAAAGAGAGAGAGAGAGAGAGCGATAGAAAGATAGAAAAGAAAACTTCATGGTAGAAAGCTGTACAAATAAATCTAATAATTAATGTAAATAGTATTTATCGAAGGAGTAAAAATCGTTTGAAAAAAGATAATGATTTGTTAAAAAAAAAAAAAAAAGAAAAAGTATGATAAACCGATTATGTAGACATTTTTTATGGTAAAAACAATATTACTTAGATGGATTTTAGTTTTTTTTGTATATATATATTTTTTTTTTAATATCCAGAACCTTTTCATCAATTCGCGTTCGTGATTTACTATCTTTGTTTCACCGTTAGCAGACGACTTTCCTTCTTTCACCCTCTCGTCGCTCTCCTTTCAATCAGAGATTCATTTAAATCGAGTCACACGCAATGTCTTAAATACATTTTATTTTTGTATCGAGCCTGTTTTATTGCGTTTGGATGTTAATACCGTTGTATCGTATATAATTTCAACGATACTCGGATAACTCAATTCGACAATCAAAGCAACGTTCGATTGCTCAAAGATTTTCCGCGGTATAATTGAGTAAAAAAAAAAATTTGCCTATGGAAGGATTTTTCATTGTTTTATCGTTGATTGCATCGTAAAGATTGGATTAATTACTCAAATGTGAGTGTGAAAATTTCGAAGGAATATCTTATTCGCATCAGGATAATAAATTTGTGAAAAACAAAAAGTTGAATCTCGATCGTTATGGATAAACAATAATTCACAGCCGATGTTCCGATATATTCTATGTATGTATAAATTCTGCCCTGCTGCGGCAATGAATACATAACACGTGTGATAAATTTCTAACACACTTTACACACGTATCCAGACATTATATTTCACTGTTTCCTTATCCCTCTCCTTCTTCTTCCACTTCCAGTTTCTCTTTATATTTACGTTTATTCCAATTTCGTGCTTCGAAGATCAGCAATTTATTCATGTGTGCTTTCATACGCGCGTGTACATCTCGTCTCTATCTTTGCATACAGAGTGAATTCCTAACGACTGCATGGTCCATTCTCTGTCGAAATTTCATGCGCATGCGCTACAATACGAGAGTAACTCTTCGTCAGGGCGACCAATCGTCACTGATCACAACTGCTACCAACAACCGTCAAAATTTTTGAGGTTATATAAATCCCGGCGACATGGCGTCCAAGTTTATGACGGTTGGTCGCCCTGGCAAACAACTGATCTTGAATTCCAGCGCGTGCGCATTAAATTTAAGCAGACGAGGGACTCATGCATTCGTTAGAAACTGACTCGATAAATAAAATGTCTGTCCGTTCGTAAATTCGCTTATAACTTTAGAACTACGGAACCGATTACGACAATTTTTTTTCCTATGCATAGCCACACCGTCTGGCCAAGTTTTAGGCTATATTTCGTTACAACTAGATCGATACTTTTGGAGATCTAACGATTTTTGTAAGACAAATTTTTGCTCGACACAAAAGTCCGGAAAAGCACGTGACTATGGCTAATAGTTTAACCACAAGATGCATTTGAAAATATTTACGGGCGTAGCCGCGACGGTGATACATATACGAAAATGCACGAGAGATCCAGGCGCGCCAACTTTACGGACATCCGTATTCAAAGCGACACCCTTCGCGAAGAAACTAAACTTGTCTGCAGGATGATCTCGAATATTTCATATATAATATCAGCAGGGTGGCTTGTATTAACGTGAATACACCATATACGCATAACATACAACGATGCACACCGTGTATTACCATATTTTTCACATAATGCGCCCGCGCGTGTTGCTCGCATTATTATCATCATTATTATTATCATATCGCAGTGCGTATTGCATGACCCACACGCATATGATTTCGAACTTTCCCTCCTCGTATTATACAAGTTCTCCTCTCGATAACCGAGTGAAAAAAAAAAAATTAGTGTAAAAACAAAAACATTGTCGGAATTTTTTCGCATCAAATAATTCGCTCGAGTTTCGGATCGTTACAATTTTCTATAACATTTTCGTGCTATTTTAGCGTGTACGAATCCATTTTTTTTTTTTCTCTATTTGGTTTTACCGATGGATTAACTCTTTCATGCGTACATTTTTTCTCACGTGCGATTCACTTGAAATTTGTAAATTTAAAATGGCGGATCCAATATGGTGGACGTAAATTCAATAAGTTATCAGATTTTGATGAAACTTTGTACTACGTGGTTTTTGGGGTCGCTGATTACGAATCTGAACTCGAAATTTGTAAATTCAAAATGGCGAATCGAATACGGCGGACAAACAAAAACAACAAAAAAACTTTGGACACTGTTTTTAGACTTAGAAATATTTCAGGGACCACGTGAAACTAAAAAATTGCTTTAATAAATAATAAGCTTCTATAATAATAAACTAGCGTGAAATCAAGGGTTAACCGGCGGTTTGGAGAAATGGAAGAATTCTCGAGGAATAAGAAAACTATTCGTAGCTAAAAGGGAGTAAAAAGAGGGTGAAAAAAAAAAATAGAGTAAATTCTGCCGCGCCCCAAGAACGTCTCAATTAACAACGGCATGTGTACCTTGGCCCCTAACCCCCGATAGGTACATACTTAGGCATACGTGTGCACGTTTAATGACAGTTCTACGTGGCTCGAACTCGCCTTAATTACCTCGTCACACCTGGGCGCCCAAGTCGCTTACTGACCACGCCTTTCTCCTCAAGTTGGTTAGTCAACCGTGTAAGCTTCATGCTGCTCAATATCGAAAAACACGCGCGTACAGGTAGTGTCAAAATATAGATATGGTAAAAAGGAAAAAGGAAAAAGGAAAAATGAAGAACAAGATGGAGACACGAAGAAGATTGATAGAAAAAAAACCGAGATGATTATAATGCAACTAACCTATGATTTTACTATCGATCTATATACAGATCATTTTTAGAATACTTTAGCTTTTATATTTTCGGTCTATTTTATCAGGTAAGAATTCTTATTTTTGGTATTTTTTTTTCTTTCTTTTGCTCTGACTGCAGGAAAAGAGAAAATTATATGAGGTGGAAAAAAAATAGAAAATTGCATATTTGAGAAAGAAACGCGGCTTCATGAACGGTACTCAAGAATTATCGTCGATTACGTGTAATTTGAAAAAAAATTTCGTCGCAAGTAAAAAAAATTACAAAAGAATGCATAATATATATATATTTTTTTTTTCTTTAAATATTCAGCTTGAAGATAAGTCTACAGAACGATTGGCGAGAAGAAGAAAAAAAAAAAAGAAAAGAAAAACGATAATCGTCAGTTTAGACATTAACAGCGCGAAATCATTCGTCGAGAAGAAAAAAGGAAGTGGATAGACAGAGAATTGAAGAAAAAGAAAAAAAACGTTGAACATATTGAATTTTGTGCAATATACCTAGAGGTACATTACAAATACTTATATATTGAAAATTATAGGAGGTTTCCACACACGGTTCTTGCGGCTTCGATAAACAATATTCTATATATTTAGCTCGAGGCAAGATTAAAGTGCAACGCTTGATGATGATTGTATATATATATGTAGATACACATGTACATAGGGTGTTCCACGCCAACTCAACCAGAGGGCCGAATGATTTTTCTATTTTTTTATCATCCAATTAGGAATTTTTAAATTTTTAATCCCAAAATTATCTTTGCTAACTAGAGTGGCGCTTTATCGAATTGGTGAAGCCGAACATTTACAAGTAAATTGACTCTTACTTGACGCTTACGATTTGATCCTGTGTTAATCTTGGGTTTAAAAATTTCCAAATTTATAATTAAGTGATTCACTGTGATATTTGAGAATTTTTTCAGATTTAAAAAAATGTGGCATTCGCAATCGACTTCAAATATTTATAAAATATTAACGGTTTAATGAGAAAAAAAAAAAAAAAAAAAATTTAATTCGGGTCGCGTTTTTTTACCGAGTAGAACGTTAGAAAAAAATATGAAATGATTTTGAGACGGTCGGGGTTTAACACTGGTCGAATTGGCGTGGAATACCCTATATATATACACGCATAGCGGTAAGGCTTGATCGTACAATTACGGTATACACAGGCAAACGCGAGGGTCTGTTGAACATAACCTATACATACATCTATTTATACCTACATAGGTATGAGAATGCTTGGGAAAATCCTTGTTACGAAATATGTTTACTACAGGTGAGAAACAAAAGTTGCGGTTAATTGGTCGGTCATTACGTCCCGCTTATATGCCGAAGACCAAATGCACGCTCGCACACACGAATCGTTTCACTTTGTTATCCACGGCTTAAGGCAATTGCCTAACGAACGAACGTGTGTTGGGGTGCATCTGCGCGTGTCTATTATGCTCTATCTTTTTCACTTTCACTATTGATAAGCGCAAAGGAGAGTAAAAGTACGGCGTAATTTTGTTTATTGTTTCATACACCCTTGCTTGTGTATAATTATAGACGTAAACGCGAAAAAGAAGAAAAAGAGGAAGAAGATTGGAAGTCGATTTTTCATCAATGGGAAAAAACGTCAGGCGTTGATACAAAATATTGCTTCCATGAAATTTCAAATTTTGATATTTTTTATTTCAAATATTGAAAATTCATAATCGGTACAAAAAATCGGGTCATTTTTTACAGCAAAAAAAAGAAACGAACCAAAGTATTTTTTCTTCAACGAAGAGAGACGATTTTTTCTTATCGTTTGGAAAATCTCACGTGATCGGAAATGAAAAATCGGTAATTACATATTCGGTGAAGTGAAAAATCGGTATTCGATCGAAATTCTTATCCTCAGTCAATCAGTCAATCAGCATCATACGCCGGGGGTATAATGGAAGTGTCGATTGATTGCGGAAATTCTTATCCACACTTACACGGAGAAAAAGAAGAAAAAAAGACTCGGAAGGTTTCTGTTTTCAACCGATTAACAGGTCGTAGCAAATTTAGCTTTCCTTATTTCGCCATAGACTAATTTTATTGCCATACACGTCACGTAACGAATTACAATGTATTATGGTTTATTATAGACTTATTGCTCCGGGAGATCGACGCTCCGATACCGATCATCGTTTTCCGTTTGAAAAATATACCAATCCTATAAATACTGCTCACGTACGTCGAACGAGCCTCACGAAATCGTATAGTTTTCGTCATCATTATCATTATTGTTATCATTATTGTTATTTTGATTATTTATCGATCAAAAATCGTCGCCAATAACGATCTTGGTACTTTTGCAGGATAGGTTATTCGAAAAGGTGATTCGATTCACCGAACGGCTGAAAAGAATTTCATTTGTTACAGCGATTGAAAAATTTTATTAAAATCGATATCGTTTTGTTACAAAAACTGCTTGAATATTGGTTGAATTGTAAGTAAAAAAAAAAAAAAAAAAACAAAGAAACACCTATATGAGTAACTAATCATATATTTTGTGCGATCAAAGTTGTCGATACTGTATTTTATTCCGATTTCAACGAAAAATCAGTTTATTTGCTTGATTATATTTGTCAAATAATACTGTCAAAAAAATATCGTAAAAATGATATAAAGAAATAAAATATTTTCTGATTTCAGTTAAGGAACCGATTTTCATTTTTTATCAGAACAAAACGTGTTTCGATTATGGTGAAAAAATTGTTAATGAAAAAAACAACAGTTCGATACAAGATAATATTAATCCCCTATTGTCTTAAGGGTTGATATAATTTATCGATTGAAAAAAATCTTAGATTGTTAAATATTTTCTTACGACAATTGAATAACCATTTTAAATATTTAAACGCATTTCAACGATTATTGGAATAAATATTCTTTCGGATTCAAATTTTCCCTTTTCACGATTTTATTATTATTTTTTTTTTTCATGCCTGCTTCTTTTGCTTTTTAAATTTTTCTGTGCGAAAGAAATGAAGAAAGAAAGAAAAAAGGAAAAAAGGAAAGAAGGAATCGCTTGCGCTCTGTTCGCCCCTGCGCTGCGCAGAGTTTCGAGGATGGGTATAATTGAATATTGATATATTGTTATGGATTGATCATACGCGGGATAGAAACGAATTGGCTGGGCCCATTGTCAAAAGCCTTTTCTCGACGCTGTACGCGCCCTTCTAGCGCCACAATATTGTTGCATCCCCTTATTTATTGCGTCTGGTTCATTGATAGTACAAGCAATTCGGTATAACGGGAAAAACCCCGTTGTCTTCGATAAGGGCACCCCCCCCCCCCCCCCCCTCCACTTTGACTGACTGCTAAATTATTCTCAGTATTTCGCTATCCGCTATTTCGAACCTATGGATTTACTTGTTCGACGAATCTTTATTGCACACACACGTAGATCTATATATTTATATATATGTATATTAGGGTGTCAACGAATTTTTGCCCCCCCCCCTCCCACCCCCCAAATCAAGTTTAAACAATTAGAAAACAATTGCCTAATTTTTTCAGATTTTTACCTCAATTCTAAGACAGTTCGTTTTGTGGTCGAAGTTTTTTTATGGAAATAACATGGAAAAAACTTTTTTTCTCAGGATATGTTTTACTGTATAAGTAATAACGTTTGAAAAAAAATTTCCAACCGTGAGATTTTAGTCGGCAATAGTGCTTACTGTCTGGGAAAAAATTCGCATAATCATTCCACGCAATCTCGACGAATTGCACACCCTCGAAATCTGACTTTTTTTTGCATTTAGAAGAAGTGAAATTCGTCTAGATTTGCTGGTATCGTGATGTAAATTTTTTTTACATATAGTAGCATTAATGCCCACTAAAACCTCACAGTTACAGATTTTTTTTAAATATTATTACTCTTGCAAGAAAATATGTACCGAGGAAACAAGTTTTTCCCATGTTATTTCCGTAAGAAATTTCGATCAAAAAGCGGACTATCCCAGAGTTGAAGTAGAAATTTGAAAAAATTAAGACACTGTTTTGGAATTATTTAAAGTTGATTTGAATCTTAGTTATAGCGAACAGAATTACCCTAGGCTACTGTAAAAACTGTGAAAAGTTTAGAAAGAAAAAGTCGTTTAAAAATGATCAAACTTTTGAAAAATTCAATGCATTGTACGGAATCGAATTACAGACAGAAAAATTTCGGAAGTGAAAATATTTCCAGTTTACGGTATTGGATTTTGTTTTGACTCTCTGAAATTCTCTCAAGTCAAAGTTTCCACTGAGCTTGAAACTTTGTAGAATAGTGAAAAAGTTTGAATCTAAAAAAGAAGAAGGAAAAAAAAAACTAAAACTAAAAAATCAGGATAAATTTTTGTGAATATCGGGGTAAAAAATCGGATTTTAACCTTCTATCGTACTTCGCAAAATTTGAGATCAAATTTGACAATTTATGGTTTACTCACAGTGGGTTGAAACGAGTGAAACCAACGGTTTGAGAAGAGTCGAGAGAGCCTCACCTGTAACAGATAAACAAATTGAAGGTAAGTCGAAAAATGCAGTAAATTCCGTACCAATAACGGGATAAATTATTATAAACATAATCAGAGATATCGACTATTGATATCTGAAGTAAGAACAGATTTTCACTAAATGTGAAGCAAAAGTGATAAAAAAAAAAAAAAAAAAATATGGCGGGAACAAAGGAGCGGAAAAAAAGGAACAAAAATCGGCACCGCGAGACAAGTTTTCAAATTTTCTGCACACTAGTTGAATTTAAGGGGTTGGGTTGTACACTTGCAGGGCCAAAAAAAAAAAAGACTTTTTCGATACTTTTCTTTCAAGAAGTGACAGTAATGGATCGTCTGAAACAAACAAAATCGTTGGAATTAATTAAAAACAATATTCTCTTGTACTTGACGGTGAAACATTTTGAATTTTCGATTTATTTGTTTTTTATAAAACCAAAAAATGAACGATTTTTTTAGCGAAAAAAACATTTTTTACTTTCAACATCCGCCATTTTTTTAAAAAATTATATATCGATAAAATCTCGCCGTCAAGTACAAGAGAATATTTCTATCAACTAATTCCAACGATTTCGTTTACTTCAGATGATCCGTTTCACGATTTAAGTTACGCACCGCAAGACAACTTTTTTTTGAGCCTATGGAAGATTAGTTGTAACTCGTTTGTTTATCACTATTTTTACATGAAAAAATTACTGTAACCTCTTGAAATCTGTATTTTCTGAACTGATGAATATTGATCAATGAATAATGAAAACTGTCTCCAAAAAAAGTCTCCAAAAAAGCCTTGCAAGTGCACCTAACCCCTTAAAGTAAAAAACTATACTCACGATGTAGAAAAAAAGAATAAAGAAAAACAAAAATAAATAAATAAAAACGTACACAACCCCCTATACACGACACTTTGTATGTTTTCCACAATACTTGTTGCACAATTTTCTGTAATAACGGCACGAGATACAACAGAATAAAAAAAAAAAAAAACAATTATTCGTTTATAACAAAATACTACGATCAGTATAACAGGAAAAAATCGAAGGGTTGCAACTTGTTCTTGCGGTTATTATTGTTTCTTATAATATCGCAGTAAAGAGCATGGAGGATATGTTATACCTGCGACAGGTGTGACTCGCGATTAAATCGCTTCTCGCTACGGTGAATTTGATATGTGATATCATACCCGCGCGTGCACGAGAGAACTTTCGTTTTATCCAAATTCGATGGGCGACCCGACGACACGCGTATTCATATACGCAATTCTACCCTCGGGGGTTAGAAAGGAATTAGCCGTTTATATGAAATTTTTCACCGTCTTATTTTTGGGGACACTGGCTGGGCACAAAAAGTTTAAAATTTACTGCCGCCCGGCCGGATATAATAAAATTATGATAATAAAAAAAAAAAAAAGAAAAGATTTTGGACGGTTGTGAAAAGTTTGGAAAAGACAAGGAGGAATAAACTAAACTAAAAAAAAAAAAAAAAAAAAACTTGTTCGAAAAATTTTATCGTTCAAAGATTTCGTTTTTGGTATTTTCCACTTTTCCCAAATGATCTTCATCGATTATTCACGTCCCTTTTCATTCTTCTTGTTATATTAGTTTTCTTCAATTTTTCTTTTTTTTTTTTTCTTCTATTATTATAAAATTTGTACCTATGCATTTAATTTGTTTTTAATTGATCGAGAAACGAATCGAAAAATATATAACCAATATAATATAAGTTTACGATGATTATTGCCGTTTGAAATAACGACGACGACGACGTAACGGGATTTTCGACACTACCTGCCTATTATTTTTGTAAATTATTTTTTTCACCCATCGATCCGTCGATCAAACGATTTGAAATCAATTGAATTTATCCCCGGAGGATCTCGAGCCTGCGATTATTTATTCAAGACTGCTAAAGTCACTCGGTTAAAAGTAAGCGACTAAGATAGTCCGCGTCCCGAGCTGAGAGTAAGCTGTCCCTCGGGTACGATGGGTGAAAAATATTTTCTTCGTTATCCAATTCACCCCATATACACACCCCGGCTAAAACGTGATCTTCAAGCTCGTTTAGCGGACTTCAATCCGATTTGTCTTTCGTTCGAGGACCTCTCCAGAGCTCCGACGGCCGACGGCCTCCCCTTTTCCACCACCAGACACATCTCGCACTTCCTTTTCCCCCTCCCCTCCTTATCCGCAATCCCTAAGGAATCGGTCGAGGAACTTGCCCGCCTTTGAAATAAATCCCTTCTTCCTTCTCAGTCTTTTTTTCTTCTTCTTCTTCTTCTTTCTTTTAATCCAAGAAATCAAAGAAATCCACGATCGCGTTATATACCTACTTGGCAGATTTTCTTTCCTGGTTTAGTATATATATTTTTTTTTCCTGTCATTTTCGAAGATTGGATGGTAACACGAACGTTTCGAGATATCGATGAATTTGAAAAAAAAAAGGAAGAAAGAAGATAAAAACTTTCAAAGAAGAAGAAGATAAAAAGAAGCGTAGATAAATAATACCGGCGAGGAAAATGAAATAAGAAATAAAGTATGTATAAGAGTTTAGGGGATGAAAAAAAGAAGTTCTAGTAGCGGATTTACGAGGTCAGTTTTCGGGTGAAAATTGGCAGTTTGTATGCAGCGAGCGGAGAAGAAGCCGGTCGGTCAGTCGCGAGGAAAGGCGTAGGTGTATATTTTTCAATAAACGTAGGTGGGTAAAAGGTGGAAATCGAGCTAAGGGGGTGTTATTTTTCCTCTCCCCCCCCCCCCCCCCTCCTCCTCCCTCTCGTTTTTATTAGATTGCTGGATATCTATTAGCCCTCGAACCTGCCTTCGATAAACGTTAATACAAGCCGAGGGAGCACTCCGTAGCAAAGTTTTATTCGGTGCATGAACTCTAGCTGTCATGCCCCATATATGCATTTATTTATCACTTGGATACATGCGGAACTGTGAATCGAAGAAGCTGGAGCTGAATATGAGAAATTGAATGAGAAAAGGTCGGCAGTATTGAATAAATGAAAATATCGTGACAAGATGTGTGAAAGTAATTTTACCGAAGAGATATTCACTTGTTGAATCGCAACCCAGTTTGGAAAGCGATGTTCGTAAAATAACTTGAAATCACTTGAAATCACGTGTAATTACGTGAAACCGTGTGAAATTGCGCGAAATAACTTGTAATCGCGTGTAATCGCACGTGTGTGCAAATGTAGAAGTCACTCGAAATGACGTGTAATTGCGTGAAATCACTTGAAATCACGTGTAATCGCTTGAAATCGCACTTCTGTTCATTTATCAAAATCGTAAAAACAACTTTGAAAAACAATCACTGTGAAATCGTTTGAGATCAGTTAAAATCACTCGACATCATATGTAAATGCGCGAAATTACTTGAAATCGCGTGAAATCGCACGTCTATTCACTTGTTGAACTCGCAAACCACTTTGGTAAGTAGTTACCTTAAATTCGCTTGATATTACTTGAAATCACTCGAAATCATGAATAATAACGTGAAATCGTATGAAATCACTTGAAATCACATGTAAATGCGTGAAATCGTGTGAAATCGCACGTGCAGTATTTTCACTTGTTGGAATCACAAGTCACTTTGGAATGTGGTCACTTTAAAATCGTTTAAGATGGCATGAAACCATGTGAGATCTCCTGTAATCGCTTGAAATTGCTTGAAATAGCTCAAAATCGTATGCGTTCCCTTGAAGTCACGTGAAATCGCACGTATATTCATTTGTTGAAATCGCAAAACACTTTGGAAAGCGGTCGCTTTAAAATCGTTTGAAATTACTCGAAATCGTTTAAAATGGCGTAAAGTCGTGTCAGATCTCTTGAAATCGTTTTAAATTTCTTGAAATCGCGTAAAATCGTATGAGATTCCTCGAAGTCACATAAAATCGTACGTATATTGACGTGTTGAAGTCGCAAACCACTTTGGAAAGCGGTCACTTTAAACTCGCTAGAAATCAGTTGAAATCGCTAGAAATCAGTTGAAATTGCTTGAAATCATTGAAATCATATCCCCTCGAATTTCGCCCATTGAATATTGCTAATCTCGATGACGCGATGAAGATGATGGGTTGTGATATAGTCAAGTGAAGGCTTGAGATGGTGGGAGTATCTTGAAGAATAGTTAGAGGATCAAGCAAACAATGAAACAATCAACAAAAAACAAAGACAGAGAGAGAGAAAAGGGAGGAAGAAAAAAGGATGTTTGTTTGGCGGGGCCGTTAATGTCACTTCGTGTATTGTTTATACAATATCTGACTAAACCGCAGGCGGCGCGGCTTACGTGTGTAGTTTTGTCCTCGGAAACGAGCGGCGAAGAAGATAGAACATAAAACGGGAGAAAAGGGAGGAGGAGGAGGATGAGGAGGTGGAGAAGGCGAAGAAAAAGGGAAGAGATAGAGTGTAAAAAGAGTGAAAAAGAGAAGGAATGGTTGTTGGGCGCGTAAATAGGCGCATGCATGCCTACGATGAGGATGAGGATGAGGATGAGGATGAGGATGAGTAGAGGAGGTGGACAAGACACTGCGCTCGGTGCCTAACCACCACCCATCCTTTGGAAAACACGAGATGAACAAACTAAACAGTTGATTGTGTGTATTTAACTGGTTACGAAGATTCTTGTGAAGAATTCGGCTTCGCCTTTGAAATCATCAACTCGCTGGCGGGAGAAAGAGAGATAAAGTCGGAGTGAGACGAAGAGAAAAAGAGAGAGAGAGAGAGAGAGAGAGAGGCCAATACCACAAACAGACATTTTCTTCTTCTGCCCGGTTGTTACCGACGCATTAAAAATAGACGTTCGACCCTAGATTCTCGAAACCAAACATCGTACAGGCGCACATATATACATATACAGACACGTATGTGTACCTACGTAAACCGCGTACGAGAAATCAATTATTCAACATTTCCCTCGTGCACACAACTCGGGGGAAAAAAAAACAGTAAAAGAAGAAGAAGAAGAAGATGAAGAAGGAGGAGAGCTGCTGGAAGAGTAAAGAAGAGAAGAAAACGAAAAAAAAGGTAACGAAGAAGAAGGGGAAAGCCTGGCTCTTCAACTATTTCAAGAATGGGTCTATACTATGTAGCCTCATCTCCTCGCGGCTTTGATGGCATTTGAAAAAAGAGGAATTAGGCATATATACCTCCGGGGGAAAAGAAGAGGAGAAGGATCTTTCTTTCTTGTTTTTTTTTTTTTCCGTACCACCAGTTTCGTTAAATTGTTTAATATGCTCATATTTACAGGTTAAGAAATTTGTTTATCGTCCACTGATTGTCGTAATTTAAATTATTTACCATCACTTAGTTGAATCAATAAAAGGTCTCGACTTTTGTCACATAGATATCACGTGTACCTATAGTCTATGTACGCTCATCTATTCAAGCTTTAATTAATTCAATTTCATAACAAAACAAAAATTTTACCTCTTGTTTGGTATTGTTTTTCAAATTTTTTTTTTTATATTTAAAAATATCAAGAAATTTCGAAATAAAAGACAACATTTCGATAAGTGATTATTTTTTATGTTAAAAGTTTTGGCAAAAAAAAAAAGTTGTCACAATTTTATAATCAATTGCCGGCAATTACCAAAATTACACGAATATATCAACGGAGGAGAAATTTTTTTTATTTTTATTTTTTTTTTTCTTGCGACAATGTCGGCGGCTGTACGATGAGAAGTGGATAGTTTTCAGTCGTTTATAAAACCTCGAAATAAAGAAAATAAGGGAAAAAAAAGGGTGGACAGAGGCGTGTCGACGGACGTAATGATATCCCGACGCCCCGGGCACTCTATTAGCCTTGTCGAGTCGCGAGAAGACCAAGGAAGGGGTTGCGAAGCACGCGGAGGGTGGGTTGGCGGTAGAGACCCTGCCAGAAAACGATGAGGAACCATTAGCCAACAAAAACGTTGTCGGTGTGTATAATTAATTGATACAGAATCGGGGCGTAGTGGCCGTTGGCCGTTGCAGGCTGCGGTAGAGTTCGCGACTAATATGCGAAATAAATCTACACTAATAGTAAGTAATTTGAACGATAAGTCGATAACAAATTGGCTCCGCCAGAAACGACGCCGCGCCGAGCCGGTTCGGGCTGTACCCGGGTGCTGAAAAGTGACCAGCAGCCCCAACCTTCGTATTCATATTTCACCGACTTGTAATATGGGAAAGTTTTGTTTAAGCCCCAAAGCTACAGAGCCGTAAGAGCCACGGGGCTCCAGTTCGGAGGCGAAATGGGGTGGCGTTACCCTTGACTGAGCTCTGGACTCTGTCCCCAACGGAAGAGAACGAATGTGTGTGTTTGGAAAAAGTGTTTTCCCCCCTCTCCCCTCCCCCATTCACACCCGGGTGTTACAGCCTGTGTCCTACTACCTTCCGAATCTGGTTATGAAAAGATCCCTCCCAATATCCAGTCTGCGAAACGTCGCGGCTAGAGGGTGACTGTATGGCTTGTGTTTAGGTATAGGAGCTCTTTTCTGGACTGGAAGTAACGCGATATTGATAAGACAATCCATTTTTTTTTTTTCAGTCAAAATATCGCGGCGTTGGTGTCAACTTTGTGAACGAGTTCTTCATCTTCTCATTTCGAAGACTTATTTTGAACTTTTTCTGTTGCGAATGACCCTTGAGGTTGGGTGAGACTATCGACAAACGTTTTGCGTGAAGTCCAAGCATGTGAAAACCAGAGATTCCATCTCCAGCTACCGAATGTTAGACTTTTACTGGTTTCTAATCACAGAAAATCCTTTCCAAAAGGTATTTTTATCAGCTCTTTTCCTCTTAGAATGAGCTGTCGATCTTTGATTTTGAAGCACAATTAACTAGAGTGACAATCAAACATCAAATGGTTCCAGAATGAATGGGTCGATAGCACATGAAACGTGTTATTATTCATTTAGAGTTTCAGTTACTCTGTACATTCAAGCCGAGAGTCCATTGATTGGAAGTAGTCAAGATCTACGATCTACCTATTCCAAAGTGGCTGAACCGGTGCTTTGATTGAATCCTAGAACCTCATTTTCAGTACGGCACAATTTTGGAAAAATCGTTTCACACACCAGACCGGATGCCTGCGTTACTTCCTCTCGTTGAATTTCTAGATGTTTGCCTTTTTTGTGAGATGAATAACGAGTCAGTGTGAATGCGCGTTGGTCATTGTTGCTGCGGGACAAGATATAGTGTAAAAAACTAGACTTATTGGCAGAGGCCTTCGGCAGTGGTCTGTTATGACGGATTAATGTTCCCGGGTGGGATCTGTGGAGGACGCACCATCAGTAACACCCCCATCGTCCCCCGACTGACCCCCGGCCATTTTCTCTCGAACTTCTTCACCCCCCGCGAGGACCATTTCCTCACTCGACGTAGGAATATCGCTGCATATGAAATTATGGGAGCCTCTCAATGGCCGATCGTCGTCGCCTGCTGGCGCTGCAGTGATATATTTGGATATATTAAATTTTTTTTCCCTCCTTTTCCCATTTTCTTTTTGTTCTTAGCGTCGAACCGTATCGTCGTCGACAAATCGATAATACCAACGAACCCCTGACGCGCCCCTTAAGAACCTGCATCCGCAAATCGTCCTTCGTACACATGATTCCAAAGCAATTGAAAACCATACCTTCGACTAAAAACTGGGCAAAGATTTCATTCGAAACACTTATCGTGCTCTATAGCCCAAGACCTTCCGGAGACATAGATATAAATGTGACTCTCCAAGGGGGTAAGTGTATTGGAGAGTCAAACATTGGAAGAGCCTCCCTGTTTTTAAGGGTGAACAAGTGACCGTCGAACGAAAATGGGCTTTCGGTTTGATCCGTGTCTGCGGAGAGTTGGAGAGTTGGAGAGAGGAGAATGGTGCGTCGGAATGGACGCCAGAGAGTTGGTGGTGCAACCAAAGAGCGAAATGCTTCTAGCTAAACAAATATGTATTCACATACTTCCATTCATGTGTATTCCAACTGCGGTCTGTCCTGCCCCCTTTTAAAAACTTTACCCTGTCTGTCCGTCTGTCTCCTGGACTCTGAGGGCACACACTATGGTAGAGGTTTTCAACACTGTAGCAGAGCATCACGTCCCTGAATGTATCGCAAAAAATACTGTCCAACCACCAAGGCCTGTGTGCTACATCAGGTCCGTAAACAAAAGTACATTTGCCGGACATCTGTATTGAAGTGAGAGAAGGAGAGAGAGAGAGAAAGTTAAGTATTTGAAGCGACTGTCTCCTGTTTGCTGTTTGCAAAAGTGACGCGGTGAACCGCTTCTCTACCGCCATGTCTTTTCAGAGTAGGTAAAAAGAACGATCGTTGACACTCGCGTGTTATATTTTCGTCAGCAAATACATGCTATAACATAACGTGGGATATACATCGTCGGTGGGGTGAAGTGGGGTGGGACGGTGGGAGAAAATAATTCAGGAGATACTGCAGGGCGTCTGTATCATTTCGTGTTGTCACTCTCCGTCGTGTACACGAGAGGCCGCTTGTTATACTTGTGTCAATCGACTGCTGCACGCTGGCATGCAGGACAGTGTGTTAATAATAATGATGTATGAAGGCGTAGGACGCGGGGCGGGGGTTGAAACTGAAGGATATGGATGATATAATCCTCGGGGCGAGTGTGTTACAGGCACTTGTAAAAATATGCAACATAAACTCTTATACCGAGGATTAAACCGTCCATGTCTATGAATTTTAATCCTGGCTCTCGGGTTCGCGTTCTGCTCGACAGGATCATTCTGCAGACGCACTTTAAAGCTCAAGAATAAATTATGAGCCATTGAGACGCTGCATGTGTGCGTATTTTATACGACATTCAATCAGTGCTTCCCTCGTCAGGATCAATCCGGACTGTTCCACGTCCAGTCGTTCAGATCCTGCGGGTATGAAAAAAATCTACTGTCACATCTGGAGGACCAAGATACGAGAAACACACGTTTGTCTTCTCGCCCAACTTGTTAGGGCGGATTTTCCAGGTTCTTATGCCTCACCATCGCAATAAACAACTCGGCCAGGACCTTCCATCATTCGAGGATCGTTATTAGTTATCGTTAACCTTCTTCACTTCAGAAAACACTTTTAAATTGCTGGAATCAGTTCACGGAATTCATCGTCAGTGATCGATAAATCGTGATACTTTGATCCTGTACTGTCCTGTGTTTTAAGAAGAGGATTGGTGCAATGATTGTAAGCTACTTTCGTCCATGACACTTTAATCATACCACAGATAAAGAGAAGCGATTTTTTGAGGCGAGGGATGACGGAAAAATTTTCTCAGTCTCTACATCAAACGGTTCTATTTGACCCTTGCAAAAAATAATTCAACCACGACGTCTAACCTTCCAAGAATCATAATCCTCGTTACTTTCCTTCACTGCGACCAGTTCATGGTCAACCTGACTTGACGTAACGTAACTTGTGTTCCGAAACAGTATTTCCTCGACGAATTTCAGGTGATTAAAGTAAAGATTCGCAATTTTTTCTGGACAAACTAGTTTCCCTAGTCTGTCACGATTCTTTCAGTACAGTTTGATTGATCATGACGATACTTAGAGAACGAAAAGCGGACTTTCCGTCAAACTAATGATCAGGATTTTGGATTTAACTGATGAATATACTTTTTTCATATCGCTGGAAGAGAAGATGGGAACTGTTATCGGGGCGATCGGAGCGTCGTGAGGGTTTCGTCGTTTTTGGTGCGTGTTTCCGGCGGCTTTCTGGCGTCGGTAGGCCGAGCACGTGACTGCAGAGGTTTGTTTAGATGTTTCGCAGTGTTTCGTGCGTACGGCGTCGCAGTGGCCGCCCGACTGTCGGCAGGTAGGGTGAAATTTCTGGTTTTCAGTAGCAGAGGGGAAGCGACGCCGAGCGTCGGCGCTTCAGCGATACAGCTTTTACTGTCGACGGTTCACAACAGCCGTTTTCCCACCAGTGCGTGTTACGCGCCCGATACAGCAGCACGCACCCGTAAACAACTCGAAAACAACCCGTTTACAAACGATAAATAAAATCTGATTTACGACGGAGCACAGAAAAAAAAACAGTCACGGATGTTTCACGCACGTCACGACGATCAGCAAACGATGCAGAGAACGCAATTCACCGTCTAACGTTTATCGTTAAAGCGAGTCTTTGAAGATATTTCAAAAGTATATATTTATTTCATTTGTTTACTTCAGCGTAAGGAAGTTTTATTTTATTACAGTTCGATGTGCTGGTTTATTATATTTTTTCTTTTTTGCTCGTTTCTTTTTCCCTTTTTCATTCACCGTCTCATCGAGTTGTTGTTATTAAAACTTGGATCGAATCGTTTGAATTATTATAAACCACGGGTTTTCGGTATGTATGTATTATTATTATTAGCTGATGAGTTGATTTTCGATCAGCGATTTGTAAGCCCGTCACTTTGAATTTTTCCATGTATAATATTTAATGGAATCGTTTCCTCGTCGTCTTTGTTTATTTTATATTATATTTACATGAAAATTTCGGAGCAGTGACAGTTCGTTAATATCACCCAGTGTTAGATCACGTATTTTAAGAAAATAAAACAAGCGGATCACTCGTGACATGATTTACAGTTGGGAACGTGGATTACAAGAAAACGAAGAACATGTCATTATTACAGATTTTCACAGTACAGGAAGCCTGCACGAAGATCGTTAAAAATTATCAAACTTCCACGAAAAATTTAATTCACATAATACAACTTTAGGGTTAAAGGTAATCGATGCAAATGAATTTGTACACCGAGCAACGTCTTCACTTAAAATCTTCATACACTGTTTTTAGATTTTGTATTATAATTCGTACCGACGAATCGTGTCTTTAAAGTGTGAAATTAAAATTTGTTAAAAGCACTTTTCCACAGTTTGTATATTTTCAGGGGTAATTAGATTTCGTTTATTAAATCACTTGGAATCGTCGATCGTAGATTTATCATAGAATATTCCTTGACCAGATTGCACTTGAGTTTTCTTTCGCTTGTTGGTCGATGTTCAAATGGCACAAAAACGGCTTCGACCTGTCAAAACTATTTCATGCAACGCTTCCTAGCAAGCCTATCACAGAGCTCGAAACAACGTTTATTGAACTAATAAAAATACACTACAAATCAACGAACAACGAACAACATTCCTTCCAGATTATACAAAACTGTTGCGGAATGAAAGATAAACATAAATAAATAAATAAATAAACAAATAAACAAGTAAATAAATAAATAAATAAACAAACAAACAAACAAATAAATAAATAAACAAATAATAATAATTGTATCAGGCTAATGGACCGAGGAGGGTGAAGAGAAGAAATACCTTGTCGGAAAGGAGTTTGGTTCCGTTCCCGTGTCTGTCAGTCAAACAAGATTATACCCCGAGGCAAAGGTGTTCTTCGGTCCGCAGGTGGGTGTTTAGCCGAAGCAACTGCAACGGTGATGTCGTTGGGGTTGCTTGCTGTGTTGTGTGCCGATTCGAATGGATAGAGGGTAGTACACTTGTTGTTAAGGATGCCTTGAGATGGTTGGGTTATCGCGCGGGGGAGGATGAAAAGTGGTTATATAGAGAGAGAAAGAGAGTGAGAGAGAGAGAGAGAGAGTGGTATAGAGAGTGTGAGAGAGAGGAGAACGGCGGGGAACGAGTAGAGGAGGAGATGAGGAGAAGAGGAGGAGAGGAGGAGAGGAGAGGGTTTGTCCTGACGGCGTTGCGCGCAGTTGCGAGTTACACACGAGCGGCTCGCGCCCGTCGTTGTCGTCCTCGTCGTCGTAGTCGTCGTCGTCGTCGTCGTCCACGTCGTCGTCTAGGCGTTCACGGTAAATGGGTGGATGTTGGTGGGTGGCCGGGTGGATGGGCTTCGACCTCTTAACCAACAAGCAACGAGTAAGTTGTGCGCAAGTCGGACTCACTACAGGCCAACCGCCACCCCCTCCTCCTCCCCCCCCCCGTTATATGCACCACTACACACCACCCCCCTTTCGCATTTTACGAAACACACAACCACCGCCTCGCCTCTCTCTTATACCAGTCCTTTTTACAAATCTGCAACCATAAAAAAAATTTCTTCTCCCCACCACAGACCCGACATCCACCTTACATACCCCTGACTGTCGTTACGTTACTATCATTTCTTCTTCCTTCTCCCCCCCCCCCCCCCCCCCCCGCCGCCCATACAATTTTCTATCACATCTACTCATCTCATTGCCACTATATCACGTTACACATCGCAAGTCACGATCACTAATCGTCAGGTAACAACGTTAATCTTGAGACTTTTAAGAATATTTTTCATAGTATGCAAGGAACGCGTGTAACTAACTTCTACTCTGGGCAAGACTTGTTGTCCTATCCCGAAAGAATAATAATTCGGGGTGGATATTTAGCCTCCCTCCATGCAAGTAGCTTGGCTAGAAGTATAACAGAGTGTCGAAGGGTGGGGAAGGAGGAGGGGGTGGCTAGGGTGGCTAGGATAGGGGAAGAACCGAGAGGCACGGTAACGTGGAAGGGATGCCTCCATCCCCTGACTACGCCGAAAAGTGGGGGAGGGGGAGGGGGAGGGGGACGTTGCCGTTCAGAGAAGAGATAAGGGGGCGCGCGGGAGAGAGATTCACTGTTAATCTCCTCCCCACCGTTCTCGGATGGAATATCTTCTGCTGCTACTGCTACTCTTACTACCGCTGATGCTGCTTCTGCTGCTGCTGCTGCTGCTGCATAGCGCAGGGTGGCCAGCACGCATACAGCAGAAGGACCCCATGATAGAGGGTAGACGGCGGGGGGGGGGGGGGGGGGGGTGAGACGGAATCCAGAGGCAAAGAGACTTCTCTTCGTGGGTGGGGAACCACCGCCGATGAGACGGCGCACCAGAGTCACCGCAGCCGTTCCGACGCCGCGATCAAAAACTGGCCGATAGGGGAGGGGGGGATGAAGGCTCGAGGTGGACGTTCACTGCGCTTCCGACGCCCGTCAAGTCGCAACGCTTGAGACGCGAGCCGCGACATGTCCTGCATCCTGCATCAGGGTTCAGTGTCTGTCTGTCCTCGAACGCAGAATCACTAGGGGAGAGGAGGGAAAAAAAAAACAAAAACGAAACAGTAATCTGTCTCAAGCTAATCACCTGCACGGGGCAATTTTACTCCGGGAAATTATATTCTGCTTTTCGGGGGAGGGGGGTGGAAGAAGTGAGAGAGAATCAGCTTCGAAGGGGTTCGTTTTGAGAGCTGCACCCCTTACCCCTACATATTGGCTCGGAGTCGAGGGTTGCTGGCGGGAAGGGCTAGGTGGCATCTCTGCTTTAGTATATACCTATGCCAAGACGAGCTGCCTCTCCGGAGAGTCGAGACCCCCCACCACAACCACCACCACCACCACTACTACTACCACCACCACCACCACCGCGAAGGGTATCCTCCCGTCGACGCCGACGCTGGAGCCAAAGTCGACGCCGACGCTGAGCGTCCTCCAATAAGGAGCGATCTCTACACAACGACGATTCAAATGCTGTCCAATAACAACGTCTTTTGTTGTTACAGTGCAAAGTTTCTTTTCTATCCACTCTTCTCTTTCTTTCTTTCCTTTTCTTTTCTTTTCTGGCTCCCTCGATCTACAACGATGCCACCGTGTGTTTGTACCCCACCAACGTCTGCGGGGGAAGGAACAGGGGCACGGCGGAGGTAACACCCCTACTTTTGCCTCACGATGTACGTTCTTTTTTTTTTCATTCTTCTTCTTCTTCTTCTTCTTCGTGTTATAGATTCCAGGCAGCAACGTATTGGCTCTGGGAGTCAGAGGCCTCTCTTCTTCTTCACCTCCTCCTACTTCTTTACCTTCTTCGTCTAAGTTTGCTAATCGGGAATGAATTCTTCGAGATGACCCGCGGAGACATGCCTTAGTAATTCTTCCAACAGAGAGAAAGTAGAGAGGAGTAGATGAAGAGGGTGGTGCAGTGTATATTCTTTACGACACTCGGGAGAAACGGGGGTGAATCCTGGTATATTTCAACCTTGACGAAGGAGAAGACGTCGATGAATATTTATTTCAAGAATGTCTCCTTGGAATCGGCCACTAACTTGCCCCGGGAGAAGCGGTGAGTGAAGCCATCGTTACAATCACTGTGCTAGATTCACGTCATTCCCTACTTTAGAAGGTAATCTCTAAGGTAAAAAGATCATAAAACAGATGAAGTTCGCGATCCAAGAAATACCGAACCACGATCTCAACCCCGAAATTTGATCTAACCAAAAATATCCAGGACCATCATGAATGGAGACCAGATCATACATTGCTGTACTGATTTTCTGGGACAACCATTTGACCCCAGGAGACTGGAGTGTCGGATGAATGGTGAAAGAAAAGAGACTTATAGTTAAAAATGAAAAGATGAAAAAAAAAAAAAAACAACCCACGAGTACAAGGTATCTCTAATAAGCTGTGCGGACGGAGTCGAAGGACTAATTAGTGATCGGGAGGATATCGACTCCTGTTGGAGTGCAAAATCTTTTTCGGTAGGGTGAGAGAGATAAGGGTGGAGAAGAGCGAGGGGTTGGAGAGGGTAACGGGTGGAGGGGGGTTTGACAAAATTGAAATTCCTTCACTCGAACGACGACGCAGCAACTCATAAAAAGTTTAAACGTTTCACTCGCTGAAAGTGTCGAGCTTGTGGGTGTGTGTCTTTTCCAATATAAACTCTACTCTCCACTCTCTCTCTCTCTCTCTCTCTCTCTCTCCTTTCCTTCAGACCATATACAACAGCAGCAGTAGCAGCAGTAGCAGTAGCAGCAGAAGCAGGAATAGCAGCTTTGCCGATTGACTTTGCACCCCAAAAAATCCTGCCACCACCAGCACCACCGCCAATCCTTCGCCACCCCCTAACTGGGTCCAACTTTTAAAATCACCACCACTAAAGGGACGGCGGGGGGGTGTCCCAAGTTACCCTGAAAAATTAGGGGCTTAGTTCTCGGCACAGGCGTTGCTGTTATATAGACCTGGGGCTTAGATTTACCCTCGAAATATAGTCACGTGTGTGGCTCGAGTGATGCCGGTTCGTGTTTTCCAAGACGACGACATGACAGTGTCTCTCTCTCGGATTCCTCTAAGAGAGAATCATTGCAATAATGCAAAATAAGGAAGAATGAAATGCATGCAAGAGATGAAAACGAAGGTACATCACAATTGCGAAAAGGTATACATATATATATATATATACATATATGTAAGGGGAAAAGTAAAAAAGGAAAGAAACGAATCCTGATAGAACTGGACTTAGGGATGAGGAGAAAGTTGGAATAGCGCTGACTGATGTTTGCTGATATGCTGATGTAATTATTATATTGGTTCTCCTGGCCAGGCAGCTTCTCCTTATTTGCTACATTAATATTGCGGTATTCATTAGCTCGAACCTCGAGAATGTGTATATGTAAGTGGTATACGGAGAGTAGTACAAGACTGCGTTTCCGCTTGATTACACCAAGGCAAGCAAATATTAACCAATTCCGAAAATTATCCAGACCTCTTCTTCGCGCAGCTTTACTATATCGCCGTTATACACCCACATCGTCTAACCTCACATACACGCATACAACGTATATATATATATATATGTAACGGAGTGGTATTAGAAGCAATGGAAATAGGAACAGAAGCCAGCGTGCAAAGGAATACAGCATATTGAAAAAAATATGAAAAATGTATGAGTGCCTAAAAAACTACGCGTTACATCGAGCAACAGAATATTCCCGATAAAATTAAGAAAAGATCGTTATACGAAATCAGCTGCTGCACAACCT
The DNA here is from genome assembly GCF_021155765.1 of Diprion similis. Classification (NCBI taxonomy): domain Eukaryota; kingdom Metazoa; phylum Arthropoda; class Insecta; order Hymenoptera; family Diprionidae; genus Diprion; species Diprion similis. Next base: position 19,322,653 of record NC_060114.1, read on the forward strand.
GTATCGCTGTTAATTGAAGTTGGAGAGAGAGAGAGAAGTGAAAGAGGAGGAGGAGGAGTAGAAAGATCGCGATAAGAACAGAAAGAGGAGGGGGGGGGGGGGGGGCTGGTATAGGAGGTTAGGAGATTGCAGGACGTGAAATAAGGAGCGTGGTGGAGAAAGTTAGGTTAGGTTAGGTTAGATTAGGTTAGGTTAGGTTAGGTTACGTTGGGTTGGGTTGGGTTGGGTTAGAGTCGATATCTTTTCTACCCCTCTGACACTCGTGGATTGTAAGGGGTAGGGGGTATGATTAGCATTACACTCTCTGAGCCTTGATGATCAATAGTGGGAATGCCCCTTTCCCCCTTCCTCTTTTCTCGCCTTTTCTCTCCGCATTCCTCCCTTTCGCCCTTTTCCCGCGCTGTATAATGAACCGGGTCGACTTTGGCTACTGCATAGGGGGGATAAAAATAAATAAATAAAACGAAAAAAAAAACCAAAAAAGAAAAGAAAAGAAAACAAATACAAAAGAAACAGCAATGAGTTATAACGTAATGCACGCGTATATCCTCTGTCGCACTTATATTGGCGCAGCCAGCGGTGGATAGAAGAAGTATCCAGTGGATATCGCGAGAGGGCTGCAGCCAGCATAGAAGTAACAACCGATCCATATTTATTGCCAACACTTTCGAATGGAAAAAAAGTGCCGAACCAGCAGGGTAATATATAAGAAAAGACTGAGACTGCTTCTGCCACCGATGCTGTGCATTATATACATATATGTATGTTATGTGGTACATATATGGTGTATATATATGCAGCTGGTTTCGCGGGTATTTGATCCCGGAGTGAGGCAGTCATTCCAACGCTCGAAGTATCGAACACACTTAAGCATTTTCTCTATCTTCTCGTGAAGAGAAGATGACATTTTTTTCAACCCCCCCCCCCCCCCCCCCCCCCCCCCCCCCCGTGAAAGAATACGATCGATCATTTCGGAGAAATTGGAGTGCGAATGAGAGAGTGCAGAGCCCCATTACGAGTAAAAAGTCTTGAAGAGTCTCGATAGTAATTAAGGGAAAAATCAAGTGGTCAAAAGGTCATTACGGCAGTCGATGCCGAGAAAATTCTTTCGGTCTCTGCTGGTAAATTGATGCGGAGATAAAGAAAGACAAAGAGAATCTAAAAGAAAGAAAGAAAGATGAAATACAAATCCTTCGCGTCAAATGAAGTGAGAAATCTTTGACTGAAACACAAAAGAAATTTGTCAAAGAGAGAGGCGACAGATTCTTCGTCTTCTTTCGGCCCTCAGTTTTAAATTGGTGCAACGTCAGGTTGTTCCTGCCGAAAAGGGTGGCTTTATGCCTCCCCTTCCATCACTCGATGTACATTTTTCCAGGCGATATAATTGTATTGTACCGATATAATAATTATCCTCATCATTATATCGATAATAATCATAATAATGACTGTAGACTTTTCAAACGAAGGATTGGTCAAATTTTTTCTCCAGTTGAAAAAACGGGCGAAAATGTAAATAATTCGAGATTATAATCAATGATCGGTAGATGAATGAGTGTATTAACGATGGTCTGGATTTATGTTTTTACTTTGGGAGACGGTGCGAGATTTGAGTGATTTCAATCAAGACTGGAAAGCCGTTTGCCGAACGGAAAGCTCACGATCAGCTCAGCGAACGGAACTGAGTGGTTCAAATCGCGTGGTTCAAGACTCGAGTGAATATTTGCGATTGCTATCTAATATTTAGACAAAGTAAACCGCACGGAGTGTTTCATTAGTATCCATACACGTGTAGACTTGGTATATATATGTATGTATATATGTATGTATACATAAGGTATATCTCCGGATATTTTACCCTGCGCCCATGTAACGATTTCGTATCCAAACATCACGGACAAATCTATTTCGATAAGGAAAATTATCTATAGGTACCTAATCTGCGTCACATTTGGGTTGGGAAATTTTTTCAAACGGTATGAAAATTATCCGAACATGAGATTTGTTGGAATAAGAATCATGTCTGGGATCTTCAGAAATGATTTATGATTTCTAACGACTTAGACGTCGCCATTAATTGCCTTAAATCGAAGAGAGCAATTGTATGTTAATTACGAAAGCTGTCGAAATCATACGTCGTTTGAAAGCAATTTATTAAAGAAAAAAAAAATTCTTCTTGCCTAACAATAAGTATGAAAACACAAGAAAAGGTTCAGACTCGGGTTTATTAGTGTAGTTAAAGGGGATCATCTTTGATAATTCATCGATACAAACTTTCAGAGATCGGTGAAACTGATTTCAGTTTAGTGAAAACCAGTTAACAAAAACTGTTGTAAAAAGGACTGCAACTGAATCATTGTTTTTGATAACGATTATAAAAAACGAGTAAAAACTTAACCAGATGATGGCTTCTTTTTTTCATTTCCGTAGATCTTGATTTCTGATTATCAATACAATGAAATTACTCATTGAAAATAGTTCAAACTTTCGTTAACGTCACTGTAAAATATTCTGTCATTATTCGATAGGAGTAAAAATGTTGAAGGATCAGAAAACAGAGGATCACAATATCAAACTTACATAGATAAACGAATCTGTTTACAGAATTTTGAAAATACAGAAAAATGAAAATGGTCAGAATGAGTAAGAATCTGGCCAAATCCGACGATACTGTATTCTGGTTTCCAATACTTCACCTTTTTACACTTTCACTCTTCCATACTTCGGATTTCTCCGTTTAGAAAATGAGATAAAACAGATTTTCGTAATTTCAAAAATTCTCTAATCTGCGTCCATTTTCAGTCCCACCCTTCGTCACACGATAAAATTGTATTTTTCCCAAATTCCAAAACATAATCAACGTCTAATTTACCGACCGGATGTTTCTTCCGATTATACGAATTCGCCCGACATCTGGCCCCCGGAAAATAGCGAGCGGCACGAAAGCTCTGGTGAGGCGCGTTTAAGGGTAGGATCGCTTAACCACCCCCGTAGATCTTTCTCCGGTAGTCAGCGCCGCGACGCCCGTGAAGAGACAGAAAGAGGGCGGGGACGGAACTCCGCTGACGCGGCACTGTCCAAGCCAAATGGTGACCACCACCGTCCTTGGTAATGGCCCAATAGACGCTCCTTACATCGCCGCGAGATATTGTTTAGCCACCCTGTCTCCCCACAGCGCGATCTCTAGATCCCTTGGGACCCGGGAGCCGTGCGCCTTTCAAAGCCGGTCAGCGTGGTCATTTCGCCGTTGGATTATTGCGCTTGCGTTCGGGTATGTACCCAGCTGGTTATAATATGTCATCTGCAGGAAAAACAAGGCCGATGTCACCGCAGCAAGATAAACGAATCTGTCGCGGTTTTCAAATCAGAGCCGATTCCGTTCGCGGGCCAATCGTTGGCGACCTTAAGGTGCTTATAAAGACGCGTCGTACACCTCGAAAACGAGGGGATGCAAAACTCTTATACCGCTCAAGCGATCAGAGTGAAACTTGGGCAGTTAATGCCTTACTTTGGCAAAAAGTGGAGCGTCTTTTTAATTTTTCAAAATTTTGAAAAAAATTTTATAGATTGGTTACCAACCACAGAAATTGGCCAAGTTTTCACAGTTGCATTGAATGGATCGAAATATCCGGTGTGATGCCACACGGCGGTGATGAAACACATTTTGAGCCCAGTTCCATGAGATTTGATGGTGAAATGACGAAATGGCAGCTGATCTGGTTTTCGATTATGAAGAACACCGAATTTTCATTTTGGCAACATTTGTTACCGACCATTCACGCATGCCGGTAATTTTTTACCGACATTACACGCATTCATTACCGGCATGCGCGTAATGCCGGTAACAAATGTCGCCAAAATGAGATTTCGGTGCACTTCGTAATCGAGAACCAGATCAGCTACCATTCCGTCATTTCACCATCAAATCTCACGGGACCGGGCTCAAAATGTGTGTTTCATCACAGCCGAGTGGCATCATACTGGAGAGTTCGATCCATTCAGTGCAACTGTGAAAATTTGGCTAATTTCCTTGGGTGGTAACAAATCTGTAAAATTTATTTCCAAATTTTTAAAAATTAAAAAGATGCTCAACTTTTTGCCAAAATAAGGCAACAACTGCTCAAGTTTCACTCTAATCGCTTAAGCTGTACAGGAGTTTCGCATCTCCGCGTTTTCGAGGTGTACAACGCGTTTTTATAAGCGTTGAGCGATCGACGCTCCGTCTGTCGGTAGTGTCCCGGAACCCAACGACCGTTACAAATTCGAATCGCTCTCGTTCGAAAAGCAGCAAAGCCTCGAGTTTCTCACTCTGATAACTTTGTTTAGGCTGATTGAACTACGAGTGTTTTAAAAGGGACGTAAAGTATGTATACGTAGCTTTCAGCTACACAGCTGCCAATATATAGGTACGTGAAATTTTTACATGTAAGCGAATAGTATGTGCATACGTATATATATGGTCCTGTAAAACAGATCGGTTCGGAATTACTTTGATACTTTATCCGAACGGTGTTTTATCCTGATGGCAATCATCGGGCGAAGAAGGAAACATTCCAGGAAATTGCATTTTATTCCGACGAAGTTTAAAGATCGTGTGTGTCGATTGTGATAGGCAGCCAGACCAGCCATCCACCACCACCACCACTACCACCACCACCATTGCCACCGCCGCCTAAGGTTTTTCGCCCGATGGATATCCCGGAACAACTTTTAGATTAGCGAGCAAGATTAAACTCCAGGAATGATTTAGCGATAGGTATACTTTTACATAATACCTCGACTGAAGAGGCTTGCACTCGGTATCTCCAACAATCGCACAGAAGAAAAGTAGGAAGAAAAAAGAAAACATATAAAGACATATCAGATGTCTAGGAAAAAGAATGCTTAAACCGTTTCAATCTCGTCAATTTCCTTTTTTCTCTTTTGTTCTCAACGTATTTTCAAGGGGTTTTTCACACCCTTGGGGATTGACCCGAGTGTGCAGTAGGTAGGTATGTAGTCCTCCATACAGATAAGAAAAAAAAAAAGAACCCCTGGCTTCTTTCACGACCGCAACGCGAGTCGAAAGAGTCCAACACATCGGTAGTAAAATCGTCGTCTGTACGTCACGCTTGAGCGACTGTCAGCAGCCATAATAACGGCGAGGGGGTGGAGGGGGTTTGAGAAGTCGAAACATTTTCAACATTTCGCGAAATAAGGTTAAATATTTACCAATGGGGCAATTGTTCCTTCTCCCCGTCGTCACCGAGGAGATAAACATCATTATATAATGTATATAAGTAGGGAGAAAAAGGGGGAGGCGGGGGGAAGGGGGGGGGGCAAAATAAGGGGGATGATCCATTCAACCGTCCATCGTCCCCTGTCTCATCCATCTACCCCGGACGACGATTTTCTGATTCGCGATTCGTCGCGACGACGAGGGAACGAGAAGGGACTGTATGCCCAACACGATGCCGGGAAAATACACCCGGAGACGAGACGTAACACGGAAAAGGAGGGAAAACGATCGGGCAGTTTCACCGACGCCGTCGTTTCCGCCCCAGCCCTCGTCTCTCTATTTCTGATTATATTTCAATTAATTCTCTTGTTTGCTTTGCCTGCACGAGCCGCTGCTGCTGCTGCCACGGCGAGGAAGGATGGTTACATTCATTTGTTTGTCGGAAGTTACGAAGACAAACTTATCGATATTCCCTCCATGGTATGGGCATGCATAGAAGCGATTTCATCCGCACTGGTTGTGGCCACGTATTTCTGCAATAATTTTTTTGCTACTCTTTTCTCCCCTCTTTTTTCCAAATATTTATAAAAACGAACAACACACCAGGTTCGTACCAGGTAGATAATGTGTGGATGTATGGGGGTGGAGAGGGGGAGTTTGGAAAAAAAGATGCGAAGAGACGATAACGGTTAATGGAAGCTCCATGAACTATTAATTGATTCATTATCAACGACCCTTCGCTGTCCTGCTTCCCAGTTGGTCTATATTCTACAAGGTTGAAAAACGGGGGTTGGCTTCCCGCTGCTGCGATCATGAGTGCCCTATGTATACCTATGCAACACCCTCCACATTCAAAGTTACATACACATCCGTCCGCCTTACACTCGCCCTGGTTTGCACAAGCGCAGCGAACCTATCGAGACGGTATTATTACGAGACGCAGTCCCCCAGGGGTGCCCATGAACGAGAAAAAGAAGTTATGGGGGGAGGCGACGTAAAACAGAGCCTAGAATCGTCGCTATTCAATTATTTCGTACTTTCAGTCTACCTGCTGCCACCCACCCACCCATCCATCCATCCATCCATCCATCCATCCATCCATTCTCTCCTTTTCATCTTCAATCCTCTTTCATGCGGGTCAACGATATTTGAAATAACAGTAATTCAAACACTCACTCTTTATCCTCGATCTGATCATGCCCACTGTCAGTAACTCTCACCTGAAACACATGAAAAAATAATCATCATTTATTAATTCGCCAATGACGTGAAGGAAGCGTAACATTCATTGTTACAGTACTAAATCTACCTTATAATGAAATTGACATATTTTCAATACTTCGAAATCATCTTTAAGTCGGGCAAAAATTTGACAGTTATACCCAAAACTGAATTATGAAACTCCGTTCCAGTTTCAATGAACCCCAAACGATTGGCTGGGTGTCCCACAAGTTCGGTTAGAGGTAGAGAGAAATTTTTCTTTTGACTTTTAGCAGCTGCAGGTTGCAAGACCGAGCCCGCAATCGATAAGAGTGTTCCAGTGTCAATCCATTCGGTCAGATAAGACTCCAGAGCCATTCAGTTCCTACGCCCATATCGGCAGCGTTGGCCGTTCAGGATTAATGAAGAACTATCAACACCGCCAATGCCTCGATTAATCACGAACAATCGGGCGAGAATGTCTTCATCTACCTATTGCTGCCCAACTGCAAGCCATCTTGGTCTCTCGGTGGTAAAATGATTATTCACGGGTTGTTTTTACGGGTAGATTCTTGTCGACTCGCATCTCTGTTCGGCTTGGTTCTGATCCGGACTAAATCCAGGATTCTGAACCTCCCATGTGTGCCTCGGAATATCGCTAACAAATCCGTGACATCCGAGAGCCCTTCAATATATTATCACGCCTCTGCGCGCTCGCGCTGTTGGGATGAGAGTCATGAAATATTGTCTAGAAAGGAGGATCCGAGAAGGTAGGTATATGCAAACGGTTTCGGAGTTGCTGCCATTTTTGACTCAGCAGGTGATTGAACACGAATGTGCGTTTGACTGTCGAAGATGAGAACTGACGAAAGCGTAACTACGGGTTGCTCGGCTCGACTCAGCGTGGGGCTTACGACATCTTGATGGCCGACAATATCCCCGCATTTTATAGTATGCAGTATAATAGCGCGGTACGAAGTGTAATTGTGGAAGTTTGTACCATCGTCGATGGTTTACTTCGGCGTGGAGACATAAGGCGGGAGAAGTAGCGTAGGTGTGGGGTGGAAAGGGGGGGAAATAGTAGTAAGGAAATACCTCTGGGTGTCAGACAACTCACATCCTGGGCCAACATCTCCAGGGTGGCATCGTCGTATAACCAAGGCTAACAAGATTTCGTGTATGTAATTGGTTGAGTATTAAATTGCGTATTCTAAGGTGGAACTGGAAGGAAGGAAGGAAGGAAACTCGAAGGAAGAGAGGCACTACCCGCCAGGACCCGGAATTGGAAGGGGAGATGTAATGGCTGTGGGTAGAGGATCATTTAGTAACATACTGTACTACCGTCACAGCTAACGCGGACTGCTCCCTGCAACCCTTTCCCTGCTGCTTATACATCTCGTCACCCCTACCCCGTCCTGAGACTCGGAATCCGCAGCAGCCCTTGTCTTCGGGGGCTACTTCCAACTTCTGCTGCTTAACCAACATCCTTCGGCATCATGTGTCTCAAATATCTTCCGCCAACTTCCCCAGATTCTTTTTTCAAAAACTAAATCCTTTAAGATTCCATTCCTTTCCAGCTCTGATATGAATGAACTTCATCATGTCAAACGTCAAACTTCAAATGTCACCATGTCAAGCCTAAAACTGGTACTTCAACAACTATCATACCAAAGTTTCTCATATCCAGGACCAAGTTTCACAGAATACGACGATTTGGACAACCTACGATAAATGGATTCATTGGAACCTGTTGGTCCTACTTTATGCACACATGTTGCGTCCCGGTGAGATGATTTGGATACAAATTGGCTTTTGGAGAGAGGAGAGCGAGAGAGAGAGAGAAAGAGAGAGAGAGGTTCAGTTAATTCCTAAACGGTCAATTAAGCAGCGTGTCTCTAAATTGGCGAACCACCTTTACAGGATATTAACTCTGGCGTGCAGGGTTTCGGAGGAGCCGAAGATGGGAAATGTGGTACCTTATACGTAAGGCGGAGGATCTCTGCAGGCGGGCCTTGTAACGACGGCAAGCCAATCTAGCCGAGAAGGCTGTCGCGTGGTATGCTCGGCCAATAAACGGTAAAATCACTAAACTAACTAGTTTGGGCTACTCCGCTTCAGGTTACCGGGACGAACTACAATTCGTCCCAACCCTTTCCAGCTGTACCAAACGCGTCTCCGCCCAGCCCAGTTTCTCTGTCCCTGCGCCCACACCCTTACTAACATTTAATTAACCCAAGACGATGGACGAGGGACTGGCCAAGAGAACACTTTACGCATTCGATATCTCGCTTTCATCAATTTATCAACCTACGAGGAACAGTGCGTTCCACTGTTCCACTGATTGTGAGCTTTTTATAGTCCAAAGTCCAACTTCAACTACTCTTATCTCAGATTCTACATGAAACGAATTCGATTTTAGGTACAGGAATTTGAGTATTGGCACTTCGGTTTTCGAAAGGCACTGATCGAGTCACTGCTGATGTGATTTAACCGGATCTTCAGCATTTCATCGAAGTTCAATTCCTAATGTCTCATTTTCTGAACAGGGTGACTCTGAAGAAAGACATTCAAGATTCTTATACTGCACTAATGTGGGAGGAAGTATTTTTTTGTTTCTACCATCAGTAAGCTGAGCTTACCAACAACTGATCGTATGCGTGTACAAATAAGTTGTAAAAGTTTAAAGGAGTTGGATTGACAAATGGTTTGAACACATCAGAAGTGTTTGCATAATTTGTAACGTACGCTGCTAGCCCAACCCTGGTTGTTACATGTATCCGTGAATATTTCTTCACCTCTGTTGTCAGAGTGGGAACTTTTTCGTAATCGTCTGATCTGAAATCGTAAGGCCGAAGAATAAGGGGTGGAAAAGTAAGCATCGCAGGGGAAAACCCATCGCTCGGAAAAGTAGGAAGAACAAATATCTCAGCTATTTATCGAAGTAAAGGAGTTTCCAAGACAAATACCCACCGGCTTTCGTCATCACTCGATCTCTCGTGTTCTCTTCTCTCTTGTCTCGTTGTCTTCTCTGTTCTCTCTCTCTCTCTCTCTCTCTCTCTTATTCCTATCTCGACTTGAAAACTGACGAAGTTTATGAATCGCTACCGATAATTATCCCGGTTTTTCCCCCAAACCCCCCTTCCGGAATGAGGTGAAAAATCATTCGACCTTTGGCTGGTCCGCTTCCTCGACAAACTTACACTCAAAATTTTCGTTTGTTCCGCGCTTAGAAGGCCAATGTTTGTTTCTGTGGTGGATTTCCGGAGAACACGGGAAAATTCGCCGTCTGCTGAGGTAGACTTTGCCGCACGCTTTATAAGTCTGAAAACCGACGAGGATGAGTAAGAAGAGGAGGAGGAGGAGGAAGAGGAGGTGGAGGTAGGTGGATGAAATTCCCCAAGGCAATAGCATGCCTTGTTTAACTAGCCTTTTAATTAGAATCGCTTAAAAATTTACCTCTATACACCAAATACATCCGGGGCTCCTCAAAATTTCTCCGTTAAACCTACGCCGCCAACGCGCCGCTTGGCGAGCCACGATTATTATTCTGCTGTAAACACTCCCTTTGTCCGTTTCTATTGTGGCTCGTATGTAGCTGCCTCGTATTTACCGCAATACGCCTACAGTGCAAGCTTAAACGTCACGCATCCAGAACTCGGTCGTTAACATATTGCGTCTGGTAAAAAATTTCGCCGATTTTCAAAGCTTCGGGTAATATTTTTCGAAGCTTTTTGAGTTACCACCCCAAAAAATAACTCTGCCAAATTCAAGTATCCAAACATTTTTTCGAAAAGAATTGAGTTACAAATAAATGTTCAAATGTTTATTCAAAAAGAAATCTCGATTGGGGTGTAAAATTTTTCTCTTCTCTTCTTCATTTTCGAAAATTTTCAAACGTAGGAATTTATTTTCAAGGCATTATTTTTCAGAGGCACCTACATGGCTCAGGGAGATTTTTTCCCAGGTCGTTGAATAGACGCGAAAGGACTTTGTTGAGTTTTTAAAACAATACCGTGCAGAGCTGAGGCTACGGCTTGGGATCGAGTTATTTACGAGGGTTTTAAAAAAATAAAAGTGCAAAAATATTCTTTTAAACAATCACACGTTTACATATAAACGTATATACATTCGACCATTCCCCCCGAATATATGTATACATATCTATGAACTCGTATAAAAATACGAGGATGAGAAGCAACCACGTGATTAAACATGAAAAAATTCGATTTTAAAAAAATTGTCAATTTCCCTTAAATCCGGGACACGTTTAGACGAAACGTTTCCAAGTCCGTAGAAATTTCAGCGATTTTATTGGATTTATTCAAGCTTTGAAAGGTGAAAAAGTTTAGCCCTAAATAAAAAGGGTTGTCACCTAACCGGGCGGGTTTCTCGCCGAGAGGGTGAGTGGTGGGAAAGTTATTTCTTACAAAAAGTTTAGAAGAAACGTCGAACCGAATACAGGGGACGAGGAGAAGAGAGAAGGGCATACAGAAGGGTGGCGAAAATATGGAAGGGATATTATTATTAAATACGATTATCCAGGGGGGCTAAAAGTAAAAGTGAAAAGTTGGGGGCCAATGTGCATGGCCTCTTTTCCAAGGCTTCGTCCACGCCTCTGGCCTTTATTTCTCTCTCCTGCAGCAAAACTTTTACCCGATTAAGACGAAATGAATTAATCTTCATCCCTTACGCCTAACACCCGGTCGGTCGTGTTACTGCCAGCCGCAGCATCGCTCGAGACTTGAATAAATTCAAAAAAAGCAAAGGGTTCCTTTTCCCCATTTTTCCTTCATTTTTTATCCTTATTGTTTGTCAGTCTCTGCTGTTGGTATTTGCGAAACGATTTAGGGCAAAAAAATAATGAAATTGAGTATCGACTTCTAAACTGAGTCTGAAAAACAAAAAACAGGTGAAGAGGTTAAGTATAAAAGCTTCCATGCAATTCACTCTGCATAACTTCCCGCGCGTCAAATTTTCGTTGTATATGTATAACTTAACTGGGGAAAATTATTGAAAAATAAAAACGAACCATCGTGATTTAAAATCGAACGAATCTTCTAGACTTTTAAAAATGTTTCAAGTGTTTTAAAATGCAGCATCGATATCTAAGCTTAACAACTATTTATTATTCGAGCATTATTCTATTATTGTATTATTTTTAATAAAATCTTCGTAGCTCAGAAATACAATAATTTGAGAAATGGTCAATGTAGGAATATTGATTAAAAAAAATCTTTTCAAAGGGGAAAAAAATCTTACCTTTTACAGAGGCGCCGCCCTGTAAGAATCGAGCTTTATTGTCGCGTGTACATATGTCTGCACATATATACCTGCACGTACATATATGTGCACGTAGCTCAATGATGACCGGTCGTTTAACTACCCTCCGGTCCCTAACAAGTCTCCATCGCCACGGCATCAGCCCCGAGAGAGAAGCGAAAGAGAGAGAGAGAGGGATGGTGAGGGCGAGTAAGGGGGGAGAAATGGCAGAGGCGAGGAACTGCTGATCGGATAGTATTTAGCAATAAACTTTGATTTCCGACTGCTTCTCTACTGAAAGAAGCCCCTGATTTCGTCGGGGTTGCGAAAATTACAGTCCTAAAATTTCACCCCTCTCCTTCCGCCCCTTTAGATCTGCTCCCCGCGCACTTGAACCGGAGTTTTTAGTTCCCACACCCCGCAAAAAGGAAAATTCCACATCCCTCTATATTCGCAAGAGCTTTTCATTGATAAAGACCGATTAAACGCTCCGCAAACGGGGTTAATTATTCAACTGCGTCGAAAATTATAGGTGCAGCCAAAAAAAAAAGGGATAAAAAAAAAATAAAAAAAAAAACGAAGAGAAAGGCGTCGACGAAATCGAGGATTTTTCGTAAAATCAGAACTGACGTTTTTTTTGTTTTTTTTTCTGTCTTTCTTGTCCTCTTCGACGAGGGGGATGAAAATTTTTATCACTTTTACAAATTTTCTTTAAATTTCTTTTTTCCAAAAAGTCGGGATAAGAGAAAATTCTGTTCGTCTACCGTTTCAGAATGACTGCGAATAAGGATGAGAGAAGAGTTGAAATATGAAAAAATTGAGGAGAAGGAAAATGAACGACGATATATTTGCTCAATCTTTGGGGCTCATTGATTGGGGAGGCAAAACGTGGCTCGTATCGGCAACGCCACACTCAAGGTCCAAACAATAGAGACGCCCTTTCCCTCGGTTTCCCCGGATCGTTGCCTCTCCCCGTATCCCCATATAATTGCTTTCGTAGCTCAGTGAACGTTAAATATTCCATACTTTGGCTTCACGGTTTTCAGCTCCGAGGCTCCGAGGCTCCGAGGGCATAAACGTACCTCCTCTACCTACCGTAATACGTACGAATGAGAAGGAAGAAGGGGAAGAGAGAGTAACCAATTCGATTCTTCGTTGAAACAATCGGGTAAATACTAGTAACTTCGCCTACCCCGAGGGAAGGAAGAGCCTTTATTTTATTTCGAACCGGGGGTTAAATAATACCTACCCACCCACCCACGTTCGAATCAAAGTCATGATATATATTATATATTATATCCCTGACTATACGCAATGGCTGATCGTTATTACAATACGTAGTATAATCAACCCTGTTTATTCGAAATCGATCATTTTATTCGTCCTTCTTTATTTCAAACATACCACAGCGAGTATGAAGGCGAAACAAAAAGAAATATATCAATATGTAATGCCACCATGTGACACCATGGAGTCACATGTTTTAGGATTACTTACATATTATAGAGTACTTAGGAGAGATTCTTTGACGAATAATTTTACTTGGATTAGGTGGTTTCCTACGATTTCATATGATTTCTCTTAATTTCTAAGATTTGATGTGATTTCTTATAATTTCTGATATTTCCTGTGATTTCTCATGATTTCTCAAGATTTTTAAGATTTCGTATAATTTCTCTTGATTTATAAGATCTCGTACGATTTCTCGTGGCTTTCCGTGATTTGTAAGATTTCGTGTGATTTCTCATGATTACTAAGATTTTCTATGATTTCTCATAATTTCTTGGGATTTATAAAATTTCGTATGATTTCTCATGATTACTAAGATTTCGTATGATTTTTCATGATTACTAAGATTTTGTATGATTTCTCATAGTTTCTCGTGATTTCTTATGATTACTAAGATTTTGTATGATTTCTCATAATTTTTTTGGAATTCACAAGATTTCGTATGATTTCTCATAATTTCTCGTGATTTCTAAGGTTTCATGTGATTTCTCATGATTAATAAGATTTTGTATGATTTCTCATAATTTCTCATGATTTCTCATGATTTCCAAGATTCTACATGATTTTTCGTGATCTCTGAGATTTCTCATGATTTCTCGTGATTTCTAAGATTCTACATGATTTCGCGTGATCTCTGAGATTTCGTATGATTTCTAATAATTTCTAAGATTTCATATGATTTCTCTTGATTACTAAGATTTCCTGTGATTCCTCATGGTTTTTAAGATTTCAAATCAGTTCTGAAAATCACAAAAAGATTTCTGTAATCCTTAATGATTCCTCAGGACTGTAATGATGAGAATGATTACTAATGCATAATATTATTTAAATATTACTGATTTCAGTATGACTTCCGAGATGAAGAAATCATTTCGAAGGTATTACCATCACGTTTCCTTGAATGAAACGAACCTTGTTATACAACGTGAATGTATAAAAAATTACATCAACCCGATCTCTGATCCGAATAAAAAGTGTAAAGTGAATTAAATATTTCTCAGTTTTTGTCCTCATCCCTTAAAAATATTTCCTCATTATTTTCTCTCTAAAAAAAAAAATCAAAAATCAAAAATCCCTCGAAGATCGATGAGGCATATCGCGTTTAGGATTAACTACTTGATTAACTTGTTGAGTCCGTATAAATTTTGGGGGTAAAAAGTGATGATGAACCCTTTAACCTGACGGCGTATATAATATAGCATGAAATACATTATAGATATGTCGTCTGTGCGATATATAAGAGAACGCACCTTGGCGTTTCGAATCACCCTGCAGTAGCTGAAGATGGTCCTCGGGGGATGAAAGAGGGAAGATTTCAGGAGCAGTTAACTACTCGCCGGGTACAATGGAGGCCTGGCCTCACCGCCGGATAGCTGTCTCAGAGCTCAATTCACTCTAAAGACTTCAAGACGATCGCCTATTGTCTATTCTTCGCGTTATGAGAGCCCGGAACTGACTCCCCCGAGTGTGAGGAGATGAGAGAAGAGGAGAAGAGAGGAGAGGAGAGGAGAGGAAAGGAGCCTCGAATCTTTATGGTGGTCTACTGCCATCTAATTAGCCCCCCGGCGTTTAACGGACTATATAAATAAATTAAACCTCGTTCAAGATTTTTTCTTCTTCCTCTTATTCCTCATCTCTTCGTTTTTTTTTTTTTTTTTTTTTTTTTTTTTTGCTCATCGCGTGTGTGCAGATTCACTTGCTTCGTCTATTCCATATTGTTCCTCTCTTATTTGTCAATTTTAAATATGACTGGTTTTTTGTTGAAATTATTCTTTCTCGGATGCATTATTAGAAAAGGAAGAAGAAAAAAAAAATCTGAATTTTATTTCAAAATTCGGTTACGATAACGATCCGAATCGGTAAATCAAACACTGATCAGAGTCCGGTGAGAGAAAAAAAAAAATTCAAACCACCGAAAAGCAGCTAATTTTGAGGGATAAAGTTTTTTTAAAGTGAATAATCGAGAAGCGCTAATTCTCAAACGTGCGACAAAGTAAAATGGAAAATAAAAAACGAAATGAATCTAAAGTGTTACGATCACGAAGTGTAAGAAGAAGAAAAAAAAAAGAAAAGAAAAATTAAGA
This sequence comes from Diprion similis, assembly GCF_021155765.1. NCBI lineage: Eukaryota > Metazoa > Arthropoda > Insecta > Hymenoptera > Diprionidae > Diprion > Diprion similis. The sequence goes on from NC_060114.1 coordinate 19,337,920, forward strand.
AAGAAAAGAAAACGACTGAGTAAGGCGACAAGAAAGAAAGAGGGGAAAAAAAACCTGAACATAGAAAAAAAAAAAAAAAAGAAAAGAAAAAAAAAAGAAATCGAAAAATAATGAGAAGCGGGTCGAGGAGATTTTTGAGACGTCTCGAGGAAACAGATGGTCGATTAGATACCAAAAATTAAGCCAGCCACCCGGCGTGGAAATACACCCGTTAAGAATCAAGAAAAATGTGTATTAATTTTTCAAGTTTTTTAATTAGCGAATGTCTCAGGCTACAGCGGGGACATTTATATCAGACGGAAGGTGAGAGGAAGGAATTAGGAAATAAGGAACGAGCACGATTCTCCCTTTTTTCTCCTCCAACTTTCTCTCACACAATGTCCGCCCAGCAGTTTCTGTCCTTCTGATTCAACTTCTCCTTGTGCATCGGATTTACGTACACACTTGCACTTGCACACATGCATCGGAGTGCGCATTATAATCTCGGGAAAGCCGCGCTGCGCGCTGATTAATAAAGAGAGGCTTTTCTAATTGGCAGTAAGCCGGTTATTAAGCGTCAAATAATCACAGCCAAGAGTGGCAGCCACGCGTCGATCTAAGATTTATACGATTTAATTTTACCCTCCTCCCCCCGATATTCCACCCCTCCGTTAACTTAATTATAGATTACAAGTACAGAAGCTCTACGTTATATAGTTCGAAATAGATACAAGCTAATGAAAATTAGCGAATGCGCGAATAGTTCAAGAGTAGAAAGAACAAGTTTTTTTCAATTAGTCGATTCCTGGCAAAAGATATAGAAGATTTATCGAGTTTTCAGTGATACAGAGTCAGACGAATGAAGTTCTTCTTTTGTTGAATAGATCGCATATGAATTTCTTAAAGAAAAAAAAAAAAGAAAAGGTGATACGAAACAGTGATTTTTCCGCAGAATCCAAAATCGAAAAACCAAACTAAAAGATATTTCAGACTGTTTGTGAAATTGATTTTTTATTTCGATATTCAAACGTACACCTGATACATAGACATCGTTTTATTGTCAAGAGTACAAAAAGAGAAAAAGAAAAGAAACGAATTAAGAACCAAAGAGAGAGAGAGAGACAGAGAGAGAGAGAGAGAGAGCGAAGGAGGGAGGACGGGCGTAAAAGTTATGATAAAGTTTTGACAGGTGCCGGGTCTTTGACCAAAGTCGGCGATGATAGATTGTTTAAACCTTTTCAGTTCGGTCATTCGGTTGAGAGTAAAATAAGGAGAATAAAAATAAAGTAAGAAGCGAGTAGAAGGGAAATAAGAAATAAAAATAAAATAAAACAAACGAAAAACTTGCGAGAAAAAAGAAACACAAAAAAAAAGAAGAAATAAGAAAAATTAAAAAAAAAAAAAAAAAAAAAAAAAAAAACCAACAGACTGAGGAGGAATGCCGAGACTCTTAGCATCACGCGCAGCATCGTTTCGGTGCAGCAGGAAGAAAAGAAAAGTTTACGCTCGGTCTTCGGGGAAAAGTTTTCTTGATTTAAGATTTAACGCCTTTAATAGATTAGCCGTTTGTTAGCAAAGAAGAAACGGAGGATGAGGACGCGGGCCAAAGGCCAAAGAAAACTAAAATGAATAAAGTGGAACGAAGTGAAAAGACGTAAAAAAAAAAAAAAAAAAAAACATTTTCCTCACTCAAAAACAAACGTCGGAAAACTTTCAATTTTTCTTCTACCAGATCGACGTTTTTCCAATTCACACGTCAATTTTTCCAATGAAATTTATAACGGATAAAATCCTGCACTGCAGATTTGCAATTTTCTTCGCGACAGTGTCAACAATTAAAAATTGTAGGGAAAAATCTTCGAAAATTACAGAGAAAAATTAATATATCCGGGTATCAGTCCTAAAAATGGAAGAAGTTGATTATAAAAAAAAAAAAAAAATGAATTCGATCGTCGCAAACAAAATAATTTGAATTTTTCGAATTGAAAGAAAACAAAAATATTTATAATTGTAACATTTATTCAGGCGTGGCATGGATCGTTATCGCCGTGTTTCCACGGCTAAAAGCACAACAGGTAGTTGAAATATATATATACGAAGGTTACGCAACGTCATCGACGCGTAGCTGCTGCCGCATGCTGTCTAATTGTAAGGTTTATTCAGCGTTGTTTCGTATCAATACAACTGCATTTAATACACCAATAGTTATCGGTGTATACAGAATGAATTCCTAACGATTCAACGATCCGAAGTTTGCTACAATTTAATGCGCATGCACTGTAATCCGAGATCAGCTGTTTGCCAGAGTGATCAACCGTAATGAACCTAACCTCAAAAATTTTCACAGACGTCACCAGCAGTTGTGCTCAACCCCGTAAGGTCTAAAAAATTTTGAGGTTACGTACATCGCGACGAACTGTCGTCTGAATTTATGACGGTTGGTCATCCTGGCCAACAATTGTTTCTCGGATTGAAGCGCATGCGCGTTGGGTTTCAAAAGACGACGGACCACGCATAGACACGCAACTTTACACCGGACAGGTTACGCCATTAATGTAGAGAGTGATAATACCGACTCGCTGCACTGCGTGGATATTTTCAATTGCACGGCACGGTAAAATTTTTATCCACTAGAGCTGTAATTCACCTTTCGGGAATTAAAAACGTCGGTACAACCCTGGAGGTTATAATATGAGACTATGCATGAAATTTCAAATTCGACCTACATTTTTTAACCGTTTTTCATTGGGGTTCTTCAACGAGTTTAAAAATAGGTGAACATTGACAAATTTTCTCCGAGCAGTTGTTAATTACATGTCGTCTGGAGGCAAGAGTGAATAAATACAATTTCTGAAAACTCGAAATGCACGATACAAAAACAAAATAACAACTGAGAGAAGAAGATGAATATCATAAAAGTTGATTTTGGGAAATTCGTTCAATTTCCTTTTTCAATTTTCGAGTTATTATTTATTCAGTATAAATTTCGTACTAGCTTGTTTTTTGAAAAACGATTCACTTTCTTCTTTTCTCGTGTGTTTTTGTGTTTTTTTTTGTACTTTGTTGTTTGTTTGTGTTATTTTTTTTTTTCTCTCTTTTTTCTCTTTAGCACACAACGTGGTTGACGCAAAGATAAAATTTCCTGGGAGGCAACACGAGTCTGTGGTCTGGCTTGGCACGATAATATTGTTTGTGTTTATTTAGTAAATCATTTTATCTGCTGAGCAGCGAGAAGAGATGAGGCGAGGAGAGGAGAGTGGAGGAGAGGAAAGGAAAGGAGAGGAATAAATGTGTTGGTAATTCGTAAACACAGACCCCCATACCTCTGCTCAAGGTAGCAAAGCTTATACACCGCGTTCCAAAAACCCGTTTCCGAGGATCGGGAATTGAAAATTTTTATCAATTTATTCCATCCCATCATAATACCAATTAAAAATTAGATAATTATTTATTAAAAATAATAGAATCGATGTAAAAAAGGTTCAATTTTTTCTCTCTCTCTCTCTTTGCTTTCTTTCTTTTTTTTGTTTTTTTTTTTTTTTTTTTACAAATATCGCAAATTCGATCAAGTTTAAACTTTCTTCATTGCGCAGATTTTCGCAAAGTTTTTTTTTGCAAATTTTTCCATTTTCTCCTTTGTTTCTCTATTTCTTCGTGATACCAGACATATTCAATCCGTTCAAGCTTTTAATCTACCTGCCGCGTCTCTCTTTACTTTTCCGTTTTTCCTTCTCTCCCCCCCCCCCCCCCCCCACTCCTCGCCCTTTTTCCCGCGCAGCGCAAGATATTCCTATACATGCATACATACATAGCTATAACATACCCACATCTCATATTCGTAAACCAAACATTCTAAAAAAGTTCCTTTTCCATTTGATCGTTTGCCTTCGCAGTGTATTAAACCCACCTTAGCACACATACCTGGACCGCTATAATATGATCATCACTCGTTATTCGTGTATTTACATGCATATATATATATATATATACACATGTAAGTATATGTACGTGCACGGGTCAATTACATATGTATCTATGCATGTATGTATGTGTAAGGCTTACACATCCAGCGTGGAACACTTGGCGATAAAAGGCACGACGAGGCATCGAAAACGCGTCTTTACTTTACTGAGGTACATAAAAAAAAGAAGAAAACAATAAAAGAAATGAAGAAAAAAAATTCACCGAAACGGTTATTCCTGTATGTGTATGTATAATATATTTTACCGGATTTGTTAACTTTTCTCCAATTAAACGCGACTGCGGTGTTTATACATTACCAAAGACCCAATGTTAAAATGTTTAAAAATACGCAATGAAATTTCGATAAAATTTTTACAACGAGAATTTAGAAAGGCGAGAAAACTTTCGAGACAATTTTTTTTTTTTTCTCTTTCTTTCTCGTTTTTCTCTCTTTTTAATGAAACAAATAATTTTACAAGACTTGAATCCAGTCGAGTGGATATCGATTGAATAAATTTATGATTATGAATCGACAATTTAAGATCGTGATGATAATTATTTGTATGAAAAAAGAAATGACGGAAAAAAAATGTTGAAACGAATGCAGGAAAATGAATTTTTTCAGATTGCAGATTTTGCAGATTTTTTTCAAGTTCCTCAATAACTTCGACAACTTGTTTTGACGAATTTAAAAAATATCTTGATAGATTGAAACATCGAATCTCCCTGCAGTAATTTTCTAATCCCTGATAGTTTACTGTTCGAATTTTGAAAATTTAGAATAAACTTGAGCCAAAGCGATATGGCGAAGTTGCTATTTGCGATTATTTCACGAGGCATGAAGAAGTACGGATTTAAACGTGTCTCTGTTGGTATTGTCACTTCGCAATGCGTCATCTGGTGGAAAAAAATCAAACTAATGCAATCAAGCTGACAGCTGACCGTTAACTGTGTTTTTTCGAGTGTAGATAGTAGAACAGGCATAATTATTGATAACCTTTAATTAATTTATATAACCCGAGTAATTTGGAACCTCAAGAATTACAATTGACCTTCATTAAAATTAAAAATTTAGGTTATGTCGTGATAAAATAGCGCCGACAACGAGGCTCTGACGTCATGAGGACATTTTCCAATAAGGTACGGATGATGCTTCGTATTACACACACACTTTCAAGCGGAACTGACTTTCTCTCTCTCTCTCATTCTCCCTAGCTTACATGTATAGTCATATAAGCACGTATTTCATACACACGCGCGTTTCGTTCCTAGACGCCTAGCTTCTCAATTCTCTGCAAAAGCGTTTCCACCCCTTTCCACCCCCGTTCTTTGTCCCCCTCCCTCTGTTCCCATCTCGCTGTCTATTCCGCACGCGATAATACAGAAAACCTTCTACTGTGTACGCGATCTGTTAATTCGGTTTACGAGCTCCGTCAAGAATATGAAATGAGAGATCCTCTTCCTTCTCGTCTCCTTCTCTTTCCATCTCTTTCCTTTCGATTTATATTGCTTATAGTATTAGAATCAGTTTTTCATATACATAGTTCCAATTTTCGCCACCAGAGTTCCGGAAACGCAAAATTTTTTTTACGCGTTAATCGAACGGGAATTTTATTTTTGGAAAAGTTTTTTTTCGTTTTCTGGAACTCTGGTGGCGAAAATTGGAACTGTATCACAGAATCACTATATTATATCTACTTGTATCGATAATCCATTTCGAAATTTTTAATCATCGAGGATCACATCAGAATATTAAAAAAAAACTAAATACAGAAGTTCGTTGAAAAAAAAAAAAAAAAAAAAAAATTAACAACATTTGATGATAATCTTTTTTGAAACTCTATAAATTCGATTTCTCTTCGTAAGAAAAATTCAATATTTTAATGCCTTTCTCTAATTCCGACAAATCTGCTTTTCACCACTCAACATCAAAATATGACACGAATCATCGTCGTCGAAATGACTAAACAACAACTTGACAATCGATTTCAACAAATCGTTGACAAGATTATAAATCGAACGATATCCAAACCGAAAAAATTCCACCACCCAATACGATATGAATATCGAAAAATGACGTAACCTGATGTGAAAAAAGCTCCGTTTCTCGTTCGTCCTATTAGCGTATTATAATAACCGGGTACCATTAGGTGTCCGTAATTTTTTCACAGCCAGCACGAATGTAAGACACTCGAGTTTACGCAGTGAAAGAAGCAGCAGCAAGCAAGAGAAAAAAAAATTTTTAAAAAAAACTAAAGAGAAAAAGCAAAACCAGGATTGGGGGGGGGGGGGGGGCACAAAAAAATCACTCTCGCCACGCAGCCGCATGTGTGGGGTTTTTTTTTTTTTTTTTTTTTTTTTTTTTTTCGTCATCATCAAGTGGTACAAGTGATTCTGAAAATTTCGATGTATGATCGAGAAGCTGCGAACGGTGTTCTCGCCGTGAGCGAGAGATCGGATCGGTTTAATATATCTGCTAGCGGTGATCTCATCATTAGAGTGTTTGTTTATTTGAAAATAAATACATCGGCTATTTCGGCATAATACCCAACCAACGCCGGCTACCCATTCACCCATATTACTACACTAGCATCCACCCATGTATCCTGCACCTCATCTCCAATCCTATAAGCGTTTGCCCAGCGTGGGTGGTGGTTGGACGTCGATGTATGTATACATATATGTGTGTATATATATATATATATGCATGTATTATATACAGTGTACACAAGTAAAATCGGTCCGCTCTCGCGGTTTCGGGAAATATGCCCAGTGTATACAACTGTTTGTTTCCAATTTCCAAACATTTTTACAGCGGCCAGAGATTTTCGTATATATGTATACATATTATAGACATAGACGGAGAGCTTTCGCGTGTACATTTTACACGTAGACACACGCGCACGTAAACGCACACGCATATATATACTGCATCGATTTGTTTGCCATCAAAACACGCGGACGCGGATCACGTACTTGTATATCTTATACCCCGTTATATATCCACCCACTGTACGATATCACTTTTGTTTATGAATTCCCAAAATTTAAATATAAATTTCTTTCTGTAAACTGTTAAAACCTACCGCCAAATCCACTTCGCACCATTCACCGAAATCGCTTCGCTTCTCGTATCTATATACATATACATATACATACACTTTCCAACCTTTCGATCATTGACCGAAATCTAATCTCTGTGAAGAAGCCGTTTTATTTGAAGAAGGAAGACGAAGAAAATAAAAACAAACAAACAAAAGAAAGCGTAACGTAATTGGGCAAATAATTATGTTTCGATAATTTCCTTGACAAGTTTGAGGTTAAGTGACTTAGCGCTCACGACTCGCCGATTCGATAGTCACGATCAGAAACTTCGAGATGGCGCTGCGGTAGCGTTCGCTCATTTATATCCATTTATAGACCGAAATCGAATCTCTGAGCAGAAGCTGTTTGATTTAAAGAAAGAAGACGAAGAATACAAAAAGAAAATAAAAACAAACAAACAAAAGAAAGCGTAACGTAATTGGGCAAAGAATTATGTTTCGATAACTTCCTCAACAAATTTGAGGTTAGGTGACTTCGCGCTCACGACTCACCGCTTCGATAATCACGATTAGAAACTTCGAGATGGCGCTGTGGTAGCGTTCGCCCATATATACCTGTACCTTTCCCGTCTACCTATCCATGGCTATAACGTTTGCCGGCAGGAACGGCGCTATAAGCTCAGACAGTGGAACTTAATTAAAAGCATGCACGATGATTATTTGCGGAGGAAGGCTCAACGTTTATTTTAGAAATTGCGTACCCTCCTATTCCCCCCCCTCCCCCCCCCCCCCCCCTCCTCCCTCTCCGAACCGTCTACCATCGTTCGCCAGTTCGTTCGGACCTGTACGGACAGACGAAAAAGCTCAGTGAAGGCTCGACAGGAGGGACGAAGGAGGAAGAGAGAAAGGTAGAAATAGAGACGGGGAAGGAGAGAGGTGTTGTATAGGTACAGGACGATTTATACACTAGTGGCGAAGGGGGGAAGGGGGAAAGGGGGGAGGGGGGGGAGGGGGTATGAAATATACATAGCATAGAAACGGAGAAAAGACTCGATTGTTTTTCAACGATATGTATCAACTTTCTATGCAGATTTCAAAAATAACGCGGGAGAATTTGAAAATTTATCAACTTATTACCGATCGTGAAATTCAGGGGTTGCGAAGCCACCAAAGAGGTGGGAAATAGTAAATAAAAAATTGTTTCTTTCTCCAACTCTCTAATTTTATCTTTCTATTCCTCTTTCTCTCTTATCGTTAGGACCAATATCGTTTCCCGCGCAAAGTTCTTACATTTTTGTCCGTCGGTTCGGCGGTTTGTGTTGTTATTCCAAGGGATTGTCTTCCATCCCCTTCGCCACCCCACCCCACCCCTCCTCTCCCCTTCCCACTCCATCTGCCCATGTGCTTAGAGGACTTGTAAAAACACGTGCGTACGCACATACAAATATATACGTATACGTATATGTGTATGCAGAACAACCCCGTATACAGGATTGAAAAAAAAAAAAAAAAAATGAGACGGAAATAAAGGTCAGAGTAGGGAGAAAAAGAAAATAGAAGATGAAAAAATAAAAACAACGAATAGAAATAATAATAATAATAATAATAAAAAGCAACAAGATTAAAGAGAAAAAAAAAACAACAAAAAAAAAAAGAAACAAATAACAGAGCTGAACGAGACAGAGGGAAAAAGTGAGATCATTGTCGGGACGCGAATGAGTACATATAAGGGTTGGATTTACACCCCTTCAACTTAATTCTCCTTTTCAATAGTACAGTACATACGCACACAATATACCTCGAGTTTAATCCTCGCACACTCGTATCGAGGATTTTTACATACAAGCATAATATGCAGGCTTGTGTGATGGTATAATGTACTTGAATAAGTATATACATGGATGATAATTTTTATCATATTCATATAGGTATAATTTGTTTAACTTCTACCGGTTATGATAGAAAAATACATGATTCATTGGTTCCTGGTGTATATATTTTTTCTTCTTTGTTTTTTATATAATTATTTTTGCATTTTGTTGTTGATCTTGGAGGTGATCGAATCGCTCGCTGTGCATCAGCAGCAACAGCAGCAACGGCAGCGATGAAAAGATGTACACATCGCGATTAAAATAATACAAGAACAAACAGTATCTTTATTTTCGTTACTTTCATCGTCTTCGTTTGCTTGTTTTGTTTGTTTTATTTTTTTGTTTCTTTTTTTTTTTTTCTTTTTTTTTTCTTTCTTTCTTTCTTACTTACTTACTTACTTAAAGCCAGAGATCAGCGACCCGTGTATTTAACATATGTTACACATGTATGCCCGGGGTTATAATTATTTGAATAATAATAATGACGATTATTGTTATGATTCGAATATTGGTTTGCGCTACTGGTGCTAAAATGCGGCACGCAGGTATGTTCGTTCATACTGCTAAGAGAGAGAGAGAGTGAGAGACGGGGGGGGGGGGGGCGAAAAGTAGGATAGGGTAGCGGGGGGGGGGGTGGGAGGGGGGGGGATGAAGATAGGCAGAGGTAGAGAGTAGAGGGGCAGTAATAGTATGAAGGCAGAGAAAGAGAGGGAGAGAAGCAACGGCTAGAATAAACACATAGATGTTTTCTTTGTACGTCTAAACTAAACAGTCGGTGAGGAATCTAAACACAGACCAGAACCGAAATTCAATTTGGTCGCCGCCTCTTGTGTCATTTGTGTGTCTCCACCTTCGTGCAGACGGCAGCATCGCCGAAACGTCGCGGTGACGGCGGCGGGGGTGGGGGTGGGGGTGGTGCTGGGGCTGACTATCAAGGTGTACGCATTAAACGGTGCAGTATCATCGTCGAATCACCAATAATCCCTCCCCCCCGCACCCCCCCGCACCCCCGTCGCCACCCTCTCCGCGCCATATAACTAATAATTCGTGATGTAAGAATATGAGCAAGTTGAAAAGTTAGGTTAGGTTGACTTAGGTTAGGTTTAATTATTCTATAACAGGATAACCTGATCATGTTCATGCTCGGGCACATTGAGATAAAGACAATCTAATAGCTAGAAATAAATTTTTGTAAGGCATGAGCGATTTTAGCGTTGTTTTTTTTTTTTTTTTTTTTTTTGTTTTTTGACCCATTAATCGGGACTAAAGTGGCCGTTTTCAAACCGGCCGAGAGAAGCTGCGGACGTTTTTGATTTTTCTTTTCTTTTCTTTTTTTTTTTTTCTTGCCCGCTCATATTTTCCCAATATTTTCAAGAAAGTCATCAATAATTGAGATAAATTATGTTTATTTTTCTAATAAATTCGATTGACAAATATCTACCTATTATTTTCCTATCTGATAAGCGAAATTCTTTCAAATAATCCAGTAAGTATTATACGAGGTTGCCATGTCGGAAACCGGAAAAATCCATATATGCGGTACGAAAAACAGTATATTTCGATACCCTTTCCACGATATAGCTAATAATTCGTGATGTAAGAATGAGAGGAGATTGAGAAGTTAGGTTAGGTTGAGTTAGGTTAGGTTTAATTATTCTATGACAGGGTAGCTTGATCATGTTCATGTTCGGGCACATTGGGATAAAGACAAAATGATGGCCGAAAAATCAATTTCGTCGCACTTTCGATAATGCTTTCTCTTACGCTTTTAATTCTTTCGTCTTAATTCAGCCATTAGTGTACTAATCTAGTCAAGAATCTCGATAGGATCTCGCGCAGCTTATAACACTATGAAGTGATGAATAATGAATATATGGTCAATGAATTATATCAGTTGACGAATCAATCTGGTCAATCGATTCAACGATTTTTTATTCACGGCTATCATCTGTGAAGGAGAATCGACTGACAATTAATGAAATAAAACAACGTCGGAAAGAAGCTGGGATTAAATTATCTTAGTGAATCTAATCAAAGACGTGTGAAATCGCTATCCCGCTATGTCATGATACGAGTAACAATACCGATTGTTCAACAATCGTTGAGGATTGTATAAACCGTATAAGATATATAATACAGGTGATACACGACGATTGTAAACCGATGAGTGAAGAAAAAAATAAATAAAAATCAAAAAGAATAACAAGAACGACGAACAACGAATAGAGAAATGCGATGGAAAAGAACTGAGGAGTCGAACTGAAAAACGAAAATAAAGAAAAGAAAGAAAGAAGCAAATTGTCGAAGGCAGAAACGACAAGTTTGTGTGGAGAAGATTTGAAAATATGTTCAACAATCGTCACCGATGTTGATCGGTAGTTGTTTCAGGCGGAGTGTAATTCGCTGGACTAAAGCGAGAGAATTGAAGAAGGAGAAAAAGTGCGTCGAGCGAGGAAGTCGACGAGAGAGAAAAAATCGGCACAAACTGGCACCTCGTCGACGACGTCGACGAGAAGAGCGGACTGCGTCTAAACTCAAAGCAACTCGAGTCTCGAGTCAACCTCAACACCGTGCGTACCTCTACCTACACTGATAATGTTTACACCCGGTAACACGTATGTTTGCCCGCGATGCTCTCATGAGTTATTTCAGGTGGCGTTTACACATACAAGTTCAGTTTTTGTCACCGCAACGCGTCGTCCCGGCTCAACGCACGTTGGCCACGACACGGTGAGACATTGGGCTGCTCATGCATTTCGTAGGGACGGAGGGACGGAGAGAAGAAAGAGAGAAGGAGAAGACGGAGAGCACTTCTGCATATCGGTCCCTCGCCCTACTTCGTATACCCCATTTTTTTTTTTTTAATCTTCTGCTACTTACCGAGTCTCGACAGGCTTTAATACACGTGAGAATACGTAGCCAAAGAATGAAGACACCCTTCGTTAGCAAGGGCTACTTCGTACTCGATGATGAAATTGATCCGTTAGAATAATCGGTTGATATCTTAAACAATTTTTGAAAAGAAAATCGGTAAGGAAATCGGCAACCATCGCCTATTTTTTTTTTTTTTTTTTTTTTTTTTTTTTTTTCTCGTCACTGTAGCAGGAATCATCTGCTCCTATTTGCAAAAAAGCCGGTATAATTAGAGCTGATGCAGAACGGAAATCGGTAAGAAAATAAGAATTATTTTTTCAATAAAATTCGTTCAATTTCATGTTACATTCAGACTTTCATGTTTAGTTGCCAGGTATTTCATACCCATGATAAAATTGTATGAAAAAAAAAGTTGGTAAGAAAATCGGTAACGATTGTCGATTTATTGTTTTTGGTCCCGATTTCAGAGCAGTCATCTGCTCAATTTTCCAAAATTGATACCGCATGAACGAAATAAATGACAGAAAGTAAATAAATCGGTACGAAAATCGGTAACGATACGAGATTTATTCAAATTCTTTTCTTCCTGTCGGCTGCGCAACGTTTCATTTCTACCTTTTATTGGATCTTGGAAGAAAAATTGATACCGTATGAATATAAATGGAGACGGAACGGAAATCGGTAAGAAACTGAGTTTTATTCTATCGATATTTGATCCTGGCGTTTTCGGCTGATTTTCACAATTATTGATGAAATCGGAGAACGCGAAGAAAAATCTTTTAAACTCTATTGAACGAAAAGATGTAAAAAAAAAAAATAAATAAAAAACAATAACAAAGTAAACAAATCAGTAAGAAAATCGGTGACGATGATAAATTTATTTTAATTCTTTTTTTCTCAACGGCTGCGCAACGTTTCAATTCTTCCTTTTCTCGGTTCCCGGTCTTCGAGAGACGAGGGAAAGAGGGGGAGGCTGGGGATCGTGTTCGGAGGCTTGTATTACTTAACGGGGAAAAGTTATCTCTTGAATAATAGAAATTAATCGTGCCGACTCGACTAGCCAAGGCAGGCTGCAGCCCGACCCTCGGAGACCGAGAGAAGTCGGGACGTATACGAGGGACTTGATTCCCAGATTGTATTTGAGTACACAGCTGCTAAGGTGAGGTTTTAACAGCCGCGTTTAATAATGGAAGCAAAGCGCCGAATCGAATTCGACGGAGCTGTACGTGCGATCCTTCGTCACCGCGTATTCGTACAATAAGTATCAGAAAATATAAATATAACATGCAATCGAATGATAAAAAAATACCAAAAGAAAAAAAAAGTGTGTTCAACAAGCGGGAAAGTTCAAAATGAAATCCTAAGATACCGATTTACTGTATAAATGTAATTTTTTATCGTTTAATTCGTAGAAAAATTAAATTTTACTTTTTCTTCGTTTTAAAAAAATTCCTGACATCGGTATTATTTAACGGAAATGAGAAGAAAAAAAGAAACGGTTGTATTTGGGTGTAACAGAAGGTGCGATTCCGTTAATTTTCATGAAGATTTCTTTGGTCAGTTTAAGAAAAGAGATTTCAACGATATGGAGAGATTCGAAGCGAGGATCAACGTGAGATCGATTGAGTGAAACGAATTGATTTTGAAGAAGTATAAAGGAAGGGTTTGTAATGTGTCGAACGATGAAAGAAAACGGCCAGCGAGTAGAAGGAATAAATTTTATATAACCCCATTACGCCGTTATACGTACAATATACAAGGATGCGTTATACACCGGAACGGCAAATGTGTACACAAACTACAGGCCGCGTGAAGACAGAGAAAATACTTTCCCGTTGCACGTGAGAGTTAAGAATAGAAGTACACAGAAGCCGGTCGGAAAATGCCAGAGGGGTGAAAAAAGAGGTTCGCCTCTGCAGAAGTAGTAAAATCCCCGGCGAGCGTCTTTAGGCATTTCGAACAACAAATGTGATCAGCATTGAGAGTAAGAGAGAGAGATAGAGAGAGAGAAGAGACAGGATTATAAGTCGTTTTATACTTGAGCCAGCTGTGCAGCTTTTGCTTTTTATCTTAAATTCTGCCGTTCAATTAGAGTGGGAGGAAATTTTGTCATTTTCTTCGGCGGGCAATCTGAGAAAATGAAAATGAAAATGAAGGTGAATAAAAAGCCGCGGATGCACGGTATAAACGGAAGAAGACAAAGCCGGGAGAAGTGCCCACACCCCCTCTCCTCCAACTCTCTCTCTCTCTCTCGCTCTCTCTCGCTCTTTCTCCTTCTCTCTCGGCAACTTGATTGGAAGCGACATGCTATTTGCAATTTGCGTCTATAGGGGATGAGGGGGGAGGTTCTTCCCCGTTTTCCCACCGCCCCGCATGTGAACACATTTTATATTTCCTCATCTTCGATGCGGGAGCCGAAAGACGGCCACTGTAAGTTCGAGGTTATTACTTTTCCCCGGTGTAATATAGGCAGGTATAACACACGTTCGACTTCATCGAAACTCATATATATACATATTAGGGTGGCGCAAAAAAATCTACTATTTTTTTTTTTTTGAGTCTTGTGTGACGAAATTTTAGTTTTTGATGTTTTAAGAGCCCACTACAAAGGACAGGTCAAAAAACAAATTTTAAGAGGTCGCTCCAAATTTTTTAAAATATCAAAAATCGTCAAAAAATTAAATTAAAAAAATTATATTTTCAGTATTTTGTTTCATTTTTAATTCATGTCGTGGTGTACTGTTATCGATTCTTTCTTACTAAATTAAAGAAAAAAGATTTTATGAAATTTTAATATGAATATTAAAAGGTCGCTTGAAAAGATCTAAAGAAATGCACCAAAAAATTGAAAGAAAATTATGAGCGACCTTTCAAAATTCAAATTTTGAACTGAAACTTTCGGAAACTTATTTTTTTTTTTTTGTCTATAAAATTATACCGTAACGAGAAAAAAAATTAAAAAAAAAAAAATCGATTTTAACGATTACTGTATATATATATATATACACACACGTACATGTACATATATACATGCATAGGCACATCTCTTTCTCTTCTCCGTTAATTCTCTCCGTAGGATCTCGTCGACCGGAGCGACGGATACGGCTGATAAATCTTCTATCCGAAGGTGTGATCTGTTGTAAATAAATAAACGAGCTGCCAAGATTCGCGCCAGAGTCTCGAAGACGTCGCGCGGTTGTTCAGGATCAGCCAGGACCAGCAGGATTAGTTCCACCGTAATTGTGGCTTCTGGGATTGTAAATTATAAACAAGAAGACGAGCAGGTCTGCAGCAGCAGCAGCCTCTGAACCTCGGATGAACCTCTTCACTTCCTTGTTTCTCTCTCTCTCTCTCTCTCTTTCTCTCTCTCTCTCTCGCTCATTCCTTACGTTTCGAGATTCGTGATTATGTCGCGTTATCCCGAAAGCCAACTTTGACAAAGGTAGAACTCCCCGCAGAGTTCGGAGGAGGTCCAAAAGGGCGTGAAGTCAACGCCAGCAACGCTGGATCGCAAGCGATTCGCTTGTTTCTCCTATTTCTGTATAGATGCACGCACGTCTATGAGACCGAGAATCCGACGCGGTCGAACCCGTCAACAAGTTCCCGTAACAGTTACTGACCGGATATGCGAGGGTCGGAAGGTCCTCGCTTTTCAAACTTACGCCAATTTCTCATTGCAGTGTAATCTCGGAGTTTGATCTTACCGTGTGACTTGGGTAGGATTTATCTACTCGTAAAAAATACTCACTGAAAAGATTTTTGCAGAAACATATGTGTCCCTTTAACGAAATGAGAATGTGGATCGCTAGTCGTTGACTAATGATCATTTTGAAGTTGGTAACGTTATCGTTATTTCGACATTTTGGAACTGTTTGAAATTCAATGAAACGTAAGAAAATAAAATACACTTATATTTTGCAATCTTAGTTTCTTCAAAATCATTGTAAACATATGATAATAGTAATTTTTTTCTCCAGTGTTTGGTTACAACAACGTTACTACATTTAACTACGTAACAAATGACAACGGTATTCTAACCTAAAATCTTCGAGATGCCTCTTTAACAAAACGAGACCATGGACTACTAATCGCTAACTAATGACAACACCCTAAACCAAAATCTTCGATAAATCACCTCAGGATTTTGTTGGATCGAAAAACCTTCTCAAAAAAAGTTGTAGACGCATTTTTGATGGATTACTTTTAACTGGCAAATTACTGGAGTAAATTCATCGAGTAATAATCACGTAAATGCACGTCAATGGCAGACTTCGAATTGGTTTGACGAGTGACCGGATAGAAGAGTTTTCACAAACGTGAAGTCGAGAGTGTAATTGAGTGAAACATGAGTTCTCGCGTAGCTGACCAAATTCGGAATTCTTCGGAAGCATATATCTGAGAGCAACTAACGATGAGGGTACTTTAGAGTCGAGTCTTTGAGCTGCAGTACGAGCTGAAGTTGTTCTCTCTATCAGCGTTGCGCATATGATTAAATTTCCTTCCATAAAATGCGATGGAAATTTTCTCGATGTTAGCTTATGAAAACAGTCACTTGCCGAGTAAATCGCAGAGTGGAATAAGAATAAGGAGTAAAGAGAGAAAAGCGTGAGAAAGGAGATAAAAGAGGTGTGAAAAATGAAATATCATAATAATGATAATAACAATAACAGAACATCCGAAAGTCGTGGGTGAAGCGTTGTATATTGAAAATCTGCGAAAAGAACGCTTTAGAACCCATAAAACATTTGTTTCCCTCAGCGATGGTTTTTCTCCCGCCTTTTCCAAGACCCGATATTCCTATACCGTGTAACACTGCAGGGGAAAAAAGGGAAGGAGAGGGAGAGGGAGAGAGAAAAGCGAGGGACTCCAAAGTATATTGCATGCACAAACCGCGGATTTTGAATTGAATTTGAAATCAGGTCTCGATTTTATGGTCTACCGTAAGACTGGCGCCCTTTCAGACGCACCTTATACAAAGCTTTCCTTGTTTTCTGGTGATATAGAAACGAGTAAATTTGAAAAAAATTCCCTTTATCGTTTCAGGAAAGTTCTCTATCCCAAGTATAATAATGATAATAGTTACAGTAACACTCATCGTCACTGCAAACAATAGTCATAATCGATTGAATTGAATCAGTCAGTGTTGATTGCAGCAGCACGTCCACATGACACATGTTCACGGAAAGAAAAAAAATATTTAAGACCTTTTTTGGACTCAAATCTCACAGCAATTGACAACAAGATTTGCAAAATCCGTTAATAATAGTTACAAAACCATTAGTAAGAGTTGCAACATGTTTGGATAGATCTACCATAACTGATGTGGTAGTTTGAACTTGAAAATAGTTCTATCCATATATATATTCACCAGATTTAAGATTTAAATGAAATTTTTTTCCATGTACACATTCAAAACTAGCCAAGCAATTGGACAAGCGACAAAATCGTCTGTCCGTTGCATCGTTTCGGTATTAATATCTTCTCTGTTGTAACGACATTGGACATATTTCGTCACATGTGATTCGGAAGACATTAAAATGAGAAAGAAAAAGAGGAGAAGGAGAAGAAGACGAAATAAAATAAAATATTCCACTTCGGCGTGTGATAATGCATGAACGATTGCAGGTGTAGTTATTATTTAGTATCATAATTAGCAGCGGCATTAGCCTCGAGCACGGTGTGTCAAAATTCGAAGGGTCATCATCGGTGCATTATTTAATTATTACTCGTTATTCAATCAATTTCCAAATATGATAACGAGCTGTAGAATAGCAAGCATCGGGTTTCCTTTCATTTCATTCCCTCGATCGGTTTTTAATCGATTTTGTAGTCCGGGATCATGAATATACAGCTACCAACCTACCAAGCGTACATGTGTGATGCGGTGAAGTATATCGTGATATGGAAGAAAATGAAAAGAACTTTTACCTGATCGTTGGTCTGATGATCGTGGCCGTAGGATGCGGATGTGTCTCCGTTTGGGGTCGTTGAAGCAGAAGGTCTTTGGGATGTTGACAGGTTAATCGCACCGTCCCCGTCTTGATCATGATCCATTATGCCATCGTCCTGAAAAATAATGCAAGAAAGAACGTTCATATTTAATAAATTTTCACACATAACAACGATTTATCGATTCCTTATCTTTAAGGTAACGTGAAAAAATTATTTTCACCAAAAAAAAAAAAAATATCATTAATTAACAGGGAACAGATTTTCACTGAAGAAAGTCAAGGATATTATTAAACTCGTGCTTTTTAGCTAACGAAAATAACAATTACAAACGTATAATATTTGAACACGATTAAAATTTTCCTAATCAATTTTTACTGAACAATTATTCCTAATTTACAGTTTATTAAACTTTTTCCGCGACCGAATTCACCTGCTGAGGTGATCCCAAGAGGGTGAAGAAAAGTCAGAATTAAAACCATCGAGTGTAACGGTTTTGAACGTTTAAAAGCCCACATATGACAGAAACGATTGAAATCAGAAATACGAGAGAGAGAATCCGAAGCCGAATGAATTCAACACCAGTTCGGTTCATTCATGGATCATCAACAAAGTTTGAGATAGCTAAGAATGTGAAGTAAATGTAAAAAAAAAAAAAACGTACGAATATGTCGTCCAAGAAAGTGAAAGGAAAAAAATGCAAACTATATACGGATTAAAGAACGGAATTTACTTTTGGGGTGGAAGGACTGTACTGAATGTATACGTATGTGTATATATATATGCATATGTAGCTACAGAGTAGAAATGTTGAGAACGCGAGATAAATATAGAATGGCGAACGGGAGGCTGTGAAGCCGGTATGTAAGTATATACCCACCATATAGATATAATAATCGGTCGTAAATCAGGCTCAACATTCGTCTCATTGATAATTATTTCTCTTATGCATCCCATATATATATATATATTGTGAAAATCGAACCATGTGAGTGATAAAAAAAAAATGAATGTATCAAGATTTGTTTGTATTATAATAATACACGATTTTTGGGGTGGGAAGAAAAAAATGTAATAAAGAAAACGAAGAAAAAATATAAAAATAAAATGAATAAATAAAAAGTTGAATTAAGAATTTACCACACTGGAAAAAATTAAGGTTTAAAATAAAGATTCGCAATTACTTGATCGATCCTCCCATGTGTCGCCCCGTGTTCAATTAATCGATCACAATTGAAACGTGAACTGTCAAATACAATAATTTATAATCCAAAAACTTGCACAATATCTTCCACTCGTAACAGCACATGTCGTTCACTGTAGCGCATATGTATCTACGTAATAATACGCGGTAGACGTGTTAATAACGTGGCGAAATAATTATTGTATATACATGTGTGTATTTTTTTGTTTTCTTTTTTGTAAATTAGAAAGAAATAGTTAAGAATTGTCCTTTTGTTCGATATTTCATTCACACTTCAATCACGAGAAACAAATCACTCCGATATATTGAACTGGAGAAACTGTCGATTGATAAATGAAAGAAAAAGATTAGAAAAAAAGAAGAAAAAGAAAATAATAATTAAAAGTCAACCGACACGATTACAATTAATCACAATATTCTTCACCCGTTATTACTCTTGAAAATAATCGATATCCGAAAAAATCGATCGAGATAAAAAACGGGGACCTGAGAATCGCGGGTGGGTGAGGGGTGGGGAAAATCCGTTCCTCTCGTAAGTCAAAAGCTCTCGATTTTTCAGCCTCCAGCTGCGCAGCGGTTGGTTTGATCGGATCGTCTGATACGCGAGCTGGTTTTAAGGAGGCGATAACGCCGCGCGACGGTCACAATAAGTGTCGTCGAGTTGCGAGCACGCCGAGGTAGCTCTAAACACTAAACCCTAGAGAGCGCGTGGAGTACAAGAGAGACTCGAGAGGCGAAAGAACGAACGAACGAACGAACGAACGAACGAACAAACGAACGAACGAAACGTATGAAACGAATGGAGCAGGCAAGCAGGGAAGGCAGGCAGGCAGGCAGGGATGGCAGGCAGGCAGGCAGGCAGGCGGCGGCAGCAGCGCGGGGCTTGTTGTGTAAATATAAACAAATATAGTTGAAACCAACCAACAGGCCCGGTTGTGTCTGCCGCGCGTCGTCCTCCCCCCTCCCCACCTCCGTCGGCCTTCTCTCTCTCTCTCTCTCTCGCTCTCTTTTCCCCCACCGCCTGACGTCGTCATCGCCGACAGCACATTCACCGCACCGCCAAAATTTACCTCCCGATTTTAAATCCCTCCCCTCCAGGCCGTCGACAAACAACCACATCGGGCAACTCATGGATGGTGGATTCATGGATTCTTGGATGTATGGATGAATGACGGCCGAACGACGATCACCACCGACTACCTACTGACTGCCTTGACTCAACTACCCTCGGGCGACTCGACCCCCCCCCTTCCCCCCCGCCTCGTCCTCTTAGCCACGATGCCGAGTAGTTTAATATACATGCACCGAATGCCACAACTCGCTCTGCTCTTTTCTCTTTCTGCTACGATTATCTCACTGACTCACTGACTCAATGACTGACTGACTGACTGACTGACTGACTGACTGACTGACTGACTGACTGAAGGAATGAATCAGAGTTGCGTAGTAGTCTTGTAGTGCGATTGGCACGGGCTGGTAGTGAAAACAACTCACTATCTGTCATTTGGTGTTGATGTTGTTCGTTCGGTCGATGCTGCTGGAAGCTTCTTTATCGAAAGAGTCATAAAGATTTTCGAATAATTGGTTATGTAACACCTACAGTAGTGGCGACTCGGGTGTTCTGGATAATGAGAGATCAATCGTTAATCAAAGACGAGATTTACTCGAGACTGCGGTCGTAGATTGAACAATATTACTGATGTTGACCCGATCTTTAGTATCGACCGAGTTCTTTTTCCTAACCTCTAAAATATAAGAAAATAAAACTTTGAGACACAGACATATAAAAAATATACAAAAAACGATACTATTCAATAGATTTGAAAATCGGATCTTTATTAAAACGTTGATCGAAATGGAAATTTTAAAACGATTATATACATTATGAGTCATTTCATTAAGGATCTGAACAATTCTGCAGCGTTTAGTAAGCGTACGAATCTTGAGAAACGACGATGACGGAAGTATCGCTAGTTTTTCCTACAAACCCAATTTTCCTCTCCACTTCCCGCCAAATGAAACAGTTTTTCAACATCCATGCTGTGTACAATTCGACGAAGTTATAACCGAAAAAACGAGAATCTCACAGATCTTGGGATCTCAGGAATTGCTGCTCGCCGGCTGGGTGCGAGTTTCGTAAAATACCAACGAATGTATATACCTATACGTTTTATTTACCACTGCGTCCGGGCTTAAGGTTCGACGTTTATATAATAAATATCCGGTATACACACAGATGTACACCACACAATATACACACATCTCAGCATGCATGCCTTTACGAATTTTCTATACAATTCTTATTTCGTATTATTTACACACTCGACGTTAGCAGGAACGCCAATGCTAAAAATTTTTGTTTTCTTTTTGTTTGGCTTTCCTCCCATTACCGCAATTCTTCGGTTTGTTGTCATAGGACGAAATCTCACCTAGGCAAGGACCTCCCTAAGAACTAGTTCGCGAAACAAGAGACTCTCTTCTATTCCCATCCCTTTTTTAGTCTTTTTTTTTTTGAGAATAATAATCATCTTCGTTCAATCGTCACGAAAACAACGATAAAAAAAAAGAAAAAAAATCACACATCGATCATTCGTTCTCCGTTATCAGGATAACCGAGATTGAACGCGTGGGAAAAATATCGACAAGGTTGATGGCTAAAAAATCTATCGAGATGTATTCTTGTTTTTCTTTTCAAGTGCAAAAAATTAAATCATGCTTGATCACAAGCTACGGAATTTGCGAATCCGCGAATACATACAACATGTGAAAAGGATTCGAGTCGGTTGTTCAAGCGTCGAGTAGAGGTGCAGGAAGAAAAAGTGAAGGGTGGAGGGCGGGCAGGGGTGGAGGTCATGGATGGTTTTGCAACGGGGTGAAAAGCATTATATCCCGCACTAAATAATGAAAGAGAGGTTTTCGCCGGCCTGCCGGGGGACGACCGGCCGGAGTAGGAAACGTAAAAATCCTTGAATCTGAGAAATTAGCGGAGTAACGAGCTGTCGGGATGAAAAAAGGGTTACACACACGCACCGTGGGGGTGCCTCTCATCCCCTGCCCGCCGCCCCATCTCGGCAAGCTAAAAGGGTTGAATTAATGTCGCGATAAATATATGATTTAAGGTGGAAAACGTTTCTACCACTGCGGATAATTTTTTATCTCAGAACCCGCGAAAAGCACCGGTCGCAGAGTGCCAGTTATTTACTTTTTTTTTTTTTTCCTGTTTTTCAAACTCTGTTTTTATTCTTTTGTTTCTTTTCTTTTTGCACATCGTTCCTTTTCTCCCCTGCCCCCCTCCCCCCCCCCCCCCCCACTTCCCCTCCATTTTCAACCAAAAACTCAGTGCCGAAAGAGAAGCAACGGCGGTGAAGTAGAGGGCCAGGAAGAGCGGGGGGGAGGGCACGTCGTGTGAATTCACCACTAATTTCTTCTGCTTTTATAATTTACTGCCCTGAACGTGAAAATTTACGTGTCACGCTTTCAATTGTTTTCTACGCGAGTTTTTTCCCCGATCTCTCCCCCCCCCCCCCCCCTTACCATCGCAACCACTCTTTCAACTGAAATCTAATTACGAGGAAGACTAAAAGTCTAGTCAAAACAATATCAAGCATGTCGATTTGAAAACACAAAAAGACAGTGTCAAGTTTTGAAAACCGCCTTCCAGGCTCTGGACTTTAATATTATTTAATACGATTTCTGGCATAAGAATCTCAAGTTTTAAATATCGTCACCGCAGAATTCAATTTCTCTCACATTTTATCCGACTCCCAAGCGGGAATTTAGAATGACGTTGAAAGGTCCGGCCGCCGCGCCGTGGGCCAAGAATCGGATGCAGAAGAGAAACAAACGCAAAAGAACAAGAGTAGCTGGAGGGGGGGGGGGGGGGGTGAAGTTGGGAAAAGAGCGAGTGAGAGGTAATGAATTTTTAAATAGTTCAAATCGCGTATACGATGCAATATATAACAGGGTATAATTGTCTGGAGGAAGGGTGGCAGGGGGAGGGAGGTGGGGGGAGGGGGGTTTGGTGGTCACATAGATATACGTACACACACATACGCGTAGCCGAAGAGAAACTGGCGTTGGAAAATTCGTCCAATTATCGCCAGCCTGTCTGGAAAGTGTAGGGGATGGTATTTGGATGGTGAAAGGGGGAGGGGGAGGGGGGCGGCGGATGTGTGTCGGGGTGGACGTCCTCGGACGGGAGAACCGCGACCACCGCGTCGACGGATTCGCCCCGAGTCCTGCAGGAAGCCGGGATTTTCCCCTCGGCGACGGGCTCCGACCGCTCGGGTTCCGTCGACTCGACACATTTTGGATTAACCGCTAGACATTAGAATACGAAATTGATATATTACGGAGGCCATCCTGGGCGACGGTCGCTGCGGTCCAGCCGAATCCCTCCACCACACTGCTGAGCGGGGGATCTCCGTTACTCTTTAGGCATGGTTGCTCGCCGGTCGAATCTTTCATCGCATTATCTTCCCTCGTAAAACACTTCTTTATAGGTTACCAAATGTCTCCGGCCGAGTTTCCACCTATCTCGCGGAACACGTATGCGCAGGGGTGGGTGGGGGGATTGGAGAGAGAAATAATGCAGCCGTGTTGCACCAAAGAAGCGGGTCAGGCTCCCTTTTTTCACCATGGTTTGCTCTTTGGCGGCTCAACGTTGGATTAAAACCACCAACCATTAGAAAACATGGGAGATGCATTTCACCGATTTCATTCATTCTATCGTACGTTGTAGGAGATCGAAAAACATCAGACACGTATTTTTTTTTACCTGCCAAATCGCCCATTTGAGGGCCAAGAGGCACCTATAAAATTTTTCTCAAACGTATAAAGGATACAACCCTGGGGGGTGAAAACACTGAGCATATTGTTGTCCGTTAGTTGTGAATAACGTCGAATTTGTTTTCATTAAAAAATTTGCCTCATGGTTGAGAAATGTGGAATTAATCTATTTGCAGGAGTGAACTTTAGGGGTCGTTTTTACCTCTTACATGACCGAATTGGCGCTTTAAAAAAATACGTGTCTTATGTTTTATGATGTACTACAACATATGTCAGAATGAAGAAAATCGGCGAGGTACACGTCAGGTGCTTTCCTTGTACCTAAGAAAAGTTCTAATCTTTTGCGTTAAACCAATCCATCTTTGAACCGTCGATTCCTATTCGAATCTCAAGGGTGACTCTCCTCCTGATGAAGACAGTCGATCAATAATATGTTCAGTCCAACAAAATGATGCTAATTTCTTAACAACTGTAAAGCAGGAGGTTATCATCTGGCTGAGGATCAGAACGGTATCCAGATGCCTATAGTTCGTCTTAACTGATCCTGAAGCTGGCGGTGTTTCGTTAGAAAGAAATAAAAACTAACAAAGTACGGATGAGCCTGGGATATCTTTGCAGCAGCGTTGGTGGCGAAGCGTCGGCGGTGAAGGTGGCGGCAAAGTTTCCATCGGCTAATGGGCTCTATATACAGCGGAATGAACAGTGACAGGAGAATCGACGTTCCTGCTAACAGACACGGGCCCCGCTAATTCCTGCCTCTGCAAGAGTGTCTGGTATACTTCGTGATTGCTTCATTGCTCACCGCTCCCTTTTTTTTTTTATTTCATCTTTTTCTTTCCTTTTCTTTTCTTTTTTTTTTTTTATCATCATTGCTTTTCTCTCGGAGGGATCCTTGTTAGCATACTTATCATCCATCCCTTGGAATTAAGACGAAACTGAGCGAGAGAAGCAGACTCCTTGGAATAGAATAGAAAGAGAAAAGGAGGAGGATTCTACGTCGGATCGTTTGGTAATGGATATAATGTTGGAGGGTGTGTCGCTGCACAGAAATGTTGATAATATCAAATTGCTTCAGACCTGGATATTGGCTCGCCGAGGCTGCGCAGCTATCCTCGGTATATAATGCTGATTGGATTCAAGAGTAAGAGCATTAATCTGCTGCTGCTGGTGGTGGTACTGCTGCTTTATTTTATTACCACCCCCCGAAAGAGAGAATGGATAGAAGAATAAGAAGGAGAGGGACAAGTGTACAGAATTACGGGGATGAGAAATTCGGGAATCCCAGGGTAAGAGGAAAAACTGAACGCTCGATCTTCGGCGGACGCTTCTGACCACCTATGCCAATCTTAAAACGAGGGTCTCTCGGAGCTTCGGGTCTGGACTGGACGATGGCAGCGAAGGTTGATCAGCGCGAACTGATCTAGACGAATGACCGTAAGTGGTGGACAAAGCCAGATAAGAAACTAGCTTTTGCCAGGAAAAAACGGGACCAGGGAGAGTCTTTGAATGGGGGAAAAGAGAAGGAGGGTGGCAGTGCCTTGTCCTGAGGAATGGACCTCTCTTTGTTTAGCCGTTTATAGTGGAAGAGATTTTCCCGGATTGGTCACTCGCACGATATAGCTAAACCGTGTCGGGTCAACCCTGTGAAATCCTGAGATCCGACTTTCCTCTTCCCCTCACCGTTTTGTCCTTCCACTTCTGAAGCGGAGCGAATCTTTTCCAGTCCTCTTCCTCCTCCTTCTCCTTCTCCTCCTCCGTCGGTGCTTACGACTTGGAACCCTCGACAATGGTGGCGGGCATTAGCTGACAACAGAGGTGTGGACATCCGATTACCCTCGTGCAACTTCTGCCTCTTTCCTCTTCCATCGCCATTCGCCCACCGAGTCTGATTGGACGATTGGCCGCTGGCTCTGGGCCGGTGGAGCGCGTTCGAGGTTTATGTGTCTCCTGATGATCGGAATGCCCCCGAAGAGGCCTGCAGGATCTAAATAAAATCTTGGGAATTGGCCCCATCTTGTCCGGGGGACGAGACGAGGAGCTTTTGGAGCTTCATCGGCCACTGGAGTCTGTTTGCGATCGGGAAACGCCGACCGCCGTCGGTCCGTGACGAACTTCCTCTTTGTTTCAACACCTGGATTCCACCTGGTTGCCGACGAGGCAACGAAACTGGTGTACGACAGAGACGGTACAAAGAAAGCACGAACGTGTAGCTGCACACAAACCTCTTTGAGTATTGGAAGGGCGAAAGGATATTCCGACCAAAGCGTCTATCCGACCTACAGTGTTTGTTTGGGATGTTTCTGAAAACATGGATCTACTTCAAGGCGCGTTGGTCGGCCGTCGGTTGGTCCTCTAATGGGTTTTGTGTACCCCTCCCATCCCTCCCGCCGCAGCAACGTTTGTTTAGCGCATCCTGTTTAGATTCGAGTAAAACACCACCATCCCCCCGCTTCCATCATATGCGGAGGCTGCGCCAGATGATCGTTTGATTCCGAAACGAGTTATCCTTTCCGTCATCCATGGTCACCATCGATTCTCAACTTCCGACGTAAAGACGAGCACCATTCATCGATACTGCCAATCAGTAGCCAACTTCATGCTCACTCAGTGCTGAATCCTTCAACGTCTCGCGAAATATTTATCGCACTTCTTTCCCCAAAGTTCCAATATGATGAGAACTGTAAACTACGACACATGATCGCTTCAACTTTGAGTTTTACTTTTTTCTACCCCACGGTGTTTATTATTGGCGCGCCCTTTGATGTGAAAACGTAAATGGCGCCTGATCTGGGGAGAGACGAGGTTCGTTGTCTGGAGATTCCATTTTCTAACTCTTTTCAGAAATACAAATTGATCCATGCAACGCAATGTGCTCTGAGACATTTCGGCTGTGCATTTTACCTAAATTGATGCCATTTATGTGATAAACGTATCCCACATGGTTGCTGTTGACACCTTATGTTGATGAATCCATATCCTTTAGGATGACATCTTCTGATATCAAGAGAAATTCTTGTACCTACCCAAATTCAATAGAAAGACCATTTCTAGTTTCTAGTTTCTCCCTCATTCTTCATATCTGGACCGAGTGTGAACCACGAGAGGCTGTGTGGAGCCATTGGTACACGGAAAGGAGTGGTTATAATACCGGTCTTCGACTAGGGAGGTATAAAATAATGAGCTAACGGGGGTAATAGGATTACGCCAGAATCTCTAATAATTGGCCAGTTTAAAGGTGAAACTGGACTCCTCTGAGTCACTAATGGGTAGAAGGAGGAGAATTTATATTATATGTATATCGAGAATTGTACTGAACGCGGTGAACTAAGCTTCAGCGTTTAATTCTGGGTACTGCAGGGAGTAACGAACATACGTTTTGTGGCTAGCGGTGTCCTTTCGTGACTATATTGGATCCTTGAGGACGTCTTTCATCCACGTGATCATCATTGGTAGTAAGAAAGTGTGAAATCTGCGCATGTCTGCGAGAATTACTACCAGACTGAAAAAAGATAGAGATGGGGAGAGATGAATCTGGAATTATTAATGACATCGAGTGAACCTGTTCCCGAGCTGTCAAGACCCCGTTTGCTCCGACAAACCATTCGAAACATCGAATATGACGAATGAAGCCTTGACCCGTCAGCTGTCGATCCCTCCAACGCGTGCAACGTTGTGCTAAAAAAATTCGCTGAGCAATAGCAGTAGCGCTTATTAGACTAAGGATTTGAAAATTTGAGGATTTTTCCACCGAGGTACAAGGATAAATGGCTTCTTCTCGGTTTTACGTTGTCGTTTTTTTGTTTTTTTGCCGAAAGGAGACACACAACCTTGCAGTATTCCTTTAAATAGTTGGTGCGAAGACCGTTCTCGTTGGGTTATAAATCTAGTTGTAGGAAAAATTTAGGTGATGCACATAGATTACGTCAGCTCACCGGCTTCCGAATCGTGGGGATAAAATTGCAACTCACCGACCATATTTAGTGTGGGAAATGGTCAGTGGGTACTGGCATATCCTGAGGAATGGACTCGGCCCTTCGAGAGATCCCAGATGTATGCGAACGAAGACTCTATCCTCGGACAACAGGATAAAGAGCACAAGCTACAGGATCGAGGATAAGAGAGCATCGTTATTTGGGTTCAGGAGAGGTGAATTTCATTCCGAAAAATCATGCCGATACTTGAACCGCTGCGGTTTCAAGGCGACGGTTAACCAGCCAGTTTGCGCTTTTGAGTTCCCGTTGCATGGTAAGGAGAAGAAGGAGAGCGAGAGAGAGAGAGAGACAGAGCATAATCCTCACTTCAGAGGAATGTTCTTTTAAATAAAATGGAAATAGCTCTCGATCCTGCCTCTTCCCGCCCTCTTCACCCCCGACTTAAAGGCCTCTCGTCTCCTCCTTCCTCTACACGGTTGATGTAAATGAATAAAAATTTGCGGCGAGACGTTTGAGCCACAGCGGTCTCGCCTTGACGGGTATTTCAGGTTTTCTTTCCCCGTATCCTTCGCCCCTTTTTCTTTCACCGTCTCTCTTTCTCTCGCGCTTTTTCTTTCTTTCTTTCTTTCTTTCTTTTTTTTTTTTATATACTCGAAAGATCACCCTGCAGTTCACAATCAGAGGTCTTTCCGAAAGTCTCCTTTATTTTCACCTCACTGCTTCCCTCCCTTATACTTTGGGTCGGTTGGTTGGTTGGTTGGTTGGGCGGTTGGTTGGTTAGTACGCCTCAGACCTGACTCACTTCGCGCGTCGCCTATCTTCCTCATCCTCCTCCTCCTCATCCTCTTCCTTCTCGCTTCGCGCGTGACATCAGAAGAAAGGTTATCGTTCTAAGGATCATTATGCCAAGTCTTAAGTCGAGCTAATATGTTCCTTGCCCTGGCAGTATATCCTTACTCTAAACCCATCAACCACCACCCATCCTCCGTCTTCCCGTTTCCAACACGCTCTAAGGACATGGACAATTTAATACCGTTTTATAAATTATACATAGCTTTTTCCCTCCCTACCACCCCTCTCTCAGGATCACCCGTAAGCTTTGAGCCAAGCGGTAGAGAGAGAGAGAGAGAGAGAGAGAAAGAGACAGAAAACTCGGAACGCCAAATGAATTTTAAATCCTTTGGCGAGAACTATTATAAAGCTCTAAAGAAGAAGAAGAACAAGAATAAGAAATATATGAAAAGTGAACACAAGTAAATCCTAGTTTTCCTATTCAAACATATCTAAAAAGAGAAAGAGAAAGACAGAGAGAGAGAGAGAGAGTAAAAGATTCATCAAAGTGTCATTTTTGAATCTTTTACTCTCTCTCTCTTTCTTTCTCTATCTCTATCTCTTTTCAAATATGTTTCAATAGGAAAACTAGGATTTACTTGTTTTCGCTTTTCACATATTTCTTGTTCTCACTCTTCTTCTTTAGAGCTTTATAATAGATTTTAGAAAAAATTAAAAAATGACACCGTACGACAACCACTCTGTTCTGTTACTTTCGGTAAATGAAAAGGACGAAAAAAAATTATTCCGACGCGACTAATTCATCTTTTCCGCAAGGACTCCGAAACCCAGAGAAGGATGATGCTTAAGCCTTGTAGACGTTATGAAAAATGGTTAGGTTAGTTTTTTTCTTATATTTCTTTTTTTTGTTCCTCTCTCTCTCTCTCTCTCTCTCGTCGAGGGGTTACATCCGCGGGGTGCAATCATTTCCTTATTGCGATATTGATACGTTACTTTGATAATATGGGTTACCACCATCACCGGCTCTATGCCTCTTCCACCCTCTTTCTGTCGCCCTTCTTCTTTGCCGAACGTTGAGTAGCAGCAGCAGCAGCAGCAGCAGAAGCAGCAGGATGGGACGGAGGGGTGGAATCCCGATTCCCATATCCTTCCGAGCCATCGATTCAAGGATTAGGTGGCAATTTTTCAAGCCTATACCGAATAATTACTCAATTTTTCCCCGTGAAGCCCTTTTCTCAACGCGCTCTCTCCCTCTGTACACGTAGCCATGGCACACACGTGCGTTACGTCCTCAAACACACACACACAACCGCTTACGCATAATATCTTACGCATTTTACATATAGCTATACTGCACACTCATCTGATCGCAAAAACCTTCCATTATCGAGAATTATCGATGCGTAACAAATATCGCTTCAAGCTGGTACGAGACGAGGCGATAAGTATACTTTTTATGAAAATTCTTCACCTCTTCGTACCTACGTCCAATTTCTACAGAAAGTAATTATATACTTAAAGTTGCTCTATTCAACGAATCGAAGGGTTGAACGTTTCATAATATATACATATAATATTATACACATAAGCATTAGGGTGGCGCAAAAAAACCGATTGTATTTTTTTTTTTGAGTCTCGTGTGACAAAATGTTAGTTTTTGATGTTTTAAGAGCCCACTCCAAACGACAGTTCTGAAAAAAAATTTTAAGAGTTCGCTCCACATTTTCTAAAACGTCAGAAATCGTCAAAAATCGATTTTTTTTTTTTTAATTTCTTCTTCTCGTTACGGTATAATTTTATAGACAAAAAAAAAATAAGTTTCCGAAAGTTTCAGTTCAAAATTTGAATTTTGAAAGGTCGATCATAATTTTTTTTCAATTTTTTGATGCATTTAGATCTTTTCGAGCGACCTTTTAATATTCATACTGAAATTTCATCAATTTTTTTCCTTTAATTTAGTAAGAAAGAATCGATAACAATACACCAGGACATGAATTAAAAATCAAACAAAATACTGAAGATATAATTTTTTTAATTTAACTTTCTGACGATTTCTGACATTTTAAAAAATTTGGAGCGACCTCTTAAAATTATTTTTTTGAGCCGTCCTTTGGAGTGGGCTCTTAAAACATCAAAAACAAACATTTTTTCACACGAGACTCAACAAAAAAAAAAAAATGTTGGTTTTTTTGCGCCACCCTAATAAGCATAGATCATTTGAATTTTTAATCACCCCGAATTTTTTTTTCAAAATCATCGTCACTCACAGATTCGTTGACTATGTTTCTTATTTTCTGTTTAACTTTTTTTTTTTTTTTTTGTATGTTGTTTGGACCGATTCATAAACACTTATTTTTACTTTATTTTTTTTCTCTTTCGTGCCAATAAATATTCGACGTCGCCCCTTATACATTTCTTCTCGGGGAAAATCCGACGCGATTTTCCTCGCCAGGCTTAGCCGACTTTTTTATCCACCCCAATACCTCGCCGCCTGTTGTCTTATTTTAAATCTCCAATTATCACGACTCGTCAAACAGCGACAACGCGCAGTCCCGCAGCTATGGAGGGAGGTCTTGACTCTCTAAAATACCCCTGCCATGCTTTTGCCTATGTGCCAGAAGCAGAAGAAGAAGAAGAAGAAGAGAAAAGAAGAGGGAAAATGAAATAAAATATAATAAGAAAGATATCGTGAAAACCAAGCGCTCAGCGCTTTCGCGTGGCGTTGGCATCTCCTGCTTTTTTATTACCATCACCGTGGAAAAAATAAGGAACAAACGCCATAAAGAATTTTCACCGTCATCTCAATTCAATGATTCTCGAAGCTCTGATATTGAGAGAAAAAAATTAGCAAGTAAGATAACAATTTTGTGAAAATTTTCCAACCTCGTTTACACATAATAATAATAATGATAATAATAACTTCCGCAAGGGGTTGAAATTTTTACCTCAAGTATGCACTCGTGTAATGCCGCGCATGGGATGATAAGCAAGTGGGTAATAACTAGCCTAGAAAAACTCACTCGACTCAGCCACTCTCGAGCACGTGGTAGAAAAATGTTTCTATTTAGTAAGTTAAGCTCGCTTTATTAAGAGAAAGCTCGGTTTTAGCTCCTCCTCGCATAATTTAAGTAAATCTGTATAACCGCGGTAAAGAAAATCCGGGCAGTAAAAGAAAATGGAAAATCAAGGTGAAACGAATGCCTCGTCTTTGATTGGCTTGGATAGAAAAAGTGTGATTTTTTATTTTCCGTCAGATAAGCGAAGTCAACAGTTTCGAGGAAAAATTGTGTATCAAAAAGACAAAAAGTGAAATAAAAAGTGTTCTGAAAAATAGGGAAACAGTTTATTCACCCGTTATTGGGTGCAGTCGAGACGCGTAATTTTCTTCTAAATGCGAAGCACTCCTCAACCCTCGACGGTGAGATATAACGTGAGGCGGGTGAGCCTAGCGGGGGTTGATTTTGGGGGTGAGGAATAGCAGGGGCTGAGAACCGGCCGGGATGAGAATGGGGATGGGGATGGGGTAAGACCACCAGCAGCTCTTTAAAAGAAAGTGGGATAAACAGACAGTTTTATACAGGGAGAAAAGGGAAATGTAAATTTTCATCGAACTGGAAGCAAGAAAAAGAATATAAAAGCTCCCGCGAATCCTGCGGGTAGCAGTCTGCACGTCGAACTTTGTGCAGCCGGTTTTCCCCCACTCATTATAGTCCTTCGATACAAATGACGGAAGTAAAAATAAAATCGAAAACGAATTTCCACAATTTCTGAAAATCCGGTGAACACCTTTTCGTGAATCTTGTGACGACTTTTGAAATCTTCGGAAATATTTTGTAGTCTACGAAATTCCTTGAAATCTCCTGAAGTTTGCTGGAATGTCTTTAAAATCTAGTGAAATTCTCTGACATCTTTTGGAATCATTTCAAATTTTTTGAAATCATTGAAATATTTTGTAATCTCTTAAAAATGAAATCTTTGAAGTCTTTGAAATATTTGAAATCTGTAAAAATCTTTTGATATTCACTGAAATCCTTTGTAGTCGTTGGAAATTATTGAAATCTTTTGAAATTCTTCGAAATTATTGAAATCACCGAAATGTTTGAAAAAATCTGAAGACTCTTGAAATATGTTGAAATCGTTCGAAATCTCTTGAAACATTCTGAAAACACTTGAAATATTTTAAAATTCTTCGAAGTTATTGAAATCTTGGAAATATTTTAAATAATCTGAAGTCTCTTGTAATCTTTTTAAATCGTCCAAAATCCCTAGAAATCTGTTGAAAACTTTTGAAATTTTTTATCACTTTTCGAAATCCATTGAAAACTCTTTGATCTTTTGAAATCCTTTGAAATCCCTAAAATCATTTGTAACCTTTGTAATCGTGAAATCAGGTGTAAATTAAATCCACAAGTAATAAACCGCTCGTGAAAATCCGTCTGCTGCTCCAGTTTTTCAATAGCTAATTTTTTTCTCCCGAGGCAAATTTCCCGGGCATTCGGTGAAAATTCAGAATTCAAAAATGGCAGGACAAGAGGGACGAGTGGATCAAGGACTTGCGGATCAGTTGAGTCCAGAGGTATAAGGGTATAAGGGATTTCGAAGGATACGGACGTGACGGGAATATGTATTCCCGCCGGTCGAAGGACGACGACACACCGGGGCGCAACAGTCAACACCGAGGGTCTTTCCCGAGGTCCTAATAATGTCCTGACGACTTCCGACGCGTCCTCTTCTGGGTTTTACGAGGACCCTACTCTACCCCGGCCGTTTCACCACCTCTTCTTCGTCTCTCAACGCGATATCTCGCGCGTCTTTTGTCGCGTCCACAAGTGAAAGGAATTATTAATTTCGAATTCGTTTTACCGCCCAGAATTTTACGATTTTTTTCTATTTCATTTTTTTATTTTTTATTTTTTTTACTTTACACTTTGCTACGGATTTTAACCTCATTTTTTATCATGCTGAGCTTTGAACCAGTTTTCTCAAGACTATTTCTAACGGTGCTGTAAGTGGATAATAATTATTTCATTCAGAAGGCAAAAATTCTGTCACGTACTCAATTTACTCTTTCCCCCCCTCCCGGCTTTTTGCTTCTCAAAAACCTAATTTCCGAGAGTAAGAGGGGGAAAAAAACATAAAATTAGACACGTTTCACGAGCCTGAGAAAATATTTTTTTCACTAACAAAAATTCCACAGTGACTCTGAATATCTTTCGCAAGCCCTTATTTCTTTTACACGACAAACGTGGCTTTCAATCTTTTGATCTGGCTTTATCCAAGTGTGATAAAAAAAATTGTTCAAACCTTCCACAAAATATAACATTCTTTGTTTAACTACTCCATATTCGATCTGAGCTGAAAAAAGTAGCTTCTATACAAAGTGAGAAACTCTCGTTCTATCACAAATGAGAAGATTTAAAATTGTTCGACATTTTTACAATTCACAGTATTCAAAATTCCGTGGCGATAAAACCGTCGCATAACTCGGTCAACTATACGTGGTTGAAATAAGATTCGGTGAAAGTTTTTAAATAAACTTTTTAAACAAAGGATGAAAAATGGAACGCAGCATGTGTATGGCAATAAATTTTTTCCCAGAGAGAACGGTTGTACACCGAAAAGCTTACGTCCATACTTCTATCATAATATGAGCAATACAATTCAATCGATATCTGTTTATATTCTGCATACATATTCAAGGTACACAGAGGCACGTGTGTACGTATATATTGTGCAGCAGAGTCGCTATCTATCTACCTATTCGTGCCGACGCGACGGTATCATTCGCTCTCCTGTGACAAAACTCAGGCCGGATATTGTTGCTATGTGTACAATGATATCCGCAACGGTTTGGGATGCGAAACAAGCGTCGATTGGTAAAACCGTCGAAAAAAAAAGAAAGCAACTATAGAATAATAAAAATAAAACAAACAAAAAGTAAAATAAAAAATCCAATGTCACGCGCTGCTCGAGCTATGCTTCAACGATTTATTTCACTATACAATTTCGGGCGAATGACGATCGTGTTTGACCAGCCAAAAGTCGACATATGTTTAAATTTGACCAGGGAATTAACTGTTTAAGGTAAACTCGACGCGCCAAGTGGGAATGGATATAAATATATAGCTATATGTAGAATATTTTTCATTGTTCATTTCACTCTCTTCTAGGATTGCGTGCAAAGAGAGATCTGATAACAATCACGAGATTGAAGTTTGTTGCATTTTGCGGAACCAGGGTGTTCAGTTATTTGTGAAAACGTAATTCACTGAGAATTCCAGGTTTTTCAGACAGCGATCATTATTTATACAGTTTGTTCTCGTGTAAGCAATATAACAGTCATGCGAAGAAGAATATTCTACATTTGACTAGAGCACAGCTCATTGTGAGGCGAATTTGTGAGAATTTGTTAGCACGTACAATTTTTAAAAAATCAGGGTTTGGTTCTTGACCATTGCCTGAAAATTGAAAAAAAAATGTATTTTCTCACCAAATGGCTAAATTTTTATGAACCTGGAATGGAAATTAGTGTATTCCAAATACGACACGAAATCCCCTGAGATTTGCATTTTATTTCCTGAATTTCGAAAAATCCTAAGACTGTGAAATGACGATTTTTCTAACCAAAATCCCTCGTTACCTTGACCTTACGAAATATAAACTCAACGTCAATCAATCACAGTTTCTGATATTCCGCCTTGCGCGTATGAATTTTCACCTACATCATTGTACTCCCCTTAAAGACAAATGCAAACGTTATTTTTAAACTACACAAAGCACAAGATACCATGAAACCAGCTCGCCCATTCTCCCCCCTCTTCCTCGAAGATCATGGAAACACGAAGGTTCTGTCATAAGTTTTATTTACGATGACGCAATCGCGGAATATCTCTACGGAAAGTTTCAGCTTGCTCCGTTTCAAGGAACTTCCATACAGCTGCCGTCAGATGATCTACGCGACGGTGCGAATCCGTCTCGTCTGCCTTCGGGGAATAATAATAACTGCAACACCTTACGGTTAGATATTCTATATCATGGGAAAGAAGGTCGGAATCCGCATATTCTCGAGCAAAAAGTCTCGACGATATCCTGAGAAGCAGCGATCAGCCAAAGGTTTCGGAAATTTTGTATCGGTATTCGTAATCAACCCCCATGGTCACAAAATTCTACCATTCAAAGGCCAGTGCATTTGAATGAGGGTGCAAAACTTGATCGGAAATATCCAGACACCCTGTGAAGGGGGGGGGGGGGGGTGAAAATTCGATTCAAATGAAGAGCGCGCCTGCCGTCGTTCCATGTGTGCGATTCTGCACACGGCGGTGTTTGAGCTAGTCCTATACCTCCGATAAAATAACACAGGTTGTTATGGGAGAGCGTCGTCTGGAGCAGAGAGCTCGGAAGAACGGTGCGGGACTATTGATGCGAAAATTTGAATTTCCCTCGCTGAGCGGTCCGCGTTCCCTCGTTCCCGTTCCTCGT
Source organism: Diprion similis (assembly GCF_021155765.1). NCBI lineage: Eukaryota > Metazoa > Arthropoda > Insecta > Hymenoptera > Diprionidae > Diprion > Diprion similis. The sequence goes on from NC_060114.1 coordinate 19,373,795, forward strand.
TCTTCGCATGTATATACATATCGTCATGGCGGGAGAGAAAAAGGCGTCGTCGGAACGGAATCAATATACAGCCCGAGGATAATTAGTGCGAGGATTTCTTCCCGCCATGAGAAGCAGCCCCGGTTTTCCAGTCGCCAGGATTCCGAGGAGAGGATATGGTAATAGAAGTGACGTATCACGTGGGTGGGAAGCCTCGGAGGTTCGGCTCCACTGCCGGGGACCAGGAGGAGGAGTGAGCTCGTTTGGCAATCTTGGGGGATTCCCAGGATACAATGGGATCTCAATACATCACCTCGCTTAACCCACCTCACTTCTCCAGATGGCGTAATAGCTTAGGAGACGGTGTAATAGCCGGTGGTTCCTCTCTGAGGGTGCCGGGAGCTCCGTGCCGTCTACAGTTCAACAGGCCAAAATGGAACCATATGTCTCTGCTGCATTGACGTCAAATCCTTGAACACGCTCCTGAACACCAGGATTAATTGCTTTTACAAGAAGCTGCGTCGACTCTTGAAAGATGACTTGAAATCATTACAGCTTCAAAAGAACTCGGTAGCTACGAATATTATGTAGCTGGATTTCATATTGTTCAACAGTCAACTGGGTGAACCGCCATTAGGATAACACCGGAAGTTGCTATGGGATTCTATAGATTGCCAAACTGAAACGAACCCTTGAACACGCTCCTGAACACCAGGATTAATTGCTTTTACGGGATGCTACTTCGACTCTTGAAATATATGTGGCTGGATTCGATATGGTTTAACAGTCAACTGGGTGAACCACCATTAGGATAACACCGGAAGTTGCTATGGGATTCTATAGATTGCCAAACTGAAACAAATCCTTGAACACGCTCCTGAACACCAGGATTAATTGCTTTTACGGGATGCTACTTGAAAACTTGGAAGATCACTCGAAAACATGACAGTTCCACAAGAACTCGGTATCTACGAATATTATGTGACTGGATTCGATATGGTTTAACAGTAAATTGGGTGAACCATCAATAGAATAACATCAGAACTTGCTATACGATTCAATAGGTGGCCAAACTGGAACCCTAGTTCGTTGCTGCATCGACGTCGAATCCTTGAACAGACTCCTGAAGACCACGATGAAACGCTTTCACGTGATATTGCTTGGACTCTTCAAATTTCATATCTAAAGACCGTCCCGCAGCTGCACGAGAACTCGATGACTACGAACGTTCTGTATCTGGATTCCAGATGGTAGATCAGTCGACTGGTTAAACCACCACAAGGACATCATCGGTTGCTATGGGATTCTATAAGCTGCTTAGTGGAATAATATGTACGGCTCGAGTATTTGAGTGGTTTTGAGAAAATTAAGGCTTATTTAATCTACTCCTGTGTTTGTCGTGCGATGATGAAACGACCAAAATGGTTTGGTTCAAAGGTTTAAGACCGAGGCATTTGCTGCGGGAGAGGCTAGAAAAGCGTTCTTCGGTTGCACGGAGGCGTTTGATTCCGCGATGCTGGCCACCTCGGTGCATATTTACGGTGCTCGAAGCGTGGCGTTGAATATTTGCGAGAAAAATTGAACGGGATAATATTCCTGGTGCATCCCAGAGGCTCATCCATACGTTCCGGACGTCACCGGGGCGTTGACACTGTGCGAGGCTGGCTCTGCAGAGGCCCTCTCCCTCCTCACTCTCCTCTCCTTCTCTCTCTCTCTCTCTGGTGGTCAGAACCTCCGCCTCCTCCTCCTCCTCTCACACCTCGCCTAGCCTCTCCTCTGCCTTTCCTCTTCTCTTCTCTTCTCTCCTCTTCTCTCCTCTCGTCGTGGGCTCGTCGCCGTCGAAAGGCGGAGTCGACGTCGTGGACGCGCACCTTTCCACCTGCCCTGCGGAGCGACACGCCCCCGCAGAATTCTCTCAGCACCGCCTACAACCTCACCATCTCCTCATCCTCATCCTCATCCTCATCCTCATCCTCATCCTCCGCGTCATCCACCTCCACCTCCGACTTCTCCTTCTCCTTCTCCTTCCTCCACAGGCGAGGTCCTCCTGGCATCAAGATGCAAGGTGCGCTCTTATTACTGCCGTAGAGAGATCGAGGAAGAGAGAGAGAGGGACGCAGCTCTCCTCGAGATTTCCCACCATCGGACGATGGTCCGTTCGAGTGTCATCTGGATCTATGACACTTACGATCTCTGACCATCATCGATCCGCCTTTCTTTCATCCATACTTCATAATTCACTATTTCACTAAGTATACGAAAATAGATGCGCCTACTTCTGTCACATGGACAAGTGAAGTGAAGTTAACTCGCATAAACTATTTCTCTGAGGAATCCTTCCACCATGCTTGTTCGGCGACACTGACTGGATGTGGAAGGAAACTCTCTGTACACACGGAGGGAATGAGAAAGAGAGGGAAAAGCAGAAAGAAAGAGAGAGAGAGTAGAATGGAAAATGGCCGAAACAAATCTGGGCAGGTTGGGAACGGAGAAGGGGAGGGATGCCGAATAAAATCGAAGATGGCTTCGCAGGGTTGGCTGGCTCGTTCGCAGATTTTCTCCAACTATCAATCTTGACTGTTATTACTGGCCGAGTCAAGAACAAGGCGAGAAAGATGGCGGGGGTGGGTGAAGCAGAGCTGGCGAGGCGAAGGGGCACCCGGGCTTGTCTGGGGGTGGCTCAGCCGAGGCTGCCGGGGTCGAACCCAGGCATCTGGGCTTCTCACTAGGCGCTAGGTACGCCCGCGTCTGCCCTGATCTAAGTGAATACACCCACCTGCGCACATATTACCAGAATCGAGAAGAGACGATTCCCGTTTTTTACGTACAGTCTTGCGTTTCTCACACTTCGAAACTTTCCTCTCAGCCCAGTCCAGGCCGGTGGGGACCTTTTACGTACACACTCTTCCAATCTCTCAACGTTCGCTTGGAATTCTTAATGCACCTGATAATTGCCAGTTTGTTACAAACGTCGAACAGAATGTGCATCGACTATCATCTTTCCACTCATTTTCAACAGGAACTTGTACATAGCTCTCTACAAGTATGTTTCCGACATCAATGTATTCCAATTGCACTATAAAAAATGGTGGTTTTAAAGATGGACCAAAATCTACCGATATGGACTACTATTGTATAAACAATATTTGACGTCAATTTTCATTTACATTCTAATTTACAGAAATCCACATCGTATTTTTATCATGGAGTGTTATGGTCTAAACGCTGAAACCATCTGTGAACATCAGGTCAATACATTTTCCTGTCCTAACTTCACGGGATGGTACAATGTAACTGTTGACTTCTAACAGACGGATGACAACATTCAGACACTGTCGCAGAACTGTCGTGAGATTATCCATAAAAAAAAGCCGAGCATATTTGTAAAGTTTTGAGACTTTATGGACGAACGTGTCTCATTTATCCTAAAACTCGTGGCACATATTCACAGATTTAGCTGAAGATATTGGCATGTGGTAGACATTTGCTTGCAAGAAACAGAATTGGAAACAAGACACGTTGCAATTCCGTTCCTAAACTAAACTTGGAAGACACGTTACGTAGCTGTTACGCCCAGACAAATCCATATTCACGTATAATCTGCCAGGTTTATAATGTGCGGGGAATAGTACTTGCCTCAGGTGAATTTACCCCGTGATTCTGAGAGGTGCAGGAAAACGGTGGTGGGGCTCAGGGTGAGGCTCGAGCTAAGAAGTCGGCAGCCGCCGGGGGGACGGATTATAAATTTTTCATTAGATTTCGCTGTTTCCTGAATTATTGAGCACGACTAAGAATTTCAGTGCGGTACATCGGGTCCTCGCGGTATCGGCCTCTCAGTGTATACCTACGTACAAACTAATTCCTACAGGCTGGAAGGTCGATTTCCAAAGTGCTACGATAAACGTGGGATTATTCAATTTGGATATCACGAATTTGTCCATGATCCAACCATCAATAGGGGCTAGAAGTTGAAATACAGGAACTCATGTTTCTGTGTTGTATAAAGTATATTCACCGTTCACGATATTGACGTTCCAAAATTCTGGAAAAAATTTCGAAGATCCAAACAGACAGCAACTTACGATCTACCAAATTAGAGTTAAATATTTTGAAAATCCTTGAAATAAAATATCGATTTTGTCAATATTTCGTATCAACATCAATTTTCTACTAAAAATTTTAGGATGGATCTTTACCGGATACCTAATTCAATTTTTGAACTATTCTCACGTAGATTGATTTATCGAAATTGACAGTATTCGAAAAATTCTACGTCACAAACGCCAAGTCGATCAGTGCAATCGATAAAAAAACTCAAGATCAGTTTTAACCCCTCGATGCGATTCGATACAGTAAATTTTTTGTTATTCCCACACCGTTTACAACGGAGATTTCAACATTCCTCGAAGGAGGATATAAGAGGTAGGAGTCGACGCGGCGAGGTTATCTTTTCCTCCAAGGGGTTGTTTAGAGAGAGACAGACAAGGGGATACGCGCGGCGGGAGAGTAAGAGAGACAAATCGAGGGTGTATATAGGTATACATACCACGTGGGATGAGCTTCGTGCGCCTGCTTGCCTGCCTGTTTCTCTCTATATATATTTATCGGGGGTTGGCAAATCCCCCCCACTTGTTGTGCCTTGCTGTATAGCCTGTATAGCTCACGGGATGGAATGGGATGGTATGGGGATGGGGGTAGGTTCTGTTGACGGTGAGTTTCTCCCTGTGTATCGAGAAACCTCGATGCTGGCCCAAGCGATGCTGCCGGCAAATAGGTGTACAGTGGTCACTGTGAACCGCGGCCCAATCGAACTAGAGTGTCGTTCGTTTAATTTCACTCTTAACATTTCCAACCATCCGAGTATTCCGATTGGTTGTCTAAGCTTTGGAAGCCAATCATAACGCTTGGATGGTGGGACATGTGAAAAGTGACATTACATCATCGACCCCTAAGTGACTGCAGCCCCGTTAGATGAGCCGAGGAGCTGTTAAACGGAATTCTGAAGACACCGTTGCTGAAGAACAGCAGCAGCAGGTCATTGATTTTTCAGACTGATATGATAGAATGTAAGTTCCTGGTATGGTGTGTATTAATTGAACCGCTTCGGTGGTTCAATTCAAAGGAAACCGAAGGTGGGTATGACGAAATAATTTGGTATGCGGAGAATCGAGTCATTCATTTTGTGCAAGTATCCGGTATGCTTGGGATATAAATTAACTTTTGTTTAGCATTCAGCGCAACAACCAGCGATCAAGCTCCTTACTTAGCGCCTCCGTACTCTTCGTTCCTCTCCTTATTTTCACCTTTGCAAATTTCGTGCGCAAATTACCGCAGTGAGTGAAATCTACGAGAAACCAAACACGATACTCTCGCAGTCGTAGTCGAGTCGTCAAAATAACGGACTCGCTCCAAGAACATAGACAGAGACACATACTGATAATTAATAAATGGGAAAGCGCATTAGTATGCGACGTAGAAGCGGCGTCGGGTAATTTCGGAAGAAACTACGAAATTCGGAGTTCCTGCTGCATTGCAGGCTAGACTCGAGAGTCTCAGACTGAGAAGGAGACGTGCACTGAAAGGTGGGGGGGGGGGGGGGGGGAGCAGAGACCCGTCGTTCACGTCCCACAGGGTGGATTATAAAATAATAAAGAGAGAAGATTATACAGTTCATCCAAGGTTCTTAAACGTCTTTGCTTTGGAGTTGAAGTCATGCTTTGTAATTTGCTGCAATGAACATCTTTTTCTCTGACTTGGAAATTAAGAGTTGGGATCTTCCAGTCTGGAGGACCCTAAATTCGGTCTTTCGGAGTCATTCGTTCGAACGATGAATCGTCATTTGATGACATCGCATGGAGTCTGGAATAGGCATCTGAACTATTCATAGTTCACATGTTGCTTGGGTATCTCATTGATTTATTGAAGTCATCCGCACTGTTCACAGATATGTTAGGTTAAAAATCTCATTGATTCAAGTCATCTGCACTGTTCATAGACATGTTGGGTTAGAAATCTTATTGATTGAAGTCACCCACACTGTTCATAGACTTGTTAGATTAAGAATCTCATTGATTGATTAAAGTCATCTGCACTGTTCACAGACATGTTGGGTTAAAAGTCTCATTGATTGAAGTCATCCGAAATGTTCATTGACTTGTTGGATTGAGACTATCATTGATTGATTGAAGTCATCTGCACTGTTCACAGACATGTTGGGGTTCAAGAATCTGATTGATTGTGAGTTTCGTTAAGAAACCGTTGACTTGACGTTACGTAATGCATTTTTACCTGAGTTTACAAATGAGCTACTAATGAGCTCGAATCATCAATTAGCAATATTCTCCAAATGTGTTCGAGAAGTGCAGATACATGTAATAATTTCAGAACAGTTAATCGACGCCGCGTCTTATTAGTAGTCAGAGTGTGAAATCGTCGGGCGGGTTTGTAAATGCTAACAACGTTACGTAATTAGGTAAAAAGTTCTGTAATCAAGAAGTGGATCTTCTTCCCGCGGCTTGTCTCTCCAATTCGCATTAAAATAGTCGCGAGAGCTAGTGGAGAATAAAGACGGAGAGAGTGTGTGTCCTGCATATCTTAAAACCCTGGGGCGAGTTGAAACTCCTCTCCCTCTCTCTCTCTCTCTCTCTCTCTCTCTCTCTCTCCCTCTTTCTCTTTCTCCGTCTTTCCGACATTCTCTGTTGGTACAGAAAAAAAAGAAACTAACATTCGAAGATACGCTATTTCTGAAATCACAATCCAAAACTGCTGATTCAAAAAATCGACACTTTTTTTTGCAAATTCTCCAACGATTTCCGCATTATCTAATTAATCATATTCATCTGGTTTTGTATTACATGAAATCTGACAAATAGCTCGACTTCCTCGGTGCTTACTCGGCAACTCGTTATAGGTATATAACATACTCGACTGGGTATACACACAAGTTAATGTATATAGACTAAAGTTGTGTAGTAGACTTGAAACAACATTTCCAAGGAATTATGACGTGCTCGGTATTCGGTGACTCCGGCTTTTATTGACGTCATCTTGCTCTCATCAATGGTGGTGTCTCAGCATTCCGATAAATATAACGAGGGATAAAAAACGCGGAGTAATTGCATACGCTCGTTATTCCGTCATCGTCGGTGTATCTTTTTTCTTTTTTTTTTTTCTTTTTTAATTCTATCGCTTTCCTTCTTTTCCGTTATTCGCGATTCAATTCATTAAAATCTTTTCGCCGACGTTTCGATACGCTCTTATCATATCACGACTACGGTACATTATTATACGCGTTATGTACACTTTATCAATTACATTAAGGATATACAAAGTTTAATCGTTCGAGGGAAGTATTTGAAAATAAAATAAATAATAATAAGGAAAAATGAGGGGAAAAAAAAAAGTTGCACCGCATCGCGATAACTATTATAATTCGTATTATAACATAATAATAAGGCATAGCAGGGTTAAGGTTGCGTTTCAGTTTCCCGCTGCACTTTGTTATACACACGTCATTCGGAGAGTGACAATCGATTGTAGCGTCGGCCGGAGTATAATTAGATTTCATTGAACGTCGCCTCGTCGTAAGGCATGTGAGTGTATGTAATATGTATATCGATAACACGAATATAGTATAGCTAGATTAGATAACGATCCGTGAGCTGCGAGTCTAAACCGAGTGGCGTTGCTCGAAATCGGTATTAATTAACGTATCCATCCGCCTAGCAAAATAATAAGAAAATAAAAATATAAATAAACAATTTTAAATTGAAAACAAAACTAAAAAAAATTTTACCAAAAATTATATAATATTTACGAAAATAATAATGCAATCCGGAGTAGAAAATGAGTCACTGAGTTTTGAGAATTTTTGGTCCTCTCGTATCCTCAGCTTCGTAAGAAATCGTGATTAGAACAGAGTGCGACAATATTTTGCATGCAGTTTAGTAATTATCTTTGATAAAAATCATTCGTGCTCTAATTGCCGTAATTAATTAATTGTTCGAATCAATGCCGATTCATCGTTCGTTCGTAATATTATAAGTAAAATAATACGCACGTCGTCTAGAATCCGACTGCGAATACATATCCCATAAGATAAAGTTCGCACAAACATTTATAGAAAAGTTGCATAGCGCGCGTATCGCGAAGATAAAGAAAACTCTCCCGGTTACAACCTTTAAATGCGGCATATAGAGAAAGATTTTATGCCTGCGTAACTTCTTTTACTCAATATATTATTATATCTTTGGAATGACGTGTATTACTAGTCATATGAAGTTCTTTATTGTACCCACACTCTGACGTAGGATAATAATAAAAAAATAATAATAATAACAATAGCAATAATAATAATAATAGCGCTAGCATAAAACGATTTTTCTCTATCCTTAAACAATATCTCCTAGCGAATCAGATTCCGGGGGGAAATTAAAATAATTTAAAATATTTGTAATTGTTTGTGTCTTATTTTGGTCTTGTCGTGTTTTTTTTTTTTTTTTTCTTTCAATTCTATCCAAAGAAAATAAAAATGATTTTCAGATGTCAGAAAAAAAAAAAATTTGAAAATTTTTGAAAATTCTGAAATTTTGAAGTCATTTTTGACCGTTTAAAAAACATTTTGGAAAACGAAATTTTTTTTATAAAATCTTTAGGGTATCCCCCCCCCCCCAACTATATGAAAGTGCTGAAAAAAAATGTAATTAAAAATTGACCCATCATGGGCATGGTCTTGAAATATATGGAATAGAATATATACAGTAAAGTTTGTGAAATTTTTTTCACAATTTTAAATAAGATCCTTTTCGAAATCACTTTGAATATTTGTAAATAATTGAATGGTTGAATTAAAAATCTGAAAAAATTTATGGTACTGATTCAGAGTTTAAAAAATTGAAAAATAAATTTTAAACAATATCAGAAATGATGAGGTTCAGAGATTGGTCGGATTCCCATGAAGTTAGTTTCCCATATATATTAAGAGCTTGATTCGAATCGTAGTGCACGTGGATTAATACAGAAAAATCTTGACCACCTTTCGACAAAAACGGTAAAGAATACCTGATTCTGTTCGCAGTTAAAGAAAAAAAATGAGGCTCAAATTTTCCCGCCATTTTTTTCATCCACCACCAACGAAATAATTATCTTAAATAATTTTTGTCCACAAACTCTAGCTGTTCGAGAGTGCAGAAGAATCATTAGAGGGAGAGAATTAAAGGAAAATAAAAGGAGAGAGAAGGAAAGGAAGGAAGGAAGGAAGGAAGGAAGGAGAAGCTGAGGGGGCGAGTTTTTAAAGAATCGAGGTAAGATAAACAGCTTTTTCGAGAAAACAAAGCAAATTATTAACACACCCACGAAGACCCGGGGGGGGGGGGGGGGTGATGTTGAATTTAGTCAAAAAGAAAATGTCGGAAGGAGGGAAAAACGGGGGACCTGCTAAGAAAAGGGACAACCAACCCGGAGGTCCCTAAAATTTTTACAACACTCGCCGGATGACAACGAATGGATATAAATGTTCCTCTTTCGAGGACATTGCGTATCCGGAGAATTATTTCACCACACATTTAAACGAAATCTACGATGCGAATTTCCAACCTCAAAATCACATGGAAGAAGGGAAAAGAAAAAATAAATGTACGATTTTCTTCTCTTTTTAAACAAAAATTCGAATAAATATATACGAGTTCAATTATTATTCGTCCGAATGTTTTTAGATACGGTACGTCGTTGTTTTTTTTTTTGTTTTTTTGTTTTTGTTGTTTTTTTTTTACAAATTCATTTTTCAAAACTTTTATTACAACGCGTGGAATGTGGTGGAAAAGTTAATTTCTTTCGACGATATTCGCCGGAAAATTGTAAAACGAAATGAAAACAACAAAAAAAAAACGAGTTAATAAAAATGAACGAATAAATTATAACGAAAAGAAGAAGATAGAAATATCGAAAAGAATGAACTTATTATAATTGAATTATTCTTGCGTTAAAAATAACATCAGCTTCATGATTAAACGTAACGTTGAATTTTTTTATTTTATTATTTTACTGTATTTTTATAACATTTACGATATATTGCACGTAATATAATCGAATGCAGAGATCGCGGTGTGACTTGCTAAAAATTCCAGACCATAAACAAACAGTTGAAAGATTTTGTGACGGTGATCAGTACCTGTAAAGTTTATTTAAATAAATAAATTTTTCACTTACACCGTATCGTGATTGACCTCTCAGGCTCGATTGCCAAGGCACTGCTGTTGGCTGAAAGTGTTCCTTGATCCAGGACCCGTTGTCGAAAGGATTCTCGCCTAAATGCCCCTGCAACGAAAAATTACCGTGTGAAGTGAGAAAAGCAAAAACTGGAAAAAAATATGGAAATTTGGGAGAAATTGTGATAAGAAACTTCCTCGAAATATTCTAAATCGTGATTTATACTCGTTAGGCAGGGATTTTGTAAGGATTGATTAGAAGATCAAAGGTATATAAATCCAAAAAGACTGTCGACAATAAAAAAAAAAAAAAATTTGTGATTTCACTTAGGGGTGGCATTTACAGAAATTTCAGAAAATTCTTGGGTACTTCACTGCTATGTTATAGACAGTAGAAAAGATTTTTCATACCAATATTGTTTTTTTTTTGTTTTGTTTTGTTTTTCTAATTTTTCTTATTTTTTATACAACCAAGCCTCAAATGAGGAATTTTTTTCGCAACGTCACTAAAGAAGAAGAAGAAGAATACGAAGAAGAAGAAGAAGTAAATTTCGTAATATATTCCCACCGGGTGATTCCGGCTCGAGCAACTTTACACCCCATAAGCCTTATTTTTCTTTTAACTTAAACTTCTATAACCTAGAGGTTCCCGAAGAAGCGGGAAGATGCGGGAAAAGACACCACCAAACCAACCCCTCGGCCCCGCCACTCTTTCGAATAAATCACAGAGCATAATGAGTACAATTTATCTTCCTTGCATGGTGTGCAGGGTCTAAGGTATAATGTATAATATAATATAAGGTGTGTGTGACTGCCGGTTGCTGTGGTCCAGAGATCATCACGCGGCATCTCCTTTTTTTTTTCCCCTTTTTACTCTTCTCGCCCACGTTGAAAAAAAATTGAATAACATTATTATCATTCACTTTTCCCTCATTTTCAGGCACAATTTTTTTTTTTTTTTTTGACAGATTCAAAAGTTTTCTTCGACTACCTTAAGGTTTTCTAATTTTATTTTTTCTTTTATTAATCTTCAAAATTTTTTTTCGTCAATTTTTTCGGGGATAAAATTTTCAATTCAACGAAACGATACGATCGATAGGAAAATGTTAATTAAACGAAAACAATTATTCGGGATTTTTCTCGTTTTCGTCAATTTTTTTTTTTTTTTTTTTTTTCTTTCCTTGTTGTCTTTTGTCACTCGATCTTCCATCGTTGCTCATTTTATCGCTTCGGGATAATTTTACGATAAACACAAATATACACATATATATATATATATATATATACACTATATATATAGACGTATATATAGGTATAGTATAATACCCAGATATGTAATATATTTTATGACAAGCAGGGGGTTGGCTCGGGGGCAAAGGCTCGAAGGTGATTGTAATAATATTTCAGAAAGAGATTTATGCAGCATTTCAGATTGCCTCTGTACATAAAACGCATTTAAAATTCCTGAGGCACGCGAAGGCCGATTTCGCGACTCGCGATAAAGAGGGACGTACTATAAGAGAGGGAGGAGAGGAGAGGGTGGAATGAAAAAAAAAAAGAAAGAAGAAGAAGAAGCAGAAGGAAAAAAGACAGAGACAGAGAGGTGCCAAGGGTAATTGGCAATATCTATCGAATTTAAAAATAAATCTTACCGAAAAAAGGGGGGCAAGACAAGTAATAAAAGAAATAAAAAAAATAGAAAGAGAGAGAGAGAGAGAGAGAAAAGAGAAATACCACCCCGTCGGAATACGCCTCGCGGGGTTGATTTTGAAGGGGCAATAAAACACCTTTCAAGTATCGCCAGCAGCAGCAGCAGCAGCAGCAGCAGCAGCAGATTTAAGCGTTATAGATACTTCGAAATTTAAATTATCTCGCATCTCTATTTCATACAACGTATCGCCAATTTATAAATCAATGATAAAAATTCACCATTTTTTAATGAATATAATTGAAAATTGGTGTAAATTAATTTTCTGTCAATTTGGTTACTTTCGAAAAAAAAAAAAAAAAAAAAAAAAAAAAAACTAGAAGTAACATAAATTTCTTTATAATATTTTTTTCAATCAAACGATTCATCGGCGCTGTTTAGATTACAGAAACTCTTTTTATCCGAAGAGTAAGATGATACACCTAAGAATTGAAATCGGGCTCGTTTTCTGGTTCGCGGAGGTTAAAAAAACAAAAAAAAAAAAACCGGCTGTAATAATTTCTTCGATAGTCGATGATCGATAAGGATTTGAAACGAGTTTCGTAGAGAAGGACCATTTTTTCTACAGATAAAGAAACACATGTGGAAAAAAAAATTGAACTCTACTTTACCGCAAAAGTATTTTCATCCGCAAGGCAGGGTAGCCAACTTGATAATAACTTATCCTACTACCCCAGTAAAATTAGACCGAAAAGTTAGAAGTATCTACAAATCGGATTGAAGCGCCAAATTTTTTGGGACAAGTAAAAGGACATAAAAGATGATAAATTTTTGAAAGTTGTAGACAGTATTTTTCTCTCCAAAACTAGAAAGAATAAAAAAACGAAAATCCAACGAATAGGAGCCGAGATATCGAGGATTACTTGTTTTTCAAGATAGCGGGTGATTCGCGAGGAAATTTTGTTGGATTCTGATGCTTTCGGGCATCTCTCATGACCCTCTACAAGTCTTAAAAAATTTGGCTTTTCAATCCGTTTTGCCATTTTTGAATCCAATTCTACTGGACTATACGTCGAAGCGTCAAGTAGCGAATTAAGATTAAATTGTTTTGACGACTCGTAGCAATAAAGTCATTGTTCAGTAAGTTAAAAATAAAAGCTTAGCCATCCCAAATCACTCCGTGAAATATTTAATCCCTGATTAGCCTTATAAAAGAATTGTCAACGGGTAACATAACCTCTTTAAGTCGTGTTTGACAGCTGAAATTTAAGGTGGCCAACGTGCGTGAAACGGCAAAGCTCGCGCATGCGTTTCAACGTTCCAAGTTCCAGCGTTCCGTCTGTCGGTATAATATCGAACCATGAACAATTATTCACGTTGACGATAATTTACGCACTACGAAGAGAAAGAAAATCGAAAAAAAGCAACCGTAATAAGTATCAGACTAGTTCGATAATTTGTCTAACACATAATCCGTAACTAATCGTCAGGAATACAAAATAATCGTGATTTTCGTAATATAATTTCATCAAAATTGTTTCAAACTCGCGCCCTCCTTGAACCGTTTGACAACTTTAAAAGATAATGGCTGCAATAACAGCCGTAATTTCCTGTAATTTCGTATACGTGGAGGTTAAGCGCACGACGAGTGAGGAAGATCGAAACAGAAGAAAGAAGAGAAGGAAAAGGAAGAGAGGCTACGAATTTGCGGATTGAAAGAGTAGCAAAACGGCCGGAGAATTAACGCGTCGCTGATCGAGATAGGCGTGTACCCACAACACGAGTACAAGCCTAAATAATACCAACAATAAGTTACGTTTGAAATTCGAACACACCAGCGTGGATACACACTAGGTATAAGGTATCGATCTATATATGATCTATACTGTATATATAGGTGTATATTATAGATGTATGTATACATATACATATAATGTATATCGTACAATGTGTGTGTGTGTGTGTGCGTGTGTGTGTGATGATGCGTGTAAGGCGAGCATGTGTGTAAACGATACATAGAGGAGAGCCAGCAATACGGTGGCTAGAACCGCGCGTATACTGCCTCTAAAAATAAATATGTTGTTTATTCACAAGTAAACCGGATGCCGCTGTTTGCTTAAGAACAAATTGTTTTGTTAAGTTTGCCGGGTGCCCGGGTTAACTCTCCTCCCTTTCTCTCTCTCTCTCTCTCTCTCTTACTATACATATATATATATATATACACATACACGCACAAAAACAAATACATATATATGTATATGTATATATATATATATATATATTATATGTTACTGCTCACGCAGAAGCATGTATACACACAGCTGCGTAACAGCCATCATAAATGGAGAGGAAGGAGGAGGGGGAGGAGGGGGAGGAGGAGGAGGTGGTGGAGGTGGAGACCTTTTGTAAACACTAATAACAACCGGCAATAATTATAATCATGAGAAAGAATTTTGTGTTTTTGTTTATTTATTCCAAGTGTTTTTTTTTTTTTTTTTTTTTTTTTTTTTTTATGGTCGGAAGAAATTCTCGTCGACGAACCGCAAGGCTACGTGGATCGAACATGATCATTGGCACGTCGAGCTTTTCGGAGAAGAGGATCGAATGTTACAGACCTGTAGAAAGAATTTTTTACGTGTGAAAAATGGTGTCAAGAGATTTAAACGATAATCGATACGAGACAAAACGATGCCTGAAAGTTGTGTAAAAAGAAAAGCTTCTGAATATAAATGTATCATCCAAATGGAAGAGAAATTTCAATTTCAGTCACTGAAGTGTAGCAGAAAAAAAAAGACAAAAATAAACAGGAAAATAATAGATAAATGAAAACTGATCGCAAAAATGTCTATACAGCAAAAACAATTTTTTTTTTAATACTGTAAACCGAGCTGAAATGAAAGAAAAGAAAAAACTTTTGAAACTCTAGCAATATCGGTACAGAATGTATCGAATATTTACAAAAAGTGGCAAAACTTAGTTAAAAATTGTTTGAACGGCAAAATTGCGAGACGAAAAACTAGGTCGATATATACGTACTGATTAGTGAGAAAAAAAACAAATAAATTATCCAACCAATTGTATAATGTTATATTATAGGGGTGGGTGAGGCACGACGGTCATCCCTAAGCTCGTTATTAATTTTTGTGGCTTTTTACCATGAAATTAATTTATTTTTGTTCTACTTTGGACAAATTCACTGAAATTTTATTAAAATTCTGAAAAAAAATGTTTTTTTTTCACGACACCGTCTAAAAAATGGTGAGAGAAAAATTTTAATAGCAATTGTTTTTTCTTAAAAGGTCCATTTTCTCCAGGATATATGGTAAATTGGGCTGGAATAGCCTAAGTGAATGAATATTCTAAATTTAAACAAAGATGAATTAACTTTTTTGGGTGATCCATTATACCAGATAATTTGGCAGAAAATAAAAAACCAAATTTTTTTAGACAGGCCGTTTTTGTGCCCCACCCTTCCTTATACATATATCCAAAATGCGAGGAAAGTTACGGTCGCCTGTGTAAGTTTTTATTTCTGTCTCAGAATCCCCGCGAGGTGAGAGAATCCGACGCGTATAAACGGGGAATTATAAAAGACAATTAAAATTGTTTCACGTAATCGGTGTTGCGTGAGCTTGCAGGAGTATAAATATCGTAGCGGAGTTACAGCTGGTAAGGCAACAGAGCCTGCAGCCCCAAACGAGCTCGAAATCTCGTTGATGCTCGAGGGGCTGAAGGATGTAAAATTTACTCCCCAATTCCACCTCCCCTCGTAGAGAAGCACGCGAAGATATCCAGATCATCGTGTTATGCTTCCTTATCTCAGTCAAAGTGATAATAATTAAGGGTGGACTGCAGTGAAATTTTGATAATATAAAGTTTTTGATTTTTGAAACGACTTAAAAAAGAAAGTTTCTTCTTTATTCTGAAATTTTTGTTTCAAGACAGACACTATCGTGATCTAAATTTCGTTGGAAGGAATTTTTTGTTCGCATCTTTTTTTTTTACTTGATTCAAAAATCAAAAACTTGGTATTATGGAAATTTTACCGAAGTTCCGCCTTAAAAAATATTACGTACGTTTGTTGCACTGCATGCGCGTTATAAGTCGGTTAACGGTTACACCATTGTAAGATTTTGAAAAATTCGAATCTCATTCGTTTTTTTTTTTTTTTTTTTTTTTCTATGCTTAAAGAATAATATTTTAGAATCATAAAAACAATATTCAGTTGGTTCTTTAGTGAAAACAATTTTTTTCGATGACGCGAGGAAAAGTCAAAAAACAAAAATCTTCACTCTCTCTCTCTCTCTCTCTCTCTCTCTCTCTATGGTAAAAAAATATTTGCGAATTTGTTCGTTACTTAATTTTTTAATTTTTCCTACTCGCCTTATTACTTTTCATAATTTGAAACGAATGACGTTCAATTTAAAAATTGCCACGATCACAGAGGAATGGAAAAATTTTGCAGTAACATTGTAGCCGTGTATAAACTGCTTCACGTATATATTATATACATATACATATTGTTGTTTATTCTGTATAAATTCGTATATTTACTCACACACATTTCACATCATTTGCAACAGCCAAACGATCGAATTATAGCTTTGCATTGTATCGGGGTAAAAGTAGAAAACACCTGAGCAAACTGCGTAGAATGTAATGAGTACGAAGAGTGGAAAAAAAAAAAAAAAAAAAAAAACACAAGAACTGTTCGGCGGAATTGGTGAAAAATAAAAATGAAAAAAAAAAAAAAAAAAATTGCAATAACAACGAAAATAATATTGTTATTCGCAATTTTATTTCTGCTTTAGTTTTTAAGTTTAGACGTATTCAAACATTGTCAAAAAATTCCGTAAAAATGACTATAAAAATAAGAATAATATGATGTTCGTTGACGGTGGACGTCAATTGATGCAATCAAAGAATTGAAAAAATTTCAATCAATTGTTTCGAACAACGAAACGAATACGAGTGAGCAGATAAATAATGAGTATTTGATGCAGAATTTGAGGTGTCAAAATATCGCACGTAGATATAACGAACTTGGTGGGAATTCCACAGTGCCGGGAGAACAACAGCTAGCATCGTCGAAGGCCACGTGCAAACCTATAATGCCGCCTGTGATCGGTAAACAACGCAATTTACGGAGTGTCAAATCAGTATAGATATGACAGCCTGTCGTCACAGATATGCATATTCGTATGCAGAATGAATTTCTAACAACGACTGCAATCCGATAGCGGCTGTTTGCCAGTGCAGCCAACCGACTCTAACCTCAAATATTTTGACAGTTGTCGGTGGTAGTTGTGCTCAACACTGACAACTGTGAAAATTTTCAAGCTTGCATTTATGACGGTTGGTCACCCTGGCAAACTGTTGCTCTATGATTGTGGGCGTGTTCATGTTAAGGATTAGCAGACGACGGAATCTGCAGTAAATAGAAACTTAGTTCGTATAGAAATGGTATAATACACAAGAGAGAGAGAGAGAGAGAGAAAGAGAGAGTGAGATTGATTGATTAAATTTATTGTGCATACGTTGGCAGGCCTTTGGCAAAAGTACAGATATAGTTGGAGAATTGCAAAAAAAAAAAAACAAATTGACTTCGAGAAAGATTGTATAGACAGAGTAAGTTTAAACGCACTTAAGTTGCTACTAAATTAAATTACACTCGATACATTCATTAAAAAAGAGGAAAACCATACTTGAGTTAAGAACTTAACAGAGAGAGAGAGAAAGAATAGAATGAAATGAGTAAGACACAAGGTAACAGACTTAGAAGGTCACACAAAATAACCTCAACGCGATGTAGCAGTCCTACCTTTACCGGCAGAATGAACTCATCCTGTTCGCTCGGTCGGTAAAGGTAGGACCGCTAGATCGCGTTAAACTAGTGACCAAGAAATTTTTCAGCGTAGTGTTACATTGTAGATAGAATAAAGCATCTGTACGATGCACACTGTGGTGAGAAGAGAAATTTTCATGTGTCAAAGATCATAGAAATTGTCAAAAATATAAAAATTAGAAATTGAGGTTATGACGGTTATGGGTTATGAACTATAGATAACAGACTTAAGAGCTAATTAATTTACAAGCATTCGAATGTGGTCATGCATCTAGCATCTAGCATCGGAATTAGAGATTGGACAGAAGATGAGAGAAGACCTAAGAGAGGAAGAGAGAGAAAAAAAAACTAGCCAGCGTGAAAATGATGGGAACGATATCGTTATCTGGCTGATTGGTTTCGATTTGATGATGAAGAGAAAAAAAAAGAATGATCGATTCCGACGCATAAGATCCTGGAGAATACACGAAACGAGTAAATAGGAATAAAGAAGATTTTCTAAAGAAGATTATTCTCCGTGGCGATGAAGAAAAAAATATATTGGATAAAATTCAGGTCACATATTAGAACGCTTGTGTATATATTTAAGGCAATGTGAGAACATACCGCGAGTTTTTCGACACCTTGTATACGTAACGTCTGTTTACACGTTTGTTTGTACAGCCGTATAAAAATGCAGTTATATATACCGACATACGTAGATGTATATATATGTATATATATATACACCTACTCGTCGTACACACATCACGTATTTTCACTGCTGATCGTATAATAACTCTCGAGAGTTGAAATTATTCCTTACGTAAATGTATATGCAATGCTTGTACACAGCGCGTCTGTCCATGCGAATATATAATTGTCTGAATTTCTTTCGTCAAGACTTATAATCGCCTGTGTTTATATTATGCGCAACGTAAAGAGTTTCATTCCAACAGATTGAAATTAATGCTTACCAAAACAAGCGTAACGTCTTAAAAACGGTAAAAAAAAAAAAAAAAAAAAAGACGAAAAAAAATATCGACGAATTCGATTTTCTTCTCTCAACCTTCGCGTATGAAATATTTGAGTCGTCGATAATTGGTCGAAGAAAAGAATATATATTTACGTAGGAAGGTAAACGAAATCGATCGAAAATGAATTTGGAAAGGAAAGAAGAGATAAAAGTTGTTTAAAAAAAACTAACGAAATCAAACGGGAAATAAATCTTGCCCAGATGTTTAGAACTCAAGAAGAGAGAGAGAATAGAGAGAAAAAAAGGTGAGAGGAATAAAAATTGCCAAACAAATAAACAGGGTAAGCTAGCTGAGACGGCAATTCGACGCTCGAAGGGTGAAGTCAGATCGCAGTCAGTGGGCTCGGTAATCTTACTGTTAATCTTTATTTAATCCTTGACTAGCACTTAAGCTGTGTTTAAGTGCCGTGAAATTGGTACCCTAGAGCTGCGAGAGTAGGAACGCTTGAAGCTACCCACGAACGAGGCGAACAACACAATCAGAGGCATTCACACATCTAAAATGGCGCAAGATGCATTAACTGTGGTAATTCGTGTGTGCAAGCAAAAGAAAATTAAAGCTGAGTCTATATTTTCGGTAAAGTGGTATGATTTCGGAAATAATAAATGAATGTTTAAATGGTTTGAAAAATACATCCAAAAATGGAATGAAAACGGGAAAACGCCAAGGCATCATTGATTTTTGCGAAAATTTTGACAAGTTTGAAAAAAATCTTGGAATCGAGTTTGGACTACACGTGCGTACTTTTTTCGAAAAAAATCATTCAATAGTGACGATAAGAATATTTTTACTGTGTTTTTTAAATTCCTGAGATTATAACCTACGAGCCAAAAAAAAAATCATAAGTTTTCATTCCGATGGAAAAAGTTTCCTTCGAGAATGCGATTCGAGTTTTTGAACCCTATGACGTCACGAAACTAGATAAAATCTGAAGAAAATTAACGATTCACTTTTATAATTATAGAAGAATCGTTGGTTTTTACATTTCTTGAAGAATCCTGCGCTATAGCAATGCGTATGGAAAAAAAAGGTAGCGAAAAAAGCAGAAAGCACCGTGAAGCCATAAAGTCAAAAAA
This sequence comes from Diprion similis, assembly GCF_021155765.1. Taxonomy (NCBI): domain Eukaryota; kingdom Metazoa; phylum Arthropoda; class Insecta; order Hymenoptera; family Diprionidae; genus Diprion; species Diprion similis. The sequence continues at coordinate 19,393,564 of NC_060114.1, forward strand.
TATTCGAGTCACAGTTTTTTACGTCAAAATTTACCCCATAAAAGCTCGATAACCTTGGAGTTTTGGAAGGCGTTGTCTAAGGGAGGGAAGAGAAGAAAGGGAGAGAGAAAGAGAGTTGATATTTATATACACGGTGCCGGTGAAATATCATATTTAATTTTTATTATATCAGCTGTATGCGTTGTGTGCCGTAGCGTCGTGACGGCGCGGTCTCTTGGTTCGCTGGGCGAATGGCAGCTATATGTAAATATAGCTTGATACATAGGATACTCTCTTATAAACACCCCATTCTTATTCTCGGGGCGTTTTCACCACCCAACACCGACACACAAACCGCCCTCCCTCCCTCCACGTCCCTTTTTCTTCACCTCGCTCTTCATCCTAGCTACTACCACCTCCTTCCTTCCATCCTTCCTTCCTTCCTTCCTTCCTTTCTTACTTTCCTACTTTCTTCCTTCATCCGTTTCCCTAAAATTCTCCTCCTCCTGCATTTAGGAGCTCCCAGTATTACCTATACGTACTTCAATTACAGGACAATGTCGTACTAGTCTTTCATTGCACAGCAAAAAAACAAAAGTCTCTTGTCCAACGGACTAGAGTCTAGACTGCCATGCCTAGATGTTTTTGGACATTTTGGATCCCAATCCGGTGTCAGAATTTCTTAATCACCTCTTTAGGTCTAGTCCAAAGGACCTCCGACAGAATGGAATACCCCATACACAACTAAAAATCTGAAGGTGATGGAGTAATTCTTGCACTGGATTCAGATCGCACATTGGCCTATGGTGGTCTGGTCTAAAGGACCTCCAACAGAATGGAAAACCCCATATAGAACCAAAAAAATTTGGAGGTGATGGAGCAATTCTTGCACTGGACCTGGATTCAGGACGTCCCTAAACTTGTACCTATAGTGGTCTGGTCTAAAAGACCTCCAACAGAATGGAATTCCTCATACACAACTTGAAGTCTGGATGTGATGAAGCGATTCTGACACAGTATTTGGATTCAGCATGTCCAAAAACATGTACTTATGGTGATCTAGTCTAAAGCACCTCCAACAGAATGGAATACCCCATAGATAACTCACAATTTGGAGGTGATGGAGCAATTCCGACAGCGGATTCGTACTCAGCATATCCAAAAAGACACATGTACGGTGGTCTAGTGGTCTAGTCCATCAGATAGTCATCACTTTTGTTTGTGTGGCCGTGTTATCGGCCATTGCTCGACGTTCTCTTCTCTCCCCGTATTTTCACCATCCTCTGCCAAATTCAACATTCAAGTTTTTGTTTTCCGAGTTCTAATTTTCGTTTCGTTATCCATTCACTCTTTGTCAGTATCAATTCATTTACGCTTAGATGTTACAGAATTTTCATTACTATACTACCAAAATTCTTTTGACGATTAAGCTATACCTGCAGCAGTAGCGGAATAAATAAAACCTACGACACCATTTTTTGAATCTATAGAATTTTTCTTATACTTCTGTAACACTACTGGTACCGTATCGAAACGTGTGGAATAAAAAAGGAAAGAAACAAAAACTCCATTACTCAACTGAATTCGCGTTACTTTGATTAAATTGTGTTCCCTCATCGATGGAAATTTCGATTCTCGGTGCTGACCTTTGTCGCAAGTGATATTTTTTCAACCCCAATTTCAGCAGGCATTTTTCCTGTGACCGAATACGGACGACATGTAAACTGGAAGCGTTACGTAAAATCGCTTGATCGGCGAATCCGCCCCCCTAACTTCGATAAGTCGGTACGCGATGCGGCGTTTCCGATTAAAATTCCTGAAGAATCAAGTCGATCCCTCCGAAGGGGGTGACAAAAATCATGATTTTATGGTCTCGTTCATCGGGTGTTTCACGGGGGCGGCTTCGAGAGTGTCGAAGGAGATCAGTTCAGAACTGTGAACGGTGTTTGATTTAAGGAGGAAAAAACAGAGCTATAGAGAGAGAGAGGTTGGTGAGAAGGGGAAAGAAGGAAAGGGAGAAGAGAGAGAGAGAGAGAGAGAGAGAGAAAGAAGGAAAAAAATAAGGAATGCAGATAGAATGTCAATAAGCTCGATAAGCAGCCAGTCGTCATCCCCCCGTGAAAGAGGTTCCCCGATTCTCGAAGTAAGGAAGGAAAAGTTCCTCTCTTCATTTGACTGATTCGTGCGCACGACTTGCCCCGAAGTGGACCCTAAAATCCCGGCTGACCAAGCCTGACCTGCACGTGCGCAACGCACCGAGCGGGTCTGGAGGACCGAGAGTCTGTGACTTGATATTGCCGCCAAGTGCCGAGCAAATATTGCATTTCTCACTTAACTGGAGCTGCCGAGCGACCGGCGAGAGAGAAACGTGTCGGAGAAGAAAAAGGGAGGTGAAGGATGAAGGAACGGAAGGAGGGTGAGGAGGAGGTGGGGGGGGGGGGGGGGGGGGGAGAAAAAACTTTCTATAAATACGAGCATGCAAACCTTCCGAGAGTGAGTGAGTGAGTGTGTGTGTGTGTGTGGGTGTGTGACGAGGTGTGAAGCTGTAGGGATATCAACCGAGCGTTCCCAGAATTCTCTGGGGTTGTTGCAGTTTCGCGGGCGGGGTAGGGGAGGAGGGCGAAACCGAAACAAATATATACGATCAGAAATAATCTCGCGACGCGGTTCGAACGGCAAGAATATAAATCAACGCAATGCTTGCACCGAGTTACTATTTGAATCTAAAACACTGCACTGCCCAAGTTTAACGCTTCGTTGAATTTATTGGGAATAATTTTATAGGGGTGTGAGAACTTTTTGTGTAAATCGTTCGTTTTTTTTTTTTTTTTTTTTTTTCTTTGAGTTTTGTCCTTCAACTTGTCGATTCTTTGAAAAAGCGAGAGAGAGAGAGAGAGAGAGAGAGAGAGAGAGACACATGCGACGAATGGAGAGAAGAGAGCGGTAAGTTGAACGAAGGTGAAGAAAAAATAAAAACGCGGGGTGGGGGGGAAGGGGAAAAACATTTGATATTCAGTAAGGGGAGCGAATCGAATCAGTGGCTCAACTCAATTTAGGAATTCGTTTATTAGGCACAACCGTTTCTTTCCTGCGAAGCCTATATATATATGTAGCCCTGTGCTCGCTGCTTGATTCGCATGACGGTGATTCGACGATGCGAAACCTTCAACGTTGACTCACGACCCTTTTTTCCGTTTCAAATTTTTTTTTTTTTTTTTTTTTGCTTCACTTCCTAACCCCATCCCCTTCCTTTTTTTTTACACACCCACACGGATTATATTCATAACGGTCCGACCTGCAAAGACCTATTCAAATACTCCACGAATTTCTCGAAAAGGATCCCTCAAGGTGACAATCGGAAGTGAAACGTTCCTTTCGAAAAGGAGGGGGAAAAAAAAATAAGGTAAGAAGAAGAGAGGGACAGACCTGATTAAAAAAAAAAAAAAAAAAAAAAATATCCTTAACCAAGCGTGTGACGATGGAATGTTTTAAATTACAGACATATGTTTTTTTTTTCTTTTTTTTTTCTATAACCGCTCATGGAACTACGTACGAACGTTTGGTTTTTGACGAATTAAAAATCCTTCCAAAACTTACACTACTTATAACTCATGAACGACTGAACCGATTTTTATGATCTTTGATTTGTTGGATTTTCCCCGCCCCGAATAGCAGAATAACTATTAGAACATCGGAAAAATTCACGGATAAAAAATTCTACAAGAAAATTCCAGTACCGCTGCCTGACATACTGATATAAGCTGTAACTCCGCCATCTTAAGCTATAACTCCGCCATTTTGAGCTGTAAATCCGCCATCTTAGGCTGTAACTCCGCCATCTTCCGCAATCGACAGCTGACGTCACGCGTTCAGTTTATCCAAAAGTTAACACGACATTCAATGACTGTTAGGCGGTACAAAGTTCACCGGGCCAGCTAGTATTTTGATAAAGCTCTCACACACGTGTGAAATAATTTCGATTTCATGAGAGAAGCGGAGACGAAAGGGTGGAAATCAGAGCAGGTATGTATACCTATATGTATACATATATATAGGCTATGCGGAGGCAAAGTGGCTGGTGAGAAATGGCCAGGTGGACAAATACTGGAAAATGCCAACTTAACTGCCCCGCGCCGATCCGAGTATGTTTGTATGATCATGCCGATGACGATACGTCGTCGACCCTCACGTATGCGCGGCGCATCCCTTTGTACCGGGTATCGCGCTTCGTAATGTTATTATCTCCTCGGTGCCTTCAGTTATAACGGGCATGCATGCAGTGCAGGGCTGAAGATCGCGTGTGATAAACGGCGAGTCGTGATCCAGATAGATCCAGATACACCCCCCACCGTTATACATAATATAACTGGAACTGCAGCTGCTGTTGTTTGCGATTTTAGGCCAATTCGATATTCCGCATATTATACATAAGATTTATCCTTCCTCACGATTCGTGAGGGAGAAAAATAAAATTGTGAAAAATCGTCGATTAGATTCTATTTCCAAAAAAAAAAAAAAAAAAAATATTTACTCCAGGATTTCTCTGTTAAAAAAAAATACGTTTTATCTTCAAATTTCTACAAATCTAAAAAAACATACCGTATCAGAAGTTGGAAAATGAGTACTAGTACGATGCGACTTTTGAACAGAATGAGAGAGAAAGAGCGTTACGAGTGAGGAGGAGGGAGGGAGGGAGGGGAAGGAATAATGGCCACCGCTGAGAGGAGCTTACAAGATTATTTATTATTTCATATACACAGAGGCGACTCGATAACGGGCCTGTGGTGCATTAGCATTTTTTTGTTGTTTAAAAATGAAATATAGTAACGGGGGTGGGGGTGGGTGGGAACGAGTGGAACCCGGCCGCTTCTGATCCCCAAATAAGTGGCACTGCTCTCCGCGGAATACGAAATGCAAGATACCAGCCGGCATACGTATAAGGTGTATGTATACATAAAAAGTAGGCGGGTTGCAGGTACGGTTGCTAAAAACGGAGTCAAAGTTTCCAAATTTTTATTCCTCTCCTCCCTGGTGAAAATGATTTCTCTACGAATTTCTACAATTTTTAGGGAAATTTATAACATTTTTTACAATTTTGTGCAAAATATCGTTGTTTAAACGAATAATCGAGTGAACAGGGATTTTTCATTAGATTTCTGTTACATTTTACATGAAATATTCTATTTTTCATCACGGGAGTACACGGGAGAATATTATTTAACGCGATTCGGAGAATCGCGATTAATCAACGTTTCGAGGAAGAAGTAATACTGATGCAGCTGCACTGCCACATTCCGCAGTAACTCTGGTCATTCGCTAAATAAATTCCGCAGGATAATAAAAAATGGATACGTTATTCGGATTTTGTTCCACCCTCATTCCGCTTCAAAAGCGAACGAGAGTTTAATTGATCAATTAAAATCAGTGTTTCAGTTGAGAAAAAATCACGCGATCCGCGTCCACTCGAACGAGAAAAAAGTATAAGAAAATCGGCTGCACCGTATGAAAATTTATCCATAGAAGATAAAATTGTAACAGAGACATGAAAGTTTGCTGACAAGTTTTTTTTTTCTCATTTTATTTCTTCCGCATAGTTATGGGATATTAGCCCATGTACCAAATAATACAGAAGTGTTGCGATGATTGCAGAAATGCGGATATTAGACACGTGTGTCCAATTAGCAAAGCGGTTAACCGACTGGTGCACAAGGATCATCTGCACCTGAGGATAGCAGCAAAGCGAGTGTCACGTGACTTTTCGATGGTCGCGCCATCTGCAGGCGTCGTTGCAGAAACGTACCCGGTTTGAAATTGTCAACGGTCAAGTTGGAACGCCAACGAGTTGCGGAAGAAGCAGCGACACTTTCCCTAGAGCCTAGACGATACTGCGTTTACGTGCCGAAACTTTTACCGCTACTGTGAATACAGGCATTCGCATGAATCCGTTAGTGCGTGGATGTGGATGTGCGGATATGTGGCAACACCGCGCGACGCCTACAGCGAGAAAAGTGCCAGGGACGAAAATCTCGTCCTCTCGGTTTAGAGAGCCTGAAATCCACACAGCATGCACGTATAACGCAGACGTTACGTTCGTATAGCTTAGCCGCTGTGCTAATAACCTTGCGACAATTACAAACACTGGCTACCACCACCGCCGATTCACAGTTTATACCAACCAAACACTAAATAGACAGGCTGCACGTTGCCCGTTCTCATACGACTCCTTTACACGCCCCTAAAATACTCGAGCTTGATTTCGTCCTCATTATTATTCTCTTCGCCAAAATACTCAGATCGATTTTTCAAAGTCTATGGAAAATCTTCGTTATGGACACTTGCAATTTGTTACCAACCACAATATCTTTTTCTTAAATCTCTCCGGACAAAATACCCTCTCAAAAAATTCCCTATTAAAAAAATTCCTCCGAACAATGGAGAATTTTATATTTTCACCACTAGAAGATTTAGACCGATCACCCTAGTATAATCGACTATTGGGATTGTCACTTTGCAATACACCATCTGGTGGAAAAAATGAAACTCATGCGTCCAAGCTGACAACTGACGGTTGACCGTATTTTTTCGCGTGTGTATGGTAGAACAGGTATAATTATTCATTATGTTTAATTAATTTGTGTGACATGAGTAATTTGAAAGCCCAAGAATTACGATTTGCCTCCATTAAAATGAAAAACTTAGGTTATGTGGTAATAAAATGGCGCCGACAACCAGATTTTGACATCATGGGCAGATTTTCAAATAATATAGTGTCAGTCTTAGACTACCTATGTGATGCCAATCTGACGCTATACGATGACCACAAAAATTTCTCCGTACAGGAGTACAAGCCTTCCATGTTCATGCAGCGACGCAAATTTCACAGCCCAGCGGCAACACGAAATCTTCAGACTTTTCTGCAATTCGGAAATCAAGTGTGTCCAACTGGTTCAAAATTGATTCATTAATGTTTATTCGATTCAGCAATGATCCAATCAAATTCCAACGGCGCAACGTTTCAGCAGTGTCAACAGTTCTGAGGATGGAATGGAGGGACTTCGTTAGAGGATTTTCGGAATGCCTGCAGATTTGACTGCGCTTTGGGCATGGCCATAGCCAGACGTATCTCGAACAGTATCCTTCCTCCGAGTTGAGAGTTTCATCGGCAAATAAGTAAAACGATATAAACTGTGGACAGGATAGGTTAGGGTGGGGTGGGAGCATGAGCGTCGGTCTGTGTACTGTAAGCCTGTTTCGAAGCTGTTTGGCCGCAGAATACAGACCCCGTATCCCACAATTCGCGACCCCCGCAAGGCTGCGGTTTAACATCGTAAATTTCTCTACTCTCCCAGGAATTTCAACCGTCAGCTATAGTATAATATTTTATTTCTCATTGTGCAGTGGGACGTTTACGTAGGATTACTTTTTCCTCCAAGATTATAACCTCTATCGAAGGTTTATGGATAGAATATTATATTGAAATCCAGAAAATAAACGAAGCAAAAGGAAACAATTATAATTTTCAAACTCCCGAAGTGCTCTCGTGAAGTGAATCGAGACTCTATGAGTTGACCAAAGAATGAGGTTCTGCGAGGATGAATTTGAATTTTGTAACTGTGACTATGCAAGAGACTCTTTTGAGAACATGGTAACTGGACTTCATTGTTTTTCCTTGTGGCTTACCGTACAATTTGAAGGCAGCCTAATTACACTTGTAATCACAAAAACATTTGAAAGTCACTGTACCGATATTCATTCAACTGCCCATAATTTCCTGGTTGGGTTAGGCTAAGTAAGGTTAGGTAAGGTTGGGTTACGTTAGGTTGGGTGAGGTTATGAAGAACCTTTAAAAGTCAATCTACCGATATTCATTCAACTGCCCATAATTTCCTGGTTAGGTTAGGCTAAGTGAGGTTAGGTGAGGTTAGGTAAGGTTGGTTATGAATTAGGTTATGAAAACCTTTGAAAAGTCACTGTACCGATATTCATTCAACTGCCCATAAGTTCCTGGTTAGTTTAGGTTAGGTGCGATTATGTTATGAAAAAAATTTTAAAAGTCACTGTAACAATATTTATTCAACTGACCGTAATTTCCTAGTTAGGTTAGGTTAGGACAAGGAAGGAAATACATTAAAAATTTACTGTCCTGATATTTATTCAACTGCTCATATTTTCTTATTTATATCTCCAACAGAACGGTTTCTCTGATTGTGAATGCATGGTACAAGACGAACGCAAAAAAGTTCAGTGCAGGCAGGTGAAGGTGCAGGTTATGAGACCCTCGTGAAACAAGAATCCATAAAACTTTGTCCTATTTCACTCGATTTCCGTAATAATCGCATACGTGCCCGTATTATGCACGTATATATATACATGATACCATGCAGTGGTTGTGCCGTGGGAAATTGCAGCAGCAGACGCCCGCCACGAGGTGTAGGTACCTTTACCCGTACCTGACTTATAAAGTGCATGCACGGCTCGATCCGAGCTAGCAGACGAGAAACGAACGAACGAAGCTAATATCGAGCAACGTTGTCGTATCTAGGAGAATGCGGCGGCGTGGCGCGGCGAGGCCTGCAATCAAGGATAGACTTTAATGGTGCAAATGCAAAGGTGTGGTTTCTCCGCTAGCTGCAGCACCAGGCCGTTCCACGGCCATCAAGATGCACCGGGGAGCAGGCAATCCTCCCCTATCGAGAATCAGGTGACTCGGTAGAGTCTCGTGCTGATTGTGAGTGGAAAGACCAAAGGCTCGAAGGCTATTCACTCCTTGAAATCGCAGACCGTCTTGCATGAAGCGTGTGAAATGATTCCTGAATCATCGCTTTGAGATCACTTTTAGTCGATTGAAATTTATTTTCCAACATTCCGGATCATCTCCATTGACCTCCAGTAATTTTTCGTGATTCTATCTAATCCAGAAATCACTGAATATCGTCTAGAACCTTAGAAGATCACTGAAAACCACTTTGCGGTACCCTGGATTTTAACCAAAATTCCATACAACTAATTTCCCTGAATTGAAAACAATCATTTCAATTCTAATTAAACGATCTCTCGCATGAAACAAATTTTCAAGATTGTTTGAACGCTTTTTCATCGTTTTCCACTTTTGATTCAGACGGTGTGACCCTTAGAATGTTCTATCACGATTTGAAGACTAAGATGATCCCAGTGTTTAAGCGTCCTATTAGTTTTAACGTTGTGAACACGAAATCCTAGAATCTATAAACGATACCCCGAAATCCATTTCCTCATTGAATGAATGTCAGAGACCATGAGGCTCTGCGATGGTTTTGAGCAATTGACGAAACGAATTTCTCATACAGGATACAAATTCTTTATTCTCTCCAATTTGGTAGATTACAATCAAAGACTGATGACAAATCACGATAAGAAAAAAAAAAGAAAAGAAAAAGAAAAGATAGAAAGAAATTCGATCTATGAACCTTCGGTTAATTCTAGCCAACTGTTATAATTACCGAAGACAGTAGGAGGAAAAGTTATCGCGTAGCGATCGTTTATACAGCCGGATTTAATAAACTTTTATTTCAAATCGTGTTTCTCTATATACCCTGCAGCCCGAAGCGAAGCTACAAGGGTACTGCCGTACACTTCTATGTATAATTTCTATACATGCATACCGGCTACTGTTGTTTTGAAACCTCGTTTGCAAGATAGGAATCAGCGCGTTGAACGGCTCCTGCACAGAGTCAAGTTCGGGGGTCGAAGTTTTATGCGAGTTAAGTTCACCGGGATCCTCCTGCTGCCTTACCTCAGGTATCCTTGGGTGCACAGGTTTTGGCAATTATTGGGATACCTGTGCCTCATCCGAGCTACGAAGAAACTCGTCGTGCCAGGTGTAGCCAAGGATAAATGAATTCGCTGCATTTGTCCCGCGATAGAGAGGACAAAAATAATGACAATCAAGTGAAGACGTGATTAGGTTGTAGGTATATTGATAGAAATTATTGTACTTGTAAGTCGCGTTTCTTAAATACCCGAAAAAGAATTTGAGGACAAAACGTGATTCCAAAGTCTGTCTGGCTTATAAATAATATGCCTATAACGCAAGTGTGACGATGATGGTAATGACAATCAAGCGTGGATAATACTTTTCGAAATTTTAATAATTGCCTGGTAATTTAAAGTTTGTGAAATTTCGTGTACTGTTTCAGCTGTAGAAAATTTTCTGATCGGCTTGATTTATGAAATATACAAACTACAGTGTTGCAATTTGATTGATGATCGATCGTCAAGAGCGACGAATGAAAGTTTAAATTTTTTTTAAGTCATTACACGCGTGCCGAGTACAGGTATTTATATCCCGGAAGGTATGGCTTTGGCTAATTAAAGACCGACAACGACGTCGTTGCGGACTTATTGCTTCCTAATTGCATTATGACTTTGTTTATGACCCGATGTGGGTACCCGTGTAATCATTAAGTCTCATGAGAAACGGTGAATTCCAAACGTCGTCGAGCTCTTTCTTCCGATTGCTGACATAAGTAAAGGCTTTTAACACAAATGGCGACAATTTAGTATGTTACAATTCTAACTTTAAATGGCGGGACTTCGATGGAAAGTAAACTGTCATACATTAAGAATGTTGTCACATTGACTCAGAAGAATGAATACGACTTCAATTGTCCTCGCTTAACACTTTTGCATACTTTCAATGACTTGAAGTGACTTCGCAATACTTCGAATCACATGAATCCAATTGAATTCTCGAGGTTAAAGTAAGTAACGTTAACGTGACGAAACATGAGGAAGAAATTCATTATTTTCTCAATTTCGGAAACACTTTCGTGACGTTGGCTTTCGAAATACACGGGTATGTTTGATTCAGTGTGGTTTACTATAAATATCAAACAATTCCAATATTGCGTAGCAACGGTTTTTTCTGAACACGCACCGTTACAGTAACGTTACTAAGATAAGTGCACCAGTTATTGAACACGTCCCAATTGCATCAACCGTTTTCGATTTGACCTTAGTTCTAAAATTACCAAAAAATTAAATTTGTTCTTTCTAACCGTCTAGCAATTGGTTTTAGTAATCTAGAAATTCATAATTTGTGCTGCGAGTTTATAATTTCGAAAAATAAAAGGGTCAATAACTGGTACACTAACCTCAAATTCAACCACATTTGAATGCACGCAACTTAAATTGACGTAGGATTTTTGTCGAGAGATTAATAATTTCTTCAGGCATCAATAACGTGAGTTATGAAACAGATGATCAATTATTCAGGACAGAATGAGGCTGCCTGTCCGGAACAGTTTGTTTGTTTCAAAGGCAAACGAATTTTGAATAAATAATCTTATGCCGCATTGGCCTTGCCTAGACGAGGCAATACGACAAATGTTTCAAATGATTATAAGACACAGGGGCGCAGGACTAGCGGCACCATCACCCGATGGGCAGGTAGCTGATGTAATAAGGGGTTGAGTACACAAGGCGTGCTTTCGAGAGGCCGACTGCGCCGGTGTGTGGAAGTGAAATGCATAATTATACCTGATAATAGCAGCGCGCCTGCCAACAAATATGCCTACAATTATCCCTTCGGTAATGGTGTTCGGTACCGTACACTTTTGCCTCTGTGCACACACAAGTGTACAATATGTAAAACACACATGTATGTACAACCATTTCTACCGATAATTTTACCTGGCAAACAGTTATGTAACGGGGGTTGCCAACTATCCTTCGTTCAAGGCGTTGCATTCCTTTTTTCACCTTCAATAGCTAGACTTCTCTTCCTCTCTTTGGATACCCATCGAATCGATCAGGAGCCATTCACTCAAGGAAGTCATGGATTTGAATCTTATAAATCCAAGGAAGTCGAGTGACGGAAAGAGGCTTTAACACGACGAGGAATCAATCGAGATAACCGAAGTCATTGAAGTTTTACGGTAGACGCCAAATGGTTTCGAAACATCAATATTTTACTGACTTTTGTCCAGGCGTACGCTTTCGTTGATTCAGATCATCGCATAAAGTCGATGCTGTCGTGATTTCTAAGTAAACGACTTCTTGACTCAAAAAAATTTCGAACTACTGTAAAAGCCCGAATGAGATGATTTTCCGAAAATTTTTCATCTCAAAAAATTATACGAAACGTAATTATTTCCCAGTATCTTTATTGCACTAGAGTATAATTCTCTAATTGTAAGCACTGCTGAGCTGCAAAGTACGAACATATAATAAGTAAATAAATAAACGCGCAAACGGGTGATCAAATGTAATTCCGACTTAGCGGCGAGTATTTCTAGTTGAAGATTGTAGAGTTCAAGAAAGCGTGAAAACGATTTCAGCCCATGTATGTTACACAGTCTCTTATTTCTGGTATACGGTGTAATTTCGCGTATAGATAGACATCACGCATGCAGGGTGGAATTGCAAGGCTCACCGCATAGACTGCACAATCCACACACTACACAGCACTGATGACTTCAAAGGGGTGATAATACTGTAACTGCAGTGAACAGCCTCAATTACTCGTACTCTGGATACATGTGTTTATAATAATATTGTACAAGTATGACTCCATCATTTAATTGTACCGGAAACAGCTTTGCACCTTGAAGTTCGAGGAAATGGTTCTATCTTCAGAGGCACCAGAAATAACTGTGTAGATTATAAAACTACATTGCACAAATGCAATCAGAGACAATTATCTGATCCTAATCTGGAACACAAAAATTTCGATCACATCATGCTCAAAACTTAAAACCATTACGGGAATCACTTGGAACCATGAAGGGTAGAGGTAATGGGGACTATCTTCGTGTATAGAAAGTGTCCGTAAAGTACAGGGAAATTAAGATGGCGTTGCTGCAGCAAAAGTTCCGCGAAACACCAACAGATTGAACCCGATTGGATCCTGATGGCTAAGCGCTAATCAGATTGTTTGCCTTGTTTCTTATAGGCGGCATTCCGGCGCCATTTCTGTTTTTAGCGGAAATTTTTTCAGTTGGAAATCTGTATGAGATACTTTTCCTTATCTCTACCTTCCATACTTGAACCGAACTGTATACGTGTCTTTGCAAGTGCATCATGTAGTGGCGAAGCAAGGGTGAGGAGAAGGGAGAAGAGAGTGTAGAATCGGTAGGTGGTGCTGATGACAGTATAGCGTGATTAGAAACCATCAAATAAATACAAGAAACTTGTGCCGTGGTGTAACGTAGAGCCGTTTGCTTTGCGCGATTGCTTGCGGTGTGTGCAGCCCCCAAAAGACCCCAAGAACCAAGCCACTGCTGCGCACGATAGAAACCCTTGAGTTACTACGACCTCGATTCGCTGAAAATGCAAACACGTGCATCACTGCTGCAGGTTTGGGAAAACAAAGTTTTTCATTATGACGTAATTTTTTGTTTCTGTCAATAGATTCGGAAAAATCGTCTCCATTGGTATTGATATTGTTGTCTCTGCTTCATACTGTGAATTATCTTGTGAAAGTCATCGATTTTTCGTTGTGTTGATATTTAAATTGGCGTGAGTCTCTAGGAATGGTGGAATAGGTTAGGAACGCGGAACAGAAGAGAAACGGTGAAACAGTTTAAGAACGCGGAACGGAAGCGGAACGATAAAATAGGTTATGAATGTGGAAGTTTTTTAATTGTGTCATAATTTCTCGTTTGTTTCAACAGTTTCAAAAAAACTGTCTCCAATGACATTGATACTGTAGTTCTTGCTGTTTGTTTTCACTTTTTTCTTTTTCGTTTCGGCAATCTCTCGGACGTCAAAGCACCGTTTATCGCACAATGAGATTGAGGAAAGATCGCAACGAGCGTGGCGGGTTTTAATTGCAAATTGTGTCTCCCTCTCTCAGGGTTGAGAAATAATTGAAACAACTCTCGTAAAAATAGTTGTGCAAAGTCGTAATTTCATCCATAAAAGTTTCAGAGTGAGACCGCAATGAGTTTAGCCTGTATAACCCTTTACGCAGCAATTGGAACTGGCTAAAAGTATAAGTGGAGGATGAGGTGAGGATTGCGCTGAGGGGAGGAAACCTCGCAGTCGTAGTAGATTCCCGATCTACGCCAAGGATAATCCTTACGGTTCGCGCCTTCTGCCTTCTACAAAATTTCAATCCTCTCCCTTGTATAATTGCAAAGATAAGGGTAATCGGGCAATGATTTTATCGACACGAGGTAAAAAATTTTATTTCACTCCACATTTTCATCTTTCAAACGATTTTCAAGTTCCCCAACTTGATATACAAATCTTAAGTTACAATAAATTTGTACAATTCTTATTCATTGAAGAAAACTTGAAATAAATCTGCATGTAAAGTGTGACAAAAATCGTTGATGTTCGAAGTAATCGAAGAAATGGATTTAAATCGTGTTAACGAATGATGAGAACGGATTCTTCTAGTATATACATATATAATGTATATTCCATGAATTTATCGCCTTATATTTGCATCTTTCGATCGTTCTAAATATCTTTTCATCGTTCCGTATTCATGAATAATTCATATAATAAAATTACATGTACTGTACATGATGTGATATTATATACCCTCGTGTGATTGTTTCTTTTTTAAGAAAAGACATTATCGTCATTATAATTCGTTGAAAATTTCAGAGAACAATTCATTGATAACTTTTGTTTTTCAAAATTTTTTTGTAAAAACTGTTTTTCCTTCTCGTTACATATCTGGTGGGATAGAAATTTCTGTATATATATGTATATATATACACGATCCGGCCTTTAACCCTTCGCTGCGTACTTTCGCCACGAAAGCTCGTTACATTTGATTGGCCTATTTCAACCGGGAGAAAAACGTCTCACCCCCGAGCATTTTGCCAAGAAATTCAGCTGCAGCTTCTTTTCTACGATCTTCTCTCCTCGACGTGCTGCCTTAATTATCTCCAACTACCCCCAAAATCCTCCGAGCAAGTTTTCGAACGACCAATTAAAAAAAAGAAAAACGTAAGGAAAACAGGGAGATAATATAGAATTTAACATACTCGTGAAAAACTTGATATTATCATTTTTCATCTACAGTATAAGCTTGTATAATCATTTCGTCGAAATCTTTTTCAAACTCTGAGATAAAATCTGAGACGTAATGAGGAGGGGAAGTAATTATTGTTTCGATCTCGGGAAGTCCGCGGTTGAGTTTGAATTTTCGCGGCTCAAGATTTTCACGGGGGTTTCAACCCTTTCCCTAATCTTATAACCGATGAAACTTTAGCCACAGCAATCCAAGCCGGTCTTTTGCGTTTTTATACCTTATCCCTTGAGGGTTTAGAACTGAGCAGCGAAGTCGAGCGTCTAGCGTCTTATACAGTCGGCTTCTACTTATTCTGCTCCATTTTTACCTACATTTTCCCAGTTAAGAGAGGATATAAGCACATGTATAAAAAAGTTTCTCAATCACAGCAATATTTCAGGGATTTGACAAAATTATCATTGTACTTGAGATCGATTTCTGGTTTTTTTTTTTTTTTTTTTTTTTTCCTCACTTATTTATGAATTTACATTATCGATAATTAAAATTATTTAATAATAAAACGATCCACGAACAGTATAAAAATACATACAAAAGAAAACATCTTTTCAGAAAAATATTAATTCTTGTCAATCCACTGCAAAGTAAAATGTAAAAGAAGTAAAGTGAAATTGAAAAGAGAGCGATTGAATTTAGTGAAAGTATTTTTAAACATTTCGACACTCTTGATGACAGAATCAGCAAAACTTATAAATATTATAAATTATACAATAATATAAGTTTGATTTGCAGTAAGTAACTACGACTGATATTTAAGTTCGAATTTCGATAGTTCGAAATAATATTGGGAGAGATGATATTGGCGGGAAAAATCGTTGCGTCCACACCACGTTGATATTGGGTATAATATGGGTATACGGATATGAATATATACGCGATAAAATGTTTACGAGGGCACAACATGTCGCCAATTTCGTGTAAATTGTCCCTTGCCTCGGCTACCCGCCCTAAAGGGATGCTCACGATTTCTCCGACGATAAGCTGTTGTGCATGTGAATCTGTACACGTGTGTACACATACAATTACGTATAATATGGACGCAAGATACACCGAAAATCACGAGCCTTTGCTCGAGTGATAAACTCGCAAATTAGCTCGCCGCAAGCTTTCGAAAGGTTCGTATGAGAAAAAGAAAGAAAGAGCAGAAAAAAAAAATAGAAAAGTGAAAATCAGGGTTGGAATTTTTTTTTTCTTCGTTTTTCATTTCTTTTCACCAATTTCATTACTAGAACGGAAAAAATATTTTTATTGTATAATTCATACCTATACGAAGATTATTTATTGTAGAAAAGTATGACGAATGGAGAAATTTCATGCCCGAATTAGTAAACAATATCAGACGAGTAAGAGAGAAAGAAGAGGAGGGTGAAAAAAAAATTCGTGCAATTAGCTATTCAGGATAATTACGTTGAATGATAAATGGCAAATGAGAGAGACAATAAAGTTGGGGGAAAAAAAAGACAACATTAAGTACCTACCGGTTGTGCACATCTACTTTGCACAAAAGCTATATACCTTTAATAATATAAGGTTGAGTATAATGTAAACAGAAATTATCCGAGTGTATTATAAACGTCGAAGAAAGAAAGAGAAAGAAAGGAAGGAAGAAATGAAGGCGAAGAATGAGGAAAGAAATAATAAGAAGCGAAAAAAAGGAATGTAATGGGCGAATCAAGCTCGCTGCACGAGGGTCTCATCCTACCTTTTCTACCGTCTGCTACGCGCTGCATTTATTATGCTTTATTGTTACAAGGAAATTGAGTTTTTCTTAACAGTGAATAAGTTTAATACCGCCTCCTCCTCCTCCTCCTCCTCCTCCTCCTTTTTCTTCTTCTTCTCCTTCCTCTTCTTCGGTACCTTGCTCAGCTGTAAAGGTGCTCGAGCGATCGCTTCAGGCGGTTAAATTTCAGTTTTTTCCCCTCTCCTTTCGCCCTCACTCTTGTAATTACAATTCTCCGATTTCCAGAAAATTTATAGCACTATTTAATTGTTTGTTTGTTCATTTTTTGTTCCATGGGAATTAGGTATTTCAAATCTGAAATAAATACATATCGGGTATTCCGCGCCAACTCGACCAGTGTTAAACCTCGACCATCTCAAAATCATTTCATATTTTTTTCTAACATTCTACTCGGTCAAAAACGCGACCTGAATTTTTTTCAAATTTTTATAACGCACCGTTTATTTTTTATAAATATTTGAAGTCGATTGCGAATGTCCATTTTTTAATATCTAAAAAAATTATCAAAAATCTAGTGAACGACATAAAAACACCCCCCGTTAAGGAAACCGTCGGCCAAATTTTTTTTCTATTTTTTTATCACCTAATTCGGAATTAAAAAATTTTGAAACCCAAAATTAACACAGGATCAAATCGTAAGCGTCAAGGAAGGGTCTATTTACTTGTAAATGTTCGGTTTCACCAATTTGATGATGCACCATTCTAGTCTCTCTCAAAGCGTCGAATCACTAAAAATTCTTTTTCTCTCTACGAACGTTGCGAATTGTAATTTCGTCAATTTTTCACCTTGTGAACGACAGAGTCCCCTGTTGATCGCTAGGTGAAAGCACGTGACCGTTGGCAATTAGAGGTGGGCAGGGTGTAACTGGTATAATAATCTAAGTGTAGAATATGTCGGTGACCACCTTGTTAAGGCAGCGATCCGGGGGTCCAAAGTCTCTGGGATTATCGTGATACGTGACCTCGTTAATGCCGGTTGTCATGACTACTTTTGTCGTCGCAATGAGAGAGAGAAAGATAGAGATTGAGAGACAGAAAGAGAGAGAC
Organism: Diprion similis; assembly: GCF_021155765.1. Classification (NCBI taxonomy): domain Eukaryota; kingdom Metazoa; phylum Arthropoda; class Insecta; order Hymenoptera; family Diprionidae; genus Diprion; species Diprion similis. The sequence continues at coordinate 19,411,356 of NC_060114.1, forward strand.
AGAGAGAGAGAGAGAGAGAGAAAAAGTGAGTTTTCTGAAATGTTTGCTCGCCCGCTCTCGAGCATACGTAACGTGCTTAAATACTAAAAGGTGTTTGGAGCGGCGGGACTTCCCCGTATGCCATGCTTATGCGTCTCTTGTCATGCCGCGCTCCTTCCTTTGACCGGGAGGGTGGATTAAAAAAAAAAAAGAAACACCGTGGAACACATACGCGAGATTCATATGTTTTTAATGTCTGAAATTGTCAAAGTGGGAAAAAAAGATGACAATTAATTCTAGGAATTTGAAACCCTTGAATTGGAAAAGTTATATAAACGTTTGACATTTCATCGGCTTCGGATGTATAAAATTTGTTCATATTGTGAAATTATCTTGAAAAAGTCATCAAGTTTTTCCTTGTGTTGTAATTCAGATTGGCGTGAGTCTGTAGGAACGGTGGAAGAGGTTAGGAACGCGGAGCAGAAGAGAAACGGTGAAATAGTTTAGGAACGTGGAACGGTAGAGGAACGGTGAAATAGATTAGGAATGTGGAACAGAAGGGAAACGATGAAATAAGTTAATTAAGAATGCGGAACAAACGAGGAACCATAAAATAGGTTAGAAATGTAACGTGGAAGAGAAACGGAACGGTAAAATACGTTAGATATGTGGAACGGAAGAGGAACGATGAATTTGATTAGGAATACGGAACTTGAATCGAACGCTGGAATAGGTTAGGAATGTAAAACAGAAGAGGAATGATGGAATGGACTAAAATAGTTGGAAATGTGGTATAAGGATGCGACGTGTGTGTGAAATTGTGTGGTTTATTAAAATAGTTCACAGTTGATATCGACTCGATCATTACTCCGCCTACCAAAAACACTTCAGTTATACACTTTCTGATTTGAATTTGACCAATATTCTCGATTTGTCCAGTTCGTTCTAAGTAAAAACATTAAGGTAATCGTCATTTTCCACACGAGTTGTAACGATGGGTGAAAAAAAAAAAAAAAAAAATAGACGAATAAGAAAAATAGAACAGCGAGTTGTAAGCTGGGACGCAAAAAGCGATTGTAAAAGAAACGAGGGTCAAGAGCTCGAGTCTTTTGCATACACAAGTACGCACCAAGTGTATACAGCTTTTTTGTTTTCACTCTGTTTGTCTTGTTGTTCGAGTCCATGCAACCTGCTCACCTCCGTCCTCAACCGAGTCCAGTTCTCGGACAGAGGAAGAAAAGAAAACACAACACGAAACGAGAATTCTGCTGCATACGAAAAACGTCGCAAGCATATTCACTCCGCTTTAATGTCTTCGAAGATTTGTCCGAATGACCATGAGTGTTAATAGTTAGACGCTACGTTAACGGTATTCTTTCTTCTCTCCGTATAAAAGTAGTTAACCTAGTCGATTCGTTTTTCTAATATTTGTGTGATTCTTTTTTACAACTCCGACGTTGCAAAAACAGAGAAACAAAATGGTAGGGAGGTGAGACTGAGAGGAGAACTGCAAATACTTTCGTTGTATGCAATACACGCGCCCTCGGGGCTCGCCCCGGATGACTGACGACAAGTTCACCCTTCAATGGAATATGCAGAATCCTGTGCAACATGAGCAGCGGGATAGGAACCGGTTCGCATCACGGTATCGACTACGGGCTTTTGCGTTAATTATTGTTGTTCGTCGGGGGAAAAGACAATAGCATAACGCCTCCGGAGGCGGAAGATCGTGAAACGGTGAAAGCCGTTGAAGAATGACCCCGTAAAAAATCTGCAAACACTCCGATGTGAACAGTCATGTTGCTGACCATGAAAAAAATCACTAAGACATAATGAAAATAGAAGAATTCTGTCAATCTGGTGTAGATCTTAAACCTACTAGATCACACCTCGGTGGAATCGTGATATTTTGCTTAAAAAAAATCTCTAGATATCGTCTAAGGATCGTATATAAAGCTCTTTCAGTCTTCCGAACCGAAATTGATTGTTTAAATACTGTAAAACATCGGAAGACAAGAAAGTGACAAAAATGTGAAAAAAAGCTTTTCATTTCGCATAAAAAATGGCGCCACGCGGCTAATTTTCCAGACTAAGGAACTCTGCGAGTAGTTTAAAGAATCTCAAATTCTCCAAATACTCAAAATTGCTTGGACTTCAGCGACACGTGATGCACGAAACTGTCTCTCTCACGTAAAAAAAAGCAACAAAAATGGAATAACTCGTTAATCGTATACAGATTAGGCGAAATTAAGTGCCGGAGCTTGACTAACCTGAAAATAGTTGGAGGCGTGGGATTAGCAGCATCCGCAACGTCGAAGCCCGGATGTAAATGACAAAGGTAGAATAGATACACGTCAACGAGTAAACAAGAGCTCTGCTCTTTGCCCTGGACGAACGTACCGCCGACGTTTCCTCCTCTCCCTTCCTGTGATTGCTAATGAATCCTAACGCTGTTAGGTAGACAATAACAGGAGGAAAAAAAACTCCTGGAGAGTATACCACCCGCATACGTATAACGTAGCGGAGCAAAGGCAAAGAGTTTGTGTAAACATTCGAGATGCGACGAAATAGTACACTATATAGGTATACATTGCGCATATATATAGTACATGTACAAATATTATACGTATACCTTCGGCAACTGATCTTTGCAAAAAAAAAAAAAAAAAATTGAACAAGCCAAACAAATCACTCCAAATATCCCCTCTAGTTCGGTCATCGTGTGATTTTCTCACTTCAAAATTGACATCCCTTTTCGTTTTTTGCCAATTTTTTCCCAAAAAAAAAAAAAAAAAAAAACTTTCCATTTGAAACTTTTCGTTTCATTTTATTTTCTTTTCTTTTTATTTCATGCTATTGCTATTCCTTGCTCAACTTTTTCAATCAGTTATCTTCATTTTACTTTACAACCTAGCATAAAAATTCGTGGAACGAAAACATGCTAGAACAAATGAAGGCGGTCAATAGGTACGAAGAGGGGGGGGGGGGGGGGGGGGGGGTAAAACTGACATGGGCATTATAGATCAATACGATATATCGTGTGTGTGTGTGTGTGTACGCATACCTGAGTTGTTCTAGCTATAATACAGAGGTATTTGCGTACATACCTAGACACGTGGGTACATATTTGTGTACCGAAGAAAATAATGATAGGTTGTCAACGGTTGTGTATTGCGACTGTAGAATAACGGCGAAGAGGGTTACGGGCCGATGCGATGTTTACCGATGAGAAGAGTAAAAATATGGAAAATAAAAAAAAAAGCAAAAAGGTAAGAGAAGTTAAATTGGAATTATACGGGGCGGCAAAGAGGGAGGAGTGAGGGGGGGGGGGAATAAACGAAAAAAAAAAAGAAATATCAAATCAATAAAACTCAAAACAAAATCGAAACAAAACAAAATCAACAAACAAAAGACACAGCGCAGACCGCAATAATAAATCGATCTACGTCATTCGCGGTAAGCATTCATTCGCGAAAATATACATACCTATACCGTATTATAGGTATGTATGTATATGTATGTACATATACATATAGAAATATATAAATACGTTTTACCGTCGAGCAAACAATTAGTAATCAAAGTATACGTAAATTGTACACATCTATATATATACGTGCCGATCACTCTCCGGCATGTTTACAATGCATATTGAAAATAAAAAAATAAAAACAAAAAAATACGTGTGTAGATATAATGTATGTACGTGACTCACGTTGCTTTTTCGGATGTACTATTTAATCTTCGGTTGTATCGACGACAATTTCGAGGCAGATGAATGCCTATAGAATAATGACAATAACAATAATAATAATAATAATAATAATAATATAGTAGAAATCGGAATTGAAACAACGAACGAAAAGAGGTGTTAATAAATTCTTCGCGAGGCGAAACAAAGGTTGAACGAAATAAAGGAGAAAAAAATAATAATAATAAGAAGAAGAAGAAGAAGAAGAAGAAGTTCATGTCATGTAGTTATTATTCATCTCTATAACATACCCGAATTTTTTCGATCTTTTTACGAATGAATCCGTACATTACATACACGTGAAAATAAAATTGATCGATGTACATAAATGGCGGTGCGGTTAGTGAATGAAGTATGGAATAAATTAAATAAAGACGTGACGAATAATTGGAATACCTGGAATAGAATGGCAACGACAAAAAAACGATAATACACGGAGAACTGTGAGCGCAAATGGATAATGAAAATTGAAAAAAAAAAACAAAAAAAAAAAAAAAAGAAGGAGAAAAGAAAAAAAAAAAGAAACACACAAGAGACAAATTTATAGCAAAGCCCGATTTCATGCAACGGTCAGTCTTCGTCGTCGTGTAGTTTAACAAAGGCGAACGAACGGTGAACGATGCAACTGCACACCGTTGCAGCAGAGATTGCATGAGATGAAAGTGCTGCAGGTTGGGAGAAAATCCATTGAAAAGAAATTCGATAAATTGTTGATTGTATAATAATAAACTTTTATTATTTATTGGTTAATTATTGCCCGAGAGATAGGCCGCGAGCCGCAGCCCCATACATCAAGCGGCACGAGCTAACTCGTTTGTTATATCTACCTAACCTAACCTATACGTGGTTATTCCATTGTAGACGACAGCTCTTTCTATTCGAAATATCCGATTCACGTTACACGCATGTTACATCCGCGAGTCGCGGGATAATTAATCCGACATGCGACAAGAGAAATAAAAATCTAATATAGAGTGTAGAGTATACGGAATACAAACAAATTCGAAGCACGAAACGGGAGGGCAGAAATAAAAAGCTTCGACACACGCAACCATAGACTACGAAGTCAAGTGATTTTACCCGCGCGCGTTGGTATTGCAATGGACGCAGGAACGGTGGAACGAGACGAATGATTTCAAAAATAGTAGACAAACCAAGAAAAATGAACGACATGATTGATGCGAACAGTACTTGAAGTTTTTTCATCGATTTTCTGTTCAGATCAATCGAGTTTAGCATATTTAATACTTGATCAACTCTAATTCATTAGCAGGTTATGAGTGTAAAATACTTCTCTTATTCAATTCCAACTAACGAGTTTAGGTTAGGTTAAGTTAGGTTCTACATTGTTCACAGTATTGTTGATTCTCTCAGGATATTTACTGACTTGGCTCATCATCGGTGTGTGATTCTCGACTTGTAATTCCGTCAATTGCAATCAGAAAAAACATTCAAAATGCACAAATTCGGTTCAAAGAAATGATCAGAGACGTGTTCAGAGCAGCTCCTGTTCCGTCGTACCGCATCTCCATAAAATTCCGTCGTTCCGTGTCCATCCGTTCGAAACTCGTAATGCAAATGCATTATACATATGTAAAAACGCGCCTAAGCATGGCACCCAAAAACAAGCCCCCCCCCCCCCCCCCCCTCCCCAGATCTCAAGAGATGTCAACCAACCCTGGTGAAAATTTCTACTACTGCGAATTTTTCATGTTATTTCGTACAAAGTTGTGAATATGGATAGTTTTTCGTCAAAAATTATTAATTTCCGTTAACAAATCTTACGGCGTCTAGTAGATTTTCACTAAATGAAAAAAAAAAAAAAACACAAGTTTTTATTTGATCAGAAACTATGCATATATTTACAATATTTTACGAAAACAATTTTTTTTTTTCCGGACAAAATTGTACGAAATGTAACAATTTCCATAAAAATTTGTAAAAAAAAAAGACGCAACGTTTCGATTTGGGAGGAACGCATTACGTGTGCGGGGCGGGGGAAAGGGGGAGGATGGGGGGGAGGGTGTTATTTAACACAGGCATCACAATGCACGCGAAAGAAGGGATGATGGCCTTACATACGTACGACGACTACGAGGACCAGGAGTACGGAAAAAGGGGTAAAATTGGAAAAAAAACAAAAAAAAAAAAAAAAAAAAAAGTGAAAGAAAAAGAAAAAGAAACACATTACACGTAGAGGTGGTACATGTGCAACGCTCGACGCGGCGCAGCAGCTGTCTTTCGTCTTTCGGGGACTGGATTCTGACACCTATGGCCCACGGGCAGGCAAGTATTATTATTTTCATTCCTTTTCGACGCCGGGCGCCCCGGCGACTCCTCCTGCAGGCAGGGGAACGACACCGACACTCCTCTGTCCGTCCATCTGTCTGCAGTCTGGGTCTGGCCTCGCTTCTCTATCCGCAGCTATATACCTATGTATAATCCTCCTCTCCGCTGTCGCGAAAAAACCGCACCGACGTAGGTGCTCCGTGTCACGTGTCCCCCCCTCCCCCCTCTCCCTCCTCCCCCCCCCCCCCCACCTCCTGCCACCCTCCCATTTTCTATCTAGATTCACAAACGCAGACGATCTTTTTTTCACCCCTTATTCTGTCCTTCGTTGAGTTTTTTTTTTCGATTCAACCCTCCTCCAACGCATATCCACTCCATTTTTTTTGGACCCAATAACATACGCGTGTCTGACATATACATATACACTCATCCTTTATTTTCAACTTTTCGATAATTCGGACACTAAAACTTTCAATCCTGTACCGGAAAATGGAGTGATTCTATTTTTCGTTCTCCTATTTTCGTCGAGATGTGATGTAAAAAGCAAAAACAAAACAAAATAAAAATAAAACAACAGAAAGAAACGAAAAATTATTATTGAAAATGATGAATGACGAAAATAATTGAGAGACGAAAAATCGTAAGAATTTTGCCTGCAGTTTTGTATTCTTCGCACGGTTCAGTTTCGAAAAAAAAAAAAAAAAAAAAAAAAAATCAAAACTAACGACAAATAGGATAAAATATAAATACATATAAATATCCTAATATGGTGATCAATCGGTGGTTGACAGTCATTCCCGAGTGATATGGAACTATTGTAAGAAAGAATGAAGAAATACCGAAAGAAAAACGCGAGGTTAAGAATCGAGGAGGGATGCAGAAATCCAAAAGCAGCTAGCAGTAGCAATATTTTTCACCTCGGGGACATTTTCTAAGATTTTTATCTGGAACTCGGAGTTTTTAGCTGCCTCAATGTGAGAGAAAAATAGAGAAAGCGAGAGTGAGAGGGAGGGAGGGAGGAAGGGTAAAACGGGAAAATAGAGAAAAAGAGAGGGAAGAAGATGGGTTCGAGTTGGCGGGAATAAGGGTCGCGGGTCCCGTGGGATAAGACGCGGCGTAGTCGGACGTTGGTTATCGGGTGCGAAATCCATGTGGTGAAATGTAAAAGCTCTTTGACAAATCGGTTTCTATTAGGAACCGGAGCCGGTTATATCGATGGCATTCTTTGGCCCCGTGATGCAACCCCATATTTTTAACCCCCACCCCTTGTTCATCCCCTGACTACCGATCTCCGCTGATGCGGCACCGCGATTCCTGACCATTTTCACCCCCGGTGTCAAAGACCCTGTCTCTGAAAAAATCCCCGTTGGCCTTTTCTCCACTCCGCGGTGCATGCGATATACGTATAATCATTCACCCTGTAACACTTTCAGAGCTTTTTCGAGGAGCGCCGCCGATGGTTGGCGAGCAAATGGAGACAAAAGGGAGAATAATACGCGTGTATGGTAGGATGTTTGACTAAAAAAAAAAGAAGAAGAGGAGAGAAGAAAAAAAAAGAGTCTCTCTCTTTGTTTCGAATTGCTTTGTGCGCACTGCGAAGAATTTCATCACGTGCACAACGTTATACGCTACACCCTGATTTGTTTAATTTTACGTCAACTTCGCTAAATGATAATAAGATTTTCGCGTTGGCGAGAAAAAAATTGTCGTCTAGTTGTTTCGGTGCATTGAACAATTTTTTTTCTTCTTACTTTCTGTTTTTGGTCTAATCAAACTCGAGGAGGTTCAAAGTTTGGAAAGCAAATTCCTTGAAGAAAAGTGAAGCAAGAGTTCTTTCAATAAAAGTTTAAGGGTGAAAATATTTTCTACCTACAGACTGTCCAAAATCGACCTATCAGTAAGTCGACACGTGACTCGTACATTGCGAGATCTAGCTGATCAACAGTTTCTGATTTCGATATCCCATAACTTGAAAACGATTGGTTTCTCGATTATCTTGCAAAACACTTTTATTTGAAATGGTTTATACCAAAAAGAATCTCTCATCGAGTATTGTTTCATCTATAACAGTATTTTGTATCACAATTATCGGGGTTCCAATAGCGAGTTGAGCGCTAAGCTGGGGAATATGTAAGGGGTGTAAAATCAAGGAGTATAATAAATATCCTTGATGGTGTTTTTGGTATCCTTGGTGGTGGTATACTGGTAATAGCAGCAAGGTAGTCAAGAGAGGCGAATAATTAGGGGATCGTAATTATTAGCTTGCAAGAATTATATTTCTCTATTCAGCAACTCGTGTGAGGATCCTCGACGAGGGTAGGTTGTAGGGTGAAGTTGAGAGGGTAGGTATAACAGTAGACGTTACAAAAAGCTGCACGTGGGTCAAGTGTAATTATACCCAACATAAATACAATCCTGCATTTTGGGGGTGAAGGGGAGGAAAGGGACGTAATTTTTGTCAGTAAGCTCAAAAGCTCACTTCTCTCTCCCTCCCTCCCTCTCTCTCTCTCTCTCTCTCTCTCTCTCTCTCTCTCTCTCTCTCTCTCTCTCTCTCACTAGATGTAAAGCTCGACCGTTGCCCACTTCCAACGACCTTTTTTCAGAAACGCTTTTCCAAATCAATTTATGGCGAGGCAACGCTGTTCCAGAGGCACTATTCTCATTGTCCAACAACCAAAAAGTCCTCCATGTTATTTTCGCTCAAACCTCCAGCCCCAACTACCTTCGCGAAAGAACGAAATTACGTCTGCATGCTCACTGCATACAAATTGTAAAAATGATGTATTTTGTAAAAATTTCAAGGTCGATTTATCACCGACACAAACGCAGGTTTCAACTCAAACTCAGATTTTCTTCCAACTCCATTAATCTCGGAGAAAAAAATTTTCAGAATATTAAGATACCGTTATCGAAGGACAATTAATGTTTACAGAAACACTTTGCAAGATTATTAAGATAATTCACCACAAAAGTGAACCAAGAAACCAACGCAATCACGACAGATAGTGAGGCTTCTATACTGTATTGAAAATATATGAACAATATTCATAAAATCGGATCTTAATCCTTGGTGTATAAGTATAACGATACATGCAAATTCCCTCTACTAACCCGGTTATCGCTGGTAAGCCAACCCTCGGGATGAAGGAACCAGACAAGTAGGGATGGCTGGGAACTGCAAGGTATCACAAGAAGGGAAATCCGGTTCTCGAGTGATTTTCAGCATCCTTGTAGCTCGGGAAATTGGAATTATTTTTAAACTCCTGAAGTCCCAAATCAAAAATTTCGGAAATTGATTACGAAAATAAGCTGCTAAATGGGTGTAAAACTGTTCCCTCAATCTCGCAAGCGGCTCGAGGCTGTCGCTGACGATTTTCGCCACTGTGAATCGTCTCACATTCAACCCTCCTCAGGGTAGGATACAAATACACAACAACGGAGTCGTTTAACGGCACGACGCCACGCCACGCCAGGCCACGCCACGCCACACCGAGTCTCTTCTCACCCCAGTAAAAACGGCGAAGAAGAGGTTCCGGGGTGTGAGGTATTCAGGTTAAGAAGAGGGGGTGGGGTGGTGGTGGTGGTGGGGGTGGAAAGAATCCCCGCTATTTTCCTCAGGTTTTTCTCACGTTCTTGGGGAAGCCACTTTTGTTAAGCGGTTAAGAGAGTGGATTGTTGCGGGAAAAGAGGGCGGCTATTTGCCACCTGATATAAAAATACATCCCGAGGAAGGAAAGAGAAGCTTCGCGGTGAGAAGAATAATTGACTCGACTTAGGATCCCCCGATGAGAGAGCGGGGTGAAAAAAGGGTGGGAAAAGGGGGTGAAAAGTTGAGGGATAAAATTAACGCTCGACGTTATACAATAAAAGTCAAATGGCGTATTATAGCAACAGATCGTCAACTTAGTCAGGAGTGATGATTTCCAAAGAATGTCGTTAAGTTCGCATCAAGGATGTGAAAAAAGTTTTCCAACATTTTACCATCGCGTATATTCGTTACCGCGTTGAGGAATAATGTTCAGTTTCACAGGGTGCAGCGACCGTTTCAATAATGGAATGGTGTAGTCGAGTCTTTGTATCATTTAATAATAACGCGGGTGTAGGAAATACCATGGATCCTGCGATCGCAGCACTGCAGGTTACACTTTAATTAGTAGAATGCTAATATTTCTAGGTCTGGTCGTATACAATGGGGTATTCCTGGAACCATAACCATAACACCAATACACACCGCAGGTTTCCACGGGGAGGTGGCTACTACTGAGGCGATGGGAAAATTGAAAACCCCCTTTTCGGTATTACCAAACGATTCAAGTATATTGTATATAAATATCGGCCATTGCAACGAGTGTATGGAAAATAATACGTTCGCTTTCCTATCGGCCACTAGCTAGCACACCCATGGGTGGTGGGGCCGTTTTAACCCCAGGCGCAGGTGATGCACTTGGTGCAAAAGATACGAGGAACACTTCGATTACAAGTAATTAACTTTAATTGAAAACCGTTTATCTCCTTCTATACATCGATTTCCCTTTCTCTTGTTTGTTATCCTTTTATTCCGTAGAGGAATAAAATTTCCATACCAAAAGAATAGGTGAAACCGAACTCGCATTTCGTATTTTAATCGATTGTCTTCACTTACTTCACGAACGTCGAAACAGAGCTTCGAAACAAAGAGTGGAAAACATGATTAATTCCTCATCACGCGAGTGCATGCTGCAGACCTTCTACGACATATCGAAATGCACATTTTTATACATAAAAATCCCATGTTAATCCCATTCCATGAAATTTTGTAAATCCGAAATCTCATTTTGGCGACATTTGTTACCGACATTACGCGCATGCCGGTAATGTATGCGTGTAATGTCGGTAAAAAATTACCGACAAATGTCACCAAAATGAGATTTCGGTGTTCTTCATAATCGAAAACTAGATCAGCTGCCATTTCGTCACTTCATTATCAAATCTCATGGGACTGGGCTCAAAATGTGTGTTTTATCACCGCCGAGTGGCATCATACCGGATAGTTCTATCCATTCAGTGCAACTGTGAAAATTTGGCCAATTTCTGTGGGTGGTAACGAATCTGTAAAATTTTTTTCAAAATTTTGAAAAAGTAAAAAGACGCTCCACTTTTTGCCAAAATAAGGCATTAATTGCCCAAGTTTCTTTCTGATCGCTTGAGCGGTAAAGGAGTTTTGCTTCCCCGCGTTTTCGAGGTGTACAACGCTTCTTTATAAGCACCTTAAGCATTTAGGACTACACACAACATTCTTGGTTATGTTGGTGGTACACAGATATATGACATAAACAACGTGTGTGTTTAGTTTTTATCGTATCATTATTTTGAGCTGAACCACAGCAACGCGTGTCCGGGATTGCTGGTTGAGTATAGTCTTGGCAACTCTCAGTCAGAGAAGCGACGCGCGGGTAGAGAATAAGAATATGTGATCGTAAAACTACGGTATAAGTCCGTACATATATAACTTTGAAAAGTTCTGTTGTAAATGGATTCAGGAAGAATTTGTTTGCTGTGAGATGTAGTCGGATGGATATCTGCATGGGCTGAGGGTGCCTTTAAGGTTAGCCGCGTGTGTGTATACATCGAGGTACGAGGAAAACCCTAAAAGGTAAGTGCTGTTTGTAACAACTGCTCTCAAAATTCCATCGTTCATTTTCTACACAGATTTATGCACGCGGATATACTTGCGCGTCCATTATACCTATATACACTTGTACCGCAAGAGTCAAAGGATAAGCCGAGTTGCGCTTCTGCAGGGTAATGCGAAACAAAGTTTTACAACCTGCCAAGAAACCCTCCGAACATTCCAGTAACACGTCATATTATAGATACCAGTTCAACGTTCGTTGCAGTGGAAATTGCATTTAATTCACATTCAAAAATTCTGTGGATGTACGGACATTAGGGTGGTCCTTAGTGAGGGTGTTGACGATTTTTTATAGGCCGCCTCCCGAATCAACTTTAAATAATTCAACAACAATTCTGTAATTTTTACACATTTTTATCTCAACCCTAACTCGTGCCCATAAGAGGGTGGATTTCCCCATTTAAAGTACACGTGTTTCGGACACATTATCTCATCATATATTTTATTGTAAGAGTAATAATGTTCAGAAAAATCTGTAACTGCGAGATTTTAGTGGGCATTAGTGCTGCTATCTGAAAAAAAATTCACATCATTGTACCGTGCAGTTTTGACGAATTACACACCCTCGAATTCCGAGTTTTTTTTTTTTTTTCATCTAGAGGATATGCAATTTGGCTGTATTACCTGGTATGGTGTTTTGAATTTTTTCTCAGATAGTATCACCAATACCTACTAAAACCTCGCTGTTACGAATTTTTTTGAACATTATTATTCGTACAGAAAAATATATGTGTCCGAAACACGTGTATTTTAAATGTTGAAATCCACCCTCTTATAAGCACGGACTAGAGTTGAGATAAAAATCTGTAAAAATTGGAGAATTGTTTTTGAATTATTTGAAATTGACTTAAAGGACGGTCGGGACAAAATTTTTCACCACCCTAAACAAGAACCACCCTAAGAGATATGCTTGAGTGTTTTCGAAGCAAATGAAGGGTTGTGATTTACTCACAATGTTGAAATCAGGCTGCTGAAACTTGCCCCTTAGAGTGACTTACCTGAAACAAAAAATGATTCAACGGATCAAAACTAAAGCCGTAAAAAAACCCCAAAGGCTTTGTCGGGTGGAAGACAGACGTGAGAACAAAAGAAGGTAAATATAAATTGCGATCGGAATGGGATTGAGAGTATATATATCGTACATATACGGAGTGTAAGGGTGTATTGTTTAGTCCGGCTGGTGCAGCAGCAGCAGTCGCCCTCCTCGATTCTCTCCTCCTGCACCCTGCACCCTGCAACCCTCGTCATTTTATCAGCAGCAACACCAGCCTCATCAGAGAGCGAAAACAATGAGGGCACAACTGGCACAGCAAACGTGTGCCCGTATCCTCTCATCACACTGTCGCCTGTATCTCCATCACTCGATACCTATACTCATACTTGCGATATACTCAACTACCCCCAACTTCCGATGATACTTCGCCGTATCGATTGCTTCGTGCAATTTCGATGCATTGTCAACGAATTCGAGGGTGTTTTTGTGGTAAGACTACAGTACTATCGTTATACTGGAGTTCGTGTTCACACATTAGACGACAATTCTTCTGCTGAACCGATCCAACAAATTTTGAGTACATTGTCTATCAATTTTCAACCCTTAGACGGACAGTGTGACGTATACGTCCCACCTGTTTGGTCTCAGTTTTTTTTTTTTTGCACTTTTTACATGCACATAAATACGTCTTGGACTCTTGGGTGCCTGAGTCATTCAGATGTCATGCAAAATTGCAATAATTCATTTATTTATATGTTTGTCATAAACAATTGACGTGAAAAATTTCTTGTTTTTCAAATAAAAAACTGGCTTTTTTTAATTTCGACAGCTGAGGCTCACAAATTTTTTCTACGTACTCTTCATACACAGTTTTATAGTACATATTTTTTTTCAGAATTTTGGGTAAGCTGGTGTTTTGCGAAAAAAAAATTGGTAATTTCGGAAAATTCCCGCTATTTTGAATTTCGTAATTGTGACTTCAGAACCGTAATCAGCGAACCCGAAGACTCATAAATCACCTATAATTTTCTGAATTTGTTTGTGAAAAAAATGTGCCTCTCAAAGGGTTAAAGTTCCATAATAGCGAATTGGTTCGAATCATTGTCACAGTACTTGAGAAATGATATGAAATATGACATAGGAAACATTAGGGGAAAAAATCATCATTTATCAATTTTAGAACGATTTTCAAGAAGTTGGCTTTTTAAAATAAAAGTAGGTTGTGTTTGACATGGTTTACTAAATTTCGAAAATTGATAAAGGCGCGGAGTAACGATTTTTTCTAAACACGCTCGTTAAAGTAACTTGACCAACTTCATCCTCATGATGAAACTGAAAAATTGGTAAAACTCTGTAAAAATGTGAAACATCTACGAATTGTCTGTTTTTAACAAAATTTCACTCGACTTCACCGTATATTTCTTCAGGAATTTCGTAAAATGTACTTTATAACGTGTAAGCAACGTACAGTGACGCTCAAAAATGATATTGGAAGTGACGTATAACTATGTGAAAATCGATTATGATCAGTTACAACGAGTCTTTAACAACATACAGAAGCAGGTATTGGAATCGATTCATGCTTCTAAAATTCATCCACGATTTGTCAACGCCACGAGCTTTTGACTACATATTATGACGTAAGAGAAACATTCCTAACCTCTATATCAGCAAATCTGCGACAAGTCTAATCCTAATCAAAGTTCGTCGCTTGAAAATATCCGATGAGTATTTATCTCCTTTATTTCCAAAAAAGGAGTCCTTCGAATGGCGCGAAGCGCCAGCTGAGAGGTTCGTAAAAATTTGACTGTATTAACGGAGGGTGAATGTTCGACTGCAGTGCAGCAAGACTGATAATATCGTAATTGGAAAATTGTGACTGTGAAACCGAGGGCGAATCGAGGAAAGCTGCCAAGGTTTAGGCGGCCTGTGTAGGTAGGTAAGCGTCGTTTCGCGTCTCCAGCAGACGTCGGGGTCGTCGGCGGGTACAAACGCTGTCTCGGATTTCATTCCTCTCTATTGTCGTGTACACACAATGATCGGGCAAAGCGGAGAGAAATAGAAATAAGATAATTGCTATTATAATTGCTATTCCCTCCTACTCTTTCTTCTTCTCCTACTCATCATCCTCCCCATCCGCTACCCCGCTTCTCGCTCGCTCGTTGTACTCGACAAAGTACAAAGTAAAAGTAGGTTCATACATGGCTACCGATGTGTGCGAAGAGCTCGTATTCTGCCGCATCTCGCATCGACACATAACGCAAGTTGAATTATTGTCACGACAGTTCACTACCTCCCATTGTCAATATCGCAAAAACAACTCCTATCCGACCTCTCGGCAACTCGACTATTGAACAACGACCGCGACTACGAGTAAGAACGACGAAAACGATGCCTTGGAATGTCTAGATTATCGGCAAAGGAAATATACATGAGTATAGAGCTAATACAGCTTTCCTTGAGAACCAAGCGAACGTTGGTTTGCTTTTCGTCGAGTATGTCGAGATCGAAGACGATTCAAAGATCTTGAATGGATCTTACTAAAATTGTATGCACATTAAACTAAGGATGTTGATAAAAGTATGACCATAGCTCAATTTAATGAAACTAGTCATTCCACGAGGGTATTCGTTTCAATCACCTGGTCCTTGGATAATAGCATCATTGTGTACAGGGTAATTGATGCCATCTTAGGTCAGCAAGTTATATAGGCTGTGCAGGGATCCCAGCTCTGGATAGTGCAAACATTAGAGAAGAAGCCCGTTATACATACATCTTGAAATTTGGTTGTATGTATGTGCCAGCGGAATTCATAGATTGGGTCTCGCTAACAATCACCGTTGAATTACTGCCTCAATATCCATTGTGTACCCACCTTCCTTACTGCCTTACTGCAGGATATATTCGGCCCTATACCTAGTCGAGGCCTGGCTAAAGACGATGCCTACTACAACGTGTGTACACACATACCCAGCTACCTTCCTTCTTCGTGAGCAAAGCTGGCTGTGCCAAGTTTGGACCAACCGAGAGTCGGCCAGGAGAAGATATGTATATTAATGGGGGCCAATCTTACATAGTTCTGTTTATCTTGCCATTCTACTACTCCGCGTATACAATTACTACCCTTTCACTTTGGTATTACACTCAGAGGCGAGGGTTCAATTCCCAGTTTCTACCCTCAAGGTATCAGCCCGAAACCCAACCCACCCCTTAACCTGGCCCAGCTTACCCCGGCATAATTTTATACCACTGTTGCAACGGCACGCAGAGTTTACTCGGATTAAGTATGAAGGACGATGCACACTGTGATCATTCCGGTATTGAAATTGGCTTCACCTCAAGCACGGTGATCCGATTTCTCAAAGTCACACGTCGATTGAACATGATTTTCTCACTCTCATTCACCTACGTAGTTGTGGAAAAATATAACGCCTGATTCCATAACATGTGGATCAAAATGGTGCGGATGTATTTCTGAAACCATCGATACATCGTCTTGAAATCTGTTGACTGTGTGGAAATTAATCATGCGAGATCGGAAACTCTTGAACCCAAAGGTTGGGGGGGGGGGGGGGGGGGATTCAGAGTTGGAGCGAGGTCTAGACAGTGAGGGGATTCTGGTGTAAGGCAGTGTTTGGCTCTCTCAGGTATACAACAAGGATAGACGGGGACCGAGGACACCGTCTACAGTTGACGTGTACAACAATGTTCAGATTTCAAGGCCAAGGGGTTGGTAATAACGTTGAACCCTGGTAATCTCGGGAACAAGGCCTACCTTCCTACTACCATACAACTTAACTCGCCAGATGCCCAAGGGTGCAGGGAAAGTTTATAGTGTACACTGTGGAAAGCTCACGAAACCAGTGTGCATGGATTTACTGATGAGTGTGGCATATGCTGGAGGAATTCAATGTTTAGTTTGTGCTTTTTAAGTGAGGCAACAAATTGATGACAGGATTGTTTTTCGTCAGTTTGTTATTCGTCACCGTCATTTGTCACCTAACCTCTAATACTGATACAATGAAAATTTTATCTCTTCAATCAATCACAGAAAGTTAGTTGTGCATTAGTATGCGATGGAAGTAAATGTGTTGAAGATTTAGTGGCGAAAACGGTATGAAACAAACAATTTATTTTACCATCTCGTTCAGTAGCCTGCAGTGCAGACGAGAGGTGAAACAGTTTCTGGTACTGCTGTCAAAATGCTTTCACACACACTATGTATATACAGAGTTTTGGCTTTACTGCACACGTTTATATCTGGTAAAAATCTCCTCAGGGATCTTGTTATCTGGCATTTGAACTCTCTCCTCCTCATCGTCGTCGACGCCAAGAGTCCAAGGTCTGAAGACTATACCGCGTATACTCTACACTTTTTCGTCCATATTTATTAATTTATTTTTATTTTTTGCTTTCACAACTCAATTCACCGTCAAATATAGAGATAGGCAATGACATGTTCTTTAACATATTTGATAAACAAAGAATGAGAAAAAAAATTAATGGGGCCCAGTACGAAGCTTAAGTTTTTTTCCACAACCACATCTTCAGCAACGATCTGGTTAGCTTTTTACCTTCTACTTTATATACACACACAATACGTGCATTATACGAACGGATACAATGGAAAGAGTGAAAAAGTGAGACGACCGTAGTAAAAAGTGACAGAAGAAAAAAAAGGTGAAATAAGTGTGTGTGCGTGTGTGAGAGGGAGAAGAAGGGGAGTTCAACGGTCAGTATCGTGGCTAGGTATTGTCCGGCCGCAGTTTCGAAAATAATCGTCGACTGAAGCTAATGGGGCGTAAAGTCCGATATCAAAATATCTTGGTTCGGGGGTGTGTTGGTTGGGGTTGGGTTGCAAGAATGGTTGGACGTATGTATCAGGCCCACCACCGTCGTGTGAATTCCGGTTTGGTTGATTTTTCGCCACTTTTTCTACCCCCCCAACATAGAGACGACGACACGTCAATTCACCCCCAAACAACAATCCATAAAAGCTCTACGAAATGAGAACAACGACGTAAATCGTCCAGGAACAAAAGTGCGGAAGCAAAGGCGTTGAAGCAACCTGTCACACAGTGCTACTTTAGACGCCCCATAAATTGGCATAAACATGATGTCTGTTATACGGAATCCAAGATTAAATTCCGGGACGCTACCTGATTTTAAGTTTGTGTAACTTTTTCTTTTTCTCTGTTCTGTCTTTGGATTCTTAGTCCTAGGTGAGGTGATCGACTTGGATCAAATTCGTACCATCACATTCCTGGTGAAATAAGCAGACGTAGTCAAGAGTAAAAGAGTCTGAACGTAGGGAGTAAAGAATAGAATTTACACGCGTATACTACAGTACAGTAAATGAGTCACGTACATTTTTAAACAGATCGCATCCTCGGCGAGTATAGTCCAGTAGGTACGTAAGACACCACCTCGTCACCCTGCATATCTACCCACCTATGCCTATCGATGTGACATGCCACGAGAGTTAAAAGTAGATCGACTGAAATGTCGGTTTGCATTATACAAACAGTTGACTTATATTTATAAATGTGCGACCGTCGATGTTGGCTATAGTACTGCTAGCTATAGTACCATCGATACATGCCAGTATCTATGCTCCAAGTAATATCGAAGTTTAGCACGTTCTCGATGCGTGCCATGAATTCACTCCGTCGTTCGTAAAAGCTCGACACAGATTGTACAACCCTATTTTTCAAGATTCTCTTTTATATTATTATTTATACACAAATAGAGACAATTCCTAGTTTTGCGATCATTTCATCGCGCCTTTACGGTACATTCCACGATGCAAAGGTAAACGGAAAACGAAAAGGAGGGATATAAAATCGAATATTGAGGTTGTATCGACAAATGGATATCGACGGTGTGTATTAAGTGGTGAAAATTCTACTAGCTACGAAGGGATAAACAGGTCGTTTGAGATATGCTATAAATACGTTTACAGCGAGAAACCTATCCATTATTCATCGATCGGTACCGTGTCCGACGTTCCGAGGCTCTGCAGAGTCTTTGCTCGATAATATACATACACATAATACGTATACATTCGATTCTCGAATAGAGAAACTATTTTCTCCTTCGGTCACTCAATTTTATTTCGTTTATATCATCATCCAACCACAGATCGGACACATTGACACATAGGTACTTACAAATTGTTCTAGTAGATGAATGGTGGAGTGTAAAAGCTTCAATGATTATTGAGGTGAACAACTGCTTGAATAAAAAAAAAACGAAGAGATACATGATCTGCTTAATGACGTCCTGAGCATTTGCCATCAAACTCCGATGAGATGGTACCTACTGCAGTGTGTAACGAAACTTCAACTATCATCTCAAGTAAATATTTTCAAAAGAAAAAGAAAAATTGGAACTCTATGACTTCTACAATTTCGAAAAAAGAAACGAGACTGAAGCTAGCAGTCAGAATCAGCATCCAAACGTGTTGTAATGTTCATTTGAATAAGGTAATAAAGTCCAAACATCAAAATTTTATGAAAAACCTTGAAGCCCAAATACTTTTATAGACCAACTAGGATAATACTGAACGGCATTTTTCTATTTCCACAAAGTTCAACTCATCTTCATGGTAAAAAATGGAGTCTGGAGTCAACTTAGCAGACAGCGTTTGCCTCCAGGCTACGATCGTCTCGCACTTTGATGGTTAGGTTAGGGTTGGTCGGTCGAATTCCTAGTTTAAAGTTGGCGATGCACCTGCATAAGAGAGAGGCCCAGGTAACGGTTTGAAACGGTTCGCGTGTGAATGAACTATTACTCGGACAGACGCTCCCGACTTTGCAGTGGATGTGATTTCTGGCTCGAAGCTCTAGGTGCACAGCATGCCTGCACTATGCTGAGCTCCTCCACCGCCTACCTTCAGGGCGAAGCGCGAGGGGTCAGACACCCGTGTACACACCTATCAGCCACCTGCCCCACACCCGGACCCCCTTGTTTGGAGTAATTTTCACCAGGCCATGCACGAATACCTCGAACAACGCCTCCCCAGACGTCAGGAAACTTCGATTACTTTTGGCCGAAGAATTGACGGGGTTAAAACAGCCCCAGAGTACCAAGAGTTCGTTCTTTGCTCAGGGTTTTCGTCAATCGTCCTTTCGACGTAATATACAGATGCTTGAATCTCTTGGTCACTCGGGTTTGAAGCTGAATATAAAGTCAAAGAATATTGGTTCACTCAGATTTGATGGAGTAGTACAGTAATGGTCTGTTGACCGTTTGTTTTCAGACCTCAAGAATCAAAAACAAATGTTAATGCTTGCGCAAATTGATTTAATATAAGAACTAAACTCACTGCGTGTGACGTTAATTTATCACAAACAATTGCCTCCACTGAAGTCAGTAAGATGTCAAAGTGGTTTACAAGTGCCAAATAGTTGCTACACTATGCTTCTCGATATTTGTTATAGCAGGCATATTTTTCATCGCTTATGTACCGAAATAAGAATCTAAACGAATCAAAAAACGAAAATTAATCCGTGTAGACATTTTTGGGTTGAAATTTCTCTCAGCTCCTTCTCTTTGGATCCCTCCATCATCGAAGTCTGGTTCTTGCAGACCCCTGGTGGCGTCCAAGGTGTGATAATTCTTCAATTTGACCTCATACTTTATTGACGGGGGAAGGGGGGTGTGACGGGGTGTACGGGTGTGTGTTTGTGTGTCCTTTTGAAAAGGTGCAGGCTCTCTCTTTACCCTTTGGCCGAGTGGACTGGTGGGATGGTAGGATGCAGCTTGTGTGACAGAAAACAATGATAACTCCGGCGTCCCGTCCCGCGTCATACTTTCAAGGGAGGGAAGGCTTAAAGGGCGAATGACTCAATGCCCCCACATCAACACGGTCCCATGTTTCTTTTATTAGCCAGACAACGTACGAACCTTATACGCACGGAGTGAAAAACACCCCGTTAAGGCGTGATAACAACGCGGCTTCATAGAACATTTTTCACTCGGATTCCGCAACCTGTAAGAAATTCTTTGCGTTTTTGCCGCTCTGGTACTTGATTCCTTGTCGTTTTACTTTACCTTACCTCTGGTGATACAGGAAAAGTATTGATTTCTGTCAAAAATCAAGTTTTCTAATTTCAAAGAATGTTCACGTTTTCGAAACTGTAGACTCGAAAAAACAGGTTTTTAGAAAATCTCAGTCTGTGATATAAAACCTATACTTCTGCCTCCTTATTACAGTTTATACATTCATGTAGCAAAAATGCGACCAACTTTTTGTTCTTCAAAATTTTTTTTTAACAATTTTCTTTTCAAACGATGATGAAACATATCGCGAAGAAACTGTTTTTCCGGCTTGTTTTTCATTTTTTTTCATTCCTGCATTGCACAGACTTCCGTTCAACCCTCCCTAGAATCGGACCACCGTTTCTAACTCGCTCGAAATTCCACCCTGCAAATCACTTTGGAAAGGACCGCAGATGGATGCGTGGTAATCGCGCGTGTTCCAGAATATTATGACAGAATTTATACTAAAACCGAGAATACCGCGTTTAGGGTGGCAACGATTGAACTCTCAACCTCGTACACACAAGGGACGTCTGGACGTAAAACACACGTACCGAGCATTCATGGTGTGTAGACCGTAATCGTGAGTTCTCATAATGAACGAGATAAAACCAACGGCCATTTGGACAGATCGACATACGATACTGGGACCTTTGCAGGGCCAGTGCATTTACTCATAGATATATCATTAGGTAAACAATCCCAAACGATGTGTTTATAGACCCCGCAGAATTTAATCCGTTAACAAGCGAGGGTGCTTGCTAATGTGTATTCTGAGGTCTATCAACACTGGTAAAAGCTGATCGATAGCTGTAGGTTTGTATGGATGAATTTGAATGAAACCATTTGTAGTATTTGTCAACATCTGTCAGTTCTGTTACCAAGAATGAGAACTTGTTTTTGTTACTTTTCAAGTCAATGAAAAAAACATTCATAGATGCAGTCTTCTGATGGGGTAACCTCCTCGGAACCGTAAAATTTACTGACCATACCTTACGTTGAACGTAATCGATTCAACGAGAACCAACAGAACAAAAAAAAAGAACCACCTTGTCCATCTGGCACAATATTTATCAATAACCAACAGGTGTTAAAAACAAATATCCATAACAGTGAGGATAACTGAAAAATGGATTCGGGAAAAACCATGAAGAAGGAATTGACATTTCGCTTTAGTATACATATACGAGAGTACATAATATAGTGTGAAATTTATTTTTCATTCCACGATGCAAATTTTTATCCTCGTTCCGCGTTCGGTATGGTTTTTTTTTTTTTCTCCTGTGCGCGGTGCATTTCAGACAATATAACAACTGATCGAGCGAACTCGAATAGACCGCGACATCGAAGAATAAATTCAGGATTAACTGGTAATACAGCGTACGGTGATGCACGCCTGCAGGACGATATGGTATTTCATTCTCTCCTCCTCTCTCTCTCTCTCTCTCTCTCTCTCGCTCTATTTTCTCCATAACGGTCTACACGCGACGATTTCCCTCAAGGGAAATTATACACGCCCCTAGCAGGATTCCCTCGCGGACTTTTCCCTCAGCACACTCCATGGATATGGGTATGGGTATGGGTATGGGTAAAGGTATGGACTGAAGGTGCTTCGCCACGCGCTGATACGTCTCGTCGAATGTCATCCGTCTGTATCCAACAGTGCAACGATGGTCAGTCACCTGTCCGAATACTCCGGCTTGATTTACCTACACCCTTCTCCGATGCGACTTGATTTTTCCAGACACTTTACACACGACTCCATCATCAACCAACCGTCACTTCAATTTCATTCGGGAAACTCGATTTTACTTCTTTCGCCGCCCGCTGTTCTTATGACAAAATCCTCTATCTTGGTTGCGAAAAATCATCACGTTTAGATAAGAATTGTAGGTTAGAAATATTATTATAGGTTGGATATTTAATTTTGCAAAGTTTTCAATTTGAAGCCTATAAGGACTCGACATTTTTCAATTTTTTTTTTCTCTTTTTCTGCATAACTGTTGCAACGTTAAACAGATACTAGATCATTATAGAACCACGTTTTTCGAAAAACGTTCATCTCAACTACATTAGTTGGTAAAAATGACCTAAGAAAATATTTTTTTCCCTCAGATATATCTCAGCTTCTCAAACCACGATTTTCAATTTTCCCAAACTTTCTTCACTTTGTTTTAGGATTTATCAATTTTTCTCAATAAGTCCCATTTTTCCAATTAATCTTCTCAAATTTTCCAATCAATTGAGAATAAAGAAGGTAAAAGAATTGTTTTCAATGATCCAAAAAAAAAAAAAAAAAAAAAAACGAGCCTAAATTTTTGTGTCAAATTACTGTCGTCGCGATGAATTCAATGTTCAAACAAGCAGAGACTGTCACCAATAACTTTTGGAATGTGACAGATTCGGCGGGCGTTAATCCACCGCGTTATAATCCTCGTGATGTTCCGATTTCTCACCCCTTTTTTTTTTTGAAACCACCCCCAACCTGCTGCTTATCTCGGACCCTTTTCTATCAAAAAAGCTGAGTCGACGTAGCGCTAATGAAAAATCTCGAGGCAATAGAACTATCTCCCTCTCTCTCTCTCTCTCTTTCTCTGTCTCCCTCTTTTTCTCTTTTTACATATTCTGCGCGTAGAAAGATTGAAAATCGCCCGAGAAATACTGACTGCTGTATTTTTTTTTTTTTTGTTTTTTTTTTTCTACTTCTTACCAAAGTATCGTTAAACAAAACTTTTCGAATTACGTCTCTTTTGAAATTTTTTAACCGTATCGTTGATTTTGCAGTCAAAACACCTGAATCAATATCTCGGTAAAAAATGGAAAATAAGATTTGAGCAGTACGAAGGAAAAAAAGAAAAGAAAGATCGCAATATTTGTATAAATATGGAAGACGAAAACAAAATTTAAGCAAAGAAAAGAAGGGAAAGAAGAAACCCGAACGAACAACGTTATTGTCAAGATATTTTTATGCCGTTACTCATTGTTTACGATGTTTCGCCGATGATGAACATGACGCGAATTGAATATGTACATACAGGATCAAATAAAAGTGAAGGAGAAGAAAAAAAAAAAGAAAAATTTAAAGAAAAATAAATACTAGTAGGTAAATGCATGTACATATATATATATATATATATATATATGTGTGTACCAACGTGATGTGCGCGACAGGAATTCAGTTCGATGGTGCATAATTATGGACGGATAATTTTTTATTTTCTTTTCACCTTCGAAAAATTCCAGATTTTCTTGATCGCGTGTATCAAAAATAATGATTTAATACAAATTATAACAACAATACAACGCGACGTACGAAATACGTGAATGATATACGTAGACAATTGCATAGTACGTCTATACAATAATTGTGCGAAACTTGGTAGGTAAATGGTGGTAGAATAAGAAGTTGGGTGAAAAAAAAAAAAAACGAGAAAAAGAAAAAATCAACAACGAAGACCGCAGACAACCTTCGAAGTGAAACAAGCAAAAAGACCTATATATGTATACAGACGAAGTCGGTATATCTCGACGGTAATTTGGAGTGTTTAATGAAAACAATTGTAGTTTATAATCCGCGTAAGTCGTCGCCATAAACTTTTACCCCTCCTCTCTAATTTTTGCCTCTAAGGGGATGAGCTGCAAGTAAATCCGCAGCAGGTATAAATGAAAAGTCAAAGAAGAGAAGAGAAGAGAAGCGACGAGGCGATGCGAAGCAGGAAAGAAAGGGAGGAGAAACGACGACTACGGCGTGAAATTTGGGACACCGGAAGTTGCCGGGAACCGGAGACGAGGAAATTCGGTAACCGAGACAAACTATCAGCCTCCGCGAGGGTTTAATTGCACGCCAGAAACCTTGCGATGTCTAGGATTTTCCGAGCTGTTGGTGCGCCGCCAATTGCTTAGACTGATTTGATCCCTGGAATAGAAGAGACTGACGAATGGAAGAGGGAACGAGAAGTGCCAATAGGAAATACGTTAATTAAGAAAATGGTTGCTCACAAGAACGTGAGAAAAAGGGAAAGAATTAGGAAAATCGAGAACCGTGCTTGGATTTCGTCGTCAATTATAATTTTATTTTTTTTTGCACATTTATTCAGATGTAAAAAAAAAATAAGTACACTTGCGCCCCCAGGAAAAAAAAAAAAAAAAAAAAACTAGTTAAATTTATCACATATACGGCAGAAAAAAATGTTCGACGTCTGTTTGTTGAAATAGATGTCGTTGGATTCGATAAAAAAAAAAAGCGTTTAAGCATTTATTTGAGTAAAAAAAAAAAAAAAAAACATTTCTCCCCGCATATTTGGTAAATTAAAAGTTAAATTACAAATTTTATGGCCGAGCGTATGTTTGCAATACGAATCGTATGTGAGCCGAAGACGAATATTGCAAATACGCGAGGTGAAAAGACCGAGTTTGCCTCGAGAGTAAGTCACGCGTTTTTTCACGAAACACGAAATTGAGGTTAGGATCGCGTAATGTCAGAATCGTTGTCGACAGCGCATGCGTGCAGACGCATGCGCAGACTCACTCGTACAGTCATTGGCCGCTTTCCTTTTACACAGTCAATTTTCTAACACAACTAAAAACCAAGCGATTTAATTGACCTTTTCCGTTAGATCCAACGAATGTAATCACTCAACGTCGAGTTGTGTAAGAAAATTGACATGTAAAAAAAAATTGGCTTTAGAGACGGTCATATATCGTGTACGGAAAAGACGCGAGAAAAAACGCCTAAGAGACATGCTCGCGTTGTATATATAAAAGAAAAAAAAAAAAAAAAAAAATATATACACAATATACACAAGAAGTAAAGAGACGCTGTGAAAACGTTCGAAGATTATTTTATCAATTGTAAAGATCGTTCGCTGCAAGTTGGTTGAATAAATTCGTCAAGATTCGCATCGCGCAGAGTTTATTATGAGACACCGTGAAGAGATCAAGGGAAGGTAAGTAGTGTTTATTCCCGCAATTCCTCGACAGGAGCCTGGAGGAGAATTACATCAGCGTTAGGATCCCCTAAATCCCCGTAACGTCTCGACGGAGCGACGAGATAATTTCTGAACAAGTGTTCCACTACTCTTCTCTCTCTATCTCTCTCCCTAGCGTTTCCCTCACCCCCTGCACTTGTTACCCTCAAGCATCCCTTGTAACTCCTTTTTATTTTTAATTCCACAGTCCTACCCCAGTTCTTGAGTGCCCCAGCTATGGAGGTAGGCGCGATTGCTGCCTTGGTTCGTTCGTATGAGCAACAAACATTCCTTTAATTCTCAAGTCTGCGATTCCTCCCCCTCCCCCCGTCAACCCCCGTCTCACTCTCTCTCTCTTTCTCTCTCTCTTTCTTTGCCTGCAGCTGTCGAGGTCTGCACTAATTACTTCGCCGCGTGAGTGTTAAAAAAAATTTATATTATACATCACGATAAACATTTTAATGAACAATAATCTGAGGCGTGAATATTATACAGTCTATTATGTATGCCAATTATTACGCGGACAATAATCTAATGATAGAAGGAAAAAAAAAAAAAAAAAAAAAATGAAACGAAGAGGCGAAAAAAGACAAACGTTTCTACAAAGCGTGTCATTTAATTTGTGAAAACAGTTCGACACAAGTGTTTCGTTTTTTTCATTATTTACTTTTTATTTATTTTTCCTCAATCCGAAACGAAGAGAATATAAACAAAAAGATGCAATCGCGGTTACTTAATTTTTTAATATCCTATTTATTTCGAGAAAATCTTTCACCGTGTCTTTTTGAGGAGTGATAAAAAAGAATAAACATTTGAGCCACGACGTGGTCTTTTCGTTGTAGCACTGAACGAACAATACGGTAATTGTTGTAAACAATCGATTATATATACGTCCGTGACAAAGACACAGGTGTAGATGCAAAACGTTCAATATTGCGATCGTTTTCGAATAAGAATTGTTTCATCACAAGCCATTCAGGAGCAGCAACGGTAAGCAGCAGCTGATCTCTCGGGCCGATGATGATGCCGATGTAAGGAGGAAGCGAGTAACGTCAGCTGGGCATAATTTAAATGCTTATACGTCACGTATTTATACAACTTAACATCTTACACATGCAGTGACGGAGAAACTTATATATCATTTATAACTCACGATGAAGAAGTTTTTTTTTTTATCTGATCGAGGAACTTGGGTGATAATTTTATTATACTCTTAAAGCGAGAAAAATGAAGAAAGCTTATAAGAGTATTTAAAGATGAAAAAAATTCTTACATCACGAATCGTGGAACGAATGAAATTATTATCGTTGCTGCTTTTTTTTTTTTTTCTTTCCTTCTTAAATACAGTCAAATGCGTTTGTATACAAAATGAAGTAAGACTTTACGTAATTAGTAGTAATCATTGATAATCTGCAAGTTTTTTTTCTTTTTTTTTTTTTTGTTACCTGTATTTATTATACAAATCTTATGCAAAACGAGTTAGAGTTTGTAAATTTTTTTGTCATATAATTATGCAGAGGATACTTGACAGTGTGTGCGCGCGCGTGTGTGTGTGTGTGTGTGTGTATAAAATATTATGTCAGAACGATCATCACTTCCGTATGTATATTCAAAGATTTATGAACTTTTGTGTTATGTAGCTTGTAGGTACTTTTTCAGCCTTCACTTTTTATCGACTAAGTTTAATCCGTTAAGACTAAATAATGATAATCATAACAACAACAACAAGAACAACGACATGTGCAGGCAGTAAAATTCGTTCGTCTGAAGAGCCATTGTGGTTAAATTAATTAACGGTGGTCTAATTGTTTCAACCTTCGGCTTACCGAAAGAGAGAAACAAACAAAAATAATAAATTCTTACTCCAGCGATAGTCTGAGGTATGAGGCGTAAAGAATCACGTAGAGGTAAACAAAATACGTAAACGATAATCCACGAATGCGGAATACTAATTTCACGCATCGCACGAGCGAACAACAACCGTTTCGAAAGTTGCGCTAGTGGTACCACCACCACCATCACCATCACCATCACCATCACCTTCAAGGTCATTCCTGGGTTGACGAACTGACCTAGGCCAATTCCCAACTGCATCTTTGTGTTTGTTTTCATCAATTTACATAAACCGAGTAGTAGTAGTATCAACAGTAGATATACGTGTTACGACTATTCAGACTACATGGTGTTCCGCATGGCGATACTATACGGATACTAACTCGAGTCCAAGGGTCGATGGCACACGCCTCAAACGTCGATATACTTTCTCCTTTGCAGCTTTGCTCTCCTCGTTATGAATGCTCGCATATCGTAAGTGCGCGATGACCGATCAATGTCGGCAAGTGAAGCCACACTACGAGTCTACTTTGGGATTTTTATCGCATTTTCAAGTCCACCTATTTTCCTGTAGGTACCAACGACGTCATTTTATCCGAACCATGTCTTTCAGTCAATTTTTCTGGGCACCTTAACCCCTTGGAGGAACGGAGACTGAGGAATTTCGAAAAATCCTTCTTTCTATAGAAAAGTGATCTAAAGTCCAGAACATTTGACCAAATTAATGTCAAATGTTAGTAGGTCAATGACCTTAGGCCAAATGGCGTAAATCTGTCCTCTAAGGGTTAAGATCTTGAAAATGATTTTTATGCACAGACTTTAGGACAGGTAAAAAAAAGAAAAGAAAAATCGACCAAATACTTTCTCGATAAAAATGCATTTTTCTCTTGAGAAGCTTTCACACTTGAATTTTGTTTTTTGTATATGAGATTTACGTGAGATCAGACTGCAGAGTCACGTGCAGGATTCAACGAATAAAATTTTCTTGTGATCCTTCTTCGTTTGAATTTTTTTCCATTCGTAGAATCATAGTCTAGTCTTTTTCCGTTACACTAATTGACCGAGAATTTATTTACCTAATCAAAAAGAGAGTGAGATTCGAAGGTGGTGGCTCATTGCCTTCATTGGACAGATAAAGCGGCTTTCATGGTTTGCATGTCTGCCTGCAGCTCGGTTTCATACCAGGTGGTGCAAAAGCTGCTAAGTCCAGTTTAAATAACTTTATCGTTACGACAGACCGATTAGACCAACCAACCAGCCAACTGACGCGGAAACGAAATTTCGTATAAACACTCTGCCCAGTTATCAGGCATTGGGGTGAATATGGGCACACCGATATAATCTTCTTAAGCCCGTTTCAAAGCCGATATACACACACGAACCAAAAACAAATATTTTCGATTCAAAAATTAGTACAGCCATTTTTGTTTCTTCGATTAATTTTTTCACCATTTTTTTTTTTTTTAATCTTCCTACCATGGACTTCTTACATCTGAAAAAGATCTTCTTTTTCTTCTTCTGTTTTCTTACTCTTTCTCATATAGTAAAAATTGGTATTATTTTGTATAAATATTCTATACACAGGCATTATTTATCCATAATACATGTTGATAATTCTAACCATATTCACAAACCGACCAACTGTACAAATTCATACGTTAATAAAGCATCGATCGATCCGACGATTGTGATTGGATATCAATACCACCGTAGCCTGCATGGCGCGTCAATTGATTTGTAGTAACTGGATAGCAGGATCATATATCCCACATACCGAGCTACACTTATTCGTAAAATTTAATTCTTTTTGCTAAACAATAAACGACGTAGTAATTTTTTATTAACATAACGCAATTAGGTTAATAAATCGCAACAAATGCATTACTTGACTCTAAAAGAGAATTAAAAAAAAAAAAGAACAATAAATAAATACCCCGATGCAACGTCGAGAAACATAAAAAAAAAAAAAAAGAAACAATCAAGAAAATCACTGTAAATTTGTGCAGCGTGACGTTGCAAGAAATAATTGGATATTTAATGGTTCGAGAGATTTGCGAAGGGGTGGCATCCCTTTCCTTTCTCCTTCTTGGTCCGGGGCGGATAGGAGATGAAGGCATAAGTAGGTAAGAAAGTTATTTCCTAACCGGACATACCCTCAACCCTTTCTCAAGATTACCTGTTTCTGTCTACCGCTACTGCTACTTCTGCCAGAGGCCTGAAGGGTGGCTCGTAACTCATCGAGACGGCGTTATAAATACGCGTCTGGCAGTCACTTCACCTTCGCTCTATGCACGAGACCCACAGAACCCGCATCATTCCGTTGTTTGTGTCTCGCATATTAACCGATCCAAATTCAAATTCAAATTCAAATTCAACCCCCCGACGCGACGCCTTCGCCCCTAATTTAAACACATTTTACAACTGCCTCCCCTTTCTCCTACGCCGTTCACGGCGATAAGAAAAGCAGAAAATTTACTCATTTAATCAACCCAATTTGTCTCTCGAGATATCCATTATGACCTGCTTTATATTCGTTCAAGTTGATTCGGAGATCAAAGCTACTGCAACAGTTTATCTGGGTGGTCATCGTTCTTTTTTACCATAACAGTGTCTTTTCTCCAACCATCTTCTTACCGGGGATCAACCAATCAATTAGTACAATCACGGACATACCCTTGAATACGGATGTTGCAACATGCTTTAACGAAATTCGAAACGATTTGTTAGTTTATCTGATTATCTACTTCATGCATGAAGCGACTTTAAAAAGCCTTTCATCCCCACCGAATCAGTATTTTGGTCCCTAAACCAAACCCCAGCATGAGAATGATCCGTTATGTAAGTGTTCAAAGCATTGAGAGTATGTCCTGGCATTGAGCTCTTGAATGTCCTTCACTTGGTCGAGACGCCAAACTAAAGCGTGGAAATGGTTTTGAGAGAGGGAAATGGGCGGGGAAGATTCGCACCGTGCATAACAATTAGCCGTGGAAAATCATGAAAACGTTTGCGGACCTCTTTTGACTCGAGGTTCTTCCTCCACCTCCGTCTCCAGCCACCCGCGGCTCCCCGAGATAACGAAGAGTTACACGTCCTCCCTTAACCCCTTCGCCAAAGTACACGTGCTAAAGATTCAGTATTAGGTATATATACGTTTGGTTGGTACAACTGCTTGTGCTTTTCAAGAGGCCAAACCCCGGGATTATATCGGGTTCAAAACAAGTCATCGGATGGACTTTTTCGGGTAATCAATTGGCGGAAAAAATTCGGCGACTAATTTTCGATGATGATAGTTCAACCGTAGTTCAATTTCTTTGGAAAAATGAAGATCAGGAGAGAAATGGTAACAAGTATTGGTCTGTTGACTCCATGTTGATGCAAGTGCATACCTACATGGAAAGACACAATATGATTAGCAGAAAAAATCATGCAGGTTGGGGGACGAAGGCGAGAGCTGGATCGCAGAAGTAATCGGAATGACAAGGGCGGAAATAAGCGGGTCTGGAGTCGCGGAGCTAATGTCGTAGTCCCAAGGAGGAGTCATCAGGAGCCAGAAGCATCAGGGGGACACGCACGTTCGCGCATATTAGGATCGGAGTATAATATATGGGATTCCATCGGGGACGTGGAGGACCTTCGACTCCGTGATTTACACCTCCTTACGAGCAAAATGGTACACCTTCAGCAGATAAATGTGGACGATGAAAAGTGGCTGAAATATGTTATCGAGTATTCACCTGTGAATGGAAGCTCCAGGATTTCTACACCGATCGAATATTGCATCAATAAGTGAAATCGAAGATGATCGCGTATCACCTTCCTCGCAATTTATGATGAATCGATTAAAGATTTCATTGATGGGTGAAAATTGACTGCAACTCATGTCTTGCCGAGCAAAACGATGTGGGTTCAGGGACTTTTCAATTGACTGAAATGAGTGAAGAGCTTGTCCGGATCCTTGTGCAGGATTGCACAGATACTTGCGCATGTATTATACTATATAGCACACCGACTAACAGCTAGTTATACATTATACTATACGATATAAGTTGAGGAGGTCGTCTTGAGTCGGACGTGACCTGAGCAAATTCTACGGCATAGTTTCTAAACAGGAAATCCTCATTTCAGGCTGTTTTTAGAGTACATAATTGCGCGTTATCAACCGTTCAATTTGGCATCACGTGTATAATATATTATACACTAGTCGATATAGGTACGTACAAGTATACATAAACTATATACTCTAATTTAAGAACAGTTCTGTCCGGCAAACGGACATACAGGCATTCGGCATTACGTGTAACTGACAAACACCTTCTACCTTGATCAAAAACACAGTTTTCATTGTATCACTGTAAAGCTACAGTGGCGTCTGTTTTTGATTACCTGTGTTCTGCAAAAATACTGTACAAAATTCAAGGCAGCTGCTTACGATATTTATCTCTGATCAATGTGAAGCACCCAAAGCAAGTTTTCCAGTGACGATTCTATAGGTGAAGTGAGATACTTTGATTCGCAAGCGTAGCGTCAGGTACAAAATTAACTATCGATCAAAATGGCCGTTCTATTTGTTTATATATCCCTCCTCCCGCTTCTCGCATTCTCTGTTTTCATTCTATAGTTGTAACAAGTACATATACATAATTACTTGCAACTTGTTGTTGCAATAAGTTTTTTTTTCTGCAATCAGTACTTTCAAGCGAAGTGTTATTATGATTATTGTAAAGTAGATGAAGGGGGATTCTGATGACGAAGAAAATCATCGGCATCAGGAGTATAAAGATGAAATATGCGAATGAGAAGGCAGGCGAACGATACGAGTAAACAAGATTAGTTTGAGCCAGACAGGAAAAGAAAAGATTGTTGACTGATTACGCGGGTACCTACATCGCTTGCGGAGCTCTCCGTGCAAGAGGAAAAAGAATGAACAGAAAGAAATCCCGTGAAGGAAGGAAAAACGTGTAACGTACACGTTGTGGTGGTGACGAGAATTATGCGCCGTTTTAACGAGAGTAGCGTTCGCGTTGAATGACCACTTCGTACAATATTTTTGTCAAAGAGTGTACGACGACGACTATAACGACAACGACGACGACGACGCTCTTAAACCAGAGAGAAGTAAACATGTTAAGCCGGTTCTAAAACGAAGAAAACTGAATTAAACTGCATTCTGGCATTGTTTCCAAACATCATTATATGCCCGACGTTCCAGGACCAGCTATACAGCTTAGGAACCTGCCTGTGATGCTGCAGCTGCATATCTCACACACTGAAGAGCATCAGTGATCTGCACTCAACAACTAGACGGTATTTTCATTCCACTAGAAGAGGTTAATTCTTCTATTTTCAGTCCTACGGTCAATGAATCTTTCGAAAAACAACAGTAAATCGCACGCGCGGGAAATTTGAAACTTCAAATGCATCTTTCGTTCACTTTTAGGTTACAACAAACTGCACAGTTTCAAAATATCTGATTTTTTAGTGAAGTCACTGGATACGATTAACGCAGCGATAACACGAGTACAACTTCTAATTCCACTTATTCGCGACGATGTATAGCACGGTATAACGAACATGACGCTGCTACGGTTACTTATTACGAAAGTAAACTCCACCTAATCGCTTTCCGCAAACAAAGCAAATGACGGATTCTTTTGTCGGAACGTAACTACACGCAGTGCACATTGGAGAACAATTCACAATTCTCGATGCGTAATTACGCGTGTGATGTAAGCAATAGTTGATGCAATTTGTTAGTTTGCTACTGTGTGGAACCAGGCGAGACATATGCCGTCATATGCAGAGCCTCCCCCCCCCCCCCCCCCCCACGGCGCCGCTCACAATTCAATGAAGTAAGACTTGTAATCGTAGTTTTCGTTGAATAAAATAGTTTGATAGATATTTGTAGTACAGCATGACCTCGTTATTTGCAAGACAGACAAATTCCGCGAAATGAATTACAGTGAACGGTACGGTTATAGGTAAATGGCAAACACAGTGCAGTAAGAGAGATTCGTCAAATGAAATTGTTAAATCAAAGTATTTGCTGGAGGTATTTTTAGAACGTTGAGCGTGCAAGGTCACAAACTTAAACACCTCATCCGCTTATAGGAGAGAGATTTATATTATCCTAGACTACAGAGCGTGGAGGGTTCGAATATACAAACAATATTTCGACTCCGCTGTCAAAAATAGCGAAATAAATTGCAAAATTTCGTGAACTATTCTGAGCAAAAAAATGTTTCCACATTCTGGGAATATTTAGTTTATTTGATTTCGACTTACCAATAGCAGCAGCTCCAGACGGCGGGGCTCGCCAGAGTCCAGAAGCAGGGCGGGAGATTCAAATACTGAAGTTGGGCACGTGGGACGGGGGCCAAGTGTATCGAAAGAAAAGTTCAAATGGGAGTATCACAGGAAGCACAAGTGTTCGAGGATTGTTCGAAGCACTACGTTGTAATCCGAAGTCAAAGTAGCGAGGTGGCGTCGCAGCGTCGTGCAGGCGACGGTGATGAATGTGCAGCGAAGAAAATAATAACAATTTCGAGTAAACATATGACAAACGCCGGTCGACGCGGTTGTGTAGGTCACTGTGCTGCGTACGAGACGCGATACACGCTTGCAGCGTCGTTTGCAAGCATCAACGAATTATTATTACTGAATTGACACGCGACGGGGTGGCGGACCGGCGGCGAACCCGGATCAACGTCTTTGCCCATTTTAAGGAAGGGAGAGGCGTAAGGTAGACTTGCGGGACTCGGCGGCGGATCGAGTGAAACGAACGAACGCTATCAGCGCCGTGGCGCTGGACAAACGCAGGCACACACTGCAGGCTATATAATATAAGTTTGTATTCGGCGGAACACACAAACGCGGGCTGGCGCGCGCCGCGTAGTCACAGAAGTTTGAGACGGTTGTGTACAGCCTGGCTTCTCTAGTGCAGGAGAATCCGCGCAGGCGGTGCGGTCGGACCGTTCGAACTCGGTCGTATTCGTCGGCGTTGGCTGGGAGTTTAATAACAAGGCATTGTTAATAAGACGTCGACAATAGTTTCTTTTAATAATACCCAACTAAGGTTGTATACTGTTTCTTCTTTTAAATAACCACGCATTATAAAACCCCGCGTGGTGGTGGCGGCAGCTAACAGCAAACCGAGTTCCAATACAATCTTTAAATGCACAACTCATTATTTGCATATCAGTTGTTTGTTCGATTCTGTTTATGGCGTCGCATCATTGTTATTATTTTTTTTCCTTCCCTACCCTCCTCTACTTCTCCGCTGCCCCCCAACCCGACACTCCGTACTTCTTTTCAAATAAACGAACGTTTCTTCGTTTCTTTCGTTTCTTCTTTCCACCTCGTGTACCATTCGCTCATTCGACTCTGTTACGTATTCCAACGAAAACACCTAAAAACATCTCGTGTTTCTTACAGTTATAACCACGTTTTATTTCCTCAAAATATCCAAGTATCGGATGAACAACCTTGCAGGTTTGAAGATCAAAAAATTGCACCACAACATCAACGAGTAATAATTTCAAATTGTAACACGTACCAATAACGCATTCTCAAAACTTGTCGAAACAAAATAATCGATTTCACAAAAACTCAACAACACATGTGAACCCACTCCGTATACATAATTAATCACCCAACACTAACTCCACAATATCTTCAGATGTCAAAGCATAAGATAATCGCTACTCTCACTAATAATACCCGAACAAATGCACACTGAAACCTCCACAATCGATCTTGATCTGCGCGCGATATTCCCGCGTCAGTATCGATCACTATCGATCGATATGCGATCCGCGGCGCAAATATCGGAATCACCGCGTCAGCGCGAGTACCAGTAGTAACAGCAATACGGTTCAAGCGGTATGCGAGTTGAAGCTATCTGGTTTTCGGAAGAGTCGAGCATCCGTCCGTCTGTGATAAGGCTTGAGGATTGGACGAAGCTGCGGATTAGACGCGTGTGAGTTGCGGAAAAGGAGGGGGGACGGGGGGGAGGGGGGGTCGGGAGGGGATAAATAACGCGTTTGTTACGGATCGCGCGTGAACGAAAATCCCGGTTATTAAGGCTGTTCGGAAACCGCGTTGTTATATACAGCGTGTAACGATCATCGGATAGCCCAGCCGGCTAGGTTTATACGCCGCTTTCCGCGAGAGACTCACTCACTCGGTAAGGCAGCCCGAGCCGCTAGCCTGGCTGTTGGCTTGGCTTGGCTGGTGCGGCGCAGAGCTCCGCGGCCCCCACGTTGTTTGTCTCGCGAGTGGCCTGTTTACATGTTGACTCTCTGTTTACGCATTTTGCCCTCCTCTCCGCCCGCCGTCGCCCCCCCTCGCCCCTCGCGAACCGCATCGCGGGTTCCACTCTCGCTCGCCAACCGTCACCCGGTTGTTTTCCTCTTTTCGTTCAGCCGTAGTTCGTGCTCTCTTCAACTCCCTTCTTGTCACCGGGCAACGCTAGTTGTTCGGTTGTACATATATCGAGGGGGGATCGTCACGTCCTCCCGCCCCCGCGACCCGTTCGATTTATATATATATGTATACACATATATATGTATATCCCTCTCTGTCTATCTATTTCTCTCGCACACGCGACACCGCTGCAGTGCCGTAATCGTAACCGTGAGCCACGCGATATTCGATTGTTGTTCTTCGCGCCTAGCCGGAATGCCTGAACTTCGCAGTCGCGCCTTGCCGCGATTCGGTAATCCGCCGATACCGTCGGCATCCTTCAGGTTTTTATAAAAATATTCGTTCCCGATGTGTTTCAAGCTCTTGGTCCACCCTGTCGATGATATATTTACCGTCTGGTGGAAACGAGGAAATAGCCATAAACCATAAAACATGACGCGAATGTTGTGTTAAACGAACCTCGAAACGCAACACACACACACACACACACCATTGTACTCACGGAATGAACGACGAGGCGTTAAATTTTACTTTGTTTTCTTATGTATGTTTCTTTTATCGGTTCATTGTTGTTGTGTTTCTTTTTTCCTGTTGTTTCTGCCGACAAATGTACGAGCGATTATCTTTATTTGCTTTTACAACCCCTCCCCCCCCCCCCTCCCCCCCTCCTCGTTCTCCACGTCTTCCTCCGCCGCAACTCCTCCTCCTTCTCCTGCTCCTCTACCGCAACTCCTCGCAGTGCGGGTCGCTTACGTCAGATAAGACAATTACAATCACAATGCTAGACTCGAACCTGTCTCGCGAATGTGCCAACGTCGTCCGGCCTCTGATGCGTCGACGTTGATTCGGTCATGGGCTCTCGCTGGTCGAGTGACGTCATACAGCGAAGAACTTCACCGAGAGAGAAATCATCTTTCGTGTGTAATGGAGATAACGGCGAGCAAAGCGCGACCTGTGTCCCGTGACGTCAAAACTTTCGAATCCCTATTTTTCGACGGCTGTATCAGGCACGCGAAGCAATTAAGAACGAAACGGAACGGAACGTAACGAAAATGAACGGAAGTAGAAACAGTGGTAGGGTTGCCCATACGTAGTTCTTCCAGAAGGTTGTGCCCTGTTCCATGCCGAATTCTCTTCTTAAAAATATCACGATCTTCTACAGACCTCACAGTTCGTTTTTTTTTTTTCCTTTTTATGTACAGATAGCCAGCAAAAAGCAAATTTAACATTAAATAATTATCTCGTATAATCGGCATTTTCATATCACGAATAAAACAAAACATGACCAGTGTCATTTAAAAACACCCACGCCATCGCTACTTATTATTGAAAATCCCGCTGTACTACGGCCACACCGTTATAGTTCCGTTCATTTCCGTTACGTTACGTTCCGTTTCGTTAAGTTCATCGTGATTCCAGCTTAACAGCTCGTTATTTTCGCGATTTTTCTTCTTTTTTTTTTTCTTTATCTCTGATCCCTTTTTTCCTCTTTCGCACCGCGAATTCAACGCGGTATTACATTGCCTTGAATATACCAAGAAAGAGAGAGAGATAGAGTATATCCACAATGTGTATACAATGCAGCTGAACATCGAACTAAATTCTTTTAATCTTTGGTTATTTTTTTTCTCTGGAATCGTTAAGTCCCTATTTATCTATATGTATACTTTGCAGAGTGTACATACGTGTGTATGTATACAGTTTTGTCGTACGGGTGTTTCTTCTCGGTTATTTACAACCTGCGCTATAATAATAATTGTTGTTATTCTCCGCTCCGGTGATTGACTCGACTCTGGTCGTTATAGGAATTATAAATAAAAGTAGCTATATTATTGGTAGTACAACTGTGTGCGACAATTACGTAACCAACATATTCGCCTCGGTGTGTATCGCATGCTTATTATAATTTCCTTACTGCACGCGTGTGTAAGGTAATTCGGCTCGGGTTAGGTTGATAATTTCACATCGTATTCAATGAAAGAGAGAAAAACAAAACAAAAAAACTAAAAAAAAAAAAAAAAAAAAAAAAAAATACGCACCCTTGAGAGAATAATTTACTTTTTATCAATTGTACGTCGAACAAATAATACGCGCATCGAAAAAGGAAACATGTCCCACGCAATTGGCGCGTAATTTGAATACGACAATGCGATTCGACGCGTGTTTGTCATTTGTGACGTCGTAGGTCTTAAGTACGAAAGTCTCGAATATCGCATTCGACAAGTTTAGCTGCGTTCGTGGAAAAGGATTTTCGTTACACCGTTGAATAGCACAAAAACGTCAGATGACTAACAGCATGGCTGTTCAAACACGCTGTCATACGTGCCGAACGAACCCACACGCGTAGTTGCGCACACACAAATCTATCCCTCTTGCCTTCTCCGCCCTCTTCTCTCTTCTGAGCATTGGAACAGCCTTCGCCCGTCCCTCTTTCAGCGCATCTCATCTCATCTCTTCGTCTCTCTCTCTCTTCCCTCTCTCCCTCCATCTTAGCGAGTGCTATACGACAACTATATGTATACACACAAGATCATTTGTTTATTTATCTTAACGTTAATAAACCCAAGTGAGCCCCACGCTGTGCAAAGATATGTCGCAACATTGAAGTCTGTTTCGTGTCAAGACACCCGCCTACTGCAGTGAATAGGTATTGGCTATGCGCATAGAGTCGGCTACTCTCCTAGGTACTTTTGTCTATTTTACTCCCTCATTATCTAACTCTTTGTTTTGTGTTGTTTACCCCCCCAACTTGGGGGGGAGTGTCTTTCTGTTTCACGTACGCTGCTCGTGTCTACAAGTATACACATAATAGGTACCTACAATACCGATAGGGAAAGGTGAAACTCTGTAATCGACTGCGCAAGCGCAAAACGATTGGAGTCTATTGGCCGGCGGAGTCGTACCACGGCAATATTTTCCTCTGTGATGTAGGGTAGCCAACTTACTCGGAACTGGACATGAAACGCCAAACTCTCCTGCGTTAAGTGACGAATTGAAATTATATTGTCATGATGACATGTGGAAGTCATTCAATTAACAATAAAATTTTGCCAAGACTTCCCGAATCACTCGAACAACAGCTATCTGAGAATTGATGTTCTTAAAAAAATTACCCCAAAACTTACGTAACCCACGGAAGCCGATTCAGTTTTACAGATGGAATTTGAGGTAATAAGCCTGCGTTTTGTGGTGGAAAAAGTGTTAAATTTTAGCAATGTACCAATTTCTGTTCAACCTGTTACAGATCATCGAGACGCGAAATCGCATCGTGTAAACCGATTCCAAGAGAGCTCTCAAACATTTCGCCACGAGTTGCAGAAGCCCCGGTTTGGTTCGTCGACTGCAGTTTCGTCGACTCTTAACTGGCCGCTAACGCTCTTAGCATCCCTCCAGAAATCCTCCCCTGGGGTAAAACTCCGTTTAGCCATGGTCAGCTCCCTCGTGCGTCGTCGCCGCCACCCCCCCCCCCCCTCACCTCCGATTAGGCCTCAGGGTTCCCCAAGGAGGGATACTTAAAGAGGGGATGACTTATCTCCGGTTAAAATTACCCTTGATTGCAGTTTTTGTTGTTGTTTTTCTCAAGCCGGTTATATTTCGTCGCTGTTTTCAAAACACTCGCTTCTTTTTCTTCTTCTTCTTCTTCTTACATTGCACCCTGACTACTGTCGGAAAAGAAAAAGGAAACAAAATTCACAAAATTCGCTACCGTCTAATTGTCTCGTGATAATTTCAACTGCGATAGAATCAGTTGCTTTTATCGAAATTTTGATAACCTAAAGAGAGAGAGAGAGAGAGAGAGAGAGAGAAAAGAAAAAACAAACAACTCGCATCGAATTATCATCCCAAGCTGCACGAACAGGCACTGAGACTTCACTTCTCACTAATTGCAGGAGGCGCGGTTTTCAGCTTCGAGAATTTTCATGCATCGACAGGTTGTGCGGAAGGCCGTGAGCGGGTTAATTCTAACGCGATTACCTCGCAATATTAGATATTGCGACGCTAAGCAGATACCTCGTGCAATACCTGCAAGCTGTTGGACGCTACCACATTTAATATCGGTGTAAAATGCACGTCGATACTTAATTATTGCGGGGAATAATAATCCGTCTGGAAAACCGAAGATCTATACCGCAATTCAACTACGAAATAAGTTAATGAAAATGAGTTTCAATTTTATACCTGAACAAGATAAAAAAAAAAAAAAAAAAAAAAATTTAATCATGCTGAGAAACCGAACTTGCAAGTATAGCTCCAAAGCTGCCAGTCACCGTTCGCCACCATACTCATAGTAATATTGTTTAGTCGTATATTATATTATCAATTGATTCCTGATATCTCGAATAACAATAATAATAACAATTGAAAAATAAGTGTCTGGCGAGTATTTTTCCTCAATGCGTACGAGCTTTCGCTCGCATTTCATACAGTAGGTACATAATATGTTGTGTTTGCGTGTATTAATGCAACACAATTATAACTATCCAGTTGTAATATTATATTTGGTTTACAGTACCTAGCAGATGCGTGCTTCGACACACAAATTGGCCTTCGTAATGGTTGAAAGTTATAATTAGCTGCACCGTAAAAAGTAGGGAAAGAAAAAAAGAGAAAGAAAGAAAAGAACAACAAAATGTTATTCTCGTTATCATAACTCCTGCATAACGGGGAAAACAACGTAGAAAATAAAATATCGTTTCGCGACACGTTTTTACCTCAATGAAAAGTGAAGCTTACTCGAGCAGCTTATCATGACCGAATCTTTCGTCAAGATCACGGCTGCGGTTCTCCGCGACGAATCCGTGTGTGATAATGTATAAATGGCGATTGAACCAACGATGACGTGTGGACAATGTTTCTCGTACAACGCACAATTTATATCAAATATACAACGTGTAATTGAAAATAAACCAGAGAAACAACAGACTTAAAATAAACACCCGTGATATGATATGGTATGATATGATATCACAACGTATTATACTAATGGTCACCATGAAAGATAACAAACAAGTGCAGCTACGAATGTGCAGCTGTTCAGTCTCTCTCTCTCTCTCTCTCTCTCTCTTTACACACATTTATGCACACATCGATGGTACGTATATCTGCAGTTTCGCGATGTGGTGCAAAATCTGGATTTCAATTTAATTGTAGCGTTATATGTTGATACTTTGTAACTCAATTGTACGGTCAATCACATAATTTTAACCTTGGTCTCTGTTTTCTTGACGTATCACAATATGTAGGTACGTTAATCTCGTTCAAACGATTATATGAACGTATGTCTTTATCATCTATTTACTCTATTCCCAAAAGGAAAAACTACAACCTCTTTATGGTTCGATCGCATTAGGTGTACACTAGGGTGGCGCAAAAAAACCGACTATTTTTTTTTTTTCGAGTCTCGTGTGAGAAAATGTTAGTTTTTGATGTTTTAAGAGCACGCTCCAAAGGACAGTTCAAAAAAAAATTCTTAAGAGGTCGCTCCACATTTTTTAAAACGTCAGAAATCATCAAAAATCGATTTCTTTTCTTTTTTTTAATTTTTTTCGTAAATAAGTTTCCGAAAGTTTCAGTTCAAAATTTGAATTTTGAAAAGTCGCTCATAATTTTTTTTCAATTTTTTGGTGCATTTCTTTCGATCTTTTCGAGCGACCTTTTAATATTCATATTAAAATTTCATACATTTTTCTTCTTTAATACAATTTTTTTAATTTAATTCTGTGACGATTTTTGACCTCTTAAAAAATTTTTTTTGAGCTGTCCTTTGGAGTGGGCTCTTAAAACATCAAAAACTAACATATCGTCACACGAAACTCGAAAAAAAAAAATAGTCGGTTTTTTTTGGCACCACCCTAATAAGCATAGATCATCCTCAGAGGAAAGACAATCGTTGTAAAAAACATACAAGAAATTTTTATGAAAAAAAAAGTGTTCAATTTGTTGGAACCTGTTTATCGGAAAGACAAAATTTTCTTACTCATGAGTTCAGGATCCAATATTCCCACCGTTATTATCGTCACATCCTATCCTCAGTCGTATATCCAACTATACTTGATTGTGTACCTGAACCCAAGTGCACCTTGGATGGTGTTGAGATAGAATGTTTGCCCGTTAAAACCGATTAAAGACCGTCGACCCTGCATGAAAGTTGGTGAAATTCTACTGTAGCATGGGTCTTGGTATGTATACGTACATACATACGTAAGCTATGTATATCGTATACTGATATTACAGTCCAACTGCAGGTACATAGTAGTAGTCGTCAATTATTCGCTTATAACATCCAACCAAGTCGCCGGAGCAATTGCAGTTATCGTTATAATAAACAAATTAATTTCACTGCTCCAAGACTCTAATCTGCGATCTGCGATCCGTGCTCCCTGTGCCTAGACAAACTCACTTCCCTACCTCTCTATTTCTCAACTCCAAATATTCTCAAAATTCCAAGTGTATTCAAACGTTTCACAGTTCTTTAGCCCCCCCAAAAAAAAAAAAAACAATAATTGTCAAGTTTTGACGATGATAAAAAACTGTCCAAAGTAGACCAATAATTGTTGTTTTCATCTTAGTTTTCATTTTACAAGAGCTGAATTGATTTCAGAACGTTACTTCCGTCGTCACCGGAAATTTTATATTTTGAAAGAAAAAAAATGAAGAAGTAAAAATGAAAAAAAAAAAAAAAAAAAAAAAGAAACACCGATAGAGTAAAGGCGAAACGGTTTCATTTTATCAAAACTTCGCGTCAGTTGGGTTGGATTTGGCCATAACGGAATCGGCCGGTGTCGTCGCGAGTGACTCTTGGCAGATAAGGTAATCCGGAAGTGAAAATTGGCGAAACTCGGGTGTCGCTATCCCTTAGCCTTGGTTCTCCCCCCTCCCCCCACCCCCCCCCCCCCCCTGAAGCCGGTTTGAATTTTCCCTCGGACTTTGGGAATGGAATGGAATGGAATGGAATGAAATGGAGTCGGTT
The DNA here is from genome assembly GCF_021155765.1 of Diprion similis. Lineage (NCBI taxonomy): Eukaryota > Metazoa > Arthropoda > Insecta > Hymenoptera > Diprionidae > Diprion > Diprion similis. The sequence goes on from NC_060114.1 coordinate 19,454,274, forward strand.
GCTGCTGCTACTGCACGCTCCGGATCTGTGCAATTTAATATACAAACTTAGCTCGGGCGCCGTTTACACGTTTGGAAAACAATAAACAACGACTGCCCTTGTTATACCCGATTAACCACGATTCAATGTTCGGCTGCTGAAAGTAGCTGGTCGGTATATTTCGTTCGCGAGGCAAACACCGTTGCGCAATTTATATGTATTAACAGAATCTCGGTGGTGGTGGTAGCACTGCGCACATGCACACACTTTACATCCACAATCGAGAGTGTGTTCAATACGTCGTTGAAAGTATTTTCAAGCTTTTGCTTCGAGTTATAATTATTATGTTATTATATGATTATATTTTTCCATTTCTTTTCTTTTCCTGAACCCGCAAGTTTTGTACCTCGAGTGTTTTTGTTTTATTTTTACCTGTGCAGGTTTTTTTTTTTTTTTTTTTCTTCTTCTTTTCATACAAGTACCAGACGAAGGCATTTATTTATTTTATATTGTTGTTTTTTTTTTTCTTCTTTTTTCTTTGCTCTCCCCTTTTATTCCACGTTATTAACAATAAGACCCTAATCGCGTATACTTGAGAGGGCTTGTTCTTACTCCAAGTTGCCTCAACAGCTTTTAAACATCGATTTTAAACGTTGTTTATTGCAAGGATTCGTTTATTTTTAATGCAGAATACATGGAGGTATTTAAATATATTTTACCTTAAAGTTCTAATTATTCGGTTCCCGGATATTTTTATTTGGACATGTTCGAATAATACGATTATTCAGAAAATTTATACGTTACTTGGAAATTTCATCTCGTAATAGCAAATTTTTTGTTTTTTTTTTAAAGCATTTTGACATGTTTACTTTGATTTCCATGAAACTCCCGAATAACACGATTTTTCAAAAGATTTATACGTTACTTTGAAATTTTATCTCGTAAAAGCAAATATTGTTTCTTTGTTTTTTTTTTTAATTTTTTGACATGTTTACTTTGATTTTCATAAAACTGCCGAATAAAAGGATTTTTCAAATCTTAACGTTCAAAATAAACGTTAGACTCAATGTTCAAAATTTTGCAAATGTACGCTTGAACATGTTTCTTTTCACAAACTTGTCTAATGTTGCAATATCCGACTTGATTACGTGTTACTGCCTAATAATTTCAATGTTCTTTTCATACATTTTTAGATTTGAATTCTTTCAAGCCGCGTGTTGTTAAAATTTGTATGTAAAGAAAATTTTTTCTTTTTTTTTTTTTTTCTTTTCGCAAAATAGTGATGTTATTTACAGGCGATCACAGACATGTCTGGAAGTTTAAACTTGCGTAGGATATTCCTGATATTCGATACGTTATACCGTCGAATAAAAGAACGATTGACGTAATAACTAATATGTATAAACGTGTTGAAATAAAGTAAGAAAACAAAAGCAAGATCCTTGCAAACATGTAATTACCGTCGCTCGCTATACATAATAACAATTCGACCATATATACATGAGTTACATTTAACGTTGAAGATAACGTTCGGAGTTTGAGAACGATGAAAAAAAGAATGCGCGTTGTATTTTTTTCGTCAGCCATTTCATTGTCGTCTGAGCAACAATGGAATGTCTTACACAAAAATTCGATTTTTCTGCATAATAATGAATGATAAAATAATAAGGACCGTCTGAAATTTTGCCTGCAGACACGACGACGACCGATGCGATGAATTTCAAGAAAATTCAAATCTCACAGTATATATATATACATATATATAAATCGAATCGTGCAGCAGAGTAACTGCAGCTGCAATTGGCACCGGAAATCTATCGATAAAGTAAGGACAATGCGCTTATTCACTCCTTAATGCTGCGTGAACCTCGGTGCTCGTAGCCTGCGGTGGTTAGTAAATGGAATTCGTTTTTATTTCCGTTCTATTAGTCGAGTAAGCTACTTCGTTTCTTGATTATTATTATTATTATTATTATTAGAAAATAGAAAAAAAAAAAAAAACCACCACCAATAACGTGAATATTTTTCTTTTACTCTTTTTTGTTCCTTTATTTTTTCTTTCTTTCATTTTATTGTTTTCTTATTTACTTTTCAATGCGCCAATCACAATTCTCACAATTCAATTAGTATTATTATACCCTGCATACGCATGAATTGTATGTTATTATGGTTACGTAAAATTTTATATATACGTCTTGAGATTCATTCGTATTGGCGGTGTTACACAACGTATTGGATATTCAATCAACTTGTCTCGAATCCAATCTAATCGCCTACAATGCCTACAATAATAGCAATGATAAATTATATACCACTGCATTATATGAGGGAAAAAAAAAAGTTGTATCCTCTATCGGGAAAGACTATGATTGTTTGAATTTAAGACGGAATAAGAAACAATCGAAATGTTAGAAAATTCTGTGTAAGGTTTTTTTTTTTTTTTTTTTTTTTAGCTGTATAAATTTATTCATTTTACTGAATATTTGAAAATAGACAGCAAAACGGTCAAATTTTCTCTTTCAATGAAGCTCTCACTGATAGATTTGGAAGAGAAAAAAAAAATAAATTGAATCGATTTTTAACCGAATGAGCGATAAGCTGCGTAAACACGTGTCGAAAAAAAACTACAAATTTTTCTAACGGTTTTCGGAATATGACTTTTAATGTAAGAAGGAAACAGGTTAGGTTACTCGGTCGGTAAATGTAGACGTACTACGTGATCTTGAGGAGGGTTAAGAAATCGTTGAGTTAATCCAAATGGTGGGGGTGAAAGGGGGAGGTTCGGATCGGTTTTTGGTGTATTTCACAGCGAGACAAAAACATTAACATAAATCAGGAAGAAAATGGGGCGAGGCAAGCAAGGGGGTGGTGAGGATTACTAGCCGGTCTCGGGGAGAGCGAAAATGAGACGAGGGGTGGTTCGGAGGGTGAGCGGGGAGGGTGATGTTTATTCGATTCATTCGAAACCCTCTCGGCGACAATTTCTCCCACTTTCTTAAGTTTTGGTAATTAGTATCGCGAAAACTTGCCGGCCATTTGTTTCCGGTGAAGTTCATTGTACCCCCGAAGAAACCGGGACTCTTGCACTTCCCGTCGATTTATTTCACCCCTGGATTTCTATACGCGACGCGTCGTTCAAGAAGCTAGAATTAAACAGAACGTATAACGCTGCAGTCTAGTCGCTCAAAAAATTGAAAAATTTCAGGTCATTTTATACCGATCTATTCTACATATATTCACTTTCCAAGTTTTTCTTTGACTGGACAAACTTTATCTAGGGAATTTTATTAAAAATTGTATTAAATTCGAGTTGTAATATTTAGGCGGCGATATTTTTACGTCCAGAAACAACAAATCCAGCTTACGAAGATGATTATTATACAGAAATCTGGCGAGACACTGGAATGGAAGCAGAAAAACAAAGAGGGAGAGAAAGAGAGAGAGAGAGGGATAAATAATCTACTAAACAAGCAATTTGTGTTTGCGTTAAGTAAAAGAAACTTTGTCCAAAGTTTGTCCGCGACGCATTAATTATTACCCACCGTGATAAGTCGCGCACTACCCCATGTAACCGTATATACATATATATATTAGGGTGGCTCAAAAAAACCGACTTTTTTTTTTTTTTTGTTTTTGAGTCTCGTGTGACAAAATGTTAGTTTTTGATGTTTTAAGAGCCCACTCCAAAGAACAGCTCAAAAAAAAAAAAAATTCTAAGAGGTCGCTCCAAATTTTAAAAAATGTCAGAAATCGTATTTACCTTGTAAGTCGTGTAGAAAAATTTTCAAACCATGATCGTGAATGTTTCGAACAAAGTACCGACTGGATGCAACACCCAGAATGTATACATAGTGAATTCCGTCCTTACCTGAAATGAAAAAGAAGAAAAAGACACGTGTTAAAATCTCAGTCAAAGGCTAAGAAAACAAATTCGAAACCAAAAACTGCTTTCAAAATTCGAAAAAATTTTTTTATATATCGGATATTATAAGAGATATAGGACAGCAATTTTCCTTTTTCCAAATTCATTCCCTCGGCATATCACCGTCTATAAATAATACATACAATATACATCTTGTATAATACATAATATTATATCCCACAAAGTCGAGGCGCTTCGCGAGTTTTTCCAATACTTTAACAAATTAATCTTCGCTAATTTTATAAGGCATTGACAGCTCAGCTTTATTTAGGGATTACACGAGGTGCGCTGCTCGAGCTTCCGTATTCTCTCTCTCTCTCGCTCTCTCTTCGTCACTGTGTGCATCCGTCCATGTGTCTTGGCGTAGACGCGCATAAACCATGTCAGAAAGTGTCCTTCCTTCTCGTCCGTTGAAAGGGAGGTGCAGAAAGTGCGCTCTGGAAGCTGGCTTAGCTCGAAGATAAGCGTTTCTCCGTGGGGAAACGAAAGAAAGAGAGGAGAAAAGAAAATGACTGAGGTGAAACCAGGAGAAGGGTGGGAGGGGGGAGAAAAAAAAAATGAAAAATTAAAAAGAAGAAGAAGAAAAAAAAAAAACTTTCTTATTAATATAATCAATCAAGCTGCTCTGAATTTAAAGCATTTTTCTTGATTTTCCAGGTTCCTGGGCACCGCAGGGGGAGGGGGCGGAGGGGTTTGGGGGTTGGGGGGTTGAATGGGGGAATGGCTGTCGAGTTTTGGCAATCAATACCAGATTAAGAAGCGCGGGGTGCGGATGCCTTCCAACCAAACTAATTGCATTTTCCCCGAAGAGACTGGCTCTCTATTATTAAAGAGCGAGAACTAAAAAAGAAGTGCTGAAAAAACGTAAGATAAATAAATGATTAAAAAAAAACAAAAAAAAAACAGTGGAAATAAAAGTGAAACAGATCCCACGCAACGAAAGCAAGCCACGGATGAATCGACACCAGTTTCTAAGAATTTGTTGTTTAACCCTTTTTTCAAACTCATTTTGTAGGAAATTTTGCACAGTTTTTTTTTTTCAATTTTTTTTCCAAATAATCTTTGTACTCTGCTTTGAAATTTTTCACGAACAGAAAGTATAGTTGGCAAAAACTTCAACCGAAGAATATAATGCCGAAGGACAAGCACAAGACGGAATATAATTAATTGATGCAATTGAAGAAAATATTGTTTACCGAGGATCGTCTGCTTTGCAGGAGTGCAGCGGAAGCATCGAATTGAGATGGTTCGAAAAAGAATAATGAAAGGGCAAATAAAAGAAGCGATGGGAGAAGGGTGGGAGGTATTGATATGGGGAAGAAAGAAAGAAAGAAAGAAGGAGAAAAAAATAAATAAAATAAGGAAAAGTTTTAAAACTCGTAAAAGTCTAAAGTCAGCGCCAAACCACTTACTCCCTTCTTTACCGAGCGCGCAGTCAACGATCAACCCTCCCTTGGGATTCTTGAACCGGTGGGTGAACACCTTGTATAGGTGTGGTACCTGTACTCGCCCAAGAGGAACGCGAAACCGAGTCGAACGACTTAATCAACTCACGGCTCATTTTTTTCGCCCTATTACGGTCCAGCTGCTGACTAAATAAGGTCTTTTACAAAGCATTGTATATGTAATTAGCTATATAGTTGACCCTCTCGGTCACACCGGATGCTCAGCGTCCTACTTCAAAAATTCACATCTCATATTGCAGCTTCAAGTGATCTTTGTTACTGAATTTTGATAGTTTTTTGATTTTACATCCACCATCTTGGATTCAAAAATTATCAAATTCTGAATCAGATTCATGATTAGCGATCCCAATAACCCTCGAGAAGTAAATTTCGCTCAGTATCATCGAATGTTCGTAGTGTTCCAATTTTACATTCGCCATATTGGATCCGCCATCTTGAATTCAGAAATCAAATTCTAACTCCAGATTCGTGATTAGCGACCCCAAAAACCTCGAAGGCACAAGTTTCACCCAGAAGCATCGAATTTTGATAGTTTTTTCGATTTTACATCCACCATATTGGATTCGCCATCTTAGATTTAGAGATGATCAAATTCTGACTTCAGATTCGCGATCAACACCCTAAAAACCGTCGTGAAACAAGGTTCCCCCAGAAGCATCGAATTTTGATAGTTTGTTCGATTTTACATCTGCCATATTGGATCCGCCATCTTGGATTTACAAATAATAAAATTCTGACTCCAGATTTATCATCTGAGACCGAAAAAAACCCCAAGTAACAAAATTTAGGTGAAAATATTAAGTTGAAAAATGTGTGACTGAAAGGGTTAAGAACGGAAGGAAAAGTAAGACTTTGTTTTGTTTCGATTTTTTTTTTTTTTTTTTTTTTCTTACCATCGCCAATTTCTTACCCATCGATTAACAACGAGTATAATAACCTGATCATTCGACGAAAACAAGGGTCGTAGATTGAGTTATTCGTCCCTTATTATTTGATTTCCTTTTCGCATCTGATGAAACAAAATACCTCGAAGCATTGATGAAATAAAAAATTAGAGTATAAGTGACTACATCGTTAAATACAAAAAAAAAAAAGTAAAAACTGAAAAAAAAAATCCACAGGGTCGAGGGTGAAAATCCGACCTTTCTACGCAGATTGCGAGTGATATCAGTGGGAGGATACGATGTTTTTGGTGAGGAAGTAGCGGTTTTACGATGGTCTGAATATTTTCTTGTTTTATTTTTATTTTCCCGTTCTCTCGTTCGCCTACCTTCTTCCTTTTTTCTTTCTTAAGGGTGAGACGGGTTGGCGTTCTCTCCAGAGTATCTGGGCGGGTATGATGCCGTGAAAACTGCTCAATAAACTTAATTTAAGTATCACCAGAGTATTCCTTTAAAATGATATACTAATCATATTCTCCGTCGCGTCGAGCCGCTCGGCGTGGAGAAAAAGCTCCGTGGATCGGGGCGACCCTCCCTTAAAAGAACGGTTATAAAAAGATGCCCTCAAAACTCCGAGCCGAACCCCTCGTCGTCTAGTTTTATATTCATACAACAGCGCCGCGGGCAGAAACCTGCAGCCTGTTTTCTGTGCTGCAGCTAATTCTCCTGATACCATCAACTAATTAACGCGTTAACCTTCATCGACTATCGATATCCCACCGCGCTGCCACCAGTTTTCGTACTCGCGGCTCGACAAGTCCTTGAAATATTTTGCTCAACACTGTATTTCGCGCTCTAGTTTCAAGGCTAGAATCACGGGGGTGGAAAGAATTTTTCCTAGTCTCGTTTTTGTTATTAAAAATACGATACCCGTTCGAGATGACGGGGTTCATTATTCCGGGTATAGTTCCTGATGAAACTGAATGGAAAAAATAGAAGAGAAGCGAAAGAAAAAGAAAAAAGGAACGTTGAAAAATCGTGAAAAGTGAGTAGCCTTCGGTTGGTGGGAACCGAGTCGCGAGGACGGTTCTTTTCATTAAAGGAATTGTAAGGGAAATGGAAAGAGAAGGAGGAAAAAACGACTGTGGGATATTTAGAGGGTGGTAACAGTGCAAGGGGTTGACTGGGGGGAGACACGTACAAAAAAAAAAAAAATAAAAGAACTGCCAACAGGACGAGAAGAGATGGTGAACGAGGAGGACGAACGGAAGGAAGGAAGGAAGGGTGGCGTGTTGCTGAGACTGCATTGTCAGCCGAAACGGCAACTAATTCAGGGGAATAAAGTACGCGGTGAATTTGTTACTTCGCGTACTTTTGTCACGCCCCTGTTCCTCTGTTTCGCAATTTTTTTTTTTCATCTTATTTTCGCTCTCTCCTTGTCGATGTAGCCACAAGGATGGGGTGGATGTTAATGAAAAGTTCCTCCGGGGTGTCGATATTAAACGGGCGGGTTTTCAAGACGCCACAACCCGTCTGATCCGCGAACCAACATTTTTATTGCAATTTTTTTTCACCGTGCAGAAATTTCGGGGTGGGGGTTAACGATGTGAAATGATTAGAGGATAGAAAAGTCGCAATATCGAGTTTTTGAAAGTGCAGTAATCGTGTTTTGGAAAATTTTCAAACGCAGGAAGTCCAAATGTGGGTAGGGAGGGTGGGGTAAATAAAATGTTTAGTTTTTATATGAACAATTGTGTTAAATTATTATCTAGCTTTGTCGAGAAAATGTAATCGCAAATTCAAGTTCAGAAAATTATTTGACTTTGGTAAGTTGAGAGTAAAGCACAACTTCAAACGTTTCGCGCTATGAAGTGTGCAATTACTCAAGTAAATGATTTTCGAATAATTCGTAATTAATAAAAAGTTCAGGTGGTTAATTTTGTTATTTAAAAAATTTCTGGGGCCCACTTTGCCCCAAATTTTTTGAGACATCAAAAATTTCAAGGTGCCCACTTTGCCCCACCCTCCTCTACCATATGTCAAAATGTAGAATCGTTAAAATTCTGTTATATCATTAGTCATTCACACTATTCAACATTTTTAATATTCTACACTTGACCTCCAACATTCCGAAATCCTACGAAAAAAATTTTCACAGTTTTGAAATTTCGATATTGTGACTATTCAATTTTTGATCTTTCTACATTTTTTCAATCCAAGCACTAATGTTGGTCGAAAGGTTCGACGATCTTGAAAATATAAATCTGAACCTAACCTATCTCACTATCTTCTCTCATTGAGGACTATATTCAACTGGCGGAAGATTTTTTTGATGATCAAGTTGATGATTATAAAGATATTCATGATTCTCGAGGAGCTTGCGAGTCGTCATAAAAATCAGGGGATAATTTCACCGTTGTATCCGTAATTACGTCATGGGTGAATGATCACGGGTTTAAAATAACGTGAAATATTTCTAGAACCTTCTCACACCGTCGCGGCGTCGGCCCTTAATGCAGATTCACGCGTATGATCTCGAACCTCATCACCGTCTATCGGTTCACTTCTTTCGCACAAAACAGACTCTCGTGTCGTTATGTATCCCGGTGTGTTATTACTTTAACGATCTCTACCGGCTGCGCTGGATAAACTATAACCTCCTCGTTCGCATGATAATTTACACGGATCACGGAAAAAGCGACTGGAAGTATAGATCGAGGCTTCTACCCACTTCATTGCTGGGTTTTGGGGTGCCAATAAAGAGTCTATCATGTTCTTCGAACCACGCCTGCTGTATGCCCTTCAAAAACTGTTCATAGACACTCAAAGCTTTTTTATGCTTCCGCTGAAACCGAAAGTGTAGAATCTAAAAAGTACCTGAAGAATTTCCCTCACATGTAATTCACTTGAAATTTTGAAATGGTGGGACTTTGGGGTCGCTGATTACGAATCTGAACTCGAAATTCTAAAATTCAAAATGGCGAATCTAATATGACGGACGAACAAAAAAAAAACGAGGCAAAGAAAAATGTTGGAAAAATTCTATCAAATTTTTTGGTGTGTATCAAGTTTGTTTAAAAATTGGTACTTGGATTTTCATGGTGGATTAGAAGAATATTTTTACAGTAAGTGAATCAATAAATTCATATTTTTTCTAGACTTGGAAATATTTCAGGGACCATGTGGAATAAAAAATGGCGACTATTGTTACCAAAAAAGTAGTTTAATAAATAAAAAGTTGCAAAAAAGTGTTCGACGCTGAGGGCTGAAAATGACGTCAGGCTAAACTATTTGATGTTCATTGGCTGCGATGAATCGTGAAAGCACTGAAACTGTGGTTGCAATTCAGAAAAAATTTCAAATTCACTATTATACAGAAGAGAAACGGTATCTGGCTGGACTGTGTTTTTAGAAATGATAGTAGCAGCAGCAGCAGCCGCTTTGGTTCATATTCGGTCGATGAAACAGATTCATTCTCTCTTCATACCTTCGTACACACATTGCGAATCTAGTTTCGCCACGTCACTGCTGCACCAGTGTAAAACGCAGGCTGCATTTAATTCCGTCACAGTGACCTAGTCTGGCCCCCGTGATTTCGATGAATGAACACGTCGAAGCGCCGCGCGCCGCCGTGGCGTTCCCAGTAAGCTTCGAGCTTTTTTCGCGTCCATAATTCGCCGATGAGATTTGCGCGTTAAAAAGGTCATTCGCTGATTGTTGTTGAAGATCATATTTCGGAAATCTTGAGTTCTACGGTTGACCATGGAAACGAGACTTGAACAGCTGTTCGATTTATAACCTTTTTGCTGTTCCCTTAATTGTTATTTGGATTTTTATTCCCTAATGAAAGTAAGGTTCGTCTGATTTCACGGTTATTTAGCAATGCCCGCGACTGTCTGACGTCATAAAATAACCCCGAGCGTCTCTGCGTGGTGGAATCGATTCCCTTGAGAACGAGTAATATGTTAAACGTAGATTCTGCACCACCTGGCCAGTCTATGCAGGGCCGTTAACATCGGGCGCACCCAGTTCATTGGATCCGAAATGAAATTTTGTGGTCTAAATTTTTCATCAAGAGGTTCTTTTGAGAGAAAAAAATATCTAGGCAACTTTCCGACGGTAAAATTCAGTCGGGGAATAATCATAAGGTTCAATTTTGATAATTTTTGGTACGTATATCTGTCGTTGATGAATAAAGTAAAATTGAAGTAACGACAGGGTATATTTCCTGGGTTCACGATCTTGTCGAACACCCGGTGCATAGGTAGACACGTAGGTAGGTAGTTAGGTAGGGTACGAAAGTGCTGCAGTTGTGCTTCTATTCTCGGTGCAAAACTATTAATACTATCGTCTGCGCCCCACAGGGTGCTAAGCCAAGTCGAGAACGGTCAGGAAGATTTGTGCGCGGTTTTAGAAGCCAAGTATTTTCACCTCGGTTCAATCGCCCTAAGAACAGAGGGTTAAAGCAATGCGAGTATCACAGAGCACTGAGAATCACAAAAATCTGACGAACAGCTGCACGATGTGGAGGGGAAAAAGCAGCCGAAAGCATAAGACAGTCACGGCCGAAAGCAGCATGGCGTCGCGGCGAGCAATCAGCTGATCGATTTTGCTCAATTACGCGAATACCAGAGCGTGGAAAACTTCGTGCAAGCTACGAGGCGCGTATTTTACTGCGTTGTATCGAAACGGAGTGAAAGTGTCGATGAAAACGCACTTTTAAAATTAAATACGAAGCTGCGAAGTTCCGCCACCAGGTGGCGGCTCACTAAAGACGTACTTATTTCTCGTTTTTCAGCCAATCAGCCGTGACGTCGATTAATTGACAACTGGGAGTGCGAAGCGCCGTTTCAGCTGGACACAATTGTTTAGCAGGCGAGGCAAAACCCTCGCTTATAATTGAGCCGGTTGCACGTAACCTCAACTCATCACTGCAAAATCTCTCGCTCGTCTTCTCTGCGTGCATGTAACGTGTAACGTATCTCTGCAATGGCTTGGCTTATGCGCCTGATCAGCATCGCGTTCGCTTCGCTGTGTTTGCGTGAACGTGTGTATCAAATGGTCGACGACGACGACGACAAGAGTGATACGTATGTGCGATGAACATAATATCTGCACGTATAGGTACGCGTTACACGCGCATAAGTGAATGCGTGTGCGTCAACTACACGGCTTGTGTTGAACTGCCTACTGGAATTAGGTTCTTCCGTTGTTTCTATTACAAAATAGATGGCATGATATTATTATCAGCTGAGTCTCGTATCTATATGCATACCAACCGCGATACATCCACACGTAAACTGCTCAACCTTTTCCCGACCTACAGAGAAGAGATCACCCGCTCGGATCAGATGAAAAAACAGTTTAGTCGACGAGATTATCTCTCGGCTGTTTAAACCACTGATGCAATGCTTGTTACTAATGCTTGTACAAACAATCTGATGAAGTGAAAAAATTTGGTTCATTCCAAATGTACTGATGAACTAGTTCCTCGATCTGTTACGCGGAGAAAATTTACCTGAAACCGAATCATTCTCCTTTTTTTTTTTTTTTTCTAACTTCATGTTCGAACTGTTTAGAACAATCTATAATTTCTGCCAAATTGCTTAAACAGTCCCGACTGAATCAACATTTTTTCTCAGTTATTATGTATCAAAATCTTGCAACTAATTCGCAACATTTATTTCCTCGAATAATTGAAAAAAGTTGGGTGAAACTTTTTTGCAGATTACACTGTTCTGCAATAAAATCCTCCTTCAAACAAAAATATGATCGGAATGAAAGTATCGAAGTGCCGAATCTAGATCAGCTTTTCATATTATGTTATCACGTATATATTACGTGATATGATTTTTTTTTTTTATTGTTCAAAACTTAGGATTTCCCACACTTAGGAGATTTATTTGAAGAAAATGAAAACGCTTAAATCAATTCGAGTTCAATAGCTTTATTATTTATAGTTTCAGTAGGATTTTCAAAAACTTTTAATTTTCAAATTAACGACAAAATGGCGGCATGACGGATACAAGTAGCAAACGATATGCGCCATTCCGCCATTCTGTTATTAATTTCGTTATTAAAAAAAAATTGTAAAATATTTTTAAACCATAAATAATAAAGCTCTCGACCTAAAATTACTCCAAGTGTTTTGATTTTCTATAAAAAAATCATTACATGAAAAGTATACGTGGTAGATACTTTTTCTTACTATAACTCGATTCAGAAGCATCAAATTTATGATAATTATACAAATAAAACAAGAAGGAGAAGAAAAAAGTGTTTTTTTTTTTTTTTTGTTTGTTTTTTTTCAACTTTTCGAATAAAAGGATATCATCGAATAACTTGTGATCGACGATCGCTGATCTCGATGCGTTCCTGCGTTATCATATTTGTCTGTAAGTATCTCTCGGTTTTGCGTCAATCATTAGTTGTATACTAGATCTATCCTGGGCCTGTCCCGACTCCTGGTAATATCTAGCGTTTGTCCGGTGTGCATGTAGATATAGCGAGACTCACGTGACCCACAGGAAACTACCAATCGTCTTCTGCAATTATTTCGTAGTGTATATCCAGTGTATCAGGGCCAGAGTGGTGTTAAGTAGATTCATCCCAACAATTCGCACACGACCCGAGACCCCGGTTTTATTCGCAATAAGACTGCTGCACGTCCCACGCATTAAATCTGTTTCGCAAATTTTTCACTCGTCCTGTTATAAGTGTCGGTTACATAATTCCTCTTCAACATTTGACACTCGCATGCATAAAATAATCACACCTCGGAAAAAGTCAGATAGATATCGCCGTGGATTTCAACAACACTGAGGCCTAATTAATTGTTAATGTCAAAAACATCATGGCGCTAATAATACTGTTATGCAAAAAAAAAAAAAATAACTTCTTATCCTCTCCTTATTATTATTATTATTATTATTATTATTATTATGTATAATTATCATAGATTTTAGTAAGAAAATATATCTACCACGTATACTTTTCATGGAATGATTTTTTGACGGTCTAAGACGTACCTTTTTCAGGAGTTTTCTTTTCTTTTTTTTTTTTTTAAAGAAAATTCAAACACTTGGAACAATTTTAGGTTAGAGGCTTTATTATTTATATTTTTAAGAACAGTTTAGAATTTTATTCAGCGAAATTATTAACAATATGGCGGCATGGCCCATATCGTTCGCTACTTGTATGCATCATGTTGCCATTTTGTCATTAATTTCAATGAGAATTTTTGAAAATGTTCCCCTCAAACTATAAATAATAAAACCCTTGAATTAGAATTGCTTTAAGCGTTTTCATTTTCTGAAAAATAAAAAAAATAAAAAATCTCCTCAAAATGACAAATTCTAAGTTTTGAACAATAAAAAAAAAATCATATCACGTTATATATACGTGATGACATAAAATGGAAATCTGATCTAGATTTCGCAATTCTAGACCTTCAATTCTGTTGTATTTTTGTTTGAAGGTGGATTTCGTTGCAGAACAGTGTATTCGAGCTCGATAGCAAAAAAAAGTAAAGAAAAAATTAAACCTTTCCTGATTGGTGGACGAAATTTTTTGGTAATCAAAAATACGAAATGAAGAAGAATTTTTCGAGACTCCAGATAATCTGCGTGACAGATTTTTTTGTGACAGCGATAATGAAATAAATTTTATTCTTTGATATTCGGTTGTTTCATATCATAAGTTTGTCAGCGCGGGATTAATTTGAGCTTGAAACGGTATATAAAAAGTGAATGCACTGATCAACATGGCAGAACTAATCAACGGTCAGCGGAGGAAAATTATTAGCCCCATTAATTCACCTCTAGATCTATATTAAAAGAAGATGAAAATACGAAAGGAAATGAATTTTGTAGGGTATAATCCGTGGCTTATTTACGGCTTTGGACAAAACGCGATTATTCATTGACGATGCAGCAACAAAATTGCTGGTTCAGATTTTTCTCCATCCTTTAAATTATCCAGCGAAGATAATTGCCTAGCATTTTGTCCGCAGTTTTTACGTCGATCTGACCTAATGGTCTTGAAAAGTGTCGAAAGCACAAGATCTCGAAAATTTCACCGTTAAAGGGTTTTTTCAATAATTTTTTTAATATGTTTTAACTGTAAATATCGATATAGGCTTTGTTAGGCTTAATAAATACACTTTCGAATTACATAAAAAAAAAATTTTTGATCGATTTTAATCACTTTTTATACACGAAAATCATAGTTGAAAATTAGTCTGAAAAAAAGTAGATCAGCGGTGTTGATGATTTCTCGGAGATGGTTAGCCTGAAACTAAAAAATCGAACGGTTTTAGATTCAGCATGTTAACGGCCTTGGAATGAATTATACGGTTTTTTATATTTGCAAAATTAACAAAATGGTGGCCATTTTTCGATAGAGTTGAAAAAGACCGCTTTTTTTGCCGTGTATTGCAAAAAAAATATAGTTAAATTCAAAATTTTAAAAAACCTGTGATTCATTCCAAGACCATTAACAAGCTGAATCTAAATCCGTTGGATTTTTTTGTTTCAAGTTAACAGTCTCCGAGAAATCATGAACACCGCTGATCTACCTTTTTTCAGACTAATTTTCAACAACGATTTTCGTGTATAAAAAATGACTAAAATCTATAAAAAAAAATTTATTTATGTAATTGGAGAGTGTATTTATTAAGCCTAATAAAACCTATATCAATATTTACAGTTAAAACTCATTAAAAAAAATGTTGAAAAAACCCTTTTTTTTGGCTCGTCAGTTAGGTAGACTCGAGATTCCAAAAACGTTTGCTATTCATGTTTCAAGAAATTTTTTCACACTTTATCCAGCTCGCGTGAATCTTCAATCTCGACGAAACATCCGATAGCAAAGGAAAAAAATTAACGTTTTCGTCTAAATATAGTTTATAGATAACTGCTTATACGCCCGTCGTATAAAATGTTGAGAGAAACTTACGCGGCTTACGTAATTCAACAATGTCAAAAGGCGGTTGTTTTTCTCAACTCAACAAGTGATTATTCTTTCTTTATAGGATTAAGCGTACCTTATTTTTATCTCAAAAGTATGGCAGTTGCGTCACGATAACTCACAAATTGGGAATTTTTATACCCCCTTCACGCCAACCAACGACGAAATACATTTCCAAGCTTTTTTTATAGTTTTTTTTTTATTCACTCAAATAATCCTGATATCACTGCATCAAATAAAAACATAAACATATCTCTCTTTTTGCGATATTATTCACTCGTTTTATTTGTTTGTTTATTTATTCATTTATTTTTTTCTTGATTATTCTAGATTCGAAAAAAAAAATCTATATTCAAAAATAGACTGTATATCATCAACCTCTTATCACTGACTCTGGTTTTTTTTTTTTTCTTTTTTAATTCTCTTTGACTCGCCTTTTTTTCCTTTTTTTTTTTTTTATTTTTTTTTTTTATTTTCGAACCGAGTAAAAAAACCTTCGCCGATATTATTCACTAAATGAAATCAATTTGAATCATTAGTATTTTGCAATGAACTTTTTATTTTTTATTTTTTTTTCCTAGGTTTTTATCATTCACTCACAATTTTGACAACGTATTTTTGTATTTATATTTTTCTTTTCTGTTCATAGGACGCGCGATTACTTCACTTATATTTCGAAGCGTACAAAACACGCGACGTACTTTAGAAAGACTGAATTTCAGTTGAAGTGGTTTTGTTCCGAGTGCCAGTACAGAGATTGAATAAGTAAGTTAACATACTGATAAGACTATTTAGCAATCTACAATCTTTGCAAAGGTGTTTATTTGTTTCTTTTTTTTTTTTTTTTTTTTTCGTTCCTCTTTTTCTCTACGATCCAGAACTTGTACAAATATTTACTGATCAAATGACGCTCACTTCGCAACTCTGATATCGCATTTACCGTTCCTCTGAATCCTCTTCAAGAAGAAATATGTAACCGCATCCAATGACAAGAAAAAAAAACAAAATATTAATAATAATAATAATAATTGTCATAATGACAATGAATAAATAAAAGGCGAGAAAAGAAAATTTCCAGAAATAAGAAGAAAAAAAAATATTTTTCTCCCTGCATTTTCGTTAATATTCAAGAATTAATTTTCAGCCGTGTTTATTGTTCACTTTTTGACGGCAAGTGACTGTTTATGAAATTTAAAAGTGAAAAAAAAGTAGTAGCACACGTTAATTAGATTTTTGTATTGAGGAGTCTACCTAACTGACGAAAAAAAGGGTCTTTTCGAAAAAAATTTTAACAAGTTTTAACTGTAAAAATCGATATAAGCTTTATTAGGCTTAGTAAATACACTCTCGAATTACATGAATAAATTTTTTTTTTATTCATTTTAATCACTTTTTATACACGAAAATCGTAGTTGAAAATCAGTCTGAAAAAAGGTAGGTTTACGGTGTTGATGATTTCTCGGAGATGATTAACCTGAAACCAAAAAATCGAACGGATTTAGATTCAGCATGTTAATGGCCTTGGAATGAATCGTAGGTTTTCTGAAATTTTGAATTTGACTAAATTTTTTTTTTTTTTCTTGCAAAAAACGGCAAAAAAAGCGGTCTTTTTCAACTTTATCGAAAAATGGCCACCATTTTGTTAATCTTGCAAATATCTAAAACCGTACGATTCATTCCAAGACCGTTAACATGCTGAACCTAAAACCGTTTGATTTTTTGGTTTCAGGTTAACCATCTCCGAGAAATCATCAACACCGCTGATCTACTTTTTTTCAGACTGATTTTCAACTACGATTTTTGTGTATAAATAGTGATTAAAATCGATGAAAATTTTTTTGTTACGTAATTCGAAAGTGCATTTATTAAGCCTAACAAAGCTTATATCGATATTTACAGTTAAAACGTATTAAAAAAATTCTTGAAAAAACCCTTTTTTTTGGCTCGTCGGTTGAGTAGATCCCTTAATTTTCTCGACACACTTTCCACGGTAAAAATTCAATCTTCTCACGTTTTACCGAGTTGTTATAATTATAATAGCGAATATCTCGGTTCAAATATATGCACGTGCAGTGTCTCAAGCGATTTTGCAGACGGAGAAAATTCGCAGCTCGTACTGCGGTGTTGCACCGATAAATGAAAGATTCGTTACACATATGATGCAGGTTATATTCGTGAAACACTGACGTCATTCGATACGGTACATAAAACATGGGAAATAGTTCAAATATAAACGTTGCGGTGCCGATCGATAAGCTTCGATCTTGTGTCACAGCTCATTCGCGCCTGCCTGCCTGCATTGTGCCCGACGCGAAACGGCTTGGAAGCTACTTTAAGAAACTGCAGCGACGAAATGTGACAAACGAATAATTTTGCAATTTTTACTGTAAAAAAATTACCTTCGAATACCGGATTGAATTTTAGCTCAGTTGAATTAGACCAAAAAAGGGTCCGACGTAGAAAAAATTGTAAGTAGTTTTGAATCACTTTTTGTAAAAACATACCCCTCTAAGGGTTTTTCGGGTTGCAAATTACGAATCTGAAATCGAATTTCAAAACTTCAAATTTTTAAACCAGATTGAGTTTAGACGACAAACTGCATGCAAGAGTTTTTGGCGTTGAAAAAGTTTGAAAGTCAATTAAATTTCGACAAAAATTTGAGCTGAAGTTTGACGATTTGATTTCAGATTCATAACCAGCGACCCCAAAAACCCCGAAGTATTATTTCTAGTCCCGATTCGATTAAATTCAAAATTTTTGTCCGCCATATTGGATGCGCTATTTTGAATTCTGACAGTTGAATTTCATATTCATAATCAGCGACCCCAGAATCCTCTACATACAGCAGTTTGTCGAAATTTCATCAAATTTGAAACATTCGTCCACCATATTAAATCCGCCATCTTGAATATCCAAAATCTAACTTCAGATTATAATTCAACAATTTCGAAAACACATAATTTATGTACAACATATACATGCTTAGAGGGGTAATTTTCTAGTAAACGAATTAATCGTTCAATTTTCACGATTATTTTCAATCAATTTGTCTATAACAATAATAATATACAGTCGATCACAATCTCAACATTCTAAAAATGGATACGAAAAAGGTAACAAGAATGCTTACCACTATAACTCAAAGGGTCAACATAAGAACGCTATGACGATTGAATAAAAATACTGTAAACGAATTCATAACAAAAAAAAAATTTCAAAATTCAAAATTCATGACATGTATTGCTCGGAGAGTTGCAAATGACGCATGACGAATTCGGGGAGGAACCGATGTGGCCATCGGGTTTGTTGTTTGTATGTCTGCTCCGAAACAGGTGTGTAAAACAACCCTCGCGAATTTCATGAGCATGATCAATTAAACGACGACGACGGCGATGCTCGATATGTGTACGTGTTTCCTATGTACACTACATACACATATGCATACATATATATGTATATAAACGGATGCATTCGTGTCGTTCGATAATTTCGCGGTGCAGGTGAAATTAGCCAGTCGTTAACGGGGTTAAGAACAACCCGCATTGCTACACCCTGTGCAATATACGTGATGCATTATCCTTCGTTGCTACTACCCGAATCGATCAATTGACACGAGCACTAGGTTCAACTGTGTTGACGCCAGAAACTGCAGTTCCAGATTCGGACTAAATCATCCATCAACGAGCACCAAGAGACAGAATAATTCGCACGAGATTGAAGTGAGCAACGTCAAGGGGGCTGGTTAGATAGAAATCGATACTTTTTATTGATTTTATCACGAGATACGAATATCTGTTTGAAAATAGTAAAATAGAGAACACCTGAATCACAAACGAAATTTACGTCTAGGAGATGCTGAACGGTTTTTTTTCTCTTTTTTTTTTTTATTCAGCGGATTCATTTTATTTCACTTTACAAAAACTCATTTCATTCGAAAGATTTTTTTTTCTCAGTATTTTAGGTATTTCAAGCTTTTATTTATGAACAGTAATAATTTGACATTTTTAATAAAATTTTCGCAGCTTACGAACTTGTTGGTAAATATCGATAATATGTCAATAAATGTCGATAAATGTCTATAAGATGTCGATAAATGTCGATAAGATGCCGATAAATGTCGATAAGATGTCGATAAATATCTATAAGATGTCGATAAATGTCGATAAATGTCTAGAAGATGTCGATAAGATGTCGATAAGATGTCGATAAATGTCGATAAGATGTCAATAAATGTCGATAAGATGTCGATAAGATGTCGATAAATGTCGATAAATGTCTAGAAGATGTCGATAAGATGTCGATAAGATGTCGATAAATGTCGATAAGATGTCGATAAATGTCGATAAGATGTCGATAAGATGTCGATAAATGTCGATAAATGTCTAGAAGATGTCGACAAATGCCGATAAATGTCGATAATATGTTAAATTTTGCAATGTACGCATGTGTAGTATAATGCAATTAATATGGAGTTTAGATTTACGTCTTTTTGCAATTACCAACGTCCTTACACAAAAACGACTTTGAGAGAGTTGAATTTGAAAAATACGAGCATGTTTCGCTGTGTTCTAGTTTCCTGAATTTCGGGAAAATCCTAGAAAATAGATATTGAAAGATCTTTCACAAAACTTTAACCACGTGAATTTGTGGCGCGACTTCATCTCTCCGAATTAGATTAGAAGGCGAATTCTCGTTTGACAAATCCTTGTGACATGTGCTTCCATGCTTTTTCTTTTCTCTTCTACTTGCCCAGTTTCGTTCTGGTGAAGGAAGATTGTATCTTATCACGAATCGCGGATCCACCCACGAATTCAATTTTGTACAATATGCAAAACGTTGCAAAGCATCATGCATGATGGCGCGATGATGACGGAGGAAATGACGATTGATGCTCACGGCTGAAACTTTTGCCCGGATTATTATTACTTCATACGACGGATTGCGATCTTCTTACTTGGTCGCTTTAATCGCGGCTTAAGCTGCTGACCGAGTTCACAGCAGTTGCAGTCGGTACGCAGCGACAGCTTGATGATGCTAATTTAGAGGACAGAAATAGTCGATTTTACCTCTGCATTTTGCATTCGACGGACGCGGAATTGAAACACTTTGACATTCGCACTGTACGTTCTTGGCGAATTATTTATCAATTTTTTTTCACTTATTCAAGGTGGCCAAAAATTTTTTAAATAAAGAAAGAAAAAAAAAAGTTACACGACATTTCCAGATTTTTCAGGACCTGAAATTTAGTTTTCCCTCACATTTTCCCAGTTCCAATTTGTTTTTTTCGACGGAAAAAAGTGAACTTGTTACCTGAAAAAATCGTTTCTAATTCTCATAATAGAAATCTAATATTTTTAGTTTTTTTCCATGACCAAATTAAAAATTCCTGTTATTGCTTGCGATTCTCCTCAGTATTTTAAAAGTGTAAAAAAAAATTCTCGGTCTCGTTAAGAAATCCGAGGATTTTTCTTTGGCACTGCAAATCGCGCCTTTTCAATTACTTTACAAAAGGATTCAATTTCTGCCCAATTCGATTTCACTAGAAAACCGTTCGAATTGAATATCGTTAATAAAATAAGTAAAAAACAAGAGCTTTTTTCTCTAAATTGCATGATAGAAATACAATTTACTTTGAATTCATATTTCTTCGAAATGTGAGGTTAGGAATTCGGTCTTTGCAGTTCACTCACCCTCAATTCTGACCATGCAATATCTCATATCCTTGTCAAAAGACACGAACAGCAAACAAATCTAAATACTTTTGACAAAAATGAGTCATAAAGTCTCGAAATCTCATTCGCTGACCACCGAAGCCGAGAGCAAATCTACTTCGATTTCGCAGCATCCTTTGGTCCAGATTCTCCCCCTTCCAGGGAGGAACGGGGTTTTCGTATTTGCGGTATACACCCAAAATGAGAGAAAAAAGATGTCTGCGCCGAAGCAGACGACAGAACACTGGGTACATAGATACCTACAATATATACATATATACCTCCACATACAAAAGTAAAACGTCAAGAAGCGTGATTAATACGAAAGTAGGCGGAGCCCGTGAAATCGGTTCGTATAATACATATATGTATACATGACATATACATATATCTCTCTTTTTGAACTCCTCTTTTTTTGCGTCGGTTGAAATTTTTGTGGAAAAATTGCTAGAAATTGTTTGATTTTCTTTCTTTCGTTTTGTTTATTGTAAAAAATTGCTAGGAATAGTTTTTTTTTTTTTTTTTACTTTTGTTTCGTTTATTGTGAAGAATTGCTAGAAATTGTTTTTTTTTTTTTTTTTCTTTAGCGTTGTTTTGTTTATTTTAAAAACTTGATATGAATAGTTTGGTTTTTTCATTTTTGTTTCATTTATTGTAAAAAATTGTTAGGAATTGTTTTTTTTTTTTCCTTCTGTTTTGTTTATAGTAATTTACAAAACGTGTGCATGTTCCGAATACCAATACCGAAATTTTTTACATATTTCAATGTCAACATCGACTCTATATATCAGTGTGAATATATCAGCCTACGATTTTCAAAGAAATCTTTCTGATCCACTCTAGTTGTTACAAAAAAAACGCGAAAAAACAATCGCCAAGATCCGAAATCCAAGGGAATAAGAAAAAAAAAAAAAAAAAACTGCGCGCCACAAATGTAAATTGTAATAATTACATCAATGTTAAAATGCTTGTCTCGATATTTCTAACGACATTTTTCAACACCCCTGTTAAACGTGAAAATGATTAACTTGTGTCGAAATAAATGTAGAAATGAATTTGAAAGATTCAAAAAAAAAAAAAAAAAAAAAAAAAAAAAAACATTCCCGAGCCACGCGGATATTAAAATTTACATCACATTTGATCGGTCATATAGATTCAAAAATCGTTCAAAGATGGCGGAGGGCGAAACCACGAGAGTAGTTTCCTACTCCTTGATTCTCGTTTTTCGCATACCTACTTTCTTTTCATCTCTACTTTTTAGTCTTCGAACAAAATAAAATAAAATCAAATATAAAACGTAGACCCGCAGCAGGTTCGAGTTTGTCGGCTGGTGAGGGGAAGGAGGAATTGGCGGGGGGCGGGGGGGGGGGGGGGGGGGGGGGTGACGGAAGCTGCATCCCCCACCAGCATCTTTAACGCCCCTATAGCGTAGACCAGAGTGTAGAGGATCCGCCCCTTCTTTTGCTCAAGCCTTGAACGTCCTCCAACCATACTTCCGGTTTCCTACGGTCTCGCCTTCCGCCCACTACACGTAGTACAGTATATACTCCGACACATACCCACAAACACAAACACACACTCACACATATTTTATTCTGTACCTATATCCATATCATATATTTTACACACGCACGCACACACACACACACACACACACACACACACATATATATATATATAAATATATACACGTGCGTATGCATTTTTTCACTATCGCTGTCTTATCTTCTAAAACACACTCGTGCGAAATACACATATCGGATGTATCGACGTCTTCGTTTGTGTCATTAGGATATATTCGGACGTTTTTTTTATGTATGTGTGTGTGTGTGTGTGTGTGTGTGTGCAGTCATCGTAAGCGATGCACAGTGCAGAGAATTTACTTTGCATTTCACCGTTAATCTGCACACATTTGTCTCGATTCGCAAATTGCTGTAATGAAAAGGGTGATTCGCATTTTTTATATTTAATTCACGGTTCGGTATATTAGAGTGTTTGAAAAAAATCGACTACTTTTTTTTCTTTTTTCTTTTCCTCCTTGTTTTCAAACAAGAACATTGAAGAATCGTTGGACAATCCCTAGACCAAGATCCTGTCATAATATCAGCCCTTAATATTATTATTTAAAGGTCGCGATTCTCAAGTTTCTAGTTCCTTTTAAATAATATGGAGAAAATTTTTAATGGACTTTAGAATTTTTTATGAACTTTGGAGCGTTGAACGCTTCATAAAAACGGTCTGAATGAAGATTTGCGTAAGGCGAACCGTTTCGAAGTTGTCAAGCCTCAACCATTGAATTGTTCAAAATAATATTGCATCATCCGGGAATTAAATATAATAACTTTCCCCCCCCCCCCCCCCCCCCCCCCCCCCCCCCCTCTTCCCCGGACTATTATCAAAGGCTTGTATTTTTTTTTTGCGATTGCTGACTTCCGATGGAGGAAAAAATACTTATTAGTACGTATATACATATATAACGTATTTTGTGTAGAATTTTTTTCCTCGAAATAGCTCGATATTCTTGACGGTTATACGTCGTTCCATTTATGTTTTCCTCATAAAGCTACTTTTATCTTACGTTATTTTAAATAAAATTTCTTCGATACATTTCTTTCACGGAATTGTACGGTTTACATGTAACTTTACACTTTAGGTGAAATTCCTTATTGGAAATACAATCACTGTTCTCATTTTTCAATCCGGATTTTGATACGATATTCACATACATATATATATAATTATCACCCGGATTTTATCATTTGATAATTCGTTGAAGAAAATATTTGCAAGAAAACAAATCAAATAAATAAACAAATAAATAAAACGCGAATAATCACCAATTAAATCGTCGTTCAACGATCGTTCAGAAATATTTCAGACGAAAAATATAACCTATAGGTATACAACGTACACGGAGAGATGTTGTGAAGAAAAAAAAAAGACGATGGGTGATTAGAAGCGAAGGCAAATTCAGCGAAGCAAACAAAGAGAAAAAAAAAACAAAAAACAAAAAACTAAAAGAAAATAAAAATAAGGTAGTCATGGGTCGCAATAAAAAATTTTCTCAAATCAATAACAAGATTAAAATTTACATTATTTAACACAGGCGAGTGCAGATGCGTCATGTAACGTGTGTGCCTGGTCCATTACTATACTATAATACATACATTACAGTATTATACATATGTAAGTATAGGGTAGGTACAGCTCTATAACGGTATACAATATAAAGCACATAATAAAGCTAGTATAATAATAACAATAAAAATAACAACAATAGTAATAATAATAATAACAACAAGAGGTGCGCCCTACGCGGCTACATTGTAAACAATCAGATGAGATAATGAAAATTGGAAAAGCAAAGCTATCGTATAACAATATCATACACGTATATTATATATATAAATAGATATATATATATATATATATATAATAAAAGAGAAAGAAGAGGGAAGAAAAATTAATTTTCATTCTCTCTCTCTCTCTCTCTCTCTCTCTCTCTCTCTCTACTTCAATCGTCTTTATATTATGTGCAGGTGACGGTTGCATGTGCAGGTGGCAGGTGGCATTTGGCATTTGGCATTTGGCATTTGGCAGGTTGCAGGTTGCAGGTTGCAGGCATTTCAGGCATTTGTTTTTTTAAATATTGGTCTTTTTTTTTTTTTTTTATTGCTTTTGCTTTTAGGCGTAGTTGGTTCATCTCTACCTGCACTGGTCTCCAGCGTGGCTCCAGCATATCCCGAACGATCCTCAAGCAGCCAAGGACAAAGAAACAAGCGAAGACGAAGACGAAGCCGAACCGCGTCCACTCGCAGCTTCCGGTCCTCCGGTATCCCTTCTCCTCCTGCCCTTCCTTCCTTTTTTGTTGGTAGCGCCGATTCCTCGCCGACGGTCTTTCGCAGTAACACGTGGCGCCAAAGCCCTTCGAACCTTATTCCCTTTTACATATGTCTGCCGGTGAGATTTGTCCCGATTGATTATCGTTGTCGGGAAATCTTGAAGCGATTGAAAAACGTCCGGACGAATTATCCTCCTTGTGTTATTCCCTTGAACTCGAATTCTCTTCGTCGACGATCCGATAAATCCTTCTTTCGGAATATCTTTTCCTAAGACCTTCCTTCTCTCTGTCCTTTTTTCGTCGTTTTATCCCCGGTCTTCAATAACCTTGATTCAATCTCCTTAATTCTGCCGTTCGCCAATTGGATCGGGAGACGACGAGACGCGGCGCGAAGCGAAGTACGTATGAAGAAAGAGAGAGAGAGAGAGAGAATCAGGGATAAACAAAAACAGAGAGATAGAAGAAAGAGAGAGAGAAAGAGAGAGGAACGGGAAGAGTCTATCGGGCCTTTTTAAACTTCCTCTGTTGTTTTTGCGGGGGAAAAACAGAGTCTCTCTGTCTCTAGAGTTGCAGATCGTCAGCGGCCTCGCGGACTGAGTTTCGCGCGCCTGTCGACTGCCGTTTGGCGACTCTGCGCGTCGCGACGCACCGCATCCACCACCCAGCAAAACCCTGACCGAGCGGCGCGGCGCGTCGCGTGTAGCGCCGCTGCTTGCCTGCCTTCCTTCCATGCGGTGGCACCGAGCGGGTAACTGAGTCGGCGCAGTGACGACCGTCTTACGAATCTTGCCAACCACCGAGCCACGCTGCCTGACGTTGAGCACCGGTAGCGTGGTGTGAGTATGCACACGGTGTGCCTGTGCCTGTGCCTGTGCCTCTAGAAGTGCAGCGTCCTTTCTTCAAAAAAAGTTTCTCTTCTCTCTCGCGCTCGACTGACTGGACTTTTTGGTAAGATGTGTGATCGGCGTGCGAAAATTCCCTAAATCGGTGGTGATTAATTGGTTGTTATGACGTTGAATCTGCGTGGGGAAAGAATGAACGGGACTTTAAATGACTCACGTTTAAATAACTATACTTGATGGTATTATCGAGCAGGTTAGCGATCGCCAGAAAAATAATTCCCTAGCAATATAGGGATTTTTTTTAAACAGTTGGTACACATCTCGATCAAAAGCTTTAACCACGAAAAAAGAGGCGTGTCGTTAGAGTTCTAGGCACACCATGTATACTCAAACCACGATCCGTAGGTACGTAGGTAGGTGCTTCCATGCTTTATTCGTCAAGACACGTGCGGTGGAGCAACACTCGATGCTTGGGTATAGAACCCCTTAGGGTTGGTTCATTTTTTAACGTTTTTTGTTTGATTTATTTAATTTTTTTTTTTTTTTTTTTAATTTTTTTTTTTAATTTTTTTTTTGTTTTTGTTTTTTAGGGTGTCATTTAAAACATTTGTGACGAATCCTGTTGTGAGAAAAAAAAAATCAATTGTCGTAAAACCCGGAGAAGATAGGAAAATATTTAGAGGTCGATACTAGTTGTTGTAATATTTTTTATTTATCCTTATGAATACATCTTACGGACTTAGGTATATAGGTACATGCATTAATTTGTTTATTTTTGTTTTTTTGTCCCGTGGTCCATTTTTTTATTTTTTTTTCTCTTTCTTTCAGTATTTGTCACAAATTTTTCGACTGGTACCTTAAAAACAAGTAAAAAAATGAAATTATTGCATAACAATATGACCTGAATCGAGCTGGCTGATGAAGTGACCAGAGGTTACAATATTAGAACTTTTGAATTTTCCCCCACGTTGGTTGGTAACAAAATTTTTTCGCAACGCACTTGCGAGATACATAAGCAAACAAATCTCCATTGATTGTTATTATTATAGTCAATGCCTGCCACTCTTACTAGTCAATATCCTTTTCGACATTTGTTCCTGTTGCTGTGGTAATAGAATGTGATAAGGTATCGAATGGGAAAGTGGAAGCGGAAACTTGTGTCACCACACTGAACTTGTGCGTCATTTTGCACGTTATAATATCCGTCCTATACGTACACATCGACGCCTTGAATTTATTTTTATAAATTTAATGTGCATTTTTAGTTGCCAAAAACATACGCCAACTTTCATTACTTGTTTGCTTTTTTGCATAATTTTTTTTTTCAATGCTTCTAGAGCTAAGAACCGAAAGTGTCGAACCCACATTTTTTTAGCCTTCAAAGATTTAACCCCCGTAAGGGTGTGTGCAAAAAAAATTTTTGAAAACGACCGATTTTTTTACGCAAATCAAAAAAGCTGTGGATTGAACCTTTTTTTGGTTCTTAATACTCGATATATATATTATTGATATAATATTGCAATTCAATCGTGTAGTGTATCGATTTTCGATTCCGTTAATCAGATTTAAGTGGAGTATGTACTTGCTACACAGAATTTTGAACCCCAGAAGTTGATAGGACTGATAAAAAAAAGTCACTAGAAACAAGCCAACTGGTTCGATAAAGAAAACAAACCGTATCGAAGAAGTAAAATAAATAACCAAATTCAAGTAACCCAATGATATAGAATGAATACGTTAAAAAAAAAAGTCAGAAACAGAATTGATACTCAGCCAGGCAGGAATGAGATAGTGAAAAGAAAATTTCGTCTATGCGAATTCTTTTTATCTGTTTATATACCAATAAATTTGATTTATTGGCATAAGCATGTATTTTTGTTGAAATGAAAAACTTGAATTTCGTCCTGATTTTAGCATGCGTGTATATCATGCATACGTGCATATAGATTCTTATCTACCTTGTGTGTATCCGAGTATTATAAGAATACACACGTGGTTTCTGCTAGGGAGAATTGCAGCTCGGGGTTATGTAGATTCCTCATGTAGTTATTCATGTATCGATTCGGCCTACTGTTAAAGCTAAAGCCGACGTATTGCAGGAAAATTCGTCATTTACATTACTGCGAAACACACGTGATTTTTGCTGCACGCATTGAAAACGACCATAATTTTCCAGTAGAAAGAGCAGAAAAAAAAAAAAAAATTAAAAAAAAAATCTACACTTATATTTCGAATCGTTATTCAATATATACACAAATTGGAACGATCCTGAAAGTAGAGAAGACATCGAATTCAATCTGTACCGACTGAGTAAAATGTCATTTCTTTCAACTGTTTTGCAGGGATTCTAATTTCTACTGTCATCAAAGCCTGTAGCGCATCACTGCTGCAAAAACACCGCAGTCAGTGCTATTCTACATGCAATGCCGAACACAAATGTCAAAAAGAAAATTCGTTTCGTGCAAAAATTAGGACGAGAAAAGTTTTCTATAATTGAATCACCGTTAATTACAGAAATACATTCCCCGAATTATTTTCGCACGAAACCAAAGAGTTTTCGGAATTGCATCCACAACTGCTCTGACCACAGAATTTCTGCATCAGTGATGCGTAGGCTTTGAAAATAATGATATTGAGAGACACGTTACTCGGTCGATAACGACTTATCATAGCATCCCCTTAAGTTTAAAAATTAACTATATCAATCATTCGTACACGTTTCGTCTAATCAATTTTTCACCCGTGTACAGAACACATACCCATATATTTGGAATAAGAACATGAATAATAAATAAAAATTATCCGAACACAATCTCGCACGGGCTGCGAAAAATTTTTAGCTGCATCGTAAACAAAAACATCGTGTACTTTATGTTTTTTTTTTTTTTTTTTACTTTTACTTCGACCTGTTTTTCGCTGTTTATTTGTTGTCGTTATCATTCTATTTGTACAATTCTTCCGTGTAGTTATGAATTTTTTTTTTTTTTTTCTTTATCCGTGTCCTTTTCGTCATTTATTTACACTTGGTGGGATCGATGATTCAAGGCAACCGGCAGTGCACCTCTTTATATCCACGCTGTGTGCACGTCGCAATATGAATAAATGTATGTACCGGAGGGTGGGAGGGGGAGGGGGGGGAGGGGGCAATATGTATACAGTGTAATATAATGTAATGTAAAGAGGATTTTCTGTCGTCTCCCTGCAGGCTCTTTGCCGGTCCATCCGAAAACACACCTGCACACAGGAAGAAACCCGCGTATTCGTTCGTTTCACCAACACGCGGGTTTTACGAATATGTATGTATAGAGGCAGCGCTCTGCTGTTTGTTGTGTATTTTGTTGTATTGTTGATTTTTGCATAATTTATCAGGGTTGTTTGGCTAAGCGGGCGGTTAGAGGGGCGGCACAGGGCCGACGGATGCCACCCTGAGGGGAAAACCCAACGCCAAGATGATTAGCACCAAGCCAGGGCCGCCGCCCATCCTATCTCTCTGAAATAATATACGAAAACCGAACCCCCCGAAAACCCCCTCAGCACGATATATTTTACGCTACGGGGGAATCCCATGCAAACATATGCCTATACGTAAGTCTAAATTCGCCCGGATGTAAGAACGCATAATTATACATGTACCGGCAATTCAAATATTACCTATAATATTCCACTTTTCTACCAGTTGGTAAAAATATCATATTTCTTTTTGTTATTTTTCTCTCATTGCGTTGTGACCCCAAACTTGAAATCTTGAAAGATGTTAGAAGGTTTTTTTTGTGAAGTTAGGTTAAGTTAGGTTAGGTTAGGTTAGGTTAGGTTAGGATACGTTGTGTTAGATTAGGTTTGTCTTTTCGTTTTGCTATTTCTCGCTCAAGAAGGTTTTTTTTTGAAAAGTTAGGATAGCTTACACTACGTGATGTTAGTTTAGGTTATGTCATGTCTTTTCTCTCGTTGCGTTGCGATCCCCTCTTCCCCGCTCAAACTTGAAAACTTGAAAGATGAAAGAAGGTTTTCTTTTAAAATTAGGTTAGGTTTGGTTAG
Organism: Diprion similis; assembly: GCF_021155765.1. NCBI lineage: Eukaryota > Metazoa > Arthropoda > Insecta > Hymenoptera > Diprionidae > Diprion > Diprion similis. Next base: position 19,483,918 of record NC_060114.1, read on the forward strand.
GTCGATGGTGATGGAGAAAAGTTTCTGCAATGTTGAATCCATACGTCAGTTTACTTCCGATGGAACATCGATTGTTTCGGAATTCCAACTGACTGCGAGTGAAAACATGATGATACATGTACCTGCACAAGTAATGTTTCAGTAACTCCATCAACCAGACAAATGACGAGAAAGTAAAGAGAATACTTTTTGAATCTAGGAAGAATTTCTCTAACGTCATTTCAAAGCCAATTTGAAGTTCAACGAATGGAACCCAAAACCGTTTAAAAAATGTTCAACAACGTTTTTCGGACACAGTGATGACAGTGAACAAGAATGGTACAACATGCCTGTAGGTATTGCGTATGAGTCTGAGAAAATTAACCAACTAAAGCAAAAATTGAAACATGAAAAATTTGAGAAAATTCGGAGTGTTTAAAATCATTAAACTGTGATGTTTTTCATCCGATCCTAACCTTACATGAATTTCCTTAGATTCACTTTTATCACGCAGTAGAAACATTGTTTTTTCAACGATCTTTTCCGTCCTTTCCTGACTTTCACTTTACTCCAGACTACGAATTTCATTTACTCCTCAATCAATCTGATCAACTACTTTCAAGTTTTCGTCAATTCCACTCGTCTTCGGTCTTGTAAATTCTAAATTGGGGTAAGAATGTGCAGCCCTGGAGGGTGGCGAACATGATCGGGGCAGAAGCGAGACACGTAAGCTAAGCAGGCATATCGCGAGTGTGTGACGAGGATGAAGAAGAGGGGATGGGGATCGGCATAAAAGGGGTTGCGGAGCATTCTACACCCCCCCCCCCTCTCGCTCTCTCTCTCTCTCTCGAACAATAGTTGTTTACCAGAGTCATACTGATCGATATGCATACTATACACACTGTTTGCCATCGCGCGGAGCGAAGCATCCTATGCATGCCATGCCCCCAAAGACCAGCTATAGTTGTTCAACGCCATAAGTAAATATCTATACACGTTGTTAAATGCATACTCATTGGTCTGTATGTATGTATATGGATGTATGTGTGTACGTTTTTTCGTGTGTGTATATATACATACATATGTATGTGCGTGTGTGTGTGTGTATCCCTACTCAGCAGACTGATAAATATAGACACAATTATTATATTACATATCCATTTAGATACGCTATAAGTGTAAGTCGAAATTCAAAGAAGAAAAAGAATACGGGCTAAAACGAACGATGCAGGCCAGACTCGTTCTATCATTATTATACGCATTGGATTTTGGAAAAACGAACAAAAATAAGAAAAACAAACGAAAAAAATAAAGATGGAGGTAAAATAAAGAGAAAACAAGTACGACAGACTGCATGTTTGAAAAAATTAATTGCTAATTACTACGCTTGCTAAAGTCTTTCGGTATTTGGTTTTGTTTTCGTTCTTTATTTCGACCCCATCACGCCGTCAGAGAAACCGTTTGTGAATGGCTTTTTTTCTTAAGGCTGAATTCTACTATGGACGCTTGAAAAAAAGCCTATTTTGATGAATTTTTTATGAGATTATGAACAGAGATATCGATGTAGGGTTTGTTAGGCTTAATAAATAAACTCTTGAAATATATTAGAAAATTTTTTATTCTATATGTTACGCACTTTTAACATAAAAAAACAACATTTGAATACAACGCCTCGATTAGTAGATCAGTCATCGCTAGTGGTGAAATTTCAAAAATGGGGCATCTCAAACAGAAAAATTTTGAATTTTTAGGTTCAATATATCTCTCGCAACCGACGAACTGGAATTATTTAAAAAATTCGATATTGACTTTTTTTTCTACCAAAAAGCAGTGAAAATTTTTTTTTAATTTTTTTTCCCACCGCCATTTTGTTATTCTTCCATGTGCATTCAAATTTCTGGTCCAGTCGGTTGCTATTGATATATTGAACCCAAAAATTCGAACTTTTTCTATTTTAGATGGCCTATTTTTGAAATTTCAACACCAGCGCTGATTCACCTAATAATCGAGGCGTTGTATTCAAATGGTGTTTTTGTATGTTAAAAGTGCATAAAACCTATAATAAAATTTTTTATAACGTATTACAAGAGTGTATTTATTAAGCCTAACAAACCCTTACATCAATATCGTTATTAATAATCTCATAAAAAATTCATAAAAATAGTCTTTTTGCGAGCGCCCAAAATAGAATTCAATGACGCGGCGTAAGTATATGTACACGTATAGAATACGACAATATATCGATAAATAATAATTAATTGATATCCACGTAGAAAGACGCGACGGTTGTCTATGAGTCTGGTAAAAGTTTAAACAACAGTCGTAGCTGAACCTACCTGCAAACCAGTCAGTCTCGAAGAGGCGTGTAGCTGAATGCGTATAACGAAATCGATAACTTAATTGCCATTTGCAAACACCGAAACGACGTAACGTCACAATTTAAACGTCAGCTATTACAGTTATATCGATATAAATATCCTAGCTTATATACCGTTCATCGATTTGTCAACGTACATGTAAAGCGTGTCTTCAGGCGATCGGGAGAGCATTTGATAAGGCGATTTAGAAAAATTAAACTGTAAATACTATTTAAAGGCGAAAAAGAAAAACAGTCTTTCTCAAAAAGTCCGCATGTTCCAAGGGACCAAAGTTTTCTCAAGAAATGTGTTGGAAACTGTTGTATCGACAGAACGAAAGTTTGTCCAGTTTAAACTATCTAGTTAAGTAAGGTTATGTTTTGTACTTTAATTGTTAGATCTATCTTTGATATATACTTTATGGTCGTCCCGCGCTTCTTCCATGTGATAAATAAGAAAAGAAAGACTTTTGTTTATCGAAAAATATTGTAGCAGCCGAAGGCTAAATATGCAAATAAATAACCCACATTAACAAAATGTTTAATTTTTTTTTTTTTTTACATTTCAATCATAGCATTTTTAATTCTCTTCGACGTTTTTGCGGCTACCTAAATCATCGAAACGCGGTGAAGTTCTTTCGACTCTAGATTTCAAGTGATCGATGACGATACGACCAGTGGAAATAATCGTCATTGTTACTTCACAAGAACTGCTTGAACGAGACACGCGACGCAACTCTTTGTCGTTAGGTATGTGCCAACCCTTGATCGCCACCTCACTCCGACGAATAATCGATTCCCGTGTGTTTATTTTTACCTTTAATATACACCGCTAATTAAACTCGGTGACTGTTATGCTGCACGTAGTGAAAATTCACCGGACGAGTTAGATCGTACTTTGTTACAATTCATTTAAAAGCACTCGGATTTTTTTTTTATGATTATTGTTATAATATTATATCGCAAGTGTTAAAATACTGCAGGTAGTAACGGAAAAAAATAATACATTTTTTTGTTTATGAAAATATAAACTTGTTGGATCAAAATTAAAAAATAAAATTGCCGATAAACATGACAAACACTATTTAAACATTTACGATCGATCATTTTATTCGGATGATTATATTTTCTACAGACTTTTTTATCGTGCAACTGGTGTTAAGCAGTTAGCAAGATAGCAGATTCAATATGGTCGACAAAAATTTCAAATTTGATCGAATCCGGAGAAAAAACCTCTGTCCAGGATTTTTAGGGTCGCTTATTACAAATCTGAAATCAGATGGCGAATCCAATCAGCGGCTCCGAAACCCCTGCATAAAGTTTTTTGACCGTCTTCGATCAAATTTGAATTCTTCGTCCGCCATATTGGATCCGCCATCTTGAATTCTTGATAACGAATAGTGATTTCATATTCGTGTGACTCAAAGGGTTAAACTTTTGTTCATGATTTCGATATTTTAAATACACTTACATAAATAGAAAGTTTTCGGTACCTAACGAATCAATAATATAATTAGACGTGTAATTACTAAAAAGAATGAATTTTCGAGCAACAACAATTTTCTGTACTTGAAAATTTTTTCAGGCCACCACTTTTCACAATCTCTCCTTTTTCTCACGCTGAACCTGTTCATCTGGATGATATGCGGTATTGCAGTACTTACCCAGTCTCATCTCCTCACCCCGGCCCCATCCGAAAGGCATTAAGTTCACCCTGGAGAACATTTATATGCACGTATACAAATACAACCATCCCAGATCGCAGACCAGCCGGACTGCAATGTATGCGCCTAAAGATAAACCCGTTGATTTAATATGCTCTCAGCTATTTAATGCGATATATGTATATAATACATGTACACGTGGGTATGTGGGTTTTCATATATATACATATATATATATAGAAACCGTAGAGGGTAGTTTCGGGACCTAATCCACAACCATCCTCCAGACTCCGTGCGGTTCTTGTTGTACCGCCATGGTTTGGTAAATGAACAAATTATCATGTTCCAAAAGTATTATTCAAAGACGAAATTTTTCCCTACGACGGAAGAATTCGTAAACGTGTAAATTTTGTTTGAATTTTTTCAAATTTGAAGATAAGTCTCACGATTAGTTTGGCAAGAATATTTTCATGAAAATAAAAGTAAATTATCAAAAAGAGATTTTCAAATCTGCAAATTTAAAAATCGCGGTTCAATTTCACGCATCTAATCGAAACAGCGTTCCTTTTTTTTATATTCGGAGTTTAAACATTCTCGAAAACAATTATTCCACTTCAGTTAGTGAAAAATCCTCCGAATTAACTTCCAGTTACGTTAATGACTTCGAGGTCATTTGATAGTTTTTATACGATAATAATTCATTGCTGTCTTTTCTTGAAGACTTTTACCAATTTTTTAACCGAATTGATCCCTCAAAATTTAAATATATTATTACATTCGAGGAATCTTTAACGTTAATTCGAAAACGTAAGCTTATAAAATTATTCAATGAATCCACCATTTTCACAGTATTCAGCAACACCCCCCCCCCCCCCCCCCCCCTCCCCAAAGAAACATCCAACTGTTCAAAAAACTCTTTCGAAGAGACTGCAAAAAAAAAAAAAAAAAAAAAAAAAAATCCCATTTTTGCGAGGAATGCTCGAAATTTTTTTTCCACCGAATTACCTCTCTCTCTTTCACTCGGTATTTTCTTTCATTCTTTGTTTTTTTACATTAACTTTAGGCGATGATTGAAGACAAGCTCAGGGCAATTGTAAATTGTTCAGGGATGAGGACGACGGTAAATTCCGCGAGCCATGAATTTTGCCACGAGAGGAAGAGAAAGAGAGAAAGTGCGAGAGCGCACAGCGCCGGGGGGGGGGGGGGGGGGGGGGAGTCGGAGAGGAGGGCAGATTATAGAGCTTTGCAAGGATATCAATTATAACCAGAAACAATTCAGTGTGCTGCAGCACCATGCGACCACCACAACCGCTTCTAATCCTCTGTAAATTATATTATTTTCACTGTTTGTTTACCGACCCTCCACCCCCCCCTCAGGGCCCCTGTATCTTTGTGTACGTTGGCTCGAACGTAGTTACGTAAATACACGCGGCAGCGCTGCACGCGTGTTTGTAACTCGGTGTCCCTGTCGGCGTCGGATTTGTGGCGACTTTTCGGCTTTCCGTCCCGCTTAATATCCACCCTTTATCCGCTCCGCGAACTGCTCGCCATACCGAGGAACGAGAATCCAACGTGTAGACTCGCGAAATTCCGCACCGTGCGAAATCGGATCTAGAAAAAGGTGAGGAAAGTGTTTTGAAATTATACACTCTCGCACTTTCGCTCATTTGAATCTGTCAACTTTGAACGATTTACACTTTTTCAGATTTTCTGACTTCTATTTCGATGTTAAAAGTAAATATATTACTAAAGCTAACAGCATTGGTAAGAAAAAAAAAATCTTTATTAACCTCACTTTTCGTCGAGAAATAAACCAGTAAGGTAGATATGACAATTCTGGGACAAGATGGCGGCGTTCCAACCGGGGTCATCCCCCGATTTCTAAAAAAGTTTTCTGAAAATAAAAAAAAGTCTTCCGAAAATTTTTCTTACGTGTTAATCAAACGGGAATTTTATTTTTGAAAAACTGGTTTTCATTTTGCGGAAAACTTTTTTTCGTTTCTGGAAAAGTTTTTTAGCAATTTTGGGTTAGGCTAGGTCAGGAAAATTCAAAATGGCGGATCCAATATGACGAACAAGCAAAAACAACAAGACTAAATTTAAAAAAAAATTCTATCAAATTTTTTGCCGTGTATTGAGTTTGTGTAAAAATTAGTTTTCGGATTTTCGTGACAGATTAGCAGAAAAAACTTTTTCTCATGGAAAAGTTTTAATTTATAGCGAAACGTTTTAAGCTTCGTTCATTTTTTCATTTTGCAACCAATTTTAAAGATTTTATTTCAGCTTTTCGCGAATATTCACCCTTATTTTATTACTTATTTTTTCTAAAATGTATATTTCCAGTATATTAAGTATCAATCACAAGGATTATCACGGGTATTCCAAATTTGTCATTCACACTTTGCACACCGTTTATGGAATTGTAAATAACTCGATAATCTTTAGCACATTCTTTCTCTGTCTGAACTGTCAACATATTAATATTACTAATAATACTAACATCATAATTACGAGAAAAGCAACTCCGATCGGAAAAGGAACATTTCGAAACATACCAAACGCACCTTATACGATCCGGAAATGATTTCGCTCAATTTTTCGCTTACACTCTCTCATTTCTTGTCGTTGAAAAAACTTCTTCTCAACTTGAAAAAGCGACATTCAACCCCGCCAAGAGACTCGATTCCGGGAGGGTTAAAGTGGCGCTTATACTCGAAGATATCTCACCCCGTGTCCTATAATCCAAACTAATCGTCTCAATAGTGGACAATAAAACGGATGAAAAGTTCAACCAATATTTTCCGAAACCCTAACGCAACTCCAGTTCAAAGCGACGAGTATAAGGCACTAAAGGTTAACCCTATCGACCGAAAGTCGTTACTGTAAAAGGCCAGGAGTAATAATCTATTAAACAATTAAATATTATGTGAATAGTTGTCGGAGACTTTCATTGGCTTATTCCATTGGCAAACGGTCGTAAAAAAAGAGTTTCAATAAATTTAACCAACGCGATTATCGTCAACTGGGGACTCGACGTGGAGTCTCGACTATAAGACGGCTAATAACGGTACCATAATTCGTGAAAACAGGGTTGATGAAAAACTGAAAATTTAAAAACGAAACGAGCCTAGCCTGACGGTAATTAGCGGTAATAAGACAAGCCGAGATACTTTCGTGGTGAAAACGGTAAATGAAGAGGAAAAAAGGCTAAAATAGTCTGCAGACGAATCTTTTCACATCGCGAATCGTACACGTCATACCTTAATTCACGTTGAATTTCATCCTCTAGTACAGATCCACGTATGGCGTATAATGTATGTATAGTCACTGATGAGCATGCAGGCTTTGTTTAACCGGACCATCCATTTTGAGAGAGTGGTCGAGTTCCACGGGCCCATCATCCATTGTTACAAGACTTTTATAATTAGAGATATTTCGTGATAGCCGGGGATGCGGACGCCCCGGTACATGTAACTTTTCAATGGCATTATAAGCATAATTACGCGCTACTGTACTTTCGTATATACGTTTAGAAGTCTCTTCTTATACGCGAAAACTTCAGAGTCTGATTTTAAGGGGCGACCGGGGAGAAAGAATTTTAACGGAAATTTTCTGTTTTCTTTTTTATCTCTTTTTTTTTTCAATATTGAGATTTTATTACGGGTTCGTTTAAAAAGAATGCAACATTCTTTTGGGAAAGATATAAAAAAATTTTGTTTAAAGGTTTTTTAACAATCAAAGTTTAAATAAATCAATTATTTGTTAATTATTAATTATTAATTATTTGAAGGTAGAATTAAAGGTTGCAGAGTTATTTGAAAGAAACAAAACAAAAAACATATTTCCTGCCCCGGTTTTGCATGTAATATCTTTTCTGAAAAATTTCGACCTTTTTTTCTCTAGATTTTTTCCCGATTTTTCGATACTTTTGAAATAAGCGATTCGTCTTTTTTCAGAAAAGTTAAAAACCTTCCTTCGCCATCTTTTTATTTCATGCACATTGATTTGGAGCCCTCATATGGTTGAAAAAGAAAACGAAACCACAACTAGAAAATAGAATTAAAAAAAAAAAAAAAAAAACACCGTTGAATTAGATTTTCGGATTCTGCCTGAAGCATTGATACAGAATTGCTGTACCTACCTACGCTTGGCTTGTGTTTTTATCCGCCTTCGAAATCCACTCTAATCTCAAGGCAGTCTCGCGGATGATCTTGTAAGAAGAGATGAATCGCTGTTTCGACACTTATCCCAAGGCAAAGTTTAGCCGACCGTTTTTCTTCGCTATCGGTATACATGCAGGGTGCTTAAAAGTTGCTATTTATTATTATTATTATTATCATTATTGTTGTTATTACTGCGAGAATTTCTCGTCTCGTAATTATTGCGGCTCGTTTTAATTCCATCAGTTTTCACGTCCATTTTTTAGTCTTATATATGGGGCGTTCTACGCAAAATCGGATGGTTTGAAAAATTTTTATTTTTGATTTCGTCAATTTTTTGATATTTTTTGGCGCCTCTCAAAAGAGCCTTTTTGGTTTTTTTTTTTAATAATCGTTGAAAAAATATCAAATTATCAAAAAGATCGAATGATACACTCGTTTTCAAAAACAAGATTTGAAATTTCAAACTCAAAAATCTTAATCAAAAACACTTCGGATATTTTTTTTTTGATTTCTTTCTGTAAGGGGTATTTAAAAACAAAGATTTATAAACAAAAATGAAATGTACCTCTTTTGAGAGGTACTAAAAAATATCTGCAAATTGAGGAAATTAAAAATAAAAATAAAAATTTTTCATATTGTCCGATTCCGCGTCAAACGTCCTATATAGAAAAATTTCCAAAGAAATTGAAATTTGATTTCTACTTCAGTCGAATCGATAAAAATTTATAAATACGACATAGAAATACGTGATACCATATTTATTTATTTTTTTTTTGTTTTGTTTTGAAGCTTTTAAACGGCTTTTCAATTTCGCTCGTCATTTCTTATTAATTTCCGTCGGTTATTTTCTTCGTCAATTTCTCGTCGCGGCTCAAACGTTCTGCGAAACAAGCCTCTAGGCTTACATCACCGACGAATTTTCGTACTATCGAGCATTTAGAAGCCGTACATGAGAAAGGTCAGGAGGTCGCATCGCGTTCGGGACTTTAAAGAATTACATCTTGTAATTCTATCTAGTCGATCGTAGTCTGATCTACGCATGCATAAGCTCTGTATAATGGCGGTGTATATAGTGTGTGTTTAAAAATATACGAAGCCATGCGGAGACAACAGCCGTATATAAGGGAGGCTCTGGATGGATATGGGATTAACGGAAAGTATCTTTTCAGGCAGCGTTGCCGATGTTCGCTGATTTGCGCGGAATCATAATTAACTACAGTCGTCGGAATAAATTTTTAAACATTCCTCTCGATGACATTAATTATTACGAAAAAATATGAGGAATAAGTTTTTGTACGGATGAGAAGTCCAACCCCTAAATACCGGCGTCAATTCTCTTATCTATATCATATTTATTCGTGTCTTACAAGGGGAGGGTCAGATGCGTGTATCACCGATTCGATCCATTTTTATTACACGTGTAGTTCATGACCAGAAGTATAACAGGTGCAAGTACTAAGTTGCGCTTCTTAGCCGTTTCCGAGAAATTAATTGAATTAATTGTTAATTGATCAATAATCAAAATTAAAAATTGAAATTGATAATCAAAATTTTAGTGCCTTCATGTGCAACAATTATAAGCTTGAGGTTAACGTAAAATGCAGATAAACGCAGTAAAATTTTGATTATCAATTTTAATTTTCAATTTTGATAATTAATCAATTAATAATTCATTTAATTGATTTCTCGAAAATGGCTGAGAAGTGCACTTTACGACTTGCACCTGTTATACTTCTGGTCATGACCTACACGTGTAATAAAGATGGATCGATTCGGTGATACACGCATCTTACCCTCCCCTTGTTAATAATTTTTCTTTTTTCCACATTTCCCGGAAAAGTTGGACAAATTGCGAGGCTTTTGACCACTTCCGTAACCCATTTGTAAATTTCCACTTCGTTACGATTTTATTTAGCCTCGTTTATTTTTTCTAGCGGATTTTTTTCTGTTCTTCCAAACCGATTTCAGCCCTGTATAATAATTCAGGAAGTGCCGTTTAAACTCTCCGCGGACGAAACCCTGGGGTGAAATTAAATCGACGCGTCTTTTGTTGTGCTGCGATAATTCTTACCATCTTATTCTTAATGTTTTATACATTGCCCTCTCATCCCTCTCTCTATCTCCCTCTCTTTCTCTCTTACTCTCGTCTTTTTCCTCTCCCGCGAGATACCGAAGTCATTAGGATCTTCCCCGAAGTCACCCTCACCCGTTTCAAGACCGAGAGGGTGACGCCAAACTGATTTACGAGAAAACAAGACTGTTTAGCATTTCTCGGAGCTTTTGCGGTCTGAAAATGTCTTCGCTTCTTTTTCTTTCACCCGGTTCGTTTTTTCATCCCCCGTAAAAAAAAAACCCAACAGTGTTTAAATGCGTGTTTGAAAAACCGATACAATTTTACACACCACGTAAACCCAAAATCAATGTATACCGTGTATTTTGGTGGTATCGTATCAGAAGCAAAAGAGACAAAAAAATAAAGATAGAGAAAAAAGAAGCAACAATTCCGTAGCGTAAGGAATGATAATGAGAGAGAAGGTAATTTTTTGATCGATGAACAAGTTTTATAGGAGTTTATTCTTTTAACGATACAAAACCTTGGTCTTAATTTATCGTTCAACTGATACAGAAAGTTAGCTCTCAAGTTTGTTAATTACTTTAGCCTGGGGCAAAATAAAACGATGTTGGAATTACTCGGGGTGGTTGGCGTGAGAGGCGGTTTTGGTCGTTGTATTTATTATAATAACGATAAGAATCAAGGCGAGTCGGGCGAGTGGAATAAGGCAAGAATCGAGAGGTGAGAGACACGATATTCGAAAAACGGTGAGGGGTGAAAAAATGGAGGAAAACGCGCCGCGAGCAAGAAGGTGAAGTAAAAAAGCGTGATTCAGAGCGTGACAAACAAAGTGCATCAAGAGATGAAATTTGCAATTTAAATTCACCTCTCTCTCTCTCTCTCTCTCTCTCTCTCTCTCTCGCGCTCTCTGCTTCTCACCCTCAACGTTCTAATTATCATTAGTGCTAAGCGGACGACTATCTCGTAATGTAGCCTCCCCTTTCTCTCTCTTTCTCTCTCTCTCTCTCTCTCTTTCCATCCTGCTCGGGAGTAGTAGTTTGTCAGAGACATTGCTTGCAAGGCGTCTACTAATTCCTCGGTGCCATGGATATAGGAGACAATTACTTAAATATAGATTAAATAGCTACATGTAAGATCTGTGTTGTCTCGGTGAAATTTACTGCCTCAAACGATCCCCCCTCCCCCATCTCGCAGTTACATTGCTACCTCACAGAATTAAATCGCGTCATTCCGCTCGCTGTGCAGGCAGAGCTTGCGATCATTCTTTGCGTCCTCGCGGCTCTTGTCCAGACAATTTACGATCAATTAAGAAGACCGTATCAGTTAACTTTGACAAATGAAGTAAAGACAGACTCGGTCATGGTACTGCAATCATTCGCGATGAGACACTCCAGCGGTTCTTATAGGCCAATGGAAAACATCCCTGATACTGCTCGAGGATCTTCTTTTCTGATCGACTCGTCTCGGTCTAACGTGTCACGGAAATTGTTTAAACACGGCAGATTTATACCATCTCATACGAGTGAGTGAGTTCAGAAAGATTGCGTAGACCGTCGTCTGCTAAAATTTAATGCGCATGCGCTACAATCACATTCGAACTCTTTGTCAGGGTGACCAACTGTCTCTGATCTCAGAAATTTTCACACTGGTCGATGGCAGTTGTTCTCGATTCACAACTGTCTACATTTTTGAGGTTAGATACATCTGTGTGAAATCGCAGTCAAACTACAAATTTGGCAAGTATAAGTTTTAATCATATCTTGCCGAATGAAGTAAAGACTGTTTTAACCGACTGTTCAACTATTTCTAACCTGCCACAAAATTTTTGACAGTTATGAATTGAGAAAAACTGCCATCGACGACTGTCAAGGTTTTTGAGGTTAGAAATTGTTGAACAGTCGGTTAAAACAGTATTTACTTCATTTGTCAAGATATTAGAAAAACTTATACTTGCCAAGTTCGTAGTTTGACTGCAATTACACGCAGATGTATCTAACCTCAAAGATTTGGACAGTTGTGAATTGAGAACAACTGCCATCGGCCACTGTCAAAATTTTTCAGGTTAGATACATCTCTGTATAATCGCATGAAAGTAGTTATGAATGCTGAATTAACTTGTAAAACCAGAGAAATTGAGAACACGTGCATGATATGCTACACGTTTGTAAAAAATCATTCGAAAACAGACTGTGAAATCAGTAAGAGAGAAATTTCGCGATAGAAATTAGCAAATTTGTTCCGAAATCGTAAATTTTCTATCGCCGATTAGAACCTGATGACAATTGACACATGTTCCGAGTGACAAATATTCACTTTTATTCCGTTCAGCGTCATGAAATCATTTCAATTTCAGGGTAATATTACCACTGAATATAGTGTACTGAAAACGATTCTATAACTGATATCTAAATTCGAAACCTAAAATTTTCCAACTTTTTTCCAATCACTACTCCATAAGCAGAATAGCAAACATTATAATTAAAAATTTGGTGAAGTTCAAAATGATCCAATCAATCCGAAAAGAAAAATCGATTTAAAAAAGTGATGACTCGTCGATTTCCGTCCACATGTCATCATTTCATGATCGTCAAGAAATACTCCGCCATTAACGGTGAACCGAATCTCGATAATATCGATGTAAGTTTCAGGTGCTCTGCACATATGTCCCCAACTACCGTACCATGAACGGTCGGTGTAGGAGGGCCATAAAAGTATCTGAAATATACGCAACCCGCATTCTGCGACTCCCTGAATTCGTCGTTTCTCCCTCCACCCCCTGGCAAGCTTCGAAGTGAGCTTAACTTCGCTCCTCTAAGGTTTGATCCCTCTTCTCTCGTCTCGAACGCGCGACTCGCAACACTCTTCTCCCTATCGTTAGTTGCTACGTTCTTTCGCCTGCTTCTGGAAAAGGGGGTGAAGAGGAGAGCCGGGGAGTCGGGAGGACGCCGAAACCGGGGGGAATTGTTTTATTGCACCCCTTAAACGGTTTAAGGTTGCGCCTAAGCACTTACGCCATCGAACTTTCCAAAATGTTTTTCACGTTTGATAGAAACGAGCCAAACCTTCCGGGCGTGCGATGGAACGGCACGTATTTTGCCAAGAGAGTATTTCCTTGTCTACCGATATATTATCACGCACAGTTTCTCTTCGGATTCGACTGGAATCGGTGCGAGTTTACTTCAAACGACAGGCTCACCGCGTGTCGTAATTGTTCTCGAAAAAGATCAAGTCCTCCGAAAATCCTGTCAGTTTATCGATCGCTGGAAGGTACGGGTAGTTGTCAGATTACAATAATTAACGATTTAATTAAGAAAAGTGGTTTGTTTTCGTACAAGTTTTTAAGCTACTAAATTTTTCAATTGAGACTTAAACATCTCTGGACTTTCTAATTCGTCATTCTACTATAAATTTTCTTATGTTTTTCATTTTATTGAAATAATTCCAACGTGATCTAAACGTGTATTTCTATTTTCTTCATCTGCTGAAGCTCCTTAAAATTTTATCCTGATTTTGGTCCTTCCGAATTCTGCTTTGAATTCCAAATGAATCCGTTCAGAATGAGTGTCAATGTCAAGTGTCTAAACTAGGATAAAAGTTTAGGAAACCAGGAACGAAGCTAGTGAGTCTACGTTGAAGTTCTAAATAACCGTTTCGAAGTTTTAGTGAATGTTTTGTCGGCGGAAAAACGGCTTCCACTTAACAACAATAATTGTGAGAATCGTATAACGTTCGTTTATCTTCAATTCACGCATCGATCAGCTGAGTGGCGGGCGCCATTGCCTACCCAATACAAAGCCGGATATAAGCTGAGTCTAACTCGATCGTAGAAACAACAATTAACCTCATAAAGTTGGGGAACGGAATTGTTTATAAATAGCGTTAATCGCCAGTTTGTGGCAACAAAGCCAAGAACGCGATAATTAAGCACTTCGTTTCCGGTTCGTATTTTCTCTCCTGGCAGCTGTTGCCCGACAGCGGCGTTACAGCTCCGGGCTCTTATATACGCGACAATATTGTATTTCGTTTGCATACCGCAACAGTTCCAGCGGTTGATATCAAGCCATTGCCAAACAAACTCTTCCAAACTCCTGAAACTCCTATCAATCACAAAACCAATTCGCAAAGCAAAACTCATGCCAAAATTACGTAATAATGGGCAAGATGTTGAAATTTATCGAGTTAAAATATTGTTTGCTCTCCGTCTTGTATTCGTAATATTTGTCAAATCAAAGTTAAATTTTTCCAAAAACGTAGCATTTTTCGAGAAATAGTAACAAGAGTTTGCAATATGAGCCGTAGGTGAGTCGAAGTCGAATATTAAAAATACACGAGGTGAAGAGATCGTTAATTGCCTCCTTGTTGCACACAATTCATTACATAACAAGAATATGTTGCACGTTTTTCACGCAGCTCGAAATTGAGGTTAGGGTTGCGTAATGTCAGATTTGTTCGCGACAGCGCATGCGCGCGCAGTACAGAGAAGACTGCTTTTAACTCCGCGCATGCGCATTCGCAAAATCACTCTACCGTCATGTAAGCACGCGTGAAAAACGCGTAAGACATGCTAGCGTTGTGTACAATCATTCTCTCGACTGAAAAAAATTCGTCGAGTTCTTCTTACATCTTGTTTTCCTTTCTTTTTTTGGGCGAAAGAGTATATTACACATCCCGACACGCAGGAATCGTTTGGAGAAATGCGACATCGGCTATAGATATACTATTTCTGCAAGTCAAGGGAGCGCGTTGGTACATAAAAAGATCACTATACCATATACAGGAATGGTAGGAGTGAGCGGGGCCGTCTTCTTTTCTCTTTACCCTCTCTGTCTCTCTTTTTTCCCCGGTTGGCCGGCCACCCCAGCCCCAATTTATGGAGTATATTCTCTACATTCGATATTTTCTATTGTCGATTGGCCTATTTGTCTTATTTATGTTTCTCTTAGGGTCCCCAAACGCTGGCCATTGTCCATTTTCCGAACACATCTAACTGCCCCTTATTCCCTCTCCTCACTCATCCCTCGTTTCCTCTCCTGCAGCATCGACCTTTCGCTGATCCATAGCGCGACAGCAAAAGGTTAAAAAAATCATAATACTTGCGACTGATTTTTTTTTTTTTTTTTTCTCTTGGCCAGGTTCAATTTCGAAGAAAAGGAAAAAAACTCGGACAGCTCTAAACTGAAAGTCGTCAAAAGACGTTTGAAAGACGTCACGTGACCTGTTTGTTAACCTCAAAAAAATCTATCTTCATGTCCAGAAGATATTGATTTCCGTTACTTTGAGTCGTAAAAAAAAAGGTCGTAAGACATCGTTAAACGCCATTTTGACTACTTAGAATTTTACGCTGTTTGAAAATCGGAATTCCGCTACCAAAAATCGCGTTAGAAAGTTCATAAATTACTTTCTTCCGTGTGAAAATTATTGCGGAGCTCGAATAGGTTCGATAAAAAGAAGCGCCCGTCTTCTTTTTCTCCTTTCGAAAAGTCGAACTAACGTATTTTGGAAAGTTTACGAGCTCGCAGGTCGGGGTTGTAGGTTCGGCTTCAATGTTTTGGCGGGAATCACGTGAATGGCGTATAGACTCGGGACGTCGAGGGAGGCAGGCCCAAGGCTGAGGTTTAAGTCTGAAGTGAAAAGCTATTTTCTGCCCAAACGCTTCCCGGTCTGATCGTGCCCCCTTGCTCCGTGACATTCCGGGCGTCAAACTCGACCCTCCGCTGCCTCTGTCACTTATATTATAAATCGAATGCCGAGGGAGATGAGGCTGAGGTAAGGCCAAAGGGTTTACAATGCCTCGATGTAGTAACTCCTTTAATAAATTGTATCAGCCTCCCGGAGAGGAAAACTTTTCAGACCCCGTAAGGCTCCCTTAAAAAAGTACGAATCAGCATGTCTCTCGTTTCTTGAGAAACCGGGAATTGTTTCAAATACAGACTAAATTTCTTGTCAGAGAGAGAGAGAGAGAAAGAAAGAGAAAGAGAAGCGTTTATTCGCCCTGGGACAAGTCCCCTCCGGCGTTATGTAGAAAATACATTTAAACATAAAATATGTGTGGGTACAAAATATATACAGTAAAACCATCAAAAAAATTAGAAATAAAATAAGTGAAGGATAAGAAAAGAGGAAAGATAAAAATAAGTACAAGAACAAAAATGGGCAATAAATAAAGATTTAAAGATGAATAAATAAATTGAACAAAATAAAAAACAATACAAATAAGTAAAATAAGTAAGAAAATAAATAAATAAAGAAACAAATACGTAAAAATAATACGAGTAGCAATAAAACAGAAAATGGGATAAAAGTAAAAATAAGATAAGTTAAAACGGAAGAAAATTGGTAAAACAGTTGATACAAGTGTAAAAATAAAAAGGATGTTTTTACGTACGATGAAACAGTCCGATGAAATAATATAGAAAATGTAAAAAACTAGTACAAACTGCGAATATTTGAGCATAACAACTCGGAGCAAACAACGAAGAGCAAAAATTATAAATGAGTAAAAATAGATAAGTAGATGAATAGAATAAAATCGTTAATAAAAGGGAGAGAGAGACAGAGCGAAGAGGGGGGGAGAGGTGAGAATTCGACGGGAGAACGAGGATAAATCGAGTGGAACAATCTTGTCCTGTTTACTAAACTGTTGGTAGCTAGATAAATGATTTGTTCTGGGTTAATTTGGAGGTGGGGGAAGGGGGGGGGAGGAGTTTCTTGTTAATTCGTGAATCAACACTATGCCGCTCTCGACCCTCCTAGCTTAGCGTGTCTCTACTCTCGAGTAAACGTCGACGCGTAGCTAAGCTGCCAAGATGGAAGGATGGAAGGAAGGAAGGAAGGAAGGATGCTCTGGCTTAATCGAGAGCCCCTAATTAAGAGCGTTAAACAGTCGTGAAATTCGAATCGTAGCCGTGGGATTTCATCCCGGTAATTCGCGGAGGCCGAAAATCCGAAAATGACAATTAGCAAAGTATATCGGAAGAAGAATGAGAACCAGAATAGAAAGGGTAAGAATTTTTCTACGCAACGGCGACTATCGTCTAGGAATAACGGCGCGGATCGTTGGTCCTAAATTCACTCTCAGGGGCTTTCCTGATATCCCGTTACTTCGGAATTAACCTCTTGACTTCCGGCATGCAAAAGACGACGATTGCGTCCCGGATTCAAACGCACAGACGGCGCGAAATGGGATCCGGGACGTTTTAGGACGGCAAGTGCCGCGCATCCTTGCTGATATTAAATTAAGGACTTTGAGGAAGGAAACCCGGCTGGCGGTTAGGCCAGACGGCAGTAGGTCAGGACGCTCACGCTGAGGGGCGCTGCGGTGTTATTTATACCTAACCTCACCGCCGATATTATTACCGATTATATTAGCCGGCTCTCCTTCGCCGGAATCACGAGACCCACGCCGTGTTATCGCGCTAAGCTCTGCCAACCACTAAGAAGCAGGGATTGAGCTGCATACAAAGCAGTTTCGTTAAGCCACCCGAAATCGAACCCTGAAACGCAAACCTCGGTAACAGAAACCCGATCGTACCTCTGGGGCTCCGTGAATAATTTACACCCGCGCCATCTACCTTCGAACCTTTTCCCTCGGCTTTGGATAACCCATTTTCATCAGTCTTAACCAGCATTGGGCATCGCCTAATCAAAATTTGTAATTGAATTTGTATTTTGTAATCACGCCGAGATGAAATAGGAATTGTATGTGTATTTTTTCAATCGAAAGAAATAGTTCAATACAAATAGTAACTGTGTTTTGTTTTTGGGAGACAAATGAAGTACAAATTACATTTGTATTTTGACCCTTATTTGCAGAAAAGAAAATTGTAATTCGTATTTCAAATCGAATTACAGGTATCAGAAAATGTAAATCGAAATTGCAATTCATTTTTTCTAAAATATTTGACTAAAAATTGCAGTCTGCTGATCACTGGACCAAATTCGTCTCCATTCAAAATTTTGAAGTTCTAAAAACATGTCAGATTATACCGAAAAATCATTTGAAATATCTTGTTCTCGACTGTATGATGAAACAACGTCTTATTGTAAAATGACTGGGTCGAAAATCTAATAGAAAAATCTATACGCAAACAGGTTAATTTTGTCGCCTACACAAGTATATTAGCTACCTAACAGAGGGTAATTCGAGCTAATTTACCGGGGGCATGTATGCACTTGATGATAATTTACTCACACAGGTGTGTACAATGTACGCGATTACGCCACGATAATATAATTGTACACACAACTGTACATACAAACCGATATCGATATTTCAATTACAAACGATTCGCGTCTGCATCTCCATTGTCTGTTATAAACTGTTTTATTTGTTCAATTAGATCGCCATTCTCCGCTCCACGCAGGTGTATTAGCATTATTCAGCGACCACTATTAAGTCTGCTCAATTTGGCCTGCCTGCAAAATGAAATACTCAAAAAGAATTTCAAACCTATTGATAATTATTTCTTTCATAGCTTTAACGCGATGTAACAGTCCTACCTTTACCGACCGAGCGAACTCATCCGTTTTCTTCCTATATTAAATAAACCACCGAACGGAATAGGTTGGAATTTCAACGGTGCATAACTCTTTTGTAGCGGAATCGAGGAAGGTTACTCATATTCCGAAAATCTTCTAAAAAATGTGTGGTTTTTGACACGTGTCGTTAGTCTCACATTTCCCGCATTTCAGGGGCAAAAAAGTGCACATTTGAGGGACTTTCCGCCAGAGCGAAAAAAATGAGGAGTAAAATGAGCCATCGTGAGACTGTTTTCATGCAATATTGAGGCCGCTACATGAAAACTAGTCATTACAATAATTTCGTAAACAAAAGATGCTCTCGCGATCAGCTGGGCGCATGTCCGAGCGTTCCAACCAAGGAACAATACAAACAAGAAACGCTCGGTCGGTAAGGTAGGACTGCTACATGGCGTTAAGATTTTCTCAACGGCTTCAAGTTTTCTGTTTTCCTCAACGTGATTGGGATAAAAAAATTTAAAAATTCGTTTTTCAAATTTTCTTCGCTTTACAAGATTAACCGATTTCCTAAGTAGAGAAAGAATGAAAATCGAGATTAGAATACAACTTTCGCCCAAACGAGGACCAGGGTTGAAATAGCGTTTCTCGGCGTTCACGATCAGTTACCACGGACAAAGAAATTTGTCGAATCGAGTAGATCATCCGTTAGTCTCTGTCGCGTGCCAGCATAGCATAAATTCTACATATAGACGAATTTTCACTAGCTTAACTCGCATGCGCGCACCTTCGGCCAATAACGTTGAAATCAGTTCAGGCCACTCCTACCACTCTGTGTACACATTGAATAGCTATTTTCTTCCGCGCCCCGCTTCGTCTAGTCTTCGCTTTTCATCTCACAATACGTCGCATGACGACGCAGCATCCCCCGCAGTTTAACCTCCCCTTTTCTCATCGATTTTTATTTATTCGTTCTTGCTTGTTGTCTCTCTATTAATATTCAATTTGAGGAGTTTGATTGGTCGATAATCGATGCTTCTTGTTAATTTTAAATTATTCATATATACGTTGACCAGGCGAATCTTTCTTGAAATGATAAAAGAGAAATTATGATAAAATTAGAAACACAAGATTCGATCGAATCAATGATTCGTTCGAAATCTTTGAAAATTGTTTAAAATCTATGGTAAATTCCTTCGATTTTACTCTAAGTTGACTCGTTTCATTACCGGATTATTTTATACAAAGTCGAAGATATAAATTTTCATTTTTCCATTACAATCGATATCGGTGCAAGATTTTAAAACTAAGTATTTCACGATGTAAGAACAAAATAAATGATGTTAAAAAAAGTATTTCCGTGAATTGAAACAATCTGGTCTTTTGAATAAAACGAATCGTTACAAAGTGAAATTGAATAAATCTCTTAGATTTTTAACCACTTGCAATCGATATCAAATAAAGCATAGATTTCTAAACGTCTATCTAGATATTTCCAGTACAAAAAGATTTCGATTGTAGCTTTTAAATACATTAAAACTACTAAGAGAAGTACCAATTTTGGCAAAGTAGAAAAAAGAAACTTAACCAGCAGTTTAGAAACTGTCACATTTCCGTTGATTCCAAAAGTCAAAACTAAAAGATTCAAAAAACTTTATTCTACCAATCACGATAATGTTCGCCACCTGAGTTCCTCACTTTTCACCAGCCTCCCCTAAATGCCAATCATTGAATCCCAATTTCCTGAAAAGCAAAAATCATCCCACATCCACGTAAAAAAAATGATTCCACACAGATCCTCGGAGGGGTGAAATCGGCCGGGTTTTCGAACGATTAAGGCTCTCCTTAGCTGCTCGCTTACGCCTCCGTGTGACCCGCATGAAATATATCTCGGATTTGGTGACATCTGATTATAACAGCTATTATTCGAAACACGCTTCAAACCCACAACTCACGGGCTCAGCGACAGGCCTCGCCTGGGTTGGACTAGAACCAGAACTAGGGAGATCTCTCTATAATCTCGGCACTAACTTAGCCCGGATCGTCGATTATTCGAATTATAATATAATTGCGCCGGGCTCCAGGACCTCCAGGGTGATAATTCACCCTAAAAACCGGAGGAACACTGAGAGGTCCTCGTCCCAGGACAAACCTGTACGGGAAATCAAATTTTCCTTTCCCAAAAAACAGGGGGTGTAAATATCGCAAAGTTCAATTTTTCCGTGGAACTTTGACCCTCGATAATTTATTTACCGTTTTTCTTCGCAATTTCGAAAGACTTCGAGATCGAATCGCTCATCGAGGTTGAGAAAATAGAATTCTCAATTCAACTGCACATCGTTTTCGATAATCCCCGAATGAAATCAGCGAGTTATAAAAATCGAATATTTATTTGATGGGAATTTTATAGTTCTTATTTTCTCGAGCCACTTTGCAAAAAACGCGGAATCCGAGCTCGTTTTATTTTATTATTTCACCCTCAGATCTCACCCCCTTATCAGTTCTTTCGGTAATCTATTTATTTTCCATCCCTCGACTCGTCGCATCGATGATTTACTAATTCGAAACGGAAAAATAGACAATAATCGAGGAAACTCTGAGAGGAATAATACCTGGGGGGTGGTTTTTTCCCCCGACAGTTTGTCTTCGGTTAAACATCCCGACACACCGGATGGCCATGGCGATGATACGGTCCATAGATAAGCCGTAAAATCAGTCGAGGGTGCGGAGGGGGTGGGCAGGAAACGTCGTAAGGGTGGGTCGGTCCGTCGTGTTCTCTGTCATGTCTGATAGCAGCGTACCTCAGCTCCTTTGCAGTAGAAACGTCCCTTAGAATTCGGGCTGCCCTCCTAATTGCATAATAGAATGCCCGCATGTGGAGAAACTGCCCCGTTATAAAGGGGAATGGGGCCACCTACTCTCGAAGCGACCCCCTCCGCCCCTTTTCGATTCACCCCCGAATTTCACAGACTGCGTCAAACTCGGCGGTACGAAACTCTCGAAACTTGGTCCGCGACGAAAATTCGATTTCTGCATCGCAGGGTGAGATTGAATATGAAAACATACTTAAACTGAAAGAAACGTGTTAGAAGTGCAAAAATTGATACCCTTGAGAAAAAGGGTGAAGTTGAATATGAAAACATACCTAAACTGTTCGAAAACAACATGTTAGGAGTGCAAAAATTGACACCCTTGGGAAAAATATGCAACAGAATGTAGACTTGAAACGTAGACTTTTTATACGAAACTGAAATTTTTTGGGGGTTCAATTCCATTTTTAATTCAATAGAATAAAACTTTACTCAAAGGAACTAAACAATACAAGCCTTTTTCTCGAAATTTTTTTTTAATTCACTAGAAATATTTAATATTCTGAGAAATCAATTGAAATCGCATGAAACACTTGAAATCTTACGAGACTTCTTGAAATCTTTTGAAATTCCCATTAATTTCTGTTTTTTGTTCAAAATTATTGACATTCTTTAATATCCTGAGACAGTAATTGAAATCATTTGAAATCTATGAAATTCCCTACAGAATTCGGGTGAAATTGAAACTTTTTGAAATCCTTCAAAATTCCTTTCAATTTCTTTTTTTTCAAAATAATTTAGACTTTTCTAAATCCTGAGAAATTAACTGCAATCATTTGAAATCTCTAAAATTCCTTGCAGAAATCGGCTCAAATTGTGTGAAATTTAAAAAAATGGTTCAAACGACCGTTAATTCCGAAGTTAATTGATTGATTGAAATAAATGTACCTAGAATAAAAAAAAATTCAAAATGTACCCTTTCATCAGGAATTGATGCCTGTTTTTTTTTCCTTCGTTTTCTAATCTCCTCCGGATTGATCGACGTATGCATAGTCGGAGGAATAGTTCTGAGATTAAATTGGACGGGTCAGAATAGGGAAACGTGCCTTTCGCAAGGGTCAAAAGTGGACGTCAGTAACTAATAGGGAGCTGAACGATCTCCGGGCTACGTCAGCATCGGTTTTCCCCGATTTGTTCAGCTCACAGATTTTCGAGGTGTAGTTTTATTCGCAGGATTAAAGAGTTGAATCAAAATCGCTGCAAGTGTTTGCATCCAAAAATGTGAAAAGAAAGTCAAGATTGAAAAAAAATATAGAAGACTAATTATTCTTCTATACAAGAGTTTGAAATTTTTGTAAGATTAAATTTAGAAAAGATACAAAAATTTGAACTAGTCGTTTATCTTGTAACTTTTCACCGTAAGCGTTGATTAGTTGAGAAATGCGACCAATCGCGTGATTTTAAATTTTTAACGCGAAAAAATGTTACGTCTAACTCGCGGACAATGATGATTCTGCGTTTGCGTGACAATGCGAGAAATCCTTTTGTATTTCTCCTTTTCGATCATGCAGAAAGAATTCGTGATCGTTCAATGAGTAAAATACTAATTTTCGCAATGAAAATCGGTTTTTCCATCCCCGGAGAGGGTGGTTTAGAAAACGGAACAGAAAAAAACGCGCAGAAAAGGCGCGATCGTTTACTAAGTACAATCCTAATTCTCTCAATGAATATCGGTTTCCCACCCCTCGGAGGGTGGTTTGTAAAAAAAAAAAAAAAAACAAATAAAAAAAAATAAAAAACACTGCAGATGAATCGTCGAAACGTTTGCCCGGCACGTAGGTATGGGTTATATAGGTATTCTTCCATTAGCCTAGAGAGGCTAAAAGAGCTGTTTGCTAAACCTTTTAACCGAAGGGACTTTGACCCTCCCGCGGCACTCGTCGAGGACGTTTTAATAGCGATTTCAGCTTATTTTGGTTTACAAATTAAAGTGCTCCTCTTACTCGCGATCGCCGCCCCCTCACGTACCTCAATCTCCACCCTGTGTGAAAATATCCACCCTGGCAGCCGATCGCTCGAGTGTATCGGAATATACAATTTTTTCACCCCCTCCCATTCCCGCCCCGTTTTTTTCGTCTCTCGTTCGCAGCCTCTTGAAACAAAAATCCGGCCGGATTTATCGTCGAATATATGCGTCCCCCTTCCCAATATTTTTTTCTTTTTTTCTTTTGCCCTGTTATTTTTTTTTTTCGCCCTTTGCTCCTCCCTCTCGATATATTTGCCACGTCACGATTTCGAATACGGGAGAAATCGTGAGGCGATTATTTTTTTCGACCGAATTTTTTCAAGCCTGCAAAAAGGAATCCTGTTGCTCCAAACGCGTGTTGTTGTTGTTGTATTATACGGTTAATGGTTTTTGGAAAATGATGGTATTTTTTCTTTTTTTTTTGACGCGATAATAAATTATTATTATAACTCGATTTGCAAAGTTTGAATGTATTTCTAACTGATTTCATAGATTTTGAGGCGATAAGCGAGGATTATCGGGCATCGCTTTTACTCCGGGGTCGGGACCTCCTTCATCCCCTACAGAAAATACAACGCGCCCTGAAACTTAGTCTGGTTAAACTAGGCGGAAATAAATGCCAGACACCGTTTTCCCAAGGCGGAGATGAACCTCTCACGTCTCGACGTTGTGTTTATCTGAGTAATTAGCCGCCAACCGCGCCTCGGCTTGTCGAATATTATATTGTCTCGTGTAAGTCTTGGGATGTGGAGACAAGACTCTAGATCAACCCCTAGAAAAGTAATTCGTGGAATATAAAACTCAGTTTGATCGAATATTTCCCAGTTTTTTTTTTTTTTTTTTTTTTTTCTCCAATGAAATTACTCCTGTCAAAAAATAACGAAAGAAAACGATTTTTTGAACGGATCTAAAAAAAAAATTCGAAACGAGATATCGAGCCAAAATATATCGTCCGAATGAAAATGTAACGCAAAATTTGAACGAAAGTTAACGATGTCAAATTACGCAGTGCTTTAGGAATATTCAAATCGATTCTCGTAACAAATCGGAGAGATTTATCTTAACAAGGTTTCAAAGAAAAAAAAAAAAAGAAGAAAGAAGAAAAAAAACTGCATCCCTAATACGCGCGGTAAACGAGATGAAAAATAAAATAAAAAATCTTATTTTACTTACCGTCAACTTGTACTTTCACCTTGAATTTTGTAACAAAAATCAAGTAAAGAACGCGCATAAAAAATGGAATTATTCTTCGGCTTTGGGGGTTGAAAATAGTAGGGTTGGTAACCGACTCGTTGAAATTATGTGCAAAGGAGCGACGAAGGGATGAGAATTTCTAGGGAGTACGAGGAGTCAATTTTTTCGTCTTTCGTTTTCTCTCTCCTCCTTCATTGCTATTATTATTTTTTATTTTTCTCAACGAAGGGAGGATTTTTCATGGTTAGCTTTCACCAAACCCTCTTATATAACGTACACCTCTGGCTGTATATACACGCCCGTCTGTGTGGGGAAATAAATACAAATTGCTGGATTACTTGCGGCCTTCTTTTCGCTGATAGGATGCGAGGTGCTCTGCATGCGACATTTGCCTGTCTCTTCATTTTTTTCCACCTTTTGCCCCCTCGTTTCTTCCCGTTTTTCACGCCCCCGTTACTCGCAAATAGCACAGGCTTATCAGATATATTCCAAAATGGAAAAAAATCTCTCAACGTAATCTGTAATACACGCAATTACGTGATCTGGTGAAAATTATTATTTATTCACCAATTGCACGTAAATTTTTTGATAAAAATTATCAATTATGAAGAAAAAAAAAACTTTGCTTTTGGTAATGTTAAAATTAAGAAACGAAATTCGTTGTAATAGTTAGAATTTATGGGAAAAATAGTCTAGTAATAATCGCGATTCACTCAACTCAGTGTAAAAAAAAAAAAAAAAAAAAAAAAGGGAAATGAAAACGGTTAATATATGTTTAATACAGATTATTTCCTCCAGTGTTCCTCCGCTGTTTTATTTTTATTTCGTCCTTTTCGTTTTTGTTTTTATTAATCCATCCACCCTCTGCGTTACCACTTTGCCAATCAATAGCATTAAAATCGTCGGAAATATTGCGTTTGGCGATAAAACGGACAAATGGAAAGGAGGGTGGTAAAGGGGAGGAATTCGCCGAAGCGCGAAGGAAGAGCTGGGAAGAAAAAAAGGGACAAAAGTATGGGTGCTTTGACGGGAGAGGGAACGAATACTAAGAATGAAATAAAATATCGCGAAACGAAGAAAAAAAAAAGAAAACATCAACCGACAAACTTTGGCGAAACTGTTTCAACGGTGAAACGAAAGAAAAACATATACATATCACGTTATGTGTACAGCTGTATTTATTTATTATTATACGTAAGCCACGAAAAGGATATTTAGTCCAGTAAAAATAGGTATGAATTAAAAATATTCGGGTTATGGCTGCATTTTTGTGTATGAATTATGAAAATTTGACGTTTTTAGTGTTTTTATCAAAAACCGCTGATGGCAGATGAAAAATAACTCTACCATCGTGTAGAACGGAAAATTTTACATCGAATTCATATCCTGATAGATCGGAAACGGACTTGGATTAAGAAATTGAGAAAAAAGAAACTATTTCACAAAAATTCCCCAGATGCTGTCGATAAGTAGAATTTCTTTTCTGCTGATTTGTCGATTCGACTCCGTTTCCGACATAATATAAAGTCTGAATCAAGTCTGAATTCAAAATATTCAGCTCGCGACTGCATTTTGGTTTACAGTGGTCTGCGGCCCTCAGGAACTCAAATCTTGAAGTAATTTTTGACGTTTTTCGTCTTTTCATCAAAAACTGCTATAGATAGATGAAAAATGATTTGACCATCGTGTAGAGCGGAAAATTCTACATCGAATTATGTTCTCATATACCGAAAACGTAGTTGGATTAACGAATTAAGAAAAAAGAAATTCTACTTATCGACGGAATCTAGGGACTTTTGAAGAAATAATTTCTTTTTTCTGAATTGTTAATCCAACTCCGTTTCCAAAATATGAGATCGTAATTCTATGTAGAATTTTCCGCTCTACACAATGCTCAAGTCATTTTTCATCTGCAAATAGCAGTTTTTGAGAAAAACTTTTTTGAAAAAAACGTCGAAAATCCCTATACGCAACGATACAGCCATAACCCGAATATTTTTTCAAATTTCTTTCAAATTGCGAGACAAGAATATCGATAAATAAACATATATATATATACATGTATTCGTGCCAAAATATTAAGCTCCACGTTACGTATCACGTGATTACGTATATATTATGCGAGACTCGTCAATTATCGAGGAAATAACCGCCTGACGCAACCGAAACACGAAAACAAACTAATAATTCTAAACATCGGGAGAGAAGAGAAAGAGAGAGAGAAAGAGAGATGCGGAGGGTGGATAGGCAGGGGATTCCCCATGGAAGGCGTTGTTAAAGTCAATTGCGCGGAACAAGTATTTGCCAAACTCCTATATATACATACCTAGATCCATATATATATACATATATGGATATATAAATATATATACATATATATACATGTACGAAATCAGGATAAAGTTGAACTTTCGATCGATTTTCGGAAGCTCTGCTTAACTTACACGCTCTGCATAGGTAGGCAGACTTTTTCCCTCTCCTCGTTTATTACACCACCTATGCTACTACGGCTGGATCGAAGAAAACTCACCCCCGGATGATTTTTAACCCCTGATTTTTAATCACGTCCTCCTTAAATTCTTCGCTCTATTTTTTTTTTTTTTCATTCATTCATTTATTTATTTATTTATTTATTTATTTATTTTTTTTGCGTTTCTTATTCCTACAAAATTATGTACACGTCACGATTTTTTTATATATATCCACAGCAATTATTTTGTATGGTAACTATAGTGGTGGGAATTTTTTTTTTTATCGCGAGTTAATTAAATATCCGGGCGCACGTTGTCACCGAGGAAAAAAAAGAGGCCGGACATTCCTCAACCGTTTATAACTGACCACAAATTTTTGGTTTTTACTTTAATTAAATATTTTACGATCACCGCTTCACCCATACTCGTCACTTTGCGCAGGTTTTCTCGTCGTTTTAAATCGTTTTCGTTGGTGATCGATTGTTTTTTTTTCTCCCCCCCCCCCCCCCCCCCCCCCCCAACGTGCGTCTATCCGCGAGCAACTTAACTGAGAATTAATATTTTTAAATTATTATATCTTAGAAAAATTTTATCCCAATTAATTCCTCGTTTCATTTTAACCGTCAGTTTATATTATAATATACACATATTTATATAACATTACATTATCCCGCACATAGCGATCGCGTCTAGCAGTTAAAATATTTGAACGAACGGAAGGGGTTTGAGAAGGAGAGAGAAAAAAAAAAAAAAAAAAAAAGCTGGAAAAAAAAACATTGAAATAATAATTCTCTCCCCTAATTATTATAATTAACCCCAATTGTATTCATTTCTTCAAGTCTGAGTAGGTGTATAGTAAGAAGATCTGAAAGCTGCTAGGGAGGGGGCGAGGAGGGTTGTGGGGGGGTGGGGGGGGGGGGGCAGCAAGCGAGCCCCGGACTTGCCGAGAGATTATATTAATTAATCTATTAAGATGTACATTTTTAACTCCCCTCCAGTTTTATATCGCAAATATCTACTCTCGGATTCCTTCCCGTCGACGAAGTCCAGGATGATTTAATATTCTAACCATTTATTATACATTTGGTATAATATACTTGTGTATTATATATTAATAAAATCGGTAAACGATTTCATTGCTCTGATTAATTTTTTTTTTTTTTTCTTCTTCTTTTTCCTTTTTTTCTTTTTCATCTTCTTCTTGTCATTCGATGTACATATGTATAATAATAATCAATGCACCGCGGCTTGTAATTATTAATTACATCCCGCTCGACGTCTGGGCAAACCGGGCTTCGGGTATTAGCATGAATTTAATTAACGTAATGCCAAACTCCTTGTTCGTATATAAATATATACATATATATATACAGGTGACAGAATTTTCTCGGTATTGTATAAATATATTTATATTGTTCATAAATATTCATATTCACATTTAATATCAGAATATTATATTATAATATATAAAGTTTTGTTAGGTTCCCACTGAGCGTTGGAAGAAGAACCGCTCCGGGAGACGGAAGTAGATATGTGTGTATATATATATATATATAAAGAGAGAGAGAGAGGGATAAAGTTTTCAAGGAAGTTTTCATGAAACAACAGCAGCTCTCTACAGGACGAAAAAGTCCTCCGTCTACCAAATCGTTCAAAAATTAAACCCCCGTGTATCCAGTAGATTAAAAAACATCCATCAATTTGGAAGTGAAAGTTTTTGGTCTTTCATGTTATTCGATTGGATTTTATTAGAGGGAAAAATTGAGGAAAATTGAGAAAGCAAGAATTTGTTGTTATTGAGAATTACAAAGTCAAAGTCGAAGAATCATCAGGATTTTCCCGATTCTATACTTTAGTCTTTTTTCATACTTTACCTTTTTACATTTTTACATTTCGTTCCCGCAGTGCGACGCTTCTATTTTCTAACATTTCTACATTTCTGCCTCTAACAATTGGCGAGAAAAAATAAATAAATTAATAAATAAATAAAATCTCATTCACCGAATGAGTTTATTGAAAAGCTCTTCAGACCTCGACGATAATTAAAGAGCTAAACCAGAGTGTCCAGTATTCGTGGAAATTGTATTTGATATCCCTTGGAAAAAAATTGGGAATCTCGGGAAATTTCACATCGTATCTGGAATGTAACTATTTTCATTCTAGGTTCATAAAAATTCAGCCATTTGGTGATGGAAAAAAAAATGTTCCTCAAACTTCCAGGCAATGGTCATCAACCAAGCTCTGATTTCTTAAAAATTCGCCTCGCAATGAGCTGTGCTCTAGTCAAATATAGAACACTCTTGGATTTTTAATTTATTGTGTACCCGACAACAAACTGGATAAATAACGATTCTTGTCTGAAAAACCTGAAATTCTCAAAGAATTACGCTTTCAAAAATAACTGGACACTCTGTAAACGATTCCTAACTAACAACAAAATTATCGCCGTGGAATGAAAAAACGACGGGAGATTCTGTTTGTATCGAAACAAACTGATCGGTGATTTTAATGCCCGCCGTGCAGTGGGGCAGTAGAATAACTCCCGGATTCTCCTGGGGGGGTTGATTTGGGTTTGGGCATCAAGAGGAAAGTGGTCCATGGAATAAAGAGGGAGGAGGCGATGTATTCTTGGTTGTTTACTCGATCGCGGACGTAAAAAGGCGACGGCCAAAGGCTGCCGATTGGCCAAAGGCGGCCAGAAGCAAGGAAGGGGTGGCGATGCTCATCTATCACGGATAAATCTAGAGGAGAGATGATGATATACCTATTATTGTTCAGCTCTTTTCGGGGGTGGCCGCCCAGTCTAAGCTGCTTTTTCATGGAAATTCTGTTGTGCCAAGGATCTGCCTGCCGCTACGGAAGTTGCGGTGTTTTGATGACGTCGTACGAAACCTTGTATAACAGCAGTCCTCCCACGTGGCTGTGGACGCGACGATGACGTCGCGTTTATGCCACGCAACATCATGCTTTACCGATATTTCCGAATTTCCAAAACAAATTTTGTGAAGACCAGCAGTCTCGACGCGGCGCCTTGGATTATCGAGGAATCAAATTAAGAAGGAGAGGGTCAGGTGCGTGCGTCACCGATTCGATCCATCTTTTTTACACGTGTAGTTCGTGACCAGAAGTATAAGAGGTGTAAGTAGTAAGATGCACTTCTCAGCCGTTTTCGAGAAATTAATTGAATTAATTATCGGTTGACCAGTAATCGAAATTAAAAATTAAATTTGATTATAGAAATTTTAGTGCCTTCATGGACAACAATTAGTAGCTTGACGTTAACGTGAAATGCTCTTGAACGCACTAAAATTTTGATCATCAATTTTAATTTTTAATTTTGATTATTGATCAATTGATAATTCATTTAATTAATTTCTCGGAAATGGCTGAAAAGTGCACTTTACGACTTGCACCTGTTATACTTTTGGTCATGATCTACACGTGTAAGAAAGATGGATCGAATCGGTGATACACGCATCTGACCCTCCCCTTGTAAGTCGAATTGAACTTTCATTTAAATATTGAAATTTCAATTCTGTATATATCACGGTAAAAAATTGACTATTAAAAAAAAAAAAAAAAAGAAATCATACTGCACGGTTATTCAGAGCGAAATGAATTTCTCAGTTGCAATTTTGACGAATTAAAGCGGATACACTCGACTCGAAATTCTTGTTAACCTAGTGAGAATATGAAAATAAAAACGCACGAAAAATGCCGCTTATTTCGTTGGTCGCAGAATGAAGCGAAGTGAACTGATATATAAATAAATATAATAACGTTATGTACACCGATTACACCCAAGACACAGATAAAGACGAGAGGGTTAAGTCGGAGGCGAGAGGGTTAATTTACGACCGCAAAATGCCAGGACGAAGAATCCCCCGCGTACTTTACTGCAAGGACGTGCTGCACGCGGGTGAAAATTTAGGCCAAGAGAGAAAACACCCTCCGCTAATTTTTTGCCAAAGAATTGGGGGAGCGACTCCTTAGCTCCGAAATTATTCTGCAAGGCCACCTATTGTCGCTGCTTATTACGTGAAATACGTTGTGAACGAGTCAAAATTCTTATCCGGGTTCAAAGACCCCGCTGGACCGGGGCGTTAATTATTTCGAAACGCGGATGACGAAAAAGTAGCTCTCTGGAGAAACGTGGCCGTCTAGTAAGCTAGATCAAGACTGGTCATAACAGATTCCGTATCCGCTGGATATGGTCAGAACCAATTTTCTATTCACAAAGGGGTTGAAAATTGTCAAGGTTTTGCCCCGGTTCGTTTCGCGTGACTGTCTCGTTTTTTCTTCTCCTTTTTTCATCTAACTTTAATAATTCCTTCTGTCTTTCCTATCCCTTTTTCTAGCTTTCCTCGTCCCAGCACCCCTTTGCAACACATTCGCTCTCTCGCAATGAACTGTATCACATTTTTTTTTGTGAAGGTACTTGAAGCAGCAGAAAAGCCGAAGGCCTGGTTAATCACTTGAACAATTTGTCGAATTCGGAATCGATTGACACTTTTTTCTCGAATCTTATGCTCGTGCTGTTCGATTTCAACGAGAGGCGGCCACAGCTGGGAAAAGAGGGGCGCAATTAAAATGTGACAATCGTTGAAATTAATTATCGGTACAAAGGGTGGAGCACCGTTGGTGAAAAAGACGAATAATAATAAGAAAAAGAAGAAAAGGAGGAGGAGGAGGAGCACCAGTTGTGCTGTGCAAAGCTGAAAACTTGAAAGACATTAAAAGACAGGGGGTGAAAAGAAGGGCAGCGAACCGCGTAGCTCTTCGTCTACACTCGGCTCGCAAATCTTGTCCTTAGTGTAACGAAGGTGTATATAACAATAAAATGAAAAATCTTCCGAATCATTTATTACGCCACAGTAGCACCTTTCTCATTCAATGCCCATAATAATGCTTATTATACCTCCCTTATCGGTCGGCCGAGAAGCGGCCCCCATCAAATATTAACCAGCCTCGCGTGCGACGACGTGTACCTATAGAGACCTTTGTGTTCAGCCGGAAAGAACAGCGAGGTTTCTCCCTTCCGCCAATTATTCAAAACCGTAAGGTAATTAATAACATTCCTTTGATTCAATATTGACCGAACTGGCGCCTGGCGACTTTCTATCATCATGCAGCTTGTACGATTTTTCTGACCAAAGTATACAGGATGTTTCCAAGTAAACGCCGCGGTATGTTTGGTTGCCTACCACTCAGGGGAACAAATATCGGTAACACAGAATCACTGAGTTATCGAGTTATTCGTACGTGGTGCGCTTAAAGTTCTCGCGACTTGCCAAGTTTTGTAGATTTGGCCAAGCCAAGTTGTTTCGTTGTTTATAACCTGAAAGTCATTATATGACTTGACTTAACTAAGGTGCTGATGACTCGGTAGATCTGTTTTACCGATATTCGTTTCCCTAGTGGTAGGCGACCCGACATACTGCGGCGTTTACTTGGAAACGTCCTGTATATCGATAATACTTGTTTTGAGACCAGAAGACAGAGACGAAGGGCGAGTCTGATTCCGGCATGACTAAAATTTCCCGGTAACTCTCGCTGTTATTTTCCAGTGTCGCACCGAGTTAAGCCGCGCATCCTCAGGGTTATCAAAGTTGCTAAATAGACAGGCACCCGGGTGAGACGAACTGGTTGACTGACGATGAAACAGACGAATTTGGCTCCTCCTTGGGGTTATGGGAAGCAGTAGTGCCGCGACATCAACAACGACGTCAAGTTTTCTCCCCGCAGAGGGTGAACGGGGGTTGACGGTGGTGAGCCTGTGAGAATATCTAACTTGCAGGACGCAAACGTACTTAAAAACTTTTTAAATTTAGAACCAGGCCGCAACGGGCTGCCCCTGGATTCCAAGGTATGTAGTAGGTGTAGGTACCGCGTACTCTGCTTACTCCAAAGATATTTCTAAATGTAATATACATGCCGGGAAAAGCTCCCCAGCTCCTTCATCATCCCCCGTGAACACCGCTAACTCTCCTCTCTTCTTCTCCTCGCCCGGAACTATAGTATGACCTCTTTTATTCAAACCTCCTAGTGCAGCCTCTCACAATTTTTCGAAACCTTCAACCGCTAGAGTGAGAAATTTCATGAAGGGACCTTTTCTGATCAGCCAGCGTCATGGATTTCCTCGAGGAACCCGAAAAAGAAGCTTTACTTCAGTTCCTTTAACAGCTAGAGTTTGCCGGAGTTTGTTGCTCATGATCGGTATCAGGATCTGCGATGGGGCCACGCTGTTGGATCAGACAGAAAAGCGGGGTAAAAAGTATACCAAACATTTGTTATACGGCTCGGGGAAAAGCACTTTGTGTATTTGTATCCCCGGGGATAGGAGAAGAAACGGGAATACCTATACCCTTGTTTATTCGTATCCTGCAGGATAGAAACTGGCGCGCAAAGTATAATGGCGCAATTTGGATTCAATATTACTGTCGCTGACAGATACATACATACATTTATATATGTACGTGTAGATGTACATGTATAACACTTTATACGTTATATCGTTCGATTGGATTAGTATATCAGCTACTTTCCTCGCTGCTAGCTGGTTGATCCCACTTAGTACCAACCATCAAGACTTTCCCAGTTCCAATTCCTCTTTCCATCCTATATATACGTGACGTTAGTGATCATCCCGGCAACTCCATCAGCTCGGGGTAAAACCTTGCACAATACATTATCATCTGTACATATATATATTCTTGTTTATCAAAGTTCGCCAACAAAAATGGTGAGTTTCCTTTTCACGATTCGAACACAACATGTTATCAAAAATTTTCTTTACAGAGATGGTTTGATTTTGATTCTGCGGTGAAGACTATGGCTCGCACACCTACCTCATTCATCTACTGTATAAAATCGAGCGGATGAAGGTGTATAATAAATTAATGCAGACGCCAACAGACTTGCTTAAGGCGACTTAACGAATATAGATTAAAAGTTTGAGGGTTGGTTCGAGTCAGTTTGTTTGTATTTTAATGAAGGGGGATGGGCAGCGGAGGCCGGGTTATGCTAATCCTAGCCGTTGCAGAGTAGCGAGTGACGAGAGGGATGCTGGGGGAAATCGTTGCAGTTTTTGATTTTTAAATTTTTCCGAAAATCCATGAGCCGAGGGTGGCTCGCTTGTTTCGCGTTTAACGGCCTTTACAGCCCGCAGTTCTTCGCCGAATAAATTCACGCCTCACTCTTGTATTTTGCAAATTTAAGGGAAACAGCGCGGCCTACAAGGTCTGATTGTTTTAATATCAGCCTCGCTTTCGCTCGGTTTTGCTCGAGGGTTAAAGCCGGGCATTCAAAAAGAGCCGCGGGACGGGGGACGCCAACCGGGACAGGGCGAACATTTTACATCCCCAGACTATCTCGTACTACTCGACGAGGGAAACCCCGCTTTGACACACTGCCATAATTCCGACGATCGATAGATTCTCAGCCCCCATTGACTTCCCGCTTCGGTATTGGCAAAAAAATTTAACCATTTTCTTTTTTTTTTTTTCTCATTCCTTATCAATTTCGTACATCGACAGGATTTGATTTTGTCTCAAATCACTTTTACACACCAATTTATTGTCAAAAGTAAATCTAAACCTACCATAAACAATAGTTCACTCTCTAATCGTTTTTTACATTTTCCAAATGATCATGAAGCTAAAAACAATCCAGAGTTCAAGGAAAGATTCATTTTGTTCTTTGACTAATCCAACTGTTAACCTGAAATTCAAATTTGTTTTAAGGATTATTTGTTACGTGTCGTGTGTATTTCTTATTTTCTAGCCTGCCAATTTAGGCGAGCACTTGAACAGCCAAGCAAGGACTGGTTTATAGTCGGATGAAATAACTAAACACATTACACGGAATCAATGGGGATCATTTGTAAGGCGGTCGCGTCGCTGGATGGCCCATCATGGCGATGCTACGAGGCTCTATAACCTCACTTTTCTCTTTCGCGCCTCATCCCTTTCCTCCTCTTTATTCCCTAGAAGAGCAGCAGCTATCCTGTTGTGATACACCCGTTCAACTTTGTCGATGCAAAGAAAGAGAGGGAAGGGGAAAAAAAAGAAAAACTCGCCGCTACTTCGCCTAATAACATCCCCGCTTTGCATACACTTGCTTCTTTTTCCCTTCTCCTTACAAGTTTTTCCCTTTTTTAAGCTTCCATCTATTTTTAGTAATATAAGTATGCCACTTAAAAACATTTCCAAATTCTTTATGAATAAAATTATCCACTGAATTATTTACAGTATATAAGAGAAGAAGTGTACAGATAAATTCGATGTATCATGTAAATAGTAAATAAAACAGGGTGAATTTTGGTATAGGCCAGCCGAAACTCCGGGGTATTATATAGCTGTGTCAGCAAATAATGTGGAAGCCGATGGACAGACGAATCGGGCCTGAGGGTTGGTTAGGAGTTATTGACCGGGAAGAAATCGGTGCCGTAAACAACCACCCTAAACACCCTTCCGCAAAAGCAGGAGAGAGAGGAGGAAGAGTAGGAGGGGTAGTTTTTCTTCAGAATAGCCCCAACAACCAACACATACCAACGTCGACACTTTCTCACGGTTACAAATTGATCTGATATCGTGTAATATTCCTAAGAATATACCAGCGTCCGGAAATAAGAGATTAAAAAGATTTTTTAATCAGTTTTTGTTATGATTATTATCATGGTTGAAGGAAAGAAACGAAGAAGTACATTTTTCCAAGCCCTTTGATGATGAGGAAAGAAAAAAGAAAAAAATTCATGGAAACACATATGCAACGATGAATGTGAATGTTGCTGTGATAATTTCGTACAACTGATGGTACAAATATGTACGTTACATGAGCATAACAACTTGGGGATGGTCTGGTTCGGCGAGGCGATACCCAGAGGCGATCGCTTTGTAAAGATACACGAGAAGAGGATGAAAGGGTGTATAATTTCTGGTGTACCCCCGACGTATGTAACGTTCTAACTCGGTGCGGTGAGACGAACTTAACAGGGCAACCTTGTGCCACAAATCGTGTCTCTGATATCATAATGCCACGTCGAGTGAATCATCGTACCTACAGCACTGAAAATAACGCACGCCATGCCAGTCAAATGCAGCGATCACATAAACCCGCGAAGACCAAGTCCCGATTTGCGAAAGCATAATTTGTGATTCGATGAAAGAAGGGAAGAAAACGGGAGCGAGATGCTCCAGGCGTTCACTTGACAGAGTGAGACAAAATAGGGCTTACAAGATCGAGATATTGCGGTTTCAAATTACCCACGATTTTTGTTATCTCGAATAGCCGAAGAAGCTGCGACAGCAGCAGTCGCGGTAGTCCTTAAACACGAGAGAATAACCATCCGAGATATCGACTTCCATGCATACGTTTGAATTCGGTAGAATGCGAGACAAGCCTGCAGTGTAACGGGGGGATAGTGTCGATACTTGATAAAACGGCAGTGAGGGAAAAAAAACTGCGCAGGAACGATTCTCTTCCCTGCAGTGTGTCTTATGCGCGGTGCAACGCTCTTTATCTTACAATTCCTTTCCCGCTTCTTCTCCTCTTTTTTTTCCGCCCCTATATTCCGCTCATCGGCAAACACAACCAATGATCACCGCCGACTCGGTCGGTAAGGACGGAAATGGAACGGTGCTGAACCTAATTCCGCGCAGTCCACACTTTTTACGCACCGATTTGGGACCCCGATTAAATCAAAGAACCATTAAAGTGACCAT
This sequence comes from Diprion similis, assembly GCF_021155765.1. NCBI lineage: Eukaryota > Metazoa > Arthropoda > Insecta > Hymenoptera > Diprionidae > Diprion > Diprion similis. The sequence goes on from NC_060114.1 coordinate 19,520,852, forward strand.
CCAGATGACCTCGGGACTTGCCCGCGATCGTTTGCTGTTTTTCTTCAGGCAGAGAGAGCGAGAGAGAGAGAGAAAGAAGGAGATACCGGGTCACTTGTCCTATCCTGAAAAAGGGATAATCTCCAACATAACCAAGGCTTACCGAGTTGCCCTTCACCCCGGGAATCCCCAAGTCCGCGAAACTCTCGTAAACACCGGTTTATTTCGGAACACACCCGGCGAAACGGTCGTGTCATCTAGTGATCGATATAGAAACGTCGCTCTGTACCTCGTCTCGTCTGCAGCTGGGAAAAATGAAATACCAATTTTTTGCAAGACCACATTCGAGCCCGCCGCCGGTATAACAGCTGATCGATTTCATCCCCCGCCCCTAAACGATCCCAAACCCATCCCGTATTTGTCAGATCATACGTGCCTCGTCCTCGGGATGGGGTCTAACAAATAGGGCGAAGGACCCAGTCGCCGAAGCGCACTTTCACCGAACTTCCAGCCGCTGTACAAGCTTTGGGCGGAAACCAATGATGACCGTACAGAAAAGCGGTCAGCTTCGTGGTCAGCGTAAACAGCCGGCAAAAACGGGGGCAAAATCCTTTCTCGCGCAAATTTCTGGCCCTGCATTCAGAGTCGTTCAGGAGATGGGAATTGCAGAGGAAAGTTTGAAGGGCCGATTACAAGTCGTGATCCTCGTTATAAAAATTTAACCCGTTTCCGAGCCATTGGTAAGTAGGTGCAAGTTCCTGAGTACTGGTGCAGATGCAGATTTCCCGTGACGTAGAATCAAAAGGATCAAGGAGGAGGAGGAGGAGGAGGAGGAGGAGGAGGAGGAGGAGGAGGAGGAGGAGGAGGGATGGAGCGGCGGGAGAAAAATACTAATAATAAAAGTAAAATAAATATCCTGACTGGGCAGAGAGTTTTGTCCGAGAGTGTTTTTCTCCTATGGTCCTGTTACGGTTACTGCTTATGGCCGCTACACATCCGAACTAGCCAATGTAATAGTGGTACGTTACTATCTGACCCTCATCGGCTTATCCCAATCTCTCAGAAGGATATCGGAACTCGCGTCTTCCGATGTTATTTTGAATTGCCTATCCGATTGGCCGTCAGAATTCCGCCGAGAGAGTTTCGTGTAGTAATCTTTGCTCTCCGGGACGTTACGGCGAAAAAAAAGTTTCCGCTTAATTCTTGTATTTATTTCTTATCGCCGTGCAATAACCTTCCGATCGAGAATGACCTGTCTGTTGGCTGTATAAAGGAAATCATTGGAAAGTCATTCAGATCACAAAAGAAAACTATATCCAAATTTTTAAATGCTTCAAGAACTATTCAATCCATTCAAAGGAGTCCAGTTTTTCATCAAGTCGAAGCCACGAGATGGTGAAATAACACCTTTCTCTTTCTCTCTCTATTTCCCTCTCCCTGATTCGAGATACGTTATTTACTATTCTCATTCTTATTTGAAGGGTGGCGATGTGGCGAGGATTTTCCACCACTCTTATTATCGCGTCTCTCTTTTTCCCGGCAGTTCGTTTGCCCGTTTTGCGGCTCAAAGAGAAGCGTTTGAGTCAAGCCCTGCGCAGTAATAGCTTTGTGCATTACGAAGTGTATCATCCGGAAATGCGGCCAGGCCTCATCTCATCGAGAAACTCGACTGGTATCGTTGAGTATTTTATTTGCAAGTGGTGAGCGGGGACCGAATTACGAAGGTAAAGTTTCGACGGTAACGGTCTTCTGACCTTAAGAGTAACCCGGCGTTCGGCAACTGTTTTCTTGAATTACGGTTCGAGTGATTAGAGCCGGAGAACTTGAATCTCATCAGAAGAGCCATCAGCGGCAGCCCAACCTTGACCTCAGCCACCCTAAATCACAGTCATTAAACCCTTGCAGGGTTCTAATCTAATCTAATCGTAGCTGCAAATTCGAATGAAAGAAAAGTGATACGGGCTCTCGCACCACGTGTTCAGCTGTGACAGAGACGCGAAACCTGATGCATGGCATGTAACACGGGGGTGTAATTAAACACTAATCAACCGGATACAGCAGGAAAGTTACAGAGACGACGATCATGCGTAGGATTTTCAGGGATGTTTGTTACATGAATTCCGGAGGGATGAGAGCCGAGAATACGACGCGTGTAACTTCTTGCGCCAGAGTTTGGTGTACCTAATGCTTCCCTCGGCAACGATAAACACTATCAGTAGTCTGCAGGGAGCCGACTCGAAGGTATGATGCAGGTGTTGTCGAAGATTTATTGGCCGCCAGACGTCTCAGGCAATTAAATACTTACCAACGCGCGAACGCGATCCAACCAACCTCGAGGGGGATGCCAGCTGATGTCGTCAGTCTCACCACCCATCCGTAAGTACCGGAGAAACCTACACCCTGTACCCATCCTCCAGTCCTTCCTAATTATACGAAGACCCCGTTACACACACGCCGTTTTTTGCCAACGTGTCACTATTCCCGCAAAGGGTTCGAGGATTCGGGGATAAGGGTGCCCCTGGCGAAGGTGCGGAGCCCCCTTCTCGCTGTCTCTTTCTCTCTCTCTCTCTTTCTCTTCCTCTTTCTCTAGCTCGGAGGCGACAGAAGGCTCTAAGATTAATGGGACGGTTTTGGCTTCTCCACTGTCTCGCCGGGGCTCAATATTGTCGACGGCATGAACAATGCCCTAATAAATAGACGCACATTGTTGCGGTTGGCTTAATTTACTAGTAACCTGCTGCTAATGCTGCTGCTGCTGCTGCTGCTACTTCTACTGCTACTCATTCTCATGGTTAACATTCGTACAAAAGGTAAGAAGACGCGTTTGCCGATTTGCATTTCTTACTTCCGAATAAACCGTGGTCTCAGACTTTAAAAGCAGCCCGAACGATAGCAAAAAAATTCAACGATGCTTCGAGACTCTGAAAAAGCTACTAAAAGGTATAATATTTGAATTCGGTAGTACATTGCGTACGTGTTTAAAATTGGATAACTCGCGAAATTTTCACCAAACAAATAATGCGAATAACGGTTTCTAGGTACGATTCTTATGAAATCTCAAAATTGTATAACCATCAGATTTTTTCAGAACAAAACTATGCTTCGAATGCTCTTTTGTTCACCGAATTCAAAGGAACCACTTCAAACGATTAAATTATGGTTCAGAATTTGAGGATAAAGTTTTACACCATTTTGTTCGGAGCCTCGGAATCGCAGATTTTATACAATCTGAACTATCTAAGCATTTGGAACTAGTGCCAAATCCGCCTGCTTTTATGCAATTCAAAGTACATTTTCATTGAAACCCGCCTGCATTGCGGCAACCGATGTTAGAATTAACCGATCGACATTTGTTTCATAGTTCACGATTGGCTGACTCCCCCTCCCTAACGAACGAAACAAATGCCGATGCGTAAAGTGTACGCTGAATTCCATAAATGCAGGCGAACTCACCCTACATATGTTAAATTGCCGATGTAACATTTCCGCTAAATAATCCTGTGATAACTGTGAGATTGAAAATTCTTTAGTACGTTATTCCCTCATTTTTCGCGCCGTTAAAGTGGCCAGACTCGCAATTGAAGGAGCCGACGGTATGTATCTGAAAAAAGTGTGAGTAAATTCGACGGACATTTATCCAATTAACCAATTCCAGTACTGGTTCAGGCCCTGCACCCCTTAGGAGTAGTGAGAGGGACTGCGACGGGGGGGGGGGGGGGGGGAATAATGTTGATCTGTTATGTTTAATTACACCAGACTGATATTGACGGCTGGTATGTGCCGCGAGCCGGAGAGGGAGAGGAGCTACTGGATGCTTGTTACCAAAGTTACCCCGTTTCTCGGTAGCAGGTTTGAACGGGGGAGGGAAGGGGGTTGAGGGCTTCGGGCGAATGGCAAGAGTCCCACCGCTAGGATTCTGTCGAACGAAATGGCTAGCAATATTGTCCGTCGAGATGCTCTGACAAGGGGGATTAATTAGAACAACCAAAAACTTTCCCTGTCCGCCTGCCTGCATCCTTCGACCCGGCTAACAAAGGACACACGTCGAACCCTTTTTAACCTGAAATGCGTATTGCCTCTCGACTATTCGTAAAAATTTTTTACAGGAGTCCCGATTTTTATTTGGCCTGGCTTTCGTCCTGTTGCTTTATTGTTGACGATAAGGTGGAGTATCGAAGGAATTATATTTTACATTTTACCTACCTTGCGGTCAACAGTGACCATTCCGGTTCGCGTTCGAAAGAAGCTATCCCTATGACTAACGAGCGGGACTTCCTGCAAACAATTAAACCTTACGACCTCGACTTAAGACTGACTAATGACGTATATTAAAACTAATACCAGCCCATCTCATCGACGATTTCTCACCGATGGATTCACTTTCAGGCCTCTTCCCTGATGGGCCGGCCGCGAGGCGTGGTGCAGCTCATTCCGCATTTACATCTAACAATATTCCGGCCTTTTTTGGCCCATCCTTCTGCCCCCAAAAATCGTTTTACGCAAACGACTTCGGCGCCGGCTTTAAAGGGTTGAGGAAAATTTTAAATACACCACTTTAATCACCTGACATTAATATGAACAGATGTTCGCCTTTTTTCTCTCTCCTGTTTCGGCAAAAAAGCCTTCGTGAATCATTTGTCTCCACCGAAATAAGCCTCCCTTCCTCCCGGCGTCATGATCATACCTCCCTTGTCTCTCTAAGGCTCCAGATTCTCGGGGATATAAAGTGTTGAGTTCGGCTGCGGGGCGAACGCCTTGACGATCGATTACGTTATCTCTCGCCTTGCTCGAGAGCAGGTATCCTTGTCCTGAAACTAAGACACGATCCGTCTATGTGGATCCCTTTGCTCAGGACTATAGGAAAGAAAAAATATTAGCGACGAATAAATCAACCGGGCGGTTTGGATTCAATACCATTTTTTGATCTGAACAATATTTTACTTCGAGTCAGCCGTGTCTGATGTTGTTTTTTGCTTTTTGTTCTTCAAATTTTCTTTACCTTTGCACAGACTGCGAGATGACGACAGGGATGAATATTTCCCAGTACAAATTATATTCCGGTGCAATTAAGGAAGACAAATCGTGCAAATAAGAAGGAAGGAAGAAAAGGAAAGGGGGGGAAAGTGAAGGTGACAGGATTACAAGAGAGAAAAATCTGCATAACTTTCTTTCGACGCCCGGTCCCTAGAAGCACCGCCCCATGCACACGGAGACGAAGTAAAGAGAACAGAAGAGAGCAGAACGGAACAGATGAAATACTTTCTGGCGCAGAAAATCAAATTAGGAATGCCGCGAAGGACTTCGCTCCTCCCGCCACCGCGGCTTCTTCGTTCTCTGTATTCCTGTCTTTTTTTCAAGCGCTTCCCCGCAGTGTTTCCTCGCCTCAACTAAGAAGTAGAAATCAGGAATATTCAGAGGGTATTGACGCGAAATGGTTAAAAATAAAATCACGTCCTTACAGCCCCCGCGGCCCCCGGCGCATATCGGATATTCAAGAAGACGAATTGTAATTGGTCTTCCGGTAAGTTAGACTCCGGATTTTACCAACACCACGGTATGGCGCTTCGTCAAGTTGGTCCAAAGGATGAATCGGCTGCAAAAGAGAGAAAATAACCGTTAAGAAAATCTCCATCAACATCATTTGTGTCGAAAATAGTCAATACGAATGAAACATCATTCCTGATACGTCGTAAAAACGAATCGGAGCAAATTCGAATAGCACAAACTGAGATATGATAGCTCAAGAAACGCTTCTAGTATTAAAATCTTCAAAACCATTGGACGCTGGTGCTTTGAATTCCATTCTAAAATTTTTGGCCGCATTTTGCTCGCTGACCAATTTCCCACAAATCTTCTCGAAAACATTCAAGAAATATAACATTGCGCCATAACTATAACACGCTGTTGCAAAATATCTCCATTCGATCTCGAAATGGTGCAAAAAATTAGCCCAACAAGATCAGAATCAATAACCCCAAAGTTCGATCATTTAGAATGTTTATAACAAATTTTTATAATTTCGCTCGCGATGTCTTACAGCTTGCGTGTAAACGTTTCTTATCTCCTTTCCTGCCTTTGATTCAGACGGCCCGACGGATTGATCCTTGAAAAAAAATCACACCACCTGCACATCGGCTTAAGAAGAAGATATACCCACACAAGTGGTATAGAAGACTCGCCCCTAATCCGTGTCGGAACTTCTCCTTCGATTGCTGTGAATCTTTCTGCGGGTCTTGGATCGTTGATTTTTTGGGCTAATAGTCCCTAATGGATCCCCGGATGTATCGGTCGATTGATCGTCGGTCCAAGGCTCCCTTCCACCCACGTAACTCCACGGACTAAGCACTCGTCGGGATTTATCGGTGGGGAATTGGCGTTCTTCGGTGGCTGCGTGGGATACCTTATACACCAGGTTTCCGCGTTTTGAGGGAAAAAGCCTTGTTTCGAAGCACGAATTTTCACCGAGGAAAAGTTAAAATGATCGGAGGTGGCAACACCGGCCGCGCTGCAGCCACTTCTCTCAAGCTGAGCCCAACGCTAGAGCGTGTGAACTACTCCGCAAGATGTTGCATCCCATTACAATCTCCGGAGAAGGAGGCGAAGAGCTTCTATTCTCATCGCCCCATGTATCCGTGTGTCTCCTCGCACCATGGATGTAAGGGTTGGAGCCGCGGGCCGAGAAGAGGGGTTGGTCGAGGTACTACACCCTGATCGGAAAGGCATAGCCGTCGCTCCTCTTGAATACCAAACGAAACAACTTAAGGGAATACATTTACGTTACACAACTCGGATGCCGAGGAGGTGAAGTTTTGTCTTTGGTGAACTGTGAATTCCCGCGTTTTAGATGTTATAAAAAACGAGGAATTTATACCCGGACAAGGAAAGTATGAATGAGTACGCGAGAAACTCGATAAGTTTACTATATGTACAACGATCTATTGAAAAACGTCCTCATGACGTCAGAGCCTGATTGTCGGCGCCATTTTGTTACCAGATAACCTCACTTTTTAATGTTAATGGTGACAAATCGTGATTCTTGGGGTTTCAAATTACTCATGTCACATGTATTAGTGAAACGTGACCAATGATATACTTGTTCTATTATCCACACGAGAAGTCAGCCTGTTCGCATCAGTTTTTTTTTCCACTAGATGAGGTATCGTAAAGTGATAATCCCAATAATAAGTGAATAAACAAACGACATAGAGGAGTAGTGATAACGATTGTGTAAGGAAAATAGCTCGTTTAGGTTCCGGGAAGATTAAGGGAAGTTGCGGTCTTAATAGCTCACTTAAACCCCACAAAGTGGTGATAATAATTAAAGTTTCATATATACAAGCGATATAACCCCCAACCCACCGGTGTGGAGGTGGAATTACCTAGCCGCCTTGGAAAACAAGATATTATCTAGAACCACAAGAATTAGGGAAGCAGGTTAAACCGAGGATTTGTCGCGGATGGCGTAAAGCGAATTACGCACTGTGTAATACACAAACTATGGAGGATAAAGGTAAGAAAAAGTATCTCATACGGGGTTTTAACTAAAAAAGTGTTCACCAATAAGCGGCAAATAGTGATTCGAAAAGTCAACTAGTAAGCAATAAGGTTTCAATCTGAACTCGACGATTTATGGAACTTTTGCTACAGCAACGCCATCTCAATTGTACTCTATTCTATGGACACTTTCTATACACAGAGATAGTCCTCCTGTGATGTGAGTATACATGGTGTGCCTATGAGTGCAGCTTCTTTCTCTAAAAAAGATTCTCTCTCGCGCTGAACTGGACTTAAATAAGATGTGTACCAACGGCGCCAAAATACCCTAAATCAGTGGTGGTTAATTGTTGTGACGTTGAATCTGCGTGGGGAAAAATAAACGGGATTTTAAATAACTCACACCACAACTATACATGATATGATGGCGTTACCGAGCAGGGTAGCGTTCACCAGAAAAATAATTCCCTAACAATATAGGGATTTCTTTGAACAGTTGGTACACATCTCACTTAAAGGCTTTAACCTCGAAGAAAAGAAAAGAGCATGTCGTAGGAGTTCTAGGCACACCATGTATACTCACACCACGACATATACCCTCCATAGCACAAACCTACGACTGTGAGTAAGATGCAGAAATCGCACCATGGTACCTATAAGTCACATTTTTCTCTCGTTATGCAGGTTTAATTGCGCCCCGGATTCGATCTTCAGGGGATAAAACTGAGAATTGAAACGTTTCGCTGGGATCTTACAGCTTCTGTATTCGAAGCTACGATTTTTTCATTATATTATGGTAACAAATTACGACTAACAGTTATTGCTTACGATACCCTCAAGTCATTCTAGATTGCCTTATACATTGTCTGGCTCGGGGTGAGACTAGTTTCTGTTCTTTCAATGGATTATTATTATCGACATTATTACGTTACTTTTTCACGAAGGTGATAAATTTTTATCGACCTATCGTAAACAGCTCGAGGGATGGTACCATTTTAAAGAATGCGAATTAATCTCCGAATCGGCGTGTTAAAAACATCATCAAGTTGATCAGGGGCCGAGATGAGGATCGTTGAGTTTGATGGTTAGGCAGAAAAAAAGTTGCGAGAATTTGTTCAAGTTCGGGGTGAAAACGACCGTGACGTAGAGGAGACGGGGGAAAGAGGAGAATGAAAAATTCCGTCGTCAATACTGAGCAGATATTTAAGAAACATGCGTTATTTCTGAAATTTTCAGCCCGCGAGGGTGGCGGCAAGGCGACATTGTGTTTCGAGTTTATTGGTCGTTTAGACCCTCAGATTTAAAAATATATTTTATTCGGGAAATATATGGGCTTTATATATCGTTATGGAGCTTAGGCACATACCCATGCACGCACACACACGCCTCCACGTAGCAGCAGACGCATAAAACTCTGGAGGCAGGTACGCGCCATGTTCACCCCAAAAACTTTCGAACTACACGTACGCGGAGGGGGAAAGATATTTATTTTTATTGCAAGGTATTATGTATTATTTTTTGCAAACGACGCTTGTAACTCTCTGCACAGCTTCGATCCTAAAGAGTCAACAGATTCCTTATCGCGGTTTGTATTGGAACTCGGATCGATTTCGGTGGGGGTAGAAATGTGAAAGGATCAGAGAATGGAAGGGTCTCAATATCGAATTTTCAAGTACAAGAAAATCCATTTTATAGGACTTCAAAACCTAGAAATTCGACGTCTGAATGAGTCAAAGTATAAAAACCAAAACATAAATTCGTAAGATTGAGTAAGACTATATTTTCTAATCTTTAAACTTTCTCACGCCCAGCCAATCAATTTCAATGTCGTTTAATCCACCGAACGGAAAGAAATCGTGTGGGGAGAAAAAAAAGGGTGACCTTGAGATGTGGAATTTTTGTTAAAAAACTCAGTGTCGCGTTTTTCTTTTAATTTGGTTTTTTTCATCATCTCCAGCATCGCTAACGGCTCGTTCCGGAGAGACTGGCGAGAAGTTGCCGGCTAGTGGAGCGTCCACTAAATCTTAAAAACGTTGGCGGGTAACCATCCCCCAGGCCGAAAAAGCCCATTCTTATTCCCTCGTTACTCGCAGCCCAGTTTCTGGAAGCGGGCATGGAAGCTGAGGCGAGCTCCTCCGCTCCTTATTATATCGTCTTTCCACACCATAAAATCGGAAAAGAATTTCTTCACCCCCAAGACAATAGAAACTAATAAATTTGATTACTGATTACACGAGGCAAGCCCCCCTCGTGGCCTTATAATCCCCGAGAAAACGGGGCTGAGGGTCGACTCGCTCGCTTCTGCAGACTTTCAAAATCCCCCCTCAATACCAATCCTGCTCAATTCCTCTAAAAATTGCCCCCCCCCCCCCCCCCGTATCGCTCGCTCTCTTTATTTTCAGATACGTTATCCGCGATTGCGATTCTCGAAGAGCCCGATACTTTGCATAACGGAAGTGCGAAGTGCGTCTGCGGAGTGTTTTTTTTTTAAGTTTTCCAAAACATGTCCGTAATTCTTCTCCACCCCCTTCTTGCCAATTTTCGAGCTAAGGGCTCGGTGTTGCTGGGATCGCGGCTACGCGGTTACCCGCTTGTGTTTTGGAAGCGAACTTCGGATCTACTTGGCGCAATCACCTCGGGCTGTTTAAAAGACACTTTCGCTTTAATTATACCCCAACTGGTGCGATATTATACGATATTACGAAGCATAAGCCAAGGACTTGAGATTTAGGGTTCCCAAAACTTTGCGCCGCTTCGCTCTGCTGATCTTGCCGTGTCGTTTTGTTGTCTGAACATCTCGATCCCAGGACGATAAAACTGTACTACAACAGTATTCCTCCCCCTTCGTCTTATATGTGTACAATTATTGTACTCTTTAGGTTTACAGGCAATTTCACGGAATTCCTTTGAACTACACCCTTATTAAAATCCTCGCAGTGTTCCCACCGATCATGACTAATCTTCGCATTTCAGGTAAAAGTCGCATCATGAAATCGCGCAAAGGAGGATGAAATGGCGACATTCGCGCAAGGGTAGCGGGTATATTTTTATTTGCGTTGAATACGGAGCCTGCAATGTTCACCCCACAACCCAAGGGATCCCGTACACGCAAGGTCCGTCCGTATACCTACCCATACACAAAGTGAATACAAGAATCAGACGACATAGAGGCGAAATCCCTTCGCCGTTTTCGGATATTCTTCCCCCTCGCGCTTTTCTATATTCATATATCGATAATATAATATGTAATATATAGTGGACGACGAGTAGAAGTGCGACCAAACTTTTTATCAATTCGGAAATCCAGCCCTCGGACGTGACTGGCGTCGCAACAACTTTCCCGGGCTTTTCTTCCAGCCGGCGTGGCTGCCTGCAAAGACGAAGAAGCGAGCTTCGAGGTGCAAAGAAGCGTTTTTGATCAGCTATTAAACCATTTTCCACCTTCAGGTCAATCTGAAAATTTTTCTTTTTTTTCGTACAAAGATTTTGCTGCGAGAACTGTTTCTAGGATTGAAAATTCGATTGTGTTGGATTTTTGAAAATATAGGGAAGAAACTGGCTTGGACTATGAAGAATAAGGCATTGAGCTTATGGGAGCTGTGTAGACGGGAGACGAACGTAAATGAAGAAAAGTAGACAGAGAGACTGGAAAATGTATAATTACTCGAAAATTAGAGGGCTGGGATCGCACCGGATATTACAACCCTTTTCACCCCTTCGCCTACTTGCTTCGAATACCGCCCTCTGTCTCAGACCTTTTATTTTAACTTCCCGCAGGCAGTTATTCTTCGGTTTTTCTTTCATTGAAAGTACAGTAAACCGAAGCCGATAGAACGATGTTTTTCTTCAAAGTTTTCTTTAAATTCAGTGGTTCTACAACTTGAAATAGCTTCCAACGTATAGTTATTGTTTGTTACTTATCCCAGTGTACGTGAAAATTTTCACATGTGTTTCGCAAATTTGTTTAACAAAGTTCGAATTCGATTGATATTTTCAAAAGACCTATAGAAACGCAGAGATTTCGCTTTACCATTAGATGCTAATATTTTGTGTCTATCGGTAAGTGAAAATACGTGAGACCTCGGTACGGTAGATTGCCTCTGCATTATCCACGGCTCACGTGATGATAAATTCTTACCGGTAACCGACACGCACTTACCATGAAAAATTAATTTCAAAAACCCATGTCGAATCAGTAGACGCTAGTATTCCGGGAACACGAATATGCGTCGGCATCTCTGAACTCTTTAGACTGCCGGTTGATAAATTAAAATGAAGAACCTGATATACAAAATGTGTATTTAAATAAATTTCGTTTTATTAGTAGATTCATTAATATACATATTCACTAGGAAGTTATGCTATGTAACAGTTAGGGCTTCTGATCGTTGACCCAAGTCTGTGATGAACTTCGCCCATTTGTCCTTCCAAATTGCATAAGCACGAATCTTCTCTTCATTTGGCATCGCGCTATACTTTATGGAGTTTATGGCAAGTTGCTTGAGAGCTCGAATGTCGGTGGAGCGCGACATGATGCCGACAAAAGCCTCGTAGAAGTCGTGGCTAAGACCAGACGCCCCCCAAATCCCAGGGTCATCAGAGGAAACCACGACCGGATAGTTTCGGGCGAATAGGAAGCTTGCGGGATGATTCCGCATATCATCTACGAGAGAGAGGACCTGGTTCGATATCGGATTCACTTCGATCGCCACTTCACGATCCGCTACCAGTTCTAATACTCTCGGGTGCTTCAATAAAGCGAATCTGAAACGATGAAAGAATTCTTAAATAATGGTTAGGAGAGTATCAATCAAAAACAAACCTTACAAACGTTAAGAAAAAAAAAAAAAAAAAAATCATTCATTAGATGGTATTAAATCAGTTCAAAATGAAGTTTGTATGTCACTAACGTAAAAGTCTCCCAAGAGAACTCTCACTACAGGCACAAGTTCCACCAACTTGCGAACTTCAAAGTTCTTGCAAAGTGAATAAATTTTTTACCCGTGACCGATTCTCGTCGCGTTGAGAAGAATAGCATCGATGAGGTTTTCATCGGGGCTTAAACCGTTCCAGTTTGTCTCGCCCGCGTGGAGGAAAAATCGGCTGCTCGGAGCAATGGTTCTAAGCTCCTCGAGAAACCATGTTAAGGGTTTACCTTTATCCTCTTGGCCAACCAAATCGAAGCCGGCCACAAAATCTGGAAATTCATTCTGAACGCTGGCAAAGGTGGCAAAGTACTGTTCCATTGCCTCTCTTCTCGTACTACCCGATCTCCGCAAATTGAAGATTAGTCTAGCACCGATAAAATCCGGGTGATCCCTGATAAACCTTTGAACAATAACAGGGGACGCAATGTGCTTGTAGTACACAGTAAATATACTTTAAAATTGTCGTTCAAACTCAGAAACAAGGCCCTGTTTTCGGAAAAATGATTCAACGAAACGACTACGACGTTGAAGAGTTATTCATCGGAAGTATAACCTTTGAGAACATTTCAAATGACTTTGTACTTTTATCCTGAAAAGAATGATCAAAAAGTATTTCGCAGGGGACCTTCTTTTACTACCAGAGAACAGAATATATAAATAAAGGTATCTGAACATCTACCTGTCGGTGGTGTTTTTGTATAATCGAACTACATCGAGGGGGCCATATGCATTCCCGTCAAGGTCATAAAGGCTGTGGAAACTGCCGCGGATCTCGACGTAGAGAACATTGTCTCTGTAGAGCTCTGCAAGACCCTGGTATACGTAGTCCTCTAAAACGGGTTTGTAAGTGAGAAGTGGTGCAAGGGTCTGGAAGGCATTCTCTAAGGCTGTCCAGGCAGCATTTGTGTCATGGTAAGCTTTGGTGGTGTCCGGGACTGTCAAGGTCATGGCATCACGAATACGAGTGTTAATGTCTTTCACGATGCTCGCATTCGCCCTGAGCTCTGCAAGTAGCACCCATCCATTGGAAGAGGCGCAAGTGACGTCTGAGCCCCCTGAGCGACGGAACTTCAACCGGAATGAGCCATCGGGGGGTCGACAAATGTAGAGGTTATCGCGGAAGGTGACGTTTCCGAAGACAAAGTCCAACGAGACTATCCCGAGGTTGTGGATGTGGAGTGCGGCCCCTTTCGGCATCGCCTGGATCATTTGAAACGTCGGCGAGCGCCGGATCTCGTCGGCAACGGAGAGGAAGTTCCGGGCCGGTAAGAAGCTTGACGGGTCACGAAACCCTAGATCGATCGCCGCCCTCTTTGCCGCCATTAGGACATCGTTCGCTTCCCGTTCTCCATATTCGAAATTCAGCCGCCCTCCCAGCGACATCTGCGACTCTTCAACCAGGATTCGATCTCGCTGGGACCAGTAGTTGGCATCGGGGCTTGATCGCAGTGTCGGCAACTCTTCGCTCGAGACCAGGCTCCGACAAATGAATAGCAAAAGACAAACGCACCGCACCCTGTACATGATTGTCGTCAGCATACAGTAGGATCCTTACAAGCAGGTTGAGAGAGAAGGTCACGTGATCAGCGATCTCTTCACTGTGTCAAAAATCTGTGCAAAGAGTGCTTCTGATTGATATATCTTCTGATCTCTGACGTACTTGATTCACAATCAGAAAAATTTGCAGCAAAGAGTTGTGTTAATGCGAATATAAGTAATGAGAAAAAAATTAGCGTGTTGGAACAACAGAGCCAATTTCAAAGCAAACGTCAAAACCTGTGGAAAAATTATGGTGGAAGCTAGTTTGAAATTTTCTTATACGATAATAACGCAATACCAAACACCCACGTCGTCTTACGTAACAGGAAATTGAGGAATCTATATATTTTATTTTCACTTACTGCTACAAAATGCCTCGGAGACTATAGGATTCGCGCTGTAGATGTTGCCGAAACTGGTCTGGTAGTTTGACTGTCTATTTGTGGGTTCGGTATTTATATTTGATCCTTCGACAAACACCAATTGCGACGCGTTTCGGGGCCTTCTCTTTTGCGGTGGTTATGGTACTGCTCAGCGATAATATTCTATAACGATATATATTTGGAATGGATTCTGAATTTTGTTGGAAGCGCTGACTATAATGACTGGATGTTTCATGATTAGTATATAATAAATTTCATGTCTATGAAATACAATTTTGTCAATTAAAACCCTTTCTTTCGATTTTTCTTACTTCGAGGTTGATATGAATTAATTTTTTTTTCATAATAGTGAATTCTTTTCATCAATTTCTTGCATTCCATACCGAGTATTGTAACGTTCTATGTTGGATTCGAGATAAAATAAAATATAGACAAATAAACAAATATGCACCAAAAACAGTTGAGAGTAGCGCAAAAAAATTATTAAATCGGTTATTCGAATAATTATTCATAATTTTATGTATTCAACTTTACAAAAAAAAAAAATCGATAAGAAGAAATATCCCTACTCGTTGCAATTTTATTATTGAAATACGATATCCGGAATTTATAGTTTCGCACAAACTTAAATTCGGATCATGCGGTGTTGTTTCGAAATTTTTACACTATATTTTCACTGTAATTCCATTAAGAGCGTACCAAAGTCCCGTTAAAATAAAAATTTTCGATAATTAATCTTTAATTTAGGAAATATAAAAATCAGTCAACTTTAACCATGAAATTTTATTTGTAAATTTTAAAGGAAAAGAAATTATTTTTACACGTTATCCAAAATGTGCGTAATTTGATAAATAACAAATATTTTATAAAAGTAAAAGCAACTTGTTTTAATTAGAAAGTATTGAACTTTAAAAATAGAAAAAACAGATGTTTAATTAAAAAGTTGAATTACATCGTAAATTTGCATCTGAGCAAATTTATGTAATTTTTATAAATAAAATTTTCTCTTGAAAAATTATTTGATGGGACACAGTCAAATCCGTAAGTATTGAACATAGATTAAAATACTGATATTGTAGTGATAAAACTGCAGTGGAAAAATATCACAACTACACCAAAGATTGAGTGGATCCACTGAAGAAAAACTCCAATAATAATGTTCAACTTTAAATCCGGTAAAAGCACTTCGCTCATTTTTTCACCCATGACTAGCTTTGGTGGCTGCGATGAAAATATAATGCATAGGCGCTATTGGCGGGTGTGCAGTCAGTGTGTATAATATAAATATACATATAGGACTGTACGCCAACACTATCTGTTTCGGTTCAATGTAACTGGGGTCAGAGGTTACATTAGATACCGCAGCAACAGTGGCACATTCCTTAGTTTACTAAAATGCGCAAGTAGCCGCCTACAGTGTTGATCGTCGTCAGGATTGTTGCTATCCATCATCGTGAACCCATCGTGAATAACGTCACGATTAGAACATTGACATGTGCAGCATAAAAAATTATGACAGCCGTAGATCAAGCGTCAAGATCGAATGGATATCATTCTTCTGATTAGACTGTAACGCATTCGGGAGATATGAGTAGATATTTAATCAAACCCGTGTTGCTCGAAACATGGCGTACAACCAGCATACCAAACGATTCGTCGATATTTTAGCTAGTTGGATGCGGCGCCAAGGCCACGACTCAGTGGTCACAACCAACAAACCGTTGGACTTCGGAGGCTCAGTAACCGTCGAGCGTTTACCGACGAAGGAATCCAGCCTGCGGTCTGTCCTTATCTCTGCGAACCGACCGGACGTGGGTTAAACAACGATGAACGGACTATGGTGGCGGTGTCTTTCGCTCTGCATATTCATCGGCACGAGCAAAGGGGCGCCGGCCTCGCAGCCAAATTCCGATGACAATTACTGGACACAACGAAGTCGAATCCTGATCGAGGAGTCTCAGGTGTCGCTGGGCGGGCGGTTGCATTTCGAGCACGGGGAGCGAGCGGCGAACAACATCCTAATGGCGGCTAAGGAGGAGGAAGTCGACCAAGGCTTCATTGACCCGAGCACCTTCTTGCCGGCTCGGAACTTTCTCACAGTTGTCGACGAGGTTCGCGGCTCCTCGACCTTCCAGATCATCGAGAAGATGCCGAAGGGCGCCGCGCTCCACGTTCACGATACGGCGCTCACCTCGGCCGACTTCGTCTTTGAGAACATCACCTTCCGCGAGGATCTCTACGTTTGTCGACCCGATGACGGTTCGTTCCAGTTCAGGTTCCGCCGTCCGGCGGACAAGAATGTTACGTGCGGTTCTTCCGAAGGGTGGGAGCTGCTCGCAGACCTCAGAGCGAACAGCAGCGTAAAAGATGAGGTGGACACTCGCGTTCGTCAGGTCATGACCATGATAGTCCCCGACCCTGCTAAAGCCTACCCAAACGTCAACGTCGCCTGGATCGCGTTTCAAAATATCTTCATTACCATCGAAGGAATGCTCACGTACTTGCCGGTTTACGAGGACTACTACTATCAAGGACTTACCGAGCTTTATGATGACAATGTCCTGTATCTCGAGCTGCGCACTACACTTCCCACTCTCTATGACCTTGATGGGAACCAATATGGCCCTGTCGAGGTTGCTCGTCTGTATAAGAGGACGACCGAACGGTAGGATTTCTCCAGAATTATGATGCCATTATAAGAATGTGGTATTTATAAGACGTTCTACCCCGTTTCAGCCAACGGTTGACACTCGTTTCGTTTAGACTTTGACCTTTTTTATATTGTAGTGTTAGTCAGAGTAAGATGCCACCGTATTTTACATTCTTCCAGCCATCCATGTGTGAGAAATTAATTTTGTAATTTTTTTTTTCATCTTCATGGTCCTGACAAGCCTGTAACTTGCAATATTTACGCGGTATCGTGAAATCTCACGTAACAGTAACGCTGCGACATTGAACGACCATTCCACTGAACGGAAAAAGAAAACTTTTTGTGGTTGAAAACGCACTTTTGCTGTTCAAAAATCAAAAGTATAAAACTCCGTCTTACCTACAATAACACACGTTCGATTAGTTTTCAAAAAATTGTCATGTATTCTGTAACTGAAGGTACGAATCTTAAGACCTTGTCAGAGGTAATAATTCTGCAACGACATATGCCGGCGCAGAGATATCATTATAGAAATTAAGGTTTGCCTCAGGAACATTTGGTAATTTTGTGAAGAAGATCGGAGGTATGTTATTGGGGATAAACTGCAATTTCAGATTTTTTTTTCCTGCACAAGTCCTCCGTATTTCTGGGAAAATTTCAACTGGTAGTTTTATCTCTAATACAAGTGCCACAAGTAATAGATAATACCACTAATACCATGATCACATTACTACGGAAAAAACCCTCAACTTGGGTGTCAATTCGTACCCTCAATTTTTTTCTCTTAGGAATTTAGCATTACCTATGAGTTGGGGTAAGAATATACACCTAAGTTGAGAATTTTCTTCCGCGAGGGTTATATATTCTTTTCCATCTCTTCAAGGTTCGTCAAAGATCATCCAGACTTCATCGGTGCTAGACTAATTTATGCCCCTCTGAGAAAAGCGAATGAGGCACAGTTGGATGAATATCTCGTCACCTTTGCTGCTCTTCGGAAAGAATTTCCCGATTTCGTGGTAGGATTCGACCTTGTCGGCCAGGAGGAGAAGGGTGAAACGCTTGCCCGATTCGTTGATAAGCTTAGAGCTGTCTCTCCGAGCATCCGACTCTTCCTCCACGCCGGCGAGACCAATTGGAACGGTCTGAGCACTGATGAAAACCTGATAGACGCTGTCCTCCTCAACGCAACAAGAATCGGTCACGGGTAAAACATATTTCGTTAGCATTTATATGAAAGTGTATCGATTTTGGAAAGTTTACTTTTCAACGAGTTTCCTTGTCTTTGGGACCTTTCGTGTAAGCATAATGGAACTTGAACGTTTTAACCCTACGAGGAAAGCTAAAAGATGTAACCGTTATTGAATCTTCCGCGTTTTTTCGTTTCAACGTTCGCAGAGGTCACAGTTTTTGATTATAACTTTCCTCAGCAGTCTTCAAGACTTCTTCCATTATTTCAGATATGCATTGCTGAAGCACCCGAAGGTCTTAGAGCTGGCAGTGGAACGTCAAGTTGCAATCGAAGTGAATCCGATCTCAAACCAGGTTCTCACGCTGCTTGGAGATATGCGGAATCATCCGGCGAGCCTTTTGTTCGCTCGAGATTATCCCGTCGTTCTGTCTGCAGACGATCCCGGACTTTGGGGCGCCCGCGGTCTCAGCTACGACTTCTACGAGGCATTCGTGGGCATAATGTCACGCTCCGCTGATATTCGGGCGCTGAAGCAGCTTGCCTTAAATTCTATAAAATACAGCGCGATGCCAGACGAAGAGAAGGTCCGCGCTTACAGACTATGGACGGAAAAATGGGCCAAATTCATTACGGACATGACGTATGAATACTCGATTGTATCGCGTTCAAAGAAGAGCTGCAAAGCTGACTTCATTCCCACGTGATTCGCAAATATTAACAACTTCGATGGGGGGGCGCAGGGGAAGGGAGGCATCAAGTATTATATCTTCGATAGTTTGTCTAAGCTACCTAGCTCGACTGAAACAAACCGAAAGACTGATTAAAGGGTAACTTTTTCTACACGAGCACTGAGAGAAAACAAATTTTGCGATGTTGGTGATCGTTTTTAATATAATTACGCTGTATTTTCTTTCTGGCCCTCCTTATGCATCAGTACATATAAGATGTATTCATGAATCGTCACGTATTGATCATTAAATCATTTAAATTAGCACAAGTAATCAATTAACTGTCTAATTTTGCATTTATTATCCCTCGACGGTAACTTCGTCGGTTTTACTTCTTTTTGCTTCCATTCCATCCTCTTGGTTTGATCTCCTTTTTCGTTCAGCCTTCCTTTCGCCCATAGTTTTCTTCAGACCCTTCATTTTCCTCGTCTGGATTGATTGGATCCTCTGTTTACCCATATGAATCTTTCCGTGCGTCGTGCCCAAAGTGTCCTTAGAAATATTCTTTTTCTTTTTGACCTGTTGACAAACATAAAAAATGGAAATAATTTGTGCACAAGCAATACGATGAACACGCAGACGAGTTCTAGAACATCGAAGCTTACCTTGAGTTCCTTGGGTTTCTTGCAGGCCTGTTTGTACAGGTCATCAGAAGCCAATTTTGTGCGTCTTACAATTAACTCCATACGTGGGCCGATCTCCTCTAACTCGATCCTGGGTATCCTGCTTCCAGATTTCTTCAAAAGTATTCTGCGGATTTGGAATAAATTTATTGATGTTTGAAAAGGTATGCTGAACAATTCAAAATATTCTCTCACCGCATATCACCTACCTGTAACTCCGAACTTGTATTTTATTATCTATAGCGGTAAAACTGAGTGTATGTTCAAGCCCCTGTAATCTGATGTTCTCAACATTATCACGCTGGAATAAATCTACTAAAAGACTCTTGATCCTGGAATACTCTCGATTGTGCTCAAACAGTTCGCCATTGAAGATGAGGATCGGTTTAATCCCCATGGAAACTTTGTCTACTTTAAACTGTGCCAGACCTTCGTATTCCTGGATTCCGAACTCAACCATGTCAAGCAAACTGTTGTCAAACATCCTGCCAACTATGAGGCTATTTGGGTGCTTTTTATTGTGCGAAGTAAAGACAAAGAGAGAGGAGCTCAGTTTCCTAGAAAACTGTTCCAACGGCGTAACATCTTCGAACGGTAGAATATTGTTCTTCTTCTGCATCATCCTAGCATCTGGTTTTTTCAAGTCGTACTGAAAAATATGCAAAATTGACAAGAATCATAATCACCATGGATGAAAATTAACAGCATAAGCAATATTGCTCACCAAATCCTTCACGCAACTGTTGAGGATTTCGCTACTACGACTCCCCTTAATGAACAAAGTTTGTTTAGCATCTTCTATGATTTTGGGCTCCTTACTCAGCAGCGCCTTCTTTCCTTTCCGTGTTTTTGGTTTACTGAAATAGAAAATATCTCATATATTTCAGGTTATATTTGCTTGCACGAGTTTTCGGGAGGTATTGAACGCCAACATAGATTCGTACTTACACGACCCTTTGTATCACCGGCATCTTTGAAGACTAACAGTCACATGCACTTCTAATTTTTGGTCAAATTTACCAAACTCGTCAAGAATTAATCTATTTCATGTGTTTCTAGGTTATATTACGTTACGATCCGTTCAAAACACGTGCAGCACGTTCGATTCTCTTGGCGCATGCGCAAAGCGTAGTTGAGTGGTAACACCGTGGTTGTAGATCCAGTTTATCTAACGGTATACACATAGAAACTTGATATGAAAAGAAGGCAGGCGAGAAGCACGGAATTCTTGGGTTCAAATTAGTGAAAGTTCTGAAAGTCGCAATCACCAGATAATTAGAAACATTGAAGTTCTTGAAATTTTCTGAGATTAACTACGGGGGCGAAAATTTTCATTAATTATATCGTGAAACTGAAAAAAATCATAAATTTTATTCCTATCGTATTATAGTGAAATACCCAGAAATTTAACGATATTGGCTTGTAAAATTCATTTATTTAAATTAAATATATGTACATATTATGGTTTCGATTTTGTATCTCGCTCTCTCTGTAAATAAGTAAAGGAAAGCTGTTCATCTTCACAATTTGAATTTACTATATGGAGAGAATATTAACTGCTGCAAGAATGTAGCTCCAATTTACTAATTTCAAATAAACGATGTATGTATGTACATTCTGTGCCTGTTACCGATCCTGAGAATTTTCCGATTGCACCAGCATATTTGCTAAATTCGAAACATCGAATAACTGAGATTTGTAATACTTGAGCTCATTTATACTCTCTTTAATATCGTCAAGTGCTCGATGGTTGTACTTCTTGGCCGGTACACGGGCATATTGATCAGGACACCAGCGTCTAAAAATTAACATAAGATAAAGAACTATAACTGATTGATGGGATAAAAAAACAACGTGAGTTACCAGAATCTACAATTCACCTCATGAGCTCCTTGATAGTCGAAACATCGATGATCCTGTAATGCAGGTAATCGTTTACTAGAGGTAAATATTTGTTAATGAACACCCGATCCATCCACACGCTGCTTCCGGCTACAGGACACTGTTTCTCCAGTATGTAAGACTTTAAAAATTGCAGTGTAAGCTTTTCAGCTTCTTGCAATGAAACCTTACTGGCGCGACACTCGGCAGTCAACCCAGTCTGGAATAATCAAAGTCGTTTGTTGGTTGTTTTGCTTATTTTGTTTTAGAGTTCTTCCGCTTTCCTGCTAGTTACTCCGTGCTACCTTGCTATGCTGAGCTGTGCACCAGTCGTCCATGGCCAGGAGAATGTCATCTGGCTGATGTACTACGAGGTGCAAATCTTTACTGACGATGTCAAGATTGGAGTCGGTGATGAGGCAAGCAATTTCCATTATATGGCACTTTTCTACATCCAGCCCAGTCATCTGAAACAGACGAAAATTGTCGTTGACTGACAATGGTAATTTTTTTTTTCCGTGAATTTGACACGAGATCAAAATATGACGTTTCAATCTTGTAGAAGAAAATATGAAAATCTGTAGTACATACTTCCATATCAATCCAAACCAAATGATCGGCCATGGTCAATTTTTGTAAGATGTTCATGTTAACAGTATCTGAAATAATGTGGTACATGAAATACATTGTTAAATATATTAATAGCAAATTTACAATAGAAAAACTATGAGAAGAGATTTTTTTGAAAAATATACGAGCCAATTAAACTGTATAGATGGCAGTGAACATGTTTAATAATACTACAAAAATTAAATTGCGTAAATAGTTGCAAATTTTTTTTATTCTAAACATATTCAGATCGTTCTTCTAAATCACTTATAAATTTCTTACAACACATAATTCATCAAATACATTCCGATAAATGCCATGAAAAATTGACAACGATTCACCGATAACGAAACTATCACTGTTTTAATGTTATTTACCGAAAATTGTCGTAGAGGAAAAATGTGCGCATCCTCCACCTACGTTTAGAGAAGCGCATCTGTGCCGATGAATGGATTTGTCAAAATTACAGCGCAGCGTGTTCCACGCGGCTGAAAGGAAGTCTTTACCACTCAAGGAGCGTTGTAGACCTCGCTGTATGACGTACATTGGTAATGAGAAAGCGTTATTTACAATGGAATAGGGGCCCGTGGCTTACAGGTTAGTTCAAGTTGTTGATAGTACACTGCTCTCATATAAGAGAAGAAAACTCCGGAAGACCAGACATACGTACTCATAGATATTACGTATATACCGTCCTATATTAGATGATGGACGCCATAGTTGATAGTATAGGGAATTTGCAATAGATACTAGAATTATATTTCCCTGGCTACGCTCGGTGAGTACTTAAGTGAGATTTCCGGTTTTCAACCAATAACAGATGCTAGATCCTAGGAAAATTGAACTTGAATTAGCCAATGAAAAACGCTACAAGCCAGCTGATATAGCAGCGTTACCAACACTGTACTTTTAAATAACTAGAATTACAGAAGTCAATATCCCTGAAAAGTGGAAAATCGAAGATAAATGCGCATGAGTGATGCGCGGTAGAGGGGATATCATGTAACTTTTCACATTTCCCACCATACAAGCATTCTGATTGGTGACTAAACTTTGCAAACCAATCAGAATTCTTGGATGGTCGGAAATGTGAGAATGGAAATGTGAAACGTTGAATGATAGCCTTCCAGGTGCAACGTTTGCAAAAAAAAAAAAAAAAATCCCAACCAAACCCGGCATTTTCAAAGTTTAGTTCCAAAAAAAATCTTACAAAACAATACGATGAAAAATTCATCAACGGTTCGCAGAAAATTCACCAAACTGGATAAATGAATAAACGAAGACGGCGGAACGGCAGTCAAAATCTTCCTGTCAACAGGGCAATCACATACAGCTAATCTTCGTTCAATGCCACCTATACCTACAACGTTCGGAGCAGAAAATGCATCGCAATGGGATACGAGGATCCATTGACAACACGCATTTTTCGGCAATAGCGCGAAGATCGAACATCATAATAGAGCGAAGACGATATTTGAAGCATGCCTCTCCGCATTCACAGTAAAGAGCTTCGTCGAGGTACTTCACAAGTCCTCGGGGTATTGTCTCAGGGCCATACCTCAATCTGCCAACAAAATTGATGATTTAGTGAACGATTTATCCAAAAAATCAATCAATTTTCATTGATAATTTATATTTCGAATACTATTTCCTCTAATTATTTATAATAAATTTACCTTGATCTGAGAACAGTCTTAGCTGCGATCTCGACAAGATCAGGTACTTCTAATATATTCGGATCGATTTCACATCCCTCGAATCCTTGCGGCTTGAAAGTATTTCCAGAAACATTGATAGTTTCTAAACGTAATCGCCGCACGCATCCAGGGAGCATGTCAAGTAAATTTTCATGGAGACTGAAGAACCTGTACAAGGAACACAAAATATCCTGAGATAAATAATCACCTAAAAAATATCTTAAATGCCTACCTCAAACTAGACAAAAAGCCGATGTTGAGTGGTAGCGATGAAAGCAGGTTATTATTGAGACTCAATGTCCGTAAAGCAGTTAATTTTCCAAGATATGGTGGCAGCCACGTTAGCTGAAAAAGTAAAAAACATTTAGAAACAATAATCATCAGCAGTCGAGACTCTGAAAAAATTTTTCTTGTAAAAAAAAATTCACCTCATTTCTTCCAAGGTCCAAGGTGATCAAATTTTTTTTTATTGCATCTCCATTCAGCCATGCCCATGATTTGGGAGGTGATTTTCCAAGCTGATTTTCAGCAAGGCAAAGCTCTGCAAGGTTCGGAAGAGAGCCAAGCTCCACAGGCAGGCTACGTATGCAGTTCTTAGACAAGTCTAAGGAGCGAAGCTGATTGAGTCTAAGGATCTGGCGATCGAAAGATTTTCTCTGAAGATCGACAATAGAGAGATGCTGCGTGGTACGAGGAAAACCCTGGAGAGTTGGGTATTCTGCATTAGACGTAACGGAATATTTGGTCTGGACCTTAGGCCGAAAGTACTTTTCGTTCAGGACTGGCACTTTGACTGCTGGCTCAGGGGAATTCTTGCCGAAGGCCAGTTTGATGACACGCAGAAAGCTCTTTAGCAGAAGCGCGTCTGCTTGAATTATCAAGTCATGAGCGGGCTCTTTCAGACGTATAGTGCATTTTCCTTCGTTGATAAATTTTGCAAATATCTGCGTTATGTTGTCAACCACCTGCATCAATAACAATGGTATTAATTACATTCGGTATGTCAAAATTTAGTTGACGCACAGTTTTAGTACATCGATCATAATTCAGATCTGGTATGCGATATCGTAAAATCTTATAAGTAAAATCAAAGCTGAATCAGCCAGCTTAAACAAACAACAGAATTTTCTGATTCTCTTTTATTAAAGTGGAGTTATGGGATTCCATATCTTGCCTTATATCTGATCCCCTTTGTGTCCTGAGCAGACTGCAGGAGCAGGCACATTTCGTCCTTGTGATCGGGCCGCCGTCCAAAAGACAACGTAGAAGCACGCGGCCGTTGTACGGTGCTCCGGTTGGCTCCAGGACACATGCGACTCGCATCTACTTTGACAGTGCAAACTAACCTCATTCTTTATTTCTTTAGTTTCACTCGCTTTTCGAGCGTACGGTAGTCCCAGCCTTTCATTATCTTAGACCTGCTCAATCGCTATTTTCATTAATTCTATCGAAACAGAGGTCACATCATGCCCAAAAACATAATGTTTTGTAAACAGACTTCAAACAGAAATCTCTGGCGCGTTGCCGCTTGATTTCACACTTGTGAGTCAATCACGTGTTTAAATACATATATATTACAATTTTCCATTTCCAGTAATAGCCTATCAGCGAGTCGCTTTTCCGAGTACTCCCGCGACTGGTTGGAAAAGCAGCATTTTCATTGGCTCGTGTAGCGAAGCGGACATTTAACGTTCAACGACAGCCAATCAGAGCGCTCCTTTCATTGCATTACCTCAGAACACCGTTCTGGACAAAAATAATATTTTTCTCACTTATTATTAGATTCGCATGTTCGTCCATAAAGGCCGCTTTCCTTTTACGCCAATTTTCTGGCACAACACAACACTTTGTGATTTTGTTGGCCCATTAAAGCTTACGTTACCAAAGGTTAAATGGCCTGACAATTCATGACGATGGAACAGATGTCGCATTGCGTTCCGCAATTTTCCGACTGACGGTGTGTCTGTATTTTCCCTATGGACACCGATGGTGTTCATTGGTGTATTAAACTGGTTTGAAACGTCAAAACTCCGTTTGTAACACGATATACATCAAGATTGTCTGAACTTAATGGAAAAACCGCTTCGGCATTGACTGCCGGCTCCTAATTCCGTTTAAAAAGGCAATCAAGATAGTCTAACTATCGCCCGAAGTTTTCCATAAAAGTTGCCAGTTTTTCTAACCAAAAACAAATCATACAAAGTCATCAACGTCTTCACTATCGTCTTCGGGCACAATCAGCCTTCAGTCTGGTGAAACGGTCATGGGAATCCAGACGAATGTTTCACGTCTCAAGATATCTTGATTAAAAAAACGTTGTACTGTTAAAATCATAACACCAATATTCAGAGCAGAATGAAGATGTTTTCCAGGGAAAGTCCCAGAGTTGTTGACCTGGTCCGCCAAAGGGAGTTATCGGTAAGTCTAGTTGACTTTCTATGAATTTAGATTTACCTGACGTGGAAACGCAAACTAAAAAGTAAACCGAAGACACGTATACAATGTAAATATTGTTTTCTCTTGTCACAGGAATCCTGTGCCGCTTCTCTGCCGAGAAAACTGCAGGTGACTGACAATTTGGTGGCCCGTTTGGGCTTGGAAAAAGAGCTTGAGGGTCACGGAGGTTGTGTCAACTGTTTGGAATGGAATGAATCCGGGGAGTGAGTATTTTTTCACCAAATTAATTTCACATTAATGTCAGTCGATCAATAATTATGTTTTTTATTGCAGAATTCTTGCATCCGCTTCAGACGACACACATGTCATACTGTGGGATCCGTTTACATATACAAAGAAGAAGGTATTTCGCACGGGACATAGTGGAAATATATTTTCTGTCAAGGTATTTGCTATTTTCTTCATTCATATTTACCGATGTTGTATCGGGTTAAAAGTTTAGCTGATAACGCTGTGTATTTTTTTTCTTTTTTAACGACCCAGGTAATAGTAATCATTATTATGTAACACTTTTAGTCAGAGGGCAAAGGTGAAGAAGAAAAAGTCAATTTAATATCCATATCCTTCTGCCACGATTTCATAACTCGAAAAAACAAGCTTTTTTTAGTTTGTCAGTGCCTTGAGAAAACGTAGAAATATCACCTGAATCTTGAATAAATGATATAAAATAAAATTTCCAACTCCAGTTGTTCCACAATTAATTATTCGGCAAAGTCAACTCCACGTTTACAATGTGCCGAACCATTAATTAAATAAAAAAAATTAACAAGATACGCAAAGATAGAATACCCCTCAATTCTGGTCGTTTTAGTTTATGCCAAAATCAAACGATGGCATTTTGGTAACCGGAGCGGGGGACTGCTGCATTCGTGTTCACGATATCACAGTCTCAGACACGATATTAGTATGTAGTTGCCATAAAGGTCGTGTGAAGAGGATCGCGACAGCACCAAGTGTACCGTTTATGTTTTGGACTGCTGGAGAAGACGGGCTAATACTGCAATATGACACAAGGGTTCCACACAGTTGTACATCCCAGGACCGAAGGGGAGTCCTTATTAACCTGGTCAATCACCTTGGACGTCTCGCAGAAGCGAAATGCATCGCGATTAATGCTCGCAGACCGGAACTCATTGCTGTCGGTGCCAATGATGCCTATGTCAGGATGTACGACAGAAGAATGATCAAACCATCTACTTGCCAGGTAAAGACGAAAAAATGACGACATCGAAACATCGTCTTGCATTTATTAATGACAATCTTGTATCGCGCAGGCCACGCCAGCCTCTAATGTTGATGCGGCGAATGAAAACTCAGAGGGAATCGACGCGCAAGCCCACTTGCAGCGTGCTGGAAAAGGCGACTCAGATGATAACATTCCCTTAGGCTGTGCTCGGTACTTCGTTGCCGGTATGTTCGTCGGTGAACCATAGGTAGTGTGCATCAATTGAATAGAATTTGTGAACGAAAGAAGGAGCGAGAGAAGCGGAAAAACATTGAATATTACACGGAATTTGCTACCCCAAACTGGCAACCGCTTTGACTAAATTTCATCATTTAATAATTTGTAACGTACTTCCAGGACACTTGCGATCGCGGCTTCAAGACCAAAAGAGAAATAGAAGCCTAGCTGCAACTTATCTTACATTTAGCGCCGATGGAAACGACCTTCTTGTCAATATGGGTGGCGAACAAATTTATCTCTTCGACGTTAACAAGGGCAGTAGCTCAAAGTTCCTCCCTAAGTGGAAGAACGGTACGAGATATTCAGGTGAGTAAAATGAGTGCCTTAGTTGACCTAAGTTTCATCTAAAATCTTTAATTATCAACAGTGCCTGGTGATCAATGGTGCTCGGATCAAAAGCAGGATGAGGGAATTCGGCTAGAGACTTACTGCAAGCATACCGACCCTTTGATCCTGCCCATACACATT
Source organism: Diprion similis (assembly GCF_021155765.1). NCBI lineage: Eukaryota > Metazoa > Arthropoda > Insecta > Hymenoptera > Diprionidae > Diprion > Diprion similis. The sequence goes on from NC_060114.1 coordinate 19,548,942, forward strand.
GAGAACATCAAAGAAGAAGTGAGCTTTTCCTGGTAGTTAATTTAATCCCATCGAATTCTGTACTCGTTCTGTTACATCCTCGATTTGGCAGAATAGGGTGCATAAAAAAGACTTCTCCAAATTAACGGCTTAAAAATATCAGAATTTCACTTTCAACCAAATCGCGAAAATTGCGCTAACGCTTTTGATTTGTTTCACATGGATTCACCGTATTCCGTTTGGTCTTCGCAGGCAAACACAGCCTTTCAGAAGCAGAAGTATACAACGGCGATAAACTTGTACAACAAGGCTATAGCTTGGTGCCCTCACGGAGCTGTGCTCTACGCAAATAGAGCTGCATCCTTTATGAAGCGTGCCTGGTAACTATCCATATCTTAATGTTTTCAATAACCGTTCAACATGTTCATAAACGCCTCGTTTCAGGGATGGCGACATCTATGCAGCTCTTCAGGACTGTCAAACGACAATTGTTCTCGATCCAAGACACGTCAAAGCTCATTTTAGGTGAGTACAGCAATCCATAGCTTGCACGCGCCCAAGAGGTAGAGCAGACTGTAACCCTTCTTGTATTCCATTACTTTTCATACCCAATTCTCACTCTCCAGACTAGCCAGATGTCTTTACGAACTAAACCGAGCCGCGGAAGCTCACAAAGTAATAAAAAACTTCCAGCAGAATTTTCCTGAATTTGCAACAAACTCAGCTTGTCGGGCTTTGTACAAAGACATCAAGAAAGCACTCGGCTCTGGTTCGTATCGGTATTCCAAAACTTGTCTCGTAACTTTTATTCAACATTTTATAATGCCAATTGTGTATTCTTCTCAGAGGAAACCAACCAAGAAGAAATGGACGAGGTTGAAGAAGAAGAGGACAAGGATCAGGTGGAATATCCTGTACGCCAAATTGTCTTGCAGGGTGTGTCAGCACACGAGCTGTACTGGCAACGTAACAGCGTTGATTACAATATCCGATTCTGTGGTCACTGTAATACAACGACTGACATAAAAGAGGCAAATTTCTTTGGCAGGTATGGGAGTATGAAGGCATCTACCTGTTGTCTATCAAATAATTGAAAAACGATATTTCGTTGGCTCAGCCAGACAACCAAAAGCAACTATTGTTCTGATTCATTTCATTTTTATGCAATAGCGATGGGCAGTACATTGTGGCAGGATCCGATGACGGATCTTTTTTCATATGGGACCGTGAGACAACAAATATTCTTAGAGTGCTACGCGGCGATGAAAGCATCGTTAATTGCCTTCAACCACATCCATCTTCGTGTCTCCTGGCCACTAGTGGTATCGACCCAGTTATTCGGCTGTGGAGTCCTCGGCCAGAGGTAAAACAATGAAATCAACCAAATTTGCTGTAGAGTGAGGAATCAAAATTACCGTAATCAAGAAATTCAATTGTTACAAAAAAAAGCCGAAAATGAGAGATGAGTTTCCTAGGATGAATATTACGTTTTTTTCCCTACTCATTCAGGATGGGAGCCAGAACGAGCGAGCTATAGAAAATCTGGAGGATGCAGCGTCAGCAAATCAATTGCGGATGAAGAGCAACACATTTGAATTGATGCTGTTGAATATGGGATACAGGTTTCCAGGGCAACAGGATCACAACCAGGATCAGTCAGGCGATGACGGAGATGATCGTGAGCGACCAATGAGTCCATCACAGACGTCACAACCGCTTAATTGCCGCCAGAGTTAAGAGATGAAGCACAGGCAGTCGGATGAGAGTAATAAGAATGAAAGAGGAATAAGGTTGTTGTATAATTTGTTTGAATTATAATAATATACAAATTACAGAGTTTTATCACGATTCTTTCGCGGCATTTGTTGTTTATTTCGTGTTCATATTTTTAATGAGAATATTACGGCTGTAACACCCATCTCTTCGTTTAATGATTAATTATTTAAATAAATTAACTACAAGTTTGTACTCTGTGGTGGCCGCACTCGGCCGTCCCAAATGTACACAAGAATACTTTGTCTTCTCGGAGATTGGAGAAAAACATTCTTTATGCGAAAAAATACGCACTGTGCATGAGGATGCCTGTCGATCTTGGCCGTGCATAAAGCCGGTGACATAATTTATGCTAATAATTGATATTTTTTCAGAAGCTGTAAAATTCATTTGTCCATAAAGCCTCGATGCTTTTATGAAGATCAAAATTAATGACGCCGAGGTACACATAGTAGACCGATAATCTAACTAGCGACCACTGTCTCTCCAACGAAACCAACCACCTCGACAGCGACGTTTTACACAACTTCTGCTTCTCGTCGTATACTGAATGGACACAGCATTTCGACATTTCTATGAATGCAGACATTCTGGAAAAGAAATACAGTAATTGAGATATCAAAGACGCTCCAATCTCCTGACCTGAAATAAGGATATCCGTAATCCTTACACATGCTTAGGAGTTTTGATGGAATTACCTGGCCTGAGTTTTGAGAGTGTGTTCTATGCCCCGCATCAGATCATTGGTTTTTAAAACAAGGAGCATTTGCCTATTAACTCGTTCGAGCACTTCGCTAATTTGGGGTAAAACGTTGGGAAGTTCCTCCTGAAAAGCGTCTCTCTGAAAGATTAAAAAATCGGTGGTAAAATTGATCCGATAGATTGGTAGAATAACAAATCAGCAATCAAATCCATATCACATACCTCGCTATCGGTGAACTTCGTCTTTTGAATACCCGCCATTATTGTATCCCAACTTCGCCCAGATACCATGCAAACAAGTAGTCCGTACAGATCGCCGACGCCAAGAGTCTCTGCGTATTTCCGCATCTGTACTCTGTCACCGTTCAATATTGCGAGCCACAGCTTGGCATACTCCCACCGGAATTGATCAGAAAGTGTCTGGAACAGGGAATGAAACGGAAGATAGGACAACATATTTAGGACATATGACGACAGAGTCAAGTGGCGCTTACCGCGTATAAGCCGTGATCCAGCAGCACAATTTCTGCCTCGTGATCCTTGTTTCTTATCAGGATATTTCCGGGGTGAGGATCGGAGTGGACGAAACCGTCAACAAATATCATACGACTATAGAGCCGTCCGAGTTTACCGCTAACTTCGTACGGGTTCACGTTATGCTCCTTAAGGTAGTTGACGTCGTTAACGTGCCCACCTTCGAGAAATTCCATTGTCAGAACTCTAGATGACGATAACTCCCAGAATATGTTTGGAACCTGAGGATGAAATTTGTGAAAAAACAGTCGATATTGGAGCGCACTGAGAAAATTTTTGAAGAAAAAATGGCAAGTTTCTACCTTCAGCCAATGGAAATCCTTGAAGAGACTCTTGACCTTCTCTGCATTTCTTCCTTCAAGGGTGAAGTCTAGTTCCTGAGGTATATTTTTTTTTGATTCATCCACTATCCAGTCAAACTTAAAGTCTGGGAAGACCCACGACGTTATCTTCACGAGAGCTGCCATTGTCTTGATGTCGATGTAAGAGTTGGACTTTACAGCTCTGAAAAGATCAATGTCGATAATGAAAATTAAGATCGCTAAACTCATTCGTTACATTCTTAATTTTTCTCACCTGTGCTGCACCTTTACCGCAACCAATCTTCCATCGCGAAGCACGGCTTTATGAACTTGGGCAAGACTGGCCGTACCCAAGGGAACAGGTTCAATCGATTCAAATATTTCATAAGCCTAAAACAGATGCAAGAGATGTTTATACCTGTTAGAAAAGCATTAAATAAGCATTAAATACGCATATTCTACTCACGTCCTTTTTGAAATCCTCTTCTATCACAATCAGGACATCGGAAAAGGAAGACTGGGGAGCTGAGCTGTGTAATATTCTCAGCGTATTTACGTATTCAGTAGGCAGCAGATAATCCAGTGCTCCAATGTGTTGCCCCACCTGTATAACAGAACTAGCGTTATAATCGCTGTTGCATTGCTGCTAAATACTTGGTGCTCACCTTAATGTAGACACCCTTGTTAGCACAACAGAGATCCAGAAGTTTTTGAGCACCGTATAGATGGACTTGAGATTTAAGCTTTGCATACTCAGGAGACTCTTTGTCAAGTTTGCCTGAATAGAGCTTTTTTTTGTAATGTGTTCCAATTTGAAAAACCTGGAACAATGAAAATCTAGAATTATGATTATGACTATTCCTGTTCTCAAAAAGAATGATATCGCACAGCCACATATTCTGGCTAAACTTTGAAGGGTTTAAACCTTTGGAAATAGATTCTCCTAAAGATGGAGGACGTGTTAAAAATTTGTTGTTACTGCTATACGTTACAGCATCTTTTTTTCTACTTTATACAAGCATTCGATAGTTTTAATTCAAAATCAAACGCGAAGAAAAAAACATTAGATACCTAAACTGAGGAGAAAGTTAGAAATATTTACGCACTCGGAATTCCTTCAAGACCTCTACATTTGAATTTAACGGATCGGAATTTCTGTTTCAGGCATACATTACAATTACAAATACTTCCATAGATTTCATACAAGATATTCCACTAATTGCTAGTACCGTAAGGATCAAGTACTCCGTTTCTTTCCCACAATATTCCGTGACACCCTTTCCCGCGCATTGGCGCGCATACCAATCATACTTACGGTAAGTGCAGCTCTCGTAAGTCGAACGACGCCGATCGCCCCCACATCGTATTCATTGGCCCTGAGCGAGGCTAGAGTGCCGATAACAGCGCCCCCGGTGGCAGTGAGGGTAACTAAGCGGCGCATAGACATGACTCTGGTTCTGAAATTGAAAGCGACGCATGCGCACGGTGACGTATTTAGGAAACGAGATATGCACGTGGACCAGAATCAGAGGGGAAAAGGCGAGTCGAGGGATTGACAATTGGCTATCGAATAAAATTACCTCAACATTACAGCTCTGTGTTAATTGTTTCAGAAGCACACTACGACGTTCTTTTTCTGGCCGGAACGTTCCTCAACTGTGACGAACTCGACGACACACGGCATAACTATGAAAACTTTCCTCAAACTTGACTTTCCCCGCCGCCCTGTTCTAACCCCCCCCACCGAATTTCACTTGTGATGCAACTGTGTCGAGAAACGACTCATCGCCGAACCGCGTCTATAAATCTATACATATTTCATTTCTATGTCAGTGGTGCCAACGCTTGGACATTGGCCTTGAAATTCCGTACTTGGTGCTGGAAAAACTCGACAGATGACACTTGCACAAACTTGAATTTAGAGATACTGTATGTGTGTACTTGAATTAAAATAAATTAAGAACCTCTTTTTTGGCGGGGTAAAAATTTCCTCATTGAGAGTTGAAGAGGTTCTTAAGTTTGATAATCATTAACATCAGTTTTGATTTAAGATGAGACAAAGATTTCCAATTTGTTCCTGATTATGTTATAATGATCATACATTAAGGGGAGAATACAATCGCAGTAGATATGTAGAAGAATATATATTATATATTTAAATGAATGTATATTCAGTTATCTATATTTATAATCAATAATGATAATAATAATAATACACGTAAGAAGTTCTCATTTGTGAAAAGATAAATCATCATATGTTTTTCTTGTCTTGCTTATCATGAAGATCAATAAGTTTTTATCGGACTTAGAAAACATCAAATTGATAAGAATGACTGTGTGTTACACCTTACAGACAGCAAAAGGCCCATACAATATGCACATAAGAATTTTTCGCCTTATAAATAACAATACAATATCCTATAATAAAGTATAAAAAATATTCTGGTCGCTGAGAAACATTTGCTGTTCTCCATGCCTGTTACGCTTCAATCTTTAACCAGTCCTTTGGTTCTCTCAGAACGCTCATAAGTTTATCTTCTTCTGAGCCTTGTTCTGGCTTGTGCATGTATTGCCATTTCTGTATAAAACGAAACATTACTTTCCTGAGCAAGTTGCCACAAATTGCCAATCTACATCTACATCTAAATAATAAAATTTTACACTTACCGCACTTAGGGGTAATGACATAAGTATGCTCTCTATTCGAGCACCAGGAGTGAGAAGCCCAAATTTAGTCCCTCTGTCATATACCAGGTTGAATTCAACATACCTCCCTCTTCTCAAAAGCTGCCACTGGCGTTCGGCATACCCATACCCATCATTTTTATGCTTCTGAACTTGAAACGTTGAAAAATAAAGATGAGAGATTTCTCTGTGATTTTATTAAGACAAACCCAAAGAAAGCACACTTATGTTCTCTGCATTGCATATTGACGTACCCAGAGGTATATACGATGGAATTACAGCTTCCGCGCATGAGCTCACAAACCGAAAAGCATCCTCCTGATTTGGCTCATCGAGATCATCGAAAAATATTCCGCCGATACCTCGCCTCTCGCCACGATGAGGTATGAAGAAGTAATCGTCACACCATTTCTTAAACTTTGAATAATATGACTTGTTGCTCACGTCACAGGCAGTCTTGAGCGCTTTGTGAAAGTGGACGGCATCAGACTCGTTTAGATAGTATGGTGTGAGGTCAGTTCCACCACCAAACCACCACTGTAAAAATATCCTGTTATATTCGAAATGGAACCAAATTCACACTTTCATAATTTGCTCTTACTTCAACTGATCCATCGGTATTTGTCACTTCGAAGTATCGGTAGTTGAAGTGAATTGTTGGAACATAAGGATTTCGCGGATGAATAACGGCGCTGACTCCAGTAGCAAAGAATGGAAGAGGACCTCCTTCAGAGAGCTTCTTTCCTCTGTATAACGGATTGTTATGTTTAGATATCTTTTCTTCAATATCACAGTAGCCGGCTACAACTATAACTACCTTGCTCTCATCTGCTTGATGGCTTCGGTCGGCAGGTTTCCATGGACTACTGAAATATTAACTCCAGCTTTTTCAAAGACCTGCCCATCTTCCAGGACACACGATACACCTCCACCTCCTTCTTTTCTTACCCAACGATCGATTCTGAACTTAGATCCATCCTGTTCTTCTGTCTCTAAAGCCCGGCAAAAATCTGCCTATCGAAAGAGTTGAGTAAGATCTACGGGATTCCTTCGGCCAAGGTTTTCTCAATTTTATTATGTTCGAGATGCTACTTTTATTATTCTCCACGATCACTCATTTCATTCTGCAACTGTATATGTAAAATCATTTTGACTTTGCCAGATTAGATACATTTTTTTACATACACAATTGCAGAAAAAGTCAAATTAATACTGAGGTGTCATGAAAAATTATCATACAAGCCAAAACGCAAGCAAAAAGAAACCTAGTGACTCAGAAACTTTTTTCTCTAAATCAGACAAAGTGCTGGAATATTTTCTTCAAACGCTTAAATCATCTTTGCAGTAAGTTCTTGTTTTCACAGTAAATGATATCTCGAAGGGACTTAAATGAAATCCTGGTTCTAATCTGTACTAGAATTTCACCTGGATTTTCATTATTAGAAGCTCCATCCTAGCCTGCATATTCGTACGATGCTTCTCTAGCTTGTCCATATTACTGACTGGTTCAGCCATAAACTTTTCAATTTCCACACCATCCAACAAATCCCTCGAGGGACTGAAAATGGAAAACATTCCTGCCAGTACTCCGGCGGCCTGCATAGATCTGCTGGAGGAAAAAACACAGTTTATCAAATCCACGTCCAGAAATCGTTAATTGATAAATAGTAAAATACTAGTAATCGCTAAGCAGTAAATTCTAGATTATCCAAAAGTTTGGAAATAAACAAATTTCTGTGATTATGTTAACATTACAAAATTCATACTCATAATTAGCAAGTCACCGTACTTGACAATTCCAAGCTTGCATTCTTCTCGCCGACCATAGTTGACGACAAATCGAAGTCTGTACCAAGTCTTGAGGCAAACGTTGAATACCATGATCAAGCCTAGATCAATATATTGATTTTTGGTCGCACCGGTTGTAATCAAGTCCCAGGTATTTTGGAGTCACGAATATCCCTGATATGAACTGAAAAATAATTATTATTTACATTATCTAATCCAGATAACATAACCCCGTCTAACACGTTGACGATATGGAACCGGCAGCGCAGGCGCAGTGATATACTCTTTGGGTAAAATCAAGAAACGGTTTCTTTCCATCTACCAGGAGATAGATCGAATTCTTAGAAACCGAAGATGAACGTGCTGGGTTGAGTCGGTCAATTTGAATGCATTAATTGGTGTCGGTAAGTAAGAAACACTGACTACAAACAGATATAACTTTCTATCTCGAGAAACGTTGAAATTTTGATTTCTAGGAGATCCCAGTTGTCTTCTTTGATTTCCCAAGGGTTCAATTGACCTGGAAAGGGTCGTACAGATCCATTCTGAGATGAAGAAGTTTGCTCTTAAAATGGCGAAAGATGTAATCAAGGCTGACCCTTTTGGTTGAAGCTTATCTTCGTAACTCCTCTGTTGTTAGCCCTACGATCTTTTGAATGTCTTTCTCGCGTTCCTGGGGGTCCAATTAGTGGGAACTGGGTCCTTCAAAACGATTCTGAGATAGAAAATTTCCGAACTCTGAAACTCGTAAAAAAGCACGGCTAACCGCTTTGGATTTTTCAGTCAAAATTTGGCCGATTTGGAAAAGTATTAGAAGTGACTTTGTAATGCACTATATCGACGTAATTTCGCGAGAGGAATCGACTATGCACAGTCCAAATACGCTGCGAGCAACGTATCAAGAGTTACGGCCAAAAAATGAAATATTTTCTTTGTAATTCCTCTGCTGTTGGTCTCACGATATTTTCGATGTCTTTTTTGCATTCCTGAGGGTCTAGTTAGTCGGAAAAGGGTCCTGCAAAACGATTCCCAGACGGAAAGTTTGGAGCTCCAAAAATCGCAAAAAAGGAAGGCTAACCCCTTTGGATTTTTTCAGTCAAAATTTGGCCGATTTCAAAAAGTATTAAGAGTGACTTTGTCATGCACTATATCGACGTAATTTTGCGAGAGGAATCGACTGCACGCAGTCCGAATACGCTGCGAGCAACGTATCAAGAGTTACGGCCAAAAAATGAAAAATTTTCTTTGTAATTTCTCTGCTGTTGGTCTCACGATATTTTCGATGTCTTTTTCGCATTCCTGAGGGTCAAATTAGTCGGAAAAGGGTCCTGCAAAACGATTCCCAGACGAAAAGTTTTGGAGCTCCAAAAATCGCAAAAAAGCAAGGCTAACCCCTTTGGATTTTTTCAGTCAAAATTTGGCCGATTTTAAAAAGTATTAAAAGTGACTTTGTGATGCACTATATCGACGTAATTTTGCGAGAGGAATCGACTGCGCGCAGTCCGAATACGCTGCGAGCAACGTATCAAGAGTTACGGCCAAAAAATGAAAAATTTTCTTTGTAATTTCTCTGCTGTTGGTCTCACGATATTTTCGATGTCTTTTTCGCATTCCTGAGGGTCAAATTAGTCGGAAAAGGGTCCTGCAAAACGATTCCCAGACGAAAAGTTTTGGAGCTCCAAAAATCGCAAAAAAGCAAGGCTAACCCCTTTGGATTTTTTCAGTCAAAATTTGGCCGATTTTAAAAAGTATTAAAAGTGACTTTGTGATGCACTATATCGACGTAATTTTGCGAGAGGAATCGACTGCGCGCAGTCCGAATACGCTGCGAGCAACGTATCAAGAGTTACGGCCAAAAAATGAAAAATTTTCTTTGTAATTCCTCTGCTGTTGGTCTCACGATATTTTTGATGTCTTTTTCGCATTCCTGAGGGTCAAATTAGTCGGAAAAGGGTCCTGCAAAACGATTCCCAGACGAAAAGTTTTGGAGCTATAAAAATCGCAAAAAAGCAAGGCTAACCCCTTTGGATTTTTTCAGTCTATTTATAACAGATTTCGGAAAATACTGGAATCGATTTGTTCATACCCTATTTCGACGTAATTTTGCGAAAGGATTTCATTGCGCACAGTCATGACACACTGCAAGCAATGAAACCGAACTCACCGCTGAAAAACATCAAATTTGCACTGGGTTTTCATAGAGATGGAGAACAAAAATTACAAACTCATAACTACAAAGTTTCAGTTTCCGTTTATTTATCATGTCTTAGTCATAGTACAAGTGATCAGGTGTCAGTGTATACTACTCTACCAAGTTTCTAAATAGTATGATATAATATCTTATTCTAATACATTGTACTGATAATGATATATTATACCAAAAATTATTATAATATCATATAATATATTGGTGCTACTATTTCATGTAATCTGGATTAAAATGAATAATAAATAAATTTCTCCGTATTTTCTGCGTATCTTCTCAGCTATTGGTCCTATTATTCTTTGAATGCCTTCCTCACAATCCATAGGATTCAATTAGCATAGAATTAAAGAGTCGTTTGAGTCGATTCCGAAACGGCAAGTCTTTCGCTCGGAAAAGAACGAAGGCTGACCCCTTTGGATTTTTTCAGTCGAAATTCGGCCGATTATGAGAAATATTTAGAGTAACTTCGAGATGCACTATATCGACGTAATTTTGCGAGAGGAATCGACTGCGCACAGTCCGAATACGCTGCGAGCAACGTATCAAGAGTTACGACCAAAAAATGAAAAATTTTCTTTGTAATTCCTCTGCTGTTGGTCTCAAGATATTTTCGATGTCTTTTTCGCATTCCTGAGGGTCAAATTAGTCGGAAAAGGGTCCTGCAAAACGATTCCCAGACGAAAAGTTTTGGAGCTCCAAAAATCGCAGAAAAGCAAGGCTTACCCCTTTGGATTTTTTCAGTCAAAATTTGGCCGATTTCAAAAAGTATTGAAAGTGACTTTGTGATGCACTATATCGACGTCATTTTGCGAGAGGAATCGACTGCGCACAGTCCGAATACGCTGCGAGCAACGTATCAAGAGTTACGGCCAAAAAATGGAAAATTTTCTTTGTAATTTCTCTGCTGTTGGTCTCACGATATTTTCGATGTCTTTTTCGCATTCCTGAGGGTCAAATTAGTCGGAAAAGGGTCCTGCAAAACGATTCCCAGACGAAAAGTTTTGGAGCTATAAAAATCGCAAAAAAGCAAGGCTAACCCCTTTGGATTTTTTCAGTCAAAATTTGGCCGATTTCAAAAAGTATTAAAAGTGACTTTGTCATGCACTATATCGACGTAATTTTGCGAGAGGAATCGACTGCACGCAGTCCGAATACGCTGCGAGCAACGTATCAAGAGTTACGGCCAAAAAATGAAAAATTTTCTTTGTAATTTCTCTGCTGTTGGTCTCACGATATTTTCGATGTCTTTTTCGCATTCCTGAGGGTCAAATTAGTCGGAAAAGGGTCCTGCAAAACGATTCCCAGACGAAAAGTTTTGGAGCTCCAAAAATCGCAAAAAAGCAAGGCTAACCCCTTTGGATTTTTTCAGTCAAAATTTGGCCGATTTTAAAAAGTATTAAAAGTGACTTTGTCATGCACTATATCGACGTAATTTTGCGAGAGGAATCGACTGCACGCAGTCCGAATACGCTGCGAGCAACGTATCAAGAGTTACGGCCAAAAAATGAAAAATTTTCTTTGTAATTCCTCTGCTGTTGGTCTCACGATATTTTCGATGTCTTTTTCGCATTCCTGAGGGTCAAATTAGTCGGAAAAGGGTCCTGCAAAACGATTCCCAGACGAAAAGTTTTGGAGCTCCAAAAATCGCAAAAAAGCAAGGCTTACCCCTTTGGATTTTTTCAGTCAAAATTTGGCCGATTTCAAAAAGTATTAAAAGTGACTTTGTGATGCACTATATCGACGTAATTTTGCGAGAGGAATCGACTGCGCGCAGTCCGAATACGCTGCGAGCAACGTATCAAGAGTTACGGCCAAAAACTGAAAATTTTTTTTTGTAATTCCTCTGCTGTTGGTCTCACGATATTTTCGATGTCTTTTTCGCATTCCTGAGGGTCAAATTAGTCGGAAAAGGGTCCTGCAAAACGATTCCCAGACGAAAAGTTTTGGAGCTATAAAAATCGCAAAAAAGCAAGGCTAACCCCTTTGGATTTTTTCAGTCTATTTATAACAGATTTCGGAAAATACTGGAATCGATTTGTTCATACCCTATTTCGACGTAATTTTGCGAAAGGATTTCATTGCGCACAGTCATGACACACTGCAAGCAATGAAACCGAACTCACCGCTGAAAAACATCAAATTTGCACTGGGTTTTCATAGAGATGGAGAACAAAAATTACAAACTCATAACTACAAAGTTTCAGTTTCCGTTTATTTATCATGTCTTAGTCATAGTACAAGTGATCAGGTGTCAGTGTATACTACTCTACCAAGTTTCTAAATAGTATGATATAATATCTTATTCTAATACATTGTACTGATAATGATATATTATACCAAAAATTATTATAATATCATATAATATATTGGTGCTACTATTTCATGTAATCTGGATTAAAATGAATAATAAATAAATTTCTCCGTATTTTCTGCGTATCTTCTCAGCTATTGGTCCTATTATTCTTTGAATGCCTTCCTCACAATCCATAGGATTCAATTAGCATAGAATTAAAGAGTCGTTTGAGTCGATTCCGAAACGGCAAGTCTTTCGCTCGGAAAAGAACGAAGGCTGACCCCTTTGGATTTTTTCAGTCGAAATTCGGCCGATTATGAGAAATATTTAGAGTAACTTCGAGATGCACTATATCGACGTAATTTTGCGAGAGGAATCGACTGCGCACAGTCCGAATACGCTGCGAGCAACGTATCAAGAGTTACGACCAAAAAATGAAAAATTTTCTTTGTAATTCCTCTGCTGTTGGTCTCAAGATATTTTCGATGTCTTTTTCGCATTCCTGAGGGTCAAATTAGTCGGAAAAGGGTCCTGCAAAACGATTCCCAGACGAAAAGTTTTGGAGCTCCAAAAATCGCAGAAAAGCAAGGCTTACCCCTTTGGATTTTTTCAGTCAAAATTTGGCCGATTTCAAAAAGTATTGAAAGTGACTTTGTGATGCACTATATCGACGTCATTTTGCGAGAGGAATCGACTGCGCACAGTCCGAATACGCTGCGAGCAACGTATCAAGAGTTACGGCCAAAAAATGGAAAATTTTCTTTGTAATTTCTCTGCTGTTGGTCTCACGATATTTTCGATGTCTTTTTCGCATTCCTGAGGGTCAAATTAGTCGGAAAAGGGTCCTGCAAAACGATTCCCAGACGAAAAGTTTTGGAGCTATAAAAATCGCAAAAAAGCAAGGCTAACCCCTTTGGATTTTTTCAGTCAAAATTTGGCCGATTTCAAAAAGTATTAAAAGTGACTTTGTCATGCACTATATCGACGTAATTTTGCGAGAGGAATCGACTGCACGCAGTCCGAATACGCTGCGAGCAACGTATCAAGAGTTACGGCCAAAAAATGAAAAATTTTCTTTGTAATTTCTCTGCTGTTGGTCTCACGATATTTTCGATGTCTTTTTCGCATTCCTGAGGGTCAAATTAGTCGGAAAAGGGTCCTGCAAAACGATTCCCAGACGAAAAGTTTTGGAGCTCCAAAAATCGCAAAAAAGCAAGGCTAACCCCTTTGGATTTTTTCAGTCAAAATTTGGCCGATTTCAAAAAGTATTAAAAGTGACTTTGTCATGCACTATATCGACGTAATTTTGCGAGAGGAATCGACTGCACGCAGTCCGAATACGCTGCGAGCAACGTATCAAGAGTTACGGCCAAAAAATGAAAAATTTTCTTTGTAAATTCTGTGCTGTTGGTCTCACGATATTTTTGATGTCTTTTTCGCATTCCTGAGGGTCAAATTAGTCGGAAAAGGGTCCTGCAAAACGATTCCCAGACGAAAAGTTTTGGAGCTCCAAAAATCGCAAAAAAGCAAGGCTAACCCCTTTGGATTTTTTCAGTCAAAATTTGGCCGATTTCAAAAAGTATTAAAAGTGACTTTGTCATGCACTATATCGACGTAATTTTGCGAGAGGAATCGGCTGCACGCAGTCCGAATACGCTGCGAGCAACGTATCAAGAGTTACGGCCAAAAAATGAAAAATTTTCTTTGTAATTCCTCTGCTGTTGGTCTCACGATATTTTTGATGTCTTTTTCGCATTCCTGAGGGTCAAATTAGTCGGAAAAGGGTCCTGCAAAACGATTCCCAGACGAAAAGTTTTGGAGCTATAAAAATCGCAAAAAAGCAAGGCTAACCCCTTTGGATTTTTTCAGTCTATTTATAACAGATTTCGGAAAATACTGGAATCGATTTGTTCATACCCTATTTCGACGTAATTTTGCGAAAGGATTTCATTGCGCACAGTCATGACACACTGCAAGCAATGAAACCGAACTCACCGCTGAAAAACATCAAATTTGCACTGGGTTTTCATAGAGATGGAGAACAAAAATTACAAACTCATAACTACAAAGTTTCAGTTTCCGTTTATTTATCATGTCTTAGTCATAGTACAAGTGATCAGGTGTCAGTGTATACTACTCTACCAAGTTTCTAAATAGTATGATATAATATCTTATTCTAATACATTGTACTGATAATGATATATTATACCAAAAATTATTATAATATCATATAATATATTGGTGCTACTATTTCATGTAATCTGGATTAAAATCAATCATAAATAAATTTCTCCGTATTTTCTGCGTATCTTCTCAGCTATTGGTCCTATTATTTTTTGAATGCCTTCCTCACAATCCATAGGATTCAATTAGCATAGAATTAAAGAGTCGTTTGAGTCGATTCCGAAACGGCAAGTCTTTCGCTCGGAAAAGAACGAAGGCTGACCCCTTTGGATTTTTTCAGTCGAAATTCGGCCGATTATGAGAAATATTTAGAGTAACTTCGAGATGCACTATATCGACGTAATTTTGCGAGAGGAATCGACTGCGCACAGTCCGAATACGCTGCGAGCAACGTATCAAGAGTTACGACCAAAAAATGAAAAATTTTCTTTGTAATTCCTCTGCTGTTGGTCTCAAGATATTTTCGATGTCTTTTTCGCATTCCTGAGGGTCAAATTAGTCGGAAAAGGGTCCTGCAAAACGATTCCCAGACGAAAAGTTTTGGAGCTCCAAAAATCGCAGAAAAGCAAGGCTTACCCCTTTGGATTTTTTCAGTCAAAATTTGGCCGATTTCAAAAAGTATTGAAAGTGACTTTGTGATGCACTATATCGACGTCATTTTGCGAGAGGAATCGACTGCGCACAGTCCGAATACGCTGCGAGCAACGTATCAAGAGTTACGGCCAAAAAATGGAAAATTTTCTTTGTAATTTCTCTGCTGTTGGTCTCACGATATTTTCGATGTCTTTTTCGCATTCCTGAGGGTCAAATTAGTCGAAAAAGGGTCCTGCAAAACGATTCCCAGACGAAAAGTTTTGGAGCTCCAAAAATCGCAAAAAAGCAAGGCTAACCCCTTTGGATTTTTTCAGTCAAAATTTGGCCGATTTCAAAAAGTATTAAAAGTGACTTTGTCATGCACTATATCGACGTAATTTTGCGAGAGGAATCGACTGCACGCAGTCCGAATACGCTGCGAGCAACGTATCAAGAGTTACGGCCAAAAAATGAAAAATTTTCTTTGTAATTTCTCTGCTGTTGGTCTCACGATATTTTCGATGTCTTTTTCGCATTCCTGAGGGTCAAATTAGTCGGAAAAGGGTCCTGCAAAACGATTCCCAGACGTAAAGTTTTGGAGCTCCAAAAATCGCAAAAAAGCAAGGCTAACCCCTTTGGATTTTTTCAGTCAAAATTTGGCCGATTTCAAAAAGTATTAAAAGTGACTTTGTCATGCACCATATCGACGTAATTTTGCGAGAGGAATCGACTGCACGCAGTCCGAATACGCTGCGAGCAACGTATCAAGAGTTACGGCCAAAAAATGAAAAATTTTCTTTGTAATTTCTCTGCTGTTGGTCTCACGATATTTTCGATGTCTTTTTCGCATTCCTGAGGGTCAAATTAGTCGGAAAAGGGTCCTGCAAAACGATTCCCAGACGAAAAGTTTTGGAGCTATAAAAATCGCAAAAAAGCAAGGCTAACCCCTTTGGATTTTTTCAGTCAAAATTTGGCCGATTTCAAAAAGTATTAAAAGTGACTTTGTCATGCACTATATCGACGTAATTTTGCGAGAGGAATCGACTGCACGCAGTCCGAATACGCTGCGAGCAACGTATCAAGAGTTACGGCCAAAAAATGAAAAATTTTCTTTGTAATTTCTCTGCTGTTGGTCTCACGATATTTTCGATGTCTTTTTCGCATTCCTGAGGGTCAAATTAGTCGGAAAAGGGTCCTGCAAAACGATTCCCAGACGAAAAGTTTTGGAGCTCCAAAAATCGCAAAAAAGCAAGGCTAACCCCTTTGGATTTTTTCAGTCAAAATTTGGCCGATTTCAAAAAGTATTAAAAGTGACTTTGTCATGCACTATATCGACGTAATTTTGCGAGAGGAATCGACTGCACGCAGTCCGAATACGCTGCGAGCAACGTATCAAGAGTTACGGCCAAAAAATGAAAAATTTTCTTTGTAATTCCTCTGCTGTTGGTCTCACGATATTTTCGATGTCTTTTTCGCATTCCTGAGGGTCAAATTAGTCGGAAAAGGGTCCTGCAAAACGATTCCCAGACGAAAAGTTTTGGAGCTCCAAAAATCGCAAAAAAGCAAGGCTTACCCCTTTGGATTTTTTCAGTCAAAATTTGGCCGATTTCAAAAAGTATTAAAAGTGACTTTGTGATGCACTATATCGACGTAATTTTGCGAGAGGAATCGACTGCGCGCAGTCCGAATACGCTGCGAGCAACGTATCAAGAGTTACGGCCAAAAACTGAAAATTTTTTTTTGTAATTCCTCTGCTGTTGGTCTCACGATATTTTCGATGTCTTTTTCGCATTCCTGAGGGTCAAATTAGTCGGAAAAGGGTCCTGCAAAACGATTCCCAGACGAAAAGTTTTGGAGCTATAAAAATCGCAAAAAAGCAAGGCTAACCCCTTTGGATTTTTTCAGTCTATTTATAACAGATTTCGGAAAATACTGGAATCGATTTGTTCATACCCTATTTCGACGTAATTTTGCGAAAGGATTTCATTGCGCACAGTCATGACACACTGCAAGCAATGAAACCGAACTCACCGCTGAAAAACATCAAATTTGCACTGGGTTTTCATAGAGATGGAGAACAAAAATTACAAACTCATAACTACAAAGTTTCAGTTTCCGTTTATTTATCATGTCTTAGTCATAGTACAAGTGATCAGGTGTCAGTGTATACTACTCTACCAAGTTTCTAAATAGTATGATATAATATCTTATTCTAATACATTGTACTGATAATGATATATTATACCAAAAATTATTATAATATCATATAATATATTGGTGCTACTATTTCATGTAATCTGGATTAAAATGAATAATAAATAAATTTCTCCGTATTTTCTGCGTATCTTCTCAGCTATTGGTCCTATTATTCTTTGAATGCCTTCCTCACAATCCATAGGATTCAATTAGCATAGAATTAAAGAGTCGTTTGAGTCGATTCCGAAACGGCAAGTCTTTCGCTCGGAAAAGAACGAAGGCTGACCCCTTTGGATTTTTTCAGTCGAAATTCGGCCGATTATGAGAAATATTTAGAGTAACTTCGAGATGCACTATATCGACGTAATTTTGAGAGAGGAATCGACTGCGCACAGTCCGAATACGCTGCGAGCAACGTATCAAGAGTTACGACCAAAAAATGAAAAATTTTCTTTGTAATTCCTCTGCTGTTGGTCTCACGATATTTTCGATGTCTTTTTCGCATTCCTGAGGGTCAAATTAGTCGGAAAAGGGTCCTGCAAAACGATTCCCAGACGAAAAGTTTTGGAGCTCCAAAAATCGCAAAAAAGCAAGGCTAACCCCTTTGGATTTTTTCAGTCAAAATTTGGCTGATTTCAAAAAGTATTAAAAGTGACTTTGTCATGCACTATATCGACGTAATTTTGCGAGAGGAATCGACTGCACGCAGTCCGAATACGCTGCGAGCAACGTATCAAGAGTTACGGCCAAAAAATGAAAAATTTTCTTTGTAATTCCTCTGCTGTTGGTCTCACGATATTTTCGATGTCTTTTTCGCATTCCTGAGGGTCAAATTAGTCGGAAAAGGGTCCTGCAAAACGATTCCCAGACGAAAAGTTTTGGAGCTCCAAAAATCGCAAAAAAGCAAGGCTTACCCCTTTGGATTTTTTCAGTCAAAATTTGGCCGATTTCAAAAAGTATTAAAAGTGACTTTGTGATGCACTATATCGACGTAATTTTGCGAGAGGAATCGACTGCGCGCAGTCCGAATACGCTGCGAGCAACGTATCAAGAGTTACGGCCAAAAACTGAAAATTTTTTTTTGTAATTCCTCTGCTGTTGGTCTCACGATATTTTCGATGTCTTTTTCGCATTCCTGAGGGTCAAATTAGTCGGAAAAGGGTCCTGCAAAACGATTCCCAGACGAAAAGTTTTGGAGCTATAAAAATCGCAAAAAAGCAAGGCTAACCCCTTTGGATTTTTTCAGTCAAAATTTGGCCGATTTCAAAAAGTATTAAAAGTGACTTTGTCATGCACTATATCGACGTAATTTTGCGAGAGGAATCGACTGCACGCAGTCCGAATACGCTGCGAGCAACGTATCAAGAGTTACGGCCAAAAAATGAAAAATTTTCTTTGTAATTTCTCTGCTGTTGGTCTCACGATATTTTCGATGTCTTTTTCGCATTCCTGAGGGTCAAATTAGTCGGAAAAGGGTCCTGCAAAACGATTCCCAGACGAAAAGTTTTGGAGCTCCAAAAATCGCAAAAAAGCAAGGCTAACCCCTTTGGATTTTTTCAGTCAAAATTTGGCCGATTTTAAAAAGTATTAAAAGTGACTTTGTCATGCACTATATCGACGTAATTTTGCGAGAGGAATCGACTGCACGCAGTCCGAATACGCTGCGAGCAACGTATCAAGAGTTACGGCCAAAAAATGAAAAATTTTCTTTGTAATTCCTCTGCTGTTGGTCTCACGATATTTTCGATGTCTTTTTCGCATTCCTGAGGGTCAAATTAGTCGGAAAAGGGTCCTGCAAAACGATTCCCAGACGAAAAGTTTTGGAGCTCCAAAAATCGCAAAAAAGCAAGGCTTACCCCTTTGGATTTTTTCAGTCAAAATTTGGCCGATTTCAAAAAGTATTAAAAGTGACTTTGTGATGCACTATATCGACGTAATTTTGCGAGAGGAATCGACTGCGCGCAGTCCGAATACGCTGCGAGCAACGTATCAAGAGTTACGGCCAAAAACTGAAAATTTTTTTTTGTAATTCCTCTGCTGTTGGTCTCACGATATTTTCGATGTCTTTTTCGCATTCCTGAGGGTCAAATTAGTCGGAAAAGGGTCCTGCAAAACGATTCCCAGACGAAAAGTTTTGGAGCTATAAAAATCGCAAAAAAGCAAGGCTAACCCCTTTGGATTTTTTCAGTCTATTTATAACAGATTTCGGAAAATACTGGAATCGATTTGTTCATACCCTATTTCGACGTAATTTTGCGAAAGGATTTCATTGCGCACAGTCATGACACACTGCAAGCAATGAAACCGAACTCACCGCTGAAAAACATCAAATTTGCACTGGGTTTTCATAGAGATGGAGAACAAAAATTACAAACTCATAACTACAAAGTTTCAGTTTCCGTTTATTTATCATGTCTTAGTCATAGTACAAGTGATCAGGTGTCAGTGTATACTACTCTACCAAGTTTCTAAATAGTATGATATAATATCTTATTCTAATACATTGTACTGATAATGATATATTATACCAAAAATTATTATAATATCATATAATATATTGGTGCTACTATTTCATGTAATCTGGATTAAAATGAATAATAAATAAATTTCTCCGTATTTTCTGCGTATCTTCTCAGCTATTGGTCCTATTATTCTTTGAATGCCTTCCTCACAATCCATAGGATTCAATTAGCATAGAATTAAAGAGTCGTTTGAGTCGATTCCGAAACGGCAAGTCTTTCGCTCGGAAAAGAACGAAGGCTGACCCCTTTGGATTTTTTCAGTCGAAATTCGGCCGATTATGAGAAATATTTAGAGTAACTTCGAGATGCACTATATCGACGTAATTTTGCGAGAGGAATCGACTGCGCACAGTCCGAATACGCTGCGAGCAACGTATCAAGAGTTACGACCAAAAAATGAAAAATTTTCTTTGTAATTCCTCTGCTGTTGGTCTCAAGATATTTTCGATGTCTTTTTCGCATTCCTGAGGGTCAAATTAGTCGGAAAAGGGTCCTGCAAAACGATTCCCAGACGAAAAGTTTTGGAGCTCCAAAAATCGCAGAAAAGCAAGGCTTACCCCTTTGGATTTTTTCAGTCAAAATTTGGCCGATTTCAAAAAGTATTGAAAGTGACTTTGTGATGCACTATATCGACGTCATTTTGCGAGAGGAATCGACTGCGCACAGTCCGAATACGCTGCGAGCAACGTATCAAGAGTTACGGCCAAAAAATGGAAAATTTTCTTTGTAATTTCTCTGCTGTTGGTCTCACGATATTTTCGATGTCTTTTTCGCATTCCTGAGGGTCAAATTAGTCGGAAAAGGGTCCTGCAAAACGATTCCCAGACGAAAAGTTTTGGAGCTATAAAAATCGCAAAAAAGCAAGGCTAACCCCTTTGGATTTTTTCAGTCAAAATTTGGCCGATTTCAAAAAGTATTAAAAGTGACTTTGTCATACACTATATCGACGTAATTTTGCGAGAGGAATCGACTGCACGCAGTCCGAATACGCTGCGAGCAACGTATCAAGAGTTACGGCCAAAAAATGAAAAATTTTCTTTGTAATTTCTCTGCTGTTGGTCTCACGATATTTTCGATGTCTTTTTCGCATTCCTGAGGGTCAAATTAGTCGGAAAAGGGTCCTGCAAAACGATTCCCAGACGAAAAGTTTTGGAGCTCCAAAAATCGCAAAAAAGCAAGGCTAACCCCTTTGGATTTTTTCAGTCAAAATTTGGCCGATTTCAAAAAGTATTAAAAGTGACTTTGTCATGCACTATATCGACGTAATTTTGCGAGAGGAATCGACTGCACGCAGTCCGAATACGCTGCGAGCAACGTATCAAGAGTTACGGCCAAAAAATGAAAAATTTTCTTTGTAAATTCTGTGCTGTTGGTCTCACGATATTTTTGATGTCTTTTTCGCATTCCTGAGGGTCAAATTAGTCGGAAAAGGGTCCTGCAAAACGATTCCCAGACGAAAAGTTTTGGAGCTCCAAAAATCGCAAAAAAGCAAGGCTAACCCCTTTGGATTTTTTCAGTCAAAATTTGGCCGATTTCAAAAAGTATTAAAAGTGACTTTGTCATGCACTATATCGACGTAATTTTGCGAGAGGAATCGGCTGCACGCAGTCCGAATACGCTGCGAGCAACGTATCAAGAGTTACGGCCAAAAAATGAAAAATTTTCTTTGTAATTCCTCTGCTGTTGGTCTCACGATATTTTTGATGTCTTTTTCGCATTCCTGAGGGTCAAATTAGTCGGAAAAGGGTCCTGCAAAACGATTCCCAGACGAAAAGTTTTGGAGCTATAAAAATCGCAAAAAAGCAAGGCTAACCCCTTTGGATTTTTTCAGTCTATTTATAACAGATTTCGGAAAATACTGGAATCGATTTGTTCATACCCTATTTCGACGTAATTTTGCGAAAGGATTTCATTGCGCACAGTCATGACACACTGCAAGCAATGAAACCGAACTCACCGCTGAAAAACATCAAATTTGCACTGGGTTTTCATAGAGATGGAGAACAAAAATTACAAACTCATAACTACAAAGTTTCAGTTTCCGTTTATTTATCATGTCTTAGTCATAGTACAAGTGATCAGGTGTCAGTGTATACTACTCTACCAAGTTTCTAAATAGTATGATATAATATCTTATTCTAATACATTGTACTGATAATGATATATTATACCAAAAATTATTATAATATCATATAATATATTGGTGCTACTATTTCATGTAATCTGGATTAAAATCAATCATAAATAAATTTCTCCGTATTTTCTGCGTATCTTCTCAGCTATTGGTCCTATTATTTTTTGAATGCCTTCCTCACAATCCATAGGATTCAATTAGCATAGAATTAAAGAGTCGTTTGAGTCGATTCCGAAACGGCAAGTCTTTCGCTCGGAAAAGAACGAAGGCTGACCCCTTTGGATTTTTTCAGTCGAAATTCGGCCGATTATGAGAAATATTTAGAGTAACTTCGAGATGCACTATATCGACGTAATTTTGCGAGAGGAATCGACTGCGCACAGTCCGAATACGCTGCGAGCAACGTATCAAGAGTTACGACCAAAAAATGAAAAATTTTCTTTGTAATTCCTCTGCTGTTGGTCTCAAGATATTTTCGATGTCTTTTTCGCATTCCTGAGGGTCAAATTAGTCGGAAAAGGGTCCTGCAAAACGATTCCCAGACGAAAAGTTTTGGAGCTCCAAAAATCGCAGAAAAGCAAGGCTTACCCCTTTGGATTTTTTCAGTCAAAATTTGGCCGATTTCAAAAAGTATTGAAAGTGACTTTGTGATGCACTATATCGACGTCATTTTGCGAGAGGAATCGACTGCGCACAGTCCGAATACGCTGCGAGCAACGTATCAAGAGTTACGGCCAAAAAATGGAAAATTTTCTTTGTAATTTCTCTGCTGTTGGTCTCACGATATTTTCGATGTCTTTTTCGCATTCCTGAGGGTCAAATTAGTCGAAAAAGGGTCCTGCAAAACGATTCCCAGACGAAAAGTTTTGGAGCTCCAAAAATCGCAAAAAAGCAAGGCTAACCCCTTTGGATTTTTTCAGTCAAAATTTGGCCGATTTCAAAAAGTATTAAAAGTGACTTTGTCATGCACTATATCGACGTAATTTTGCGAGAGGAATCGACTGCACGCAGTCCGAATACGCTGCGAGCAACGTATCAAGAGTTACGGCCAAAAAATGAAAAATTTTCTTTGTAATTTCTCTGCTGTTGGTCTCACGATATTTTCGATGTCTTTTTCGCATTCCTGAGGGTCAAATTAGTCGGAAAAGGGTCCTGCAAAACGATTCCCAGACGTAAAGTTTTGGAGCTCCAAAAATCGCAAAAAAGCAAGGCTAACCCCTTTGGATTTTTTCAGTCAAAATTTGGCCGATTTCAAAAAGTATTAAAAGTGACTTTGTCATGCACCATATCGACGTAATTTTGCGAGAGGAATCGACTG
The DNA here is from genome assembly GCF_021155765.1 of Diprion similis. Lineage (NCBI taxonomy): Eukaryota > Metazoa > Arthropoda > Insecta > Hymenoptera > Diprionidae > Diprion > Diprion similis. The sequence goes on from NC_060114.1 coordinate 19,572,131, forward strand.
CACGCAGTCCGAATACGCTGCGAGCAACGTATCAAGAGTTACGGCCAAAAAATGAAAAATTTTCTTTGTAATTTCTCTGCTGTTGGTCTCACGATATTTTCGATGTCTTTTTCGCATTCCTGAGGGTCAAATTAGTCGGAAAAGGGTCCTGCAAAACGATTCCCAGACGAAAAGTTTTGGAGCTATAAAAATCGCAAAAAAGCAAGGCTAACCCCTTTGGATTTTTTCAGTCAAAATTTGGCCGATTTCAAAAAGTATTAAAAGTGACTTTGTCATGCACTATATCGACGTAATTTTGCGAGAGGAATCGACTGCACGCAGTCCGAATACGCTGCGAGCAACGTATCAAGAGTTACGGCCAAAAAATGAAAAATTTTCTTTGTAATTTCTCTGCTGTTGGTCTCACGATATTTTCGATGTCTTTTTCGCATTCCTGAGGGTCAAATTAGTCGGAAAAGGGTCCTGCAAAACGATTCCCAGACGAAAAGTTTTGGAGCTCCAAAAATCGCAAAAAAGCAAGGCTAACCCCTTTGGATTTTTTCAGTCAAAATTTGGCCGATTTCAAAAAGTATTAAAAGTGACTTTGTCATGCACTATATCGACGTAATTTTGCGAGAGGAATCGACTGCACGCAGTCCGAATACGCTGCGAGCAACGTATCAAGAGTTACGGCCAAAAAATGAAAAATTTTCTTTGTAATTCCTCTGCTGTTGGTCTCACGATATTTTCGATGTCTTTTTCGCATTCCTGAGGGTCAAATTAGTCGGAAAAGGGTCCTGCAAAACGATTCCCAGACGAAAAGTTTTGGAGCTCCAAAAATCGCAAAAAAGCAAGGCTTACCCCTTTGGATTTTTTCAGTCAAAATTTGGCCGATTTCAAAAAGTATTAAAAGTGACTTTGTGATGCACTATATCGACGTAATTTTGCGAGAGGAATCGACTGCGCGCAGTCCGAATACGCTGCGAGCAACGTATCAAGAGTTACGGCCAAAAACTGAAAATTTTTTTTTGTAATTCCTCTGCTGTTGGTCTCACGATATTTTCGATGTCTTTTTCGCATTCCTGAGGGTCAAATTAGTCGGAAAAGGGTCCTGCAAAACGATTCCCAGACGAAAAGTTTTGGAGCTATAAAAATCGCAAAAAAGCAAGGCTAACCCCTTTGGATTTTTTCAGTCTATTTATAACAGATTTCGGAAAATACTGGAATCGATTTGTTCATACCCTATTTCGACGTAATTTTGCGAAAGGATTTCATTGCGCACAGTCATGACACACTGCAAGCAATGAAACCGAACTCACCGCTGAAAAACATCAAATTTGCACTGGGTTTTCATAGAGATGGAGAACAAAAATTACAAACTCATAACTACAAAGTTTCAGTTTCCGTTTATTTATCATGTCTTAGTCATAGTACAAGTGATCAGGTGTCAGTGTATACTACTCTACCAAGTTTCTAAATAGTATGATATAATATCTTATTCTAATACATTGTACTGATAATGATATATTATACCAAAAATTATTATAATATCATATAATATATTGGTGCTACTATTTCATGTAATCTGGATTAAAATGAATAATAAATAAATTTCTCCGTATTTTCTGCGTATCTTCTCAGCTATTGGTCCTATTATTCTTTGAATGCCTTCCTCACAATCCATAGGATTCAATTAGCATAGAATTAAAGAGTCGTTTGAGTCGATTCCGAAACGGCAAGTCTTTCGCTCGGAAAAGAACGAAGGCTGACCCCTTTGGATTTTTTCAGTCGAAATTCGGCCGATTATGAGAAATATTTAGAGTAACTTCGAGATGCACTATATCGACGTAATTTTGCGAGAGGAATCGACTGCGCACAGTCCGAATACGCTGCGAGCAACGTATCAAGAGTTACGACCAAAAAATGAAAAATTTTCTTTGTAATTCCTCTGCTGTTGGTCTCAAGATATTTTCGATGTCTTTTTCGCATTCCTGAGGGTCAAATTAGTCGGAAAAGGGTCCTGCAAAACGATTCCCAGACGAAAAGTTTTGGAGCTCCAAAAATCGCAGAAAAGCAAGGCTTACCCCTTTGGATTTTTTCAGTCAAAATTTGGCCGATTTCAAAAAGTATTGAAAGTGACTTTGTGATGCACTATATCGACGTCATTTTGCGAGAGGAATCGACTGCGCACAGTCCGAATACGCTGCGAGCAACGTATCAAGAGTTACGGCCAAAAAATGGAAAATTTTCTTTGTAATTTCTCTGCTGTTGGTCTCACGATATTTTCGATGTCTTTTTCGCATTCCTGAGGGTCAAATTAGTCGAAAAAGGGTCCTGCAAAACGATTCCCAGACGAAAAGTTTTGGAGCTCCAAAAATCGCAAAAAAGCAAGGCTAACCCCTTTGGATTTTTTCAGTCAAAATTTGGCCGATTTCAAAAAGTATTAAAAGTGACTTTGTCATGCACTATATCGACGTAATTTTGCGAGAGGAATCGACTGCACGCAGTCCGAATACGCTGCGAGCAACGTATCAAGAGTTACGGCCAAAAAATGAAAAATTTTCTTTGTAATTCCTCTGCTGTTGGTCTCACGATATTTTCAATGTCTTTTTCGCATTCCTGAGGGTCAAATTAGTCGGAAAAGGGTCCTGCAAAACGATTCCCAGACGAAAAGTTTTGGAGCTATAAAAATCGCAAAAAAGCAAGGCTAACCCCTTTGGATTTTTTCAGTCAAAATTTGGCCGATTTCAAAAAGTATTAAAAGTGACTTTGTCATGCACTATATCGACGTAATTTTGCGAGAGGAATCGACTGCACGCAGTCCGAATACGCTGCGAGCAACGTATCAAGAGTTACGGCCAAAAAATGAAAAATTTTCTTTGTAATTTCTCTGCTGTTGGTCTCACGATATTTTCGATGTCTTTTTCGCATTCCTGAGGGTCAAATTAGTCGGAAAAGGGTCCTGCAAAACGATTCCCAGACGAAAAGTTTTGGAGCTCCAAAAATCGCAAAAAAGCAAGGCTAACCCCTTTGGATTTTTTCAGTCAAAATTTGGCCGATTTCAAAAAGTATTAAAAGTGACTTTGTCATGCACTATATCGACGTAATTTTGCGAGAGGAATCGACTGCACGCAGTCCGAATACGCTGCGAGCAACGTATCAAGAGTTACGGCCAAAAAATGAAAAATTTTCTTTGTAATTCCTCTGCTGTTGGTCTCACGATATTTTCGATGTCTTTTTCGCATTCCTGAGGGTCAAATTAGTCGGAAAAGGGTCCTGCAAAACGATTCCCAGACGAAAAGTTTTGGAGCTCCAAAAATCGCAAAAAAGCAAGGCTTACCCCTTTGGATTTTTTCAGTCAAAATTTGGCCGATTTCAAAAAGTATTAAAAGTGACTTTGTGATGCACTATATCGACGTAATTTTGCGAGAGGAATCGACTGCGCGCAGTCCGAATACGCTGCGAGCAACGTATCAAGAGTTACGGCCAAAAACTGAAAATTTTTTTTTGTAATTCCTCTGCTGTTGGTCTCACGATATTTTCGATGTCTTTTTCGCATTCCTGAGGGTCAAATTAGTCGGAAAAGGGTCCTGCAAAACGATTCCCAGACGAAAAGTTTTGGAGCTATAAAAATCGCAAAAAAGCAAGGCTAACCCCTTTGGATTTTTTCAGTCTATTTATAACAGATTTCGGAAAATACTGGAATCGATTTGTTCATACCCTATTTCGACGTAATTTTGCGAAAGGATTTCATTGCGCACAGTCATGACACACTGCAAGCAATGAAACCGAACTCACCGCTGAAAAACATCAAATTTGCACTGGGTTTTCATAGAGATGGAGAACAAAAATTACAAACTCATAACTACAAAGTTTCAGTTTCCGTTTATTTATCATGTCTTAGTCATAGTACAAGTGATCAGGTGTCAGTGTATACTACTCTACCAAGTTTCTAAATAGTATGATATAATATCTTATTCTAATACATTGTACTGATAATGATATATTATACCAAAAATTATTATAATATCATATAATATATTGGTGCTACTATTTCATGTAATCTGGATTAAAATCAATCATAAATAAATTTCTCCGTATTTTCTGCGTATCTTCTCAGCTATTGGTCCTATTATTTTTTGAATGCCTTCCTCACAATCCATAGGATTCAATTAGCATAGAATTAAAGAGTCGTTTGAGTCGATTCCGAAACGGCAAGTCTTTCGCTCGGAAAAGAACGAAGGCTGACCCCTTTGGATTTTTTCAGTCGAAATTCGGCCGATTATGAGAAATATTTAGAGTAACTTCGAGATGCACTATATCGACGTAATTTTGCGAGAGGAATCGACTGCGCACAGTCCGAATACGCTGCGAGCAACGTATCAAGAGTTACGACCAAAAAATGAAAAATTTTCTTTGTAATTCCTCTGCTGTTGGTCTCAAGATATTTTCGATGTCTTTTTCGCATTCCTGAGGGTCAAATTAGTCGGAAAAGGGTCCTGCAAAACGATTCCCAGACGAAAAGTTTTGGAGCTCCAAAAATCGCAGAAAAGCAAGGCTTACCCCTTTGGATTTTTTCAGTCAAAATTTGGCCGATTTCAAAAAGTATTGAAAGTGACTTTGTGATGCACTATATCGACGTCATTTTGCGAGAGGAATCGACTGCGCACAGTCCGAATACGCTGCGAGCAACGTATCAAGAGTTACGGCCAAAAAATGGAAAATTTTCTTTGTAATTTCTCTGCTGTTGGTCTCACGATATTTTCGATGTCTTTTTCGCATTCCTGAGGGTCAAATTAGTCGAAAAAGGGTCCTGCAAAACGATTCCCAGACGAAAAGTTTTGGAGCTCCAAAAATCGCAAAAAAGCAAGGCTAACCCCTTTGGATTTTTTCAGTCAAAATTTGGCCGATTTCAAAAAGTATTAAAAGTGACTTTGTCATGCACTATATCGACGTAATTTTGCGAGAGGAATCGACTGCACGCAGTCCGAATACGCTGCGAGCAACGTATCAAGAGTTACGGCCAAAAAATGAAAAATTTTCTTTGTAATTTCTCTGCTGTTGGTCTCACGATATTTTCGATGTCTTTTTCGCATTCCTGAGGGTCAAATTAGTCGGAAAAGGGTCCTGCAAAACGATTCCCAGACGTAAAGTTTTGGAGCTCCAAAAATCGCAAAAAAGCAAGGCTAACCCCTTTGGATTTTTTCAGTCAAAATTTGGCCGATTTCAAAAAGTATTAAAAGTGACTTTGTCATGCACCATATCGACGTAATTTTGCGAGAGGAATCGACTGCACGCAGTCCGAATACGCTGCGAGCAACGTATCAAGAGTTACGGCCAAAAAATGAAAAATTTTCTTTGTAATTTCTCTGCTGTTGGTCTCACGATATTTTCGATGTCTTTTTCGCATTCCTGAGGGTCAAATTAGTCGGAAAAGGGTCCTGCAAAACGATTCCCAGACGAAAAGTTTTGGAGCTATAAAAATCGCAAAAAAGCAAGGCTAACCCCTTTGGATTTTTTCAGTCAAAATTTGGCCGATTTCAAAAAGTATTAAAAGTGACTTTGTCATGCACTATATCGACGTAATTTTGCGAGAGGAATCGACTGCACGCAGTCCGAATACGCTGCGAGCAACGTATCAAGAGTTACGGCCAAAAAATGAAAAATTTTCTTTGTAATTTCTCTGCTGTTGGTCTCACGATATTTTCGATGTCTTTTTCGCATTCCTGAGGGTCAAATTAGTCGGAAAAGGGTCCTGCAAAACGATTCCCAGACGAAAAGTTTTGGAGCTCCAAAAATCGCAAAAAAGCAAGGCTAACCCCTTTGGATTTTTTCAGTCAAAATTTGGCCGATTTCAAAAAGTATTAAAAGTGACTTTGTCATGCACTATATCGACGTAATTTTGCGAGAGGAATCGACTGCACGCAGTCCGAATACGCTGCGAGCAACGTATCAAGAGTTACGGCCAAAAAATGAAAAATTTTCTTTGTAATTCCTCTGCTGTTGGTCTCACGATATTTTCGATGTCTTTTTCGCATTCCTGAGGGTCAAATTAGTCGGAAAAGGGTCCTGCAAAACGATTCCCAGACGAAAAGTTTTGGAGCTCCAAAAATCGCAAAAAAGCAAGGCTTACCCCTTTGGATTTTTTCAGTCAAAATTTGGCCGATTTCAAAAAGTATTAAAAGTGACTTTGTGATGCACTATATCGACGTAATTTTGCGAGAGGAATCGACTGCGCGCAGTCCGAATACGCTGCGAGCAACGTATCAAGAGTTACGGCCAAAAACTGAAAATTTTTTTTTGTAATTCCTCTGCTGTTGGTCTCACGATATTTTCGATGTCTTTTTCGCATTCCTGAGGGTCAAATTAGTCGGAAAAGGGTCCTGCAAAACGATTCCCAGACGAAAAGTTTTGGAGCTATAAAAATCGCAAAAAAGCAAGGCTAACCCCTTTGGATTTTTTCAGTCTATTTATAACAGATTTCGGAAAATACTGGAATCGATTTGTTCATACCCTATTTCGACGTAATTTTGCGAAAGGATTTCATTGCGCACAGTCATGACACACTGCAAGCAATGAAACCGAACTCACCGCTGAAAAACATCAAATTTGCACTGGGTTTTCATAGAGATGGAGAACAAAAATTACAAACTCATAACTACAAAGTTTCAGTTTCCGTTTATTTATCATGTCTTAGTCATAGTACAAGTGATCAGGTGTCAGTGTATACTACTCTACCAAGTTTCTAAATAGTATGATATAATATCTTATTCTAATACATTGTACTGATAATGATATATTATACCAAAAATTATTATAATATCATATAATATATTGGTGCTACTATTTCATGTAATCTGGATTAAAATGAATAATAAATAAATTTCTCCGTATTTTCTGCGTATCTTCTCAGCTATTGGTCCTATTATTCTTTGAATGCCTTCCTCACAATCCATAGGATTCAATTAGCATAGAATTAAAGAGTCGTTTGAGTCGATTCCGAAACGGCAAGTCTTTCGCTCGGAAAAGAACGAAGGCTGACCCCTTTGGATTTTTTCAGTCGAAATTCGGCCGATTATGAGAAATATTTAGAGTAACTTCGAGATGCACTATATCGACGTAATTTTGCGAGAGGAATCGACTGCGCACAGTCCGAATACGCTGCGAGCAACGTATCAAGAGTTACGACCAAAAAATGAAAAATTTTCTTTGTAATTCCTCTGCTGTTGGTCTCAAGATATTTTCGATGTCTTTTTCGCATTCCTGAGGGTCAAATTAGTCGGAAAAGGGTCCTGCAAAACGATTCCCAGACGAAAAGTTTTGGAGCTCCAAAAATCGCAGAAAAGCAAGGCTTACCCCTTTGGATTTTTTCAGTCAAAATTTGGCCGATTTCAAAAAGTATTGAAAGTGACTTTGTGATGCACTATATCGACGTCATTTTGCGAGAGGAATCGACTGCGCACAGTCCGAATACGCTGCGAGCAACGTATCAAGAGTTACGGCCAAAAAATGGAAAATTTTCTTTGTAATTTCTCTGCTGTTGGTCTCACGATATTTTCGATGTCTTTTTCGCATTCCTGAGGGTCAAATTAGTCGAAAAAGGGTCCTGCAAAACGATTCCCAGACGAAAAGTTTTGGAGCTCCAAAAATCGCAAAAAAGCAAGGCTAACCCCTTTGGATTTTTTCAGTCAAAATTTGGCCGATTTCAAAAAGTATTAAAAGTGACTTTGTCATGCACTATATCGACGTAATTTTGCGAGAGGAATCGACTGCACGCAGTCCGAATACGCTGCGAGCAACGTATCAAGAGTTACGGCCAAAAAATGAAAAATTTTCTTTGTAATTCCTCTGCTGTTGGTCTCACGATATTTTCAATGTCTTTTTCGCATTCCTGAGGGTCAAATTAGTCGGAAAAGGGTCCTGCAAAACGATTCCCAGACGAAAAGTTTTGGAGCTATAAAAATCGCAAAAAAGCAAGGCTAACCCCTTTGGATTTTTTCAGTCAAAATTTGGCCGATTTCAAAAAGTATTAAAAGTGACTTTGTCATGCACTATATCGACGTAATTTTGCGAGAGGAATCGACTGCACGCAGTCCGAATACGCTGCGAGCAACGTATCAAGAGTTACGGCCAAAAAATGAAAAATTTTCTTTGTAATTTCTCTGCTGTTGGTCTCACGATATTTTCGATGTCTTTTTCGCATTCCTGAGGGTCAAATTAGTCGGAAAAGGGTCCTGCAAAACGATTCCCAGACGAAAAGTTTTGGAGCTATAAAAATCGCAAAAAAGCAAGGCTAACCCCTTTGGATTTTTTCAGTCAAAATTTGGCCGATTTCAAAAAGTATTAAAAGTGACTTTGTCATGCACTATATCGACGTAATTTTGCGAGAGGAATCGACTGCACGCAGTCCGAATACGCTGCGAGCAACGTATCAAGAGTTACGGCCAAAAAATGAAAAATTTTCTTTGTAATTTCTCTGCTGTTGGTCTCACGATATTTTCGATGTCTTTTTCGCATTCCTGAGGGTCAAATTAGTCGGAAAAGGGTCCTGCAAAACGATTCCCAGACGAAAAGTTTTGGAGCTCCAAAAATCGCAAAAAAGCAAGGCTAACCCCTTTGGATTTTTTCAGTCAAAATTTGGCCGATTTCAAAAAGTATTAAAAGTGACTTTGTCATGCACTATATCGACGTAATTTTGCGAGAGGAATCGACTGCACGCAGTCCGAATACGCTGCGAGCAACGTATCAAGAGTTACGGCCAAAAAATGAAAAATTTTCTTTGTAATTCCTCTGCTGTTGGTCTCACGATATTTTCGATGTCTTTTTCGCATTCCTGAGGGTCAAATTAGTCGGAAAAGGGTCCTGCAAAACGATTCCCAGACGAAAAGTTTTGGAGCTCCAAAAATCGCAAAAAAGCAAGGCTTACCCCTTTGGATTTTTTCAGTCAAAATTTGGCCGATTTCAAAAAGTATTAAAAGTGACTTTGTGATGCACTATATCGACGTAATTTTGCGAGAGGAATCGACTGCGCGCAGTCCGAATACGCTGCGAGCAACGTATCAAGAGTTACGGCCAAAAACTGAAAATTTTTTTTTGTAATTCCTCTGCTGTTGGTCTCACGATATTTTCGATGTCTTTTTCGCATTCCTGAGGGTCAAATTAGTCGGAAAAGGGTCCTGCAAAACGATTCCCAGACGAAAAGTTTTGGAGCTATAAAAATCGCAAAAAAGCAAGGCTAACCCCTTTGGATTTTTTCAGTCTATTTATAACAGATTTCGGAAAATACTGGAATCGATTTGTTCATACCCTATTTCGACGTAATTTTGCGAAAGGATTTCATTGCGCACAGTCATGACACACTGCAAGCAATGAAACCGAACTCACCGCTGAAAAACATCAAATTTGCACTGGGTTTTCATAGAGATGGAGAACAAAAATTACAAACTCATAACTACAAAGTTTCAGTTTCCGTTTATTTATCATGTCTTAGTCATAGTACAAGTGATCAGGTGTCAGTGTATACTACTCTACCAAGTTTCTAAATAGTATGATATAATATCTTATTCTAATACATTGTACTGATAATGATATATTATACCAAAAATTATTATAATATCATATAATATATTGGTGCTACTATTTCATGTAATCTGGATTAAAATGAATAATAAATAAATTTCTCCGTATTTTCTGCGTATCTTCTCAGCTATTGGTCCTATTATTCTTTGAATGCCTTCCTCACAATCCATAGGATTCAATTAGCATAGAATTAAAGAGTCGTTTGAGTCGATTCCGAAACGGCAAGTCTTTCGCTCGGAAAAGAACGAAGGCTGACCCCTTTGGATTTTTTCAGTCGAAATTCGGCCGATTATGAGAAATATTTAGAGTAACTTCGAGATGCACTATATCGACGTAATTTTGAGAGAGGAATCGACTGCGCACAGTCCGAATACGCTGCGAGCAACGTATCAAGAGTTACGACCAAAAAATGAAAAATTTTCTTTGTAATTCCTCTGCTGTTGGTCTCACGATATTTTCGATGTCTTTTTCGCATTCCTGAGGGTCAAATTAGTCGGAAAAGGGTCCTGCAAAACGATTCCCAGACGAAAAGTTTTGGAGCTCCAAAAATCGCAAAAAAGCAAGGCTAACCCCTTTGGATTTTTTCAGTCAAAATTTGGCTGATTTCAAAAAGTATTAAAAGTGACTTTGTCATGCACTATATCGACGTAATTTTGCGAGAGGAATCGACTGCACGCAGTCCGAATACGCTGCGAGCAACGTATCAAGAGTTACGGCCAAAAAATGAAAAATTTTCTTTGTAATTCCTCTGCTGTTGGGCTCACGATATTTTCGATGTCTTTTTCGCATTCCTGAGGGTCAAATTAGTCGGAAAAGGGTCCTGCAAAACGATTCCCAGACGAAAAGTTTTGGAGCTCCAAAAATCGCAAAAAAGCAAGGCTAACCCCTTTGGATTTTTTCAGTCAAAATTTGGCCGATTTCAAAAAGTATTAAAAGTGAATTTGTGATGCACTATATCGACGTAATTTTGCGAGAGGAATCGACTGCACGCAGTCCGAATACGCTGCGAGCAACGTATCAAGAGTTACGGCCAAAAAATGAAAAATTTTCTTTGTAAATTCTGTGCTGTTGGTCTCACGATATTTTTGATGTCTTTTTCGCATTCCTGAGGGTCAAATTAGTCGGAAAAGGGTCCTGCAAAACGATTCCCAGACGAAAAGTTTTGGAGCTCCAAAAATCGCAAAAAAGCAAGGCTAACCCCTTTGGATTTTTTCAGTCAAAATTTGGCCGATTTCAAAAAGTATTAAAAGTGAATTTGTGATGCACTATATCGACGTAATTTTGCGAGAGGAATCGACTGCACGCAGTCCGAATACGCTGCGAGCAACGTATCAAGAGTTACGGCCAAAAAATGAAAAATTTTCTTTGTAAATTCTGTGCTGTTGGTCTCACGATATTTTTGATGTCTTTTTCGCATTCCTGAGGGTCAAATTAGTCGGAAAAGGGTCCTGCAAAACGATTCCCAGACGAAAAGTTTTGGAGCTCCAAAAATCGCAAAAAAGCAAGGCTAACCCCTTTGGATTTTTTCAGTCAAAATTTGGCCGATTTCAAAAAGTATTAAAAGTGACTTTGTCATGCACTATATCGACGTAATTTTGCGAGAGGAATCGACTGCACGCAGTCCGAATACGCTGCGAGCAACGTATCAAGAGTTACGGCCAAAAAATGAAAAATTTTCTTTGTAATTCCTCTGCTGTTGGTCTCACGATATTTTTGATGTCTTTTTCGCATTCCTGAGGGTCAAATTAGTCGGAAAAGGGTCCTGCAAAACGATTCCCAGACGAAAAGTTTTGGAGCTATAAAAATCGCAAAAAAGCAAGGCTAACCCCTTTGGATTTTTTCAGTCTATTTATAACAGATTTCGGAAAATACTGGAATCGATTTGTTCATACCCTATTTCGACGTAATTTTGCGAAAGGATTTCATTGCGCACAGTCATGACACACTGCAAGCAATGAAACCGAACTCACCGCTGAAAAACATCAAATTTGCACTGGGTTTTCATAGAGATGGAGAACAAAAATTACAAACTCATAACTACAAAGTTTCAGTTTCCGTTTATTTATCATGTCTTAGTCATAGTACAAGTGATCAGGTGTCAGTGTATACTACTCTACCAAGTTTCTAAATAGTATGATATAATATCTTATTCTAATACATTGTACTGATAATGATATATTATACCAAAAATTATTATAATATCATATAATATATTGGTGCTACTATTTCATGTAATCTGGATTAAAATCAATCATAAATAAATTTCTCCGTATTTTCTGCGTATCTTCTCAGCTATTGGTCCTATTATTTTTTGAATGCCTTCCTCACAATCCATAGGATTCAATTAGCATAGAATTAAAGAGTCGTTTGAGTCGATTCCGAAACGGCAAGTCTTTCGCTCGGAAAAGAACGAAGGCTGACCCCTTTGGATTTTTTCAGTCGAAATTCGGCCGATTATGAGAAATATTTAGAGTAACTTCGAGATGCACTATATCGACGTAATTTTGCGAGAGGAATCGACTGCGCACAGTCCGAATACGCTGCGAGCAACGTATCAAGAGTTACGACCAAAAAATGAAAAATTTTCTTTGTAATTTCTCTGCTGTTGGTCTCACGATATTTTCGATGTCTTTTTCGCATTCCTGAGGGTCAAATTAGTCGGAAAAGGGTCCTGCAAAACGATTCCCAGACGAAAAGTTTTGGAGCTCCAAAAATCGCAAAAAAGCAAGGCTAACCCCTTTGGATTTTTTCAGTCAAAATTTGGCCGATTTCAAAAAGTATTAAAAGTGAATTTGTGATGCACTATATCGACGTAATTTTGCGAGAGGAATCGACTGCACGCAGTCCGAATACGCTGCGAGCAACGTATCAAGAGTTACGGCCAAAAAATGAAAAATTTTCTTTGTAATATCTCTGCTGTTGGTCTCACGATATTTTCGATGTCTTTTTCGCATTCCTGAGGGTCAAATTAGTCGGAAAAGGGTCCTGCAAAACGATTCCCAGACGAAAAGTCTTGGAGCTCCAAAAATCGCAAAAAAGCAAGGCTAACCCCTTTGGATTTTTTCAGTCAAAATTTGGCCGATTTCAAAAAGTATTAAAAGTGAATTTGTGATGCACTATATCGACGTAATTTTGCGAGAGGAATCGACTGCACGCAGTCCGAATACGCTGCGAGCAACGTATCAAGAGTTACGGCCAAAAAATGAAAAATTTTCTTTGTAATTTCTCTGCTGTTGGTCTTACGATATTTTCGATGTCTTTTTCGCATTCCTGAGGGTCAAATTAGTCGGAAAATGGTCCTGCAAAACGATTCCCAGACGAAAAGTTTTGGAGCTCCAAAAATCGCAAAAAAGCAAGGCTAACCCCTTTGGATTTTTTCAGTCAAAATTTGGCCGATTTCAAAAAGCATTAAAAGTGACTTCGTGATGCACTATATCGACGTAATTTTGCGAGAGGAATCGACTGCGCGCAGTCCGAATACCCTGCGAGCAACGTATCAAGAGTTACGGCCAAAAAATGAAAAATTTTCTCTGTAATTCCTCTGCTGTTGGTCTCACGATATTTTTGATGTCTTTCTCGCATTCCTGAGGGTACAATCAGTCGGAAAAGGGTCCTGCAAAACGATTCCCAGACGAAAAGTTTGGAGCCTCAAAAATCGCAAAAAAGGAAGGCTAACCCCTTTGGATTTTTTCAGTCAAAATTCGGCCGATTCCGAAAAATGGTTAAATTATTTCCTTTCTACACTGTATGGACGTAATTTTGCGAGAAGAATCGATCGCATGCAGTCCGAATACGCTATGAACTACTTCGTCTCGCTTATTCATTTCATCAATACGTTCTCACTCTTCTAATCAACAATCTCAGAGTATAAATTTCTGCTAATAAAAATGACAATGAGATATATTGATGTACTCACGTGGATTTCGACCACTGATTCCTCAGATTCAGACTCAATTACTTTACGAAGGGTCATAGAAACCGATTTTGAGAAAAAAAATTTTAGGCTCAAAAAGAAGGAAAGTTAACTACTGTAAATTTTTTAGTCATTCACTAGTAGAATATCGCCGTGTTTTCGCGAAAGAAAACTATTGATCGCAGTCCCATGTCGCATTTGATTAAGTTGAAAAATGTCACAGCAGAAATACGAATAAATGTGGTATGTTTGTGGCTCCTGATTTCACGATGTTCTGGATATATTTTTAGAATCATGAAAACCGAAAGGACATTAGTTTCCGTCGGTCAAGAAAATGCGTTGCGTACGGACAGTGTGGGTTCTCCGTAACGACCCGTATCCCACAGATATGCAATCAATGTGGAACACGGGAGGGCGCCTGTCCACAGTTGAGCTACCTTGAGCGCAAGACTTTCGTGTCAGTTTTCGACAGGAGAGAACTTTTAGGTTAAGTATTCAGCAGACGAGGTTATGTTTGAATCAAAAGTAACGACGTATCGTCGCAAGGAGCTGGCGTTTCGGCCGGCTTAAGGGGCGAGGACCCGGGACTGGAATGTTTTGATAATCACTGAGCTGAGCTGTGCTGGATAAATTCTCGAGGAGGGGCTTGCGATGCTTGCGAAGGGGGTCGTCACCCAGATAGCCGAACACGTCCGCGGCCTGTCCGTCGGCATCGCGGTGATACTCGCTCTTTGCTACTGCCTCCATCCTGGCAGGTTCGCATCGCATTACAGCCACATTAAAACCGAAGACATCTTTAATGAGCTCGAGAAGGCGTACCTTCCTAAGAACAACTCATGTGCCGTGAACATCAGTGGCAAGTCGTCGCGACTTCTCTACCCGCTGAACGAGGCCAAGGAGAATCCAACGGCTCTTGCAAGGCGCCTAGGAATTCTGCCAGGCGGACAATGGAAGCCCTCGAATTGCCACCCGCTCTTCAACGTAGCCATTATCCTGCCGTACAGGAACCGCAAGGCCCAGCTTACGATATTCATGAATTATATCCATCCCTTTCTTCAGGCACAGAACCTCGACTACAGAATATTTGTCGTCGAGCAAAGTCCCGGGCGCGAATTCAATCGGGCAAAATTGTTCAATGTCGGCTTCAACGAGGCGATCAAGGCCAACGATTTTCACTGCTTCATCTTTCAGGACATCGATCTGATACCCCAGAATCTCGACAACATATACGCTTGTACCAAAATGCCCAGGCACATGAGCTCTAGCGTTAATACATTCCGGTACAACTTACCCTACAACGGATTGTTCGGAGGTGCTATTGCGCTTACTCGCGAACATTTCAAACGTGCCAACGGTTTCTCCAACGTTTTTTACGGATGGGGTGGCGAAGACGACGACTTTTATAGCCGACTGCAAACTCGGGGGCTCAAGGTAATCTCGAATAAATCTAATTGTCAGACGAAGTTAAAGTTAGTAACCTTATCGTAACGAAACATTGAGCAGAAATCGTTATTTTCTTAATTTCACTATGATTTTGAAGGAACTAAGAGTTCGAAATGTGAGTGTGTGTTGTTTTGTTACGGTATACTGAATTTCAAACAATTGCGAAACGGCGATTTTTCCGCAGCATGAATCGTTCGGATAACGTTACTAACTTCGATATGATATTGTAAGTCATACTGTCTACAAATTACGTGACGTGAAAGATTCAGTTTGCTCATTTTTTACCCGAAAGACCGTTATGAACTTACCGTTGGCTGTATTTTGTCGCAATTTTCCGCAAATTTACTTAGATCTTATCCAAATTATGTAATTCAAAGATGCGGATGATGCCATTTGAACCCTTGACCAAGATCACGACCTCTAAAACCACTTTTCGATGGTAGATAAAATTAAATGAATGTATCTCTGTCACGCACTTCGTATTTGTCAACGGATATAATTGAAGAGGAGAATTGAAGCAGGCTATGAGTGCCTGCAATCAAAAATTTCGAAAAACGTAGAAAAACTGTTTTTTTCGCTGCCTATTTATTTAGCGCTTGAATTGGTTCTTTGAAAAAAAGGCACTGACGGCCTTTTTCAATTATCCAAGTAATCCTATTCCGTACCAGGTATGATACACGGATACTTTGAATAATAATTACTGATAATCTACACACAAGATACACGTAGGAAAGATAAAATACGTTCTGAATCTAGAAACTTATTTGAAGTTGACTGAAATACTGTTTTTTGTTTTCTTACCTACAGGTTTGTAGGTTTGGGCCAGATGTCGCGCAATACTACATGTTAACACACGCTAAAGAACCGCCGAGCAGTGCGAGATTCGTTAACCTCGAAACTGGGGCGCGAAGATATGATACTGATGGAATAAGTAATCTCGAGTACAGAGTGTTGACTCATCAATTACGTCCTCTGTATTCGTGGATACTAGCTGATATATAAGCTTAGCACAAATTGTTTTTTTTTTTTTTTTTTTTTTTCTGTGTTAGCATTCGAAATGTAACGTACATTCTTCATTCATTCAGCTCAATTGTCGTCACAGAAAGATTAGTTTGAATAACATATCTATGTAAAAAATGTATGTATGGTAATGTAAAGGAAATGTAATATAGTAAAGAAATTCCACATTTTACAAGCAATACGCTGCCTGTACATTTATTACGTCTGCTTATGATTTTTTTCTCCAAATACATGGATGTTTTGAAAAAACAACGAATATTGCTGACAATGGGTGTACGCGTGTAGCTGTGTATATAATAGCTAAATCGAGTTGAAGCAAAGGAATTAACATAACAGTTCATTAGGGCGTTAGTAAGAAGTAATTTTTCTTTATACACGCATCACGCATCAATTTGATACACGAATAAAAAAGTAAAATAAAGTCAAAATTTACTGCTACCATGTGATAGTTAAGATGAGCATAATTTCCTTAAATAAGCGTACACTAAAAATTCATTCAATTTCGTTTATTTCACATAATTAGTTCATGAAACGATTCTTTAAATATCAATTGGTTATCACGATAAAATTACGTTTCGGATCAATTGGCGTGTTACTGGTCATTATTGTGTATAGGCCACATAGAGGAATTTCTAGTACCGTTTAGAAGCGGCTATATAATCAACAGTGAAATATTGTAAATTGTTATTTTCTTGAAAATATGGCAAAACGAATACTAAAACCAATAGTCTTACGAGGGATTTACAATTATCAAAGGCACAGATGTTTTAAAAGCAATGAAACAAGTACGTGTAAACGACTCATGTTATGGTAACTTTTAAACAATCTTTGTATTAAAATACACGGGATTCTAAAAAAAAATGATATATAATCATCTGACTATGATTGCATAATAATTGGTCTGAGTTCTCTTTGTGTCACTACAACAATTCATTATGCTTCAAGATGTACGTAGTAAACAAAGTGGGGAAATATCACGTATAAAAAAAAAAGTTACAAAAAAGGGAGAATCAACTCTCATTCTGACGGATGAACAGTTGTATTACATTTACTGGGGAGAAGCAGTGAGCGGGAAGTGACTGTTACTGTGGCATAATGTAAAAGTTAAAAAAAAAAGAAGAAACAAATAGAATTCTCCGCGACATATCTATCGGTACCAGATACAACGCTAGGTGCATTCGAATGCGATCTAACAGTTCTATTGTTTTGCTCTGTGTAAGTGTAATGTCTTCCATCGCAGGTATCGATATTATATACACAATTTACATACATAATCGATTACCAATGTATGCATAAACATGTATGTATAATATATATTATATAATAATTGTATATAAAAGAGGAAAAATGTTTCGCGATATTTTCGGCACATATTACGTATCTGAAAGTTCCTGATACCTAGCGTACATCATTTTTTTCACACAATCTTTATACGTGTCACCGGGCAAAGCGTTATACGCGGCAGCCTTGGCACCTAGGCCAGCCGTGGGAACTCGTCTTTCAGCTTCGATGATGCTTGTTCTACCTTGGTTAGATTTTCCCAATCCCATACCCTCGCTCCATCCCATTTTTTGCAGCAGCTTATTACCAACATTGTCAGAGCCAATTCCAGCCCTGGTTGGTTCCTCATAGTTCACAGAGACTTCGTCAACTCTCGTCTTGAGATACTTCTCCTTGAGTCTGTTAGGCTGCGGTGGTTCGGGCTCTCCGTACTTCGCTCTCCTTTCTTTTGCGCGGTCCCTGTACTTGCTGTTTCTCTGCTGTGGATCGTTGGGATCGAGACCGCGAACGTGGTACCAATTCTCAAGGTTTTGTTTGTGCAAATCCGACAGCTGCTGGTGTCGCAGGAGTCCTTCTTTGCTGGGAAATTGTCTTTTGCAGAGGAGACAGGCGAGCTTGCTCCAATCGGTGTGCTGCCTCTCTTCTTGCTGCACGTCCTCGATCTCTTCCTCGGTGTCGCTTCCGCCGCCGTAAGCGGCGACAAGCCCGTTGCTTCCACTAGGATCCTCTTCCTCCTGATAAGCGGTTGCCAGATGATTCCTCTTCTCGAGAATCGCGTAACCCGCATCCGCCGCGCCGCTAAAGGCTCCCTGGTGACTCTCGCTACCAGCGTATTCCGCGCTCCAGCTCGACTTCGCGTTTTCCTTCTTCTGGTTCAAAGTCTTGGCCCACCGCTCCATGTCCTTGGCTATTTTTTTAGCTACTTTGACCTTATCCTGCTTGTTGTCCTTCTTCTTGCTCGGATCGTCCTCCTTCGAGTCTTGGCCCACACTGGTGCTCACGGATTCCTGAGTAACTGGTGTAGCTCCGCTCTCGGCACCCGGAGGCACAGCGGTTCCCGCCACTCCAGACGTACCAACAACACCCTGATAATAAAAAAATCGGAATAATGGATGGAGAAGCGATATACCACGATTGGCGTTTCTGACTCCTTCCATGCTTACCTTCGCTGGTTGATACGACAAAGACTCTGCGTCCCAGTAAAGGAACTGCTGCGTGTGGCTGTTGTAGTAGTATTGAGAATTTGGATCGTAGTACAATCCCGTGCTTGGATCGTAATAGTAGCCTGAAGGTTCGTCATAGTGATAGGTACTGACATCCGGCACAGCTAAAACGAGCATTTTCATTTATCGCATGAAAGTAATTCAAGGATACATAGGTGTCAAATGAGTGTTTAGATCATTCAAGTAGAAGAACAGCTTACAATAGACTTTGCCGTCGTTAGCATGGGCAGGAACTCTACCGCTGGCTAAGGACGTGCTGCTAGGGGCAGTTGGGGTTGGTCTGGCCTTCATTTCCTCAGCATCACCCAGTTTCCTTGACGCTTGAAGTTGCTGGATCGCTGACTGCGCCACGGCCGCCGCCGCATTAACTCTGTCAGTCTGATTCAACGACGGCAAAGTTATCGCCGATCCCTGCATTATCTGGTTCTGGTAGTACTGAGTGTAATACTGTACATAGTGCGCTTTTTGCGCCGGAGTTTTCGCGTACATATTGGCACTGTATTCTGCCAATTGTGACACATCGTCCAAAGTATACCTAAAGTAAAAAATTATTAATAAATATTACGACAAACCACTATTGTACAAAAATGAAAGGTCTTCAGATCACTTTGCCATACCTTTGTGGCTGAGCTTCGCTCGATTTCCAAGCACCAGTACTGTTCACCTGGTGCAATTTGCAGTACGTGATTTCGACTTTCCTACCATCTACCATCAAGCCTTGCTTACTCAATGCCGTGTGTAGGTACATGGCATCGACGACATTAGCCATTTCTAAATAACAAACACCACGTGACGTGTTGGTCAGGGTATCTCTACCAATTCTAATGCTCCTGATTGGTAGGGAGGAGAGGTTTTTCATTGCTTGTAATACTGAATCCTCGGTAGTCAGAACGTCCAGACCACGAAGAAGGACCGTGTTTGTTGGGTGAGGACTAATCTCGTCGCTACCCTCGCCACCTTCCTCACTCTCAGCACGGGATGCGCAACACTTGAAGCAAGTTTCACGCCTTTTAAAGTTGTGTGCTCCGCACTGTTTGAAAAGGAGAAATGTTATCCGGTGTATTAGATTGTTTCCGATGAGAGGAAAGGGTGGGCGTGAATGGAGCGGCTACATACCTTAACACAGTGCCAATCCTGCGTGTTCTTTGCAAGCGGTTTGTCCACGTGAAAATCTTTCGGTATGCTGTACTGCATGACTGCACGGTACTGGTCCTGCAGCATTAGAACGCCCTGAAACAGAGAATTTCAGTGTTATCCAATCCGATATCTTCCTCTGGCCTCCGTTCGTCCCTTAACTTGCTTCTTGCTGAAGGAACTGTGTTTCTCTACTCGCTATAAGTCTCGATTAGTCGATCACGGTAAGATGAATGGAAGAAAAACAAAAAATCCGCAGCTAAAAGTTTCTTCACGTTGCGAAATCATCGCTCACGACCCTGAATCATTCCCTCTCATCAACCGCAATTATAAAGTCATTCCAAGCTACGTAAACGTCGATTATATTTCGAATCGCGGCTATTCTATGGAAGAATATTACTTCCTCGAGGAAATAAAGAGATCAATTATTACACGACGTCTTTGTTCAACAGAATAGAAAAAAAATTGGCCAGTAACGAGACGATAGCACGGCGGTAAGCGAGGTAGGTCACCCTAGGTAAGTAAGTAGGTAATTAGATATTATGGTAGGTTGAAATAGCCTTTGATAGGTGGTCAGCCATGGCCATGGGGCGACCTAGGGCTGGTTTACCATGCCCTGCCGCCACGGGGCGTCGTTGGCACGCAAGCAACACATCGGTCGAGTACGTGGATTGAACTTCTTTCTACCTGTTTCATCTCCATCCATCGCGAGGCCTCCTGAGTCGCGTTAAACTCGACGAATGCAAAACCTCGTGAAGCACCTATACAGAGCAAATACACACAGATCCATTGTTAATCCACGTTTTTGCCTGAAGTTCTCTACTCTGAGAGGGCAGGCAATCACAGCACCGACCATTGACAGACTGATTCTCAGCTCCGAACGAAGCGTTTGTTCATTCCCCTTTTTTGCCATTTACCTGAATGATTCCAGGGCAACGTTTCACGCATCTCTAAGAAGGTCCCCCGTTTTTTAGTACACTGAGTCTTATACCAGATTGCTAATAATGATGTTTGAAAAAGAATTAAATCAAGTATCAAAAAGCAATTCTGATATTTCGACGGAGTGTGACTGCGAAGAGACCTTCTTAAATTTCAATGTCATGAATTGTTTAAAGTTCTTCCTCGATCCACGTATCCGGTGATATAGTAGTCGCAGAGTCGACAATAAAGGATCACAGTGTGTATCGACGGCGTAGCAGTAGAAAAATTGTAGGGTAAAATCTTTACCTGTATCCTTTTTCCTGATCAGCCTGATGTCCTTGGGCATGAGGCCGCAGTTGAGGATGTCCTGGCGCACCTTCAAATGCCATTATATACCAGTATAAACACATGTAATCAATTAAAAATCAGGAATAAATTCACGTCAAAGTTTTCGCAAGCCAACAATCAGTACAGGCGATACCAGTGCTAAAGCTGGTAGAAATACTCTTCTTATAAAACGAGAAGCCACAATCATTTGTTATTTTTATTGTAAAAAGTGTCTTTTGATCTGCACGCGTCGTTTGAAGAATAATTTTACAGCGATTAATAATTTCAACAATATTCAGCTTCGTCGTTAGACTAGAAATCGAATCCTGAAGTATAAGAAAACCTACGTCATTTTCAGTAATGTGCTGTGCCAATCCTCTGATCATGATAGTATTATTGGGGGACTGTGACTTGTAGTGAATGCCTTCCATCGACGAGCCATACCCACGACCATGGTCATGATCAAAGTCCATGCTCTCCCGACTATGGTCGTCATCCCTGTCTCGGTCCCTGTCTCTCTCGTCTCCTCTTTTGCCTCTCCTGTCCCTGTCGCCTCTGTCTCTGTCCCTGTCCCTGTCTCCTCTATCTCTGTCTCGGTCTCTGCGAGACCTGTCTCTCTCTCGATCTCTGTCTCGATCCCGGTCCCTGGACCGATCCCTTTCTCTGTCTCTGTCGGCAGAATCTCTGCTGTCCCTCTGCCTCCCGTAACGATCATCTCTGTCCCTGTGGTTCCTGTCCCGATCTTCTCGACTCCTGTCTCTCCTCTCACGCGAACGATCCCTGTCTCTGTCCCTGTCCCTTCCTCGGTGAGTTCTGTACTCGGGACTGCGATGATCCCTTTCTCTGTGTTCTCCCCCGCCATAGTCCGACGATCTGTGATCTCCGTAGTCCGATCTGTAGTCTCCGTAGTCAGATCCGTGACCTGAACGACGATCTGGACCATACCCTGGCTCCCAGGGGTCTAGGGTGTTCGTGTACATTGAGTCCATGACGTTGTGTTCGGCCTGCTGTGCAATGTCAAATCATGAGTCTTAAAGGTTTGGGAATTTTACATTAACTTGAATGTGAAATTGTAAAGTTAGATTCCCAGTGTTCGTTGCATTTTGTTTGAAACATTTTTCAATGACGGTTAGGAAATACAAAGAAACAAAAGAAAAATTGGAAATACTGGTATGTAGGACGTCGGAAGAGACATGAATTGAGGTGTGTACGAGGCTTTGGTTTCGGGTTCATTTGGTAATAAAAGTATGAAACTTGTGAGCCATTTGGGATAAAATTATCTCACGGATTGGATGATTTGAGTCTTCTATTTTTACGACAAACAAACCGTTCTTTTTTCAAATTATCATAACGACCAATTGCAACAGACATATATATCTTTAGCTTTCAATATTAATTGACGTTGCATGTGTACGACGGAATAATGGTCGAATACACTAATTTTTTCATCCAGTTGAGGAAGGGCAATATCGTAAATAAAATGAGGTTCTCGGTGTTTTGGAAGGTAGGATTTTTATTGGTTACTTAAAATAATTACACTAAGCCGCCGTTGGGACGACGTGGGAGAGCGCGCGGCGTGTAGCTGAACGCAATACGTATACACATAAAACGAGCCGAAGACAAGAGGATATACGTGTGAATTTCTGAATTGGACCGGGATGAGGTTGTGGATGTCGGAGGTCCGTCGGCAGCCACGCTATCGTTGGTTGTCGATGAAAATAGCAACGAATCGTGATTTCGAACGCTGCAGCAGGGTTTGAAACAAATTCAAGCCAGGCTACGCGTACGTCTACATACGTAGACGAATTTTCAGGAAGGCACTTGGCCATAGATACAACACTGCATGTGCCAGTGCACTTTGTTGCTGCCAGCCAATATTTGGCAAAGGAACGTCGAACGGACGCTTAGCCGGTTTTTTTGAACCTGTCAAGATTAGCAGTGTTTTACTCACAAATTCGGCAATCTTCGCTGAGTCACCGAGTATCACTCTTCGAATTGAAAATATTGATTTTTATCACAATGGCGTGGTTAGGGCTGTTTGGAATTCACGAAAAATATGGCCGTGCGAGCCTCCGATTACTGAGGATGGCTGTCAACTAGAGAAGAACTTTAACTGCAGCCGTTTCTTCGAATTTACTTGACAGATGGCGCTACGACGCAGTTTCCTCGCTGTTGGCTGCACTGCGTACTTCGATATGTCAACGGTTATTTCAAACCGGCGCAAAGAATCGTTGATAAAACAAAGGAACTTAAAATGCATAGTTGTTAAGAATCGGCTATCTAAAAATACTGCTTATTTTTAGGTATTCTTTCAAGTGTATTTGTGTTTCAAACAGTTTTGTACACTTACTCGGCTTACGCAGTGCAAACCAAAGCCATAAGTTACAGGGAATTAGAGGCAGCGTAAGGATTCGAACTTTTCTTTCCTTGCTGTGATAATTAGCTTTCCCAACTTTTAGCTTACCCCTAATACTGTAACTTATGGGTTTAAGCCCGTCGCGTACTCCACCGTAAGTATATATTTCTTCTGAATGTGCTAGAACGAAAAGAAACTAACTGCAAAGATGTTTATTTTCACGGTCTTGATACTGAAAAATTCAGAAGGAGGAACAAATAATTTTACAACGAATCTTGGAATCGTGAAATTATGAATATAACGATACCAACGCTACAAAAATTCAATGAGCTGTTTTTCATGCGTTTCTTACGTAATTTGGTATCACATCGCTTGACGATGCAGCTACTGTGATCACGTGTTATTTTTATATTATTAACAATTAGTTTCAATGACCGCAGCTGTAATGGGAGACGGGATTGTATGAAATGCCAACTTCGATGATAGACATATATTATATTTGAAAAACAAAATATCGTTTCATAGTTGCATATTATACACAGATACAGTAGTTATTAATAATTATATCACCCTGCCGTCGGCCACGAAATTATACCGTACAATAAAGTGAGCCAATTGGCTCGTTTATTTATTCAAACCTTAGTAGTTCCACTTTTCAGTACGCGTGGAAGTAGAATTATGTATTTAACAAAAATAGAGATAATTAGAATTACATAACGATTTTTCTGGATCCTGTGGCTAATTAGTTGCTGTAAGATAAAAAATTAACGGTAGAGAAATTCTTTGAATTTGCCGTCGCTGTAGCACGATAGTCGGATGCTATAATTATTTACATTGTCTTTGTTTAACACTACGTTATTGAATATGCATAGTGCAACTCTATTACCTTAATCCTATTACTGATTAAATCTCAGAACAATTATTTCCGTCTCAACTACTTAATATAGTGATTGATACAGAAAGTGATTTCGATGTCCAATCACAAAAAGTTGTCTTAAAGACCTATCAATCGATATTTTCCTACTACAGTCACTGATGACGTTTCCGTAGTAATCTTAGCACTCACTTCAACACTTTTTCTTCCTTCTCAAGATAGACTTTTCTAGACTCGACCGGATACGAATCGTCAACTTATAGTTCAGAACAATATTGCAGAGTTAGAAACGTTATTTATTTGAGCAGCCATAACGACTTCCGGTTTTCGCTAAATAATCATGAATAAATCGAATGGACTCAGTACACATTTTTGAATTTATTGTCATCGACAAGTACATACTAAGCGCAGGGATATTCTCATCATGCATCTGAGAATATTATTTTTTAAATATTTTTGATTAACAATAATCGATTGTAGAAGTAACAATTCAACTAACAGAGACATTTAATCAGTCGAAATTTAGGATAGTTTTGTTTAGATTTATTCATCAAAGATTTCATTATTCGATTATTTCTTTAATAGGTATAATAGATAAATATATAATAGCAATTAAAATGACTGGGGATATGTAGATTATTTAGATTAACGTTAAGTTTAGTTAATCGTTATACAATTAATAGTTTTCAGCGTTGCCATTAGCGTATAAGAGGATAGATGTTCTTCGCAATTTCACGAATCAAACATCATGTATAATGTCAACTGTTTTTTTTTCTGCAGCTTGTATTATAGTAATATAACCTCTTTCTTGATATGTCATAGGTATAATAGATGATAAAGTACAGAGTGACAAAATGTCGGTTTTAGCCATTAGTAGAAAGGCCTGTACAGTGTGTTACCAAATAAGTAGGGCATTCGTTGGGCTAACTGTCAAGTAATCTTCCATAAATCGGATAAAACAAACGAAACGCGGCCCAGCGTGCTGAGATACTCAGTCGGTAATACTCTGTAAAATTGATTGTATCTTGATTATAGTTATAGAATTGCGAATCCAATGATAATAGATGATGTTTTTAAAGTCAGTTTCTGGGCAGAAATATTTACTGTACTAAATGGCGGAATAATTATACATGTGTATGTGTGTGTGTGTGTGTGTGTGTGTGTAGTTAGATTCCAAATACTTAAAGTGCATGTATAGGTATGCAGTGTAGTCATACAGGTAAAACCTATATATGTATATCATCCAAGCGGTTATTGTCTACACCTTTCCAAAACACTTCAAATTACTTGCTAAGACACTGTACGTTTCCCACCGGAAGAATACACTCTGCATCATAATTATACTCCATACTCATCTTACAACCTTTCCTAGCAATATTATTACAACGTTAATTTACCATTAATATTAATTATTGTCAATGCTTCGGCTTGTATTTTTCTACAATTCTTAGTGGCTCGCGTATTTCAGTTCGACTACAATTAACATTGCTAAAAGGATAAAAAAAAAAAGTGTACTTAGTCGTTCCTCAATTCTGGATATGTTTCTCGGTTTCAACATCCTCCAACGTAAGATTAAGATATGTATAATATACCGAATCGAACTGAACTTGTGTGGTCTGAATTCGGTTAAACCGTGGTGTAAACTCGAAATTTTCACTCGTCAAATTGCCCTTTGCCAATAAGAATCGCAGAAAATGACCTGAATAAATGCACATGCAGTCAGTAGGCTTAATTTTTAATTACAGTATGTACCTAAAATACCGCGCGTGTGTATGTACGCGTGTACACGACGAAAATACAGTCGGCTTCGAAACAGATGAAAAGATTTTCCTCTTCTCATTTTCTTCTCATTTTCTTACAAGAATTGTTTTACCATTTTGTTGTTGCGATACTATATTAAAGCACGTGACATTCTCATCATGAAAAGCAAATCGAGGTACGGAAATTGGCCTGAACAATAATTGTTTTCGATTGAAATCGGTTCGAGGGTGGCGTGGTCACGCATACAATCACCAGAGCGAAATTACAAGATTATAACCGAATGAACGTCAGGATTTGCAGCTAATTGAATGATTAGGGGGAATCAATATTCACAATTGAAGCTTAAGGACCGTACCTTAAAGTACCGATCCTTTGAAGAATTCACTAAAATTGATATAATAGTCAATAATAACTAATTGCAAATATTTTAAACTTTTAAATTCAATTTTTCAAATGAAAAAACAAAGTGTTAAAAAAAATTGCATGCATTCTCGCCTGTGATTAGTCAACCCGTGTAATTGATCGAGAGATTATTCAGTATAATACATGTAAATTATATGTAGACGAATGCATATGAATAGACTCATGGTAATTCCTTTAGATATAATTCCAGCTTATATTCAAAGTTCGATAACAGGCCGGAAAATGACTAATTAAAGCATAGGTTGAACGGAGGGTTAACTAATTGATTGGCCATATGCATGGCTGCGATCTAGAATCTAGGATTGAAACCAACCCCGAACTTTAGAGTATATCGGTAATTCAGACTGGAGACTGTCTACTAGACTCCGTATTGATTGCGAATTAATTAGCTGCATTGCTTTGACGTATGGTTATTAATATATCATATGATCGAACACGTTTACGCTATAGATATATGTATGTATATATTTATAATTATATAATTATAATAATATAGTAGATCTCTTATAAAATTAATAATTCTTTTTTCTTCCTTTCTTTTTTTATTAATTAATCCTGTTTCTTTGAAATCAACATAATTTTCCGCCTTTCTTTTTGCTTGTTGCTATTGTTTTTGTGTTGTTTCTTTTTTCTTCGTTCATTTCCTTTTTTATCTTATTCCGTCAATGGATGCATAATAATTACATGTCATTGGTATTTTTTATAAATGATCAGTAATTGATTTCAACATCTGACACGAAAGGACATTTATTTATGTCTATCGTTTTCACTATTATACGGAGCCAGTATTACTAATCCGTTGGTCAGTGGTTTATACTGAGTGCTGGGTTAAATCGTATTGTCAAACAATTAATTATTATGCCTCGATCATCATCATTTCAGCTGATAATAATATTCTGTTTATACACCTAATCATATATGTATACTCATATACGTATGTTTCTGTGTGTGTGTGTATAAATATGTCGAGGATGGCGAAAGAGCAGAGTTGCCGTGGCTTTTTTCTATTATTTTGAAGGGCGGCTGTTTCGAAAAGACGAATGAATATCTAGTCAACAAACGAATCTTGGATTTAATTGACCTGTCGAATAAATATTGTTTATTGGGTCTCTTTCTGAAAAGTTGTTTTAGTTAAAGTTCACAAGTTTTGTCTTGTTGAATAAAACGGTGGTTCATAATGCGTTCCACACGCCAAGCACGAAGCTCACGAGTTTTATCTGGCCATTCTCCGACATGTATATATATATATATATATATATATATATATATGTGTGTGTGTGTATTATATGCACCGGATTATTACAATAATAATATCTAAACGCTTACGCACATCTTCTCTTCGTCCTGATGTACGCGTTCGAAAAATGTATATGAATAATTGTATGTAATGTTTTCAATGGGTCTCGCTATTAGTATATATAAGGTGTCCCACCTCCAAGTGACCAAACTGATAGGGGTTATAGAGAAGATTGAACTGAGTAAACTAACCCAAAGAACATGTGGTCCCCAAAATCGCGTTTGCGAGATACGAACGGTTAAAAAAGACCCGATGAGCGCCGGAATATAGGCAACCGTGCACACTAAGCGCCAACATGTAGGCAATCGAGCACATTAAGCGCCGGCATGTAGGCAAACGAGTAGACAGCAGGCAGCAATTAGCAGTCTTGTTGATGCGCGCTTGACTACTGATGCGAAATATAACGCTTTTAAATTCACGAATTTCAAACGAAAACACTCGTGACATTGAATTTTCGCCAAACCCAACAACGAGGACGTACGATGGAAATGGGTTTATCATTTATTCACGTTGAGCTGTCTACCCGGTCGCCTACATGCCGGCGCTTAGTGGAACTTTTTTAAATGGTCGTATCTCGCGAACGCGACTTCGGAGAACACATGTTCTTTGGGTTAATTTACTCAGTTCGACCTCCTCTAAAACCTCTATCAGTTCGGTCAGCTGGAGCTGGAACACCATGTATATTGGTATATGTATATACATATACGGAGGTCAATTTTTTAAATATACATATATGTGTGTGTATATGCGTGTGTGTATGAGTAGTATAATATAATAATAATAATACCTACATTTATAATTTACTCGGGCTTAGTGACCATTATAACAATATTATTAAGCCATGTTATTATTGTCTGACACATTTCACCTTAGGCGAGGCATGCCTGTGTTAAAAATTATCTGCCCCACTTGCTTCACATTGCATCATATACGCCCGTTACATTATAATGTAATTGTAACCACGAATTTTTTTTCTCTATCATTTATCGTGTTAATCGGATCACTGAATACAATTATTATTGTGTATACGTATGTTTTTGAAACGCGCGTCTTGAATCTTGTGTTATTTTTTATTTTCTACGTTGTCATAACAGCTCCGCGCAAACAATATATTTATATTAAATACGATAATAGTAATAATAATGATAACAACAATTAATACCCGTATTGGTAATTGAAGAAAAATAATATATCTATAACCGTAGTAAGTGGCACACTTTAGCACAACACTTGCCTCTCTAAATCTATAAAAAGATACCGCTAAAATATAATACGATTCTACCGTGTGAAATATTTTATTTTTCATTCTTTATTCTTTATCTCCTTTCTCTGTCGGAAATGAAAAAATCGAATCAACGGATCATGTCTAATTACTCCTAATCATAAATTTTATATTTTGACGAATATCCGATGGCACATATTATGTTTACATATACGACGAATCAAGCATCGGCAACTCTTGAGATTCTGTGTCAAATATACATAGATCGATCGTTTCATTGTCATCTGACGCACTTTCTTCCAAAAATTGTTCTTTTTTTTTTTGAAGAAGAAGAATCAGCTGTATATAA
Source organism: Diprion similis (assembly GCF_021155765.1). Lineage (NCBI taxonomy): Eukaryota > Metazoa > Arthropoda > Insecta > Hymenoptera > Diprionidae > Diprion > Diprion similis. Next base: position 19,601,233 of record NC_060114.1, read on the forward strand.
TTGCAGCATTATAATACAGCTGTATATATCGAACTTGGATTTGTTGTTAAATTATTATTATTATCATTATCATTATAACGTATAATCATAATCATTATTATTATTACTATTATTATCAATATATTGTCATTACTATTATTATTAATCATTATTTTATTTATTGTCATGTATTATATATTGTGAGATTTAATAATTGATTTGGCGTTGAACTCGAGATAATCGCGCTTTTTTGCTTTGATTCATATAATGCAGGTTATTACATTTCTTGTGATATATATATCATAATTTTAAAAAATTTCTCTTACATAAATACTACAAAGTTATTGTCAGAATGTTGGTTTTTTTTTCCCTTCAATTCGATACACCTGCAGATGAGAAACTTGCGATTGTACAAAGAGGAAATCTTGCGCGATTTGCGATTACACAAATGGCAATTATCAAGCAGATATCGCTTTATCTGATAATAAAATTTATCATATTTTGCATATATCATTCAACGTCCATGTACAATTCCATGTGGAAGTGCAAGGTAAAATATGAAAACTGTATAGGAGTAGAAAAATAATAAAAATGCCGATTGAAATTTTTCTTTCTCTCCGACGCACGCAAGCTTCTCACTCGCTATTCAATATTGTCGCACGTTAATTAACATTATTAGGCTTACAGTTTAGTATAATTGAAAGTTACAGTCAGCAGGTTTAATTATCTTCTTCGAAACGAAGACAAAGTGAATTAAAAAAATTATGCATAACACAAAAAATTTCCACCTGAGAGCATCGATCAAGAACGATATGTTTATTAAAAACGGTATATAAATAGTCGGATGGAACGTACTACCGGGTTTTGCAACAAAAACAAATTCGGAAGAAAAAGTATATTGAATATTCCAAAAAAAAAATTCGTTTCGTTAATACCTGATTCATCGTATTCAATTTTTTTGGAAACATTTATCAGCTACTCTAGTTTTATACTCCTCAGTCATCGTAGAGAAAAATTTATAAGAAATAAAAGGAATATTTTGCGATGCTCTCAGCCCCGCTGTATAATTCGATCTCTATTATAGTAGGTATAGCGGTGCTGTTCAAAGGTGTTCCGTCAAAATTTCTTAGATTTTCAGGGCTTGTTTTTCTTATTCGTTACAATCGCACTCCCTACACTTTATAATATTGAATTGATATCTTTAAAAAAACGACACAAAAAAAAAAAGCTACAACGCTGACTTACGCAGTATACGGAGTAAAAAATCACGTCTCACCGTGGAATGGAATCGCGAAACATAGTCAATTTGTGAGAAGATATATGAAAACAGTTTGTGGCTTTAATGTTCAAGCAATTGCGTTGGAAGTATCGGTGAGCCGGTGAAGGTATAACATAAATCGCAATCTTAGATTTCACGGGGTCTCGGATAAGTACACATGTGATTATGTAATGTATTATTACATAATGTATACCTATCGGAATTTAAAAATCATCATTAAGACAGCGGCTGAAGATTCGATCGATCGATCGATCTAATCGTAATACCGTATATTTATCTTCTTTGTAATCGGTCGTTTGCATGAGTCGTTTTCGCGTTCAGTCGTCTTCGCCACCGTATGAAAGAAATGCTTTCTTAACGAAGCGAGTATCCCCTCCCGTACTGATCGCCTCTCTACAAATAAAGGCGACGGTTGTTCTCTCTGACGAAATACTTGGCTCAATTTAGTAATCGGAAAACGAATAAACTCACCGACAGGGACTGCCCGAGGTTTGCCATGTTCGAGACGTATTGCACCTGGTCGTAGTCGTTGTAGTTGACGTTTTTCATGTCGTTGTAGGACTGCAGGGAGTTCATGTAGTGCTGACGAGTCTCCGGCTCGCTTTGTCTACGTCCGTTTGTCATCTCCTTGATTGCCGCAGCCCGCGCAGCTACTTCTTCGGCGATACGTTGCTCCTGGGATTAGAAGAACCGATACTTTACGCCCCAAGTGGATAGTTTTTAAATCGCGAAGCAGCATTGCCAACCCTAAAGAAATTTCTTTAAATCTAAAGAAATTATAGTCCGTTCAAAGAGATAAGAACACTTGTTTTCTTATTAAGAAATATCGTCGTTTAGGCCCGAATTTCAAGAAAATCTGAAGATATCTGACGAAATCTCTAAATATGGTCTGTGATATATCGAAACAACAGATTGAAAATCTTTCAATCATAAGGTTCCTGCATTAGAAAACATGCACCCATTAGATATAGCGTCTACAATTGTCAAACCCACTTATTTCACAAGTTGGTGGTCCTGAATGTTAAAGACAAAAACATTATGGAAGTTAAAGTTCCTAATATCTTTGTACTTACAATTCAGATTAGAGGATATAAATCTGTCTGTGTTACCTCGTTCGGTATAATTATCATTATGTATTGTACATAATACATACAACATCAACTGGCCAGAGATTTCCGTCTATTTATTCATGGAAAGCGATAGATTTTCGATCGGCAATAGCTGGACAATATTCATGTGTAAGTTGGAATCAAAACTTAATATTTGACGGTTGATCCTTTGCTGGCGATAAATCTGACAAAGTACCGTTCACAGAGAGTTTCCATGCGGTTTGGTCTTCGTGTCACGGAAGTGACGGTGAAAGTTGAACGGAACCTTGTGTGTATTCACGGGTTGCAGAAGTGAGGTTACAGCGACGAAGCGACTGTAGGAGGTTTATTTATTATTTACCGCCAACTTGCGATTCGCCTTTATGTTGTACCTGTGTACAGTTTGTTGGCCAGGCAAGAAAAAGAGAGAGAAAGAGAGAGGTCAGACCGGTGTCGCTGCAAAGAGTGCTTTCCGGAGGTTGGTATTACGTGGGAATTCTGACCTGTTTACCGACCGAGTATCCAACAACTTCTAAACTTCCCTGAACCCTGCGCGCGGTATACCGAAAGTTTTCGACCCCCGTAAAGGACGTCGAGATGCGGTTTGGTAGGTACTCAAACCGCTCGAGTTTGAGCTGATAAGAGTCAAGACGAGCGGTTACTTCCACGCCTCGAAAAGTACGGGATCATCGCGTGAATCGCGAGCGAGTAATCAGCCCTCAAAGGACCGTAACGCGAATAGAAGTACAAGAAGAAGGAGGCCTCACCGGCGCCGAAATAAATTGACGGAGTCTAGAATGATCACCTGGAGTTCTCGGGCTCGTTCGGTGCGGATGAGTTCCTTCAAGTGCTGAAAGCTTCCGGCCTGGGGGACGTGGGAGATGCTGTCTTGGGATGAGGGCGAAGCTCCACCCACGTGCCGGAAATTCATCGGACGACGACGGGGTGACTGTGCAGGGTGACGATTCACCGTTCCATAATGGCGCGTCACCTCTTCGAAAGCTCGCGTTCTGTCGGGCATGGCGTTCCGCAGTTGGTGACCCGGGGGAGCTTTGTGGATTATTCTTCCGAATATCGGGACGCCGCCCGCTCCGCGGACTCTGGCAGGACCTGTGGGTCCTTTGAACCGGAAGAAAGACGGTTCGATCAGTTTGTACCATGGGGGTGCTATTTCTCTTGCACGGAGTCACGTGACTGCAGTTCAAGTGGATGTCATAGGCATCCTTTATCGACAGAGTAAAATGTCACTGGTTTTTTACTATTGTCGAAGTTTACGCAGCACTGATGTTAAAATGTCGCAGTCAGCGCAATTCTACATGCAATTTCGAACAAAAATACCCAACATTTTTTTTATTTCATGCAGGAATAAGGTTAGAAAACATGTTCCTACGATAAGTGATTATATTGGTGAGGAAAATAAGACTTTTTTGTTTCTTTTTAATATTCTTGTTGGGTATTTTACGTAGAATTGCGCTGACTGCGGTATTTTCACATCAGTGATGCGTAGATTTTGGTGACGGGTTGTCAGAACAAGTGGCATTTAAAGCGGTCGGTAAAGACTGACTGTATTATCCTCTAATTACGAGTATTTACGAAAATCGATTCAATTTCTTTTCGTAACTTTTAATCGACTTGACCGTTTTTCGGAAATTATGAATTTGCTTTGAGCTTTGAGGTTGTGTCTTGCGAATTGTTCCATCATTTAATTCATAGGTATGATAATTTGACTGGCCTAGCTGACCACAGCGCACTTCCTACCATTCGAACAGATCACCTACCATGGAAAATATTTAAAATCTAACCGATGTTTTACGAAAAAATGAGATCGAATATCGTAAATGTGCTTGAATCGGTCACGTGACACCGTGCTCGAACGCTTTAAGCGCTTCGTTGTCAACTTCATGACTTTGTGGAGTTGTTATGACGCTGAAGAGTGATTCGCAAATGCTCGAGTTGGTTCAGACTTTTTACTCTGATTCGATGTTATTGATCGGGAGATGAGTGTCAACGTCAGGTGTCAAGAGTGTGTATTCGGGAAGATTTCTGGTCTGGTGTGTAAGTTTCGTGTTGGCACAAGATTCGAACGAGTTTCGGGTGGCTTATGCCCCCCCCCCCCCCCCCCCCCCCCCCACATGTATGTATGGGTACCGAATGTATATGACCCGGTGAAATTATGCCCTCAATCCTGCAGGAAGCTCTCTTACCCCGATAGACCAGGGATGACTGTGTCCGATCTAGATAGGGCTCCCAAACGTTGTAGGAGAAGGGATCGCGGTAGGTCGGTATTTCGTTGGTGATTTCTGCAGCTCTGCTCTGCCTCTTGCTGTATCTCCACATGGCTCTGAGCTCTTCGCAAGATGGCTCCTCCATATTTCCCCGCTTCTCGGTAAGCCCTCCCGATATTTGAACCGGAATACCCACCTCGGGGTTCAGGGGATGGACGCCGTACTGCTGGCCCTTCGATCCCATTATGTTGCTCGCGAGCAACACGTGAAAGCTCAGCAACCCTACGATAGCCTGCATTCTCTGTAAGTACAGAAGAGAACGTTGGGCCGTCAGAAATTTCATTTTACAAGCGGCATCACTGTCGGTATAATTTTCTCCTCTTCCAACGCCGACAATCGGAAGCTCAACGCTGGACGCTTAATTGCATTCCATTCTGACTTTGCGCCCGATTTCGTATACCATTTATCCGGGCGGGAATGAAAATGAAAGCTACAGGATATAGTATAAGAGTGCGGGAGAAACGGTGCGGATAATTGTATTTGTGGATTGATTATATACACCGTGGAAACTAAATCTTAGCACTTAACATGATTAACTTTGTACGGGAACTGCTATCTTATCCCATGTTTCGTAGGTTTCGGTGATTCGCGAGAATTTGAAACTTGTAATTAACTTAGGCTGACGTCAGGCTGGAACTATGTGATACTGTATCGAGTAAACTCATATGCATAATACTGGCGTCGTTGCCTCAAGCAAGTGTGCGGCTCTACCGCTTGGTTGACGGCGTAAGAGGATTAGTTCATCCCATAAATTGCTAGGTGTTGCTAAATTACGTACAGAACCTAGTGTAATTATATTCGTCAGGAGTCCTGCTGCAGTAGTACTCCGAGCAGTTATGCCGCGTTATTAAATGTACGTCTACATCCCTTCATTCTCCACATACCTGTACGAATCACCTTCATTTTCCGAGCAATCGAGTCGCCTGTTTTAAGAGTGAACCACTCGTACAGAATTTCTAACACATGGCTTGCGGTAAACACAATACATGTTTTAGTCGGTTATTCAATCCTCAACATTCTCTGAATATAATGCTCTTATCCCAAATTGGTTCAGTTTGAATGGCTACAACTTTATGGCTTCGGTAAATTGAGTTGCCAATTTGGTCGGAAACACGATATGCACCATCCAGTAAAATTAATTCTCGATTATACAATCAGGTACCCGCTCGTACCTATTTGCCGCGAAGAAGCGGAGGCGTTATACAAATACGATGATCCTGATTATTCGCGAGGCCGTTTACGCGACAATTATTATAATTAAGGGTTGATTGGGTTAAAGGGGAGCGTCGCGGACGGTACCTGCGGTGCATGTATACATACTGCTTGGATGAATCAATTTTGGTACCAACCTTCACGTTGTTTTCAGTCTTTCTTCAAGCCGTGTGATGATTGAAATAGTCTTTCCAAAGATATGTGTTGTGAGATATGCACCGTGATTGAAATATCTGCAAGCAAACAAGAAGCGGTATCGATTTTAGTCACAGATATACAGGCACATGAAACTCGGTTTATTCCGAATCAAACACTCTGTTTTGCTGCAGGCAGGTACGGAACAAGCAAATTTTTATTACACTCAGCCATCAAATCGGACCGGTGTGGATTATACGAGTTCACAACAGCCACAACTTGAAGCACGAAATTACAAGTACTGTATATGATCAAAAAGATGAAAGGACCCTGCGAGTTCCATTGTGGAAATCCACATTTTCGTGATTGAAACGAGAAAGATGGCAGAAAAAGGAGGAAATCTCGCTTCGTTTAACGATACGCATTATATTGTACCTCCGCGCGTTGACGGTGTGCGAAAGGCACGCCAAAACTTCCATTACCCTGTACCTGCCTTATACCCTCAGCTCAAAGTATATAAAGTAATTTACGGGGTCCCATAGAGTAACGCTGAGGGATCTCGATGCTTGTCAAAACTCGAATATTGTACTGTAGCATCGTAGAAGACGGGATAAGCTGGCTGAGGAAAGGGTATACCGTCGTCGAACCGTCGCGTCGTGGGCGTAAGCAGGCAGCTGATTTGAGAATAGACGTACATTTCCATTCCTTGGGGTCTTGAAGGGTGTTTTGTTCCTCTCTATGCTCTCTAGTCCTGTACGACATACTGATTTATTCGAGGGGTTTCTACGCCACGTTTCCAATAGCACGTAACGGTCTGACCCATTGAATAACCGACGAGTGCTATACCGAGAGGTTCTCCTGAAAGGACCCGCTCGACGATTGTAACTCGTCTAGTTTATATGCGTAGCCAACTTCGTAAAAATGTTACTAGCATAGACCTGCATCGTAGGCAGAGTGAACGACGCGTAGTGAATTGCGCGGCGGCTGCGTCGTAACCCGGGCATTCGTGAGGCAGTGGGCAGTACTTTCGGAAATGTTTAATTCACATAAGTTTTAATTATGGAATTGTTTGAGTAATTTTAAACAATCTCGTAAAGTTTGGAACGGTATTGCTGAAACACTTTATTTTTTATTTATTTTTTTGCAAATCTTGCCTTAAATCGTAACTGATCTGACATTTTAATTTACAAAAACAAAGGTTTTAACGAGGTAAATACCGAAGGTTTAAGCAGACTATAACATAAGAAAATCACGCGATGTTGCCAAATTTATTTTCTGAATATTTGAGAAATATAGTGCTTACGATGATCCGCGGTTGCCGTTACTGTCGATCCCAACTACCTTAATACGCGAGAGGTTATGTTTGACCGTCACTTGTCAACAGATATTTTCTTTGTCTTGATAGACAGTGTTGCCATTTTGAGTAAAATTTTACTTTCTAGTACATTTCAACTGTTTTCAGTACGCTAGAACACTTTAGGCTCTTTTAATATATTTAAGAATATTTTAGTATGGTTTGATGATTTTTAATACAATTTTTGAAACGCGGTTTTTCCAGGCAATATTGATCTTCCAACTAAACCCCATCGATGTAACATGCTGTAACATGCCAATGTAATATCGTACATTTCCCTAGAGACCATATTATAAAGTCGTATATTTCCATATTTCCCTCCATGCGGTTCGATATTATAACCTGGGCATGGGTAGTATGTAACCTAGATGGGGCATGAGCCTGTCGAATGAGACCTTTCAATGGCCTGCCTCACTGACAAGTGCGAAAACAATGAAAGTACCACCTGGCCACAAACAACATAATTTCACGATAGTTGAATTCTAAATAGTAAATTTTTTTCACAGAGCTGCTACATTTTCAATTACCAGAGTGGCGACACTGGTTCTTGTCTGCAAAGGCTTACTTCAGACTGCGAGCACGGATGTCAGCCAATCAAAATTAAGCAAGTTGAATCGCGCGCACGCGCTACGAGCAGGTCCTTTCAAGAAAACCTCTCGGTATAAGACCGAAAGAATTATTTACACCCTCAGTATAAATACCGACTGCCGACCCTGTTCGGAGTCTGCATGTAAATAAGCTTTCAGTTGATCGTTTGAACAAAGGCTCCTCGTTAGTCGTAATACAATAATTAGAAAAGAAATATGTATATAGGTATGTATTTTACATATATATATAAAGCAGAAAAATTAGCAGAGGAAAAACGCTGATTTTCTTCATCGGAGTTAGAATATTCCCCACAACATGTTTATTATACCTTTAGTATGGTACATAACTCGGGTCTATGCTTTACTTGTATTGGTTTCGCTCGATAATTTTTACCACCGGCGGTAAATGGTTTGCGGTACGACGACGTATCCTTTATATGTATGTATACAATAAGGTAGTACATAGTACCTCTAGCCTCTTTATACCTTACAGGTTGGATGCGTGTGGGCGTGAGATATGTCGTCTGTGTTGTTTTTTCTTCTTCTCTTTTGTTCGTTCTACTATTTTCACTCGGTTTTATACTGAGGGAAGAAAGTGAGTGGGAGTGATAACGGCGGTAATGACGACGATTAACAGACGAAAATCTAAAGAGTAGAATGAATAGACGAATATTTAAACAACGGAAACCACAATCGACGCGTGGGTTTGCGTGACGTCCAACGTTAACTACAGGACGAAGTGATAAAATGATAAATCGGCATACGCTTTTCCGGCGAAACCATCCACCCATATAACTCGCGGCAACACTGTAGGTCTGCGCGGGGTTTTGTGTTACTATAAAGTTTTCGAAGTTCGGGTTTCTCGTCGATTGGAACGAATTGAAAGGTGCAGGAACTAAGAGAGATGGAATTGCGAGGTTATATATTGGTATATTGGAGCGTCGTCGTAACGAGGGCAAATAACAAAGAGAAGCCAGGAGTTTTCCTTCGTTTTTCACGAAGGAAACCCCTGAAGACTTCGAAACGATGCTGGAATTCGATTACCAGCTGAAACTGGACGCTCGGTGATGTGGCCTGAATTCCAAAGCACTTAACGTTAGCCGGCTGCAGGAGCTTTTCGAGTCTATTGTGCCATCCTTTCTTTTGTTTTTGAAAATCAATTTTATGTCTTTATATACCACAAAAGCTCCACAAACATTCCGACAAATTGAACACACATACAAAAATGGTCCAGGTCACGTTCCGATTTATCACGAAGCGAGAATAGACGACGAAAAAAGTTTGTCACAATTATTCAAATTCCGATCAAGCACGGAGTAAATCCAAAGTGGAAAACTCTGTTGCACACGTTCCGCTGATTTAAATCTCCGTGCGAATAATTGAAAGTCGAAACGGTCAACGTTTCTCAGAAGTGGAACAAATTTTCCCGCCCGTTCCAATCAACGGATATTTGACGGTTCAAACTCTCTACCTGCACATTTTTTTGGGGACTTAATCAGTCGTCGAATTTTATTTCTCAGTGCTGATGGGGCTTCTTTTACTGGTTCATTCACGTGCCATAACAACAAGTGTTGAACGATCGCAACGCATTTCAAATGCTCGTACTTTACAGCGAAGGAAAAATTAACGTCGTGCGTACAACAACAGAAAGAAAAAAGGGGGAGGGGATATTGGTTGCCTCGTTATTTATTTCCGATAACAACCCATCAACTCGGGTAACTTATACGGTTCTGCGCTATGGGAGACACAATAAGTGGCAGCTTTGTAGACGCGAGTGTGAACGAGCATTTTCCTCTTTTTACTTCTTTTTCTTCTTCTTTTCTTCACATTGTGTCAGATATCACAATGCACCGGCTTTTACAGATGACGTTCTTTTGTAAATCCTGAAGGGAGGGTATCAAATAAGCCATTTTTAATACACGGTTCGGTAGGGTAATAGGTAGGTATGTAGATTCTGGGCTGGCTGGTACAGAATAAACGTGGGATGTAGCAAACTCTTTAACTCCGACACTTGTGGGTGTCTGAATTAGTGGCGTCTGGTGAATGCCGGTGAAACATGCCGTCACAAAAGTTTGGGAGATCGATAGGGCGGAGCGGAAAGCTCCCCTTAAACCGCACCGCCAGCCGTGAAACCGGTGAAACTCGTCCAAATAAGCAAACACACGGCCGATTTCTGCGGTCGATCGATTGTAAATTGCGATAAACTTACACGGAGGGTTGAGCTTTTCCACACCGTTCGAAGTTGTCCGAATGGAGGCGGGTAAGAAAAACCCGTCACTTTTCTCCTACATTAAGCCTACTCTTAAGATGAAATATATCACCCCGCAGGGGTTGTCGCATTACCGAATGGACCCATTCAATTCAACTCCGCAATTCTCGATCCATAATGATTCGTGATTATGTCCTCGGTTTACAATTCGCCCGTACATTTAACTGCACTCTATATACTACACCTAGATAGGTATGTCTGATCCGGCTTTTGCGGGCACGTTTATTACTGGCTAATTATTCAGGAAAAACTCGCGGGTACTCGCATTACACTTGTACGCGATAATTTCTCAGTTGCATAATTAGAGTCAAAAACAGCTAATTAATCAAAGCTCTGAGACTGGCGCGTGTCGGTCGTATTAAGGGTACAGCTTGGACGGTATAAAATCATACCTATTTCTAGGGATTTTTTTAAAAGAAAATTAAAATACTTAGAGCAATTTGAGTTTAAGGATTTTATTATTTATAGTTTTAAGAATATTTTACAATTTTTTCGTCAAAGTTAACAGCAAAATAGCGGCATGGCGCATACAAATAGCGAACGACCACGTTTTCAATCCAGTGACGCAGTTCCTTGGTCAATTTTTATCCGATCCGCTTAAAATTTTTACACAACTTTTAGAACTTGTTCATCAATTCGAGCTCGTGGCTAGATTTTAGAATAACAAACCCAGAATTGTTTTTTTTTTTTTTTTAATTTTCTAAACAATTTTTACACACAGGTTACGTTTTAATCTTTATTCAAACTTTGAAGCAGTTTTGTTGGCCTGAATTAAGTGGAAGTAGTTGTTCTCTAACCTTTGCGGGTATTGATCGTGAGAACCGATTTATATACGGTAATCATTAAGTTGAACTAGCAGATGCAGCTTGACCCTCTAGAGTCCAAAGTCTATAATTCACTGTATTTGGTCTGTTCTAACTCAGTTTGATCGACCACGAGCCTTGCTTTCAAGTTCGCCCAACACAGTTCAGTTATGTTTGCAGCGACCGGCCGCCTCAAAGGCAAACTAATTAATTTTAATCGAAAAATCTGCGGCGTGCTTGTCGAGCACAAAGCGGATCCTCTGAACGAGGTTTATATGGTATATTGAGAAAAGCTCGCGGGGAAGTTTGTCGCGAGATAACAAGTTTGTTCATCAGAGGTTGACGGTTGGTGTTGAAAAAAAAGGAAAGAAAAGAAGAAGAGAAAGAAAAACAAAAAAAATAAAAAATAAACAAAAAATAAAAAATTAACAACCAACGCAATTCTTTTGAATTTGACGGTTAATGGCGACGAGAATTACGGTCTTTCTAATCTACGATAGTACAGAGTCCCTTCGTCTCACTAGTTAAACCGGTAAAGCGACTGTGACAATATAGTCCTTTGGTAGAGGATAAGGACGAGACCCGAAGTAAATACAATTAGACTACCATTCGGCCAGCTCTAGTGGGTGGTCTTCATTATAGCACGTTGATAAGAAATCCCGGCACTGATTCACGCTGATGCCAGACCAACTCCGCGGCAATCCTCAAGTCTCCAAACACTCGACGGGGTTTATTGTGCTTTTCCCGAAGAAAAGCCGGAGGACAGACCTGCCGATGGTCAATACGATAAATATGTGCCGCAGAACCAGCATTTGCAGTACAGTATATGAGGACATAAATAATCGTTGTTTATCGATCGAGTATTACAGGCGAAGTTCTTCCATTACACTACGTTTATAGTCAGACTTAACCATCGCTGTATTATGCTTCTCAAAATAGCACTGAAGCAGTACAAGGCAGTAAGTGTACAAAGGGATGTAGTAGGTGCCCAGATTCACCTCGGTATATACGTAAAGCCATGAACCTTCAAATCTTTGAAATTTTCAATAAACTGAGTTTGTTAGTCAGTACCTGAACGACTGAGTGTGTATACCATTGGGTTGGATATCGCCTGATGAAAGTGGGCAATGGCTACGAGTAGAAAGAAAGCTTAGATGGAAATTCGTCGAATCAGTCTTCTTGGATTGTTCAGCGCCCTGTACAAAGTCAAGTGTAAATAAGGTTTCGTGTGTCGATGGTTGGTTGGGGGAATCAAGAGATATTCTCTGCTCAAATATAACGCCAAAATCTGGGACGAGTTTTATCGTGGGAGGAAAATATGAAGAAACGTTGAAAAAGAGAGAATTTAATAACCAACATTCTTAGGCTTCGACTATCGCGGTATATATGGCGTGAGTTTCTTCTTGGAGAAAAAGACTTGCTTTGCATGTATGCGTGTGTGTTTTTACTCTCTACCTTATTGCTGTTAAAAGTTGAAAGGTTCGAAAACTTTTTTTCCTCATCATAACCTCTAAAAGGTTTTATCTCATTGAAAAGTTAAAAAGGAAAGTTATTTTACCAGTGAACTTGTTGCTAAGTTCTGTTCGAATGTATAGATTCCATTCTTGAATAATTATATTACACATACATGTATATGCTCTGTATGGTTATTGTATGAATTAATTGAAGGACATACCGTATGGATCAAATATTCCAAAATTAAATCAACTCATCATCATTCCCGGTATACCTACTTGGCTGTTGAAGCCGGTTAAAGGGGGATAAAAAAGGGTCGTTACAAATGCTGTGTAATAACGGCGAAACTTTGGTTAGCTAAAAAATCGTTGCGAATTAGGTACCAGCCATACTCCTGCTGGAATTTATGCTAGGAGAGGACGCTGCCTTCAGATTGAACGTATAAGACGCGTTTACGCTATAGCAACAAGTTAACAAAATATTTTACTCGCATTATTCTCCCATTCGGGAAGACCCGGCGGATCAATAAGTGGCTGACGTCATGGAGGCGCTTTGACAAATGACGACACGCTGAGCATAGAGGGGTTCCCACCATAAAAGATATTTCCATAATCTTCATTATCTATTTTCAGACATCGAACGCCCCCCCCCCCCCAATGAAATTTCAACACCGCGAACGTCATTCCTATTTTTCCAGGCGTGAATTCATGTATGCGAACCCGGACGGCTCTACTATCGCATCAAAAGCTGCTCAATCCCAGGCCAACTGTGGAACGATGACGTCATGGGTTCTCCCTTATTCCTTGGCGGGCTTTCCAGAAAATTCGGAGAAATTTTTTCAGGAGCGGCGCTTCAACGTCATTTGCAGTAACCATTCGGAAAATTTATCAACATATTTTAGATAGTATTTTCTAATTTCATGCCAGAAGAAATGATTATGTAATAGTATAATACCTTAGGGTGTCCCGTATTTAGGGTGTTGACGAACTTTTGCCCCCACCCCCCAAAACAACTTCAAATAATTCGAAAACAATTGCCTAATTTTTTAAGATTTCTATATATTTTGTTACAAGAGTTATAATATTTTAAAAAATCTGAAACTGGGAAGTTTTAATGGGTATTAGTTCTACTATCTGTGAAAAAATTTACATCACGATACCAGCAAATCTAGACGAATTGCATTGCCTCTAAATGCAAAAAAGTCAGATTTCGAGGGTGTGCAATTCGTCGAGATTGCGTGATATGATTCTGTGAATTTTTTCTCAGACAGTAGCACTATTGCCGACTAAAACCTTACAGTTACAAATTTTTTTTCAACATTACTACTTTTACAATAAAATATGTACTGAGAAAAAAAGTTTTTCCCATGCTATTTCCTCATCTGAAAAAATTAGGTAATTGTTTTCTAATTATTTGAAGTTGACTTGAGGGGTTGGGTGGCAAAAATTCGTCAACACCCTATATAAGGGACATCCTGATAATACCTATTACACGAAAGACCGAGGTCAATTTGTCAATGACAATTGAATTTCTTATCGCACTGATAGAAGATTGTGAAAAATCCCGAGATAAATCCAAGGTTTGTCAGATTCGTATTCCACGCGTAAGCCTACGCGCTAAACGAACTTTCGATGAGTCTCGGAAAGCTCTTATGCTTCTATTCCCGTATTCAATTAGTAACCTATCCACCCAACGCGTATTAGAGCAAAGGAAAATACAAAAGCCGGCTTAGCGATCTCGAACAAAATCGAAGCCTAGACTTCGATGCAGTGCCAGGGACAGTCTTTTCAGAACTCAAGGAGCGGGATTTGGGATAAGAGCTACAAGTAAGAAGATGTCGTTGTTTTCAGATATTCCCCGAAATCTTCTGGCCCTGATGAAATTCTCGTATCTCCAAAGCCTATTTCACTCTGAACCTGAACCACGATCCCGTGATCCCACCTCTGTCACCATTTTTCACGCGGTTTAACGCTATCTAACCAGGCAATGGTCGTTCTTGCAGGTGATTCCGCGTCCGCAGAAATTGCGGTTTCAGCCGAAGCCACAAGTGGGACCGTCATGTTTCCGACGACAAGAGAGGTTTTGTGCTAATACCGGATTACTTAAAAGGGATCTTAGTTAGACGTCGTTCGAACCCAACTTGACTTAACCTTACTTTATCCCCGCATTACGCAAAGAGATTCAATCGCACGAGAAGGAAATTTGCAAACTCGTTGAAAATATACCCGCAGATGTTCTCTTACTGTCTCATTCCTTCACTTTCTGTGCGAATACAGGCATTTCCACGCAACATGTTCCAGTCAATATACTCTCCTTGGGTAGGGACCAAAAAAAAATTTTAGCGTTTCAGCATTGCTTGTGAAAAAAAGGAATAATCTCGATGAAGAGACGTTATTCTGCTACGTTTATATTTTTGAGTTACTCGTTTCATTTGACCCCTATAATTAGATCGATATCACATAATATATCAGATTATAGTACTCATTTAATTTGAAGTAACCACAAGTCTTATCCGTTGTGACAAATAACTGCCAAACTACACATACATGTTTCAAAATTCGACCACATCCTATGCACGTATTGTCAAGTGGTTAATTTTTATGTCAACTTAATAACTATCGGAACCAAAACGAACTTGATTTTACTTAAGACTGCCTTAAATGTTCCATTCGTGCTTGAACTTGTAAATCTTCAGTACAATGAGTTCGAAAACGAGCTCATTCTTATCTTAAATTGACCTGGATGTTCCGTTTCTACTCAAGCTGTTAAATTATTGACAATCAGTCCGAAAATGAGCTCGTTCTTATCTTAAATTGCCTCCACGGCTCTTGAGTAAAAAGTATTTCCAGTAATTCAAGTATACCTCTACAAAGAGTATTTGATAAGAGCTAATTATTTAATTAATCGTACTGTTGAAATTGATTCGGTTTCCGTAATTTTCTAATCAAATAATTTCCTTTATCCACAAAGTAGATATAGAATTGCTTTTCCAATTTAGCTCATGATTATTTATATCAATTTTGTAACGAATGTATCCCGATTCCGTAGTTGCATGTTATCTTCCGGCTTTTATCAGCCTGCATTCCCGAGAGAACGTAAACGATGAAGTGATTTAAGACTGTACAGTAACGCAAAACCACGACGGGTAAACTGACGTGGTTTATTGCTATTGGCACAGCACAGCTTTCTCGTAATAGGATTATAGGTAAACTATGCACGTGATTGGATCAATCGTTAACCATATTAACATTTCACGGAGCTGCAGGCGTCGTCGTGCTCATCGAAAAATAACTGCTGAAATTAATATTGGTTTCAAGGGATCACTAAATCCAGATAAATTTCAAAGCTATATGAATTAATGACTAATAATATCGATGCGATGAAGTCACAGTTGCTTTTATTTTCTTAGAAAACATTAAAAAAAAAAAAAAGAAATCGACAACCATGAAACATTTTTTAATGGTTAATTGATGATGCAGACGTGGATTGGGTTTCAGTTAGACATAACTCTGCAAGTTACTGGTGTAAGTTTGATCCTCGCGGTAATTCGGAAGCTTCAATCAATCTCTGAAAAACGGTCGTTAGCGTTCGATTGGGGAGCATCTTAACCTATCAGGAAATATTTTTCCACCTGAATCGATACGCCAATCGCGGTAGATATAAAATTTTATCAGGCCATTACTATATCGTTTGGTGCTTAACGCGCATCAGTGATAAATACTTGCATCCAAGAATATAGGGATGGGAAATGAATGGCGGTCAAATTTTATTGATCGAAATCGAATTTTCTATCATTCACGAATGACACGCGGGAGTCTACATATGGATACACACGAATCATCACAAAATAAGTAAAGAACAGAATTTCTCGTTTGGCTATGAAAAACACGACTCTTTACACCTATGGAAGCTTCTGCAATGGTACATCTTGGGTTGCAACAAGTGGCTTATACGTTCCCTTTGCTGCTATTGTCAATCAATGAATCTCCCTCGGCTAGCTTTCGTCCATTCATAACACTGCTTCGTCTGACGCTCCGCTAGAGACTATGGCCTTATTACAGTTTTGGCGTGTGAATACGATAAAATTCGAACACGAGAAAATCACTGTTCCCTTGAGGTTTTGGTTCATCGTTCATTCACAGGCACGAGTCGATGACAATAGTCGGCAGTGATTCGTTATTATCCAAATGAGGTTACGATTCGCGTATCCTTAAGTTGTGTGTAGTATGCCCAGTATGAGCATCAACATTAAGAAGCCAAGACACAATGATGTGACGGAAGGAAGAGAAGCGATTCAATAAGCTGATTTGGCGATAAGAAAAATCGAGTATTATCGGAAAGCGAATGGAATCGCAATGACGCGGGAAAGTGAAATTCGTCCATTATGACACCGTGATGAATCGGCCCGAGGGTGAACCTTTCGCGAGGAAATAATTTTCTTAATGTAAATAACGGGAATTGATGGGGTTTGCTCACCTGGTTTGTCCGTAGAGTCCGGAAACCGTGGGTCTACTGAGATGACGAAGCCGGCTTGCTTGTCCCCGCTCTTTGCGTAGGGGTTTTGGAATTCTGCTGCCCCTAGTCACATATATGTTACTCTTTCGCACCCTTAAGGCTACCGCCTCCACGCCAACCGCCCCTAGTGCGCTCCTATCGTGCCGGGAAATTCTCCACTCCCTGGTAGTACGGTCTGTGTCTGCGTGCAAGCTGTGGCGGTGTTCATCCCTTCCCCGGTTTCGTGGTGGGGGTCATGATGGAAGGGAGTAATGGAAGTGCCGGTGGAAGGGATGATTTCAGGAGGCTCCTGGTGAGGGGCTTGGGGGTGAAGAGATTGTGGAAGTGGCAAAGGAGTACCGTAGTAGGAAGAAGAACGAAGAACCAGGTCTTCTGCCTGGGCAAAGGCATCGCGCGTGTTTCTTTCTGAGGAGTGGCGTGGATGAGTTGGCTATTTGTCAACGTCTATGACGCGCGTTTTCTTTAATTTTTCAAAATGCCCTGTGAAAATAAACGAATGAAAACCCATAAATCTCGGCCCTAATGCCGCCCCCGAATCCCAAATTTCTGTAAACTCTAGCCAGCTATTGCGTCACGGTACTCAAATTTTCTACAGCCTTTACAACTCCAGAGTTGTACAATGCAAAATCATTCTTATTCCTTTATTTTCAGAATTATAGCATCTTTGCTGCAGATCACTTAACGATCTAGTACATTTAATTATGTATGTAATTTATAGGTTATGAATTTCATCGGAGGGTAGTTGAGTTGATACTCTGTGAGGCACTTGACTTCATCGTTCCTCCCGGGAAGTTGTGGAACTAATAGCGTACATCAGAGCTGCCAGTAAAGGTTAGAAACTAGTCGAGGGATGGTGAGGTGTGGACGAATCATGGAGCAGCAAACTGTTGGTCGCTTGGCTGACGTAGCGGCGGAGTAGGTATATATGTTTCTATGAGAGACGTCAGCTTTCGCGTATCCTGGACGAGCATATAACTTGCATCAAGGGACTGTTTCGATCTCGTACACATACATGAAGCGCGTAATTTGCATGCACCATATACTATGCACTTGCATGGGTAAAACGGAAACAGAAATGCAGGTACGCCTTCTGCATCTTGCGTCCTTGTAAGATAAAAAATTTTGATGTTGGTCTCGGGTATTCCCCGTTCAGGATATCCTAACCATATGATTATATTTATTCGTTGTGATGTAACAAAGACCGTTAACTCCGAGGGAGTGGAAGTTTTGAAGTATTATGTTCTCTTTAACCACTCGAATGGACGGGGGATAATGAATAGCCGTAGAGGACTGTAATAAAGGAAATGTAAAAAGCGTCGAACGACCTTTTTCCGCGGACCACGCACTCCCGTAAATTAAACAAAGTGCCCCAAAAACTTTGTGTCGCATCAAATTTGGAGCGGACTCAAGTTGATACGACTGAATTCTTTGACATTGACGAGTGGTAGTAACGTAATTGGAAGTTTGAACCTGACATGGCCGACCCATCGGCGTCAACCACGGAATTTTTCCGGCTATGCGATAAATTTTCCGTTCTTCGATTTTGCATCCCCGCTCACACATTGGCTGTCAGGCGATTTTTCACGATGACCTTTCGGCCTCGCACCAATATCACTGTAAAGGAATTTGCTCATCAACTTGCACAATTGCAGCATGCCATTTAATCCGGTGAATCTTGATAGGAAAATACAGATATCAGAGTGATGCATGGGTCGTTTGATACCAGGCAATCTATTAGCTGCGTCAAATACTCCTACTATCAATCCATCAGAGTCAATTTCCATCCCATCTTCAGCTGATTTAATTTAAATGTGAGTTGACCCTCGTGAATAAAACATGCTCCCAGTTTGCACAAGTCCTTTACCGCGAAGTGATTACCCTGGACAAAGACATTTCGAACGTTGCCCAGGAGTTAGCAGAGAACTGGTAAACTCTGAGAGTCATGTTTCGCAATCCAAACACTTGAAACATTCGCGACCGCAGACCGATAACTTCGCACCTTAGGCATAAAAAGCACTTTCTCGATTTATCCAATAATCGTGAATCATCTTCGCGCATTTCTTGACATTTTCATTATCAACAGATGGTTTTCAAATATCCGTCCACCCACACATGCTCACAATGGGAGAAAGTTGCCTGGGTGGAGAGTCAAAGTTGGAACTACGCTGATATGGGACCCTTTTAAATTGTGAATACAATCTGCTTTTTTTGCGGAAAAAGGGTGACCAAGAGACCGTTCTGCGGATCCTGCTACACAATACTTGGCTCTTCAAGCTGCTCGATCGAACACGTGTGAGTGTGTAAGTATCCGTCTACTTGATATCATCAGCTCGTGGTTTATTCTCCGTCTCTAGAGCAGATTGCGCGCTTCTAAAATTGGCCCACACTACCTTATTCATTCATAGAACTTAACGTCGCCTTGGTTCACACATTGCAGCAAATCCATCAGTTGCAGCAGTTCCTCACTGAATGCCATGAAGAATTGTCTGGTCTTTTAGCTATTACTCAAGCTCTTTCACTCGACAATTGTGGCTGCATCACAGCACTGATCAGATTGTTGTCAGGACAAGAGCTCTTGTCATAGCTGCACAAGACCAATACACAATAGTACACTTATGGTATACAGCATGTGTCACAGAACTGTTGCGTTTCAGAGAGAAGAAATTAATTGCATTTTGCAAAACAGTTATCGTCGTATAGTACGTATAAAGTTATAAACTGTACTTACAATGAGCGCAGAGTGGTGCCGAAAGGCATGGAGTCAAAGTTCCTGTCAAGCATATAACCTAGAAGGGCAAATGTGAAATATGATGGGAATGGAATACCAAAATCGGGTTGCGGTTTACCCACGTCCAATACCGCCGTCCTTTTCAGTAGGAGTCTCTGACAAATAGAACAATTTCTTTGTACGTGATTGATTCACGTATGTCAAGTGGGTAGGCAAAGGAACTTCGATAAACACGAAACCGATTTGCGACCCTAGTTATTACACTTAATGTCAATATGCCACAAAGGGAACGTCCCCGGTCAGGAATTGTGTACTGTATTCACAATGCTGTATCTTTGAGTCTGCGTACTCTCGAAAAACCGCTGGCATTTTATCACAGTGCCACCAAAATGTACCGAAACCTCAATTCGTCATTGTCAAGGCAAGGCTAAATCGAACGTTCTACTTTAAAAAAAAACTCTTTTTCGATGGAAGCACTGAAGCACTCAAAGCTGAGTGCAAGCCTGCCTTTTGAAAAAGAGGGTAATAGTAGGCGAACTGCAGTTTGCACTAAAATTCGCAAATTATTATCAGAAACTGTGACCAGATAAATCACGCGTCAACAATGCCACAGTACTGTCAGAATAGAACTACGGTAGGATTTGTGATACATTTCATCGTTTGAAACGATCAGCACCCCGTAAAATTTTATCGCTACATTGGACGGATGAACTTTTCCAAAGAAGCATAAAATGTTCGGAGTGAAAATTCTTGATAGCATCAAGAACAACGAGCAGATATAGGCCAAGCGTTTACGATGATTTGACAAAGTACTATAAATAACAAGTACCGAGTAACAATGTAGATTCGCTCCGATTGCGAATGAAAACCGAAAATTTATGAATGAAGTGTAATACAGCTGGGTGGGTCGATAGAGCCCCCCTACGTCGTAGTAATCAATACAGGGGGTTGGGTAGGCGTCGAGGGTACAGGGATGGCAAAGTCCATTCAGTAGAAGCTGTAGGCTTGCTATTGATTACGTGGGTGGAAAAAACAGACTCCCTTCTCCCGCAGCACCGCCCCTTCGCCTCCCTTCCGCCGAGCCCAGGACGTGGTGGAGGCAGCGTCAGGTCAAGTGGTGGGGATCGTGATATATCCGAGTGGGGGTGTTCAGGGGAGGCAAAACATCCCCTCGCCGAGAACTCCAAAAACCAGAGGGAGCCGTTGGCGTTGTCGGTATTGGAGGAGCCGGAGGAGCGGATGCCAGTTTACCACCACCCTGTACCCATTCTAGGCCCCACGGGGGCGAAGTAGCTGGGTCGTCTAGGGCGGAGAGGGTACCACGGCGTTATCTTGGAATCATGACAAAGGTGGTGCCTTGAACGAAGTTTCATTCAATTTTGGCGAGTCATTACGTCTCCCCGAACGTTCCTTGTCTTGTCTCACCCACGGATTAGCTCGGCGCTGTTAAATATTAATGAGACGTAAGCAAACTCCGGCCAATTCATCCGTTTACGCTCCTTCGTTTCTTCATCCCGTCTCCTGCCTCCCGTCCCGCGGTTCTTGCGCGCCTTTTGCAGCTCATTTCTTTTGCCGCCAACCAGAAACTCTTCAATGAACGGCGAACAAGTAATATCGGACAAGTTTGTTGCAGACAGAAGACGGAAGCGACAGATAACTTGTCTCTGGCTGCTTGATGCTTTATAATTAGCCTCGAGTACGAAGAACCCTCGTTTCCTTTTTCGCTTCGTCAGAAATCTTTGTTCCAGCTCTCTTTGTTCTCTTCAATTCAACCAAGCAGTTGGGTAATTCTTTTAGAAAATCCAGGCAAAATCCGAATTCAAGTAGGATGATGAAGACTAAAATCTATTGTTACGATCCACCTACCACTCCTGGAACTGGGTAATGCATAGAAGTCAAAGGACATTTTGCCTCAACGAATGGGTGATTCGGCACTAGATGTGGCTACTGCCCACGGTCTATTGCATGTCGGTATAATCTCCACCCGGATGTACCGACCGCAAGGCTCACTGATTTATCAAACTTTTGACCGGCATGGCGTGTTTGCCTGCAATCGTAAGGATCATTTTGCAGAAATTAATTAACTTCAATATATCAGTGTAACGAAATGCTCGGATCAGGTTTTGGCTGCAGGCAAATAAGTCTTGAATTGGTCAGTGCATGGATAGGAAGTCGAACTGCGAAGTCGCGAGTGCAGGAGGGCTATCATGTAACGTTTCACATTTAACATTCTCACATTTCCCACCATCTAAGCATTCTGATTAGTTTGCAAAGTTTAGTCAACCAATCAGAATGCTTGGATGGTGGGAAATGTGAAAAGTTACCTGACGGCCCCCCTTGATACGTATGTATGTATGTTACATACAAATATCATATATCTCTGTCGATAATGCAGTCTCGTGATTTCGTATAGAAGGTATAGAATCAAACTACCAGTGACATCTATTGGTGGAGGCCTGAAGACGGTAAGCAGCGTCGTCATCTTCCGAATCAAACCAGTGTCTGCCATTTTCCGTAATCCATGGTCCTTGTGCTGCTGCTACTGATAGTGCAAATATGGCGGCCACACAAAGCATTTGTAACAACAGTGCATATTAATATCACAATCAACACATAACGGGGTTAGAACAGTCAAAGTTTGGAAATAGAATGAAGTGCTGACGACAAATCACGTCGGTGCAGACTGTCGATAAGCGTCTAATTTCCCCCAATTATATAACGCGATTCCCCGAATCGAGGAAAAAATCGTCGTCGCCCTCCGAGTGCTGCGTATTATATCTATGTCTGCATGTATTTCAATAAAAAGTAATTAATGCTCGTGCCTAGTGCTGTGGAGTCGTGATTTCGTTTCGCGATTCGGTCGGTAGGTATGACCTTCGCGTATTTTTGCCTCAGCAATAAACTGCCATTTGGAGATTCGACGAGGCGGTGAGCCTGCGGATCGAGTTGAGTTACTCCTATTCCTTATCGCAAGCAGAATATTTCTCCGTTTCGTTCCTCCGTCGCAACCGCGGCCGTCCATCATGACGATTTTGGCAAAAAAGAAACCCAACGGAACGAAGGACAGACGCGAGCCTGGCAACGGAGCCGAGGTTGATGTACACGGGGTTCAGGTCGAGCATGGCGCTGGTCCTATTGCCTTGCAGTCCAACAGTTCTTATCAGGTAATTAAGGAGACGATTTATGGCCTGAATCGTCGCATTCCTCATAACCACGTTCGAAGGCTGAGAGAGAAGAATCGGAAAAATTTCACGTCCAGCACTGGTTGTTCATGGTAATCCATGACGTGTGACGACTGGTCTAAAATTCAAAATTAATATTTTTGCACGCAGATTTAACATCTGTATTATTTGGTAATTGCAGATTGTGCAATTTTGCTGTATTCGTATTCGCAATATTGTAATGTTTCGCCAATAACCGACCTCTGAACAACGTTTCTTTTGTTCCTCACGTCATCTATATTTACCATTTGGATGAATGGTTTATCTGTTATCTATCCTATTTATCTAGAGTTTAGATGATTGTTTTACTGGTAAATCGCTTTGTACCGATTGATAGATCATCAGCAAACGTGCTAGCCTAGGAGAAGGAATCCTCTTTATCGATAGCTGAAACACTATGATGAAATCTAAGCTCTGCTTTCCACAGTCTGTTGCTAACATTTCCTAGCTATTTCATCTGAAGATACTTGTTAGTCCTTAACTTTTCAATTCACTGTGTTTCAAATTTTTGATTTTCTTAATGTAAACTTGTTCTTGTAATCGATCTCTCGTTACAGACTAGCGTTGATCGCCGGGAAGAAAAACACTTTGAGGAGGCCAGTGGATCGAGCCATGGGAAACGTCATCGCCAACGCGCGAGTCCTCACAGGTATTTAATTTTCTCATGTAAAGACAAAGTAGATGGTTCGTTTCTCACCTTCCAAATCATCTTTATAATCTCTTTGTCATTCTACAGCAGCTGTATTGGCAGAACGTCCCGTTCTAAACGTGAAAGAGAACGAGACAGGGGCCGGGAGAGAGAAAGAGAGCGGGAAAGGCAAGCGACTCCGCCAACAGCATCGTGCAGTGGACTACAAGGTATGAATTGCTCAATGAATTCTTAGTTGTAATGAAGTATTCAATTGTGATTTTTTTTTTTTACAATAGTACTATTCATATTCCCGAATTTATCACTTACCTAAATCTATAATCCCAGAAACCAACAACTAGTAGTCTAATTTTCGTCACTCTTTCAGGTACAGATGCTAATGTTATTGGAAACAATCGTATGGCAATAGTAGCTGGTGCTCCTAGCCTTGAGCCAGAATTAGCAAACGGCTACAACAGTGGAGATGAGTACACAGGTCGCACTGGAAACAATCTGACCATTGCGGAATGGCAAGAGGTAAGCGTTAGCTGTTATTAAAAGAATAAAAAATAATTACTTGCTGGTTCTATTTACAATGAATTTTCAGCGTGACCGATGGTTTGAAAAACGGATGCGGAAGATGGGGTTCGTGGTCAAGAAAATGGGAGAAGACGGAGCGTGTCTTTTTAGAGCCGTCGCCGACCAGGTTTACGGTGATCAAGAGATGCACAGTGTTGTGCGAAAGCATTGTATGGATTACATTGTGAGTATTACACAGTGATTTCGAGCTTCTTCATACGAAGAATTCGATACCAACGATATTTACTATACCGAAGGATCATTTTATTTTTAGGCTGCCAATCAGGAGTTTTTTTCCCACTTTGTCGCCGAAGATTTTTCTACCTACGTGGATAGAAAACGACAAGAATATGTCCATGGTAATCATATAGAGATGCAGGCTATGTCAGAGATGTACAATCGTAGCGTTGAGCTATTTTGCTATGGAACAGGTAAACCGTTTGATGATGTTTACGAAAAACTTTTTGGCAGAAGCTATGTCTTCTCTACCATACGAAAACATGAAAATACTGTTGAATACAATTGACAAAGACGTTTCTCTCTTTTGCTTTCATGAAACACTAAAGAACCGATCAACATTTTTCACGGGGTACACAAAAGCGACAACGAACCGATTCGGTTGTCGTATCAACGCGGCAGTCACTACAACAGTATCGTGAATCCCTATAAAGCGACAATCGGCGTCGGATTAGGTTTGCCTTCGTACAATCCCGGCGCGGCGGATCGTGCCCTCGTCTCTGACGCGGTTCGACAGAGCGAAGAATTGCATATTGAACAGGTCAGGAATTCTACATTCGTCATTTGATTTATCGATCATTATTTCGTGCAATTATGACTAATCCATCCTTCTCTCTCGGCAACACAGACCATGCTTGAAGACAAGATAAAAGCCACCGATTGGGAAGCTACCAATGAAGCAATCGAAGAACAAGTCGCGAGAGAAAGTTACTTGCAGTGGTTACGTGACAATGAAATGCGTAAAGCTGTAAGTATGATGCCGTCAGGTGACCATCATTGCATCACCTTGATTAACGGTAATCTACCTCTACTAAACGTCGAATCAATTTAAACTACTTACCATCAAGCGGCGCAGTAACAAATACTATTTTACACGCATCTACTCGTTTCTTTATTCTGGTGTTTTTTTTTTACTCGAGTGCTCTCCGCTTACCTGACATAGCCCGCATTGTCATCGGTTCCTCTCAGCTTAGTAGCTTGACTTTTTGTTTAAGCGGTCAGCTAGCAGCAGCAGCACCAGCACAGTCACCAGTGCCCAGCATAGCCACAACCACTTTCACCCTCATGGTGGTCGTGGACAAACGCGTGGGCTAACATCCTCCCCAACAACGACTCAAGCTAGCCAGGATTCTGTCCGAAATTCACCCAAGGTGAGCTAGTGTGACTAACTTTTAGCAGGAGAGCAGGTCTTTTCTAACCCAGAAACCGCGATAATGAGCTACCTTTGCTCTGCAGTAGTGAAACATGAAAGATTTCTTACAAAATTTTTCCTCTCAGGTTAGTGACTCGATAAGGTACAGCAGCAAGCGTTCTCCGCAGCATCAATCTACCCAGGGACCAGGTGTGCCTCACCTGTCGTCCGATTTTAGCGTCGCACCACCGCCCCAAGAACCCGTCCCAGGAAGCAGTAAGGAGTCGCACGCATCCCCTGACATATCGCTGTTCAATCGCCTCCCCCCTGAAGTTTTTGGTGAGTAAATTCATTGGTTAAATAGAAATTTAACTAATATGAATAACCGGGTTTATAGAAGCTAAAATACCGGAAGAATAGAGCGAGAGTCTGTACCGATTGATCTTCCACAGGTTTGACTGACTGGGAAGACAGTGACATTCTATCCCAAGTTCTTGCGACTTCGCAGCAAGAATATCTGGACAGCTTAAAGCAGTCGCGGGTACAGCCGGGTTCGGGAAATGATGGGAACGTCGTGGTTGACTCGAACAATAGTTAATTTGATAAAAAAAAAATCGGCTGTTTTTCAAATTAAATACGAATAATAATCAGGCAGATCAAGAAAGTTGAAACTGAGAGAAAGAGAGAGAGAGTGAGAGAGAGTTGCGTCACTTTCCCGCGTGATGCTAATTGCCATGACCACCTGTTTTGTACACCTCTGAATGAAAATCTCCGAATGAAAATATGATTTCAAAGGTATTCCGGTTTCGACACGGTGTATCGTGTGAACGCACTCTCTCGTCACACCTTAATTATTTGCCTTTAGATTATATTATTCTAGTATAAAACAAGGCACGTAGCCTGAATCACAGGCTAGATAGACCTTCGCTATTTATTTCTTTAAATATTCGTAATAGTTTATTTCATCTTTATTTTCTTTATATAATATAATTGTAGGCGAAATGCTTTAAACGAGAGACTTGGTTGCATCATTTGTAACAAAAAAATAAATCACTTGAGAAAAAACATTTTTCAACACTGCAAATTTAACAAAGAATTTTTTGTAAAACGATTATGAAATTATTGAAACGTTAATTCCCCATTCCCTATCAAAATGTTAGGCACGCAATTGACGAACTGTACTAGAGCCTATAATTGAATAAATTACACGGACGTACGAGTACACAGTTATTTACGCTTTAGTTTACGCTACATTATAGACACTTTATTTCTACATTAATGTTTCACATACAGCATTGGACAACAATGTGTTTGCACGCTTAGGCCTTTTCAACGTACGGCGGAATTTCGTTGTAGGTACGCCATCGGCCGACTTTTCCTTAGGACGGTCCCACTGATACTGTTCATTTTACTCCTAACACAAATATTTCCACGTTTGGTAGAGAGATACGGCTGTTGTCTCGCGCAGCGATGAGTTTCCTCTCCCACAACAAAGTTCCACTGTACCTATGTATTATTGTTATTGGATTACCGATCACTGTAACGTGAATCGATCAATTCGTCCTCCCTTTCCTTTGTCGCTCCATATTTTTGACCACAGACGTGTCGAAGATAACGATAATCGATAGAGGGTGAATAACTTTTATGAAGCCATGTAACTGTGGATACTGAAAAGGTTTGACGTGCTTTTTTAACCGCAGATATTGATATTTTTTGTTTTTATTTTATTCGCAAAGCAATGACGATGGCTGCTATTATTATTTAATACATTACGTAATAGCTTGTTTACGTTTATTATACATATCTACAGACTTCTATAGGCGGCGATTTTTTTCATCTCATAACATATTATTTTATTCTTGTAAAACAGCCTAGTTACGTACAATATTATAAATATTTACAACTTAGGTATCGTGGCTTTTAATATGTGCTAATTATTTCTACGAGAAGTATTACTATTTACTCGGATTTTTTTTCTCTTTGTTTTGTTTTCTCAGAAGCACATAAGGATAAATAATAACATTTGCAGCCAAGCTATGTGTACGTATAGTCGATATCATATTAATTTACGCCAATTAACGCGCAGTTTTGTCTTATTCGATTTGCTATACCGTTATTTAGTTTACAAATATTACAAAATTTTCGGTTAGATTATTTTTACATCTAGTTATACTTGGAACGCGTCACTCCAAGATCGGTTAGTTTGATTTTCTCTGTATTATTTGTTCACCTAATCAACTTCAATCGATATGATGTATAACTTCGCATTTTTAAATCAGTTCATATCACTGATATTTCGTCTTTTACTTATCCATTTTTTACTGAAGTGGATTATCTGATCATTTTCTGAACTCAAACAGAGTTTGGTAGTTTAAAGGAGTATGAAAAAATGAAGGATGCGCCCAACTGGCGAATTGAGCTCCTGTGTTCTACTGAACGCTGCTGAGGTTTGGCGAAATTCAAGTTCGTGTAAACTTTCCGGAGCTGGCACGATTGGGAGACGTTCAAGTTTCCCCCTATCGGGCAGCTAAACTATTCTGATTAGCGAAGAAAACTCCGAGGCCGCCGATAGATCACGGCGCCATCTTTGATACCCGATCGAATTTGCGTTCCGTTAGTCAGACATGCTGTTCTCTACGCTATGGAATAAACTGCGTGATATACATAATAGGTATATGCATAATAACAACATCTCTACGGATATACACGTACATACATAACGCTTGCAGAGTAATGACTATATAGTATGACTTATTTACTGGTTGATCGTATCGAAAAAGGCACAGCCACCGTAACCTTTAGGTACGAAAGTGACCACTGGCTGGGCGACGTAGCGCCTATAATAATAAAAACAGTGGCCCAGGAGATGCACACTGGAGGTAAAGCTGCGACTTTATGAGAGTTTTGTCCGATTCGGCAAATGCTGCCTCTGCTTGATGTTGCCTCGCGTAGTAACGAGGCCGTTTTGTAAATGGCGGCTCCTCCGTCATCGACCTTGCAGGAAATTTACCGATATGATTGCCTGCTCATTTCTCCGTCCTTGTCTCTGTACCACGTTGCGTACGATTATCGATAGTTGTTTTAAACTGTAGTAACGGAGAGAAGACCCATCAATTTGCCACCCGTACCTGGGCCAGAACCACCGCCAACCCGGTTCCCGTGCACCAGCATCTCTTGCACCGTCGTAAAGTCATCTATCGTAGTTTTTTTGCGGGCCATTTTTTTCTGGCTTAACTCG
Organism: Diprion similis; assembly: GCF_021155765.1. Lineage (NCBI taxonomy): Eukaryota > Metazoa > Arthropoda > Insecta > Hymenoptera > Diprionidae > Diprion > Diprion similis. Next base: position 19,629,957 of record NC_060114.1, read on the forward strand.
ACGATATTGAGCGGTTTCTTCATTATCTTATCGTCGTTGTAGTCGCCTATCGTTAAATCGTTCGACTGTGACTGGGGAAGAATTTGTTGCTGCTGTTGTTGTTGCTGCTGTTGCTGTTGCAGCTGCTGTTGCTGCTGCAGTTGCAGTTCTTGGTGACGCTGTTTTCTCTCTCGAGCCCGTTCCAGTTGCCTCTTGCGCTCCTCTTTACTCCAGTATTTTCCAACCTGCGTATAAGACAAAAAAGGGGTGAACGTGATATAACGTTCATTTATTTGTATATTTATTCGAAACACTTGATAATTACTGCGTTTTGTTTTTTTCACTTTTATCCACCTATGCTATTTATTCAGGGTGAATACATCGCACAGCTTCGGTAAAGTGAAAATTCGCAGTTTGACGGGAAGGTGATACCGCGAGAAACAATAAAGATAGCCAAACACCTGATGATTAATGAGGGGAACTAAAGCGAAGGTGTAAAAACGAGAAAACAAATGCGAATATTAATGTCGACGGTACGACAGCAGCAGCGGCGGAAAGGGGATCCGTTTAATTCGAGCTTCTTTTGTACGGAAAGATTAGGGTTGCCAGATGATGTCCGGTTTTAACCCGTGAATTATTATGGTTATCATTCTTTTTTTACTTTGTTAGGAACACGAGGCTGAGTTTAATTAATTATCGCGGTAACGTGACGAGTGAGAATATTCATCAAAAAGTTCTTTCATTTTTTCGTCTCTAAACAAAATGTGGTTATACATGCGGTTCGGGATCAAAAAGTCGAAAACCCAAGTTAATCCGATTACGCGATTAAGCTGACCGCATTATTTTCACTCATCACCCTAAAACGATTGTTTTATTTTTCAATTTCATCCGCCGAGCAGAGTTTACAAAAAAATCTGCCAAAGCCGCAAATATTGACCTTAAAGTTGCCCAACGTCATACCTTCATCTCCGACATGGTGTCATCCTCCGTTGTGTGCCCAGCGCGTTCCTCCGATATCTTGATGGCCCTATTCCTCAGTATCCTGTTCCTAACAGGTCTCCTAGCGATGTACCTGGTGCCGTCAGGCCGCCTCTTAACCTTCCACTCCATTTGCACTTCGCATTTATCCTCAGGCGGGACCCACGTTGATGTGCAGACCTGTTGGCTACCAACGAATTGATACCGCGTGAGATTTGGAGCTTGAAAGTTTCCGTGGGATTTCGACTTCCTCGCGCCCCCTTCCCGGATCTGGCAATGACCCGGGGATGTCTGACGGGTCATAAGAGCCTGTTTAAACAGCTCCTGCTGGAGCAATATGGTCTGCTGAAGGTTAGCAGCGTTGGTGTACATCGTGTCGGCCGGAAGAGTGCTGGCGTTGGTAACATCCGATCTGTGCTCCCTCTGTGACTGGTGGCTGCTCTTCCTCGAAGAAGGTTGAGTCTTGGACTGTTTTCCCGCGTGTTGTGAGGAGGATAATGGGCAGGAACATCCCGTGACCGGTGTCACGGTTGGATTCGTAGCTGCGTTGATCATCGGGCTGGTCTTCGACTGTTGCAGGCCCTTTTGTTGCGGTGGACAGAGGATCAGGGTGCTTTTATGGTGCTCCTTTTCTCCCTGATGGAGCTCCAAGGTTAGAGGATTACTGTGGCAAGATTCCCCGGTGTTGTAAGCACTCGAGCTCTCCTTTTCCTCACCGGAACTGTTACTCTTCGATGACGAGTTCCACGGCTTTGTCTGGCCCGCCGTCTGCGAGCGGTTATTCACGCCCACGCTCTGCTGGGTCTGAACCCAGTGATGATGCTCGTAAGGCGACGAGTATATGGGCTCGCTGTCCGACTCTGGTATCGTCTCGTAGATGTGCTCCGTATCGCTCCAAACGTGACTCGTGTAAGCCTCCATCAATCTGATGGGGGGCACTGGAGGTCCAGGCTGCTGAGCCCTGAGGTTGAGCACTTCCATCTTCTTCGAACAATCCTTGAGCGCGTCTTGCATCCACTGTTTCCGCTCGTCCGACTGCGAGTTGTTCATCTGCAGTTGTTGAGCCGTATGAGACGGAACTGGTGGCGGTGGTAGCGCGGCTTTTCCAGAGGTCAGAGTCTTCGTCTCAGTGTCTTTCGTCGGGTCCTCGGACTCCTGTTGCTGCCTGATAAGCTGCTCTATCATGCTGTTTTGGTACGCCGGGTTGTTGTCCGGCGAACTGGACGGTGAGTCCTGTGAAGAAAGGTGTTCGATCGATCGTGAGAGGGTGTGTTTCCTTGAGGAAAGGGTTACAAGGTTGCAAAGGTTAAAGTGACTTACGTGCTGGTACAAGCGATGCTCATCGTATTCGTCATCCTGAAACGAGAAAGTTGATATGGTTTTATGAAAAATCGTACGTGACGATGACACTGATGAATTGGAGCATATGAGCTGTTTTCATACCTGATAGAAACAGCGGCTGACCAACAGAGTGACGGCGTTCTTAGTTTCGGCGAATAGACACTCGGTTTGTTCCTTGTTTGCGACGTCTCGACCATTCACCTGAAATTTGGAGAGTGTTTGATGAGCGATAAAGCGATGGAGAGAGATTGAGATTTTGGAGATGAGGCCTCCGGCTGGATGAATGAAGGCGCACATCACAATATCCCAAAATGGGTTGGGAATGAGAAGGGGCAGAGAGTAAGAGATATAAATAGATAGAGAGCGAGAGAGAGAGAAGAAGAGAGGTAGAACGGAGGGTGGCAGACGCGACAAATCCTTCTTCCATAGTCATGGGGGTCTCTCTCACGCCAAGCCCAACCGTGCAAACCACTTTGTTCGTAATTATAATCTCCCTAACAAGATTACGCGAGACGGGGATTTGAGCCAGAGCCAGGGAGCAAAGTGTGCTGGTCGGGTCCTTTGCCGCTTCCCTTGCAGCTTCATTTGCTGAATCGCAAGGCAACAGTGATGGAGCTTCACTTACCCGTAGGATCTGATCACCCTCTCGGAGTCGTCCGTCCCGTGCGGCGAGACTTTCAGGAACTATTTCCGAGATGTAGACCTCAGTGTCAGCGTCTTCGCTACCAGAACCGGAACTGTAGCACACTGTCAGACCAAGTTTCTCAGCGCTTCCGCTCTTCCGTAACGTCACTTCCTGCGAAATGATACACACATGTTAGCAGTTGTGTCAGATTCGCACGATTACACGTTGCAATACTATATCTAAATAGGTGTGATCTGTTTTTAGAATACGCGGTACAAAAGCGATTCATCAGATTCACTGAAGTACCAAATTTCAGCACTGAAATAGTTCGGCTGTGATTTCGCTTGGCACAAAAGTTCAAGACTGTCAATTCAGCTTCCGAAATTCGCCAGAAACTCTCGGAAATAAACACTGCCGGTACAAAATCGATACCCAATCGATTCTAATCCCCTTTTCATCGCATACGACGAGAAGAGGGTCTCCAATGCGATGGCTCAACAAGTAAACACACGCACACAGACGTGCACGTATTCGACAAGAGCGACAGGGGAGCTGGGCGACTGCAGAGTTGGTCTGCAGTAGCTGTTTGAAAAGCAATTAGTCGGGTACCTTCGTGTACAATGGCTGGCTATTCCGTTAGACAAAAAGGGGGGCGAGAGAGTGAAAAAAGAAAGAAACGGAGAAAATCGAGGAGTGAAAGGATAAATTGCATCAACAATTTGAAATTCAAATGTTGGTCTATATTCCATTCTTCAACCTGTTCCCGCGGCCTTCCGGAAAACGCCTAGTATCACTTCATGGGGTATAGTATATCGAAGGAAAGTCCACGTTTGGCAATTGTTTTTAGATACTGGACTCTGTACACCCGGTACGCGTGTGAAGGTAGCCGTGGATACACGTTCCTGCATTCCAGTAACAATGAGTCACACGGGACATTGTCGTACGAGCATGTATGTATGTACATACATACCTATAATGGTATAGCGGAGGTAAAGTGAAGCGTTGCATTTTTCGAATTCTAAAAACAAAAGAGCGCAGCAGTCAATGTCGATCCGAGAACACTGACCCCTTTAGACCGTTTTCAATTCCTCGTTATTGCAGCCTTCTGGCTTTAGTATACAGCCTTTATCGAAGCGAAGAGCTGAAGCAGACCCGCAATGCAAACGAAGGCTTTGTGCCCTGACAGACAGAAAAAAAAGAGATAAATAAGTACAGAAAAAGAGAGAAGAAAAAAGGGATAAACTCAATGCCACACACTACTTTATTTCGTCCTCCTTATCTCGAGCATTACTGTAATATATAATATGAATTCGAGGTAAGGCCGATAATCTCATTTTCAGAAGTAAACGCTGGGTAGTATCGCTTAAAATATCCTCTACCCCGAATAAAATGCACGATGATAAAAAGTGCGTGGTTAAATCCTCCGTTCCAAGCTATCAATCACCGCTCATTGACGTACCGGGTTCTTCATCATCGTCTCGAAGAAGACGCGGACGTACGCGACCGAAGCTTGGCACGGAGCCTGACACTGACCCGAGATTATTGTCGCCAATGGTTTCTGGTTAAAGAGTCACGCGATACGCATTCTTCCGTATCTGAGTCACGAACTGCATAATGGAGTGGCATGCCAGGCCGAAACACGAGCATTAAATCGGTGCTGACGGAGCGTCTTCGGAGTTCCATGGAGAGGGGGGAGCAGAGGGGGTGCAAATTGATCCGAGCAACTGTCGCCGAGGCGGATCGACAAAGTAGAACAGAAGCTGCGGGGTCCTTATTTGCCTGATTTCCCTGATACGGCTTAATTAGAGCGATCAGGTTACTCATTAGGCCGCTGAGTCGCCCCGTCAGGAGCCCGGCATCCATCAAGAAAGCACTCCGACCAAAGTGGCAAGGAACTACGCTGGGCTTAGGACTCGGGGCAATTCGGTGAAGCACGTTTCGTTCATCCCTTCAATGCTTACCTCGAAGTTTATGTGCTGGGGTAAATAATCTTCGAAACTGTCGTTCGGCTGCTCCTCGATGTTCAGTGGATCCAGGATCAGTTCCTCTTCGATGAGGCCAGCCCAGTCGGTCTGGACGGCGGTCGACACGAGCGGGCTGCTCGCCGAATTGATTTCCTTGACGGTGTCCTCGTCGTCCTTCTCCAGTTTATTGTCCTGGCTTGTCGCTCTGTCAGCACCACCGTCCTTTCCGGACTGCTGGTGAACCATCTGATGACCCGGCTGCCGCCGCAGGACTTCGACGATAATGGGTTCCTGGGCAGACTCGAAGCACCGAACCGCGTCCTCGTGGCTCGAGTTGGAAACGTCCTTTCCGTTGACCTGAAATCAAAAATTAATAACACATCGAGTTACGACGATGTCAACAGTGCGATGAACCTTTCATTTTATAGTCGCCGGCGTTTTATTGACGGACGATAAACGAGGCCAGTAGGCAAATCGTTTGATTGATTTGTTTTTCACTACGAAGGTCGGCGTGTATGGTTGCCGATGCCTCTATCAAAGAGCGAAGCCACGTGTCGACGACACTACGGTATAAATTATGCAGCAGTTTCGTCACTCCTGAAAAGCCGTTCAAGAAAAATAGAAGAGAAGATGGAGACAAGGTAAAACAAAACAAAAAGAAGGGGGAAGGGGAGGGTGAGGACCAAAAGAAAATAAACCCGCGTGTAGGGGCAATGGAGATAAGCGAATACCGGCAACTTGTTCGAGGTAACTGCTGATAAGACTGAGATCAGATAAACACTCAATCTTTCGCTACAGGAACACCGCCGTTTGACGAAATCAGCTCACAGGGTGTTCCGATGGGAAAAGTGACTGCGTCCCGACATCGTTACGAATAACAGTGGAAAATGAGAAAATATTTGGGTTAGTGTCGTTGTTTTTCGGTTCTACGGTTTCGTCGTCTTTTTTTCCATCTCCATCTCTTCTGCCCCGAGGAAGCAAAGTATTCATTCATTAATCTTTTTCCCCCGGTCTCTGTAGTCTGTGGGTTCGGTAAACCGTTCGCGGGAAGACAGAGGATTAATCAGCCCTGAAGCTAAATGATGGAGTCCTGGACCGGGAAGAATCCGATCCAAATAATCCGAGGCATCTCAGCAGGGATGAAAACGATTTTGCTTCAGGCGCCCCTGTTTGCCAGGGGTACGTTAAGGATGGTGGGTCGAGAGGAGCGTTTAAACATCGTTTGTTGATGACGAGAAGTGGATCGAGATACAGAAGCTAGTCAAATACAACCTCGTCGTCGTTCCGAAATTATTATTCCAGGGGTTGGTTGGTTGGTTGGTTGGTGCACGGGTGACAAACCATGGCGCTCATCCACCCGGTGGAAAAGTTCTTCCTGTGTTCGTTTATCAACGCTGAGAGCAAGGACGCGTTCTCGCGAAGGGTGAAATAAGAGCGAGGAGTAAGGGGAGGAGGACGACCACCTTCAGGCGCGGAACTGGAAGTCTGTGGACTGATAGCGTCGCCATTACCGGGCAAAACGCAACCGGCGAGTCTTATCGGTAAGCCTTCTTCCATCCAACCTTCCAAGAGTCTCTTTCCACTCCCGCTGGCCCGTTTCTACCCTTCCTCGCTCCTAACTTGGCCCATTTCGACTCCCACGAACCCACCCCGTCGTCGAGGTTTATTTCTTTATTATGATATCGACGCTCAGGGTAGCTGTGCTCTACGCTGCGGGAGAGATCCGACGAATGAAGCTGAGATTATTACACCCTCGTATCCACCCTTGTTTCTTTTCCCATCTACACGCCAGCCGCCCCTGTATTTCTATCGTCTGGTGAACTACCGTATACCAACTACAGCCCCCGATATTTTAGGGGCTGAAAAAATGTTCATAGAGAGGAAATGGGATGAGCGAGGATAAGCGTTTGGGTATCAACGATACGTCGGTAGAGAAAGGTTACTATGTTTGGATAACGTATAATAGAAGAATCTCGTTATTCAAATAACAATTATGTACTCAATTTTCAGGTCTGACGTCAGATAAGCCATAACAAGTGATGTGAATCATTTCGAGTTCAGGTTTTGTGCAACTGATTTCAGCTTACTGATAATGAGCAATTGGTAATACATTCTTTTACAGAATCCAACAACTGGCAATTTCTGCTCAATTTTGCACCTGGTCAGATTAATCATCCAATACCTTCGTCCAGATCAAGTAGGACCACGAGCTTTGGTAAAAAGGATCTTGTATTTACATACTGATTATGGTTCTCCGCACATCTTGTGCAACCATCTGTTCAAGAATGAGGCATTCTCATTTGTTTATCTTCTTGTACAAATTAATAACTAGGTGAAGTTTTTGCGAAACATAAACTTGTGATACAATATTTCCTGGATATCCTGACGGACTTTAGTGGTTTCTTTTTTTTTTCTTTATTCGGTCCAAGGATTACCAAGGTGCAGATAATGACTGCATATTGTTGGCATTTAGAACCCCGGGCGGTTGAAACAAGTCCTTGAAATGAAGGTGGAAAAAAATTGATATTCTAATTTTTGAGTCAGGGATCGCGTCAGCAAAGGGCGTGGCTCGGGGATGAAGGGACTCTTTAATACAACTTAATGGCATTATGCCAAATAGCTCTCGACTGGTCTGGGGCACCGACTGGGGGAGTGAAGCAGAGCAGAGACCAAGCGCCAAGGGGAAGATCAGGGCGGAAGAAGAAGAAGAAGAAGAAGAAGTACGCGGAGTGCGGGGTAACACGTAACACGAAGAGAAGAATCGATTGAAAAATTAAGGAGATGGAAAGCATCCTGCACCCCGCCCTCCCCTCGTACCACTTTCTCTCTCCCTCCCCCTCTCTCTCTCGCCATTCGTGTCAGCTTCTCGAGGATCAGGACTGCGAGGCCAAGATACTTTAACCCTGACACTCCCGCGGCCTTCCGGTGTCCCGCACCTGATACGTAGACGAAGAGTGTCATTAATCTTTCTACAATTAACAAAAGTGCAACTCAACACCGGCGCGAGTAATTCGGGCTGTGGCGTCGGCGTATGTCAAGTGGGAAGCCATTTCGTATCGCCGTAAAATATGATCTGTTAAGGCGAAGGGTGAGCGAAGGGTTGGAAACCCGAGTAGTGTCCTTAATACCTCCCGTGCCTCCCAAACATTAGCCGATAACTAGGATATGATGATCATAAAGTGCGTTGCCCGTTCGCTAAAAATACCCTTGAATCGAGCACGAAAGGTGTATAAACGTTAGGGGAAGAACGGTGGCGAAAAAAGGAAACGATTCTCTCGTAAAACCTCGCGGCGTAACAACTGCACAAATCACTTCCTAATGTACTCTAGTTCGGGCTGTAAAATCCTCCGATTACCGTTTACGAGTTCCGTTATTCTCCTTTCCGAACCGGCAACTCGACACCATAATATATATATATGCAGGCGCTAAAAAACCGACTTCAAGTTTTTCAGATGCAGGGGCTCCGAGAGAGAGAGAGAGAGAGAAAAGAGAGAGAGAGAAAAAATTCTTCAGGGTGAACTGCGGAAGTGCGTGCATTTCGAAAACACACAACGGAAGCTGGATTATCACGCCATCATGATGAGGTTCAGGTGTGTGTACTTGTGGGAACCGGATAAAGGAGTCGAAGAGGAGCAGAGCGTTTGACCCGTTCACCCCTAACCACGAGCCGCCGAGCCCTAAGTAGTTCCCTGGGGCGGAAAATCATTAATCTTTCTACAATTAACAGGCGAGTGCTACGCAATCACGATGAAGTAATTCGGAAAGTGTAGCAGCAGCGGGGTGGAAAAAGTTTCGACGTTGCCTGCAGCGGCGTGTTGGCGTTAGTTAACTCGGATTATGACGATGTCCGTGGAGGAAGACCACCCCCTCCTTGTGCAAAGAATCCGGCGACGGGACTGCAGGAGTCGCTCCTTGAAGGAGGGATGCTAATCAGTTATTTTTCAAACGCGCCCTCCCGCCCTGGTAATTTATTATCGTTTTTTTATCACCCTTATTATTTCCGCCTTGAATCACCTCCGCTGCTGTAGTGAAGGGGAGGGAGAAGGGGAGGGGGACGAATCCGTACTTCGCAGTTTATATTGCGGTACAATCTGAGAACTCTCAGGGTAGACGAAATCTGAATAAGATTTGAATAAGAAATGTAATCATGAATGGAGAATGATGTTTAAAAGAAGCCCCTAATTTTGATTTTTTATGTCCAATCCCGCGGCCACGTGAATCGTGAGTGAAAAAGCGTCGGCGAGAACGCGCTGCTTCGGGACTATACTTATTACATGGTGAAAGAGGAGAGGAGTTTTAAGAAGTTAAGAGCGGTTAGCTTCTACTGTTACTCGAGGATGGTTAAAATTAATAATAGCCATAAATTTTGAACACCCTATTTATACTTTATAGCCCTTCGAAACATGTTGCTCGGCAGCGAAATCCCCATATACTTATATAGCTGCTGAAATAACGATTAAGCCATAAATCCCTTGACGAAATTAAGATGCAAATTTATTCAAAGTTCACTCATTACTCAACACCACGAGCCATACAGGATCGCGAGTTTCTGCACGACGCGCGAATTCCGGGCCACGCTTGCGTTTATCTCAACTACGGAATTTCCGCTCATCGCTTGAGAGAGTGAGAGAAAGAGAGAGAGATAGAGGTATTAATTTTTCAACCTTTCAGCCAAAGTGAATGAGTATGACAATGGGGCTCGCATTTAGGTACGTCAGATTCTTTTTTGAACTGTAGTGTAGCAGCTCTTCTCCATGGTATAACACGTGACAGGATTTCACGCGACGATTCAAGAAGATTCGGAAAGTTTCATTACTAACTTTTTTTTTCCTACCTAGGGTGGCACTTTTTCCCAAACTTTTGATTAAAAATTATTATTTCAATGAGTGCGGATCAGATTCGTTTCGGATATCATGTCATCGACTTGTTACATTCACTGAGAAGATTTTTCACACGATCAAAACTGCCTGACACAACAAAGTGATTCTGTTTTTTTTTTCATACTTTTTGTTCATATTCGACTACATGATTTTCTTGACAAAATGTGAGAGGAAAGGAGAATCACTCGAGGCTTATATTTGTACGCGAGCGACAGTTTTGTACGGTTTTTAAGACCCTACTGTTAGATCCATTCACGGGTTAATACAGTAAACGCACAACACTGACGATGATTAAAAGGAATTCAGGGACCCAGAAATAATCATCCAGGAGTAAAACGTGAAACGGAATGTGTTAAAATGCAGAGTTTCAAGGCATATACGTTGTGTATACATATATCTATACGGCAGTGATGGAACTTGAAACCCTCCACGAGGGTGAGTGAGAAGCTTTTTCTAATGATACCCTGGAAGAATGTGGGAATTGCAGCCAGCGGTGAAGAATCGGAACAACTAAAACACTTCAATTTTAGCTTCAGACGATTTGAATGACACAAGGTAAAGTGATTTACGATGAAAGGTTGTGCAAACCTCAAAGCTGTGTATAAATAGGGTGAATCTCAGTGAATCTATGACCAGATTTAAATGGAAATCCTCGCACGCCTTCGACGGTTCTCCGAAAATTCAGAACTCTGGTCTCAGATTCAGTGAGAAATGACGTACAAGGTGCGACCCACCGCAAGTATATCAAATAACGAAAGGATCAAAGCAACGGAAATTTCAAAATCCACAGGGTGGTACCTGCTGAACGAGTAAGGATTCTCAGGAGGGTGTAATTTTCACGACGAGTGTGACTATCACAGAGTTCTCAATTGCGAAAAACGCGTTTTCCGCAACGGTTGCCCCACCACGAAAAACGTTCTGCGAATTTCCGGTTCTCGTCCAAGTTCAAATCCCGTATAATTCCCCGACTTCGTATTCTCGTCCTAATCAAGTCGTCTTCGCCCCTTAATTAGACGCTGACAAATTATTGTCCCAGGTTTTGGCACGGTCTTCTCTAACCCTTAATTGATGGTCCGTTGGTGATACAACCTCGCGGTTCTCCTTCCAAACTAGCCCACCTCGGACGGCATTCCGTCGACAACAAAAGCCGCGAAGGAACGGAAAAAGAAGAAAAAGCACGGAATACGAAGACCTCGAAGAAGCTGAATGGGGAGATAAGAGGGTCGCCTGACAATTAACCGGTGAACCTCGCCGAGAGCGGGACACAGCTCGTTCTTTTTGTCCCTCTGATACACCTGCACCAGCCACTCACCACCACCACCACCACCACCACCACTACCACCACCCCCCAAGCTATTTATCCCGACTTTCAACTCACTTCCCTTCCGCGCATAAAACCAAACCGCATGGTATACAAACCGGTCCGTTACTCCAGTGACAAATGGCCTGTCAAAAATTCGATGGATGTAGATGATATACATATATATGTAGGTATAGGAGGTGAAATGTGACGTTTTGGTATGGCGGCCTCGATTGACACTGTTTGTGAGAGACGGGAAGGGTGTTTTCAACGTCAACATCGTAAAACCACCTCCGGAGTCCTTCCTCTACCCTCCGTCACGTATCGCCGGTCGAATGTAATTCGCAGGACTTTCGTCTCCGCGACCTGAAAGTTCGACGGAACTTTAGGTTTTACGTTTTGCACGATGACTTCGGGTCAGCGCGCGACGTCTTCACCGAGTTCTCGGCTCCTCTATGACGGCAATAAAATCGAAATACTGCTCACGATGTCGTCACTGTTCCATTGGCGCCCTAATGTCGACATCCGAGAAGAAGGGTCATCCTGAAGGAAAAAGTGAGAAAAAAATGTCGTACAAACTTTTCCAGGGTGGGTATAGGTAGCTACGTGAATCCAAATCTTGGAGAATTATATCCCCCGTCTTACTGCACGGTCAAAAATTCTTTTCGACAACATTCCACGTCCGGTTTCCTATGTTGTTGCAAACTCTCATTTCCGAAATATCCTGAATTTCGTGAAATCTTAGCCAAAGTGATACCCAAGTATAATGAGTCCAGTCTCTGATCATCAGTCAGTGACTAGTGTTAGACAGTGTAAGGGAAACGGGGCGTGGACTGCTTTTGTAGACTATATTCTGATATCAATCTAGCGTTATCTGATATATCGAATTTCCGAACGGACCACAAAAACAGTTCTAAACCAGCGCACAACCTTCAATTGCATCAAATTTGAACACTACCATTTTTCTCACTACAGTGCAGTACTCAATGTTCCATAAAGTGTGAAAAACCTGACGAAACGGGTTTGAAAATCCGACGTTTCACATCAAGTTCCACGACTTTTCAAAAGTTTTCGATCACCACGAGGACCCTGAGCGAGGACGAACCAGTCGGTTGACAAATTTAAGCCGGTAAAAGGGTCCGAATAGCGACGTTGATTACATGAATTGGAATAGAAAGGGGGGTCGTTTCGGGTAACTGAATTGGACAAATGGCACCTTACAATCAATTCCGGTTAACCCTGGAGAAGCGGGCTGATCAGTTGGCTGGCTGAGTTGGCGATCGATTTTGAAACGTCCGATAGCCGAGACGACGGACGTGGATTACACGGGGGTAGGTGGACAGCGGCGGAGCGATGAAATACCTCCGGTCCTCTTCATTCCTGTCCATCCCTCGATCATCGGCTGCACCCCGTGCCTCCTTTCCGTCGAATCCTCACCGCTTCGGCATGGCCAAGCCCGTGTGGATCGATGGTTTGGTATATGTGAGCACGGTTGCGTGCTACGCATAGCAACGCACTGTCATCCACATTGTTGTGGGTTAATGTACCAATATCAGGAAAATACGGCAATAGGAAATGAACACGGAACCCATTTGCCACTCTTCCTCGCCGCTGCACCGCCACCCGCCTCATTCTCGTTACCCCACCAATAAATAACGCTGGGGGTACATTTTTTCCTTTCGTTATCTCCTCGGCATTCCCAATTTCCCATAGACCATCCACTGCTGGTGGTGGAGACACGACGTTGCACGTTATGGGGATGTACGTGTTGTGTTGTAGGCGTCGTTATACTACAGGTTGGCACGACGCTTTATCAACGTCTCCTTTCATTGTAATCAGAGATAAATATCGGCCGGCATGTGGTCTAATGGAGTATTAGTAGTGCATGCATCGATGCCCAAAGACTTTCGCGTCGTCCGGAGTAAATTTCATCACAGCATCAAGTTCAAAATATTTTGGGTGTATCACAATGTCTAGGGTTCTTTCCTTTACTGATCATCAGCAATGATCTGGTATTTGGATCGACGTTGCTCTGACAAATTCTAATCAGACTTAGCATCCACAGTTGGATTTGAAAATTTCACGAGACATGGAAGAGCGAAGTGATACGTAGAAAAGAGCATCGTAGTAAAAAGAGTATGGTGTTTCAGCCTGCGGGGCTGCAAGAGGCTTGCAGCAATGGTACCAACCAAACCCGAACATTCATTTGCGGCTGAGGATGAACGCGAGAGTAAGGTAAACGGTAGTAAAAAGACGGAGATAAAGAGTGAGTACCAACAAAAAAGAAAGAAAAAGAAAAAAAACCTCACAGTGGGAAACGTAAATTATACTAGAGTTTACTCTAACAAGGATTCTGGTTTTCACTTGTGCACTAGGGAAAACTTTCGAACGGTCGAATCAACGTCGCGTTTCGTTCAACAAACAGAATCGCGGCCAGTTGGTCTTGCGTTGAAAGGTGCTCGAGTAGTTTAAAAGGACTTGAAGAAGAGAATAACGAGAAGAGGGGCCACCCCCCCCCCCCTCTGCCCCGCGCTTCGAAAAAAAAGAAAAAACAGAAAGAAATTTGTGGTTGGAATCGGAATCGAGTTTTCAAGTTACCTTACCGCGGTCTGCATCCACCCTGTTTACTTCCACACGGAATCGGGAATTCGGCGGGAAATTTAAACCGCAAGATTTCTTTTTTTCTCTCTTCCCACTTTAAGCGCGTTTTTTTTTTCTTCCTCATTTCAACCTTTGAAGGAAAAACTCACATCGTTGGAACTATTCCGTACTGTAATTGACAATTACGTGTATAGGCGCATACCTAGGTATATATCTATATACCTATATACATGTATATATATATATGTGTGTACCAATCGCATCGTCATCGTGTCGCGTCGCGACGTCACGGTATTACTCGCCTTTGGGAAAAAATTTTGCAGTTGCACTTCCCTACCGTAAACATTAGCTTTAGCTGCTCTTTGCTCGCTTTGAAGTTTATGGCCCTGGGAATTACACTCGTTCAACGTTTCTCTCAGCCAGAGTCTGTATATGTATATATGGCTGTACATCAAGCCATCATAGCCTTTCCAAGTTTTAGCATACGATTCCTATATTACATGCATAATACCGGGTTAAAAAGAGGTGATCAGAAAACTCAATAATTATGTATCTTTTATACACCCCAAAACGGTATGAGTATAGATTATTGTTATTCATAGGTGCAGATTTTCGTATCCTTGACGCAATTATATTGAGGCATATTGTCAAAAAAAAAAAACTTCTTTCCAAAAACAGTAGAGAGTACTTTTCATTACTCAAATGATAATAATATAATCATTTATGAATAAATAATACCGGTGATTTTAGTTGGTTAATTGATTTATTTAGTATGTGAGGAAAAAAAAAAAGGAAAAACAGAAAAAACAAACACACCGGAAGAGGTGATTCATTTATTATGCCATGGCATGCCTTTGGCAAAAACGAAAAAGCAAAGATTACAAGATGAAGTGTAGAATAACAAAAGTAAGAAAACAAGAAAACAGAAGTAAGTCAAGCAGGCTAATGACCCCAACAAATTATATCATTATCAGGAATAGAAGCACATAATAAATCTTAGGCTTAAATGGCGAATAAAGTAAGAATAAAATAAAGAATGAAAAAGCACCAGAACTAGAACCAGAGAGACAGAGAGTATGAGAAAGAGAGAGAGAGAGAGAGAGAGAAAGAGAAAGAAATATGGAATAAGAAAAGTGGAAAAGAAGAAAAACCAATATTTAGCGAATCTATAAGACGAGCCAGTCGCAGCTGCGACTTTCGCCTCTAGGAACAATAATCTATCAAGTACGGCTCGACGCGTCTTAGCAGCCATAAGGCGTTAAACGGGCTGCCGGTGTTATCGACGGATAAGTTTTCAAACTCATTTGTAACAACTTGCCGAGATTTCCCCTCACCGTGCTAACAGACATGTATGGGTTTCCATGGGGGTTGCACGGCGGGGGGGGAGATAATGGCCTATCGCTCCCGAAAGCAACGATTCCAGCAGCATCGCGAGGGATCCTTGCTGAGCAGCGCCGTTTCGATATCGAATCGAACACCGCAGGACCGGCAGCGAATCCAAGTTCCCCGACACCATACAGACTGACTGTGGAGAACGGATTTGTCTGCACCGTTGCGGGAGACGAAAAATATTCCTGATGGAAAATTTTACGGTTCTATAGTTTTGAGCTCGTTTCCTGCCCTCCGATATATAGCTATCAATCTATACCTTCAGCGCGCTTCGAAGGGATTTTCAAACAATGGAGAAACGTGATTTGAATTCACCCCCGCAAACTGAGCGGCCACCCCTATTAACTAGAAAAGAGGATAAAAAACGATACGTAATGGGGGAAAAAAAAAAATTATTAATAAAAATGACACACGAAATCGTGATAAATATTTCAAGTCTGTCTTCTTCGTACTTTTCGTGGTTAAAATATACTTCAAAGCGTTGAAAATACCGCTGTATAAATATTTTATACACTGATGCAGTGCAAGGTGTTCATAGGAGGTTATATCGTCATACGAAATTAGTGCTAAGAAAAATTTACGACAGTAATAAAACAAAAAAAAAAAAAAGGGAAGAATTTCTGCAGCACAAAACGTCGTCCTTTGCGATATGACAGATTCGAACCGGCGATGTGACGCGAGGCGATGGAAAATGAATAATTGTATCAGTCAAAATATTATACGCTACAGTCTTCTACATCCATAGGTACATAAAATACAGAATATGAATTACTAAGGACAGAATGACTTATCGTCTGCTATAGTTCAATGCGCATGCGCTACAATCCGAGAGCAGTCGTTTACCAAGGCAACCAACTGTTATGAACGTAACCTAAAAAATTTTGACAATTGCCGCAACAGCAGTTGCGCGTCACACCGAAAGCCGTAAAAATTTTTGAGGTTACTTTCATCGCGGCGAACCGTCGTATAAATTTATGACGGCTGTAGCGCATGCGCATTAAACTATAACAGACGACATACCGTTCTTTCGTTAGCAATTCACACTGTATATTCATTGTCAGTCAGTTTTGATCACGGCATATCGCAGCTGGTGATACTCTGTGGCTAGAGGGAGAATTTCGATTAGATTTTGAAATTCTGAAATCTCCAGGGGATAAAATATTCCGCGGTGATTCGTTTCGATTCTTCTCTATCTCTCTCTCTCTCTCTGCTTCTCTTCGTCGGTTCCAGTTGTGGGCAAAGGGTGGTTATTGAACGGGCCCCGTGGTTTTCCGCATATCATAAACAACGTTCTTTCATCACTCCATTCATCCACATTTATCGCGAAGATATGTCCTCCTCGAAATTCCTCCCCATAAAAAACCTTTCAGCGATTTTTCCACAGGTATAATAAAACAGGTATGCGGGTATCCATCTGGGGAATTCGAGACCATGAGAACCGTTCATTAAAAACGCGTATTCTTACATAGAAAAAGTGACAAGGGAAAAAGAATTTAAAGAAAAATAAACAAATACTCAAACGAAATTGCTCAATGATCTGTTCATCGCTTATTGCTAAAGGAAATTACGAGATAAACAGACCGTGAAGTATTCTCTTGCAGAGCATATTGATTAGCATGACAAACCCAGTACCGTAGGCGTTCATCGAGAAGAAAATGCAGGGTGTGGTAACAAGCCAATGATTATCTACAATGTGCATACATAAAGATATATATATATATATATATATATATATATATATATACGTATAGTATATTGTCCAAACCATTTTGACGTGTGAATTTAATCGTCTGCTCGTCATTCCAGAACTCATCTGCTAGAACTGGCTCAGAATACTCGACGCCCTGCACATCTCGATAAGTAATGGTGTAATGGGTGAAAGGGTTTCAAGTTCGTTTGCCAAAGCACTAATTGCGACTCGCGCTATTCGTAAAATCGCTCTTCAACTTGAATGTCGAAAACAGTCGGGGTGGGTTAAAAATTCGGTGATTCCTTCTCCAGGCGTCGGTTGAAGCCAGTTAATTTATACGGAGGGCCCGGTTTTTAAGCTACGTCACTGTCGTCCTGGTAATTTCTCTAGAGACAAGTGGCAGGCACTTTTTCCTCTCCCCCAGCCCTCATTTTTTCACAAGTCAAGTTATCGATTGACTCAGACTCGCCGATGGTGTAACGCAATAATGCTCAGCTCTCGCACCTCGACGTCACGCAAAGACGCAAGAGGGTGGCTTTCAGTTTTTCCAAGAATCCAAGCCCCATGGACACGTCGAATGGTTCGAAACGATTTTAAAAAACGTCAGTCAAAAAGGCGTGCTCGGAATCGAATCCCCGGTCCGGGGTTTCGGGAGATTAGGAGTTCTTCCATAAATGGATGTGGCCACAGAAGCCGAAGCCGAAGCTGCTGCTCCTCATCCCAGATATTTCAGACAGAGAGAAAGAGAGAGAGAGAGAGAGAGAGAGAGAGAGAAATAGGGAGAATAAAAGGCGTCGGAGATTCGGTCGAGAGAGTTCTCTTTTCATTTTCTTCGTTTTCTGTGAATAAAATGATGGTGAAAATAAGGATGAATAAAAATCCCTGTAAAAAATTGACGTGTGAAACTGTGAAGCGAAATAATTGAATCATCCAGTTCGCGCCGTGTACGCTAGATCAAATTCTACGGCTGCTTGATCCGGGATAAAAAAGACCAGTGCAGTAGCGCTAGGCGTCGGATCCAGCTATTAAAATAATTCGCTTCAAACCCGCGTCTGAGTTCTTCGAACTTCGCTGAGCATGAAAGCTATTGAATTTTGAACAGGCATCGCGGCGGCGAAAAGGGCCGGTGAATCCGTGGAGACGGGTTCGCGGGTGCGTCTAACCCGTATTGTTGTCCTCGACATGCGGGATAAGTTCGATATACAATATCGGTAAGTTACGCCCGATCGCGGCGCGAGCATTCGAGGATCCGGTGGTTTGAGCTTTGGAGGTTGAAAGCGACGATGCCACACGGTTGAAGTGAAGCTTCGTTGCAGGGTAGCTCAGGTGGTAACTTGGCACGATATAAATCTTCGTGGAAAAGCGGGAATATAAATTCAGCGAGGATAAAATCTGAAGGAAAAATTTCTGGCTAAAGTTCGCCGTCCCACCGCTGACACCAATTTCTTGGCTACGTTGAGTTGAATTTTTCGCACCAGAGTGCCGCTGGTCTCGTTCTTTTCGGATCTTTTTTCTTCTTCCTCTCCTTCGTTTTTCTTCGGACGTTGGTGGCACTTCGTTCTCGGATGTGCTTCTCCCCGTCTGCATAGCATATTCGGGTGATAATAATGGTCGTAAATCAAGGTGCCTTGCGGGTCGTAAAATAAGAAGAGTTTGAGCAGAGGTGCGATCGCGGGAAACGGTCATCGAACGATACTGTAGTTCGGGAATGAGGAATCCCCGATCGAAAGGCCCGAGGAAAAGTGGCAGTCGGGGTTCGTGATCGAACGATTCATCCCTTTTCACGGTTCCCGGCTTGCCGGGGGATTCTTTTCGAGCGAATGACGTGGTTATAGCGATAACCACTCACTGCCACACCCCCGCCTCCACTCGTGGTAGACATTCATGGCATACGATATTCGAAGGGATTCCAGGAAAAGCGCTGCTGGAAATAAAATAAGGAATCCGAGGGCCGAAGACTGGGCTCAGCTGCATATCTCTGTACTTCTTCGGAGTCTAGGTTTATATCGAATTTTATTACTATCTTCTTCCTTTTTTTTTTCATCAAGAATTTGTCCGCCATAGAATAGAATTTTCCCTAGCTCTTGACACGTGCGGGTTGTATAGGAGGTTATTTCATTCGTTGGTATAGTTTTCTGTGCGGATAGAGAGACAGAAAGCGAGAATAACGAAGTAGCAGCTAATATTGAAAGAGATATTAAAGAAAGCATTGCAGTCCACAGAGACAAAGATTCCGATTCTCGAAGGTCTTCCGGCTTTGTTTTTTTTTTCTCTCAATTCATTTCTCCCGATACCATTTTTCTCCTTTTTTTAATTTCGAAGAACCGAGGTGGAGCAGCCTGAGATATGCAAAACGTGACTCGATTCGGCAATAACTACTTCGTTCCGTGGCACAGAGCCAAAGCTCCGCGGCGTTATATTGCGATGTCCTAAACTGCATTTAAATGAAAGTTGTACAATTTGAATAAAACTGCAGGCTGCAGGCTGCGGCACAACTTCGAGTTGAAACGCCGGTCTAAAAGGACGATGGGGGTTGGGGGTTGAGGGGGGGGGGGGCTTAGTTCTACAAGCCATGATCAAAAAAGACTAAGAAAAAACGGTTCAAGTAAAAAGAAGAAAAAAAATGACAGCTCACCTTGTCAAGAAACGAGGAGAAGGACCCCGTGGGTAGGTGCCTCCTACTTGATATTACGCAACCTCTACTCCAACGGACCTTTTCCCCAAATTGCCAATCTTCCAACTTCGCAGATTCTACATGGTAAACTCATTTCTAGCCGCGAGTAAGGAATTAACCGTCGTCTCTGAGTGCGTGGACTTACGACGTCAGAAACGCCGAAGATTAATCCCTCCGGGAGCGTGAAAAGAAGTGTGTGTAAAGTACCTCTACCTCAAGTACATCTGCAGCTCAATAAATTTAGTCTGAAAAAATGCGTGCAACATGTCTGAGCGGAGACTGTCTTTGAAGAAAAGTGAATAAAATTCCAGGACCATTTTGGTCTTCCTCGTATCTTCTTCTTCTCGCCACACCCCTCGGTTTTATCTTCCTTTTTTTGCTCAGGATCCAGTCTCCGCATCACGCAAACAATTTACACGTCAGGATTCTGGATGTCGTCCATCCATCAGTACGGAACCCCCTAATTGAGGTTTTCCTCTTTCCTGGCCTGAGCGGATGTGTGTAACTACGTGCCGCGGGGATGTCGAGTAAAAAAACGATGCATTCAATACCGGAAATCGATGTTATATCGCTTCGGTTCGGATCACGCTCGCCCTTCAGAAATACCCCTAAAATATGTTAAGCATTGTCAGGGGCGCTGAGAGGATCCGCCGGCGGGGTTAGTCCTGAGGATATCCTTCACCCCCAGACCCTTTATTCCGCGAGGCTAGTGAACGCTGCACCTTCCGACGATTTTGCACCCGCTGACGCTAGACGACATATTATTTTACGCTGGGACGGACATTTGCTGGGATTATATGAGACTGCAGGGATATATCACGTGCATACCTATATGTATGCCTCGACCGTGGTCCGCGTCCTGCAGGGTTTTCGAGTAGGTATGAGGAAACGGCCAGGGGAGGATTATGCCGGACAAGTGGTCTGCTGCTAACTCACTCTTTAGGCCTCACTCACTCCTTCCGATGGGTCCCAGCCAGGCCTACAGGACGATTCAACAGTGTCCTTTTCCATTACTCTCCATTGCTTGTTCATTTTTTAGCAATACAAAGTGTGAATAATTGAATCGATGTTCTAAGGGAATTCAGGTCAAGGAATCTTTGTTTTTTCCATTGATTCGATTGTAAAATGTGTTCACTAAAAATTTTACGAACTTTCATACATTGCGAAAATGGTTTTTATATCAGAAATTGATAAAGAGGTTTATTTATTCAGGTATAAAAATTCCAACACCGAGTTTTTCAAAACTACCATTTTCTGTATACCTACTTGAACCCAGAGAAATGCTTAGCAGTCGAAAAAGAAGTTTTTCCTTTAACCAATGTGGTTGTCAGGCTCGAAGGGTTAAGTAGGGTGGCTGCTCAAATTGGATTAGAAGATCCCTAACTTGACACTGTTTTTCTAACCGTAATCAAGTTTGTTCCCTGAGCTTTTGATTCGACACATGGGGCTTTGTTGGAGTAGATAGAAAATGCAGAGATCGATTTAAGCTGAACCAATGAAGCTCACCGATACAATAAGATGAAACAAAAAAGACGAGTGTCAATAATGAAACGCCTTGTAGTCGGTTTTCAATTTATGCCATAAGCGCGGAGTACCGTCCTTTTCACCCCGAAAGTAAACCAAAGCGATTCCGGACTTTGCGTATCCTCGTATATCCTGGTAATCCGTTATTACCATAGTAGAGTTGGTGCCCCGGATCGTTGGGGCCGCGCACTGGTCATTCGCTGGGGGTGCGAAGTAAGGGGGGGGGGGGGGGGGGGGAGAGAAATCGTTGGTTGCAGGAAGCGGACCCTAAAGAGCCGTGCAGACCGCGTCGCCACTCACTCATATATCCGCATTTTGCGTGGCTGAACAAAGAATCGCCTCCCTTCTCTTCCCTTCATCCCTCGAGCCGTGGCCTCTCGGTCAAGCCCACTTTGCTCGATTTGTTCCCCTTTGCTACATCTCGTTTCACTCCGATTGACATCAGCAGTGTTGCAGGTCTCGCTTGGCTGGGTGTGCAATCAGAGCGCGAGGACGCGTGCATCGGTGAATATAAAAGAAAGAAGAAAACAAAAACAAAAAAAAAAAAAAAAAAACAAAAGCAATAATTAAATAAGCGATGCTTCTGTTCACTCTATCGCGAGGACTAATTGCTCTGTACAACTAACCGCGACAAAGAATGCTTGTTGTCGCGTGAAGTCCGATGTATACGGAATTAGGACCGTTCTCCAATCGCGCGTTTTACTCGCAAGGTAAACGAACCGGCACCACACGAGGATGTGCATGGATTACATGCCCGAGCAGTCCATAAATTAGGGTGAAAAAACACATCCTCGAGTGTGTTGATTCATTTCCCTCTGCGGTGCAGTACTCAAACGGTGAAATTATATCTCATTATATACGGTTTCGAGACGTTTTTGACACCACGGTTGAGATGTACTGGCGCCTCCTTAACACGGTTGTAAAATCCTCTGAGCGCTGCCTCTCCATACGGGATGATAATTTAATGGCGAGTAAGTGAGTTCATCTTGCGATCTGTTTTCTTCCTTCCTTTTTCTTATACTATTTCCGCGCGGACGACAATTTCCACGGCGACGGTATATTTTGGCCCGCGTGCAGTTATGTTGGATAATATACGGTCCCCGCAGTCTCGGCTCCTGGGACGATGGAAATAAACACATTGAGACCATAGGTTATATCTAAATGCTGCACATGCAGGCCGATTGTACGTACAGGCATCCTTGTCCATCCACCACCACACTCGTCGGCGATGCACACGTGCGAGTTACTCCGATCGCACAGCAACAAAACCCCGGTTTGTTTTTCTCGTTCTCCCCCGTCGCTCAGACCGCATGCTGCTACTGCTGGTGCTGTGCATGCATGCATGCATCCACTGGACAGTGAAGGATTTATCGCACTCTTCGTTTTTTCAAAGGAGCCGTTCGTTTTTACGCGGCTACTCAAGGCGCGCAAAGAATGCGCCACTGTTGCACCGAAACTTAAACGCGAAGGATTACAGGGTAGATCCACCATTGGTGGTCACCTACATGAGACTCATCGGCAGTAGTACTTGTCAACTTGAACTTGGATCTCTTCAACAACACGGTTCCTGTACAAAATACAGAATTTCTCAATAATTGGTACACTATGTCGTTTGTGCCACATGTAGGATTACAGGGTGGATCCACCAATGGTGGTCACTCATCGTCAGCAGTATTCGTCAACTTGAACTTGGATCCCTTCGACAACACGAGTCGTGAACGCAATACAGAATTTCTCAATACTTGGTACACTACATCGTTTGAAGTTAGTGGTAAGTTCAAAACACCTCTATCTGTAGCATTGGTGGGTATAATTTAAGATCGTACCTAATGGTACCAAGGTGACCAAAACCAGTACATCTATAGGTATATTGAATAATCCGCGAGGCAGTTGATTGCTTCTCCGTCCTCAAGAGAAGAATCTATTCAATTTTTTCTTTTCCACCCCTCAACTGCACCAGCAGCAGGGTGGCCTTTGACGAGGAGCAGAAGCTCGGGATCAAAATTAGAATTACACTTGGAGGTCTTCTCGCGGAAGTCTTCGAAGAACCAGCCTCGTACTTTCCTCAAGAGGTTCAGCAGGAACCGAAGAACCGGGGATTAGAGGCATTAGGGATGAGTCTAAGGAACAATTCGGGGCCGGACGGAGGGTGTAAATTTAATCTAAGGCCGCAGGGTCTTCTGCCCCCGATAATCCTCGGTGAACGTTAATGTCCTCGATCAAGGAGTTCGTCCTTCCGGCTGCAGCGTGTGTATAACCGGAGCCCTTCGCAGGACGTCGAGTCCTTTCTGCAGGACGTGGAGCGTCAAGGATCACGGTCTTGGTGCCTGCATGGGACTTTAAGGCGGGGAGAGGCTGAGCGCTACTGGAGTCCTGCCAACCGCTCGATAAATTAATTCGTTCCCGTAGGCTGCGGCAGCTTTGCGAGTTTCAACATCCGGTAGGGAAGGTTAAGACATAGAAGCAGTACGCTCATCCCCCACAGATTCATGGATCCTCGTTCTCCGTCGTCACCCAGACAGCTCGAATATCACTCTGTACTGCTTTTGTTTCGCCAAACTGTATTCAACCCCTTCTACTCTTTACGGTCCTTTTCCAACTGGCTTTTTTCAATTGTAGAAAATTTCTACGCTTAATTGCAACGCTGGAACCCTCGCGTTTTGATGCTAAATCGTTTTGCCGCTGGGTTTCATTTGGTTAGCGAGACCATCTTTTGAAAACGTCTGCGTTTCGGACTTAAACACTTTAAACTGTCATTTCGCACAATTGGATAAGTTTCAGATTGTTCGTTCGTCTCCAAAAGTAAAGCATTTGTGCTATTTGTGGGAGGTGCTGATCAGTTCAGACTCTCGAGGATAAATGAGACCAGTAGTCTCAATCAAAAGTTAGAAAGAGAATAAAATAACCATTAAAAGGTCTTCATCAATTTATTTGTGCCATTGCAATGACAGTGAATAAGAATGAAACGACATCCTTACTATCCAATAAAAATGTATCCGAGAGAATTCGAACGACATAAACGGGTGTTTAAAATGATTAAACTTTGGTCTTTCCGATCCGTGATCCGTCTATCACGTAGTAGTGATGATGTTTTATTTCCATTCACCGCCATTGGCGCAAATAAGTTTTTTCCGACTTATCTCCATTCATCTTCAAAACACAGGCCATTTCAATGATTTCCATAAACCTTGATATAGCTATGACTATTCGAAAAATTAGCGCAACACGTGTAAAAATCATCACCGACGGTCGATGCTGAATGTGTCGTAAAAATTTTTGTCGTACAATAAATTTTAACGGAAATCCCACCTCTCCTAGAGCGGATACAGTTTTCCCCGACTTTCCTTAACGCATATATTTAGAAAAGTATCTTGAATAGAGTAAACCGTTATACGTATGTATATAATAGCAACGATCTGCGCGGTTTGTGTCTTGTTCGCTTCTTCACACTGTTGAAAACGATATGTGGTACGTATACGTCCGTCCGGGCCGCAACTATTCAACGAGACGGACAGATTAGTGGTCGCGTGTTTCAACCGGGAATCCGTTCGTCCGTCCGTTTCCCGTCGTCCCGTCGTCCCGACGCGCCCTGGCAACCGCAACAAACTTTTTACCGAGGCACCACGTGCGGGGCATCCATGCCCACACATGTATATATATATATATATATATATATATATATATAGACATATATACCTAATACATACCGACAAGAGATTTACGAATCCTCCGAGGAGGAAACGGTCGACCGAGCGTGTTTTCGGTACCTACCTACATAGCTAGGTACCGCAAAACAGATGCGGAACGAAAAGCGTTCTTGGATAGGTTCCATGCCTTCCTTCGAGACTCGCAGGATCAGCAGTGCCGTCTGCAGGATGTCCAGACCACTGCAATTGTCACTTTGGAATGCGGCGCTTGAAGTGGGAAGATGTCAAACTAACCTCGAAATCAGGCTGACAGCTGATCGTTAGCCGTGTTTTTCTCTCGCCTGTGGTTCGTTTAACGATTATATAATAGATTAGGTGTCATTAATTAATGTGACACTGGTCATTTAAACGGCGAAAAATCACGATTTTCGGATCAAATAAGCAAAAGAAAATGAAAACTCAGGTTATGTGACGACAAAATGGTACCGTAAACTAGGCTCTGATGTCACAAAAACGTTTCCCTGTAATCAGAGTGACAGCAACAAGGAGTCGCGGCCTGATTCCGATGAATGCAGATATTGCTCAGCGAAGTATAATCTTTTACAGAATGAGAAAAACAGAGTATAGAGTGAAAAAAAAAGTAAGAAAAACCGTTCGATGCTCTACGGAATGAGCGAGGGATTTCGAGAGGTGCGGGAAACGCGATGACACAGAGGTAGCGTAATAAGAAGACTGGAGAGGGAAGGAGGGGACGAAGATGACAGTGCGGAAAAGATATGAAATGCGCGCAATGTCTATACGTGTGTTATGTGTATAAGTCTGAGGTTATGTGCCTCCGATACGTCAGTCGGATTTTTCAATCAATTCCTACGGCGCCGCGTGTCGTTTGTCATTTCGATATAAGGTGCCGGAACTTTAACGATTTATAGAGCATTTTCACCGAAGCCTCTCGTCGTAGGTACGCCGCAAAAATCCAGTCCCGGGTATTCAGAAACGGTGCGGCTTTCCGTCACCCGTGGACAAAGCGATTTTGCGGTATTAATAGCAGCCTGCACAGGTCGAGATGAGAGTGGCAGGACTGCGTGGAAATATCGGGAGTACCGTCTGCGTGCAGGCGTATAAGGTTAGGCTAAGGCCAAGTGCGTAATAAACGACGTTAATGAGCCGCGCCTACCGATTGTGAGCGACGCCGCGTAATATCGAACCTTGAGAAATCCGGACGGCAAATGGCTCCCTTTCGTTTTTTTTTTTTTTTTGTTCTCGTCAACGCCTCTTTCCACCGATTCTACCAGATGTACTTCAGATCTCAAACGAAAATACGAAATCTGCACGAAGGTGTAAAATAAAAACAAGAACAAAGGGTCGTGGTCTCAAGGTTTTGCGAAATTAAATCATTAGGGGTGTTTCTTCGATGGATTATAAGGGTGATTATTGTACACGGGGAGAAGAAAAAGCGCAGATTTTACCGAAAACTGTAGGAAAAGAGGGACACATCAGGGTTTTTGGTCAAAAATACTCATATCGACTATACTTTTTACGATGAATGTAGCAGATTTTCATCTACATACATTTGTTTGCACTGATTCTACAGTAAATTCTACGAAATATATTTGACCAAAAAACCTGATGTGTCCCTCTTTTCTTCTCTTTCATTCTCTTCGTAGAGGATGAAAATATTGTTTTTTTTCTCAAGTTATACAAATTGATCCATGTCCACTGACCACGAAATCATTATTCGAAGTGTGGTATCCGATGTTCCAACGGGAAACATGAACCGTGAATTTGTCAAAACCTCCAGAATTCATTATACAAGTTGAGAAAAAAATTTCTACTTCTGGGTGGGGATCAAAACTTGGACTCAAGACCCTTGCAAGTTTTGACCTCCACCTCTACTTCTGTCCTGTAGTGACCAGTTTCCGCAACTTGATGATCCCTTTATGCTGCAGGTAACCCTTTTCAAGCTCTCATATGTACACGTTTTTCACGAACGTTTGACCAATAATGCGCCCCGTTTTAAACAGACGGAGAAATTTTCAACCATCCAACTTCGCAGAACCTCGAATGGGAAATAACTCCACATTAAATTCGCATTAAGGTGAAATAAAAAGTAACTCAGCCGCCGTCTGCAGCCCGTTGAATGTGCCGTCTCACTAGGTGAACCACCTTCCAAGACTTCATGTACCTTCCGTTGCCATATATTGACAAAAACTTTGATATTTCCTGAAGAAAAAAAAAAAAAAAATTGCCTCCGAGGTGTCTCAGAGTCCGATCGTTGCGTTGTAACGAACGAAGGAAAGACGAGAACACTTCCCTACCAATTACACGGCTCGTTCTGCAATTACCCCGAGCGGGAAATTCAATCAGCGTTGAATTTTCACGCCTGATATAATTGCACCGTCCGTCCTCCTCCTAGACTCGTCAATGTTGGCTAATGATCACATTGGATTCAACCAGGCGGAATGACCTCTATTAACCCAATTAAATCCTGTTCAAGAAGGTCCATATTGTTCTCCTCGATTCTTTCAAGAGCCTGCGCATGACCTGGTCATGGGAGTGATTGAAAAACGGGGCAAGAGGGACAAAGAATTCATTCTCAGTGCTAATTAGGTTACGGGGGTATTCTGGCTAGAAATTTGAAAAAATTGATTTTTTCTATCCATACTTTCCAAGTTTAGACCTATAAGACTAAGCCTCCAAGAGGATTTTTGGAAATTCAAATTATTTTCGGAGTTACAGTTATTTTTGTGACGCGCCAACTAAACCGGTCCGGCCGGAACGAATCTTTATACGCGTTTTTCTCGAAACTACTTTTTTCGATACGGTTGACATGATATCTACAAGTTCCGATGGACCGATTTATTCGAAATTTGGTAGAAATGTTCTTTGTACATCCTTCTATGGTTGGAAGCACGGGTTTAAAAAAAAATGCGTGACTATTTTGAAAAAATTCGAAGAGATCAAAAAACAGGGGCGAAAAAATTTTTTTTTTTCAAACCGTCGGCATTTTGTGAAGAAATTTTTTTCTTTCTCTGACCGTGTTCCGAACTATTGAGACGTCTTTACTAACAAAGAATTTCTTTGGATTTTTATGTTTCGGAACACGACCAAAGTCAAAAACATGTCGACCAGGACGCGCTTTTTTTTTTTAGCCCCCACTTTACCACCCTGTAAATTTTTGTATTTTTGAATTTTTTTTGTATTCTTAAAACATCAATAAATATCATGAACAAAAAAATGGATCGTAAAAGTGTTTTTCTTTTCTTTTTAATCTCACTTGGAAAAATGCCTAAAATTTATGTCTCCACGCCAGAATGATAATGATTAATTTCATATGAAAGAAAACCAAAATGAAATAAAGCGATGAAGAAAAAAAAACAAATAAGAACAATTTTCGGAACGATTTCACCTGCGGCGACTTATGCATGACATGTGTGTCTGAAAGGCGTGCGTTCTTTGACAGGAAGTCCTTATAGGGGATATATTATACAGTATTGCGGTTACCTTTGCACCTTTAAGGGTTTCCCGTGAATTGCTGATGCGCGGGTGTATAGAGGTAGGCCGACGAATTTATTAAGCCGGAAGCGAAAAGGGAAAAGAGGTTCGAGTCACTCGGTGGTGACGACACTCGGCGTTGGTGGTCGCGACTCTTGCTGGGGTTCCGAGAGGGGTTTGAGGGAAGAAAATTTCTCACTAATAGGGTTGTTAGCGGCACTTCGCATAAATATTCTTATTTACCAAGCGAGCGTTAGCTATCTCTCTCTCTCTCTTACTCTCCCATCTTCTTCTTCTTCTCTAGCGTTAATACATAAAGAGAGTGATCGAATTAATCACAGAGTCTAAATTAGATGAGGATAAAAGTAATTACACATATATATATGTATATACATGTATATGGCGTTAATAATGCCAAAAGGGCGCATCAAATTTTTTTTTCTCCAGTCATCTTAAAAATTGTATATAATATATAAATCTGTGGGAATATTTTTTTTCCATTTTTTTTGCATAGATTTATACATTACACACATTTTGAAGTTGATTCGAGTGAAAAATTTTTCGTCCGACGCTTATAATTTCTGTTTTCGTTCAAAAATTTTTCTGTCGTTGTCCCAACTAGGAAACAGTGACCGGAATTTTTCAGGAATTTTTAATCAATTAGTTAATTATTTCGAAATATTAAGAGTGTTTTTGGAAAGGATTTTTTTTTCTAATTTCTCAAAAACTGTAATTCATTTTCCAAACATTTCAATACTGGGCCCATAATGGGCCGATTATGTTTTAATTTTTTCTCTTTAATTTTTTTTTAACTGAAACATTGTTCAAATGGTCTGAGAATTTCCAAAAAAATCTCAAAACTTCTATTTTTCACTTGGAACATTTCTAGACCAGTTCCAACACGGAGCGATTTTTGTCTATTTTTTGGCACATTCAATTGTATTCATCAACTTCGTACCGAAACCAGCCTAGAAATATTTCAAGTGAAAAATAGAAGTTTAAAATTTTTTTTGGAAATTCTTAGATCATTTAAACAATGTTTTAGTTGATCAAAAAAATTAAAAGTTGTAAAAAAACATAATCAGCTCATTATGGACTCGGTCTTTGAATGTTTGGAAAATGAAATACAGTTTTTCAGAATTTTAAATAAGGATCTCATCAAAATCACTCTGAATATTTATAACTAATCAATCAGTTGAATAAAAAATCAGAAAAAATTCAGTGTACTGTTTCAGACCTGGGATTAATGCAGAAATTTTTTTTTTTCAATAAAATTAAAAATGGTAAGGGACCGACAATGAGAAGATGATCAAAAATGGTTAACAATTGGTGGCGTTGTTTCCCTGACATTATAGATTAAAAAAAAAATAAATAAACTAAAATAGAATAAAAAAAAATCTAATAATAATAATCCAGCATATGCACAAAATTTCCAAGCAATGTAAGAGATTTAGGACCGAATAAGGTACATTTGTTTCGCGTTAAGGCAAATCATTAGCGGCGTCGGAGAGGGTCGTGGGCTTGTTCACGTTAAGGGACTCCCACGGTTGGAAGGAAGGACCCTACTTTACTGTGTGGGGACGGAAAAATTATCCCCACCACACCTCGACTCAATTCTATATATATACATATATGTATACGTACCACGGATGTAATTCAAGCGAAAAGATTAACCATGGGGTTTCGTATGTGTATGTATACATATATGTTTATATATGTATAACGTAGGTATGCACGCAAAATGTGACCGCTGCGTCCACCGTATTAACAGTGAAAGAAATTATTCAGGGAGGCGCTGAGTTAGTTATCAAACGAGGGCAGGATTTAATCCCACGAAATTACACTCCGGTGTGTCGTGGATCATGGTGTTTTTTTTTTTTCCTTCAGAAATAAGAGGGACAAACGTAAAGCGGAAGAGGTTCAAGGTAAGATAGCATCAAAATTTGGTGTGAAAACTGAAGTAAAGGTTTCAAGTCAAGTTCGCAGTAAAGAAAAAGTAGGAAGCAAAAAGAAAAAATTATACTTTGACGCCAGAATCAAATTTGTAAAAACGATATACACAGTTCATCTTTTATAAGTTTAATTTGTCACTTTGGTTGAATATTTTTTTTCACCCCATCGACAGTTTTTCAACGCAAATGTCTGCAGTTTAATTATCTATCAATGATTACGTGAGAAGTTCCTTTTTCTTCTTCCTGCTGCAGTGTATCTACATCAGCATTCATTGCCTGATCTTTCCTGCACCGACGACGCTCGTTGATGAAATCTTATTTGATCAAAGCTGTACGAATGTATGGGGGTTGAAATTGCGAAAGGAACTTCAACGCTTTTTATCACAGCACAGGCAGATGAAAGATCGAAAGAAAAATCCTCCGATTCAGTCAGGATAACGGGAGTCGAAACAAGATGAATTTCGTGCGTTCCGATCTAACGAATGGTCAAAACGCAGCAGGAGTTAAGAGGATGCTGTAGTCACTACTTACCGACCGAGTAGAATTTTGCTTATTCTGATTATTGCCTACGATTAACGCCTCACTGGTTCAAAAAATGAAAAAAAATATGTAGATAGCGCCATTCTGCATGCAATACTTATTAAATAAAAAATAAATATAAAGTTTCATTTCCTACGATAAGATTTTTATAATTGAATCACCACTTACAGTATGTGAATATTTTATGACGTTGGATATTTTAGAATAGAAATTTCCGCAGCAAAGTGAGCGACATTTTACTCGCTCGGTAAGTTTGACTGTAGCATTGTATCAACTGAAGTAAAAGATGGAAGACGGTTCTAAAAATGTATAAAAAAAAAGAAAGAAGTATGAAGCATCCTTGGATTCGCGAACCGGCCGCAACGGCCGTTTTCGCCGGATTTATCTGGCTAATAACGTTCCGCACCCGCACAATAATAGGATATAACCTTCTCAGGGAAACCAGCGGCTCCGATCTTTCTTTGACGTCGGGAATAAGGAATCGAACCATCGCATCGGCCAGACTGGCGGCGCACGTAAGTCGGACACGCACCTCTTCCTCCCCAGCCGCAAGTAATCCCTTCTGATTGACTTAAGGATTTCCCCTAAGAAGACCTCCCGAGGGACCCTCTAGCAACTGGTCTCGCCCTGCTTTTCCCATCTGTCCTCCTTTCTCGACTTCATTTTAGCTCCTCGAAGAAGAAGAAGAAGAAGAAGAAGGAAAAGAAGATGAAGAAGGGAGCCAGCCAGAGAGTGGAGGCAGGATTCGGCGACTGGGTATAGCATAGCAGGACGAAAGAAAGGCGATGACGTTTTAATGAACACCCTTCGAGAACAGCGTTGCGTCGGAGACGAAGGAAGGAGGGTTTACGTCGTCGTCGTTGACGTCGACGTCGACGCACCTAGCGTGCAGTATATATAAGTCTACATTTTCCTTTTAATAGACTTTTTGTCCGCTACGTTGGTACAACTGGTGCAGGAATGATTGTTTCCGTACCTTGTTACCACCAGGATTTAAAACCATGACCGTTTTGCGGCCGAGGCATTTGTATAATGTACAGACAAAAACGAGGAGGGGAAAATGGCGTATAGAAAGTTGTTGGCCCCCCGCCTCCGGGGTTGCAAACCCTCGTGTTGGCCGCCTGTTCTGTAACGCCTAGATGAGACCTGACTCACTTTTCTCTCGCCCCTGCACCTAACGCCTCGCAAAATGCACGAACAATTACTTCACCCTGCGGTGACAAAACTCTCTCGCCGTAACTTGATACGCGTGTCAATTTCACACGTTCGTCTTCCTTCCTTTTTTTTTCACTTTCTCTTAGTTTTCTCTTCTTGTTTTTCACAAATTTTTTTACAAACTTTGAACTCGATAAAAAAAAAAATGTTTTTTCCGAAGGGGGAATGTAACATTGCAAACAAACAGGTTTTCCAGTTTTAATTCAAGTCATAAAAGGTGCCTAACACCATGTGACTTCCTTCCGTATGAAAGACATTCAAAAAGAAATGTTATTCCAGTTTTTTCGCAGAATTTTTGCTTCTCAGACTTGGGCCAAAAATCAGTAGAAATTGGCGGATTTAGACTCAACCCAAGCAAAGAAAGAAGAAAAAAAAAAAATTTATCGTCTAATATACAATAACAGTTACTTTTATATCCCATTCGTGTAGTAGAAAGGATAAATTGTACCTTTCTCTCATGGTTTAGCCGTATCACCGTATGTGGATTGGAAAATGAAAAGGTCTCTTTAGTTTCGTAACGACGATCAATGAGATAAGGTAAAAAAAAAAAAAAAAGAAAAACGTTCCTATAACCTTGATCCAATCAGCGTTGGGCTGTATTGTCAAAAGGATGAAAAAGCGAGCTGAAAAAAAGAATGCAAAGAGGAAAAGCAAGAGAAAAAAAAAAAAACTGAGCAGGAAAAATGTATGAAAACGATATAGGGTCTCAGTTGATCTCCTATTCAGATTTCGAGGGTTACCATGGGGAGTGAGGGAAAGAGGCCATCGTCTCTTACTTCATGGAGTTTTCGCGGTGAGGGCAGAAGCCTGAAAATTGTTCAGAAAATGTACAGCACAATACCTGGCTTGACGTCTTTCTCGGTCCCGCTTTTCTTATTTTCATATTTCGAGCTGCCATTTTCTTATTTCTTTTCTTTTCTTATCATACATATATATATATATATATATATATATATATATAATATATATACTGTTTACATGTATATTTCTTCTTTATTTCTTTCTTTCTTTTTCGTTCGTGCGTGCGAAAAGTACTCAACGAACCTGCAACAGAGAAAGGGAAACAATCGTTAGCACGCTTGGAAGATATCTGCCTGTGCTTCTCTCTCTTTCTCTTCTTTCACAATTGAGATGGGCAAGAGGAGAGTGCTTGAAAAAAATGTAATATTATATAATAATACAAGAGAGAGAGAGAGAGAGAGAGAGAGAGAGAGGGAGAGCGCGGCAAGAGAGGGGAAAAATATCTCAAATTAAACAAAAAATATGCGAATCATAAACTCGTGGATAATGTAATAAATTTCAGGCCACTTGGACATGCGCCACAATAATATGGCTTTGTGTGCGAGGATCCGAGGTTTTTGTATCGTTCCATTGGCCTCGTTTTTCTTCCTCCTCGAAATGAGAAACAACGGAAACGTCTTACATGAGTGCAACACAATCGGAGAACCTGGTCCCTCAGTCCTCATTAATTAACGACGACCCTTATCGACACAGGGGGAATTATAAGTATCGATAGGAAAAGTTTTCGATATTATTTTTATATAGGGGAGAATTGAAGAGTTTGGTTAGCAGAAAAGTAGTTTTTTTTTTCTTTCTTTTTTTTTTTTTTTATCAATCAATTTTATCAGGAAATTGTCGGACGTTGGGGATATTTCCAAATTGTTGTTTCCGCAAGCTGATAAGTACTCTTTGAAAAATACAATAGATATATCGGTACACTTCGTATCGGTTCAAAAATGTTGAAATTCTAGTAAATTATTTGTTTGATTTTACTCTGTGATGTCACGTTTTGTTCGGAATACTGTCTCTACAAGGTGATGCGAACAGTATTTCCAAGGGGCATTTATTTTACTGAGGAAAAATGAATATCATGATTATATAATATTTCATGATTACTTAGATTTTATACAGTGATTACCGAGAGATTACTTGACAAAGAAATTTTATTTTACTCTGACTCGGTGATGTCTCATGATTTCCGATTACAAAGAAATTTCTGTAATCATAAATGATTTCTGGTGATTACCGATGATTACTAATGCAGAATTTTATTTCAATATTACCGATTTCAGTGCGATACTACTCTTGTGTATTGATTAACTCATCTCACAATCGAACGAACGAAACGTATCGATTTTCGTGGAACCAAACTCCTTAAAAGAAAGAGAGCTCTTCTCCTCCTTGTCTCTTGACGCGTAATTTTTTACCCCCGTTTAAATGCAACGACGAAAAAAATTACTGTCACGTCATCGGAACGTCTCGGAGCGCGATGCCTCTCGTCATCTCGAAACCGATCGAGATTGACGCACGACGCATATTTTCCCGCACGCTGCGGTGATATTGACGGGGGATCTTTTTACGAGAACGTTTCTCCTCCTCTCCCCGTCTCTCTCCTTATATCTTTCCCTTTTCTCGTCCTTACACAGCGCCATATTCCCGAGAAGCTTTGGCTCGTTCAGTCCGACCTCAACGCACATCCATCGCAGCTTTATTCTATTCTCTGAACCATGCAGTCGACCGGCTAATCATATTTTTACGATGGACACCCCCCCCCCCCCCCCCCCCCCACCATCCCTACGGCCATTCCTCGAGTAGCGTGGATGTAATGGCTGTCCATTTCCACTCTCCGATTTCGGAAAGAAAAAACCCCTTCGATATTCCCGGGCGTCTTCAACCCCTCTTCGACTTTTATTCCATCCCCCGCACTATCGTCGAAAAATATCGTCTTCGGAGTGGTTCCCGTGTTTACCATCTTAATTGTTTCCTCGTCTTCCCAACGCTCTCCTAGCGTCCCTTATAGTCCCTATTCATCCGTCCATTGTGCCGCATGCCTCGATGATCCTTCAGAGTGTTTTAAAAAATTGTGTAACAGGTACGCACGGATTGCGGGTAGACGAACTGACCGGAAGAGGAGAATGCGGATGGGCTGCAGGAGGATGATCAAACGTTATAACCGGAGTTTCGATCCTCCGAGATAAAGTAAAACTCCACTTAAACCTCTCCGGTTCATTGAACGAATTGTTCTTTTGAGGCCCTAAGCTGCAGGCTTATAGGTGTCCCTGTACATCCCCCGTTCCTACATCCCTAAAATGCAAAAGGCCGCTCCGCGGGCACATCGACTTTGATCTATACTTGATCGAATCAGTCGGCGAGTGAAGACGGGACAAAGCTTTTGCCTCTACCTGCTATGCCGAAGCAGTTACGGAGGCTTTTTCGACGACGGAAAATGAGGAGTGAATAGAAGTTGCTAAAAGGAATTAAGAACCACGGTTCAGAATTGGAATGGACAGGTTTATGGAGTTCCGGTATTCGCTTTCTGCATGGAGACTGGAGTAAAGGAGTCCGTTCTCTATCGAGGCGTGGGAAAAATTCGTTTCCAAAATTTGTCGATTAGTGGTTTTAGATTTCATTCAAAATAATTCCATACTTTCTTTAGATTTTTATCTCAACTCTAACCTCTGACCGCAAGACGGTCGATTTCCCCATTTGAGACTTTTATTGGATTTGGGTAAAATTTGGTGGGACTGATTGCTTGGGCACTGATTACGAATCTGAGCTCGAAATTTGAAAATTTTAAATGTGGGCTTCAATATGGTGGACAAGATCAAAAGTTACCCGAATCTGATGAAACTCATTATTTGACTGTTTTTGATGTCGCTGATTACGAATCTGCACTCGAAATTTGAAAATTCAAAATGGCGGATTCAATACGGTGGACAAAATTAAAAGTTACCCGAATCTGATGAAACTCATTACCTGAATGTTTTTGAGGTCGCTGATCTCGATTCTGCACTGCAAATTTGAAACTTCAAAATGGCGGATCCGATATGGTGGACAAAAATCCAAAAAATTACCTGAATCTGATGAAACTCATTACTCGAGTGTTTTGGATGTCGCTGATTACCAATCTGCACTCGAAATTTGAAAATTCAAAATAGCGGATCCAATATGGTGGACCAAAGTCCAAGAAGTTAGTACTCGAATTTGATCCAACTCATAATCCAAAAAGTACAAAATCCAAAAGATCACTTGCCGTGTGATGTTTTGTTCTTCATCATAATTTATAAATTTCAGACAATCTTAAATGTGCAAAGTAACGATTTTTTTACTCTAACGTTACTAACTTCATCCTCACAGCGATTTAAATACGCATTGACAGTGTGCGAGTGTGTAAGTGTTGGACGAGGCGGATTCGGAGTCAATTT
This sequence comes from Diprion similis, assembly GCF_021155765.1. Classification (NCBI taxonomy): domain Eukaryota; kingdom Metazoa; phylum Arthropoda; class Insecta; order Hymenoptera; family Diprionidae; genus Diprion; species Diprion similis. The sequence goes on from NC_060114.1 coordinate 19,665,953, forward strand.
CTTGGAGATATTCGAGAAGTGACTGATGCCCCAACGCCCATGTCCCAACCCGGCTTACGAGCGATTTTACGGCCGTTTAACGTCCTCGCTTACTCACCCCTTCATCTTTTATTTACACTTCAGCCTTCGTCGTTGTCGTCGCGTATTTCCGAGTGCAACGGATAACGCGGTTGTACAGTAAAAAAGTCTAAAAGTGGTGTAACACTAGGTGAACATCTTTTTCGAATCCTCAATTTTAAAAGTCCACAAAACCCAGGACGCGTAGGAGTAAATTTTAAACAACAACCCTAAAGTTATATTTCACCCCGAGTTCTAATTTCGTAGACGTTTAAGACTGGTTTCACCGAGTTAGGACTTCGTCACTTCGTCACTCTGGTGAACGCGACGACGAGAGAGAAGGAGAGAAATACCAAAGCGAGAGCAAGAGAAAGAGAGAGAGAGCTGAGGAGAGACTGGTTGAAGGGAACTCGCGCACACGTACGATTTAATTTAATTTCCGTTAGGTGTTCCGAACCCGCTTCGCACAGATCGCTCCCTTTTAACCCTTACCCTCTCGCTCCCTCCTCCCCCCCCCCCCTTTTTCACTCTCTCACTCTCTTTCTCTTTCTCTTTCCATCTCTATTTTCCGCCGTGATCCGACAGGGCGAACAAAGTGCTTTCTTTCGGACGTCATTAGCGAGCGGCTAGGAACATTCGGAGAGGAAGGACGAATGGCACAAAAGGGAGACGCGCGTTGTTCCCCGCAGATTCGGTTTCGGCCCCTGCAGAGAGAATGTAGGGTTAGCCGGGTCAACAAAGGAGGGTATATTAGGTATTAGGGGATTCTGCTTTTCCGCTTCTCCTACGCCAATTACATTTCTCCTGTATAAGCTCATCCAACGCCGCAACGCAATGGTCAACTTCCCGATCAATCGGCCCCGATATCTTCGATCATATAATTGAACGGGGCATTAGACCTAGCTCTGCGAAAAAACAAGCCTCGGCCACTCTCGGTTCTCCCTTTTCGTTACCTCGATGAAAAGATCGAGGAAAAAAAAAAAAAAAAAAGAAAAAAGATATCCCCGTCAACCGACATCCCGAAGTAAACACCCATTCAATGGGATTATTCCCAAAGCCGGAACGAATCTCATCCTAACTATAATAGTTGGCTAGATGAGATTAAAAGCTCGCTTCGAAAACTTTTCGACTTTATTCTCTGTATTTCAGTCTATACGTTAGTTTTGCTTCGACGAATTATGGAGTAAATATATAACAGATTCGGCGGTCGGTCGATATCGAGATTATTATTCTCGGTTACAAGAATGTTGACAGAAGAGAAAATATCCGAACTTTTTTCATTTGTGTACCAAGTTTCGACCCACGTGCTCATTGTTTTCTGTCTTTCCTTGATATTCATTTCATTTGTTATACATATAGTTGATATAAGAAAATCTCGTACGTAATAATTTTAATAACGTTTCAAGTATTGCCATAATTACAAAATAATGTGATACTTGCAGTGATTATTTGGTGTGATTACACAGTTGTCAATTATACTTGTAAAAAATTTTCTGGCTATCGCGTCATTACATCTCTTTGTCAGGATAGTTAAATTTCATCACACTGAAGTGAGTAACGTTATCGTAAAGATTCTTGTTAAGGAAAAACCGTTATATCGCCATTTTGGAATTGTTTGAAATTCAATAAACCGTAATAAAACAAAACACGCTCGTATTTCAATATGTTGATCCCTTCGACATCGTTGTAAAGTTAAGAAAATAGTGACTTTTTTCACAACGTTTTGTTACGATAACCTTACTAACCCCAAACTCGTTAAATTTTTTCAATTAAACAAGGTAATAATCGACATTTACTCATTTTATCGTTGTAATTACAAACAAAGAACAACGATACGTTTTACCATATTTTTCGGTTGATATACAACTTATTTAGGTATTGTTCACTTTTTGGTTATGGTAAAGAAAATACAAAAAGAAGAAACGTAAACAAAAAAAAAAATGGCGATAGTTGAAGAGTGTATAGTTTTAACGAGAACTGAAAATTTCTCTTGTTGTGGAAGCAAGTAGCAAAAAACGAAAGAGAGAGATAGAGAGAGAGAGAGAAACGGTTTTCGGTGAGCCGCAAGCGTCGCAACGGGGGTTAAACGGCCGGTTAAGTTTTTCTTTGGGGCGTTTCGTTGTGAAAACAGGAGGAGGAATGAAGAGAAGTCCAAGGTCTAGCGCCCCAAATAGTTCGTGAGGAATTGAACGTGGATTTCGTTACCGTAGAAGAGAGTTTTTCTCAGCTTCGTCTGCTGTTTGTATACGGCTAAAAAAAGACCGCCGCCTCGAAGCCCCCGCAGGCTTGGCGGTAAAATCGGCACGACAAGGGGGAGAGATTTTGTCACCGAAATTCCGAGCGTCGAAATTCGGGGCTCGACCAGCGCCGCCGGGTTAATTAGCGGCTTCCAAATGCCCTCGGCGACGTTTTTGAAGGGTGGATCGATTTCAACTCGGAGGCGGAAGACCCAACGTCGCCGAAACGGCCGCCACTTCCGGTTCGAGTGCTCGACGTGCTTCGAATACTATACTGCGTTTAAATTCCGGCGATGTTTGTTTGTTTTTCTTTTTGTGCCGAAACACGGCGCCGAACGTTTGTTTTTGCGGTGAAAAATAGTGGATTGCACGGTTAGTACGGAAAATAGGTCATTTCCGCACTCGTCAATTTTGTCCAGGCACCTATAAGCTCGTATTGTGCACAACTAACTTAGTGCACAAATCGAATTTTTCGAACTCAGTTGAGGAAATTATTCTCAAGTTTGAAATTTTGAGCTTTGTGAAGCTTAAGAGTTGTAGATGACTTTTCCTAACTGAATGTGTGAAATCGAATTTTCTGCACTCAGTTAAGAAAAAAAATTATTTTAAAGTTCGGAATCTTTAGGTCAAGCTTAAGAATTGTACGTGACTTTTCCTAACCGAATGTGAAAAATTGAATTTTTCGCACTTGGGTGAGAAAAAAATTATTCTGAAGTTCGGAATTTTTAAATCAAGTCCACCAGATACCAGTTTCTCTGAAGAATCTTCTAGAATAATCGTGAGTAATTTTTAAAAATCATGATACATTTTTCACGTTGAGGTAACCAAAATCGTCTTGATTGTGAAACAGTACTGAATAATTATTTTGGAAGATTCTGTGAAAAAATTATGCTACGGGTATATCTTTTTTTTACTTAAATGTACTAAATTGAGAAAGAGTCAAATGAAATGACATACCCTTAGTTTTGAAGGTTAAAGCAAACTAGGTTTTGTGCTGTGGAAGAATTTTCAACTCGTCAAAAAGTAACTCTTAGACTTTGTTCCAGGAAAAAAAAAGAAATAAATTATTCTAATCCGAACCGTCTTTTGGATACTTGGACTCTTTCGACTTCTTCGTGAGTAGATTCGAGCCCGACTGATACGGTTAATCGATAGTTTCAGGTCAATCAAAGCTCGAAGGACCGTCTAGTCTCGGAGCGAAGGGGATGGGATCTTCTTTGATCCAGGGGCAGGATCCCTCCGAGGAATCGGAAGTCTCCTAAACACGGAATAAGAAACTCGAACGGACAATTAGCTTTCTTCGGAAAGGGGTTCAGTCCTTAAAACTCGCGGACTTTGCATCGGCTTTCGCATTTCTTATTCTCTGTATAGGAATCGTCAGCGTCGCCTTATTCAAGGACTCACTGCTCGTCCAGCAAAAGGATGGCAACCTACCCTACGGGAAAACTTTCCCTACGATGCAACAAACTCCGGTCATCAAAACTTTCAATTTTCAGGAGAATCCTCCGCGCAGAATTGTTGCATCAAGAGGCGGAAATTGTTATCTCTGCATCCGCGAAGCGGCTCGCGACAAACTGCAGCTCAACCCTTCTCCACGTCCTTCACAGTTCCCTTATACTCCTTCAATCCGGACGGCGGAGAAGATATTTCAATTTCCGAACGCGACCTGAGTGCCGACGAGGTGCAGCTGCGGGGATAAAAAACGAAACGTTCAACATCGGAACTGTTTGCCAATATGGACGGAGGCGATTTCGCAGCCAAGGGGCTGTTAATTTCAACATTTCTTTTTATCTTACTTTTCGTCATTTCGGAGTCAAGTTTCATCAAATTTCACGCGACTGGATAAATCTGACATCTGCACTTTCAATGGATCTTAAATTCACTCACGATCGCCGAAAATTTTTTATGTTTTCTTTATTTATAATTCCAGATTTTCTAGGTGTCTAGCCATCCTGCTCGTCTATTTGCTATCGATAAACTCGAGAATCAGTAGATCGATTTACACTAAACTTGCACCAAAAAGGCTTTATAAATTATGCAAAATGGGTTCCCGGTAGTACATCATAAAACTGAAGTAGATATGTACGTACGAATGAAACAGATTTCAGGACGGGTGTGTCGTCGTTTTGATGAAGGAAAAGAGTTCCGTGAAGAGGAAACTCGGGAGGGTGGAAAAATCTCTAAATTCAATAAAAATCGGAAATAAAATAAAAGAAAAGCAGAGAGAGAGGAGTGGGAATTGGGAAAAAAGCGGCGTAACGGAAAAAGGAAATAAATAACGGAATAAAAATAGAAGAAAAGTCGGGAGAAGCCAAGAGGGTAAATACACCGAGAAAGAAGTAGTGCGGCGCCTCGAGCCTTCCACCCTGGAACGAGGGGTGAAATTGCTAGACTGACGTTCCCTCGACGTCGCACCTTGCTAATCTCTTCGTTTGCTGCTTTTTCGTCAGTTTCCATCTTCCCTCTCGGCGTCCCCGGTTTTTCCCAAACGCTGCAGATATTTCACGCTTCGATATATTGATATTTGTAAGAAAAAAAATCGAAGGTTTGACAATTTTTTTTGTTTTTCATCTATCTATCTATAACCCGGAGATAAAATACGATGTAGAATCTTCATTTTCGCCAATAAAATCACTCTGCATCGACTTCCGTCTATCGGAAATCTTGATTTCAAAATTCGTTGCCATTTTGAACAGAAAAATTGTCATCACCGCCGTTATCGTCATCATCATTATTATTATTATTACTATTGTCCCAGTGTTTGTCATCATATTTTCTACATTTTCATGCTAATAATAATACAATTGATGTGAGAAAATTCCTCGAGAAGACAGCGGTGGTGAAAAAAAAACGGAGAAGAAACAAAAAAACATCCAGGGGAGTAAAGTTTTAAGTGAACATTTTTTTTCTTCTTTTCCTTTTCCTCTTTTTCTGTTCTTCTTAGTTGGCTAGCGTTTCTCTTAACTTTTATGTACAGAAAAAGATCATATATATAATATATATATATATACACGACCATTTATACATACAGCTGTAGCATATATTTCTTTTTCCTAAAATAATAAATAAACCTAGTGTATAAGGAATAATTCAACCGAATACTATTCATCGTTTTGTCTCCTTTCCACTCCCCCCCCCCCCCCCCCCCCTCTACTTTTGCTATTCTCATTCATAGAGATATATTTCAAGTTTAATCCAAGCTCGTACCAAAGCGAAGAAAGTTTTCTTTCGTCTCATATCCGCAGTTCTTTTCCATCTATATACATACCTATAGATTTATACATATGCGTACGTGTATGGGGCATTCCGTGCCAACTTGACCACCGTATAACACTCATTATTTTTTATTTTGTTTAAACTTCTTTATGCAATTGGTCCAACTCTAAGACTGAACTCTAATTTTTTCTGTATCCTGCAGATTTCTTTAAAAATGTCGTAAAAAAAATAGCAAAAATAGAATCAATCCACCTCGAAACCGGTCCCGAAACCGTTCGTTCTTAAAATTCCTTAAAATATTTATAAATAATCAATCGGTTGTCTAAAAAAATTTTGAACACGATTGAATATTTTTAGAGTCAGACATGGTCGAGTTGGCACGGAATGCCCCGTATAAATGTATGTTCACGAACGAATCCCAAATACAACGGTGCAGAGTATACACCAGCACAAAACTCTCGACGGACTTCTTTATTTCACTGGTGTATTATTATATATTCGATTCGCAACTTTCTCCCCCGCGGATTTCCGCTGCAGTTTTCCGCCGCCCCTTTTTCCTGCACGTCGCTCTGTGTTACTTGTATATGGGGTATTCCACGCCAATTCGACCAGTGTTAAACCCCGACCATCTAAAAATCATTTCATGTTTTTTTCTAACATTCTACTCGGTAAAAAATGCGATTTGAATTTTTTGCAAATTTTTTTATTGAACCGTTTATCTTTTATAATTATTTGAAGTCGATTGCAAAAGCCCATTTTTTTAAATTTGAAAAAATTCTAAAAAATCCAGTGAATGACACAAAACACCTCCCGTCGAGGAAAACGTGAGCCGAATCTTTTTTCAATTTTTTTATCACCTAATTCAGAATTAAAAAATTTTTAAACCCAAAATTATCTTTACTAACTAGAGTGGCGCATCATCGAATTGGTGAAACCGAACATTTACAAGTCAATTGACCCTTATTTGACGCTTACGATTTGATCCTGTGTTAATTTTCGATTTAAAAATTTCATAATTCCGAAACAGGTGATAAAAGAAAATGGAAAAAAATTCGGTCCACGTTTACCTTAACGGGAGGTATTTTGTGTTCGTTCACTCGATTTTTGAGAATTTTCGAGAATTTAAAAAAACGGGCATTCGCAATCGACTTCAAATATTTATAAAAGATAAACGGTTCAATAAAAAAATTTGCAAAAAATTCAAACCGCGTTTTTTACCGAGTAGAATGTTAGAAAAAAATATGAAATGATTTTGAGATGGTCGGGGTTTAACACTGCTCGAGTTGGCGTGGAATACCCCATACATACCTATATGTATAGATTTATTAAATCGCATTGGGGATTTCCAGAGTTCGGTGACGCGAGGTATGGAAGGTGGGCGCGGTTGGATTGGCAGAAGAGCGCTGTAACATATTGCCGCAAACGCTGGATAGGGTTGCGGAATATTTATCCCAGGAGAGAATCGCTCGAACACGTTACGCTGCACGTACATACCTGTAGGTACCTACCCACACGCGCGACTCTTTACCCCATAGGTATATAATAAATTCATACCACCATTTTATCGTCAACATTCATCACCGTGTGGAATAATTAATTAACAGAACACTTAATCAGAATTTATCATGCCGCACCTTGTATTTCTGTATTTTTTCCTCGTCTTCTCTCTTTCTCTTTCTCTCTCTCACTCTCTCTCTTTTTTTTATATCTATCAATCTATATAATAAGTTTTTTTTTTTTGTAATATCACTGTACTTATACCATTTGCCCTAAAGTTATTTACTTGGGCATAATAAATTAATCGTCATCATCATCATCATCATCATCATCTCTCTATTTTCATCAAATCGAATTTTTCGCACTCATTTACGAAATAAAATCATCCTGAAGTTTGGAATTGTTAGGTTAATACTGAGAGTTGTACGTGACTTTTTCCTAACTGAATGTGCAAAATCGAATTTCCCGCACTCTGTTAAGAAAAAAAAAAATCATTCTGAAGTTTGGAACTTTAGATCAAGTACGTACTTCTATAGCAGTTATTATATATAATAAAAAAAATTCATTAGCTCATTATGATTAAAAAAATTACAGGAGCTGTTAGTCCGGCCGTGGATCCCGGAAAAAACGAGACGTCCTCGCAAAAACGCTGCACAGCCGCCATTTTGAAATAAATCGCTTCAAAAAAATTATTGTAAGCAGTCACTGATATGAATAATAAAATCACGTTTCTGTTATCTCGATTTATTTTGCAGTATTTCTGAAAAAAAAAAATTCCCAAAAAGCCTATTTTTTTCGGCCTCTAGAGTGGCCTAAGGCCTTAAGGGGCTCACCGCTCCAGGACAATCTTAAATAAACGCATTTCTCTGTCTCTCTCTCTCTCTCTTCCTCTCATTTCGAATTTTCGAAAACTGTCAAACAGCGACCGTGCCTTGTACACTACAGCATCAAGCGCTGCAATCTAGTTACAGTTTCCACCCCGGGGCAATTCCCTCCTGACGATATTATATATCGGACTACATAATCGTATTTGAGGAAATTAACGTCGTTGTGTCTTTGCTTGATATATACATATATATGTACGGTTATTAATTGACCAAAGTTATATCGCCTGAAGTCGATGATGGAAGAAGTTAGAGTTCCCTGACTCTGATCGGTCAGGGGTGGGGTTGAAGTTACGAATTTGAAAAGTTCCGAAAGTGCCTAATTACGAATTACTTGGTGGCGAAACTTGAAGTAAAGAAAACAAACTTTGAAGAAACAACGAAGTCTCGAATGGTCGGAAAGCTGACGGGTCAAAGTTCCGAAATGTAAGATTCCGAAAATTCAAGTTACGATTGAGGAAAGTACCGAAAAGTGAAGTTTCGATTTAGTAAAATTCCGAAAATTAATATATACTCACACAGCGTTGTTTACTCGACGAGTGGGTGAAAAATAATGAAAAAACACCGAAAATCAAAATGACCAGGATTCCGGATATAAAAATCTCGAAAATCCATAACAAAGAAAGATCGAAGTGGTAAAATCTCACCAAGCCAGAAATTGGCAGAATTGAAAATCACTGATCATTCAAAATTTTGCTCATTTTTGCACTATCAAAACTTTGACTTGCCGAAGTTATGCCCTTTGCGCTTTCGAAACTTTGAGCATCGGTTTCTGGACCACTCGAAGCTTTAATTTTTAGTCAAAACTTGATTTCTTAATTTCAAATTTCGTCAAGAAAATATTCGGAACTTGGTGCTTTCGGAACCTTTCAAATTTGGAATTTCAACCCCATCCTATTGATGAGACGAAACGGTTACGAATCTGCGTCGCCTCATTGGATTCTACACCGTTATCATCTTCCTTGACTAGACTCGTTGCAACTTCTCAAACGATAGGCTTTCTTTCTTGTATTCGGAATCTACTTTGCGTGAAGCGATTTATAAAAAATTGCTGCAAATAGTTTAGAACCAAAACACGAATCGTTTAGAATTCGTTTCTGTCGCAATCACCACAAGTGCGATTAACAGTAATAATTTTTGGCGGTCAAGACCTCATGCAATTATCTTAGTAGATAATTTTTCCAATTGTCATCAGAATCAAAAAGTCGTATCTACCAGAAAATACGACCTCTTGCTCTAAATCGAACTATTTATTCAATTTCAACGTTTCTGATCATATTTACACATTACAAGCTACTTAGATACGATCAAGAAAAAAAATGTACGCCGTTTCGTCTTTTCTTTCCAATGGCAAAAGGTCGTAAGATGGCGCTTAGGATTTTATCCCATTGTTAGAAAGTTATTCGAAATCATTTGAAATCGGTTGAAAACGGATGAAAATTAGTGAAGTTATGGAAAATCGCGTAAAATCATTGAAATTTTGTAACAACCTGCCACCTGATGTGTAAATGGAGAGTTCCAGGTCCCCAAGCCACTGAATTCAAGTCAGGTACTTGCTCTAACGATTTTCTAGAAACGATGTAAGAAAGTAGCTACAGTATACATGTAAGGTACTCATACCGTCACCGGTAACAACGAGCTTATCTGTTTACCCGAGGAAACTCAATCTGGTACCTACGAGTCGGCCGGTTTGTCCGTGGAAGTCGGACTGCATGACACCTGACAAAACGCAACGGAAATTCTGAAACAGCAGATAGGGGATTCTGGGAACGGTTTGTCGGCTTGTGTATGAACAGGCATCCTCAATCTTCGTGATACGAGCCAGAAGACGTTCAAGATGACGGGCGTGAGGTACGTTTATCAAGATACGTTCCGATTCAGCGTGATGGTACCTTCTAGGTACTCACCGGTGGATTGTTATTCTCGGATCTCAATTAACGGGGTGACATTATTACAGGATGCAATTACCAATTTTTGTCCTTGAGTAGATTCTGAAAGACACATCTTTGATGTATACCGTTCGAACATGAAGAACACCGCGAGTTTTTCGAAGCCATGAGAATTTGCGTGGCAATAACTACTCGAGAAGTGAGTTGGTAATAATCTTTAGACTTCCGGAATTTTATGAGCTTGGAAAGTCCCCAAATAGTGTGCCTATATCTTAAATGTAACCAATAAAAAGTTCCGATCACACGTAGAGCCTATAATTACGCTTTCCGGCGGTTAACGGTAGGGAAAAATTCAAAAGTTGTAGTTTTGCTTAAGACCTGGATGCGGGGTTTATGGAGTTGCTGATAACGAATCTGGAGTCAGATTTTCGAAATTCAATATGTCGGATCCAATATGGTGGACAAAAAAATGGATTTTGAAATTTCGAGTTCAGATTCGTGATCAGTGACCTCGAGAACCCTCGAATACCGATTTTCACCCAAATCGAGTGACTTTTTGGATTTCAGTCCGACATCTTGAATTTCGAAATTTCGAGTTCAAATTCGCAATCAGCGACCACAAAAACCCCTGAGTACAGAGTTTTGATTACTCGACAGCGCCTATATTTAGCTTTTCCGGCGGTTTGAAGGTTAATCAGTTTCCGCGACTTGTTGTTTTGATGATATAATATTACCGTCGTTTCAGATTTCGGAGAATTGAACCAAGGGGTGATATTTACACGGTTCACATTTCCGGAGAATGTTTATGATCATCGGCGTATGTTTACTACCGCACGATTCGACGTCCCGAAAGGTTTGGTATTGTGCTGCTGTCTGGGCACATGTTTATGCATTTATGCGTCGTGACATCGATCAAGAATTACATTACGGAGTGGAAGGCTAGGAGCACTCTCAGAAGCTCGGCGAGGAAGAGAAGACACCACACTTAAGGATGAGAGGGATGAGGGGATAGAAGAAGAATCTTGTTGGTATAATACCCGTAGTAGAGAGAGAGAGAGAGAGAGAGAGAGAGAGAGAAGTTGGGGGGAGAAGAGAAACAGGGGAATGAAAAGAAATGAATTTTTACCTCTTAGGAAAGAACGACTCGACGCTGGTGTAGGTTAAGGTATACAATATGAATAAAACGGAAGAGACACTCGAAGCTTCAGAAGCAGGCTGACCCATCTGGTCCATCTGGTCAAAATCCCGATTTACTTTATCGAAGCAACAAATATCGCATCCCCTTGTTTTATTTCAATCTATTCTTTTCTCGAAAAAGAGATCAAAAAAAAAAAAAACAAACACGACAACAACAACAAAATTCGCTAAATTCACACTCCGTTTGCGCCTTTGTGTTTCCGAGACGAGAATTCTTTTCACATTTCGTTGGTATACGATCAAAAGTTATCCTAATGGCGAGAAGAACAATAGCGGCTACGTTAAACGAGCCGATAAAGTATCGCGAAATCAAAGGAGACTTCAACCGCTGAATTAAAAAACTCGACTTTCGGTTAATACCGTGAAAATTACGAAGTCTTCTATCACGGTCCAGCTAATCTGATCGTCGAGATTTCTTCCCCGTTTCGAAACTTATGAAGCCGAGGATAAACTGGCGCGTGTTTCTCATCAAGGGGCACGAAAAACGCCAACCGGAGTATCTTCGGACATTTTTGCAGAGGAAGTCATTTTTCAGAAGGAATATGTGCTCATCGACTTTTTTATGGTCACCAACCACAAGTCTAGCGGGGACACGTATGAAAATGAAACCTCCTTAATCAGTTCAAAACCTGATCAAGTTCTTCACGTGCTTTCAATTGTCAATATAATATAACTTTTTTTTCGGTTTCTAAAAAAATGGAATACACATTTTTTTCTCGCTCGACTTTGATGGTAGAGAAAATGTTGAAACGTCTTTTATGGTCTCCCTTGTATTAAAGTCGAAGTTTTCCGTTAAATCCGATTGAAATTTTTTCACATTTAAATAGGCTGACGTATAAACAGATATCTGCTGAAAATCTGTACAAATCTTGGTATGTAAATAAAATATCTGCAGAATAATTTCTGTCCTGATTTTAGTTTCGGTAAGTATTAAGTATACTTGTCACTACACTACACACGTCACGTGCGGCACTTCAAAAGTCTAAATCTTGAAAACATAATTTCAACTAACGAATGATTAATACTGTACACGTATACATGAACATGTTGAAACTGCAGTCGAGGAGCGAGAGGTCACGAGTAATTAAGAGAGTCGTGGCGGCGCTGATTGCTGTTTCAATTAGTCATATAACGATAACGCGCGGAGGAAGTCAGTCTGTCCCAGTCAATGCGGAGCCACGAGATCAATGCCGTGGGACGTTGCTGCGGCTGCCGGGTGTGTATGAGAGTCGCGGGATTGAAATATTTTCTGAGGACAGACGTGAATGAGGAGAGGAAATAAAGGAGAAATAAAACAAAAAATAATAAAAAGAAAAATTAAAAAAATAACAGAAATAGAAAAAAAAAATCGTCAGAGAAAATAATAAAGAGAGACCTCAAAAGAGAGAGAGAGAGAGAAGACAACATCACGGATTTCCGAGTATTACCCTGCGTGTTGTGCGGAATTACCTTCTTTGAGGTTATGGATCTTCTTTTACGGAAGCTGAAGAGCCCCGGCTGTAGAATCATATAGAATTAAATAAGTAACTCGGAAGTTTTATTTCGTGCAGTATATGGCAATAATACGTGTGTGGGGGATTATATATGTTTAGGAAGAACCGTTACTTCGAAACTTAAGTAATGTTAGAAATTTAGCAAAGCATACTCATATGTATTTCGAAGTGCCAACTCCTGAAAAAGTGATTCTAAGATTTGGCAACAATGGTTTTTACCCAAATGTTTCGTTCCGTTAACGTTACCAACTTCAGCTTCATCAGATCGACGGATCAAAAGTCACCGTCATTGATCATGTTAGGTTAGGTTAGGTTAGGTTAGATCAGGTCAGGTCATCATTGATCAGGTTTCACGTTTCTTTGGCCCCTTTCTTGGCTCTTTCATCTCCGATCCAGAGATTTATGGGAAAATCTATCAGATACGATGAATAAAACAACGTCTCGCGAATCACAGCGAACCCTTTGATGCCGGGAAGGTGATGCCTCGTCTGTTTCACACCATCGACTAGAAATACCAAAGGTCGTAGACATGCCGTAGAACCATTCTCTATTAGCAGTTCACAGTGTGTCGTGTCACTCTCCTGGAATTGCATCGCCTGCAGGCTTCGCGTTAGGTTGTTCCTCAAGCGGATGTGCAGTCCGTTAGCAAAAAGGATAAAATGACGCCTGACGTACCGAGCATGGGTTAATTAAGCTTCCTGCAAATCGAGCCGGGTAATTGAAATATTTTGAGAAACGTGCGAGACTCGACTGCGCACGCCCCCTTCATTCTGAAACTCGTATCTTCTCGCCGTCTCGGTAAGCCCATTGAACTTGAAGGTGCGAAAATAGATGGACGTCAGCTTCTCGCACGTGTTTGAGAGAAGGAGAGACGAGACGAAGCGAGAGAGGAAAGACTGAGGGGAGCAATTTACGTTCAACATTTGTAGCGCAGAGTGTCGTGAAGCGTTATTGCTCGGGCAGCCGCCGTCAACCCGTTTAGAAACGTCCGTCAAGGTGTTCCGATCCTTCTCAAAACAGATTAGACTAATGATTTCGCGATCTCGAGGCGTAGAGGTCGCTGTCTGGGGTCCCGGAGTGGAGAGAGTAGCCGGAGTACCTGGAGAGCTGGGGGTGTTTCAGAACTTGAGTTTGAGTTAAAGGTGACGGAGAATTATAACTTTTCCTATTTATAAAGAAAAGTTTTAAGACTCGGCGAGCGTTCGTCCTTCTCTCATATCCGGACCTGCACATCTGACTATCTTGCGATAAAACTGCCTGCCAGAGATGCCGGAGTAAGAAAAAGAACTCGAGTAAGAAGAAGAAGAAGAAGAAGATGAAAAGCGCTGGGCAAATACTAGCCTCGACTTTGCCTTGCCCTGCACACAATATTATCGCACGGTGAAGATCACAAACTATTTCAGAGACTTTACCTCTCTGTTCACAAGTTGGTTCAACGCGAAGCTTGCACCGCACTTGCATTCATTCCCACCCTGCAGGGACAGGAGACCTCTTTGCAGTCACCGGGTATTCTAAGGGTTGAATGAAAAGTCGATGTACTCCTGCAGTGCTGTAACCATCGGAAAAAGTTTCTAGCTTTGCGTCGAGCCAGTCTCCTGTCGTTACGGCAGCTCCGAATTTAAACCATCCTAAATATGGATCCCAGGATGTTGATTGTCGATGGACCCGAAGTTCCGACCGATCAAGATTGACGAGAGACTCGAATAGTCATCGATACTGTGTTCCAGTCATGAAGGAATGGGTCTTTAGGCTGAAGTCCACAACCAAGTCAGAAGCTGCAGATTGTTGAAGATCAGCAGTGGTGAGAACTTGAGTTTTCTATGATCGCAACTTGATCGATCAAAACTTTAGGTACACCTTGGTACTAAGTTGTTCTCTAAAGTTGTCGCCAGTTCCACGTCCCCGTAGGTTAATCGTGAAAAAATTTCATCCCGATGTGCAGAACCGAGATCTCAATTTCAGAGTGACTTCATGGTGTGGATACGTGATCAATCTAGATCAATTGAGCATTGGTGCCTACCCGATTGAAAATTCGAACCACCTCTATTGTGAAGCGTTGAAATAAATGGAGAAAAATTGGATCTGCTCAACGTAAAGCATCAAGGATTCTATTGAATAAAAATTGACGAATTCATTGCACGGCGTTAAATTGAAGTGATGGAATGAGAGTGAGCGTTTGATGCGAAAATCAACTACCGAATCAAATCCGACAACGCGATGATTCTGTGTCGAAAAATATGCGCACTTTTTTCTTTCACTTTCTAGGCATGGTTCGTAGCTCGTGGGTCGATGATCCTGGAAAATGTACGCATGGTAAGGTGCGTGCTTTGAGCCATTAGGATGTCTGCTGCAATAACATTACCGGTGCCATCGTTCTATTCCACTTTACGTTGGTCTTCTTCTTCGTCACTATTTTTTCCCCGCGGTTTGGGATAAGAGGACACTTTCAAGCCTCGGGGATTCCCCGCATCTTGATGCAGCAAAACGCGGCCTCCTGCCGATACGAGTAAACCATAACGGAATGTTAAGGCCGTAAAATCGATTAATGTCGTATCGAAGAAGCGAAGGTGCACAGGAGAGAGCCGGTTGTCTTCCTTCCGTTTCGTAAGTCATCTCCTATCGCATCATACCCACGTCAAAGATAAGATGAAACTCGTGGTTGGCATTGTGATGTCAGTCGATTATGCTTTCAAGTATTATAGGTATATATACATGGAAGGTGGATATATACGCAACTGCCGTAATATCACTCCGAGAATTCACAATATCTTTCCGATTCTTTTTCTTATATATATATAGACACACACACACACTTCTTCTCAGCTTTTTCTCTTTTATTCCCCCTTCTTCGTCTTTTTCTGATTATTCTTCTTCTTTTTTCTTATGCTCCTTCTTCCACTTTCCTTACTTTCAAAGAGATATGTGCCCAGACTTCTGCAGAAGCTTTCTATAACAGTTGCGGGAGCCGCTCTTTTTTCCTTCGACATATATATTTCGGATTTTGCCGTTATTCATCGGGTATTATACATATATATGTGTGTCCCACGATTTAGTATTAGCAAATATATTTTTCCGGTCACATGAAAAGTAACGCTGAAGAGAGGGAGAATCCGTAATTATCCATATTTATTGCCACGAGACTATAAAGTGTTTTCGAGACATTTATTTCTCACGAATGAATTCCTTTAGTTTTACAGTTTTTGTCTAGAAATTCCATTACACAGTTGGTATATTTGTATATATTTAATTTACTGTGCAATCGTACGTTGAAAAAATTATCCTTAGCTACCTTGCGTGTGAAGCTTCCTGTGTTTTTAAAAATCAAACGTTATTTTTTTCTCCTCCTGCGGGTTAACAAGAGGCAAAGTACTTGAGGTCACACCCTTTTTCATCGGAGGTGAATTTACATTTTTGTACTCATGTACCGGGGGCTCGAGACACTGCAGCTCTTTCTCATCACCTCGGGGCAATCAAGATAACATCAAAAAGAAGGAAAGATTTCGTTCTTTGGCCTGAAAATTTTTTCATCCACAAAAGAGAAGAAAAATTTTTCCATCGTAAGAAACATTAGTTTACAAAAACGATAATTTGAAAAAATTTCCCCTCGATGTTTATCGGTCGTATTTTACGTTTCACCCGGTAAACACCCCTGAAATATGTCCGGCGCGTCAGCGTTTTGCAGATGGCTAAGGTTAGGCCTTCGAAGGGTTGATCGGGGGCGAAGTGAAAACGAAAAACGTCGAAGTTCGATCTTGGAGAAGATCGGTGAGGTGCCACCCGGCTGACGGTAGGTTGGTATGTGGGTATAAGGTGGGTAATAGGTTCGGTACTTTAGGAAGGATTTCGTATAAGGGCTGGCGTCAATTCCGCAGGAACCCCCCGCCGATGGAAAATTTTCCTTCAACCCGTCCTCCGTTCATCAGTGCGATATATTTCACAAGATTGCTGCAGACGGAAGTCCGCGGGTCTGAGCCTGTGAGTTTCTCACGTTAGTACTTCCAGCTCGAAGCGTGGGGTGCGAACCACCCTCGATACGATCAAAACTACGAAATTGGGAAGGATAACCTGAATTTCAAACATCACACTAAGCGAATCGTCAAGTCTAATATCGAACCCTGCGAAAATAATCGCAATTGAGTTCACGGTAGTGATTTTTACAAAAATTAAATTTATTCATTGACATTTGATCGTTCAGTTTCATTTCTTGACTTTTCGAGTAGTTTGGGACAAATTTCAGCTCGATGACAATTCCTGGAATACGTGGAGTCCAACGAAGTTCAACGACACTTGACTTATTCCACATGACAAAGCGACAAGTGGATTTGTCGTTGCAACACGACGACCATCCTGATTGTCCAATAAAATACTTGCCACAAATACACTGCAGGATTCTATAAAATATAAGACTAATCCTTTTACTGGGATGGTGAATCCATTCGGTACCATACAACCCGTGCATTTTACAGTACCTATACTGTTCAAACGTCAAGGACGGTGCGAAAGAAATGAAATAAAAAATGGATCTATCGAAGCATTTCACCCAGCAGTGTTGTGAAATAGCTACAAGTGATCAAAGGTGGACTGAAAGTCCTTGTTCGGTTTCGCGTCGTGTTCACAGCCGGCGCTGTTTTTGGGGTGAGCGAGAAGGAGGAAAGCAGGGTTAAACTATATCTCACTCGTACCTCCCCAGGCTCCGTTTAGGATAGATATTTGTCACCGGGACATATATATTGCATTCCCTGCTACCGACGCCACGCGGGTCTTGTTCCTGTTTCCTGCCGGTGTTCGGCTATATCTTTATACCATCCAGGAGGTCCGGGGTCCTTTATCATTTTTATTAGTTATCGATACTCAGGGGTGGTGTCCCGTTGGATAGAAGAAGTCGATGGCTGGATGCAGCAGCCGGCGTCGAAGAAGAGATCGGTTTGACGGGTGATCAAAACCTGCAGCCAGCTTGGTGATAATTTGTTCCTGTTACTCTCTGACGTGTAGATAAGACGTTCTCCCAGTCCAGCGACGCGATGTCGTTGATTCGACGGATGGGGCAGCCGATAGATGCAGATTAGAAAAGCGTGCGGTGATCGAGTCACTCCTAAGAAATTCTACCTCGGTGTTTATTTGATCAGGAATTGGGGATGAGAGTTGATGGGATCGAGATAGAATCGAGATAGGAGTTAGGATGGGATTGGGACAAGATAGGATAGGATACCGACTTGGGAGGAGAGTTTCGTTTGCCGGTTGAACCGCGACGCCTCGCCTCACGTCGGGGCTCTGCGGCCGGATAAACCTTTGAAATTTATTCGATCAATTTTGTCAACGGTGTTGGCTCCTCGGCCCGTCGTCTCACTTCGCCTTTCCCAACTCCCATTCCTCACCGTCCTACCGAACCTCGCCATGCTCCTGGCGACGCTGATAGCCGAGAAGATCCTTCTTCCTGTCCGTCTTGTCGCGAGTTTCTGCTCCACTGGGATGCAAATCACTTGAAAGATGCGCTCTTTTTACGTTGCGCGAAGAAGGATTTGCCCGTAACATATATATATATATATATATATATATATATATATATATATATATATATATATATATATATATATATATATATATATATATATATATATATATGTATGCGTATAATATACCTCGTGGTAAGTCGGATTGAGGAAAAAAGAAAGTTGTCACGTTTTTTTCAATCACCCATCACTCACCTAAGCGATACAGAAATATGGTATAAAAATATCAACCCATCGACCATATTGGACAGAAAATAGATGGGATATTACGAGAAGCTGCGGTACGTCGCAGAAACTAATCATTACAGACTGAAAATGTCGTCTTTTCTCCGAGTACAACGAATTCTGACGGTTCAGAAAAATTCACGGTCAATGTCTGTTGTATAAAAAACGTCAGGAATACCATTTCACGCGATTAGTTCATAAGGGGTACTCAGTGTCAGTCAAATTTGACTTCACATGAGACTGTTCTTGAACACAGATAACATCGTTTATTAACTAGACTTTAATAGCTTTTTATGTGGCATGCCCGTAAACCGCCTGTTTTTTGGCAAGGATAAAGATTTCAGGACGAGCTGAACGCGAGCCGGAAGCGAGCCGGAAGCGAGTACTGAAATTATCCGAGCCAAAAAACGGTTTACGAGCATGCCACATACAATATTTTTTACGGTATAGGCATTGAAAAGCAAAACGAAGAGTGAGGTTATGTCGCGATCTGTTCGACGAAGCTACTTTATTCGGCAGTTTGGGATGCGCATTTCGAACTGCGCATCAAAACTATGGAATAAAGACTTTATTCCGCAACTTTGTTCGCTGCCGTATAAAGCGTCACTTTACGGAACGAAAACTGCCACAAAAAGTGGACTTTTCAATGCCCATGCCGTAAAAAGATAATTAAAAAACAATGCATCATAATTTCGTATACAATTAATTGTTCAAAAACGAAGAGCAAGACATTTGGCATGTCTTGTATAGAGCACACTGTGCCTTACTACGTCAATTTGCATAAACGGCGAAGCATCAACCTTACGACAAGCAGCTGGTTTTGCTGAAAAATGAACCTACGCACCGATGAATTGTTTGTGTGAAACATGGTCTCCGATGTTCATAACAGTAGACACATAAGCCATGAATGTTTGAAAATCTCCAGAATTTATAGTATCACGTACTCGAGGATAAAGGTTAACATTTGCATCCCACATCAACGTGTATCCAAGGCATACTTAGCGGTTCTCTTAAATGAATAGGGAAGGAAAAAAGTGTGTCCAGGTTGAAAACGGTCGTAGTATGAAGGGGAGCGGCGGTCGCTCTGGGTTTTTATCGGCGTTGAAGCAATCAGTCACTTCTCCTATCGCGTTGTCAGACCACCGCGTCGTGCGTTGGTTCCCGACACAGAGAACTCAAACATCCGAAGCCAAGACTTGCTGGTTGAAAGCTCGCGTTATAGAAGCTGGCGGGTAACGTGGGCAAGCCCAGAGCCTGGATGTGGAGTCAAAAGCAGAAGTCGAGTCAGACTCGGAAGCCAGGAGCCGGTGTCGGGCGGGTTCAAGCAATCTGTACTTACCGTCTGTCGCTTTGGCTTCAAAGTGCAGCCGCTCCCCTCGCCTCGGGACCCCGAACCCACAGTGGCTTTCCCTCAGTCACAGAAGCGTTTCGTCGTTGGTACAAATTGTGCAGTACCGGTTCAGAGTCAACGGCGCACACACAGCTCGCCGGCTTCTCCTCCACCTTGAGCTTAACACATTAATTGCTAATCCAGGGTCGATTCACCGCGACGAGTCTGCAGTTTGCCACTGCTCACTTGGCTAAGACCATTCAAGTATCATTAGAAACCTCTTGCTACGATTGCCCCTTGTACGCAGTGTGACGAATAAGCTGCTGTATGATCGAATCTGAAGCTGTTTTCAAAAGCTTCTACCTTCATCATGTTCAAGTTCCGTTCCTTCAAAGACAGTGGTCTCTCCATGACCTCGTGTCATGTCTTCAGAACCCGTGATGTCAACTGTTCCAACATGCAGATGGAAGTGCATATGGAGCTAGAGTTGTCCGTGGTGAATTTAGTTGTTCACCAACGTTGGTGTCTGGACTCTGGAAGGCTTTTACTCTCGGGTGAGGGAGTCGAGTGTCGTCAGGTTCTTGACAAACGAACATGCGCGAGGTCACATTATACACCCGGTGCGTAAAGATTTTTCAAATTTTACACAACACACCCAACTCAACCTTCAGGGCTGACGATGGGGTTTCAAAGTGTCGGGGAACCTCGGCAGCATCGAGGAGTATCGAGTCAGGGGATAAAATGGTCGTGGCTTCTATATAGCATATATAGGTGATTAAATGAATATGAACAAAGTTACCAACGTTTTATTACACGTCGTATCACAGAGTTTGGAAGCCTAGCAGGATAATAGAGAAGATTGTGGGAAAAAATAATAACAGATCGATGAATGGATACCTCGAATTGATTCCGAAGGATGGTCATTTGGGGTGAAAAATAGAAGATAAGGCTTACTGAACGCGATGAGCCTTAAAAAGAATAGAATAGAGATAATGAAAGAGAGGAAAACAGAGAATTTAGTATCAGAATCGTGAAAGGCGTGGTTCCATGGTATCCTGATGTCATCACTGTCTGTCGACCCTTTATTTTGCTTTTTCAGCTTCCTCAAGCTGAGGATTAAAAACTGGTACAGCCCAGTTGACGACCTGCTCGTTTGACCCTAATCGCTTTATTCCACTATGCTTAGCTTCGTCGTCGGTTGAAAAGCGGGAAATTGTAGGTCCGCACCGCGCAATGGAAAGGGTCGTGAGTTAAGGAGACTGTAGGCATCCACCGGAAGACCATCTTCAACCGGCGGATCTGACCCGGAATTAGCACGTTCCAGGGCTCACCGTTGCGCATCCGGTTTGCCAATGAATCCGCCGGAGGAAAAAGTTGCCGGAAATCCATGGCCATTATTAGTGATCCAAGGGAAAAAGGATGATCCGTCGATTTTCTCCGTTTATTTTTTCTTTTTTTTTTACCCAACAAGCCTCTGACTTTTCGGGGTGATTTAGCCGGAAGGTGAAGAGATGCTTGCAGGCAAGACCGAGAGAGAAGAGATGAGATGGAAAAGGCGAAGAGTTTGCGTTGATATCGCGCGATCATCGCCGAAGGCCTCGTCGAATTTCCCGAGTCTTAGGGAAAGTGATACCGATATTTTACAGGAAGCTGAACTTTCAGTCACCCCGTTAGTATCTTTCCGGTAAGCGTATCACACCGCGGGGCGGGATGAGCTTTTCCTATAAATAGGAAACCAACCCAAAAATTCACCGGCCCGTGAAATTGTAGCAGCGACTAAACGTGACTGGGTTAAATATGAGTCCCTTTGTTAGGGAGCTCGCGGTATGAAACGCGAGTCGAGTGGCACCAACAGCAGCTACTGTGCTCGAATTCGAAGGTTTTGTCGAAAACCACGCCATTCGTTAATTACCTTCACCTCGGCGGAAATTCATTAGACGAACCAAATTTCGCATCCGCAAGTACACCCCTCCCCCTCCCCCTCCCGCTACAGTGAAGATCAAAGTAAAAAGATGTATTTTTTTCCACTGTCGAACGAAGTATAAGGAAGCCGTCATCTCACTGCACTTGACGCTTCCTGGACGTTGACTTGGACGATGAGGTTTTCGACCAAGTTTCGTTCGAGGAACGCGTGTGGCACGCCAAGAAGCTGGCCGAGGTCAAAGGTGAGGCTCATCGCTGCCGAGTGGAAGGCGATATTTCGAGCCTTTGTGGTGCCCAGGTTGTACCGCGGTGTTTAAAACTGAGTAGACGACTATTTCCGTCGGAAATAAGTTTCGGGCTTGTTAATCCCTCCAAGACAAGATTTAGTCGGCAACAACACGGGAAGCAGCAGCCAAAGATCAAGGAGCATACATGTAAACATGAAAAGGAAATGGTACGCGCGTTGGATACATGATGCGAGATTCATGATGGTGAATGCGCAGGGTGAGACTTGGGCTCCAATGTCATCGGTCACGCATCGGGTCTTCGATATTCATCCTAGAGTAAACGATTTAATCAGGTATAAAGAAAAGTGCAAATGAATGGTTTAAGGGAGTAATACGACCTTGTCTACTATACGAAAGTAAAGCGTCATTTTCTCCAATTTGTTCAAGAATAATAAGAGTCTTGAGGTCTAAGGAAAAACTTTTTTTCTCTATCATTCGAGAACAAAATTGCGGTCAAGTGGCTGATTAAAGAAAACTTGTTTTCAACAGAACAAAAAGCGAATAAGATTTTCTAAAGAAGATGTGAAAATCTAATTCTTACAAAAAATGGCGTTATTCTTAAGGGTAAAGTTATTTCACGTTTTTCCTCAAAATTCATGCCATTTTTGTAAAAATTAATATTTCCAAAAAATCCTACGTACTATTTCACTAACGGTTTACATCTTATTTGGAAAATCATTTAAGTTTTTTGTTCTAGATTGAAAAGGTTATCGCCCGAGAAACGAAGTTAAAATATATTAATCCATTTTTCTAAGGTAAATTGGAAAAAATAACCCTTGACTTCGCGTAGACAAGTTGTTATTGCCCCTTAATACAGTCTTCCCGATTATCATTATAACTGTAGTTCATCGTAACGAGATGATACAACTGCAGAGTCGTGTAATTGTAATCATAGGGTAGGAAAGCGATGTGTCACAGCTTTATCCGGAACACGGTAACCAGGGAAACCGGAAGTGTCGTTGATCAACTGGGTAAATAAGGATAATGGGACCGTTTCACCCCATTTGAAATCCGACCTCTGCATACTCTCATCTGCGAGACGGAAACACAAATTTGCACACTAACCGTCGACAGGAGTCGATTGATGACGTTTTTTTGCGGACGAGCGAGGTGACAAAAGGAAAAGGAAATAGAAATCGAGTGAGTAGAAATGTGAAAGACTATTTAGCGAATTTCTCTAGTAAACAGGAAGGTCCGACAATTGGTCGATTATATGTTGGAAATGCATCATGTGTACAGATGTTCAGATCTAGATCCATATATCACCGGATACTTTTGGTGCCTTTTGAGATTAAAAACAATGACCGAAAAATATCAAATAAATTGTTATTAATTCGGATTCTATAAATTGTTGAGACTTTGTACTTTACTTGTTTAAAAAATCTCATTCACAACTGAATCAAGCTTATATGATGTAAATATGCGAAATATTTTTTGAATATTTTTGAAAAATTTCATGCAAAACTTTAATTAATTTCAGGTATTCCGGATGCCCAAGTAAAGTGGCAATCCTAAAAGCAGATTTTTCCTATTTTCAAACGATGAACTCCGTTCGTTTTTTTAAGACACAATTATGGACTAGGAAAGATACAGTGCATGAATGAAGAACACGTTGGTATTGGACGCGATGAGTTATTGGAAAAAATTTCTTCCTGTTTCAAAGTGATTTGTAAAATACGAAAAAAGGTAGAGAGAGAAAAAGAGATCTAGTCGGAGGAAGAGGAGAAGTGTATATAGAAAAAGAGAGTAAACGGAGAGATTGTAGAGTGAAAGATTTAATTACAAACGAGCGGAAGCAATATTCTTTGATTATTCATCCTTCTCCGCATCGTCCTTGTCCTCGTCCTCGTCCTCGCCGTCTGGTTATTTTCATTTCACCGAGCTCAGAATCGACGACTTTGAGATTATATCATTATATTTATATATATATATATATATAGGTACCAACCGTCGAGGATTTTATTATACAAGTAATTCAATTTTCTTCTCGCAGACAAAAGCATTGATTACCGAAGAAAAGTTGGGAGTCGAGTCGTGGTTCGGTTTGTCCGAGTTGCTGCTGGTTGTTGGTGAGAACGAGAGGCGATATTCGTGAAGTAACGTTAAGGGTAAAGTTAAAAATACTGGCCGGAAATATTCCCCCCGCAGCCCAGCGAAGTTAGCCATTGTTCGGAATTGATTTAACAACCCCTTTGCTCGCCGTTACGTAACGGAAATCAAGTTCGGGGAGGCAGATTTTAATACGTTCGAGAGGTAGGGCGAGGAAAGTTCATCCCTACTTTAGTCGTTCTAAACGGTAGTTGAAATTGTACGCGGAATTAGTTCCGAAGGTTGTGTATCCTACGGTCTTTAACCACAGGTCAGATCTCCGTGTTACACTTTATAAGTTCCGGTTTGCAAAGTCCTCGGGCGTTTTAGCTGTCGCCTGATTCTGGTCCCCGGAATATTACTAGGTGAGGGTGACAAGTGAGAGACGAGGGAAGGAGATAAAAAGAACTAGGAACGCATAAAAGAAGCAGAAGAAAAGTACGCGTACGCGGTTTTGTAATGTTTGTATTTGAGGGACGCGGGAATGTGTGTACATTTGTACTGAAAGGTTTTCTTGAAAGGACCTGCTTGCCGTTTAGTTTATATGCGTAGCCAACTTCGTAAAAATGTTACTATCATGGTAGACACAGTGGCCCATGTGTAGTGGCCATGCTTGATAAGCTCAGAGAGGTTATGATCGACTGTCACTTGTCAGTTGATAGATTCTATCGAGGTTGAAGTTGGCAACGTTATCGTAACGAAACATTGCGAAAAAATCACTATTTTCTTATTTTTACAATGATTTTTGAAGGAACTAGGATTGCAAAATATGAGTGTTTTGTTTCATTACGGTTTACTGAATATCGCACAGTTTGAAAATTCGAAGACAACGATTTTTTCTCAGCATGAATCTCTATGATAACGTTACTAACTTCAACATGATCGATTCTAGGGAATTTTTTTCTTGTCACTAAAAGTTTACTTCAGGCTACGAGAATCCATGTCAGTTAACCAAAATTGAGTAAATTGAATATCACGCGCTATGAGCAGATCCTGACAAGAAAACTTCTCGGCATAATAATATATAGAAATCTGTGTATAATACACATACAGCGTGAACTGCTAGCGATTCAATGGTCCGTCGTCTGCTACAATTTAATGCGCATGCGGTACAATCCAAGAGCGATTATTTGCGGGGACGTTGAGTTGTTACGAACGTAACCTCAAAAATTTTTACAGTTGTCGTTAGCAGTTGCGTTCAACACCGACAGCTGTCAAAATTTTTGAGGTTAAATAAACCGCGACGAACTGTCGTCTGAATTTATAACGGTTGGTTAGCATGGTAAACAACTGTTCTGGTATTGTAGCGGAGACGGATTAAATTGTATTAAACGACGGACCATTTAGTCGTCATGAATTCACCCTGTATAATATATAATATTTGGCATTGTCGCAAAAAAATCTTTTATAAAGAGAGAAAAGCATAGAAGAAATAAACAAGGAATGGATAAAAGATTCTGGAAACCGGAGGGCGGCGAGAATTGCAAGCGGAACTTTTTGTCCCGGGAGCAAAAGACGAGGCAACCCTGTGGCGTGATAAAGTCACCCCCTGAAAAGCCCCTGAAAAGCCGCCACCCCTAAAAAGCAATATATTCGTTAGACAACAAGACCGCGCATTGGAAACTTCGATATCTAACAACAATAATCATAATATCGATAACACCGATGGCTGCAATTTTGTCAATGACCTATATACATATATATGTAAACACCCCTTCGGCTTAACCCTCGAACAATTCAAACTTGGGTGAAAACCTCGCGGGGGATGGTTGTAAATAAACTTTGAGTATTATCCAAAGTTTGCTAAGAGTTTTGTGATTTAGCAGAGAAATTCTACGGCCCTGTTGAAAGATTTTCTAACAGTTTCATTGCTTCGAAATTCAAATTCAACACTTTTTTTCTCTTTCTTATTATTATGTATACAACAATACGAGGAAGAATGAATTGATTTGATCGAGTTCCAGTTCTATTCAAGTTACATCGTTGTTTTCCTTCGCGAAAATATTTCCAACTATATAGTATATACCTATATATATAATATCCATAAGCAAAGGATGCCTGAAAAATCCTTTTAGCCGAATCCCTCGAAAGTTTGTACATTTTTAATACGTCATCAAGGTGTAGGGAAAAGTTTATCCCTTACCTTAATTCCTACCCTGCTGAGTGTCCTTACGATAATCGACCATCTCTCTCTCTCTCTCTCTCTCTCTCTCTTTCTTTCCTGTGGCTCGTTTATCAACCGCGTCACACAGATGATGATAATAATTATGCGGGGAGGGATAAATTGCGGAGAAAATTCCGTCGATTAGACTATGATCACTCAGGGTAATGGCGTATTTTTATTTCCAACCTCGTCAACGACGCTACGGGGCATCTACATGGCAGTGTGTCATAACGATGTTATGGAACGATGTTTATACATCAACTCTCCTGCCCGGGGAAGAAAAAGCATCACTTTTAATCTCCCCCCGTGTGCAACGCGCGACGTTTTAAAACGAGCCCTGCCTGAAATGATGCCATCGCGGCGCGGCGGCGGCGGCGGCGGCGGCGGCGGCTTTAGGGAAAAAAAGAAAAAGAATTCGACACCGTCACCTGACAGACAGCCAGCCGTGGCGTACTTTACGGTGCTGAAGAGAACACCGGGACTAAATATGATTTGCAAAACACGCATGACGGCCGGTTTTTGTCCCGGTAGTACGACGGTGGCAGGATAATTCGCAAAAGCTAGAGAAAGAGAGAGAGAGAGAGAGAGAGAGAGAGAGAGAGAGAGAGAGAGAGAGAGAGAGAGAGAGAGAGAAAGTGAAATGGGATTTTGGTTAGGGGTGAATCTCTAATCTTCAATCCGAGCGTAAATTCAACCGGAATTAAATTCCCGTGGCAAACGTTCGTTTATCGCACCCGAAGGATTGTGTCCATTAGGTAGGTCGATTGGTCATAAAATCTATACATTTCGTTGATTCCATTTCATAATATTATCGTTGGTTACGTGATATTTATTTTTTTATTATTTTTTTTTATTGAATCTTATTGCTATTTCTAAACTGCATTGAAGATCTTTCAAATATTAATGCGGGAATAGAAAATACTAGGATTGTAAAGAAAAGTTTGTACATCGATGATTCGTTTAAAATATTTTCAGAATTGTTAAACGTTTAATCAATGTTGTTCGATTTTAATCTACGATCAGTCATTTTGTTCAGAAGATAATTAATTTTCAACAATCTCTCCGGGTGTTTTTTTTTTTTTTTCTTGTTTTTTCGAACAATCACGTCGGTATCGTTAAATATTTAATTCTACAAGATATTGTACAGTACGATATTGATTATTATTATTATTATTATTATTATTATTATTATTATTATTATTATTATTATTATTATTATTATTATTATTATTATTATTATTATTATTATCATCAACATTAGAACAATCATATTGAATCGACTGTTGGGAGAAGAAGAAAAAAAAAAAAATCCATGAAAGTGTTGGAAATAATATTCGAGAGAACTGAGAGAAAAAAAATAAAAAAAATAATTAGTAACTATTAGAGTAATTGTTGATTGACATTGAACGATTGTACGAAATTTTTCACCTGTTGAAATGAAACATCGATATCGAAGCTTTTGTTATTATTTTCGGTCTAATTTCTTTCATCACACGTATAATATAACATAATGCGTTTGATAAACGGTGAACGTAAGAAATGATAAAAAAAAAAAAAAATTATTGATTTTCAAGTGTAATAAATTCTCGAAGATATTAATCGGTGTGTAGAAAAGAAAAATACTTTTTTTTTCGGGGAAAGTTGTTTCGAGCCCGCAGAAGTAATTTGAAAATTTGGTTCTCGATCCGCGGCTTTGGGATCATCATTGCTGATGCGGCCTCGTAGTTGAGATCAAGTTCCTAAGATGGGAAGAGTTGCGTCCTCGGGACGTGAAGGAGGATGAGGAGGAGGATAAGGGGGGGGGGGGGGGGGGGGGGGAGGAGGAGGAGGAATCGGGGTGCGAGCGAGCCGTGAGTTCGTTAAGGGAAGTTTCGGAATCCCCCTTAATAATTCGGGAGCCTACCCTCGCCTATTCTTGCATGCCCTCCCGGGGTCCCGAGGGATTTGCATAAACAACCAGACAGGCTTTCCCGTTCTGTACCGAGACATTCGCGTCTCGTCGACGTCGGCCGAATCGGTATTAGAGAGAAGCTGGAGGCAAAGTGGCCGGATATTCGAGGTGCCGGATAAGCCCCAAAGCGAGGCGAGAAAAAAGGAAGAATCTGGAATTGCGGGGGCGGGAGAGACAGGCTGGAAAAGGAAATCGGCGAGAACGAAGGGAAGCGGTTGTGCGAAGAATGCAAGGAGTGTTAAGCATCGTTTAGATTCAGATTACCTGACTTTCTATCCCTTCTCATATTAATCTATTCGTAATCTGTTCTATATATTCTATTTTAAACCGATTCATTTATTTATTTATCTATTTATTTTTCACTATCCCGTTGATTTTAATTGTACTTTTATATTATTCGGTCTATCGATATCTTGTTTTTTGATGTGTAAAAGCCAGGCTTTGTGAATTTTTAAGAATCTAGAATTGCTTCGAATTTTCAACGTATTCCATCCTGAAAATAGGATCTTTTCAATAAACATTTCAAGACACATGCTGATGATTAATGACTATTTTTGTTTACGAAATTATTGTAATCACTACTTTTCATCTAGCGGCCTCAATATTGCATGAAAACGGTCTCACGATGCGACACGTGTCAAAAACCACACAATTTTTTAAAAGATTTTCGAGATATGAGTAACCTTCTTCGATTCCGCTACAAACTAGCTATTATGCACCGTCGAAATGTCAACCCATTCCGTACGTTTTTTTATTTAATATAGAAAGAAAATGGATGAGTTAGCTCGGTCGGTAAGTGTAGGAATGCTAATAATATCAAAAGAATACACGAAACGGTGCGACGTAACAAAATTTTAAGTGCAATCTCTTTCTTTCTCAAGATCGATACTACTTTGTATAAAAACTAGTCTGTTTCTTCGATAGACACAAAATTTCAGTCTTATTTTCGAAATTCCCAACTTTTCCCGGTTTTCCAGGTTTCCCTCCTGCGCTTACGAACCCGGAAAGGTTGAAGCCCCGTTTATCAATGCACCGACAGACTCAACAGACACAATTTGTTCGTCACGTAGAAGAATCTAATTCCTCTTTATCTTTATCCGTCCTCACGTTTTTTAAATCCAGTCTCTCGCCTCGCGATCCAAGTCCCGAATTTCCTATTTTCTTTTCCCATTTATTCGCGAGCCGCTAAATGTTGTATTGGAAGACGCAAGACGCACTTTTCGAAATCTTCGAGTATTCAATGAACCGGTTTTACCTTATCGGATTCCACCGACTGAATCGAAATTGGGAATCGAGGAATAATTGTTTGTAAAGATCTTCAGCGATGTTATTTGCGCCAATGATGATAATGATGATGACAAAGAAACAATATCCTTATTACGTAATACAATTGGATCTGGGTAAATTCGAATAACCAACAATTTGAGAAAAGTTTTCACGATCAGAAGATTGAAAATAGACAAAATTTCTCTGGTGTCTTTCATCAGATTATAATGTTTTTCGACTTATTTTCTTTACCATAAAAATCTCCAAATATTGCCTGAATTTTGCTTTACAAATAATCACAAACACCAGAGTTCAATTATTTCGACAGTTCCAATGACAAAAACTTTTTTCAAATTGTCGATATCTCATATTGTGTGACATTCGAATCTGTTCAAATTAAATTTCATTACGAAGCAAAGATGTGAAAAAAAATTCGTGTCCAACATCAATGGCGCCAAAAAAAAAAAAAAAAACTTAGTCGGAAAATTATTGATAATCAACACAAATCATTGTTTCAACGATCGATTCTCTTATCGGAGAAACGAAATGACGATTAGGACGCCATATTCGTAATTACGCTGCGTGCATGGTAAGATCATAATTCACGTCTCCCTCCCGCAGATGATGTGGAGGTTCAGGAGTCTGACTGCAGGATCGTAAGACCCTGGGTCTTAAGGGTAGAAGGAAAGACTGATGTCAAAGCGGTCACAAAGGTTACCCAAACGAACGTCAGTCAGAAGAAGCGACAGAGCTTGAACCCGGAGCTACTTCCCCGGAGGGTTGTGAGCATAAGTGAGAAAAAAATTAAAAAAAAAAAAAAAAAATCAAAATAAAGGGAGAGCAAAGCCGCTGCATCGTGCTGCGTTGACCCTTTGACATCGCTGCGGGGTTATTTCGAGCCTTGATTTTTACCGGTGCATCTGGTTTGCCCGCGCAGTTTTCCATGGTTCGCACCTTTTCTCTCTCTCTCTCTCCGTCTCTAATTTTTTGTACTCATGTTTAAGGCTACATATCTTTAGTTCCTAGTTGTTTTTATCATAACATTTTACATAATTTTATATAACGTGTCTCACGGTAAAATCTACTCTGTCCATTCCATGTCAAGTATTTGTTTTTTACATTAACTTTATTATTCTGTTAAAGATTTGTAATTATTTTCGATTTGTTAATACTTTTGTAATTAGTGTGTTGCTGTTGGTCCTTGGGGGGGGGGTGGGGGGGGGGGGGGGGGTGGCATTGGCCCCAGGATCAAATAAATAATCTCTCTAATAATTTTAACATTCTTTCCTTCATTACCGTTGGTCACGGGCAAGAAATATATATTTTTTTTTAATTTAACTGAACACAATGTCCCAGCAGGTCCACTTTATGTTTGAGTTATTTGTTATATTTCTGTCAATAAATATGACAGAAATTATTGTAATTTTAATATTCAAATTGTTACTTTCTATACTTTTTTTTCACTCCGTGTTACATTACAAAAATGGTTAAATCAAGCCAAAAATTTTAGTGGACCTAGCTGGGCCATTTTTTTCCAACCCTGTGAAGGTTTTTTTTTTAAATTTTACTATTCTTCATTACTTTTTCTTTTTACGTCATTTTTCACTCTTCGCACAAGTTAAATTTTCCATTTTTTTCCGACGAGAGAAGAAGCAAAAAAAAAAAAAAAAAAAAGAAGAACAAAAGTAAAGGGAGAAAATGTTTCGGAATAAGACGAATGAATCACGTTTTAAGTCCAGATTTTAGACACATGCTGGATATACATATATACATATATATGTATATGTGATACTGTACGTATTATAATTCTCGAAGCGGAAGAAAGTTTTATGTCTATAAGCTGGCGTTTCGTTTTTTTTTTCTTTCTTTCTTTCTTTTTTTCTCTCTTCTTTCATTCCTTCTTTCGACTTTATTCTCCACGTTATATCCACTAACTTAGGGCGTCGGTGTCGTTCTGTGTATTATCCCGAAACAGGAAGTAGAGCATAGCTGAGAGGAAGATATACGCCTGGGATGCGTCCATTGTCTGGATTTTACGAATCAGAAACTCTACCTGCATGCCTGCCTGTATGGTATATGTCTTCCCGTTTCCTTGTCCCTGTAGCATTCGACTTGGGAGGTTAAACAAAAAAAAAAAAAAAAAAAAAAAAAAAATAAAGAAAAATAAATAAACAAAATTTAATTAAAAAAAAAAAAAAAAAAAAAAAAAAAACAACAAACAAACGATAACCAAACAAACGTCCGTAAAAAGGCAGGAAAGTTCCGAGGTTCTGTGTAAAATATAGAGAGAAGAGAAAAATGAAAAAGATTCTACCTACGTAGTCGAAAGGTAAATGAAAAAAGGTTCTCGCGCCTAGAAAAGATTGGCAAAAAAGTAGTTCATGGATACAGAACAGCTGGGTGGATATTTTATTCTTTACACTCTACCGCAAAGTGTAGATGAAAATGACCCACATTTTTCGTTATTACAGTTTGTCGTTAGACAGAAGTTCTTTTGTGCCCCCCCCCCCCCCCCCCCCCCCACCCACCCACCCACCCTTCACTCGTAGAGAGAGAAAAGTAAGAAAGAAAGAAAAAAACAGCAAAACAAAAAAAAAAAAAAAAAAAAATAATGAAGCAGAAACAACTTTTATTTCTCCGTGGTAAGAATAAATAAAAATCATGCGTTGCGTTGTCTTATCTTGACGTAGTGATACGTTTATTATTATACAAGATTTCGAAAAGTCACTGAATCAGTATTTTGAAACGGTCAATTTTAACGAAATCAACGTACCGTCATGTTAATCAAAGTAACGCGAAGTGGTATTGAATGATTTTGAAAATATATCGCAGTAGTTCGAAATTTACTACGAGGTGTTCTAGGTTAGGGGATGAAAAAATTGTCCTAGTCTAAAACACCTAATTTCGAGTAGGTAAAAATCAGAAGGATGGTTACAAAAATTGTCCATAATAATTTTTTCTTTTTCTTTTGTAAAAAAGTTTTTTTGAAGAAAAATTTCGCAAAAGATCGCGTAATAACGATTTATATAGTGTATATAGTATATATATATTCAAAAAAATTGTACGCATCTCAAGTTAACGAAAAACTTTTGTTTCGTCATGAA
Organism: Diprion similis; assembly: GCF_021155765.1. Classification (NCBI taxonomy): domain Eukaryota; kingdom Metazoa; phylum Arthropoda; class Insecta; order Hymenoptera; family Diprionidae; genus Diprion; species Diprion similis. Next base: position 19,698,271 of record NC_060114.1, read on the forward strand.
ACAAAATAAAAAAAAAATACCCCATCGAAGGATTTAAGGATATCTTAATTTTTCAAATTTTCGAAAGTGTAGTCTTTTTTTTTTTTTTTTTTTTGTTTAAATCCAACGTCGTTCGGGAAGCGGTAAAAGAAAGAAGAAAAAAAAAAACCATTCTCATCCCAGCCCTTACGCGCGAGTTATTTTTCAGTCGTAGAAGTACAGGAATCTCGAAAACTGAAGAAGAAAAATGGAAAAAAAAAAAAAAAAAAAGAAAAAAACGACCCTATACACGAGCCGTGAAAAAAGAAGAGGAGTTAAGTCAGAGTGCGGCGGGCGAGTGATCTTCGTTGATTTATGCATCGAGTCTAACGTCTGGTTTTATTATCCGTGGTAAAATATATATTTTCCCACGGACGGAAGGAAACATCCCCTCCCCCTCCCCCCCGGCCACCCCCCTATATTTCGTTGTCCCTCCCTCCCCTTTTTCGAAATCCCTGCAGCCCGGGGGTTTCGCCCCTTTTTATACACACGGATATAATCAGAGTTGTGCAAACAGACGACACCCGACACACGCAGTCGCGTGCAGCGTCCACGATGACATTTACACTTGGTGCTTTCGCCCTCGCGGATCCTCAAGCCTCAAGCCTCAACCCTCAACCCTCTCAGCAGGTATCGTTCGATTCACGTTCGAGCTGTGAGCCGCTAATTTACCTACCATTCATCCGACGCACCGCAGCCCGCATAAATAACAAACCGAACGAAAGTAATTCGATGTTAAAGCGAGTTACGAGTTAAGCGCCCGGGGGGATTCGGAAAGTTCTTTCTTATCCCCTTAAACCGCTGCCTGATCACCCACTAATCTCAATACATACACGTCTGACCTTCTCTCTTAGCAGTATAGAGATACGCGATGCTCCGATAGTGAAACTAACAAATAAATAAATAAATAAAATAAAAGGAAACACTGCACGGAATTTCGTACAGTTTCACAGAAATATCGATCGCGAGACGATATTTACGTACAATGTAACATTTCAGCTGGCGGAAATTTGGTGGGGAAACTTTTGGCGACGTTTCTTTTTTTCCCTCCCCTTTTTTTTTATCGAGGAAAATAAGACGCGAAAAGGTGTTTTGAAAAGTTTCGCTATTTTCATACTCACGTGTTTGTGCGTAATACAGGTATACGTGATAACTTTTAGACAACAACAACAACAACAACAACGACACCAAAAATGACAACAACACCAACACCAACAAACTATATGTGTCCAGAAAGGAAAATTTTTCACGTTGATGATTATATCACGCTATAATGAAAATCGGGATAATTCTGTTTGTAAGAATTGTTGTTGTTGTTGTTGTTGTTATTTTCTTGATTTTATTTTTTCACCGCAGAATCTGGCAGCAGCGTGAGTAAGCAATTTGAGTAATGAAAAAGGAATTTTTGTAAATAGCTTTGCCACTCTTTGAAAACGGCTATTGAACCAACGACTGGGTAAAATGATATTCACATGAAACCGTTCGGTGAATGTATTCGGCGAGAAATGTACCCATATTCATTTCTCGGTTTGAATTTGATTTGATATCGGTTTTAAATCGTTACGCATCAGCGAGACCAAAGCACAGGTACGGGTATTAATTAAATCGCGTTGACACGTTCATAATCGATTGTTATCTTTGACAGTTGGCTGAAATTCCAATTACGCGTAGATCGTAATTGAAAAAATAAAAAAAAAGTCAATAAATATAAATAATAAAAAATTTGTAAAACCAACAACGAAACAACGGTTTTGCACCTTTGAATATTCGGTCCGAGCAGACGTTTTTAATCGAACTTACAACTTGAGAATTGATAAACACATGTCTAGAAACACGTGGTGGATTCGAATACAATTTAATTATAATTAAAAATTAGCTCCAAGGCAGAGAATTCAATTAACTTTTTGAAGCATGGTGGGAACTTCTTCAATTTTTCTAGTTTATTTACTTTTTGACGTATTTAGATCCGGATTTTTGCACTTTTTACTTCCTTTGGTTATAAAAAATAAAAATAAAAATATAATACAGTCTAATTAACATAATTGTTTGTAATATGAGATTTGTAAATAAAGAAACTAAGAAAAATGACGTTTTTTTTTCGGAAAAATTCATTTTTTAAGAATCTATCCAAGGAAATACCTTGATATTTAGTGAAAGTGGATTTTTGGGGTCGCTGATTACGAATCTGAACTCAGATTTTCAAAATTCAAAACGGTGGATTCAAGATGACGGTAAAAAATTTCTAAAATTGTGAAATTTTGTTGAAAATGACACGTATCTTAAATCCGCCATCTTGAATTTTGCAACAACTGAGTTCCTCCCATTCTCAGCGTTTCAATTGACTCACCCTGTATATCCTCGGTGGTTGGTAACTTGAAATCTGTATTTTTAGCGAAACAAGTTTTCTATTTCTTGTATATAGTTTGTGTGTATATATATATTCCCATAAAATCTTTTCCTCCCCCGCATTCAATAAGTGTATGTATATATATGCATGCATGTAGAGCTACCCCTGTTATACGTATACGATAAATTTGGAAAAGCAATTTGAAAAACCTTTCGGAGTATACTGCAGCAATAAAGGTGTTTGCTCGAAACCGAATTTACTCCAAACTGCAGATTGCAGACTCCAGACAGACGCGATTTTCAAGCGAGGCTTTGCAAACACTTAAGAATTTTCACGCTCTGCACTTTGCGAATCGAACGGAATGCGAACGTAGCTCAGTTCGACGAGTGGTAAGTAGAAAAAAAAAAAAAATGTAAAAAAAAGAATAAAAAACCAGAGAAACGGGATGGAAAAGGAAAAGAGAAAAGTAACCGTCAAGCGAGAAGGAGGTCGTGAAGTTGTGCACATTGGGGAAAACGTTAAGACACGTAATTTGTTTTACGACGTTTTACGCAAAAAATTATTCAACACTAACAGTGACTATAAAGGAAGTTTTTGAAAAAAAAAAAAAAAAAAAAAAACCTTATTTTATAAGTGACTGACGTGAAAAATAGAGAATTAACGAAAACAAAAGAAGGAAAGAAAGAAAAAAACCGATGAAAAACTTGAGCGAAATCTGAATGCAAAACTTTTTATAACCTATTCTTCGTACCGTTATTTTACTTGTGCTTTAGTTTCTTTTATTATTTATCTTCTTTCGCTTCTGTAATTACGATCATAACCAAACGAACCTTGAATATGGAAGAAAGAGAGAAAGAAAAAACACTTTTTTTACCAGCCTGAAAGAATGAACGGGAACGAATTTAATATCCGAGAGAAAGGTAGTCACAATCAGTGTCGTCTTTTGACTCCTTGGTGTTCGTACGACTTCGGGAGGCTCGAACGTTTTATACCTAGATTGGAAAATGTCGAGCAAATTGAGACAATTTATCGGTCATTTAACCTACCCGACGAGGGGCGATGGAAGGGAGGGGGGGGGGGTGTCGTATCGAAAAGACGAAATGAAATGATCGGCTTACATCGTGATGGAAGATTGAAAATCGGATATCGCCCTGATTTTGAGCCCGTACATTAGATTATTAATTGCATTTGTGAAAGCTTCGAGCAACAATATGAAAGAAACGAAGCATTTTAACGAACGCTGAAGGTGAGATAGAGGAATGAAGATAAGCAGAAAAAAACGTATGAATAGACACAGCCAAAGGATAGGTAATTGGAAACGATCGGTGAAATTTATTTTAGAACGAATAACGGTCAAGAGTCACGGGGTTGAAGTTAGTCACGTTTATTGAAATGATTAACGTTTCGGAAAATCGTTGTTTTATAATTACACAGGAATGTCGGAAATTCAATAGATCATATGCTCAGGCAAAAGGTATTCGTATTTTGAAAACTTGACTCCTTCAAAGTCACAATAAACTTGTAAAATAGTAATTTTTCTCGACACTAATAACCAAAAATAATCGATTATCGATTATAAGCGATAAGCTATTAAATTTCGATTATTTATCCCCAATTAAAAAAAAAAAAACTATCGATTAATCGATGAACTTTTAATCAGATCGAGTTCGATTATTTTTTTTCGACTCGATCAATCTATCGATGTATCGACTATTATTTTTATCTCCGTGATTACCGCTATAAGTTTCTCGAATCGCGTATACGGACCTTTTTTCCTTCGATATTTTCTTAACCCAGATAACGATTTCTCGCTATATAAGAGTTCGACGGCTTGTCGGCGTGTGAAAAATCTGGTGGAAAAAAAAAAAAAAAAAAAATGGGACACCCAGAAACGAGAGAGGGGAAAAAGGAAGAGAAAAAAAAAAAAAAAACAAGGAAAAAATAAAATCGAAACAGGGGTACAAAAAAACCGTACTAATTACGCGTCGCCCGGGAGAGAGAGAGAGAGAGTGTTCTAATTAATTCTGCCCCAGTTGATGGGGAGCGAATGAGTAGGAACCGGGGTAGGTAAGCTGCATAGCCAAATAAAAAAAAACAAAACAAAAAAAAAAAAGACGCAAAGCCAGAAATCCCCGGGTGCACTGGTACACATTACCGACACCAGGGGGCGTGCATGCCGCGATATAAACCCCGGTGCAGAAATAACATCCATAAAGCAGGTTATACACTGTTCGAGCGACTTATTCTCGAACTAACCTCGTGCACGATGATGCGTCTTTCTCTCTCTCTTTCTCTCTTTCTCTCTCACGCACTGTACACCCGAGTAAACATATGGCTAATAATAGATTACAGCCTGTGAGAGAATTGGAGGCTTAAACAGCGCTGCATTCACCCCGATTCAAGCTGTCACGGCAGATTTTAGCGCGCCTTTTCTCTCGTACCTACTTTCGATCAACCTTCGTTTTGCGGTTTTGCAACAATTTTTAGGTTAGAGATTCCTTCGTTTCGTAGACTTCCGCACCAAGAGGTTGCGAATGATATTCAATTTGTGAAACGATGTTTTAAGCAATTAAATATCTGTGTTAGTGTCTGTCAAACGATGGAAAATTGACAGATTGATGAGAATTTCCAGTTTCTAGTGACGATTTCAAATAGTCAGTGAATTCTTACAAAATCTTGTTAAATACGTCTTATGACGAAGATGAGTTATCGGTTTATTTAACGAAATTTCAATCAACAACCTTGTGAGGAAAACCGTCAATATTCGTTCGCAATTCATTTCACGACTGGAATACAATTTTCTATGTGGATTGGAAAACTTTAATACCTAACGAGACCAATAATTTATCTTTATAACTTAACCTAACCTAACCTAACGAGAACAATAATTTGTCTTCTCATGGAAAAATCTGTAACGCTAAATCATTGCTCAATAATTATTAATTCTAAAGATCAATTTTATCGACTGAGGATGTTACGTCTTCGGTCGGTAAATGATAAATATATGGTAACGGACTGGTTGTTATAAAATAAATAATCGTGAGCTTATTAAGCGTTTTTAATTGTTAATGCTTGGAAAAATGCTTTAACGGCGAAATGTGTGTTGCTTACAATTTAAAGTCGGGAAAAAGACTGTTTTTACAATAATAATGAACGACGCAACAGCCATAATCATTTTATGACATATGAAAGCATTTATACGTCTTTTATCTGTGATGATTACTACAGATCAGAAAAGGGGGCAAAACGGGTGAATTCACCCTTGATAACACCAAAAATATACAAAAAAACTGAGAGACGATCATTTGTCTCTGATGAGAAATAAACTGTGTGAATAAAGCGATGATGAATCGATGATCGATATGATCGGATAACAACCCTGGTCCTTTATTTTTTTTCCTTTCACTCGTTACTTTCTCTTTGTCTCGCACGCGGCCGAAGCATAATTTTCATTACATTGCACGCATTTCTCTCGAAAGTGACAAAAGGCTTGGCGTAGGTGCTGACTCGTGTCGCTGTTACTGCTGCATTAGTGGAACGTTCTAGCAAATAGGCCAGTCAGCCTGGCGCGAGACATTCCACCGTACCCTGCAGACCCATTGCTCGTTACTAGTCGGTTACAAAATACCTTCCGTATGATTTGTGCACGAGTTAATCCCCCCGACGAACGAGCTCACTCGCCGCTCTCACAGCTCACCAAAACCCACTAACCATCCCTCCGAAATACGAAGAACCGTGTTTTTCGACATTCGTTTTTTAGTAAGTTTGTTTTTCAAGTTCAACACGACAAGTTCAAAAACTTAGACGAAAAATAAAGGGAAACCAAGTTTATGCAGGTACAATTACGTTCGCTAATGGCTTCCCAGTGGCTTAACATTTTTTTTTTCTTTTTTTTTTTTTTGAATCAAAACTGAAACAAGCTTTTCTTCTATGGAAATTTTATGTGTTCATGATGAACGTTTCGTTTCTTTCTCCCGTTACTTGCACCCCTGTGAGTCATTGGTGCATATAATATGCTCGGAAGGAAACTCGTTCCATTTTTGATTCCAAAAAAAAAATGGTGAGTCACCAGAATACCGTTAATGAATATTACTGTTGTACATACGTAGAAAAAGAGGAGAATTGAAATTTTTGAATTGTCCAATAACGTGTTTAATTTATCGTATAACAACAGCAGTCACCAGAACAAGATGTCCAGTTTTTATTCACCTTCTTAATTCCTGTTTGCCTATTCGCGGTACAATAATAATAACTGCTATTTTAGTCGTTGGTTTCTCAGTCTGAAAGCTATGGTTCGCGAAAATGTGTCTTCTAGGCAGTTGAGAATTAGACGAGGGTCGGTGAGGCGAGAGATTTAGGGGGATGAAATTCTGGAGCGTTGGAATTTCGTCATTTGCGTAGATGCTCGTGGTCATAAAATTTGCGAGAGCAGCGTCGTAAGTCATTCGAAGTTATTGCTGCAGGGTGGAAAATTAAAAATAATTAATATCATCGGAGCTGCGAGGTGCTGAAAGAGTCGTTAGGATTCCGAAAGAATCAATGAAAAATGTTAATGAGACCCGCGAGGGAGATGAAAGGAGAAAGAAAGAGAGAGAGAGAGCGAGAGAGAGAAAACACTACCGCAAGCTTTTCGAGCTTTCCAATTTCTCCACACGGATGAGTCATTGTACAGTCGGTCTTTTAAATTTTTTTAAGGATAGCTTAGTACGCGTCTCTGAAATCAGTCGCGACAGACACGTGGTACCGACGGCTTTGAGTGACTTGTGAAAACAATTGCACGCCACCGGAATACCGCTCTCTGTGTTTTATGGTGTTTATTGCTCGGCTGAAACTCGGGGGCTCAGTCAGCGAAGATAGATAATCGACTCGTACTTTCGGCATTATATACTTGCTGTGCTGTGGATTTTAGTCGTTTCGAAAATTTATAACTTTAACCGATCGAGAGCCTTGAGAGAAAATTTAGGAATCAAGTATGTTCGAGAGTACGACGCGGCGGTGATGATGTGGATATTCGATTTTGGTAGACCGATCTATTTTATCGATCGTAACAATTTTTTGCGGAATATGCAAATTCGTGTTTCATTGGAATCAGAGGAGTTTTCGTAAATAGAAAAATTGGAACAATAGCAAAACGGTTAATTATCACACCGATTCGAATTTTGGACAACCAATATGCTTTAATGATCATACCGATTTTTCACCGGATATGCAAATTCGTCTATCGTTGGAATCGGTCAAGACAATCAGTGAATAATGATACTGAATCGAATTTTGGCCGATCAAAAACCTTCAATCATCATACCGATTTTTCGCTGAATATGCAAATTCGTGAATCGTTGAAATCACTCGGGTTTCCAAAATAATAGAAAATCGTTGAATGATGATACCGATCCGAATTTTCACCAACCAACTTTCTTCAATGATCATACCGATTTTTCGCTGGATGTGCAAATTCGTCTATCGTTAAAATCGCTTAGGTTTCCAAAAAATACTAGAAAATCAGTGAATAATGATACCGATTTGAATTTTGGCCGATCAAACACCTTCAATGATCATACCGATTTTTCGCTGGATGTGCAAATTCGTGTATCGTTGGAATCGTTCAGTTTTCCAAAAAATAATAAAAAATTGTTGAATGATGATACCGATTAGAATTTTGGGTAACCAACCTCTTTCAATAATGATACCGAATTGTTTGTTGCATTGCTCGAGTTCGAGAGGCTCCCGTAAATAAAAAAAAAAATTGGAAGATAAAAAATCGTTATCAAAATTCACCGATTTTCGATCGTTTCAGTTTCTTGATTTCTCACAGCGAAAAAAAAAAAGAAAAAATATACAATCAAATCAGACGCGATGTTGAAAAATACTGACATGGAGTCAAACGAAACAAACAACACACGTTTATACGTATACCGCTATAATTCCCTACACGTTTATATCAAAGTTTGTTGAAAATTTTTCGACGGTAATGTTGGCCGACCGCCGAGCTTCCGTTGAATTATTTCTCGATCCGTGAGCGAATGGAGCAGGGTAGGTACAAACTATAAAATATAAGGCATACCCGTGCTGCTAGGACCGTTGCACTCTCTCTCGTAGGTACAAGCTCGGCTAGGCGAGGTTCAAGTTCTAAGTAACCGTCAGACAGTAACCAGACACAAATCGGTCTAAAAATAAACGGTTCAAAAGCTACCGTTTGCGGTGGAAGGGTATACATATAGACATATGTATCGCTATACCGGGCGTATATACTTCTCGCCTACTGCATTCTAAACTTTACTTTCTATTCATTCTATGCCGCGGCGGCTTATGCGTAGCTAGAAATATCTATTATCCAGAAACTAGCCCATTTCACTTCGGAGGCCTGAAATGAACCGTCAGAAACGGACGATTGAAAGTAAACTGCACTACCTTCTTTTTTTTTTCCTATCAAATTACTGGTAATCGATTTTGAAATTAAAGTTACACTTACGAAGAATCGGTATAACTTATTTTTATGGTGTACAAGATTTTTTGAAAAAAAATTTTGCCAAACTTTGGATTTAAAAATTTGAAAATTCCGGATTGAGTGATAAAAAGAATAGAAAAAAATTATACATGTATAATAACGAAGCACTTATACTTTAACTGGGTCGCGAAAGGCTTGAGAATGAAACAAGCTGCAGTCGAGCGAAGTTCACTCATGTGCCAGAAAAATGAAAAAAAAACAAACAAAAATAGGTTAAAAAAATCCACAACTTTGTTCAAAAATCCACAACCTTCCTACATAATTTTATTGCGTAATTTCTCTCATTTTTCACAGCGGTTGCAACGTACGAAACTTATTAGACGACGTGCAGTTACAACGTTGATGACTGCGGATTGCTGTTTATAATTTAAGGGGGCTTTCCTAGTTGGAACGCTGTTTTTTCAAAAAAAAATTTCACATTAAATGCATTCTGCATCGTCTGAAATACACACATACCGTAAATTACATCTTTCAAGACACAAAAAATTTTATGTATCTTCTTTTTATCCGGCCAAATTGTTTAAAACAAGAAATTGAAGAAGATTCTGATAAAGTACTTGTTTCGCTATGGCGCGAACTAGGATCTTGACAAAATGTTAAAAAATAAGAAAATGGCAGAGCTTTAAACCTTTTTTTTTTCGTTTTTTCCCATTTTTTTCACCGTAAATTGTTTATAACTTTGTTAAGTATTAACAAAAAATTTTTTCATTGATTTCAATCACTTTTTATACTCGAAAATCGTAGTTGAAAATCAGTCTGAAAATAAGTGAGGTTAGCGGTGTTGATAATTTCTCGGCGATGGTTAACCTGAAACTAAAAAAATGGAACACTTTTAGATGCAGCATGGTAATGGCTTTGGAATGAATCACACGATTTTTGATATTGGCAAAATTAACAAAATGGCGGCCGCTTTTCGAAAAAGTTGAAAAAGACCGTTTTTTTTTTTCTTGACATTTTTTTCGAAGAAAATATAGTTAAAATAAAAATTTCAAAAAACGTGTGATTCATTCTGAAGCCATTAACATGCTGAATCTAGAACCGTTCGATTTTTTGGTTTCAGGTTAACCATCGCCAAGAAATCATCAACACCGCTAACCTCACTTATTTTCAGACTGATTTTCAACTACGATTTTCGTGTACAAAAAGTGAATAAAATCAATAAAAAAAAATTTCTTTATGTAATTCGAGAGTGTATTCATTAAGCCTAAGAAAGCCTGTATCAATATTTACAGTTAAAACTTATTTAAAAAATTCTTGAAACAACCCTTTTTTTTTTTGCTCGTCAGTTGGGTAGACCCCTTAAAGGCGGGCGGTTACGTGAATGCATAAATTTTTCGGGTACATAGAGAATAAAGCTGTAAAATACCTTATATATAATAGCATAATTTTGTGGTCCCGCGTTTCTCTCTAAGCTTTTCCACCCCCGCAGAGATGACGACGATTTTCCGTGAGTCCCGAACGAGAGGGACGAAACCCTCGTCTTTATCACCTGCTTCAGTAAGTCGGACTAATTAAACATATTTTATACGAGCGACTTTTCGACGGATCTGCATCGCTTTTTCTTTAATTCCTTTTCCACTTTCTCAATTCCCGAAAAAGTAAAAATTGTTTTGATGTAATCGACTTTTTTCTCTCTTTATGAATCAAGTCGAAGTTGAAGATTCTCGGGCAAGTATTCAAAGTATACCAACCATACAGCCAAAACTCACCCCCGGGTCGAATCGGAGGGTGATTATATACCGCAGGCTTCAAAACTTGATATTCGTCTTGGTTTAATTACTGAATAAAGAAGGCGAGAAGGAGGAAGTGGAAAAGAGAGAAGAGGATTCAAAAAAAAAGAGAAATTAAAGAAAGTAAAAAAATCTCAAAGGCAAAGATAAAGAAAAAATCACGCCAAACTTTTTTGAACGGAGCTTTTGCCCTCTTACACTTCATCTGCTCGCAATTTCTTAATCGGCCGCGAATTATGCGGGGAAATGAAATTACTTCAATTTCTATACAATTATAGGTATACAATATTAGAGTAGGCAAAAAAAAAAAAAAAAAATTACTATTTTTTATTCATAATTTACCGTGAAAATATCGTTCAAGATGACTAAAAAAAAATTCTGTCAAAGTTTGAACTCTTAATATTAATATTAATAGGTGCCTATTCGCGATTTTTCATTTTGGATCCAGTAGGAAATTGAACGATCTACAAAAACGATCTCTTGCGATTTTTTCGTAAATCTACCAGTTCAAAAGTTATTTAAGGTTAAAAATTAGTTTTATGAAATTTCACCATTTTTTTCATTCCTGCAATGAAAAAATGGTTAAAAAATGAAAAAAACCGATTATATTTCTTAAAGTTCGTGTTATCTTCTTTACCGAAACATCGAAATTTTCCCGCAATTCCCGATTACTTAACAAGAAATAAGTTTTTAACGTAAACTATTGTACAAAATTTATACTTCTATCAACTTTTGAAACAGTAGATTTACGAAAAAATCGAAATTGACCTTTTTTGTAGATCGTTCAATTTCCTATTGGATCCAAAATCGAAAATTGCAAATAGGCACCTCTTAACATTAATATTAAGAGTTCAAACTTTTACAAAATTTCTTTTTTTCGTCATCTTGAACGATATTTTCACGGTAACTTATGAAAAAAAAATAGTTCTTTTTTTTTCAGCTCACCCTAATATATATTTTTCATACTATATAATATTCTCCCCTTTTTCACTCACATTGTCAAAATATCAGTTGATTATAACTCGGTTATCGTAATGTTTTTTCTTTTTTCGATTTTATAAAAATTGACAAAATTTTCACAGCGTTTTCAAAAACTATAAAAAAAAAAAAAAAAAAAAAAAAAAAACATCAGTTCACCCGTGTATATCTATGTATTACGAAATCATGGAAATTAAATTGCTCGTAACGTCCGCAATTCTTTTTCGCAACGAGAAAGTAAAAGAAAAAAAGAAAAAAAAAAAAAAAAAAAAAAAAGACTTAATTATTCTATATTTCTTCACTTTGGCCCTCTCCCCGCGACGAATAATTTATCTCTTCAAACGTAAAGATTGCAATTACAATTACAACTGCAGAGAAATCGTTATTTCGCTAACCACGATCCTATTTTCCGTGCGATTCCTCAGTTCGCGTTTTAGTTGTTGCCACGATGTATATACTTATTATAAGTACGGCGATATGACACAACAACAAGAAGAAAAGATTAAATCATACAAATGAATTTAATTATCGTTGTAGAATGAATAACGGTTGGGAAAATAATTTTATTACAATAACGATATAATAATATTAATAACGCCTATAATAAGGATAACAACGGTAATGATAATAATAACAATAATACGCACGGGGAAATAATATCACCGTAATTGGCGAGTGCCTGCGACGACACGCAGCTCGGCGCTTCGACGTTGTTGTTGATGAGATTCTGGAGCACCGTTCAGCTGCACCAATTCACCGCTTAAATTCAACTTCGGGCAATAATAATTCGCGTATTTCGCGAATTCTAGGGGATGGTGAGGCACGACGGTCCCCTGAAAAATTTGGCCGATAATTTTTTTTTTTTTTTTTTTCTCTCCCCGACAAATTATCGTAAATTTCATGTATTTGTTTATTTTTAGGCCAATGCGAAAAGATTCTGGGACATAATGGATCAGCCAAAAAAATTGGGTCAAAATTTTTTTTTTCAGTTTTTTTCATTTTTTCATTGTTGTAAATTCAGAGTATTTATCCACTTAGGCTATTTCAGGCCGATTTATCATATCCTGGATAAAATGGACTTGGAGAAAAAATTTTTTTTATCATTTTTTAGAGGGCGTCTCAGAGAAAAAAAAATTTCAGATTTTTGGTAAAATTTCGGTGGATTGTTCGAAGTAGAACGAAAGTAAGTTAATTAATTTGATGGTAAAGAGTTACAGTTTCAACCAAACATGTTGATTTGTTGGCCCTGAAGTAAGGGATGTTAACCCTTCGTTTTCAAAATTTTCGAATTTCGAGAGTTCCTCTACATTGCTGCAGAAAAGTATTTGTAGATTATTGATGCATTTTACAGAGAGAACCAAACAAAAAACTTTAGATGCAAGAATCATGAGAAAAAAATTGCAAAAACATAGTTTTTATGGGTTTTTTGGCAAAATTTTTCACACCATCCTTCAATTCTGACTTCAGATTCGCGTTCAGCGAAAAAAACTGCACGAGAAAAATAAATTCCGACTCCCAGTACACACAACTTTTTTATTTTCGTGGACAACAAGATGAAAAAAAAAAATGGTAAATTCCGGTGTTACAGCGCTCGGAAAAAGCGTGAAAAAAATGCTCACACCACACGTTTTGTGACACGGATTAAAAACTGAATCGAGGGTGGAAAGCCTGTGACGAGAAGAAGTCGTCGTAGTTAGACGTGAAATGCAGGATTCGTTTCGAAATCGCAGGGGTGAAATTTGAGAGCGAAGAAAATTTGCGAATGGAGTCTGTTGTGTCATGTCGGTTGGTTGGGGAGAAATGCTACGCATATTGCAGGGACAAAAGCAAACTCAGAGTGATCTGAGTCAATTCATAGAGAAACCTTCGTCCGCAAACGCGTCGAATCTCTTTGTTATCGAACCCAAACAGCGCTGTTTGGGTCTCTGCAAGGGATTTGGGATCGACGGTGACCAGGTTTTTGCAGTTTTTGTATTTCCATTCGTGTTGATACACCCTGTCGCCGTATATGGCGGACGAAGGACGGAAGGAAGGTAACGGTTAGCTTGAAAATTCGATGCGACAAAAACGTGCTAAAACAGGGTGGAGCTCAAGTCTCGGAAGGGTTGATATTTCGAATGGCCGATATACCGAAATTTCGAACATGTGAAAATAAAATAACGAAAGACGAATTGTTCGAAATCTTGATTTTTCAAAGTGTCGTTGAGTAGAATGACTGTTAACCCGTGACTCAAAATTTCGATTATTCAGTCTTTGACTTTTCAAAGTTTTGACCCCCACCCCTAAAACTCAATATGATTTACCTACAAAAATGTCACTCGAGCTGAGACTAAAGATAAACTACCCACGATGGTGGAGGAAACGTTTTTTTTTAAACACCCAGTTTTTTGATTTCGAATAAAGTTCATTATCTCTCGATTATAACGATTGTATAGAATTTCATTTACTAATTAACGAACTCAAGAAAAAAAAAAAAAATGTCTCGAAAGATTTGTAAGGAGTTTATTTATAAATAAAATACCCTGAAATTGTTCGTATATTCTTGAATATTATATTATATTATATTATTATTATTATCATTATTTTTTTTTTATAATATTCTTGAATATCTTTATTGAATAAAATTTTTTTATCAAAATCAGACAAAAATGTGATTCTTGCAACGGTGATAATAACAGGATGGTTTACAGGTCGAAATTAACTGTGTAAAAATAAATCTTCGGATTACAAAGAGTTGTTTTTTTTTTTTTGATTGTTTTTTTTTTCAAATTGAATTTCCACTCAACGAGTCTTATTTACAATTTTTTAATCAATTCTAGTAGAATCACGTTCTTGTAGCGATATATTTTCAAGCTTAATTCACGTATACCAACCGTATAAAATTCTTAAATTTTCATTTGTTTGAAAATTTATTTCACCTCCGTTTAATTGTTTTCATTCGAAATTTGACGGTTTATTTAAATCACTTGTGTGTGTGTGTGTGCGTGTGTGTACGCGTGTAACGTATAGGCATCTACACGGATTCGGGGATGAAATTATGGTGGGATAAAAAAGGTTTGGAGAGAAAAAATCCGTCAGGATCGGCGCGATAAAATATCGGCTTCGATTTCGTCACGTTTCGCTCTAAGCTAAATCCGAACTGCGTCAATTTATCTTGCCTGCACTATACTCGGGGAGGTTAAACACGAATCCTGCGGAGTTTGGCCCCTTGGGCGAACCTACGGAGTCCGCCTACACCTACACTTAACCATGGTGATCGGTCTCCGGCGCAGATTCTCGTGGTAAAAAGATCGCGGGTAGGAGGTGAAAAAGGACGGTGACGGAATCCGACGCCAAGAGATCCTCGAACCATCGAATATTTTTTTCGATGGGTATGCGTGTTACCTTAGGGTGGCCGTTGAAAAACTAATTCATGCTGAAATTTGAAAAATTTTGAGTTTACCTTGCAAAGAAAAAATAAAAATAATAAAAAAAAAAAAAAAAAAAACAGATCCCGAATATAAAATAAGATTTCATTTTTTCTCGTGCCTCGATTTTTTTGGATTTTATAACGATCCAAAAGATAAAAACAAAAAAAAAAAAATTATCAAACGCTAGACAAATAAATTTTGAATCAAAAATACCTTTTATACGAATGTTTTCAATTTTTCATAATGGAATAAACAACGTGGCGTATAAAAAAACCATAGCCTAGAAATTAGTAAGTAAATAGTTTTAAGGAAGACTAGAATAAAAAATTTAACGAATCAAAATAGTAACAAAGAGTCTATTAAAAAAAAAAAATTAAATTGAAAATCTGCCTGCACCCCTTAATAGTGAGATAGAGGATACATTGAAACTTTAAGGATCTTTCAGGATTTTTTCTCAAGGTGAATTCAAGATTTTTCAAGTCGGAGCGTCAACTTTTTTTTTAACGATCACCCTGGTATACTTACACGTATAAATATAGAAAAGCACGCGGGTGATGAAAGGGAAAACTTACAGGTTTCGAAAAGTTTAAATTAAAGCAGAAACCCCGCCATTCCCGAAACTGCAGCTGATAGCTTTACTTGCAGGGCGCTCGAAAACGAAATGATGAATGACTTCAATTAAGAGCGAAGTTTGTTTAGCTGTGGAAAAACTTACCCCTGGACGATTCATCGGGTACTAGTAGTGGACGGATTTTTTTCTTTTTACTCTTTTGATCGATGAAATAGAATTTCTTACCTGAAACATAAGATTAAAATAGTTGATGAGTAAATGTTCTTCGATAGTTTTCAAATGCTGTAATCGCAATTTGAAACTGCAGTTTTAAAAGAATTTTCTAACGAAGTATTGGAAAAACTCGATCCCTTTGTAAGGATAATTGGGTTCTTGATTAGTTGAATATATAAACTGAATCTATTAGAAATATAAACAGGCGTAAAAAAATAGCAATAGTTTGTTTTCACGATATTTGGAGCTCACATATTTTTGTTATAAATTATAATTGCAGTTGCCGTTTTCTCAGAAACTCAAAAGATTCGACCGATAGATTTCAGGATCAAGATCTTAAAAAAAAAAATGCAACAAGATTTCTTTGATTATTTATAACTGTTTTGAAAAAGCCTATATAACTGCGTAGATCTCATTTGGCAATGGTAAGAAAACCTTACGGATTATAGAACGAAAATATTTCTCACGATGGAAGAAAATAGTTTTTGTATCGTGGGTAAAAATAATTCGATGTAATTTTTAAATGGATATATTTTTGCTGTGGAAACCAAAAAATTCATCCGAGGTGAAAAAAAAATTCTTCCCTCTCTTGTATCTTCTCTCTACACGTAAATCAAATATCCTTCTTTCCTTTCTAAGTTCTTTTTACCTTTGAGAATCCGGTCCATTTGATTAGCGTGGTATCCACTTTGCCTGAAAAGCTGCACTTCCATTAGAAGAAACGTGTGTGTGTGTGTGTGTGTGTGTGTATTCTTCAACGTAGATTGACTCTCACAGTGCTTCGTTTAGAGGTGTACATAACCCACTTCGACACAATTCAAATGAAATTGCACAATAAACCATGAATGCAATAGATCGAAATACTCATCACTGCACTCAAAGACTTTAAAAAAACTGTACTTTTTGTTACAACGAATAATCTGAACAACTGACTTATCGTCGAAACTGTTTTATCACTGTTCCCTCTGACGTCGTGGTAACAAGTAATGTGGCATTTGGGTTCGCACGCTTTTTCAAAACACGAGAAACGATTCATGAAAGGAATCCGGAAACGATTGTCCGGAAATCCTTGCGACATAGCCGATATTGCTATGGTATTGTATCCAGATAAAGTGAGCAGCATGGGGAGAAGAGTCGATATTACGAAAGGGTTTTTCTTCGAGTGTGCATAAATGGATGAGGCGGCGGTAGGACTGGAAGGTAGAACGAGGGATCGGTCCGTTGGCCAGAGAGAACTCGGATTGAAAACCGTATTTGTTATTCTAAACCTGATCGCGTCGGTAGCCGGGATACAGAGGGCCGAAAACCTGCTTATGTAGTGTCGGTCCGCCGCAGGAAGACGACGGGTATAAACTTTCGGCGGTCCGGCTGTCGTCCATTTGAATTCCAGCTTCGTACACGTTGATGCCTTCTATTGTCCCTTCGGGATCGTAGATCTCAATGGAATCCTATTACATCGATACTGTATAGCACAGAGGACAGAAGTTCGCTGGAGATAAAGGCCGCCTTATCCTCTTTACGCCACGCCGCCTGGACGGCACCGATCCTTGGAATTAGGATTCAAATGAGCGTCCAAACATATTCTATCCTCCATAGGTCGGACAGTTGCTGATCAATGAGAGTGCGGAAGGTCGTTTCGACTTTGAAGGCACGCTCTGTTTGCTTCCTTTCTCAACCATGGAATCACGGAGCATGTTTGTGTCGGGAGAAACGAGCTCGAGTGGAAATTCGGCTCTGGTTATGGAGATGGGTATGGGTATGGGTATGGGTATGGGTTGGGCTTCAGGGCTTGTGGGTAACACTCTGATATCTGTCCCCTAAGAACAATGACAAATGGCACGCGTGGATAACGAAGCGGGAGTGTCCGCCTCTGCAAAACATGGACTGACGGTCAACTTGGGTTATAATTGCTGTTTTGCTCACCCTGTGCGAGTATCGATTCATTCCTACGATGACAGTGTCTACGATATCCTTCGTTCGATTAAGGAAGTGCTAAATTGAAAGAACTTGAGAATTACTAAAATAGTTTTTGAAGTGACGACGAGTCAATTGGAATGACTAAAATCATTGCAAACCACTTGAAGTCGCAGGATAATATGGTGTTGAGGAAACCGTGCGGAACGTGTTTGAAAATCGTGAAAAGTCTTTCAAGCCTTGCGGCATAAACAGCAATTGATTTCAATTCACTGACTTGACGTTCTGTTGGCTTTTATCGTTTTGTGTCATCGTTGATTGCCAGTTTATCACGTGATGTCCATTGGTTCCTAATGATTCTTTTGCTTCCAGGTGCTTCACAGTGATTCGCGTTACCATTTCCCGTGATCCTTTACAATTTGGAAGTCAATGTTAACGAATTGGAAACATTCGTTGTATTTCCAAACGAATAGCTTCGTTTGGAACTGTGTTGCATGGCGGTGCTCGGGGATCGAGAAGAGAACTGGTCCCGGAACCCAAAATCGCACGAAATAAGTAGCTTACCAAGGGCTAGGTCGTTGGGTCTGAAATTTGAGGACCTGCATGCGCGTTCACGCGCGTCCCCTGTGGCGAAACAGATGCGAGGAGGAAGGATTTGGGACCGAGAATTGGGGCCGGGCAGCTGGTTCGACAATGTTAGGATCATGTGGCCAAATAGGAATGAAATTGCAATGGTGGAGGACTCCCAACGGACCGTTTCAATGACGGGGTTTCTCGAATCGAGCCAAAGAAAATTGGTGTCTATTGAAAAGTTCCTTTCGATGTCTGGCCTGCAACCCGCGTCAATCAATCCCCTTGCCGTTCGGAAAGGACCGGATATAGTTTTGGATCCATTGAAAAGCGGAATTTGTTTTGGGGTCTCGCGTCAGCGATGCTACGTTAAATGGAACCGGATTATTAGACAGGCGTATCCAAATCGTTGAGTACAACATAATTAGGCCTCTGAAAAAAAAGATGACCTGGCACGTTAAGCGTTGGACTAAGCACTTAGACCGAAACGCGTACACGATGTCCGTCTCTAAAGTGGACAGCGATTTGAATATCACTGGATGTGAGTTACCGTCGCGGAAGCTTTCAACCTGACGGTGTCCAAAGTACCTTGTAGTAAATTTTTCTTCCTCGAGGTGTACAACGTCAGCTGGCTCTTCAGAAGCTCACGATTGAATTGTTCTAAAACTTGAAGATGAAGTGAATTTGATGACGAGGAAAAAAGAAGAGAAGAAGAGTAACAACATCCAGCTTTCGGAAGGAGAAAGTTTCGTTTGGCGAGGTGTATTGAATGGTTTAGCGTGGAGAATATGCGGGTAACGAACCGACGAAACTTGCTGCTACGGAATTTGAATCTGATTCATATTACGCAGAGAACGACCCCTCGCTGCGTACGTGCCTCATTGTTTCTCCTCAAGTTTTCTTTTATTTACAGTCCTTACTTATTTCTTTCTTTCGTTTTGTTTCATCGTTTCTGTCTCTTGGAATCCGAGATGGGGGCCACGAGTCCATAACCACTGTGTCTCCGATGATACCGCAGGAGTTCTAAGAAGAACCAGGTGCCCTTCTGCCTATCTTATTTACATACACATCCACACCACACAAGCGCAACTCTCGTTCTGCTACGTGGTCTCATAACCGAAGAGCGCGTGCTTATGCGCATGCAAATTGATGCGGCGTATCTACTCACTTCTCCACCGACACCCATACACACACACACGCACACTCATCGCCATCACCTATAGTATTATCATCCTCGTGCCAACCTTTCCAAACAAGCAAACGTCCTGCGGAAACGAACGAAGTTCAGACCAAGACTGTTATCTGCGCCTTATTTTTCTACCGCGCATTATCAGTTTTCTTCATATTTTTTTTTTTTTTTTTAACGCGTATACGTGAGTCATTTGGAGTCCTTTTACAATTTTATCCAACATAGGTGATCCTACGAAAAGTGAGGTGGTGAGGTGTCGAGGGTGACGGCCGATAATATCGTCCATATACCAACTTCCGGATGCCAGATTGAACCGCGTTTGTTGGCAACTCTGTGACGGCCCGAACGCCTTGTTGTCACCGTGTTGGTGACTCGGTTGAGCGAGTGAGGTTGATGCACGAATCATGTAAATAATGTTCGGGGCGATTGTCGACGCGGCATGGCAGGAGGATCAGCGAGGGAAGCGAGTTTCTCCCGAGCCGGTGTAGGCCGGTGAGGAAAAATTGGTCCTTTGATTCGCGTCCCTGATCTTTGTGATCGACGCGAAGAGTCATGACAGGAAACAAAGAGAGGCTTCAATTTTATCTTTATCGTGTTTTGTCTTTCTTCAAAGTACTTCACAAGCAGAGTAACGAGGAATGAAGAAGATATCATTGCCTTCGTCGATGTGTATGTACGTTTGTCTTGTTCAACGAGCCAATCGATACCGAGTCTTGTTGCCATTAATAATTCCTCGTTCCTTATTCTTTATTTTCCCATCCGGAAAGAAATTGGACATCCGGATATCCTTACTTCTTACGCTATTGCAACGAATTCTTTTGCTATGCTGATTTTTGTCGACACCAAAAACGAGACGCCTCTTCGGACGTATCGGTAAGCTTTGCTAACAGATTCTGAATCTCGGTAACAAAAAATGGTTTGTTCCTAATCCCGTTTCAAACTATTCAAAACTGGCTCCAATCTGTCACTAGCCGATGCATCGGATGCACGGCAGAGTTCAGACTGAGAGTATGAGAGCGATGATGCGGTGAACCGGGAGCATGGAAACCGGAGATTTGAGAGATAGGCGGATGGCCACCAATGCAGCGCACATGGAGAGAAGTTATTTCGGCATTGCGAGGTGGTTTGTGGCCAGCATACACATCTCTCCGCAGGAATGTTAACGCGATTACAACGTAATTCACAAACTATGCCGTTAAGTCTGCCGCGCGGTTGATGGAGGAGGAGTTGCCGGAATCGCGCCACGGAGAGGGACTACTTTTAGTGCCTCAATGATCACCCCATCAAGTTATGCCCGACGCGTAGCGTTAAGTAGTTGCTACTTGTAGCGTTGCAGGAATTTCTGCAAAACTTCAAATTCATAGTAATTGCTGAGCGGTTTTTTATTATTTTTTTTTTATTTTCTTCATTCAACTAATGCAAAATGGTGAGGTTACGGGTCAGTAGCCACAAAAAATTGTTACACTTTAATACGGACACGGATTTACTGCAGAGATGTTGGTGAGCGCGAGAGCGAGCCTTCATCGTTAATAATGAATATTCATGGGTTGGCAAACTCAATCCCGACAGGGTACCGACGACGCTTTGCCTTCTGAATTCCTGATTTCCGTTACGTAATCGTGAGACGCGTCACTCGCAGATCGAGCCCTCGTGTCACGTCGGATTGCCCGTGCAGGTGAGTAGGTAGGTGTGTACCTACCCACGTATGCTCACCTATATCGCTTCGAGGGGTAATGAGATGGGAGTTCGTTCCGTAGACCACACGAGGCCGTAAACAATCAAGGATCCACGGGTAATCATCGACAAGCCAGAATTAGAGCCTGTGCTAATCTATGTAATCGGATCAATCTCGGAAATCTCGTTAACCGCGACGACGTGTGGTCATCAACGAGGTTAATACCCGCGGATCGAGCGACGAGGAAACGAAGACTTTCCCTCGACTGAATCACGAACAGGTTTCGGGGTTGAGTTGAGGCAGGTTTCCGATAAATGACGAACGAAAAATAGTAGCTACAAAGAAACATGACGTAATGGCGGACCGTGCGTCGTCGGCAGTCTCCACCTCGAGACTTTAGGGTCTATTTTCTACTACCCAGTGCATTAATTACGATTGAATCTAGTTCAGTTACCTTCGAAATCCGCTGCATGGTAGGACAATGCACTCACATTATACGGCAAGCTTATCACTTCGCTGTACATTGAAATTGAAACATTACCGCAGCTGACGTCACGGCCTGCGACAGGGCAGATGATGGAATCCATTATACACGTAGCAAAATGTTAGGCTTCGAAGGCATTACTGGAGGCTTTGGACACCCCGGAATTTGCATATTCGTATCCCGAAAACACGGATTGATATTACTTCCAAATTTCGCGCGGGATGCCTGACGCAGGATTGCTTTCGGCGTTATCGAGAACTCGACCACATCACTTGATAATTATTAATCACGTTCTGGGGCTCATGGCTCATACAATTAGCAGCGAGTTTCTAATTAAACAGCATCAAGTTAACTATACTGTGGCTGGGAAGAAGCGGCACAGCCTGCCTGTGCGATAAAGATCAAAGTCTGGACTTGCCCTGACGCAGGACCACCATAGGTACCCCATTAACTCTAACGGATCGCCGACCTCCCGCTGGCTTGCAGTGACAAATCAACAAGGAATACATCTCAGTTGATGGCTCCCATGTCTTTTCGTCCTCTCTTTAGCTCTCGCGTCTTTCCCTGTCGCACCCGCAACGATAGTCTGGAACGGTTCACAGTACGGTAGATCGTCACCCTTCGACATCGAAACTGAAGTTGAGGATTTGAATTTTCATGAAACTTGTAGCATGAGGATCTGGTAGTGGAGTGAAGGAACGTGAAAATTGGAAGAAAAAAAGATCAGGTGAGACACAAGGGTGACAAGATAGCGAAACGCTCATAACCGTGGATCTAGTATGTAAGCAATTCCGCGAACCGCTAAAACTTTTATGACTTTATCGTTTTCATTCACTCTTCAATAACTGGCACGAGATCGAGCTTGGCTAGCGTTCGAGCTTAAAGGAGTATCAGGACGTAAATCCTTTCCGCAGAAAGTATCTAAAGAAAAGAAGCGGTTGTA
The DNA here is from genome assembly GCF_021155765.1 of Diprion similis. Lineage (NCBI taxonomy): Eukaryota > Metazoa > Arthropoda > Insecta > Hymenoptera > Diprionidae > Diprion > Diprion similis. Next base: position 19,720,818 of record NC_060114.1, read on the forward strand.
GGAACGAGGTTAGGTTAGGTTTGATGAGCATCGACTGCTGTAATAAAAAGTTTCAACGCTTTATTGAAACGATTCTAATAAAGTATATTGTAAAATCAGAATGGATTGTACCAATGAATCTTCGTTGTTTTTTGTCTCCCTTCTTTCGCACCTCGACCCGCAGAATTCACATCGAAGATCAACGATGTGGGGAAAAAATGCTGAAGAGGAAATATCTGCTACTGCCTCGTGAAAATTGTAAAGACGCTGAAGAAAGCTCATCCTCTGAATCGATCAATGATATTATTTGAGTATAAATTGAAAACCATCCGACTCCAGGTTCTTTCGGCTATATTTTATCATACGGAAGAATTACGATAAAAAACTTTTTCGAAACCTGCACCCTGTTTAAACGTCCGTTAATTACCGACATAGGCAACTAATTACATGGCCAAGTAACCGCGAGTAGAAGCGATCAAACGTTACTCAAGTCCGCCACTCAGCTCTCTGCAACTCTCTGGTCTCAAGATATAGTCTGCGGTTCGGGTTCTCAGAGGCGATCCTACACAACGCAAAGCTTCGGTTGAGAATTATGATCGTTTTATGCACCGTTTAAATCTCTTCGCTCCTCGCTAATAATATCCAGAAATATGTACAAGCGAAAGTCCTGAAAAAAAACCCCCAAAGAAATACAAGCCTAAGAAGCACAACTCCAGGAGACTTTAACGGTACACATTTATCTTGAGCTTTCAAATATAATTATGTATACACAGATCTGTTCTCCGTATTACATAATGGCGTTCAATAAAATGAATCAACGCTCAAGGAGACCTGCCCACATTTTTCATCGTTATTATTGTCAACCGTTCAAGCGTCACGCGTTTCTAACGATGGGAAATGGTTCTAATTTTGAAAGATTCAGACGAATGTTCTTATCCAATGATCCCGATTGATTGGAGACATTTGGCCAAAAGCAGCGGGACATCGTGAGGATTTTCGTCAAGGATTTTCTAGAAAATCTAGGTTAAAAAACTGGAGAAAATGACCATAAAGGTTTTTACGCGAAAAGAAGATGAGATAAGTGCATGTATGGAAGCTATCCACTCGAGTGGCTAGTTTAACGTTACAGCCTCGTAATAGTACACCAGGTCGTTTTCTCTGTCGGTCGGTCGGTTGTATTTCTTCACATCGTCTTTAAGCCGAGCACTGACCACCGGCTGGTTTCTCTCGTGGTTTATACTGCGGTGTAAATGGGGTCTGACGTTCTAAACCCCGACACACGCCGTTCCTGACATAGAGAGAGGGATGAACGGGCTTTCCTTGATAGATGTAGATATAATAATTGTCAATCAAGGACCTGCGAGAGGAATTAATAACAGTCTCGTAATAGCGGATGAATAATTCATCAACGAGGTATGATTATACCTACGTGGGTAACGAGACTACGGAGCTGGAATCATGCAGACAGTGTGATTAAAATTTATTATTCGGATTAGCAATTTTCAACGAGTAATTAAACCTAGTTACATAATTCGTGTTCGTTTGACAAATACAAGCAGATTTTCAACCCCACGTGTATTACACACGTATAATACATGATCCATCTCTCTCCATTGGCGAATAGACGGATGTACGAGTGTCGTGGCATCGCACGCGTATAATATCACGAATCTACGAAATCACTCTTGAACTTCTCTACAGGGTGTTAGATGTAAATTCCGAGTGTTGCAAAGTGGCACCACAGTGGAAGGATATTGTTACACAGGTCGAGGCTGGGCGCGGGCTTTGCAATCAGTGAAAAAGAGAAGAAGAGAAATGGGGCTGAGAAAAGAGGGTCTGACGCTTGAAACGTGGGTTCATAATACCTAAAGCTTTCCCGACACGTCGAGGCGTCGTCGTCGCGTTGGTACCTACCACCTTTACCGCCTGCGAGGAGTCCGTGAATCGGAAAAAGATTTCTCAGCCTCCTAGTTCCTTCCTCCTCGGGTCGGCACTTAGCGTGCCAGTCATTTAATCGCCAAATAGGAGAAGGTTTCTTCTTCGTACAAAGCCCCGGGATAAAAGCAGGCCGGTATATTCTTAGGCTTGAACGCCCCGAGTCGACTCCTCGTCTCAATTCTCCTTTGAACAAGGTAAACGTCATTTTTTAAACTTCAACCTCCGCTCTCGTTGGCAGCCTGAATTCTCCCGCGCATGATCCACGACGCCTTAGCATAGAAGCATCGCTGTCCTTCCTCGATGGTAAAGAAGAACTTGACACTGAATTCGGAGAACAATCAACCGAAGAGACTCACTCCGTGTCTTTCGTTCTCTGTTTAGGTTTGGGTTGGCCCTGAGCTCGAGCCGATAGAGTTTATCACCGGCCTGACAGCTGGAACAACAAGTTCCCGACGTGAACACGAACCAAGGCCAGCCAGCGAAAGGGAAACCCTGGGAGAGACTGGGCTGGGCTGGGCTGAGCTCTCGTATTGTTGTGTCGCTAGAGAGAGCCAAGGTCTCACTTATCTCGGCTGCCTGGCTCGAATTCAGGAATACACCCGCCAAAATTAGTCAAGTTTGGCACTATCCCGGCCCTCCAGACAATGGTCAGTTAATGGGAAACGACGGCTTGGCCAAGTGTTCTCTATAGCAGTGAAACGTTTTAGTTTGAGGTTGAATTACACCCAGCGGTGTGTTCAACTCACCAAGAAGGATAAAGAGAGAGAGAGAAGTCTCGTGAACTACACTATTCAAAATACCAACGATGCTACATCGAGTCTTCCACACCATCGGCGAAGTGATCGTGGAATTGATTCAACACCAGAAGACGCGGTCTATTATGATGCCAGTGCTCTCAGTGGGGACTCACATCACGTCCTGGGAGCCGTTAATGGAGTCCATAATTGAATCGAGTAATTATCGACTCGAGGATGCATTTCTCGTTGACGTTCATACTGCCGGGGGTGTTGCTTTTGCAGACGTGCTTATTATACAGAGGGAAGCGGACGATGCACTCGGCGGAAGAAACGAAACACTTATCGTACCGTTGGATGGAACATTAAGTTCACTCAACTGCAGTACCGATCCTTCGCCTTTTCCTCCGTACATTCGTTCGTTCCTTCCTTCCTTCCGTCATCCGTTCGTTCGTTCGTTCGTTCGTTCGTTCGTTTATTCGTCCTGTAAATTTTTCGCTCCAATGGAGTCGCACTTAACCAAAGAGGGATGAAGTGAGGGATGGAGGGTGGAAAGGGGCGGAAAGCAAACGGTGGAAAATCTTTAACTGCCGTTCAGATCGACGTCGTTCAGCTGGTTTCGACTCGGAGCAGCAATTCCAGGCCCGCGTTTACTATACCGGGTGCGAAATTACAAAATCACCAAAAATACGTTTTACCGACTTAATTTCACTCTTGTAAACTGTTTGAAACAGGGCTTCGCGCACGTTCGACGCTGGAGCTGCTTTTGGCACGTTCGGCCTAACGAAGCTCGATTAATTAATTACTTGTCTAATTAATTAACTGTCAAGTAAGAACGGAAAAGGATATGAAAGAAAAGTATATCTCCTGGAAAAGTTTACATCATCGAGCAGCAGACACCCGAGTGCCAAAAATAGAAATTATAAGAGACGCCTCTAGCTTCTCTTCTGTCTCATTTTCATAATTTTTTGTTCCCCCTGCTGTTCGAGCTCAGTTTCGTTTCACTTCACCGTAGTTAACGAATAGAAGAATCGATTACAGGGGTAGGAATTTTTCAAATAATACAACCCTAAGTCTGATCTGTCATTTTAAATTAGATCTAGAAATTCTGAATCCTGATGAGGGGACCTGAGATTTTTTGATAATTCAGACCAAAAACGAGACCAGCAATTTGCTGTGCAACGTTACGTAAGCCGGGTTAAGTAACGTTGTAACAAGTTGGACCGCAAGTCAGTCCCGAAACAATGCCACCGGATGGTAGGAACAGTGGAATTAGTGTCTAGCAAACCTAATAGTTAGTCGGGTGCACAGTACGGTACGGTTATAATTACTAATTAAGGCAATTCGCGACGGTCGTCGTGCAGGCTTTAATAGACGAAGAAGGGTGAACTCGAGCAAGATGATAGACGTTGGTCTCTGAGAAGGGCGAAGCTTTCGTCGAGATAACTTTAGTTTATACTGTCCTATGACACTTCAGAGGTAGTAAAAGAGGCTTCTCTTAAAACTTCATGAAAATTGGTCCAGCGGTTTTGAGATTTTCGATAACAGACGAACGGAATTCTCTCTCTTTTACATGAAAGTAGTGTAGAAGTTAGCGAGAATACTATTTGATAAATATTCTGTGTTTTCTCCAATCGACGCCTAAAAATCAGGGTTTTCCCAACTACATTTCGAATTTGAAGAAGTTTTTTTGTTATCATCGTTGTCAAGTAATGGGATGTCAATTACCAAAAATATGAATACTTTGGCCATCCTCAGTTCTGCAAAATACAAATATACATGTTCTATAACCTATACTAAGTATAATAATGATGATAGGTGAAAAAAACAAAAGTTATAAAGTTCCTGGGCGGAATTTCAACCCGTTTGTCGGAACTTGTTTGATTATGGAGGTTAGGAAACGTCAATTGGAGTTTCCTAACCTCCATAATCATCCAGATACATGAAATATACATGATCTATAACCTATGCTAAGTATAATAATAATAATGATAGACGAGAAAAACGAAAGTAATAAAGTTTCTGAGTGGAATTCTAACCCGTTTGTCAGAACTTGTACGAGTATGTTCACAATCATACAAGTTCGTGCTGTTTTACCCCGAAATTTCATCCCAATGACGAGCTTGTTTGCCGAAGTTACGTGGCTGAATCGTTCGTGTATCGATTTATTATTTCGCCAACTAGACGGCCGTTAAAGTTGGCCGCAGAATGAAACGTCAAGAGTTCTCGGAATCTGAAGGCTTCGAGCTCCCTGCAGAGCAATGGTAGGTATAATAAATTACACATCAAGAGCTATTCGCATGCGGCAAATATTGATAATACATACGTCTCAATGATTTCGTCGAGTGGCCCTTGGCTCATTGATCGATGTGTTTTATCGGCGTTGATCGAGTGCTTCGTTCTCATCTTTGAGCTTTCTACGTCGACGAAACGTAGCGAGAATTCTGTTTCAACATTTCTCCACACTTATCGACGTTATCACTCGTCACCAGCCTCGGGGGTTTCATACCAGAGTCAGGATTTTAATTGTTTTAACCTTTCGCTTATAACGAGTCGTATGTAACGCGTCGAAGAATTTTCTTCTTGAAAATTAATTGGAAAATCTCTTACTTTCGATAACGCCTATGATTTTGTAAAAAGAATTTAAAAAAAATATACTTGTATGTATATATGGGGCATTCCACGCCAAATCGACCACTTTCGAACCCGACCTCTTTTGATTTGACTGAAGATTTTCTTTATCCTTTTCTACCCTATGAAAAACGTTTCTCAGAATTTAAAAAAAATATTTTTACCTAATCAAAAAAAAAGTTGTGAATTTTTTATCAAATAGTCACAACTTTTTCAAAATTTAACTCATCGGGACGTTTTTGTTTTGTAAATTTTCGCTTACAAATGAAAAAAACATACAAAAAAATTATTCAAACCTATCTTCATTGTTTTTTTTTTTTTTTTTTTTTTTTAAAGATTTTAGAGAAAAATCAAAAATTTCTCGACGATTGTCATTTTGCATGTTTTTTTTCTTTTCATTATATCTAACTTTGACATTTTTTGCAAATCCTCAAATTTTTTCAGAGTCGTGTTTATTGGATTTTCATTTTTTTTCAATTAAGAAAAAAAAAACAATAACAAATGACGATCATCGAGAAATTTTCGATTTTTTCCAAAAATCTAACAAACCAACGATAAAGATAGGTTTGAATACTTATTTTTTTTTGTTTTGTTTTTCGAAAAGTACATTTGAAAACGAAAATTTTCGAAAAAAACAACAGGAAGAAAAACGTCCCGTTAAGTTGAATTTTGAAAAAGTTATAGCTTTCAAGTTATAACTGCAATAAAAAGGTCACAACTTCTTTTGGTTGGGTAAAAAGAAAACTTGAAAAACTTTCGATAAATAAAGAATTATTCTCACAGAGTAGAAAAGGATTAAAAAAAAAAAAACTTTCGTCCAAATCAAAAGGGGTCGTTTTCAAAATTGCTCGATTTGCGGTGGAATGCTCTATATATTTCAATTTTCGTATAATTTTTGTTCTTTCACGTTGTTTCTTCTTAGGCTTAGCGACCGCGATAATCGGCAAATAAATAAATAAATAAATAAATAAAACTGATATTTTCAGGCCTTGTGACGGCTCTCGGAAAGCGGTATAAATTCAAAAGCTTTTCATCTTTTCGACTCACAGCTTTAATATTTTCTCTTTCATAATTCTTTGCTATTTATTTAACGGCAGATTTTTTTTTTTGCTTTAACGAGGTGAAACTGTGTTTATTGGCTACGAGAACGAAACGTACACAGTATATACATGTATATATATATATATATATATGTGCAATAATCACGCCGATGAGCTAAATCAAACGTATAAATCTCAATCTGTGTAACTTTCCGTTGGATCCTTCGTTCAATATATATGTATATGGCGTAGAATTTATATTATACACAGACAATCCGTTACGATCAGAGAGCGTACGGACGAATATCTCGTTATTAAACATCGAGTTGTATCAACGCGCGATTGAACGTGATTAGAAAAAGACCAAGAGACCCTTGTGAAAACACCAATCAACGTCCACTTCATAACACGATAATTAGCGATAATAATAAACACCGTGGCGCCAGCGGCTGTGCTCGACGTGTAGTACAACGAAACCGATGTTGCCTCCACATGTGTATAACCCTTCCGCGAATTCACCCCCCCCCCCCCCCCCCCCCCCCCCACCCCCCAAACACAAACCCCCTGAAAATATACCCACGTTTCCGTGACGGGGTGAAAAAAAGAGGTTGAAAATTCGACGATGGGTATCTAAACAATTTTTTTTTTTTTTTCACTCCACTTCTTTGGTCCTTCTCCTCCTCCATTCGTGTCACTAATTATTATTATTATTATTGTTATTATTATGGTATTGTTACGCGAAAAGAACTCCCCGCAATAACATCGAAATATATATATATATGTGTATTAGGGTGAATTCGCGATCGAATTTTGGTCCGAAATCATGTAATTTATTTTATTACATCACAATTTTGACTTGCTGATTGGAAAATTTATTTTTTATTAATAGAGTAATTTTTTCAAGCTGTTAATATCGTGTCTCGATAAAAATATTATTTTCATGGATTTTTGCCCACCCATATAAATTGAATTGAAAAGGCGACGTGAGATTTCAGTTGTAGAGTGATTTACGAAAAAATTTTTAAAGCCATACGTATACATCTAGCAGCGCCAAAAATGCGCCGCGAGAAAATTTTTTTTTTTCGTAGGGATGACAATAGAAATTCATAAAAATAAATTGTACACATTGTTTATTGGTGTTTAAACGTTATGAAAAAAAAATTTATTTCACTTTATTTGTACAGAAATTGGTATATAAAAAAATCACGTGATCCAAAATACTGAGAAAAAAAAATTGCTCCACGGTCAGCATCATATCTCAAGTAAATGTTGATCGATCTGCAAAATTAAAAAAAATTCTCACAAAATAAAGTTGTGGTTATAGTACGTCGAGCCGGAATTTTGAATTTCGAAAAATTTAGCAATTAATGACAATTGAAAAAAAATTATGTGTTTTACGCCATAAATCTTACTCTTTAATTATTTTTATATAATTTTTTAATCAAAATATCAAAAATCTGACTCGAAATACTATAACTGGATCTTTATTTCACAAGAATTTGCGAATAAATCAACATTTACTTGCCGACTATGGAGCAACGTTTTTTTCTCAGTCTTACGAATCGCGTGATTTTTTTATATAGTAATTTTAAATGAAATGAAATAAATTTTTTTTTTTATAAAGATGAAATATCAATAAACAATATGCACTATTTATTTGTATTAATTTCTATTGTTATACCTTCTAAGAAATAATTTTTCAAAACATCCGGTCACGTGTTACATCTTGAATTGTAAAATACAGTGATGTCAAAGCTTTTTCGAAAAGAGCTTTTAAAATCTACCGACATCGATTTGTATCAGGAAATTTGTTTCTTTTTGTGAAAACATGTTTCTATACACAACGATCGAGTAATAGTAGAAAAATTTTGATAACCTACTATGTTTAACATCCCTTATCTACTTCTCTCATATTTAATCCCTCTCATCCCTTATTTATACCCATTTGAATATTCTCCGACTTGGCGCAAAGGCAATATAATTATTCGTAAGGCTGCATGTGTGCATGTGCAATGTGCATAGGTAAAGTTTATACTGCAGTACAGCCACTCTGAGGTCTAGTTTGTCTGTGTGTTAGTATTCAGTGCATTTATTTGCACAGCGAGCGAGAGAAAGAGAGAGGGGGAGAATGCGAGTGAGGGAGAGAGAGAGAGAGAAATAGAGAGCAGACAAAGCCAGTTCAAATATTGAGACTAAACTGTAATCTAAATAGTCCCGCAGACAAAGAGGAAGAGACACTGTCGAAGGTAATGAATATAAGCAATTAAATTGTACGAGTACCATTTGCAAAAACAATAATTGATTATCGAAAGAGCTGCGGCGAGTCCCGCATAAAAATGGTCTGTTTTTTTTTTTTTTTAGCGAATATCAAACGTTGGATTGATTTTATTTATTCTTGTTTCCTCTTCGTTTCATTTTATTTCTCCCCCTCCTAAATCCACAGGTAATTTCGTTGTCAAACCCATATTGTCGAGTAAATTTTTTAAACGGAACGATATTTTCATTGATTTCGAACAACAAATAATTGTCCTTTTAGCACTGCAATTTATTTTTCATATCCCTTCAATTTCTTTGTTTCTTTCGTGCAAACTGGCTTATCCTTTCCCGTGCTTCGAACCCATTCGCTGAAATCTCTGTAACCAAGAATCAAATATGGAGAGAGAGAGAGAAAGATAAACCGAGGGTCGGTGCTTAACAGCCCTCCAGCGTCGAACCCCGCATGATGATGTGGCCGTCTAACTAATTCGATTAAATTCACTCAACGTGTCTTATGATACGGGAATTATTTTTACTCTAAAGGGTCTATTTATCTTTATACAGGTTACACAACTGTGACGATAACAATATTCATATAGGGCGGGGGGGGGGGGGGGGGGGGGGGGGCAAACGGGGTATTTAAGGAATGCTTAGTTTTTGAGAACTCAGATATGCCATCTTTTTGTAAATTGACCCCAAAGAAAATAAAAATGATTTTCAGATGTCACGGAAATTTTTTTTTTTTTTTTTTTTTTTTTTTTCAAATTCAAAATAATGCTCGATAATGGTTAGAGAAGTGATTTTGAGTATTTAAAAACCATTTCGAAACACTAAATAAAATTTTAAGAGTACCCCCCCCCCCCCCAAACGTTTTGCCCACCTCTTGCCTAGAACATAATTTTTCCACTAAATATTTTTGCCTGAATTTTTATACCCAGGGTTTTTTTTTTATACACAGGGGATAGCTTGTATTTTTTTATTTCAGATAGTGGCACTAATGCCCACTAAAACTTCACAGTTGAAGATTGTTTTTTTACATCATTACTCTTACAATAAAATATATACTGAGATAACAAGTTACCATAAAAACTAGAATCTTTCCGATAAGAGTTAAAAATAATTTTCTTTTTTTTTCTCTTGTTTTTGTAACGCGGTCCAAAGGCGAGTTTTTGCCAAACTAAAAACCCATCAGATGTGTATAAGTAGTGAAAGTCTTTGCCATAATTGTCTGTAATGCCTTGTAATTAATTTTTTGGTCCTTGATTTTCGGGATAAATGGAAAATAAATTCATTATGAAAAGATTTTTAACGAAAGAATTCTTTCCGATCTCAACGTGGTTACTTTCTTAACTTTTTTTACCCTTTCACTCGCAATAAAAACCGGAACGTCAGTTCATTTGTCCGCATGGAATGGTGGCAATTAACGCAATTTATCCACACACACACACATATAATATATATATATATATATATATGTGTGTGTGTGTCAGGTCGTGGTTAAAATACAAATTCGTTCCGCCCATCCGCTTTATAAACGCGGATTTTACGCTATTGTAAACATACGGGATGTGAATTTTCCCGGTATAAATGAAACGTGATTTGTAATCCCGGCATGGCAAAAGCGTTTGTTGATGCGCGTGACATTTGTGAAAAAAGATGGATTTTCCTCGGCAGTCATAATCAATTGTTATTATATACGTATGTACATACATACATAGAGGGTGAGATTATTCAGAGAATTTTTGTTCACGTTCATTTAACGATTTACATATTTTTTTCTCTTTTCCATTCTCTTTTTCTTTCTTTTGTTTAACGTCAATGGTTTTGCTACCTCGTATGTATGTACATTAGGGTGGCGCAAAAAAACGGACTATTTTTTTTTTCGGGTCTCGTGTGACAAAATGTTAGTTTTTGATGTTTTAAGAGCCCACTCCAAAGGACAGCTCGAAAAAAAAAAAAAATTTAAGAGGTTGCTCCAAATTTAAAAAAATGTCAAAAATCGTCAAAAAATCAAATTAAAAAAATTATATTTTCGGTATTTTGTTTGATTTTTAATTCATGTCGTGGTGTATTGTTATCGATTCTTTCTTACTAAGTTGAAGAAAAAAAAATTATGAAATTTTAATATGAATATTAAAGGGTCGCTCGAAAAGATCTAAAGAAATGCACCAAAAAATTGAAAAAAAATTATGAGCGACCATTCAAAATTCAAATTTTGAACTGAAACTTTCGGAAACTTATTTTTATTTTGTCTGTAAAATTAAACCGTAACGAAAAAAAAAATTGAAAAAAAAAACGATTTTGACGAGTTCTGACGTTTTAAAAAATGTGGAGCGACCTCTTAAAATTTTTTTTTTCAACTGTCCTTTGGAGTGGGTTCTTAAAACGTCAAAAACTAACATTTTGTCACACGAGACTCAAAAAAAAAAGAAAAAAAAGTCGGTTTTTTTGCGCCACCTTAATGTACATACATACATTCATAGAAGTGTTGGCAGTATTTTCTTCCTTTTCTTCGTCTTCACTTATTTCTCGTTCGCTTTTCTCTCTTTGTTTCTCTTTGTCGTCATTCCAAAGGTAGAGAAGTAACCTAATAAACTGCGCTCCACGCGAATCTTTAGATCTTTAAAAGGTTCCCCGACCGCCCATCGCCCTTCTCCACACTCCGTAACTCTGGCCATCAGTTAAATTCTGTATTTCTACCTTGTCCACAGCTTTTATCTGTTACACCAATTTTCTCTCTTTATCGACTATTCCACTTTAGCCACATTCACGATTGTCTTCAAAATGTATGAGTGAAAAATGATAAAAGCGTCATATATATATATATATATATATATATATATATATATATACTATACCTATCCCACGTATTCTCATATTTTCACACGGATCAACGAACCGATTTTTCTCAAACATTGCAGTAAAATATGCAGTATACTTATCCATATAACATCATACCATGAATGACTACAGGAGCATTCAAACTATTTTTAAGGAGTCAGATTGCTGAAGTTTTTTACCTCTAGAAAACGCAATTTTTTTAGACAATTTTCGGGACGTGGTCATAGAAATCCAATGAAAAACGAGAACCTAGACAAAAACAGAGAAGAATTGATACAGTGCCAAGAGTATGATTAAGAGTGAAGGAGTTACATCCGTACATAAGTATGTACTAATCTCGTTATCACATTAATTGTCCATAAAATAGCTGCGATAACTTATTTCGACGTCAATTTGTTAACGAGTAAATTCTGCCACGTTGAGTCAGAATTTAAGCGAATCTCTTCACCGTCGATTGTGTATGTAATTAACTCTGCCACCCCGAATAACTTGGTTATTATTGATTGTACCAAAAGGTATTTCATGGGAAAATTTGTTGCATTTCAAGGGAAAAAATGAGTTTTGGAAGTGAATGTCATCCGAAGGTAATATCTCACGAGATTTCGGCGGTTGCGATGTTTTTTTAAACGACACTGCCTATTTTCTTGCTCACAACAAGGAAGTTGACATCGAAACACGTCCAACCATGTGCAACAATATGACCTTTGACTCCAAAATTCATGATTAAGTAACGGATGTGGAGCTTCAATGAGACTGAATTGTATCGGCACATTCAATACTTCTTTTACGTAATTTATTTTATCAAGTGTTCAAAATGTTCTCCATCAACCTGAAAGCACTTGTCAATACACACAGGATATCAGATAGTCTATTCACGGATATGAAAGAAAGATGTGCAAGTATTACTCCGGAAATGGCAAGCAGAACTAGAGGGCATCCTTCATTATGTGTTCCACGATACCGAACCGCAGTTATGGGAAAATTTCAGTACGAAAAAAAAAGAATAGGATCCCATTAATTGGTTGGAACCATCAAGCTTACCGAATTCTCCGCTTTTGACCGGAAAGAAAATAAAATACGACAAGATAGGGATTTCCAAACATGATAACGCCATGAAGTAATTGGATGGTCTTGGACTCTCATTCGAGCTATCTGTACTAAGATAGTATTCACTTTAATGGACAGGTTAAAAGAGCAACTAATTACTTCCTAGAAACTGCATGGAGGGGGGGGTTCACGATTTCACTGCATAAAACAGGAAAATTTTCGTTGGTGATCACTTGTTCGGGTCTTTGGGTAGGACGGTACTAGGTAGGTACTTGGAAAAGAATATCCATTGTGTGCGCTCTGCCTGCTACGAAGAGGAACTGTTCCGGGTTCATTCACGGGTGAGGATCTCGATTGTTGACTACCTATTGACTTACGCATCAGTAATGGTTTAGAAGTGTGACTAACGTAAAGTGGTTGAATTTTAGCGACTTCCGAGAAAGATGCTCGAACATCGACATTCGGTGGACAGCTCAATGAGCTCGTCTGGTTCTTGGATATATTTTATCCTGTGTCTTCTGGTTTTCGGTACTTTCGCCGATGCGGATCCTGATCGATGTATTCCTGGCGTAAGCGCACCTGGAAGTAAGTTTCTGTAGAGAAATTACAGTGACTGAGTGTCATCAGTATTCCGAAAATCCGTTAATGAATTTGTTTTAAATATGAATCAGTAACGTGGCCATCGGGTGACGTGATATTGGAGTACGGTCAGCCCTTGAAGATGTACTGCATGCTTAATGAAAGCCTGACTGATGCGAGATATTGTGGTAAAACCGCGTCGGATTTGGTATTTTTTAAAAATGAACGGGAAGTTGGACGGGAGTTTGTAACTCTGGTAAACGCATCAACGATCACAATGTACGTGGAACGACCGGAACCATCGGTTGACACATACTACTGTAAACTCAGATTGAGTGACGGGTATCACAAGTCATACGCTCCAGTATCTCAAACCAAAGTTACCATCGGATGTAAGTTGTGAATTGTACGTTATTTCGATGTGATTTTCATTCCATTCGGCTTAATTTTGATATTTTCGACAGTTAAACCCTTGAAACCAACGAGTTTTGAATGTGTCTCACGAAACTGGGAGAACCTTACTTGTACATGGAAACCAGCGCTCAATTACATCACGTCTCGTTTCTTTCTGGCATATGAGGTAGCCGGTAGATCCGGCGAAAGGACGTTATTCGATTGCCCCGCGGGCCAAGACCCATCACTGAACACTTGTACATGGGACCTTTCGACGGATCCTCCCTATGGAATTGTTCCTGAGTTCTACAAATTTATACTGTATGAAGAAAACGTTATCGGAAGCCAACTCTTTATCTATCATTTCCATCACTGGGCAAATGGTGAGTATTGAATGCTTGGGGTTGAATTAAACGGGCAAAGATTCCATGGTCGGATGTGTATTGAAGTCAGATTTTTTCGTTATTTTCTCGTTGTTTTTGTGATTTCTTACCTGACACGTAAACTCTTTACTGTACAGTGATTCCAGCGAAGCCCGTAGGCTTGTCGATCGTCAATAAAACTTCTTCCAGCGCTTTGCTTCATTGGAATATACCTTATCCAATGGGAACCTTCCCTCCAGGCCTGTACCATAAGGTTTCTTATCAGAGCGAATGGGATGATCCGAAAAAGTGGAAGGTAACAACCAGACATGCCGGTTAAGAATAAATAATTATCCTTACAGTACAATTGAGTAGGAAACGAAACACTCCGTGAGGTTCATTAATTCCAATTTCAATGATTCTAGACGAAATACATAAAAACTGGAGCACGCGATGGAGGAAAGTATTTCAATCTGAGCGATTTGCCGTACGCGAACGCCGCTTACACCGTCAGAGTTTTCAGCAAAAGTTCGTTGGCAGTTGGTGAAGATAGATGGAGTCAGTTTAGTGACATCAGCTTTAGAACTTTGGCGACACGTGAGATATTAAATATTCATTCATCTGCAACAAGCAGAATGTTTTCTTAAGTATCACTTAGTGGAGACTGGTTGTAAGTTGTATTACAAATGTATGATAAATTTTTCTGTTGTGATATCAATTTCTGATAACTAATTTGTCTGACAGTTGTGTAACTGAGTATATATTTTAAACTAGCACCATAACAGAAATGATAATCGATTAAGGTGATTCTAGTACCCAGCAAAGAACCAAAGACTGACATCGGAAGTTTCGAATTTGTTCGAGAAAACGACAATAAAATATTACTCTACGTATATTGGCAAACTATTCCACCATACTTGGAGAATGGAGACCAGTTTAGGTACGAAGTTGTTAGCGTTGAAGAGAACGGTAAAATGTTGGACTTGAAGCCAGACGAGATAACAAGAACTTATGCAAAGTTCACGGGAATCAATTTGTACGCGGATTACAAAATTGAAATCGCGGCGATCAATCGTAAAGGAGCAAGTGAACAGAAAGCTACAATAAACGTTTCCAGTTTCTCCAAAAGTAAGTTTCGTCTTCAAATGTACAATATACAACTTTTTCAATCATTTGCCAACACGATTACTCGAATTATTCTAGGACCATTGCCACCGAAGGCAGTTACAAAAATTACATTTGACGGTAGTCTTCACGGATTGTGGTGGAAACCAGTAAATTCTATCGCCATCGTTGATCAGACGATATTTTGGTGCGAGACTGATTCGGTCCAACCCAATCAATGCACTGTGAGTACATTGTGATTTCTGTACGCACGCGAAAGCACACACGAGAAATTTGTTGTTTTATTACTTTTCATCCTCATGTTGTTCAGGGATATCTTGACTGGGTTCATGTTGGTCGGAATATTTCTGAATACAATGTTGCGGTGCCTGACCCAAAGAAGACCTACCTGTTTGCGATAGCGGCTAACGCACCAGGAATCAGCAGCGGTATGAGCTGGCATTCACACTCGGTATCGTACGACAAATTGATTGCAAGAGTTGATGGACTTTGGGGAAGCTACCGTGAGCCAAGCTTGATTGAGATCGAATTCAGGATGCGGTATCTAATTGGAGCGAACAGTATCGAAGGTTTCCGTGTATATTACTGTCCAGTGAGTGAAACTGACTACAGCTGCAAGGGTCCTGAGATGATCAGCACAGTATCTGGAAATGTCCATACAACGCGCGTTGTTCTGACGGGCCTAACTCCTGATACCACCTACAGCATATCCATAGCTCCATTTTCCACTAACGGAGAGGGATTACGAAGCGACAGGGGCCTCTTTTCTACTCTTGAAGTGCCTACGGTACCCATGAAATCGCAGAATGACTGTACCATGAAGCGATTCGAAGTCAGGGAAGGTCTAAAACTCGCCGTGAATGCTCAACGGCATGCCGCGAGTGTTCAAGAAGCGGCATTCAAGTCCGTTAAAGAACTTTTGGAGTCTTGTGATCAACAAATTGACTGAGCCACATCATCAATTTTCAAACAGTACCGCAAAGGCATGATATACTCATCACATGCATGTACAGGATGGTAAAACCCATCCATAGAGTTGATAAAGAAGCTTCACCGCTATCTGTCGAAATATTGGTGTCAGTGAACATTGTAATAAAGTCTGAAGCTATTGAAAATTTCCTTACCTCCACCTAAAGATTGAAGTGAGTACTCGATTTGAGATCATTAACGCACTAAAGTAGTCGTAAGAAGTGAGGATCCGTTGTGTTTGTAAATCCAAAAGAACTGCAAGAATTCGTAACCTTTGTGGTCAGTTAGGAATTGCAATCTCTACAGCATCTTAACTTATCTCCAACAGTTTAATGGTATTGAATGACTGATCTTGAAAAACGAGAAACTTACAGTAAAAACGTTATTGGCTAAGATATTTGACCGTTCTTATAGGTATTGTACTGTGTACAAAACGAATAAAAAATATACACAAAACTTTTGTGTATCTGTACATGCATAACTGAGTGTTATTGAGAACTGTATACGCAAATATGGACATGTGGGTTTAACCAAAAGTGCTTTTAATCTTATCTCGATTTTACAAGCAGCTTTACTATAAAGCCGGAAAAATTCGTAAAGCGAAGGAGGATGAATATTCTGAGCAGTAATTATTTATCAATAACAGAATTATCAAGTTTCAAGTAGAGGAGCATAAGGTCAGGATATCAGTATAGTTTAATGTGTACTTGAGTGGACGACGACAAAATTGAAAAAGAAATCAATCTTGTTTAAATAAAATAGAGTTAAGTGATTGAAAAATATCAATTTCAGAACCTTTTGCTAACGAAAAGGACTAGTTTAAATATCAAAAACAATATACTCGTCACAACATCAAAACACAAAAGCTTTAATTGTTTGAAAACATTGATTTTAACCAGTATGTGTAAATGAATGAACAAATGATTAAATTATTCATTTTGAATTTTTAATAGTCAGAAAACTGAACAGAAGAAACAAGGAAATTTACATATTTCACCTGTACATTATATTTTGTACAAGTTTTCTACAATTTGATTGATGTCAAGAATCAATAAATAATAAGTTAACGATTGAAATTTACAAAATGAAGCATTAAATATCGTCGAAAATTGCTTCACCAATATTACGTATATGAGCGGATCCACGTCACTTCACTCGAAAAAAAACCGTCAAGTCACGGATCTTTGCGCCATTTGAAATATCCGTAGTATTATGTGAAAAAAAAATATAATTTCAAGGATTTTGAAATTTTTTCAAAAATGGCCGAGTTCGAGCTATGTAAAGTTTTGTATATCACTGTTGCACTGCTATGTTTGAAAATTCATATCTCCGAAAGTATACATCGGAGCGGACTGATCCTGCAATCGTGCTGTTCGTGCGGATTTAGTATTTTTCCGAAACCAAAGTGAAATAGAACCTGAGTATGTAACTATCATCAACGAAACAACAATTGCAATGTATGTCGACAAACCAGAACCATCAAGCGACCTTTACGATTGCAAAATCAGAATAAATAACAGCAAAGAGCCACAGTATGAGCCCGTTTGTACAGAAAAAGTTGTTATTGGATGTGAGTATAGATGATTGAATATTTTTCTAAGTAGAAAGATATTTTTATAAATATCACCTGTATTCCGGGAGTATATTGTTGAAATTTGTTCGTCTTTTACAGTCGAGCCTAAGGAACCGTTAAATTTCTCTTGCGTATCGCAAAACTGGGAGAATCTTACTTGCACTTGGGTGCCAGCACCCAATCATGTGACAACTAGATTCTCTCTGGGTTACCAACTACCTGGTAGAGCCGGTGGAAGGACAACTTTTAACTGTCCGGAATCAAACAGTGACCAATTGCTCCCGCCAAACACTTGTATGTGGGACGCTCTTACGGACCCGCCATACAGAATGGTCCATGAAAACTTCAAATTTCTATTGCGGGCTGAAAACTTGTTAGGGTCCAACCTTTTCACTTATCAATTTCATCATTGGGCGAATGGTAAGTAGAGCTTGAGATTAAATTGGACAAGTATCGCGGTCTGTGTTTACCAACAAGTACTGACGTTTACTTCGTGTTGTGACATGCCAAAATGTAAATTTCTCCGTCTAATGATTTTAAAGAACCAAAACAACATCGAAGAACGTTTTTTTCCTCTTCTATAACACGACTACATCGTATAAATTGTACTTGTATTCAATTCTCCTGCAAGTATTCGTGACCTCTAGCCTAACACGTAAACTCTTTTCTATACAGTCATTCCAGCGAAGCCGGTCGGTTTGTCGATCGTCAGAAAAACTTCTTCCAGCGCTTTGCTTCGTTGGAATATACCTTATCCAATGGGAATCTTCCCTCTAGGCCTGTACCATAAGGTTTCTTACCGAAGTGCTTTGGACAGTAAAGAATCTTGGAAGGTAATATGACGATGAAAAAATAACGACACTCTTGGCAAGAGTGAGAAATTGAAAATATGTAAACAACTATGCAGTCTTGATCAATTCACGTGTTGATGATTTCAGACGGAATATATAAGGACCGCACCTCGTCAGGATGAAAAATGTTTTAATCTTACCAATTTGCGATACGCAAATACAGTTTACGATGTTAAAGTTTTCAGCAAAAGTACGTCCGCGGTCGGAGAAGATAGTTGGATTCAGTCTAGTGACATCAGCTTTAGAACTTCGGCGACACGTGAGTTATTGAATATTTATCCATTTGTTATTAGAAAATGTTTACCTGGATAATATCAATTTCTGATAACTAATTTTTTCTGACAATTGTGTAATCGTGGATCATGTCGGATATTGTACCAATCAGTACATTAAATGTACAGATTTCGAAGACGCAGCATTTCAAAAAGGTGATCGATTAATGTCATTTCAGTGCCGGGCAAAGCACCAAAGACTGACATCGGAAGTTTCGAATTTATTCGAGACAACGACGATAAAACAGTACTCTACGTATATTGGCAAACTATTCCACTATACTTGGAAAATGGAGACCAGTTTAGGTACGAAGTTCTTAGCGTGGAAGAGAACGGTAAAATGTTGAACTTGAAGCCAGACGAGATAACAAGAACTTATGCAAAGTTCACGGGAATCAATTTGTACGCGGATTACAAAATTGAAATCGTTGCGATCAATTGTAAAGGAACAAGTGAAGAGAAAGCTACAATAAACGTTTCCAGTTTCTCCAAAAGTAAGTTTCGTCTTCGAATGTACAATACACAACTTTTTCAATCATGTGCCAACACGATCACTCGAATTATTCTAGGACCATGGCCGCCAAATGCAGTGACAAAAATTACATTCGACGGTAGTCTTTACGGATTGAGGTGGAGACCAACAAATTCTAGTGACATCGTTGATCAGACGATATTTTGGTGCGAGAATGATTCGGTCCTACCCAATCAATGCACTGTGAGTATATTGTGATTTCTGTACGCACGCGACAGCACACACGAGAAATTTGTCTTTTATTACTTTTCATCCTCATGTTGTTCAGGGATATCTTGACTGGGTTCATGTTGGTCCGAATATTTCTGAATACAACGTCGCGGTGTCTGACTCAAGGAAGACCTACCGATTTGCGATAGCGGCTAACACACGAGAAGCCAGCAGCGGCATGAGCTGGTACTCACACTCGGTATCGTACGACAAATCGATTCCAGAAGTGGATGGAGTTTGGAAGCTTGCCCGTGGGCCTGACATGATTGAGTTTGGATTCACAATGCGGTATCTGACTGAAATGAATCCTATAGAAGGTTTCCATGTATATTACTGTCCAGTGAGTGAAAATGATTACCGCTGCGAAGATCCTGAGATGATCAGAATAGTATCTGGCAATGTCGATACGACGAGTGTCGTCTTGACGGGACTGAGTCCCGATACCAGCTACAAAGTATCTGTAGCTCCGTTTACCATGAACGAAGAGGTATCACGCAGTGATTTGGGCCTCTTTTCTACTTCTGAGGCACCACCGATACCCCAGGAATCACAGAACGAATGCGTCATGAAGCAATCCGAATTGAGCGGAGCTCTAAAACGCGCTTTGAATGCTCAAAATGATGCTGCGAAAGCCCAACGACGAGCCATGAGTGCTCTAAAAGAGTACAAAAGGTCCCTCCAACAACTCGTGGAGTCTTGTGAGCGTAGTAACACAAAAGCATGATATATTAATCAATTGTATGTAGACGATGGAAAAAGACATCCTAAGAGTTATTAAAGCGAAGCCATGACAGTTATTAACTGTCAAAATGTTGATACCAGTAAAACTTGTAATAATTTCCTCACCCCATTCATTGTGTTCCTAAATCCAGAACTGCAAAAATTCGAAGCCTTTGCGACTATATACGATTTGCAATCCCTGCAACATCTCAAGAGTCAATGACATTAAACGCCTGCTATTGAACAATGAGAAACTTATTGAAAAAAACGTTATCAGCTAATTCATTGCGTGTCTGATTGTATAAGGAAATGTGCACCAAAAAAGCGAATTTTGTCGTAAAAGGGCGGATAATTTTTTTTTTTTTTTGTGGGCACATGCAGCCTTGCATCGTTAAGGAAGGTGATTATTTTTCATAAAGTTCGTGATGAAAGAGCCTAATCGACAGTGTTTCCAATATTTTACCGTTTATTGATCCGTTTTTCAATTTCAACGCTTTCGAACGTATTCTCATGTTTTTCGCGTGAATACAAAGGGAAAAATACACCTTTTTATACCATTACACGTGGCAAAAG
Organism: Diprion similis; assembly: GCF_021155765.1. NCBI lineage: Eukaryota > Metazoa > Arthropoda > Insecta > Hymenoptera > Diprionidae > Diprion > Diprion similis. Next base: position 19,741,443 of record NC_060114.1, read on the forward strand.
GTCGTATAATGGCGCTTACGTCCTTATTCCATTAGACATGCGATAATTGATCGATCTGATAGCTATTCTGCGGAGTATAAACGGATAAAAAACAAACACACAACTCTCGTGTATCTAATCATGCATAATAAGTTGTAATGAGCACTGAATACGCAAATATAGACACACATATAAAACCAAAGTATTTTTTAATCTTATCTCGTTTTCGCAAGCACCTTTACTCTGATGCCAGAAAATTTTTTAGAGATATTCATCTGATGAAATAATAACTTTTGAAGAATTAGAGCAGAATTATCAATTTCCAAGTAAAGAACAAGGTAAAGTCGTCCGTACAGTTTAATCTGCAAGTAGACGATTAAGAAATCGACTAAAATACTGGCTACTCAAATAAAGGCATATGGGTGAAACCACAGTTTTTTCAACCTTATCTCCTTCTCGGAAGCACCATTACTGTGAAGTCCGAAAAAAACGTAGAGATGCGTACGTGATGACATAATCACTTTCCAAGTAGCATGGGCGGGAAAATAATCTGAACCGCAATTACGATACAATAATAGAATCACTTATCCTCAAGTCGAGGCTAAAGGCAAGTTATCCGTGCAGTTTATCATGCAAGTGAAGGATGGAGAAATTGCACAAGGAATCATTCTTCTTCTCTCAAAGATAAAATTTTGTCCATGAAATCAACGTTATTGCATGGTCTGCAGTTTAATCTTGAAGGTTTAGGATTGCTTGTGCCAAATAGCGGCCCAATATAAATTAGTAACGAACCAATAAAGTAGACGTCAATTATCTCTGCGTAAGTCTGTAGTTACAGTGGTTAACCATACAGCAATACAACCAATTCAGACAGGGAAAAACAGTATTATGTTATAAAATTTTTTATCAACGGACAACGGTCAAAGGGGGTGAAAATATCTCCCAAACAAGAGCACTTAACGGGGTGATTTCTTGATGCACTTTGCCGCATTTGAATTACACTAACGCTGAAATGTTTCTATTGATGAACAAAACATTTCAGCTTCGGTTTCACTCATTCCATTCAAAACTGAGAAACCACCCCACCAAATGCCCGTCTTTGGGGATCGTTTTCACCTCTTCCGGAGGGGAGGGGGGATACAGCTCAGTCGGTCCAAAATCATACCTATATTTGGAAGTTTTTTTTTTTCAAAGAAAATGAATACGGCTAGAGCAATTCGAGTTTTGGGGTTTTATTATTTATAGTTTCAAGAACATTTTAGAATTTTTTCGTTAAAATTAATCAGAATATGTTGTGGGCATGGCGCATACAAGTAGTGAACGACTTTGAACTCGAGGGCTTTTGCATTCGCGCATGTCCTGACTCACATCACTTTCCAGCTTGCAACAGATAGAAAATATTTTTTGAAGCAAAACACCTTTTCGAGTTCGACATGGAAACCCAAATTTTACAGAAACTTTTTTTTAAATATATACGATTATGAACAAAAAATTCATTTTCCGACAGTAAAATTGCTACAAAAAAATTTTAGGATTGAAATTCAAAAATCTAGCGTCGAGATCGAATCGATAAACAAGTTCTAAAAATTGTCTTAGAATTTCAAGTTAATCGGATAAAAATTAATCAAGGGATTTGCGCCACCCGATTGAAAACGTCGTCATTCGATACATACATGCGTCACACCGCCATTTTGTAATTGATTACATTGAAAAAATTCTAAAATATTCTTGAAACTATGAATAATGAAGCCCTTAAACTCTAATTGCTTCAAGTGTTTTCGTTTGCTGTAATAAAAACTTTCAAAAATAGGTATGACTTTAGACCGTCCAAGCTGTACACCCCGTCCCTACCCCCCTCCCACCCCCTCCAACTGTTTTTCCGCTGATGCAAAAAAAAAAAAAATGTCGTTAAGTTTTCCATGTTCTACAACATGCATGAGTTTCAACGAAATTGAAGGGGGCACCAAGCTGATGGCCCTCGTAAGATGAGAAAAAGAATTACAAGATAATTTCATGTACCACACACATGTAATTTACTTAGAAAAGTTCTCGCTGCGCAGCTGCGTTACCAATCTTCAGAGAAGTTGTAATTGTCCATATTGCCACCCGACTGACAATTTGACCTCTGGTAGCACGAGATAAGAGATATACTTATATAATTATATGGTATAAAATGACTGGCAGAGCGCAGTGTTTCATTCAGTTCCTACGACGCACACGAGGAGCGTAACGACGCATAAACTGACAATTGAACATAGTAGTTTTGTAGCTCAGAGTGTAAGGGAACTTGAAAGAGATAGAGTGTGCAGCCACAGGGCTGCGAAGAGCAACGGAGTCGAACAAAAGTGCGAAAAAACTATGGAAAAGATGTGCCATTTGATCAACTCCTCTAGTACTTGGGGTTTTCACCTCATGTGTCTTCTATGTCTCCTAACTGTACGCGGAGTTCATGGAAGTCAATGTGCCCTTGGACTATACACGCCAGGAAGTAAGTTCACGTGGATTATACAGCAGCTTTTAGTCGACTAAAATCAAAACTGATAGGACGAGCAGGGTCAAGATTTTGACAATATGTTTAATATGCCTTCCATTTATTCGTAACCCAGGAACGTGGCCACAGGGTGACATATCATTGGAGTATGGGCAGACCTTGAGGATATACTGCATACTCGATGACACCCTAATGGGATCAAGATTAAACAGTACAAACTCCACGGACTTAGTATTTTTGCGAAATGGAAGAGAAATGGAATCTGAATATGTCAGCGTCATCAACGAAACAACAATTGTATTGCATGTCGAAAAACCAGAACCATCAAACGACATGTACTATTGCAAACTCAGAGTGAATAACGGCTATGAGCCGCGGTATGAGGCTGTATGTTTGAACAAAGTTACTATTGGGTGTAAGTATAGAAGATTGAATATTTTTCTAAGCGATTGTGAAACCGACAGATTTCTTCTCTTAGTTTTTCCGATTCCGGTTAACTTTGTTGTCTTAGTCTTTTTACAGCATTAGAAACTCTCATTATTCACTTGTGGTTTCATAAAAAATTTTTGTTGTTGCTTTTATTTGTTTTTCGTCCATCTATCGGTAGTCAAAAAATTACTTGTTACGTAAATTGTTATGCAAAGTGCCATTGCGAAGATCTGAAAAGATCGACGCAATGTGAAGCGAGCTAACAGTTGGAAAGGGTTTCGATGCATTGTCTAGTATTACTGTATCAAAGTTCATATGTGTGATTGACTATGGTTTTTCCTCCGAATTTGCAATACTCGTTCGTAAAGCCTAGTTCGTTCAAGTTTTTTGGAATTTATTCTGTAATAGTATTGGTCAGATGACAGTCGATGTAGTCAAGATCTAGTTCAAGTATTAGTCAAAACAAAAATTGCCAGAATAAATTTCGTTTCAACACCGTTACATTCATGCATAATCACGTAGTTGTCCTTTTTATAGACAGATTCGGAGATTTCATTGGTCAAATTTCCATCGGAATTTCGAAAATTATGACACAACTGAATGGTTTCCTGTAGCGTCAGTTTTACTGTGAAGGCAGGAACTCGCAATATAATGAGAGAAAGCGAGTGAAAAAATGTGTGAATTTCACACAGACATTATCCTAGAATTATAAAAAAGTGTTGAATAATACCTTCTTTTTACCTATGCAGCTATTCCCCATAAACATGACCTTCATTCTGGGACTATATTCTTGAAATTTATTTGTCTTCTACAGTCAAGCCTGAGAAACCATTAAATTTCACTTGCGTATCGCAAAACTGGGAGAATCTTATTTGTACGTGGGTGCCAGCACCCAATCATGTGACAACTAGATTCTCTCTGGGTTACCAACTACCTGGTAGAGCCGGTGGAAGGTCAACTTTTAACTGTCCGGAATCAAACAGTGACCAATTGCTCCCGCCAAACACTTGTATGTGGGACGCTCTTACGGACCCGTCATACAGAATGGTCCATGAAAACTTCAAATTTCTATTGCGTGCTGAAAACTTGTTAGGGACCAACCTTTTTACTTACCAATTTCATCATTGGGCAAATGGTAAGTAGAGCTTGAGATTAAATTGGACAAGTATCGCGGTCTGTGTTTACCAACAAGTACTGACGTTTACTTCGTGTTGTGACATGCCAAAATGTAAATTTCTCCGTCTAATGATTTGAAAGAACCAAAACAACATCGAAGAACGTTTTTTTCCTCTTCTATAACACGACTACATCGTATAAATTGTACTTGTATTCAATTCTCCTGCAAGTATTCGTGACCTCTAACCTAACACGTAAACTCTTTTCTATACAGTCATTCCAGCGAAGCCGGTCGGTTTGTCGATCGTCAGGAAAACTTCTTCCAGCGCTTTGCTTCATTGGAATATACCTTATCCAATGGGAGCCTTCCCTCCAGGCCTGTACCATAAGGTTTCTTATCAGAGCGAATGGGATGATCCAAAAAAGTGGGAGGTAAGAACTAGACATACCGGTTGGAAATAGAGAATTATACTTACAGTACAATTGAGTGGGAAACGAAACACTCCGTGAGGTTCATTAATTCCAATTTCAATGATTGTAGACGAAGTACATAAAAACTGGATCATGCGATGAAGAAAAGTATTTCGATCTAAGCGATTTGCCGTACGCGAACGCCGCTTACAACGTCAGAGTTTTCAGCAAAAGTGCGTTGGCAGTCGATGAAGATAAATGGAGCCTATCGAGCGATTTGAAATTTAGAACTGCAGCCACACGTAAGTACACTAACCACCCCGATTCATTCTCCATTTCACAAGAATTTTGGCTTCATGATTTTCTGAAAACATAACTATAGTACTATATTTATTTAACTATAGTATAATATTTTAATATCTAGTGCCAGGACAATCACCAAAGACGATTCTTGGAACTTTCGAGACAGTAGTAAAACGCAGCAGTCGAGACGTGTACGTATATTGGCAAGCTATTCCATCATATTTGGAAAATGGCGACAACTTTACGTACGAAGTTTATACCGTGGAAGAAGACGGAAAACTTGTGAACCTGAAGCCAGACGAGATAACAAAAACCTACGCAATGTTTAAAGAAATCAGTCTAAACTCCGATTTCAAATTTCAAATCGTCGCGATGAACTGCATGGGAGTAAGTGAACGGAAATCTACGATATACGTTCCAAGTGAGAACCAAAGTAAGTCGCATCTCCGAATATGCAATACGCAAGCCTTCCAATGAAGCCCCAACATAATCCCTCAAATGATTCCAGGGCCCAAAGAACCGACTGAAATTACAAAAATCGCATTTGACGGAGGTCTCTTCGAACTGTCTTGGGATTCAACGTTTTCCACGGACATTCTAAATTACACAATCTTTCGGTGCGAGAACAACCGGGACCGACCTTATCAATGCTCTGTGAGTATATAATATTCAAGTCACGTTTAGTGAAGAAGTAATTTATTGACTTATTGTAAATATTGTCTTACCGTGGACAGGGATACCTCGACTGGATCACCGTAACTCCGAACACGAAGACTTACAATATCACAGTCCCAGACGAAACGAAACTCTACCAATTCGCAGTGGCGGCAAACACAGATCGAGGAAGCAGTGGTATGGCATGGGCCCCATGCACGGTGATCCATAACTCAGTTATAGGAAAGATGAATTCTATATGGGTAAACAATGTCGATTCAAGCCTGATCGAGATCGGTTGGAAGCTGAAGTGTTCCGATAGAACAGACAGCGTGAATGGTTTCATCCTTTACTATTGCCCCATAGAAAAGCCCAAGTACCACAACAATTGCAAAGGTTCGAAGCTGAGAAAAATAGTGCCTGGTGACCGTAACACAATCCGCGGTGTCGTGGACGGCTTGAAACCCTACACAACCTACATGCTGTCCATAGCCGTGTTGACCAAAAATGGAGAGGGACCCCATAGTGACTCGATCTTCGCTACAACCCTAGAGGCAGCCCCAAGCTCACCTCAAAATGTTATTGCAACTGTCACAGGCACGAGCATGACCGTAGAGTGGAAACCACCCTCTGATTTGAATGGTGTTCTACGATACTACACGGTGCACTACAGTCGGGAACCGAAAGGCTACAACCAACAGATTAAAATTAACAATAGGACAGTGGTTCGAGATCTCGAACCCAACGTGGTGTACAACGTCAGCGTGTCTGCATGTACAGTTCTGTGCGGCAAACGGTCCTCCGATATATTAGTCAGGACTGAGACTGCGATTAGGAATGGTTCTGATACTGCCAGGCCAAAGTCAGATGTTGCAGATAAGGATGAGAAACATCAGAAGCAGTCTCGTTATTTGAGACTTAATACGATAAGCGCATACGTAGACGATAAAAAATGCCTCTCGATACAGAGGCAAGTGAAAAAAGCTCAGCAACTAGCTAACCTCGCTCAAGAAAAGGCAGCAAAGGCCATGGATAGCTATTTCGAATCGTGCGGGAAACCCGTTGGCTCAGATTTTGACCATTAAATAATTCACTTTCAATACATCAATCCATCACATCTGAAAATTGTAAATACTACCAAACCTGTGTGATAAAGGATTTCAAAACTACTTTTTTGTAAATAGTTATTCATTCTTCGTCGCACGAATTCTTACATAGAAGTACTTAAGTGTTTCCTCGCGCGAAGCTTCTACTTTGACTTCTGCTGAAAACATTACTGGTGTGAAATCAATCTCCGCATAATGAGCTGTGATCACGTCAACACAATGAAGGAAGGAGAGGCGGGAGGGAATTAGTGGAAAACAGATACTCAGGGAATCAGGAGGATTGAGAGAATTCTATTTGCAGTCGTAACCACGCCACATTTGCGAAAGATACTACGCTCGTATGTATGATTAGCGCGTTATTATGATGCATGGTACGATGAAAGGGGATATCTCCAACAAATGTAAAAACATACTACAAATCTTCCTGATAATAAAACGAGTGTAAACCATGTGTTCATCTTGAAAATAAACGTATGCATTAGGATTTCTAACCTCTTCCGTAAGGTCTGACTTCTCACTGTTCCCATTCTCATTTTTTCTACGAAATCAGTTGCTTCCTTTTATTAAAGACTATTTTTCATGTCGATATAATATCAGTAGCAGTTGGTAATAAACTCTGGAAGAAGCTTTTACTGATTCGAGTTTAGCTTGGTAATTATTTCCTTTCATCAGAAACTTCAAGATTTCCTGAAAAATTATTGCTCAATTGTACGTTAGTCGATCATTGTGAGTCCAATAGAGAAACGCAAGTTTTGTTATACTTGACGCTGATACATCAAGGTTGGACATTGATGCATTGCATAAAAAATGTACAGTGCTTGAAACCCATGTTTGAATATAATCACATAATAAAAAATATAATCATTGTTAGCTGGCGTAACAGAACGTGGAAAAAACGCGACCATTTTGCAACTTCAGACTGACTACGAAGAGGTGGAGTTGACGAAATATGACGAATATCTTTTGCTTCATCATAGTTCACTGGATTTCAGATAATCTTCTAAGAATTTTGAAAGATGAACATTTTTTAGTCACGCTTTCGAATTCATTTCGAAACCCACTATCAGCCTGTTACAGTCAAAACACGTGTTCCCTATCTAAAATCACTAAGTATAGAAAAAAAAAAAATCTCAAAATTGATGCAATCCACAAATCAACGCATTTCAGTATTATTATCCCCATATCGTAATCCTTTAAACTTTTTTCTCGTACCTCTACTAGTTTCCGAGATAACCGCCTGGGGCGATTGAAAAGAACCACCCTGTATACCCACTTCCGGTAGGTGGTTGGGTTGCGCAGACTCCGACTGTACATGAACTACACAGAAAGGACTATAGAAATCGAATGAACACGTTTGCGCTAATTCGTCCGATGCTGTCCACCATTACGAAGCTTATTTGGAATCGGAAAATGGAAAGGTTCGACTGCACACGTGACTAGAGCATTCAGTGAATTCTCCGAGTCATATCACCAAATATATGATGCACCAAAGAGTTTCGAGAAAAAGTTTTTAATTGATATAAATGAGTCCAAGAATCGCAAATGGAAGCCACAAAGTCTGGAAATTCTCATGGAAAAAAATCCTCAACTTTTGAGTATGAATTTGGACCCTTAACTTTTTTTTTTATTATGGGATTTTAGCGTTGTGGGTGGAAATCTACACCCAAGTTGATGGGTTTTTTTTGTGATGGTACCTACGGCTGGTACTTCATAAAGGATTGCACTGGCCATTAAAGAATTGTTGCAGACTCCAAGAGAAGATTACGAGAAGCTTAGAAAGTACAACAAATCTTCTTTAACAATATTTACTACATTACAGATAAATAAACCAGTATTTATGTATATAATGGATTGTCCTAGACAATTTGAAACGCACCTTGTTCAAATGGATTCCAATGAAACTGAATTTTTCCGTTTGTATGTAAACACAAGGAGAAGATGATGTTATTAGTTGATCGCAACCACATTGGAGGCATCCAATCGGATATAATGATGATCGTGATTATCACGTTGACTAGGTTTTAAAAAATTCTCGCTTCGTCGTCTATGTAAACAAACAATTTCAATCAGGCTACCGCAGTAACTTGTAGGAGTTGGAATTGATTTATTTCTGTTTAATATCGAATAAACAATATTTGAGAATTGAAACCGTGCTTATTTGATTACCCAAAATCATTTAGAAACGGCTAAATTCTGAAACGTATAAAATATTATTTTGCGTTCCTGACAGTGGGAAAAAGGCTAAAATTATACCAAAAGCTAAAATAATTCTGAGGAAATGAAAATTTCCAATCTCTATTCGAATAAAAAATCTTTCAACGAATTCCAAAAAAGCAGCGTCGTCGTTAATTGAAGCTCGCGCGTTCCAGACAAATCAATTTGCGAGAGTGATATTATGCAATATTATTTTCATTAGTGTGCTCCGGATTTTCCTCTCTCCACCGAACCTGCCATTCATCATTTAGAAGTACTCAATTAATTTTTTTCGGCTTTCGGTGTTATATAGGACCGGCTTTCACCCGATCAAATATGATGTTTTCATTCGTGGTAAAAGCGATTCGTGAAATAATTTTCGTAATGGTTCGTCCCCGACACAACAGAGCGCGATCGTACAAATGCTATGAAAACATACGTACAGAGAGTGAGAGGGTGATGAAGAGAATAAGAGAAAGAGAAAGAGAGAAAGAGAGAGAATCGAGAAAATTCACGGTAAAATAGGAGGAAAGAAATTTGCCAACCGCGTAGTCGTTACCGCATCATTTGTATGTTGTACGTAAAATACTGCGAATGTAGATTTATTAGCGAGGGGAAAAAGGTACAGATAGGTATGCAGGTAGATTTAAAGCACAGAAATATGTAAAGATTAATGCAATTTATACACAAGCAATATTAAACCAGCGCAATTATTGATAATTAAATCATCCGCAAGTCCTTGAGGGAATAAAAACGATAATTAAAACACTACTGCGTATATATATATATATATTGGAAGATATGGGTATACTATGTGGGTATGTGTGTATATATATGGTTCATTCCATGTTAAATTTACCTATGTTTTCCCTCACCATTTTCGATTCGTTACGCAATTTTTTATACGATTCTCCCATCTGAAAAAGGCGCTCCAGAATTTTTTCAAATTTTTTTCGTCAACCGTTTTTTTGTTTTAAATATTATTCGAACCCATTTCGAAAACGGGTTATTTAAAATCTGAAAAAATTCTCAAAAATCTAGACACCTGGCCGATAATGAGCCGATTTTTTCTTCTGTTTTTTTTTTTTTTTTTCAGCACTTTAAACATTTTCAACAAACGAAACTCTGTCTTGCAATGTTAAAAGTGCTAAAAAAAAAATATAAAAAAAACAGACCATCATGGTCCAGCTGTCGAAATGATCGAAATGAAAAACTCGATTTTTGAAAATTTTTTAAGATGTTTCATAACGTTGCAAGATGACGTTTTGTTTTTTTGGAAATGTTTAAAGTGCAAAAAAAAAAAAAAAAAAAAATAGAAGAAAAAATCTATTTTTAGATTTTTATAGAAATTTCTTTTTTTTTTTTCTTACAGAAATTTATAACGAAATTATCCGTGGTAATATTTTCAACTGTCAAAATATTGCGAGGATGAAGTTGGTAATGTTATTGTAACGACGCGTGTTTATAAAAAGCATCGTTATTTCGCGCCGTTAGGTTTCTCTGAAATTTATTAAAGTCCATACAAACAAAAACATATACTCATAACTTGAAAAGCCAACTTCTCGAAAGTCATTCCAAACTTCTACACAATAACTAACTTCTCTCTGATGTTTCGTTACGTTCAACGTAACCTCACTTCGACCTCGTAAAAATTTTTTGCAAAAAATATTTTAGATTCAGAAGACAAACGAACTAAAATATGTTCAAAACATTGACGAAAAGTAAAAAAAAAAACAAAAAAAAACTATTAATATCTACAAAATTCCGATCCTTTCGTTAATTTTTTAAATTTGCTTCTTTATTATAATCAAGTTTTCGGTTGTGTAAAATTTTTTCGCACCACCTGAATATCTTGGTAAACGGTATGAAAATATTTGGCGCAGACTATACTAAAAAATGAGAACGGAAAAAACAAAAACAAAAAAAAAAAAAAAAAACCGACCAAATCGTTTTTCTTCTCCGAAACGGTAACAGCTGTACCTGCGAAATGAAATTTAGCGAAGGGTTCGGGCAAAGCTCGGCTAATAGCAGTCGTATGGGGAAATGTAACCAACTACTGCATCCCATGGCATGCATTTGCTGAGTGCACATAGAGTGCAGAGGGCATGGGGCGCAGTGTCACACGCCCACGTGGTGCGAGACCGATAAATAATAACGCGCCATTTAAAGCTCGACCCGGATTACACGTGTACCTAGGAACACGTGTGTGTGTGTGTGTGTGTGTGTGTGTGTGTGTGTGTGTGTGTGTGTGTGTGTGTGTACATATATTTATACACAGGCACACAGCATAAACACATATGTAGAGCCGCAACCCCCAGACGCCGTATGGAACGATTTACTACGTACATACCCGGCGTTCCCAGCCGGATGTACCGGATGCCCAACTTCCAGTTAAAACGGAACGATTTTCTCCATGTACTCGAACGATATGTATATACGTTAGGTTGTATTAAAAAATTGATTTTTTTTTTAAAATTATTTTTCACTTTTTTCTTTTGAAGTTATACCAAAAATATTGTACCAAATGTCGAAAAAACAATGCTGTCCAATTTTCAGCTCTTAATATTCATATTTATAGGTGCTTTATCGCGATTTTCTATTTTTTTTTATAAGAATCAGATGGAAAAAATGGTTTTTGCTACTTTTGACTTTCATAATTAGCTAACGACGCGTTGTAAAGAAAATTTGCATATGTATTTTTGCAGGGAGTTTAATTCTCTATGAAAAATGTCTTTTCTCTTTTTACGATAAAACTACTCTGTCAGAAGTTATTTGAGGTTATTTGTTGATTTTTTTACCTTGAATAACTGTTGGAAGATTAGATTTATAAAAAAATAACGTACAACAGATGTATTACTGATTGTTGCATCAATTTATGCGACACGATAAATTTGAAAGCCCAAGAATTACGATTTTTCCCCTGTGAAAATTAAAAACTTAGGTTATCTGGTGATAAAATGGCGCCGATAACCAAGCTCTGACGTCACGAGGACACTTTTGAATATTCCACTAGCTAATATTTTCGAATTCTTATTGTAGCCAAATTATTAAACAAAGCCATATGCTCTTGGGGACTTTTTTGTAGAGCTCGTCGAGATCTTGAAAACTTTTGAAAAAATTGTAAACATTGAGATTCAATTATCGAGACGTGCTCAAGAATTGGATTTTAAATCACAGAATCAGTGTGAATTTTATCAGATCTTCCGAAAAATTGTGTCTTCAAAACTGGCTTTATGATTTTTTTTTTAATCTCTTCAGTGGCTGACGATATCTGAAAAATTTCTCGCGACCCTTTTGGGTTGATTCGAACATTACACTAAAAAATAATCAAAATCGAAATTTCACGTGGAATGCCCCATATACATATAGAGAGCAGAAGTGAAGATAGAGAAGAGAAGTGAAAAAGAAGAAGAAGAAGAAGAAGAAGCAGAAGAGATACATTATCAGATTCTCGTTATTTATTTATTCATTTTTTTGCCAATCTTGTTCGAATACAATTCCTTTGTCTTCTACCTTTTTTCTTTCTTTCTTTCTTTCTTTCTTTCTTTCATTTCGTCTCGTATCTTTCTGCGAATGTGTAGAATATATAACATATTGCATAGATTATTTTATCATATTACGACGTATAAAACGCTTTTCGCAATTAACGCTTTACGTCCAACACTTTGTTGGTGCAGCAACAATGACATGCTTTGGCAAAAGACGTTTCGATGTGTATAGTGCGTGAAATAAATACATATATTATATATACACACATACATTTAACGCTAATTTGTAGCGGCTAAAGAAAATTCTATTCTTCACCCCTGATACCGGAAGTAACCATCATGGTCTTTAGGGGATAATATGAATTTCTTATGTAACATACACACACACACATGCATATATACATTAGGGTGGTCCTTATTTAGGGTGTTGACGAATTTTTGCCGCCCCCTTGCCCAAATAATCTTCAGATAATTAGAAAACAATTAACTAATTTTTTCAGATTTTCATCTCAATTCTAAGATAATTCGTTTTGTGGTCGAACTTCGAAATCTGACTTTTTTTGCATTTAGAGGCAGTGAAATTCGTCTAGATTTGCTGGTATCGTGATGTAAATTTTTTTTTACAGATAGTAGCACTACTGCCCACTAAAAATTCGTAGTTACAAATTTTCTTAAATATTATTACTCTTGCAACAAAATATATACGAAGGAAACAAGTTTTTCCCAGGTTATTTCCATAAGAAACTGCGATCACAAAGCAGACTATTCCAGAGTTGAGATAAAAATCTGAAAAAATCAGGCAATTGTTTTCGAGTTATTTGAAGTTGATTTGGGAGATGGGGCGGCAAAAATTAGTCACCACCTTAAATAAGGACCACCCTAATATACATATACATATACATAGCACTTATGTTTATGTACACAATCCCGTGTCCCTGTATCCGCATATATATGATATATACCTGGTGACCCGTTTAATTTTTTATCTGCAAAGAATTACCCAATTCGAAAGTAGGTTTCTTTCTTCGCGTATCGATAGTTTTTATTTATCGATCATTTCCAAATATTATACAATTCGATAAGAATAAGAGTTTTATTTCGTTGCAAAAAATTATAGAATTGGGTAATTATTATTGACTGCTATTTTTTTTTTTTTTTTTTTTTTTCTTGAATAATTATAGTACCTTTGCGCGATACTGTTTTGATGAAAAAAGAAAAAAAAAAAAAAACTGCAAACTCGTCGCATAGACGTGAGACCAATTGAATTATAAAATACAATATTTACGAATAAAGTATCGACGTACAATTTTAGATTAACAAGACTTAATCAATGAAATTCTACTTTTGATAAATGATGATCTTATCGAGACAAAGAATGAAGAAATTTAGAATGAAAACCTTGACACCGTGTAGATGCGCAAGGGTGGTCCGATCACGGTGGATAAAAAAATAAGTGGCAACAAAATACTGGTAAAGAAAATCACAACAATCGTCGAAGTATATATATAGAAAGAAAAGAAAGAGAGAGAGAGCAAGAGCAAGAGAGAGTGAAAGGAGTCCTGGTAAGACGCTGAAGCTTTGAGGCACCTCGTGTATTGCAGAGAGAATGGAAACACCTTGGGTGTTAAAAACGGATCCTGAGAGAGGAGTGAAAAAAAGGGGCGAAGCTTGTGCTTCTTGTCAACCTGGCTTTATAAGGTATAAGAAGTACTTATGTACATAGTATCCAGTAAAAAATCCATAACAAATTCAAAGGACATTTCCAGGTTATTCAAAAGGACATTGAGGAGAAAAAAAAATAAATATATATACGAAAATGATGATTGTCAAGTGCATTTAATTTTTTTTTTTTAAACGTAAATGCAAAAAAAAAAAAACAAATTTCCTGGACTTTTCAAGGAGAAGCAAAATTCCAGGACATTTCCAGGACCTCGAGGACTTCCAGGACTATTCGACGCCATGTTATACTGCCTATAATAACGCAGTGCATGGATATGAAAGTGTAACACGAGTCGAAAAAGCTCTATTTACTTAGGTGCATGATGCAAGCACACGATATTCTCTTCAACCCCTGCATCAGTGCTATATATACTTCGATCTCGGATTACCCCCGCAGGATATGCAGCTGCTGATTCGGACCACCCCTTAACTTAATTCCAGGCTCTGTAATCGATGGGCTCATCGTCACATCGAGTGTAAGAACTCTTCATCCTCGAGAAGTTTGGAACCAATGAGGAATCGAATCGATACGAATGAAGGTTCAACCCTAAGGATCTTTTTTACCGATTGAATGGTAGTACAGCTTGTAAGTAAAAATAAACAAATCATCCCCATGGCCGACTTCAAATACCAGAGTATTTCATAAAATAGTCTCGTGAATCAGAAAATGTGACTGATGTAACACGAAGTTCTTTAAATACATACTTTTGATACTTGGTAAGGATTTTTTGTATCGCAAAAACTGATTTTTAAACCTTGTTTCGACGAAAGAGAAGAAATTTAATGAGACTGAAGTTAGTAACGTTGATGTATCGAAATGTTGAAACAAAAATTACACTTTTGGACCTTTAGAATACCTGAGGAAATTCAATTTACAGAATCTAAGTTTATCGATGCTGTATTAACGGTTTGCTAAGTTTAAAGTAATCCTAAATTAACTTCAGTCTAATGAAATTTATGAACTTATCAGCCCGATTTAAAAGAGTACGAAAACTATGCCGAAAAGGAATGAGGTTGAAATTAGAATGAATATTTAGGTGAAAACAGTTCTTCCGCAACTTGAGGATTATCTAAAATTGAATAAACCTTAACGATCTCTATCGAAATCGTTCTAAAATGTGAAAAGCGATGATTTTTCCCCAACGTTTCATCGCGTCAACGTTGCTAACTTCAACCTCGCGAAAAGGGTATCTTTTGCTCACCCGACGAAGGATTTCTGTAATCGGAAGAGACGGAGAAGGAGACGAAGAGCGAAAGTGAGGGAGGAAATTTACTGTTCGAGCTAGCAAGCAATCAACTCAGTTAAGTGGTCGGGAGAAGAAAGTTAAGGAAGATTCGAGTTTTCCGATTCAAGGTAGATGTACACCTTGTACATAGATAGACACGTACACACACACACACGCACGGACAGGCCTTTGCATCTGTCGCAGCAGTTCGATGTAGTACCTATAACAGGTAAACGAAAAAGGTCCCCGAAAAGCAATTTACGATATTCGTCGATAGAAACGCGATGCGATGATCGCGGGTGAAAAACCGTCCGTTTCTCTTTCCAGAGTCGGTAGATTTTCTTAAATGACAATCTAATGGAGCTGACGATGGTAACTGCACAGCGACGGAGGAAAGGGGGGCGAACGAAAGAAAAGGGACCGACGAAGAGGGCTGAACAGACACGCCGAGAGACGGCGATAAAGGAAGATAGCGAAAGGAGGGAAAAAATAGAAGGAGAGAGAGACAGATGAAGAGGGACGTACACATAATTCAACTCGATTTACACGCCTCCTGCAGTATACCTACCTACCAACCTTCTAGACTATGCCGACAACTTCAAGGGTCTTCAAAAATTTCTCTCATCGCTGTTAAGATTTTCATTTTTTCTATTTATTTATTTATTTATTTATTTATTTTTTGCTTTTCTTTGTATTTATTTCACGTTCAATATTTACAAAATAGAAAACAAGACGAGAGGGAAAATTTTCTTCAAGTATAATCGGAGTTTGGAGGACAGTTTTTTGAATTATAATTAGGAAAAATATATTCATATTTCGAACACTCTGAACTACCTCAGTACCGTTACTATAAAATTTGAAATTGAAATCTTTTCTCCTCAACGTTTTGTTCCGCTAATGTTACTAACCCGAGTCTCTTATTAAGATGTTGACTTTCGTAAAAATATATGAGACTGAAGTTAGCAGCTAGTAACGTGAACGTAACGGAATATTTGGGGGGGATTGCTGTTTCTCGATTTAGTAGTGACTCAGGTAATTGAGTGTTTAAAAAATACGAATATATTTTTCCTTATTATAATTTGCCGCGGATCGTGAGTACTTAAATTCTTGGTATAAAATAGGGGAGCAAAATTTTTTTGCCAAAACTTGAATCATCACAATAAAGTTACTAACTTCAGCCTCATGAAATGAGATGTGTATATTGATATAGGTTATACACGAAGCTTGAAATAAAAGTGATGAAAGAAACGATTTCGTGGTTATAAATTAGAGCGAATTGTGTCGACGAGGACCACACGGGTCGCTCAATCCTGGGTATTTAGAATGACTGAGACCGCGTTCTTGAACATCATACTTATGTAGGCCCGCATTAATTAGTTACAATTAAAAGCAGCCCTTAAATTGCGGGCAACGCGCAAGGGACAGAGGGCGTGTTCTTATTAATAGCACCACTCAACTTGCACGGCTATAACTTAAGTATGCATGATGTACTACATGCATACACCAACGTCTATGTTCCGGGTTGAAAAACTGTTTTTATATTACGATATGTATCCGCAGGTTGAAAATTTTCATCGTATTGAAGTTAGTAACGTTATCCCGACGATTCATGCTGAGGAAAAACCGTCATTTCGCCATTTTGGGATTTTTTGAAATTCAGTAGACCGTAATAAAACAAAAGAAAATCACATTTAAGAATCTTAGTTCCTTGAAAATCATAGTAAAATTAAAAAAATAATGATTTTTTATCAATGTTTCGTTACGATAACGTTACTAACCTCAACCTCGTGAAGTTTGCGGATTTTCAAAGTATTTAATGAGTATATGTTACGAGTTTGAAGTGAGTTTTCTTAATTTTATAATGATTCTTAAGGAACTAAGATTTCGAGATATGAGTATGTTTTGTTTCATTACGGTTAACTGAATTTCAGTCAATTCCAAAATGGCGAAATAACTGTTTTTCCTCAGCGAGAATCGTTACGATAACGTTACTAACCTCAATATGATTATATTTTCAAGACCAGAAAGTGCCCGATGAGAAGTTCGATCATCGACTAATAATTCTCCCCTTCCAACCATTTGGGTTAAAACGTTTAAATCATACTTATAGCGCATAAGGTTGAAGTTAGTAACGTAATTTTAACGATGCATGTTTATGAAAATCGTTATTTCGCAACTTTAGGATTGTCTGAAATTCAGCTAGTAAATCATAACAAAGACAATACGTTCATATTTGGAAAAACAATCTCCTTGAAACTCCCTCTAAAATTGTTCAACGATTTGTTCCATGATTTATCGTTAAGTTAACGCTACTAAGTTCAGCTTTGTTATAGCGCGATGTTTGTGTTCTACATGCAGTGTTATCGTAGGTGTTGAAATTTCTGAAAACATTACCGCACCTCCGTTGTTTTCTAACGGATATTAACGACCGTCCGTACACGTAGTCGATATATCGGCGTTCGATTTCCAGTGAAAAAAAAAGAGAAAAAAAGGGGGGGAGGAGGGAGGCTAGGCTGACTGTACGCGTACATGCATTTACATCTCGTTATTTCTGCTTAATCCAGTATTAAAATAATAATAGCAATGAGCGAGAATCGTAAGAGGTGTAGGTATAGAACAAGACGTGGGAGTGAGAAGTCGTGCAGCACTGGCGAGGCACCATAATCAGCACCGTCAGAAGCAGGAGCGTGAGACAGATATCGGGGGAAGAGGAATGGGAATGGGAAAGGGAAAGGGAGATCAGGGAGAAGGAGAAGGTGACGTGAATGAGTAGGTGCAGATGAGAGCGAGAAGGACCACGAAAAAAAAACGAAGAAGAATCGCTAACAGAGAAAGAGAGAGAAAAAGAGAGATAGAGAGAGATAAACTCACCTTTAAAATGACAAAGTCCATGACTTTCGGGCTGCCCTCCTTCTTCTTCTTCCTCTTTTTCTTCTTCTTCTTCTTCTTCTTCTTCTTCTTAGCAGTAGTGGTACCGCACTTCTCTTCAGCAAAACCTCGTCAGGTTTTGGTAAACTCGACGGAAGATATAAGTATCCCAAAACGAAACGCACAATGTGTTTACATACAACTACAGGCTTGTTGCTCCTCGATTATGTGACGCGTAACGAAACGGCGAACCGAGATCGACGATGAGTAGTTCTACAGTTCCCGCAGTGTTCTCAAAACCGAACTAGGAAAGAAACTGACTCGAAGAAGAGGAACTAACTATATATATATATATATATATAATAATTAATACCTAAGTGAAACAAGAATCAAAGTTAACCCGTCGAATAGTAATAATAATAATCGTTGTTGTTCAAGACCCGCACACTGTCTCCACTTTCAGCGCAAGTTCACGACTTTCGTAAAGCATGTTCGGATCCGGTACACCGGTTCCATGACCCTCATCTCGACGACTCGTCACGTGCGATGATATATTCGAATTATTTCCTCGGCCCGGGGCTTCGGTGATGCCCTAACCGAGATCGGCAGACGCGGGTTCCAGGCATGCAGCTGCCGGCCGGAATCGGGTAAACAGCGAGGACGAGGGCCAATCGGATGCCCGAGCTCGTGCCGCTGGAGCTCCTCACTCGGCGGCAGCTCGGCGTCGACTAACGCGAGTCGGTGGCGTCCGGAGTGCCAGAGAGCTCTGGCTCTGAGTGACTCCGATAGGCAAGAACCACGGCCGCCAGCCACCAGCCACCAGCGGCACCGGCAACACCACCAGCACCAGCACCAGCACCAGCACCAGCACCAGCACCAGAGGCAACGGCAACGAGAAACGAGGCAACGACCACACCGAGCGCGGAGAACAGTCGAAGACCTTTGCGACCCTCCGTCCCGTCCTCTCCTCGCTGAGTCCCGCTGCGTTCCGGAGGCTCCTGTATAATCCAACCCACCTGTCTTGGTGTTGGTGACGCCCGTTGGTGCACCGATGAACGATGTGCAACCGTCTGCCTGCCCCCACTTATACACCTATGCATCTCAGACTGCACGCTGCATCAGCATGCTGCTGCACTTCGGAGAGACGCGGACCATGCAGGCGAGAACGAGAGAGAAAGAGATAAAGGGAGGGAGGGAGGGAGGGGAAAGTGTGGGACTCGCTTCGCTACGCACGACGCAATTCTGATGGATGCTTTCGTGACAAAACATATTGCACTGCAGGACTTCGTTAAATCGCGAGAGGTTGGACGAAAATTGTACATTTCATTGGTGGCTTGATGGGGACTAAAGATGACGAAAAATTATCGATTTTAGACTAAATCGATCATGTTTTATCGATTTATCGAGTATAATCGGTTATTCTTCAAAATCGATTAATCGAACGACACGATTATTTTTCTTGCGTGATCGATTCGTGCTTTTTACTCATGTGAACGACGCGATACGATATCAATTTGTGTGATTGAAGTGAGAATTATTATCATTGTTTCACTTACTAAGTACCCGTTTGAGATAATATTAAGTGGAAGATGAACGGATATTTTTACTTGATTTTGAAAAATATTTTTAATGAAAGTATAAATTTTCAAAAACACTTTTCCGCTATTAAGACTACGGACTGAAATTTACGAAATTTTGATTTCAAACGCACCGCTTTAAGAAAATACAAAGTGATCGATTAATCGATTCATTTTTACCGATTCGATAGAGTCTTGATCGATTATTTTTTTTCGACTCGATTAATCGGTGCATCAATTATTTTCAGCTTACTAGCCGTCGCTTAAATATCGGACGTGTCTCAGAATTTTAGTTCTCACTGATTTTAAAAAAAATTTCGATGCTGATCAGCTTAGAAATTCCGATCAAGTTTCGATAATACGACAAAAACTGTATCACGCATTTGAAACAAATTCCAATAAAATTTCAGCTTCAATATTTGTAACATCCGTTGCAAACGTAATGATTTATTAATCATCGTTTACATTGATTAATAATTAATAAATATATGTATTCTGCGATACAATATTGCTGTTCTATCTATTCAGCCGTTGTTTTGCTTCTTGATTTCTCTTATTCGGTATGAAATCATTTATCAGTGTATAATTGAATTGGGATCGTACAAATTATTAAAAATGATTGTTGGGCATTGAAATTTCTTGTTTAATTTCCCCGTCGGTTAGATATTGGCCTTCTCGCTATCGGATGCGAGCGTCTAAAATATCTGGCACCGCAGTCTAATATACTTTGCAGAGTTTCAGGAACGCGAGACGGGGATTGATGGTGGCGTGACCGTATGGTTTCGGGTATATTACCGTGATTAATTGTCGAGGGTTACGTTTCACCAAGTACGGTGTATTAATTGATCGCGAAATCTGAATCCTGCGGTAGGCGCAAGCTGTGAAGAATCCATCCGCTCCATCAACCGGGTTTCTGAACACTCAGTCTCTCGAAAAAAAAACATAATTTTTCGATCAGCCCGTTAGACGATCAATTATTCAATTATACCTGGCGAATCGGCAAGACGGTGAAATTTTACAACAAAAGTATCGTCGCAGAATTCGACTAATTGTAAAGAAATTACCTCAAATTTCATGTTACAATTTCGGATAGGAAAATGAAAGCTGAATATTGCTATAAAAACATATCCGAGTGGGAAGAACCGCGGAAACAATGAAAACGCGAGGTGTGTAAACAGCAGCGAACACACGATGGATAAACAGAGCAGCTCGCATGACAGTAGGAAAGTTACATTTAATGGCAAGCCCGGCCTTTTGTCCTCCGGCTAATAGCATGATATCCATACATCACACGGTTTGAAACATTGATAACGCGTTAACCAGCATCAGTCGCGTTTTTAATTGGCATTAATATTTGACTCCCGTCAATCCGGTTTGCGAAACTACATAATCAACGCTTGAATCAGCGAGGGTGAGGAACAGAGGGAGAAGGAGGGAGAGAGAGAGAGAGAGAGAGACGTGAGCTTCGGGAGCTCGTTAAGACGTATTAAGGAGATTTGGAGCTGCGTTTAAATTGACGCCGAGCTCATTCGCCTTTGTCTGCGATCGCAGGCTTACGTCAAATGACTTGAAAGTTGCTTCTGCGACGGGGAGAAATACCTAAGAACAATATTTAAAACCCCCGCGGTTTTGTGCCTTAGTACCGTGGTATTAACAACCGGGTGCCTATTGTCGCTGGTGGGACTCGTGAAGCCCTAAAATTGGCGCTGGTTGGCACCTCGATTTAACTAAAATGATGTCGACTCTCCGGATGATGACAATTCGTTAAGGAGTTACAGGTATGTATGGGTTTTCGAGGTGACTGATTTCAGAAATAGACTTAGATCTGAGAAATTATCAATATTCGAAATGGCGACTGAAATAGTAAACGTCATCGGAATGACTCGAAAATGCACACCCAAGGGTTTCTTCGGTAAACAAATACGACTTCGAGAAACCCCGAGTAACAAATGTCAAGCAGATCAGGTCAATTTTTATATTTTCAGTCCGCCATATTGGATATACCATCTTGAATTTTTAAATTTTGGCATCGCATTGGTTTTCAACCACCCCGAAAACTCCTGGAAATAAATTTCAAGCGAATGGTATCAATTTTCACATTTTCAGTCGGCCACATTCGATATGCCCTTTTAAATTTTGAAAGTCTGATATTGGATTCGTTTTTAACGACCCCAAAAACCCCAGATTATCGACGTTCACTTTTCTAGTCCCCATAACCTTCCCAAAATTACATTTATTCTGTAAAAACAGGCATTTTCAAGACTTTGTTCATTCATAGCGCTCACCGTATTCGCAGAATCATCATAAACCCTTTCAAAACATCAACATTGACATAATAGAATTCAAATTACGTAGAAAACAAAAATGAGAGCAATATCTCAAAAATTGAATGTCAATCTTGAATAACCGATTCAAAAAAGGTGTCTCACATGTGAGACGGTGTGCCGCAAAGGGTTAAGGAGCTGCAGAAGGAAACATTCAAAAGCTCCTTAGAACAGATAATAATCTCTGTTAATCAATAACCTCGACTCCTTAGCTCATCCACAAGTTTAACCAGCATGTCTCTCCTCCCCTTTTCATCACACGTAACTTCGGCACAGAGAAACTTTCAAAGAAATTCACTTGACGCTGGTGCTGCTGCAGCGGTAGCGAGACCCTTCACCCTCTTTATCTATCGATAAGACTCGCTCGATAAGGTACGAAACGAGGGAACGATTCCAGCTACGCTTTGTACGATTTTACGAGCCGTTTCAGTGCCTATGCACTCCCGATCGTAGTAAAACTAGGAAAAAAAATTCCCCTACACCTTGTTACCACCGAGTTTTAACATCGAAACTTCTATTGATCAATTCCACATTACGACGTCGTTTCATTAGCGAACGCTTGATCCCATTTCCCCGTATCATTTCACAGCATGGACCCTTTTCTAAAGTTTCACTGACTGGACTCTCAATTTTTCAGCGATCCATCGTCGGCGCTTTTATTCTCCGGCTCGTTTTTCATCACAGTTTTTTTTTTTTTTTTTTTTTTGAAACGTATAGCAGATGATTATTGAAAATATGCGAGTGGGTTGGAAACGCGTTCAACTGCGCAATTCGGACCCAGTGGACCGACTTTAATCCCATGGTAGGTGAGACGTTATATCTATATAGACATTGTAGAAAAGCACAGATAATTAAACAGAGTTCAGTACCTGGTGGTGAGTAGGCGGTATATATTTTAGCTCGAGAAGTTCCATTGCTGTTTAATTGCCCGAGGTTTAAGTACGTTCGGAACGACGATATAAGACTTGGTAAGTCTTGAATTGATTCGAGCGCTGCAGGGGCGGTGGAGAAAACGAGCACGATGTAAAAGTTTCGAAATTCAAGTGCGTACGTTTGCCTATGTCTGCGCACTCGCAAATTGGGGTACATTTGTATTCATGGAAGTCAATTTGGGGGTCAATTTCTTTTCAGAATATTCTTCAATATACATATTGTAGTATCAAGCACACAATACTTGGAATTCTCGGCAGGCGGCAGTGTTGAACATATCCTTACGACAACGAATCGGGGATTCATAATCGAAATCTTAACAAGAAAAGTTGAATAAAAAGCCTCGTAGGAGTGGTTCGGGTGAGAGAAAAAGAATGTATAATATTATATGTATGTATATATACTCCAACCTACCTGTATACGTATATAAAGTTCAAGAGTTGTAAAGTTGAAAAAGTTCCGGAACCGTCTGCAGGTTAGCGAAGAGCCTCGTACCGCTGCTGCACGGAGACTCCCCCGTTCGTCTTTCTCTCGGTTTTTCTCCCCCTCCTTCCACTCTGGAAGTCCTGTAACCCCCGCGTTGCCCCTCCCCTACAACGTCGCACTTATAATTACCAAAGTTAATTTACGGAGCTCGATTTAATTGGTACGGTCTTGAAGGTACCTTAAATTCCGTCGTGCATGCAACGCCATTCCAGCGCGATCCTTCCGTACGAAGAGAGCGAGAGCAAAGTGCAGGGGGCACGGATTAGCAGAACCAGGACCAGGACCCGACCACCACCTCAGCATCAACCTCAACCTCGGCAAGAGACGCGTTGAAGTTCGCGCGTCTGCGTCCTCATCGCTGTAGAGGTTTCGGTTGGTAAA
Organism: Diprion similis; assembly: GCF_021155765.1. Taxonomy (NCBI): domain Eukaryota; kingdom Metazoa; phylum Arthropoda; class Insecta; order Hymenoptera; family Diprionidae; genus Diprion; species Diprion similis. Next base: position 19,765,124 of record NC_060114.1, read on the forward strand.
CCTGCGACTCATTAGATTACTCCAGGGCTGCTACCCCCGGCTCAGTTCGCGAGTTAGCGCTATCCATTGCATCCTTCCCGCTTTCAGTCCCACACCCCTTAACTCTGAAATACAGCGAAGCCGCGGCTTTTGGCGGGAGAAGGAGACGCGCCCCCACCGCGCCACGTTAATTAACTAAAACCGATCAAATTCTCCGGGTTGCCTCGCGAAGACAAACCCACGTACCCATACGCACACACACACACGCACACACCTTCGCTTCGCAACCACCAGTCGACGAAGTTTGTCCTGATCCTTCGACGCGTTGCGGCTAAACGAATCGTGCGCTCGCGTCAAAGGACATCCACCACGTCAATGACTCCTCGATCGCCAATCTCCCTATCGGGACTGTAAATCTGGAAACTCCTTTCGCCGTCCTGTCGGAGGTCGACCCTTGGATACCGGGATCAGGAGCAGTTACTCGAAAGGCTAGAAACGCCTTGAGGTCATTTTTCGAGAAGGTATCATTGGATTGGAAGCCTCATACGGATAAATGCGTTCTCCAAACACAGCATGAGAAGATACATGTGCATAACTCATTGTCAGGAGAAGCGACGCGTCTCTTGGTATTCCCGAGGAACCGAGTTGCGGTTCGGGAATATCAATGGCTGGAAACAGTAACGAGCATTGAATATGGAAATGGTCGAGGTTCAGATGTCCTTGCAGCGTCTTCTCGGCTTAAGAGGAGCGAACGTTTCCTTCGGCACCTGTACCGTGTATTTGTTTATTTTGTACATCGTACTCCATGCATCGTTATTAGCGTTGATCGTGATAGACGGAAAAGAAAATTCGTGATTACTTGACGACAGCTGACGTGTTTATCGGGCGCCAATTTCAAGCCGGGTGCTGAAAGCCACCGAAAAGTAAACCCTTCCGTAAAACCGACCGCAGGAGACAATCAGAGAGCCTACGGAACGCCACCGTCGAAGGGGAGACGCGTCCTTGTGGTGGGTTTTTTTAATTAGCGGCCTGTGATCTGCGGAGTACTTCCCCTTTTCGTTTTTGTCTGCCCAACCATCGCGACCCCCGGTTGAAGGAACAGGGTGGGATTACGCTTGTGAAGCGTTCCACGCGTTCCTTCGACGCAACGACAGCAGCCTACATCCTACTCGAGTCTTCCTCTCGCTCTTTGCCTGAAGAAATGTGTCTAGAGCTTCTTGGCTCAAGTGCATGAAGCTCTTGCTGTTAGGCGTACTTGGCTAACGTTCTGGACACGGAATGACGGAGGTAAATGTGAAGACCAACAAGAAGTGAACCCGGGTTGTTTCTCTCTCTCTCTCTCTCTCTCTCTCTCTCTCTCTCTCTTTCTCTCATCTCTTCATTTCGCGGATGAACTTGGCATTCGTTGATCCGTGAAAATGCATGTTTTCACGAAAGGTAAACGCGACAGCACCTACGGATAAGGGTGGCTAATTGGAATTGTGCCCTGGAAAAATGTTGTTCCTTATAGATATGGCGATTCTTATCAGGGGTAGAAACGCTGGGTTAGCTGGAGATAAGAGAGACACTTTCCATCAAGATTCATGGGTTAGCGCTGAAAGACGCTAAGGTAAGAGTTAATGTCGTCGCGGCATCCTCTTGAAGGCGCTGACCGAAGTAAACAGAAAATGCAGGCCATGCTGCATCACCATCTCGACGTCCAGAAGTAAGGAGTAAACAAACAGAGCTTCCTATCTACCCCCATCTTTTATTTAGTCATTACGATCCCAAAGTCACTTTCTTCCTTCCTTTGCCGCTTTTACAGCCTGTGTATGCTCTGCTCCTTCCGCGGACCAACAGAGCAACAAAAAGGCAAGTGTTGCGGCCACCTTACCCAAGCTTATCTTCAGCCTCAGCCTCGACACTTTTGCGAATCACCGAAACGGTTCCTCTTTCACAGTCTAACCACCGTTCGACTTGACGAGCTTTCCAATGTTGCGTCAATGGTCAAAACAAGTTCGAAGTTCAATTTTATCGATTATCTTATAGTCGAAGCATGGTGTACGGAAGTAAGGTTAAACAATGCACATACGCTTCAGTTGAACCAATCAGAAAACGTATCCAAGGTGACATCATATAGGCGCCAAATTCAAACGTCAACTTAACCCTTAAATATAGTTCTGTTTCATAAATCTCCGTTTCCATTACTTTTAGATCAGGTTGGCATACGAGCTCCAACTGAAATGGAACTGAACCAAATAAGAGCCAGACATTACAATTATTTCAAACAGGCTTTAATTCAGGCACGTTTTTTATTATCCTCTTTAGGAAACAAAAAAAACTTGATATTCTGTCCTTCAGCGTTCATATTATTATTTTTGCAACTTTGGACTACACAAACTGGCATTCTCAGCAAACATAATATTCGGAAATAAATAATTAACCTCAAGTAACCAATTGGCGTGGAGTGAATTGTCAAATACATAGGCGACATGTCAGATTTCTGTGACGTCATCTTGGCTGTATGTAGACTGAGCGAAAATCGGTTTCCAGTTCTGACAGACCTTACTTCCTTACATCACGAATCAAAGTATCAAACATCTGTGAAAAATCATTGAATCGTTTCGGAATTGTCTATGACTTCGAAGTCTGGGGTGCGAAAAATAATTTGTCATCGTTTAACTGGTCGTGAAAGCAGCCGTATCATGCCCGCACTAGAGGGTTGGCGTATCGTATAATACCTACTATATGCGTACGTATATTTTATCCTTTTCCGCAATAAATTAAACGAGCTAACGCGCACAGTGTACCGTGACTACGGTAACAAAAGTCTCTCCACAACATAAAAATATAAATACAATTTTTACTTTATATTATACCATCCTCATAAAGTAAATTACGTTAATATTTGTTTGAGGCTCACTCTCTGTACCGAACAATAGTCAATACAGGCCGCTGTCTGGGTGAAGGCTCTCTGAAATTACTTTCAATGCCCTGGACACATAATAGTTGGATGATACGCACAAAAGGCGCGGGCGGTGAGGGACGATGTTGAACGGAACGGAACGGAACAGACCAGAACGTAACAGAACGGCGGCTGCAGGGCGAACACGATGGCGTTTGTGACGGTGTAGATATACCTGCATCCCTGCATCCGTGCATCAGCCTTTTCAACAGTCCTTGCACAATATACATAGTAGAAAGAGAGAGAAAGGTGGTCGGGTGCAGTGTACAGAGTACCCGTGTAGGTACAAGCACACGGGAATAAATGAACAAGGTGTTTCTCGCCTTGTCAGTCGACACCGTGCGGAATGATGAGAAATTAAATGTATCCGCGGGTGGATGAGAATGCCATGCGAAGTAAAAAGAGCACGGTGAACAAGAAAGAAGTAGAAGGAGAAAGAGAAGAAGAAGAGACAGACGGGGTGGAGAGAAAAAGAAAAACTGCAGTCTTCCGCGGACAAAACTAGTGACGAGGAGAACTGCGAACTCTGAGATCGATCGCGGTGTGGTTATTTTGAGGTTACCGCTCGGTCGGTAAGGTAGGCAGCGGCGTTTCGTATGCGGCTAGTTGCCCCTTGGCGCTCCATTTCTCCGTTGAGCGAGTGGGTGGCCCGCGGCGGCCACAGGGCTCGAGCTTCTAATGCACATCCTGGAATATGATCTGTATTTCCCCCCAGTGTCAGACGCCTCCTTCTGGTCTTTGGTTACAAAGTAGACCCCCGCTTCCTACTCCCGGTTTCCCGCTTTATTTCCACCCTCTTTCCTGCGCCTATTTAACCCCCACCGACCCCAGCCATCCCTCGGATCCGAGCATCGATCATCGAATGGATTATCGACTCCGACTCGTTTCAAGACCGCAGTAAACATACAAAGCTTGTATTGCGCGTATCTCGGAAATTTCTTAAATGTAAGGAAACCTTCTTAGACTATTTTTGACGAAATTTCTGGATTACTATAAGAATACTAAAGAAAAGTTGCCGTAAGTTCTCTACGTTTTAGTTACTGGAACTGACACAGAAGGAATACTCTAAAAAATATTGTATTCATTCGTTAGTTAATTTATCAACTATATTATACGTCGATATCGTAGAACTTCATCGGAGAACAGAGAGGGCTGGGAATTTCGAAGAAGCACAGATCAAATCATCATGGCTCCGTGCATTCGTTTATATATCCGTTGAAGGGCGAAAAGGTGGGATGTCGGTATCCAGGGGATGGAATTTCATTTGAATCCACTTTGCCTCGCGTAGTGTATCTACACGTACGCGACGTCGGAGCGATTCGTGGGAACGGTGCAATATATTTTATAACAATTACACAAATATTAAATCACCGAGTTTACTCAACTGTTCATAATTGTTAAATTGGAGGCTTCCGGTGCAGCCGTGTTACGAGTTCTCGCTTTGCGCTCTACCTACTACAACCAGAAAAAAACTATGACCGATTCACGCCGAATATTTCAGGGCTTACAATGAGCATTGAATATGGTGCTATTTGTACTGGAAAAATTGTAGCTATATCAGAAATAAAATATTCTCAATTTGCGGACAAATTGTGAAATTTTGAATGAAAAATAATGATTTGTTTATAAAAGTTATATAACTAACAATAAAACCAGAGTTTCGTTAAAAATTTATGTAGTTTTCTTGGTAAAATTATCTCATTAATACCAAGACAATTATAGATAAATTAGTTTTATGCTTGATTAAGGATAAATAAATTATCGTAACAAATGATATCTTATGATACAAACATTCGAATTCTATGAACTTTTCTACCGCTGAGACCCGGTATTCATGGAAAAAAAAAATCACGATTTTCGCCCCATTTGTACAAAAATTATTCTCATACGAAAGATTATGGAACTTGAAACCGAAATAAAATACCTGATTCATGAATCTGTGCTTCAGGTACAAACAATCGTAATTAAGTAATACTTTTTTCTGGATGTAGATACGTGAGACTTGAGTGTCGTTCATACCTCTGTCGTACTACGGAATGACATTGCAACGCGATTAAGAGATCTCTGCGGAGAGAAAAAAGAATGTAATTGGGAATTGAGAGGAACAAAGGGGTGGAAAAATTCCAGTATATACTACACTCTAAATTTCCTTGCAATTCCGGTTTAGACGATTTATTGGGTTCAATTACCGCGTCGGCGACCAACGGCGCTGCCTCCGAATCTGCCGCTTCAGCCCTTCACTCGTAAATCCTGCATTTTATTTCAACTGATTATACCATGACGTTAACAACGCTTCATACACTCACTGCCATGCAATCTACGCATGCCCTACCCTTAGCCCACATACGTGTTCACCCGAGGTGGCTCGCACGCTATTAACACGTGAAAATACGGAAAACACCATGTGCACTGGCGTAGGAGAGAATTTAATTTACACTGCCCAGTTTACGACATCGTTATGAGCTAAAAATGTTCTGACAAGAAAAAAAATTGTAGTAGGATATATTCTATGGTCAATTGAACATCTGCTGCAAAAAGTTAATTTTTCTCTCTGCACTACGTTTCGGGGGTGAAAATTTACCCTCGAAATTCCGGGCAAGAGGGTTGAATTTTAGAGAGTATTCCACGGCTGCTACGCCATTGGGTGAATTAGGTATACAGAGGGATAGAATTCCGTGTGTTCACCGCTAATAGAGATCGCGTTGTCGAGTACCGAAGTTAGTGGAGTCGGTAGGTGGTGCTCGTAAAAGTGCTGATAACGGTGGTGGTGGTGTTCTAGATTCGGCACGGCGGAGCGGATTAAATGACGTTATAATGTATCACCCTCACGGATTGCTGTCTCGCGATCTTCACATTTCTATGGTAATCTTGTTCCCAGACTTTAACGTTATTAAACTCACCGCTCGCTCCCTTCGCACCCGACGGAAATTGAAATCACTGGCATACATTGCCGGTATACACGTATACACATACCTACCTGCATATTTCGCATATTATATTCACTCATAAACCAATTCCCCGTTCTTCCAACAGCCTCTGAAACAACGCTGGGTTCAAGTTCGATATTCCTATGGTCAGGGAGTTGAAAAAGAAAGAGAGAAAAAAAAAATTAGCAATAGTGTGAAAATTACGTTTGGTTTTTTTTTTAATAATTCTAGATCCTTCCTTTTACAATTTGCACTACCGAGTAACATATTCTTCCAAGCATCACTCACAATCAGTTATGAATGGCAAACGATTCATTGCTTTTATTTTGATTAAATCAAGTTTCGTTACTTCATCAATTCAATTGCTGAATCACCCGATGAAATGTAAGTGCCCTTGACTAATGACAAGTTCGACAGAAGTGCGGGCGTGTTTTGTTCGCTTTAAAGTTTGTATCGGCAAACACCCGGATCGGGTCGTCGTCGGAGTAAAACGGACACTTCAGCTTTTGACACACCTGCTGCAGAAACGAAGCGAACCAGACGGCATGAGACAAAGGAAAACGGACGGCGTGCGCTGCTATTGCTGCTTCATGTTTGGTTCATGTTTGCGCTGCGGCCGTACATGTGTACGCCGAAAGTTCATTCGTTGCATTGCTTCGGTAGTCGGGCAATACTCGCCTAGTTACGTACACTCGGTTCGGTTCGTCTGTCGCTATTTGATTCGGCGAGCCTGAAATTAGGTTGGCAACACTGACGCGCGCGCGGCGCTCGACGAACCGAAGACGCGGTGAAGTCCGGCTGGCGAGCCGTGAGCTTCACTGATTGGCTGCCTCGGCTCGCGCGCCAGTGTTGCCAACCTAATTCGAAACTCGTTCGTTATATAGTCAGCGATGGAGTAAACGCAGTCAAGTGTACCAAGCGTATTGCGCTGCCTATTTCGTCCCAGGCTGTGCAGACTTGATCGGGTATAGCCAAACTATTTACACTGCATGTGTGTATGTATATGTATATATCTACTGCAGTCGTACAGAGAGCCTCGAATCACCATTGTGAACGCGGAACACGCTTCGCCCGGGTCACGCATGGGTCGCTTTCATCATACACTCGATCTTTGACAATCATCCTATCCCATTGTACCCTACGGCTCTCTTCTCTCCTCTCTCGCCGCTACAGGCGTTGATAGAAATACAATTTCTTTCTTTTTTCCCCCGTTTTTCTTACTCATTCATATTTCATTCATATGTGGGATATTGCGTATGATATATGATACGTACGTACCTTTTATTAACACTGCAAGAAATGAGAAAAAAAAATGGCTATATACAATTTCTGCGATATGTCGAGTAATAACGTATAAACTTCAGCTCATTCGTTGAGTTTCAATCATCATAACTAAAGGTTTGCAAATCGATTGATAGCAATAGGAAAAAAAAAAAAGAAAACAGGAACAGGGAAATACAGGCCAACAGTAATAACGGACCTAATACTGCAAAAATGACTAAAAGTTATCTGGTTCACTTTAATTCAAACTATTTAATATAAGAAATACATTTCACCTTTTCGGTTTTTAATGCAAAATTGAAATAATCCGCTACATATTTTTATTCTCTGTACGCTGATTTGTTAGTCGTTTGTATTCTAAATTGATCCAGTCCTTTATCACATATAACTTCGTTAATTTTCGTTGAATTAGAATTGAATGAAAGGCGTAATGTGAGAATAATAATAATAAAAGGAAAAAAAAATAGGTGAATGGATAAATGGAACACTCGAAATTGTAATAAATTTTTTTCTTCCTTCCTTTTTGATAGGACGGTATGAATAGCGGGTAGTCGACGAGGAACGATTTGATCCCCGATACTTCGGGAATTCGGAAAAAACTTATCTAAGTCTTTGGAAGAACCGATTGAGGGGCTTATATGGCGTATTGCGTCGAGGGACAGTTGAGCGTTGATTAAAAAGGAAAAGAACAAAAGGTGGGAGAGGCGAAAGGATAAGGCCAAAGATAAAGTGGGATGAAATACTGAGGCTCATCTCGCAGTCGTCGGCATTCGTTCGAATTAACACACGCGTTACGTTAATGCTATTATTTATGCGACGCGGTGTTACGCTCAGTGTGTAATACCTACCTTTGAATTTAATCCCCATATCTCTCGCGCTTTCCGCGTTTCCCGCGCGTCGCTTTTCTCTAATCGCTGATTCCCATCAAAATTTCCTCGATTCGGCTCGATATAAATTATACCGAATCGCCGGGTAGGCGCCAGGTTTCCAAAATATATGTCACATAGACTTGCGCGCCAGGTGCGATATCTTACCCGTGCGATTCCATCTGGTCTGCAATCACCGTTCAACGATCACGAAATTCGCTGGGCCAGGTCGAAAATTGCGAGACTTTCCTCAGGCTTACAAACCTGCCGTCGCAATCAACCTATATACATATTTTATTGACATTTCTGTTTTGAATTATAGGTTAAGTTTGAATTCGGATTTCGAGAAAGTGGCGAGTGTGAAAAGTGGGGTGAAAACACATCGATATTCACGAGTTTTTTTTATTCATATCATCATATTTACAACGATTTATACTTGAAATCTTTTGTGAAATTATATACCCATACCTAACGTATTACAGGCCTAATACGACGACCGATTAAACACTTTTCAATATTGATTTATCGATACCTAGACAAGCTTCAATGGCGTTACAGATCATTCGGGAAAATTTAATATTCAATTTACCAACATCATTATTATTGCACATTTGGATTAAATATTTTTTTTTTCCGATTTAAACATATTTAAGCGGAACGTTTTGATAATATAAAAAGATTAAACACATCACGGTTTAAAAATATAAATTAAACATGCAGTTTTGGCATTAATAGAAATAAATTAACCTAAATAACAATCGAAGATACATATTTCGAAGTACAAAAAATTGAATATTGGAACGAGAAGTTCTCGAATCAGTTGATTTTACTAAAATTTCGTACTTACAATGATAGAAATCATTTCACAAATTTATGCCTGATCGATTCATCGCTGGAATGAACGGCGTACATATAATTTAAACGACGTATAAAAATGTACAATAAATCGTTCATGGTGTGAAGTAGTGAATAGACGGAAAGAAAGTGAAGGGTAGAAAAAACAAACAAGACAGAAATATTGGCGACAATGAAAAGCGCTGCGGAGAGAACCGCGCGTCTAACGATACATATAATGATAACCTGACGATAGTGGGTGAAAAGAAGATGGCGAAAGAGCAGCTCGACCCTTTGAATTCAATTCCTCGAGTCATATTATTAGGTATAACGTGCTCGCGTTATAATACAAACAGCAAACACGGAAGCTGTGCAGGTTCCCCATAATTGAGTCAGACGTAAAGTAACAAAACTGAAAAGCCGTCAGCTGTATGGTTTCGAAAAAAGGTGCCATTTTACACTCGGTGAATCACGCGTAAGCACCTTGTTTAATAATTACTATGCAGATTGAGAGTCGGGTTTGATTCGCTGCTGAATGTATACGTATTGTTGCTTAACTCGAGCCCTGTCCCTATTAACGAGTTTGAGGTTATAGTAATAATATCTGAGTGGAAAATGGTGGCGCGTCGTTAGTGAAATTAAACCTTTTGACTCGTTAGCGAGGGCGCGGAATTTATCGGCGAGGTAAACGAAACGCTGAGTGAATTATGGCGCGACGCAACTGGTAGATTAAATGTCTATGTATGTATGTACATAAGGTGAGAACCCTTGAATCAATCGAAAGTGCCATATTGCAAATGTCGATTGAGAAGGAAGCGAGTAGACATTTGCAACAAGTCACGAGGTTTGATATGGCGCTAAGTTTTACCTTTTTCTTGGGTATCCACTTCCGTTTACCCCTCACATGTTTATCGTGTTCTCGAAAAGCTCCAGCATCCTCTTCATCTCCTTTCTGGAACGAAGGCGATATGATAATTCCGTGCAGACGATCATTGGAAGAGAAAAGATCTATTGAAATTTGCGCTGATGGATATATCCGCACGTATTTAATTCAACCTTTCATGCAGACATTTTTCCTTAGATACGATTCACTTGAAATTTTGCATTCGTGGGCTTTTACCAGTCTGAACTTCGAAAATTCAAAATGGCGGATCCAATATGGTGGACGTAAATTCAGAAAGTTATTTGATTTTGACAAAACTTTAAGTTAGATGGTTTTTGGGGTCACGATTACGAATCTGAACTCGAAATTCCAGAATTCAAAATAGTGGATCCAACATGGCGTACGTAAATTCAAAAAGACATTTGATTTTGACAAAACTTTATGTTACATGGTTTTTGGGGTCACTGATTACGAATCTGAACTCGAAATTTGAAAATTCGAAACGGCAGATCCAACATTTCGGACAAACAAAAGCTACAATAAGAAAAATTTAGAAAAAACTCTGTAAAATTTTTTAGTGTGTAATAAGTTTGTGTAAAAATTAGGATTAGAATTTTCATGACATATTAGCGAAAAATACTTTTTTCGTGGAATAATACTAATGTCGACCGTTTGTTTACATGTCCTATTTTTGCAATAAATAAATAATTAAATTTTATATTTCTTTTTAACTTAGAAATATTTCAGAGACCATGTGGAATCAAAAGACTCGGAAGTTGTCACCAAAAATTTAGCTTAATAACTAAAAAGCTGCAAGGAAAAAAAAAAAGTTAGGACGCTATGCGTCCCACCGTACATTGAAGGGTTAAACAGCAATTCGAAAATGAATTGGTTCGCGAAAAGCGAGAGGTGGGGGTAAAAATCAGCGAGATTCAAGCGAGGTGATTAACCGAATTGTTGACTCTTCGCAATTAACACGCTCGCGAAACGGCGCCGCCGCTTGTTGGATATTTGTTGGCGGCGTCCGTCTCTTTTTCGCGCTTTGTATTGAGCTATTTATTTGAATTGAAACGAGGTGGGCAAGGGGGAGGGAAGGGAGGGGGGGTAGGTAAAATAAGCCGAGGAATAATTAAGCGGATGCATGAGTAAAAAGTTCGGCCGTTTTCCACATACCACTTGGAACTGTTATGCATAATGAAAGATTTTTAATGCCGCTTGGCACGTCGTCTTTATACATTTTCTTTTAGCTTTGAGATTCTGTAATACCTGCGTATACATTATACACGTTGCAATTAGCGACGACGGTTGGCAAAGTCTGCATATCAAGACTGCATTAATTGTATGCAAAATTTCAAAGCGGTCGAGTTAAGGAAACCTGCAAGTGAATTAACTCCGAGGAATATACGTTTTGAGAATTATTTTCTAAAGTAGTTAATTTTTTCAGCACAAGAACCAAAGAGGAGGAATAAGGAAATTAAAAAAATTGCCGACGTGAACGAAGCTTCGGTTCTTGTGAAACTCACTTTAGTTTATTCACCTTCGGGAATTAATAATTTTAAAACAAAATCATCCAATTATTATTAGATGAGATTCGAAATTGTTCATTAATCCGATTTTAATTACCAGTTAGACTAATTTGATTTGATTAAACGAATACCGGGTGTCTTAATTATTACCAGTAAAATATTTTATCCGAACACGTTATTGTTAAGAAAATAACTTTTAAAGAAAGATTGATAAATGTTGTAAGATAAATTATTAGGTATCTATTCGATGTGCGGGTAGCAGGAATATTTTCATAACGAAATACCGGACGGTAATTTTATTTTCTTATTTGTTTATTTTCACTGTCGGCAGTTAGTTTCAACGGCGTTAATTATCAAGAGGGGAGGTGCAGTTTTAAGGTAATTGCTTGGGTAAACTTGAGATTTTTCCACCTCGCGGTATAATTTTCTGATGAATATGTATTCAAGAATCGGTACGGGAATATCTAACATTGATTCGAGAGTCCGTAGGACGCCGGCTGTGCATCCGCGGTCGAACCGAACTACCTTTTGAATAACTCATCAATTGACCCTGCACGCGCCGAGACTGCAAGCCGTTTCCATTTTTCCAAACAGCAACGAAGAGAACCGGGAGAAAACCCTGGTGAAAATCGCCTCGGTTTTAAATATCAATAGTCTCGCATTAAACGTCGGCTTAAGTAGGCTGTTAAATCGAATGAGTTCCAAAGCGAAGTGGAGAGGAAGAAAAATGTATATAGGTATATACCTGATACGTCTTCGAAACATCCGTAGGTTAAATCGAGCGTATGAAAATTCGAAAGGTGAGATGTGAAAGGAAAATGAAAAGAAATGGACATGAACCCGAGTGTATTCGACGTTATATACTACACTAGGAGTCGCGGTGTGCTCTATGGAAAACGTGCAAATGAAAGGAAGAAAAATGGCTCTCACATTCGCTCTGCCAGCTTGTATATTGGACCCATAGACTTCGATAGCTCCTCGCACTTTGCCATCAGCTGATACATCGACTTGATGTTGTGGTCTACAGCGTCGCAGGTCTTGCAGACCGCGTCTCTGTAAGTCTCTAAGCAATCGACTGTCAACGCAGACACCTGAAAAGCAAAGGAACGACTTTTGGTGAAGAGCCCGGGAAAGAGACGGTCAAAACGGAAGAGATGAGTGGAAACAAAAAAAAGAACGTTCGAATGCTTCCAGGAGTTCATTGCTATGATAAACCAGATCAATGTGAAGGTACTCGATGTGTACACCACCGATTTACTTCATTCTGTGATATGGTGTGGTACATAAAAATGGAATGCAAGTAAAGAAGTACTTTGACGCTTTCGGGTCGACAGGGTGGCGACAATTTTGTTCAAATAAAATGTCCTAACTTTTGCCTGTCAAAGAATTCAGAATTCCCTGAAGTTTTTCCACGAAACTTAGCTAATGTTGGGTAGTTTTTATGACCCTAGCTCCAGAAGTTGTTCACCTTGAACATGTAAATTTGGATCTAGAAAACACATAGCATTGCTTCGTTTCACGCAAATAATTAGAAACTGAACAATACCATTCGCGAAAGGTCGGTTAACTGAATCTACGAAGCATTATAGCTGAAGTTTGATAACGATTTATAAAAAAAGTACGTTTTTTTCTATGGTCCATCATAATTCCCTCACTTTTCCCGATAGACTAAATTCCCTGACTGTTTCAGATTTTCCTGGTTTTCCTGACCTGCCGCCACCCTAAGTGAACGAATTCTCGAAATTCAAGGGTAAAACGGTCTCTTACGCTGTGCAATATCGCGGCGAGGTTTTCCGTCAACGAGTCGACAGAGGTCGCCACCTTCCGCGCCTCCATTTCTAGCTCGTTGAGGACGTTGTGATCGAGAATGGGGAGCTGAGGTGTGAGCGCCTGCCTGTAGAGGCAAGGCGTCGAGCTCCTCGAGCCAGGAAAGGAGGGCGTCTCTCCCTTCTTGGTTACAGGACTCGAGAGTTTTATTTTGGTCTCCAAATCCTCGGCGACGAAGAGGACCATATCGCCCTCCTGAGTGACGGTGCCTTCGAGCTGGAGATAGCCGATCGCCTTGTGGTAGCTCGGCGGGTCGACATCCTCGTCGGGTTCATCGTCGTCCTCCTCGGGACTGAGCCCATCGTTTTTCAGCTCAAGACTGTCGGGCCTGAGATTGTTGGAGTCCGAATTGGCCAGGTTCTCAACCATGAATTTCCCCCCTTCCAAATCAGGGGATTCTATCAATGAACGGAGCTCCGACACTGGCGGCGACGATTGGGAATCGAATGATATTTCCGAGTATGAAGCTGTCATCTCGTGGAGCTAAGATGGCGGTGCAGAAACCAAACGACGGAAAGAAAATACAGGAAGAAAAATAGCAGGAATTTAATTTTTTTCAATCTGTCAGACTACTCGTCGTGCTCAGTTATTCATTCTAACCTTACTTTGTCCTCGTCGTAGTCGAATCCTCCCATTTTATCACCGCGGGTCGTACCATCTGCCGGAAGTCTTGCCGATCTCTCCTCGTCCTCGTTGTCCATTTTATTTTCTTTTCTTTTAATTTTCACTAGTACGCTTTTCGCACTTCTCCCCCCTCGATTCACCCTCGAAGGAAATCAGTATGGGTGTTTGCTTTTCGCTACAAAATACGTCCACTGATATCGACGTTCCACCCAGTTCACCGTTTGCTAACGAGGTTCTTCCTGCACAGCAGAGGGGGAACTACTTTACGAGTAGAGTAGCGTCGGTAAAACAGATTTCTTACTTCTCGGCTGTTGAATAATTGGCGTCCTCCGCGCATGCGCAAGGTCTCTTTGTGTGTCACCATCTTTAGATAAAGCCATGCCGTCGTTCAGCCTAGTAGCTGTGATCGAATCAGTTTGTGATGTATAAATGTGTGCGCAGGCGAATTAAATTTTAGGGAAAAGATATTTACAATCTTGACAATAGCTTGAAGGTTGGTAAACAAGACTGTGATTAATCTAAGCAAATGCGTCACTGACCCTATAATAATTGAGAAACTATTTTGTTTTCAGAAAATCTCTTACGTCAGCAGATAAGACGATAAAAATAAGTAAAGAAAATAAATATAAGGAAAAAAAAATAAAAATGGACCGGAGTGACAGTGCCTTGGGCTACATATTATCTGGTTCTATATTCTACATCTTTGGATTGAAGTGGTGTTACGAATATGCCAAATACTGGCACTGCCACCGTGATTTGGATCACGAACGAGAACCAACAAAACTCGTCAGGGTTTCTCGGAGCTGCCAGAAGCTCTTGCGACGGCATCCGCTGGAGGGAACCCTCAAGTTGTTGGCGACGGCGTTGGGTTTGGCAAGCACCCTGACGGGGAACTTTCCTAATAGTGTTGAGACAGCGTCGTCACCGAAGGTGGTGCACGCGACAATTTACCTATTCTTTGCGCTCTCAGGCCTCGTCGATGTTCTTACTTTCTACTTTCCTCACGTTGTAAGCGACGGTCTGGCCAAGATGGCGCTTGCCCAGGCCTTCTTTATCGAGGGATTTTTGTTTTTGTGGCCCAGCGAGTCCAATGACTCTATGATCGTCTTGGCTGGGATCGTCTGGACCAGCTCTTTTGCCGTCGTTCTCGAGTTGGTCTGGCCCGAGATGAAGCTCCTCAGGGCAACCTCCACTCTGCTTCATGGTGGCTGGCTCGCTCACATGGTCAGAACCAGGGTAGAAAGCAATTTTGCCACACTCGCTGAATGTATTCTTAGATCTTCGAAAAACGAGACTCTTGCTCTTTCCTTCTCCTGGCACTTTGCAGCTTCTTTTATTGTCACACTCTGCGTAGTCGCTGTCACAAGAAGTTGCGCGCCGAAACTGAGGCCTGGCGATCCTCCTGAAATTCCCATCTATGATTACTGCCATGACGTCGATCAGAGAGTTTAGTGCCAAATCTGTTTAGCCTGTGATACATGATAAGGCCAGATCATCTCGCTTTTATGGCTCCTAACTTCTTGTCTCTGTTCACAGTAACACCATTCATTAGTTATTTTATTAATGTGCCTCGTTTATTTTTGTTCTCAATGTATGAAGAAGTCTCAAGTATTTCATTCTATTTTCTCATTAATTTTTTTATTTATTCAATTTTTTATTCGTATAATGTAGATATGAATATTGTCGATTCGAGTACCAATTTGATTTACGATTAGCTATATTGATCCTTTTTACAGCAATTTGCTTTTAGTATCTAATGCTTAATGCCACATGATCAACTTGGTCCCGTCATTAACGTGCCTAAAGTAAACAATATTTTTATACAATAAATTTGTATATTATAGTAATTTTTGTGATATGACTGTATAATATACAATGACAAAATGTTATTATTCAACCAGTCGCCAACTGCCAGTGCCTCACATGATATATGTAATCATATTGGATTATAATATCGTGTAATTGAAATATTGTATAGTTTTATATGCATATAAGCGTTGTTATATTTTGTACACCGTTATCCAGATCTTGAATTTCTAGATCTGCTCTTCCAAAAATATTATCGATCTAGATGTAATTACATGTTTATGTGAATGTTCTTTACAACGATTGAAATATTGAGCCTATACGAAATCTGTAAGTCGAAACTTTCGAATAAATCTTTAAAATTGATATTTGAATGTTGAATTTGTTTCATCTACCATAAAAGTAATAGGATTATTAAGTATAAAAACAATCAGACCTAAGAAATCTCCCAGCAGTAACCCTGCCATACATTTGATTGAAATTTGAAAGTCTGCTTCGCACTAATTTCGTCACCATTATCCGTTCATTACCAACAGCGCGGGATTCTCCAAGTAGTATTTCCAGGTGTTTGAGAACTTAGCTATCGTCACACCGTCGACCACCCGATGGTCTGCGGCCCAACTGACCGACAGTATCTGGGCTGCGACTACCTTACCATCGGCGTCGAAACGAGGCAGTTTTTGCGTTTTTCCTACCGCGCCGATCACTATTTGCGGTGGTAATATCACAGGCTTTGTGTACGTCCCACCAACCTGTGGGCAACACAGGTGATTAATGAAATTGAAGATTTTCACGATTGTTCATCGTTGCTTTCTACATATTTTTCGAACTCTACTTACCACTCCGATATTGGACAAGGTGAATGTGCCACCTGCTAAGTCACTCGGTGGTATGGCGGCCCTTCTTCCCAGTTCCTGGAGCCTGTTGAGCTCCTTCGCGATGGTCATGACGTCGAGATTCTGAACGTTCTTGACGTTGGGCACGACCAGACCCTCGGGAGTATCCATGGCCACGCATATGTTGTGCCACGGTAGTACTTCGACGGTTTGAGTGTCTTCGTTCAGCCGGGCATTGAGTTCGGGAAACTTTTCAAGAGCCCTTGATATCGCCTTGATGAAGAATGGCATGTAGGTCAGAGCAACCCCTCTTTCCTTCATGGCGGCTTTGACCTCATCCCTTAACTTGACGAGTTTCGTCACGTCGCATTCGTCGCTGTAAACGAAGTGCGGTATGCTCTGAAATGAGATTCTTTACAATCTGTGCAACGAATTGTTCAACAAATTTCCCCTAAGAGACCCTTTTAGACTCTGGGTAGACTTTGGCACGCGGTATGACTCACCAGAGAGCGGGTCATCGTCGTCCACATGTACTTCGCGTACCCTTTAAGGGCAACGGTTCTAACCTCTCCTTGGACTCGGTCCGTTTTCTCCGGCTGCCTTTGCGGCTTGGTTGATATCTCAGCGTCACTGTCAGACGTCTCACTATCACCATAGGAAAGAAGGTCCTCCTTTAGTATTCTACCATTCTTACCCGTCCCGACGACGTCTTTCAACCGAATACCCTTCTCCATGGCAATTCTCCTGACAGCAGGAGTGGTGAGAACTTTTCCGATCAGGGTTTCCCGGGACGCCTCACTCCCCTGCTGCTCAGTCTTGACGCTTGTATTTTCCTTGGGGGAAATTTCAGTTACCTCCGAAACTTCTTCACTCCCATTTTCCACCTCGTCATCCAGCTCTATGTCGACCAGCGGTTGTCCGACTAAAGCAATTTCGTCTACCTTAAATCTGAGGGCCTTTATCATCCCGTCGTATCGACTGGTTATAGTGACCGACGCCTTGTCGCTTTGTACTTCGCATACTTCGTCGAATTGGCTCACTTTGTCTCCAGGTTTGACGAACCTGGGGTAAAAAAATCGTCAACCATTTGTCACCCTGTCCGTCACTGTCGTTCGACAGTTTCAAAGCGAGAAAGGTACAGGCTGTCTCAATTTGTTACGTGTAACACAAACATAGTAGATAATTAAAGTCGCACTATCAATGCTTACCATTCTTTGACCGTGACCTCACGAATTCCTTCCCCGATATCGGACAATTTGAAGGGCACTACGCGACCCTGAAGAGAAACCGAGGTCGATACGGACCTGAGGATAGCCTCGAGTTTCTTGTTCTTAGGCTGAAAAACAGCAAAAAATTTACGAATCCGAAGTACTGATTAAAGCAGTTTGAGATAAGGAAAGTAACGGCACGATTGATCACTGATAAGCAATAATACGTGTGCCATTTACCGGTAGAACCAATCTGCTAGTGGCTAGATGACGAACGAAGAACGCCATCGCGGTATTGCAACGAGCCGATCGTACAGTTCTGCAGTTACTGGCAATCAGAGCGATATTCATACCGCGTTAAACGTCGAGCGGATACGTCGATACCGAAACAAAGTGACGAGCCTTCTCCGGGTGCTCGCGTTATCGTACAACAAGCAATGGCCGCGCGTCTTACGGAATAGCATTTAATCACGAACGTCAGATTCATGCTCGGTACGATTAATTCTTACGTAACTTACTCGGTTGAGAAACAACGACTGATAAGAGCGCTGCGAAATCAAACATAACTGAGTTGCACATCGTCTTAAAGAGCTCAGGTATGTGCTTCCTTGATTCTCTTTGTTTTTTTTTTTTCATTTTTTTCAATTTGCCTTTGGACGGCGCTTTATTTTGTGCAAATATTTCGGTGTGTCGCGTGAAGATAATTGCAGCTTGGCGAATCCACCGTCAGTTTGAATTCTTCAATTCGGTATCTTTTACGCTATGATTATGACTGAGAAAAAAAATTCAACTACCACTTGATCTTGGGCTGCAGACAGTCAAGTCCCGGAAATCTGAAGAAGGCATAACTCTGGTGGGCTTAGATTCGGGCCATTGTAAATTGGCCCTGGCTGACCCTGGTTTAACTTGGTTCGGTAATTCCATAGCTACCTGCAGCTCTCGCTACTCGGTATGGAATACGTTGGTATATTCATTATTTTGGGGATTTTCCACGCAGAGTGAAATCGTGCTTTGAATACTAACAGCCACATGCCCTGTTCCACAAGTTACTGCGTGCAATTATATTTTTATCGTTGTGCCTTTTCCTTTTTTTTTTTTTTTTTTTACCACATTTGTCATTTTTCATGGGAGCGGATCGAGTAGAAGAAATTGAAGTGATTCGAGATTCGTGGTACATCGCAGCAGCTGAAAGATAATCTGAATTGTAACTTATCTTATTGTTGCTCTGATTTTTTTTTTACTTATTTTGTTTATTATTCTCACTCTTTCAACCACTTATTTCTACGGCTGGCCTTTAACGACCCTGAGGTTCCAATCCCAAGTAAATTGAATATTTAGTTTATGGAAATCGGGGCTTCAGTAAGCTGCGGTTCAACCTCAAGTGACAATTAAATTACACGCGGACTGCGCAGGCTTTGTGTTATACGTATAGGTTTCACCGTCCGAATGCATATTTCGTGCAATTCTCCCATTTCCGAGGTTCGTTCGTTACTTCGTTTGTCTCTGTACGTCTTTCAATTAGACGATGCAATTAGCGAAGCATATACATATAGCATATATGCGACACCGCTTAAACCATATATCGTTATATGGTTGAAGAAATCGATCGAATATAAGAAAATATGTATAATTTTTTATTACAATTCGTTACAATTTATTACGATACGACAAACATCAACAACTGTACATTGAGGCCAACAGAAAAAACAATAGCATAATCACTCAATCACGTATACACAACTATAAATTTATTACTCGCGATCAAAGACGTGGTGATTTCGATAAGTAACTTGAAAAATTTAATCAATTATCTTGAAACCTTTAGAAAGTGATTTTAAATCATTCATTAGATATATATTATGTATATATAACACACGTTGCGACTAGATGTGCTAATTTTTAGTAAAGACAGGTTGTTTCTTCCTCTTTCACAGAATGTTACATAGGTATATAAATATATACATATATATATCTATGTGTATACATATTCATGACATATTGTTACTATACATACGTATGTTATTATTCATAATGTGCACTTGCTACACAGAGCAGATTTTCACATGCGTGTATACATATTCCTGTCAATGCGTGGTCCACGTGTCAAAAGATGTTTTTTTTCTCCAAAAAATTTTCTTTCATTCCATAATTTAAAACAACGGTGCAAATATATATACATATATATGTACATATAATATGTTTCATTCTACACAACCCTATTCGTACAACATTAAACTGATGCATTGATTTATCTATAGACCTTTTTTCACTTCATTTTTATTGGTTTGTCAACCTATATATTTGTTCATCTCATCTTTTTATGTTTATATATTTCTGTATTTTAGGTATAGATAAACGCTTCTATAATGTGTATATAATAAATAATTATCTCAACGGTTCTTTGAATCGTCAATATATTATATCTGTTTGTACGATCACCAATTTACTAAGCGTATGATTATTATGTGTATATGTTATATTACTTTTATTACTTCTACTGTATGTGGATTTATCTAATCATTTTTTCACACGCAACACTCACGATCCACGTTCATTCCTCACGTCATTATAGCTTTGTTATGTGCGTATTCTATTTGCCAAATGCATTAAAATTATTTCAGCCTATAGATGTATTTTGTTCGGAACGTTGTACAATTTTCAGTGTTGGCCTGAGCCACACCTGGAGTATTATTATTATTATTATTTTTTTCGATATTCGGACCAGTCAGAATTACATTCTTAGTCTTGGTTTAGGCGACTGCGAGTCCCACTCACACATTCCGTCAGGACTGTTAAACGGTATACCCCTGATTCTAAAACGGCTAAGAAATGAGCAAAGATGAGGAAATGTGTGAAACAGCCCGTCCACAACACTTGGATTTATATCATTAATGGGTACGGGTGTGAAGGAGTTCACGGAATCGAATCACTGCAGTCGCATCACAGCGTTGCAGCTGAGTATTCATAGAGCATTTGTTGAACATCAGCGGGGAAAACATTCGAAATACTCGTTAAACTTCCCCGCTTTACAATCCATCACAGGCCCGCGGATATATAGCTAATAAACAGACAGTTATAGGCACTCGAACGTAGATTATTCCTGAAGTTGTGGAAGGAAACGAGCCAGTCCAGTCGAATGTAGAAAATGGAGTCATTTTGTTATCGTTTTGGCGGTCAGTTTTTCACCCTCATCAGAAAATTATATTTTATTATAAAAGACACGAACGTGCAATAGTTACAAAAAAAGGCTTAGGAATGAAGAATAACAAAAGAAACGAGTGAAAATTATCTTACCAACTAGGGCGAAGTTGGCTCAACGTAGGTGAGAAGCTCACGTTTTATTTCAACCTTGTCTTCGCCTTCTATGATGGCGTCTTCTATGATGGCGTTCGATAACTTGTTATTTAATTTCGTAACAGTAGAAATATCGAACATTCTCACATTCTCAAAACCTTTGAGCACATGGAAGAGGTAGGAAACGACCCTTGGATCTGTTCATTTTGTTGACTATCAACAGTGTAGAGTTATTGCCTAACGTATCAGTAAGGGTAAAGCGGAAGTGATTATGGCTCGTAGAAGATTTCTTAAACTGCAAGTGGTGTAATTTTTTCATAGTCAAAGACTTGAAAAAAACTTTTTGGGTAATTATTGTCGGGAAGAAACGACGTGATAGGTTAGGGGTTGTCTTCGTGAAATTTTTTGGGAGACAGGAGAATGGTGCTGTCCACAGGGTTGAAGACCATCGCCCGTTTTTGAGAGATCGGATGTGCAAAATTGAAATGTAGAAGCCTACCCGAAAAAGTAGATTTATGATGCCAATTGGTTACAATAAGGTTACTGTCCTTAAAAAGTTGATTTCGTCGTTTCGTTTAATCTCAGAAATGAACCGCAGCCTCACGTGGTACGAATTAAGAACCTTCAGCCTAGACCCAAAGTTGACCTGAAACTCCAAGAAGAAAGACTCGTTTTCGTATATTTGATTCGACCGGATCGTTTCCTTTCACAACCTCAAATTATGCCGAGGGATAAATTGAAATATGTAATAGATTATTCCTCTTTTCAAGTCGATAATCAGGACGAACGACCCTCTGATCGTGGGTGGCTAAAGCTGAGCAACTGCTTCCTCGTTGACGGATTTAAACGCAAGGACGGTACGTGTTGGAGTTTGTGGTGTGCCAACTGACGTTTGGGCTGTAGAGTTGATTGCCGACTGGAGAGGGACGTTTTCACTCGGTCCATCGCATGCGGTACCTGAAATTACGGGCTGCTGATGAGAGTGTTCGAGGGCTGCTGCTATCGGGCGATCCGTAATTTTAGGGGAGCGACAGGGTTTCCGAAAGGATGGATTCTTAGGGACGTTCAATGCGAGGTGAAAAATCGAGAAACGGTTTTGAAAAACGTTAATTTACGCACAGTCGGGTATTGATCTCGTTATGAAATGTAGGTCGGCGGCATGACAGGCATGTAGTACGGTCGACCGCAAATTGATCGACCACCAAGATAGACCAACTTCTATATCTGGTCAACAGTGTGGGTACCTGAAGGTATACGATGGAATGCAAGGTAGACAGCACAATTGGCCATCAAACGGTTACATTCAAATGCATGTATTCTCTTTGTTGATATAAAGCTTACTTTCCATTTGTTATGAAAAACTTTACCACGCACACTTTGCTGGGGCGAATAATGATAACCTGAAACTTGTGAAAAATGTCGCGAAGCCACCAATTATCAACGTGTTTCTCTAGACGACGCTGAGAACGTTGCTTTATTCTGCAATTAGTATGACGTCAAGCTGGGAAAGTTTACACATGAGGTGTCGGTCTGTCTCTCATGGCCAAGTGCCAAGTCGGTCTTTCACCGTGGTGTGCTGGAAATTGCACTTTACTGTGAAACAATCGAGGATTACATCAAACTGTGCTGAATGGCAGGATAGGGGAATCAGGAGGTGATGGGGTGGAGTGATCAAGCGGCGACGAGAATAAACGGAGGTCACTTACATTTCGTGACCGAAGACGCACCTGCACTGCTGCCCTGCTTCTTGAACGTGCTGCCACTCATGGTTACCTTTCCGCGAATATTTTTGTCCGGTTGAAATATGATGATGTAGACCTTCGGCGAGTAGAGGCAGACCAGCGCGACCGATGCACTAAGGCTGATGGCAATGCAGAGGGTGGTGATTTGGGTCTCATGGGAGTTCTCGGTCCCGAAGTAAATGGGGACGAAGGCTAGCCATATTATGCAGGTGGTGTACATCGTAAACCCTATGAACTTGCTCTCGTTAAAGTTCTCGGGTATCTTGCGGGTCTTGACCGCGTAGACAGTCGATATTACGATCAACAAGGCGTTGTAAAGCTGGGAGAATAGGAAGCTCATGTGCTGTATGTTGCATCTGATTATCACCTGCGTTCTGTCGGGTTGAAATTTCTTCGTACCCGGTGGCTCGACGATCATCCAAACCAGGGTTATGACCACTTGGAAGGCGATCAGGGCAGTGGCGATGCAGACCTGAGATGTGGGGCTTATGTACCGAGGCCTACGGGCGGACCTCGAGGCCGAGTCGAATATTCTCGCTATTCTGTTGGTCTTTGTGAGGAGGGCACCATAAACCGCACTGAAACTAACACCGACGCCGAATCGTTGGAGGACGCAGGTAACGGTGGTCGTCTTCGCCAGGAGGACGAAAGTGTTCAAGTAACATACGAGCACTCCGGCCAAAAGAATGCCGGTCAACTCCCTTCCGGAAGCCCGAACGACGGGTGTGTCTCTGTGCCGGAAGAGGAGACCCCCAACCGCGAGAGTCGTGGTGATCCCTAGACACGAGATCACCGCGGGAACAATGGCAAATGCACTGCTCCACTTAACGTAAGTTATCGGTAGCTCGTAGCAGCCCTTTTTGTCAGGGTGTGGCCAGTGGTTCTCCTCGCACTCCTTGCACGTCTTCTCGTCGAACACGTACTCGTAAGATTCGCACCGGTCGCATACCCAGCAGCACGTGTCACCCTGTTGTTTCTTTATCATCCCGGCAGCGCAGGGCAGCGAACAAGCCGAGATAGGAATTTCCGTTGCTCCCTTGGACCAGACCAGATCATCCGTGCTGATATTGAGGGACTTGTTATACCACTTTCCCACTACCTGAAGGATATCGATTTATGTATAGTTGTATACTTGTTATACGGGGGGTTGAAGGGGCCACGATACGCCCCGGCTGCACTGGTATACAATCACCGCATTTTATACTTCTTTGTACGCAAGAAAAATCTGTGTTAAGTATATCGTGGTGGGACTGGGATGTTGATCTATAATGCATCACCCGCCATGTAACATCACCGACATGTCCCCAGAGTTAGACCGTGATTCTATTGACCCTGACAACGAGGTTGACGCGGCAAAATATTGCATTTGTAAACCCATTAATCAGTCTGTCAGTGCCTGATACATATTCTACCCTCATAATTTTACAACTGTATCAGATGTCGTCGACTGTCGGCACGATTGCTTTTTCCCATTGATCCCGTTCCCCCGCGGCTGTACGTGGTAACGTTATAATTGATATCGACAGTCGTAAATATTTTAAATCACTTTCCTCTCGATCGGAAGCGTTACTAATCGATGCAAGGCTGTTGTACTTGATGAACTTGGTAATTTGTTAGGAAATTGCACTTACCCGGTAATAGTATCCGTTGGTACCATTCGGATCGACCTTGCGAAAGTTCAAAATATCGTAGCGTGGCAAGCCATCTCCGTGCTCGTCAAACTTCACCTCGCTACCGGCAGCATCTGAAAAATGAAATGCATCAGGCACTGACGTACGTAGGTACGAGCGAAGGGGAAGCGGACGGAAGGGAACGATCGAACGAACGAGTAATTGAGTAATTAACCCGAACCGCTGACAAGAAACGGCCGGCAATCAATCACTTCGGTAAAGAGCCTGCGAAAAGTGAAATGCGAAGACGGTGTCAAGGTGTGAAAGGGATTATCGAAAACTTGTCACTACATTTCACGATTCACATTGCGCTTAAGACGTAGTACTCGACTAGCTCTTCAGCAACGTCATCATGCACTACAAACCAGTGAAAGAAACATTGAGGAGATAACTCCTGTAGAATACACCCCTGTCGAAGTTGACCATAGCTGGACAGAGCCCCACGTTCCGTCCGCAGAGGTCGCTTTGCAGGTTGTGCAGCGCGTAGGCAAAGGCGTATACAGCATCGACGACGAACTGGACCTTGGACTCTTGTTCATAGCCATATGTCGGCGTGAGTTGAAACCTTGGAGAGCAGACGTTGATAGTATGGTTGGTGACCAGGGGTACGTTCTTCTGCAATGTGCAGGCGAAGGCGTCTTCCCAGTACTCGCCAAACCATGGATTCCGCCGATTCGTCTCTGGAGTGAGCGAGGCCATGTAGTCATCGAAGCCAGGCAGATTCTCGGACTGAAGTTCGACCGTGATCGCACCTTCAGCGACATCTTCAAGGCCCTCTACAAGCTTGATCTGCTTCCCCCAACCGTCGCTCGCGATCCATTGGAACGGTTGGGTCAGATTTGAGCGACGAGCAGCCTCCAATATTCGTCTGGCGTCCTCGGCTCTCGTGAAGAGAAGAACAGCTCTGGCATTGGGCTTCTTGAGGAGCTTCGCGATTATGTTGTCGAAGACCTTATCGTCCGCGGCGCTAGGCACCTTTTCGGCAGCCGCGATGCAGACGTTCCTGTCGTTCGCCTGACGCGTGAACATCTCGATTCCGTACTCGCCGTAGGAGCCCTCCGAGTAAATAGTCGAGACGTAGGACCAGTTGACGCTCTTGACCACGTCCACGAGGGCCATGGACTGGAAGGTGTCTGGTGGCACAGTGCGGGCAAAATAGTCGAACCGTGTTTTGTCACTGAGTGCATTTGCGGTCGAGGCTGGCGATATCTGAGGTATGTGAAATAGCCGCAAGAGGTTCGCCACCTGGAGTGAAACTGAGCTATACGAGCCCCCGATAACTCCATAAACAGGACCCGCGTTCGCGCTCTTGCGAACCCTCGGCGTAGAACGGTCAGCACACTCCAGGACACTTATGTCCTGATTGGACAGCGACGCTCTGACGAAGTGGAGGCTCTGATTTAGCGCGTAAGTGTCCCGGCTGCAAGTGTCCAGTATGTGAACACCCAGCGCTATTCCCGGTAGAATTTCATGCTGCCTATTTATCTGGTCAACGGCGAACAGCATCGCCTCAAGCCTCTGCACTCCTCGGTTGTAGATCTTAGGACCGCAGGACGAGCCACCTTTTTCATGAACCGGAAACAGCCCCCCAAGGACTATATCTCCCGGGATCAGGACAGCCTCACGTTCGTTCTTCCTTGTCGCCGTGACTACGTTTAGGATCAGCAACGCCAACCAGGCCAAACTTGTCCCACGGAATGGTTGCATATTGATGAAAAAGTGGTCAGGAAATGCCCGTGATTTTCTGTACCCATTAACCACTAACAGTTACATTCTCCTGCCGGTTGGTCTCCACCCCGCGGAACGAACTGAGAGCAAAACCCCATGATTCTTCTCATTTCCGGTCTTCGGTTGACCGCTAATGCTCACGTGTTCGCGGGCCCATTAGGAGCATCCCAAGTTCTGGGACGGAGTGATCGCTTGATGAGAACAACCGGCGTTTCCTGAACGGAGTTTGTCAAGACGTGGCTGCATCTTGAGATCGGAGTTTGGCGCGTTTGGTCCGACAGTTTGGAGTCTCAGTGGGTACGAAAATAAAGGCACTTAAGCCGGTACAGGGATGAAGTGGAAGCCTGTGAAGAGGATGGAGGTACACGTTAGTAGTTTTTCACGAGAATACTGCCTTCTGTAAAGAGTCCAGTACTCGAGTTTCAGCATCCATTTTCTCCACGTTCGTCAAGGAGGATCCAGACCCGGTAAGAGTTCCGAGTTCCCGACGAGTAGATCCCTTTCTTCTTTCACTCGTGCATTGCCGCTACTACTCCTACTGCCGTTGATGCTAATGCTGATGCTGCTGTGTGTTTCTCAGCAGCAGGCGCGTGTTATCGATTCAAATGTGCCCCGACGAGTTTTGCCCAAGGGAGCACGTTTCGCCTGGGAAAAGTAACACCCGAAAAATACTGGGAAAAATATTTTCTTCTCCCGACTCTGCTCCAGCGTTTTGCCCCACTCCTTCGTCAGCCCCGGAGCTTCTCACCCCGGACTTCGCCCTCACCTTCATCTTCAAGTTTTACATTCTACATCGGGAGGGGCAAATATACCAGGTACCTGTTCTAGCATCAATATTTACGGGTTTTTCCTCGGGGTAGGGAAGAGCCGCGACGATGGGTTTGCGACCGAGTATCTTGTTGCACGAATACCGAATCAATAGTTTCTCTGTATGGGTTGGTATGGTTGGGAACGTCTGTTTCGGAACCGTCTTTTTTTTACGTGTTTCCTCCTCCTCCCTCCGAGCTCAGAAAAGTAGTCGAGGTATTCCTCTCTCCATTCTTATCCACAAGAAAAGACCTACTTCAAACCCAATACGATAGAGAATCCAATCGATAGAGAGCGTCTTAGAACATCCCTTGGGACCTCGTGGCGATCCTCTCAGTTTGTTTTTCTCCGGATTAAAAAAACTCCCCCGTCTAAGCCCGCGTCACTTTCGGACATTGGAGTCTACGACCCGACCTCAGGACCACTCTATTCGATGTAGAAGCAGGTCGACACACCCTCCGGAGCAGAGTGTGCAGTTCCAGAAAATATCCCACTCGTTGCGGGTGTTAAAAAACCGAAGATTAAACTGTCTAAGAATCCCTCAAGACCGAGCCCGAGTCACATGCTCATAACGCCGCCACGACCGTCGGCGTCGCCGACAGAAATCGATAGATGCCTCGTGACAATTTATGGTACCGTCGGCTTTTCAAGATATGAAACTACGACTCCACGGAGCCCAGTGGAGAGAGCTTTCTCAGCAAGAAACACGCGCCGCGCTCCTCCTCGAGCGGATTAATTCAACGGGGTAAGAGAAGCGTCAGCTGTGCCCCTTGACTAGGGCAACCGACCACGCACTACTGCCCGACTAACCCAACATCTCCGACCATCCCCTGGATCAGACTGGAGGGGGAAATTCGCCGATCGACTCTGCGCTGTGCTTTCGTTTCTCGCAGTACACTCGCTCTGCTTGGCGAGCTTTATGTTCAGAGCTTCGCCGCGGGTTGCGCAGGGGGTTTGATGGTGCTTTCGTCAACGTGCCCGCCTCGCGACTGCTGAGCTTCGTGTTCAATCGTCCGCGAACTTTCGGAGCATTGGGGGGGGGGCTACGCAACTCTCGCCGCTCGCGCGAGGAGCTTAAACGTTCTGCGCAAAGGCCGATCACTCGGCGCCAAGCTTTTCACCCCCCTCCCCCCCCCAACCTCAACCCGCTCGGCAGCTCTACGTCGGTAACACAAACCTCAAGATATTGCGCGCGGCTCTATCCGACAGGAGCACCTAATCGAGGTGACAAGAGGCTAAATTCGTTCCGCATTTCATTTTATGAGGATAACCAGAACGACCCCCTCGATCTTTGTTCATATCCTGCCGCCACCGTAGCGTGACCTTCGATTTCTTTTGTGATGATCAAATCATTAGCCGCTGATTTTTTTTTTTTTGTACCAGCTTTAAATCGTACTCCTTGAATCAGATTTATTTCGTGAGCTCAGGTTTGTGCGATTCTCCGACGTCTGGAACTTGTTTGGACGCATTTTTTGTACTTACAAGATTGCAAGCGGGACTAATATTCGCGGAGAGAAATTAATGAGATTAACTTTTATTGTCACTACCGCTTGAAGAAATTTTTCGATAATTATTAAATACTTTGTCAACTTGCGTCAATGTTTTATAACAGTTTTAGGCTACGCAAATAAAATTCGAAAGTCTTTGTTTTCTATTTAAACCGTTTCAGATGATTTCCTACAACCGCTGCGAGACGGACAAAAATATTTTCATGGGTATTTTTAACGTCGCATTTATGCGTCACGATTTGTGCTGATGAAATGCTGTCTCGAAAATAGCTAAATGAAATTTTTATTAATACCTCGAATTGTACGCAGCGTACAATTGGGTCGATTGTAGGCCAGAAAGTAGGTATAATAACAAGGATTACTTCCGGCCGAGGTGGAGCGTGAATATTGGACAAAGTTTTATTCGGCTTAACAACTATTATCTTATCATTAAACAAATCATTGAACCGCACAGTTTCGTGCGCTTGCCAATGGCACGATCCCCGGCAACTATTGTGCGCGGCACGAATTGAATAACTTTGTGTTTTCAAGTGCGTATATACGATATATTAAATCAAAAGTAATGTAATTTTAGAAGGGGCATTTAACTACCCTCAATCACGAATGAGAGGTAAAAGTACCAAGTCGCATTATTCACTTCCCTGCGTGTGCCGTATCAATATTCAGCCGCGGTTATTAATACTAATGACTAACTTTGAATTTTTACCTGTACAGATTCGGTTGCTAGATCTGTTTGCTTTAATTAATTATCGAATTAGTTTTCTTTGCCGATATAGATGGTGAAGGACTGGCGTAACTTGAAGTTGGTTATTTTTCAAAAAACGATAGCAAAGTTTCAACTATTCGACACAATTTGCTGCTGAAATTATTCAATTGGTGTTTTTGGAGTGTTGTACGAAATTTCATGAATTTTTTAACCAAGATTAGATTACAGAGGAGCCGAAATTCGCGGCGTACATTTTGAGCTGCGATGAGAATTCCGATTCATAAATTCAGCGTTGGCACATCTCGAGTTACGATACTTGTTAGAGAAAATTTTTAGACTTTTAGATTGTTGATAAAAAATTCTTGACGACGCTTTAATCATCAACAAAATACTCTACGTATATTCCATAATTTTACTCACATTCTGAGATTGTATGTATAACGGTAAATGGGAGTGAGTGACTTGGGAATTCTTATCTTGATACACGCCTACAAGTTCGGGGCATTATTTCTTATATTCCAAAGAGAACAGGGAAATATTTTCCAGTTCCCCGAAGGTTGTTCTCCAATTTATTTTCCACAAGAAAAAGTAGAAAATTGGGCATGTAGTTTAATCAGGAAGAGGCAGACGAGCTCGGTAAGGAAAGGCAGAGAAGTCAAATTAAATAACTTTATGCTCCATTTGATTAATTAAAATGATTCTAGTTGTACGTCTCTTCGGCACTGAAACGAAGCGGCGGAGATGGGAAATCTGGAAAAAGGGGTTCCGACAACGAGTAGGAAATGACTGTAGAACGAGAACTCGGGAACAAAGGGGGCGTGAAAAAGCACGAAATAAGTATAAAAGAACAAACGAGGCCGTCACTTTTGTATTCAGCGAGAACAGCAGAAGCAGCAGCAGTAGAAGCAGCAGCAGCAGCGGTCCTGCAGATTACAGAGAGCATATGAAATACGTGAAAGGAAATAATCCAAGTGCTAAAGCCCGGCCTATATATACTTACGAAAGTACGTATACCTGTACATAGGAGGTATATGTGTACTAAATTCGCAAAGCGAAGAAAAGCGTTGATGTTTTCATCCATATTCCTTATTCTCCTTATTCTCAAACTTATTACGTTATCCACTTTCGATTTGCTCTTTTCACGCGAGACGCGAAAGGTTCCCGCCTCAGCACCGGTTGTAGGTAAGTACAGTTTCGAAAAAGTAAAGAAACAGCGAGACTTGCGTGTATATGTGTGTGTGTGTGTGTGTGTGTGTGCGCGCGAGCGTCACGACGAAGCTGAGCCAAGCCGAGTAACGAGATATTTCAGGTGACGATCGTACGGAATGAGAGACAGGGTTGGACAGGGTAGTTCAATCGGAAGCCAATTTCACAGCTGAGTACCAGCCGACAGGAAAATTGGCCGAAAGTAGCGAGACGGCGGAGATGTGTACGGGAAGTCGATGGCCCGGCGTCAGACTACCTCAGAAACAAGTCAAACCATGCTCGGAAATACGCGGACAGACCGGGAGTTGGATGTCAGAAGCCTGACACCCGTCCCAAGTGCCAACGGACCAAAACCGGAGGGGAAATCGAACGAAAATTCGTGATCGCTATTTCAAGTCGCGGTGCTGAAGGAAAAACACCACGATTCTCAAGGATTTTACGAAAACTTCGTTTCATGTTTTTGCTCACACTGAGCGCCCTATGACCTCCTGAGTAGAAGTTCGATCAGAAGAAGGTGTTCTTGATTGAGGAATACCTGGTCCAGTCCTCGTTAGGCTGATGTGATCCTGATGTGATCCTGACCAAACGTGAGACGTTGGAAGTACCACGAGCATCCACCAGACGTTATGGAAGTCGTTGGTGTTCTCATGATAAAGGTATCAGATGACTTTTAACGAAGTACCAAATATCATTTCGCAGTTTGTTACTTGTGTAGGTATCTGCCTATAGATATCAGTGGCTCATTTTTGGAAGCCTTCACTTTGCATCTATATAATACTAAATAATTTGTTACGTTATTTTAAAGATCAACAAATCTGAACAATCTTAGCCCGAGTCGACCAGGTAGGGTCTGACCATCGTAGCTGAACTCAGCCTAATCAGGGCAATCTAGAACGTAACATTTCTGATCAGGACCTGATCAGGTGGCCCGATGTGTCCCTGATGAGGCGGTAAGGCAAGCCTGATCATCGCCTTATCTGAATCTGCCTAATGAGAATTTCTACTCGGGTTTGCACTTCCTAATACCACGTGATAGTGGTTAAGGTGCATGTAGAGGTGGAGGCGGCATCTCAAGAATCAAGTCCTCTTCTTCTCAGCCCGGACCGCAAGATCACAGTTATGGAGAGCCTCTGTGCGTCCTCGAGAGATGCATTTTGCAGGCAGTACCTTCACTTACGTCGAGTGCCTGCAGGCTTCACTCCGAGAGAATTGTTGTATTTCACGCTCAGATGCGACGAGTGTGTTTACAATAAGAAGTATTTTCAAAATCCACTTACACATCTTACGTAGCGCAACGTGAAATATCGTCTGAATGGCGAGGCGTAGTAATCATTGCTATAAGTGTAAACATTTGATGCTGATCAGTATCCACCCGATGCGAAAGTCCCACAGAAATAAACTTCACGCCAAGTAACAGTGTAAATTGTTATGAAAATTTTCACGATTCTTAGCCCGGTGGGCAAAATTGTTTTATGAAATTTTCGTTTATCCACGCTTCCTTCCGTCGGTCTTATGTATTTTTGAAGAGAATACGTTGAAAGCAATTTGAATACACAGTGCTATTTGGAATGTTGAATATTTCAAACGAGCCAGAAAGAAGATAATCTTGTAGAATGTATTATTTATAAGTCCCGTTGAACGAGGATTCAATTTGACACAAAAAAAAAAAAATAATATCTGACTAGTTTAAAACCCTCCACATACGCATGGCGAATATAATTGGGAAGTTATTTTGAATGATAAATTTATCAAACCATTCAGCCTCTGTTTGTCCCGTGAGACTCTATAAAGAACCGGACGGTTATTTTTAAATGAAAATTTCACAAGAGGTTCTTCCCGAGGGAAATCTTTTTCTATTCCCAATTCAGAAGGAGAGACATAAAAAGAGAAAGAAAGAGAGAGGGAGAGAGAAAGATAGAGAAAGATAGAGGACAACCTCATCTTTTTTTCACACAGAAAAGTGAACAATTTTTTTCGTATCGCGTCCCTGGAATGCGCGTTGCCTCGCGACTACTAAAATTACGTGCTCAAAAGGGCAGCCAGATTTTAGGACCTCTTGCAATTCATCTGGTGAAGGGTGAAAGCAGAGCAAGACACAGGGATTTTCAGGGGGCTGAAGGTGAGAGATTGCCGGGGGCAAAAAAGCTGGCAGCAGGCGGCCAGTAGCGGCAAAGTTAATCGAGATTTAAATGAACGAACTTTGAGAAACTACATTATGATTTTCATTGTCTCCGTTGTCGAGGCTCAGAATTGAAATTCTTCCATTTATATAAAATTTCAAATTACCCTTTAAACTGCCATCACATAAGTCACTATATGTATTCCGAAATCATGAGCCATCTTTGTGATTATTGAACAAAGGATAACCGTAATTCTCTTAATTCCACATAATTAAGGTTGCAAAAGTCTCGTTATAACTTTAACGTTTTGACGTAACTAATCAAATAACTCTACTCCCTTCATTCTAGGATTAATTCATCCCCAGTAGATTTGAGGAAAGTATTATTACGCAACGGAGAATTAAATTTCAATAAAGTTAAAGGTAAAATAAGCAAAACCGGGAATTCATTCTTGACGTCGCTGTGCAAAACCTTACATTATCATGTCGATCTAGGTTCCAAGTTCTCTTCGTATTGATATCCCTCACGGTTACAATACCTCCCACTTTAATCTTAGTTCCAACTTTACCGTGCCGCAGCGCCTTTCTCCAGACCTGAAGCCTTCCCATCTGGCTTTAGTTGGAGGATTAGTTACCCACCGCTGTTAATAGTTCCTAAAAATAGTCTCAAACATCACCGCATCGTAGCGCTGACTCAACCTACTCACCTTTCTCTTCTACCAATTACCAACTACCAACTAACATCGCGACGATAGGCACACCGACTAATAATCACAAAACAACCAGAGTTGCATTTGCAAATAATGAATGGATATATAAGCTGCATTACATGCCAATGGTGCACTTTTTATCTAACCATACCCATTCGAATTCAACTCTCAATACAAACGCGTCTTTGAGTCGCAGGGATTGGCCAGATCTGAGTTTGGGGTCTGCGCAGTGAAGCCGTGTATAAATCGATCCTAAGAACCATAAACCGCACAGGTACTCGCGCAGTCGCTGCAAATGGCTGACGCACGAATAACAACAACAGGAGGGAGCTGCCACCGCGCCCATAGTCACAGTGTGTGAATCTTGTCATAGCCTATAAGTAAGTCTTGTTAGTTTTGTCAGTGGTCAGTGTATCATCGACAATCGACACCCGGTTCTCCGCGTTGTCTTTAAAAACAATTAGGACCGGTTCGTTCGAGTAATATGAATGAAAAATAGACGATCAACTGAACAAACTCAACTGTGAACATACCTGAATAATCAGTCACGCGGAATGAAACAATGATTGGTCTCTGGATACTGGCTTCGTTGCTTGGCGGCATCGCTCTTGCTCAGGAGGCTTACGACTACAAGGGATGTTTCCGGAACCTGGAGGCCAATCTGGACTTTCCAGTACTGGCAGTCAGTCATCCAAGCTCGCCATCCGAATGTATTCGGGAATGCGGTTCCCGATATTACATGTGAGTTGAAAACCAGGGTGGTTGTAGTAGGGTGGAAGCCCAGGACATCTGCAGACATCAAGGACAGTTCGTGGTCCGAATGAGGACTAGAAGCTTGAGGAAATCGTCTGTGAATAAATTCGATGAATCATACTCACAAGAATGTTACTCATACAGGTTTGCAGGTCTGATGAACGACCAGCAATGCTACTGTGGCAGCGAATACGGAAGAAATGGTCTTTCATCAGGGTGCACCGTCTATTGTGTAGCTGAGCCCACTGCCCTGTGCGGTTCACTTGACTCTGTAAGCGTTTACAGCACTGGGCAAAAAGGTGACAAAAAACTGTTAGGGACTTGGTAAAAAAGTATTCGTACATACTTAGTACGCTTTGTATAAAAAAATGTTGTAGAAGACTATAATTCGAACAGTTGTTGATGTTGAGTACGCATAGTAGTCAGTAACATTGAGTTATAAACTAGGACCAGGGTAGATTAGCCATTTGTGGTTACGGTATAATCCGTGGCTCTTTGATCACGCAATTCAAGGTTTAAATCCGACTGTGAACAAGTTATGGACAGAACTTGCAATACTTGGTGTTCTTCATTTTCAAAAATTGAGTGTTTGCATAGATCGAAGCACCTCTGTACTTCTCTTTTCTTAAACATAATCTCCGAATACTGGATCAAACGATGACGAAACTCATGACATCTGTCCTATTTGAATAATTCCATCAATCATGAGTTCAGTAATATTTTTTTTACAAACTTTATCTCGCTTGGGTGTATTTTAAGCAACTCCGATGATGACCTTTCGCGTAAATTGTTCTGCACAGGTCCAAGTCCACCAAGGCACATCCAACTCATCCGCAACGAGCCGGGAGCGCTTCAGATAACCTGGGAGCCCCCGAACATCCCGAATGGTAAGCTGGTAGCTTACAACCTGCGAGCAGTCTCTTTGCAGACGTACGCCTCCGGTCCCCTGCCCCCCCTTGAAAGCCAGGTGGAGGGCGGTTTCGCGAACATGACGACAATGCGGGGTCTGCAGCCTGGCACGAAGTACAACGTGTCTATAGTTGCGGTGAACACTCACGGTAGTGGATCGGCGGCTTACTCCACAAACTGGACGCTAATCGGCCCTCCGGACAAGCCGGGCACCCCGGTGATCATCAACAAGACAAACACTACGGTCACCGTTATGCTAGCCAAGGGTTCGAGCGGATCGGGCCCGGTGAGTCGGTACCAAGTGGTCGTCGTCAGGGCAGGAACGATCCCACCGACGGACAGTGACGAGACTTATCCAGGCTACGAAGAGTCCAGGGAGGAGGGCTTGGGCTACTACGTCGCCGGGCAGTTCGAAGCCGGTGACTACGAACGGTACAAGAACTTCACCGTCGGGGACGGCAGGAGGAATGGTCGCTTCTACAATGCACCGTTGGACATGCGATCTTCGATGCCGCAGATCGGGCTGGTTGTGACGTCTGAGATCGGGGACGAGAAGAAGTACAGCTTTTCGGAGTTGACCAATGCCGTTCCGGTGAGCCTGAAAGCCCCCAAGCCCAGAGGTTCCAGCGTGACTGTGGTCGTCCTCTATGTGGCCATCGTCCTCCTGGGGGTCCTGCTCCTCGCTTCCATCCTGACCTACGTCATCCTGCGGCGGCGGCACGCCAGGAGCCGGGCCAAGCACTCGTCCGAACAACAGGAGCTCACGCTTCAGGGGCCTATTTGTGAGGTGGACAATATGGCGTACGTGCCTGAGGATGTGCCCGAGCGGAAGAACCACTATCAGGACTTGAAGAGCAAGGTGTGGAGCATACCGAAGAACTTTCTGGTCATCGACGCGGCCGTTGTTCGCCGTGGACGATTTGGGTCCGTCCATATGGGTACGGTGCAGATAAACGGTGCCCCGAAGACCGCCACGGTTCACACCATAGCTGACGGCCTCCTCAGGGCCTCGGAGAAGAAGGCGATGCTGAGGGAACTCGACGTTTGCATAAGGGTGGGAAGCCACATCAATTTGGCGGGACTTATCGGCACCTGTGAGACTCCTGATTCGCTCTACGTCGTCATCGAGATGCCGCCGCAGACCCTGAAGAACCGATTGCTTGCCGCGAGGTCCGGTGATCCTCTACCTCCTAACCAGATACTCTCCGTCGGTGTGTCCGTCGCCTCCGCGTTGCTTCACCTACAGAATCACAAGATCGTTCACACCTGTCTCTGTGCCAGGAGCGTCGGCCTCGAAAGCGACGGAACCCCGAAGCTGATGGGACACGGGATAGCGAAGTATGCTCTTGAGGACATCAAGTACATCCGGTGGACGGCCCTAGAGCTCCTGAACAACGAGAAGAAGCACCAAGAGGGCGTCGTCTGGGCCTTCGGAGTCCTTTTGTGGGAGATATTCAGCATGGGGGGGACACCTTACGCGCATTTGGTCGGTGATGACGAGGTCGAGAATGCCATCAGGCGACACGTCAGGCTACCTCAGCTCAGGGACATGCCGGATCCATTTTACGAAGTGATGCTGTCCTGCTGGAGCGCCAATCGGGACGAAAGACCGACGTTCGAGGAACTCGTCAGAATTGTAAGATCATTTTTTGCTTTTTTTAAGCGCGGGTGCATTCGGTGGAAAGTCAAATTCGAAAAGTTGACTGTTTCTGTAATTCGTCTTTTAAACTTCACTTCCAGGACACCCTAAGCGTCTGCCCGATCACATCTGTTACGGAACCTTACATCCCGGAATTGGAGCTGAATTAGCATTCGGTCGATCAGTATTTCGCTTCGCATAGATCTGCATGAACCATCTTTTATCACAGTCCAAGGCCAATCAACCCTGAACGATTACTATGCGTGGAACGTTTTCGTTCAATGGCTATTGAAAGAGAAAAAGTGAAAGAGCATTTAATGAATCGTTTGTTCCTGTAGTCAGGAACGTTTTGAATCCTCATCAGTTAAAGCATTTGTATGTTTTTGCATTCAGTAACGCGAGAATATTTGCCTCTAGAATAGTTTTAACAAAGAAGCGTGTTGCGGCCTGCGTTTTATACCAGAAGTATATTAATAACTGAATCTATACAAGGTACCTTAATTTGAGCTTTTAGTCGCGCTGGTTTGCCAAAACCATTCCATTGTTTCCATTTGACGGAAGGGAAGAGAATTATTTTCTTATTCTTTCTTTTCTTTGAAACAAATAGATCTGACTAAGCGATGTCGCATATTGATACCCAAGGTTGATACACTGTACTTCACGATTCCGTCCAAATAATACTGATTCTTTGCAATCAGTATACGTAGAATAAGTTGTAAGCTAGTTGAGAAATTATATATTTACTATTGAATCATAGTGAAGTCTTAATTATTCGCACTTTTTATTCGACTTTTTTATTATTATTATAATTATTATTATTAATGTGATTATTTTGTGAGTTTTATACAATCTTTTTCGTAGCCAAATACTCATTTCACGAGCTGACATAATAATATGTAATGCGAGAGAATTCGCGATTTGTACGCCTTATACATAGAAAATATTCGTTTTCACTACTATACAAAACATATTATACATAATTCAAAATCGTAGACTTTTCCAACGCCACTATACATATTGTATAATAGTTATCGATAAGATTTAATTTTTGAATATATATATATATATATATATATATATATATATATATATATACATACATATAATATTATTATATATATTGTATATTAATGACGGTTAATTAAGATGAAAATTTGTATAATCTTTTAGATTCACTTGTTACCAGAAATTTTCATACAAAAAGATAAAAGTGTAAACCAATGGTTCAAATTCATTCGCACTTGCACAATAAAATGCACAACAGAATTTTTTTACTTCCAACACGTGTGTCAGATATTATATCGTGTAAAATGGTTCCTTCTCTGACTTCCTGCATTCTTTGGTGATGAAAAAATGTTAAAAAATATTCAACAATCACGCTACGTCACATTTGGCGATGAAACTTTGCTAGAATGAGAATGAGTCGGCCTTGGAGGTCTAAAAGTTCTGTTACTCGACCTCGGTGGGCACAAGAGTTGCTTGTAAGCTTCTCTATAAAGTCTGTTCGTGCCGGCGTAAATGAAGGGGTTGATGACAGATGAAGCCCACGATAGTATGGAGGCTATCACGTTGAAGACCGGCATCTCCATGTTCTCGTCGACGACGTTGGCGACCATCAGCGGCATGAAGCACAGCAAAAAGCAGAGGAATATCGTCAGCATCAGTCGCGTCACCCGCGAGTCTTCCTTGCGCTGAAAACCACCCCGTTTACCACCGGAATGGGCTTGCAATTTTTTCAAGCTCTGACGCACCCGCCAGTAAATGCAAAGATAGGAGACGATTATCACCAGGCACGGTATCGCGAAACCGATCACGAACAGCAACTTCTTCGGACTTCGGCCGTCCTTCTTCAGTATCGTGCATGAAAATGTCTTCTCATCCAAACCGAGTGTTCCCCATTTATCCAGCGCCGATGGTATCAGGATACTGAAGCTTACCACCCATATGCCGATCAGCATCATCGTTATTCCTCGGTCTGTGTAGATCTCCGGGTAAATGTCTGGCCTCGAAATCAACAGGTATCTAAAGAGGATGACGACGGAGATTTAGTTACGTGAACCAACCTCAGGGTTGAATGCACGAGTCCCGCTTACCTGTTGATCGTTATGGCTACCATGCTGAGCAGCGAAACTGCCACGTTTCCGTAGAAGAATATTGGGAATAATCTGCACATCACTCCACCGAGAATCCAGTTCAATTCGATGTAGCGACTCGCGGTGACGGGCATATTGATCGCGGAAAATATCAGATCCGAAATACTCAGACTGATTACGAATGCGGTGGTGGCGTGTTTCCTTATCCTTGGATATTTGAGGAGAGCTATCGCCGTCATCAAGTTTCCTGAAAATTTGAAAACCAAAAGATCAGTTTGCGGATGGAACAAGAGCAAAGGATCATCGCTAATAACCTATTTCCTGCAATATTGAAATAGTCGCGGGAAATTATTACGTTGATGATTTTTCTGGTCCAATCTAGTCACTGAATCGATGGAGTGTCGAGATGCGGTTTATCACCAACCAGTGTCCATTACTTATCTTTATAAGGAATAAGAGAAACAATGATTCCGAGGCAAAAACCACGACGTTAATGAGATTCTGTTTACAAACACTTCCGGTCGCTTATGAAGGAGCGAAAGTATCACGTCTATACCAAGAATCTCATCAATTCGACTTTACTACTCGTGGAAAATTTCTGCGTAAATTGGTTAAGTCAAACACGGTTAATCCAACAGTGACTATGATAATTATAATTCGGATCACCGTCGACTTCTAATTTATCATTCACTTTCCAGGCTTCTCGGTAACTCTTTGCAATTCTTCTATGTATACACATTCTGCTTAAAACCTCTATTATTTATAATAATTATAATCTAAGCAATCGTCCGACTCAGAGTCATTTTCTAACCGCATTTGTGATTACCCGAGGAAAGAACCATGAGCTTGACCGTTATTGTAGCGTTGACGCAATACCTTCGACATAAATATATAATACAAGAATGGTTTCTTTTCATCGCAATTCACTATCGCAAAGGCATGCGATAAATTTTATTCGATTGATAAAATTTATTCTATTTCAAAGAAGAAAACGCTGTATATTTCTACGACGAAATAAATACAGAGATTCGAGAAAGCAAAAAACAAATATCCCTCTGAAAAATTGCAGAAAATTCGCAAAAAATGTCCAATTAATTTTTCAAAGAGGTTGACTCAATTTCCACCGAAACCTGAATTGCAAAAAAATTCATTTCGAATACCTCGTGATAATTCATCGCGAAGGTAGAGAATTCCCTCAGGAGGAAACTTTTGGTGCAAAAAAATTGGCTAAAAATTAGTTACATCGGTGCGTAGAAATTTTCATCTCAAGCACGAACCCTTCTCGAAAAAATATCGGGTATCGTGAATGAGGCCTCATTAAAAAAGGTTAAATCGAAACTATATTCCTCAACTGATCTCACCTGTAACTCCAACGATTCCAAAAACGATGGCGCAGACAGCGGCGACGATGGTTACAGGCCTCGGAAACGTCGGATGATCGGTATAATTGCCGGTTGAATTAACCAAAAGTGATTCGCCCGCCATTATTACACGCTTTTCCACTCTTAACAGACCGATGAAATCGCGCTATCACGGTCTTGACATATCACCGCGCGGACAAAGAGCGGACAAATAAACGCCGCCGAGTTGCTCGGCGAGCCGACAAACTCCGACTGCGAGGATCTTATCTCACAGCACCACTTGAACTCCCATAACTTTTTCTTACGTACGCCTCCCGTGATCTCCGCCCTCCTTCCGCCCGCTTCGTAGGCAGACCTAGCAGCAGCAGCAGCAGCAGCAGCAGCAGCAACAGCAACAGCAGCAGCAGCAGGGCTGATAGTCCCGCTAAATTAAGAGACAAGGGGGCGAGAGATATGCTCGTTCAAATTAAATCTTCGATCCTCCCGAGCACGTGTTCGACTCGCGTATGTAATAAGGACTGAGGCGTTTAGCCTCCGAGCGATTTCGCACATCGAGACGGCTGCCGTTGATTCTATTGGTCGAAAACGCAGCTGCAGCTTCAACCCTCCTTTACCTGCACAATCAACAGGGCGAACAGAGGCACCCCTGCTGGGTTCCCGGGACGTGAAGCGAGCCCCGATCGAATTATGATTTTCAATTAGAAACGGTCCGTAAGTAGCAGCCTCGTCGCCTCGATGTACACCGGGTTTCCGGAAACTGTTATCTGCTCTGAGCAGCTACGTAAGGATCGGGAAAACTGATAAGGTGTGGAATGGACAGGATCAAGGACGAAGGATGGCGTAGCGGTTTTAAATTTTGATTCAGTTCCATTACGACCATCACGTGATTTCCTGTTTTCTGGTTTTCCGTTTTTATATTTAAACGACGCGTAATATCGCTCGACAGGTCTTCATTCGGGAAGAGAATGAGAACTGTGTAAGAGGAGCAAAAAATGCATACACGTTGAAACGACAGACACGAATTAACCCACCTCTGGAAAACCTCAGAGTCGCTCGCTGCAGCAGTTGATGCAGCTAATACCGCACGTGGTGTCTGCATGGATTGTTTAAGTAGGCACCAAGGTACATGTTATTCCAGGGTATCTATAACAAATATACCACGTCGAGATAATGGCTCGAGCAGTTCGGATTCGTCCGACGATCGTTTTACAGTTTCCTCGATCTTCGTTTAACAGTCCATTCATGCCTTCCATGCGACGAACAGATTATCGTCTTTCTCGGTTTTGCAATCACGCCGTTAACGACGCAGAGATAAGACTATTCATCATCAGAGTAATTATACATCATTGTCGTCATTTGTTTTTAAACATTTCTTAAGACTAGCGGCTAATTTGCATCCCAAGTCCAATGACGACCGGTTTTCCGTTGTCTTCTGAAGTAGAGAAAAAGGGCGAAAATTTTCATAAAAAATCTAACCAGTCGGAAAAAATAATCGCCCAACGTGCGCAAGCCGGTGGGTCTTGGATATGCCTCAAATGCGATGTTGCAGCGTGTATTTCAGTGAATGAGGGGCTCTGTTGAACCCGATTGGTCCGGACCTCGGAGGGGTGCGGACAATAGTTCCATTCAGAGTCCAGAGTCTAGACTCTAGCCTCTGTCGTTACCGCTGTTCGACTTTTTCCCGCATACTTATTACTTTACTACACGTTGTGCACACACACGACCTCGTTCACTGCCTCAACTCGGAAGTTTGACAAGTATTATGCTCATGCAGAGCGGCAGTGCGGCCGAAGCTAGGAAAATGACGAGTCAAGAAAATAGAGATGGGCTGGCTTAATACCCTCTCTTCACGTGCCGTCTGCAGAGGTGAATGCGCCAGTTTTTACTTTGTTTTTTCACACCGTCACACTTCGTTGTCGCATTAAACTACCCGAGTTTATGCGATCGAATCGTTTTTTTCTTCTACCTCTTCCTCATCGCACTTTATCGTTAACAGACACAGTAAATTCACTGTTCTATTTTTATTCTCAGAAATGAAGAGGGGTTCCACCATAAATTCGACGTCAACTTGGTTCCTTATTTCTTCCTCATACGCGAGGAAGTCCTTTTCTTTCATATGCTGTATTACTTTTGCTCGGAACAAGGCATGACTGAATGTGTTCTTAGGTTTTCTCAATATTTTTTTCATCTCTTTACAATTTTTCTATACAATGTATAATAATAATGTATCGAAAAGTATAATATTATAATAATAATAATAAAATATTAAACACACACGCATGTGTTTTGCATATGTTGTATAGGTACGTCAAGGTAGACGTGATTGTATATTTCTATTATTAACGTAATGTTTAAAAAAAAACTGCATACTCAATGATGACGTTTCGAAGTTCTGATCGTTCCTATACATTTAATATTAATTTATTATATTAGATGCTAGTCACTATTCGCATAACGTCATTTCTGCATTTTACATATCTATTTCGTACTTGGCGTTGCATCATGAAAACATGCGCCATTCTGTGCACCGATAGACTCGATGCGTAACAATGGAAGTAATGACAATAATAATAAACATTCACAAGCTGACTTTGTAGTGTCAAATTCATGCCAGTGAAAGCTGAGATTCAACGCATCGGCACACGATCAGCAAATTTTTGATTGAATTTTTTAAAACTATATGCGTGACCGATGAAATATCAAACGTACCGATCTTCGTGTCTTCGTTTCTGTATTTTCTTCTCTCCTTCTATGATTTTTGATTTAACTTATAAATGCCATATTAATTAATAATATTGCTTAAGTGGAACACTGCCGATAACTTATGGACTTCTTATCAATTTCCTTCAAATGTTGTTCCATTTCGTTCGTCAACGCGTCGACGGCATCCATGAACTCTGACAGTTTTCTCTCGTTCTCTTTATACACAATCTCCATACCGTCGAGGTCCTTGAACTTGGTCGAAGTGTCGGCTGTCAATTCAGACGCCCTTGCCAAAAGTAATTTTGCCTTTTCTATCTTTTCTTTACTCCTGTCGACTCGGTCACCCAGCGCATTTTTCGCTTGTCGATACTCCTGGCTCAGTTTCATCGTCTTGTTACCGACTGCTCCAGCATCCAGGACCACTTCAGCAACCTGCTTCGCAATCTCCTCGTTGATTATGTAGTCATCCTTTATCAACTGAGTCTGAAGATTCTCGAGCCTCGAGTCCAAGGCTTCGACGTTCGCGGTTAATTTGCTGGCCGTGTCCTTGGCGATATTCATTTCCTGAATAATCGTGCCCAAATTCCGTTTGGACTGAACAATATCGTCCGTTGCCTTCCTTACAGCACTGTCAGCATTGTCCTGAGCCGACTGAGCGTCGGTCAATAGCTTGGTTATCTTTTCAGCCTGCACTTGCTTGGCTATTGCCTCGTTCTTAGTCAGGTTGGCTCGTTCTCTCAGTTGGTTAGCCCGCCTCAAGTCATCGGCTGCTTCGGCGATGATCTTCTCGGGATTCGTCAGCGACCCAACGATCAAGGATATGTTCTGCGCAAGTTCCTTGATCTGTTCTGGGTTCGAGTGAATGTTTTTACTCAATGCCTTCTTGGCCAGGTCTCTGACCTCCGCTGGGGTCGATTGTTCCTCCGTAAGGAAATTCCACATCCTGTCGGTGACACCTGTCGAATCGGCAGACAACGCGTCCGTCTTATTCCTCACGTACAAGGCCTGGTTGAACGCATCTTGAGCGTTCGATCTTGCTGCGGTTGCCTCTTGCTGTACTTGAGACATCTGCGATCGAAGGGAAAAAAATTTATTGTTAATAAGATCCTTCAGAGCTTCATCGTCGCGCATAATTATCGACAATCAGTTACTTACGCTCCTCAATAGCTGCTCAGCGTCGTCCCGGTGATTCTTGATCGCCGCTGTTTGCTTCTCGGCCAAATCCAGTGCCAAATTGACTTTAGTCACGGCTCCAGCATCACAGGACAATCCACCACAAGAACCACATCCAGCTCCACCGCACAGTGAGCTACACTCAGTGACGCGCTCCCCGCACACTTCCAGGTTCAAATCCGGCAGCATGGATTTTATACTTGTCAGCTGGTCTCCAAGCTGAGCAATGGATTCCTTGTTTTCATTCGTGGCATCCCTGAAGCTATCAGAATTCTTACTGAGGAAATTTTCCGTGTTCGTATGGTACCGCTCAGCCTCGGCCAAGATGTTCAATGTACCGTTGGCCATTCTTTCAGCCTCCTCCGATTGTTGGGCCATTTGCACGGTGACGTTCAGAGCCCCCTGCACGTTGGCCTCTTGTAACTTCGTTGCGTCCGTCTTGAGCTGTGCAGCCTCTTCATGCAGACTGTCGGTCCTTTGCCTCATGTTCTTGAGGGCAGCGTCGGCGAGATGCACTCGTTGGCTGACACTGTCCTGGAGGTTTTCAAGCTCGTCAAGCCTCATCTGACATGCCTGAATGTCGATTTTCAGATCCCCAGCCGAGTCCCTCAATTCCTCCAGGTCTTGTCCTCTTACGCTGGTATCGTTCACGAGAGCTTTGACTTGGTTCAACGAGTCGTCCATTTGGTC
Source organism: Diprion similis (assembly GCF_021155765.1). NCBI lineage: Eukaryota > Metazoa > Arthropoda > Insecta > Hymenoptera > Diprionidae > Diprion > Diprion similis. Next base: position 19,809,476 of record NC_060114.1, read on the forward strand.
GAACTCGGACGTGTAGAATCCGGTTATACCAACCTTTTTTATCCTCGATGCATCTGTGATTACATTGTCTGTGCGGTTCTTCAGTCCTTGCAGGGTCTCGTCCCAATTTGTGAAACATTCTCCGCAAGGGCGGCACGTAGGAGCAAAACCGAGGTAGCCTCGATCACAGTGGTCGCACTTTTCGCCCCCGATACCATCGTAGCAGACGCAAGCTCCGGTCTGTCTATCGCACTGCGGCGTGGCTGAACCAAGGAAATTGCACTCGCAAGTCTTACATTCGATATTTGGATCCCCCCAGTGATTCCTCTGGCACTCGTTACACTGCCTCCCACCAAACCCTGGCCTGCACTCGCAGGTGCCATCGTACTCGTTACATTTGTCCGAAACACTTCCAATTGCGTCGCATTTGCAGGGGTCGCAGCCTTCTCCGCTTGCAAGTCGCCAATGGTTCTCTTCGCAGCGGTCACAGAACTGACTCATGACGTGAGGGAGACATGGACACTGCCCCGATCGGTGATTGCAAGCGCCAACGCTCTGATCTGTACCAAGCACGTTGCAATCGCAGAATTTGCAATCCTTTTCCAAGGCGTCGCCGTAATATCCCGGCTTGCAGATTTGGCAGTGTGAGCCAGCCGTGTCATACAAACACTGGAGGCACTCTCCGGTCTTCGGATTGCAATTGCCCGGTCGAGCCGGGTCAGTGTTATTGCTACACTCACATGGCGTGCAACTGCCACCAGGAACATCCGGGTTCCCAAAGTAATTATCGGCACAGGTTTCACATCTTGGACCGGCATACCCTTCGTAGCACTCGCAGACTACGTCTTGAGTTATGGAATCCAGTGAGCAACTGTCGGCATACGAATGACCCGATGCTATGGCGCCCGGACAAGGACACTGCCTGCAAGGGATGTCGACGCCGATACGTGGGTCACCGTAGAATGTTGCTATGCACATGTCACAGTTGTGGCCCGTCGTTGAGTCCTGGCAGTTTATGCAAGCTCCGGTCTTCGAGTCGCAGCTGTCGGCATGACCGTTGCACTCGCATCGTCTGCAGTGTGGGAAGTTCCAAAAGCCCGGTTGACACAGGCCGCACGTTCTGGAGTACGTGTTCGGGTGACAAGTGCAACGTCCCGTCTCAACGTTGCAGAAGTTGTCCAAGGCTCCCACGGCGTCACAGTCGCACGGTTTACATCCTTCTGGTCCAAAATTGTAGGTTCCAGGTGCGCAACTGTCGCATCGACGACCGACCACGTTTGTTTTGCAAGAACACCTTCCTCCCAATGGATTACAAAGTAGACTGTGTGATCCAGTCGGGTTACATTCACATGCTGGAGAAAGTGCACACGATTAATCATCAACTCTGACGTTCGGTTCTAGAGTTCTTTACTGAGTACTTACCACGAGCACCATCGAACACATACGTCCCAATGATGTAGTTATATTTTTTGCAGATATCTGTAGCCTGTTGGCCTTTATCATACAAGTCGTAAAACACATCGCCACAACGGTAAGCTTCGTACTCCTGAAGGCGCATTTCCGCAGGTGGAGATCCATTGAAGATCGGTAGGTTCTCTGGTCTAGGGATCAACACGATCTGAAAATGGACAAATCATCCCTGGTTCAAACATCAGCACAGAACAACCTTCAATAGAAAGAAATTCAAAGTTTCAGTACCGAATCAATTAGGATAGAAGCCGAAGGTGTTGGGTAACGCTGATCGTACGCGTCGAACGTCAAATGCACAGTGTATCTTTTTCCTGATTCCAAACAGATGTTTCTAATTGCAACGGCACTGTGTCTATCAGGATAGAGCTGCATTGTGACACGGTCGTCAGAAGGCTGCCAATCTCTACAGGGTCCATCGGGGTCGACTGGTCCGTCCCTTTCGATAAAGATCTGCACTTCCTGCCAGGGTCCTGCGATCTCAGGTTCATACCGCACGACTATGTCGTACTCCATGGTTTTCACGATGTCGTCGATAATGAAGGTCAAGTTTGAGAGTTCGTAAGCTCTGATGAATCCACTGCCAGTCCACGTAGTGTTTCTCCCGTCACGGTATGGCTCTCTGATCACAATCTGACAGTTCTGTAAACAACGTGTCGTTACTAGAAAAATTGTCATCACTCGCAACGTCTTTCACATAAAAAGAAGTAGAGATCCTTACGCTGGTTGCTCGACTGTTCTCCCCTTCATAAACGAGGAGATCCAAGGAACCAGTGTAGTAACTTTGCTCCGGTTCATTGCAGGTTCGCCCACCTACGTTATGCCTGCACCGGCACTGGCCTGTCACGACATCACAGAAATTGTCATATGCTCCACCGAGGTCACAGTCGCATGGCTTACAGCCATCTTGTTCCTCGGAAAGACCCCAATATTCTGGCAGACATTGACTGCAATCACGTGCGGTTACGTAACGCTTGCAGGTGCATTCACCCGTCAGCATGTTGCACCCTTGATTACCGATCGTTCCGACAGTGTTGCAGGTACACGCTGAGAAAGAGGGCAAAGTCGCGGTTAGAACGATGGTCTGCGCTTTTGATTGTCAGAGGGTATTGAGAATCTCACCTTGACATCCGTCTGGATTGTTAAAGTCGAATTTCCAGAATCCATTCTTACACCTGTCGCACCGTCTGCCTTCAACGTTGGCCTTGCAGTGACAGCGGCCAGATTCATCTCCACTTAACTCGTCAGTGCGTGAGTCGCAAATTCCATCGTCCAAGGAACCGGAAGGATCGCAGTCACAGGCTACATAAAAAAATCCGTATATGTTAAATAACCAAAAAATTAACAATATCTGACGACAACTCACGTTGACAAGCTTCAGGGTCAGTCATATCTCTACTCAAATCATGGTAGAAGAATGGTTTGCATTGTTCACAATTTTGCCCACGAGTGTTATGCTGACAGTCGTCGCAAACACCACCGGAAACTCTTCCGGATCGCTCGAAGACTGCTTCGTCGAAGTGGCAACTCGTACTGTGATTGTTACAGTTGCACATCTTGCAGGCACTGGTTTGCTTTCCAACCGCAGGTTTCCAAGGTAAATCGTTGAAGAAGTCCTCGCAGTATTCGCAGTTCAGTCCCTTAGTGTTGTGCGTACATTCACAACGGCCATGCACCATGTCTTGTCTTTCGGGTATTCCGGGCAAAGGTAAACATCTCGAAGCATGTCCGTAGCACGAGCAAGACCCTCGAACCACCATATTTTTTATGGCGTAGTAATACTTCTCTCTTATCTCCGAGCGGTTGTCCAACAAGTCGTCACCCAGCGTGTGCAGCCTTGTGAAGTTTATTCTCAAGTTGGTCATTTTCAAAAGATTCTGAACTTCCTTCGAGTACGGATTGTCGATTTGCAGGTTCGGTGGCAGCACTCTGTGGATTATTTCACCACCTTCTGACGGAGCAACGTTGGAATATCGCGATTCGCACACGACATCCGTCAAGTTCCGAGATACCTTCGTCGACACACCAGGGAATGACTGCTGGCAGTTATAGGCAAAGTATTTGTACACCTGCCAGGTTTGACCGAAGTCGTAAGAACGTTCGATCAACATTGCAGCCGGTCTGAATGTCTTGAACTTTATGATTATGTGAGTGAAATGAAATTCCGCTTCCAGGTCAAGCTGCAGTGTGACGTTTTCCACACCATTTTCCGACTGCCACCAAGTCTCTGCAGCACGGAGGCTGGAATACAAGCGAGTGGTCAGAATTGGAAGAACAATAACAGAACATTCAACTGTCCTAACGAGACAGAAATTAATCAATAATTAAAGTAACTAACTTTGGCTGATATTTGTGGACAATGTTTTCAACCCCATGCTGCTGCTTCGGGGATCTTTTGTCACAAAAGAAACATTTCTTTCTATCTTGAAGATGAGAAACTATGCAGTATCTTTCAGGTCCTCTCAAACCGCAAGTGGACGAAGCGTGGAGTCGATTTTCTCGCCCAATTAACAAATCTCCAGTAGCCGGATAACACGAGCCAACTTCGCAGGGTTGAGGTTTCTTTGGAAACACACCTGCGAGACGGTAAAAGGTATTACTATCGTATCTTGACAATGATTAACCGTCGAATTTGGCCAAGGAAAATTTGGCATCGGGTTATAATTTGCTTACAAATAAGAAAAGAATTATTCATTAACTAAAAATTCCCAGTATATCAGCTCCACACCATATTTGTTACGTGTTCGCCGTGTCTTAATATGTTATGCCTTGAACCTGAACCCGAGTTAGACACAATGTTTCGTGTTATCTGAAAAGTGTGCTGAAAATTGAACTGTTTCAGTTAGTGTACATCGATTTGAAAAATATGGCGTGTTGTTGTGCAGTGTGCTGTGATCGAGCTACCTCTGGGCCTCATCGTCGTCACCCGGCTCCAACTATACCGATTCTGGCCGAAAGCTTCTGCCGGCGACATATCTCCTCTCTGCACGGTTTCTACAACAGCTTTACAGCTCACCATTTTTCAGGGAATATTTATGGACAATTGAATGGACTGGTATGTTCCTTTTGTTTATATTTATTTATTGGATAAAAAAAACAAAGTGATTACCTGGTCTCGATTGCACCCTGTTCGACACTCGTCGGTAGTAATTTGGGTTCGTGGAATCTTAAAAAGAAGAAAAGTTCGGTTGAAATTCATCAGATTCAGAGTAAACCGCGTCTCGCATTGAATGATGTGATCAGTGATGGCAGTTCGGGGAACCCCCTTGATCATCGAACTCGCGAGTGAATATAAATTTCGCTTAGTTGGCAATTTTTATTTCTCTCTGTATAACTAACTAGGCAGCTTTTCAGCGAAAATAAAAATCGAAAGATAGTTCCTCAATCGCTGATGAAAGATCGCGAGGTTACGAGGTCATCGTAGTATCGACCAAGTCATTCGTGATGAAAACTCCGAATTATCAGCGTTATACATAATTAGTGCGTGGTTGAGTAGATGCACGATTATTTCTAAGCGTTATGTTTCCCAGACTTAGAATTTTATCTTCACTTTCAGTGTCCTAATTAAACGCGTAAGAAATTCCAACGAAATTTTTCAAACAGCTACAAAACATTTGCACATCTATTTTAATTTTCATAAGCACACACTTTACCTGCTAGTATGACGAGAAATAATCCCAAAACGATGGTGATGAGCTGATTTGGCCGAATCATCGTGGGGAGTTGATTTTTTTTTTGTTTTTTTCTTTTATCAACACTCAAGCACTGCTTGCCTTCGTTAGCAAACTACTGTCCCCATTTATCTGTTCCGCTATAACCAGGGTAAGAAAATATGTGACAATCAGTAATCATTTAGAAACTTATCTCCCCTGTTCTTGACGCTTCGCGAGATGCAAAAAAAAAAAATGAATAAATCAACTGTCAGCACTTGGTCGGTGTACCGAAGCGATAAGAAATTTGCTGAACACTATTTTTAAATTGCAATTCTTTGTAATGGTTTACGATTCCTGCCGATGGTTAACTCTGAATTAACTTTAAAAACCCACATTACTGCATGATTCTCAATATTAACTATCGAATGGAATAGAAATTCGTAAAATCGAACTATCGATAAACCGAGAACTCTTAAACGCGTACCGATTTCTGTAACGAGATTTTCATCAAGTGTTAGTCTCAAATAGCGACATGTGCACACTACTTATGTGTCACAGAAAAAAAAAAAATCTGTAATCGATACAGTCATTAATGGAAATAAGAGACGAGTAAAATTTTTCAAATCGCGGTGTTTCACACGGTAAATAATCATGCTTTGAGCAACAAAAAATTGGCAATTCGTAGCGATAAAACCAGGCTGATAATAATAATTGTCACAGGAAATTTTTATCCATCCGACTCATAGTCTTCTTACATAAAGAATGAAAAAACGAGAAATCGAAACAACGTGACTGCGAATGACTCTGAAGATTCCAAAAATGGTGTTGTGCACATAGTATAAGTAAGTATAGTAGACACTGAACTCACCTGGTTCGGAGACGATATGCGGTGAAGATAATCCGAGATAATCGGGCAGCCTTTTGGGCCCAGCGTCGGGGAATCTGGGTAAACTATATTTCTGCGGCACGGATGGGCCAGGCAGAAGGATGTCGCACTGAATACCGAGGAAAGAAAAACTCCGGGATCAGCAGCAGAACTCGAAATACACGGTCAAGGGACGGAGGCTCCGACACTGCCCGAGCGAATACCTCCAGAAGCGATTCGCTTCTGCCGAGTGAGCTGCAGCCAGCATTGCCTCCGTTGAGGGGGCTGAGGGGACTGGATGAGGCTTAAAATCTCCAGCGGGGAAAGTTACCGGGAGTTTATGCCAGCCATCGGGCACCGGTTAAATTGCTCGGTTATATTTCCACCCGCGCCTTTTTCGTCTACGTCTCCGCTTCGCGCTTCAGTTCAAAGTTCTGTGATTATTTGGTAGGTAAATCAATTGCTTGTTCGATTAAATGTCTCCTTTTGAGACTGTGGAAACTATTCACGGCCGAGTTTTTTTTTTTTGCAGCTGTCTATATCTTTTGTGCTTAACATTTTTACTTTAAAATGAAAATATTGCCCTTAGTTGAGTAACTAAACACTTTTTCGACGATTTTAAGATGTTTTGGGCGTGTTTCAGGAATAGAGTGTTTTTTTTCTTCAAAATTTGCGATTTTCTAGCGATGTGAGAATTATTCTAGAAAATAAATTTTATCCCTGTTTTATACACTTGACAATTACTTAATATGCAGCATATCTTGGGAAATTGTAAGCAGCAAAAATCAAGGCTGTACACTATAGTGTGCAAAAAAGTGAATGAGTTAATTGAACGAATTGCGGATAAAGAAATGAAAATTGAATGCAACATTTCAAGAAATTCATAAAAAGTTACTCTGATGTGCAATTTGCCGTTTTATGTTTGAAAAAATTGACAAGGATTGAAAAATATTCTCATTAAAATGAACTTTAAAATTGCAGCGACCTCTAAAAAACGAAAAAAATATAAGAATGAAAAGTAACTTGATTACTGTAATAAGAGCAGAAGTTACAGCCAGTTTCTGAATTAATCTATCCCAACTGATTTTAATTCTTTCATGAAGATCACGAAAATTTCGATCTGGATCGGTTACACCCAAAATCCAGTACTTTTTCAAGTTTCCGGATTAATCTTCATCTAGTTTGAATTTCGATAGAAAAAAATTTTTCCCGCGAACGAGGCAAAGAATGACAAACAAAACTGATCAACGTGTCTTTGTTGTTAGTCGACTGTGAAAATACGATCAATATTGTTTCCTCACGGATGATTGACGGTGCGTAAAGATGCGTGGAAGAGCGTAGAATGAAATCATCGACATATTAGAACTCGTGACATTTTTGTAATCCGTTTTTTTTTTATTTCTCTGTCCTACAAAAATGTAAAATTTCAAAATTCAAGATCCAAAATGTGAGGGATCGCGACTTTCCGATCCAGCTTGCGCTATGCCTCAGTCTCATAAGTTGTCTATTGCCATGGTGTCACGACCGAGAACTTAGCTTCTTCCTCGGTAACTTCTCTTGCTTCTCCCAATCTTTCTTTCCACTACTCTGACTCTTGAGAGGCTGGCTAGCCGTCGACCACCAACATGTCGGCGCACTCGACTCGACGCGTGTGTGAGAATCGTTCGCTCTTACGTACCTACACAGGGTACAGTCCCGCCCGCGATTCAAACGCGTTCCAGAACAGAGCGAAGGCGTTAAGGCGCGCTCGGGACTTCGAGGATGCGCGCCTTTAATGTGGAGAAAAATTGGAGACGAGAGAAGCGAGAGAGTCAGTGAATAATTTTGTGATAAATCGTTTGAATCCTTCACAAGTTTGTTGGATCATAATTTTCATTCGGATTGAATCCATCGGCGATTATTTCTGCGAATTACGATGTAAAGCGTGCAGAGATTCGCCTCAAAAGTATAACAGTTTTGTTTTATCGCAGGCGAGAACGAGAAATCAGAAATATATATATGAACTTTATCGCCCCTTATTCACAGAGGAAACTGTGTACTACTTTGGATGAATGATTCGACTTAGTTAAAGTCAAGTCTATACGTTCCGTGCCCCGCGTACGCTAAGAACGTGTAAAAAAGCGTAGGATCTAAATTTAGAGAACTCGGCTTATTATATCCTACTGCAGGCTTCTCGCGAGTGGAATGATTTTTCGAATATGCAGTTGCGTCTGGCGGCTTATTCAAAGATCTAAGACCGTAAACGCGAGTCGAGCAAGCTACTGGTTCTCTAATTCTTCTCAATCACGGCATTCGATTTTGCAAAAAAAGAAAGAAAAAACTGAGGTGTAAATCTAAGTAGCGATAAAAAAAGATGGCTACGTTTACCGAGGGTTCGAGGCAGGTGCCAAATATGAAAACGATAGTCGAGGCAACGTGGGGTGAATTTCAACGCCTCGCGATACGTGCCGCAGGTGTTTCGATTTCGTTCTCCATCGATGAAATGTCCAGAACTAAATAATCCGATAATGAATTATATTTTCCCATTTTTTTTTCTCAGTCGCAAGTATTTTTCAACACACAAAGAAGCGAGCGTCTAGTTAGAGCAATGAACTATTTCGTCAACGTGATCTCATGCTCCGTTCCGTGACCTTTATTTTTATTTTACATTTTGTCATTTTTATTCTATCACACATGTATTCCATGCCGGGCAGCGAGCTTATCAATCGTTGTATACGAAAATAGACGCTGGATTCACCTACGAAACTCCAAGTTTGACTCATTTTTCCTATTCTAGGATGAAGATTTACACGATATTTTGGTGGAGAAAAAATCTGAGAAGCTGAAATCGGCCGAATGTACGTTATAAATGAGCGACATTCATTCGAAACTGTTATACATACTGAATTACTTTCATTTCCTCGAAATCATATCGAAGTCTCTCTTATCGCCGCAGTTGTTGCAATGCTTCTGCAGATAACTCACACTCTTATCGACTTCTGTAGTGCGCGAGATGATGATGCATTCAAGAGAAGAAATATTCGAATGTAACAACGGTTTAAAAGCTGAACTTCAATTGGAATTAAAAAAATTCAGTACGTCAAGTCTTTGTACGCACCAGACAGATATTTCTTTCGACGAGAAGCAGCGATGGAAAAAACTTGCAGCTGCTAAGTGGGTTCAAATATATATTTTCACGTATTCTCATTTCGTTTAACCTACAAAATTAGTGTAATTAAATTCTCTCTGCTAAGGAAGGTATCCCAGGTTGATATTTCCGATTTGATTTCTTTTGTAATATGTTATAGTAGACTCTAAACTAAGCCAAACATATTTTTTTTTATCTGCCATTAAACACTTTAAGGGGGTGAAACCACCCTCTGAAGTGAAGTATGTCAACGGGGCGATTCAGCAGTTTCATCGAGAAGAACATAATATTTTTTAACCAATCTAAATGGAAAAGTTTTCTTATAACGAGAATTGAAAAATATAATTTTGTCAATAAAAAAAAACCTTACTTTGGAGGGTGGTTTCACACCCTTAAAGTATTTAATGGCAGATGAAATAAAATACGTGTCGTTTAGTTTTTAGTCTTCTATAACGTATTACAAAAGAAATCAAATCGGAGAGATCGACCTGGGATACCGTCTTTGTGAGTCAGATCGTTAATAAGTAGTTTGAAATCGGCCTGATGGCAAGTATTTATTCATTAGATTGTAGAATAATAATTCAACTCATGGCAAAGCGTTGAAATGTGGGGAATGAATTGAAGCTGTTGTAAAGGAAGGAAGAACGCGTGGGCTGTTATCTGTGTGTAACTCCGGTTCAGATAGCCTCTAGACTGTGAGACACAAACTTCAACTAACAGGAAGTAGGCGCGCTTGGAAACCACGTGCTGTTTATTTTAAAGCAGGTTTACACTCTTCGAATTTTCGTTGCGAGTATTCGATTCCATTCTCCGCGATACAATGAATGATCAAGACAGCCGAATTCTTCTGATTATCAATTCAACTACTTTTTATTTAACTGTCATAACAGCTCTTTTGTTACAGTAGCTGAAAAAAAGCTTGACGAATAAATATATTCGAGAATTATAAACGGAAGAAACTAAACTATTATATGAATACACGCGTTGCGTAAATTCTTAGATATACAAGTCTCATGATTTTTGGTTTTAGCAATTCAAGTATTATATAATAATTATTTACAACTATCTTATAGTATAAAATATAAGGCACTTGCGAGCGTGTTCACTTTGGTTTTATTCGACATTGAATTACTCAATTTTGAAACTTTGAAATTTTCAACCTTCAGGGATCGTTCTAGCAATGTTAAAGAATATCCGTTTGGAAGTTCAAATCGCAAAGTCTTCGATTCCGGAGTCAATAACCTGCTGGATATAACGTTTGAATTAATACCTGATCTTAGGCGAAAGCTCAGTCTCTCAAACCGAAGTTATCGCGAAGTCTGATATTCTAGCCTTTGCCTACGTCGAGCACTGAGCATAGGTCTGTGACTTGTGCTGAATGTCGTTCAAGTGTTTTTCCATTTGGCGCGTGAGGGACTCGACCTTCGACATGAGGTCAGTCAGGACTTCCTCGTTCTGTGCATAGGCTCCTTCCATTCCGTTGATGTCCTTAAATTTGGTCGTCGTGTCAGCAGCGAGCTCAGAAGCCCGTTGCAGAAGTAATTTCGACCTAGAAATTTTTCCCTGGCTCTTTTCGGCCTTGAGTCTCATCGCCTGATTCGCCACATCGAATTCTTCGACCAATTTTTCAGTCTTCATTCTCGTGTTCTCAGCCTCAACCGTGACGTCACCGATCTCTGAACCGATTTCCTTCGTCAATATGAAGTCATTTTTGACGATCTGAGTCTGAAGCTCGGTCAGACGCCTGTCCAAACCGAGAATTTCTTCAGTAGTGTTGTCAGCCTTTTCTGCAACCGCGTCGATCTCGATCAGAATATCGGTCAAATCATTCTGGGACAGGGATATGTATCGCTCGATCTCTTCTATGGCCGACTGAGCGTTTTCCGCAGCGATTTCCGCCTCCGTCAAAAAGACGACGATGTTTCCAGCCCGCGTACTCTGCGCGACAGCCGAATCCTTAGCCCTCATTGCCTCGTCTCGCAGAATTTCAGCGAGCTCCAAATCCTCCGCAGCATCCTCGAGGATCCTCTCAGAATCCGTCAGCGAGCCGACGATGCTTGTTATGCTGTTAGCCAGGTCCTTGATCTCGTCTGGGTTCAACTTTATGTTTTTCGCCAGCACGTTTTCGGCCAAGTCTTTCACCATCGCTAGCGTCGGTTGTTCTTCGTTCAGGCTGTTGGCTATTCTGCTGTTGAGGTTTGCCAAATTTTTCGTGATTTCACTCGAGAAGTTGTAACTCTTGGATGCAGCGTTCAGCCCCAGTTGAGCAAGATGTTTCGCGGCCACAGCATCCTCCTTCATTTGCATCATCTAAACAGAAATCGATAGAAGACATGAAAAATCAATCGAACAAACCCGAGCCAAAACTTAGAGCCTATACATGTGATTATTTTATTTCAATCATAATCAATCCGAATCAGCGGGGTGAGATTTTGAGCGTTAAGGAAAGGTTCAAACAAGCAGGTTCTACCCTACCTCTGAAGGGTTAAAGGAGGTTCTAAACAGATCCTACTTTGAGCCTAAACTTGGTAAATCGATAAATTTTGAAAATTTTTAGCGTCGAAGTAGGATCTGATATTGCATTAAAATAGATCCCACTTTACTATCTTTGAACCCTACGTAGGAACTCATGTACGGTTGTAATTAGGTGCTAAATTTCGACTCGGAAAGTCGAAGGAAAGTATGCGAAAACAATCTTACGTTCCTAAGCAACTGTTCGCTCTCGTCTTTGTGCTTCTTTATACCGGAAGCTCGCTGCTTGGCAAGATCCAAAGCTCTTTCTGCCTCCGTAACTGCACCGTCATCGCAGGAAAGGCCACCGCAAAAACTGCAGCCAGCACCTCCACATAGCTCGTCGCATTCGTTGACACTAGCTCCACAGATGGCCAGATTGAGGTCTGGAATCAGCTGGTTGAATTCGTCGAGTTCCCCTTTGAGTTTCTTCAGAGAATTATCGTTCTCATTAAGTTTGTCAGTGAAAGACTCTGACCGCTTGGCGAGCAAGTTTTCAGTATTCTTCTGGTATCTGTCAGCGTCCGCTAAAACGGCCGTTGAACTGCTGGCCAGCACTTCTGCCTGGTCTGATTGCGTCGCCATTTGGTGAGTTACATTCAGAGCACCGTAGACATCGGCCTCCTGCAAAACTGTAGCGTTCTCTTTGAGCTCAGTAGCAGCTTGGATTAAGCTCGCCGTTCGGTTTTTCATGTTTTGAAGAGCCACTTCACCGAGACTGACCCGCTGACTGATGGATCCAATGTAGTTGTCGACTTCGTCGAGAATGGTGTCCGAGAACGAAACTGTATTGTTGAGCTCATTGGCAAAATCAACAAGCTCGAGAAGGTCCTCGGCTGTGACACTCGTCTTGTTGACGAGCTCTCGAACCTCCATCAGTACTTGGTCCATATTGTCAAATTCCTGACTATAAACACCGGCTGTTCCAACCTTCTGAATTTTCGATGCCGCATCTATGACGTCGTATGTTCTGTTGCTTAACCCACTCAGCGTCAGATCCCAGTTCTCAAAACATTCGCCACACGGGGTACAGCTCGGAGCAACTCCAAGGTACCCGCGATCACAGTGGTCACACTTGACGCCTCCAATACCAGCGTGACAAATGCAGGCCCCAGTTTCTCTATCACATTGTTGCGTGGATGATCCAATGAGGTTACAATCGCAGGGCAGACACTCGATGTTGGGATTGCCCCAGTAATTCGCCTCGCACTGGTTACACTGCCTTCCTCCAAAGCCAGAGCGACATTGGCAAGTTCCTTCAAACTCGTTACATTTTTCCGAGACGCTTCCAATCACGTCGCAATCGCACGGATCGCAGCCTTCTCCGCTGGCAATCCTCCAGTGGTTTTCCTCGCAGGTATCGCAGTACTGACCAATGACCTTAGGCAGACAGGGACATTGTCCATCGCGGTGATTGCAGGGACCGTCGCGAAAGTTTGTGCCGAGAACGTTGCATCCGCACTCTTGGCAGTCCTGTTTCAACGCGTCACCGTAAAAACCGGGCTTGCAGATTTGGCAGTTTGGACCATCAGTGTCGTACAAACATTGGAGGCAGCGTCCGGTGTGCGGGTTGCAATTCCCTGGTTTCGACAGATCAGTGTTGTTGCTGCAGTCACAGGGCACGCATCTTCCCGTTTGCACATCGGGACTACCGAAGTAGTTTTCAGCGCAAATGTCACACCTCGATCCGGCATATCCCTCGTAGCATTCGCACACCACGTCCAAGGTGACTGGGTCTAGAGAACACCTGTCAGCGAACGAATGACCCGAGTCCCACGTTCCCGGACAAGGACAAGGCCTGCATGGTATATCGACCCCGATTTGTGGGTCTCCGTAATATTTTTCGGCACATCTATCGCAGTGATGCCCGGTCGTGAAGTCCTGGCAGTTCTGGCAAGCCCCCGTTACCGAATCGCAGGTCTGGGCGTGACCGTTGCACTTGCACCGCTCGCAGTGTGGGAAGTTCCAAAAGCCAGGTTCACACTCGCCGCATGTTCTTCCATACGTGTTTGGTCTGCATTTGCATCGCCCTGTCTCAAAGTCGCAGAAATTATCCTCAGCACCGACGCTGTCACAGTCACACGGCACGCAACCAGCCGGACCAAAACCGTACGTCCCAGGAGCACAACGATCGCAACGTCGACCAACAACGTTTGGCTTGCACGGACACGATCCTCCGTATTGGTCACATAGTAGACTGTTGGATCCTGTAGGATTACACTCACAGGCTGCAACAAACGTTCGACGGTTCAAACAGGAAAATGGATTGATAACATCTTTGCCTTACGTCCTTAACACTCACAGGGTGCTCCGTCGAAGATATAATAACCAATGCTTTTGCGGTACTGCGCGCAAATGTCAACTTCGTTAGTTTCTCCGGTTGGGATAGCGTTGTAAAATATCTCGTCGCAATGTCGCCTCTCGAAGTCTTGTCTCCGCATTTCGCTGGGTGGAGAACCCGCGAAGAACGGAATACCTTCCACTTTGGGCATCAGGACGATCTGAAAATTATTATGCATGAATTCCTCAAATATTTTTGCTACCGAATTCTCAAACTTGAAGCAGATAGTCAACACTTTCTTACAGAGTCAATCAGTATTGAAGCTGTCGAGCCGCCTTCACGGTCATACGAATTCTGGAATTGGAGGACGACAATGTAGTTTTTCCCTTTCTCAAGACACACCGACGGTATCGCAACAGCGCTCCGCGAGTTCACCGGAAGCTGAATATACAGTTCGTCGTCTTCCGGTTTCCAATTGGCACATGATCCTTCGGGGTCCACCTCGTCCTCTCGTTCGACAAAGATCTGCGCCTCTTCTAAAATTCCCGGAAACTCGGACTCGTAACGTAAGACTATGTCGTATTCCATCGACTTTACTACATCGTCGATCGTGAACTCTAGCGTCGAACCTTCAAAGGCTCTTATAAAACCTGATCCTGTCCATGTACTGGGTCTACCATCACGATATGGTTCTCGGATAACGATTTGGCTTTTCTGTAAAATAAGTTCACATTCCAATCACACAATAAACAAACTTGGATCTGGAATAAACAACCAAACAACTGCGAAGAACTCACATTGGTTCTGCTTCGTTCTCCTTCGTAAACCAGATAATCTAGGGCAACTGTGTAATGGTTCTGCTCCGGTTCATTGCAAGTTCTGCCGTCGACGTGTGCCCTACATCTGCACTGGCCAGTTACCACGTCACACGAGTTATCATAAGCACCTCCGAGGTCACAATCGCACGGCTTGCAGCCTTCTCGGTCATCGGAGAGGCCCCAAAACTCTGGGTAGCACTGATCGCAATCGCGACCAGTTACGTATGGCTTGCAAGTGCATTTCCCAGAGACCACGTCACACCCATGTGCATTAACCGTGCCGAGTGCGTGACAAGAGCAGGCTGTGAAAAGTTCAGAAAATGTTATGATTTCGACACTAACTGATCTAGCGCGGTAGCGTACCTTGACAGCCTTCTGGATTCTGTAAACTGAAGTTCCAGAATCCAGCTTTACAGCGGTCGCAACGACGCCCTTCAACATTCAGCTTGCAGTGACAGCGGCCTGATTCCTGACCAGTCAACATATCGGTCAGAGGGTCGCAAATACCGTCGTCCAGCGAACCAAGTTTGTCACAATCGCAAGCTGTGGAAAATTCAAGTCGTAAGTGATCCACCAGAAGCGGGATATGGTGTGAACAGTACAGCACGTGAATGCAAAATGGATTTAAACTTACGTCGACAGGCATCAGGGTCACTGATGTCTCTGGTGAGGTCATGGTAGTAAAATGGCTTGCAAAGCTCGCAGTTCTGTCCTCGTGTATTATGCTGGCAGTCGTCACAGACACCGCCGGAAACTCTGCCGGTTCTGTCATAGGTCGCTGGATCAAAGTGACAACTGGTGGCGTGATTGTTGCAGTTACACCTCTTACAGGCATGGGTCTGTCTTCCAGCCGCCGGTTTCCACGGCAGGTCGTTATAGAAGTCTTCACACATTTCGCAGTTGAGTCCCTTGGTGTTGTGCGTGCATTCACAGCGTCCGTGAACCATGTCCTGACGGTCAGGTATGCCAGGCAGAGGCAAACATCTCGAGGCATGTCCGTAGCACGAGCAGGATCCTCGAACCGCCATGTTTTTTATAGCGTAATAATACTTTTCTCTAATCTCCGCCCGATTGTCCAATAAGTCGTCACCTAGAGTGAGAAGTCTCGTGAAGTTTATCCTCAGATTCGTCATCTTCAGAAGGTTTTGCACTTCCTGAGAATAGGGATTGTCGATTTGCAGACTTGGCAACAACACCCTGAAGATTATCTCGCCGTCAGTCGACGGATCGACAGTTGAGTAACGCGAGTCACAGACAACGTCGGTTAATTTTTGGAGCACGTGAGTTGGCACGTGAGGAAATGTCTGTTCGCAATTATGGGCAAAGTATTTGTAAACATGCCACGATCTGCCGTAATCTGACGATCGCTCGATCAACATGGCTCCCGGCCTGAATGTTTGAAACTGTATTATTATATGCGTTAAGTGGAATTCTGCCTCCAAATCCAATTGCAATGTGACATTTTCAACTCCGTTCTCCGATTGCCACCAAGACTCGTCAAAGGTTCTGAAACATGCGTTCACATTTTATTACGATGCAAAAACCCACGCTTGCATTTAGTAGTTCACTGTTTACAGATACTAACCCAGGGCTATGATTGTACGTGATGTTCTCCACGTTGTGTCGTTGCTTAGGAATCGCTGCGTTACAATAGAAACACTTTTTTCTTTCTTTCAGATGGGACACCACGCAATATCTTTCCGGTCCTTTTAATCCACAAGTCGACGACGCTGTTAGTCTGTTTTCTCTACCAATCAGTAAATTTCCAGTCGCCGGATAGCACGGTCCATGGTCGCAAGAGCGTAGATTCCTTGTCGGATATGCTTTTGAACAGTATTTAATTAACTATTATTTGTCGAAGAAAAAAAAAATGAAAAAAAACAGCAAAGCAAAATCAGAGTTAAGATGACAAATAAAAATCAGTGAAATGCTTTCAAACCGACTAAATCTGTATATCATTCTATTTTATCGTTAATGTTTTTATTAGTTTCAGAGCACCATAATTGATTTACAGGTTTTTTTTTTAGTTTGCTTTTGTCCTGTCGGAAAGTAAATAAAAATTCTGTCAGACTCTTTGAATGAGACATTAAAAAAAAAAAACTATTTGAGTGAATCATTATTATTCTTAAGTTGGACACTTTTGAAGACGTATGTTGTTATACATGCTGCCGAGATATTTTATTTCTTACCCCGAAGACGAGTCAAGTTCTTTCTGTGGAACTCAATGGGGACAAATTTTTAGTCGGTAGTAACGCACAGATCAGATGACTTTCATAGTTTTCATAAAAATTTCAAAACGAAACAAACAGTCTGCGTAATACTCAAACCACACTTCTACTCTATGTATGAATGAACTACATGTGAATGATATTGGTAAGACACTTTTAATGAATATAACATTATTACCTCTGTGCGGTCCTCGGCCTTTGCCATAGGGACGTTGAGCGGCAGCAGGAGCTACAGTTTGAAAAGGACAGACCAGTTTATTGCTGTGCATGGAAAAATTAATGCACTGCATAGTTTTCACAGAAAATTAGACGTCAGTACTCACCTGCTATCACTGCAACTATGACGACTAGGGTAGCAAAGATGAATCCTTGAAGCCGAACCATTTTTACGGCGTAGTTTAATATTTAGTTTTCTCAACTCTGTGAGCCTCTCATTAGCTCTCCTTCTCCTGATTCTGATAGAAGATGGTTCAGGCTTGACTTGAATACGTCGTTCCGATATTATCAATACTCAAAGCCACTGAGTCTATGTCCGAGGAGAGACGATACCGTTTGAAAAATCACCAGCAATCATTTTATCACAAAACAAATCACGGCACGATTTTAACGCCGGGAGCCTTGCGGCCCGAGGAGCTCCTGAGGACAAAGAAATGACGAAGCGGATCCCTGAAGGGAGACTGTGGCCGTTTGAAACGCCGAGCTTACGGAGAGGTTGAAGGGATACCCGGGAGGCCCTCCCTTCCCGCTAGCCCTTCACCGACCAATCAGAGGGAAGGCTCCCTCCGAGCTATCTGCGGGAACGGGCTCGCTCCCTGATCATGCAAGGCCTCACCCCGGCCTTCCAGGAAGCCATTATCTTCTAGTGGCTCTCGCTTCACAAGAAGACTCGAAGCCCTCGCCGAGCGGTGGAGGCGGAGGATTACATTATTCATTCACTTTTGGCAAATACTTGTAATCACCCGACTCACCCGGGACTTAACGTTCATCCCTCAGCTTGGCCAAAAATATCTCCCCCTCCTGCTTCGAATTCTCAGTCTAAAATTGATATGCTTTTGCGTTTTTCCACCATGTCTTCACAAGGCATCAATGTCTTTCAATTCCGTTGTACGAGACACATCGAGGATAGATTAACTTATCCTTATTTCGAAGTAGCAGGAAAAATTACACAAATTCCTGACGCGTGCTCTAAACCTATAGAATCAAGTGTTCTGCAGAAAATAGCTCTGTTGATGGAGAGAGAAAGTGAGGCCGAATGAAGGGATCCTGCCACATGTGCTGAACACTTGCAGCTGTGCAGTTGTCAAACGGTTTTAGACCCATGGTTTAGTCATTGAACTCCCCGTCTTTCCTTGGAATGTTTTTCTCATTTTCTTCTGTTTTGTTTTGTTCCTCCTTTTTCCCTCGCTGCTGGTTTACTCTATGCTCCGACATCTGCTATTCCCACATCGGTTGTATCCGAGACCCTCATTCTCTTCCTCTTCGTCCATCTCTCTCTACTTCTCTCCTATCTTCCGTGCATGTGAATTTAAGATGAGGAAGGGAGTGCCTTACACGGGACTGAGAAGTGACCTGTAGTGGTTGATAATTTCGTTACCCATAATCGTTCCCCCGATAAGATGTCCCGGCGTGTTTCCTCTCCCTTTCAAATGGAGTGACCACCGTAAGTTTGATCCCAAAGAGTATAGCCAGAGGCCCGGAAGAAAAGTATAACGAGAGGTTTTTTTCCTCACTTTAATTCGTGCATATAAATTTTAGTCTCATATTATGTTCACGACACATTAAACCATGCAGGCTAGTCCCATTAACGGCTCGAGATTTGTGATTAGTACGGCACTGAAGGAGGGTTTCGATATCGCTCACTTCGAGGGTCACGGGTTGATATATTTATAACCGACATCATAGAACGAACGCTTACAGTTCGTGAGCCTTGGTCGAAGATAACTGTAGACGGAGATATCAGCTCGGAAAGCACTGACTGTATTCTGTGAGTCCGTCGCCCTGAGTCACGGTACAAGTATGAACGAAAACTGCGGAACAGACAAACGGTTGGGATTGCCGTGAGCGTGCAACAGCCTTTTCAAAAACAAAAATAAAAATAAAAATAAAATAGATGGTTTAATAAGGGAGCCAACGAGTAAAATTCTTAAAGGACGAGAGAATAATTTGAGGATTGTTGCCTTACCCCAATAAGTTGCAATTCAGATCGGTCTGTGTTTTAGGTATAACTGTATGCATCGTATTTATACATATATTTTCACAAGTGTACATGAATATTGATCATGCAATTGTTTAGCGAGAATTTAGCCTGTAGATATGAAACAGACAGACTAGTACGTGTCTTATTTTATAATTATTACAAGAGCTGTGTTCTTAATTATTATACAAAATGAAAATAAAAAAATTATTTATTTTATCACTATATCAGCTTCGAGCAATGAATTATTTGTTACAGACTCTGCAGTAAAGATTACTTTTTTAGATGTGTTATAAGACTCGCAAGGTGTTGTGTACGCGGGTTCATATAGGAGTTCGGATTTCGCTCCGGACGATTAAGCTGCGTTCATTTGGGACACTACAAAAGATACATTAATAACAAATAACGATAAGTACGTTGATTAAGATATACATTAGACATATACACGTAATCATAGATTAACTTTTTAGAAATGGCTTATGCGCGAGTGGTAATATAGTTACAGATGATGACACGACGACAATGCGGACTCCGTCGAATCGCAATAATCAAGCATTATACGTCTACTTAGGCTTTTCATGCTTTCGACAATTCAAACACTCGAAAGATAGGTATAAGTTATTTGAATATGATATAATGGAGTCGAATATTTAAAGCGCGATTAAATTATAAACTTTTATACTCGTGACACGGTCACTTTCAAACGTATTAAACGTTGGTAGATCCTTGGATCTTCTATCTGTATAGTATTTATGTTGTAATATTACGTATGTATAATCACTTAGTGTCGTCAATCATTTAACATTAATATTATACATAATTCTTCACATACACGTTATGCTATTATCTACATTTACAAACCATTTTTTATTATCGCCATATACTTCCTTTCTAGAATTGAACATTTATGTAGAAATAATTTGATCTACATTTATGTGAATGGAGAGGAAAAAACATTTGTACTGTGTTTCAAATTTGACGCTATTACATGAAAAGAAAGAGAGGATAGACAGAAATCCCAGAACAGAAAGACGGCAGAAAGGAAGAGACACAAACGTAATTTTCCCTTCGACAGGATCGTTCGACCTTGAATCTCACATTAATTCTACGTCAAATAATCTATACAACGTGACACTGCGGACTCGAGTACTTGAAGCTAATCTAGAGCTAAAAACATATTTATCGTAACTAGATTTAATTCCGAGATCTAAATACGCCTTATAGTCCAATACGAAGATTTTTCAAAACGATTAGCTGCAATTTCAAATCACTAACATCCTCGATGCTAATTCGATTTCTCAGCAAATTCCACGACATTATAATATACTTACAGTTGAAGAGCAAGAGCTGAATCGAAATTAGCAAAAAAAAAAAAAAACACGTCAGACGAAACAATGTCAAAGTATGCGATTCTAGAAAACGATCTAATTCTCGTCAGCCGTTGCTGCAGTGCGAAATAGTCTTGTTACACGTATAAATAATTACTGCTCATGTCTATTGGCGATTGGAAAATCAGGCATCTTAAGCAGCTGTGATATTATTGTGATTTTTTTCTGGCGTGCGGCGGGTTTTTATACCCATCGATACATCAACCGGACACATTTTGTTTCGGATTCGTTCACGCAATGGCGACCGCAAATATGCGTAAAACGCTTTTGCGTCGTGTCAAAGGCGCCTTGCAGTTAGATGTACTTGGCGAACATGATCCAGTAGGTGACGTTCAGTACGGCGAACAGGAATGGAAAAAACACTCTGGATACTCTGTCGATGTTGAGGGCCCGCATCCGTGCCCTTTGTGCCGGCGTTGGTCCAGGGGGTGGCGCTGCGGCTGACTTCTGTAATCGGTCGATTATCAGGACGGCGTTTCTCCGCGTAATAATAAAGGGCACTCTAACCTCTAGGCCGCCGGAAAATCTCAATGTAGGCGCTATGGAGCAATCTATCGAAACCCTGTACTGAGAGGTTTTTGAGGTAGCTGATTGCGAATCTGAACTCGAAATTTCGAAATTCAAGATGGCGGACCAAAATCCGAAAAGTAACTCGATTTGGATGAAACTCGGTATTCGAGGGTTTTCGAGGTCACTGATCACGAATCCGAACTCGAAATTTCGAAATTCAAGATGGTGGATCCAATGTGGTTGCGTAGAGAGACTTTTCGGAATTTTGTCCGCTTTATTGGATCCGACATCTTGAATTTCGGAAATCTGATTCTAGATTCGTTATCAGCGACTCCAAAAACCCCACATTTAGGTCTTATACAAAACTACAACTTTTGAATTTTTCCCTACCGTTAACCGCTGGAAAGCCTAAATATACGCTCTGCGTGTGATTGGAGCTTTGTATAGGTATATTTAAGATATGGATACACTATTTGGGGACTTTCTAAGCGAGTTAAAGCTCATCAAATCCGGCAGTCTAAAGTTTATTGGCACTTGGAAAAACTTCTACCCGATAAACGAACGCATGAGTCGTTAAAGCTCCTAAATTCACTTTTCAGGGTATACCCAGAATCCCACAGCGTCATTCAATAGAGCAGGGCCAGGACTTGTCATCACCAATTTTATCCGGATTTACAGTATATGCAGGGCTTGACCAGGAACGATAGTCACGCAAGTGGGAACGCTAGATGGCCAACCGTGCGGAATCTTTTTTTATTCGGTTTTCAATTATTACGATAATATGCCGAAAATGAACCGAAATAATGCATAATGTATTGTATTTACTTATACTTGTACAAAAAGCATCGAGCATCGTTAATTCAAGAGGTGGATTCAATAATCATGGGAAATTTGGATTGCGAGTAACTTTACGTGAAAGGATTATAATTAAAGCGTACACGAGGCCGTCGTAAATAAAATTAGACGCTTTTATTACTATACAGCAAACGAATCGCATGTACTGGGGTGACATTTATAATAATTTAATTAATTTAATTAAATATTTTGAGCGTACGCAAAGATCTCATGGATTCAAAAGACTTCGCGTAAGCTTTAATTAAAAATTAAATTATAAAACATCTCACAATGAATATCAACCCAGCACATGCAATTCGTCAACTGCATAATGATAAACGCATGTGATTTTATTTATGAAGCCCTCGTGTACACTTTAATTGCAATAATTTGCTAGACAGTTATTCGCAATTCTGAATTTCCCATGATTAAGCACTTCCTGAAATAATAACGCCCGATGCTTTTCGTAAACGTATAAGTAACTACAACACGTTACGCCTCATTTCGGCTCATTTGCGGCGTAAGTATCGTAAGAATTCAAAGCCAAAGAAAAGAAGAAGAACAAAAAGAATCCGAACTCCTGCTACTGCGTCAACCGCTACTTGGAACGCACGGTAACGTGAAAGAGTTCTGTATTGAACGGTTGACGACAGGAATTTTATTTTTCAAACGCTTGTCTACCTAGCACTCCCACTTGCGTGACTTTAATTTCTAGTCAAGCCCCTACATTTACTGTAATTCGGGACGAATTCGGTGATGACAAGTCCTGGCCATACCCATTAAACCGCAGAAAGTCGAACAATAAATTGGAGTACTATTTGAAAACCATGAAATTTGAAGCTTTAAAAGAGAAATAGGTTTCAGACGTTCGATTAATCGGGATGATCTTCCCCGTGCCCTGAGAGGAGACAGAAGCTGGCAGGACTTCATCGCCTGCTACTCTCAAGGTACCGAATGAACTGAAAACATTATGAACATCGGATGTGCATCGACGTGTCACCTTGGTCGCTATGTCGAAGATCTTGTCGAGCTTCGTGGCGTCCGGACCACTGGCCGAGCTTGGTGGTGGAGGAGGAGGTGGAGGTTTGGCTGGAGGAGCGTCGTTGTCTCCGAGGACGATGTTGACCAGACAGTATTCCATCAAAGCCATGAAGACGAATATTGTGCAGACAGACATAAAGGCGTCGACTGCTTTGAGGTAAGATACCGGGGGCAAAGAGGCCTGACTCTTCGCATGCTGCGTCGAAAGCGTCAAGAGCGACGTCACTCCTAGAGTGACTCTCGCCGGTGCGGCTTCCGGTTTTATCCAGAACGAAACCCACTGGTGAAAAGCAATTTGGAAACCAGGTTAGGAACGGATGTGAACGTTTCGAAGTGTGGTCATAATTACTCACCGACATGATTACGATGAGGCAGGTAGGAACGTAAGTGTGGAAGAGATAGTAGCCCAGCCGCCGTTTTAGTACGAAGACAACCTCCAGGCATGTAAAGTTTCCTGGAGAAGGAAATTGCTTGGTTCAAATCTGTATCAGACATGAGAAGAAGTAACGGCAACGACAAGTTGATGGCTGATTGAAATCAGCTCAATGCGCGGAGGTGCGATTTGATCAATACTTGGTTCGAAAAATCATCGGTCGTTAGAGGCCAAGTCTTTAAGAACATACCAGTGGAATAGACTTGCGTGCAATCAGCTGTGTAGTTTTTCACAAGCTGAAGTTGGGGCAGTTCTATGTTTTCATCAACGACGAGCGGTACGTCAGGGTCCCATTGGAAGATCATTTCGTCCGTGGTATGCGACACTATTGATTGAAAATATTTGAAAGTTTGGTGAGTGATGAAATTTTTGTTTTAATCGACAGGAATGAGAGGGGAAAGGGAACGTAAGTCGTGCGTGAAAGATGGTAGGTAGCTTGAAACTAAGCTCTAAAAGGCCCGTGTCGTTGTTACATGAGGTTACTTACAACTTTCCATTTGCAATTTGCATTCCTGAGTGTCGTGCGGATAGATCAAGAAGTTCATGGCGCAGGAAAGTTTGAGCGTCAACCTAAAACGAATGATGATGATGTTTGGTGTTTGCTGTGATGCCACTATTTCGGGGTTTTTAGAGATAAGAGAATAAAAAAGGTCGGTTCGAAACAGGTAGTGGGAATATATAATGATAATCGAATAATCGATCGGCACATACTTCACCATGTATAAAATAGTCTTGTCTTTGTAAAGCCACAAATAGTGATTGGGAATTGTCATTGTTTGGAAGGTGACAGATTTGGCATTTTTGAAAAACGAATCCGGTCTCCACATGTTCTTCAACCAATCGACTTCTAGTAACCTTGAACCATGATAAAAAAAACCTGTCAATTTGGAACTTCGGAAAGCACTGTGTTGTTCAACAAAGTCAACCTTACCTATATTCCGAAGTCATATTTTCCGGAAGTCGCAGTCTATTGTCTTTCCACGTCTGGGCAAAAAATATATCTGCCGCATATGTCTAGGAGGATTTTTCTTGAGATTAATTTATCGTTCGCGTACCTCAGCTGACTACTTGACTGTGAAAAAGTCTTACCATAGAATTTTCGTCGATAGAATCTAGACCCATTACTGTTACGTGAAAATAGACGACAGTTGCTTGTCCGTCTTTCTTTGGCGGCCGCATCTTGTCATATAACTTTGGATCTTCTGGCAAGAGGTCAAAGAACTCCAAACTCCTTCTGTAAATATTTCGTGTGTTTTTCGCTAGAGGGGTGTGTGATATTCTCTATTATGCATCGGCCCAATGACTCGCTGACTGTGCAAACGCGACTCGACATACATTTTTGTGCCCGTCCGATGATTTGTCGATATTAAAATAATATTCATTACGTGGAAGAAGTTCGCGACTCTTGAATAAAGAATGTACTTTCCATTGGAAGCAACACCAAAAGCAGCGAATAATTAATAATGAAATGCACATTTTCGAAATGGCTTCGATATCGGAGGGGTTACTTTAGATCCCCAATTAACTCTTTTGAAAGTCGACGATGTATAGTTAGACACTGGTTGGGAATTGGTATAGAATTTCAATGAAACCAACTTGGCACTGAAACGAGAAGCTAATTTGTTGACTGGACGAGTTTGCGAAAAAAAGAATCAGGATAATTGGAGGAAGTTGATGAATCGAAAGTGTCGAACAGCGGTAAAGAAAAAAATCCTCCGACTATCACTGGCAAAATTTTTGTCTTTATTTTTTCAAGAGAGCTCGACGCGATGTCAAATAACTGCTCATTCGGTAGATGGCAGTAACGATAATGAATGAATGAACTACATGATTTACTTCACATATTCCTCAGAATATCACGGAATGCCTTACTGAGCTTGGGCTGCATAGATGAGGACAAGTAAGAGAACCAGCGGCAGAGAAGCACTCATCCTGCAGACGCCGTTCAGAGTAGCCCGAGCTGGACCGCTCTCCATGTCTTCAACACATTTCAAATCCGTAGTTGAGGGAACCGCAGTATGCGATAAAATCCCGGATGTTCAGAAAGGACAGTTACGTAATCGGTGCGGCCGAAAGATTCGCTTCGACGGAACCACTAGAACCGATGGTTTTTAGCCACGATTGACTGCCGAACGTCGACTGACTGAGGACCTCCGCTCGACTTCTTGCCCGAGATTTTGCAGAACTTGCGAAATTGGAGGCGGAGAGGTACGCCGGAGGTAGAAAAGTGGTGGGGGGTACAGAAGAGCAGTGACGTTGTTAGAGAGACAGCCTTGGAAGGGTAGAAACCCCCCTGTAGTAGCGGGTACTCGTGTTAGACGTTGCGCTGAACCCAACGTTCGTTGGTACTAGCTGGTTACCAGCCACTGTCCCTACGGAGTTTCCATCACCTATCACCTATCTTCACTTGCCCCTCGTTCCACCTTACTTCCTGAAAATTTCCCGCCCCTTCCACACGCCCCTTCCCTCGGGATATCGCGATGCGGTTCCTTAGGACGGATGCAGACCGATACAACGGATAAAAGGTCAGCCAATGTCTATAGACAATGGACTTATATTTCGCTGCACCTTCTCTAGGTGCGACGTTTGTCATTTTCGATTCGCCACTTCTCGAATGGCAAATGAGATCTTGTATCTGATAGGGTGAAAGATGAATCCGTACCAGAGAAAAAAAAATCTTCGTTTTTTCGTAGACAGTGGAAGTTTTCCCCCTGACGTTGACTTAAAAAAAAGGCAGGATCGAGTGCGTGCTGCTAATTTCACCGGATTTCACTGCATGCTGGCACGGAAGGAAGCCATCAAAGAGTCCATTGTGTCCGTGAGGGTATCGTCGAGTCTTTGATCGACGGGATCTCGTCCCTCCTGTCTCTTTGCAGTATTACATTCGACTGTTTACCTACCCTGCATCGAATCCAAAAGGGTTTCTCACCTACCTTATACGCTATGGAGCCAAACGAAGATGTGGCGTCTTCATTCTCAGGATCATCCTATAAGTCAACAAGTTCGCAGCTCTCAATAATCGGGGGAATGAACGACCGGCGAGAATTCTGTCCCGCGTGTAGGGCCTGTCCATCCGCGCATCAGAAGACGGTTAAAGGTACTAGTACCCAAATAGCATCCACACTTCGGAAAGTGGAGGCCGTGAATGCCAAGTGGTCCTCGTCCCTTGGTAACTACCGCTATTTGAAGGCACCAGAAACTACGCCAGTCGATGTATCGATCCTTGAAATTGTGCCACGAATAGAAAGCGTCGCTTCGTCAAGTGGCCGGCACACTCTTTGAGGAGGCTCCAACTCATCGTCACGATGACAGAGAGAGAGAATAGCGCGGTGGACCAAGAGTGCAAGAGAGAGATGCATGGAAAGAGAGAAAAAGAACTGAACTGCGGTGATTTCCGTTGTCTCCACGACCCGCACACCGTCCGCCAAACCCTCTTCGGCTTGGGCTAGGATGCTGTCGGGGGATAATAAGTGTCACCTTCATTACGCGAGCAATTATAATCATTAGAACTGAAGAAAAGTTGCATCCACCAGTAGGTACGCCCGAGGATGGAATCTAGTGAAGGGTACTGCTGCTACATGGTTTCAGATGTCTTTGGCATCGGACCACCGCACCGGTTCACCACTGACGCAGCGAGTCAATATTCTCCGCGTCATCTCGAGTGGCTAGCGCACTCCTCGCATATGAATCTTTTTCGAATTAATTAGGATCCCACCGTTCTCCAGCATCGCTTCAAGCAACTCCTGAGGCTCTTTGCTCGCGAAATCTGTCCCGGTATATACTCGTGAGTGCAGCATTGGCTCATCCATGCTCGCAACAGCGTCGGCCGGATGGTCGACAGTCTCTACTTTCAGGTTCTCGTACAATAATCGCGATAACGAGACATTGAGAGCGGCTTCCTCCGCAATCAGGTCATTCCGGGTCTCCTAGGCGACTCGCTGAGTGGGTATCCACCAACGACGCAGTACCCGTTTCGCCTGATGGTTAACGAATCAGGTCTCGCACATCACAACGTCGCAGTATGACGTCACTGCCGTCAAGTTGGGGTGCTAAAGAGGAAGTCGACTATCCGCGTGTTGGAATGCTCGAAGAACTTCTCAACCGAATTGCTCTTGATCTCAGGGGTGACGGATCATGTGAATATCGCACTCGTGGACAACTTTGTTTACCAATCTCTTCTGTTCCCTCTTCTTCTTCTTCTTCTTAACGCCCTTAGTACCTTCAGTGAATTGCGGAACCGTACGAGAAACTGTCCGTGACCCTCGAAAGCTCTCGTGTTCTTACACAGTAGGAAGAATTTCAGCATGAACTTCCGTAGACTATAATTTTACATCAACCTAACTCTATCTGATGGTAAATTTTCGGAATAGATCACAAAAATAGCTACACAGTGGTCCGCACCGGCTAATTTGGATACCACATTCTGATCAATGTTGAAACAAAAAACCTCAACTCGGGTCTAAATCGATACCGTTAACTTTTTCCTTCAACAGAGTACAATCTGATACCCAAAATGCGCGATCTTTCTGTATGGGGCGGCCATCAGTTCCAATTCCGCTTCTCAGAAATGGGAAGAAAGAGGTTGAAACCATCTAGGCTGCGAGTGGTGAACGCATTTCTGTCGAGTATCGCGATGAATTCATTTTTCGGGGGTTGACTGGGTGAGAATCGACAGGCAATAAACAAGTGGCCGATCTATTCTTACCCCGCGTCTTCTTGTCAAGGAAGAAATTAGATTCTGCTGAGGTTGTGTGCGTCACGCGGAGCACCAACACTCCGCGGTCTGGTTAGAGTTTTTTTTTCGCGAACGTCAGCTGTAAGCCGGTAACACAGTGGTAAGGGGTTCCCGGTTTGGCTCAGTCCCTAGCCTCTGGGGCGGTTGAGGACCGCTTCAGGTGGATGAGACGACGATGCACGATAAGCACGCCCGTTCTCCAAGTCCTTGTCTCTCTCCTACCGCGCCCTGGCTTCCCCCCCTCCGCCAGCCGGGATGCCCCCGACACTTCCTGTGACCCTGTTCCACCTCGTCCCGCCACCGATGCTGCTGCTGCTGCTGCGCCCTCTGCAGTGGCGCAGCGGAGTTCCGCAAGCTTCGGTTCGCGCTTTATTGCATTATTATATTACGTTTTGGCTGACGTCGTAGCGCGTTTAGTCTACTGCCGCAGATCCTGCAGACGTCGCGTCAATCCGTCGACATATTCGCGGTTACACCTAGACTCCTCTTCGAAGTCGCTTTATTTTTTTTTTTTTACTCCAGTTTGTCACGTGGATGCCGCAATGTCTGTGGGATATATATATATATGTATGGATGTAGAATCTTTCTCCGTCTCTTGAGAAGACCTATTGTTTCGAATGACTATGGGCCTTCGTCGAGGGAACGAGAGCGGAATAAATAATCCGCAACTTCTTACCTCGCATCGTCAGCTGTGGTATTTAGACGATACTGGAAATAAAGCCGGTTCTACTGGAATTATTCTGGATTTGAGTCAATCGTCAATTTGAAAATATTTTTTTTTTTATTCTCTTTGCTTCGAGTTTGTTTGTTTGTTTGTTGTTTTTATTTTTTTGTCCAGATAATGTCATTTTTAACTCTTCTCTTTCTATCTTGTAAATTATAGCTTACCTGAGCATGCTGGATATGAAAATTACGATGATCGTGTAAACAATTACGAACGAATAATCATGTTGATCGAATTGTAGACAGAAAAAAGGAACACTACGTATATGTAGGATAGAGGACATTTATTTTATTTAATCTTTATTATTATTATTAGGTTCATAATTATCATTTATTCTACCGACACTATATTTATATTTATATTTGTATTTATATATATTTATATATATATATGTATGTATATTTATATGTATATATATATAAATATATATATATATATATATATATAGAGAATACCCTACATTATGTCAATAATTATGCGTGGATTCAAAGGACGTTTTTTATGTGTAAGTAGGCGTATGTTTGTGTTTTGGATAATTTTCACACGTGTCAGGAGATTTCTTATTAAACATCCATCCATCCATCCATTTATCCATCCATCTATCCATCTATCCATCCATCCATCCATCCATACGATAAGAAGTTCGCAATAAGTTCTTGCATGTTTGGGTTTGTGTTTGTGTTTGTGTTTTTGTTTATGTTTACCTGTGTTATAAATGTATATGTGTGTATATACCTACTATATGTTATTACTTTGTACCACCCATAAAATACGCTTTACCCAGTATTCACGCGGCTGGTAATTGATCAAGTACGAATAGTGATAGTGAATCTACTACCAGCCATAGGTCACAGTTATAATAGTCGATCAATCATATAGTCGTCTCTTATTATTTATAATCTCGAGCAACTGTATATTGTACACAAAAACAATATATGAATTATATCCTCTTGCGTTTTATTAGTATTACAGTAAAATTATCATCGTCATCACTATCATCATCATCATCATCATCATCATCATCATCATCATCATCATCATCATCATCATCGTCGTCGTCGTCATCGTAACCATCATCATCCGTGTTTTTTTTTTTTTTTAATTTTTGTTTCATTTTACACCTTTTTTTATTGAAAAAACTGGATTGTATGTAAAGATATTTCAAAGAAAAGAACAAAAAAAAAAAAAAAAAAAACAATCGTCTGCCGACCTAGGCGGTATTCGAATAAATAAAAGTTTTCATTTTTGCGATTCTTTTGTTTTTTTTTTTTATGTTTTTTTTCCCTCCCCTAAATATGTTATATATAAATATAATATACATTGCATATATCATATGTGTATAGTACTTGTGATCGCGCCTTGTACGTTTTTCGTTTTACCGATAGATATTTGGGGTATTTCTCCGAGGCGTGTCCAACGTTATATTTATATGTATATATGTATGTATATGTCACCAAATAAATAACAACGATAAATGTCGAAGTAGAAAAAGGGAAATGAAAAAAAAAAATAAATAAAAAAAATGATAATGTAAAAAAGTTACGAAAAAAAAAAAGTCACCGGAGAAAGAGAAAAACGGCAGGAAAGGTATTCTGATGCTATTTTACAAACCATACTAAGATCTCCATTTTTCATTATTTTATGCGAATATAATTCATGTCAATGAAGAAAAATCAATAAATAACAAAATTGATAACGGGAAATAGAATTAAATGATCGATCAATGAACATCCAGCCGATGGTGCTTTGGAAATTACGTACAAAGACTTTCGAATATGTGTGATCTTATAATTATAAAACTGAGGGACAATAAACGCGGTAAATGAGAAAAAAAAAGATTTTTTTATTTTTTTCAAGTGCATGGTTTTTCTCTCTCTCTCTCTCTCTCTCTTTCTCTTTGTCACAACTGTCTACATACATGTAAAATATATACATGTAAAATATATATATTATATATATATTTTTTGTGTACGTGTGTAAATTTGTATAGTATCTTTTTTTTCTATTCCTCATGTTTTTCAACATTGTTAACAAATATTCGTTTCTTTTTGATGGAATGGTTTGTGCTTTTTTTTTTCCTTTCTGTCTGTGTTTTTTGTTTTTTTTTCCTTCCTTCTCTTCTTCATTCTTTGTCAACAAAGAGCTTTGCGTGTCTCCCGCTTCATCGTCTCAATTGTCGTCAGTGAAGAATCATGTTTCGTGGGAATAAAAATTTTCTGACATGTCTATAGAGGTGTACGTAAATCATTATACTTAAATCATTCCGTCATTATTATAAACATATATGTGCATACGAGTATATGTATACATGTATATACATACGTATATACATACGTATACGTACACATGCGCAATTTGTATTATATGTATACATACACATATATATGTACAATAATAGCAATATTAATAATAATAATAACAATAATAATAGTAATAATAATAGTAATAATAATGGTAATAGTAATAATAATAATAATAATAATAATAATAATAATAATAATAATAATAATTCTTTCTCTATGTATCATTATTGCATGAAATAGTCTGGATGATCTGAATCCTTTTCAAACCTCTTCGCTTCCTCTTGCATGCTCTCCTTGATTTTCAGTATGGCTGCCGACTCGGTCTGATCCTGCGAACCAACCAACACCAGGCCGGTTACACGTAAGGTCAGGCAAACCCATTGACAGGGCACCTTACCAAATATGCGCAGCGTTCCACCAAGGCTTCGACATGAATTGTTATGCATTTTTTTCATTTTACTTTTATTCATTATCCCGCAGTCTTAGAAGACGTATTCAATATATCGACAAAGCAAACTCGACAAAAGGTATATTGTACAAATTTTTTCGCAACAGAGGTTACGTAACAAAAGAGAGAGAGAACAAAAAAAAGAAGAAAAAAAAAAAAAAAAGAAAGAAACTAAAAAAAATTTCGAAAGATAAAAAAAATCACGTCTTTTTTTTTTTTCTTTTTTTCTTGAAGCGCTTCGTTTTCCGTTTTCTATTGCGTTTTTTTTGTTTCTCGGCATTCAAAACGTTTACGAAATTCGTTGCAAAACATTTTTTTTTTTTTCAAAATCTTATGTTCGAATCTTGGGGAGAATGCTGGCTGGCATACGCGTAGCGTAGTGTGGTGGTGCGTTGGTGGGGCTACGTTGGGTCACGAAACAATATAAGGTAGTAGCAGTAGTGAAATTGGGTGGAACAAAAAAAAAAAAAAAAATTATCGTGTATCGGGATTTCAATTTTCTAGGGTGCTCTGACCCACAACACATGGACGTTAAAACTGTGAGAGGCTTTTTTTCTTAATATATAATACATACATATATATATATATATATATATATATATATATATATATTTATGTATATATGTATATACGTCACATCACTATTGAAACAGTGTGTACAAATTTGAACCGCGTGTAGAAAAAACAAAAATACTTGTTCATTTTTGACGGTAAGAAGTGAGAAGAAAACGAGAAAAAAAAAATACAAATCAAAAAAAAAAAATCCAAATTTGGAAACAAAGCAAGTTTCACGAAAACAAAACAAGCAAAAACACCTGCCCCCCACACACACGCACACTTCGCTAAACTCGATTATAATGTATGTAATTTCTTTTTCTTTTTTTTTTTTTTTGCATTTATCAATTAATGTTTTCCATCTACATAATTTTTAATTAATTTCTTTTTTTCTTTTTTTCTTTTCTTTTGTGAACGCATTTATCAACAACCACTTCCACACGCATCCATGTGCTACAGGTCAGTACAGGCTAGTACTATATAGCTACCATTTGTTTTTTACTCATAATATACATATTTCGTGTATTTTCATTTTTTTATCATTGCATATCGTTTATGCCCGTTTTTGTTTGTTTTTTTTTTTTTTTTCCAACTCAAACCGTAATATATGCATCATGTGTGGAAAATATGTTACAGATCGAGTGTTTCACGTTTCTCTAATGCAGAGGCTAAATTATATACACGGTAATACAAGTGAAATAAAGTGAAATGGACGAAATTCGGAAGGACAGCTTTTTTTATTCACGTCCGCTCGAAACTTTGGTGTTTTTTTTTTTTTTTTGTTTTTTTCATCTTTCTTACTCCCTTCTCAACGAAAAATTTTTTTTTTCACATCCAGAGGTTAAAAACGTAACAGTGAAACACCCGTTCCGATAGACCGAATGAAAACTACGACTGAAAAAACGAACCGAGAAAAAATTGGAAGAGAAGAACAAAAAAAGAAAAAAAAGAAAAAAAAAAACAATCGAATGCATGAAAAAATCTAAGATGAACGAGAAAAACGATAGATATATATATACCGGCAGCCAGCACCCTGCGGGTTATTACAAATAAAAACAAAACGCAATATATCTCAGTGTAACATGATTACATTTATTGTCTCGATCTCCCTGGCATATATAGGCATATATATTATTATATGTCATCATCAGGCGTATATAGCTTACAACGTGGGAGTATTGGAGATTATACCATTTAATAAAATACTATATAAGATACGTTTACGTTACAAGATGTGTGTGCTGCGATATTATATATAGAATTTTTCAACTATATAGGTATATATACCCCGCGATTTTATCATCTTCCTATAGCTATAGTATATTAGCTTTATTTTCTTTCACGATAACGTCGATCGGAAGGATTTTCCATTTCGCATTGTCATTCGCTTCTGTAACCGAACGTCCAATCAGCCTCGCCGAAATACGTAGAAGAGAACAACAGCCATAAAAAGAGAAAAAAAAATCCCCCAAAAAAAAAAAAAAAAAAAAAAAACTTGCACGATAATGTGATAACTTTTAGTAGCAGCTTTATCTTTATGTATATGTATATCCATACATACATACATATATATATATATATAGATATATGTACGTATATATATATATTGTCGAAGGACAGATTGTAAGGAATAAAATTAATAAATAAGTATGCAAAAAAGACGAAGAGAATAAAAAATAATGAATAAATAAAAATAATTAAAAATTCACATTAAGTCACATTGTTCGTTTCTCGTTATTCTCTCTTTCTCTTTCTCTCTCTCTTCCCTTTCTTCGCTTTGTCTATCATATTTTTTTTTTTTTTTTCCGTTCCATTCGCATATCATCACCTTCTCATCCGTATGGATTTTCAGAGAGGTTGAAAAATTTATTGTAATACTAAACAGAGAATAAAAAAATTAAAAAAAAAAAACCCAAAAAAAATTTCAACGGAAGGAAAGAAAGGAGAAAAAAAATATTTAAACAAAAACCACAACACCGTCAACAATATCGAGAGCCGCGAGAGAATGAAATCTTGGAACGTAAGCGTACCTTTTCTTTTTCATCGTGTACATTTTCGAACTGAACATGATAAAATTATATAAAAATTCAATTATTACAGTTTAAGGCAGGGAGGGATGTAAGAGAGAGATGGGGGGGGGGGGTTGGTTGGTTGGTTGTAGTATTTTCGTTTCGCTATAACAGTATTATCATAACAGGAAATATTACGATAACGTACTTTCGAATGCAATTTTCTTGTCTTTTTTTTTTCTTTTTTTTTTTTTTATCATCAAGTATCTTTTTACGTAAAAGTAACTATAACAGCAGCACAGCATAGTCTGGTACTGACCTATAACCAACGGCAATAACATACATGTATACACATAGTATATATAAGTAATAATAATAATATACGCATAATAATAATATGTATATACAAATGTGTATACGAACATATTATATTGTTGAATTCCATACGTTTGCAAGAGAAAAAAAAAGAAGAGTATTTTGGAAAAAAAAAAAAAAAAAAAAAAACAAGCTACGTTTCGGATGTAGAAAAAAAAAGAAAAAAAAAAAATGATGAAAAGATATTCATTAAGATTTATAGATAAAAAAGAATATTCCAGAATTCGTTGAATAAGATGGAAATTAATTTACGGATATTCTTTTTTAAATATATATATATATGTATATAATACGCATCTAGACATGTATTGTATAATAAAATATATCGTCAATATATATATATCATTCCTCAATATCTCTCTCCCCATTCCTATTTTATGCATCAATCAATATTATTACTTTTATCGTCTTTCACTCACTCACAGTAATATATATATATATATATATATTACATACTACCTATATAGGTTCAGTACTCGTATCGCCTGGCAGGCATAAGCATTGAAAATCCTCAATTGTTATTATTTAATCCGTATAGAAAAATATTTCTTTTTTGTACCGTATTACTGTGTACTTTTTATTTTTTTCCTTTTCCTTTTCCTTTTCTTTCTTATTTCTTCTTCTATTCCATTTTCTTTCTTCTCTAAACATTTTTCTACACGCATACATATATGTGTATTGTATACATAACATATATTTATACACACACGCGTAGGTATGTATAAAAATGTGTGTATATATACACACACACACACACACACACGCGCGCACACATTTATATAATGTTCTCTCAAATATTATATCCAAATACAAGATACTTCATCTGTCGTATAATTTGCCATCTTTTTTTTTTTTCTTCTCCCAGTTTTCTTAATTTTGTCTTTACTTTTTGTCCAAGCAAAAAATCGATCTTGGCCGTTACAGGTTTTTAAGGATATATTCATTTTTGTATATATATATATACATATACTTATATGCCTGCCTTTTGAGTATATATAATTCAAATAGTATTTCATAAAAATTCGAAATTAGGCAAGAGTCACGACACATACCTGCAGTATACATTGTACATACGGTATCATATTAATTTTCTTTTCCACCTTTTCTATTCCACGTATAACCTACTCTGAGTAAAAAGGAGAACAAAAACAAAATTTACAATATGAATCGTTTCACATGAATTCAGACGGTAATGACACAAATATGAAATCGAAACGAACATGTGAGGGAGAATTTTTTTTTTTTTTTTTCTTTTTTCCGCGAAAAAAAAAGTCAAAATGGAATTGTGTCTTTCTTTTCTTTGTTTTTCTTCCTCCACAAGTCGGAAAGTCACGAAAGATTAATTTTACCATTTACGAATAGAAACGTGGTACAGATATACGTTATTAAAATAACAATAATAACAATAATAACCATAATATTATAATAATAATAACAAGAATAATAACAATAATAATAATAGTAGTAGCAGTGTAATAGTAATAATATTATTGACGGATTTTCCATCGTTGGTGAAAAAATCTTGCGATCATCGATTATCGCCGCAATTCTTCTGGTACATCATATGTGTGTATATATATACATAAATATATATATATATTTATATATATATATGTATATACACACACGCACACACACACACACATTTATGTATGCGTATAAGTAGTGATTAAAATATAAAAACCGTCGTCGTAGTCGCCGCTTATAAATTATGTACAAAATATTACGTCGAATTGAGCAATTTTAAACGCCAAAAAACCACCCGTATTCATTATTATTATTATTATTATTATTATTATTATTTTAATTGTTATTATTAATATTATTATTATTATCATCGTCGTCGTCATCGTCATCATCATCGTCATCATCATCATTATCGTTATCATTATTAGTACTATTACCACTACCACTATTACTACTACTATTATTATTATTGTTATTATTGTTGTTGTATATTATTATTATTATCGTTGTTATTGTTACGATCGTTATCATTGTTTTTGTTTGTTGTTGTTGTTGTTGTTGTTGTTGTTGTTGTTGTTGTTGTATCACGCGAGTTGTAATTAAAAATAGGCTGCATCAGGGTGCATGTTTACGCGTATCCATAAGTTGTGCTGCGTATTGTGCAAATTATATTTACATATATATTTATATCTAGAACTTGTATCACGGGTGAAATAGAGAGAAAATACAAAAGCATACCTACACCCGTATAACCTAATGTTTGAAAGGGAAACACGTTTTTTTTTTTTTCTTACAACATTGCATCACGTGGATGAAAGTGGTGGGAAGGGGGTGAAAATATATCGACCGTGTTCCGTTGATCACCTGAATACTTCTCCGTTCCGACATTAATGTGTCCGAAGCGTTGCGAAGGAAAACATGAAAAAGAAAAAAAAAAAAAAAAAAAAAAACAACAGAAGATAAAAAAAAATTAAAAAAAAAAAGTGAAAGCAACTATCTACCCCCCCATTCCCCATATACATATCGCAGGTCAAGTTATACAGTCGCAATGTTGCCGAACTCGGTCATTATGACGTAAAATTGATAATCATCGGCCAAAGAAATGAGTATGAGAAAAGAAAAATAATGGTAATAATGATGCAAAAAAAAAAAAAAACAACAAAAAAAACGTCATTTACATGTTTGAAAATATTTTGCGTTTGTCTATAACAATATTGTGAACCGCGCGGTATTATCGTGAGCTAATATTTATATATATATATATACAAATTACATATTATAAATATTATATATACGTAGATGAGCAATTGAATGGAGGGACTCGTTAAATATATGAGTTTAAGTGTGTATATATATATATATATGTGTATACATGTACAAGTACAAGTATACGATACTGTAAGTGTATCGACCCCGTTATTGTATATATGTATAAGTCTTGGGAAATTAGATTCGATGTCATTTTTAGGTATTATACAAAAGTAAAACAAAAAACAAGCAAGAAGAACAAAAAAAAAAAAAAGAAATTACGCGATTACAGGATTTCGGATGCGAGGAGAATTGAACGGGAATTTTCATGTTGATTTGGATATAAAAATAATGAATTACCCGTGACATTATTGTGTGGATAAAAAGAATTAGTGGATATAATTGAATATGCAACGTGCAGAAAAAGGCCTACGAATGCTGGTTCGAATATTTCGCAATCTGATAATAAGGAAAACGGAATATTGTAAATACGTTGGGCGTAGAAAGACCGTGTCTCCATGATGCACACGATATTTTATGTAGAAAAAACATGTCACGCGTGTTTTCACCCGATTGAGGTTAGGTTGAAGCGTTGAAAAATGTCTGGTGATATATAACAACACTGGATAGAGAATCGTCTAATACGCTTGGCATGCTAGCGATTCGGCTCGAGTTGATGAAGCGTACGGCAGCCATCTTGTAGAGCCAGAACATATTTTATGCGCGCGAGATTTAAACGTGATACCTGTTTGCAAAAGTTTTGAAATGATTTCATAATTAAATACATTCAATTTCATTGATAAACGCAAGAAAGCCGCGGCTGGAAAAGTTGAAATGGTGACGACACTTGAAAAGTTACGAAAATGACGTCACCAGTGTCGTTGGCCGTACAAGATGGCGGCTATTTCACTGTTTCATATCGCGCCGCTTTAGGCAGCATAGTTATAATCAGTGAAAATGTCAGATTTGTCCACAACATTTGTTTGCGCATGCGAATGCGCGTGCGCATGCGCAGGAATCACTTTGCCATCGTGTGCGCCAAAGAGGTATGAAAAAATGCGTAAAAAATACTCGCGCGACATGAAAAAATATTCTCTCACTTATCGAACGAAGTAATTACAGTAAGAGACGGAGAAAGCGAAGATTAAAAAGAAAATGGAATATTCGAACATGAGTTGAATACTAGTAGGTAAAAAATTAAAGGGTTGTATCCGCGAATGAATTTCAAAAAAATAATAATATTTATGTACATATATGATGTTTAGAATAGATAGATTAACGTTTCTAAGGAGAAAGACAGCCTTTTTAATATAAAATAATTTAGGCACCGTCTCCTCCCCCCCCCCCTCGCTGTCTCTCTTTCTCTCTCTCTCTCTCTCTCTCTCTCTCTAACCATTAGTAGCTAAATCCTCAAATAAATACGAATAAAGGTTATGAATAATAATAATAATAATAATAATATCATCAATAATAATGGTAAGAATAATAGTATTCTAATGATAGTAAAAATAGTAATAAAATAGTAATAATAATAATGACAATAATAATAATAATAATAATGATAATAGTAATAGTAACAGCAATGATAATATAATAACTAAAGCGACAAATCGTTGACGGTAAATACTATTATGCGATTATGTTAAGATCCGTATGATGTATAATCATGTAACGAAACGAGTGCGAGAGAGAAGAAGAAATAAAATAATACGAAATGGAGGAAAAAATTGGAAGAAAGAAAGTGTCGAAAAAAAAAAAATCGAACAAGATAATAATCATATTATTTATATTAGGTATGTATATAGGTACTTTTTCAACCTTTTTGAGTATTTAATGCGGCTAAAGCAATTGTTTTATTATACGCACACACGCACACACACATATATGTATATATATATATATACATATACATATATATGTTTATGTATGTAGTATTATTTATTTACTTATTTTTTTTTTTATGGCGGGATGCAGCAATTAATTAATTAAGAAAAGTTACATATGTGTATACATACATATATATATATATATATCATTGTCATTTTCAAGTCTTATATTATCTAACTGTATATATATTTATATATATTAAATATACTAATTGTAAGTAACCAAGATTGACACGATTGAAAAGTCGACCGATTAACGGAGCGTATAATGTTTGCGTGATGATTCGATGGTGAAAAATAAGAATAAAAAAAAAAAAAAAAAAAAAAAAACAACTCGCGAGAGTGAAGATGGAGAAAAAAAAAAGCTAGAAAACAAATGAATGAACGTAATTCGTATCAATGTTTCAAATAAAATTTGATGTCGGGGCAATATATGATAGTTAAGTACACACGTGCCGATTGAATAATTGAAAACAATTTTAAATTCCCGAAAATACGTAGTAAAATCTTTCTGATAATGCAGATGCCTGTATAACCTTGCAAGGCACAATAATAAGCTTCGACGGAGCTGCCGTGAAAAAATTTGGCAAATTTTTCAAGGATAGGATAATTTTATATTCCTTTTTGAGCGACACGATCCGCGTAAAAAGAGTTGAAGAAAATGATTGAAAGACAAGAAGAGAAGGGGGGGGGGGGAATAGTAAAAAAAATGAGCAGAAAAAAATAAAATGACGTATAAAAAAATAATAATAATAATAATAATAAACGTATTTACAAATAAATCAGTTGCAAAAATCGAATGATACACTCCGTGTACTCGGAGGATGAAATGAAATCGATTTAAGTAACCCAACCAAACGTTTCTATACATATATATATGTATATGTATACGCTTCGATAAAAATAAAATCTCGACTTATTCCATGGTTTTTTATTTTATTTTTATTTATTATTATTATTATTATTATTATTATTAGTTTTTTTTTTTTTAATTTTTGTTTTGTTTCGTTTGCTTTACTTTTAATTAATCATAAAACTAATATAGATATTAGATGTACATCTAAGGGCAAGCATTTATCAGGTAGCACCTTCTCAAAATGAGTATACAGAAATATATATATATATATATATATATATATATATATATATATGCATATTATATATACACGTGTCGTCGTTGTATATTATCACTTCCGGTTATATTGAAATTAAATCACTGGTCGAATTTACGACGCGTGTTTAAGTTCGTGTTTTGTGTTCACTCTTTTTCCTCCATCGTACTTATTCATTTCACACGTGTACTACATACAACAACACAACTCGGAAACTTCTCTCGTCAAATTATATTTGTGATTCGTATTACTTCGGTTTTTCGTATTTTTCTTTCTTTCTTTTTTTTTTCGGTTTTTTTTTTTTTTCTTGTTGTTTTCGTTTTGTTTTGTTCAGCGATTGATGGGGAGATCGTTTGTATATTATGGACGTATATGTAAAAGATACACCGTTTAATTCGAACAAGAGATCGACGTTGGCAAGATAAATGAGGTACAAAAGCGTCGAGTAAGAAATGAAGAGACAAGAGGAGAAAAAACAAAAAAAAACAAAAACAAACTAGAAAGTAACATAAGTTTCGCTTTCCGACGCGAAGCGAAGCGAGGGAATTTTATTTTTTTTTTCTTTTCGCCCCCATTTCATACAATACGTACCAATTAAATATAAGTCCATACATATATATGTATATATAATAATAATAATAATAATAATAATAATAATAATAATAATAATAATACGCCATAATTAGGTACCAGAAAACAAACAAAGAAAATGGAGCGACCACGCGACTATTTTTTGTTTTTTGTTTTCGTTTTTTTCCGTATCACTACATAGAGTCGTTAAAGAACCTGCTGATATTACTCACGTTCTCGCCTGGGCCGCCGAAACCGCCGAGATTGTAATCGCCCATCCCACTTCCGCTGTCCTCTCGCGGTGTTCCTGGGCCGCCGTTTGCCGGGCTGTTCTTCATGCCGTCCATTCCGTCACCGTTCAATACCGGTCCCATTGTATTGGGACCTATCGGGCCCATCGGCCCGCCTTCGGGACCCCCGCCCATAGAGAAATCCTTGAAAATGCGAAACGAGAAGCACGTGAAAGGAGTTTTTTTTTTTTTTTTTTTTTTTTTTTTTTCGAAGATTCGGGGCGCTTCTCGTATTTGGTTCCGGAAAGCAGAGTGAAAAAAAAAAAAAAACAAACATCGATGACGTCAGGTTCTGTGTGTCCTGCGAAAATCAACCCCCCCCCCCCCCCCCCCCCCCCGCCACTATTCACATCAACGGAAATACTCGTACGTGCAACATACATTTTGGATTTTTCTCATTCAGGGTTGATTCGTGGGAAGAAAAAGATAAAAAAAAAAAAAAAAAAAAAAGAACAAAAGAAACTCTTTTTCTCGACGCGAAATTCCGACTATACAAATTTCAAAATATAAACAACTAGCGTCTATACAAATATATATTTCGTTTTTTTTTTTTTTTCGGATCACCATCGTGTTGATATTATAAGGTAAAAATTTATTAAATTCGAAAATCTGTAAAAATAGGACAACATTTCCAGTCACAAATTGTTCAGACTTTTATACGAACGATTAGAATTTCGTAAGAATAACCAAACTTTGTGTCTCTTCGTCCTTTGCTACCAAACAAACGTGGAAACAAAAAAGAAAAAAAAAAAAACAAACACAGACAAAAAATCTAACTTTCCTGACGCTAAATCGACATCTGCTCTGCGGTTTGTCTGAACTTTCGAGAATTATTTCCGGGGAAAATAATCGAGGAGCTTACACCAGGCATGTTTCCTCCTGGTACGGGTTTCATCATGGTGTACATATTTTCACCACCGCTGTTACTGCTGTCTTGCGGACTCGGCATTATCGGTGTACCGGGTCCCGGGGGACCCGATGATCCAGGTGGACCCCCGTAATTTCCAGGTGACGACGACGAGTAGTTCATCGGCTGTGTAAGTAAGAAATCGTCAGGTGCAGGATGAAAGTTATTCAAGATGGCGATATCACAAAGAGGCGATTTCTATGAGGCTGAAGTTAGTAACATCGACGTAACGAAACGTCGGGATAAAAAATCGTCGTTATTAGACTATTTTGGAATAATTTTCAAGGAGTTGGCTTTTCAAAATAATAGTATCTTCTGTTTGTAAACTGGTTTACTGAATTCTGGACATTCGTAAGAGTGCGATGTAGAGATTTTACCTAAATATGCATCGTTCCTAACTTCATCCTCATCGAATTTCGTGTTCGACCGGAGAGCAAACCTCTGATATTACGTTGAACATCAAAACAAGGAGATTAGAACTTTTAGTGCTTAGTTGCTTAGAATGGAAGACTCATTTCAATATTAGTACATTCCGATTTTTTCAATATTCATGAAAATCGTACAGATTCGCGTAATTCACGCGACATAACCTCAATTTTTAGCCTCGAAACTGAATATCCTTTCAAACCATTTCGTGTATCTTACATGTTTTCCGAAAAGATTTAGAATCTTAGCTAGTGAGCTTACATTCTCGGTGGTACCTACTTTTCAAAAACACGTTTAATATTTGAAATAAATCTACCGAGATTAGTTCTTTGGTTAGATCCTGCAGTGTTAAAATCACAGTGTCGATATTTTTTCTTTTACAGTATTTAACCGATGACTTCTTTTTCGTTTGTTTATTTGTCGTTTTTTTATTAAACACATATTGCTTTACCGTATTTGAACTTTATTTACTTAGATTGAACTTGTTCGGTATTTACTTCGTGATTTATTCTTTTGGACATTGTTTTGACTGGATTACACACCAGATGCACGGTTAAAGAGGTTAGTTGACCAAGAATCGAAAACTTCTGTTAACTTTACTGCGAGACAGTCGTGCATTCAGTATTTATCGAATTGTCGTATTCAATGTTGTGATAAAAAATACCAAAATTATAAATAAAATTTTATTGTTCGTATCAAGTTGCTTAAGATTTCTCAAAATTATATCTCATAGATTCATTCTATGTATTTCACTTCATTTAGAGCAAGCTCATTTTGTTCTGCAGTCTATTTCTTACCAAGAAAAAGTGAAAAAAAAAAAATGTGTTTCAGTGAATTCGAATCTGCAAGATTTTTAACCATTTTCGATCCATTCAAAACTAAATATCGATATATCAAAGCTTTTGCTTATAACACCGAAATTTTTTTTCGCAGCTTATTAATACAATAAAAATTTGATAAATTATTATCAACGGAAAACCGTCTCGTATTAAAATTAGTAGAAAGTATGAATTTTTAATCAAAATTCTTCCTCCGAGAAAAAAGTTTGTCGACAGGCGATTTGGCCGTCTAATTTACCGTTGACGTGTTCGGCTGCCACTGCGGCCTTCCACCTGGCCCAGCCATGCTCATTGGTGGCATTCCGGGACCGCCAGGACCTCCTGGGCCCAAACTGCTGTTTGGCGGTGGGCCTCGCATGCTGGGTCCGTAGCTTCCGGGTCCCATGGGCCCCATTCCAGGACCGCGAGGTGGGTTCATTCGCGGATTCATCGGATTCATGCCTGGAGGTCCTAAGTAGAAACGAGGAACTTGATGAAAACGGTAGGCGATAAATTGTCGTATGTAACAATTTGTATACAAATTATATACACATTTATATATATATATATATATATAGATATATATATATAGATAGATATATATATATTGAAAATATATATGAGGACTGCAACGTAGGGCTAATTTTGTTATATACGATAGGCATATGCGTATAGGTATACACATAGGTATTACGTGTGCGCAGAACGTAACGACAAGATTTTTGTCAATTATTTTTTTTTTCATTTTCTTGAGCCAAGTAGTCAGGTAGCAAGAAGGGAATTAATAACTTGACCCCGAAATTCGCGTGTAGTGGATTGCAAAAACATTACACTTGCCGATAAAGTCAAAGTTTGTAGTTTCAGAATTTACTTACAGGGTGCCCACAAATTTTTGGGAAAAAAATTTAATGACGTTTCCAGCTTTTTCTGGACCTAAGATCTAGTTTTCTCTGACATTTTCCCAGTTTTAGTAAGTTACCAAAAGCTAAATCGTTCAGCTCGCCAACTTTATAATCGGTTTAAATTCAATTCAAATTGAGTAAAAATATAACGTAGAAAAAAGTTAATTTCAGGTAATTTGTTTTCTCGATAAAAAAAAAAAAAAAAAAAAAAAAAAAAAAAAAAAAAAAAAAAGTAAACTTATTACCTCGAAAATTATTTCCGTTTCAGACATTTTGACATTTTCAGTTTTTTCCATGACCAAATTAAAGATTCCCTGACATTTCCAGGTTGTGGCCACCCTGACTTATTTTCACAGATTAAAGAACTCTTCTCAAGCATCGTTAAAGCATTTTTTTTTCATTTTCATAGTATTTGGCTGTTCTGATAATTTCAATCGACGAGTTTAACGCTTAATTTCGTTCTAAAACGTATTATTATGCGTATACCAATACGTGGACACAGGTATAAGTAACGCTAAGACTACATCACATTCATTCTACTATATATTAATTATTCTCTTATAAATTAGATGAGGAAGACTGTTGTGTGCAACGTGTGTATGAGAAATAATAATAATAATAATCATTTTTTTTTTTTTTATATAAATGTATATCACAGACAGACGGTGCGTTCCGAAATTAGCTCCCAGTGCCGACAACAATCTTTTGTCTCGTTTATGCCACCGAGTTGAGGAGTAGCTCTTCTGCCTCTGTCCTAGGGAGTTTCGTTTTAGCGCTGCTAGGTAATTTCGGAACGCACCGCGGAGTGCCGCGTAATTTAAACACAGAGAATCGCAACTGTACATGTATGAA
This sequence comes from Diprion similis, assembly GCF_021155765.1. NCBI lineage: Eukaryota > Metazoa > Arthropoda > Insecta > Hymenoptera > Diprionidae > Diprion > Diprion similis. The sequence continues at coordinate 19,854,432 of NC_060114.1, forward strand.
TAATAATATACATATAATACGAGCGATAAGAGATGGAAGACATAGAATAGAGTTTCAGGACGTACAAGATATTACGTATATTTACTCAGAAAAAAGCGATCAACAACTGCAGCAAGAATATTGAATATTTGTTGTTGTTTTTTTTCTATTCTCGGACGTGCGTTTAAATCCAATTCTTTTTTCTTATCTGCGCGACTTTGATGTTATTTATTATTATTATTGTTATTATTATTATTACTATTATTATTCTACTTATTCAGGCTTCCATATGAGTTTGCCGCTTTGAGACGAATAAAGCAAGTTACGGGTTAGTATGCACGGTGAATTTTATGTACTGTTATCAATTCCATTATACGTTGCAATATCAGGGTGTCCAGTTATTTGTGAAGAAAACGTAATTCTCCGAGAATTCCAGCTTTTCCAGACAAGAATCGTTATTGATCCAGTTTATTCTCGTGTATACAATAAATGAAAAAGAATATTCTATATTTGACTAGAGCACAGCTCATTGTGAGGCAAATTTGTAAGAATTCGTTAGCACGTAAAATTTTTAAGAAATCAGGGTTTGATTCATGACCATTGCCTGAAAGTTGAAACGAATTTTATTTATTTTTTTTCCCCAACAAATGGCTGAATTTTTATGAACCTAGGATAAAAATTAGTATATTCCAGATACAACATGAAATTTCCAGAGATTTCCAGTTTTTTTTTCCAGGGTATATCAAATTCCCAGAGAATTCTCTGATTCAATAATTTCCATGAATACTGGACATCCTGAATATTCGATGTATAGGTAATCATAACGACGGAAGATCACTTTTGGATGGTATTCGCGAGGCGTTATCGAGCTAATGAAATTTTCATTCGGTTAAAATCCACGATCATCACTGTATAAATATAATATAAATTATTATCGACATGTCACGCAATGTGGCAATGCCGTTCATTAATTAATCGTACGTCGTTTATGAAATGTATCTAACTTTTTTTTGTCTGAATCGTCTTCGCTTCGTTTTCTCTTTTGACGAAAAGAAGAAGCGAGAAAAAAAAGGGAAAGCTGAAAAAAAAAGTTTCAAAAAAAAAAAAAAAAAAATTCAAGCTTGATGAAAAGAAATTTATGCAAAAGATAATAAACGTCAACAACGGTTAACAAGAAGACCTACATGCTGGAGATGAGAATGCCGGAGGCAGAAGCAATGGGGATTTTCGTATTGAAAATAATTCTTTTGTTTCGATTTTGGTGTTTTTTTTTTCTTCATGTTTTTTTGTTCTTCATCTACCCGTTTTCTACGTATGTACAAGTATTCGATTCGAATACTAGCCTCGTTATGTAAAAAAAAACTCATCCAGAGAGAAAGCCATAGAAAAAAAAACATACAAAAAATTTTTCCAACTTTCGTTTGTTCTATCCGTAATGTCATTTCAACTATTTTAAAATCCTCATTGCGATTAAAAAACAAAGCTGTGCGATTTTCTCCACGTTGGTAAATTGTTTATGTATATTAAATACATGAAGATGTGTACGCATATAAATGCATGCACATACGTTATATATGTGTGTGTGTGTGTGCGCGTGTGTTTCTGTGTGTATGTGTAATGTAACAAGGAGAGAGAAAGAAAAACGAAACAAACCATAATAATAATAATAATAATAGTAGTAGTAGTAGTAGTAGTAGTAGTAGTAGTAGTAGTAGTAGTAATAATAATAATAATTAGTAAGGGGAAAAAAGTGAATAAATGAAATATAAATGAGTATAAAGGAAAAAAAAAAATGATGATGATAATAATAACAATAATAATAATAATAATAATAATATACACAACACATGTATGCGTGTGTATATCGAAAATATAAGGAGAGAAACTAATTATGCTTGACTAAGTCATGTGAGTGTGATTTTTGTCGCTGGCTTTGCTTCCTACCTTGCCACCCTACAAACTCTCCAGCTTCGCCTGAGGAACACAAGAGCACACATTAGTATGGCAAGTAGGTAAAAGGTCAGGTATTGATGATGATAAGCCTAATTACAGAAAAACATGGCGGCGCAGCAGATCATTGATCACAATTAAACGAATATATATATATTTTGCAATATTAATTTTTTTCAGCGAACGAATCTCTATATCGTTGTCATAAAATTTTTGGAATGTTCAATTGAATTCTGGACTTTAGAGTGACAATTTTACTCTTGATCTTTGTATAAATTTGCTACTTTTTTTTTTTTTTTTTTTTTTTTTTTTTCAAACAACTTTTATAGTTTACCGAAACAAAGGAGGGAGGAAGGGAATGAAAAAAAAAAAAGAAACACAAATAAACAAATCATTCCGGTGAGACGATTTCTCATTTTTTCTTAGAAATTGTTTCAACATATTTCAGTTGCGCCGCCTACGGTAATTAGACGATTCAAAAAACCAATCCAACGCCACTCCACGTCACAGCGATGCGAATACACAATTTTTTTTTTTTTTTTTTTTTCACTTCTCTTTTCTTCTCATTTTCACCTCTCGTTTTTGCTTAGCGCTACTACGATTATAATTATTATCATATTGTTATCGTTAATAATTACTAATTATCTCTTGTTTTTTCATCTAATTTCATTTTTTTTCCATTACTTAATTATTGCTGTGTGCGATCGTATTTTTTTTTTTTTTTTTTCTCTTAACATTTCTTCTACCATTACTTCGTTTTGTATGATTTTTCTTTTCTTTTTTTTTTTTAATTTTTTTGTCCGTTTCATGTACGCTCATGCATCTACGATATCGTTGTCTTGAAACGGTTCTTCGTTTCATGACGTCACGGAACGAAGAAGAAGAATGTTAAAAAAAAAACCACGAAAAAAGAAAAAAAAAATTTATATACATACGACGAAAATGAAAAAAAAAAAAAAAAACAACTGCACAATTTGGAAAACTATCGTGAAATTAAAACTCACCTTGTCTTGACGGATCCATGTTATTCGGCATCATTGGTTGTCCGGGAGGCTGTAGAAGGAGTAGAGAGATAGAATAAAAAATCAATATCTTACGGAGAGAGCCTTTTCCCTCGGCTTTATCATTGTTGTTATTATTTTTAATATTGTCATTATTTCGTTTTCGATTTAAATAAAATTCCCAACTCACCCCATTGAAATCGTTTGCCATTTGTGGCATGCGAACACTAGGCCGAGGTCCGGCAGGATATCTTGGTCCCATGAACTGAAAATCGAACATTAATAAGTTAGAAATATTTGGCGGGAATGTTAAGAGATTTGAGAAAAACAACTTGTTCTCAAATTTTCAAAATATTTTACACACTGTTTAGAAAACAAAATTCTGTAACTCGAATTGAGAATACAAACTCGAATATAATGCACAACAGGTTTGTTTTTTTTTTTTTTTTTGATTAGAAATTATTTATCTGTAACAACTTGTGTACGCGTGAAAACGGAACGATTAATAAAAAATTGAAAACAAGAATCAAAAACCGTAATTGAAAGAAAATCGAATATAGAAGAGCGGGAGGCGGAGGGGGGGGGGGGGCAAAACGGGGTACTTAGGGAAATACTAATCTCTCGAGAACTCAAACACGCTGAATCTTTTCTTTATTCTTTCTCTTTTTAATTGTAACCAAAGAAAAATAAAAATAATTTTCAGATGTTAGGGGCAGAAAGAGAAAAAAAAATTTTTTGAAAATTTTTAAAAAATCAAAATAATGCTCAATAATTCTTATAGAAGGCGTTTGTGACTGTTGAAAAAAAAAAAAAACATTCTGAAAAACAACATTTTGGTGTTAAATTTTATTGGTACACCGTTTTGCTCTCCCCCCTCCCCTCCCCTACACGTCGGTGAACGTGAAGACACGGAACATCGTTACCGTAAATTTCCCCTCAAAATTTGTTTCTCTTAATTTTCATAACTCGTTGATTTACAATCCGATGATTTGTCCGAGTAAAGTGGAAACCGCGCGTGTGATTTATCATTGTAACTGGGTTCATTTTTTTCTGTCTGTATTTTTTTTTTTTTTTTTGATCGATGGGGGCAGGGGAAGTATTTTTCGTTAAACTTTGGTTTCATTTTGTTGTCATTCACGTGTATGTGACATGGATGATGAGTATAAACATAAGTATAACTATATATAGGGTTAATAATTATGCACAAACTGCATGAACGATTAGCACGCGCGATACATTTAATTATACAGGATTAGTGTACGACAGACAAACCAGAGGGAAGCAAAAACGGTGAATCGATGAAGAGAAGGGGAGACAGAAAAGAATTTAAAAAAAAAAAATTAATAACCATACGATAAATGAACGAATTATTTTGCGAATGTTACGATATAAATGATGCGTGAGTGATTTAGAAAATCTTTCATGACGAACATTACAAACAACCAGTGCAAAAATTCGTGTGTATATAGGTATATACATATAAAAGAAGAAAGAAAGAAAAAAAAAGGAAAATAACAACAAACAACAAGAGACGAAACATAAAAAAAATTGAAAAAAAAAACAAAAAAAAAACAACAACAACAACACTATAGAATAATGGAAGCGGTTAAAAGAGATTTTCTAACACCATACCTTGAGAACTTTGCTGTTGAATACTTTTCCCTGTTTTTGAAAGCTCGTTTTTTCGTTTCTCGAGAATGTCCACATGATTTTCGATGATATTACGAATGTGAAAATGGAAAATGGTCTCTTTAAGTGGAGGCACATCCGAATACAATAGTTTAAAAGTCGACTTTCTTTTTATTCGCGTTTCTGAAAGGTCGAAATATTCAGAATGTTGTGTATAAAATTGCATGATGAAATCCGAAAAACCGTTTATCGATTATCTCGAAACTACATTTCCGAGTCCGTGACTAGGATATCTCGAAAACCACACGACCAATTTTTAACCAAATTTGGACGCAATTTTTTTATACATTTTGTCTCGTTAGCTGCGTATGGTTTTTTTTTTTTTTTAACCAATTTTTTTTATGGTTCTAAAAAGGTGTTAAATTTAGGCCGGAAAACGAACGTTAGAGTCGAAACATTCATTGTTTCGTTATTATAAAAATAAGAATAAAAATTTTTTTAAATCTCTACGCAGCGAACGGCTCAATATATTATATTTCAAAATCACGTTGGAATTTTTTATTTCAGATCAACCGACTGTACAAAATCCTAGGCACCGCAAACCGTGTCAGTACGGAACATGTTTTACACTGACAACCGTAACAATGCTACGAGTGGATAAATTTTGATGAAAAAATTACTGAATATACCTGATTGTGTAAGCTTTGAATTTGAAAAAAAAAACGGATAGAATCTAACAAATAGTTTTTTAGATAAAAATTGTCCTACTTTTCTAGCCATTTACTCGGATGTGCCCCCTTAAATGGCGAATACCTTTCGAAAAATCTTCAGTGATTAGTCCGACGCTATGAACCGATACCAATAATTTATAGATAGAGAAGTTTGTCTATCTGCTTAAAATGATAGTGCCATAAAAGAAATTTGATTTCATTGATCACGAACTGATATTTGCCGGAGAAACTATTCATCTGCTTACCTCAAAACCCGTTGATCGCATCATGGATTGTTGAAAGACTCTTTACGTACACGTAAATCGAGGAAGAGCGACGTGTTTCATTGGTTCAGAGTTTATAGATAAATCGTAGAAAGAAGTGGGAAAAAATTAGCAAACAAGCAAACGATCGAAAGTAGGTAAAAAAAAAAAACAAAAACGATCAGGAACCAAAATTTCCGAGATTAAATGAAGCACGTCGACATAACCTCGAATCTTCGTCTTCGTGAATTTGATCTTTGTTTTCGAGACGTTTATAAATACTAGAGTTTTTAGAGTATAGAATAGGCGGAAGTATAACGACTATGAGGTGGCACATGATGCATTATAATACAAGTTAGACACAGAGAAGTGAACGAGAGAAGTGATGAATCGTGTCGAATGAAAGCTTACCTGGGTGGACATCATCTGCGAGTGTGGGGGCGGGGGTGGCTGGGGGTGCTGAGGAGATGGCTGTGATGAGGGGTGTGTGGGCGGAGATGGTCGCATTGTCGAGTTGTTCTGCAACAAGCAACGCAAACAACATGGACATGTAGCGACATTGCGATTTCACAGGCAACAGCTATTTTTTTTTTTTTTTTCTTTTTGAGAGAGAGAGAGATTTGTGGTTTTTTTTATATATATATATATATATATATATATATATATATATATATATATATATATATATATATATATATATATATGCATGTATAAAACTAGTAACAATTATATTATGCATCAGGATATTTGATTCAGGGTAGTGACGTAACGAATATAAATTTTCAAGTATTTGCAAATACGAATGCGGGTATACAATTTTGAATCTCGCGCCATTTCTCTATGACTAAGACTGGAATTTCACGAGCAGCAGAATGTAGCCGCAGTGGCAGCATTTCCCACTATTTAATTAAGCATTCTGATTAGTTGAGTAACCTAACCTAACCTAACCTAACCTTAGTCAGCCAATCAGAATGCTTGTATAGTGGGAAATGATGCTGCTGACTAAGGTTAGGTTAGGTTAGGTTAGGTTACTCAACTAATCAGAATGCTTGGATGGTGGGAAATGCTGCTACTTTTTGCTGCTCATGAAATTTGAGCCTAACAGTTGACGATTGATTGACTGACATGTACGTCATGCAAGTCTTCTTCATCTTATTCCGGAAATCGCCGAGCTGATCGAAACTGAGTCGATTGTTTGTTTGATTGTTTAAAGACAAATTGATGAAAGAAATAAATTATTTCTGAGGGTAGTGATTCGAACGTGAAGACAAACTTTTACGATAAATGTTCAGTTTTTAAATATTATTTTCACAATTTTTGTAAGCAGAATATGAAGTGTTAGTGACAATCACATTCGCAAAATACATATCTGCACGTTTTTTGCGAATGCAAATGTCAAGAAATATGCGAATATTCGTTACGTCACTAATTCCGGGTTACGCTACGTGTATTTAAAACAGAGTTCATCGTCATTCTTATACTTAGCTTTTCTTTTTTTTTTTTTTACATATTTGTAGAATTGATTTTTTTCAAGCAATCGGACACAGTAGAAAAAAGATTTCGAATTCAAGCTTGTTCTAAAGATGAACATTTTTTTCATAACCAGTGTCCAGACAAACTAACAAAAATATTAAATCCAAAAGTAAGGCATTTTTCTTTCATAATCAGACTCCAGTAATTCCAAATCACATTTTTTTCAATGCAGAAAGAATCCGATAAAAGATTTTTTTTATACTCTTCACGATTCTGTATGATTCAGATGCAGTTTTTTCCTAATATTTTCTATGACCATGAATCAGTAGTTTAAATACACCATATCTGCGCGCCATGAAATATCGGTACGTCATGGACGTTCAATTGACGAGTGGATACTAACTAATCTACATTTTAGATGCAGGCTCTGACGTTAAATAGGTAAGCCGTATTTTCCGAACCAAAGGTAAAATTTGTTTCCTCATTTTCCATGCCTGTTTGCTTAGATTTTTTTCTCCACTGACATTTTGCCTTTATTTCATTAAAATTAGAAATTTTACGCAATGGTTTTGAATATTTTGGCGTTGAAGAGAACTCTAAACTTTTATAGGGATATTCTAGCATCTAATAACCGACAAAATCTTGCCGGCGTGAAATTCTCCTACAGTTTATAGATTAGCTGAGCGTTTAATATAATGAGTATAGAAAAATGAAACACACACACATATATATATATATATATATATATATATATATATATATATATATGATCTATATTAGGGTGGGCCAAAAAAAAAAAAAATATATATATATAGTTATTTTTTTTTCGTTAGTCACCGTGAAAATGTCGTTCAAGATGATAAAAAAAATTCTGTAAAAGTTCCTATTTGATGAAAATATTAATTTTGTACAATAGGGTATGTTAAAAACTCATTTCTTGTCAAGAAATAAGAAATTTCGGGGAAAATTCGATGTTTCAGTAAAGAAGATAAAATGAACTTCGAGAAAAATTAAATTTTTTTCATTTTGACGTAACAAATTTTTAACCCTGAATAACTTTTGAATCAGTAGATTTACGAAAAAATCGCAAAAGACCTTTTTTGTAGATCGTTCAATTTTCCACAAAAATATGTATTGGTCTTTACAATACGCCAATCTGTTGTTGAGTAATAAAATACCGAATAACAAAAAAAAAAAAAAAATCCCGTGCTTTTTAAACGGTATATGGAAAATCGCAAGTAGGCACCTCCTAAAATTAATATCAAGAGTTCAAATTTTTACAGCAATTTTTTTTCCGTCATCTTGAACGATATTTTTATGGTGACTAACGAAAAAAATAGTCCTTTTTTTGACCCATGACCCTAATATACATATAGTGATGGATGTAACGAACATAAAAAATCGATACGGTAAAGAAGAATTCGTATACAGATAATTTATATAATATATATGTATGTATATATATATGAATGAACAAATAAATAAACCGAACAAAATGGTGAAATGGTACACGAATGCACATACAAAAGTTAGACACATAGCAGAGGTACAAATAAGTACATTTAAATATTAAATACTATGTATAGAGACAAGCATAGCATAAAATGTGTGTTTAGAGTATCATGTGTGTCCTTGTGTATGAATTTATCGTGTGGTGTAAAGTACTAAATTATTTTCCGAATTGTTTAAACGAAATTTCCAGCATCGAGACTAACCGGCATTTTGAAACGCGTTGTTTTGGATAATTTTTCAAAAAACGAAAAGAGAACCGATGAGTAATCAATTTTCGATACGAGTGACTCAATCGACCCCGTTATCTTTTTCATTATTAAACGATAAATATGAATGTCACGTTGTGCGAGTGCGTGTATTATTGTGTGCAATGCATATGTTAAAATAGAAACGTCGTGCAGTTCGGCTGATATTTTATGACAACAACTAAATAGAACTGTGCGAAATTGTGTGCACTGTATATTCTTTCGTAATAATTATTTATTCAATTAACGAATGTGATTTTTTCATTATATCTCCCGCGGTTATTTCGAATTATTAATTTTCATTTTTGCCCTTATTCCGAGTTGAACGACGATTTGGGTTGAATGTAGGTTTACAATGAATTTTATATCACGCGTCTATGTCTGTTTTCCGTACACGAAATACCGGTTTCTATGACGATCGAGAGAGTCTGCGAATGCGCATGCACGGAGTACTGAAAATACCACTTTTAAGTCCTAGGAGTGCTGAAAGTGGTCTTTTCCGTACTCCGCGCATGCGCGGTCGCGGACAAATCTGGCATTACGCGACCGTAACCTCAAATTCGAGCTTCGTGAAAAAACGCGTAACATAATCTTGTTACACAAATAATCGTTTGCGACGAGGAGGCGAGACAAAACACCGAGTTTGCCTTCTTGTTACACAATATACTATTTACGATGTATAACGTAGTGACGCAATGGAAATGATAACACATATAGTTACATCGTATAAATATGTATGTGGAAAGAAAAAAGGTAACCGAAACGATGTAAATAAAGATTAAGAACGAAGGTAATAAGAAGAATCGGTTACAGCTATCAGGAGCGGAAAAATGAACTTACTGGGAAAAATCCTGGGGGCATCGGGCCACCAGGCATGCCGTCGTTGGGCGGCATCTGACCGAGCGGAGACGGCGCTGCGCCAGCATTCTGGAACGATTTGTTAAGAAGTTCGGCATAGTGAACGATGATAGAACATCTCACGAACGACATGAATTTTGCGATAATGAATGAAGGATTTCAGAGTGAGATTTGTCGATTTGAGGTTATACTTACGTGTGCAATGCCGTTCACGCCGTAACCGCTGTTAACGAATCCCTGTGTGTGAGAAAAAATGAAAGAATTAGTGTCGAACGATTGACTATGGCCTGCTAGGTTAGGGTGGGGGTCAAAACTTGAAGGGATCAATATTGCAAATGGCCGATATGTCGACGTTTCAAACATGCGAAAATGAAATAACGAAAGTTGAAATCTTGATTTTCGAAAGTGTCACTGATTAGAATGACTACTGATCAGTAACACTTTTAAAAGTCAAGATTTCGAACAATTCATGTTTGAAATTTCGATATATCGGCCATTTGCAATATTGACCCTTCCAACTTTTGACTTGATCTTTTCGATCGCCTGCGATTCGGATTCGATCAAACGGTTTTTCGATTTTCGAACCTACCAAAGAGCGGAATGATGTAACGAGATTTTTATAAAAGTGAATAACGTTTCGTCGTTTATGTATAATTTTTACTAACGTAATCGTGAAAAGCTTTGGCCTCGCTGCTGTGTTCACACGTGTCGCGTCTCTCTGGTGCGGCGCAATACAGGTCCCAGAAAACACTGAAACAATAAATAAGTGATTTGCAACGTAGGTGACACGTTGATGGTAGGAATAAAAAGTTTTGTAAGAGAACTGTCGGTTTAATAGAATTCGTAGACTCACCACCACCAGGAGTGTAAGAACCCGGGAGGTTCTCCAAGGGTGATGTTCTTTTCCCATCGAATCTGGAACGAGAGAACGTTTATTAGTTAAAATTTTGTAATTCTAGTACTAGCTGCTCGTACGTCGTATTTTAACACGCTGAAAATTTACCTCCGAAAGGAATGTCTGTGCAGCTTTTTGTGCTCCAACATGAAGGAGGTATTCGTAGACGTAAAGAGCCAGTCTGGAACAAAATCTCTAATCAAGCATTGCTCGAGGTTCAAGATACACAATAAAAAAAATCTCACTGTCGGTTGTTGCTGTGAATGCAGGATGAGAGAACAGAGCAAGGAATAAGCACGAAATAAAAACTGGTCAAATTTATTATTGTCGACAATCACGATAATGACGTTGGGTTCGAATGATTATACGTGTAACAACATCAACAAAAGCAGTAAGACATTGGAATAACTCGGTATGAGTGGGCAACATACATGCGTATCTTAATACACAGACGAAACTAAAAATCGCAACACCTTCTGCGTTGCAGGCGAAATCAAATCCTGCATATCTCGATGCGACAGTCAACTTTGATAAATCGAAGGGTGTAAAAGTTCGGGTTGTAGAACGCAAAATAGAATGTAAACTTGTTAGTATAATGTATAAAATTAGATCACGCATCTCTCTCTCTCTCTTTCTCACTTTTTTTCTCCATTCGAATACACCCGTGTGTGCGTGTGCATATGTATCGATACGCGGATGTGTGTATAATAAACACAAGTGGACTGGCACTAAAGCATGTAGAATCGTAGCCTTGATATTAATTTCTGACTTGTATCAGGTGTCTAAAGAAGATTAATACATCGTCAAATTTTCTAAAAAAAGGGGAGGACGAGGGGTTGAAGCGCAAAAAAATCCATCGGCTAAAATTTATCGTCCTGATTAGGATGTTGTATTCTAAGATGCCTGTTTAGCCAGAAGATAGATCTTGTCGAACAAAGTGGAACGGAATTTGAAAAAAGGAGTGTAACAATTCGTGAGGTGTCCTGATCGACATCGATTCTGAAAAAAAATACTCAATAGTTTTTCATTTGATGGAGAAATAAAGAAATGGCATGAATTCTACGAATTTCCTATCGCCATTTCTTTATTTCTCCCTCAAATGAAAATGTATTCGAGTGATTTTGTTCGTAGATGCGTATAGAATAGGGCCGTTAGGCTCTATTTCGTGTTTCAAATACGTGGACTTCGATATTTGGAGATATATACGTCAACGTCGAAATCGACCAGGTCATCCCCTTAACAGGTATAATGAAAGAAAAGATCGAAAGAAAGAAGGAAGGAAGAAAGAAAGAAATATGTCTACAGTAAAAGAGTGATTACTGTCAGAATAATTGAATATAGAAGGAACGAAAACGATGCGTAGAAGCAACAGACAGCAACAACAAAATACGGACAAGCAGAGAGATGGAAAAAAAAACATGGCGGCTTAAGAGATAAAGAAAATACCTACTTTTCACGAGCCTGACCGTCCGAGGGTACAGTTGAACCTTTACCTTTCGCGTACATGTTCAGATGCTGCGTGGTCGAGTTATTCTCGACTTTTCAGACAGTTGAAAACCAGAAAATATCGGCTGAGTACCGAATAGATTTCAACTGGTAAGGGACAAAGTATATTTTATGAAACTCGTAGAAGAAGTCCCGTGTACTTAGTAAACGACCGACGATCGAATGTATGTACTTGCGTCCCTATTTGGTATATATCTGAATACACGTATGTACACGTATGTATATATCTGTGTGTTTCACGATCAGTCACGGTATACAAGCCGATGATAGTCGACCGTGCAGTTTTCACATAACGCGTAAGTCAACACTGGATTGATCCTTATATTTGACCGCTGGTTTTGGGGCCGCTGGTGGTGTTGCTGCTGGCGATGGTGACGGTGCTGTTCCCGCTGCTGCATGACTCTGGCCGAGCAACGCTCACGACGATCTCTTCAACCCAGTGGCGCGTCATGCTAGAAATTCGGTCTCTTGTTTCTCTGGTAGGTGTCCGTTATTATTCAAAACTGGTCCCCGGTGTCGCGGGGCCTCGGTTTAACTCTTCGCTAAGCGATGTTATACCCGCAACGATTCATTACAGTACATAACGAATACATACAACATACATGTACGTACCTACGAGCACGTATTTTCACTCTGATATAACTCGGCGATTGTGTGTCACACGCGCGTCGAACAATACACACACCTAGTACTGTATTTACACCGCAGCACCGAATTTATCCACCCGCCTCTTCGCTCATCTTAATATCAATATGCGTATTTCGGAGCTCGGAGCCGCGAGTTCCCGTGTTTTGTTAACCGTTAATATAACCACGTCTGTTTGTCTGTCTGTCTCCTGTCGCTCACTCTCCTTCCTTCTCCACGGTCTAGTCTATACCATGGATTCTAAAGTTGCTCAGTTCACCCCGTCGCTCGGCGTTATACGTACGACTCGCAGCCGCGTCATTCGGCACACGTACACTCTCGGCTTCGGGTAACGACGACACGCTCAAACGGGGGCCAACTGTGTCGTACGTACACCTACCGAGCAAGCGCAAAGAGCTACGCGCACACAAGCCAACTCGGCCTAGCGCTACCTGAGCAATAAGCAGCTGCGCATAAACGGGGGGTGCCGTTACCCTTGTCTACAGTTACGTCCTCACGGCGAGCTGATCCTTCGGCCCTTACCGAGAACTCTGTTCTGACCTGCGTCCTTCGGATTAAGCGAGCAACTCGACCGGCGATGATCCCGTAGAGTCTCCAGTTGGTCTTCTCTTCAATATTTCGCTCGCTTTCGGGAAAATCCCAAGACATTTTTCGCTCCACGAGTGCCTAAAAATTTTACATCAACAATTTTTACCGGGTCCCCAGATGCGGACCCAGCTCGCCGAGCCTTGCCACGCCCCTGAAGCTTGAGGGGCATTGGAAATCGGCGTGCACACAAAGGTACAGTCGCTACCCACACACCGCCAATACTTACCGGCGTGGGTACGAGGTGGGGGTTCGATTTTTCCCGAGCCCAGCCGGAGCCGGCCGAAGTTGAATAGTCGGTATAAAAGAGGGGAAGAACTGTGCGGTACTACTGCCGTGCCAGTGGCTGTGCAGCTTCCCCGTTTTGTAAATTCTTTATCGAGGTAGAAACGCCGATGCATGTTATTTGAGTAACGACAAATGTAGAAATCCGTTTTTCACGAAAATTGACCATTTTTTCCGTTTTATTGGGCCCTCCTAAGAGCCCGCAGAAATATAGTCACCTGCGAACTAAAAGTGCGATTTTTTTTCACGAGCCTCCGACTTTCAGCCAATGCCGCAGTTGTCTTCGATGCTGTTCTTCTCGTGTCAACTCCCACCCGTCAATAAAGAACGACGTCCATCAATCCGTGTGCCCAGCTGCGTTTGTGTGCTGTGCAGCCACGACGTATAACAACGCTCGGCACACTTATAATACTCGTTTTGCTATACATACCGCCGTTCGACGGCCGCTCTCTTGACGAACGTTCCGAACGATCGGTCAAAATGTCCCACAGAACGTGACGCTGAAGCAATGTGCATTTCTGCAGTCTCCGACCTTCTCAATTGTAGGATATTTCTACCTAGAAATATTTTGAAATTAGAATTCATCTGTGAAATCGGCGAACAAGATGAGTTTAAAAATTCCTTTTCTTCTCATGCAAACGTTTACTTTATAATAAAAATTCGAGGCGAGAAGGGCAACTTCTTTTATCATAAATTTAGTCTTGTCTGACTGTAGCAATCATTTGGATATCAAACTTTGATGCGAGCTGCTACACGCTACGTGATAAGCCTTCCTTTGTCTAAAATGCGCCAACACGTGCGTGAATGAGATATTGGCTTAGGAAGCGTCGCTGCTCTCGAAAAAGCCTCGAGAATTCAAGGATAGATTGGACAGAATGAATTTCGGTGTATCTAAAATGGCACCGACAGCCTTATCAAGCGTAAAGATAGAGACAATGAAGGGTATTGGATGTTGAGCTGCGAGCCGCTCAGCCCGTCTCTCCGCAGTTGGTAAACTGTGCTACTTTCGCGGCCATGTTTGACGACCGTAATGTCTAAGTGCGGAACTCTGCCCTCTCCCCCAGGATATTCTGGGCTTCGATATATTTCGTTGGAAAGTTTTTCTCCGCCTTAGCCAGCTCGCTGTTATGTTACGTGTACTTTTCGATGTACCTGTTTACATACTTGAATATATTTTTCAGCCGCAAAAGTAATACGCTATTCCTGAAAAGTGACTCTGGAGATGGAACCTCGGATAGAAGCTGACACTAAAAGCGACATCTCGAGTTGAGGCAATGCGGCGAATGATCGCTGACTTCGAACTCCGTTGGTAGGTACGTACAAACAGCCACCCGCGCAGATTTCTGTTATATCGTGATTCCAGAGCTAGTTTGCAAAGTTGGAGTTGATTTTTTTTCTTTTTTTTCCCTGTCTTCTCATTAAATATGATTTTGTTTTCACAAGGCCACAAATCACGTGGTATCATTTTTGGCCATGGATGGAGTCGGTACCATTACGTGGGAAACATTTCTAAAAGATGCTGAAGCTTTGGTAAACGTTTCCGACAAGATTCGCGATGATTGGGAACTCGTCGGCGATAAGGTGATGAAAAAAAAGAACTTAGATAAAAACTTGATATTATACAAACGTGAACAACCATTGTATACCTTGTACTTTGGAATACGCAATTGAGCATATAAGACTTGAATATTTGAGATTTTTATATTGATAATCAGTCAACGTTTTAACGATTCCCTATCGTTACCAAGGGCGCACCTGGAATGGCGTACCTTTCACGCCAGGTGAAAACGTACGTCCCGTGCGAATATCCAATCGACGAGTCACCAACTGGTCTCGACAAAGAGTATTGGGCTGAAAACTTAGACGCCAGGATGGTCAAGGACCCTTTTGAGGCAGCTTCGAAAGACGAGAGGCCGCTGATCACACTTCACCACGTTCTGTGGTCCATGAGTTATAGCGTACCAGTGCTTTACTTCAACGGATGGAAGTCTGGTGAGGAGAAAATTTTCCCTTACAAATATATTCCCCCCATCTGTCGGGCATATTCGGTGTTGTGGCTGGATTTCCACGATCCCTAATTCGCACATACCTCCAACCTGAGGTCATGGCGCTGTCACGGTTCTAAACCAGACTACGCACTTGGCGTTGAATGGTCGAAGCGGATGTAGGTTAGTATTGAAAGAGGAAGGAAAATACGAGGGAAAGCAGGCGCTGGTTTGCTAGGCGAGTTTCCCGGTAGAAGCTTCGGCCGTAGAAGCCCTCTTAAAAAACAAACGAGAGTCACATTAGCGCGAGCTTTTGTCGGACCATATCAGCTAAGCTCGTACGCTCTTTTGTTTCTGGCTTTTATCCTCCGCCTCACTCTCCGGTTTTCCGGGAGTCCTCTCCCCTGATCGCTGTCTCCATTTTAGCCTCGCTCAGAGAAAGAGGCTGCCAGATCGAACGAGCAATCAGCCAACGGACGCCTCGCAATCCCGCTCTTCGGTGCGATTAAGGCCGATGCAAGTGGCACGTTGAGTATTCTTTGGTTCAAACGGATTTCGATTTCTCGCACCCTTCGGCTGCGCTGGCGTCCGTTGCTCAAAACTTTACTACTTCAGCCTCGGTTATCCTGAAATCGGTTCCAAAATTCTACAACAACCGTTTTCCGCATCCCATACACCGCCCGAGATAGTGTCGAGGGATTACTCGAGGCACCGGTAGCCCTCAGCACAGGCCTGACACAGCGCTTTTGACGAATTGGGTCAGCGCATATTTCCCGGAAAAAAGTTACGCTATGATTTTCTTGAAATGTTTTTATCACGCCTAAAGTACTCCTTCGTATAATCAAGGAGACTTATCAGGGTTTCAGACTCGTCTTACATCCGTAAAAAAACCAAAAACACATTCTTTATTTTTTCGTCTCAACAGATTTCGCTGGTTGCAATCCAGTCAGTGTCGAGGTCGCGCAGAAATTAATAAGCAACAACGACCTGGGTTACTCGGAATTGTCCCAGGCGATTCATCCGATCTTAGGAACCCCTTTTCTCCAATTGCATCCCTGCGGGTCTCAAGATCTCCTGAGACACGTCTGGAAAAGGTAAGATACCTTTTATTCGTTTGGTTTGGTTATCACGCAGGCATTTATTTGATAATTTTGTTAGTCATTCTTTCATATTTTAACAGCAACAACAAGCTTGTGAGTTGGCTGAGTGTTGCCGCGCCTGCAGCGTTGCAGCTAAAACTTCATGAGGATTATTACAAACTGACGATCGCAGACGAGTCACGTGTGCCGGAGGTCACTTATGAAGCTGATTAGCGATCCATGATAACGACGATATCGGCGATGGCAGAATCAGTGATGCCAATTTCTCTATGAAATAAATTTTACGCTTAACAAAAGTGACTCTCGTTATTTCCACCCCTGTACACATCTCCATGTACCAGACGCCGAGCTATCGGGGTCCTGAGTTGAATCAATATTAAAGCGAGTAGGCAGCCGAGATAGGTATTGATAAAAAATACTAGCATTGCGTATCCCTCGCTGAACGCGCTTCGGCTGCAATCCGAGTTCGAAAATTATAATACAAATTGGACGTCGATGTAGCAACGCGAATCACATGAATATCGCCACCCTCCCGAGCCAATTTTCAGCGTAACTAATATGCACGGTTGTCTATTCCAGCTGTCGGTGGACAATAGTAAACCTTATCGATTCGGAGGTACGTAATGTGCCTAGTCGCTATTGGTATGTGCAAGTCGATAATTGATATTACCCTCTCGGTGCCGTTCGTGATTTACCGGAAAATTAGTCAGAGGAGGAGGTGGATTGGCTTCTTAGATACTGCTGAGAGTCAATCAGGATTTCAGTGAAAATGGTGACGAGGATGGAATGAGAGAGATCCGGTTGCTATGGTAACTCGGTTTGTTGCGCCGCTACCCTACCGTCTGGCGAAAAAGGACGGAAAAGGCCGCGCCTCCATGTTACACCCTACGGTGGGGGGAAAATACCTAAAATACATTGTTCGACAGTCGAAAATCACCTGATTTAGACAGAATCCTCTCAACGGCTACGGTACACTACGGATCATCGTCTCCTGTAGTCCACCTATGAACATGTAAGCATTCATGTATTTATAGCACTATCTCAGGTGCCCATCCTGAAATTGAGCAATTGAGTACGATTATGATAATTGGCACTTGAACATTGCAATTTGCTCCAAACGTACGAGTGTCGCTTATACACGATATGAATATAACTGAGAAGCTCTGCAGACGAGTCTAACTCTACTCCAGGAAAAAAACCCTGCAGTGATCCGTGCTGCAATCAGCCAAAGTGAAGGTATTACTGAATCAGGACAATGTAGATGCTCAGCTGTAATGAACACTGAACATTAGGGATAAAGTACAAATCTCCGAGTGTAACACCATTTCTGAAAATTCTTCGACACCCATGTTTCTTACGTCGAGCCCAGTCTTATTTATGATGACAGCTCGTCGAGGACCTGTGAGCGAGAATAAAAATGGCGGGAAAGAAATCTGCGGGGAATAGCGAAGGTCTGCGAGGGCTGCTCGTGGTCCGTCGTACTCATGATCGGAGCTCCGGCCCACACCACACATCCAACTGCTTGCGCGGCGCGCACAACCGCATTAGCTCGTCTCTTGGTAGTCCGACTCCTGTCCCACGATCAGTGTTCATCGTCGCGTGGCACACAGAGTTGCGCCACAAGTGGTGGAGGCAGGTTCCCGCCAGGTGTTACGTCGATTTGAACGGTTGAAAGACGGACGCGACCCCAACCATCAGAAACACAGTGCTTTATTGTTTTCAATTACCCGCTGCAGCTTTATTCCCCAGTACGTTGAATAACCGAAGAATTGTTTTTCGCTCGTCTATTATTGCGCAGAAGAGAAGAAAGGCGGTGTGAGGGAGTAGGAGAGAGGGAGAAAGGGAGAAAGGGAGACGGAGAGCGAGAGAGAGTGATAAAGAGAAGGACAAACATTAAGGGCAGAGAGGGGTAGAGAAAGCAAGAAAAGGAGAGGAAGAGATTGTGGTTAGAGGAGTGCTTGATCGATGAGATTCTCTTGAGTTTACAACTGTTGAAGAAAATCTGACGTCCCTGATGATAAAAGCCACGAGTGGATATAGTTGAGAAGATTTAAGGGATTCGGTTCAATCGACAAGGAAAAACCTTCGAACTGGTAGATGAAGGGACGCTTCTTGGATATCAGCGATGATACAATACGGCTAAAAAAAATTTTTTTTCAACCATCTTAAAAAATACTTGTTACCAGCTGAGGTGAGCTCAATAAATCACCATGACATAGTCCCATCAAAATCATGCATGAAAAATCGTACAGCCAATTGTCCAAAAGGCAAAAGAAAGACGCTTTTGTTCAGAACACTATTCGTTGTATATATTCATTCTATTCGCTGCTTCTTGTTACGAATACTCACGGGCAATCAGTGTTTCATATCCGTTTCCCGTCGATCGATTAATTGTAATTAAGTTCATATAAGCAAGATGTGACGTGGAATATACCTCGCGATGTTTACGTCCCGGGATTGTTTGGGGAAGAATTTGAAAGCCTCGTGTATCAGGGCAGCGAGTAATTCAATGAAAAGACTTTTTCTGAAAATCGATCGAAAACGTTTCGCATCGCGCACGCAATCACGTGTTTTAAATTAATTCCTCTGCTTTTGTACGCACACGTGTATCTCTTAGTGATTTACACTTTATCTTTGCATGTGTAAAGGTATTTACATGTTCGCAAGCTATGAACATTCCATCGGTCCCGCAATAATCGACCCTGAGATCTTCCTTCCGGTATACATTGTCCTATTTCGCAAAAATTTTAGCACGAGCACACATGCGGTGTGGATTTTTTTCCTTTCCAACCCCACGCTCATCACTCACTGATCATTTCTGATGAATGATAGCGGATCAAAGACTGATCCGATATAGCTCAGGTTTACAATGGAGGTAATTAATGGCTGTACAGTGGTTTCAGTGGATATTATGGACACGGACAGGAAGCTATCGTAGGGGAGATCGTGTAATATGGTATGTGCCGGGCACATATCGTGAAGCGCTGTAACCTATGTACCACCCAAGGTGGCACAGATTGAAAGCTCCCTATCATCAACACACATCCTCTGTCGAGTGCGAACACTAGCTACTTGCCGCAACTGGGCTTCCACCGGTTGTTCAGATCGACCCGCTACATTGATCAGCGCATCTACCAATTGACCCGGCCAACTTCCGGTCTACCTCTCAACTGTTGGAAAAAACGGGCTACAGAACCCGGGGGAATTTCATTATCTGCTGCGTCTTTTGTCAACTATGGAAGTCGCCTCAGAATTGTGAGTAATATTTTAGCCTTTAATTTTCAAAAAACTACGTGTTCTCGACTTTTTTGCTTTTTTGAGCCACCATAAAGAAAGACTTTGAGAATTCATTGTCCTTGATTTCTCGCAAGAAATCAAATATCAGGTCTGAAGTATAACACAAGCGTCCCTCGGTGCACTTCTGATGCTGTCTTTTTACTCAAATTTATTTAGCTACTTTACTTCAACTCAGAACGATGACGGACAGTTTATGAAAGCATTTAGATACGGCCAATCTTTTCGGTTAATTCTAGAGCAAGGAAGATGTCCGTTAGACTAATTGAACAAGTCACCATAATGATCGTTTAACTGTCTCGAATGTATAATTTCCAAATATTCTTTACTCATTGTCTTCAACCTATGGATCTTCTCTCGAGGAACAAGAAAATTCTCGCTTTTCGCACTATTTGAATTCTAACCTCGGTTTTCCGTGATTTTTTTCCACTTTATGTTAAAACCTTGAACAAAGAGTCATTGAACATCTCCAAAGTAGATACCCGAATTATCAAATACGTACTTGCTGGTTCTAATAATTCTCTTCGTAATTTGCTAGTTGGAGTAATCGTGACCAAACAAAAGCGAAACGAAATGACAGTCGGGTCAGACGTGGGCGAGTTGGTTAGGGCCGTTTGTTGTTACCATCTTGACGCACGTATCAGTAGCCAGCACACCGTATTATATGTGCTACAAATTGTACGTTATGTTGAGCGAACAACACAACATCATGCCGAAAGAAAACTCGAAGAGGAGTGGAGTGTCTCTTCCATCTTTGGCTTTCATCTTGATAACGTTTTTATTTTCCCCGAGATGACCTCACGGTAAATTGCCTCGTAGAACGGGCGACGCTTGATATACATTCGTAGATACATAGGTGTATATACATACATATTTCACTTATATATCCGTTCCCACGGAGGAAGTACGAAGAAAATCGATTACTTTTTAGTTGTTTACTTTGCTTGCTCTTTTAATCGTGGGTTGGTTGTTGTTTTTGTTTGTTGTTTTTTTTCCGTTTTTTCCAGTTCTTTTATCGTTCTTTCTTTATAATATCATATATCAATCAAAAACAACTTTTGTCGTTAGCCAAAGTTACGCAAATTGTTTCTGATCTCTTCTTCTCCTGCGCAGAAACATTGATTCTTGTCGTTGAAATTCAGTATAACAACGTTCCTCGATTCGTTAGATTTTAAATCTTACCTTAATCTTCTGGTTCTGATTACCTACGACGCGACAACTGATCAGGATAATAATTGAAAATCGAAAATTCATTTATCGTATTGTAATCTACGAAGAAACCAGAGAATCGGGAAAATTTTCTTTTCTTCATAATGGCGTGCGCTGCAGTTGATTGTTTCATCTTCGTTCTTTGTTCCAAGTTTCAATTAGGTCTTGAATTCATGAACCCCTTCACAAGAATCCTTTCGAGAGTATATAAACGAGTCCGTTCAACCGATTTCTCCCATTGTGTTCGACCCTCCGCAATGTGAACGTTCGATAACTGGATATATCCTCTAATTATTGCTATTGGCGGGCAATATAATTCCTTTGGCGTGCCATTTGAACCGCGCTAATTTCTAACCAAGTGTAATGAAAACGGAGGGTTAAGGGGGGAAGGGGGATTATTTTGCAGCTCATGTCATCGATCGTAAAGGCGTTTAACGTCATTTTGTCGAATTAGAATGCGTAGAACTCAACGGAAAAAATCTTTTGTCGCACGTGATATAGTGATTGAAGATGAATAAATTTCCTTCGAGATTGTCTGCACTCGTCTTCCAGCTGTGTAAAACGCTTTACGGCTTCCGAATATTTTCACCGTTATTGAATTCCACTCGATCGAGTACTTAGACGACGTCGAATAATGTCGGAGATATATGCAGTTTCATCAAAATCGTAATCAGTATACGGCACGCAACGCGTATTGACAATGCACTTGATGAGTCTATAACGTCACAGTGGACTCAGTATATGAATAGGTACGTACACATGAAATATGCTACATAGAAAGCATTCGTGGTTCGTTTATTCCCCGTGACGACTTTTAATTGGAGTTCCTTCTGACGCTCTCCATTCATCGCGCTCATCGCCTTAAGCCGCACGTATCGCCTTCAATCCTAGGCCATTGTGAAAGAACTATTCACATACACATCGATCGATGTGATGGCGTCCTAATAATCCCTTTTTTCTTTCCTTCTTCTCCACTTTACCGTTGTTACCATTACCATCTTACGAAGAGGTTTTGTAGTGACAATTCCACCACCGCATATAGTAGGTACAGCTCATTAGAGGTCAACAGATAGCCTCGAAGTTTCTGAATATACGTATAATTGTACCAATTGTGCCAAAAATGAAGAGGAAGATGCGAAGTGTGCACAGTAATTGCAGATTTAATGCCTTTGGCATTGTACTGGGAATGGCGATTGATACGAAAGGGTATGACATGCACGGACGAGCTGCGGCTAACGCGTGTGGAGACGATGTGAAGGGGGCAAAACTGCGGGCGGGGATATTCATATCCTGTTTAGAACATGCGTATATCCACCGCGTGTGTACGCACGAGCTGACACCACGAGCTACACATGTACCGTTAGTAAAACTGCTTGTTAATGCTCGGCGATCTTGTCAAATGTCAACCGTCGTCGTCATATCGCATTTCCCGCCGCTGTGCACATTGCACATCAAGTCCAAAGCAGCGTCGGCCCTTCGGAAAAACGTGAAAGAAAAAAAATCCTTCCAAAATTCACTTCACTGTCCATTATTCCAATTCATTGAATTCTTCCTCACTTCGAATCGTTGGATCTGCTGCACGTATCGACCGACGAACGCGGAGTTAACTATTTTAGAAGATGATCAACACGTAGTTCATAATTAAATTTCTGATGCATGGATAAACTTTTCACACGATGAATCTATTCCAATGAAACCTACAGTTTATAGTACCATGTAACGAGTGCAATTATTTCACGCAGATCACCGCTGTCAGATGCGGAAAAGCAAGGGCGGATCGGGACTGGGAGGACATCATACTACCCCCAGACACCGAACAAAAGACCACCGAACCGACGGCAACAAACGAAAAACTGCCTGAAGCACAACGCCCTGACGATACTGACGGTCCTCGGTGTGGTTGGTGGTATAATTTTGGGCCTGGTTCTAAGAAATGCGCGCAGCACAAATTGGCCTTCCCGTGACATAATGTATGTCAACTATGTGGGCGAGCTGTTCCTACGGATGCTGAAGAGCTTAATCCTGCCGCTGATCATGGCCAGTCTGATCTCCGCTATCGGTTCGCTGGACTTGTCTCTTAGTGGGAAGATCGGGGCGCGAGCGATCGTTTACTACATGGTTACAACCGTCAGTGCAGTTATCACGGGTTTGTGTCTCAGGATCAACTCTTCAAGTCTCACCCTTTTGTCGTTAAGCTAACGCGGTTTCTTTGGCGCAGGTATCATTCTCGTCATATCCATCCACCCCGGACGCGGCGACGAGTCGAACATCGAACGAGCCGGAGTTTCGAGAAACGTCACAACGGTTGACACGCTCATGGATCTGGCGAGGAACATGTTTCCACCGAACTTGGTCCAGGCCTGCATCTCGCAGTATCGTACAGTACTTAAGCCCCAAGCCAACGATACGAACGGTGAGTGTAAATCCGGCGTTACTCATCAACCGGCGACGATGAGTCGTACCTACCAAAAAGCACTTATTCACTTCAATGCTCCTAATTCCCCCCAGCCAACATTCTGACCTGGAAGATCGAGCACGAATACGCTGACGGTACGAATATACTGGGTCTCGTTGTGTTTTCAACCGTGCTTGGTATCACTCTTGGAAAAATGGGACCCGACGGCCGACCTCTTCTCCGGTTCTTCGAGGCTTTGTCATCGGCAATGATGATCATCACAAACTGGGTCATTTGGTAAAGGGTCTTCAGCATCTTGTATCGCGTGTCCGAACCTCTTTCGTTATTATCAAAAGTCAATAATCACTTCGTCATCCGACAGGGTATCGCCAATTGGAGTGTTGTTCCTGGTCTCATCGAAGCTCCTGGAAATGAAATCCTTCGAGGTAATAATCGGCCAGCTTGGAATGTACTTTATGACGGTGCTCGTGGGCCTCTTCATCCACGGATTCATCGTCCTTCCGTTGATCTACTTTCTCGTTACACGACGCAACCCGTTCTCCTACGTCTCGAACATGGCTCAGGCCCTGGCAACGGCCTTTGGAACCTCGTCAAGTTCCGCGACACTTCCGGTCGCCATTGGCTGCCTGGAGGACAGGAACGGCATAGACCCTCGAGTAGCTCGTTTCGTCATGCCGATCGGTGCGACGATAAACATGGACGGAACTGCCCTCTACGAGGCCGTCGCCGCGATTTTCATAGCCCAAGTCCGTAACGTGAATCTCTCCTTTGGTCAGCTCGTGGCAGTCAGGTAACCCATCGAAGATCCACGCGGCTTTATCGTTGTGCTGACTTTTTCACCAACTGACGAGTCGTTCGCCACTGTTTCAGCATCACGGCAACCGCTGCCAGCATCGGCGCAGCCGGAATTCCGCAGGCTGGTTTGGTCACCATGGTCATGGTTCTTGACACGGTTGGACTTCCGGCCAAAGACGTCACGTTGATCATCGCGGTTGATTGGCTGCTGTAAGGATATTACACGAAGAGTGTTATTGCAGTTGAATCTTTTCTTTCATTAGTTGAATGACGTCCTCGTTTTCTTTCGCGTTTCAGGGATCGTTTTCGGACGACCATCAACGTGATGGGAGACTCACTCGGCGCTGGAATAGTAAATTACCTTAGTCGCAACGAGCTGCGAAATCCAACGCGAGATTCACAGCCGAAAAATAGTGCTGATCACAATACGACGCCGATATGAAGAGGTCGTTGTTGAATTATTGAACCTGCGGAGCGTCGACGGCGAGAAAAATTTTTTTTATGCCGTCTACTGCAAAGACGACAATACATGAGTCAACATGTATATAATATAAGCTTGTTGGCGGGTATTTCGCGTGCATATATATGAATAAATATATATAATAATATATATATATATGTTACACGTTAAGTTTTATTGTTCTAATTGACGCTATATACATACATATATGTATACATAAGACGATATTAGGTATTCATCTTGTGATAATTTACCAATTATTATATATTTAAAGATACGAAACATTGCTCACACGTCTCAAAATTATAGTTAAATACGAAGCTCTAAGTGACAACAGAGCCGTACACAAGTCACTGTTATTGCCATACGTAAATTAGCTTTATATTAGTCGTAGAATTACTAGTCAGAAAGATGTCTTTTATATCTTTAGCTCTCTCTCTCTTCTTTGCTTTCTTTGTCACATTTCTGTATCATCTTCAGAAATAATTCAAGTATCCGTACAACTATACAGACATTGTCATTCATTATATTACATAAAGAAAAAAAAAGACAAAAAAAAAAATATGGAACAAACAAGAAAGTTTTAAGACCAATTTGAATAAGATCATCAATAATATGAAATCAAGGAGTTTCAACATAGATAGAATTTACTAAAATAGTTTTGGACCAAATTCTCTTTAAATGTATTTTTCGGTAGGCGTGAATTTTAGTGAAAATAAGTTGCAAAAATCAAAGAAAAAAAAAAACGATAAACTGGAAATTTCGATAGGAAACATTAGAAGAAAAAAGATGTGAATATTTCCGACACGGGAAATTTGTTCTCTCAAATGATTATTCTTCGACACGAGGTACGTGTTCTACGCAGAGAAATATTTTACGGCATTATGCAATAATTACATGTATACTCACTGCTCGAGGTCTTCGTTAAGATTTTTAGGGCCTTAAAGTGAAAATTTAGGTGCCACTTGATATTTGGTTGCCCCGTGCGTTATATAGAAATTGTAAATTTTAGGTAAGAAATTCGATACAAATATTTCAATTTGATCTACAATTGATTATGCGGAATTTTACAATTTATTCTCATCAGCAGATCGACTTTGATGCCACAAATGGCTATCGAAGACAATGAAGTCGGGCGGTGTTGGAAAATTATAAAAAAAAAGCAAAAAAAATTTTAAATACGATTTATAATCTGTATGTAATGTGTGTAAGAAAATTTTTGCAGTGAAAAAACGCTTCCAAATTCTTTCCAGGGGCCTGATGACGAACTGTGCTCTCTATAATAATTATAAGGTATATAACCGTACTATCGTAATAATAGTTATATTGATATATAACGAACCTATGTATTATAATATTATGCAAACGATTGTTCATTGATAGGAATAACTGTTAATTGTTCAATTTTAATAATAAATATTATTATAAATGATATATATATATATATATATATGAATGATATAACAGAAACTTAATATATAATTAAAAGAAAAGAAAAAAACGAAATACTTGCCATATTTACGACTATTAAAATTATTAATACTGTTATTGTATGCATGTATATTATATGTCGGAATAAAAAATATTAATAATATGTATAACATTCGTGTATGACACATATATACCACGCATTACGTCGAAATAAAGAAAATACAATATTAACGGTGTATTTAAATTTTTTTATTCGATTCAATTTGTAGGCCAGTTTCGGGTAATAATTGACAAGAATTAGTCATGAATTGTTTTGATGAAAAAAAAGAGTATTTCCATTTATTGATCTGTAGAGATATTATTTTAATCAAACTGAAAAAAATTGGAGGCTGGTATTACGGCGGTTTGGAATTTCGGGGATGAAAATATGTACAATAAAACAAAGATGAAGCCCGTAATAATTCTCAAGGCTTTGCGTATGTCGCAGTAGACGCACGTATACAACACCTAATTGGATAAACAATCGAGAAAGTATGCGTAACGGCGTTATTATTGACTAGCTACGATAAATTCCGCAGAACCGAAGGGCGCAGTAATTGCAACCCTCGTGAAATATTTACGTGATTAAATTTCGCAACAGGATATGTTTGAAATATAGGGCAGAATTGAGGACAAGCCGAATGAGATGAAACGAATTTTCCAAAATTTGAATTCGATATTTTGAAGTTGGTTTATATGTACAATGTTCTTCGCGTTTTGCTGTTATAAAAATAGACGAATTCGATTCAGGCTCATCTATTTGTGCCTATTTTTTCTCTCCCGATTAGCAATCTCTTCAATTATGATCTCACTTTCGTTTGCACTCCTCATTAGAAGTTTTATGCCATGATGCAAAGCACTCGCGTAGCTACGAAAGTCCTTGCACAACGATTCGAGTACAGGGAATAGGATCAAGGATGCTTGCAGGGCCCTGATACCAATTCTCTGAAAAGTTTTGAAATAGAAGAAAAAAAAAAAATTACAAAAGAGAGAGGCTATACGTGTAAATCACAACTCTACAGATCCATCACCGTTAAACTATAACTTAAGGTCATGTAGTACTCCTACCTTTACCGACCGAGCAAACTCACCCCACTTTTCTCACGATTTTTGGGATATGAAGAGCTTTCCTGAATTTCACGACAAAAGTGTGACGCACTGTCGAAATTTCAACCCTTTACGGTCGTTTGTTTAATCAATATAAGAAGAAAAATGCTGAGTTTATAGAGTTTTAGAAAATATCTTCTTAAGAGAATTCATTTTTTTTTCTTTATTCTGTTTTGTCACAATTCGTAGGCTCCATAATAATCCCACCTTTCCATACCCGAGAAGGAAAAGAGCCGGCTGTCCGGGGTGCACATGCGCCTTGAATGATGAGGATTTCCGCGCTTCTCCTAATGGCGGTCGAGGTTTCCGTGCTTGTCGAGAGGCGATGGGAGTCCGGGCCGTTTTTTTTTTTCCCAAAGACAAAATAGTTGTGCTTTCGAATCGCTCGGCCGTGCGTATAATGACCATTACATGTCAGCACGTGGCTCATTATAGGCGATTGATATTACCGTTCGCTGTTTACGCCAATTGACACCTTACATGGACACCGTCCTTATTTACCAGAGGTCAGCTGAACGGGCTGCTGTGAAAAATCGCGCCGTGTTTACAGGGAATTGACTGAGAAAAATAGGCTCCATACCATGGATAATAACGATAATAACGATAATAATAGTAATAACAAAAGTAACAATAAATTAAGACGTGGTAAGACTGAAAATATACACCAGAGAAATGGCCGATCGAAGAAATACAACAGCTGGACGTTTTGAAGAGTAAATTGTCTACAATCATGGCTCACTTCACGGTAAGTAATTAGACGTACACGAGGAGCGTATATTTATATGCGCACTATATTTCATACGAATAACAGGATTTCAATAATAAATTAAATATAAACTTTTATTTTTTTTAATTATTTCATATCTGGATAATTTGGGGTAAGAATACTAAATTTGAAAATTTTAATTGTTTTTAATTATTTAATTTTTACCAGTGGCGCTGGTTTTTAATTGGGTACATGTATGAAAATTTAGTAGTTCGTGTCGTGTCTGACAGCGGATGAACACTTTCTAATTATTTCACATTCCAAATTTCTGCCTCTCTAATTGAATAGAAAAATGCAACATTTTTTACTTGGTTGTGATCAGCTGATGATAACTTCTTGGTTATTGCCACATGAACTAGAACACTTGTATACATTTCGCTTGTATACAGTAATAGTGCGAATATTTTCAAATTATCTTGTGGCGCAATTATTGGAGATAGATTTTTGTAAGACTCATCGAGACCTTTCCTCTGCCTGTAAGAGTTTAGTCAGCGTTCGCGCAAGTGTGCGATCCCCTTTACACTTGGCTTGCAAATGTTCTTATATCTCCGAAAATAATGATCTAATTGTAACTAAATGTAGCCTGAATTCTAACCAGACGTTGTAGCTATCCACAGGATAAAAAATAATCGAAATCGGTTCATTAGTTGTGAAGTTATAAGCCAACATAACACGGACAGAAAGACTTTGAGGTTATGTTTATATGTAAAGAATTTTAGCCACACATTGTAGCTATCCACGGGAAAAAATGATCGACATCGGTTCAGTAGTTTCGAAGTTATAAGTCAA
Source organism: Diprion similis (assembly GCF_021155765.1). Classification (NCBI taxonomy): domain Eukaryota; kingdom Metazoa; phylum Arthropoda; class Insecta; order Hymenoptera; family Diprionidae; genus Diprion; species Diprion similis. The sequence goes on from NC_060114.1 coordinate 19,883,359, forward strand.
CATAACACGGATAGAAAGACTTCGAGGTTATGTTTATATGTAGAAAGGATGAAGAGAGAAGAAGAGTTTTACTGAACGCTCGTTATTTCTTACGCTCATGATCCTAATTTGATTTTTTCGTGATAGAAAAAAAGTATAACACTACTGTTTCACGGATAGCGGGGAAAAACGCATTCTTACAACTCATAGCGAGACGAATTTGAATAATGTAAAATCAATTTAAAGCGCAAGATGCGTTATCGCGAGACGCAGGATGAGGTTCGATTTATTATAATTTTACCACGTTTCAGTTCTACTGATGGTTTTTGAAGCTATTCTTAACACGCGATACCACCATAATTCCGTTGGGGAAAGATATCAGTGGAGATAATAATTTACCCACAACGATTCAGGCCGCTGTTTTAACAGCGCCGGATTCAATTTGACGATTCTTGAAAATGGAGATCAAAAATTCGTTTCAAATTGGTAAAACTGATTCGTCAGACGTCGTGAATGTGAATATTTTTGATTGATTCTAATTTTTAAATAATGATAAGAAAAGAAATTCTCACTGTTTGAACAGAGAAAGTATAAATGAGAAATATCTTTTCGCAACTGCAAAGTATGATATTTTTAATTGAGGCCTCGGAAGATCGCGTTTTTCGCAAATAAATCGAAAAACAAAACCACAAAACTGTTGCACGTCCAACAACATAACAAAACGGAATCTCACATTCTCTCAATTCTTCGACGTCAGACATGCAAAAGTCGATCTCCATTTTACATAACAAATTAAAATAGTTCGCATAACGTTGAGTGATTATTTTTTTTTTTCTCTCTTTTTTCCGGTCTAATTTATACCGGTGCTCCACATACACATATATAATTTCTAGCTTCATACATGACATTTAGCGAACAAACTGCTTACTTCATACGTATAAGAGGAATTACGCGTGATTTTGAAAACCGGTTTATCGGTCTTTACCGTAAATCGTCACGATTTACCTGTTTCGTTTTTATTCAAAATCAAAATTTAGAAGGAGTTGTTGAATCCTACAACCTATACCGGTAAAAAATAGTCCATAATTCGCACCACTTAATGTTCCAAAATTACAACAATTCTTTCTATCATCATCAATGATGCAAAGGATATAAATACAACGCAATATCTCGGGCAAGGATAACGACGTCATAATCAATCTGCGTTTTGGTCTCCACTGAATCGTGCCCGCTTAATGATTCCAATTTCTAATATAGATCACCCTAACGTAAAGTCAAGAAATATTATCGCAGCTCATACCGTTATCTCATTCTGATTATGCGTGAAACGTTGTAGTAAAAACAGGAAGACATGTGCGGAGAAGGGAGTCACGGGCTCTTTTGACGCGTCAGCTAAATGCTTTGCCACATGTAAATCATTCTAGAAGCCACGCTGTTACTGGAAATAATTATTCGTGAAGAATTTCTTTCCTCCATTATTCCATTTTCGTTTGATCCTTAGATGAACGGGGTAAAAAGTTTCACTAGGTGAGAAAGTAAAAATTTTTAGTTGGATTTTGGAACGTTTAGAGGTTGACAATTTTTTGTGCGGTTATGAAAATTGTGGCGAGAATATCGGAGTAACAAAATGACGGCTATAATCTCGAAGTGAATAGACGGAGGACCTAATTTCGTCCAAGAAATTGGCTTATGCAACCCTCACCACTTGTTCAGTGCTAAGGAAATCGAACGCTAATCAATACAAAGTCTTCGATATAACCTTCAAGACGGCGGAACTTATTCCAGGTAAAAGAATTCAACGCGAATCCCCGTAAATCTTGTCTTTCTTCGAGGTCGAAAGATTTTTTTTCACTCTTCCTTTGTTTTTAATCGATTTAGGTTGTCTTGAATTTGATGTCACTAAATTGGGTTCCAGAATAAATAACTAAACGAAGCTGTGAACTCGAATATTCAACAAATTCAATACGAATCAATGCAAATATTGTGATCTTTTTTTTCTCGATACTTACCCAAGTCTTATTTTCTACAATTTTTTAAATGAAATATGAATATTGTACCCTGTAAAACCGCATATTCGTTATGCATTATCTTCGAGACGTCCAAACTTTGAGTTTGGTGTAAGTAGACCGTCAACTCGAGTAGCTTGAAGATTGTGCCAAACATTGCTGCAGCATAGGGAGCGTGAGGATGAAGGAAAGAGAGAAAGAAAAAGGAAAAATATGAGGCCTGTGGTCGGATGTTGCTCAATGATATAATTTATCAATCAGACCATATTCAGACTAGGAGAGAATACCATGCTAGCGTTGATAATCAATGAGTGTAGACGGTAGTGGGAGTGGGAACAGCAGAATTAATAGAGAACCTTGCAATCTCCAAGCCGAGCTCCAAGCTTCTGCACTGCACCACGAATCAAACCACTGCAACGTCCAATTAAAATAGACGTCTTGAAAATTCGAGCAGAATCCTGACATAAAATTAACATGAAATATGCCTGATATAGACGAACAAATCACCGATAAGATAATGCTAAGAATGAAGCAAATTCCTACAAAAAACTATTTTCAATAATATTGCGGCTTTTTTGATGACACGTTAATTTTCATCCATTCTCCACAAGCTTCGTTACATCATTAATCTGTTTTATTTGTCAATACTGTTCTGCACAACCACTTCACGCCACACCACTGCACCAAGTCGATTGTGAATGCTGCTTTGTAACTTGAGTGTAAAAAATTCTTGACTTCACCGTGAAATCTGGGTGTAATCAAAGTGAAATCTCATTGTCAGTGTAAGTTCAGTGTAATTTCAGTGAGATGGAATCTGCCAAGGTGAGGAAATGATTGCATAATTACACTGCGTGGCAAGATGGTAGTATGAACAAGAAAAAAAAAAAAACAACAACAACAGGCAACAGACGATACTTGACATACTATTCTAGGCACAGAGATTTGAAGGGCTAGAATTAATTCAGTTAGCCCAGCGTAGCGATTATCATTAATATAATTGCAGCGCGCTGTAAGTTGAAATTTAGTGAGAATTTTTGAATTCCGGCAAGAAATTTGATAATTAGTCAAATCCGTTTTGTTTACGCGCATTGGAATATACGTTTTCCCAAGTAAGCCATGCTTTCAAGGAGGTATAAATCCAGGTGAGTACATATATATACATACACTCACCTGTGGTATGTATATATGCATTAGGAAACGAGTTGACCATACCCAGGTATGTTTTTCAGCACCGTGGGTATAGTACGAGAGTATTGAAAATATAGGTACGGTATATAAGGTATATAGAAGCAATTAGTGACGACGGAAAAAATTTTAATGGGTATAACAAAATCGGAGTGGAAAGATTTCGAGCGTTGGTTTTCGTTTATTTATTTATTTTTGTTAATTTCATTTTAATTACGACGGAAATTATTCTTCCTATGGTAGAAACGGATCGAACAGATCTCTTAAGGTGAATGGTGACTTGGATCCATTTCTTCATTTGTAGTCTGACTGCAATGTTAAGGTGACAGAAACTTTACAAGCACTTATAACCGCGGGTATTCGCGTTGCGACGTATTTTATTACGCGCTTAAAAGTTAGGCTTGGATAGACACGTTGTACGGGTATCGTGTGGATATAAACTTGAGTATGATAATAACGATACGGCTGTGCAACGTCATGGCGAATGCAAGAGAGAGATAAGGTGACACCTACCGCGGATTATTTCAAGGATACTGTCGTAGTAGGTAGCTGTTCTTAGAATTCGCAATCAACAAATTTTTGGGAAATTTGTTTCTCTCGACTATCTGCAGAATTCACCCTGCAGCAGTCCAGGGGGTGTACAGGCTGATTAAAAAGTAAATTGGGTGCAGAACGGAAGCAAGGAACTGGTGGAATTTCAAGGTGTATATTCGACTTGACTCAACACTGAAAGCTGTTAAAATGCTAATTTTGCATTTTCAGAGTCCGGTAGTGAGTGACTAAAAATCTCACCTGTTCCAATTATGAATAATATACATATAATATATTATGAATGTGTGTAGAATACCTCCGGGTCATTAAAATTCTTCAAATTATTATACGATACATGAAAATGAGAAGAAATAAAGCAAAACAGAAGAAATTCTGTGCTCAATTTAAAAAAGTGTTGATAATTGATCGTGATTTTTTATTTCTTCAATTCTTCACTTTTCAAATTCACGAAATTTTTTTTTAATATAGCTTTTCATAATCTTGATAGATACTTACCGTATGAATTGAATGATTTTTCGGCGGTGTTTTGCCAAATTTTTTTCGCGGACTGTACAAGTTGAGGCCACAACCTCGTCACGGGATTCTCAGCGACGGGTTTAGGTAACAAAAGAACAATTGATTCTATGCGCAAAAAGAAAAACATGTAATTCTTCTATGCGTATAAGAAAAGCAGAGAAACACAAAACAACCAAGTCACACTTCCTCTTCGTTAAAAAAGTTAATTGCCGTGTTACAAGGAAACGAATTACTCTAATCCTGTAATGTTTTGCCAACGTAAGAAAGAACAAGAAATATTAGTATTACAAAAAAAAGATCCATCTCTTTCAACTCGTTTTAAAATCATTAATAATCGATTGGTTTCACGCTAACGATAATACGACACATTCCGTTCGAAAGACTATTTTCTATACTAGTCGCCAGCGAAACGGATATTTTTTTTAGTATACGCCAACTCGATATTGCCATTTTGTGATCATTATTAATATCGGTGCAATTTTGCAAACTTAGAACCTCAACGATGAAGAAATGTTTAAAAAGAAAAGAAAGTTTCACGATAAATTCGTGAAAAATAGTCTTTGGAATAACGCGAATATTCGTGCTAGATTTAAAAAATTTTAAACTGATTTAAAACGAGGCATCAATAGTAACAACAGCAACAATGATAATAATAATAACATTTATTATGAAAGTCCGACGAGTCCTTTTCACCCACCACCATGAACGCGTCTCACAATGAACGTGTACCGATATATACAAGCTTGTGTTTACAATTCTAGTCCACCTAGATTGTAACGAACTTGGCGTTACGAAATAAAATATGGGTTCGTTAAGCACAAAGAAATGATTCGACAGAAACAAATAATTTAATTAAGCAGTGAAAAATGGTTTTTCTTAGCGATACGTGTTTCTTGACAGAAGGCGGATACTAGATGAGAAGAAGAGCGGGAGGGGGGGGGGGGGGGAGCAAAACGGGTGATTTAATTTTAGGTTACAATATTTTCTTTTTGTCCACATATCTTTGTATCAGGTTACAGAAATCGACCAATTTGAATACATGACTCATACCTCTGAACATAATGAATAAAAAGTATAATCGATTGCTTGGTAACGAGGCCCGTTAATTGCTTCATTCGAACACGCATAAATCCATAATCCGAACACGTAGAACCCGATGTATAGCAATAGCGGAGTTTCTCCTCGCCGGGGAGATCAATACCCGCTGTGAGGGGTGGTGGTAGGGGGGCGAAAATGCGGAGGATGGAACACATGGTGTCTGCTGGAACGGAGGGTGGGAGGATCGATCGAAACTGCGCAGCCAGCCTGCAGCAGGTTGGCCAAAGGTTCGCGTGTTCGCCAGAATCTCGTGGCCGATGTTCCGTCGGCATTGCGTTCCGTCGACGCTTTCTCCTCCTGAATCCTGATTTAAGTACTTGCATCGTTTCCCGCCGCCACGACACCGTCGCCGCAGTCTCCAACCGCCACATTTCAGAACCCCGTTTCAGCCGTCCGCTCGCCTCAAGCCGGTAAAACGACTGCCAGGACTGGCAGGAGCCTGAAGTGTGCAGTCAGTACTGCCACAGCTGGCCGATAGCGTCGCGTCGCGGCGTCGCAGGCTTTCGGTGTTGGCTTCGCTGCTGCTGGCACAACTGCATCGTGAAATATTTCTAGACGCAGCGTCGCGTGAGGCTTGAGCAATTTCACTTATTTACTTTCTTTCAGTTTTTTTTCAATTAGTAAAACGGTGAAAATGAACGTTCGAATTTGAGCTTCTTTTAAATTATCCGTTGACCAGTTACACGAGCGTCGAACCAAAAAATATTCATCAAAATAACAAACGATTACCGTTATATACTCGAGAAATTATAACGAACTATTCAAAAAAATTTCTAATATAAAGACACAACGAAAGGGGAAAGGCTCTTCCGATCATTTTTTGGCTCAAGGGCAGCTGCATTACCGCTTCCTATTCTATTATTTCATACGGACTGATGTACCGTGCAAAGTTATTCAATTAGCTTTGATCCGGTGCATTGCGGTAAAGAGTCGTGCAGTCGATGGTCCGAAGTTATATGTTCCTCCACCGGTATGGGAACGAGTGTTTTTTAATTTATTCAATTTTCTCACTCATGCGATACATCGAATACTATTCCTTGTACGAACAGTATTTTTACTGAGCTGTGCGGTATAAGTATTATCAGTTTCATTTCGGTTTTTGGTGATTGTGCCTGCAGGCAATCATGCTGCACGATATCAACGACGGACTGAAGCGGTGACCTTCAAGGGAAACCATCAAATCTTATAACAAAGTAAGCTCAATCGGTAATTGATACACGTGAATCATTCAAATTTCCTGCAAAATGTCACCAGCTTGAATATCTTTTGTTTCTTTCCGTGTACTTTGGTCTCGAATTATATCTTCACGTGACTCATCCCTTAACTAAAATTATCACGAGACAATAGCTGCAGTAACCGTATTTACTGCTAGACATCAACGATGTGTCACAGAAGCAAACTTCGTTTACGTTTCCGGAATTATAGTTACGTACGATCAATTGCGTCATGCGTCTATTTCAGATGCTGACGACCTTGGAATACGTCATCGTAGAAAGTAGCGACTCTTATTGGACTGGAACCTGATCGTTCACGTCCTTGAAATCGCCTTGAACATCGTTTTTTCAGGTTCACGCACGATGAAACCGGCTCTGAAGATGGGCATGATTGCCCTCGTCGGTATCTGCGTCGTGTTTTACCAGTACCACCTGTCCTTCGGGATTCGAGTTGAGCAAATACCCACATTGAAATTTGATTTGAATGCCGGGCAACCCCCGGATGGTCCTGATGGAATCGCGCTGAACAGCGACACCTACGGCTGTAGCATCGCGAACCAGAAGCTCACCGAAGAAACGGCAAGTGAATTTTAGCGAGATACATACCCTGGTGAAAAAAAGGGATCAAGATCTTCTAGGGATATTTTTAGAGGGACCAGTCGCTTTTTCACCACCGTTTTTTCCTACTTCCATCGTTAAAATTTATGAAATTTTGTAAAGATTATGTCAGAGAGTCGATGAATGTTTTTTACGTGAGGTTTTTCCTAACACTCGCTGATAATTCAGACAACATGAGTTCAACAATATAAGACAGATTCTATGAATCCGATTCAATCATTCTCAAATTATTAGAAATTTTTTTTGAGGCAGGTAATGTATTAACTTTGTCTTCAGTGAGGTTTATTTGCCAAAGAAATGTAACATCTAGTTTCTTTCAATTATTATTACATAGATAATGTTCATCTTATGAAAAATCATTTGTCGAACATCAATCTAAATTATATTTGTCTCATAGGTTCGTTAAAAACCTATTTCTTCGTTTTTGAGTTGTATAAGATTTTTTCAAGTTTTGTCAAAACTCGCAGTTTTCTACAACTATCTGCGTGAAACTGCAGGTTTCTGTAATGAATTGTAGATTATCATACACTAATTTGAACAATCCTCCAAGAATTGACAGAATTTTATTTTCATATTTACGGCCATTAGTTTTTTTTTTTTTTTTACTTTTGTCGTAGAACTCTCGACTATCATAATTTAGTTCTTATTGTTAGTAAGTTCGTATAATTCTTCTAAGAAAATTCACGAAGTATGGCTTTTTCTTTTTCGAGGATAATTGATGTAGTATTTTGTTTTAAGTAGTTGAATAGATAAGTAAAGTCTTTAGTAAAATTTCATAGATTTCTACGAAAAGATTTACGAAAAAGAACGATTTTCTATTTTTCCTTCAGTTGTCTTGATATAATTACATGATTACATCGTAGGAAATATTTTCACCAGGTTGAATAAATATTTGCACATTCATTTATTCATTATTTCGTTATTTGCGGCATCATAATTTTCGGATTGACGAGGTTCAAGTTATCGTAACGAAACATTGGGTAAAAAATCACTATTTTCTTAACTTGACAATGATTTTAAATGAACAAATATTCCAAAATATGAGTGTGTTTTGTTTAATTACGACCTACCGAATTTCAAACAATTCTAAAATTGCAAAATAACGGTTTTTCCTCAGCATAAATCGTTACGATAACGTTACTAACTTCAGTATGATCCGGATTGCAGATTCGATACGCGGTGGACGCGGTCAGAATGTCGAACGGCTTCGGGCCCGACATCGGAGTGCAGTTGACGGAGGAAATTCTGAATCACCTGAACAAATTGACGATCGGTACTCGCGGAAAGGACAGGCCGCTGTCCCAAATCTCTGCCGCAGATAAATTCGCCGACGAAAACCCCCTCTACATAATCACCCCGACTTACCGCCGTCCGGAACAAATCCCGGAACTCACGAGAATGGCCCACACTTTGATGCTCGTGAAGAACATCCATTGGCTCGTCATCGAAGACGCCCATACCGCCACTCAACAAGTCACTGACCTCCTCCAACGGACGGGACTTAAGTACGAACATCTCGTTGGTGAGTTACTATTCTGATTGTGAGTCACGGTTCTGGCATTTTCTTTGTTAACGGTTTTAACCGAGGTCACGATATCAGGTTCAGACCCGAATCAAGTTATCGATGCTACATTTGGTTCAAAACAAGGGGACAACCACTCCTCAAGTCAGGGTTACAGCGTAAAAAAGTCCCGTGAAATCGCGCAAAATAACTTGGTCACTCGAAGTCATGTGGAGTTACTTAAAGTTATTTGGAATCACTTGAAGTCACTCGCTAGACGAGTTTAACGTCGGTTGAAGTCATGGAGGCATGAAGTTCGGACGCCAGGTGTCCATGCCCAACTTCAGGAGTGTTCAGAGGTTACCCATTCGGCAAAAAATTTCTTTTGTGATAATCAAGGTGTTGGTTGAACCTTTGACGAATGACGGTGATCGAATCGACAGCGTCCGCTGTGACTCCGGATATTAACCCCCATTTTCCTGTCTGTCCAGCCCCGATGCCGGAGCAGTACAAAAAGAAGAACGGTGCAAAACCTCGAGGAGTTTCGAACAGGAATCGAGGTCTTCAATGGATTAGAGCAAATGCGACGAACGGGGTTTTTTATTTTGCTGACGATGACAATACCTACGACATTAAGCTCTTCGACGAGGTTGGTATCATATAATGTCGAAAAGATAAGATTTCTGTAGAGTATAAAAAAAAACATAAAAAAACACTTCATTCAACTTGTGCCATTTATCCGTCACCGTAACGCGAACCATTGAAAACTTGGAGCAACGGTTACTATACTGAAATTATACATCGAATATAATCGATTCCAATACAGGACTCGCATGCAGTTGCGGTGTTGATTGTGCCGTTCGATATCGCAGTTGCTATGGAGTAATAGCGAGGGTCTTCCAAGCCGTGAATCATTCATGACAAATAGTATTCCACGTCAAGTGACGATGAGTAACACTTGCTTTCGTGAACCGTAGAGTTCGGTGCAATTGACAGATAATGACAAGCTTATTTGTTGTTCGATATCTTAATGGATTGCTGGTCAAATATGTATCATTTGGCACGACGAGTCATAGCATTTCTCTGATTTCAGATCCGCACAACTCGAAAAGTCTCGATGTGGCCAGTCGGCCTTTGCACAAAGTTCGGTCTAAGTACGCCGATAGTCAAGAACGGAAAGTTCATCGGTTTTTACGACGGATGGATGGCTGGACGGAAATTCCCCGTTGATATGGCGGGTTTTGCAGTTAGCGTAAAGTTTTTGTTGGCGCGACCGAAAGCCAGCATGCCGTTCAGGCCCGGCTACGAGGAGGACGGGTTCCTGAAAAGCCTGGCGCCGTTCAACCCCAGCGAAATAGAGCTTCTGGCTGAGAACTGCAGCCAGGTTCTCGCCTGGCACACGCAAACCAAGAAGAACGAGCCGAGCGCGGCCCTCGACAAGGAGAAATACGCTTCAACGAATTTGATCAAACTGAAGCAACAAATAGTATGATTAAATGTGAGGGGCGTTATAGCGATAATCGATATCGGTCTCAACTAGACGGCGTCTCTCGATGACTTTTACACAGACACGTCGTAAACCTAGTGCCTAAGCTGTATCTTCCTTACTCGAGATATGACGTACCTACACTATAGATACCTAAAAACGAGCAGTGCTATTATTGTTATTATTGCTAAACGTTATAACGGCTGCTACTGAAATCAGGGTCGACTTTACAATTTGTTTTTAGCGAGTCACGCCAACTTGGAATCAGTACTGAATACGTTACTGTTTACATATTATTGGGTCAAAATGATCGCAATACATTATATGTATACATATATATTATATATATATATATATATATATATATATATACTGTGGGATTTAATCTCGGTGTCAGCGTATTCGATTGACGATTATATGCCAGTCGGTTTTTGGCAAATTTCGGCTTGCTCGACTTTTCGTTTTCCTTGAAACTGACTTGTTTTAAATGTTGATTAAATTGATTATAGCATTTCAAAAGTGATTGCCTGAGGTAAAGATGTATCAGGAACACTTAGACTTTGCCATATGGGTATTACATTCTATTACTATATTTTTATACATCTATTACTAAATTAAACTTGAAAGCAATACGTTGAAACAATCAGCACCAATAAAAGAAAAGATCGGTGTAATTGATTTTAGCAAACAATGGCGATAATCTTCACAAGACGTGATATTTCTACCAAGCTTTAACAAATCGTGATTCGGTTGTACGATTTTTAGAGATAAAAAAATTTAATCGGGAGGAGATGCGAACTCACAATGCGTTATTCGGTGCGGTACGTGTGTTTCATTTTTGTTTCCTAACCTAATGCCGCGCTTTGTATTTTGTAAACGTATATCTCACGGTCAGCTAGTCAACATTCGATTCTACGTACTTGTTTATGATTTCATTCCGTCGTAACGTCGATCCTGCTTAGCGCATATCACACACCGTTTCGTTGGTTATTGTGAGATTGACAAGATTGGAAGTGAGCGGATAGATAGGTAGACAGATGATAGATGGAAGAAAAGATAGATAGACGTAAGGGCAATGGTATATCTTTTTTTCTTAACGGTGATAAAGAGACCGGGACAAAAGGCTAAACGGGCGGATAATTATAAACAGTAACAATAATTCGAGGAAATGAGATGCGATCTCATAGCCTGTAATTTACGAATGAACGCTACGCGCGTGGATTTTATTCGACATATCTGTATACTATTTACTGTCTGAGAAATGAAATTCGATAAAATAGAATTTTACGTGGTATTAAAATATTGGTAATATTGAAAACTGAAAACAACACGAGAGAAAAAAGTAAACGACAAAAAAATGAAAGACAGGTTGACAAATTTTTTAGTATTATATTTAGGTAGCTGCGCGACGTCAGCGTCGAAAACTCTGAAATTTATGAATTTCAATAAAATAAATTTTCAGAACACGTTCAGATAATCCCGGGTTAATGGCTAATGGGGAAGATAATACGCGTTGCAAACGATAAGCAAAGGAGCGCGATGATCAAATTGGTGATTAAGGGACGTTATAATCAACCCTATTGCATATAAGTTATGGATACCGCAATTACCTGTACGCAATGCTTCAGATCGAACCACCATTTCGATTATCATAACGAATGCATAGTCGAAAATAAATAAATGAGTGAATAAATAAATAAATGAAAATTTAAGGCCTGAGAAAAAATAATTTAACAGCTGCAGCGAATGGCTTAACAATGAATATAACATATTGACGATGGAGTTAGACGAATTCCGAAGTAATATTAAAGGAGCGAGGCGTGTATTATATTTGTACATTACATGATAAATCCTAACCTAATATAGGTAAACCCTACGAAATTGTAGTGAGATTGTTACTTACTATGTAAAAATGTAAAAACGAACGAAATGAGAGAGCAAAAAGTTGATGTGAAGAAGGAAATGAAAAGTGAAAGAAATAATGTAATAGCAATCAAATAAATATAATTAACAAATTTCGATTTTTTTCTGTTATTTATTCCATTCCACAAACCATTAATCAATACAGATACGTACATTATGCTTACATTCACTCGTTTTTGAGAACTTTTTCCCCCCGTTCTAACAAAAAAGGACTGGTTTCCTTTCCAGTTAAACAAGGTGATCGCAATTACCACGAGATTCTTTGCGGATACTCGTCGTCGTCCCAGTAAAATACTTTGGTCGAAAATACGTAGAATTGAAAAGCGTTGACTAGGAGGATCGTCAAGGACTCGACGAACAATTGCCACGGTTTTACACCATCGATGGAGTTGATGCGAAATATGATGTAGGGTATGAAGAAGTATCTAGGCTCCAGCAGTAACTGAGGAACGAGGACTAGGAACGTTGTGACGAAGTAGCCGATCTGGGAGAGAAATCTCAGATGACGAAGAGCCCGCCAAGTGGCGAAGAGACAGAACCCGTAAATCGGGACGAAAAGATATCTGGCCAAATAATATCGCCCGATAGTTTTGTTCCAAACGTAAAAGGTATAGTGCCTGTTGTCGGCGAGGAGGTAGGGATGCACCAGCGTGTTGTAGCGGACTGTTATCCCGATAAGAAGAAAGGCAAGAATGGCGAGGCCCCAACGGGTCTTTACGAGTCTCAGAAAGTCCATTACGTGACTGATGAAGTATGGCCAGGCGAAAAAGGCGAAGAATACCGAACAGTAGAAGACTTGAGGCACGTGAAATGTGGCCACGTGAGCGCTGCGGTCTCCAAGGACTATGCCTTTGTTCCAGAACACGAAAATCACGAAGGATAAGCCGATCAGAAGGTACGGCAACAGTGCGCCGATTATTTCTGCAACCAAGTTGATAAATCTACCAGCGAGAATTTCTTCCTTGGTATTGTCCCAGAGAAGCTAGAAAATAGAGGAAAAATGTTGTTCAGTTACAAAGCAAATATTCGATTTCAATATTTTACTCCAATATTTATTTTCGTTGTCTTCTTGCTCAATCGTTTCTTTCTTTTTCGAACGACCGATCAACTCACCTTGATGTACGCTGGAGTGTTTTTGAAGCTTTTGTGGATTCGGTTAGGATTTTTTTTCTCCAGTATGTCCATTCCTCGTTCGAGACATATCCACGCAACCCAGACGATATTTGTTTGTCTGAAGAGCACGGCCAAAACACCTTAGGAATCGAAAACCAGCAGTAGATGTGATACGAGAAAAATTGTTCATTCTTTTCCTCATTTTAGGCGATTGTTTGACTTACCTGTAAAAGCGGATGTTTTGAATCGTCGTTTTAAATAAAATAGGTACATCAGGAGTACCAAATTGGTGGAAATGACATCTGTGTAATAAAGAAAGAGAAGGAAGTACAAGGGTGGTAAAATAGCGATGTTTAAGCTGGTTATCAGGATCGTCCATTGTTGACTCTGACCGTGTGACTTTTGCTTAGCGCCACTTTGCCGTCTTTCAATACTTGACTTAAGTATTTGATACACGACCCAGAAATTTGCGAATGTCCCGATCAAGTTGATCCCCCGCAAAACGATAGTGTTGCAAAGTTTAAGTGGTGCAAAAAGTACGACGGCCATCAGATAGAGCCCCGGAAGTGTGGTGATTTTTGGATCCCACTGAAATTTGCACGTTTCTAAAATTTGCAAAAGACTGTCGCAAGTTATATGTGGAATGAATGAAAAAATGAGTTACCTCGAAAAAATTTCCGTTGCAGAAGCGCAGCGTTTGAGGTACGTGGAACATCTCATCGATATAATAATGCGGCTGAACTTCATTCAAGTAAAAGAAAAGACCGATACTTGCTACTACAAATATGAAGACGACTAGTTGTCGAAGCATAACGTGAGAGGAAGTTGAAATTTTCATAGATTTATTGAAAATCATCGTTTAGAGAATTTGCTTAAACTTAACCTGTTCAAATTTCCCGCGATTGGTTAAGTGACAGTTGCACGACCTCTCAAAACGAGCAGAGAACGTTTGTTTCGAACGATTCTTACGTTTAAATGACAGCAGGTACCGTTACGATGAGAATCAACGCGAAATTCGAAGTTTTGTTAACTCAATTAACGAGGAATCTTCGGCTGCGTACCGAATTATTCGAATACTCGGTATTTAGCGTCGTAAGCAATCTGTCTGCCAGCACGTGTTTCTCGCCGAGACGCCACATCATTTCAGTGCTGCCAATTTCGTAATCGAAGACGGGATTCTATGCAATCGAACTTTTTTAACAGGGCTTAACCGCGATGCAATTAAAAGTGCTTCATTGTTTACCCGAATCGAATAAACAGCATACATTACAATAAAACATGAAAAAATATTTCTATACTGTCGTATCAAGTAATCCTCGACTGATATCCAAAAAAGTAGATCCTCAAATTTTCAAGACAAATAAAAAAAAAAAAAAATAATCGGTAGATTATGGCACCACTGAACGGTTATCGAGTTTGGCTACATAGAAAGAGCGGGAAATCAAGGGGATTATCTGAAAGCATGCAACATGGTTGTATCCTCCGACAATACACAAACTGCAAAAGAGTAAGATAAATTGTTCAAAAGATGGCTGATGATTAGTCAAGAACACAGAGCAGGGGTCTCAAAGACAGAAGATAGATAATACCTACAAAAATGGCTGCTCCGTCACTGCCGATCGAATATTTTCCAAATTTCCACCGTTAAACAACGACAGTCTCGTTTGAGTCACTACAAGTAGTCTTCGATATCGGACTTCTGATTGGTTTGAAAGAACAGGTTAATTCAACATGGCTACAGGCAGAGCCAATCCGATCCAAGACTTCGTATATGCTTGTATCTTTCAGCAATTGTAGATGGCAGCACCAGACGGAGTATAAAATGATTACCTGGAACACGAGGCAGAAGACGGCTGGTAAAGTGGTAAGGAAGAGTAAAATGGCCGCTGTTGACCATCGAGTGAAACGTCAAACGTCAAACGGCTATCATAACCTGCAGCCAGATGTGTAATCGTAAAATTTGATAAATTAAATGAGAGTGTTGATTAAAGAATCCGAGCCACTACGGTCGAAACATTAACGCGGACACGAAGATGTTTCCATACACCGATAGGAGAAAAAGTAGCGTCCTTTATTTGACGCCTAACCTATAACCTGTGGCAATTAATAAAGCAAATAAACAGTTTTGGGGACAAGAGAAAAAAAAATCACGAAAGACGACAAGAACAGCAACGTAATAATGTTCAATCGATTCAAATCTGCGCTTCTCACTGCCGTCGGAGCCAGTGAACTTGGACTCGAGTATCCGACTGAATCGGATAGTGAAATTGGAACAGATTTTCTCAACTCTAATCTAGTCTTCGAAGTTGAGACTAAACCTTACAGCAGACCAAGTTTCTTGGGTCTTACCAACGAAGAGACACAGGTTTTTAAACATTAGAAACATTTAATATCACACATGTTCCCATCTTCCCTAGTTATTTTAACTCTATTTCGACAAATGAATTTTTTCAGGTAAGCGCCGACCATCGAGTGCGACCAATAATTGTGCCGAGGGATCTGAGTCGATTGCCTTGGTGCGCAGGCTATGCAGAGTGCATAAATGCTGGTAAGAGCACATGGAATGAGGATCAAGCGACTGCGACCCGCGGGGACTTGAAGCTGGACGATTCAAACGTCACGCTACCGTACATCATGTTTTCAATGTTTGACGGTCACGCTGGATATCAAGTGGCTTTAACGGCGAGACTACACCTCCATAGGATAATTTATGTAAGTTTGAAAATCTTTGAGATACGAGAACATGATGGAATATCAGTCTGTAGTACTGTTATACGGTTGAGTCAGCTTAACAGGCCAAGACAGTTAACTTTGCTAATTAGCTGAAAGTTGGCTGGCTAAAACAATTAGCCGCCCGAAACAGTTAGCTGATTAATCAGCCAAATTTAGCTAATGATCCAATTTTAGCGTGCCGGTTAAACCTAACAACGTACAAAATCAATATGCAAATCAATTTTTCATCTTTCAGATTCTAACTTGCAGCTGGAATAAGTTTTTTGTATTCACTAAGCATCGCATATTTTCAAATAATTTAATACTTACTGTTTCCCAACTGTAGACAGTATATTATTTAGTAACATTAAAATTGGATTTGCTCAAAAACTTTTGCAATTGTAAGTGACAATCGTCTATTCATGTTGTATTTTAGTTAGAGCTCGAATCCGAAAGGTGAAAAATTCATTTGTTTTGTGATTTTCTGCATTTTTACGTTTTGGCCAGTTAAAATTAGCTGATTAACTATTTTTGGCAGGCTTAGCCTGCTAACTTTCAGCTAATCAGCCAAGTTACCTGTCTTGGCCGGCTAAATTGTAAAGCACTAGTCTGCACTACTGGTGACCTATTTTATTTTTCAGGAAAAGCTCGCTTCCATACCTGACGAGCATCTGCTCAGCGAGAACCAAGACGGTTCAGTCAATGGCAGGGATCTGGTTATAGGTGCTATTGAGCTTGCCTACAATCAAATGGATCAAATGGTTGAATTGCAGTCACAGAAAGGAGGCGGTGGTTGCACAGCCATCACGATACTCTTTCTCAACGGAATTTTGTATGCAGCTGGTGCTGGCGATTCCAGGTAGGGAATTACCCACTTTCGACGCCATATTGTTCTAGCAATGCCGCCATTAAATAACCTGTTACGAAAATTTTACAGAGCAATATTGGTCGTTGGTGAGCAAGAACGTCCGTTGACACGGGATCATACACCTGATTCAGAGTCGGATCGTGTAAGAGCTCTGGGTGCTTTGAGGGGGGGAGAATTGCTGAGGGGCCAATTCACCGCGCTCGAGTTTCGCAGGCGTCCACTAGAGCGGGAACTGGGCTCGCACGTTCTCTACAGAGAACCCTACATGACGGGCTGGGCCTTCAAGACGCTGACATACACAGACCTGAGACTGCCCCTCATTTCTGGACGTGGAAAAAGGGTAATTGCGCATGTATTTTGTAATCCCCAAGAACCAATGAAAGGGTTGAAGGAGCATCCTCTAAATGCGGTGCAATATTTTTCCACAGAGCAGAGTCATGGGCACTATAGGCGTGACCAGGGGCTTTGGAGACCACGGTTTGAAGGCTGCAAACACGGGAGTGACGATAAAACCGTTTTTGTCATCCCAACCTGAAGTGCAATCGCTAAAACTCGAAGAATATGATCTCAGCGAGAGAGATTGCGTAATCATCGCCACTGATGGACTCTGGGACGTCGTTTCAGACGAGGAGGCAGCTAACATTTTGAGGAAGACGGTCGCGCCCGATACCCCGTCGCTGGAATACCGGTAAAAATCGGCCCCATTATTTTCCCAAATTTTATTTCACCCTAAAATTTTTTTTTTTCTTTCAGTCTGACTATGGGAGCTCAGGAGCTGGTGCAGGCTGCGCGAGGACGATTGGTGGGTCGCGTGTGGCGAGGGAAAGTGGAAAATCCCGAAGATAAGGAAATGAAAATATTACCGATGGCGTCAGTGGACGACATAAGTGTACTTGTTGTGCCTCTGTATCCTTATCTGTGCGAGCATAAGCAATGGTTGAAGACTATTCAACAAGACCAGAGGCACGCTCTTGACACGATGCAATCGTCGGCCACCCGCTAAATCCGAAGATAATTGGCCTAAGAAGATGTTATGAGGAGAAGAGGTACTACATACAGATAAAAGATGCTGTAGAAAATTAAGAAAAGAAGAAAGTTAATTTAAAACAACTTTCATAATAATCTTTTAGCGGAAAAATTTGGAACCCCACAGGATGCGGGTTCCAAGGGATAGTAAAATCCACCTCAAAGGTGGTTAGAGAATAATGTGTGTCACGTAATGGGTTGTTAATACTGTTAGTGATAGGTTAGCGCATACAAAACGTGGAAAAGTATTTTTTTCTTCGTATTTATTATCATGTTCTACCGTATATTTTAATGAAAAACATTTTCCATTTGGTCTCGTATAAGTATTTGCATGCGCGATCTAGGTACTAAGGGAATATTTTTTTAAAATCTAGCTACACATACGTTGTAGGATAAATGTCACAATTATGAACGTTGGCAAGTTATTACTTTCGAGAATAACGGTGGGAGGTTAGAAACAATGTTGATAATAATTATGATGAATTCCTATTTATACATTAAAAATGAACACGTGTATATCGCCACGTCATTAGATTCATATGACCACCCATTATTGATATTTTTGGGATTTTTTTTATCATATACAGAGTTATTACTCAATAATTGACATTCCAATAAATAATACAGGTGTAAATATTTATAACCTGTATTTGTAGGTGACAAGATTTTTTCTCTTAATTTTTCACTATAAGAAAATAAACGCACTTTCTGGGCATTTAACAGAAGAATTTTGGAAATCGAAGCATAGCCAATGATTTTATTTATGATACCTAATTGCATTTGAAATTAGCATATCCAATTAAAATACACGATACCTATTCCTATCTTGCTGCCGTGCACCGTATAAGTATTTATATTTCTTTACATGGAACCTAAGAAATACGATCTAATTGAATATCAATGCACAGAAATTTTTTTTTAGTAATATTGTTATTCTCGTACAAATATAAAATATTGTACAATTAGATTGCTTAAAATTAATTCTTGTGTACGAAAGAACTGATTCTTTACGACATATACGTATCAATTCTCGACGATCAAATATATGCAGCCAATCGTTTAAACCGACGTTCGTCAATGTACACGTCAGCGTAATTATTTTCTGTCAATATATAAAATACCACCAGAATGATTACTCACATTACATTTTTTCCCACTATTCACCTTAATCCGTATTTCACAAAGAGAAAGTGAAAAAGAGAAAAGATTTGTCGTGAAAACTGATTTTCATTCAACTTGGCTGAATACTTTGGAAAAAAGTATTACTTACCTTGTTTGAAAAATTCTCATCACTTGATCAGAGAGATAGAAGCAGAGTTTTGGGTGATAAAATTTGCTATGCCAAGTCGAACGCCGTTTAGGGCAGTTATCAACTAAAAAATACCTGCGAAGAATGGTTTTTCTAAGTAAACAAGTTCGGCTATGTCAGAAAATATTTTCTGTTTTGCTTTCTAAATTATTCACCGTTACGAATTTAGGTTAACTCGGAAAGTGGTGCTATTTTTTGTTCGTACCTAATTTCTAACTTATTGATGGTTATGAATTACAGATAGAATTGGATTAGCTGTAAAACGTATTTTCAGTCTTACCTTGAATGGTCTACGCAACTTTATTCTGTTCTTCCGCTTCATCTTTCCTTCGGATTTGGTTCCGCAAGAGGAATGCTCAGTCCAATACGCATGACTTGTCGCATTTTGCTAACGAAGAAGTATCACGTGCTGTCATCTGTTAATACGATTTCATAGTCTATGGCATTATACGATTTACGAGTTCCAAAATACTAGGTCTTTGTACTTATTTAAAGACATCTCTTGCATGATGTCTCGCGTACCTCACGTTTCCAGTAATTTTGGACATCAACACTTCGAAAATGGTAAATTTGCCATTTAGTAAGTTCTACAGATGATCATATATATCACTGAAGTAAAATCGCAAGTGAAGCAAGAACGATGGCGGCCATATTGAATTCAAGTATCAAGTACTAATCAACAGCTTTAGTACGCTCAAGAATTTACACCACACATACCATAGGTATTTTTAAATTTTATACTGACAATGAGACCTCATTTTCGAGCATCGACTAAATCCCGTTCTTCTGCCATTCTTTTTACATTTAACCTTAAAGATCAGACCGTAGCCATGGTGTCACCGACGGCAAAATATATCTTCTATTCTACTGATTGAAAGCAACGTGACGCAATGCCGAAATAGGCGAGTGTCTAAAGTCGTCTAACGATGATGTATCGCCTGGCTATGGGACTCCTGTCCCAACTTGCGGCTATTCTAATGTACAGTGGATGTACGCAGCAGGGACCCTGGGCACCTATACACACACACACACACACGTATATATGTATATGCCTGAGGATATCTAATCCGCACCTCTCAATTCCTTTAGCCTCACCATGACAACGAGTCTTCTCCCCCTTTGGTGATCGGATACACCGTGACTGATCGCCCGTCACGCAACTTCTCACCGTGAAAAATATTATTTGCCAAGGTATAGGTGTGTGTGCGTGTATACTACACACATACGTGTGCACATGTATACCTATAGTTTTTTTACCCGAGATATCATCTCGACTTTTCTTACCCACTTCACACTCACCAATACCCTGATACATTTTCCACCTTCATACCCAACGTGCAGGTTGCTACGGTACAAATATTTTTCGATTCGACTTACACGGAAGGTATCCCAGGTCGATTTCTTCGATTTGATTTCTTTCGTAATATGTTATAGTAGACTAAAAACTAAGCGACACGTATTGGTTTTTTTATCTGCTATTAAACACTTGCTATTACACACTTGTAAAACCACCCTCCAAAGTAAAGCATGTCATGGGGTGATTTGGCAGTTTTACCCACAAGAACATATTTTTTAACCAATCTAACTGAAAAAGTTTTCTCATAACGAGAAATAAAAAATGTAATTTTCTCGATAAAAAAAATAAAAATAAAACAAACTGCCAAATCGTCCCTTGACATACCTTACTTTGGAGGGTAGTTTCACCCCCTTAAAGTGTTTATTGGCAGATCGGAAAAAAATCCGTGTCGCTTAGTTTTTATTCTAGTATAATATATTACAAAAGAAATCCAATCTCAGAGATCGACCTGCGATACCTTCCTTGATAGTCAGTAGCAATCTTATACATATTACGTACACGTGTCATTAATGCTGATTGTGGAATGAATATAAAATATACAATCACTTGCGAGTTGATTTATCGTTAAATTGAACTACTTTGCGATCCAAGTTTGCACATAGAATCTGTATTTGTGACCATATAAATACCAACATCTGGATGATGAAATTACCTTTCCAAAAGCGTCGAGATCGGTAAAATTTTCAGCATGGCTTAAAGAAACACCACCAACTTTGACCATAATCCTTCCATTTAAGCACAAAGCGACAAATGCGTAATTTGACATTGAGGGTGTGTGTTATGTAGTTGCAATACATCCGCCGTTCTATCCCCCAGCATTTAATCCTTGGCGAGAGCCTCCAGGTAGACAAGGGGTTGTAGGTAAAATTTTGTTAGGCTGCAGTTGCGTCGTCGTTCTCATCCTAGTCCTCCTCGTCTTCTTGGTCTTCGTCGTCGGTGAAGTTTGAAACTCGGTGGAAAAGCTTAATGAAGATCAGACGTCACTCCCCGATCCCTCAGCCGCGCAAGCCCCTTATTGCGAGCCACCTCTCTTTGCCTCGTCTCTATCGTCAACGTCTCAGTTCCACCTGCAGTGTCTCCCTATCTTCGTTAGCTCAGTCACCCGCCCTAGAATATACTCGGCCCGTCGCGTCTTTCTCGTCCCTCCAAGAGCATAAAGAGGGTAGCTAGCTGTATACGTATAAGGTACATGTCAGACACCTCGACGTCTCGTGGAATTCCGCCAGCCCCTCTCGCCAGCTTGCTAATTTTCACGATAAATACCCGCCTCGAGTCATTTTCTCACAGCTGTCGGTCTATTTGCCCGTATCTTTATTTTTTCATTCCTTTTTACAAACCCCGCTTGAAATACTTTCAAGCTTCTCTTTTATGCTTTGAGGCGACGTGCTTTTCGGCCACCATTGACAACCCGTCCTCTGCATTCATTCTAATAATTGCATATGGCGAAATTGTTTCACAGCGAGGATAGGCCGGAAGTGAGTTATTCTTCGACCAACCCACCGTGGTTTAATAGGTAACACGATGGGGGATTGAGCGTTTGCAAGCACGTTCTGTGTGCGCTTCTCCTTATTGTTGTCAGGCGCTTTGGTCCTCTGTTCCTTTGGTTTGTAGACGGAAATTGCTTCGGGGATGTACCTACATTATACGGTACGGAGTTTATCCACCGTGCGTTTAAATCAACCTCGAGAGACCACATGGCATTGAGCTATACGGTTCTGTTCCAAATCGTTTTAAACTATCTTCAAACTATCGAGACTTGAAGGTAATAAATCCCACTTATGTGCTCCGCGTCTCCTTCTTCAGCTCGGTTAGTTTTCAGCAATTCCAGCTCTATCTTCATGCGAGCACCGGAAACTCCGGTGGCGAAGAAACTGTTCAGAAACCGGAAAGAGCGAGGCAGCCATCGCCAAGAAAAATTATCCATCAATTGGTAGCTCGCCAAGAAATTATGCTCGATTCCCATTCAAAAATATACAGGTACTTGTTATGGTAATGGACGCCGTTTCACCAGAGATGTGAAAATAACCATTTATTCTGCATCGCAAAGTACCGGTGCAGGAAAATCTGACGACAGATCTTTTTCGATCTGTGGTGCTCTTGAACTCGTTATTCAACTTCAAATCTACACAATTCTTACGTGTCCTTGGGGGTATAATTTTGTTCTTTCCTTCCCATTAAACGCAGTTTATTTGCCTTTGAAGAGCGGGGTGACTATAGGAAGTTATAGATTCGAAGTCTTTATACTCCAGCTGTAACTCAACTAATAAATATTCCAGTAATATAATAAATAGGTAGACCGTACATGTGCATAATTAAGGGGACTGAGTGACTGGAAATCGATCACTGACAAAGGTTGTATACTTTAGACTCACTCTGTACACAGCTCGAGTAAACTCAACAGTTTGGTTAGCCGAAGAATAGCCTTCCACCCCGTGTATTTATAGAAAGTCTCAAGGGAGTAAACGTCAAAGTTGCCGGATACTTGCGGCGTGAGATGGACTATCTTTCTTCGTCACTGTCCGCCGAGCCAGGGGTGGACCGAGCCGGGAAAATCCGCGGTCCGGAAAACCCAAACAAAGGGAGAAGTATAAAAAATCGTTGAGACCAGTCCGGAAAGACGCGACTCTGTGTCTTTGTACCGTTCCACACGAACCTGGCTGAGTTGACTTATAATCGATGCTAATGGATGAACAGTTCTTACCCAACCCACCCGATGTAGTTCACCTGCAGTGCATCAGTTGGCCCGCGTCTGGGAAATTTGGACAGGTTCTAAGCTCGACGAGCTGTTGGGGGGAGGGGGTGAGACGACGTTAACTGACGTGACGGTCCTGTCGCTATCGGATGACAAAGTCTTTGCAAAAACATAAAGCTTCTTATCGATCGGCCGAGGATGGAGCTTTTCTCTTACAGGCTTTGTCCCCGCGTGTCGCCTTCGACGAACGGTGAACTTTTTCTAACCATTAGCTATTTCTTCTTAGATAGGAAGGTACGTACGGAGACAAAGCAAGTAGGTATGTACCTACGTCCGGTCATGAGGTTTTTTTCATAGATTTCTTGGCCTTATCATGATATCAGAATCGCAATTTACTTTGTACGCTTGTATGAAATGAAGTATCTATTTTCCCTCCGATACCTCATACGATTCAATGTCACATGTCGTAGGACATCCGTGTCTTCGGTCACGCCGCAGAGCAAAACTGTGATGTTTTGACTTTTATTCCGCCTTTGACGTGGCCTGTAATTAAATACCATCGACCCACCCTTGGACCGTCTATTCCTCGTACTCAAGTTAGACATGAAAATTAATATACCTTCGTTTGAACGGTGATCAAAGCACCATGAGGAAGATATGCTAATAGAATTTTGCGGTCTAGTCCGAATGACTGGTGTTTCGAACGGTAAATGAAAGAAGTGAACCTAGAGATTCGATTTGTGAAAATAAAGTGAGCTTTGAATTCGCGTGTTTTTGCTTTGACACTTTTTGGAATGCTTTTTGGTATTGGAAAGAAAAAGGAGATTAACTGGAGAAAAAAATGGAGAAGCTCCTCAGGCAGCCGTTTACGAGTCGTCTCTAATCTTCAAATCAATATACGGGAACTTCCGACTCAGCAGCTATCTGTCATTTATATACGATGCACAAACGGCATTCGTAAGGACAACTGATGACAGAATGGAAATAAGCCTTCAGAGGGAATACCATTTACCGTCACGTGTCCGGGAGGCATGAAAGTTTGAGCATGGACTAAGTGTAGTACAGTATAATTCGCTCGTTCAATACAACGTGAAAGGTTCTAGATCACGATCGTAATTTACAGCACTAAAACGTATCCTGATTTTGTCAGATTTTGTCAAAGGAACCAACACACACGCGCACCAAGTGAAGTGATACTCGTAGAATTTGCCTATATGATCACAGCTACCACGTACTGGGGTTTCCTCTTTCCGAAAATATATTATTGAAGTGTTGAAGCGGCCACTCGGCGTATAAATTGCCTGCTGTCAAGCTGAGCCTTCCACCGGAACGAGAGTGGATTTCTTTAAAAATTTCACGTAAAGCGTACGGAGTGGTCGAACACTCTTTTTAATCTAAACTCCGGAACTAATTTGACCTTCGATGCAAACAAATTCATCTGTCCCCTCGAATTCACGATGTCACTCTCATCCTTTCTTGAATGGGGACGGTGCTTTGGTCCACAGTTATATGAAATACGTGAATTAATGACACACTTTGTATTAGAGTTTTCTCTGAAGAAAGAGAAGCGGCAAGTAAAAAAAAGAGGAATTGAGATGCTTGCATGAGAATCTACAGCTGGCTGAAAAATCAGCGACACAAGGTTTGCAATTTTTTTTAGATCAATCAAAAAATCCAAGAACACTGAGTAAAAAACCTCGTCCAAAATTAGTTTTGTTCCGTATAATAAAACCCGCGCTATTTAAATAGTGAATCATCATTTTTTCCTGCATGAAAAATATGCAGAAACGTGTTCTGTCAACTAATCCGCTATGAAGCCAACATTGTTGGAAGTAGTATAGACACTTGATGGTCAGCCACTACGCCTGACGGTAGGCAACTCTGTATACTAGTATGCAAATTCGGAATTCCCGTCATCACGTGTTTCCTAAACCACTGCTGTAGTATTACTTTTTTCTTCCCCATGAGGAAACATTTTCCCGCAGTAGCACCATTCGTTTTGCTATTTGGATCCTGGGAGCCGCGTCTTAGGCTTACAGGCTTAACTCTGTACGGCTTAAAGTGCTCGATCTCGTACTTGGTATTCGAACACACCGCAGAGGGCATCATTCACAGCCTCCCCCATTCACCGAGCATCACTTTACTCCGTTTGCTCCATTCGGAGCAGAGCAGTATAGTATAACCTAAGGGTGCTTCGCACTAAATTAGTGCCAGATTGAATAGCTGCCTGAGCAGTAAACAACCGGGCTGCCCACAGCGTTAATTATCACGAACCCCTGGATTAGGTTACAGGCAAATTGTCCGGTATTAAGATGCCCGATTATCGCGAAAATGTCTTAAGCTTAAGGAGCCATCATGAGACCGTAAACCCAACCAGCAGTCCGAGGATTCAAAAACTCAGATGTAACTTGAATTCAAAATAGTTAGACTAAGGTTTGACGGGCAAGTTAGACACATAGGAATGTCTCAAGATTAGGGAACCATCATGAGACCGTAAAACCAACAAGAAGTCAGAGGATTAAAAAATGCACATGTTGTAACCTGATTTCAAAATAGTTAGACTAAGGTTCGATGGGCAAGTCAGACACATAGGAATGCCTATGAGACGCCCTCTCTAGATAACCAGCCATCTTTTTTCAAAGAAGACGCGTAATGGAAAAGTGTGTAAGAGCTTGATGTTCATTAATAAATATTCTTTGTTACAACATGAACTCTTGTGAATCCTTATTTGGGCCAGACGGGCGACCAACCTTTTAAGCAGGCATATCACATCGATCGTTTGTGGAATCTTTTCTTTCATGCCTTGAGGTAACAACTTTTTTCGCCAAACTTTAATCATATCGCTACAGCAGGACGCGAATCCATGGGATCGGACAATGATAACGGGCCAGTATCATTTTGCCCAGAGATGATGGTCGCAATTTTCGACGTATTGCATATTTCCTTGGACCGTTGAGCACCCGGTATGAAGGCGTATAGTATGGAGAAGAAGAAGGGCCGAGGCCATCCAGGTGAATGCGTAGCCTCTTGTACACATGCGTAGCATATCTATAACAGTGTTTGGCGATCTTTGGTCTACACAGACGCGCCGGGGTTCGCATTAGATGGACTCGGGTTAGCCCTGAATTATGGGGGTCCTCGTCTATTACCAGATTGGGGCCAGAAACACCCTACCAGAAACCACGTGATTCTTGAACCTGCAGCCTGATCGGGTTTCGCCGTCCATCTAAACCAAGGACAATGATTATTGATTGGTTCCGAGGAAATACGGGCGACGTTTATTCGCGCGTTAATTTTTACCTGTTTTTCATCCCCCATGTAGTAGTCTGAATTTTTGCTTTCTATTTTTCCAAAGGTTAGTCAGTGGTTCGATCGATTCATAAACGCGGTACTTCCAAGTGTATGGGTGATCCGTGTCTGTATAAAATTTTTGCGACACTTGCCTCGTACCGAAGGTATATAGGTAGGTACGGTGTAATATGAATAAAAATTTTACCTACTTGGAATCGGCGCGAAGAAACGTACGCAGGAATTTTATAGGTGTTTATAATTAAGCAATTAACGGAGGCCGGTACGACGCGAGAGGTATAGCAGAAAAAGAAGCCTCCAAGAATTCACCATCGGAATGCCTTTCTTGTATCTGTTAATAAAGTCCACGGCTGCTCGCGTACTCGGAATGTTGGAGAGTATAGGGATCCGTGGAAAAAGTTAAGACGGTTAGAAAATTGATGAAAACGCGAATTGACGAACAATACGGAGGTGTAATTGGGGACTGGAATTTGATTTGAAGCCGGAAAATCACTGTACACCAGTATAGCTGAAAAAAAAAATCGATAATGAGGTGTATAATTGAAGGTATTTTCAAATATTTGCAGGATCTAGAGTGAAAATATAGAAAGTTTAAAGTTTATCTTGTTTAAATTTTTCTTCTCTTTCATCGCGTGAAACGTGTGACTGAAAATCTTATCGAACAGTTTCCGATAGGTATTATAAATAGGTGTGACGATGAAGAAGAACGCAAACAACACGTACGGTTGTAGGCAGTCAGGCTATCTTTCGTAGCGTCACTCTTCATTCCGTTCAATGAGTAGTCATTTTTTCAAATAACCATCAGCATCGCGATGAAACGTCAATCACCGATACGTATAACATTTTCGGGAACAATTAGTTGGCCGAAGGCTTTTCCCGTGCGCTGCGGAGTGACTGTTGGAATATCGAAACGGAACCTTTTAAATACACTAAAATGGCGAACCTGCATCATGCAAGGGCGTGGAACGGCGTGATTTTGCTCACTTCTGCGTTCCGCGTTGATTTTCGTCCAACGGACTTCGACTCGACATCGAGATACACAGAAATTCAAATTGATCGACCGATACGAGTCCGTTTTTTCAAATTCCCAAACCACAAGGGGTTTTCGGCGAAGGTGATCAAGTGCGGCTTGGTTCCGAGCGCTTCGTACGCCAATGGCTAAGATTCGATCGCCATAGAATACAAAACCCGCGGAAAGGTTTGGGTGAAGGGGATCTAAAGGGACCCCCGGTCGCTCCCTGAACGTGAAGTAGCGGGAGCCCGTGTTTTCGGTGTTATACATCCCATTATACGGTGACTCATGTAGTTTCCTGTGGTGAGAACACCGGAAATATCGGATGGTTGGGTCTTTCACGCCTCGATTCAAAATCTAAAAACTGCAGCATACTAGAATACCCAGCGGGGGAATGTAACTGGAACGGTGTAAACGGCGCGGGTAAATTTGTGCCGATTACCAAGGCGAGGAAAAAAAGAAAAGAAATAAATAAAGTGAGAAAAAAAAACAACATACAAAAAAACAAAACATGGACGCCCTAGAATATCCTTCCGCAATCATTCGCTCGCCTTGCAATCCTTGCCGCGCCGCTGCTCCATTTTGCCATCACTTATTCAAACACACAAAACACACGTGTCCCTGTATCACACGTTGAACCTTCAAATGCATGAAATTAACCGTGGCACAGATTATACCCGGGCGACGTATAACACACTCACAGCAACCATTCTTACCTAGCTCTGTCCCTAGGCGTTTGCGATATTTGCACCGGCGTATAATTTGCACAGAAATAGAGTCCGACAGCGGCGTTATCGAGCGCCGAGAGAGTCCGTAGTTAGAGTTTTATCACGTATTCATAATGTCTGTGAAGGTGTTTGCAGAATGTCTGCTTTGAAAGCAAACAAATTTTTCTCTCCATACCTACTTGTTTGTTCTTGCCTTTTTTTTCGCTCAAACAATGAAAACTGATAACGGATGTACCTGTAATTAGGCATAGAATAACGCGGGCGATGGTATTCTGGCTTATAGATATCGCCCCTTTGATCAACGTGGATCGAACATCCTGTCGCTGCGTCATACCTACACAGTTGACTCTTGCACACATGCATATTAACCCTGCAAGCCACCGTCGACGAAATAATCTCGGGAAGTTCGTGACTGAGCTTGAAATAGGAAATGGGTAGCATAATTTCAGTTATTCTACGTAATAATATCCGCACGTATAACCCCGTGAACTATAACCCTTTAGGAATAATTTCATCGGAGTAAATTATTGCCGCGGTTTGTCTTGTCCGACTCTGCTATTCACCGTGCCCGATATTATAAGCTCGTCCATCCTGAGTTAGTGATGTCAGGCAGACCGATATAGCCGAAGAGAACTTCAACTAGGTTTTTGCTCAAGAACCCGGCAAGTGAATGACAAATTAAATTGTCGAGGTATATAAGTCAGATCGGAATAATCGGAAGATACGAAAATTCACTCAATTAGACCCCGTCAAAGATATTTGCGTCGAATGCCGGAAGCTCTTAGACAGACGCGAATATGTTGGCTTCGGATGACTGTCACAATCTGCAATACCTACACGGCGCTCATTGAAGTTTGTCAATCAGTACCCAATCGTGGGCGTACAATTACGGTGAGCTGTTACATCGTGGGAAAATTTCTTCGGGTCACACCGGCTTCATCCATACGTCATAGGGAAATTGTGCCGCCTTTCGCGAAGAATCCACCTGTGCTTGTGTGGTCGGTCTTGTATCGACCGTCGAATGACGCAGGAGCGGACACTCCGCACTTAGAATCTATGAATAGATATAGTGGACATTCTTGTATTTGCAGAAATAGGAGCAAGAATTCATTGTCTCCAATCCACAATTTGCCTCAGCCGGAGTATAAAGGTTCGATGGTCAGGTTAAGAATAGTTACACCTTTCAGCGTTCTTTGTCACGAAGTGAGGTCATCTATAACCAAGTTTATCGCTTCATTTTACTCGGAACCAGTTCATACCGACGTTCTTGATCGACGCTTATCCATCAGATCCGACTCCGGATCGATAGCTGTGGGTACGCGAAACCGTTTCGGTTTCACTCGATTTTGTCTCATTCAGATTCAGCTGAGATCCATCCTCCCTGCACGGTAATCGTCCAGCCTGCACCACTTTGAACGGAACATCGCTTTAGAGTGACTTCTGAAAGGATTAGGCAACCCGGTCGAATCCGTCGAGTCCTGAGACCAGTTTACCTACAGTCTCTCTTCTCCGGCTGCTGTAGGTTAGCTCCTAACCTCGAAACTTCGTCGTCCTGTGCAGGATCCTTTGGAGCCCTGCACTTTCGCCCAGAGAATGGTATTACTCGGTCGAGACAATTAGTCGGCTTGTCTGAACCGCGGATGATGGCATAACGTATTCTCAGAAATCCGGCATACGCGGGGTGATCAATTAGCGTCGGCACTTTCACAATGGAGCCATTCATACCAAAGAGCTTGATCCGACAAACGATACTTCAGAAGTTTTGATTTCGCCAGCGGGTGGCTAGACGGAGCAGTTCTGTGTAATATCATTGAAGGTTATATAATCCTGAATCGAGACTCCTTGACGGTATTTTAATAACGTCGAAGACTCGTTGACGGCTCGAGTGGCTCTCTCCGATCAACAAGTCGGAATTGGTTTGACTCTGTAATAACTGTAACATCCTTTTCAACTGCTAGTGGTTCGAACAATGATCATCATAGTAGTAATTGCGAATATCTTCGGTCTTGGTAGGAGAATGGTGAGGTGGGTAGAAGTACCTAGGTACCAGCCTATGTTTCAGGTATCGATCAAATCTCTTCCGCTTGTTTTCTGCGCGCTGCACAAGAAGCCCGCATTTCATTCATCGAAACATGATATCAAGTCCTTCGTTCTAATTAATTGAACCTCCAACGAGTTACGAGGATCTCGCGACAGCCGCGAGCTGCAAGTACATTACTGTTATATAAGCGTAACGATCGTCTATCGTCGCGATCCTAATGTATGTACGACGTTATTTCCGATCCATGCTGACGGCAACTCCTGCGATCATTATTGCGAACAGCTTTTCTGCTTGCAATCTCCCCGCAGTCTGCAATTCCCGTAGGTTGTTATGACGTGATGAAAACACGCGTGTTACTTGTGCATTAGTGGAGTGGTTTATGGAGGGCCGGTTATTATAACCCGTTGGAAGAATTAATGTATGTACTACGAGGAAATTTGCCGAGCAGTTTATTCATCCGCGAACCAGTCGAGACTTTTATTTTTACGTCCATATCGCCTTGCATTCCCCTGTAACTAGTGCAGTTTCACGGAACTCTGTTATGTAGAAACGAATCTCGTGTAATAACTCCGCCGATGTAACAACCATTGTCAACCAAATTGGGCAAACAGTGAGACGCGAAAGCTTTCTTCCTTACCTTCAAAATGGGATCACATTTGACGGTAAGGTATCGAAGATGGAACAGCGCGGCCGAG
The DNA here is from genome assembly GCF_021155765.1 of Diprion similis. NCBI lineage: Eukaryota > Metazoa > Arthropoda > Insecta > Hymenoptera > Diprionidae > Diprion > Diprion similis. The sequence continues at coordinate 19,914,299 of NC_060114.1, forward strand.
GGAAGAGAGAAATATCAGGATAAGGTGAAATCTCGGAAAATACCGCATTCAATGTTCGTCACAATGCAGCAGAGCAGCAACGGCGGTCTCAGTGAATAAGCGGTTCTGGGCTCGGGACCAACGTTCCTGTGGCTTTTTTCGCGTCGAGATTGACATCTTGATATATTTCCATGCTCATGGCTGATCGGTCTAACAAACGACGCGCGTTATCCCTTCGCAAAACTGCAGCGGGGGGGAATCAGGTTTGTTTGTCCGACTTGGTCAAGTCTCGTCCCAACGTTGGAATTCTTCCTTCGATTCGTATTCCAGCTTTTCATACTGTTGGTCTCTTCGGGCGGTTTTCATCCGTCGACAACGCGACAACAAGTGTGACTTTCCTATTTATACATCAACCTCCATCGCACTTTCGTATTAACTTAAACTTATCACGTACTTCTGAACCTACCCTCTGCTCCGGAGTTCCCGGGTGGCTGATAACTTATTCACAGCGTCGCTCATCCGCTGTATACTTTCATATATAGGCTACGTAGCTCTGTAGCTTCAATACGAATCAAGCAGCGGTTGCTTTTAGCGTTCGAAAGGGTATTGGAAAATCAGGCCGTGAAAAAGTGACAATCTAATTTGTTGCTCATTACCGCCGGATTCCACAATCGAGTTTCAGGCCCCAGACTTCGGACCTACTTACTCGAAACTCCTTCGCCTCATATCTCTTCACCTGGTCTTCGTTAACCAGATAAACGGGAAGTAACTGCTCGTATACTTGTGTACAAGAGTTGGAGGAAAGCTTGAATAAGAATTCACCGCTATTCCATGCCATCAGGGACAACGACTTCCTCTAAATACCTACCACGTTTCTCACGGATTGAAGAGATCCTTTTTCTGATCTCCTTAAGCGTTCTCCAGCAGTTCTGTTTGCATAAAAGTTGACGCGCCTTCGGTGAAACCACTTCTTTGCACATTCTGTAGCTTCCCGGTGCAGGCTTAAGTCTTTCTTTTCAAACTTCAACCACAGTGTTTCACCAATGTCGATGAGTAGAGGAAGAATTAGTTCTTTCGCCGGAAGGTCACGACCATGGAGTGAATATTCGACGCGAACTAAAAATAGCTCTGAACATACCATAGTATAAGGTAGTCAGGAAGCGCATATCGCACGAGTGAATGTTCTTCCTGGTTTAGACACACGGATGCGGAGTCTTGTTGAAGGGTGAGCGAAGGTAAGGCACGTAACGACAAGACGCGGTATCGATCGGGGTATTTAATATTTAATTGAAATGGGAAAGTTCAATACGCGAATGGCCGGTGCGATGGGGCGCGGGTGAATAGGGAGAATTCCGAAGTCACGTCGGATGAGGAACCCAACCCAACTTTCAAGGTACACTAGAGGCTTTGCGAGAAACATGAAGCTTTTCACTGCACTGTATTTCGGCAGACGGGATGTTTGCTCTGAATTATTTAACGAGCTGCCCTTGCGACGTGTGTACGATGCAGTGAAAAAAATGACAACAAACAAGAGACAAAACTGAATAAACGTAGAAAAGTAGACGTGTTATAGGTACGTGTCAAATGTGACACGAGCTACCTTCCTTTACTGACCCTGAATTGACACAAACAATCGCTTATGTCACTTGTTATAATTATTAGACACGCGATAACTGCGTTAATAGCTGCAGAACAATTGCCTACTCCGAACATATAATATATAGAATTTATCCTGTCTTCTACAGAGAGGACGTCGTATGTACAGTGATGTTCATTAAGGGACTATACGCAATCAGGAGGCCGAAAAAAGCGATTTTTCAAGGATTTTTCATGAAGAGACATTTCAATTTATTGATATAAAAATTTATATACATATTGGGGAAACATCGAAATTTTTTTTTACATTTTTTATTTATAAAAATAATGATTTTTAAAGCTGCTATGGCTGATATCCAGGAGCAACTCCAAAAAAACGGCGTCTTGCGGTGAGCAGCATATCTCTGAACTGGATCATCCGAACTGAAAAAACAAAAAAGACTTAGTTAATGTAAGGAATTATCTGGTCTTTAATTGAAGGAATAAGCTAAATATTAATTTTTAAGAAAACGGCGGGTTCAAAAAAAAACCATTTTCCATAAAAAATTGTCGACTTAATTTGTTTATAAAATGCAAAAAAACCGTCGATCGAGGGCTCAAAGATACATTTATAAAGCTTGTGTATCTTACTTACCGACTTTGAAAACATAGTTTTGAGAACAACGCGTTTAAAGTTTCAAAAGCACTTTCAAACGCTCCGGGGCGTCTTTGTAAATGTACGCCTTAACTTTGAGACTGTTTGTCAAATCGACTTGAAATTTTCTGTGAATATACTTGAATATATGTACGTGACGAATATGAAGTATAAAAAAAATCGATTTTTGAAAAATACTGACTGCGTATAACAGTCATGCCTAGCCCTTTTGGGCTATCTTGTTTTCTGTCCAAATCAAAATGTGAGTTCAATTCTATACGAATTATGTGACAACGACTCCTATTCTCTCACGTCGACTGCACCGTCAGTCATTGTCATATAATTCATACGAAATCGAAATCGCACTTTTATTTGTTTCGGACGGAAAACAAGTTAGTCGGAATGGGAAGGCACTAATGAACACGATTGTACACAGTTGTACAAGATGTCCATCGAACTCAAGTCATTTTTATGTATCCAAGATGGCAGCCACCTCGACTCTCAAAAATTTGATCAATTTAAAGATTTTTGGCGAAACTTGACGAAATTTCATGGACATAATTCTGCCATTGAAGAACACGTTTCTGAATTTTTTCAGATACATTACTTTCCAAAGTTCAGAAACTTGGCTGTTTCAAATTTCGAGACGAGACAATATTTCAATTTTTGAGTTTTAAGTTCGAATATCGTGGACCTCGCGACAGCAATTCAATGCAAAAGGTTTTCTAACCTAGAACACATAAAGATTTTGGTATACTAAAAATTTGAAAATTCACGGACGGATTGAAGGATGAAACTACTTAACGATCGAAGAACAAGGAGAGATTTTTCACAGGAAATTGTATGTGAGGATTGAAGTAGCGAATGGCTTAGAATTTAGAGATGGGTTGGCGGTGCATGAAACTCTAGGAAATCCCGAGGGACGTTCAGGCACCAGCCACTATCTCCGGGAGTTAAATCTTTGAGCAAGGAAATCGCTGTTGGAACTTTCAGTCGGTCTTTGATGGTCGGAAACTAGCAAATCATTCCACGAAGCTCTTCATCCATGTTCATCCAGCTGTGCCCATTACGTTATCCCAACTGTCAATCGAGTGAAGAATTTGTGATAATTTCACTCTTCCACACGTTTTTATGATCATGAAAATATTCACTTATTCCCAGCATATTCAACGTAAGTACAACGAACCGAACAAGGGTAGAAAAACAGGTAACAAGTATACCGATTACACCGGTAAACACGAATTTTGACGCCTTCCACGTGACTAGTAAATGAAAAAATATATCTATTAGACAAAGACTTCAACCAAAAAATTTCAAAACTTACTCAAATCAACGTGAAAAATTGAACTTGAGTAATAAATGAAGATTTTGGTTATCATTCGATGTATAGAATAAAAATTGATTCCTATAAATAGAAACTTAAAAAAAAATAGAATCTTTCTTTTCGTTGATCTGTGTTATAAACTAAGACTCGTACAAGTGATAAGATCTCCCTCCCCATTCAGCGAAGTAACCAACTCCTAAGGCGAGTTTTAATTTCTGCATCGCACTGCAGTGTAGCGTGGCGGGATGCGCCGTGTTTGAGTGTGAGTGTACTACGGCCATATCTTTCATTCGGCGCGTTACAGTTTTAAAAGAGTTTTTAGATAAGGGGGGAGTTTAATAGCCGAAGCCATTCCCTCGTTCCCCTTCGCCTTTAAGTCGGCGCCTCAGCGACGCCCGGCGTGCAGGGGCACCACCACCTTAAATGTTGTATGTGAAAGTGGAAATAAAAGTCGTTTAATTCCCGGTTCTTTCTCATTCCGGAAATATCATTTCACGGCCTAAGCGTATCGCAGTTATACCGTGCAAACCGTTCATGCATGTACCTATATGTCGGTGTGTGTGCCTGTGTATGCATGTGTGTATGCATGGTTGTATGTGTACAGTATTCTGGAAACTGTCGCTTCATCTTTTATTCGACCGCAAAAAAAGTTGTCCTGATAAGAATCTACGTGTATGGTATAGGTATATATAGCTACGTACAGTGTGAGTATCCATACATTTCTACCCCCCGTATAGGTGTATGTATATATGCTTCCTCCTTCTTCTTTTAGTTCAGAAAACAAGGCGTATAAATAACTGTATAATACATATATAAGGAAGAAGAATAAGAAGTATAACAGTATAAAAAGAGAAACAACAAATTTCGTAAAATGTGTACAGTATTTCACGACGAAACTTTTCTCTCTCCGCAGGTAATATCCATGTGTTATCGCAAGATAAACATAAGACCATAGTATTTCACCGGAATGGATTCATTGATTTTAATTTCAATTTTTTGTTGTTTTTTTTTCTCTTCTCTTTTTTTCTCTCTCTCTCTCTCTTTTTGCACCACTTTTTTCCCCGGTTTGCTGCGAATGAAAAATTCATCATGTACACGCAACGGTAATTTGATTGGTGAAATATTTACACGTACGATATACGTATATATTTGTAAAGCGAAACGGTGTCCCATCTACGAAAAATGGTAAAATCTAATCGTCGATGGTAAGAAATTATTCAATTTTAAAAGATTTATTGCCTGACGATTAAAAAGAAGTTAAAGGAAAAACTGGAAAATGCGAAGCACAAAAAAAAAACCAACGTTATTCTGAGGAAAAAGCGGATTTTGTTGAGTACGGGATCAGCTTTTAAATGCGTAAGGGTAAAGTCTGTGCGGTTGTGAAGGGAGTGCTGAGTTTCCCCTCGGAGCAAAAAGGCAAGTCTGTGTCTTATACGTGCGCATGAAAAATTACCTTTATGGCATCAAGGTCAAGCCTGTTAATCTGAAATACGTTTTTAATACTTTCGGCAAATTCTATGCCGTAAAATTTACACAGTCGAATCCTGAGGAGCTAATATCCGGTCACAAAATTTCTACCTAATTTAATTCTTCCGATCGTTTTTGTCTCTTCGTTATTTTCTTTTGCTAATTTTTATATCCACATCAATGTTCGGTTTTGTTCAATCTTGGAGCGAAGGTCACATTTGGTTAATATTTCAGTGAAATGTATTTGTTTAACCGGTTAAAAAGTGTAGCAAAATCAATAAAATAGCGTGTAAGAATAACATATCTGTTTAAGAATCTCAAATACTCGCATCTTCGTTCGAAACAGGTTTTCAAAATGTAATGCCAGACTCGCATCGCTACGGATGCATAATTTACCTCGTCGTTATGTTGTCACACACTTCGTTAGGTAGACAGGAAGAAGGAAATAACAATTATGCGCATTGGTGTGTGGGTTCCTAATACGGTCGTTATCGAATTTCGTTGGGCTCACGGGCTGAAATATCTCGTAATCCAATGTGATTCTAAACGCTGCCGCTGAGCTTTCGAAATTTCCCATTTGAATAACAAGCATTTTGGCATGTCGTGGGTGTTATTATTTTTCCACGTGGAATCTTTAAAATCTATATCAAACACCCACGATCGTAGGTGCAAGAATTTTAATGAAATTCAACATTTTTCGATCATTATCGATAGGAAGAAAAACATAAATAAACCATCAAGCTTTAACCTTTTGCAGCATACATTTTTCTTTGCAGTCAAATTCCTTGAAACTGGGTAGTCAAGGGTTCTCGAGGTCTCTGAACCAAAAATGGGGTCAGGTTTAAGAAATTTTCAAAATTCAAGAGAACGGATCTAATATGAGCGAATAGGATAAATTTTATATTTTTAGTCCAGCATATTGAATCCGTCATCTTGAAATTTGAAATTTTGACGTCGGATTCGTTTTTAGCGACCCCAAAAACCCCAGATTATCGAAATTTATTTCCCTAGTCCTCATAATCTTCCCAGAATTACATTTATTTTGTAAAAACAGGCATTTTCAACACTGTTTATTTCTAGCGCTAACTATATTCGCGGAATGATAATAATCCGTCTTGAAACATCAACATTGACATCTCAGAGGTTCAATTATCCAAATAAAAAGAAAAAAAAAAAAAAAAAAAATGACGCAGATATCTCAAAAATTGAACATAAATCATGAATAACGGATCGAAAAAAATTTGTCTCACATATGAAACGCTTTGCCGCAAAGAGTTAAAAAATGGTATAGTACATAAGCTTGTATTTTCCTTAGATGTTATTTTTCGTGGACACGATAGCCGTCGTCACAGGGTGAGAGCGCCCCGAAGCATGCAATCAGCGCATCCGCACCTCGTATCCTCGGTTGCACAGGGTGCAAGGGTTCGCGATACCTGTAACGAGAAGGCGGGCAAGAATTCGGCCACCTGCAACGTGGCGCCTGCAAGAGTTCGGGTCAACTCGCGCCTGCGCGGAACGGCCGAGTAGGCCAAGCGTGTGTGCGGGCATCGCACACACCCTAACCGACGCAGCGCAGCGTAACGCGACGTAAGCGCAGCGCGCGAACTCCATCACCAGCGACGCGACGCGAATCGACGCGACGATCGTCCCGCGACTCGGGCGCCTTCGTCCTTTTCCGTTTCCCTACGTAACGCGCGCCGCGCCGGGCCGTCGAGACGCGGCGGCGTAAAGCCTCCGTGTGCCTAGAACGAGGGACACCCGGCGTCATTCGAAGCCCGTCAACGGACGCGCAAGGTTCACCTTAGTGCCGGTCTGAACGGGAGAGGCACGCGGTTTTCCTCGCGATTAAAATCGTGCACGAGATATAACGTATACATATATAATAATATATATATATATATATATACATATGTGTGTATACACACATATATAGTATATAGTATATATTATATATATACACACACGCATATATATTTATATATAACGACGAATACGGTGGTTGTAATTATTTTACCTAACCACAAATCGTACACCAATTTCACCTACCAGCTTTTAACGAACGAACGAACTTAACCAACCAACCAACTAACTAACTAACTAACTAACAAACAAACAAATCAACGCACGCAACGTGTCACCTCGCGTTCTAAAATCGCCCGCGTGACAAAGCGAGAGAAGTAATAGAAATAGCGAGAGAGGGGAAGGAGAACAGAAAGAAAGAGAGAGAAGGTGCGTGGCGAAAGAAACAGAGGGAGGGGGGGACGACGCAAATATATATACATACATACATACATGTATGTATGAAAGAAAAACAACAACAAAAAGGGTGACAGAGAAGGAGATTGATGAAAGAAATCTCTCCCGCGATAACGAGAATCTTTTTACACCGTGCGAACCGAGTAATAAAAGATAGTGTGAAATAAATTATTATTAATCTTATTATCATTTTATTATTACTACAACTACTACTACTACTACTACTACTATTATTATTATTGTTATTATTATTATTCTTATCATTATTCCCATCGCATGTACAAGTTGACAATTACTTTTAAATTTATTTATTATTACATCGAAACTTCCTTATTGTGAAAATACTTTTTTTTTCTCCCCTATAATAATTCCTCACACAGTACGTTTCACCTGTACGATTGTTTTCCATACACCCGAATTTTCTTCTGTTCAGTACATAATATAATATAATATAATATAATATAATATAATATAATAAATCGTATCACTTTTTGTGATTGTTATATTGTTGTTGTTGCTGTTGTTGTTAAATTGGAAGTAAAACAAAAACAAAGGAAAATCATCACAACGGATGAAAAAAGTCATCGAGAAGAAAAGAGGAAGAAACTGGGATCGTCCACGTGTGGCAAAAATAAACGTTTTCCGAAAGGAACCTTAACTACACCCGCAGAGATATATAATAATTGATATTGTTACGTAATAAAAATCGTGTGTACAAGTTTTACGGTTAAATAATATTATACACGAGTGGAATTTGTGTTCGTATTTCTCTCGCTGCGAGCTCCGGGCTGCCCGAGTTGGTTTTGCTTTTCTTTTAGTTTTTATTATTATTCTCACTCTTACTCTCTTCCTCTCTCCTGCCGATAGCTTCTGATGATCGTTAATGTTCGAGACCCGTTGAGTGGCCGTGCAACCTCACCGTATTATACCGAATACATCCTGCCGCAAAGTAACCTGGGATTTTCAATCGCTCCAGATCCCGTAGGAACGGAATTAGTGTCGTTGGAGATATCGTGAACTAAACAAAAATAAGAGATAAAAACGAAAACAAAAGAAAGGAAAAAAAAACAAAACAAAACAAAACAATAAACAAAACTTGCGAAGAAGAGGAAGAGAACGAGAAAAAAGAAAAACCAAAACAACGTTTGCATAACACTGTGAAGTTTGAATAATAAACACCCACCACATATGTATAATTCTGAATATACAACCTTAACGTAATATTGTATACATATATGGTATAACGTAAACGTATAATATAATCTAATAGTTTATAATATAACGATAATAAAAGTGTTGTTCAAATGATAATCCCAATTGTGTGACCTTATAATCGTATACATTATTGTACACCCCAAATATACGCGTGTGTGTATGCGTCGGTGTGTCTTGTATGTTTATCAAGCATACAGGTAGTTTCGCCACTTCGTAATACGATAAACATCATCAACCCTGAATGCCTACGCTACTGAGTGTTTGTGCGTGTGTGTTATAATCAATTCGCTTTGTGGCTGATTCGACGTCATCATAAATTCACGCCGCCACTTAATAATTGCCGTTTAAAACTCGTCGACGTGGGGTATAAATACAAAAAACACATAGAAACGTATAACGAAGCTTGTGTCTCTGAGTAAAAACGCAATTAACCAAAAAGGTTTGCAAACCTCAGTGAAGTCATCGAGAATAGAGAAAGAAAAAGAGAGGAAAGAAACAGAAAAAAAAAAAAAAATTGAAACGGATACACAGAATTAAAGGTTCCATTTTTCAAAGTAGCTGTAATTAATAAAGCCTTCGCTGCTATAATTTTTATCACAATTTCTTACGTCTTGAAACTTTCCCGAGGGATTGTGAAAAACGTAATATTACGAAATTCGGTTGAATACGTGAAAATTTGTTAAAAAACGATTTCAACGAAGCTTGTATTTAATAGCAGTCTGTAGTTCGTTCATTTCGAAATATAAATTTCTATCCGTTATCATTCACACATCGCAGAAAAATTGTCACTCTCTCTCTCTCTCGCTCTCGCTCTCAGCAATATTTATACATTTACATATTTTTTTAGGGACGTATATATATACACATTATATACATATAAATATAAATACATGTCACATCTATAAGGCTATAGTTATTATATATATTCCTCGCGCGAGTATCAGTCGGGAAATTGGTTTTTATTTATTTTATTTTTATTCACGTGGCGGGCAACGAAAGTAGCACGTGCGGATATTCATCGGTCTGTGGCGTGGGATAAACGGTGGGTAAATTTTTAAAACCCACCCTACAGCTGCAGAGGTTCGATCTCTCGGGATAAACGCGAGGCGTTCAGGTGATAAGTGATAAGAAAAAAAAAAAAGAAAATAAAATAAAATAAAAGAGAAGGAAAAATTTGAATATAAATTTAAGAAAAAAAAAAACAAAACATACAAACAAAATACGTGTGATTACGTGATCATAATATTACAGAATAAATTTAAAAGTATCAATAATAATAATAATAATAACAACAACAACAACATACGTAATTAAAAAATACGTGATTGTTCTACACAGTGCAGAATACTAAAAGTGCGGATATACCGACTTCCTGGTCACTTTCCAAAAAGTAAGTATACCTACACACACACGATTTATGTATCTCTGACAAACGGAAACGATCATTCTTCTCGCCCTGCGATATTCCACGAACTGTAAAAACGCTGAAATACAACCGTTTCCCGGTTTTTATCCCTGCGAACTCGTTAACGACACAGAAAAGCTGTTTTTTTAGATCACTAGTACGATTTTTGATCACTCACGGTAGTTGCGACGAGTAAATTGGAATTACTCGATACCCAATAGTTTTAAAGCTTGACCATCGAAGTATAAGTTTAGTTGTAATAAAAATGTTAGACATACGGTAAATCGAAAAGGGATTTCACCCCGTTCGAGAGAGGATGTCAAAGGATACCGTAGTCCGTAGGGTAACAAAGAGAAACGACTAAGCTTCTAATCTCTGGTCGGTGGAATTTTACTGCCTAGATCGACGTGTATAATGGATACCCGTTAAAATGGTAAAAGTATATAATCTGTGCTCTCAAGAGTAACGACGATTCGTTCGATGAATCTAAACGCCGGCTTTCGCCGTGTTGAAAAACACCCAGTATTTTTGAATATAAGGGTTTAACCGATAGTAAACACTAACGGACCGACCGACGACGTTTATTTTCTTTATCTGTGACGTATACCACGGTACACACACACACACACACACGCCTCTACCTCACCTTTATTCTATACGTGTGCGTAAATGCGTTTCGGAGAGCCCGAGAGCGCCGGACGGATATTTCGGTGAACGGTCGTTTAGATCTTAAGCAGTCTTATCCTCTTAAGAGAGAAGAGCAAAGTAGGTAGGACAGGATAGGGTAGGTGGTTAGGTATAAGGTATAGATGCCCACCTTATATTACCCACTCCGTTGTTACATCCCATCGTCATTTCAGTCGCGGTGTGTTTTTATTTATTTATTTCTGTTTCTCATTTTTCCGTCTTTTAGTCTCCTATTTTTATTTTATTGTATTTTCATTTATTTATTTATTTTTTTTTTTGTTTTTTGTCAACGATTCTCCTTTTTTCCTCGTAGTATATTTTTCTTCGTACCTTTCCGAGAGCCTTAAGGCGGAGTCTTATTTCACCGTTCTCTCTACGTCTCTCACTCTCTATCTCTCTCTCTCTCTCTCTCTCTCTATATATATATATATGCATATATATATGTGCGCAAAATACGCGCCTCCGTCAACGGATTTTATACAGATTTTTAAATTTCGAATATACCTAGACATCCGCCGCCTCTAAGGGGCTCAGGAACCTCAAGTCTCTTCCTCCTCTGATACGCCTTATATATGTATGTATAATACATATACCGTGTTATAAAGATGAAACATTTCGGGGGATGAAGATCAGTCAGTTAATATCACTCCCTCAGCTTTCCGCGTCCGGGACTCACGTTTTCTTTGAGTTAAACGATATTATGGTCCCAAAATTGCAATTTTCGTACCGTTAGACTCATATACCTTGAGAGCACATTGTAAACTTGTTCTTTGTTGCTTATTCGGCAAATCATGAAGAGGGAGGCAAAGAATAAAAGATCGAAAACAAGAATAGGTACGGCGAAAGAAAGAAACAAGTGAGAATAAGTTTTACTCTTGGCGTGGTTGCGGATAGGGACGAAGGGGGGAATTAACGGACAACAAACGACGACTCGTCTGGTCTCGGTTTATCCGCAAACTTAACCCTGATCGTGACTCTATGTATAACGCGACAGCGATATTAGTTTCCGCAAGTCTAACTGTATCATGGTCACTTTGCCTTACATCCTACTCCTACTCCTCCTCCTCCTCCGAGTTCTTCTCCTCTTTGTCCCTTCCACTAGTCCTCACCCCGTGGAAGTTTAGCTGCTGAGCTTGCGGTGTCTCTGCAAAGTCAGCAACTACCACCAGAAGACAAGTCAGCCCCAGGCGCAGAGTATTTCCGCGAATCTTCCCATTTTAAATAACTACTATGCTACTACTGTTACTATTACTACTACTACTACTACTACAGATCCCTCGGGCTACACGCGCTAACCGTCAATGGCGATGGCGTATTTAGAGATACGGAGAGATACGGTTAGCCGACTGGGTTAACCCTCCGTTTTATTTTGATTTTTTTTCTACTACTCAAAAATCTTGAAGGGATCCGTGTAGCTGGTTAGAAAAAATTGACGTTGTCCAAGGTCAACTTATTTCTCAATCAAAGTTCAAGATTCTTCCTCACCTTCATAGATTCGATGCCAAATATCCTTGGATGAAACATTTCTCATCGTTTATATGAGAGAAATTAACAGACAAACAGAAATTTTTCTTCCAACTTAGTTATTTGCAAATTAGTGATTTTTTTCAATTAGGTTAATCGATTGTAACCACTCGTATGACTTTTTCTTTTCAAAACCCTACGTTCCAAGCGCGAAGAATGGTTCTTCATTGCAGGATACGAGGCATCGAAAAGATAAAATGATCCATCGTCGTGGAAAAATCCTTTCGACAAAAATTTTTTTTTTCCAAATATGCTTTCGGCGTGAAACGATCTTTGACTGAGAAAGATTAATCGATTTCGTATCGTGTTAAATTTTTTAGAGTACCTGTTCTGGTCTCCTTAAGTCACAGGCTTCAAATCAAACGTCTTCATTCGTACAGAATTCACGTCTGAGAGTGTAAAGATATTTTTCATGTTTCGTGACAACTATTCTAACCTTATAGTTGAACCAACTATATGAATAACAAGTACTCTTACTTTTATGCAAAGCACGCAACATCTATTGCAGAGAATAATCAATTCAAGTGTGTGAAATGCTCGAACAAACTATACGCGAATGGTAAAAATATTATATCTCTCGATGATTTCTCGAGATCGCTTCTCTCAGCAAAATCAACTGTCTCTATTCAATTCTGTACACGTTGCGGCGTGGAATTGTGTAAATTTCAACTCTGAAGAGTCCGAGAAGGTGAAATTTTTGTGAAACTCTTCAACCCCTTTCCATTCTGGAAATCAAAATCAGTCCAGGTCAATTGCGCTTCAGCACGTAGGTCGAGATTACGTCGGCACAATAGAAGAAACACGTTCAGTTCTCGTTTGTAAATACGTTGTACAGCATGTAAACAAGGTGTATCTGTAATATAGCTACATCCATCCCCTTGTGCAAAGAACACTGACGTGTGTATACCGTTACGTCTACACACACCATGGGAGGGTTTCATGAGACGTGGTACTGACAGGATTGCTTGCTGGATTTCCCCGTCCCGGTTTTCCCTGTGTTTAATGGGATTTCGCTCAAACAGATTCGCTCTGCCTTTCGTTCTCTGACCTCAACAATATGGGCGGGTCGGTTTTTTCTCGTGAAAAAAATATTTCCCTCCTCTGCGAACGTTCTCTGTATAAGATTTGTTCCCTTCTGAGTACCATCTCGCATCAAAATGTTCGGATTTCATCCGATCGTTCGAAATGTTGTAGGAATCTATTTTTGTTCAAGGGTTGATGTTCGTAGTATTTTGAACACTCGATTCCTTCAGTCTTTCTGAGGTTCAAAAAACAGTATCGTTTCTTTTTTTTTCTCCAGACCTACCAAATGTTACTTTAACGTTAATATGCTTCTACCTCGTGTTATTGTTCGAGGCTTTTACATGGCTCGATTCCCTGTAACATGCGGTAAAAAGTAACGATTCAATTGCGGAGTTCCATTTTTATCATATGGATTAAATAATTCAATGCTCGTAAAGAAGACCAAGATTGCGAAGAGAAGAGGAAACAGCGAGTATATACATATATAAGGATTTCTTCCTAATTGACGATGAATTATTCTTCCTCTACGATAAAAAGAAATCCATACATCTTCAGCTGTTCTTTCTCGCAGGCTTCTTCCACGCGAGTAAAATGCTCACTCCAGTGTATTTCGATGGGGTTATTTGTGCCGAAGCGTATTTCAGGGAGAATAAAGTCGGCGGTTGTACAGCAAGGGGGTTGGTAATGCTAGAGTAGCCAGACTCGTTGCATAAAAAATAGATAACTAAGCGTTTTAAAATTATATTCCGATCTGCTGCGATGCACGACGAGAAGAAGAGAGAGAGAGAGAGAAGGAGCCAGAGAGGGCTAAGAAATGCACCGGTATTTCCCTGGCCCTCGAGGATTCTGTGTGCATCTCCGGGTTGAAACACTATTCTCTTCCCTCTCTCTCTCTCTTCTCTCTGGCTACCGTGGTGCGGTAACTCTTACAATAGCCGGGATACGCTATACCCGAAAAGCAATCCACCACTTGGCAGAGCGAAACGATTTACCAACACAAATTGCAGCCGGAAATTGCCACACCCGTCAGATATTACGCAGAGAACACACGTGTGCAGGAGTCGCCTGTCTGCCTGCCTTAAACCATTATACACATATGAAAACACACTGCGCAGGATCTACTCGCGATCTTTTTAACGCCCTTATCGAGACTCGGAGAGAGACGAAGAGAGAAAAAGAGAAAGAGAGGTAGGAGAGAAATGGGGTGGGAATGAAAAAGAGGGTCGGCAGTAGCTGAAGGAAGTGGGAAAAGAGGCACAGCGAACTGAGGAAACGGAAATTCTTTAAACCCCTCGTCAAACTGTTGTTTTTCCGAGGAAAATTACATCGGAATTTCATGCGCTCCACACTCCACCCCCTCGATCCTCCTGAATAATAAACTACCGACATCCAGCTTCCGGTTTGTGTGTCTACTTCGTGCCTAGAGACACCCGAAAAGGGCGGGGATTTCGCAGAAGGAAAAATCGATTTCCTTGTGTTTTTCTCTCCCTGATTGTAAAAAAAACACTATACACACCAATTTTTGCCACTAACGACACACGTACTCTTTTGTTTCTTTCAGGTGGCCGCTGCAGTGATACTAGTGTCTTTTTTCCTGGTGTTAAATAGACGGCCTCAAGATTCAGCTCGATATTATGCCCTGGTTCATTCTATTCCTGCTACTCCTAGCAGTGATGGAGGCCTTCCCTCGGGAAGCAACCTGTTCCCGGCTTCCGGACATATACTGGAACTCCACCAATCCAATGTAAGTCACGTTCTATCATTCGCACGTGTGCCATATCCCACCACCACCACCATCACCACTACCACCACTAATGTAAACCGACCCACTAAATATCTGGGTTTGTTTGCGGTTCGCTCTGCGGATTGTATGAATTTTCGACATGGAGATTAGTCACTTGCAATAAGCCTGAAGTTAGTACTGTTAGCACAACGACACATGATGGGAAAAATCGTTGTTGAAGGAACTTAGAACGACTTTCAAGGAGTTGCCTTTTCGAAGTATCAACGTGATTTCTTTGTTACGATATACTAGATGAATTGCAGATAATCCTAAGGATCGAAGTAACGATTTTCCCTAAACGTGCATCGTTTAAGTAAGTAACGTCACTACCTTCAACTCGTCACTTGTCCATCTTGGACTTTCCTGCATTTCCCCCTTTCATCGTTGTTTGTCCTCACTAAATAATGTTCAAGGATGGTGTTTCACCGAATGTCGATACTTTTCATCAATTATATATTGAGTTTTTAGCTCGTTATTCTACTCCTGAGATCTCTTGAAATACGGATGACGTGAAAAATTGTGAAATTCTGAACAATAGTTTATATTTCGATGCTTTACTTTCAAACGCTTCACAATAATTGACCCTGATTGGTCACACTTCAGTGGAATCGCATAACGGCCACACAGGGTGAAATTAACCCCAGTTCCAAAAAAGTGATATCCTGATTCAACAATGAGTTCTAAAAATCTAAAACAAATATATAGATTTTTTCTAACCAAAATTGATTGTTTAAAGTTTAAAGTACTAAGGGACTCTATGAAAAGTTTAAAACAATGAGTAGTAGAATCGTTCGATTTTACTCTATGATGACTCATTTTATCCAGAAAACTGTTCTCTAGAAATGCGCAGAAACATTTTTGTCTCTTCTTTTTTATAGTGAATTCAATATTGGCATTTTTTGATGGCAGTAAATGACGGTGCAAGCTGTTAAAAAGAAATATTTAACGATGCCAATAATGATAAAGGAAGAAATAAAAAATGTTCCACTGATTTATAGAAAATAGTCTTCGCAATAAAATGAGCTATCGTAGAATCAAATCTGTGACTAAACTTGCAACCATTAATTTGAATCGATAAACTTTCGTTCACATAATTCCAATATTTTTTATTTCTGAATGTTAAAGAGATCCTCGTTTCTCTGTTGCACAATCGTTCGATAAAAACTCAATTTGCGATGTTTACCTTGTAATAAAATATACAAAGCGTATCGATTTCTGGGCGATATACAATCTCTTGGGAAAAATTCTTACAGTTGTTTTCTTTGTGAAAATACGATTGAAAATTATTGGAAAAAAAATCGGCTAGACATTTAGTATAAAATAAAAAGCAGGTAATGATCGCTTCAATTTCCAAACCCTTTTTTCCCCAAGATATGGAGATTAATCGTTTTTGGAGCCAGGCACATACCTACACGTGATCGTCCATCCATCGGTTATAAGCTTCAATTTTTCCTCCAGTTTCTTGTCTGCCGTCCGTTTTTCCTCTCCGCATACCGAAAACGCTCTCTCTCTCTCTCACGGTTATCGCGCGATGTTTTTTGTCCGAGTCTTGAGGAGCTTGGCTTGGATGATGGAGGCGCGTTTCTTATCTCGACACTGCGTCGGAGCCTCGAGAGTCTTTAAGCCCGTCACAAGCCGTCCGATAGGCGTGTATAAATACACACTTACGACATTTCGCCGGTACCTTTGGATGCAAAAATGATATTGCGGGAGTCGAAAGAGGAGGAAGTTCCTTGTTGTCAGACCGGATGTGCAGCGAGCGCGGCCCCAGAGGCGATGCAAAGCGAGTCAAGAAGCAGCGAAAATAAACTTTGACCATTTCTTCCGCCGCTATAGCTTGCATCCTTTTACAGAAAACAACAACAACGCGGTTATTTGGTTCACTTTCATGCTACCGGCATAATATTACCTTATAAGCGACAGTGAACGGTAAGATTTTTTTTCATCTCTTCCTTCCTCCGCTGCTGTAGAAGAGAATATCCTCAGGCTTTTAACGTTTTGCAGAAAAGGGGATGGAAATAAACAGGACAAATTCATTATTGCGCGGCTTTATTAGACTGTTTCAAATTAGGGAGTAGAGTATATAAAACAGTGCTGGGAAAATATGGCGGCCTACGTTTTTCCAGAAATTGGAAAAAAAGTTTTACAAAAATAAAATTCCCGTTTGATTAAGACGTGAGAAAAGTTTTCCGAAAATGAAACACAATTTTCCCAAAATAAAATTCCCATTCTATTAATACGTAAGAAAAGTTTTCCGGAAATGAAAAAAGTTTTTCTTTCTTTCCTTTTTTCTTCTCCTCCAGAGGTAACCTCACACTGTGTAATTTTTGTTACATTTTTTTCTACCTTGTGAAAGAAAAATTTCTCGTTTGAGATAGTCTAAAGTTCAGCTTTTCTATATCGCACATGATTAGTAGCATTAGTTAACTATAATTCCCCGGAAAAAATCAGACCGTTTTATGGTGGATTGAAAATATAAAAACTGATTCGATTCGCTTGAAATTTATTATTCGGTGGTTTTCGGGGTCGCTGAAAGCGAGTCCGACTTCAGAATTCCAAACTTCAAGATGGCGGATGCAATACGATGGACTAAAAATTCAGAAATTGATCACATCCACTCACATCCACTCACATCAAATCCGCTACTTTAAATTTCGAAAATTTTTCAGATCTGTCCTGTTTTCTCAAATCAGTGACCTCGGGAACCCAAGTCTACCCAATTTCAAGAAGGTTAACCGCAAGGAAAAATGAATGTTTCAAAGGGTTGAAGGACCTTTCAAGCTGATGAAGTAGCAAAAATAGCGTGACATCTCGCATTACTATCCGCTTTGACGTATAACCCTTATGCCTTCAAGGAACCAGAAGATCCTGAACCTAGGGTCGTAAAAAAATTGGCAGTAAAGATTACGCGACTTGGTTTACGTGCAGGTACCTAGACTAGCTGTTGCTGCAACTGGTGTAATAGGCAGAGTTCTAGACTACCGTCACCTTTCATACCTCTACACTATATTCATACGGTATAATACAGCAGTATAACGTCTACGAGGGCGGAACGATATCGAGGCTTGTTTTTGCCCGTCGTAAAATTCGCCGTTTATGCCCTGCAGAGTCGGACACAAGGGAGGGGGGGCAGTTTTACGTGCACCGCAAACCAACCCCTGTTGTCCTTAGACGGCGGTACTACGGGTGTATAACAGTAATCAAAAATCGGTGAAAAACTAAAATCGTGCCACTGCATAACGGGGGGGGGGTCCTACATTTTCACGGTACGACTAAACCGGAAGCGAGATATCAGCCGAAGTTCAAAGTAGTTGGGCTCGATCGACCGATTCCCGCTTTCCCCTTCCAACCCCAGCTTCGAGCTGGATTACGTAAATTTATTCCCCATAGGGAGGAGGATATATGCCTCCATGCGTATGTGCAGAGGGAGTGAATATAGGTTTGTATAAACATTTTTGTATTATACGTATGTATGTACATTGTAGCTACGTGTAATGCCGCTTCAATTTTTACACTTTTTATTTTATTTATTTATTATTGTTATTTTTTTCTTATCATTAACCTTTTTCTTTTACTCTTATTTTGTTCCGTTCTCCTTTATTATTCCGTTTCCTAACCCGGAGGGGGATGAAGGACGAAAAATGTCGGGGTACGGAGAGAATTAATTGACTTCCCGCTGATATCCACATGCCCCAATGTGCGAAACACCATTAAATTGTGTAAAACAGGACCATTAGTTTTGCACTGCGCATATAATTTTCATATATCCTGCAGGCACCTGGATTTGTGGAATGCTATAAGTAATTTCGATGCAGTGCGATTATATCTGTCGGGCAGTCCAGCTCACTTCGACCTACGTACACTCCTTGATCTCTCGGATTTCGTTCAGAATTTTTATATGATCGTTCTCACTTCGAAAAGCACTGTTATTTCTTTTTTTTTTTCTCTGTGACACGGTTCAAACTTTTTACAAATTTTTTAAAACCATTCTATTGATAGACACAATTTAAAAATGTGAAAATACTGTGAAAAATCACGTGTCAGATATAAAAATTTTTAAGGTTATAGCCGAAGTGGGGAGATTTTTTTTCTTATTGTCTTCAAGCGCTTGTTTTCGATTTTTCACTAATCCACACACATGGGTCCGTAGGTTGTGAGTTTAATCGTGAGTATTTATTAGAGCTGAGCGATGTTATACACGCCGTGGGCTCTCAGCCAGATTGATAAGTTGTTTAAGTGCCAACTGGTTAAAATCGCGTAGGTGTGCAGAATATGTTTATATTTTCAAGCTGCATATGGGGAATTCCATGCGAACTCAACCAACGTCTGACCATCACCAGTTTCATTTTGTTTAAAAAATTTCCTAACTCTGAAACAGTGCCGTGATTTTTTTTTAATATTTTTTATTCAACTTGTTGATTACTTATAAATATTGAGAGTGATTTTGTAAACCAACTTTTTTCAAACTCTAAAAACATTTTTACATACTGTATTTTCTATTCCAAACATTTTAAGATCGGATCCATGATGGGCAGATTTTTTTTCTATGTTTTGAAGCACCTTTAATTTTTTTGATCAACTAAAAAACTGCTTAAATGGTTCGAAAATTCTCCAAAATAAAGCGTCAACACTTTTATTTTTCACTTGGAATATTTCTAGACCCGTTTTATTATGAAATTGATATAAAAAGATTGATTGTGCCAGAAAAATAGACAACAATCATTCCATAATGCAACTGTAACTCCATAATTGTTCCAAGTGAAAAATAGAAGGTTTGCAAATTTTTAGATCATTCAAACACATTTTAGTTGCTACGAAAATTGGAACTGCTGAAGAAAAAAAAAAATGGAATACTCGGATTGTCTTGGAACGTTTAAAATAGAAAGTACAGTTCCGTCAGAATTTTTTCAGACTTTTAAAAAAGCTCCTTTTCAAAACAACTTTCAATAAAATCAGAAATGGTAATAGTCAGACGTTGGCTGCGTTCGCATGGATCTTCCCATATGCCTATGGGTATATAATACACATATATATATATATAAAGACGTGAATTCTTAACAAGTGCATGGATCATCATACGCCAAAATTTAATGCACATGCGCTAAAATCCGAGAACAACTGTTTCTAACCTCAAAAATTTTGCCAATTCTCGGTAGCAGTTGCCCTTAATTCACAACAGTCAAAATTTTTGAGGCTAAAAACAATTGGAGTTTGATTGTAGCACACGCGCATTTAATTTTAGCAGACAGTGGATCATGCAGTTGTTAGAAATTCACTCTGTATAAGGGATATAAGTATGAAACCGAAAGCGCGAATATGAACGAGCCTTATAATTGAATTCGTGATGCAGATGTATGGAATTATTTCAATCCAAAACATCGTCGAGTTCAGTGTAGACGGAAAATTCGAGGCGTATACGAACCGTGTCAAATTTTAAATTCGGTTACGGTGCTCGGTGCCGTTGTTGAACACCATTAGAGTGCATTTCTATCGCTGTTACCGCGCGTCAATGATTATAGGCGCGAGTAGTGACTACCGGTGTGTTTGCCTCTGGGGTAATTAATGGATGACGATGCAGTAATTAATTTAATTAGATTCATTCAAGCCGTGAGAGAGATCAATGCGGCCAATGCTAAATAATGGGGAACGCGATAAAAGTGGCTGAATAACGCGGGACTGTGAAAAAAAGGGGAAGAAAAGAAGAGAGGAAAAAAAAATAAATACAGACAAGAAATATCGGGGCAGGGGAAAAAGATGCGGCTAACCGACGACAAAATGGTACACGTAGCAGTCTTTAGGGGATCCCCGGCTGCTGCTGCTGCTGCTGCTGCAGAGTTCTTTGAATCTAAGAGATACTCGTAAAAGTCTGGCCATTTGTTTTTTATCGCGAGTGACGCATGTGTATTTATTTTGGCGGAAAATCAATTCAATTCAAACTTGCCGTGAGTTGAATAACCACAGGGTAGAACAATTGCAATACAAGGTGTTCAAGAATTGTGTGAAAATCTTTTTTGGACAATTTCAAAAAGTAGATGAAGGGTCAAAATCTACGAAATCAATGTGTAGAATCGTTTGAATCTTAATACTCTTTTATGTTTCTACGTTTATTCTGAAATCAAAATGCGAAGATCTCATTCGTAGAATCTCGAAATGTAGAAGGTGATACTCACGGATCTAAAATACAGAATCGTCAGAGTTTTCATACGTCGTCATGTGATTCTACGTTCACTCTACAGATTTTATACCTTGGAATTCTACATTTTAACCTGAATCAATGTGTTTTCTTATATTTCTACATTCATTCTGACGATTTTATAATTCGGTATTTTCAATATCCTTACCTGAATTTCTACATTTTTTCTAGTTCTACATATATTTTTTTTATTTAAGATTCTACTTTCGAGCCTTGTACACTTTTGACCAAATTTTAGAAATATTCACACATTTCGTTCGTCATAATGATTCGATATTTTGGCTTTTTACAAACTTTCACGTGAACGTCAATGTTGCTCAATACTTCGATGTTTAAGAATTTTACGAACGAGATTACAAAGTTATCGAAAATTGAGTGAGGCCCCTCTTTTTACCCGATAACGATATCAGTCGGAGTTCCGTTTCAAGTCGACCGAATTACACGATCAGAAGTAATTCCAGGGGATGTTAAACCTCCTTAATCAAGTCACCTTTCCCGAATTCACCATTCTAGGGTAAAACTTGACCCGGTCTACTAATCTGGCCCGCCTACAAACCACCGGCAGCAGCTATACTTCGGGGCTAAGTTTCCTCGCGGGGAATCTCGAAGGCTCGAAATACCTTATCGACGATTCTACTGTCTCCTAATCTAGATTAAACACTTTCTCTGTATTTTCGGCGTGCGTCGAGAGCCGACTAGGGCTTTAAGGATGTGTGGGGTGTACAGTCAGGTTGAAAAAGCGTTGAGACAGAGTTTAGTACGGCACTGAAGCTAATTTGCTCACATTATAGTCTAGTCGAAATAGGTCTGAAGTCAGAATATTCAGCTCGTGACTAGATTTTGGTTTATAGGGGTTTTCGACTCTCAGGAACGTGAATCTGAAGTCATTTTTGAGCTGCATAACCGAGGTTTCGAGAAAACAACCAAACTTGATGTTTCTTGCATTTTCCCGGCAAACTGCTGTCGATAGATGAAAAATGTCTTGACCATCGTGTAGAGCGGAAAATTCTACACCGAATTATGTCCTTAAATGTCGGAAACAGAGTTGGATTAACAAATTAAGAAAAAAGAAATTCTACTTATCGACGGCGCCGTTTCGTCGTGCTGACGTTTCCGACACGGAAAAAACTGATGAAAATTGGAGGATTAATTGATATCCGAGAAAGTTACCCCTCTGAATCTAAAATCGGATTTAAAAAAATCAAGATGGCGGATCCAATATGGCTGCCGAACATCTCAATTTTCATCGAATCCGAAGAAAAAACTCTGTCCAGGGATTTTTGGGGTCACTGATTACGAATCTGATGTCAGATTTTGAAAATTCAGTATGGAAAATCCGATCAGCGATCTCAAAAACCTCTGCATAATGTTTTTAGTCTATATTCGATCAATTTTTAAATTTTCGTCCACTATATTGGATCCACCATGTCGATTTTTTTAAATATAATCTTAGGTTCGTAATCAGTGACTCCAAAAACTATAGAATACTATTTTGTTATAAAACTTTAGTGACTCGAAGGGTTAATACGATCTGAAAGAAAATTTCACCATGCCGGAAAATTTGTTCGGGTCACCGCAGCGGCTTTTTCCCCGAAGTTATGGCTCTGCTATCGGACAGACTCGCATGTTCATATTCGATACGGAGCTTCTTCTTCGCTCTGCACGATCAGTGGCACTGATAGCAAGGTTGAACGGGCGTTTATTGATATTTATATGCCAACTTTCGGGCCAGCATGTATATAAGATACACAAAGCTGATCAACAACTCCCGTATGCCAATAGAAGGTATCCATCCTCGGAAGACGCTAAAACTTTATATCTCTCTTTGGGAAACTTTGTTTCGCAGATTTCTTTCCTCTTTACTTCCTCTCTTTATTTCTTTCATTCGTTCATTCTTTTTTTTTTTTTTTCTTCTTCTTGCTATCTTTCTATCGCGAGGACAAACAGTTGCACTGATTGTATCTCATATTCACAAATTGTATCACATCGAATGGTTGAATTCTCGTTTTATCGGAAAAAGAAAATGGGGTCAGGTTAGTTTCGTCGAACTCTACACGTCACTGAGCTATCGAAAAATCTGTCTACATAACATAAAAAATTGTTATACCCGTCGACAGTTTTAGTCTTCTCTTTTATTACAAATTTGGTAATTTAGCCGCAGGATAGAAATACCCCAAAAAACGGTTCAAGTCCGAAAATCCAAGAGGTAGCAGTTAGTCTACGTAACACGAGATATCAAATGAACAAAAACACACAATTCGGAACCATATATCACTATATAAGTTTTTTTAACATTTTTTTTATTGGAAACTCCACCAACCGTCATTACTCCCAAGTGTCAAAAATCTCGGACCAACTGCGATTGAAGTTTTCTGGCAAAACTTGTATACATATAAGGGGTACATACATGTAAGGGGTCGATTAATTAAGGACGACAATTTTCCCTCCTTCTTTAGATCGAGGAGGAGGACGAGGACAATATTGTGAATACTACTACGTCCACTACTTTTCAAACATGCAGTACCCACCTACCCATCTACCCATCTACCAACCCTGCTTAAAAATGTAAGCCATGCTGCACGTAGTTGTTAGCGATAAAGTATAAGGGTAGTGCGCTCAGGGTAGGCACAATGAGGATAATATAACTGGGTTGGTACCGAGTAGCTCTACACCCACCGATCCGTAAGAAGAGAGGCATGAAGGCTTCTCGAACTCTGCTATGATGCCTCAACTTTTCTCAAGAAACCCTGCTAACCAGCAATCCCACCACCACTACCACCACCACCACCTTCCATTAAGAAACGTCACTTAAATGTTCATAAGACCTGGGATCCTCATCGTCGTAGTCGTCGTCGACGATGTCCCCCGTTGCTCCTCACCCCTCACTCCTCTACGGCGGAAAATCGTACCTTAATCGTTAATTATAATTTCCTTCACCCCCATGCCTACCCCCGTTTTCAACCTTCTTTCTCTCTCCCTCTCTCTCTCTCTCTCTCTCTCTCTGCAGATTTCCTTATACTTTTTCCGAAAAATCATCCCCAGTGACAATATCGTCTGCTTTATCCCTCCATCCCTTACCAGTCATCCTGCAGGAGCTTATAGTAACTCCTTGTCAGACGTCAAGATTAATCCACGATTGCAACTTCATCCCCATTTATATTAGTGGTTTAGGTCTTCGGAGTTTTGAAGACGATTTAAAAATCAGCCCTTATATAACAAATTTTAACTTTTCTACGAGATTGGAATGAAAAAAGAATTAAAGAAGTGACGTGCAGATGCTGTTCAACGAATTCTTTTTCTTACATCGACGAACGTTCAGTGATTTCAGGGTAGGAAAAAAATAAATGAAATCGCGTCTAGACGTTTATCTTAAATTGCAAGGTGGCATTGTCACGTAAGGGAAAATTCTATATTTTCCAAAATCTTGTTTTAATCACATTTTTAAACGTCAAAATATTGAGTAATGCTTCCTAATTTGGTCCCTAAACTCATTTAAAAACTGTTCAATTTTCTCAAACTTTCCAATAAGTCTTCCCGATTCTATTCTATTTTACTGACATTTACTACTAACAATTAATGTAACAGGTGAAATATTTCTGAGTCCGACTTATAGCGTCCCATAGAGAATGAGACAAGGTTCTTGGTTACCTTGCATCGGTTCAATTTTGGGGATGGTTTTTCCGGTGTAACGTTACGATTGTTTATAAAACGGTTTCAAACGATGCCGCGTTTTTTCCAGGGTGGTTTTTGGGCTCGGGGCGTTTCCTGCGAACCGAGATATTCAGATATATTCCGACTCATGGGGTTGCCGGTGGTGGCGGTGCTGCGGGGCGTGCGGAGGATGAAGCAGCGCGAAGCGATTGTGAAATTGGTCGTGGATCGAAGCTATAAGGGCCCGGCACTCGAGGGGTAGCAGATGCATCCTACACGCGGCATAAACTGATTACCTACACCGTGATGCAGCCTGATGCCTCGGCTATAAAGTACAGCTGACGCGGCCTAATACATTCTTCTCTCCTTCTCTCTCTCTCTCTCTCTCCCTCTCTCTCCACATCCACACCCGTTTGCCTGTGCGTGGTGACTGGATAAACTAGTCAGGGTTGATCGCCGGAGGAATTAGACCGTTTTGATCAACGATGCACCGCCGGATCGAGCCTCCAGCTTTTTCTCATGCACGACTTATTCAAGTCTCTCTCTATCGTACAGGCCGCTACCACCTCTGTGGTTGAAATTTTTCACATAATTGGATAGCGAAAACAGAGGACCACGTTAACGCTTTGAAGCATGTATTTTTATATTTGAGATACTTCCGTGAAACTTCGAATACTTGGGTTTTTGAGGGCGCTGATAACGAATCTGACATTAGAGTAGGCCGCCATATTAAATCCGCCATCTTGTATGAGGAAATTTGAAAATCTAATGCCAGATTCGTTATCAGTGCCCTCGAAAAGCTAGTGGTAGTGATTCTCAAGAAAAAATTTTGAAAAGTCTCATCCAAACTGAATTTCTTCGGAAACATCACTTTTTGTTTGTATTTTTTGCTTATTTGTTATGGTCGTTCCAAACGTGGAGCAATTCAGATTCTCCATTTATAATTTAGAGGAATTCGTGTTTCACTTTATATGATACACGGACGGAAATTATATTTCGTTATAGTTTATAGCTAGGAAATTATCGTTGAACAGGTATCGTCGAAATAATTTTCGAACATTGTTGGATTTACAATAAACTGTGATACAACTAACTACACTATTCTATTTTTTTCACTAATTACAAAATCGATTTGTTTGTTGACACTGAAATTTTTTTCGGCTGATCAAGGTCACAATAATGAAAACGATTTTCTGTAGATAGACATATAGTCATCGAACAGTTGCAACAGTAATAGAAAAATATGTATAACAACAATACAAAATGAACAGTAATACTCGATAATAATTCACTTTTCATGAAATTATCCGGGACATTGTAAAAATTTCACTCTTGTCAATTCGTGTAGAGGCGAATAGATTTGTGAGAAAAGATGAGGACAATCACATTGACGATTTTCGACCGTGAAAAACTACCGAACGATTCGAGCAGCTACCAGAGTGTGGAATAATAGATTTTGGAGTGCGGTTATGTTGTGTTTCGTTGCCCCGGCGGTTATGGGACACAGGAACGTGAACCATCCAAGTGGAAGTGTGCATCCAGTGCGGTATATTCATATATATACATATATATATATATATGTACGTATGACATAGGAACAGGGTGAGTTTGGGGTTGGTCGATCGGTCGGCGGGTGGGTTTCCATTGGTTATTTTACGAGTGTCGAATGGAATGATAGGGGAGAAAGGTGCAGGCAGTCCTGAAGCATTGCACCCTGCATCAATAACGACGACCACCTAGACCCATGCACTCGAGAAAAGCACGCACGCAGCTATAACCGATGGGGAAAAGCTTAACGTCGTCGCTCGGTCATTTCCGATTTTTTATTGCCCTCTTTTTCCGACGTGGTGAACCTTTGCCCTGATCTCCAGGATTATAGAGAACGTAAGAATATCTCTCTCCTCGAGTCCGAAGAATCTTCGAGGAATCTTTCGTGTTCCAAACTACTGTCCAAACGGATTACCGTGATACCCGTGATATATACCCTGTGTCCATGAGGAAAGTGCGCATCTCATGCGCGTGCGTCAATTCGTTCCATTTTATTGGCCGACAGTTACCGCTTAATTAAGCAGCTGACGTAATACCAATTGTGACTGTCAGAAAATGTCCCTAGGAGCCCACCGTCAGCTGTGGGCTCCTAGGGATATTTACGATTTTCCCTGATCTCTAGTTAGGTTCCAATGCAACTGCCATTCAAAATCAGCATCTTCTAGGGCTGTGGCTACGTTCGACGAAAGGCTCCGCCTCCCAGAGTCTTCTACTTTGGGTTCATAATAATTTGTGTATCGATTTGACTGAATTTTCTTGTTGTTTTTCTTTGGGCAGCTTTTATTCAATCGGTGTGACCATGTGTCGTGCATCAATAAATTTTGCAGTAAGGTTAAACGATACAGAAAACCGTGTTTGGAACGAAAATCACAATTATTCGGTTGAATGAAGAGGTTAGGTATGATATTATATATAATTTATTACATTGGAGGCTTTTCATTTTTGTAAAAACCGCAGAAATACGGTTTATAACCTGTGCCACTACCATTTTCTTGTATAATATGCCGCTACGCGTTTCGGATATTTTCTGAAGGACATAAATGACGAAGGAATAGAAAACGAGAAAGTCGTTTTTCACGCTTATTTTTCGAAACTCCGTTCTTTTTCCTCTAACTCCACCTCTGGTATGCGTGTTACATTACATGCTGGTGTATTTATAACTAGATATATATATATATATATATATATATATATATATATATATATATATATATATATATATGGTTATACGTGCGCGGAGGAAAGTCAAGTAGCGTCGATC
Organism: Diprion similis; assembly: GCF_021155765.1. Lineage (NCBI taxonomy): Eukaryota > Metazoa > Arthropoda > Insecta > Hymenoptera > Diprionidae > Diprion > Diprion similis. The sequence goes on from NC_060114.1 coordinate 19,941,845, forward strand.
AAATGCAAAAACAGGCGTTCGAGTTCCAAGCTGTGACCGTAGACGATGTTCCTTAACCGGTTATACCGAAACTCGACTGGACACGCTGCTGGTTTCAGGAGTCGCGTTTACTGGCCCGGGACTAAATAAGCGAGGAAAAAGAGTGAGGTAGAAAAAACAGGATGAAAATAAAGAAGGAAAAAAATGATACGAAAAACGAGAGAAAAAAAATTAGACTAAAGGGGAATCGAGAAAAAAGAGAGAGAGAGAGAAAAAAACAACAACAGCGCGTAACAGGACGAAAGGGAAACTTTTGACATCACGTCGAGTCGGCGGCGTTATTTTCATCTGAATAGATATTCGTGTGTGTATATAATATATTGACAGGCTTGCTGCAATGTTCACACTGCATCGCGTTCACTAGGCGGTAAATTTAAAATCGAAATTAATCAGCCTGTTTTTGACGTATAATATTTACTGACGAATTCACATTTAATGTAACAAAAGTAACGTTGTTGGATTCAAACCGTCAATGATTCAATGAGCATAAATAAATTGTTTTGCAAGCTGTATATAGGGCATTCCATAACAACTCGATGAAGATTCTGAGTAGATTTCTTAAATAAAAAACATGACAAAAAATTAAAATTGTTATTATCGATTTGCATTTTTGAGATTATCGTGATGTATTCAATTTCTTATAACTCTTTAAATAGACATTTTTTGGCCGATATTATAAAGAGTTTGTATGTTCATTCTTATATCAAAAATACAATCAAATAACAACAATTTTTTTTTCTTGCGTTTTTCTCATTTATTTTTTAAAATTACAAAATTTCCATCTTTCAATAGGTGTAAAAAATTTTGCCATATCTTATAAGATTTTTCAAATTTTTTTTGAAATTCTAGAAAAGTTTTTTTTTTCAAGTTTTTAAATCATACTTCATATACATACGCTAGGTCGAAAAGTATTGAAAAAAAATTGAGGTTGCGTTTTTTGTCATGTACTTTCACACAAAAAAAAAAATTATAAAACCAATCTGGGATATCGACTTAGAATCTTGATCGATGTGACATGGAATGCCCCATATATATTGTACATTACACAGCACTCGAAATATACAAAGTAAATAATTTCTCTAAAGTAACGTGTTGTCGCATGGCATCACTGCCTCTCAACGTGTATACATGCATATATTTTATTATACTATACTACAGTAGCTGTATCAACGGAAATGTCAACGATGAATTTAAACAGATGGGAGTTTTATTTGATTGACTTATATGGTATAATCTGTACGTATATCCAACCCGCGAACCGCCGGAGCTGCAAGACTGCTTTGCACTGTTGCATCGGTCGACATTATAATGTGATTCAATAACGGTTTTTATTCTTGCCCTTGAAAATTGCTTTGGCCAGAAAAAACAAAACAAAAAAAAAAAAAAAATGGATTTGAAACAAAAGAGTTTTCGAATAAAGTGAATCATTATTATTCTACATAATATTCTCCGGTAATTGTTTCTCCTCAAGCTTTGATGAATTATTGTTCGTTTTTGGAGAGAAAGTTGAATAAAAAAAAAAAAAAAAAATACGACAATAAAAAAAAAAAAATGAAATAAAAAATACAAACAAGATAAACGGAATTCAGCATACCCGTCAAACATCGGTTATTATTATACCTTCGGCGTATTAATAACCCTCCTCGTTTTCACGGTCGTATGAATTTTTCCGCTCAAATCCTTTGTGCGCGGTATTATTTTGCATATTAATTGCGAATAGAGTCTGCAGATGACGGCTCTGCGCAGCTCTCTCGCCGTTTCACAAAAGGTTCTCTTTCTCTCCGCGCAAGTTGCGTACGTATTTTACAGGATATTATACACAGGTGAAGCGGTACCACTGCACAGCCACTGGCGAAAATTCACAAATTCATGACCCACGTGATCGAATGCATTCAACCTGATCGGTATGTCCAAATGCGTCTTTAACAAGTGTGGGTAAAACAGGTACGCCTAGCCGATAATCGACGCGCGTAACAAGAACGTCAAAAACGACCGCAGACCCCTCTAATAATTACAAAAGAAAACAAACCAAAATGACAAATAAAAAAAATTTGAAACAAACAAAAATCCCCGACTATACGCAGGGTTTGATTATTATACGGTTTCGACGTAATTACCGTCCGAATGCTGCGCAACTCGTTAGTGAAACGGAGAAAATTTTAAACCACACGCTTTGTGGCGTCCCGTGCTCGACATAATTTGCGTTGAGGTATAATTGTTGATATTTCTCGCGTCAAAATTAACACGTTTCAAATGCTGAGTTCACGCTGTGTACACACACACACATCCACGTGTGTAGACTCTTTATGATCGCGTCGATAAAATAATTTTCTCGTAAATTTACCATAATAAAAACCTTGGCAATTTCAACGACATATTTGAAAAGAAAAAAAAACAAAAACAAACAAACAATGTATACAAATAAAACAACATCGAATCGCACAATTTCATCCCATCAAAATCTGTCGCAAGTGGGTATAGTTGTTCGGGATGTTTACATATAATATACACGGAGGTAAATGGATTTGACATTAATGCATTCAGAAATTCACCAGAGAGAACTGCAGCACGTTGTACCTACTGTGCGTACCGCGTCGTGTATCGTCGTCGGTAGAGCATCAGTTGATTTCCGTTTACTTAATGTGACGGTTGGGAAATCGATTGCTACCGGTATGTATTCCCAGAATCCTGCATTATTGATGTCAAGTAGATTTTGTCACGGTCTGATTGACTCGACGTATCTCAACACAACACTGTGTCGGGAGCGGCTTCATGATGCCGGCTTTCTCTCTCTCTCTCTCTCTCTCTCTCTCTCTCTCTCTCTCTCTCTCTCATAACCGAAGGTACGACGTGCTTTTCCTCCCTTCACCCTCGCCCCGTTTCTATATCGCGTGATGATCAATTGACCGTGATTGTGGTAATAGGGAAAACAATTTCCGCATACAACCATGTCTTCTATGCGTATAAACCACCCTCTGATATTACCTATGCAAAATATCACTTGGAGGTTTGCTTATAAACCCCGCCCAGGTAAAACGCGTCTCTGAAAACACATACTGAAAGCTGGTGTTTTCGCTGAACGACGTCAACCACTGTCATCCACCGATTCCACGACCCAGTGCTGTGTGTTCAGTGCTGGCAGAAATACGCTGATACTCTTTTATACGTTGGTCGAGCTTTGGCGTTGCATGAAAAACTCGTTAAATCCATTGAGAGGAGTAACGAGGAGGGAAAGAGAATTGAAAGACAAAACTGGACGAACGGCGAAAATTCTATGCAAATTTTTTTTGCAGTTGCGTAGTGCGAGCAAACATCGGATAAATGTAAGGCAGAGTATACTGATTCTGTTTTCGGGGTCGAGCTCATAGCCCAAATTTTAAAAAGAAGATGCTTCTCAAATATTTACGATTGTAAATAAAAAAATGTCATTTTTCGACCAAAAAATTTCGAGATTGATATTAAAAAATCCAGCCACTAGCTCGAATCTATTAACAAGTTTTACGGATTGTGTAAAAATGTCAAGCCTGCCGGATAAAAATTGACCGAGGAATCTGCGCTACCGGATTCAAAACGTGGTCGTTCGCTACTTGTATGCGCCACCATTTTGGTATTAATTTCAATGAAAAAACCCTAAAACATTTTTGAAACTATGAATAATGAAACCCTCATACTCAAATTTCTCTAAGTGTATTCATTATCTTAAAAAAAAATTCCTAAAAACTGGTTTGGTTTTAGACCGTTCAAGCTGAATCCTCCCCGCGAAGCTGATTCCAAATCCAATGTTCGTTTACAGAGGATGAACAGTTACAGGTATCGTAATGATTAGTGAAATCCCGAGGAAACGATCAACTTCATGTTCGTCCATTCATCGTGATCAAATGCAGGGCTGAGCGGGTCAATTGACGCATTGAGATAATCCAGCTGCACAGTTATCGGTAATCCGCGATTCGCCAGTTGAGCATTCGGACTGATCCAGAGTGCAGTGTGCAGCGACCCCTGATTAGCACCTTGTCACCAGACGCCGTGGCGGCTGTTTGCCTGCATGTTCGTTACCCGAAGTGTCCTGTCGCAGCTGAGGGTTGTCAGTCGAACCCGAGTGACCCGAACCTCGAGACGAGCTCTGGCTCTCCATTTTTCGGTGCCCGCGGTGCTTAACTACGCTTTAAATTTTCACCGACTTTCACCCACCATACGAAGGGCAGATCTAAATACCATGGCCGAACACACCCGCGGAATCTTCCATTATTCATTGGCGCTTTCCGCGGACTTTGTGCTAACGTTATCCACACATTTCAGCTCTTCGTCACTCCGCGATGGTTTGCCTAACCGCGAATGAAACTGGTTGAGCACCGCTGATCAGGCACCAGTGGCATCATCGAGGGTTCCTGCAGGAGTGGCTATTAATTCAGCACACTCTTAGTTCGCGACACAATACGCGTGAAACGCCATTTCATACTCTCCTCATGCGAGTCGCTCTCTGTACGTTCTGAACTGCAGACCACGGATTTAGGGATGAGAAGAATTATCGGTGTACACTCGGTGCGCGAAATGTATTCGTACTCGCCGGAGGTTTCCGTTAGACGTAGCGGAACCTGGACCTCGTGATGATGATCGATTGCTTTCGATTTGCGAGGAACTCGGGGCGCGGAGATCGAGACAAGGCAGAATCCAAGTTTCGGGCTGATACACCTCGTCCTTCTCCACCAGACTCACCTCGGCAAATTGATACCTGCGGAGCACCCCGTGCACCACTAAAACGCCTCTACACTGCGGCGAGAGGAGGGTTGGGTACCTTATAGCTATTGAACGTGACACGGAGCAGACGTACGTGAGAGGGGCACGCAGGGTGTTGGTTTTGTGAGGTGCGGCGAGGCGAGGTGCAGAGGGTTTTTTGTGCCACCAAGTGCATTGTTGGTTGGTATTCATTCATTGGTATCGAGTAACCAGGGTTCGGTTCACCTCTCCTTGGAAGCTCTCTCTCTCTCCCTTTCCATCTCTCTTTTGCACACTTGCATGCACACTCGTGAAGAACACCGGCTCTGCTCGCATCTAGCCATCGGGGACCAGAGAGAGGAAGAGAAGCGGAAAGGCGTAGAGAAGGGGAGAAGAAAAAAGAAGAGCAGGATGGAAGAAACGGGCTGTGTACGACGAAACAGTAAGAGAGAGAGAGAGACAGAGAGGGAGAGTGAGAGGAAAAGCGAGGTGGAAAAAACTGAATCAAGAAGGAGGATAAGAAAAAAATGAAAAATAGAGGATCGGCCGGTTAACCTGCAGTTCACAGTCAGTCACGACGACCGCTTAAATCCCGGACGCAGGATCTTTCACGTCACTTCAAAGACCTCGAAGTGCGAAGTTTATAGCAGCTGAGCTAAAGAAAACCTTTGCCTCTCCGTCTCTCTCCACACGCGTTTTATCTGGTGTATAAAACCCCCTCCGTTCTTCTCTTGTAAAGCGTTGTTTAGCAGCCGATGTGTTGCTGGAGATATATATATATATATATAATATATAATCAGAAAAGTGTGAGGGTGAAAAGAAGAAGAAGAGGAAAAAAATGAAAAACATAAATAGAAATGTCTGGCAGCCGGAACGCTGAGCTCGACTCCTTTCGCGATGCTGTTTATTTTATTCCCTCGTTTCCTTTCACTATTAATTGCGAATTAAACGGGTATGACGGGAATCGCGATGGCGGCTTTTGTTCTCCCTCGCTGCGTGCAGGCGCGAATGTTTTGGGCCCTTGTGATCACCGCCGACCCTCGTCAACGGTAGCATACTAGTGTGCATTCTATAATCCAGCCACCAACTCTCGGAAACTTGGGCAGCGGTTCGGGCCCGAAATACAGGCCCCGTGGAAGATCAGCCGTCGATGCATACCCGGTGTCCACTCAGGTTGGGCCCGAAAATCGCTGGCATCACGTGCGCAGTTGACTTTGGAAGTCTGAACAAGGCTCGCGAGTTTCATTCGTGGATCCTCCTACGTTGAGATCGATGACTGACTGGAAATTCGACGTCCATATAACCGAAGACAGAAACCGAGACGCGGATTATCGCCTTCGACGTTATAAAATATGAAATTTAAGGGCAACTCCAGAGCGAAATCCTTTCGTCGTAACTTGAAGAAGTTTTCTTGATCGTTGTTATGTATAGGAAAGGATAAAAATTCATGGTTTTACCGGTTATTCCAAAAAGTAGAAACTTTATTCATACGTTTCTGACGTTACTCACAACCATACAATCATTGCTAAAGTTCCAGGTTGTCAAATTCTTTACCCACGTGGAAAATTCAGAATTTTCGAGGTTAGGAAACCCGACTTTACATTATATAGGGTCTAATATGCTACAAAAGACGCTGAAATATATTCCACAACCAGGTTAAACAAGATACAAGGAGATTCTAAGAGGGAATCATTTCATCGTGGCGTCACTCCGGGAGTTTACACGCTCCCGTCGACCTCCGGAGTATAATGAATACATTGCGCGGGTTTTCGGCTCCCCGATTTTTGGGGTGGGAACGACTGTTTCGTGAGCGTGACGGTGGCATGAGGACAGCGTATTAATTACCGGCTCTGTTTGCCTATATTGTTGCCTAATATTTGTTGTACGATCAATAGACTACGCGGGGTTTGGTCGTAGGTAAGCGGGGCAGGCAGCACGTCTCTATACCAACTTTGTTCCCCCGACTGTTCCCATCCGTTCCATTCCATTCCATTCCATTCCGTCCCGCGAATCACCGGAGTGAAAGCTTTGTTCTATTCTCTTCTTATTCTCATCGTCGGGGCAACCCGGTTCCGCGGAATTGCCGAGGGCCGACCAATCGACCTTATCGCGATTCGAGATGCGCGGCTAGGAGTCAAACTCGCTGACCGACCGACGAGAGATGAAAGGGAAATACATATATCGGGTACGTCATTTTTCCCGCATTTTGTTTTTTATCACCGTTATGCTTCACCGAATCATTCCTTCGTCAGAGCTACCGCGCCAGCCACGGCTTACGCTCTCCGACCATCTGATCCGCGTGCACGAACTGATTGAAATTCCACATCGATCGATCTCCACTCCTCACACTTCAACATTATACAGAACCGCTAGTTAGTTTCCAGTTCAAGTGAGTTTCGTTTCGTTTCGTTTCGTTTGGTTTTGGTTCGCCTAGCCAGAGCGCTAAAACCACCCCCCAGCTGCAACGGCAAGCTGCTTAAAACTTTTTCACACTCCGCACTTTCAAACCTGTGCAGAACCTCAACTGCACCATGTTTAAAGAGTGTATGTATGCATGTATGTATGTATGTATGTATGTATGTATGTATGTATGTATGTATGTATGTATGTATGTATGTATGTATGTATGTATGTATGTATGTATGTATGTATGTATGTGTGCGGCCACCTGACTTTGAACGGTGTCTGCGCACTTTTTCTCCTCTTATTTCCTGTCTTCTTGTATTTCCAACACTCGTTTTACTGTCTATATCGATTGCCGCCGGCGTGCTCCTCGGAGGCATGCGAAGGTGTGGGACTATTCCTGTGTCCACCGTTAAAACTGCTCCTGAATCCCGCGTCCCTAATTTTAAACGAGGTAGAATTTTCAAGGCATATAATGTCTCCGAGGTAAGCGCAAGGACGAAGGAACGAAGGAAGAAAGAACGGCTTATCATCGAGAAGCCACGACGATTTCTGGGCTAATGACCGAAATTAGCAAAACTCCCTCGCCTGAAGCAGCTCGCCGCTGCCTAAGAAGAAACTGTTCAGGCAAATAATAGGACCCGAGTAAGTATACTCGGAGTCCTAGTCTGATGATGATCGTCCTTGCATAATAACATTTCATACCGTGTTGTAACGAGCGATCTTCCGAAACCGGTTTCCAAGTATTTGCATGCGGTGCTGACGGTCGGTACACTGTGCCTAGGATACAAGTGACTGCCTAGATCTCGAGCCCCGACAACCCTTGCTAGTTACTACGAACCCCCGCTGGCTTCCTTCCTTTTTATAATTACATTCCCCTCCCTTCAACTTCCCCTCAACCCCTTGGCAGCACGCGTAGCTTTCCGCCCCTCACGATTCACTTGCATCGGCGACTCTCGCGCCGTTCTCGTGCAAGTATAATCGCGACGACTAGTCGCTGTAGTGCCGACCCCCCTTCCAAGATCAAACCGGCTGGGGGAGATTAAAACTTGCTACAAACCTGGACGGCGCATAACTTTTTCAAACCACCCTCTGCGCCCCCCTTTATCGTACCGTTTATTCGCCGGAGCGATTTATACTGTCGTTGAGCACTGACTGATCAGTCGACGAGCCAGATAAGAGTTTGGAGCCTGGAAACCGATGTTACGACTTCATAAACCCCATCGAGGACCAAATTAGGGGGCCAGTTTGTAGCGAACCTCTTTGGCTACGGCAAAACTGCAGGTTCACCTGTACACAAACTATTTCTTATCTATCATCAGCCCCACTGACTGCATGGTCGGCCGATCAGCAGCTCGCGATTATCCCGAACCGGTTTATCCCTCGGAAAAACGCGCCGAGCTACGTTTGTTCCTCCTCTGTTTCACATTCGTATATTATATACCTACAGCTGAACCGTTGCCGTATTCTCTTCATCGGGTTCTCAAAGCTGTGCCCTTCTAATATATATACCTACTCGCGAAACGGAAAGCGGGATTTGGCTTTTGCCATCGGAAGACGCTTTCGTCACATCAAAGCCTTCCATCTCCTCGTTCTTTCCGGATCCCGACTTCTCTCTGTATTCCGACTGTGTTTCGTTCTCCCGTGAAGCGGTAACCTGTTGTTTGTCCATCTCGCGACACGTTGTGGGAAAACCCTTGTTCCGATTTTCTATCGTCTCTCTCGCCGCTTGTCCGTCCGTTAATACACTTTGCCGAACGTATTAACGTGCCTCGAAACCAAAAGATTTGGACTCTTTGAGAAGTTTACCTCGGCGATAGAAAAACGAGAAGCTGGAAAGAGTGGAAGCGACGGAGACGGAGAGAAAGGCGAAACGGGATGAGCGTTCCTAAAGGGGATGTGTCTAGGGACTCGTTTGAAAACTACGGTGATACTTTGTCAACCGCTAAACGTTGCCTCCAACCAGATCATTAACCAACTGCGACCAGACTCAAGGTTATCAATTGAAGAACCGACTTCTTTCCACAAATCAAAAACCCTTGGCTAACCGGATGTACGTACAAAGTGTGTACAGTCGAGACTTTGCGAACTACGTTGATTGGATTCAATCTACACGAACTCGAACCCGAAGAGAGCGAAAGAACGGCAGCTTCAGGTTCTACAAATTCTAAATTGTATCCTCTAAATTGTATCCGGATTCTCGGGGTTTGGATTGGATACAAACGACAAATATAGCCGAAACCGGTATACGCGTTATAATATAGCTCGACTTTGCTTTATATAATCGGTACAATTTCAAAAGCCTTGAGAAGAGTTTCGTCTTCTGGATAATTATCCCGGGACTGTTTCCCAAATTTTACTCCGTACGCGCGTACCGACGGTTTTCCTCCCCTTGTTACAAACTACATCAAAGGACACTCGGCTTAATGCTCTCGGCGAGATGAGTAGGCACACGTATTTAACCTCTGATTTTTCAACAGCGTTCGCGATTAAAGGGTTCCACAGTACGGAGTGCCGGTGTAAAGACCAAGATCGGCAGATAGGCAGATGGGAATATTGTCCTTTGGGGAGTTTTGAAACGTCAAAAGGCGACCGACCACCCATCAGATAACGATCTTCCACCCGGCCTTGGCTTCCAAAACCATCCCGGGTCCCTCTGACGAATAATTCGTGGCCCAATCCGAGTAATCAAAAGCATCTGACCCCCCCCCCCCCCTGGTTTTTACTGCACGACATTAATTTGAGCTTGAATAAACAGAACACGATTTACTTGAAACTCGAAGCTTATCGTGATGGTGAAAGAGCTGCAGTTAGATAGAGCAAGAGAGAAGGAGAATGGAAAAAGAAAAACTGAATCTTTTTTTATTCAGGTAAATGATCGGGGGCCGTGGCTAATCTATTTTTCAGAAGATAAAAATTGTGCCCGAAGAACGAGCTCCATCGCTAATTACCATCGGCATTAGTGGACAAAGGTCAGTCTCTCCGTAATTGGATGCGAAAATTGAATCCAGGTCATCAAGATACACAGAGAACCCACCGTGCACGGTCTCTACGGAGCATTGCGAACGTGATTCGCTTCCGCGTAGGGTATATATCGCACCTATATATCTATCTGCCGACCACATATATTCGCTATGATTGATACGATCGTGAATTCATGCGGAGGTTTGCACCGCGGCTCAAGTATGTGCGTTAATGAAGAAAAAAAAATGAACCACAATGCTTGTGGGTATCTACCCTCGTACTATGGTCAGCAGAACCCTCGCGAAAGAAACCTTCACCTTGGCTGTAAATTCGTACCCTCAACTTTTTTCCTATGGGAATTCAACATTATCTATGAGTTGGAGGGGCTACGAATTTACACCCTAGTTGAGGGTTTTTCTGCGAGCGAAGTTTCGCGTCGTAGGTTGACTTAGTGGCTAGTTCCAAGCGACAAATCTCTGTGATTCTCCGAGACAATCGAGAAAGAAGCTGGTATTTCCCGGTTGCTTTTCGCCCTGGTATATACTACAGGGACGATTCTCTGTTTCTCGACTTTTTTTCCGCGTCATCTAATTTACACCGGTGGATCCGACTGTTGTTGTTTCGTTCTCTTTGCTCCTGTCGCAGCGACAAAGCTCCGCACCGCCGCTGCATCGTTTTGTTGATGCGCGGCTGCGGTCGGTCGGTTAATTAGCGTCCCTGAACTGCTGGGCGACTTTTAAGACGGGACATTAAAATTGTGGAACTTTTATAGTGAGAAAGTTAACGCTATACCACCGACTGCATTGCCTTTCGTATTGCGGTTGTAGAGTGGCGTGCATCCGCAATGTCGTATAACAAGAATTAGCGGTGGTTAACTAGTGATAGACGTCAGGGCAAGGTGTCGGGTTGCGTTACGACGTCATCAAACAACCGGAGAACACGATCTTCTTTGACGCGGAACTCGTGGCGAAGTGGATCAAGGGTGGAATGATTGTCAGGAATAAACTTTGGGATGCCAACGAACCTCTGATTTTGAAAAAGGATCACTTCCTTCCTTATTGTTTCCTGTCTTGTCTTGTGCAACCGCGTCGTCATTGCTCGGTGTAATTCGTAGCACAAGGGAAATCTTCTCCTTAAATTCTACGTTATAGTAGTGTAGATGTAACTCGGCCTTCTTTTCTTCTCTTTCTCCTCTGCTTTCCGCACTACAGGCACTCTCGGGGTCTTTTCTAACGACGAAAACAGTCTTTGAGGATCAAAAGCCCTGTCTATGAGAAGATGATGTTTTTCGACGAGTGGATGAAAACGCGGACCGAGCAGTCCGACCAACCCCAGGGGGCGAACCAATAGGCACACAAGGGTGCCCTTCCCAGGGTTTTCCTATACCTACCACGCAGGATATCCTAGGGGGATGGACTCTGTTTACAAGAGGGTTCCTTGAGTTGCCTCATGCCCATCAGGGACCAGATATTAAATTTCAATCGATGCGTCGACGTACATCGCTCATCCATCCTACGCTCGTCAGAATCCCCCGGGACTTGGTTTCGTCTTTTTTTCCGACATCCCCAAACGCATCGTGCGATATTTCCAATCCGTTCATTATTCGATTGGTCGTACACGTTTTTCAGAAGTCGACTGATTTCCTAGCTGTCGGCCAAGCTTCAAGCTCCGATGAATATCGGTTCTCGATTCATCCATTTTTTCGCAAATTCAAGAGGAATCAGCCTCGCACCAAATTTACAACATAAATTTATACATCCTGTTGGCGGGTATTCCGATTCCACGACCTTCCACACATCCGCTTTCCATATACAAACGCACCTATATGTGTACTTGGCATGTCCTATGTGCTGATAACGGATGACAGATGTGGGTCATTTCTTACGATCCACATGAACGTAGTTACGTATGTATATGTATATGTATATTAAACACCTGCACGTACATGGTATACATTATATGGAGTATATAACGTGAGCGGGTGAATACATGTCTCGATGTATACACGTTTTAAATATGACATTATGCGCTGTCCTACCTAACCGCGTTCCACTGCCATACGTACTGCTCAACCTTCATCTTCCTCCAGAAAACAGAAGTTTGCCTCTGACGTTTTTGAAAGATTTATTTTGGCCTAGCTTGAATAACAAATGAACCAAACCTGTCTCTCGCTCTTTCCTTCAGAGTCTTTTAACCCCATGTCAATTTTCATTTGTCATCTAGACACTCCTTCCGGCCATCTCATTCACGCTTCTGCCACAGAGTTTTCAGCACTGACACCTATAAGCTGTGGTAACAGACAACACGTCACGACATTCTATTCGCGTCAAACTTCAGCAGTTTCTGGACCCTCGGAAGGAAGGGTTTCGTCGCCTAGAACCCTCAGGCGTGGGTTGAATGGTCTTTTCAGTTGAGCTTACAAATTTGCAGATATCGTTGTGATCATCAAGCGCCATGCTCAAAGCCACCGCAACATGGCTACCTTTAACCTATTCTTTCCGCAATAGTTGAGAAAATTGCACACGTAAAGGAAGCCAGGAACTCGCATTTATGGCAATTTCGTGAATATACTCACCGGCCGGGCGGCCATTCCCCGAAGGAACGCAAAGAAACAACTGCGACCTAAGAAGTGATCGTGGAAAAATTTCTGAGGGACATATCGCCGGAGTAGTTTCACCGCATATTAGGTTTGGTTTGGTTAGGTTAGGTTAGGTTGGGTTGGCCAGAGAAGCGGTACCGCCGGCGCGTAGGTAATGTATGTGAGCATAACGTATATCTTGGGGTTGAATTTACCTGCGTTAGTATGCGTGCGAGGGTGGGTTGGCGAGAAATAAGGAGAGCAAAAGCGGTGAGGTGGGGGGCCGTGCATGAGTGTCACGCAACAGTCGGCGGAGGCCTACATTAGTGGGAGAGCTTTTTCGGCGTGACGATATTTCAGGGCATAGTTGCCAACGTAGAAGCCCCTCGTGCCCCGATCCCATCCTCGAAGTACGTGATCTTACAAAGACGCGGGGCTCGGGTTCTCAGGATGAATATGAACTTCCTTAGTTAGTTCGTCCTTTGGACTTGGACATTATCAGGGCAGAAACCCCATTTTTTTTTACGTCATGAGCGGCTGAAAAGTAACCTCAGTAACACAAGAAGTCAACTAAGGTAAGTGTACCAGATATTGACCCTGTTCCAGTTATGCGATCTTTCTTGGTCGTATCTGTGTGATCCCTATTTCTAGAATTACCAAAATAAATTTGTAGTATCTAATCCTCAAGAAACTGGTTTTAGTCACCGAGAAATTCACAATTCAAGCCGTCAATTTCTAATTTCGATGAAAAGAACCAACTATTGGGTCTAAACGTATCAATAACTGGTACACTTACCTTGATCGGAGACTGATGAAAAGGATACTATTTGAATCCAATAGTTGACGACATATGTCAACCTGCAGATGTTTTCGAATATCTTCTAGGTTGTCATTTAACAATCGATATTATACAAGTGAACTATTGAATTGACTTGTCCTCGTGAAAAAACAGTCGACATAAACTTTGATGCTTAGATGATAATCAGATTTTGTTGATACTGCTACATCCAGTGTGGCAAGGTCTAGGTGATATCCATGTTTGTGTTTCAATTTTGTTTGATGCCGACGGTTTTGAGGACAACTGTGAACAGAGTCTCGCCTTTGGGTTCACCTATGTAGTTGTTACTAGATCCAAGGCAAATAGTCACCGTCTTACCGACGTTCCGCATATTGTGAGAGAATTTTTTCATCTGTTGACATCATGCCCACTTTTATTGGACCAATCGTACTCGATATTTCGGCAAGTGTGCGATATTAGAAGCAAAATCAATCCACGTCTTGGAACCACGACTAAGAATACTGACGCGGAATCCTGCCAAACTGGTTTTGGCAATCAGCGACACCCTCCCTTACCTACTTAATTAATAAGGCGTGTGTTCCGAGTTAATTAGTAGACGCTTATTACGTACTTTGGTTAGGATTCGTTGCCTTGGGGCATTTTAAAACTACACTTTCCTTCCAACTTTGCCAAATTGCTTCCAGTGATCGCTTCTCGAGGGGCTTGATTTTGACGAATATATTCTGGGGTGTGACGCGTCACTCGGTCTCACCCTGATCCCGCGGTCTTCTGACCCTTTGCGCTTTTGGTATATCGGTTACCCAGCAAACCGCGCCAAAGTCGAAAGGCACAGTGACCGCTGATGAAGATTTTGTTTGAGTGAAATCAAGCAGGGACAGCCGGAAGGGCTTAGGCAGTTATTTATTCCTTTGAAACGACTGTTTTGTTGACTCATGAAACTAGGAAAGTTTCATTTTGAATCGCTGTATACTGTAGAGTAAACTCCTCGCGATTCTGTAACATCATCCGTAACTGTCTTGCTTTATTCGTTGTTCAATCGAGATCGCTTATTCTTTTCCTTTTTTTTTCTCCTTTCCCTCTTTCCTCTGTTGTTCCTTTCCTTTCCTTTTTCCCCATTTTTTTTCAAGTAGCATCCGAAGGTCGCGCCGGTTAGCTCGTGCCACTTATCCTCGTCCTGCCTACTGCCTTATACCCTCGCAGCTACCCCAAATACAATTTTTATTCTTTCGAAGTGGTTTTCTTACCAAGATTCTTTGTTCTTCACCGGAAAGGTATAAGGCTGCCTGCATCTGCTTGCAGCGGAGAGTGGATTTTTCGTTTTATCATTTTTTCTGGCTCTATTTTTATTTTTTTCTCCGTTTGTACGATCGATTCTATCCAAAGAACAGCCGGTCGCGAGGCTCAACACGAATTAACTCGCGAAGCGGTAACTCATCTATCTCGTACGGTACATTAGACGGAGCCCCCGCACCACTTGCCAGGGCTTTTTCATACCGCAGAACATTGCATAACGACGTCTGCAGGGCTTTATGTTCAGTAGGGAAAGACATTCAGGGGGGGTTGGTGTATTTTCCTTTCGAAATGAGGGTTCGGCGTTGCTGCGGGAGGCGGGCAAATTTCCGTCAACCCTTGCTTCGGTGAATCCGCAGGGTGGCTGAGTGTCGGGCAGGGATATTGAAGGAAAGATACCGCTCCGTTCCTCGCTTGCCACTCTACTTCGTTCCTTATCCGTTCCTTATTTACATTTACTCTTGCCTCGTGTTATTCTTGAGGTCCGACGTTTGCTACTCGTATCTCGGTTCTTCTGCAGTACGGGGAATCGGTTACCTTCTCTAGTCAACGGAAGAGGAGGAAGCAAAAAGAAAAATTGAAGGAAACACAATTCCCCCGACGCCGCTAATTTTCTTTACTCGGTAAAACAAGCTGCTGCCTGACGGAAGTGAGTGAGTGAGTGAGTGCGTGAGTAAGTGAGCTGTTTGAGTTGAGAGGTGGAATGTAAGGTTGCGGGGAAGAAATGCAGGCCATATAAATAGTATGGTAATACGGAGTCGCGAGCTTCTTATGGCATAATTATGGTAATTTCATTAATAAAGGCGGTCGACACTTGGTTCGTCACGAAACACATTCCAGCCTTATAACGAAATGTGAAAATCTATTAAACCGACAGTTCTGACCCCATTTATTTCCATGCCATTTTTCATCCAGCTGCGTGCATTCGTTATTTTTCTTTCGTCTCGTAATAACTTTGTACGAAAGCCTTCGTTCCATTCACCATTTTTTTTTCTTTTTTTTTTTGCCTCTTAAATTTCAAACCGAGAAAGCTCTGTCTTTTATTTCGTCTATTTGTTACGTCAATATCTCGAGCAAGGATTTTTGGAAGCTACTTACAAAGCAAAACCCTCTGTCTAAATCGATTCCCGACAAATCGGGTACCAATACTGCTTTATTATCGAGTAATCTATTTATCGTGTAGTTATTCCAGTATCTGCAGTTTATCGAGTGGAAAAATTCCGTTGAACTTACTGTCCGTAGGTCGGAAAACAAGTTGACAACTATTTTGACGGATAAGCGGTTGAACGGGTGTTAAATCCTGGAAGGTTGAAATAGAAACGAGCTGTGCTTGGAGGTGAAAAGTTAGCCAGCTTGGATCAAACGCCGAGTGACTATATCTCGCAGACTTGTTGAAGCGGTTTAAACTTCGAGTCGAAGCTGTTGCAGGGTTATTAGCCTAGGTTTTTCCCGTCAAGTTGGCCCTGGGAGCTGAGAGGAGTTCGCGGGAGAGAAAGCGAGGGAAGCAAAATAAGAGGAAGAAAGGAAGGATGGCAGAAAGAGAGAGAGAGAGAGAGACGAAGGGGGGCGATAAGGGCTGGTCGGTTTACGGTTATTCCTTCAATTAAGACGATACAAGCGATACAACCGCGGCACTTGACTCTGCCCTTTCCCTAACTTGCCTCGTCGTAACCACTACTATCACAAAACCATTCTAACTCTTACGATTAGTTAGTTCCAACTCCCAAGGAGAGACTAAAACCCGGAATTGGAATCTTTCCTCAGTCCTTGCATTCTTCAACACCGGAGATAATGAAGGTAATTACTTATCCCTGGTTTGTTGATTTCAGTAATATTTTCCGCGCAGTGCACAGGCGCGATCGTATTTTATGACTTCGCTCGAGTACCGACAATGCTTCTGCTCGAGGGTAGTTTGCGAAGGAGTCAGGATAGGGGAATCCGAGACTCCAGCCGGGGGAACACGGAAGATATTTCTCCCTTAGACAGCTTTCGGTCAATCGTCGATTTCGCTGCGGGATTATTTTCTACGTAAGAAAAGATACGATCATCAATGTACAGGGGCAAAAGGTCCTCGAAAAGAGATCCGAATCGGAAATCATTCGCATTCACTTTCGTCGTGCTCTGGAGATGATAAAAATAGAGCCAAACAACGAAGGGATATCAAGACTCGTTTAGGGCTTGCGCAATGAATAGAACCCGGGAGTTCGCGCAAGGACGAAGGGTCCTGCTGAAACTAACCAGCGACAGCAGGACGTCTGGATGCTTGGAAAGCTTGGAGAGCCTGGTTTCCATTTATTTCCTTTCCCCGCGGTTTCCTTTGTGCCGAGTCGCGGTACACGGGACATGAGGATATACCTTCTTCCTGAAACCAACCCCCGTTTCTTTGTCCGCCACTGCAGCACGCCAGAGTCGAGTGCGGACAGTCGGACGGTGTTCCTGCCTTTCAGCTTCACATAACGAAAATTTCTCTCTCTTGCTCCGGTCCCTTACTCACTTCCCACATTGCCCGAGTCGTGTCAGGATATTAATTTTCTTTATCTCTTAGTCGTCATTTACTCCTGTAGGAATCAGGAACCATCATTAATCTCGCGTGGCGCAGGATGACGTCAATTTTTTCCTCATAATCTCCACGTATGCACGGACTTCATTTTCGACACGCGAAAGTTCATCTTAGGGAAAAAACGATTCATCTATAAGACATGAAACTTTTATACAATGTGTTTGGAGTCGTTAGACTACGTAAAAAAAAGTAAATAAACAAAAAATAGCGAGACATGCGATTGTTAAGGAGAATGAATTCACGGCCCGACTATCTTCTTGACTTGTTAGTGTAAAAAGGTGGCTCAGACGACGCGGCTTAAGTTTTGTGGAGCGAGCCTTGATAATACAGCAATAGTTATTCATGCGAAAACGCGGCGCATCTATACCGTCTACACGTGTAGGTGCTACCGTGGTAGAATACCATCGGTTGGATGGCACTTGACGGGGCATCAGCCGTTAGAGATTTAATGGATCGTGAGGACTGAGCGAAGGCTAAGTCGAAGAAAAATTGTTCCCAGATTTTAGCCGTTCACCGTATCGCCTTACACCGCTGTGCAGAAGAATAGCCTCGTTACTATATCAGTGACACAATCTTCTTCACCTTTGTAATTAATTTAAATTTATCAGCTTTTCACCTCGAGAAGTTTTCAAAATGTCCTGGTAATCGTGAACTCAAAGTCTGAAATACCTGTCTCACTTTACCCAGCCGATGGGTTCCACAAATTTTTGAACTTGTAATCCAGCTGAGGTAGAGATTCGAACCCTTTCCTGATAAATTACCGAACTGCCGCAGCGACTGATGTGTTACTCTTATAGGTTTTTGATGAGTCAATCTTCATAATGCAGAAAGCACGCGAGGCACTCTCGAGGTTCTTTAGATGTGGAAGAAACCTCTCCTGCCGTTCCATAGTCCCTTTGAAGAAGGATGTCCTTTGTGCGAAAAGTTTCGAAGGAACCTTACTAAGGTAGAGAGATGTAAAGATATTGAATGTCGCGCGAATTGAGTTGGCTATACCTTTTCTCTCAGTCATTCATACACGTGATCGATTCAAAAGAGAGTGAAAAGAGCCTCGTCCCAAAATCTCGAGAAGAAAAAAAAGCATTGTAACGCACGATGCGCAAAATCCACGTAGATTGCATCAAGTAGTTGAATAGCACCGGTTATCAGTGCTCCAAGTTTGCGGCAACGTTCCTACCAGGTTATCCATTGTTGGTGGGCGACGGAGCGGACCACTTGGCATGCAGAGTGGAAACTAACGCGTCTTTTGTCGCATGACTAATTGAGGCAATGAATAACCAAGCCCATGTGAAAAACAGGGCTTGTTGCAACGGCGCAGAGATGCAATTTCCGCCCCACCTCGCGTTTAGACCTAACTGCTGCATGCATTCGGGTGCATACTCGGAGGATAACGGATTGGATCGTTCGGTAATATCGGGGGTTATACACGTCAGGCATAATCGTTGCATCCCATATGCGGATAGACACCGTTTGGGGTGTATGGAGATGAATCTGAGGTTCGAAACCGCCCGATTTCCTCGCCCTCAATCCCCCCAGGATCGTCGAGAGCTGACTCCCCACTTGTTTGCGTCCCTACCTATCTCCTTGGGCAGACCTCCATGGCGTTTCTCACTCCTGGTGCAAACATAATCACGCTGTTAAGAGATTCTATGCATTTCTAAACGCGATACACCACGCAACCATCGTAGCGACGAGTATTGGCAACGGTGTCGGTGGGTAGTTAATCACTCTTCGATTGCCCGAGCCCCCTAGTTCAGAGAAACTTGACGACTCTCGAGTGCTGTGAGATTAACAGTTTCAATCGAAAACGATGAGGTGGTACAAAAGCAAGGCAAGTAATGTGTGGCAAATTTTCTCCGCACTGCATTAAGGAGATAATAGTAGTAGTACTGTATCCATTCCTAAACGTGACATACCATGCAAACACCGTAGCAACGTGTATTGGCATCGATATCGAGGGTGTAGTTGATCACTCTTCGATTGTCCAAGTCCTACTTCACAGAAGCTTGATGACTCTTGATGACTCTTGAGACTAGTGAGGTCAGTAGTTTTGATCGAAAATGATGAGGTGGTACCGAAGCTTTCGGTTGTGGCAAATTTCCTCTGCACTGCATCGAGGAGACATTCGAGGACTATACAAGTTGCCGTTTACTCTGCGAGGTAAGGAGGTGAAGGGAAGAGGATTCGGAGCGAGAAGAAGTGGCGAAAGAGGAAAAACCTTAAAAGAGATTTAAAGCACTGGCCTCCGCGAAGGTGGAGCAAGGAATTTCACGCGTTATGGGGCGAGTTAATATTGGGCGGACAGTAGGTGGGGTCCATCGCACTAAATATACCCCTGACTCTCGTCCCTTCCTATTCTCGACCGAAAATCCTTTCAACTCCCAAAGTCTCAAAGCCCGTCGCCTCGAGCGCCTAACCGTTTTATCGGCTGTGCGCTTTTCAGTGCCTGCGTGGACCTCAATCCTTCAACCGTGCGAGAAACTATGAGCATTTCCCCGGGGGGATTTTACTCCTAGCTGCCTTTCTCGGCGATACCGGGAACCCGCGATTTTTTAATAGTGTTTCTCTTCCGGCACTAGCTCGTTTCGTGTTTTATGGTTGAGGAGAATCATTCGCTCGGCGATGCGTATTTCAAGGAAAACTTGGGCTACGAGAATTTGTCCTTAATGGTAGATTTAACCGCGGTGATCTAGCCGCGTTATTCGCTAGTGGGAAACTGAACCGTCCTGCTTGCGTTGAGCTGCAGCACCGTGGAACGAGTAACGTTCCAATGTTCTGGTATTCCGGAGTTTTATTGACGCTTGGAAACCACATTCTGTAAAACACTGCACCAGCGGTGGGGCGAGGCGTAGAGGGTAGAAACAGATTGCGGTTGCGAAACCGCCACCGCCGTAGTTCTTTTTATTTTCCCTCAGCGTTTTTCCTCAACTAGCCTTCGTGGAAGGTGTGTTATAAATTGAAGTACTTAATCGGATTGTAAACTGCAGCTGCTACGATATGAGTCTCTCTTCTTTTCATACTTCAAACCGTATTAACAATTTTGTAATCAACCGGAGCATTAATTACGAAGAAGAGTGGCAAACGAAAAATAAAAAGTAAAGTAATCCACACAAAACTGTTCACCCGCCGCAAAATTTTTCACTGTTTTATGCTCACACCTCATACTCATGCAGAGTTAGAGAGAGACAGGGAGAGAGAGAGAAAGGATTTTCGGTCCTGCAGGCGAGGTGGCCACGTTAACCCCGACAAATCCGGAGGGGATTAAACGCGAGAGGTGGTTAGACGCGTGCGCATGGTCAATGTTTCATAAGCCCATCTATGCTTTAATATTTCAGATGAAGGTTAAGCCATGGCTCTCAGGGCTTCGGCGAAAACGTTTCCCTCATACTCGAGAGTCCCGTCTGGCGGTGCAAAGATCGGGTGCATTTTGCATCAAGTCTCTTCTCGCGGGGATGATTTTAACGCAAGACAGACATCGATTGTCCAGTAGCTTCGTTCCTGGTCTCGTTGCGCTTCGACGCGATCCTTGCCGTGGATCTTTTTTCGTTTTCCGCCACGCATTTAAATACAGACGCGAAGAGGACTTTACCGTGTGTGTATGTGTGTGCGCGCATCGATGTAAATTTCACATGTACACAGCGGACTGCCAATCTTCCAATTTGAGTCGCCAACTCTCCGTCTTGTTTCCAGTGCTCAATTTAACTTTCAAATGAAATTTATTCAATTACGAGACCACGCTACCGTGGATTGTATATTATGACGTATACATCTCCCTGTCCATAAAGTAGAATACACCGCCTTGCCTACAGAATCCTGCTGTTATTATTTACATTTTCAAAGGCTACCCAAGGACTCTGCAACATCATGTTTCAAGGATTGGCGCGTTCTTTATCACTGTTCATACGAATCAGTGAGTGGAATTTCATTTTTATGTGTTCAACGTTGTTAATTCAGCTTCCCTTTGAGAATGAAAAAAAACTTTTCAATGACTTGACGCAAAACAATCGAGGATAAAGCGCGCGAAAATGTTCGACTGAATAAAATCGTGTAACTTTTCACAAAGTCGACTTTTCCACCGCTGCAGAAATGGAATACGAGCAGGTTTTACCACTCATATTTTTCTCGCGGTAAATTACCCGGGATCATTGTGCCCGTTGGGGGCTGCAGCTTGGGGGGTTGAAGGAGAGCCTCGAAAAGAGTTGAAGAAGTTTCGGTATTTCAGGTCGTTTCAAAGGTCCGGTCAGGGCGGCGTTGATAGCTCTGTGGGTGGTTCACGTACTTTTTCGCTTTTCGCGCGAAATTGCCCTTCATGATACAGTAAATGCATTACGCTAAGATCCGACAACCGTAGAAAAGTTCGCCCCAGTTGAGAACGGTGGCTGTACCCACCTAACATGCACAGCAATTCCTCGTCCTTGCCCTGCCCGGGACGAGTCCGGGAAAAATAAGATTTACGAGTTACTTTGAGCTGTAAACGACCACAAGTTTCTTGGACTGCCGTTACGTCTTCCGTAGCGTCAAAGCTGCTCACCTTCCTTTTTCATGCCTTAGCATTTCTTGCCCTCCCCGAAACCCCGGAGGTAATTTATATGCCTCGGGTTAATTCGGTTAAACCAGTCTTGTCTCTGCTGACGCGACGGTGGGTATTTCAAATGTACTTCAATCTCCCGGTATCATTTCACGAAGCTAGTTATCTCGACAAACAGCA
Organism: Diprion similis; assembly: GCF_021155765.1. Classification (NCBI taxonomy): domain Eukaryota; kingdom Metazoa; phylum Arthropoda; class Insecta; order Hymenoptera; family Diprionidae; genus Diprion; species Diprion similis. Next base: position 19,963,899 of record NC_060114.1, read on the forward strand.
GGTCCTTTAATTCCTTATGCATACACAACCTGCAGACATTTTCCGACAGGACAATTAGCCTGCGGAAATGTTTTAAAACCTTCGTCTCGTCCTGGCGGAATAACTCTGTTACATTGTCGACCCTGGTGACAAATTACCCCGTAACAAAAAAATATCAAGAAATAGAAAAATAAAAATAACAAGAGAGAATGGAACAATTTGTAAAAAAGAGCACACAAAAAATATCTCCCGCAGCGCTCTCGTTCACAGCCGGGGTACAGCGAGGACCGGTGTGGGGTTCCTCTTTTCATTTCTAAGGCGGTTAATGTAACGTGTCCTGGGCCGCAAGCTCGTCAAGGACGACGATCAATCACTGGACAATATTTATTTATATGAAATATAAGGGAGGGTGAACCAAAAACGGGGATTTCCCCTATCGACGATGGTAGTCCTGCGGTGTTGCCGGGGAGTCGGGTATTGTTGAACGATGAGCGCTATTTGATTGGAGAAAAGAGACGGCCGTCTTCCTGTGCGGCAAAAGCCCCGCAGAAACACACCACGTAAATGACACACTCTGTTTCTGATCCATCTTTCATTGCCACGAAAGGAATCACGAATTCTTCGACATAAGATTAAGTCGCTGCGATCAATGGTTTCAAAGATACAGGAAAGAAAAAACAAAAAAAAATTTGAAAAAAAAACAGCCATTGATTCCACGAAGTTCTTAATATATTTTTCGATTTCCTGAGGGTCTGATTTATCAACAAAGACTTCTATCAATCGATTCGGAAACAAAAAGTTTCTAAGCCCAAAAATCGCAATATAAAGAAAAACCGAAGTCAACCTCTCTGATCTTTTTTCGCCGGATTCTGATGAATTTTGAAAGACGCTAGAATCAATGGTCTGATGGGAAAATAATTGTTTTTCACGTACTTTTGTGAAGAATTTCTAAATGGATTCACAGCGTACTTTCTGAATGTAATTTGACGCAGCCCGTTCCTTTTGTTCTCTCGGTGCGTGAATCCTCTCCTTTTTAAATACCATTCTCATCCATACTACGACCCCCGTAGCGCTAGCTAGCTGCATCACCGCTGAGGAAATATCCAACCCGAGCCTGCGGGCCTCGGTCCTGCTCATTATTTCGTCGGGCGCCTATACTTTACGTCATGCCGCTTAATGACTGGGTAAAGGTGACACAAATTACTTGGGATTAAGAGCCAAAGGCATATGTCACGTGTGTCTACTACCCTGGGTCGAGGCAAAGGCGCCGTTCTGCGTTTCGTGCATCACCCACTTCCGAGCTCCGAATTAAATCATTTCACCTCTTGGTACAACAAGGGCGTCGAGATTATTTCCCGCGAAATTTTCATATCTTCCTTGCGCCACTAACCTAAGTAATCGACGCTGTGGGCGCCGTTGCTGAAACTGAGATAAACGGAAGTAATAATTGAAGTTCATATTGGGAGCTGAATTTTTTCTCGTTTCTTTCATTCTTATTCTATTTCGCATTTTATAATTTTTCTACTTTTTCCCCCTGCTTGACGAAAGAAATTTTATTCTCATCGGTTATTGATATTGTTACTTACTTTCACGTTAAAGTACGCGGTTATCACTTACACTGGTACTTTTCACTATTTTTCTCTCAATCGTTGCAGTGAATCGATCGAAAATCGGTCCTTATTCTGCGGTTACACCGTAAACTTGCAAATTCGCAAATCAGATGTATATACATTTAGCCGTGTGTTACGCTTGTCGAGCGCTCGCTCTTCCCTGCGTTGATTGACCTCAAAATGTGACAAACGTCAAAATATTCCGCTACACACCACGAGGGAGGGATTATGAGAAATTTCAGGGTGGGTCACAGAGTGCTGGGGTGAATCACCGCTCATGGGTATCAACGTAGAGACCAGGATAAAGAGGAAGAGGAGGAAGAATGAAGGGGAAAAGTTTACTACGTACAAACAGGATATTGCAAGTTTTTATTCTCGCTCGCATTCGATTCATTCCCTCTTTTTCGATCGAATTTGACGTAGCTTTACGATGTTTGTCAGTGGTAAATGGAAAATAAAAACAGAAGTGCTTGCTTTTATCTCGTTCCACCATTTCATATCATTCTTTAAATCAAAAAACCTACCGAAAAAATTAATGAAGAACATCCATCGCACGGACTGAGTTACTGACCATCGGTATTCATTGCCTGTCGTCAAATATAATTCTCGCAAATTTGGAATCCAAAGCTCGTAGCTGAATCGCGTCACGAAGTGAGCCGGTTTTCACACCTGCTTGGGCGTAATTCATCGGTCGATAGCACTCGGTCAGAATCTGTGCCCTTTGAATAATACAGCGCGTCCGCGGAGATCTCGGTTCTATTATTAAGCCGACGAGAGCTGCAGGACGACGAACGGCAGAGTTAGAGTAAAACCTCACCGGAGCAGGACCTCGGCAGGATCAGCATCCCCTCCAACTTTGGCGCGCAGCTGGATGCGCAGAACTTTGCGCACTCGGCATTCGGACCCTCGAGATTGGGTCTGGCGGGGGTCGAGGACTCGAGATCAAACAAACGAGGCACTGTAAGCAGTAAAAAGTGTGGATTCGAGTGTCCTTAATGCACGCCTCTGACGCTAAGTGTTGCGCAATTTGAAAAGGTCCGTTTCAGGTCGATCGTTGCCGCCATCGCTTCTAATGATGTTGTTACCATGGTGAATTTTTAGTTTTATAACGAAGTATCGGGCCACGGCAACACGGCAAAGAATGATTGCGCTAATTAGGCATCTTCTTGTACCGGTAACTGTTTCCTCCACCCGGCCCATAATTCTGTTCCTATATTATAACGAACGCTACCCTACCGTGTCTCTTTATTACAGGACATTTTTACAGCTTTATTATATACTCCTGCTCCTGCCCGCCGGCCCGTAATCATAACCTCTCATCAGAACCCTTCGACGACTGCCTGACCTCTCCCCTCCTCTTCTGGAACGGGGTATATTTTCCACTTCGAAGTTGCTTCTCAGACGGCAAAACAAACCTAAAACTTGTAAAACCGATGTGTTCCTTCGACGTCTCTTCCGGCCTTGAAAAGATATCTTTTCTAGATCAACCAAACGAGTCATCTTCTAGTTTTGTCTCAATGACTTTCAGTTTTCTGCATTCGTGCATTTTTTCATCGGAAATCATTTGCACATTTCTCATATGTACCCATATGTCGTCCTGGCGACATCCAAGGACCCACTTACGCCGAACGGACCCACGGACATGAAGATGTTCCACCTTAACTTTGCCTAACTTAGTTTCAGCCCGTTCAACCCTCCGCTTTCGCTGCGCTGAGCGGGTCTGTAATTGCTGGACCAATTACTTGAATGGAGAAATATATGGTCCCACAACTCACTCCCAGATCCTGCTGCCCCGTCTTCTCCCCTCTTGGCGTGCCACGCACCGACCATACCCGACTCATAGAGGCGCTCGCTGGGATCCTCATCCTTTATTTTATTTGCGCGGCACATCGCACCCTTCGCTAAGCTCGACTAACTGCTGCCCCAAATTTTTCTGCTTCAACGTTCATAGGCAAGGCTTGCGACCCACAAGAAGAAGGGGGGAACATTTTGGATGATAGATGCTTGCGGATGAATGTGATTAACGCTTAGCAGATTTCACAGGAATGGTCCGGGGATTGGCATTCTGGCCGATCGTTTCGTCTCATAGAACCTGACGCGCTTTATTATCCTGCAAGCTCGTCTTGCCTCGAACTCAAAACGTTGGTGTCTAGGTATCTCGGCATTCTCGGAAGCTCTGATATCCACGGTGCAACGCGTTGCGAGCAATAAAAGTGACTAAAGTTCTCGTGAACCTGTAACGTGTTGCTCGGTTCTTTTCAGTTTTTATTCCCTACTTCACCGTACTTTTTTATCTTTCTTTTTCATCTTGTTGTTTTATATACGCAGGTTAGAAATCGGTACTGTGCACCAGTGGTCGGTGTCTAAGTGTTACAAGTTGAAGAAGGCATCCCAGGTATGCTTCGGGTCTATAACCACCTTATATATTTATTGGTGCTTATAGTCGTCGGTAGGAATTTTATGACCGAAAGTTTAACACTTCCGTTTATACACGATGCCCTAGAAAAGTTCACGGCTTTAACCGAGCTGCGCAATAATCTGCAGAATTACCAGCTTCATTCAATCCCTGAAATTATTTTTTCACGTTGTGTGAAATGATTTAGTACTTCCGGTAAACGTTTCTCGTCTTTCTAACCAACATTGTGATTGTTTAAATATCGTACATAACATCGCCAAAGTTAAAGACAGTGCGAAAAATGTCGAAAAAGGGCTTTATTTCGCATGAAGAATTACACCAAGAGGCCCATTTCTCCGACTAAGGGACGCTCCGAGGAGTTTGAAGAATGTTTGGGGTGAAATTCACCCCAAGTGACCGATTAGGGTTTATTGGCAGTAACTTGGCCCACATGTACAACATGGTTATCCGTTATACACGAAGGCAGGAATCTAATCTCCGGTATTTCGGTCGATGCATAACGTCATCGAAAATCTGCTGAATTCCATCCGAATGAGAGAGCGCGACAGAGCAACAAGTAATAAGACCAACACAAGCGATATGAGTAGTGGTTAAAATCCCCATCCCGAATTCGCTGCGGCAGGTTGCGTAGATGAGAAAATTCGGGATGTGAGTATACGGGAGCATGGAGAGGAGAAACAGCGAGAGGAAGGGAGGGCTGCAGTCGCGGTTAGTTCCTACCGTGGAAATCGTAATGAAATTCCTATGGCATTATATTAATATCGCCGAGCATGGCGGGTATAAGCGAGATAGGCAGCCACGACGGGTACACAGAGGTTGTACCCGGCGAAGCTGAAGCGACATTGTCGTCGAGGCACCGCGACTTGCCGCTACACCAGATTCTCAGCCAGCAGCTCATCCGGAGATCCGTAAGCACCCTTCATTGCCCCCACAGTGTTTCCCTCGGCCTTTCGATTCCATTAAATGTAACCACTTGCTCGATCCCTGTCTAGTTCTGGCATATGCCACTGCTAGATATGTATCGCTGACAACCGAACGAGCTTCCACGATTCTAACACTCTGGAATGCTTGCCAATTCTACGAATTTGTCTACGTACAATGTCGTTACTGTACTCCCCATCCTCTTCCCAATAGGGATGCCTAGGGTTCAAGCCTTTCGCGTAAGGAACGACAAGTTTCAGAAAAGGATACCAGCACCAGGCGAAGCTGATTTTTTGTCGTTGGAGTCGAATGGCATTTTGCTATGACAAGTCCAGGGAAACATTGTACCAGTGATGGTCACTAATTGGCGCATGAGATACTCATCACTCCCCAGATGGCACAAAACTGAAAGTCAACAAGAAGATGTTTTATGAGCCATTCTTTGACCTCGTCAATAGACATCTTTATGCCTGAAAGATGCTTTTCGCGGATCGTAAGGCTCGATTTTGAGGACTTTCAGCATTGTACTGTCTGGAAACTCATCGTTGAAGCTGGTAATATACAAGAGAAACCTCATTTTTGCACAATCTAGAAAATTTTTTGAAAATTGAACAAATCAGGGTAGGATAATGAGATTCCTCGGAGCCCGGAGGTGTTCAGCGAGTTTAGACCCACGAATGAATAAATGAATGAAGGCTCGTGAAACGATGAGGGAATGTAAAAATCATACCCACTGAGAATGAGAATGATCCGTGCAGCGGTGTAGTCCTTCGAACGAGGGAACCATCGCTCGTTCTCAATTCCCGGAGCTTAATTGTCGCTCGTAAAACAGTTAGTAAAAGATCGTTGTATTAATTTAAATTGCTGTTCGTCTCGTTCCGAGGGTGCTTTAGGAGCGATAACGGATGCCCAATTATATCTAGGCACTTGGGAGAATTTCAGGATTACATATAGAGGGTCGCTGGTTGCGTTGTACAAATTATTGGCATCGATCGTGACGTTTGACCAACAGGTTTGCATATCATGGGTGTTTAATCGAGGTGCCGTGTGATTTTGTACCGTTTGGTGAAGCTTTCGAGCCACAGCTGTAAGACATCTCACGCCGTGATATTATAATGCACGTGTCTAGTTGAGAGAGTGCAGCAGTTGAAAAGGAGAAACTCTGTGCCGAAGGGAGCAGCGTGCGAACTCGAACGTTCAGCGCAAAACGTTAACGATAAACCCGAACGAGAACAACTGTTAGCTCGAGTACGGCTCGGCGAGATATGAATGCTAATAAATGCAAGAATTTCCATAGCCCAAGCTACTTTATGGATCCTGAACAGGAATAACTTTCCTGATGTAATCAGGTTGTCTGGTGGTGCGAGTCTCCGGTGAAGGAGCAGCGTCGAGGGGTTGCCAGAGCTGGTAGCAGCACCAGCAGCAGCAGTAGCAGCAGAAGCCTTACCGTGGCGAAACCGAAAACTCGTACAACTTAAGAAGAGAAATCCCAGATGTCTTGCAGGGCCGCGTCGGGTTTATTCTCCCGAAAATAGCTATGCTCGCGAATTCTCCTCGTCGCTCGAGTTAACCCAAAAACTCCTGCTTCTCGAGGTCCGGGGAAACCTGAAGCCCCGCAATTCCGCACCCTGCGTAAATTGCGTATAATTAGGTTTGAGTTGTTACTCCGGTGTGAACTCGCGTTCCGATTGGAGAAATTATCTACCTGAATTTCTGGGGAAATCTTGCTCGCCTATCTATGACCACGGACATTCAATTTCACGATATACGTGTTCGAGGCGACTCGAGGTGCGAGCTGCTTAAGCGGTCGCCAATAACCGAACGGAAGTTATTGCAATGGTACGTGTTTCCTGGTGAATATTAGGTATATGCATCTCGATTCCACGCCAATCTGACGGTCTAAATTTCCAGTAATTTGTCATTCCCAGTAACTATCGATGCGAATTATACTCTGGAGAACGGGAACCACCTCGTGAAACGCGGACATGAGAATCGAATAATTGACGACCTTTCGTGTGAGTGTTTATTCCTGAAAGTGGGTATAGTAAAGGGAAGGAAAAGAAATGAATTGAAAAGAAAAGAAGACAAAAAGAGAATAACTGTCGAGGTAAGAATTCAGAACTTTACCGAGAGAAAGGAATCTCGCCAAAGCTTCTCGTCGCGCGTGTTCGACTGACGTTTCTGGGTTGAAATCAGTATAAGAACAGTGGTACCAACTCTGCTGAACACAGGGGGGAAATGCAGGAGAAAAAGCAGACCCTGCGGAAGAAGGTTTGGAGAACAGAGAGTGCGAGGCAGAGGGAAAAACAGAGAGTACAAGACGAAACAGCGAGGCTGCGAGACAAGAATGTTGATTGGTCTCAAATTGAATCGCGTCCATTTATCACTCCGAAGACCGCCTCGACTCGCCTCGGCCCATACAAAATAATACACGTCTCGGGGTGTATAGACGTTATACTGTACATAGGTTACATGAGATCGTAGAGGGCGAAATCGACGGAACCTTATGCTAGGCTCGTAGGAGCAAAAATTTTTGTCAAAAAAAAAAGACCAAAGTTTTTATCGAACTCTGAAATAACATTTGATCTTTTCTTCTGTTTCAGGTAAGTTTTTTCATCAACTTGCACACGTTTCTAGTGATCCTGATCAAAACTCGATGCAAATTCGACCTCTATAGCAGCAGATGACTAAGGTAACGTCTCTACGGTTTTTGAAATTGCCGCCATTAGTCTTCCCGAAGACAGACCATGCGGAACAGCGCCGAACCGCATATCGCTGCGGTGCAGAAACCTACAGTCAAAGTTGGAACTGAATTGTCCCGGCGATTCCGATTAGCCGAACTCTGCACCGAGCGCTTGTTTGAGGTTTCGCTCAAGTCCTGCAGGTGACTTCGAAACTGTTTGCGACGGCGTTGCACCCTCGGGATGCGGTGAGTCCTGCAGTAAATCCCAGGCTCCGTTGTAAGGGGATGACCGAATCTGGTTGTGAAACTTTCATCCGAGACGATTAGAGCGTCTGCGTCATGCGTCTCTCGGCCGTGCGGGTATCATTATTTCGCAGCCAACAATTAATACCTTTTCGAGAATTTCTTTTTTTTACCCCTAATGATAGTACCCAGTCACTTTCAAAAGTGTAGATTATATCGAGACGAGATAATTGTCCACCCGGGACTCGCTTTTGTGCCGCAGCACAGCTGCTCTTCTACCTAATTGTAGGCACGGCTCTTTCGCACCGCGGGCCAAATGTGTGATCCTATTTTAGGAAACAATCAATATAATAATAATAATAATGAATCCTTTTCATTCTATGATTTATTATAATCCTTCAAACGTTATACTTAATATTACTTTTGCGTTTCATCCACACAGCGGCGATACACGGAGAGTAGAAGTCGACTTCACCCTCCAGGAGATGCCAATCTTAATTTTTTTTTTTTTTGCTCTACCCTCGATGCGTTTTGATCATCTCTCGTCTTCTCAGCGACATGTTTCATCTTTTGAACTTTAATTTCATGCCACTGATTACTTTATTTATTGCTTAAAATGCCAGAGTTCGTTTCCTCTGACTACGAAGATGAGGATGATAGTTGGCGTTACTCTGCGAGTGCAGCGATCGTGTTTTACTATATTTATTTACCGTACTTTGTACCGGGCGGAAAAGCAGGGAATGAAATTCTTGTTACATAAAATATGAATTCACCGTTGCGGCAGCGGCGGAAAGTCGTCGAGGTGGTGAAGAGCTGCAGCTGATGGAGGAAATCCAATCTGCCGTGACGGAAAACCACGTTGCAAAACAGCCATGATGCATTTTATCAACTTTCCGAGCTTTTTCAACCCCCGCGAGATTCCGGTTACCCGATGGGAGCGTTGAAAGTCAAATGAAAACAAGACGGCGAGAGCAAGAGAGAGAGAGAGAGAGAGAGATCTGAAGGACGTACTAAGTCGGTGTAACTCGTTTCCTTCAATCAGTATTGCTTTGAATATATCCTCTACTCACGTCTGCAAATATGTAGGTACGCGAATATATATTTCATTCCTTGCACGCGTTCGGTGATCCGAAATCTGATTTACGTGGAACGACTTGCGAAGGCACGGAGCAGAAGGTATTCCCATGACGTCATGGCTGCTGGGAGGGGGGGGGGGGGGGGGGGGACCAGGAGGGGCCAATTATTAGTTGTCGAACAATCTTTTCAATATTTTATTATTTCTCTCCTTCCTCCGCAGCCTGCCAGCACAGGCTTATACACACATACACACCTCCTTCCGGACTATAACTTTGAATTGGCTATTCGGAGGTCCGCGCTTCTGCTACTGCTCGGGATATGACTGGCTTGTTTTCGTCCCTCCGTTTTCTACAACGCGAATATAGACGCACACACACGCGAGCGAAACGCCCGGACGCCATCCAACTCATTTTCTCCTAATTGGCTGGCCCGAGTCCGCGTGCAGGGGATGTTCTTTCGCCTATCTTTCGGGATTAGGAACTACGGTAAAGACGATGAAAATTGCATCACGGTTCACCCCATCCTCCGCCCCATTGCCATCGTACTTCACTCGACGTCTTTATTGTCCCCTAATTTTCGTCCACTTTGCGCTGATGCTATTGCAAAAGAAAAAAAAAGACAAAGTGCAAAATGTTAGTTTTACCCTGAGGCAAGGCAACCCGAGCATCTCGTCGAGGGTGGAAAAATTTATAAATAAAATGATAATTTATAAATTGCATAAGTACGAATTGGGGGAGGGAGACACGTTTTGTTATAGCTTTTTCACCCTCTTCTGTATTACGGGTGGGGGGGAAACGGTCTGTTGCTAATTTCGAGCGCTTTTTCAGCTCGCCGTTTCTCAAGTTTTGCTGTCTGTATCGAGTGAATTCCGTCGTACTGTGCGTCCTGCTATGATCCGGGACAGCTAGAGCAGCTTCGCCCATTTCCAGCAGACAATGCTTCCATGGCAGTACGTTACGACCTTGTTTTCCGAAATCCTGCCTGGCAGACCGAGACCCGAGATTTCATTACAAGCTCTGATATAGTTTCTGAACGGGGCGTAGGCGAGTCTTACCGAGAGCCAAACGAGTCGTTACGACTGTTTTTAACCTCCCTTTTCAATCCCCTATTCTTCATCCAATGATTCGCGATTGTCGTAACACAAGGGGCGAAAAGTTTATCAGAGCGTGTCCAAAGGCCAGCCGACGTGCTTAGTCCAACCGAAATTACACAACTCGCTATATGATATGCTCTCCTTTATTTTTCTCGTCTCGAAGATTGTTCGGACGGTGAAGAAAAAATTTTTTAATTAGTAATCGACTTAATCGCGAAGATTATATTTTCACCACTTTAAAAATGCGGACGATCTTATTCACACTCAATTTTTCACGTCATCTTTGCGTTTAATCTGTCGACTAGTTTCTCTGAAAAAAACCTTCGAGATTCGGGCGCCTATATCTCATCTTCAAATTCGAACGTCACTAAGGCTGTTTTTTTTGTCTCTGACGTAAAGAATACATTTTCAAAGTGTGACTGTCCTAGATATGCCGCGTAGTCGATGGTTGACGTTCTGAAACAGGAGTAAACACGTAAGTTAACATAACCCAAGCTCAACCCTAACCTAACTTTCGTTCCGGTATATCGAAGGGGAGCGAACGGGTACGGAATTTTAATAGAATTTCAAGCGGGCTGGTTACACTTTTTACGGACCAACCCGTGTAGATACACACGTATATACCAATACAAACCTACATGCATGTATATATACATATATATATATATATCAATTTAGAAAAGGCAGGATATCTTTTTCAACGGTAACCCTCTGCGAGTAGAATAATTTTTTCCTTTCGTTTATACGTATATTTTATTAGGTATATACCTACGTATATTCTTTTCCCTCCTCAACGGCGTGGAAATAGGCCAAGTACAAAAGTGGGTGTAGGTACACAACGCCCGAGCATTCAGCCTCGTCTGTACTTTGCTCAGGTTGAGCTGGATCTAAAGGTTAGATCGGATATATGCGCGGCTACACACATGCATACATGCATACATCGTGCCGGGTGGCTTTACGGCGTTGGTGGATTCAATTTGTTTTTGAATAGATCCGTGTAAAACTGTCTGAAAACGATCCGTTTTTCGAAGATCCCTCTTTTTCGCGCCAGGGTCGTCGTGGGCTTGCAACCGAATTTTCTAATTTCCACACCTCGATTTGTGCGGTCGATTTAAATTGACCACCCTTACAGAAAGGAGACACGACTGACTCTGGGAGAGCTGTGGTTGGCAATTGATCGGTAAACTCGACCAGCTTTGCCGACAACTTTATTTGAATTTACGTGCAAATGAGGTTACCGCCGCCATTGCCTCGAGCTTTCGCAAGTTTGAGGTTAGGTTAGACAAAGTTACGCTCTTTCTGCTGCTCTCTGATCTTCGAGGTGCAGATGTACGTCGGTGGCCAGCGGGGTATAACATTAACCACTTATCGCCCCAACATTTTTACGACCTTTGTTCGGAACGTTGTTATCACCTCGGAAAAAATCCCTGCACCTGCCTGCTGTCGTAGCCCGAAAGGAAGAGAGGACCTTTTGTGTCTCGGATGTCCCGGGGACAAATTCGAATAATTAAATACGGAGATTAATTCAACCGTTGGAAATGAACGAAGAATGGAAGTGATAACGGTTGTAACAGGCCGCCGTTTCAACGGAGGAGAAAAAATATCATATTTATATATATATGTATATATATCCTATGTATATACTCGGGCGATTAAGTGAAAGCTCCAAGCTACCTACTCCAGTTCTGTGAGTCCGGTCGGCGGCGGGTTTAGCCAGCCAGTAAACGTGGAGTAGCTAATACCTGAATAATTGCCGGCTGAATTTGATATGATTTAATGGCGTCTCTTTGGAGGGCTTTGGAAAAGTGAAGAAAAACGGAGAAAACAAAATTAATGGTCGGACCGGTAACGATTTATATTTCTAACCACCGTTTGGAAACCAGGTGACACTCTTTAATACCGAGAAAAAACTAAAACGGTCTTTCTCACTTTATCTTCTATTTTACCGAACAGCTTTCAGAGCGAGCAGCCCTCGGGCTTTTTGAGTTTTAAAAATTCATCACTGGTATGACCTACGCGGCATGAAGCCGGCACACGAGGGCAACATCTGCGAAGAGTGGTTCTATTGTTGAAAACAGCGCGATTGAAACCACGTTCGAACACGATTGTTTCCGTCCTGTTCTTTCCCTCATTCGTCCTTTCAGTTACGTATTTTTCTTTCACTCGTGCCAGAAGCCATACCTAAGCATTTGAAGGCCTTAAGTTTGGATCATGAACTAAGTATGACCATTAACATCGACTGAAAATATTCGTCACGATTTCACTGTGCAATTGCTTGTTAAGTGGCGAGGTTACACCCGCTGTATCAGCCGAATCAACGGAAGGGTGCCTGACCTTGAATGTCACCAGGGTGATATCGACCTGTAGTTCGAAACATCTGCCTAATTGCGCGAAGTTAAATGGGACAAACCTCGTCATCCGGTCGGTCAAACCGGCCACGGGATATAGAGCCACGGTGGATAATCCAAAACTGCTAATTGCGGATGATCAAATCAATTATCAGAGTGGACGCGTGCAGGGCCGAGGGCTATCCGAGGGGCCCTCTTCAACCCCGTAAATAGATACCAGCGACAATCATCCCTCCGCGTGAGTAAAATTGAATTTCCTGTAATCGCGAAACGGCGCAACGTCGCGTGCAATTTCGACCGTACGTAAAGTGTTTATGATTTTCGAAAGGTCGAGTTTCGAGTTTCGAGAAAACCAGCTCTCCTCGTCTTGTTGACCTTTCGTTGACCCGGCAAGATGGTCGGACAGCTGCTGTTTGCTAGGGTTTGATTAAACGTGTTTCCCGAGTCGAAAGTGGGCTGTACCTACATTTCGCGTTTCGGTTGTGGAGAGGACACTGTGACCTTTTGAGAGAAGGGTGTACCTCGGCGATACTTGAGATGTAAGATAAAACATTGAAGGAACTGTTATTGCAGGTCGCTAGGCAAGGTGGAGGATGACCTGAATATTTCGTGGTTAATCCTCGTCAAGTTAGTACTGCCGACGGTCAGGGCGGGAACTCGAGATTGCTGGATGTTCGCCTCCGAAATTTCATGACTTTGAGGGGTTTTGAGTCGGGGCTCTCCGCCTCCGTCGCGACGCTTCTCGGCCCTGCAATTAAGCAAACTTGGTCTCTGGGGACCCATGAAGAGCCGACGAACCCCGTGGAAACGCATCGCGCGTATTACTCTAGTGACTAACAACATCTTCATGGTTGGTATGCGAAGCCAACAATTTGGAAGCATAAAGACGATGAAGCTATCCAGGTTGATCTCTCCGATTTCATTTTTTTTGTAATATGCTATAGTAGACTAAAAAACGAAGCAACACGTATTTTTTTTCTGATTTCCCGTTAAACGTTATAAGAGGGTGAAACTATCTTGCAAAGTAAGGCATGGCAAATTTTCTCATAACGAGAAATGAAGAACGTAATTTTATCAATTGAAAAAAACAAATTGCCAAATTGCCCCTCGAGACGTCTTACTCTGGATTGTGGTTTCATCCCCTCAAAGTGTTGAATGGTAGATAAAAAAATATGGGTCGCTTAGTATTTAATCTACTATAACATATTACAAAAGAAATCAAATCGGAGAGATCGACCTGGGATACCTTCTTTGTCGATCGATGCTGCATTACAGCTACTTTGTTATGTCACGTACACTGGATCTTTTATCTCCTCTCTCCTCTCACCTCGACTTTAATTTCCCTCGCGCATTTTCAGCTCTTCACGATGATCATTATAATGAGAAGTAGTTGCACAGTTAGAAAGAAATCGACGAAAAGAATTAAGAGTGCAGATTGCTAATGATATTGAAATATCGAACGACTGATTATTTTCATTAAAAAGTTCCTGTAAAAATAAATCTTTTCACCGGCTGCAGTGAACCTAGCCCGCGCAAGTATCCTCGGAGCCTGTTTGCTTTTTCCTATCTCACTCTTCCGCCCTCCACTCTCTCACTTTTGCCCTCGCGCTTTCACGACTGGTGAAAAATGATATAAGAAGAAGAAGAGAAAAAAAAAAAAAAAAAAACGAGAAAATAAGAAAAGGAAAAAACAAACTAAAAAGAACTCGACGAGAGAGAAGAAAAAAAATCTAATTAGAAGTGGATTAAAATTTAATCACTTGCTAAATGAATTTATCCCGTGAAGGTATCGGTGGGTGGTGTCCTCTCCACTTAATTGTACCCCCAGCGCTCACCAACTCTCTCGTGGACCTCGCCCGAGTTGCTCTCGGTCTCTCTCCGACCTTCTTTCGCCGGGTGTAAAACCATCTCGCTCTCCTCTCTCCCACAGTCCCGTCGAAACCATTTACTTTGCATAGACATTAAACTCCGTTACTTAATCGAGGGACACTCTCCGTGTCCTTTCTGAAATGTCAGCGATATTACAACGTCCATGGAATCAGGAATAACGAAGACCTACATTGGCCGGACAGACTCTCGATGACCTGCAACATAACTTTTCTCTCTTTTCCTGACTTCACCGGCAAATGAAAAAGGACTTGGTTACGCAATCCAGTTCAATGTCACACAGCCTTCTATTGGAGGCTGAATTGCGTTATGGCGTCCGGATGTGGTGGACCGTTAACTACCGGTCTTCTACTACGCTTGCCGAGGCTCCGTTGGGAGTGCGCTAACTCACCTCGGTCATCAAAGATTCATCGTTCCTCGCACGCACCCCTGCGGTTGGCCGGCGCGAGCCACGCGCCTGGATCCCTGATGCCCACGAGCCTAAACCCACTCTAAACCCGAACCTAAGCCAAAACCTAAACCTGGTCCGCCGCGCTCGGCTGCCTGGAGACGGGTAATGGTGCTCGTCTCGTCTGCACCCGAGCATCTCGTATCTACTCCGGTTCATCCCCCCCCCCCCCCCCCCCCCCGTAGCTCCCGGCACTCCTGCAGGAGAACCCGGCTCGCTACCACTTCCAATTAATCTTCAACCGCGAGTTCAGAACCAATAAACTCTGCGGGAACCTCTTCAAGGCCTCCGAGCCAGGGGTCATGCAATCGACGAAACACCGGCCCCCAGACAGGGTTCCAACTCGAATTTTGAACTCCGGTTCTTGACGTCCAAATTCAGGGACAGTACCTTCTCCGATTATCTCCTCGTCATTGTACACCCTTGGATTGACTTTGAGAAATTCAAGGCCACCGATGGCGTCTCTACTCAATGCGAAACTTGGCCTTGAATATGTTAGAATTAGTACAAGGATCAGTACGTAGGTACAATACCATCGTGTACAGTAAAAAAATCTGTAACCTTAAGGCAATTTTCAGAACATTAAAATAGAATGTTTCCAAGAGACAAGTAAAAATTCAACGGTAGTTTCAAGGATTTTTGAAGGACGAGCAAAATTCAAAAACAGTTCCAGGACCACTGGACACCATGAATACGAATATTTGAATCTCGGCTTGGTCGGTGTATTACTATAGGTATTACGTATACCTATGACATTCCGGACGATTCGTCGGTGATAAATTTTCAGAGCACGTGGTAAAAGTTCCAACATTTTACGAAGGGGTTTTATAGGCGGGATTAGGCCGGCTGCAGGCAGCTGTCACCCGTCATAGACTTGTAATCCGGCCGTTGGAACAGTGCGGGCGAGGGAGGTGAAATCTGGAAGATGAAAGTACGCCGGGGGTCGGTAATTAATTGGTCGACCTCTCTCGCACTGTCGACCCTCGCGATCCTCGACTGCCGGGCCTAATGACATTTTTACAAGAAATCAATAAAGCAAGTAAGCTATTTGCCGCGCCTGGCGAACTTCTCCGTTAGCTGTGGTACCGACCTCTTTTTATCCTCTTGATTGAAGGAGGTTTCCCGAATCGTCGTTGAGGGCAACGGCGATGGTAATAATCATTGTTTCTTCGTCTAGACGAGCTCATTTCCTTCGATCGTACAGGCGCTCTCTTTTTCTTCAACCTCCAATACTACCGTAAGCTTATTTTGGTGCGCGTATATATACACACACCATATAATATGTATCTGGCCAGCCATAAAAAGATGAGAATTATTTTGACTCATTGTACGAGGATGCCATTTCTTGAATATTTTATCCGTTATCTCTGGCCGCGGAGCGTGTGGCTGGTGATGTTGGATTAAAAAATGAGCGAGTGGCGAAACCGGCGCGGATGAGACCCGACGGCAGAGCCTAAAGAGGGGAAAAAAAATTCTCTTATACCTTATGCCGCTGGAAACGCGAAAGCAGAGGGTTATCGCCTCCTTCCGTGAGGTGCGAGTTTTGTTTAAGTTATGGAAGTTGGGTTTGTTCCGTCGGCGGTGGCGTCGAGGCTCCGTTGTTTATTTAAAATTCCAGCCCCGTCCACGGCTGGCTGATTCTTCGAGGTGTTCCTTATGCTAGCCCGTAAAAGTTAAGACAAAGAAAACTGAGAGAGTCGGTACGCTCATGCAGCCCACCAGCAGCACCAGCAGCGGCATCAGAACCGACATGGAACGAACGAATTAAGCAAAGAATGGAATTAACAGAGTCTCACTAAGTCAGAGAGACAAAGTGTAATTATTTACACTCACGAGTGCAATTATCTGTTATGTATACACACATTCTCATAATCTTGCCTCGTTTGCGATAAGGATTCCCTTGTCAAAAGTAGGTATAACCACTTGAGAAAAGGAAACTGCGGTAACCAAAGCGACCAGGAATATATCAGAACCAGAATTATGGTCTTCCGCTGCGTCTTGGACTCGGAGATCGATGAGACCTCATCCCCCAGTGTATTTCACTGTTGTGCGTACGTAATCAACACGCGCAAATAATACATGGTCACAGGCGCACTCAGCCGTGAAATTTGAACAAAATACTGCCCACTCGAGTGGCACAACACGTTCCGCTGACTCCCCGAGGCAACATTACTACGGCATGAGACGTGGCAGGAATTTGACTTCATTAGACTGCGAGGTTCTTGAGCTTCCTTCATATCCGAGACCTCCATGTAGGTATTGTTGTAAGCAGTCTCAGGGAAGACAAAATTGAAACGCTAGTTCGATTAGCTTCGCTTGCATTTCTGTACATATAGATGTAAAGTGGGAAAGTTTTCCCGACGACTAGCTGTTGCGTTTGTTACCGAGGTGTTGTGACGCGGAAACTCGGAACGTCTGATTGGAATTGATCGTTGAAAGTCTGAAGCCGGTGAATCCAGTTATACCTACCGACAATATACGGGGATGGTGAATGGGAATGGAACTTTTATTCCCTGCATTATCCGATGCGAGCGATCAGTGACATATCAGTTCCAGAAGGATAAATGCGCCTCTGAATCGGTGGCAAAGACTTTCGCGGATACGGCGCGGTGGAGAGGGTGAGGCTAGGTGTGGCAGCGGCGTTGGTTCCAGGATGGAAAGAGTGAGGAGGGTAACAGCCTCGAACCGGGAAGGGGAACGGGGTTACAAACGATCAAGCGAATCGTTCGCATTAGTCTTAGTCAGAATCAGAGATAAGCCAAATGAGGGATAGCCGGTCGAAAAACATCGGAACTGCGCCACCACTGTGACCACCAACTGCCGGCCCCGACATCGCCTCGTCTCTCAAAGACAGGACCAGATGAGGTCTCCGAAGGACGAGGAGGGAGGGAGTGAGACGTGGAGGGGGCCACTTCGATCGTCCCGTTTCCAATATCCTACAAAAACACTCGTAGGCTCGACGAGAATTAAATTATCCAGTATAGTGTTGGAAACGCGTTCGAGTAGAGTTGCGAAGAGGTCCTGCGCCGTGTGAAGAACTCCTGGAATTACGCCCAGACCACTCTCTTCGCGGTGAATCGATTCATGTTTTTTGAATTGATTCCGAATCCGTCCAAGCTGTACTTCTATATCGCACGCTTTGCGCGGTGTTGTGAGAAACCCCCGCCCGTCAGTCATCTTCCGGCTTTTCCACTTTCAAAGGAAACTCTCTCGACTCACGAACATCACGCCTCCGGTATCCCTCCAGAGCCTCAGACTCTTTTTTCCCCGCGTCTCAGCCTCTCTCTCTCTGTTTTCAGCTCGTGTTTAACGTCATCTCTACGAGAACTGATTGACACGAATTCACCCCTAAATCCAGTCTGATTGTAGACTCTAGTCCGCTTTGCCGATTAGCAATTCAGGATGGACACACTCGCACACTGGATAACCGGGTAAAATTACGTCGTGAATACATCTCGTGGTGCAAAGTTGGATAAGTTCGAGGTCGGCTGAGCGGTGGTGAAATTCAAAGCATTTTGAACGCGAAAACTAGCCAGTAGGTACTGACCACTTATACACTTCGGCACTCTCCGGTAGGAGTGATTGATTTGTCTGGGAATGAAAGCGCAATCTCCTGCAGTGGTCGGGTAGTCAGGAATTCCGCTGTTCGTAATGAAAACACTGGCATACGAGAGAATTTATATCTATACGATTCAAGAATTTTATGAAATGTAGGTACGTTGAGTTGAATTGCTTCGTTGCAACAGATTTGAATGGATTTCAGTGCGCTGATATATTCGGATTGGTGGTAACCATCAGCACTTTGGTATTCGAAGTTCGTCGCAGTTAGTTGAGGCGTGAGAGTGCGGCGGAATTGTTATGGCCAAGGATTCTTTTTAATTGGGAAATACCTCTTGTGAGTATCGTGGAGGACCATTGCTCAGGAAGTATGAGAGGGCCTACGGAAGGACGGACGGAAGGAAGGAAGGAAGGAAGAAAGAAAACGGCCCACAGCTCCGAGAGTTTTTCCCTCGGAGAGGGTGATAAATCTTTGGGCCTCGTTCGTGTCGTTGCGTAGCCAGGCTTGACGTCTTCACGAGCAGTTAACTGCCGAATGGCCTCGCTGGCGTAACGTTGAACAGCAAATTCCATAAGACGATCGTATCCCGTCTTATCTTATCTTGAGGGGAGAGAAAGGAACGCGCAGAGAATGAGGGGATGAGGACGGAAGGCGGCTGAGGGTCGATGTTTTGCCCATTCCGGGTCATTTGCTCGATAACTGCTCGCATTACGAACCAGTCAAAAATCGGAAGATAGTCCCATGGCAAGCTCCGACCCATTTCTGAAAACCGCCAGTAAAGCGGCTCGCCAAATTTGATTATCAAGCTCGGAAAATGATCAGGTTCGTGATCCGAGACGCCGTTAATCCAGTTTCCGGGCGCCTCGTGGTCTACAGACTGTGCAAATCGTGAAATTTAAAGCATATTGGTAGGAGCTAAAGCCGAGAATTACACAGCGCTGAACGAGGTGGAGGATGAGGGAAGACTAGGGGCGAGGCGATGAGAGGAGCCGGTATCACTCTTGGGGTCTCTGGGCGTAATCAACGCGGCGAAGCGAACCACTTGCAGTCTGCTACCACCTCGAGAGCTGTTAGCTGGAACTCTGTAACGCGTCTCAATCGCCGATCTGGTCCTGGTCTAGGCTTGGCTACCGCACCATCGTCCCCGAAGTGCTCGTTCCCACTGTGTCTACGAGTCAAAGTGAACCGGGCTTCTTAGTCACTGATTGCCAAGGTGCATTGAAGCGAGGTTATGTAACTATGGATGGGGTGTGTCTGCTAACTAGTACCAGCACCTGTTTATCTCTGATCATTCTCTGCGAGACGTCGAGGACTTTGGATGGCGTCTTCAACGAGCTGGATAGCTTATTGCCTGACGTATCCAGCGGACGCTTGATCAACGGTTAGGAGCTGTTAGAAGATGGGACTTTTGTTACTTGATAAAGGGCCTCGTTTCTATTTAGTTTCGTCCTCTCGCCCATCGTGCGCCATCGTTTTTTCTACTCACTACGTTGCCCAACTGGTATATCTTCATTCTGGCTCAAGGACACGCCTTGCTATCTTTACTCTCGGTCATTGTTGTCTTTGGTGCGATCTTTTACCCCTATCACCATCGACATTAAATCGAGGTACCGGACCTAGTAAGCAAAAGTGAAAGAAATTGCAGTCCACGCTTATCAGACACTACGGAAGCATTTGACCAGGCTTTCAGGATTTTCATGGTTACAAAGACACTGGGAAGCATGGGCAAAAGCTTTTGTGAACAGCGCGGTAGAAGGATACATAGTGAATGCAGTCGCAGTAAATTTTCCATCAACGGATAATCAAAGGTCTCAAGAAGATAGGGAAGCGAAGGTACGAGAAGATTCATTTAGTATGTTTCACCGCGCTCTTGGAGCTCACCGTCATCATTATAAATCAAGTTGTAATTACACTTGTACGGTAGCCTTGCTCACACAAGATATGACTCGATAAAATTCAGAGCAACGCTTTTTCATATGCCTATTCGAATTAGAAAAAGACAAAAAAAGATCAGGAATCGCCAGACGGTAGTAAAACATTCTCTACTCAATTTCTCTGTCGTTATTTTCGCACGTTGCTGCGCTTGGGCTGTTTCTAGCTGTACATAACATACTTGTGTAATCTGAAGGCCTCTCGAAATTAACTCAGCACGTTTTACTAAATTCATTACAAATTCCACCAACAAATTCTCAGTAGTCTGGATTGGATACAGCGTCGAGAATTATTTAATGTAATTGATTTTGAGCTGTTAATCTACAAACATTTTCCTCTGATTCTATTGTTTTTAATCTCGAAACTGTCCTAGCTTTTCCGGAAATAGACTTCATGTGATGTCAACGAGCCTGTCACGTCGGCGTGATCATCAGCGATGAGATAGTCGGTTTTACGGGACATTGCGCTACACGTGGAACGCAGTTACCGCAGGTACACCGGCCCTGCCTATATCGCTTACACCGCATCGTATAACCGAAACCATAGTGGTAACTCCGTCGAAGTTTGCAATGAGTTCCCTCGCAAACAATTGTGTAGTGGGTAACAGCCAGGATACCATATGACTGGTATTCGATCAAAACGTGGAAACATACTTTCACCAGCACGATTACCGACCCTGACTCGTAGAATGGGCGTCGAGCGGCCAGCGGGTAACTACGGAAATAAAAACCGTAGGCATTTGCTATTCAAGAGATGTTTCCGGCACGTCTTTAACTCTGATCACGAACCAGTGAAGCTGCGCTAAAAAATCCACGTACCAAGCCTGCACTTTCACACTTTAAACCGAGCCATCAAAGTTCCACCCTGCGCCTCCCGTTAAAGGAGAGAGACCCAAGGACCTCAAGCACCCTCACGCACCACTTTCCCTTGAATTCCCGTGGCGAAATTGTGGCTCGAGCAACATCTCGGACAAACATAGGGCTGAAGGATTGCGACTAGAAATCGATAGATCAGCGATCAGTGTCGATGGGGTCGATAGCTGCAGGTAAAATACTCGGGGCTCAATTTTCACCGAAAGTTTTTACCGAGAGGCGACTATTGCGAGTCATTCGGCGTTATTTACTGCTCGAAAACTGTTTCCAAAGTTGGTATCAACGGTGTCTCGAAAGTTGCAGGGCAATTCGAGCTGAAATATCGTGCCAGCTATACGCTTGTCAGCCGGCTGGTAGGGTTGAGTTATTTCGGAAACTGACCCAGTCGACAAGTTTCGAAGGACGGTTGGTCGTCCAGGACTCCTCGACAACGGAAGGCGGCACACCTTCTTAATTCACATGGTACACTGTACATTCGAAGGACCCATCAGCCGACAGTCCCGGACCAAAAGATGTTTTTATCGACTCTGCGATGCCATTTTTCACATCGGGGTTTCTCCCCTTATCACGCGATCAGGGACCGGACTTCGTGTAAATAAATATTGCGTGCAATAATATCAGTATCATCTTTATTTTCGGGTATGGGTCGACGCCCATAGATGCTGCGGGTACGATTATTAATAACTCGTTCGTCCTGAGGGCTTGGCTCTCTCTCTTTCATCTCACGTCAGAAGGACTGAGTCGGCGTGACCAAGGATATCGTGCGGTCTTATTTGAACCGTGATCTGCTCCGAGTATATGTCACGGGTAAAACACACGGTAGGCATCTTGTTTATTCACGTGCGATGGAGGAGGAAGAAATTCTCTCGGAGAAGGGTACGGATTGCTCCGACTCTAACGGGTTCAATTCAAGTCCGTCCATCTTTCGCTTCTGGGCAAAGCTTTCGTCTTTAATCTCCCGCGATTTCAAACCCGTACGTGACGGTCTCCGTTTCTCCGAGTGAGGAATATGCGCGATCGAACGTGGCCTCACCTTCTTCTCCCTTTCCCACTACCCTTACATCGCTGCCGTCTTCTATGAACGACTTTCTGGACGGCATTATCGGTATTTTCGATGTCCAGTTCTGCAAGGTTGGTCTCTGGGCTAGCCACGGCTATAAGCAGCACACGATATATCGCCTCTGGCCGATCCAAACAGAACTTATAGATGTATAAATCAAACTGCGTACGTTGATAGAAGCAATAAAGAGTTCCGAATGGGAATGGCCGGATCGGTTGCTGCCGGGTGGTTCGGGAAGACTTATATTACACTCAACTCAGCCCCCCACAGCCC
Source organism: Diprion similis (assembly GCF_021155765.1). Classification (NCBI taxonomy): domain Eukaryota; kingdom Metazoa; phylum Arthropoda; class Insecta; order Hymenoptera; family Diprionidae; genus Diprion; species Diprion similis. The sequence continues at coordinate 19,986,300 of NC_060114.1, forward strand.
CCCACCACGGTTATGGGAGAACCAAGACTAAATACATACTCGAGGGGGGCTGCCATGACCGTGCCAAATTAATGGTACCCAAACCCCGTCTGCCCACCTGGTGATATTGGAACCACACCAGTCGAAAATCACCGATAAATAAATTCGCAATGAGTTATCACCTGTTTACGCTGATGGTGGTGAAAAACTTGTAAACAAAGACTGTTCGCTCATTATTTTATCGGTGTAACTTGATATCGACGAAGAACCGAGGAGCGATAAAACCAATCAACGTTCCGTCAAGTATTCACTTGTCCAATCCTCCGCTAGGAGGATTCTGTCAGGGTATAGGGGACTCTCTTGCATTTCCATTCCCGTGAAGGAAACCGCGGCTGCCCATCAATTATTTCATACATACAGGATCCCTCCTCCAGGCAGACCCGGAAACACCCAATTTCCCCATCACCGGGTTCGTCGATGACCCGTGTTCTGAACGGTCGTAAATAAAGGTGGAAGAAGGAAAAAATGATGGGAAAAGTGTTACCACCAGTGAAACGTTTCTCAGAATGTTTGTATTCCAAAAACACTTCGCACATTTTCTCTGAGAGCATCATCCTCGAAGCACATTCATGCATGTCTGAAGGCTCGGGATAACATTCAACTTTCGACGATCATCTTTCCAAACACGTTCAACACGTTCTAGTTCGGGGGGGGGGGGGATGGAAGATAGAGGTATAAGTTGAAAAGACAGCAAACAGCTGCGAGATGGAGTGCCGGAATCCTGGAATAAGTGAAAAATAAATATTCCCACCTTCAAACTACGTCTGCGAAAATTTATCCATCGTTACAAACTGAAAAGATATTGAATAGTCGATTATAATTGATTATGCAGAATGCAAACAATTTGCGTAGAGAAAATCATATATACCGCCTATTTACACTCGACGTTCGACTTGAATTGCATGATGCAACACCCGGAGGCGGATGGACGGTAGCAATAATCCGATTGGTGAGGTGAACGGTATAATTTTCGGATGATTCAACCGACGTTCAAACTGTACGGGCGGTGTTTTGTGACTTGCAAGTTTTGTGATCGGGAAAACGTTTAGTTAGTTTAAACAGATCGTCGGTTGGGGTAAACCGATATCATTGACCGCCGGAGATTGGAGAGAGGGGAAAAAGATGATGGTGGGAGTGATGGAGAAGTGAGATTGGAAGAGGGTAGCGATACGATTCAAAGTTGCAATCACTGTGGTGATCCGCAAATATCGCGGAGGATCGTTCACTCAAATTGAGTATTCCCGAATAAAAAAAAACATATATATGTATGTATAAAAAAAATGGAAAATACCGCAACTCGATCTCTCTGGCATATCCTCGTGAAGCGTCTCCACTATTCAACGATCAAGGGCATATTTTCATTGTTGATATCCTACAAACCCATCCATATCTCTCACCTTATTTCACAAAATGGCACCAACTGCCAATTCTTTGTATCAGACCAAAAGAAGCGTTTAAGACTTTCATCAAAAGATCAAAAAATTGGATACCGTCGATAAGTGACTGACTTCAGGGGTGTGATCGTCCATCGCGCGGGGAACTGATGAGGGAGAAAGTTGAGAGTTGAGGTCGCGCCAAATGTACCTTCGTTAAAATATCAACCGAGAGACACGCACCCCGTTCCCTAAGAACGGCGAGTTTCTTGCTGAGTTGTGTTTCTATAGGTTATAACGCGTATTCTGCACGCCGTGACCCCGTGACCTCGGTAAAGGTCGTGTAACATGTATAATACCGAGCGCCAATACGAAGTCGCGTGTGCGAACTGTGAGTTAAGAGTAAACGTATTATTACGGGTTACCTAGAACACCGCGATGGTATCAGTACCGTGATCAGGTATGTAGTTATTCGTCAGAATCTAATTACTTATCTTTAGATATACTCATACAGAGTTTTACCCCCTAATAACTGTCGGCCCGATAATTATAGTCCTATCCAGTGTGCCTGCCTGCCTACCAAACATTTTTTTTTTTTTTGTTTCCAGCATGATACTTTATTTCTGATTTCAATGCCAAACGGCGAGAAAATTATTACCAGTGTAACTGGACTCGCTATAAATGAACAAATCACCGTTGAACTAGATTACAGCGATGACACGTGTTCATGGATACAAAAATTATGGCGCGTTCAAAATTTATGTAGGTATACAGCCGCAGGGTAGAATCGCCGGAAAGGGAAAAGGAATAAAAAAAAAAGGAGTGACAAGTTCTTACTCCGCTTGCAGAAATCTGTAAATCATCAACGTTAGTCCCGAACGCGTGTGTCTTCATGAATATTAAATTCTCCCTACTACTTTATCATGATCCGTAGATAGGTATTTGCGGTTGTTCACCGTGACGTATTGCTGGAATGCGTCTTGCCGTTAAATACCGTCCGGCTATTATCGAGTCTGTTATTAAACAACCGGTCGATGATGAGATACCCGTATGGCAAGGAAGGGATCGGGGTCGGTGGTGGTGGTCATAACTTGAGACCAATTATCAATTTGTATCGTAGAACGATATTTATTATTATGAGAATAAAAACCAGATGTCTCTCTCGCTCTCTCTCCTTACTCCTCACTTCTCGTCCGCCCCTTCCCACTTCTGTATTGATTGATCTTCGGGAAGACTGTACGGGGCAAGCTTGCCTCAATCGGCTCTTCGCGGTATTGAGACGTAAAATCGATAAGTTTTTGCCCGGGCTACTTAACTCGCTCTCAACGGTGGGCTGCTGCCCCGCAAGGCCATCGACCAGCCCAAGGGGATTCTGAGTGGTCATATTATAGTATAAGGATTAAGTTTATACGGGAGGAGAAGCGGAGACGCGTGGGGCTTAGCTGTCCACGGTACGAAGATATGAAGCAAAAATATTACGTACACTCGCAGCGCGAGGTTCGATGATAATAAATACGACGATAAGATCAAGGTTTCGGTGTAGCCTGCGGTATTCTAAAATCTTTCTACCTATTCGACTTGGAAATTAGTTTCTTTATTTTTATATTAACTCGATTTCTCCGACACAACCCTAACCTCGTGTGCAAGTTGAAGATGGTGAAAAAATGACCTTCATGTTCACAAGCAGTAAATATTTATCGCTGAAAGTTCGCCGTGGGTTGTTTTCATTTATGTTGTTGTTTTCTTTTTCCCTCCTTCCTTCTTAACCTCACAATCCTGATCTGATAAAATATACCGTTTCTAAATTGGCTCAGGCGGAGTTAATCTTGGAAGGGCGTTATCAATTAGGTGCATTACAGATAACAGCTCCGCACCACTCCTGCGCAGAAAGGCGTTTAACATATTTTCAACCTGCGAAACGGTGGGGCTGGGAGGGGGGTAGTTTACATTCGAGATAGTGGCACGTCCCTAGCCTCCGATGTCCAAACCACACGCAAACAGCCGAGCTTTTCGCGTTGCTTGCGCAATTTTCGAAAGATAGTGCGCCCAGATTGTTGCGATAATTAGCAATTAACCTCTGCAGGGGCTGGGGAGCGGAAAGCAAAACAATCGATTTTCATTCGGAGCCGTAGGGTGAGCGGCCTCATCGTTTATTCCCAAATTATTGGTGGCCGTCGCGAAACCGTTTGGTCAGAATCGAGAGACGTTCGTATCTGCTGCTAGGCACATGCCTCCTCGTATCTTCCTGTAGGATGTTGGTAGTGGGATAAGATACGACGAAAAACGAAGCGGGGAACAGTGGTTAACCTCGGTTAGGCGGGGACCACTGACCGGCCGTACGTCCGTCCGGCGAAGCGGGCCGAGAGCAAGCGAGCAGGCGAGGAGGGCAGTAAATATATTCTTATCTATCCGCCAAAAAGTTCAGCCAAGCCGCTAATTAAAGGTATAACCTTATCCCATGCGCCAGGGACTCCCAGTGTTGTAACGGCGTGCCGAGGTGGGAGAAGCCACCAGTATACAGTGTGTAGCAACGAAGGTTCAACTGACTTTCGCCGATTTATGGTGGAGAAAACAGCGGCAAAACGATGGCGTGCATTCAGGATATCAGGATTTCTCAAGGGCTTCGACGTGGAGGTCGATTGACTTTAGGCGTCTCCAACATCACTGTCATGTCTCGGAAGATGTTCTACATAAATCGTGATACAAGGTTTATCCGATAGACTGCAAATTCGAGATGTGTTCCCCGATATTTCAGAATGGTTAGTTACTCTTCTAGTAGCTAAGCTAGACTAAGTAGTCTTGTGAAGCCTCTCGAAGTCACCGATCATCATTTGGTATCATTTGTTCCAAGCTATGTATTGAAATAACTGTGTTACACTATAATGATGCACTTTGAGTAGAGTTCCGATCTCAAGCTTAGACTTCGGGTTTGCGGTGGTTGATCCCTGCCACATTGTGGAATCGACTTCCTAGTGGACTATTGACGATAAATTTCTTTGGTATTTTCTTTTCTGAAGATGAGCAGAACGGGTATATACCTGCCTGCATCTAGAAGCGCGCGCGGTAGCTTATTATTGACCGTAACCGTGACGGTTATATTGAACGAGGTAAAGCAAAGGCCGTGGCTGAGCTGAGGAAAGGAGGGACCTGCTACTACTTTGCATTAGGCGTAACACACGGACGTCATGACGAACGGCTCTCTAACACGCGCGGCTTGTACCACGTGACCCAGGACGCCTCCCATTTTTAATCCATCAATTCTAGTTTCTGTTTTTTCCCATTTCCATTTTTCTCTATCGTGTGGCCTGGCTGCACAATGATTTGTCGATCATTCCACGTACGATAACTCCACCCACATTCATTGGCTCAGCTAGGATCTCATGAGTAAGATTGATTTTTACGGTATCCCCTAAGCATCAATTACCCAGAAGCTCACACAGAGAACATTTGATTTCTTGTGTATTGGAATGCTGTGCTGGATTATCCTTAGGAGTGACGAAAGAGCCTGTAATCATGGAGCTTCGTTCACCTTTTCCCTTTTCACTCAAGTTTCGCCGGAGGTTACAAACGTGGGACTTGTATTGTCCGGCAATGAAGAGTATGTAATGCACGCTGTCCGCCCAGCCGATAAGTAGCCAAGAGACCGTAAACTCCTCGGAGAATCGCTTGGAAGGAGAGTCGAGATGTCCATGAAGAATCATTAAGAGGATCTGAGGAATGTGCCGGCTAAGGTTGGAGCGTTAAATATTGGGAAAGTCCGTGCTCGGTTAATCCGGATGGGCGAGTGATGAAGAAGGCTGTGAGAACTTTTCCAACCCAACCGTACTGGCCTGGCGAATGCAATCAAATCCTGCAACATTTGACATGCGTGATTTTGGACGAGTTAAGTTACAGATGATGGAGTTTGGTGATCCTGTAGGCATTCACTGTCAGATCCTTTCGAATGGGCGAAACAAGACGGATAATATATGCCTTGAGCGTGACATTTTTCGGAGTCCCTCTCACATGCTAAGTTTGAGTTATGTGCTTTGGTCGGACGTGCATCTCCAAATTCTTGTTTAATTTAATAGGGAGGACCCATGTATCTAGGCAAATGTTGTTAAAGAACGCGAGTCAGGACCACCACGATATGTCCCCAGCTTGTCTATGATTCTGTACGAGGTCTCGTGCCCGGTGAAAGTTAGCAAAAGGGTTTTTATCCTGTAGCGGTATCTTGGCGTGTCCAGAACCTGTGAGATGCCAAGATCGTTATTCTGCCTGTTCTTCACGTCTCATTTCCTGTCCAACGATCCTGCAATATGCTTTCATTAGTCGCCAGGTGGTTAAGATGTAAAAAATTGGAAGAATCGTAAATACCACCGGTGAATGCAACCGTTGAAAATTCTCCTGTCAATTTTACGTCACAGTCATACTCTATCTTTTCTCGCATTTTTGTTTCTCCCATGAATATTCCATTTGAAAAAGTACGCCTCTGTCTGGTCAAGCCATAGGCAGGCCAGACCATGCCAGCGCCATTATCCTGAGCCGTTTCACACCGGGTAATGAAACTTTAACGAAGACTGACTGACGCTAGAAATTGGTATTTCATTGGACTGAAGTGAGGGTTCGGTCCGGCAGGTAGAGCTAACTTACTTTACTGACGGACATGCGCTAAATAGTCGCTGGCGAAGCTTGACGTGGTGCGCAGAGATCGAGAGAGGAACTGCATTAGCCGTCACTCGACTTTTTCCTTCTCTGACTTCATCCGACTGCAGTTAGCCGGTTCGTAGTGTCGGGGTAAGGCTGAGGGCACCGAGAACGCTATTTGAAAACTTGACAATCAAGTGGCGTAATTTCATGAGCAGATAAAGTGGCTGATCACTCATAGTCCGTTCTGGTCGATAAGAGCTCTCCGAAAACTGGACAGTAGTTTGGCAAAGTGAATTTCCTGATTCGGTTCGCTTATTCTCAGCTTTGAGCCGGCCCCTCGCTATTTCATTAAAGCATTTATGAACTTTGTGCCTGGAGGGAGCAAAGGGATGAAGGACAGCGTCCGGAACGGTTGGATTCCGCAGGATTGCCTGCACGTACGAAAGGGCCGCCGGTATCATGTCACTCTTAATTCGGTTAGCTGCATCTCGGTGTCTTTTCTCTCCCTCATTCCTTCGGGGGAGCTCCTCTGGGGCGGTAACGAAGTGAGGAACCGATTGCCTTCTATCGTAACTCCGAGAAATCAATGCGATCCCCCGAACGAACCTGAAGAATGGGGATAAAACAACCTGGCTCTGTCCAGCATGGACGTTGGAGGTAAAATCCTGGTACTGGCTGGTACATGACGATCAAGAGTCGTGGAGAGAAAGTGGAAGCGTGCAACGGTGCTGCAGGCGGGTCGCTCCGCCATGTCCGGCTCTTGGCTGCGGCTATTAGTCACCAACCCTCTTGCCTTCGCCACGGTACACCGCTTGCTGCAATCACTACCTACCTCAGTCGACCACCTCCATTCTTGCCAACCCAGCAGCACTACCACCATTGCCTTCTTATCTCACTCGTTCTCGCTCTACCCCTTTGCGGTTCTATTACTACGACACACTGTGCGCTCCACTATCTGATCCTACTTTGTCTTACGGCACCTTTCATCGTCTAGCCTAGAGCGAGTCGGACCGTCCAGAAATTCGAATCGAACAGAGTTTTCAAAATATTTCCAAAAGAGGTAGCCTTACCGTCAAATCCGTTCGGTGACGTATCGTCTTTGTTATAGACGTTGTGCTGAGCATATTCACTCGAGAAGTTGCTGGCGAGACAATGGAAGGTCGACTGTAATGGTGGTGGTGGTGGTGTGCGAGGAGCGGAGCGTTGGATAGAAACTGGCGACGTGGTTTTAAAACTATTCTTATTCACGGAGTACTGCAGCCTTACCCCGTTTTCTTATTGCGGAAGCATCTTGCGAGAACTTTGCCTTCCTTCCGGGTCCCAGAGCAGCTGCAGAAGTCGAGGCGAAGGCATTGTAACGGTATGTGTAGGGGGGGGAATCTAGAACTGGAGCGAATTGTAGAAGATGGGAATTATGTTTTACCGGAAAAAGTAGAAGAAAAAAATAATGCCGGAGTACCCATCGCACTGCGGATGCATCGATCGTGTTGAGAGACTTTCGTGTCACATCTTTGAACGAAAGAGAGAGGACTTAGTCACAGATAGCGATATCTAACTTTATGAGACTTTCTTTAAATAAAGGGAATATGGGAGAAATGTGCCATTCGTCATTCTAGCGGCGAGGATGGGACAAAGGCTCGACGTTTCTTTTTCTAGTGTACTTGAATGGCTTCGAGATCAAGAAGAAGTCGACACGGCGAGGTAATATCCTACGCGCAATATTCTTTGATATAGTCGGGGGACTTTTACCATGGAGTTTCTCATCTCAAGCTCACACCGTGAAGCTTACGTATTCACTCTTGTCCATCACACGCTCTTCTCCCTCTCATATACATATACTGTTCTAAAAGCGCGCTATGAAGTGCGGAAGTAAAAATATTATATTCGCTAGAACACGAGACGGCGTTGCATAGTAGGGTGTAACCATGCCATAGCGACTGTCACTTGCACAGAACTCGAGGTGCACCCCGTTGCGACAATATCCAGAGCTCTCTCGCCACTCTGTGAACGGAAATTTCAAATCTCCCTCTCGCTCTGACACACCAACTTTGCCCCTTCCTTCCACGTCGTGTCATTTCATCCGAGGATCGTCGGTCGTAGATTTCGTTGGGGCCTTGAATTTCTTTTCTCTCACTCCCCGCATTATTGTCTCTTCCCACATACTGCGATCCTTCTGACTACTGTGTCTAGATATCTTTCCCTCTTGGCATTTGGCTGGTTCGCAATATTGCGGTCTGATGACTGGAAACTCCAAAGTTACGCACCTCTTGACTCCCCGCATATTGATCGGGGCTTAATTAGTCGGCTGCTGCGTCAATCTCAGGTCTGGTAGACGTTTGACGAGTTTTGAACGGCGGTATTAGAGAGACTAAGTCATAGACAGTACGAAACCTGAATACCTGGACAAGTTGTGGAATGGGAAACACAGACGCGATGAAACAAGTGAGGAGAGTGTGAGACGAATAAATATCCTTCGTGGAGGTGACGTGAGTTATTGGCACGAAAAAAGCAAACGACTCGGTTTGAAAAATACAGCGTTTAAGCTCGCGGTTACCAAGCTGAGGGGCTCGGGTACCTTTGATTCGGAGAAATTGCCCCTTTTACAGGTTCATCGAACGATCGCTGAGCCAAGGCACAGCCAGCCTGGATCGAACGAGGGCCACGGGATCCTCGATAGAAGAAGTTCTTGTGTTCAACGGACAGAGGGGGAGTGAGTGGCAAGGTTCGGATTGGGACATTTAGCTCCATTAATCACATTATCCAAGTCATGGGTTTTGTCGTTGGCACAGCACGACGTTCAACTCCAAGGAGCTCAGAAAATGGACCTGCAAGGATGTGCTAGTTGTTCTCGAGTGCTTTTCCTTTTACGCTACCGGTTCAAAGAAATGTTTCGCGTTTTTGCTCCCTTTCTCTATACCGATCCTATGATCAGAGTTGGGTTGTATATTTCGCCCTGCTTTACCGAACGCCAAATTTCATAACACAATACCCAAGAACTAGCAGTTGATAGGGTGGAATAATCGCGACAGGATCAACTCATACGAGTGGTTCAGACTCGTTGCTAGATTTGGGCTACGAAATTACACCCAGTTCCCAGAGTCCAGCGACATTATTACCAACTTGGCACGGAGTTTCGATGATATATGTACGTGGCTTTAAGTTCCTCAGACTTCCAGGATGTAGTAGCGATGAAACAGTACCTCATTCTGGGCTCGCGACGGAACCAAAAAGATACTGCACCATCCTGTGATTCTGTGATTATGGCGACGCTTTCTCGCCAGCATCCATCAACATCTTCGGAAAAGATGCACTGAGGTACTCGTACCTCAGCTGTCGAGCTGTGTCGCTTGGACGGAATAAAGACACTGCGCACACACAGGTGTGTGGCAGGTGTGAAAGGATAATCCGGCTACATCGCTAAGCAGGAAAAAATGACGCTGATAGTAATTCCAGTTTACACGTTTCACTTCGGGATAGCATCACGATTTTTAAGCTTCATTAAGACTTGAAAGTAATCTAAGCTTATATTTGGTCCTCTACTCCGTGGTAACACATCGATGTGAATTGGAATTTTTTCAGTCTTAACAATACCTGAGCAGTTGATGAGTTACAAATTTTAAAACAGTGTGGCAGAAGTGCCATGAAAAAAATTTTCGATTAGCACAATTCTGTCGTTAAAACGTGTGGGTTTCTTCTTCGCCACTCTCTCGTAGTGACGACCTTCGGGATCAACACAAGACGAATCCTAGAATGCCCGTGGGTGTAAATCCGTATCTGAGATTAAGTTCAAGTCCTGAGTTGTATAAATTGAGATCATTCGCTCTGGCAGGAGTTCCGAAGACCGCAGTGTCAGGGATCCACTTTGTTTTCGTTAATTTTTTGCTCCGTAAGTATAGTTTGCTCATGGTGAGTATCTCGCTTCAGGGGGCACCAGAAAATTGCAGCGTTTCCCGCACGTATTTGACGTTTGTCAGGCACTAAAACGCAAATCTTTGCTGGTTCTCTTCAGCCTAAGCCTTCCAGCGAGTCTTTTTTCACCCCTGAAAGTACGGAAAAAATCTCTCCTCAGTAGCTGCCGCTTTAGACAAATTTACACCGATCTCGGATAACTCCTGCACAAACGGCCAAAGCGTGCACTGCGAAACCCTCATTCCAGAAAACACACCAAATGCTACTTTTTCGACAGTGATATTTTTTCACCAGCGCAATCTTTCCACCTCGCAATTCTTATACCACTTCCATCAGTTTTATTCATACGCCAATAGAGGTACTTTCCTTAGCAAAAGCCTGGGTCACCGTCAACCTTCTAATTGATTACTAATCAGCGTAAATGTTGAGACACTTTGGATAAGTTTTCATACAATTTTTCTCAATTCACCTCGGATTATTTAAAAGTCTCCGCAGTAATCTGGGCATTGAAAAATTACTAAGAACTTCAGCTGCGCCAGATTTTTTCTTCCGTACAACGATCATCTCATTCGAGATACAATATCAGCCATTCGTTCATGAGACCAAATTTACCGTTACATTATGGCGAGCCAATTCTAAGATGCGGAATAAAAAGTTTTACATCCACCTCTGACGTTGCCTGATTCCGATCGGTTCTGCAATCGAATCAAGTACCTCATACGACGAGGCTTTAGGTGTGCAAAAAGGTGCTGTATCGACGACACGGCACTTGGTCCGTTGAAAACAATGGGCATTGTTTGGCAACGATTCGATAAATAAACGAGGACTGATTATGTTATAGCTCGGAGTTTGTATAACGACCGGACAGACGGACGTATTGGGTACTAACTAGGTACAGCGCTCATGTCCCACCCTCCGACGAACTTGAACGGAACACCTTTTCCCGACCCCTTTAACTCTCTTCACTTACTTTTTTGCGGACATCATCTTGTCCTGGCCACTCCATTGTTATTTGCTCGGAAGTGCCGCGTTTACGCTTCATTCAAATGCGCCGGGTTGGGTTGGTCTCGTTTCTTTCTCGTGTTATAATAAATTCAGGGAAAAAATATTTGCACTACTTCTCTCTACCTCGCGGGCAAGCAAATTGTAGGAAAATATATAGAGCACGAGTACTTACCGTCATCCTGTTCTCCGCATTCTTCAACCCAATCTGCACCAACGCAAAAGTACGATTCATCTTCCGGGTGGTTGTTACCTCTAGTTTGTGTTGGTGCTAGTTTTTATCTTGCTCAAAATTCACGACTGTAAATGTACCCAGAGCGACGTCGCGTGTCCAGGGCCGCTTTTAATAAAGTGTCCCCCCGTGATAGCGGTCCAAACAATATCCAGTCGTCATGACCACTCAGACAACTGTTGGACACCGGAAGCCAGTCTCTGTCGTTCTACAAAATTGTCCGAAAGTTTGACAAACAAATTTCCAACCGTTGATACCGTGATTCGTCCTTCCCCGTTTCCGGCGGGTCAGCATTCACATCAACCTGAAATGGCCCACATTATGGAAATAACCAAGGATTGGTCAAGAGGGAGGAAACTGTTCGCAGTCTGTTTGCCATCAGCTATGAATGAGGGAAAATGGAGCCGGGAATAACTTGTGGAACACCCGGTGGATCGGAGTCTTGAAAACAAGTGGTTAGAAAATCGATATCGGTTAATCGACAAGCTGTTACTTCTCGGGCAGCACCGTCGCACGCTGCTGCAGGTCTGAGATTGTTTCGATCCATTACTGCTGCGGTGAGTCGAACCGCGGGCAAATAGAAAACTGGGATCAGGGTAGGTGAGTGAGTACATTGCTAGTAGAGCGTCGGTGGTGGCGGCGGGGGGCGACATATGTAAATCGTTTGAAATTAATTTAGCAGAAGTTTCATCCCATGGAGCTGCTCGGTGCAGCGTGACTCGACCGACGCGAATGATTGAACCGTAGGAGAAAAATAAACCAGCGATAACGTTCGTCCATTCGCTCTGGTTCCTAACCGTCCAGAACGTTTTCCATTTCCGGCTAAAATTGCAAGGTAAAACGAGTAGTTGTTCACAGTTAACAGCATATTCCATGACGATGCTGACGACGTTTAGCGAGTTGATATATCTGGTTTCAGCGAGATCGTGAACGTCTGAGGAAACTTATACATCTATGACGAATGAAAGAAGAGAGAAGAACAAACGGTGATCTTTGAAAAAATAAAGCGCAGGTGAATTCAGCTTATAGCTTGCGGGTTTGTTTCCGCGTGTGAGTGAGTGCCTGTAACAAGTCTCTGTGGAAGACAACAACACCGGCGGCGGGTTGCGTATGTCTTATTGTTTATCGTTTATCGTTTCCGTATGGTATCTCTTCCCATCTTCGATGCCCTGGGAGAACAAGCGGCATCTAAACAACCCAACCAAGACGCGAAGGTATTTTCTTCTAACAACCACCTTACCTCGCGTACGGTCGCCATCTCCTCGTCCTCTCCATTCCATACCACGATTCTCTTCCTCTCCTGGCATGGCATGACCTCAGTCTGCACACCGGCTCTTACCAAAGAGATGGAAACTCACCTGCGAAGGTATTTCGGAGATGCATCCACCTTAGGTATGACTCTGAGACCCGAAGCATGGTAGCAATCAGGAAGAAGAAGAAGAAGAAAAAGAAGAAGAAGAAGGATGTTAGAGAAGTGAGGCATGATGGGGAAAAATTTGAGAAACAGTTAATACAAATCTAGGTAACATGTACTGTGATGGGATTGCGAGGAATGATCAGGGACGAGTGCATGGTAATGCTGGCAAGAGAAATAGGAAGAAGAAAAAGGAGAAGAGGAAGAGTCGAGTTGAGAGCCGGTATTTTGGCGAGATACGTCGGTGCCTGCATCCAACAGAGGATCGCAGCATCCCATCGCAAGACGTAGGTCGGAACAGGTTTACCGCATCCTTATACAGATAGTGAAGTGTGGTGGCTTTAGCGTGCTATGTGCCACGGGATCGGGTCATCAGGGGGAGAGGATGGGAGTAAAATACGGGGCGCGGTGTGGTGAGGTGAGGTGAGGTGAGGTGAGGTGAGGTGAAACCTCTCAACACGCACCTCCACAAACGCAACTAGACGCACAATGCGCCCGGTATAACGCTGAGCAGCACTGCGGGGGCCCTAACACAGACATGCGTCTGTCTTTACTTCTCGTTCCCCGTCACTTTTCCTTTTTTTTCACCTCTTAGTTTTGCTCATCTCAGGAGGCATATTTTTATCTACAGTTTATACACACGTGCACAACACTATTGCGTCTTCTCACTGTATGGATGCTAAAAGTTCTATCGCAGAATGTTGGAAAGACTATGGGACCAAAATCAGCGTCTTGGACCATCTGGATGACTCCAATTATTTTCGATATACGTTCCTCATCATCAAAGTTCCACACGCGTATGCCACAAGCAGTATAAACACTCATTTTGGATGCTAGAAGTTCAAGTATTTAATGTCCGAAGACCTTTGGGATCAAAAATCAATATCTTGGACTATCCTGATTACTTCGAGCCTCCGAAAACTATATTCTTATCTTCTTATAGATATCGAACAAACATCACTTCAATTTCTGATACTTTGATGACCGAAGACGTAATCAATCATCTTTCTCAGTCATCAAGTATGGCGATCCATTTCACTTGGACACGTGTACACGGGTTGTGAACCTTGTGCTTCGGACAACTGCAGTATGCATGCATTATTCACTGCAACGATTTATGCAGACCTTAAGTACTCCGGTAGTAGAATGTTCGAGTAGTGAAAGAGTGGAGCCTCGATACATACGTTGTACAGATCTGCATATAGGCATGCACAGATGTACGCCTGCCTTGGTGCAGACGCGTGACATGCATGAGGAGGAGGAAGCGATGGTGAGGATATTAAAAACTCTAATGTCTAGAGGCTAATTGTGAATTCCGAGCGCAAAATACGCGAACGTATTCGTTGGCAGGTAGCTGAATAAGGGGGGTGGACAAAAAGTTTCAAGCAACGGCAACTGGATGAGTAACCAGATTAGTTACACTGCAGGTTCGCGTTATAAGGATGCAGCGTGGCGCAGGAGCGCCGGGGCTCTCAATCTTGGTCTGACACTTGAATCCTCTTCAATTCGATGTAGTGATAAATTTGCCCAACTTATCGTAAAGTGAATTTCAAACGAGTCACCTCAGGGCCGTGGTTAGTCCGCGAGTAACGCCGAGGCTGTAACCGTCGATTCGGGTCTTCAGCCGTAAGTAAAAACGTGTTTCGCGCATTAGTCGAATTAATTAGATGCTAATTATGATCGGGCGGTGGCCTCGTCCCGCATACTGATACGTTGAGCCAATACCCGATACACATCCTGCAGCATCTTATTAATTTCATTACGACTTTCGCAGAGTTTTGCTGCTCCCCGTCTGGTTTATGGTAATCCGGTACCTCTTAGCACGCGAACCCGTACCGGCAGATGAAGAAATTTTAGGCGAGGACTCTGCGGTGACTCAACCTCTCCCGTATTCCCGGGCTGCTGGCTCTTTTCCTCTCTCTCTCTCTCTCTCTCTCTCTCTTCGCAAAAACTAATTATAACGTCTACAAGTCAGCGGCAGCACTGCACAACCGGGAGGAAATTCTCCGCTCGGTTTTATAGCCTGTTAATTAAGGGTGTCCACACGAATGAAACTCTGGATATATTCACCAAGAGACTGACTGATACAATTTATCCGGCTGCAGGATGCTTTGCTCACTTCCGTTACAAAATTTACTTTCAAATTTCTCGACTCTAGGTATATACTCATATATTAAACGGATCCGAATAATCTTCAGGACATCAAAGGAGCCCCGTGTTATACAGGAAAAACGACTTCTCTTTGACCAGAGACACGACGTTTCAATAGCAGTCGTTGGGACCCAGACGTTCGGCAGTTTCGGTGCACCTAATCTTTATAGGCTCGGCAGGAAGCTTTTGAATTGACAGAATTCAATTAACAGGTGCCTGATTATCAAAACGTGACATTTTTATGTGCGAATAAAACGGCGGCATGCTTGGGTTGTTACTACCACAGGATACGTCAGTCGCACGTTTGGGGCTTAATTGAAATCAGTTGGGGCGCTATTCTTTGACTAATTGCTGATTACGCGAAGGTAACCTCATTTCATCCTCGCTCCACCGTCTTCTCAAAAACCTCGCGTTTGGTCGGGACAGCTGAAACCCTTGGATTTGATTGGCGATCGTTATTACATGTATTTGCTCAAATACGTCCAAAGCGAATTCGTGGAATCCTTGTTTTTCTATTGTTACATAAACGGGTCTCAACTGCGCGATTCGCCAAGGGAGTACGACAATTGTGTTCACCAATCTCATGGCGATGAGTAAAAGGCCTCAAATCGATGTGGGCTGAGTTTCTATCCTTGTACGTATTATTCATCAGTTGTTAACTGGACGCGGTGGAAGAGCCAGCACAGCTTTCGAGAGCCAGAGCATCCGGAGCACGACTATCGTCATGGTGACCTTCGCCATCTGTTGCTTCAGTTTTTCCAACTCGTGAGTAAGGGAAAACGATCACGAACCGTTAGCCTTAAAGTTTTCGATCCAGTTTGCTGAAATTTCCTCGATTATTTGTCAAAAAAAGTAATCACGTTTATCGGCAGACATTGAATGCTAGTTTTCTCCCGTCATTCACCGCTGCCAGTTTCCGAGATTTCAACTATCGAAATTACTACTCGGGTAAAGGTCATTGTTGAATCGAAACGATTTTACGTTTCAATCAAACCGGGTTTAGCTCTACGGTTTATGTGCTTCGATCATGCTCTCTCTCTCTCTATTCGTTCAATAGTACAGCAAAACAAGCAAATCAGTATTCCATTCAATTCAAGAATACATTCGAGCAATTTCCTGCGAAAAGCGTAGAAATTTTCGTTCGTCAATTATTTAATTAATAGATTAAACGAAATTTCGTGTCATGCGAATGCTACCAAAACCGGAATTTAAAATTTCTTGAAAAGTTTTCTCGTACTTTCTGAACAAGATGAAAAAAAAAACAAACAAACACCTGCAAGTTTAATTAAACAATAAAACTCCTCAGTCAACCGTAAAGGTATTAAGATAAGGGTATAAATTTATCGCTTACTGGATCTTAACTGTTTGGGGGTTAAAGCCGAGGGTGGTAACGCCATAACGAGGATGAAAACTGTGCTTTATTTTTAACAACAGTATGCTGAAACTGTCTGAGTTCAAAGTACCGCTCTTGGGTGTATTACGGACTGTGAAGCCGGCGCAAATTAAAGAGACAGCGAAAGAGACCAAGCAGCTTGGAAGCGATAAAACCACCTTCGAACTCCTTGGGTCAAAAAATTTGGAAGTTGAATCGGCGGCTGAGGCTTACGAGTTGCTTTCGGGAGGTCAAAACTCTGCCCAAAATATAGCTGACATCCATGGCATGCCATCGCCGGTTGTTCAGCACTGGGTTGACATGGAGCTCTAAGAAAAAGTTATCGAAAGGATCAAGATCAGGATCATACGCACAAAGATCACGGAGCACAGGAACGATCACGTTGTAGGACTAATTAGAAGAAAATTGTAGTGAAAAACATGTAGTTTCAATAAAGGTTTGATTGAATTGCACGGCTCTAAGCGAGTAATTGATCCTAAATTCCTTGGATCAAAGATCAAAGATGGTGTGGCGGAGAGGGAAAAAATTTTCGGGTAGATCTTCGGAGGAAATCGAATATTTTTCACCCCTCGGTGTCTCGCCCAGGTCGCAGTCAACACTTCGAGCGGAACACCGAGCGCCGCTGGATCTCTTATCAAGGTATCAAATTGCCCTTCCGCGCTTTAACCCGACGACGTGCTGCAAGGCTAAATGATGCGTGAAGATAACACCCGGAGCCCGACGTCGAAAGAGTGACCCAGAAATTTCCCCTCCACCTGCCTCCGCTGTCTTAGATCGAAGTGGATTCTCGTGTTGAGCCGTGAATTTTCTAATCCCTTTTCATCCCCGCTAGCTAGCGTATTGATCCCCTTATCCACCATCCATCGATGTCCTGTATTTCAACCTCGTTTCCTCTCGCCAAAGATAATCTGTGTCTCAGGATACTGTGTTATTAATTTTAAAACTTTTTTACAACCACCAGTCGAGCTGGATAACAGAAAATTTCTGAATGATGTTGTGATAATGTTTTAGAAAGTGAAAATAATTCGACGTTGGTGCAACAATAAATTGATTTCACCGCCTTTTCATAAAACCGACGAAATCGTCGTATAAATAGCTTCTTCTCGAACCAAATTTCCTTGTAATTACCGGAGGTAACTCGTGCTTCGTGAAATCGTCTCACGTGTCACGTTTCTTCAAGTTTTCTATGTTTATTTGATTATATTGTTTGAACAAATGATCTAATCAGCAATCCAGTGATTGGTTCTTATTCTAGGATAGTTGATGAGATTTCATGAAATTTGCAGAATTGCTTAGAGCACTTTAACCACTTTTGAAAGCGCCAGGCATGAGCGCCCCCCCTCCCTCCCCCACCCCTTACCATTTAAGGGTTTAAACTGTTACTGTGGCGATACCCATTCAACTAGAATTTTCTGGTAACTACCAGGAATGAAATTTTTCACAGTTTAAGTTTTTTGTTTTTTAAATTTCAAGGTCCATTTCGAACAAGCATCGAAGTAAGAAATAAGAGAAGATAAAAATTGCGTCAACTTGATGTACCGATTGAAACGACGCAAGACTGCGTATAAGTGAGAGGGGGAAGAAAAGATGGTGTCTAGATATATACCTACCTATGTATATATATCAGCTGGAGAATCGTAGGTGATATAAAATTCGTGCGAGGTCCGTGAAGAAGAGGCGGGTATTTGAGGAGTTGGCCAGACATCGTGACCCGATCCCAACTGAAAGGATAGAATTTCAAGCGAAATAAATTGCCCGACTATCTCGACCGAGCCTCGGCTGATCCACGAATGGCGCTGACAGTCTTATTCCAGAATATGTCCAGTGAAATAAAACGGCAAGGATACGGTATAGTATATGTCAGGGTCATTCGAACGGTAACGGCTCCGAGGAGGGCAGCGGCGAATTTGAGAATCAGGACATGACTCGTCCCGGCGGACGAGGCCGTCCGGCAAATGGGGATTCCCATAATTTCGGGAGGGATCCTCCCTGGATATTAGACCCGTCCAATCTATAAAAATACTGCATCCGTCGAAGCCCGATAGAATATGATATACAGCCGCGCCGCCGGTAGGTGATATGTGAAGAAGAAAAAAAAATATGGAGTGCGGATCCCGGAACGATTCGACTGTCAGGACCACTCTCGATGTTTTTGTTTCACAGCCAATCGCCTCCTTCCTTTCCCATTCATATTACCCACGTAACCGAGATCCCTAAATTTGTTTTCATTTCATACTCTTTAACGAGCTTCGATCGGACATGAATTCAGGCATCACCCTGCAGACGGGCGGCGGACGTAAATTGAGGTTCAAAAATTGACAATGAAGGCAATTATGGCTACTCAAGAACCATCAGCATTCATCTTTTAACAAAGCTGAGCGGCAGAGTCGGGAATTAGATTTTCATGGTTATTTCGTGTAATTCTAAAAGCTGAACCGTTCCTTTCAAATAAAATTATTAAAATCTCGGGGCCCCCCGGTCCAAAGAAGCTTACCACCGGCTTACTGGAAATCACATTTTCTCCCCGCTGTATATACATATGTAAATACGTATGTATACGTGCATAATACGTGTATTATTATCATTGTCCTCTGCGTCGTTATTATTACTATTTTTATTATCATCGACGGTAAGCGGGCTTCCGCATTGTCGTTATTCCCTCGATGTTCGGCTTTCCTACTTGGCTGCAAGAACGGCAGCGTCGAAGACCCAAGTTCTGCGATACAACCTTTTATAAATCATTCAAACCGAATTGCAGGGTGCGGACTGAAACTGACGGGAAAAACACTAGGGATTAAAAAATCCGGAGGTTGACCAGTGGACGAATCGCCGTATAGACAGACGATTTCGGGAACGTATTGGGGGCGATCAACCCCGCCCCCTGCCGTCCCCTGGCATTAGCGGTGCTACTCGGAACCCAATTAACCTGGGTAGCTGGGGGTCGAGTCTCAATGTCATTTTATCAGGACCGTAGTCACCCGCCGAGAGGGGCACGCAGGTACGTTTGGGGGACAAAAAAATCACTACTAGCCGGGCTTCGGGTTTCAAGGCACGTATCCGAATCACGAGAAAACGCTCGGCTGAAAGGGGTCGGGTCTACAGGTGAGCTTCAACGCGTTAGGCTACCCACCACTCAGCCCACTGTCCGTCTGATCGGTCCGTTGGACGGTCCAGCTGGACTTTCTTACGTGATCGACCGATGCGCAGGGTTGCGGGTACATATGGGCACCTATACGGAGGCGAGAAATCTGGAGCTCGATAAAAAAGCTCAGACGTTTTCACCTGTGGTAAGAGGGGTAGAAATGGAACGAAGGACCAGAGGTCAAAGGGTGTTGTTATTATTTCGAGGGTGTATCCATGCCGTTGAGGGGATATCAAGGACGGCAAAGATTCCGTGAAAGTATACAGAAGACGTACCGAAACACGGTTGACACAATGCCGAAGTCTGCCGACAATGGGTGATCCATGGACAAGGTTGTTTGGACAGCGGCAAGCTCAGTGGCGAGGCTGTTACACGAAACACAAAGAGCTGATACCTGGGTTGGTTCGTTGTCTGGATGGCGTCTGTTTCACGCTCGTAGAAAAACGAAAAGCAATAATCTCCGTGCCGTTTCTCTCCTGGTGATACTCACAGACCCGCTTTTATCATCCGGAAAACTCCTTCTCTTTTTCCCTCTTTTATTTACTCTCTCCGCAGCTCTTTCCTTCTACTTCGTTCGACGATTTTACTGCCCTATACTAGGTACTACTGTCTAAGATAGAAAAATAAATGATTTCACCGTTGGAAAAATAACCCGGTGCAGAGAGAGGGTGGCTCGTAGCTCCTTGCCGTCTAACTCCCTCCCTGACTCGAGCATCCTCAGCGTTTAGTAGCCACCAAGGAAGAAAATGTATTTTCTCGATAGGCTTCTGTTTCTCACGGAGGCCAATGCCGGCTCCACTCACCTACTTCTACGATCCTTGCCACCCCAAGAATGGACAAGTAGGGAAAACAGAAGGTGCGAATCACTTTGCGGTTTGCTCATGCTCCACAGACATTCGTCTTATGTTAATTGAACTCTCACAACTGCATAGTTTCAATATGAACTCGTGTCCATCCAACACCATCTGATGTCGATCTGATACTTTATATGATGTCAATATCAAATTGTCGAAGTCAATCTAACACTGTTTCGTGTCAGTCCAATACACTGTGCGTTGTAAGACCAAAACTACTTGATGCAAACGCAACAACTATCTGATGTCAATCCAAAACTAAGTGATATTGAATTTCTAAAATGCCTATAAAAATTGATCCATGGTAACCTACACCGGTTAATTTTAGTCAAGTTTAGCACGGAAATGTCTTACAATGTGCTCAATAAAAATTTCAGCAAATCCTCAAACTGATATCCTGAATTAATCGTTTTCACGTGTTTGTGTTTCAGGTGAGTAAATCCAGCCATTCCTTACATCCACCTTCTGAAGAGGCCTTCGGCGGTATAGGTAATCCATTAGACATCGATTTCACTTTACTATCACTGTCTTCAGGAACGCTCTGCAACAACATTGCTTGACAAAGTGCACTTACTTATAACCCCATTAACCGTTGCACTTAATGTCCCATATGTGGCTTCACATGATGGACATATTGGTCGAAGCTCCCACCGGAAGTATCTACGTTGGCTCGATTGCTCTGCAGTTACGTTATGAATTCCAATCGATCTTTCTTCGGTTCATCCTGCAGTACTTCTTCGACACGAACTTGATCTTTTTGAGCGGGATGTTTTGGGGAAGATTCGAGGAACGCTTAGCATCCTTCAGGCTGTGGCAGTTTCATCACTCCTGCCGACCTGCAGAACCCTATTGCAGAGCAAATGGCCTTTCCGCGGTGTGGAAATTACGCCTAATGAATGCCACCAGATCCGGGGATGTTGGCTGGCTTCTGTCTATGGATCGTGTGCCGCCGCGTTAGGATCAAAGCCATCGTAGGTGCTTCCGCAACGTTGCTAGTCCATCGCGTTCTACCAAAGTGTACGCTAATTACCCGAATACCCTCCTGTTCCTGGTATCCTTGGTATCGCAGAGGATTCACATCCATAATTCCCAAATTTGAGGAACTGTAACTTTCTTCGGGTTCACCACATAAGTTAAAAATCCTTGCGCCAAGCGTAGCGCGGGGGAAAAAACGAAATCACTACTCGTGTGATGTTAGCTCGGTTGTGATTTCATCCACGCGATTTGTCGGATAGAAAATACCGGTTGCGCCACATCCAGCATGGGAATGGCTGTAATGGTGGGGGAAACGGAAGCCGTGCTGGTTCTGTCGTTAATTAATTTGCAAATGCAATATTAATGTTGAGTAATCAGCCGTGCGCGCCGCGGCAGGGAAATCACCGATTACAATTACTAATTACACGAGAAACGTGGAGCTTGCCTCGACCGAAATTTATACACCAGTTACGCCGCATCGACCTCACATATTTTACGCCTCTACTTACCGTAGCTGATGCATCTGTATGTGTTTCCAAATCGCCATGGACTAAAGCTCTTTTCCCCAGCCAAGTTTTCACACCTAAAATTCAAGCAGTGGATACAAATCGTCGACGAGTATCTCGTCGGCCAATTCAATTGAAAATAATACGTGTTGCTGACGGTCCAAAACTGTGAACGGTGGCTAGTTTCTCATCAAGCCGTTGCGGGCTGCCGCAAAGCGCCATTAAGCCTCAGTTTTGGCGCGAAAAAAGTTCCGTGAAAATTCGGACACAGGTGAAAAGACTGAAAGCGGGAAATATTTCAATGCGTATTTTTACCTCGATCTTTTGCCGTGGGTGCTCGGCTTGCAGAAAATTTCGGAGAATCCACTGCCGAGACAGTTATTGAGCCAATTCTACATGCTTTTCTCGACACGCGTTGCTGCGCCGGCTCCTTTGTCTAAACATAACCCCGAATCGAAAGACGGTTCCGCATTCGCGGCGAGCGCGAACCCTCCGGGATGTGGGAAGAGGGTCCCGAACCCCCGGCGGATCCTCCAGTGTCGAAGGTATATCACCAACGGACCGACCAACCGCCGGGATTTCCTGCCAGCTTCCTCGGCGTCGAGGAAGGGATCAGAGCGGGGCGCAGGAAGCCTCCGGATGGTCGCGCCGGATATTGAAAATGCCTAGAGAGCTTCTGGACATACAAACTCCCCTTAGATACCCCGTCGCGCAGCCCAATGATCGAGTATATCCATCGAAGTAGAGGAAAAGGCGGGGGATGAAAGCTTGGTCGAGATACGCGAAGTGCAGGAATTAAGAAGACGCTAATATAGTCAGTTTTTACCGACCGTGTAAAATTTCGCTAACCTCAATTAACTGCCGACATCGGGATTCGACATCCAATGCCGACTATAAATATCTTAAGAACGGTCTGTTTTACGCTATAATGATGCACAGCAATGTATTTATGTATAATCGAATTACTTATTAGTGCAGGAATACATTTCCCGACAGTATTTTAGCATGAAAATAGAAAGTTATGGGATGATTTTTTCTCAGCATAGCCTGTAGAATTGCGCAGACTGAGACGCGTCTTTACATCAGTGGTTCTCAGGCGTTGATAATAGGCAAGAAAAGTGATATTTTACTCACTCGGTAAAAACCGATTACGTAGTTTCCTCTTAAAGGCGGTCCGTTCAGGCCGCGTTTCCATGGGTCCGTTTCAAAATTGGAAACAAAAACATAGTCGTCCAACTCCGGATGATTCGTGCAATTCCCGATCGCGAACGCGGATAAAAGTTTGATTACAGAGACAACAACTGCACCGTTAAATGGATAACAGGCTTGCTGCCCGGGGTTTGATGGCTTTTCGGCTAATAGCCCGGACTGTGGCTTGTTTTGCAGGAACGCCGCTCACGCTCGATTGTGAGCAGTTCGCCCTCTCGCTGCCACTGACAGCGGCCCAACACCCCTTCAAGGTCTTTGACCGGCACGTCACACCTCGGGGTCTTGACAGGTGTTTAACACCGACGTTGTGTACGCCGCTCGGCCTGATATTGGCTGCTCTTTGTTGCCGTCGCCACAGCGGGTGGCCAACAGCAGGGAGCTTTCGGCTTCGTGCGACCGGAAAGTGGTCCGGTTATCGGTTCCAACGCCGTTCGAACCTCGCCACGCTTTGGATCGTTAATTGTGCCGAAATCGTACCGCGATATTTCAATCTGCAAACATCAAACTCAGACTTACTTAAACGTGAAGAAACTTTGAATCGATGAAACAAACCTGCGTGCAGGAGGAATGAATTGGGTACAAGAAATATGTGGCGAGATCAAAGCGTTTTATAAAACTGAAATTAGCGATCCTTGGATCTAGCCTTACAAGGAAGGTATCCCAGGTCGATCTCTCCTATCTAGTTTCTTTTGGAATACGTTATAGTTAACTAAAAACTAATTGACACGTACTTTTTCTTATCTGCCAATAAACACTTTGAGGGGATGAAACCACCCTCCAAAGTAAGGCATGTCAAGGGGTGATTCGGCAGTTTCTTTTTTTTTCGATGGGAAAATTATATTTTTCATTTCTCGTTGTTGGAAAGCTTTCTCGGTTGGATTGGTTAAAGAATATTATGTTCTTGTGCGTGAAACTGCCAAATCGCTCCTTGACATGTCTCACTTTGGAAAGTGGTTTCACCCCCTCGAGGTGTTTAATGGCAGATGAAAAAAACATGTTTTGCTTAGTTTTCAGTCTACTATAACATATCATAAAAGAAATCAAATCGGAGAAATCGACCTGGGACACCTTTCTTGTTAGACATTGGAAACCAATACTATTTGATCCCCACATGACATTCAGTCAAGTTAAAATCACACGGTTCAATCAATGGACTGCTGATGAGCATGAAATTGGATTATTTGTGAGAACTTCACCATTTCATTTCTTGTTTTATACTCATACCGAGGACTTTGCTTAGGCTAATTTTCATCGATGACAGAAAACGTGGGAGTGAATCATCGGAAGATCTGACGTTCTCACAAGCTTTTGGCGTCTCTCGCATTCTGCTGGATATCGTAGGCTGGTTCGTCCGTCACCTGTTTTTTCGGTGCGTTTATGCGGTGCACGATCCAATATATCCAGCTTTGAGTGATAAATTGATTTTTTTCCGAAAAACAGGAATATATTTCCCGTTTTGCTTTGTCTCACAGAGTGAGACTCGGACTCTCGTTCTCCTACTCCCAGCATGTCAACCACGGGACATTTGACTCGTCACAGAGCGGTGAGTACCTATATTGATAGAGAAGACGAGCACTCGAAACGAAACTGCACAGCGTTAGGTACGTTTGTTCCCTTGAGGTCCTCGCGAAGAGCGAAGGAAAGCAATTCAATTACAGGATGGAGAAAATCATTGACAAAGTGGTCAGAGGAACGGGGGTCTCACCGCTTGCACTTTGTCCTCGATCAATCGGCCGGGATATCTTGAGAGCAGGAGTCTCCAGCTGCTTCTTTCCGCTGCAGCTAGGGTGAGTCCGGAAATGTTCCGCCAGAAATAAGGAACAAGGCTGATAGGGGCGGCTTTTACGCCGTTTGTTCGACGCTGCTGAACACCGTCGTCGTCGGTTCGTCCCGGATATAATGACGAACCGATTGTTTGTACCCACAGAGTGACGGTTCTTATCTCCTCGCACTCTCGTCTCAATGAGCTGATAAGCAAAACCGATCCCGAAAGCTCCAGCAGTGTATCCAACAGAGCGGAAATTAACCAGACATTCCGACCCGCCCCGATGTTGAAAGTGTTCCGAAATTTGCTGGGGCGTGAATTTTCTTCTCTCTTTCTCAGTAACTGTCATCTTGCATATTATAATACAACTATTTATGATGTGAAACTGCTTACTGCTCTTGCTGTTGCTACTTTTATTCTGTTTTGTAAAACCCTCTGCTCATAACCAAACCTCGAATTCTCTCACTTCATCTTCTCCGTGATCCTCAATGACAATAACGTTAGCTTATTTTTACTTCAATTTTAGTTCAATTATATTTTATACTCATTCTTTCGATCCATCCATCCATCTATCTATTTATCCATCTATCTATCTCTTTTCGTCCGCTACTCCTGACACTATTATTTCTCTCTCTTTTCCGTTCTCGCTATTATTTATTGTCGGTTCACAAACGTATATCCTAGGATATTTTAATCAATCCTTTTCCATCTATCTCTCTCCCTTTTTACGTCCCGTCTCTCCACAGCCAGATTTTTGAACCGAGTCTTTATACTTAATTCAATTACCAATTTTCTTTATCTCTCTTTCTCTCTCAACACTCTCGTATTTAGATATCATACGTACTACATGCATGTGTGTACATACGTACGAAGATACGTGATGAAAAAATTTACGGAATAATTAACGAGGGGCACGTGCAGTATAAAAATGTCGTCCCGGCTAGCGCGTTAAAGCAGTGTGGTCATTTTTGTATTTTAACCAAAAGCTATGGTCCCGTGTATGCCGACGTCACTGAGGAGCTCTTGAAATATGTATGACCAAGCCGCGGGAGCGGGGAAGAGAGGCCAACCATGGCAAAGCATAATTATAAATGTAATTTATAAAAAGCTCGCACGCAGGAAAGGCGAAGAGCTCTAGTGAAAAAAACTATTGTTATTATAACACACTTCGTCCTGCTTTTTCCCCCTTTTTTCCCTCTCTCTCTCTCTGTCCCCCCTCCAGTTACCCTCTTCATTCGCCGCTAGAAACCCTCTCCAATTTCACTGACCACGTGTTCTGCATCACCCTCCGTGCAAAGCTTGTACTTTCGCTCTCACTCGCGAATGAATTCTGCAACCACACTTAACACTCAACATATACTGATATATACATATATATAGACGGCAAGCTGTTTCGGGAAAAGTTAATTCCGTTATAATCTGGTTGAAAATTTTTACACCAAGAATGGGAAAGAAAGAAGTATTTTTCATACCAAAATTAGGGAAATCAGGAAAGGCACAAAACGACGAGCCGGTAAATCGATGATCAGCCTCTTTTGAGCTAACAATAGGAGTTGAAACGTAGAACCGTTACAATGACATTATCAAAATATTATCGATCACATAATATTCAATAAAGTGCAAAAAAAAATAAATAAATAAATAAATAAAAAGAAAAGACGAACGTTACAGCATGAAGACAGAAACGAACAGACAAGATTTAGAAGGGATTAAGAATTGAATATATCGGTGTCGATGTATTGAAAAATTTATGTGTTTTTTTTTGTTCTTTTCATAACCGAAAACGGTAACCGAAATCCTTGAAAGATAAGTGATTAAACAAAGGTTTGAATTCACCGCAAGGTTGGAAAGCGTAGATTAAAAACTTTGACTTGATTAATTTTGTCTGTACGCAGAAAAAAACTGTTTGCTCTGGCACAGAAGGAGTAAAAGAACGAGAGTGAAAAATGAGGAAGAAAAAAAACTAACAGAAGATTAAAAACTCGCAGCATTTCAATATCCGGTTATAAAACCTCCGTGGACGAAAGGTGAAATTATTTTCACCCGTGCTGTAACGGGCAACATGTGTAATTCAATCTATATGAACGTGACAATTGGGCGTAACTTAGAGCACCGACATGTCTGCTTCTTATCCCTAGGATTTCCCCCAACCGCCCCGTTTAACTAAAGACGGGAAACGTGTTATTTCAAAAGTTTGGTGGATCTGGTGGATCAGACTCTGTATAATGGCTCTGATTAAAACACTCGCGGAAAATCGCCAATCCTCCTCAACCAACCTTCTTAATTCTCATTCCGACACAAACTGCAATTCCGAAATACCAGACACAGTGAAAAAGGAATCAATTCCTTGTGTCCTTTCATCAAGATCATGAAAATTCATTTATACTTTATTCAAGGTATATGTTCGCACAATTAATCGAACCCGTGAGAAGATTTGCCGGTCAAAAAACCGAGCCACAAAAAAAAGAGAGAGAGAGAGAAAACATGAAAGGAAAAACGGTGAAAAATAGGCAGAGAAAGAGGCAAGTATGTGTAACACATGGAATAGAAATCGCATGATGGCCGTAACTTCTCCCGGCTGTTTGCAGGAAGCGTATGATCACCGTAGACCGCATATATATTCAGATATGTGCAGAATAATGGTAGCACTTATTCAGACGTTGGTAAATATTTGGATATCCGCCAAAGTTTGGCTTGCATTTGAACATTTTTCACTCCACTCCCGTGTTCCACGCTGCACGTAGGTATGCATGCATGTAATGATATGGGTGTGCAATAATACACACGAGAATATAACCGCATGATTACGGGCTGATCGCGAAAACGGGGTGGAAATCGCGAGTTTCAGTCACAGGCACGAGTGGAGAGAGAGAGAGAGAGTGAGATAGAGAGGCGGAGAAATTTTGCAGGCCAACTGCAGGTCGACATCACCGAATTCGTTGGCGTGATGTGCAGTAGATAATGCAGGTATATGTGTGCCTTTGTAATTACCGGGCTGCCGACTCTCGTTCCTGTTTCAGATCGTCTGTGCAAGCAGGTATGAAAATATTGATCATTGCAGCGATAATCCGCGTAGTTGTTTAAACCAATTTCGCGGTATGTGGTAGCCGGGGATCAATGATTGATGCTGCAACAAACTGAACACGCTGACGAGAAACTGCAGACACTTGATGGTGGTGCGGAAAATGGTGACGCGGGGCTCATTATCGGGTGGATGTTTAATTTGCAAGGCTCGATAACGTCGCGTTGGTATCGAGAAATCGTCTAGCGGTAACCGCGGCGGAGTTTTGCAGGCTTCCCAAAATTCTTGAATAAGTAATCGAGCCTCGGTTTTCGACCCGCAGAAGGAGGAAGACACGGGTAGACAAGCGAGCTGACAGTCAGACGAATAAGGGACTGAGTGACTACTACTCGCTAGGCCGTGACGTCGCGACGGACGGATTCCGTCTTGTTTTATTAAACGATTCCATTCGCGAATTGGCCGCGTAACACTGCCGTGTGAATTATTAATGGGGGATGCTGCTGCAGCAGGCGGGTAGCTGAGACAAGAGTCTGCAGAATCGCTTCACGAGTCGAAATTTTACAACTCCTTCGACCCTCCATTGTAGTTCAGATATGCCGACTCGGTTTCAGATCTCACTTACATTCTCCATGTCATCACAGATCAGTTTGACTCGATGGAGTCTCGATCCTCATAATTCGAGGTGGAAATTAAACCACTAGAGGTCCTCACACCTCGGTTGTACTCAATAAAACCTCGGAACCGTGGAACTCGAGAAAGGAGAACATCAAGGATGATAATTGAGGTGGTTCCCATTGGTACCTTAAACGTCAGAATCGGAGCTTCTGAGTAGTTTTGAGTCTGCAAAAAAGTCTTTCTTAGGTCTCATTTACATTCTCCATGTTATCACAGATCAGTTTGACTCAATGGAGTCTCGAGATCCTCAAAATTGAACCTTGAACATCAGAATAGGAGTGTCTGTTCATGTGTCTGCAGTTTTGAGGCTCAAGCAAAGTCTTTTTTATACTCAGAATTTCCCTATCCGAGGAGATTTCATAAAAGTCTGAAAATACTCGAAATCTACTATAGAAGTTAAAAAAAGAATGGCGTGGAAACTGAGCTTCCAACTACCTTCCTGAGGCATCACAACATTGTAATACCTATCCCTAATCATCGATGGCCGCCGGCTCAGCTTTGCCTTCCGCTTAGCATGCAAACACGAAAGCGTGCGCTCTTCAAACATGAAATCCGACCAAAAAATACCCACCGTGCAGTGCAGCTTCGGACCCATTGTATTCCCTCTTCCGTCTGATGGTGCAGGGCAAACACACATCTCAACGATCCTCATCCTCGGCATACTCTGTATGGTCGTAGAGTAATGCCTCTGGGTGGGTAAAATCTACCTGCGTGTGGATATAATGTCCACTTGGACTTTTCCTCTCTTACAAACTACTTCTCCAGTAAAGAAATTTTTTTAACCAACTTAGGTACAATATCGACAAAATAGTCCTTCTATTCCTGCGACACGGTATTTCAACACTTGTCCATACATGAAAATCTCAGGTCTCTTGAGTCTCTACTTTGAAAAGGTCTGGAACCTGACTGAAATCGACTGTCAGGTATATTTTCGGTTCACTGGAAAAATCAATGTACTTTTGAAATTCGCCCGAGCATGAATTTCGAAGATTTCCCGTCGCCGCGAGATTGGAACTCGTCTAATTCAGTCCAGACTGCGTCCTCGCTTTCATCAGGCTAATTAAAGCTGGATCAACAGCAAATTTTACAAGTTTGAAAATGATTATACAACGTTTCCTCTTCTATTCAATTCAGCGTTACAACCGTGTAATTTGCCTTAGGCTTTCCGTACACACACTGCACGCTGTCCATTTATCATGCTTAATGAACAAAATTTTGACAGCCTGTATACATGAATAGTGACGCTGAAAGCGGGGCAATCATTTTCTTTGAGGCTAATTAGCGACCATAGAGTCGGCCTGACCAGTTCATAAACGAGACTAATCAATTACACAAATACACACGCTTGTAGTGTACGTAATCCGTTGCACGTATGTACGTAGTCTCAATTTCCTGCCGAACTCGTGAGTAATTTTATCCATTTTTGAAATCGAAACAAACACGAAATGTAACGATATCTCAGACGAAGTTTGTAAGAATCGGGAAGTCACTGATCTCTGTACTAGTCATGTTCGATTCGGAATCGATCTTCAGGAGAATCGATGTTTTTGGCAAGAAAAATTGATCTTTTGTGTCGATTCTCCACTCTTCGATTTTCGAGAGAAAGGTTCTACGAGAGAAGAGAGAGGTTCTGAGGCAATAATACAATAAAAAATCTTATTATACCGAGACACCTGAAAATATTAGAGTGTGAGAACGCGTCGAACAAATAATAACTAGAGTAGGGAGTAAACAGTAGACATTGAGGTTAGGATTTTGGTTGTCCGCTTGATTTGGAGTTTAGCTTTTTAGGATACGTAACACGAAAAGATCGATTTCAACAAAATCGATCTTTTACCCTTCGATTTTTAGTGGTATCGATTTTCACACGTTCGATTCCAAATCGATCCAGAGATCGATTTTTTACTAACTGGATGGCTGACCGACGTCCTCGGCCTGAGTCGATTAGAAGCGGACGAAATCGACACCAGCGCTTCAATACCTTAAGTGGAACTAACGAATCACGTGACTCACCAGAACTGAAAGTCACGTGCTTTCGTTCCCACGGAAACTAAGATTCCTTGTTTTTGTCAGAAAATGGAGAAAATACATTCGTCGCTGCATTTCTTCAATTAAGTACTTGTAAAATGAAAAAGAGAAAAAAAATCGTCATTTTGTTTACGAGGCGCCTGCCTTCAAACTTGACCTATTTCTCATAGGCCAACACCCACGTGACCCGTCAGTTTAACTTCCGGTATTAAAGCGCTGGTGTCGGTTTTTGGGGCTTTTAATCGACACAAGTTGTGCGTGTGCTGGAAGCATAGGAGTCAGCCATCCAGTTAGTATAGAGATAATACAATAAAAAAATTTCTTTAAAAATGAACAAGATGAAGAAGAAACGGTTTAAAGCATAGAAGGGAATAAAAGCTGTTACCAGGAGGTTTAGAGACGGAACTCGCGGTAATACTATCAATGAGTATAATATTCTCCAGATATTTCCCCCTTGCGAGCTACTAGCACTATATTGGCAATGGACTGGGACGCGAGGTCTTAACAAAAAGGAAAAGACAAGCTGCAGGGCGAGGAAATTTTTACCATTGCTGCACGTTCCGAGACGAAGAAGAAGGATAAAGATGGAGAGAGAATCGGGAGAGTGAAGCATAAAAAAAAAAAAGAAGGAAAGATAAGAAAAAAAAGTAAATAAAAACAAATAAAAATGGAAGAAGAAAAAATCGTTCGCCGAGTCTTTCTCCTCGAAGAAAACGCAGAAGCTGGCAGTTTGCATTAATTTGAATGGGAATTGCTCTGCCTGCACCCGCCTTCTTCTTTAACCCCGGTAAAGCTGCACCCGCTTCACCACCGCATACGTATTACAGACGGAAAGTTCTCTTATTCCCGTAGAACCCAGCGCCGTTATAAGCACCCCGTACAACCCGGATGACCCCGATGTCAACGCGTATCACTTCATAAGTGAGGTCGAGAGTCCTTACTACTCTGGTCGTCTGCAGGACTTCACCCAGCGTGGAATCTACACGGAAATTTATGAACCAAGGAAATAAGAAATTTTACTCATTTTCTTTACTCTTGCTTGAGTTCTTTGAATATTTTAGGTTTTTTATCGAGCAATGAAACTTTTTTTTTCTAAATTCAAATTTAGGGGTAACTGTCATGAGATTGAATGGCTGCGTGCTTGGTTGATACTCTACTGTCACCTTCTGTCATCGAGAGCAGTTGAAACTGTTCACTACGACAGCTAAAAAAAAAAGAAAGAAAAAAAAAGAAAAATTGCACGTAGGGTTCAATCGATTTTAATACGAATTCTCAGATTCTGCAAAGTATCGAAAGTGCGAGGTAGTTCCGATCGCCATGAGAAGTCAATCGGACTTTCATAGAAATAAGAATATTATTTTTCTAGCGATCTGCGAGGGATGCAGAATTCAAGCGAAAACGGCTATTAATTATAGAGGAGTCGTCGCTGGGTGCAGACTGCGTGTCGGCAAAGAGATGGGGCGGGGGGTTGGTAATGGGTAATGGGGCCGGTAGTCGTCAGTGCCAGCAGCATATTCCGCTAAATCAAAAGCAGCAGAAGCAGCAGAAGCTCTGGACTCCCAAACTCGGGAGCTTATAACTGCGGCGACCGAGCTGCAGGAATTTTGATCGTGGTAGGGATGATTCGTCGAGAAATGTCGCGGTGCGCTGATTGTGAAGATAATTTATTCCCCGGACGTGTGTGGATGCAGCGGAAGCTCGGAGGGGAAAAATTTATGGATAAATATTTAATTCAAAAACTTTTATTCGTCTCTCTTTCTTCTTTTTTTTTCTCCCTCTCTCTGGATATATATTGTTATCTGTATGCGTGCTCGCCATTTCTAATTATCATCTTTGAATTCAAAATCCAGATTCAAATTTCGAACGAGGGTAATAAGTCCAATTTTTTTTTCTTTTCTTTTTTTCTTTTCATTCTGATGCACTGATTTTCGCGAAGATTTTGAGTTGGGCAGAAAGTAACGGTCGGATATTGTTTCAACGGAGAAGTAAAGAAATAGAATTTTCTGAATTTGGAAGAGATCGATCTAATACCACATATTATACCGTATGTACGTTAAGGTGGGGCTTTAAAAGGTTATTTTTGTTGAATTTCGATCGGTTCATCCCTTAAACCGATTCGAAATACTTCATAAATATTTCCCTCATCTTTCCAGTTTTTTTGCTTCAACTCTAACACGTACCTGCAAGAGGTTAGATTTCCCCATTTAACCCTTTCAGGGGCACATTAAATTCATTGAACAAATTTCGATAAAATTTGATAAAAGGGAATTTCTTGGGTCGCGGATGACGAATCTGAGCTAAGAAGTACAAAATTAAAAATGGCAGATTCAATGTGGCAACATCAAGTGAGTTTTGGGATTTTGGCCCGCCATGCTGGATCCAGCATTTTGAATCATAAAATCTCGAGTTCTGATTCGTAATCAGCGATCCAAGAAACCTCCGCATACCAAATTCTATCAAAATCTGCTAAAAAGTATAATATTCAAAATGGCGGATTCAACATGGCAACATCAAACAACTTTTGGGATTTTGGTCCACCAGGTTGGATCCACCATTTGGAATCTTGAAATCTCAAGTTCACACTCGTAATCAGCAACCCAAAAAACCTCTTTGCACCAAATTTCATCGAAATCCGTTGGATGTATTCAATATGCCCCCGAATGGGTTGAATCCACCCTTATGTGGGTACAAGTTAGAGTTGAGATGAAGATCTGAAAAAATGAGGAAATTATTTTTGAATTACTTTAAACCAATTCAGGAGTAAACTGGTGAAATTAAAAAATGAAAATTTTAAGAACCACCCTGGTATACATATATACTTGCAGTATTTCCATAATGCTGTAGATAATATAATTGTTGGTATAATATTATACGCCGAGGGGTTTTATTGGTTAGCATGTCCAGGGTGGAGAATGATGGATCGTGAGTTCTTGCGGCGACCGTTCCGTTGATTATTTGCGATAATTTATTCCCCGATGATATTAAAAATATTAAACGCACCCAGGACCCGCTCTCGCTCCCCCTTGGCGCGCTATGTGCTGCTAAACGAGTGATTCATTACAGGGGAATCTATATGTCGCCCACGCTTTTGGTTTTTCCCCGTATTTACGTCGCTACTGCTGCTAATATTACAGGTACAAATTACGACTCCCGCAGAGGCTGCTGATAGGTTATAAATGGTCATATTTCTTATGTTTTTATTGCTATACCCTACTCGATTTTTATTTTATCGGTGCGAAAAACGCGGCAAAATCAAAGCCTTCGGTCTCGGAATAGGTTGATATAATTTGTTTCGTTTGACCGCAAGATAAGTAGAGAAATGAAAAAAGTTTAAATTGAATGATGCTTTCGAGTGGTCTTTTCAACATCAAACTTTGATGTCTTGTATAGTATCCAAACGAAAAACGTCAAACGAGTCACAATTACAAGCTTTCAAAAATCTTCAACAGTCACTCGAAGATCCCTAACCTATTTTCTGTGTGACGAAACTCGAGGTAGTAAGAAAAAACTGACGATTAAAAAAAAACACTAGAAGGTATAAAATGAGCGATAAAATCGACGGGTGAAAAATCGAGCCTGAATACGATGATCCAAGGCCTAGCTAGGAACACGAATCGTCGGTTACCTGGTCCCGTAGGTGAAGAACACCTCTACGCATGGACTGCGGAGCGCTGAGCCGACACGTAGGTTGTGGATATTAATTCTGATTGCCGGGCAGCGTCAAACCTGCAGGGGCTACGAAGCGTAGGATAGGCAAGGATAGGTAGGTTGGTGCCTTCATGCCGGACGTGGCATATCCCGGGGGTGTGGGGTGCGCCTCGGAGGCCGTGGTGGGCATTAATGAGCGCTCTAATTAAAACACCGGCTAATGAGAATATATTAGAACGATGCCTCGTGTGTGTCTGTGGCGTCTGTGTTTGCGCGAGTTGATGCCCACGTGTCGTGCAGCCTGCCTCCATGTCTGCGGGACAAAAGCTCACCGTCCTTGCGCTCCCGACAATGCTGTGAGGAAACGGTGAAACACGCTTGGAAGATTGAGCGTCCGACTGCGCATGCGCGAGGCTTCGGTGTCTCTTCGCGCAGGCTGGCCACCTCAAGATTCGGCTGTCAACAGCGGCTTACGAGGGTTGTACAAGCGAGAAATTTTTTTTATATTAATCCGTTCACATTGAAATGAAAATATTCACTCGAAGTGCCTTTATTTGAGGGAAGATACACATTTTGGACGTTATGGACATGTTTCAGATATTGATTTTTTTTTTAGAAATTTGCGTTTTTTTAGCAATGTGAGAATAATTCTAGAAGAAAAATAGCGGTAATCGATATGTCAGAAAATTTGACTGAGTCCAATTTCGATTCGCTACTCAACGGGGAAAAGTTTGACGTTTCTATGCTTCGTTTCGAGTGAGAGTTGGCTGCCCTGCCTAGCAGACGAGCACATTGCTGCGGCACGATGTCGCCGACCAATAGCGTTCAATTATCTTGCGCATGCGCAGTTCGTCATTCAATTTGTTAGGGTTCACCGTTTCCTTTCGGTACAAGCGTGCACAACAACTTTGGCCACTACCATTTTTCGCGTGGAATTGAAAATAAACGAGTTATTCAGTAAATTCAAGATGGCGGCTGAAGCAATGGGGTGTGAATTCCGAAAACCGAATCGCCGATCTACCTATCCTCCTATTTTATTATTATCTTAAAATAAATTCGCCCGTCCAGCTGAGTGGGATGACCAATTATAGGTGAAACCGTGGGGTGAAATGGTTTCAGTGAATTTCCGCTAATTTCTTGGACGACAGCATTTGC
Source organism: Diprion similis (assembly GCF_021155765.1). NCBI lineage: Eukaryota > Metazoa > Arthropoda > Insecta > Hymenoptera > Diprionidae > Diprion > Diprion similis. The sequence continues at coordinate 20,021,421 of NC_060114.1, forward strand.
GAGGGATTCACTGACTGCGGCAGAGCATAAAAAGATCATACCGGCACAACGTAAAAGAAGAACCGTGTTATCTGTGGCGCTCAAATAAATTAGCACCAAGCATATCAATTTTTTTTTATTTTTTATTCAATTTTGTAAGCTCGGTGGAGTTTATTTCACAACACAAACCGCGATTGCATAATTATCGACAATTCAGAAGACTTGAATTGTTTCAATCGGGATCGATACATGAAACGAAGTGATTTTCACTCGACATTTTATTCTACGCGTGAAAGTTGTCAAGACGTGGAATTACTGCGGCTTATTCAAGGGGGTGGCGAACGAAGGGTGGTTTTCCGAGTTCTCCCAACCCGAGTCGCTCGTTTTTCCGCACTAACTGCAGAATATTTCATTCGGTATGACTAATTGGAAAAACATGGTACAAAAATGAAGAATCATTCGGCGGAAGCCGTCGTAGTTGTAATGAGGAAAGTGAGGGGGAAAAGCAGCCTTGCAACCGGGAATCATTATAATAATTATATTTTCTCTTTTGCGAGGGGAAACATGATTCTGAAACTTTTCAGTGAGGATCATTTTACTGACTGAAGCGGCAGCGACGGCGTGCACTTTTGAATTACTTTACCGCGTCTGCAACGAGTTTGAACCTTTTTTACCGACTTATGATAAGTGTGACGATCGCTCGGTGCGAGATGAGCTTCATAAATCCTAGTTCACGACTCGCAGAAATTTCTGCGGAATCGTTAACCCTCCTTTATACACAAACGCCATGGCAAACGGGCGCTTTTCACAAACTCGACCGTTTTCCATGCGTCTACCTTATTGGGATTGTCTGCACTTTGCAATGCGGCATCTGGTGGAAAAAAAAATGTGGTATTGATTTCTATAAACACATTAACACCAAGTGGTAACTGTAATACTACATTTTCTTGTGATTCCAACAATATTTATACCCTTATTGTAATGAAATCTGTTTAAGAAGATTTTTTTTTTTTTTTTTTATAACTAACGATATTGCATTACGAAATAAATAACGGGGCTTGTTAACAGAAAAGAGACGATTCAACAGTCACGAACTAAATTATGCAAAGGAAATGCTTTTACTGGCAGGACTGTTTTTTTTTCAATAATATCGGTTGATATAGCAGCTTTGTTGCTATTTTTAACATACATGTGTCTTCTATCTATGACGATTACCAGATTCGAAAGAGGGGCAAAACGGGTGATTTTACCATTTGTAACATAACTATAAGGAATAAAGTCATCCTTAGTGTGTGCACAAGATAGGCTGAAATTAAATACCAGTGATTGATAGATTCTTAGAAATGATTGCATTCACTCCCTGGTGGGCAAGAGACGACGATTGCTCATTCCGGGCGCATCGGAAACTGGTTTTCGTACAGCTCGGAAATACACGGGTGAAGAATCGCGACGCGGTATTAAGAGGGGTAAAAAACGTGCATCGCATTTCGGTGTGACTCCATGTGGGAAATAAATAAATTTACCTGGAAAAGAATTAAGGAGGGCGAAAGAAAGGCAAAGAGAAATGGCGCGAAATAGAGAGCAAGAGAGAGAGAGAGAGAGAGAGATTTTATTATGTCCGTAGCAACATTGGACAATTACATGAAGACAGTAAATTAATACAGGGTGCAGGAAGAACAAAACAAAAACAGAGAAAGCAAAAGCAAATAAGTGCACAGAAAAATAACCTCGATAATAACTTGAAATAAGTAAATGAAATCAGAGAACAAAATAAACATAGAAGTTAAAGTAAATAACAATATATAGTGCAGGAGTAGGTTAAAGCAAAGAGAAAAGTAGCTTAAAATAATATAAAAACAAAAAAAAAAAAAAATACAAATAAAGAGAGGAAATTAAAGTTAATTACAGTATGCAGTGTAGGAGTATAGGTTTAAGCAAAGCAGAAAAATAACGAGCGAATAAAATAAAGAGAGAGAGAGGCGGGAAAGTAAGGCTGGGCAGTTGAGTTACACGCGATATTCGTCGGTTCCGTTTAACCCGCGATTTACGCGACGGCGACGAAGAAGCGAGTTGTACTCTGTTTATTTCCTTCGGTGCGGGCCAGGGGAGCAATCAGTGTCTTATAAAACCAGCGGGAAGTCCATCGAAAGGCGTTTGGCGCCACGTTGGGTATCCCTGACGTCTTACTGTGTTCATAAGCTGCGAGAAAGTTTGGCCCAAACGCGAACCCTTGCGACAGATAAACATCGGAGATGCGAAGTTCGCGCGTTTGTCGGAAGAAATGAGGTGAAGAAGAAGAAGAAGAAGAAAAAACAGAATTGAAAATAATTCGTTCTATAAATATAAAGTAAAAATTGTCAAAGTGGGTGAAAGAATGGCGTGAAAAAATAAACACCAACATCGAGCCTCTCGCGAGTTATGGATCATCCCCTGCAGAGGACCAAGAGGGATGTGGTTAGAGAGGATGGCTTTTTGTAGTTTTTGTTTTTTCTTTGCGGTAATAAAATATTTATACATATGCGTACTTCGAGGGCTCGAACTTTTCGCCTTTATTTTTTTTTCGTTTTTTTTTTTTCTTTTTTCAAAATATGACCGATAATATTTCACCCGAAGTTTTAACCGCCACTTTTTCTCATTTCCGTCGCACATGATTCATGTTTGTTGCTGCTATTTTTTCCTGCTTTTTCAAATCTTGAATCGATTTTAATTCTCACTTTTGATTGCGAAGGGCAGATTTGAAAGTTACTCTAAGTGACAATTTTCAAGAAGAAAAATTATTTTCAAATTTATTCGCTTTTGGGATCGCTGATTACGAATCTTAACTCGAAATTCGAAAATTAAAAATAGTAGTACGAATTTCGATGATTTGCTCACACGTGTTATTTTTTCAATAAGTGAATAAATAAATTTCACATTTTTCTTAATCAAACACTCGTTATTTGCTATCAAAAACATAGTTCAATAAATAAAAAAAACCTAAAAAAAAAAAACAAAACAATGTGGAACACTGAGCGCCCCAACGTGAGTTCAAGGGTTCAATGGCACGTACAACCTTTTTTAACTTTCCTCTTAAATTCCCATCCTTCGAGGAACCGCAGCGAGCTCATTTCTTGCACAATTTTCGTTTCAACCGACGTCAGTGAAGAACTCAAAGTCGAAAGGAAAAAGGTGAAACACATCGAAGGGTTTGGGACCAATAAAATTAGAGTCAACGAAGCATGGCGTAGTAATTCCCGCGTGTAAAAATCCCGTGGGGTTGAAACATCCCTCGTGACATTAACGAACATTTCACTCACGCTGACCTTTTACCGTAGTCCCTGCACCGTGAAAACGGGTCGTTTAGTCAATAATCGATGGGGATGCGCGCTGCTTTATATTGATAATCCAAATTAACTCGTGAATTTCCGTCGCGTTGAAACCGGCGGCTTCCGCAACTTTTAAAGCACCCTTCTTGGAATTTCGTGAAAACAGGGTGAGTGCATTTATACGAGCACGGTTTTGCCGGAATAAGGTTGAAAAGCCACGAGAAAGCGACGGGCCACCGCGTTACAAATGTGCAGAGGGCAATTCTAACCTATGCTTGCCCGGCTGCTGCGCTCTCGTTCCCGTCGGGATAGCGTACATAGGGAATTGTTTGCCAAGGCTCTTTGTGGATCGGTACAACAGACTGCGGTGTTTGTTTGGGATCAACGGCCAAAGGGCCGAGCAAGGTAAGGTCTGGAAGATTTTTTAAAGGCCGAATCAAACACGCCGGTGTCGGAAAGTCTGCGGCTGAAATCGCTGCGCCATTTTTCAAGCCTACGTCACAGAGTTTTCATAGGAAATTATTCTGAAAATTAGAATGGCTTAATTAGATTAAGTGTGAACAATATCGGAAATGGCTTCGTAATGCAAACTCTCGAAAAGATCAAACTTTGGACGTTTTGTCCGATTCTGACGTGTTTGGACTTGTTCAGATACCCGATGATCGACTAAAATTTTTTTAACACAAATGGTAACCTTCAGAATCGATTGAAATATACTTTTTTCAAGTACTATACAATCCAGATGTTCATAAAAAATCACATTTTTGCGGTGGATTATTACTACGGTGGAAGATTTTTTAATACTTTTTGAACAACTTGTGGTTATCTGGATAGTGAGCAGAATGAGTCGAAAAACATTAAAATCGGATAAAAACCACCACGGATGGATCGGTTTGAAGGTTTGCATCACAAACCCTTTTCTCAAATACGTCGACATTTTGACTTGTGTTGTTCGAATCCGTTCAGACTTATATTTATCACGTAATATAGATGTTGTTTCATCGGTCTTGACTATCATTGGTGCGAATAACGTTGCTGGAAATTTATCGAGCGATATTTTTCTCCCCCTTTTTAACTTCCGATTGATCCTTAAGTAGCCTGAGCGGCAAACTCGCAGCTGGTCTCCCGCCCGGGTTGCAGGTAGCAGGTTTAAAGTGTAACCCGATCTAATTTGACCTGAACTAACTGGAGCGAAGGCAAAGTAAACTTAATCCAGAGAGCCTAACCCAACCGTAAGTTGATTAGTAGGTAACTTTGAGGAAGGATAAGGCGCGGCATGCAGCGGGAGTTACATCTGTTTTCAATATCACCGAGAAGCGGCTGCTAGCAGAGCAGCTCCCTCTTCGTAATGGACGCAAAGTAATTCCAGAGAGAGAGAGAATTCCTAATTCGAATGAATTCGAGGGTCCTCTTCTCGCGGCTCAAATACCTGCAGAGAGTGGCTTCTTTGATCAAAGAAAACGCTGCACATCCTGATCATCGATGACGCAATCAGCAACGATGGGGGCAAAGCTCACGCCGCTTTCAACTTCGATGGATAAACCAAAAGCAATGAAACTTTGAAACGTTGAAACGCTACTCAAAGTCAACAGCTCGGTGTTACTACATCGATCCATGAAGCACCCTTCGACCAGAACATCCGAAGACCTCTGACACCTCGCGTTGTGCTTGCAAGCCAACGGCAACAGATCGAAATTTTTTTCCCAAGAGTTGAAAACGGATGTCAACGTCTGACTGGGCGAAATCATGATGTTCGTTAGACTGGTCCAAAAAAAAAAAAAAAGGTTCTTCTTTCGCCCATACACCCTCAAATGTCAGTGTTTGATGGAAAAATGATCCTTCCGTAAGATAAGTTCTTTGGCTCAAGCCTAACAGGTCGCAGGAAACGTCACATTTTCTCATGTTCAATATGTTATTGCCTGAAAACATGTTTAAAAAACATACTTCGAAAAGGCAACTCCTTAAAAGTAGTTCTAAAATTGTACAACAACGATTTTTTCCGTCATGTTTCTTTACGCTAACGTCACTACCTTCAGCCTTGTCACTATTCTGGATTTTCGCACCTTTCGTGTACTCGTACTCTTTGTCCCAAGTCACTTCTTCTCCAACGCTTGACAAATACACTCCTATTCCATCGTTCCTCTATCAAAGACGCTTCGATTACGTCCTCCACCAAACACACTCTAATTCCAACAGCCAACAATCCACTTCGATCAACTATACATGTAAACTCATCACCATTCCAACAAACCATCTATGCATTCGATCATAAACCTTCCTCATATCAAGTCTCACTATTTCCCCCATTCCTTGATTCGAGAGTAGGTACCCGAAACAAAATCTCGGATCTTTATAGCTTCCCTTTATCACGTAACAAATGAATGAGAAGCAAAAATCAAAAAGTGACCTTTTGGAATTGTACTCTCAGAGTTCACCTTTTGGGAGTATCTTTTTTCCATAAAACACGAGCATTCGAGGGGGTAAGAGAGAAAGGAAAAAAAAATCAGTTCTCTTTTACCACCCATCATCCATTTTATGGTGCGACATGCAAATCGGACTTCGAGGTTGCAGCAACGGTGCATCGCCGTAAGCCGTAAGGGATTCAGCCACCGATGAGCGATTCACCCCAGTTCTCCACAGCGGTGATGTATCGTCCTGCAACAGCGTCGATACTAATTATTTGTAGATAAAATTCATTACTCAGTTTTGATTAATGAGTTTACGCGATGCCGCTGCGCCCCTCGCAACGTAACTTGAAAGCCACCGCTTCACGTGGAAACCAGTTCGCGGCCAACGCTCTAATCGCTGTTTTATCGAGACTGGAATATCCCATTCACATGCATTACCAATGGTGGACGGGTCTTGCGCAAATTGCGCTACTTCGTTCATACCGTTTTTCATAATCGCATTTCCGTAATACCGGAACTTTCCTGAAGCACCACGTACACCAATGGCCTGTTTTATTCATTCATGAACTCGATCGCGATCTCGGGATTTTTTAACTTTCCACTCTTCTGAGGGAATGAGTTAATTTTAAATGATCATCCTGATTATGGAAAGTTGAGTTTTCGTCGGATCTCGACGTTTCGACGCCACCGTTTTTAGATGAACGTTCGGAAGTGTGATCAATTTTTTTCCCCATCGTATCTCGAGAATGAATTCATCAACGTCTCTACCGATGCAGTTCTTCTTAATTCAGAACCGACCAAATCTTGACAAAAATCGGTCAAGCTGTCTCTTTAGTTATTTGCAAAATTTGAACGAAATTTTAATCACTGGTTTGGGTTCATTGAATGCAGAACCGAACAGACTTTAAGCTGAAAGCTAAAAATTCCGTCTCCATGATTTCGATATCCGAAAGTAAGGGGCATTACTGAAAGTCTAAGGACTGATTCTTTGAGACCAGTCGTTGTTTTTTTTTATATCGTTTGCGTCGTTGGCACCCCTGTCACGAGTCAAGTATCGTTGTAAAAAAAGAAAAAAGAAGGAAATTATTCCAGCCGAGCTGATCGAAAAGAGATTTCCCGTCGTCAGAAATGGCGGAGGTATTAATTTGAGGGAGGAATTAGGTATTCCAATGTCTTGAACCGAGGAGGTGCGATGAAACTCGACAAGAAGTTGAGACCTCGAGGGTGTTCGTTCTACCGAGTGAATCAATTGAGAGGTGGCGTAGAATTAACGGGGAACCTGCGTGTGGGGCTAATAAATTCATAATTCAATATTTACCCGAGGATTGTCCCCCTCCTCCCTACTACTTTTGCGATTCGCCTCCACCTGGAAGATTCCTCTTCGCCCCGCAGTTTGCCTAGCTTTTAAACAATTAGCAGTTGAAGGAATTATTGTTATACCTCGAGGTGGTAGCGCCAACGACTGACATTAAGGGAAGACGATTTTGCCCCTGTTGTTGTCCCTAAAGCCGCAAAATTTTCTTACGACCCTTAACTGTAACGTGTTCCTAGTTTCTCGCCTTACCGTTATACCCTTAGATAAATATTTGCCCATCCAACGCAGGGATTACATTTCGCCGCTGCAGAGCGCTTCATTCGAAACTAGGGATGAGCCTTTAGGCCCACCCTTATACGAACAGACACTCAAAACGTACTCGAAAATTTTTTAGAGCAGGAAGCATGGCTGAAATTTACTACTCTGAATCATTTCTTAACGAGTTGAAATATTTCAAACGTCACAAATCATACTTTGTATTTCATACTCGATGCGAAAATTAACCCTTATTCAGTCAAACACTATTATACCTAGTTAACGTTAATAAAAAGACAGTATTCTATGGTTTTTGGGGGTTTTCTTGATTTTGGGGTTTGGGGTTTTGATTTTAGTTCTCTAATCAGTGACCCCTAAAACCAGTTCACAGAGTTTTTTTCCGGATTTGATTAAATTTGAATTTTTCTTCCACCATGTTTCAGATTCGTAATCAGTGACTCCAGTCGTGTAAACGTGTAGAGGGTTAACTTTTTCGGAGATGAATTGTTCCTTCAATTAGCACAATTTTTATCAGCCAATTTGTTTCTAAAAAAGTGATCTAAATATACAAAAATGTATATAAAACAGGCGGTAAAAAAACTTACTACCATAACTCAAAGAGTTAATACAGTTCTGGGCGAAAAGTATCGAGAAAATGAGAGGTTGGTTTCCTGAGTGAAAATGCATGATTCCGAAGCAAGGAAGTTTCATCGCTTTGATATTTTAATGCCGATGAATATTGTGAAGAAGATGAAAGTCGGAATTATTCAAACCCATTATCGACTGATCAGTATTATCCTTTGAAAAAAAAAAAAACAGAGTTCATTTATTCCGTCCCTCTTTCTCTCTCTCGTTCCGATGGGGCTGAAAATTTTGACAAAAAAATCCTGACGCGGGTAACCACACACATACACATATTCGAACAGCGACGGATGACGAAGGGAGGAGAAGAGGGCAGATTCAAAACAATGGAATACACGGTGCTGGCTAAGCGAATTACCCTTTCGGAGGGCAGCAGACACACAACGGGTATGGAGAGCCAACGGTTACATAATAATTACGCCTAGTATTTCGCTTGCGTACGTGTTTTACACTTCCACACCTACGCACGTACATCATGTATGCATGCACGTTCTATACCTACGTAATTTTGCCTTCGCCGGCTGTTTCATAAACGTGCTGCCCTGCGTGGTACATTTCTTTGTTTTTTTTTTCGCTACCCTGATTTCAAACACCGATCATTGCACATATGTATTTACTTTGTGCACATACGAAGACATACACACATACACACTCACTCAGACGCCATAGAAACAGACCCGTTAATAGATACGCGCGAACCACGCCCGACACGGAGGCTCCTTGTTAACGAAAAAGTGATACGTTGTTGAAAAAACGGTTCCTGAATGAGAAAAACAAAACAAAATCCTTTCAATGCAATTGGATAGTCTGTGTAATTGAAAGGGTTTCAGCTACTTCCGATGGAAAACGTCAAATTCCAATTCGAGGTTCATTCGTTTACAGTTTTCGGTACGTCAGCGGCGGTGCGTTGTCAAGAAAAATTTTCCACACTGTGCGGGGGTGAAAATTGTATATGTAAACAAATTTTCGAAAGATATGGAAAAAGAAAAAGAAAAATGATTTATGCATGGAACAATATACGTACAGAAATAAACTTCGCAACTCTCTCGGTATTTTATTCTACATCTCTATATATGGGCATAAATTTGTTGTTTTTTCTCTCTCTCTCTCTCTCTCTCTCACTTTTTTTTTACTTCTTTCATTTTCTTTACAGTAACGTATATACCCAATCCAAGCGAGGCAGAAAATTTTTCCTTCGAATTCTCAAAGTGTGAAAGAAATGATAAATAAAAAATAAAAAAACGAACTAATAAATTCGGGGGATAAAAAGTTGACGTTATTTTTTTTTATTTTCTTCTTTCCACCCTTTCACCTCAAAAGGGTAGAAAAGAGGGGTGAGAAAAACCGGGCGAACAGTGCTGAAAGCGGTAAAGTGAAATTCAGAGATAGCCGAGGTTAATACCAGACGCAACATTGGTGACAAATGTGGGATACACCCCTGGTAATCATGCGTTATAAACAAAAAAAAAAAGTAAAAAAGGAAATTTCACGGCTTGCGTAGGGCGTAGCTCATGATTGGTCGGCGGTGAACCGCGAAGACAAAGGGCGATTGGTCACCGCTCCGAAATCCTGCTAGCATAAGAAAGAGCGAGAAAGAGAGAGAGAGAGAGAGGGGGGAGAAAAATAAAGACCCAACGGAGCGCGGAGGGAAGGCGAAGCTCCTGATCGGAAGCCCTGCAACACTTTTACGATTTCCACGGTATTGAGACGCAGGGGAAAGCGCTACGGAATCGTCCGGTTTCCCTTCTCCAACCTCACGTTGATCGCTGATATTTTCAGTTTCGTCGAGGGTGAAGCGGCGGGTCCTTTTTAGGAGAACTAGCGGAAACTACCGATTTCTGTGGGATGGTAACAACAACTTTTTCTCGAGCACCATGAAACCTCGTGGTTTCGACAAATTCGTGTTCGCTGCTTAACCCTTGTTTGGCACCCTGGGGTAAAAACGATCCCACGAGTTTCTTTGTTCATTTAAAGTATCTCAATCTAAACAAATCGGGTTGTGGAGTCGTCTGAAATTTTTATATTTTGTTATGTAACATCTATAGTTTCATAAAGTAACCTTTTAAGAAGTTCCAAAAAAAAATTCAAGCAATAATATTTAGTAGCTTATTTTTTATAACGATTTTTGTCGCTGGGGTCCGAATAACCTCACTGTGTCAAGTATGTGATTCTATAGAGATGTGGAACAAAGGTTAAGCATCGAAAACAAAATTTCAAGCAATTTATTCACGGTCAGCACAAAGGTAAATTTTACAGCATAATCAGTTACTTGTAATCGTAAGTTCCAATATTACGTCACTGAGTGCACTCTTCTTTTCCGAAAACATGTGACGTTAGTTCGATTGTGAGAAAAAAAATTTGATGTAGAAAATTTTGGCTTTCTACGAGACTTTGAGGATAATTGAAATGAAACGTATCCTCAGTCTGTGTACGTAACTCGGCCAAAAATGAAAAGCATAAAACATCCTGCACTGAAACGAGAATGGCACGTCTTCTAAAGAGCACAGTGCCCTTCCAACAAGGAGAGTATCAGACCTTCAGAACCCTCTTGGGATATTTCCTTGCCCAAAAATATGGAGCTTCTGACGTGCAGTTCCATCTATTAGGTATGTCTTCAGTTCGGTTGAAATTGATTGTGAATTAGCAGTTTGATGAGTAAAATGCAGTAATGAACTAAAACTGCTGTGTATTTTTGCCTTAAACATTAATTTTCATACTACTTCGTTGGATTTTCGATGACAGGGTTTCATAGATTCAAGTGTAAACGGATATATTATCACTTCGAAGCTATGGTGGGTGTAAACTACGAATTGTTAACAACCTAGTCTATCTTAAATCGAGCAAAGAAAAGTTCAGTGGATGGAATTACCCAGTAGAAACTCCATATCTTGGGCTGAAGAAACATCCCCAGCAGTTTCAAAAGAATCCATAACCCAAAGGTCTGATACCCTCCTTGTAGGTCAAATTGGACATTCAAGCCCAAGACGCGAAACTGGGTTTGCCGAAAAGTGACTGAAAGACTGCGTGCCGATGGTTCATCGTTCATCAAATAGTGAACATCGACTTTGAATTTGAGTTCTCTGGTAAAGAAACCAAAAGGAAAAAAAAATGGATGTTCGCACCTTGCGGTTATCAGTATCCACGGCGTAATGGTTTCCTTAATTACCTGCGCTGCACGGCAATAAAGCGCTTTCGAGTGGCTGAGCTTTCCTTGCGGCGAGCCACGCTGGGGTAGTGAAAAGGTTGTGGAAAACGGAAGCAATATAATTGCTGGTGCCCCGCGTCGCGACGCCTCGCGTCGCTTGACGGCCACGTCGACGCGGTCTCGGCGAGGGCGAGGACTGTCCAAGGAAGATGGAGGGCGCCGGGGGTGGGGGCGGGAAAAGTTCTTGTTAAAACAACCCAGGACTCCCGGCGCCGCGTCGTTCAGCCACTGAGTTTGTAGGCGCAGGCAGCACGGCAGCAGTGCTGGTAAAGACTGCGGGAACTCCAGGAGGCGGAAGAAGAGGCCAGCGAATCGATAACATTAAATGACACGATTTCCACTTGCGATAAGGCATCTCCTCGCTTTCAGGCCTCCGTACAACGCCATACTTTATGAGGACTGAATACTCCGCTCTAAAAGGCCAGCCAGCCGCCAGGTTTACCCGCACGACCATTTTGACCAACGGAAACTCGGGATTTTCCGTTATTCTCGGTGAAACTGTACGCTCATTCGTGTCAGTCGACGGTTCGTGTCAGAAAGTTTGAAAGAACGTCTTGGGATTTAACTAGTTGACTGGAATGAGTTCTTTCAGATTTTGTGCCAAAAACTGGTAGTCACATGCGACCGATCAAATTACACCGAAATTGGTACCCCTGATTAGTTTGGGTACCTGATTTGATTTCGGTACTCATTTTTTGAGTTTGCTACCCACTGAGGGTAAGAATAGGGGTGAGTCGGGGCGAGTTTTCAGTTAAATATCAGTCATTCAAAAATGTACATATACGACCCATTAACAGTCAACCGGTTAAGATGAAAACCCTTTAAGTGTCTAAAAAAAATACCATAAACGCTACGATCCCGGCCGTTCATCTTGAAACGTGAAAACTTTTTAAAGTCACAGTATTTTTGAGCCGTACGAAAATTCAGCTAATTATACAACCATGCGATTTTTTGATCATCCTAAAAGTCTGAAACATTATACCATGCGAAGTTTCTACGATATTTTCAAAGTTATTAAAGACATCTTTGCCTGCAAATTGGGCAATTGATTAAATTTTTTCCCTCTGAGTTAAGTAAAGCTGAAAATGTTGGAGAAAAATGAGACTAGGATAATGTGTAAAAAAAAAGTACCTATAAAAAGGGAGAGGAAATTAATTTATTGAAATCAATGTACCCTCTTAAGGAATACATAGTTTCATCATACAAAAAAAAAAAGAAGAAGAAAAAAGAAGTAAAATACGCGGAGGGTGCTTTCATTTTCGTTTGGGTAGAGGAGTGAGGGAGAGAGAGTCCGGGTATATGTATACAGTCTAGAATCTGGACCTCGATGAAGGTTGCGTATAACCATCAGCGTGGGGGAAACTTGGCAGGCTTCGTTCGGCTGGAAATTGATCAAAAGTAACCAGCGCCTGATCCCCTCATCCTACTCCCCATGTGAATTTATGATAATTAAGGAGAAAGTCGAAGGGCGCAAACAAACGTTGAAAGAAATTAGAAACCGCCCTGAGAACGAACCGTATAATGTATACGCCAGTCGCTGCAGCGTTAAGATTTATATTCAAAGAAAAAAAAAAAAAAAAAAAAACGCGCGGAGGGTGAAAATGAGAATGAGAAGGAGAGAAAGAAAAGAAAGGAAGAAAAACGTCTCTATTTTTAATTCGGTCAAACGTTTATAGACGGTTCGATACGCGAACCCCACCGAGATTATTGACGGGTGCATGAATGGGGCGAGGCACAAATCGCCACGTTTTTGGGGGTGGGTGAACTTTAGATGACTTTTCGTAATGATAAACCGTGGCACGTATGCACAGCGCCGAAACACACCGCGGCACAATACACGCACTTCCTGTCCTTAATGCCGTCGGCACACGAACTAAATAACAAAATGAAATTACCTTCAGTCACTCTCTGCGCCCTTCCTCCGCCTCTTTCTACCCCGTTTCAACCCCCAGGTGTACGCCGTGCCACGTTACTTTCATAATTTATTTAATTCTAGATTCTCATGAGGCGATATACAGAAACAGGCAGAGCTTTTTCCAGGGTTTTGCGCTGGAGCTGAATGGGGTGAAAATATAGAACAATCAAAAATAGACACGCTATAGCATCAAATTTTTAATTTTCTTCCCACCCTTTTGACCTTAAAAACCATGTTTTATAAAGTTTCATCAAAGTCGAATAAAGTTTCGAATTTAAGTTCGTCATATTGGATCCGCTATTTTGAATTTTCGAATTTCGAGTTCAGATTCGTAATAATTGACTCCAAAAACCATGTTACATAAAGTTTCATCAAAATCAAATTACGCTTTGAATTTACGTTCGCCACATTGGATCCGCCATTTTGAGTGTCCGAATTTTGAATTTACCTTCGTAATCAGTGACCCCAAAAGCGAAAAAATTCCAAAATTACTTTTTTTCTCAAAAAACGTCACCTGGAGCCTCTTTCAAATATCCCCTTCATAATCAAAAGTAAAAATTAGAATCGATTCAAGATTTGAAAATGCGGGAAAAAATATCGGCAACAAACATGAATCATATGCTACGGAAATGAGAAGAAATGGCGGTTAAAACTTCGGGTGAATAATTATCGGTCATATTTTGTAAATTGTATTTTTGTACTTCAACCTTGAATGTATCTGCAATTTTCTATACATAGAATTTTCGCATCATGATATTTCTACGCGTTACATTTTCTCGTTTTCAAAAATTCGATATTCTGTTTAGTCAATCAATTGGCCATCCCAGCTTTTCACCCCTGCCCCGAAGCTTGCGGCTCACTCCGTTTACGAATTTCATCAAAAGGCAAAAAACTCGCGAGGTTCACCCTGGAAATTTAATGAACTCCGAAACCGAGCTCGATGAAACAATAACCGTAAAGGATTCCTACTTTGCGTGTTTCGGCGCCCCTTCCATCAAATTTACCACCTCAATTCATAGATGCAACTGTAATCACTCATGCACCACCTATATCCCTTCGTATAGCTATACACAATTCCATCACCGCGTAGCACAATTCCCGCGGAGATAATTATACCCCGGTTCAAAGTTTCAAGTCGATTTCCTACCGCGAACACTGCACTGCTGCGCCACAAACACGCCTATATTCATGCAGATCTGTGTTGGAATAATTTACTCTCTCTGGAATATCAAAAGACCAGCTTCGATACAGCCGTGCCAATCAAAAATGCATCCAATTCTGAGTAATTAATTATTATGGAATCATTTTGGTTTAGACGGTCAGAAAAAAAGTTATTTTTATGAATTTTTTTTAATGAAAATACTGTTATAGATATTGATTTACGGTTTGTTTAGCTCAACAAATACACGTTTGAAAAACATAAAATCATTTGTATTTATTTGTTTTTACACTTTTCATGTATGCAATCAACGGGTGAACAGAAGTCCTCAAAGAGTTGGTACGCCAATGGCGACCTTGAGAACTTGATAACGGTTCATGTAAAACAAAAAAATGAAAACTATTTATTTTCAGTATATCAGTGGCTCTACTGCATTCTATGGAAATTAATATTTATTCATAAATATCAAAAAAAATTTGGTGCGCAACTAGTAACCATTCGGTGTGATAACAGTAGCCAATGCTCGAGCCAATGCCACATTTTCTGGCTATTGAGAATTCTAATCTGCTTGATTAGTTGACATTTTAATTAAGTAAAGAAAATTTAGTGCAACTAGTAACTTTTCGGAGTAATAGTAGTCATTTTCCGGCTATTGAAAATTCTAATCTGCCTGATTAGTTGACATTTTAATCAAGTTAAGAAATTCAGATCGATGTGCGCGGTCAGATCGAAGACCCGAATTACCGAACCTTGCTAATCGACCGATTTTAACGAGCGTTTTTTCGCAGTACGCGTTTATTATTGCATCTTCGTTCGACAGGATCGAGCCCGTAACATCACGCTAGGGAACAAACGCAACCCTGCATTATCCTGCGGGATATCTGTAGGGAGCACTTGTTATTCTCTGATTGGTGAAATTGCTGCGGGAACGAAACGAACGGTTTACGGAAGATTAGCTCATAATTTCTAGAGGGATGGAAGGGCGGCGAGGGCCTGTTATGAACCACCCTATAACACCAATTTGCGTTCTGTTCCGTCCTGTTTTAATCCTTTCGGCAAACCGAACCGTCCGCTCGAACTGTGATCCTTCCACGCGTTGTTCGCAGTCACCGTTGCCAAAAATATGACTTTCTCCTCGTTAAGTTTTCCGAAACGTTCAAATCACTTCTATAACAATCTGTGCAGCTTCTTTCGACGTTGAAATATCGGGTATTTCCTCGAAGTTTTTGCATGTATGTAAAAAAAAAAAAACTCAGTTATTTTATCGACATTTTTCTGCAGAAATAGAAATCTCTTCGATATTTTGTATCCCTGATAAATCTTGTTTAAAAATTTTCAGTCATTATTATATTCCCGTTTTTTACAATAATTGAAAAAGATTTTCCTCGGTATTAAATGAAAATTAATTTCGCAGCAACGATCATAAAGTTGAAATACGTGAACATATTCATTTTGGTTACTGTCAATTATGACATATTTTCTTTTCAAGTACGAGTTAACTGAAAAATCAAATTTTTCTTCACCGTAATTTTGGCGTAGTTGCATTGAGGGGTTCTTCTGGTTTAGAGGGTCGATTCTGAGGTGATTTTACGGACGCAATAAAAAAAAAAAAGAAACATTTCTAGTATCCAGTTTTTTAATCAGTCTTTTATTGACATTTTAAAACATAAGAATGTTTTGAAAAAAAAAATCCAAAATTTAAATTGGTACAGGCCGGCGAAGTGGGGACTCAAAAAAAAAAGTGTCTTCTGGTTGACGTAATTCCAACCCTCCTGGTGATCTGAAATATAAATTCTTGGTAAATTCTTAGAAAAGAAGGATGTAAAATTAGTCGGATGTAGGCGATTTGAAAAAAAAAATTTATTCGCAAAATGGCGTCCATGTAAAAAACGGTCATTTTTTGATTCATTGCTTCAACTTTGAGAATTTTTGAAACCTAGCAAAAAATAAAAATCTGAAAAGTTCCTACGTCAGTCCAGGTATTCAAGTGTCGCTGGCGCGTTTATTTGAATACAACTTGTGTGAAAATTTCTCTGTAAATACATAACAATTTGTCAGCATTTATTATTATTTGTCGAAATATAGTTGAATGATTTTTTTTTTCAAATGGATACTGGTTTTAAATTTGGAAAAATGAATTTTTTGAATCGATCACTTTTAGAAAAATTCCCTGCGTGAAACCAAAATTCCCTGAGAATTCCAGGCTAATCTACGAGAAAAAAAATTTCCTGAGATTTCCAGGACTTCCAGGTTTTTCAAGGAGATAGACATCCTGTCTTAGAGGCTTATTCTTAAAGGTCTAAACTTTGAAAATATGTATAAAAAAGGAAATCAGTTTTTTTTTTTTCAATTTCTACACCAGAATAATCTGGCTTAATCTAGCTAGCTTTATCACGTGAGGTTGATGTCGTAGAAAATTTTGGTTGTAAGCTTCAAAGCTGCGTGGTTTATCCGCGTTTCATGCGGTCTGCGGGTTGCGTGTATAAAGCAGAGAGTGCCATGGGTAGGAGAGGGCAGTCAAATATATCGGAGACTGGCGTAGTTCAATAGCAATTTAGTCCCTATCGAGAATTCATGTAATTCCCCTATTTGAGGACGCGATACGCCCATAGAAGGCAATATATTAGAGGAACACAGCAGGGCAGGACACTCTCTCTCTCCCCTTTTTCCCGTCCCCCTCTCCTTGGCGAATGAACCCACCGACGAGAACCCAGAACTCGCGATGAGCAGGATAGGGGTGGTGGTGGAATCGGGGGAGGTAGTCGACTCTCAGGATTTTCGCGAATTTTAGCGAAGTAGAGTGTGGCGTCGGTGTTGGTTTGTTGTACAACACACAGAGAAGTGAAGCCAGCCGCCGGATGTTGGCGAAGTTGCGCGATGTCGATGGCGGTTTGAGGGCTGCGGAGCTGCAGGGTTGTGCGAGAAACCAAATGAATACGAATGTTCGTATTAGAATACAGGCAACCGTCTTGGAAGGTTATTTATTGTACCGCGTGCCAACCGACCAATTCGGCGCCAAACGCAGGAGCGAAGGGTGGGAAAACCGAGAGGAAAATAAGAGACCAAGGGGGGGAAAGAGCGAAGGAACCTGGCTCGGTCTGTTGATGGTGCGAAGGCCCGGGATTTTCCTTTTCCTCTTACTTTTCTTCCTCCGCTTTCATCTCCTGGTTGTTTCAGGAGTAAGGAGACGGAGAGGGATCTTCCTTGCCTTGGATTCCGGCTCTTTTTTCAAAATTCTTGTATATATATTCAAATCCTGCAGAATAGAGTCTCAGGTATAGGTACGCTGTCCGCGGGGGAAAAATATTTGAGGATAATCGCGCGTGGGTAGAAAAAAAGAAACAAAAAAAAAAAAAGCACTTGCGGTAAAACAGAAACGAGAATGTAGGAGGTAGTCGGACGTTTCTGTGAAACTCGACACTCAGCGGCGACAGATAGGCCTACAGTTCAGTGTTGCCACTCTGGTAATTGAGAATGTAGCAACACTATAAAAAAAATTTACTGGATAGCTAGAAGAATGAAATTCTACTATTGTGAGGTTATGTTTCTTGCCGCCAGATGGTGTTTTCATTGTTTTCGCACTTGCCAGTGAGGCTCATGCGCATACGTGGCCTACGCAAAAGTGTACGAATTCCCGAATTTTGATTATATTTATTAATAAATTTATTTATTTAAATTTGCAATTATTAAGCTAATTATAGATTTAGATTCACTAAAAAGTCATGAAGTGTACTAGAAAAGTGAAATTGTACTAGAAACGGCAACACTGCCTAGTCCAGTTGCCTGTCCGACGACGGTGGGCGGTGAGTTTCACAGAAAACTCGCCGGTATACTAAAGTGGAAATGGACGCTGCAATTTGTTCGCCTTCTGCTGTTTCACAGTCGCCTATTTTTCCTCCCTCTGACGGACGACGCGAGGTCTAATGCGAAAATGAATTCGTATTTGTACGGGGCGAGAACGAGACATCGTTGTGTAAAAAGTAAGCGACAAAAAGCTCGGAAACGAAATCCCGCATATATGCCTGCGCGTGTAAAAAACACTTTTTCGAAAGAGAATACGGGGGAAAAAAACAAGCAGAAATTAACGAATTCAGGAGTATCTCTGCAGCAGGCTGGATAAACGAGGTAAGAGCAAAGAGACAGAGGTAATATGCTAAATTTCATTCCGTGGAAGAAGAAAAACCAGACAGGAGGGAAAAAACACAAGTGAAAAAAAAGAAAAGAAAAAAAGGCAAACAAAGAAAAGAACGAACAAGCTTCTTCCCCTGGGTGTACCGCGACGTAATTTCTTTTTCTCCAGCCTCCGCTTCGCAGGATTCTGCGACGATTATTGTTAAATGCAGCTTCTCCTCGCTTCGAGAACGCAGACTAGATTTGCCGAGGGTGAGAAAAGAAATTTGAATATCGTTCCTACGACGTACACGCCGGAAAATTCTTTTCGAGTTGTTGCCAAGCGTGTGCAACATCAAATTTTCGCCACGCTGAAGATTGAAAGATTTTGTATTGACTTACTAATTTTTAATTCGGTCTTTATTACGTAAACAAGCCTGTACAATCGTTTTTAAGGGGCGGGGTTGAAGTTCCGAATTTGAAAAGTCTTGAAAAAGCCTAATTCCGAATTATTTGGTGGTGAAACTTGAAGTAAAGAAATCAAACTTTGAAGAAACAACAAAGTTCCGAATGGTCGAAAAACCGGCGGCTCAAAGTTCCGGAATGTAAGATTCGAAAAGCACAAGTTACGATGGAGCAGCGATGCGAAAAGTAAACTTCCGACCGAGCAAAATTCAGAAAAATAAACTTCCGATATAGTAAAATACTAAAAATTAAAATATACTCACAGAGCGTAGTATACTGACCGGGTGGTTGTAAAAAATGAGATAAATCGAAAATCGGAATGACCAGGATTCCGAAAGTAAAAATATCGAAGATCCAAAACAAAGAGAGATCGAAGTGGTGAAATTTCACCGAGCTAGAAATTCACGGAACCAAAAATCTTCGATGATTCGGAATTTCGATATTTCAGATTTTTTAATTTTTTAATTTTCACTTTTTCGGAACTTTGACCTATCGAAGTACTACCCTTTCGGCATTTTGTCTTTTCGGAATTTTTCCCATCGGATTTCAGACCATTCCAAACTTTGTTGCATCGTCCAAGTTTGATTTCTTTACTCTAAGTTTCACCGCCAAAAATTTCGGAATTTGGTACCTTCGGAACTTTCCAAATTCGAAATTTTATTTCAACTCTACCCCGTTTTACAGTTGGCATTGATTCCGGGTCAGCTGAATTCGAACGGTGTTGAAACAAAAATGAAATGAGGGTAACGGCGGAAGTAAGAGAGAGAAAGAGAGAAAGAGATAAGGAGAATAAAATAGAAATGAAAAAAACCGAATCACTGCAAAAAAGAAATAAGTCTGAATATGTTACCGAGCCAATTGTAATTCCGGGTAGCTTTCGCCCGGTCCTTAACTACGTGATATATTTTTAATACTGCAGGGTATCAATCCGGCGTTAGCCTGTATCGGTCGGGGAGCAAATACGAGTATACTGCTAGGACACCGAATAAATATGCAATGCCATGCTGGCCGTGACAGGGTTAGTGCCGACTTCAGGTTAATTTGAAATTCTAATCACCGTTATAGGTATACACCTACGTATTTTCCGATATCGTTTTAATCCTAGGAAAGGTGTATATATATACACGAACCAACCCCTTTCCTACGAAATTATACCCTACCCCTTGAATCGTGCTCCACGATCTTCGACCTCGCAAGAACCGCTCTGGTTATGAAAATGAATAGACGATGACTCGTAAAAAGGTTTTTCGTTGACATATTTTTTCGCATAATCAATAATATTCCCCTCCCATAAGTAAAAGAGAATTCCCATGTAATGAACTTATCGCCCCTCCGCGTTCGAGGAAAAACAAGGAAGTCGCTGTGTAATTGCCCCAAAAATGAAGAGTTGAACTTTTACTGATTATCACATTTTCAGACCATTTTAATGGGTGATCGATGTTTCGTTTGACGATATCTCGAAAATTAGTCCACGGATTTTTACGATTTTAATCTTAATCAATGCGGCTCTTCGTAGATGAAAACCCAACAGATTTTGCAGTCGATTCATCCAGTACCTACTTTCCAGGATATCAAAACAAGGAAATTTAAGAAACTTCATTTAAGGGAGAAGCTTTTAGGGTGGTCAGATTAGTCACTTGTTATCAACTCATTCCAGTTTGCAAAGAAGCCTCACATAGAGTATAGATATACACACGCCGAAGATACCCTATGAATTTCAAGTCAATCCAAACTTTAGTTGTTTGAAATTCTGTTAGCTCAAGTGCCGAAGAACGCCTTATAGTTTTGGAGAACTCGAGCTTGATCGGCATTGAAAAGATTTTGAGGAGATGAAGCGAAGTAAAAAAATTTTCTTCCCGTATAATGAGATGTCCTCTTTTTTGGCAAGCAAACGATTTGATTAACGTTACGTGGCACATATTACATTACGTAGTTATGGAATTTTGCGGCAGGGGGTGCAGAGGAATTGAGCTGAAAATAAAGCCTGCAGAGAGAGAGAGAGAGAGAACTGGAAAGTAAAAATTCGATTATCTTCGCGGATGTTCAAACTTTCCGGCTTCCTGGCGCGAGAATAATAGAAAACCGCGCTCCGTGTAAACTTTGGTGGACGCGTAAGAGAGACGGGCTCCAAAGCCCAAGCCATTGATAAAGGAAAGAGGCAGGGGATGAACGAGCGAACGGCGAAGGAGTTCCAAAAGATGTATATACGGACAATGGCAGAAATTTGCCGGGAGAACAAGAGAGGATCGAGCTCCCTTTACCGCTATAAACCGCTATAAACAAAATGCTAAATAGGGGAGAGAAATTGCTGTCTCCATGCAGCTGCAGGGATTGGATCAGTGAATGGTCTTGCAATGCCTAGCGAAACGTGAATAGGTACGGAATTTACCTTTGACTCATCTTCTCGGATTCTGAACAACCTTCTTTCACACTCTTTTTATCAACGAGTTTCCGCGATCTCTGTAATAGCGCGTTTCATGCAGCGAACCATCCTTAAAACCATTCTCCTAATGGCTGAACCGTAATCACATTGAATGAATTTTTCACTCGGTTTATCATCAGGATTGTCAAGCGGAATTAAAACCGTTTGGACGATTCAGAAATCTGTACGTTTTAACGCAATAACAATTAGCTTTGGACAGTGTGGATGTGGAAAAGTAGAAAGAGCAGCAAAGGGAGGAAAAGGTATACAAGAAAGTGATAAGAGCGGGAAGAACAGAGGGAACCGTCTAACTAACAGTTTTCAATTTGCACGGAAACCCCGCGAAGCGATTTCTATCTTGCCACGAAACTTTTCGTTGAGTTTAGTTCAACATGAACAAGTAATTCTGCACGGACGGCAATGCCAAGAGTTGCCCGGTCGTTCCTCGATAACAATAAATTATGCAAAAATTCACAGAGGAACTTATAATACTTCTCCATGAACGAAAAAGAGAGGAAAACGAAAATCGAGAAGTGATGTAATCTGAAACTGTTGGAACAACGTAATACCAAGCTCTCCGTGGCAGCTCGTGGAGTGCCTATGTATCGAAACGAAGCAAAATCCAGTTGCCAGTGCCTGCAGACGTTCACAAGCCAATCAGAAAGCGAAATAATTGAAAAGTAAGCAACGGAGATTGTCTGGCTCGCGAGCATCTAGTTCGTTTGTACGTTGTTAGCTCGACTGCTCATGGAAAATTGGGTAGCCAAAGCTTTGATTGGCTGTTTGGTAAACAGGGCAACGTTTGTGCAACACAAGCTACATCCATTCACAGTTGATATCCTCCGTCGGTCCCTTTCAAACCCGTGCATACCTGCCTCGCCGCTTTAAATACACTCGAAATAGTCCCAACGTCAAACCCGCCTCCAGAATCTTCCAACAGATTCAAACATATCCTCAATTACAGAAACTTGTCTCATCCTTTATTTGGCCAAAAACTTCCGTCATTCATATAACGTTGAACTGGTTTGGAGCTTGCTGATGTTTAGCAGAACGTAGACTGAATGATCTTTACGAGTCATTGATCGTTCCCGAACTTTACTTGAATGCAATTTGGCGATGAGTTGTCTTAAGTCGTCTACTGTAGTGTCATCGGGTTGGATCAAGTCAGCAATCTTGAAGAGTGACTCACATCAGACTGTCAAACGAATGCTGGTGCTGGACTCATGACGTTGTCACAGTGCTGAGATTGTGGTGTAGAATTACGTAACCAGTTTTGATTAAGGTCTGACAAGGAAGTCCACTGTGAACAATAGCCAAGTATATAATTACGATTGCGCAACACTTAAGGTGCTTATACATATAGCTTATATATCTTTATAAGCACCTTAAGCGCCTGGTTATTCTGTGTCGTTTTGCGATTCGTATGCGGCGTGCATCAACCCTTCTACATTGCTGATTACAGGTCAGTCAGGGTTGGCCTGACCAGTGAATTCTTATTCATATCTCGAACTGGGCAAGAGGAAACTGCGATTGCACCAAGTGTATGTGGCTAAGCCGGTACCTTTTGTGACTGTTTTTATTTCGTCCCTCTTTCTCGTTCCGTTTCTCATTCTTATTTCGTTGAGAGATAGCGAAGCTGGAGTGGGGGAGAATTTTTGGAACAATAGAATCGCCGATGCTGCAGGGGATGCTGGGTCGAGGGAGTCGGCGCTCGTGCTTGGCTATCCTAAGGAGTTGCTGATACCAGACCGCGCTTCTGCACCTCACCACCTCGAGTCCAACCCGCCCCAGGAGCGTGATGGGATTTCTATTCAACGGGCTCCTTTATTTTTATTCTGTTTGACTTGTTTCATTTTATTCCTCCTCTATCGGTGCTCTTATCCCCATTGTCGCCAATACCATAAAAGTCCCGCCCAAAGTAGGCACCGCGAGTACCCCGAGTATAGGTGTTCTGTTTGTGTTGTTTTTCCGCCATCCGACGTATTTTCTTCTTCCCCTTTCTTTCTTCATCCTGTCGATATGAAATTGGTCAAATATCTGTTCAATCGTTGTTCAATAGCGCGGAACGAATTGGCCGCGAGACAATGGAGACAAAATGAATGAATAAACGATGATGATGATGACGGTTGTATCGTGATAGCGGTTTTTTATTCCTGAAGAGGAAAATGGCGATAGACATTAATGATCACTCGTCAAGGAAACCTGGCAACGGGCTTTCGTAATCAATTAACAAATCCATTGTGAACGGATCATCGATACTGCTAATTAATTGAACAAAAGGTTTGGAAGAGAGGACCAATCGGTTCGAACGTCCCCCCCCCCCCCCCCCCCCCGCTCTGATATTTTCACGGATCCTCGATGAAAGGCAGTTTTTACCCAACCCTCGCCATTCAACGACGGACCCTTTTATGCTACCTAACAACAAGCCCATTGTCTCTCCGAATTTGAAAAGTTCACGGCCCTTGGAAGGCTAATTGCTTTTTAAAAACTTCCCATTATAACTTGGATCGATGAAAATTAGTGAAAATTGCATGGTTCGCACCTATTCAACTTTTTTGCCCTCGCACAGAATCCTGCTGGTCAGGAACGGTGGAGAGAAAATTAATCTCTGAAAAGAATAAGATAGATACGTGGTGAAAGCGCTAATCGATCTCGCTCTGTGTACACACCTAGGTATAAACCGCATTTCTTAAAAAGTATTCTCACGTGCCCAGAGGAAGGAGGAGGTTTAACGGTGAGCAGCTGAAACGTTCGAAGTTTAAATTCGTCGAGTCTTCCGAAATAGCGCAATTTAAAGTTGTATGTACCGCTACGGTATTTCGGTCTGTTCGATATTCGTTGGATTTGGTAGAAACTATGTACCAACGGGTGGGGAAATCGTTCGGCCATATTGGGTAGCCGGGGAAGCCATCGAAAAAGAGGGTCATTTGCTGCGGGTAGAATTATTAGCCAGCGTCTAGGAGGAGCGAGGACAGAGTTTCGGGCAAAGGTGAGAGAGGAGAGAGAGAGAGAGAGAGAGCTCCGACGGTTTCACGGACGTGGGTTGTCCTTTTGTTACACTGCCGTGACAAATACCACCGCATTTGAGTTGAGGGATGAAAACCTGCAAGGGGCTTTCGCGATAATTAAACTACAGGTGTTGCCGTTAGATGAAATTAATTCAAACAAGCCCGCCAATTTCCTTCAGCACTATTGTCGGGATTTCCTTACGGCGTGGAATTTCGCTTGGGGGGTGGATATTGATGAGTGATAATGCGAACGAGGGACATTCACCGGCTAACTCAACCGGGACAAACATTTTCTCTGGATATTTGGTATAATGGAGGCAAAGCTATGGACTCGAATTCTTCGGTTCAGAGGGAGAGAGAGAGAGAAAGAGAAAGTCTCGGTGATGATAGGAGTCACCGTGTTCACTCGCTTTTTGCTTATTACATTTTCATTCTTTCGTCGAGAAAGACGAAGAGGAGCGAAACGAAATTAGGAAACTTGCAGACGGGGAACACTTCCCCAAACAAAGTAATTTAAGACGTTCCTCGGAGGAACGTATAGCATACACACTGTCGCCGGATTCCGCGTTATCATTTTCCTTCTCCTTCTTCTTTCGCTTCTCCTTACATTCGTCCTGGCTGGCGCAAAACGTTAAACTTGCAAATTACTTGGAACCGCATCAAGTGTCCTCTACCACTTCAGAGGAACCCACAATTAATATCCAATCACGAACTCGGGGTTTACTTTAATGTATAATTTCATCATCTCTCCGCCGTTGCTATCCCTGAAGACGTCGAAAATCCCTCCGTAATATCCACTCCTCGTACGGTTCGGCGATTCGCGTTTACTCCGGCTACTCCCCATGGAAATAAACAGATGTACATATAATGATCCTTCATAAGGGATCATCCGCGGTGACTGGGGGGAAGAGTTCGCTGGGTTGAAACGGAGATGGTTCAACGAAACCTCGCTTGAATAATTCCTCCGAGTTCTGCGCCAACCCCATGTGAAGGTTGACCGGTAAACTGGGAAGCTTTGGTTTAAGCCTTCTTCCCTGTTGGATGTATCTTCTCGTGGGACTCGGCGCTCTTACATTGCCGCATCGCCAGCTCTCCTCTTGCATAGTCAATTCCAGTGGCGGCGTCGCGGCGGAGTGAAAAACAGGACGGGAGCTTTGCGCGACAGTGAAGTTGCCCCGAGCGAGCTTTAACAAATAAAGCTGACTCGAGTCGCTGCTACTATTCCAGCCTCGTCCTCGAGGGTAATTGCAATCCAGGACTTCCGAAAACGTCAGCCGATGGTTCACCAGGCTTCAAGATCTCGAGTGAAATCGACGATATCAACTTCTCATGACTTCAGGCGTGCAGGCCAAAACCTGACGCTTATAATGCTACGGAGTCGGCTTCGAGAACGGAAACTAAAAGCTCCTGGGAACAACCCGCATTGGGAATGAAAGAGGGAAGGAGCGAAACAGTTTTATAACGGCGGTGGAGAGTCGAGTTTAAATGGTGTATACTTGCGAAGGCGAAGCATTAAAAAAGTAGTAGAAACACATTAAAAGCACACTCGTTAAAGCTACGTAATAAATTATGCAAGTTGGTGAATGTTGCCTTTTTCCAAGACACACTTTTCTCGCCGCCTCCGCTTCCTCTTCGTGCATATTCCCTTCTTCCCAAAGCGTCTCTGATCTCTCTTGACGTTTATCGATGTGCTGAGCTACAGGAAAATCCCACGCTGATGGATCTCTGCGCTTTCGAAATTCTTCAATCCCGGCTCGAACTATGTGCCAACACTCGCGGTGCAAACACCTCGTGACTATTGTCAACTTTCGGGATTGTTTGCGAATGGAAGAAGGAAGTGGGGCCAATGTAGCCTGGTGGATAAGCCGTTTTCTGCAGAATCGTATCAAGACCTTTCCAAAAGCAAATATTCTGTTGAAATAAATAGATGGCGGAAGTGCAGGGATGAGAGGACTCGGCTCTAGTCATAAATTTCGCTGACCCTGGGAAATGGAAAATGAACTTTGAATCACTTCAACCAAATCTCGAGCAGCAAACTTCCTCGCCCGGAGTTGGAGAACCCAAATATCTTTCCATTCTCTTGTGCCCTTCGAAATGCGTAAGTAGGC
The DNA here is from genome assembly GCF_021155765.1 of Diprion similis. Classification (NCBI taxonomy): domain Eukaryota; kingdom Metazoa; phylum Arthropoda; class Insecta; order Hymenoptera; family Diprionidae; genus Diprion; species Diprion similis. The sequence goes on from NC_060114.1 coordinate 20,047,717, forward strand.
CTACACGGAGATTGTTCCCGAGGCAGGTATTCCATTGTGACAGAGTTATGTCCCACCAGTTTCCGATTAGCATTAAAGCCCGTTGTCGAACTCAAAGAAGAGACAAGTGATTTGTTACTTGGTTCAATGAGATCGTAATTATAAAAAAAATGGACCAATGACTGCCTATGAATTTAAACTGCTGCAAGTGTTTATCGATTTTCTGAAAACTAGATGAGAATCTTTCGAAAGAACTCATAACGTGGATGAAATATTTTCGCCTCAAACTTCAAGACCATTTTCCTCAACACCAAGTCGTGCTGCTGATACCTGAAAGTTAAAGATCTGAACCTGACTTAAGGGGCTATACCAGTGTAACCTATGAAAAATTAGGCGATTTTCAGGAATTTTTTTAAAAGAAAGTACTCAATAGAATGTTTTGAATTTTTTTGGAAATAATAAAGTATATTAAACCAAAGTAAATTAATTAAAGTATATTATACCGGAGAAAAAAAACGATCAGGTAGAGATGAATAATCAGCAAAGACGAAAATGAAGGAAATTGCCGGCGATTGAAGAAGTGGAACTGAAATCGGTTAAATAGGGTCACTTCGGAACAGCAGACTGAGCATCGAGTGAGTTTGAGCAAATTCGGAATCAAGCTGCGATAAGCGCAATCCTCAATCCCGGAAGACTTGAAGGGGCCACCTCCGAGTGGATTCGAGCTCGCGGATCGGAATTTGAACAAAGATTTCCCTGATTTTTCTTTTAAAAAGAGACATCCCCACCCTCTGCAGGATACACCCTCTGCCCCCAGGGATTTCCCCGACGCAGCCCTTCAAATCGACGATCTTGTCGCTGGCGCGACTAAACAAATAAGGGCCCAGGCACGCTTCGGGTTTGGTGCGCGAGGTAATCGAACCGAATAATTGAGTTCTGTCGTTATTTCTGATTGCTGCACTCTCTTATTTTTCTCTCTCTCCCCCTCTCTTTCCTTAAATCCTCAGCGGATCGTCTCAGTTATTTTATTCACCAATTTTGCCTCTCCGAAATCTGAACACTGCTTTTCAGTTTCTGATAACAATCCTTGCAGTACACAGTGCAGCCAGTAGCGCGGAAGTAAATTGCTACTGACTGACTAATTGAACGATTATACGTGAAAGCGACCGAGAGGCGAAGTTAGCCAAGTCTGCTGCACGTTGCATCGACGTGTTCGCCTTAGCGAAGACGCAGCCGTATTAATATTATTACTTGTAGTAGACTGTGACGTATATATGTATATATATATATATATATATTACGTATACGTATATTCTGAATTTAAACGAGTCGCTGCAGCCGTCCTATCCAGTTGTAGTGGCATTACGATCGTTACTGGAGTCGCTAAACTTGTAATTAATTTCCGGAGCGAAGTGGAAGTTGAAGTATGTACATTGGATCAAGTTGTGTACTGAGTTCAAATCTCGTCTTCGGTGTCACCGTAGTCATGAATTAAAGGACATGAAAAAAACGTTCCTTCTCCCCGATGAAAGAAAAAAAACCAATGAATCAGTCTAAGAGATCTCAGCATCGAACATCAAACTTGGAATGAAATTAATATCTGATACCGAATCCAAACAAGTTTAGATTACCCGAAAACGAACGTGGAATTCTATAGAACGTTAGACTACAAGGTGCTTGGGGTGAATTTTTCTTACACACTGTAATGTATCGGTCAAAACTTCGCCAGTGCTTATTCCCACAATTTCGATGAAAATCGATCCGCTCCCATAGAAGGTTGAGAACTTTTTGTACTTCAAGCCTGCCACAGAGTTGCAGGTTCTTTTCAATGAACAGCCTTCGCACAATACGCGCCCAAGGAAGAAAAATGACTCACCTGGAACTCGGACACGAGGATTGATGTGTAAGTTGAACTGAAATCACAACCTTTCGTTCAAACGCTTCGAGGTGTTTGAACGCGTCGTCATTTTCCGATAGCACTTCGCTAGCTTGTATCGGTGTCACCCATTGACGTCAATTCGGCTGCAGTTAACAATGTCTTCTGCAGTTAAGCGCGTGTTTACACTGCAATTCAACGGCGTAACCACAACCTGTGAAGTTCAAAATTCAACACGGAAGGACGGTTTGCTCAATTTTCTGGCACACATTTGGCTGCATCGCTCTTTAGTTGAGCTGCCGGCTAGTGTTTAGAGTGAAACATATGTTTGAGTGCACATGATCGACCCTTCCATACGAATGAATTACTTGTATACTTTTTTACTACTAGACATACAGTAATATCCTAAGCTTACAATCAGGACAAATGGATATGAAATAATACCAAAGACAATCATCGATGATCGGATGTTTAGCGATGAACACTGATTGAGGCATAAATGAATTTGTCAAGGTTTGGTCTAACGTGTTAACGTTTTACTACTAACATATGGTCAGTGATGGTCAGATCCATCAGTGACGATTGGCTAGCCTGCACGCGATACTGTAGAAGCAAAGCATAAAACGATTTATTAGGGTAATGGATTGACCGGTAGAGCAGTGGACTGGACCGAAGAATCGCGAAGGACCCGAAGCGAAGAGGTATAGTAATGGTGAAAGCATAGATCGAAATTACTATCGTAGTGAGAGTAAGATCGGTTTATCTATCGAATAGGGAGGCGGCAGAGAGCCTGACCAACATTCCTCTCAAGACGTCACATTTCTCATGTTCCATTGGGACCGCACGACCGCCTCCAGGGTTGTTTTTCACGGGGTTTCGTCCTGCCGGTTATTCATGACGTTTCTGGAGGGAAGAGAAACGAAGGAACGAACCGCCGATATATCGATCTGTAACGGCGGCCGGCGTTGGGCGTTCGGTTATGTCAATAATTTGGCAAAGTACCGCCTGTGCCGAGCCTCGCTCGCTCGGCGTTGCGGACCCTTCGCCGGCAGCCACCCAGCCATTAGAGGACAATGGATATCCACCAGGGCGCCATGCCACTGGGAAAGCACGCGGCGGGCGCACACAAGCGGTTTAACACGCCTTACATGCGCCCAGTCGTCGTCTCCTCGACGGGTAGGATAAGCAATCATCCACCTACGACTGCTACTCACTCCATAGATACACCATCTGCAGGGACTGCGAGCCACGACGGGCGGGGAGTCGTAATAGTATATGATTAGGAAACGACGTATGTTCTACTGGGACTGCCGTGCAATTTCACCAACTCCTGCGCCGACGAGGAAGAGAGGCCAACCACGCTACGTCATGCGTCAGGAGGCAAAAGTTCTAGTCCGGAAACTCTACCGCGCTATGAGGTTACGTTTCGTTTAGTTTGGTTTGGTTTGGTTTGGTTTGGATAGACGGAGTCAACGGCTCTCAAACACACTTGACTCGCCTCTCGACTTCGCTAGATCCCATTTTTTACCCTCTCTCTTTTCAGTCTCCACTCTCTCATTCGTACTCTGCAGTGATAATTGGCGCTGCAACGAGGGATTTTTAGCCGCAATATTTTTTCACTATAACCAGTCCGTGACTGCAGTGCACGGAGTCGTTTGTTCTACGCCGAATGATTAGACCAATTAGGACGGAAAAGCGTCCCTCGAATATAGATACGTGAAGAAAATCACCCATCACGATACCTAGAGTCGAGTTGAAAATTCTAGGGTATGGTGTCGTGGTAGATCACCGTGGAGTTTCTATTTCTTCATGTAAGGGGTAAAAGTTTGAAAGTAACGCGGACGAGAAGTCGAGTCGGGAAGATGAAAAGTTCAGGCACTTCTGCAGCTGCGCAACGGGTACGTAACGTCATGAATGCAAGACCCGGCGCCTACTTAGGAGTTGAGCTCGAGACAAAAGCTCGCTTGTACGACTGGAGAGCCGTGTGACACGTCAGAAAATGCTCGGTTTGTTATTAACGAGTGTGTGGAGGGGGGTAAGAAAATTAATGACACTGTGTCGCCACGAAGCACTGCCGTGTATGACCACAATAAAGCGAGCACGGAATAACCTGGTTGGGAGAGAAAAATTGCAGTTTCGTGAAGACTATTCCGCTCGTCATATTTCCGTGAGTTCAAAAATGTCGTAGAAATTTTCACGCGCAAATCTGTCTCTCGTGTGATTAAATATCGCTCAGAACTCGGGGGGGGGGGGGGGGGGGGGGGTCCCGTGATATGGGAAGGAATAGAGAGAGAGAAAGAGATTGGTCGCAATCTAAGAAGACCCTTAGCCGTGGGGGGCAGCAGCTCAGATATTTGAGTTATTTGGTGGTTTGAATTTCAATTCGGTCGTATCGCGAACTCCCTCCGCCATGCAGTCTCTCTTCAGTTCACTCTGTCCCGTAATATTCCGCTTGCCTCCGCGGAGCACCAACAGGGAATCGAAATTCCTATATGGGAAGCTGGCGAGGGTGGCATCTCGGAGGTTTAGATTCCTAATTCAAACTTTTTATTTCTTTCAAGTGGCTTCACTTTTCTCTCGATCATTCGCTCCAACCTGTCTGTCAGGAATTGCTCATCAGGGTGTTTTCCTCGTCCTGTATGAAGTTTGTTTATTCCTGGATATTATAATTCTCAATTTCTTCTTCTACTTCTTCGCTTCTCACGCCAGAAATATTACACCCTCCTGGATAATACACGTTACGCGATTCGCGGTCGGGGGAGGGACGGGGGGGTATTTTAATTGAAAATATACCGCGTAGCTAAAGAGACCAAAAATGTCAATTACACAAGTTTAATAAGCTTGCTGTGTACCTATACATTATAAAGAACCGGAACGAGAGGTGTGAACAATATAATTTATAATTTCGTAAAGCACATCCACGACATTACACATGAATGTATAGCAGGTAACCGAGTCTTTTCAATATCTCATTTTGTAAACAGGGTTATAGGAACTGATTTCAGTCATACAAAGGCTAGTAGAGATTGAAATCTTACATGGACACAAACGCATGTGTTTACGTGTTCGCGATAATACGCACACCCAGATATATTTCACTTTATTTTTTCCAAAGCCCGTTGTCTCCGTCTCCTTTAACACAGATCGTTGCTTTTCAGCCGTTTATTTCAGCGATCCGGTAAGCCTTTTGAATGAAAACTGTGTCTTTGCCATCACGTAGGAGTGGAGATGAGAGGTGGAGAGCAGAGAACAGAGAGCAGGAGGCAGAGCTTTCATTTCGAAAAACAAACGTGATTGATCGCCTCGTAAAAAACAAGAGAAAAGTCGAGAGACGAACTGAGCCACGAATGCAAATAAAGAAATGAAGAAAAGCTAGAGGGCGAGAGAGGGGGAGAGAAAAAATGTATGAATTTGAAATTGAAAATAAATCTCGCGTAAACCGCCGCCTCGCTTCCACGACGACTCCAACACAAGTCATCTGTGGCAAAACTATTACCTGCGCCATCAATAAACACAGCAAAGATCCGTACAGTTCTTCGTCGTAGCTAGCTAAAGGATGCAGCCAGCAATTGAACTGTGAAGGATTTCAAAGCCCTTTTCTCCTTTTCCTACAAATCCTGAGAAAATCTACAAATTCCCTGTTTCTACGCCAGGTGCACCAGACTATTCGCGACACTATAAGGACAGCTTTAGTACAGAACCTAGCCCAGTTGAAATAGAATCGACACGCTTTTGGCTGTGGGCACTTCGTCCGGTGTTCATCTAGGATTGCCCATTTCTCCATTGTCACTATTGCAGATTGGACGACCGAATCCACCTACCAGCTTCATTTTCAACCTCGCTTAAGCTCGGAGTACTCGACCGTTACTGCGGTTAAGGCTGTTTCAAGGTCAAGAGCTTGACGTAATTGACCAACTTCTAGAGCCCAACACGTTTGACCAGTTAAGTCGGTACACGGTTGTGCGCTTTCTCTTTCTGTCTCTCTTTTCTCTCTTTCTCTCGCTCTCGCACGCATTCACTCTCTGTCTTCGGCTCGGCACTTTGCATCTACATCGTATCTCGCAGTTTGCTGGTTGAATGACTAACAAATTACTTTGTCGTCGTCAATATTAGTGGTTCGTGCTCGAGGCAATATTTCCAAGCATTAAATAACGTTTCGGCGTCACTCCACCCTGAGTCTGAAGCAGCTGATTATAAGAGCTATTTATGTACCTCCCCATCTCAGTTGCATCGCATGCCCTGCTGGGATGCCATCACAGTGTGCATAATTCACTCCCTGATGAAGGACCAAAGAGTTCCTATCACCAAAGTCCGTCGATCCTGGAAGGTCGATCGCTGGTGCGCTGCACCTTGAAATTGCCAGTCCACGCCTCCTAGAATCGTCTGTGACGCACCTTCAACTAGACAGGATTAATCCTACTACCATCCTCCCCTATCCCTCAACCGGATATCACTGACCACGGTTCTCCCGTACATCAAAACTCTCGAGACTCCCGGAAACTCTAGGCCAAAGTCTTACCCACTGACCCAAGTGAGTTAGTAAGTCGGTTTGGTAAAGCGACCCCTCCAGGGATCCCTAAACGTCGGTTAGGGAGCAATGAATTTTATCGTTTATCATATTTATCGCCGTAGGTTGTAACCTACTTCCCTCGTTGTTGGTCTTGCCTCATTTTTCCTTAATAGTCAGCTCTTTTCGCCAATTCTAAAAATTCACCAAATTATACCCTCCCTGAAATACCCGGATCAACTTAAACTGTCAAATTTCCCATTATACCAGATATACCATGATGAAAACGTCGTTTGGAGTCCGGTTGCGTTTCAGGATGGGAAAGGACGTCGGTTTATCAGAGTCTAGAAGTGCTGAGCGCTGCAGTACCATTGTTTAACGTTCAAGTTTTTGGAATTGGTCCAAAGGGGATAGTTCATAGGCTTATGGGATCCCGGAGCTAAGCCCAGGTAAGATTTTGAACAACGGTCTGCATGAGCGAATCGACTCTCGTGAGTTAGAGAATTGGGATACTATTTTGCGACACGAAGCGATTCGAGTGTAACAATTCACTGCCACTATCGTCCTCAGTGAATTCACAACCTACATCCTCTTTCATAAAACAAAGAAACCAAACGTATTGAATTAATTGCGAAATCCCGACGCCGTCGGGATGACAGCCGGACTTCGGATCGGAGGGCGAGGATCGATAATTGACCAGCTTAGGCCAATTATAGAATTTGCCCATAAGTTCCAGGGAACGGTGAATCGTAAACAGCAATTATGCAAGTAGTTGACGTACTGATTTAATAGTTGCGGTTCCGTGTTGCCAAGTATTATTAGTCCGGTTGAAATGACCACTGAGCTATTCCACGCGCAATCAATGGCGAACAACGCTCGTTCCAACTGGTATGATACCAGTGATAGAGAAAAAGAATTTGTCCGGCAACTACTTAGAGCGAATGGGTAAGACATCCGTCCGTTCTCCACCGAAACGTTGGTTAGCGGTGTGAGATGTAAAATGAAGCACACCTAGCGAGAGTTTAAGGAAGTTTAATAAATTGATCCGATGATAGCTGGCCAGGGATGCGGGCAACACTTCGAGTCTATTAGTCGGAAGATGCATGTCTCTTCTTCCTCGGGGATTCCCGTCCTACGTATCCTACGATCCTCTAACAAGAATCGCAAAAGCGAGAGAGAGAGGGAGAGAGAGAGAGAGAGATTGTGAACTGGGACCACCTCTCAAGGCTGGAAGGACCGGGCGAAGAGTCGGGTTTTAAAGCGGATCGTTTTGAGCAGGAATTTCTGAAGCACCTTCTCCTCTGCCTTCCATGCATATGAGCCTTAACTCTTTCGAGCATGCATACACAACTCTTCGTGTACCGAGCTCGCGGGACAATCAGACGGTATTTGCATATACGCGCGTACAGCACTGCAGTCGGGACTGTCAACTGTATCCTCAACGTGGTGTCTTTTTTTTTTTTTTTTGGTTACTCTTTGAACAGGATTAACGACCATGAAGATCGTACGCCACTCGCCTCCCTCTGACGAAATTGAAAAATCGAAACATGCATGCCGTTGCTCTCGGCTATAACCCATTCTCTTGTTCCAACTCTCGTCTTAATATTTGACCCCCGAGTTACTATGCCGCCATTTCTATAGTCCTTCTATTAAATATTAGGTTCCGGTTCCGGTTCCGGTTACTGACGTTACTGTACTAATGCATTTTTAGGAAAAATCGTTACTTCGCACCATTAGAATTGTAAATTATAATAAACAAAACATACTTACATATATTTTGAAAAGCATACTTCTTGAAGGTCATTCCTAGATGATGAGACAATGATTTTTTCCCTGAGATTTCGTTACTAACTTCAGCCTGATTAACAAATCGAGTTAAAAAGTTGAGTAAGCCAGAGTTGCACACTCAATAAGGGCACAGTTTTACGCACTGTGCAAATATAGACTACAATTATGTAGACCAATTCTTCTTCAATGACCTTATTCAAGATCTCTGTCAAACCTGAGCTGGAAACCTCTTACAAAATGTTCTTCAAAGGAGTTTGAATACGCTTATAAGCCGTTGAAAGTTATATCCAAAAAGTTTCTTCAGGTGAGAAAGCTCCGTTATAATATCAAGGGTGGCGCAGTGGATTCGTCTTCGGTGGAGCTTTAAAATAGTTTGAAATATCAATGATATCCTGTCGGGTTTCTTGCGCGCAGTGCATTAGCTGGAGAGGAGGAGACGACAGCAGACAGGTGACGTGTAAGCTCCCCTGGCTTGCTAGCTCGCACAGTTCCGCTCGAGGGGTGCATAGTAAATGAAAGCGTCAATCCAGGTACGAATCAGTGAAAACTTGCCGATAATTAGATGGGTTGGATTTGTCGTCGCCAGGGTGGCACCGCATCGCGGGTTTCATCGTCGTCGAAAAGAAACGTCGGCTGAGGTGGTGAATTTTCTCGTTTATCCGTTTTTGTCAACACGCGGTCGATTGGCTCGGAGGTTCCGCTCCAGGCGAGTAAAGGCGAATAAAAATTAGGTAATAACCGCAGTGGAGTGGGTTTATATCTAGAAAAACACATCAGCTTTTCAGGTCGTAAAAGTAAAAAACCGACATCTTTATGGTTCGTTTTTACAATTCTTTGTAATTTGAAGAGGAGAAATAAAGAGGAAAGGTAGGGAGACAGAGAGAAAGTGAGAGGGAAATTTAAGGACAAGAAAAAAAAAATAATAATAATAAAAACGAATTCGTTTTTGCATTTCTTAACGCGTGCCTAACGACCCGAAGAAGCAGCGTCTGATGCTTCGAGAAAAACCGGGTCACCATAAACAGAGTGAAAATTAGTCGAAGAAAGTTTTAGACGTTTGATCTGCACGCGCACTTGGCTGCTCAACAGACCAGCAAACAAGAGAACTGAAAAAACGTGGAGTAAAGAGGAAAGATGAAAAAAGAAAACACAGAGGTGCAGGTATACGTGAGACGCCGGAGGCGGGGATGAAAGCATCTCTCACACTGTGTGGCGATTTTCTCTACTGTTAAACGGCACTGAACACCCTGTCGGTTCGCTTTTTGAACCAGATTCTTCAGCAATGTGTAGGATGAGCTGATCAGAGTAAAGGGTGAGCAGGCGTATGGCGGAAAGGTCGGTGCTTAACTCGTTTCGTTAGCTGCTACTCAGTAAAGCGCAATGCAATCTCACCGGAACTCACTTCGTTAGTCTCATCTTTCAGAATCTAGTATCATATAATAAATAGCAATTCAATTACCATTGTTACGAGCTACAATCCTTTCTCCGCAAAGAAGATGGAATCGGAAAGCGTGACGCTTCTTCTCTTGGAGTGGTTAGGCTGCGTTTAGGGTACAAGTTTGAATCGATCAAATTCAAGGTCAGAGATCATCAAGCTGTGGAAATTTACTACTATTTTTAAGTCCCGGAATCGATACCGATACTCTTGTGCTTCTTTCTATAGCGATTCTTGTCTTTGCCGGAACGATGATAAGTATTCCGAATTTGAAACGCCACGAGAGGCCCGAGAGAAAAGCAAAATGCATTAACGGGCGCGTGACAGTTCGAGGTTTAAGACCAGAGATAATCGAGTCGAGCGAGAAGAGATAGCAAAGGTTGGCCATTTAGAACCTTGGCTCGAATTCAGCTGAGCGAGCTTTTTTCAACGGTAAAGTTAACTGCAGCGTCGATAACGCGCCAAGCAGGTAGGTAGGTGGTGTCCTGGTGAGGTGGAAAACAAAATTGAACGAGACTGGGTCGTCGCCTGTTATATCCCGGTCCGTGTAGTATAAACGGGAACGAGGCGCAGGGTATTGCCGGTGGAATAATGATTTTGTACCTTCATAGAAGCGTATAATAATCCATTAGTCTGATGGGCGGAATCGGGGATACTTTGGAGAGATCCAGGACCGATATAGGGAGGAGGGAGGCGGAGATGAGAGGATAGGAGAGAGTGAGTTGGCTCAGTTTGAAGTTGAGGAGCGTCAGGTAAATCTCCGCGCATGTACATACACACAGACACACAGACTCAGCCACACGCACACAAGGCATACACCGTGAATACTTACTCAGCGGAAGCAGACAATTAATTTGCAGAGTTGAAGCCACGGTTTGGTCTGTCCGTCCAAGATTGATTGAGAGTCCATTAGATCCATAGGTGAGAGTTCTGGCGTGTCGGCGTCCCGTGAGTAGCGTTACGCGATCTAGATCCAGCCGTGATTCCTTCATCTTTTCATTTGCCAAATGGATTTCGGTAATGCGATGGTGGTGGGCACCAGTTTTTGTCCTCCTCATAATTATTCCCAGATTACAACGATCCAACCACCACTTCTAATCTCCGTTCTCTACCCATCGTCATTCTCACACTCCCTGATATATCTCTCACACCCTCAACTCCCCCGCCGCCCGATTGTTCGCCCACGTACATACCTAACACCAGGAGTCGGCCGGAGCGCAGGTTTCTCCCGACAAAATGTGGCTCCAAGTTAACCCCCAAGAACTCGGCCACCCCTGCTGATAACGAACCCATCCCACCACTTTACCCACGGCGTAATTATGCAATCAGCTATTTTATCCCGTCTTGTCGGAATTTTAGCTGCAAGGTTGCAGCCTGCTAAGCAGTCAAGCTCTGTCCTGAGCCAGTATCCGAAATCTGAATAACCAACAGAGATCAACTGCATTCATGACCTGGAACCCTAAGAAGCTGTCGCTGAAAAGCAATTTAGCGCTATTTTTTAATTAGGATATCGCAGCTTTTGGTTCATCAGGTTAATAAATTTGACAAAAAATGATGTGAGTGGAATATTTTGTCCGAAAAAATGCAGGATCAAACGGTAAGATATTGGTATTGAATAGACTGATGGCAAATCAGAATGCATGGTTTTCATTGACTAAATAAAGTGTCTCTTATTATCACAAAAACGTTGCAGCTAATGTAATTCTTCATGCAATAATAGGCCAGACGAGGGCACCAACAAAAAAATGTTGCTTTTCAGTGCAAAGTATTTCTGAAATTGAATCACCACTGATTGCAGAAATACAATTTTTTGCGTTTTTCCGCATGAAATAGAAGAGTTTTTGAATAGTTTCGTTTTTCGCTGAATTCAGAAGTGCTGTATTTACGGAATATTCATATCAGTGATGCGTAAGTTCCGATAATAGTCAGAATAAGCGACATTTTGCTCGGTCAGTAAGAACTAACTGCTGCAGCACCCTCTCATGGTCGATTTCAGCAGCTCAGGGAAGGCATGGACTGTACACAGATGGGATTTCCCGCGGTGTTCGGTGCGCCCGGCATTCACCACCTCTCGGCCACAAACAAATTACTCCGTGAGGCTATTGCGGATCGGAGAGACGCGTATTCGAGTATTATGCTTCGTCTGGCTGGTAGCACCATTATAAGAGCACGCCATGTTCGCAGATACACGCTCAGTAGGCGCCGGCACAGAAATTCGCCGACGCTGGTCTCGCAGCCCAGCTGGAGCCGGGTTTCGACATTGTACAAAGGAAACGCATCACAATTTTGCCGCACTCTCTCTCTGTCTTTCTCTCTCTCTCTCTCTCTACACCCTTCGTCCTCGCCTCGTCTCGCCTCCCGACCGCCTAGCTGCAGAGAGATTACCTTGTAATACGTTTTCCGATATTTCCATGCTGCTGCTGCAGCAGCAGCACGACGACTGCGTGAAATGTCTGCCGCCACGCCATTCACCGACCATCGGTTGTGTTCTTTCATGTTTCATGCACCCACGCTCATGGGTAACCATATGCATCATATTCCATGCGTCACCCTATACCACGTTTAGGTACTCAAATTTTCAATATTTTCAGTAGCTTATTCGCATAATTCAAAGTTTGTATATATATCGTGGACTAGTGAAAGTTGCACGAATTTCGTCAGAGGACCAGAATAGTATATTGTGTTACCAGTGCGGAAAGTTAGCGATTTCCGACGAGTGTGAAGTTTGCAGCGTGGCCGTGAAGGCGAGCGCCGTAAACACACCAGTCAGATATTGCAGTCCATCCGTACGTGTGACACATATTATTTTTTCTATCACCTATAAAGAAAAGTTCGATTTGAGGAGCAAACGAATGCGATATATTAACGAAGTAGTTTGAGGAAAATTAAAAGTTCCAGAAGCATGGACCTAGTTTCATGAAATTTAACATAAGCGCGTAAACTTCAGATTGCAATCAGCGCATGAAGTCGCTGGCAACGTGGTGCGTAAAGTCCGTGTGTGAAATTAAATTATCGAAAAGTACGTTTCAGTGTATATAAAATTGAGAGTTTTAGATGAACGTATGTGCCAGCTTCCTTTTACCGCACCGTAAAGAAATAAGTCGCTTTACACACGCTCCACAGGCTTCGAAAATCTGATCTTCCGAGCCTGTGTTGTGAAAGGAAACTGTACATAAATTGGTGAACATTTTTCAGTAATCAAGTAAATTGCACTTTTTTGCAACAGAACGAGGAGTACTCGGAATTCTCAACTCTTAAGTCTTACGCAGATTGTGATATTTTTCTAACGAAAGATAAAAAAATTGGAGCGAGAATTCGAAAATCATTCTAATTAGTATGCAGAAATGGCTGGTATATACAAGCAAGAGGCCACATGAATATCTAACCGAAGTTTGGATCGATCAGGTTTAATGGAAACCTCAAGTAATTGGCGCAGAGGCAGCAGTCCAGTTATGAAATTTGCAGTTAAGTATCCGAAAATTTGGTAGCTGCTACGTGATAAATTCTGATTAAAATGTGTTCACTTCGGGCATCCGTGACAACTTGAGTTCTCTATCAAGCCGGATCCATCGAAACTCCAGACACACAAGCCGAGGTGATTCCGACTGATTCAAGGCCACCGGTATTGTCTGCGATGTCTATTTAACCTGCATAGCAGCTGACACGAACGGTCTTGGATCTGTCAGAATCCACCTCAGTCTGTAAACCTGTATAAAAACATCGAATCAACCACCCGTTTGACGCGAATAAAGACCAAGAGACCGAGGCGAGGAAAATTTTGAGGTTAGGAAATGCGACAGTGCTCCGAGCGGGCAAAATCGGCGTTAACGCGAATGGTTAAAAGTTCAGAACTCGATCGGTAATCGCGTCACGTTGTACTCTGCGGTTATATTGATGCAAAATGGAAGAAATGAATGCTATACGCGTTGTGCGAGTCGCGGTGTCAGTGTTTGGTGTATTTGTGCCACACGTTGAGTCCCTTCGACCTTGTTTATTCTCTTGTTACCCGAGTTACGCGCTCGCACAAATGTGTGTAGACAGCGTCGCGAGGTTCGCTAAATTCTCGACGAGTGAGAGTGATTTTCATGGAGCTTCTCTTCTCGACTCTCTTCTGCAGAACTCTGGTGTCTTCGAAAGGACTGAAGGTATGTAGCTGTACACGATTGTCAGGCAAATAAATGAGATGTTTACTCTTTTTCCTTACGCTGCAACGTCATATAATTTGCGAGACAGTGCCACGCGGCATAAAACGCTTTTGATCCTGTGACGTTTTCTTGCTTCAGGGACAATATCCGGGTTCCTTAATTAACTAATTGCTCGAATTCCTGCACGTTATTAAAACTGCCCTGCCTGCGTCGTCGGTTTGCGTTGATTATATATATATATATATGTAGATATATATAGATAAACTAATTTCGGACAGCTGCATATTAAATTTTTAAGCCCTTAGGAACCAGGTGCGGCAAATTTAACGACTTCTTTGAGGTATCGTGTGAAAAAAATTAAAAAATTAACTTGAAGAAAAAAGTGAAAAATGAACACGTTACTGCGTCGGCCATTCTGCTTGCCGTGGAAAGCTGACCGCTGATATTTAACGTTATAATTTTCACTGATTTCCAGTTAGCGATATGAGGCGCTTGATAAGATTTGATTTCACGTTTTATACCCGTTCACTTTAAGTCAAAAATATTGACTCAAAATACCTTTATCTGAGCGAAGAAACACTTTTTGGAAGATTTTGGACATGTTTCCAGAGATTGAGTTTTTTTTTCAAAGTTTGCGTATTTATTGCAATGCTAGAGTAAATCTACAAAATAAATAGCAACAATCGATTTTTCAGAAAATTCTACCCGGATTTCATTCACTTGACGACTATTCAATATGCAGTATATCTCGAGAAAATTTTTGAAAACGAAAATCAAAGCTGTAGCCTAAGGTATACAAAAAAGCGAATGGGTTAGTAAATGTTGGGATTGACCAATTAAACTAACCGTGTTCAAAATCCTGAATTTGCCTAATCTCGTTAGAGAAATAAACGAATGGAGACAAAAAGGGCTTTTCTCTGATTTTCAATGTATTATTAGACCTGAAATGTTCATTACACGCGTATAATGCAATCCTTAAATTTTTCTGGCCACAGCTCGGACTTTCGCAAGCTTTTTACTCTCTCTGCGAGCAGATGCGGTTCTCTTCCTTCTCATCTCGTTGCTTCTTCCTCTTCTTCTTCTTCTTGTTTTTTTACCGTGCTTTTTTTTCTTTCCAGTCTTTTTCTGTTTTCAGGCGATTATGTTGGCTGGTTGGGTAATAATAATAAACAAGAGAAATGACGTCGCACGTTCAGAAACCTACAGGCAATTATTATAAAAGCTAGCGCGCGAGCTACTCGGTGTGGAAAAACAAAAGATAGAATAGAAGTAGAAGATAGGAGACTAGAGGGAATAAGCGCAGCGACAAAAATGATGGGAAAAAACTCTGAGACAGAAAGAGAGAGAGAAAGTATATGTGTGTTTTATGGATGTGTGTGTGGAAAAGCAACTGAGAAAACGTGATATTCCATTATAACCCTTGTACATTATTCGCGTATATTTAAAAGATTCAAGCAGTGCCGTTATAATCTGCGCTGCAAAATGATAAGGAATAAAAAAAAAACAAAAAAAAAAAAAAGGCGGAAGGGTTGAAAGGAATGTTTAATTAAAATTAGCGCATAATTTTCCATTCCAAGGTGTAATTCAGGCTCGAGCTATAATTTTCACCCTCACGTAACGGTCACGACATGTTCCGAACGCTGTCATAATTGATTGAAAAATCAGACAATCAACGATCGAACGGAGCTTCGAAATTTGAAACGAGTAAATTCACACGACTAACATTTTCCCGCAGCATTACTGCAGCATATCGCGAGTAACGGCTGCAATCGGCACAAACATATACCCACGTACACATATGATACACGCTTTGCTTTCTGCAGCTCCCCGCGCGTTTCGAAATGTAATAACTTTCGGTACAGCGTGCAGTTCAACCGGGCGAATATGTATTGTATACATGCAGCTTCGCATATAAATGTGCAAAGGTGAATCTACAGGGTGAATGGTTGTGACGGTATGCGTATACCGAGAGTGTGAAGACTGAAAGCTATCATTTTTATCCCGCATGAATTCGCTTTTCAAACCAGACAGTCGAATCGACGGTTAAAATTGAAAACTCGGCGAATCGCTTTAGGAACTGGGTCGACAGTATCTTTTGTTTATTTTGTTTCAATTTTATTTTCTCTTTTTACCTATTCCTTCTCCTCATTTTTCATCCTTCGTACGTGTTAAGCGCAGTTTTCCTTTGCATATACAGGGTGAGTCAATTGAAATGCCGAGAATGGGAGGAGCCTTGTTGATGAATTAGGCCGTGACACTCACCCAATCTGAAGTGAGTCAATTGAAACTTCGAGAATTGGAGCAGCTCAGTTGTGTTGATCCAAGTAAGGTTCAAAGTCTACATGCAGGTAACTACGAGGAACGAGAAACGATAAAGAAGATATGTCAACAAAGGAAAGACGAAGGCACGAAATGTCAACAATCAGGTTCGTTTTGTTTTTTCATCTCTCACTTGTTGTCACATCGTGACTTTATTTCTCATTATCACTGAATACCTGAATGTACACTTCGAACCTTATCTTGATACCAAAACAACTGAGCTTCTTCCATTCTCGGCGTTTCGATGACTCACCCTGTACATGTAAGCGCACCATCCCTATCTATTCCATCATACATATATACCTTTCAGGTGGTGGCAAATTTTTTGCGGACAGACCAATCAACTTTAAAACGTATTTGCAAGACGGAGAATTTCCGCATTTAAAATACACATATTTCGGACACATTCTAAGTAAATATTTTACTGTAAGACTAATAATAAGAAAGAAAAAAAACTTGCAAGTGCGAGATTTTAGTGAGCACTAGTGCAACTTATCAGAGTAAAAAAATTCACATCATCATACTAACTAAACTGGACAAATTGCACTTCCTCTGTAATAAAAAAAAAAACAAAAAAAAACTGAAAACTCGAGGGTATGCAATTCGTCTAGATTGACTTCGTATGGTGATGTGATTTTTTTTTCTCAGATAAGCTGCACTAGTGCCCACTCAATCCTCACAGTTACATATTGTTTTTTCTTATTCTTTTTTTTTAACATTATTACACAATAAAATATATGCTAAGAATGTGTCCCCAAGCACGTGTATTTTTATTGCGGAAATCCATCCTTTTACGAACACGAGTTAGGATTGAAGTAAGAATGTGAATGAATTATGGAATTGTTTTTGAATTATTTAAATTTAACTTTGGGGGGGGGGGGGGCATCACCACTCTAAATAAAGACCACTCTAATATACCTTATAGTTCATTGTACATTTTACGTAAACGTGTGATTCGATTCAACTGCTGCCATGTTTAAACGCGAATTTCACATCGGCACTAATTGATCGATTAGCAAGTATGAGTACATATTAATATATATATATATATGTATGTATATACACATATTACACATACAGATATAGACATCATTCCCCGTTAAGCCTATATATACCATCTACCTGTTCTGCAAAACACCCACTTGCCGCGCTAATCCTCTTTCATTAAGCGTGACTGCGCACGGCAGCGCAGGAGTGCCTTACTCGGATTATTTTTTTTTTTTATTGTACACTTTTTTTTTAACATTTTTTCTTCCCTCTCTCATTTTCACCCCGACAAACGGCCGATGGAAAACGGGCCGATATAAAATTATTCGCTCCAACATCGAAGCACGTTCCTCGCTGATCCTGTTGTATTATCGCTTTCCAACTTTTTTTTTCTGTCTTTCTCTCTCTTTCTCTCTCAAGAAAAAAAATAGATGAAAAAAAATAAATAAATACCTCAAAATAAAAAGAAAAAAAAAAAAAACAACAACAACAAAGCAAAACAATAATATCCTATTGCATATTCCTGTAAATATTTACCACGTATTTGTCTCAAGGACACGCTTCATATTTTTTACTCTTTATACACACGAAGAAAGAATTTCTTGAAATTGCCAAATATGGCGGAAAACAATGTTGTTTATTTTTTCTTCATTATTTAACAAGAAAAGTGATGAGAATAATAATTCGTGTTGTCGAATAAAACGAAATTTGTATTCGAATCAATGAAAAATTTCTTTCACCGTATTCGAAAAAATGAAAAAAAATATATCGCGCATAATTATGTCGTGGAACGATTTGTCGCTAAAATACAAAAATTAAAAAAAAAAAATATTGACATTAAGCAAGCATCATGAAAATTGGCAAGATAAACATTATCCAGTCTATAATTTGAAGTTGTCAGAAATAAAATTTGGATTTCCATGAATTTCTGTGATAATTTTATAGCCAAGCGAGGATAAGTTAGTACCCAGATAATGTTGTTGTTCTTTTTTTTTTTTTTTTTGGATATCATTTCTATATTATTGAACACGTTGAAAATTATCCGACGTTGGCATTGTAAACAATTTATTGCACCGAGTGTGCGGTCAATGCGTTTTGTAAAAAAAAAATCTGACGATCAATTTGCGTCGTTTGAGTGATAATAAAAAGAAAGAAAGAAAAAAAAAAAAAAAAAAAACCGCTCGTTTTATGTACCTGGTCAGGAGATATAGTCGAATGACGGGGGATGGATTGATGTGCGGTTCTCTTTCACCTGCTGCGGATTTTGCCTCGTGGAAAATCGTCAATGGGCGAATATACACGGAGCGCAGAAAGATGAGTTTGTCACACGCGTTATGAAATATCCAACCGGCCGTATATTGACAGATAAAAATACACGCGGATCCCCCGTGGCCTAATCGTCTGTGTCAATGCGATCGCTTCTACCTACAACCTACAACCTCGCATGGATCAGGTGATAGATCGCCGCATGATGCCCAGGCATATAGCAAGTGGAGGGATAGAGGTGCGGAGGGGGGAGGTTGAGAGGATGGAAAAAAATTGCTTGAAAAATTAAGATCATCATCCGTGACTTGGCAATATTTTCCCGATCAATTGCGAATTGTGTGTGTGTGCAATAAATTTTAGTAAATTTTTTTTTTTTTTTTTCGTTTACATACGAATGACCTGGTAGGGGAGGATAGGGAAAAGCGGGCCGCTAAGGGAAACGTAGGCACCTTAAAATTTTTGATATCCCAAAAAATTTTGGGGCAAAGTGGGCACCTTAAATTTTCTTATATCTCAAAAAATACAGGTGCAAAGTGGGCCCCTGGGGATAAAGTGTGCACCTTAAAACTTTTGATGCATCAAAAAATTTAGGGGCAAAGTGGGCCCCCTGAACTTTGTATCAAATATGGATTATTGGGAAATCAGTTACTCGAGTAATTGCAGGGGGGGGAGGGGGGGGTAAATTTTCTAAAATTTTTGGAAATTCAAAATCATGCTCAATAATGCTTATAGAAGTTTATTATTTGAACTATTTAGAAAACATTTTGAAAAAAAAAAAATTTCCATACAATTTTAAGGGTATCCCATTTTGCCTCCTCCACCCGGCCCCGTTTTGCTCGTCGCTCCCCTATATATCTAAAATGAAACGAAACAAAACAGATATTCTGGAATGTAATACTGATTTTCCTTTTTCACTGATATGAAAAATATTTCCATTAAATTTTCTTACCAAGTATTTTTTTTAATAAAAGTAACGAATTTCCATAACACACAAAAAATGGTTATTGGTTTCAATTAATTTTCGCAGCAATAATAAGCATGGAAAGAAAAGAATTTCGATTTCAGTTTTGAGAAAAAGCAAAACAAACAAAAAAAAAAAAAAAACTATCATTATTATTATTATTATTCCACCACAGTTCATCGTTTGGATAATATTTTCTTTGAATGATGAATATAAAAAGAAGAAGAAGAAGAAGAAGAAGAAGAAGAAGAAGCAATTGTACGGCGAAAGTACCTAATAAAAAGAAACAAGTATAAGAATAAACGGTGGAATAAATGCCTCTTCACAACATCCCGCAGGCAGCGTTTCAAAGAAACGTACCTTATATAATAAACGTACCTTATAATACACATATCTTTACACATGTATGTATATAATATATATGCACAAATTTTTTATTCCACGCCGCAGATTCATTACTCAATGCGAATGACAAGTATTATATTATCGGTGATTACATCTCTGCAGGGTGCTCTTAATCGACGAGCACGCGAATATAAGGAGTAGGTATAATGCATATCGTTGATCGATTTTTAATTCGTTTTTTCCACTGCATCAGCCATTCTCGCGAGGTCGAAATCTGCAGATCGTCGTTTTATTCGTTCGAGAGTATAGAGTCAAGCCGCTATTTTGCGAATGGGTATAATGCGAGTAATAATCGATGGAAGGATCGGGTTCCTCGTCATGGTTATACAATAAGTTTGAGAAAAGCAGGGCGGAGGAACTCGTTTACCCGTTGTTATAATTCGGACGAAGAGTTTCTAGAGGCCGATAACAATTTATTACAGAAGCACACAGCTGAACGAGGAGAAATCAATGCCTTGTGAATTTCTCTCCTTTAAGGACCTCGCCTGACAGAAATCCTTCGGCGAATTTTTTTCTTTTTTTCAATTGCATTTCATTACCCTCTTTGCGTCGGCAAATTTTTTTCATTTTACAATCTTTTGTTCACCGTCATTTCTTTCGTTCTCAACTTCTTTGTACCCACAATCGGGCACGTCAACGGTAAACAAGATTCAAATCAAGCTCAGCTGCGAGGCCCAGCTCGACGATTAATTTCTCGTTTATGTATACAACAAGTATTATCGCTATTCGATGATAATTGATCTCGATCTTACCGAGGCGATTATGCGGAAGCAATTGTGGTTCTACTATACGCCTGCCTTGGGGTGAAGACCCTCGAATTAACCCTCGAGCTTGACTTAATTGTAATTCAGAGTCAATCTTGGCTTGTGAAATGACGTCGACGCTGTGCTAACCACTCAGTTTTGTCGTCATCCGATTGATTTACATATATATATGTATACGAGGTATTCGAAGTGAAATCGAGGAGTCATTTCCCTCAGGTCATCAGATCCTTGCTTAACTTTTTTTCCCATTGATTCCACTCTAAACGAAGCCTAATTTTTTTTGAAAATTTTATCGCTACACCTTTAGGTGGCGCGACGATCGTTTTTGTGCAAAAAACATATATAACAGAAAAAACACCGTTTTTTAAATTCTGTAATTTTTTCCACATATTTTGAGTCGTAAATAAGTAAGATCTATCATGATTAGAAAGTGGGATGCGGATGCTTCACATTTTTTTTTTTAGCTTATACAATTAAAAAAAATTCATACCTAACAGTTCTCACAGGAGTGAAAAAAAAAGAAAACGTACTGGAAAATTTTCATATTTTACATATTTTCTAAAATAAATGAGAAAAATCTTTCTTTTCTTTTTTTTCTTAACAAAAAAGTTCGATATGCAAAGTTAATAAGAAAAAATTATTTTTGACTCCAAACCATCATCAAATTTGATGTTGTTGTCGAAGTGGAATCAATGCTTTCACTTTCATTCTGCTCCATCGATTTGATTTCGATAATTTTTACAAGTTGACAAAGTTCAAGTATAGAACAAAATGAAATTATTAAAAACAATAGAACGTTAGCGTTTGAAATAAAAAAATAATTTAGAAAAGAATGCCATATTCTTTCAGTCGGTATTTCCTCGTATATGTATATGTATAATATTGAACGTATAATACGAGTTTGCAAACGCACATAGTTTCATTAATTAAGTCGGTTCACCGGCTTGCCGGGTCCCAGTTATTTCAATATCAATTCGCGCTCGGCTGGATACTTTAATTGATTATACTTCCGCAGAAACTCGGAATTCGAAAACAAAAATTCAGCAGAATAAATGTAAACTGCAGGGCAAAAAATGATGGAAAAAAGAAAAAAAAACTGAAAATAATTGACGACTGGGAAATTTCACATTTTTACGACGTATTGAAAAATCCTGCAAAAAGGTTTTTTCACGATTTATGAATTTTATTTATCGATCAGTTTTCTCGTCATAGTTACCCGGATGAATAAAAAATAAATAAATAAAAACTAAAAATTTCTTTCTCTAAAATCATAATGAAAAAAAATAACATTTTCGTTGTTCAGGTCATTACACCGAAATTTTTTTTCGACGGATCGAGTGTCAGAAAAATAAGATCGATAATTTTCTGATCTCTTGTCGAATAACCGTTCATGAGAATTGCTTCGCTATTTTATTTCGACGGTTCGTGGAATCGGTTTTTCATCACCGTGCAAGTTAATTACATTAAACAAAAATTATTCGGGAAATTCATGGATCGTTTCATCCGGCGAATATGTTATTAACAAAACAATGGAATGCTGATACCTATTCACCTCCGGACAGATTTCTGAGTATTCGAACACTGTACGCAGCAGGAATACACGATATTGCGCGATATTCCTCGGCTAAGCTGTAATGCTGCATACGTATTATACACGGGCAAGTGGGAGATACGATCTCGCCCAATTTGGTAAACGAATTAAATGCAATCTGAATAATGTGATCACAGTTTAATATCATCGGTCCTGCGGAGTCTCTCTCGCACAGGATTCCCCTGATGCACCAACCGACCCACAAACTCGACAACAACCTACAACCTCCAAAATCCGAACGAAAATTTCACCCGCGTTGAGGACCAGCCTCGAAACAGGCCAATTTTCAGAAATTAATTTCGGAAAAATCATCGATGCAATATTTGTGTTCGAAAAATTTTATTCCATGGGACTCGGAAGGGCTATCATGTAACTTTTCACATTTCCATTCGCACATTTCCTACCGTCCAAGCATTCTGATTGGTTTGCAAAGTTTAGTCAACCAATCAGAATGCTTGGATGGTGGGAAATGTAAAATGTGAAATGTGAAAAGTTACGTGATAGCCCCCGAGAAAGAGGGTGAAGTTAGTAGCCGTCAACCTTTCAGTCACACACAAGTCACAAGTCAGAATTTTTATATGGCGCCATATTGGATCCACCATCTTGGATTTAAGAGTTATCAAATTCTGACTTCAGACTCGTGATCAGTGACCCGAAAAACTCGCGAGGAACAAGACTTTATTTATCAAGCATAAAAAAATGGTCAATTACAAATTATTGGGACAATTAGGCGTCAAGTAGTGGGATCGCAATTTTTATGGTAACTTTTCTTTTCTATACTCTTCCGATAGCTGTGGAATTCTTTCTCATATTTCAGAGGGTTCAACAAAATTACGTTAACGGTGTACATCAGATGTAAAATATTCAACTTCTCGATCTCACATCGTGAAGAATCCATTTATGGCTGAATATAAGTCTACCCAACAAATTCTTACTGTGAACGAAAAAACACTAGTCAGAATATCAGGAAATTCGTTTCTCCTTCCCCAACTGAAGATCTTACACGGCTTCTTGTATACATACGTCGTAATAACGAGGCACGTATTTTCCCTTTTCGACGAATCGGGTGTTATCACAACAGAACGCGAAGGTCTTTGGTAAGAAGCGGTTCCTGAAACTCATGCTTAAGTTGATATAATGTTAATATAAGCTTGTTGACTAAGATCGGAGAGAACCGGCTGCGCGATGTCGCCTGCGTGTATAATCATTAAATTCATAACGAAGCGACTTGTTGTAGACGTCAGTGTGTGTGTGTGTGTGTGTGTACTTATTACATATTGCATGTAACACACATGCGCACACGTATACATATACCTATATTGTACATATAATGTATTTGCACGAGAGCAACATCAACGGCAGAGCGAGGTTCGCGATATACATTTGCTCGATTAACTTCAACGGTATAATGACGTGTACTGTGAGGAGGGTCTGGCTAGGCTCTGTAAGAAGTTCCACCAAGTTTGATACCCGCCGAATATCCCTCAGAGCAGCGTCTAGACCGGCTGAACCGAGGAATAAAAAAAACGAAACGCCTTCCATGCTCGCTTAGTATTTTGCATGCACGCCACACCGCCAGCTCGTTACTCTCTCAGCAAATGCTTATGATATCGCCTATCAGACCTGAGTCCTGGGGGATGAAAAATGAGGGACTAGCTGAAGCAGAAGATACTTGAAGCTAACAAATTTCTCCTATTCACCTTCTCGTGAAAGTATCTTTTTAATCGGTGTAACTGTCACTTGCGTCTGTACCCATAATGGTATCGCGCAATAAAACTTCCAAGTCTGAAACGCTGATCGATGTTGAGAGAAGTGGCGATGAACTGATAAGACTGATAAAAAGAAGTGTCAGAAATTCCCTCCCGTTGAGCAAATCAAGCTGAAGAGCGAGGGGAACGAGAGACGGTGGGCACAAATCAAGCCAACAAAAAGCGAGAAATTGGGAAACATGAGAAAAGAACCGATGGACAAAAAGTGACGAACTTATCGACACGTCAGGTCGTCTCGTCATGATTGGGAAACAGTAATTGTCAAACAAGCAAACTGTTCACAGCGTAATTTCACCATGTTGGAGTTAGTAACGTTAACGTAACGGAACATCATGGAATAAATCGTTGTACAACTTTTGAACGACTATTGACGAATGGCTTTCCAAAATAAGGCTGCGAAGGAACGATTTTCCTAGACGTGCATCGTTACGGTAACGTTAACCAACTTCAACCTCGTGTGAATTCGGCAAGTTGCGGACCAGCGATGGAGACCATATTCGATCGATTTTCCATCTGTGGTATCGTTATAAAGTCCCCTAACCGTCTCCATAGAGTCCCGAGTTCTCTCATGGCGATCGCTTTGTCCCGCGGTGAATAATATGCTAATTGCAGCTAACGTCGAGGAAAAAGTTAATCATAAACTGCGGCGAGCTTCGTTCCAACGCGGTAAAGGAAATGAAGGCGTTCAATATTATAATAAAGCGTATCCACAGTGCAGGCACACCGTCATAAACACGAGTTTAATCTACTTTTTGCAGCCACCAAGATTCGTCCTCTCAGGGCCCGGATGTGCGTTTCCCGCCTTTTTGCAGCCGGCAAAATTCAATGTACATAAATTTCTCCGTTGGGTAGAAGGTTCGGATTAAGCCGGCGATGTTCCGGCACAAGACCCATTTCATCCGGGTTGACCGGTCGTGTTTTTATTTTTTACCGAAATTCGTTTTACTTTCGTCGAAGAGATGAGAGATAGAGTGGAAAAAACAAAAATTTACGATCACTATTTCGCTTTCACCCTTGGCCTGTCGGACGATTCTTCCTTCCACTCGCTCTCACGCAGGTGACTTTTTGGTAAAAACAGTTTTTGAAACGTGGCCCAGGTTTTCACCGATGCGATACCATTTTACTTTTATCTAGACACACACACACGGCCAGACGATGGTAAACAGAAAAAAGAGGGACGCTACCTGCGTATGGGGATTCCAAAGCGTGGCAGTAGACAGAAAAAATTAAAGGGATGAAAGTGTGCAAGAATCAACATCAAACGGTCCTCGTTCTCTCGTCTATACTCGCCTCCTGCTATGCAGCTCGAACGGGTGCAAAGTGAAGTGGACTTGCATAGGTGTGTAGAGGCACACGGCACGCGGAGTTCTACTTCCATCACTTTGTCGATGGTTTCAGTTTTCGCGAGGTGCATTGTTGTTTTTCACCTTTTTGCACCCGGGCTTTTTTCTTCTTCTTTTTTACTCTTTTCTCTCTCTCTCTCTTCTGCTTCGATAGTGTATTTTTTTTATACCGTTTTCTTCTTTTTTAAACAAAACCTTTTACCCCCATGATCCTTCGGCTTTGGTGTAACTGGACACCTGCACTATCTAATGGCTCCACTCGAGGGTGAGTGAGGATTACCTGCTTCAGGCCCTGCAACTTCCTCCCGCGATCGGCGGCTACCAGTTTCGTGGAAACACTAGATCCAGATGAGACGCGAAAAACAACAAAACGGTTAATGGCTCGGCCATCAACACTGCCATTCTATCCTATCCACGTTATAAGTAGCATTCGCAGAAGACAGGAACTAGCGCTATAAACTACGTACTACTAAACCCCGATTTGTGGTGAGTTTTTTGAGGTTGTATCGAAGCCAGGTTGATGTGCTAAGAAAGCGACATTACAATATTTTTGGTAGGTATAGGTATGTGATAAAAGTGCGGAGACCAATTAACTCTTAACACATTTAATGAACCATGAGATGTAATGTTTGGACTCCTTCCAGCGTCAGTAGAGCGTGAATTTGAGAGTTTGAAATGACTAGGAAGGTGATGCTGTGAAGACTGAAAGTAGCAATAGGTTCAGAAAATAGATGCATGGCCTAGGACGATTATTATACAAAAGTTTCGATAGGTAGTGCGAACTAAATGCACAAACCACTTTACTCCTAACATTTGATGATCTATGAGATGAGGTTCATGTCGATGGTTTCGGTATAATGTTTGAAGTCTTCAATCTTCAGTACAGCGTAGAGAATTCGAGAATTTAAAGTGATCAGAAAGAGGATCCCTCAAAGATGGAGAGTGCATGAACATCTCGGCGATCCGTGCATCGATATTTCCAAAGCGTGCAAACATGATCAGGGTCCAAAACACTCTGTTGACGGTATCTACAGTAATCCGTCATGCCTACTATTCATCGTCGATAGTGCCGGAAGTTAGGTGACGTCTGTTGGCATAGTCTTTGGTTGTTCTTGTTCGATGAGAAGCTAGTTCAGGATTGGGTCGCGGGATGATTGCAGGAGCATAACGGTGGGACCTGGTCCGAGAAATCTTTGGGTGGGTGGTATGCCGGAAAGGAGGGAGGGAGCATCGCGGGCAAAGAGGGTGGCATAATTCACGTGGTAGGCAACCAGAAATCCTGCAACATGTATATGTATATACGCGTGTAGTATAAATTTCGACGCTGTTTCGCAGAGCTAGTCAGCCCGTCCCGTAGGTTGTACAACCAGTAGAGTCAGGATGCCGAAGGGGATGGTCGACTCGCGGAATCGGGTTGACAACCGCAGAGTTGGTTTGTGATGCACGACACCGAGATAGGCGCTATCGCACCAATAACCGTTCAAATAATAGTCCCCAACGATTCGGTCTCGCTTTGCAGGCCAACTCGACTCCCCGTCCTGGTTCTCGTCCTCCTTCTCGCAGACTGCTCGCTCCTTGTCGCCGACAATATTCGACCATGACTTGGCAACTAGGATCTCCGATTCTAGACATAGATAAGGGGAAGACCACCGCTTAAGATGCCGAGTGTCCGACAGTGTTGGGCGCCTTTCAACCACTGCGCAATGCACGGATGTAGTAGTCTACAGTAGAGGGGTCCGGTCGTTACTCCACGTCTAAGTCGCGCTGTGGCTTTTCGAGTTTGATTAAAGATCGCCGTTACGCTGTTATCCGCGAGTTTTAACTGCCACCAATCCATCGGATCAATTTCGATTTCTGCCGAACGATTTTTACATTTTTCCTTTTTTTTTTGGTGTTTATTTCTCACCATACGCAATCGTACACCATGTTTAGCCAACTCGGAACCACCTCGGCTGGATGATACGCAACGCTTGACATATTGCAGCCGCAACTTCCCTCCGACCAAAGGGGTGAGAATGACAGTTTGAGCCCTCGATTGCGTTGTTACAGATTGACTATAACACAGTACGCGACACGGGGAAAACATTCTGATGAGTCTTGAGGCCAATTTATTTGCGGCTCGGCTAATCCATCAATGATGTTACAGAGTAGTCGTCTGATTTTTTATTCCATTTTCAATCTGCTGATCCGTCGTATCGATTATATCCACGCACTGCGTAAATGTTTCTCAACTGAAACTCTAGAACTCCGGTTGATTTCGCACCGCTTGCGTTGTTTGTTTTCTTTTTCTCTTATTTGAAAGAGAATCTATGTGTTTTTTGTTACGTTCATTTGGAATGCAATATAGATCCGTAGATAGCCAGTCCAATTAGAATGAATACCGAGGTATGCCGAGTGAAAAAAGGAAAATTTGAAACTGGAAAATGTAAATAGATACCCCATATTGAACGTTGATGAAAAAAGCGTGGTTTGCTGGTGTTATTTATATCTCTGATGCAGAACCGGTAGTGGAAACGCTCGATCAAATCGTTTGAAATTGTTGATGTTGGCATATTACCAATAGTAAGGAGGTCTTGTTCGGTTAGCAATAAACGAGGAATGTAAGTATAAATGAAATGCCTAAATATTCAGGTATCCTGACATTAATAGGGTAGGACCCACCTCAACGGTTGAAAGTAAATCGAAAACATTTCCCTCGAGCAGTTGGAAGCCCATTTTTTCTCTCCTGTCAGCTGTCACCTGAAACGGGAGTTCTATTCATTGCTGCCAAAAACCTTCTCAATCTTTAATTTCGGCTATCAATATTTCCCGACAGTGCAGAACAATAGAAAAGTTTCGGGATCGATTTAGCCTCGAACAAACCAATCAGTTGCGCGCAGATGAGATTAGATATACGGTCTCTAAAAATTGGCCGCCCTGATTGGTGTTATCCAAACATATCCGGCGCGGATATCAGTGGGGACCAAACGGGGGTTCAGAGCGAGGAAAAACTGAAACGGTTATACCGGCCGTATTTCTTTTCGCACCCAGTACACGGACACACGAACACAGATTCTGGGCTGTATTTACGGTGGAGAGCGTTTGCATTTTCTATTTCAACTCGGTTCAGATCCAACGCAAGATAAGAGGCACCATCCAAACCCTTAATAAGCAGGGAAAACAGCGAGGGTCGTTATACGGCTCGGAAAAATTCCGCAAGCTTTTGTTTATCGAAGGTTACTTCCGTTTCAAACCAGAACCCAACTCCCTGCACTCTGAGGCTGAAGTAGAAGGAGGATAAGACAAATGCACCAATGCAATGAGGAGCAGTCGTGTTCTGGTGTTTAAAAGAAATTACTGGCATTCAGAGTGCGGTACACACTGGTTGGACTGATGACGTCTAGCTTTCTAGCTTCACCGTGATGACATTGTGGAACTCAAGATCAACGCGCACTGCGGCAAGATTTACCCGCCACACTGATGGGATGGGTTGATTTCATCCCAAGAGGAGATAGTGGGACCGGAAAAGGGTTGAAAGGAAGACTTTGATGCGCACTTCATCACGCCATGTTACTCTTGCTTCGGGAAGAGAGATTTAGCAGGAGCATCGGGCGTCTTATAAGTCATTCAAAAGACTTTTCCTACCGCATGATGTAAGCGAATAAGTCTAACTTTCATCTGATTGTCAATCGATGTCCTCGGTTTGGTACAAAGAAGTGAAAATTGTTCGAGAGAACTAGACTCCAGAAGAGTTGAAACACACTGAATGTTGAGGTCTTCGCGGTCACGATACCGCACTATACGTTGATTAGAAAAATAAACCACTGGAGTCGATAGAGTCTGATCGTCGTCAAAGGTGACTGATGAATTCGCAACGACGCGAGTTGGATGAATGCCGAAGTTTGGTTGGAGGGTGAGTGAAGCCTGGATACAGGCGGTTATTGTAGTCGAAGCGAGGGAGCGAGTGTCGTTTCGAAGTAGCGTAACGCTCTGCAGGGTCTATGGCGTGTGTCAGTCGCGGTGCGACTTTGAATTAGCAATTAATTTTCCTGCATAGAGGGAGAGAGAGAGAAAGATAGACTGTAACGCAGTAAGTCGAGAGAATTAGCGGGGTGAAGGTGGAAGTTGTGTCCATGACAGGCTTCGCGATTCCTTTATGAATTAGCCCGTGCAAATTGGTACTCCATGAGCGTGTGCGTTCACCCCTATACTGGTTAAACGTGACGTCCTGTGTTCTAATATTCAATAAAATTATCTAATACCGTCGGAAGAATCCAAACCATTTCCAGTCGTGATTCTCAGGATTGTACCTCATCTGTTGACCACACTGAGGTGAATCGTGGTTACAATTGTTCTTAACCCTTTACTTAAGGTAAGTGTACCAGTTGTCGAGACGTTTAGACCCAATTATTGAACCTCTAACTTTCCAGAGTTGTAAACCAACCGCACAAACTGTGAATTTCTTGACAACTAAAACCAATTTCTTGAGGGTTCGACACTGAAGATTTATTTTTTGGTAATCAAGAACTAAGGACTACTCAGTTACAAACAAAAAAGGTCAGTAATTGGGACAGGGTCAATAACTGGGACACTCACTTTAGGGTCAGGATGATTCGTTGAAAATGTCACCGTGACTATCACATTGATGACAAGTCCCACATTTTGGGTAACTTAGAAGCCCGTCAACAAAAGTTGCATACCTGCAGAACCATGGCTTGCACCATATCTTTCCGTCAGTGTTGTGGTTTCGTACCGTTCCGATTCCAAATTTTTTTCATCAAGATCCCTCCGCGTTTGAAGGCTCGAGGCGTCAGTGATCCGCTCTAGCAAAGTGGAGGAGGGTTCAGCGTGTCTCCGAACTGTTGGCGATTAGCCTAAAACCTAAAACCACTGGGTTTCGCGCTACAGGATGGGAGGTGGATGTGCGTTATAGCTGTTATAGCCGTGAAAGTCGAGTCGTACAGCTGCGACGTTCTAGATAACGGCTGAACGGGGGAGGAAAGGAGGAAAGGAGTCGACGCGCCCCTCCGCGACGGGGCTATCCACTATTTCGTAAAATAATACAGTCGGTACCGGGGGTCTAGGGTGATCTTGACAACGTGGAGAACACCAGTCACCTTATTGAGCATTAGTTTAATGGCCGGGCAAAACACGCAGTGATTTAGGAGGGAACCAAAATGGCGGGGGATGGAGACGCCACCGCCGTTCGGGGCGGCGCGGAGGTTGTAAGAGGGACTTACACTGATTAACGTCGTAAATTTCAGCCCAAAGTTTTACTCCAATGAAGGAAGCCTTGACGCGAGCCCAACTGCTGGCGGGGGAGGGGGATAAAGAGCAGAGGAGAGACGGGGGGAGGGAAGAGGAGGAAGGTGGATAAGGTTGGTGAAAGCCGGAGTGGAGGGGGGAGGTTGAGAGGAAGAGAGAGAGAGAGAGAGAGAGACAGGGCCGAGGAGTGCCTTTTGAAATTTATTAATATTCTAAATTATAGGGGCTGGCATGCCGTTTCAGGCAATTACCCCGCGACGACCAGAGCTCACGTACCCAGCTACCTTTATAAAACCGGCGCAAAATCTAAACGCTGGCAACTCGCTGGAAATCTCTGTACAAACATCTTCTATTCATAAATAAATCACCAACTTATCCCCTTACTCGTGGAGTAAAAGAGTTACTATATAATAATATAAACTTCTCGATATATGTGTGTGCCTGTGCAAAAATGTAAACATCGAGATTTATTCCTGATGTTTGAATCTTTCTCTAAATTGTAAACATACAATATCAATAAATTTGTGTTTATTTTTCATTGTATACCATTTAAATATCTGGTGAAAGAATATAAAAAAAACACAACGGGGCTTACCACAAAAAACAAAAAAGGAATTCGATCGAATATTCGTATTGATTCTTGTTTATACAGTGGTAACAATGTGTTTCGCAAATTTAATTTACTGGTGAAAATTGTTTTAAGTACCTGGCCGGAAAGTCACCAGAGCTAAAACGTGTTTTAATGCCCGCCATTTATATGACATCATTATTCATGGGGTTGGAATAGTAGCATGAGGTTAAGTCGGGTCAGTTATACCAAATGGTGACGTGACATAAAATAGACCCTTCCAAGCACGTACCAAGCACAAGTGATGTTTACAAGTTACGTGCTGTTTAAATTATCATTAATACATTGAATTGTTCTTTGAAAAAGCGACGATGAAATGTGACGATGAACTAAATCGACTTCGAAAAATCGAGGACACAATTTGTAAGGTGCCATATCCCAAGTCCATTTGACGATTATCACCTGCAGGATACGCGATCCCTGGTATAACGTAAGAAGAACTTTGTCGACATTTTCATGTAATAATACATTTCACGAAGCGGTAGCAGCAGTAGTGATGGTGGTGGTGGATATGGGTACCCCTGTAGGTACCTTAGACCGGGTTTCCAGCGACCCTCCGTCCGATTATAAATCGTATATATTAGATTATTAAATGGTTTAAAGCGTCGTGTAAAAGTGAAGAATTACGAGCCCCCCTCATTCCTCCAAGTAATAAGCAGCGATTGTCGGGGGTAGGTTGGCAGCCTTTGTTGGAAAGCGTCACCTTCGTCGTCGCTGGCGCTGCTGCCTTCACGCTTCACAATGGATAGATCGTCGCGTTTTACTTTTTTCTTCAGGGTCAAGTTTTATTATTATTTGTGAACATGTATCCGTGTATGTGTATGTGTGTTGATGTTATTATTTTTGATTTTTTTTTTACTACTTTTTCAACACTTCTTACATTTTTTATATTTTGTTCTTCATTCATCTGCACCGATGTTTCTCGGAGGTGGAAAAACTTCACGGGTAGCGGGAAGGGGGGGGGGGCAGAGAGAATTTCATTTTTTTCCTTTTGTTCCCTCGTTTTTGCACACGTCTCCTTATTCTCCTGATTTACGCGAGTAAAACTCGAACCGTCCCATCGTCGCTTCGGATATTTTAATATAGGTATGCGTATAAATTCAATTCAGACTTCTATGAGAAACGGGAAAGGAGTTGTACAACGAAAGTTTGAACAGTGATCATCGAGTTATCGCGTCCTTTTTTTCGTCTTACTACTATTCTTCTTCTTCTTCTTCTTCTGCTTCTTCTTTTTCTTGT
This sequence comes from Diprion similis, assembly GCF_021155765.1. NCBI lineage: Eukaryota > Metazoa > Arthropoda > Insecta > Hymenoptera > Diprionidae > Diprion > Diprion similis. Next base: position 20,079,963 of record NC_060114.1, read on the forward strand.
TCTTCTCCTTTTATCTCAGAAAGTGTGTGTATATATATATGTATATATGTTTATATATATATATGACGTGTGTACGTAGTTCAGGATCTTTCTATACTTGCACAAAAGTTTTTCTAACAATAAATGACTATTGTAAAAACCTAAGGGAACCGATTTGAATCCTCTTCCACACGAGTGTGTAACGCGTACAATATAAATCGACATTTCTCGTTGTAATAATTCATCAAGTTTTATCTACTTCATTATATATATATATATATATTTATACCTATAATCTTGAGAGAATCTGAATAACTGGGCGATTTTCTTACTTTTTTGCTACACCGTATACACGTATATTTGTCGTGTACAAAACTTTCTCTGCGAGGAGCTGGGTGGTAGAAGAAAGAGAGAGAGAGAGAGAGAAATAAGTCTCTTGCAAAAAAACGGGGTTAAATAACCACTCTGAGCGAGCGGTGGCGGATTTTGTCGCGCGTCCAAGGTGAAAGAACAAGAAAAAATCAATGAATAACCCCCCCCCCCCCCTCCGAAAAAAACAAACAATATAGGTACTCGAAAATGAAAAATTTCAGTATAATAAAATAATAATAAATAGAATTCAAACGAGCATCTCTTTCGTGTCTTATGAATGAATTTTTTCTTCTTGTACCTGTTAGGTTGGTACCTGTTATCTAGATTTGTCGAGTAGATATTAATCGTGCTCCTGAAAGATTAAATGTTGTAATATACGTGTATAATATAGATAGATATAGGCGTAGGCATAGTTATTGTGTGTGTGTGTGTATACAGTACAAGGTACCGCGTTGAAACTTGTTTCGCGGTGGGTGTAAAACCGCGTGCGATGTTGAACTTAAGGGGGTGAACGTGAAACAGCTGTGTTTTACACCCCCTTTTGTTAGGCAACCACCCCCTCAACCCGAACCTTCGCCCTCGGATCCTGCAGCGAAGATAACGTTAACCGAACAAGGAACACGGCGAACAACGAACACGTCACAGAATGAAATTTAATGGAGGAGACAACGACGAAGGAGAAAATCGCTGTACCTATAACAACCCCCGCAACCCCCGCCCGCCTACCTTGAAAATGTTAATTGTTTCTTACTAATTAAATACTCACTCCAGCCTGCCTTTCCTCTTCTAACCCGAGATGATTATCCCTTTCGAATCTCGGGACTGCGGGGTGGTGGAAAAAAAAAACAAAAACAAACAAACAACAACACGAGAAAACAGGAAAAAAACGGGGAAAGAAAAAAACACAACGGGTTGGGATTGAATGCAGCGGAAAAACTTCCAAGTAAAATGTCGCAGCTTTTGAGATTCTTTAAATACAACCCGAAGATTATATATATATATTTTTTTTTTCTATCTATCTTATTTATTCGTTATTCCGTTTTTTTTTTTTTTTATCTTCTCTTTCCGTCCCAACCTGTGTAGTAAGTGATTCCGTCTTTTCATCTTAGGGAATAAACCTGCAGCAACAGCAGAGGCTGAGGGTGAATTGAGAGGTTTGCTCACGAAGAAAGAGAGAGAGAGAGGCCCTTCTGTCAACTCAGAATCGTTAGAATCGCTTCGATGGATCGATTTGAACGGTGACGATAGCAGATTTTTCGTTTTTTTTTTTCCTTTTTTTTTCCTTCTTCTCCTCCTGCGAAGGGATCTTTGATAGACTCCTTAAGCAGGCTTACCAAGGGGTAGTAGGTATACGAATAAGGGTCTTATAGCTGCTCGGCTAAGTTACCAAGTCCTCTCTCTCTCTCTCTCTCCCTCTTTCTCTCTCTCTCGATTCCCCCTTTGTCCCATTCTCGTACGCATAGCCTCGTTACGCAACGTGACTCGCAATTGAATTTTTCGACACCATTAGCCGCAGGTGCACCATGGAATAGAATAATAATGCTGAAAAATAAGAGGAGAATTTGCATCGGGGGTGAAATAGGCGAAAGAAAGATGGATGAAAAAAGACACGAGAAAATAGAAATACATGAAAATACTAGTAACAATCTATCGATCACATTCCGCAGACACACGATGCTGAGGCAGGTGTTGGGTTTGTGGAAAAGTTTTTTCTTCGCGGCTAGGACTACAGGAGGGGACATCAACTGGCTCCACCTAGTTTGCAAGCCAAACCTTAAAGCATCTTACAAAACTCTTTTACCCCTTTGCGTTGGTTGCGAAATAAGCAGCTTCCAACGACCGATCTGCGAAACGCGACGGAACGTGGCGTTGCGGGGGTGGTAATATATACGTATACGCTATAGAAAAGGATTAAGGAAATCCCCCTCGCCAATACCGATGCAGCAGTTTCGATCCTGTAGGATTTAAATTTAAATTCACTGGCGTCGGACGCGATACAATTCCGGATGGCAAATAGCGAGAGGTGTGCTTTTTTCTGCTACATAATAAGGGATGAATAACGACTCACGCATAAAATTTTCCGCAGTTTCTCTCACCCTCATCCCCCCCCCCCCCCCCCGTGCCGTTTTTTTTCTTTGCTCCAACTGTTAATAATTTTTAACTCGAAATCTGAATTAGCTCCGCCGTATCTCAACTAATTGGTACGGAACTCGTAATTTCACCGGGGGTAGAGGGTGAAAAAAGAAAGTAAAGGGATTTTTTTTATTTATTTTTTTTTTTTTCGCTGACACGCCAGCCAGCGATTGCGAGTCCCGGAGCAGCTGCAGATAACTTTAAAGCGAAACTATTAATTAAGCCAACCCGAGAAGCATATTAATTATCGGTATCAGATATATATATAGGTATATGAACATACCCATCTGTATATACCTATATATAACCTAGCCGACTAACTTTCTCACCGCCGCATCACGCCACGCGATGTTACAAGAGTTTTCTACACGCTTCTGTATATAATCCGCGGCTCTGCATGGTGGAGGGAATGCGTTTTATAGAGAAATATGGATACGAAGTTTTCATACAATTTCATACTAGAGTTATGAAAGCTTGTTTAACGACTGTTAATTATTGTTACCCATATGCAGTGAGGAATGCTTGGCGTATTTTAAAAACAGAATTCGTTATACTGTAATGAAATGTGCTGCGTCGGTAAAAATTTGAAAAATAAATCCATCAGCTTGAACTGTATACGCATGGAAAATCGTTAATTAATAATTAAACAAAGCACGCTTTCACGTGGGTACCAATGTAATTCCATTTCAACCAACCACCATCGACCCTCGAATGCATTCCACTTATAATTGTACGTTTTTTTTTCTCTCCGTTACACTTTGATATCTTTTCATCAAAAAGACATAATTTGGCACGCAGGGTGATAAGCTCTATGGGTTTGAGAATGGGAGAGCAAAAATGTGGGTAGGTATGAAACGGAAATCTCTTCCAACACACGTCTGACATTCAAATCTATAGACATACTTCACTGCTGATGTGTACGCGTCGATGAGGCGGTATTCGGCTAATTTTTAACAGAGCGTGTGCCGCTCGTGTGTTCCGTCCGGTCCAACGAATCCGATCTATGGTGGCCCGGATGTATTCGAGGGGGTTGTGTGCGGGCTGCTAGCGTTCGTTGGTGACGTCGCCCTCTATTGAGGGTCATGAATGCTTGTCAACGGTGAGATATGACGCCTGGATTACCAAACCTCTGTCACCCTTCGCCTCGCAGCAGCCATCCGACCCGTTTCGCCGTTCGACGTATGAAATTCTTCGGTACCGACGACGCGCCGAAAAAAATGGGGGTTGGGTGGCGGAGGGGGGGTAAAATATATAAAACGGGACCAAAGTGAAATGAAATAAACGTTTCTTCTCGCTTCGTCGCATCGCGATCATCATTTAGGGGTGGAATGGTTCGATATAAGTTCACCCTGCTTGCAAACACTGCAATGGATCTCGGAAGTGTGCTTCCCTCGTTGACGAAGAAAACCTCGTTAAAATCCCTCCAGCCGGTTGTACTGTAGAGCAAAAAAACTAAGGGGATGAGGATAAGAGAGAATGGGGAATAAGAAAAACGAAGGAGAGAGAAAAATACGGGGAAAACATATCGCTCGAGAGACTTGATAGCGTAAAGTTGGCGTAAGGAAACGAGGATACAGGCTACCGAGGATGCGCAGAGGTGAACCTGCGGCGAAACGCGGGTAGCTTTCCATCAGGCAAATTGAATAGCATTTGCAGGCTGTTTCACTTGTAAACAGTCAGATGATAGATGATACATGAACTCCCTTTACTACCGAAGCGCCGGCCTGAGCTGTGGTTCGTTCCCTCGTCCTGCATGCAGGCTACCGTCAGCTTCCTCTGCGGAAGGGGTAAAACCTCTTCGCGTACCACTGAAAGAGCTTATCTATCATCTCGGGATGAATTTATTCCCTCTTCTCAAGGTTATCGCTGTATACTCACTACTTACGGCTATCTCTCTCCTTCCCCCAGCTCGCCTATCCGTCATACACCGCAAGGTCCGTCGAGTTTAGCTACAACGTGCATGTACCCACATCAATGAACTGCAACAAACGTTAATGGTTGCGCTGACTTTGGTGAATCTGAGTCGCTAGTTACACTTTGAAATCAGTAAATCACACAGTTTCATCAAACAATCTATCAAGAAAGTCAATTAGACAAGAGAAATAGTGATTATATCCAACCTACTGGATTCTAACGATACTCAATAAGTATAACGCGTGGTCAGAATCCAACACGTCGATAAAAGTCAACGAAATGATATTCTTGTAAATGCGATTTGTGATGAATCTCACGAGTCAGGTAATATCAACAAAATCACGCCTTACTCTTCTGAGAGAAGTTTACCGCTGCTAGCCATGAAGTTGGAGTCAAGTTATCAGGGTTAGAGGAGGGAGTACGGGGGTCGGTAAGACATGTAATAAGGGGAACAGGGGAAACTCAATCCTAATCTTGCGTGATTGTTAATTGCTCTACTATTACCGGGAGGAGTAATCTTAGATCTTTCTTGCTAACGATTCTCCTATTACTTGATTACGATCATTACACATCGTTGGGCTGGCAACACCAGAGCACATAGTTTGCTCTACTTCGATGTCTGCGACTTGGATGTACACGTTTCTCATGTAACACGTAACTCGCGGATCGTTTTCGGAGTCTTGGAAATCTCGCTGTCCACCGCGAGCCGGATAGGTATTCGTATGCGGAATGGGCTTTACACTTCTCCATACCGTGCCAGAAAGCGTACTCTGCTCTTCGCTTTCGCGGTTTTATGTATGCAGCACCGCGACGTAGGCAAGGAAGCGGCGTGGGTATCTACGAAATAACCGCATAAGGTGAAACTTGATAACACCTTTTCCATCCTTTCATCCCACCTTTCCCTCATGGCACGCTCGACGTTTTCTAGGCGTGGAAAAGTTTTAAAATGTCGGGAAAACTCTCGGAATTTTGATCCCCTGCAGTACGATGATATCAATAAACAGGAATAAACTCTTCATGAATATGTTTTCAGTCTATGAAATATATCCGCTTAATTTTATCAACTGATTTCTGGATCCACTGACCAGCTTCGGTCTTTTTTGTGTGTTTCAGGTGAGTCTGACTTCTGGTTCTATCTATTGAGATAACTAGCTTCCGTCCATCGATGCTTGGTGAGTAAAGTCCGATTCTCTAAAGCACCGATGCCCAGCATCTCACATAAGGCGCTGGGTCTTTGGATTGATAAAAATCCGTATCAACCGTGTGCGCGTCCCTTAGTTAGCAGGAACACGTTATGCCTCGCAAGGTATATATGAGAGGGAGTGCACTTAACGGTGCGAGCGTGTGTGTCTTCGGAGAAGGGGTTGGTTGATGAGAATGCGAGGAGTAGTCGCGCCGGGCGTAAGAGTTCGCCTATGACGGTGGTCAACTCGTCTGCGCTTCTGTCTTCTTTAGATGAAAGAATCGGGTCCAATATTCCTCGGCACTTTTCCGTCGTACCTCCTCCGGATCCACTCGAGAGCATCGTAGATCAGGTACCAAAGTGGTCAATCAGCCGCCCCGGCAAACAACGAAAACTCATCCAACACACAGCTGATCCGTATCGCCATGATCAGACACCGTCGTCGTCATAATAGATGGAAGGTGATCAGTGGTGACAAAAGTGCAAACATGTCCGACACGCACCAATCTTTGAACCTTTTTCATGTCCCTCGACAAAATTATAAACTTCGGTAGACGTTGGCATCCACTGAGCACGACGTGCAGACGGTAGGCACCATGTCTGCTGGCTGAGAAGGAGGAGGAAGAGGAGATCGTCAAGTGCGCGAAGGGTTTCCATGCGAGGTGCAGCGGCAGGCAGGCAGGCAGGCATGCATGCATGCAGGTACACACATAGCTTCGTATAGGCATGTGTGCGCGGGCGCGAGACGGTACTAAAAAGGAGGGGCTCTCCGACCTTTCTTCCTTCCTTCCTTCCTTCCTTCCTTCTTTCCTTCCTTCCTTTCTTCCGGACGTCTCGATGTCCGAATCCCCGAGACGACCGAAGTCGCTTGTAATTTCCCTGGGCACACTTACGTGATCGATAAGTGGAGGTGGGAGCAACCCAAGGTTTCAACTACTGTCTGCAAGTCGAAACGTCCGACTGCAGACCACTGCAGTGGCTGGCTCTACGATCCTCCAAACTTTGCAGAAAGCCACTTTCACGTCAGTCGCCCCGCAATCCAGATTTCGGTGTAAGAAAAATTCACCACAGTCGAGTCGGCACGTCCTTTGAACCTCTGGTCTGGGCTTGAGGTACCTAGACAGCTGCTCAACTTCCGTCACGTATCTCACATCACCGATCATAACCTCAGCCCAAGCGACGACTGACTCAGAGGTACAGCGACACCTCACAACTAGCGCAATTTTCTTGTTTTTTTGGTTGAAAAAGTTCTCACTTGCCATTTAAGTGTGAGTATCGATGGATTGATAAAGGGGAACTGCTGCTTTTTGTGACCTGAGAACACACACTGAATATCGTTGCAGAACTTGAGCCTGTGCGGGGTGAACGACGCTCGAGCCGTCATGTCCATCGCTGGTACGCCAGACTCTCCCACACGTCGTATGTATCAGCTCGCGCCGGGTTCTCTACCCCAGCACATGTTTACACGAGTCGGGGTGTTGGTTAGAACTGGTTCACGACCTCAAGGGTGCCGGAAACTGAGCACGCGTATCACTTATTCCGATTGGCTCGTGAAGCGACTGCTAGACCTTCGTTTCTACGTACACACAAGTCAATCGATGCATGGAAATACAGTCTGAAGGTATACGGCTGATAAGAGACTATCGGGGATACACATGCGGACGGTGGGAACGACGCCTGATTTGGCAACGAGCTGATTAGCCTTGGAATAGGGATCTGAAAAAGTGTATCGAATCTTGGGCGGGTATGAAAAGAACTGAAATGAGCTCTTATATGGTGAACCGAAGATTCACGTACACGATGCCTTGTACGGTACATTATCCCGAAAGAATTCCAAGTGTAGGCTTGATGAGAGGTAGAGGAAACGCCAGAGTTAACTCGGTGGTAATCTGGTGGAATAAAGTTGGTGGGAATGGTCTGGTGGGTTGTAAAGTACTCGAGTGCACGAGAGAAAATTTTAGGCCGAAGTAGTTGCGGCGCGGTGTAAACTTTTCAAGCCAGATGTTTAACCGTGGATAATGTATAAAGTTTGAATATGTATTTGAATGACTCGAAGTGAGGTTTTGAATACCAATTGCATGATATACATCACCGGGGGGCTACCTGATCATCAATCGCTCGAACCTCGGCAGAACGGATTGTCGACAAAGGTTGGAACTGTGAACCTTGTGAAATTAGCCCTTGTTCTTGAGAGGTAACAGACTTAACTGTAGTGTGAAGTTGAACAGTGAGGCGTCGCGCTGGTTCTCAGTCTGCGGGGTAAAGACTTGTAGGTCATGAAGTAATAAAGTTTCGAATACCTACGCCGAGGGCAATAGGATATGGGAATGTTGGCAAGCGGAGGAAGGAAGAGGTAGAGTCGAGAGTAACCTGAGGTGAGAGGCGAGAGGGACGGTTTGTATAAATCGAGAGGTAAGTTCTGCCCGGGTAAATTTTTCACTCGCCCGGCTATCCCCGGTGGGCATTATATTCCGGGCTGGGTGCAGGAGCAGGACCAGGACGAGGAGGAGGAGGTACGGAGGACGAAGAAGGTTGTTCGAGTGCTTTATGACGCGTGAAAATTTGCCCCACCTCCAGACCCTCTCCTCCTCACTACCATATATACCCTCCTTCGAAGTCTTAGGACAAGGCGCGCGGTGTAGAGGCCTTGGGTTTGTGGGAGTCTCGCTTGCTGCCCTGGGATAAGACTTCAGGGGGCCCCCAAAGTGTCTTAAGAGCACGGAGAACGGGGATAGGGTTACGCCTCGGACCGTCGTCGCAGCCTTACCTCGCAGTAGCGCCTCGGGTTACCGTCTCTCGCGCCTCCGAGCTACCAAGGATTTTTGGACGGCGGCCTCTTTCTCTTTTCATCCCGCCCCCCTTCTCCCTACCACGCTGCCTTCAATTCTCGCCCCGCGGCTCTTCTTCCTCTTCGTCTTCTCCTCCCCCTCCTCCTCCTCCTGCTCCTTATAGTCTTTGGCCTATCTTTTGTTTTTCGTATAACGGCTGGTTATAGGCGCCGATGCCGATGGTGTTGCTTCTGCCTCCCGCATCGCCGACGCGGCTGTACCTACCTTATACCGAACGGAAGTTCACGCGCAGGTACTCACTTCACGTCAACACGTACCTACCTACCTACCTACCTACCTACCTTACACACCTACCGTCCCTCTGTTAGCTCTCTGTATGCTCGATCCAACCAGATTTGAGCAATTATAACGGTCTGTAAGGATTTGGAATTCTCCGAGGTATACAGAGTGTGCGTTATATATGCGGTTGGACACACGTGAAATCATGAAAAGCTACCGCGACCAGAAATTCAGTCATCTGGAGACATAACGTCGTCATACTTTCACACATTTGAAAGGATGTGTGTCTTTGAATGTTTTTTTGTTACAAAAAAATTTCTCGACTGGTACGGCTACAGATATTTCTCCACAGTAGTATCGTTTTCTTAAAATTATAAATCCACGTGATTTTGTCGCAAGTTATCTATATCCTTCATATTTTATACCTACATTCTACGGAATCACGCCTCATATAAATAAGTTTGCTTGAGTTAAATCCTGAAGTAATCGAAAAAATCTTCGTGATTTCGGTACTGAAATAATCGCTTAATAATGTTTGCTATTTAAAAGGATAATCTCGCGTTATTTGTGTACAAAAATATTAGGTTAGGTTCGGGAATTTCCCGCGTGCGCAAGAGGTTGCGCGTTTTGTATCAGGTGGTAACCTCTCTAACAAATAGCAACGCATTATTGTAGCTAAAATTTCCAAAGATCGTTACGAAGAAGGAAAGAAGGTATAACACTACTAAAAAAGCAGCCGCATCACGCTTCGAAATGAAACTTTTACTCCGTGAACCTAAATATTCGAGATGCCTCGCATGGTTATTCAATGCGCACGTTTATCTCTTCGCGGATAAACACCCTGTATATAATTCTTGGACTGAGCCAAGCCGGTGCTGCTGCAGCATTGCAAGAAATACTGCATGCGTACTGAACTGTACATCACCGTGGCACGGGTAGGTACGTTTATACTGATGCTCCTTTGGGAGTCTGCGACCTTTCAGTGTCGCGAGAAGAGACTGCTGATGGTTTTGCTACCTCGGATATTACGTGCGGCTCTTGCAGAGTATAATAATCCACGAATTCATGGAGGCGAAGCACTTGATCAGCGAAGCGAAATATTACGACATATTACCTTGAGTAGAAAAATCTCCACGATGATACGTCCGAGTTAAGCATAAAATTCGATGTGTATGTTATCTACATTTTTGAGGTTACATTCGTACGTCGCGGATGGTTGATCACACTGACAAACAGCTGTTCTCGGATTGGGGCGCGTGCAGGAATCCATTTAGAAGGAATAGAAAAAAAATATTAGGAATATTCAGTATCTATTATTAACGTTTTTTCACCATTTTCTTAGAGCCGTAAGGACATCGATACATTTCTTCTCTGATCTTACGGGTTTGGGTCAAAACTCGGAACGGTCAATACTAGTATTTCAAATGGTCGATGCATCGAAATTTCAAACATGTGAAAATAAAATAATAAAAGACGAATTGTTTAAGATGTTGATTTTCGATAGATTCACTGATTAGCATGTTTCAAATTTCGATATATTGGCCATTGGAAATATAGACCCTTCTAAGTTTCAAATTTCACCCGATTTTACATCCGTTTACCGATAATAATCTTTGAATTTATAAAAAGGGATGGAGAAAAAATGCTTCAAAGTTAATGCCACCGCAAGAATATGCATGAATAGGGCACGTGCGTGTGGGTTTAGACACAAGCACGCGTCTGCAGCCTCCTTCGGAGTTTTCTTCCCTTCGGATAAATTACGCCACTTAGAGATTAGGCGCTTTGGGACACGGACTTCTCTCCAAGGGTGGCAGAAAGGTATTTTCCCTGCCTACGGGGCGGAAAACGTCGGGGAGTGAATTTCACCGGTCCCCATATCACATACGCATACGGGTTATAGCTATATATCTACCTACATGGCTAAAAAGCAAGGGCGTCATTCTTTTCTTGGAAATATACTCACGTGACGCGATTTGTTTTCATCTTTATATTCGCAAGCCTCCCTCGCCGTGTATTTCCTGAGTGATGGTTGTTTTTTTTTTCTTTCTTTAAAAAAAAAAATACATATTTTCTTCAATTTTTCTTTCGGATAATTTTATTCTCGTTCGACCGCTTGTTTATCTACCATGAACAGATCGTAAATTCAATCCGACATTTTTTCATCGGTTATCGAAAAATCCAGGGGCTAAGTTTTTTCTATTCTTGGTATTCATTTGTCACACATTACGGCGTACATGCCCTCGTCGATAAACCTTGGTCGCGAATGAAAAATAAATTACCCTAAATTTCGTCGATTCTTGTGATATTTCTCAGTGATTTAGACCCGGGTTAGCTCCGGGCGTGTTCGCGTAACTATAAATAGAGCGACACACCCGGGGGTATAATTTTAGGGGTAAATGGGGTGCACTGAGTCGGGTTTCGCGGGGCTTAAATCGGTCAGGAAAAATCGTGGGCGGCGTTATTCTAATGTTAAAAGTCGTGGAAGGAAATTTAGGCGCGGATCCCAGCGGCGAAAGCGTGTGGGTGTGTAGAACATCCGGGAAACAATTTCGCATACATTCCAAGCTCGCGTATGGATACTTTTTGTGCAAAATCTCGCGCGCGAATATGAAAAAGGACAAGAATAATAAAATGGCGTGAAAAATTTTCATCCTCACTTGATCTGGATCCGCGTATAACGTCGAACTGAGCAGCAAAATGAGACGGAATTAACGACGTGATGCTTCTGCTGCTGCATCGCGGTCATAGGAAAATTTTTCATGTGCATAGAAACTCTGTGTGTTTATGGCATGTAAAATGGCGCCGTTTTACACTTTCGATAAAAGTAAAATGACGCCGTTCGTTATGTTATTGCTTAACGAAAAAATCGAAAAAATTTTATATCGTATGAGGAGAATAAAGAGTATTTGGAGAAATCGAAGCCGAACGCGAATTCTTAAAGCTCAAAAATCTTGAGGCTGGAACCGTGTATACGTCTTCAGTACATATTGGAATCCTCAAGAATTTTTCAACCGAAAATCTGCGAGCACGTTTTTATAATACACTTCGTGCTATACATCGTTCGAGAGAGAATAAAAAATGGAAAAAAAAAACAAAATAAATAAATAACGCGAAAACGGAAAGGATCGAATGAAAAAAGGCATAAATCCTTACGTCAGCACCCGGACTTCGACGCTTTGAGGCGGGGAGCGCGTGAGGATCGGACTTTGTAAAAATGCCAGGCGAGCACCAGAAATTGGTCGAGGTGGGCTGCACGGCTACCGTGTTATACGGTCAATGGGACGAGGAGGTGGAGGAATAAAAAGAAGAGAAAAAAAGGACAAGGATAATATAATATACGGGACAAACTGAACTCGGTCACCTGGAGATAATTTCGATTTGTTGAAAATCCAGTCACGAGGAGCACTTGATGCGAAGGAAGAGAAGGGTGTGGAGAGTGAAAAAAAATTGAAGATGATGAAAATCCTGTCGGTATTTAGAATGACAGAGAACGTTGTTTAGAAGCGGATGTCTTAGGATATTGGAAATTTTTTATTTTGAAGTGCGCAACGCAACTCGGCGATAGGCAGAGAGAGGTCATAGCCAATCTATAACTAGGAAACTAACTAGGAACTAAACCTATTGGAATTCTTAGAGAACATCTAGGACATGAAGTCTAAAAAATGTTATGAACGCATTTCCCAATAGTTAGACACAAAGATTCCCCAGTTCACGGAAAACTCCCGGTATGTAAGCACAGTGTTTTGTTGCTCACGATGCGAGAATCGGATAATACTTTTCGTCCAACACTGTATGGAAGGTTAGATGTAGATAGAACTTGTAACGTATCAAGCTGGACGTGTATACGTAGAGGTACGAAGGTATAAATGGCGATGCCCCGTGGCGTTTGCGGAATACCTGCCGCGTTTACCTGTAATTTTCTCATGCCAGCCATGGCAGACGACAATGAGAGTGCGTGGTGGATCAGTGCGTTCGTTTTCGGTCCTGGTAATTCTGTAATAACTATATTTATCCTTTGGTGCCTTTACCGCGTGCCGGGTAAGTAATTCACCGATGGATTGAACGCGTGTGTATACTGTATCCATTCCGCGTGGAATTCCTCCTCTTTGTGAAATCGTCTTCTTATAAACTTCTTGCCTTTCACTTCTTTACCGCATTGTCGACGTAATTCAAGATCCGAAATAAGATCAATGAGCCTCTGTAAATCACCTTATACAATTTGCCCGACTCAAGGTATCAGATTATTTCTCCGTATATACCTACACACGAAGAATATGAATCAAGTGAATGCAAAACGAGGTTGAAGTTAGTAACGTTGACGTGATGAAACGAACGTTAGGGAAAAAATCATTACTTTCCAAGTTTAGAGTGATTTTTCAAAGAGTTGATCTTCAAAACTATATGAACGTTTCTGCTTCGTCACCGTTCACTCAATATTAGTCTATATCCTAAAATTGTGAAAAAACTGTGTTTTCTAAACATTCAAAATTACGCTAATGTTACCTACTTCAGCCTCGTAATGAAAAACATCAGCAATTAACCGAGGATCTCTTCGAGCAGCATACCGATTGGTTAATATTACTCCGACAAGGTGTGCGAAGAAAAGCAATAAGTGTGTAAAAAAAAAAAGAAACTTCCGCGCTAGTCAGGTTGAGATTAACACCGTAGATACTTGCGTTACACATATAGGTAGTCAGGTAGCTACCTACTGCAATTCAGAATCCGTTAAGCACCGCAATTATCTTAATAAGTCGTGTATCCATACGCGATCACGCATGCAAATAACAAGGTCGAGGATACAAATTCCACCGAGTATTTGAGGTTAAAGGGGAATCCGTGTTTATTGAAATTACATTCCCTTGCATATTTAAAATATTCCACTTCTCGTTCACATTCGTTTTATTCCAACCACCACGCCTGAAGCTAAAAAATTCCGTTTCTCAATCAGGCTTAAGATCTTTTATGAAAAACGTTTCAAAATTAAATATGAAAACCCGTTCTTTTATTTTAATCGCAAAAGAATATTTTGTAGAATTTGATCCGAAGAAGATTCTAAGTTTCGTTGATCGATGAAAAACATTACAGCTTTCGATCTTGCCTCGAATTGTCAACATTTTGACTTGAATTTTCTTGAGACTCGAAAATGGGACACATATTCATCCTCTGATTATATTTTCACTTCTTTGTTATCGTCTCGAAAAGATGTCGAGAAAAAATATAACCCAAAAATGAACCGCGAATCTTGTCCTCGAAACTTCCGGAGCATCACAGCCGAGATAGCTAATCCAACACGACCTGACTCTAAGTGAACCTGATCAGGATGAGATCGTGTCTAAAGTATCGACGTCGTATCGCGTGATATGTATCAGAACGAGTAGGAGGATCGGTGAGAAGTCGAGGAGAGTAAGAGTGAAAGAGAAAAAGAGAGAGAAAGACAGAGAGAAAGGGCTCGTCAGTTGTTTGGAGGACGCACTGCGATCAAGAAGCGTCGTCAAGCTTTCGCAACTTCCTTGAATAATGGCGCATGAGTCCCGACTCGTTCGCTTCGGTACCCCTAGGCGTTTTCCCCCGGCACTTACACCCTTCCAGACTCGGTTGCACCCCTAGAAACGGCTTTGAAATCGCGTCTGCTGCCCTCCGCCGGTAGCACCAACACCTGCAATACCGACCGACACAAACGCCCCTCCAGCATGCAGCACCACCACCTCTATATCATCTCATCGTCGTCTATTTCACCGAGCTGCAATTCTACGTCTCGTTATGCAGAACACCACCACCCAACTTTGCGCACGCAACACATATTCGTTCATTCGCACGAGATGATTGAATGTGCAACGACGCCTCGACACTGCTGGTTGTCATTAGGGAGAGACGTCGTCGCATTACCCACGCCTCTCCACCACCCCTCTGCACATCACGGTTTAGATGACTGCGCAAAAAGAACAGACGGAACATCCGGAATTGTGAAAATGTCTCGCATTTCCAGCGCGAGAATCAATGATATTACTCAAATTGACTGTACCTACACGGTGTAAGTGTACGTTCACAAGGTCTTCCAAACGATGTGAATGATCAGGGAGGCGATCACGTGATTTCGAAAATAGATGCCGGGGGGGAGGAGGGCACGTAATCAAAGTCCATTAGATTTCTATCGTCTCCTCGCGTATTAAGCTGCTGCCTTCGGGGCGCAAGGTTTGCCGGATCCTGGGCACAGGATAAGAAGGGTGGGACGTCAGTAGGGGGCTACCGCGTATAGGGAGGCGTGGCCAGTGTCGCCAACCCTAAAGGGGTGATTTTTACCGCCATGTCTGCTCTCGCGTTCCCTACTGACGCATGATGACTGACGCCCCGCGTCCCTACGCCGCGCCACAAAGAATATTATTGACGAGTTTGTACGTAGGCGAAAAATGCAGCCGAGGATGAGGTGGAGTCGAGAAGAAGCAAAAAATCGGTACCTACAAACCTTACGCCGGTTGGTGTCATTTTATTTGTTTATTCTTGTATTTTTTTCTGTGAGACTCGATCAATCATATGATGACATACGGCTGTGAAGATAATGTCTGGATGTGTAAGATGTAAAAGAGGTTTTGACGTTTTTTTTGTTCGTTCTAGTTAGAAGATATTTTTTCTCCTCTCACTTTTTTTATTCTCGATATTCAAATTTAATCCCAGAAACTTTTATCGCCAAAAGTCAGTTACCTACAGAGTTATACGTGGCGATAGTGTCACATGCAATGGATATTCCAACCGTTTATGAAACCAAAACGAGAAATGGTTTGAAAAAAAATCGAAGCACAGAAATAGAAACAAGACTAAAAAAGAGGTACAAAAACGAACGAACGACCGACCGTAAACCGGGACGCATTTGCGAAGCATCAAAAGCCTCCATTTACCTGATTCGCGAGCATCGTCGCGATAACCGACATAACTCATTTCTGCCAATTTTTCTACCCGCCTCTTCACTCTCTCCCCCCCCCCTTGCTTTATTTTCAACCTGCTTTTTATTTTTCAAAACAAAGTGCGCACTGCTTTTGTATACGAGAAATTCGTCGGTCAGCAGTTCGAGACGAACAGCACGACAAAGTGATGTTGCTGTTGTGCCAGAGAGCCACGTGACCGTGCATCGTTTCGGCGACATATGGAAACCTGGGGACCACATTACGGTGAAAACTCGGCAGGCAACATCCGCCGACTGTGTCGTTAATTGTGCCAATACGTCACGGTGCTGTCGCCTCCACATATTTACACGAGAATACGCGGTGCGGAAAATCCGAGCTCAAACCTGCGACGAGATGCTTCAAGTTTTATGCATACGCGGGTTGCTTGGTAAGATCGGGAAAGGGGTGAGGCTTACGCTTTACGATCAGCTCGTGTGCGACTGTAAAAAAATTTTGCTGGATCCTGAAAATCTTTTCGACATGGGTAGGTATCCACCTTCTTTCTGCTCTCTTTAGGAGTGACGCTTAAATTTCATATCATGGGTACAGCGATTAGGAGGATGTAGGGACGCGTCTCGTAAACTTTATACCAAGTCCGTCTCGAGACCCTTGGTTGTTTCGAGCATCATGCCGTGACCCGAACAACTCCTACAGGAGATCTGCAGTATGAACCCAGACGTAACCCGGGATCCAACACTGGGTCCAACCACTGGTCTAATCTGCCACCTGTCAAACAATAACTCCGGACTCCATCTGACCACAGTTACCAAGAGTTTCTTCAAAGTTACATAACGGTTCCATAACCGCCCAGCAGTCTTCCCTCAGTGAAAATTTTCACCTCCACCACATGTCAGCTGGTGGGTCGATGTGCCTTCAGAAATGTTTATATATGGGGACGAAGTGCTTTCCTTCTTTGTAATTCTCCGTAATTGACTTTTGTTGACATTGCACTTAATTCGTGTCCAATGGGGGGGGGGGGGGGGGGGGGGGGGCGTGTCGATTCTAGTTACTGAAAATCATTTTACCTCACCGACGAATAATTCAAATCAATCGAACGTCTCGATGCTCGATGCAGAACGGTTCATCCTTAGACTTGCAACACTATGAAAGACAACGATGACGATAATGATGATTTCCCCACGAAGCGTCGAATGACTGCGGCGATTCCGAGGCATGGTGTGAGCCAAGCGGGAATATTCTCCGGCCGTTACCTATAGGTGAGTACAAGGTGCGCTTACTCCAAGTAAGGGAATGTTAACAAGCCGACTTGAGAAACCGGATGGTTTTTCCATACCTCGCTTGGACTACAGCGCCGGCGTGGCTCGCCTCGCTCCATCAGATTGCGGATCGGTGTTCTTTAAGTTAGCAGCTAATAAATGCAGGTGTAATGACGGGTCCACGAAGGCCACCGACGCCTGCTGCATAACGCACTGCAGCAGTGTTCCGAACGAGACAATGAAATCGCGCCTCCTCGGAGCCAAGCAAACAACTCGTGCTACCAGCACGCACTCCTTCTTCGAGATCTCATACCATTTCGCCATCCGACTGGATTTCACACGATTATCTCCTCCCGCCAGCTCGGTGCAATTACCTACGCCTCGTACCTGCAGCAGTTCGAATCGCAATTCTTCGACTATATGCTCTCGGATTTCTATCTCCAATTGCGGGAACTTCTTATCGTGCAGTGACCGCGCCGAAACGACATTTCCTTAACGCATCCTTGACGGGGAGACGTTGCGTTACGTAGGTACGAAACTCTTCACTGATCCCTCGAGTGTAACCTCCAGGGGCTCAGAGGAACACGCTGGAGCGAGGCGACGTGGGTGCTGAATGGGTTCAATTAGGAAGATTACTACTAGCTGAGGTCCTACAAAGTGCGGGGGCTCGGGGGCTCGCTTTCTCTCCCCCTCCGGTTGCTAAGTATCGAATGTGAAAAGCCGTCAGAGGCATCAAGGTATATACGCGGTAACAGCGAGAGTAAGTGATTAGTCAAAATTAAAGGACCTATTAGTCACTCCCTTTTCCTGGTAGCTGTCTCGCTACGCTGACTCTAGGGACCCCCGAATTATTGCTCCAACCGTTCGATTCTCTTCCACACACGCTTGCGTAATTCTTGGTGTTTCCTTGATTCCGGTACCGCAACGAGATCGACGGCTGCTTTCATATTAGACATAAATATGTATGTATATACCTACATGTGAACCTAGTATGTCGGTGTGGAGATGAATCCTTTCCTGCCAAGGTGGGATCAAAGGTTGTTAGACTGTAGCGATGCTTTTGGACATCAAGGCGTTGTCGCGTATCCCTTGATATTCGACTTGGAACTTCAACGAGATATAATGCATTTCATGTTAAGAGACGAAAATTGCCCAATTAGTCTCGACAAACGGCTTTTCTCCGCTTACTGATCGTTCTATATAAAGCTGGAGATGTAAGCTCGCGATGGAAGAGAAGACATGAAGAGAGAGGAAGGAACGAGAGGGAAAGGGAACAGGAATTAATTAGTCTTTAAGTATCTTCATCCCTTTACAAATGAATTTTTCTTGGAAAAACGTTGTTGCGGCTTCCGTAGTCAAGTAGATTCCGCGAACTGATGTACGCGTAATCAAAAGTCACTGCCGTAGATAGTTATTCGAGATAGGTTTCGATATTGCACAACATTTTTTTTGACTATGTAGTTTATTTATACAATATTTATAAATATAATGAGTGGATCCCTGAGTGAATTAGTAAAAAATAATTTTTACAGGACAAAAAATCATCGAATATCTATTCCATTTATTATTACCATTTTTGTTCAATTATATTGTCATCGAATCATAAAAAGTAGGGACTGATTTCCAGCTCGGTAACACCTCTTCGACGGTTATAAAACTCAAAAACAAATGCACATGTCTTCCCTGCGACTGATGCCGATGTAAATAAATGTGCTTGAAACAGATTCGATTTAAAAAAATACAGTCTCGTAATTTCGGGCATGTACGATGCAGGTTTGCGCGTGATATCCCCCCCCCCCCCCCCCCCCCCCCCCCCCAATACGAATCGTGAATACAGCGTGGCTGGTTGGAGAGAATCAGTTAATTGAGTTGTAGCGCCCTATATCAAGGATATTAGCATAGGTCCTCTGCGATGCAGTTAGTCGAGAGCCGAGCGAGGCGACGATTTCGTTTGAATTTCGAAATTCCAGTTTCATCGAAAGGCGAGAGATTCACCCGCGAAGGGCGAGGGATCCTGGATAATCAGACACTTACACACGGGACCGGCTAATCTGGCAAGGACAAATATTTGCTCGGGTCTCGACTGCGTGCTTCGGTGTGTGGGGAGAAAATGAAGGGAAAAAACGAAATCAAATAAAAAAATTACACTGGTAAAAAAACCAACACGGGCACGCGCACTCACACGGAATGAAAAAACACGCCCAAGCGGCTTCACGGCTACGTGAGGGTGGGCTAACGAGTTAATGATTTAATGATAAGCGAGCGGAACGGGCGCGTGTACGAGCGAGATAGGACCACCGTGAAGATCTCAACGCTAGAGGGGGACACAACCAGATTAGTCGCGCTAATGTGTTTAGGACGGTCCGCGTTACCCGCTATACCTACCTACCCACCAGCCTAATGCCGAGGGATGAGAAGATCAGAGGTCACCGATCCGTGATCCGTATCTATGTACACATACATAACTTCCACCCTGGATATTATATAACAACCTCGTCTCCTATACGCTTAAACCATTAATATTACCGATTGTTGTAACAAAGGAGCGAGAAGATTAACGCCCGTCAATTTTCATTCGCCCGATTTCTGCTCGGTTTGGAACGACACTGACAAGGCAGGTATCCCAGCTCGATATTTCCGATTTGATTTCTTTCGGATTGGGTTATAGTAGACTGAAAACTAAGCGACGCGTACTTGTTTTCATCTGAGGGGGTGAAACCACACTTCAAAGTAAGACATGTCAAGGGGCGATTTGGCAGTTTTTTTTTCGTTTTATTCGAGAAAATTACATTTTTCATTTTTCGTTGTGAGAAAACTTTTCCAGTTTGATTCGGTGAAAAATATTATGTTCTTGTCAGTGAAACTGCTAAATCGCTCTTTGACATGCCTTACTTTGGAAGGTGGTTTCATCCCGTTGACGGATTTAATGGCAGATATAAAAAAATACGTTTCGCTTAGTCTTTAGTCTATTATGAAATATTTAAAAATAAATCAAATCGGACAGACTGGCCTGGAATATCTTCCTTGCGAGCACGAAAGTGCCCCAGGTGTACCTAACCAATTTTCTTCATTCCGTGATATGTTGTTGTGCCTAAAAAAAATCGTTAGCCACGTATTTTTTCACGTGCCAATTCGGTCAATAAGAGGGTGAAAACCATCACTATAGTTCACTCTTCATGGATAAAGGATGCAACCCCTGAGAATAAAAACACTGCGCATATTATGATCTTTTGATGAAGAATAACCACCAATTGGTTTCGTTGACAAATCTTGTGTCGTTATCGAGAAATTCTGAGAAATTGCTTTTGCGGGTCAACTTTAGGGATGATTTTTACTCTTAAACGACTGAATTGGCGCGTAAGAAAAATACGTCTCTAATCTTTTTCCAGTTTTACAACATATTACAAAACGAAAAAAATTGATGTGACTCACCTAGGGTCCTTTTCTTGTGAATGAAAATTCTGCACACACAACGACAATATCAAATATACTAAAAATTTTGCTGTATCATTAGGATACATTTTTTCTGTTATAACCATCAAGCATTTATACATGATTATTTTTAGTATTAATATAATTTATATGACCCGAAAATTTTTATAGTTTTTTGAAATTGATCTCATGGAAATTGTAACAACAGAGTTTGTGAAAATATGGACAACTTTGATTACAAAATGTGTTCAGAGAAGAAGCATTCGTTAACTATATCGTTAAGAAATGTTCTCTCAGATCGTTTATAATTCAATATTGAAGGGTTCACGGAAACCTTTCATCGATGGATTTTCTCATGCCTGCGCGTACATCGATTGAACGAATTACGCTGAGCTGGTGGTTCGGAACGCGATTAGGAAATCGTTAAATCTTGGTGAAACCGTGAAGTCGAAGTGAGAAGCGTGTTGTTGTTTTTTTTTTTTTTTTTTTTTTTTCTGGTCCCTCTTTCAACGAGGGAATACGAGGTTGGGAAATAATTCGATGGAGGGGTGAAGGAAGAGAGTAGTTTTGGTTTTTAGGATGTCTGGCGTGCTTTAAAGTGCCGTTTGAATACCATTCGCTATACGACCATTCGACCAATGGGGTCCGACGTACGGTGAGCACCGATCGTGCATGTACCCATATTCACCAACATGCACATACAGGCGACACATACATGCAAACCTGGAAAATGGACACACCTACAAACATGTTCCAATATTGCCAAAGAACATGAACGTACGTGGCTTGGAGGATCGAGAAAACGATTTGGTGGAAACGGTGCAGACCTTTACGACTTCCCCGTTCAGAGGAACGTCGCGTCGCCATTGGACATTGACGTCTTCGCCAATTTCCTCTCGATCTAATTTCTATCATAGCTGTAGGGATTAATGTGAACAAAGCGAGAACCTGCAGACATGCGGATATCAAAGATTGGAAGTCCGATCCAATTGTTCACCGGTCCCGAAAAATAAACACACAATATTCATCATACGCGGTGAACTTCCTGTGATAAGCTTTCCGCTCTCGATGTAAATTTGCGTAAGTAATCGTCCGTCCGGGAATGAGATCCTCAGCAAATATAATGTATGTGTATGTACATTGTACGTGCTACACCCGCTGGTGATTACCGAGAACTCGAGACTATTTTGACAAGATATATCGGCCGGTGGAAGCTGGACCTAAACGTCGGTATTACAGAGGGAAACGAGATCCGCGTTTTATCCCGGGTAAAAATTAGCACCCTCTGGCTTCATCATATCTACGTTGGTAGGAGTTGCCGATTATCCTCCGGAAAAAGTTTTCAGAAATTTTCATTATACTGGATTAATTCGCTACTGCTGCCCCTCGTGCTCTGTATGTGGATGGAATTAGGCGGGAAGGGAGTATAGTTTTTAATTACTGTTGCCTGACGGGATTTGCCTCATGCCAACTTCTCACATTGATCATCAACTTTTACGACAAAAAGGAAGTAATGGTAGGTACGTTACCTACACACCGCACCGAGATCAATTATATGATCCACTGGTGTCCTTCGTCCAACTCTCTACTTCTTACACCATACCACAGATAATGATAATCTCCGGTTTTCGCATCGTCGCACTGTCGCATCGACATCAATATTTAGATGTCCTTAGATAACAATGCGCAAAATACTTCACGCAACACTCGTGACGCGAAAGTCTAGATACAGGAGACAGATGTGTGAGTGTGCATCGTAAAGTGCTACTAGGCAGCGTGGTCGTAACTCAGTCATAATTGAACATTAAACCCACAATTCTGAAAACACATCGTGTCCTCACGCCATCTTTCAGTCCTACTCTATTCCATTGTTTCTCTTCCGCTCCACTATTCCTAACGACCTGCAATTCAAACTTGACAAGAATACGAAACCTGAAATACGACGAGGTTTTCAAAGAGCTTGATAAATTCAGCGACAACTTCTTGTAGTTTTTTTCTCGCTTTATCGATACTCGTGATGCTTGATCGGGCATGTTCACCCCCATATAAAGTGAATGTTCTGCAAAAACGTTGAACGCGTCTCGCTGCTGGGGTATCATAACCCTTTTGAACTACTCCATTTGCGGGTGGTGATAGGTAATGGATGGTGAGCGGGGTCCATGGAGGACTGTTATACCGTATTTCACGGTTTGTCTCTCTTCCGTTTTCCTATAATTTAACAGGTTTATCTCCGAGCATGCGAGAGCGACTGCGAGGCGTTCGGGCGTGGCAGGGTGTGACAGGCAGTCGATATTTCACAATTATTGATATCGAACTCTCGTCCCTGATGCCCGCAACTTCGAGGAATCGGAGGTCGGGCCGATAATCTGTTATTCGGCAAACGCTTCCCTACCCCCAAAACTCTGATAAGCCTCCCTCCCATTTCCCGGTTTAATATTTAATTCACTACCCCGCCAACGTGGCAACCCACCTCGATTTCCCAAACCACTCCGATCAGTTTCAAATTTGAATTTATCTTGAACGGAAATTCAATATCAGAACGCGATGAGGCGATTACTGCACCGTAAAAATATCCAAGCTTTCATCTTGTTCTTCAACTGTTCTGTGACAAGAGCTGCTGCGTTATATGCATAAGAATACAAGGTCAGATTATATATGACTTCCGTCTACTTATTTCCCATCTCGCCGTAAATCCATGTCGCTGCAGGCATGTCTTGTTCTGCAATTTATCTCTCATACGGGATTTCAAAACATATTCGATACATCTATACAGAGTCCGTGACGATGGTTGAAAAGGGATGAAGGGTATATTTGATTCATGGTTTTATTCCATTATATGGCTGACTTCGACGAGATGACACGTAACTACTGATATGAAGATGTGTGTTTTCGAGATTGAAAAATGCCTTGTAAGACGTCATTTTGATGTCTTTTTGACGTCATCCGGTTTTCTGTTGTTTGGGTAGATCGAAATTCCAGATATATACTTTGCCAATGTACACGACCCCATAAAACCAAGTCGAAATGAGAAACTGGACATAATTTTTGATGGTACCTACCAAGATATCTTCACATCAGGCTTTCTCACGATCCGCAGCACAGGTGCTAGGCGACTGATTCTTGTCTTGCTTGATCTAATCTTAAAGTGAGCAGTCTTGGGTCTTCTGAGCAAATCGAAATGACAGGTTCCAAACAAGCTGAATGAAAAGAGTCCAAATGAGCGATCGTTTCGTCTACAGCCACTACCGGAACCCTATTAGCGTTATCGTGGTCCGAAGAGGAACCTGATCGCTGGTTAAGATGTCCTACAAAGTCGCCTCAGCATCGATTTATGGTAACCGAATTACGCGGGCTGCTTAAGGTGTCCTCGAGTCCCCGTCGGATGAGTCAATGAATGGCAACTAACTGGGCTCCTCGAAACTGGCAAGGGAGCTGATTTCGACGCGCAGGCGAAGGTCGTGCGGTAGAAATCGCGGCGTGAAACATTGCTGGAGAGACGGAGAGTAGGTGGAAAAAGTAAAGCGACCACCTCCTCCTCCTCCTCTTCTTCCTTCTCTTCCTCTTCCTTCTCCTCCTCATCCTCAGGGAGCCGTTTGTAATGTTACACCGGGCGCCTGCAAGCTGTTACAAAGGTTAAGGATTACCTTGCTGCGCCTGTGTACAGTAAATAGTAACGCAAGCCTGCACCACACTGACGCAGGTGCAGGGTGGTCCACGATAACTGTTCACACCGCGTATAAACACGCCCCACATAGCACAAGTTCCGCCTTTACCGTCGCCTCTACGAAACTTATCGAGTTCTCAACTTTTCGAATACCATCATCCGGTCGACTTTTGATAGCTTCCAAGGTGCCGAACACTCAACAAAATCTGTTTTTCAGTTGCCGTTCAATCGGTTCCAATAGTGACAAATGTCGCGATTTGCATGGAAGAGTGAATTATATTTTCCTTGATTGATAATGCACTTCTTGTTTCTACCATCCCGCCAAGATCGGTGCACACAGAATGACACCAACGCGACAATTCACCCCGGGATTCTACTAGTCCTGAGATATTCCTCCCCGCAGTGTATCGGGGTGCATTATACGGGAATCTGGAATACCGTATCCGTGTGTACCGACATTATCACGTGTAAACACGTGTGTATGCCAGGCAGGTTAGTCAGCGGTACATTAGCATACCTATTGCTAGGGCATATTGGTATTGCAGTTGATGGCTGGGACAGCCAGGCTCAATTAGGAGGACTTGAGATCCGATTTCGTCGCGTAGTCGAGAAACGAATCCAATCAACTGGCGCCCCTTGTTCCACTTTCGTAGATCACCGCCTATGCTCGTGGTGAGGTACGGTTGTTATATCCCGGAACGGTGGAAAGGGGGCATCGTGGCGATAGTCGGCTAGAGATAGTGAAAAAGTAGGTGGTGACAAATGGTCAGACCGCCCCTCGTAAATACAGCTCATAGTGAAACTGGACACTGTACTGCCGGTGCCCGGAGACAGTGACCATCTCTGATTGGTCACATCGGAGAGAAGTTCCCTTCTTTTTCCTCTTACCTTTCTTCTTCGACTCAGCACACATCGGTCGCCATAGTTGATGTCTTATGGATCAAAAGTCAAGATCGAGGATTTAGCCTTCTAGTCTTCCTTCTGACCAAGTCCAATGGCAACGAACTTTCCGTCGTGTCAACGGACCAAAAAATATCACCAACGGACACTGGGAGCGTTGTTGCAGGACGTAGTTCTGGTTTATCAACTGCGGACAAGTGTTTTTCCTGCATGTTCTGATCCCCGGTCTCCGAAGCTCATGTGTATTCATTGCCCTACGTGACGACGCGTTTTAATTTAACCGTCAAAGATTTTTCAATCGAGGCTATAACTTATATGTCGATATATTATGTATTTTGTTTCTTGCTACACTCGGGTTATTATTCATTTTTCGAAAACTGGACCATCTCATCTATAGGAATAATTCTGCTCAAGGAACCTTTTAACCATCAACGTTTCTATCACAAATTATACCTCATGTCCCCATCGGGGACACTAAATCCTTGTCGTCTACGAACCAAAGCCATTAATGGCTACTAAATTATGCGTAGCGGCTTTCTCGAACTTTACTCATAAAATAGTAAAGAGAATAATAGACCAGCGCGGTGGTACTTGACTTACACGATTGGATGTACACGGATGCTTCTTCCTCTATGCGTAATTAATTGACAATTCTGGACAATCGACGACTGATCGTCATGTCGAACAGACAACATTTCTTCCCAATTCCATCTCCGGCTGACATCCGCAAGAGTAGGTACATGGCGAACGACAAAACTAGGCGAAAAGCTCAGCTGGCTGCATCTTCGATAAATCTTAGGTGACCGGCAATTAATCGGGAGCTAACATACCGTCGGCAGTGTCGGGGTTGACCCTTGGCCAGGAGCCCACGGTTTCTGGCCTGGTGGTGAACATAATAATAACTACCAATTAAAATACCTTATTAAGGTGGAACAATACCGGAGGAAGCGCACCAACGTCGAAACCTCTTCGAGGACGAGTTCGGGTCTCGGAGGTCGCGAGGGTCCGGGTCAAAGGATTTTGGTAGCCAGGGGAAACGCTAACGAAGCTGAACATGGGCACAGGTCGAGATGGCGGTTGCGAGTCGACGATTTTCGAAAATCTGCATCATTCGAGAGACAAAGAAAAATCGGAGAAACTCGATAAATACGAACTCCTTAATTGTCAAAGGCCAAACAACGGATCTGGTGCCACTGATTGGAAGTTTTGAGCTTTTCACCTTCTCGCCAGGAAAGTAAAAGGACAGCTTGAGTTTAGCTGACGCCGGAGGCGCTCCTGTGGCATGGCGTAAACAAATCGATGATCTCCGATCTCAATTTCAGCGAGATAGGAAGAGGAGGCTGGGTTATGTGATCCGGGCTAATCCATCGCGAGGCTCTCGAAGAACGCCGCATCATCCCCGAATTTCCATGGAGCCGAAAAAGGCGGGTCTGCACAAGTATCGGATGACAATTTGTAGATTCATTATCTTAATTGACGATTACTCCCGAGGCCTCGTGAGCCGGGCGTATCGTCTTACCATCATTAACCTTGCGAGGAACCTTATCGAGCCAATGAATTTCGCTCGACTTTGGACCAACGTCTCAATTCAGCGCCTCGGGTTATTCCTCCGAATTGATTAATCAAGGTCTCAAGTATTCGAGAACAAACAGAAAACGAGACAAGGGAAGATGGCGGACGTAGGAAAAATATAATCCGAGGATGGAGACAGTCGCGAGTCAGCGAGAAGTCCTTGCAAGGCAAAAACACAATCGCAGCCTTGACCCATCGGTCTAGCCAATTTTGTAGGTAAGCCTGCACGGACTAGGCAAAGTACCGATCAGGAAAACCTCTCAGTGTAACGAAGCATCCCGATTTGCAGTTTTATGGGCCATCTTGATAGCGGAAAATGAAATAGCTTCTTTACAATCTCGTTCGCCGGAGCTGGTAGAGCGCTGAACGTAGCCAAGATCGATGGCGTTGGTGTTATATCACTAGCGTCTGCAGCAGGGTGTTTCAGAAATGATGACGAATCAGCTAGGATGAAACCTTGAAATTCTTCCCTGGTGAGTCGTAAACCGCACCCCGTATTCGGAAAGGAATCGTGCGAACTGTTATTGCCGCGATATGGAAAGAGAAGGGAAAAGAAATTGAAGAAGAAAGGCAACCCGAATGACAATTCGAACGAGACAAATCGTCCTTTGAGCACTGCTCCGGCAACTTGGGGCTTCATTTTAAACCAATTTCACATGGCGGTCTGTTTGAGTAGTCGGTCTTCGTCGAGCACAATAAAACACCTGGATCGTTGTCGAGGCTTCTGTGAGATTAGACGGTAATTATTGCAGCGGTGACAAGTCACTACGCGGTGTGAAGTACAACGGATGAAACGAGAGCTCCAAGCTTGAAGCAAGCCGTGCAACCGGTGCTGATAAGGCGAAAACGCCGCTACAAGATACCTGGAAACATTACAATGTGTGTAGGTATAATACGCCGCCGCATTCATTTGCAAGGGTGCGAGACGCCGAGTAATTGCGTATTAACTGTACCTCTTACTTTTATTATTCCCAGAAGAGGTGTTCTCTCGCAAACGAGCAGCCGTCAAACGGAAGTTACTGCGTTTTAATTAAGAGAACCGTCGAGCAGCAAAGCCTGCTTTGTTATTAACGTTGTGCGATACTTTCGTAAAAGCTTGACTATTATCACATTTTCTTGCGCTTTTGTTTTTATCTGGCTCATTTTTTGTCGCAAGTTGAATCTCAACCACCGAAAAAGTTGATGTAATAAGATTTTTCACGAATGTTGCGCCACCTGGCGGTAGCGTCCCGAATTAACCCTCTGCGGCACAGCGTCTCATATATGAGACAGATTGTTTGAATCGACTTCTAAGATGTCAGTGTTGATGTTTTGAGAAGGATTATAATGATTCCGCGAATGTAGTAAGCGCCGTAAATAAACCAAGTGTCGAAAATGGCTGAAAATATAAAAACTGATCCGATCTGCTTGAAATTTGTCACTCGGGGGTTTCCGGGGTCGCTGAAAACGAATCCGGCGTCAGAATTGTGAAATTCGAAATCACGGATCCCATCGTATTTGGGGACCCAAGAAACCTCTGAGTGTGATTAAAATATATGCTCTAAACTCTTCAAAGGGTTAAGCTTTCTCATATCTGAAAACCATCGCACTGTTTTATTAGTTTACTACTTTTGCCACTGATATGATATTTTATTTCTGTGTGTTGATTAGGTAAATTTTCATCGCGAGTTATTGAATCCCATTGAAAAACGTGAATATGGGACGCCTAGCGGTAGCGTCCAGAACTGAGCCAGCCGGCATTTGAAAACTGTCCAACATTTTGATTGGCGATTTTATCGAGAAAGTTCTCGATTTGCCGGCGGTTGGTAAAAAACGTTTTCGTCCGACGCGGTTAATCCTGGCCGGCAACAAATTAGCGCGTCGAGAAAAACAGCTCGGATATATCGAAGGGGGGTAATAGACGTGTCGAACCTTTCGGGAATTCATTGCGATGGAAGAGGATAGCCGGTGGCCGAGGAAGGTGTGAGTCGGGCTAGATAGAAACGTACGCCGATGAAGATTAGAGCTCGAGCGTGTAGATTCGGTTCGGAAAAAGCTCCGATCTCCTCTCAACTTTTAAATCCTGTACGATTTAGCGGTGTCGTGTTCGGTTAAAACAAGCGGAATAAAATCGGCTAGAGTACGGGGTGTCCTGGCTGTTGCTGGACAGGCAAGCATATATGGTACGTATTCCTTTCCGCCAGAGGATCACGCCGCTCGGGCAAAGAGAACCGCATGGTGACGTTTTCGGATCGACGATTTTAACGGCGCGCTATTAGTATGCACCGAGAATTAGGCGATCCATCAGTCACTGGGCTGAGATGGGGGTAGTTTTTCCCCGATCGGATACTCGGAAAGGCTGATCCGTCCGGACCGCTAACGCCCTTCTCCCTCCTCCCTCCTCTCTTCTCTTTCCTCCCCGGTGACCGGCAAGAACGATATTTATTGGCTCCAGAATGGCTCCGTCTCTCTCGCATCCTCGCATCCTCGCCGCTCGCCTCTCTCGCTGATTGATTAACGATCATCCTTTGAATAAAACTAAGTACCACCGCCTACCTGCAGGACGTGATCCGAGACAGGCCGCGTATCCTCGCTGCCTTCAAATGTGTCGTCCCAACGATCTGGACACGTGAGTGTCCTTCATCCGCGTCACGTTCAGGACTCGTTCTATCTCTTTGCCAGGCTGTCTCTGACTGACCGTCCCACGAAATTAGCTCGGGATGTGAAAAACTCGGCCCGAAACTGCATTCTGCTTCGTGTATTACAAGCCACGCCAAATCCCCGGGACTCGCACACGCGCCTCCATCTCCACATCCAAGGACTTGTACGGAGTATAAGTAGTACAAGTCACGTGGAGGAAAAAACCAGACGGCGAAATGATCGCGTGTTATATTATTTCGCTATATCGTGTCTTCTTCTTTCTCTCTTTCCTTCTTTCATTTGAACGATTTCTTCAATGCAATAACAATTATCATGCGCGCTTCGGTGGAACATTGCGTTGAGCTTTTCAGTGACATTTTTTAAAGTTTGATAAAAAAACAAAAAAAAAATAGCTCATATATTAAGACTAGTTGCCATCCCTGCGTGTTATCAAATTCGCAGGTAACTTTGACTATCATATGGTTAAAAATACTTCTTTGATCATTATTTGAAGCTTTGAAATTCTAACAATTGCCAAAAATTCTTCAATTCATTTCGTCTTCAGTATAAGTAGCAGAATTCTTATAGTGTTGAAGAACGTCGTGTCAACTAAAGTGACTAGAAAATTGAATAATTGATTACTGATCATTTTTCTTGAGGGCGCTGATAACGAATCTCACATTAGATTTTCCAAATTCCTCAACCAAGATGACGGATTCAATATGACGGCCTCCAATTTTTTGCATTTTCAGTTGCCAGTTCGTAAAAATTCCCCATATTCATTCCGCCATCTTGGATGCGAAATTTTAAAGATCTAATGTCAGATTCTTTATCAGCGCCCCCAAAAACCATATGGTACTGATTTTCAGGAAAAAATTCTCGTCTCGTAAAAATTGAATTTCTCAAAAAAAAAAAAAAAAAACACTTTTGTTCGAAACATTTCGCTTCTAAAACAATAACAATAAATATTCGTATTTGCTGGATATTTTTTCTATATCCGGTAACATCTCAGCTACCAAAAAAATGCAAAAGACTCGACAGAAATCCGTTAATTTAATAAATATACGGCGAAAAAGTGATGAAATTCAGGTGATATCTCTCAGGAACGGTTACGCCACAAAGGGTTAAAAATCACGCCCGACGGGGTTATTGATTTACCCCGTGAAATATCCGATCGCAAAAATAATTCTGAGGAACAGGTGAGTCGACTCGATGATCTGTGAACGAAGGAAACACCGAGTTTGCATTCAGGCTTTCCAGAAAGGAATTCCGGCGTATAATATACCCTGCTGGGGTTAAAACCAGGCTCGGTTCTGCGAGGCAAAAGAGAATTTGGTAAAAATAATTAACACGCACCACTATGTCGAGGTCTGCGCGAGGTTCGCCAGGCTTCCTGGCTTCTGCTACTGCTGCTGGTGCTGCTGTTGATGCTGCTCGCCTGCCGGTCTAAACTAAACACGGACCTTGTTAAGGCTCGAATCGTGTACCCCATGCGGTAACACTCAGTAGCCCGGCTTGCATTGTTCTGGTTGGAGAGAATTTTTCGCGAAATGTCCGTCCCGCCGCCCGCCACTGAGGCAACCCTTTAAGCGTAGTTAATTAGGCACAGATTACCGAACTGGGAAGTACAAGAAAAAAGAAGAGAGAGAGAGAGAGAGAGAGAGAGAAGAAAAAAAAATATTGGAGAATAAAAATCGCCTGCACCGTTTGCCGGAACTCGGGCAGACTCCAGAGTTTTTCCTCTCGATTTTATTCGCGTTTTCTCGTTATTTTTTTCTGCCTCCTTTTTTTTGGTTTTGTTTTTTTGGACGCTGGATGAACGGATTATTATTGAGGATTTAAAGAACGTGTTAATTCAGTCGAAGAGGTGTTGATTAATACAGAGATAGGATGTAAGTCAAAGCTTTTAAAGTGCAAGTGAAGTTGATCGAGTTGGATTTAGTTTAAACGATATTTTCTTGACACAGAAAATATCGAAATGTTATAGACTTCGAGTAACTTTTCTATATGCAGATGTAAGCGCAGAAATTATAGAATATCTTACAGTTTTTCTTACCCGTTTCGTTTACTTCCTTTGTTCCTTTCTTACTCACCATTTATAATTCCTTTTTTCATTACTTTTTTTTTTTTGTACCCCAAATTCCATTCACGTTCGTCTTCGCCGTCCGTAGTCTGCATACATATATATATATATATCGATTTGAAAGATTTAAATTCCATAAATATCTGAGGCGTGGATGAATAACTCATATCGCAAAGTTGCCTCGTGGGAGAAAGACGCGCGAGTGAAACGTGTGTTCATAGAACCTTAGGTTCTATAATGTATGTGTGTATATGAGGATGAGGGGAATGAAAAATAGAAGCAAAAACAAAACAAAAAAAAAAATAAAACCAAGTGGCAACCAGGTACGTACCTATATATATATATATATATATGTAACCAATATACATATATTATTTACATCCAACGTCGAGGTGAAAAATGTATAAATAAAGTACCTACTCGAGATGCAATGCGATGTATATGTATGCGTGTATCATAGACGAGCTTTTATGATGTTTTGAAAGATTGTATAGGTACATAACTATAAATTCGCTTCGAATCCATGAAGAAAAAGTGAAATACTCGACGTTATGTACCGTAGAGAAAAAAGTACCCTTGCAGATTACAGGCAGTAAAGAAATGAAAATGCACTAATCCGGGGAGATAATTTTGTCCAATCACGCGGAATTAAGACTCTATTGAGAGCCGACGGGCGGACAAACTAATTCGCCGTAATTAAACTGCGGGCAATTTCGAGCGTCGGTGCTGCAATTATTAAGCGATGAAGAAACGTCGGGGTGAAACGGATTACGTCTATGATCCTTGGACCAGGAGTAATGACTGAGGGACCGGCTCTAATGGTGCACTTGATAAACAAATGCCCGTAAAAACAGGTGGTCGACTGTTGGTCTGTCCGACAGTCTGGCTGTGGATAAGGATGGAGCCGGGAAAGTTTCTCGTCTACTTCAAGGCGTTAGAGATTTTAGAGTCTAAGCGCGTCGAGTAAAAAAAGGGGATAAAACGTTCTTACTTTAAACGAAGGAACACGCTAAGGGAGGCAAATTTCGGCGCGAATGTGAGGCGCGATATCTTTACGGTTTTAATCAATGCACCCATCCTTCGTCCTCGAGGAGCTGGTTTCCTGCACGACTCGCTTGGGGCACTCTCGTCACGGACAACTTTACGAGGACGAAGGACAATAGGTCCTTGCCAGTGCGTCACGCTGAGCACGTCGTTTAATCAGCTCCGTACATCTCGGCGTTCCACCAACTTCAGGGGTTATTATGTGTTTGGAAAGAAATTTTGGAAATGTAGCTTGATTGAAAGAAACGTCAATTTTTAAGAATTTTTTTTAATATCTTGTAGAAATTCAGGCCATCACCGATGAAGATTCAAAATCTTACGTCTTACGAATCGCCGATAATTATTCATACCTAAATTTAGCACTTGAAACACAGAGGAGGACTCAACCAAAAAGAGGTCTGAGACTTCACGTCTCATGATGGTCTATCTGATTATCGCGACAATATGAATCGTACCGACCAGTTTGGAGAAAAAAAAATTAATTAATAATAAACGCGGTCAAGTAATAACTGAAAATAAAACAAAGCACCGCAGGGCGATGAACAATGAGGCACGAACTCCCAGTAATAAAATATGATAAACGTCACCAGCACGAATCTCTCATCCCTTTGTTTAGCCGGCCATTGATAACCGGGTGACCCGGCATTGGTCTTTCCGACTTGGCACTAAATACGAAATACTGCAGGAGCTGAGCTCGACTGGCGTACAAAAATGGGTCCTGTGACAGGAGCTTTTTGCGCCCCACGAAAGGCGGTAGTAGAAAAAGACGCCGCTTAAGAGTAGAAAAATGCAATTCAAGCCGAAAGCAGGCGATGGATCTCGACCGCGATCTCTTATCGAATTTAAGGACCGATAGATCTCGGCACCGAGTATATGAAAGCGGATATAACTCGGCTGGTAATGCCGCGTTTCCGGAATCATTTGGACCGTGCAGTAGCGGGGGAGTAATTCCTGGGATAGAGGTCCCATCCAATGCGGAGCAGGATAAGAGGGGAGAGAAGAAAGGGGTCTGTAAATTATCCCGTTTTTCTCAGCAGTGTGGAAAGTGCATTACACGCCGGTAGATCAAGCTGACCTACCCGAAACCAGTGCATGCGTCGCCGGGAAAAGGAGGAAGAGGATGGAGATAAAAAGGGGGGAGGGAAGCCGGGCATCGCGTATGGCCAGAAGTAACGTATGAGGTTGGATCGTGGCCAGACAGTATTTCACACCGTGAACGAGGACGGGACTCCGGCCGACCGGTGGTCAGTTAACCTCCAAAGTGCGCCCTGGTTCGCCTCCCTTTGAGGCTCCTGGCTTCCTCCAACCACGCCGCTGATCGCTTTCCGGAAATTCGCTTACCTATTCCTGGTTCCGTTTTGAAATATACTTGCAGTACTGCCACCAGTCAGTGACGTCACGAATTATTCGTGACGTTGTTGACTCAGACTAATTCGGTCTGGGACGTGAGTATGGAGGGTAAATGTAAGGAGGACTGACTCTGTGTATAGAATGTGTCCGGAAAATAGAGTGGATATGAGATTGCGTTGCTGTAGTAAAAGTTCTACAAAGCGCCAATAAGGATTGCTAAGCACCAATCATATTGTTACCCTTATGGCTTATTATAAGCACCATTTTGGCAACTTGTTGAACTACTATTTTTCGCTTTTTTCCGGACACTTTTCAGTCGAAATTCCATCTGAGATACTTCTCCTTACCTCTACCCTCCGTGGACGTGAGGTGGTTGCAGTAGCTGAAAGATGGCCGCTGGCAACTCGAAGTAAAAACGAAACGCGGTTGGTAGTCGACTACGTGACGTCACGGTCGGTAGAGTACTGCATGTATATTTCGAAACACAACCCCTGCCCTCCAACCTAACCTAACCTAACCCAACCTAACCCAGCCTCACCTAACCTAACCTAATCTAAGGTTCGCCAATCGACGATCTGCTTGACCGTTTTCACATGCGACGATTGATAAGTGTGGTAATTAGGATTGTCCTCAACCCTTTGCTTAAAATTACCATATTTTGTGTAAATCAAAACCATTGATCAAAGTTGATGTCCTAACCCACAATTTATCTCTCGTTGAACAACTCTACACTTGAGGAAATCTGCCCATCTTGCTGCACTGTGAAAATAAGTGTTCATTCGGGAAAGGGCTGCTTGACTGCTGACTTTGCTGATATTTTCTTCTGTATTTTCATCATCAAACATAGCGCACGATCTACCATTTTTTACCCAATGATACGGGAAAACTTTTGACGGTGAAATAAATGAATTGTTTTTTTGTCGGACCTGGAAATAAATGGTTCACAAACCGCTTAGAGCGAAGCGATTGTTGAAAAAATGGCCAAAAATTACTTCAAAAACCTGAGGATGTTTGATTTGGTTCGGTACCCAAGCACGAATCGTTTAGAATTTGACCGCGGAGCACTTGAAATTACTCAAAATCGGTTGAAACCTCTACGTAAGTTTCTCAAAATCACTAAAGATGTTTGAGATTGAACTCATTCGCCAGTGAGATCGGTCAGCATTGCGTAATGTTGAGGAAAATTATTGGGCAATACGTGAAATTGCGAAAATTTTACAATTGCTTGTGTAAGCTACCCTGATGAAAAAACTAATATTTTTCACGAGAAATTTGGATTTTTTTCTGATCGGAATCAATTTTGTAACTTTTTCTCATCAGTCACCTGTAGTCCAAACTGCTATATGGTGTGGAAATAAAGTTTTTAATTTTGTCTCTCGAAGGCCGGTAGAGTCGAAGATCTAACATTATTTTATAGATTTAAATAAAATTTAAGAATAGCAAAGAAATCGAACATTTGCAGGATTACCACGTGACACGGAATTAAGGTACCTCGATTTCAGTTCAGACCTGAAATTACAAGCATTCTGTAATTAATTCCTGATTACAGACTGCGAGTACAAATCAGGAACTGATGACGGTTACCATATGGCTCGGAGAAATATTTCCGGAATCCTGATCTTCCTTATACGTCAAATTAAAGTTAAACCGGTGTTCCTGACGCACGGAGAATTTCCATAGCAAAAAGGTATGAGTGGGGCAGGTTCAAAATGGGTTTCCTATCCGCCTTGGTATCCGGGTATAAATATTTCCAAGAGAATTTTAATATCCCATTGTAGCCGAGCCCTTCAAAGCTGCTGGGTGCACCAATGAAAACGCCAATGAAAACGGGTGCCGGTTATAAAAGTTGGACGCGTATTAAGACGTTCATGACTTGCCGCTAGTGCCCTCCCGTGGGATGGATGGAGGCCGTAGTCTCGGCTCATTTGGAATGCAGAATTGCAAGATTCCTCTCGCACTCGCAGACTGCATTTATCGCCTGTCCTTCAGGACTCGTCCGCCATTTTTCTGAACCCGGGAAACCCAGCGTTGCACTCTGTCTCGGGTATTAGACGCTTTCAGGTAACTGTTCACGCGACAACCAATAAGAAAATTGGAAAATCTTTTTCACCAAAGCTTGGCTCGACTCTCAAGAGGAAGAATAAGACTTGTGAGAATAAGAATAAGAATAAGAATAAGAATAAAGAGGAAAAAGGAGAAAGTAAAGGACGAAAATCGGGACTCTAGTCGAATCTTCTGCAGCGCATTAACGTGAAGGGAGACGGGAAGTTATTGGCTCTAAAAAATTCAGTTTCCTTCTGGGGCATGCCGTACAAGAAGAGAGGATCAGAAATGATATTATGATAATATTATAGCCTGGAAAAACGACGGGAATGATGGATGATACCGCTCAACGAAGACGGTGTGTAATAACTGTGCCATGTCATTGTACAAACGATGGCTAATTCCTCTTCGAAGCTGGTCTCTGAAGTGGTAAAAAATAATAACAATAACAACAACAACAACGATAATAATCGTAGGAACCACAAAATGAATTGAGCGGAAAAAAGAAGGTAGAAAATTTCTAATAACGCGATTCTGTTGAGGCGTTTATCGCCCCCGGAGTGAGGATAAAGCGAGCGACTCGGGCAAAAGACGACCAAAAACCGTCGACACTTACCGGACAAAGAGAGACACCCCCTTTAATATCTTTCCATTCAATGTAGGCATCGTGCATACAACCGGAACGTACACGTCGTCGCCCTATCCTCGGGCCCACAATTCAGTTGACACCTATTCACACGACGAAACTTTTCCACCATACCTACCTACCTCCGCACGTAACCCGGGACTTTGAGGGTGAATTGTATAATCTAAAACTTTCGCCAGCTCTTCAGCTCTTCGGCGAAATCTCTTAACAAGGCTTCGCGCAGTTAAACCTCACTCTGCGGTATAATTTCGGAATTCCTTGGTATTCCAAAAGTCCGGTAAATTGGTTAGCCGCGGCGGGGGGGGGGGGGGGGGGGGAGGGGGTGGGGGGTGGGCGTTTGATCGTTTAAACTCGTTTCTTCTGAAGACAATCCTTTCCATTTTCATAGACGTTATTATCCCAGCAAATGAGTGTTGTCGGAAAGGTCATTAATCAGAAAAAAAACAAAACAATGGAATGTTTCTTCGTCCAAGCCCATCATGGAGCAGATGCGCAATTGAGCCAATTTTTCAATTCTCACGTCGGTTGTTTCGCTTCTCGCGGGAATCTACAAACCGGCAAACTTCATTGTCGGTATTCAAGAGTCGGTGGAAATAA
Source organism: Diprion similis (assembly GCF_021155765.1). NCBI lineage: Eukaryota > Metazoa > Arthropoda > Insecta > Hymenoptera > Diprionidae > Diprion > Diprion similis. The sequence continues at coordinate 20,116,717 of NC_060114.1, forward strand.
CAGTATCGAGTTTTTGCACCCTCCGTAGTGCCGTTAAAGTCGCCCTGGGAAACGAATCGCCTTTTAACGGTCGCCGCGAGGGGGGCGAAATTACCCTGGGCTTAAAATAATTAACGGTATTGGCCCGCAGAATTATTGCGCGAAATATACACCTTGAAGCGTTGCGAGGCTTGTTTAGCGATAAACTTCAGCATTGATCGGCCAGGTTTTTCCTCACCAACGATTCAGGAGAAGGATGCCAAGGGTCTTTAAAAAATCTCAAATGGAATGCTGTTAATGTTAAATCCTGAGATAGAGATCTGCGTTTAAGGAGAACGAGAAAGAGATGGAGAGAAAACGATATGAAAGGAGTATTCGTCTCGGCATCTCACCGGCATCTCGCGAAAGGGTCAAAATTCCCGGTGGATATACACCCCGTCCTTAATTAGGATTAATTAAAAGCCGCCCGGGTATACGGCAGGAGCCTTTTTAATCTACGATTATACTTTTTGACGAAACCAAAGGAAACTGAAGGCGTGCAACTCGGAAAGACCACCCGGCCCATCGGACGTCCCGCAGTATCTCTTTTCTCTGTAAATACATTCCGAGAAATAAAGAATAAAAATTGTTTTGTATGGGTACAATATACCTTATATATATATGTACCCTCGGAAAGAAACGAGCAGCTACATCGCCCGGTACACCCAGCACGGCTTATAATCTTTTAATAAGATCATTTATTTCTCTCAACGAGAAGTGAACATCGGATCAGCAGCGTGGCTTTTAGAGAGCGGCTCTTATCCCAGCGACCGAGCACATCCCGGCCGATGGGGAGATTTGATAATTGCAGATAACTCGGATTTATTCAATCCCTCGGATATTTGTTCGAGTGGAGACTGCGCGGAGTCCGTAGCCTAGCTGCTTCAATTCGACGATTTTTCGAAACGACGTCTTCGACGCGAGAGGTTCAGCTGTGCACATTTCGGGAAATTGAAGCCTCTGTGCATCGGTATATATATCGGTTTGGAAATCGGTTCGGATAAACCAGTTATAGTCGGGGTTTTTCTGTGGCGGGAATTCAGGGCTGGGGAGGGGAGGAGGGCGGGTCCTGATTAAATAAAACGTGTCTGATATGCCGGATTTAATTTAGAGAGTCTCCTATTGAAGGTGAAAACGGGGGATGCTGCAGGGCGATGGAATAAATTGAAAATGATTACGAAGACGTTCGAGAATTGAACTGCTGCACGCCGTGTGCCGAGGCTGAAAACCTCGTTGATCGGTAATAACAATTACCGCGGATACAGGGTGGGGCCTGAATTCGGAACAACGGGGTCTCTTTTCTATTTTCCCCCGATCAACGAGCGTCTACTCATCCCCCAGTGATCCGCTCGTAAGAGACAACCATGATATCGTGGAACGCGGCGAATCGACGATGGGGAGAATCCGAGCTTTTATCCTTCGCGGATCCCTTCGGAACGACAGCCGGCAGCTTCCATCGTCCGCCCCTGACTTTTTGGCTTAAATATAATTCGGTTAAGCTCTCTCTGTCTCTCTCAGGTCACCTCATCCCAGAAATAAGGAAGAATTTCAACAAATTTAGCCCCTCGACTCCGCTTGCCTGTCTGCCTGCCTGCCTGCCGGGAGTTAATGGTAACCTTCTTACGCGCGAAGAAATCCGCGCTGATTTCCATCCCCAAATTTGCCGGCTCCTGCCCCCTGCGTGACGTCACGGGCGCACCAAACGCAATCCTTCGCAAACACCCTCGTTCCTACCCCGATGATTATACACGCGTTATCGAAACCGCAATGCCGAGAAAGTTTTACCGGGAAAACTATTCCAGAGGAATATTACTCGATATATGTGATTCCCGTGGGTGGCACGTGGCGAGGTCTGCGTGCCTGGCGTGCTGCACACGCGTGGATGTGAGTCAGCCATTGAGCGGTAGAGCAACGACAGAGACGAATAGACGGGGTTACAGGTCTGCGGATGTGGAGACCGCGAATTGTTTCGTAGTTTAGTTAACTATTTAAAGCGCCGATGGTTGGTGCACCCCCGTCATCGACGATGCTACCCCGAAGTAGCCCACTTCGGTTAAATTCCAACCTAGACAGGTGGATCATGTGCTGCCTTAATTACCCTCGAATTATTCCCGCAACAGCTCGGAAACCGTTCGGGCTTTTGTCGGCGTGGTTGTGAAATCAGCGTTCAGGAGGAGATTTTTTTTCGGGGGGCGTGGAAAGTGGAGAAATATCAGATCTTGAAATTCTGCACCCCTTGAAGAATTCGAATGTATAAAATGAAACGTGTCGGGGCGATCGATCGCGACTGATTGCCAATTCGGGATTTGCCACTCGGAGACTTATTAGAATTAGGTGTTCGAGGCCTCGATTTACACGCGGATTAAACTCGATGAAATTTACCAAATCCTTTTTGGGATATACGCGGCTGGTACGGATGAAGGCTCTCGACGGATTTCGAAAATTACACTCACTAAACGGTAAGGAAATTCCGTGACGGAAAAATATATCATGTCTTTCGCACAGTTTTCATCGCCTCTTTTTCTTTTTTCTTTTTTTTTATACGTATCATACCAACCGGCTTGTACAACGGCGTAATAAAGTCCATCTCTTCGCGTTGCGGACGGAGTATAAAAGCATGCGAAAGAGACGTTACACCGGGTAAGCATGGGAGTGGAATGAATAAAAATATACTTCCTGCGACGCACCGCTCGCGACGGGGTGCCTCAAAGTCGTCCGCCACTCCCTCCGCGGTTCATATTAATAAAAAGGAGATGCGCGAATATGAGCCAAGCGAAAGAAATTCCCGACTGTGAGAGCGTGTGCCCGGGAGATGACAAATTGTCCGTGAATATCCGGACTGCGGACCGTCGGACTCACCGACCGAGCGACCACGCGCCGTGGGACATCTTCCGTTCCGAAGGAACCACTTAGCCAGAAAACAAAAAGGCGAAATATTTCCTTCCGTTCGGCGGCGACGGACGCGACGCGACTCGACACGACAAGATGACTGCTGAAAAGCCCGGTGGCGACGGTCCAACCATCAATCTCAACGGTCGCCGTCTGATTGCCCCTCCACCTTGGTAGGAGGAAAATAGAAATGGCAGAAATGGTAAGGAGAGATGGAAGAGGAATAGCCGGAAGAAGGATCGCCCCACATACGTACCCCTTGTACTCTTCCGACCACCGTTAATGGATCTTGCCAGAAATTTCACCCTGTCCTCGGCTACTCTTGACAGAATGGCACAACTCGCGAAACACGAATCTTACACACTCATCTCGGACTCCCGGAAATCTGCGAAGGTGTTCGAAACGTTCGAAACGGTTGCCGTACTCTTCACTATCGAAGGGACTAGTTTTCCGGGTAACACGTGAATTGCAGTTGGAAGGATTCGATTGTCAGCCGACGTTTTGCACTCGGAAATCTGGCCATAGTACCACCAGTAAAGCTATTACTAAGTACCAGTTTCATGCCGAGAATTATGAAACTGGGAAACTGGACGTCAGACGTGCAGAGAAAAGACGGCGGAAAGGGTGGAAAGAAAAGGGTCATGAGAATCGATCCTGGTTTGTTCCGTGGTGCACGAAGCGATTCGTCTGAATCCGAAATGCTCAACAATACCCGTCCCGTGAATACATGCTGTGGTTCCAATTAATTTATTCAAATGAAAACTGCATCACGTATTCATTCCTGGTTCCAAAGTGAGCCACATATCAAGATCAAGTCTGGTCTAGCTAAGATCAAATATGTGCCAGGTTACCCGAGTGGTTGGATAGCTATGAAGCCCCCAATTTGCAGTATCTTTAAGTTACGAAAAGAGACTAGTCCGTGAATGAACGTCTGAGGACTAGCAAGACCAGGATATGCTTTTCCCGTCGCGTTTTCACCGGAGTGGAGAGACGAAGGATCAGGGTAGGCAACGGGAGTGGAATGCCAGACGGAGTGCTGTTAGCAGGAAGGGGCGTGTTTTGACAAGGAACAAGATTATCGACGTCTCGTCAGAAGGCATCGGGCAAGGTGCGCTCGTCGCTGTGGTTCTAAACCCTGGAGGGAATTGATACGTTTCCAGGACCCATAAAGACGCTCGCCCACCGTGTCAAAAGCCCCGCCCCGAAGCCGTCCGTCTGCCGTAATATTGGAAGCTTGTAAAACTGAACTTCCGCTAGGATCAGTATCGTCGCCATCATGTCACTCCCGTTTAGTACCTTCCCAATTTCGAGTGGTGCACTTACTCGGCAGAGCAGTGATCAGAGTCCTCAACCAGATGTCACGATTTCAGGGTACATTTCGACTGGAAAAGTAGTTTAAACTTAATCCCCAGATTTTGAATTTATACCGAGAGTACGGCTCTCATAATTTGTCAGCAATACCAGAAACGATTATTCTGACGATCACTTACGATCTTGGTCTGGTTCGATCGACTGATGAATATTCAGGGTGACTACGGGTAATGGGAAAGATCAATAAGAGAATGTTTAATAAGTCATCGCGCCAACTCCGTAACTTTGGAACTCATCTTCTTTTTCTTATTTCGCGCCCCCCCCCCCCGTTAGGAACGGTTACCAAATACGCTACAGGGAATTAATATTAAATTCGTTAATTGAGGAATCATGAATACAGGGTTACGCTGTTACGAGGGTGCGACTTCCGGGGAGAAATGAGACCCAGACTTACGCAGGTGACTCTTGTTTTGCGCCTAGACTCACTTGGGGCTTTCCTTCAGCGAAGAGAGCCCCAGAAGACCCTGCGGGTTGTAATAAATTAACAAGAAAGGTGCAAACGCTGCGGGGTTAACTAACGCGGCGTTAATTTCGTAGGCCAAAGAAGTAATTGAGGATAATGAAGAGTGAGGCAAAATCCCGACTGACATTATGCTTGATCACATCACCCTCTCCTTAAGAATAACCACTTCCGCTTGACACTCACCTAACTGACAGATAAACGAGAGTTTTCAATTCCACAGAAAGTGTTCCAGACAACAGGCTAACGTTCATTCATTTGGAGAAATTTTTCACCCTGCTCAGATATCCGGTTCGAATTGTTGAAAGGTGAACCGAAGTGGAGGATCAATTGAATGAGCAGATTCCGGCTGCATTTTACTGAAGCGCGATTCATTTACATTCACGTTTACTCACGATTGGCAGCGGTGGACTGGAATGGTATGATCGTATTCAACCCAGATTCATGCAGATGAAACATCGATTGAAAACTCTTGCCCAGAGAAAACATGTCCTTTATTCGCTGGCCGAGTCGCACAAGCATATTGCAATTAACCCTTGGATGAAGGAAAAGGAATGCTGATGAATAGAGAGAAAATTATGAGGGAGGTTCGAACCGAGTGGAACCTGATTAGTCCAAAGTCGGGAATTACGGCTGCGGAAAGCTTATCAATTTCTCTAACTCCATATTTATACACGCGCACACGTACAGATAGAAAGAGAGGGAGATAAAGAGAGAGGGAGTGAGGGAGCGAGAAAGAGACGTGGGGTGGAAGCAAAACCGTATCTATGGGTCGTGGTGGGTTGTCAAGATCAGAGTATTACCAGAACCTTATTAGCGGCTTAGTCAAGTTAACGTGGGGTAACTAAATTGCTTTGCTTCCATCTTTCCTTCCTTCCTTCCTTCCTTCCTTCTTTGCTTGCTTGCTTTCCGCCGTCTTGGCTGATGCGACTTTTACTTTCATTTTACCAGGTTGATAGTGACCGAGAGTGATTATACAGCTCTAGGGCCGTCTATTCTGCAGTCTTGAATCTTCACCAGAGCTACTGGTTTTCCGACACTTCGGGGCACGGAACGAAAGTATCAATTCTTCTTTGTCCAGGACAACGGGCAGACTCATAGAAAAGTCAGCCGTGGAAAGGACTTTTCCTATTCTCCAGGCATTGAAAGAGGAGTGCTAAAAACTCGACAGAGAAATATTGCCCGATTCTCGGGCGATCAAAAGACCGGATCAAAGGTACGAGGTGCTGATCGGTTGCACGGTCCCTCCTATCATTCAAGGCACGTGTGTTCGGGTAAGGGTGAGATCACCATTGAAGATATTTCGGAACATGGCAGAATGCGAAGAACTGCTTGCGCGAGTCTCGATGACATGTCAATACCGAGTTGATGCGAAAACTTCCTCTCGCTGGGCTGTGATTTTTTCCTTCACACCAAACAGGGTCAATGCCAATGTCGCGTGAAGGTCGTGACTCCGAAAATACGCGAACGCGAAACGATGCAATTAAAGTTTCGTTTCGGAGTAATCCCACAGTTACCGCACGAAAGCCAACGGTAGTGGAAGCTACCGAAATGAAGGAGAGAGAGAGAGAAAAAGGGCGGGAACGGAGGGTCGTAGACGATCCTGAACTTGGTCCAAACCCCAGCGTCGCGGGCTCCGTCGCTTAATGTAATATATAACAGATTTTTGGGCGGAAGCACCGAGGTGTCCATAGATCACAGGCCCTACTTCCGTTCGAGCCCTGCTCCTGCCTACTCTCAGAGCCACAACTTTGATTTACTCCCAACTTCCCACACCGCCATTCCCTATTCGCATCGCCTTTCCTTATACGCCGGTTAAAACTCAACGAGCTTGGATATATCCTGCATCGCAATTACCGTCGTCGTTGAGCCGGACGTCAGCGACCTCCACCGAGTGCCTCCGGGGCATCCCAGGAATTCTGAACGTTTTGTCATTTCTTCCCGAAAGTATTTTACCCGGGAGAATTACCCCTCCGGCTCTCGAGATCAGGGGGATGGGCGTAATAATTTGTCATGGCAAAGCAGAGGCCGCGAAAAGAGAGAGAGAGAGAGAGAGAGAGAGAGAGAGAGAGAGAGAGAGAGAGAGAGAGAGAGAGACAGCTCCAAGTTCAGCTGGATATCAGGGGGAAAACCGCGAAAAAGAGGGCAGCTAGCACTAAGGAAGGATCGGAGGAAAGGGGGGAGCGATTGAGATGCGGGACAACGGAAGGCTTGTCAGCCAGGAGAAGGAGGAGGAGAAGGTTGGAGCGGGATGAAGCGGCCCACCCGGGACCACTAACGACTCCAGCTTACAAGCTGTGATTTCTGATTATACGAGCAGCCGCATCTTTTTCTCTGTCTACTTAAGAGTGGAGCCCCAAACTGAAAGAGGACGTGCACCTTGATCGAGAAAATGGGTCATTTTTTGACATGCCGAGTTCGTTGTTGCGACGAAACGTTCCTTTCCAATGGTCGTGTCATGTGGACATCTAAGTTGGACAAGCTACATCGCCATTAGTTATTTGTTTAGACCTTGAACCGCAATCAAGCAGGATTCCAAATCTCTGCTGGTTGTTCATTTAATAGAACTCTACTAATACATTGCATCCACATGGCTTTTTGATCTAAGTCCAATTGAATTTCGGGGGTTTCTCTCGGAGGAGAGAATTGAGTAGCCAACCACCACCTGATGGCTGTCTGCATTATGCCTTCTATTTATGTGCCGTGAACATAATCCGTCGACATCTAATGCACTGATCAAACCGAGACGAGTGTGGATTCTTGAGGTCGTCTTCTAGTGAGCTGCCATTGATAGAAATCTTTCATGGACCTACATGGATCCTGTATGAGAGTGTCTCGTTTGCAGAAGAGAAAAAGAGCGAAATTGTCTCCTATTCGTTATCAGCTTCGAGCGGACGAAGCCAGTATTCTGATTTCTGTGTATCGGGGGCTTTTAGTATTTTCTTTATAAAAGTATCGCTCCCGGCCAGTTCCGTGCAAGCGGAAATTAAATTTTCTTGTTTAATTGTCGAGGAGGGATGCAAGGATCTTGTTTACACTTGTTATCAAATCATCCACTCGTGGGATGATTGCGCCGTTGTTTGTTCCCGATATTTTTAACTCGCATTTCACTTCCCTCTCGCGTCTTCCAATATCGTCGTTCCCGATATTCGATATAGGAATTCCGTTTATCCAAAGATGGATTCTTCCGGCCGACTCCACGGGGACGGCGCCAGCTAAATCCGAAGTCTGGATATCCTCGGCGCGTTATTAAGCGTAGGGCAAAAATCACCACTGGGAGATCTCGAGCAGTTTATATACACGATCTCAGAGAGCCGAACGGAGCTGATGAGTAGTCGTTCGCTATCGGGGCGGAATCTATTCAGCAAATTATGTAAGCCCAATTTTTTCCTCTTTTTTCCTTTACCGGAATTTTTATACCGAGCGGATGAATTCTTCACCTTTTGCTTAAACAATCAACCCGCTTCGCCGCTCTCAGCGTGTTGGCTCAAAAAGTCTACAAATGTCAACGAGGATGAACGCCACCTCGCGTCCTGCGATCAGAGGTAACATTTAAATGTCGCCGATGGTGCCGGACTCTCCAGCTGCCCACCGCCGAGTGACAACGGTCATAACACAACGGCTTCTCATTTTTCCCCTGCACACCATGCACAGAGCGAACTTCTCCCCGGTCAGCAAATGTCGAAGGAGCTTCGTGGGAGAAACGGCATTGAGAGGCGAGGGTGAAAACACTGTTACAAACTTTTCCAATCATACGTTTGCACTGCCACGGGATTTCCCCATCTCTACACTCCATGTCCCGGAGAACGAGCGGGGAATATGTATACATATGGTATATGTATATTTATGTACAGACATACATTCACCAGCTCATGTATATGTATACCACAACGCTTTTTCCTTTCCTTTCACTTCTCTTCTCTTTTTTCATTTGCTCTTTTTTCTTCAGCAGACGGTCTGCCGCGACCTGATGATCGGTCACCCGTTATTTGACGGATGAGTAGACCGCAGAACTTTACCAAACTTACTTCCAAGGTCGAGGTGAGGGAAAATAAGTTCAGCTTTAAACAGCCCGCTCGACTTCGTCAATATGACATTTTTTTATGAACCTACATGTGAGCGGAAAAAAAGTGAAGGAAATTGACGGAAATTTTTTTCACCAGTCTGCTGTATTATTTTCGTCAAAATTTTTTGCACCAATTTTACGTTCAATAAAATGGAGATGGTGAATTTCTTCGACAGTGATTTCAGTGACGATGAAGGACCCGTAACTTTTATTTTTTGCTAAAATTTCAACGCTGGATTAGACTCAATTTCACGTTTACTAGGCAAATGAAGAGGGTAAAAAGGAGAAAGTATTTTGGTTAAGTCCTTGAAGCGGATCATCCTTATATTGATCTAGCGAGACCTGAGTGAGTCTTATTGGCCCCCAGGATCGTCGTCCTTAAGCACGCCCATTCCGTTTGTTTTTATAATTCTCTCGAATAATTGCCACCCCATGAGGCTCTTGCACCTGGGCACGCAAGGAAGAATTCCGTAGCTCCTTATTAGTCGGAGCACGAGAATGAGCCGTGCAATAATTCTGCGGCGGCAGGTCGATCGGATCCGCCATCTTCGTTGGTCAGGAACGAGAAAGGTCGAACCTTTGACTCCTGGAGAAAACTCGCCGCCGTCGTCGCGAGTTATCGAAGGACGTTTTGGTTTCATGCCTAACGCAATATCCCCGCAATGCTCGACTCGCCACTCCTGCAGCAGGATTAAAGTCCACCTTGCGACTAATGCCAGACTTAATTTCTCTTCGCCCGACTGCAGCAGTCGCTTCGAAACCGAGGGGAAATAATTGTCCCTGAGCGTGACTCTCTTACCAATATCCTCAGGACTCGACTGCAGTGCACTGGAAACTTCGAGACCACTAGTTGTACGTTTTCTGGCTTCGCTTTTTTGATCATTCGATTTTATTTATCATTTATATCCACTCTCTTTTATTGCTTCTTTCTATTCTGCGCTTTTCGATCTCTTACCAATATCCTATCTCACAGTCCTGGATATCCTTTTTCCAGGAAAGCTTCTCCGGGTTTGCAAAACCAGGCAAGAAAGAGCGGAAAAAATTATCAACCATGCAGCCGGGCGGTTTTCACTTGAACAAGGAAGAGGCGTCACCCTGCAATTACCACATGTATGGGTGATAACTCTTCCTTACTTTTTCTCGCTCCTATTCTTCCCTGATTTATCTTTCTCTTTTCTGCACGAAGGGTCGCCTATACAGAGTGAAACCTTATGGGAAGTACTATTTTGTAATAAGAAATAAATAGACATTCGAGTAATCATGTATTCTATTGAAATTAAACGCAGGAGCCCAACGAAAATGTAGATACCAGTAAAGCTGATTGACTGATTCGGTGATCAGGCATTCAGTCTGACCAAACAGCTAATTCAGTACACCCCTAACCTTGATAGCGGAGGGTATTTTGGAATTAGAACAGGTTACATCGATTGATTAATGGTACGATAGATAGCGATGTTTATCGGATGATGAGATCTTGAAACATCGCATAGAACGTCCTGCTTTTTTCATTCAAGCAAATTGCAGCCAGCCAGGAGGGTAAAATTATTTGAAAGCATCATAAAATCTGAGAAAGAAGAAGAAGAAGAAGAAGAAGAAGAAGAGTAAGCGGCCGACTTTCAAGCAAGATTGTTTTTTCCTTGATAAAGAATGGTTAACGATTCTATTTGAATTCAATTTGTATGCTCCCTAAAAGGGGTCTCAAAAAGGAGAGAAAGAGAATTGGAAAACGCCAGGCATTCCAGTTGATTTCGCAAGCAATCAAGGGTATCGTGCCGGGGTTGGGGGTCGGGTGAAGAATGAAACAAAACTGAAAGAAACGTCCAATGTAAAGATTGCAGCAGAGAGGAACAATGCAGAAGGAGAGCGAGAGAAAGAGAGAAAGAGAGAGCGAGAAATGGGGAAAAACAAAAATAAAAATGGAAAACTGTGCCGACTCGCCGTTGTGATATCGCTCAAGTAATAGTGCAATGGAACCAATATCTCGGGCTGGTTCGCGCTCCTTCTTCTTCTTCTTCGTTCGCTATTGAAAAGTCAATCGAAGGAATAGTTGGCAATAGACACCGAAATAAAAGCCATTCAAACAGTAGCAGATCCTACTTCAACCACCGTTTTCCAGAGTAATATATCCTTCTCAGTATTCGGGTTTGGTGTCCAGTCTCATTTTCTCCTGAAATTTATTGGCGTAAAACTTTGAGAATTTCGTCGTGCCATATTCCACGATCAAATATACGCTCTCATCAACCGGGTCTCTATCACTTTTTCTTCCGAACTAAGATGGCTTCGATCCTTCCTCTGCATATACCTAACTTATACCTACTTTCCGAGATAGGCTCGAAAGTTCATGGAACCTCTCAGACGGCTCAGCCGCTCATCGGGCACGTTCAAAACTGGCAGAGCTACTCGAAACTCCATAACCTCCCTCATTCTCTGTTATCGGGGAGAAAATGCCTTCGGTAACAAGGTTTTATCAATATCACCTTTCTGCGAAGGAGGCATTCAGCCATTTTCAAATTCCGGGTAGAAAACACTAGAAAATGGTGAAACAAGATGGGATAGGCCAAAAGTGGTGAAGCGATTTGCTTTTCGCTTTTCTAGTGCAGAGACAAACTGGCAGAACGAAACGCAACGCGACACTGTGACCAGTGGACGCGGGCTTCTAAACTTTGGTGCGGTTTTCTCGCCACAGTAGTTCTCACACCATGATATATCAGCTGTGTTCGAAACTCCTCATTGAACGATAAACTCCCAGGACTATTCCTGCCGGTTAACTTGGAAGCTGTTTCTGAAATACGAAACGACAGTCTGATTGCTAATTGCAGCCATTGAATAAGCTGGTACAATTGTAAAATGAATTGATATCACTTAATCTAAAATGAAATGAAATCTGCAGCCGCGATGGAACGAATAAGGTGCGTTAGGTTCCATGTCTATCCGGACCCACTGGCGCCTTGGAGGGCCTAAGTGCTTCACGTTTCAACATTCTAAGTGGCAAAGGCAGCAAGTGACGTGGAAGAAGCAGGGAACTACGTACAGTCAATTTACGATGTTTCGAGAAAGGAAACTTTGCAGTCCTCGCTAAGCTGACTAAGCCGATACCATGAAAGATAAGTCGAAAACTGACGACTCTTCATGTGAAAGAAGACAAATACTGCTCGCCTAGAAGAGGGTAACCAATACGATTCAAAGCTAACCTCTATTCTGCTACTTTTTATGTGTAAGTAGGGCTTGCATGCGGTTTATTTAAATAATCTGGAATCAGATGTTTCCAAACTAGAATCAGGCTGACACCAATTCAGAAAACTCATTAGAGATCGAAGTGTTAAAAACCCATGGCATGTAAAGTATTCAAGCTCAACAATGTCAATCAGATGAAGAATACCAACGTATTCTTCACTCAGCCAGAAAAACCATCATTTTTTTCTACTCCTTGCACAGTAGTCTACTCCACGATGTTCTAGTGGCCATTTTTGAGTAACCCTGGTCCTTATAATTGGTGAACAGTAAAAATCTTCTTAAACACAACTCTGCATTGTCCGATAGAAGACGCATGTGGTTCAGTAAAAACAGTAACTGAAGATGAGTTTGTTTTATGATTGAAACAACCCGCATGGAGAAGATGACGATGAAATCCACTGATTTATCGCCCGCCTTATTCAATATCATTACACGGTTCTGTTCACTTTTGTATGCATTCAAATTGGTGAAATCTTTGAATTCGAAAACGTTGAAACAATCTTTACATTTACTTCATGTATTCAAATGTCTTGTACCATATCATGTTTCACCTCAGCAAGGGCCTCGCTTGCCATACCAATTGTCGGTTGACTAGACCGATCGTCGCTTTCTTCAATGGGCTAGAGACGATGAGGCCTGTACAGCCAGTACCAGTATATATTTGTTATCTAGACCCCGCTATTTGTCCAGGATACGTACAGTAAAGTACCTTTCATCAACATTTTATCTCGATTTCGATCACAGTTTAGGACCTGGAATAAGCGGGACGTAAAGCTATTCAACCAGTGACCCACCCAGTTCCGACGTTGAATCACCGTTGCGTCAATTGAGAACGTAGTTGAACGTAGTTAATCGCGGTAGGTATGGTACATACATGGTACGTGGCACATGGTGCGTAGAGGATGCAGGAGGAAGTATAGACGAGATGGCGAGCTAGTCGCCAGCTACAGAGGCGAAACTGGCGGCGGTCGTTTGACGGGAGGGAAATTGTTTGTAGCTTTATTTCGCCTCGTAAAAATCTAAATAAAACGCACCCTTTCGCGAAACGTCTGAAAGGTTCGAGTAGCGGGAACCGGGGATATATATTCCCGGTCGATGATGCTGAAAAGCGGACGGGCGAGCGCGCTGATACACGCCCGGGTTGTAAGGTGGGCAACCCCGTTCTCCCACAGGGTCCTGACCTTTACGACTTGCGCCAACTTGCCCCCGAAGCTGCGAGCCGCTTTTCCGTTCACCGACGCGGTATTAATGGCTCAGGCTTCGTCGGGCGTTGCATCAGGGACTGCTGAGTCGCCGGAGGAATTCATCACGCCACTGCAACCAACCAAGCTCGGCGGAATCGGTCTGAAATTCATCACTCCGAAACGGCCTCATTTCAGGCCCCATGCAACCTGCCTTACACCAGTACCTACTTCGTCTTTACGACGAAGCTGCAGACTCACTCGGCGAAGACGAGTGATGCCAACCGGCAATCCCGCTCCACCTGACCTCAGCGCTTCGAGCTAAGAGCTGGCAATCCGAAACGACATCGGCCATTCGAGAGGCCATGAAACCAACCGCTCCGCTTCGCTCGAGTTGGGGCGAAACGCATCCCCACGATGACGCTAAGGCTCGAACAAACTCCCCCTGGCAATTAATTTCTCGACTAGCGTTGCACGCTAGGTGTCGCGGTTGGGTTTTGACGGAGTAGTGCGGAAAGGTGACAAGCGGCCAACCAGACACCCAGCCAGCCAACCGCTCCGCTCCTCTCCTCTCCTCTCCTCGACGCTCTGAACCTTTGTGCCCCTCCACCTCTCTTTGCCCTCCCTTCGCACCTTTTGTCCCGGGTAGAACAAAACGCGTGTAAATTGGCACACCCACCAATAGCGAATAACCCCTTTACGCGCCCGGTGCGCGCACACACGAGTGCTGTCGCGCAATGTTCGAGTACCAACGAAGTGTGAATTTCACCCTTTATTTAGTCCCGCTTCTCGCCCTCGTGGCCTCCGCTTCTTTCACTCCTCTGTAACACTCCATCTCACGACTCGCCTTGCACATGAAAATAGAAAGAAATTGGGACACAACGTCTTCCGGATTTGCGAGCTCCAGTCTTCCTGCAGCCTCGAGGCGAGACCTTCTGAATAAATTGTCCGGTCTGCAGCTTGTCCAATCAAGAAATTTTCTCTCAGATTGAATATTTTCAAGGGCCTCGTCTCTTTGTCGCTCTGCTATGAACTGGCGGTGTGGTAATATTTTCAAGAATATAAAATGAAAAAACAAGGGAGGAAGAGGCATGTAAAAAAATCCCTAATTAAAATCTCACCTCTCAAAAACCTCAGACCACATGTGCATGTCTATGTATGAAGTTACTTCAAGGTCTTCAGCCACAGGTATTCGATTCGTAAAAGTAATCAATCACCTTTCCAATTTTCGAACTCCAATATTCTCCGGTTCATAAAATTCATTCAATTACATGCTGAATTACAGTCGAAACCAAACTTTGGAAACTCGGTGAGATAAGCTGCAGCTGATTACCTACTTTTGTTTTAACAAGCGCAGGATTGAGTCTGTGCAGCGTTATGCAGCTATCACGAAGAGTAGTGCATCAGAACAGGAGTCGTGGTCGTAGTGTGGTTCAAGTACTGCCAGTAGTAAGAGTAAATCTGCGCTCTGGGGGCAACCTAATCCGCGTCCAATTGTTTGGAGTGCCTCAATTATGCTAATGAGATGGTGCGGCCCGCGATGGCGCGCGAGGATTCTGTCGAATCATCACTTATCCTGGATCCGGACGAGATTCTCCGTCTCTCTCCGGCTCCATTAAAGTTTACTTAAAAACTGCAGAGCAGCAGCAGCAGCAGCAGTCCTGCACTTCCAGCGCACCTTGAGCTCATATTTCATACTCACCAGACGCCATTTGTCACGTCCTTCTTCAGTGCTCACAAAGCTGTTCAAAAGTTGACAGACGTTGCTGCTCGTCTCCGATGTATGTACGTTCAAAAAGCTCTGGATGCTTCGAGGACGACCGGCGGGTCATCGAACCAGCGTGATCCATTAGGATGCTGTCCAACTCCTTGCTCCTTGTGCATCAAGAACGGTACGACTGCAAACAAGGTCATGGAACTCATCCTTCTCGTGGAATCGGGGAAAAGATGTTCCGGCAGATTTTCACGCGTTTCTAATACTTCCATTGCACCCTAGGTATGGTATGGTATCTGCATCACAACTCAGGCGTGACACGCGCAGCTGACGCACTGCATCAGGGTGACTACGTCGAGAAGAATTGAAGTACGCGTGCAATGCCGCGCTGCATGTACTCGGTTTTATTACAGCAATGCATGCCGGGTTCGCACGGTTCGTTCTCCTTTTCCCTCCTACTCGCTTCTGCGTCGGAGGCCCGATCCTCACCCTCCGAGCTTTTTCACCTTCTCTTTCACAACCCCTCCCGGTTCGCTGTCCCTCTTCAACTCTTCTGCGTCCTCTCTCATGCACACCGCTCGCAGCAAATACATGCAGCGTATGCACAAACCGGGAACGATGAATAGGTGTACACGCGATCCTCGGCATTCATAGGTGACAACTTCCAAGATCATTGACCTCCCTGATGATGATTATTATGATGATGATGATGATGATGATGATGATGATGATGATGATGATGATGATGATGATGATGATGATGATGGTGATGGCGACGGCAATCTGCAATTCCGTTTGCCTCGTGCTCCGATGATGAGTTTGAGACTGCGGCGACGAGACGTCAAATAAAAAACGGGTTTAAAACCGGGCAGTTGACACTCCGGTACCCGCGAGCAAGACCTCGGTTCTATAGTAATTTCCGGGAGTAGGGAAACGGCTCCGGAATGTCTGGGGCGAAATTCGGATTAGTTTTGATATTGAAATTATGCAGCGAGACCAGCCGGCCGGTTTCCAATTCACGAGTAGCCTCGACATGAATCGCGATCAGGAACGGGATTGAATCTCGATTAATTCCGTACCACCTGCACGCAGTATAGGCGATCACCATCCGGGAATGAGGGGTGGTAGGGATGAAACCGTCCCCCCTGTGCCCTGCGCCCACGCCAAAGCCATTCCCCAAGCGAACGGTCCACAGTCAGTTTAATCGGAAAGAAATGTGAACATGTGGTTGAGCGTTGATTGGCTGAAACACATTTACCGGCAACTCGGCTATACCGAAACTCTATTAACTGCTAAAAATAGAATGTAGAAACTTCGGGGATATATACCAACCGATAACAGTGTCCACCTCTATATCGCATCGCAAACCGATGAACCCGTATCCCATCAACGGCCGATCTTTCAGATAGACATTCCATTTCGCCTTTAATAAAATATTACTACGATAAATTAAAACAATATCTGGCCTTCAGGGGTGAAACTTACCGTACATAAATCCGTATCGCTTTTTCGATTATATCGTAATCGCAGTGTCGTATACATGCTTGCACAGAATCGTCAATTGATTTAGACCATCTGCGAAGTGCAAACTATCACCCCGTAAGTGATTAGTGAAAACCTACAACAAGTGGCGTGAATCCTGTAAGTAAGAACTGAAAAAATGCCAATTCATCCTCGAAATGGCGGAGTAAAATCCATACCTTCGGGGTATGTAACTTTATGATTAAAGGTGTCGAACCAAGTTCTGGGAGCGTAGCTCAATCCAAGGATAATGATAAAAAGCGCTTGCCGTCAAGCGCAGAGCTTAGGCCTTAACTGTTATTAATTGTCTGTCTGCGTGGTCGGAAAGCTACCGCTTTCGGTTACACGCAAAACAATAAACTTTCGGAAGGTGAGTAACGGAGGGTTAATACGTTTCGAGGGTATTTAACTGTGATTGTACAACGATCGTGATCAATGTGTCGTTTTCTTTTGCTTGCATGCTGGATTCAATCATTGTTCCATCGATCATACTTACCGTGATTTGTTTCTTTGTCTGTTTTCAGGTAAGTGACTCGATTCTCTCTATAAACTGCTATCGCTCAGGTTCGTACCACGCCGCACCCTGCAGACTGCTTCCACTCTTGGCGAACGAGCCAGTCTGCTGTTTCCAATTCCTCTCGAAAGTCTGCCCGTGGCTAGCCGGTAAGTTTACCTTTCAATTAATCAGTCTCCGTGGCGAGTGCCGGCTAACTGCCAACTATCTAGCCATTATCCACTAGAGAAGTAATTGGAAGCCAAACTTATTATACGAACGATGTGAAGACAGATTAAACCCCCATTCTTCGAACGATGCTCCTAACCGATAACCGGTGAAATTCCGTCATTTTTTCGACAAAAAAATTTTCATCTGTTCCGGAATCTGTCAGCTTCAAACAAAGTGGACGCTCACGGGGAAGAGAAATGAAATATTTTTTCTTGTCGTTGGTATGTGTGCGTATAATATCGTGGACATTAACTCGTGTTGGCGTACAGCGGCGATTATTATAACGATTATAAAAGCAGTCGACGTCCCGAACAATGGCGCGTGCAGGATTTACCATTCATTTGTGAAAGTGGACTTTAATTATAATGGAAATGGCGGATGGCAGCCAGGCGGGCAGGCCAATGAAAATAATAACTCGGGTGTATTTATTAGTTTGAATGTAGCCCGGCAAACCGGCGGTGGTTTGAATGCATGTGTGCGCATTACACACACGTGCGAATGGAATGAAATCCACATTGGAAGAGGGCACCTGAACTCAAGTTTGTCGATCATTATAAACTGATACCCGAAATTATTGACAATCTCATCATTAATCAAAATGATCACCCGGGCGCTGTTCACATGTACAAATAGTCATCGCCGGTCACGTTCAGTTTTCATTGCCTCAATTCGCCCCGGAATAAAGTTAACGCAACCAAAGTGTCACGCGGTCCAAGCACTTTACCATGGCTCAGAGTTGGACCGGAATACATCATGAGAAAAGTAAAATTGTTTCAACGGTACCGGAATACGGAAATAAAAGAAGATCTCTCCACCCTCAAAATCTTTTCCGGTGTAGAGAAATGCATTATAGTTTTGCTAACATTGAATTCACATTTTTCTCTCCAACATTTCCACATCTGGATATTCCAGGCTATTTCGTGAAAATAGCACATAAGCAATTTTTACATAAGGTGAATCGACCTGCTCCATAGCAATTGATGATCGGCTGACACCTTTTTTCTAGTGGTAAAATCAACTTGAATTGTAAGATCAAGGTGGGTCTAACTCTTTGTCGAGTTGCTCTATATTCAACAAAATGGCCTGGTTTATTTATACGAATTCATTTTCGAAACCTTGGGGGAATTTCAGCCGGTTGATGTATGGCGGAGCGGGTAAAACGGGGTCAGGAATGAGAAGTTAGCAGGTACCTACGGGCAGCGTCGCAGAGAGTCTCTGCACCGGGTCCCTCTGCCGGTGCAGATTGTCAGGAGAGTTTAAAAAAGCCCATCGCTTCGCGAGATTCCCAAGGGGAAGCGAGGCGAGCGCCGGCCTGGTAAAGATTCGTGTCTGGAATCTGGACGACGTGATTTCTCCTCCGCATTGCGGAGTGGAAAGCTGAGCGTCCCACCGAATCAGTCGCTAACGACCCTAATCAAGACATTGTGTCCAACGTGATACCATTAATTGTAAATAATTTATACGATTATGTAAGTTTCACGGTTTCGAATGCCGGAATAGAAGATATTATTGTCCTTGCAGGGGGCGTTACGAGAGCGACAGTGGATGAAAATCTCACCCGATGGATACTTGAATTTCGAATAATTTTGCCCGAGCTGTAACGGTATCATGTGCCTAACGACCACCTTGGCTACCACCGTCCCTGCATCCCGTCGTCAGCAAACCGGGAAGGTCCATTAAAATTATATTTCCAGTTAGTAATGAAATTTTTCGATAATTAAGATCGGTCAATTATCGCTGTAATTACTCCACGGATTATAACCTTCGATGCCAACGATCTTCCGGGATGATATAATTTACCGTGGCTCCTCGTGAGTAATCGATATCCGAGGGCCAGTATCAAGTAATTCGATAGATTCTCCAGCGAATTTTGCACGTCGAGAAAACTTCCCCTTCGATCGCGTATCTCGTTACAATCCTACCCTCCGTTTTAACTCGGATTCTTAACCCACGCTTCACTGCGTACACGCGTTATTTATCAAAAATAAAAAAAATACAAAAATACGACGAACGTCAGAAGACGAGAAAAAGTTGCGTGAGCAAAGGAATACATGAATCAATTCTCTCCTACGACAGACCGATCATGGCAGGCCGCTGAATTACCGACTGCGCTGTCAGTGTACGCCACCGCTAGGTGGCGCGTCCATCATTGAAGGCCACCAGTGAGCTCTCATTCGAGGAGCTTCGATTTGCTTCCACTCGAAAACCGTTAACCCGAAAAACTTCTCACTTCGATAAAGTCACTTCCGTTTTTCCTGATGATAGCGGAAAAATCGTAGACGACATTTTTCGGCACGTAATTCTCCAGATCCAGACTCGATCGAGAAATAGTAAAGTTCATCACCTTCTCCGAAGATCGAAAGGGTTAATAATGCCGTAGCCTCGCCCATTGGGATCTTTATTTCCGGGGGTTATTTACCGTCACCGTCTCATCTCGGCGAGGGTTGGAATCGCGTATATAGAAGATTTCTTTCTAAGACTCGGTCGTATATTTTAAGGGAGAAGAAAATGCTTGGGTGAAAAAGCGTTTGAAACAAAAGGCAGCGACGGGGTTGATATCGGGCCGGGCTTCTCCCCCATTATCATAATTTTATTCAGGAGTGAAAAATCAGTCTCATGTCGCGCGTCGGGCCAACCGGGACACAATGGAGACCCGGTTGCGAGCTATTGTCCACCTTCGTCTCACCCTCTCGCCGCCTGCAAAGCTATACGCGCGGCCCATCGAACCCTGGGATTATTCTGTCGGGCTTCCTTTAATCCGATAAGAGTCATTCGTGATCTGTTATTCCTCGGAATAATTACTCCGAGTCGAAAATCACCCCGATATACAGTCTTAACCCCCGGAAAACTGCACTGCAGCACATTTGCTAACCAAACAGGAAAACCGGGAGCCCGAGCTGCACGCTGCATTTGATGGGTAAATTTGCTCTCCGAACCACTTATTCGATCGATCGTATCCGATATGGGACAGTAGGAAAGAGCAACGACTTCTCATGCGCGGATGATGAAAGAATCGCGAGTAAATCGTGTAGGAGACGGCTTTGTGAGGGTGAGTGTTTGGCAAACGGATGAATTGCCAAGCCTCGGGCAATTTTCACGACCGAAACCCAAATAGCTCGTGATAGGGTGTCGGTAATGTTTCGCGAAGTGGGGAAGTAACAGGACTCCAGAAGTGCAGAGATCGAGCGGTGCAGCATGAAAAAAGGAAGACCGAGTCCCAACCCCGAGAATTTGCTGCACCAACACTTGATTTCAGCCCGATTCACCCCTGCGACGGTATATATAAGGAAGACTGCGAAGCCCTCCGGATATTTGCTTGGTTTACTTGCTCACTGGAAATTTCTCAGTCGTCACGGCGCGAGAGCTGAGTTTCGAATCGGGAATACAGACAGAGCACGTTTCTTTATAGATCCGAGTCAGTCAACAGTCCTGAAAATGTAGATGGTAGCTTTGACGTTCGGAGGTGAACCTGTGACGCGAAAAGGAAAGAGAAAAATTCGGTTCAAAGGAGAGGGGCTGGATTCTATGCGAGGCGCTTTCAGCGCCGAGATCCGGTCAAAGCTTGGGGCGGGTCCAGCGGCCTTCAGAGTTCCTCCACGTTTTGGCCAAACCTCTTTACAGTCCCAATAACAATTTGAGAATGGGAGACCAGCGATGCAGGTGGAAATTAAGTCCGCGGCGATCTTAACTCCGTGACGCGCAGTTTCCATCAACGTCCCATCAGTTAGCAATGACGAGTCTCTCGAGTCCGTGAAAACCCCGGCGAATAAGGGGTTGTGCGTCGGCAGGTGGAAGAGCAACGCAAGACAAACGGATGGACAGGAGCTTCGAGAGGATCCCGCGAGCTTAACGCGTCCCCGTAATCTCTTCATCCCTTATCCCGTTGCAGGCCAGACGTTTCCCCCGCAATTTTGAGCCCGGGGGTTTTGCGGAGGCGGAGAAAGGGCGAAAGAACCTTTCCAACTATTCCTCTATTAATTTGCGTTATCTTTAGAAAATCGAGGTAGGTGCGAAAGCAGCCCGACTATTATCGCGCTGCGATGCTGGAAGCGGCGGTACCTAAAACACATCGCTGTAATTACGGTTTTAATCACACCGGGGGGTTCAGGTTGAGCTTGGGTAAACTGCAGGGACACGCGTGATACCGCTGAAATTTATCTCACTCAATTTTCTAAGCAACTTATATGTCCTCCTCGGAGTTGAGGATGGAATTGGAGAGCCGAATACCGGGTCATATGCGTTCAGGGGCAACGGCGGGGGTGGAGGGGGGTCGCCGGGCCCCTGGGGGCCTTTGTTATTACTTTTGGCAGAAAACTGCCGACCCGCTAAGCCGGCCACAGAGGGGGTCCTCATCTACCGGGCGTGCCGACGTTAACCGACGAATAAAAATGAAGACTTTATGAGCAATGGAAAAGCGGCACCGCGCTGTTACAAATGCCGCTCTGCTGCCTATGCATGGTGTATATTATATATGCGGATGTATAGCGAATGGTTGTGTCACGTCGTCCTTTCTCACGAATTTCATTACAGGTGAACGACTGAGACGGTGTTGGGTGAGAGAAATATTGGGAAGTAAGAGAAACACCCTGTGAGGATAAAACCGTGCTTTTTCTTGAGGACGTTAGTTAGCGAAATATCGGTATTGTTCATATTCATTTTATTAACGGATTGTAGATTTCTTTGGAAATGCAAACATTGAAGATAATTGGATTGTAAAAATGAGCTTGCATATCGATGCATCGTTTCTAATCGTTGAATACATTGGTAGAAGACTAGTCAAGTCGTTCGATTTTACTCAACGATTATGGCTGATTTTAGTCGAATGACTACATTTCTACAAAGCCGCGGAAATGGATTAACTTTTTTTTGGTAGTCGACTCAATTGTCCTATTTCTTGAGGCCAACGTAGCGAGCAACGTGGTGAACAAAAAAGAAAAACACGTGTTACAATGAATCCATTGAAAATATTCTTCAGAATAAAATGGGCTGTTGGTGGCTGAAATCGAACAAATTCACTTGTTTTTATAACGATTCCAAAGCGATTCCAAAATGAGCAACGACATCTGAGCTTTCGTTTATCGTTCCAATATTTTCTATTTTTCTACTTTCCAAGAGATCCTCGTAGCCTACAAATATATTGATTTGGTATGTCCTTGATGTACGACTATCTCGCGATAAAATTAATAAAGTAGATATATGCACAAGAACCACAATGATATTGACGATTAAGGGCTTGCGAGAATGGTAAAAGTCGATGAAAGATTTAGCGATCTGAGAAAAATCCGAGCCTCTGTTGTTTTCCTAGGAATCACCAGGTACGTGGGACCCGAAGGAACCACAATAAGCTTGAGGTGTGGGTAGGTGAGGTGGCATCAACGGATGCCCCGCGGTGTTCCGAATTAATATAATTATTTATTGCTTTTACGTCCTGGAAATCCTTGGCCCGAGCAGCGTCCCCGGCGTATTATTATCATTTACGTCATTACGCGGAGCGCGTGATTATCATTACGGGATGATTACGCCGCTTTTATCCGTCATATGAACCGCCTCGTTATATTCAACAATTCATCTCTCTTTCCCCCAGCACACGAAGCCGTTAAAAACACCCAGATTTCGTTTTATTGTGTATAAATATACAACAATAATATGAAAAGGGCGAAAAGAGGGATGATAAATTTACCACCGGCCACAGACAAACGAAGAAAAATTCGATCGCTGATCAATTATCATCCCAGTACAGATGATTCTCGTTGTCTCCTATTCATCCCTGCACCCGAAATGTACCGCTGATGGATATATAGATCAGGTATTCGGGGAATTGAAGGTGCTCTCGGTGCAAGCATAAGGGGTTGAAATCTGAATTGCAAATGGCGCAACCTCTCTCCCACTCAAATCAGTTTCACTTCAAGTTCGAGCCATCATTCACCCGGTCGGCGGGGTTTGTCGGGACTAAAGGACGAGCAGGGTCAAAGGGGATTCCGTGCTCCTGCCTGCCCTTTACCATCGGACGAATCTCTGATGATAGTTAATTAAATCTACGCTTTCGTTACGATCACCTTGCTAATGGCCCATCCGCCCTGCCAATAAAATCCCCGCCCCGCAGTGCCAAGTTAGAAATTTGACGGAGTGATCCTCGACTGCTATCCCGAATTCGAGGATCCTTCGAAGAAACCGGTACAGCTTGGTCTTTAGTAATCCAGGATGGTCGATGTGTAGTCCAGTCAAAACAGGATGAATTCAAAGTATTTGGTTCGTGGCTGGATTTTGGTTCATTTGGGTTTTCGACCCTGAGGAACTCATATCTGAAGTCATCGTTGAGCAGAGAATTAAGCAGAATTAAGAAAAAAGAAATTATTTTACCGAAATTCCCCAGACGCCGTCGTTAAGTAGAACTTCTTTTTTCTTAATTCTTTAATCCGACTCCGTTTCCGACATATGAGAACATAATTCGATGTAAAATTTTCCGCTCTACACGATGGCCAAGTCATTTTTCATCTATCGACAGCAGTTTTTGAAGAAAATGTAAAAAAAACGTCAAATTTGGTTGTTTTCTTGAAACCCCGACTACGCAGCTTGAAAATGACTTCAGAATCAAGTTCCTGAGGGTCGAAAATCCCCATAAACCAAAATTCAGCCACGAGCCGAATATTTTGAATTCAGACTTATTTTAACTGGACTAAGCTGCAATCTTCATTTACTTGTTAGCCGCACTTAACTACTCCGGACAAAATGACTCTGGAAAAAGTAACTTCAAACTTCGTAAAGTTTGAATGACAAATTTGAACTGAAAATTAATTTGAAAATTAAATTAAATTAAATTGAAATTATTTAAATCAAAATCTACAAAATTAACGATTATTCGTGTGATTCTGACGATTCGATGAAAATCTGGGTGAAAATATAAAACTTTGTTGGTGTCGTTTTGTCCCGAGTAATTAAATGCGGTAACCGTTTATTTCTCATGTATTCTCGGTGAGATTGGAGATTTGTGGAAATTCATTCACACTGCGGCCTCTTTGCATTATGCTCTTGCCACTTCTGACCGTTGCAGGTTCGACGCCTGCTCTCTCACTCTCCCTCTTTCTCCCTCTCTCTCTCTCGGCCTCTCTCTCGCTCTCTCTAGCTGTTTCCCAGAGCTGTACACGTATTTAATATCAAGTTGCTCCGTAACTACGTTTATATGCCAGCGTGGGTAACGGCCCAGTGGAAAATTAGCTTCAACAACTGCAGAACGCGGGACGTGATCTACCAATTAATTTCACCTCGACGGAGAAGTAGAAACGGCTCTGAAAGCTGCGTGAAAATGGGGCAAAAATCTAGAGCCACGGACTTGGAACGAATCGAAGGATGCAACGAAGAGGAGCAACAGATATAACTCGGCTTTTTAGACGCCTCCTTACTTCATGTCCGTGTTTTTCGCACTTTCTTTTCTTTTTTTCTTCTTCTTTCCTCCAATTCTTGAGTCACCCAACACCGCGCAACCTTCGAAACCAATCGAAATTAATACGCCTACCAACCGTCCGAACCAAGGTTCATCCAAGGGTCCCTCGGTGCAAAGGTTGCAGCGAAATACCGGAGGATAACGTCGCGTGCAAACTAATGGAATTTGTCTCTCGTCGTAAATAAGAAGGGGGGAAGGAAGCGAGAGGAGAAAAGACGCGCTTTTACCTTTCGTATAAATTTAGGTACTCATTCTGCGCAATTTACCTCTACATACGCGTAGTACGTACATTCACACGTACGGGTGAAGGGTAACTAACGATTAAAAGAAGAAGGAAAAAAGAGAACAGCCGAAAATACGAGCCTTCGCAGTCCCTCGCTCGATGAAGATAATTAACAAATCTTGAAGATACAGATCGAGAAACACAGTACTTTGCATTTAGTCATCTCGTATCACGATCAAAATTACGTCGTCGTATGCAATTTATTATTACTATTATTATTATTATTATTGTTTTTTTTTAGACTTTTGTGCAGTCTTCTTTTATTCGTCTTACAAGGAACATCAGTTTGGTGTCTCCTTCTGATTTCGTTGAGACTCACATATGTTGTAGCACATTGAAAACTAAGAGACACGTATTTTTTTTTATCTGCGGAAAAATGGTTGGAAGGGGTGAAAACAACCCTTAAAGATGGGCACACAACGAGATGATTTCTTGACGTGTTTCATGTATTTGAACGAAACCAACACTGAAATGTTTTTTAATGAATGGGAAAACTTCAGCGTTAATTTCATTCAGATCCATCAAGCGCATCAAGAAATAACTTCTTTGGGTCCGCAACTTTGGGGGTCATTTTCAATCTCCTAAACTGTTTTTCTGCAGATGAAAAAAAAGACGCGGCTCTTAGATTTCAATGTTCTACAACATATGTGAGTCTCAACGAAATCAGAATGGGACACGAAACTCATGTTCTTTGTTAGTTCTTGAAAATGTCACAAGATGTGTAAAAACTTTGAGAGTTTACGGGATTTTTGGAAACCGACACGTGACTCTCAGCTCGCGGGAAATTCTGACCCGATTGAAAAATCCAAGTACAATGTAATGGAACTTGGTGTATAATTGTGATGACGTATTTACAATTAGGGCTGGAAATTAGCGCTTCTGCAGAGTCGGTTAAAGCATGGCGGCACAGCCGAAACCTCAGCATAAAATCCTAATCTTGGCTAAACACGGGCACCCTACCATAATCTCGCGCTCTCTGCCGTACGGCTCAAAGTTGAGAGAGCTTGAGTCTGAGTCTTGTTAGATGCGTACCTGCTCTCGCGCCCGCGGAGGAAAGTAAATCAAAGCATCCATGGGTTCCTGGGGATTCTCTATATATCAGCTATACGCCCGAGCTCGGATCAACCAAAACCCAAAGTTCTAGATAAACATCATTAAAACTTGCAACCCCCACGAAATTCTCACCAAACAACCCCCTGCAGCGAGAATATTACCCCTCCGCTACACTTTGGTCTATGGAATGATCATCGTTTCGAAATTTCTTTATAGCTTATATCGTGCTTTCGTTGTTTACTTTCTTTTTCAATCACGCGTTTATGCGTATGTTTTCCGTTTTCATAACATTCCTCGCTTATTATTATCATCGCATACCTTTTATATCTCTCTCGCCGTATTGTGAATGGAACGAGGAAGAACTAGGAAAGAAACGCAGGTATTATTCCGTGATTAAGTGTACCGTGGGAAGGTTTTGTTGGATGCATTGCGTGATGGCGATGGTACGTCGGTGTCTGGTGGCGGTGGTTGTGATGACAAGAAATTTACATTTCGAGCTTTACCGCGTGCAGAGATGAATGAAAATTCACAGCATGCTAGTTGGCAATATGCTGCTTCCTTTGCCCTCCAGAGTTCATAATAATTCCATATTTCACGCAGACAATACCTACCGCCATTCGGATCATATTGTCATCTGGGTGGCGCGGCTGCTTGACGGTGGTGTGTCTGTGATATGTATGGGACGCTGCGTCGCCCAGCTAGCACTGCGGAGCGTAGAGGAGTATAGCGGTTGAAAAAGAGGAAAAGAGAATGTTGGGGGCAAAAAAAGGGGGCAGAAAAAAGGAGGATGAATGAAAAAAAAAGTAAGCATCAAAACCGTCGAGGGAGAGGCGAAACCCTAGCGAAAAACATTTAATATTTGAAAATGACGCTCCCCCTTAGCGGTGGCGGACACCCATTGTTGCTCTTGACCGGACTGTTTGCCGTCCGTCCGTCGGTGCGCGTTTCGCCATTGTTAATATTTTTAATTAAACCCCCGACACAAAGGATGATGGTGGCCACCTGCAGTGACGCAGCTCATAGCTACTGGCTATTAGATTGCAAGCTACTGTACCCGGGACGCGTTTCATGACAAAGTGAAAGCTCGACTCCCGCAATCTGGGAAAACGGCAAATCCGTGCGGACAGTATCGCCATACTGAACTCGAGCAAACTCCTTTGATTTGGAGCGGTCAAGGATCCCGCGCTTAACCAGAACGAAGTTGAGCTGGTCAAGAGCGTGGGGCTAAGAGCGAGGTGGGAGGAGACGCCGAGTCTTTTGCGGTAGCCAAAACTGGTCGGCAGCAGCTGATCAGCGGGAGGTAGAGCTGACTCGATGATGGAAGACTCGAGATATCCTCGAATGATATTGTAACACGGGGTCGGGTTATAACGCGGCCTGTAGGTTATAATGAGGTGCGAGGTGGTCCTCACGGCTGGTCACCAGAGATAGCGGTCAGCGTCCACTTAATTGGCCCAAACCTCGCGCCTGCCCCGGCTATCCAATAACCCTGGCCGACCCACATAGCCGTGGTGACTGCGGAAGGGAAATGTTGGAGAATCTCGCGACACACCCTTTTCGGAAAATTTCAAAGGCCTTCCGCATGCCGGATGTTGGCGATGCAACGGTGCATCATCAGGTCTAACGGCTCGTCGATCAGTCTTGAGAATTCGCCGACGGCAGAATTCAGTGCCGGCCAATTGACTTGGCCGGTATGATAGGGCTCGGGATACGTGACTAGCACAGCCGTGAGAGACGGTCCAGGGACGCGGAACCACAGGTTGTACGGTGATCGAGTTGCGAGGATGGATGAGCCGGTGACGTGGAAGATGGTCCTGCAGCGAAACCGCGGAAAGAGTTTTCGCCGACGACGGTGGAGCTCGTGGAATGTGCATGCATCCATCCTGCTTTCTTTGTGAATCTCGGTGCGGTGAAGAGAGTGGGGAAGAGGAAGGCGAAGAAGTAGTAGAGAAAGAGTTGTGCAAGGAGGGAACAAGCCTGTAACAAAGCCAACAAGACCGCGAAACTGCCAAGAAAAAGAAAGATGACCGCCGCGTATAGTATACCAGTGGACAAAACCGCATTCCGGATTCCTTCGCCGCTCTCTCTGCACCGCACTGCAATGCACTGCACCGGGACAAAGCGTAGCATCGTCCGCTCCACTAGCGTGTCTCTACTCTCTCCTCTTGACCGCTGCTGATGCTCTCTTGGCAATCTATCCTTCCTTCCTGGCTCCGAAGTACGTCGCCTCGTTCTGTCTTCAGCGCCTTTCCGTACTTTTCAATTATCTTACTACCTTATCTTCTCCGACGTTCTCAAATCCAACTCCAATCTTCAGTTATGTTACATCCATTTGCTCCAGTTCCTATCTTTATCAGTGTTGTACATGGCGTCTTATCTGAAAATTGTCGTTGTCATTTTTCACCGCGAGATGGAATGAAATGGTCCTGAGTCACGCCACTGAGCCAATGCTTGCTGAAGTAACCTCCGCGAGTAATTTTCCAGATTCAAACTTCCATGACTAGAGCTAGTAACCTGACATGTTAACTTAATCCTTGCGTTGCAATGAGAAGCGGACGACGAGTAGAGCCCATTGATCCTGGTCAGAAAAGCGACTGCGAATTCAGACCATCTCGCCTCAACTAATTCGGCCATTGCATTCAGTATCCTGTGAGCAAATGCATTCATAGTCAGAGGCTACATTGCACCGGAGTGCAAAAGAGGGAGTGGCATTATACAAAGTAAAAGGCGAATGCATTTAGAGCTTAATTTCAGGGCGCGGTGGGCGGTTTTCCCTGGGTGATTTAGCGGGGCGTTTATACTGCCCTCTCACCGCCTCCTACTTCGTCTCCAGGGGCGCCTGCTGCACCGAGGAAGACACGCGAGGTATGCTTCTGTGTCACTTATCAAACGTTTAGCACCGCAATAAGCGGTTCCACCAACGTGCAGGCCGCTCGCTGGTTATGGCGAACGATATTGGATCCATTGCCGAGCGTGATTTTAAC
This sequence comes from Diprion similis, assembly GCF_021155765.1. Classification (NCBI taxonomy): domain Eukaryota; kingdom Metazoa; phylum Arthropoda; class Insecta; order Hymenoptera; family Diprionidae; genus Diprion; species Diprion similis. The sequence goes on from NC_060114.1 coordinate 20,145,656, forward strand.
GACCGATGAAGAGAAGGAGTCCATTAGCTTCGACCACGCGGCAAGAGTTCACCGCGTGAACGGTTAATAGGCTGAGAGTGGACGCGGTTGTGGGTGAGGGTTGGGCTCGCCGTTGAATTTCACACTTCGAGGCTCGACGAGGGGTGTATTAGATAAATGTTTGGGGGCTACACCTGGCCCGCGAAACTGAGAAGCTGCGGCGAGCTTTCAGCATTCCGTGGGTAGGGCGTTTCGCGAGAATGGTATTTGCTGCGGTGCCGTTGAAGAAGACTCCGAAAATCGGTGAACAACCGTGCCGCTGTGCCGGGGAAAATAGTTAATCCAATGCAAAGGCCGGTTTCAATTTGGCGCGAGGTGCTCTCCTGGGGCCGGAAGAGGTGTGCGTCGAAGAGGAGACTGCGGATCGCCGCTGTCCGTGGTTCTGGTACCGAGAAATACAGCCGTCGAGAATGTATCGCAGCCTCGGCGCGAAGGATGGTTCCCTGGGGACTCGGAGAGCCCCAAGAAATCACAATATGCAACCAGCACCACGTTTCTTAGCATGGACTGGAAGGCGAGGATGGAGTCCTGGAAGAGAGACTGCAAGCAATAAAGCCGCACTGTGCGTGACTTTGGCCCTTTTTTTGTCGCTACTTTTTTCAAACCGGGGCAATTCTGCGGGACGCGTGAGCCTCTCGCGAATGGAATAATTGCTCCAGACCTCGGATCCTCTGGGGGCACCTTATCCGAAGCCAAGAACTACCACTTACGTCTGGCTTAGTTTTGTTTACCTGGACGACCAGACGCCTCCGATGAAATTGGTAAAAGCTTCGGGGAGGTTAGCCGACTAAAGGATTCCCTAGGTTGTCGCTTGTAACTTAAGACAGTAAGTAAAACTTACTTAATTCCTTCTTGTTCGCGCACTCCCCACGATCTCGAGTCTTAAACTTAATCAAATCTCTTCCCCGGCTGATCCAATTACTCCGACTTTCTCGGATCCGTTAATTCTTCTTGTTGCGAAGTAAATTAAAAACACCTAGGGATACAGACATCCACTGTCCGTACTCTGAAATTCTCTTCTTCGATGCATGACCGAAGCAACAGCTGCTCACCATTCGTTTCATATGACTGACAGTTGCAGTATCCATCAGATTTTATTTACCGTGAAAAGTTCTCTCGTCTTAAAACTAAAATCCTTAGCTCTCTGTCAAGTTTTAGACGGAGAACAATGGTTGGCAGACTATGTAGCCCACTCCAACCCGCATCTTTGTCGACGAGCACCGAAGGTAGTCTGACTTTGAACAAAGTTACCTCGTTCCTCAGTTCCTCGTAACCTACATCCAGTTGAAGGTTCGTTTGTTCATTACAGTTACTCAAAGAAACGACTGGTCGCCTGGTTAATTGGAATTGCATTAATTCCTTTCTTAGACTCGGGATACTCGGTTAATAGGATTGCTTGTCAGAAAACGCTCGGAAGTTTCATAGAAGCTGTACGCCGCAAAATCGATAGAGAGGCAAGTAAATTCGCCGGGGTAAGTGAGTAGTCGGGTTTTCAGCTGTGGTTACCCTTCGGAATCAGTGCTAATCGCAGCTTGTTGTCCTTCACGCAACCGCGATTGTGGAACAACTGTCAAGGTCAGGAATCGACGCGTTACCTCTGGTGCTCAGAATTTGCTATCGCAAATTCGCGATTATCCGCCGGTGCAAATTCCGGTTCGTTTCATCCAGTGACGATGTACTCTTGCTCCGGAATAAAGTCTGACTCAAGTCGCGTCGTGCTTCAACGGAGCTCCTCCGCTACAATTTTCAATAACGCTCATATTTCCCTGACGGAATACACCGGCGGCGATGTGTGCGGCATAATGCTGAAAATAACTCTCCCATCCTCTTTACTCCGATATTTACTCCAATTCCTTCCATATCGCGTTCTCAAATGTATTTCACCCCGAAGCCTTAGCGTCACCCAGAAACACCAGACGGACAGCCAGCTACGAATACATTAAAGCCCCAAGGAGGAGCTTCGTGGTAAAAACTCCGTCACTTTAACGTCACTTCGTTCTTCTTCTTGAGTTATCAGTTATCGAGACCAATCTAGGCGAGACAACCGATGACCGCACCTTTGGGGTGCTACAGAGACGGGGAGTTTTCCTTACAACTTTGACGCAGCTCTGAGCTCCGCTACCAGGAATCGTTTATACACCTTCGGATGTGTGCGTAGCGCCAGTTTGCAGAGCGTTGAGTGACAGCCAAGCTAATGGACTGGCCGTGGTCGGTCGTTCCTACCCTCACTCACCAGCCTGGCGGCATTGTTGTCTTCGTATATCATCGTTCCGATGGCTGAGTGCATCCTGTTCGCACGTGTATGTGAATACCGTGTCTTCCTCACCGACACATAATCATCCCCAAAATCGATCTCGATTAATTCTTCTTACCGGCCACGCAAATGCTATCGGCTTCTGTTGAATATATTGTATCGTTAACCAGATTCCTTGTCACTGAGAGGTTTCGTTTTGTGACTAATTCACCTGTAGCCCTTGTCATATCGGGAAATCAAGGGTCGTAATCCTGTTCTTAGCAAACAATAGGTATCACAGTCGAATCTAGTATTGTCAAGTTGATTTCCGCGTTCCACCGCTGTCACTAAATTTTCGAAACGTGTGTCTATTTTTATGGTGCAAATCCGTTAATTGACTTGACCCAGCATCACTGATTGAAAGAAATGTAATTTCCTCAGAAATTTATCAACAGCCGCATTGTTGCCTGGAGAAATTGAGGGTCGCTATCATGTTCTCAGCGGACCTAACATTAACATCCTACGACTGCCATCAGAATTGACAAGTACCCAGCTTTTATTTTCACAGCACAAGTCCATTGACAAGTATTTTCAAGTGGTGGTAGCATCCCACCGCATCCACCAAAATCGACAAATGCCGACGGGATCTTAATCAGCCTACATCTGGAAGAGTGGCGTGACTTCCGGTTGGAGTTAGCTCGAACAGACTGTGGCCGAAACTGGCGCAGACCGAGGGTCGCGTCGCTGGGGCTTGCGAGACTCGAGGGAGGCGTGGAGAAGGGGCGTAGTTGGCGAGCTCTTGGAGTAGGTACGGAAGCGCGAGAGAGCCGGCTTGAGCGAGCCGACGAACGAGTGAGCGAGGTTGGTGCGGGCGCAATCATCGCCGGTATACGTTGCCTGTGCGCCTACATGTGGTGAAACGATGGGGAGCACACGCATACGCGAAAAAAGGAATAAAAAAGTAGAAAAGGAAAAAATTACACCCATGCGAGGCCTCCGCGCCGCGTCCAGAGAGGCGTGAATTTAACGAGAGCGTGGGCGGGTGGGGGCTAAGCATCAGCGAGGGTAACGCACTGTTCTCACCTCTGACAGACCCCGGGGGCCTTCTCCGCTCCGCTCAGTTCCCTGCTCCACATGCGCGCGTAAACCCTTGCAATCTGTGGTCCGCAACCACTGGCACTATAGGCTCATTCCAGAAATTCCAAAAGCCATGTGACCGGGATTAACAAATGATCGGTTTCACACCGGATCGATAAAGTCGGGTTTCGGGTCAGAGGGTGCCGGTGAACGGGGTAGGCGGGAGAAGAGGGTAACCACGGATAAATGAACAAACCCGCCGGGGTTGCGCGTTGAGAAAATAAGAGAGAGAGAGAGAGTGGGGCGGGGGGGGAGGGAGGGAGGGAGAATTGGTACACGAGGGAATGTGATGACAGACAGTGAAGGGACGGCACTTTATCCGCAACACGATTCTGCGCTTATCGGAGCCAGACCCCAACGCCACGTTGCTGACTGATCAAATTTGGATCTGATCTGATCTGATCTGTTCTGTTTTGTTCCATTCTTTTTCTCCCTCTTTGTTCTTTTTTATTATTATACCCTTCCTTCTATCTTAATCGCTAAGTACCTTAAAAGTTGTGTGTCGAATTTTGGATACGCAATTATTTCGTAAAAATCATGGACTGAAAGAATTAATTGAGTTATATTTTTCACTTTTTACAACTCAGGTTTTTTCTCATGCAAAGACGGAACCATCAGTTCTCTGTTATAACAGACTGTCAAAATTATCCAGACATCCACAACGATGAAAATTGATCTTGAGATGTAGTTTCAACTCAGCAAAGATATCAGAGGTACATCGGGAGGTACTCCCTCAACTTTATCGACCTTCGGTAATCCGATAATAATAAAACAGAACGTTAACTTGTCGGTTCGCCATCGCCCCAATCGATCAACGGTGCCAACGTGTTTCAGTGCAGTTTTATCTTTTCATTGAGATACGTTACAAACAGTAACAATCAAACTGTCACAATCTAACAAGCTATTCCTTGTTTTCTCGACACTGTAGAGAATTTTTGGCGAAAATTTGTTCGCTTGTTTGGGTTTCTGACTGTGGAAAAGAGCGTGCAGTACCAGTTAAGGGTGAATTTACTTTGACGAAGCGGATAAGCAGTTGTAAGGGAGAAGTCTGGAATGAGCGTTATGTAATTCGTTTAATTAAGAAGCTGCTAATTAATATTTGTTTTAATGAAAGAGCCTCGACTCGATTAAGTTTATGGATTCCATGAACTGCGAAACGGAATCCCTCTTCCTTGATGAAGTAGACCGAAGCGAATACGGAAGGCTTCCTTTTTCAAGTACCAAAAATGTCTCCATTCACACGGTCTCGACGATCTTTTCTCTCCGTCCCTAAACTCTTCTCAATATTTCGTCGCATCTAATTTTGACGCAAGCGAGTCGCGATGAGAAGCTTATGATTTTTCAATTATGCCGCAGACAATGCGCAGGATGAAAACTAATTACGCTCGTTACTCTAGACGCCTAAAATAGGCCTTCAGATCTCTGACGCAATAAGGAGCTTAGCGAACTCCTAACGTTGTGGTACTTTATTCGCTTAATTATGCAACTGCTTTTACAATCAGTGTAATCGGCAGGCGGAAGAAGCCTGAAAAAATTGGTTCGGGGTGAAATATGTCGAGAGTATAAAAGACGCATATGAAAACAAAGCAGACCATTCGTCCAGCTAATGATGTTCGCCACGAGGTCACCAGAACCATTTTCGTATCCCCGCAATTACCTGAAGTAACAGCAAATCCTTCATCGCTTAGTCCCTTTTTCATACCTCATTTTTTATTCCCCATTTTCAAGGTGCGGCCTAATTTTCAGCTGAAAGATATCCCTGGACCATATCTCTTGCCTTATATATATATACTGGAGGAAGAAAAATTCTCAACTCGGGATCGAGAAGGAGAGAGAGAGGGAGAGAGCCGGCTCGACGGTTTCGGACTTCTCAAGCCGCTCCCAACTGGCTCCAGTCAATTATAAGGGACTCACGAGTGACGAGAATGATTTATGATTTTTAAGCCCTGCAGCCCGGCTATCGGTCCTTGGCCGCAATTCCTCGGTGCTCCTTTGTCCCTGCGGGCTACCAGCGACCAAAATACATACCCCGACCAATTTTCAGAGTGCGCGATGCCGCGAGCATCATGCCAGCCCTTTTCGTTTATTTGCTATTTTCTCTCTCTCTCTCTCTCTCTCTCTCTATCTTCGTTTTATTTTTCCTTTCGATTTATACTTAATCACCCATTAGACACGCCCGTTTTCTTCCTGCTTATTAATACTTCGAAGCTTCGGGTTTCACCTGCGGCACGATTTCTTACCGGGAGTTTTCTGTGAAACTCACCGCTCGACCCCAGCACCTCGATTTTCAATATTACGTAGCGATACCGAGCTTTGTTTCTGCTGCCTATTTGCAGGCGTTGAACGCCAAGTTTCACAGAAAACTTTTGGTTCTGGTTCTGGTACCTACGTCTTGTTATAGAAGAAAGAAATACCGTACAAAAATAACTCTTGAATATTCGTCATTGAGCGGTCGTTAGGATGGAGGACACCTACAATGTTGGGGGATAAGTCTGACTGTACAATATTGCTTCGTAATCCATAAAAGTGTCTGGAGGCACGGGAAAGGTCTCGTTAAAAACTTAATACCTATAACCCACCTACCCTCGTTCCGGAAGGGGAGGCGCGACCAGCCGGGGAAAAAACATACCTCGACGATGGTGTAATTTATGTGAGAACGCGCCACCTGCCCTCTTATTCGCATCACTGTCACTCATTTCTTTATTCCCTTTTTTTCTTCATACTTTCTCGTTCTGGTTCTAGTGGTTTTTTTTTTCTTCTTTTCCTCTCTTTTCTATCGCTCACCAGGATGAGGTAATCGATTAGTCGTTTATTGCCATCGATTTCAGTCGACGCCCCCTCCCCCGCTCTCTCCCTCGTTCCTCGAATAGTTAAGGGGTCTACCTTATTCTCTTCAAAAGGGTTTTTTCAAGAAATTTTTTCAAAAAGGTTGAACTGTAAATGTTGATATAGACTTTGTTAGGCTTAATAAATACACTCTCAAATTACATGAAAATTTTTTCTTTTTATTGATTTTAATCACTTTTTATACACGAAAATCGTAGTTGGAAATCAGTCTGGAAAAAAGTATTTAGATGGAAATAGAAACTTGAGAATCGCCACCTTTAAATATTAATATAATAATAGGGCTCATATTTTAACAAGGTCTTTGTTTAGGGACAATCAGACGTTTTTTCAATGTTGTTTAAAAGAAAAAAAATATTCAAATTTTTTTAAACACTCTAGTGTACAGAAACCAAACACAAAGGAATGCTTCAAACTTGCAGATTACTGAAAGTTCCTCTATCAAAGTCTGACCTGCGTTTGCTGCAATAATGTGTAAGTACGGGATAAATTTTAGGGCGAAACTGCGCTGTGCTGGCGAGAATTTCATACCCGGATAAAGTTACGAACCCCGAGTCAATGTGACTTTGGCTTTCCAGGCTATTACTTCAAACTCCTCGACGTAAAGGTTATCGAAAACGTATCTTGACGCCCATCCGAGATGCGTGACGGCAGCCTCGTTGCACTTTCGACGTTGAAGGGTCGTAACGATCCGTGATCCGATACCGCTTCAACCCCCGCAGGATCTTCGTTTCTCTGTGAATGAACAAGAAATGCAGAATAGAAAATCGAAATTTCAGAAAAATGATTTTCAAACGATAGTTTTCGAATAAATTTCCGCTTACAGAAATTGCCGCTTACAGAAAATCTAGTACTTCTTACTCTTCTTTTTAATTACGGACACTCATCCGTAATATATTTTCATTCAACTATTGCGATAATTTAATGGTGGTGCAACAATAAATTAATGTTAGAAAAATTTAGTGATCTCAACAAACAGATTCATAGCATTAGGAACGAAAAAAATATAGAGAATATACAAAAAATTGTGACGTCTATCTAATTGTGCTGTATTTCAAAAAATACTTAAATCACTATTTTGACGATGCCTATTTCACTTGAATTTTCTATCAACTGTAACAAGTGAAATTCTCCTCAATGTAATACTGCAAAGATAATTTCGGTCATTGTGATACAAGTTATACCTATTCGGAGGGATTATAATAGCCATGGTCCATTATTCGGTAACTGCAGCAGCATTAATTTGTTCATTATAGGTTGGCCGTAGCGTTTCAGTGAAACGAAGCATTAAAACTAATTAATTACCGCCCCAGTAATTACAGTAATTACTGATTCTTCTCAGTTTATATAACGTGAATTCAATCGGGATTATTGGTCTCTTCTAAATTCGTAGCTTCGAGGATATATTATGGATGTACATGTATATACATATATAGTTTCGGGTGAAATTGAATAATCGAGGTGTTCGAATCGGCGCAGGATATTTCTGGAGGTAAATCCCGATCAGTTCGGAAGAAGAATAGCTGCGTCGTATTTCTTCTCTGACACATCGGCATTTTGGTCATATTAAATCAATACTTCAACACAAGGGAACAGAATCTACCGATATTACTGTAACATCGACGCTTTTTCTGCATTATTTTGCTTCAACAAGTGATTCAAATTTGCCACCAGAATCTGGCTACGTACTTTCTTTTATACCTAGTAACTTTTTTGCCTAGTTATTTTTTTTTTTTTAGAAGGGTGGGTGGGAGGAGGTTGTTGCCGCACTCCGATACCTTTTTTCTATCAAGATAGTCTTCCGATCTAGAAAAGGAAAGAAAGCAGTACTAGTGGTAGAATTTAATTGATATAAAGTTTAGCATACTGTCCTACGATTATTACTTGTCCTTGCTGCCTGAAAAAAAGGAAACTAAGACACTTTCTTTTATACCTAGTGACTTTTTTGTCTAGTTCTTTTTTCTTTTGTAGGTTAGGGGGAAAGGTTGTTGCCGCAGAAGGAAACTAACAGTTACAATCTTCATTCTGCTTCTTTATCCCCAGCATAAACTCACGAAATATTGTATAATATGATATTGTTAAAGCGATGATCGATTCGCCGACCGCGGCTTAGAATGAGCAGTGAAATGGCATTCAGCTTGACGTTGGGAAATTTCACCCCTCGAGCACGGGGTGCCTTTGAGAAGATGGAAAATCCGGCCCCCGCTGCCAGAGCGAGAAGATGTAGACGAATGTCCCGTTGAAATATGTAAGCGAACGGTTCGCTCTCTACTAATGCGTTCGCCCCACGAAAAACCTAACAAATTGATGCTATTAGGACGGCAAAAAGATCCTCTGGCATTGACAGCTTAGCTTAGAACCTTCCCTTCTCTTCGCCCCGGCAGCCATGCGATCTGGAAGCCCCGGCCGCGACACGTGACATTAGTCAAATTCCTCTGCCCCCGGAAAAGCGGCCGAATGACGCTGAGTCGCGGAGCGAAAATTTGCCACGATCAAATCGACGGATCGCGCTCTTAGAATTTGTAATTTATTCATTGAGTACAACAATCTGTGAAAATCTGAGGCTGTGTGCCGTCTGAAGAACTGGAAAGAGGGGAGAAAAGTCGAATCTGTTTAGGGACGTGTAAGGGTGACGTGATGACCGTAAACTGGTTGAAAAGTGGTATTTGAATGAAAAATGCCATGAAAAATCATTTTTAAATAAATTACATGTATTTTTTTTTTTTTTTTTCAATTCAATGTTCAACAAAGTTACAGCAGTTTGACGTTGAGGGTTGATATTTTTCTAAGTGTCGGAATTTTTTGGTTTCCATTGATGGGAGGAATTTCGGGGGTTGGAATTATGATGCCCGGTATTTTTACGGTGGAGATGGTAGAGTGCCGGGAAGTCACGTACGAACCGTACTAAAGAAATTTGGAAAAAGTGAATTTACGACCAGCCATGTGGTTGCCAAATGTTTCATGCGACAGCGAAGAATTAAGTTGAGGAAAAAATGCTTACGACGGGTTAGTTTAGGTTTATAGGCTGTCTTATTATAGATGTGAAATAACATTTTTTCCGCTAAACCATTGATCATATTAATTATATAAATCTACATCCTAGTTGAGGTAAGCGCCGAGCATTACATTGCATGTCTATAGCATTGAAATATTGATTCTACTGTGAGACTTGAACTCATTGTTGCGGCACTTTGAGGCCGAATGGAATCTAATTTCAAAATTTGTAGGCTGAAGTATATGAAAACTAAAACGCAGATACAGAGAAGGTATAATTCACCAAATATGGCGAAAGGAGTGTTTGTTGGATTGAAAGATATGATATTTGATTCATCAAAAAATTCTTAGTCTAATAATTTTTGCTACCAATTAAAAGCACACTCGTTTGAACTGCCGAAAAAAAAATTTCCGCCATATTTGATGACTGTATTTGTTGAATTGTAAAGATTTTTTTTTGTGTGTAGAAAAGTAACAGGCGTGAAAGAAATTGAATGACCAAGTATTTAAGGGTAAGAATATCGAATTTTCAAATCCGAAAATTTCATTCGTGACCTTATAAATGCAGCAAGTAAAAGTATATGCAGCAGTAAAAATTTAAAAAAGTCAAAATTCTGTATTCTGAGTTTGTATACCTTTTGATTTTCCCTAATTTGTTTTGGCCGTTTGATGATATTACAACTTTATACGTTTCGAAATTCTATGGAATAGATATTTTCGCTTTTAAGACCCGAACGATTGTAGCCCTCCTATTACGTGGCCACCAAACTTTTCAACCCCCGCCCTGGAAAGCTGCATTTCGTCGATTACTCACTTACCCTTGAATACAACCACGTCATTTCTTATGCGAACGAAAACTAGGATCCGCGAAGGTTCGAGAAGCCGATCGTTTCGGTTCCAGGCGATCGTCAGCAGCTGATAATAGTCATTAGAGAAACTTTGGCCATTTGTCAGAGTGGAGGGGTGTGTTTTCAGGTGCAGCTAGGCTGGTTGACGACGGCGACCATTGAAGGCCAGAATCGGCGCTCCGCGGGGCGGGTCTCGAATAAATTGAATAACAAAGATCGCTCCATTGAAAGGGATAATTGCTGGTCGCTGGCCGTGTGCTTGCTCAAATCTTACCCCCGCCATGCCATAACAATCGGTGAAAATTATCCCTCTTTGTCACGCCGCGGTGCTTTTTGACCGCTTTCTGACACGCCGCGAAATCGAATCAATATGGCGTCAATATCATTCAAAATGATTTCATAATTTCCGAAATCACACCGAAACCAGTAATGTTAAAATAAAATTTTTCATTAGTACCTAATCATTGGTAGTCGTGAGCAATCGTGTGATATTACAGAAATCGATTTTTAATTTTAAGAAATCATATGATATCTCAGAAATCGTGAAAAACCACCCTGTTGAATTAAAATTATTTTTCGCGTAATATCTCTCAATCACTCTATAAAAAAAAACTAAGTAGTCGTGAAATACTGTATCATGTCATGTCGTCATTTTTTTTATCAGTGAAAGACCCCTCGATCCGGTAAACTTCGAGGCTGAAATCAATGCAAGCACGCGGAAGAAACGCCTGCGGTGGGAAAAAACGGCCGGGCTCCTGCGGCAAAAAGACGCCCGTTCAAATTCCGCGCCATTAATCTGCGCCGCGGAAGAAGCGCACAGCGCACGCAGGCGACCGCCATTCCCAGTCGGTGAATTAATTCTGCTACATCAATTAGCTTTTGTTTCAGAGTGACTTCCGCCGTCGTAACCGCTCGGCGAAACTCGGCCCAAGGCTACGCCTGCAACCAGGGTGCGGGAACAAGTGGGTACGGGACATGCGAGCGGCAGGAAGTCGGGTGAACTTGCACCCAGGCACGCGAGCCTATTTCATCTGGCAAGCTAGGCCTGTTCGGAATGCCGGGAAATACCTTTCGAACCGTTCGTGCCGGGAAATTGTCGATTTTCGCAACATTCGGTGACGTTGTTCGGCTCAATCGAGGGAAACAGTATACTGTGTAACAAAGATGGAGCCTCGATGTTTTCGGGCCGAGCGTAAGTTTGCGATATGAGTAGTAGGCGAGCCGAAGACGAGTATTGAAAATGCGCGAGACGAAAAGACCGTTGCCTCCTTGCTGCACACGATTCTTTATATAACAACAGTATGTCACGAGTTTCTTTATGTGGCACGGTATTGAGGGTAGAGTCGCGTAATGTCAGATTTGTTCGCGACAGCGCATGCGCCAAGTACAGAAAAGACCACTTTCAGCACTTCTAGGAATTAAAAGCGGTCTTTTCAGAACTCGGCACATGTGCATGACTCACTCGACCGTCGTAGAAACGGGCACTTTAACGCGTAAAACATGCTCGCGTTATATAAAAATTATTTAATGTAAGAAGAAATATTGTTTTTGAAATCCCTCCATTGAATTTGCAGCAAACATGTGGTCAAAGTGAACAAAGTTTTGTTCGTTTTCGCAAGAAAAAAAAAACAGCTTTGTTTCGCTTGAAAAAAAGGTTTTTCTAAGGTACTTGTTTAATTTAAAAAAACATTTTTGATTTATTTATGGTACGTAAACAAGAGTGAACAAAATACTATTTCAAATTGAATAATGATTATTTTCGATGTACAACGGTGCAAAAATTTATTCAATTAAAATGATATACCAACTGTTTTGAGCTTATCGTACGGAAAGTGTTGAAAAATATCAGATCTTCAGTAAAATTAGTGCAAAATTGATCCATCACCCACCATCTTCAACTTTTGAGAGGAGACTTTGGGGAAATTTAAAAAATCATTACTAGAAGTTGTTTAAAAAAATTCTACAACCAATTTTTAGGTGATGGTAGTGTAGACTTCAAACAAAATTTCAACCTCCTGCGATAGAAGTATATGCGCAAGGAATTTTTTGCAGCGGTAGGCAGAATCTTCTTCAAAAGGTACCTTGCGTATACATTTTCATTGTAGAAGGTTGAAACTTTTTTTCAATGCATATCACACCATAACCTGAAAATTAAAAGAAAGATTTTTTTCATTCGACTTTTTTTAATCGCGTAAGAATGAAAACACCGATTTTTGTGTAAAATTTCACCGAAACACCCCTTAAAGGTTAAAAAATGGATAGAAAACTAGTATCTTCAAGCCGTATTCAGATCGTCGAATATTTGCGATTCTTCCCGTATCTATAGAAACCACCAAAGTCGACCTAAAAACCAGACGTGAAATCCTGACCAGCCCCCTAAACCACAATTCGTCTCTCTTTCAGAAACGTAGTCGGATCAACCCTTGAAACCGCTTTAGGTTGTCGGCCACTTACTTCCGGCGTAGATTCCGGATAACCCAATCTTATCCCTGGGAATCAAAACCTGGAATAGAAGGGCTCCCATGATCCCTTGGTGACAATGATTTCGCATGCTGAATCCGGGCGTTCGACTCGATTCGATAAGCAACAATCGATTAGCCGCACGCACTCTATTTCTTCTCTTTCTCTCTCTTTCTTTCTTCCTCTGCCTTCCCTTCTCTCTTGCTCTCCTCATGTTTGGCTCCGCTACAGTCGATTATGGAATCAATTATCGCGCCAGGTCCGCCTCTTCGTTCCTTTCCATCATTCTATTCATCCTCGGTTCTTGGCACTTCATCCCTCTTCTTCTCTCCTTCTTTTATTCTTTCTTTCTTTCTTTCAGCGTTAATTTCCGTGACCGGAATTTATTCAATCGCTAGGTAGGTGGGTATTTATCGCGGAGAACCGGGAGCCGCGGTTCTTCCAACTTCTGCAGAAAGTAAAAGAGAACCAAGAGTTTAAACTCTACCGCCTTCCCTGGCCGATTCTTTTCACCTTGCTGAGTTCAGTTATTCAATCCGAAATACTGCATTTCTGCATCCGAATTTTTAGAGAATCATACAGAAAAATACGATCTATATAATTAAAAAACAAGAGCAAAATACTGAGAGAAAATGTAGATTGGAAAAAACGAATATGTTTCTTCACGGCTGCTAAAATTTAATGCGCATGCGCTACAATCCGATAGCAGCCGTTTGCCAGTGTAGCCAACCGCCGTAAACGTAACCTCAAAAATTTTGACAGTTGTTGCTAGCAGTTGCACTGTTTACCCGGGCAACTAACTCTTTCTAACCTCAAGAATTTTGCCTTTTTTTAATTCAACACAACTGCCACCGACAGCCGTCAAAACTTTTGAGGTTACGTACATCGCGGTTAACTATCGTTTAAATTCATGACGGTTGGTCAACCTGGCAAACAGCCATTGACAGATGTTGCAGTAGTAAGGAATTTACGTTGAATACATGTATTTAGATTGTCCTCCTGATCCAGGAAAATAAAATGTCTTTAAGAATAATCCACCACTCTGGAAGGAACGTTACGTCAAACCAATAAGTCGTTATTCATTACAATGCAAACATGCAATTTCTGCTTTCTGGTCCTTAATCGTAATCATTAATTCTTGGAAACTTGGACGGTATAAATTACTGAGGATGACATCGAATCGGCGATCGAATACTTTCGAGGATTTTCTTCCGCTCAAAGATCCCGCCCCGAGGTAGAAATTTTATTCTTTTTTCAAAAAACCCATCCGCCATCAATCTCGCATGCAGATTACACGCAGAGACAGCTGCGTATGAATACGCACGAATTGCCGGATTACTTATCCCGATGCGAGGATACTGCACGGATCCTTTCCACCCGCTCGCGGCGAGGATTGCTGGAAGGAATGGATTAGATTTGTCTGAATTTCGGGAATAAGGATGAAGCGCCCGCACTGCGACGAATCCGTGCGGAAGGAAATGATCTGTTCAGCAAACCGACGACGAGAGACGACGAGGCTGACACCTCGAGGAGTTCCTCCACCGTGATATGTGCCCAACTGCAGAAACGGCATGTCCAACCCCTTACATCGTCATCCACGTAACGCGAGCCGGTTCAAATTTCGCGCCCAACTTCGTGTCAGTCAGTCTCTTATACACTTGAATGTGTATGCACGCTGTACAACGGGTGGTCCGAAAGTAACCTCACATTTTTTAATGACATTCTTTTCCATCGCGTGTCTTGATTTTGGATCATTTGATGCATCGACACTTTTCCAGTTCGTCATTTTATCTTATTCAACATTTATCCAGCGACGATTCTACGAAAATTCACAAATTGTTACTTTTTACACAAATGTCGCATGTATTTGATCGGAGGTTTATACGAGTCGCAGGAATATGGAAAAATTTTGACGTAAGAAAATTACCTTTATGAAAGTTGTCCCAGAAAAGTATAATTAATTTGATTATTTTAACATTCTTTGACTTACTGACGGATGCAAATAATACGAATCGAACGAAATTGTAAAGAGTTTGAGATATTCGACTAATTCAAGTCTGCTAACGATTCGAATTTTTCGAATCTTTTGACCCGAGCTTGGATAATTCGAATCATTTGTTCGAAACCTCAATTCTTCGATTCTTATTTACCAAACATTCATTGTACTAAATACAACTTTTGAAAGAGGAAAAAAATGGTGTATTCAAAATTTGATCCAAACAATTCCAATAATTCGAATAAAGAATAAAAATCATTAAACTCTAATTTTTCAGTCTCTATAATACGTCCAGCTCACAAATTTCCGACGAACGTTGTATAAAATTCGAGTCTCAGGCGGGAAATTTGAGAATATTTTTACGCAGAAAGATTTCATTTGAATACGAACCTATTGAATAATTTATTCGGTGTAAGGGTGAAAATTTTATTCAATTCGATCGAAATCCATTTCGAACCCAATAAATTTTTCATTCGAGCAAGGAAATTTTCCATCAGCTCAAGATTCGAATGAATTTTTTTCCCGCTGTTCAACAAAATGGCGCTCGATACTGACGCGGGAATTTCGAAACACCGGGTACGTGGCTGCGGAGGCCGATCTTCTTTTATTTCCAAACACGAACGGGAGGGTGACGCGCGCCACGGCAATACCAATAATTTCAACACACAGACACACTCAAGTCGACCGTCGCTCAGTGGGTACATGAATACGTAACAAAGCCCAGTACAGCCGAGCCGACCTGGCCTATGTCGCCATCTACCGAGTGAAACTGGAACCCGGCTGGGCAAAATAGTTTTGTCCAGGAATTGAATCGTGAATAGAAAAAAGAAACTTTTTCTTTAGAGTCTCTCTAGCGCAGAGAAAGAGGTGATAATTAGGTCGACGGTTTTCTGTTCCTGCAAAAAGATGATTGCGAGGGTGTTTTACAAGCGATTGACTTGACCGATTTTGTAATATATAGATTACGGTGGCCGTTAAAAAAATAGTTGATGCTCGAACTTGAAAAAACTTGAGTTCACTTTGGAAAAAAAAGATCCTCAAAGTTTCAATGCTCTATCTGACTATTAAGGAGTGCCGGCAGATTTTTAATATAACCTTTTTTTTCAATTTTTAATCGTTTTTCTTATAAAATAAGATTTCATTTTTTCTCGGACCCCAATTTTTTGGAACTATATAACGATTCGATAAAAAAAAATTTCAACAGTGAATAAATAAATCTAGGATCAAAAATCTTTTTACTCAAACACTTTCAATTTTTCATGATGGAATAAACAACATGGCGTATAAAAAAACATAGCCTAGAAATCGGTAAATAAATTTTTTTAAGAAAGCCTAGAATAAAAATTTAAAAAATCAAATTAGTAGAAAAAAATAAATTGAATGAAGAAAAAAAAGATCATTTTAAAAATCTGCCAGCTCCCCTTAATAATTACGTAGAGCATCGAAACTTTGAGGATCTTTTTTTTTTCAAGGTAAACTCAAGATTTTTCAAGTTGGGGAATCAACTTTTTATTTTAAAGGCTACCCTAGTAAAGATAAACTTTTTTAGATTCAGTAGTTTTAAATCTACTAGATTGTCAGCAATTTATTTATAATCAAAAAAAAAAAGAGAGAAAATAATGTGACCTAATTATATTTAGCTCCTCTGCTCGATTTAAAAATGAAATTTTTTTCACCCCAAGACCCAGTTCGAGCACCGCTTACGAACGCTGAACGGTATTACGAGACGGTTAGATGACACGGCGTGATTTATTATTCAATTTTATACCCCCCATAAATGACGGGAATAAATGAGGAGGACTTTGAACGTCCCGTCAGATTTCCGATATTCTAATCCCTCGACCGCGGGCTTCTCGTCGCTGCTTGTAGCGTGGTTTTCAAACGTTAGCTAAGGAAAGGGGCTAATTACCCTTCCTCGCAGCAGGATAATTGCAACAATTAGTAAAGCTATAAGAGCCGTAATGGTATCGAGGTTGATTCTTATTACGTATGCCGTAACGGATCACTAAGGCAAAGCGTGTTCCTTCTCTTTCAATTTCCTTTTACCCTCCTCAGTTCTTTCTCTCTCTCTCTCTCTCTCTCTTTAAGAACTTTCTGTACTTCTCTGTGCTTGTCCAATATTGCTATGGACATATCTATTATCTCTCTCTTTCTCGCGTTGTTCTTTCGTTTATCTGCAGCTTCCCATTTTCCTAAGTCTAATTGGCTAATTTTGCATCTCCACATTTATACCTGCACACTGCAGTGTTTCTGACGCGAAATTACGGGTGATCCAGATTATATATTTACTCGATATCGTCGCCACAGTCGCGGCAAAACTATCGTCTCACTCAACGATATAAATTGGACAATACTTTCGCAGTCTTCAGCTATAACTGAATTCAACGTTCACGCAGCTTACAATCACTTCGTATTCACGTACAGGAAAACACTGCTTAGGACTACACTATCCGTTTGTACGTACAAAATCGTCCTTTTTTCTCTCTACCCCTGTATCTTTCCGTAATGTGGCGTTTTTTTTCCAACTTTGAGGGAGAGAATCAGTCAAACTCATTTTCATAGAAAAAAAAAAAAAAAAAAAAAAAGGAAAACACATACAACATATTCGCATCTTCTGCTTAAATTTGATCAAACACTCGATCTCATCGTTGACGGCGCTTCCGGAAACCGAATTCGGTGAAGTTTAAGGCTCGATTATTGTTTTGTAATTTCACACCGCATGCAGCGTGTGGCAGTCATTGAACGAACGGTACTGACCGAGTCGGCAACGAACGGTATCCTTTTACGACGTTAATTACAGGTATCTCGACGCACTTTAACAACTCCTTCTCGATGCCTCTCAGCTTTGCGTAGATCCACGTACCGCAGCATCCACTTAATCACGTATCAGCTGCTACGCCGCGTCTCTATACCATATGTATATATGTATATGGTGTTATTACACATGTATATATGGGGCATTCCAAGTGAAATTGAGGAGTGATTCTCCTCTCATGTCATCAAATCTTTGCATAACTTTTTTGTCGCATTGATTTCACTTCAAAAGAAGCCTGATTTTTTTTTTTAAGTATTTTATCGCCACACCTTCAAGTGGCGCAACGATGGTTTCTGTGTACAAAAGGGTTAACTAAAAAAACACCATTTTTAAAATTCTGCTATTTTTCCCACAGATTCTTCTCACTTTGAAAAGCACTGGATTTTTATTTTTTTTTTTATTTTTTTGAAACAATTCGAATTTCCAACAATTTTTCAAAACCATTCTTAATTGTCAGATTTTCAAATTGTGTCGATCATTAAGATGGTTTTGACAAATTGTTCAAACCAGTAATACATATGCAGAGTGAATTCCTAACGACTGCATGAGTCCGTAGTCTGCTAAAATGTAATGCAATCCGAGAACAGAGAACAAGAATTTTGACATTCGTGAATTGAGCACAACTGCCATTGATCATCGGGCTTATTTATTAAAAACAGAAACAAAAGAAGATTAAAATTAAATTAAGCAACTATCTTTGTATAGTGCTATGGCCGTTGAATGGCGTAACTTGTTTACAGGTTATCTATGCTTTAAAACTGATACGTTTTATGTACTGACACCGGAAGCGCCGCAGACTGCAAGCGGAAATAGTCGATAGTGAGATGCATCCGAAAGCCGGATGATACGTAGAATCTTGATTACAAGTGTAATTTTTTTTGTTTCGAGAACTCGGCTGGTTTTGATGAACATTTCTCATGCATCGAAGTTGATAAAAAGATTGTCGAGTTCCATGGCCGAACTTTGAAACGTCTTCTTTTCGAAGCGACACGACGTATTAATTTCCGCTCCTGTCAAGGGTGCTGCAGCGTTCTAAACGTATTGATTTTTGTACAGACACCACTTTCTTGTAACTTATGTACACGTACATTTCTGTATGTGTGTATTTACTGCTCAGTGAAACGTCACACGGCGAGACGCGTGGATGCGTGTTGAACTCGTCTTATTTTTAGTCCGATGGGAAATACCGAGATTATCCGATGAAATTCCAAGGAAGTATTGTGCGCTGTGGATTCTATATCTTTCCAGGATTCTGGGCTTCCTTCGAAGGGTCCGAATCACAAAAAGCTCGTAGGTACATTATATCCACATCATCCGCGTTACACATTGTATCGCTGTCTAAGGGTTTCAAAAAGTTGCTCGACTTTATCGAGAACAGAATAATAAATATAAAAATGGAGAATTCTGACGGCACCACTGTAGAAATAAGCAGGCTTCAGCTGACCGTGAGCCGGTCCTCAAACTTGCCGTTTTGACACTGCAGGTTCCAAGTTCACGGATCTAAAAAATGTTAATATCCAATTCAAATTTCGAATTACAAATTTAGATTCGCGATTGACGATTCAAAAGCCCTTGGATGCCATGTTACAGGAAAATATTGTGATTTTTTTATTTTGAAACACCATAATGGATCCACCATCATAAATTTTGGAATTTTGATCTTGGATTTGTTATCGGTGACCCAAAAAACCTCCGACTCTTAATTTTCATCAAAATCTGAATAATTTTAAATTTTTTTCACTATATTGGATTCGCCATTTTAGATTTCACAATCTAACTTCCGATTCGTGATAAGTGACCCAAGAACCCTCACGGTACCACTTTTCATTCAAATCCGTTCATCCATTCTCAACATGTAATTATTATTTTTTTTCTACTTTTTGGAATTTTGTTATTTAAATAATTCAAAAAGCACTTGACCGATCGAAGCCAAAATCTAATGAGTTCTGAGTTTAGAAAAGCCGCGTCGGTTGAGACCAAAATCATTGAAATCCAGCCATTCGTTCTTGAAATATTTTAGGAAAAAAAATTGAGTTGGAGGTGATTCTCTAGATCTTGATACATCGAGATGTAGTGAAAAATTAACATTTCATTTTCGGGGTGATTACAGTAACTTCCTTTTTTTTCAAAAATGCAGAAACAGGAATTTAAAAATGCGGTGTGGACTTCCATGGAATATTTTTTGGTGTCAATCCAAACGCCGTTTCATGTCAATATTGGGATTGTCACTTTGCAGTGCGCCATCTGGTGGGGAAAAAATCAAACTAATGCAACCAGGCTGACAACTGACCATTGGCTGTGTTTTTTCTCGTCTGGATAATAGAACAGGTATAATTATTGACGACGATTCGTCAATTTATATGACACGAGTAATTTGAAACCCCAAGAATAACGTTTGCCTCCATTAAAGTTAGAAACATAGGTTATGTGGTGATAAAATGGTGTCGACAATCAGGCTTTGTCGTCGTCATAAGGACATTTTCCAATAAAACTACTCTCCTCAATCTGACGCTATCTGACGTTCAAGTTCTAAATCGACCACAAAAATCGTTCCATGGTAGTCCACACCGGCCACTTTTAGTCTATTTTAACGTCAATTTTCTTAACAGGAATAACGGGAGGCGAGTTGCAGGTGAAATAAGGAATATCCCAGCTGCCCGGTCGTGGATCGGCGAATAAGGAAGAAGCGAAACAGAGAGAAAGTAGGAGGGGATTAGATTATATCATCGTATTCGGTGGATGTATAAAGAGCTGGCACATGAATGAAAACGAATTCTTATCGCGTTGGGGAAACGTCACGTGTCTTATTCCCATCTGTGATCCTCACGTTTCCACGCACCCGTCGCTCCTTCTTCCCTTACTTTTGCCCCACATTTAGGCACCCCTACAGGTATTTGTATACCTGTTCACGTGTGTGTATAAAGAGGAGATAAGCTTGACGCGAAAAGGAAATTCCTTCCCTCTCATGCGTCGATCCGAGAAAGCATTAAGCGTTGTATACCAGAGACAGAATTTTCGACCACGTTTCAACCTCAAGAAAAATTCGGGTTTTTCTGGACTCGTGTGTGCGAGGCCTTCTTGGAAATGGAAATCCGGATTAGGAAAGACTGCGTTTGAACCTCAGAAATGCGCAAAAATCCTGATTCCGATTTTTAAGGTTATAGTGAGAACCAAAATTGGGATTGATTTGACACTCGGAAGCCTCGGTTGCAATATTTCTGGCTTGGACGTCAGTTGATACTTGAAGTTTTCTTCTCTTGAGTTCTGAAGATCCCAGGGTCTTTACGAAAAGTTCCGAAACCGCCAAATTCCGAATTTTGCGGCGGTGATAATTAAATTTAAGAAATCAAGCTTTGACAAAACTTCGAAGTTTCGAATCGTCCGAAATCCGACCTCAAAATTCCGAAAGGGCAAAATGCCGAAAGAGTATAGCTCCGACGATTCAAAGTTCCGAAAGTGCGAAAATCAAAAAGTTTGAAAACCTGAAACATCGAAATTTGGACTGATCGAACATTTTCAGCTCCGTGAATAATTTCTGGCTCGGTAAAATTTCTTCACTTTGATCTTTCTTTGTTTTGGATTTTCGATATTTTTACGTTCGGAATCCAGATCATTTTGACTTTCGGTTTTTCTCATTTTTAACACCCACTCGTCGAGCAAATATCTCTGTGTGAGTATCTTTCAATTTTTGGAATTTTACTCGACCGAAACTTTATTTTTCGGAACTTTGAGCCGTCGGCTTTCCGACCATCCAAAACTTTGTTGGTTCTCAAAAGTTTGTTGTCTTCACTTCAAGTTTCGCCACCCAATAATTCAGAATTACGCGCTTTCGAAACTTTTCAAATTCGAAACTTCAACCCTGCTCCTAAGATTCCACAAGTTGACAAGATTTTCAAGTTTCTATCTGACAACGAGAGGCTCGCATTTAGCTGCACGCTGCACTCAAGACACGTATGCAAATCAGCGCAGTAAGAAGGTGCCTGACCGGCCTTCGGGTTCGAAAAGCGCGGAGGGAGGCGGGAAAAAAGGAAACTTTTACGCGAGAAATAGGGAGAAAAGAATGGAAAAAAATGGTTGCCCTGGCCAAATCCTGTTCTCCGACAGCGAGCAGCACGTGTTCGGTCACCCACGCGCGTTCATTACCGACAATTACAATCGCAATAAATACCATATTCATGCCCGGCTCGCCCCCGCTTCTACGGAACCGATCGTGAAACACGTGTCGACCGTGTTTTACGCCTCACAAATGTGTTGCTCCCGGTTTGCAGAGGGCAATTCACCGATGCTCACGTGACATTTTTCACTTTTCGATCAAAACAAACAAAGGTTGTGACCTACTTCATCACGCGGTTGTCTGGACAATTTTTTTCCCCTGAAACCTCTTTTTTGATACGGTTAATCAGCCCGTTTTATTAATTGATCGATCGAAAGCACAATTAATTTGAGTTTACCATAAATAATGTATTTATGTATTTATTGAACATACTTATATTCTATTTTATGAGCTTCACGCTTATGAAGGTCAGAAAATATCTACGTAACCGTTTATTTCTTTTTTTTATCTTCTCATTTGCCACAAAAACTTCGTGTAAATAAAAATCCCAAAAACGAAATTGCAACGTGGGATGCTTTGTTTTAGTATGGTCTTAGACGATATTCCGTTGTGAACATAAATAATTGTTAGAGAAGTGCGATTTTTATTTCTTGCAAAAACTTCTCTCCTGCAATTGTTTTTTTTCCTTTTTTTTTAAGTTTTTTCAATATCTACTAGTTTTTAGAGATTTAAGTGTTATGTAGCAGTTCAAATTTTCTAACTTTGAGCAAAACAATCCTCATAACTTTGACGCAAAATTTGTTGTACAAATTGAAGCTTGAAATTTTTCGGAAAGATTCACCTCTGCTTATTTCAGCCCATTGATTGAATTCATTTTGAAAGTCTATCCGGGGTTCGAAAACGGTGCAAAGAAAACATAACCCCAAGTTTTTCGAATTCTGTTTCTAGTTTTTATGGGGCTTGACCCATTCTGTGAAATATATTTCAACTCAATATTTTTGCCAGAATTTCGACAATATGTGAATTTTGGTGTCACTGATCACGAATCTGAATTCAGAATTTGATGATTTCTAAATTCAAGATGGCGGATCCAACATGGTGGATGTAAAGTCGAAAAAACTCAAGAAACTCGATGATTTTGGGCGGAACTTGTCACTCCGAAGTGTCTTCGTTTTACACGAAGTAACAAAGATCATTAGACGTTGTAAATAAACTCTTACAAAGCTAGAAAATGGAAGTGCTTTAGGTGGGAAGCTGAGCACCCGACTGTGACTGAAAGTGTTAAATCGTAGAGATGGAAATAATAAGTGCACGAGCTTTATGGATGGTGAAAAGGATGAATTCGAAGGGGAAGAAGAATTAATGGCGATTTTGACGGAGTTGACGTGTGCATAAACCATATGATGAGAGGAACGCGGATCGGAGTGATGAGACGATGATTACAGGATGGATCATACGACGAAACGAGTCGCGAGAAAGAAAGACACAACTGGTTATGTATATGAACGGTGATGCGTGTAACACGTGTCGCGCATTAACAGGTTGTCCCATTAAACGATTTGGCGCCTCAACACGTATAACGTACAGTCAGTCTCCCCCCCCCCCCCCCTTTTGCTCGCTCTCTCTCTCTCTCGGCTGTGTGTCTCCGGCGAGATCGAGCGTCGAATGCTGGAGGCCTCGAAGTCTGGGGCACCTATCGCACCAGGATTTGAATAAAGTTGAGAAAATAAAAGATCGGGGGCTTTTTCATTTATAATTGAATGCCTGTCAGCATCGCGCGATAAAATAGCCCCGGACACTCGTCACGTTATAATACAACAAGTGTTAGATAACCCCTGTCAGACACACTGCTCCGATCATCTCGCTCCCTCCACCAAACTCGGGACCCGATTCCCCCATATCCAAAAACACATCTACCAAACGACCGAGGTAAGAAGAATTTTGATGGGACCTGTTCGTACTAGTTAACTCTGATTAATTGGCCCTGCCGAAAAATAAATACCCGTAACCTGTTGTTCGATTTGGGACTATATCGTCAACTTCCACTCATCGAAAATTTTTATGATTAATGCCAACCCCTTCATTTTTGGCTCAGTAGTTTAAGAAACAGAATCTTGTTTTCTTGGAAATTTAACACAGATTTATTAGTTCGAGCTGAAGAAAAAAAATCTGGGAATGTTTATAACTGTTTTCATTTCTTGTCACATCTAAGAAACATGATTCTGAGTTGAAAAAGAAAAGATAATTAATCAATCATGTGGCTGTATGACCACAAACTGTAGCATACTTGACTTTTATTTTTGGACACAGTCACTCTTTTTATATATTCTTCTTACTCGCTAGAACAATAATTCAACAGAAAATTTACGGTTATATTGAACAATTGGATTGACCTTGCAACCATACATCAAAAAAAAAAAAAAATATATATTATGAAAAACTGCAATAATCACACTACAAATAGTGACTGATCGTATCACATGTTATTTTTTTGTATCATTGTATCAGTATTTAAACGTCATTATATAAATACTTCCATTCAACTGCAAGAATAACTTCTATTAACTATGTACATCAAGCTAAAATTTCACTCGATCCGGAATCCTTCAAACAATATTCTTTTTTTCATTTTGGTTTTTCATCTTTTATCACTCCTGCATAGTTTGTTTCTCAAAATTTCGTAGGAAGTGCTCGCCCACCTGGACGAACCTACCTTATATTTACCTGGTTACACAGACTGTGTACTATACAGTGGGAGGAGATGTTTATTTAGAGACTGAATCCCCCCCCCCCCCTGCGTCGCCCCGCCGTTCAACCTCTTTTTCTTTTTCTCGCATTTCTCTTTACATTTACTTTTTCTCCGTTGTTCATTTCCTCCCGCGAGTTGTTGTTGTTGTCTTTTTTTTTTCTCTCTTCGTATTTTGTCTCTCGTTTCTTATTTCTTTCCCCGGTATCCTTGATCGTCTTACATTAGCGTCGTCGCGACGACGCGGATTCTCTGAACGCGTTCACGGACGCAAGGCGACCCTGTCGCCGAGGCTCGACTATCGCGGGCTATCTTTAAGCCCGAGTACCAAAACGTGTTCCAGTGTCGTATAAAGGGCACACCAGCGCGAGTCAGCCGCTGGTAGATATGATAAAAAATAACGAATGTTATTGCTAACTGCTAACGAGTTGAACCAGCGCGCGCGACCGCGTACAGCTATCGCGATCTGCCGTTGTCAAGGAAAAATAAAGATACAAGGGAAACAAATAATAACAACTGTGTGTTATAATTATATTACAATCGTAATAAGAACGCTCAGGATAACGATAATTGACCATACACGAAGCAAGAAAGTATCCCACCTATAACCTTTCTCTGTGATTTCATTTTGAAAATTCTTTTTCTCTTTTTCTGCACGAGCAGGTATGATATAGCCGTTCTGGACTTAGTTACAGTTTTCACCACGAGGTGGCGTGACAAAGAAATAGTTTTCGGAAGGTGAAAATAAAGTTTTCTAAAAACGAAAAGTAGTTTTCGAAAGTAAAATTCACGTTCAATTAACAAGTAAGAAAAGTTTTCCGAAAACTTTTATTCCATTTTAGAAAAATAATTTTTTTTTTTTTTCATCTTCTGAAAACTTTTTGTCGCACCAACTGGTGACGGAAATTGGAACTAAATCCAGAAACGCTTTATTATATCTACTTGCATGAAATAAGCAATAAATTTTGTTTTTATGACTGAAGAAATTACACGGAGACGATTGAAGTTATGCTTTTTCTCTTTTGTTCGTGCGTCACCGAGTCCCGCGCAGAATGGAAACTGAGGACTGTTAATTTCCTGCAGAATGCGGGTGGGGTCGTCAAGCTTCAACCTGGAAATGATGGCAAACACGTCGATCCTTCAGTCATGTATCGATATTTACCAAGCGTAAAGCCTCTAATGTAACTTGCGGGATGAAAGCAATCATCGACCGTCACCCTCCGCACTTGAGTCAGAAACGTTAATTGATACGGGAACCAATATTATTTCTAGAGTAATGCGAGGCTAATAGATGTCGAGAATACTGAGGTCTGCTTCACGTGTATGACACGCTGTGTGCCTTAAGAGTTGAGAGTGACTTACCGAAGTGCTTCGCATGCGGTTGCGGACTATACGTAGTTGGACGTAACTACCGAGGGAAAATAAATCGGACCTAAAGAGTCAAGGAGAGCGGGAAGTTACAGAGAGTTAATCGTATTTTCTTGACACATGTACGTTTTCAGAAAGTTTCTGCCCATGCGCAAAATAATTGAACTCTATTGGTCATCGAGATCGTTACACCTCGGCAATATTTTCCTAGCCAGATCAGGCGAGCCAACTTACCGGAAACGCAACATGACATGTCAAATTCTCTGACGCCTGGTAAGGAATTGAAATCGTGTCGTTTTGACGGGCTTAAGTAGTCGTAAGTGAATAAATCAGCTAGCAATGACATTGTGCCAAGCCTTCCCGAATCTTTACACAAACTGATTAAGGTCTGCTTGACCCTTTTAGTCACAAACGTCACTGTAGTGACAGCAATTTTTTATTTATATTCCATGCAGAATCCTGAAGATTTTTTCCATTTTTAGTTAAAAAAATATACTTAAACATTGGAATGATTAGGATTTTTCGGAAATATGTAATTGTTTGCAATTGTTATAAGTGAACGTATGGAAAAAAAGGTATTTTTGTGAATGTAATTCGTTGACGGAGATATTCGATAATAAACGGATAGTAAAAACGCTTGGAATTTATTTGTAGACAAACAAAAATCTCAGAATGGCCATTAGATTTACAAAATTCAATGCATAGCGGTGGTTTTCACCTTCCTCAGGGGTGCATATAGATAGTATTCGGGGTTAAACTTAATATTCTTGGCCTAAACTCTTACTGTCTCAAAATAAATATTCATAAAAATCTCGTTCGAGAAGACGATCTAAAACAATGCTGATAATTCCACCCGTTTTCACCGCATTTTAGGAGTTCTTTTTAGTTTTATTAAATATTTGATATTAGATTCACATTTGGCGGTGAAAAATATACAGGAACCATGCAATTGCACTTTCGTTTCAAGAAGAAAGAAACTGAATTGCGGAACTGAAAGGGTTAACCTGAAAAACTGCATCACCTAACCTAATCTCAATAACCTAATAACAATATGGGGTGGCCAGCCTGCACGAAAGACGACAAAGTTCGCGCATGCGCAGTCGGGCACTCCATCACTTAGTTTCAGGGTTTCCTCTCGATAGGTGAGAATAATATGTACCAGACTCAGTGTCTTACCGATTAGCACGATGAGATGGCGCGGCGGAACCGGTCGGCTGATCTTCAGTAATGGATGGATCTACTATCGAGTACAGTGTGTTGTAGGTATAGGTATAACGAATACGTGGGGAATTAGGTGCAATGCTTCGAGGTTAAATTACTTTTGCTAGGGGTGGAGGCTAAGTGAAGGAGATCAGGGCCGACCGGATAGCGCAGAGAGGGACTGAGTATTAGCTGAGATTAATTGGGAGGCGGATCGTCCGCACTTCTTCTTCAAGCCAGCAGGTATAGATGTATAGATTCCCGGTGCCTATCCAACCTTGAGAAAGATTTCACCCGGGTGCAGTGTCGGCGGCTGATTAGTTACTCATTTGCCAATTCGCTTCGCTTAGTTACTCATGACTCGCGTCCCGATTTTCCGCTTTCCAAGTCAAGTAATGATCGCCTGTAAATTATGCGCAAAGCTTTGGACCCTGGGAAAAAATTAGCAAATTACGTACCTTGTATAATTTCAACATCACTCTAAACATGAATAATTAACCAGTTGAATGCAGTCCAGTAAAAACAGGTCCTAGTACACGAAAAAGCACCTTGCCCCCTTATCTTGACTCTTCGAATTTCATCAGAAAGCGTAAAAAGTTGTCTTAGAAAATAAATTTCATTCAGCTTGCTGGGGCGCCGCGCTTTGAAGGCTAACGAAAGCACTCTGAAACGTTTCGTTTTACTTGGTACGATAATTTTCCAAAAATACTCGGTATTTTTAGCCAAGCAGACGGGAATCAGGAGCCCTCGGGACCCTCGAATTAGTCCTTCGGGAGGATTCCAGTCCGCTCACCGACGTATGGAGTGTTGGAAAACCGATCGATGGCTGCTTCCCTGTCTTCCCGATTATTGGGCGATAATTTTGAGAACCCGTGAGTACGAGACTTGAGAAGAAGTGAAAAATGCGAGGTATGTCGTGTCGTCAAAGAGTTATCAGCTACTATGCAGGACGCGAAGAAAGACAGCAAGGGAGAGAGAGAGAGAGAGAGGGAGAAAGAGAGGCAAAGTGGAGTAGGCAGAGAACGGTACAGGAGACCTCGTCAGTTTTTAATGCGGTCGAGAGTTAGGGGAGGAACTACTCGACAGCCGGTTCCATGCATTTAAAATGTTTCATTAGAAACCGTCTAATAAATATTGTCTCCACTCCAACCTCGTTTAAATATCCCTTCAAAGGAACCCCGGATCGGGCTGCGTTGTATTCGGTCTGACAAAATTTGATTTATGTACAAGACCGCTGATATAAATTGCCCGATTTCGCACCTCGCCTCCAAATGGAAATCACACTCAAATCACTGGTGATTACCAGGTATGAGAAGTTCGGTCGAAGAGAATATTACCGGAATGAATTTGAAATGAATCAGGTTTCACTCCGGAATTCGAATTCTCTGAATTCTCACCACACGCTTTACCACTTCATAGTTTGGAAGACGCGTTCTCTATTAGTAATCCCAAAATATCTTTCTTGTCTTGGATTTTGCTCTCAGTAACAGTAAATCGGAAATCTAATAGATACATGCAATATTTTTATTTAACTGTTAAAATAAATGAAATAATTTGATACTAGTGCAGCTCAATACATAATGTAACTTTAGGGTCTTATTTCACGGAAAAAAGAATGTATGCGAGTCAGGAGTTAAACTGGAGCAATATTTGAATACAATTACAAGGAAATGAACTTTGCGTCATTGTCAGTAGCTGTAGGTGGTGTGACAGTAGAGCGTTTGCAATTGTGCATTTTGGACATCGAGAAGGATTATGATTCACCGAGAGAAGTGTACCTTTACCAACAAGTCTCTTGGATGACCGCAGCACCATTCTATTCTGGGGGGTAGTTATTTACGCCTGGAGGTAGAGGCACATTGACAACAAGGATACCTTCGGCGTAGGGTGGTCCTGTAAATTGGCTAGGATAGCTGGACGAAGTCAAACTACCGTGCGATATCGGTAATAAACCGCGAGACGCGGAGCGAGTCGATGCGTAAGAGGCACTAAAGCTGAAAGTGCCATGGAGAGGAGTTATCGTCGTTGGCAGTCGGCGTTCCACGGCTGCAATGAAACCAGCACCGCCACTATCGCCATGCACGAGGTAGGTACGGGTACCTGGGCTCGGCCAATAATTTCCTCGAGGAATATGATCGAAGCTGATGCGTCTGGCTCGCTGCCTCCCGCCTGCGCCCTGCACATGCAGCCTGTGGATCGAAGATGAGAGATGCGTAGAGTATAGGGTGCAAGGCCCAGAGGCTTGTTGCGTGGGTCGTACACGGCACCTCCGTTCGTCTTTCCCGCTCGCTCCCGGACCCTCCATCATCATCTCTCTTCCTCGCTACTTAACGTCGCAAGCCCGCGTCTGGCCAATAGCTCACCGCGTCCCTAAGGCGCGCATGCAAGGTTCGCAGGACCCGCTGCAAGGACCGAGGGAGGCAGACGAAGCACCCGCATATCTAACATCACGCAACTCCGGATCATCTTCTTCTCGGTAATCTCGGAGTAAAACGTGTTTCGGAGATCCAACTTTTTTATACGGAGAAGCTATTCGCCGATTTGTTAGCCTCTCTTTCGCCAACTAGACAGACATATTCCAGAACTTTCCTATCGCATCGTCGTGCCCTAACATCAGAGAATTCAGTTCCACGATAATTACGGTAAGAAAGAGTGAAACTTGGCAAATCGAGTGTCCGACTGCGCATGCGCAAGCTTTGTCGTCTTTTCGTGCAAGCTAGACACCTCAAGCTTCAGCTGTCAAACTCTGCTTGTGGAGGTTATGTTGGTTGTGCAAATTTTTTTAGGCTAAGCAGATTTCGAATACTACGAGTCATGATAACGACATGATTTCCATTCACCGCTCGATACGAAAGATCCACAGAAAATGTTGCCACGGCAGAATTTGCCAGACCAATGAAGTTCATTTTCCTGATGCACAGTCCGTGAATCAGTTTGCTAACTTTAAGCGTTTCCACGCGGTATGTTAATGCAGGCGAAGCAGTGGTTCGGCGTCATCTGGGCCGCTTAAAAACACGTTTGAAATTACTATCGCGATTACATCAAGTACAGGCTTCATTGAAAATAACCAAGCAACAAATTGATCCCAGCACCTCGAGCTCCTCGCCCTCGCTTACTGCTGGTAGGTAAATATGTAGGTGGGTAGGTATATAAAACCTGGGCGAGAAGCTAAGCTCTCGTGGCCCGGGCGAATTCGAAACTTCATGTGCCAGGCAAACTATTGATCGGTAAATGACGGTTAATTCCGGCAAGCGATCCTTATCGAGTCGACGATACATTTCAGGCCTCAGTTGACCGGCCGTAGTAGAATTGCCCGGATGTTCATTCGAGCCTCTCTCCCAGCGTGGGCAATAGCTCTTCAACCTCGGTTCAGAACTCCGACTGCGGGTACCGGACCTCGTTACACGGTGTAAAGACCTCGCCATATTTGATGTCATAATTATAATATTTACGAGCTGACACTTCGTACGTTTAAATCGTTTATACGTGATGAACGGTGAAAGGTCTGGGCTCTGCCCTGGCCGAACGCCCGCGAACCAACGAACGTATGGATGAAAAACCAGTACCTGCACGGCTGTAACGTGCATAAATCGTGATGTAATAATTACTTGTCGCCACCAAGTGATTATTGCTGAGGGGGGGATTCGTATCTTCGCGGATGCAATCGCTGATTGTCCGCGCATGTATAGTCTCGGATGATCGGAGACAAGGTGATATCATTTGTCCATGGATATACGGAAACCATGATCAGTCGACTGTGGCATGCATGCAGGATTCCCGGAGAAACGTGATTCATGAATCTCCGGTGCTTTGAATAACTATGGAGATCATCCGGGGACTCGTTTCTCACACTATCCGTGATTGTGCACGTAACTATGCGAAGACCTCCAATCATGAGAATCCATCCCGGATCGCGGGAAGTCGAGGACTGTGGAGCCGTGGCTGAACACGCGCGCTATTGACACCGATTGCAGGGCCGACAGGTCTGATGATTGCAGGCCAAACTGCGTAACCATCGGCTTGCGTTTCACGGGCGCGAGCGTCAGTGTATCTATGATAGTATCTACCGTGGAACTTCACCTGATGGTGAAACGATCAAGCTGCATGTTCCTCAACGATGATGACGAACGCTTGAGCGGAAAAAGGCGTGCGCAAAGAGGAGTGAAATTACTGTAAAGCCGTTGATTGTGAGGAGACTAGGCAAGTGGAACTAACGGTGTACGCACGGCGGAGAATTTGAGGCAGAAATTAGGTCGGACATGAAATTATCGCGTTCAAAGCGCCAATCAGCGGTCGCTTTGAGCATTGTAACTAAACAGCAGGGGTAGGTCAGAGCTCGGGAAGATCCGAGAACTCTGTAGGGTGACTGAGGCAAAGCGGCAAAGCCGAGCTTTAGAGAACCCTGAATGTGACGCAGCTAGTTTTGACATCAAGGGGGGAGAAATGGGGATCTCGCTACTGTGTCCACTAATTTGCGGGCTGTTTGACAGATCTTGGGTGATTGTTAATCATGTTTAGAGAGGGTAATACCTTCGCTTGGTGGGTACCAAGCTATATGGGACGCCTCGATGCTCCGAACAGTAGATCAAGTTCTCGTCGAGTGGAGTTTTTCGGTTACTGCATCTGATATAATGCTGGCAGCGTGGGGGGGGGGGGGGGGGGGGGGGCAAATATTTCGGGCACTATAAACTTCCACATGGGTCTCATAGAGGGCAGCATGATGGGGATTTTTGGAACATCAACCCATCATCTCGTGAAATTTACTACACATATACTCGGGGATAAAACTTGACGCGAGGTGAAAATTTTGCCGACGCTGAAACTTCTGGCTGTGAAGTTGAGTTACGTGCAAGGAACACAACGCAGGTAGCATCACGTTGCGTGTAGTTGCTCGAAGGCAAACGAGAGATTAGAAGTTGTCTGCTAATTTCGACCGATAAATTCCCTCCTCCACCATGTCTGCCCCTGGCGTCCTGAACTATAACGTGTCCTAGGCTACAAGTGGGAATTATAACTAAAGTGACGTCGCGGAATCCTGGCACACCGAAGCTAACGAACCGATGAACGTGTCCCACCCTACAACTTGGAGAGGATACCGCTCCTTTGATTCTCGATAATTGGCAGTTACTTGCACGATTTACAAAGGAGATTCTAACGCTAACTGACGACCTGATTACAACTTCGCGTCTGAATACCACTGGGGACATGAGTATAATATGTACACCTGTTTAATCGCAGGCAATGTTTTCAGTGGATTACTTCTTCTTTTAACTGCATCGTACACGATCAGCATCTTAATCTTGGTGAAAGGACGACGCAAGTTTTATAGTCTTGAGGTTAATTGGTCCGCAGGACTTTGTCGCCGAGTGATCAATCCTTCGGCCATTGATAGCCGAGCTTAGCGGATGCCCTGAAGGCATGTATCGGACGCGTAACTTAATTCGAGGACGAGGTTGGTCTGTGATCAGAGCTAAGTTCACGGTCCAACGCGAGCAATATTGGTTTTGGTTATTAATATCGTGTAGCCCCATCCATTGTTCGATTTGATACAATGGCAGTGGTTAATGGCTCGGCCTGCAGGGTTGAAGCGTGTGGTCGGCCATTACCTGAGCTTGATTTCCATGGAGCTCCCGTGCAATTTGACGCGGGACTCGCGTCGTCCAAGCACTTGGGTACATGCAGTGTTTGTAACGTTGTCGATGCCAGCCACCCCGTACGTGCGTAATAATAACTCCTCTTCTTGGGCTGCGAGAAGATGGGAAGGTGAAACAGTTTATGGCAGGAATATTCCGCGCCTCTCACCGGCAGCAGGTTGTTACAGTAGTTCACAGTGATCGTGGCATGGGGGGGGGGGGGGGGGGGGCAGTGCGAAGAACCAGCGAACGGACCTGCGAAAGCGGTGTTGAGCAATCGAGGAATGCCGCTGCAGCTTCTTCTTCTCCTTCTTGTTCTTCTCCTGCTTCGCTCCAGCTCTGGTGATAAACGGAAATTGCCTCTGAATGGACTGTAAACCGTCTCCCGCTGCGGGCGCGACGCGACACGCGACTGTATTGCGTTGTTATACAGCTATATACTAGCTGTACTATACGATGAGAAAAGTGGTTCATACCCAGTTTGAGGAAATGAATCTCCTGTTTCACTGTCTGACAGGCTCTTGCAAAAGTGGTGGAATTTTCTCCGCCTTTTCCTGTAGCTCAGTCCAGCTTGGTAAACGGGAAAGGGTTTTTCATTCTTGCATACTCAGCTCCCGCGCGTTGGACTTCATGCGACAGATTTACACACTGACAATGAAAACCGTCCGCGTGTAATCGGAGATGTTGCCGAAGAGAGAGAGAGAGAGAGAGAAGGACGGAGTGCGCGAACTGTGGCGAGGAAAGGCGACCGGTTGCAGCAAAAAAGTGTGAAGTGACAGGAGACTCGATTTCGCTTTGACGTGCAGGCTGCTTTTATTTACATGCCCTTTTTAGAGGCCTCTTTTGTGCCCTCGCCTCGGTGAAATGACGCGTAACTCAAGAAACGTTATAGAATGCAGCGGCGCGACAAAACCGTTTCTGAAAAGTGTGAATTACCTGCCTGCAAGGAGTCTTCGGAACAGCAGCAAACCAACACCGACATCTGCAATCGTGTATATCGACTGTGAGCAGTGTTACACGTGCTGCCGTTGAAGTGCGTGTGTATAAGTGTATCGTATACACTTGTTCATGTGGCGTAGCGTCAAGTCCTATACCGTCAATTATTTTCGACCACCTGAACCGTCCGTCAATCCGTAGATACCCGCTAGTTTAATTTAATTGGTAGCGACGCGTTTCTCGTCCGCTACTTCCAACCCCGACGCCTCTCGGCGTCTCAGCTCCTCCGTTTCGATTAATATGTTTGGACAATCTTTATCTACCGAATACCGTCCCTCCAGGGTTCTCATACCCGTCACCCTGACGCATGTAGAATACCAGTTCACGTCTGTATCAATGACTTCCCGTAGAAAAGACTCGTTTCTTCATTGCTGCAACTGCGCAGAGCGATGAAAATTTCCCTCGTCTATTATCTTGACATTTCCATCATGTAACTCGTGTAGAAACTCTTTGAACGAGGTGATGAAGAGTGCAGTGCTTTGCTGATGAGTTTATCGCGAATGAGGGCTAGTGAGTCTACTCTTTTTTTACGACTACATTAAGACGAGGACAATCGCGTATCCCGCGGAGGTAATTTTTTTCTATCTCTATCTCTTTCTCTTTCTCTTGTACGTGGGATGCTGTACTGCGGTAGAAGGCACATTACAAGCTCCGAGCATCAGAAAGTCGTCGTTTGAACGTTATGGGAGACGACTAATCTGCCCATTGTTTATCGCACTCTGCAGTTATATCGTCTCGTCCTCCCACCGTCTTTTAGTAAACTCAATTTCGCGTCTCTTAGCGAGGACGAAGAGACGAGCTTGCGAGGAGGGAAGGACCAGTGCAGAGATGTAAGAGGACATTCCACGGTTTTTAATAGGTCCAGATTCTGGCCTTCCGCCAGTAAACCCACCGACTATAAACTCGCGTTTACGTGTCTCGATCTGGTCTGCTATAGCTACTTGCCGATTTTTCGGAAAATCTTCAAGTCCGCTTCTATTCACCGGTTATATACGTAACCGGAAAGTTAATTAGTAAAATTAAAGCAGCGCCGAGATCTCAAGCAGTCTCTGAACGATATCATCGAACTAGTTGGAAATACGTATCACACTGGTGCCAACAAATTGAGATAATTACAGTGATGAAGAAAATCATTGCTTGAGTCCAAGGTGAGATCCAAGAGGAATGAGGAGGGCTGAAACAAGTCCTTGTAAAAACGAGAACATTTGTCTGCGCATGAAATAAGTCTACAGGGAGAGAGAAAGAGAGGAAACAAGGTGGGAGAAAAACAAGTGTAGTATACCTTGGAGCAATTTCTGCGAAACTCTATATAGTATAACATAAGTACGAAGTTTTCAAATCATTTGCAATTCACGATGTAAAGTATACGATCAGGGTGACGTATGGGCACCGCTGGTTACATTAAAAGTGTATGGGTATGATAAACGGGGTCGTTGTGTTTTTGGTAAGAACTCCATAGCGGAGGGAAGGGAGCCGAGGTTGTCTTGCGATGTCTCGTTCCATTTTCGCGCGCACCAATCATCCGCATTGACAGGCCAGTCCCTAGCAAAAACTTGCTTAAATTTTGCCGCTGCATGCCGCTCCGAGGGCAGCCACCGGCACCAAGACTCTTTAGAACCGGGCGTCCCAGGGATCCTGGTCCACGTCGCTTCTTCTTCCTCTCTTTCACTATCTATCGAAGGATGCAAACGACAGGCGACTGATTTACTCGCGCGTGACTTTTACCAACTGATCGGCGATACCATCGCCGCAGCTGAGGTTGAATCTCGACATGGGACCAGAGGCATTGCATCGCGTCGCGTCGAGTTGACGAACGTTAAACGAATTGATGGTGTAGCTCGAGCCTTCTCGGTCTAATTCCTATCCGTGATCCTCTTCTTCATCGCGGAAGGTGCGCCTTTTCAAGGATGTAATAAAAAAATTTCTCTCTCCACTTAACCAAAGGACGTAACTTTCGTTCACCACATCAGACAATATGCACCATAGTGTTCTGAAGTTACGTTAACTTGAATTAAAGACCTGTCACATTTTGGCATCATCAAATTCCCAACGAAACATAACTTTCAGATACTTATGAGTTTTGAGAGCTAGTGTCTGGCCGCAATTGACAATGAGTTAGTCAACCTGACAAGCAGACGAAATACTCGGCACGAATTACGTGAATCTACCTACGGAATGACATGATTTGACGCTGTTGAGTTTCTCGAGACTGTCACGGTATAATTCGAATCGTCCATTTTATTCCTTCTTCATCGTTTTATGAAGTTCTTGAACGCGAACTGTTGAGGATCATGAACTGGACGTCGGATCAATGCTGTTACCGTGTCTCTAAAAGTGAGCAGACTTCAGAGGTAGGTGGGAAAAAGCGCTTGGCACCACTTTGACGTTCAATAATTGTCCGTCGGCATGTTTATATCCAACGGTGGAATGCGTCGGGTAAAAAGAGGGGGAGGGAGACGAAGGTACGTACCTTCCTGCCTACCTACCGACCAGTTGAATTAATAATCGGTAGATCTCCGGATAGCGGCGTGCGCCGGGATTCAAGCTCTAGGGTACCGGAGGACCGAGGCAATATGGACTTAGCCGGGGGGCGGGGGCCTTCTTAGACCCCAGCATCGAGTTGATTTATGCCAGATGAGAGATAGCTTTGCTCCTTTGCCGGGCTCTCTCGGCTAGCTGTAGCACCGTCCTCCCGAGGTGCATTGCAGCGCCTCTTACACCGCACGGGGAACTCTTCTGCTGCGTCCCGGAACGTCTTCGGGTCACCACCCGGTCTTCGCGAGCCAAATTCCGATCGGTGCCACTTGACCATTTCTCATCAAATCGTTCCTCTCGAATGATCGTCGAGGTGGAAGATTTTAACCACGCTGCGAGAGGATTACCGAGCTCCGATATACACTCGGAACCCACTGTCAGAAATTTATGGAGACTTATGATCTCCGGGATCTTATTTTTTTTTTTCTGTTATTTTTTCGAATGTCAGGACACGGAGCACAATAGTCATTACTGAGATAACGTGTGAGGGAAGGACTGAGACGGATCGGGCGAAGGGAATTTTACCTATAATTAAAACCGCCGTGACTATTTGAGATCGCTCGAGATAGAACCTGGGTGTATATCTTTGACCTTGTCGAGCCCCTGCCACATAAATCGTTCCTGCCAATTCTAGGGGTCAGGGGACGTTTTCGAACACTCGAACGGGACCAGCGAGGCTTTGAAGAATTCCCATGAAAAGTAGTCGCATACCTATAAAATACGGAACGAAGTCCTGGCCATATGTGGAACAAATACATTTAGTTGGCTGTAATCAGTGTGAAATTTGACGTATGTCATATTTTCGTAATTGAGTCAGTAACTGAATACATTTATGGTACCAAGAGCTGGTGAAACACTCGACAAGCGTGGCCGCAGATACAGTGCAATGACCACAAACGGTACTTTTACCTAACAAGGAAGGTATTCCTAGTCGATCTCGCCGATTAGATTTGTTTTCGAATATGTTATAGTAGACTAAAAACTGAGCGACACGTATTATTTCTATCGGCTAAAGGCCACTTGAGAGGATGAAAACAACCCCAACAGATGGACGCCCAATGGGTTGATTTTTTCGTCTATTATAACAATTACAAAAGAAATCGAATCCGATAGACCGACGTGGGATACGTTCCTTGTAAGTGATCGAATAATGTCTCCAATACAATCAAACCAAATCGCGATAAAGATGCCTGACGTAATGACGATCAGTGATGAAAATGGAACACTGCCCGATACGAGAGTAGAGATCGAACCGCGTCTTTTCACTGGCTGTAGGAATCTGATGAAGGGAGTGAAGATGTCGAAGGATAATTGAGTCGGTGATCTGTACTGACGGTGACAAACAATTCACACGATGAGTCGCGGTACCTCATTCCACGGTATCCTCCTTGGTTGGTTGGCCGAGATAACGAATCTATCCGACGGTGCAGACCGCTTGTCAGGTAGGCAAGCGAACCGCCTGGTTCCCGGTTGCCTCCTCCTAGCAGCAGTCGAGCATCTGCATACTATCGACTATATCCCCTACGCCGGTATATAAGCCCGACTCTCCACCGTATGCAAATCGAAGAACAAACTTACTCGGCCCTGCATGCGCGTGGTAACGTTTCAATAAAACCTTGTACAACTCTCTACCGTCCTGCCGCAGTCTCGTGGTAGCCGCCACAGCCGCGAATTAATAGACGTCGTAAAGAATTCCCCACGGGCAAATCCATAAACTCTATAAAATCCACCTAATGATAATAATATTGTCCCTCTTGTTATTATCACTGAGTAGGTAGGCGCGTCCCCTCATCGTAAAAAGCTCTTCACGCACCGGGTGACTCCTCAGTAAGAGCTGAGCCTTCCTTCATTTTACTTTCATAACTCGGAATAAAGAGGAAGAACAGCCACCATCGATGAGAAGTGACGTGGCTTTTCAATGCCAATTTTCGTTCTCCAATAATGTATACATCGTGTATACCCAAGCGATCGTCATATCTAAATACAAGTGAGACACTCGAAGTTAATATACTGCCGAGGGACTTCCTCAGACTCTCGTTTAGAGAAGAAAAGGGAGCGGGAATTTTCCCCTCCGGTTATATTCCAGTCCTTTGCTCCGAGGATGAGGAGGAGCTTGCTGCCGAGTGTCGGGATGAAATTCGATTTTGTTCGAATCGTGATCATTCCGTTGAATGCCAAGAGAGAACCGATTCGCGTCAAGAATAACAAGCCCTCTTTCATTTTCGTCCCGATGTCGAGTACGGGAGAACGGAGCTTGAAAAAAAAATATATTCGACGCGGTCACCAATGGACAATTTGAAATTGGGTGAATTTTATCGTAAAAATGGGATCCGACTGGCTCGACTCGCCGACAGCTGTTGATATACTTACCTACCCGGTGTGAGTAACGTGCTTGCGATAACGGGACAGCGATGTTATAGTCTTAGATGCGGCGGTTATCCTTCGGCCGGTTAATAATCTCTCTGTATAAACCGGATATTTGAGTCGGCGATAAGTGGGCTCGTTGTGGAGACACGAGGAAACGGTCTCTGGACTCTGGGCAGTAAATCGCATTTGATAGGCGAGCCCAGCGAGCCTATCTTGAATCGAGTCGGTTGTGCCCACTGACATAATCGACGACACCTTTGAATTAATGACCCCCCCTAATACGGGGAGTCGATTCTCCAGGAGGTGAATAAATCTAACTAACGAAAAGACAAATTGCACTCGATCCTCGGCTGCTCGAGTTATCCCCACCGTTGCGGCTACGTGCCATTTCCAATTCCCGAGGGAACTTGACTGGCCCAGATTTCCCGAGTCTGTTTAGAACTCGAACAGTCGATCGGGAATGCTTGCAGTGACGTCAGGCGAATTGGCGTCATACACGTGGTTGAAATTAAATTATACAGCTCCGAAGAGTCGCGCCTCGTTAAAATCCATTATTTAAGATCAAATGATACGATCTGAGTATATTATACATGAGAAGTCGGGTCTATTTCGTTAATTATTGGTATTTCGATGGTTTTATGGCTTCCATCGTACGGCGCGCGGGCTGGGAATATTTTGTCGAGTCGAAACCATTAGACAGCGACAGTTTTATTGCCGGTCTGTCTCCCTCTCTCCGCTATTTCTCTCTTCTTTCGACGAGGAGTGTACCTAACTGTAGTATCGAAGTTTTCCTTTGATGTGGTGATTCTGTGATCAACAAAAATGATATATCATTCGTCAGCGTCGCGGAGCAGCGCGGCGCGTTTGTGCTTTCATAAGTTATATTATTTCGTTATTTTCGTTTTCTCACAAGCAGCCGGCCATCTTGGACGGAAGTTGAATCAGACAGCCGAAATTTTTCCGGAGGCCTGACTGCAGAGGCCCGGTAAAAATAAAATGAGACAAAGCATCCGCTATCAGGGATCAAATCGACTAGTTCAAAAATCGGGTTCAAAGGTCAAGAATCGAGACCATCTTTCGCGATCCATTATTTCTTCCTATCCCTCGGACTACTTTATATCAGGTTATTGTCCTCGTGAGAGATGAATCGTGTAACGAGACGCCGGAGCGACATCTCGGCCGACATACGATACCCGGACGCCACGGGCACGGAGAAAACTGGCGAGCACTTTGTCAGAAAGCTCCAGATAGTCTCGCGGGGTCAAGAGATCCGGTAACGGTTAAGGAGCGGAGCGCAAAACACCCGAAACCCGTCAACTCCGCCCTCGATTTTCGCTCCACGAGACCCTGGCAATTATTCTCATTTGTTTTACCCAAAAACCCAAAAAACCGATGCATATGGGTGCCTCGTTTCGAGGGACTCGAGCCAACAAGCGAGCATTCGTTCAGGATGACTTTTCATTTTTTTTACTTCTCCTCATTCTTTTTTTTCCTATTTTTGCATCCGCGTGGCGTTGCGGCTGGCAAACAGCTAATAAATATCACTGAGGAGCCAGTTTGGAAGCCAATAAACCGCGATGCCGCGGTGAAAACTCGTCGGGAGGGCGGGGGGAAGAGAGAATCTATCCAGTAAATCAACGGCGAATGAATTATTCAAAAAAGTGACGTAACGGACAAGCGAAATCGCGGATGGACCGACTAAAGGCCAATAAAATGCTTCGCATCGACGGACAACGGGGTTTGAATAGGCCGAATTTACCCCAGAAAATGGGAATTTGCGTGAATACCAATCGCTTCTCGAATCCACTTTTCTACGCGTTAAATCTTAGGCAGGATAGCAGTTTCACCCATTGGAGGCTCGCATCAGAGACCCATTATGAAAATTCGGTTTTCCTCGAAAAATATACGCATCTCGATAATCCACAACTGCGTCCGTTTTTTTCGTAGCCGAATCCAATTGCCTGGATTGATCCAGCTGTGGAAGGATAGAAAAAACTACTAGTGATGGACTTTCATCCATGAAGAATTTTCTCTGAGTCGATGCCGAGTTCGGCGGATCTTCGGCGTTCGCATACTATATCTACTTCAAAGGGGAACCCGTGAAGCCACTTAACCCAACTCCTCGTCGAGGTTTGTCGCGACAATTTCGTAGCTTAGCTGAGGCTGTTTGATAAATTCATGCGACGATACTGACGCTGGTCGACATTTGGCACCGCGTACCGTTTCTCTAATTAGGATATTTCGCTGCTCTTGTTTCGTCGCCCGTGAATATTCGCCCGTCAGACGTACACCCAGAATTCGGCGCGGAGCCGGATCGGAAGAAGCTTTCGCTTTCCGAGGTGGTTAAGAATACGTGAGCGAAGCGATCTGCAGCTTCTGTTCGGAGGCGCCGGGCGAGAATGTCGCCTCGCTGCGGAGCAAAATTCTGCCTCTCGCATACCGAGACGCTGCATCGAGATCAGCGTTTGTCTCGTGAGAAATTGAGCCGTGGAAACAAACGAGAGAGCGAGAGAGACGGGACTGGCAATTAGACGCTGCAGCGTCTCTTCGTCTCATTCTCTCGCCCGTGGATCACTCGCTTTGTTCTCAGAGCAGTCAGTCTCTCTATCACACGAAGAAAAAAAATTACGGACTCGTAGGCGCGTAGACAGTACCAAAACCACGTGGTGTCTACGCCACCCTCTAAAATTAGCAACCACGAGGATCACGCCGACCTCGCTGACGCTCGAGGCATCACCGCGCCAATAATACCGCACCACGTGAGGCACTCCTTAGACCCAGAATTACCTACTTCCAACATCGCATACCTGACACCAAGTAGTAGACACCGTGCCGACACCAGGGCAACAACCTGCTTTCTAGTCCAAAGATTAAAGGACAGCTCGTAGATCACCTTTTCCCAAATCACCCGATTCTTCCCGAGATTACTCAATGGTGTCGTCACTAAGTTGAACGTCATAAATATTATGATCAAACAGTCAATTTCTAGTACTGAAAAGGGGTGTGAGTCAAAGTCCCGAATACTCAAAGTTCAGGCAGACCACTACGTCGAATGATAAAAGTTTTGAATGGTTGGAACCCCGAATGGTACCAACCTTCACGTGTGTCTTGAAGCATTTATCGCTTATTTAAGGGTGGCAAAACTTCGATCTTTTGATCATTCGAAATTTCGACCGTTGGATGTGATTGTCGAAACGTTGACTCGCACTCCTCAATCGCAAGCTGACTCCATACAAACAATCCGTCCGCAATTCTGCTCGAGCTACAAATCATCCGACATCAACTTGACCCCCTGTAACTTGACCGGGAGCAACGATCACTGGACGGACGTTTGAAGCAATGTGTACCCTTTTCTCAAGTGGTGCAGATCATACGCGAACTCGTTGCGCGTTCGTTTAACGGAGTTGAGGTTCGCCTGGTTGGCGTCTGGTTGACATTTAAATACATTATCATAACAATGCGCGCGGGAGCATGTCGGGTTAATATCATTATACCCTCGTCGTTGAGAGCCAGGAGACTCGGAGAGGAACCGGGCATTAAGAGCTAGAAGGCGGTTACTGCACGCCAGGAACCCGTCGCCACTCCGCACCTCCTTCCAGGCTTCACTCTGAACAGTATTTAACGCGCGTTCGCGATTACCCCATGAATTCGTGGGCATTCGTGGATCTGATCACCTGGACAAGAGTTTCGCGACTTTTGAATAGTGCATCATGGTTCGGTTACTGAGACGCTGAGTGAGAGGCTAGGGACTCATAGCCGGACGAAAAATGTATTGATGTCTCTTTACAACTGGTAATAATAATTGATCTGGCGACTCTCCTCCTCTTCCTCCTTCTTTTTCTTCTTCTTCTTTTTCCCAGCGATACTCGCACCACGTTCCTTCGGCCTACCTGCGGGTCTGGAAAGGGGACCGGGACCGGCCCACAACCTGGCCCAGCGCCCAGGGCCTTACGACTTCTTTATTTCGCCCGGTCGTATATCAGAGCCAAATGCAAGGGTTAAAGGTGGTACACTCTCCCGGTACACTCCTCCGAATAAATCCGGACCCAAATGGTCTTCCTTTGCCGCATTGTAACTCGTCTAGACGTCACGTCGTCTAGACCATTGCAAAACTTCTGAGTCTGTCAGTCGCAGAGTTGATCACCGTGAATACCGAGAAGGCTCCGACATGGTGTACAACCGATCTCTCGAGGGTTACCAGTAGAGCTGAAACCTAGAGGTTCGAAAGGTCGAGCTTGGATATTTGGGGTGGACTGTACCCTATGGTGAAACGTAGTGAGGTGAGCTTGCATGCGGTGTTGAAGATTTGGAATCTGCAGGTATAGTCGGCAAGTTGCAGCAACCTGAAGAACCGAACGGGGAGTCTCTCTAAGCCTTAAACAGTGCCGTTTAATAAATAAACGTCGATCGTAAAGCACCGTTCCTCCGATCATTAAATATCAACATATTACAAAGAGGGAGAGCGGCGCTCACGAAAGATTCGGCGCATGCATCCGCCCGGGCCAAGCTGGTGCAACTCCCCGATAAATCCATCGGTTTGAAAACCGATCGCCAAATGAAACGGATTGGAATTTCTTGAGGCCGGCCTATCTCGGCGTCGAAAGGTTTGCCGCGAAGAAACCGCGCCTCGTGCGATACGGTTAAAAAGTTGAGAAGTAGCCATGATCGTGCGCTATAAAAGAGTTATGCGTCCCGAGGATACGAGCGAACCTACTTTCGGACGCTGATAAACCGTCCAGGCGTTATATTTCTCCCCTCTTGTGTGCTCACATGGATATGTGTATGCATGCATGTGTAATACCATAACTTAGGAGAACGATATGTCATTAAGTTGGGATCCGATATATATGAGACAATTTTTAATTCCCGATCTTTAGCCTACTCTCATCGCAATGACGACGATGAATTTCTGCACCCATTCTTCTCTCATTCGTTTCTTTTGATCCGCCGCCATCTTGGCATCCACCCGTGAGGACCCTTTCATTCTCAGGATCAGTGTGTGTACGTGTCCATGTCGACACGTTCACGCAGATCCTTCTCCATGTGTGCAGAGCTTTTGTTACCAAAGGGACTTCCTGTTAAAGGGTCACACCATTCGAGGACTAGTTTCCCTCTTGAGAGAGGCATGTGGCTTCGAGCCAAGACATCCCTCTTACACCTCCTTGCTTTTTCTGCGTTTCTGGCCCGCCGCCATTGACCTTCGGGGTTATCTGTACAATCAGTGAAACTCCAGACTAGTCGAAACTAGGTAGTGATTTCTCGTGTCATGATTGCAGCTGATTTTCCGTTAGCGATTCTGGGTTGAGAATAATCCTCAGACTAGGACGTAACACGTAAGGACTGGGAACCTTTGGAAATATAACTTACACTGCAACTCGGAGTAGGCATTCGAGATATGAGAGAAAGGCTTTTGAGGAAATACTGTCTGGAAATAAATGTACAAACGTGAGTTTATAGTTGATGGAGTTGAATTTTGTTTCACTGAAGGCTCTTAATCAGCGATTCTTGAAAGCCTGCAGCGCATGTCTCTACATGCGCTCTGTGTACATTATACGTGTATATACACGGATTTGCTTAAAATACGAGACTCCAGGTTTGAATATACCACTGGATCCTAAGTTATACGGTTCTATGAATCCCGGTCATCAGGATGACCCGGCATGCTGTGGTCATGGCGAGAGCAGGAAGCCCTTTCGATTGGGGCAACGAGCAGATATAAGATACAAGCAGAGGATTTATAGTTGAAAGATCTTTAGAAAGAAAGATCATCGAGTGTAGGGACTGCGGAGCTGGAGGAGGATTCGTGTTCAAAGATCGCTTTATCACACACGTGGGCTTATATCAACGTCGCTATGACATTGTTTTTCTCCTTTCCATGGTTACCTTCTTTTCCTCCCTTTTGCCTCGACCCTTCTTTTTTCGCTTTCTTACATACTTATGCCCCCCTGCAAGATCTCCTCCGGGATGACCCGGGCAGAACAAATGCCCGTCGTTTAAAACTGCAAGTAAAGGAATCTCCCCGTGGTGTGCGTCTCGTCCGAGCAAGGAGATGAGAGATCGACGCGG
Organism: Diprion similis; assembly: GCF_021155765.1. Taxonomy (NCBI): domain Eukaryota; kingdom Metazoa; phylum Arthropoda; class Insecta; order Hymenoptera; family Diprionidae; genus Diprion; species Diprion similis. The sequence goes on from NC_060114.1 coordinate 20,189,987, forward strand.
TTCATAACTCACCGGATATTATCGAAGCCACGGCGAGATGCTGTTTCAGCGCTTCGCTAACACCATACAGCAATTCCGTAATTAGTTAAACGTAGTAATTGCACTGCGCATTGCCCTGTCCATGTGCTTTAATCAACTGTTGATAACTCATATGCCAATTTCCTTTGAAGTTCCACAGAAGCGCGGATACGATGATGCGATCAAAGAAACTCACCGTTTGGCTAGTTACTCATTCTCGTTGCATGTGCCGACAAACCGGATGCTGCAACGTGCAATTTTCGACAAGGTACTGTAACTGGAGTTGGTGATTGTTCGGAAATACAGAGGTGATTCACATTTTCACTTCAATAATTGACTATACAAACCTTGACCATCGAAATTTTCTCTTCGAGTCTTTCTGAAGTGAACGAACAAGCCTTGAATCGGATACAACTAATTATTAAATAAATTACACCCTTGTCCTAATGCTAATTAAATGAATACCAGAGATACTGAAACATTTCGACGGAACAGTTATATGTATACTAAGGATTTGCAATTATTGCGAGGATAATTTCTATTCAGCGTTTTTACACCATGGATCTGCATTTTTGTTTTTTCTCTTTCTTCTATTTTAACTCAAACTTCTCCAAATCAGAAAAGCAGCTTTCCCAAGTCGTACCTACCATCATCAACGATTGAAGTGTAACTCATAAATTTCTGCGACGTAATAAATCACGTGTACAATTTTCATTACAAAATCTCTACAGCAAGTATTAAATAACGTAATATCACGTGATTTGAGATTCTAATGAATGAAAAAAACGGTGTCAAGAACCGCGCACGAGTAGGTAGCAGACAGACAAACCGCAGTCGGTACTACTTTTGAAGGAGAAAGAAATGGCTGTGCATCGTGGATACACGCGTATACATATGTAGATTGGTAATACGCATGGTTACGAGTGCCTTGCATGAAACGAGCTCTTTTAAAAAATTCTAAAGCTTCTCGGCTCGTGTGCGCTTTGTGAAGGCTGATCGTCATTAGGCTAATTAGGTGCAATGACTCGTAGCGCGGTGGGCATAATCCTTTTCACCACCCCAAAGCCGTGAGCAGCGTCTAGATTTTTTCCTCGGCAAGTATTTCAAAATGGCGCTCTCGTCTCATCCCATTTTCGAAACAAAACACACGCTCCGTTTAATCGTATCAAAGAATACCAGATTTGAAAGCCTTCATCCCGCAGCGGAAACTGTATACCTTCATGCGCTCGAACCATCTTTCACGCTGCAACTATGAATGGGATTTGAATACCCAGCTGACTAGACGCAGGTATCTTTTATAAAATAAATCGACTCTCCGCGGCTCACTCGTATAATAAACAACCTACGCAGAATAATTTTTATCTACGAAAAATTGTAAGAACCTGTTTCAACGATGGGAATACGGATTCAAATTGTGCGAGTAGGAGAAGTTGGAGAAGCAAAGAAAAAAAGAAAGATGGAAACTAACAGATGTCGAAAAACGGCGTCATTCGCTTAAAAGGCAACTTCTACTGCCGCACATAAACCCGTAGACCACGATCAAAGCTAGTAGCGTGCATAACGTACCCACGTGAATGATCAGAACTTTTATCTCTCCTCTCCATCATCGCTGCATATACGCTGCAGTGAGTAGTGCACGTCGACCCAGAAGCTTTGAAGCTCTTAAAACGACAGACAACTCGCCCCTAGCCGCGAACAACGTATCGTCATCGGCGACAATCATCTAAAACGAAAGTCGGGTGTCGCGAAGCAGCGCGTGCATTCGCATAAAGTGAGTGCTTCACAGTCACGAGCTTGGGGACATAGTGCAGGAAGTCGCTTCTAAGCGTGCATTTAACTGACAATCCTACGTCACGTGAGAGAAGTAAGCCTCGACACACTGGATGAGCTCAATCGGTCATCGGCGATAACGTGCCAATGAATGAATAATGAATGGACGATGAAGAGATCGACCTACAGTTGCTGGGTGTTTATTAATATGCTGTGAGAGCGGAGAACCAGACCCGAGAGAGCGATACACGCAACAAAGGCCTCTGGAGTCGGTGTTTCGGTACGTTTCGGACTCATTAGAATGATTGTCAGGAGTCTAACCGCGGCTGGTCGACGTTTGTTAGCCACCATCTCCACGGCGATTACCTAGATGCGCTTGCGGCGGCCCGAGTGCAGAGGCATCATGTCGCTGTAACTTATACGACGTAAGCGCGTAGGCAGTTGGAAGGTAGGGTACATACATGTCCGCCTTTGGCGCACGAGTAGGCGTGCATGCCGGGACGAAGGTAGGCACGCTGGCTCTGGCAAGTCCTGGATTCAGAGTGCACGTCACTATTTTCGTTGCAATAAATGCCCACTGTGTAGACTCACCCGGTCTGCACGCTCCGTTAAGCCCAGAACCAGTCAGGACGGGCCGCGGGGCGCGTGGCGGAATTCAATCGTCATGCGCATCTTGGTGTCGCAACTCGAAGGATGAAAAAACGGGGCAACTACTTAATCGCAATTGTGAGATACCCCGCAGGCTCTACCGATTGCCGCAATTAGACACCAGCGGAACCGTGTCTGTGATCACCAACTTGCTTCGGTGAGCGTTTTTAGTTACTCTGCTACTTAGTGCTGTGCCGAAAAACAACGCTGTCTCCCTACGAACCACTTTCCGTCCAACTTTTCTTGCCCTCCTCCTTCTTCTTCTCCTTACCCGGGGTTTGAATAAGAAACGAGACCTGGTTAACAGACGACGTTCCACTTTAATGTATATATTCACAGAAATAATGACTCGCGAAATGGGAATTCGCTACTGTAGGAAAGTTTTTCTGTGCGTAGGTACTTAGAAGTAGCATCTTGTATATTCAATCATTTTTCAACCCTGGTGAGCTGAGATTATATATACTTGTGTAAAGCTGAAATGCAATCTTTTATAGGTACTTGTACTACCGTTCTTCATCTCGTGTAGGCGAATCTGTTGTAAACTGCTTTCAGCCAAAGCTTCTGGAAGATTGTTTCAAGTGGGCTGAGCTATCACTCGACTAAATCACTCTCGTAGATTAATAACTGAAGAGGATATGTAATTCTGGCGTTACGTCCATGCAATTAGAGTATGAATCCTTCGCATTTCCCGAGATATCCTTAGTAATTGTTATGCATTCCGCAATTCCGAACCCATCGTTGGAGCGTGAGTAGAGCGGTAGTGTTACGATCGAAGGAAGTAACCATTCGTATTCCATCTGGCGGGTGGTCCGGGAGAATCGGGGCCCGGGTTTTCACCGCAAAACAAAGGAAAATGGGTTTGCGACCCCACGGAGCGAGCAGCGGACGCGGAAACTGTACCAACCAGTCCAGACTTTGACTTACGATTATGGTTTTTGCTCCACCCGCATGGTTTCCCTCTGTGCGCCAGTTCCACCGGGTGAAATGGAGGAAGAAATGAACCCAGGGCGAGGGGAGAACGAGGGATGTCTTTAGGAATACCCAAAAAGCGAGAAAGCTCTCTCTCTCTCTCTCTCTGCCGTTGACTACTTCAAAATCTGCCATGCGAATGTTCAGTCTTTCATTGCTCATATTGACGAGTTTCGTAGCTATTTTCTTGCTGATTTTTATGATGTCATTACTATATCTGGAGCTTTTCTCACGGAATGCATCTCCTACGATACTGTTGCATTGGCTGATTATAATGTCGTCATTATGACATCGACTCGCTGATCGCTCTGGAACGACGTGCGGTTAACCAGTTATGCTAAAACGTTGTAATTAATTGAATATGGATCGAGTTAGTCGTACCTCTATTATAATATATTCCTATTGTAATCCTTTTCTATTTCCAATGTTCGAGAAGATGTTACTTGTATGTTGCTAATTTATTTTCTTGTTTCCTTCAAATGTGTTATACTACATTACATACTAATATTACTTGGGATTTCCTTTTTTGTTAAATTCTTTTGTATACTTTTTTCGTGAATTCGTGAGTTTCGTGAATTATGTGCCTACGCGATGCTACCTAGAAGACACTGTCCCATAATAATAAAATTCCATTCTATTCTCCATTCTATTCTCTCTCTAACAAGAAAGGTATCCCAGATCGATCTCTCCGATTTGATTTATTTTCTAATATGTTTTAGCAGACTAAAAATTAAGCGTCACGTATTTTTTTTTATCTGCCATTAAACAATTTAAGTTGGCGAAACCACCGCCCAAAGTAAGGCGCGTTGAACGGTGTTTTGGCAGTTTCACCCACAAGAACATGATATTTTTCAACCAATTCAACTGGAAAAGTTTTTTTATAACGAGAAAAGAAAAATGTATTTTTCTCGATTAAAAAAAAATACTGCCAAATCGGCCCTTGACGTGCCTCACTTTGGAGGGTCGTTTCACACCCTTAAAGTGTTTGATGGCGGATAAAAAAATACATGTCACTTAGTTTTTAGTGCACTATAACATATTACCAAAGAAATAAAATCGGAGAAATCGACCTGCTGTACCTTTCTCGTCAGTCGAGAACCCGATGCTTGCACTCAATTTGACACATGAACGAAGGCCGATCGGTCATGAAGGTAGCGTCCGGGGATCGATCGAGGGTGCGAAGGCAGTTGAAAAATCAGTAATGTGAGTGGACGGCGGTGTAATTGTGACAACGAATAACAACCTTCACCCCGTGCCGTTTGTTTATTTGCTTTCAGTGGAACGTGAGAGCTGCGGGTCTCAGAGCCTGACCAAAGTCATTAAGATTTGCCTCGTTATAACCAAGACTCGTTGGTACAAATTAATGCTTTAATACCCTCGCCACCCACGGGAGTTAACGGGGTCCCTCTGAACCGGTAGTCACCCCTCAAGCCCGCCGTTTAAAAATAGAGTCACGATTTTAAAGACTCGAGTTACGGCCCGGTTGGCAGGGCCGAGTTAAACTAGCGAGCAGCGGCTGACTGACACGCGCCTCTGCGCATTAACCACAATCAAGTCACCGCGCCGGCATTAATAGGACCCGCTCCTCTGACCCAACAAAAAACTAAAGGAGTCAAGACTAATTAGACCGTGCCGGGTGTTTGTCCTGTTGACAGTGTTCATCCGAGAGAAGTAATATTACCTACCTCTCCGCTACTCCGATTCTCCGCATTTTTGTTTAGACTCTCTTTTATACCAAACACCGCCACCCGCGGTGCTACTGTCTCGGCGTTAAATATTCAACCGTCGTTGAGGTAATTCGTTGCGATGGTCTGCAGGGCAAGCCGTTGTCGAATACCTGCGGAGAACGATTTCATGTCTTCGAACCTCTTGATCGAGTTTCAAACGCCGACATTTTCTTTTCTTTTCTTCGTTTCTTATTTTTTTTCTCCTTATCTTTCTTTATTTCCAACTTTTAGGTCAGGTGGCACGACGCTTTCGGTGTCTCGAAATAGAGATTTTTTCCTTCACCGCTCGACCGTTTTTTTTTCTTTGTTCATACTTTGTTTCGGAGACTTTCTCGGCATACGAATACGCCATGTGTTACATCTTGGCACGGACTGTACCCATGTAACACGAACAAACTACAAGCGACCAGGGACCAACTCTCTGCCAACTACTTGTTGACTCGACTCCCTCCGAGCGAACGAGTGAGCGGATAGACGCGCGCTTGCTTAAGATCTTGGCGAACTGCTTTCCATTCCTGCAATTTCAAAGCCTCGCTCGGCGTCTTCCTCCTTCTCCTCCTCATCCTACTCCATCTTCTTATTCTCGCAGTTTTTTTGATTTCTCTGCTTATTTTTTTGCTCCCTTTCCACCACCGGTGATTCTCCTCTTTTCTTATTTCACCGCGGATATATCTTTCCCTCGTTCGAAGCCGGGTGACAGGGACGACATTAGTCCAAGACTTGGGAACGCGGCGGAGCGGCGGAGACGGACACGTGAGAAAAGAAACTAGACAGTTTCTGGCGAGTCCTTATACGGTTCTTTTTCTATTTGGCGTTTTACCCGTATACCTCCCTACTGCGGGTAGGTAGGTAGGTAGGTATACGAGTCAAAGTATAGGAAGGAGGAATCGCAGGAAGCGGGATTTCGCGTTTTACCCGTTTTTCTCTTGTGCTCTTGTCGCCGGTGAGCAAGCGGCCTCCATGTTGGAATATACCTACCCACCATCAGACACCGATACCCTTCATGTTTCCAAGTAAAACGCGCGCGGCTACGCGAGAAGACGAACAAGAAGTACCTTGATCTAATAACAAGGCGAAGTAGAAGAAGAAGAAAAAGCAGCAGCTTTTCTTCTAATAACGAGGTGAAGGAGTTTAATCACCTTCGAAAAGCAACCGTGTGCCTGCCTTGTAGGTAGGTACCTTCGACTTGAGAACGGAACTCGTGTCCACTTTTATAAAAGTATCTTCCAGGCATCGATCATCCGTCAGTTTTCACATTATGCGCCTCGGTGTCTCAACCCCGTGACTCCCTCCCTCGGCTTCATGACTCTGCATCACGAGTACCAACATATATTCGCATAACGAGACGAACCGTATATTAAACCCATCTATACCCACTGCGTGGCGAATTGTGTTTTCTGTATTTTATTTATTCCCAACCGATACACACTTACATGCACATAACGTCCTCCTCGCAGTCGCTTTCGCAAGGCGACATGGGTGCTCATATTTCTGATTTACGAGTCCACGTCAAACGCTGAACTTGAGCTCATTTTTTCCGGCGCACGCATTCCGGCTAACGTCACTTGACTGCGAGGTAAATTCGAACCGACCGACTCGACGCAAGACCACGTTGCTTCACTCCGTTCCTCCCCGCGAGACGCTCTGTAGAAACGAGACAATTAAGATTCCCGGAGTCCTCCGCCATCTTGGTATCTCTTCAAAGAAACCTCAGACCGCCGCTGCTTCATCTTCCCTAAAACAATAGAATGCCGAGGGTGCCGATTCATAGTTCACTGTCAACCACCCTGACGGTAGGTACGTAGGTATTTATACGGTATCACCGAAATAGCTTTCCATTCTCCTATAACCGAGACACCGCTGACGAATGTTGGAACAGCACACCTCCATTCCCATTATAGGTGCGAGTCCGAAAACAGAGCGGCGGCGATTCGACGAGCCAATGAATCAATCCGGGTGGAATTTGACTGGAGCGTTGTAATCTACGAACAATAGTTTCTCGTTAAATGCAGACTCGCGAGCAAAGCGGCGATGTAAACGGGCGCGACGCGTTACGTACTTACTCGACAACCGCGTGTAGGTACAACGTACCCACGTTGCACTTGAGACGGGGATATAAAAATAATAATAAAACATGAAACAAGCTTCGCGCCGCTGACAGACTGCAGCGGTATTAAGTGGTGGTTGGGTAGGTATTGCAGTGCAGCCTGCATGAAACCCGGTGCAAAACGCGCTGCACCTCGTTTCATGCACACCGTCAGAGCACGGTCACCTAGTGAGCCGCATCGGGGTCGTTGAAGAGAGGAAAAGTTTCTACGTGCGCTGGATACCGGCTAATCACTTTGCTAATTAATCAAGTAATTAAGAGCCGGTTTAATAACTCGCTACTGCGCTTCTGGTTTCCAGAGTTCAGATAAAGGCAATCTGGTCTCTGGTCTCTTCCACTCGTATAGGACCTGCAGCTGACTTATTGTTGGTTACTTCGCGAAAAAAATCACCTTTTCACACTTTCTCGAGTAACAAGAAGGAACGCGAAGTAGGTACCTACTATCACGTGTTCCGGTAGCCATCCACGGTTCCGACATAACCTGAAGCACACTTATTCCGTCCTACGCTTAACTAAGCAGACAATAATAATGCTTAGGCGTGGTTCAGGCTGAAACGAAGCCAGTCTCTGAGCGTTCGATTCGCCCACGCAGCTCGCTTCGGTCAGTAAAATTTATATCAGTTGGACATTGAATACGTACTGGTTCGCGAATATATTATATCGAGACCTTTGTGTCGTTATCCAGCTCTTTAGATATGCCGGAATATAGTTATTGATAGAGAGGAAGTCATGGGCGATACTTCGTGATTCTCTTCCTCACTCGTATCTCGCCGTGCCTGACCAGACTGATGCTCGGTGTCGTCGAATGCCAACTCGTAAACGCAATTCACGTACGTACCAGCCGTGAGCGAACGAAAGAAAGGCTGGACATTGAATCACTAATTGCAAGGCCGAGTGTACCCAGCTTTTTCAGCTTCCGGCATCGCGCGTGAATATCATAACGCGCTGAGGTGAGTACTAGTGAGGTTGGACGACGCAGGTACTCGATGATGGTCGGGATCAAGTAACTCCATTACCGTCGTTGTTGGGTGAGAAACTGACGAAAAAGTTAGAGAGAAATGTAATTGAGAAGTAAAAAGGTTATATCTAACGCGAGGTACACTACGAGTCATAATTAAAATGTGAGAATTTGTCCGGAACATGCGGCTAGAAGCCAATACACACACCTCCTCCTACTCGGTCGGCTCTCGAGCTGTTGTCGGCGGAAAAGACAAAAGGAATAGTGACGCGGTGTGAATTACATTCCAGACACGGCCTAAACGCGTTCCCAACGTCTCGTTCGGCCGTCACGGCGTTCGCCAACACGTCGTCGTGACTGGTTTTTGTCGGTGCAATCTTCGCGGTGGCCGGACGCGGCCCTCTTCTCCTTCGTCTCGTTCAGTCCGGTCCCTCCGGCTTTGATCCTGTGGTGTCGGATCGGAGCAGTCCAGCAAAACAAAAGCTGGTCCACGTCCTCGGGCGTCCTCAGCTCGTTTAGTGGCGCGTTTAGTAGACCGTTTATCAGTGGTCGACCGGAGAAGAGCTGTCCCTCCTGGCTCGAAGACCTGCAGGACATCTTGTAGACTGGTCGCACTGACAGCCACGATTCGTTGTTCCCTGTCCAGCCTAGCTTCCGCGTTTGCAAGTTCCAGTACTCCGCGTCTTGCTACGCCAGATCATCTCGAAGAGAAGCTGGCGGAGCTTACGAGGGTAGAAAGAACCGCACCTGTGCACCCTGAGAAGGTGCTTCTTATCAGGATCTCGCCGCTCCTGCGAACGATTCATTATACCATCGCGCAGAAAGCCGGATTCGGTTGTGGAACTCGGTGCGTGTGGTTGTCAGCGTTGGTGGCCGGTCGGTATCAACCCGGCAAGTCCGGCTGAAAGGTGCTACTGGTCGGAGGAAGAGAAAGAGACCGAGGGAACGGACCATGCCCGTGACACGGAGGCGATTTATCGAAAAATGCCAATCAACGCATGGACCCTATTTCAATTCGGTCTGTATCTGATCGGACCGCTCCTATCTTTCGACGGGCGAAGAACTACCGGCGGATAGATCCACGCCAACTGGAACTAGTGACAAATGATCTGATTTAACAAATCCTTACTCGAAATTCTCCGCTACCTGCACTACACGTCCCGCTGTTGTCGCTCCTGGAATAATGACGATGTTTTCTACATCGTTACGGAGACAGTACTGAACAGGTATACGGACGCACTGCATGTATATACCCAACTGCAGCTGCAACGGCGATGACATTATACTGCGGGAACTGATGTTTCGATCCCTCCACGTTCATGGTTGGCAGTCTAATATGTTAGGAGTTCGAAAATGCCGTCCAATAACAAGATAACAAGATACTTGGTTAGCACAAGTGATGCAGATAGTCAAATGTACTGATTTTGCAGTATTTCATACACCCTGAAATTACATAACGTTAAATCGTGTAATCCAAGTCCAGAAGATGAGAACCCCGACTGTGACGAAGTTAACAACCTTTTGTGCCGCCGCAGAGACAACGTTGTCCTGTGGGAACAGAGAAGGTTGAAATTAGTACGGAATGTGTCGGTGAAGATTTTTGGGAAATCGGCTGGATGCAGTTGGCATATCGAGAATCGGTGGCACCATCTTGGAATTCCTTCGGTCGAGACTCGTTAGCGAGTAGCCGCTGGGTGCGATTTCCTCCGAAAATGCGGCCCAAGTCGAAGGACTCGAGGCTGCCCGCAGGGCGTATAAAGAGTTCGCAAAAGGTACTCGGTGCACGGATTGGTACGGTGAGATTGCTAGGAGATAGAATACACTTAATTATATTGGATTTACCTAATTGGCAAGCAGGGCTATCGCAGCGGTTATCTTTGGCCACGTCTCTATCTGCAAACTCCGACCCGGTACTCCCAGCTCTTTCACTTGAGCCAGTTTACCCGGGTTTGCGATGTCGACAGAGCAGCAGTCGATGAACCGAAGGTATGATAGACCGATTGGGGAGCAACGGATGCTATTGGAATTGCAGTGAACGAAGTACGTCACACGGTCCGTACAATCATTCTTGTCATATCCATATAAGTCCAAGATTGGATCCTTGTTTCATTCTTCTTTTCTATTGTCCTTGGTAGTATAAATAAATGTATATATCGTACCGAGGAAGACCCTTACGCGGGTCGAAACGTTAACAGAGAAAAATGACGTGGCGACTTGATTGACCTATAATTCCAGTAACATCCATTAGTTCACCAGCGACGTCAAAACTTCGACATTCTTCAACACACACCGATTGCAGGCATCGCAGGCTGATGCCGGATTCTGAAATGACTGGGAAAAAGGTCGCTGAAGTATATCCGGAAGACGCGAGGCTCTGCAAAGCGACTCCTGCAGACTGAGGAGGAGCTGATTTAATTTCGCGACGAGGCGAGAGTCACACTCGAGTTGTCGATGGCTGCGTTGCATTCTCCGATCCAGGCTCACAGCTTCGGGCGCGAGCTTTGCTGGTACCTGAACACGCTGGATTTGATTTGATCCCCGACGAGGCGAGTGCAGGGACTGAAATTGATACCGGAATCGCGCCGAGTCTGGCACGACGTAGCTTTATTGTTTTCTGCCTGGCGTCCTGTGTGCCCCGACAGATGCAGTACCAGCAGATGAATGCAGACGCGTGGGCGAAGAGAGAGGGAAGAGTGGGCCGCGTATCGAGTGGCGAATATTTGTAGTTCGCAGTTTGAGGTTTAATCATTTCGAGGAGTGGATCATGGAGGACGAAGGGCCTGGTGCATACACGGCGGCGGTTTAATATCCACCAGCCGATCCAAGTTCCGTTCCTCTCGCGAAGAAATAAATATGTATGTATTGCACTGCGCGGCGGGTTTACTTTAATTGGGACAGAAGCCAAAGCTTCGTGAGTGCTGCACGAGAAGAGTTATTATTTTGGAAAGATCCCTTCCTCGCGTAATTGAAGCTCCCGATCGATTCGCGAGAATATTCCTTCCTTCACTAATTACGCGCCCTTCGCGCGAGCCTCTCTCTTCACCCCTTTTCGCGGCTTTCCATTATAATCGTCGACGGAATTTCATCGCAATAGGAAAAAACACAGCAGGCCCGAACGAAAAGCACGCTTTCACTTCGCCCCGGGACCTCTCGATGGTCAATTCTTGTACCCAGCAGCCCGATTCGATTCGTCGAGTGTATCATTTCTCACCTGGCACTCCTGTCGATCAGTTTAATTACACCCGGTGGATTCCCGGTCTCAGGAGGGTGGCTAATCGCTCGCTATAATTAATCGTACGCCGCCTGATCGGCATCGGTCAAGGCTGCCCAGTCGCCACGTGGAAATTGTCTGCTGCAGCGTCGGACGAGGGAAATGTCTCGAAAGAGAAAAACTGCTAATTCTGCACGGAATTTATCGCATATATATAATAGAATATATATATACACGAGTATATTCTACCAATTTCTAACCGTGCAGAGTATCATTTCTCCGGATTCATTCGCGGGTTATCGCACCCGTATAAATCAGTAACTCCCACCGATAGATAATACAAACTCCGTTTCGGTCGAACGACTCGGTACATATGTATATACATATATATGTATGTATGTATATACATCGCCCTCGAATAGCGCCATGAAACAATTGTTGCCACAATGAATAATGCCTCTAATTTCAACATAATCCAAATAATCTCGCGAGATGGAGGGTGCGTAAATTTTTAATGGAAAAAAAATCCAGATTACATTCTCGCGGCTTATTTTTTTTTTTATCTTTCCACCTTTTCTCATTATTTATAATCTACCTAATCCGAATGTCTGAATATAGGCTTGCGTTGTATCGTATTTTAACAAAATTTATCCACTTTTAAAAATATCCGCCTAAGCTTTCTCCTTCTACCGTTGGTATACAATAATTTGATTCTTGATTTTAAATCGTTTCCGACGTCACCACTTAATTTCTGTACTTCCGATGATGCGTCTAAATTATTCAAGAGGTAAGGTAATTAATTCGGCAGTGTTTCCACTGTTAGAGGAATGAGAATTAGTAGGAGGGGTGACTATGAATTGGTGGAATTAATTTGTAGGACGAATGTAGTTCCTCGTAACCCGTAACCGCTGGGGATACGGTATACACGGGAATAATAAGAGGACGAACGGCACGGTTCGGGCCTTGAGAAAATCTAGCTGCAGCTCTATTGGCCCACGACTCGCGAGGGAGTTAATTACAGTCGAACGGAGAGGACGGAGATTACGAGGTAAGGTGAGGTGGGGGCAGGGAAGAAGCCGGAGAACCTAAGATAAATGATGTCGTATAACCCTTTCTTTGGCGCGGTTGGTTCGCCCACAGACCGGAGCTGATCCGACAAGCCGAAATCAGATTGAAGATTAACCCATCCCGGCAGCTCTGATGCCGAGGAGATGCCAAAAGCTGCTGCTGCTGCAGCAGCGGATCCGTTATTTCTTAATCTTTATACCCTAACCGGGAAAAGCTTTTCTACAAAATTCTCATCGCCGAGCGATATTCGATTAGCAGCTCTTTTCTTCCTCCCCCAACGCCTCTTCAATCATTTACTTTCCTTCGCGCTCCGCTACGGACTAACCGACTAACTGACTGACGCATTGACTGACTTACGACACCGATACCATCTCACTAATGATTGGACACGAAACTCCCACACGCTTTAACCACACGAAAATCCCGCTGCAACGGCGATGCTGCTGATGCTGATGCTGCGGCACTGATCCCCCTCTAATTCTCGACAAGCATATCTCGCCCTCTACAAGGTGGGGCACCGACGATTAGGCATTTCTCTTTTTATCCTCTTCCTTATTCTTTGCCCGTGTCTCGTTCTTGTTCTCCTAACTCAAATTCGTGTACGAGCATCATTTTTTTTACCTACAACTTCTGGGCGGGGACTCAATCGAGTTTACGATCACAGTACCTTGAGCAATATTTTTGTGAACTAGACCACACGGGAAAAACATGATTTCAATAACTGATAATAATTTTCCCTCAATACCTGAACGAGATCGATTAATCGTACATTCGTACCTGAGTATCGTCTTTACTGATCTTTATTTTTTCCCATGGACTGAAATATCTCACGATAAACACGAGAAAATGTAGCCAAAACTCAGGCTCCTGTTTCAATTATTCCAAATTCTATCCCAAGCCCTTCAAACTTTTCATTTTAATGCGTGACGTGGAATTTTCGTCACTTCGCAATTACACTTTGATTTTTTCTTTCGATGTATGGAGTCGAAAAATTGGGAACTAATTGATGAACTTGTCACGTATAAGTTGTAAGTATTCGATGAAAATTTTAGAACTTGAGGAGAATGGAATTAAACGGCAAGTGCCAAAAATGATTTTCGAATGGAATTGGAAAATTCAAAGGCTTCGATGAAAACTTTTTTTCCTATAATCTCTAAAATTTTCATCGAATATCTAGAAGAAAAGGTAAGAATTTTACGGGGTTTCATATTTCTTGGAAACACAGATCAGGCTTTGCAGCAAAATATAAAATAAAGACAGACGCCAGAGGTTTTGAATATCACTTTTCGCATATTTATTCAGAACTTGCATCTTAATTATCTACACATTTCAATCCCTGTATTACGAATACAGGTTAGGTTCATGTATTGAGAATTACGGTTGTATTTAAGCCTATTACCGAAGGAGATACACAGCCGTAGACCTACGTCAGACAATGTTTACATTTCGTTCCTCGACTCCAGTGTCAACTCAGAATCGGTGAGCTTCGCATGTCGCGAAATTCTTGTGTGTCCCAAGTGTGAAATTCATCACAGTTAAGAAATCTTCTTGGTCAATAGAATGGTATCCATTTGTATTCGATAAAAAATTGGTCGGACACAAAATCTGTGCTTCGTTAGGTTAAGCTTCCTAATTCCTTTGAATCGAAACAAAAATGTTTTCACATCAACTTTCGGTAACTTCAAAACAGTTTTTCTTTCCCTGACTGTGTGTTTATAAATTACTTTACGTTTCGCTCAGTGCGTTTTGATCTCAGTGCTTGTTTAGCGGCCGCGATTCGCATCTCGAAGACAATTCAGCACGGATGTAAGAATATTTGGATCACCATGCAATTCTGAAGGTAAAAAATTTGAACAAATGATCATTTTTCATCATATGTAGAAATTCTTTGAATCGTGAAGCTGATTGCGTGGCGCAAGCTAACAATGTTTAAATATCATGAATTCTCAGGCACAAGAAATAAAAAAATGAAGAAAAAAAATGGCTGCTCTCGTTGCTGCAATTAGCAGCACGTGTTTGCTGGATATGAAAATACATTCTCTCATCAAGCTTTAGCGAGCAAATTCCACCGCCGCGATCCTCTCTCTTTCTCACTCTCTAAAAAATGTCTCCATTCGCATGGATTTCTTCCACATTGTGCTGGCTGATGACTTCCGTATTTCCGTAAGTGAACAAAGGCTCGCCCCTTTCTCTCTGCATACAGGGTGACTCGTTTGAACGACGAGCTCCCGTTGTTTTGTGGGAACTGAAAAGTACGCTTGACGTCAGTGATTCTGAGACGGCTGATCTCTTGAAAAAGTTGGTTGTTGATAACACCTACAGAACCAGAGTCATCGCCGATCGGCTGCAAAACAGACTCAATATTTGTAAACATAATATATTCCACGACTATTGAATCTAATCGAAAAATACATAATTCGACGATCACAGCTTATGTTGTATTTCCAAACATGGAACCTGTTCCGCTAATTTTTTATTTTTAATAATAATAATAATAATAATAATAATAATAATAGTAATAATCTTTATTTATCACAATTATGTTTGCGAAGTTATAGCTTTGGGTTAGTTTAGACGGTCATGGGTTATATAATGTTTAAAAATATTGAGCCTGTTTCACGAATTATGTATTTTCGGGTTAGATTATGTTATGCAATGTTTACAAATGTGGAACCTATTTCGCGAATTTTCTGTTTTTAGGTTAGAATTGACGGTCACGATTTAGATTGCGTTTAATAAGATTGAGCCTGTTTCGTAAATTTTTTGTTTTTGGGTTGGGTTCGACAGTCACGAGTTATGTTATGTTTACAAATATGGAGCCTCTTTCGCGAATTTCTGTTTTTGGGTTAGAATTGACGGTCACGATTTACGTTACGTTGAAAAATTCTTACCCTGTTTCGCGAATTTTGTATTTTCGGATGAGGTCAGACGGTCACGGGTTACGTTATGTTTAGCAATACGAAGCTTGTTTCGCGTCCGGCTGGCGGTGGCGCTGCGAGCTGTCTCTGCATTACCAACGTGACTGACATGTCCAAAAAATTACTCAGAATCACTGACATCAAGTGTACATATATAAAATCGTATCGATGACTCTGACCAAGATTTTATCTCTGAATTCGATACTCGCTGTTGAACATCGATCGCTGCAAAGACGGAAAATTTTCTTTCGCTGCTCCGGGAAGTGATAAAGCGAATTGCACACCCTGTACACTCCGCATACACGCTCGTAATTAATATTTCTTCCTCGCACTGTGTCGAGAGGACGAAGGCGAGGAGGGTGAACGCTGACTTCGGTCACGTGTAAAGCTCCGCCTGGGAAGCACGTGTCACTGCTCCGCCTTCCACGTGCAGCAAGAGCCCTGCCATTTGTCGTTGGTTGTCATCATCCGTAACAGCAGCCAAAGCGGAGCGAAAGAGCTTCTGTTTTAACCCCGGCACAAGTTGTGCTCCGAGTTCCGTTCCATTGTGTACTCGACGTTATATAATATATATACATATATATATACAGCGAACCGACTCTAAGGAGCGCGTATTAACAACCGGAATTGATTTCGCTACGCTCCCGACGCTTTGGCGCTGGGCACTTATTATAAATAACATTGCCGCAGCTAGGCTCGCGCAATAAGTAGCGTGAAAAATTCGATCGTCCTCCTCCTCCCATGGAATTAAGAACACGCTTTGTAAGCGGGGCTGAGAGTTGACGTCATGGCTCAAAGCTCTCTAAAATAGAGTGTGAATTACAAAACAAAATTCATTTAGATGGATTGAGGAGCTTGTTGCATTCGGCACAAAAAAAAAATTATTATCGATTTGTTTCGAAGAAGATTTTACTTTCATATAAATCTGTTGAATGATTCATCACTCAGCGTACAATGAAAGCAGGTAAATTTTATTTCGTACTATCGAAATTTCTTTCAGTCCAATAAATTCTTAATTTTATCGAAGCAAATCGTTTTTTTATAACATTTGGTTCATATTATTTCGAAGCAGATCTCTTTTCTCGGTGCGGTAAAGCAAAAATTAATTTTTCTTTTTTTTTTTTTTTTGTTTTTTTGACTTTATCTCTACGAAAAAGTCGCATATCCAGATTCGATCAAATTTAAGTACTCACATTAAACTACAATTATATTGAGAATATTTATTCAATAAGAATTAAGTGTTATCGATTTTTTATTTAAAATTTATTCAAAATACAGAAGGCAATAGAAAAT
The DNA here is from genome assembly GCF_021155765.1 of Diprion similis. Lineage (NCBI taxonomy): Eukaryota > Metazoa > Arthropoda > Insecta > Hymenoptera > Diprionidae > Diprion > Diprion similis. The sequence continues at coordinate 20,206,674 of NC_060114.1, forward strand.
TTTTGCCTTGGACATAATTTCGACGTCATACTTTACCCAGAAGACAATGGCTATAATATGTACGTATAATATATGGGGGGGGGGAGGGAGGGGGGGCAGGGTGCTGAAGGAAATACTTAGTTTCCGAGGACTCATACGCTAAACTTTTGATTTAATTGTAACCAAAAAAAATAAAATGATTTTTAGATATGAGGGAAAAAAAATTTTTTTTTTCAATTTTTGAAACTTCGAAATAATACTCTATGATGTTTATAGAAGTCATTTTTTACTATTTCAATAAAATTTGGAAAAACAAAAATTTTTTATAAAAACTAAGGGTATCCCATTTTGCCCCGCTTGCCCCGTTTTGCCCACCCCTCACTTATACGCTGCGTTGCGATCCCCTCTTATCTACTTCTCGGGAATAAGGATCATCAGGATGACTCAGTGCAAACTAAGTATCACTAAAACCGTTCATGACTCTATAAAACTTCGGGACTATACTTATGTTCCATGAGCCGCTATACATGCCGCACCGAATTCGTCTCCCCAATTAATTCCTCGAGTCGGGCCAGCAGAGGAACGAGGGAATCCGAGGGGAGGAAATAATGCGGGATGATATTTGTTCCCGTCGGATAATTGGAACTAATACCGTTTGAAACCTGTGACGGGGAGAACAGACACCGTTTCCGGTTCTAAGCCTGGTGCAATGGCGAACCGCATCGTTCTTTGGATTTCCGACTCAACTCCAACTCGACTGAAGTGAGATCAGCACGTACGGAGTCAGGATCGACTTTAATCTCATTCCTGGTGTCGCGCTGATCGTGCAGCGCCGGTAAAAGCGGGATTTTTCGGTGACGAGGCTGAACCGACTCTCGACCTTTCGGAAGTGCTTAAAGTTAAAAGATGGAATAAGAAAAAAAATTTTCAACTTTCGCAAGCTTTGAAATTACATTACCGAGATTGAATCGCTCCGCCTCCTGTTAGACAAGCGACTCGAGGTGAGGGTCGAAAGTAAAAGGTCCCCCTTCCTGATGACGATCATGAAGAAAGGCAAGTTCGAGTTCCCTACATAGCCGTCGATATCTATCACCGATGATCAGAGATTTGATCGGAAAGTCTTTTAACGTCATTTTTCGTTCACCGCAAAATCGATTGATCGATAGATCGATGGGGGCCAATCAGACAAACCGGAAATCGGCTTTATTTACACGCTCAGGCAAAATCTCTTCTCTCTCTCTTGATTTCGGACTTTTTGAGTCGCCAATCATGAATCTGAGGTCAGTTTTTCAGAATTTGAATTTGGCGTATTCAATGAGCTGAACTAAACTAAAAACATTTGGATTCTGATGAAAACTGGTACTCGGTTTGTTGAGTGCTCAGATTTCGAAATCCAAAATGGCGATCCAATGTAATGGAAAAAAATCTAGAAATATTCCGATTTTCGTAGAAATTGGTACTCGGGGGTTTTTGGGTCACCAATAACGAATCCAAGGTCAGAATTTCAAAATTTTAAATGTTGGATCCATTATAGTGGTTCAAAAAAAAATATTGTTATATTTTCATGTAATATGGTATCCGAGGGCTTTAAAATCGTTAATCATGAATCTGAAGTTCGAAATTCGAATTGGATATTATTCTTTTTTCCTTTCTAAACTTGGCCAGTCTAAAACCACGTTTTGGTACTAATTTCCGTCTGTAAATATTCTTGCTTTATTTTAATCAGTTTATTTTCTATAATTTTCTGTAATTTGCCTGTCTTCGTGTTTCTACTTTTTTTCATCTAAACTTATTCGTCTTGACTGACTTCTTTTTTTTTCGTTTTCTTCTGTTTCATTTCTGTCGGCCACAAATTTCGGCCAACATCGCTGTGGACATGACAAATATTTATCCGTAGGTAGCTACGCTTTCAAAAAATTGTAATACTGGGGGTGACAAATTGATAAGTGGAAATTAGTCGCGCGGCTTTCGCTGCTCGAGCTCGAGATATTCAAGTCTCCCACGTGCTCCAATTAACCTATCTCCACAGGTCGGGGGATTCGCTTATTACGATTTCCATTCCACCAGCCAATATTCTCGGGTAGATATCTGCATTATAATTCCGTCGCGATCAGAGACTCGGCGAGGAGTGGAATCCGCCGCGTTGCCCTCGTTTCACGTTTGATCGGCAGAGTAGATTGAAAACGCGCCGTTCGAGCGGGGTCGAGTCCTGCAGCGTAAGGTCATTATCAGGATTTCCGCTAATTAGTCTCTCTTTGGCAAGCTGCCGCAAATCCAGGGAACAGCCGGTGAGCCTCGCCAAGAGAAAAGCCCTCTTTCCTCGTTTGATCAAAACCAGGTGAAAATCGAATGCCGAATCACAAGCAACTTCAGCGTCACGCCATAACGATTCGGTCGCGTCAAAGAACAAGTGGTTAACTTTTTTTACCTGATGGGCCGTGTAAGACGTTTTTCCTTTTTCCGATGAATCGAAAACTTCTGGACCGAACTAATCCAACGCCTGATGGTTTGTTACTTACGAAAAACCGAGTCGATTGAAACCAAAATCATAGAAATCCGATGATCTGTTTTCGAAATATTAGTATTTGGATTTTTGTTTTTTGTCATAATTTTTTTGAAAAATTTTGGTCCACAGTTATAGAATTTTGCAAGTTCAAGTAATAGGCTTGTTGAATTGAAAAATCCACGTAACTATACTTGAAAAATCTTAGCTATTGCAGTAGAATTCTATTCATCCCCTAAAATTTTGTAATCCTGCGAATTATTTTTCACCGTAGTGAATAACTGGTAAACCAATAAAGTCCAAAATCTGACAATTTCCAAGTCAAGATATGATCCGTATCAATCGACACTGAAATCCTCAAAATCCCTTTATTCGTTCTCGATATATCTCCGAACAAAAAACGGATTAAAAATGCTTTTCCAGTCCAGTCTCAATTTTTAATTTTTGAAGTACGCGTGCATGTACAAATAGCATCCCTTGTTCTTTCTTTTTTTTTTTCTCTCAAAACAGAGGGTGGGAAATTGAAAAAATCGAAGTGGACGTGAAAGCAAAGAAAGAAAAGATCTCAGGGGTAGTTTTTCCCCTGCAAAATCAAACAAGCAATCAACGAAAAAGCGCTCGAATGCACTTGTTTCGACATCTGAGCCTACGATTTCGGTCGAATCCTAACGACGAGCACTTCGAGGGTGGAAGGGCGCTACTTGAGATTGATTTCCCGCCATCCATCCCTGCGGATTCGCGGGCACGTATATTACACGGCGTATATAACGCGGAAACCAGGCTGCCGGGGTAGCAGCCGGACTTGTTTCCTACGTCGACATGTGTAGTACATACATACACATCGTGCTCATATTAAACAGGAATGGAGTGCAGGGGGTAAACAGACCGCTGCCCATTCGAGCCCATGATGCGAGGGGCACGGGAACCCCGGAGATGGATTAAGAGATAAGGAGGCGTATCAGGACCAATCAATTACGAAGTCGAGGGCCCCTCGGGCTCGGCTCGCCCGTCGCGCAGGCCCAAAATTCACCCCTGCTGTAGGCAAACAGAGGCCGAACCGTAATTTCCATCTTATCCGGAAAATGGTCGCCGCAGCAACAACGCGAGGCGCCTGCAATCACCGGGAATCATCAAACCCGGGAGATTTCATCCCCCGCAAGCGTACGTCAACTCACCCTGCAGCCCTGCGGAGACGTATGTGCGATTTATCTGCAAACTATGCTCAGAGCCATGGGGGCGAAGTCTGTTAGACGCTGCGTACATGCTGCCTAAGCTTCAGGGGTGGATCGCGTTTGCTTAACTGATAAATAGCCCGCGTTTACGGGGATCGTGCCGTTTCAACGAAATCACCTTTAGACTTTTCACGTTGTACTGTAGGCTGAAATTTTCGACGGGTCGTTTACGGAAGAAATTCATGAATTCGGCAGCTGGGGAGCAGATTGTGAATCGAAGATACTCGAGTGATATGAATTCCTTTCGAAATGGCGAGAAATCAATTGACGCTGAACTGAAAAGTCGAAAAAAGGTTACGAAATCAGTCATTTACTTAAAGAAATCATGAATTTGACGGCTGGGAAGCAGATTATGAATTGAAGGAATTGAAATTATTTGAAATCTTTTCGAAATCGCGAGAAATCATTTGACCTTGAACTCAAAAGTCGAAAAAAAGGCAAAGAAATCATTAGAAACCAGCGGTAACACCTGGAAAATATCTAAAAGCGAATTATTTTCCTGGTAGCAACTAATACAAATCATTTGACAGCAGTGTTGAAGAGTTGAAAGCGTTCATTTGATTTCCAAGTAAATGGCACTTTAAAATTGTTTCTTCAACAGTGTTTCCCTCCAACGCAATTCTTCAATGAGGAGCTGAATTTTTGGAACGGGATTTGAAAACAAATCATGCAATTTGCATTGAAAATTTAACTAAAATTTATATTTTTGCCGATATGATATTTACGATCTTTATTCCTGATACTTTGACAATTGCAACAAACAAGACGACAAAAACGCGTCTAAATGTCAATTAGAATAATTATCATAAATGAGCTTTTCCGATTTTTTTTCATGCTGGTGATTCGCGAATCTCTTTGAATCATACTATCCCGTGGAAGAACGATATCGTTTCGTGAAAAAAAAACATCCATCATTTTTCCAACCATCAGATAGTCTATTCATATCCAGGTATGTATGTATGTGTACCTAATATTCATCGTCAATTGTACGAAATAGAGTAACAGCAGTTGAAGAGGAGATTATTCTCTCGTGCAGCGTCGATTTTCGTTTTACTTATCAACATCATCATCGTTGGGTTCGCGTGCGGATGAATTTGTACCCTGAAAACATGATCGGACCAATTGAGCAAATTCGTGCCAATGGACGTACACACACACATGATGAATACGTATGGGTATTGTGTAATACACTTGTTTGCGATGACAGAAAGTATATACCTTTGATCAAGTAACGAGAAAGTGAGAAAAAAAGAAACATGCGCGGACCGGAGCGCGAAGAATCGCGTGCTGAAAATCAGGTGTAGTCCACCGCCTAGCTTTGTTAGTAGAATGAAGTCGAACGGAATCCGGGCGATAAAGCAGAGTCGAGGGAAACAGCTCGTTATTAATTGCAACGCGTGTTTCTCATCGCAGTTTACTTTACACCTACTTAACGGTAGAGGTACGTACATAGGTATAGTATGCATACACGATTAAATCGGACTAGAGCCAGCCAAAGAAGCGTTGCCGTGGAGATATGCGGCGTGTGTAAATAAATTGTAACACTTTCGCATGGAGTTAATTATTTTTCACTTTTTTTATCCATCACTCCATCTGATTTCTGTTCGACCGAGTGAGCGCGCGGTGGAACTCAACAGGCAAGTTACCGACTGCGCATGCGCAGAATCATTTTTTTCTGCTACACAGGAAAGCCAACTTATTCGAAACCGGTTATGAGGGGTAAAACTCTCCCTTCTCGAGTGGCGAATTCTTACAATGACTCGCAGCAGTCGTCAGTTCAAAATAAACGTTTCCCAAGTCCTTGTCAATCACTGCATCGACTATTCGAGGTCAGCTTAACCTAAAAAATATCGTGTCACCAACGTAAACTCTACACGCCGAGTTTGGCAGCCGAAAGTTGGGATGGCCAGCCTGCTCGAAAAGACGAAAAAGCTCGCGCATGCGCATCACGATGCTCAATCTGTTAAGTTGCGCCGTTTCCGTTCGGTATAAGGGCTGCCAAATGCCTGCCGCACACGGGTTCGTGACGAGCAGCTGTCTGAGACTCGGGCAAAGTTGACGTGGTTATGGGGGAAACTTTGATAATACACGCGATGTGGAAAACTGATTATGTCTGTTTATTTCCGGCGAAAGCTCCTTTTTCGCTTAGGTATATACGATACATATTAGTTATTGTTGTGTGCATGATTCCGCGCTGAACAATATCAACCCCCTACATCATAATTAACCTGAAATTTCAGTTCCAGATATTCTGAATCACGAAACGTTGCTTCGTTGTATATAATGCTTCCAGTAATTACAGAAATAATTATACCCTTAAACCAATTTTCATGACCCTATTTTAGTAGAACTATACGAACGGAATTTGGTAAGTTTTAATTCGTTTCCGGACCTTTTTCATCCAGCACGTTCCCGGTTTGAGATAGAAATCATTCTCCCTCAAGCGAAAAAGCGTGTAACGACATATAAACGCCGAGTGAAAACAGGAAAGACAAGGCTAAATTGTGCGTCATGGTATACAGTCAAGCCTCCACTGCAACCGCCGGGGGATCAAGTGGGCAAATTAGTTCGTCATCGTCTAAATTTTTTTCCCTTTTCTTCTCCTTCAACACCTTTTTGCGGCTTCACGTCCGGTAAAAAGCGGCGGTTTAAGAGATCCGAGTGATTATTACTTGTCGCGTAAGTAGGTAACCATGTTTATGGCTGTGTGCACTGGTTTCTAAACGATGTTTTCTCTCTTGGTGTTTCTTTTTTTTTCAAATTTGTGTCGCACACGCTCGGAATTCTTTTTACCATTAAATCTCCTCATCTTTTTCTTCCTCTTCTTCTACTTCTTCTTCTCGAGTCTCTGTCTCTCACTCTTTCATGTACTTAACGGTTAATTCTATTCACGGGACCAAGTTTTGTGTCGTTCTTTTTACAGTTCTTGCGCCAACCTCGCGACTACACATGTTACACTCGTTGACGTTAAAAGGCGAATGATCATTTTTTCTCTATTTCGACTTTTTTCTTTTATTCCTCCATTGAACTTGAGCGCTCAAAAGTTTCTCGATAAATTTCACATTTTTTCATTCCGTGGACTTCCCTCTTACGTTTTCAATGGCTTCTTTCAATTCACCTTCTCCGAAGATACTGGGGTAATAAATTACACTTTCTTATTCATCGATTACCCCACATTGACCGTATTCAAACGCAATTCGCCTCCCTCGATTTTTCTCCGAAGTACATAATAATTATTACCAACTATAAAAATGATGATTCTTTTTCCTATTAATTACACGATCTTATTCTACTGTTCTTCCACTAATTATCAGTGATAAAAATGGATTTTTAACGAAATTTAGTACTCCTAAATATTAAGTCTGATTGTTTCAATTGAACAAGCCGTTGAAATAAATTAATACAATAGTTACCAGATTGGTTACTGAAGAATGCCGTACCAGCGGCCATATTAGAAAATAATAATAACACAGACTGGATTTTCCGGTCACAGCTCCAAGACTCATTCTCATTCTCTACCCAGAACCGTATTTCTTCTTCGGTAATGGTGAAAAATTAAATTCCTCCATGTGGACACAGTTCAGAGCTTCGGTTTGCTGAACGTCACGTGTCGTCGGTGAATATTAGCACCTGCAGAAGTGACTATTGCGTGACACGTAGCTCGGGGCTGCCAATGGAGTTGAAAGGATAGAAGGAGAAGAAAGTAAAAAAGGATTCAAGCAGAAGGATAAAAGCTGAATTGACCTGACAAAGCGTTCGCAGAGAATTCGCTTGGAAGCGAGGAATCCTTATTCTGTTCGAATACACGCAATTGTCGCGGAAGAGAGTCGCAGGCTTTCGTCGCGAGTACGCCTCTTATATTCTTATTCGGTTCATTACCTTCGGTTCAGATTTAATTTATGCACACTCAACCCGGCTCTATGCGTATCTGCGTATATACCTGTCCGGTAATTCCTCAGCCGAATGAATAGCTCAGCGTTTTGAATAAGTATGAGTATTTGCATAAATTTGCCCGTGGCACACACTCTAATGGATCCCGGAAATACTCGCTACACGTTTCTCAAAACTCTGTGTCATATTTTATTGTACGTAACTCGACTGATCGTCAACAACAGCGATCTCGGACACTTGACGGTAACGTAATGAAATGAGGACAGGAGAACAAAGGATCTGTGTTATAGACAGTTGACGATTTGTTGTGTTTAATATGGTGAAAGTCGATCGTTGTACAAATGTTTCTTTTGTCACTTGTATCTCTGATTTTTATTGACAACTTAGATACAAGGCATTCCAAAAATCGTAATATAAAAAAAAGGTTAAATAAACTCACCTGCAGTCAATACTTCGGTTCAAAATATATAAGGGGTATTCCACTCCAACTCGACCAGTGTAAAAACCTCGACCATCTCAAAATCATTTCATATTTTTTTCTAACATTCTACTCGGTAAGAAACGCGATCTGATCTTGTTTCAAATTTTTTTTTTATCAAATCGTTTATTTTTTACAAATATTTGAAGTCGATTGCGAATGCTCATTTTTTAAAATCTGAAATAATTGTCAAAAATCCAGTAAATGGCACAAAATACCCCCGTTAAGAGAAGCGTGGGTCGAATTTTTTTTCATTTTTTTTAATCACTTAATTCGGGATTTTGAAACTGTAAACTGTACGGATTTGGTGTTAACAAAATTTACTCCACAATATCTGTAACTCGTCTTAGGTACCCTGATTACTTGAATACTCCAGTAAAAATACACTGTTTCCTAGGTTACTTTTTTACCGTGTGACAATAGAACAGTTTTCATAAAAAAATGTTGGAATTCAATTCCGTTGTCTGCTCCAAACTTGGGTTTGTTATTTCTCTTCCAGTTTTAACAGCCTTTTGACTCAACAGGAATGAAAATAAAGATTTGAAAATGTAAGATTGACGCACCCCCCATTGATTGAAAACAGCATCGAACTGCTCGTTGAATGAATCGAGGATAATAAATACGGGTAAAAGGATCAATTACTCGATGAGTTTTCACAGCACGTGCCACGGTGATTCAGAATCGGTTGGACGAATTTGTCACGGCGCAGTGTGTACATGGGGGGGGGGGGGGGGGATAGCACTTGGGACGGAATTTTATGGGTATTACGAAGTCCCGAAGCAGCAGCGGCAACAGCAAGCTTTCGGCGAGAGATCACGCGGTCGAACGCCGTGAACGATGGATGGATTGTTGTGTCGGGGCTAAGAAAAGCCCCATAAAAATGAACGCCTGAGCACCCCGCAATCCCGCCGCTTCGCCGAGGGTTGTGCGAATTGAAAGCAGACATTGATGGGGATTACACGCGTAGAGCAGCATTGTCCCGTTGCCGGAGGGTCGCAGCCCGCTTCACGGACACCGTAACCAGCCCCCCCCCCCCCCCCCCCCCATCCTCACCCTGTTCCCGGGCCCGATTCAGGGTGTAAGGAAGCCCCTCGCTTCCCTGCCCTCGGGGTCCCGGCATCCCACTTCCGCGGCACTTCTCGCCTCGGTAGAAACGCCACTTCGCGTACATCCACTTGCTGTATTTCAAGCGAAACGAATAATCAATAATTTGGCTAACGCCTGCGTTTCTCTGCAGCTACATCATCACTTACCGCACTTCTTAACCTCACTTTTGCTTTTTGCTTTTTGCTTTTTGCGCCTCACCGTAAGGGGGTACCCTGGTCGATTTTAACGTTGTTGTACATATCTTGAGATAGCAAAGTCCACGTATTTTAAACGCAGAAAAGGGCTTAACAGCTCCATTCTATATACAATTCTCAACAAAAAGACTCCTACACATTTTCATTTGATGCAGAAACAAAGAAATCGCACGAATTTACTATTGCGATTTCGTAGTTTTCCTTCCATCTCGTCCTTTCACCTCTTTCATAAGAGTCCTTAATTTGTAGTTTCCATTTGAGTTTCAGCTTCAGTGTTCAACTTTTGCTCATGTAGTCCTAGATTGCGTTCTTCCAGCTCTCCACTTTCCTGCTTTTGTCTTTGTGTACAATTTCTGTCCTCCTTGTCTGGTTTGGCGGGTCTGCATTTTATCTGTATTAAACATTTCCATTACTATTTTACTTGAATTCACTTTATCTTGCTTTGTCTTTCTTACTTCTATGTGTTTCTTTTTTCTTAATCTCTGCATTTTCCTTCTGGTTTGTAATCCTAAATTTTTTATCAAATAAGAACATAAAAATGCAATTCGCAAAGCCTTGCCATTGTCTAATAAATTTCGTCACACCTGCGCCTTACGATCGAAAGTTTTCGAGTGGATCTTTTGGGACAACATTTGCCAGTACGAAAGGGAAGCGGTGGATATGTGTTACATATATATAATGTAACCAAATGAAAGGCGATGGTCACGTGTCCGCGCATGCGCTGCTGCGAAAATCAACGACCCCATCTGCACGTTGACAGTTGTCGAATCTTTGTCGATTTCCCTTCGCGATAATAACGGGATTTTTCCCATCTCTCTTTTCCTCCCCCTCTCTCTCTCTCTCTCTTTCTCTCTTTCTCTCTCTTCACGAAGTTTCGTCGAAATTTTAACCCCTTCCGTTCGTTTGTTTATTTAATATAGGAATAAAGAGGGTGAATTTGCTCGGTCGGTAAAGGTAGAAGTACTACATGACCTTAAACTCCAAGTATTATATTAGTATCCCGGGCACAAAGGGTCCGGGCATTGAGGCAGGTCGGTTCTCTCCCGTCGCTGAGGCTCCGGAGGAAGAAAAGAAGAGGAAAATTGTGAAGAGGAAGTACGTGTCGACGCCGGATAATCGCCACTCTCTAAACGCGGAGCTTTGACTCGGGCGTTTTACGGGGGTCAGCGGGAATTGATTATTGGCTCGGGGCGTCATTTATATTTTACATCACACAAATGATTTACATTATTCAACATTCGTTCGTCCGCAACTCTGCCTCCTTTCCTCTTTTCGCCGTGTACAGACAGGCAGATACTGTAGACTCGCAAACGAAATGGAGGGAAAAAAATTAAAAAGAACAACCCTTCGCAGATATATACGCGCTCTGGTACAACGCCCTCTGCAATTCCACCCCGAGGCGGGAAAAACAAACACTGTTAATTGCCTCGGACACATTCTCCGCAAACATACAGTGTGCGGTGTACAAGCTACACTCTGACTAATCGATTCGATACTTCGATCAAATGTTGCGCGCTGATAGACGTATAGAATTGTTATGTTTTTCTCTTAACAATTTCACGGCTTTTAAATGTAAAAATTTTCGATCCTCAGCCGCAAACACTTCTGCAAATTGATTTTTCACCAGAACGAATCATGCAGGTTTTGCGAATTTTTCATCTCTCTTATGCTATATTGAATTCGATATTATTTTCAGTTTTTTACGATTTATGAACAAAAGTGATAAAATTGTTTCTATCACTTTGGCCGCCCTTTCACGCTCGATTTTTAACCTAATTTTAAGAGATACAAGTTTTCATCTTTATTTCGAACTTTGAAATTTCAAATATATTTATAACACCTCCAGTAGGTATTAGAATTCTCGTTGAGCTCGCACTTCTCACGTCATTATGCTGTCGTCCATTACGTGAAACAAAAAACCGGATGTTTCCGTGTTTAACAGACTCGTAGTTATCGTCTGAACTAAAAACTTTAACGTCGTTAAGGTACTTTTGTTTTTCACTACCTTCTATGTAACTTCATAAAATTTTAACATGTCTTCAATTTGTAACTCGTAAGGCCTATTTCGGACGTAAATCATCTTACTTAGTTCCAAATTTTATAATAATCGCAAAACCCGTTTCGAAATTATCGCATGAGATGTCTTGAATGAAATCACTTTTAGTAAAACGAGTGTAAAATTGAACAATTTCAAATTACTTTTCAAATTTCGAAGCTGAAAATGAAGGTAGAATCCGTATTTTTCAGTCATATATAATCCTCGGTTATTTCCAACCCTTCCTATTTCGATAGTAATCATTAAAAGCTATCTTAAAAATCTAGTGCGAACGAGTGTCTACCCCCTTTAAAAATTATTCCGCTTAAAGTGTTACATTATTTTCACTGCTACCATTGGATGTGACATGACGGTTTCATTTAGGGTGAAAACCGATCGCTCGATACTGATAATTACACAGCTGAAGGTATATCACCTGCATGGTTTTAAGAATCGTCCCAATTTTCTGATCGGAATAAAACCACAGGGACGAACTATAACCGTGAAATGAAGGGGCGGGAAGGGGGGTCAGGACCAAAGGGAGAAGGGCATTGCGGATCCGTTCGTGGATTACATCCTCAGTAGGTATTCGGTGAAATCCCCCTTCATGCATTTAGGGAGGATACTAATACCGGGTACCTAAGCCACTAATCCTCGACACAGAGAGAGGCAGATCAGCAGGCCGTGAGATGGCTGCGGGGTGTCGTCGGGTGCCGTGGCGATGCGTTGCACCGAATGACGCGGACGAGGACGAGGACGAGGAACGAGGAACGGGGAACGAGGAACAAGGAACGAGGATGAGAAACGGACCATTGAGCCCGAGCGTGTAATCTGTCGAGAGGCGAACCATTAGCCACCTAAAAAAGTCTCCCGGCAAAGCGGTACGCGAACATATATCATTTTCAAAACTAACCACCCCCCTCTCCTACCTCCCTTTCCCTCCCCCCCGTCGTGCTTAGGCGGGTTACACGCGACCCTCGCCGCGACTAGAGCTGCTCTCTGTACGGTATTAGTACAAATGTAATCTTACTCAAGCATATGCTTCTCACTGTCAGACGGTATGGGGAGGGGGGATGATAGATAGTGATAGACCGACGGATGATGGGGGTATTAGAGGCGAGAGAGGATAGAGAGAGAAATTTCAATTTCGGAAATGCTCCTTCTTAACTGCACGTTGCATGAGGTGATCCCTAATACCCACATTTCCATGTGGATGTACATATAAGGTATGTTGAAAGTTGTTGTACTGTGACCCGTTTCTCAAATCGACCATCTGGTTCACCGGAATTGAGAGAAGCAATTTGTGACGTTGACTTATAACAACATAGCCGTAGCCTCTCGTGCATGCAGGATTCGAGAAAGATAATCCTTAGGCACACACTTAACGTGGGTGCGCACAGTTGGCGTCACGTTGTCGTTGCCGACCAACCGGGACTGAAGCCATAATTGAATCCTAGACAAACGGCGATTACACAAGACGGAAGTCGCACTGACGGTAACAAAAGTGCTTTGTTAACGTGCAGAGTTCAGTTATTACGATTCCTGGAAGCTGGAGGAGATGGACATCAAGAGTACCCCGATGCCAAATTCGGGTTTCACTATTTTCGAGTATTTCTAGAATGTAAAAAGCATGTATTTTATACATATGAAATATTTTTACTCGGTACAGAGACCCACAAACGATTCGTTTCTGTTGAGAACCAAGAGCCCCTCCCCCCTCCAATATACAAGGTTTTAAATCAAGGAATATACCCTGACCGAATCGAGCATAAATATCACCGAGAGTAGAGAAAAGAGAGTCGTCGCAAGGGGGAGGGAAGAGGACTCTTTATTTGAATTATAGAACCCTTGGAGGTGGTTCACAGTGCCGCCGCGGCACCACGAAAACGATGATTTATTGATAAAAGCGCGTACATAGCAACCGGTAGATATACCCTCGTGGGGTTTCTATTCCTTAATAGATTTCGGCGAGTAGAGTTCAATTCCGTATCTCGTTCCCTTCGCCTCTTATACTACACATCTCTTAATAATTCCTCCAGCTCGCCCTTTCGAGTTTCGGATTTCTCCAGGCGGAATCTGGGAAACCGTTTGGTAACGCGACACGAAACACGTGTCCATCCTCTCACGGTGTTCGGCCCGGCCTTACGTCAAATGAAACGGACCATTTTTCCCGCCCTGAGATTCGAAACTCCCAGGCGAATTTTCGCCACATATCGAAATGAGGGATGATAAGCATCGACCAATGTATGCGGTCTAAAGTAAATTACCATAGGAGTCGTTTTACATTGTCACAGTGTCGCTGGAGAGGATTAGAACTAGATTCATATAGTGGGATACCATATCTATACCTGCAAGCAGCGCGTGCTGAACCACCGATAGGCGAGCATGACGTCACGCGATAGTAAACCAATTGCGAAACGTTCGCCTGCCACGTCAATTATCGCCGGGGTTTGGTACTTACTCACACTCGTCGTAGAAACGCGGTTAATCGTATGGCTGCAGCGACGTCGATGTGGGCATGGAATGCCAGCGTCTCTCCTTGAGCAACCACCCAGGTAGCTCATGCCGTGAGTCACCCTGGGGATCCGGACGGTCAGCCTCCGCTGGGCCCCAGAGCTGGAACAGTCTTTCTCCACCGGCGGGTAAACAGGCTCTGTGGTTTCAACCCCGGCGACGAGGGTCAGGAAGTGGCAAAGAGAAGAGCGGCTCTCCGCGGCCTGCGAGAGACGGCTTCGCCGCCCTGACCAAACCTCAGGGTCAACACAGCTGTCTAGAAACCCTCTAAACTGCGTCCACTGTTGTGATTGCTAATGTATCCATCATCATCGTTCCAGTCACTGCGACTCGGCGCATGGCTATTATTACCATTGTGTCGAGTGGGCGTCGCGTCGGAGGCTGTATTAATTCTATCGGGATATATTCGCGTGACTCAGACCTCCTGTCGTGGGGGTCTGCGCTATGCGTTGTTACACTGGGGTATACCTACCTTGCGAAACGATTGTACAATCGCATGCCTTTGACCAGGTAGTCCGTAAGTCAGTTTCCTGAAGTGGCATATGACGTGGATTTGCACACGCATGGTTTGTCGAAAACCACGATGACCCATGGACTATCCAGGTATTTAACAGCGCATGGGATTCGATGCCTGGACAATGTCGTCCTCGATAATTTGATGATTGACGCTCGTTTACGGAGAAGCCTCACATCCGGCGATGAGAGCACTGTGGAAGACCCTGAGATCATGTTCGCGGAACTGATCGAGCTCGTCACCAAAACCGAGTGACGCAACTTAGCGCTACTGCAAACACTTCTTATCGGGTATATTGTGGCATGGGTGTATTCTTTGCTAAAACTAACATCCGTTAATACCGCACCTTAGCACAGCGTTGGAAGAGCCTTCCAACGAAGTGGAGAAGCAGGAGAGGAAGAAAAGATAATATTGTGTGATAGTGTAAGAAAAGAGGACGTGAGCTGCTCGCGTGGAATGCAAGAGTTGAAACTCGATTGGTCATAATCCATGGATAGTCGCAGTCCGCCTTTCAGTTGTTTCTAAATGTTTTTAACCCCACTCCAAGGCGAAGAGGCGCGGAGAACGCGAGCTTGGATGCCTGTTGCTATCTACCCGTGGCGTCGCTGTATTATACAGACACCGCTTGGTGGTATTTGTTAGATAAATTTTAAAACGCAGCGGGTCTCGGTAACGTAAATCTAATCAGAGGCGTAATAAATGGAAGAGAGAGGCGCCTAACGCGGCGAGAGAATTCTTCAGATTGAAGGTGTGAAATAAAAGATGGACGTCCGAGGTTCCAGACCGGTGAGTAAAGTGCGCGCCTCCGCTCATGGCGATTGAGAAACAACGCTCACGGAACCTCTGCGTCTTCACCTAGGATACACAGCCTCGGGTATGGTGAACAGTCCCGGAAATCGATTAGACTACTGATCGCTGAAATTTTTCAGGAAACCAATAAAGTTTCTTCCGCTAGGTATTCATAAAGCCCAACGAGAGCATCGGGTACCGATACTTTTACAAAGTATGCTTGTGAGCTTAGGTTCCAGGACCTGGACAGAGGCGAATCACATCAATCAAGCCATAAACCGAAAGCTTCAGGAGCTTCTGCTCCTTGAATACGTATATCAGAAGGTAACCGAGCGCGAGGAATCGCAATATCCAAGGCTGTCGTGTATTCGGAATGAAAATTAAATTTCTGCGAGCGTTGTTGGTATACGAGTAACTCACGGTTGTAACCTGCTGGCATGAGAAAGAATTTATGTAGTCGAGTAACGAAAGTACAAGTTTCCGAGTGAGAAACTGGTTTATAAGTTAGGTACTGAAAGTTGAGTGAGTGAGTGTCGTGGCATAACCCTGCAGGCGTCGACAAAATCTGCTTTCGTATTATATATTGCGGCCCGGTTGAAACCTTGACACGAGCATCGCTTCTGCCAATCTGCTATCCTCCTTTACTTATCCTTCGTCTTTTCTTCACTCTCTTCCAACTGGATAACAAGAATGAGAAACGACCGCTTGATCGTTATTTTCGAGCCATAAAACTGTTTCGACAAACCTATATGATACAGTATAACTACAATCCATAGAACGAAATTCAAACCGTGCATCCTTCTTGGAAAACATGGAAGGGAGGAAGGACAGGAGAGAGCTTGAAAATTTAAGTGTCCGAGACACGTGTACAACAACCGGCCGAAAAATACAGGTAGCTAAAAATTTACCTCCGTTATTGTCCGACATAGCCAGGTGTCGGAGAGTCCACCAGGTAGGCAAGTCGAAACACCCGTCCCAAGATTCCATCCTCGTGACGGACGAGTCGTACTAGATACACACAAACGCACGCAGTCTCCTCCTCACGATTGAGGCCGCGGTATTTTTGTTGCCCCTTAAAATCCCGCCTAATTGCGTGAGCCGAACGTGTCGGAGGTCCGATAAAAATTAGGTCCTTCATGAAGAACAAAATTCCTTTACGATTAGTGTAAAACCAGCCGCTCCGATGCAGCGTGCTCGACTGATGAAGCCCAAATCGACTCGGTTCTTTTGACCGCGACTGTGCAGAAATTTTGGGAATAAATGGGACACGTTTTATCCAGCAGAGGAACGCCGTTAGGGGTGGTTGGATTTGCTCGAACAAATTGAGCAGCTCCTACTAATCTCCGCCAACTGGCTAACTAGAGTGACTCGCCTAATTCGCGTCCTGACCTCCTCTTCGGGGTCCCGAGGATCAAAGACTCTGCATAAATATCCGTTCCTGTCCAGCATCCTAGTCTCCCCGATAGTCCCACTGTATGGTTTGAAGTCAGCGACACGCTCTAATTACTTCACCTTAATCCTCGTTGTATATCCGACGTAGCAAAGTTCCCAGTGAACAAAAGCAGGCTGTTCTTATTGGTAAGTTATTAATATCAGCACAAGAAGAAGTTGCTGAGGAAGGGGAGTGAAAAGTGATTCGCGGAAGGTTCGAAACAAAAGGCAGTCTGCTTCACCAAAGGGTTCAGAATATACATTTAATTACTTATCCTCAGACGTTGAAGAGGGATCCGACAATAAACTTGCTTGGTTCCATCAAGTGAGTGTAATTTTCCCTTTCCTTTGTTCCAGGTAAGTTGCCAGTCAGGAAGCGGAAAACCCGTTGGTCATATTCGGCGTCGAGGTCAGGAGCCGGAATCCTGATCCTGAACCCCCCTTTCTAGAAAAAGGACCGTTCGGTATGTACTCAGCATGCATCGGGAGCTCGGCTCTCTCGTATCGCGATCGGTGGTCCCGATCGCCCTGCGGATCAACGACCGGCGAAATAATTGAACGTACGAACCTTGGGACGTACGGCCATTGGCGAGCACCTCGCTAATGAAGAGCTCAAGATTAAGTAGCCGGTGATAGACCGTTCCACGAGCTCGTCTGAGAACCGGGAACCGAGAACCGAGAACCTCGGCTCCGGCTCTCCTCCTTATCCCATCTGCGCTCGCCGCGTTACATATGCATTAAGCCCGGTCCACCCCGTCTCTTAACTCGTTCTTTCGTGCACCGGTCTCCGCGTGATTCTCGGATCACCGTGTCCCCTGGTCCCCTGGTCCCGCTGGTACCCGCCGGCCCGGTCCACCTCGTATCAATTGCATCTCTGATTAGCCGGAATTTCGACTCCACTCGAGGCCCGCCGCTCGGAGAAGAGGGATCAATTACCAGGGAAGAATGATCAAACGGCTTAACCTGACAGAGATTAGGGAAACCGGAGAGACGTTTAACAAATTGGTTATACACACGTCTTATGCGGTCATTATTCTCGTCCTTTTTATCTCTCGGACTTCGAATTAACCGGACGCGTACTCGAATGGTACAAGAAACTTTCAAACTTCTTGTTGCAAAAATCAATTTCAGGACGGTATCGCAAAAGTTTGTCAACGTTATGCTTGTAAATCTTCAATACCGTGCAGGGTGACGTGAAAGCTTCCCGGAGCTGGAACAAAGAACATCGTCTGTGAGCCGCCGTCACCGGATCCGAGGGCTTCAACTTGGATTGATCAAGTTTAGTTGGTGTTAAACTCGTACCGAAATGGGCGAAACTTTTCGCCAAATAATTGAAATTCAATCCGCCCCAACCACTATACCTTATATCGGCTGTCTGCCTCTCCGGTGCACCAAGTTTCTCGTAATTAATATCCCGGCTCGGAACCCTTTGCTACAACTTTTCCGTGATGAGAATTTTACTTCTTTCAACTCCGCACAGGGCGAAGGATCGGTGAAATCCATTCTGAAACTGAAATCCGACGAGCGTTGTAAGATCGATGAGTAAGGTAGAAGTTTCACGCGGCGTTTTGGAATAGGAAAAAAAATACACTGCCAAACGAATTCAACGAGTGAGAAATGAAAAACGAGGAGGACGCGAAGGGAGAGAAGAGCGTGTTGGGCATTGAAGCGTGAACAGCTGCACGATAAACGTAAAAAAGTAGGTAAAAGGTTCTGCGGCGATTGAGGAGAGCTCCGGGCTGAGGTACAAATAGACCCGTTGATAGGCCATCACCATGAGCCTAATAAGATATTTAGGCTCGCGGTCAAAGGGCCACTTAATCCGTCTTTGTATTACACAGGTTTGCGCCGGCTGCCCACCCGCCAGCCTCCGCTAATGGGACAAGCCCTAAAGCCTTGACTTGATATGAAATAAAAACGAGCCTAAGATTTATAAATCTTGATTCTTCTACTTCTACTTCTTCTTCTTCATCCTGTTCTTCTTCTTCTCCTCAGCGTCGCGGTGAGTCGGTTTACAACCCCGTTATCGAGTCCCCAAGGAAGTGGCATTCGCGTCCAAGACCAGATGACCCTGGATCCTTATTATTTCTCCTTGTTTTCCAAGGGGTGAAAAGGGCTCGAGTTTCTTTTATTTCCGGAACAGTGGTGAGGGACTCAGTCGGACACCGGACGCCCCAGTAATCGTTGATGGTTCTCCAGAAAAAGAAAGAGACCCCATTCGGTGCGTGTGCGGTCTGTACCGCACGTGTACAAGATATAGATCAAATGCGTTGTACAAGCTGAACCGTCATCGTGTAATTATTCGACACGCATTACTCGGAACGAAACAGAGACGATCATACGGTTACCTAATAACGAAGTGCAAGAAGAAGAAGAAGAAGAAGAAGAAACGATAGTGCGAGTGAAAACGGAGTGTGTGGAAATACGTGGTCCATTTTCGACTTCATTGAAAGGAACTTGAAAAAAAAAGAAAAGAAGAAAGGTTGACCACATATGATTGCCGAAATTCCGAGCACGAGTGAATTACGCAATTGGTTCGAACCGCGGGAGGCAATACGTGGTCGGGATATAAACCCCGTCGATGCGAAGGGGGGTTTTTGGTTGAATGGAAGCTGAAACTGTGCCAAAGGACGATCATTCGTTCGAGTTTCGACCCATCCCGAAGCTGTGCGATGTCCTCCTCAGTGGAGGAGAGGTTTAATTGCGAAATTGAGAAACAGGACGTCGATCTGGTCGAGAGCTTGACAAAGGATCCCCGAACCTCGCGGTGGGATATCTTAGGAATTGAGAACCTGGACGGGGTTAATTTTCATTCCAACCATCCGTGGCAAATTTGGCTCGTTTAGCAATGCCGAAAACCAGCGGTTGGTGTGATCACCATGTGATGCTCGCGGAGGGTTAAAGGAGTAGGTACAAGTTCATCAGGAGACAGCATCACTATCCATCTCTCGGTCAATAAAGCTAGAGTATAAGGAGTCGTTGGGCACCTTAGGTAAGAACCTTCTCGCGTCCCTCGCCAGTGTAACGACCGATAAATAAGGCTAAGCATGTCCCGTGTTTTGATAAGAAGGTGCCCACGCTTTGCTTGAATGTCCTTTTGTGTTTCTCTCCGCACAGTGTATCTGGATTTTTCTTTTTTCTTTTTGCTTTTCGTTCTTTTTTTCACTTCTTCCTTTGGTATTACTCTTCGTCTTCTTTTTTTCGCGTCCTTTTCCTCGAGCTCTTCTCTCACTCCTCGTCGCCCTGGGACTCGTTGGTCCTGGTCAGTGCGCTGCTTCGCATCGCGCTCTTCTGCTCTGAGCCGAGTTCCGCTGGTTCGTATCCACTGCCTTAAATCATAGCAACGTCCTACCAGAACTCTAAGCTTGATTCATGACCAGCTGCCACCGTCTCCAGGAGGTCCGTAAGGATCAGGTGACACATCGCAATGCTCCACCTTTCAAAATATTATACTTCCAATTATAATGACGTGCTCTGATTACCCGAGCTTTTGCAACGAGGAGGGAAAACTAACCTCAATTATAGACTCACATCAAGGACGGCTGATTTCAACGAAAATTTGCTTCACACACTCGTAAACCAAAGTGAAGATACTCCTGTTTTGGCGTTTCGTTGAATGGACATATTTTGTTGAGAAAAATGTTGAACAATTATTTTACAATATATGTTTGAAAAACTTTCTATGTTTTGGTAAATTCTCTCAAAACAGGCTCGTAATTTTTTCAGCTATCTCATGATGCCTGTATCCAAGTAATTCTACATTTTTATTTTTCGTAAAGAAAAATTTCACAGCCTGTTATTGCTTCTACGGACGAAATAAAATATTTCGAAACTATGAAATAATGCAAAAAAATGACGGCACACTTTAAGAATATTTTCATCTCAATAAAACGTTTTTCGGGCGATTTTTTCTCGCCAACAATCTCGCCCCATTCAATCAAAATCAAAAATACCAGACTCTGTATTTTGACTCTCAAGTATGTGAGAAAAATGTCGCCGAAATTGGATGCATATCGCATTTTCCGATTGCCTTCAATCTCTGTCTACCTGGTGTCGACAAAAAAAAATTAAATACATCGGCTGATCCCACCTCACTATCACAAATTTTACCGCGCCTCCTGATCCTGGCTATTCTAACGTGTCGCAAAACTTGAAACACTCAAATATGCAGCGGGTACGAAGTTCTGCAACTTCAGTCCTCGCTGTTCGCGTGCGGCCTGAGCCAACTCGAGTGCTTTGAAAGCGCAGATGGAATCGGCACTTGAGTACAGAGCGTACGTACAGTCACATCTGAAAGTTAAATTAAGGACTCGCCTCCGGTTCTCCTGTTTCGCAGCATTATATCGAGCCGGAAAAATCCCGAGGAATAGCCACGAGCTGAGGTATCGAGGCGTTTTTCGAACTCATCGATCAGCAAGAGACCGACTTTGCCGACTGAGTATAACAGAGGGTGCAAAAATTCATGCAGCGCTACTGAAGCGGCGAGTATTCGTCGCCTGTGAAACAAAACTCGCAATCCTTTGTCCAGAGGGATTATTGCCTACTTATTTCCTCCTTCTTTCATTCTTTTTTCTCTCTCTCCACTTTTTCGTTATTCTTGTTTTTGAAATTTGCTCAACAACCGGCGCCGCGAGCTAGGACGTGGATTAAACTGGGATTTGATTGGACCACGGAACGGGTCAAGTTTGGGATTATGGAAATCTGGGGCTCAACATGCTCTTGCAGCAACCGGGCTCCGATCCTCGCTACTTACAAATCCTTTATTATTGTAATACCAGAAGTTACTGCTGCCAGTTTGCCGCTTAACGTAAGATTACATTTAGAAAAATAAAAATTTCATAACCCTGCTGCAGGTTGTAAGTTCGCAACGATTTACTGTACACGACTTACGCTTAAATGGTTAAATATATATACCTACATTCTTTTTCCATAAAATTTTTTTGACTCCGAGTAAAAGCCACTTTAGAAGCCCCCCAAAAAAAAAAACAACGTCGAGTATTTTTCGAACCCCGTGTTGTCGACTTTAAATACTCCTGCAAGATACTTGACAGTGGATTAATAGAGGTCAGATATCACAACTGAAATTATGCCAACTACACGTGAATGGAAAATTGCGGATGAGAGTCTACAAATCGTCGCGGCTGATCCCTCGACGGTCGTTGAAGGCGTATTATCTTAACGTCGTGGACCCGCGAGGCGAAGTTCATTATCGCATATCGTTATTATTCCGAGTAAAAAGTATATTAATTTCAATCCGCTAATTGATGTGGAGAAGAGGGCGATGATGCCGCGCAGCGCCGAGTAACAAAGCAGGCAACCCCAACGTCATTAGCAACTTAATTACGAGAGCAGAACCCGCTGCGAATCAAGTTTAATGATTTTTTTACCTCAGGATTATCTACACAGTGAGGATGCTGAGTTTGCCCTGTCACATGTTATAAGCATTGCCCAACAAATGTGGGAGAGGGTCTGAATGTATTCCGAGATATGATATACGTACGAAAAATTTCACGGTAGAGACCCATTTTTTTTTCTCTCTCTCTCTCTTTTCGTTTCATTCCCATTTTCGTTGTAATTTCTTTTCATCAATTCATACTCCACTGGGGCGTGATTTTGCACCAGTTTCAACCTTTTTCTTTTTACAGTCAATCAAAATTTTTCACCATCAACCGCGCGGTAAGGGATGAATTCGATAAAACAAACGGGACACGCACACATGGATCGAAAAATGCTGTGCAGGTGCGGTTTGTCGCAAATATTTTCACTCGCAATATAAACGTCAAAATTCCGGGAAACGGAATAGAGTAACGAGTATGAATCGCA
This sequence comes from Diprion similis, assembly GCF_021155765.1. Classification (NCBI taxonomy): domain Eukaryota; kingdom Metazoa; phylum Arthropoda; class Insecta; order Hymenoptera; family Diprionidae; genus Diprion; species Diprion similis. The sequence goes on from NC_060114.1 coordinate 20,229,164, forward strand.
GGAGTGACAAGTCTACACTGTGAATAAAAAAGAAAGGATCGAAATTTAACGATAAAAGTACGCCGATCCGATCAGGTATTAAAGTTAAACGACGGAACTTCGGCTGCGAGCTTCGTAAGTGCTGGGCGAAAAATCGATACATACAAAAACGAGAGAAAAAAAAATAAAAACAAAAGCAAAAAAACGTGGGGAAAATGATTGTGACGACAAATTTTGGGGCAGGCTGATTTTGAACACTGTGTAAACACGAATTGGAGTGGAGCTGATTAAAACATACTAGTAACGGAAGGTTTAGGCAGGAAGTAAAACGTATATTGACGCTTGCAATTAAATCGGGCAGACAATGGTCAAACATCGGTTCGTTCGCTCGTTCCCAAATTCGATTTAATAAATACTCGCTCTATTAATTGCACCGCGAATTACAGGGGAGGAGGGGGGAGAGCTCCCATTGTCGAAATAGAATGATTAAAAAGGAAAATATATGTATACATCCCTACTGTTCACCCGTCGACTCGCTTCCGATTACCAAATCAATCGATACAGTACAAAAGCCGTCGTAAATCGTGACCCATGCACCAACTGCCACCCTTAAAATATTACAAATGTAATCTCGTTAACTTGACTTTAATTGTTATCGTTCCAAAAATGTTCAAAACTGTCCATGTAGTATCACGTAAATCGGTTTTGGTTCTTTCTCTAATTGCTGCGACTCGAAATCACGAGTGGAGTTTAAGACCGTAACAATTTGGGTCCTAAACATATTCCACAAAACTGCTGGAAAATTGTGCGAAAATGACCTGCTCGGGAAAGTCGTTGTTAACAGAAACGAGGATGAAGATCGAGGCGAAGAGGGTTTGCATAAAGACGTCAGGTACGGCTTGGGAACCAGCAGTCTGTCTTCCTCCCTTCCTAACGGCAACCCTTGACGGGGTGCAGTGTTCTATGCGTCGCCAGCTGGATGAAACCCTCGAAAAAGTGCGAGGAAAAACGGTGCGGAGGTACGTAGGTGGCGAGTACTCGGGTACCTACCCTCCACATTCGATCCTAGCCGACGACACGGTGACACGGACGTAGGTACGTACAATAAGGGGCGGAAAAAGGTATCGGTTGCAAGCCGCGGCGCCTGGAATGGCTTCTTCTTTGCAGCAGGCGGGTGTCGAGGTTCGGGTCCAAGCGAGGCTCTACACGACCGCCTATAAATCTCGACATTATCTTTCCGATGTAGTGTGTGCATGTAGGTACGCTGGGAGAGAGAAGAGAAGAGAGGAGAAGTGGACGCCCTGACGCCTCGACGCAGCGTAAGCTCGACGTCTGCACGAACCACCACGTAAGGTACCTCTAATAGCCAGGGCCGCTTTCCAATGCGATTATTCAAATAAAAAGCTATAAATTAGTTTTCGGCCCCGGAAATATCATTCGGCATACATTACGCGCATCGCGTGTTGCCGAACTAAAAGGGCCCCCTCGCTCGGTCCCCGATAATATATGACCGGTATCTATGTCCTGGGCCCTACTTTGGGTCGGTCCCACAGACGGCTGCAGCTCATCCTGCATGGTGCAGTGGCGGCGGCGGCGGCGTTACACTCACGGTCATCATTATTACCATCACCATTAATAAACACATCAGAGTTATCACGCCAGCGCGATCTGCGATTACGGATTATACTGATTACCGAGACTCCGTCCCTGTGTTTTCATCAATCCACATTGCGCTGGGGTTACACATTCACTTCCTAAATGCGGCACTATTACTTCGCTTATTCGTCGGTACCCTCGAGGCCATTTCGTATCTTACACGCATGCGGTGGAGAAAAACGAATTCAGGAAATGGGTGTGAGGTCGACCATTCCTGCTGCAGCTCGGGCGAAGATCGAGGGGGGATATTATGCGCTACACCTTCTTCTGGCACAACGGTAGATGTGTAATAAAATTTGACTTTTATTAATGAGACGCGGGGTCAAAGCGGGAGTGAATAAATCGTGAGTGAGAGAATTTTCCTTCACGGCTTTTCTGTTTATTCCTTTTTTTTCCTTCCTCTTCGTTCAATTATTATTGTTATTTTTTTCTCACGGATTAGTAGTTATAAACGTATCCCCCCCCTCCCCTCCCCCCTCATTCCTCTTTCTCATACCGCCAACTCGGACACAGATTTGACGCGGTGAAATTAATTTTCATATGTTGCTTTTTAGAAGGTTAATATAATCCGTGAGTTGAATTTAATGGCTGTACGATCGTTTGTGCATTAAACGATTACTCACTAAATTTCGTCATGCGGAGTACTCTGTGTGTGTGTGTTTTTTTTTCAGAGATAAAACGCTTTGAATTCGTGATGTTATATTATGTGTAAATATATATATATATTTGTATATATATGTACAAGATTGGGTTTAGAAATTGAAAAAAAAAAATTTTTTTTTGAACCCTTACCGCCGTCTTAATTTATCGACTTTCGGAAGAAAGCCTACCGAGCAATTGAAAATGAAAGAAGGCCAAGATTTGTGTGCGTGTGTGTGTGTGTGTGTGTGTGCGAGTGTGTTGCACCCTGTAGTGGTGCGGGGCGCGAACAATCCTCCTATATAGGTGGAAGCCGATGTCGAATGATTTACAAGAGCCGAAAAGGATCCTGAATTCCGGCGTACGATTGTACCTGCGTTTAAATTCATGTGGAATAACGCACAATTCATACACGCGGTGGAATTCTCAAGTCGACTCGATACTCTTGCAGCCTTGTTTATGAATAATAATCACTTGTAGACATACATATGATGATAATGATACACACACGCGTACCTACGTGTTTGAAAAAAATATTTCATGTAGAATTTGATCTCTCGAATAATCTTCGCGAACTTGAACCTCTGGAGATCTGAGAAGAAATATACAATGAAAGCAGAGTGTTTAAAATGGATTTAGAGAAACTTGAAATTGGTTTCTTGCATATTTTGGTTTTTTTATTTCTGCGACTGTTTTTTGCGAGGGATAAACCTGACGAGAGAAGTCTCGGGTATTTGGCATTCCGAGGTGATGATCGAACTTCAAAAGACTAATAGGAACGGCGTTTAGTGAAATCGAATTATCCAAAAATTCGGTGAAAGTACTCGCGAGCCTTTGATATGGCGAGGCCGTGAAGGGCAGAGAACCATCCCGAAGAGAACGGAAATCCTCTCAAAGCCGATCAATTAAGGCGGCATCCTTGATGAATTTTTAAGAAGTGATAGAAACGAGTCGTTGAACGCCGCCTTCTTCGGCGTTGGAAGTCTGGCGCGGCGGTGGGAAGCAAAAATCAATTTCCGAGTTTCAAGTTTCAAGTACTCGCAGTGCGCTCCGAGCACTGCGAAGCCCCCGCAGTCTCGACGCGGGGGTGTCGCTAACAAGAGACACGCACGCATGCAGGCGGCGGGGTGCGAAACTCGCCCCACACGCATCCGCTCATAAAAGAATATAGTGAAGACTGTAGAAAATGTGTTGGTAGGTGTCGTAAAACAGACGCGTTATTTGCGGAGGGGTTGCCTGCCGGAAGACGACCTAGCTTTACCGATCCAACGAGCTCCGGCCCTAATGACTTATTAGCAGAAGCGTTGGTTAACGACCTCGCGCCGAGCTTCGCCTCAGATCAACACGCACGCAGCCTCGGCACTTGGAGTACAACATTTCTCTCTCATGTTAAGCCAGGCTCGAGAAACGAATCAGGTTACAGTTCGCAATGTCGATTTATCGCACATTTTATATCAAAAGTTTTTTTTTCGCTAGTTCACAAGGATTTTCTGAAATTTAGTAAAGTTCAGACTGTTTCATGCCTAGAATGGTAGATCTCCGGAGCCCGTGGAGCGTGCATAAAGTGCCCTATTCCCGAACAGTGCGGTAAAACAATGTTGGCGCATGCGTGTAACTGAAGTCGCCCACTTTCCACACTTGTTACATAATTTCTTTTTTCAGGAACATAACAGGAACCTCCAAGTCTTATACATTTGTAACAAAACTCGTTGTTTTATTGTTCTTTATGAGGATTTTCTGGGATTTAATAAACATTTGACTATTTCATTGCTTTTTCTACTGGAACGAGATCTGAAAACTAGTTTTTACCGTTGAGAGAATTTTTTCAAAACTGTGAATTCTAAGCTTACATCTGAGAATCCCATACGTTGACTTCAAGATCCTAGACTTCGGGAGGTTGCCTACTTCAGCAAAATCTAAGGTTTAGACCTCGTTTACAGTGGAAACAAAGATACTTTGTTAATCTTACAGTGGTATCATTATTTTCGATGGTTTGATGTTAAGTCAGCGTTACTGACTTCAACCTTGCAAGATTGTAACCAATTCTTCTGAACTCATCACCGTGAAAAACCCCATCCAAAAGATGGGACCGTTTTTCCTTCAAATCTGAAAAATTGTTGAGTCTCACCAATTGCAAAAACTTGAAGTATATTTTAAATCCAGGTACTGTGATTCGAATTTCGTCAAAGCTTTTGCCACGGTCAGTGCAAGTGGACCGTTAATTACGAGAGATCGGTAGACCACCTAATTACGAACGAGAGTTTTCTGGTCGAACATTCCCGAGGTGACAATTAACGATTTGTCGAGTCTAATGTTTGGATTAGATTAAACCGTCGGTCGGCTCGTCTTGCTCATTGACAGGACACGGCTGACCACCGCCTCTCTCTCTCGCTCTCGCTCTCTCTCTCACTTTATCTTCCTTTCTCTTCCTCGCTTGCTTGATCATCATCCACCACCGTCTCATTTAAATAATTCAAAGCGTCAACATGTTTTAGGTGTATCATACGTGTATGGCTGGCTGACACGTTCAACATGCATCAAGCTACAGCGACGAGGACTCCGACCATTCGAACCTCCGTCATAGTGAAACAAAAAGAGTAGCGGACAGAGAAGAGAGAAAAAGAGACATACATAAATACACAGTGTTCACAAGTTTTGGACGTGGAATGCCTTGATCGAACTTTGAAATTCGTACAACTGAACGTTGGAATCTAATTACGAGTAAAGTGTTTTTTTTTCTGCAAATACTTCTTCGCGTTGTCATTTGTGTATACCTACCCATGCCGGTGAATTCCGCTGCGGAAAATCGACTCTCGACGCACCCCGTGTATGTTCGTAATTAATGCGTAGATGCCGCAAATGTATATGCAGAGTCATGTTGGGGATCATAATTGCGCATGCTGGCACTGTTGAACCATGTCGACAACGAAGAGCCGGGTAAACCGGAGGGGAATTCGATTAATATTAATTAAAACGCTAGCCTGATGAACGCGGAAATGATCTGGTGGTACTGTCCAGCTCATCGCACCTCCTAGACACCCAGTCACGCCACCAGTTGGCCAAAAAACACCTGACAAGGCAGTCATTGGCCCACCTCATTCGTCTTTAGCAATCAAATTGACGCACATGACTTTGTCAGGATTGACATCACAGCGATGGAGACCGAACGAAAAAGCAGCGAGCTAAATGGTCTCGAGGATTCTGTGGGATCTCATCAGAGTCCAGACCCGAAGATGGAAGGAGGCACTTGTGAATTCTAAATGCATCGGACCACCACGATGGTTGGAAGACCACGTGGCCCCGGAAGGTCCTCGAGCTTATCATTAGGTAGCGTTGGTGTGTATCAGTTGAACTGGGAACCCGGGACCAGAGCCTTGAGGAGTCGCGTAATCAGGGTTGCTAGACATTAGCACGAGTACGCAAGCTCAGTTACAGGAGTTAAAAATTGCGCTTATCGCTCAGGCGATACCTACTGGAGTTGAGTTTTTAACGAGATTCAGAACGATCGTACGTATGCCCAGGTATGCATCACATCCCTCGTCCAGGTTCTCGAGGAAAGCCAGTGGCGTTGTACACCGTGCCTGACGGATCGATCCGAAGAACCCTGCACCGGTGGTGCAACAACCGCGGGAAGTGAGTGAGAGTGAGCGAGCGAATGAGTGAGTGAGTGAGTGCATAGCCACCCTGGAGAGAAGCACCGCCACCGTGTCACCCGGGCTTTTGCACGTCGTTCCTCCACCACCGCTCCTCTCGTGCTCTCTCTTGAAAGTTTTCGCACTTTTGCGCACGACGAACCCTACCCTACCCTAAGAATAACCTCGAGAGAGAGTTCCGCCTCCCCCTCGGGATCCATATCACTCACCCTCTCCGCGTTACCCCTTTTCGCTTTGCCCCTTTAGTCTGCTGCCTGCCTGACTCTAGCTACCCCTTTCCAATGCGTTCCTGCGTTCGTTCCGTCGTTCTGCCCTCGAGAACCCCGAGCGTCGCGCTTCACCTACACACGTCCCTGATTCTGCTGCCATCCATCCCCCGCCTCGGCGGATCACCCATACCTACCTACCTACCTACCTACCTACGCACTCCACGCACTCCGAGCGCACCAGAAAAAGGGTCGTTGGGTGGTCTAGATTTTTCAAGTATCCCAGGGAGCGGAACCAGAGCCGGCAGAGCACCCTTGGCGACCCGAGGAGAGATAGGGACTCGCTCGCAGTCTTCGTACCTGACGCGATACCAGCGTCCCACCACCACCACGAGTACCTCCAACTACGCGCTTCCACGAATCGCGCTGCCCCCAGGTGATATTCACTTGCGAAAACTGGGGCAAGGCACGAGCACAAGAGGTCATCCTCCGCATCTCGAGGTACGCAACGCGTTTGTTATATTTTCAAGCATCCCGCACGGATGCCAGGTGTTGGCTGGTGGACGATGAAAATAGGTTCGTACGTTCGCGGGCTTCCAGTTTAATGAGGTGATTAATATTTTTAACAAGAAAGAATAAATTACACCTCGGTGCACCGGACAGTCTTATACACCATACATCCGACCTGTATTTACCGCGGAATATCATGCCACAGAGTGGAAAAATTTACGTCACGCAGTCGACGCAAGGGACGCGAGGAGGTTTCCAATCCATCGTAAACAATGACGACGATTGAACGACAAGACGTTGACGTTCTGGTCCTTATTCTCTCTTTCTCGGAGACCACCGGAGGTGCAATGCAATTTCCTTCTTGATCAGCGACTCTCTGTGACGGCTTGCGGGCTTTCGAGCCATTATTAAATCCGGGAGTGGAATCGCAGCCTAGGATAGGCGAAAGTTTGGTGCGCGAGATTGTTGACGCACTTTGGAAGCACTGAGCTCTCCTTACCTATAGAAAATACCACCGAAGGAATAGATTTCTTGAATGACTCAGTCTCGAAGATCTAAAGAACGGATGGACAAGAAGGGTTGTAGGGAATGGGACGTTCGATAAAAGAGACAAGGACAAATCTCTGCCTCCTACTTCTGTTTCTTATTTTCCCATTTGGTATTCAGCTTCTCGTCCGATTAACATACAGTTGCACAGGGCAAACTCACTATCCATCCGCTCGCCATTTTCGCATTTTGTTTCGTTTCGTTCCGTTCCGTCTTTTCAGTGGTATATACATATAGGTATATAAATGTACAGGTATAATGTACACATGCTATATACGTGCGTGCGGACATGCAGGCACTGTATATAAAGTAGACAGCCGTATAATAATGTTTGCACGACTATGCGATGCGATGCGATGCGATGCGATGCAATCCGATGGGATGCAATGCGATGCAATGCAACCGTTCCGCGCGTTTCAAGATCGACTCGGCTTCACTCTGAGAATTGATCTTTGATCTGGATTCCAAACCATCCAATATTCAGCCCGGTCTCGTCGCACAAAATCCTTAAACTTTCTTCATCTGTCGAAGCGAATATACAGATTTTATTTTCTATTTTAAATTCTTTTCGCTCCTCGACTTGTTCTCGAGTCATAACAGCCCCAATGCAATCAATCACTAATTGAGAACCGCTTACGTCCTTCCCCGGGCGTATTTCGAACGTGTTGCTGCGAGGTCTTCGGCAATCACGAGGAATGGTTGACACTAAACGCGGCTTTTAGTGTAATAGCAAAAGAGAACAAAACGTGCGGTGTAGTCGGTACGTGTTCTACTTTCCATTTATTCTTGGTGCTAACGAGCTCTGGACTGGTGAGAAACACGCCGCGTTACCTATATACCTTTCTGCTGCTTTCACTGATCACGACCATATTCGACAGTGGAAAGGACCCTCTCCTCGGCACGATGTGAAGGGTCAAGGAACTGCTAAGGAGGATAATGGGTGCACGATCGGAAGCTGGAGTCGACGCGGCTCGAAGCTGAGGAAGAAATCGCGCGAACGGTCGAGCAGTGGGATAATCCGTGACTTTATCATCTCCTGTATAACAGGGCCATTTTATTACCCGGTTCTCCCTGACTCCGGGTGTTATATGTATTAAAAGTGGGATTTGTCGGGTTTGTATGACTCGCCGTTTGGCTACCGGGCAGCAGCAGCCACGGCCATGAAGAGGCGAAGGAATACCGTCGCAAGATCAACCAGCGGACCAAAGAACCGAATGGCAAAAAGAAGGGTCCAGTACCGGTCGAAAGATGCGCGCCTCCGCCTGATATTCTCCCGGAGGTATGCAACGATCGTCGGAGGAGCGGATCGCGAAAAGTCCGGTAAATTGAGGTACGTGGAAGGAGATGCAGAAGAAGAGCGGGCACGACAACGACGCGGGCGGGGGAGGGGAGGGGAGGGAGGATCGGATCGACCGGGAGGCCAGCCAATTCGCATGCATAGCTTGGGTGACACGCATCGATCAATCATTCGCTAATTATGCCCGGGACTTCTTTTCTTCGTACAAGCCATGCTGCAATGCGTCTCGGACATCGACCGACGGAAACAACTGCGTATATACTGGATCCTCAGTCCCTGCAGTGCACTCCACGTCAACCTCGAGAAGAAACTCAACGATGCGCAGCGCGCGATCGCATTAAGTAGAATTAAGCAATTAACCATTTACCCGAATTAGCGCACCGTGCAAGGACTCGGAATACCGGGAACTGTCCATCCGCTACACACCAACAACGGCTTAGATTCAATTTCACAATGTTGTCTAGCGCCGAAACAGCAATGTGTTGTTGTACCATTGTTTCGGAAACTGTTTACAACATTGAGCTTTTGATTCAGATCAGACATGGCTTCCGTAACAATACCCGTGATATAACCATTATACTGCTCATCGCTTGCAGATGGGATTTCCTCAAAACCATGCATGATCAATTATTGAACAAGGTATATAAATGGAAATCAGAAATCATTCTCGAACCATGTTTTACCCCACAATTGAGCTTTATTTATATCAGCAGAGAATACGAATGCGGTACATAATTGATACTTCGAATTGGATATGATACTAGGCACATTCGTGATGCTACTAATAAACGAACGGAGCTTCCTTGTCGGGACATCCCTTAATCCTCGAGGATCTGTTCGGGTTTGATGGGCTGGTTGTCCTGACCAGAATCCGAAGCAATTATACAGGTGCCTCCGCAACAAGCGTGATGGAATTTCCATGCCGGACGGTCTAGGCACGTTATAACGTCTATTGTATATGGGACAAGTATGGATAGGTGGCCACACTGCGTATATATCTGTCCGGACAGGGGGGCCATCAGGATAGCGTGCAGCGTGTGCAGTGTGTGCGTGTGTGCGTGCAGGCACATCATGCATACGTACTCATCAGTGGGCAGGTATTTGCCTAATCTGTTGTGACAGGCAAGTGACACGGTGTTGTGACTGGACAGAGATGAGAGAGAGCGAGGAGCTTCGTCCTCTCGAAAATCGTACCTGTATGTAAGTTGATCTATTTCGTATATAATGGGACAGGGGCTCGTGGAAGGAGTCTTGGGTCGCCTTCTTCGCTACCAACCCACGAACCTCGGGGCTGCCTTAGCTGCCGGAGGATGAGGAGGAACCAGTAGGGGCGCCACGACGAACACGAAACGAGAACGGAATCTTCACTGCTAATCCTCGTAGATAAGGATCGGCTCTGGTGGTGCTGCTGCCGCTGCGTTGTGAGTGCCAAGTGGTCCGTGGATAATTTTCTATGCCCTTCTTCGTGTAAGGATCGAGGGAGTGTGCAGGGGTCCAGGTATACAAGGGGGATACTCCGCGGGTCAGTTTTTACACCCGGCTATTATTTGAATACTGCAGACCCGCCGCCGCTCCATGGTTCCGAGATCGTTCTGTAATTAAATAAGGACCGGGCAACAAGCTTCAGACCTCTTTCTCATTCTCTCTATCTCTCTCTCTGCTTCTCAACGGCATAGTGCCGCACAGGATATGTCATGTCGAGTTTACGGACAGACAGGGGCGACGGACACACTGCTGGGTGTGCTTCGTGGATCCCCCTTCTTGTACGACTAGCTCCTTGATCGGAGAGCGATGTGAAATTACACCTGCAGGTCGCACCTCTTCCCGTAATCGCCTCTCCGCTAGTCCTTATGTACTTTTCTCTCTCTCTCTCTCTCTCTCTCGATGGAACGAGAAAAGGGGATCCTGCGCGCGTATTCTAATTCGATGGCCTGCTTCCTCTGGCCGGCTCTTTGTGCCCCTCATCTTCGTCCGGTCGTTGGTCTCATTGTGTCTAACCCTAAATGCGTAATAAACGCTTTTCCGTCAATACTTCATGTGGTGGTTCGCCGATCGCGGTCTTCGCACCGCTGACTCCTTGACCATCATTCAAAATCCTTTGTCCCTGCGTTGTTGGCTCGAGGACCGTAATTCCGTATAGAGTGTTTTCGGTTTACGCCTGTCTTATACTTATTCTTCTTCTTCTTCTTCTTCTTCTCCTGTTCCTCGTATTGTACCACCCAAAACAGCCCGCCGGATGAAATAGGCCAAATGCCTGGTGCGACAGAGCGTTAAAAAGCGTCTTTCGTTATTAGCCAACGGTCGCACAGGTCGGCAACTGTTTACCCAAACCGATGTATCATTCGGATCCAATTCCAATTTTTTATGCTCTATTAAAGACCCGTTAATTCCGTGCAGCCCCGCGTTTCACAGATCGGCAGTCCGAAATTCTTTCAGCTACGGTGTGTAGATATCGGAGGTGAAATTCGATCTTCATCGCGTCAACGGGAATTCATACCTCGGACACATTATTTTGACGCTCGCACCGTTACCCGCTCGTGTGTCGATTCGAAAAAAGAATTCCAGGCCTTCTCTTTCTCTCTCGCTCCTCCTCCCTTCCTTCGTCTTCTACTTCTTTTTCTTCTTGTTTGTATACACTGGGGAGCTTTGATTTTGGGGCCATAGACTTTTTGCCCCGAAACACTCTCGACCCGAAAAGTTCAAAGGTGCACGTTTAGTTGCTTTTTTCTACCGTATCTTCGCTGCTATTCCCTTTTACCCACCTCCTGAACCTGTAGGGTGCCCACGTGAACGACTAGATCAACTTTTTGACTCGTTTGAACCGCGTGCAGCCTTCTTATTCCCATAGCGGACTCGCTCGCTTCCTTCGAACAAAACTCGCAGCGCTAGTCGGTTGTCTCGGATTACATGGTGTCACCTCATGGCACCTCGGAGCGACACACGTGTTAACATCTTGTCGCCCAAACCCCAAGGCCCGATTTCACCCCAGCCCAGCCCATCCCGTCCCATCCCTCCGGCAGGCTGTCCCTCCGGATCACCGACCGACGTCACATGCACACAGGAGTTTCTATCGGAAGCAGGAAACCGCTCGTTCGTAATAAATATCACGGCCCGATCCGGCCGCGCTCGAATGGAAACTATAATAATGAAAGAGGAAAAAAATTTCGACGCGTCTATTCTATGCCCGCGATTTCAAGCGTATGTTTTTATGGCATTGATTTCCCGCTCCTATTTTTTTTTTTTTTTTTAGAGAAAAGACATGATAAGAGACGTTATTATAACCAGCTCCGAAATGAAAAGTTGAATTTTCACTAGATCTCGAGGTTTTAAGGTCCTTGATATTCACCATCGACCTTTTTCTTTGTCCGATGATATCTCCAGAACGACCGAAAGATTTTTCTCAACTTGAACGAGAACTGATCAGATTTTGGATATGATGGGTCCAGTTGTTTTCATGTCATTCGATTGGCAACATCAAAACATAAATCATAATTATGATATTTGGAGAATGGATAGACTGATTTTCATTATTCTAGTCTCAATCAACGTAGCTTTTCTTAGCTTAGAACCGCCTAAATTTTGGTTTTTATCGTTCAAGTGGTTATTGAGTTACTTGAATAACAAAATTCTAAAACAAAAAATAACGAAAGAATCCATTTGTTAGGGTTTAACAAACGTGAAACGCGTGGCAAGAGAAAGTCCTTAGGCTGGTCCATCAAGGTCTGCCAACCTAACCATTCGTTTTCCATTTTTTTGGATTCTCCCTCGATCTCATCGCCTCCTCGACTCCTTTCCTCGTGAATCATACCTGCTGCACTTGCACCTAGGGAAGCGCGTGGTGTCGAGGACCCGATTAATCCAGTCAATCCAAGGATCGTCGGTCGTCGCGTCGGCGTGACGAGGGAAGTGGAGGACGGACGCGGCGACGCGGACTGGAGCGGCTAACTTCTCGAATAAGGTAGGGCTGCTCGAGTTTCGATGAATAATGTAAAAGGGCGGTGCTATTGTTACGTCAATGGCTCGTCTCTTCGCCCTGGACTTTGAGAGACAAGGATGCCCGATTTCTCGTAAGGGTTTCAGCTCGTCGACGACGCAGGACCTTGTCGGCCGATCCTCAAGCAAGCAATTCGCGAACCGCGAGCCTCCGGCTTCCCTGCAGCCTGCAGCCACTCGCCTATATCCTCTACCTTTTACCTACCTTCCTCCAGATCACGAATACGGATAAGAAGCTCAGCTCGTGTCTGCAATGGCATTTTAACAGCGGATACACGCGTTAAGCGTCGCTCCAAGACGACGGCGCGGCGTCCCGACGCCCGCTCGTATCGGCTATCGCAAATAAAAATAAAATAGCATTTCCTTCTCGTCTAGAGCCTCAACGGCGAGCAATTATTCGACGACTGGATCTCTTTACTCCCGTAAAGGAACTCTTTCCTTGATCCGATCTATTTTCTAACAAGCAGTTTCACCGAAAAGCTTTACTTTTTTACCCTATCAACTCGCATACTTTGTTTTCCATGTTTATTTTAGGAGCAACCTTTCAGCGAATCATGCAAAATCCTATCCCTCAAAAAACTCGTGGGTACTCTAACCCAAGCTATCAAAGGATATTGAGAAAGTAAAATCATTGCAACGTCTTCCGGTGGCAGAAATTTGTGTTTGAAAATTCAACGAATTATCTTGAAAGTTACGACGTTTTTTCTAAGTTCAAAAGTTCACCATTTTTAAATCGAAAGTAGGAATCGGTCAGTAACCTTACTAGAACATATCGTCTCGATTAGAACAGTGCACTGTCGAAAGTTCAGTCACATCGTTTCAATGATTCGTCTAGAATTCTATCTACAGAAATCCGAACTGTTCCTAGGTTTTCAGAATTTTTTCTCAATCCAACTTTTTGCGAGTCTGAAAATTGAGACTACATCTATAGAATTCATCGTTTTTGATCGTTTCTCTTCAGAATTCCCTTTCAGGACACGACTGCAATTGCGATTGTCAATAATTCAATTCAATTTTTTCTTTTTTCTCTCTCTCTTTCTTTCCATGTAATAGAAAATTATGCAATACGATTTGCGGAATCACCCGAACAATAGTCTCACGGTTATCATTTTGGCCGTTCGTCTTTGTACGCGAGAGGAATTATATTTGTTAAATTGTTTCCCAGCTGCCTGCATGCTTTCATACGTTACACACATATAATCAACCTCGGCTAACAATGGGGGACTTCCTATCACACCGTTCACACTCAGCTTCGGTCACTGCGTCACCGCACCCCCATCCCATCCTAACCGATCAGCTTTCTAATGCTCGGACAATGACTTACAATTTACCGGTACCATAACGCTCCACGGCTCTATATATGCAAACCGAATAATCGCGCGACGCCGGAGTTCTGATTTTAAGAACTTTCCAACCAGGTGGTTTTGTTTCAGTTTACTTTTTTTCAATAGTCGTATCATCAGTCATTTTATTTTTTTTCCGTTTGCGTAAATTGGAGAATTTTATGTCAAGACAAAAAATAAAATTGTCACAAGGTGATGATTTTCATTTTTTTTTTATTCTTTTTTTCTTTTCACTTTCACTTCAATTGACAAAATTACGGGGAAATACTAATTTCATGTTACACAAGCGACAAAAAAAAAAAATAAATAAATTATACACATAAAATGTACGTAAGAGTTCAGAGTTTAAGAATAAAGAAATGGTAATTCTGTTTTCTAGAACAGTTATGACTAACCCAGATACCTATATAGGTAGTAGCTAGGCTACAATTTATGCGCTATAAAAAAAGAAAAAAAAAAGAAAAAAAAACAGAAAAAAGTGGTTAACAGCAAACGTGCTGCAGACAGAAAGGCATGGGAGCAGATCAAGGCGGCAGCACCTCAAGCGCAAGATGAGATGAGATGAGATGAGATGAGATGAGATGAGATGAGATGAGATGAGATGAGAGGTCGAGAGGAGATGAGAGAGAGAGAGAATAAGAGGTATCCGGGATGTCGGAAAAGGACAAGGGAGAGAGGAAAAAAAGTTTGAGCTAGATTTCACGCCAGAACGGCGGCGAGAAGGGAGAGGAGGAGTGAAGGGGTGAAAGAACCTAGAGGAAGAGAAAGAGAAAGAGAGAGTGAACGAGCCTGCAGGACTCGCGCGGGGTCGCTTAAGTAGCCCCCTGGTGTAATTAGTTTTGGCCAAGAGTTATGGCCTCTCCTTTTCTCTCTCTCTCTCTCTCTCGCCTTCCCTAATTTTCTTTTCTCTTCCTCCCCCCCCCCCCCCCCCCCCGCTCCTCACGCTTCTTCGGTGCTACCTTTTCTCCTGGATCCGGCCGCCTGCCCCGCGTGCCGCGTAATTAAGCCTACGACCAAGAGAGAGAGAGGGAGAGAGAGAGCATAAGTGAGCGAGAGGCGCACGCAACTCTTCTCTTCTTGGGCCGATGGACCCTGCAGCCCAGTGTCCAGGCGCCCTGTTTCGCCCTTTCCTTACTTCAGCGCCAATCAAAATCGCCCTCCGGCCCTCGGACAGGGTAACAGGATATGCCTCACCTCTGCCTCCTCATCCTTCGCGGCTCGCGTCCATCGCCGACTCGCCACTCCGCGACTCCGTGGCTTTGCGCGTCCCTGACAGGAAACGCGCCGCTCCTGTGTCTGTGCGCATGAGGAAGAGGGAGGAGGGAGGAGGAAGGAGGAAAGAGGGCACCACCAACCGACTTGTATACGGTAGCACCACGGGCGATTAGGTCCCCGTGCGGCCGGCAAGGGCGAAATTCAGGGGATAAGGTGTCGTCCGCCTGCTCGCGGTGACTTGATATCCCGCGGGAGCCGCTACTCGCAAATGGGATCATCCGGGTGCAAATAACGTGCTTCCTCGGCCCCTCGCGCCACCTCCATGCAGGAGTTCTCAGCTTTTATTTAATTATAATTTTCCTACCTTGGCCAGGTGTGTTTTTTTTTCTTCTTCTTCTTCTTCTTCTTTTTCTTCTCTCTTTCTTTTTTCTTTCCTTCTTCTTATTATTCTTTCTATTTCTCTACCCGTGCAGTTATCACACGCGTTGTGTGCGAGCGAGTGTATTTTTTTTTTTTTATTTCATACCTTTTATGTACACACGGGCTGTAATTTTTAACTCGCTTTCAATTATCTTGGCTATTCTTCGCTTCCGGGTTGCAGTCGTTTTAATTTGTGTTATACTTCTTTTCCCGCGCGGTTCCTTTTCTCGTTTTATTCATAACACTGCGTATTATGTGATATGTTCAACCTATTTTTTCTATATATACATTTTTTTTTTATATGTATAACAGACTCCGAGGTAGGGGCAGGGCAATTGAAGAAATTGAATTAAGTAATTAAATTTGTCTATTTCTTTATTTCGTATTTTCTAATTGTTAACGGAAATATTATTTCATTGTCTAGGCTGCCGAAATAAAAAAATTTTGATCTATTTTTAAAAGTTTTTTTTATTTTGAGGGGAGGGTCATCGTTAGATTCATCCAGAAATTTTGTAGGAAAATGAATTTTTTCATTATTTTTTCATCGCCGCCCCACTTTGTCTACAAACACCTTCTATTTGCCTGAATATCTTATTTTTATTCAAAAGACAAGAAAAAATAAAAGACGTAGGAAGGAAAGGTGTCGGCGCGCATGTGTTAATTAATGGGAGGTATAAAAACGTCGGTGGAGTAGTCCGCAGGATAACGAAGGGTTGGACTGCGATCTCTCGACGAGCCGTCTGCAAAAACGGAGATGATAAGATGAAAGAAAAAAAGGAAAAAGGAAATTGCCGAAGGCAATCAACCCCGTCTTTCCCGGAATATTCAGTTATCTCCTTTTTCTTCGTCCATTTTGATCTATTCATTAGATTCACGCTCTCGCCGCCTGCAGGGACGTAATCAGGAGGCAGCAAGGTGATCAGCCACGTGTGCAAGCTGAAACGGAAAGTCTTTTTTTACACGTCAAGGATGCGCGCGTGTGTGTGTGTGTGTGTGTGTAGAGAAAAAATTCTAGACGAGTGAAGAAGACGTCATATGCCGAGGATAGCTCCGTATTTTTCATCTTCTCTTTCCGAATTGATATTGTTGTTGATGTTGTTGCTGCAGCGGTGATCGGATCTCGTCTTGACCGTGACGCGGTGGTGGGTATAAAATGAAAAGTGACAAAGCGGAATGATAGGGTGCATTCCGATATTTGACCGGGACGATGGCCGAACCTTACCGCTCCTCCTGTTCATCCGATGTCCGCAAGATGAGCGGAGCGGCCTCTTTGACGTTGGAAGGTGAAGACGTCTCAATGCGAGAGAAGATTCTGCGGTTTCCCCGTCGACCGGATGACAAACGCGGTACCCGATTATGTCACAACGCCATTGACCAGTCATTTTTAATCCCCTCGCTCTTCGCGAGTCATCGAAAGAAAGGTGCACCGCGAAAGGAAAAAAACGAAGGACAGAGAGAGAGAAAGAGAGAAAGGGAAAGAGAAGGAGAGAGAGTTGGTGAGGAACCCCCAGGGGTTGATGGTGATAAAAATACACCGTAGAGAAAGGGGGAACATTCTTTCTCAATGGGATGTACACCTTGTACACCTACAGCGAGTTGTTGTCGCTGGTTCATTAAGGCGTTTAACAGTCCCCATATAATCGATTATTTATTGAGATATTTAAATGTTCAGGCCGTTGGTCATGCGCGGCGGGGATGAGGAGAGAGTGAGAAATATGCGTGTGCATATGGATATTTCATTTAGAGAGAGAGAGAGAGAGAGAGAGAGAGAGTGAGAGGGGGGCTGGGGGGAGGGAGGATGAGGCGAATGAACATGTCCTCCGGGTTTAGTGCCAAGGCTTTCCTTGCCGTCCTGCGCCTCGAGACTGTGTTATCCTGGACACCCGCTGTCCACCCGCCTCCGATCGAACAGATGAATGCCCGTTCGCTTCTCTCTTTCTATCTTGCATGAGGATTTTTTTCCAAGAAGTTAAACTCCGAGGAGTAACCCGGGTCACTAACAAGTCAGCTGGCCCGAGATCTCATCTCGACGACTAACTCCCCGTCACCGCTCCAATGGTATCCGCTCGGGGCTCCGACGGACCGATCCTCGATGGATTTATCACAGCTAATTATTTCCTCAATTTATAATTACCTCCCCACTATTTTATTTATCGTCTATGATCGCGGCACCTACCTTCGGCTTAGGCGCGTCTTCAAACGTGGACATACCTTACTACTAAAAAGATTCCTATCTCCGAAGATGGATGCCCCATTCCACACTGTTCGATCAGCTGCGAGCCGTTTCCCGGTCTTCTGCTTCTTCTTTTTCTTCTTTTTTTTTCTTCTTCTTCTTCTTCTTATCTCGCCGTCCATTTTCATTCTCAACTCACAACTCTCGTTATCCAAGATTTGCCAACAACAGGCTTCGCGACTCTTCTGCCTTCGAGGCTGTCTCTCTTCCCAGCGGTCCATTCTGATGCTAATAAGTCCGGGACTCGACGGGCGAATCTTTTTACGTGACTAGCAGTTGGCTCGCGTGAGACCAGCCGGCTTGGCCTCCGTCCTCCATCCTCGACAAGGGGACATCCATTTTAATTACCGAATTAGCTAAATGCGACAAGGCTTCCTTTTCTTCCTCTGCCTCCCCCCTCTCCCTGCCTACTTTTTTGCCAACCTTCGCAGTTATCTCCACCTCGTTCTCACTCCTTTGTACCCTCCACCGTAAAATAACCCCGGTACCTGAAAACACGCCACGGGCCAATGCACGCATGATGAACCGAGTCGCAGTTCACATGTGTGCAAAAACTCATTAGCCATTGAGTAACTTTTTTGTTTCTCTACCGTTTTTCAACCACACTGTGCGACTCTCTCGGGAAACTGAACGCCCGACTGCGCATGTGTCAAGTTTTTCGTCTGCATAGAAAATCTAGCCAACTCTGTCTAGTTCGGCCCCGTCATTCGCTGACAATTCGCGAAACCGTTTCGAGGTTATGGTAACGCAAATATAGTCCCACCACTTTCTTGATACCTCATATTCCCAACGCAACATAACCTCAACCCGCCTGAGCTGGTCAACCTGACAAACAGACGAAAAACTCGATGCGAATTCATTGAAGCTAACAATGGAATCACGTGATACGGCAAATGCCCATTCGGAAGATAAAACAACTTGGTACTAGATTCACTTGGTACTAATTTTCTAGTATAAAGATTATTTCGGGTGTTCGGAATTCGAAGCTTTCGAATAACTTCTGCGTAAGTTGAGATGCCGAAGGACTTGAAAGAGGCAGAAAATTCTTCAAACTGCCAACTATATGACATATGACTTTAGCTGACTTCGAGAATGATTAACCTCTTCTTCTGAACCCATTATCAACCGGTTTATGCACAGTGCTGACGAAAACTTGCTATTGTAATAACTAAAATGGCAGAAGTACGTGCAACGTGAATGACCGGTTGGTGGTTTCCGCATTCCAATGCACACTTCAACCGCCCAGCTTCTCACGTTCTCGTGAAAAATATGCTTTTAGACATATTTCGGACCGGTTGTAAATAAATACATGGTAAAGCTGAACGTGTATCGAACGCCTCCGTTCGGTCATCCTGAGCTCTAATCTCTGATGATGATATTAATGTTCGACACGAGAAAAACGAGGAATAAAAAAAGATACAACAATTTTGAATCGATATTATTGATGTCAGCGTTCACAAAAAGTCGCTACCACCAAGCCCACGTTCCTGATTCTACAACCCAACTGATCAGCGTTTGTACATCGTGTTTCAAACGAATGTCTTCAGTGTGTGTGCGTGTGTGTGTAAAATAGACAGCGAGAAAACCGGTTGACGGAAATGACGCGAGGACCTTCTGAACGCGGGTAGAGAGACCGGTCCGAAGTGACTAATTAGTTGAAACGTCGGCCAGTCGAGGTTCGAGGTGCGAACGTGGGTTGAGACTGCGGTATGGCCCAATGCTCGATGTCGGCAGAATTCCTCGAGACGACTGAGTCGCTTACCGATCACTGCAAACACCGGTGAATCACACTCGCGTCTCGGTCCCACTGATGGCAAATAGACACTCATCTTTTCCGTGAATTCCTCGCTCGCAACCGAAAGGGTGTCACCTGATATCCTCTTCTCTCACCGCGGGCTACCACGTCATTCCCGGCATGCAGGATTTCCGATCGTCGTGAGAAATAGCATACCGATTTCGCCCGGATTCCACGAACCGGATCAATTGGTCCTGACGTTTGTCTGTGGATCTGTACCTATGTTAACATTTCGTACCGATTTATCTTCACGTGTGCTTCGGTCGACTCAAGTGCCACCATCCGATCGGCCCCAGGTGACGTGTCTATTAATGCGAGAGCGTATTTTCCACGGCTGTGGAAGACATAACGTGCTATCCGAACGGGGTGACCCTGAAGCCATGGAGCAGTCATGATCACGGAGCGGAGAAAAATTGTACCCGGTGTTAACATGCCCGGTTGCCTCCCAGAAATTAATAGCGCCCTTTCTAATTGATACGTACAACGAACGGCGCGCATACGTCCTCGGAATATAAACGACACCTCACCGCTCGTCTACAGCTGTATAGAGACCTTTTAGAAATACCCTCGAAATGAGCCACAGCTTCGACAGAGCTCAGTTCGGGTTTACCCTAGAATATCTTTTCACTCGAACGAATGGAGGAATTTGACCTGACGATAAAGGGAAGAAATAAAAAGTCCGTAAATCAGGCGACATTTTTTTCTCGATCATATATACGTCGAGGAAAGACAGCAGGTGACAAGACTTGCATCACAGCGACAGGATATTGTAACGTTTTATTTACGAGCATCGCGAGTCCAGATGCTGTTACTCTTGTTATTATTGTTTTGAATTGGTCGGTGTGGGCGATGGCGAGTTATGGTGTTCTGGGACTGCAGGGGATGGAATTTCCGAGTAGATACGTTAACGGAGCTGATAGAAAGAGAGAGGAAGAGGATAGCTGCACCGGCTAGGCAACGGGCTTGGGGATTTGTATATTTAACTGGGGCTTGTAAAACTAAACACAAAGGAAGGTTTTCGACTTTACTGCTTTTCAGCGGGGGCCGAGTTTCTGGGTGTCTGCGTCTGTGCGCCACGCGAAGGTTTCCCTCCACTTCTAGGTAACGTTAACACGTGAATGTCTATACGTGTGAGTATAAATGCAGTTTATTAGTTTGTTTTTAAGACCTCCGACGTGACCGCAGCGGTAGTCCATGCCGCATGCATCCCAGGGCTGTAAAACTGGATTCGGGAGTAAAATTCAGCGGCATCCGTCCGAACGTGGAGATATTAAACACGTACGACTAGAGACTCGCACCTACACACGTAAGACCCTCTATGCGGTCGAAATTTTTCCCTCGCGGTAACTATTACAACACGTGCGTAGCGTATGAAGGGGCGTTTTTACTTTTTTATTACCCTAACGCCCCGCTATCCAAAGTGCATAAGAAGCTGCTGATCATTACTCCGTGCGTCGGGCGCGAACCCATCCGTTGAAAAACCAAAATTAAACATAAAAATAGTTGTAAGGGCTCGGAAACGACGCTTCTCAAGTACGCTCCTGGAAACACCCCCTGCCATTTCGAATTGAAATATGGACGCCTACTTCGAGGGTGATTTTCGTTTCATTCAAAAATTTATATTAGTTCCATGAAAATTTCGTACAAATTAAATCATTGTTTCGAATACGATTGGAACGATTTGGTTTAAAAATCGCGTCCAACTGCGTTTTTAGTCGTACAAAGTCATGATCGGCGCTTCTAGATATTGTCTCCAAGCGGTGGTTCGGTGCCCATTAGTAATCGACTGGTTCAATCGCACGAGTAAACAGTGACATCCGTTGGGGATTTAGGCGCGGCTGATGATTGCTGTCTGCAAAGTCCTGAAGTCTGAGTCACTATTGAAGTATCTTTTAATTTTCTTTTTTTTTTTTTTACACAAATATGCCGTAAACTTTCCTTTTCATGTGGTACAAAGTAAATTCGTTCGGTTATTATTAAACCTGTACGCAAGATGGTATTTGCTCAGACTGATTGAAGTTATAACTACCGACTCGACAGGAATCGAGCGACGTACAGATCGTTTGAAATGAAAGACCGTTTGCTTGACATCTAGCAGATGCGGACGAGGGACGACGTACTGTGAATGAACGTCGTCGTCGTGTCAGGGGCGGGTCCAAATAACACGGTGAACCGTCTAATTTGGGAATTCTTGCAGCAGCACGTGGTCCGCCGGTGCGAGTGAGGCGGTTCTGCCCCATCTTTCGACTCGTCGCCGATTTATCTCGAAAAACTTTCCATCTTCGGTGTGGATTCACGCTCGGAATATATTCGCTCAAGGAGTCATTTTTCCCGACTTGCCTCTGTGCGACCATTTTTGGATTCGAGGGAGAAAATGAGCCGGGGAGCTTCCTTCTTTCCTTCCTTTCGTCGTCTCGGTTGGAAAAACGAGCCGGTACTACGGGCTGCGACCTTCGTCGGGTTGGTGAACGTTGGGGATCGTTAAAACTAGGGTCACACTCCACAGATTACTTCCTATCCGCAAGTCGGGGTCTTAATTTGGAAATTCGAAACCAATTTACAGTCGGCGCCGCCGTCTGCAAACTCGGTTTACCCGCCAGAGCTGAGGTTCGGCTACGGAAGTGGACCACGAGTGTTTAATTTGTATGAGAAACAAGGCGGAAAAAGAATAACATGGAACAAGTCGGTTGTTTTGTTTCAGCTGTACTTTTCTCCCCCTCTTGTAGGGGGAGAAACCGCGGTGTTTAACGAAATTCTCTCCAACAAACGCACGGCTTCGTATAGCCGCGTACGTTTCTGGTTATGTTTTTTGTGCAGGGTGGGTATATAGGGAAGACCGAGACACGACGCACCCCCTAAGCCGTTAGTTATTTTTTGTGGCTTTTGAGCACAGGGCACAACTTATTTTCATCTATCTCGAACAAATTCATCATTATTTAGCTATAATTTGAAAAAAAAGTTCCGGAACGCGTCACACTCGGCTGCAAAAATTTTACAATTTTTTTTTTTTTTTTCTATCTTTAATAACTCAGCATCCTTTGATTCCACATGTATTGAATGAATCATTGATTACTATCTATAAATATTTATGACAAAAAAATATTACGTTTCGGAGCAAATGGCCTTTATCTAAAAAAAAAATTTTTTTTTTTTTTTTTGCCAAAATTTTTTCGTGGGTTTGTGGTGCCCCGGCCTCCCTTATATACCAAGAGGAAACGGTGAAATTCAACAAATTGACTCTTTTCCTGCAGGCTGGCCACCTTAAGTCGTTTCAGCTGTTAAACAGGGATTACGGAGGTTATGTAAGCAATGCGAATGTTTTTCAGCTAGAGCAGATCTCAAATTGTTGATATAACGATTTGAAAAAGCTTGACAGACGTTTGTGCTAACTGACCGACGACTGATGATTTCCATCAGTCATGGTGACGAAGCAATTTCGATTCGCAACCTAAAATTAGATAATTTGACATCTCACGCCCAGTTTCGCGTAAGTTGGCTCCCGTGCCTAGCAGACGATAACATTGCAATGGTGCGATTTCACCGACCAATGAAGTTCAATTATTTTGCGCATGCGCAGTCGGTTGTTCAACCTGCTAAGATTTACCGTTTCCTCTCGGTATAGTACACGAAATTTGTGGTGCGCGAGGGAGTCACTTCTGGGAAAAGTTGTACGATCAATTACGATTCCCCGATATCTTTAGTAGGTATAAGGTTATATATAGCTATATAATATCGGGATGTGGCGAGGATTTCGCGCGTCATATCCTTTGCTACGGACATCCCACATTTCATGGCGAAAACTATAGGGGGGACAGAAATGAGGGAGAAGTGGCGAGGAGGAGGAGGAGGAAGAGAGGAAGAGAAATATCAACGATGCTACTTTCTCGCGAAGTGGTAAATTATTTATCGGCACGCATTCCTTACGCGGAACCGGCTCGCTTCCCGCGCTAACGATAAAACCGCCTCCGTTATCCGAGATTACCGAACGAAGGAACGAACGTTTGTTCCTGCAACCCACCCGAAAACCCGCAACGCCCGACCGAATAAGTGTCGTCCTCCCGTTTATCCTCGCTCCCCTGTACCTGTTATCTCCTCCACTCTCTCACTTCTCCTTACTCCTTGGTTTCGTACCCGCGTTCCCCCCGCTTCGCCCTCGTAAAGCAGTTCAATATTAGCGGTAAGCACATCTTATCTTTGGCCAAACTCGAAAGTCGTATACGCAAGGACGCGGTGCGCGCCAACGCGATTTCTTTTTTCGGTTTTTCGTAAGTATTTCTTTCGAGGAAACTTATCTCGATGAATGCACGGTCAGATTTTTTTTCAAGATTGAGAAATCCACCTTGGATAGGCACGCAGTCAGGTATGCGCAAACGAATCGGTCGCTCCGCTTCGCTTATCTCGACAAAAAGTTTACCCACAACATTGCGGATGACTCAAACTTTTATCAAACCTGCGCAGGATTCTCCTCACGCGATATACCGAATTGGAACCAGAGTAGGCAATTCAACTTTACAAATAAAGAAAATCATACGAGCTTAATCGCATTACAATTAATTATTTTCTGGAAAACTCAATCGAACCTACATTTCTCCCATTACCGAACCTTAATTAATTAAACTTTTCAATTCGTCTAATTTTTGTAACATTCGTATTATATGATCTTCAACATAGATGCATAAAATAGTATTCATCCTGATTCGAATCGTACTTTCATCCCAAGATTCCAAAATTAGATATTTCCAACCCCCTTTGAGTGACCTCTAAATATTTTTCTTACGCTCTCGACATTTGATCGAGTCAAATATGACGTGGTAAAAAGGATAAGCAAACATTGGGGTTCAAGTTTGAAAACGTATAAAAATGCAGCCTGAAATAGTGTACAAGCCGAAATTTAAACATGTGTAAACTTTTGGATTGAATACGTTGTTTTTGATCGGCACAGTTCAAAGCTCTCTATATTTTCTAATGTACCGTTGAACAGTCGAGCGAGCGTCGAGTCGCGGTATCTTATCTTGAAAAACGATTCGAGGAAAAACGTACCAACATGTGATACGATAGCTGACACCCCGAGTGAGATCACACGGAGTTTACAAAATCCATTTGCGTTAAGAATGCAAAATAATAATACGAGAGCGTGAGCAGAGGTCTTGAATGTCGCAAAGTATTTACTATGGTATGAATTTGATATTCCGAGATGAAAATTTCGCCGCCGGTTGCAGCAACCCTCGGAAAAGTTTAAACCTTGCTGGTGCAACGACGTGGAACATAAAAACTGGAGGGATGAGGCAACTGTGTGATTTAGGTAGATACACAATTAACCTCTTTGTGGCTGAGACTACAGCAGCTGGGGAGAAACACGTCTTGCCGACTAGAGTGTTGCTCTAGAAAAGAGAAAAGTACGTAAACCTTTGACATATGCTGCTCTAGCCTGCGGCGTCTTGGCTTCGACATTCCTTTCAATGAGTTATGCTTTCTCATTGGACTCGATGCAGTTGTTGTGCCTTATGGAGTAGTCTCGAATCTCGTCATTTTTCGCAAAGTGATTTCCGTCTAGAAGGAAAAGCACAGGATTTGGTGCTTCTCGACTTCTGAACCCGGAGACTTCACCCCAAGGATCACGGATTTGGGTGGGAAGACTTGTTACCGGACGTATTAGCGGTGGTATTTATTGGTAACAACTGGACTGCAGCGCGTGCGAGCAAAACCCAGGTCGGTT
Source organism: Diprion similis (assembly GCF_021155765.1). Lineage (NCBI taxonomy): Eukaryota > Metazoa > Arthropoda > Insecta > Hymenoptera > Diprionidae > Diprion > Diprion similis. Next base: position 20,254,365 of record NC_060114.1, read on the forward strand.
TAGAGCCTCGAGTACTAGTATTTTAATTTAGACGCCCACAGGACTGGCTGCACTGCATAGTTGTGGCACTAAAACCGAGTGAACGGTTTCAATGCCGAGCGGCGGGGTTGCGGGGAGCCGAGAAAAACGAAAGGGGAATTGAGAAGTCTATATCCCGCCAGATCTCCGTGGATCTTCCAAAGACACGCTTGGTACATTAACGAACTCGATGAACGGCGCGTGAGTCCACAAGAGATGCCGAGCAGCCGAGACGAGGAGTGCGAGAACAGAGAAGAGTAAAAAACACCGAAAAGAGTTTAAACAAAATTATTCACCTCTCGCCGCCGTGTCGTCAGAGTATCGTTCCATTAGAAGGGTCATTCCGTGTTCTAAAGTTAACAAACTCGAGAAGCCTGCGCCACAGACTCTTAAACGAGAGTGCAACTTGCTCCTACACCATCGGGTGTAAACCCTGATTCAAAGTCCTCGAAAGATACCGACTAGCGTAGCTGCAGGTCTAACCGGACGGTCTATCACATCTCCAAGGGTGTAGGAGAGCATTGAGAAACAGCCTTCAAAGTATCAAACCCCGCAAATTTTCTCCGACAACTAGAGCGTCTTGCCATTAAATCAACGATGATTCGGACTACATTCCTGATAAAACAACTCTTGCAACTGACAAGGTTTGTTCTGACGAATATCCTTTTCCGATATTCGATTAACTATCTCACAAGTCTATGTCCAGTCTCATAAATCAGCAACGAAAAAAATTAGGCAGGCTATATTCGGACTTGGTTCCACATTGTTTGAGTTCAGTACAGTTAGAATTGTTTTAGCTCCAAGTCTCCAAGTTCCAAAAACACAATTCTAGCAACTACAGTTCATGAATTGCCATTATGCTTAGTTTTTTTCCTAGAGGATAATCGTTTGCCCGTTTTTTTTTTTTTTTTTGAAGAAGAAGAAGGAACTAGTCACGCGCGACTCGTAGAATGCAAAACGTTGGAAGAAGAGAACTGTTCTCTACAGGAATGTGAATATCCTATTTAGCCTCTGAAGTATCATTGAGAATAGACGCTTGGATGTAAGATAGCTAGTGCGATAAATCAATAGGTTATTAAATATTAACAGTTACTTGACTCGTCGGAAGGTTACTGGCTGTGCCAGTTGACGTTTGAATGATTTCGATGAAGGTTATCCATCACCAGTTCGCCTAGCGGTTGATCCTAAACTTCTGATGGTGCCGTTCAGAGATTCTCATTCGTGGCGTAAATCGAGGAACGTGTCTGGCTTCTCTTACAGTTAGTTAGCGAAATCTTATCCATTATTTTTTTTTGTTTTTCTTTCACCGTGGCGTCGTTAGGAAGAAGAGTGGTCGAAAGAATGAAAAAGGAAAAAGAAACGAGAGAAAGAGAGAGAGAGAGAGAGAGAGAGAGAGAGAGAGAGAGAGAGAGAGAGAGAAGTGAGTTATGAAGTTCGTGATCCACGGATACTGAAGACACTCTGATCGGCGTAGTATGGAAATGAAAATAATTCTCATACCGTTCGAAACGATTAGCTTCTTCTACTAGTACACAACCTGCCATTCGATCAACCCGTTCTTCAGTCAAGCACAGACATGTAATTTTCTGTGATCCATTTACACGACTCATTACCAAGAAGTCCGTCGAAACGAACTCGCTTTACAGAGCGTTAGCTCAGCTCTGCTCGGCTCGTTCGTCGCTCGATTAGACTACCTCTTTCCCTGCCCGCTCTCATACTCTCCTCAGCATCGATTCCTCGACCCGTGATCGGCACTCTTGATACTCGTGGACAGCTATTTAATTCGTTCCTCTCAAAGTCGTTGAACCGTTCCCTCGCAGTAATACTCGTTTTGTTGAAAAAAATAACCGAAAGCCGCGCCCGTGGATGTAGCGCCGCGGCTAATGATACCCAATACTTAGCGGGGCCCAGAAAGTGAAATCCCCACACTCCATCAGCGGCCATTGTAGCATAACCGGGTATCGGTTATTAATTGAACAAAATCGACGATTAATCCACATCGAAAGCGTCCCCAGCCTCTCTAAGAGGTAGGCGGCTCTGAGGTTTGCTTCACGTCGAATCTTAATGAACAACAGCAGACTTAAGCCGACATTTGTTATTGATTGTCACCGTAATTATTCTAATCGACGTATTTCCGTCCATTATTTTTTTCGAGACGAACCCGCACTGCGGAGTCCCGACTCTCCAGCTCCTTGTCGATGTAACAAATCCGGTCCTCCGGCACTCTGCGTGACTCGACAACTTCGCCTGGGTCCAGAGAGACTGGCCGGATTAGTAAAGGTGTATGCTTTGCCCGAAACCCGTGTTCGTCTTCGTTGTACGGCGAGGATGTTACGGCCCTGGGACCGAGACGAGAAGAGTCCCCCATTCCATTCCGAGTGACGCCGAAGGAATCAATAGGAAATTTTCTTTAATCCCAATGACAATGGACCGGGCGAAGAACGAAGAGCACCCACACGCTCGGGATTAGACATTCCGGGGTCCGGGGAACGTCGGATCGAAGTAACGGAGTCTGGACTCTGCGAGTGCCTACAAATCCGAACGATAATCCCCGTAAGAAGATCCAAACAAGAAAATATATACCCGCGAGTTTATGCATTATGCGCCTACATGCTGCCAGCTGCCTCCGGTATTATTCCTGGCCTCATTCCGAGGCCGACATTGAGAGTCTCGAGTCAGCGTTCCCAGTTAACGTCACCCTTTAATCACAATATTTACGAAACGGGGATCAGGAGTCCCGACTCCAGTACCTTGGAATACGGCGTTAAACTTGTTGGAATTGAATGACGTTTTTATTTTTTCCAAAAGGGTATACGAGGACCAATTAGCAGAAATTAAATCGTGCTTCGAGCAAAAGTAAAACACAAGGTAGTAGCCTTGCCCCATGCGCAGCAGTTTCGGGTAGCCATCGACGGGTAGGTGTGCATACGACCATACGTGCAGCCGAAGAATGTCGAAATCCAATTACTAGTGGTATAAAAACGAAAAAGGGTCGGCCTAATGTTATACAACGAAGTACAAAAAGCTAAAGCGGCAGGTCGGTCGCCTTGTTTTTGGGCACAGGTACCGCATTGGGCAGACGAACCTGGATATGAAAGCCAAGCTGGTGATACAAGCAGTAGGTAATTATAATCGACATTGATTATCCGGATGGTTATTTATGAGATATTTATGTATAAGGGCTCCCCCATCTCTCTTTCTCTCTCGCTCTGTTCTTTCCTTGCTTCTCCTGTTTCTCTCTATCGTTCATCTCTCTCCTACATAGGCAGCACCTAACCGCCATGACGTGTTGTGGCCAGGGCAGACACACGCGCCCGCGGCATCGGACCTCAACCACGCCTTCCGAGGCTCGTAAGGCTGGGTTAAAGAAGCCTCTTCAGGACCTTCTGTCTCCGAAACATAACCTCTCCTGTGGGAATCGTCGCCGAGCGTCCATACCAGTGCGGAACCGGCCGCGTCGATCTCTGGCCGCAACATTTCAGTCAAGACAACGTGAGCACCGATACATCGGTATCTCCGTTACCGACCGAGAAATCCGACGTCTTTCCTGCGGCCAAAGTTTGACGACCCAGGGAATCAAAACGATATTTCACGGAGTAGTTACCAAACGAATTGAGGAGCTCTACTGGCGAGTCTCTTTACTCCGACAAAGGCGTGTATAACTCGTAGATGAAAAGATCCGGTAATGACGATGAAAAAAAAAAACAACTAAAGAAAGAAAAAGGTTAAAAATAATTAGGAATGAAGGTGATCGGAAAGCGATGCGGAGGAGCACCTTGCCTCGTTTCAAATCGACCCAACTATAACTACGATCAAGAGGCCAGGAGAGTTCTCCAGCGATATCTTAGGGTTCCCATCAATTAATTATCGATCGGTAGAACTCGTCGAGGTGAGAGGGGATTGGGAGCCGTTGCACTGCGGCTGATCCACAAAAGGGACACGCGGTTTAATCTTGGTCCCCGTGACTTGCCGAAATCATTTCGAAACCGAACAAACCGAACGGCACTTTCCTCAAGCAGCTCGTCCTATCAGATGACACCTATTACTTCATTCGTTCCTCGGACTAGATTCAATAAAACATATAATCCGTCTGGAAGCGTTTCACACTCCCTGCGTCGGAAGATAGAGTACAAGGTTGTACACATGATCCTCGGTCGATGATGGGGAAAGGTATCAAGGACCGTGAACCGATCCTCGTGTACCTGCAAGTTTTCCTGAATTTTCCCACCGCGCCCTACGCGACCAACTTAGGGGTCGACGACGACGAGGCGGTTAGGTGGACATGTAAAACGCTGTGTTAAGCTAACGACAAGTGGCGCATCGTGCATGGTATGATGACACCGTGATACCCGGTTGTTCGTGTGTGATGCTAACACGTCGGACAGGTGTCAGCGCGGCGAACCGATCCATCCATAAAGTTGGGTTGGTAGGAAGGTGGGTAGGTAGTGGACCGCGAACGAGCAAAGGGAAGAGATTCGATACAAACTGTCGTCTTGTTTGCCGGACGCTCAGAGGTTTCGGGACTCCGTGTGTATTTGGTTACCAACCTTACGAACTGCGACACCACAACCTGCGACCATGCGTCGATCGGCCCGAATTATCGCGCTTTCGCCCCCCTCAGCCATCGGGAAACCCAACTCACCACCCTAACACGAATTGCAGGAACACCGTCGAGCCCCCTGGGCCACCCTGGAACGGTGCGTAAGACTCCTGACGCTTTCTTACCCGGGCGGCAGCAGTCAATCAGCCATTTTAGTCGGTAGACTGCCGCCCCTTAACCGGTGTATGGCATTAAACCGAGTCAAGCCGAGTCAACTGGGTACGTTTCTTGCCTCTGGCCAATGAATTATTCATTGCAACTCGCTCAATTCTGCAAGGGAGGGGAAGAGGGAAGAGGAAAGGGGTCGGCTCTTCGACCCTCGCGCATACGCACACTTACAACGGATACAAAACAGGGTGGAATTATTGATAAAAACAGAAAGGTTCACGATAATGGTACTAAAAGTAAGCACAAAACCGGATGATAGGTACATCTGCATCTGCTCACGATTACATTTACAGACTTCACACGTGGGAAGAGATTGCGGTATAAACGGCTTCAACTGCATAACGTTGAATATTTCTCTATGCATACTGCTGCAATCTTAGGAAACTGAACACCCAAGTACGCATGCGCCAAATTTTTTCGTCTGTTTCAGGTTGAGTCTGTTTGAAATTCTCAAAATATAGTAACTTCGAGATGCCGCCTAATTTTTGATATCTAGCGTTTGGCCGTAGCTGAGTTGGTCAACCTGACAAGGGGATAAAAAAAGTCGGCACGAAATAGTAGAATTTTCGAACGAATCATGGGGTTTCGCGCATACGCGTTTGGGCTTTCGGTTTCCTGATACCGTCACGGTAAATCACATCATTGGGTTCTTAATTTTAAAAGGTGGCCGTCGTGATATGTCTTGAAGTTAGTAACACCTAATTTTCCAAGCCCTTTGTCGAGTAATACCTATTCCGGTGTACAACGACAGTATCGAACAATCTCTGTAACTTCTGACCCGCGAGATCTGATTGGTGGGAAGACAAACGATCATAATCGTCTGCCGCGGCGATGCGGCGTTAACGGGTACGTACGAGAGGTTAGGATGAACTTGATAGAAAGCGGTTATGATGGGCGGCAACGTATTTCTTTATGAAAAACATCAATCGAGAGATAATCTACGCGTGGGGTCGAGAACGCTTGTTAAAAATTAATTCCGAGACGGTAAAACGAGATCGAAACTGAGACTGAAAATGTTTTTTTAATACGATCTGATCGTCGCCCGGGGAATATTCGAGGGCTCTCAGATCTGCGGGCTCCTGGACGAAGGAGAATGCATGTGGGTACACCTTGTTCTACTGCAGCCTTCCTTCCTACCTACGGACCGAGATTCCGAACGGACTGACGGGCATTGATGCGTGGAGGAGAGCGGACACGCCTACGAACCGGCGATCTTCCGCGATTTAAGGTTCTTAATTATACCCGTGTGCTATGGGACCCCGAAACCGAGGTGCACGAACAACGTAAGTTTCTGCGTGTGTGCGTAAGCGCATTATAAACAAGCAGATGTGTACGGGAGATAGGTAGGTATGTGCATCGGGTGAACGTAAACATACCCATACCTATACCTTGATTCTCGGTGTTCTAAAATGCACACAGGGTGTCCGATTCGGAAGGGCTGAAAACCGAATTTACCGATCAAGACCTGAGAAGCACCATTTTCCCATCTTGTGAATGTTTACTTCAATTAACAGGTGTAAATGGGGAAAAACTATGAATTACAAAAAATACAAATAGCAAAACAATCATTTCTTTAATTACGCATTCGATGGAATATAAGAAATTTTTACTTTTATTAGTCGTGCATGGAGTCAGGGCATTTCTTTCATTATTCCTTGGTTAAGAATATTTATCGGGAATTTTTGGTAATAATTATATTATAATAGGTTAATGCATTGATTCCATCGTTCGTATTCATTAAGTTAAAATTATACAATCATACATTCGTTCTTCACATGATCATACACACATTAAAATACCCCGGGAAATTAATAAACTTTATCACGTAAACCACATAATCGATAATCAAGTTCAGTATATCGGGAAAACGTATCGAGAGATTGCAGTTTCTTTTACGACGTCGAGAATAGTTGAACAGTCGAAAATAAATTAGAAATCACTCATCTTTTTTTCTCGTACTTGGCAGCAGCTTCGTGGTTTGGTGAACCCGATGTTATTGGCATTGCAATGAATCAGATGAGTCTTGATTTCGTTTTCGAAAATTCAGAACAAGGTCAACCACGTTGTTCGAAGTCGCTCACGTGGTTTAACGATGCCACAGGTTGTAGAATGGACAATTTTAAGTCCGCTTCGTAACTTTTTTATTATGCGATGACAGGTTATTGTTTACTTGTGAACAGTAGCTGTAAAGTTGATGTTTCAAGTACGGTAAACTGGGTACCTAAAGGGGATCATGTGACACCAACGAGGATTAGAGAATCGATAGTTGTGACGTATTCTCGTTTCTCGTTTTCGCCCAGCACCTGAGTCGAGTTTGTTATGACGTAACGTGTCAGGTTCGCAATTTAAATCACCGAGGTCAAATAATATTAGGGCGCGCACACTATTTGAATTAGCCTTTATCGTGGCAACCTCGAAGCAACATTCGAGCAGAATTTTTCCTGCTTCGATACAGAAATTGTCCCCTTTGTAGTCGACAATTTTCTCCACTCACTTGGTACTCTCTTCCTTTTGTTTCGCTCTCGATGAAATTACTCGAGTAAATCGTCACCCGGTTGGTAATTCGTTCACCCGCAGGCGTTGTTGAATATAAAAGACGAGAGCTTCTAGTCGGATGATTTCCGGTAGTTTATCCCAGGGCAAACACTTTTATTTCAATTAGCTCAATATACAATATTTGTAGTATTGTTTGTCGAGCGTGACGTCATCCGCATCGCTGCAGCAGTGCACCCGTACTTAGTCATGCGCTACAGTATTGTGGCAGTACGGGACTTTGCTAGCCGGGAAAAATCGAGTGTTTACGATTACCCGGGGCGCGGATAATGGCAGAGTTTTAATCCCTGGTCCGCGACCTCGTGCACCTCGTATCGTATCGGTATTATAATACCTACTTTTGCTTCAACAACTGCGCTCCAACACGTATCGCATAAGAGCCGAGGAACGGTTTTGCAGCCCAGGCTGCCGCTGCTTCGAGGTGTGTACATAAACATGTCAGGAAGCCATTATGCAAATTTTTTAAATACGACTACGCCGTTTGCATTTATATGTATATGTTCCATCCTCGGGGTGTGAAAAATAAAATCAACATTACCAGAATAAAAAATATACCTCTATATATACTTATATGTGTATCCACTTCGCAAGGACGCGCGAATTTCTTCGAACGGCTCATGAAGTGGTTTCTGGTTTTCGGCTACCTACTTCACTAAACAACGATCAAAGATTCTAAACGTCGCTGAAAAAATTCATCTTATACGCTCGTGAACTGACAATCAGAATCAGCCGGGTGGATGTAACGGAGAATTGGGTGGGTACGTATAAACACAAGGAGAGGTTGAACTTTATCGACGTCCAAGCAATTAAAGCGCTCTGTCTATTATATCGCCGGCTAATTAGCACCGGGTGCTAAAACTGACACCTAATTAAAAGGCACTAAAAATATCAGGTTATGATCTCCGGTGCTAAAGTCTGACTTTATTGCCAAGTGACACGCAGCCGGGGATCAGGACGTCGACAACACCATCAGGTAAATTTGTGAATCATTATTAACGACCATGCAGCATCAGTGCTCGGCCTTCAAACTGGTGAGAAATATAACCAGATTTTATTTCCATTCACGCAGGAGGCTTGCAGGATATTCGCACTCGACTTACTTCTGAAGAACACCTTTCAACGTCGCAAAAACTCCCCTCACCTGTTCCTGAAAAAGTCTTGGTCATTTCGACCAACTCGTCTGGCGATTGCCTGTGCCGCTCGTTTTGCGCAGCGGGGCAGCTAAATTTGAAAAACAAATCGCGGCCCACGTCTCGCTCATCCGTTGCCAGCTTCCAACACCAACGTGACCAGAAGCCGCGCGCGCACTCTAGAAATCATTAGCTACAACACCGCGCAAACCCGCTTCTGAAACTAACGGGCTCATCTATATTGACCGGCATCGATTCACCGCTAATACCTGTCCCAATGATTCTCCTAATTAGTCATTAGTCGTTGCCCGCTGAATGGGTTCACGCCAACGAAATCAAAACAAATCCCAGATCACCGAGTGTTCAATACCAACCTTACCTTCGGAAGTTTATTATTACAGTCATGATTTATCAGTGATTTATTTTCATCAACTCGTTGAAAAAGTATGTTAATTTCATTCGATGTTTTTATCGACTGCAATATTTACACCAATGACATACTGTTATTGTGATTGGAGAGTTTCTGGACTAGATTCGTACTCAAGTACTTTAAACGAAGTAAACTTTTATTTAAACATTATAGATGTAATACAATTGTATTAGTGATTAGCGATTATATCACTACTTATTCAGATTTATTGATATCAACACAGGCCTGAACGATGGCATTTGTGAAGATTATTGTGAATCGCTTCGCCGGGATAAACACTTAACAGAATTGGTACAGGAGGGATAATTAGCGTTATTCCGGACGAGGGTACGCTTCACCACATTATGTTCTCTCCATCCATAGCCGGCGGTATTTTTGGTTAATACCGGTGCTCACCGCTATTTCGGTAATACGAAATACCCGTAACTCGAATCTCTACCACTACCTGGAGTAACCTCAACCACTGCTATGATTAGCCGTAGTTCATCCACATCGAGTGTAGCGTGTATATATATACGTATACCGTGAAAAGGTGATCCAGGGCTGACACGAAGCTCAGCATCAGCGAAGGCGAGTTGAACAAACGATAATGACAGAGCGACGGGGACGGAAAGAGGGAGATCAACAGTTTAGCAGGAACGTAGAACGTGCTTTTTCGCTTTTCTCTTCTCACTCCGGCCTCGGTGAGCCGCTTCCTCGGGATCGCTTCGGCACCCCCTGCTAGCCCGACACAGCACACGTACACACTGCAAGAGCCAGTTCACCAGTTCGCTCACAGCTCGGCGGACTCCCCGGGGTACAGAGGTTAGAAGAGAACGTGTTATTAAGGACCTCTCTCTCTCTCAATTTCTCTCGCTCTGCTCGGGCCGGCGAGCGTTGAGCAACGGGCTCTCCTCGCCGTCCGAACGACGGCCGCTCCGAGGGGCCCGGCAACAGGCCCCGGGGCCTGCGCAGTGCCGATGAAACCACAATGACATAATATTACACCGTGTGCCATTCGGCCCAATAATCATAGCCCAGGTCGGCAGCTTGGGCCTCGGAAAAGTTTCGAGCTTTTGGGCCTGCCTCCGGAAGCGAGGCAGCTTCTACAAGTTTATCGTCACCTCACTGTCGTCTTTTGTGCTGCGGAATTTTGTGCCACATTGAAGAAATGGGGCATGCGATCACACCGCGGTTTGTAAAACTGTTCGCGGTCCTGAAACGCAACCAAATGGAACGAAGAAGCTTGGACTCGTTCGAGAAGAACACCGACAAATTATCGAATTACTGATACAATATATTACATACAAATGGCTATTCACCAGGGTTAACCGCAGGCGATCGTACGGTACCGTTTACCAGGAAGCGGCGGGAACTTCGGGGTAGCTGATCGTCCGGGAGCCCCGATAAACGACGAGCTACAAACAAGCCTGCAGTACACGTCGTGTAGTAACACTTTTTGCGATACCCACTCAGCAAACTCAGCCTTATACTCCTGACGATCATTCATTTCCGTACGCCACCATCTCACAATCTTCACGGCCAAGCGCACGTCTTCCCGTCATCAGATACAAAAAGTTGTACCATTCATATCAGGGCAGTGTAATACGATTCGACAGGCGAGAAATTCGCACCAGCAAGCTCGGGCTGGGTTCTGACTAACAATAAATGAAAATAGTATAAGTGAGTCTAGCACTGGAGTCTAAAGGCAGAGTCGACAATAATGATTGTTAATAACAGTGATCAGTGGAAAGGGTTTCACAGTCAAAGAAAACGCAACGCGATTATGGAACCCTTCCACTCAGGGAAAAAAATTATGAGTACTTAGGGCTGCGGCTGGTTCAAGTCCTGAAAATTCAAACTGGTAGTCGTGAATCTTGGTTGTCCAAGTCCAAATCCTCCATCTTTGAAATGATGTCTTCGACGTTGAAAGGAAACGGTGAAGCGATAGTGGAAGTGGTGGGACCTAAAAAAGATAGGAAATAGATACCCGATACATGAAAGTCTAGGATAGTATGCGGTGTAGAGGTATAGTAAGAGGACGTGTGATCGAAGCAGTAGAGATAAAACAAAATGGCGTCGGAGAATTATTTAGTTCCCGAATGAGAAAGCTAGAGAGAGAGAGAGAGAGAGAAAGAGCCGTCCAAAGATACCTACTCCTCTTATCTGCGTCTCGCTGAAAGGGTTCACGCCTCGAAGTACATAGGTATACCTGTTAGGACCCCGATCCAGACATTCCAGTAACTCGCCGGAGTAGTTCACCGGCTGATAGGAAGTCTACTAACCGCTGGTGAATTTTAGTACCTTAACCGAGCGCGCGTCGACGTATAAGAACATGCATGCATGAGGCACTAGAATGCGGGACTAACTATCTAACAGGATGAGTAAACCGAGGTGAGAATTTCCCAACTTGTTTTAATCTCCCGATTTGAAAGGACAAAGAAGCCAAGCGGCGTAGGCGAGCTATGCTGCTCAATAAGCTTTGCTCGCGTAACGAGCGGAACAACTCGTCTACAAATAACCAATGCATATCGTACAGCGGAGCTAGGAATGAAAGCATAAGTCAAATTTTCACCGGCGTGGTAGGTCCATCATACCAGGGAATTCCCCGGCCATCGTCTGGCTAGCGTTAATTGAACCGGTAAACATCACCGAATTCATTCGCAGCGAGAATTTTGTATCAGAAAATACAATGGCTCTGCTCGAGAGCGGAACCAGCTAGGTCATAACGCAACCGGACAACCAGCCTCGAAGACCGCTGAGTAAATAGCGAGCAATTTACGTCACGTGACGAGTAAAAGAGTGGGCGAAGCGAACGCCGAGGTACTACGCGTATCAAATCCAATCAAAGAACTAAAGCCTTCGCACTTGCATTCATCCTCACGGTAATAAGTCGCATTGTCTGGTCCGGCGCCGAGCAGAAACACAGCCCGTTCCGAAATGTCGACTTCTCTCGGCTTGCGTTGGTGTCTCCGCTACCACATCACTTACTTCTGCTGATCAGGCTTCGATGTTCGGCTGCCGGAAAACGCGGCATCATGCTCTGACTTTTGCCCAAAGTTTACTAATACGAGGTTAACGGCCCTACTGAGACCGAAAACGACCGCGTGTCAGAGGCCAATGCGATGAACACGGGAGTTTATCGAGGAGTCTTCTACTCGGACACCCACTTAGCCCTGATCTGAGCACCGCGGCTCGGCCCACGCACATTGGGAGTCGGTCACTCTTTGAGGACGCGGGCAGGACTCCAACCTTGACTCCACGTCGCCAACCTCGGGCGGCGCGATTCGGAGCATTCGGCACTCGCTGGCGTCGGACTAGAATTTTTAAGTTGACAAAACCACATTCGCATTCACAGTTCATATTTTTTTCACGCTCAGGGTCCACTAATGGCTGGCTAATAGTCCGCTTCGTCGGTCTTTTTGTCCCTCTTGAGATACCAGAGTTACAAAACACCTCGCACAGCCTCCAATACTAACTCGTGGTTCTACTCTCTTCCAACTAGCCCATTAGCTCGAAGCACATTGCGGACCGATAGCTTACTCTGGCAGTTCGTCATCGGTGCGGACTCTGTTTCTCGTTTCGAAACCCGATTCTTCCATCTTCGAATCAATTGCTCTCGTTTGATATTTCGCGAATTGTCATTGCTCCCACGTCCCTCCACAACTGCTCTTGAAATCTGTGCATCAATTTTTCAGCATCTCACTCGACGAGCATTTATTCTTCGACTATAGGTGCTACACACCGCGTTTTGTGATAAAGGAATGCCGATAGCGTCTCGCCGGAGGTCCGGAAGGTTCCAGCACGAGTCGCTAGTAAAGGGAGGCTTCCTCTTCCTCTTATTCTTCTTCTTCTTCTTCTTCTCCTCCAACGGTTCACTATCTCCTGATGGCAATTAGGTGAACGGCTCTACCGCCCACACTGCATCCCAGACAATTAATGGATAGGAAGAAATCTGATTCACGCGACAAGGATTATTCCTACGGGTTTATACGGGAAGTAATTGCGGCCCCGAGGAGAAGCCTCGAGTAGTTTCTTATAAAATTTCGATTATGCCCGAGCAGCACTGAGTATTTCGTGGTTCGACTGCAGCGAGGCGAGGCGACGAGACCCACAAGGTCAAGGAACGTGAACCTTTAAAACCGTCATTCATCTTTCCAAGCCCGATTCGTCCGGTTGATCAATGGCCGAGCACGGGGTTAGTGTGTTCCTGATCCGTTGCAGAGGACGGTTACGCACAATGTCGAGCACAATCGACGCGAAGATGATCCCAGGATCAGTACAAGGCCTCCTTGACGTTAGGCGGGACAGTTTTTGCCCCGGCATTCTTACGAAGCCTGACGAATCCGAGGAGCGAGAAACGGAGTCGAAGGCTCGATAAGAAAATAAATAGAAACCTACGGGGGCAGAGAGGAAAAACCTGGACGAACCTCTCTCGTCCCGTGAGACTCGACCGGGCAACGCGCTATTATATACCTTGCCTACACGTGTAGGTATTAAGGCACATACCTATATTATGTAGTATAAATAAATACATACGGGTCATTTGGTTCAGCGAGTGACCCATTGTAACGCCGGACAATGCTGCCCTGCTCCTCAATGCCCTGGCTATACTTGGCGAGGTGTTATGTTATGTGTTCCCTCTTACATTCAGTCCCAGGCAAAGAGAACCCTGCACCGCATTCAGCGCCTTTCGCTTTGCTATACGTTAGTGCCACGAGCCTTCAGAGCCCGTGAAAGACACTGAAATCGGCACAATCCCAAAAAGCGACCTCCCTCCTAAAAAAAAAACAAAAAAAAAGACAAAGAAAAAAGAAAAATGGAGATAATAAACTTGGCCGGTGTTTTATCTCCACCGCGACGTCGTCTGCTTGTTCCTCGATTCTCTATGGATTAACAAACGCGAGCAAAACTGTGCGATTAATATTGAATGAATTAATTGTTTCGACATTATCGGCAGTTATCAATTTTGGAACGCCACTCGAGGTTTTCTGAAAAAATAGGTATATTTTACACTCTTTACTTCTCTGTATTCAAAGAAAATTGAAAGCTGATATAATATGATCAATTAGAAAATGGAGATTAGGATTTTGATTGAATCTCGACATTTTGAAGACTGAAGAATCACCTGCGATCATTTTTAAATCGAAGATGAATGTGTGGTTAGTATATTGACCGGCGATATCTCGATCACGAATAAACGGATTTTCATCATTCCGGTCTCAATCAATGCGCTTTTTTTTTAATTGCAATCGCAAGGATTTCGAGCAACATCGGCTTCGCCGTGCCCTTGCCATATGCAGAAACGTACATTTTTCGTCCATGAATAGCGCGGAAACGGATGCAACGATTTAGATAAAATTTGATGGATTATATCGACTTCGTTCACCGTAAAACTGGTCAGAATTTCATCAAAAATGGTCGAGCCATCTCTGAATGTAACTAAACTTCTTTTCGGCCATTAGATTTTTCCTGCTCGTGTTCTCGAACGATCTTTCGGGAGTTTATCGGCTAAGAAGAGAAAACGATGGAGAAACGAATAGAAGCCCAAGCCGCCGAGGAGGTTGCACGAAGGCTTATGAAAATAAGTTGGTCGAAGTGAGCCTCCTTCGATTTGCCTAGAAATGGCTGCGGTTCGGTTCAAATATGCTTGGTGGGGGTAAGACGTGATTTACACAGGTAATACCAGCGTGTTTAATGTTAATGCTACAAGCTGTTGAGCATTCCCTGAATATTCTTAATATCGGTAGATATTTTTCGGCGGCGTCGTTGTGCATTGCGGTACATTTCTCAAAAGATTCTTTTAATAATATTCTTAATACATCCTTAATATTCGGTGACGATGGGAGAAGCGTGTCCTTGCCCGACGCTCATAGCCGCGGCTTTAGACTCGCGCGCAGATTATAAGAGCTGTTATTATCGACGCTTTATGATTATTCAAATGCGCCTGCCTGCCTGCCTGCCTGAATGCCTGACTCCCGGTCCGCTCAGCTGCTCTTCGGGATATTTAAATTTATAATTGGAGACTACGTTGGCGAGGTGATATTTTCAGATTTTCAAATTATTACATGCCACCCATTGTCCGTATGTCGCGCATTACCTTCCAGGTGTAGGTCGTTTCTCAATATATTCTACCCTAGCGCAACCCTATAGCTTATGACGCAGGTACCAAACGAACAGCCTTTCCGTCCAAAATCCTTGTTCAGTGAATGCCTGTACCGGCTACTGAACAAGATAAATACCAACCGTGACACCAACCGACCCTTGAAACGGCAGGGAGACCACCTAATCGAATATGAGACCTACACGATTTCGGTGCAATCCTGATGGATAATAACGATAATCTGTAAATTGCGAACCGAGTCGAATTTTATTTGGTCGTTATTTCTTTATTTTTCACATTAAATTCTATTCGTTTGTAATACTGAACGAGTGAAATGGAATGAAACGAAACTCAGCGTGACGGGAAAAGTCAAGGGCGTGGAAATTGTCGACCGTGCTTAAATTCCCGAATAAGTCGAACCTTCCTTTCGTCCTGGGGTTGGTATGTACATACCTAAGAACCATATAACTCGGGGTGGGCGGGCCAGGTGAAAATGACCAAAAACGACGGGACTCAGGTAAGAGTTTCACAAGTAAATATCGGGTTAACGGCACTTCAACCGTGAAGGGGGCGTCGTCCACGCCCGTCGACTCGGAATAAATTATGAAAATTCCGAATGTCAAAAGTGATCAAAGCGGCCGCTCGCCTTCTCCACGGCTCCTCCGTGCAGCCTCCATATAATAGGCACCTGGCCGAAGGATGAGCAGATATCAGTATAAGGTAGTAAAACTATTATTACACCCATAAGTAACATGTTTATTGTGAACGAGGCGCGCAAATATTGTGAAATAACAAAACGAATGGCTGAATACTTTTCCTCCAAATCAAAGTAACGCATTTAATGATGCAGCGTTTTGGAATCAGTTCCATTCTTAATTGCATCCATAAGCGCGGTATAGACGAAAAAAAAAATGGTAACTTATATTGTACCAGCAGAATTTTCCAGTAGAATCTACAGCAATTATGGTGAAATCTCATTACTGAGTCGTCAGTTTTTGATCTAACATCTGAAAAATACAGGCATCACATAATTAATGTAAAATACGCAATTCGTTTCTTTCTTTTTCACCCGATTCGCCAACTTTCTGCCAACTTTTTTGTACGGGCGAGAATTTCCATCAGACTACAATTTTGATATGTTATACTTCACAGTGTACACTAAGATATGAAAATACTGTAACTATTAAGTCTGTGAGGTCTTACCGTACACGAGAAACTTGCTGTTCAGTTTTAACGATTTCAATCACGTTTGCGAATTTTTAGACGATTCCTGTGATCGGATGAAAAATGATGGATTTTTTTTACACCAAAAATGTCTTTCAAGTTCGGAAAGAACAAACTTTTTTCAAAGAAGAAAAGAAGAAAATACAAGTTGGAGAACATGTTTATGAACGTGATGGTGAATCGACCCATTTCTCGTTATAAACGGAAGAGCGAAGTGTTCGGATGGTAAGTTTCATCTCGCGCCTCCCGCTTGTAAGCCTCGGAAAATTCCTGGCGGTTTGACCGGGTCTATTCTGCAGTCAGAGCATGGAGGCATTATCCACCTGCGCCGTCAGCCGCGAAGACGCTTAAAGCTGGTGGTGATGGGACTCGTTGTGGTGTTTAAGAAGCGACAACGCGGCGTATTAACGACGGTCAAGTAAGCCCCAGATAGCCATCTGTTATGCACTTTTGTGCGGACAGACTTTGGACGTATTTTTCATTAACGCGATGTAAAGCCGCGGCGCGTGAATAGCTCAGAGGGGGGAGAGGGAAGGGAGTCGGTTTGCTAGCCGTCTTCTTGCCTTCAGCTCCGGCCGCATAGTCTCTCCACTCTCTAGGAGAGGCACTGAGCCTCCTTTTTCTCCTCCTCCGCCTCCTCCTCTTCCTCTCCCTCTTCTCGCCGCTTCACTCGCAGGCTGCAGCACCGAGTGCAGTGGAATACCAGATTCCACCCGGTAAGAGCAGGCCGTTCCGCGGAACCGGTGATACTTACAAACTGGCCGCAAATTGCGTGGGAACGAGGTGAGGATTCCTGCCACGGAATCGCCTAGCCGTCGTCGCTCTCGGTCTAGGCTTCCCTGAAACCGGGCCGAAACCGTCGGAACTCCTTGAGAACCGGTCCTCGCCATACCGCCTGGGATTCCGGTGATCGAGTCACAGCTCATCCGCGGGTCATTGTTCCCGGATAATTCCCCGTGAAAATAAAACTCCAGTTATTCCCCAAATCGCGCGGCAATGGCCGCTTCCGCTGGGGAATGACGATCGATTTTTCGCTGTCCCGTGCCGATCGACGCGGATTTGCGAGGGAGTGCAAAACTGCATAGTTTAAAAAAGTACGCGGATGATTTACGGACTGGCGCGCTGAGGAGGATGAGGCGGCAGCAACGACGACGACGACGACCAGACGGGAGACGGACGTGGCGAGAAAAGATATAAAAAGAAGAACGAGAAGAATAAGGAGGTGAGGGAGAAAGACGAGACGACAAACGACGGTAAATCTTGGCGGGATTGACACGTGTGAAATACACCAGCCAGCTCGGTTCAACTCAGCGGAGCAAAGCGCAGTTGGTTCATGGTTTGCTATGACTGGCCCAGGCCACCTCGCTCTGTGCACGGTCAGCAAGTCTCTTCGTGGCAGGCGATTGTTTACTCGAAGAGATGACGTGCACGCGGTGACAAGCGCGCGAGAATTGCACGGCGCACCCGTCTCGAAGTCGGCTCGGAATTTGTTTTTGGTAAAAGGATCCAGCGGCAAGAGAGTCTCGAACAAAAGCCAGATGGATGACGAGAGACTACGAGGCTAGCCTCGAGTTTCCTGATAAAATATACAGTCGCCTGTGCTGTAGCGTTTATCTGTCGACCCCTCGCGCCGAGAATGAACCAAGAACTTGGAACCGGGAACCGTAGTTCGGTTAATTTTTTTTTCCAAAATTGCATCGGAGGCCTCGGTTTTTTAAAGAGCCTATACACTCCGATTCACCGCGAGCTCGTCCATGCTCGTAAATTTTACATTGTGTGAGTCTCGTGCTGGTTGCCTCGTCAATCTGTTCAGCTGGTTCGCCGAGAGAGACGGACGCCTGGCGTGAAAAATAGAAGAATATATGCATCGTTCCGCGCATGCGGTAAAAAGATGAGGTGAAGAAAAGACAGGGGTCGTTTGAGTTTCGCGCGCAAACGAGCCACCATTCAAAATTAGCGACTGCGACCATACGGTCAATTTATTATGCTCCGAGATAGGCCGCTGTCTCTCCTTCTCTCTCTTTCTTTTTCTCGCTCTCGGCCTTGCATGACGATCTGCATACCGCTGACTGGCGCATATAAACATCCATAAACACAAACACCAACTTGATTCTCACGCTCCCCGATGACCCTGATGCCAACTGCAAGGATCTAGACCTACTATCAGCTCACCTATTCGCTCTCAAAGACAACGTAGGTGGCTGATCACGTGCTATCCGTAGATACACGCCTTGTTTTCCCATACCTAACTACTTTTGTCGGGTGTTGGCCGAGATTCACATGACACAAGAGCGAAAGAGCCTGTGAAAAATCAGTCCATGCGATCCTGATCAGAATAAGCCGAGCTTATCTTTTTATGCAATTCAGTGAATCTAAAACCACTGAATCTACATTTCGGCACACTGTCTAAGAGAAATTTCGGTATGAATATCTTCGTTTCTACTGATTATAATTTGGTGTCACTATAACACAGTCTGATGATAGTTTTAAGTGGTCTGATGTCGATTCAGCACTATAGGATAATAAGTTAACACTATCTGAAGACAATTTAATACTATCCGATGTCGATTGAACACTATCTGATGACAATTTATTCCCATCTAATGTCACTTCAACATTGTCTTATATCGATTTAACATTATATAGGATTAAATGTTCGAATCGTTCACAAAAATTGTATCATAATAGTCAACTCTGGTCAGATTTTAACACCATGTTTTTTACAGTGTACAGACTGTGAAATTTTATGTATGTGTGGACAATCCTTGAATAAAGTCAACCGAGCATCTGGCAACGTGATCTTTGATCTATATTGGGAGTCTGACATTCTTCGAATTCTTCATAATGGTGGGGTAAGGTATATAACCCGGTAACTTGGTGGCAGGTATACGATATTAGGAAAGATTGACCGACAATGAGATGGATGGAGATGAGAGATAGGAGAGTGAAGAGAAAATAGGAAGCAGGAGTTTGGGTGTTCGTTTACTCCGTCCAACTCAGAGCATAATCTCGACGGTAGAAACTCTACACGAGGACATCCACCAGTGCCAGCTCGTGGCTCGGGCCCAATTAATACGCGTCCATTGAAACCGGACGGACGGACGCTAGGACGGCCAGAGAAAAGAAGGAGGAAAGGAGGAGGAAGACATTGGAATGAGGAGAGAGGTGAAGAGTCTGGTGAAAAGGGTAGCCCTGGTACAGAGCCGCGAGACGAGCAGACGTGGATACGACGTTCGCCGGGCAGTAGCCACGACAATAAGCAGGTAAACATTTTATTAATTGCGGAGATTCGTCAGTGTCTCCACACCGGACCGACGCCACATTGTGTGCTGCTCCTGCCACTAAAACCACCAGATCAACTCACGTGGTGTAGTTCAACACGGTCCGCAGGGTCCCAAGGTATAGGCACCTACATACCTGCCTACCTCCACGAGTCACACAAACATTGGATCCTTCGGATTTTCCCTCTCTAGGATAGTTGGTCAGTTAGTCGGTGCCCACACTTCTTCAGTCCCACATAATACACGCTGGTGCAGCTCGTCAGGAGACGAAAGGCTAGTTTTGAAGATGATCACACGACACGAGTAAATCCCGCCCACGGCGTTTAGCTACGCCATTCATCCGTTTTTTGCATTCATCATTACCACTTTTCTCTCTCTCTCTCTCTATCTCTCTTTTTCCGAGTATCGTCTCCATTTTTTATGTCTCCATTTTTTATGCTGCTTCTTCTGGTTACCAAACAGTTTCCGACATGCTCGTCTCGGCCGAATTTTATCCCGGACCGTACGTGGCCTTGTTAACCAAACGTTCCTCTGCATGGGACCGCGAACCGGGGCCCGCAGTCCATAATCCAACATCGATCACCTGGTCTATCCTTCAGCGTGATCTTGTGTGCGTGTTCACACGCACGTATATTAACGGCATCTGCGCCGCGGAGGAGTGACGTTTACCGGACAGAACGAGCTGGGCACATTGCGCGTCTTCCATAGGAACTAATGTGTTTATGATGTACGGCTGACAGTGCATCAAACCGAGGCCGGATCATCGGGCTGTCGCTGGCTGCCAGCTAATGGCGAAGATACGATGAGATAAAGTCTTCTTTCCTTTACTTTTTACCCTACACAACTTTTGGTACTGATCGTTCGTCTATCCATACGAGGTTCAGACCCGGGAGATATACATTGACGATTCAGGTGGTACGTTGATAGATTGGTGAGGAAGAGGAATAACTCGCACCGGCCTGCAAGCAACGAGCATCTCCTTAATTGCGCGAGATTTATGCCAGGAACGCACGTTATTAAGCTCGTCAATTCGAAAATCTTCACGGAGAAGTCGTCGGACGTTTTTGCCTTTACTTTCCCGTTTCGAATTAGGATCCGTCATGAGTAAATATGCTTCTACAAACCGATATTCTCCGGCGTGCACTTTGCACGGGCAGTAGCCCAGTTTTTTTATCCAGTTTCCGTGTCGCATGATTACGTAAAACAAGGCGGAACAAATTGTCGCGGGACCGCAAATCGTAAATAAAAATTTACACCGTGGAGGGACTTTACTCCCAGTATGCGCAGTTTTACCTTCTCATTAAACTCCAGCCGGCGCGTTACAGTTTCGTGAGAGAGAGAGTGAGAATAAGAGAAAGATTAAAAAGAAGGCAAGAAGAATAATAAGAAGAAACCTCTCATTAATGAACAATTTTGCTAATTGTCCAACACTTGGGCGCACATGACATTTCGATACGGACTTTTAAAACTGGGAATGAAATTAACGAGAATTAAGGAGAGCCGCGACCATCCTGTATAACGGCGAGGCGGAAAGTAACAACGAGAACTTTCCGGAGCCATTAATTGACAAGCCATGAAAAAGATCGGTAAGTATTTCAATTGGCAAACGAAATTAGAAAGTAATAGAATAAAAATTTGACCGTGTGGAAAACTGGACGATGTAAAAAGTGCGATTGTAATCATTGGTGATCAAGTCTTAAGACTACTTTTGTGAATGTCGTAAAGATATTGTGAAAATGTCGAGTTTCGGTTATACACGGCTGCTAGTCGGACCAAAAGTCATTCCCCCAGCACAGAACTACATACCGACCCCAAAAACACGTGCTCAGGCATGTCTTTCGTTATGCTAGGCGGTGGACGGTGAAAGGGACAGGTGCATCCGCGAGAGGTTCTTTCTTCGATGTAGTGTGTTATGCTACCATGTATCAAGTATAGATGTGGATTCGCTTCGTGAGTCGCGGTTTTCCTTTTTCACCCTCTCCCTTCCGCCGTGTTTTCTTTGTGGAAAAAGAAAAATCGTCGATCATATATTTGCCGGATCTTTGAAAGCAGCTTTTGAAGTGCGAGACGATCCGACCCGCATGCATTTCGTATTTCGTATGTATACATTGTGTACGGTGTTCCCCGCGAGTTTTTTCTTTCTCCTCTTCCTTTTTCATTCTTGTTTATATCTTTCCTCTTCTCAGTGCCGCGAGTAACGCTGACGAGAGAGGCAGCCGTGTGCGTGATGGAAATTAGTGGTGGTAGCTGCACTATTCGAAAGCCGCGATCAAACGGACAAAAGGGTCGTGTGCTACAAACTTTATAAACCGAGATAATTAACGCCCGGCTGTATACCACACGTACCTACACGCGTTCTTGTCCGGTTTAATTAATATTCTTCGAACTGGCTTATTCACCAATGTTGTAACGCGCTACCAACCATCTCGCACAACGAACGATCAACCCCCCACCATCGACCCTACAAAGAAACCGATATTTTTCCATTCCCACATCATACGCTGCTAGATAACAAAGAACAGCTGATATGCTGGATAGGAAATTATCCTAACGCCGGACGAAGCGGAAGAAGATAGAAACTTGAATTACTTCCAGCAGGATTAAAGACAGGCATTTTTTGGAAGATTGACAGATTTTCAAATAATTCGGCACCTTTATTTAAACAGTTACATTTGATAGTCTGTCAAGAGATCGGAAAATCTCAAGACTCTCAAGCCTCTCACTCGTGCGCGTCAAGAGGATACTATAAGCTTCTGAAATGAGTGTCCGCATTGCAGAAACGTCGTTGCAGACAGTCTGATCCTTGAATAAGACGTCGTCTTTGAAGGTGGGCGTTGAATGGTTTCTTGAAGTGGCTTTCACAGAATGATTAATGCCGAAGAGAAGAAAAAAAGGAGTGTAACAAAACGTGGCAACCGATTGTCTCGTGGATTTTGCACCGCTGAGTTTCAATACTGACCCGGGGGTATAGACGAAGAAGAAGAGCGTTCAAGTTTGGTGCCGCGGTGAGGAATCCGCGATATCTTGCACAGCCGAAGAATACTACTTCGTGAAGGAGGAACGGTCGAGATGGTGGAATAATTCAATCATCGCCTCGCTGTAATTGGTCGAAGCAGCAGGGCGAGAAGGCGGCGTGGCGCGTTTCGAGGATCAGAAGACCTCGGTGGCGTCGGATTAAGGCGAGGGAACTTTTGTCGGTGCGGACGGGAGTCAAGGCTCGAAGACGTCGCTGAGGAAGAAGATGGCGAGCTAACGAAGCGGTCCGCTGGCTGCTGATCCCCGGCCGAAAGAGGGAACCCGGTGAATAACCGGGACGAGGGGACGAGCGGGGATCAAGAAGCCAGGATCAAGGGAGCTGGGACATCAAAGGAGGCGACGTGCACATCCGCTGACAGTCGTCAACCGTACGCGGTGCACGGGACCCGCGATTAGTGGTCGGCGAATCCGGAGGAGGTGCGGGTTCCTTAATAAAATGAACTTGTCACTGCGGCACGCCGAGTGATCCTCCTTTTTCCCTATTTTCCTTTTATCCGACCAGCGTGGCGATGATCCGATACTAGTAGTGGAACTGAAACCCCGCGCAGAATATTCGCGGATATTTTATGCCTCGTTAAATTAGCGCCAATCATCATTACACGCGTCCGGCTGAGAGGAGAAACGGAGGAAATGACCTCCTCGGAACGAATCGCCCGGGAGCCAACGAAGGGACAAAGAGATGATGACTGCTGCTGCGACCGGCCGCAAAAGGGCAGCTCGTAGTGAACTCACCACCGAGGGCCGACGGCCACGGCCAGCAAAAACCCTTCTCGCGAAACGACGCCTCGAGGGTATTCATCTAGCTCCCTGCCGCTACATGCAGCCTCCGAATTCGTCCTCCCAATCAGATAAACCAACGCCGAGCGGCTACAGAGTTCACTTTCCACAAGCAAATCGCGTCATTTCACTACTGGTACTTTATTACACCGTTTTTACACCCTCGTTTTATAACCATGGAGAGAATTTTCCCTCTGACGGTAGGTATATACTCGGCTCGCTAACTCGAGGGAATCGCGAAGGCGGAGAAAACGAAGCGACTACGCGATTGACTGAGAAATGAATTCCCACAGTTCTTGCTTGACGTTTTTTTTTTCTTCTTTATCAACGCTTTTTCGTGATACCGTGACGGCGGTTATTCTCTGCACCGTTAATAAATGAGGTCACACGAAATCGAAGTTCGTTACGGTTTCGGAAATTTATTACAGAGCTGACAATTTCCCCGTTACAACTTGATACATATTATGTATTATCTGAAAATTGAATCGGGACTGTATAAAATTCCGTTACCATTATTCTTCCTTCCTCCCTCCCTCCCTGCCTCCCTCGAGTCGCGCCGCTCTCTGCTGTATTATAAGATTGTACGAGGTGAAAGATGGTAAGAAAGAAACGAAGCGAGGAGAAGAGAGTGGGTGCGAAGGATTTAAATTCGAGCCACTTAATTATGGCCGATAAATAGATAACGCCGGATGCGATAGATGCCCGGTTAGATAGAGAGAGGAACGAGCAGGGCGAGAGTATCGAGTTACTCTCCGAGTTATCATTGATTCAATTAGAACCCCCGCGCCGAACTCGGGACTCGGAACTGTGAGATTTCTCCGCGTTGCTGCTCCACCGACTGAATGAACGAATCGTAGGCAACTTCTAGTCTGAATCTAGTTTGTCCATTCGTCTGGAGCAGAGACTCTTCCTCGACAACGAGTTATTTATCTAAGCCAAGTTTTCCTCGTCTAAAGGGGAAGAAGAAGAAGAAGAAGAAGAAGAAGAAGAAGAAGAAGAAGAAGAAGAAGAAGAAGAAGAAGAAGAAGAAGAAGAAGAAGAAGAACCGGGTCAACCGCAGCACCCACAACGAGTGCAAGAAGAGCCTCCAAATAGAGAAAACAAAACAGCGAACGGTGCAGCAGCCGCGGTGGTATCTTGTCGATTTGAAAGAAGATAAAATAGAGTAAGAAAATTTTGAAACAGGAGAAAAGCACAGAACTCAACTCACACGGGTGTGTATAAAATGCAGGCGTATGCATACACGTAAATGAAAATAGAAACTGGAAGAGAAGTTTTTTATTTTCCCTCGACGAGGGCGGAAGAGCCAGACGTCACTGAGAATTTCTCCGCGACGCTGTGTGCCAAGATAATAAAGAACGAGGAATCAGGACCAGCCTTAACTTGTGTGTGTCGCGTCCTGTATATACAGTATTGTGTGGACATACCTGTTCGGTACATACCGGGAACAGGGGATACACGCGCAGGCGAGGCATTAGGTTTGTTGTAAATATACAGGAACGTGTGCCACGTGTGTGTCGCAGGAGCGGTAGAAAAAGGAGAAGAGTAACGAGAGGGAGGACTCGGTGTGTTTCGGTGAACTCGGCTCAGAGGGGGTCTGACATTCACTGACATGGCACCGGACATTTCATTTAACCGAGACAACCGAACCTTTGGTCAGCGTGATTCCGTCCCGAGGAACCGCGCACCTTGCCTTACTGCAAAGCCAGCTTGCTCTTTATACCGAGACCAGGGAGAAGTCGTTCGATTCTAGCGGCAGATTTCTCAACATTTTATGTACGAGCAACCAGTGACCGACCCTTATAAGGACCTCGCGCACCTCTCTTTTCACTCGACTTTTGGACTCTCCAACTCCCCCCCCCCCCCCCCCCCCGTCCGACAACACCCGACACCTCAAAATATCAATGGTGCCCATCTTCCGGCGTACCAATTTACTACGGCCATCGATAACACCGTTTCAGGTTTGCCTTCAGTCAGATTCCGAAATCAGAATTTAACATCCCGAAGGAATGAGCGTCGTTGCGAACATTCAACATTCTAATCTGATCCACGAGATCTTCGAACAGGAACATCGTTAAAATCCATTTTAGAGTACTACATCATCGATGCTTCCACGTACCAGTAACATGAAAGAAACCTGTGATGAGTTCCATGCAGTCATATTCCGGCGGAAAATATTAACAATAACATGCTTGGCTTGGCAATAATTTGTCCCGTGTGTCAAGAGTTTTTTTTTTATTTTGACGTAACCAGAACGAAGAATGAGAGTTACAAGCCATTTCAAAGAGGCAAAGGGGAAGAGGAAAAAAGTTTGAAGGAGCAATTCCGGCGGGTAAAAACTCGTTGCCAATTATATTTTTGAGGTACTTGACGCCGTCGGGGACGATAGATCAGTCAAAAGTATAAGGTGCAGAAAGAAGAAGTTTGAGAAGCTGGTAGGTATTGGAAGCGGAGGTTGAGCCGAAGGTTCTGCGTGGATGGGATTTTGGGGTCGGTTGCGAGCATGGGAGGCACATAAAATTAAGCCGCAAATAAAATAAGCCGGCTGCTTCGCGCTGGCCGTGAATCACGAGCCCAAACTAGCGACTTTTACCGTCAAGCATAACGTTTGTCATATTAGAATGAAATTCCATCTGGACACGGCCGTCCAGGCCCGGATGTCTTCTCGCTTACGCGCTCTGCCTGCCCGTCCGGCTGTCTAAAACCCGTAAATCTTGCCGCGATTGGTGCATTAACAACACCGGATCGTAAACCAAAGTTCAAGTAAACGGCCCTCGAAAGTTCAAGCCGGCAATACCCGATACCTCGTACAGTGAAGAGCCGTTGAGAAATTCCTCCGTCCACGCCGTTCCACGATTCTTTTTTTTTTCTCGTTTTCTTCTATTGCTTACGGATGAACTCAATTGGCGACATCCGAGTGACGAGAACGGGCATTGTTCGGGAAGCCAGTCAATTCTACAATTCCCTGGAATCATCGCCAAGCGCTTGTTTCCAACATCTGGAAAGGTGTACTCAAAAATCGTGTATGGTACACTATGTAGTTAACTGACAGACTTGCCGTTCAACAGTATGACGATTAGTCCGATTCTCTAAGGCAATCTCACGACATCTATAGTGTAATATTCTATACGCTTTAAGTCCATGTGTTACCATGTAAATACGATGTGTGAACTTTCAGTGTAACCCTTATCCGCGATGAGTTTGCGCGCTGTTCCTCCCTGAAGAGATGCACGCATATGCATCTAGGAATATTCTTGCATTTGTGAGAGTCGTGGAGTCTTGACGCACAACACGATCAGAGGTACCTGCCTGCGTCTTGAAATGCACAGAGAATAGGTTGGCTCGTACATCTCTGGGGTACGACGCGCTTCAAACAGGCTTAGTTTACAACGGTGTACCTTATACCCAGGGCCCAGAGTCTCCGAGTCGATGACAATGTCCAACCAGCATTAAATCTCTCCTCAAGTTTTCTCCATCTCCGTCTCTTGTTCTGTGTTCTTCATCTTTCTATCCTGCGTTTTATCATACACGTACGCCGTTGCCTCCCCCTCGCTCTTTGTGCCCTGCCTGCACACCGTTCATGCAACTCTTGGAGTCAAAGACGTCGGTTCGTCGGTATAACTCGTTTTCAACGTTACACGCACCGCGGGCCATGAAACCCTGAAGGAAAGCGATAGAATTATGCTCATGCACCGATAAACGAGGGCTGTTCCTGTCACATTTTTCCGTTACAGTTTCACTTCCACTCCAAGTTTAGAGGCTAGGCCGGTCACTCCGGGACAAATTAACCGCGAAAAGCAAGAGCCTGTGCGAGAGCTGTGCGGATATGGAGAGTGAGAGAGAGAGAGAGAGACTTGGGAGACTACGAGACGTTGACAAGGAACTCTCGGCACTCGGCGCTCCGCGGCGCTTTGCCTTGTATCTCAAGGACACTCGGCAGTCCTTGGCGCTTGAGATTCATCCTCCGGGGTCCAGGTACCAGGAGATTCCACGGGCAGCAGTGACTGCGGTCCGTTCTTTCGTACGCGTTCCTCCGCCGTGAGAGAGAGTAATTTGATGTTGAAACGCAATTACCAGCCCGCGCTCTTGGCTGTCCATGAGGCACATCGGATGTACGGACCTACGGACGGACGGATGGACGGACAGTCGAACGGACTGGCAGTCGGCCGGATGGACGGACGGACAGCCGGTATTAAGATATCCATCGGTAATCTCTCTTTCCGACGAAAGCCGAAGGCCTCGAGGTCACATCTTGTGTCGTGAGATACACCCCCCGAAAAGATCAAGGATAGGTAACCCTCATAGCGTTGCTCCTCTTCGGGGAAGAAGTTCGACAGGCCTGACCAATAAATCTGTATCACGTTCCTCGCGGCCGTTGAAAAATATCAACAAACAAACAACTTGCGCGTCGAGGCACTTTTGTGTTCCGGTTCCAGTTTGTACACAGGCTGTACAAACCTACAGCGGCAGCAGAGGAGGACGAGGACGCTAAGGCTTGTAGCGATGTACACGGGTGGAGATAAAGTCTTGACGCCTTTACACGTGCCTAGCAAATCAATGAACCGTTTAATTGGCGTTTACAATTCTTTATACGGTCCCCAACCAGAATCGCGATATGGATCTGCAGCGGTGTTGTTGTCTCGCCGACACTTATCTCTCGCTCTCTCCTTCCTCCTTTCTTCGGGGTTCGATCCGAACTCACTCGCTTGCTCGCTTGTATTCTGGTGAACCCGCTGGATGAAAAGGACTACGGTATAAGAGGAACGAAACAGGAGATAAACGCAGTGCAAAGAAGTATGAAAAATGTAACAAAATCCACCTTGATCTGCTCATCGCCGTTCATTAAAGAGCAGCAGCAGCCATTTCACCATCACCGTCACAGCTCAGCTGAGAACAATTATCAGTTATCAACTTTTTTGGCTATAGTCGAAGACCGCGAACCCCATAATACGAAAAGCTGACCGATAGTGAACAAAAGGAAGCAGCCAGTCGAGGATTCGATTTACCAGAGAGCCAATAACTCAAGAGCCTTATTGGTTCTTTCACGATGAAGAAAGAGGATGCACGAACCGAGGTGCGAGCCACGTCTTATCCCGTGGCAATACCGGCGGAGTACCGGCCATAATGATTTATAGAACCTCTGCGCCTCCGCTCGGTCCTGGACGTCCATCCGGCCGTCTGTCCGCCACGCCTCCGATTCTCTTCTTCGGCTCATCCTGATACCTCGGTCTTGACCTTCAGGTGTCTCGTTGCTCCGCGGGCCAAGATTTCCCGATGCTTGATCTGATCCTAGCTTGAAAAACAGAGACGATCGTGGGATACGGAAGTCCGAAGAGAGCTGTCCGACAAATTTAGTAGAATGGGCGTATTTTTCCCGCATTTGCGGAAAGTCGAGGCTCCGATCGGTACTCATTATGGCTTCGACACTGACGTAACTCTACCTTCGTTATCTGATCGCGCTCTAATTGGATTCTCTTTAAAATGGATGTTGAACTTTTGATAAAGCAAGCAGTTGACAGCCTTCTCAGGAATTTGTCGAGCTTCCCGACTTGTAGGTATACAATTCCGCAAATTTAAGGTGTGCAAAATGTCGCGATTCACCTCGTATAGATCACTTCTGCCTGATCATCGCCACGTAACGGATCCAATGGAAATTCATATCGTCGCCGCGCCTTGCAATCAGTGCAGTGATAGAGTCGGCTGTAATATGCAGCTGTACGCACCGTCAGCTTCATCAATAACTCAAGGATATCATGCGGTGCGGAACTTGCTAGCGGGAATGATCGAATCATCCGCCAAGTCATATATGCAAATCAAAAGGAATGCTCTTAATTACTGGTACATCATGATTCAAGTATCATTCTTGTGTATACGATATCAGAACCACCGGCGAAGATGGCGATACAGAAATGAACGATCGAGTCCCGGCGCGGCGATACTAACTCACTGATCTGGATACCTATACGTATAATAAGAGGTGCAGAATTCGTCGCTCTGTGATCGCGGTGTAATTGCTGATTATTATTTCTATTCTCTTTATTTTCTTTCGCTGGATTCACAATTAGCCGAGGAGCCTCTTCTCTTCGCTCATCTCTCACAGCTCTTCTCTTTCTCTGTACGTTATTGATAGTCGGTAGGCGAGTATAACAAGTCATTAGACCGAAGGTGTAAAGCGAGCGATGAATAATGCGTTACTTAGTTAGAAAACTGCCTTAGCCTGAGCCTCCCAGCTCCTATCCTTCCCTCCATCTCTCTCTTTCCCTCTTCATCTTTCTTTGCCTCTCTCCGCCATACGCAGTCAATCTTACAACTAGTCGAGGAACATCATCAGGTCGAAAAATCTCACTTCTATACCGAGTGCAGCACAGCAGCAGGATTGCGCGGGATTCACATTCATTTGAATACATACGTACATTCCTGTACTTTGAGAAAATAGAGTAACTCTTAAAAGTGGCCTAAAAAGCGACCTACACCACGGCTTGAGCCACGGAGGGTATGCATAAAAAAGAATGAGGTGAAGAAGTCAGGAGAGAAGTATAAGAAGAGGTATAGAACGCGAGGAGCGAAGACCAAGCAGCGTTGAAAAAACAGAAGAAGAAAGAATTATGAGGGGCCGAGGGGAGAGGGCACGTAAAGGGTGATAAATGGACTTAAAAATTACTTGCCAAAGAGTGCGAATGGGTCGAGGAGACTTGATGAACCGACGGGTGAACCTTCGAACCATCGGGTTCCAATTTGAAAACTTGACGTTCAGCTCGTGCATGCTGTTGGATGAATAGACGTGGCTGGTGCGAACGGGATCGAGAGAGAGAAAGAGAGCGAGTGAGATATACTAATGAATGCAATTGTTCCCGATGAATCGAATTCTTAATGAATTATGTCGTTAGATGGATCTCAAGGCGTGGGAGGATAACGGCGCATACCAACGTCGCGTCTCCTGAAAGGTCTCTTTTATCTCTTGAGTTGCCCATTTCAAATCCGTCGCCTGCGTCCTCACACCTGCAGCGTCAATAAGCCAGTTCTTCTCCGAGGCGGCTGGTGTCGCAACATCGCCTGACAATGAATTGACTCACTCACTACATGCTAACTGATTCAACCGTGGAAACAAGGCGTATCGTTGCTCGTCGGGTTGATAACGGAGCATAATCATTGAAAAGTCATCACTGATGTGGCTTGTAAACTTTGTTATATCGAGAGGAAGTGATGAATTGAGGTTATGTTGTTTTAATGACCCGTAGCATTTACAACTCATCCGTCAGTTAACAATAAAGATTTGCCAAATCTCCGTGTATATTATAGCTGTACGATCCATTTGATATCAGCTTAACCTAAAAAAATCAGTATCTTGTGTATAACCTACGTAAGCTGTTTTTGACAGCCGTGGTGGCCAGCCTGCATGGAAAAACGAAAAATCTCGCGCATGCGCAGTCGAACGCACAATCTGTGAGGTTTCACTATTTTTCCTCGATACGAGTGTACATAATGTGCTTTCGCATGGCGGATCAGAGGCAACAAGCGCGTCGAAGACTCTTGAATTATACGGGGACGTGTGTGCGTACATCCTATCAACGGCACACTAATTATTACTTGTTAATTGCCACACGGTCGGCTCTCGTTTCTCGATCCGCTCTCGGAGAGTCTAATAAAAGAAGAATGAAAATAAAAGGAAGGTAAAAAGGAAAAATTGAGAGCTGAATAACGTGCGTGCTTCGCCGAGTGAGTAAGTGAGTGCGTGTATGAGGGTGCGGGAGTTGGACTCACGGAGGCAGTTTGTAATTAAAGAAACCGTACCCTGATAGTGGGCCCAGATATGGAAGACCCATCGCTCGCTCCATCCTTGTTGTTTATTTATCCACCAGCTCGCTCTTCTTTATTTCGACATTTCTCGTCATATCATGACCAGGTAGCGCAAATAAAGTCTATAATGTATACGTCACGTGACAAGGAAATGATGTTACAGACGAAACAGCTCCCTCTACACGCCTCATGGTTATAACAGCTCAACCGCTAGATGCATTCCTCGAAACGAAACCGCGAAAACGGAAGTTCTCGATGCCCGAGAACAGCGGCTGCGGCGATTCTTGGTTTTAGACCTGAAGAAGAGATAAGGAGTACAAGAAGCAGTGTCTCGCCGGTGCTAGGATCGCCACCAACGAGCATCGGACTGCAGCCGGACTCCGGGCAGTTTGCAATATTTATAAGCCACATTTCAATTTGATATTATTCCCCCCGTTCCATTTCGTTTCGTTCCATTCCGTTCCGTTCCGTTCTTCTCTTAAATGTTATTCCACGGCACGGCGAACCTCCTCTTCTCAGCTCTCCTAAGCAGGAATGAAATCTGATATTGAAATCGAAATCGTGTTCCTCGGGTTCAGCTTCGTCTATACACCATAAACGGCTACTTCGCAGTTCTCCGCGTCACACCTTTTAATGTCGTCGAATGACTTTGTCCCTCGTTGATAGAACAGTACAGATCGGTGCAAGGTGAAAACATGTTCAACACTCGGTTCCCACCTTTTTACGGATCAAATCAGCCACCAGACAAATCGCTTCCTCGTCCGCTGAAAGTAGTGTACGTATTTTAAACGCTTTCGACGCCTCGTTAGGCACATGCAGGAGACCAAATTAAATATCATTTAGAATTGTAAATGCGCACTTCCACACGAAGCCGGCGGACATCTTGTTTTTTTTTTAGAGACCTACCGGAGCAGAAACTGGCACTTTACTACAATATAATGCGAACTGATAGCGTGACCGTTGTAACACTTGATTTTACCCTGATGATCGTCGCGCTTCGAGATGGAGCCGCGGCAGTGGAATATGTTAACAAGATTTCATATTACGATCCCAACTGTACAACTATTGTATACAAATTCAAGCAGTTCTCTCAGCAGATTTCCCTCATGGGCGCATCAGGCATTATGATCTCAGTAATTCTTGCCTCGTGAGCCCGGAAGGTTGTCTCGAATCTTTCTTTTTTCGCCCCGCAAAAGGCGGAGCGTGCTGTTGCATTGCGCCCGAGAAAATTGCCCTCCTTAACGTCATTGTGACACAATGTTGCTTGGAAGAACGGCACGGCGTCGGCGTAAGGCTACCGAGAGTAATAAACACCGGGCTGAGACGTGAGCCGAGTACCCAGGAATATTTAGCGTTATTAATTAAGTCCGAAGACACTGCCTCCGCGGCGAGCTGCTGGCCGGCTTATACGCCGCTGATTTGCTGCCTGGCTTCGGCGCCTACAAATAACGACCACTTTGCAAGTGTGAAATAATTACTTCGAATGGCATCGAAACCAGTTCCCTCTGCCAAAGATTAGCATAAATGAGCGAAGTGATGAACGAGCCCAGTACACGTCCACGCGCCATGCGGACGAACTACCAGCTTCGATGTGTTATTAAACTGGCCCCTCAAAAACCGTTCAGAAAGCAGTTATTGCTCCTCATCCTCGTGAATATTCACCGCATATCATCAACAAGGTAACCTTTGTTCGGCGATTTACTGAATGGATTTGCAGTAGAGTCAGAAAATCCGGACGAGTTGAAACCTGCCGAAGATATTTCGTGCGACACCGTGTCGGTACAAAGCAGATGTAGATTTCCTCTGAAAATTATTCAAATTACTCCGGCAACTCGCGATGATGCCTTCGGGATAGATCGACGTCACTCTTCATGCTCATCCATTTTTATCACCGATCGTACGCCTCGACGAGAGGTCACGACTCAGTCGCTCGATCACCGTGTTCAACGCTGGATCCCTCAACAAGGGAATCCTTATTCTCCCCGCGATACCGTTGCAGCCGAGGTTTTCTGCTATCGGAACAGCGCAGCGGCCGCGTCTAGCGTCTCCGGTGCTCGAGGTGCCATTCATCTCTTCCTTGTTCGCTTGTTTTATTCTCCACGATGTCCCGTGCCGCTGGCTCGTTGAGAATGAAGAGTAGAAAAGTACAGTTCTCAAAAGAATTGTCCAGGCGAAAGTCTGTCTCGCAATGTCACGGCCAGGACATTTAGGAGACGTGATATCTCGCGGTGAAAACCGGCATGGCAGTGCAGTGACGTTTCTCGGTCCGGGTATACGAAGTTTAGTGCGAGAAAGTGTCCGGGTCCTGGTGATTCTCACGCCCCTCGCGACTCTGGAGTCCAGGTAGGGCCGGTAATCGCCGCCTCTCGGTTCTCGAGCCTCTCCCGACCACCGGATGACCTGATAAGGTCATCGGTGGTCAGGTGGTCAGCGCGTCCCTCGGCGTCGTTGTCCTCTTTTGGCCGTGGTTCTCCCCTCCTTCTCGCAGGCCAGTTTCGGAGGAAGCTTTCGTCGTCGCGTCGCATTCCTCGGCTCCTAGGCTCGGGCATTTTTCAACGACAGTCTTGCGCGCCGCTATCTGCAACCGCATCGGAAAAACGGACGGGGTTCACCCATCGCTCGGTGGATCGGGCGCCAGGACGGCACGGGTCGTGCAATCGGCACCCGAGGTTATCCGGCTCGGCTCATGCAGGGTATTGCACAGGCTGATGTGCAGCCTGCAAAGCGCACCGAGCCGACCTGAGCAACCTAGCCGAGATTCTCGAGGGATACAGGGTGCCTTGAGTTCAGGCTAATGATACGAAATGATATGAGATATTCGTCACTGTCCGATCCTCCGTTACGATTGTCCCGCGCTGCTGTGCGGCTACTGATGCTGACGCTGCTACTGTTTTCTATCCTTTGTCTCTCGCCTGCTGCGGCTAGGCCATGTGCCCGGCTATGTGCCGCCCGCGCCTATGTACTAAGGGAATATGTATCGCTGCGCTACTATGTAAGTGGCCCGAAGTTAACAACCGACCAACACGCGACACCCTGAAGAAGAGGAGGAACGGGGCGAGGAGCATCTGTTTGAAGAATTTTGAGCTTGGTGTTGGAAAGGAGAAGAATTCTCAGCCATTATATACCTCTTCTTCTTCATCTTCCTCTTCTTTTTCTTCTTCTTCTTCTTCTTCTTCCTCCTCTTTCGCTTCTTCTTCTCCGTTTCTTGCGCTCCGGAGTTACGGCAATATTTTTATTACCGAACCGAGAGGAATAGATCATTCGGCGGTGGCGATGGTTTCTTCGGTGGCATGAGGAAGGTGCGGCCAGTTCTTGGTTATACTTTACGATATCGCTCGATCTGTTGAACATTTAGAAGAAGGGTGGCTGCGAGATGTTGCGCGAAGTTGCTCGCTTGCTCGCCGGACAGACGACCGGGCGAAAATAATAAATAAAAATAAGAATAACAGCCGACGAAAGACAAGGAGAGACCGGAGAGCGTGTGGACTCGAGGGGGAGATAGCTATGGTGGGATCGTGAAGAGATTCGCGGGCAGATTTAACGGCTCCCGTTGACAAGACAATAGCTGTTTTCTCCCACCAGCGACCAGTATATTCCGCCATCCTGGTATGCAGGCTTTAACGCGCTCTCGAAACCGCCAACTTTTTCCATTTCTTTTATCCTCTTATACCTACATATATACCTCTTGCCCTTATAATTCTTTTTTGTCTCCTCCTTACCGCTTTCAATTTTTTTTTTCCACCCCCTCCTCCTCCTTCTTTTCATCCGTTCCTCTCGATCCTGGTACCACGTCACGGAGTGTCACTGTATCCTTCGCGAACGAACCCCATACGTGTTTATCTCGTTCCCTCACCGCGCCGCCTACAGTTCGCGTATCGTTTCCTTTTGTCTTCCTCTCCCGCGCCTCGTCCACCAATTTTCAACCTGTACAGGAAATAAAGGGAAAACAAACCAGACGATCAGGGGGGGACGGTAAGACGGTAGTATTATACCTGCGCAGCACAGCTTCAAGGTGGTGGGGGGGGATGGGTTGGTTAATCGGCAAACTTTTAATGCGCCGATGAAAATTAACTTTTCAACCAACTGACAGGTTTACAAATGCCACCCGTTCACACTCTCCGAAACCTCGGTATACCCGAAGCGCCTGCCTTTTCGGGGTGCAAGTGAGCCGCCGATCGGGGCACTGGAGACGTGCTCTCAGACCTGCGGAACCACCGCTCAACCTTCGGGATTAAAAGCAGCCAGGACTTTGATTTACATTCTCTCTAATTACAAACGAAACGCGGACGGTTATCGTCGCTCCGGCAACGCGGCGGTAGGACCGGAGACCTGCGGCCGAGTCAGATGCCGATCCTCCTCTCAGATCCTCACCAGGCCTCACATAGCATACCTGAAACCCAGAACACGACAAGGCGTATACGCACATCTACACTGGTTTTCACATCTAACGTTACACCGACACCCGGGGAAGAAACGAATGGACCTGCTTCGCTTCAATGAAAAAGTTCTCGCCTCACCCTGTTGCGGATCGCTATATAGATTACAGAGGGAAGAGAATACGGGGTCCCAAGGGTTAAAGAAAATGCCCATTTCTTTATCTTCTATCGATAGTCAAAAGGTTGTGTTTTTAAAAAAAGAACCCGTTCCGTCTATTCTAAATGAAGGATGTTCAAGTTTTCGATTAGAACAACGTGAAATGACTTCAGTGATGGGGCCATTCGATGAAATTACTTATTTATGCTACTGTATGAAGAATATTTTTCTATCTTGCAAAATTTGACTGGATTTAATCTTGGGTGAAATTATCAAGGTAGATAAAACTCTTACACTTGACTGATCGACGTTGCGAAAATTTCGGCCGGAGAATTAAATGAATGAGAAAAAGGAAGTGTAAAGAAATTTGAAAATGAATAAAAATAAATCGTTCGGTAATTATTGGTCGCGGCGTTATCTACAAGCGACGATCTCTTCTCATACTCAAGTACCAAGTACATGTACTGCGTGCCGGGGTTGGCCGACGATTTTTCTTACAAATTAGTTCTCCCCTTTCCTCCCCCGACGCAACCTCTCACACACGTACACGACGTTCATTTTTTCCAACTCGAAGATATTTTAATCTCTTTTCCTCGTCCGTTTGTCCATCCGTCCATCGCTCGGTCGGTCGGTCGAACGTTCGACCGGTAATAATAAAATATCACAATCATCACGGCTAACTACTGTTTCATTAAACGATTAATTAACCCGCGATACCTCACTCAGATAGTGCCAGCCTTGAATCTTCTCCAACCTGCAACCCCAGCCACTGTACGAGATCCCGTTTTCGTCCCGAGCACGCGAGCTTCTGAAGAAGGCAATATAACTCATGCGAAACTCTGAGTGAAGTGTTGAGTGTACATAGTTGACCATTCATCCGCTGGAGACGTCAGAGTTACGGCGGGGTGTCTGGGCGAAGAATGAAGAAAATTCAATAGTATCACCGTTGATTGATATACAAAGGTTAATGCATATAATTTATGGTATATGAAGATGAACGACTTGTAAGGAGGGGGTATAGAAATACGGGTGAACGCTGAGGCGGCAGATGAGAAAAAAATAGGAAAGTAAGTATATGGCGGAGTCGATGCACCATCATCTTATCCACGAGCGCTATATTGATTAGGATGACTTGAAGTTTTGAGATAAGCTGGCCTCTCGCTCGGCTCCATAAAGGAAACCCTTAGCCTCGTGCTTTCATAGATTGAGTTCAGATGGGTGTGGCACACTTTAAACGCCCCCGCATTAATTATTAAGTAGATCCTGAATTCCGTACCCACTGGCATAGCTACGCCAAGCCACCGTCAGGCCGCAGTCTACCTACCAATGCAGGTACCTCATATACATAATTCCTTTCACAGAGTCGTAAAATCACCCCGCGTTTCAAGCCACCGCATTCAATTCGTTGGGATTATTCCTGTACACTCGACACGGCGCGAAATGTTTCTTTTCATTCATCAAATTCTTCGACTCGATACTGTGACACATCGACAAAGAACCTTAATTTGATAATCTGATCATTGTGCTAAAAAACGACAATCCATTCTTCTTAAATATCCATGTCTACCTATCCAATAATCAACCGATAAGGTGCTCCCACTCGTTTGTCAAAATTAACACAAACACACAGTGGTCCGCTAAATGAAACGAGGGGATATCACTGATATGAATACTTCTGCAGATAAGTTGTTTTCTTTGGCTTAATGTTTTTTTGACATTTTTTTCCCTTTTGCAGCAGAGATAATAATTTTCCTCCGGGCTATAAGTTTATCGTTAATTTAAAGCGACGCTCGTGGATCCCCCAGACAGGGAGCGAATCGCCGGTTGACTCTTGAGATTATTTGCTAATGGTAAACTCGTGTTAAAAAATGTCCGTATTTTAACTGCCGGTCCCGCAGACGCACTACCCGGCAGGAGCCTCGTAAGTCTTTCGACAAAGATTAAACAAAGTTCTTATCGTTTCGAATACTAATCGTGAGTTGTAGAGGTATACATATAACGTGCCTCCAATGCCATGGCAGTCTGCACGTGTACCGGCTCCACATCCGCCAACTTTCGATATACGCAGCACAGGTAGGATGCAATCGGCGTTCGGTAATCGATGAACAGATGAACCACCTTGGCGCTGCAGAACTACCTCAGGGTTTTTTTACCCATATTTCACCGTTTCATTTCCTTTTTGCACACTCTGGATTTACGAGCGAAAACGGACGTCTTTCGATGCTGGAGTGCAGCAGGCAGTAAACGACTGGTACACACGAGTACTTGCGCCTCGAACATACCCTCTTATGGGGTCCCGATTGTCGTCTGTGTCACACCTCGGGGCCGACCGACTAAACTCACCGAGTTGACTAACAACAAAGGGGGCATAGGCTGGGTACACGGGGGCCCGAAGTGCGCAGGCGAGAAGGAGCGAAAAATGGTGAGAGACGGAAAGGAAGAGAAGGAGGGATTTTCTCGCCTTGACAACAAAGCCATCAGGAAGGAACCGGCACTCGTGTCTATACACGCAGCCTACCCACTACAGCTCTTGCCCGAATCAACAAAGCGTTCTACACTACGTGAAATAACCATGATGATGATAATAATAATGGAGAGACCCCTGACCACCCTCCTCCGTCGGACGACAAGAGTGAGAGGGAATTCACCCCGTGAAAGAAAGCTCGCACTCCACGACATCAATGGCCAATGCCTACGGGAGAGGAAATATCCCACTAACCGATGTTGACAACCATTAACCCTGGTCCTCTCTCTCTGACATCGCGCTCTCGTACCTTACACCACGTCGCATGGTGCCCATGCCGATCCCGTCACACCTGCGACCCGGTTCGTGTCACCGTGCTGTAGTTCGCCGCATTGAAAGGGGATGAGATATTGTTTTTCTCATCCACGCTCTTCGAAATCTGTAACGTCCAGCCCAGAGGGAGGACGTTGCAGCCTCCTTCCTCCTCTTCCTCTCGTCCGACTATCGCGTTACACCCTCCTTTCAGACTGACGCCTTGGGCGACGTTCCGGCCTACGATATGTATGCGTCTCTTCGGTGCTCACCGTATGGTCAGAAACTCAGAAGTGCAGATTGAAAACTTGTCACTTGGAAGACGTATGCTGAGGAGACTTTAGGGGATGTACTTCACCTACGAAATCCATCAGTTAAGAATTTCCGCACACTATGAAGCGAAGACAGGGTTACGAGGTATTGATTGCAATAGCGTCAGCAAAACATACTCGAACTCGGAATAAGGTATTTTGGGCAGAGAGAAACGCTGATAACACAGAGCTAGGTGGAGGCAACAGGTGGGTTTACAACTTGAACCTATTTTGTACGAAACGCGATTCCCTGATTTCAGTGTGCGCGGTTATCTCACCAATGGCATTTGGGACTCGGTGGTTAAACCGACTGGCGGAGGTTCGTTTGAGGATCGCGTGGTGCGCAGTTAAAAAGGGACCATATCAATTGGTCGCGTTCCGGTTTTTCCGTATACTTCCTTCTTTACAACCCCTCCCGCGTTCTTGATGAAACAGCAGTGGAACCGAGGGTGGCCCAGCATCCTTTCCTTCTTCCGAAAATGATGAATGCCTTAGAAAACGACAATTATGGCTTTTTATGGCTTGCTGTTGTAGCCTAGTCCAACGTGAAAGCACTTCTGGCCTGACGCAGTCCTGCTATGGAACTAGTTTTCCAAGAGCGGCTTCAGCCAAGTTCCTGCACGCGCGTCTACAACTCGCACGGCTCAAGAGGGAAGAAAAATGCTTTTTTTTTCCTTCCGCCAAACGAGGACCGAGGCACCCTTGATTTTCGGGTCATTTTTAACGGCAAAACCGAACCACGTGATAGTCACTCTGCAGAGCCTTTGCAGGGTCTTGATCGAAGTTCTTATCAGATCAGGGGCCCTCCGACTAAGCGGACAAGTCTCTTGACGGATCCTTGAATATTTCACGATTGGGGTCCAGCTCATTCACGTCATACCCCGCAGGATACTCGAGTCCCGTCACCCTCGTCCTCGGCCGCGACGGAAGAAGACGTTAACGAGGTCTCATTAGGAACAGCCAGGGACGCACCGCACGCGCGTCGGTCCACGTTTCCCGGGGATCCTGAAGAACTCGTTGAAGAAGCAATAAGGTATCCAGGCAACGCGGTGACGGTCTGTCAGCCATTTCCACGCTCGTGTATCAAGAGGAAACGATGAAACTTAGCAAATTGAACGTCCGGCTGCGCATGCGCCAGCTTTTTCTCGCCCGTTCATGTAGGCTTGCCACCTCAAGCTTCAGTTATCAAACGCAGATTTTGTAGGTTATGTGGGTGATGCGATTTTTTTGGCTAAGCAGATCTGAAATAGTTGATACAGCGATTTGTTCAGACTTGGTAAACTTTTGATCATACCTAGCCCATCACTTCTGACTAATAAAAAAGTCATCGTAACAACATAATTTCAATTTACCACTAGATCGGGGAGAGTTTGACATCTCGTGACCCGTTTCAAGTAAGAAAACACTACCGCGATAAGATTTCGCCTACCAATAGACTGCAATTGTTTTGCGCATGCGTAGATCGTCATTCAGCTTGTCAAGTTTCACCTTTTCCTCTCGTTATATTTACGGAGGTACTTATCCTGCGGAGGGGTACTTCTTCTGATTGTGTGTGGAAAGGTGCGGACAAGTCTTAGAGTCAACACCGTTCGCTTTACGGCACTGATGGACTCATTTCCAGGATCTGGCAGTTTATCACTGAAATTCGGCGCCAGCCCAAAATGACAAATGGTTTCCGCTCGTCACGGCGGACAATCGCTACCAGCTGTTCCGTGACGATTCGACGCTTAGTGGCAGCCCGAGTACCGCGATGTTGAAACTTACCTTGGAATTTTTTTCATGCCTTACTTCGGGGCGATAAGGGGACCGTTAAACCCGTCATTTCCTAACCCACGTGATTCACCCTCGTCTCGCCTCTTCGGTGCAGGAAAGGTCAGCGAGGCATTGAGGTCCACCCGCTGCCCTCTTCTTTAGGGGTGCATCCCATTAGGGAGTATCGCACAGTACCGTCTACGGTATGACGAAACAACCGCGTAAGAATGCCGCTTTATTTATTAATGGACCAAGGTCTACGATGCTTTAATGACCAATATATATTCAGCGGTTCAATTAATTCGCAAGGGTTAAGAGAGACCCGCGGTATCTACGTCAGTCCGTCCGACCATGCCGTCCTTGGCCGCATGAACGAAGATCAATTTTGAAATGATGAGTAAAAAAAAGTTTATTTTTACAGCAAAATTCTATCAGTACCGATGATTTATTGTAATTTGTAATGATTACTGAACACTTCGAGAAAAATCTCTTCCAACTGAAACTCTGAAAGTCTTTACTCGGAGAAGAGGGTGCATTCTTGTACCTCGATTTATACTGAATCTTTTTCACCTCATATTGATGTCAGAGATCTTGAAGTTCCTTTGTCATATATCGGCAGAAATTGATATTAAAATTATCCTTGACGGTGAACACAATATGTCTCAATACTGAATACCAACGTTATCTTTTTGTTTTCGCGGTAAGTATTTGCATCGGTGAAACGGAATGAAGGAAGATGAAAAGTTCGGAGAACGACTTGTGCTTCGGTCGATACGCAGGAATAGATATTATTATGGATATTTTCCTCCAGGTATGGCTGTATATCATATTTAGTACAATGTACTCGCTGTAGGCTTTAAATCTATTCCCATACCGGGGGCATTATATACATGTTTAGCATTAGTTTGCGTGAAAAAGAGACAAATAATACCGATGTGAATGGCGTTGTACTCTGTAAGGCAGTAAAGCTTCTTTCCCTGTTTCCTTTTTTCCACACTTTTTTCCATTTCTTATCTTTCCTTTATTTCTTTTTCCTTGGGCTTGATGAAAAGAGATGCTGGTCATAGGCACGGCGCTCTCTTACGAAAGGAATGACGAATGGATTCTTTTCTTTTCTGTTGCAGGTACGTATACATGTATACAAGCGGCCAACACGCACGTGAGTGAGTATAATAACCCTCTGCACCTCTCGTCCTCGGCAATCCGTATCTTACTGCAGCTCTTCGTCGGCGGATAACAACGTTTGAAAGCTTTAAAATGCTTCAGTCTAAAAATCACGAACCAATCAGACCGCTAACGTCATTTCTCCATCAGTATACTAATTCCAAGATCACGGATCCATTTACGAATGTCCGGGCTGCAAGTGCGCGGAAATCAACGAATAAAGTAGAATCGCACTTAGTCAGTTTGTTTGTTTTTTTTATTTTTCTGCGATTCTTAGCAACAAAAACCATTTTATTTCAGAAGACATGTATAACCACGTTTTTGACCAATTGTCACCTTGGGAAGTGAAGAAATGAAGCCAAAACATCAGAGGACGTTACATATCATCCCGAGAATTGACTCACGGTAACACTATAAATATTTCTGAATGTGTAAAGACGAGTGCAGGTGAAGGCCGAGGCGCGTAACTTGGAACACCTCCAGGGTCCGATTGACGCACGGTTCGCCGGTAGAAACAATTAATTTCGAAGCATGCACCTCGCGCCCCCCATTATCGTTCTTGCGCCGGGTCTATTGCCGTCTTACAAGAAGCAGCACAATCACACAGACCGCATCACCTGCATCGGCATACCTACCCATTGCCATTACAACAGTAATAGTAATCATATTGCCGGGCTCAGGCGGCGGCTCGAACGTGTGCCGAGCACCGAGTTCAGCCAAAGTCAATTACATTATGCATATGAATCTGCGAGACACAGCGGCAGTCGGCTGCTGCGGCTGCCGAGGTCCGGCAGAAACTCGGGATTCCACTGGAGTCTCGGGGTGCACAATGCATTGCCTGGCTACCTGGACGTCCTGCTATGCTGAATTAACTCCAGACACACCCATCAGCGATGCGTTGGACCCGCCGTAACACCTTCCATCCCTTGAATTACCACCGCAAACCCTTCTGCCAGGCGCATCATTCTAGTATGCAGTTAGTCTGATGGATTTTCCTTGTTTGCTTATAGATGTTCTTCTGCTTCTTTCGATCACTTACGTACATAAAGGGGAAGCGCCCGGTGATTGGGATATTCACGGAATATGAGATGTAATAGTTGACCTATAAGCTTATGCAAATTTTACTGTTCAGAAGTGACATTGCGCAAAATGAGAATGCAAAGTTATTTCTCAAACGATAGCTATATTCAATTCTCGGCAGATGCTCCTGCCGAGTTCTGAAAATTTGATTTCATTGTCACTTGACCCTTCGTCGACGCCTCGAGTCACTTTTCCATAATTGAAAATTTTCAATCATTTTTTTAAACATGTTAATCATGTGTCTTCCGAATTTCAATTCATCAGACATATTAAAAAATGTTTGAAGTATGTCCCTAAATTTTTAAATTAAAATCCGAGCAAAGGGTTGTTAATGGGAGGTGGATAAAGCAAAATCGTCAGCAAAAGTAAGTTTGCCAAGTGCGAAGAAGGGTTGATCTCGATGAACAGAATTTCTGCCTGACGATTTCGCGACTCTACGAAACATAAGATGTTGGTCTCCGCTCTGGCGAACGTATCGTTTAATCTCATCGTCGAACAATTCAAATATAATTGTCTAATGTCTGAGAAAATAGATAGCGACGTCGTCTCCTTCTGAATACTGTCGATTTTACGACCGGCGAGAGAGTAGTAATGTACAATTTTTGTCATTCTTTGTCTACCGCAGGACTGAGTGGTCTATGGATATACCTAGTGAAAGAAATCGTTTACAAGGAAGCTTCCTAACCAATTGTCCGAGTAGCCAATCATACAAGTTATTGTCATTGAGAATGGAAAGCTTATACCCTTTTGCTACTGGTCTCGCATTAATGTCCGACGCGGTAACGCAGAGCGCTCAGTGTGGCGACGATAATTCATCATAAATCACTCACACGTATTCCTACCAACCTGCCAACCGACGAACCTGCCACAAGAGTGCCGCGTCACACCGATATATTATACATAATACACGTGTATGAACAATTACCGATATTAAATTCAACGTCGCAAAGGCGTGTACAAAGTGAAGATAAAAATAAAACACCTTGGATACATGTACAAAAAAATCTTCTCAGACGTGTAATCAAAAAAGGCAGGTGATTTACACGTGAATATGTTTATTTTTTTAATCTTATCGTTATAATTTACTCGATATTTGCTTAACTTCTCCTCTCCTGCAATATGTAATCAAGGCTCACGAGTTGGACCGACGAATTATCGCCCCAAATTTACCAAAAAATTATATTGAAGCTGCAGCTGCAACGCAGGCAATCACAAATTTAGATCTCAGCATAATAGTCTGTACCTACAAACAGCAAAATGGGATTTATTGACTCTACCGAGTAAAGAAATCAGAAATGTCGTTGAATTTAACGGAAAGGTGATCATAATAATTTAAATCATTCAAGGAATCTATAGATATTTAAATTGAACTAAAATATTTTCGCAATATTTGGTAAGTTGAGCAATTTTTTTTTTCTTGTTTTTCGTGCATCCATATGTGCATATATCATGCATTTGAATAGTCAGAGACACGCTGCGCCAGCATCTGC
This sequence comes from Diprion similis, assembly GCF_021155765.1. Classification (NCBI taxonomy): domain Eukaryota; kingdom Metazoa; phylum Arthropoda; class Insecta; order Hymenoptera; family Diprionidae; genus Diprion; species Diprion similis. Next base: position 20,298,567 of record NC_060114.1, read on the forward strand.
AGGTATGAAACTGAACCTTCTTGACTATTTAATAGCTGGCGAGCGAAGAAGATACCCGCTGACAACTTTTCATTTCATTGCATTTCATTTCGTTTCATTTCATTTCGTTTCGTATCGTATCGTTTCCTTTCACGCATGGTGCACACACAGACAGAATCCATGCTTGCCGTAAGGCCGCGCGTGTTATCACTTGCCCAGATTTATCGATGGTATAAAACACGTTGAGTATATATTTGAGGGGCCTGTATTGGATAAAGTAGAAAATTATGTTCTCCGGGCTGTTTATTAAGGGTGTTCCGATTGTATGTTACAGACGTATACACACGCATCTTCGCCTTCGTGATTAGAATTCGGTTAATTCATAGATAATAAACTAGTCGAACTATTACCACATCTCAACTCCCCATCCACCTTTCACCATCCTTTCTATACTCTTTGCCCGAGGCGTTACGGAATTTTTTTTTAATTCCTTTTCTCCTTCGGGTTTACTCGTCGTTTTGTTTTCTTTGACTTATTTCGAAAATACATGATTCTTGCAGCATCTCTACGAAGAGGCGGTCTCAAGATTTCTTTCAATAATACTCGTACATGAAAAATGTTCTAATAACTAATTCGAAAACTGTTCCAACTCTGGTTCTCATTTTTATCTTCATCGTTAGATTGGGGTAGGTTTTACGGCTAGCGAGTCAAAATGGCGAAATCATATTGGCAAGCCTGTCAGCCATCTTGAAGGTACCGGTGCAAAGGTAGCTGAGGTAACTCGATCGAGGGTGGTCTTAGGAAGATGAATTAAGCCCTATCGAGTTCCACCCGAGCGACAAATGGCTGCCAAAATGGTGTTAGTTACAACATGACCTGCAGCCATCTTGGATTCAGGTTGTACCTATACTCGATTTGAAAAGCGGAGGAAACGAAAAAAGACTGGAAAAAAATACGAGTCGAATGAGGTAAAAACCAATCCATGGATACTTGTGACGACTGGGTGAAGACAAAGCGCTGTGCAATAATTCAAACCCTGGGCAGTTAAACTGACACGTCACAGATATCAAAGGATACATAAAGACGATGATGAACGAGAAGTGGGAATTGCAGCTGTCCCCGCGAAGAGCCGGGAGGTTAAATATCAGCGAAGATCGCAACTCGGCTGTACATTAACATTTTACACGGTGAGAGTTCACTCGTAAAGAATATGCCGCGGACCTCCCCGAACTAAAGAACGGAGGAACGCACTGAAGGAAAGAAGAAACGCGGAACAGGCGAAAGGCCGCAGAGAGAGAACTCTGCAGACTGCTGCAGCGGTGGAGCCGAACGAAATTTGATCCAGGCTTCATGAGTGGGACGCCATGCAGCGGCCTGGAAGATGCCGTGCAGGCCGCTGGTCCACTCCGCTATTTTATCATAATATACCAAAGCCACAGCCGGTTTCTTGCACGGGCTTCTCCTTCTTCTTCTTCTTCTTGGCGGGGTGCAGCGGCGCGCTCCAGAGTCCCACGGGGGCCGGGGAAAGCAAGAGAAGGAAGGGGCCGCGTAGGTGTGAAGGTAGTCAAATCACATCAGCGTCACTTCATCCCGCCGCTGCGACGCGACGACGGTGTCGTTGCTCCATTCTCACGACCCTTAAGTATGCGCTCGCTCCGGGTCCGCGTAAGTATCTACGGATCACCGGGAAAGGTGTCCGGGGACACCAACTTCCGGTCGAAAACCAATAATAGGCATCCATAATGCGGAACACGCGGCCAACATGAGAAAACAATAATTTTGCAAAAATTAACCCAAGAAAAATAGACGGTACAATAACAGCACTTTGGACCTTTCTGTTTTATCGAAGATTCGTCGAATCCTGTTTCATACGTTTTTCCTTTTTGTAAGCAACTGAATTTCCTCGACCTATGGAAAATTAAATTTTATCGTCGTACTTGTGTGTGATCATTGAGAGGAGTTTGGGAAATGGAGGAAAGTACCATAAATATATTGACACGCTTTGAGGTTATGGTCAGCTATTATTCAGCCGAATCGCGTATTTTTCGTCAATTTTCCAAACTCTTCTTGATGATCCCACATGCGATATCATAATCGTTGTCAGTTCCTGAAGTTTCAATCAAACTTATCGCTTGGGAGAAATGAAAAGTTCAAAATGCGTTTTGCTTAATTTTTCGGTTAAACTTGATGCTCGAAGTCCGATATCTTGATTTTTATGTTTATAAAATGCAATAACTCTAGAACTAGAGGAAGAGGGGAAAAAATTTTTCAAGTTAGAAGATCCACATGGATTGAAGTCGACATGAAGTTATAACGCAGTTGGAGGGTGGGTTACAGGTACAAAGTAACCAATATAAGTATCGACAGTCGGGTCGAGCGGAAATAGCCATCTTTGTGTAACACTAGATTACAGCTGGGCGGTGGCCGTCGCGGAAACATTACAAATTATTCAATGAGATCAGAAACCTCCAAAGTACAGGGCTTAAATAACTCGCATTTCCCCGGGAGGGGTCCGCAATATGCAAGAGTTCCCCCGCGAAGCGGGGAAAAACTGGCTTGCTCCGTCGCTCCATCACGGTAGGTATAGCAAAAATCGCACATCGGGAATCTCGGTGTTATTCAAAAAGGACCCTGTCGTGGGGGAGGCAGGGAGGGAGGGTAACAAAAGGGGGGAGGACTTATAATTGCCGTTCCGAGTTTTCCCTCGAAGCTTGCAGATCTTCGAGCCCCCGCGAAAGCGGAATGAGAGCGCGAGGAGAGGGGGGCAAGAGGGAGAAGGAGAGGAGCGTCGTCGAGATGCGGGACGGTGATTGGACCCTGGGCACCCTTCGGTCTTCTCGCGTGATGGAAGCGCGCGTATGGGTGCGCTACTGAAAGAAGAAGGGGGGCCGCGAAGGGTGGCCGGAGTCATCCTGCCCCGTCTCTCTCTTCCCTCTCGCCTCTCCTTCTTTTTTGCAAAGTTTTTTGTTTTTTCGCTCGCCCTCTCGCTTGCTCCCTTTGTTTACCTTAGCCCGATCATTAAAATGGCCGCCGCATCGTCGGCCTCTCATTGGCTGACGCCGCCCTTCGCCTCGCGACAGTACTGCAACCCTACTCTCAACTTGCGAGACCCTCATGTATGTGTCATACCACGCGGTACCGACCACCAACACACCTCCGGATGGCAACAACACCCCCCTCGTATGTATTGCGTCATACGTGCAAAAAGAACCGAAGAACTGATTTCATAGCTTGTGGAAATCTTCAATAAAAATATAGTCGCGTTAGGCACCCAGAACGAAAAAGTCATCCACCGTGCTAAAAGACAAATATGGTAAAAATTGTCCTCAATCGGTATTCGAAATCAACATGAGCTATTCTAAATGTACTTCTGACCATAAAAATGGTAGAGTCTAACCCGTCTTCGGTAATTCACGTCGTTAGTCAAGGTTTTGACCTTACACAGTATCGCGGATACACCGTACCGTTCTCTAAGTGCAATAATACTCCTACTCCTAGAAAGTATCTTCAATGATTAGGTCTGGTACTTTACGTCCTCAAACTGCAATTTTTCATCGTAGTAAGTACCAAACATGTACATGAAAGCAACCTGCAGCGTCCAAGATCAAAGCGAATCGCAACACGGGAATTCTTTAACTGCAGTAATCATGGGGCATCGAACACTGCTTCACACATAAATTGTATAAAAGTTCCTGTTAGTAAGATCATGAATTATAGAAATTCTGCCGAAGCAGAAAGTTCGTTGAACTGAAGAACATGGATGGCAGTGTTCCATGAACGCAGGATCATGAATTGCAGTAATTCGTGTATAACAGTTAACTCAGGATTTCCATATTTGGGATCAGGAATCACAGAATTCCGTTTCAGGGAACCATCATGATACCAGATTCCGTAGAATGTACTGGTTGTTACCTGAAATCGCTTCAGGTGTACCTAGGTAATTGATGAAAAAGAACAACCCGATTGATAACAAAACACTCATCTTCCAAGACTACAATTGTAAAACACAACGTAATGTACCTAGCAGCACTCTAAATAGCCACTGGACTTATACACTGTCTCTAATGTGCATCTACGACGAAATCAGTAATATCTAGTTCAATCTGTGTGAGCAGCCTTGGTTGTAACCCACAATTTTAAGACTTGGAATAAACAGAACCATCGGAAAACATCGTAATAATATGATCGGTCCCTATCGTGTGAAGGAGAAGCACCCCGTTCGGATTCGGTTGGTAGGTACCGTGATGCGTGCTACTGGCCAGAACACCGAGCTGTCACTACCGGGAGAAGTAATACGTCTGCGGTGGCTCTTCTCACGGTTGCCGGTTAGCTGCTGGAGAGCGGCGACGAGGAACGTTTGTACGGACAGACAGGTTAGCGCGGCACAAACACGTGTCCGGGAACAACAGGTAGAGCGGTAGGTTATATAGGTGGTCCGAAAGAGCAGCCGCCTTCTTCTTATTCGCAGAAGAGGAATCGCCGCGACCGCGACGCGTCAACGGGGTGCGACGACGCGACGCACCGCACTTTCGGAACGAGAGATCTCCGGACGTTTCGACGGCAGACTACAAAAGAATGGCCTGAAACCTGCGGGAGGATCTCGCAAAATATCCTGGAACCTCCGGACTACCAAGACTCGAGTCGAACCGACGGACCGCGTTTAATCGAAGGAATTTCGCTTGCTGACTCTTTTTCTTCTTCTCTCTAGGTTGATCGGACAAAGAGGCCGCCACGTTTTTCCTCAGATATCAAACCCACGTGACTCAAGGGCGGCTACTTCCTCTACATCTCATTATACCTGTTTAATTGCCTGTATTTAACGAGATGTCACCTTACGTACTAGGTGTTTCATTCTTTCTTCAGATCGCTTCAATCTTCGGGCAATTACGAAGTTTATCGTCGTCATTCTGTGGTCACTAATTGCAAGAAGAGTTCTATAAACAATTAATAAATATAATGGAACATGGAGTTCAGATTTATATACCCAACTCAAAGCGTGTTAGAATCAGTTGTAGACCAATATTTACAGTCTTTCAGTCAATTTTTCGAAAGCTCTTCTAACTTTATCATTGCCGAAAGTTTCCGAAAACCATCAGTTCGTTACGCAGGAGGAAAGAAAGAACGTGTAAAATTATAAGACTCGATTCGTCGATCGGTACACCAACATCTCCGTAAGACCTTGTGACAACAGTGTACTGTCATTATTTGAAGAACTGTTACTATTGAAAACAGTGATACACACTGTACAACGTTTAGCAGATCTGACTTGAAGTGAAAATGGCTGCCCCTAAGATCCATGGGAGTCGGCTCGTCCAAAAGAAACGATGGTGAAAGAGGTAATTCTACGATCCCCCCATTGCAGCGTCTAACCATCGACATCCGGTAACCTTAGGGAGTCCCGACAAGGATCACGCCTCATTTTACCCAACATACAGACTTCCACGAATGAAATTTGCATGAAAAATATTTGCATCCGCTTCTTTATGAAAGAATAATATTTGTGTGAGTAAACCCGCGACGACAAGGTAATTGCGTGCCTCTTAAAAATCCGAGATTCATTGATAACTGGATAGATCCTAACCGACGTGCATTCACCTCGGATATCAGAGACCGGAAAAGTATAGAGACCCAAATATCAGGGGTAAAACAATTTGCGTGAAAGTATTCAGTGGAGAAGTTTCGAGCTCGTCGAAGTCTGCATGGCTAGAAGTTATTCGAAAATTGGAGATCCGTGCATGGAAGCTATGGAAGGGTAATTTGACGGTGCTGAAATACCTGCAACTTACGATTAGAAGAGAAGCCTTCTGAATATTTAAAGCATCTGCAGTGGGAGTGACATTGGTCATTAAATTTTTAAACGGTAAAGAATGGACCAGCTAGACCCAATTCGTCTGTTAATTCCATATTTCGACCAAGTTTGCAGATATTCGCGAGCAAAGCCATAGGGCATAAATTCCCCGTTTGGTTTCTTATAACTGCAGAGAAGCTGCTAAGTGATCTCAGCTGAAACAAAGCTTCCACCCGACTCGGCTGCTGCTGTGCAGCAGTTTCACTACCGCGTGTGTATAATTTGAATCGGTCGTAACGCGGTGAAACCGAAGAAACGAGTGAGCGCGAAGTCTCTTCGAGGTCCTTCTATCCTCCTTTACTTCGCTCCTTCTTCCATTCTGTAGACGTCGAAAACGAACGGCAACGAAATGGTAATAACGGAAATAACAGAGGAAGATCCTGGGGCTGCACGGGGGGTAATTTCGATGTTTAAACAATTCGAACGGCCGAGAATCGAGCGGTCGAAAATTCTAGGGCAAACCTTTGGCCCGCGCAGCCTCCGGCTATACGCAATATGGCCAACTGCTTTAAGTCGTTGAAATATTATACGTCTGTCTGTACGTCTGTCTGACTGTCTGTCTGTCTCGCCTCGAACTACGGACTGCGCGAATCGCCGTCTATGATGGGCGCCTCCACACGCCAAACGGCCCATTACCAAAAATTAGAGTCCTTCGACGAGACGGGACGGAGTTTAAACCCTCCTTATTTCGATTTTTAAAAAAAGAGAGACAGTTTCCATTGCTTTAACTACACACAAATGCACAGGTTCAGTCAACATTGCCGTGAGAACCAAAAGTTAAAAGTATGATATTAAATCCAATGAATTTCAGTCGGAATGGCGGCGCCATTTTGAAAGCCTCAAACCATCCTTAGCAGTTCAAAGCTAAAGAGTGTCGCAGTGGTCTGAAACATGGTACTTAAGCCCACGTTCTTCCTTTCCTTCGGATTTTATTTGCGGATCAAAGCTTCAGATTCAACGGTTGGATTACAAAAAAATAAACAGACAAGATCACCAGCCGGTGTGGCTTAACCAAATTACTCGAATTGACTGACGATGAGAGAGAGCGCGAAAAGAGGAAAAACCTGGAGGGTAAAGAAAACGGTTTCCCAAACAGTGAGAGCTCAACGAGCTTTGAAGTTCGGTTACGTAAAATATCCTGATTACGCATGACGTAACTACCTATCTTACAGACATAACCAACTCCTGAAAAATTAGGCCTAATTTACGTGGCCGGTTCAAGCTGCCCCTTATCTCAGGTCCGATGATGAAACAAAGAAAAAGAAATCAAACTTACAAAGAAACGAGGCAGTCCGTTTGACCCTGCAGCTGATGCCCGTTCATCTTTCGTGAACTAAACGAGGCGGCGTTGATCAGTTTCGAAATTCAATAAATTAATTAACCGATTTCCTCCTCAGCCTCGGCTCTCGTAGACGGTCCTAAAACTAAGTCTCGAGGTGTGGAGATGCAGACGGTGCAGGATGCAGGTTATGGGGAAGGCGAGCTAACAACCAGTTAATTGCAAAGTCGTTTAAAATTCCCGGCTCGACTCGCGCGGCATGAACATGGCGGCGGGATCATGAATTTATGAATTTATGTCAGTGACCAATTGCCCGCTCTGCGTGGCAAGTAACGCCGTGCAATATGTATAAACTTTTACTCCTTGAGAACTGGCTGCAGCACTTTCGGCCGCATCTCGATGCGCGGGTAAGTATTATTGCAATACGGTGCGGTTGGGCATGTAGCGCAACAATATGGCGGCCCATCCTCGTGGGTAAATCCGTGCCTCGGCAGCTCTGCACCACCGGAATGAGTGATAAAATCGTGACTCGAAATCCTCAGAGGAATACAGCGAGATCGCTACACTAAATATCGACTCTGTGTGCCGCACGGCTTGTACGGTTTACGGCTTACGGTTTACGGCTTACGGCTTACGGCTAGGCCACAGCTAGTTTCTCAGATCGCTCCTACTTTCACCTCTTTGCACGCCGGTCGGGGTAAATCGCGACCCGGTTTATTACGCAAGACAATGAAGCCTTCTTGTGCAATCGAGAACGGCCTAGAGAGCAATATGCTGCAGCAGCCGTACACTTTAACCCCGCACGCTACGGTGTTTCTTATTATATATTTACAGCCTCGCGGTGTACGGAACGAGCGAAAAAATTTCATAACTTGAACCGTGAAGAGTCTCGAGTTATTGCAAGAGGAATTAAATAATCCATTTCAGGCAACTCCTTGTACTTGTAATTGTGCAAGACTGAAGAATAATCAAGATGAATGAAAATGTTAATTTTTCAGCAAAGTATGTAAAAAAAAGTTCACTAAATACTCGTGTTACAGAAAATTTAAATACCAAAGTTCAAAATATGCAGATTTCGTACTAATTCTTATATAGAGTGAATTCCTAACTACTGCATGCAGAGTCGTTGTCTGCTAAAACTTTATGCGCATGCTTTAGAATCCAAGATACCGCCCGTCATAAGTATAACCTCAAAAATTTTAACCATTATCACTGGCAGTTGTGCTCAAGACGGACAACTGTCCATTTTTTTGAGGTTATGTGCATCTCGTCGAACTGTTGTCTAAATTAATACCGATTGGTCACCCTGGCAAACATTTTCTGTGAAACGGCTTACACAACGATTATAACGAGAAAGACGAAGAGTATGAGTTGACGAAATGATTATACAATTAATCGTAGAAATGAAGGATGGATATAACGAATGAACGAAGTAAGGAATGAATGAATATTACGGAATGATATCACTCCGTTACGGACGCATTATACATACGGGGCATACAACGTTCCTCGGTTAGTGAGTCATATTTTCTATTAACGTTAACAACCGCAACGAAGCGACCGGCGCTATCAAACCGAACGCCGTGGCGGCCCGCGACCAAACTTTAGAGTGTAGCAGACGCGGCATTTGATCCCATTTGCCACCCGAGCGTCGCGCGCGTATACACACGATTTATCCTAATCTCTGCAGTCCAGATGCTGCTCCCAGAGGACTGAAATAAAACGGTGTCCATGTACGCGGAGGCCAACAAGCGATGAGAGCGTGTCAAATAATTAAAGGAACAATTAACTGGCTGACTTATATTATAGCTGAACGATCTGAAGAGTTAAAACAAAGAAATCGAGGAACTAGGAGGAAAAAGTTCATGCCTACCGGCTGTATGAAATTTTCTATGTACCTTACCCCGCGATGAAAGTAAAAAATGAATTAGACAAATTTGCGCAAGAGCGAGCCGATCGGGAGCGATTAAACGAAAGTTGCCGACAAAAAACTGGGTTCTATGGGCGCAGCGCGTATATTCGTGATCTGAAACTCGTCTGGCCGAGTCAATCTGGGCTCACCCACGCCTGTAGACAGGCAAAGGTATGAGTACGTACTCAGGGTATAGAGCAAGTCGGAATCTAGGCCGTAGCAGAGCGCTGAGCTAGATGAACGGTAACCAATAAACATGCGCATTACGGTGCGGTATTATTATCACCGTCGAAGGAGAAAGTGGCGCAAGTTCGATATTTAGTTCACAAATCCGCGATCTCTGTTACGCTATGTATTATGTCTATAATATAAGGCTTAACAATACGTAACTGATTCCATCTCTCCGTGCAGTTAGCAAAATTCATTTTACGACATGGTCTCATGAATAAGGAATGTCATTTTATGTTCGTTTGGTTGCAGGCCACCGCACTTAGCTATAATTAAAACACGTAACAAAGTCATTTGAGTACGAAACATTTGCTTACACATCAAACATGCAATTTGAACCAATTAAAGGCTGCAGCGGTATACGCAATGGACGCATAACATTTCACCAGACCGCACAGCTTGAAGATACGTGATCATTCATCCAAGTTAGCGAGGATCATTTCAAAACTGTTCCACACGGCTACTAGAACGATTTAAGTTTTGTGGCCAAATTTCATAATTACAACAAGCCATTTGCTTCAGCAGTCGAGCTTTGAACAATCGGACTACGGGGTAGCTTTAGCCTCAACGATTATTAGAAGAATATGACGAATAGCCAACCGAGTCATAAAGAGTGCGGGGCAGGGGGGTGGAGAAGAAGGCAAAGAAGAGAGAGAAAGAGAAAGAAAGAAAGAGAGAGGGAGACGGGTGAACGGTGAGATATTGGAGAATGATTTCATGGCTGCATTCCTTGGAGCCAGAGACTGGAGGAGATGCTGCAGGCCTATCTGGAATAATAGAATACCATTTGCCATTGTGTTCTCTCTTCCTATACCCGACTCGACGCACACTTTTACACGGACGCCTGTACTTCTCTGTATACATACACACACACACCTCACGAGGCACAGAGACAAATCGTGTACGCGTATATATTTACTTGTATCGCGTATACGTGAGGGATAGCTCAGGAGGAACGGACGAAATACCCACAGGCTAGTCACCACATGCAGTATAAACGCGGACCGTCATTATTACGTGCGCATCCATATTCCCTCTCCGTTCTGCTTCTTAGCGTCTGCAATTTACCTCCCTTAGAGTCCCATACATGTACCTACGCACGAAAAAAAGTTACAGACGTACATGCTTCGCATGTTGGAATCAGAACCAATGTTTTTGGATCGGGTAATACTTTCTCCTCCATTTTTCATGTGACTTAATCGCAATTATCCGCAAGTGAAACCAGCGAATAATGAAAGTGTGGTAAACTGATTTATCAGTCTATTTTATGGACTGATGTGTTAGGTCTTTACTGAAATTGAATCCAACGAAACATTTATCGGATGAAAAGTTCCAACTGACAACTGTAGAATCTTTTACAGAGACCAACGAAAAAAGTTTATTCATGTTTCCCGAACTATCTTGATACTGATATTGATGTCATGATCGTCAAATTTTTGTCTTTCAGACAGCTAAAATTTAACATCAAAGGTTATGTTACCTCGGCCGAAAAGTTGTAACCGTATGTAAAGATACTATATTGAACCCAAAAAGATTGAGCTCTATCACTTACATCAGCGTTTCACTGCAACATAAGTGATAAAAGTTAAGATCAAGGGCTCTGCTTCACATTTTTCTGAACAACTTACCTTCACGGAATTAGAAAACTCGCTATATATGAGGTTAGTTGAATAATTCAACAGTCCAGTACGGGTTTTCGTTTTTTACTTAGTGAGCATCGCATTTTCGAATGAAGGTTAGATATTGGAAGGATCAGAAATCCTGGAATTGGAAAGCATCGAACACTATTGTTAAAATGAGAATGGGTAGCATCGAGTAGATTCTAGAAACGTGAAACCCACTCGCTGCTATCGAATGTAATACGAAACCTTGATGAACAGTTGTAGGATGTGTTCTATCCCACGTATTCAATAGTACACCATATCCCAGGATGTTTTCGCGAATTTTACGACAACGAAAATAAAAAGCTCCGTCAGAATGATACGACTTCAAATAATGTGAAAATACTTTTCATTTCGTCTCATTTGTAAACACTTCCCATACAGGATTAGGAACGGAGAGGAGGAGGAAAGAAGCATTCGGATTACTTTACGACCGATGTTTGCAGTTTGGAGTATTCGAAGGTTGAATTACGGTCTGAAAGGCCGTCACCGAACCTTTTTTCGTAAAAAATTTCCGCAGGTATTATATTGCTTATCTGGAGAATATCCTTGACCTGCGCCTCTGGGAAAATCGCTTTCTCCGTACACCTACACGAATACATTATTATATCCACCCGGAAGATTTTGGGTATGGTCAGTTTTCTCGTGTAGGGTACATTATACCCTCCGCCACAAACACACACGCATAAAACGTAAAGGGAAAACATTTTGCTTCCGGCGGGTTGGCGGATATACAACAATGAGAAAGGGTCACGAAATCACGGTTATCCCCGAGGGACGCTGCGAGGATTAAGGAAGGACTCCAAAATTCTACGTACGTGCGCGATCCTCATACTAGCGTTGAACGAACACCTGCCTGTCTACAATATACGAATTTACGCTGACGATACACTCGTGTATATACATTTCGCATACAAACTTGCATATGAAAAATATTATCGCGAAATACTGCGGGGTTAAATAGCAAGGAAATTAACCCTCATCGTTGGAAAGGGTATCCCAAATCAAACTCGCAATATACATATATCTGACATATCTATATATGTATAATATTATTAAACTTCACCGCGTGGGCAGATGAACTTTACGTTGAAGATTACCGAGTTTGTACTCGAATATTTGCAAAATATAAAAAATCTGTCAAAAATTTAACACATTTTATCAAGTACCTGAACGAATCACTAATTGTTCCCGCATGAGAAATGTTTTTCCCATTACAGTCAGCGGACGACAGGTTTATGGGAATGTTTTTTTTCTTCTCTAACTCTCCTCTGACTCAATTGAACGGGAATTTTTTACTGACACATTGGAGATGTGATTTTTGATCGACAGCAATATTTCATCGTAGTGAATGAGAGTGTGTATAGCATAAACAGATTCCATCGTGTATGGTTGAGCAACTTAATATAATATACATCCTGCAAGCATAAGTTGAGCAATGGGTGTACCTATGGGTAACCTACCTTCCTACCAACCTACCTCTGTAAACGATTATAAGCTATAACCAGTATAGGAATAACAATGGAGAAGTGACCTGCACCTGTAACATCAAAGGATGAGCAAAGTGTCGAATGACACACGTATACCCGGCAGACATGAATGTAGGTACGTATAACCTCCGAGCTTATATACGCGTGGAGATACGGACGCAGGTATAATGTAAGCGATTAGCGAGCAGGGCGATACAAAAACATACAGAATATAACTATGGATAGGTGTACGCTTGTATTGTACGATCAGTTTGTGCCTCACCTGAAGGGATGTGCAGGCCGTAAGACAGTAATGGAAATGACTTCTATATTCTCAGGCATTATACAGGAAGGCAACCTACTCCTATTGTTCATGTCGACGGTTGATTGACGCATCGATTAGCTAATGGCTAATGGATCGCGTTAGATCTTTGACCGTATCTACACGCTTCCTTCGCCCGCGGATTACGTCGACGGAATATCATTGTACAATCGAAGAAGAGGAAAGACCGTCGAGTTCTGGTTATTGTAAGCGAATTGCTTGTGGGGCGCGGTGAACGCTTGCAGAATGTTGCAACGTGGTCGAAGGTATAGCTTATTATCTGGACAGAAAAGAAAAATAAGAAGATTGCCAAGTGTAATGCCACTGCCGAAAAGCGGTTAAGCTGGTACTGCAATAATCTTGATGGCCGAACTGACACGCGTGTATGCGCGCATATGCAACGATGACGCCAAAATCCCGTTGAACTCTTTGAACCCTCTTCTGCTCTGTTCGCGCAATTTTTTTTACGACCCTCGAAAGTCGTAACTCCCTGAAATCCATATAATCTGACGTTTAACTGTCCGTTGAAGGGATAGAGAGTGGGAGGAAGAGAGAAAAAGAAGAGCTTTATTTTTGACTACCTTTGAACGAGATAGTTATACCTACGCGGTGGAGAAAATGGCATTTCGAAAGAAATAAAAATACGGTGTTGAAAAGACATTTCATTTTGATTATTTGCGATTTCGAGTTAGCTGTCCAAGAAACTCTGGAAAAAGTGTCTTATTTGGAAAGAATGATTGCCCTACTCGTTGCGAAAAACAAAGGAATAACAAGAAATTTTAACAAAATGTCTACTGAGGTGTGGAAAAAATCTCTGAAAATTCAACACTTCTTACGGCAATTTTAAAATTGTTTCAGGTATATCAGAAATGTAATATAACTGTTCGTTCATAAACTATGGAAGTTACATACAATTCTTATACTTCTAAACTAGGTACATAGTTTAAGTATGTATAAGTAAATTTTGAATTGGTTTATTTCGAGTGTTTCTAAAGCGAAAAAAAAACAATCAGCACATTTGTCCGAAAGATTTCCTGGCAGACCTGAAGCTGAATTCGAGACATTTGACAGGAGCAATGAATCCGCAATTACGTCGGCTGCAGTTGGTTAAGTGAGACTGAGTAGGTATAAGATGACGGAGAGGAAGTGCAGTGTGCAAGGTTCGTTACGAGGCAATAGGCATAGATCCCTATCACCCGGCAGTATCAATACAGGGACGTTATATCCTGAGGCTGGGAGGCGGGGAGGCGGGAAGGCGGTGAGGGATGTAGGCGATAAGGTGAAGGGATTCTCGACGCTTGCGGCGCGTATTATAGGTGTCTGCGGGCAGGGTGGTCGCGTCGAGAAGATCCCGGCTGTATTTCCCTTCATCCTTTACCGAATCCATGTGCTTGCAGCGAGCTTGAGTTGGTAAGGTATACGCTTTACCCACGTGCGTGGGGAGCCACCGGCAGACAGAGCAGCAGGGCTCGATGCTCGCGTGATGAATATTTAAGCAGCCCTTTTCGGTATCCTTTGATTTCCTCAAAGATGCTGACGTGCTGACGGTTGATCGACGATTGCTTCTCGCGCTCGAGACGCTGTCCCGGTCCTCCGGTGATCCACGTTCATCCTTGTGCATAATCCGGGATTCGGGCATCGGCTGTAACGAAACCACCAAGAATCGAAACGTCTGACTTTCACTAACCACACTCCAGGTATCGTTCGATAAATCAAAATTCTCAGAACTTGCGATTCGCCTTTGAATCAGCACTCGCACAAGCAAATGCGATGGTGATTCATACATGACTTCAGCTTCCAGTTAAGTCTGAAAGCTGCAGCAGAGAAATCTTGATGGTTTTGCGAAATTTCTTATTGAATTGAAAAATCCTAAATCCTAAGCATGCTAATCGATGCTGAATCAGCTCCCCACAATTTTAGCTTCGAGTTGAACCTGAGAACCGTTGAAAAGTCTCGGATTTTCACGATATTTCTTAACATTTTTTATATTTTCGAATTCACCCGAGGTGGAAAAGTGCGTCATATAGTTGCGGGTAACAACGAGCCAGAAAAACGGAAGGAGACGAGGTTGATTTCCTAGCTCTTTTTTCTCGGGATTTTCGCTTTCGGTGGGTATATACTCGAGTACATGCGTATACCCACTCCAAGCTGGAGTGAAAGGGATCGACGGAAGCCGTTTTGCCAACCGTGGTTGAGGAGCCGAGGCTCGCATGACGGGTGCTTTGCTTTTCCCATATGCGCGCGTCATCCTCAACGCGGAATTACTCTCGGGACACGGCATTTGAGTGTAATTTAACTTCTTTCATCCGAGTTTCCGCCACGATAAGCCTTGCACGCCTGAAGCGCGCGCATGCGACGCGTGAATTCCCGCATCAGACGCGTTAAAAAGATTTCTCTGCAGAAAAATTCGACGTCATACTCGTAACGACTATAATAGAAACTCCTTCCCTGCAAGCTCGAAAGACCTGCGAACTTCGGTCGTGAAACTGTAGCTGAACTGTACTTGCGGATGTTGTTGTGATTAGTGTGTGATAAAGTTTGAAAACTAGGTGAGTGCAGCTGAAAGTTATAATAACATAGCGGAAATGGAATTGCAACCTCGTCAATGCTCGTTAATTTCACTTTGCACCAGAGTATACAGATAACTTTTGATGAATTCGCATTCGCAGTTTCATAGTTCAACCTGCAGTTTCATGGGTTTGTTTCACAGTTACTTATATGTATAAGATGAAAAGAATAGCCAGGCCAATTCGTTTTCCAAGCGGTTTATTTCATGTTTCCTCTTTGTTTTTATATACAGTTACTGTTGTGCGCAGGTTAGCACATGCCCTATTCCTTACAAGGCGTGTAACACATGAAGGTATTCCAATTAACCTCACATCCTCACGATTCTTTTTATAGATTGAAACGGTTTGTCTTTCTTGTATAAACGAGAACTGACACAGGCACATCCACCCCAGTATCACGACTTACGTCCGGTCTTTCAATGGCTCTGTACAAACAGCTATAGCTTACACTAGTCCATGGGAGGAGAAACGTGGCTAAATGAGACAATGTGGGTGTTCAATTGTGTACACGTTTAAGCATGTGTAGCAGTTCTCCGCTAGTGTGTAATTCGTGGGCCACGTGTTTCCGGAAGGTGACTTGAACGGAGGAGCTGAAGAAAGTTGGAAACCTAACGGCGCTTTATAAGCTGGTGTTTCCTCCAGCTTCCGTGGTAATTATAGTCGTTCGAGTATCGAAAAATCAGAGGAGTTTGAAGGCTGCAGCTCGTCACTTGGAAGTTGTGCGCCGCAGCTTGTTTAACCGAAAGTCAAGAATCCCGAAGCAAGTAGGGTGTATAGAATAAGAAGACGGAGAGAGGGTTAAGAAGAGGAAGAAGCCGAGGAATAAAAAGAAGCCGTTGTACACAGGTTCGATAGAATTTGAAGCGTTACATTAGTCGGACTAATGACTAACATGACTGTCCGTAGGTGGATACCGGTTCGTCGGGACCTCGAGACCCCAGGCCTAGGATCTCCTAGCTGCACGTACTCGACTCACACAAAGAAGCCCGGATAAAGACAGAGTAATATAAGGAGAGGGAAAGAGCGATGTGCTCATCCCGGCAACAGTACCGCGTGTCTTCGGCCGCGAGGCCACAAGACGTCGAGAGACGGGGGATCGAATAACAAGAAATAAATCCACGCCTGACCCAACATTGACTCCCTTATTTTACTTCTCGCTTCACGTGTTTTTCATTTTTCAATCACGTTCAGCGGAAATTCTTAGCCTCAATTCACGCGGCAATTATCGGCGCTGAAAGAGGGCAGATACCTAGCATATATACACACTCGTAGACGAGAGCGCGAAACACGGAACACACCGGCAAAAAGGAAAAAGAGGTGAAAGAAGCTCGGCCGTAAGAACTAGAAACACACAAGGTGGCGCGGCGCGTCATCGCGGGATTAAAACGACTGAGATGAGCCACACTGCGGGCAGCAGCGCAGGCACACCTCCTGCGATGCTAGAGGCTAGCCGAGATAAGAGTCGAGAGCCAAGATCCAGCATAGACGCGGCGACTCACTCACCCCTCGCTCCTCACGGAGGCGCGGGACGCATACCGCGAAGCGAGGCGTCAGGCTATGGAAGGGAGAGTCCGTGCGTCTTCGGAAAAGTTCGGGCACCTCCGGAGCCGCCCGGAGAGCCTCGGCACTGCTCGGAGGCTTGAACTCCGAAACGAAGCGAACTACCGCCGCTGCCTCGCGGCCCTTAGCAGACGCGTCCGCGGCCCCGGCTCTGGTGGTAGTGCAGTTTTAAATCGCACCCGCGTTGTGTCGTCGTACAACGAAAGCGTGCCGAGGAAGCTAACTTCGGAGTGTTTAAAGGCGGCAAAGACATTCGCCGTTTTTATTTTTAGTTTTTTATTTTTTATATTGAAACAGCAGGCAAGGATATTTATAAATCGTCGTTGTGCGGTCGCAATAAACGGATATCGTTTGTTCTTTTTTTTCACGATTTTAAGTGTTTGGCTTCGTTGGCTTCTTTGGATTACCCTTTCTCTCTGTAAGATCGATGTGCAAGTTTTTTTTTGGGGGGCCGAAAGTGTGACTAAATTACGTGGCTCAGTTTATCGACGGTGTGTACCGATGTTATAAATTCAGTTCTGGAATTTAACTCCACACGGATTATAATCATGTACGTACATACATGATATAAAATACAGAGGAGAAAAAAATAAGTGACGCAGGTTTTTCAAGCGTTCAATCGATCATGAAGAAGAGCAAGGAGGACTCGAAGGGATGATGAAGTAGAGGCGAGCTATATCGTGTTACCGTAAATTGTTTTAAAACGCGACGAATCTCTTCTATGCGTTGAACAGTTACAGTTTGTGCCGAAGTTCAGACGCGGAAAAGATATTGTAAATGAAGACAGATTACAGTGAAAAAAGCCGATGAAGCTTTAGTTTCGGTGAATCATCTCATTTGTGTGGAATATCGTAGACAAATGAGAAACGGAGGTAGCGGGATAATTAGTGCTAGTGTATCAGTAGTAGTTGAAAATCCCGCGCTTGGAAGAGCCTCCCAAATCTACCGACATCTTAGCGATATCCTGTACAACCACGGTCCCAATGTGCAGCAGGAATTGCAGGACACGTTCATGCTTGGTAGTTCGTCAAACGAGCTCTACTCCAAAAAGGAGGAATAACACCTCGAAGAATAAGGAGAGAAAAAACACTCGCAGAGCAAATAATCTTGCCCGGCTTCGCGACACCGATCCTTAATGTATTTCAAATCGCGAGTCAGGTAGTCTAAGCTGACGATCTAGCTGCTGCAGCGGAATAAGGAGCCGGAAGAACTACTCCGAGTTACCACTTCCGCTTAAGGGAAACAACAAAAGGATATAGTAAGATCGGGTAAACAAAGTGGAATCTAATCGAAGTCGGATGTTGCATCATTCATTAGTGTGCAGCCTTCAACGGGATAAAGAGTAACAAATATATATTCGACATTATGATATAGATCTCGACGGAATATTGCGTTGTGAAAAAAGTGTGCTTTGAATAAAAATCGTGCTATCATACGGTGGGAATCACTATCATATCTATGTGTATAGCAATCGCCTGCATTACAGCGTGTGTGAAGAAGACAGTGGATAGTGATAAAATATACGTATAAAGTAGTTGAAGTGTAATGATATGACTAACGCGCGATAAGGAGAGAATTCTATGAGAATAAATATCATTCACCGCTAACCGTGGGAATTTAAAAACCGCGTATATATGATTCAATACTGTGATAAGTGGTGTTTGTTACGATGGTTTCTACATCATTTGTGACCCTAGTTTTTCTAGTCTGTTTTCAAACAGTCCTGTTGTCGACGGTCAGCAATTGTGCGAAAACCATCAGCATGTATTGGAACACGACGAACTCGATGTAAGTCGCCATTACACTTCTCTATCCTGAATGTTTAAAAACATAAGACGCTCAGCGCGCAATGTAAGATCACGATCGGCAAATATTTCGGAGCTAACTGCGAGAGAGCGAAAAATAATTAAAGGCGGCGTAATTTCATCTCTGACAATGAGAAAGGGTCTGCAGGTATTTGGAAAACGTGTCCATGGTGTGCAGGGGAGTAAATTCGGCCGATCGAGTCGTGACGGTTCGAGAGCACTGATCAGGGCTTGGATCGTGCCGACGGGCAGAGAAGAACGGCCGGCTGGTTTATGGCGCGGGCAGACCGAATCCGGAGACTTTAACGCCAGGCGTGTCGGTCCTCAGATCGCTGTGTTCAGGTAGACAGTCCGGGGTACCAACTGCACCGGCTGCCTTCACGGCGTAGGTACTCGCTTCCCGGAATACCCAGGCCAAAGCCCATAGTTTTTGTCTAGATTCCGGTTTCGACGCTTACGGAGGCTACGTACCTGCACCTTCCCACCTTATGTAGGTACATAAGTACACGAGCCCAGCGATGCGCTCCTTACTTCAACGCAATTAACCTCATGCGCTGCTGGATTAACCCGGTATACATAACACAGCCACACAAGAAATAAATAAAAGTGTCGCGTCCGGTCGACTAGACCACCATACCTACGTGTTTCTGGACATGTTAAATCCGAATCTGATGTCAGAATTGCTCCATCATCTCCTGATTTCAAATTGTGTTCAGGAGTTATACAACACAATAAAAAACACTTGTGTGGTGGACCAAACCACCATACTTAAATGCTTCTGAACACGCTTATAGTGGAATACCGCATATGTAACTCAAAATCTGAGGGTGGCAGAGCAATTCTGACACCAGATTCGGATCCAACATGTCCAAAAATGTATAGGTATGGTGGTCTGTCGGCCAGACAAGACACTTTTATTTTGTCTGTTGTGTAGTCTACCGAGCAGTACGTTCAAACGTAAATATCGTGGACCCTGAAATGTGGAACGTCGTCCTAGACCAGATTAAACCTACGCGAAAGATTGGCGAAAGTATCGTGTAAAAATTTTTACATCGTCATCTTCACAACGTTTATGTGCCAATAGATCTTCAGAGAAATTGCCACATCCTAAATTAGATTAATGCGAAATTCAGTAAGCCTTAACGAAGCGAAACTTGATCCTTTTTCAGAGTCATTATAAACTTACAAAAGGGTGATTTTTTTATACATAAAAATAATTTTGATAACATCAACACATTCGATTCTTCGATATAATACAAAGTAATTTATTTTCTTATGTTATTTTAATTTTTTTCATTCTTCTTTATACTCCTACGAAGTATAAAGTTCACGAAATTTGAGAGAGTGTTAGTGATATTCTGAAATTTTATGACACACCATTATACAAAATGATTTCATAAAACTGGCAAAAATCTTTTCAACATTTGATGAAATTATTTGATGCTGAGTTCAGAAGTAACGAGCAATTTTTTCAACAAGGTGGCTAGTTGTCAGAGAAGTCTAGAAAAACAGGAAAATATCAGGAAATTCGGGCATATGTCCTGGAATTTTTGAATTTTTTTTTCTGACTAGTGTACGATTTTTTGGAATGTATTAAATTACTCTCCACGAGACAATTGAGCGGTGTTTGTGTGAAAGGCGTCTAAGTGACGAAAAATATTATTTTTAGCGGAATTTTAACAATTGATAAGTTGGTGTTGAACACTATATAAAATTTATGAAAAATATAAACACGTACCAAAAAACAGTCAATACTCTCAAATTGATGTTTCCACCTTCATGTTTCGAAAAAATGGCTAATCCTATTCTTCCGTAAGCTTCTGAAAATTGGAGTTTTCATTGATGTGATGATGATATTTTAATTGAGTTCTTATCACAATTGAACTGAAAGAAAAATTGAACTACTTCAACTTACAATGGAGACATCTGATGTCTAATTTCTAACTAATTTGCACGAAAACGTGAATTTGTTGGTAAAGTTAGGTTGAAACGAGTCCTGGAAAGTGTCTATTTTCGTCTGGTAAAACCGTGAAACGTCAGGAAATTTGATATGTGATTGCCACTAGACATCCTGTAATCAATTCGGATAAAGTTTTTTTCAAATCAAATAAAATAACATTATTCGGCATGAAATCATGAAAGAATCACGGTTTATGAATTTTTTTCTCTTGAGACAGCGAGAATTCTGAATCCCAATAACTTTTCGTTTTGTACCGTACCTATTCGGGTATCGCGGAATTATATTATTTATATTTATTTCGTAGCCGTAATTTTTGAAGCGTAGAAATTGAGGTACCATAATACCGCGGTTGATTACTATCTGTATAATGACGATGACGGTAAAAATTCTGAAGAGCCAGCCCACTGTAGGATATCTCCGCTTCGGGATATATGCATAGGGCATAACTCGGATTTCCTGGCTCGAAAATAGAAGAAAAATCTTTATATATGTGCAGCTGCGGCGTCGAGAACACGAATTAGAAGCATGCCGGAGGTTTGATGCCTGCATGCTTGCTTGCGCGGTTGTTAATTATGCACCCATCGATGTCGATTTCATAATTTTCTGTCGACTGGTTCACATAAGAGATGATATCGCTTCCTCGCTATAATAATATTACACGAGGAATGCCGTACAACAGGAAAGAAGACGTTATTTCTCACACGTGAAAAAAAAAAAAAAACGTTTACAAAAATCTCCAAAGCCTCGCATCTCGCGGTTCAACTTCCAAGTTCTACAATTTTTTAAACAAGATCCGATGATCTCTGAACGAGAATACAGCTAATTTATCACGATTATAAACAATATAAAAGTGAATGGGTCGATTCTGATTATCCCAGAAGCAACCACACTCGTATAACTCGAATTCGTAAAAAAGTAGGCACAAAATAGAAATAAACGCGCAGGCATGAGAGGCCAGCCTTCAGACCACGTTACACGTTTCCACAGAGATAATATGTGGCAGCGGCTACTGATTGTGATTAGCTATACCCGCGTTTGTAATTCATTCCTAGATTTTATGAGCTGAACGCCGCGCGGCGCGGGCGGCCCGCATCAATGAATTAGCTCGTTAATGAACAAGTGTATAATATCGCTTGGTTGCAGCCGACGCGAAGTTATCTTATGTATTTCAGGGTAGGTATAGAATTATACAGCTATCATAGTTTACATACACACACGCCTATGATTCACACCGATAACAACCTTTGGTGTAAATTTTTCTGTTTATTTATTTATTTTTTCTTTTCTTTCTTTTTTTCATTTATTTATAGCGTACCCTCATGGGTGTCCTGTAATATTACGTTTTCCCGCAAGACCACCTCTCGGCAGACATGGATGAAACCATTTTTTCTCCGTCGTTCTTGCAATTCCGTGTAACAAAGCCTCCCGTATCTCAGCCCACCTTCTTTGGGTACATAAACACTTCGGCGATGCTTGAATAGTCGAATTAAGTATCACATATTTTCACGTGACGTGTCTGGAGACCGCAGGAAAAAAACGGGATAGGGTTACAAAAAAGTACGAAAATCTCTTACAGAATTATAAAATGCTTATTTTATACAATCCAGACAGCCTATTCTCGCGTAATACGATGCGTATTTGTTATATATTTAACAATTAGTCAATGAAATATGAACATAGTAAAGAGCAAAAAATGTATTACCAGTTTTTAATTCTACACTAGATGATCTCAGAAAAATCTAAACAAAGGAACATATTGATGCCGGAAATTCAACAAATTGTTATAATTGTGTAAAATCCCAAGTTTAGTACTATAACATTGGAATGAATCACAGGAAAACCACTTCAGGCTATTTAATTGCGTAACGACTTTAAAATCCATTGTAAACAGATTAACAAATGAAATAAAAAATATTTTTTTCCTATTTGTATTTAAAAAAATAAATTTTGATTCTATACATCGAATAGTAACCAAAATCTTCATTTATTACTTACAAAGTTTTCTTTTGTGCTTTTGACGTTGGTGTAAAAGAAGTTAGTTTTTTTAATTCTCATTTAAAATGAATGTTTGAGAAAATATTGGTAACCTTTCTCAAGACCCGAGATATCGTTGTGGTTTCTACAAAAGCAAACTTTATCTGATAAAACTATGGTTTGACTTTCATTAGTTACTTGAAAGAAATAAAAAAATCTACGTCTAGAATCCAGACTCAAAATTTGTGTCGACCTGCGTAATCTTTCACCGATGAATCACGCTCTCGTTGATTTACACTCACATACACGTCGATTTACAAGTGCTAAAAACTATGAGGCAATTAGGTATTATAAGTCGGTTGCACAGGATACTTAGAAGACGGCGTAACTCGGTACTCGTGTGACTCTGCCTGCAGCTAGCACGTGTAATTTGCTGAGTTCGCATATCATCGTTAGAGTTGGACGTAATAACGATCAGCACATCGAATGTCTCTGTCCTGGTTCATCCTGAACGTGTGGCTCCATTCCTGTCTGCAGCGATAAATTCATTCATTCATCTCTACTTCACTAACTCCTCCTCCTTCAGCGTATTATCTCCGCTACTAGGCTACCTCACCTCGGGACTCACTCTCTTCTTCATCTTCTTCATTTTCTTCTTCTATTCCTCTTCGTCTACTTCTCTTCACTTATACCTTACTAGCAGACCGATGCTGCTCCGCCCGTGAATATTCTCGAATGCTTCTTGTGGCTAAACTATTAGACACATAACCTCAAAAACTTTTAAGCATAACTTTCCTCTGTTTGAAAAAGTTTTTAGTCAGCGTTCGCATATGTATGCAATCCCATTCCAACGTGATTTACAAAAATTTTTATATCTCCAAAACTATTGATCTCATTGTGACGAAGTGTAGTCTAAATTCTGGCCTAACGTTGCAGCTATCCATAGAAAAAATTCAACTCGAAATCGATTCAACAGTTCCGAAGTTAAAAGCGAATATACGGACAAACAAAGAGTTGTTGCATGTTACGAATAACGTTATTGTAATGATAGGTACACCTCCGGAGGTGGATTCAGACCGATTCAAGGCCAGCGGTGTCGTCTTCTATCATCTATTCAACCTGCGTAGCAGACGACATCGGTAGCCTTGAATCGGTCAGAATCTACCTCAGGAGGTGTAGGTCAAGTTGAAGAAAACCGTTATTTTGCAACTTTAGAATTACCTGAAATTCAATAAACCGTATAACAAACAAATTCAAACATATATTCATCATTCTTTCGACAACTTAACCTCTTCAAAGTCATTGTAAATTTGAAAAAAATCATTCTCTTCCGATCTTTCACGACGATTACGTCACTAACTTCCAACCGCGTACGAATTCGCGTGCCGGGAGTTTTCTGTGAAATTTTCCACCTAATGCCAACAAATAGACAGCTGAACCTGCATCACGTATCGCTCTATGATCGAAGCATACATTTGGTTATTTATCTGCTGACGTTGAGCGATAAGTTGCCCAAAAAACACCGCGCTATGACGAGTTCTCGCATTCCTCGTGAAGTCAGCCAATTTTACTACGAAACACTATAGCCAATATGCAATTAGTGTGCAAATATTGTCGCATCGTTTTTTTTTTCGTCTATGATCTTTATTGCTTACTATTGACTTGAACAATCTCACGGCCTGCGGCTGGCGAGTCTCTATCCGTAAAACGATCCGGCAGCTTTTTCTAACACGTATTACGGGTGTGTCTATAGCAAGGCATAAGGTAGCCACAGGTATATCTATATATATAGAGAGATAGACACGTAGGTGCGCCCGTCTGCACAAATGCAGCACTGCAGCAGCTGTGATGCATAACCTTCACTGAAATATATTTATATTTATTTATTTATTCCTTTCTTCAATTGTTTATGGAAGAGGCAAAGTGGCTTGCAGGACGCGTCTTGCGGCGAGATATGCAATAAATGGAACACAAATTCAATTTCATACTTTTTAGCTCTCGGCTATTTCCGACGCTGCAGTCTGTATGCTGCGGTTTGCACGTACCTTTAATCTCTTTGCACTTATATTATTATTATTATATATATATAGACCTATTTATTTATCCTGTTATCATCGTTTTCTCCTAGAAGTCCGAGAGATTCGTTGAAAGGACGAGCAATCACGAGCAATCAGGTTTCCATGCTGTTCCACACAGAGACTAGTGCAGTCCTGAGTTTAAGTGACTATGTAAATACGTCAAAGTCACCTTCCTCTTCCTCAGATCCATAGAACGTTCCGACTGCGAAAAATAAAGGATATACTGTAATATCTGTATTACCATAAGGGTGCGTTTCTATAATAACAGACCAAACAAACGTCGCATTATCACTTTCCGCCATGTTGGATTAGTAACACCAGCACGGCTTACACCCTGATGATTGATAGTTATCTCGACCCCTGAATAACGAGCCTTTCAAAACTCGGTGTAGAACCATAGCGTGTATGTAAGACATCTGCGGCAACGTTCACACCTATCGATGTAGTTGCTGGACGTTCCTATTACGGTTACTAAAAGACGTCAGTATGCTCTACATTCTACGTAATAAGAGACGCGCAAGAATTGCATCACGGATCGTGAGTGGAAGAGAAAAAAAGGAGGAACGTGCAGGTGACGAGAGCGTCTACAATGAGTTTCGGATACGGAGGGTGAAATAAGACGAGAAGGGAAAGCCGGCAGACGGTGGGTTGGAAAGCGGAGGAAAATACTCTGAGATGGTGGAACGGAATGAAACGGGATGAAAAGGAACGAAGAGTGGACAGGCGGTCAAGCCAACTTGAATATGAGCCGGCCAAATATTAACAAAACCTGGCAGCTGTTTCCTGCCAGATATCCAAGGACAACCCCCAAAGGAACCACTGACTCCTACCCTCTTCCAGACGACTTCGGTCACGACGCGAAGCGACGGGCGAAACCCACTCCATCTGATTTTTAGTCTTTTCCGCATTTCCTGGTACAAGATACCTACTCAGGTATGAAAGTAGGGGTGTTTCACTACGAGGATGCAGGTAGTGAAGTTAATCAGGCTGAAGTTAGTAACGTTAACCTAACCTAACTACAGAGTAAAAATTCATCATTAATGGACAATTTTAACCTTTGGTACGCCGGAAAATCTGAATTAAAAGTCTGTTTCAGAGGTTTTGAGGTCGCTGATTACGAAACTGAACTCGAAGTTTTGAAATTCAAGATGGCGGATCAAAATCTGAAAAGTCACTTGATTTGAATGAAACTCGTTATTCGAGGGTTTTCGCGGTCACTGATCACGAATCTCAATTCGAAATTTCAAAATTCAGCATAGTGGATCCAATATGGTTGCGTGGAGTGACTTTTTGGATTTTTTCTGCTATATTGGATCTGCCATCTTGAATTTCAGATTCGTTATCAATAACCCCAAAAACCTCACATCCAAGCCTTATGCAAAACTACAACTTTTGAATTTCAACAAGTTTGCTTTTCGAAATAATAGTTTATTTTGTTTACACTGGTTCACTAAATCTTGGACATACCTGAAAAAGCGAAGTAGCGATTTTTCTTAAGCATGCAGGTGGAGTATAACACAGATAATTTCCTGCAGGAATAAGAATCAATTTAAAGATTCAGTCTCGCACGTATTATTCTGTCATTTTTTGCAACACTCCAAGCTTTGCACTGTGCGAAGCGCGACGAGACTGTGCGATTTATTTTTTTCTTCCATTCTTCTCTTTTTTGCGTTTTCTCTTGTGGTTGTTTTACTTTTCGTTTAAAACCGCTGGGGAGGGACGAGTACCTCGCCGAATTTTTGTCATTCTTCAAGCTTTGATCTTTTAAGCGAAAAATTCTTAGTGCTTGTAGATGCGCCGGTAAAATGAGCGAAAGCTTAAACATTCGCATTTTCTACACACATATGAATCAGAATTTTTTTCACTTATTGTCTAGAAACGTTTACGTATAATAATAATAACAGAATGTTTATAGATACATCCAGAGCAGAGTTTCGTGATGAACAAAAACAAAAAATATCAGTAGGCGTAAATCGTAATTTTAGTAAATGAAAATCCCACCAAGATTTCGATAGCCAACAATTCACCTTGAGATAAATTTTAACTGTATCGTGATATGTACCGATAAATTCATTCGTTACGGCAAATAATTCCACTCTGCACTGAACAATCACCTCTATTTATTTGGCCTTGCCAGATTTACTCGAAAATGAAAAAGAAACCGTATCCAAATATTTGCGAAGCCGTTTCTTTGTGTGCATAAAATTTCGACATTGCTCCTGTTTTTTAAAACCCACATTCTGTAACTTTAGTCTGGCGTTTTAATGCGAATTGATAAAAAGTTAACGAAATTCCGAGTGAAATAGTCTTAGGCACAGTTGACCCATAATTTCGTACCATTATACCTCATAATTTACAGATCCTGCAATGATTTTTCACGAGGAAAATAATGAGTTATACAATAAAATAAAATATGTAATAAAATATGTAATATGGATTACGGTTTATCATGCGAACGAGCTAATTAGCGGAATGAAACTTTTTTTGATTTTTCAATCCTCTTACCGCACTTTTATTAATCCAATTAACGGACCGTTGTGTTCGTTGATTCATTTTTATACGACGTGGTTTTAATTTTAACAATACGTATAATGTACGTTCTGTAAACCTTTGGAACGGAAAATCATTTTCAGACACTTTGCACATACATTATATAGATGAGTGTACTATGAGTAATGAAAATAGCTTCATAGGATAGGCGAGAGATCCTTTTCATAACGAACTGCAGCCATTTTATTCAGCTATATATCCGATTATTTCTTTCTCGTTTTGTTCCGTTTTTTCTTTCTCATTTTAGCTTTGTTCAATTCTCACGGAAAACTTTTAGCTAACCGCATCGAAGCAATTCCGCGGTCCCCGGCATAGCTGTACGTATAACACAGCGTATCTGCCAGAGAATCCTGAAACAGGGACAGTCAGACCCTGATGTCGGATCGGAATTCACCAGACACTGATCGCGCCGATTCCTACCTGCGCGGTTAGCTTTTCGACGAATGTTTTCCACCATTTTACAAACTTGACGAAGGTACTGGGCCCAATAGGCATGGAAAAAAGAAAGATTAAACACCATCAAGGAACCCTGACTGCATGAGATAACGGCCTTGTTCAATACTCTATAGACGTCTGCGTGATGTGGTCCTGCAGAAATACACGGCGGAACAAATTTCCAAAATAGGTATTCCATCACTCTGGAACACCTTCTTATACTCAGAGATTTGGATGCACACAATTTGCGCACTGAGTTGTGAAAAAAAATGCTTCCGAGTTTGTTTGGAAAAATCAGATCGTAATTTCATATGATGAGGTTCTAGTTATGGAACGTTCGTAAACCACGTGGCTCATTTGAGGGGTGGGGGCACCTATTGTTTGGGGCTACATGAGGAGAGGGGGAGGTACTAAGGGAAAGCCACGTAGCTTTTATATTCCTCAGAGGGTGCCCAGATCGATTTCAACATTGACGTATATATCTCCAAATATCGAAGTCCTGCACGTGTCTCAGGAGTGAAAAAATGCTTAACAAGCCGATTCTATGCGCTATTCTGAAGAAAAATATTCTAATGCATTTTCATTTGACGCAGATATAAAGAAATGGTATGAATTCTACGATATCACAATAGTAAATTCGTTCTGATTAGTGACTGGTACTAGATTATCTATTAAATATTGCGATAATTTCCTACCGGTTGCAAAAATAAATTCATGTTGATGCCTTATTTGGTTGAAAAAATGTTATAAAGTAGAAAAGCAGGTTCAATATTACACAATAACCAAATGTGTACATATTGACATCTAGAATCGCACTAAAAAGAGTTACTTGTATCTGAATTTCTTGTCATTTGAACGGAGCTTGAATTGTAACGATAACCAATTAAACAATAATTTAGGGAACTGAAGTTAGTAATATTATTGTAACGATTTAGGTTTCGGGAAAGATCGTTATTTAGCAGTTGGAGGAATGTATGAAATGCAGTAAATTATAACAACACAAAACGTATGAATAATTTGAAAATTTGACTAATTCAAAATCACTATAAACTTGTCAAATAGTGACCCCCTCCCGCAGCTCTAACGTTTCGTTACGTCAATAACGTTACAAACTTCAGCCTCATTATAATTTTGTACAAATTATAAGAAATGAATTTTTTCTTAGCGCATGCCATGCTGTTACAAGTTGGAGGCCGCTTACAGTTGTGTGTTCGCGTATCTTTCCCTCCCGAATTAAGTTCGTTTTTTTGCTTTCTCTCTTCCACCCTTCTTTCTTTCTTTTTCGTTCTCACTTCTCTTTCTTATTTTAAATTCTTCTCAGCACTTTCAAAGCACCCGCAAACATGCGAGAGGAGGACTTCGTGTGGGTACAACACACATACACGCCTGCATCCAGACGCCAATGAAGTATGCGTGTGCTACAGCAGCAGCAGCAGCAGCAGCAGCAGCAGCAGCAGCAGCAGCAGCTTGCGCACAAAAGAACGGGATACGTTCTACCTATGGCTGTTCGATCAAATTACACCGATTTCAAGCTGAAGCTGATAACTTCTGACCAGCTCAGCATCTGACCCTGTGTGTAGAAAAGGCATTTCGCACAGCTCCGGAGCTCTACAACCCACGATGATCGTGCATGCCTGCCTTATTCCTTATACCCACTACCTTATCCACTCGCCACCAGCTAGTGACCAGCTTCGCGTTTTACGGCCACCTGCGGCACCTGCCGCCTTCATTTTAACGCTTCATATTTGTTGCCTGAGCTGCGCGCGCACCGCTCACTGTTATTATACATGCGAAAATAGAAGTAACGCTGAATTTTTTTACGATCGACGAAGTCGTACAGATAATTCCTCACGTGCTCGGTTTTACTCCGCCGTTCTCTTCAAAACAATGTATAGGTTATGTTGTCCCAACGATTTTCCGCCATTTTCTTGAAAACAATGTATAGGTTACGTAGTCATAAAGATTGTGCGTCATTTTCTTGAAAACAACGTATAGGTTATGTTATTATGTACTCGGAATGGTGGTCAGATTTCGTTGCTTATTACAGACACCTTTCGGTGATTCGGTTTTATACTTGTTTGAGATTGATGTAATTAGCTGTCGGACTGTTAACTTACCTACTTGCGACAAGAATTCACCCTCTTGTGGTGAATGGCCGAAGCCGCGCGCAACCCGAACGTCGTATATCCTCTCTCTTTTTTATCACTTGAGTAAAGAGGCCCTCAAGGCAACAATTATAGCTGTAAAAAGCTGCCGGCACGACGACCGCAGGTATATACATACACACACCTTATACCCACTGCGGCATCATATATGGATAAGCCTTGCTGTTGTGAGAATTTATCGCGGCGAATTAATTATACGATTACATTAACAAGTTTTTTCCATCGGCGAAAATATCATGCTCGTGATCGTAATATGCCTACCTCTGCAGTGTGTACGGCAACACATCGACTAGAAGAGAAGGATTATATAAACTATATAATGTATTTAACATGTTTTTATTTCCACCGAACATTTATTCAAATGGCGGGGTGAAAAATAGGCCGATCGATCGGATCGATAATATATCGGTCACAGGCATACACGGCGGGATATTCGTTTCCATGAAATGATCTGCAGGCAATTTCTTTTCACTGGGCACATATGCATACCTACGTAGGTATGTGTGTACGTTTTGACCGCAATCATTTCTGGCCGTATATGTATTTTATCCTCTTAGACCGGCGCCCGTCGCGATCAGACGACGAGCTACTCGAGACAGAGAGAAGATGCCTATAGAGGAGAAGAAATAGAGGAAAGAGAGACGGAGAGAGCAATTATTAACGGACTGAATACGATACGGCGAACCCATACCCCCAAAGCAAGGTAATCACTCACCATTCTATCTTATCCGTTTTACCTCGGGGCCCGGTTAGGCAGTCGGTCCCCGCACTCTGAAGGTATATTATGGGTGCGCTATACCTGCGAGGGCGAGCGTTCGGCGTTTCGTCGGTTCGAGTCCCCGAGGATCGAAAGATGCACCTTTCCGATGGAGGCAGGAGGAGGGCCCAGGAGGAGGCAGGCTGCCGCCCTTTCTGCCGACCATTCAATGGATGGGATTCCCATCCACCGATTCCCGAGGACTAAAACTGAAAATATATGGCTTCTTGCACAAGAGGGGAATCGGAAGGGTCTCGAGGTTTGCCTGCCTGCCTGCCTGCTTGCCTGCCTGCTTGCCTGCCTGCCCGTCTGCGTCACAACGGATTCTCTAAATTCTCTCCGATTCATTGTCGAATGAAAGCCGTGCGTGGCTGCGGAAAGAGGAGGTGGAGGAACTTTTGGCTGGGTACCGAAAAAGTTGCCATGTTGTGGGGATCAGGACAGCGTCTTTCGTATCCTGGCTAAGTCGCTCGTCGGTGAATCTAAAGCTCGCAGGAAGCCGACACGCTTCGGATGATATTCCTGGATTCACAAAAGAACCTGAGAAAACATGAAACGAAGGGAAAACTGTCCTCGACAGGGTTTCCGCATCGAGGGTAGGTACACGATCGGACCGTTAAGCGAGTCCATGACACAAGTAAACTTACATGGAGACTATCAAGCCTATGGATCATGGATTCTGCTAAAAATTCTACGATAGTTTCTTAGTTGACCTAAGATATGGAGTCTGCGATATTTGGTTTCATCTAATAGGCCTCTTTTCACTGCAATTACAATTAAGTATATGAGCAACTTGATGAATGTAATGCTTTGAAGAACTTGATCTGTGGCATAGTGTACCTTGAATATTAATTTCACTGTTCACCGATAAAGATTCAATGATAGAATTTTATAAATTCTATTATGATCAGATATATTCTTTCAGAGCAATAGTAAAAAGTTTCACGAATTACCGATAACCTGATCTGCTTTCTTTTGATCGAAGGAAAGCCCATTAAACGAAACTACGCAGCAGGAGCTACATCTTAAGAGCTACGGAAACACTCCTCAAAGTTTCATGAGAATCTACGATCAGAAGTCCTGATAATTTTCTTGTAAGTCTCAACGGATTCTTCGAATTCTCTCCGATGATTCATTGTCGAATAACATCTATGAAGGCTGCATGAAGGAAGAGGAACTCTTAACCGGGTAACGGAAAAGTTGCCATGTCGTGAGGATCAAGACCGCGTCATTTGTACCCTGACTAAAGTCGCTCATCTATGAATCTGAATGCTACAGGTCGAAGATCCACTCCAGAAAATATCTAACTGAGCTTACAAAAGACCCTGAGAAATCATAAAACGGAGGAAAATGTTGGACTCACGGTGTTTTCCGCATCAAGGGTGAATTATAGGACCGTTATGCGAGTCCATAACGCAAATAGGCCGATCTCAACGGGATTTTAATCGCTCGCCGCAGTATGAGCAGCATTCCAGACAACCGAGATGTTACAGGCAGATCTGTGCATTTAAATCCGGTGTTTGGAGCCGAGTTGAGTGTAGGGATGAACCGACATGATCGTCATCAGGCTGCAGACATAAGTGCACCCAACCTGTAATTTACGAAAAATGTCGGAGGCTAGGCTCGACCGTCCGGATGACATAGGCCCCGCAGAACGGCATGGACAGAGGCTTACGAAAATCCTTGCGAAGGCGTAGAGAAGACGAGGGTCTCAGTCTGCAGGTACGCGATGTATCTGGGCTAGTGCGAGCCGAACCACCCCGCCGGGTTCGGACAAAGAAAATGCCTCCGGCACCGTTAGGCCCATTCCAATAGGTCCTTATACACCGATATATCTATGTACATGTCTCGGGAGAAAGAGAAAGAGAAAGAGCGCTGGATAAATACCCTCGAGGCCGACTTCTACATCTCTCCTCTCTCATCGTATACCTTGGCTAGGACCCAGCCGTTCCGATTTCTATACATTCTGTTCCTTCGCTCTATTCAGTCGAGGGTTTTCATCGGCACCCCCAAATCCTCGTCATGCAGTAGAGACCCCTCTGCAGCAGCCAAACTCGCCGGCCTTCTGCAGCACGCTTTTCCACCATCAATTCTTACGATCCTCGACGAAATGGTCAAACGTAGGTATAGTATGTTCATCCGATGATGATCGCGTACTTCGCATCCACTTGTAAACCTTCTTCAGGGATCTCAAATTCCTTGAACGACTGAAGATACTTGTAGGGTCCTTGTGACTGTGGGAATGAATTCTTACTGCACGATGTGATTTCCTATTGCCTGTCGATTTTCTGAACGTCGGGCACGTTCTAGAACCGTAGTAAATTACATTTCATTTATTGGTAACGATTCTATCCACACCTTTGCCTATTGGTCACGCGTAAAGATGTGCAGTAGATGTTATCGGCTGCGTGGAAAGAACGTATTAATTTTTCTTCCAACCGTGTTGGCTGGCAGGTCGGTGTTGACCAAAAAACTGACGACCATAAACGGGTTGGAAATGCGGAATGAAAAACGGGGCTGAGTTATTTGAAATGCGGACACTGCCAAGCATCGCGTTAACGTGCAGAAGGTATAGTCAACTCGTTACTTTTTCTCTCCCGGTACTACACGTGGTGAAAACAAGGTTGTTACAAGCCCGCGAAGAACCAAGAGAGAAGTCAGGCAGTCCTGAATAAGGTGTTAACAAAAAGACAGGAAAATGCAGAGTGTGCAAAATAGCCCCGAGTCATACAGAATTCAGACAATTATGATACGTCTAGTGCGTCCATAAAACCGGTTGAAAAGTCGACGCCGATATTCTGCATTCTAGTTACGAGCCGACGGACGATGAGAATTGTCATATGAAAGGGGATAAATTTGGTTACGGAACGAGAGATGTAGAAAGCCGGAAGATGAGGAGATGGGCGGTTGGTTGGCACGGTGGACTATTTCTTTCAACGGTCCTCTGATCTCTGATCTCTGATCTTCTGCTGAGCTGACACTTCGTCCACCGATTTTAGTACCCGAGTCCCACGGCTGCACTCGCTTCGTTTCAGAGGAAAGTGCATGGACTGGACGACGACTACGGCAACATGCTTCACACGCATCACGAACAGACACACTCACACCTGACAACCGTCACACCCACGTTTATCTTAGTGCTGGTTCACAACCGGCCGAGCTTTTAATAGGTTGGTAGTACGCAGACACAGCAGATGCGGCTTCGAGATGAAAACGTACATGCATGCGTCGGTTGTTTAACTCCAATGGCCGAGCGCTAAAGCTTAACGAGGACATCTTAGTCCCGGCTTATGCTTCAGCAAAATTTTTCTTCCTCGAGAGGCAAAGAAAGATGGAAACTAAACGACTCGGAAGACGATGCGGCAGTTATAGTGTCACTTGGAACATTGAGAGGAGAGTTCCATGAGCAAGATCAGGTCCTGATCCTGAAACATCCCACTGCACTAGTTCTTCATCGCTGTACGACTAAGATAGTGTGTTGCGACTGAACCTGAAAGAGCTGTCTTGTAAGTCTTGTAAGCTGTTTTCTGAGTTGGTGCAGAACGGAACGTTACACGAGGTTTCCGGCAAACATCATCAAGTAACAAAAACAGTCCTGTAGTTAAAAAATAATTGTTTTCCCAATGGATACTGCGGTGTGCTGATACGAAAAAGAAGTCGAGAGTGTGGGAGAATGAAGTCGTTGAGGTTATGGATCGGATGACTTTGCATGTGGATGTCTCGTCGTCGGTCGTCGTCTAGTCAGTGGATGAAAGAACCCCTCCATGTATGCATTACGTATACATATGCGTGCGTTGTTTGTACATATGTGTTCGAAGGGCGAAGGAAGGGGGTGAAGCAGAGCGACAGGGGAGTGAAGCCAAGAAATATGATAAATATTTAAAGTTAACTAATAATAACAACGGAGTGGCAGCCGCCCGTCTAATGACGAAAGCTTGAAAGGGAGCCGCCTGAAACCCGCACGAGAGCACAACACGTTTTATATAACTCTTCGCCACACGTAAGACGACGCCAACCACGCCTGTAACAAGAAGTCGTAGCGCCCCGCGCATTATCTTCAATTCGAGAAACTAGAAACAAAGTAGTAAATGGTCGCCGAAACGAAATGATTGCACGTAACCGCTTCTGCATTGCCTGTTGAGATAAGACGTGTGAACAAATTGGTGAAGACATCTTAAGTACATTATACAGACATTTGCAGAGAATCATGTTTGTAACTCATCACAGCTTTTGTATAGATTCAACAGCGGTGGCAGAACAAACCGAAGAATTTGAAATTCAGTGAAATTACTTTTGCAATGTGCGGATATGTCACAAAGTGCAAAAGTGCTGTTGACATTCGTACGAGACTGTGTATTTTTATTATATATGTATACAATCTACACCTTATACTGTGGCAAAGGTTTCACGAAGCTAATTACACCGTGTATAGATATAGACAGAGGATCTGTAAAACATTTCGCTTTTTTAATTTCACGGATGATAATTCAAGATTAACGAGATTAATATATATAGATACCAACTCGTGTGAGTGGTCAAAAAACGATCATCATTATTTAACGCTCGATCAGCTGGTTTCTTTTCCACCTTATTTTTCACAGTTCTCCTTGCGGCGCGGTCCTTTTTTCTTTTTTATCGCTTTACATGTAGCATATTATCCCTTTGCTCCCTCGCTCCTGGTGAAAAATGAGCTGCAGTGTTTTCTAGATTCTTTTACGCGAGTCTGCAGCGTGTAACTCGGGTTAACGAGGATCGGCGGTAAAGGTCAAAACAAGACAGCGAGATGAATTGATCGTTCTTGTTCTGTATTTGCTTCGTCACGATTATACTTTTTAAAATTTTATAATTATCAATAGTAGGTATAAAAAAATCAGAAGCTGCACTTGTCAAAAAACGTGTATAATTATACGTTACGAGGTTATACGTCAGCTAGATCTTCAGGGGGAAGAAACTTCTTCCTCCGATTGCTTGACGCACAGGCTATCAGGACAATAAATTCGAAACGGGACTGACACTTCATGATTTACCTGCCATTCCAAGGAGAACGGAATGGAGCCATCCATGCATCTCTGTTCGTCACAAATTACCTGTGAAGCGGGACAAATTTTCACTTCGCGTTATAAGCCTTAGAACTTCGTTGTACACCGCAATGTATAATATGTATTGAGAATCACGCTCCATACCTTCGCCACAAAACATTACTTAGACCCGTACAAGTAGTTGTATAATCTCCTGTAGGAGTGTATAAACCTATCTATGATCGGCTTTCTTCTTGTATCGTTTACTCTTATATTTGTTCTTTTAATCTCGCTGCCGATCTGACTACGGCAGCGACTGTCGGCTTCGTTATACCTACCATCGGTTTCACATTGTTGCGCTCTGATCTCATTTAATCCGCAAGAAGCCCTAAAAAATGCGCTAAATGCGGACCTCGCGCGTGAAATGCGCCGATGGTTATACCTACGGTGCAGTGTGCGTGTGAAAGTTGACAATATTTTTTTACTCGTCTTTCACTCTCACTCTTCTTTTCCCTTCCTTCTCAAACGGTACCAACAACACACCAAGTCCGTCTCTGGTTTTCTTGTTCATTCTTTATTTTCACTTTCCGCTATTCGTTTGCTACTTTTAACCTTTTACTCTTTCACGTGTCTTTGAACGCGGCTCGCTTTGATATTCATGCCAGAATCTCCACTTAGCGCTGCCCTCTCGCTCCCTCCATCGTCTCCCCGACGGGATCCATCCCTCTCTCGACGTCGCGACGCCGGCGTTCCTCGGCGTCTCTGATGCTTCCTATTTCCAGCCTACCTGCCACCATCATCGCCTCTTCGCCGTCCTCGTCCTCTTGCTCGCGATTCGGTTGAATGATGAAAAAAAGACAGAAAATGCAAGAGCAACAATAATGACAACGAAGTACGGAGCATCGCTCCGACCGCCTCGGAGTATGGCGAATTAGATAATGACGCTTGCACGAGCATCGACAGACCCCGGGGGAGTTTTACAGGATTCAGAGGCCGTGGGAGGGTCACGCCCACGTTTCGAGATTTCAATTTGCCGCTTCCCAGTCCCAAACGTCGATGGTGTGTAGTATGTATCCCCATGCAGTTCGTTCATCTCTTTCCCCGGCGCACACACGCTGATGGACTTGAACATACACCTACGGACGCTCCTGCACACTCTTCATACCCAAATTGTACCCTGGTCCAGAGGATGGACGGACATGTGGTGCGCGGCGATGATCGACCATCTCGCAGTGTTGTAAGCTACAACACGCGTCTCGATATACAAAACGAAACTTTCGGACAGACCCATAGACCTTCCCACACCTTGACGCCGAGGTACGTACTACATACCTTCAAGTCACCCAGCTGCGCACGTCGAGTCTGGTCATCGGATTGGGCGGACATTATAATGTCACACGTGTGCAGCACATGCACTTTGAACACAGTGTGCATGAGGTATGCAGAAAGGGATTCGGGATTCGGCACGGCGAACCCGTCCCGTGACGGCTGAGCAGTACTGCAAGAACGGATATTATAGGGAAACGTTAATTTGTCGAAAGCCTCTCAGCCTTCCAATTTTCAAACCTGTAACACGCCCACCGACGCGATTGCTCGCTAATGCCTCTCTTCTCTTCTCCGGGCATGAAGGGCAGCTAGAGTTCCCCTCCTCGACTCGACTCGACTCAACTCGAATCGTGTATACCACATGACCGGTCGACCAATTCGGAGAGAGTCTCGAGATATACATATATGTACATATACACATTATACATACTGTTCGACGTGCCTCGCATACTTCCAGGGCGATACAGCCCCGCGTCCATCGCGGAAGTAGAGAATATAGGCATGCTCGGTAATACCTTAACTACTATATTGCAAGCGACGGTAAGTACGGGTTGTGTCAGCGCTGTACCGGTAACGAGGTGACCGTCGGGTAATTTGGAACCGGTGAATTTCTGGCGTGAAAAAGAATTCCCGGTCATTCTTTTTTTCTTATTTATATCCCCCTCGCCCGTTCCACCCGCCGAACTTTGCTGTCTAGCTACGCCATACGCACAGCAACGCTCCGGATACTCCTCTGGTCTGTAGACCAGGACTGGCTGGAATGGTAATCTGAACCGATAAGGTCGTCCACGAACATGAGCCCGGATATGCTTCTCGCTTCGAAGACCTACTACCCTTCGAGGGTATCATGAAAATGCCTTTTTCCCTTGTGGTGCCACTGTGAAAAATAGTGGGGTTCAGTCTAGAATGGTACATTTATTTTTTTTACCACCTATAACCATACACTGGGGCACAATCGTACCCTGTGCGTTCGGTTTTCGGTTTATAAGGAGGAAAACGATGGTATCATTTGAAAATGTTGGAAAATTTCAACTAACTTGAATTATCGTTGAGTTCTCGGCTTAATTTCAAACGGTCCCTGCTTTGGCGGAAGATTTGAAATCACCGTGGGGTTCAAACGTACTCCAGTGTACCATTCTAGGATTAAAATTGATGAAAAATTGCTGGTATAATTGTATCAAGCAGTGTTATATTGGTAATTATAGCTTTTCGGGAAATAAAAAAGCCATGCGAGCATCGTCATTCAGAGAATCTGAACACTATGTTGTCTATGTGTATCTTTTCGTGTTATCACCAATATTCAACGGTTGGGAGTAAAACTGCGTTTCGGATGGTCAACTATGTACGTTTTGCTGATGTGTTATGAGAAATGCTGTTCACCAGGTAACATGGCCGCCATTCGGACTCTCGAATTTCCAAATCGCCATTTTGAGCATCGAGCATTGGATTTACCGTCAAACAACCCAGTGTTACCTGACAATAAATTATAACCTTGTACAACGTATAGGAACGAAATAAGCAGTCCGTTAAACGTGATTCGAATCATGTCCGAGGACAAACGTGGGATCCTCTTCGTTCAGCGTTGAGCGAAGTGTGTTTCCACATATGCGCGTGTATTTCCCTAATAATCTTATCAACCGCCGTACATACATATATATCGACGCTATGTACACGGCTGGGTCTTGTCGATGTTGCCTATCTTTGACGCTGCAGGAACCACGTATTGTTCATCGTCACACACGTTCTGTATAATGGGCATACACACCTAGCCGGGCGTCTTCCCGCCCGCGACGTGGCTCGTCGCGTCTGTGAAGTGCGGGAACCGGAATAAAAAATATTTCTGGGGTGCCCACCGACGACTACAGGGTACCCATACCTCCAAGGACCAAGGGCCTGGACCCTTGGCTGAACTCACAGCGGCGAAAAAGAAATGAAAGCTAAAAAATAACCGGTTGTAGAAAGGAGAAGAAGAAGTACCATTCTGATATAGAGGGGCAGCAATCTTGCCGCTCTCGTACAACCGACTTGATGTTTGTTGTTTGTTTTTTTTACTTGTAAATTTAGGTTCTTCTTATTTTCTATTTTCGTTTTCTCTCATACAGTCCACTGATTCCGAGTCACCGCGTGCATTAGTGCCAAGATCAGTTTTATCCCAAAGCCGTTCTTTCACATTGGCTTGCAGAGCTTTTATCTAATCCTCTTTCATCTTTTGGTTCCAGATTCCGCATAGACAACACGGATCACATAATTGACGTTAACAAGAACAACGCGGCGTACGAGTTCGATCAGGTCAACATAATATGTCCTGCTTATCCACCCGGAACGTATGACGATGATGCTGAGAAGTACATCATCTACAACGTAAGTTCGAACTCACTTCACTTCCATCTCGGAGATTT
The DNA here is from genome assembly GCF_021155765.1 of Diprion similis. Lineage (NCBI taxonomy): Eukaryota > Metazoa > Arthropoda > Insecta > Hymenoptera > Diprionidae > Diprion > Diprion similis. The sequence goes on from NC_060114.1 coordinate 20,337,859, forward strand.
CTCCGGAGAACTCCGTCATTACGAAGTACCATAGAATCATTTGAGAAAAATGTTACGTTATTCCAGAACAGAATTTCAACTCCTGTAGAAACGCAGAAAACGAACGTTGATGGTGATAATTTTATCAGTTTATTTGGAATTTAAATTTAACACTTGTAAATCTCATCCAAACAGTCATTTTCCTCTATCCATTATAATAGAATTCGAGTAAACATTTTTCCAACATAGATCTACACTACGAGTTACAATTTTTCACTCCCAGACTATTTCCGCTATTTCTAGCCTGTCCTTTTCGTCCTGTATTTACTCTATGTCGTAAAAAAGCATCTATATAAATCAATTTCAACGTGCAAGATACACACGCGTCACATACTTGAACGACGTACGAACTAATGAAAATCAGGAGTTCGTAACGTTGCGACGTTGTCAGATGGCGCCAACTCGGGAGTTTTCCTAAAGTTTTATCACCGCTTGGGTAAATAATTCATGTATAATCAGCACGGATCAAAGTCTGCAGCTACATTACAGTCCATGAATGTCTCTCGCTGTACAATTCCATCGTTAACTTCAAATTTCAGGTATCAAAAGAGGAGTACGAGACGTGTCGGATAACGAATCCGAATCCGCGGATAATCGCAATTTGCAACAAGCCCAACAGAACAATGTACTTCACGATAACGTTCAGGCCCTTCACGCCGCAGCCTGGAGGGCTCGAGTTCCACGCCGGCAAAGACTACTTCTTCATCAGCACATCGTCCAAGGATGATTTGCACAGACGCATCGGAGGACGGTGCACGACCAACAACATGAAGGTCGTATTCAAGGTCTGCTGCGGAAACGAGGCCGACCAATCGTCCTCCTCATCGGCGCGCAACAACTGTACGTTTTCGTTTAAAAAAAATCATGAATCTGAGGCCAGCAGCTAAATACACCATACTTTTGACGAATGTCATGAAATAGCTCTGGAAGGTTCGACGCCTAAGATTCTGAGCCTCACCTTTTCGACATTGCAGGGCTCGACTGCCTTATTTTCATCAAAACAGCAAATTTGACTGCTGGCTTCAACTCGAGTGAAAATCTTGAAAGAATACTTATTAATATGTTCTTTTTTTCACAGCCGTCGCAGTGACGAGCAGCACCGTTTCGACCAGCAGCTCATCCAGCACGGCCGGAGGTACCGGACTCGTTCCACCACCACCCAGCGTCCTGAAGGGCGGCGAACGGTTCTACCCTGGAACCAACGTCCACCACAATCATGACCACAATCAGCCGCAGCCAACAATCGTCCCTCCGACCCTCCAGGAAAACCTTCCCAACTCCCCTTACCCAGGGCATCCCCACCCGCCCCAGCAGCCACAGCAGCCCACGCTTTACAACGGGCCACCGTCGTCCTCGCCGCCGAAGACAACGTCGACGCAGAAGAAGAAGAACAGTAAGTTTCGCATAAGGTTAATTAGGCGTAGAGAATCAAGGTGTATCGAGCATGTCGTCACGTGACCGATTTAGGAATTTGTAGAAGGTTGAAGTTAGTAACATCATCCTAACTAAACGTTGAGGAAAAAATCACTGTTTTTACAATTTTACAATGATTTTGAAGGAAGTAAAATTTCGAAATATTAGTATGTTCTGTTTCATTACGGTATACTGAATTTCAGACAATTCCAAAATGGCGAAATGACGGTTTTTCTCAGGATCAATCGTTACTAACTTCAATATGATGAGCTTGTTACGATAATCTGGATAATCGCCTATTAAAACTTCGAATCGGTTTGAAAGTTTTCGTAAAATGATCGTGCTATCGTCGGAAAGTGTGCTCTGGTTGGATGTGGTAAACAAATATCGATACAGATTTCTTCTATATTTATTTCGCTGCGAGACGGAGTTTGAGGTTATATTTTGCAAATTATTCCATTATCGTGATAATTTATCAGTCTTAGCTAACCAGAGCACACTTTTTAACGTTAGAACTATCACATTGCAACAAATTGGAAGTCAGATCGATAATGTGCGAGAAAATGGAATGGAATCTCGTAAATATTCTCGGGTCGATCACGTGATCCCGTGCTTGAAACATCGTGAGGATGAAGTAGTCGAAACGGCTGATTCTGAAGTTAGAAAAAGAGAATCTGAACAAATTCAAGTAACCTAAGCTAAGATATCAACTACTTGCGAAAAGATTTCACAATTAAAACGTTCAAGATGAATAAAATCTGGCATTTTTCTTCCGATTCTCATGTTCTCGGTCTTAGTAAATAGTTCTTTTCTCTTTTCCTAACCTAACATTTGATACTGACTTCATGATTGCTTGCAGTGATGAATCTGTGATAATTTTTGAAACCCTATTCACCCTTTCGAGAAGGGGTATACCACCGTTTACCCTTGCTTTTGTCGGTTGATAATCAGTAATTTCAGCAATTTTCAATAACTATACATCACAACAGATACAGAAAATTTTAATTTTAAATTAAATTTTTCTTCTAAATCAGTATTATATTACACTTTCTTAATTTTACTCGCCATCTTGAACAAACTGTTAAGAACACCGAAAGTTTTAATTTTTATTAATTTGAATACTTTTCCGCCGCCATGTTGGATTCATGATATCGAATTCTGTAATTTCGAAGTCAGCTTGATAATTCGATTAAAAACTACTTGCGAACTGTTATCCTCGTGTCTTGAAAGGGTCAATAATGTCTTTATATTAAATTCCCGTTATATCATATTCTAATTATTACTTTTTCTCCCTTTTCCCCACTCGCAGAGGAGTATTCGAACCATCCAAACGAGGTTGTGAAGAACGAGGAGCTTACGTACAACGGTGCTTCTCGACACTATCCAGTATCATGTTCAATTACCGGTAGCGTCGCGACGCTGGCGTCGCTGCTGCTGTCGTTATACGCGCCGGTAATATTTATACCGGCGATACCGCTTCGGTGAAGAAGTGCAACAGGAGCAAGCGGATCTGCGCGGAGAAGCTGCATCGGGAATTAGCGGTTTATATAGGAAAGCAAAATGTGCGCCGCCCCTCTAACCCATACTGTGATTGTTTCGAGAATTATTTAATTTATGTACATATATATATTATATGTATGTATGTGTATAATGCGTATGTATACATATATGTGCGATCCGTTGCCGCGGGGAGACGCGCGGCGTGTATAAACAAAAGAAGAAAAACAAAAGACAAGCTATTCGATCGTTTGAACCAAATGTGAAACAAAAGAAGTCGAAGGAAAGCAGCGCAAAGGGGAAAGGAATCGAATGAAATTATATTAATTGTAAGAAAAGGAGAATTGTTGTGACGAAATTTATGACGGGATAAAGATGAAGAGAAAAATTACAACGACAGGGTAAATTAACCTCCATCCCATGATGCTCTCCCCCGTTTACGGACACGAAACAATCTAGATTCCAGGCAACCAAGACGGCACGCGGCGATGTGACAGAGATAGAGATAAATAGAAGAGGGGACATAACGAAGATGAGACACAGAAAGAGGGAGAGAAACCGTTTACAGTGATTAAAATTAATATGGAGATAAAAGACAATGATGTAATACACAAAACGACGAAGAGAAAAAAGCCATATTACTATTAAATAATATTCTATATAATATTATACATATACGTATATCTACACACATGCACATATTATCAATCGTAATATGTGTGCGCAGTATGTAAATTATATATATAGGTACCTAATTATTATTATTATTATTGTTATTTTTTTTTCTCTCATCATTATCGATATCATAGATTACTGAGATTGTAGCCGTTTCTTGGTTGTCCTATTAACTATACGTACACATTTAACATAACGAACCCGAGGACCTTAGGTATTTATTGATTATTAAACAAAAACAAAAAATACATGTATATGGATATATATATATATATAGAATGCTTGCTTTCGTCGATATATATATATATATATACATATATAGGTATATTCCACGGTAAAACGAGAACCTATTTTGTGTGTATGACGAGTTATTCTGTGTAACGTAGGTGAAGTGTAGATAAATATTGCATACATGTATATACATATATATTACACTATGGTATGTGTAAATTTAGGGTTGGAACCCGTATATATATATATATATATATATATATATATGCAGCGATGTATACCTATATGTATCATGTATTATACATTTTGACTTTGGCTCGATTAAAACTCTCTCGGTTTCTTTTTACTGCGTAATAGTTATGCAGTTTTCTTTTATTTTCTTACTTTTATTCTTTTTCCCCATTTATTTTTCCCCTCTCGGCCAAAACGAATCGAGTCCCCATGCGGATGGAAATGAAATAAAAATAATATAAAAATAAATCGTTATATATGTGTGTGTATATATGTAATATATATATATATATATACATATATGTATTCGCATGGCCAACCATTGCATGGTAAAAAACAGAGAAAGAGACTAACAAGAGTAAAATGGTGTTACGTGAAGTAAAATGTTCGGCAATCGAAACGATGACGATAGAATAACGTGTAACGTGTAGTACGCGTGACATATAATTGATTATTATATATAATTTGCAAGTTCTGCAACTGTAATGCATAATATACGCCTTGTGTAAGAGTAAGAGAAGAAAGATGTACGAGAGGAGTTTAGAGAATTGATGAACTGTGGGGGAAAAAAAACGATTGAAAAACAAAAAACTCACTCAAAAGTTGATAATGAATGATTTAACAAACGAAAGAAAACGCAGATTACACAACGAATCTCTCTGACATCACACGACGTGATCCGCATTCACAAAATTTTATCCTGAACAAAGTGAAATGGGGGAGGGGATGGCGGCAGCAGCAGACGATGAAAATTTTGTATCATAGTTGTACCATATTAAACTATTTGGTTATATATGTATATATATGTATATCTACGATATCTATATATGTATATATATATGTATACACATATATAAATCTGTATTATATTTATTATCTATGATTAATAATTGAATATTAAATGTATATATATACATGTATATATACATACATGCATACATATATACATATGTATAATTAATATGCTACGAAAATACTACATTCGATATAATGTATAACATATACATGCATACATATATACATACACACATACCTATAGATACATATACATTTATACTTTAAGAATATTCTATATTAGTGAAGAAATGAAAGATTCATTGAAAAGATAAATAAATAAATGAATAAACGAGTAAATAAACATATAGAACATAACCTAGAATCTGCAGAAGGCGTGTAGGATGAACTGAAATTATGTGTACATTACGTAGTCACGAAGATGCTAAATAATAAAATTTTGTTGTTATAGATTTTCGGAATTTCGATTTCTCGTCAAATTTTATTACGTAACCTCCAATTTTCGGTTATTTAAAAACATTCAGTTTTCGAAAATAACAATTTTCTTACTACTACTACTACTACTATTATGTACACGTAATTCGTGAACATCCGGCAGTTCGTAACATTCGCATAAAACACACGGTGTTATACGTATATTTTACAATACACACTAATTATTGCTACGTGAGTTTTCTGTTCCTTTAATCTCTTTCTCGTTCATCTTTCGTTCGATTTCTCAGTGACTCAATGATCCTCTCTCGTCTCTTTCTCCCGTAACTGTAATATCTGACTTGTGAAAAACTGTCGAGTCATCTCGAGACTAAAAATGATCAAATACACAATATATATTTCCTTTGTACATATACATTTATGTATGCAACAATTTGCCATTTATTTTTATTCATCTACCCTTATTTATGATGATTATTATTATTATTATTATTATTATTATTATTATTATTATTATTATTATTACTATTGTTGTTGTTGTTGTTAACTACTACTACTAATAATATTATTATTATTACTATTATTATTGCCACCGCGATTGCGTTTAGTATTACTATTGTTATTATTATTTTTATAATTGGTATTTCCATTTTTATAGCTATTTTCACCAGCGCGGATAATCTATTATTGAACAATTAATTTTCTAGAATATGACGAAAACAATCCATGCATGACGATAAATGATACGGAGTGATCCAAATCGACGGTAACGAAGCTTCGGATGATGACGATATTATAGACTGAAGCTTCTTCCCGATTCTAAAAATATTCTACGATGATAATAATAATGATGATAATAATAGTAATAACAGTTGTTATAATAGTAATTATTATAGAATTATAATTAGTAACGATATACATATTTATATCATTTGATTGTATATATTGGATAAATAATTTATACATTCGTACTGAAAATTTCGCGATTCACTTCGAATTTCATTTATTTAAAACTTTGACTAATGCACAATTCGGAGACTCGGTAATAACGAACAGATCAATAAAGTTGGAGAAAAAATTAAATGCAAATATTTTACTAATGAGAAAATCATTATGTCGCGTAGTTTTATCGCAAAGAGTTACAGTAGTAATCGAGGCGAGACAAGGAAGAAGAGAAAGGATCAAACGCATAATAACTATGTCGAAAATCCATACTATACGTATACGTATCGTATTCTACACAACATATTTTTCTTTCGCAATTTTTATTTAAGAGGCTCGTACAGTTTCTCGGGTGTGGAATGGAGATGATTTTTCAGAATTCATAATTAAAAAAAATAAATAAATAAAATGCGTGAACAAATATTATTAAATTTTTTATGATATATTTACATATTTTTGATAAGTTGATGCAAAAATTTTTATGACAAAATAACGAGCTTAACCCGAGTTATGAGCTCATGAAAGATCCTAGTTTACGGTACGAAGGATCTCGTCTAGTTTAACGTCAAAATTTTTGTTTTCATCAGATATTGGCATTCTGAGAACCTCTACAAATGCAGCTGATTTACAACTTCATTTATTCAAGACTCATGAAATATTTTCATGAAAATTTTTGCATTAACTTATCAAAAGTATCTAAATATAACCTCAAAATTAAAAAATATTTGTTCCCTCGGTTTTTTTTTTTTTTTTTTTTTTTTTTCTTTCTTGAGTCCTGAAAAATCATCTCCACGTCACACCCGACAAACTGTTACCAACCTCTGAATATAAATCGCATAAAATACAAAGCGAATAAGGGGAAAATAAAAACAAATAAATACCGAATCGAGGTTGACTACCTATTATAATACTCTTACGATATAACGAATAGAGCCTAAACGAGATACATTATTGTATACATACGTGTTTAAGTGAAGAAGATGAAGTGAGGGAGACGAAGACAAAAAAATATATATGTATATATATAATATATATATATACAGTTATATGTATACTAATTATCCACTACAGTATTGTAAGACTAAGTAAGTATGTTGATTAAGTTAACTCGTCCGAAAAGTCAGTACGTCAATCAGTCTCTCCCGTTTCCTCGTCGTGACACATCGATTTATTTATTTTATTGTCCATTTGTTTTTACTGTTTTTTTCTTACTTTCTTTCTTTCTTTCTTTCTTTTTTTTTCTTCTTTAATTTTTTTTTTTTATTTCTTTATCTTCTTATCTTATTAATTTTTTTATTTTTTTATTCTTTTTTCCCCCATTCTTTTGTACGTCTACATTATACTTTTATACCCGCACGTAATATAGTATAATAGTAATATCCTACGATTTAATAAAAGCCAAGTTGCGCACGTCTGTAAAAAATTATTACACGATATCAAATTCATATTCGAGTACGAAAAGTATGTCGGGATTCGCTTTATTTGTTTCGCTCTCTCTTTTTTTTTTATCTTCTTTCTTTCTTTATTTTTTTCTTTCTTATATTTTCCTTTTATCTACAAAGTTACCGCCTACTTAACATTTATAATAGACTAAATATTCGGTTCTATTTCTATTTCGTCGTCTTTTTGTTTTATGTTATTTTTTTCTCTCTACTTATTCATGCTTCTGATCTCTAGTCTAAAATGAGTCGAAGAAAAAAAAAATGATTCTAGCTAATGACTCCTTCCAATTGTTAACCTGATCGGTTGAAATATTTTATGTTAACAATTATGTAAATAACTGCGAGTAATTAGGGTATATATATATATATATCTATATATATATATATATATATATATATATATATATACACGTTGCGTGTACAACGAGATTTATTGGTAGGCGGTAGACTTGGCAATTTGTCGAATAATAAAATTCGAAAATATGACTAAACGAGTCGCGCGTGCGTAACGAAGAAATTTAATCAAACTCCTCGTTCGGAGTTTATAGATAAAATAGAAACATGTAATAGCCGATTAATTGCAAACTATCACTTATGTTTTATATAAGGCAATTTATCAAAGTATCATTACTATTATTATTTAAATACGCCTAATTACACTTTAATGATGAACGTCTGTAATTTATATATGATTTATAAATTACAATAGATTTATATATATATATATATATATATATATAAATATATATACATACACACACATGCATACACTATATTTGTATAGGCAGGCTCGAGCAGCTCTGATAACAACGATGACGACGAAAATTTATTGGAACGAATCAATTATAGCGTAACACAATTATAATTATTTAATCTTGAATTGCTATTAATAGTAAAATGACTTAAAACTAAACTCTATCACAGAAATTCGTTTTGGTTCTTTATTTATTTATTTATTTACATATTTATTTTTAACACCCCACCCCTTGAAAACAATACCTTTAATCCCCAAAAAATACGCTGGAAGGTGAAGTCCGAGAGTTTATGTGGTCATTTTTTTTTTTTTTAATTTCCGCCGAGAAATGAAGTAGAAATATTTTCGAATGGAGCAAGAAAAATTTGATAACCTACAGATCGAAGTTAAATAAAAGTGGCATTTATCATTTTGAAACGAAGAGTTTGATTATTATTTCAATCTCTATTGAAGAATTATGCCCCAAATCGAGTCTGAGGATAAAAAAAATTTCACCACACTCACCTTCTGCAATCGTATAATTTTCCAAAAAATATCCTTTCGGTAATATATATATATACATATATATATATTTTTTTTTCTTATTATTATTATTTTTTCCATATACTAGTAAGTTTTTATTTTTTGGTTTCGTTTCAAGGAACCGATCCCGTATCCCGATTAAATATCTACAACTTGTACTTTTTCGTTTTACTTATAATTGTACAAAGCCTACGTAAGACTCGTCATATATATAATATACATACAATCCAAACGTATAACGTAATACGACAATTATCGTCCCCTTAACGTGGCGAAATATGTATAGTAATAATAATACATATTATTATATGTAACTATCTCACTATATATATATATATATATTGTATACTCACCCTATTACAGCAACACGTGATAATCACGAAATATAGGGCATCTGTAAATTATAACACGTTACACGATAATAACGAGGGAATATGCGAAGAGGAAATGAAAAATAATTATATCGAAGAAAATTCGCATCCTCAATAATTATAGAGAGAGATGTCTGTAAATAAGACTAATTGTAATAACTAACGATAAACGATGAAATTAATATATGTATATATAGTATATATACATATACATATATTATATATATTATTACATGCATTTGGTAGTTGTAATACGTTTCCTAATCACAATTTATTATACGCTATACATATATATCCATATGTATACTGTATAATCCATAAGTATATTGTTATAGGAAAACTGTTGAAAGAATTCGAAAAAAAAACACTAAGATACCCCACCCAAAACAACAAAAAAAAAGACAAAAAAACAAAAAAAAAATTACAAAAACAAAAAAAAAATAAGGCAATGTACGTTGGTGTCTAAGATTTTCAACATACGAAACACGCGCGCGCGAAATGACAAAGACCGTTGTACATTATCATTATCATTATATTATCAATATTATTATGTCGTTTTCGCACGATAATCATTGCAATTAAATGATTACTATCACGGTACACGTACACACATGATGAATCGCTCTACCACCATAGTATTTTCTATAGATATCACGGTGAATTTGTTCGTTCGATTTTGCATTGACGGGACGGTTTTTGATTCTTTTTTTTTTCAATTATTGTTCGTCTGTTCATTATTTTTCATCTTTGAAATGTAAAAATCGTATTATTATCGTATGACGCGACAGACCCATCTCCGGTATTATGAATTATCGAGCTCTTCAGACGTTAGGACAATTATATATATTAACGTATATGTACACCTATATTGTTAATAATTTGCCTTATACATACATTCATACATACAATACATGCGTATGATATTACTCATGTATGTGACTACATACAATTAATTTCCAGTATGAGTAATTGATTAATATACATATAATGACTATTGAATAAAATTAATATCCGTACATAACATGCAGCATTACAATATACATTTACAATTAATACATATACATTAAAAGATAAAAATACGCAGGTCAAAAATGCACAGGGTGTCCCAACTCCGAGTGACCAAACTGATAGAGGTTATAGAGGAGGTCGAACTAAGTAAACGAACCCAAAGAACATGTGGTCTCCAATGTCGCGTTCGCGAGATACGAGCGGTAAAAACGACCAGCTAAGCGCCGGAATGTAGACAACCGAGCACACTATGCGCCGGCATATAGGCAACTGAGCACACTAGGTGCCGGAATGTAGGCAACCGAGTAGACAGCAGGCGTAGATAGCGATCTTAGTGACGCGCGTTTGAGTACTCATGCGAAACATAACGCTTTCAAATTCACGAATTTCAAACGAAAAGACTCTTATCGTCGAACTTTCGTCAAACCCAACAACGAGGATGTGCGATGGAAATAGCCTTATCATGGATCCACGTTGAACTATGTAATCGGTTGCCTACACGCCGGCGCTTAGCGGAATCTTTTTTACCGATCGTATCTTGCGAACGCAATTTCGGAGATCACATATTCTTTGAGTTAAGTTGCTCAGTTCCACCTTCTCTATAACCCCTATCAGTTTGGTCACTTGGAGATGGGGCACCCTGGATATGAATTTTATAACATAAAACCGAGCATTACACATGAGTTATAATAGTCTACTATAGAACAGTGCCAACATGCACATATAAACAATACATGTGTGCGTATTATTTTCGCTGATCAACGAATCTTCTACATTTAACATTATAATTACCGTATTATCTATTACAATTATCATCGTCTGTACATGAAATCGCGTGTATATTCGATGAAATTAGAGGATCGCTTCTAATTCGCATATTACATTATTATATTCTTAACAATAATAACTATTTAAGAAAATTAATAATAATTTAGCGGGCTCGATCGAAAAATACAGTGAGGAGGGTCTATCGTATGTAATATGAGACACAGAATTTTCCTTTTTAATTTTTGTCCTTCGTTACTTCTTGTTTTCCGCTCGTTCAATTAATATACGAATAGTATAAAGTAAGAATACTATACATATATACGTACAATACATATATACATCAATTACATTTTACGTAACAGGCATTCATTCGATGATTTATATGCATACATTACATACAGATAGTAGCGTAGTATTCAATAACAATAGTCCATAGTAGCGCAATAGTATGAAAGAAAGAAAACAATGGAAAAAAGGTGGTATAAACCAAAAAAAAAATAAATAAATAAATAAACTAAAACAAATGAAACACAGTAAATACGTTTATGTAATACAAAATTCGAACGAATACGACGAGTAACATACAGCACACTAAATAGAACAGAAAATGATCACAAGCCAGGCGCACACACATAAAAATACACACACAAAGACACAGACATACAGAGGTATAATATATACACGTAAAATGAGAGAGAATGAGAGAGAAAAGTGAAAATTATAATTACAATTTACGATATTAACTGCAATTGTACAAGTTATTGGTATGTTAATTTTTAGGAATGAAAGCCATGATGCAAATAGTAGGGTATATACGAAACATACGAGTATTCGTTAGCGCAATGAAATAATAATAGATAAATATATTATACATATACATCTATATAACGACAACTGCAATGGAATAATTATTATCGAGGGTGAAAATTTAAACAGTGATGGCATGAAAGTACATACAATATAAAATGAAAATTTGATAAAATATAAAAATAATAAAATTATCGTCCAATCGACAAACAATATGTGAATAAATTTGATTGTTTGATCGTTTTATGGTTAGACCAAAGTACCTAATTTATAATTCATCGATTATTTTTTACGTAAAGTTAACGAAGTGTGACGCTATGTAGAATATGATTGGTATTCATCAAACCACTTTTTGAAGTTTCTTCACATCGATCTGTCAGACTTTACTAGGATCCAGCACGGTTACGGGGATAGACAATATGGCGCCGGAAAGAGCAAACAGCTGATTGTTTTCGGTCTGGTATCAAAAGAGATAAAACATAACGCGGAATCCTTACACCATTATTCGGTTGCGAAAAACAATTATTCAGTAAACGGTAGAATAAAAATTAACTTTTATGAATAAAAGGGACCCTCTGAATAGAAAATTTTTCGCCTTCAGATGACGTCTCGCGGCAACTTGGATCCTAATTTTCAAATCAGTCGATACTGGGCAACTAACCCCTACAGTCTCGTGGGAGTAAACCTTCTTCGTATGAATGTAATATACACTATAAATACACTTACCGTAATACGTATTACAGATTGCCCTGCGTTGGTGAAATCAGTATCACTCGTTTGCTCATGATTGTTCTCAAGTTATTACTATTGTGTATTACTATACGTGAAAAGTCAACGTGTCATGCGCTATCAACACTCGTTCAATACATACCTATAGCGTTTAAGTGTGTATACATATTATACCCGTAATCTATATTATACCTAGATACAAGATGTACAAAGCGGATTCTGTAAATGAGGAATGTCCTTATATACCTATACAACACACGATTACACACCTGTCCAAACCAATAATAAGAATAATAATAATAGTGAAGATAAATAAATGAATAAGTTTGAAGTAAAGACAAGAAAAGAATAGAAGAATAACAAAACCAAAACAAGTAAGAATACAAAAATGGAAGAAAACCAAAATGTTGTAACATCAACACAACACGTGTGCCTCGTTAAAAATGAATTGATTATTCATTCTTATTCTCGATCTGCACTCTTCCTTCAACTGAGTTTAATGGTCGGCTGAAAGACAGTCAATATGACGACAACTTCACACGATATCAGGCACTGTGTATTGGGATCCAACATATTATGGTCGCAGTCGGGCAATATGGCGCCAAAAACGTAATCAGCTATTCCTTTGTAGGTTAGTTATGACAAATGAGAGACACACAAAGCTTGGTGCGAAATTTTTGGCTGCTGTTTCAGTTTATTCAATTGTTACCTCGCGAATTGCATATTTCGATACATCTTTCTTTAAGTGTGTAGTGTATTTAATGCTACCAGATAACCTCTCCCAGTGAATATGGTGGATCTTAAAATGATTGCAACACTTTGGTAAATCATCTACAATTATAACAATGTTCACCTGGATATCGATTACAGACTTTCTCAATGCATAACTACAAAATTTTTCCGCAATGGAAGAGTGCAATCGAACTGGCATACAAAATTACCATTCGGAAGTAATACTGTTACAATATTATGCGCTTGCCGTGCCACGCGTTGACGAAATATGTATGACCATGGTAAATCGAGAGAAAGACAAAGTGTGGAGGTCTACGTGAATTTAAACCTCAGGATTATCCTGTCGCAATTTACTCTCATCTGAGAGAGACAAAGCCGGCCTGTAATTTCTTCGCGATAATTTTATATTTATATTCGTACAACTTATTTCTACAATTCGAGGAAAGAGAGATACGAAAAAAAAACAATTAGTTCATTAATATGTAATGATAATAATAATAATAACAATAATCATCATATTAATAAAAATATTGATAAATGACAGTATGTATAGAAGTGCTGAATTACCAGTGAAGTTTTTGTAAATTGCAATGGAAAAACATCGACTAGCTGTTTTTAGATGACGTGAATTACGTAAAAGTTACAATTAGATCAGAGCCAGAAGCGAATATGGATTCGGTTCTAGTATAATATCACCGATATATGTGCAAGAAAAAAAGGTAGAAAGAGAAAGTGAAAGAAAGAGATGGAGAAAATTATGAAGTGAAATTTGTAAAATTCGCAGATGGTAGAACCATGTGCTCAAGTGTTGATATTTGAATGTGAAGAATCTCGTTGACATACGACAACGAAAAAAACCCAGGGCGTGAATCTATCCTGTGCGTGCATCATGTATCGAAAGCGAAATTGTGTCCCCAGAAAATTTTGAGAAATCATGGTTCGAATAAAACTCATACGCGAGCTGTAAGACTTTGAATCACGTCCAAGCCGCTTTGCACTTTCGCTTTCGATTATTATGCAATCATGAGATACGCACGCTTGCCCGGCGCGTCAAATAAGGTATAATATTGTTTTGAGAGCAATGAGATACGTTGAATGGTATACAAATCTAGTAACAAGACCTGAGACGAGACATAATATTTTATAACTCAACTTTTGTACAGAATAAAATAAATACTTGTACTGTGGACCAATATTTCTTTCATTTCATTTCATCTCGAGAAAATTCATCGTATTCGTGCAGGTTATGTACATACGCGATATGTAACCGATTTGAGGACTTGGATTGAATGAGGATTCAAGAACCGGAAGATGTTTCTGAAACGGAAGGTTTTGGACCCGAAAAAAGTAGAGCTAACCCCTTAGCATTTCTGCTGAAAATTGCGACGACTCCGAAAGATGCTGCAAACAACTCTTCCATGCACAATTCCGACGTAATTTCGCGAAAAAATCGATTAAGCGCAGTCCCAATACGCTGCGAGCAATGCATCGGAAGTTACAGCCAAAAAACTGAAGATTTTCATCGTCATTTCTCTGCTGTTGGTTGGACGATCTTTTTGATGTGTTTTTTGAGTTCCTGGGGGTCGAATTACTCTAGAAATGGTCATACGAATCGATTCCCAAACGAAAAATTTTCGGCTCCGAAAATGAGCCAAAAAGTAAGGCTAACCCCTTTGGATTTTGTGCGAAAATTTCGACGATTATGAAAAGTGCTGCGATTGATTCTTTGAGGTACATTTCCGACGTAATTTTGCGAGGGAAATCGATTGAGCGCAGTCCCAATACGCTGCGAACATCGCATCAAAAGTTACAGCCGAAAAACTGAAGATTTTCATCGTCATTTCTCTGCTGTTGGTCGGACGATCTTTTTGATGTGTTTTTTGAGTTCCTGGGGGTCGAATTACTCTAGAAATAGTCATACGAATCGATTCCCAAGCGAGAAATTTTCGGCTCCCAAAATGAGCCAAAAAGTAAGGCTAACCCCTTTAAATTTTTCGCGATAATTTCGACGATTCTGAAAAGTGCTGCGACTAATTCTTTGAGGTACCATTCCGACGTAATTTTGCGAGAGAAATCGATTGAGCGCAGTCCCAATACGCTGCGGACAACGCATCAAAAGTTACAGCCGAAAAACTGAAGATTTTCATCGTCATTTCTCTGCTGTTGGTCCGACGATCTTTTTTACGTGTTTTTTGAGTTCCTGGGGGTCGAATTACTCTAGAAATGGTCATACGAATCGATTCCCAAGCGAGAAATTTTCGGCTCCCAAAATGAGCCAAAAAGTAAGGCTAACCCCTTTAAATTTTTCGCGATAATTTCGACGATTCTGAAAAGTGCTGCGACTAATTCTTTGAGGTACCATTCCGACGTAATTTTGCGAGAGAAATCGATTGAGCGCAGTCCCAATACGCTGCGGACAACGCATCAAAAGTTACAGCCGAAAAACTGAAGATTTTCATCGTCATTTCTCTGCTGTTGGTCCGACGATCTTTTTTACGTGTTTTTTGAGTTCCTGGGGGTCGAATTACTCTAGAAATGGTCATACGAATCGATTCCCAAGCGAGAAATTTTCGGCTCCCAAAATGAGCCGAAAAGTAAGGCTAACCCCTTTGGATTTTTTGCGAAAATTTCGACGATTCTGAAAAGTGCTGCGATTATTTCTTTGAGGTACCTTTCCGACGTAATTTTGCGAGAGGAATCGATTGAGCGCAGTCGCAATACGCTGCGAACAACGCATCAAAAGTTACAGCCGAAAAACGGAAGATTTTCATCGTCGTTTCTCCGCTGTTGGTCCGACGATCTTTTTGATGTGTTTTTTGAGTTCCTGGGGGTCGAATTACTCTAGAAATGGTCATACGAATCGATTCCCAAGCGCGAAATTTTCGGCTCCCAAAATGAGCCAAAAAGTAAGGCTAACCCCTTTGGAATTTTTGCGAAAATTTCGACGATTCTGAAAAGTGCTGCGATTATTTCTTTGAGGTACCTTTTCGACGTAATTTTGCGAGAGGAATCGACTGAGCGCAGTCCCAATACGCTGCGAACAACGCATCAAAAGTTACAGCCGAAAAACGGAAGATTTTCATCGTCATTTCTCCGCTGTTGGTCGGACGATCTTTTTGATGTGTTTTTTGAGTTCCTGGGGGTCGAATTACTCTAGAAATGGTCATACGAATCGATTCCCGAACGAGAAATTTTCGGCTCCCAAAATGAGCCAAAAAGTAAGGCTAACCCCTTTGGATTTTTTGCGAAAATTTCGACGATTCTGAAAAGTGCTGCGATTAATTCTTTGAGGTACCTTTCAGACGTAATTTTGCGAGAGGAATCGATTAAGCGCAGTCCCAATACGCTGCGGACAACGCATCAAAAGTTACAGCCGAAGAACGGAAGATTTTCATCGTCATTTCTCCGCTGTTGGTCCGACGATCTTTTTGATGTGTTTTTTGAGTTCCTGGGGGTCGAATTACTCTAGAAATGGTCATACGAATCGATTCCCAAGCGCGAAATTTTCGGCTCCCAAAATGAGCCAAAAAGTAAGGCTAACCCCTTTGGATTTTTTGCGAAAATTTCGACGATTCTGAAAAGTGCTGCGATTATTTCTTTGAGGTACCTTTTCGACGTAATTTTGCGAGAGGAATCGATTGAGCGCAGTCCCAATACGCTGCGAACAACGCATCAAAAGTTACAGCCGAAAAACGGAAGATTTTCATCGTCATTTCTCCGCTGTTGGTCAGACGATCTTTTTGATGTGTTTTTTGAGTTCCTGGGGGTCGAATTACTCTAGAAATGGTCATACGAATCGATTCCCGAACGAGAAATTTTCGGCTCCCAAAATGAGCCAAAAAGTAAGGCTAACCCCTTTGGATTTTTTGCGAAAATTTCGACGATTCTGAAAAGTGCTGCGATTATTTCTTTGAGGTACCTTTTCGACGTAATTTTGCGAGAGGAATCGATTGAGCGCAGTCCCAATACGCTGCGAACAACGCATCAAAAGTGACAGCCGAAAAACGGAAGATTTTCATCGTCATTTCTCCGCTGTTGGTCAGACGATCTTTTTGATGTGTTTTTTGAGTTCCTGGGGGTCGAATTACTCTAGAAATGGTCATACGAATCGATTCCCGAACGAGAAATTTTCGGCTCCCAAAATGAGCCAAAAAGTAAGGCTAACCCCTTTGGATTTTTTGCGAAAATTTCGACGATTCTGAAAAGTGCTGCGATTAATTCTTTGAGGTACCTTTCAGACGTAATTTTGCGAGAGGAATCGATTAGGCGCAGTCCCAATACGCTGCGGACAACGCATCAAAAGTTACAGCCGAAAAACGGAAGATTTTCATCGTCATTTCTCCGCTGTTGGTCAGACGATCTTTTTGATGTGTTTTTTGAGTTCCTGGGGGTCGAATTACTCTAGAAATGGTCATACGAATCGATTCCCGAACGAGAAATTTTCGGCTCCCAAAATGAGCCAAAAAGTAAGGCTAACCCCTTTGGATTTTTTGCGAAAAAATCGACGATTCTGAAAAGTGCTGCGATCAATTCTTTGAGGTACTATTCCGACGTAATTTCGCGAGAGGAATCGATTGAGCGCAGTCCCAATACGCTGCGAACAACGCATCAAAAGTTACAGCCGAAAAACGGAAGATTTTCATCGTCATTTCTCCGCTGTTGGTCCGACGATCTTTTTGATGTGTTTTTTGAGTTCCTGGGGGTCGAATTACTCTAGAAATGGTCATACGAATCGATTCCCAAGCGCGAAATTTTCGGCTCCCAAAATGAGCCAAAAAGTAAGGCTAACCCCTTTGGATTTTTTGCGAAAATTTCGACGATTCTGAAAAGTGCTGCGATTATTTCTTTGAGGTACCTTTCCGACGTAATTTTGCGAGAGGAATCGATTGAGCGCAGTCCCAATACGCTGCGAACAACGCATCAAAAGTTACAGCCGAAAAACGGAAGATTTTCATCGTCATTTCTCCGCTGTTGGTCGGACGATCTTTTTGATGTGTTTTTTGAGTTCCTGGGGGTCGAATTACTCTAGAAATGGTCATACGAATCGATTCCCGAACGAGAAATTTTCGGCTCCCAAAATGAGCCAAAAAGTAAGGCTAACCCCTTTGGATTTTTTGCGAAAATTTCGACGATTCTGAAAAGTGCTGCGATTAATTCTTTGAGGTACCTTTCAGACGTAATTTTGCGAGAGGAATCGATTAAGCGCAGTCCCAATACGCTGCGGACAACGCATCAAAAGTTACAGCCGAAAAACGGAAGATTTTCATCGTCATTTCTCCGCTGTTGGTCCGACGATCTTTTTGATGTGTTTTTTGAGTTCCTGGGGGTCGAATTACTCTAGAAATGGTCATACGAATCGATTCCCAAGCGCGAAATTTTCGGCTCCCAAAATGAGCCAAAAAGTAAGGCTAACCCCTTTGGATTTTTTGCGAAAATTTCGACGATTCTGAAAAGTGCTGCGATTATTTCTTTGAGGTACCTTTTCGACGTAATTTTGCGAGAGGAATCGATTGAGCGCAGTCCCAATACGCTGCGAACAACGCATCAAAAGTTACAGCCGAAAAACGGAAGATTTTCATCGTCATTTCTCCGCTGTTGGTCAGACGATCTTTTTGATGTGTTTTTTGAGTTCCTGGGGGTCGAATTACTCTAGAAATGGTCATACGAATCGATTCCCGAACGAGAAATTTTCGGCTCCCAAAATGAGCCAAAAAGTAAGGCTAACCCCTTTGGATTTTTTGCGAAAATTTCGACGATTCTGAAAAGTGCTGCGATCAATTCTTTGAGGTACCTTTCAGACGTAATTTTGCGAGAGGAATCGATTAAGCGCAGTCCCAATACGCTGCGGACAACGCATCAAAAGTTACAGCCGAAAAACGGAAGATTTTCATCGTCATTTCTCCGCTGTTGGTCAGACGATCTTTTTGATGTGTTTTTTGAGTTCCTGGGGGTCGAATTACTCTAGAAATGGTCATACGAATCGATTCCCGAACGAGAAATTTTCGGCTCCCAAAATGAGCCAAAAAGTAAGGCTAACCCCTTTGGATTTTTTGCGAAAAAATCGACGATTCTGAAAAGTGCTGCGATCAATTTTTTGAGGTACTATTCCGACGTAATTTCGCGAGAGGAATCGATTGAGCGCAGTCCCAATACGCTGCGAACAACGCATCAAAAGTTACAGCCGAAAAACTGAAGATTTTCATCGTCATGTCTCTGCTGTTGGTCCGACGATCTTTTTGATGTGTTTTTTGAGTTCCTGGGGGTCGAATTACTCTAGAAATGGTCATACGAATCGATTCCCAAGCGCGAAATTTTCGGCTCCCAAAATGAGCCAAAAAGTAAGGCTAACCCCTTTGGATTTTTTGCGAAAATTTCGACGATTCTGAAAAGTGCTGCGATTATTACTTTAAGGTACCTTTCCGACGTAATTTTGCGAGAGGAATCGATTGAGCGCAGTCCCAATACGCTGCGAACAACGCATCAAAAGTTACAGCCGAAAAACGGAAGATTTTCATCGTCATTTCTCCGCTGTTGGTCCGACGATCTTTTTGATGTGTTTTTTGAGTTCCTGGGGGTCGAATTACTCTAGAAATGGTCATACGAATCGATTCCCAAGCGCGAAATTTTCGGCTCCCAAAATGAGCCAAAAAGTAAGGCTAACCCCTTTGGATTTTTTGCGAAAATTTCGACGATTCTGAAAAGTGCTGCGATTATTTCTTTGAGGTACCTTTCCGACGTAATTTTGCGAGTGGAATCGATTGAGCGCAGTCACAATACGCTGCGAACAACGCATCAAAAGTTACAGCCGAAAAACGGAAGATTTTCATCGTCATTTCTCCGCTGTTGGTCGGACGATCTTTTTGATGTGTTTTTTGAGTTCCTGGGGGTCGAATTACTCTAGAAATGGTCATACGAATCGATTCCCGAACGAGAAATTTTCGGCTCCCAAAATGAGCCAAAAAGTAAGGCTAACCCCTTTGGATTTTTTGCGAAAATTTCGACGATTCTGAAAAGTGCTGCGATTAATTCTTTGAGGTACCTTTCAGACGTAATTTTGCGAGAGGAATCGATTAAGCGCAGTCCCAATACGCTGCGGACAACGCATCAAAAGTTACAGCCGAAAAACGGAAGATTTTCATCGTCATTTCTCCGCTGTTGGTCCGACGATCTTTTTGATGTGTTTTTTGAGTTCCTGGGGGTCGAATTACTCTAGAAATGGTCATACGAATCGATTCCCAAGCGCGAAATTTTCGGCTCCCAAAATGAGCCAAAAAGTAAGGCTAACCCCTTTGGATTTTTTGTGAAAATTTCGACGATTCTGAAAAGTGCTGCGATCAATTCTTTGAGGTACTATTCCGACGTAATTTCGCGAGAGGAATCGATTGAGCGCAGTCCCAATACGCTGCGAACAACGCATCAAAAGTTACAGCCGAAAAACTGAAGATTTTCATCGTCATGTCTCTGCTGTTGGTCCGACGATCTTTTTGATGTGTTTTTTGAGTTCCTGGGGGTCGAATTACTCTGGAAATGGTCATACGAATCGATTCCCAAGCGCGAAATTTTCGGCTCCCAAAATGAGCCAAAAAGTAAGGCTAACCCCTTCGGATTTTTTGCGAAAATTTCGACGATTCTGAAAAGTGCTGCGATTAATTCTTTGAGGTACCTTTCAGACGTAATTTTGCGAGAGGAATCGATTAAGCGCAGTCCCAATACGCTGCGGACAACGCATCAAAAGTTACAGCCGAAAAACGGAAGATTTTCATCGTCATTTCTCCGCTGTTGGTCAGACGATCTTTTTGATGTGTTTTTTGAGTTCCTGGGGGTCGAATTACTCTAGAAATGGTCATACGAATCGATTCCCGAACGAGAAATTTTCGGCTCCCAAAATGAGCCAAAAAGTAAGGCTAACCCCTTTGGATTTTTTGCGAAAAAATCGACGATTCTGAAAAGTGCTGCGATCAATTCTTTGAGGTACTATTCCGACGTAATTTCGCGAGAGGAATCGATTGAGCGCAGTCCCAATACGCTGCGAACAACGCATCAAAAGTTACAGCCGAAAAACGGAAGATTTTCATCGTCATTTCTCCGCTGTTGGTCAGACGATCTTTTTGATGTGTTTTTTGAGTTCCTGGGGGTCGAATTACTCTAGAAATGGTCATACGAATCGATTCCCGAACGAGAAATTTTCGGCTCCCAAAATGAGCCAAAAAGTAAGGCTAACCCCTTTGGATTTTTTGCGAAAATTTCGACGATTCTGAAAAGTGCTGCGATTATTACTTTGAGGTACCTTTCCGACGTAATTTTGCGAGAGGAATCGATTGAGCGCAGTCCCAATACGCTGCGAACAACGCATCAAAAGTTACAGCCGAAAAACGGAAGATTTTCATCGTCATTTCTCCGCTGTTGGTCCGACGATCTTTTTGATGTGTTTTTTGAGTTCCTGGGGGTCGAATTACTCTAGAAATGGTCATACGAATCGATTCCCAAGCGCGAAATTTACGGCTCCCAAAATGAGCCAAAAAGTAAGGCTAACCCCTTTGGATTTTTTGCGAAAATTTCGACGATTCTGAAAAGTGCTGCGATTATTTCTTTGAGGTACCTTTCCGACGTAATTTTGCGAGAGAAATCGATTAAGCGCAGTCCCAATACGCTGCGAACAACGCATCAAAAGTTACAGCCGAAAAACTGAAGATTTTCATCGTCATGTCTCTGCTGTTGGTCCGACGATCTTTTTGATGTGTTTTTTGAGTTCCTGGGGGTCGAATTACTCTAGAAATGGTCATACGAATCGATTCCCGAACGAGAAATTTTCGGCTCCCAAAATGAGCCAAAAAGTAAGGCTAACCCCTTTGGATTTTTTGCGAAAATTTCGACGATTCTGAAAAGTGCTGCGATTATTTCTTTGAGGTACCATTTCGACGTAATTTTGCGAGAGGAATCGATTGAGCGCAGTCCCAATACGCTGCGGACAACGCATCAAAAGTTACAGCCGAAAAACTGAAGATTTTCATCGTCATTTCTCTGCTGTTGGTCGGACGATCTTTTTGATGTGTTTTTTGAGTTCCTGGGGGTCGAATTACTCTAGACATAGTCATACGAATCGATTCCCAAGCGAGAAATTTTCGGCTCCCAAAATGAGCCAAAAAGTAAGGCTAACCCCTTTGGATTTTTTGCGAAAATTTCGACGATTCTGAAAAGTGCTGCGATTATTACTTTGAGGTACCTTTCCGACGTAATTTTGCGAGAGGAATCGATTGAGCGCAGTCCCAATACGCTGCGAACAACGCATCAAAAGTTACAGCCGAAAAACGGAAGATTTTCATCGTCATTTCTCCGCTGTTGGTCCGACGATCTTTTTGATGTGTTTTTTGAGTTCCTGGGGGTCGAATTACTCTAGAAATGGTCATACGAATCGATTCCCAAGCGCGAAATTTACGGCTCCCAAAATGAGCCAAAAAGTAAGGCTAACCCCTTTGGATTTTTTGCGAAAATTTCGACGATTCTGAAAAGTGCTGCGATTATTTCTTTGAGGTACCTTTCCGACGTAATTTTGCGAGAGAAATCGATTAAGCGCAGTCCCAATACGCTGCGAACAACGCATCAAAAGTTACAGCCGAAAAACTGAAGATTTTCATCGTCATGTCTCTGCTGTTGGTCCGACGATCTTTTTGATGTGTTTTTTGAGTTCCTGGGGGTCGAATTACTCTAGAAATGGTCATACGAATCGATTCCCGAACGAGAAATTTTCGGCTCCCAAAATGAGCCAAAAAGTAAGGCTAACCCCTTTGGATTTTTTGCGAAAATTTCGACGATTCTGAAAAGTGCTGCGATTATTTCTTTGAGGTACTATTTCGACGTAATTTTGCGAGAGGAATCGATTGAGCGCAGTCCCAATACGCTGCGGACAACGCATCAAAAGTTACAGCCGAAAAACTGAAGATTTTCATCGTCATTTCTCTGCTGTTGGTCGGACGATCTTTTTGATGTGTTTTTTGAGTTCCTGGGGGTCGAATTACTCTAGACATAGTCATACGAATCGATTCCCAAGCGAGAAATTTTCGGCTCCCAAAATGAGCCAAAAAGTAAGGCTAACCCCTTTGGATTTTTTGCGAAAATTTCGACGATTCTGAAAAGTGCTGCGATTATTTCTTTGAGGTACCTTTCCGACGTAATTTTGCGAGAGGAATCGATTGAGCGCAGTCCCAATACGCTGCGAACAACGCATCAAAAGTTACAGCCGAAAAACGGAAGATTTTCATCGTCATTTCTCCGCTGTTGGTCAGACGATCTTTTTGATGTGTTTTTTGAGTTCCTGGGGGTCGAATTACTCTAGAAATGGTCATACGAATCGATTCCCGAACGAGAAATTTTCGGCTCCCAAAATGAGCCAAAAAGTAAGGCTAACCCCTTTGGATTTTTTGCGAAAAAATCGACGATTCTGAAAAGTGCTGCGATCAATTCTTTGAGGTACTATTCCGACGTAATTTCGCGAGAGGAATCGATTGAGCGCAGTCCCAATACGCTGCGAACAACGCATCAAAAGTTACAGCCGAAAAACTGAAGATTTTCATCGTCATGTCTCTGCTGTTGGTCCGACGATCTTTTTGATGTGTTTTTTGAGTTCCTGGGGGTCGAATTACTCTAGAAATGGTCATACGAATCGATTCCCAAGCGCGAAATTTTCGGCTCCCAAAATGAGCCAAAAAGTAAGGCTAACCCCTTTGGATTTTTTGCGAAAATTTCGACGATTCTGAAAAGTGCTGCGATTATTTCTTTGAGGTACTATTTCGACGTAATTTTGCGAGAGGAATCGATTGAGCGCAGTCCCAATACGCTGCGGACAACGCATCAAAAGTTACAGCCGAAAAACTGAAGATTTTCATCGTCATTTCTCTGCTGTTGGTCGGACGATCTTTTTGATGTGTTTTTTGAGTTCCTGGGGGTCGAATTACTCTAGACATAGTCATACGAATCGATTCCCAAGCGAGAAATTTTCGGCTCCCAAAATGAGCCAAAAAGTAAGGCTAACCCCTTTGGATTTTTTGCGAAAATTTCGACGATTCTGAAAAGTGCTGCGATTATTTCTTTGAGGTACCTTTCCGACGTAATTTTGCGAGAGGAATCGATTGAGCGCAGTCCCAATACGCTGCGAACAACGCATCAAAAGTTACAGCCGAAAAACGGAAGATTTTCATCGTCATTTCTCCGCTGTTGGTCCGACGATCTTTTTGATGTGTTTTTTGAGTTCCTGGGGGTCGAATTACTCTAGAAATGGTCATACGAATCGATTCCCAAGCGCGAAATTTTCGGCTCCCAAAATGAGCCAAAAAGTAAGGCTAACCCCTTTGGATTTTTTGCGAAAATTTCGACGATTCTGAAAAGTGCTGCGATTATTTCTTTGAGGTACCTTTCCGACGTAATTTTGCGAGAGGAATCGATTGAGCGCAGTCCCAATACGCTGCGAACAACGCATCAAAAGTTACAGCCGAAAAACGGAAGATTTTCATCGTCATTTCTCCGCTGTTGGTCAGACGATCTTTTTGATGTGTTTTTTGAGTTCCTGGGGGTCGAATTACTCTAGAAATGGTCATACGAATCGATTCCCGAACGAGAAATTTTCGGCTCCCAAAATGAGCCAAAAAGTAAGGCTAACCCCTTTGGATTTTTTGCGAAAAAATCGACGATTCTGAAAAGTGCTGCGATCAATTCTTTGAGGTACTATTCCGACGTAATTTCGCGAGAGGAATCGATTGAGCGCAGTCCCAATACGCTGCGAACAACGCATCAAAAGTTACAGCCGAAAAACTGAAGATTTTCATCGTCATGTCTCTGCTGTTGGTCCGACGATCTTTTTGATGTGTTTTTTGAGTTCCTGGGGGTCGAATTACTCTAGAAATGGTCATACGAATCGATTCCCAAGCGCGAAATTTTCGGCTCCCAAAATGAGCCAAAAAGTAAGGCTAACCCCTTTGGATTTTTTGCGAAAATTTCGACGATTCTGAAAAGTGCTGCGATTATTTCTTTGAGGTACTATTTCGACGTAATTTTGCGAGAGGAATCGATTGAGCGCAGTCCCAATACGCTGCGGACAACGCATCAAAAGTTACAGCCGAAAAACTGAAGATTTTCATCGTCATTTCTCTGCTGTTGGTCGGACGATCTTTTTGATGTGTTTTTTGAGTTCCTGGGGGTCGAATTACTCTAGACATAGTCATACGAATCGATTCCCAAGCGAGAAATTTTCGGCTCCCAAAATGAGCCAAAAAGTAAGGCTAACCCCTTTGGATTTTTTGCGAAAATTTCGACGATTCTGAAAAGTGCTGCGATTATTTCTTTGAGGTACCTTTCCGACGTAATTTTGCGAGAGGAATCGATTGAGCGCAGTCCCAATACGCTGCGAACAACGCATCAAAAGTTACAGCCGAAAAACGGAAGATTTTCATCGTCATTTCTCCGCTGTTGGTCCGACGATCTTTTTGATGTGTTTTTTGAGTTCCTGGGGGTCGAATTACTCTAGAAATGGTCATACGAATCGATTCCCAAGCGCGAAATTTTCGGCTCCCAAAATGAGCCAAAAAGTAAGGCTAACCCCTTTGGATTTTTTGCGAAAATTTCGACGATTCTGAAAAGTGCTGCGATTATTTCTTTGAGGTACTATTTCGACGTAATTTTGCGAGAGGAATCGATTGAGCGCAGTCCCAATACGCTGCGGACAACGCATCAAAAGTTACAGCCGAAAAACTGAAGATTTTCATCGTCATTTCTCTGCTGTTGGTCGGACGATCTTTTTGATGTGTTTTTTGAGTTCCTGGGGGTCGAATTACTCTAGACATAGTCATACGAATCGATTCCCAAGCGAGAAATTTTCGGCTCCCAAAATGAGCCAAAAAGTAAGGCTAACCCCTTTGGATTTTTTGCGAAAATTTCGACGATTCTGAAAAGTGCTGCGATTATTTCTTTGAGGTACCTTTCCGACGTAATTTTGCGAGAGGAATCGATTGAGCGCAGTCCCAATACGCTGCGAACAACGCATCAAAAGTTACAGCCGAAAAACGGAAGATTTTCATCGTCATTTCTCCGCTGTTGGTCCGACGATCTTTTTGATGTGTTTTTTGAGTTCCTGGGGGTCGAATTACTCTAGAAATGGTCATACGAATCGATTCCCAAGCGCGAAATTTTCGGCTCCCAAAATGAGCCAAAAAGTAAGGCTAACCCCTTTGGATTTTTTGCGAAAATTTCGACGATTCTGAAAAGTGCTGCGATTATTTCTTTGAGGTACCTTTCCGACGTAATTTTGCGAGAGGAATCGATTGAGCGCAGTCCCAATACGCTGCGAACAACGCATCAAAAGTTACAGCCGAAAAACGGAAGATTTTCATCGTCATTTCTCCGCTGTTGGTCAGACGATCTTTTTGATGTGTTTTTTGAGTTCCTGGGGGTCGAATTACTCTAGAAATGGTCATACGAATCGATTCCCGAACGAGAAATTTTCGGCTCCCAAAATGAGCCAAAAAGTAAGGCTAACCCCTTTGGATTTTTTGCGAAAAAATCGACGATTCTGAAAAGTGCTGCGATCAATTCTTTGAGGTACTATTCCGACGTAATTTCGCGAGAGGAATCGATTGAGCGCAGTCCCAATACGCTGCGAACAACGCATCAAAAGTTACAGCCGAAAAACTGAAGATTTTCATCGTCATGTCTCTGCTGTTGGTCCGACGATCTTTTTGATGTGTTTTTTGAGTTCCTGGGGGTCGAATTACTCTAGAAATGGTCATACGAATCGATTCCCAAGCGCGAAATTTTCGGCTCCCAAAATGAGCCAAAAAGTAAGGCTAACCCCTTTGGATTTTTTGCGAAAATTTCGACGATTCTGAAAAGTGCTGCGATTATTTCTTTGAGGTACTATTTCGACGTAATTTTGCGAGAGGAATCGATTGAGCGCAGTCCCAATACGCTGCGGACAACGCATCAAAAGTTACAGCCGAAAAACTGAAGATTTTCATCGTCATTTCTCTGCTGTTGGTCGGACGATCTTTTTGATGTGTTTTTTGAGTTCCTGGGGGTCGAATTACTCTAGACATAGTCATACGAATCGATTCCCAAGCGAGAAATTTTCGGCTCCCAAAATGAGCCAAAAAGTAAGGCTAACCCCTTTGGATTTTTTGCGAAAATTTCGACGATTCTGAAAAGTGCTGCGATTATTTCTTTGAGGTACCTTTCCGACGTAATTTTGCGAGAGGAATCGATTGAGCGCAGTCCCAATACGCTGCGAACAACGCATCAAAAGTTACAGCCGAAAAACGGAAGATTTTCATCGTCATTTCTCCGCTGTTGGTCCGACGATCTTTTTGATGTGTTTTTTGAGTTCCTGGGGGTCGAATTACTCTAGAAATGGTCATACGAATCGATTCCCAAGCGCGAAATTTTCGGCTCCCAAAATGAGCCAAAAAGTAAGGCTAACCCCTTTGGATTTTTTGCGAAAATTTCGACGATTCTGAAAAGTGCTGCGATTATTTCTTTGAGGTACTATTTCGACGTAATTTTGCGAGAGGAATCGATTGAGCGCAGTCCCAATACGCTGCGGACAACGCATCAAAAGTTACAGCCGAAAAACTGAAGATTTTCATCGTCATTTCTCTGCTGTTGGTCGGACGATCTTTTTGATGTGTTTTTTGAGTTCCTGGGGGTCGAATTACTCTAGACATAGTCATACGAATCGATTCCCAAGCGAGAAATTTTCGGCTCCCAAAATGAGCCAAAAAGTAAGGCTAACCCCTTTGGATTTTTTGCGAAAATTTCGACGATTCTGAAAAGTGCTGCGATTATTTCTTTGAGGTACCTTTCCGACGTAATTTTGCGAGAGGAATCGATTGAGCGCAGTCCCAATACGCTGCGAACAACGCATCAAAAGTTACAGCCGAAAAACGGAAGATTTTCATCGTCATTTCTCCGCTGTTGGTCCGACGATCTTTTTGATGTGTTTTTTGAGTTCCTGGGGGTCGAATTACTCTAGAAATGGTCATACGAATCGATTCCCAAGCGCGAAATTTTCGGCTCCCAAAATGAGCCAAAAAGTAAGGCTAACCCCTTTGGATTTTTTGCGAAAATTTCGACGATTCTGAAAAGTGCTGCGATTATTTCTTTGGGGTACCTTTTCGACGTAATTTTGCGAGAGGAATCGATTGAGCGCAGTTCCAATACGCTGCGAACAACGCATCAAAAGTTACAGCCGAAAAACGGAAGATTTTCATCGTCATTTCTCCGCTGTTGGTCAGACGATCTTTTTGATGTGTTTTTTGAGTTCCTGGGGGTCGAATTACTCTAGAAATGGTCATACGAATCGATTCCCGAACGAGAAATTTTCGGCTCCCAAAATGAGCCAAAAAGTAAGGCTAACCCCTTTGGATTTTTTGCGAAAATTTCGACGATTCTGAAAAGTGCTGCGATTAATTCTTTGAGGTACTATTCCGACGTAATTTCGCGAGAGGAATCGATTGAGCGCAGTCCCAATACGCTGCGAACAACGCATCACAAGTTACGGCCAAAAAACTGAAGATTTTCATCGTCATGTCTCTGCTGTTGGTCCGACGATCTGTTTTATATGTTTTTTGAGTTCCTGGGGGTCGAATTACTCTAGAAATGGTCATACGAATCGATTCCCGAACGAGAAATTTTCGGCTCCCAAAATGAGCCAAAAAGTATGGCTAACCCCTTTGGATTTTTTGCGAAAATTTCGACGATTCTGAAAAGTGCTGCGATTAATTCTTTGAGGTACCTTTCCGACGTAATTTTGCGAGAGGAATCGATTGAGCGCAGTCCCAATACGCTGCGAACAACGCATCAAAAGTTACAGCCGAAAAACTGAAAATTTCCATTGTCGTTTCTTTGTTGTTGGTCCTACGCTCTTTTTTACGTGTTTTCTGCGTTTTGGAGGGTCCAATTAGTTCAAAAAGGATCATACAAATCGATTTTTGGACGAAAAGTTTTTGATCATAAAAAAGTGGGGCCTTCTTTCCGATATTTTACTCTATTAGAGCTTCTGTTAACTACAAAATATTATTCATTTTTTATCAAGTATTCTCGGTTCAGGGATTGTGGGATCACCGAGAAAAGATTATAGGACAAGTAATTGGAAAAGTGAAACCAGATTTCATAATAGGGCGATTAATGATACGACGAAATCGATTATCTAAGTTTACTGTTATATTTGTACATAATATTTGATATATCATAATAACAAGAAAAATACTGAATCAAACAGATGCCATATTTGGTGTATCACATGCAGCGTATCATTTATGACGTGATTCACTGACTAACGAGTTCGTTTAAAAACTAATCATATCGAAAACCTATTTCAGATGATACAACTCATGCTCACGGCATTTAAAATAGGTGGCGTATATGCACAGCTAAGATAGGAATCATCACATAATTTTGTATCCTACTTCTTGGTCACCACCATCATGATGAATACAATAAACAAAACTTGAGACATGTAAACAAAAACGGTTACATATACGAGTAACTGCTGTCAACTCGTTGATGGGATAATGCAACAATTTCTTCGAAAATTAAACATACTGTCTGCGAGTTCATCACAATCGTTGTCAATTTCGCCGTGTGAGAATTACTTGATGGCATCAAGTGAATACAACTGAAACTTCACATATTATACACAACTAAATTTTTCGATATGATCGACACGTTAGAGGAATGAAGCACAAAATATATTTCCAACAGTATCTAAAGTGTTTAGAATAATTTGCACGCTCGACTGTGTCGCATATCGAAAAAAAAGATAAAAAAAAGACATGATAGAAAAAATCTATGCTTTCTTTATACGGCACATGTAACTCGTGATATTACGAGTCTACTTGTTCTTTATCAAGGTACTCTTTACACCTATTTATGTATATAATAATGTTTGTATGTTTAAACAATCAAGAAATAAACTAAATCGATAATAATAATAATAATAATAATGATAATGATAGCAATAATAATGAAAATAGTAAATTAGTCAACAAACAAATAATATTACTTCTGAAAAAGAAAACTTATTATGCATATAGCATGATGAAAAATACTAAGGAAACATCTTTGAGTGCCGGCTATCGTAGACAGAGATACAGTTACTACCGCCGTGTAACATTGTAGATTATTACTTATATTTAAAAAGAAATGAGCAATTATTAGAAGTTTAAAGTGAATTCCGATTAATTTGAATAAACATAACACATATTGTTGAGTTATTTTTGAGTAAGTTTAAATCCAAAGAACCCATTATGGGAGAAGGGCGAAAACAAGATGAAAAAAATAAATCGAGAAATGGCATAACGTTACATCAATTACATGTGTACAAACGAAAATAATAATCATAAATCATAATCATTATCAGGAAGACAAATACCACGAAATATATGTAATTCTTCTTCGCCGTCTTATTGTTTATTTAGTGTTTTCCTTTCTTTTTCTCATTTTCGTATTTATGCAATGTGCAATAATATAGTAGACTCTCGCATAAAGAGGTATATCGTCGTTAAATTTAGATGAAATTTTTTACAAAATAACACATAAATAACTAAATGAAATCATATTCTAGAATAAATATCTATCACAAAAGGCTCGTTTACTGTATGGCTCTTGTGGTTGATAACGCGTATATTTTCGTAATCTATAATAGCCATAAATTGCTAAAAATTACGAAATCTGCGGGTATTGCGTTGAAGGGTAGCTACAATAAGTTTCTAAAAAAATATTCGAAAAGCAGAAATAGCTTGAAGAGGCTGAGAATGAAAAATTCTAATTTTCTACACGTACATAATTTTAGAATTTTTTTGTTTAGGCGCTTCAGGCTTCACTTTCATTATCAGACTTACCAGGTATTAGACTTCCTGACGAAGTTTTTAATAGTTTTTCTTTCTTTCTTTCTTTCTTTCTTACTTTTTTTTTACACATACAAAAATATCTTATTCTCAGGCTTCTATTTATCTTACGCACATATCATAATGCTAACTTTTGCCTTGAATAGTTATTCGAAATTTGAAGGTACTGTTTTCATCATACCCGCAGACCCGTAATTTATTGTACGTACAATAATACACAGTGATACAATCAATATCCATCGCCTTTAACTCTTAATATGTACAAATTATAAGTTCACCGATACACACGGTTTTTTCATGATTGTTTTCTTTCTTCCTTTAAACGTACACACCTGCACATATCGCAAAGCTTTTTGTACAGGCCAATTATATCATATCTCACCGGTGCGCCGAAAAACTCGATTATAAGTATAATTACTTGCGTATAAAATACATCCATGCATCGATTCGAGCAATCATCGAAAGGGTTTATCCTCGATAATAATAGCTTAATTGAATCACACGTCTTAATATTAAAACTTCAACAATACTTGACTTGTTTTAAGTGGTATTTGTTTGTAATGCTGCCATGTTTGAGTGTGTGTGTTTGTGTTTATGTTTGCGTGTGTCTGTCTATGTGTTTGTTGTGTGCTGCCTGCTTCTATCCTGCCTGTTTGTGTGTATCTGTTACTATAAAATTTTCTCTATACTAAGAAAACTATCTGCAAGGAATCACTATCATTAATATTGTTCTGATTCGTTGCAGGAGTTTCAAAAATACTATGCGTTATTCATTATTATTTCTCTCTTCCTCATCGTTTCCTTAATCTTAAAAGTTTTCTCTTTTCTTCATCCATCGCCAACGTTACACAATTGTTAATCCAATGTTTATTCTTCCGTTTTCGTCTCATTCGCAATTCCAACCGTACGGCTTTATGTTCACAGAACTTGCATCATCCGCTACTGATTCTGACTGCCCCTCTTCTAGCCGTTCGTGATTTGTGTAACCCAAAAGAGGATCCGAGCCGCAAATGTTTTCCACCTCCTCGTTATTCGTAGAGGTAGTAACGATTTCCTCTGAAAACAAAACGTTGAAAATTATAAGATTACACGTTTTTAGCCGTTACGTAATTAAAAAACTCATAAACATTGAGCGAAACATATGCAATTCCTTCTGCGGCAGCCAATCACTAACCGGGAAGGCATAGTTGAAGCTGATCGCTGCTTGGATTAGTGCTGTCTCCCGTACCACTGTCTTTGCTGTGTTGGGAACTGGTGTCCAGGTAGAGATGAGTTTGAGCTTCGGTTAAGACTGGTGCAGAAGTAACTACTTGAAACTGTTGCGGAGCACTCTGATTAATACTGAGACGTCGTCGGGTTTGGTATATTATCACGACCCAAACGACCGAAGTACCTACGGCGCAGCAAACTACAGTAATGATAATTATCCCCAACATATCATCTTCGTTGACCATTGAACCCGAAACTGAAACAGGAAATTAAAGTTAAAAAAATAAACCAATAAGAATATCGCCGGTCCATCATTAACGTCATGCTCCTAGTTTTCCAACGGATAATATTCACCTGGGTTTATGGTAAGATGCGACGTGCCGACGGCTGTACCGAACGAATTATTCATTTGACATTCGTAACTACCAGCGTCGCTAGGAATAGTATCAACGATAATAAGAAGCTGATCTTCGGCAGTAAAAAAGTGACGTTCGGTGGTCTGCAGTGGGCTGCCATTTTTTCGCCACAATAATTTTGGCCGAGGATATCCGCTCGCCATACACTCCAGTACGATGGATTCACCGACAATTATTTCCTTATTTTCCATGGGTTTGACAAACGACGGTGTTTCTGGTGTGAGAAAAGTAAGGATTTTTCTTAAATGTTTACAATTCTCGTTCTCTTTTTCAATATCAAACAGACAATTACTTACCACTTATGGTAAGACTAGCGTTCGCTACGATAGTACCAGCCAAGTTTTGCGCCGTACAAGAATAGACACCAGTGTCGGCGACTTTGAAGTCTACTATGAACAACTCGTCGTCCGACGGCATCATGTACATCCGCCTTTCTCTAGCAGCCGGAAAATCGTTCCCGCCATCTTTCTGCCAAGCTATCTGTGGGGTCGGTTGACCTTTCGCCGCGCAAACCAACTTGGCAGTCCGACCTGCCGGGACTTGCATATCTTGCGGATTTTTCGTAAATGACGGATACACTGTGCGGGCAAAAATTTTACACAACATGTAATAAGGCTATGATCAGAGCCGAAGAAAGAGAAATCAGTGAATAACACTCACCAAGGACGCTTATTTTGGCCTTAGCTGAGTACGTTGTCCCGTAATCATTGCTGACCATACATTGATACCTTCCCGCATCCGCATGAGTTAAATTTGTCAGATACAAGCTTGACAAAGCTTCCGTTATCCCACGCTCCAGAGACTCAGTGTCGACTTTGATATCGAAATTTTTCAACTCGGCGTTGTCGTGCTTCCATGTAAATCGGAGCGGAGTGTTCGCAGTGCTCGTAGCACGGCAGTACAACGTCACGTTATCTCCTTTTATACTCATTTGAGTTTTTGGTTCGCCGATGATCAGTGGCTTCGGATGCTCGTCTAAAAAATTTCCGTTGTTACGTGTGTAAATTTTTGTAGACAAGTTCGCTGTTTTATTTATCTTAATTCGTTTTTTTACACCTACCGCAAGTAAAATTTGTGCGATGAAGTTCAGTCAACAGTGTTCCCTTCAACGCGCTGGGATACCCGCAACGAACTCTTGCCTCGCTGTACTTATGGCTGCGTAACCAAATGCTCAGCCACTGGAGTCCGCAGTCGCAAAGTAGAGTGTCTGTAATGAATTTTTTTATCCATAAGTCGAAACCGAAACTTGGAAAGTCGGAAGGAAAAGAAAAGTATTATTATGAAATTGCTAACCGGACTTCATTCTTAATCTAGACAAATTCGGCATAGAAATAAGCGCGTTCTCCGCAATGCTTGTTATGTTATTCCCGTTTAGATCCAACTCTGTGAGTCTCATCAAACCGACAAAAGAGTTCTTGTTTATAGATTTGATGCGATTTGAGGCGAGTCCCAGTTTCTCCAAATTTATCAATGGCGCAAAAGCCCCATTAATGTCTTCCACCATGTAAGATATCTTGTTTTCGTTAAGCTCGCTGCGAACAGAAAATGAAAACAAGTAAATAGTAGCGAAGTAAACCGCTTTTCACCACAGTCGTGAAAAACTTTGCGATCGATATAACTGCTTACAGTATCCTCAAGTTTGGTGTATTGTTGAAAGCACCATCCGCGATGAATGTGATTTTATTATGATCCAATTTCAGTTGTTCGAGTTTTCCCAAGTACTGAAAGGTTCCTTGATCAATCGATACCAGTTCGTTGTGCGACAAGTCACTGAAAATGGCAAATTAGGCACTTATTCCAAAATAGTATATTCATATACGTATAATTTCTGTTCAGCAACGCGGAACAATATCCGGAAATTATAGCTAAATTGAAGAACTTTACTGTGTGATTTTTATTTCGGAATATAGAAAAATGTAAACACTAACAGCTCGGTGATGTTCTGGCAACATTCCCATGCCTGAGATTTAATCGCTTCGATTTTATTGTGCGAAATGGTGAGCATGTGGAGCTTCGAGAGTCCAAACAATCCACCGTTCATTACAACTGTCAACAAGTTGTGATCGAGTTGTAATACAGACAAATTGTTCAGACTGACGATCGCGCCTGTGTCCAAAGACCTAATTCTATTCCTTTTCAATTTCAGCTGCTCCAAACTGGTCAAATTCTTAAAACTCAATCCCTGGATTTGTTCCAACTCATTCCTATTCAATTCCCTGAAAATGAAGAGAAAATCATTTTATCATCTGTGAAAATATAACGACGAAAAATGCTTAAAACAAAAGACAAAAAATACTTACAAGATTCTCAGCTCAGCAAGGTTTGTAAACAAATCTTTTAGATGGGTCAGGCGATTTTTATTTAATCGTAATTCCTTCAGAGATGTAAGATTGTCCAAACTCCCATTTTCTATTACTCGAATTTTGTTTGAGTTTAAATTCCTGAAAAATAAGTAGGTAAAGCAAAATTCAATGCATCGTTAATCTACAACAAAAAATTACTGAATATGTTCTAAATTATAAAAAAATACTTACAAGTATGTGAGGGAATTTGGAGCCAGGAAAGACTCTCTCTGGAGAACAGGTATGTGATTGCTGCTGAGGTCCAAGAACTGAAGTCTCGGTAAGTTTACTAAAATCTGTCCGTCTATAGACTGAACCAGATTGTGCGTCCTGTGATAAAAAGTTGATAATTGAATTTGATTCAGAAAATACAAATCTTAAGATTGGTTTACATTCGACACTTATCGCTCGATGTTTCATCTAGCATTCAAGACACGCAGCTTCGTCAGCTACCTTAACATTCATTTTGCCCAAATGTAACACAAAATTTTGGAAGCGATAAGTGTCAAACAAACATTCGCTACGGGTGAAAAAATTTACTTACATCGAAAGATGGGTCAGATTTTTGAGCGAATACAGATTGGGCAAGGTTCTCAATTGATTTTTGTTAATCTTCAACGCTCTTAATTGAGTCAAGCTATTCAGTGCTTCGCTCACATCGTCACTTAATCGATTTTCACTTACATCTCTGAAATAGTAGCAGAAATTAGATGAATTTGGTGAAAATTTGATGAAGCTGAAGCTAGCAGCTAGAGTTAACGGCCAAATATGTTAAACTTTTTGGAAATAGCAAAAAGCAGTTCAGTTTTATACTCATAATTGTATAACAGTATTGAAGATTCAAGTTTCTTCACAAAATTTTGATTTTCAGACTTCAATACCTTATTCGAAATGAACATTAGAACGTTCGGCTGCGAATTCTGGCTGCTAGCTTCGGCCTTGTGGCGATTTCATGATAAATTGATTAATTTGGTAAAATGATGATTATTAATAATATTATTATTATTATTATTAATTTAATTACTACTCACAAAACCCTGAGCTTGGTAAGATGAACCAGAGCGTTAGATTCCAGTCTTGAAAAGTTATTTTTCTTCAATTCTCTGCAAGTATTGAAATGTTCTTCTTAAATAATAATTCCATGATATGAAGTCATCGCAATAAATTAAAGAGAAAAGTACATAAAGAAGAAATCTGTTTACATTGCGCAACAGAGTAAAATGATTTGCAGTGTGATAAAAATAAGGTAACATGAGAGTCTTGGTAATTAATTTGACATTGCTAATAATGATTCTGCTTTTTATTGTCGAGGAAAAAAAATTTGCACAATTCTTAATGCCGGGGATGTCCCACAGCTGATTAAACACGCCTCAACGTCACGTAAGTATTGATTAAGAGAATCGTTATGAAAATATTTCATCATTTGGCGTTAATTCCGAGAGATAATATTAAAAACACATGTATGTATATAAGGAAAAATGTTTTCTGGTAAAATTAAGTATGCCTGCTTGTTCGATTTATATTTCTGTCGACGAGCGGCAACAGTTTAGCGTCACGGCGAAAGGAAATACCACTTTGAAATCTATTTTTTTATAAAGATATTCATACAAAGGCTAGAGTATAATAACAAATTAAAATTTTTTAAACACTTTGCAGTTTTTACAGTAGCTTCAATAGTTTAATCTTCAATTAAATAATTGAAAACACATTGCAAAAATATTTACAACGAATATTTGGGGGTCAATTACTATCGCGAATAACTCAGTTAGTTTCCCCCCTCTTTTCCGTTAACAACAATAATCGCAACACACCGCCTCGAATTTCAGCTGACAGAGAATAACGACCATTTGATAACTGTGTTCTTGCACAGATTACAGCTCAGAACAATGGTAGATACAAAACAGCTCTATCTGGCTTTTACAATATCATTTCGCAAAGCGTATAAAAAAAATTTTGAACAAAAGGAATAAAATTATTCAAAATTTATTTATATATAGTCTGTGTTTCCAACGACAATTGGCGTCGGGGAAAATTATTTTCGACGTTCATAATACACATCCGTATATCCGCATCATCCAGGTTAAATAAGTGACAAGTTTACTTTTGAAATATCAAATGTCAGTTGTTTAATTGACCTGTTTGTAAGGTTTCTCAATCCATATAGTATGCCGCCGTACCTATGATAGTGCTTAATCAGAGATCTCTGTAATCTATACAAGTGCTTTTATCAACTATTGGACAGCTTCTATCAGAAATATACGAGTCGAATTATATAGATAAAACTTTTGTCATCACAAATAAGCTAACTGAATATCAATCGGACGGTCTATTCATGGTTCCTTCATAATTCCTGATCCTCCGAACCGTGATGTTCGAACCCCGGAAGCAAATAATCATATCCTCTTATCGTCATTTAAGAATAATAAAAACATTTCTTCTGTGTTGCCGATGAGAAACTTTAGTTTCTCTTATGTATGTACGAATACACGTACAAGACAATACAGATTACTGCACAACGATGCACAGGAGCGACCCTACTTTGACCAAACCGTAAGAGGATTCAATCAATCTGTCCACTTACAGAGAACGACCCCTCGTTCTGTCTGGAGTAATATAATAATATCCAGTTTAATTCCTGATAGTTCAATTTAAACCCACGGTCAGATAGACGCTGGTACATACAGTTCCAGAGTTATAGGGGCTATTATAGGGGAAAAAACGATAAGGAACATAATCGCCTAGCTGCTGGAAAACAATAACAAACAGCAAATAAAGAAAAGAGTTTCTTTATTTACTGTTATTAATCCTCTTTCGTTCGACTCGAACAATCACTTACAGATCCTCGATCCATGGTGGTAGGTCGCTGGGTGCATCGATGAGCTGCAGCCCGTTGCAGTTAACAACGTTTCCTAGACAGTTACATTCTCTTGGGCACTGCAAGTCCAATTTGTTCAATATACCTGAGTCCTGCATAGGTTTGGCGCGAGTGTCATCAGCACACAATAACAGGACTAGCTGGCTGATAAAAATTACGTATCTTCTTCTCTTCCATCTTCGAGCCGAGCTCACCTCGCTCGATTCTGACATGATAAGACGTCTTCGACTTCGTCTTCGTCTTCGGTTTCGTCGATATGTCCGGGCGTCTCTCTATCTCTCTTGCGCTCTCGGCGACTTCGTTGTGTCGGTTACACAATGAATAGAAAATACTACTTGCTAACCGCCGGACGTATTGCTGTACGTACTACTAGGACCGTAGGCGATACCCCATAGCGATAAGCGGCGGCTGCTGCTTCTGCTTCTGCTTCTGGTGCTGCGAGGCGGCCGTCGATTCAGCAGCATAATATCATCGGAATATCGCGAACGATAATGGCAATATGCGAGCAACTGAAACAACGTGTTAACAGCCACTACGCGGTGCTGCTGGTTTATTGATTCGCAGCAACAAACATTCCTCGCAATCACCACCACAACAATAACGGAGAAGACGACGACCCACGCACTATCATCGCCACCATAGCGACGCCCGTATTTTGAGCTCTACTAACGGACGACTACCGTCGACGCTGATGCTGATGCTGCCCTTTACTCATCCTTTGCTCAGGCACTGGTTAGTACCTCTCCGACCCGCCAACGATAAGTCGCGAGCCGCGGCGCTGCCGTCGAGTGAGTCCACTGCGCATGCGCAGAAAGCGACACTTTTGGTGGCCCTGGACTCTCAGGTGCGGGTCGAATTGTAGAGCATAGACGTAACCGTGGGAGTTGAAATTTTTTACCTCTCAACACTATTCCACGCAAGTTGTACACTAGGAATTATGGAGATTAAAGTTCGAGCGATGATTATTCGTCTTGACCACTACTACAATCTAGAAGTGCAAAAGGTATTGATTTTCAACTGTTTCAGTTAAGAAATTGATACGCGTTTGTTTTTTTGATCAAAGTCCCATCCAATAATTTCAATTCGACAATATATTGTTGATATTATTATTGTTATTTCTTGGTGCATACGTTCTTTTCTTTCGCTTATCAATTTTGTTTTAACTTAGAGAAAGAATCGCAGCGGTTGGATCCGTAGCTTTTAGTTTACATCGTGTACCGCGGAACAAGCGAAGATCGAAATAACGTTACGGCAAAGTTGACGTTGAATGCGCCATTGCAGGCGGGCTTTGGGCACCGCTGCGTGACAAAACAAGGGTGGGGGTAGGAGATTCACGCCTCACGGACAGCACACAGCTCTAAGCCAGGAACGACGAATGTATCCGCATCCAATAACCGCAGGCTGGCACCGCACACCTCTAGAGATAATATGATTATAGTTACAACTACCGATCCTGATAGCGTGCCACTTGACACTGGCCGGAATTGAAAGATACTTGGCGGCGGATACTTGACCGGCGATTAACAGACGCGAGAAATACTCAAAACGAGAGTAACGAATATCCGAATGAAAGCCAGTGGTAGATCAACCTCTTGGCGGTTGTGCGGACACCGTCCATGATCGTCGGCGACGACGTCCGAGTCTGAACTGCTCATGGACGGCCACTACCACCATCAGAACAGGTAGAAAACCCGGCCCGACTCACAATCAAAGGAGTAGGCGAACAGCGGGGGCTCTGCTCCACGCACACCGTGATGCTGGACGTGCGGGCTGCGGCTACCATACGTAGGTGGTAGGTGCCGCAACCATTCTCTATTATACTGAAATGGAAGTAGGCATTCACGGGCAAACCGGGCAAGGAATAAAGCCGCTGGACCCGGTGCGGATTCCCCTCCCTCCAGGATTTTATCGCCTCGGTGCACCAGCATCTTTTCTCGTGGGCGCAACAAAGAGGAAGACGGAAAGAAAGAAGGAGCGGAGCGCGTCTTGGAACATCGACTTATAAAGCGCTAAACCTTAAAACGCCTTTCCAGTCTACCCAGCACATCGAGACCGCGCGTCGAGCCAGAGTCGGATCGTTCGTCGAGGCCAAATCGAGGGGCCACCTTTTGTTGCCGTATAAAATATTACCATAGCTCTTGGAATTGATGTACATACTTGTTCTCTTCTTATTTGAACACATGTTTCTTCGAAATAAAAAAAGTTTAAACACAAAAAAGAGAATGGTAGTTGGAATGGAATTTACCCACAATTACAAATATTACAATTACAAAAATATGTACACAGATGTGTACAGTCTTGTCAAAAATAGTCACTTTTGAGTTCATCTCATGGTTCTACGTATTTTTACATTTAAATTTGAATAAGATGATTTTGTACAATCTACAAGAACGGCTCTACGATATGTGACCCATTACAGAGTCGCTACAAGATGTTTGCAGCATATTCAAGAAGACGGTGGCTATGTGAAGCACAAGATAGCCTTTTATGTGTTTCCTAATTGGCGAAATAATCTTGATGCACCAGTTCACATGCCCAAACCAATGTATACGTGGTATGGATGGAGAAATGTGCTCTTCTTGAGAGTCATAGATATATTCCATCCACTGATGAAAAAATCGAACGTATAAACGATGACTATTCATTCGTTCAGAATGCACTAAGTACGTGCGCTTTCATCTCTATTTTTGCAATATAATTTAGAAAAATATAGAAATACACAACCGGTTTAGCGGTGGTATTCTAATCGAAATTGTTACCGGTGCATTCGTAAGCTCCAAACTCCGTCGCTCAGTGTGTCCTTGTAACTCGGCTCTGAAAAAAACATACGACTATAAGCGGACCGCGTCTAATCCGTGGCTTACAAATGTACCCTCGTCGGACTCGACGGACAATGCACTGGCGTTGGTTTGTCAGTTCGCTATGCCCAAGCACCACATAACTCGCACCTGCGGCCTGCTATTATTATTATTTCCGCGAAACACAGATAAGGCTCTCTCGCATGCTTTGTATTAGAGTAGTATTACTGCAACACATTTCATTTGTGTAACAATAATAAAATATTCGTTTTACGTATTGCGTTCGTAAGAGATAATAACAGATATAACGTTAACATCCCACGAATTATGTTTATGATCAATTTATTAATAATTGACCGGTTTCTTTTTTTATCTATACTAAAAAAACGGTGTGCTAATATGAATTTGCACATTGCAACGATGCAAAGCATGCATTCACTGCTTCGCTGACTGAGCTGTTGTGAGTGTAATATAATATCAACGACTGTTTGAATGAAATCGAATACGCCCGTAACTTGTAGAGGCCCAAGTTACCCAAATTGAAATATAACGCGGGAAACACGGCTAGACTGGACAGTGCTGCAGTCTACCAGCATTGCCAGCCCCGAAGAAATTGGTTTAGATCCGTTTAGCCCGGAATCCGAAGAAAATCTGAAGACCTCTGACGAAATCTCAAGACTGTTGGCGAAATTCTAAAACTGGTTTGTGAAATCGAAACAGCAGACTGAAAATCTACCAATTGCGAGATTCCTGAGA
This sequence comes from Diprion similis, assembly GCF_021155765.1. Lineage (NCBI taxonomy): Eukaryota > Metazoa > Arthropoda > Insecta > Hymenoptera > Diprionidae > Diprion > Diprion similis. Next base: position 20,379,531 of record NC_060114.1, read on the forward strand.
AAATATGCACCAATTAGATAGCGTCTGCAATTTTCAAATGCACTTACTTGATAAGTTGGTGGTACCAAATATTAAAAATAAAAACATATTGCATAAGTAAAAGTTTCCAACATCTTTATGCTTAAAATTCAGATTGTAGGATATAAATAGAAAAAATAAAATATATCATGTATTACTGAGTTTGAAAAAGTTTCCGTTAAACATCACATTTGAAAATAAAAAATATGAAGAGTTACTGTGGCGCCATTTGAATAAGAAATCTGAGGAATTGTTTTGGCGCCATTTTCAAGAAATATTCGTCTAATAGGTTGGCAACGACGCAGTCTACGCGAAACATTGACAAAGAGGTTTCCTCGTGTGGTGGAGACTCGAGTGAATGCACAGCGATTGAACATGACGCCTTCAGCGGGCTCGGCGGCGGGTGGCGGTTCGATTTCGACGAGCTTGAAAAGTGGGAAACGCGGTGATTAAGCGCTGTGTAAATTTAAATAAACGTATGATTGTTCAGCTCGGTGTTACGCGTTCGAAAATGTAGTTTGTCACAGTAGCCTAAAATTAATAAAACGCTAGACATTGAAATCGCAGTTTAATCGGTTATGAACGGGCAACTCCAATCTTCGCGCGAGAGGTTAGGTAAGTAAAAAATGAAAAAAAATGAAATATCCTTCATTCTTCATTCACACTCTTTTGCAAATAAAATCACGCCCATGTTTATCTACGTATTAGTGCATATACGTACAAAATATACCTGTATAGCTATATTTCGTCAAATGGTTCCGGTCTGCTAAATACCTTCGCCAATTTACGCGAGACGTAGAAATAGCTTAGTTTTGTTCTCATTTCACGCTTCATTGAATCAGGCGAAACAACACAATAGTATCTTAAAACTACAACGAAAATCGACGAACCAATCATAATGATGATATTTTTAAAATCACATTTCGAATTATTTCGAAACACAAGTTGCCATACTAACGCTATTGTTATCTCATCGTAATCTATAAGACATCTGTCAGTTCATGTTTACTACAGCTGTCACTTTTTTTTTTTTTTTGTATGAATGAAAAACGGTGTAAAGATCAATTTGTTGATATGAATGAGTTGATTTCTTATCTAGACATAACAGTCACTTTGTTCTTTGGTTGATACAAAAAAAAAATTTTATTACTACTTATCAAAAATTATTGCTGCTTTATGCAATGACAGCTGTGCCTAAGAGATTAAAAATTCGTCACAGTTCTTACCAAATAACAATTAATCTGCAGGTGCATTCAGTGGGGGAGCAGGATGGTTCACCGGGTTTGTTACTCCCGGTCATACCGTATCATCGCAAAAGATATCACCAATATCCACCGACGACTCGAGCAATGGTTCCGAGGTCGATGGAAAAATGAAGAAGAAGCTAATGTCGATGTGGAATAATGTGAAATACGGTAATCGCAGGCACATTTCTTATAATCTTAAAGTGAAAAGTTATTGCAAACATGAAAAACTGAAACTTCAAATTCATGTAGCTGAGTAAAAAAATTATATAAATAAGTTTCACTCTATTTGAAATACTTCAAGGGTGGAGCATCAAGATCAAGACTAACTTCTCAAAAGAATCTCCTGTCTTTCTCCTTGGATCCTGCTACCATAAAAGACAAAATGAAGATTCTCCTGAACGAGCAGTCGAAGCTGTAGGGTTGGATATGGGAACCGGTAGCAACGTGTCATTGGCAAAAGATGCCTGTACTTTAGAACAAGGAATGGATGGTTTTCGGAAGGACTTCACATCCCGTTTGTGGTTGACTTATCGACGGGAATTTCCCATCTTGAATGGTTCCAACTTTACAACGGATTGTGGCTGGGGCTGTATGCTTAGAAGCGGACAAATGATGTTAGCCCAAGCGCTAGTCTGTCATTTTCTCGGCAGAGGCAAGTACTTCTGAAAGAAAATAAAAATCATACTGACTAATCTTTTGATAACTGAAATGGTTTACAGGGTATTTAAAAAAAAAATGTCATCGATTGTTTTTTTTAGAGAATCGAGAAGCAAGCTCCCTCAGATTTTCAATATAAAAATTCTTTGCAACTCTTAAACTTGGGAAATGTATTATTCTTTGCAGATTTAAAAATATAACAATATTGCAAGTCGCTGGAGTTTTTCGAACACCAAAAATATTCTAGCATAGAACCAAATATAGTAGTTTTGAAAGAATAGTAACAATTACAGAAATCTTGACCGAAAACTACTGATTATTGCTTACAGCATAGCTTTCTGCAGTAGTACAAGCAATATCAAGCAACAGCTAGACTTCAAACTGCACTACAGATGTAAAATATTTTCTATTAATAGACAAGGTTACTGTGCATAGAATGGAGGTGGCGGCCTGACGAGTCCATTGATTCAGTCCAGCAATTCCACGAGGACTCGCAGCACAGAATGATCATCAAATGGTTTGGGGATCAGCCAGCCCCACTGTCGCCACTCTCCATACACGCTTTGGTCTCTTTAGGTACAGCTGCTGGAAAAAAGGCTGGAGATTGGTACGGTCCGTCGTCAGTAGCTCATCTTCTCAAACAGGCTGTCGAACGTGCCGCGATTTGCCACGTTGAATTTGATCAGCTTGCGGTATACGTTGCACAAGATTGTGCCGGTAGGTAGCGTTAGTGGATGCCCAATGATTTCCGAGTCATTCAAGAAATACTGTCAAGTCTGTGATTCTAATAGCTTTTACTTTGTTTCTTTTGCAGTATACATGGATGATGTAGCAAAGGTGTGCCAAAAGCCCGATGGAAATTGGAGATCTCTGGTACTGTTGGTTCCTCTGAGACTGGGCATGGATAAGTTAAATCCCGGATATGCGCCATGTCTTACAGCTCTTCTTAGTTTGGAAGACTGCATAGGGGTGATTGGGGGACGTCCACGTCATTCTCTTTACTTCATCGGTTACCAGGAGGACAAGCTGATCCACCTAGATCCACATTACTGTCAAGAAACGGTCGATGTATGGAGGCGGAATTTCTCGCTGGAGAGCTTTCACTGCACTTCACCACGAAAGATGCTTCTGTCAAAAATGGACCCCAGCTGTTGTGTGGGATTTTATTTTCGCGACAAAGCTGCGCTCGACAGTTTTGTGACAGTAGTTGCACCTGTAAGTAGACTTGACTGTCAATCGCAAAGCGTGTGATGAACCAGATAAAAATATTGGTCCTGATTTCGTGATTTTAGTTTTTGATACCACCCAACCAGAAAAATGAGTATCCAATGTTCCTCTTCAGCGAAGGCAGTGGGGCTGACGTTCAGCGTAGTATGGAGAATAGAAAAAGTCTTTTGTCATCGTCCGAGGAGTCCAGCAAGATTGAAGATGATGACAGTCATTACGAGTGTGAAGAATTCGAATTGTGCGAATGGTAGAGCAAATTAAATACAATTAGAGAAAGTTGTGAGAACAACCATAAATATATATCATACATATCTATATAACATATGTATAGATATATATGTATATATGTACAAGGATATATATTTACTTAAAAAAAAGTACTTAAAAGAATGTTAGGTAAGCACCTGATGATAATGCCGCGATATTCCTAGGACTCAAGACTTACTATTAATTATTAATTCGTACTCACTTAATTATGCACTAGCACATTCAACTGACAATTTGAACGCGTGTTATGAATTGACATCCTTTCCTCTTCTTCAAGTAATCGAAGAAATAACAATTCGCCATTTTTTTTTTATTAATATACAATATCGTAACTTTATGTGATAAAAAAAAAAAAAAATGGAAAACAGTATACACGTATTTTGCTATGATATAAATAAATGACCTATATATACATGTATATATAGGTTGACGGATCTCGGTTTTTTCGTATGAATGATTTACGTGTTCAGCACCGTTGGCAGTTTGTGCTAGGCACAGTAATAGGTGTATCGTAATATTTAAGAGTATTTAAATTATTTATTTATTTAAACCTATAGCTTAGGCATGTTTGGGCAAAATCTTCATTATTCCAATAGCGTGGGTCATACATACCTAACGTGTCCATTGATTTTCTTGAATCTCTTTCCCCTGCCTTCATTGTTAGTATATCAAATAATAAGTACCCACTGCAGTAAAGTATAGAAAGCATGAATATTTTGTCTTGTTCAGAACAGGACTGCTGTCCCATGCATACAACAATCACGAAAAGTGAAATAAAAATGTAATTTATAAATGGATCACGGTAAACTTAACTTCCATCTTCTACCCATTCGTATACAAATGGGACTGCAGAGCATTTTACCCGAACAGTTGTTATTACAAGCTTGGGTTCTTGTTATTAGACCAGTCTGCGCTGATCCCGAATTAGATTCTACACCTGAACATAGTCCGATAATCCCCGTTAGACTCTCGTGCACCATGTTACTTTAAAAAGCAAAAATTTCGGGAAATTCTCCGATAATCTTCTACCCGTGCCTGGCAGATATTCACGTAGATACTCAACGTTTCGCTATCCGTACTTTACACCTACATGAATTTATTTTATCGTTAAATTGCTATGAAAATAGTATCAATTAGCGAAGTAATACCTTTGCACGAATGAGCGATTTAGAATGGACTCGCAGCCTCTTAATTCCAGGCAAATGTTACACCTTTGAGGAAATAAATACCATATGTACAAGTTACGCAAAAGTTCGCCTCATTCTCATAACCCGTATCCTACGCATCATACCCCGATTACGAAACCTGCGTAACCTCAAATCGACCATCCCCTAAGCTAGGCTATTGAAGAATGAGCTCCGCGCACCAATCAGAGCCCAGGAATCATCCTCTATCCCCTCCACTTACCCTTAGACCCAACCCACGTTGCTTTGATTGCTCGCGAATACCGCGGCTCAACCACGTGCGTGTCGAACCACGTGAGTTTCAAGTTTCGCGCACATACCTAGTTACGCATAAAGCGTGTATACCTCATCGGTTGCGGGGGAGATACGAGCGCGCAGTTTGCCGACTGCCGCTACCATGGATCAAGGGTCGCTTAAGCGTGTTACATATCCTAATGATAACGTACTGCCAATCACTCGTAGAACCTTGTAGTAAGACAGCTGCGCTTCGTCAGTGAGCGCATCGAGACTCGTCGGCGCATCAGAGCAACTGTTGCAATTTCGGTGAAGATTCAAGGCTAACCATCGAGCCGCAGAGAAGGATGACGTCAGCCACGACAGCTCGAAGGGCTATTGGTGCAGCCTTCAGGGCCGTCATCCTCGGGGCCCCGGCTTCCGGAAAGGGCACGGTATCGTCTCGCATCGTGAAGAGTTTCGACGTCACCCACGTTTCGAGCGGAGATATTTTGCGGCGACACATTATGCAGAAGACGGGTATTGAATATATGGAAACAAACAATAGTATCAATAAATCAATAAAAATTCACCCACAGTAAAATGTGACGAGTGAAAGGGAAAGAACGATTTTTGCTGTAAAACAGTCTACTCGACGTTGTTTACCAGCGTTAATTACTCTTTGAACCATTACACATCGCCATATGTACACACTATTCGTTTTACTTACATAAAGGCATTCGTTATTTATAATCATAGAACTTTTACGATAAGCGCTGATAAATCAGAGTAACGAACATACGAAAACATTATTGTTCAAGATGTCGATAACTGTTACAAGTTTCGTCACAGATTGCATCATTCGGCGTTCGTGAAAATATATATATATACCTATGAATACCCATATATGTATACCTTATAATACTATTTTTCTGTTTCCTCATATTACGTAACAATACACAGACTTAACGTTCTACACTAATACCAGCTACGGAAGTATTTTTGTCGTAACTACAGTGAAACTATAATTATGAGCATACCTAATTGTACCAAAGAACCTATAAGAAGGAACCGAATTGGGATTTTATTTGCGGCGATGATTAACACTAGATCACTTTCGCGCGGATTCGTCATTCATCCCAAAATACGTGTTTATTGGCGATACACCATGATTATTGTGATATTTTCTAGAATTGGGTTCGGAAGTAAGTAAATACTTAAGCAAAGGTGATCTCGTACCGGATGAAACCATGATTGCCCTGATCGGTAAAGAAGTCGAAAGTCTGGATAAAAAAAATTGGCTACTGGACGGTGAGTATATGAATACCAAAATACTGCGAAAAAACTACCAATGCGACAAAATTTATCTTCCGAAAGACGTCTTCGAAAGCCATGAGACGCATTCACGAAATTTTTAAGCCACTTGGACGTCTTTTCGCCGTTTTTTGGCTCCGATTTTCACTGCGAAGTAGCGCGTCAGTACGCGGGGCCAAGTTGCGGACTATCGTCGCGGCGTTGAGCCTTACCCTTTGCAATAACGCCAATGATATATTATTATCTAACAAGTCAAAACTTGGCACAGGTTTCCCACGAACGGTGGCCCAAGCGGAACGGTTACAACAACTATATCCAGCGAATATAGTCATCAATCTAGTCGTACCTCACGCTGTTATATTAAAGAGGGTGGAGGGTCGGTGGGTTCACTTACCTAGCGGAAGAGTTTATAATATTGGTTTCAACGAACCAAAAGTGCCGGTGAGTATTACTAAATAACGATGAGTGCCAATCGAACACTTCAATTGTTAGCATATTCTGTTTAAATTTCCCGCCTTTTTTCTTCTTTCTACCCTATAGGGAAAAGATGACGTAACTGGAGAACCGTTGGTCCAGAGACCAGATGACAAGCGGGAAGTTGTAGAGCGGCGGTTGAACGATTACGCTAAAAATACTGAACCAGTTATTGAGTATTATAGGAAAACGGGGATCCTTAGTGATTTTCATGGAAGTACTACAGACGAAATGTGGCCGAGCATCAAGGACTACGTAACTAAATTTACATCATAATGATATTTTTTTTCATCTGCCGAAGCTGTTTTTAATTAATTTATTAATCGTACGAGGTATTAGATAGGCGAATTCAATTTATTAAATTCATATTTGCCATAGTTTTTATGGTTTATGGTGTCAATTTTCTTTTACTTATAAGCATCTATTTGCACTCAACATATCAAAATTTAGGGAAACTAATCGACTATAAAAGCATAGTACTTATTTGGTATACTACCAAAAAATTATGACAAATAATACTTCTGACTTCAATGCTACACGTACACAGCTAGCCTGTAATATGATGTGAAAATTTTCACTCTCTCTCATGTAATTATGTACATTGTATAGTTTATAAAAATGACACAATTAAAAGTGCTGGACAATATTTTGAAATGTCTTGATTTGGGTTTCCAAACAAAACCGAACGGTAATATGGGAATTTTTGGAAACGAACCCACAAACTGATTTCACAAACTCGTTAGTAAAGATTGGAATCCGATTTTTCTTTTTCTTTATGTCCAATAAAAAAAAATAATACACGTTGAGTTTAGTAAAGAACAAAATGGGAAGTTATGTTAAGATAAGAGATATAATTATTAGCATCAGACTTCGATCGGGTTAACAACTATTGCATTTCTCTTGGATTGTTTCGAGTCGTCTTCTTCCGGCTGTTGCAGTTCATCCTGACCACGAATTCTTATGTTGTGTTTTTCTTTGTACTCGTTTATTTCAATCCCCTTCTTTGCGAGCTGCTCGTTCAACGCCTCTATCACCTTAGCTAACTAAAAAATACAAGGAATTTTAGTAAGGCTTTGATTTTTCCCTTATCCAATGTTTCTTATTGCTACGCAGAGGCGACCTAACCTGCTCTTTGTTGGATATTAACGTTGGCGTGATTTCCTGGACTGTACGTTCGCACAAAATCCCGCCGATCATTCTGTAGCATTTTCTGGAGGGATCAACATTTTTCAAAGTGTCGATAACGATCCTGAAATAATACTCTGTCGAATTAATATTCAGGGGATAAAGCTGCGTATGTTAGGTTATGTCAAAAATAGTTGGCTCGTACTTATGCTCGTTCATCTCCATTTCCATTTCTGACAACTTGTTCGCCATCACCCTCTGCTCGTTACGCAGAGTTTGAAAACCGGCGAATACTTCTTCATTGGATTTTCCTCCTCTGATCGAAGATTTTCCACCTTTCTTGTCACTCGCCATATTTGGAGATTCGTTCACGCGATTTTTTTATATTACTCAGCTTAGCTCCCTGAACACTTCAAACAATAATGGAGGATCATGATGTGGACGACCCCTCACGGTTCAAGCAACGACTTTTTCGAATACACGTGATATGCTTCACGACACCTCGGTATTTCAGATGTTTCTCTTACCATTTGAACTTGACATCAATTGTCCTGCGCATGCGCAATTCCTTGCGAAACATAGTATCGTGATAGTATCACACACGTTTATACTCCGTCATAAAGTTTTTAATAGCGCAGGCGCATTGAGATGAAGTTTAGTACCTTCAACACTGCCTAGATGGCGCTGGCTAACATATCAAATGGGATCGTTATTTCGGGCTTAGGCACTTAGGCCTGTAAGGATCCTCTACCCAGATTGATCTAGATCATCTAGATCACTATCCAGATAGCATACACTGTATAGATCAGTGACTGGAACACTATGTGAACGCGCATGGTCTACATGGGTTTACTATCTCTACTACCCAAATGTTATCCATATTATGAATAAAGAAAACCCCAGTAAAATCATTTTATCTAGACATATGCAAAATCACGTTTCGAAGATGTGAACTAATATTGAATAAGACAGAATACGTCTTATTAATTTCCACATCCCATCTTATACCACATATTATTATTAGATACTGAACATTGTAATTCAGGCAGTTCAGGAAAAATTAAATAGTCCCAAAATCAACACACACTTTTTTCTTATTTTAAACTCATTTTGAAATATCCACCAACAAGTTGTAGCACAAACTGTTTCAGCAGGATGCACAATAAATACGGTTTTTTTCACAACCCGCCGAATTTTCTTCACAGTTTCTAGCTGTAAATTATCTTGTAAATCCAAAAATCTTTTAAATTATTTTATATTAAGTGTATGGCTCCATCATCACTGCTTTTATCAGGGTTCACTTTAGTGTTTTCATTGTGAGCACTTGTACTGTTTTCAATAAGCTTTCGCATAAATATTATTCTCACTTTTAGTAATGTACTTAAGTACACGATGTGTCTCTTTCCTCATTTAAGTATGTGTTGCATACACCAACCCATAAACATGGCATTTGCTATTGTACCTGGTTCACTCTGCAAAGTCTGTGACCTTTTGTCCAGACTTGATGGAAGGAAAACACTTTGAAATCCATTGTCTATGTTGAAGTGACCAGCGTCAGTTATATTTCAAATTTAGTACGACTGAAACTTCATCCTTGTCAGCACCAAATATTGTATTTTTTAGCAGTGAACCTATTCTGTAGTAAAATATTCGTAGTTTTAATCAATATATTCTGTTCGACTGAAGAATTGTATCAAACTGTAAGAGTATTACCGAAACTCTTTTTTTTTCCGATCAACTTGTTATTGCAATGATCAGTCATAGATTTTAACAGTATTTATTTATCTATTTTTTCGTTAAACAAAAATACAAGACTGCGGAAGATATGGGTACGTCAAGCGATGCTAAACTTCCTCTTTTTGAAAACACTTATGACCGTATCGAGTCACCGCAGTACATTTCCTTTGCTGATAGCATCCCGGAGGCAAAGGATTCATTTTTTGGTAACCATGATTCTGCCTAGTTTTTTTTTTTTCAATGTAGCTATTAAACAAATAATAGTTAATATTTTATTTTTCCGTATAAACCATGAATTCTGCTATCGTGTGACATTAAATATTATATTATCATAATGATTCATTCGCTGACAAATTGGATCCTTTTATTAAAACGTAGATCGCAGAAATCAAGATCTTTCAGCGAAGCTGCTGGATAACAAACATTATCAGACACTGCCCAATGACGTTTCGAACGATTTTGTAAGGTGAGATGAAAAGTTTGATAAAAAATTAACGTGAAAATGTATTACAGCGATGTACTCATCTTCTTTAGACCGCTAGAAACCCTAGGGCTGAGAGACCCCACCAAAAAACAAGAGAACATCATCACAAGCACCCCGTTTCGCATTGAAGGTGTCGAGCCTCTACCATGGAGGGTGAACACCAAGCCTCAGGCTGTTCCAAGTGTAAGTCAAGATTATCCACCTAATCCAAAAATAGTAAAGTTCATTGTTTCTTCTACTGCACAGCTCGAAAACAAACCCAGTATGAAGTTCCAACCCTTTAGCTTTGAAGAGCGCAACAAGCAGATTCAGCAGCGCAAAATGGAACGTCTAAAGATGGTATATATTCTTGATGTTAAATTTAAGCAGTAGCTCTTGACGTTGGAAATTAACTAACATATGTATGTCTTGGGTATGCTCTCAGGTGCTGCAAGCAGAAAAGGATGCGCGGAAATTTCGAGCTAACCCAGTTCCAAAATTCTTGCAAAAAGTATCGATTAACAGCAATACAGCCACGAGGACCATGGATTCCACGTCGCAACATAAATGTGTCGCAGAAAAGTCGGATTCAGCACCTCCAAGGTTCAGAGCAAGATCACCGAAGGTATCGGTTCATGAAAATCGTAGTTATAAATAAGAATCACGACAGGAAAAATGGCTGTGGTGTACTGTTCGAATCGCATGTGTTAAGGTGCTGCGGAGGCCTCCTTTCATGCCGGTAGTGCCAAGGCAACCTTTGATGCTTCCGCCAACGCCTATGCTCAATTCCGAACAAAGAGCCAAAGAAAGAAAGATATTTGACAATTATTTGAAGAATAAAGAGCAGTTAGAAACAGAGCTAAGACAATTGGTAAGTTAGAAAATCATTTCACTGTTACATGGTAAGATTTCTCTGAAAAGTACCAAACACGTTCCAAATTAAAATTTCAAAGAGGTATTTTCATCGCTTTGTATTCTGTGATTTGAAGAGGGAAGCTGCGCGGAAGAGGCGGGAGGAAGAAGAGATCGTAAAAATGAGGAAGAAAATGGTACCAAAGGCTCAGCCGATTCGATGTTTCAAAAGTGTACAAATGGCTCAGGTAGCTAAGCGTCCTCTGACCGATCCGATCACTCCAACCATAATTAAGCGACAGCGACGCTAACTGTTTGCATAATATATAATAATAATAAATATTACGTCAATCTCGGGTCAACTCTTTACAGCAGTGAAATTAAGGTTTTGTTGTACGAATCACCGACCTTCTTTCTAACATTCTTTTTTGGCAACCCGTTAACCACGGATATCTTCAAGGATATCAGCGATAACTTGTGATACGGTTGTCATTTTTTAATAATAATGCACAACAAAGTAGGACATTTGAGGGTAACCAGTTTTATTGTCGTTCAACCTGTTTTCAATAAAGTCCTTCAATGTATTGACTGCTATTTAATTGCGAGTAGATGATTTTATAAACGGAATGACAAATACTGAATTTATACTAATAATACATATCATAATACTGTTCACCTTCGGTCTGAGTTCGCTTTTTTGTGTTCCGACTAGGTAATCAAGATGTAGGTAGTAGACATATTATCAAAAAGTTTCACATTAAATAATTCTTCCACTGATCTTTGCTTCGATTGCGGACTTTCATTATTACGTAAATTTCCAAAACTGATAAACATATACTTATCTAACAATAAAAACGTCTATGTATAAATGAATAATATAAACTAGCTGCATAAAAATAATTACGAAATAAAATAAACTCGATTCTATTTGAGCTGCTCAGAGAGTCGGTACCTATAATATCTAAGCAATGAAATATACCTGCCAAAATATCCTGTGTCATGATATTATTACTAATAATACTTTGAGGACCATTGGAGTAAAAATTAAGAAACAAAACGATCAACAGCGTGAAAAAATGAGGCGCCGATGCATCATGTCTAAACTAAAAAGTCTGATATGTATGAGATGCATATAATAGTTTGAATTAACATGGCTTTATCGTCATGATATTTTCTTAATACACGGTTGTAGAGCTTCTCAGAACACTGCTATATCACGAATAAAATTTGTCACGAGTTACAAGAAGAAGGTATACTGCTCTCTCGAAATATCTAAAATCAGGTAAAATTAAGCTAGGATCTGTAAGACGTCACTTTTTCAGAGGCCGTCGTTACCATCGTCACATGCAAATTATGTTATTTGAAGACTGATATAGAATACATTCACCAGTCCTTTGAAAATATATCATATTAAGGTATGAATACCTGCTTCAACATCACATGGCTTGTTGCACCGTTTAAGACGTTCAAATTAGGAACATAAGTGAACTGCTTCGCAACGTAGTTTTAACAGTATAGGCGACATTTTCGCAATAATTTGTCACCATAGTCTACAAAGTCTACGTAACGTCGCAGTGAAATAATATCAATATAGTATACATATATACATACGATCATGTAACAACACGTAGTAATAACTCAAGTTATATCATATATCTCTGTGTATATGTATGTATATACATAACATGTATATATATATATATTGGAAATTTTAACGTTAATCTGCTCCTACGTCTCACTTCATAAAAATTTGTTTCAGGCTGTTAATATGAAATTTTTATTAATATTATTTTAGTCATTCAGATGTTTTCTCTAGAAACGACTAGTTTTCAGCTAGATTCAAGTTCCCTGTAACATGAATTTCTATTTTTCACAATGATTGAACTTTCAACGTACGAATAAAATCTCAACTGAACCTGAAGTTAGTGTAACAACAATATTGTTTACATTAATATCCTCAGCCTTGAGATCACGGCCAACAAAGACTTTATACACTAATTATATTTATAAGTTAGGTACATCGTTGTTTTTTTCCTAACATCTTTACCATCACATACGTATACACAATTAGTATTACACGATACAATCACAAATTTTTTTGTCAGTTGTTTTTTGTCAACGATTCTTTTACGACATTGACTCATCATCAGTAAGCTTTACTACTTCAGTTAGACTCTTATTGACTTACCATTTGAACAGCGGATGATTGCAGAAAGACGTATATCCGATCCACTTAGTCGAGTTCGTTGTTCGGTTTTCTCTTGTTATTTCTACTTGACGAAGGACCTGATTGCGAAGGCTCGAGGTACAACAGAGTCGAGGATGGGGACGGCGGCAGCGATGGCGACGGCGGTCCTCTCCCAGCAAGGACTTCCAGCTCGCCGCAATGAAATTGGCAAACGGTGCTCGACGTGCTGAGTGTGGATTCCGACAGCATCCCTCTGCCTTTTCTGCGCTCCTTTTCTCGCTCGCGCTCTCGTTCCCTGTTTTGTTTCCTGGTTCGTCCCTTGGCTTTACGGTTCTCCGTAACACCCGTCGCAGTCTCTTCTACATCCTTACGAAATCTCGAACGAAACCACGACGTGGAAAATCTGGAAAAACATTTTTACTTCCAGAAGACGAAATTTGATGGTACTTGCCACCTTTTAAGAATTCGCGGTCCAGATTCACGTACCTCGGATACTGGTACTGAGCAAAGCCTTGCGATGGTCCCACAACAGCCAGAATTGGGCAGAGAAATAGGGTAGCGTAAATCCAGCTCACACCCATTACCACAACTAGAAAAACTCCGATTTGTATGTAAGCCAAGACTTGCGACGGAAGCATAAGCGCGCCAGCAGCTCCGCTGGTTACAGCTGCCATGAGTGTCGGTCCTCCCATTTGCTCGAGTGCTGTTTTTACCCGATCAACTCTATCCTCGGAGGTGGAAGCTCTGTAGCTGACACTATAGTGCAGACTGAAGTCAACCGCAAGACCTGCGAGGGCAGAATTCAGGATAAAATGGGGGGGGGGGGGGGGGGGAAGGACGCTGTTTCTAAGAACGCGAAGAAACGATTTAAATTTAGCTTACCAATTGCTGTGGATACCGCAACACTTTCGAGAACATTCATCCTCCATCCAGCCAGAATCAGATACGCGACTGTGACAACTATCGCCGCTCCAATTGCAATGATTGCGTACAAACTGACTAGAATATTGAGTGTGACTAGAGCTAACACCACCAATGCTAAGACCATCGATACTCCCATAGCCCACAGCGTACCCTCGTAAAGAGTTCGTTGAAGTTCGTAAAATTCTAATCTACTGATGAACCAACCACCTCGCATCCCGGATGGTGCGTTTAGCAGTTGCTCCTTCATCCAGCCTTCAACCTGTGAATAAATCGTGATGTCAGAATACGAGCGATCGATACTTGTCGTCGAATAATTCAGCATTTTCTTCTTCTTTTTACTTCTAGTTTGATTAAGTCTTACCTGACGGTAAAACTGATCCATTTCTGTGAATGAGAGACTGTACGTGAAATTGCTGTCGTATTCAATGATTAGGGCTTTGATTTTGGGTTGAGGCCGTTTGGTGTTATTCAAAGTAAGGTGAACGTCTTCTTTGAGGAACTTTAGTCCTGCCGAAGTGGAAGATTCCCCTCCCCAAAGGTCAGAAGGTGTGCGATATAGATCGGCGTTCGCTTCAGCTGCGCAATGTTCCAAGACAGATGGAGAGTAGGGAAAAGTACTGTTTTCGCAGCACGGGGAACGATCTATTTGCGGATCTATGGGATCCACGCAACGCCGCTGCATAAAAGCCTTTAGCGATTCAATGAAGCAGTTTGGGAGTAAGGGACCCAAAGTACTTCTATAAAACGGTTGCATTCTTAGACTACGACAGAATTGCAGCAGCCAGAGCTGCGACTTCCGACTCGATACGTCGAAGGTCTCATCCCATTCCAACGTTCCTCTCGCTCCTGGATCCAAGTGGTTCCCGTTGTCCACGGGTTTTACTCCCCAAACAAATCTCAAAGGTAAAACTTCACCCCCATCTCCCTGAGGATTGCATTACTGATAGTTAGATAGAACTTGCTGTTAGTTTTTAAACAAACTGAAATAACGTCACGATATTTACTTACCAGTTCTAGCTTTTCGAACCAGAATCGTTGCGAGAAAACCAAATCATACTTTTCGAAGAGGTGAGAACTATCGAACAGTTGGAAATCAGGGGAATCTGGCAGCTGAAGGCCTGGATATCGAAAGACAACTAGACTGGCAGCAACAGCTGTGGATCCAAGGATCACTAGCCAGAACCATCTCAACTCGATTGCGATTCTGGAAAGTACTTTGCCAAAATCAGTGGCTACTTTACCAAGGAAGAGCCTGAGGGGGCGGTAGATTTTCCTCACAATAAAATTGGCTGGCGATAATAAGGTGAGGTGACAGTGTTCGGAGACAACAACGCTCGCCGGTAACCAGGTCACCATCAAAAAGAAATTGGCTATCACAGTCATTCCGGAAAATAAACTGAAACAATTTATGGCCGTGACGTTGCTGACTATAGAGGCAAAGAAAGCAACTGCTGTAGTCAGTGAGGTGACCAGCATAGATGGAACAGCATGTTTCATCGTTTCTTGGACCAGACTGACCAGTCCACCGCCCGTCAGTTTCTTCTGCTTCCCGCATTCCCATACTTTGCAATAAATGAAGGCATCGTCGGCCCCAATTCCTGAAAACACAGTCTGTATTTATAACGAAGGGCTCAAGTACTAAAGAATCCTTTGTAAGGTATAATATTGCCTGGCGTTTACAGTAAAATTCTTACCAACAGCAACGACGATAGCCAGCAAATTCATGAAAGGGAAGAAATTTATCCGCAGAACGAGAGTGTAAAAGGCGTACGATATGCCAAGACTGAAGAGAACGGCAAGTATGGTTGTTACCGTCAGTATAATTGAGCTGGTATATGCCCATATGCAAACTGTGACAAATGCAAAGCCTGCAAGGAGCAGACAAGAATCTGAAACCAAAAGACGATCAAAGAGCGTGCTCTTCAGTCCCAGTTGCATTCCCTGTACTTTGAATTTTCCGTAAGTTAACTCGTCCTGGTTTAGTCCTCGATAAAAGTCAAGAGTAGCAGAACTGGCAGCCATTGGTAAGAAAAGCATGGCGGAGTTCAGAGTTGTGTTTAGTTTCGGTGACGTGGTTCCATTCTGAAAAAAGTAATAGACGAAATGGAAGATACCAAAAGCCGTGAACTTCTAACGAAAAGTAAATGTGCAGACACTTACGTAAGCGGGTATAAACTCGGTATCGAGAAGATAATAGAGAAGGTGATACGGAGCATTGTGCAAATAGCAATCAGGGGTCACGCGCCTTTGGCAATTGGAGTCATCAGCGCAGTCTGGAGTAAGCTGAAGGTTGTGATAAAAATGAGCACACCGATTGAGCAAGAGTTTGACTCTGTTCAAATCGCTCTCCGTAACACCCAGGCAAGAGGTTCTGTTCGATAGTAAAGCCACATAGTTAGCCGGTGACCAGCTTCGGCAGCATTTTTTTTCTGTATCATCGTGCTGTTTTTGGAGTTGGGTTTGGCACAAAGATGGAAATTCGTTGTTGGCGCGTAGCGCAGCGTCGATGTGGCACTGAGCCAGTATTCCTTCCAAAGACCATAAGTTCTCGGTACCAGAAACAGATCTGAGGACAATACGAGCATAGGCGGCAGTCGGGGGATTACAAAAGAAGCCGTCGCTTTCAAGGTGGACATGACTCTTTATGGTCTCTAAATTGTCGGAATGGAAATTCTGTTTCTTTTCCAACTCCTTTAGCACCATCCATTTGTCTTTTTTCACATCTTCCTCCTCTCTATCCATATTTTTTTTATTCTTTCCATATTTTTTACCCTTGTTTTTACCCTTTTTACGAGTCTTTTTATCCACAGTTATCTGAGTTGTCGCGTTGTGAGTCGTTAAACTTGTTTCATTCTATTGACAAAACGGTACATTGTTAGATGTTCAAGTGCATCAATTATAACAATGATAGGATAGTAATGACTCACTAGGCTCATAGATTGAAAAATATGATGATAATATTCCAGAGGATTTGCGATAAGATTTCCTCGAGGCCTGATTGCTTCTATTAAATTTTGCCATGTTGTTAATCTCGATGCCAAGACTGTTCCTCGAGCTTCGAAACCCTGTAAAGTTTATTATTATATTAATAAATTAGTATTTACTGGATTCATTGGAATGTACCATAATTCCTATGATTTATACTTGATGAAAATTGCACTGCTAATCAGGTAATTTCCCGCGCGACTAATGTTTAGAAAAAGTCCGTCTATTTGACTATTCAATTAAAACGAAAAAATTAAAAATTGGAGATTCAAATTCGTGATCATTGTGAATTGGCATAAAACGAATGATGAAGTATAAAATCCGGCTAGTCACATGCCATAAAATAAAAAGGGGTTGAAAGTAAAAGGTAAAATCTTCATTCACCAATCTACAATATAAGCAATCTAGTAAATGTATTATTCATGGCTCAAGAAAAAGTGTATTTAAATTGTTAATCATGGGATTCCCCTTCTGCGTGTGAAAGCTTAGCCATTCATATAAACAGACAATGATTGTCTAAATAATCGTAAATGGTTATGAGATTGATTTTTCATCGACAAGAGAACTTGATATACTTACTAATTGTGGGTCGGAAAAGTCCGGGAATTTTTTAGTAGTTAACGGGACTATCAAACAAGTTGAAGAGAAGACGAAAACAGCGGCAAGAATAGCGTAGGGATGATAAGCCACGACACGGGAAAACCACCATATTTCCATGATTGTACGTAAGAATATTTACTTTTGAGGTACGCGTCAAGTTTAATATTATTGTTATTTAGTTTTCTACGCACTATTTGATAAAGGACTAATTGAAAATTGAGCAAATATCGTGTATATATAGGTACAATACCGATAGCACGGCGTTGAGAATAAGACAATGGAAATTTTACTTCAGTCTGTAATATAGAGTTTAAATTTGATTTTCTAATTTCAATTATCGCGATTCTTGCGTTCTAGGAGAAAACAAGACCAACGCAATTTTAATTACAATTAACATCTGGGTTCAGGACATTAGTTAAAACACCGTTCGCGATATACACTGAGAATTTCCAATAATCGCGTCGTCCTTTCCAGAGAGGCAGAGATTTGGTAATTTTTATTATCATACCGGCGCGGTTATTTTTTTTAACGTTAAGACGCCTAAGTTTACATTTGTATTTGAAAATTGAAATATTAACTATACATAAGTGTGGGATGAGTGTTTTGTTTATACTGGAAAAGACCAATAAATTCGAGGTTAAAGCGTCATTTCTACTATTAAGCTACTGTTGAGACTAACGGATACGGACGCATGCGCGTTTTTCTCTCTGTTATCCCATCCGTGGAGTTGCTGGTCGCTGGGAGAATTGGGAAAACCTGACACGCGCACTGATATCCTACGATGTGCAGAAAACTAGGCGACGAAATTGCAAAAATGAAGTTCGTAAAGTTAGTAAAGCACTTGAGATGACGATAGACAAGTTTCATCATTTTTGCGCAGCTTGATTATGACAAATGACTTCAAGTTTCGTTTGCGCGTTTTCGCATTTCGGCGTAAACGAAAATAAAATCGGGATTATGATATTTGATTATCCGCTCTTTGAATAAATTTTTGCAGCAGTGATCTTTAAACTCGAAGTTTTTTGTTTCACTTCCATATTAATTTTATAAGGACTTCACAGGAAACCGAATAATTTTTTTATTTCTGCGCAACACTACATTACATTTTGTAATTCAACGCAAGAAAAATTATGCAGTTTGTTCTTTCGGTTCATTCGCTGCTCGGCTGCAACGTTACGCAGGAGCGTGACAATAATACATCAGAAATAAATTTGAAACTAAAAATATCAGTGGCCAAAATGATTGTATAACAACAAGCACGACGCTGTGATTGGCTTTAGCTTGATACTTTAAACGAAAATTATCTGTAATCCTTGTATCATCAAGTTAATTTGGTCATCCTGTGGGCTGCAGTACCTACAAATCGAATAGATTATACCATTTAGAATTGGTGTGTCATACCCACAACCTAATACGATGTATTATGTCACTATAGCATCGTTATTTGTCATCGGAAAAAAACGCTTTTTTCCTTTTGGTATTTGCATTTAATGACTTCATATTACCGTGAATTCTAAAATACTCGCGTGAATTTCAATATGTTGGCAAGACTGCGAAAACGCAGGTAATGGCGGTTAATAAACAATAGCCATGGGGACAGTGGTGATGAAGAAGGGCAATCTAACGGGGAAGTCCCAACGGGAAGGCCATGGCTGTGAGCCGACTGGTGACGCTAGTGGCGTTAGAAACAAAATGTTAGAACAATGATCTGTGTTCTCTATAGTTTGCGGCTGTGCGTCATAAATGGAGAAATGCTACTGTCGACCCATCTTGATATTGTTAATAGTAAATAGAAATAATAACACTGTAGTGTGGAGATTAATTGATTGTGTGTTTCCTTATGGATTTTGATAAATATTTTTAAAATTGGATATTTGTGCACTGGGTTAACGATTAGGGATAAATAACGCTAGTTGAATCAGTGTCAACTGCAGTATGTCAAACCACAATCCTGCTCGCAGAGCTTATGATCCGGACGCCATTTTTTAGTTGGCGCCTATTACCACCAACCACCGATCGCCTGTCTTTTAACTATAATAGTTCGACTAGCAGGGGGTGTGTAACGCATTAAATATAAGGAAAAAAATAATAAAGGAAGAAGAAAGATCGTGTGCGCGCAGCGCGGGGCGGTGATAAGAACCAATTTGCTTTCGAAACGTAGCAAAAGCCTATAGAGTGTGGGGGAAAAACCAGAGCTAAACAAAACACTCTCTATATAGAGGAGGATAACCGTTGATATAGCGACAGCCTGGAACACAAAGGTAATATATGTGCATACTTGACTACTGACATTTGGTCATACTTCGATGGAAACGTAACATTAAGCCATTATTCTCGGAGCTCTAGTTTCAAACGAGAAAAGTAAATATTTTTACCCTCAAGGCAGGATCGCGATAACATCAATCCATTTGTAATTTGCGTCTAAATTGTTTGTCTTGGAACATCCTAACGGTTGTTTTTCTTCTCCCGCAAATCCGCGCAGGTTATCATTTTCGATATTTACTTATGGTAAATACGTCGCTAGATATGACCAGGCAAATACAGCAGAGCTTATGAACATTGCAATCAATTTTTGATCATGCATATCAAGCTTCATCAAAACACGCTTCCTACTTTCTCAACATGGCCCGAATGGTTAAAATTTTTCATACGTTCGCCAAATCTTTGAAATTATTTCCACCATGTGAAACGTCCTGTACGTCTCTACTTTTGCCAAACATTTTTTTGTACTGTATTTATTATCCTTATAGGCAATAAATAAATAAATAAAATAATCGTCAACCAATTTTCTTTTTACTCCAAACCTGAAACACCTCTGAATTACACACACTTTTTACACGTCGAACACAGCGTCGATGTTACATAAGAATTGGCAACTTGCAGTGCTAAGTTCTCTGCCATAAACGCGACCAATACCTCGGCAGAGCCAATGTTCTAACTACTAGAATGGTAGCAAGAGGAAGATGAGGTTTACGACGGGGCAAGAGCCAGGGGACCGGGCAGAACTCGGGCACAACCAACTCCCCGACAACTTGGACGAGAGTATGATGGCTGCCGCTGAATGCAAGGAGCCAACTGATGCCGGCTGCATTGAGGAGGGTTCTATGATTTCAAATCTTCCACTCCTTTTTGCGGATGGGTATCTAACTTCCCTGGAAAAAATCACCCTGGTAATTAGGACGTTGAACTTAATTAGGAGGATCTGCACAGAGGAATTATTAATTATATTGCTCAACTTGTATTTATGTTGAGAAATTCAGACTTTTCGATTACCAATTTCCGATAATGAATGAATGGTTTCGCAGCCTCAACTGGAACGTTTCATAACATTTATGGTGCAATGCTCGTTCGGGCACGATACCGCAAAGGTGATTGGCGAACCGCAATGGTGGCCTAAGGAGATCAAATTCACAAATCCCTTTGTACGGCCTCGGAAGATAAACGAGGTAATTATTTGCAGCGAAGTAGTTGGCAGCCAGGTACTTAATTTCTTGTAGCATGAAATCTGATCTTTCTTCTGCTTCTCTTTGTTGCAGAGCTGGATGGGGAACCTGAAGAAGCTGGTATTTCGTTGCTATACATATCACCGCAGCGAATATTTGCTCAGGTTTTGTTCCCACCTCGCTCAACACCCGAGAGATAAGCTGGAATATGTGGATAATTGGGACTCAACTACGAGCCTTTTCCACAAAAGCACTGGAAAGCTTCTCGTCACATTCCGGAATGAAAATATGGTGCGCTCAATTTACTTGATCGTAGATATTTTAAAAATTATTCCCTTATATTTCTGTGAAATACTTACACTTTACTGTCTATGAATGATCATAAACATTTGGCATGTTTTCAATGTTGTTTTCAATGTTGTTTTCAGAATTACGATAAGAAAATTGAAAGCCCGCGAAGATTGCTGCTTCCAAGGAATAGCGGAGTTTCTGGACCAGCCAGCAAAACGAAACAGCAGCTACAGACTGTGGTTCAGCCAGTTCTGTGCGATGACATATATCTCTGCGATAACTGTGACGCTGAGTTCGATGGGTTCAAGAAAATGAAGGTACACCATAATCTTTTATCTGTTCTCTTACCTACTGTCAAATTACAGAACTAAAACCATGAAAATTAATTCCTCTTAGTAAATTAGTCGGAATTTCGTTACTAAACGGTTTCGAATGTTTTAGGAACATGAAAAATTGTGCTGCGATCAGGAACAGAGCAGCGGCAATTCACGGCCTGTTACGCCGGAGATATCGGCAGGACCACAAATGGTGCAAAACCAGTTTCTGGAGTATTTCGCGTTATCGTCAAACGACTCGAAACGTTTACCGAAAAAATCCTGCACGGAATCGACCACAAAAACGGAGGCGGTTCGAAGCTCTAGACGGATAAGGGGATCGGTAAACCTGGCACGATGCCCGACGATTCCGTTCTCCTCCCCTGCCGGTATAGCGATGGCTAAAAAATCTCGTACCATGACAGAAGTAACGCAACAAGAAAGACTTGAAAGGATAGAGCGATACTTGATCGCTCCACCGCTTAGCAACGGTTCTCGACCGAGATGGTTAGACAGAATAACGGACACTAGCCGATGGATCGTATCGCATAAAGCGAATCGTGACAAGCCTCCTCAAGACGACTACGTACACGAGTACAAGTTCAATTCTTTGAGGGGCAAGCCCAGTACGTATTGATCGACGACTAGCCTTATAATTTAAAAGGGGGCACAGACGTTTCGAATAAGAAAAATAACGGCATGTACGTTTGTGCCCCTTTCTGTGTACAAACAAACGCCCCAGACTTTAGTGTACAGTACAAAGGAAATTTTATCACGCATCATTGACAAATGACCACCCTTTTTATATTTCAGTATTAAGCATTCGATCGCAGATACTCTGCGTCGCATGTCGCAAGGCTATCGTACCCATAACTTTACTAACGCCTCGACAGATCGACGAGTTGAAAAATAACCTTGACAAATACCAGCTCCCAAAACAGCGCGTTCGACAAATACGGGGCGGTGGACCACGTCCCGCACCCAAATCGAAACGGCGTCGTTCCTTCTCTTCCTCCCTGCCCGCCAAGCGTAAACATGCGGGTGATGAAAACGACTTCATCGTCATCGACGACGATGAGTTAGCAACAGTGACGCCCATTACACGGGTGCTAGAAACTCAGGATTCAACCGAGCCCGCGAGATCACCGGAAGCTAAGAAGCTCAGGAGCAGTTTCCAGCATGAGAAGGAGAGCCTTGAAACGAATTTGAGTCGTTTATCGACAATTCGAAACCCTGAGCTCAGAAGGGAGCGAGAAAAATCATCGACCGTAGAGAAAATGGTAGCAGTTATCGACCTCTGCTCCTCGGACGAAGAGGATAATTCGAACGGAGTTGGTAATACGTGCGATGAAAACAGAGATCCAATGCAGTCGGAGAATCGAAATGTTACACCGACCTTTCTTACAAACTTTATACCTAGGCAACTTCGCATTGGTCCATGCGTTTACACGACTGATTCAACAAGCGATTGGCTGAAGAGGATATCCGAGCCTTGTTCCGGCCTTTTAGAATAACTACAACGATCGTAAGGAAGACAAGACGCCTTTCGACTAAGTAAATAGCTTAAGGAGACATAAGAAGCTGATTATATGTCCGTTTATGGTTTTGAAGCGCGACGAAAATCGAGATATTGTGTCAGCTCTGTTCGTAAGGAGTGAAAAAAAATTGCAATTTTTTCGACGCTTTTTCGAGTCACAGAGATTTTAGAATTTACCGCCCGACGATAGTCTGATAAGTGTTATAAAAATATTTAAATTTTGTTTTGAAATATGCGAAGCGATACTTTTACGTTTATATTTTTAGATAAATGTTACTAATTACAACGTAGACCGATAATGTGGAGAAAAGCCGATTCGATCGAAATGAATTTTATAAAATTTAAAATATATTTTGCCCCTAGATGTATTTATTTTAATTATTGTTAATTTGGTTTTTTTTTTGTTTTTTTATACGCGAAAGATATATTTTCTTGTCATTGCGATGAGACAGCCGATTTCTCTTACATTATCTATGGTCTTAGTTGGACCTGAACATAGTAGCTAATTTTAATACAACAGAAATCGAAAAAGGCGGCTTAAGATGCGTATCTTGGATTCTGATTCGCCGAATCACAGAGACTTTAGGGATTATTATTATTGTCATATTTACCTGACAAAAAATCGGCCAATTTGAGACGCAATTTTTATCGTTGAATCGAAGTTTAAATCATACATGTCAGCTAGTCCTTGAGAAGGAGACGTAATGTTCACCTGTCCAGAGAAATACGGTTTATAGATAAAATAGAGTCTTTAGTTTTTTGAAACGCAATTTTTGAAATTCCGTTCGACCGGTAAATTGAGAAAGACAAACGTACGGGAACGAAAAAACGGTACTACAATTCGAATGTGCCGCTTTAGGAGTAAACACATTATACCGTCCACCAGTGACGTAATAACAGTAACTGAGTGACTTTGATTTCTCAATTTTTCGGGTCTATCACGGGAAGACCTGACAATTCCTTATTCAGCTTGTCTTTTGATTCTCCAATTAGCTTGTCAATTATGGGTATCAATTTTTCCAACAGATTCGTCGAGAGGCTCGTTCCTTATAATGTAATCTTTTCCGTAAATGTGTTAGGTTAAAGTATATATTATACACACATATACGTATGTTTTATTTGAAATTACCATTGATTAGTTGAAATTGCTGCGTCAGCCACGATTTCAATGCCGGTATCATTTAGTTGGGCGTATTTTTGTAAAGTTAAAATTTCATTCTGTTATTCGAAAACACAGTTTTGATCGTTAAACCGGTCGATAACGTTTCTTTTAGGGTGCTGAAATTATACTATTTTTGTTTCCTCACTAAAACCCAAAAATTTTTTCGCGATAGTAAATTTTATTGAATTGTTGAACATGATTAAATTAATCGTTGAATTGATCAATTATTTTTATCATACCGTATCACAAAAAGATTAAATCAGATAACATTAAAAGGGCAAATTAGTTAGACAGTCTGCTGTACGTACAGAAACTTTCTTCTTACGTATTGTTTTCATTACGCGTTACTATTACTACATTTGTTATATTAAGTTAGAAAACTAATATTTTTCAATAAAAATTTATCAATGTATTCCTGCGCACTACTCATCTTTACAATTATATCATATTTATCGTCATCATTATTATTGTTATTATTATTATTATTATTCGAATTATTACGTTTTTGCCCGTATTAAAAAATCAAATACATTCACTTTGGCAATATTTTTGCAATCCGCAAAGAAGAAAGATGAAAAGTTCACTCTCATTATTGAATTGATTCGATTATTTTTTAAGTCGACAAAAGACGGGACGTTAGTTCGTTGTTTTTTCCAACTCGTTTCATCGGAATTGACTTGTTCGCGTATCCATTTTAACGATATTTATTCACTTATTACTATGTATCTACGATGTACAATATATGTATACATAATATGAAAATACGCTTATTCTGTCAGCTCTAGCTATGATTTTTTAGGAAAATCAAGCAAAAATTAAATCGAATGATTGAACTATCTTTTTTGGGTGAAATATTTATTGTTTGTTGCACGATTCTAAAAGTTCGTTATTGAAATGGACAGGTGGAGCGCAGAGAGATTTGCACACGGTACGAATGCACGATAGATATTGTTATTATAATAAGGTAGATTTGTATAACTTACTACGACTACGATATCTACATATACGGCTGTTTATATCGAATTATCATGACGGTTATTATTATTATGATTACTACTATTGCTATAATTGTTACTGTTATTAATATTTTTCTTTTTTTTATTAATATTCATACAACGACTTGCGACCGATAACTATCGTTTAGATGATTATGCGTACATTTATATAGTGATAATGTATAGTAGTATTACAGATATGTTAGCACATAATTATATATTTTCTCATTGTAATATATACCGCAGACATTTTATTTAGATTGTATTTCAATATCTAATCATAAACTATACACGCATGTGATCCCCCCCCCCCCCCCCCCCCGTATACAAATGTGTATTTATATTGAATTATCAACGTTATGCGCTTATTTGAAAACTGTCATTATCATACACCCGATTTACATCACGCGATATCATTGTAATGAATTTATTAAAGAGATATATCTATCATAAAATTTATTTCATTTTGATTTCTACTTGTTTCATTTTTTTTTTTTTTTTTCATTTACATGGCGCGCAATGGACCAGAGACGGATGGAATGGATCATTTGTTCGGCCCTTATATTACGAAGACGCCATCTGGTGGCAGTAAATAATACTACAGAGCATATTTACTGTGTCGTATTTAGTTATAAAAGCGATTTTAAGTCGCACTATTCATCTTACAGGAATCTAATGTCACTTAACGGAGGTCCTGCAGCTTGCACAGTATTTTTTAAGCCTTTGTATTCGCTAATTATTTACCTAAAACGGTCAGGTGACACCAAATCTTGACGCCATATTGCCTTAACCACGCCCACGTGGTGCTTGCGGTATTTGCCTCTGATCGTGAGAGAAGTATTAATGATAAGTTAGAAAGAATCAGATCAGAATTTGTTGAAATAGTGTGAGAAATGACATTAATTCATGCGTCCCTCCAATCTTTCGAGACAAATTCGTTGACTCCACATTCAAAGAAACTACGTATTACTTTGATACTACTAGAAATCTTTTGTCCGCATTTCAGGTTACGGTTCCACTCCGCCCTTCATTGGAGTCGCCTTATCACCTTTGGCGTGAGCCATTGTGTTTCAGGGTTTGGTTGGGAGGAGGTGGGGGGGTGGGGTGGGGGGGGGGGGGGGGGTAAATCAGACGGGTAAGTAGTTTACCGGCAGCGGGTGACTTCATTTTACCAAGAACTACCCCGCCGAACTAGGTCGCAGCCGATCGTGAGTCATAGATCAGCCCTGCTCTCGCCATGTTTCGCAATATTTGCTAATGCTGATCGTATAGCTCGAGGAACTTTGGAACGTGTTCAGCTGACCAATACCTGTTGGAGAGTAAAAAAGGAAATAAATAAATAAAAAATGACTCGAGGAACGGAAAGAAAGTATGAATTTGAGGCAAATTTTTAATATACTTTAAACAGTCACATTCTATATCCATTATATGTGACAATTTTAATCCTTTTAGAATTGAATTAAAACAGATGGTGGAGTTTTTTTTTTAAACGTACACCGACTCTGTATTAATTATTGAATTTGTATTAACAGGTGCCGAGATTAAAATTTTTTTTCTCTAAACAAAAAATTAACTTTAATTATCCTGTAAGATTAGAAACGAGAATGAAAATTACGCGTATCTTTTTTCTACACTTTAGCTTCACTTCTTCGACTAAAAATCATACTCAAATAATGAAGTGTCAGTCTTCGATATACTTTTCTCAGATAGGTATTGGAACTATTGGCCAACGCCACCTCTTGAAAAAAATTTGTCGATTAAAACTTTTGTTATGAATTTTTGAAATGTATGTCCACTAGAATGACAATTATTCTCATAGGGTTAAACCCCAAGTTTTGTCACGCCAATAGAATCGTATTTATAATTGTAATCATACGTGGTCAGAGGAGAATGAATCAATCACGTTACTTCAAATATAATTATACCAGATTCCAGATTGCCTCAGCGCGGATGATGGCTACTGCGATTCGGTCATTCCTCAATTTCACGTTACATTTCATATTAACAGAATTCTCTGTGTCATCGAATTAAACGTCAGAATTAGTACGACGTCATCTCTTACAGCTACACAGAAGGAATGACAGCAACTGTTGGTAAGACTTTAGATCCTTATTTAGCATCTGCAGAGAGTTTGGAACTTCGTCCTTTCCATCGCATCAGCAATTCAAAGGCTTTCTCATGTATGCCACTAAGATTATACTCTAATAGATGCATTTTTTCTCAAATTTCATCGAGTTGGTTGTAGAATTTCACAATTTTCCTTACTCGAAGCTGCAAACAATATTTGTAGAACTCTGGGAGGAACCGCATGTAAGTCAAGAGTATATAACGTGGTAAGGTCGACATGGTATATATACATATATTGTACCGAGTGACGTAATCCCCGGAAATCGGTTCGAACTGTGAATTGTCCAACACCGTGAACAGATTTCTGGGAACTAAATACACGAATGTCCGTGATCTAATGTTACGCCTCGTGAATCAAATAGTTCGATCATTAAGTCACGGGAGTTAATTCGCAACGCCATTCATCTTCGCGCGGCGCTGTAAAATGATCAGGCTAAAGTTTGTAACGTGAGTGTGATGATGCGTCTTTGGCAAAAGATTGCTTGAAATTTAGTAAACTGTTAATAATAATTGATAAAAATTTTTCAACGTTACAACTAACTTCAGCCTCGTGAAAAATAACGTTCTGCAACTAATCTCTTTGCTGGTACAGTAATGTTACGTCGGATTGACAAGTTCAGTGTACAGTAGTTGCAGCTGCAACCATTACCGTCTCTTTTACTGTTTCCGTAATTATAGCACGTCTGTAAGATGAAAAATTCAATTACTATGTAAACATGACCGTTATGTGATTTTTGACCTAGGCTGCAGTGGATGCCGAGAGGCACATGATTCGCGGTAACAGGACACAGTAGAAGGATGACAACCATTATATCCATCACGGACGAAGGAACATGCAGATTCCCAGTACGTCACCACCACGATTATCAACGACACACATTAATAACTAAGGGATTCCCAGCTAATTGGAGATCCGTGTCGCGTGCCACTCTGCGCGAGGTTTATTTCCACTGTTCGTGGATCCTGGAAGGTTGATGAGAGGATGGTGACCATTTCATGAAGAAATAATAAATAGAGAATAGAAGTGTCGTCTAAGCTCAGTCAACACTAGGGTCTATAAAAACTTGAGATCACGTTTAAAAATAGGGAACTTGATGTGTACATGTAGCCGAGCGTAGGTATGATGTTGAACAATTTTTTTTTTACCCTTAAAGCCAGGACTGGACATCCCACGCGAATGACTATAAGTACTGCGGTGTATACATCAGGGATTGTTAAATAAAAGATGTAGGTAATCTGTTTCTGTCTGTTTCTCACCAGAGAGAATAAAAAGTGGGATGAAAAAAAGGAATGTATTTGCGCGAATGAAATCTTCGAGGCACAGTTATAATGAGCTTAGGTCTCAACTAATCAATTTTTTGACGTCCGCTGCACGTAACGGCTGTAATTTGGTTAATTATGCTAATTAGTTGAGAAAGCGGCTGATGTGAGAACATAATGCGCCACGTTTTGACGTATATGGGAAGAAATGACAAAAGGATCATCAAAATGATACTATTTTTGGTAGGTGCAAAAAAGTACGTTAAATATATTGACAATCCTCAGCCGGTTACAGATATTACTCACTTTTTGTGTTTTCTTCTCTTTCACTCACCTTTGACAACGGCGTATTTGTGAGAGTTTCGGCAGTTAGTTAAAGCTCGTGGAAGCGTGTTAAGGGCATCGCTTGAAAGAAATCCTCAAGCTATAATTATACACGCATGCAATGGGCAATTAAGAGGCGGCAGGATGTTTTTAGGCACAATTATTAAACACGTACATACTCATACAGGTATACCGTTACACACATGTTTAACCGTGTCCAATTTTCTTAAAAATAGTAGATATGTTCTATTTTCAGGATAACAACGTGACTACGTCGATGATCGTGAGTCATTTACTGATCTATTCGAAGTCTGGAAAATAGTGGTGGTAAAAAAAATACTTGCTTTATAGCTATTGGAAAATAGACGAGACGGTTATATTCGAAGGAATCTGTGAAGTTGGCGAAAGATTATAATCGCCGAGCAATGCTTTGAAGTATTTGTCACTTTTTATTTATTTTGTCTCTACTCACGTTATACACACCACACATCACTCTAAATCGATTGCAGGTATGTGTTTCATTTATATCTCTTTGTCAGCAGGACGGCTTTGCAGAATAGATATACTATATTTGAAACGTTAGAAGGTACGTGATGTCACGCTCGTCTACATGCAGTAAACCTAATTTATTCTTCCATGACGTAGCTCGAAGGTCCCTGAATTTCTTTTTCCTCACTCTGTCTATTTTTTCTTTTTCTTTTGCTTTTGTTATCCTTTCTTTCCTGTACGGCCATGGCTGATCAATTCGCAGGATTTTATAAGCTGACGGTCCCGAAAGCGATATAAGATTTTATTATGTAAATACATACGAAATTTATATAGGTCGATGTTATAATAAACGGCATACCGTATTCGATACATATAATTACCGCTGACTGTGTGTAACGTATTACGATTTCAATTTTGGAGCGGTTTCTTTTAAGGACCACTAAACTTATTGAGGGGCAATCAACTATCGCGCGAGATTAATCTTAAGCCTCAACGAATTGCTTCTCGAGTATTTTTATACCTGTACGCGCATCGCGTTTCTGATATTATAAAGCTAGTCTGATTTAAATTATCCATATCCGATTTAAATAACAACGAAAAATATAATTACGTGAATGCAATACAGATACGCATACTTGAATGAATGTTTGCGCTGACCAAGAATATACCCATATATTATAAGTATTATACGGGGTAAGTATCTACGGACAGAATGTTCTGTCGTCTGCTATGGCTTAATGCGCATGCCCAGCGACCCGAGAGCAGTTGATTGCCAGGGTGACCAATCGTCACGAACGTAACCTCAAAAATTTTGACTGTTGTCACTGGCAGTTGTGGTCAACACCAACAACTGTTGAAATTTTTAAGGTTACATAGATCGCAACGATACATCTTAATGTGTAACTGTTGGTCGCCCTGACAAAAAACTGCTCTCGAATTTTAGCGCATGGGCATCAAATATAGTTGGCGACGGACCATTCTGTCGATATACAATGTACATGTATGGGCCAGTGTACAAAATTTTATCAATCGCAATTTTAGTTGCTTTGCAGCTGGCGAGTGATGCAGAACGGAGCTATTGCAACGATCAGTTCGTACTGACGACTGGTTTTATTTCGCTGCAGATCTTAATTACTAGCTTTGACGAAACGTAAATCAGTAAATAGGATTGAAAATTGTCGTAGCGACCTGTTTCCAAAGATCTCTTGTGACGCGGCCGTACAGCACAATGATTTTTTTGGAAAAATTTGATTACCCACGTATAGAAATTTCGCATGGAATTTTTTTGGTTTGACGTCTGCTGGATGGCTGCGGACAACAAATCGGACACTCCTTGTACAGCAACCCGCTATCGTCTGGAATCACTGTATAAGCATCCGTCACACGTTATTTTAGCGTTTAAAATACCTACGTACAACCGGAATAGTGATCTGATGTAACGATGAGCGGGATATGTTAGGGTTTTGTCGATTGAAAATAGATGACTAATACCACACGAACGAATTCGAAAGTTTATTCAAGCAAATTTTTGCGGTGAGTCGACCGCGTGTCCGCGAATCAGATCCGATTCCTCCGAGCGTTCAATAGATTCCTCCTGAACCATAACAAGCCGGAAATAGACCAACGGCATTCCCGAATGGCATATGCCTTACTAAAAATACACCATTCAGGACTATTTATAGGCTACATTCATGTCCAGTTGCTGCCGGTTTATAGGCCAGCGCGTTTCAAGTCGCGTATATACCTATACCTACGTGGAAGATCATAACCCTACTGGTTGACTCGAATCCCGCAGAAGCCAACAGAAACGGCAGCAGCTCGCATCTCATCAGCCCTGGAGGCTTATTGCATCTGATTGGTACGTATAAGGTTTGGATCTTAATCCCCGGATTGTAATGTGCCCGAATGTAATCGTTCGGAGAAACATTGTAATGCCCTTACATAAGACAGTAGTGGCTATGCGGGGTCGCCATGTTGAATCCGACTGCTGAAATATGGGGACTTCCATGAATGTTCAAAAGCTGAAATTTCAGCAAACCATGCGCATCAGCTTCGTCATACTACACATAATCCGAAGCAATTTATTTCGAATCATATCAAAGTGTAGAAACTGTTGAAATCTGTACCCGAATTCGAGCATCTGTTCGATTTTTGGTTATACAATTTTTTTTTCCTCAAATGTAGTGAGAATTCCATTCTACGAAAATGTAGCTCGGCTAAACGAGGAGTCGAGCCGAATGTGACAGCGTTTAATATATGCTCAATAAAGAAAAAAAATACACCGACTCGAAATTATAACGAGCTCGTATATGCGATACGGAGTAAACCTGTTTCGAAAAAATACATACATCGAATAACTTAATCTCTAATTTCATTTTTCGTCGAAGAATATAATGTCCCTGTTGATTGAGTCGTTCCAACAAAAGTCAAGACTGAATACTGCGCAACGTGAAACAGCTTATGCAACACAAGTTTACCCGATGAAGGCGTATAATGAACATCGGACTTGAATGGTCATCGCGGATATTGAAGTACTTTCCAAGGAATTTTTTGTTACGTAAAGTTTGATTTACAAGCGCGTTTTATCGATCGATTCAAATTGTCTCGAAATCAATTTTGTCGTGAGTTAGAAAAATCGATTTACAAAATCAAACGTGACTGCAGTATTAGGTGTTCTAGCAAGTATCAACTATTATAGGCTGTAAAAAGTAGACTTAGGGTTTGCAGGAGTGGGATCTAGAAAAAAGATCCCCCTTTAAAGGGGATGCTTAATCTCGTAAGCCAATCCTTAAGTGCCCTAATCCCATTCAGGACCCTTGAACAGTATAGCACATTTGGAAAACGGAGACCGAAAAAACACTTGGGTGGACTCAAGGACTTATGCGGACGTGTAATAATATATTTCTTCCCTTTTTTCACGGAGATTTCTAATTGCCGAAGGAATCCACGTAGAAGTGCATTCGAGCAAAAAAACGGGGAAGCATATAAAAAAAAAACTAATAGTAGCAAAAAGTGATACGTTGAATGAATCGCCTTGACTGCGTGGGAACTCAAGGTGTATATTACGAGCACTGGAATGGTTCAATAAAACAATAGTAATGAGAGATTGTAGCAGACTGGAAGGCGAAATACGACAGACTGTGTGTATAAACTACTGAAATGTTGACGGACGACGTAACGCTTGAACGACTGTTAAACGCGAAAACCGTGTCGTTAAAACCACCCAACGTGGGCTGGAGATATGTGGCTAAATTGCGATTTGTAACAATGCCAAGTGATTCTTGTGGGGTTTTATATATACAAACGAGACATCTGAAAGAGATTTTAGAACGCAATAATCATTTATATGCTGCATTCCAATACTATTTTTACCAATACGAAAGTTTATAAGATTAAACTGCTGCAAGCTCAGGACAACCAGAAGGGAAAGATTTTATTCGATGTGGAAAGTTCAGAAATGTTTATTTGAATTTTCGTAACAATTATACGACTACAATTCAACTCCGATGTATCGAGATAACGTCCGTAAATCGATTTGACACGTTTCCACGACGAGTCGTATAGAACGAATTCCTGGAAGACGTATAATAGATAATGTCAATTAGATTATTAATCGGAAGAAATTTCGAGAAATCGAATTAACGTGCGTGCGGAAATATCGCGTAGGATAGCCGTGACGTAACACCGCTATGAGAGGGTGAAAATCGGAGGAAAAAAATCAGTAAGAATTAGGTAAAATTCAATAACTGGTTGCGAACATTGTAGTCTGAATTTTACGCCATTAATCAATTGGCCGAACTGACTATACGTCCTGGTATCAAGACAGGCGCAGGTGTAATAAGATACACATAGGCAGCGGAACGTGACGTATGTATGTAAATCAGGGACGATCAGATTAAATACGGATACGCTGTCTATGGAAATATACACGGAGTGTCGTCGTTGAGGACTAACTCATCCACCCGCGAGATATCCAAAGCATGTGCGTCTCACACCGTGATTTTTCAGGATATTCACCAGGTATAAACTAAAACTGTGTATCATATTACGCGTTAATTAATCCACAAAGTGTTACTAAACGGCTACCGATAAGTGTCAAATAGACTCTATCTAGTTAGAAAATAGAAAATTCGACGAATCGAGCGGTGTATATTGGTCTGCGGTTTTATGCTGAATCGCATCATACAATCGAATCACGAATTGCTTCAACTAGGTAAAAATTGAAGCGGTGATGCTCGAATTGATACGTTTCCGGTGCCGGATCGACGTCTTAACGTTCGTCAGGCTCACAATATCTGCACGCTTGGAAGGAGAACGATCATCG
This sequence comes from Diprion similis, assembly GCF_021155765.1. Taxonomy (NCBI): domain Eukaryota; kingdom Metazoa; phylum Arthropoda; class Insecta; order Hymenoptera; family Diprionidae; genus Diprion; species Diprion similis. The sequence continues at coordinate 20,413,272 of NC_060114.1, forward strand.
TTTCAGAAATAGGAATAGAAGTACACGTGGATACGTATAGTGTTCAATTGGATTCAGCGCGCGTGTGTTAGGTGCTAAGCAAATGATCATCACTGGGGAATGCCCACTTCATCTCATGTGTAATTAAAATCAGCTTAACGCGTTCTCTGAAATTTCAGACATTCACTTTGAATTATGTACATTTTTAGAACTATGAGCCGGATGAAAGATGCTATCGCGTATCAACAGGTCACCCCATCCAGGATATACAAAAGTGACAGAACTAAGACAGTTGAAAAAACAAATTATCGAGGGAAAAAATAAACCTCCGATACCAACTTTGCGACGTAATAGAATTGGGGCTTGGTATCGCGGTGCAGGGTGGGACGCTTTCCGGCGATCGATCGATGACTAAACCTAACCTAATTATCCGGAATAATTCTCGGTAATAAGCCACACCGTCATGACTGTGACATCAACCCTCGTGTTAGCTCGAGGGGAAAATTTCATTTACGTTATTATGAACGCGCCTCGAGGTGATGCCTGCAAGAATGAAGGAAAATTAGAGATTAGCCCTCTTAATTTTGTCTGATTTGAAAGAAAATATACGCGAAGGAACAAGATGGAAAAAATTTCCACGTGTCGAGGGGCTCGCCTGATATACAGTAAACGCGGAATGATGAGGCTAGCCACGCACTCACCTCGAAATGCCAAAGGTTCAAGTCTTTATGAGTTCCCGTTCCACGAATACGAGCCACGTCCGCAAGCACTTCCCTCGTGGGGTTGATGTTACGTCATCTTCATTCATGTTTCTCACTTCCAGCTGGGTCATCAGAGTCGATATATGACCCAGTTTTGCTCGTGCGACAATTCGTTTCAAATATAATGTGTGGGTGGGGTTGGAAACACGGGATCTCTTTCTTAAGAATCAACTCATACACAAACGCGATAGCATAAAAATCCCGCCTAAATTCAAACTCTGCTTCAAATCCAAAATGGCCCCCGTTGACTCGCTTGCGATTTTATCTTTGCTCTCAAATAATGTCTACCGTTGATCAGCTGTCGAGGACTACTTCAGACTGAACATAGCGGCGGCAAGAATCATTTGATTGACATTTCACCCCTGAAGAAAGCACGAGACCTGAGAATGCAGTTGCCGAAATGGCTCACTTTTAGATTTCAGACAGTAATTACAACTGTGTGATTAGTACATGAAACAATACACGCCCTTGACAAATTACGGAAGTTTTCTTAGTGTGGGATTCAGGCCGAGATTATACAGATTGTGCTGGTAAGTATTTCGCGATAATTGCGATACTTAGAAGAGAGTTTTCGCATCATGGTTTGTCGACTAAGTTGCTTTGTGGGTATGTAATAAGCGAGCAGGTACAGATAATTGTAGAATAATGGATGCATAGTCCCGCGTATTCAGGAAAGAAAATGTCCACAAAATTGTTACGTCGCCGTCGACTTTGTGTGGGCATAATGCGCCTGTTCTCAATTCACACGACATTATGTTCCAACTTTAACTAAGCGTATTTAGTTCCTTAAGCACTTAGAGATGACAATAATTATCTTCATTTTCGTTTATAACAATCGCGTGTGTTTGTTCAGTGTCTTTTTTCAGTGAGTCATGGCTTACAGTAGCACCTGTTTTTCGGTGGGCTGGTACTGAGAACAGTTCGTTGTATACGCGATACGGTAAACTTAATCGGAATGTTTTAACTCCCGTAGCTCCTTCAATTGACTGTCCGAGAAAAATTCCACCCTTCAGATATAACATTATAAACTTTTAAATATTGGGAATGTTAAGCGATCGCGGATAAACGCAATATATTGGATCGCTGTACACTGTATACATTATTATTATTAATAACATAGACAAAATCGAACCACGGCGGGGATCTTTAGCGATGCATCATCATTTCAGTTGAGGTACCATTCAACTTTCCAGCTAATTCCACTGCCGCAGTTATAGGTATGTAGGTACAAGATACGTTAGCGAGTGTCACGCAATCCACGGTAGATATAGAATCGATTTCGCAGAATATACCAGTAACTGGTTGTATTTTTCCAAGAAATATCATGACTTAAAATCTGGAATTTATCGAATTTTTAAAAAAAGGCGACGTGTTCTCAGTGTTATTCGGTTCTCGAATCGTTGCCCCCATTCTGAGCAGACTTTGATGGTATCAATTTTGTGAACCGCTTTATCGGCTGCGAACGGGTTTTTGGAACATGCCAGAATTCGGTAATTGGTCTAAATATCGCTGTCTCCATCAGAGTCAGATCGAGTTTTCGACGCGCCAGAGTTAACTGACATTAATTTGTCCCAATAATTATAACGAGTGACTTCTGACCCGTGAAATACAGGATTCGGAACGATGACCGCTGCGCGCGCATACTGCAGGTGGACGATTACAAGACTGACAGAATTGCGCATGCATGAGAAAGTGTACCTACATAGATTATACACGATATTTTCCTACCTTTAGTGAAAGTTTCTCTTTTCTCCAATTGGGAAATGAATGATTAAATAAATATACTATGTAACTGGCTCAACGAGCAGGAGAATAAAGAGAGAATCCGAGTTGTCGGAAAAGTTGGGAAAGTTCGTCCGAACATCGCTGCAAAGTCTATACAGACGATCGAATCGACGAACTCGGGGAAGCCCCGTAGGTACTGCATAAGCTGTCATTTTTGAAGCTGCGCATTTCCGGTTCCGCGCAACGCGCTGCCACAAGTAGGTATCGCCGGATTTCAGAACACATCGATAATTGTCCAGCACAATGAAACCGCATGGCGGTACGAAAGCCTGATTATCGATCGTCAAGGAGATCGAGCGACTTGATCGCATTGACCAACCCGGACGTGGTGTACCTGCAAACATACTCTAGTACGCAGATATCCGCCGTGTAATATTATGCGTACCTTTCCAACATATATTATTATACCTAACCGCGTCGCGATTTACGCGGAATTCTATGAATACCATTTTGCACATCCATTCGTAGGCACACACACACACACACGTTGATAATTACACATATATAATCCTACGCCTGGTTATACTGTGATACGAATTGACGCTCGGACTCTTCCGACTCGGAGCGAAAGCACGCGCGCCGTCTCTATATCCTTACTTCATGGAATTCGACATTTTTGGGTCAAGTACCCTAAGGTTCGATATTGTACCACGCAGTCGGATATTTAGTCTCACCTGGAACCGCGCGCAGGTGTTGCATATTCGACAGAATAGAAATTCCAAATATGCATTTATCCATTCTCTCTGTCTCTGTCTTTCTCTTTTGTTTTCTTCTCCTTTTGTTTCACCTATAAGGTATATCCCGTAATGCACACACAAAGGTAAAATTTCAACCGCCTGACAGGTAACACAACAGCTCACAAGCTCAGTATACCTATAATGACACGCGTGCATTGTACCTACATACAAGACAGGCTCTGTACGTGTGTAGGTGTAAGAATATTATGTTAATTTTCATATTTTTTTATTCAATTGTAGCCGATGTGAAGAATTATTCATAAATTTGATGTCTATATGCGTATTTTCTCAAGTCATCCATCGCATATGAAACTTGTCAGCAACGCCACGTTCATTTTTCACTTAAAAAACCTTATCGCCCTTGATATCGTCTACAGAATATCGATAATTTCGCTCGATAAAACAGTCGGTAGGTACTTTCGTGATCTCAGCTTACCATGATTCCATGCTATATATTGTTTTCGCGGGAACACGAAACGTCCTAGTTTACTTCTGGTGGTTGACAATGATCTGATACAGGTATATAGATGTTCCATGCGTAAGTACGGAGAAAGGAGTGAAATTTTGACGTAGGTACGCATGACCGCTATCGTCGAAAATAATGTCGAATCACATAATTGTATGAAATTCTGCGAATTACCAGAGTACAACAATGCTATGCACGTATATTCATCAGGTTTCAAAGAAATCTCGCATACCTATGTGCGACAATTATTGCAGACACGAATCCAGGAAAGTTGGCAAAGAGACCGAGTTCAAGAAGGTTTCTGGTGCCGTTTAAAGCGTTAAACGTTGTATGAAAAATGATTCACCGTGCAGATTCAGTTTTACCATACACACATTAATTATAATTTCGACGCGTGACTCCGGCGCACACAAACACACGGGAAGCTCTGTGGGGGGTGTCGGAATTGGGGGAATCGAATCGCGGAGTCCTTAGCAAGAACGAGCGAACGAGTTCTCCGAATTGGTGAATTTACGATCCGATTCTGCGCGTTCGCAGCTCTGTATTAGGTATAAGTATCAATCATGGAAGGAGCTACGTGTAGTTTGATAAACGATGAGTCAGCCCTGCAGGACTCGCCGTTACAGGCGTAGGTATGATACGTGAGTATGATGTGCATATCGTATACCTACCTCTACCCGCCATAGTTAGCGACACTCAAACGGTTACTCATCTAATTGAGGGCCGCACGCCACTGCGGCAATTTTTCTACTACGTTCCATTCCCATTCCTCGACTCGGTTTTCGTTTCATTTTTTCCATCTTCTAATTATTTTTAAATTTTTTATTTTGGAAAATTGGTATCGTTGAAATAATGCTTTAAATATTGTTGGAATCACGCGAAAATTTGGTACTACAGTAAGTGTGATTATAGTTGTCAATGCTACATTTTTTGGTTAATCTAGCGTTGAATCTGTTCGTTTAGTTTACTACATTTTTTCATACCAACGCGACACTAACAGTGAAATCAATTTATTTCTCGACCAGCTTGAAATTATCGCAATAGCTGGAATTGGAACATTTAGTAGGAGTAATCATAACCTAAAAATTAATAACACATACTAGATTTTCTGTTTACAGCTATAACCCTACCCACAATTGCATTCTTCGATCACGGTAAAGCAATTGAAATAGTCTGCCAAGAGTCGGACCGTACAGTAACCACAACTGAAAATTTTTCTCTACACTGCTGGAACCAATCACAGGGTTTCGTTACATGATCTTCTATGGTATAACAATGAAATCCTGACACATCCCGTCATTTACCTCCGACTATAATAATTGCGTCATCATCCAGCTTCGTCACTCCGCAGTTCAATAATTATCGCTCCAAAAAAAAAAACAAAGAGGGAGAAGAAAATGCAGACGATTCTTCTCACGGGCCGAAACGGAACAGTCCGTCAAACAGCGCTGTCGTTGATGATTACACGACTACATACGTCCGATATTGTTAACATTGTTTTTTATTTTCCACGATGACGTGACGGCGCGCGATCATGGACGGAATGAGTTGGATTAGGACCGTTAATTATACTCACTTATGCGCACACGGCATAGCCGCCGTTCCTGTCGAGGTGAAACATGGACCAGCAGGTGTTGGCCCCAGGGAAGCGAATTATACGAGATGATATCAGGCACCGCGCTGCTGCTACGAGCTGGGATTTCCCCCGATACCTTCGCTGTACAGACACGACGATCACAGCTGGATGTTAACACAAAAATGATTTCACAGTATGTGATCCTGATTCCTGTAAAGTGTTGCTGCATTCACCGAGCAGGCCGCACGAATCTTCACGCGCCAAAGATTTCAGATGACATTTGGACGTCCTTCGATGACCCGAAATCACTTGGTTTTCAATATTTTCACAGCCTAAAATTATCGTATTTACAGATGATCGTTGTATAGAAATTTCAAATTTGTGCCGAACTTGAGAATTGGGAAAAATTTTGGAATCTTCATCATACAATATAAGCTATGGGATAGACGTGACTATGAAACAGCTTAAAGATTGAGCCTGTTTCGTGCCCCGGCCGTCGGTGGCGCTGTGCTCTAATTCTCTACTGCCAACTTAACCTCTTGATCCAAAAAATTATATCCGTTTCAGAACCACTGTGGTCATGTGTACATTATACGTATGATACTTCACAAAGGTGAATCTACACATATATACATTGTAGAGTGTACAAAGTATTTCTATGTGCGGCGTCCATGCCGCATGCTTGCACGATTAATAAGAGATGCTCAGCCTGGCAGGAACCGGATTTGCTTGCTTTGATAAGTGACTTGCACCACGCGTACGGTGAACGATTATAGGCATACCTATACATCGTACGACATGAGTATAGCTATAATTGTAAGCCTGTTACCGAAGCAAGAGTTAATGTAAAAGATCGTTACGAGATTATAGTTCTGACAAAGGTTTTCTTACAAGGCGATTGGAACCTTATGCATGATACAAATGATATTTTCTCAAACCGATGGGGAGGCAACCGTATAACGTATGTCAGATTGTATAAATTATAAAACCTTGTGTCGTAATCTGTGGTAACCATTAAACACTAGTTCACGCAATAAGTTCCACCATATAATATAAATCCGCGATGCTTTGACGTAATCGAAATTTATTGTCGAAACTTACCAATGTCGTTGAAGTATGTGATTGAAAGTAAACAATTAGCGTGAAACTTTATGAGAACAGAAAGAATGTAACCAGATGAACAAAATTACGAAAATTTGTGGGAAAAATTTGGAAAAAATTTAAGAGAATTATTGAAAAGAAAGAATATACATGTATACATATAACAACAGCCTGGACCTTAGACAGAAATCAAGTGTAGTTATATGTATGTAATAGATGCAAGCTTGATTATGTATGTAGATATTATACCTGCATACAATCTAGCGTTGGAATTTCGTACGGCTGGAGTATGTATCTCCAGGATAGGAATTCCGTTCCATCGATTCCAGTTTCAAAAGTATGTTCATTTCGAATAGCTTGAAAAAATTAGCATCGGTGTGTTATACCTATATGTATACACCTGTACTTATATAAATTCGTGTATAAGGTATATCGTTACAAGCTAGGTGCCATACGGTTAACCATGCCGTTTTTTTCCTCTTTTACTTTCTTTCTTTACTTCTTTCTTTTATGGGGAATACTGTGTTTCGTTAAATGCTAATTCTGTATACAACTCTATACGACAGGGACAATATTTCACTGGTACATGTGTATGTATATAACGCACATGGGTATTATATACCTGTATACACATATAGCTACAACTCGTTAACTATTTCCAAACGCGCCAACTGCACAGCGTGATGAGCAAGTTATTTTGATATATTTTTTTTATGTCAATATTATAACCTGAACAAAAATTTGACAAGAATACAATACTAATATGGTATTGATGAGTCTACAATGGAATAGAATGAAATCAATAATTATACAAAATTCGGGACAATTTACCGAGAGAATATTTGTACTAAACGGTTATAATTAAAAACGTGATAATTTCAATCCTCTTGTCATCTCGATCAGTTTCCATGATTTGAAACATAGAAGAAGGAAACAACAATGAGTGGATTCTCAATCCAAAAATGTTTGTGCATGGGTGTTTATAAAAGACGTGTCTATGTTGTGAAAAAGACGCAAAGGCCGAGACCGGTAGGCATGTAAATAATTCGAGGAGTCGATTGTGATCCGCGTGTTGCCTGACTGAGCGCCTAGAATATACTGCGGCCGGAATGGAGAGATCAGATTTTGCGACGATGACGTACGGATACTTTTGTGCCGCATCCACGTTATTTACAGTTACACATAGGCATGTATGTACGCGTGTATAGGCCGAGTCTCGCTGCGGCGTGACGTCACACTCAATAATAAAGATCTATTTTGAGTGAGGCCGTCGATTCGGCGTCCATACTGCAGGCTTTCTCTTTCTCGCATATATTTCCGCGCGTACTTCTCTTTCCGCGCCTATTATGTGAATGAGACTGGCCGTCTATTTACTTCCAGCGTTTACTCCGTTGATCGACCGGTTATTTCGCCTTTTGGTGCACTCTTTTCGATGTCCGCTCAATCACGAGGTATTTTTCGTGTCGACTGCCTTCCTTGTCAGGTAAGTGATGTCGAAAATAGAGAGGTTAGTCGATCAGATCTTCGTTAACGAAGATTCGACTTTACGGCATGGATACACATTTTTCAGTACTTTTGATCGCGGTTTTAGGTAATGAGGTACTCCTACCCTTACCGACCGAGCAAGCTCACCCTTTTTCTTCCTATATTAAATAAACAAACGAACGGAAAGGGTTCAAGTTTCGACGGTGCATCGCTCTTTTGTCGCGGAATTCAGGAAAGCTACTCATATCGCGAAAAACGTCAAAAAAATGTACGGTTTTTTATGAACATAACCCTAAAGTCGGTAATGGTAAGAGTACTACATGACCTTAACCCGTTGTGTTTTAACCGCGTGCGATACGACAATCTTATATTAAAAAATCTGATATTTTTCATGAAACAAATTTCTAAATGATTATATCCTACATCTTACAATTTTCCTCAAATCCATGTCTTAGAAATTGCAATGTATACAATATGTTTCACTTATTACAGCAGACTTAATTTTCAAGTGAACTTGTGAATATTTGATCAACGTTTTTGCATCTATTTGAGTCATCACGATTTATTCATCCTTTTTACTCGATTAAAATTGTACGTATTATTAGGCTCTCAATTTATTTAAAAAAAAACCTACACTATAATGCAGAAATTCAGTCGTAGATGAGAAATTGTAGAATAATTTTTGATTTCGAAGAAATAACATTTTCTACACCGAAAACTTCGCAATAATTATGTTATTTTCTCTTATATAGATTCGTAATATGGAAATTGTTATCTGGGTTCGAACATTGTTAAAACATAATTAGTATACGTATCATATCTAGAACATAAGTATAGTATATACATATACGCTTTACACCCAGAATAGTAAAAATTAGTTGTAAACATTGTTGAATCTTATAATGTAAGAAAAATGAAAAATTACGAAATAAACGCATATGTAATTATTATTCTGTACTTACAATAAAACACACATAACTTATACAAAAAGCATAACATACAATGAACCAAACAAAAACAATCAAGTAACATGGGATAAGAATGCAGTGCTCACGTAATGACAGCGGGCGACTCCAACATTGAAAAACGTTTGAATATACTGAGCTGTCGATTTCAGTATTGTCATTGGTTTCCTTGTTGTCTAATATAACGCATATAAAGAACTCAAACACCTCATCTCGATGCTCAAAAACATCAAAAAGGCAAATGTGATTCATGACAAGTGCAGTCCAATATGACCAGAAACTTCCGCTTTATGCGCCTCGATGAGTGTATTTGTCAAAAATGAATAAATTTGATTTTGTTTGCGTGAGAGAAAAATCTGTATTTTTTATTTCATCACATCCCATACAGTGACGAAAAGTTTTCAGTATTTCATGTATGTGCTTCTTGATTGAATTTAGCGAACCCTTATAATTATAACACGATGACAATATTCTAATACAACGTAATATAAATGTAAATAATTTATGATAAATAGAAACGCAGCCAGCTGCAAACAGTATGGGAAGACATGCATTACCCACACAATCTAATCTGGAGTAGCACTGCAGGAATTCGCGACAATATGATATAGCGTTTAACGAATTTCTACAGCTTTCTGCTTTGGTAAATTGATGACGTAATGAATTCACAACGATATCGCGTATAAATTAATACAATGAAAATAACAGTGACACGTTGAATTCGATGATATTTCAGCACAGATACTCATACGACAAATTAAAGTGGCTATCAATTTGAAGGAGTCAAAGTTTCATCAGAAAGGAACAATTCAGTCAATGACGCGCTGCAGATAGATTACGTCAGTAATATTTATGGCACAAAACGGTGACACGGAGCGAAAAGTGACAAAATAAACGAAGAAAAAAGCTGATTCCACGACATCACTTCTGCTCCGAACAGGACCAAGCCTGGTATTCGAACTTCGATGGATCAATTCGTCGCTCTACCATCGAACGATCCAATTTGACGGTTTCAAAAGCGATCGTTTACTTGCACGATGATTTGCCGGATCTTCTTGGAGGACATCCGGAGGCCAATGAGCAGCTTTCGAAGGATGAGTCCGAGTCGCTGTCCGACCAACAATCCGAACAGTCGCACGACGAGGCAGACGACACGTCGTCTGAAATGAAAACAAACGGCGTTCAAGACAATACTCGACGAAGGGAGAAAGACAGAGAGAGAAGTGAAATCTTCGGACACCGCGTTCGAATGGTATTCAAAGTTTATTACCGTTACACGCAGCACGCGTCTCCTCGCACGACGCATCCGACAGCCAATCGGACGGCCGCTTATCCGGGCTACAACGGAAAAGCTCGCCGCTGATTGACTGCCGGCGGCGTTGCGTCAGCCGAGTTGATCCGCCTGCAACCCCGGCACACTCCTTATCTCTGCGACCCTTTGTAACTACCTTTGTCTGTACGTCTCTCTCACTGTCGATCTACTCTTTCTTTCCACTCTCGCTTACTTGTCACGTTCGCGCCGTTTAAGGATGCATCAAGTGTACAGTCCAGTCGAAAAAGTGTCATGGATATTTGACGAGATGAATACATTTTGAAACAAAGGATTAGTTCGTCGTCTACAACCTGTACTGATTTTATATTACAAAATTTTTTCTTTGATCGTTGAAGAGCGAAGTAAAAATTTATGTCCAATCGATTCTTGGATAACACAATCACGAAAAAAATTACCTACGATTCGTTAAAATCGTATGAATGCTATTATAGTTTACTCATTTAGAAAAAAATTCAGAACAGTACGACATCTAAGAAATTGGAGATAATTATAATTCTCAGCTCTTTCCGAGCAGATACGTTCGTTTTTAATTTTCTTTCTCTGTATTCAAGGAACATTGTTTCGTTCTAATTCCACTCGATTAACCGCAACTCGTTCAGTATTTACACTGTGAGTTTCGACTAGACTGTACACCTGATACATGATTGGACATTGATTGGCTCCAGACTTTTCCACTTACTTTTCCGCCCGTTCCTCCTCTTGGACTTGCCCCCTTTTGCAGTAGACTTCGACTTTGTCTTGATTTTTTTCGACTGTGTTTTCTTCCTCGATTTTCCTTTCCTACGACGCCTCGGTTCACAGTCGGAATCGGTGCAGCTGCAGCTTTCGTCCGAGTCGTAGGAGTCAGAATCGGAGCTCGAGTAATCGCAGCATGCCGTGAACCCTTTGCCGCGATTTTTCTTCGGCTTGATTGGCGGCATTTCCTTGAATGTCAGATGAACTCGATTTTCAGGTGATTACGTCTGTCACCAGGGCTGCAGGAGTTCCGCGAAAATCTTCAAGATGGTGGATCGATCTGACGATGAGAAGAGGTGGTGTCCTTAACGACGAGTTGTCTGCTAGTCAACAAACGGTGAAGCACTGACCTCAGTGCGTCGAAACGAAATTGTCGCACCACGAACTTGTCAGTATATACCTGATGAATGTTCTGTTATGATCGGATGTCCAGCGAGTACGTAAGTCGAATGACAGGATTGGCTATATTATATGAAAAAAACAGTACACAAAGCGCCACAGTGAATATACGGCAGATTTAAATACGTCGGTTGAATCGCAGTGTTCAGATTTCCTTGAATAACCATTAGAAATAAGGCGACATATGAGCCTGCATGAGAAATTTCAGGCACGTGCTCGATCGGAGATTATGGATTGAATTTGTATGTTCTTCCTGTGTTTAGGTGCGGCTTGGTTTACTTTTTTATCAATTTTTGTTACGGTAGTCAAGCTCTCTTCGTATCCTATTTCGTGTACAGTTCATTAATCTTGCCCCACGGCGACGGGTTTTAAAATCAAATCGCCAGATAGTCACGGACCGTACTAATTAGTCTATAAGGTATAATATACCCACTTCCGCCGTTTGACACCTGTCAAAGCGTGCAGCCTATACTTTTTTTTTTAAGCTTGGGTATGAATAGGTAATTCGACATTTAATTTTGTTGAAACTTCAAGAATTTACTTAATCGCATTCTGTTTTTGCTTCTTCTTTTAATTATTCGATTATGAAAACAAAATGGCGCCTTTTTTATGACATTCAAATGGTTTACTTATACGAAATGTGTCCCTGCATCTATAATAAGAATATTTACATCACTTTGTTTCCAAGTTCTCTGTCAGTCCATGTAGAAACGAATCATTAATTGCTTTTTAATTCAATTTTTACATTAACTCATCGTTAATTCGAATACTATGTTTGGATGTGTTTCGAAGATTCAACTTTGCATAATCCGCTTACTTTTCATGAATTCAAGAGAAATTGTCGAATTTCATGGGGATTAAGGAACAGTAATTAGGTACAAGACGGACGCGCAATATGTATCATAAAAATATGAAGACCTCCAGTTTTTATTTATACATTAATCAATTTTCGTGCTGACATGTATAGTCGATGACTCACGAAGAGAGGGATGCTTAGATGGCGCGATTCTCATCAACATAAGTATAACTCGCATTAATCCTAAAACGAAATAGTATGTACCCATCTATACGTATTTGTTACGCTGACCGAATCCCAGAAGCATTCCGCACCGCGTCGCAATTCGCAATTACCGAGAACAGAACGAAAAATAAAAAATAACTCTCACCGACGAAATCGTATAAATAAACTAAAATCTACGGTTTTTGATGCTAACCACTCGCCTTTCTAGTTTTAATAATATAGATAATGGTGATAAATATTAGGATTTTCGGATCTTAAGAGAAAAAAAAAACAAATGTGTACAACTTCACAAGTGAATCATAGTTTTTGTCTGAATATACCCGTAAGATTGATTTTTCTGCGTTTTGAACTGTTCGAGATTGATGATTAAAACTGATTGCTTAACCACGCGGCGATTGAGCTTTGAGAAATTGATTGGCAAATGGTTGTATTGATTTCTTTCTTTTTCTTTCAATTTCTCTATCACTTCTTGTCTCACACGTAGGAGTTAATGACGCAAAGAAAGTATATTGATTAATATCAGCCATGGAGCGGTGATGCTGCGGCCGGCTCTCTCGACCCCGACAGAATTGACGTAGGTGTGAAACTAAGTGATTGAGAAAAAAGGCGAAGGGGGAGGGAAAAATACGATATAATAAATAAATAAAAGAGGCAACGACGACCCGGCGAGTGTGTAGTACAAGATAGTTGACGCTGAAATTTTATCAATCATCGCCCACGCTCTGTACATACATATGTTATATACATATTAGTACACGGCGAAAAGGCAAACGAGCGAATGAATACATTATAGACGTATATATTCAAGGATTATCAATTAGCGTCTATTACTCGCACAAACACGGGGATCCGTGTGGGTTGCGAATATTTCGGTAATTCGAAAACAGGTGTTTCATTCAACCGCGTAATAAGTTTCACCGCATATCAATCGGTCTTTAAAGATTCGACGTGACTAAATTTCTCGCACTCGGCATCATCCGTATGACTGCATTAGCAGGTAAGTTATGCATTACATTCACACTTCGAGGTTGTAAAGAGACAATGATATCCGAACATTAATGATCAACGGCGTTGATATGTATATATGGGGCATTCCAGGTCAAATTTGCAACTCATGTACCTCAACGCCTTCGATTTTGATCATTTTTTAGTATGATATTGCAGCCGACCCACAAGGTTCTCGGAATTTTTGTTCCGATTTTTTTAGCCACCAGTGAATTTAAAAAAAAATCGAAAAACGAATTGGTTTTTCAATTTTTTTTAAATTTCACTGGTGGCCAAAAAATCTGAAAAAAATCCTGAGACTCTATTGGATCGGTTGCAACATCATATTAAAAAAATATCAAAATCGAAGGTGTGGACGTACATGGGCTGCAAATTCGACATGGAATGTATACAAAGTACAAGTAAAATTCGAGAGCAGGAGCATTTGGTCTGTCAGGGCGACCAACATTCATAGGTTCAGATGATAAGTCGCCGAGCTGTATGTGACCTCAAAAATGTTGGTCACCCTGACAAAACAACTGCTCGTGCTCTCGAATTTTAGCGCATGCGCATCAAACGATTCGGTCGTTAGCAATTCAGTCTGTAAATATAAATATATGTATATTAAAATGCTTAATGTTTGTCGATGCGGCATAAATCTTTCGAGATATATATCTTCTATTTTCATTCTTGCGTCATTCGTTTTAGTTGACTTTTCTAAAAAGGGTCCTTCCGTGCTTAATGATATTTATTAACCTTCGACGATTTTTTCCCCGGTGCTCATCCGATGAATGGATTTAATTACCTCGAGGTTTGAACGAGCTGCATGCTGCAGCGACGACGCCTCGTGTCGTCTCGGAAAGACTTACTACCGACTTCACATAGGCAAAGGTACACACATTACTACGGGCCACAAGCTACAAAGGCAAGAAAAGGTAGTCAGGGTCGTTCCGTCGCCGCTGGGTTGAAGAAATTTTCAAAGAATGCGTGGGAGGCTCCGGTGTGGGCGCTTCTTTGCGCCGCGTGCTCGCCCATTTGATAATACAATTATAAAACCAGTATAGGTACGTACAGGTACTAAGGTCTGACTCTCCGTCCATACTTACCTTCATTTATACCTTCGTCTATTTGGTAATCCGCACTTTAATTATACCTGCAGCACAGCGTACAAATGTAGAGCCACGGATACACGCGGTGTCCTCTTAAGAGAGAGAGAGAGAGAGGGGAAGAGGAGGAGAAGACGAATTAACGGATGAAAAATAAAAGGACTATAAGTTGTAATGATCCTTGCGAGATTAAATACCTTCGCCGACTCCATGAGCGCGGGTTTAACGCTCGAACGCTCGTGATGCTTATGGTACAGTATCTTACGTTTATAATTTGAAAGATTCCTCTCTTCTACTTTTATTTTTAATTCCCTTTTCATCACTTCTTTTTCTTCAATTATTATACCCACACCGTCCCGCAGCTCGTATTTTATGCCTTGGCTTACTCGGTACCGCTGGATTTCTTATCTCCTGCAGCTGGTGCATTTGAGTCTGAGACAGAAGATTTTTCTTCAAGCCTCGTGCAATTTCCTCGTGGGCAAATTAATTTTTCTCCATTTTCAATGGACGATGGAATGAATTTCTCGTTTCGTTACCGCTTGTAACCCTCTCACGGAATCTCACACATCAATCTTTTCGGCACTCGTCGCAGCTGCTCTTCCAATAGTCCTCGTTAAACTCTGGATAAGTATACAGAATGCAGAGCACGTAGTGAAGCAATTTGTGATGGGAAGATCGAGGTGTCGACGGGTTGTTTGATGTCACAACACGGACACAGAAGCCGCACACGTCGGCCCGATGTTCACTATTCAGTTTTACAGATGCGTGCGTCGCTTCTGGGTTTAATTTTCCCCCTTTTTGTTCCTTTCCAAAGCCTCGGTCGGATCGTAGGCTGCGATGC
Source organism: Diprion similis (assembly GCF_021155765.1). NCBI lineage: Eukaryota > Metazoa > Arthropoda > Insecta > Hymenoptera > Diprionidae > Diprion > Diprion similis. The sequence continues at coordinate 20,428,546 of NC_060114.1, forward strand.
GTAATCACGGCGACTAGACTTGACGATCGGTTGATCGTGATCAGAGTCATGCCGAGGGTCCGGGATGCTCATAATAACGTGAAAGCCGGTGCGTAGGTATTCCGTGGACAGAAAAAGACGGGAGAGGAGAAGATAAGGATGGCCGATCTTAAGGCGAGTATTTTCAGTCGGTAATGACGTCGTTAGAGGGGCAGAATTTGGCTAACAATTAATAAATCAAGGCGACGCCGTGCCCTCTTATATAGATGAAACAACTATTAACAAGATTGTCGATAAAAGTCGCGCTCGTTACCGGGGCTAATACGCCCTGCATGTCTTCAATCTATACCTCGTCAAGATGCACTGGAGCTAATTGCGAGGAGCGTTTATTCGAACAGGAAGGACTAAAGGTCAGGTTATGGTTCTGCCTACTGTTTTCTCTCTGGCCGGTTTTACGTGCTTTTAAATTAACGGTTTGGGTCGTTAACGGTTTTGGTACCTCTTTCATAAAGACTAGGTTTATAGTGTGTGTGCCGTGCATATATATGTATATATGTATATCTGAGGCTCGGAGATGTCAGAGGGCCACTGGACGAGGAGAAAAAGGAAGGAACGGATGCCAGGCATCACATTATCCTGCAGTAACAGTGGGACAATTTTCCCTCCCGTGTACCTAGTCCGCTGCTCTGGCTATGTTTGTTGAGCAAATAAATCAAAGTGTTTGGAGAGTGAGTTGTTGACCACTGATACAACTAAATTATTATTAGGAGTGACAGTCTTTAAACATCAGTAGGCATAGGTAATACGCAAGGCAGTGGTTCTTCACTTCTATTACACACACACACACACACACGCGTATGCATTAATGTACACTTTACCCAAATGTTCCGCGGCACTTGATGTCACACGTGTTTAATTACACCAGATGTCGCATATAATGTCGAGTTTCCTAATCACCTGCATTTTATTCTTCCAGATTTTTTTCGCTTATCCAGCATAATATGTGCCTTCAATTTCACCGGTATATGATAGCAAGTTTCCACTCCGTCGTTCTAGACGCACCTGTCACTCGGGCGTCGCGCAAGCTCCACTCGACGTCACGCCGTCCGACGTAGAGAGTGTCATTTGTTTGAAGAGGCACTTTGTTGCTCGAGCTGGGGAGTCGTACCTCGGAAAAGTCACGCCGGGTATTTTAAAGTACGGATTCGAACGTGTGTATTTCAACATTTTACAACCAACGGCTTTCCTCCCTTTCGCATTTTTCACTCAAACACCTCTCTCCTTTGTTTTTTTTTTTTCATCAAATCTGCCAGCTCTCCAGAAAGATGCTTTGAATTTTTATGCCACTTTGCAGGTGACCTCATATCTTTATCACGATCATTTTTTCCCTGTCATTATCGCCGTTACGAGACCGTAACTAGATGATTTACTTGACTAAAAAAAATCCGCTTTATACATACATGTATACATATTCTTTTTGTATTACACATGCATGTGTATAATAAGTGTAAAATAGACATCAGAAGATAATTTAGCGAAGGATTTAATAGCGGCGATGATGACAGCACGTCTTGGGTACTCCACAAATTAATATGCTGGGTTGATTGATTAACCTCTGTTACCCCCGAAGCCCAGCAGGAAAGCACGCGACGTACTGATTTTGCACGCGCAGTGTTTATATTTATGTATAACGTAATGTACGACACACACGTTATGCCATACATACAGAATTACCGTGGAGGCAATTATTTCGACGTTCAATTTGCAATAGGCTGACTGTGTTCGTCGTATTTAGAAATTCGTCATTGTACATCACCGTACTCCGGATGTCCCGCTGCTCAAACAACCCAGGAATATTTTTCACAACCATCAAATCCATCTTCCTTGAATCGATGACATACCATACCATTAAAAAATTAACGCTGATTCAGTCACGCCTCAAAGTCAACGCTCCGCTCTTGTAAGCGGATTCACCGACACTTGCATACTTGATTCTTCATGGATTCAAATTATTGTCAACTGATCCTTATGAATATGGTGCATCATATGACTACCTTCGGAGCCGGCTGATATATGCTTCTTTTTCCGCCTCTTTTGTGTACTTTCCAGGAGACGTTGGACCTCGCTGCATGTCCCGCCCCCTATTTCGCCCCGGTTAATAAATCCAAACAACAATAAGGCCCAGCTCTACGATGGCTCCACAAGTAGCTGTTCCATTTCTCTCGTACCGCAAGGCTTAACAGAATGATTTTTATCCTAATTTGTTCACTGAGTATACCTACTTAGAGAAAAGTTTTTGCTTTTTAAACCAAATCAGGTTTTAATAGCTTTCTCCCTTGGAAACTCGCAAGAGATATGCAAAACATGGTAGGATTGCAACAGATGAGTAACTAGGATTTAGTCAAAAGGATTAAAATAATATCTCTACTTCGCGTCAAAACAATCGGAATAATCTTCTTGATTGCGTTGGCACAAGGTTTGATGGTAATAGTTTAACCTTAAAATTTGCTAATTGTAACATAATTCTGCCTGTCAAAACTAAGATTACTTTTGTCAGTTTGCGGTGTGAGATAGAGATAATCAATACTCGAGGTAGTAATTCAGGCTGTTTACTGTTCAGCTGAGGAAGAAGTGGAAGATAAGGAAACGCGTACGATTAAAAAAGTACTCATATGAGCGACGAAAAATATGGTTCGAAATCGGGGTTATCGAGTCGAGTCTCAGTGACCCAGCATCGCCGGAACACAAGGTTTACTTGGCTCCTATAAAACTCCAAAGGATGACCGGCGAGGGGTCTTCGTGTGCGGTCTCAACATGGTGCGTACGTCCTTCTCTCCGGGCTGCAAAGCGGCATGGTTAAACAACATACCGCCATCTTTATCTGGCGCGTAAAACGAGTCGAAGAAAACTTGCGCACGCGCTAGACGCACGATAAATAAGCTCCTGAAGGTAACTAACTTCTCGGATACTCTCACAATCAGCTTGTGGAATAACTGCGAGAAATGGAGGGAGTGAAGTGGAGGACGACTATGAGTGAAATAGAGAGAGAGAGAGAGAAGGGGGGGCTACAGATTCCAAGCGATAATCTTGATCACCTAACGGTCTGAAGTATTGATTACCACGAGGCGACTAGATGATAAATTGAATGACAGGATAGTAAAATGCAGGCGCCAGTAATTGATCATGCAGTTGGTCAGTCGTGTTAAACAGTTTTTAATGAATCGGATCAAATGAGTCGAACCGACCAATTAATGGATATGCAGACATCCATCTTGATATCAGTAACTCGAATGCCTTCACGTTTATTGCTTTGAGGTGGTGCAGTGGGAGAGAGGAATTCACGAGGGACTGAATGTTGAAAATTCGGTACCTTAATGGAAGCAGTTTCTGCGGATGGGGAAATTTTTTTTTACTAAAAGTTACACATACAGTGAAAGTCACGGTAAAAGTTGATTTGCCTAATTGAAAACCTGATTTGGATTGAAGCACGTTTTACTTGTGCAACGTGGAACGTGCGCCTAATTTCTTAGTTTTTCTTCCCTATGTACCATGTGTCGCGTTTTTGTCGTCGTATGACATTATACAATGGACGTTTTGTATCGTCTCTCTCGTGGGAGTTATCAACCCTGCGTCACTGTCGTCTTGTCGAATATCGGAAGAGGCGAAGAAGCGAGGGTAAAGAGATTCTGTCAGTAGGCTCGACGTGAACGTACAATGTAGTATAGGTATGTGTGTAAACGCGTGGGCAACCGTGCCATCAAAAAGATCCAACTTGAAGTTAATACCGCTCTAAGACCGGGGCTAAGCGAGCTGAGCGCCTCGAAAAGGCAGATGATTGTGAGAATATAGGTCGGGCACCGTAACTTCCAATTCCCAATATCTCTGGCAGTGAATTTAAGCGAGAAGACCGAAGCCGTAGAGAGAGTGGCGTTCCCGTCGAGACAAAAATAAAGAAGCCATGCCAGTAGGATGCGTACACACACTTGATATATATACACACTATATGCGTATGTACACAAGTGCATTGCTCTTTCAAGCTCCTACAACATGGAATACTCAAGTCTGATCTTGCGAGCGTGAGAACAGAGAGAAACCTTCGAAAAGCCACTCCGCCTCACGTTGAGGATGTTGAAGTCCTTTGTGGTCCTGCTCATGGGTTACCCGAATGTAAAGGGAAAACATTTTGGAGGAGCTTTCACGGTAGAAAATTGATCACGTGAGGCTTGAGACATCAATCTCGTAGCACGTGGCTCGATTTCCTGTTCCAACCTCTGATCTCTGGTTTCGAACGCATTATGGCGAAATTTTAGGTACACACATATCGATGTTTAAGGTGTTAATGATGTACGGTTCGCGTGTCTCCTGTATTAAAGACACATTGCTTCAATGTCCGCTTCCATTGCGTGTCAACATCGAGAAAGGGTGTAAATTCTCGGATTTCCTAAACGTGATTCCAGCTAAACGAAACATCGTTTGCAACTTGGCGAAACGCTTGTGCTGCATGAGAGAGATACGCGCACATGAACACAAACGCAAACAGACACCGCAGTCCGCGAACTAATTCAATAACAATTTCTGGTGGGTAGGCGGCGTGGAGGGCTGTTTCTCGGGAATGAATTCCTGGTATTGGTAACTCAATGCGTCATCACGCATGTGTATACTGGGTTACCTTTAATCGCTGCTGCGAAATAAGGAGAAAAACTGTATACATGAAGATATATAGACAGGGGGATAGGCTCTAATCGTGGGAAGAGGTGGGCTACACCGGCGCGTGTGAAGCAAACTATATGAGGGGGGGGGGGGGGGGGGGGGGGGGTCGGTGTTTGGTTTGTTAACTCGGAATAATCAAACGGAATTCCTGCATGCCTCGCAATTCCGGTGAATCACGAATACCGCGAACCTGCGAGCCCGTTCTTGGAACGTCAAGACATTGATCCATCTGCCACCACCACCACCACCACCTGCAGGCCTACTGCTTCACTTCCCTTTACACACCTGTCGTGCAAAACATTATCCGCGTGGGTGGTCTCTGACTGATGGGCTTTTCAGGTTTTTGCGCCGCTGCAGCATAAAATCCGCGCGTTGCAATCACGCGAAGGAAGAATGATTCCGAACAACCGTTGCACCTCTTCCTACCAAGCATCTTCGCCTATACCTATCTACTGCAGGCCACTTCGGGGAAGTCACTCAGTTTCATTTCCACCAGCGATCAGTCGCTACGTTGTTTCGACGATTCAACTACTCTCGCAGGCACACTGCATTGAATGATTGCAGAGGAGCATTCAATTGGATCGTCCATCGGCTCGGACTGCAGCAGTTCGCTTCACGGCACTTAAACGGTTCCTTGGTATCCCCACACGACCGTTGACACTATTCGTGGTACTTCCAGCATCGCCGAAGTGCATCACCGGTCATGTTTTCATTTCAGCCCAATCATTTGAGAAGCCGCTATTTTCTCTGACGACCGTGACTTCAACGCTTATTGCGATGCAGCGAAATCAATACCCTGTGACATTGTACGAGTCCGACTCCGATTGACTTCAAGTTATAGTTTCATTTTGGAGACTCTCCATGTAGAGAAATTCACATGAACGTATTAGACTTTACCTTAAAATGACATCGCGAGATTTCGCATAACCTCGAATGATCACGTGATTCCAAATTGCAGTAAATGATTTGAAATTAGTGCAAATCGCTTCACTCGAATGTCTATTAGATGACTAATTTTCATGGTTACAAGTAACTTCGCATGAATTCAGAATTGGTTCAAACTAAATTGAACAAATTTTTAGGAATCTTAATACTTTGATACTAACTCGAAATGATTCTGAACAAGATCGACACCGAAGCTCCTCGTTCTTCACTGGATCTGGACCATGTACCGCAGGTGGAAAGAATGAAACTCATTCGTGTACTTTGGGAATTGGAAAGTGTTGAAATTCATTGACAGGCAAGAGTCTGAACGTGTTTGCGGATCTATGTTCGTCAGGAGAGACAATCACGTATTGTGACAAGTAACAGGCAAATCAGTGAGTTCGCAAAACACGATGAACTCAGGCTGAAGGGCTGTGCAGGCTCTATACCGTAATACAAGAAGTAACAGAAGCCGGCGTTGTGTCACTTGTCAGGTAAGCCAAAACGTGATACGTACAGCGCTCCGCATCGCGTTGCGCCGCGTCTCGTCGCACGGAAGACAATACACAATACAAACGCAGCGCAGCGCCAATGCATCGCAACGCAGCGCAGCGCAACGCAACGCAACGCATCGCGACGCAGCGCAGCGCGGCAGCGACGTAACGTGACGGTGCAGCAGCAGCAGCGTGCACACGAAGAGCGTTCGCTCAGGGTCCCGGAGGCATGACCGGCGGGTGGGTTGCGCACCTATACACGCTGACATGAGAGAGAGAGTGAGAGGGTGGCGGGCAGGGAGTGAGAGGAGAGAGAACCGGGAATATATACATGCTCGCTTAAACACGCGTCGAGCAGTCAGTCGCAAGCGGCCGCTGTGTCGACGTACCTACCGACCATCGTACGGTACAAACGTAAAATAGCACATTCCTCGAATAATTGTATAGAGACTGGAGACGCGGAGAGGAAGCGCGAGGGAGCGAGCAGGGCGCCGGCGCGCGCTCTCGTTTAAAACGTGGTCAAAAGTGCACTCGCAGTTTTATTATTCAAATTGTGCAGGATAAACAGCAGGGTTTTACCGCTGCTCGCGGTTCGCCCTTTTACGTGTCGTCGTCCCTTCGCCAAAAATTAGTGTCTAATCGAATAAGGCGTGAAAAAAAGGAATTCGTAATACGTGCGTTCATTTTTCCGCGAGGCGGTTCAAAACGACGATCATGAATCGGCTAATGACAATTAACGAACTAGAGCGCCTAGAACCGCCCTGTAAACGTTGGTGAATTACTTTTCTCTCTTTTTCTCTTACGGTAATATCAAAAAACGCTCTCCTATCGTGTGAAAATATTACTTTTTACACCCTCTACAAAAGTGGGTTGTAGTGAAAACCAAAAAGAAAAAAGAAAGAAAACGAAAAAACAAGTGAAACGACGTTATGTGTTTTGGATCAATTCTTCGATACACCGTAAATTAACCGTTTTCCACCCCCTTCCCCCACCGCCCCTTGAAATAAAAAATAAAAATCACATTAATGTTGTGTACAAGACACAAGATTAAGCTTCGCGCTTAAAGTCAATCAAAAATATATTTATAAATTTCCTTATACATATATATATATATATATATATATACATATATACTTGTGTATGTATATGCATACGTATGTACATGTGTTGAAAAAATTTTAACAACATAATTACCTGCACGTTACAGACGTTAGAAAAAACCTGGCCGTAGATCAGGCCACAATTGTATGCACCTGGGGCTATGGGCAAGTATTTAATAATATCTTCGGAATTTAAATATAATAATCGACAAGGTGAAACTTCAAAGTTATTCATTGCCAAGGAAGATAGTATAAGTGAGGATTTGATAAGAAACCCGCGTATCTGCAGCGAGGGAGGGAGATGTATGAATAATAGGCAGAATAACAGTAAAAATCGATACTCTTGCGCAAAGTTCTTTTTAAATAAAAACGGATTAATCTGCAAGCGCTTGCAGATCATCGCCGTCGCAGTATTCGCAATGACGTTATTATCCTTAACGCGTCTGACCGTCGCGTCGCCAACTCCCTCCCTCAAAAACAGTGGCAAAACAATAAGCAGCGAGGACAGAATAAACGGCTACTACAACGAGCCGATGATGCTGCCGTACGATCAATTCGACGCCGATGAGGAGCTCTTCTCGAGCGACTACCGGCAGCCCCTAGAAGAGGACGATCCGACTACCCGCACGGCGGATCCGGACCCCCTGGACTCCCGGGAGTTGGATAAAATCAGGAAGAGCATCATGGAGGATCTGGGACTGACGCGAATTCCCGACCCTTCGAAGGTAAGCTCAAGCAGCGACCATTCGCTTCGAGAATAACAACTCAAGCGCCAATGTATGATCGATAATCTGATCAGCGGCGAAATCTGATCGGATTGTTCAGACTGATTTGATAAAGTCGTTTGCGCCGGTAGCCGTGAAGATCTAATAATCGATCATGTCTGCGTCTGACAATCGCATTTCCGTAAGAGATGACGAAACGCCGGACGTGTAATCGATAAGAAATTGCGATGGAATGAACGACTCGATTACCGGATAACAAATGTAGAGACGTCTACCTACTGGTCATTCAGAAAAGTGTTTACGCTTTAAGTTGAAAAATCTCAAGTTAACTTCGAAAAAATAAAGATCTTCGAGGTTTCAGTGTTGTATATCACTATTAAGGAGTGCCGATAATTTTTTTCTCTTTTTTTTTGTTTCTCATAAAATAAGATTTTATTTCTTTTCAGACGTTGATATTTTTCAATTTTTCATCGTGGAATATTTAACATAGCGTCCAAAAGAAGAGAAAAAAAATGTCGCCGAGAAATTGGTCCATAAAAAAATAAATAAATAAGAAAACTATGACCGGCACCCCTTAATAGTGAGGATAGAGCAGTGAAAGTTTGAGGATCTTCTTTTTTCAAGGTTAACTTAAAATTTTTTAACTTGGAGAGTAAGCATTTTTTTCAACAGCCAGTCTAGTGTATCTAATGGATAACACTAGTGGTCGAAAATCACAATCACTGATCGTCGAATATCCCCCGGTGAATGGAAAAGTGAAGGAATCCATTAGCCTCGGTTGATATGTCCGAGGGGCAATCAGAGCTGGTTAGATATTTTGAACAGAGGACGAATGACGCACTACGTCATGGTAGAGACACGTTATTACTTGTATCGTCATGTGGTGCCGGGTTTATCCAACCCGCTGCACTTTCTCCGGCCGCGAAACTCGTGACGGGCAATTATTGGTACATTCGGAATTACTCGAGGTGCAGAAGTCAGCCAGTATGGAAAGCATTCCTTACACTTTTCCAGAGAGTTGGACGTTTCACCGCGCTGCTCTGCACATTGGCTCCAATTACTACCATGTTGCCCCAGTATGACAGTTGGCAAGGAAACACGTAGATTAGATCGTCAACCGCACCTGTGAGACAGGCCATAAATCAAACGCGTCGGATCTGTCTGTTGACCATTGCGGCAATTCCATTGCATGCATGATAGTAGGTCATAACATGTCCGTCCGCAAGGTCGAATCCAACGATGAAAGCTCGTTTCCCCGCATTTTTCCCGTCAACTAGTCATGGCGACGAGTGGTTCTGGAATTGTCCTCGAATTCTGCTTGTCTTTCAAAAGACCTGGAAACTATCCTCGAATTTTTCTTTTTTCCTGGAAATCACTCTGCTTTTAATGTCCTTGAATTTTGTACGGATTTTTTACTGGAAACCATGCAGTAATATCGGCCTTCCAAAATATTTCGCGTATAGTTTCTGAATGAGTCCGTGTAGAGAGACAATGTAATCTTTCCTCTGGGTTTCATCATTTTTTCCAAGTACCAAGTAATCGGAAAGTTCTAAGTAGGATGCATATCCGTTTGAAAGTTGACCGGTTAAGTTACGGCTTAAGCGGTTTTTTATCTTCATTCCTACTTTGTTTCGCTGTTAATTATGATTTACAAACTGTCGTGGACATGATCTCGGGATCTAATCATACCGCAACGCCGAAAGGCGATTGTTCGTTTTTTTTCCTCTCTCACGTTCACTTCCTGACCGAGAAAACGACGTTACTAAATTACCCAACCAGTATAATCGACTGCGGTTTTAAATCCTCTACCTTACAATGAAATCGAAAAGAATTTTCCCCGATACTTTATACATATATATTAACAATGGTGAAACGTATGAGCGGATCGTTATTCCATAACGAGGAAAAGTACAACAAATGTTGTTTGGAAAAATTACAGTATTGGACACGTAACCAGAAACGGTGTAGAGTGTTTGTCATTTAAAATTTTTCCTCTACCATTCCAAGATTACAAGGTTTCTGCATGCAAGCGTAGAATTTCCGTCCGGATACATGTGAGGGGAATTTCCCAACTTTGCAATGACTGTCGACTCCTCGCGAAAGGCGGCTGTCTTAGCTTGACGTAAATAATGGATTAGATTGTTATTAAATTGTATATCTGCAGTGCGATATCGAACAGCAGTCGGTATATTAACTTCTATCCAATTGGACTTTTAGCTCATTAGCCCACAGAACTTTGAATTAAAAAACACATGTAAGCGTCTACATACGTCCATACATTCCTGAGCATGTAGATAACAGGTATGTGCTTACATACACACAATACATACAAACCAGTCTCAAGATCCGTCTCTCGTTCTCGCGACTTAACGAAGAAACGCCGCGGCGACCTCTTTATAGCCTTCTCCAACGCACAGCCAAGGCACACGATGTGTTTCTCAACTTGTTCGCTGATGCCGCAGGTACTTTGACAAATGAAAAATAATTGACAAGGATGTTTTTCTGTCCCCCTCTCCCTGCCTTAGTTACTGTGAGTTTCGGTTCACTTTGCGCTGCATAAAAGTAATCAGTCGACGAACATACTTGTTGTTAATTCCAAAATGACGGCCAGATCTTAAAGGATGGATGCAAAATCGAAACCCCTCGTTTCCCGCGGAAACATTAGCTGAATTCGAATCTCTGACGATACATGCACCGGATTATCAATCGCTATCTCGCTCTTCTCGATTTTCCTTATCACTGCCGCCTGTACACAATTCTCTTATCTGCAACCGAGGTACAGGTAAAACCCCTTCATTATGCTTTTTCCTCCGTGTTTCTTTTATCGCCGCTCTCGTAACTCGACATTGCTCTTCCAATCGTTTTATGACCTTCTTTATAAGAGGAAAAACATGCGTGGAAGTATTTTTAGCCTGGCCAAAATTATCACCGCTAATCCTACAAGCTTATTTTGGATGTTCAAATATTTGTTGCATGTATCGTATAGTTCAGAATATCGCTAATTCACATATACTCCTCGCGATGTCTGAACTGATATACTAATTTCAGTAAACTAAATCCAATGTGGATAGTAACCGTTCGATAATTTTCCACAAAACAAAATTTTTTTTATTCAGATCAACGCGCGCAACGTGGATCAGCTCTTGCATTCTTGACTCAAAGACGGTCTCCCCAGTTTCTGTAGCAAAGTTTAGCGCGACTAAACTTAACCCTCGCGATTCCTCCGGGATGGAAATAAGGAAACGATGTGTTTTTGGTGGTTATTTTTACCAACCACGAAATCGCGAGTTTGTAATTGGTCTTTGTTAATTTCTTCTGGTCGATGCTTTCAATAATCACGCAATAATCTTATACAGGTTCTATTACCCAGAATATAAATTTCTTGTCGTTTTGTTCTTCACATGAATTACTATGTCCCTATTGAGATTGTCACTTTGCAATGCGTCATCTGATGGAAAAAAATCAAACTAATTCAACCAGGCTGACAGCTGCCCGCCGGCCGTGTTTATTCTCGTTTGTATAATAGAGCAGGTATAATTATTGATTACGATTCATTAATTTATATGACACGAGTAATTTGAAATCCGAAGAATTACGATTTGCCTCCATTAAAATTAGAAACTTAGGTTATGTGGTAATAAAATGGCGCCGACAACCAGACTCTGACGTCACGCGGACATTTTCCAATAAGAATTGTTACACATATTTTCGAGTCTTCAATAATTGACTGATGGCAAGAGTTTCACCGCGCATATGTGAGTTGGGAAAAATGTCTTACTCCATCCATGGTGAGTAAAAACGGTGTGAGATAATAAAAAAAGGAAAGGTGTAGAAAAAAAATGGACCCAGAAGGAATGTGTACCGACATGTTTGTGAGAGCTCGCACGTATATATAACAGCTAATACCACAGTAGGGCGAGTAGACCTCGTATATGGTTTACGATCTGCAGGTTATATACATACATAGGTCACATATACGATCACGCTGCCGAAAATTGAGATGAGATTTTAATCCTTACAAATATACGCCCACGCCTTAGTCGTTTTCTTCGTTCCGTGGTATGCGGTATAGCGTACATGCATACGTGCGTACGAATAACCATTTATATTATACATACACACGTATGTACATATGTATCCATATAGATTCGCCGCGTGTACCTCAGCTATTTATAGAATCAGTGTTTAGCTTATCTCTCCGTTCACCGTAAGCGGCATTGTATTTGTATCGAGCTCTCCTCTCTGCGCTGCGCATTCATTATATACCCACCTACGTAATTATGTACCTACTGTGTTACACCTAGATGCGATCCGAAGTTTAAACCGCAGAGAATGACAGCATGCTCCAAACTTGCAATCGTGGGTCAAAAAAAATTTCTTTTCAATTTTTTCGATGTTTTACTCGATTTTCCAAAATGTTAAGTGTATTTTTCTTGATTTTAAGCTGCGAGATAACGGATTTTTCCTGTAAAGAACACATTGTTGCATCAAACCTGACCAACTTCAACTTCATAAAATCGCTTAGAACCAGAAATCACACATTCAACAGTCTTGGTTTACGCAATTTTATTGCAACCGATGAACCGTAATTATTGTTTTGTCTTTTCTACGTCCTGTGGAGGGCGCTCTCTTCATTTTGCGCCTTTAACGGCAGTCGGCATGTCGAGTTTGAATTTCACGGACGGACGTTCGAATCGTGTTGTACTCGCGTCGTCGCGCTGCAATTTGACCGCAGGCGCGTGGGACGCGGGGTTTTTTGTCTGACTTCTTTATTTTTCTTTCTTCACGCGGGTTTTATCTTATTTTCCATAATTTTCATTCCGCATACGTGAAATTAAACCTTGCACGTCGCCGCAGTCTTGCCAGCTACCCGCCAAGGGGAACAGACTCATAAACGCAACGGATATGGTAGGTACTCGCGAAATTGGTCGAATTAAGCCACGCTACGACAATAAAGGACTCCGCCTGAAGGGACATGCAGCGCAAAACTCAAGTCGACACGCTCAATTCTTACTCCAAACCTCCCTCAATCCTTTGAAGCAGATTTCTCGGAGTAAATTTTTACGTCTTCTCTCGCCGCATGATCCATGCCAGCATGGATATCAAGTTCCAAATGTGTCGCATTCTCGGTTTCCATTTACGTCTACAGCTGTGGCAGTAGCAGAAGACCGAACACTCAAATACGCATGCGCCAAATTTTTCGTCTGCTCAGACAGGCTGGCCAACTCCGAGTGGTTTGACCCATGCGCGAACTGTCAATGGGCGCAAGCGTTTCGAGGTTAGGTTAACCATGATCTAAAGAAATAAGGTGTGTCAGGACTGAAGACCGATTTTTGCTCAGTCTGCGCATATCCAAGATGACGTCACAGAAATGTAACATGGTGCCCATGTATCTGACGACTGACTCCACGTACATACGTTACTTGAGGTTACGTATTTATTTCCGTATATTCTGTTTCCTGAAAATGTTAGTTTGTGCAGCCAGGAGTTACAAAAATAATAATATAAACATTGAAGGATATTTACGTTTGAATTTGGCGCCTATATGATGTCACCTTGATTATGTTTTTTAATTGGTTTAACTGAAGCCTATGTGCATTGTTTCACTTAACTCAACTCCAGACCCGCCACATTTCGACTATATCGAATCGTGATTGCAATATAACCTCGAGATGTCTGCGAATTTCGATAGCTATCATCCGACCGCAACTGGATTGGCTAACCTGAGAAGCAGATGAAAAACTCTGCACTGATCGGTCGAATCTATCAGCGGATGAGTCACGTGATTTGGCGCATGCGCATTCGGGTGTTCAGTTTCTCAAGAGCGTCACGGCTGTTCTTCAAGTCATAATGATCGAATATCAGAAAATCAGCGTCACTCTTGCTTTCTGATTGGTTTGGCGCTTCCTACGTATCGAGGTCGTTCGGTTCTTCATGTCTACGTTATCATGTAAGACGGATCGACGTTTTTCCAGGAAACAATCAGACATTCGGCAAATCATCCGGGTACACCTGCACGAGAATCTGATACCTCTTTCCAAAAGCTAATACATACATCAATATACAACTCGGCCGGTTATTCGTGATCAGCAATTCATTATTCCACGAATAATGCTAATAATTCTTTCCTAATCAGTATACATACATATATACAATCCACTTAGCATTTTAGCTTACATATGTATATATAAACGTAATGATATGCAATTGTGTTCCGAACCTTAGAGTGTACGCGCGGCGGTTATCTAAGAATAGTTGCCCTATTCTTTTTGTTTTTTTCTTCCTCACTTTTTGCCTTTTACCTCGTAAACTAGAGAGGGATGTGGACAAAAGAAAAAAAGTGTGAAGACATAAGTTTCGTATATGTTTTCGGAGGGCGGGCGGTTTAACGATAACGAAATATAGATGAAAAAAGGAGGAGGAATTGGGGTATAAGTTACTGCGACTTCGCCGACACTTCGAGTCCATCTGGAAATCATAATTATGTGTACCCTTTATCTAGAGAATTTCACCGGAAATGCAGTAGATATATTAGTTAGGGAAAATGAGTACTTTTCAAGATTATTTATATCGCGGGCTAAAAAAATATATTAAACACATAGAAAAATCACACGGCCTTCCATGTGCAACATGTATTTAAGAGTTTGAATACTTAGGGATTCGTCTCTAGAGACAAATTTATCATGATTTATACCAACCGGTGGTGATGCATCGACCAACATTCTGCAATAGGCGTACGTTTTATTGAATGATTTCAAGCATTCAAATGACCTGCGATAATGGCGGCTGCAGGTCTTAGGTGTGTAACGATTGGTAAATTAACTGGAATTATTCAAAGGCACGGAATCTTTGTAATAAATTTTATTGCAGATAATCTTTATCTTTTCGAGTGAAAAGAGTGTTTGACGCCTTTCACATGATGCGGAGACATCTGATTAGAATAATGACTCCGGGGCCGCACGAGGCTATAAAATTAAAAATTATTTAAATCGCCACGTGATTTTTTAAACTTTTCGAATTGACAGTCCCTTCCGAATTCGTCTTCTACGTCCAACCAGCTCTTCGTATAACGAGGGGAAGCAATGCAGGACAGTGAGAGGAGGGGGGGAGATAATTTAGTAATACTTACGCTATATATTATATAATGTATATTATATACGTATAATATAGTTAAGTATGGCTGTCAAGTAATTATATATCATCCGACGCTTCGGCTTTCCAAGAATCAATTAAGGGGCCAAAGTTCAGAGCAAGAGTTTAATCACAGATTTATAAATTGTACACTCCGGTCTTTTTTACTCGGTCGTATACTGTAATCGTATAATAAGTTACACGATCTTACAAGTCAACAACTGACCTGTAACTCATTTCTATACTCGATCGGAAGAATCGTTTATACTTTAATCTCAGCGTTTCCATCCCCCCTCAGCATTGTTTCCTGACTGATTATTACAGGTACCTGAATGTGTCAGAAATTCAAATAATAAAGATGATCATAAAATTGTAAAAATAGAATAAACGAAATCCACGAATTGTGCTCAAACATTCAACGAATTGTGCTCATCCGAACTACACCACAACTGCAACGGTGTGTCTCACACGTATTACTAATTCGATATTTCACCCTTGTTTGTTGACAGGCGAATGTGAGCCAGTCAGAGTACGAAAATGCGCACAGAGAGTACCTGAGTAGAGTGGAATCGTCCGGGTCAGAAGATCAGAGAACGAGAAGAAGACTGCACGTCTTTTACCCCGCAGGTAACTACTTTTTGTCCAATTCCCGCGGCGGCAGCCGAGTTAAACTCCAAGGGATAATTGAGTCGCGGTTTTTAATTTAAACGAGTCGGTTGGTCGGTCGGTTTCAACGGCAGGGTCGAACCGCAGAAATCGAGCCTCTTAACCCGTCGAAGAAGAGAAAAGAAGCATCGCAAAGATTCACGAGTTAACGTTGGGCTCAGATAAGCCCATTCAATTATTCCGCGGTTTTTTGTATCTGCGGTATCGCGTTTTAGTGACGACTTCCCGTCCCGTTGAGCTCGCTTTATCGGCGAAGCCAACGCGAGGTTATCACCACGAAGCCATCAAGAGAGCGGGATTTCAAACGAGTTTTACACATTCAAAAACTCCGCAAGATCACGCCGTGCTGTAGATAATGCAGTGACGACTGAATATCTTAGGCTTTTCAGGATAAACCGCCTAAAGTGGGAATCAGAAGTGAGGAGGCGTAAAATCGGCTGAAAAATCTCCAGCAATGTCATCTGCACCGATGACGGTTGATTCGAATGAAAGAACATCTCTAGCAAATTCTCTGAGCAAAATCTGAGCAAATTCAAATAACACTAGCCAAGAAATCAACAATTTAAGAGAAGGTTTCACACTTAGAAAGGTCAAATCAATTATATTCTACTGTTTTTTATCCGATTCTAATGTTTTTAACTTTTTCATTTGTTTGTAAGGATCTGGTCGGTGAGCAAAATGAGGAGGAAAAAGTTAGAAACCGATCCAAAAATAAAAAAACACCACCAGAATAACGTAGTTTTATTAATATCCATTATCGTTGCACCTAGTAAGATGACTGGATATTGTTTAAAACGGTTTTTTCCTCTTTTCTCAATTTCCGATTCAGACTTCGGAACCCGTTAATCTTGATTTCGTCCAGGATTGATAATCGTTTACTCATTCATGCGAGCTACCGTGCTTTATTTTGGTATTATGCGCGTAGGAAGTGGCAACGAACGTTTCTTGGCTTCCGTTGGCGCGGATTATTTTTTCGCACCGCATTCCTTCGGCGCAACAAATGGCGGGCTAAGGTTACGCAGTATTATAGTTGCAGGCCGAGCAGGTTGTCAGGATTCCGTATCAAGATTGCATGACACAAAGTATGCGCTGCAGGCTCTGGACTCGAGCTAGCCTCTCGCTCTGCAGACTGCAGCTTCGCGTTTCATCAGCAATCCACATTTTTACAGCGCACATAAATTCTACACACATGCGGTTTCGAGAAGAGGAAAGGCTTCAAGCCTTTCCCGCCTATAATTCTCGACTGGATGATCCTATCTCGGCAGTTAATCAGGGCTAATGAAACGTGGACAACTATTCATTTTTACATTTTCGACGTGATGTTAATCTATTGATAAAATATTATACAAAATACGATCAATCATTATAAGGACCAGGAATAATTTCACTCTTCTTATCAATCCACCTCCGTTTATTTTTGTTTTTTGCACTTTCTCGCGTTTTTTCTGGCCTTCATGGAAGGATCATCGTTGGAAAATAATCTCCGAGCGCGCGGAGATAAACGGCTGAGATTTTTGTAATGAATCGTTGGCTGATAGGTGCAGCCATGCAGATGCTGTAAGGTGAAACTTATGGCGTCGAGACTCGGGACGCAGGATACGGGGAACTGACAGGCAATAATATACAGGGAGAGCAGGAAGCCCTCTGACCTTTGGGACTGAAATTGATAATATTTTCATTGGTAATTAAAACTGAAGTTTTTCTCACGTGTCTTAACACTCGGCCTCGCACGGCTACCTTCAGCTTCTTCTCTAATCCCCATTATACACGCATTCACACTCCATCAGTCGGTAAGAGGTTACAAGATACTGAAAAAGAGAGAGGGAGGGAGAAAAGAAACATATATGGAACGTTCACCACATCCTACTACACGTAGCTAGATAAATATACAGCTGTTCGGCTACTAAATGGTTTCCCTTATTAGATTATGGAAGGAGCGGCGTGAGACGTTGAAAAGTAATCATCACGTACGTATTCTTGCAGTGCGTTTCTTTATTCTCTTTTATTCTTTTTTGGAGAGTGAAGAAGAAAGGCGGTTTCGGTTTCGATACCTTCCGCTCTCAAATGCCAGCCTGTAGGACGGCAGTTTATTTTGTTGATCCAGGATATCCTCAACATATGTCCATGGGAAAAAGCAAACTTGTGTTGTTCAGGGCCGCGTTGGCAGTGATTTTTACTATTGTGGGGACACCTGGAAATTAGAACGTTAATGAAATGTATATTTTACTTTTATCGATATTTCTGAGTATAACAATGACGATTTAGAAGGAAAAATTTATTTTACATATTTCTAACGATAAGATAATGGCAGGTAATAAAACTCATTTGAAATCAGCCTGAAGACAAATTATGAGGTTCAGGTTAGTAACGTCACTTTAACTATGCATGTTCAGAACAAAACGTTACTCGGACTCTAAGGATTTTGTGAAACTCAGATGGTAAATTATAACAAAGAAAACATGTTCGTATTTTGAAAAGTCAACTTCTTGAAAGTCCTTCTAAAATTATACAATAACTGTTTTTTCCATCACGTTTCGACACGGCGTTATAACGTTACTAACTTCATCATTCTAAAAAATTTTCATCAATTCTTTATTCGATTCGTTGCGATGAACTACGAAGAATCGTGGAACTTGATAGCATACGTTAAAAAAGACTTACCTTGACTTTTCAACTATACTTTGAATTATGACTTTTGACGTTTTTGACGCGTGTGTATGTTTCACGTCATGCATGCGCATTGAAGGATCGATAGTCGTTAGAACGACATCATCGGAGTTGTATATCATGAGGGGGTTTCGACAGCTGCTGCAGGGATTAAAAAGTAATGATCAGCGAGGGGGGCGGCGGGATAGGAGGGAGAAAAAAGCGAGAAGCCGCGAACCTGTTACAGCGAGAACGGAGTGACGGTTATAGTCGCGGGGTTTCGTTTCGTAAGACTTTGTAGACTCGGCTTATTCTTTTGTTTTTAGCCGAATATACGACGCCGACGCTGCCCTGCCGTAGGGCTTGATTCTTCTCCGAAACACGTCTGTTGGTTGTGTGCCTATGCATTAACGAGGGCGACTCGTGCTCTGTACTCGGTGAAACGCCTCGCGCGCATGCGCGCTCATCGCCAGAGGGAGCTGCCGCAGTCTGCGGTAGAAAGGAGAAAATCTGTTGTATCTGTCCTTCCGAATAGCCGAAGGGCATAATTACACCGTGATTGGTGATACAGACCGTTGATGCGATACCGCGAGACACTGCCGAGTTAAATCGGGAACGAATCGACGAGGATCGAAACTCGCGTCGGAAACGCACACAGGGCATCAAAAAATTGGGTACTTATCTTCGTCCGGTATAATTGCTGATTTACAATTTCATGTCACGTGACCGATTGAACAGTTTTTACGAGAATCCATGCATCTTATTGGGTAGGCGTTGAAAAACTAGAATTTCTGATTGATAGTTGGACCTGGATATCGAATTTTTGTAAAATTTTAAAATTTGGAAAGTTCGAGTACAGAAAATTGAAAACATGAAAAGTCGAAATGCAGAAAGATAAAATATAGAAAGGTCAAGACATGGAATAGCAATATCGAGAGTCTGTATACGATTCTACATTGTCGAGAGGAGTTCGGACGATTCTATGTTCTAACCTTTCTAATCTTTCACTTCTCCATACTTTGACTTTCAACATTTTTAAATTCTATACATTAAGTTTTTGCTTCTTTAAAGATACGATATTGTGATGCTTCGATTATTGATTTTTCTATATTTTTTCCCCATCTATCTTATTCTTTCGAAAAACTTTGAATCGATTTCGATTGCCTCGAAACGAGAATCTGAATCTAATCTAATTATAATATCTGATAAAGAAAGTCCCCGCAGTATCGAAAAAAAATTCTACCCACTGAATTTCAACTTAAAATATCTAACTGTATAAACAACGTGAGAGAAAATTAATTACTTGGCAATATTTGTTTTTCTAATTAAATTTAACTTGATTACCTCCGGTTGTAGTTTTCAAACCTTTTTTCTATCCCGTTTTCGTTCAGATACGTTATAATTTGTGGAAAGGTCACACTTTGCATCGACGAATATATATTGTACCAGCAGAGAATTTCTCTTCGATCGGTGTAATGAAAGTTGTATAATCAAGAAAAAGATTCTTGAATATAGCGGTAACAACGCCACACGTTCCACTTTACAGATAGAGAATGTATAAAGCCAAGAGTTATGCGTTTCCCATGCTTTATTTTCAGCCTTGAATTATCCAGTCTTAACGCCAACGCAAATATTGTTCCCGTGCCTAAAATTGTTTCTCCGCGTAGTCGTACGTTGCATGATTTGAATGTTCGAAAAATGTGACAATCGGGTGGGCAGTTATACGTAGGTATACAGGATCACCAACAGCTGCATCAGCACTGGTGTAGCCCGAATTCTTCTTCTTCCCAGCCACGCTTTGTCGTCAACATACGTGAAAATGGTTTCTTCTTCTCTTTTGTTTTTAATTCATGTCGTTACGCCGGCGCCATTGCATAATGGATATGTATGCAGTACACGTTCATGTATGTACATAAATACCTGTGTGAATCACACCGACTTCTTCATCGTCCCGCGCCCCCGCCGACCGGTTAATTAAAATAGCGGATAACGATTAACGGACAAATACATTAACCGCGGTATCGAGTCGTTAAAATACCTTATTATACACTCCATCGATAAACACCGCATGCAGGTTCTTAAAACAGTGTAATGAAGATTTCTGGTCTAGCTACTGGGTCTCGGTAATATGATCTCCACAACAAAAATATTACCTTATAAGGAATAATTGATTGTATATTGGAAGTAGGAAAAAATCAAAAATTTTCCTAACCTCTATAAGCTGTCTCGGCGCGGCGTGATGTTGTACTGATTGCGCACGCGCTATAATGTCAGGGCAACCAACCGTCATAAATTTAGACGACAGTTCGCCGCGATGTATGTAACCACAAAAATTTTGACAGTTGTCGTAGTTGAGCACAACTGCCAGCGAAAGCGGCATTTTTGAGATTACATTTACGACGGTTGGTAACCCTGGAAAACAGCCGTTCTCGGATTGTAGCGCGTGCGCATTAAGTTTTATCAGAGAACGGTTCATACAGTCGTTAGGAATTCACTCTGTATATCCTCCAAGTATTATATTTGTATATACCGATATACCCACAAGCTTTTTATCACTTGCAATCGTATTTTTCCTGTGTCGTAAATCAAACGGGGAAACTTTACCGGTGTATCGACATTATTGTAGAGAAATAATTAGAAAACGACAGCAGGAAAATCAGCCGGTGGGTAGGCGAAACGATGATCATGGTTGCAGCAGCGAGCGAGAACCGTGAGAGAAAAAGAACGAAAAAGAGTAAAAGTTCAGAGAGTCGTAGGTGCGGCGCATAGAAGGTGTAGATTCCTGGATCATCATACCTGAAGATGAGCATCAACGGATGCAACTTTATCGCGAAGATATATATAGAGAGAAGATTGAAGTGACCCGCTCGAAAATCCTGTTTAATTTTTCTTCTTCTTGTATTCGGTGGAATAATATCTTGCAGATAATTTTTGGTGGCGGTGAAATGTTGCAAAGGCATTACGTGTAAAAGTCTATAATAATGAGGCAGCGTGTTAATCGGTGGATATTGCAGAGCACGGATCCCGATGTGGGGTATTAACGCCCGGAGGAAGGATTCCCCGAAGGTATATATAATATGCGAGAAAGCGGATGATAAATTCTTGTGGCAGAAAACCTGTTTTTCATCATCGATAAATATTTCATCACGGTATATAGAATATTTGCCCATCCCGAAGTGGCCTCCAGCACGCGATATTGCCGGTATAATTTCATTTACAATTCTAGCCGTTTTAATACATATAATAATATACTAAACACACAGGAATTCCCAAAAGGATGTTTCAATTATGCATATAGTATATGTAATTTATTTCATTGAAGCGGAAATTTTCCGCATAACACCACGAGATCCGTGTATAATAATATGCAATAAACTTTTTATAAATTGTGACAGTATAATCGGTGTTATATATTATTATGCTCGTGTCCGGTATAAGTGAAACAGAAGTTGGTAAGTTGAAAAACATTACTTTTTGTTTATTTAATTGCGAGACGGTCACACGTTGTGTATTTATTTATCAATTAATTCAATCCTAAGCTACGACGATTTTTCAAAAAATGGAAGCGTAGAAATATTAAAATTGTAATCAAGAGTTCAGATGTTTATTTCTTATTTGAAATCACGTTGAAAAAGTGAAGAAT
This sequence comes from Diprion similis, assembly GCF_021155765.1. Lineage (NCBI taxonomy): Eukaryota > Metazoa > Arthropoda > Insecta > Hymenoptera > Diprionidae > Diprion > Diprion similis. The sequence continues at coordinate 20,450,564 of NC_060114.1, forward strand.
CTAGGAGATTCATTCAATTTCACTAGAAGATGGTTTATTTTCTTTGCGAATTCACTGCAACAAACTTTCTTTCAAAGTTTATCAATATCAGTGCAATCTTAAAGTATTAAATATGTGATGATACCAACCTTATGAGTAAAAAGTATCTCAGTGGAATTGTAGAACATAATTCTTCTGCAGAGTAAAATGAATTATCACGAGTGAAATCAAACGATTCCAGATCTTTTACCATTTCAAAGAAATGAAAAACCGATGCCTAAGCTTTCGTTTACAATTTTAGTGTCTTATTTATGAAAATTATCGTAACATGCGAGAATAGCAAATTTGATAAAAACTCAAAGTGCTACGATCTTGTAATCAAACTAACGAAAAACTATTGATACTCAGCTCTTAGATTCCGTTAAGCCTCGATAATACGGACCCAGTCGTACAGAAAACGAGATTCGATTTATCTCGCTCTCTGGTAATGCGATATAAGCGTCAATCCTATACAGCGACTGAAGTGCATCGTGTAAGCTGTGTAGCGATTGAATCTTGAAACAGAGAAAGAGATATCTAGATGGAAGAGCTTCGTTCTCGTTGGTCCGTCCGTTAAGTTCTAGAATAACTTTGACCTATATTTCACCAGTCGACGGGTTTTGATGACCGGTAATATAATTGATAAGAGGGTATTATTGAAATGTATTATAATTTCAATCACCACACTAATCAACAACCCACTATGATCCTCCTTTACTCCTCTTCAACGGATACAGATGTCTTTTATTCTCCTCACAATTCCGCAATATTGCGGATCATTGTTACGATTCTCGTGCAATATTATTCGGGAAAGTTCCATGTCAGGTGCAGCTCATTGTCAGGTAAAAACGTTGTGAAGGAATTACCTGGAAATTCGTCTTTGGACTGTTGTTTACACTGTACGAAACGAGTCAAGTTTCAAGAACTAAATAAAACCAAAGAATGAGAAGAAGAAGAGGTGAAAAAAGAAGGTAAAAAATATCACCGAGTGGATCAGGGACTCTGGTACCACTCTGTCAACAGAGAATGAGACACTTTAGACTAATTGCTGCGTCAGATCGGTCGAGAGTCGAGCTCGCGACGTCTGCTTTCGTCGTTTGAGGAAAGGCGCGCTCGCTCCAGCGATTTTTATTCTATTTTCACATCGCCATCCGCACCCCTGCAGTAGTTAAATACCTACCTAAAAGCCGTCAAGCTCAGAGAGTCAGCCTTGGTTAACGACTGCAGGTATACCTAAGGCATAACGTGCGTACCTTAGACCGCAGGTTAAGGAGTTGATGTTATGAAATAGAAATCCGAGTTGCGGTGGAATGCCGAGTGACCAGTTTCTCTGAATAAGTTAAACAAAACTCACCCGCGTTACGTGCCCGAACAGTCTATGTGCGGCATTTATTTATATGTGTATAATAAAAATAAGAAGAAAACTACCAAAATCAACGTACAGCAAATAAACAAACTGGAGGATACCAAAACAGGACTATTTATACATATAATTTAGAGGGAATCGGGAAACAAAAACGGTGGGATTTCAGCTGCAATACCCATACGTCAGTGTCTCCGTCTGCTCTCTGATCTCTTAATTCTCTCGAATCTTAAGTTATTCCGTGGTCACGATCTGGTGCGATCTACTCTCCCATTCCCATGTGTATAACACAGCTAATACCATAGATACTGCGCCGTGTTTTATTGACTCTGTTTTATACATACATCAGGTATATGCTCGAGCATGTATATGTATATGTACGTATGTATACCTATAGTCACATTGTATACACCGCCTATCTAATTGTCCATCGAATTCTATGCGTACACGGGAATCAAAAGTATCAATTCGATTCTCCTATCTAAGAAGAATTTATTTCACTTCCATGTATACATTTATGTATGTATGTATATATACATACTATAGACGGGCACCGAATGGCCAGAGGCGTGAAACTTCATTCTGTGTTATACAATAAATACCGATGGAATTTGAAAACTAAAATTCTATTATAAATTGGGTAGCCTGCAGTTTATCGTGTGAGGAAAAGGAACGTCTTCGGGTTTATAATAAATCGGGGTGCGGAACGCAAGTCGGTCGAATCTATTTTGAATATCGAATACCGATGGGTCGATTCACGAATTCGCTGATACAATTTCGTACTTCTCTTGACGAATTTCCTGTTTAAACTGCGTTCTTTGGTAAATCTGCAGGGTTACATAACCTAGCTTCTTCTATTCTCTCCGTTCCATTTTATAATAATCTCCATCGAATAGCGAGGATTCGATATTCCAACGTTGCGCCGTGACTAAGAACGCCATTTTATTTATCCAACATAGTAAAACCACGACATTAGCACAAATTATTCGCGGTAATTGCTTTACAGGTTGCGTCGATTTGTTATTTCGTGTTATGTGAGGTTAGGTTAGGTTACTGGCATCATCACGCGGATGCATGCATCCGCAAAATGGCGGGTCGAGTCATCGAGATGCGTAAACACGGTAAACACCAAACAGTTCGCCCGACTTATATACATATAATTAGTCCGTTGGTTTCAGTTTTCGTGATCGTTGTACCCGATGAAGTCGTTTGACCGCTTCATGTTGTACGATTGTTATCCGTGTATAGTAACGAGTATAGCAGTCTCTCGTCTTTCTGATCGTGAGTTGCTTCGTTGCCCTTTTCCTTTTTCTAACAATTCCGTCGTTCGATACTCGAAGCCTTCGAGCCTCCGATTATTCCTATGTATATGTACTCGGAGTGGTCGGTACCGTCTTACAAGATTAATTTTCCATTTCCAATTTGATTGTGAGGTTAGCCTCGTCCGGGATGCAAATGAGCAGCGATCGTTCGACCGTCTGTCGCTGATGATTTTTACCAACGACGCGCACCGCTGCTTCATTTGATCTTTCGATAAATACCAACCTGTATAACATCACCGCATCTGCGCACTCGGGTGGAGATTTCACGTCCAAATGCCATACGCTCATTTTTACGTATCTGCAGGTATACTGTGCTGTGAATTTATAGTAAACAAGGAAGGTCAAGTGCGTATACGTGAATATATGCCAGATTTTATACGAGTTAACGCAGCCGAATGCACGCTACGAACTGCAGATGCCAACGAGATGCTTGTCGAAATGATTTCTAACCCAGCTGACGTGACACCCGCCATGCCGTTGACGTCGTGACGAGTTATGCGCATCGCGATCTACTTTTGCGAACGTTAGGTTGGCAACAGTGGTTGACGCATGCGCGTACAACCTTTTCTGTTCATAAGATGTAACTCTGAATAAAATAGTTTTCAGAACGACTGGGTCGATTTCGATTGTTTTTTTCTGACAGTCAGATGAACAATTTTCGATGAGTAACGATATTTGAAAGCCAACTTTTATAACATACTTATAACAGAGGTTAGGTTAGGTTCGGTTCTTGGTTGGGTCACATGGTATCAGTCTTCATTCAAATATTCTGAATTATGGCCAAGATTTTTTTATCTGAATAGAATTTTCATTTTACATATTAAAATTGAATGCGGGCGAAGCCGCAACGGGAAGCTAGTAGATTATATAATAACGTTTAAAAATTTGATGTCGCGACATGTTTTCGTCGTCATGACATTTTTCTATATTTTCAGACTAAAGAAGGTTTTCGATTCTTCTCTGTTACAGATCACGTTTTCGAAAACGGGTCTCGGAGGAGTTACAACGGTGTAATGAATAACATAGAGGGCGTAAATGCCATCTACTTCCCCGTAGAAATCCCCGTACAAGAAAACCACGCGGTTGATCACGCGACGTTGCGGATACTGCTCGGATCGGATTCCGATGACGCCGAAGAGGAGGTCGAGGTGACGATATACCAGCCAACGCGGTCGTCGAGGCGGCCGATAGCGGTCCAAAAAACGCGGGTGGGTTCGTCGGCGCCGAGATGGGTGGAGTTCGACTCAACGGAGGCGGTGGTTTCCTGGGTCCACGAGGGCGAGGAGAACCTGGGCTTCGAGGTCGAGGTGAGGCGGCGAGGCTCGTCGCCTTCTAGATGGAAGAGCGTCGCTCCAGCGGCGTTGAACGTCTTCACGATATCGGATCGGAGCATCGCGTCCGGCAGCCGATCCCGCCGAGCGACGCCTGACCAGCTGATGTCGCTTCACAGAGGCCGGAGGACCGAGTGCAAAGGCCAGAACAAGAAGTGTTGCCGGCACGAGATGATCGTCACCTTCAAGGACATAAGGGGCTTCGAGTTCATAATTCAGCCGAAGACTTTCGACGCCGGGTACTGCAAGGGACGATGTCCGCCGCGTTACAATCCCGCCCACCATCACGCCCTCATTCAGAGTCTGATATGGAAGGAGGACAGGAAAAAGGCGCCAAGACCCTGCTGCGCACCGAGCAAACTTACCGAGCTGGAGATACTTTATTACAACGAAAACGATCCGACCAAGCTCAAGATCACGAACTGGAAAAATATGAAGGTCTTAGAGTGCGCGTGTTCTTAGTGATGCGAGTTTCCCGGATAGAATCGGAGAGCGGCGTAGGTACCTACACCTTATCAAAAACCTTTCGACATGCGTTAAAACTGCAAGACACGATATTATTATTATTAGTGTCATTATTATCATCATCATCATCATCATCATCATCATCGTCGTCATTATTATTATTATTTCTATTATCATTATTAACTACGGCGCTGAGCAATGGGAGGCAAATTATATTGTATACCTATAATTCCTTGGTGTTTATAACTTTTATCAAATATTTCTCTATTTATTTTATTATTATTATTATTATTATTATTATTATTAATAGATTGATTCATTTGTATCTTTACGGTTTTTTTTTCTTTTTTTTTCTACTTTTATTCTCTAATTAATTATCGACTAACCAAAGAATTAAAAATGTCGGTCGACCCTTGATAATTATATTATCTAATTGCAGGGTGTTGCTGCTTTGACTGTGATAGAAAAAAAAATAATCACACATATTGTAAAATATGTATATGTATATGTTTATAATTATAAGTATATTCGGTATTTTCTACATCGGAAGCGCATAATGTATGTATGTATGTATGTATAGTGTAGAAATTTTACGATCTACTGTCTCCTTCACGCAGGGTTTTATCCTATGTAAGCTGCATTGTTTGGTATGGATGGGTATGGTATACACACGTATAATAGTGGCGAACGTTCATTCGCCCAAAATCTAAATGGTCAGTATAACTTATATCTATCGATATTATTATGAGAATGAAATACGTATAGAAAACTATCGCAATTACACTCATTATGATGTTATAGCAATGAAATGAATTATAAATAACCGCGTGTGCCTTTGATCAATAGCCACGAAATCTCAATACGGTTAAATATGTAGAAAGAAGAAAAAAAAATCGAATTTTAATATCAACACCGAATTTTCGCGAGCCATACATCAATATATTATATCTGATGAAATGAACTTTGTAAATCGCATATACGAATCCGAAAATTTATAATAAATGCATCTGTATAAGATTCCTTGAGCATATCAATATATTACACATATATCGATCTGATACGCATCTATCGTTATTTATTAATTTATTATAAACAATTATACGGATATTGATGAAATAAAATATACGGATAGACATGCATGTACGCATATGTATTATAAACATTTAGTTCCATGCTCAATTTTGCTTATTGACAAAATTCATTGCAGACAAACCTATTCACACTACATAATACAAACCTAAATTACAATACACGTGTACAGGCCTATTTGTGTTAAATAAGGGGAAAAAATAATAATAAATATTTCTTGTCACGGTTGTTAACTGTATATCTAGTTTGAAACATAATATTGCATAGACGTCACTGCATTATTAAGTAATCATTTCAACAGCTGCACCTCTTAGTTCCTATATAATATGTCGTATAGTTTACATATTACGCCTACCGCAATTGTCATTGAAAAGAAATTCATAGTAACAATTTTGATAATAAAATAAACGTAATGAAAAAATAATATACGTAATAGTAATATAAATAATAGTATAATGGTAGTATAGTATATATAAACAATAATAATAGTATTAATATTATTATTAGTATAGACATAATGTATAATATGTTATTCTCGATTGTATTTTCGAATCTCTTTAAGTGAAACTAGACAAACGCGATTGTCGAACGGATCATAGTGGTTTGAAAATAATATTTTCCTCGCTCCCAAAACATGATTATTACACAATTCTGTTTTGCGTTCGAATTCATTTTTCTCTTTTTTCAATACCGATCATTCAACTTTTCAACAATTCTTTGCAGGTACACGGTAAAATTAATAGTCGTGATACTATTGAAATTTGAAACATTATTGAATAAAAATAAAATGATTTTCCAATTATATTTTACTACCTTGCTATTATTATATGATATCGGGAAATTTTCCGTAATGTGTTCATATGTAACTTATACATGCATACATATACACGCACACCCGTATATATGTATATGTACCGTGTATCCACGAGGAAAGTGCGCACCTTACGCGCGTGCATCAAGTCGTTCCAATTTCATTGGCCGACAGTTATCGCGTGATTGAGCAATCGACGCAATACCAATCACCACTGCCAGAAAATGTCCCTAGGAGCCAAAAATAACGGTCAGAAAATGTCCCTAGGAGCCGACAACTAACGGTCAGAAATGTCCCTAGGAGCCCACAGCTAACGGTCAGAAAATGTCTGTTACTTCGTTAGCTGTGGGCTCCTAGGGATATTCTCTGGCATTCGCGATTGGCATTGCGTCGACTGCCTAATCAGGCGGTAACTATCGGCCAATAAAATCGAACGACTTGACGCACGCGCGTAAGGTTCGCACTTTTCTTATGGATGCACAGTATACATTGTATACGTCGGTGTTTAAATGTATCCGTAATATTTTCACAGTGACACTATAATTAAAGAGAAGAATCTTTAATTGCTGAGTAAGGAAACAGATTTCTTTCAGAAGAATTTCAGAGAACACTTTTGTTGATTTCGGAATCGTTATAATCTTTTCTATAGCTAGCTTCTTAATTTATTTTAATTCTTATAGCTCTTGTTTTTGAACTGTAACTATATACTCTTTGAATTGAATCGTATAATGGTCCCATCAAATAGAAATTCATTTAATTCGTCACAATGCTTACTTCATTTTTATCAAGTAATTTTGTTTATCCAGTTGTTGACTTTGCATTTTTTCCTCAAAATCTATCCACGCCACATTTTTTCGGTATCAATCACAATTCTCCAGGAAATCTCAAGCGTGGTATAATTATACTGAATATTCGACTATAAATCATATTGAAAAATAAGAAAAATTCATTTTATAGCCATATTTGTATAAACATTGAGAGACGCGCTCCGTAAAAAATAAGCCTTCGATATACGAGGCACATATTATGTTTTTTCACGACAGCAGTAGATATGATACAATATTCCAAATCAAACGAACAAAAATTATCCAAGAATATCTCATTCTATCTTCTTTCTCGCTCTCAAGGTATTTCCATAATCGTTTGCGCGTCGTCTACGAATAAATCGGTATAAAATCTATATATATATATATACTGATACACACACACTCACACACACATATATATATGTATACAAACCCATAAAAATCAGGGGAAAACGATGTATATAGGAATTGAAAGTTCTCTACATGTGTATGCAACATATATATACGAAGGACATTTTTATCGTAAACTTGTTCGGTCTGACAGCTCGCGACGGTTATTTTGTATACCGTGATTCTCGCACGTTTTAATGAGAGAATTAAGGTAAAATTGTGTAAAATATCATGCGTGTGTACATATGTACATAAATACATGTATGCCCATAACGTAGCTCCTTAAATGCCGAAAGAGACTTGAGAGGCTAATTTCGGGCGCGTTGACAACCGCGTTTCGTGTTCTCAAACCGTTAAGGTGTTAGAGTTTCACCAATACTTATAGTTCGGGACGGTGCGCTGCATTTGCATAATTGTTAAGCCATAACCAAGACAGCTGGTCTATAATATACGTATACATACACATAACGATGTATGGACACTCGTTACTTGTTGAGAAAAAAAGAAGGGGATATCCGAATAAAAAAAGAACAAGAAAAAAAAGGGAAAACAACAATAAAAACGACAGGAAAAATAATATGAAAAAGCGTAAAAAAAAATAACAAATAAAGAAAGAAAAAAAATTATCGTGTTAAAACTAAAAGTAAATCCAGACAAGTGCAGCGTGCCTGAAGTTTTATCGTACAGGCAGAGAAGTTTGCAATTTTATCGTGCAATGTGTTGTTTATCGTTTCATCATGCACATACTATTTATTTATTATTTTTGTTTCCCTTTCATCTCTGTACAATGTTCATCATCGTCACCGATCTATTTATTGCATTTATACACTGACGCACGCACACTAGTATAATGTAGATATACATGCAGGTACCTGTAGGCATAATATGTATTATTATATATATATATATACATGAATTTGTAAGGTATACATAATAATTGTAGATGTTATATAGAACGCACATCCTGCATTTCGCATACGAAACTATTACTGTATGTATGCGATAATACCAGATTTGATATACATGTAAACGCTATATACGGACCTGTTTCTATATTGTTATAAATATACTCGTAACATGGCAAGTGATTAAATAAACGATTATTTGATTTCAGCTAAACATTCTTCTGCTGTACAAAACATCAATCCCCCCCCCTCCCTCCCTCCCTCCTTGCCGGCCATATAGTACTATACAGAAAGAGATAGATATATTGATAGATACAGATTTTATTATGTCCATAGCAATATTGAAGAATTACATAAGGACAGAAAATTAATACAGGATGCAGCTAGAACAAAAACAGAAACAGAGAAAGCAAGTAAGTACACAGAAAAATAATTGGAAATAAGTAAACAAAATTGGAAAACAAAAGTAAAGTGAGAGAGAGAGGGAGAGAGAGAGAGAGAGATAGATAGAGAGAGTTGAAATTCGGTTATTTCAGGTGAGTTGGAGAATTTGTATAAGCTAGAGCATCTGATAAATAGTCCCCGGAGGCGTGGAGAAGCGTTAACAGAGGTCTCGAAACCGACGTGCAATGTCGGTTGTTTACGATCCGTTTGATGAATAATCCGTTCGAATGTCGCCATGTTTATGTTAAATCAAGCGATTTATGTAATTGCACAACGACGAGACGTCGAGAAACGGTCACGCGGCGTTATACCCTTCGGGGGAAGAAATGGGCGTGTATATAACGAGCGCTCGTGAAATAATGAGCTTTATAATTCGTGAAATGTTGGTCAGAGAGAGAGAGAGAAAGAGACAAGAGTGAGAGAGAGGGGGCGAGAATTCGGCGATGTGTTAAGCGGGCTAACAAGTAAGAGGGGATGACAGAACGGAATGCCACTGGCAGCTTCGAGGCTCATCACTAATACTCGACGGCCGCAGGAGGGGCCAACAACTCGAGGTTATCGGATAACCGCGGACGCGTCTGTCGAAGGCAATAAATAGTTCTTGCCAGAGCGTGACTCTGCTTGATGAGGTCAAAAGTCGCCCCCCGCTCTCCCGTTACGCAACACTCATTGATTCAATCGCCGTCGTCCACAATTATTACTATCGTACCAACCAACCCCCTCCCTAACCTTTCACTGGCCCTCCAGACGTCGTGCGCCATCATCTTCGAGCGATACGGTTCTGAGCTGCAGCTTGACGGGCAGATTTATTTTTCAATTTCACACGTCAAGGAAATTCTCAGTAATTGAATTGATAGCGCACTGCCGGCTGATACATTAATCCTCGCTCTGCATTGCCCTATTGTGACCGTATCGCGGTCACAAATTGTGATGAAAAAAACTGTGAAAGAAAAAATTTATGTACACTTTAGGAAGTTCCTGAGGAGCTGATTGGGATGCAGGAGCCATACGAGAAACGTTTATGGGTCCAATAACATCCTCAAATAGCAACAACGCTATCTAAAGATTCACTTTAACTTACTGCGCATCAGAACCACTTCTATGGCACTCCGTAATATTCATTTGTCAGGTCCAGTTTCCAATTAGCAGAATACCGTTCGCGAACTAGGTATTCATTTCACTCGGCATTCATCGGGCAAGACAAAGCTACGAAAATCAACATCTACCGCGGATCGATATTCGCGGCTGACATTCGAAACGGGACAATGACTATACCGTGTAAGTCTATATACCCTGAAGTAATTCGTCGAACATTTCCAATGGACTGCAATGCAGTTGTGCGCGAAGTTCTGCAATGCAATATGGCAAGTTCAGTGGCCATGGTAATTTTCTGGAGCTTCTTGAGCCTTTCGCATGGCCCAATATCCGTGGTGGCGCAGGACCAGTTCGTCATCAAAGGTAGGATTAAGACACAGTACAGCAGCTCCTCTTAAATTGAACAAGGTTCAGGAATGGGAAATTCTGTTGCGAGTTTATAGAAATGAAAGTGGAGTGTCGTCGTCTGATGTGCGGTGGAAAATCGCGCTGTGTGTACAGAAGGAGTTGGTGCCGATCACCACCCTGTCCCGGCATGGTGTTTTGCAGTAAGGAGGAAAACAGCCGTGAGTATAGAATTCGAAGTCGTGTATAATCGGATGGCAATTGAGCTGAAAATGCATGTCATGGTATGCTCGTTATCGTACATCAGAGTATGTGTGGTGTGAGGATGGATGAGGAAATAACAAATCAATGTCCAAGTCAGTGAAACACTAATTCAATATTCCATTTCTCCTTCTTCGTTTTCTTTTTGATTATTTTTTTATGAATTGTTTTTTTTTCTCAACTCGCAGCTGTACGAATACCAAGCTCCTGCGACAGTGTGCGATGCTCTCGAAGCTATCATTGCAGTACGAGATACGTAAAAGACCAGAGGACAGGTCTCAACACAGACATTAGAGCCCGCTGTATCGCTGGTGAGCAATAAGTTGGTGTCAATAATTGATTATTAGCTCTCGCGAGGCAGATACGCGACTTGTCAGTGCAACGTCCCTTCCTCCTTCGTCACCTCGTCGTTACTCTGCCAGTACTTAGTCTCATCTGCAAATGGAAAGACCCCACCGTGAGCTTCTTTGGGGTTAATCTTGTTTATTCACGATTATTCATACACGCTCTTGTCATCGGGGTTCATGTGAAACGTATCGTTTCGAGGACAGAAAAATACCCCCACAATAAGAAATGGCAAACAATTATGATGCAAACTGTTTCAATCGCGCTCTAAAACCCGTGACTTTTAACGGTACAGCACACATCAAGGCACACTTACAAACTACACTTGTGTGTACATGCCAAGCTGATCACCGTCAGAAGCAGGATGTTGAAAAACAGTTGCGAAAGTGATCGAGCTGGAACAATTGCCTATACCTTATACATTCCCAACCAAATGTGCCTGCGTCCATGTCCTGATTCCTGGAACTTCTTAACTACTACTTTACCTACGTCACGTTGCGATTGCAGGAAGCGAGTTGAAATTCCAGGCCGCAAGTTGCGCTGGATTCAAATGCCCAGGTGTTCATCTGTCCTGCATACTTCGCGAGCCAAAGTGCCGGGGGTTTCCCTGTCGCGTCCTTCAGGCCTGCATACCGGAAGACAAAGCGGTCCGGTTCCACGCGCAGTGCATCCACACCAACTGCTCGTCCCCTGATCACTGCTTTCTTCGACAACCGCAGGGCTGCACAACCGTAAGCGGATGCAGTCACGACGTGGCCTGTCTTCACAGGCTCGGTGAGGAGCAGACGACTAGTTTTTGCATTAGGCATTCGCCTATTAATAGTTGCTACGTAAACCTAACCAGTGAATTTGTAACAAGGTCCCACTACAGCTTCTATCGTGTGGCCATTCTCAAATCCTTTCATCGAACTTGAGCACGTTCTTTTTTTTTCGCTTTTTCACCTTTACGACTGCTCGTGTCTGTCTAGATCCGATTATCTGATGACCCAAAATCGTTGCTTATTAGATACACTTTCGGAACATGGTGCAACTTGTTTCCGTTCAGGATTGTATTCGTGGACTATAAACTGATCATTTCTCGCCTACTAATACGCTCCATTCACAAAGGTTCACTATGCTCAGGGCACTTTGATGCTTTCGTGCCCGTTCGAAATATCCCTATGTTTGCCTCAGGTGGACCAAAACCCTTGACTGATCGTAACTAACGTTGCCCTCAATCCACTCGTGGATCAGATTACAGATCTGAAAACTAATGAATTTTCATCCATTCCTTGCGTGTTTACCTATAAAAATTCACCGTATTCCCAAGGATATTCAAGAATGTCGTTCAATCCACTGAGGAACATACCTACTTCAATTTTTCTTTAGATATACTATTTTCTCTCTCCTTCTCCCTCTGATAGCTTTCAATCTATTTAATTACTTACTCAGCATCATCCTCGCATTACTGAAATTACTTTGAGCGCTCACTCAAGTCTGTATAAAGATACCTTCATAATCTTCGAGTCAATAGATAAGTGAAAGAGATTACACGTGTATAACGAAGAGGTAAAATGTCAGTGCATTATACCGCTTCTTCTTACCATATTCCCTGTCGCCGGAGAGTAACTCTGCGATAATTCGGTATGTATCAGGAGATAAATTCCTGCACCCTGCATGTCGTGGTGTCCTTTGCTCTGGCGGCTCGAAGTGCGAGCCCGTTTTCAAACCGTGCATCACTGGAGGACCCTCGTGCAACGCGCGACCCGGATGTACATCTAAATTCGGGAATACCAGCATCGCTGGTCACCCGAGCGTACCGCCTAGGGTCACTCCAGGAATTCCGGGGATTCCCGAAGCTCGACAGATTCCTCAGTCTCCTTGATGCCACCAGCTACATACACGCGGAGGGATCAGAGACCATCAACCGTATACGACCATGGTTATGTACTGTTAAACGCTGAACGAGCAGAACACTAAAGAATAAATGATTAAAAATTCAATTGAAAATTATATTTTTAGCACTAAATTTAACGTTTTTTTCTAAACTTTTGTTGGGTTTAAATGGTATATCCTCACGATTCTCTGATTATCCTGATGCATTTATAATATGAAATATTGTATCATCTATTGGATCAAATGTATCATTTATTAGAATTATATGCTTAATTTTTATTTTTTGAGAAAGTCTGTTCTCTGCACATTCCTGCGTTATCTGTGCGGGTGTAATAAAGCGTAGAACACGTGTATCCTAGTCTTGCGTTTTAGACGATCACCTCTATTCGCAAACATAGACGTAATGTTTCACGTCAGTTTACGGGAAGTAGTCAAACCGTTGATGTGACAAAGGGAACGTACGTACAGTGCGAATCAGATATCCAGCGGGCGTTGACGATAATCGCTGTATGGTTAGACTCCGTAAGCTAATTGCTCCAGTGAACCAGCCGAAGGTATAACAACCGGTTGGAAATTCCGATTGCTCACTGAGACGAAAGATCGAATCAAAGCGTTTCCGGTGTGCGTTCGGAAAAGTAAAAGTACAACACTCGGGTGATTCCCGCGGGTTACCATAATACCAGTTTCCGGTATATCGAATGCTTTCCCGTAGCGCGTATGTCGCGAGCAGAAGAACAAACAAACCGCTGGGGTTCGGTAGACGAAAAAAATACCACTCCAGGGTCATGACCACAAAGACTTTTGCGGAAAGGAGAAAAAAAAAGTGAAAATCAAACAACTGTATACAAGAGATAATTACATCCTGTGTTTCTCGAGTGGATACTCGAGTCCTCTGGGGTATATATAACTGGACATTTCATCGATGATCGATTATGATGTAATACTTGGCGTGTATTAAGTATGGTTATTGATAAATATATTCAAAGCAGTGGGTGACGTGCGGTTCAAGGATCGTGAGCAACCAGTTTATTATCCCATCTTAATGTGTTCCCATGTACCAAAAGGAAATTAAGCGTAGGTTATGAGACGATGTAAGTGTTGTTGGGACACGCGGATGGGACTTTTTCAGGTAGATGTTGATCTGTTTTGTGTAATTTGCTTTCTCGTGGAAGGGGAGGATGGCATCTGCGTCTATAAAATAGCAATACAGCGTATAGTAACTGCGTTTGAAAAGATAGAGAGTTGTTGCTCAATGTAGGGACTATAGACTACCAATATACATGCTTTGGCACGCGCCAGTGAGTCAGTATTCAAAAATGAAGCATGTTTTCGGTAACCTTTTATGGATTGCATCGCGCGTTTCTAGGCTGACGTTGTAGCCTGCACCCTGAATCAAGGTTACATATTGAGATTTACATCAATTTCACAGCATCGCACAGATCGGAAACTTTATAGAAACTGGCTAAAGTCATATCCAGCTATGCTTACAAGCTTCGTGTCCTATACAAGCTCGCAAAGCACGTTTACTATTACCATCTTCAAGTCAACTCGTTGCTTTGTTACTTTCTTCGATATCTTTTCTTTTTTTTTTTTTTGCAAAGTTTCAAATCTATGTCACCTAATGGTTGTGGCGCAGTAATTGCCTTCAAACGAGTAACACCACCACGATCTGCGGGTATGGTAAATAGCTGTAACAAGGCCAAGGCCGGCCAGTCAACTTATAGAACATGATTTTCAAATTACAGTGTTTAAAAAAGACGAGGACGTAAAACAGAAATCAAGCTTGAGGAATGTAACATTTTTTATAGTTTCGGTGGAATTATGGAAAACGGTTGTACCGGATTTTAGCGGCCATTAAACATTGGTTTCGTCAGTAAGAGGATCCGGCAAACATTTTTTTCTAATCTCCTTTTACTTATTTTTTTTTTGTCGTCGTTTTATTCCTCCATTTTCTTTTGCACCTGCTCGGGAATCCGCAAAAGACTAGGTATAACCGTTCAACAGCAATTTATGCTTCGTGAGAGGTTTGAATAATGGATATTTAATTATGATTTACAAGTAAATATATTATTACTTTGACAAGCGGCCGACCATCGTGGTTGATAAAAAAAATTATTAAATTTACAGCGCGGTGACTAAGGCTGTTCTCAACTATTTATAGGATAAATTAGTAAAACGTCAATTGCTTGTTTTTTTAATAAGAAAATTAAGACAAACTCATTTTACATAGATATATCAGCTTTCTCCGTTGTAAAACAGTAACGGTAGGGGGCTCATACTTTCGCATCAATGACGAAGTACCATAAAATAGCAGTTATAGGTACATACATACCTACTTTCAATCGAGGTAAGTATATAACTACTGCGTTTGATACGCGTAAAATCATCAGTTATAAAATACCCACAGACACGTAAAAAATTAAAATCACTGTTTTCTCGATAATTATACATTTTAGTCTGTGGATACCACCATTCTAACCAAATCTGATTCAAAATAAATATTTCATATATAATTCTAACGTGACTAGAAAATAATATTTCTACAGAAATCGACACCATCCAACGCAGTAGTACCACTATAATTCCTTCGCTGGCTTTGATTTGTGGCTCATTAGTATCATTCGAATTACAATATCCACAGAGCATTATTAAGGACATTTACCCGTTACATGATCAATATTTCTTCAACTGATTTTACCGTAAATCTGCAAGACTAAATATTGCGCCTTAGAGTCTGTGCAACAGCGCAGGCAATGTACTTTTATTATCGTAACAATAATGTTACCAGCAGCTTCACCTGTGCAGAAATATGTCGAATTAATTCGTTGTCATTATTGATCATCCTTCGGTACGCGATTCCCAATGAAGTAACGGAACGGGTCACTTCAGTTATACGACGATTTACTATCACTAGATAATATATTTAGATGTCGACGATTTAGATTGTTCCGACACACTCGAATTTTTTGTCTTCCACAAAAACCGTTGAAAACAACTTCATCGTCGCTATCGTTCATCTTGTTGGCAAAACTATGTAATCTGGAACAGAGGAGATAAATAGTTTAGATTAAAAAATTTGTTACCGACCAACACTAACATCATTGTTGTAACGATGATAAGACTTTGTTGCTCATGAGATAATAGACAATATTGCGGTCTGCATTACCAACACTTGCTACACAATTTAGATACTTGAAAACCGTATTATGCGATGAAATTGAGCAGGAAAATATCGGAATGATCGGAATTGTGATTTCCAATTCCAGTTACTCGTACAGTGATCGCCTACATTATCGACAAAATAAAGATAACAATTTGACTCCTTGCTGCGATTTGTGTTACGTTTACTTATGACTACGAGTCAATTTGGGTCAACTACGGGTCAATTTAGGCCAGTAAATGGAAAACACCTTGAGACAGTTTGAGATGAGCATGATTTAATTCAATCTTTGAGAGCAGTCGACAAGTTTGGAGTTTGCTACACCATTATCGATTTCTGACTACGTATTTCAAACATCGAACGCTTCGAATGAATCGACCGTTGACCGCATTTGAAGCAACAGGACAAAAACGTCCGAAAATCTAAGCGCTGGCTTCAGTCAACGCAACATGTAACTCAGTGTATTTAACTGCGAATTGTCAGAACAAATTGAACTTGACCGCGTACTTATAATTGATCCGAATGGTACAATCATTGCACAATGAATCAATGAAAACCGTTTCGATCCAAGTTGCAACATCGGTCATGTTTACGGTCTGCCATGTGCATAGATTGTACAATACAGACCCATGCATGCACACCAACACACTTTCATGAATGGGAATCGAACTTTGACGCCCAGGCGATGTCATCGACGCGTCATTCTTTGCGTTCTGACGTTTAAAAAATAATCTTTTAACCTCTAAACAAACGTCTGAAATCAATTGCCGATGGCGATCGATAATTATCGATAAAAAAGCTAACTCAGTGTTTAATATTGCGGGAGGAAAAATGTTCCAATTTGAGATTGATCAAAGTGTTTTTAATTTCACGTAACGAAACGAAACATAACCTATCAACGTTCCGTTAATCGCTGGTATATTTCGCAAAGAAATTCGTCGAAATGATGCTTATGCTTTCACGATCAGTTGAATCGCCTATGTGAATCAATTGTCGCAATAGAATCATAACAATAAAGGGAGCAATAATAATAACAATGGGACGAAGAAAACCTCGCGTGTGACTCAATGAAAAATGATGTAATCACGAGAAACGGGACGCTGCCGTTGTTACGATAATATGGGTGAGTACCGCAGTGACGAACGTAAGATAAAAACGGTTCTTGACAGTAGAAAAATAAGATTATAAACTATTCAAGAAGGAAATGACAATATAGAGAATTCGTTGAAAAACATTCATTCGGTTCTATAAAGGCGTGTGTAGGAGTAAAACTGATTTGACCCTCTTCAGTTATGGCAGGGAATGAGAATGGGGCGGGACTGGCGACGGAGGAACCGCTGACATCGAGGCTACAGTGGCTGCAGCAGCGTCGTCAAGCTCTGCAAGAAAAGTTACTTCAAAAGAACAACGAACTCAAAAATCTTTGTATAGACGAGGCTGAGCTAACCGGGATTCTGCCGCCGGAAATACCGCTGGAGCCTGGGGAAAGTCCCCCGAGTTTTCGGCGAAGAGTTGGCACTGCTTTTACCTATCCCCAAAATCTTATAAATAAACTCAAGACGACTGAAGCGGTAAGCCTTAGCAATAGTCAAAACTTGTCATCACCACCCTCGCAGTATTCTTATAATCGATCTATTTTTCGGTAGGAGGAATCTGCGTTAGAATTGGAACGCCAAGTACAAGTTGGAATTGCCGAAGCTGCATTGGGAATCTTCAATGACGCAGGGGAGAGCAAAGCTGTACGTCGCAAGCACAGACTTGTCTATCAACAGAGTCAACGCCGTCTTCAGGAACTGGACGCTCGTCTCAACTTCGTCAGACAGGCGCACGGAAAGAGTCAGCGAGCTTCACAGGTTCCCCATGTTTCGTCGTACGCAACTCAACCCCATCCACAAAGAGATGGAAAGCATAGGACCAAAAAGCCTCGACCGCCGTTAGAATCAACTGGTAAAATCCATGGCCCCTAGTAAAATTCACTCAACCTTAAAGAGGCTGATTATAAAAGACCTAACTTTAACATGGCGATTATAATCCAATTAATTCTACGAACCCTAATGGTAAAACAATTATTTCTTACACTTATTATAGGTCCGTAGAGTAACTAATGAGGTGAGAGAAAACTTTTTTTTAAACTTACGACGGAAAATTACTTTCAGGTAGCGACAGATCATCGAAATCGTCCAGAGGCTTGCTTCAAGAAGGCGGGGTCAGTCTCAGTCCCTTGGGGCAAGAGAACAACTACAGCACTTATCCAGGAACGGGATACCAGGAGCCAGAGCACCTGCACTCCCCGCTGACAACTGTCTACAATCAAAACCGTATGCCTCATCCGATAGCCACCGTCACAACTCGTCAGCAAAGTCCTAAGCTGCTTTTAGACAGCGACCTGAACGACAATCATAACGTGTACATACTCCCTGATCAATATCGTGCGAGAACCTATTCCCACGGAAGCGGAGGTTCGCGGAATCCGAACCACTACCTGGACGCGGAAAGAAATTATAGACCCGTCCCCAACACGTACACAGAACAGGAGAGGCTGCTGCGTTACCGGCAATTGCAGCTTCAACAGCAGCAGCAGCAGCAACAACAACAACAACAACAACAACAACAACAACAACAGCAACAGCTGTTGCAAAATCATCAGCAATACCCAGAGTACAAAGTTCCCGACAATGAGATTCTACGGTTTCATTCCACCGGACCGCAGTTCTACCAGGAAATGGAAGGCAACGTTCGTCGTTACGTTCACACGCCTGACTATCAGCCGGGTTTCGGTAAGCAGCAACAACCCCAGCGGAGAGAAATGCGGGAAATGGTCGGTAGCAGAGTTTCGTTGAGAACGAATGGGCCCCCGAATGACCCGCACCAGCCACCCGGGTACTGGATGCGATACGAAGACGAGATAATTTGGTGCCCGGACGAGCAGCCGGTCGATAAATTCGGGAGCTTGGATCGCAGGAAGCGCCATACTTCTCAGCACGGAAAAACGACGGGAGGGCCGAATAATGCTGACCATCAGATTCGGTACCACACCGTGGCGGGGAGCAAAAGCACGTCGCTTCTACCGCGGCATAACGTTCCCCTGAATCCCCCGCAGCAGGAACAAACGGCAACTCAACCCCCGAGCAGGATGCTACTCAGAACACAATCTCTCGGGAGTGTAGAGACGTGGAATTCGGGACAGTCGCACGACTCACAGGACAAGGACACCACCGACAACGCCAGCTCCAAGGGCAAGGAGAAAGGGTGGCACGAAACTTCCCTCGATTCCGGTCCCAGCCCCCCAGCTATGTCCGGCATCGTTCACCGCCCGTTGATCGGGGGTGCTTTAAAGACTAAAACAGTAGCCAGAGACGCCTCAGTGACGGAGGAGCCAAAGCGAGGGCCGCAGAGTCGCTATCATCAGCCTCAAAAGATTTTCGAAATACCAGCGGAGTCGAAACTGCCGGATAACAACAACGAACGGAGCTTGGAATCGCCGAACAATTGCACCGTAGTTCAGGCCGGAAAGTACCAGCCGTACAGAGAGGTGACGAAACCCTTTGAAATGTCAGATTTCTACAAATACTCGACCAAGTATCGCAAGCGAAACGAGAACGCCGCTGCCATTCCGGCTGCGTCGCAAAGCTCGATTGTTATCGGCACAAATGCCACGATCGCGGCTAATTCATCCAGTACTTCAAAACTGCCCCAAGATCCTAGGGTGAATATGATGATACAAATGAGTCAAGAACTGAGGCTGGAAAATTTAGAGGAAAGAACTGTGCCCAGTCCCGTTCAAAAAAGGATTTATCAACCCCTTCAACGAATGACTTGTCAGCCGTACAACGCGCTGAGGTAGTTTTCAATAATATAGGATGAAGTAACCGACACCCTGACAGACATGTCGTGTGTTGGAAGCACTTTTTTCCTTCTCAATAAATTACTCGTAATTAATTGCAGGCCGGAAGAAGGGGGCGAGGAGTGGTACGTTTCGGAAAAAGAAGCGGCATCAAGCGCAACGCTGGTTTAACAGCAGCGTGGAATTCAATGTCACAACGTTGAAGATACTTTGTGTCTAGAAAGAAAAATTAATATATCGGTTACTTTAATTTGAAAAGTAATTCGACAATTGGACCTTTGATCAAATATCCGTTTGACAGTTTGAATTTTCAACTATTTCTGAACTGTATCAAAGACTTAAACATAGATCAATAATGTACCGACAATAGCGTAGTTGACTTTCAACTATAGTTCAACGATAAAATAAGCTGAAAGCACGAGTACGGTGCCTTTCCTATTCACTTAAAGTGCCTTATGTTAGTTAGTATAAGTAAAATTTTACTTTTTTTCAACCTTTAGGGTAGGAGTTACTGCCCGTGTTATGTGATTTCAGAAGAGAAGCGATCGAACTGTACGTACATGAAAAATTTTGCAAGTACCTACATTATTTAGCGACAATCTGATATAAACGAAGAAAAAGAATAAAAATAGAATGAGAAATATTAGACTGTAACTAAAGGGGCATCGTTGACTTGTCAAAAAAAATAATAACTTTTTCATTTCGTTATACGTATATATAGGATATAAAAAGTGTTCATTATTTAGGTTCATTATTGGTTATTATCATTATCGGCTATTATGAACAGAAAAATGATACGAAATCATACAATCGTACAATTGTAGGCACGTATCACGTGTGTATATTTATCTTTGTGAAGATAGAGATTATTATCATCACAGACGTGTAAATTGAATCAAAGTGCCTTTATATACAATAACAACAATCAATAATGGTATATTATTATAACTAAGAAAACATTGTTGTGTATTTAAGAGCCAAAGACTACGTCTCGAGAGATGCGTATTACTTTTACAAATTGGTTCAAAAATGTCCGATATTTATTTAAATAAATACCGATTTTATATGAGTATATTATACGTATTATCTATGTAATTTGTAGTTGTTGGCGTACATACACGTATACTTGGTATGAAATATCTTTCATACCCTCGCCTCTTCCTATCCATTTTCATATTCGCCCGTTTTTTACGCCGCATATTCTAAACAAGATACGACGCAGCGCCAGTCTGCCTTATGCGATCATTACTCATTTTTCATAAAAATGTATCATTTTATTATTCATTATACAAATTATGTACACTAAATCATCTTTCAATTCAAATAGCTGTGTTAGCCCTGATGCTATACTTATTTGTTATTCGTAGAGCTTCGCGTTGAGTTTTGAGCGACGAATAAAAAATGCTAATAATTGTCTATCGCAGTTCGCTTTGATAAAGTAAACATCAATAAAAGAAAAAAAAAAAAAAAAAAAAAAGGAAGAAAAAATGAAAAGAAAACTTTAAAATTGTGTTAAAATAAAACCGGAAAAATATTAATGCTACAAGCATACTTCTTGTCTTTTTAAAAGCAAAGAATTATTCTATCTACAGACAAGGGTCCAAATAGTGAACTGCCAATTAGATAGTTTAACATGTTTTTTCTGCTAGACTTTTCGTACGAAATATCCATGGATCGAGGTCGTCTCGAGCGAAAAGTTTTGGTAAAAAAACTTAGACGATGTAACGCAGGACTGACTTACCCAAGATCTTGAAGGCATCGTCAACAACTAATCAATCATCTTGTAAATGTGATATGTATGCTAATTGCAGAGACAAGGCACAGAACTACAAAAACTACAGGACAGGCATGGCGTCTCGTTGCACGAACTAAGCATAGAAGTTTGCAACTTGTGATTAATGAAATTTGTAACCAAGTTTATTGTTAGAAGAGTATATCTAAAACTAGATCACCATTGTTATTTCACTCGACAATTAATTGGCAGTTGGGCATTTTTAAGCTTATCATTATCAACAATAACTATACAGACATAAAACGAACGATCGCACATTAAAAAGATGATTGTAACCCTTACGGCTACGGCAATTGGCTAGGGAATAAGTTGAATTCATTTCTTTTACCTACTTCGTTATACCAGTTAATTACTTTCTATACGTATGCGTGATATATTTTTCGTTCTCTTCACTATTACTTTACAGATTACAAAAACGAGAGCTCAAAGACCAAGCGTTAAGGATAAATGATATTGGCCACGAAACCATGCCGTGTCCTCGTATTACACGATAATGCGGCATGTGGATACCGGCGTATAATGTTAGGTAATTAGATATATTGAATAATTAATCAACAAGTAAACTGGCCTGAAAGTGTGTTGAAAACGCAGTTATTCACACGTACTAAACGATACACTTCTAATCACTCTTACGTAGGCTGGTAATTCGTATATCGTTATATTACAAGAATGAATCTAAATTGCCTAGACCCAAATTTCTATCTACATGCTTACTTTGACGTGTACGAAATCGTACAATGTATCGAATCGAACAAACTAAATTAAAAATTGACCTGTATTTTCCACCGCGTATAGTACTGAAAATAATTCAGTTACACGCCTGAGTTCGGAAATATTTTGTTTTGTTTGCTTCTTTTTTTTTTGTTTGTTTTACTTTAGTTCACGTTTTTTTTTTTTTTTTTTTTTTTGTTCTTCTCTCTTTTATATCCATACCGACAAGAATTAATTCTAACAGCGTTAAAGAGTTTCTATTTCAATCTATAACACAGTAAATCAACAGGTGATCAATACTACCGTAAGGATTTCGATCGTATCGAGCCCAATTCTTTATAAAGAGCAACGGATACCTCAAATCCTAACTTTAGTCTTAATAACCGCCTCACAGTCTATACACCCATACATACATACTGTAGCAATAATGTAAAAATAGTTTATAACAACTAGGGGTGGGCCGATGCGGTCATAAAATATATATATATATATGTATATTGTATATGTATATGAAGGTGTGAGTAGTGATGAAATTGAATTTCGAAACCATTAGTGTTAATCGTGTTAATTGTTACTTGAACCGTCATTTTATATGGGGATCATCGAACGATTACATCGAATTCAGTTTATTCAACGGCAGAAAGAGTTTAAAATAAAATCATCGATTACTGATTATCGATATCTATTTGGTCGACGACTCAATTATACTCGGTTCTCTGTATTTCTTTACCTTTCACGAGTCGAGTTTTGAATTGATATTGATATTGTAGAGACGTTAAAACGGTAATAATACATATGCATGCACAATGGTAATACTCAAAGTTTTGATAGTAACGATGTTAACAAAAATAGTATCAAAATTCAACTCGGATGAACATAACGATGTACTTTTTTTTTTTTTTTTTTTTTTTTTTTTTTCAATCCCTTTTGTTTTTGTTCTTTACATGCAACGCGATATTATATCGTATTTTAATCTGTAGTGAGAAGTTTTCACGATTAACGTATCATCGGCCCATACCTAATAATCTCTAATTAGTTTCTTATTTCAACCCGGATATAATAATAATAATAGTAATAATAATAATAAATCACTGTACATAAAGCTATCTTAATAAATACAGCAACAATACCAACAGAGGCAGTAGCAATGTTTTCAGGCGTGGCTTCACCTTTTCTAACTATCACAAATTTGTCGTATATTAAATGTCGATCTATTTTTTTTTTTTTTTACTTCAAAATTATTCCTCAGTATTCTTCCAGCTTTGTTTTCTTTTTTTTTTCCTTCGGAATATTACCCCCCTCCCCCCCTTTAACCCCGAACATTTATTCAGTCACACAAAAATCTATACACAAGTATTCACCCCAAGGCATTCGCACTATTAGTTATTTATAACATAAAATAAAATAATGCTAATACAGTATTTAATAATTAAACATAATTTAGAGGTAGGGTTATTTATTTAGTCAATAACACTTCGAGTCTAGTACTAATTTTAAACAATTATTATATGCATGAAGCTCATCCAAGGACAGTGACCGGATGAAACGAAAGTTTAAGAGAAAATTTCACGCGAATAGTGACGTATTGATTAATTAAGACTCGAAGTGCTATTGGCAAATCGTGGAGTTTTTACGGCAGCAAGTATAACAACAGTGGTTCAAAGGTAGGAATTTGAATTTGGCTCGCGGAAAGGTTTAACTAGGAATGGGGTGGTTAATTTTAACTCGAAATTAAATGAGAAGACGAAGATTAGGCTAGCGACTGTAAACTAATCAAAAAATAATTCATACTCTGACCAATCGGAGTCTTCGGAATCAGAGAAAAAGGCAACGATTTCTTCCAGGTCGTCAATGCTGTACATCCAGCGACTATCTCGCTCGTCGAGGAAATCCCACAAGATCATCTGCTGTTAGGGACACAAAAGATATGTAAAATAAATTAAAAGGTATCAATATTTATTTAAATTTATATATCAAGTTCTTACATCAATGTAATAATGACATTTATTCGTTAGAATGCTGACACGATCTAAGGATAATGTTTTGAAATTTTCACAGCGGAAAAACTCTAAAAATTTCGGTCAACGAAAAGGAGAAACATTGTAGTCGACATTTTGACATGAACAATACACGTGTAAATATTGACGAACGAAAATCCTTCTAGTTTTAGAATGACAAAAAAAGCCTTACAAACGAAAAACTAATCACAGCTCAGAATCACAGGCTACAGATACTTTTGTATTACGCGTTGACGAAGTAGTAGCTTGTTAGAAATGTCTTAATAACTGTTTAAAGCATAATTCTAATCCTACAAAAACACAGATAAATTTAGTGATTAGGCACAGAGGTATGCATAATTCTATCACAGTAACCTTAGGCATTTTTACGCTTTACAGCTAATAACTTATCTAATAAGCAGTCAGTGTTCATTCATTATCACAGTGTAGGAGTCAAGAAGTCATGAAATAAGCTATCAAAAAATTATCCGGAGGTGAATAAAAAATTTCCTCGTCGAGATGTATGTGGAAAATAAAAATCTTAGCACCAGTCGCAACTTTATCAGATATTTGGTTCCGATAATTCTCTGCGTAAACTCTCCTGCCAATGACTTACTTGTAGAAAGTCTATGTCGGCATCGGCATAGCGATGGTGCCGCACAGGCGGTCCGACATCTGTTTTTGTACCATCTGGCAAGGCGTGTAGATAAAAGCACTTATTGCCAAAGGGACATTTTCCACGACCTTTGTTGAAATACTTGCAGTCCTTGGTGCTGTGTTTAGGGAAGAAAATATTTCACATTTTACACATTTCCAAACTAACAAAGATGTTTTTAGCAAAACTGGGTTTACCTCAATGCTTCTTTGTAATCGACGATCAGTTTTTCCTTCTCTTCCTTCGTGTCAACCCAATACATGCTAGGGCAGACGAAATCAGACGCGACACGACACTCGGGGCAAGCACGGATAATTTTATTGTCAAACTGCTTAGCTTGCCGCCACTTCCTTATGCAGGTCAAGCAGAAGCAGTGATTGCAGTTAGGCAGTATACCAAATCTCTGTTCTCGCGACGACTTTTCCATAATAGTTTCAAAGCAGACACCACACGATTTTTCTCTGCTTCTCTGAATCGCAAATGACAATTCCATGTTGACTTCGTGCTGTTTGACGCAGGCCTGTTATCGATATGAATCACAAGAATATCCAAATCAGGATTAGAACATTATTCGCTCTCTGGAAGAAAACAAGTATTAAAATTATACTTAGTTTACATTTGTGTGTCTCTTTCGATGTTCCTCGTTATGCGGATGCAGAGCAGCTCTGCCGCACAGTTCGCACATGTCTCCGTGCAGGTACGTGCAGTCTGTTTTTTTGCAGATACCGCTGGCCTCCGCATATGGACAAAGAGGTTCAGAGGCTGGGTTTGAGGTTTGGCCATGAGGATTCAATGCCTGGGCGTAAGATAAAGGTGTCGAGGTTGTCGCCGAGGCGCTAGCTGATTCCGAAGTTGACGATGACGCAGCTGACAGGGATGAGGGAACGAATTCTGGCGCTTTCACCCATTCCTCTGCACGTCGACGCTCCTCTTTACCACTGAGATGTTTAACAATAGCCAGTTTGTAGGTAATTGAATACTGTCATACAACTGAACATTTTTCAAGTATTTATCATCAATGATATTCTTTTGATCAAGTGTTACGGATATTTTCAATGCGATAACGAAGTTGTTGGTTCGCAGTTTCCTGCATGACTAAGACAAAGTGAAATTTATACATCTGATCAACTTTAATATAGCTGTCCATATATTAATGTTTAAGCTTAAAACTGTACTTCAGATATTAGCAAACTCTTCTTTGATTCAAACTTACTCATTTTCTGGTACAATATTTGTCGTCTTGCTTAGAGCAGCAGTTTTAGTATGAGACGAAGAAGCGCCAGCGGTAGAAGGAGCAGGTTCGTCGCGAGAAGAGTGCCTGAATTTGCATCGGCTACCAAACTTGCACGAGCCCTGTTTGAAGAAACGGCATAGACCTGTGTTTGACAAAGTATTTTGATCTGCCGCTGCGGTACCGGGGGCCGAATCTTGTCTCGCACCCTGAACGTGTTGGTATCTGCAATTACTTCCCTCTCGACAGATGCCATTTACAAAGTACCTTCAATACAAGAAAATCACGATTAGGTAAAGTGGGAAACCAATTGCAGCGGGACATCTCAACGATCGCAAAGAATTCATCTCGGCTTTTTTTTCTGCATTTGTTCATTACTTATATATTTTGGCAATCGTACCAAAGATATGCATCTCAGCATCGGTGACGAAGGAAAAATAAGCACATAATCTGCGCAGTGTGCACGCACATGGTATACACGTTCGCATGTGTAGAAAAGGACGTTACAGGTACGGACTGTCAGCCAACAACAAACAGGACAATCGTGCTCCTTTTCCCAACGGGCATATAAATATTTACCCAGCGTGTGGAGTGTTGACGTTTTTCATATGCGTTTCTACCTATCAGAAGCCGGCTATTTGGGTTCGCCAGGTGAAAAAAAACCTCACGTGTAAACCGTAGGAGCGTTTTGAAATGGACATAGTTCGTCGGGATTCACCTGGGCTTGAATAAATTGATTTTTCTTACCGGCATACAACGCTTTGTTTCCAGATATCAGCCATTTTGTTGAGCTTGCGTCGTAACAATTGTATGCGCGACCGCAGCGAGCCGCGCACTTATCAGGTGCGATATCGGGTATTTGGATATTCAAAACTTCCTACGAAGGATGATTTCTTGCAGAGGAATTCTTCCCGGGATTAAAAATCTTTCCAAATTCACGGATCAATCCTCAGGGTGGCCTGTTTGCCGTTATAAGCCTTCGGTTATGCCCTTCAAACAGGGCCGATCTCGTGCCCCCACACTTTTTCTCCTGTCACAGTCGAGACTGCTGGCAACAAACGAACGATGACAACCCCTGACGGTTCACAGCAAGAACTACACTACAGGTATTTTCCATTTATGCTTTCGCAAACCATGAAGCCATACTCGACGAGTCGCCATGGAAAAGCACTGATTTTATTGGCTACTGTTTATGACTTACCTGTACGTCGCTTTATCCAGCCAATGGTAAGGCTGGAATTTCATGAACCGCAGCAGCAGCATTTCTCACCATCCAAGCAATCTGATTGGTCGACTAACCCAAGATGATCTCAGTCAACCAATCAGAATACTTGGATGGTGGGAAATGCTGCTGCTGCTGCTGCTGCTACTTCTTACTGCTCGTGAAATTCCAGCATACTATGTAAAATATGTGTACGTATGTCTGTACGGCTCACTATAAAGGTAGCCGATGGTTCGCTAAAGTGAATTGGACATAAAATGACACAGATTTCAAGCCTCGAACATCACGTTCATCTCTACATCTATAATATGCAAAAATGTAAGATATAGCATATCGAAAATGCATGGCTGCGTCGTCGTTGCTCGCAGTTACTAGTTTTACAACCCTTACGCGCAGCCGTATCTTTGTCTAAAGAAAGACACAAAGATATAACTGCGCAGACTTGAACCTAACAAACGTATGTCAGGTACATACATAACACATAGCCATACACTTGACAAGTTGCATTGAGAAAAACCTCAGCTTCGGGGCTCAGGGAAACGGAGATCAAGCTCGACAGAGATGCTCCTGCAAACGAACAACCATGCCGTCGAAGAACCCGTAATCGACTCTGTTGCAGCCGCTCAAAATTCATAAAAAAAAAAACAAACAAAACCTCATTTTCATACATTCGTATGACTAAATACGAACAAGCAGCAAACGGCAGCAAGACCCGTTCAATTCATGCGTTAGCTCCATGTTAGCTCGCTCAAAAGTCTCGACGGTGCCACCGACGTACCACCATTACACACTACCTTACCAAGTGCATGCGTGTGCATAACTTGTCCATGTGTGAGTGCGCGCAGCGTAGTCAGGCATAGTGCATAATACATGTGCGCGCATACGCACCGGGCATAAGCTGGCGAGCAGAAGGACTTGCTCGGCACGACGGCGACTCCGATCGGTCTGGTACTCCTGCTGGGCCGCACGCCTAGGGAGGAGGCATAACAGCGGGCAGCGGCAGAGCGAGCGACCACGCTTCCACCCTGTGCCGAGCATAACATACATACAGATTCAACAAGACAGCATCGCATTCCGAGCCGAATAAACGGTTCGATAAAAACGTAAGAAGCGTAGAGCCCAATTGCCATGTCGGGAAGTGACAGCCCAACATTTTTTCACGGTCAGCCATGGTCCAGTTGGATAGAAAAAATTGGGAGGGATAAACCGTTGAGTAAGTAGCCCTGTTTACGTTCCTCTAGTCGCACCTAGGAGCGGGTTGTCAGACATATTAAATCTCTTGTTTCACACACAACCAATCTGACCATCCCAACCACCTAACCTAACCTTACTTTTATTCTCGCAATTCTTTGTCTGACGTTCGTTTGTTCCTAAATGTTTCACTCTCTACTATTTATTCTCTGGATCCTGACTATCCACGTCGTGCACGTGAATGGGATGTTTGTGTGAAATTATTTTTCAATTCTCAAGAGATTGAAAATACAAATCAACAAACAATTTTTCTCGGTTTTTTTTTCACACTTCAAATTTATGATGGCGTAGTTTTTGTTGTTATGATATTTATTTATTTTTGTAATTTAGGTGACGATGAAACTGAAGACGAACCACGAAGCTCGGTAATGCGCCTTGCTGCGGAAGGTAAAATATAAACTGTAAAATAAAAATATATATATCAATAGAACGAAGTAATTTCATTATTCCAGTTTATGATAATAGTTATATTATACTAAGACATTTGTAATTTTGTAGTTATTTTTTTGGATTAAAAAGAAAAAGTACTTTTTATTGCTTGACGCTTACTTTTATTTGTTTTATCATCATTTTATTGCCCGCAATTAAATTTTAGTGTGTGAATGAAGTAGTTGTGATGAAAAGAATAAGGAAACAAAAAAATAATGAGACAGCTGAGTAAAATGTCTTCATAAGCATGTTGTACTGAAAGATAATATTTTGAAACGATGCAAAACTGGTGCATACAGGCAGTGCGATAAATTTGTTATTCACTCGTGCTTTTTGAGAAGGTTCGAAGACCATCGATGCCTCTTACATCCATAATTTACAATTTGTTCTTGAGCTCAAAGTGCATCGTGCGATCCAAGAACCCATGGTTTTAAATTAACACCATGAGAAAAAAACGAGGACTGTGATGAAATAACCACAAGAGCAAATTCGAAGATTTGGACAATGTGTCGAGTACCGTTAGAACAAACGTACTTCAGTCCGTAATCAAATGCAAATATATAACGTAAGGGATCTCATGTTTTTCTCTCAGTTGTGCCTGATGCGCGCATGACGCAGGAAGCGAGAATTCTGCTCGGTGCAAAAACGTTTATCGACAATCTGGATCGAAAAGAAGCATACGAAAAGCAGAGAATCTCTGCCGCAGGATGAGAGCAAAAACGTTCTCAAAATCTTGGACAATATGCAGTTTAATTAATTAGACAAATTGTTTTTCTCTATGGATATGGTAATCGAAGAAGAAAATATCTGGTATTGCATTGTCCTATAATTACCTGGAATTTTATTTTCATATTTCAGATATCGATCTCTATGGTTTTTGTCCAGAAAGGGATGCGTTTTACGGAGTGGTGTGCGAAATTTGTAACGCGATCGTTAAACCACAAGCCCTGATACAGCATATGGGTTCGTATCAATTCGTCATACAGCTCGCTTAGTATGCTTTATCGGTTAACAAAGACGCCCAGTTTAAACCAAGACTGTCTCTTATTTGCAGAAATACGACATCCATCTGGTACAGTGAACCTGCCGCCGCCTGCGAACCCGATAGTAAAACCGATAGCCAAAACAGCCTACTGCAAAGTATCGAAGTTGAAGAAGACCCAGACGTCGCAGCTCCCGTCTAGCAGTAAAACGAACAATACTACGTCGAACAAACGTACGGCGGAACAAGCGAACCTCCAACCACAATTACCTCTAACGTCGCCACGATCGCCGCTCGAAAACATTCCGATACAGATAACAAACAGCGGCTCGACGGTCGGCTCGAGCCCGGTCAAAAGCCCGGGCAGCGGGAACCACCAACGTCGGAAAAAGCCGAAACCTGAACGCTCGCTGCTCAAGGACCGGGAGTATGACCCGGACCGGCACTGCGGTGTCTGGAACGATGAGACGGGGAAGCCCTGCACTCGCTCCCTCACCTGCAAGGCACACACGGTCTCGTTGCGGAGAACGGTCGCGGGGAGAAGTAAAACCTTCGACAAACTCCTCGCCGAGCACCGGGCCGCGAAGGAGTTCCCGCCGGCGAGGAGTTCGACGAAAGTGACTCTGACGGGAACGGTGACCATGACCTCGACGTCCGCGTCTTCGTCCTCGTCCTCGTCGTCGAGCGCTGGTCAGAGCTTGAACGCGATTGTGATCGGTGCCGTGCAGACGAACACGGCCACTGATTCGGGGACGCCGAGTTCGCCGCCGGTTCTCTCTCTGCCCGATGCTTACCCCTTGCCAAAGGTAAAAAGACCTGCCTTTGAGTCGTCACACTCGAAAAAGACAACGTCCACCCGGGTTGCTGACGAATGGGTGTCCAGGGTGTCCGGTATTAGTGGAAATTATGGAATCAGGGAATTCTCAGGGAATTTTTTATCCCCTGGAAAGCTAAGGGAATATTTCATGTCGTATTTGGAATATACTAATCTTTATCCTAGGTTCATAAAAATTGCAATGGTCTTGAACCAAGCCATGATTTTTTTAAAATTTTGCGCGCTAGCGAATTCTTAAAAATTCACCTTACAATGAGCTGTGCTCTAGTCAAATATAGAATATTCTTGTTCGCATAACTATTGTAATTTTCATTTATTGTTTACATGAGAACACACTGGATAAATTATGATTCTTCAATGGAAAACCTGGAATTTTCGGGGAATTACGTTTTCACAAATAACTGGACACCCTGGTGTTCCTGGTTAAGAGGGACCGATTGACCCTCTTTCGGGACCTTCAAACTACCCATTCGGAAACGTCTCTTGGGTCGTAAAAATATGTGCCCATCCGTTCGTAACTCAACAGCCCCCTCCAACCTATTGGGGGGATAATAAAATGACGTTTTATGCATTAGATTTTTATTTCAAGACAAAGAAAAAAATGATGGGTATCCATTACCGAAAAGTCTCTTATGGCAATTAGTTTGGAAGCGAGGGGCCACCCCCAAGGTTCTGAAAAAAAGTCGTTAAATTTAAAAACCGTTATGTCTCGAAAGCTAATCGATGCAACAATATAGTAACATACACCTAAAGCAATGAAATGACGAAAAAAAAGTTCTTGTCACAGGGATTAGCTTTCGAAATACAACGATTTTCAATTTTATGAATTTTTTTCGAAACCTTGGGAGTGGCCCGTAGCGCCCAAATTAATTTCTATAAGAGGTCTTTTGGTAATGAATACCCATAATTTTTTTCACAAGCATCCATTAATCGAGTCTTGAGATAAAAAATCGAATTTATAAGAAGTCATTTTTTTCCCTCGGATAGGGTGGAGAGAGTTATTGAGTTACTAACGGCTGGGCACACATTTTATGACCTAAAAAACGTTTCTGAACGGATAGTTTGAAAATCTCAAAACAGAGGCACTTGGGCCTTCTTATCGAGGGATACCCTGAGTTTCTTTAACCCTTCGCGGCACCACGTCTCATATATGAGACAACTTTTTTTGAATCGGTTATTCAAGATTTATATTCAATTTCTGAGGTACCACTTTCATTTTTTTTGATTTCTAAATTGTCAATGTTGATGTTTTAAGAGGGATTATGATAATTCCGCTAATATAGCGAGCGCTATAAATAAACAAAATATTGAAAATGACTGTTTTTACAGAATAAATGTAATTACGGTAGGGTTATGTGGACTAGAATATCAGAATATAAAAATTGATCCGATTCGCATGAAATTTGTTACTCGGGGGTTTTCGGGTTCGCTGAAAACGAATCCGGCGTCAGAATTTCAAAATTCAAGATGTCAAATCCAAATGGCGGACTAAAAATACAAAACTTGATCTTATTCGCTCACACCAGATCCGCCATTTTGAATCTTGAAAATTTCTCAGATCTGACCGGATTTCGGAAATCAGCGATCTCGAGAAGTTTCAAGGAACTTAACTGCAAGGACAAATATACGCTTCAAAGGTTAACTCCAATTTTTTTCCAGACCAAGCTCGAGGAGGACTTCGCCAACCAAGAACTGAGCCTGGAGTCCTCGATGGTCAATTCGGGCGGCATACCGGGCTCGATAACCGGGCCCATATCGGTTCTGCTCCCGTCCTTGTCGCCGGCTACCGCTAAGAACGGAGAACCTTCGATCGCCACTCTCGTACCTGCAGCCTGCACCGTTTCACCGGCGCCTTCGATCGTCCCGGCCTCTCTGCCGACGGCGCAGCCGCTGATATCGAACATCCTGGAGGCGGAAACTCCGGTGGAATTGGACTCCGAAAGCATAACGATATACTCGCCGATTTCCGGTTACAAGGACTCCGGGAAGTCCCAGATAATCGTCCAGATCCCGCCATCGACCATCAGCACTGCTCTGCATTCCCCTATCAGTAAATCCTACACCGCCCAGGCGTCGATGCCGTGTTTGAGCATATTCGAAAACTCGGTGCCAACGGCGACGGCGGCAACGTCCTCGGCGTCGGTGTCGGCGAGCCAAATGAGCAACGGAAAACGGAACAACAACCACATGGGTGGCTCGACAACCAGACCGTTGAAGCGGAGTAAACACGATTTTTCGCAAGAGTATTCGACCGCCATTCAAGTGGAGGCGACGACCACGTCGACACCTTACCCTCACTTCGGGGACATATCTTGGTCCAACTGCCACCCTGAGCCGTTAGCAGTTAGTCGTTGGCTCCGCATCACGTCCAACCGTAAACAATACAACTTCAACATTCACTGACACAAAACTCTACCTACTCCAGGCTAAAGGTTTTGCACGCGTCTCGTTTACCGAACTACCTCTTAAATATTTCGAATTATTTCCCAAAATTCTTATGGGTTAATTATTTTAATATTTTTTTTTTCTCCTCCCCCAAGTTTACGCCGAATTTCAACCGTTCGAAAAGAGGCTAAAAGATATTCGGCGGCGAAAAGTAACGCGGAATAAATTTATCTGTCTTTCATTTTTCAGAAATTCAAATATTTTTCTCCCGTTTCTTTTTTTTTTTTTTATCTTTTCTTTCTATTTTAATAACTTTCCTTCAACTTTTTCTCCCCAACTTTCTTTTCTGCAAGTCGGTTTACCGGTTTACTGTACAGTTCGCAAACAGCAGTTTGGTTCAGTTCACCGAAAGGTGGGATACCGGGATCTGTTCGAAGCTGCAGTAATTTTTTTTTTTTTTTTTTTTTGTAATATATAATTAGAAAAAACGAAATCAACAAAAGAAAAAAAAAAACAAACAAAAAAGAGAGAAAATAATAAAACAAAAAAAAACAACAACATAATGAAAAAATACAAAAAACAAACGGGATACCGTTGTGCCCACACTATAATTATATATTATATTAAAACGTTGGACAAATTTTTTTGTTGTTGATGAAACTAATTTTTAAATTACTTCTTGCATGTAAATGACAGTTTGTTGATGGTTGTTTCATCTTTTTTTACTTTGGCTCATTTTTCTTCGTTTTTTTCGTGTTTTTTTTTTTTCTATCAATCAAGAAGTCACCCTGTACATTATCTGTTGGCATTAATTTTCTTCCTTTCTCTCTTCGTGCACCCACAATTGTGATCAGATTATACATATATTGTGAATGTTTTCTGAGAGAAGTTGATTCTTTTTTTTTTTTTCACTATTATTATGATTATTATTTTCAAATTCAAAGTGAATAATTGAATGGGAGAGATTATATTTTTTTATAACTAGGTTTAATTTTTTTTTTAATATTTTTATTTTTCACGTGATATATGTATATACATGTATGTACGTGATATAAACGATTTGCTTGCATGCGCGCAGCGTTGTGACGTTTCGATCTAATTACCGTGATGAACAATACGAAACGATATAAAGTCTGACAAATGATGTATGAAAATATCATAATTATATACCTACCTGTAATAGACGTAGCGCTGATGCAACAGTCGTTTTTTTCCCCTTCGAATTTAACGATTTTTAATCGCGTTATCATTATATATAGGCGCCAGTAATTTATTTCTCGTTTTACAATATTATTTCTACTTAGTTTTATGTAAATTCACATTAATTTTTTTTTCTCTATCGTTTGTTTCTTCTTTTTTTTTCCTCCACCCTATGTCCGCGTTTCTTTAGATCACATGGATATTCGTGAATCGTTAGATTACGTCTATATTCGAAACGTGATGAATATTTTGTACACGTTTTTATTTTAAAAGACAGAAAAATCGGAGAAAAGGAAAAGAAAAAGAAGAAAGGAAAGAGAAGAAAAAAGAGAAAAAGAAAAATTCGAAAAGAAATCGTAGAAAGAAGGGAAAAGAAAAACGAAAAAAGCGATCAACGCTTAATCGAAGAATTATTTAAAAATTAAATTGGATGGAGTAAATAATTGAAACAATTTTTTGGGTTTCTTTTTTTTATTTATTTATTTTTTTTCACAAATTATATGTAAGGAAGCATTTTAATCCTTGTGGAAAAAAAAAACGAACAAAAGGAAAAGAACGAAACACCGGTTTGTATCGCGTATCACTTTATCTAATTCTGTCGTTGAGATTTGGTTGTATTATACGTTTATTTTCTACTCGTATTTTATATTTACGTTTCTTATTTGTTCTATTTATCTTTTTCACCGTTTTAGAATATTAATAAAATTTCTTAACTTGGTCCCGACATTTATCCATCACTTTACCAACAATGAAAGAGGGTATGTCTGATAAAATAATTAGTTGGATTTCATGAGTGTACATGTAATGTAATGGAACTTAATAACAAGATTATGCAGACGATGATTATTACTTCTCATGTAATGACATCAGGATTCTTAATTTTTCCTTCTCTGGTTCTTCGTTCGTTTTCATTAATTAATTTCGTCCGCTATCTTCATTCGGGAATTGTCAAGGAGTCTTTCTAGAATTTCGGTTTGGAAAAATCGACTTTTTTCTGTGAATTTTTTATCACATTATTTATAAATATATCGACGTAGGGTTTGTTAAGCTCAATAAATATACGCTTGAAACACATAAAAAAAAAAAAAAAAAATTCGATTTACTTTATACACTTTTTATACATAAAAATAATCATTTCAATGCGATGCCTTTCAAAATTTGATTTGTTGAAAAAATCTGGAAACTGGACCATCTGGAAAAAAAATTATAGAATAGTTTTAGATCGAGTGTGATTAAGTAGGGTAAAAGAAAAACAAAAAAAAACACGATTTTTCGTTTCTGCTGAGTTTTTTGGCCGCCATTTTGTCATTTTTCAAAAAAAAAAAAAAAAAAAAAAATGTCTCGCCGATGACACAGCCACTGTCACACTTAATCTAATAATTTTGAATTTTTTTCAGATGGCTCAGTCTCGAAATTTTTTTAAAAGGAAAGAAGTATGAAATAAATGAAAAAAAAAATTTTTTTTGAATGCATTTCAAAAGAGTGTATTAATTAAGCCTAACAAACTCTACATCGGTATCTTTATCAATAATCTTATAAAAAATTAACATAAAAATTGATCTTTCCAAACTGAGATTCTAGAAAAAACTCTTAACTCCTCGTAACTTTTCGTTTACATCGATTTTCTCCAAAGACACTGTAATTTTTATTTCTCAACTCGCGTACATACGAAGCTAGAAAAATTGCAAAAGAAATTAGAAAATCGAGCCTCTCATCCGTGTTAAATAAATAAATTACAACATGTGTAAAAAACATTTTTATCGTTACGCTTGATTTGTCCTGGATATAATGCAGACACAAATCGTTCCTGCGTGTGAATTTATGTATACGAATATGGACGTGTAAAGAAGACTTTGTTGTATACCTGATTCAAAATAATGTAATAAATAACATCGGCGTATAATACGAACCGGAAACAGAGCAAATCTATTCTATAGACTAGACTAGTCAAGCTATTTCTACTGAATCAGAATTTTGTCAGGGTGTTGAGTATTAATATTTCTTCAAGTTTCTTACCGATTTCCGCATGCAGATGTATCCGAATTAGGTGTGCAAATGAAAAATTTTATTAGCATCGTCAGATAGACTGTCAAATGTATATGGGGTATTCGACGCCAAGTCAACCGGTGTTAAACCCCGACCAGCTCAAAATCATTTCATGATTTTTTCTAACATTCTACACGGTGAAAAACGAGAGCTGAATTTTTTTCAAATTTTTTTATCCAACCGTTTATTTTTTATAAATATTTCAAGTCGACTGCGAATGCCTATTTTTAAAAATCTGGAAGAATTCTCAAAAATCCAGTGAATGACACAAAACACTCCCCTGTTAAGGAAAACTTGGGCCGAATTTTTTTCCTATTCTTTTATCACCTAATTAGGAATTGTGGGATTTTTAAACGCAAAATTATCTTTACTAACTAGAGTGGCACCTCATCGAATTGGTGAAACCGAACATTTACAAGTAAATTGATCCTTATTTGACGCTTACGATTTGATCTTTGGTTAATTTTGGGTTAAAAAATTCCAAAATTTCGATTAGGTGATAAAAAATAACAGAAAAAAAATTCGGCCCACGTTTTCCTTAACAGGGAGTGTTTTGTTTCATTCACTGGATTTTTGAGAATTTTTTCATGTTTTTAAAAATGGGCATTCGCAATTGACTTCAAATATTTATAAAAAAAAAACGGTTTGATAAAAAAATTTGAAAAAAATTCTGGTCGCGTTTTTTACAGAGTAGAATGTTAGAAAAAAATATGAAGTGATTTTGAGATGGTCGGGGTTTAACACCGGTCGAGTTGGCGTGGAATGGCCCAGATATACTACACTGTGAAAAATATGTAACATTATGACGTCACGCGGAATTCGACTTGCTCTATCTTTGTTACCAAACATTGAATTGAAAAAAGAAAAAACACGTGTCAATTATTTTTCGACACTCTATCTGACGATATTAATAGAATTTTTCATTTGCACATCTAATTTCACGTGAATATACGTATGTAATAAAAAATTTCCAATATTCTCCCTCGAGATCGGATAATGTTATATAACATTAGAACGAATAATCGAGAAAGTGTAATAACCGGGGAGAACCGATCGTTCTGTAAAACTGAAATTATAGTTGAATTGCCTATTCATGTATAAATCGAACGTATTAGGGTCTCCCTTATTTAGGGTGTTGACGAATTTTTGCCGCCCCACCCCCGAAATCTCCTTCAAATAATCAGAAAACAATTGCCTAATTTTTTCAGATTTTTAACTGAGCTCTAAGATTTACGGTCGAAGTTTCTTATGGAAATAACATGGGAAATTTTTTTTTTTCTCGGCATATATTTTATTGTAAAAGTAATAATGTTAAAAAAATTTTGTAACTGTGAGGTTATAGTCGGCAATAGTGCCGATTTCTGGGAAAAAATTTACATAATCATCTCACGCAATCTCGACGAATTGCACACCATTGAAATCTGACTTCTTTTTTTTTTAATTCAAAGGAAGTGCAATTCGTCTAGATTTCCTGGTATCGTGATGTAAATTTTTGGTACAAATAACAGCGCTAATGCCCACTAAAACCTCGCAGAAATTAGGCAACTTTTTTGGAATTATTTGAAGTTGATTTGCGGCCCTAATACATGACCCTAATACATATACATACATTGAACATGTTTAATGTAAACTCTTGCCAGGTTTCGTCGGAAATTTATTGCTTATTGTTTATAATATACACGTTAATTCATGGATCCGAACGTATATTAAACATTATGTATTACACAACAACGCGTTGTTTCACCTAACAGGTACATAAATATATATATATATATATATATATACACATACAGACTCAGTACCCGCGGACTACCGGGCACTGAGGGATTCCTTGCAATAAAATAAGATTAAAATTATTCTTGACAATTTTTTTTTAAAGCAACGGTTTTTGAGTTAGAGCCGTTTGAAGTCCACCAATCACCGGGCGCACGAGCCTAGCGCGAGGTTAGTATAGCTGAGCCCGATGCAGCGTACGCTAGCCTTGCGCTAGGCTCGTACGCGCGGTGATTGGTGGACTTCAAACGGCTCTAACTCAAAAACCGTTGCTTTAAAAAAAAATTGTCAAGAGTAATTTTAGTCTTATTTCTTTGCAAGGAATCCGTCAGTGCCGCGGGTACTGAATCACCCTGTATATATATACACAGTAGGGTGTTTCAAAATAAAAAAAAATTTCGATTTTCCAACTGGCCACACCTGATATAGTTACTTTAGGTAGAATCAAAAATTCTGGCGAAAGATGAGAATTTTTGATTAAGTGGAAGATCGGAAAGATTTGATTTTTTATTGTTTTCATTTCTGTGCTCACAGCGAACAGTGGATCAGTTTCTGTGTCAAAATAAGATGCTCCGAGAATTTTAACTCCTTACTGTTGATGTTTAACAGGGACATCTGAAGAATTTTCTAATTACTATTCAATTAAAACATATAAACATTAAAATGCATTAAAAAAAAAAAAACTTTTCTCACTCAGGTTTCAATATTTTGTAATTAAGAGTTAATTAAGTTTAATTATTAATTCAAGTAAGAGTTAATTCATTTAATATTTTCTTAAATGATTTTTTGTTTTCTTATGTCTTTTAATTGAATAATAATCATCAAATTCGTTTGACGTCACTATTAAATATAAACTATAAGGAGTTGAAATTCTGGGAGCATTTTATTGAGGACAGAAACTGATTTATCAATAATTATCCATCATAAATTCGATAAAAATGGAGAAAAAAAAAACCAAAAATGAAAAATCAAATGCGTCCGATCTTCCACTCAACCGAAAACGTCCATCTTTCGCCAGAAATTTCGATCCCTACCGAAAACAATAATTTCAGACGTGGCTCGATGTAAATTCGAAATTTTTTTTATTTTTAAACACCCTGACACACACACACACACACACACACACGCTAGAAATTGAATTGTATAATAAATAGTATTGCGCATCTCGCAATTTATCACACATATGCATGTATAATATAATATAAATATAATACGATAACTATGAATCGTCTACTATATTAGAGTGTCTGTATTGAAACAATCGATCTGACCGCTTTAATCAAATTTTTTTATCAAGACTGCTGTAAGTTCCACTGAAACTATAATGGAAGGGGATAGTAATAATAATAATTAATAATAATAATAATCATAATAAATAAATAATATAACAAAAATGATAACAACAACAATAATAATAATAATAACAACTGTCTGTCTGTCATCGATTGCGGGCATCCTATTTATCTACTTATAGTTAAACGAAAACAAATATTGCGTATACATATATATATATATATATATATACATCTATACTGTAACGGTATGTAACGTGTAAATTGATTGAGAATGTGTAATTGAAAATGACGATTGTTATAACGATGAAAAAAAAAAAAAAATTAGCTGTATAGAATATAAAATAATGTATGAAAAAAATAATCATTGATTTTTGATCGTTACGGAATAAAAATCCTGGATCGTTAATTAATTATCAGGTTGAAACGCATGTATTTACACGTATAGGGCAAGCTCTTATAAAATTATGTAACGACTTCTCACTATTATCATATAGATTGTGATATTTAAAAAATAATATAAATAACAATAAGAAAAAATGAGAAAAAAAACAATTAATAAACCAAACAACTTTTATCTCCCTAATATTATATATATATACATATATATTATATGTATAGCTAGCCCGGAGTTGCATGAACTTGTATAAAAATTATTATATATCCGTAATATTAAATAATTGCCGGATGTATATACATATAAATATATATATATATATATATGATGAAATAATTCTCAGCTATGAAATATCAACAATGAATATAAAAAAAAAATCATACGATATATGTATATTAAAAATATGTCAGTTGTAATTCTACTGCGGAACATGCATATGGTAAGAAAAAAAAAAAAAAAAAAAAAAAAAATGCTGTGCAATGCTGATATATATAAAAACTTATCTATCACTATCATCGTCATCATCATCATCATCGCCATTATTATTATTATTGTTATTGTTGTCATTGTTATTATTATTGTTATCATCATTATCACGATTGTCATTATGATCACTATGCATTAATCGATGTGTAAGTTTTAAGTGTTATATCGATGCCAGTAAGCTTCGTCGATACAATTCGTAACGGAAGAATTAAGTATTTGTAGTAATAATATTGTACAATGAAGTGTTGCTTGCGTTTTATGTGCGCGTGTTAAAACGATACGGCAAAAACGAGAAGGAAAGTTAGAAGAATCCTAAAAAAAAAAAAAAAAAAAAAAAAAAAAAAAAACAACCCTCGAATAAAGGGAAGAAAGAAATATTAAATTAAAGGGAAGCAACAATTAATAAGCAAATCACCTTGTTATACACATTTTCTGTTATTTTATGTTCGTCGTAAATTTGCAATCTTTTTTTTTTTTTTTTTTTTTTTTTTTTTTTTTTTTTTTTTTTTTTTTTTTTTTTTTTTTTATGACAAAAAACACACACACACATACAATTCAATAACACATTTGCAAAGAAAATATAATATGATACGATTGTTTTTATTTGTATTCAGAAATCTATGTTAAATCTGCCTATACATAAATTATAGTTTCAAAATCCTGATCAACTACAACAATATATATATATATATATATAATAATAATAATAATATCTATTTATAATAACTGTAATAAATTGAAGCAATGACATATACGTGGCGTATAATTTAAGCTTGCAGCGAATTTGTATGAATCTTGTAGAATTTAGATGATAAACTTGTGCGAGCATAGATCTAATGTAACGAACGACTGAGGTTATACACGATTGCATTTTTTTTTTTTTTTTTTTGGTCATGGTTTGTATTTTTTTTTTTCTATTATTATTTTTAATTTTTTTTTATTTTGTACATAAATCTAGGTCAATAATTTTTACTTTGTTAAATTATTGTCGTATTATAACAAGCGAACAAACGAACTAATTGAAGGAAGTTTGGCATTTCGAAGTTTCTACGCGTAAATTAGATTAATGTATTATAGGAAGAATAAAATGAATATTGTATAGATGTTTCGGAATGCTCGACAAGTGGCAAGATTGTCAAACCGCTTATACTGATTAGCTTGGGAATTTTTTTTTCGTTACAATTTCTTTTTCAATTTTCACAGAAGTAATTATTTCATTAAATTATTAAAAAATATTGACGAATTTTGGTAAAATTTTCCGAAGTGTGATGCTCTTCAAATGGACTAATCTTTTAAGAAGATTTTAATTTTCTTCCTAAATTCCCAATACTGTGTATGCCTGCCTGCGGTAATTCTCAATGCATTTAATTCAAATACACGTTTTATATTCATTTGTAATATTTGGTTCTTAATTATTTTTCCCCGTTAGTACTGTATCTATCTTCAAACTAATGAGATTGAACGTTTGTACGGCAAAAAACAAAAGACAAAAATCGAAACTGGCGAATAAAAACAATATTTATGTAACTCGAGCATGTTTTACGCGTTTTTCCGTACACAAAGTACTCGTTTCCATGACAGTCAAGTCAGTCTGCAAATGCGCATGCGCCGAGTGCAGAAAAGACCACTTTTAAGTCATAGCAGTGCGCAAAGTGGTCCTTTCCGTACTGCGCGGATACGCTGTGGCGAACAAATCTGACATTACGCGACTCTAACCTCAATTTCGTACTTCGTGAACGAAGTGACGCGTGACATATAATTTATCGTATATATGTACAGAAAATCCTTGTATCAACGGCAAAAAAATATTTTCAAAAGCAGAAAAAAGAATCTGCGGGTCTAGCAAGAAT
Source organism: Diprion similis (assembly GCF_021155765.1). Lineage (NCBI taxonomy): Eukaryota > Metazoa > Arthropoda > Insecta > Hymenoptera > Diprionidae > Diprion > Diprion similis. The sequence continues at coordinate 20,492,967 of NC_060114.1, forward strand.
TATTTTCTTTAATCATTGAATCGAAAGTAACATTTTACTTACTAGGTACGTTATAAATTTTTAATTCCTTAGATCTTTTAGATCGACAGATCCGACATTTTACTATCTCATTTTCTCTGTACACACAACAAAAAAAATTGTAAAATTCTTAATAATACGATAAAAAATATTTGCCATTCGCAAAATTTTATTTTCTCGTCTCGCCGGATTGAAAAATTCGTATTTTTACACAAAGTTATTTTCAGGCGATATAATCTTGGCCCCACACTTCATTGATCAATAAATTATCTATATTTACATTTGCGACAGCTGCTCAGACTGGGAATATATCTTGCTCAGAATACAAAGAGAAAACTGAACGAAAAAAAAATAACAAAATATATAATATATAAACTTTAATAAGTGAAGAAACATAAATGGTCAAATAAACTCTAATTACCCATTCGATTTATGTATAGATATGTACAAAGTTGATGGCAAAAATTTGGCAAATTATCTGCTATGTAATATTATTCTAAATGTGCATACATAAAGAAATTCACACTGTATAATTATCATTGAATTATATTATTATGCATGTACCAATGGTGATGATTGTGAGAAAAAAAAAATATCGAGAGTCAAAGCTAAGAATATTAATATTAATCCCAACATATAACAACTTTTTTTTTACAGCAATTATTGTTACAGAAAATCAAAACCAAAATCCATAATCAACTGCAGTGATCGTGTGAAAAAATTTTCACGTTCTTATAGGCTAAATTTTATTATCCCTAAACGATTTCTTTTTCGTTTTCTCTTTCCTTGTTCATACGCTTGCGCAACCCTAGTTGCGCCGCAATGATTAATTATAATGACCATTATAACTTCGTGTACGTTAGGCATTGTTCAATATTGTAGTCGAATGTTCGGAAGTCAAATGTACCTAAATAAGCCCTCTCGTAAGGCGGATTTCCGTTTAAAATTGTGTACTATTTATACAATATAATATATAGTACGTTTTAAGTTATTGGGAGTGAGAAAAGTTAATTTAAAAACTTGCATAACGCATATTAAATAATAACAAAAATTCTTTTCTTCTCTCCAATTTCCTTCAGGTCGCATTACTGCGGCTAATTGTATAGTGAATGTGTACATTAATATCGTGTTTATAGATATTATTAAACAGTTTAAATTGAATTCTCACACTGATTCAACGTCATCTCTAAATTTAAAGCGACGCTTTACGTTTCCGGAGATTTGAATAACAATGTATAACCTATTCGAAACCTTATTTCAAACTTCTCTCAAACGTGACGATATTTCTTTTGTTCTCGTTTTGCCTCCAGCTTTCTTACGCATGAAGAAATTTGTTTATTCAAGTATGTATGACCACGTTTGTACAGTTTGTAAAAATGTAACGTTGACGATATTATAAAACATCATGGGGATCGAGGCACAGAGTATAGATGTGAGGGAAAAGCAGGTCCACCCACGATGATGCATTCCGTAACCCACTTGATCATATCTGTTTGCTCTTTTTTTTTATACCTATCTTTTACTTCAGACCCAATATGATGCGTATGGAATTATTAAGCACGCTTGGCAGGTCAAAGGGCGCCATAATCTATCGGCATCGCTTCATAACATAACCTATTTTGGAAAACTGATTTTGAACAATCATTTCTTGAACCCCTGTAAGTGATTAATTGAGAAATATAGATGACGCGTTTCGAGTACCAAGGACACGTGTCCACCACCCTTTCAAAATTCCACTGGCCTAAATTGCATAATAATGATATTTGGTCTATGCGAATTACCATCAGTGTACGTGACAAATTTATTAACAAAAGCCAATATCACCGTATATTCACGGTTGTTTTCAAGCCTTTGAACAGTCCGTGACCAATAATATTTACCATCTGCTAATTCCGTACCTTGAATACTTATCATATGCTTTACGTTAAGTTCACGTAATGTTAGCTCGGCAAACAGCTGCAGGTCATGTAGTATAGTAGCAAAAAATTGTCACATTACTTTTTCTGCGTTCAATTCCCACCTGATCACCTCGTCACGTCACGCCTATCTATACCTCTTATACGATGTTTTTTTTAGGTTATGCCTATAATACCGTTCTTGAATCCGCACTACTCACTTCAATCCTGGCACAATATCTCGACCATAAAAGAAAAAGAGAAACAAAAAAAAACACCATGCGATCAGCCCATCGGCACTATTTGCAGCACGGACCCTGACCCTGGTCGAGGTTCACATGCCAGGACATGAGGTACACATGCGCGGAGTCAAAGAGGACAGAGCAGATGTTCAACGTCCTGTGACATAACTCAGGAACCCAAAGAATACACACGCGTACAATGTGCACGAGGTAATATTTTAAGACGCTTTAAAGATTAGGGGGGAGGGGAGAAAATACACTAGCGTAACGGAAAATCTGCTAAGATTTTTTCGAATCTTCGTCATGTTGTTTGTTCTTCTTCCTGTATTCTCATCTTCGTGACCCTCTTGGCCTTGTCACAGTTTATTTACCTGCAAGTTCGCATGACTATTAATATATATGTACAAATTTGATTTTCGGTTGATGATAGTTTTTCCGATTTCACATCCACCATCTTGGATTTAGAAATTATCCAATTCTGACCTCAGATTCGTGATCAGCGACCCCAAAAACCCCTCGGTGACGAAATTCGGGCCAAAATATTGAGTGGATAATTGTGTGACTGAAAGGGTTAAGCAAAAGGAAGTGGCATTAAAATATTTGATAAATAAAATCTGCCGCAGAGTGCAAAATATTTTGCTCTACAGACCATGGGAAGTAGAGAACCCGACATACAATGGACTGCATGAGATTTGAAGGATTGGCTGAGGACAAGCACGATTGTGGTATCAATTAGTATGAATTTCAGATGGAATGTGAGTAGTCTGGCGTTACGACCATCATCCTCAAGTTACTCGTAGAGAAGTTTCCGGTGTTGTTTGCATTTCTACCTGAGCGGCGATGGTTCGACTGAACCTGCAAGTGCAGCCTTGCCTTAAACTTCTCCACTGGCTTGCAGAGAGTGTGCTAGCTAGTACTTGAATGGATTTGAGAGGCATCTGACAGGGTACAAAGTGACCGATACTTGGGCCCCCGGTTCTTTGCGCTTAACTCACACTCCTTTGGTGTGCCTTGTTGCAGGCTGGCCGTCTTGAGCCGTATCTGCCTACCTACCTACCTACCTAACTACCTACCTACCTACCTTCCTTCCTACGAGAAATGCGAGAACCTTGTGCTCGATGCTTCCCCCACCCTCGTAATATGGCGTCCCAGCGGCAACCTGGGTCTGCATCAAGACGCAGCCTCCCAGAAAGAAGTCGTCAACCACCGTGCCCGGAATCCCAGATCAAGTACGGTACACGCCGTCCTTAGTTCGACATGACGAGTTGCCTAAGTCAGTGCAGTTTCCCAAGGTGCCCTGCAAGCCCTCGCAAATAGCTGAAAAAACCACATCATCTATTCCTAGACGTGTTTTTCGAGTTTCGTGATTTCAACGTAGCCTTGCGTCTATTCGCTAATGGATTATGTGCCGTCTCTATACCTGTTCAAAACCTTCAACGATGACGCCGGACGCTGAGGAAAAACACAAGTGAGTATATACATCTTATACCCTCGGACCATTACAGGCATTACTTGATTTATAATTATCTATGAAGTAATTTTCAACTATTCGTCAACCAGCCGTCGTGTGGATTGAACGATAGAACGACGTTGTGCGTACTAAATGATCGGCCAGCGGATAACCTTGGGTTTATTTGCCACACGCTAATTTATTCATCGCCGATGCTACGAATTAACGGTTTTTCGTGTACATATTGTTTGCCATTCATTTTGGAAATCGTGTGTTTGATTGGCTGGCAAATTCCAATCTGTATGATAGGATCGGTGCGTGAAGATTTAACGCGTATGTGATCGAAAAAAATAACAGCTCTGTTATTTATAATCCAACAAGATGAGTGAAAAAACAAGAGTTTTGTATAAATTCAAATGATATCCGCACGGCGGTGATATAAACGCGACAACATTACTCACGATCAGCGCAGCTGATTTACATTACACATTCCGAATTGAGGACCTGCGTCATAGAATGTGAGTCGAAGAGATAAGATTCATAGTAAAGTTGAGATAAGCCTATTGGCAATGCCGATCTTGAACTACAAGGTCGAAGTGTCAGGTTCGTAGTTTCAAATTCTCGGCGCTAAAAGTTTCGATCAACATGCACGCGCGACAGGATGAGATAAATTTCAATTCAGCAATTTCCTCCATATGTATCATCGTGACATGCGACATGACCACATCCGCATGTGTATCGTTAAAATTAGTTGCAACTCCAGCTGATAGTGATTATCGTCTCCGCCAATGAGAATGCTGACCGCACGTCTATAATGAACTGTACCCTAAACGCGGTTAAAGATCAAGGTAACGGTTGAACACTTCTACACATTGAGCGCATACGAAACAGCAACGCGCGTTCGTCCTTATACATTATTCCTGCATGAACGTATTAGACCAAAAATATAGTGCGGCCGATTTTCTGGCCAAACACTCGCGCGTCGAATGCCCACGCTTAAAATCGAGGTGTGGAGCGTGTAACTTGAGCCAAGTATTAGCTGCCCGATTAACATCAGTCGGTGGCTCAACAACTTGGCGGGCAAGTCGCAGGCACCGAATTATCATCAGCTATGGTTTAACGTGTAGTGCTGTGTGACATTGTTCCTGAGATTACGATGTAAGCGATCCTTTCATCCGGATGAGCTCGCTCCACACTCCGGGATGAACAAAGTAGTTCAACCTGTAGAGTTGAGAATTACTGCACCGATTGAGTGAGTTGCTCCTTTTCTCAAACATTTCTGGATCCGGTTCTTCGACGCGCAGAGACACGCGTGTATCAACACATCGTTAACCGTTGAAAAATCTAGTTCATGGTGGACCCTTCTTCATGGGGGCAATACCCTATTTTCCGTGCTTCTGCGCGACTGTTTGTTCTTCAGATAAGCGTTATCAGTAGGTGTGAAGTTGTTCGTGTCTAAGCCGGTGGATACATGGTCAAGATTTGTCTTTTATTTGAGCTCAAAGTCGCTTTCAATTTACAGTCCAAACAGCCGTGAACACGTAAACTCCGATTGCTCAACTCGGATTGCAAAACTTGAATCTCACGAACACCTGCAGGGCGATCTTTGGCTAGGCGAACCCAATAGACACGGTCTTCTCAGTTATGAGAATTTAACATCAGTGTGCGGTCTCCGTGCGATAAATTATTATCAGGCTGAAGTTAGTAACGCGATTTTAATGACGCATTTTTAGAAAAAGTCATTATAATGCAGCCTTAGGATTACCTAAAATTTAGCGAACCGTTAATACAGCGTCGACAAATTCAGATTTTGTAAAATCATCTTCTTCACTTATTCCAAAGATACGAAATAGTGATTTTTTGTTTCAACGTTTCGATACGTTAACGTTACCAACTTCAGCCTCGTTAATTTTTAGCCCGATTACGTGTTCCACCTGCAACGCTCTGTCCATTCGAGGCTGATGGAAATTCAGTACTCCCGTCACGTTTTTTGAGACAGTAGTCATAGACCGGTGAAAAAAGAGCGGTACAACGTTGATTGAGCAATGCCAAAACACGCGCAGCAGACGCTAGGAGCCGATGAATCAGTTTCATCGGATAATTATTAATTAAATTATTAATGCGAGCGTTTGACTCTCCCCGATAACGTAAGCCACGCTTTACATTGATCAAGGGCGGAGCTGATATTGGTGAATTGATTGCTGATACGTGTTCATGTAGGTATCCAGAGTGAGTTACTGCCGTGATACGGTAGTTGAACCTCAGAAAAACTGCAACCGCGCATTCAATGATTGATTGGGATCTCAGCAGCTTAATTCTGATTTCATATCCGTGAAGATAGCCGCTGTCCAGAGGAGGCTGAAGTTAGCAAGGTTAACGTAACGAAAAATTACTATTTTTCAAGATTATAGTGACTTTGAAGTAGTTATGGTTCCAAAATATAAATACGTTTTGCCTAATTATTATTTACTGAATTTTAGACAGTCCTGCAATTGTGAAATGACGCTTCTCCCGAAACGTTAATCAATACAATAACGTTGCTAACTTCAGCCTCATGCTATGCGGAAAAATATTCACACTCACGTTGGACGCGAGTGGATATAAATGAATGAAAATTCAAGAAGAAATCGTATACCTTCTTGCACATACTCCTCAAGACTTAAAATGTGTGCTTGGATTTACTTATGGGTTGTTCTCTACTCTTAGATCTATAATTAGTTTCGTTGGTTAATGGAGGTTGTAGGAGAAATTGTTTCACGTGGGTTGACAGTAGGTATAATACGGGGGACGCCTGGACGCCCTGAGGTCAGGTAGAGAGAAAGAACGGGTTTGGTCACCGTGCTGTAAGGTATCATTTTTTGAGGTTATATTTTCAGTCACGTAATCACCGAGTGTAACCGACTTTGGCGGAGGAAAAATAGGAACTCTCTTCAGGCAGAATAAGTTATAACTGTAGTAACGAATAATTAAGAACCTATACGGGTTTTTCTCTGTTCAAAAACTTTTCTTCGTTTTTCGAAAGAGTCTTCTTCAATTGCGAGTCATTACCACCTCAGCAATTGCTCAGTGAATGTACAACTTCCTCTACAGCATCGGTTAATTAGCGTTGCAATTATCACCGATTTATGTACCACCAATTACCAGTCCACCTTTCTCATCGATTGCTGTGGAGATAGAGAGTCAAGATCAATGCCGATCAACTCGTTTTTCTTGTTTTCCGGGTTAATTCGCTCCACACTAATAATGAGAATGATCAAAAATAATCAACTTCTAATGAAATCGTTTATTTTTCTCGAATAATCGAGTATAATCGATTATTTTTCAAACTCTATTAATCGACCGCCACAATTATTATTTTTTTTCACGATCGGTTCTTTTTTTTGTACTCCCATGAACGACGCAATACAACATCAATTTGTGTGATTACAGTATTAATTATTGTCATTGTCTTATTTACTAGGAACCTATTTGATCTAATAAGTGAAAGATTAATGAATATTTTTACCTGAAATTAGAAAATATTTGGACCAAAACTATAATAAATTATAAGAAAAACTTTTCCTCTATTGAGACTACATACTGAAATTTAGAAAATTTTGGTTTTAAATGCACCGTTTGAAAAAAATATGAAACAATCGATGAATCGATTAATTTTTACCAATTCTATCGAGTCGTGTTCGATTATTTTTGTCGTCTCGATTAATCGATGCATCCAATATTTCTAGGTTAGTGGCCATTGCCATTCGACACCCGGTATGTAGATGCGTGAAATTTCACAGTTCACAGCTTAGGCTTAATGCACGTATGGTTTATGTGGGTGTTTCTACACGCCTAGTCATTCGTTCGAACGCCTTTGGTTGAGCTACATTGCACGAGAAGGTGGGAGACCATACACAAACTGCTTCGGTGTGCGAATGCGTTGATTATACTTTATACTCTCTTCTATAAATGGGTTATGCGATTCTCCCGAGAGTTCGAGAGGCGTTTTGTCATCCAATGAAAGATAACCGTAACGTTTCTACATTCCGCAGTTAATCATTAACGGTTTATCTATGATTTTGGTTTCGACTTTATCGTACTGGAACGCTTTTGCACGTCGGTTTTTCGTTCACATTATCATTTTCATTTTTCGCATTATTTTCCTCATCATGTAGCACCAATGGCGGTGCGTGTGAAGTGACAGGTCGGATATGTATGTATAATCGTCTTGCAAAACTATGACGGCATCTGGTGCGTGCGTGCTTACGAGGCAAATAAATACAGGAAATAGTATACAATCACCTTTGAAACACATGGCGGTACTGTTTCATAATACCGAATAACGTTTACGATTAGAATAACGTTTATGTCACTCTGTGTATATATACAATATGAACAATTAAAGTTTTTGTCAAACCGCACCTCGTCTGCATTTATGTAATATCTGTTCGCATATTAGGTAAGCGATACATGGTTTTCACAAACCGTATAATTACTGATACCTGCCATTTTTCAACTTCCGAGCACAATTGGAAAATAATCATGAAGACCAGAGGAAAGTGAATTTCTTTTATTACACAATTACCAGTCGTTTCGTATGGACAAATTTTCATGTATTACGAGACAATCCTTAAGGGGGCTGGTCAATTTCGATCTCCAAATATGACATTCCACGTATCTCAAACGCGAAATAGGAGCAGAAATGAAGAAATGGCATGAATTCTACGAATTTACTATTGCGATTTCGTAGCATCCATGCCACATCGTTATTTCGGTGTCAAATGTAAATGCATCGGAGTGTTTTTGTTCAGAATTGCGTCTATAATGGGGCTGTTAAGCCCTTTTTCGCGTTCTAAATACTTGAACTTGGATATTTGGAGGTATATATAATGCACAAGAGTATTATTTTTTCTAGCAGCCCGTCGGGGATACGATAATAAAATTTGCCTTCGCGTGCATCCAACTGGCATCCTTTTGCCCCCACCCAAAAAAAAAAAAAAAAATCCTAGACAACGACCAAAACCCTGGAGGTATAATATTCTATACTTAGCCTGGTCTTACTTTCCAGGAAACACTTCCGATTCTTAAGAGTATGTTTTTATTCTTGTACTTAAGCAGAGAACGTGGCGTCGCCTCACGCGACTCGGATCTTCCCGTTGGGGGCGGATTTGTGAAAATGATAAAAATACGTGAGATTTTCTTTTTCATCCGCATACTGTGGCATATCCGGTTCCCATTTATTTTTGGTGCCCGACCCATTGACAAAAAGTTAATGCGGACAAGCAGCCAGCCGGCGAGTTCTCGAGTCTCGCCGGGCAAGATAATATGAGGAAGCAAAGAAATTGCTGAGGATATATCGGGTTGGTTAGGTTGGATTTTCCTGCCCGTTTTAACGCCGAGAAGTTCTTCAGTTTACTCAAGACAATATCCAGACCGTTTCGTTGTCTCGTGTTTTACTAAGTTTCAATGCACACCGTCCTGCAGTACTTTGACTTCGTCTTTCACGCTTTCTTCTTATTTTGCTTCTTTCTTTTCCTTTCCTCTTTTTCCCAGCGTTTTCTTCTTACATTTTTTTATTTTCGCTCTCGTCAACCCTCTCTTTTCAATACGAACAGAGACCTCAGCACTGCAGCTCTTTATTTATACACACAGCGGCTCATTAAAATCTTAACCCATTAAGTTTATTTGAAGTAAAAACATTCCACCCTGGCAGAACTTGACTAATTTGCTCCTCGTAGGTATACACATGCTGTATGCTGTATGCACACATAACTATACCTTCTCCCGATGAGATTTTCCACCTGTAACGAAATAACTCTTATATACCAAGGCTAGTCACTTGATTCGTTTATCCATTTATGTCTAATAAAGTTTTTATCAAGTCCGCGAGTGACTTTAACCTGAAAATATGAGTAGCCAATTAATTCCATGTGATGCTTAGACCGAATTAAAATATACCAATCGGCAAATGGAATAGATGAAACAATGACAATAAAAACCGTTTATACTTACGGTCATGTAGTACTCCTACCTTTACCGACCGATTATTTAATACCGGAAGAAAAAGGGTGAGTTTGCTGTGTCGGTAAGGATGGGAGCACAACCTGACCTTAACGATTCCAACTTTCGTAGAGTAATTGATGACCGTCGAATCGAGTTGGTACTGTTGAATTATTTCCGTGATGCCATATCCGTCGGATTCGAGAGTTGTCCAATTCGGAAGGAGGTCAGACGAGCCTCAATGGATGTGCTCGCAATACAAGCCAGTACAGGATCAAAATGACCAGCGAATGCAGCTTAATGACGCGTGAATAGTCACTTCATTCACCAGCTTGACCGCGTGGCGTCGATTTTCTGGTTTGGCAGCCTTTGAGCTGTACAGAGACTGCACTACTAGACAGTAACGTGAATCAACAAAAAACCGGATTTCGCAGTTGTAATTTCTTCGTTCTCTCATGAGCTGAAGCTGTGTACAAGAAACCGTTTTTTCCATTAATCCTTAGAGGACCGGGGTCTGAAGAATTTCGAAAAACCTTTCTTTCAATAGAAAACTGATCTAAAGTCCAGAACATTGGACCAAATTAAAGTCAAATGTAATTAGTAGGTCAATGACTTTACGCCAAATGACGTATGCCGGTCCTCTAAGGGTTAAAATCCAATCAGCCCTGAGGAAGTATGCGCAAAAAATATTTGAACACCCCAAAATGTAAATGCACGAGGAAACGCTAGGAGTATTATTATCAGTACAGTGGAAGGCGAACATTGACTGTCAATGATCGTCGATTCTTATCGGTTGAAAAAGGGGGAACAAGGAGGCGACAGAAAAAATATTTTTATCAGGCTGCGTGAGTCAGTACATTATCTATTGATTTCTGGTGTCAGTCAGAACAGAGTTCTCACTCTCTCATTCTCTGTCTCTCTTGGTCTCTCTAAACTCAATCAGTGACTGTTTTTCGAACCGTTCGTCCGGCGGGTTCATTCCGCGGTTTTGTCGTGTCGTCACCGTTTCAGAGCGTTTCTTGCACCCTAGAAGTTGCTTTTTCAATATTTTGAAGGGTCCGATGGACCCGAGAAAACTAGGCCATGGTTACCGAGTAATAGTGCGTTAAAAACTCGCCGCAGGCTGCAGCTGAGCCTCGCAGATATAAGGTTCGTATAGCTGGCTAATATGTTCACTTACTTACTTACTTTCCATTCAAGCTGACCGATCGTGAGCAACTCGCATGCGATTCCTTTTACGCGAGTGGTTTTATACTTACACGTTCTTACATTTTACCTCGCGGACCCTCCGATGTTCAGACCTCTTCAAGGCTTCAACCGGTTTCTCATTCCTGCAACGTACCTATACACCATTCTTCGGCAAGCGCTTGTATTGCTGTACGGTTGGTTGATCGTCTTCGGACCGAAATGAAGAGTAGACGAGATTAATGATTTTGATTTTTTGCCATTAATTTCAAGTCATTCTTATTGAGTTCTTGACCGAGTAATGACCGAAAACACTTAACAATTACTCTAAGAGCGACCAAAAGTTATTATAAGTTATAACAATTGCGACAACTTAAATATGACAATCGGATCACTGAAAATCACCAGAAACGACTTGAAGCGATGTGGAAACTTTCGAAAATCATGCGTGACGTTGAAAGTGAACATTGCGAAATCACAATTGGCATTAAAAAATCACATGATAAACTAAAAACGAATAAAAATCACTCGGAAACAAAGTAAATGAATGAAAGTGATTCGTGTGATTCCAAAGTGAAAGGGTCCCTCTAGTCATACACACTGCAACCTCGATCACTAACTTTGATAAAAATGATATTTTCGGTAAATCACTAACGTCCGTGAGAGCCGAAATAGACAATGCACCGTCAATAATAGATTAGTGAGATTTTTCCTTTTCTATTTGTTTCTCTTTCTTGTTTTCCCTCAGTCGTCTTCAGCTGCATACCCATACATACTTGAGTACAAGTTGCATAGACATGTATCGTACGTGTACGTTCGTCGGACCAGAAATCCGGATGACAAAATTAGAATGTCATGAGACTGTGTGTAAGGTAGGAAGAGAGAAGAGAGAGAGAGAGACTTGCATCACATACAGGTATTGTGTGCATGTGGAGGTATAAGGTACTTGTATCGTCGAGGAGTCGAAAATGCTCAGAACTCCGCTGCATGTACTTAGGTTATGGCGACGTCCGGATGACGCAGAATAGATTCGTCGTTTGAACCACGTGACCAGGTTATACGCGTTACGTGCTCACGTATGCGTCCATACGCCGGCCGTTAACGCAGTAACTCGTTCGGCGCAGCAATTAGGTGTTAATTTTATACCTTGAGGCCAGAGGAATTTTTACCCCTTAGGGTTAATTGGGTGACGCCTGTTAAATACTGATACTATGGAAATTGTCCCATTGGATTCTATTCCAAAAGTAGTAGGCTAGCTGTTGCTTTTTCTTAGCTTTCATTATTTTTCCGAAGAAAACAAAGGAGCTAGGGAACAAAAACAAGATAAGGAATCGAAACAAAAGACCAATTTTTCTTTGAATCTTAGTTAATTCCTTCCTTTGTTTTTTTATTAGGAGAATAATAAAATCTGAGACTGTCCCGATATTTTAACCATTTATTTCTACCTTCTGGTATTCCTGTTTGCAATTACTTATAAATATCAGTCGGTTCCCTTCCAACGTCCGTTGTAGTTAGTCACGATTCGACGGCGTCGCTTTGGCTCACTCTGGCACTGGTCTACACGCTTAAATATACTAGTAATAGTAGTAGTAGCAATAGTAGTAATAGTAGTAGTAGTAGTAATAGTAAGTACCTACGTTAAACGATATTAACGTAGAATCATTTCACTTGCTAGTCACACGTGGTTTCCTACCACGTGGTCGTGATGACAGCTCGCCACGTGTTTATGATCTAACATCGGTTAACTATTTTAAACGTAATTTATGTGAAAAGCGTTCTATAATAAATTATAGCCACGTACCTACATCGAATATAACCGGCAATGTATATTGAGTTACGCGATTTAATAATTATCGTTTTAATTTTCTATTTTCAGGACCTTCCCAAAGATGCCTTCCTTCCACTGACCGAAGTGACGAAAAATTGGAAGGAGTAAGAATAATTTGGAAAAAACTGTGAAAAATAATATAAACTAACGGAAAAATATCAAGATCAAAGACGGCAGAAAGGATGTCGCTAACGGTCGAGATTCAGGCACCGCTTCTGAACGGAAATGGTAAGAAAAAAAAAATAGAGAAAGAGCAAAAAGATTGTGTCAAACGCGGCATTATGATAAGCGGATGGAAAAAATTCGGTTTCACTGGCATTGATGGCTCGGAATAATGATTCGAATTATACAAATCCGAGATTTATTATAGCTATATAGCTATTTCGCAACTTGATTAAGGAGTAAAGTGAATTCGGTGCCTTTTTCTTTTCATTAAACACCGCATCCAGCATTAAACGAGCCATCAATAAACCTAAATAAAAAACTTTGGGCCCCTGGGTCCCTGACCCTGATGCGTCCCTGACAAGCGGCTAATTACGACGTACGGAAGCTCCAGTGTCATTTAAACATAACGCGTAAACGGAACTCATCGTCAGGTGTGAGGCTAACGAACTTTCTTAGATTATTATTAACGGAGGCTTTTGGATTCCGGCCAATAGTTACAACAGATTCCGTTTCAGTGTAATCCAAGAGGTCATTGACCCATCGTGTTTTGAGAATCTTGCCTGCAAATATATGCACGGCAGATATCGTTACGTAACGAACGAGTAATTGTGCCACAATTCGCACAAGTATCACGCGATTCTCTTAATGTATGTATCTACCTATATCAGACATCAATTGGAATATTATGTACGAAGTGTCCTACTTTCCTAGATAACATATCACAGAACAGGGTAACTGACCGATTATACTTCGGAAACAGAGGGATGGGAGAAGAGAGAGAATTATTGTGTTAACGCAGTGTTTAAATTTTTATTGAAAAGTCTTCGACGCGTTCTGCAATATTATTCGCTAGCAATACCAGATTGAAAATAATAATAATGATTAGATGCCCAGTTCCAGTGAATATTAGTTTTATGAATACGGTTAAAACCTCCATTAGTTTGTGTCATAACGATAACCGATTAATAGCCGTAAATCTAATCGTCTTTTGTTCCACTAACATCGTTAGCTTATATGCCTTAATTAAATCATAATATTTCTGTCAATTTCCACAGTCGGAAGCCAAAGTTACATATCCGGATCAATAGGCACGAAATGTCTTTGCTGTCCTTATGGATATCACATAGATTTGGATTTTGTGAGATACTGCGAGGCGGTCGCTGCCGGAAGTTCTGGATCGGATCGAGTAAGCGAGAGGCGAAGGAAAAGGGAACGTCGACGACAATGTCAATCGATGGAAGTTCTTCTTGGCTTGGTAAGGTTATGTCTACTGATCATCCTGACATCGTTTCGCCACGGACTACGAATCCGATCGATAGCTCAAGCTCTTCGTAATTTCAGGTCAGTCCTGCCCTGGCCGGAATTGAATCCCAGCTGCCGAAAATCGCGCAGGAAAGTTCATCAACCAATGGTATCACCACTTTACCTCGATCCAGTCATGCCAGGCCGTGTAACGTTCAGCATTCGCCGATTCTAGACATCAGCGATGTTGTAGGCGACTTTGAAGACGCTTTGAGACGTTCGTCGAGATCCTCCAGAACTTCGGATCACCATAATCACGCCGAACAAATTGGTGAGTCCTAGTATCCACGCCATTATTACTGACAACTGTTGTAACTTGCGGGTAATGTGAATCCAGATATTAGGAACGGATGTTCACGGTTCATATTATCGGGATTCAACACCGCTTGCTTGGAAATGTCGACTTTTTGAACTGAGAATAATTTATACTTAGCATATCAGATGATATGTTGTACCAGGAATAAGGTGAAAGAAATTGCTCATGCAAATTGGTGAGTCCCCGTATCTACGCCGTTATTACCGGCAACTGCTGTAACTTGCATGTGATGTGGGTTGCCGGCTGCAGGCGGTGTTAGACAAGCTTTCAGATATTAGGGACGGTTTCACAGTCCAAATAATCGGGGTTCAACGTCACTTATTTGGATGTGTTTGTCTGTTTAAACTGAGAACAATTTATAATTAGCTAAGAATCAGACAATACGTTCTATCGAGAACAAGATGAAAGAAATTGCTCCAACGTCTTATTGTAGGCAACTATTTTGACCAACGGGTAATGCGAGTCGCCTGCTGAGTAGTCGTGTATTAAGTGATTAATAACACAGTGTATTAAGCTTTCTTGTGAATTTTTATTAGTTTCTCATATTTTCTAAAACAAGAACAAAATAATAATAATAATAATAATAATAATAATAATCATAATGTATGAAACAAAATGAAATGCAAGAAAAACGTACTTTCCTCTTATTGTAAGCAATCTTTTACACCTGTGTTTATCTCAGTGAAACGTTCACTAGTATTTAAAACAGTCCAAGGTAATTATAGGATGTATACACTTATTACTCTTCAAAAAGCGTTTAGACTTGAGACTAAATCTTTGTTACACATAATTTACAGTCCGGAGACTCGTATTCGTGTTCTTACATTCATTCTCACACGTGCCTTTTGTTTTAAAAATTTCGTTGTATCCTGCAACAAGCGGGAAGGCCTGTCAGTCACCAAATCTGTGCCCATTGTTGTGCTAGATGTGTTTTAAATGATAGCCTATCCTTACACACTATCCTCACGGGAAGCACAACTGGTGATCCTATGACTGAGGGAACGCAATTTATTACCGTTTTATTGAATAAAAAATCAACGTCAGTAAGCTGGTATATCGCATCTTCGTAGGTCATTCTAGATGACAATTCAATATTAACAATTCGGTTATTCCTAATTGAAAATTAAGTCAAGGGTGAAGTTTTTCGAACTGGCAGTGAACCGAATCCTGAAATTCTTTCCAGTTGGCCGAAATTAACCACCATTATGAATTTCATGAGGGCACAGTTATATTTCTGGGTCGCTTCGAAAGGGACAATCGCGTTAAAAATGATCCTACACCCTAACCAGGTAGACAACCCTAGTCCCCTGTTCACTGGAATTATCAGGTCTGGAAGTAACCCCCAGTACCTGCAAATAACGCCCCGCACCTATTCTTCGTATTTAGTACCGTTAGCCAATGTCCAAGTACTTTCGATAAAATGTTAAACTTCAGTCTCGTTTCTGTCTTCGAAGAGGATTGTCAAGTGCCGAATTATTTTTCGCCATGCCTTGGGAGTGCGTACCAGAAATCTACCGCCGACTTCTGCTATTCCTATCGCTATTTGGTACATGGCCTGAGAATCCCATACCTTATTGGGAAGAAAGAAAAAAAAAAGACCAGCTCTTCTGCATAATACGAAAAAGTAAGACATAAATTTTAATGGTTAAATTTACGACTCGAACTTACTCATTGTCAGTCTCGAAATCATTGATTGCGTTCGTGTGATTTAACTAACAATAAGTCTCAATTTACTGCTAAAATATAACATCATTTGACACTCGGTGAAATATTTTTCAATTACCTGGTGCAAAATCGTCAAGTTTTAAAGTTTAGCTACGATCTCCTGGCGTTCCATGAGAATAGTTTCACGATTTCGGTGGTATAAACAAAAAAGATGGGTAAGTTAGTGCGGTGACGCGAATTGATTTGAATGCATATTTCGAAAATATCTAAGTATTCCCTGCGCTACTGAATAACTAGTTCGTGAATACCGCAGCTTCCTTTCACCGTTTCCACCTGCTCGCCACAACTTTCGGCAATATAGTCCAAGATAAAGAACAACAATAACGATTGAAATTCATAATTAAAACAATATAAATAGAAAGTCAAATGCATTATTAAATTTTATTATAACTTTTCGATATAATAATTTCATGTTGCTATGCTTCGATTCCTTTCATGCAGCTTCAACAAAGCAGTTATACACAGTCCGGTAAACATTGAAGAATAGGTCGTTGCGAAGGGACCGTTACAATTGCGTCTAATGGCGTTGAATCGGCATAATTGTTTTCCCCTCATTCAGTGTTCCGCAATTACTAGCCTCGTCATCTTTTCAATAATTACATTAAAAACTGACATAAAATTTGTCCACCTCTCGAGAGTTCCGCGTCGTCTTGCTCCCAGCAAAAATACGACACGAGCTCGTCTATTTTCGCTTGAAGTCAACGCTGCGCGGCTATATATCATTTTTCTCGACACCTTTCGCACATTTCTTTTATTACAAACCTGAGACATATCTCATACTTCGTTGGATCTCGCGAGCTTATCGAAACGGTTAGCTAAGCTGCATCAGCTGATGACCGTGGCTGCCGGTTGAATTAAGCCTGACGTTGCACGTTTACAATTAGACAAGATAAAACAACTCTGAACAGGTACCTCAGCCACGATGCACTGAGAAAGCGTTCGAAATTTAAAACGGTTTTAAATCATATGGCCGTTATTCTGCTTATTATTTTCATTACTGTTGGTAGTTAATGTGTCTGAGATGAGGAACGCAGCCTGGTTATTTCTCTACTAGATATTAAAATTTAAGTTTCAGTCATTACTTCTCCCCTCCCCCCCCCCCCCCTCCTTTTTTTTACTTAGATTGATTTTTTTTCCATATTCAATATTGACGAATGTAATTCTTTGCGTTATGGCGAGGTAGCTAAACTGCAAGACGCGTTCGAAATAACGGCTTTTGAATAGACTGATATCCAAGTATGGTATTAAAATCACTATTCGGGTAGATCAACTAAACGCTGATGCTCGCCTAACATAACAGTTAGGAATTTGGATTGAGCGTTTTCAGAGGGTTTGTAATTGAGCACACAAAATAAAAAGGGGATCTCGAATCGTGCCTGGCTGCGTAAAAACGCTCTCAGCCTGAGGAACTTGTCGGAGATCGTTGATATCGAATAAAAATACAGAAATACCATTGAATACATGAAAGAGGACTTTTTTCAAAACTTAGCGACATTGCAAAAAAACATTTGATGGATTCGGTCGTCGGACTTTCCAAATAAGACTTTCTCTTTTTACAAACTGACGCGAAAATGCCTGTCTTAATACGAAAAAAAAAGTAATAAATTTTTATCGCGACGTATTTTAAATTAATATAAATCAAACAGCGAAAAAAGTAATTCCGCCAATTTTCTATCGGTATTGATAATATTTAAAGTACACGGTCGGATCGAGTATGTGGATAAAGTAAGCGGCTAAAACATAGTCTTATCAAGATATCTGTTGATAGTAGTATAACTGGGCGTCATATTCTGATAAGTCGTGAGGGTTTTACGTGCCTGGATTATCGTGTGTATTGCCGATGAATGTTGTTTATGCTACCTTGTCGTGTGTACCCTAATAACTGTAACGAAAGTCCGTTTTAAAAATTATTTTTCAAAAATCTAGTCAATTTCGACGCGTCGACTGCAAGACTACATGGAATATTATCTTAATAAATAGTTTCACTATATTTCCGAGATTGCCATTCCAAGAAATGGTGTTAGATAAACTGGTTAAAAAGTGTTTCACGATCAGTAAGTATAATGTAATACGTGCGGTGAATAAATTTGTTCTGACACTTGTTTATCCGACACTGATTATTCATTCAATAACGTGACGGACAAAGACAACTACGATAACAAAACCGACGACGCATCCATTCTGCAACTTTTCATGGTATCGATCGCATCTGAAACTAATCAAACCGATGGATTAATACCATTGAAAATTAATATACCTGACAGTTGTTAAAGCAGAAACAACGGTCTTTAAGAGGCAACGGATTCGGCCAACCGCGGATTCTCATTTGCATTCGTGTTCGCCTTTGGATCTTTATATTCATGGGTTCGCTATATTTAGAAGTTTTGTAATATCCAGCTTATACGGTATACACAAGATCGCGGTATTTAAACGGTATAAGTTATCTATAACCTGTACATTCTCTTGCAAAATATCACGCGCATCCTCGTGCAGAATTACGCGCGTGTAACAACATATATATATATATATATACATAATACATGTACACACAGAACACAATAAAACCGAACTTTCGTTCTCTCTTGAATTGTGGGAAAGGATCAGTCGGTCGTTGATGTATGTATGTACATACACACCGCAATAACGTTCACTATTATTCAGCCCGCAACGTGGCCGCTCGTCTCCGGCATTCCGTATGCTGAATTTAACTCGAGCAATGGACACCGACGTTCTATGTACCCATAATAATCTGTCTATTATTCGAGCTTTCTTTTTTCCCGCATGTATTATATAGGATTGGAGATAAGACTAGCATGACGATTTATCGTTTATTACACAAGACGGGTTTATATTATTCGTTTTTCGTAACGTATATAATTCTTATCAACAATTTTTCGAGAATTAGTTGAGAATGGACTTTTCGTACCGCAGTAATATGCGGACTTCATATCGAGAGATGCGCAAAGTTTATCGCGCAGGGATCATTAACCCTTTCAGTCACAGTGGGATGCTCAGCATCCAACCTCAAAAATTTCCTTGTCCTAACCTAACCTTATCACAGGTTATTCACAACTTCAAATGATCTTTGTTACTTCGTATGACTTCGTAAACCCCCGAGTAACAAGTTTGGACCAAAACCATTCAATTTTGATAATTATTTCAGTCTTACATCCACCATACTGGATCCGCCATCTTGGACTTAGAAATCATCAAATTCATATACGTGATCCGTTGTTAGGGTTAGGTATGGATTTGGATTTTTTCCGCCTCAGCGATAAAATATGCGGATGCAGACTGCATATCGAGATGCGCAAAGTTTATCGCGCAGGGATCATTAAGCGCGGGAGAATCGAAGCTCGCGCCATTACATCCATTTCGTTTTCAATTCCGTTGTTAGGGGGGTTAGGTACGAGGTTACTTCACTCGTGCAACGCAATTGTGTACTGGATGCACGGATGTATTTAACACACGTATAATTCGCCGTCTTCCGCGCTCCGATGCGGCCTCTTCCTTTGCCTCGCATTCTCAACCGAAAAGCAGCTATTACACATTGTAGTCTAGGTAAGAAAAACGGCTTGGTCATTGAACGAACACAACGGACGGAAACAGGTGTTTTTTTGGCCACGCACCAAAGCACACCGAACCCCCGTTCGAAGCACCTTGCAAACGGCTCTGCTGCAGGCTGCAGGCCTTTTAATACCCTTTAAAAATCGTAACATTTTTCGACTTGTCAACATAGAAGGATAAATATTTTCCGGTTGATCTATTTTGTTGGTTGGATTTATTCAACGATTATACAGGAAAAACCCCTAACTCGCATATGATTTCCCGGAATTCATAGTAAACCATTCTAAACGAAATGTCCACTGACCCTGAAAAGTCAATTTCTTGAAAGTCATCCTAAAATTTCCCAACAACAATTTTTTCCTCCTGATGTATCGTTACGTTAAAGTTACGAACAGTTAGCCTCGTTTTGATTTGTCACTTTGTCATCTGCGGTTGACTCATTTTACGATTCAATCATCCAAAGAGAAACTAACACATCGCCATTTTTCTCATGTCTGGCTTTTTTTGTACATGCCATGGTCATCCTAACTGGATCATTATCACCATCACCATCATCGTCGAAGACTTTATTCCAAGGTATTTGGATCAATGTGCTCAATTTCCATCAAGTTGGACGACACTGTGTTCAGACTGCAGTTACGCATCCGCGCGGTTAATGCGCACCTGTTCGCCAACTGCCATTTCACGAGCACCTATGACCTATGTGTAGATATAGGTATACATAAGTGGTATTTACTCGCACTTGTCTGCTGTGTATTGCTGAACACTGTTTATTGGCGTATTATCGGGTTGAACCGAGTAATCAGCCTCTGCATTTCTCTTTCTCTGATTTGCCGTTTTCTGCGATGAGTTTTTGACAGTCGATTCTTCTTTATACATGCAATTTCAGCGTAGAACTATACACGTTTTCTGGGTAAAAGCGTTACGAGTTTGGTATGCGATTACATCCTGTAGGCATGTCACGTAACGCCGACGAGGCGATCATTGCGCGAAATTTTCTATTTGAAGATTAGATTAACGTGTATTAAGAAAAAGTTTCGGGTTGATACTTAGGCGGGATTAATATTGCAAGACCTGCCACTTGACTTTTGATATTTTAATACACGTTTGCCGAAGTTGTGATGAAACCGCGAAGAACTGCGAAGATCATTCCTTGTATATCCAATGCTTTGCGAATGAGATGAATCGTATAAATAATCATCGCGGGTGAAAGGGGAAAAAGGGATGGTGAAAATAAAAAAAAAAAAGACGAAATTAGAAAGTAAAAATCATTCTGTACAATGTAAAATTTTTATACAAAAGCCACGAATCCAACTAATTAATTTATTTGTATATCATACAAAAAACTGTTCGCAGAATTACATCCAAGTACAATACAAATTATAACCCCAAAGAGATCGAAGAGAAGAGTCTTGATTAAATAAATATGATGACATCGAAAAAAAGTTTTTCCATCTCGACCAATCCTTTCACCGTTCCAATTCTGTATAGAATTTTGCCAATCATCCTCTTGCTTCTCTGGCGCTCTCGAATCGAAATTAGGAATACGCATTATACCTCTCGACGAGATTGCACACAGTGATAATAATAATTAAATTGATAATAACGGTAATAATAATGACAACGATGATAACGAAAAAAGTAATTAAATGTATTAATGAC
Organism: Diprion similis; assembly: GCF_021155765.1. Classification (NCBI taxonomy): domain Eukaryota; kingdom Metazoa; phylum Arthropoda; class Insecta; order Hymenoptera; family Diprionidae; genus Diprion; species Diprion similis. The sequence continues at coordinate 20,514,301 of NC_060114.1, forward strand.
AATATCAACGAGGAGGAGACTCTGGAAAAGACGGCGCTCCGTTGGTTATACGTTACAACGTTCGAGCTGATCGTAAACCAGGGGAATCCCCACTCCTTTGACTTCTGGGCAATTTCTCAGTCCACCTCGCAGTGTCGGACTGTTAGAAGCAACAGTTGAACTCGCGAAGCCGTGTCGTAAATATAATGCGGAAATGATGGAGTACTTCTTCGAGTGCGATTGAGATTAATTATTTCCCCTCGTCAACCCTTGGCCTGATTTCCTTCCACTGTAGCAGCCATCCTCCCCCCTCTTCGCTATGATTAGGTGAAAAAAATTAAAGGCCAAAAATTGGTGAAAAAAAAGTAGAAAACGGAATCAAAATGTGACGCCTAGGGTTTTTCATTAAAGATATATGTAGTAAAAATATTCTACTAATCTTAACTGCTACTAATTAATTAACTCGGTAATATCAATGTGTAATATATCGATGGGTTATGGTAAACAAGGAATGAAGGTTGAAAAAAATCTTCATCGTTATTGAAATATAAAAAGAAAATTAAAAAACAAGCAATCACGAACGAAAGACTGCTAACCATGTTCACTAATAACAATAACTCGTAATCTATTAACAATGAATAATCTCTTCAATATTGGATCTTATATAAAAATCGAGAAAGCATTAATAATTCTCAAACTAATGATTTAATAATGGCTTCGTGACATTGTATAATGTCATTCTGTCCGTAATTTTGACTTGCCAAGCAAGTTTGTGATAAATTAAAATGTGGCCACTTCGTTAAATCGGCGTCACAATTGTGTATACTATGTGTTATCTATAGTTAAATATAGAAAAAAATGGGTGTCAAAAGTTTCATTCGTAAGCGTTTACCGTTCTGTAAGTTGAAGATCAAAAAACGGAAGAACAGTGAGTCGAAACAGTCCAGTTTTAGCTTGCTTTTTGCACCACCGCAATATACCACAACAAAGCTTGAACACAAATATTTTTTAATTCGTCTGGTGTATGGTCATACATTTACACGTATACTGTAAAGAGATAAAATGAAACAACACACCTTCGACCCTGATAACGTGGAGTACAGGAGCTAAAGCGTTGATATCTCAATTTCGAAAAGACATCTGAACTGCAATTCACCAAGAAAATATTCCTACGATAATATCTCGTGTCAATCGCAATCGGAAATCAAACTTTCCTTTCTGTCTCATGCCATGCGTGTTGCACTATAAAACAGTATGCAAATTCTGTTATGCCACCTTATTACAAGGTCAAAGTTGGAGTTCGTCTTATCTCTGTGCAAACAGACAGAAGTGTTACATTTCTTATCGTCGATCCTTAAACACTGCTTTTCGTCACACTCTGCTAACATTTCAGTAAATTTGACCTCATCCAAATAGTTTGTCTTTGCGAACTGTGTTTACACACAGTGACCAAATCGAGACCAAGGTAGAAACTATACCTCCAACATGCCTTAGATTATATTCACTGTCAAGAATTTCCTATTTATCATCTGGTATCGAAAATCTCACGGTAAAATTATCTCCATGCAAGCTTAAGAACCAATAACCTAAAGCCGGAACCCACCGTTTTAAACGCTCATCCTTTCAGATGCCTGTGTATCGCATCCTTCTGCACAATCGGAGGGCTCAACGGACTTGGACAATGCCAGCGTTGGAAGCGGGAATTCCAACCCCAGTACGGGGGCGTTGCAGGTGATTAAAACGACGTAACCTAATTTATCCTTCCCCGCTTGTTCACCAAAATAGTTGAAGAGCAAATATTTGGCCTTGAGATATTCGTTCCGTAAGAAACTTGTATTCAATTGGAGATTTTTTGTGGATAGAAATATGCGCGATGACATCAGATACCTATAAGTATCACGTCACGCCTTCTCTTGTTCAATAATTTCAAGCTGCAGTGTGTTCCAAGGTCAACTATCATTATACACGCAACGCATTTCCGCTCATCTTGAAATAATCTTTCTTCCATCAGAATGTCAGGGAACAGATGGCGACCGCGCTTGAAAGGATGAAGGATTTGGAGGAGCAAGTCAAGGCGATCCCCATGCTGCAAGTGAGTATCCTTCGCGCCAATGTGTGAACAAAAAATGCACGCTTATGACTCGGTGCACGCATCATTTCCATGTTCAGTAGCTGCCTCTGTACTTAGTTCCGTACTAGTTACCTTTCTATCTAATAACTGCAGCTAAATTCCCGAGTACTTTCTACCCGTCGTACATGGAAGACAATGGTCTTTATCATCGGAACAATCTTGTAGGTTAAAGTGTCCGTTTTAAAAGAAGAGAAACGGCATCTCCAGCAGAGGATCAACGAGCTCAATCAGTTGGAAACTGAGAAGAGAAGCACACTGCACAGGTACAGAAGTCAATCGTTTTCCGAGGATCGGACGCCTTCTGCTCCGAGCCCAAGAATTCCCACCAGAGACATGGGAACCATGTGCGGAGTTATGACCAGAGACGTTGGAGTGTCTCACCAACAGGTGAATAATCATCCTACTACTCTATGCTCGCTTAATTCACATCCTCGACCAATTTTTTTAAGTTGTTCTTACAAACCACGATACTTTCAGATAAGGACCAGGGATGCCGGGATGGTGACAAGTACGCCGATTCAACAACGATTGGAAAGCATCGATCGGACCACTGCGAGCATAGATGACTCTCTGCTAACAACACCTAAGAGGAACAACACTCTGCCTGTGAAGCTGGAGCGTAGCAGGCTGCAGATCGAAAGTATTCTACCAAGCGTTATGGGAAAGCCTGAACAGAAATTGTCTCGGAGTGGCTTGAAGTTGGAAAACATCTTTCCAGAATTAAGGCCACGTAAAGTTCTTCAACGAAGCGATTTGCGAATTGAAACGATAAATCCTGACTACGACCTAATCAGAAATACGCCAGACGTGCTAAGGAAAAATTCAGTGACGTCTCATACCAATCAGCGGAAGAAGATTCTTCAACATGGCGGTTTTTACTACGATGAAATATCACCAAAATCAAAAGAGGAAATGTTGAAACTAAACACACGGAGCTGCGCGACTGAAACAACTTTAACGATGAAAGATGTAAAGACGAGTGAAGAGTTCACCAGGGAACTTGACCAGAGTTTGCGGATATATAAAGTCATGAACACCCCCAAGAAAGTACAAATGATTTCTGCGGAAACGCAGTGTGTTCCGGAAGTAAAACCACTCCTGAAGATTGTTGAGAAGAAAGAGCAGGCTGTGCAAGTTTCGAAGCCTCTAAAATTGACCTCCAATGTCGGTGTAACGGTGAAACCAAGATCTTCCGACGTCGGTATCGAAGCCAAACCTGGTCCTGGAACAAGGACTACTGCTTCAGGACCGGATCCGGTCTCTACACAATCGATTTCACTGAATGCTCTGGGGACCAGGAGTCATTCCTTCAACTACGGCGACAACAAGCTGACAAGAAAATCTACCAAGTCTATTGGGCTCACGGTCGACGGTTTGATCAAGACTAACGCAAGATCCACGGACACCACAGGATTGGCCCCGAAGAAACGAGAATTCGGAACTTCTACCCTGAAGAAGAAATTCATCGACGTCGCGGTTGGTGATTCTGTAAGATCGCCACACATCAGCATTTCATGTTCGGCGAATTACTGTGACAATTGCAAGGACACGATCAAGACCTTGGCAAAACAGATCGTGAACAACACCGACAATATCAATCAACAGAACAATAACCAAGTATCACGTATACCCAGGCCATCCTATATTTCTCTGAGCTCTCCGACCGACCACAGAAGGCAGTTCAAGCGGCAGGACACCTACACCAAGATACCGTGCTCAACTGTCATCAAGTACGACGCTGACAACAAGGAACAGTACGAATCGAACAACCGGTAAGTTTGAATCCTTGCTTGAGAAATTTCAATACAACGATTTCGACGCCATCATTACTCGAGTCCACGTGAATCGCTCGGCTTCCACGCCAGCCAGGTATCTCAATTCGGATTTACCGCTTCTTCGCGCCAACAGTTGCGCAGACGACTACCCGACATCCACATTGCCTGGGGACTTCCGCACAAGTGTTGCCAGCCATTAGAATCGTCTGGCAGTTGTGTTCGTGGTTGTGTTCCACCTGGAGCGTCGCCATGGAAACGTAATTACAGCCCATGGCGAGGCTTCCATAGCCGTCATGCACAGTGCTATTGCGGAGCACCGTTCGTACTAACCGTGCAAAAAAACTGGCCAAAATCCGTGACCGTTATTTTCGATCAATACTTTTTGTCCGGCTAGTAGCAGTGCATTGTTGTTATTGGTCTTTGCACGACTCACAGGCTAATTTTCTCACCCTTGTGGGACTCTCAAGGCAGTCAGACTGTTGTCCGTCACTAGTCTGCTCCGGGTTGCCGCTTGCTATGGTGGATAAGTGAAAAAGTAGAATTTATCGAGCGAAGGACATCGATGCTTCAGCAGTGTTCAACCGAATTTCCGAATAATTATCTAGCCGTTGTAAATTCTAGCGACATATTGGGAGCGCCTTGTGAGAGTGAAATTGGGTAATTGCACTGCTCTTTCCATTTTCATTGCAGCTTCGTTTTCTCCTGAATAATTCAGTCGAGCCAGGATGTTCCGTCTCGAAACCGCGTACATGAATTGCTGCTTCCCGTTTATGGGAACGGAATTTACGGTGAAAAATGTATTCTGCTCTTGTTTTATAGTTTCATTGTTTCCTTTGTTCGTGGAAAGTGAATTGTATACCTCTATAATGAGACCATATCATTCGTATACATATATATAGCAGTTACCCATCGTGCAACACAAAAACAGTCCGAGACGTCTATAAATTTGTTCATGAAGCGTCGTTTAGACGCGTTCATTGTTTTGGACAGGTGCATGGCCTCGCGTTGTGATTTGGTTTTATTCGCATGCTTTGACTTTCAGACTCCAGAATTCGGAGGCGGATGAGGTGCACGATGAGAAAATATCATCTGAGGAATCATCGCCCGCAGGGGAAAAGTCCGAAGTTGAAGAGAAGCACGGTCTGCCGGACTCGGCGTTGTTCCAACCTATCCAAGAAAAACCCAGACAGAAAGTTAAACCCTCTCGAGAGATGGGCGCAGCCATGAAAGTGCTGAATGACAATCTGAAAAAATCGCCCAGTCGGAATATCAGTCATCAGATAAAAAACGCGACGACAATAATACAGCAGGAATGGTTCAAGGTTTCGAGCACGGCAACCGCGAACCCTCTCGACGTTGAAGACTACCTGGACTGCTTCGAGGAAACTTCCAGCTCTTTGTTAGAGTATATTGTCAACATGAATGACGCTAGTGGCAACACCGCCATGCACTACGCGGTTTCCCACGGGAATTTCGACGTCGTGTCAATTCTACTAGATTCCAAAGTTTGCGACATCAACAGAGCCAACGTCGCCGGTTATACCGCCGTCATGTTAGCTGCCCTCGCCGAAGTCCGGAACTCGACACACTCGTCTGTCGCTAATAGACTGTTTCAATTGGCGGATGTCAACGTTCGCGCAAAACAGGTAAACATTTTCAAATCTATTTAAAGGGGCGGGGCGGAGGGGGGGGGGGGGGGGGTACTATCTCGTCGCGCTTTATTGTGAAATTACCTTTGAATAAATGGTATTGCGACGAGAAGGTTACTGGTTTGAGAAGTTACTAGGAAGATGCTATATACTTTTATCTTGGCTTTAAGCTTTGAAAGTTGAAAAACAGTCCATGATTCATCATTAGTTCAAACATCCATGTTTTACTAATTTGATTTTACTGGAATTGACGTTTTCCAATACTTTTTACGCGGCAACTTCGAAACCGTTTCGAACGATTTTGATGAAATTTGAAAAGCGTTCTATTCTGACACTTAAAATCTGATATAACGGGAGAGTATAATCATTCATGGCTGAACACTATACACTGTGTAAGTTATATAAATTAACCTTTATAAAGTGAATCACGGGGTCTTTCGTGTTCGCGTAATTTCTCGTTACGTGTATATTTCGTAAACAAGAAAACTCGCGGCTTTCTTCCCTCTGCGAGAACAAAAACTTCCGAATGTTTTCAGAATTTTTGGATCATTTTAAATATCCAAAATAAAGGGAAGGCGCGAAAGACTCCGCGTTTCACTTTGAAGGTTAAAAACGTGTTAAAATTTGTCAAAATTACTCTAGAAACGTACTAAAATTATCAAACTTTAACAGCAGGGTAGCACATTAAGCGAATCGAAACAGTACAACCCGATGCTTCCTGGAAATTCTAAAATGATTCTCATCCTAATTCCCTCTTTTGTTTAGCACGGACAAACTGCCCTTATGCTCGCGGTGTCTCATGGGCGCAAAGACATGGCCAAGCTGTTGCTGGACGCCGGTGCCGCGGTCAACATCCAGGACGAAGACGGCAGCACGGCGTTGATGTGCGCAGCGGAACACGGGCACACCGAGATCGTGCGACTCCTGCTCGCCCATCCGGACTGCGACTCGTCGATCGTCGACGTGGACGGAAGCTCGGCTTTGAAAATCGCTCTGGAAGCCGGGAACCGCGACATCGGGGTGTTGCTTTACGCCCACGAGTACGTCAATCGCGGAATAAGTCCGTATTCCTCGATGAGGAGAAGCCGCCGAGGCTCCCAACCAACGACACCAACCGGAGGCCCATCGCCATCGGCGCCCGTGAGCCCGGCACCATCGAGAAGGTTTCATTCGTCAACCATGTCGTTGAATTCGACGAAATATTTGTCCAAGTGAACCGGACGAATTTTTCACAATTATAAGTTAAGAAAACGACGTTTGTAATGCGAGGATTTCCGATCTGATGATCACCATTGAATTATGATCTGCTAAGGAGACTGTTGTATCATACCAACACATATCTAGAAAAGATGGAAGACACCTGTAGGAGAGGAGTGCATTCGATTTCTTATTTATCGTATTATTTTAATTTACTTTATTTCACCTTTTTTTTTATGAAACCAATGGCTGCTCGAAAGTTGACGATAATTTCAGATATGATGTTGAAACAATTCCGTGAATATATGTTTAAGGATGCCGGATAATATCACGGTTACAACAGTACGTGTATGCCTGACGGAATACGTATTATTCATGATTAAGCAGAATTTTACTCGTTCCATTTTCAGAACGTTTTCACGATCTTTTTGTAACATTGATTATTCAAAAAATTATCTGGCATTACGCGTGTGTGCGTGCATGTGTGTGTGTGTGTGCGCGTAAATGTGTTTTCTCACAAAAGTACACATTTAATTCAAAATGATTTCCTATAATTTCGCATGATCTTTGAATTATGTCAAACTTCACTAACAGTGAGATACGTCAGATATGTCGTGCAAGTAAATCAAAGTTGAGAAATATTATTTTTTACTTTGAGTCGATCGTAGATTAGGACTCTTGTATATAATATCTAAGGATTGTTTTTCATTCCAAATTAAGGTAAACGCTACGTATACATTTTTGTTAATATTAATGCAATTTCTCTTCTTTTCTTTGCTTCGTCTGTTTGTTTTGATCTTTTTTTTTAACTCTTCTCATTACTGTTTCCTTAGAATAAAAGAAAATATTGTTCAAGTGGTGCTGTAATTAATTATCTACGGCACGTGTCTTGCCTGTTATACAATATAGGTATTGTACTTCTTCGAATCGATTCTGATTTACAAGAAAGTAAAATTTACAATTTGAATAGTTATATATTAAGAGTTTCGAGTATCGAATCTTCGAGTACTGTGAAGAAACTTGATACATACAGACTTATTCTTATAGATGAAAGATAATATATAGGTATGCATAGAACAGAGCACAAACATTCATTCATGAAAACAGGTGGTACTCTAATTGAACCCTGCATTTTGTCGATTACTGAAATGTTCACAAACAACGTAGGCATAATATACTGTCACACGAGGAATAAAGTTAATGGTCTTCCAGCGCACTGTTTGACACGTAGAGAATTCTAATGACAGATTACAGAGTAACGTATAAAGTACATTCCAATCTAAATATCGAAGCGATTAAACCAGGGGCTTATTGATCTTCATCTTTCTGCAAATTTATAAACATTTACCATTATCAAATTCATGCCAATTGCGAATAGACTGAAAAGGCCTAAAATATCAATTTGGGATCAAACGAATCAGCACCTATAACGATGATAGACTTAATATAAATATTGACGTGGAACTGGCTGGAAAATTTTTTGAAACGACACATCAGTACAGATGGAACAAGTCGACAGAAGGGAAACGATAGAAAGAAACAGTCAAATGTTTCGGATAAAGAGAATTACTATGTTAGGGGTGCGTTCCTCGGTAACTGATGTAATATGTTGTATGTAAGAAGAATAAATAATGGTAATAACGATTGTTAAAACACTACCGTACGTAGTAGCTGTCATGTTTCTACTGAAACACGTGGATTTTAATGGTCCACAAAATTCTATTCGAATTATTAGAGGAGAGTATTTACTAAGAGAGAGGGAGACGTTGATGCGAGGCAGCTATATTGTCTGTACGAAACCTGCACCTCGTGTAAGATTTTTATTAGATGGTTGTGAATATGAAACTAAGTTATTTATATCAAATTATATAAGTTGAAAATATAACGAGTATATTATTCACGTAAATACATGTATATCTATATATACATGGCGAATATACGACGTGCACTGCACGTACGTAGAAACACATACCTATAATAGATATACATATGTCACTGAGAAAAAAAAAACAGAAAAATAATAATTTTACTATTGAAAATATGAATAATAATGTTCTATCTGAAAATGTTTAGAAAAATTCTAGTTACTATAGAAATGTGTTTTAATTGTTTGTGCCTTTGTATCTTGTATGTAATATATAGTTATTACAATTTAGATAATCCGGGTGGATTTTTTTCTATCGTGTCTTTAATTATCATCTTTCCGTGAACTGTTGAAAATTAATCCTTACTTCGAATTAACCTTTTTGACAGATAAATTTTTGCTGTTATAAAAGTCTGCTTTACTAATCAACTTTTTGATTAGTAAAGCAGCAAGAACTAGGGATCAGTTGACTACACGGATTCGAGAATCAAAAAAATACTCGCCGTCGATAAACACAATATCGTTTTCGACAGTTACGCACGCACAACACACGCAAATGACGCACCTTCGATTGCGATCATAGTGAAGTTAGTAACGTAATCATAACTATTCATGCTGAGGAAAAACCGTTATTTCGCCATTTTGGAATGTTCTAAAATTCAGTAAACAATAATAAAACAAAACGCACTCACATTTCGAAGTATTAGTTCCTTCAGAATCATTGTAAAATTAAGAAAATAATGATTTTCCCCCAATGTTTCGTTACGATAACGTTACTAACTTCAATCTCGTTGAATGCAACCGAGACTCTTTTTTTTCATACATGTATACACAAAGAACGACACTAAAACGAACCACACACGCCATACTTGGTCAATTAAAATTGCATTCTTCAAACGCGTACATCAATTTGGGAGACCGATCGATCCGCGATCCGAAATTAAAGAATAACGGAACCCAACGAAGGTCACGCGTGGCAAAAAGTAAAAAAAAATAAAGAAAATCGTAACTGATGATTATCGGGTTATTTTCTCATCACAATACGCTTTTGCTATCAAAGCTGTGTAGAAAATAATATGCAACTTAATAACACTCGATTCGAGACTCTCTCTTTCTTTTTGTGCTGTAACTGGTTTTTTAAACCGACTGAATACAGTTACCACCGATATGATTTCCTCTTTGAGCCACACGCCCATAATGCTTCCACTTACTTGATGTTCATCTTTCGACAACCACTTATGAAAATACGTTACACAGACTGTCGATGAGTATCGCGATTTTAATTTCGGACTGCTGTCGACCGGGATTTTACTCCAGCTGTTCGAGAGCGAATGACGCGGATCTTCAGCGGAGCTCCGATTCCTGGAATTGTCTCATCCGCCAAGTTGTCGAGCAATCGGAGCTACGCGCGGGAAATACAGAAATTTGATTACGGTTGTATACAGAATTGCCGTTGCTTGCAGCGTCGGGCGTGCGTCTCAATTCACCGTTTACTCGACGGGTAAGTGGGCCTTCGGCAAAGGGAGTTTCACTGAGAAAAAACTCACACCACGATTAGAATATTTCACGATTACTTACATTTTATAGAGTGATTATGAAAGATTATTTGACAAATAATTTTACAAGTAAATTCTTACCATTTCTAAGATTTCATGTGATTTTTATTACAAAGAGATTTCTGCAATCCTAAATGACATTTCGTGTCTACCAGTGGTTATTAATGCAGAATTTTATTCCAATATTACTAATTTCAGTGCGATTTCGGAGATTACGAAATTGTTTCGAATATAATATTGACACCACGATTCCTTGAGAAAAACAACTATTGGCCTAGTGCCATAAGAAGCCGATCATGTAGCTTCTTTATCGGCGAGAGTTATTTAACACGCAATCCCATAAGGCACAGAAAACCTATCAAGGTAACCGAGGTTAATAGTCTTTAGTCAACGATTTATTTAACGATTTCCGGCAGAATGGAATATGCGTGAGAATGAATGGGAAATAGAAAAGGAGAAAAATCGCAAATCTTGTCCTTTCAATGGACTTGGGATTGAAAAAACTAGCAAGAAAACATCTCTCGGCCTGGGTAGTACAGAGGCAAACCGGTACTACAGAACGCTACTGTATCAATCTGCTGAATCATGAAATAATCTCAAAAAATAGAGAACAGTTATAAGTACACATATTGCGCATGCGCAGTGACAAAATCGTGCAATACATAATCCATGGTCTAATGTTCTCAAAACATAACCTAAAATTAATTACGCATGGTGTTTTGCGTGCACTGAGATTGTGAAATTTTGAAAAAACAGATTGTTTCATAATTGAAAGTTAAAATGAAGTTGAAGAATCTGCGTAAAAACCCACTGAAACGTGAGGTCTCATTGGAGGAAGAAACTGAAGTTAACGAGATCGCGCCACCCGAAAAGCCGAAAGTATCGTTGCCGAGCGACAGCAACTTTAATCACATAAAGTGTAAAATAGTTCGCCATAAAAAAAGCGAACAATTTCGTAGGCAAAAGGCGAAGGCTAAAAAAGAAGAGAGGAAACAGCGGCAGAGGGATGGCGAGCCCAAAAAAGTCCCTCACACCATCGAAAGTCTGCGTGAAAAGGATGAGACAACCATCCAAGGAGATATTGAGGCGGAGGAAAATCTTGAGGTCAAAGTAGATTTTGAACACGACGAGTTCGCATCCTATTACAAACACACGTACGAGCCCAAAGTTCTCATTACCTACTCCGACAATCCTCTCAGGAAAACGAGAATATTTGGGCGCGAGTTGACTCGCATCATTCCAAACTCTATATCGCTCTACAGAAACAGATCGGGTGTCAAGAAAATGGTTAAAAGTGCAATTGCCAAGGGATTCACGGACTTGATAGTGATTAATGAAAATATGAAACAGCCGAGTATCCTTTTCAATGGCATTAAAATTGTCTTCAGTATTTTATCTATTATGCTTGAATTTTTGTCATTTTGTTATTACATTTCCTTAATAGCGCCGATCAGATGGGATGCTTGTTGTGCATCTGCCCGATGGTCCAACGGCCCAGTTCAAACTTAGTAATGTTAAAATTACGCCAGAGCTGAAGCGGTCGCATAAAGAAATAACTGAGCATCGTCCAGAAGTTATTTTAAACAACTTCACGACTAGATTAGGACATTCAGTTGGAAGAATGCTCGGAGCGTTGTTTCACTACGATCCCGAATTCAAGGGACGCAGGGCAGTCACGTTTCACAATCAACGAGATTACATTTTTTTTAGACATCACAGGTAGAATTGAGCTTGATTAATTTTCATTTTAACCATATTTTCAATGATATAATTGGTAATGTATCCATTTTTGATCCATCCAGATACGAGTTTGACCTTAAAAAGGGGAAAGCAAAGCTCAGAGAATTGGGCCCGAGATTTACCCTGAAATTGAGATCTCTGCAGCGAGGGACGTTTGACAGTAAATATGGAGAATACGAATGGATAATACAAGGACGTCGACACGCCATGGAAACTAGTAGAAGAAAGTTCTTCTTGTAGTGAATAGACGCTATTCGTTTTTGCCGTTTATGCCTTGTATACATATGCATGATGATTTTGACTGGACACACAATTGAAGCCTTTGAAATACGTTTAGGTACATGAACATAAGTAATTTTAAATCTTGGTATTCGATGTTTATGGAGATCATATTTTCCACTTTACAGTAAACAAAGTATCCTCATAACTTGTGCTTGATTCTTATCAGTATTGCAAAGTTGAAAAAGTACTTTTCTACGAGTTATACGGTAACTTGGTCCTCTTCAAAACATACACAGCTGCGTGCAGCCCACCCATGTTGACACCGAGCATTTTTATCACTTTGAATAAATTGCATGCGGTTTGTAAAGCCTTCAAGAAATGAAAAAAATGAATTTTCTAATGCATTACAAGTATTATTCTTTATGTTATGAAAATTTAGCTCAATTACCATTTGAATGCTGCGGCGATCGTAAGTCAGTAGAACCAGACGTCCTGTACCTAGTTTCGCAACACGAGCCAACTCTATAATGTAACGCTTGTAAAGCACTCTGTTGTCCGTCATTGAACCACTTCGCTTTCCGAATGGCTGAAAATTTGATAACAACGAACAATAACAAAAGACAATCGTTGTGCTGGCACATAAACAATGATATGCCTACCATGTCGGTTACCACAATGTCAACATAAGAATCTTTCAGCGGTAATTCTGCGACACTCCACGTGATCAGCTCTGTTTTACGATTGATCGATTGAGCATCGATATTTAATTTTGATCTAGCAACGGCTTTCTCATGATTATCCCCACATAAAACGTATGTATCCGGGAAAGCGATTGCTGCCTGTTAAAATTTAATGGCGTATTAAACATATTGAAAGACAGCCGTGTTTGTTTCATCAAATCTATTCAGGAAAATGATTCTACCTCGATCGGTATGGAACCTCCTCCACACATTGGATCGATTATGATATCCCCTGGCTTTGGATTTGCAAGTCGTAATAAACTGTAACACACAGTAGCTCGCAGCGTAGTTGGGCCAAAGTGCATAATATTACGGCGATGTTTGGACTCGTGAGTTATGCGAAGACAGGTTGCCAGCTCACCTGTAAATGTGAGTTAGTAGATCAAAAAAATTTTATTATCGAAGGATAAATCTCGCTATGTATTTTAACATTTTAACCGTGCTGAAGAAACCCACTCTGAACTAGGTTGCAAACGACTTCCAAATGGTACATAGTCAAATCGACTAGCCAGTGATATTTATCTTGTAATTCCCCCCCGATTACTCTGGCAACTTGACCAGATTCAAAGGCGTGAGAACCTGTCCTTTCGCAAGTCACTCTGTACTTGAGGATGTCTTCTTCAGTGGATATGGACGGATCTCTACCGCGTTTTCTTCCCTTCCTAACATCCCCGATGACTTCATTTTCCAGTGGCTGACTTTTTTCAGCCTTGAGCAGTTTATCTGCATTTTTAAATTCTTCTTCTTTAGGGTAAAGCTTGCCACGAAAGCCCGTCATTGCTTTCCATGCTTCCAAACCCTTTTCTAGCCTGAGATCTTTCTCTATTGCATCTTTAATCAACGTTAAATCAGTTTCGCCGTCATCTTTTGCGAAGTTGAATTGCCGGACATCAGATATCAGGAAAATATTGTCAATCGATCTCATTTCTTTTACCTATTTTTTTTTTTTTTTTTTTTTTGCAAAGAAAACAAAAGAAGAAAATTTGTACAGAAGACGATCGAATACCGGGATCATGATAATATTGGCAATAGTACTTTTGAAAATTGATCCAGACGTATGTTAAAATAAATTTTTCCACGCTCCTTGACAACGTGTAAAGTCGTGTCCACCTTCTCTTTGCATTCGTCAACCGCCTGCCATTCCAAACCTGCGTGACACGTTTAGGTTATGTTTAAAGAAACAAAACAAACGCTGTAACACGTGTATTATTAAGCGTTGTATGTACATACCTGTGTCTACGGTAGTTCCGATCGTATAAACGCTTTCAACTTCTTCAGATTTCTTAAAAAGCTTGTACAAGTCAGATTCGTTTATATCCGTCATCGTTAAATCGCACTGGAAAACGAGTTTAAAGTCACGATGCCGATATGCGACGCGTAAGTATATGGAGTTTGTATTAAAAAGGCGGAAGTTCAATCCGTCATGTGGGAGAAAAAAAGAACGTTCGAAAATTGAAAATTTCAACTACTCAACGGATTGAAATTCAAATTCCAAGTAAGTTTAGGACTTTTATAATAACGAGATGCTGAAAATAAACGTTCTTTTTATTTTACATTTGGATAACACAAGTAATTATTCTATTACATATAACGTTTAGAATTAGAAATACCATATTCACCAATAACGTACCATTCATGCCGTGGAACGTTTACTGAAGAATATATTAATAAGAACAGAATTAATAAGAATATATTCTTTAGTCAAGGGATGGAATGAGAGTGCGCGTTCCTATGCCTTATGGTAATTATTTAAATTTAAGAACAAGCCATAACACAATAAATACAGCAATTGAAAAAAGGAAAAGGTAAATTATGTAATAATTATGTCCTGCCCGGGACATACGCAATACTCTAGCCACAGAAGAAGTCAGGGAGCCACTCGTCCTCTCAAAATCTTCGTCCTGAAACAAAATTTCAATAAAAATAATTGTAATACAACCTGTAGTTTGGATAATTAGTTACCCTAAATTCTATGAGGTCAATTTTCCGAATTCTGTTAATTGAGCCTTCGTACTAACCATTCCGTTCAACATTTTTTCCTGGTATTTAACCTCGGTACCGATATCGATGGACACTGCCTTCAGGAGACTTATTTTATCCTTTAGCTCGTCGGCTATTCGTTCGTTCTCTTCCTCCAGAGCATCGTGAGAGGTGCTTGGCAGCGGCCCGTAGGCATACCCCCCTGAAAACGGGAAGGAAACATCTTTAGTTTTAACCCGACAGAGAAGATTTGTTTACTCATTTTAAGCACACCCCACTAACCCGAATGCGACCGCCTCATTTTTGAAGCAATTTTGAAATGTTCTTAGGACTATCTTCGATCAGTTGTCGGGTACGTTCTCCTCATTTTTCTGAAACAAAACACTGAAACACAACGACTCAAATTACTTAAGATCTAAACCTAACCCCAAAATTAGATAATATTTTTCTCTTATTTTTTACGTAGACGGATGTCAAGCGACAGAAATAAAAAATAAAAACTACCTCAAGCTGTGCAATCAAGTTTTTACTTATTACCTGTTTCGATTGCTACAAATTTGAGCGTATAAATTTCGCAAACATCGCATATGACGTGTCTGTTCGTTCTCTTGCGAGCTGATTGTCACTCAGTGACGTGTCACAACAAGTAACGAGTTGTGATCGTCGGCCTTTGAACAAACCGTAAGAATGCTATCGGAATCTCTGATTGGTCAAAAGCCTTATGGCCTCCTTATGGCTACGCTGATTCAATCTTTTTAATATAACGTTATGGCCTGTCATTTAATCTAACCGAATGGGAAAAAATTATAATTGCCAATATATTAATATGTCGCCATATTCCTCGCGGGGCTTCCCCATTTAGTTGAATATCGCGCTTCAGATTGAATTATAGGTACGATCTGAAAGAACGTATTATTTCGACTGCCATTAAATATTGTACCTTTTAAACATGGTAATTTAGAATTAATTACACACTGCTTTTCTCCATGCATGCTTGAACACTCATAAAAAGCATTCCTGCTATGGGCTGCTTGTGAAATTCTCCGTTGCCAACGTAATCCACTAGGGAAAAAATTCAATATTTCAGGATTCTTTCCGCATGTGTACCAAGAAAATTTTCGTAATGCAAACTTACGTTCGGCCCGAAAAGACTGAGTTTACTTCCTTGTTACACAATATACTATTTCCTTTGAATAAATATTTGAACGGTTAAGATTTGAATGCAATACGAGGCAGCAATGGTAGATTAACAGTAAGATATTTTATAATTACATTTCTTCTTTTTTTATTAAAAAAAAGTTCTACTCGAAACTGTTTTTGGAAACGTAGACGATATCTCAAGATGTAATCAATGAATTAATAAAAATACATCGTATTCTCGAACCGAAAACGGTGAAAAAAATTCACGATTTTTTTCTCATCAGAGGAATAACCGAAAAACTCTAAAACTATGCCAATTGTCTTAAAGAAGAGAAGATTTCTAATATTCTTACAGTTAACTGAGGAGATACTAATCGACCCACTTTTCTGAGCAATAAAGAATTTGTAATGAAACAATGAGTTAGTTGCTGGGATTAAAATAATTGTGTATAGTAAAACGACAGTTGTTATTTTTATTACCAACTGGTATCAGGCATTACAAAAATTGGGCACTGTCGTACTCCGTCGCGATGATTTTTGAGGAGATTATCGAAAGCAAGTTGAATTGTGTCCACATGTTTACCCTTGCTGGGAAACCTATGCTGGTGCAGCTTCTCACTTTGTATCGTCAGTAATAGTTAATATATTGTGGTAGTTGAATTGCCTTTCTACTTCGAATCCACTGCAGCAGGCGGTGCTGCAGGTTTTAGTCCTCGGATGCTGAGGTCGTATACGACTTCCTCGATTTTTTTAACATCGTATTTCAGGGCGTCAAACCGTTTACGAAGAGAGTCGTTTTTCAGATTGAGGAGTCGGAATCCTGCGTTCAATTCGTTGACGAACCTGGATATTTCTATTGGTCGATCATAGTCGCCCCTTGTTACGCTGTTGACAGCAAACCGGCACTAGAAAAAATATTTATAAATAATGTACTACGGTTACAGATTAACAATTTGTACACATAATAGTAGTTTTTGGTAAATACCAATTCGGAAGACAGCTGCAGAAGTCCCATCAAAAAATCTTCAAGATCCAAGTGAAATCCTTCCTCTCGATTGCTCTTTACTTAAATTTGATAGATGATTACACAAATAATTATGGATTAACACTGTAGATAATAATTTGGTAATACTGGCATTGGCAACGTACCTCCCAAAAGTTCTGCAACTGTGTCCTTGTGCACAAGGATCTTGACTTCTAGATATATGGTGAGGGAAGCCAAGAAGCATAAGCGTTGCGTGACGAATCGCCAATGTTCATGAAATCGGTAGTATTGATTCTCGGGAACAACAACGGCTAGTTTGGCATAGCCCTTTCGTACATCTTCAAACAGACACCTCGCCTTAGCGCAGTGTTCCGAAACTACTGAGAAAGTAAACAGCAAATAAATTGATGTGCAGTAAAGAATAAGTAGATCTGAGCGAAGAAAAATGAGATGGTAATAGAATTAAAAAATTTACAGCATACTAGTGTTTTCCTCGGACATATTCTCATTGTGAATATTTTGAAGTACCATCAGAATTTCTCTTGCACTTTGTTCAATCTCTTTGACGATAGTTCGGATTTCCTGAAAGAAATCATGAAAAGCGTGTAAAGGTTATTTGTTATTTTATTCATTGATTTAATTATATTGTCACGCCACGTATTATTATTGTTTATAAACACGTACCTCACGGAGTTCTTGTTCCGTATTGAGGTAATCTTGGAACGAGTTAAAAATCGTCGTTACGTTGGTCGACATCCTGATGTGTGGGGTTCGAATCTACGTTTACGATTATCCGTATGAACTATGCCGTGTTTGTGATAAAGTAATCCGAATGCCGGTTTCCTGTCAATTTGTAACTTCAATATTGCATACACACGAGATGCACAAAATATTGATAGCAATAGTTCACGTGAACGCTGCAATCGGTTGTGAACAGTCAGTGCAGCCAATTCCAGCACATTTCGAATATTTGTCACTAGATGTAAAGTGATTCGCGTTTCGAGTCACTTGACAAAGAACTTGGTCCGTTAACAACGAAGCTTTACTGGCATTGCTAAATCTTCAATCAACGTCTTAGGCAGAAATTGACCGTTAAAATTTGTGGTTTTGGGGCAAATTTCAAACTTCGTATCATATTGAAAACATTGCTTGCGCGCAGGCTTTCCATACGTCTATTGGGCTGCCATTTTGGACACACACACTAATGTTAATTTTTTACTTCGACATGGCGTTATTCTTTGTGACGCACCCTCTGTCAAAGATGAATTCTGTAATTAGGAATTGGATTGATAAGAAAAAAAACAGAAGTAGAGTGAAGCAAAGATTTTGAGAAAAGAATGTTTTGAAATTGGTCGGTCGACAAAACAGGATGTCACCTTAAATGAGTGACTTGACGCTCCATCGGTGATCAGTGATCATGGATCATGAATGGCATGACGCCGCGGCTGGTAAAGAGGCGTTCGTTTCACGAGTCAGTGAGCCGAGGGTTCGATTTTTCTAGAAATGCTGAATTAAAAGAATCCCTCGGAATTTTCAGTCAGCTGAGAAAATGGAACTGTAACGGTTAGCCGCAGCTTCGAGGGGTCAATTCCTTGAATACCTTGAGTAACGGGAATCAGCTTGGGAATAACAACGCCCAATATTAGTAATTGTCAAAATGGAGTTGGGAGCTGCCCGCTCGCAGCCAGGAACGTATTGTTTCTGCGGACAATCTTACACTCCCGAACAGTTTATGATACAATGCGATGTTTGTAAGGAATGGTACCACGGAGGGTGAGTCACCTAAATCCCATACGATGCTAGCATAACGAAGCTCCTCAAGCTCCTCGGTTTATAAAAAGTGCGTCTATTGGCTACTCCGCGTCATGAACCTCTCATGTCAATGTTTTCATATTCGATAATCGAATCTCTTCAACCTGTCAAAATATTTTGTGAGTACTTGTGGAACGGTTTTATAACTATGATGATACTTGGGCAATAATTTGGTATAGAAAAGCGTGGAAATCGCAGGTCTAAACTTCGACAGCTTGATATTTACACTCTATTTTTGTTGACATAACCTAAAAGCATCTAAACTTTACGAATGATTTTATCCTTCGAAAATATACTGTATTAAAAATATGATGCGTATTTGACAAATCAAAAACGATTGTTGAGCTGAGATTGTTCGCACAGTTTTTAACGAGTCAAACGAACCCATGAAATATAAATTATTAATCAAAACTTAGGTTAGGTCAAACTGTTCTGATGTTCTCAGACTTTCTTTAATAAACCTATCATATTTTCTCTAACTTATCTTCCAATTACCCCTATAAGCTGTTTAACAACTGTTATAACATTATTTCATTCAAACAGATGCGTTTCGGTGAAGGAATATTCGTCAACAGACCTTGATAAATATCACTGCCCGTCTTGTGTGGAAACAAACGGTCCATCGCTGAGTGAGTATAGCCGTGACATATTTAGTTTCAAGAAAGCATGAGAAAAGATATGGAAAAATGATAATCTTAATAGTCAAGGTTTCTTTTTCTTGGATCTAAGTTTTTTTTGTTCATCAATTGCAGTGAAAACCAGGATGAACTGGCACCGGCACGATTATGGCGAGTCGGAAGCAAGTTCAAAGGCAGTCCAGACTGGGACGCCTGTTTTTATCAGGGAGCTGAAGTCTCGGCATTTTTCAAAGTCTGATGACATCATCAAACATGTCAGAGGCCAGCAATTGACACTGCAATATTTACAAACACATGGATTTGAAACACCTGTTATCATTGACGGCAAAGATGGCCTCGACATGACTGTTCCACCTGCAAACTTCAGTGTCTATGACGTTGAAAGTTACATCGGTAAGTGTTCAATATATATTCAGGATTTTTGGATTGCCGATAACTTTTCATACTGCTCAGGTGGAGATAGAGAGATGGATGTGATCGATGTCACCAAACAGAGCAATGTGCGGATGAAGCTTCGCGATTTTGTCGAATATTATAACGATCCATGCCGTACGAGAGTCCTGAATGTGATCAGTCTAGAATTTACGAACACAGGGTAAATTAATTGATTTTTCGAGCACATATGCCTCAGAAATATTTGATTTTCATTCTGAAGGCATTTGAGCGTCTGTGTTATAAAATATAAGAATTCTTGTAGATTGTCTCCTATGGTGGAGGCCCCTTACATAGCACGGAAATTGGATTGGGTAAATTCCGTGTGGCCTCGAGACTGGCCTGAAGACAGCGAACTGAAAAGGCCGGAAGTACAAAAATATTGCCTGATGGGGGTGAAGGACAGTTTCACAGATTTTCACATTGACTTTGGTGGCACTTCTGTTTGGTATCATGTGCTAAGGGGCGAAAAGATATTCTACCTTGTCAGACCTTCGCCGGCAAACATTCAACTTTATCAGCATTGGATGTGTAGTTCTAGCCAGAGTGAAACATTCTTTGGAGACCAAGCAGATGCCTGTTATAAATGCATCATTAAACAGGGACAGACAATGATGATACCGACTGGTTGGATCCACGCTGTTTTGACTCCTGTTGATTCTCTGGTCTTCGGAGGAAATTTTTTACACAGTTTCAATATACCTATGCAAATTCAGTGAGTATACGAAAAGGATATTATTACAGATGGAAGGAATAAATTAATACCGGTATATTATTCATTTCAGGATCTATGAACTTGAAAAGAAAATGAAAACTCCCGCGAAATTTCAATATCCTGGTTTCGAGACTATCAATTGGTTTGCCGCCAAGCGACTACTCAAAGAGTTAAAGGAACTGAATAACGAGGAGAAGAAATGCCCACCGTATTTGTTGCAGGGTGTCAAGGCACTGTTAAGTATATTGAAACAGTGGAACACCGACAAAGACGTAAGAATAAAATCGGAAAACATTATATTATGATGAATAATTGTATCCTCTTTGTCTTCTTTGCTGATTTCCGGACACGTGCTTGGGGCACATTAAACAAAGGGCTCTTTGCTTTTCAGTACAACATGACGAGTCGCGGTCAAATACCGCACACGATAAACAGTCAGAAATTATTGAAGGACTTTAGCAAGGATATAAGGCACGCGGAGCGTTACTTAATATCCTTAAACCCTCCGAAACCGGAACGCGAGAGTAAACGGAAAAGAAAAAAGCCGTCGAACAAAGATTTCGTTGATTACGACGTGGCCGATCAAATATCTGTAAAGCCAGTGAAAGTAAACGCGAAAGAGACGTTAAAATCAGAATCGAAAATCGAAGTAGACGACGTTTCGCCTAGTAATAGACCCCCGCTAAAACTCACACTGCCAAAACCATCAATGTATCCTTACGTTAGGACAAACGTACCCTCGGAGGAAAAAACCCTTCCCGATAACGAAAAAACGAAACCGTTAACTAAATTAGGGAAACAAAGTTTGAAGGTGATTAAGTTTAAGCTCGGGGACAAGGAGGTGATAAGAAGCACCAACGAAGCGATAAACAATTTCGGAAATTTCACAACCGATCACTTGATCGAAACTCCTAAGGAATTGACGTGGAAACAGAGTTCTGTTTATGATTTTCACGACGGCAGTAACGAGAGCAGCTACAGTGGCTTCACAATCGACGAAGCGCCGAAGCGGAAAAAGCACCAAAATCCAAAGGCGTCGAAAAGTATGTCGGTTGAAAAAAAATTGAAACGGGATTTTGACGGCGACGTTGACGTCCTTACCGATCCTCCCAAAAACGGTATAGAGGAACTCCTCAAAGCCTCAGCTTACACGTTGGGAAATGCCGCGCAACGGGTCGACACCGCGTAAGGATAATAAATACCGTCGATCGGGTACAGAGATATATAATTTTTATATAATTTTTTTTTTCAAGGGCACCGACTAGTGTCTCGCAATACGGTCAACCAACGCCGCCGCCAACCGGGTAAGAAGGAGTAACGTGTGCATGCATCCGCGTGTCACCTGTATTTTTAATTATTCGTTGCCATACGTTATGGTTTAACGCGTCATTTGACGCGTGTATGTGATATTCAAACTTGTAGGCTGTTACCGTATGTAATTGTAGTTTGAATTTGGAACGATTTCTAGATCGCTGTTAGTTATACCGTAGTAGTGTGTTTTTTATTTCTTGATGTCGTAGTATGTGTAAATTGAAAACGGCTAGTTCTGGCAGGGCATCACCGTCAACGCGTGAGGCTATTGCCGGCATGCTGTCGTTTAGCGAGCAATGCTACTCAACGACGTCTGGAAGCCCCGAAAAATCAACCAAGTCCGAACAGGAAGACGAGGACGATCAGTTGATTGAAAATATCGACAAAGTTCACCAGGACGAGGATTTTAGTAAGCGTAATTAGTTATCAGAAGCTCGAAAAGCTGAATGAATATCCTAATTTTATTTTTCGACGACCCACGATGCTCATCTCCATCCATTGCCGCAGTTTATCCAACTCTCGACGCCTCGGACGACGAAGAATTTATATTCAAACCTCGGGGGAAACGCCGCGTAGACGAAGCCTGGAATCCCAAGGCGAGAGTCGGTCCACTATTGCCGAAAACGAACCGCCCGGCTCGTGAGGGCGTCAAGAAAACCTCAGTCGAAAAGGGTCTGGAAGCTGCGGCCGCGAAACGAGCCAAGCAACATGTGAGCGAGGTTTAATCACTTAACATATCGGAGTAAAAAGTTCCGCTCTTACATCGAGAATGATATCATTTTCGGTCTACGACTTTCTAATCATTTCGAAAGTATCTCCACCTCTTTTCTCTTTCTTTTTTTTTACAGCCTGTGGCTAAACGTACTTATAACAAGAGAAAACAAAAAGAAGTCTTGTTGCCGGTTATACCTGCGCCAATTGTCGTTCCTGCACCGATCGAAGAGGTGGTTACGACGACGGATAGCTACGGTTCGATACTGACAAGTCCAAATCGGTTAAAAGACGTGAAAGCAAAATTGGCGGCCCCAATTCCTGCTGGTGAGTTTATTGGCGGATACATCTCTGGATACATATACCAATTTATCGCCAAGAGCGCAGTTCTTTAATGACTATTATAGATAATACCCGGGATTTAAAATAACTTCATTTTATTGCAGAACGAAAACCGAAGAAGGGTATGAAAACCGCAAAGCAACGGTTAGGAAAGATTTTGAAGCTTCATAAAATGATGCACTGAATTTTGAACCAGGTGATAATATTTGAATCTGAAATAATTTGAACTGCAATCGTGTCCCCGTGTATTTGTAAAAATAATATGTATAACGCATACATATTTATGTGTAAATATATGAACAATTTGTATATCTTTTCAAGAAAGATATTCGGTTAGACTTATACATATATATATTTAAAGAATTGAACAGAAAAAAAAATTGTAAAACGAATTGTCGTCAAAGTATCGCGCATTTATCTCTACAAGCGTGTACACGCACTATCTTATAAGAGTGAAAATTTTCTAATTATATTTTAAATCGACTGTCTTTGATAAAATAAAACACTATATTAAGACTGGTTTCTAATCTAATAACTTTTATTAACAAAAGTTTGAACAAAAAATCATACTACATCACACATTCCGTTACGAATTTTCTGCAATAAAAGGTTGATCCTAAATTTCCAAACCTATTACTCTTTATTTTCGTGTCGAAGCAGTTATCGCGATATGGCGGGAATGAAAACAGTTGAATCAACTTTAAAATTTGAAATTCTGATTTTCGCGAATGCCACATCGTGACGTAAAAAATCGAGGAATTTTCCTTCGCGTATCGTGTGCTCGTGTGGTTCTACAAGATCAGAAATTATCAATTTTTCACAATTGTGTACACGTGTATCAAAGCAGTCAAAAACGCTTCAATTTCTCCCAAATCGACGGAACATACTCATATGAGTCGAAATCACGAGGAAACTCGTGTGCCTCATAAAGTGATATCACAGTTATTCTAATTTTCCGGGACTTAGAATCACCTGCGTCGCCGGATTGCAGAATTTTCGCTAAACAGCATTGCTTACGAACGTGTTTATTGCGCCCAATCCCGCCAAAAAACCAACGCTAATTTTCTGTTCGCGATGACGAAACTATACTTCCTTCAAAGAAGACAAAGACAAAGGAGTTGGTTGGAGTAGAGCTTCTAGAATCAGACTTACTCAGTCGAACTATTCGAAAGTCAAATCAGTGCATCGGCGGTTTAACCGTCACAACTGCTCTTCCGACCAACTTCCGGTTCATCGGTACAAAGAAAGATTTTCAAAAGAAGCCGTTGCCCTTGGTTCAGGGCACCGGAAGAGCGCAAAGAACGACGGATGGCGAATAGAAGCCGATTTGAATTGTCGCAGTTTTTATCGGTGCGCACCTCTGCGGTATAACTGCAGACTATAAAGTGCGATAATTAAACGCATGCATAACGCATTCGCCCCGATAGCCTTTTCTCTGGTCAGTTTTTCCTTCATCGCCGTAGTCGGCGCGCGAACGGAAGCTGGCTAGTTGGTCAGGGAATTAATTCCATCGTATTTCTACTTCGCGTAGTTGTTCGACCGTCGCGACGGTCGCCGTTTTCGCCAACTTTTCGCCAGCTTCGTTGAACGCTGATCGCGTCACGGGCGCAGGTATCAATCAGGGTACGTGAATGACTGGCCGTCGTCTGCGCGCACGAAATATTATCGTGAATAGTCGGTAAATACTGTGCAGCAAGGCGTCCGTATTAAGCTCGCGAAGAGGGCTGATAACGGGCGGAGATAAATCACGACTCAAATCCTTGATTCCATACTAAACCCGCCTGCTATCGCGTTATTTTGAGGTTAAGTTCAGTGGTGATTTGCAATAAACGGCCTAATTTAGACTGCTGGTCTAATATGAACAGGTGAGTTATGGCTCTGTCAGAATTATAAATACCTGCTACCTATCTGTACCGTTTGATCCGTATCGTAAATCCCCGTTTTAGATACCTTGATTTGTCCATTGCTCTGTCCTTTCCCAATTCCACATTCTCATAATTGCTTTCACTGTCCGTTCGGAAATACCACAACAATAAACGCGTTGTTCAACTCTTCGTTTTTTTTTTCAAAATTTTCAGCTGAAGGATGACAATCAGCTACGAAGTTGCCGAAGATCTCCGCACGTTTCATCAGCATCGAATTTCTTGTGAGTACATACATACATACATACATACATACCTACTTATGCATTATATACTTTGAGTTTTAATTTTAATATCGGTGGTTTTACGTCTAGATACTTTTTTTCTATGCCCATGCATATTCAGTTTTCAATACGTATCTGTATTCAGATCGCACTGTATTCATCGCGTTGCGACTCGCTTTTGCGGTCTGTTACACGCATTATAAGATACACAACGCATAAGCCGCGGTTGCGTCTCAATAACTATTCGCTAATCATTGAAAGCAAGGCTAGCGATATTGTGATGCATTATGTTTTGCTGAATGCTCACATGCTGATCGTGCTTGAAGAAAAAAAAAAAAAAAAATTTACCACCACAAATTACACCGCGCGTATATTATAACTATTGTAAGAATGCGATTTGGAAGGCCGAGCAGTTTCGGATTTGATAGTTTCTTTTTAGATTGCGAAAAATTTTTTCTCAAGCTAGGAGATTTATCCGGTGTTCGGAAATGTCGGTGTAAATCTTGGCACAAGCTGTCTACCACGTTTCAATTAATTATCTATGTCGCGCCGTTTAAAGTTAAGAAATAATAAATCCCCAGGCGAACTTGTGATACTGGCACACATATCGCGTCGCTTCTCATCTGTCCAAGCATAACAGACACCAATCTTATCAGCAGAGTTGGCTGCTGCTAGCTTAGACGCAGTCTCCTTACATTGTTTGACGAATAAATAAAATAGAAAATTTTAGTTTGTACTTTGCACGCATGCTGCGGGTGAATCACGTGATCATGATATTAGGGAAAATAATTCAATCATTTTCGAAGGATGACGTAATGCCACGTTCGCCAAAATCTAATACTCAGACCATTATCAATGTCATATTATCTCCAATTAAAACACCTGCGTATACAGGTTTTCCTTCTTATATCTCTTTTCGCAGTCGAAGAGGAATTATATGAAAAAGTTATCCGCATGTTGGCTCTAATTGGTATTTCGTAATCTGAATTTTAAATTGAACGAGTAAAATGAAAATGTGTGTGTAGCCCTTGTACGAAGAGAACAGTCGTCGACTTTTAAACTTATATGGTCATCATCAACAATTTTTCATATTCAATTGTCGATATGTATACATATACGTGTATGTAACCTAGCATCTAATGAAAACTGGCAAGGCATTGTGCCAGGAAAGTTATTTTTCTTCGTCATTAACAAAGAACGGGTACATATATTGCGCAACAGCCTTCCCTTCTCGTCTCCTATTCTACCTCCTCCTCCTCCTCCTCCTCCTTCTCCTCCTCATCATCGTCGTTATGTAATCGTGTAATTAATTACTTCTATGACTCGTCTCGCGGGTTGTTTTACACTATGTATATATGCATGTTCACATATGTCATGTCTGCCCGTATATCTACCTGTATAAAGGATTTTACAAAACCTAGACGAAGACGGATTGTCGACTAATTTATTTTCAACGTCGAGAGTTATCACGATTATGATCATTAGCGAGCGTTAATTAATTTCAAACATTAATTTCTCCCCTTCTTTGAATTTTCGAAATTCGTATACTTTTCATTCATCTATACAAACAGAATACAAATTCTTCTTCTACGTCGGTATTCTAAACTGTTTACTGTAATATTTTCATTCATTTGTTAATTTTCCTGTTATACCTTGAGATTAGATAATAATTCGTGCAAATTGTAAAAATTGATGAAAAATAATACCTGACCCGTTACTGTAAAGATTTAATATCGCGAATTTATTTTTTCCAGCGCGTATCGCAATCTCATTCTCCTGATTTTCGATAGGTTTGACAATTCGATTGTTACGAGGCTGAAGCTCCCAGCAATGCTGGCAAGCTGGACCAATTCGCTTTCTTTTACGTCGAGTCTTCGTAGGTAACGTTCAAAAACGAATGTAAAAATAAAAACGAACGAGACTCGCCACCCTAGCAACAAAACATGAGCACGTCAGAGTCGTTTTTTCAAATTTTTTATCGCAAAAGTGTCGGTGAATCTATTCGTTATTGTCGAATCATAATATTTGAAAATTTGAAACAAACAAATGTTGTGTCCAATAAATAAAAAAAATGATCATAACCCTCGAGCCGGCGTCAACGTAGACTCCTGTCGTCTACTGCATGCCTTAATCAATTTATTGTTGTTGATCGGCAATTATGTTGTTTTTTCACCCAGATTTTTTCCTATTAGGTATCATATCAGCTAAGCTACAACCACTCGTATCGCTATCTCTGTCTTTTTTCACAGTTTAACAAGAGTATTTCAGTGTTTGTCAAAGCCTAGATGATACCAGAGATTTAATTCTGGCTTACAATTAGAGTGACATCATAAAAGATGGTGAATATAAAAATACTTGGAATCAGTAGTCGCTTAGGATTTACAA
The DNA here is from genome assembly GCF_021155765.1 of Diprion similis. NCBI lineage: Eukaryota > Metazoa > Arthropoda > Insecta > Hymenoptera > Diprionidae > Diprion > Diprion similis. The sequence continues at coordinate 20,541,751 of NC_060114.1, forward strand.
GCGTGAGTGTAATCTGATCATCGATATGGATGATCGGCTCACAATTTGATCTAGTCATTATTGCATCAATTTTATCGATGGCGACAACGTCGATGACCCACTGTTCTTAGAATTATTATACGTACTCGTAAAAAAAGCAAATCGAGGTCAAGTCTAGGGTGATAATTATAGATAAACAAGGAATTCGGCAATTATAAATCGAAGGTAATTTCGTTCAGTCAAGAATTGGCATCTATAGGATCGTTTCGAACGGTGGCCCGTCTCGTAACATCCTGTTGCTGTATGGCTGTAATTCGTTCATTCCGTTTTCAAAAGATAACTATATATGTATAACGTATCATAGTCAACGTTAATCATCGTTGACTAGAGATATCAATACTCATTGTCAGGCGAACCTATGTCTATAGTACAATATGATAATTGCCGCCAAAGTTATGTACCCATTGCTGTTTAACATTTCTAACGATGAATAACAGCGATAACAAAGTTTGACGGTATTTATTTTTCGACAGGGCCGTACGTGAAAAGCGTAGTTATTATAAAGACTCATCTGAACGCTGCAATTTAACCTGTAGACTGCCGGGATTTGATGAGCTTGAATCCCTTTAGAAAGTCCACAAATGCTTTTTTACCATAAAGGGCAAAGCACAAAGGGTTTTTAGGGGTTGCTGATAACCGATCTGGAATCAGATTTTCGAAATTCAAGATGGCGGATCCAATATGGCGGACAAAAATCCAAAACGTTACTGTATGCAACCATATTGGATTCACCATGACAAATTTTGAAATTTCGAGTTCCGATTCGTAATCAGCAACTTTAAAGACCCCCGAGTACAAAGTTTTTATAGATTGTTCCACAGAGCTTATATTTAGATTTTCGGACTTCAATTATTTTATTAACGTATAGGATTTTTCAACTTCTCAGATTTGGTGGCAAAAGTAGATATTTAAAAAAAAAAATCAAAGCTGTTTCGAGAGTGATCTAAGCACATACGTAGATAGGTAGATTATATAGATAGACACTTTTTTATGTACAGATAGTATAGATATGATATGTACTTACCTAATTCTAAAACGCAACATTCTAACACCAGACTCGCACGTGATATAACGGCTGTAACATATGTGTGCATAGACATAGGTCTGCGTTACGTAGTAGGTTAGGTATTGTTATTACCATTTTGATTAGGAATTATCTAATGGCTTCGAAAATAAATTTTCGTACACGTAATACATTGCACTCTTTGATTTTTACCCTACATCAAGCGCATTTGTTGGTGGAACCTAATTTCCGCGATTTCGTCCCAAGTAGATAATTATAGTGTTTTTTGGCCTATTGAGTTAAGACAATCTTGCATTTCGTTCTGTTCATCGCTGATTTCATAACGAGTAGAACTTGTGGTCACGTGATACATAAGGAAAAAAATATCGCGTATGCTTACATCCTCGTTTTGTTGTTATTGTTATTTATTAATTTATGTATAATGTACAGGCATGTTAAACGTGTGCTGTGTTTGCCTTTGCACAAGGGGCCGATTTTTAGTCGAAGAATGATGCACGTGTTTGTAACGCGGTTAGAAGTATATGAGGAGAAAAAATTTTTAAGAGGTTGAAGTTAGTAAAATCCTTATTTTCTAAATTTTACAATGATTTTGAAGGTATCAAGATTTCGAAATGTGAGTGTGTTTTGTTTTATTACGGTAAACTGAACTTCAGACAATTCCAAAATGGCGAAATAACGGTTTTTCTTCGGCATTAATCGTTTCGATAACGATACTAACTTCAATTTGATAAAATTCGTTGGTTTCGGAATTCAGCACTAATTTTAAACAAATCATAGGTCCGTGCAACGGACGTAAGGGCCATGCAAATGTTTAATATACGTAATTTAGGTTATGTCCAGATGTGTTGTTTCTCAATTCGCAATTACTCAGTATACCTAGAACATTTGAAATTCTTTGAAGTAAAAAGTAATCGTGATGTCAATATGTGAATAACTGAATATACTTAATTGCCCTAATTGCCCTTAATAGTAGGCAATATTTGATTTCAATATGTTATTTCTGAATTGAGAATTGAATATTAACTTACGTTTATGTACCTAATTATCGTACTCATCATACGTGTACTTCATTTGTAATTTTTTTTTCACATCTGAGGCCACATATGCCTGCAAATGTCTAGACTTGTCGTTCGTAACATCCATATAAATTTCTCGTGTTAAATTTGGTTAAATTTGGGTATTTTATATTTTCACAAACGTTTTGTCTTCAATCAGTCGTAATATTATTTGCACCAATAACAATAATTATTTGTTGTATAATCCTATCCAAAAATCGGAACAATTAAGGAGTCAATAGAAAAGATTCTCCTCCACTTTGTGAAATCATTTTCAAGTGTAGGGGAGAAAAAAAAATGACAATAAAATAAACAGATAACATTTCGTCACCTCGTTCCATAGTTTCGATGAAAATTTTTCCCTCATTATTATTACATATATACATATTACATGTACATGATTAAATTTTCACTAGAGCCAATTGTGTCATAATAGTGAATAGAAATAGAGTAGTGAAGCTAACACGCGCAGGAACGACGTTTTGTGTATGTTAAATTACTTGTAAAAACATGAACGATATTTGTAAAAAAGAATTGATCGATTATTAACCCATATTGTATTGAAAGATAATGATAACACTAATTACGGGTGTGCTAACTCGAGTAGTACATACATACATAAATGCATACGTCTCTTTGTATGTACCTACAAGTGTATATATATATATGTGCACACACAGATGTTGTCGTTTACGTATAAATCAAATACATTTGTTACACCTGTACGCCACAAACTTACGACCTTGTACAAGGCTCGAATTCATTACCGACTGAGCAAACATCAAAAGGTTCAGTTTATTGTACGATGGTTTTCCTTCTTGCTTTGAAAAGAAATCCGGCAACCGTCCTTCAAAAATTCGATCGTTATACCTGTGTGAATGCCAAAACGAGATAGTAATGCATCATCTCCTCTACATACATACTTATGTATGTAAAATTCAAAGCTCGACGCAAAGTCCTTTTGACGTATGTTCGCTTGTAACTCAAGATATACCGAACCGATTTTGATTCTAATTTTTTCTGTTGATAGTTGCAACGTCTGGTCAGATTTTAGGCTATATTTCGTTACAACCAGATCAATACTTTTCAATGTGTAACGATATTTGTAAGCCAAGTCGGAACGGGGTCACTGCACACTTAGGCGAACGCTGACAAAACTCTTACAGATACAAGAAGGTTATGTTCAAGCGTTTTCACGGTCTCTATTAGCTCTACAAAAAATTCTACGAGAGAATGTAGCTATGTCTGATAGTTTTGACTATACAAATTTTAGATCTAGCCTAACCGTTCTTTTCCATAAAATTTAGGCTTCTTAGATTTTTTTTTGTAAAAAAATCTAATTCTTCGAAATTTTAGGTTAATTTCCGGACATATTTTCAATGGCAGCCGTAACAAATGTCTTTTTTTGTACAGAAGTAACTTTCTGGGACTTTCGCTAACGAAAATAAAATGAAAAAATTTCACGATTGCATCTAAAAGCAGGAAAGTTTTCTGTAAATTGCGATCGCGTAATCACGCTAGTCTGAAAATCTAGAGTCCTAACGAAGAAATGCTTAACTTTTCGATGGAATTGGCGAAATCATTTTTTTGTTTGTAAAAGCCTTAAAGAAGCTGTTTTTTGCAACAAAAAAAGTGTTTCTTTGGCTGCTGCTAGAAGACTATCTGAAAATGAACTTCATACTTCGAAACGTGAAACTTTTTTTTACAACAAATACTATGTGTCATATTTATTTTCTGACAGCCGCAAGTGCTATAAATCCGAAGGCAAAAATTTATTAAAATTTAGGATATGTTCATTTCTTAGTGGATCTGATAACGTATCAAAGAAGCAGTCAAATTTAAATTTTACCGCCTGATCGCCTTCACTTATAATTAACAAAATCGCCCATTACACGAATTGGTGAGGATACTATTTTATAATTTCGAAAAAAAGTCTCCCAATTTTACGAAATTCTTTATTTTCTGTTCGGCTGGGTTTACACATTCCTGTTACAATTTATTATTATACACAATTGGCAAAAATCCAAACAAATAATAGAAAGAATGAAACAGAAACGTCAAAACAGATCTAAAATTTTCGAGGGCTGTTAACGAGGTTGTTACCTTTTCACAGATCGGTGTATTTTTTCCGCGAGTAAAAAGAAAGAGATAAAAATAGATATATAAAAGAGATAAGAACTCTGACATAATCTTACATCTTACGAGGCACAAAATACAGCAATGTAAAAATTGGCGTTTTTCTCCCCTCATAATATGCAAATATAATATGTTGACCTAATGCTGTAAAAATTTATGCGCCGTAAAATCTACATATGGAAATAAGTGCGAATTTCGACATGAACCTGATGATTATGACCACGTGACCCGAAAATGCGCAACAGAGTTTCTGTCGGTCGTTCATTCCTGTTTGTAGTAATCGATGAATGGGTTGATGTAAAAATGTAGAGTAACTATAAAACAAAATACTCACTAATATGGAATTTTTAAAGCCGTGATAATCTATTCCATAGAATTTCATAATGTTAAAAGTGTGGATAACCGAAATATAGAATCGCAAGAACTCCAACGATGCTATGTTCTGGCTGATTGCTATATTACTAATCATTATGACACATTCTTTTATATTCTGGCTATCTACACTTTGACTTTTCTACATTTTTTCTTGTTTTCTGTATTTCAATTTTCAACTCATTGAAATAGCCTAAAATAGATCATCGCGCCGTTCAAAATTTCGATATTTTGTGTCCCTGCTCATAAATTTTCACCCCCACCATTATCAAGTTTGCATAGTTCTCTGCAGCTGGTTTTTCTCTCAAAATCAAAAAATAAATTATTGGAGCATGTATTCCCGGTCGACAAACGTCGACGACCTACGTGAATTTCTGCACACCGCCTGCTTCATCCTCAGCACTCGTCGTCGGTTGAGTGGTCGTCATACACGTGTAGGATGAAAGTTTGCACGTATACAGCGTCACGCATTCCCAGAATGTATAAGCCGAGTGCCGAGGAGCCGATGCGACACGCGCGAGTATATTGCGTGCTAAGGCTCACGTGCCTCCTCTGACGCAACTCGCTTGCGGTCTCTGTTAATAAACCTCGATTTTTGTATCAATTATTTTCAACTAATACGCACACATGTAACACAATTGTTTGAATAGATTAATAGATAATAGTTGTGGGATAGAGTTGGAAAAATTTTTCAATTTACAATCATTTCTTTTACTCGTTATTATCATCATCATTATCCAACTTTATTGATAATGTTGCAGATTGTTTTTTTCCGACTATACCGATAGGTTCTTTCGAAATGACCGGCTCGTAGCACGTTTTTGCCGTCTGAAGTAAACCTTGGTTGACAAGAACAAATTCCCTAGAAAATCGATCGGTTCACGAGTGACAGTCAAACATAACCTCTTCTTTATTAAGTGTGCGTTCCGAAATTAGATGGTAGCACGAAAAACTCCCTAGGATGGAGACAGATAGTTACTCACAAACAGCACAAGGGTCGGCTCACGGTGCAGAAGCGATTCACTACGCATCTGTCATTCTAGTAACATTTTTACGAAGTTGGCTACGGATATAAACTAGACCAGTTCCAATTGTCGAGCAGGTCCCTTAAAGATAACCTTTCGGTATAAGGATAATTCTTGCACCTCACATCATATTTTCAAAATACATCCAAGTCTGCTTATTGCATAAATTCCCGACGATAATATTTTTTCCGAATACAAATCCATTTCAAATTCATCCTGCAAATACCGTTGAATTTTACATTCAATATATAATTGCTGGCTCAGGCTTTATTATCACGTATGTTACATACAATTGACATATGAAGAAAATGAACGTTTACGTCTACCATCGCATTATATCTATAATAATTGTGATACAAAAACAACGTTTGATTTTTATATAAAACAATTTCTTGCTTGACACTTTGCGAGCCTTTTCTGTAAAAGGTATTTTATTTTATTTTTTTCTCCAGAGATTCGACGTAACCAAACCATTTCATGGCCAAGTATATGGTATAAGCTCGACAAATAGGCTATGCGGAGAACAGAAGAAGACGAGTGCGTACATTTTAGTAGGTCGTCTAAAGACAATTCCATTCTCATTTTATAGACCATTGCAGGTGTTAACTTGTTTGAATAATAATAAAAATACATGCACAATTGTACACGCATAGGCGCCCATAAAATTCTATGTATAACACCGCGCACTTAGAAGACTTCCTGCATATCGTATATATATATATATATATATATATATATACACACGAATCGGCATTACCGCTGTACACGTATCTATAATATGCATTTTTACGATCGCTTGCAGGTTTCAAGGACATTTTTAAATTATCTCCTTCATATCCCCGGGTGATTAAGCCGGAGTTTTACGATTTTCAAATACGTATTTACGTTACAGTCTAAAAGTTTAATAAGACGACAGCCTTAGTTTACGATACCAACTTTTGCGCTAATGCCGCAGGATTGCTTAGCGCTCGCGATTTTATTTTTTCTCATACTCTTCGCAATTACATATTACATATCTGTATGTAAACTAATTTTCTGGGTGAAGTTGCATGATGTTATACATATGATGTATTAAACTTACAATTAGTCTATATATATAAAATATTTTGCATTCAAACTAAAGGCAGTTAGTCGTGAAAAAAAAATGCAAGATATGAATACAAGTTTTATTTGTTATTATAATAACGCACTCATACAAAAGTAATATCATATTCTTCTATTACGAACGTCCCTTTTCGTTTTTTGAATACTACTCGTCTAATTTTTCCCGCCAGATGGCGCCACGGTTGCCTGGATTCTCACTAGAGCGGAAAAGACACGATTTCTAGATTTCTAACCTATTTGAGGAACGTGAAAGATAGATGTCAAGAGGAATATGACATCAATGTGAAGTTCACTACACTTCTTCGAAAAAAATGAGAAAAAAAATTACATACAGAGCCAATAATTGGTAATGAGACAGAGGAGGTGGCTTATCGCGAATAGAAATTGAGCCTGTAAACTGCGTTAGCGTGTCAGAAAGAGACACAACGAGGGATCGGCAAGAAGAAATTCTTGGGAGAACGGATGCTGGCATGGTTCAAGGTCACCTTGAACACAGCGGTAGCTTTTAACGAATAACGAATCTCGTATTTAAATACATTGGGCCTTAATACGTGTGTAGGTGACGAAAAAATCGTCGAAGCATCGTCATAATGAGTATATGAAAAAGTGTCTAGTCATCTGGAAATATATTTCATATTTCGCGCAATCTATAATAAAATCAAGACATATATTTTCGTTCTAACTTTTGGGGGTCTTGAATTGGTTCCGCGATTTGATGATTGTATATGGAGAATCGAGATTGCATCAGCTGTAAAACCGACACATTCTGGTTATAACCGTGAAATTGACGCGGGTCTGACGGAGCAAATCTATTCAAGAGGCATTCCACGTTTACTGCTAAGCGCGATACTGATTTTAATTTGAAAATCGAGACGGTACAGTCAGGAGTCCAAAGAGCGATAGTTCCGTCAGCCAGTCACGTGGCCAAAATTCGGCGCAGGATCAATCAAGATATTTTATCCCCGTTCAAGAAAAAAAAAAAAAAAAACAAGACTATCGGCAGGTCAATTAATCCTTATATAGCAACTACAAATTAAAAAGTCACGCGTGTCGTTTTTAAGGATAGTTGAGCAGGAAGTCATCCGCAGGGAGTACATTGACATGCAACTTGTTTTCGATGAAAGAAACGTGAGGTTTGATTTCAATTGAAACATGATTCATTTAATCGAATTACCAAAAGAAGAAAAAAAAAATTAGTTGCTCGATTTCAAAGTACAAGGTTTGCTTAAAATGAAGAAGATTACCTGCAGCAACGTCACGTGATACGAAAGATGATTGAAAATTTCCATAATTGATTCAGCACTAAAACAAATTCTTATATTACGGTGTCTTCGCGCGGTTTAACTGATTCAAATATTAACATTCGTTCTGTAGATAATTTACTACAGAAAAAATGCCCCAATTTTTTATTATATGCATTTTAAACTCAATTGCTGGATTGCAGAATCGGTAGAAAATTGTTTTTATCTGTAACATAACCTCTGTTTGTATATGAACGAATTCTATATCCCACCATAATTATCTATGCAATCGCTATTCGCGATTCACTATCTAATCTGATATTAAAGATCAGTACATAAAGAGAGATTTTTGTCAGTCTTTAATATGTTATTTTTTTCATTTCGCACTTGTTCATTAGATTATAATGAAGATAGAAAAAACTGAAGTTTTTCGCCTTTTAATCGGTCGGTACAATTCGGTATCGATTTTATCTTAAAAACTGATCGAGGTACACTTATACACCATATATGTTATGCTGTGTGTTATGGGCTTTTGGTTCGATATAGATAATACTAGGGTAGGATAAGTGTTACGTATCATATATATATATGTTATGTCATGTAATATGTTATAGAGAATATCCTGTCATACCCACTTATTCGCAACCTCAAGAGCTGTCTTTACGCTAGGAAAATTTCTTTCCGCTATAAGTCGGTACAGAAATGTTGTAATTCGAAGAAAAAATCCTTGTGTTATCTTCCGACGAATTCTTTTTCCCGAATTGCGGATAATATTACATTAGATATAATATATGAGTAATACGATACTATGCTGTGCACGTAATTCAAGTTTTTTCAAGAGGCACGAAGTAATTGCTTGTACTGTATACATCGTTGAATTTACATTAAAATCAACGACTCGTAGTCCTTTCATTATTTTCGATCGATAGTTATATGTATACGAAAAAAGTGCAGTAATAATCGGTGAATAAAATCCCGTATCATTCAACACTGACGATCAAAAAAGTGAAATCGTGCAAGCGCTCACTCGATAAATGGGATATATATTTCACATTGTACTTGCGAAAGATTCGTTGAATTCGCATTTGAAAAAACACTTGTTTTAATGTCCTTCTTCATCCTGATTGTTAGTTTGTTTTTCCATTGTGTATTCCTCACGTACGAAAGCGAGCGATTTAATGTATGTACGGATTTGTCAGACATTGCACGCATTATCGTCGATATCGTTCAGATACCGATAAACTCTCGCGTACGGTATATTATTGGTCAATTATAGAGGTTTGACGTAACGTTTTCATTGTCACATTATACATGATATGCAAACACACACAGGAAAAGAGAGAGAGAGAAAGAGAGAGAGAGAGAGACTTGACAGTCTATTGGGAGGATTCCACTCACGATCGACGCATCACAATCGGCATTGATCGGCATTAAAACCTCTCGTCTTGTCGCACGTGTTTGTATGAATTGTTGCCTGATGTGGTACGTATATAATAATTAACAAGAAAGAGCAATAAAAAAATGTGCGTGCGTTACGTATTTGACAGTAATGTGCGCTTTTGTTTGTTGGCGTTTCTCTGCATACACGCTGTTGGGCCGAACATTATATTCTTAAATAGGTACCGCGCACGCGTCATAGCCATAGCCTAAGGAAATTCAACAATTGATACAATATACGGATATATTATCTGCTCGGATCGTATAATATTATACACGTATACAAAGGCATAATTGTTTCGTTACGTTATACTACATAAGGTTAAAGTGATTGACCCGCTGTTCAATACAACCAATCAGAAGATTCCTCTCGAGACGACGACGTCGGACGACGGCTTCTCATCCAAAGGGGTTTAAATTAGGGAAATCGAGAGTATCTTAGCGGACTGGCTGCTTCAGGAGCAGCTGTTATTCTCCGTCATATTTACCGAAAGTTAATAATTTTAAGTCTCTCCATTTTCGCAGATCGTTTTTTACCTCCATGGGTATAAAGATTATCCTTGTATAATGCAGTGTGATAACGATATCTCTCGATGAAGTTGCTAGTCCTGGCCAAAACGAGTGGCTAAGTATAGTCGTGTGTGTAGCTAAAGAAGGTGTAAAAAAAGAAAAGAATAAAAAGAAAAACCGCACGGGAAAAAATTCGCACACATTCCTGTTGCGCATTTGTAGGTATGCGCTATACCAAGAAGAAAGAGACACCGACATTGCCGAGAAGTGCTGTTAGAATCGCGATTGAGACGCAACCAATCGGAGAGTTTCGTATTAGAGGCTTGGCCAATGACGGAGGCGCGATCAGGGGGCTCGACTGCTGATGTAACCGTGAGGTTATTTTAAAAAGCAGTTCTCTCTGGCGGCAGAGAACCAGTCGTATATTCCTACCGACGCGAGACACACTGCAACACACTCGAGCTAAGAGAGCCATTCACTTTATTCTCCGCGGTTCTTCGATCATAAAGCATTCTTTTATTAATTTCAACGATTTTAGAAAATACCGATCGGCTATTCCTTTTTATCGAACTCCGGACGATCGGTCACGATTTTGTCCGATCGAATATTCGTCGTACCTTTCATACCGTAAACCCAAGTACATGTCAATCAGGGATCAAAGTTGCTCTGTGTGTACCTGTAACTGATTATCTTATCATCACCAAAGAACGATAATATAGTTTTCTTAAAGCGAGGAAGGAGTGCAATAAGTTTCTGAACACCACTGGACGGCATCAGGTATGGTAGATTTATTTTGGCCATTTGTTTACATCATCATCATCATCGATCACTTTTCCACATCACGTTTCTTCGTGGAATCGGTTTCGTTGCATTCCCCGACCTTTGTCTTTCGTCACGTCCGTATTACAATGATACGCGATAACAATTTTACAATTACAATACATGTGCACGGTGAAACGGTTCAAAGTCGTTATCTACTCGTTTGAAAAACCCGATAGGTGGGTGTTTATTGGACTCGTTAAAACGTCCGTCGAACGGATTTCGGAAGGCGAATCTATATCGCGTAGTGTTTGAACAAGTCTAATCTGCGGTATGTCAGAACTGATAGGACGACCGCTGCTACTTAGAATTCCGTTTTCGAATATTGAGCGATTGTTCAATGTCATCGTTAAAGTGCGAAAGGGAATGCGCGGTCAGCGAATTCGGTGCGCGGTATCAAGGAGTCCAATTTGCCAAGGACACTTGGTCGGATCGAGTTCGGCGAAGCTGTCCAGCATCGATGGAGAAAGAAATGCTCCTATTTTCGCTCGCGAATGTCAATCTCGATCGAAGACGCGGCCGTCATTCCTCTAGTCGAGACGTTGGGCCACATCAATCGGTCTGCGCTCACGTGCCCTGGTCATTTAATTTTCGTGGGGAAAATGGAAAAGATCGTTATGATTATTAAGTAACTTGTGAGTTTAAGGGTGACTTGGCACGTACACGGGAAAATAGTGAAGACTATTTTTAAGTGGGGTGATGTTGCGTCAAAAACGCGTCGTCTCTCGTGTCTTGTGACTCGCTACTCATTTAAAACGACGCGAATAGATCCGCCACACACCCGTTGAGAGAAAAACACGCTATCTCTCACGGTCAGACGTTATTTCGCCAATGAAATTTCACCGTTGTTACACTTTCGACCGACGACGTCTCTATTTTAATACGAATACTGAAATTTACTTTCCAAACATTTTCGCACGCCGCCGTAACGATATTCTCTCGCAGTTCGATCAACGAATCGAAAGCAACTAGCCGCTCTCGTTGCCCGCTGATCGAGCGCGAGACGCTGAAACATTAAGGGAAAGTTATGGGCACCAAAACACGATCCTGCTTAACTCAATCGGTCAAGTCACTTTTGAACGGTACTGTGTGAATTCGAGTGTGGAATTGCTGAGCTCTGTCCGAATCATAGTGAGTTTGTTTTAGGTGGTTTTTTTTTGCTTGTATGATCGTAGGAACAATGAGGTCTTGCTGTTGGACTTGAGGCAGGAATCATTTAGGTTTAGCGAGTTGGAGAAGAGGTGTAACACGATCGCTGAAAAACTCGCCTGCGGAACGAACGCCGGCGCACGTTTGTGACAAGAAGAGCCAGATCATACGCTTTAGGTCGTCGCCAAGGTCTTGGCCAGTAGGAAATCGCCTCAGTGCCCAAGGAGTGCCCTGAACTAAAGAAGCCCTGAAGATTAGTCGGGGTATGATGGTGCCGACAACCACACATTCGACTAATGTTCGGCTGCTGATAGTTAGCACGCTGCTTGCCGCAGCGGCGTTGATTGACGCTAAGAAGGCCAGTCGCGACGACGACATCGAGGAATCAAGCCGCCCGCCTCCATGTGACAGGTAAGTGGCGTCACGTGACACCGCAATTTACTGTAAGGGTTATGGGAAAGAGTTGATCGTTTTCAAGGTCAGCACCTGCATCGCACGTTACCGGCACTATCGGTAATATCGGTATCTGTCTTTCCGATTTCATCTGTTTTAACCTCCATCCTCACAATAACGACTCAATGTGCGAAAACAACTCGATACAATGCAGCAGCGCGGGAAGTCGCGCAGACAATGGAACGCTCACTAACCGTCGATTCAAATTCCTCAAAAACATTCGACGGTGGTTTAACAATCGAAGGTATGTGTGTCAGTGTCGCGCTCTTGGGCTCGTTCGTCGGTTCGTTCCTTCGATCCTTTTCGAATGCTGCACCAGTCTCGCTGGCTGGCATTAAGACGTTGAAAAACAAACTCTATGCTCGCGACACTACATACCCCACCTTCAAATCGTTCTATTTATAAACGCGTTCCATTTGACGTTTAAGTGTCTATAGCAACGGTCATTTCTCTTCAACGAGGGCTCGCGCCTAGCGAAATGAGCTTGTGTCAGCTGTATTCGGTCATTTCCTGTCTGCATCGAATGAACCCTCTTCGCACCGTCGCCCTGCCAACACCGGGCAACGTGTCTGTCAATACAGTGAATTCTTTTCTTACTTCTTGAAAGTTGCAATCACTGTCCAAAAATCTCGCAAATCTCTCGAGAATTAGTTAATTTGTTACGCAAAAGTTAAAAAATAACCAATCTGGATCTATTGTGCCTATCCTCAAATTCAGTATAAATATTTCTGCGTAAGGACTAGACGCTTTTATACGCGCAAGTAAGTTTTTTTATTTGAAAAGGCCGCGTGCTTTTTCATACCTTTGAACAATAGCATAATACATATTTATTTATAAAGATAATAATCCAATTATTTCAGTCCGATCTATTGTTATGGCGACATTCTGCACACCGTGCAAACGAACTCTATCTACACGGATTCGAAGACTTTCGTTGATATGAAGATGAGGAATCCTCAAAACGAGACACTGCTGTTGTTTGAGGCATTCATGAATAGCACCGGACACGCGCCGACGAAGACGGAGATCGAGATGTTCGTCAACAACACGTTCGAGGCTGCGGGTTCGGAGTTCGAAGATTGGGATCCGTCAGATTGGACGGAGCACCCTAAGTTCCTCGATAGTATTTTGGATCCTAACTTGAACAAGTTTGCCTCCAGTTTGAACGAGATATGGAAACTGTTGGGGAGAAAGATGAAGGACGAAGTGAGAGAGAACGAAGATCTTTACTCCATAATATACGTTCCGAACCCGGTAATTGTGCCCGGTGGAAGATTCCGAGAATTTTATTACTGGGACTCGTACTGGATCGTCAGAGGTTTGCTTCGTTCCGAAATGCACACTACCGTCAAGGGAATGCTGTCGAATTTCGTCAGCGTAGTGGAAAGAATAGGCTTTATACCGAATGGTGGAAGGGTTTACTACAAGATGAGATCACAGCCACCGATGTTGATCCCGATGGTCAAGGCTTACCTGGACGCTACCAATGACATCGATTGGCTCACGGAAAACGTATGGCTTTTGGAGAAGGAGTTTCAGTTCTGGATGAATAATCATACCGTGACATTTGAAAAGGATGGGACATCCTACACTATGGCTCGATATTACGAGATTTCCTCCGGCCCGCGGCCAGAATCTTACAGGTAAACTGCAGCCGATAGTTATAAGTATTACAGACATCTTTGAAACGCGGGAAGTCATTGAAAGTCGCGTCTATTATTGGCACGAACGCCCGAGTCGCGCGTTTTGGACATTTCTCGCGACAAGTTGAAATTGTCTTTTATAAAAACAGAGTTTTAGATTCTTTCTCAGTATCAGCCGATCTGAAATTCAGTGCTCCGTGCTTTAAACGATTCCGCGTGGGCAAGAGAGTCTTTCCTTAAACGTGTTGCTTTTTTTACACTTAGAGAGGATTACGAATCTGCTGAATCTTTTCGTACGGATGCGGAGAAAAATCTGTTTTACCGAGAGTTGAAAGCCGGCGCTGAGTCCGGTTGGGATTTTTCCAGCCGTTGGTTTATCTCCGAAAGTTATACCAACAAAGGTCAGTACGGAATTGTTCGGCCCCTTGTAAATTAGGTATTCCGCTTCATCGATTCGTTTAAGTATTATACAATGATTATATTTCCATCTTGCAGGAAATCTAACCAACATAAAAACGTCCCACATTATTCCGGTATGTTTGAACTCCATATTATACGGCAACGCAGTTTTGCTATCCGAGTTCTATACAAAAGTTGGTAACGCGACGAAAGCCGCAGAATACGCGAGTATCGCTGAACAGTGGCAAAAGGCTGTTACGGCCGTTTTGTGGCACGACGAAGTCGGTGCCTGGCTGGACTACGACTTCGTTAACGAGCTGAAACGAGACTATTTTTACCCCACGAATATCGCACCCTTCTGGACCCATTGTTACGACCCTGCGAACCGCGAGAACCACGTGGCCAAGATTTTGAAGTACCTGGAAAAGAGCCAAATCATGATTCACTTGGGAGGCATTCCCGCCACCCTGGAGCACTCCGGTGAACAATGGGACTACCCGAACGCTTGGGCGCCGTTGCAGTGGATCATGATCAAATCTTTGAACAACACCGAGGACCCTTGGGCGCAAAGATTAGCCTACGAAATCAGCCAGAGATGGGTGCGAAGCAACTGGTTGGCGTTCAACGAAACCGGTTACATGTTTGAGAAGGTAAGCGATAGCTGAACTCGGTCTCGAAAAAGCCCAAACGTAGCTGCATGATGGTGAAACACTTCGAACGCGATCTCCAAGTCCCACCTCGCGACTTCACGTCGCTCTATTTCTTAAACGAAACATTGTTCATGGACGAGACAAGTTCCTGCGATTTTCTAGTCACCTGCATGACAAAAAAACGTCCTCGTAGCGAATTACTACGCGGTTACTCGACCGTGAATCGCGAAGAAACAATTTTATCACTCGCTACTGGCCGACGCCATTTTGAAAATGTTTTCACCGCGCCACTTGTTGCAGTATGACGCAACCGTCGCAGGGGGTCACGGAGGCGGAGGCGAATACGAGGTCCAGCTGGGTTTCGGGTGGTCAAATGGTGCCGCTATGGAGTTGATGTACGTATACGGGGATAAACTCACCGCCGAGGATCACTTCACCCCGAACGACGTTTCGAGCTCGGCTTTCGAGCAGCAGGTTGTCGTATCGACGACCGGTCAGCTACTCACAGGAATTCTGGTGCTTATCATATCGTTAGCAACAGGATTCATAGGGTGAGGTAGGTAAAAACGACGAGTTCGTCGTCTTCGGTGTTCAAAAATCCTCGAGCTCGATAACATGAAAATTTTCGTTTTTCTGTTTCAGAATTCCATCTGGTTTAACCGTCCTTGTATACACAATTCTAGATAGATCATAACTCCAAAGTGTCGAGGGCAGGTTTAGGCTTTCGATACCATCGACAAGTTTTGATATGCGTAGAAAATCACTAATACATAACTATAGACAATAATATAACTGACGACGAAAGTCAGGTAAGGGTAGCGGATGGTGAATAATTTAATCTTTATAGCAAACCATTTAAGCCTGTGCTGCATCAGCGCTAAAATTCTTGTCAGTCTAAATGGACAAGGATTTAGTCACTCCAGAGTTGAACTGTGCCAATAATTATACCATTTAACCGTAATTAGCAGGATAAAAGCGAAAATGTAACATGTGATTTAATTCTCTGCTGTAAATTGACAGACAACCTCTTCCAATTTCCCACTGGCATCTAACGTTAATCGTTCCTGAATGAACCGCAAGTTACTATTTAAAACAGGTAAATTGAAAATTTGCAGCAGAGAATCGTATTGGTACAAAGTACAGTAGATATTTTAATTGTATATATATATATATGTATATGCATATATATACTTTTTTTTATCACACAGATCATCGGTACACCTATTGCCTGCTTTTAAATTATTGCTTGTTGAAGAGCGAGTCAATTTATACCTCTGCTGTTACGTAATTATATATAAGTACGTATGCCTACTGCACGCATTACTTTACATACACATGTAACTGCTTAACTTACATATGGGCCGAAGCATGATTACTTTTATCATTCATAAGGAAGTAGGAGACGGACGTCGTGGAGCTTTGCGAAGATTTTTAATTTTTTTCCCGCTGCAAATTTGTACGAGAACCATAATTTGTACGGTGGGTCTGCTGGCATTTTTTATCTCTTTAACTTCGGCAAAACTTTATATTAATCGCATCCGCTTGATATTAATTACAGTATGTCCAAGATAGATATTCTAATGATAAACCTCATGGTTAGTTAATATCAATAATCAATTTTTTTTGAGATACCAGTCACGATTGAAAACATAACTATTTGCAGAAATGTAAAAGAAAAAAAAATATTTCAAATCTCCGAGTGCATAGATTGAATCGAGTGCGTTATTAGAGCATTTATTTTGCAGTTTTCTCCAAACGTATTTATACTTTTCATGTTATACGATACAAACAATGATTCAAAGCTTTATTAATTGTAGTGTAATTTTTTTCTGCTGCCGCTTTTTTTTACCAATTATTCCAGTCAAGAAATTACGTCTTATGCATAGCTCTGTCAATTTTGAAAACATTTTAACAGTTTCATTATGATTTACATCTCGCTATGTATAATTTATTTCGTGGCATTATACATACCTTTAAATACCTCCAATTATGTTTATGCATACACGTATATTTTTGTTCTAAACTATGAAAAGCAGTTTTTTTTTCATGTTTCTAAACTTGGTTCTCCTGCGTCACATTTTGATTGCTCTTTGCGTTATTAAACTTTAAAATAACAGCACGTGGCGTTATTATCATAATGAATCTTGTCGTCAGAATTTAGTACTTATTGCGCATACCAGTGAATATATATATATATATATATATATATATATGCATATATTTATATGTAAATCGTCCATAATTCGTACAAATAATACAAATAACCAAAAGTTAGATGTCAGGTGATTAGGATGAGAATTATTTTAATAAGTAATATTTGGCATTCCGATTAACGCTTGCTTTACGCACGTATCCAACTATACGGACTTGATAGAATGTGGATATAAACTTAGGATGAAAAGAAAGACAACTAAATCATTGCTTATGCATGTAAAGAACTTCGCCGATATATTTGCTTCATAACTCAAGCCTTGAGATTCGTAAAAATAGTAATATTAAAATCATATTAATTTTGATAAGAATATTCGAGCAAACTTTTTATCAAGTATTAGTAATAATATTAATCGTAACAATAGCAATTTTAATTTTACTAATAATAGTAACGATAGTCTTAAGGATACGTATATTTATATATTTTCTCCTCCCTTGTGCTGTCAATTCTTCCGTACATACCTATTTATTTTATTCTTAAACAAAAAATGTTCTTTTCCTTTCTTTCGCTCGGGCAGTACTGTAGCATATTGCATGTTTATAGTTGAAATATTATCAATTCAAGTTGTATTCATTTTCTAATTTCGTAGCGAGATGTGTAAAACTTAAAATTTTACTACCTGTACGACGAATAATGAATATCCAACACCGCAGGTTGTGAATTATCTGAGATATTAATATATATTTTATATATCATGCGAAGTAGAGTGTAGTTAGAAATTAAATTAACTTATTGGGAGTAATATGTTCTACTATGGTAAATGCATGGCCGATGGATTGTCTGTCTGCGTTCTTATTAGTTTCAGTGAAGAAATCACGAAAAGAAAAATATTCAGCCTAGTAAAGTAGCATAATACATATCTTCTTTCTTTTACACTTCAAATAAATCTCTCAACGCACTTGTGAGATAGAAGACAATGCATGCTCCTTTTCCCGAATCCCATTATTGATTTAGAGACCTTGAAACTCCCTGTCATGAAAAGTAATAAAGTAATAGAGAAATTAATTCATTCCTTACAAATCGTTCCTCATTAATTATACTCTCCTTGTTGTGTTGTTCTGTGGTGATGTAGTTCTGTCTTGAATCGACTAACGATTGGCTATTAACTTGTCTTAGTAGATTAGTTGTCCTCGGAATTTATAGTTACTCCAATTTATTAGTTGAATAATCCATTGCATGAAAAACTTTTTCAGTCAAGTGTCTTTTTCACTAGCAAATCAATCTTTAAATTCTCACGTCGGGACTACTTTTAGAATACCGTTATTATCAGAATATATCTATTCTTCTTATTACCAGTTTTTTTTTTAACTCAAGTACGTGAGAATTTTTCAAAATTATAAAGCTTGATCGAAGTGTCGTGTTGTTCGAAAAAGACAAAGGTGTATAAATAATATCAATGACGCTTGAAACTTTTATCATTACAATTCGCCGTAGTTCGATTCGAAAGAGAAAAATAACGCGATTGAAAACATCTTGAGATAAAATAATCATTGGCACAGTTGTTTTCCATACGCAGAGAGAGGCGAAGATGAAAAAAAAAGAAAAAAAAAAAATGAGAGAAAAAAAAACCTGACCTATACGTAGAAAATAAGAGAAACTTTCGATGAGATCATCGCTTACAACCAATGAAAAGCGAAAGGATAAAATAAGCCAATTCAGATTAGATTAGATTAGGTCGGATTAGTGGCAAAGTACGTAAATCATTTTGTTTGTAGCTGCGCAGGCATTTGACGCCTTGTCTATAGAGTTTAACGTCGGCCTGTAATTGGTCAGGCACGAGTGTCGGGGGTTTAATTTACGTTTGTTATTTCAATTTCAGTATGGTGCTTTACAAGAGCCGGAATTATTATGCTCCTGCGCCGTCGACGATGACGAAGAAGAAGGGGACTAACCCAGCGACGAGCGGAAGCCTTTACAGGAAGCGTGTCGCCTACACGGAGCTCAAGGATCTAAACTACGATTGATAAATGCTCAAAGATTAGGAAGACATTTTTAAAGCGGGTCTGATCATGTGTGGACTAGTATTTCTTTATCTATAAAATGAGAGAGGTTCGACTTTTACGAATATTATGGAATCCTAAGCGATGGTCTTGCGTCGCCAGAAGTTATTGGATAATATTTATACATATGCTTCCGTAAGTTTAAGTATAGATATTCGTCATATTTGTTCCTTTGCTCAGACGTAAAAGTCCACCGTTCTTAGTAGGAGTTCTGTAGATTATATAGGTATGAAAATAGCACCAATTAGTGACCAGTTATGCGAATACAAGAGCAACGTTATTTTTTGCAGCTAAGGACTTTGACAAGGATATAGTTAACTGAGAAAATAACTGGTCCTAATCAACCTTGGAGCTCGAATGTGTTTGGATGAAAAAAAAAAATTAAGTGCCTAAAAGTCGTACGCAGTTACGATAGAACTACTCCCTAGCTATTTTATTTCATGTATGTGTATCATGTATATTTCTCAATCTTGTGCGACGTCTTTTAGCTAATTTTCCTGGCACAATTCTCATCTTATTCCTTTTCTCCTATTTCTTACATCAGTTTAAGTTATTTTATCGTTAGATGTAAAAACGATTTAAAAAAAAAATTGACGCGATCGAAATGAGTTGATGCAACTGCAACTGCCGAGCAGAATTTATGTACCATATATTTACACGTAAAATCAGCCTTTTGAGAACGTTCGTTACGTTATTTTCAATTGGGCATTAGGATATAATAAAATATTATAATAGTTCAGGATAATAGAAAGTATGTTTGAATTTTAACGATCTACAAATATTTAGTTTAAAAAATTGCTAATTAGTCTAATTGTAAGTTTATGATAATTGTACAAATTCATACTGCGTATAATTATGCTTCGTCAGTAAATTTATCGAGATTCTTCTGAGTGAGTGATTTGCACAAGACAAGCATTTCAACTGTTTCCTTTGGCGACCGATCTTGTGCAAGGATATTTTTTGATCCTCTATCATTTCAGCCTGTTGCATTTAACGTATGTTCAGATGTGGGGTAACGTTCTGCGAACTCATAATATGTAAATATTATACAGCGACGATCTAAGATAATATTTACAAACATTATAGACTTCGCTTTACGTATTTCAGTGTGAACACTTGGTCTGTATTTTTATCTTTATGCCGGATAGAACTGGCAAAAATCAGTATTGTCAAATTTCAACTTGAGACCACAACGTACAATGTATAATAGGTGAAAATTATAGACGAATCAAAATTCTAGCACCGACTTGTTGGTAGCTAGAGCAGTTGCAAATGCTTATGATACCTATTCGCAGGATAATTATAAAAATGGACGAAAAAGTTGGAAAATTTATGAACTTTCGCTTCAAAATTCAATGAAAAGATAAACTGTAGCTATAAATGCATTAATCTCAAATTCTCATTCGTCACTTTTCGCGTCCAAGTCATTATGTGTAAGACAACGCAGTCAAGATTAATTCTGGCCTTCATATTTTCTACTAGAAGTTCGACTGATTTGATTAAAATCAAGTCATCTAACAGGATCAAAATCATCAAGTGATCATACATGCGTATGGAACAGTGACGAAAGAAAACCATAAAAGATAATGTACGATAGACTATAAAGAAAATCGAATGAAATTAGGAAAGTAAATAATAAAAATTTTAAAACTAATAAACAAATAAATCGAAGTGTAAATAAGTGAACGATTAAGAGACCATGACATTGGATTTGATAATGATAACACGTATGTGTGTATGTTTTTTGTGTGCGCTTATCATCATGTTTAAATAACGGCACGGTATATTGGAACTCAAACCATAACTTGAATCTATAATTATTATAATAAATACTCAATTAACTCATCCTACCAAGGGATGTGTGTTTAATATGCAGTATAATGGCCGACTAGATATAGGTATGAGAGTTTAGATTGTTATTTTATAATGTGAGGATTCCTGTGTATTGTATAAAAATATAAATATATATTATACACGTATACATATATATACAAATGCTTGTCCGTGTGTTTATATATATGCACACATAATATTGTAATATATATGTATATATAAATATCGTACACATGTATAATATTGT
The DNA here is from genome assembly GCF_021155765.1 of Diprion similis. Taxonomy (NCBI): domain Eukaryota; kingdom Metazoa; phylum Arthropoda; class Insecta; order Hymenoptera; family Diprionidae; genus Diprion; species Diprion similis. The sequence continues at coordinate 20,563,099 of NC_060114.1, forward strand.
GTATGGGGAAATAGTGATGGCTCGACATTGTGATCAATTATATAGGTTTCACCACTTGGTATACAATTTATTGTTATTGTCTTTGTAGTATCGGTATCAGAAGCTTGCACATGCGATTCAGGGTAAAACTGATACAGGATCTTTTAGAATATGTTTTTTCTTTGACTTGGCGAACACGCACAAAGCAAAACGGTCATATTTCCCCACTGTTTGCTAATCATTTTTCAAGAATACACCCAGTCGAAGAAAGTGATTTCAAAGATAAATTGTTAAGCTTCTCTTGTTTTTTTGTTGTTTATCTGTAATAGTGGAATATTTTAATATTCCTATATACACATATAGGCTGGATATTGACCGTGTGAAGTTTTTATATTTTCCATTGATTTGCATGCATTTGAACATTTTTCCGTTCAACAATATCAATGGTGGGATAAAATTTTAAAAAACTGCTATCGGTTAATCACGCTTTTTCTTTGTTTCCTTCTTCAATATTAATTGAAATAGTTTTTATTGAAATTTTTAACCAAAATGTCTGTATATTCAGCTTCTACGATTATTATCGCTATAATACGATTATTTGTATTATTCATTGCTGGGATGAATATCAATTTATTACTACGCATACATTGAAAAACAGAAACAAATGAAATGAAATAAAATCAAATCATGCATCAATTCACTGTACATACAAACAAGTAAATTGCGATTTAAAAGGAGGATAATACGAAAAATTAAATAAAACGTGAAAAAAACTGCGTATGTATAATGGTATTAAAGTAATGGCTAAATTATTAATAAATGTAATTTATTTTTAACGATATATTTTAATCAGTCTAATTACCCAAACTGAAGTTTTCATAACCATTTAGTGGAACATACAAATAAAGAAGTTTCACTTCAAAAATAGAATGCATGTCAAAACTTTTCGCAATTTATGGTGTTTAAAAAAAATCTGTCGAGTTTTTTAAACACGCGTCAATTCCCGCGCACATAGAAGAGAAGCCAGATTGTCGTAAAACTAGTTCGTCGAATCGCCGTATGGGGGCAGTTGAATCGCTACTCGCGATGTGTTCACCAACTTGTGGCGTCGTCTTGCGGATTAATGAAGAACTACAGCATTGAATTGTACGGCTCACAGATTGCGCTAACGATGCGTAGTGCAATCAATTTATTACCGCTATTAAAACTTGCCGTCAAATATTTTTACACCCTGAATTTAAACACCTTCGACAAGACTTATGCGTTATGTTAAACGGTGTTTTTATCTTTCTCCACCTGTTAAAAATAGGGCTTGGTTGTAGGTATTTAGAATTTTGCAAACTGATAATCATCAGTTCGTAGTGTGTCTCAGATTGTTGATGAAAAAACGGTAGAATATATTAAACATCGTAGGGAAAGAAACGAGATATGGCAATGAATAAATAAGTAGTATATAGTTTAACTGTTATTTTAATGCCGAAAGTTGGTAGCATATATTATAATAACGATTCTCGTCTAATCCTGCAGGAGAGCCAACGTTGCCGTATATGTATACGTGAAATTTTTTGACGGTTTATTGCGTCTCTAACATTCGTGCTAAGGAACATAAAAAAATGTTATTTCCTCAACCAAATGATATTGGAGCTGGGCTGCCTCTTCTGATGGTAAATATCTCCCCCCTTCCAAGAGAAAGAGGGCAGAAGAGTAACCAGCCAGCGTGGGAAGAACACGTTATGCACGCGCCACAAAAGATCACTGTTCCTCCACAGAGTTGTGTAAAATTTTCAACCCATGACGTTGATCACAAGACGGAAGGAAACGGCGAACGAAAAGAAAAAAACGCCAAAACACGTCTAAGAAGACAAAATTTTATATCACGTTTGTGATGATTTGTAGAATCTAATCTTTCCACAGAGTTTCAGTCTGTAGGGCAAAGAACTGGTAATTTGCTTTTTGAAAATACCTTCTGCAATAGCTAATATATGAATCGATGCCCGCTGATGATTTAGGAATCGCATTTGGGCGGCAAAGCGGGCGAGGGGGAGTTCGACGACGTTTTTCTTTGGAAAAATGCTGATTCCTCACAACCAACAGGAGCCAGCAGGAAGGAACAGAGCTCTATCGACCCGAAACAGAACCCGGAACAGGAGGTGAAACCTTTTAAACGGTTAAGCTTCGTCGAGAAGCGGTTGCAGACTGCCGAGGAGATGGGGTGAAACGGGGTGGCAGGGTCCAGCAGGCTGTAGTCACGGAGAAGAACAAGTGGCGATTTTGGAACCCCGTCGTCGACCCCTCGACCCAGCATTTCGTTCTTTTCGCGGGGTAATAAAATCGAAAAGACGAGATTCCGGTTTCTTAATCCGTCCGCAAGTCAAGGCGAATTAAACGAAGCTCCAAATTTAAGCATCACTTCTTGCGGACTTGATTACAGTGAATATTATCAATAATAACCAGGCAAACTAGATGCGACAATTATCAAGTGCTGCTCGAGTTAGCGTTACGGAAGATATGCGAGATTCCTACTTCTCCTATTTTTCAATCTGCGTATTAATGCACAAAAGGGGGAGAGAAAGGAAATTTTCTCTGTTTCATTTCGCGCCGCCGAGTTCGGTACTTTTTATAATCTCTATGAAAGGGCTGATCTTCATTGAATAATTCATAGAGTTTTGATTAATTAAAAGGTAAGATGGTATTATGACGACTTCGTTATAACGAAACTTTTCCCAAGCTGACGCGCGGCGCGTATTTCTTTTCTATTTTTATTTCTATTGTTTATTCCTTCTCTCTTTCCCCCCAAGTTGTGACGATCAGTGGAACCTTAAGAGCCTATATATCTTACGCATAGGTATATGTATGTTTAATTATACAAGCGATTAATAATCAAGAGTTGTTATCTCTAAGGGAAGGGCATTTTTTTTTTTTTTTTGTTTGCACTTAATTTACTTTCCTCGTTATATACCCGACCGCATCGATTATTTGTGAAATTACGAGAGGAGTTGAGTTTTCAGGGTGAAATTCAAGCTAAATAATGATAACAATTATGAGAGCCTTTCAGCTCTCCTTTACCTCTTAATCGCGTCTTCTGGTTACCGTTTTTATCCCGTGTTTTCCCTCGTTTTTTCATATTTTTTATATAATCTCTGTCGTTTTGGATATTCTACATATTTCAAGCATACCTACCTTTGAATAATTCATTAATCGCGCTTAAACCGCAGAGGCAGTTTATTCAAGAATTTCATTTACCCTTAATCCCAACGGCACTATCGATCCTTGCAAACTCTTCAACGATCATCGAAAGCTCTCCTCAAGTTGTTATAATCTGTGACAAACTTGCTAAGCAAACCGGAAAGTCGCGGTGGGATAGATTTGTACAATATTAACGTTTGTTGATCTGAATTTCTTGGAGCCAAACATGATTTAAATCAAAATTTTCCAAGTTATGCACGCCCCCGACGGTGTAATTCATTGTGTTATTCAGCTCGATTAACAGTTCAACATCAACATCGACCCTTATTCAAGGTGACCTTCTCATTGAGTAATTACCGCGGTGGATCGCGACGGTCCCTACTCGATTACCTCGCTGATTAATTCCATCACTATTCACCGTCCGATGTATTTACAATATTATCTCCATTATTCAGACCGTTTTGACTATCTACATATCGTATACTCATAGCTTATCTGCAGCATCCCTCGGAAAAATTTATGGCCGAACTCCCACATCGAGTTTGTTGTTTAATTAGTGAATACACAGCGTGGACTAGATGCTGCGCGTTTTTGTACCTTATATTTAATTATATCGCCGGCACCAGCGGGCGATGAATAATTAACCAGAGATTGTTATCGAGCTTTATTTTCACCTCGGCAGTTTTATTCAAGGACCAAACGGACGGCTCCTGCAGGTTTTTAGGCAGTTAAGACAGTTCGGTGGAACTCGGTTAGTCGCCGGGAGATAAGGGGCTCGATGGTCTTGCCATAGTTGAAAGTTCAGGGTCTTGCAAGAAGACGTCGGCTGGGAATGGGAATTAAGCCTAGCTCAACCCCTTCGCGGCGATCTCGAACCTCGGGATTCACACGAACCCCTTTCTAAATCACAGTGAAAATAAAGTCCCTGCAGGTTTTATTTGGAAAATCCTTTTTTGTTCAGTCAGCGACGGGGATGGGGGAATGTTTTCGATCTATGGCGATAATACGACTATTTCGTGGAATAGATAGACTGAATAAAATAACACGAAGCACTACGTAGATATATGGGTACGCGATCCTGGAGGATTATTTCTGCGAATCGTAACTGCAGAGCAGAACTTGCAGTACAGTTTTCCAATACTAGAGCGAGTTACTGCCGGACTCAAGTTTGACGTTCACGTCTGGATATTTTGCTTCGAATACTTTCCTTTACACGATGGGATGTATGTACATACATACATACATATGTTTTCAGTTCACAGATACAGTTGAGGGGCGGAAAGTTTACTAGAAATCTCAATTTATGTGTGTATACGTATTAAATGTATGCGAATCGCAGGTATGTGTATAGTAAACGTACATTCGCTCTGTTGATGTCGTTTCATGGAAACGCGCAATGATGACAAAATAAGTGCGATGCAGGGGATCAAAAGTTGGTCGTGATTAGTGAGGTTAGAAAAAGTGTCGGAGTGATTGATTACGCAGTTTGGTCTGCAACCGATTACGCGGCAATCAGAGGATCTCAGCTATCCTATATCAGCTCTGCGCAGAATCCCATTCTGAAGAAACTTTCTCGCAGCATTTCCCCCAGCGAGTTTGTCACCTAATCAGTGATCAAGTTCAGATGTCTTATTGCAGTAATAGAGAAGAAGTATAATAATGGAAATAATTGACTCTGCAATAATTTCACAATCCGACCTTGAAGGTTGAAAATGTGGCCGTTGTCAGAAACCGCGTTGAGTCGCATCACCAATAAGCTCAATTTGATATGCAATACCGAACACAAAGGTCCAGAATTCAATTATTGTGAGGTTATGTTTTTTGCCAGGTACAAGACAACCAGTTTATCGAAAATATTTTGTGATAAATACAGTTCAAGACTTCAAACTAGATATTCTTGATCATGAAGTAGTACATTGCATCTGATCGTTGATCGGGTAAAATTCATAAATACAAATTCACTAAAATATCTGTAAATGTACTAAAAAATCGTAAAGTGTACTGGCGTACTAAAAACGGTTGAAATTTATCAAAAAAGTACAATTGTACTAGAAATGGTAGCAGTGATCTGTGGCAAAACAAGTGACGTTGTACTCGGTCGGTAAAGACTGGCTAAAGCATCCTTGGTAACGCGAAGCGTTTGGAAGGGTAAAAATGGGTAAAAGACAATCGCAGATCAGGACCGTCAGTACAGATTATTGCCGATCTTTGTGGGGAATTATGGGCCTCTGAAGATCCGTTCGCACCGCGCATTTCCGAAGTGAGACGTGGCGGCGGGGTGGCGAATGAGGTTATACGTTGCGTCGTAACCGGCAAAGAAACTGGTCAGGGTAAGCGAGAGATAGCGCTCGTTAAAAGCAGAGTCAACGTCGTGGTAAAAGTCTGTCTCTGGATAGTAAATCTCACAAATGTCGTTGGCGTCCGACCTTTGGGCGCAAAGAGGGCATCGGGGATCCTGAGTGTTCTACATTCTGCACTTTACCTCCACGATGCACATCAAAGAGCGTGTCCTTTTCATCAGCACAAGACTTACGGTAGCGAGTATTAAAAATTCTACTCCTCGAACTGATGGGGATGCTGCGTAATGGCTCTCCTTCATCGAGACGCCACAGAGACAAAAGAGTATACTTCGCAGGTTTGTTCGCGGCGAAACCCGCGGAGTATAACAATTTGTCGCCAAAGAGACCAGCGAATATGAATGATCATGGTTGAAGTTTAATTATATAACATACCATTCGTGTGTAGGTAACAAAGTTACAGTTAAATTGGCGCGTGAAAAATCTTCCTTGAAGACAAGATATACGAGTGAAGAAACTTCTAGAATAGATTCGCCTACGAGATAAGAATTTCAATTAGCTAATAAAATTCAAAAAAAAAAAAAAAGCAAACCAGATGAAGAGCTGTATAATAAAAAAAAAAAAAAAATGGTTGGAGTAATATTCATCATTAAAAGTTTTAACGAAGGTGATCAACGCGACGTCCTGCAGGAATTAGAGAGAAAGACAATCTTGAAATACATATTTCATAAATTTTCTTTTGGTATTTACTCCGTTCAGTTCTCGGTAATCAACGGTGACTGCACGGGAAGGAGCGAAATTGAATCCTAGTCTCGGTAAGGCAGTAATTTATACGCGTAAATTATATCTCGGTAGTTATCGTACTATCGATTTTAAACGACAATCGACGAGCTGATGGGGTATAAAAAGAGGCGAGAGGGAGAGTCGCGCGACAGGACACACCGTGAATGTACGACGTTTAAAATAAAATCAAAAGTTAAAATTGCCCGAGAGAGGAGTAGCGCAACCCTCGCGTCTATCTCGGAAATTGTCCCTGGGGAACCGGAACCAAAATGAGTACGGAGAAAGCCTGACGTCCCAGACCTTTGGCGGTTGCCGTTCTTGGTCTTTGCCCCAGAAACAGGGGAACGATAAAAGAAACTGAAGAGCGCGAGAAAAAAAAATGACTAAAAGAAAATTTCTCGCACGCCGTTTCCCATTTATCGCGACAAGTGCAGATGTAAATAACGCGTAATTTAAGATGAAGTCTGTGGAACGAAACGTGAACGCTGCTGCAAGGCTCTATTATGTCGATCTTCAATGAGTTTCATCCAATAAGCAATTAGTGTTTCTTCGGCCGTGAAAGCTCTCTTCAATATCCTTCCTATCTAACGTACATATACCTAACCGTTTCGACAATCATAGTGTACCATTGATTGTACGAGAGCGCTAAGACTCGACGAATAGAAGGATTACTATCGGAGAAAATTGTGGGATCAACTTCGAAGCGAGCTTGAATTTGCTTTTCAAATCCCACCGGGGAAATAAGTTTAGCAAAATTCTAGCTGATCTGACTTTAAGGCGTGATCAGCGTTTAGTTTTTTCTCCAAGACTTCGCAGCTTCCCGATGAAAAACACTGGAAATCACGGTGACGTTCTTCTTTTTCCGTGAGCTTCTGAGAGACCGGAAAAACAGTCGTTAAGGGTGCAGTTAACGCGCCAGTGACGCCACACACCGTCAGAAATAAACATCACTCTTACTAATTCCGATCGATATCTTGAGCGATGAGAGAATTTCACTGTTGCAAAATGTTCCTGTAATTTAATTTAATCTAAAGTTTCAGAGTTCTGGGCTCTGGGACTCATCACTCTGCATCGAATCGATAAACCTTGCCTCCTTTATACTTGGGCAAGTAAATAGAAGGCAGCTCTCAACCCTACGTTGCAGGTTTTGGCGGTGTTCGAGAGCAGAGACTATCGGGCGTTTCGTGTTTTGAGTCTTCGGGCGGTGCCGAAAACTGTTTGGAAATTAATATTTTTTCGCACCATGAAACTCGTCGCTCAAGCCACTTAGAGGAGATTGAAAAACCAAGAGCTGATCGAATTACAATCTTTGATTATGAGAAGCCGCACAATAATCGAGGTGAGTCGAAAGTTCGAACTTTGGTAACTTCTGACGGTGTTTGTTGTTAGCTCAAGTTAAGTGCGTTACCGGAAGAGGAGAATGGATGGTGTTTCTTAACGTATCCTACCCACGTCTTGTCAATCGAGATGTGAAAGTGGCTAGAATCGAGGATGCATCAGGTGTTAAGTCCAGCCAGAACAGCGTCAGAATGGAAAAATTAAAAAACAGAGCTGTCAAGTCAATGATTGATTGAATTGGGTTGACTGATGAATTTTATCGAAAAGCTTTCGCCGAGGTATAGAGAAGAAATTGACAACGTTCAGTCATTAATAACAATCTGAGATGGTCAATGTCAAAGTCAGATTGTTGGACCAATTTTAGTGAATAAGTGAAAGGTTTTCAACGAAGAGTGAGATGTTTCATGGGAAAAAAATTCAGAATCGTACAATATAGAAAAAATTGTTGATAACCGAGTCCTGATCTCCGTGCAATCCTGTTGGCTTTTGATTTCTCCGAGGAGACATCGCTTTGACCCAATCTAACTTGACCAACCACAGCTGCGCTTGTCGAGTATTTATTTTGCAATTTTTTCGTTCAGACGTTATTTTGACTGTATACTGGATACATCCTCAAGTAACTAATCGCAACAGCGAGGGATGTAAAAGGTGTAATAGCGCCGGGTTGCCCGAGCACTTGAAGAGGAAGATGACGTCGGCTGTAAATTAGTGATGGGAAGTGTGCGCGCCAGGTCTTGGTAGACGCAAGACGCTGTTAATTGAGTTAGCAACTAATTAACATAAAATCAGTTGAGCAAGCAATTTAAGAGGGTCTTCGCCTCGTCAATCATGGGTCAATTCGATCCGAAAAGGGCGACCTGTTCGGCCAGAGCAACTCACGGTAGCCGGTGTTCTGTGTACAGGGGATGTTTGCCGTCGAGTGTTACTAAGAACGACCCCTAACCACCTTCCGCAACTACATGTACGCTATACACATAGCTATAACTGTGTACAGTATACAGGGCGCATGGTGAAGGAACGAGGCGACCCTGCAAGCAAAGATTAAGGTTTGCTCAACTTTATTCAGAATCAATATTAGCTTTAGCTTTCAATTTGAATTTACAATTTATGTCCACATTAGAGTGCTGGAACCTTGAATTATAACCACCCTGCAAGCATTAAACTAATTCTTTCGGACATGAACGATGCTAAACGGTTGATGGTCCTCTCAAGACCGTAGAGATCAGTATTTGTGCGTAAGAAGTCATGGAGGATAGGCATCGAATCGAATGAAATCAAGGGGGTTATAGGAGGGTGTCTTTTCATCACCGTCGATAATTCCCTTCTCTTCTTCCGACCGTTCCTCACATCGTTGAAAGGAAGCACATTTCATAAATCGACAGCTTTGATCTGTTTACAGATTGGAATTAGGAAGAGGTTGCGGAATTCGATTGGGATTTTGGTGGAATAATTTGTCCAGGATATTGATCCTAAATAGATGTATCAGGGGGGGGGGGGGGTTCAGAGTCAATCTGTTTTACGGACCGAGTACGGCCTGGATGATTGTTACTCCATTAGGCCGTACTCGGTCGATAAGGCAGATTGATTCAGAACCCCCTCTGGATATATTTACTATCGTAAACAATTTTGTTGATAAGGTGAAATCTGACGGTCAGATAATCCTCAGAAGCTAGTAGAGTCCGTTTTCGGCTGTATCTCGCAGGTGCAGGGAGTGATAAATCGCGGTAACACGAAACGATCTCTCAGGATAAGCAGGCGAGCCGTTGTTTTTGGAAATCGTGGAAGACAATCACCGAGACAATTGCTAGTCCAGTTCTCTCTCCGCTGTCCCTGAGCGCCGATTAAGATAAGCAATGAGAGTGCCGGACGGCAGGTTTACCCAGAAGATTGTCGAGTCTCACGCAACTGTATAGGAATGGCGTAAGGTAAAACGACGCTGCGCTACTGCTGTTTGACGTAAGCAAATTGTGTTCCCCGGTTAAACTCGATTATTAGAAACTAGTTCAAGGAGTTCACTAATCAAAGTCCGTCCTGTTTGATCAGGGACAATAATCAGTAAACTTTTGCGCTCGAACTGCTTCGCTCGGACGATCGAAGATGCCCGATAATCGATACCTTGGAAATACAAAGTCTGCTTGTGATATCGCCATTAAAGATGCTGCGGTAGGTGTATTTTGTCCGTACAGTATATGAACCGCTTACCCCTTTGTTCGTCACGTTCAATGGACGTTCGTTTACAATGGAGGAAACTGGGTGAGTTATTTCGGTGCGGCGAAGATAATTCGATATCATTCCATGGGTTTGACAGGTTCATTTGAATTGCTAGCGGTAGCTGCAGACACGTGGTAAACCATACAGCAGATCAAAACTAGTGATTGATAAGTTATCCTGGTTATATATTTGCACGATCGACTCGTATTTCAGGCGTGCATTTACTGGAGTGGAAGCTGACAATTCTTGAATGAATTTAGCAAACCTGTTACAAGACATCGCAGATTTCCGGTAATCATATTGCAATGAGTGCTCAGCGAATGCGGTTCGGATTGTTTGGTTACTAGTTGAAACCAGTCTTCATGAGCAGCTCGCGTAGCTCGAAAATACGAGTACTTACGCGGCTTGTTCAAACTCTTCAAAGGGAAAGGCGGTGGCTCTGTTTCGCTTTGGTTTCTTATCGGTGAAACTTTGCAGAAAGCTGTAACGGAGTTGAGGGGTTATTCCCGATGCTTTGGGTCAGTGCTGGGGCTCGTTCTCCACCGCGAAGCAAAAGATCGCCGAAAGAATTTTCCAGCTTCCTGTCTTTGATCCATGCAGCAGTGAAATCGTGGTCCATGATATCAGAAGCAGAGACGATACGAGCCCCCGGAGGCCTGGATATTTAAATTTTATCGCTGTCTGCTGCAGGGAGGTGTGCCGATATAAATATGAAAATGTTTGCATCACGCGAAGCCATTGGCAGGTCCGATTCAAATTCTTAGCTGTTCCAGAGGGTATTTTTGTATTGGATTAAAATACATCACAATACCTCAAGCTTCGACAGAGCGGTTTCTTCTGGCCAGCGGAACTTTCAAAATACGTACATTAAATTTTACATATACATGTATATAAACAGAATAAACACGCGCGCATATATTAGCGGAAGTTCGACCCGAATCACAGATCCGGTATTTCTTCCCGTAACAAGTTTCAATCAATTTCCGCTACACCGATCGGCAGGCTTAGGCAGATGTATACATGTCGCAGTGTTGCGGAGCTCTCGGCCTGTCGCGATATCATGCGAATCAAATTTATGCGAACATCCTGTTCTGCCTCCGCAGGGTTCGATAAATCAATTCTCAATCGTGGAAGCTTTGTCGAACGGCGAAGATCCTCCATTTTTATTATACTGATCGTATATTTTACTGCCTCTTCGATACTCTGCCAACCGATTGGCCAACCATAGTAACAGACAAGATCCTGCCCGAAAATCCTTCGATATCTCTCGAAATCAGAGCCCCACTTTCCTCGTTCGGCAGGTGAAAATATATACTTTCATCGGCTGCACGTGCCGATCTATGGTCGTATCGAACCAAGATTACAACGGGAATGACCTTCCCTCCAATTCGCCTCTCGAACAATTTTGCACAGTTTTCCCGTATATCGTCCCGTGCAGGATATCGACGTATGCATGAGACGACGACGATTTATCGCCGGTAGAAACTGATGCGACAGATCTGACAGACATACATATGGGACCCCGGAGTACCATGTCCTTGCCGCGGGGTTTCTCTTCTCGACGGCTTTCCACGGATTAATTTATCGTATTTTCGGCAAAGTAGTTCATAAATTTTTCATTAATTTTCCATTTCCTTTACATTACTGCGAGAACAGTTCTATTCGCTGCAGGATTGGCCAAACGAGCTAGAGAGAGAAGTCCTTTCTCTCGTTGCTGGACGTAGGTTCGATACAATGGAGGTGCGCGCATGTGCAACCTGATGATACCTAAAGTGCAACAGGATATTTAAGAGGTAAAAGGTAGCGATGCGGTGGCAAGGAATCGCCATTAACGGAGGGGAGAGCAGGGTCATCCCGTCGTCTGTACCTGGCAAAAGCCGCGTATAGCGAGTGGAATCCTAGCGCGAATTCTATGGTTGCGGGATCCATTATCTACAGAAGGATCTCTCTCCGGGGCGCGGAGAGCTCACCTAAAACTTTTATTGTTATTTGGCAACGTCTTGTTACTTTCCGCGGCGTGGAATGAACCTCTCTGAGGACGAGGCGTCTGCCCCCGGGGGCTGCAGTCGCACTCCGAGACTCACTAAATTGCTTTTAGATCTCGGCTTCCCCATGCTAGTTACACTGACCCGTATAACAGTATTTCGCACGTTGGCAAAATAGAAGGCAGGAAGGAAAGAAATTAAGAGACACGAAGTGTTCTTGTAGAGTTGAAAAGTAGTTCATCATCACGGATTAAGTGAGCACATCAACCTGGCGTTATCGTATTTTCTTTTTTTTCTATCAATCGCTACCACTTCTCTTCAATATCTAACAGCTATCATAACGAAAAATTAAAACATATTCCTTAGACTCCGTGGGGCTGAATTCATCCTTCATTGCAACTTTGAGAAACCAATATGGCCGCCGTTGACGCCTTCGCAATGTAGTTTCAACTAATGTAGGTTAAGTTTCAGAAGTCGTAAAAAAAGCTCTTAAATACCGACAATTTAGCCTACATGCATTAATCGTCTGTTGTGCAGGTTAGCTTTTAGACAGTTGCTTGCGTGAACGACGTAAATATTATCTGTGGCTGATTCTGCGCGCGTTAGTCAGCTTGATAAAGATAGAGAGACGACGTCGCGAGGCAATTTTTCATCATTGGCGGGAGATTGAGAGCAGCGAGGTATGTCGGAGCGATAGAAAATTTATAAAGTGTTTGGTTGTCGGGTTGGATGCAAAATGAATACGTGATGATCCATGGAAGTTGTCACCTCGTACCCGTTTAAACCCTTAAACCTATATACGTTGAATTTTCACGAGCTTAGCAGAAGCTCCTGCGTATTGTGCTTCGAGTCTGATTGTTCGTTATTGATTGTTCTTAGGTTAGAGATATTACGTATAATCTGAGAAGGAGGATGAGGATAGAGGATGAACTTGCTGGGTAAGCGAGATGAAAAATTCTGAATATCGCTTCCTTGTCGGTCGAAAGATAATTCCCCGAAGCGCAGGTTATTCAGAACGGATCTCAGTTTGCCTCAAGTTGTGTAATCGGCGTCGGGGGTTCTTGAATATGGCGGACGACGATCATCTTCAAGAATTCGCACCCGTCATATTGTACCGATAACACTGGAACTAGTTTAATTAAGTACGGTTTAGCGGCTGACAATCAGCAACCCGGAACCCATGTAAATACCGAGACACGCTCTCCAAGGCGCCTGGAATAACATTAGCCGCTTCGTGACGCGTCTCAGAGTTTACCTTGGATTTCTCTAGACCAAGTTGGATTTGGAACGTCATTCTTAGGTATGCGAGAAAAAACAAAAAATCTGAACGAAAATAATTACGTCGGAATGAGCTGTCGCATTATCCGAGAATATGAATGAAACTGCAATTTTGGATGTACTGGGCTTCATATAATTTTTTCCAATTCCAATGCACAATAATTAATACGTCTTAAGAACCATATCAGTTTTATGAAAACAATCATTTTTTTAAACTCTGTTTCATTTCAGTCACATTTTAGGAAAAACAAATGATACGTTACAAATTTTGATGATGTCTCCTGAAACGACTGACTTATATTTTATTCTCTCATTTGTTGAAATAAAAGAAGACATTTCGATCCGTGAACAGAAGGGATTCAATTTTTTCACCAAAAGTCGTATCACTTGGTAGCAACGTAGCTAAAATTGTCCAGAAATCGATTCTTACGATAAAATAATTCTCGTTTTGTTATTATTATCAATATTTGTACACGTGAATTATCATAATAACTGCAATATACTGCTTTTGCATTACTTCTAAAAAATAAAATATCACGATTTTTATACAGTATTTCATCAATTGTTACGCATATTTTAAAATTGTGTAGCTTCTGCTGGCCAGTCGGTCAAGAAACATGCAGGCACTTCCAGTAGCTTCGGTAGTTCGGTCCGGTTCGTGGCATTCGAACTTGTCCGACGCTGTTGGCGACAGCAATCGGTAAATATCGGTGAGTGTTGTGTTTATCCGCCACACGGATCACATTCCGACCGGTCGGGACATGCGCGTAGTTCGCTTTCGACTAGCGGAAGAGCGCGACGTATTTTGACGCTTCGGAACTCGATCGCGTCGTTTGCGTTGTATCGCGTAATTCGATCGATGCATGTGCCTATTCCTACCTACTTCGTTTATTTAGAGTTTGGTTAATATTTGAATGATGGAATTGTCGATGGTTCTAGATTATAAATGACGACACAGTTTAACTCCGAAGATATTTTTATTGTACTACCTTTCAACCAACGACTTGCGGGACAGTGTGAACTACCAACCTAGTAACTAGATGTTACTAACATCACACACTACTAAATTGACATTCACTGTTTAGCACTAGAATACCACACCAGTCGAAATGACAGTTCTTTAAAAATATAAACATAATCTGTTATTGAAGACCAGTATTTTCACTGGATTTGGTAGAAATGGTTTTGTCTTTATTGTTGTTAATACACGAGCCGCGGACGTGTGTACGGTTCAATGAGAAAACTAGTTGAACCTCGAGTCATGGATATTGGAACAGTCTGGAAATATTGGAGGTTAGTTTTGTGTTTTGTTTTCGTTGTTATGCGTGACTTCGGTTGTTTGATAAAGTCGCGTGAGGTACCGCTTCTGCTGTTTAGCCTATTCATTTTCGGTGAATCCTTTTCGACTGTTTTTGCGAGTTAGGACTGCAAGCTTGTCTGGTCGGATTAGCAGTCTGTAAATACATAGGCAGGAGGTAAGACTACATATTTTGCTCTGGGCAAGTTGATAATACTTCAGGGTAAACTTTCGACTCATGGTAAGCATTTTATGACGAGAAAAAGCTTTAAGAATCATTTGCCAGTTCAGATTAGGTTGTTAAAAAAGTTGTTATAGAAAATCGAGAATTTGAAGAAATCTTTGATTTTATGCTAATTTTAACTATTACTACAGATATGTGTGGCAAAACTTCTATGGTCATTTTTTGACCATACGTATAATACAAAAATTTAGTTTATTCAAATTGATGAATACAAAGGGTTGACGTAACCTAATATACTATAATACACTTAATATATTAACACAGTGTTCTTGTCTTTCATTTCATTACAGGGATGAATTGAGATGCAGGATTATCAGCAGTGGCTACCGCTAGCAGTGATCTGAATTCCGAAGTAACTCGATCAATGAATTTTTTAAAACAAAGTGAAAAGTGAACCACTTATTTCACTAAACTGAAGTGAAAGGTACGTAATCGATATGATTTTTAATAATCATGAAGCTTTTAATCTTGAATTATTTCATCATTCAATTTCAACCGATGTTGAATTTTGCTCGCCATTGCAGTTTGATGTACTTATTCAATAGTTGTGCTTATTATTATAAAAATGTCAAGTATATTATCTGACTAAATAGTCTGTAACATTCTTCTTACAGTGCGACGAGTAAGTTTGACTTCAACGTTGGATTTGGACCGACAGTACGAGATTATCTGCTTCTAAAGTAGATCCTAAAAGAGGTGAGAATATCTTTTAAATAGTTTTTTGAGAATTTGATGCGGTTGATTTGAATCCAAGTTTTTTTCCCCTAGACAAAGGTAATTGATTAACGAACTGCAAGTCTCTATTCTAAAAGTTGCCGTCGCTTGCTGAATTAATTCCAATTTCATCGTCAATTTTTTTTTCCAGAGTTGAGCAGAGACATCAGAATAACTCATCCATTACTGGCTGGTGAGTTGCATGTTTTAAGTTATTGGTGTTTTCCCTGGAAATCGTCTCTCACGTAGTGTGATGGTAACAACTGTTACACAGATCTTCGACCTGTTAGCTGCATGAATAGGCTCATTTGCGATCGCAACGGAGCTAGATTTTAATTCGAATTATTTATTTGCAATTGATCTTACTGTAACTTACGTGAAGTTAGAAGATTTGTACGTTGCTGAAAGTGGAACGAGCATCGCGACAGGTAACCACCGCTTACTCAGCATTCGCGAGAAAGAATTGTGTTACAGTTACTGATAGAATCTACGTTCGAATTTGCTGTCGACGCTGTCATTTAAGCGGTGGATTCTCCTGGAGCTTACTTACGTCCACAAAATTGTTCAATAGATGAAATTTCGAAGTCTGGCAAAACATTGAGCGATAAAATTATATGCTATGTCTTGAATCGTTTTCTATTTTTTATCAGTCAATAGGTACCGATAAACAGCAGACTCAGCTCGTTTTGAAAAATGGTGATAAAGATACAGGATGTTTCTAATCTATTTTACCAACTGTTAATAATCGTTAGTAGTCCTTTAGCAATCGTTGAAATAATATATTGAGAGTTCGAAAAAGGAGACTAAGCTATATCCCATCTGCTGTCCAGTCAAATAACTTTGTAAATGTATATTTCGTGAATTTTTATGGGTAAAAAGTCGATCAAGCATCTGCTTTGTGAGACGCCTTGACGAGACTCTATACCGGCTTTGCGGAATGGTACACTTTGTGTATATTTCATCAGAGTTTCCTTTTCGCGGAGCGTTTCGCCGATGGGGATACCACGATACTGTATCGTCTCCTCGGTTACGGATGGTCTCGGAGCTTTGCCCATTTACCCAAATTGCCGCACTGGACCGAACTGATTCACGCGCTTAAGACATGTCTTTCCAACCTCCTCCACGCCTAGAGAGGGCTGGGTTGGCAGAGATCGTATGGCGCGGGCGGTTGGATTAAGAGCGTCTCGGGGGGTAAATTTTGAAATGTTGAGCTTTACTAGCCGGTGTAGTCAAACAGACAGTTTACATATTAACAGGAATGGCGTGTACTGTTCTGTGTATATACAGATCGATCAAAGCCTTCAAAATCTACACCTGACAATCAAATTGTCATCTTTTTATTATCATATTTCGAGGTTCACATTTGTCGATATCATCTGGTATTGCAGCTGGCTTGTCACCAACTTTTGTAATTCGCAGCGTCAACCGATCACAGACATTTTTCTCCTCAAACATATAAAAAACTCGCTATAATTAGAGTCTCCAGACAGTTTGCAAACTTGTAAATTTCAACGATGTTCAATGTCTCATTTTTTTTTTTGTCATTCCGCGACGATATTTCAGTCCTTATTCAATCCAATTATTTAATCGTTATCGATCATTATTTCATTCAGTTGATCTCTGTGATCGTCTGAATGGGCAAAATGCATCTCTGGACCCTATATCGCGTTCTATGATACGCTAGATGGGTAGAGATGCTGAGCTCGAAGACTTTGCGTCGAAGAAGACCGCCGACCGTCATGCCACACAATAACGCTTACCTTCGAACCTTCCTCCCGGACTTGATTTGCATCTGAGAACGACAATCCGTATCGCTGTGTATAGGATTTAAAGAGACGTAGATACGGATAGTGTTTTTAAAGAATTTTGTGAATAGTCTCAACAGATTAGTCGGTCGTGTCTGTTTACGTGGAGATTAATCGTGCAAATCGAACGCGCCGTGTGCGCGACAGTTTCGAAAACGATATAATACGAAACATTAAAGCACATCTGCTGAGCTTTCAGTTGCTCATTGAATTCTGTGACGACTAATGAAGTTATTCAAGTTTTGCCGCGCCTTTCGCGCGTTGACTTAATACTTTTTAATTCTAAGGAAAAGCGAATCGATCATAAAGTGCGCCCAATGCGCGAGGACAGAACTGATTTTTCCAGTTCTTGATCACCTGACTTTTTGTTAGAATTTTCGCCTTCTAGTTTTGTGTTGCAGGTTCTGAAAATTAATTATATGTCTATCTGTGTAGGTATGCAGCAATAGTCAAAATATAATTTGTAACGTGAAAATTCAGTGCTTATACCATAAACCAATAGCCATTGTATTTTTTTTTGTCATCGTTTATTTCCATTCTAATTGAAGATTTTTCTTGATCTTCGTATTTGCTTGGTCTTATCGCGTACCGGAGGAAAAAATATTGTTAATTTATTGTAGCCATTGGTCAATTGAGTTAAATTTTTCTTTTTCACGGTAAGAAATTTCTCAAATATGGAATATCATTCTGTCCGCCAATTCTGTGCTTGAATTCACAATTATCGTGACTACAAAGTACTGAGACATTTATTCAGATTTCTTTTTCATGTCCACGGTTGCCTTTCTCTCTTTGTCAGAAGACGCAGTTTTATACGGAGATCCGGATGATCCGTTACCTATGTCGATACCCTTTCATCGGTTGGTCCCTCTGATCATTTCACTGTAGAATTCTGCTGATCCTTCGTTTTATAGTGATTATGTTTCGACTCCTTTTTGACCTTCTTCTCGACGACTGTTGTATCATCTTTCAAAAAGATAGACGCCAATGTTTTGTAGTAACTGTTGTTTCTGTCCTGAGTTTACAACTTTCGAGTGTATTTCGGGAGGTTCTACACTCATTGTGTTTCTCCGGCTGGAAAATAACGAAGAAACAAAACTTGCTGATAAATTTCTTTAAAAAATGTGTATAAAAATCCTGTCAATCTCTTTTTACAAACATATAATAAATAGGTGAAAATAAACCCGTATCAAAAATTAACGATTTTCATATTATTGTATACTTGACCTGCCGTATGAAGTAAATTCCATGAATGTTTATTTGAAATGTTCAGGAAACGGAGGCAGAGGTAAAAATCAACATAACTTGGGGGCACGCAGAGACTGGTTGAAAAATTATTTCATACGATGAATAATTAGTTGGCCAGTAAAGAATACAAAAGCTGTAATGCGCCGTGGGCGAAGAGACAGGAGGGGTTATTTTTTTTCTCTCCCGTCTCTGTACCTACGTACAGATGTATGGGTGTGGTAGGTCTGTAGATAACGATGATCATCAACGTTCCATTTCACGCCTGACCACCTTTGCAGCCCGCGTAAAAGTTTCTGCATTCGCGTTTTCCCCAAGATCTTTATTGCATCAAGCTCCAGTTAGCTTTGTTCTACCCAAGTTATCTTTGGCTAATGCGTGTGAGTGTGTATATATATATGGGGAATCCTATGCGAAGCTGACAAACGTATGACCCTCACGATTTTTGATTTTGTTGAGAAATTTTTATTCAATCGTCCTAACTTTGAAAGAATACCCGGAATTTTTTTTTTTAATTTTTTACCCAACCGATTATTTAATAATAAATATTTAAAGTAATTTTGAAAAGGTACCGTTTTTCAAATTCTTACTAACTGTATGTTCTATTCCGAACATTTCAAGATCGGGCCCACGATGAATCGATTTTTTTCTATTTTTCTTAGCCTTTTCAAATTTTTTGTTCGACTAAAACGTTACTTGAACCTACGGTCTGAAAATCCTAGAGAAACCTGAAAACTTTTGCTTTTCACTTCGAACATTTCTGGACCGGTTTCATCGCGGAGTGATTTGAAAAATTCGGCTTTTGAGAAATTTTGGAGAATTTTCAAAGCTATTAAACAGTTTTTTAATTTGAATAGAAAACTCAAAAATGTAGAAAAAAAAAGAAATGGAAAAAAATTCGGTCCATCGTAGGCTCGGTTTTGAATTGTTAGAAATAGAAAATAGAGAGCTTGAATACCTATACACTTTAAATACCTATAAATAATTAACCAGTTGAATAAGAAATATTAAAGTACTCGCAGTTGGAACAAATGCACCAAAAATTGTGAACAAAATCAAAAATGGTGAGAGCCAGACGTTGATTAGGTTCTCATGGAATTCCCCATTTATATATATACACATCGTGGTATCCTTTTTGTCTTTATATTTTTTTCCAATTTCTTTTTTACTTCAGTTCTTTTCTCTACGCTTTTCTCCATTTTCTCTTCACTCAACGTGAATTAAAAGGCTCGGTCTGGGAAATACTGGCTGGCTTTCGGCGAGTCGAATATGAACTCGCTAACGAGGTCCTAGCTAGACAGTAAAAAACGTAAATTGAAATATGGAGAACGAGAGGAATTAGGCGGTGCCTAATATCTAGAAAAATGTGCATAATTAAATAATTACCTTTACGTTCGGGTTAAGTGTTTTATTAAGGTAATTTGTCAAAAAAAAAAAAAAAAAAAAAAAAAAAATGGTAAGAAAAACAATTATCCTGAAATTATTAAATGAAATTTACACTTATTTGAATTAAGAAAATACTTCTTTCTCCATACTTCGTCGCTCTATTCTGTGTAATATTCGAGGCAATTTTTTTTTAAACCTTATTTCTCCCTTTTGGTTTCCGAAAGAAGTAAAGGACAAAAGTAAGAGAGAGGAAGAGTCAAGAGTGTCGGTGGTATGAAAATTGACTTTGTTGTTTTTAGTTTGATCTGTTCACTTTCACCATTTCATTCGTGATCGACGTGTTTCGTTGACAAATGCCTTAGGGATCGCTTATTCGGGGCTTGAAGCCGCTCGCGTGACTCTCGCACCTAATATATTACATATTATATACAATACATATATGTACGTATACATATATGGGGCATTCCACGCCAACTCGGAGAGTGTTAAACCTCGATCATCTCAAAATCATTTCATGTTTTTTTCTAACATTCTACTCGGTAAAAAACGTGATCTGAATTTTTTTCAAATTTTTTTATTGAATTGTTTATTTTTTATAAATATTTGAAGTCGATTGCGAATGCTCATTTTTTTAAATCTGAAAAAATTCTCAAAAATCTAGTGAATGATACAAACCACTTCCTGTCAAGGAAAACGTGGGCCGAATTTTTTACTATTTTTTTATCATCTAATTCGCAATTTTGATATTCTTAAACCCAAAATTATCTTTACTCACTACAGTGTCAAAATTTCAAAATTCCGAATTAGATGATAAAAAATAAGAGAAAAAAAATTCGGCCCACGTTTTCCTTAACGAAGGGTGTTTTGTGTCATTCACTGAATTTTTTCAAATATTTATAAAAAATAAACGGTTCATTAAAAGAACTAGAAAAAAGTTTAGGTCGTGTTTTTTACCGAATAGAATGTTAGAAAAAAACATGAAATGATTTTGAGATGGCCGGGGTTTAACACTGGTCGACTTGGCATGGAATACCCCATACATATATATATATTTTCCAATTTCTGCAAGTTAGGCCGTAGGAGTTATTTGGGAATAAATAAACTTGACGGTTTGCAAGACTGGGGTTGTTGGTATGTGTCCTTGAAACGCGTTCGGTACAGCAGACGAGAGATTCCTTCGGGGTAAACCGCACGTCGTCGGGGGTCGATTTCCGCAAAATTAAACGCAAAAATGAGTTTCGATACCGGAATTATACACTTGAAGGGTTTCAAAAGCTCTCGCGCAGCCGCTGCGAAGACGAGCGAAAGATTTTCTTCACTCCTGAAATGCCGAGCGGCGGTTATCTATACGTATACACATACGTACATACACTACCTTCACATACCTCACCTGTTCACTTCTTTCAATTTCGTATCGAATTTATCACGGTAACGTACAAACTTTCCTCCTACGAAAAAATTCCCCTCCCCTACATCCGCGTTTTTCTATTCTTTTTTCCTCTCATGCTTTTTCAGCCTCTTCTTCTCTTTCTCGACTATAGATATATTATGCCTTATCCCATTTTTCATCAACAGGCTCTTCTCTGTGTGTATATATATATATATATGTGTGTATCTATAGTGTATATACTGACTTTGAGCGAATTATTTCTTACCTCGGCAGAAATGCACCCCTTATAGCCCTCTGCACTCAAGGGAATTAGCGTTCACACTCGGCCATCTTGCAATTTTTCTGTCTCTAATTTCTTCCCATATCTATCGATACTGTTTGACCACCTTGACTTGAGATCTAACGGATTAAGCCGTATTCTTAATTTATCGCGCTCACTTTAAGTGCTTGTATCGGTATAAATATTCACTCATTTTCAGCCACTCGAATCGCATGATTTCCACACGGATGGTAAATATTCGGATTTTTTTTTTCTTCAAACAATGCAATGCAATTTTCCAAAGATGTTTAACTTTGGTTACGCTAAAAAACTATTACCGAATTGGCGTAAAAATGATCGGATGGTAATTTGGAAATTCCTAATTTATCATATTCAGTATCGCTTGATCAGTTTTTTGAACCGATAAAAAGAAGCGTAAAAGGTATATTGCTTTTCTGCTCGCGAGTACGAAACCAATTAAGTCTCATTCAACTTGCTTTCATCTGGAATTATATTGTCCCGAGTCGTGCCAACGATCAGTGATTGAAATAAGTCTATTTACACAAAACTTTCATTCAAATACACATTCATCAACAATAAGAGGTTATTCCAATCGATTTCGAAAGTTCGGTTTTACAACATTTTTATACACTTATGTGATTTACTAATGAAGTCGGATCGATCATACTAAAGTTCAAAGTTTCTGAGTATGAGTTTTCTATAATTTAAAATGATCTACACTGATCGTAATTTCGATGTATTATGAATCGTCTGAAGTCTTGACGTTCTCTTGAAGTTCTCTTATGGTAACTGTACGTCGGTAAGTTTATCGGCTATAACGTAAGATTATATCGATCGTTATTGAAAATCAGAGAAAACCCTGAGAAAACAAACTTCCGGTTCTTCATTTATTACATAAACTCACTCGCATTTATCTTATGGCTGCTAATTTGGACTAACCAATAGCAATTTCGCTCAC
Source organism: Diprion similis (assembly GCF_021155765.1). NCBI lineage: Eukaryota > Metazoa > Arthropoda > Insecta > Hymenoptera > Diprionidae > Diprion > Diprion similis. The sequence continues at coordinate 20,585,472 of NC_060114.1, forward strand.
TCGACTTCTGCATCGGTCGACGAATAGGGGTGCGGAAAAGAGGGAGAGGGAGCGAGTGAGAGGGGCGAAGGGGTGAGGAAGATAGCAAGCGTATGCAAATAAAGCGGCGGGCAATCGCGCACCCTTTCGTAATTGTCTTGTTTGAAACCTGTGGAACCGTTTTACGCGGAACGGGCGGCACCATGCGATCCAGGGACTTTAATCGTCGCGAAAGAAGTCAGGGAGAATCTGGTAAAAAAAGGAAATTACTGAAAGAACTAAGAGAATAGTTTTATATTGTATACGAAGATATGTTGTGCCTGCTCGCAGCGCGCGCGATTCAATTTGCTTAATTTCGATTGGCTGACATCCATGCTCGCAGCCTGAAGCAAACTTTCACTGGCAAGGAAAAAATCCCTAGAATCGAGCGGTTGACAAGTAATAGTCAACCGCGGTGTAAGTATACATGGTGTGTCTATGAATGCAACTTCTTTCTCGGAAGAAGTTTCTCACTCGCTTTGGTCTGAAGTTGAGTAAATTCGTTACCAACCGCGTCAAAATACCCTAGATCGCTGGTGATTAATTGTTGTGAAGTTTAACTCTGCATGGAGAAAAGATGAACGAGTCTTATGAGCGTCTAAAGCATCACGATGGCGTTACCGATCAGCGTAGCTTTCGCCAGAAAAATAATTCCCTAACAATATGGGGACTTCTTTTGACAGTTGGTACAAACTTACTCAAGGGCTTTGGTATCGAAGGCAGGGGGGTATCGTGGATTTCTAGGCATGTATCACACCACGCAGTCAACCATAACCTCTCGCTTCTCAGGGTTACGCTGCCTGCTATGCTAGTAACATTTTTACAAAGGTGGTGCGTGCGTATAAACTAGACGGCGAGTGGCTCCGTTCGAGACAACCTTTCGGTATACACAAGTAATATTTGTTATTACATTACTTTAGTGTACTTATGATGTGCTAGTTATTTTTTTTCCTTAATATTAATGCAAAAAATATCAATATGTTCTCTAATTGCACATTTTACGCACGTTACGTTACACAAATTATATATACATAGAAATGTAAGGAAGATATTTGAAGAATTTTTATTCTCGGAATTCTCACCGGTACGCGAGTTGAATGTTTACCTCATTGAAATAATATGAGAGAAATTGTTATTTTTATTTTTTTAACCCTCCTATCTCCGCTTTCCCTTCAACAAGATTAAACATTTTTCATTAAATAACACAGCGGCGTTACGTTAGGTATAAAATACCTGAGTATTACGCTTTGTTCCACACACTGATTACTGAAAAAACATCATCTTTTGTGTACCTTATAATAATGTCTCTTTTATTATTCGTTGAAATTAATGATTACGTTACAGGGGACGCGAAATTCACGGAAACGAACAAAGGAGGTAACTTGTCAAAATTCATTTCGATTCAACTCACAGATTTGACATACTGTGGCTCTGAGCGTTGGGTATAGATCATGTTATAGATACAAAGTACTTGCGTATCGGTTAAATCATTTTTATTTTTTAATAATACTACACATGAAACAAATTTAACATCATTTCCCGGCGCTCGCGGTTCTTCACCATTTTTATTCATTGAATTCTTTTATCTTCCCTTTAACTACATTCTCCCTTCTCTGTTTTTATTTCATTCTTTTCCCTCGTGTTTCACGTCTTGTTATTATTCATTATTTTATTATTTTATTTTTTCTCGTTATCATCATTCCCTGGGTGGTGGTTAGTTTTGTTTCTGTGAAACAACGCGTACCTACCGGCGGACAGACGGGAAAGCAGGCAGGCGGGCGGGAAGATTCAAAACGAATTATGCTAAGTTAAGCGGTTTTTAAGTCGGTGGAAAGACAAAATAACTGTGAATGTAATGGTGTCACAGCTGTTTTGGCATCTTGTGTGAAATCGTAGCTAAACGGTGCACTGCGAACTACACTTAATTCCACTTTACAACGAAACTTTTTAGTACCCATGCATTTTAGAGCTGCGGCATGCACTTTTGTCCATTCTTTCGCATGGATATACCCATGATGATAAGCAACGATGATTATATACAAAGTACATCAAATCTGAAATGAAAAAGAAACGGAGATTTAGAGAAAAGGCTGTTGCACTGGCAACGAGAAAATTTTCATTCATTTGTAGTTAGTAGAAAAGTATATTCAAATGGGTATCGTCATAATATCGGTTCTGATATTGGTGGTGTACAAATTACGTTTCAGTCTTGTTACACTTGTCAATATGTATAAGTGACTATTTTTTTCACTCAAGTGAAAAGAATAGTTAAACTTTTTTTCTGGCTACAGCTTCGAAATCCATTTCCATTTTGTACCCTGAACAATGTTTTCGAATTTTGTGAAAAATGAAACAAGTCAAGGGTTGCTACAATAGCAACCAAAATTAGACATTTTTGTTAATCCAATTTTGCAAAAGCTTGCAGTTATGATACTGACTCAGTATTTTCGCTCTTTTCGTTATAACCGCACCGGATGTCCGTCCGAGTACATAAGGAAGTGGTACCTTTGATAAATCCTTGCGAGGGTGAAATTAGGACGAGAGAAGGTCGCGGAAGCGTGTACAAGGCATACATATAAAGTATCATATATCTACACGAGAAGAGGATCGTTGATTCGATAAAAGAGGGCTGAGGTTACGCTGGTGGGCAGGTTCACCTCTGTGGGATACGTCGGGTCACCTTGGCTTTTGGCGGCCCTCGCGATGCGATGGTCGCGAGGGACGAATGGTAATGGCGTCGTAAACTTGGAAATTACACCCAAAATATAGGCACCCCAGCATCCGCGGGGGGTGAGAATCGTTTGAGATCGTTAAAGCGTAGCAATGCAATTATACGGCTGTACACACAGGGTGTATCCGTTCGAATCTATTTTGTCAAACACTTTGGTAACCCATGGTTTCCAAATTCCCACGCGGAGAAATTTGGCGGGATAGAGTTTTACATGCATATTAAGATTGCGATTCATTTTCAAGGCTTTTAAAAGATCGAGTCTTTTCAATACACATTGGATTCAAAAGAATATGAAGACAACTTGTTTTGAGGGAGAAAAAACCGACGGAAACGGAGAATATCTGAGACCTTTGATCTCCCCAAGTAATCTCGTTCCATTTCAAACAATTATTAAAGAACCAGTCCGACTGAATATGAAGTTTAAAACTGTTATTGCTACCGAAAATTATCTCATAACGATAACGTTTCACGGTCAGAGTGTGGGGAACGTGAGGTTAGGTTGGAAAATTGTTGGAACAAATGCGTAACGAGATAAAGGATTAAAAAGTCTCACTGAAGCTAGTCTAGTTACATTACGAAACTGAAATAGTCCCCTTGATGCAGGCAAAAATGTTACACCTCGTTAGATTAACAATATCAGTAAAATTGGATTAGTCTTCCACTTTTTTCACTAGAAAAAATCGTACCGATTCCGATTAACGATAGATCATTTGCTCGTGAATGAATTCTCATTCGTAAATCATTTTGAATAACAATAACGTATATCTTGTTATATACGTTATATTGATTTATAACTCAATTGTGTATACAGGTTTCTGTTGACCAACTGACGAGCTCAAGAAAAAATCTGTCTCACACGACTTGCGAGGTTATTCATTTATCAATCATATCAATCGTTGGATGAACTATACGAATTTTTTGGTCGCAAACAGCAAATAAGAACTATATCGTTACTTTTACGTTATTGTTACCAAGGTGTTCACGGTTGAAATTGAAATGATTTTTTTTAGACCACAGAGACTTGAAAATGTGAGATTTAACCCTACAAGCTTCAGTAGTACTACTACTACCCCTTGGTTCGCCACGTTTTTGACCTCGCTCTACGTTTCACGCGTTCTTGGAACACTTGGAGAAGAGACATGCGAAATACATTAACACTTGAATGTTTAAAAGGAATTGGACGGTTTTTCCGGTGTGTAGACGTCGGGCCATGTCGTTTTGCACCCTCCATATCCTCGAATTCATCCGACGTTCAGGTTAGCTATTCATTCATGCATAGCCTGCAAGCGAACGTCGGCCTCACTGGTCTCGGTTAGGCTCGCACGCACTAAGACGATTGTCCATCGCCTGTTCCTCTGAGTCCGGCTTACGATGCCTTGAATGTAAAATGGAAGCTTAACCCCCTTTCGAGAGTGCGTCCTGAGAAGCCCGCAACATTCTCCTTGCCAAGGACGCGGGTATGGAGCTTCCGGGCCGTTTTACTCTCCGTTGAAAACCGCGACCATCACGAAAGCTACCGTCAAACCATTCCAGAACGGCTTTGGCCTCCTGCAGGAACGTCTCTAACCGCTGCCCATCGCTGTCCGTAACAGAGGTGAAGGACGTCTAGCCCGGTTCCTAGTGTAAGACTAATCGTGCAAGCAGACCTTAGCTGTGTTCGACAGTTGAAATTTAACCGTCCTTCAACGTCTGGTGAATCATGTCTGCCGTTCTGTTGAATCCAAAAGTTTTCGTCCGATCCTTTGGCGACTGTCTTTGATGCGGTATTTATAGCTTGTTGATCCCCATCAGGGTTCCAATTGCAATCCGAGACGCTGATGATTCCTATAAGGAAAATTGTATTCACACCTTGGTTGCCTGTACTGTCAAACTATCTGCTAATTATCCCGCAGCGAGATATTCGGTATAGTTATAGACGAAAGATGTTGAGGTTATGTCTACGGTTGAGGTCAGAGCTTAGTAGAAAGTGAAGTTTCGGAGCCTTGACGCTAGAATCAGTTCGGTTGATCGTAAAGCGAGATTCAACGGAGACTGGAGGCAACTGCGTTCTCTGTTGCCTCAATTCGTGGCTTTGATGATGAATTTTGTTGTGGAATGGGACCAAGTAATAACCTATTCAAGGAACCCACGGGTCTTCGGCGAAGCACATTTTTCCGCGTTATGGTACAACGGCTGCGGAATGGGGCGAGGAAGATGACGTAGAGCTATTTGAAATGGGATTTCATTCCCAGTCGAACGAAAGAAGAAGGAACGTCTGTATCACGCGACTCGACGCAGGGTTATTGTCAATCGTATATATCATATACATACCTATACCTACCTACCTACACATCTCTGATCGTCGACGTGAAATTGCCAAATCTTTTTCGAGCATCGTTTACGATACGTTATCGCTCCTCACCATCCAGGTTGAGGAAATTTTTATTACATACGTACGTGTCCTTACGCAGCATCCTGCAGGTTAGTCTAATCATTCGTATGTGTCATGCTCAAACGGATTTTCAATTTACAATATCGTTGGCATGCATGGTTGAGCTGAACTGTTGGTGAAAGAATTGTCGGATATATAGATTCGAACATGCGGTTAAAATCGCCAACGATAGTTTCATCGCACGTCGATTTCACTTTGAATATAAAATAGCGGGAAAATTACTTATTCAAGTAGTACTTCTCGTCGGAATTATTATCACGATCAAACAATACGAGGCGGTAGAAATCTCAAGAATCTTCATTTCGCTCGAGTTCAGTTCGAAATGGAGATACTGCGGTCCGCCAGAAACTCGCGCCCACTAACAATAAGTCCGTTAATGCATGTCAATGTGTGTATGTACTATACATGTATACAAACACGTTTTACACAACTATGGGTTTAATAATTCACCACCGATTTAGCCCCGTTATTCGCATCTGTTTGCGTTGGGACGACGACTGTATTTGCGAACTGTGACTCCAACTGAAAGCACCCACACACGGGTAGTTATTAAATTTCTAACATTCCACCAAAGGACTAAATGGGTTAATTTAATCATATACAATTTTATCAATCGAAACGTTTCCCTCCCCGGAGGTTCGAGCGAACGATTAAAATCCTCTTCGTTTTCATTTCGAACTTGAAATCGTATAAATTAGGCATGAAATTTTAACGTACCTATATTGACGGACTTTTTTAAACACACATCGTCGAAAGTAAAAATGAAAATTTCGTCACAACTTCACATCCCAATTTCCATGACCTTCGTCGCGAATCTCTATCGACGCGTGCGCTATCGGTCCTATGGTAAGGACCCTTGCAGACGGAAGGGGTAGTTTGCCGATGGAGACGGTGGGGGTAGTCAGGGTATTCCTGACGCTCGATGGCCCGCCAGTGTGAGTCGTGATTCTGCGGAACGCGCATCGCCGCGAATAACCTCGTGCGCGACTTTGCCTCTGAACGAAACCACGAATTCGAGAAACTGAAAATCTGTGAATTTTCATCCCAACCGAGATGTCCTCGACGGGATTTCACCCTCGACGTCAAGCCCTTATCTAATCGTTTTCGCGAGTGATGAAAGATGCTCTCCGTTGTTACCACACTTCCAAATCAAACCATCTACTCAAAGTTAGGAGGATCTGCACGAAACAGACTTTTCACACAGTTCGAACCGATCGACATGACGAGGAGTGTCGTCCTTTTACCCATCGCCAGATCCCATGAGAGTCTTTACTCTCCCCGTGCATCGTTTTGTTCAGATTATAACGTCTGATCAATTGATTGCGAATGTTCGCACCTTATGGTTTGATGGATTGCCTGCAGGAACGTGTTAGGTAATTTGTAATCAGACCTGCAGGATCAATTTCAACAACTTGTCAAACTATTGGTAACGTCTCTCACTCTCTGGTCTCTGGAGGTACCCTTGATATTCGTTAAACGACTGGTGACCATCGATGGAACACTATTACAAAACAGTTTCAACCGATGAACCAGCTTAACCAGATAGATCAAAACTGTGTTTTCTTACTGTGATAGAATTCAGTTACGGAGTGTACAAGTGATGCTGTATATGGTATAGTAAAATCGTTCGTCAAACCTTGGCGCGGTTTTATGGTGCGGTTCTCTTTCTGCGGTGATCCAAGGTTTTTGGCTAATTGCTTTTCTGGTTTCGTATTTCGTACAATTTCGTCGTATGACGATCGCGTGTTGGGTGTAACTTTATACAGTGTTAGTATCAATGTAGGTATAACTCTTCGCGACTATTCGAATCACCTATACACCGTGGGTATAAAACGAGTAAAGTGAGAGAAGCACAGATGGATGGATGATAAATAGAGGGATGTGACCGAAGGGCGGGGGGGATGAACAATTGTGATTACAACTAAAAAAAATCGTCTGTCTCGTATAGTAGAGATGAAGACTTGATATACGCACATTTTATGAAGCTAAGATTTTTGCCGATGGATCTCTCTAACGTCTTTATGTTCACGATCGAGGATCAGTTCGGTAAATTTGGACGCCCTAAATCTCGACGGAGGTTTTTACGCGAGTGAAGTTGGTTTGCATTATTTATTTTTCTTTTTTTTTAACCCAGTGCCGATTGACCGAGGATTCCTAAACGATCGTTTCGACCGAAAATACGACCTCGTCATGGATCTCTGGAAAAGTGGACAACTTGTTTATGCCTATTTTATCTGGATCTTAGTTCGAGCTGCAGCGGCTGGTCGCGTATTTGGTGAGTAGATATCTATGATTCCTCGTCGAAAAAAGCTCCCGTCGGATTAGTTAATCGCGAAAAATCACGTCACAGAATCTTATAGGTGATAATACCTGTACGCAAGATTTGTCGAGAAGGAAATAGTGGTGCGTAAATTTTCCCCCAAGGACTATAAATAATTTCGAAGGACAGGTTAACGACACTTGAGATCCTCTTGAGCCGAGGAATGGACCTTGCAGATATACTTTTCTCTCCCTTTATATATATATATATATATTTTTTTTTTACCGTACACGAGGGATCGAAAGGATTTTTGTGGTTAGTTTTCTCTTTCCGAGAAAAATATAAGCTCTTTGAAGGTAGGCGTTGGGTCGTTTCTCTCTTCGTTTAGTACACAACGGTCATGGCTTAATCAGTCGTGTCAAGCAAACGACTCCGAAACACGTTCTCCGGCAATAAATAACCCCCAATTAATCACTGCGAATAGATAACCCGGATCTCTGCAGGATACACCGAGGGGTGCGTTTGAAGGTTGATAAACCAAGTTTATGCGATTATTAAATTAACCCCCGGATGGTTTCTACTTTGAAGTGAAATGCTGCAGAGACTTGCCTAGATGTGGGACACGATCCCGGTAGAAATCGCGGTCTTCCCACCGTTACAACTTTTCTGCACCACCGCTACGTTTGGCATATTATACTACTTTGCAGGTACAAATTATATTTACTGCATGACCTGGTATAATAGAATAAACTTTAAATGCCGACGATACTTTGTATCAAACATTCGTACAGTTCGTAAAACTGCTGCTTTTCAATCGTTCAAAGAATAGATAAACTGTCGATTGAAATTGTTCGATTTTTTTCTCTTCTTCTAAATCTCTTCAGAAATTTTAAATTGATTAATTTTTTCTCTCCGTTTTACAACGAATTTCGACAGAATATTCATTTGTACCTACTGGATTAAAAAATCTGAAATTTTAAAACCTCTGATCTGCTTGAGGGGTGGATTTTAATTTAGTACTTCTAAATGACGGGGATGATCCTCGGTTTTTTTTTCCTTTCGTCATCTTCTTCTTCTTCTTCTTCTTCTTCCTTTTTAGTCCTGCTGCTCGAGAATATAACGAGATCGATGGACAAATCGGCGAAGTTTTATAGAATTCGTAATACCTGATGTCAATCGTAGTTTTCAATCAGACTATGATGATCCGCGAATAGCCGCGTCAATCTTGCGTATTTTCAATTAGTGATTCTTAATCCACGGAGTCATTAATACCGTCGATACTTAACGACGGGTAAATTTCAGCCTGACAACCACCCGGCACGATGGGGTGGCGACTGCGGCGGTTTCTGGCTGTCGGTACAGCGAAATTGAATTTCACGAAGCGATTAGGGATGAGAGAGAGATAGACATAGAGATAGTGATAGATAGAGAGAGAGAGAAGGATCGGAGGTGCAGGAGAAGAGGGAAAGAGGAGCGCACCGAAATTGCGTGGGTACAAGGAATATTGATTTCAGCCTTACGTGTGTCTCCGGTCCATCGTTCCTTTATATGGATAAATGTATATATACCAGCTCCATTTACCCATAAGTGTTGTCCTTTCTTCTCTGTTTTCCCTTCTTTTCATCTATCTTAGAAAATAACGTGATTGCTCTGCTATTGTTTTTACCTGCAACACGTGTACTGAATTTTTCGTAGCAAACTTTTACGTACATGATTAGGTTAGGTTAGGTTAGGTTAGGTTAGGTTTCTTTTCTCACGTCTCGCTTACTTTCTCATGTGATGAGCGAAAGATTATTCGGTCACATTTTGTCGAAAATAAAAAGAAAATAGAAAAAAGGAAGAGAAAAATTGTTGGAGTTACTTTCGCTTTTTATCCGCAGAAGTTAGCCATCGAGTCTTATAATTGTTCAAGGTAGAACCTTGTCAAAGTTTTGAAAAGTGATTCATCATCATCATTATCATCATCATCATCATCATTCTCATAGCGGTACTGCAGTGCGATGAATCCAGTAATTAAGATTGAATTGAGGCAAATTAGGATATGCTTGCTTGTCGTTGAGCAGCGCGAATGTGATTGGCGTGTGAAAATTTTGTATAATTACGTTAGCCACGTACGTTAAACGACGGTGCGTAAAGTTGAAAACGGAAACGGAGGGGGAAAAACGAAAAAACAAATTGTAGGTCAAGTTCAAAGCACTCGGCCATATGTGTACATATACGTCAGGGTCGAAAGCACAGCTTAATCCTCACGATCGGCGCACGATCAAATTTCGAAATACCCTGCACGAGGGGTTAAAACCTCCGGAACTTGCAGGGGTTGCGGTCGTCTCTTTTCTATCCTGATTAAGTCGTCGCGGAAAGTCGTGGCGGGAAGTGTCCGTAGACGTTGCTGAACGCGCCTTCTTGAGGTGAGGAAGGGTTTGCGGATTGGCACCTCGATCTTGACGGAAGGAAGAGGGGGAGGCAAAAACCCTGAGCCCTTCACGGGGTTGAGGTTTGAGGTCAGAAGGGGGTGAACGGTTGAACAGGTAGGGGAAGTTCCCATCGGCTGTGCAAACGGGGTGGAGCCAGAAGTTAATTAACACGAAATCCGAAAATTAACCGAACTCACAGCATGCAGCTTGAGCCGAAAGAGAGAGAAGCCTTTCGAATTATGAGGAGTAAATAAAATGTACGAGGCCATTTACCTCTCAATAAGGTCATGAATTTGACAGCTGAAAATTATATTGTTAATCTAAGGAATTTGAATCACCCGAATATTGTTTAAAATACATGACAAGGAATCTATCAAGGCGACTCAAATCACTGCGGATCACTTGGATTTACACGTAATTAACGGGAAAAAATTTCGCGTATTCTAGGCGTTGGAAATCATGAAAATTGTTGCTAGTTTTTGCGCTAGAATATACCACACCATGTCAATTCGTAAACAATGTATTGATTTGTATCTTATTAGATGATTTTGTGTAATTTCATCCAGTGTGAAAATTATCAAAAATCGCCTAGAACACTTGTGAAAATCATTGGAAATCATCGGTGACGTTGGATATTAATGGAAATGACTGCATGAGGGGATGAAGATCGAGAGAAATCGCTTGAAGTCGATATTAATAATTTACCTGCGAATGACCGCTGGGAAATTGAACTCTTTGCTCTTATTTTATCACATTGAAGTTGGTAACATTATCTGAACGTTACCTATACTAAGGAAAAGTCATTGATCTGAGGAAAAACGCTCACATTTCGAGAGCATTGATCCTTGAAACTCATTTTGATATTCAGAAAACAGTGATTTTCACCCCAATGATTTGTTACGATATAGTTACTAACTTCAAGCCCGTCTTCTTTCCGAGGAGAGAGAAGACGAGAGAAGAGGCTCTCTCCCATAGATCTTTCAGGCTTGCCTGTTTCGCGAAGGGATGAAATTTACAAGCGTTTGTCACGGTGTACGGAGAAGGCTGCGTTCGCCTTCGCCTTCCCGCACCCTGAGATTATCATAAAACGTGCATTCCGGGCGAATCCCCTTGAGAAAAACACTAAAACCCCCGTTGAGAGGCGAAGCCTCTCGCGTATCTCGCGGTCGGAGTTAAGGAACGAACGGATGAAGCCTTTCGTGCGCTTCTTCAGTTTCGGTTTGAATTTGAATTTCCTGAGAGAGTTGGTTCAGAGTCCCCTAAAGCGCCGCTCGAGCTTTTTGCTCTGAGAATTTTGCAACTGGCTCATATATACATACTTAACCTAACCTAACATAACCTAATATAACCTAACCTAACCTATACCAAAAGCGAGCGTGCAAGCGATTTCTGTTAATGATGGTTAATTAATCATTGAACGTGTATAATCTTCGCGGTTTGTAAGCATGGTAACGCAGAGTCGCAAGTTGATTGATCCCTGAGATCCCAAAAGCAAGTTTTCTTCGTTTTGGTCAGATTCGTAATTGGTCAAAATCCTGGTTATACTTCATTTGTTTTTAATCTTAGGGATGTAAAGAGCTGATCAACAATAAATAATTGCGTCATGATTTTTTTTTTATTTTCTCTCTTTAGCATTTTTGAATCGCACAAAAATTATAGCTTATAAATACGACGAATTGTAAGCAAGATAGTTACGACGTCACGTATATGACAGTAGAATTTACAATTTTTAGTGTAAAAAAAAAAAAAAAAAAAAAAAAAAAACAACCCGTAATTATCTCAAGTTACTCTATCAAGTGTACTTATCAAAATTCGATATAAAGAATCTGGATAAAGGCTGATTGTTACTGTTGCTGCTGCTGCTGCTACTGCTGCATACGGCGACGCACTTGATTTATGTTTTCACGTTATACACGATCGTTCAGGTTATATTTTTCGATCACGTATACGGAATATGAATGGGAATGGGACGGGGGTGCAGGGTTATCATTGACAGGGTGCGTGTATATATATATATACATATACATATATATGGGGGAATATTATTGCATCACGTCGTGAGAGTAAGACGTGGATAAATGGGAAGATAGATAGCTGGAGAGAAAGTAAGTTTGCGTGTGTGTCTGAGAGAGAGAGAGAGAGAGAGAGTGAGAGGGAGAGGGAGAAAGAAGGGGATGAAGGAAAGAGAGTGAAAGAGGTATGGAGGGTGAAATACGGAGGGGAGTTTTAGGGCGTAGAATAAATCGTATAATGAAACGGTAATATCATCACACCTGATTGGCTACTCAATCGATCTGATGCCATAAAAATCGCTGTTAAATATTGCTCGATTTTCGTTCGCTCCCCTCTCGCAAGGATTCATTTACCAAAGTCAGAATCGAACGAAAATGTGTATAAGTATAAGGGGAAGTAAGACAGGAAGGAAGGAAGGAAGGAAGAAGGTTTTCGCAATTCTCCTGCAGCTTCGACAGAGTCGATCATCCCGATTCTCCTTGAATCTAAGGCAAGAAAGATAAAGCAGGAGGAGAAGGGGAAGTGGGGGGGGGGGGGGGGGGAGGGGCAGCGGAAAGACGACAGAAAGGAAGAAAGAGAGAAGAATAAAAAAAATTCTCGTCAACTTCGCAGTATCGATGGGTGTGTAATATACTTCGACACTTTTATCCAATATTATTTTACAATTCTCTTCTTTCTGGGTTAGTGAAATTGTTTCATAAACTTTGGGAAATGATAGTGTTTACAATCGACCCGCTCGTCTGTCGGTTCGACGAGAGAGACATTCCAACGAATCACATATTTATCATATTTTTACAATAATATTTAAACCATTTTTCGAGCGTAGGTACAAACATGCACAATTGTTCCAAACACTGTCACGTCGAATTCAGATGAGAGGGAAGAGCTGTTAAAAAAAATATATTTTTCGATATAACGTCATTCGCGTCAATGATTTGTTAAAAATCATTGGAATCACTGGATCAAAAATGCCACAAGTTAATTATTTTGATTGTTCGAATAGTAAAACCTTTTACGAAATTATTGCTATTTTAGTTTGCATTATTCGAATCTGCTCAAATTCATCTTTAACAAGCTGTAAGGTTGTTGTTCCGTTCATGTTCGTTCGTATAACATCGCCGCAGATTTTTCAAACAGTTTTTTTTTTTTATCTCCTCCTAACTTTTGATTCAAACGGTCCAGTCGATTCGTCCTTAAACTCCATTAATTTCCCTTCGCCTAACTCTGACGCGATACGCGCCTGTAGGTACATAAAATAATGTACATAACGTGTATATACGCATGTATATATATATATATATATATATACATATATATATATATATACACCTTCGATAAAAGCGGAAATAACGGAGGCGGTTTGTTCCTCCTCGATTAAACGCGTTCCCAGTCTGTCCGCCCGCTCGCTCCGTTACGCTTCCTTTATTTCTGCACGTTTCGTTTTGTCCTTCGTAGCCGAAATATCTACCCTTCGTTTAAATCCTCTCTCGTACACCATCCACCCTTAGCACGTACCTGCATATTTTTTGCGGAAAGAGAAGAAAAAAGATGAAGGGAGGGGGGAGGGGGGGGGGATTCTTTAACCCGAGCTCTTTTTTTTTGCTTTCTTTCGTTCTCTGCGTATGATACGCAGGTGTATTGTTGTTACGTAGCTTTTACTTTGAACTCGGTAAATTGTGCGTGGATAATGGAGTAGGGGGGGGGGGGGGGGAGGGAGGGGAAAGTGGAGAGAAAAAGAAGAGGGAAAAAAATTCGAGTTTTCATCCAACGAAAAAAAAAAAAAAAAAAAAAAAGGGAACGAAGGGACACCATTAACTGTTTCTCCGCAATCCTTTCTCTCCTGCGGAGATCAATCCTGCGATTTTGTTCCCCCTGTACGTCGTAGGACGAGAACCCGATACGGATATCGCTACCGAGCACCGAGGGATTCGGTCCCTCAGGATAACCCTTAGAGACAGCCAAAAGGACGGGGTGAAAAAATTCGCGACTCGATTTCGACCTCTATCGATTCATTGTTATTTTTTATCTCGATTTCTCACACCACCAACGCTCATAACACCCTCTCTCACAATTTATCACCAACTTTTTTAATTGATTGACGTGGAAAATACGATTTTTCACCGTTTGACTCGATTTTATCCTCCTTTATTTCACCTCACTTTCTCTCTCTCACTCTCTGATTTCTTCATCAAGTTTAGGCCATACTGGCAAATTTTTACGCTAAAATATCAGGTTCATCGAATCAATGTTTTGTGGTTGGAATTCGGCTTTATGATATACAACAAGAGAATCGTTTAGTCAGTAAAACTCGTCGATTTTTTATTTCGGCACGATGCATTCATTTCTGACAATAACAAATTGCTCAGTTTATATAACGTCGTGATAAAACACGTCAGATTTTCAGTTATTTTTTAAATCTGCAGCCTACCGATGCTGCCTCGATAACATGTTTTTCTATTCGATTATCGACAGCCTTTCACGTTCATTATGCCACCTACAGATAATGGCTTCAATTTTTTTTTCCTACCCGCAATTTTTGCCTCGGTGCGTTGAAAGACGGCGGGAAATTGATAATGACGATTTGGTATATCGTGCGCTGAGAATGGCGACCTGCAGGATGAGATTCGGGGACGCGGTAGATACCCGTTGAAAAATGAGGCCGATCCCATTTCGTAATGGACATCCAACCAACCTGAGAGCAGAATCCTCGAGGTCGCTAATCGGGCCGGTATTTTTTCAATTTCTCGCACCCTCCTTTGACCAGAGGGTCGTTAATGAATCGGACGAGAATTAAACGCCGAGGTTAATTACCTCGTGGCAGCGGTGGGATTAACACGGAAATTGAACAAATTACACTTGCGTGTACCGGATGTAGATATATTTCTACTATAAGTCTACTGCAGCCAGCGATTGAATAAGGCGTGAAAAAGTCATGCCTAGATCGATTTACCATGAAATCGGCAAAATTAATATTAACGATTTACCGTGCCGGGAGGATTCCTTCAGGTTTAACGATGCGAACGACGCTTCGCCGGCAGATAGGCAACTTAAATTACATCTGACGGACTTGCCACCTGAAAGATGTAACTCTGATTGCCTATCTGTCGGCGAAGCGTCATCCTCATCGTTAAACCTCAAGGAATCCTCGCAGTGTATGTATATTCTGTCTTAAATTTCCGGTGATTATTTTCTTTTTTCTTTGCTGTTCTTCGGTAGATCAATGTAACAAGGTCTGAACCCTCAACTGTTTTGTGTCATCAAAGAAAAAAAAAAAACAAAAAAAAGCATTCCAAAGTATGTACAAGTGTTGTAACCTGAATGCAAAATAGTTAGGCTAAGGTCCGATGGGATAAGTTAGACACATACGTGTACGCAACGTCCTCTCTAAATAATCAACTTTCAATGGCCAGTTCGTGACGAGACGCGTAATATGACGAGATGTAAAAGCCTACTATTAATTAGCAAATATTCTTCGTTGTAACGTGAACTCGTGTGGAATTCTATTAGGGCCAGACGGACGATTAACCTCTTAAAAGATAGCACACAGGATTTTTAGAATTTGGAATAAATTAACGTTTGGGACCTCGTTTCAGCTGAAAAAGGAGATAAATAAAACAAAAACAAAAAAAAAAAATACTGACATTACTCTGAAACAGTTTAGTCCATATCCTAGCGCACTAGTCCCGCATCAAATAATCGAGCTCCTCCTCACCTGCACTCGCTGGCTGCCAAGTCCTGCGGAACGTTGCGTCATTGGCACTAACGACAGGACTGCCTGCAGAGGCAGTACCAGCGTCATAAGCACCGCTAGTGATCGTGGTCGGTGTGCTAGTCGGACCAGCAGTGGCGGCAGCAGGAGAAGCATCAGCATCACCACCACCGGCAGCGGCGGGCGTTTAATTAAAAGTTTCTGAGATGTCAAACGGGAAATTTCGCGTAACCATGAAGCACGCTTTGGGCGAATGAGAGACGAGGAGAGAGAGAGAGAGAGAGAGAGAGAGAGAGAGAGACGACATCAGCTGCCGGCTTTGTGGACACGCGCTCTCAGAGCTTTTCCGGTCTTTCGTGGCCCAGGCAAAAGTACCTCCTGCAATTAAACACAGTCTCCATATACCTAGACAACAAGGTAGATTCGCAGGCATCGATCTGAAATTGGCTGTAATTGTTTCCTTTGCAAATATTCAATACGTCGCCATTTCTACTAATGCATCACAAGTTTGATCATACGGTATTGCAGGGACTTGCAGTCAAATTTGACGAAACAAAGGTTCGAAAAGAGATACTCAAAATTAAGTTTCATCCAATTGAGTGAGACTCTGTAATATAAAAGAAAAAATGTACACGGTAAGGTGGGGCACGACGGTCACCCTGGGGCACTACAACCCCCTCTCAAAAATTTGGCCAATAAAATTTTTGTCGCACAGTTTTGATAAAATTTCGATGAATTTGTTCAAAGTAGAACAAAAATAAATTAATTTCATGGTAAAAAGCCACAAAAAGTAATCACCGGCTTAGGAGGGCCGTTGTGCTTCACCCTCCCTTACAAGCATATTTTGTTGCTAAACAAAACTGATTTTGTTGTTAAACTAAAATCTGTAATAGAATAATCTAATTTCTCTGACACGCATTGTTTACAGTTAAAATCCGGTGTTGTAGACTTTTTCCTGCAACTGGGGAACTTTTTTTTCACTTAGACGTTACTGGATTAGCTACAGTTGCACTTTTTGAATCTCTTTTTTTTCACGTTTTTTTTCAACACTTTTTTGAAATGGTGGCACGTCTCATGCACTTTTGAAATTATAAAGTACACGTCTAATGGCGGAAATTCTTCATGCAAACTGAGAGCTTAGTGAAGGAGAAAAATGCTTCGGCACGAGTTATATGCTTCTTTGACCCGCGATACTTGATTTGATAGCACATCATTTAGTTTTCACTGCGGGCGGCAGGTGGACGCTATGATATTAAATCCCATTATTGAAACATGTTTAGATTTTTGTAGAGTGGAACCAACGGTCGCAAACATCAAACTGAGTTTGAAAGATTTGTGAATCTCTATTCTTTGTGTTGAAATAACTATTGCAAAACTGCAGTCTTAGTTCTTACCAGTTTTCAGGCTCTGTCTCCGGTTTCTTTTCCCCAAAATCGTATTTTTGAGAACAAAGATAAGGCTGCAAAGTAGCCACTTGATCTGCAGAGGAAATTCGAGAAATCCGTAATAGTTAGGGACTATGTTTTTGGCTTCAAAAAATCATCTACCCGTTGGAAAGTTTCGTTGCAATTTTGGAAATGCATGATTCAATTTCAAATGAAAGAAAAATTAAATTATATTAAATAAATATATTTTGCAACGACTCATTAAAGCTTTTCGTTCGTTGCTTTAATTTCCAAAGATGCAAGTTATCTGGAATATGACAATTTTTTATGTGGAAAACTTGGAAGAGTTTGAGAATATCCAGATTCAAAATTAGTAATAACCCTGAACAGTTGATATTGCGATTAATTGGTAACTTAATACTTACAAGACGGTGCACATGAACGCAGCTGGATAACCTCTATTACACTGTATATCCTATACATCTTCTGGCAAAAAATTCTAAAAGATAAAGTAAAAACGATTGTTACTATGGGTTGGGTTACACGCGTGGATGTTTCACACACACACACACACACATATATATTTATATAGTATAATGTAATATATATTTTCAGGTATTTACATACATATGTATGTACATCAATTTGTGGGTATTCAAGAATCATTAGGTTATCCAGATAATTAACGATCTAATTTTGGATAACCCGTAGAAATAAGCGAGCTCGGTAGCGACCAGCAGCAACGAGGTGCTTCCCAACTTTTAATTATGATATCGCGTGAGCTTCCATTTCGATCGGGGAACCCAACCGGCCTCCCTGGCATGCAGTAGAAGCAGATGGGCTGCCGGCCCCCTGGAATTGCCAAAAATTTACCCTATCATTTCAACAAATTGATCGCGGAAGGCGTTAGCCTGAACCCTGATAACATCGGACATCGGGGATGATTCTCGCCAAACGAGACCTCCTTTCCCTGTCAAACCTCTATGCATGTTTTATAGATATATATGTATATAATGGGGCGTTTCGGACAATCTCGAGATCGTTGTTTTCAATTTTATTCTCTTCTTAGCGTGTTTCAAGGCATAACAAGAGAAGATGACACCATTCGCAAAGTATAATCAATATGAAAAAAAAATTACTTTTCTAGTAGTCCTTCGATTTTGGCGTATTAATCACTGTTATTCAGGATCAAGTTTGATAATTATATATATTTATATATGATACCAGGGTATCTCCCAGTAAACGATGCAGTATGTTGGGTTGCCTACCACCGAGGGAAACAAATGTCGGTAAAACAGACTGGTTTACCGATATTTTTCTGTTTTGGTCTGTTTTACCGATATTTCTTCCCCTCAGTGATAGGCAACCCAACATACTGAGGCGTTTATTTGGAATCACCCTGTATATAAATCTTCCTAACTGCGACGAGCGTGTGGAATGAAGAGTGATAAGTTGAGAAACGTTTCATAAATATTAGTTAATTGCGAATGAACCACACGTGATGAATGAATCGCACCCTCATCAACTTCTCATAATAAGCCGACTGGTTCGGTAATATCTTATCGTTTACGTCCAGTCAATTTTACTCCTCGGTATTATCAAATACGAGTCGGATAAATTTCACAGATGAATAGTGACACCGTTTTTCCTTTTCTTTATCCTTCGCCCACACGTGCAATTTATACAAAAGCGGAATTGTCACTGTTTTGACTCTTTTTTAATCTGAATTTAAGGAAACTACTCGAATCTATAATCACGTTTAAAAATAGTTTTTCTCGCAATATGCAGAAAATCGACTATTTGTTACTGTTCTTTCTGATCATGGCCACTCGTAACTATTGCGGTAATTTAACGTTGGTGTAGCAATAAATTGATATTGTAGTCTGTTTTAACTGAAAAACAATAATAAACTAAAGAAGTAGATTAAACATTGCGGTAACCAGAAAACGTGGCACTGACAACTGTGAGCACATTTCATAGTTACCTTTATCATGTTTTATTGTAGCACTAATAATATTTGAACCGTTCTATCAAAGAACCTCGTTTCACTACAACTTTCTGGTAGGTCACGAAAAAAAAAAAAAAAAAACTTTTTTTTTTCTCAGTTATTCAAGAGTTTATAACTTTTCCGTACTTGTGAGTTTCAATAGTATTTAGTCGTTAGTAAATCAGGCTCGAGTCGATGACCCTCGTCCTGCCATCCAGGTACATACATGCATACCTATCTATCTACCTATCTACTACATCAAATCGATAAATTCAACGATTTCCGTGCGAAATTCTGCGAGCGTCAAATTGGTCGCTATAAAACGAAATTGCCACGTTGCAGCTCACTTCCACCCCATGTAGAAACATGCAAAAATTTTTATTGGTCGAAAATATACTTTTCTTTTTTGTTCCACCCTCATGTATTACACGAGTATATCGCTATCTGCTATGTACAATATACATACAAAATATATATTTATATTACGTATATTCGGACGGTGAAAATCGTAAATCAATCATTGTCCATTAATATATAACGATTTTATTACAAATTCAGATGTATTCATTTCATTCCTCTGCAATTTCGCTGCGCAATCAAAAAGTGTATAAATATTACGTTTCACATTGCTGCGCGTGAATGTGTGCGCGTGTTAAAGGCGAAAGAAAATCATCTATCAGTTTGTTTCTTTGCTTCCCATGAGTTAGGTTAGGTTAGGTTAGGTTAGGTTAGGTTAGGTATAGAATATAAACTCTCGGGTATATAATATACGGGGTCGGCGTAGGAATAGCGCTGAGGTGGAAGTTTTGCACGAGATTTTAAAGGTACATTAAAAAGGATGACACCAAAGTTGAGGTCTGAGGGTTGTCGCGTGGTAAAGTTGAAAACTGCGTTGCCTCAAATTCAGGAGAGAGAGAGAGAGAGAGAGAGAGAGAGAGAGAGAGAGAGAGAGAGAGAGAGAGAGAGAGAGAGAGAGAGAGAGAGAGAGAGAGAGAGAGAGAGAGAGAGGGAAAGAATTTAAAAAATCTCGAAAAATATAGGAGGAAGTGTATAAACATGTAACCAAGAAAAGCTTCTCAGACTTTGATCTCTGAGCATTCTAACCTTCGTCGGAAGTTTTTGCAGGACAAAATCTGTTCCAGGACAAAAAAAAAAAAAAAAAAATAGAAACGTTGCCCTTCTTTCGAACAGTTCATTATCGATGCATGTGATGATAACTGGTTAGAAAACTGTGCAATAAAAAGCCAAAAAAAAAAAAAAAAAAAAAAGCAAACAAAGTTAGACAAATGCACATCAATTTATGTGCTTCAACTCTGGCTTGCATCGTTTTTTTTGTTTTTTTTTTTTTTTTACCGATGACGGTTCCGCGTTACCAGGTTACTGCTTTACACACGCAACGCTGTGGATAAAAGAAGAGAAACGAAAAGAAAAAAAACAACAATCTCGGAACAATTCAATTTAACGGGTGCCAATTCACACCTCAAATGTCCGAGCCAAATATTTTGTAGGACTGCAACGACGCGGAAACAAACCGCCAGGGGCGGCAAACCTTTGTCGTTGACATTTATTACTATTCTCCTCTTTCATATATGACTGCAGGTATAGAAATTTGTTATTCGTGCTGTTTTTTTTTCGTCTCCTTTCCTTTCTCTTTTCATCCTCATCCTTGCGCGTATAAACGTGTATGTATTTATTTCCTACACATTTGACGCGCGAAGGGTAATTCACCAAATCTCCCGACAGCTCCGTGGGGGGGGGGGGGGGGGGGGGGGGGGTGAGGATTTCCTTGCGGAGGTGTTACGAATATATACATGATAATATCTGATATAAGCCAGAAGACAATCGCCGCGGGGAAAAGTGCTGCCTCTCTACGTATGTGTGCGCGTGTATGTACGTGTGTATGTATGTACATCGGACGAGGGTAAGCTGGACCGCGGTTTAAGCAGCCAATTTAGGCTAATGGAGCCTCCCGTGGTTTTTCCATTCGCCGCAGGGACAGGAAGCATCGGAACCGCGACGAGTGCCTTTGCCCTGCGTACATAACACCGCATATCTCGTCGTCCTTCTCCTCCGAGGGTCCCTCGGTTTTCCACTCAAATCGCGTCGTCTCACCCCCTTGACAAGCGTAAACAGCCCGGCAGCAGGTCGGCAGACCGGTCGCTCGGATGGGAACGCGTACCAGTCAGGGTGCATAATTTATCTTCTTTATTCATCATACGCACCAGATATATGGGGTGCCTGTCCTTCCACCGGCACACGCATTACATCCCTCGCCGAGGCATTAACGACCGAGTGGCCTATGCCTCTCGCTTTTGTGTTTATTCTTACCGCGCTGAAACAGCGAGAGAAAGAGAGAGGAGAGAGAGAGAGAGAGAGCCGAAGAGATCAATGGCATTCTTCATCCTCCTCCCTCACTATGTCCCGTTTTTGAATTTTTTCTTCTTCACTCTCTACAGCCTGCTTTGTTTTCATTACACACATACTTTGGTTGTTCGGATTTCCCCCCCCCCCCCCCCCCCCTCACCCCCCTCTCGCTTATTTTGCCCGGGGTTGAGATCAAGGCTTCTTTGCAGGTGCAGATGAGTCTCTTAATTTTCCACCCTCTTTTATTTCTTCTTGATATTTAATTAGGTACGGCCCTTAGGAGATGACGGTGGTGGGTTTAAAGAGGATCGTAAACTAATTTCGTTACCTCAAATATTGTATATCACACTATACAGCTCGTTATTCAATCTCTTCAGTTTTGTGGGGTGTGTTGTGTGTATACCTATTATACATGTATACATATACGCATAGGAATATAATATACAAGATGCGATGATGTGATTTGATAAGGGTCTCCTTACTCACGATGTGATACACCGGAGAGCGTTGGATCCCAACGAGCCTTGTTTGCAGGCTGAAAAATCTTCACCGAGCTACCGTCATCCGCCGACTAATTGGATTCAAACTTATCCGAGGACTACGCGATCGCCAAACAATGAACTCGGACGTGAAGGTGGTCGATTTGCGGTCCGGCACGCGACGCTATTCGCCAACCCTAATGTGCACGGGACTCGTAAACTCCCTGATCCGGGTGACCCTGACAGTCCAGGGACACCTGAGAACCTCCCGATAAACTTGTGTCATTGGACAGCATCGATTTTCACACGTGTCCTTTATATCCTTTCCAACTGTGGACAGACATGTTTTTTCACATGGTTATAAACGTTAAAAACGGATCAACGGTTGTCCATGTAACTGATTATGATCCAAGCTCTTGTTAAAGGCTTTGAATTTCGGACCAACTTTTCTCTCGATATTATTTTAGAGGATAAAGAAATAATATCGGGGCTAGAATAAAATTCGAAGTGCGCTTCAGTGGCGGCCATTTTCCTCTTTTTGTCAGCGTCTTTCATTACCACTTGTGTCTTGTATCGGTGTGTTTCTACGCCGAATAGGGTATTGTTCACTATTGACATATTGATGGAACGCGATCGGTTCTCCCTGCAAAGAGGTACCTACGGAATGCAGGGTGTCTAGACCGAACTCTGTGTACAACTAGTTAATAAACTTTGTATTGAAGTTAGCCTGAGACGACCTCTCGAACTGGATAACGCATCCTTGCTCTCCATGTGCAGACTACGATCAATCAACCCTCAAAGGAGAGAGGAAAATTAACGCGTGGTATGTAGGTGGTTTAGCGATGTCAATGAAAATCGGGAAATGCCTGTAATACCTGACCCAAGTCCCTTCGATATCCCGAATCCCGTTGGCCAAGGAATAGGTGGGGATATTATACCGCGGTGATTAGTGACCGTGTCATCAATAACCAGGAAATTAATTCCAAGGGTGAAATAGGCACGGAGGGAAAGGTGCGGGCTCTTCGAGACGGCGTTTACCAAAGGACCCGATCCTGTCTTCGCTGAGAGAGAAAGAGAGAGGGACGAATTATTACAGTCAGAAGGGCCATGAAGCCACGCTTCCTGGCGTATAGCTGCCGTTGAAAGTTCCTCCGGAGTTGAGGAGAGGGGCCAGCTAGGCCAGGCATACATACACAGGCACCTTTGCCTCTCTCGCAAACTGTCGTCCGTATAAATCAAAAGACATCTGCGACTTTGCACGCCCGCCATCCACCGGGGCTGGTTAGGTTGGCTCATGGTGTTCCGAGCCTAGCAGCGCCACCTTATTACCCTCCTCGAGTCACGTACAAGAACGACCAGCCTTGAAACTCTCTCTTGCAGGCCACCGTCGCTCGAGTTTCTTTCCAAAAGTCTACCTACACCCATACCCATACCCATACCCATACCCATGAAATCCCTGTTCTCATCCTGGTACAACCTTCGGCTTGCGAACAGACTGGGAACATCCTGACGCAACACTTGTTATAACCCGTGTACCTGAACCTCTTTCTACGCAGGACTTTGTTTTTTTATCTCCTAGTTAGGAGAGGAAGAAAGGTGGCGCGGATATCTTCGCGGAAGTGTTTTACACACCTGAAGTACTTTACTTCTTCTTCTTCCTCTTTTTCTTTTACTTTCACTCTTCTTATGTCCGCATCCACTGTTTATCCTTGACGAGAAGAGGGGAGTGAGACCCAGTTTGGCCTCGTTTTAAACTTGAGGAGGTCCACTAATTTTTTCGTCAAAGATCAAACGAAACTTTTTACCTAACCTCTCGCTTCCTGACTCCTGCAATTCGACTCGAGTGAGTTGTTGCTGTATCTTCAAACGGGTTTTTGGTATACGTGCGTTATGTATTTATTAAACCAAGTGTTAATAGGAGGCTTTTTTCATCCCTGTATAATATCATCTACAAATTTCCTTTGGGCAAGAGGAGAAGAAAGAAAATTACCTTCTGAATTAAGAGACCTGAAGTGTGGAACGGGCGCAGCCGGTGCTCTGCTCCCATATTTTAAACACTTAACTAGACGCGCACTTGCTCCCAAAATTAAAAAAATTTAGTCGACGTAGCAGGTCGGTGAAAAGAAATATCCTATGTTCGTGGGTAACGATTTTTTGAAAAATTCATTGACTAACTTAGAGACGGAAACGTATTTTGAAGTGTTACTTGTAGTTGAAAGTATGGTAAATATTGATCATTTAATTACTTCGTTATCAGTTTTTCATTCGATTAAATAACTTCACGAGCGAAAGTTGAGAATTTCAAGCCAAGAATGGATCTTGATGATGAAAATTAATTCAAGCTTTTCATCTGTTTGACCATTCAGATAAAAAAAAAATGAACAATCAACGATTTATCTATGAGAGGTGCAGGGGTTGTTTCATTCGAAAGTGGACGTAGTTAGGCTTTGCCGTTTTCAAGTGACGACAGCTATTGTTGCAGGTCTGGGGTTTTCGGACGGTCGTTAACTAAAAAGGGGTTAAAGTGTTGGAAACGAGGTTCGCTAGGTACGTCGGGTGGGTTTAGCATAGTTGCGAGTCTGCAGCGAAGGATTATAATTTGGGTAGCTCCGGCTCAGCCTTCGTGACGATCGTTAGCTCGGCCTCGAAGCTGTCAGGCTGCTACTGCTGCCATGTAGTAAAGATTCATTTCGTCATTAGGAACAGTCAAAACAGTTTGGATTTTCGTAAAATTTATGGAAAACTTTTGTCACTTGAAACTTGGTTCCGAAGCCTGAATCGGTTGGAAATCAATTTGCGGAGATCAGAGGAAATGCAGTAGAGGCAACACGCAATACAGAATTTTTCAAGTTTAACTATCGGATATAATACGACTTTTATCAAAGCTCAGATTGTACTTGAATTATTCTTGCCATAATTCCGTGTACCTTGATAAAACGCTCGATAAATTGTATGTGCTGGGAATAATCTTAGAGCAAAAATAAAATTCGAAGTGTGTCAATAGCTGCCATGTTGATTTCATGCCTTCGTTTGAATCGTCTGTTATATGAATCGTACACTTTCCAGACAGGCTATTTTAGAAAAAACTGATGAAATTTTTTTGCGGTTACCCATTTTTCAAATAAACAGCTTACACGTTTGTTAAGAAATCGTTTTGAACAATTGATTTGTGACATGGCACCGCAATATTAACGTTGTTCGTACTCGAGTCGTCAATACAACTTCTATTATTACCCTTATTGTTATTCGTTTCGAGTTGGTTGATATAAATCAAAATCTCGTCACTCTGTCGTTTCCATTTGGCAGAGTTCCACACATGTAAGATAAATTCGAATAATGGTGCAGAATATATTATGCGGATTCACTCGGGCAGAAACTTGTGTCACACAACATTCCGGGGAATCTATAGCTCTGCTTCCAGTTGCGGACGAACAAGTGAATCTTTAAGTAACGTATCTCCATATCATGCGACGCATGCTTACATACTCGAGATGGATATCGATCTTGATAAGTGTATAGCAACCCGTGGAAATAAAGTATATAATGTCGTAGAAACAAACCTGCTCGATGCTTCTGTCTCAAGGAATGTTTTATTTTAACCAAGGATCTGAGTATAACTGTTTGTCAAAAGTCTTTCAGACATTCCCTAGTAAATATTTTTAGGGTAAACCGATCAAGTCCATTAGAACATTATAATCCCTTCAAAAGCACCAAAGTTCAACCATTTCGAACGATCTGGTTATAAAACCTTTTCACAAATTGTTGAGATCTTTGGCTTTGTTGTTCAATTTCGTTTTTGCCACATATCATGAACATTGTTTAACTCGTGTTTACCATGTCATTAGCACAAATAACAATGCCGGCGGTGTATTAAATGGTTTTTTCGCACTTCCCAACCTCTGATTCAGACCCTTCAACTAGACGATGTTATACTTACGATTGCATTTGTCATGTCATTTTTCTTCTTATGTAATCCAGCCATCCTTCTTTCTTTCTCTCTCTCTATCGTATTATGCTTTTACTTTATCCTCTCCTCTATCTTTGTTTTTTTTTTTTCGACCCCACAATAGCCCTCTGCCAATAAGTGCTTGCCAATAGAGGCGTCCACAATCCGGAATGTCGGTGACATTATGACAATACTGGGGGAAAGTTCTCGGGGGTGGGGGGGGAGGGAGCTGACAAAAGCCACCGGGTAGCCTAACAA
Source organism: Diprion similis (assembly GCF_021155765.1). Lineage (NCBI taxonomy): Eukaryota > Metazoa > Arthropoda > Insecta > Hymenoptera > Diprionidae > Diprion > Diprion similis. The sequence goes on from NC_060114.1 coordinate 20,611,467, forward strand.
ACGCATAAGCAAGAGAAGGAAGATACTGAAGTTAGACGGAAGGGATGAATGGGAGAAAGAGAAAGAGAATTTTTTCGGGGGGTTGGGGATGTGCTCGGCCTGTGTCTTTGTGGTTCGAAGGGTGCAGTTCTAGTGCCCTATGTATACATCCAGGTATAGATATATACTATAGGTATGAGGGCTATGAGAAAAAAAAAAAATCAAAAAGAGAAAGAAAGAAGAAAGAAAAAAAAAACCACACACATCCCACCCCTGCGGAACGAATCGAAGTGGGCAACCTTTTCCCTTATACCCATAAATACACGCGGTGATTGTGCGGTGGTGGTGATTGTCCTGCGGGTCTATCTCTCTCCTTTATCCTTTATCCTTTCTTCCTTCTCTCTTCCCTCTATCGCTCCATTTCGTTTATAGTGCGAGAATACACGCCGAAAACTGCGGGGTGGCTGGCTGGTGTTGTTTTATGCTGATGAGTCACAGTATACGCGGCTATTTCCCAGAGATTCGCGCTACGACGGTAGTAAAAATTAGTCTTGGTACATACGTATAACTATATATATTATATATACACACACACACACCCACGTAATACGTCTACATATTATGTACAAGGGTGTCGCCGTTACGTTTTGTACATAAGCTTATACCTACATACACTTTACCGGGCCCCGGGCGCCCTAAATTTTCATCCCCCGCCTCCGAAAAATTCGGCACCCCTGCAACCGCACGCAATCTTAAATTTTTTTTTTTTTTATCCTACTTCACTTTTATCTTTTACCTCAGTTCTTCTCTTCTCTTTTATCTATTTCGTTTCTTTTTATCATTTTACTTTTATATCGATAGGTACCTATAATGTATATATATATATATATATATACATACATGTATGTACGGGACGATTTCTGATATTGGTTTTCGGTCTATAAATCAGAGGGAAGTCTTTCGCAGATTCGTATAATATAAATGTCGCGTCATGCGTTTTTATTACATATATAGGAATAGAATTCCATATATGGGGCTGTCCACGTCAATTCAGCTAGCCTCCAAACTACAACATTTTTGATTTGCTTCGTGATTTTTTCTGTTGTTGTCCTTGCTCCGAAATATTTTTCTGAATTTGTTCAAATTTTTCGGAACAACCGTTTTTGAGTTACAATTTTTTAAATCCGTAAAAACCGGAAAAAACGACCATTTTTCAAAATCTGAAAAAATTCACAAAAATTGTATGACCAACGGAGAACAGTTTCCTGCTCGCTAGAATGTGGGTGCAAATTTTTCTTATATTTATACAATTTTTCTGAATTTTTTCAGCATTTTAAAAATGGTCCATTTCTTCGGTACTTTCGGATTTAAAAAATCGTAACTCAGAAACGGTTGTTCCGAAAAATCTGAAAAAATTCAGAAAAATGTTTCAGAGAAAGGACAACAGCAGAAAAAAATCACGAAGCAAATCAAAAATGTTGTGGTCCGGAGGCTAGCTGAATTGACGTGGACAATCCCCATATATACAAATATTGTATCGTCAGTGTACAGAGAACGCATTTGCACGTTACATTTTATAAAATTATTCTTTTTTTTTCTCGTCATCGCTACTTCCGTTCCTGGTAAAGCTTGCGATAAAATCACTCATTATATTATAGGCATGTGATGTGTATGAAAAAAAAAGAAAAAAAAAAAAGAATAAAAAAATAAAACAAGAAAATCTTTATTGCTTATGATTTTTTAAGTACACTTGCGCCACCCAGCGACACTCACTAGCTTTTGTGCTTTTACGAGGCGGGACGAGACGTATAAGAAGCGACGTTAGGAGAGGAGAGGAGAAGAGAGGAGAAGAGAGGAGAAGAGAGGAGAGGAGTGGAGTGGAGAGTGTGCAGGGTTTGTAACCAATATACTTTCAGGATTAAGTAAACCATTTCCTTCCTCACGTTATTTACATGACGCGTAACCAAACGCGTTACGGTACCCAATTACATTTTACGACATTAATATCAGCTCCTTATAAAAAATTCTCTCTGCTTCTCACCCCCAACGGTGGTCATGTATACGTAGAGAAATATGTGTTAAGTTATAAGATAAGTTTGTGTATGCATGTGTATAGGGCTCTCCACGTGAACTGGGTAAGAAGTTGATCATGATGTTTTTCGATTTGATCGATGATTTTTCCCACGTTAGTACGACCCCTGAAAAACTGGCCTAAAATTTTTTTCTTTAATCATAGGTTTTCATCCTATGGATTTTAAAACCCATCTCGCAAACACCGAAAACGATTTTTTTTCGAAACAAGAAAGAAAAATGAAAAAAGAAAAACAGAATTTTTATTTTGGTATTTGTTTTTATTGATGGTTTCTTGTGGTAAAAAATAGAATAAACCGATACTCCGTTCTTGTATAAATCATAATAAAAAGATGTGTTTGCGAGTCCCTGATTTTACAAAAAAATTTCATCGATTTTAAAAATCTCCATCTTCGTGTCAAGGATATTTCCTCTGTTCGTGGGGTCGCCACACTTTTAAAAAATGGCGGGAAAATTTTAAAAAGTTACAGGTTTCATTTTTGACCGAAACAAATGAAAAAATTCATTGCACATCAGAATCCCAGGGGGTCAGGCCGATGGATGACCCATTGGTTTGACGTGGAATGCCACAAAATATGTAAACTGATTCTTTCCTTTCTTTTCACAACCCTTTGACATATCGCGCTTACAATTGGGGTTGGTCAGTAGCGCATACAAGCAGATGTTATCGCGAGATGAAATGAAAAGAAAATACAACGAAAATGAGAAAAAAGAAAAAAAAAAAAAAGGAAGGGTGAAAAATTTTTAATTTCAATTTCAGCCTCGTAACTCCGGACAATGCATTTCTTTTTCATTGAAAATACACGCTACACATATGTACATACATATTTTTTCCAATTTTTTTCTCTCTCATTTTCTTCTTCCTCTCCAGTCACGTGCAATTCGGGGAAATGATAAACGCTGGCTTTTCGCCAGAATAGGTTCAGGGTGGGCCCAATGGATCTGTTTGTTCTGTGATTCAAACCTTGTCGCATATACCTAGATATTTTCCTATATTTCTCTTTTTTATCATGCTATTTTATTTATTTTTTTGCTCTCTTCTCTTCATGTTTCTCATGCTTACGATTGAGTGGATGATTTTTTTGTTTTTTAATTTCTTTCATTTTTTTTTCTCTTTTTCTCCCACGTAGGCCTATCAATCCGACGATAGCAAGACAAGAAAGAGAAAATTGAAATTCATTCGAAAACTCGAATTATACATGTAAGATATACTTTTTACAAACCGTTTCATTGGAATGTGTTTTTTGATTTTTTTTTTCTTTGTTTTTTTTTTTTTTTTTATCATGTCGCTGCATCGCTGATATTGAGATCCCGACATCTGGATACGTACAACGATATTTCGGATCAGAATCCCCCTAACATTATACACAGGTACATGTATATATATATATATATGTATATATGCAATATGTATGTGTATAATGTATCTGACACGGTGTGTAACTTATCGATTGCCCTTTACGGTTTACTGCTTGTATAGCTTTTGTGATTTATGTCATCTATTGACACAACCGGGCGAGGAGATACTCCGAACATAATCTTTCAAATACCCTGACTAGGGGATGTTTCTATCACCACTACTTGGTTTTTTTTTTTTTTTTTTTTTTCTTCAAATCATGTCTCATTCACTTACCGCCGGTACCAATAAAGCTCCGCGACGAACGAGAACGAGATTAAAAAGATACGGGACTAGAAGATTCTTGTTGAAAACTGTCCCAAAATAAGGAGGTGGGGTTAAAGAGAAACCAAAAGCAAAGGTAGGGGGCTGGAAAAAAAAAGTAAAAAATGAATAAAACGTCTCGACGGTAAAAGATATATATATATATATATATATATATATATATAATATACATGTATTACACGCAGGTACCGGGAATTGAGATTCTCCCTTGAGCAAAACTGTTGTGCGCATCACCTCGTCGTCGTACGTGTACCTTTTCAAGGGCGAAATACAGGGTATTTCATACATTCACCAAAAACGGCTACAAACCCTCTTGTAATGTAATCCTCAGTCCTAAAATTGGGACGCCCACCCTCCCAAACCCGCCCCGGCGGATCAGGTTGGGAAAACCTTTGCTTACCGAGCCTCAAAAGAAACACACACACGTGGCTTGTCGTTGCCTCTACTCTGCACACAACGGTTAAATAGGATTAAAGATAATCTTCAACATTTGCATCGAGTTGATACTTTTATTTATGGATTATATCTTATACTCGTACCGCCTAGCTTGTATACAACCGCAACATCAGAGGATACCACGCACGCAATACTTCCTCCCATTTTACCTCCCGCACGACTCATTTTCACCCTTTTCTTTTCCGCTCTTTGACTCTCTCCGCTTAACAGATCGTTCAACCGTTTTATGATTATCGTTGTTGACTTTCGTTGTTGAAAATTAGAAAACATGATGCAGTGAGGTGATCGACAGTCTTGTCTACAAATCTACCAACACTTTACTCTATTAAATACCTAAAAGTAAATTGGTAATAAAATCTTCCCAGATTTCCCCCAGATTTTTCCCTAGTAAAATGGCGGGTACGGATAGCGGTATGAATGTATAACACATGTTTTTAATTCTAAATTGAATATACATTCATTCTACTTGATATTTATAGAACAGTATGAAATTCATTGGTAGTATTCAATGTTTTAGGAATAACAATGGTATTGAGGAATCTTCTAACAAAGGGAGGGTCAGATGCGTGCATCACCGATTCGATCCATCTTTATTACACGTGTAGTTCATGACTAGAAATATAATAGGTGCAACTGGTAAGGTACGCTTGTCAGCAGTTTCCAAGAAATTAATTGAACTAATTATCAATTAGTCAGTAATCAAAATTAAAAATTAAAATTGGTGTTTATAATTCTAGTGCTTTCTTGTGCAACAATTAGTAGCTGAACGTTAACGTTAAATACACATGAATGTACTAAAATTTTGATTATCAATTTAAATTTTTAATTTCGATTATTAGTCAATTGATAAGTCTTTAATTAATTTCTCGTAAACGGTTGAGAAGCACACCTTACTACTTGCACCTATTATACTTTTCGTCATGAACTACACGTGTAATAAATATGGATCGAATCGGTGATGCACGCATCTGACCCTCCTCTTGTAAATAAAAACCCCCTAAATTTAGGGAAAAACCCTAGATCGGGGATCGGGCATCGGGCATCGGGAGTCGGCTGAAACGATCACGCCTTGAAACTTGACGGTAAAAAAAATCCCTAGATGAGTTTTCTTTTATTTTCATCTCATACTTTCTTTGTTTATCGCGAGGGAATGAATGGCTGGAATTGGGCCGGAGGTGCTTGCAATTCCAGAGCATAGGGTTATAACGCGAGGATATAACCAGATGAAAAGCAATTAATATGAATGACAGGAAACAAAATTGAGTAATTGGTGCGAAGGATGGCGCCCTGCTTTGTGGAAGGAGGAAATTATTTAGTTTGCCGTATAGCAGCCATTACAACCAGGGATCTCTGAATAAACGAGAAAGAGAGAGAGAGAGAGAGAGAGTGAATTTGAATTTCCGCTGGAATATCTAGGCCCAACTGTCGGCAGGCAATGATGTTTGCAAAGTCTTGAAACTAATTAATTAACTGCTCGAATGAAATTTCCCTGGTTGGGAACAGCCATCATTTCAATATTGGTGGCCTTTAACGTATAGGTGCGCAGGATGAAAATACGCAACAAGCTTCTAGTACATCTCAGTTCTACGGTGATGCTGCACAAAATTCTGTGTACAATATCTACCTTATTTCATTCTAGTTCATTCTGATGTCCATTATAGGATGGTTCATAAAGAAAGATTTTTTCACTCCCCCCCTCCCCCCCCCCTCCCCAAAATGTTAGTGTTTGACAGATTTAGGATTCTTTCGATAGATGAGCTTTGCAGCCCAAGTCTAGCATGTACACAGCTTATATATTTACGTGTTGAATTCCATTCGCGTGATTCTTTGCTGTTTATCGAGGATTCGTAATTCTGCACGTTTTAGCTTTAGAAAAAATATCTATTTCCTAGTTCGCAGCGAGCCGCTGGCTGCATTACGATTATAGCCTGCGGGTCAAGTGGACGGTTCTGGTTAAGCTCGTGCTAAATTTCACATACTTGCTGCAGCCAGACTGTAAAACCCGGATTTCGTTCGACTCGCGCTATATATATATATATATATGCCATTCCGACTTTTGTGTAATCCACAATAGGTGGTAATAGCCTTGAGCGTTATAGAAAATCAATAAACGGTAATCGCAAATTGTAGGACAGTACATCAGTACTGCGAAAAGAATGATCGATATTTTGTTTACACAATTTTCCGCGAACTCCCCCCCCCTCCCCCCCCCCCGCCCGCCCGCCCTTTCAATTGTGGTGGCAACTTGCCCGAGATTCTCTTTCTTCATACATAACAAAACCGTGTAAGAAAAGAAAATCGAAGAAGAGGCCGAGGGTTGTTTATATATGCTAGTAGTAATTGGATGGGTTACTTCGTATTCAACGCGCAATGTAAGAAAGCAACGTTGAGGATAGGCGGTAAGTTGTAAATCTGGTTGGGAGGCCTCGGCCATTCAGGATGTAGGTATTCGGGCTTTTAAATAACAACTAGAAGCTCTTCGGGCCCTCCTGCTCCTCCAGGAAATGGCTTGGCGGAACGCGATACGTGAATTGTGAACTAATTAGACCCTTCGGCCTTTTTCAAACTGTATAAAGAATAATAGAGACCGAATCCGGGAAAGGCAGTTGAAAAGTTTCCTGCATGCACCGCATATTGAAAGGTTTAATAACCTCAAAAATAATGGATGAATTTTTTTGCTCTATTTATATTTCATTTACATCAGTCGTGAAAAATTATGCCAAGAAAAGAAAATATTGCTCGAATACAGTTGAATTCGGTTTACTTCTTCTTATTTTTTTTTTCGTGTCATACGGACGAAACACCCTTTACGTGACAAAAAAATTGAGAACGTTGCAAATGGACAAATCCATTATTCGTGTATGATTGCCGAGCCGTGCGGATTAGAAAGACGCGTGAATCGGTGACTGTTAGTGAAGAAGATGGTTGATTGGACTTTGCACAAGGGTGCGAAAAGAAGTAGCAGGCTCCGAAGCAGTTCTTTTAGGGTGAAATTTGATCCGAAAGTCGTGTTGATCTGCGGAATTGATAACGAATAACGCAGGGATGGATATCATGGTGAGGAAATGCAGAGAGAGAGAAAGAGATAGAGAGAGAGAGAGAGAGAGAGAGAAAAGCAGAGAAGGTGAGAGAGTTAGAATGAGAAAGTGAGAGGGGAGGCTCGTCGTTAGGTTGTTCTTCTCAAATTGCTTGAAGAGCGTTCAATTTTCGTGAAAATTAACGCTGCTCGCGGTAGAGAAGGCACTTAGAGAGAGGGAAAGAGAGAGAAAGAGAGAGAGAGAGAGAGAGAGAGAGAGGCAGGGCAACTCCCCACGGAGATCATTTTCCGAAACAACGAAACAATTAAGGAAAATTGCCAGGGTTCGCCCGCGTCTTTCTTGGGTAAGAAATTTACTACGCTATTATTGTTTTGCAATGGCGGCCGTAACCTACCAACCAACTAAAGTCTTGCTCCCTTGCCTGGGGGAACCGCTGCTGCTGTTAATACCGCTCTGTTCCGTCAAAGGAAAAAGATACCTGCAGGATTAAGAAAGTGGGGGAAAACGGAAATGCAGACGAGCATTTTGAAATCTTATCATTCTTTTTATCAAAATTTTTTTTTTTACGATACTAAGGCATAAATGAAGTTACATTTTTAATATTATGCATATTGCATAAATAACAGTCTCAGAAAACTAAATGACCAACTGCGCATGCGTCAAGTTTTCAGTTTGGTAGACAGGCTGGCCAACTATGTCTGGTTTGCTCGCAAGTGTTTCGAGGTTATGTTAACTCTAACAGAGAAAAAAAAACACTTGAACTCTCGAGGCAACATAACCTCGAGAAGTAGGAAAATTTTCTAACTAGCGCCGTTCAAGTTGGCAATTCTGACAAGCAGATCTACCAATGGAATCGTATAATCTCACGCATGCGCATTCGGCAGTTCGAAAGAAGCAAAGACCACTTTTAACAGGTATACATGTGGACACATTATTCTTTCAATTCTCATTCACGTTGAGTGATGACGCGAAAACAAAAGAATATAACAAGCACAAAGTATAAATTCAATGCTCCGGAATGTCAACAGCCGTCACCACACGCGTACACTTTTCTCATCCTCTAATCCAGAGAGCAAGCTCCAGTCATCGTGCTTCAATTTCGTTAGAATTGACTCATCCCAGGCTACTACTTCTAATCCGCACAATAATTAAAGTGCACTTAAATTTTCTCCCGATACTCGAGTTCGTCGAAGCTCTCGAAGCAGTGCTGTGGCTTCAGGAACGCGCACGTAGGACGCATTTCTGGGTTGATTCATATATTATATATATATACCGTTCGGTGCGGAACATGCACGTTGCACACCTGAATCGTGCCTGTTTGCAGAGGATATAATACTATCGAGTTCAGAGCCGTCGTCGCCGTCCTCGTCGTCAGACGAACTCGTGCGAGGCGAACAGTGCGGTAAACAAAGTACAATTTGCTCACCAGATCACATTAGGAGATTAAACCTCAGTCGTGCAGACACGTTAGGCCACATACATGTATGTATATACGTTATGTGTTCTACATAAGTATGTGGGTATGTTATTTACGCGATTCATGCTCCGCGATATGCACAAATGTGTGTAGGTACTCGTTCAAATCTTGTACCCGGTCCTCAATCGTTGTCAGAATTTTCAAAGCGTTGGATCAAAGTTCACCCGCATCGTTTTTCATCGAGTGATAGTGCGCGTCAAAGAATTCATTATGGAAATTTAGCAATATATTAGCAATTGTTATGATTGTTTTTGTTGTTGTTGTTTTTTGGGATGGGTTCGTGTCAGAATTTTGTAAACGGTGAGGAAGAGGCGTCTTAAAGAGGTGCAATTGGTGTCGTCACTTGAAAAAACGTGCATCTAGCTGTCGAACTGTGAACCACATTGCGAATTTTTTTTATTGTTGTTGTTGTTGGGCTTCTTAATGTCAATTCAGTCAAAGTAGACGATTTCTCGTCGTTGCGTTATTGTACGAGCTGCGATAGCATGCTGCAGTGATGATAAAACATTCTAATCGAGATTTATCGCTCTAGAACACGATTGCGGAACGTGGATGTAAGTATGATTTATTAATTCAGGTGAATTGAAATGTTTGTCAATTTGAAGAGTTCAAATCAAATTTTATAATCTACAATCTTATGATGCATGGATTGTACGATATTTATGAAAGTTTTTAAAGCTAATTGAAATGTTTCTCAAAAAGATTATCACTGAACGAGTTAACAAGTTTAGAAAAGGCAGCAAAAACTCAGAAGTGAGTTAAAAACAAGTTCACTTGAGGTGTTACACTCGTCGATATCGTCTGTCAAAACGAAAGGTCACTCATTGTCATCCAATAACAAAAGCTGATCATTCTTGAATTATGAAGGGGATAAAAATCATCATTTTGAAATCTTATAATGATTTTGAAAGAGTTGAGTTTAAAAAATATGAGAACGTCATTGCTTCGTCACGGTTTACTCAATTTCAGACAATCCTAAAGTTGCGAAAAAACTATCATTCCTAAATATTCATGGTGCATGACGTTAACGTTACCAACTTTAACCTCATATAATTTTCCGATTAAATTCGCGACTGGGAAAACTGTATCGGTTTCCACAGTCGTGTGTGTTCATCCATTTTGGAACAGCCTGCGGGACCCAAGATTTAACACCTGACGGCTTGCATGCACGGAGCCCCTAGACTCGAAACCCGAATGCGGCAAACGTTCTTCATACACCTGTCAGCCTTGCAGTGACACACGGCCAGACGAACGTGCTGGTATCTGGTGCGGATATACGGCTGCCAGGGAAACTACAAGCCTGCGGACACCTCTGATAGCAGGGAGAGGAAACTGCCGGTTATCCGTGATACTGGGCGCAGGGCGAAATCAGGAGGAAGATGTATAGTCGCCATTTATATGCTGTGTAACGGTGTAACCAAGCAACTTCCGGGTGGTTAGACTGGATCGTCTGAATCAAAAGTGGGGAAAAGCGACAGTTTTCCGTGCACAAAGTACCAGTTTCCACGATGGTCGAGTGAGTCTGCGAATGCGCATGCGTGGAGTACTGAAAAGTCCACTTTGAACCCTAGAACGTCAGATTGGGGTGGATATCCATAGAGATTTTCGTGGATTTCCATAATTTCGTTTGTCTTCAGATGGATTTTTCACCAACTAAACTTCGATGGAACTGATTTCGTCATGCTCCACTCTCTTTCTGATCAAAGAATGAAAAGATTCATTTACTTACGAGTCCCGTTATTGCTTTGGGGACGATTTTACGAACAAGAAACGCGTGATGTAAATATTTACCGCAGTTTGAAGTATGGAGATTAAAAAAAAAAAAAAAGATTGTCGTTCTAAGGTCAAGTCCTACGAGTGCTGAAAGTGGTCTTTCCTGTACTCCGCGCATGTGCGGTCGCGAACAAATCTGACATTACGCGACCATAACCTCAATTTCGTGCTTGGTGAAAAAACGCGTAACATACTTTTTTTTTACATAAAAAGAACGATTGAACTTTTGTTTGATTTTAACAAGATTCTGATGTTTTCGAGTTTACACTTTTGAAGTCCTTCGACAATTTGTGGGAATCTCGTTAGTGAGTAAAACGAGCCCAAGAACATTAAGATCTTATCGAAAACAGCAGATTATAATCATTTTCAACATGTAAGTATCGTCCGTTTGAAAAAGGCTTGATCAAAATATCAGCAATTTATCGTCAAAAGCACGTTTATTTTTCTCGCAATAAACTTTAATCTTTCAAAACTTTAATTTATCCTGGATTAATTCAGATACGTTTGTTTGAGCAACGTCGTCCAGTATCGAGAAATTTGTCTTTCTCTCTTTTTTTTTTTCATCAAACAGGACAATATCAGAACAGCATTTAGGCATCGTGTGGACTGAAACGATATTTTCTTTTTTATCACCAACGCGAACTTGACTCGTTTATTCAATCTAATTTTTTGTCCCTATATTTTAATTTTTTTGATCCATGAAATTACACTTTCTTCATCTCATATTATCGCAGGGGTTCCTTTTCCCAGAGTATTTCCCCTGCTTTGTTATTGTAATAATTTTTTCTCTCAGACGTTTTTTTAACTTTTTTTTTTCTACACTTTCGCATTCTCTTCTAGTCGATCGTTATTTTTTATTTCTCGATTCGGTGTTTTTTTTCATCCCCTCCTCCTCACTTTTTTTTCCCTCTCTTTTCCCGTTATGAAGGTGAAAATCGGAGGGGGATTTTCGGGTCGATCGTTCCGCTCGAAGCGAACTTGGAAATATTGTAATCCCCGATTAAGCTTCACGGTGGAATGGTTCTCGAGCTTAGCATAATTGTATAAACGGTTCATATATTTCGAATTCCGGATAGCGCGTCGGTTTTGCATTTTACGGACGGCGTAGGCGACAACGACGCCTACCGTTGCGCGTCGCGTCGCGCAGCGTCGGGACGAGAGACGAGAGGTGACGCCGTTTAAAATAATTTCGTCCCCTACCTCCTCTGCCCAAATCCCCTGCCCATTCACCCCTGTTCTCCCCCCCCCCCCCGCCCCACCTCTTTCTACCCTTCGAAAGAATTTTGCATACAGTGCATCCGTTTCGTAATTTTTGCATGCAACTCCTCCGGATTGCTTTTTATTGTTATTATTATTTTTTCTAATGTGAAAGAAAAAAAATCAAAAAAAAAAAAAAAAAATCACAAACACACTGTAATTGCGAAGAAGAGCTGAAATATCGGTTTGAAATGGTGAAAAGTTTAAGGGAATTTAATTATATATACGGTGGTTCGTTTATTTATTCAAAAGACTGTTATATATACTCTATTCAATCCCATTAAGACGCGTTTTTTTTTTTTTTTTTTTTTTCTCTTACGTTGGCATCGTGAAATATTACATTTTTCAAGATTCCCACCGAGTGTGATCAGTAAATGGTAATGCTATGAAATTTTTAGAAATGTGAAAAACAAGAATGAAAAATGGTTTTTGTGATTTTAGTAGTCTTGCTTCATTCGTTCGAGCAAAAATCATCGTTCATATAACTCACGAATATGTTAATCTGAGCGAGTATTTTGTGATAAAATTGACAAACAGTATTGATGTTCGATTGACCGATATACTCGGGAAGAGTCGAGGCCTCCCTCAAGTTCTTTCGGGAAAGAGCGAAAGAAGAGCAAAAGAGAAAAAAAACAACGCAAACTTTGGGTGCACGAGCGATTGAATCTTATATATCGTGTAATAATACATATGTATGGGTCATGTGTGGCATAGTTTTGTTTTTGTCATATACGAAATCTTTCACGGTAAAATGGAGGGGTTGGAATGATATATATGGGGCGTTCCACGCCAAATCGGGTGGTTTGAAAAATTTTCATTTTTGATTTTCTTCATTTTTTGATATTTTTTATTACCTCTCGAAAGAGCCTTTCTGGTAAATTTTGAAATTTTTTTGATTACTTGTTGAAAAAATATCAATTTTGCAAAAAAAACACTTTTTTCGGTTTTTGGTACAAATTTAAGTTTAAAAAAAAAATTATTCGTTTTTAGATGGCCTTTGAAAAAATATTCAAAACGTTTTTGATTGAGATTTCTTCAGTTTGAAGTTTTAAATTGTATTTTTGAATGTGAGTGTATCTTTTGATTTTTTTTATTAAAAAAAAAAAAAATTTATTCCAAACTACTATTCTTTTAACAAATTGTAAGACCGGTCGGGTCGTGGGCTCTCCATAATAACTATTTTTTGTTTTCATTTTTTGAAAATTTGATATCTTTTTTAACAAGTACTAAAAAAATCACGATATTTATCAGAACGGCTCTTTTCAAGGGTACTAAAAAATATCAAAAAATTGAGGAGCTCAAAAATGAAAAATTTTTGAACCCTTCGATTTGGCGTGGAACGCCCCAGATGTATATCTTTATATAGTCGTTTTGTGTGTAGGTGGCGTTTTGACGCCGGTGTCGAAATATTGAAGATGAATTATTATATCGGCTGCAAGTTGGTAAAGAGGGTTTTTTGCTTGAACGCCATCGATTCGAACCATCAAGGGGTGGTGACCACACTAAAAAAATCCATAAAAAATGATTTACATTCAAATGCCCCTGTGTACACATACCTATATATATATATATGTATATATGTATTTAAAAAAATGGGGTTTTAAAAAGATGAAAGAAAAAAAAGTCGTAAAAATGACGATAACACAAAAAAACCGGAGAACAAAGGTATACGCGATAGGAAAAATGATACGCGGAGCAAAGTGCGATGGAGAAAAAAATATTTGGCGAATCGTTTATACGAATTAAAATGCTTTAATTTTCGAATTCGTTTACTGTATTTATTCATCGTTCTTCGTATCGTTTTGATTTTTTTTATTGCGCTTTTACTCGTTGACAAATGAATCGGTAGAATCGATGATTAATGGACAAAATAAATCGGAAATTTATGGAATCGTATATAAAATATCGGTAGGTATAGGTATTTTTATGATTAAAAAACGCGACTAATTCCATCTCATAAAAGAGTGAGCTTCAGAATATTTTTTGATTTATATCGAAAAAAATGTAGAATCCTACAAGGAACGGTAACAGGAAAGGGAAAAGAGCAGGGAGCACAAATGAGCTGTTGGTCCGTTTAATCCACTCGATGAATCTCAGATTCACAGCGAGTTACCAACGCATCATTATAATATGCAATATAGATATACACGAATACGTAGGCAAGAGTTGTTATTGAAATATTTAGGGACTATTTCAATGAAGGCTCTTCAGAGTCCTTGTCTACCTGTAGCAGCATGTTTATAAAAAGGATGAGAATGCCGAAGGGGCAGGAGGCGTGAGGCGTAGGGAAAGGGTTCATGAATTATTAAAGATGCGTATTAAATTTTCGAATGGCAAATGTGAGACTTTCGAAATTACACTTGGCTTTATATTATATCTGCCTATACGTCCATACCATATATGCATATATTGATGACAATAACTCGCGAATAATGCTCGAGAATGTGTTTTAAACAAACGAAATTTCGATTTCGACACTCGTTATTCCATCCGAAAAAATTATCATAGCAGCAGCAGCAGCAGCAGCAGCATTAATTAACCAGGGCCGATGGAATACACGTAAGGAAAAAAATTTGACAAGTGTTAAATATATTCCCAGCATGCAGGCGAAAACGACGCAGGCAGGTCTTCTAAAAAAAAACGTGATACTTGTTTGAATTATCAAATTATCCCCCCCCCCCCCCCCTCCCCCCCATGCCATTCACGAAGTTCTGCTCGCATGCAGACACCAATGTCTGAAGTTGAGTCTGGCGATGCACGGTTCGCTCGGTAATACTTTGGACCAAACTTCCCTTCGCCTATCCTACAACCTCTTCTTCGCAAACTGCCTGCCGGTTAATAACTGGCTTTGGTTACGTGGCGTATATGCAGACGCGCTGCTAGTTCGATCAAGTGTAAATCTCGACTGCTTCAGAGACTCGCGCTGCATGAACTTCCCTCAATAACGGCAGGGATGCAACGCTGCGCGAATGCATCGCGTAATTGTGTCAAATACGACGTGTGATGAGAACCGCTGAGGATTCCGTCGGTAATAACCGTCTCGCTCGACATTTCAGTGCACGATTTTACCAATCGGTTTACCGACGCATCAGACGGTTCTCATCGCATTTCACAACGGTGCATCAGGGATTCTTGAAACTTCTTCGAATCCCGTGAAATCTTAACCAGCAATAAAGCTTGACGGTCAAGCAAGTATTTTACTGGATATTTGGATTAATTTGTATTCAGTATATTTCTAGAGATTCGGATAGATTACGTAAAGAAAATTTCGACCTCGCAAGTACGTCACAATTTAAAAAAAAATGTACGAAAGTTCAAATTTTGGTGTACAATTTCCATTTGTTAAAATTTTTTCAAAGAAAAATTGAAACGAACAAAAAAATACGTAATAAACGCGTTGAAATAGAAACCAGATATTTCGTACCAAAAAAAAGGTTAATTTTCGTGTATAAAAATTCGAGCAGCGAATCAGGTAAATATTACGTCACATCAAAGCTTTACTGAATAAACCTGATACCAAAATATTTGAAACTAAATCTCGCTGAACGAAGCTTCGAAACCAAAGAATCTATATACATACCTATATCGGAAGGAAAACGTGTAACATTGTAAATGCATGAGTTGCAAGATGCACGATGAAAAGATACGAAGAAATTTATACAGCGGGCATTCAAAGCTGGTGTGTGTAGCTACATATGTATAAAATATATCTATCTATATGCACCTACGTATGTATGTATCTAGTGAGAAAAGAGGTGCCATGTCTAGTAATTTTAGCATCCCAATCGTAAGGGAATAAGAACCCCTCAGGTTCGTTTCCCCCAGGACAAGTGAGAAATACATATATATATTACACACACACACACACACATTATTATTGCACGCTATGGTATATAAGTGTGGTATATCGATATCGGGAATGTTTCATCCGTATCCTTCCGCACTCCAGAACCTCCGTTGGTTCTCTCCACTTCTTCTTCACCACCGAGTGCTACAGGGAGCTAAGGGAATATACACTGATACAATTGCGAAGGGGGTAGCTGACTAGATTATTTCGCTTGGCGAATAGCGAATAGCGAGTGACAGAGAGAGAGAGAGAGAGAGAGAGAGAGAGAGAGAGAGTGAGGGGGTGGGGGGAGTAGAGCCCGGCAGCTCAGCTCAGCTCGGCTCAGTTCAGTCGAGCCGGTAGGAATGCCTCTGGGGAATCGCAATTTACGACGTTAAATTCGCGTCACCAACTCTGAGCGCGAATTTATCAAGTCTTGGTTGCAGCGAGGAGCCGGTGGAGAACCGAATAGCGATACAAGCCATTACATTGTCAATTTTTTTCTCCTTCCGGTCTTTTTGCTCCACTGGTCTCTTCTTCCTTCAATGATCCTTGCGACCCTTTTTCACTCTAGATTTTCTGCACACACCACCACCACCACCACCATGCGGGTTCTGCTATTTCTATTTGCGTATGTGAATGCGTGTTGATAACTGGCTGGGACATGTCATTAAAACTTGGTTTAAATATCGACCACTTATACCCTTTCTATATTTTCTCTCTCCGTTTTGCACTCGTGGAAGTTTGAGAAAAGGCGATACGAATTGAAAAGCAATATAGCTCGGGAGATGGAGTGTTGTAGAGGGGATCGGGGGTTGTTTTCGTCTTCGTCGCCTTTCTTGACGAATATATATATATGTATATATACATCTGTCAATGGCAAAATATAATTTATAGAAATCTAAGAATCTGCAAATTAAATTCCCGCCGCGTTAACGCTTGTCTCTGGATCCTTTTCCTTTCTTTTTACTCCTTCTTGCGCCTTTCGTCTCTCGCAGTTTCTTCGATTTACGAACTCTACTTTTGGAAGGAATTAGAAAAGTTTGTTGGGCAAGTATCGATACCATATTTATTCTTTTTATTACAGTATCATTTTACGTCGAGTAGTTGTCGAATTATTATATATTCTTGAGCTATGAAGATTTCTTGAAAAATTCAGGTAATATAAAATAATGAGATTATGAAAAAAAAATGTAGATATCGATGCTTTGTTTCATCGATTAGGAATTATAAAAAAGCGTCGGTTTTGGTGGAATAAAAAAAACTACACTATTTTGGGTCCATCATATAGCATCTAAGGAATTAGGAATCATTATCGCGATGTTAAGCGATGTTATCTAGACCAAGAGTTGAAGGAGTCAATCAAAGAGGATATCTTAAAGGGTGTCGTTCAATATTTGTTTAGCTTTTTACTCCGAAACCCACCGAACTCACTTCCTCTCTTGTCTGCAGTCAAGTCTTCATCGACTCGATCGTGTTTTATCCGAATTTCCGAAGAAGCTGAGGAAAAAAGAAAAATGAAAAAACGTCGAACACAAGAGTCTGAAACGTTCCGCACCGTATAATCTCGCTCCGAAACGTCGGTTTATCAGAACTTAAGCTTGCACCCTGCTGCAGGTGCAATTGAATGCACATGCAGAAAACGGTGAAACTGCAAGGGACGGCGAAGCGGAAACAAACGGCGTTTTTTAGCAAGATAAACGGATGGCTGAGCTCGAAACGAATTGAAATTCGTAAATATGCGAGACCGTATGCAAATTACGTGGATAGACTATATCTACAGCCGTCGTGCCGTTTCTAACTAGAGTTTCGCTATAAACGTTACCCCGAGTTGTCACTTCGTGCATGAAGAGCAGCGGACTGAACTTGCAAGACAATAGAAAATTCTAGTACGAAAGAATTCCGCTCATTGCACATAAATTTTACACATCACGTATCAAATGTGGTGTCAAGTCGTTTTCCCACTACATATTTATCATTACGTTGCGTCTCCATGGTATGATCTGAAATTTTTTGAATTGTATGTATCAAGTGAATTCAAGCAGATTTCTTTGATACTTTAAGCTAAAATATCGCCAATTTGTGATGTTCAAAATGATTAAACTCTTGTGTTTTTTTTATATGATTCCTAACAAGTCTTTGGGTTCATTTTGTTCACAAGAATGACAACATCAGATCGCTTGGCAAAATTTTTTAAAACCATTTATCCCCGAAGCGGATAAACATAGATTTGTTCAAGTATCATGCAACAGATGTTGCTCAGCGAGTAAAACGAGCCCAAAAACATTAAAATCGAATCGAGAACACCAGAGTTGAATACTTTTGAAGGTTCTCATTACAAAACATGTTCTGAAACGATTGTTATCTTAGCTTGTGCCATTGAAATCTGCTCAAATTCACGTCTACTACACAGTATAGGAATATGGTTCCAGTCGCGTTGACTATGCTTTTAAAATTCTCCTTCATTCTACAGAATGTAACACAAACAGGACTTGGCTGTGTTTAAAATGTCTGTTCGCATATTCGAAACGGGTTGGAGGTTTCGTATTTGGGGAATTATTTCGTCGTCTTCATCCATGCGGGTTAGTTGATACGTTTCTGTCCTGTTCGTCGTATATACACAGTATATAACATGTATCTATAAGCCAAGTGCGGCGGGAGAATCTCTTTGACAAGGAATCCGCTGGCATCCTCTGCATATACTTCTCATCCCTTTCACCGACCGAGTATGGCGTTCGTCTGCCGTTGGCGGGCTGTTAGGACTCACGGTCCAATGGGCTTCACCCTGGAGCATTTAATTTAATTTAAACGCACGAATTCGCCAGCTCGGTACTCCGAGGCACACCAACCAGTGCGTGGAACCAGCTGCTCCATTTGATTCTCAACCGATTACCGATGCGAGGATGGACCCTTCTGGCTACCGAAGAGGATGCGAATCTTCTGCCGTGAAAAATTCGCCTCGATTCACAATCGCCTCTCATTTTCTGGCTTGCTTATTTCGCACATTCAACAGCACTGGGGGTTATGCCTTGTCTATATGTATACACTTGGAAACGATACGGAACTCAACGATGTT
Organism: Diprion similis; assembly: GCF_021155765.1. NCBI lineage: Eukaryota > Metazoa > Arthropoda > Insecta > Hymenoptera > Diprionidae > Diprion > Diprion similis. Next base: position 20,630,121 of record NC_060114.1, read on the forward strand.
GATACACTGGTTCAACGAATTGGGAAAGAGGAATGATCAGGTTATACTCGGTGAGCTTTTTTTAAGCTTCTTTGAATCTCAATCCAGTGGATGTTCTTCTTGGTTTGAAGTTTCGGATGTTGAGAGTAAGAGGACAGGACTGTACTGGCTGGAAAGTGTCGTTCTGACATACAAAGTGAGGAACACATGAAAGTCAGAATGCAGGACTTGGTATTAACGAGTCCATCGCATGATCAGCCGCATGCTCTGGGGTTCGAGGAAACGTTTTCGCTGTCGGTCGTTAATCAATGGATCGTAAATGTAGTCTGGACTCTGGTCTTTGGTATCTTTCGAGCTGCGGAACATGGGAATATAATCAAACCGTGCGTGTACAGCCATGAAAATGTTTTACGAGGTAGGAGGGTTATACGTGTATGCATATCCGACACAAGCATCCGATGTGTGACTTGCATCGCACCTCATCGTAAACTTCTCCTTGTCTTATTTGCACCGCGATGTCAGCGAGCTTCGCAAGTTTCAATATTACACCATCCACAAGGTGCGAGCTTACGAACGCTTCCGGCTCTTCCGAACACCTTCTTTCATCAATCACGCGTTTATACGACGTTGAGGAAGTGGCAGGGTTGAAAAATAGCCCCAATACCATAGTGTATGTGCATCAAAGGGTGACACACTTCAACTTTGTCTCCATGTTCACGATATTCAAGTACGTGTGTATCTTTCCTCCGTTATTCGACGAGGTGGTTACCCAAACAAACATTTTTCCCTCACGGATGACAGCACGGAGAAATTATTGTGACAGTAACACGAGAGAAATTTCAAAGTATTCCAAACAGATATCATCATTATAGGTTTTCCCACTTTGGTTGTCTAGGCAAGGTTCATGGAATTGCTTGTTCGAACATCGTTAATATACGAGGTGTGGGCTTCACGATGGTCCAACCTAGAAGCGAATATATATGATCAGTGAGAATGTCGTAAGGTTGAATTGAACGTGTAACCAGCCCACAGACAGGAGATTTTCTTGGGTAAACAATCGCCGGACCATTTCCTTACTGTCGTCTCATGTATAACCTGGCAGCGCGAAAGCGCGGCCAATCGAATAAAGGACCTCATCTTGCGGCCGGTGGCTCGTGGCCTGGGGCTCGTTTGACCCTATATACCAGAAGGAGCCCGTGCAGACGGTGGTCGTCTGCTCCTGGAGTAGATTATGTTACGTTTTACGCACGACGGGGTGGGTCAGCCTCCGGGGCAGAAGATCTCCGTCTTTCCTCTCTTTCCTCTCTTTCCTCTCTTTCCTCTAATGCCATCAGGAGTCCCAAGACCCGAAGGTGTCGCGTGGGTCGTTGGGCAAGATGTGCTCCTGGGGGTGAGCAGCCCATCCCCCTCGTTCTCATCCTAGTTATTCTTCCTCATCTTCTTCTTTGCTGAATATAAATAAGCTCAGACCAGCTCTTTTTCCGTCACACTATCTTCTCCTCTCTCCCCCTCTCTCTCTATCTTCTTCGATATTACACGGGTGAGGTGCACCGCCAGCAATGTCGGAGGAATCAGATCAGCGAAGAGTGACGTGGAATACATGATATTCAAACGTTGATAGATAGATAGATAGATAGATAGATAGATAGATAGATAGATAGATGGATGGAATGATGATTGAATGGTCGTAGCATATTGAAGAGAGGTATAAAGAGATTGATGGACTATTTTTTACGGCTATAATAGATAAGACGACAAAGTAACGGACAGAGTTTTCTCGAATTACAATTTAACATTTAACAAGAATTTCGCAATATCTAGATAGAAAAGACTTTTTCTAATCGATCAGAATGTGAGGACTAATCTCAAGTACTCCAGACTTACGAGAGACGTTGGAGTCAACTTCAGACTGACATCATGACTGACACGACGATGAAAGAGTCTTCCTAGATTTTGAAGATGTTCCTCGATCGGTGCAATTGAAAATAATTGAGACTGATGAGGTAAAAAATGGATAAAGAGAGATAGATAGAGAAGCGAATCGGATAAAAGGAAGCGGGTTTGCAATTTATAACGTCTATTTTCTGCGGATAGATGGTTTTCGCATTGCTCGAAGCAATGCTAACATGTTTTATTGGATATCTTAAAGAGGAAAACTTTATTTTCTCCATAAGAAGTTTTTATTCCTTTTCCAAAAATTATCAAACACCATCACGCGTTGAATTAAACCCTCGGGGTATTTTATTATACTGCTGCGTGGAAGCTGGATATCCGTTATGGCAGTTTTTTTTTTTCTTTTAGTTTTTTTTTTTCTCCTTTCTCTTATGATTGGAAAAATTTTGCCAACGGTTTTTACCGCTGCAGGGATAATTTCGTCTCTTTTCGTCGACCGAGAGAAGGTTAGGGATAATGGCGTGCGGCGAAAACCTGATGGGAAATGCGGTTCGGGCGGGAGTCAGACCGAGATCTAAGTTCGGAACAGTTTAAAAGTTCGCAAAGTGGAACCAACTGTGTCTCTTATTTACTCTCCGTATAGTTTAACCGATCGTGTATGTTTGGACGATTCTTATCCTGCAGTTATAACGACGCGACTTTGTTGAATGTAAAGGATTTTCACCTCGTTTATATAACTTGTAACAACAATTTTACAACAATTTTTTCACTCTTTGGTCTTCTCTTATCGTCACTGACTCTGCGAAAGATTTGAGAAATTTATATGGTGCATTCCATGCTAACTTGATCAGCTTTCGACACTGTATTTTCTAATTTCTCTCAGAAACTTTTTTTCACTACAGTTGACAATCTTTCTTTGTGCAACCGTTTTTGGTTTGTGGTTATATTTCAATATTTCAAATATTTATAACTTTCATGTTTTCTTTTGCCTTGAAATGAGCAAGTTTAATTTTCTTTTTTATTATAAAAAGGTAGAATTAAATTTACAAGAACCGTAAACTGTCCGTATTTCTGGAGAATATGTTCAAAACTCTTGAACCATTAAGATGCATTGATTTTGGTAGATCCAAAATTTTCAACGCGATACAGAAGAAAAGAAAGCAATAATATAATGTCATCTTAAAATGATCGAAAGAAAAAGTGAAATTCTTTTAAAATTACAAAAAAAAAATTGTTTAAATTATCACAACCTAAAAAACACTTGCTTGAAAACAATTGTAGAAAAAAATGATTCGTGAGTCTTGAAGCGATTATTATCTCAGAAAAATTGTCAACCGAATTAGGAACTGTGAGGTCAAAGTGATCAAATTAGAATGGAATGCCCGGTACGTAATATACCCACACACGTGTCTTGTGTAACCATGAAATGAAAAAAAAATAAAAAATGGAAACCTCTATATGGATGAATTTTGTGGTCGGTCATGTAATAATATGCGAGCTCGTATTCATCGAGATTCCAGCTTCGCCGGTGTAAAATACAATCGCAGATTGTTAAGGTAAAAATCGTAAAATAACGATAAAAGTGATGCGATGTGCACGGTGCATGGGTGCATTAAAATCCAGCGTATCAACGCGGATGATGTTACATCGGATTTCATCCAACAAGATCGGATGGATATGAGAGTTTGCGGATGGGATTGGGTGCCTATCAAAGAAGCAGGGGTAGAGAGAGAGAGAGAGAGAGATAGACAGATGGACAGATAGACCAAATATTGTATTTTGTATTTATTTACCAGCAACAAATTACAAATGCAATAAAAATCCTAGAGATAGATAGATAGATAGATAGATAGATAGATAGACAGACATTTTTATTTTACCCATAGCAATTTTGGATAAGATGCAAACAATCAGAGCAGAGCTAACATACAGAAGCAAAAGTGTAGATTAAAATTTACAAGAAAGAAAAAAAGTAATTACTACAAAAATGAGAATAAAGACAGACTCAATAACTACTAACACAGATCGTAGCAGAGTAAAAACTGATACTTGCAAAAGGAGTAAATCAAAACCAATTTGAAAAATGTGAAACTAAACTAAACTACGACCCAACGAGCGAGTCGGCTTCGGTGGCCTCCAGATCTCTGACAGAAGGAATACGAATAGTTCAGGCATCATTCCTCTTCACGAGAGAGAAGAACTACCAGAGAGAGTGAGTTTGATTAAATCGTGGAGAAAACAGGTCATATAGAAATCGAGTACTTATTATTGATTATAATAATTGACAGTACAAGTAAGCATACAATAATAATTTATAACAAATAATAGCAGAGCGCAGATATTCAGAAACAATTAGAGATAGTTAAGATTATTTAGAGAAGAAAAAAAAAAAAAAAATAATAATTTAAGATCAACGCAGGGGGAGAGAGATACTCTTGTCAGAGTGAATGTCACGCTTTGTAATGCCGCTCGGGAATTTGAAACAGACGATAAAATATGTTCTATAATATGTATAATACGGGGATTTAGGAATGAGTAATAATTACAATCAGCCGGGAATTATAGTAATGGCGAATTAGCCGAGGACTAGGCATTGTTTCGTCTTAGAAACAAACAGCGAACACCAACCTCTCCAACTTAGCTCGTGTGCATGGACCATGTGAATTTCCGCTGCGGCACACGAGTCGCGATGAGGGAGGATCAGAGGGGAGGAGGATAAAGGAGAGACTCATCCTGCACACCAATTAATATTAGGATTAAACCGGCAATTAACCTAGCCCTAGCCTTCTGTATAACTAAGCACTAACTACCAACTGCGTTTAGAGAAGTATTAATTAATCTTATCATTTCTCTTCCTGATTCATATTTACCCATGCAAATTTGACGTATATTATATCTGATGAAATATTAAGTCGGAAGTTATAAGATACTTATAGAAAAAAGTGTATACTTGTTTATTTATCATTAGTTATAAACAATTCAAACGAAAAAAATTGGTTTTCTTTGCAAAATAAATTCCGGTGTACCTAAACAAAGAGTCCAATTGCATTGAAAATTTGTATATATATATATTCTCTCCAGATTTTTCGGTAGGATAGATTTTCAAAAAAAATTGTTTGAACTTTCAAAAAATCGAGTTTCCAATTTTTTTTTTTACTATTTATGACTCGTTATGAAATTTCCCATTTATGTTTATCAGGAAATTTTTGACCTAAGATCGTCGCCATATTGGGTCCGCCATCTTGAATTTTGCCATTGTGACGCCAAAATCGTAATCAGCGACCCCAAAAACCCTCAGATCACTTATGATTTTGAAAATTTGTTCAATAGAAAAATATGCCCCTCAAAGGGTTAATAGATTGAATTGCTAACAACTGAATAGTCCGTCAACTGATACACTTTAATGCGCATGCGCTACAATCTGAGAGCAGCTGATTGCTAGGGCGGCAAATCGTTATGAACGTAACCTCAAAAATTTTGACAGCTTTCAATGTTCAGCACAACTGCCAGTGAAAACGGTAAAAAATTTTGAGGTTACGTTCGCAACGGTTGGTCGCCCTGGCAATCAATTGCTCTCGGATTGTAACGCATGCGCATTGAAGAGTAGCAGTTGACGGACCATCCAGTCGTTAGAAATATTTTATGAGACTTTTGAATACACGAAAAATTTGTTTGAGTTCTTATATCTATATTCTAAATGTCTTTAAAAAATTCTGTACAGATTGACATCAGCTACGGTTTGTAAATGTTTTGTCTATACGAGTATAAATTGAAATGACAGTCTTTTACAATCAAATGTTTTCTCTGTGAGCTGAAATGTTTACTGTACGCAGCTGGGTGAACGTGAAATGTACTCGTGTAATTATATTTTTCGTCCGGCATTTGAGACTTTCGTATATTCATTTCAATTTTGTAATCCTCGATGTATGATGAGAGTATTATAATACTACCAGCGATGTGGAGAAAATGGAATGGCACGTGTACGTGACACGTGTGCGCGCGTGTGTGTATGTGTCTACATCATCGAGATTAGCATTGCATCGTGATATTTTTAATTAACTTCAAAGAGTCGAGTTAATCGGTAATTTTTTTTTGAAAAACAATTACCCCTTTGCTTGAAAACTCTCGCAAAAATTATTACATATACTGAAAATACAAAAGGGGAAAAAAAAATTCATTTGTTAATTTTGGACAATGGTGCGGATCGTGAAGTAGATTTGAGTGATGTCGAATCTGCATGAGTTCGTTTCGGAAAAATTAAAAAATATAGAGGGTTGAAATGCCCGAGACGAAAAGTCAAAATGTTGAACAAATCAAAAAAACCAAAATCTTCAGTATTTATATATCACTTTTATGTGCTTGTGCGTTTATTTCTACGATTCTATATTTTCACCTTTCAACATTTTCACTTTTTTTCACATATATTCGAGCCTCTTAAATTTTTGAAATAATTCTACACCGAAATGAAAAGTAATTCTATTCAATTGCCTAAATCACTTTCTCTTTTCAGTGTACACCGAATTGAATTCTCGCATAATTAAAAGTTCGAAATCGTGACTGATTCCAAGACATTTTATATTTTTCGATCCCCATTCACGAAGGGGTTGAATTACGTCTCTGTAGAATAAATCTGCTTTGCGATACGTGAGATGTAAATCCCAGGGATGTAAATCGAGTGCAAATTGTGCACATCGATAAGTTTAAATCTCTTATATGCTTAAAGTAATTCCTGTGCGTATTGAATATTACATATTAAAATACTTTCGCCGAGTCTTGAATCTCGAAGCTTTCGGGCGACAATCGACTTACTTAGCCAAGAACTTTTCCTTCGTCCTTTTCTTAGTCCTTCCCTTCTCATATTCCCAATGTACACGGAGGGCTAACCGGCTCTCTCTTCCCCTCTCTCTCTTTCTCTTTCTCTATTTCACCCCGTGAAGTACGAGAACTTTCGCAAAAATCTCAAGATTTATGCCTTGCGCGGGGTTTCAAAACTTAGGTAGTGATCTAGTTTTCTCGATCTTCTCTCGATCTTCCCCCTCACCCTAACTTTCTTTCCGCAGCACGCCTCGCACGGGGTTATCACCGACCTGAGTTTGGAAATTATTTGCAAGGCTTCTATTGTGTCCTTATACCACGTCTCTTCATTATTATTATTATTATTATCATTATCATCATCATTATTATTATTATTACTATTATCATCATTATTATTGTATTTCCAATATCGCTCCCCGCAGTAGAGCCTTCCTTAACTATTAATTGCTGAACTTCGTCGTTTTTGTTGTGACTCGGCCTGTTCGTACCGCCAGTTCTCACTGGCTTATATTATACATACATGTATTGATTGAGAACAAGCGAAAGGCGGAATCGAAAGGCAGAGCTTGGATCCGCGGTAATCCATTTGTATGGGTACGTATATTTTATATGTGTACAGAGTGGATTCGTAACGACTGCACGTTTTGAAATTTAATGCCCTCGCGCTACAGTCCGTCAATTGTTTTTTATTGTCAGGGTAACCAACTGAAAGAGTAAAAAAAAAATAAAAACGCAATTTTTAATCCCCTGCATGTACAGGACTAAAAATCTTGAAAATAGTCTGTTGGGGTAGTTCCTAAGAATCTATTTTAAAATAGATTTCATATTCAGAAAAATTTGATATGTTTTTTTGCACACTTCAAAACACTCGACGTTACATTTTTTCCTGACGACAAGAAGTTACAAAAAACTCAAAGACAAACGTTCAATTCGAAAACGTGATAAAAGTTTTTAACGAAGGTGTAAAAATTCGAGAAGTTTCATGTTTTAGTTTAGACTGTAACGTAATATCCAAGTTGCAGGCAGATTGAAATTTTTATCCTAAAAAAAGTGCCTCAAACTTTGCGGAGATCCCCCATGCATACGTATATATATATATATATATCTGCACACATAGAATATAAAGTACAAATATCAAGAAATATACACGGTTTCACGTTACGTTATATACCAATCCACATCGATATATAATCTATCCACATACGTGTGTATATATACATATATACATATATGTAGGTATGTATGTATGTATATAGTAATTGAAATAAAATTTTATCAAATCTCAGCCTTTTCATCCCCTTCATTTTCTTCCAAGCTCACTCTCTTTCCTCCATTTCTCTCTCTCTCTCTCTCTCTCTCTCTCTCTTTGCACGTTGCTGCACGCTACCATTTCTCGTCCTTTTTCCACCCCTGGTTCGGCTCTCTTCTTGTACATTGAATTTATTTTTCTCTGCAGCACCTCGTTGCGAGGTTATTTATGCGCACAAATCCCTCGAGATATCGACATCTTTCTCGCTTTTCTCCATCTCTAAGCCACCCTTATCCATACCTCCTCTCGAAGGAAGAAAAAAGGACGAAAGAAGAAGAAGAAGAAGAAGAACAAGAAGAAAAAAAAACAACCACCACCCTTATACCGTAGCGGAATGAAATTCCTCCTGTATAATAATTTGAATATGACACGCGGCGATGACAGGCAAACTGTGAAAACTGCATTAGTTACAATTGCAGTCCTTTCATACCGTGTACGGCAACGATCAGAAGGTTTCCAAGTTGAAGATAAAAGAGGAAAAGGAAGTTTGCAAAAAAAAAAGTAAAAAGAAAATTTAAATATATGTATATCGCGTCGAGATAAAAGACGACGACATTAAAACTGATACAGACGTTGGGATTGAGCTGAAAACACGAACGAAAATAATAAAAAAATGAAAATAAAAAATTAATACGAACGACACGAAGAACAAATAAAAGTAACCGATGCGTCGTTATCGCTGCAGCATGCATGCAGCTTTTATATACCTCAGAAAGGTTTTACCGCTTTTAGTGTTTTTAACGACGTGGAACGATTCTTGTGGAAGCTTAACGATATAGTACAAGTGTAAGGATCTAACCTCTCAACCTTTGAGGAGATTTGCAGCTGTGAAAGCTCAAAGTTAACCGCTTTACGAGAAACGATGGAATGAAACCGTATTATAAACGAAAATTTTCTCCTAGGTACTTGAATTGTATACTCGTGCTTTGCAAGATGTGTCTCTTGGTATTAAGTGACGTCAGAGATTGAAAAGATTATCAATCCTGACGAAGTCACATCTTTATCGCAGTACAAACTTCAACAAACGAATGATCAATTCAATGTCAAAAGAAATGCTTGCTCGGCAATTCAAGCGGACAGTTACCGTCCGATTGAGCAGCCGACGCAACACCAATCGCGACTGTCAGAAAATGTCCCTAGGAGCCCACAGCTAACGGTTAAAAAATGTCCCTAGAAGTCCACAGTTAACGGTTAGAAAATGTCCCTAGGAGTCCACCGTTGGCTGTGGGCTCCTAGGGACATTTTCTAACAGTCGCGATTGGTGTTGCGTCGACTGCTCAATCAGACGGTAACTGTCGGTCATTAAAATTTGAACAACCTGACGCACGCGCATAATGTGCGCACTTTTCTCGTGGACACACGGTGTATGTTTTCGCGTACATGTGTCACACTTTAGGGAAATGGGGTGTATATGTATACCGCATGCATCGTTATACGTGACTGGCTAAGCGCATGAAACCTATGTGCCTCGGGTATATAGGACTATATATATATATATATATGTATGTATAGTTCTATGTATGCTTATCGTAATATGTACGACGAAAGTGTATAAAGGTGAACATTTCGCGGATCGTTGATTAACGCAGGTATCCGTGCAGTTGGTGGAGAACTAGGGTGCAGAGACTGCATAAAGAGAAAAGGAAACTGGCTGGTGAATTAGAATATAAAGCCCGCGAGTAAGACGTGCATGTATACATATATGTACGTATGCATGTACATACGTAATGTGGATGAAACATTCTGTCCCACGTTATGCGGCGTGCATGGAGGAAGCCTTGCTTTACCACTTTTGTCGTCTTTGTTTCATTTTGGAATGCAAAAACGTCATTTACCTTACTTGTTGTGGATAAAGCGTGTCACAAGTATTGTTGGATCTTAGCGATTAACAGGGTGTCCTGGTTGATTTCGACGTCTTTCTACACTATGATCCGCTGAAATAATTCTAATTCTAATAAAATATATAATTTATTTATTCATTTATTTAATTATTGAATAGGTCATGTAAATAAATGATTGAAATTTTTACTATTTCACGGTAAAAAGACATTGAGCAAACTATGAATACACACCGAACAAGTGTACAAAATTTTTTCAAAATTTTTTTTTCCTGTTGATTTTTGTTTGTTCACCATATTGGATCCACCATTTTGAATTTTCGAACTTTCAGTTCAGATCCGTCATCAGTGACCCATAAATCCATGTAACAATAAGTTTCATCAAAATCGAATAACTTTTTTAATCTACATCCACCATATTGCATCCGCCATTTTCAATTTTCTAATTTCGAGTTCAGGTTAGTAATCAGCGACTCCAAAAGTCCACGTATGCAAAATGTAAAGCGAATCGCATGTAAGGAAAAATGTATGCCTGAAAGGGTCAACAGCCCCATTCTATACGCAATTCCGAACAAAAACGCTCCAATACATTATCATTTGACACAAAAATAAAAAAATGGCGTAGATTTTTCCAAATCGTATTTGTAAATTCGTAAAATTAATGCCATTTTTTCATTTCCGCGTCACATGAAAGTGTATTAAAATGTTTTTGTTCACAATTGCGTATAGAATGGGCCTGTTGGGCCCTTTTTGTGTTCGAGGTACGTGGACTTCAATATTTCAAGACATTTTTCAACGGTATCATGCTAGAATATGTACCACTCAGTTTCTGGTTGTTCGTATATGTTGCGTGCCACCGCGATTATTATCTTCTAATTCGTGGTAGGTGAAATGTAAAGTACCACTCGATGTTAAACAGGATATTGGTTTCGGGATATTACACCAAGCGGTTAGCCGCAGCTCTAGACGGTAATTCATTACTCAGTGAATTTCTCCGAAATACTGACTGGCTCGGTAGACATTCTATGATAAACCGTATGTAGAAGTTTTCCAACTGTTTCATGGAAATTACCTAACAATCCACCCAGTAATTGCGAGGAACTAACAATTCCGATCTTTTAAGGGGGGAGGCGACTGTAACGACCGATAAAATAACTGATTTTTGAGAATTTTGTTTCACAGAGTTAACTAATCAATTATGAATGGATGGGAATGTTGGTACTTTATTAGGTCTATACTAACCTTCGTTTCTATGAATTAATTTTGTAAAATAATAAAAAAATTAGTTTTTAGATATAACAAGAACTTTAGTTGCATTTTTTTCGTTCGGGATACGCTGCCCTTTGCAGAAATGCAACATCGAAAGCTGTCATAGACTCGAGAACTTTGAAGGGTGAAATGGACACGCTTTACGTTCCAGTTTCAGAATATTCGAGGGTACCTTGTGCGCAGCGTCGAAATGCAAATCAGGGTTATGATTATCGCCGAGTAATTGGAAGGTACGGGTATATTGTATCAATCAAATCGAATTCGAACGTGATAGCTTGGCGATTGAATCGGGTGATTGTGTTACTGTAACTGACACTGACCCGGTGTCAAAGGACCGCATGCCTAGTGGGTGAAACGAACGGCAGAACCCCCGGAGGAACTCGAGCTGGTGTTTAAATTGCTTTGATTCGTAGGCGTTGAGAGCTTTTGCCGCATTCTAGGTATACTAATTGTAGGAGCCGAGCGCCGTGGATCGAGGGGGTTGGTACAACTGATTTTTCGGTAATCCACGAAACTGACAAATTGACGAATTATAATTATTTCGAAATTTACAAAAGTTTTCAATCCACAAGGCGCTGGGAAATAAGTCAGTCAAGTAAGTTTTAAACAAAATAAGTCACTTGTTCCAAGAATCTCGGAAAATCTATCATTCGTTGTATTGAACGTTTTTGGTAATCATTTTGGTCAGAAGATTCGCCATTTTTTCTCAATGAGAGAAATATTGATTTTCACTTTTTTTTTGCGCAGTTATGAGCGAACGAAAGAACATTATATTCTTCTTTTTTTCAGAAGAAATTTTATTATAAATCGCAGGTTACGAAGTCCAAACCATCGACATCGACCATAAATTTTTACAAATCCCCATAACGAAGGATATGTCAGAAAAAGATGAAATATGGTTATTCTTGAGTTTCGTGGATTATAGCAAAATTGACTGGATTGGTATCCTTGAGGTGACCAAAAAACTTGTCGATCGTTAAGGAATGAAAGAAAAAAAAAAAAAAAAAAAAAAAAACTCTCGTCATGCACGCGTTTAAGGTTAGATTATTTTTTAGCTCGCTAATACGTCGTTGGTCGCTGCATATTCATGGGCGGATCGGATGAAAGCGAGCTTCACATCGCGTGTCAATGTTTGTTTAGTCTCTTAAAAAGAGCTTGGCGGCGCTGGGAGGCCGAAAAGGCGGAGAAAGCTAATGGTGACACCTGGGCGGGACACCCGTCATTTATCAAAACATGATCAACCATTGTGCAGTTCTTATTATTATACAAAACGGCTCGGTGTGTAACAAGAATTTTCTTCCCTCCGGACATTTCACACGTTTTCCATTTATAATACTCCAGTCTGGCAGCAGCGGAAGGTGTAGTTTGTTATTTTTGTACATTTGGACACGTGTTGTTCGCTTTTTTTTTTCTTTTGGACGGTACGCACGAATATATAAGGTTATTACACACACACACACACACACACAGCCAATTTTCCCGGAGTTTTTCAATCTCCCGACAATCATTGCGCACCTCGCGAAAATTAATTGCTTCAATTGATGTACATGCATATTAAAAAATCCATTTTTCGACGGAGGGAATTAGTTGAATGGGTCTTTGAATTTGGGAAGAGAGAAGGAAAAAAAGGAAATAAAAAAATTATCTACACGTGTACAACAACAAAGAACCAGAAAAAAATTAGGTCAAATTTTTTCTTTCTCATCAAAAAATATAATTGCTCATGTTACCAAGTAATCAAATTTAACTGACTTCCAAATATATTATACAGAGTGAATTCATTGAGACTGCATGGTCCGTTGTCCACTAAAATTTAATGCGCAGGCGCTACAATCCGCGAGCGATGCCTTGCCAGGGTGACCAACCGTCACAAATTTAGATGACAGTCCGCCGCGATGCGATGTACGTAACGTCGAAAATTTTCAGTTGATGGTGTTGAGCACGACCGCCAGCAACAACTGTCAAAATCATTGAGGTTACCTACGTTTACGACGGTTGGTCACCCTGGCAAACTGCTTTCGGATTGTAGCGCGTGCGCATTAAATTTTAGTGGACAACGGACCACGCAGTCCTAGTCGTTGGGAATTCACTCCGCATGTAAACACACCTCGGTATGAGTGACGTCATATTGATGTATTTCGGCAATCTGTGTTTGAGCGAAAAAAGAAAAAAATAACATCCAATTATTTTTGCTTTCTCGGCTAAATTCTCATATGATAGGTGGATTTACTCGTTACTTTTTTTTTTTTTTTTACAACTCTGCCTTTTTCCATCTCATTTTTTTCCTTCACCTCTCGCTTGTGGACGATTCTCTAGTCACCGCTTTCCTTCTATCAACCCCCTCCCCCCCGCTCTCTCACTCGCTCTCTCTCTCTCCTTCGACTCTGCACAGCTGAATTTCCGACAGCCCGATTAGAACATGCTGACGCAATCTGATGGTAACTTTCGCACCATCGTGGTGTAATATCTGGGCAAGCGTTGAAAACAATTTCACCAGCTTTCCCGGCACACCTAACCACCTTACGCTCTCCTCTCCTCTCCTCTACTCGCCTCTCTTCGCCGCTCCTCTTGGTCTCTATCTTCCTTTCTTCGTTCATATTTCTATCTTCCTTTTTCCTCTCAACGCCGTGTCGCGTTTCCCTAGCCTCGGGTTATGAGTTCTTTTCCCTCACGGACTTTTTAACGCTGTAAATTCAGTCCGTCTCTCAATTAAAAGGTATTAAAACCGTTTTAAAGTCGTCGGTTATTCTCTGTCTTTTGGAGGAGGCTCAATTTCGTTTTCTACTCTTTTTCTCTTGTCTCATATTCCATTTTTCTCAGGTCATAAACAAGGAGATTCGAAATTATACCGGAATAAATATTTACTGTCAAACTAAGCTGGGTTGATGAGTATTCGCGATGATATTATTATACGTGTGAAATATAGTAGAATATCAGTAAAAAAGCAAGTCCGTGCGATTTAACGAAATCCTTCAATAATTACGACCCACCATCGAGGGATTATATGAAAAAAGAGTTGAGTCAGAGGATAAAAGCACTAGAATTGATGAAGATGAAAAACGGTTAAGATCGTTTCACTCGTCGAATTGAGAACTGCATCGCGTGCCCGGCGATAAAGGAAGCAATTTGGTCCTTTTTTCATTCTTTCTTTTTTTTTTTTTTAATTTCCACCGCTGGATTTGATGACATTTTAATTACGCCGTGACCACCAATTAGAACGTGGCCGTAACGTAGCCGGATGGATTTGATTGTAATTAATCCTCTACGTATCGCATATTGATATGTGTTTATGTACAATATAACAATTTCAACCGATTTATAATTCTCATCCGAAACGATATGTCCGAGTGTATGATGCAGGGCACTGGAGCATGATGCACCCTTCGCATTGTTACCTCGTAATTATAACGCTGCCGTATTCGGCCGAGTTAATTAATCAACCTTGCAATTAATGGCTGACGAAGCAAGGACGCGGTGGCATGGCACCGATCGTAACTGTAGAAATTGATGGCTCTATTTTATCGCGATACGCTGCCACGCCAGTCGTATTATACATATATAATGAAGAATCGAAAAACGGTGTATAATACATTCATAATATAATTCGACGAAAATCAGAGTGAAGAAAAAAAAATTACGGAGAAAAAAGAAACGACTCGTTTAATTAATAAATTTATTGCGATTCGGAATTTTCGACGTATATACATATATATGTCACTCTTTTCTATCGTAGCTGAAGGTCGAATGAACGTCTAACGCGCATGCGCTAAAATTCTAGAGCAAAAGCAGTTGTTTTGTCAGGGTGACCAATCGTCATAAGTCCAGGTAACAGGTCGCCGCGACGTGTGTAACCTCAAAAATGTTGGTAATCCTGACAAATCAACTAACCTAACCTACCCTAGAATTTTAGGGCATGTGCTTAGATCATTCGATCGTGAGCTTCTCACTTTGTGTATATATGTATATGTATATTAGGGTGGTGCTTGAAAAGGTAATTTTTTAATTTCCATCGGTTCACAGTCCAAATCGGCTTAAAATAATTAAAAAATAATTCTTTAATTGTTTCAGATTTTTATCTCAAATCTAACCCGTACTCGCAAGAGGGTAGATTTCCTCATTTAACCCTTTTAGGGGCACATTGAATCTGCCCAACAGATTTCGATAAAATTTTGTATAGGTGGGTTTTTTGGGTCGCTGATTACGAATCTGAATTTAAAGTTTCAAAAATTCACAATGGCGGGACCAATATGGTAGATCAAAGTTGGATCCACCATTTCAATTTTTGTAATTTAGAATTGAGATTTGTAATCAGCGACCTCGAAAATCCCCGGGATACCGAGTCTTATCGACATCGAATTATTTTTTGGATTCCGGTCGGCCATATTAGATCCATCATTGGGAGTTTTGAGATTTTGAGTTCAGATTCGTAATCAGCGAACCAAGAAACCCTCTTATTCTAAAGTTCATCAAAATCCATTCGGTAGATTTAATGCATCCCTAAAAGAGTTAAATGGGAAAATCCAACCTCTTGCGGACATGGATTAGAATGGCGATAAAAAATCGAAAAAATTAAGAAATTATTTTTGAATTATTTGGAACCTATTGGAAGGGGGGAAGGGGGGGGGGTGAACCGGCCGAAATTCAAAAATGACGTTTTCAAGGACCACTCGAATATATGTTATAGAATTGATTGTTATAAATTCAATCACGCGATTTACCATCTACCCATCGATATTCGTTTTTTTTTTCAATTTTTTTTCCCTCAAATTTTTTGCATCGCACAAAAAATTATTCAAGGTTGGAGCTTACTTAGCGGTTGTAAAGGCAAAGGCTCGCGACCAGCTAATTAGTTGGACGAAGCACAATATAAGGTTGGTACGTAGGTTGGTAGGGAGGGAAGGGAGGCAGGCTTAGACCAATTAAAATACATTAGCGGAATTGCCCGCGAGTATTTGAGCCCCTGAACACTCGTTAAGAGTTCCCTGCTTCCGAGACGCTGAGGATACTGGAGGGATGTTGGTACACTGCAGGATGCTTTTGGTCGGTCGCCTTCAACCAACCGGCGAACCAGAAGAACGGGACGAAGAAGGCCTTATTGTCTTATGCCGCCATGCCGTTGGGCTACGTTGTTGCCTTCCTCATAAATGGCATTAAAAAGATTTACTGCTCTCCCCCTCCTGCCCTCTGCCCCCGTTTCTGTTACCTCAGCAAACCCTGCTTGAGCAGCATCCCTGTATTTTTCCGAGCTTTATGCCCTTTATTTATTCATATATTTTTTTTTCTTCTCTCTTCTTACTCTTATATATTATATTTCTTCACATTTTATGTGCGTCTGTCCCCCTGTAATATAGTAACCATTTTTTTTTTCTAGTCAGCGAAGCGCTATCAAAAGTGTCATTATTATTGTTATTATAATCTTGTTTGGGTACCACATGTTCTTTGAGTTCTTTTCCTTTTATGCGTAACCAGAAAATACAGTTGTTCGAAAGTGTGGTACACCTGGTCGACGACAGTGCCATTCTAACGGAATTATACTAGTTATCTAGTAATGAAGGTATATGGCTGCCATATTCCATATATTACTGGAACAATAAATCTTTTTTTTTCTATAATTTTTCCTCAGCCGTGTGCGTTTTATTCAAAATTTCCAACTACAATGATGATAATAAGGATAATCATTATTCACAGTGATATTTTGTGCAGTTACGTCATATCGCGATGTTGCGTAAATTCATAATTATAATTGATTCGAAAAACGATTCAAGTCGTGCCTACCTTGGAGAGTGGTATCACACCTTTAAAGTGTTGAAGGTGCTTATAAAAACCCGTTGTACACCTCGAAAACGCGGGGATGTGAAACTCCTGTACCGCTCAAGCGATCAGAGTGAAACTTGGGCGATTAACGCCTTATTTTGGGAAAAAATGGAGCGACTTTTTACTTTTTTAAAATTTGGAAAAAAATTTTAGACTGGCTACCACCCACGGAAATTGGCTAAATTTTCACAGTTGAATTCAATGGATCGAACTATTCTCTTCTATAGATATACTATACACTCGGCGCTGATAAAACACACATTTTGAGCCCAGTCCCATGAGATTTGATAGTGAAGTGACGAAATGGGGGCTGATCTGGTTTTCGATTACGAAGAACACCGAATCTCATTTTGGTGAAATTTGTCGGTAATTTCTTATCGACATTACACGCATACATTACCGGCATGCGCGTGATTGTCGGTAACAAATGTCGGCAAAATGAGATTACGGTGTACTTCCTAAGTGAAAACCAGATCAGCTGCCATTTCGTCATTTCACCATCAAATGTCATGGGACTGCGCTCAAAATGTGTGTTTTATGACCGCCGAGTGGCGTCATACCGGATAGTTCGATCCATTCAGTGCAACTGCGAAAATTTAGCCAATTTCTGTGGGTGGTAACCGATCTGTAAAATTTTTGTCAAAATTTTGAAAAAGTAAAAAGTCGCTCCACTTTTTTCCAAAATAAGGCATTAACTGCCCAAGTTTCACTCTGATCGCTTGAGCGGTATAGGAGTTTTGCATCCCCGCGTTTTCGAGGTGTACAACGGGTCTTTATAAGCACCTTAATGGCAGAAAAAAACAAAAGTACATGTCGCTTAATTTTTACTCAACTATAACATGTTACTAAAGATATCAAATCGGAGAGATCGACCCGGAATACCTTCCTTGTACAATAGTTTGACGGCTTATACCCTAGGATGTTTTACAATCGTTTCATTCGTCAGGTGAATGAAGTCGAGGTGTTCTTTTATTCCCCGATCGATTCGCTTGGGTCCTTTATTTCTTTTCCCCTATTTTTTTCTCCCTGTTCGTTGGAAATGGTTCTTGCCCGATGATTCGACGGGAAGTTAGGTGGAGCCGAAGAGATAGAAGGGGGAAAGGACGGAATAAAGTAGAGAACATTCACTTTGATAACTGCACTAAAAGCCCGTCCAGCAGTTAGAGTCAAATAGGCCATCTCACCTGACGATGAACCCCCGACACCCTCACTTCGGGTCGTTCTCACGTTCAGCGGCACCAGCAGTTGTTCCCTCTCCGTAGGCCCGACTTACCAATCCGTTCTATGTAGCCTGGTTTCAATGTCGCCCCTTTTCCTTTATAGGATCACCTAATATGATTACGGTTGGGGAGTTTGCTTGGTCGGGAACCCGCGATGCCTGCAGCTTTCTTCGGCTAATCGGCAAACACGCTGCTCGAAAGGACGTCTTCGAGGTCTTAGCTGCCCTTGACTCGGATCGCAGACGTCCTTTGGGAGAGAAGGATACTCCAAACCGATTATTTCGCAAAATGGTCCTCGTGTTTTTTCACCCTTTGCCTTCATCCTTGCATGGAATTAAGTACTTTTACTGTAACCGCAGGTCACACCGACAACTGTGACAGTGTAACTTGTCTCGTACGAGCATGTGGCAACAAACGCTTCACTCCGATTTCACCCACGGCTCTTTGGCAATTATTAAACGCAACGCTTCCGCAAATGAGATTTCTAATTGTACCATTTAACCCGCTGTTATTGGGGGCTAAAATCCCCTGGTGGTATCGCAGTGCGGCATTTAATCGAGTAATACTCGTAGATGTTCGATGTAATCGAGTGTGCGGAACTTAACGTACCTATTTCCGATTAAAGAATTCTCTTCTTTTTCTCATTTAGAAGTGTCTCATTTTCATCGGCAGTTATACTTCCTTGGTTCTCTGTTCGTGTTTAACACTGCTATAAAAATCCGCGTGTTGGCTGCCCTGGAATTCGACGAGAATTTGATCCTCATTCTATGCATCCTGCACGACACGGACACGACTATAATGTAACAAAGCAAACGCGTGCTGTTCTGCAATGCACGGAACCTAGGACGCACTGTCAATTCAGTCTGTCCACATGCAAATTTTATTGCAGTTGCTCTTCAACAAGCCCCCACGGTTATTTATGTAATCGAAACTAGCCTCGATATTCGTGCCACTTGTTTGTCCATCGCATTTTCTCCCTGTGCAAATCGTCTGGCTGCTTGCCCCTTGACCCTTTGACTCTCCGGTCAGTTGATTCGGGCTTCTTTTTTTTCTGTTATTTTTTTTTATTGCCAATCTTAGTTGCTGATCATTCATCAGATTGCTTTGACTTCTCGATATCATAACATCACAATTTCAAGTGACTTCAAGTGACTTCTTGACTTTATGACTTCTCGACTTCAAGTGATTTCAACGAACCTCAAGACACTTCGAATGACTTTGCATGACTTCAATTGATTTAAAGTGACCTCAAGATACTTCGAATGACTTTACATGAGTTGACGTGATTTCAAGTAACTTCTCAAGTTCACGACTTCAAGTGACTTTAGAGGATTTTTTTCACAGTGTGTACCCGACTTTTGAAGTATCCTGACCTTCCCTCACCTGAGTATGAAACGAGGAGTATCGGCGGTTTGCAGCTAAGTTTGATAAAATTACATCCACTCCTCCCGTACCTTTTCCTCGGTTATACCATCCCCGTATCGTCAGCTCGGTGAACTAGCACCGTGAGTTGAATTTCAATTGCGTGCCAAGTCCTCGTCGTGCCTATATCACGCCCGCAGGTAGTCGAAACGAACGGACCACCGCGGAACTTTCCTATTGAAAGTAGCTCTTGGGTTGGAAAAAAGAAAAAAAAAAAGAAAGAAAAAAAAAAAAAATGTTGGGGCTGCATGGGTTCGCCCTAGGGATTTTGAAAACGATCCCGTATCCCGAACGTTCTGGAGAAGGAAACCCTCCGCACTGCACATTCCATATTTCATGACCAGCGAGCGTTTTCCCAGCTGTGCCATTTCTGGCACGCAAAAATTAATCCAATTCTAGGTTAAAGGTCATTTTCACGTCACACACTTGATCACTTTCGCCAATGGAACTCGCATGGAATGGAGCTATTTGTAATAGCGTCAATTCACCATCGACTATCAACTCGGTTATAACGTACTCATGGATCGTTCCCCCTATGGGAACCGATGACCTACGTCCAGTGCAGCAAAGAGACCCTTTTTACCATGGTTCAAGTCGGTTAACACGCTGGCACAAGGTCCGTTCAAATGCTATGGAAGTGAATGAATAGGAGGAATTCACAACCGAGGTTCAGGTGCGCATTTCACGATAACCAGTAGAATAACTCACGTGACACGATTCGAAGCGGAGCAAACGCGTGAATTCAGTTTGTGAAGAGTACAAATGTAACAAAGCAAAAACTGAGGCGGAAAAGATTCTCTGAGAGAATTGAATTTCCCGGAGGAAAGCTGGGGAAGCTTTTTACCAATGTAAATTCCTTATCAAACTTTCCCGCCGATTACAAATTCGGAATAGGAGAAAGTTTTCTCTCTTCCCATACAGTCAAGAGGAGCACACAGTCGATCCTTGTTCACACCGGGCAGGATCTGGTCGTCTGAAACTGGATTTCGGAATGAGGAACGGGACGTTGTCTGCGGAATTGCGGAACGGAGGAAGTTGCCAGACGAGGAAACACAAGAGATCCGGATGAACAAGAGCTGAGTCCACGATTCGAGCTTCCTAACTAAATGAAATCAACTTAACACCTCAATCCTTGGCTCGTCAATGTTCACAATCAATCTGCACCGTTGGTGGTTGCGATGAAAAATTGGAAAGCGTTGATCAAGAGAAGACCTAGAATGTTGATTGAGAGTTCGTCCAAGTATCATCCGATATTTTGAGTACCAAACCGCTGATTAATGATCTCATGAAATGCAGATTACACAGCATCGTGACGACATCCGATATTCATGCGGTACAACTTGAGAAGATCGAAACTCTCGTTCAGTATTCAAGAGGCCGTCTCAGAACATGATTCAAGGATTTGAAAAATAATTAAACACAGCAAACCACCCTTGGTTTAATCAACAATCGGGAAAATAACAGCGTCTCGTCTTTTGACTCGAGTAAAATGGAACAATTTTTGGGAGATGAATGTTGGGGAAAAACGGGAAATCGATCATCCGCAACGATGTTCCGAGACAGCGCACTTAGCTGGCTCATACCGGATGTGACACTGGATTAACCCGTAGAGGACAGCTGGTTTACTTTCCTTATTTGCCCGAGGCGTTTAATTGCTCCGGCGATGGTCTGGCCTGACCAAGCAGTCCCGAGTCCGTTCACGTAGAACGGATTTGGGCTTTCCTGCATCGCCATTGAACAGTCGTTTGTGACCCTCGATTAGCCGGGAGCACTCGAAGCAAAGGCACAATCACATCTTGAACATGGCATTGCAGTAAATGATCCTAATCACGAGGCTCGAGATTATCGAATGACTGAATGGTGACTGCAAAATGATGCAACGGGAAAGTAAAGCTCTTGAATCTGGTCTTCGCCTCGCTGTTTATAAAAACTAAAAGGAAATGAGCACGTCGAGTTCTTAAGTTGGCTTGCGAGAGTATACCGAGTACCTAGTTCGCTAACTAATTGAAGTTCTACTAACTCTTCCGGAGAGCATCGACCTTGGTTTATGGTATGTGTACTTCGTATATATATATATATATGCATCTGTGTGTATGTATATTAAAATATATAGGCCAAGGGTACAACGAGTGAGGGTGCAAAGCTTCCCTAAAGGGGATGTGTTGTGTATATTGTACAACGCAATGAAACGATTTCCCTTCAAAACATCTCCTCTCAATCATACCATCATGGATGTGCAAACCACACTTTGCAACTGTTGTTTTTTCTGCTTCTGTCCGTACCTTGTTTTTTCGATACCTCGTACATTCGATATTGATGATTACAGATCTCGGAGATCTGTAGGGAAAAATCAACTCTCGTGTACCGGATCTAGTCTTATGGTATATCAGGGTGTATCGTGGATAAAATTGATGAGGAAGTGTTCGACAGGAAAACAGATACAGCGAACAATGTGGGGCAGGTATACTACATCGTGCAGCGAGGTTTGCGGGAGTTTCTCAACGACAGAAATAGTTCGTCGAGAAGTTGGTTGGTGTCGTCGTCCGCGAGGCGACCTCGCTTAAATAATTTATTATTGGAAATAGCTAGAGGGACGCGGTGGCGGTTGGCTTCGCGGAATGGGGATGAACCAAGGAGGTGGAGGAGGAGGAGGAGGAAGGCTAGGGACGCACCCTGGCGTGTCTTGAAATTTTCACGGGTAGGTAAATTCAATTACCGGGCTTTTCGACGATTCCTGAACTTCGCCTAAGCCTTTTTGCGTGTTCTATATCATGCCTTTCAATGTTAACTGAATCTAAATTAACGCAATTCAGAGTTTGATATCCGGATGGGGTGTTATATACACGATACATGAATGACATTTTATTAACTATATTATTATGTATTTTCTCCATCCATAGAAAACACCATTTATCGGTGTTAGGCGTTAGGGAATAAAATACGGTTCGTTGAGCGATAAAGAAATGATTCGACAGTCGCCGATAAATTAACAGTGAAAAATACTTTTATTAGCGATACGTGTTCTTTGGTAGAAGTCAGAAACAAGACTGTTTTTATAATAATGTTGGCTGACGCAGCAACCTTATTCATTTTATGACATATGACGACAACTAGATCAGAAAAGGAACAAAACGAGTGATTTTGCAATTTGCAACATCATATTATTCACAATTTGTTTATTTTTTCTTTTCTCTCGCTCTCTCTTTCATCTTCTTTGAGTAAAAACGCGACAGCAGATGGAAGCGTTGTAAAAAACCTGAAACCAATGCTTTTTTCTTTCCTTTGTCAAACAGCTACAGCATATAAGGGTAGATATTATAATTTTACGGAAGTTTGCGTTACGTATAAGTTATAAAATCCCCGAGGGGCGTTCGACGAGGAGAAGAGATTTTTTCCCTCGAATACAAATTCTTGTAACCAACACTGTTTCCACGGTTCACCCATAGAATTCCTGGGAATGAAGTGAAAATTCAGGTACCGGAGACGAATATGAACGGCCGAGAGGCCATCAGTCGAAATTCAAATTCAATTTCAAACCGAATGGCAAATCATTAGCGGGCCAGCCGTGACTTGACAAAAACTTTTCGGACGATGCTTATACAAGTTTTTTGTTCCTTTCATCAGACTGACAATCAGTAAATCTTGGGAACGAGCCGAACATTCAGCTCGCTCAGACGTCAGACAAAAATAAAGGATACAGAATGAAAGAAAGTGGAGGAAGAAAGAAAAGAACAAAGCTTGTCGCTGAAAAAAATAATCAATTACCGGGGCAGATTTTGGAGAATAGATAAATAGTAATTAGTAGTAAAATTTATTGCTTTTCTTAAAATCTTACAGAATTATACGAAAGAGTTTCGATTTGCTTAAAAATTCGTGTACATGTTTCATATTTTTACAAGTTCAAAAACTTTTATTTTACATGATTCTGATGATTTATAATTTGGAATTAATGTCGCCTTTTCTAGCACTTTTCCTTTCCATTATTTAATTAATTATACCATTAATTGGAGCGTTTTTATGACCTTTTTTACAAAAATACTGAACTTTATGATGACTTTTTTTTTTCTCTCAAAACAGAACCTTCCAAAATAGGAAGCATATATATCTAAATTATCATCAGTTCTTAAAGAAAGTTGATGCGATATTCTTTCGTTTGTAAAGTATAAACAGTCTGTTAATTAGTGTAACAATGTATTTTCTTTTGCACAGTAATGAAAGTAATCTTCATGTATGCGGCCGTACATATCTTTAAAAATGATTCTGTAACTACATGTATTGAGAAGTCTCAGGTGTAAAAATTTTTTACGAATATACAGGGCATTCCCGTATTATTACGAAGAGGGTATCCGAGGCACACTAGTGATAGGTAGTGATTATGCCAAAGCGAGACTCGATTACTGTTCTCGTTATGTCGACAATTTTATAGAGTAGATTCTGAGTATATTCCGTTGCAAAGTTCCTCAAACCCGGTCTGCGGAAGCTGAGGGATCTTATTAATATAAGCTCGACGCGGGTTGTTTCCTTGCCGTTGAAAATGCCAATAATGATATTTCACGTTGGTGTATCAGCGCCAAGCTGAGGTGGAAATTAAAAGCTTCATCTCTTCTTCTGGCGCGGATAATCGCGGGTAGAAGACGACGCAACCTACGTAGGGATTGAGCTCGGCGTTGTGGGTGTAAACGGTGTAAACGGTGTAAACGGTGGTGTGGTATGAGACAGATAGTAGCTGCAGGAAGGCGAAATAGTCCCGCGTCAGCAGAGCCGAGGAATGACTGAGGGAAAAGTTTGAGGAGTCAGTTAAGGCGTCGGCTCCTCAATTCTTGTCGAAAACTGTGAAACTTGATTCGAAACTTTCATATCGCGAGGTCAGCATTGCTCTCGAGTATGCCATGCCGATCTAACGATCAAGCAACTTTTCAACAATTTCATACGTAGCTTGGCTCCTTCCCGCGAACACACCCTTCGACTTCGGACTCGGAAAATTTCACCCCTCAAATCTGTCCAACTTCCATTTAGTCCGATAGTTCACCACTACAGTGTTGGTCTTCGGACCCACCGACGCCTTGGAGGGTCCAATGGCTTCATGTCTCGATGTTTTAAGTGGTAAAGGCACCGAGTGTCTTCAGAAAAGGTAGAGAACCATGTGGGTATTGTCGACTTATGATGTTTAGAGAAAGAAAACTCTGCAGTACTCGCTAAGCTACCAAAGTAAGTCGATATCGTGAACGATGAGACAAAAACTGGAGACTCTTCGTGTGGGAGAAGACAAATGTCTCTCTTCCAGAAAAGGTGAACCAATGATCAGGTTAAGACCAATTATCCGCAGCAAAGATACCACAAATTATATACTTCATGGATTTTCCATTGAATTTCGTAGTTGATTCAAATGAAATATTAAGAATCCATCGCGCTTGTGTGATTAATTAAACATGTGTGAATTATAAAAACTTGTGAGTACAATGCGGTGAACGGTGAAGGGGAGAAAAAGATGCCCGCTGTCATCCAATATACTTCATTAAAACGTCGAGACGTCGATGCGTTTCGTTTGAAACTGATCACTGTGTGTCGAAGTTGCAGAGATTATAACTTGAGACAAGGGTTACAAACTTCCCTAAACTTTCCCATACGCGGAAGCTGCGTGGCTTGTTTGACGACGTGAGTCGAGTTGCGCCGCGCCGGTACTGCAGACTGCAGACATGCAGAGCCGAAAGTTATCCTTTACCTCGAACCGTACACCACGCCAAAAAGAGGAACTAAGTAAAAAGAGGACTCTGGCAGTACGTATTTCTGTCAATATTAAAAATGTATCCGTTGTACAATCCGTTGAAGACAACGTCCGCGTGAAAAGAATTGCAAAGTTAAAATTGGACAAGTACAACAGAGCCTAACACGAAGTTAGATTGGGTGAAAATTATGTGTTCTTAGTACACCGAAAAATGAAAAAAAGATTGTTAGGATTTGATTCAATCATAGATTCCAAACTTCCGTTTTCTAATTCTTCCGTTTTCATGGTTTTTTGTCTTACTGGACTGCCCACCTGATGCATTCTGAATTCTTTAACCTAACCTAACCAACCTGACCCAGTCTAAATCAATCCAAGGAAATGTTGAATCAGGATGAGAAATGGAATGCCGGTGTGGATGAGAGTAGCTTGCAGGAAATGCAGTAAATACTTAGGGGTACATTATGCGAGAGGGAATATAATTTGCGGGTAGCAGCTGCCCGAGTTACATAGCTGTATGTGCGTGCGTGCGTGTGTGTGTGTGTAATATACATTATACGTACGGTTCGAGTGTATAAATGTAGCCTCGTTGTGGATGAGATGAGGGACGAAGTGGGGGATTTTGTATAAAACAGGGGCATTTGTAAGGAGTCGCACAATGGCACTGAATAATATCACCTAAATGAGAAGAGACCTGCGGAGTAGAGAGAGAGAGAGAGAGAGAAAGAGAGAAAGAGAGAGCAAACTAACGCGGCAAATTCACGGCTGAGGGAGAAAACGAGGTGGGAGGTGAGATTTCGACTACTGTTGGTACGCTCTGCCTACAACGGCCATTTTGATGCCCCGTTAAGCTGAAGTGACTTACCACTCGCGGAGTTGTTGCACTGCACACGATATTACTATTCTATATATATATATGTAAAGAATATATATCTATACGTAATAGAGAGGCCAAAAGTGACACAGACGAAACGAACGGGGTAATCAATACCTGGATAGTGCAGCTTTTCTTGTCGTCTTTTAGACGACAGCTTAAGGGCGCAGGCTAGCTGGTGAAGTACGTACACCTATGTGCCATAATATACCGAGAGAACTGCACATGCACGCGTCGCTTATATACCTAAAGAGGGGGATAAGAGAGGGGAAAAAGGAGGATCGAAACTCTTTTAAAAGCCGCGGAGTTGTGGAGGAAAGGGAAGGGGGGGGGGGGGGGGGAAAGAGGATAAGGAAGAGGTAGAGGAAAGGGGGATCGATTTTTCCACTGTATGGTTTTCTTTGATCGTCGGTACCTGCCGGCTTTGCTGGTTCTCTTTCCTTTCTCTTTCTTTCTCTCTCTTACTGCGTATCTACCAACCTACTTAATTACTTGAGGTTTGCTCGGGCGTGAGACTTAAGTACTTTGGAATCCGAGGATTCAGTACAAAGAGTCACCAGAGATAGGTACGTAGTTGACAAACTAAATTCTAGAATTACTCTTCAAAGACAACTCGAGCTTTCGTCCTCCCGTCCCCTTTAATTCAAGCTCGGTATCCTGCGGGAGCATGACCTTTCCGCTTCTTTGACAAAAGGATTTTCACACTGGGAAATCAGTGCAGAGGATTCAACTGGGATTATGATAATTTATCGATTGAGTATAATTTCACTTTTGGTAGGAAGAATGGTGGTGTCTTTTTTTTTTGTATTTTGATTGTTTTGTTAAATAAACAAATAAGAATAATAATACAACTTTACCGTATACTTTCGGTAAAAGGATATGCAGAAGAAGATTTACACACGGATGGATTTACTCGAGTGCAGATCCCGATCGTAGACGACCGTTTTAGCTCCCTGGACACCTGAGCTTGTTACCCTAATTGATTACGTCATAAAACGCCCAGTTTACTTCACCGCGGGTCATGACTATGGTACAAGTCTCAAAGGAGGTCGCTGAACGATCCTGCGGAACTGAGCCATGAGAGGGAAAATAAAAATGAGTGAATAAAAAAAGAGAGAGAAAGAGAGAGAAAGAAACGGTAATGAAAAACGAGGGACGAGGGAAAAGTTTAATAAGTGTTGACAGTCACGCGTCGGCTCAGCAGCAGCCTCTTGAAATTATTCGGGGCATGAAAAGCGGAGGAATGGGGTAGGCGAGAGTTTAAATACGAGTGAGGTAAACCGAAAACAGGCATAATACCTGCAGGAATTTGATGATAACAGAGAAAGAAAATCTGAAAAACGTAACGTATACGGTGAGTTGTTTTTCCGCTCTCGGAGAGATATTGAAAAGGCAATGAAGACGGGTGTGGAAAAACGGCGGATGCTCCATATATGTGGAAACCGTTTCAATCCGATTTTATCTGGAGGTTTGAAAAAAGTGCAGAACGATCGAACCGCGTAACGTGTTTCAATTTTGCAAGAGCGGTAGCAAAAAGGCTGGGGGCTTGGATTTCACATTGCGGTGGATACCGGGAATCCCCGTTCTGACCCGCAAGAGCTTTCAGACTTCGGGGCAACTATTAACCCTGCGCCGTAGATATTGAGGGGGAGAAAAAGGCGGGGGTGAAATCGGCAACGCCTCGCCTCGTCTCGCTTCGACGTTCTAAGAAAATGCTAAACACTCGATCACTTATTGGAAACGATTTAATGGATTATAGGAAGCCCTGAGGGAAAGAGAAAACCGTGGATCGCGGTTTCTTTTCCAAGGGGGAAAGTAATACTCTGAGTCAATACCTTTCGGGGGTGGAAAAATAACGGCGGGCTCCCTTACCAGTGACGAGTATGCCTTTTTAACCTGCTCGTCGAGACGACCTTCCCAGAATTCATTAGCGTTTATACATAAGCGTTCAATTCACGACAAAGAGACTCTCTTAGTGGCAATTATACAATTCCCGTTCAACGTTTTCAGAAGATCACAGGAAAAATTTTTCCATTACGTTTCGCTCCGCGCGGAACGTTCCAGTATAGCAATTTTGCAATCTATTGAGAATTATCCAATACGAATTCTCGACAATTCTTCAAATTCTTCAGGTATACGATTTGGAATTGTTTACACCACGAAAATATGCTTGAACGATATTTTAGAGACTGATTGAAACGCTGGAAGAAAATCAACATGGCCGCCGTTTGCACGCCTGAGATTTTATTTCGGCTGTACAATCGCTGTCAAAGCTTCAAAGTTGCCAAGTCCTGTTTTATATCAGAGAAAAAGATGGCAAGAACAGTTTTTCGCCATCATCACCTTCTCAGAGAAAATCCAAGACATAAAAATCAGGCATGGAAAACTCACGTGGATCCGTATCACGTTTTGCGGGTCGTTTTCTCTCGCGGGGTGACTCGACGTGTACCCTTGGATCTGTGTAACGTATACCTTGAATTTGGAGGGCGGGTGGCTGATCGAAGCGAACGCGAAGAATAAATTGGCGGACATAAATCGATTGGTTTGCTTTTAATTAAAGTAATGCTCGTCGACGCAGTGATTTTCTCTCTTATACACCAAATCCCTCTTCTCAGTTCCACCGGTGACAAACTGCTTCCGAGAGCGAGAGCTCGATATTAATCTCTCTGTGCTACGGATTCTGGAGAGATTTTCCGTTCTTCGCTTTGCGGGAAAACTCCAAGCTGTTATCTTCGATTCCTTACCTCTCTCTCTCTCCTTCGCTTATTCAACTTCTCCATAGTGACCAAGAAGACTTTTGACGAGTTCGTTTATGGGTTTTGTACCTACGCGTCGACATAACCTCCAAAGTAAGTACTTCAAAATTGAAAATTAAAATTTGGCGTCAAACTGAGGAATGTTTTCCAATTTCTTTTCCACCAGGAAACTGTGATCGAGAAAATGTGAAAGTTTGTTTCATTTCAATTCAGGCATTTATTTATTTACTCTCAAACGAAGCGAGGAAAAATCCTCGAGACGCAATATCGGAGAAGTGATAAGTCAAAGGGATGAAAATATTGTACATATATATATGTATATATATATATAATATACAGGATCATAAAGTGTTAAGATTCGTATATCGCTACACAGAAACGCCTTTGTGTCGCGTACGAAACTATCGATAAGTTAAAGCAGCCGCGTGGGACGATTCGGAGGCAATAAATTTAGGGATTTAGTTGCGGCGAAACGTGACGGGGAGGAAAAGCGCTCTGAAAACTGGCGCCAAATCCATATCGCCGGCTATTGACGTACCCGGCTATTGCTGCAGATTGTCTTTTTCCTCGCCTCCCGGGTGAAAGAAATACCTTTCCTCGAAATTCCCCCTTTATTTCGGGTCACTACTGCAAATTGGCGAGTCCTTGCGTCGCGTCCATGAGAAAGTTCGGTCCAGATTAAACGTGTGAAAAATGTATCCGCTTAGTTAACCTCAAAGTTTGGCGGTAGAAATAAGGGGAGAAACAGTAGTTGCCCTTTTCATTTGATCAATTTTTTCACATCCTTCAAGGCGAGGATAAGACCGAGTGCGCGGCATCGAGGCGAACAATGGTAATGAAATTTTAAATGATCGAGAAAAACCAATGATCCGGTTCAGAGAGTTGAATCGCGTTCAAAGGCGACTCGCCTCTTCGTCATTGATAAAGAAAAGCCCTTCGATTCTCTCAGAGGAAGAAAATTGAGTCGAATAGGATCGAAGTGAAATTTCTTCTTTTCCCCGAGTGCCACACGGACTCCGAAGAAAGGCTCCTTTCCTCTCCAAGCCTTTGCGGACTTTATTCCCATTCGAATCGAGTATTAGCTCGAGAGTTTTGATCAAAAATTGAAAGAGCCACGGGGTGCGCGCTTCGTCAAGTGGCTTCATAATCACTCCGATTTGCCCTTCGGAGGATGCCTGCTTCTCTTCTTTTCCTGTTTTCGACTCGTTAACGAAATAATTTTTATTCAGCTAAGCCTCGTACTGCACTTTCGGAATATCGACATTTTTGAACCCGAATTTCGCAACGAAGGAACAAATTTACTGAACAAAGTAACCGCGGGGTGAAATAAAATATGGATAATATCTTTTCATTAGGTGTAAGAAACGGTGATTCATGCCTCAAGTTTGCTCTTCCATGCTTATTATTAAAATCCAGCGTCAAGTGATCCCGGGGGCAAGAAAAATTTCTGGCAACAGTTAAACGGGGGATTTTCCCCCTAACCCCTGATGTTTTTTTAATCAGCTTATATTTATTCATGCCTTTAATTGTCAGTCTTACGATCATTATTATCATATAAAAGTAAAAATCTTTTCGTACAGAAAAGTGAGCTTATTTGAATTTGATATGATTGAATAAATACATAATTAAATTTGCGAGTTAAAATATTTATAAATGCATATGTATGTATATTGTAAAATATACGTATAATCTATATAGAAATGCGTGAAAAATAAAGAAGTGGTAAAGAACGAAAAGAGATATTCTTTTCGATTGGAAATTTCTCCGAGGGTAAAAGGATGAACAGAATGAAAGAAAGACGGGAAAAAACTGTTTAAAACTTGAAAGAGATTTACTTGGCAGTCGATCAAGTCGAATCCTCCGGGTAGGGAAATTTTTATTAGACTCTCTTTACGACGTGCTTCGTTCAAAGCAGCGCAAAAGATCTATTCAAATCGCGGAATGAGAACGGAGAACAAATACGGGAAGGGTGGAGAGGATCGAAGGCTCTTTGGTGCATTCGTTTTCCTTTTCAAATGCGTTATTGATCTCTTGTATACGGATGTGTAAAACCGTTTGTTTTCCGCCCTGAAGAATAGCAGCAGCAGAAGCAGCAGTAACGCGATGCGAAAGATATGACGGAATATAGATACCAATTTCGCAACAATTTCATAGCCCCCCGGTTTTTATACCGTAGGTGCTAAATTTTTTCTACATTGAAATTGTAACCTGCACGACTTTTCAGCGGATATGCTTTTGCAATCTCGGATTTTCTCACCCTTCCTTCTTCTTATCCCTGGTACTAAAAAGAATTTGAAATTTTGTAAAAATCAAAAAAATGTAATCCAAAAATTTTGAAAAAAATTACACTACTCTTTTTCGTATAATTAAATAATTACACAAAATTTCAATCTTTTTCAGAGTAGAAAACTTTTTGACCGTTCAAAACCGCATGGAATGCCTCATACATATACCTTCTGCGATGCAGAGGAACCGATTTTCCTGCGGGATTTTGGCCACTCGCCGGTTTCGGGACAGCGGCTGAAACGTAGAAACAAAGAAGGGACGACGAAGAATAGAATGCGCCACATCGTCTAGGGATTCCTAATTCAGTTATCATGGGCATGTAAGCACCAATGGCCGATCGCCCTTAACGCTTAAGCAAATCTCAAACCGCAAGCTGCAGGGAAACCTTGTCAACGTGCCAACAAATTTGGGCATCAGTCGCTTAATTCCGAACTACCGATACTCCGCAAGGCTTAGGAATAAAAATTAAACGAACAAAATATCGTCTCTAATGACTAAAATCCTTCCTTAAGCTTTTTCCATTTTTTTCGTTAGGTTCAAATTCGTAACGTTTTCGGGAATAATTTTTTACCTCACAATTTGAGGATTGCCTGATGTGTCTTGGTAAACGATGTTAAAGAGAAACGAATCTATTTATACTTTGAAAACTCTACTCCGTCGAGTTGATTATAAAATTTGAGAAAATAGTGATTTTCGTGTCGGTATTTTGCCAGGCTTAACGCTGCTGTTGTGAAACCTCGTATCTACTCGTTCACTGATTTCAAACTGACGAGACGTGAATGAAAGTTTGGAAGATCGGGTGTTATTTGTGGCGTTGGTGGTGTTATTTGAAGACGAATCTCCGAGCAAATTATCCGCTTCGTCCAATTTGGGGAAAGGCTCCCCTATTTAAATCCCTCCTCCTCCCCGGTTTTCGGTCGACGGCACTTGCCTCGGCTAGAGGCTGTTTAGGATTCACGTCGCGCCTACGCGATCCATTTTACATGTCGAACGAAGAAACGGCTTTCCGCAAACTCACGCTCAAATAAGTTCCAAGGAAAATCCTAAGCGTTCGCGACTCGATAACCGTAAAAAAACGAGAAAAAGAAAAACGCGACATGGATTCCAAAAAAATAAGAAACACTCAAATTCTTATCCATTTTATCCTCAAATAATACACTCATTGTCAGGCTGGTTTAACCATTTAATTCACGCTGGGACGCTCAGCGTTCCACGTTTTTTATTTATCAAACTACTTTTTTGTGGTAACAGTTGCCGACTTTTTCGGTTCGAAATGGACCCTGAAATATTTCTAAGTCTAAAAAAAAAAAAAATACAAAATTCATTCCTTTATTTATTGCAAAAATGGCACGTGTAAACAGATGTTTGAAATTCTTTCTCTTGCGCGAAAAAAAGCATTTCTGCGAATTTAAGATGAAAATCCGAACGCCAATTTTTATACAAACCTAATTAGACACCAAAAAATTTTACAGAATTTTTTCAAAATTTTTCTAGTTGTTTTTGGTTGTCCGCCATATTGGATCCGCCATCTTGCATTTTCGATTTTCGAGTTCAGAGTCGTAATCAGTGGCCCCAAAACCCATGCAACATGAAGTTTCATCAAAATCAAATAACGTTTCGAATTCACGTTCGCCATGTTGGATCCGCCATTTTGAATTTTCGAATTTTGAGTTCAGGTTCGTAACCAACGATCCCAAAATCCATGCAAGATAAAATTTCATGAAAGTCATATAACTTTTCGAATTCACGTCCGCCATATTGGATCCGACATTTTGAACATTCGAATTTCCAGTTCAGATTCGTACTGAGCGACCCCACAAGCCCATCTATGATAAATTTCAAGTATATCGCATGCAAGAAAAAATGTAAAGTCGTGTCTCGATGAATTTTTCTGAAAACCTGTCTACGCAATTATGTAATGTATAAAGATATGTGCATGTATAATTGTATATGTCATGTTATACGTCTGCGATGCCATTTCATGAAAATTGATAAGCCGCCTTGACTGGCAGCCAGCGAGACTCATGTAGATGGAAAGGATCTTGTGATTAGGCATGGAAAGCCATCGATAAATTGGATCAAGTTTTTTTTTTTTTTTTTCCAGAAAAGCTTGAGCTGCTCCAAGTCAGCTTTGTCCCTTCGTCAGAAAAGCCGGTCGAAAGATTTAAGGGGAAACGGGCTTATACTTTCGGTATACATGTATATATTTAATATTTATACATATATACTTATACATGCCGAAACGGTGATCGGTGAAAAGGTATTCGCGTTACGGGAAAATCGAGATTATGCCGAGTGGATCGATCCTCGAGTGGAGTTTTCCGTGAAACTCACCGTTCAATCCAACCAGATAGGCGACGATACGAAATGTCCTTTCCAAATGCTAATGTAAATTTTAATCACTCAAAAAATGAAGATAGGAAAAGGAAAAATACTCTGCCAAAGATGGGAAGGAGAGGTTAATTTTTGTTTTCACTTGTTTTCGATTTTTCCTCTTTTGTCGTCCTTCGGTGCTCGATCAAATGGCTATCCAGCCGTCCGTCATGTCACCAAGAATTAACGCGAGCTCGGGGATTAGTGTAATTTACTTTTCCATTCCTGCGGGCAGAAGCGGCTGGCGAGTCGCAGGTCTTCTGTCGCTAATATTAAAGAGTGAGAGAGATGGAAAGTGAAAAAGAGAGAGAGAAAGGGAGAGAGAAACACGGAGCTCAGTGAGTCCGGATGAATACTGTCTGCCCGAGAAGCTGCTAGACCGTAAAACCAAAACCCTGTAACCAGAAAATGGAATTCACCAACCCACCGTCCGTTATTTAATTTGAATCCTATATACATGTATATACAATATATATACCTATATATACGTACGCGGGATTTTTTCCTTTCCAGAAGAAGAAGATAAAAAAAAGAAAAAAGAAAAGAACAAGCTAAAGAAAAAAGAGTCAAAACACGGAGGAGGTACAGAAAAAAGAAAAAAAAAAAAAAAAAAAAAAACGTGAAAATATAAATCTGCAGATTTTTACGCTTGAAATAACTCACGCTTCCTCCCGTTTATATTCGTGCGCGTCACACGGTGCGAACGTTTTTTTTTTTTTTTTTTTTTTTTTTTGGGAGTGTATATCTTCGCGGGAATACATAAATGAATTAAAAGTTTAGTCGGCATATAACAACATCTGTAGAAGATAATTAAGACGTGCCTCATTTTCAATTATTAATTTTGATCGATTTCTAGATCTTTATTTTTAATTCAAGTTTGAAATTTATTTTTCTCTTTCTCAAAATTTGCGTCAATATTTATTTTAGTATTCTTGATGATAAAACGTGAAATCACAGGTGAACGAAAAATTGTGAAACTATATTAAGTAAACAATTTTATCTTCACCTTCAGCCGCGTATAGTCGCAGCTTTTTTCGTGGCCCGTGAAAATATCAGAGATTGATCCACGTGGCAATCCATCATTCTCACAAGGTCGCTGGGGGTAGAAGTTGAAACTGTCTTTTCTGCTGGTGCGGGGCTAAAGATACGATAAAGATATATTTATTTGTCCATTTCTCAGGAATAATTTTTTTCCCTTACCTAATACCTATTGTTTATACAGCTAGTGTTTGCGTCATTTGCACTTGTACAGAGCTGGGTAAAACAAGTTTCTCCTTCTACTATTCTACTTGAAAACTTATTAAAAAAAATATAAAATTTTGAAAAGGAAATTCACTAGTAATTACTGATCTCTAGATTAAGTGGATGTCTGACTCATCTACTTCCGGCACACGGCAACTTGTGCCGATAAGAGGCCCCAAAAACCGATACCAGCGCTGCAATACCCGAAGTTAAAGTAACGGGTCACGTGGGAGACACAGCCTATCAGAAACAGATTTATTCACGTGGTTCTGTCACGTTAACCAATGACATACACAGTGAACCACGTGATTCGTTAGTTCCATTGAGGGTATTGAAGCGCTGGTGTCGATTTCGTTTACTTCCAATCGACTTACGCGAAAGACGTTAGTCAGTCATCCAGTTAGTACGGAGATAAGTACTTGATAGAGTTTTAAGAGTGGTAGCATTGATTATAATGACAACAAACAATGGAAATTTGTCTACTTTTCTGCGTCGCGAGAAACCTGTGTTACCAACAAACGTGAGGGAAAACTCAAAAGTTCTACACTAACCTTCTGTTACTCCATCGCATCGCCCAGTTCAGTTTCGTTCTTGTGGTAATATTTTGCAATCTAGGTTATCTCGAATAAAGGTCTCGTATTAAAGCATTGAGTGTCACTCCGCTGCTCGTAGGTAGACGATCTGAAGAGTGAATACACTACTCACAGCGTGGTCTTCGTTTGAAATTCCAGGCTCTATCCAGGTTCTTAAGGAAAGACAATAGAGGAGACAATAACGTGTCTTCAAATCAATATTCCACGGTCGGTTGCTCTAAGCGTTCTGAACGTTGCTGTGTACGATGTACCTGGGACTATATGCATATACCATATGTACGTATGTACGTAAATACATATAAAAATATATACGTATACGTATACGTATATATGTATGTACCAACACTGGGCGAGACGTGTGTGAAATATTCACGCGCCAAGCCGCGTCTCTCTATGCAGAACTTGAAGATTCTTTCTTCTTCTCATCCAAGGCTCATACATACATGTATAATATATATATATATATACACACACACACACACACACACACGTATATTATATATATGTACATACACACACCCTATGCATATTTTCTTCAGTCTGAGACTTTTCTTTTTTAACCCCGTTTTTTCGCCGTCTTCTTCTTCATCTTCTTCTTCTTCGTCTCTTCTTCTTTGCCCCATTCTTTTCACTTTTATTTTTTGTCATTGTCTTTTTTTTTCTTTTACCCTCTAAAACTCGAATCGCGTGAGTTCTCTCTCTCTCTCTCTCTCTCTCTCTCTCTCTGTCACTTTGTTTCTCTCTCTCAAAGACCGATCAATAATTTCAACACGCCCGAAAGCCATCTTTTCGCTCGATGTAATCCAAAGTCCCTCTTTAAGATGGAAACATGCGTAGCTTACAGACGATCAACACTCTTTCCATCTTTGAAGAATTTTTTCGTGTCTCTCCTTCACGAGCACCGCACGAGTTTCTTAAAATAAATTCATGTCCGACAGAAAATCGCAAGAAAAAAAAACTCAAGCTCAAAACATACCGAAAAAATACTGGCTTGAAAAAAAAATTGGGATCATTCGTGTTTCAGGCATAACTTCAAACGCGAATATTGGTATTCAGTTTAATGTCGTTATAAAACGATGGACAAGAGGCTGTTGTGTAGCCCGAGTTGTTTTAACCGTTAAAGTTTAGGTGAAAACGGAATTGTAATTGACACGATCGTAAATGGTGTAGTAAGAATATGGAGGAAATTCTGTCGAGGGATCGCTGATCGATAAAAATCATGTGAGAAAGGAAGGTGGGGGAAAAGTTTTGAAGTGGCAGAAAAGCGAAACGGTGTAAGAAGTCAGGTGTCGAAAAAACCAAACAAACAGGAAGAAAGAGATGCAGTGAAAAGTCGCCCTCGTCGCACTTTTCCTTCAGTTATAGTTATATATAACCTAAGGTGTACCAGAAGCGGCCTGAGTTATGTCTTCCATACGAGTATAGCTGCGTATGTATATACCTACGTATAGACAGGTATATATAGGTATAGTGCCCTCTTGAACAGGTCGAGGAACTTGTTATTCCCCCAAGTATGTCACACCGACCCCTGAGTATGCGTTTAGAAATTGTTTAAGGTCGCATATTTAGCCACTGCATGTCATATTTTCGAAACTTTCTCCACCCCTCTTCGTCATAGTTCTACTCGAGTTTTCACCGCGAATATATTTTTTTTTCCAACGTCAAGATTACGCGCCGTTTATGTACCCTGAGAGTCTCATGAAACTGGGGGCTTATTACCGTTTTTTACTTTTCACATTTGGCAACAACCAAGCTTTCTGATTGGTTGACTTAACTTTGCAATCCAATCAGAATGCTTGGATGGTGGGAAGTGTGAAGAGTGAAAAACTGTAATAAGCTACCTAAACACCCAAATGCAACTACGCCAAATCATGTGATTCTATTGGTAGATTCGACTAATCTCACCGACGTGATTTGTTCTGCTTGTCAGGTTCACTGATTCTCAGTTACGGCCAAATGCTAGCTAGCAAAATTCCGAGATATTGTGTTGAGGTTATGTTGCATTGACTTTTTGGGATATTCAAAACGTGACGCGGCTGCATTCAAGTCAATGTAGCCTCGCAACGCTTTCACGTATTGACAGTCAGGATCCAATCAGCAAAGTTGGCCAGCCTGTTTAAACAGATGAAATATTTAGCGCATGCGCACTTGAGTGTTCAGTCTCCTGAGGCTGTCAAAATATAATATTCTATAATTTACAGTCTTGGATAAGACGTGAACGAGAAAAGTACTGCGATTTCGAGGACTTTGTCGGGCTTAATGTGATAGACGCTACGGAAGTCGAAAATCTGATTAGCCGCCAAGGTGACGCTGATTAACTTGCGGTATGACTCGGTTGAATTAGTTTTATAACACCTGATACATGCGCCTGTCCGGTGTGGCGTGAACCCAGAATATTCGAGTCTATACGGAAATACAGATAAGAATAAATTATTCAACGTCAATTATCTGTTTCTAGGTCTTTCGACTATATATACGTATTTATTATAAAATTAGTATTATTGAGATAAACTATATTTTGTTCTCGGATTTCTCAATGAAAGCTATAATTTCTTTACACTTGTGAGAAATGAGTCATGTTCGGTAAATATTGAATTTTTTTGGGCTCGCTGCTGTCTGCAAATGCGCAAGTAATGCCTAACCTGAGGAGCACAGTTGCGTGTCAAACCGCGCGGTTTCACCGGCGTAAATATCGAGTAGGGAGATGTAGGTTTGAGGGTGGAATACGAGTCCCAAGCTGGTCATCTCGGAGTAACCGAAGATTGTTCTATACCTTTCCTGAAACAACCGAAGAACCACCACAGGAGTAATTCAGTGGCATACGGGAGTCGGCAGGGCAACTTTATTGCGGAAAAACTGGTTGGTGGGTACATCTATATGTATATGCGAAGGTCTAACCGAAGGAAATGACGTTGGCTTTTTCACTCTTCGAACAATCGATGTTGTTCCGTTCCGTTCCGTTCCGTTTCGTTCCTCCCGTTTCTTATACCCAACTCGCCCTCCGCACCCTCCAAGCGATTGCTCAGCTACGATCATCGCTTTTCTTCACTCTACGCACACTTTTTTCGTCGTGTATAATTTATTTTCTATTTTCTCCCTGATTCTTCGCATCGATATCGTCGTTACTCACTATTCACCTCGGTCTTCTAACCTAACCTAACCTAACCATACCGTACCATCGCAAGCTCCGTTGATTATCATCGTATATAAAATGTATTGAGAATAATGGCAGGAAGGAGCGAAAGCTCCGAAAAAGAAGAGTCGACGGTAAGTAGGGTTATGTCAGCCGCCGATGATTAGTGGAACGCGTCAGGCGCAGCTAACTTCACTGACGTTAAATCCCGGCTCGGGTTTCCTCCCTGAATTCGTCGATATTGAAGATGATATTTATCGGGCAAAGAGGGTATAAAGGTACATCGGCCCTTTCCGGGGGAAATGCTAATGTTCAAAGACGCTCTTTATTGCGAAGGATCCCGCATAAATTTCGAACCTCCTTTGAGTCTGATAACAGAACCGTACGTGGTCCTTGTGAAACGGAAATTCAATATCATCTCGCTCACTCGATGAGAGTTAACCGATTGTCATTTCGACGAGGAAGTCCCCTGGTCACTACTCCATGTATTCTGATCTCCGAATAATGAAGAAGACGAAGAAGAGCATATTATAAAAAGCGGGGTGAGATTTTCTCTTTCCAAATTCCGTAGCCATGCGGTTCGAGAGCCACTTTAAAGAAATGTGCATAGATCGTCTAATTCTGAACAAAAATATCCCGTTTCGAATTGCCTGAGACAGAAGACTTGGACAATTTATACAAAGAATTTGATTGCGGACAAAATGAGCTATTCTTCGAAAAAATTAGACAAACGGTATTGGATTGTTCCTTGAAAAAAGAATAGAATCCTGCGATTTCTCCGATGTTGGCTATGTCATGAGCTTTTCTTCGTTAAAACCCATCACTTGAACATGTTTTTTTCATCACGGAAATATTTCTAGCTATATGGAACTGGATTAGTACCTATACCAGTTGGAGTTTTGAAGCCTTTATTTTAGCCGACTCTAGATTCTACACATTCTTAACCTAACCTAACCTAACCTCACAGAGTCACTTTTTATATACGAGTTTTTGGGGAAATGCTGAGGGCGCAATAGTGGAAAGGAGCGGGGTTAAAGGGGCGCCGAAATTTGAAGGAGCAGACTAGATCAGCAGCGCTCCTCGCATCTCCTCCCAGGGGAGTTTCATTCGACCTATCAAACCTAACGCTTTCACCTCTTATCTCGACTTCAGCCGCCTTCGGTATGTGCCGCTGCTAGCTAACTGGTAATCGTATATCGCGTCTTCTTCGCTCAGGGGGTTTCGCCTCCCATGAGCTTCGGGGGTTTAACGGGACCCCGGCATCACATAACCTAACTTTGATAAATTGCCCAAATACTCATTCGGACACTTCTTTATCATTATTATTACTCTTTTTAATTCATTTTTTTTCTTTTTTGTATTAACACTACAGTCTTACATACAGGTCTGTAAACATGAGCACCATTTTTGAAGTGGAGGGTTGGTGGTGAAGGGTAGGGCTTGGTGAAGCAAGTTATTTATCTTCTGTTATGATCACCAGAGTCGTTGCTATCTAGGGGCTTTAGGTTGTATTCACTCGGGATTTGGGATTCGCTGTGTTTTACATTATTCCGTAGTGATAATTACGGGCACATTACGGGTTACGATATTGAGGTTAGGTGAAATAAATATAGGCTGATGGACAAAGTTTGAAAGTGTATTTCTATCTCTTCTTAGTTGGAAGGGTATTACAGAATTCCTTACAGTTTATTGGTCATCGGCATGGAGTAAATAGGAGAAAAAAAATTTAATATCCGTGTCTTCTTTTCACACCGAATCGCATTAGAATAAGTTTCAATCGTTGGATTCGTGTCACCTGCAGCCTTGTCAGTGTTCTTCCGTTTCATTGGTCAAATCAGGAAGCGTTCGGCGAAGCGGAAGTAATAAAATATTCGTTTCCCGAATGCAAAGTAGTTTCCTGCTAGGTTAGTCTGTGATAATCTGCAATATAATATGTCGCTCAGATACTTGGCTCGTAAAATTAACGAGCATGAATGAATGCAACATCGTCACCGCATCGATGTGGAATAATTCGATCTGACAAACCATCGCTGACGTCATCTCAGGCAGGTATGACAGGGTAATTGACGTGCGTATATTCCGGTATTTGCATCGTAAATGGAAAAATATGCCGAGATAAAATTGGTAAAGAGTCTCTTAGATTAATCCGGGATAGTACATAGCTTTTCATTCTGTCCCATTTCATCTCGTTTCATTTTATCTCGACTCGACTCGACTCGACTCGACTCGACTCGACTCCACTCGACTCGTAGCTCGTTTCTCTCGATAAAGTCTTTATTGTTTGCCAACCGGCGTACAAACAAATCCAGACCGCGATTCACTCGAGACGATGAGTAGCTGCTGTTTCGCAAGAAATGTACGCCTTACAACCTTTCTTTATGTGCGAATATTGCGAATTTGCTCCAGACTTTTCATACCTTCCAGACTTGAACTCGCTTTGTTCTCAAATCGTTCGTTTTTTTCTTCAATAGTCTGTTGGATTATCCTGACTGGCAAATACCAACGTTGAAACAATTCAACCATCGTCGATATTAACGAGAAATTTTTTACCTCTGATATTTAAGGCAGCAAGAAAATATTCGTCTTGGAAAATTCCTGTATTATACGTAACACCAGAATTAACGAATGAATTGACAAGAGCTGTGTTAATTCAACTGCAAAACTTGATTTGTATTTCAGTGAATTGTAATTAGATATAACGAATTCATCAAGGTGTTCGCTTTAACTGAAACATTATACGTTTATACATATAAATACATGCATGACTCTGTGTGTATATACATATAGGGTATTCTACGCCAACTTGACCAGTGTTAAACCCCGACCATCTCAAAATCATTCCATATTTTTTCATAACATTCTACTCTGTAAAAAACGTGATCTGAATTTTTTCAAATTTTTTTACTAAACCGTTTATTTTTCACAAATATTTGAAGTCGATTGCGAATGCTGATGTTTAAAAATTTGAAGAAATTCTCAAACGTCCAGCGAATGACACAAAACACCCCCGTTAAGGAAAACGTGGGACGAATTTTTTTCCAATTTTTTTTGACACCTAATTCGGAATTTTTAAATTCTTAAACCCAAAATTATCTTTACTAACTAGAGTGGCGCATCATCGAATTGGTGAAACCGAACATTTACAAGTAAATTGACCTTCTTTTGACGCTTACGATTTGATTCTGTGTTAATATTGGGTTTAAAATTTTTTAAATTTCAAATTAGGTGATAAAAAAATTTGAAAAAAAATTTGGCCCACGTTTTCCTTAGCGGGAGGTGTTTTGTGTCATTCACTGGATTTTTTAGAATTTTTTCCGATTTTAAAAAATGAGAATTCGCAATCGACTTCAAACATTTATAAAAAATAAACGGTTTTATAAAAAAATTTGAAAAAAATTCAGGTCGCGTTTTTTACCGAATAGAACGTTAGAAAAAAACATGAAATGATTTTAAGATGGTCGGAGTTTAACACTGGTCGAGTTGACGTGGAATACCCCATATATATATATATATTATATTATTCAAGTTAAATTTTCAAATTAACATTGCAGAATTCGACCGTTGTTCAAAGTTGACTCAGGACCCGATGATAATATACGAAGAAATGAAACGAGTTGGGATAAGTCAAGTATATTCTGTTCTTCCCACAATTCAGTGAATAACTCTGGTCTCGTTGACGAATCATCTGAAGAATATACTTATTATTCAAAAACATCAAATCTCTGACAAATTATATTATTCACAAAACGGTGCGAAGGTAATTAATGCAATATTTTACGAATCGTTTATCTCTCGAGATGGAACGAAATATCCCCCCCCCCCCCGCCCCTTCCCACAGCTGAAACGAGCTTCCTTAGCAGCCGCTCGCATGAGCTTCTTTATACTGTCATGAAATTTACGATTACCGGCAAGAATACCTTTGCATATTTCCCGCAATATATAACGCGTTTTACTTTGTATTACACCCCCTCGTTCTCTCCAACCGCCCTTCCGTTTATTTCTTTATTCCGTTGAGTGTGCTTTTTCTGCTGTTCTTGTTTTCGATTACGATTCTTCTCGTCGCGAAACGTATATTATTTTAATACTGAAGAAATTTTGAAAAGAAAGTTTCAACGATTCGGTGTAGTAGATATATGTAGGTATGTAGGAAAGGGAAGGGGTGGAGGCAAAACGGGGTACTTGAGGAAATACCTCATTTTCGAGGACTCCAATATACTGGATCTGGTTTTTTTTTTCTCTTTTTCATTTGTAACCAAAGAAAATACAAAATGATTTTCAGATGTCAGGGAAAGAAAAATTTTGAAATTTCAAAATAATTCTCGT
The DNA here is from genome assembly GCF_021155765.1 of Diprion similis. NCBI lineage: Eukaryota > Metazoa > Arthropoda > Insecta > Hymenoptera > Diprionidae > Diprion > Diprion similis. The sequence goes on from NC_060114.1 coordinate 20,672,982, forward strand.
TAATGTTTATACAAGTTTTTTTCACTAAATGCCCAAGGGCTGGGTTGTCGGAAAGTTTTTACTACTGCCTCAACGACGTTGAAATTTCGAAAGAAGGCTATTTTCGGGAATTTCTAAATTGAAATATCCTTAAATCCTTCGGTGGTTATGTTTTGTATAACGAAACAATAGTTTTTGTAAAATCTGAGATGCGAGCGATTTTTTTTTTTATTTTCTAGTATCGAAAAATCTGTGTTGAAATTTGTAAAAACTAATTTTTCTAGCTTTCAAATAATGAAATATTTCATTATTCTTTATTTCTCTTGTTACTTTACAGTGAACAAGAGCTCGCGCGACACCGAAGCAATGTGAGCCGATATTAAATACTGCCTGATCAAATTACTTGTTTTTTTTTTTTTTTTTCTCAAAACTTGATGAAAATGCTTATAAAGCGACGTTGACTTGTCTTTTTGAAATATTTTTACTGAAAAATGAGTCTCTTATACTAAAAACAATCACACGCATCTCATAGGTTTGACAAAAAAACTTTTGTTTCGTCATAAAAAACATGGCCACCGAAAGATTTAAGGATAAACCCTCTTTTCTCGTCTTGGTAGTAATAATAAAAAATGTTTTTATTTCAGCCCAGCCCTTTCGCGTGAGCAATTTTTTAGTGAGATAGTACAAAAACCTTGGTTAAGAACAAAATTAAAAAAAGAACCTTATCTAAACCGTTCTAATGTACGTTATAGTAAACTAAGAAAATTTCTTTTCTCACTTTTCTTTTTTCTTCTTCTTTTTCCATTCCGATGTATATATTTATCCAAAAATAATAGAGCGAATTAGTTACACTTCCGTTTAATCTCTAGGACGACAAGGACGACGATATCACGACGATCAATGACCAGACGGCAAACAAAGCGCGATTTTCACGCCGCTGCCTGGATCAGAAGTTTAAAAGCAATACCGGCATCGACGTTAATTCCCGAATCTCCCGAACATCAACGTCCGCAGTTCCGTCTGTTATTTCGCTAATTAAGCTGGAACGGGTGTCACGTGCGTTTAACTCGCTTCCGGAAGCGCCCCTCCCTCCCCATCACTCTCTCTCTCTCTCTCTCCCTCTCTCTCTCACTCTATTTTCTCGAACGAAATGGCGAAGAGGTGGGGAGGAGGCGGGATTGGGGGGGGGGGGGGGGGGAAGAGGACGCAGAGCTTTTAAACGTCTCGGTTTTCTGGCAGTCGTGTGTCTATAGGTGTAGGTATAAGGTATTTGTGCGTGTATTTTGTGCACACAGTTGGTCGTTGAGGACGAGTAAACGAAAAGGGAAAACTCCGGAGGGTGTTCACGGCTCGTTTATAATCCTCGCGCGGCTGTCAGCCTGCCCGACACTTCGGCAAACGCCCTTTAACAGCCGCAAGCAAGGACTCGGAGGATTCCGGTCCACCGATGTTTGGCGATCCAAATTTTTTTTTCACAAAAATTCTTCCCCGGCTCCGTGCTGCACCTGCCGCTCCTCCACGTGCCTATACGATCCCGATATATCGTCGTAGCTTCAATTGCGGATTTTATAACCCTTGACGAGAATGACCGAAAGGGTTGTTTGCACTTTTCGAAAAGCACTGGCTTTGGTAGAAAATTATTTTTTATAATTTCAATCAATCCTTTCGTTTCCGAACCTCCAGAATCCGAAGAACAAGTTTTTAGAGAAAACTTGAAACTTACAGGATTTTATAATCTAATGATGGTCGTGAAAAATTGTCATGTCCAGTTTAATTTCAACTTTAGGTTACGCCGGAAACAAATCTATTCTTAATGTTTAACCGACTCTCATATAATTTTTCCTCTTCATTACAATTTTCTCTTGAAAAAATTATTTGTTATTCCAATTCTTCTTTCAAAACTTTTTCAATCAGCTGCCAAGTCTTATCAGTTTCAGATATTTGAAATCATCCCGGAAGTTTGTCGGACGGACCGACGGACACTTTCATTTTCACGATAACGAAAAGTATCGCGAAAAAATTCTTTTTCCGGCTTGTGTTTTATTTATTTATTTTATTTTTTTTTGTTTCACTTTTTCTTCACCTTTTCCTTTTCTTCCACCCTAGTTTTACGCACCTTTCGACGCTCACCTTCGACAACGGCGGCAAATGGAAAGATTTACCACCTTCTCTACGGGGCCCCGATATTTAGAGGTGTGCTGCTGCAGGAGCGCCTTATTCGCCAGTTCCTAGCAAATATCGGTTGATAACTCGACCGTGCTTTCGGAGAGAGCTTGTGACAGGCGTCGCGGCGTAAAAGCGAAAACCCTCTCGGCCCGAAACGCTATTCGGTTCACCCTTCGACGTTTTTTTATACACAGGTTTTTACCCATACCCACAGCTTCCGTTATAAAACTCTTTGTCTCTGTTTCGGTAAAGCAGCGAGAGAGAGAGAAAGAATTTATTGTGATGACCTAAGTGTGTAGGTAAAATTTTTTGCCGTCGATACTTATGAATATATATAAGGCTGTCCACTTAAATTCACCTAGCCTCCAGACGACAACATTTTTGATTTGCTTCGTGATTTTAAAAAATGGTCGTTTTTTCGGTTTTTCCCGATTTAAAAAACCGTAACTCAGAAACGGTTGTTCCGAAAAATCTGAAAAAATTCAGAAAAATTTTTCAGAGCAAGCACAATGACAGAAAAAATCACGAAGACAATCAAAAATGTTGTAGTCTGGAGGCTAGGTGAATTGACGTGGACAGCCCCAAACATATAAAACGTGGAGTGGACACATTTTTCTTCTTTTTTTTTCTCGTGCTATAAGATTCTTTACTCAAATCTAAGAGGTGCCTCTTAAACAGTCCAATATCGGCGCTGGTGCCTTGACACGAAGTTTCTTGCAGTTCGAAAAGTAATATGGATGGAGCGGGGTTGAAATTCCGAATTTTTTTTGGCAGTGAAACTTGAAGTAAAGAAATCAAACTGCGACGAACCATCAAAGTTTCGAATGGTCCGAAACCTGACGCTCAAAGTTCCGAAAGTGCGAAAATGAGAAAAGTAAAAAATTTGGAACACCGAAATCCCGAATGATCGAAGATTTTCAGTTCCGTTAATATCTGGCTCGGTGAACTTTGACCACTGTGATTCTGATTTTCGGGTTTTCTCATTTTTAACACCCACTCGTTGAGTAAGTAAGCAACGCTGTGTCAGTGTATTCTAATTTTCAGAATTAACTTTACCCAGAACTCTACTTTTTGGAACTTTGCTCCATCGTAACTTGAATTTTCAGAATCTTGCATTCCGGAACTTCGAGCCGTCGGCTTTCCGTCTACTATTCGAAACTCAGTCGTTTCGTAAAAATTCGATTTTTCCACTTGAAATTTCGCCAGCAAATAATTCTAAATCAACCGTTTCCGAAACTTTTCAAAATCGGAACTTCAACCGCATCCCCCATTCAGATAAATCTCATCCCCTTTGGAAATTCGTGCGTTTACGCAAATTTTGGTAATCGTCAAAATATCGTCGAGCATGCACGCCGACGACGATGGTGGGGTGGATGAGAAGCCTTGCAGGGTAACCTATCCAAGGAACAGGAGTAACATACCATGTATACGAAAATACATATGTAACCGCATGAAATACACCTGTGTTTATAAAACGCTCGGGGCTAGAGGCTGCGGCGTAAGGGTTAGTCCGATATCTAAATTCACCCATCAAATATAGATGACAATAGCGATACGTTCCTCCGTCGTATTATCTATATTGGCCACTCACTCCGACTCACCGGCGGCGCGCAGAGCGCGTGTGATTTCGTGAGGGGGGAGGAGGAGGGGGGGGGGGGGGAATCGCTCTCGGGGGGAATGTCAGCGTAGCCATGTATAAGTAGTGGTTAGCCTCGGGGTTTCAGCCCCGTGCGCCAATCTTAGCCTCGACAACGAGCCCACGGAGGAGGTAATTTTCTACTCACTCGGCGATCGGTTACGTTTCCCAATTTCCCGATATCCGGAATCCGGTATAACCTATATAAGTATCCCTTTTCCCACGTCGTCTTCATCGGCTGAATCACCGAGCCCGAGAGGAATGAGAAAATAAAAGTAAGAACAACAACAAGTAAACAGAAACACGAGACGTACGTCATTACAATACACTGCTGTATAAAATTTACGTCGTCAATAACAGCCAAATTAAACGTTATTGGTGTAAATCGTTCGATTCTAGACACCACGTGGTTTTAAAGTCAACACCAAAATGGTGTGGGCTTCTATAGAATATTTTCGGTGCTAAATTTAACACCGCATTTCTAACAGTGTATTGAAAAATGTCGTCATGACGCCAGAGCCTGGTTGTCGGCGCCATTTCATCACCACATAACCTAAGTTTTTAATTTTAATGGAAGTAAATCATAATTCTTGGGCTGTCATATTAGTCATGTCAAATTTTTCCACCAGGTCACGCATTGCAAAGTGACAATCCCAATATCCAGGTGAATAAACTTGATGAAAATTTATCCGAAATCAATGAAGGTGATTTTCATTGCGCCAATTTGGTTAGGTTAGGTTTGCGGGTTGAGGTTAGCGGATACCTAGAGTCCTATAAATTTGAGGCATGATTATGGCTCCCAACGGAGGTAAAACCTCGCCATTCGACACACACACGCAGTGGGACTGACTGCGACACCCTTGTTTTGTGCGAAATCATTATAGTAACGGTCTCGGGCCGGGTGTACGTGCCTACATATCACATACATGGTGGTTGTTTTCGTACGGGCCAGTCTTGCGTCAGGTGTAGGATTACGCCACAGCCATTAACGAGCGCAGCAAATCTATTGTTAATTGAAGCGAATGAAGTCAGCCACTCCACAGGTTACCCACGACGCCATTTATACCATGTATTGATGAGCCACAGGTCGAAGGTACGACAGGCGACGGTGAATATCATCGCATAATCGGATCAATGTCGTCTGTGGAGGACGGTTTATCATCGTATACGGAAGTGACGGGGTTAGATCGGGCGAACGGTATACAACCTTATTTGTTATTCCCATCGGTTACCTTTCGTTCATCGCCTTTCTCGTCATCCGCTTCACCTGCAATAAGCTCAATTCCAACTTGTTATCTCTCCTTCTGATTCCCTTCTTCTGGTTCAGCCAACCGACCCGCGTTATATCGGAGCCTCCGAGCGCACCGCAACCAGGTCTCGCTTATCGGCGACGGATTCGCGATCCACTTTCTAATTTTCCACCAGAGAAGAGCCAAAACCAATCCTGGTTTTCCCCACAAAGAGCGAAAAAGGGACTACCTCCCCCCCCCCCCCCCCCCCTTCCACTCCACCACTCTCTACCACCACCCTTCGCCTGTCGTCGCGACGTCAGACGCCGCCGGGGTCAGCCGGCTTAGTAGTCTCCACCTTCTCTCTCTCTCTTCTCGTCATGAATCTCCCAGGAACGCTCCTATGATCATCGTTCCCTTCTTCTCAACTCGGCAATTTGTTCAAAGTGAATCCGTGATTGCTGCAGGCGGAATGAAGAAAGACGGAGAGAGAGAGGTAGAAAGAAAGTATGATAATTAAAAACGGTGTTTTCTGTGAAACTCACCGCTCAACGCCAGCTGATAGGCAACCGAACCTGCACCTCGTTACGTAAGTTGTAGCACTTATTGACCCTGTTCCAATTATTGACCTTTTTTCGTTGTATCTGTTTGACTGTTAGCTCTAAAATTACAAAAAAATCAATTTCCAGTGTCTGACCTTCTAACAATTGGTTTTAGTCATCGAGAAATTCACACATTGTGCCGTCAATTTGTAATCTTGAAAAATAAAGGGGTTAATAACTGGTATACTTATTCGTTCACGATGATCATATCTGCCGGCGTTGAGCGGTGAGTTTCACAGAAAACTCCTCGCACTACCGGCCATTTTTTTGATTCTCGGTTATAATAATGAACAACTGGCGATACGAGTCAAGATGGTCCGCAACGATTCTAATGCTCGGTATAACATTGGTAGGCACCTGCAGTATTGAAACAACGAACTCATACTGACTGGTAGTATCCGCGCGTGTAATTTCGCGGCATAGGCTGCGCGGCGTGCGAAACTGTAAATTAATTAAAACGGTATATTGTCGGTTGTAGGGGGCTGCGGCGTGTTGCCATACACTTACATACGCATTGTGTAGGTGCCGGCATAACCGGCGGGTGAGAGACCCGGTAATATATGGCCGAGTAAATATCGTCCTATCTTTATGAGTTACGGGGATTTACACGCCCGACTACCGGCAACATGGTAATACACAAAGTCCTTTTGACTGACGCGCTTCCGCCGCGCCGTTCAAACTTCGCCCCCTAGCCTCGGCTAGATTCAATCGATCCCATTCCTCTGAATGCACACTGGAGTCACTCATTCGGCTTATTCACGGCTGTCAAATGACTCCTTCTAACCCGTACGGAAACGCTGGCCTCACTTTCTTGACTATACATTTAACGGTTGGGTTGTAGCTCCATTCCAGGTTCATTAACATTCATTATTCCGCACAACATGCGATTTGTGATTATATTGTATGTGTATTCGTATGTCGATGCTGAATTCAGTTTACTTGAATAGAAATGTCAGTGTTTTTTCTTCTTCCTTTCTGTTGTTGGGGATATTTCCAAGGCTGACGATTCAAATTGCAATTAAACTCATGGGAATAGGAAAGTTTCAGGGGAAAAATACTCCGCCTTCTCACATGCTTATTATAGGTAGACTGAGTATTTTTTATTTTCCTTTACATAAACTATCATTCGCGAAAGTTATTATATGCGATTTAGTCTGGGGTAACGTCGCATCGTATTTCTTTCCAACCTGTTGAATCGGCGTTTAACTAATTTGTCGTCAAAAGAAAATGGGAAAACTTTGAAGTAGTCAAATGATCTTACTCTAAACCAGTGCTATGCGATTAATCGATTAATCAACGATTTCAGTTAATCATTTTTTCAATTAATCGATTAATCGAAGCTGCTTCATAATAATTTTGAATCGAAATCGTCGTTTGATCGATTAATCTGAACAAAGAATTAATCAGTTGATCGGAAGAACGAATAATCGAAAAATTCAATCGATCGATCAATCCATTAATCAAATCTGTCGATTATTCGATTAAACTCACAAGACTGCTCTAAAATATAATCTAATACCTACTAAAATATAAAAAAATGATCAAAGGATCCAATAAGGACAAAATGCGAAAGTATTATGTGTACATACAGTAGCTAGAGGAAAAGCTAGCGAATCTGTAAATTTAGCGAACTTGTCTGACATAGAGAGACCTCCGTCCCCTAATATCTGGGAGAGAAGCGTTCGACGGATTGAAACTAATGTTGGGAAACTCGGTTAGAGAATTCAACAGCTTGAGACCTGCTAGTCCTGGAAAAATGTCGCTGGCGTCAGACTGCCAAGTTTCTACTCGAACAGACTTGAGATACTTGGACTCGACTGCACAGCCAGCGTAGCTGTAAGGACGACGGCACTGGCATCAGCGGCATCAACGTGAGCGAGCTGCTGGAGTCTCATGGCTTGAATATTTTAGACGGGATCCTCCGCCGCTCAAACTTTGGAACTTGATTCGTTTCCAAGGCGCCGCACGCGACCCTCGAACGTGCTTCACTCGCCCCTCGTTTCCACCCCCAGAGCCGAACTCGGGAATTATAAACCACCCCTGCATCCACCGAGGCTAAACAGCTTCATCAAAGAGGCGAAATACACCCGAGTCTCGAGTGGCACCGCGGCCGGATGAAATCTCAAACTGTTTTTGACTTCAATCAATATTTCAACACCTCAACAATTTCACCGGATGCGTCTAGCGATTATCGATAAAACGGCTTGCTTACCCCGACTGAGGTACTCTTGACTTCTTCGAAGTCAAATTCGAAGAGAGAAGATTCGAGAAGAACTCAACAAGAATCATGCGGATGAGATATGTTAGTTTTACCTTCATTTAAAACATTGTTAAGTTATAAAACTTTTTATGGGCAACTGAATCGTCAACGAATCAGGACTTCTTACACATCCTATTACTTTGTGATGCTATCCCTTTGCTGAAACTCAAAAAATCGGCTGCTTTCAGATTCAACACACTCGAGGTTATCATCGGAACTGAACACTCTAATGTCGTCGGGATCAGGAATGTCATAGAATCTCAAGACTTCCTTCATTCGTAACCATCAGAATCTAGTTCCGATACGAATCATTCTAGATCATGCAAAGATTATTTTCCAAATTTATCAACTACCAGCGGTACAACCGTTTGTTATTTCCTTTTCGTACTAATCGCAGTCGTTCAAACTGGATTTAAAAAGAACGACGCGAATGGGCGACTAGTCAGCCTTTTCGCTCTTTCCACTTTTCGAGCTCTTTGCCTCGATGCTCTTTGTCGTTTCTTGGGCTAATAGAACCCTCGACGTGTAATTTGCAGCGGGGCACAAATCTTTCATGACGTTTTAGTGTTTCTGGCTAGAAACCGTGCCGCCTTCGTGGCACGAGTTAGACAACACGCGAATGGTTTGTAAACAATTACAGTTATACGACTGGTAATAATGTGTCGGTCGACTCGTAGCGGGAACCTTGTACCAGGGATCGATCCATCGATCATTGTGCAGGCACATAATGCGCTTTGAGTCTCGAGTTCTTTTCCATGTGCCAGAAATATCGCGGCACCCGACAGCCGGTCTGTCAAGACAAGGTCCGTGTAATCAAAGGAATTGAGGACATTAGTGAGAAGTTTTGTTTTCCCTCCTTTTTTCGTTTTCACCATATCACCGATGAACCGATCGAACTTCAAGCACCTGCAACACGGGGATCAAATAAGAGAGATAAATTCGGTGGGGTCGATATCTTGGAAATCCGTTTCTTGGCCGCAAGATGGCGACTGCGATACAACTGTTACCGGCGGAATAAATCCGAAGGAATAAAATTGAGAGTGGAAGAAGGGAAGAAGATAACAGTTTCGAAAAGGCGCCAGCTCCTCTCGAGTGATTTACAGGAATCGGGTATAACAACCCCACCGCCCCGCATACAAAGATAAACTTATGCCCGAAGTAAAAGTTTTTCCCTCTTTCTCCGCGCGCCATTCACTTCGTTTCTCTTCTTCATCTTGGTGACTGACTTTCCCCTCACATATCCACCATCCAAGCCGTCTCCTTATTATTCCTCTCCGATGAGATAGGTGACTAGGTGAAGACAGAAAAAAGTCACAGCGGACAGAATTAATTCAAGTCTCGTCAAATTTACCACATCGCTCAAAACTAATTCATCCTTGGCCGAGCTGATGTGCAGTGGATCCTCCCGGGTCCTCGGCTAGAGGTGAAAGGCAATGCGTATAGCTTAACGAATTGGATTAAACTAAGGACAAAGTTCCACGAGTGAAGGATCTGTGTTGTTAACAGCGATTAAGTATACGGTATTAAGATAATTAGTCTCCGAGTCCTTAATCACGGTAGATTCCCGTTTTTGTGCTGCCCGTTTATTTGTCTTTTTTCGTTTCGTTTTTTTGTTCTTTTCCACACGCACTCTCAACTTCGCTTCGACGAACGAACGGTCTGCGGTGTAGTCTGAGGAAATAACACTCGCGACCCTTTTGCCAATTGGTCCTCAAACATCGTACCCACCTAATTTCATTCCTTTAGCAAAGTTTGCCTTTGCGGGGTTTGTAAGACTTGCGAACAAGGGTGGAAACTGGATATTTGAGAGATCAGTTCGCGGGCTTCGAACTTCGGCTGGTCAAAGGTCGTCCCGTCATTCCCTCAGTAGCCAGGCATGAGGCATGAATCCACGAGTGTCATGCCCTTGGATCCGCGTGGCTGAGCTCTTTCGGAAGTTTCCTCCTGCGCAGTGACACGTGAATGGTGTCACGTGGGCTCTTGACACGACGACGGTTTGAAACCTATGCAAATCGCTCGAATCTAAACTGGCATTAACGGATTTAAAAGCGATACACGCTTCCTTCCGCGGGGAGGACTAAAGTCCCTCGGCGCTCAGTCGTAGGTAGTTCAGCTATTAGAATTCACTGCTCGACTTTGCCTGGCTAATCCATAGTTTAGGGATATGTAAACCCGCTTATCAGACTCCCTCTATTTCCGTGACCGCGCATCGTCCTCCGCAGCTTTCGAGAGTCGGAATTTCACGGTTCTCTAAAAGACCTCTTGAAGCCAACTGAAAACTGTTCGCGAATCAAAATGCGGACCCTGATTGTCCCTAGTCAACCGACGGACGACGCGTTCGGGAATTACAAATTTGAGAATCGGCGCAAAGAAGAAAGAGATATGATAAAGAGTACGCCTCCAGGAAGAAGATGAATATTCCGCAACGTTTTAATCGTCGCAGTTCGCACTTCGTAACTATACCTCTGGGAGTCGGACGTGGAAGTGGGACGCTATCTACACCAGAAGCGGTTTGAGGTGGTGGTGGTACGGTAGGTTCTCGACTGCTGCGGAGACGCGAATGAATTAAGGATAACGAATCCAGTGTGTCGTGCAGTGTAAACTGCTCAAAGCAACGCTGTTTCGGAGGACTGAGGAGTCGTGTGTCCTACCGCACTAACCACCGTTGGGACCCCGCATCGCACGGAGTGTTTTCTACCTGCAGACTCATGTATCGTCAAGAACGGGATTGGACGCGTTTCACTGAGGTTCTTTCGTAGCGTTGGTACAAGGTACGTACCAACCACCATTTCGATGAAGCTAAACCGAGCGTTTTTAAGTTTTTTCCTCTTCGACGTATTGTGATTGCCCTAATCCAAGCACCAAGGACAGTCTTTTGAAAAAGAATGGATCTCAAGGGGTGAAAATGTCATCAGAATTTTGCAACCTGACATGGTTTCGTCTGATTCACGGTATCGATGTTGCAATAATCGATCTCACCAGATTCACAGACACTAAAATGACTCTTTAGGGATTATGTTTAAGATTTTTTTCTAAAAATTCAATTTTTTACGAATCATGACGGTCGCTGGAATAAATCAAGTGATTTTTGCCTCAAAGCTGTTAAGTACTTATGATGGAAAAAACCAAAAATCCATGCGATATCGAAAAAACGGATCGATAAGTACTAGATTATTGTGTGAAACGTAGCTGTGCAAAACTAGATCCTGATCGGTTCAGTAGTCGCGGAGGTATTTGTGGTACCAATTTTGAAAAGACTGTTTCGAGAAAAATACGTCTAAAGTTTTGAGTACAGTTTACACTGGCTATAAAACAACTGATTTATTTTAAAGTTACATCAAATCGTCGATTCATGGTCCATACGGCTGATCCTCCTAAGATGTCGACGCTTCCATTAGATCTTTTTTTTTCCTGTGTCAACCTCGTTCTTTGCTGCGAATTCCTTCAAAAAATTTTCAGGGCAGTACTTTCGAATGAGCTTTCTTTTAAAAAAATGGACTCTTTTTACCTACCCAAGAATATATAACCCCTTAAAACATCCTTCGAGACCTTTTCCTTGGGGCCAAATACAAGATTCACAAATTCTTACCTTGACTTGCGTGCGTCACGACTCGTTCAAGCTCGATCCAAACACCCTGTTTCCGGAACCACTTCCTATCCTGCAAGATCCGGGAAATTAGCAGCATCACGTCGAAGTGCGCGGCGAAGGCATAGCGGATTCCGTCAGCTTGACGCCACCGCCGTGTGTGTAGAGTGGATTCAATCAGGATGTTTGTCCGTGAACAGTCAACCGGCGTAAACCCTGCAAACCCTTGCTCAACGCGTGCTTCGTAGTCCGATCCTAATAATTATTCCAAGACAGTGCTGTTTGCCAAATCCACTTACCATCCGCCACCCCGAATGTGTGACAACGGCGGTGCCGACGGGGAAAAACCGGGTAGCTATATCCACGTACGTCAAGTGACGGTGCCGGTGCGAAGAGAATACAGATCACGCGAAAATGGGCCGTGATTTGGCACCTCTCCGAAGATGTGGGATCTGCGTCACAAGACGAACCCAGTGAAACGTTCACACGTGGAGGTGAACTTCACTGGATCTGGATGTGCTTGTACCTAGTCACTCATCTTCGCGAGACCATTCACTTGGTAACCAAACGAATGATTCCATGACTTCGAAAGCTTCCCTCGCGATTTCGTCAACTTCCTCGTGTGATTTCAAGTGATCCTTAAGGGTGGAGTACACAGCTTGGGCAGTCTAAGATCATATCTATTCTTGGGAGTTTTTTTTTCCAAGAAAATGAAAACACTTGAAGCAATTTGAGTTTGAGAGCTTTATTATTTATAATTTCAAGAACATGTTAGAATTTTTTAATTTAGATTGATAACAAAATAACGGCATAGCATATATAAGTAACGAACGACTCCGAACTCGAGGGCTTTTGCGGTGGCGCATCTCCTGACTGACATCACTGTCCAATTTGTAGCATTAGAGAAATTTTTTATCCAGGAATCTGCGTCACCGGATTCAAAACGTGGTCGTTCGCTACTTATATGCGCCATTAATTTGGGCCCTCCTTTTGGGTGATTATGCGTATGTATACATACATATATATGTATATGAAGCAAAGTTTCGTGGTGATATCTTAATCCAAGGTAGCCGTTAGGGTTTTGTTACCGCTTAGTTCGTATTCCGTCATTGTGTCCCATTGTTGGGACCTTAGGATGAATGAAACCCAGCCTCGAGTCTCAAGACGGCGAATTATGCCCATCGAGATGAAGCGACGGCCTAGGCGTGAGGAAATTGCTGTTTCTTACTTATGCAACGGTACTCGGTGTAATCTAATTATTGCAATATCAACCCTGATTTCATATCTTGACTGACAAGAGGGAAAGTTTCTGCTCGGGGCCACCGGTACCTACACACTAGTTGGCTGTTACTCACACCCCTCGGTAACGCCTTCGTGCATACTAATAATAATTAGAGTGTCTAAATTGGGGCTCACGCGTGTTGCCTGCCGGTTGTTCGCTCGCTCGAGCAACCCTGAGCTGAAATCGTCTTACTTAGTGTTTTTATCACGTTGATGCTGGCATGCCGGGAGACTTCGACTCGCAGAGGCGAGGAAGGGCGGCGCTCATTGTATCGCGAAATAGACTTTTTAAACTCCGGAGAATAATGGCCGGATGGGAGGTTATTGTTTCTTTTAATTAAACCCCGCAACGAACCTGCGAGCCTTCCCAACCCTCTTCCAAGAACGCTCGCACATTTTACTAGATCGTTTTACAAGCTTCACTTTGCCCACCGGAGGAAGAGGATGAGGATGAGGATGAGGATGAGGATGAGGAGGGGAGGGAGGCGAGGATATTTTCAAGACAGTAGCTTCGGCGCCTGCAGCCTCTCGGTGTGGGTGGAAAAATTTAGTGTGATTAAATTTCCTTCCTTATTCGACGTGTAGTCGTCGTCGAATCGTCGACGAGTGACGCGACGCAAAGAGAGGCGAACTGCGAAATACACCCGACGGGGGGGCTAAATGGCAGTTTTGAATTAGGTGCAGGGTGACACGTACGTATTACGCTCACAATCATACGGAACTCGAGTATAACTGGAGCGAAAATTCAATCATAATAAAATCGTCGGATGTGTGGGTGAGAAAATTTATCTGCTATAGTGGAAAGCAGAGCTCATCAATTTCTGAAGTCCGTTAACAGGGGGAAAATTAGCATCCTTTTGTTCTGACCTTTTCGCACCTGTATACAATACGAATATATGTACCCAATCCAAGCCATCCTGCAACTGATGCTGCAAATTTAAATTCTTGCAAATGTAGCCGGTATTGTTCCTGCAAGTGGTTTATACCGCTCCGTGTGCAGTTACGATTACTCAAAACGACCAGCGGTAATGATGAAAACCACCTCGCAGTTTACCAAGCCCACTAAATCACCGTGTAATTAAGTTGCCACGAATAGTAAGTACACGGCGCAAATGTAAGGAACGGTAACGCGCTGCGCTGTGGCGTTCGTCCCACGAAGTAATTTCCTTCTTTCGCGGGATATTTATTTCTCATGAATTACTCAGGTAGCCGTGGTCTCAACCAAATTATCTTCACTCCTGCCAGACGCGGTGCGGTTTCTTCTCACCTAAGGATACCACCGATTATAATTTTATCCTGGAACAGGAGAAGGGGTACCTGCGTAAAACTTGGTCGTAACTCGTCATTCAGTCCCTGCAGGGTGTCACAATTACATCGCTCCGTTGCAGCGATGGGTTAAAAAGCAACGATTTCCTCGCCACTCCCATTTTCTCGAGTGACAATTTAAAAGTTTTCCCATAAAGAAGGAAACAAATAAACTGTTAAAAAAGAAAGAAAAGAGATTCGTTCAATTTTCAGAGATCAACAAAGTCGTGTCAAAACTTGTAACTTGACAAACCTCACGTCTCGGTTAAAGTGAGCTGTAGGTACCTACGTACTATGGCATAAAAGAGGGAAAAAGAGAGGAAAACCGAGAAGCAAATTAAAGGGCGCAATGTTACAAGGATTTATTCATGTTCGCGCGTGCAGGATCGACGCCAGTCGTAAACACGTCGAGAGATCTCGCTTGCGGTGGTAGTAGTAGACGGTGGCGTAGCTTTTCCACTGAAATCAGTCCGGATCCGCGTTCATTGTTCCGGGATTTCGGTAGTTTAATTAAGAGCCGAACAAAGGATGGACTGCGAGCCGTTCTCATACCTACCTACTAGAAATCGGAGTGTGATACGTCCTGCAGCTTCCGACAGGTGCCGGAACCGTTACACGTCCAGTCCGTGAGAGCCGTAGCGTTTTTCCAATTAGTAAATAAACCCGTGCCTGTGTGGCCATCGGTCGATAGAATACATCGCATGGGGTGAAATTTCGCCGGAGTGAAAAAAGAAACAAACGCCAGGATGAGCAAACCCCGCAAGGTTGATGAAGCTCGACGATATTGCTCGGATTCAAATGATCATGCAGGATTAGCGGCGAGACAAATGTCTTTTCAGAGATTTTTTTAACACATGCACGAATTCTGCGTTTTTTTTTGGATCTATTAAGCGTATCTAAAGTGACCTTTTTGACCGAGCTTGAAAAAAGCGGGCAATAATGGAATATTTTTGCACAATTATTAAAACTTTATTCCCCGTTTTTTGAAAAGTTAGCAAAAACGATTGAATATGTATATGTATATAGTTATTCTTATCATATTTACTTATACCTGTTGAAAAAATGCAATCTTATTGTAAGATAACTACGAGATGCCGTGTCAAAAAAGGTCACCTTGTTGCCGCTTATGGGTACAAAAAAAGCACCAAGGATTAAGTGGGCTTTTGATCTCGTGTAGTTGAAGTACTCGTCTTCGGCTCGTACCTACTGCAAACCCAGAATCGGTCTAAAGAAGCCCACTTTACTCCCTTGGTACATAATATGCTATTCTTCGACCCTGCAGCGATCTTGCAAAGTTAAGGATAAATCTGGGCGTTCCAACCACGGCTCTGAGGTATTAACGTTCTTTTAAAACGTCACGTTTGCCTAAACGTAAACTGCAAGCCTGCGATGTAATGCGAAGATACTCGAATAAGAATTTGGGTGGAAACTGCGACTGCGGGAGTGAAAAAGAGCGGGACGGTTCATCCTCTTCAACAGTCTCTGCCGCAAACCCATCGTTGCACGGTTGGCGAGGTGGAAAAGCTTAGTGCTTAGGTGCACAAAGTGTTTCTTAGGAATTCCACCACAGCGTGAAGAAGAAAAGAAAAAGAGGATAAGGATAAAAGTAAGGATAAAAAAAAAAAAAATAAAAAAAAAAAAAAACAAAACGGAGTAAAAAACGAAGGGAAGGAAAGAAACGTAGATTTAGTTCTCGCCCAGGACAAGGAAACTCGGGACTGGCTTCGCTCGTTTTTGTGTAAGAGCTAAAACGAAGTTAACAGAGATGATTACTATCCCTCCAGGCAGTTATCATAACTCCTGTACTTTGTACATAAACATGTCTCTATGCCCCGCGCTGGGGGAAATTAAAGTCCTTGCAGGGACAAAATGTACCCACCTTTACTCCTTCTCGCCTCGGTTCCCTCGGTGTCCGTTAAACAAACACCAATTTTCTTCGCCCTTTATCAAACGACTGATATTGTTTAACCCTCATTATCCAATTTCTGGAAGTAATCGGACATTAATGCCTACCGCGAAGAAAGCAGAGGCTGGGTTTTGGATACAATCCATGCAGGCATGAAAGTTGGAATTCGTGAGAAGCTTATAATATCAAATTCCTCACAGCTTGTGAAAATACAAGTCATCAAAATCCGTCAATTGTTTTCACAGTTACGAATGATTCAAATTTGAATGGCTTATAACGTCATGTTTTTGGTGAAAATATTTGACCAGCTTTACCATTCGTCAGCAATTTTTTCACTAGGGAAATAGCGAAGTACGTTTTCTCCAAATGTGCCGAGGAATGACAAACTTTATTCTGAATTGACGGATACAAGAAAGATAAAATCGACCATCGAGCTCCGTAAAACGTGAATTGAATCTTTGACCCAAGGAGGATAAATTCCGAGAGCTTTTTGTTCGCAGTTACTGGATCAGATGAAGAAGAATTGAACGACTGAGAAAACACGCTGATAACGCTGATGATGGGGACGATCATCGGTGTGTAAAACCTCGAGGTTCGATAGTTGGACACGTTACCTTACCTTAAATGAAAAAGGTTTCCTCGGGTTTGTTTCTACGGAGGTGGAGGTCGGCGAGATGGTAGCACGGAGGCGAGTAACGGCGGTCGGTTGGTTGGCTTGGCCAACGTGGAACAACGGAAATCTAATTTCAATCTGGGTGGGTGCAGTAAGAGAGAGAGAGAGAGAAAGAGTGAGAGGAAAAGAGAGATTGCGAACGGGCACGAATAAGGATCTGCACGGAGGGATGGGAGGTTCCAGAAGCGACACCGAACAGATACAAGTTCCTATGTAAATACCTACTTGACTCGAACTGCGGAATCCTGAGCGGTGCAGGATGAAGACAATAGTAGTACCAGGTAGACAGACTCCGCAAAGATGGGGCGCGAATCAAGACTCGCCTCCTCCAGGACGAGTATGTGTGCATTTGAGGTAACTACGTTACCATAGATTGGGGTTAAGCTCGCGCGAAGGAGCTTCAAACTTTACTTGTTCCATGGCTCGTGCGCCTTCGGTCTTCAGGATTCTATACCCGGTTCCGTGCATGCCGAGGCGAAAAGGGGATGGGAAAACGAGCACGAACTAGAAGAAGAAGAGGAGTCGAAAAAAGACTGAACTGAGCTCACGAGGTGATTCGTTGAATTCTCTTCCTCCAACTTGAAAATTCGCTACCATACTTTTATTGCTCTTACATGCGGGGTGATGTCGATCGATCGATGTCGCCCCGCTAGGATGAATCGATTTATTCCACCTCTCTTGGATGAATTTAATTTCTGAATAATAGATTTTAAATTCAAACAACGTCACGGTTTTCTCCTATGCCAACAAAATCTCGCATTCTAAGTGATGCACTTTTCTTATTCTTATGGCTAGTGTACTCTCTTCAATGTTCTCAGACTGAGTGGAGTTAAAAAAAAAACTTTCATGTTCATTTGCAAACAAACAAGTTTTTTCTCCGTTGGTCGTTGATCAATGATTATCTGTTCCTTTATTTTCTGCGGCCAAACATGTTCAGGGTATTGTCTACAAATATTCACTTGTTTCTAGGTTAGGTTTTCAGATTCACTTATAAATTTGATTATATCACAGAAAGTTTGCACGGTTTTCTTTGTTTGATTGAGGGCATTGGTTAATTTAGTTTAATTGAATTCTCAGCTGAATTTTAGTACCAAAAGTCCTAAACTAGAAATTAACGAATTTCGGTACAGACCAGTCTGAAGATGGTTAGCATCAATAACGTGAGATTATTGGACGTCAACCGATGAAGAAGCTTATACATCATCCGCACGGCCATGAAACTCTACAGATAGAAAGAATATACAAGTGACCAAAAATTTCACGTGAATTAAAACAGTCTTGGTAAATTATGTAGGTGAATTCAAAGAAGCAGGAAATAAATGAATGTCTCAAGTGATTATTAATCATTGTGAAAGAGTCTCAACGTTTCTTTGGTATGAAATATGCAGTATGTATCTAAAATTCTCTTTCAATGAAATATGAATATGGAGATGGGTCCGAGTGAGAGTTTGACAAAGTGCGAGGTCTCGTTTCATCCGGCGTTGCACGGCTTGTTTGAGACTTTGGAATCACTTCAATCGGAAGTTTTCCCTTGTTGCAAGAGCCGAAAGTAGAAGAAGAAGGAGAAGAAAAAGGAGTAAATGTATCAGGAACTGGAACACGAAACGCGTTGGTCAGCTAACGAGGGAGGTTGTAGCTACATCCTAGGATTCCCCCCGGTGTAGAAAGAAAGAGGATAAAAATAAAAAAAAAAATTGAAGGACATGAGAAGGACTGCCGTTAATGTGAGTAGCGAGAAAAAAAGTATAGGAAAAAAAGAAACATTGACCGCTGTTGTAACGGGAAAAGCACGTTCACTAGAATATGTAGCTGGTATAATTGGGGTATTTTAGGTTAGGTTAGGTTAGGTTAGGTGAAATATTCTTTGTACCATAAGAAAAAGTTTTACTAACGATTGTTATATCTGGAAAAATGATTTGGCTACGGTGAAAAGTAGAAATAGTTAAGAACTGTACGGTATAACGACAAATGGAAATTTTTCTGGGTTCGGTGTTTATACCGTTCTTCTGTTTCACCGTGTTATATATTAATGGTATTATTGTCAACCAGCCGCGGTACGCCAACGAGAACGTATCTTGATGGTTTTCGCCACAAACAACTCGCAGCTAATCTATTATTGATACGCGCAGGCGTTATCTTCCCGACAGTAATAGCAACGCAAATAATTATACTTGGGAATACCGACTCTAGGCTACCACAACCTGCTGTGGCTGAGCCAACCACCCCTGCTGCCGGCTGACACGCGACCATAATAATTACGGTCACCCCATCGTATTTCTTACTCGGCGAACGCCTCTCCCTGCATCAGCTTCAAGGCGAGACACCCTCTCTGTCACTCCTTAATGCCCTAGCTGCGAGTGAAACCAAGAGATGGGCTTTTAAATATCGCACTGCATACTTTCCTCCCTCTTTTTGTATAGTTGTTTTCACCATTCATTTCGTCCTACGGCTGCAAGTCTGTATCGCAAACATTTTGACGTAGAATTTTTTTCTTTTGTCTTTTTATATTTAAACGATAGACAAAGTTCTGGAAGACTTTGGGTAGGACGTAATGGTCGAGACACTATTAAATATGAACAAGTCCTAATAACCGCACAATGCTACAAACACGCCATCTTGTCTCATTGCATCGTTCGTCTTCTGTTCCACATTCCAACCCTTTTCCACTGTTCCACTTCTGTTCCATAAACCTGATACGTTCCATCGTTCCGCTCCTGTACCACTTCGTTCCTCTTATTTTCCACATTCCTAGCCTGTTTCAACGTTTCGTTCTCTCTTGTTCCACATTCCTCTACCTAGTCCCATCGCTCCACTCATATTCCACGTTTCTTTCTTATTCCACCATTTACCAGATTTGAGTTCAGTTTATACCACAAATCGTTGTTCTGACCTATTCTTTTTTTAAACAAAATGGCATCTCTTCCGTCACATATGGTAAAATGAACAAATCCTGTCTCTGTGTGTTGTTCAGTTGTTCATTCTTATCCAAGGGCTTGACTCGCATGTCAATCTGAATCTGGTAAAAAATTCAGCCATGTTGTTTAATTTCCGGTGGTAAATTTTCTCCGCGTATAAGGTATACTTTTCGTATGTTTATACAGAAATCCAATCCCCTCATTCTGACCTGCTATACGCACACCGTCGGATGTTGTCCCTTCTGCTTATTTCGTACTGCAGCACAACGGCGAAACGAGGTAGGAAATAGCTGCAGCGGGTATGTAATTACGAAAGAGCTAATAAAGACGGTAATTACAGTGTTCGACAAGGTATCATTTACCTTATTGTGTACTGTGTCAGCGGGCCGGCCTACCTAGAAACCGGCCGACTGGTCACGTGACGTACCTACGTCATTAATTGTAACCACGCGATTCGCGTTTCATGCAAACACAAATATTTGCCCTCTCGGCGTATCGCTATCGCTATCACGCTCAGCTTCTCTTTTGTATTTCCGTGCGTCGCCTGCAGGTCATTCACTAAAACTGAGTGAGTAAATATCAAGTGTTTGTACATCAACTTCGAAGCTGTGTAAGTTGCAAGGTTTCTATACAGTTCGAGGACTCAATTTCTCTTTTATTCTTCTTTTTTCTTAACACATTCTTTCACCGGAAATTCGCAATACTTGGATCAATTCAACTGCCGGATATATGTTTTTGGTTTATAACACCGGTCGACACGATTTTGGGTCTGAGTTGTGAATGTCAAATTTTGGTTTCTTCTACGTTACTAATGAAGGGAAAAATAATTTTTTTTTTTATCAAAGTTTGCTTTTGTGGAAACCAGAGCAATTTTTACAATTTTAAGGAAAATAACAGAATTCTTTATAATGTTATTTCAAAGTACAATCAGAAAAACTTTTGCTGAATATCGAGGCGTTTTTAATTCAATAATAATTGATTAGTAATAGCATACAAATGAAAAATAATGAAAAGTCAAGTTCAAAAATGAATATTTTTAGTAATTTTCTTATGTTTGTATGAACTTTCTCGTACTAAACCATAAAACTAAACTATTTAATCTCCCATCATATTCTCGCATGAGAATTGAGATCAATTGGGGTTAATTCTGATGATTGTTCCATATAATAATAACAGTTATTGAGTATTCGAGCTACAAAAATATAAATACGTTCGGAACTTTTTCAGATTTTAATTTTAGATACAATTTTAAATTAATATAGGAGAAGTAAGGTATCCATTGTTTATCTTGATTTCGAATTCGCCGGTCAAAGTAGAATTCATAAGCTTCACAAAGCTTTTTTAAATTTTTAGCCAAAGAAAATTTTTTGCTTCTCACTTAAATAAATTCACCGAAAATCGAACAGAATGAATCAACATCTTGTTTACACCGTCTTCAGGCCATTTTCTAAGTCAGAAAATTTTCTAACTCACAAGAACGGTTGTTACAACTCCGATAGACAAGTAAACACTCGCTGCTGTGCCTTACGCGAGTAATATGCAATTTGTTACCGTTTTGATCAAAATACTACCACCTGCTGCTCGCAAAATCAATTAAAGTCTTCAAAACTTACTTAAACGACGTAAAACAGACAGTAGACAGAAGTAAACTTTAAAGGCTAAGAATATATATTCTGATGGTTTCCGATGCCTAGCATCAGAACTTATGCATTGAAACAGAAACTCAGAAAAAAACAAGTTTTTTTCTCGACTTGTGTAATAGGAACCGAAGTTTGCTGGTATAACATATAAATTCATATGTGCTCGAAATTGAACAACAATATTTTTTTAGGCTGAAACTTCAATTTCCGCGGACACGAGACGCATTGTTTATTCTCCGATCGCTATTCTCCGATTTATATATTTTATGTCAATATTGCGTAAATACAAAAATATATTCCCATCGCACAATTGCGTATAGAATTGATCTACATATTGATAAAAAGAGTAACGATAACCTTTTGTTCGATTGATGTACGAAAATGGTGCTAAACGAGTTTTCGATTGTGTTTTGCTCACATTTCCTACTATTTGGGGTGCGTCTTCGGGAGGGTTAAATAACTTTTGCAAAACAGTCACTGCGATCATCGCGTTCTGCATGGATAAGAAATTGAAAAAAAACGTTTCACGGTTGCCAAGGATCTATGAATCTCGTATTCTTCTCACGGATCGTACATTTTCCATTTCATGGATCATCGATAAGTGACGAAAACTGTTTTACCGACCGGCATAGACGAACGTCCGCCCTAAAAAATCCCGAGGCATTTCGATCCGAACAACGAAGAAGACTTCTCTCGCTTGTGATATTGGGCGACAAGAACGAGCCGTGGAATAACAACTTTTTGTCCCTGAGGAACTCTTGGAGATTAAAAGATTCAGGAATTCCGTCAACGTCCCGCGTGAGCTTGATTGATGGTCTTAGCAGCCAGCCGCTTTCCCTTCCTCTCTCCTCTCTCTCTCTCTCTCTCTCTCTCTCTCTCTCTCTCTCTCTCTCTCTCTCTTCTATATTGATTGGATAATTTTATCGAAACTGGACTGCAACTTTGGGCCAAAAGAGTGCCAAACGAGTCCAATCTTAAAAACAGCTATTTCCAAAAGATTATTTGTGTATGAACGATCAACAACTTTTTTTAGTAGCAAAAATGTAAAAAAAAAAGGAACTACGGCTACAGCGAGCAACGATGCGACGCTGATACAATAAAAATCGATCCAAGGCCGTTCGCACCGCGTCTGCACCTTCGAATTAATCATGCAATTGTGTCACGTGAATATTGATGCGGATGTTGGAGGTACCTGACAGTGCAGTAGAGTTGTTTCAGACTATTCCGGTGCAGCGATATAAAACCCATATTTATTGCTTTACTTGGCGATTGTTTCTGTCAGCACTGTTTATGACGTGCGGATGAAAACAGCTCGATAATCGCTAACGACGCCATTGTCCATAACTGTGCAGCAGGCGATGAGTAGAAACTGCCAGCTGCAGGCACCATGAAGCGCTCGCGTGTTAAACTTTCATTTTTCAATCGCTTGCTAGGAGGAACAAAAGCTAAAGTAAAAAGAAATTATAGAAAAATTAGACGGAGAGAAAACAGGAAAAGAACGCTGCGGGATAAAGTTTTACACAAAACGGGGCGTTTTTTATATACCCTTGAACGCTTCAATGGTTTTTTCCATCACACCCATTATACACGTGCAACAAGAATTTCTTTTCTCTTTTAAAAATTTATTTTACCGTATATTACGGGATTCTTTCGCCTCCCCCATTTTCCCTCCTACCTTGTATATCAGTGATCTTAATTCATCTCTCAACGTGTATATACATAAAAAATTCTTTCTTCGCCGTCACAATTACTGTTGTGAAACGCAGCCGCCACACAATGCGTTTAACCATCCCAATTACTCTGGCTTTTGGCTCACGATTAGTTGCGGCCGATCCCATAAAGTAATAAACATACGAGTATATCTGGCGTCTCTTTTCATCCCTTCGTTTTTTCCTTCCATTTATTAATAAATTATATTTTTCTCTCTTCGATTTCTGCAGCAGTGATGCCTTTTATCCTGCGTGTACATTAAAAGGGGGCGAAGAAGGACGAGATAAAGAAAAAGGAAACTTTTTCCACAGGGCATTGATGATCATATTTTCGCCAGAGTAATTGATACGAAAGATGGTTGTGCGTGTGTATATATATATATACATATATATGTATATATTCATATTGTATATAGACAGAGTCGCCCTTTCATCGCGTGCAGGGTGAAAGTTTTTCGGCTTGTCACGCGGGGCTGAAGAGGGAAGGGATGAAGGAAAGAGGAGATCTCGACACTCGAAAACAGGAGCTTGCGGCTGAAATCATGCTCGGAAAGCTCGTTCGTACGGGAGAACCGCTGTTATTTCTTGTTTTTTTTTTTTTTTGTTTTCTTCTTCTTCATCTTATTCTTCTTTCCCTTTGGTCTCCTTTTCTTCGCTTTTTCTGGTCCGCCAGGACCCTCGCTCTGGTAATTTACTAACGAGGAAACGTGAGACAGAAAAAGGATATCCCTGGTAAGGGTTGGTTACCGAAATTGAGGATGCGGCAGAAGAAAGGACGAGATTATGACGTGCCAATCGGCCGGATCATTTCAATCAAGCTTTTCTCTTGCACTGCCTTATACACACCCACCGAGCTTTTACCCGCTCCGCAGCACAGCCTTCTCCCTTCGCCTTCCACCCCCTTGACTCAGCTTTAAGCTTTTTCACCTTTAGCTCGCGTCTTTTTGCAACCGAAGATCATTTGCCCGATGATTAAAGTGATTTTTTTTTCTTTTTCTTCTTCTTCTTTCTTTCACATCCATTACGACTACGCTACTCAGATTATAGTATACTGACCGACCGACCAGCCATCAATGACATCTACCATCGACGGTTAAAGGTTGAAAGGATTTCTTATACTCATCTACGGGGTGTGAAGAAAGTAAACTGAAGTGAGTAAATAAAGACATATGTTTGAAATTTAACCGCTGGACGGATGGAAGAAAAGAATAAGGAACACGAGCTGCTCATTTTGAATGATGTGATTATGATAATGGTGCAGAGAAAGGGACGAAAAAAAAAAAAACAACAAAAAAACGAGCATCGGCCGTATAGTGATGGTAGGAAAAATTAATTTAGAGAAATTCTGGACACAGTGAAATAAAGGGCTAAAGGAATATCGAGGTAATTTGTCCATGAAACAAAGGTAGGTGAGCACGGTGAACGAGAAGTAAGAGACATAAACAGAAACGGTGTAATAGCGTTTAACAAGCACCTTGATGCTAATTAGTTATTTCTTATGGTATCGTTAAAGCGAACGACCGTCGAGTCCTGTGCGTACGGGTTATCTTGCATAGGAAATTAAGTAGCATGTCCGAGGTGTTTTACGATCGGATTCAACATGGCCGATGAGGTACGTCGACGGATCATGAGACCTGAAATTGGCCGGATCAAATAATGGCGTCCGATGTCGGACTTGTTCCATACCTAATATTAAAGAGCGTTATAGCGGTCAAACAAAGGCGGAAATCCTCTCCTGCGGAAAGTATCTCGATCAGGAGCATCGACCGTACTGGAAAGCTTTGATGTCGTCAACTTCCGGTGCCGCCGTCGCCGTCGTCGCCTCAGTCGCGGGATCAACCGGATATCATTTTTATACGTCGTCAAACACAGAAGTTCGCTTCGTTGCCGGAAGTGGTAAAGGAGTGATCGCCGTTGTTGAGATGAAACGGCCGGCCAACGTTGCAAGCCAGTCGGTTGCTAAATCGTGGATGAGGATAGGACCAGGTACGTAAAGCCATTCGGCTGCAGACCGAGTTTCGAACAAATCAGACCTCAGCCCCGATAAATTATTACCTTCCGCAAAGCTGCCGACCCTAAATTATCGATCCCCTTAAAAGGAACCGGAGCCGAAATCTGCAGGTGGACTAGCTGAGCAGTGGCAAAGCATTACCACGAAACTCTTACGAGCTCATATTGTTTATCCCTCTGTGATTTGCCAACGATCGTCTTTCAATGCTTGAATGGATCTTCGACATGCTACTTAGAGGCAACCCTGCAGGATGTGGAGGCCCAATGAGTCCTTCGCTGTCTGCAGTGAGAGGAACTTTGCCTGGAAGTCAAACTACGAAAGTCTGATTACGCTGCTCCAATGCTGAAGACGTTGATTGTCACTTGGGCTCAGTGTCAATCCATGATCTGGGTGTTTGTAAAACGGTAGGTCGAACGGCTTGGCTGGGACATTGAATAAAGTAAGGACAAGGTCGCTTATCCCCGCGAAACTCGTGAAGATATTTCACTCAAGTCAGGCCGAAGGTCTGATCCGGGGAAACTTTACGGTCAGATCTGAATTCCATGGGCATTTATACCCAATTACGAGAAAGGGTCTTAGTTAGCAGTTAGTGTCTCTTCCTCAATTTAGGTTAATTAAACCTCAAGGCTCGTCGGAAGCTGTACTCCGTATCCTCTGAGCCCGAGTCGTAATATGACCTGTGTGATTGGTTCAACGTTAGTCTCGCACGGTTTTTTCTTCCTACATCCTCAAAATTCTGATATTACTTGATTTCGAATGTTCGACGAACGGTAAACGAGAAAATACTTCCTTTGAAATTTATTTTAAAAAATTA
The DNA here is from genome assembly GCF_021155765.1 of Diprion similis. NCBI lineage: Eukaryota > Metazoa > Arthropoda > Insecta > Hymenoptera > Diprionidae > Diprion > Diprion similis. The sequence continues at coordinate 20,698,694 of NC_060114.1, forward strand.
GAAAATTTCTGCGCATGTGGGTATATGCATTATGGCATCGGATCAAACCTCGCGATTCCATCGCGCTGTTGAATTCGATTCTTTGAACTAACGCTACCAAAGTTTTGAACGGGCAATCAGAACATGAAACGTGAAATCCATCCTCGACAGAGAAACGTGGATTTGTAATGAAAACGTAGTTGGACCGCACTCGGACGTTCGAATAACAGGCGAAAACCAGTGGCTGCTGGGTAATCGCTTAATCAATCTAACCTCAAAGTCGTACACAACCTTTCCCGCCTTTTTTCCTCTACTGCTGGCGTTACACATTCTGCTGACGCTGTCTTGGCCCGAGTCGTTTTTGGATCGTGTATTTCGGTGTTCATTTCTCCGAGTTTAACCGGCGCGGTGGTAGCTCGACGTCCGTATACCTACCTTAAACCCACATCACCCCAGGCGTCGTAATTTCCAACGGCTTCCGCGGAATTTGATACCACACATTCGTTCCGCTGACTAGATAAAGAATAAGTCCGGTCCATACCAGGTACGGCATGCCTTTTTTCAGCCAACTTTCTCATCATCCGAAACGGGGGAAGTTTGTTGCTGATAAAGCGACTCGAGATAAGTCCGAGCTCGCGGAGTGCAGCTCTGTAGTTGAAAAAAAAAACGGCATAATTCTACAGCTCCGGTAGGTAGCCGTAAACCGTATCGAAATAACAGATGTAAAAATATCTGGAAATTTAGTTGGTTTTGATTTACAGATATTCGCATCCGGGTCCCCTTCTCGCCTATTCCGATTTCCACCTCTTTTCCCTTTTTCTTCTCTTCTTCTTCTTCTTCTTTTTCTCTTTTTGAATAAGATATCCTCTGATCGCGTGGAACGAAGTTGGCGTAAGTCAGCGATTGGAAGCGACGTCGGATCTGAATTATCGACCGGGTCTGGCGGGCCATCCTACCCATCCCCATTCCGCTATATCCATCCCGCCTCTCTTTCTCCCTGTCGAGTAAAACTCGAGGATCTTCCGAATAGCAAGTAGTTCCAGTTTACATACACACATATATATATATATACACACACATACACATACCTATATCCATACACACAAGTAGGTATATATGTATGTTCATAATCTCGGCTATTCCACGGCTGAAATTGAAGCCAACACGAAAGAAATTGACGCAACTCGACGGCGCGTGTCTTCCTTATGTACACGTCGTCTCCCTCCTCAAACTTTCCACATTACACTCGCTCCTTCAAACTTATACATAAGATATATAACATAACCTATACGCGCGCGAAGCGCGAACCGCCCAGTCTACAATATCAGTATCCTCGGTTTTCTACTTCGCTTTTATCTTTCAAATGTTTTTCTATTGGTCATACGACGCTCTCACCTCGGCCTCGGCAGCGTCATCGACGGGATGAAACTACGCGTTTGGCGGGTCAGTGCGCTTCACGAGCGGCGTAGGTTAGGACGGAGATGTCAAAGAGGTTATGCGCGCGGCAAAAAGCGAGGATCGAGCGTCAAAAGGTATGGAATTTATCGAGGCGTGAGGGTGGATCGATGATCCCAAAACATAGGTGGATGCGAGGATTTCGCGGGAGGTTTCACCTCGCGGATAAGAGTGAGAGAGTGAGAGAGAGAGAGAGATATGGAGGGAAACGGGAGGCCTGGAAAACTCGAGGCTTTTTTGCATCGGACGGCAAATCTTGGTCGCGTAAGCAAATTATGCTTGCGCCTCTCGCCCGACCTCGTCGACCGTCAAATCATGTTTTTGCCGAGTCGGTGAGCAGTGCGTATGAGGGATGTCACCACCCTCGCCAACGTCACACTTTAGGTTATCCCTCGGCGAGAATTCGCCGTTAGAAATTTGGTCAATAATTGCCGACGTCCGATTCAGGCCTCCGGGCTGAAATCTCGGGGGGAAAAAAGCTGCGAAGAGATTTCCGGATATTCGCGTAAAATACGCCGCCATTGCCAGCCAAGACAATGTCTGTTCGAAGGTCACGTCCAAGGTTGAACAAAGGTCCTTACCTTCACTTTCCGAGCAGATTCGACCGTGTATCAAATGTGTTATGATAATCGTCGGAGTAAACCATGGCTCGTTGTCTGTGTACATTATATACAATAAGAATACAGGCTTTGCGGTGTAAGCTTCTTTACACTCGTTCTACTTTTTCACAGCTTATGCAAATGTGTGGTCCAGGGTTTTCGCTATTTTTTAAGATTACAACCTTGAGGCACAGTCCAAGGTGAGTGGCGGGTTGGTTAATTTTCTTAATCGCTACTCAGTCTGTCTATGAGGCAAGTTTCGTTCTCCTTTTTACCGTAAAAAAGTTCATCTTGAAGTGAAATGCCTCGCTCGAGTCCTGATATCTGTGGGGAGTGAAAACTTTTTTAATGTTACTCTCGTCTCCATTTTTCTTTCTTTCTTCTTTGGTTCTATACTTATGCTTACAGGTAGCTATAACTGTGGGTTGTATAAGTTTGATATTTAAGCTTTCCATTTTGAAGAGGGGTTATGCAATAATAGATTAATGAAAAAAAAAAAAAAAAAAATGAAAGACATAATGCAGAGTATAAACCGCGAACGCGGGGAGCAAAAGATACATCGGGATGAATTTTGCAAGGTAGCTATTCATAAGTGAATGAATATACATGTGAACCTCCTATACGTATGTATGGATTCTCCCTGACTTGCCTGCAGAACTTTTAGATGCACTCTATGAAATTAAGCCAAAGTATACCATGAATAAATATGAGCATGTTTGAAGGAAGTGGAGATAGCTGAATAGAGTTATGGTAGAACGCATGACAATTTGGCGTCAGCGATATTATATCCTCGACCTTTTGCCAGCGAAATATTATGCGACTCCGTGATACGGTTCTTGCAGAGAAAAAGAAGAGAGAGAAACCAAGAAGAATAAGACGAGAATCGGAGACAGAGAGTAAAGGAACGGCATCGATTTTTAGTAATCGAGTCAAATGATCCCGGAGAAACGGGATAATATTTGTGGTTCGTAAAGAGCCGAAGCAAACTTGGGCTATTATTAATAACGAAAGATTTAACGACGCACAGTCGATTAAATATCGACTTTGGTTAGCCGCGGGTAGTCGTTTCGGTTGAAGACTGTGCAAAGGAACGGAGAAATCGCGGAGGGAATATGGTAGGTAAAGAAAAAAAAAAAAAAAAAAAAAGAGAAAGAAGGACAGAAACCGACCATCTCACTCGCTTGTGCAGAGTGGTAATAATTTTCAATCCCATCATCTTGGGATGAAGCTCTACCTAAAGTGTATTTGCCTTCCACTCATTTCGTAAAATGTATTTTAAAGTTGGCTAAAGGTAAAGGTCTGCCCTTTCGTCGACGAGGGTAGGTATAAGTGTATACACAGTATACCTTATATATATATATATATATATATATATGTATATACGAAAGCGAAGGCTGTTCACAGCGGTTTCGCGAAAGATTTCAACGAAATTAAATTGAAAGGATCTTTTCGCCGTGATCAGCAACCGATCCGGCACCTCGTTACCAAGTACTCAGACAGAAAAGCTTTCTTAAACATTATCCCAAAGTACCCCCTAATTTATGATCGACGATACTGCTCCGTCGTTCGCTTGGAGACAGCGCAAACATCCATCACCCATTGCAGCAGGCCTGTGATTATCGCGATCAGCTAGTCCTCGGGGAACGACAACCAAAGTGAATAACATCTTTCGCTCGAGGTTGAAATTTTTCGAGCAATGCAACCGTTCGGGTGACGAAAACGAGTGAGTAAAAATTCCCTGCAGTCCAAACGACGATGCAGAGTTAAATCCGTGACTAGTGAAAAGTGGCAGTCGTTCGCCAATGTTGGCATTGTCGAACGTTTCGCCTCTTTTGTACCCGGTCGGCTGTCGCTTATCGGTCAGCAACTGGGCAGCGATTGGTCGCCTTTGATCTCAAAAGAGCGGCAGAAAGTGAGACTATTAAAACACGTATTGAATCCAATCGCGACTACAGGCTGATCGGCAAAAAGCACACTCGACTATAACGCCTGCTCGCATCTGCACACAAGCCTCACATATGTCCATGCGATCGTTCCAAGTTGTGCTGTGTGTGTGTCCATGTCCAGCCACTGGGGTCTCGATATGCAGAAATTCAGTGGAGTGGTGCAATGCAGTCAGGACTCCGTGGTTCCGATCTCTTTTCCGTAGTCTGGAATTGAAAAACGATCGGGTAGTGATTTTTGCGACTTATGCATTTTCAAAATTCTAAAAAAGCAAATCAAATGAAGATATTACTCCGTTTCCAATTTTTCAAGAACTTGAAAATGATGAAACTACAAAAGTGTTTCAATATTCATAATTCTCAAACAATTGCACGGAAAAATGAATAAAATTTGTGGTTTTATATTACCTCCAGAAAGTTTCAACGAAATTAAAAACGGTGAGATCGAATCCTGGCGGAGTTGGTCGGAATGCTCCATAGGAGGCATGGGAATATGGATACAGGTGAAATGTTGAGTGTGGGACGTGTGCCCGCACCTTCCATCGTAACGCGTATCCTATCGATTATCGAGTAGCGTTCGATGGATGGAAAAAGCCTTTGCCATTGGCTACGTGTACTCGAAAATGAAAGAGAGGCGTCCATTGTGCCTAGCTTGGGGGACACAATGCCTTTTTGTACCTGTTTTCGATGTGCTCTAACCTATACATGCCTTCCATGTGACAGACTTTGGATACACGGACCTCTGCTGCGCGTTATTACGAGGATATCGATTTCGTTCGCAAGCGATAGCCTCGTCCTCTCCGCCAAGTGGTTGACAAATCCCCCCCCCCCCCCCCGCTTCAGAACAAAAAGAAAAAAAAAAATAAAAAAATACAACGGAAACAAAAAAACTACCGAGAATTGTATGATATAATGCGTCATGCAGACTGGGGAGAAAAAAAAGATCATCTCCATAATTTCTAGGATCTGTTGGTGTTTGTTTTTTTAAAACAAGATCGACCACAAACAGATTCAGGATGAGGTGGAGTTTGAAAGGCTCTAATCTCGCGCGTGACGAACTCCCGGAGGAAAAGGAGAATAATGTATTCCTCCGATAATGAAAGTCATCTCTCTCGATCCCCTTCTCTCGCTCTCTCTCTCTTTCTTTCCGGCGAACCAATTTTGGGTGAAAACGAAGAAAAACGAAGAAGAAATCACGGTCGGTCGCTGAGCGAGGTCCTCAAGAGGGTAGGAAACCAGCCGTCCAAAAATTTAATCAGCGAGGTAAACATTTGCAAACATCGTGGTCAGGAGGTGGCCAGATGTGAGTGGGGGGGGGGGGGGGGGGGGGGGGGGGTAATAAAACCTATCGTCGATCCAGGAGCTTGTAACACCGCCGAAAGACGGTTGTGAAAAATCCCGGATCGTCGAAACTGAAATTGAAAATATTTGAAACGTACTTCTTTGGTGGGGCAGCTTTCGTCCAGAAGCTGCAGCGATTCTTCCAGCAACCGTGAGAGAGTCTCGGGGCGAGGAGTGTCCGACCAATCAGTGAAAACGACTCGATTTAGTTGCCGTAGGGCATCGCGCGATTTCGAAGTCATTCGGGAATCCAGAAGGAATCGGTTCCTCTCGCAGATCTTATTCGCATCCCGATCACGTTCCGGTGTCCAGTCGTGCATCCGTTGACCACCTCGTCGATGTCCGGCTTTGTAAAACAAACAAAGAAAATAGCGCGGATTTAGTTGCAAAAATTCTAACTACTACAACCACGGGTTCAGAGACTACTTTCAAGAAGGTCGAGTGATGGTTGGGTAAAAAAAAACAAAAAAAAACAGAGGCTTGAGTTTTTGGGTCAGGGAATATCGATCGGTTAATTATTCGCAGTGATTTTATTTACACAAATTTACGGAGACCAAGTGGTTGAACTTAGCGAGTTGAGTAATCGACTGCGCAGGCGCAAAATAAATTAGCACTATTGGTCAGTGAAATCGTAACGCGGTTACACTTTTGTCCGCAGGACAGGGTAGCCAACTTTTATCTACTGGAAACGGGTCACGAAATGTCAAAATCTCTCGAACAGAAATTCTGTTGTTACGATGACTCGTAGCAGTTATTAGTCATCAGGCAGTTAACAATAAAACTTATCCAAGTCTTCCCGAATCGTTGCATCGACTATTTGACATCTGTTTAACCTAAAAGATTCATATCACCTACATATATCCTCGTATAATGCGTTTGGTAATTGCAGAAGCTTGAGGTGGCAAGCCTGCATAACTTACGCATGCGCACTCGAACGCTCGATCTGTCAAGTTTCGCCGTTTATATGTCTCGGTATAAATTTTCCTGGAATTTGTTTGCACTCTGACGCATTTCACGATAGAATTTCCTTTCGATGTTTCAGACGTGACGGTGATACCGTTGCAGCCTGTGAACGCCGAGGCTGGTGGAAATATTTCGCTCGCCTGTCCAGGTGTCACTGAGCAATCGCTTGTCCTGATGTTGGAATGGCGGGCGAACGGAGCGCAGATACTTCAGTACAGCAGCAGCAGCACCACTGTTTGGAAACATCGTAACAGAGTCTCCCTAATCGCGGATAATTTCGCCCTCTTCTTTCATCCCGTTACTTCCGTTGACAGCGGCGAGTACTACTGTCTAGTCAACAATCGTCCCATGCCGGAAGCCATCGTCAAGCTCATGGTTCAAGGTGAGTCAAACTTCTTACAACTACTGCGATACTCTACTCAAAATTGAGTTTCGATCAATTTAATGAGAAAGCTATTCCTCAGGTATGAGAAAAAAAAAAATTGGTAACTCTGATGTGCTATCGAAACAGTTTTTCATCAGACTATTTATGATCCGTCGTCCGCTTTATGGTTTAATGTAAAAATGTTACGCTCTGATAGCAGTTGTTTTGCTAGGATAACCAACCGTTATGAACGTAACCTCAAAAATTTTGACAGTGTTCACTGGTAGTCGTGTTCAACGTAAAAATTTTTGAGGTTACATTCATCGCGGCAACCTTTTATCTGAATTTTTTTCTGTTGGTCGCGCTGACAAACAACTAGTCTCGAATTTTAGCGCATGTGCATCAAACTATAGCAGACGACGGAGCATTCTGTCGATACGTAATGACTCTATGGATTATAGAATTTCAATTAATACAATATCCGAATTGCTTGTTAATGAATCCTGCAAAAATCATTCTACGTCGGTATTCAATATTCTATTAGTTCATTATTCGGATTTTACGTTAATTGTTTTTACGGTCAATTGAACGGCTGGATAAAAATTAGAGTTTACGAGATCTGCATAGAATCCATCTGTAAACAACATGAATTGACCTCGGCTGAACTAGTCCAGTCCTCGTATCGAAATTCTTTCGTTTGGACACTGTTTTTATCATTCGACTGTACACTTCAAATGTCTTTGAGCTGCGTATCATCTCTCTATGATTCTAAAAAAGATCCTAATCAAAGTTTCTAAAAATCCCTTAAAATCCCTTTCACGTAATTCAGTTGAAATTTTCACACAAGTCACTAAAAATTATGAAATAGGTATATTGTAGAGAAGTATTCAACCAATTCATCCAATGACGCGCTCGCGTGGTTCCGTATCTTCTAATACCCACTGTAGGATGAAGTTCACCAACAAGGAAATTATGCAGCGCGGGTTTTACTCTCCTGTAATCTTTTCCCCCGCGGTGCCCGTTCCAGACACCCTGGTTGGTTGGTTGGTATCGCGTTTCAGAGTTTGCGAATTATCTGGTAATTAGCTGCTTATTACGCTGCGACTCGCGCGATTCTCGGGAGGAAAACTGCTGGTTTGCAGCTTTGCTAGTTCGTTTGTTGAAGCAGCAGCAGTAGCGGCAGCTTCGCCACGTGCACGACTCTACACATTGCTGCCGTTGTGTGGGACTTTAAGCTCTCGTGTGGATTTCCTCGAAGACTTTATCCTCCTGAAGCCGTTTCAAGAAAATCTGGGTTCCGGGAACGTAAAATTTTTTCGTTTCGCGTATTAGACAAAATTGAAAGAGGCATCACTGGAATGAAATTTTATGCTGCGGTAATCTTTTTTACTGTTTTTTTTTTTGTATAAGAACTTGTGCAACGAAGTTGAATTACAAGTTTCCTCAGGCAATATAAAACCCAATAATCACCTCGACTTTTCAATGATTCAATCACGAAATGAAGAATTAAGCTTTCACTGTCTCCTCGTATTTTTAGACCATGAAAATCGTCTTTTTTTTTCAAAACTTATTTTATTCCAACATTGATAAAATTTGGTGAATTGTCTTGGCTTAATTCGAGTCAAACTGATGAGAATTTGAAAAGTTGTCTGCAAAGCTGAACATATTTTAAAATACTTTAAATCCTGAATTCAGCCACATTATCTACTTAATAACTGTAACAATCTGATACTTAGTTTTTTCTTATTAACTTTATTTTATCGACTCGTTTCTTCCTAGACTCGTTTATTCACTTTATACCTAAGAAGTTATATTAGCAATAAATGAAATTAAAGTCAGCGCTAATTGCCTCGCGCGGCACTAATTGCGGAAGGAGTTGTCAGAAACAGGAGATTTATTACAAACCCCCCCCACCTCCTTTGCCTCGATGAAAATTTTACTCCTTGCGGAATAAACGCGCGTTAGGAAGTATAAGTCAATGTAATTCGCGTCCTCGGCCAGTTTACCAGCCGCAATCGCGGCGCTTGGATTAACTTTCCAGACACCGGATGAAGCTGCCGGGTTTTCATTTTTTTTTTTTTTTTTTTTTCCCCGTTCTCGTATACGTCCCGACGCGACACTTCGGGGCGAAAAGTCAATAAACTCCGTTTCTATTACAGCTGCAAATTTTTTTTTTTCTAAAACTTTTCGCATTTAAACTGCGATATCAAAATCAGCTGTTGCGGTTAATTTAATTATAAGTAAATTTCGCACAAATCGAATGAAACTTCCGGCTTGTGCGTTTCTTGGCCTTTTTTTTTCTTCTTCTTCTTCTTCTTCCGATGCTGACTGGGATTTCCCCCACAAAAAAAAAAACTTTCTTACTCTGGATGTCTCGATTAACTTCCGAGTTACAACTCCCAACTTTCTCTGCTTCTTCTTCTTCTTCTTCTTTATCCCCCCCTCCCCTCCCCTCCCCCCATCACCCCAGGTTCCGAAGATTAACTTACATTGTACTCAATGATTCAACCAGCTGTGCAGAAATAATTACAATTATGGTCGAACAGTTCTTTCCTGTTCCCCCTTTTTCCCCTCCTCGGCGAGAGAAATTTTTAATGCTCACTCTCCTCATTCGTTATAAAAATCGAATTCCTCATTCACCCTGGAATTAGATTAATTATCAGAGACAGCTAGATAGCTCAGCTCTGGATAGATGGTCGGTGGACCGGTTCGTCGAGAACCCTCGACCCATTTGCCGGGGCTCATTCCTCACGACGAGCGACCAACTTATCCCGAACTATTCGACCTCGAACTCCGGGATAGACGGAACGGAGCAGAATTTCAAGATGGAAGACTCGCTTCGACGTAAAGATAATCGAGACTGTCTTGTTTACTTTCCTGAAATTGTGCCTTCCCGTCGTCAGGTGGAACGATTGGATTTTAATCTACGCTTCGGGCGGGAAATGAGGAACGATCCTTGGCGGGAGGACGGGGGAAAGCAGGAGTGAAAAAGGAACAAAAGTTCTAATACTACACTGTTCATCCCCCATTCTTGCATCAGACGCGTGGGTGGAAAAATTTGGAGAATCTGTTAGCCGAGCTGATCCTTGACTCACGAGTCGTCTAAAAATCATTCGGTTCGTCGCCATTTCTCTCTGCGAGGCTAAGGTTTCTCTCCCGTTTCTATTCTTCGTCCCCCTATCTCTTGTTTCTTCTGTCTTTCTTTCTCTCTCGCAGCATGAAGTGGATGCCAAGGCATGAAACCTTTTCGAGTTCCCTGAGCTTCTTCTCTTCCACCATCGTGGTTGTAACCTTTTTTCCCTTTTACCCGTCACTTTTCCTTACCAAAAGTTTCAATCTTTCCTTCAGACTTTCGTGACCAGGACTGTGTAACTCTTGAGTTCCTCGGTTGAAGCTGTTGGCTCTTTTTTTTTTTTCTTTTTTTTTTTTTTTATCTTCTTCCTTATCACAAAACCTCTTCTTCGTTCCATTCTTTATTCTTCTATGTCTCAAGAGAAACCGAAGACTGGGAAGAGACTGACAATAAAATTTACTCAAATAGTTTATAAATATTTGTTTTCCTCATGCGTTCAGCAAATGTAAAAAAGAAAAGAAAAAAAGGGTGAATTTCCCGAGGTTCCGGAAAACATAACTTTATACATACTTTATAGTCATGAATATCGAGTCACATTTAGTTCCGGTCATGTTTTTCAGGTATAGGTACAATCCTTTTAGAATAGAAGAATTTAAGGTTTTACTACATCGTTCGATATCAGGGTAAAGAAACCGTCTGTATGATGCAGACATAGAGTGGCTCTCTATTTTCTACGTATAGCTATATGTAGATACATCTATATAGGTATACATATCGTGTACGTAAAGAGAGAGAGATATGGATATACACGTAGCTACGTATCGACAGAATTCCTCCATTTTGAGGGATGATGTCTTTATCCGATGCTCCGAGCGCACCTAGAGGCACTCGATGAATACATGCCTATATCTATGGTCCCATGCGCATTTCGACGCTGTTGAGTATTCCCTGAGGATGAGGACGAGGATGAGGATGGGACTGAGGTCCCAGAATGCGGATGGGATTTTTACTCTACCGTAGCACGACGTTTGTTACTTCGATATCTATCGTAGTTTTTTGATCGCAGATTAAACGTCGTTACTTAGAAAACGATGTCCACGTCAAACGGAGGCTAACGATGTTTTTTGTGGACTCTTCGCGTATTAATGTGTCTCAAGTTTTTTCGAAATACTTGGTAAGAAATATTTTTCACCCTTATTAATACCCTACGAAGTGCGCGTCGATGTTTTCTAGCTTTGGATTCTAACCTTATTACACGTCTGATGGAAGATGAAAGAAGAGAGAGAATTTAAAATTGCGAAATAAGGTTGCGTTATGGAAATTCTCCGTCGTTCAGTTCTCACCAAACGTCTCCGGCTTCCGAGGTACTTTATAAACCCCTTGAAAGAGCGCTAGTAATAGGAGCAATATCGAAGCAATGATCCCGGAAGAGGTTTTGCGGGCGTAAAATTAGAGGGGAAGAACTTTCGGTATACGCGCCAGGGCGAAAACTTTCTCGGGACAAATATTCGGAAGGGAGAAGAGAGCGAGAGAGAGAGAGAGAGGGGTGGAAGGTGTATTATATCGCGCTTGTCCCACGCTAGTGAGTATTTTGGTGGCAGCGGTGGGATAATGCGAGTATACAGAGTTGAGACTGGCCCGGCAGTTCGGCAGCCGAAATTTCCCTTTCGAAATGTAAACGAAACGGGTTCCTTTGTCCAGGGTAAAATCCGCGAGATGAAATTGTTCCGGGAAGACAAACAGAGTTTGCCGAGCAAGCGAGAGACAAGTCATTTTGAATGAAAATACCTCGGTTTTAAACGTAAAACGTGATTTGGGGAAAATTTTCAGTTATACGGTTTAAATTTTCTCAAGAATCGACTTGATCTCGATGAAGGAAGCTTAACAGAAAATAAAAAGAGAGAGAAAGTAAGAAAAAAGGGAAGGAAAATATCTCACGGTAACGCAACTGAAAACGTTTATTCACATTTATGGCATGCGGTTTAACCCGAGTCGGAAATCCATTCTCCCGCAAAGCTTGGCTCAATTCATTCGACTGCAGGAGCAAGGATCAGGACGAATTTCAATCGGAGCAAATATTGAACGCTGACAATCAGCGTAACCCGATTTCGGAATGCAAAAGGGACCGCGTAATTTTTCCTTTTTTTTCTTTCTCAACAGCAAAAAAAAAAAAAAAAAAAAACACCCCGATAAAACTATAGCAGGTGACTTTTAAAAACTTCGTCGACACGCTTTTTATGCATTTAAGATGTCGCTGGATCAGGAATGGGTGAATTTTGTGAGCACTATAAGAGACCGCAGATGTTATTTGAATGAATACGTTTTTGAAAATCAAAAGAAGGTAAATAATGTTCGTCAATTTGTTGTAAATCATCCGAAAAAACTCATCTGAAAACTGGTTGAGTACCTCAGACTTTGAAACTGGTCCAATATCGTGAAAAATTTTACACAAACCACGTAATATTACTTCAATTTTATAGCTTCAAAATACTGGAAGATTACGCAGTTAGTTCGTAAAATAGGTGATTCCCGCACGTGTTGCGTATACGATTTTTCCTAACCGAGTGCGCAAAATTCAACTTTCGAGCGCACTAATGCAGGAATGTACTATTTTGCGTAATCATTTGAATGTATTTTTTTGTAGAATTTATAATCTGTGCCCGATTTTCCGGTGATGCCTAATTTTCCGAAATGCGTTTCTTATTCAAAACGAGTCTCCTGAGCGTAGTTCTCTGGTTGGATTCCGTGTTACAATCAGCATTTAAATATTCCTTCTTTGTTTGAGTTGGTCGCTGACTAGGTGGAAAATTTTGCATACGGCGGGATATAATCGTAAGTTTAACTGTATTCGAATTCTGACATGTTCCAGTTTCAGCGATTTCGGGATTCTCGCTGCGCGGCTTGAGATAGGCGTTGAGCTTTTATTACCGCTGACTTTGCCCCGAGATAAATGCCGATCGTTCCCCCGGCAATTTCTCAGGCCAGCCCCCTTTGATATTTCGGCTAATTAAGTATACCGTGGAATGTCGTATCGTTACCGTTGCTCACGGAGAGTATTAGGGCGTTTAGTTTCTCCCTGAAATTCGAAATCGCGCGTCGCGACGCCCGGCGAACTTCCAGGGAAATCGCATCGGCTATTCCGCCCACGTAGCTGGTCCCAGCGGTAACCAATATCCCCGCTATGTCAACCATTAAAATGAATATTTCTGAAATCCTCGCATCTCCCTCCCCGCCTCAGCTCACGGCCATCTTCCCTGACACGTACCGGATATCAGACGGTGTCACATTTTTCTTATTCCCTCAGAACGTTCCGCCACTAGACAGAGACAGATACACACGCCAAAAATTTTCAAAACGCAAATTTCGAGTAACGCGACGAAATTTCAACTCGCATGCCGTGTATATCGTTGATTTTTCTCTCTCTAAAAACGTACAGCTTACACCAAATTTTTTACCAGTCGAAATTTTTTCGAGTCAAAATTGAGACACTCCGACTAGCAAGGGTGAAATTTTCTAACCTAACCTAACCTAACCTAACCTACGCCTTACGCCAACTTTCACATGAGTCAAAATTTTTTTGAGTGAAAATTGAGACACTCCGACTGGCAGGGGTGAAATTTCCTAACCTAACCTAACCTAACATACGGTTTACACCAACTTTCACATCAGTCAAATTTTTTCGAGTCAAAATTGAGACACTCCGACTGGCAGGAGTGAAATTTCACTAGAAAATATTTAGAAGATACATGTAACGAAAAACCAGAGATCACTTCAAATGTTTTTTGGGTAAAAATATCATTCCTGTTTGAGTGGCTCGGTTTTCACTTCAAAATAGTAACATTTTAGCCCAAAATATTCGGAGATTGAAATACTTGATCACGGCTCGCTGTTAGTTGAATCTTCGTGAATAATGACAATCTTAACAACTTCTTTCACCATTTTCCACACAATGCAAGAAGCGAATCGCTTTTCGAGTTTCCATTTTCCTTATTCCTCGTTCAAACTACGCCCGCAGATCCGTTCGAGCACTGCGGTACAGATAACTGGGTTTCCCTTTGGAGTGCATGCGGTTCATTGAAATTCCTTCACTAAAAATCTGATAGAGCTGCATTACTGTAGCATGTATGTATGCGTATACATAGATGCTCGTTCAAGTCCCAGATCCATTTTGACGTACGTCCCTCGTCAAAGGACACAAATTTATTGGACATCCGATGGAACAAATTGGATTCTTTGACTTGCAGATATAGAGCACCGGCGGGTTTCTAAAGGCAGGCACCCATTTGCTCTCTCTCTCTCGCTCTCTCTCCCTCCCCCCATCCCCCTCTCTCTCTCTCTTAGCATCTGTAACGACAAAAAGATAATCCGTTCCGATGTATTATATAGACGCATGTATTATTATCTTCTTTATTTAAGTCAACTACCCCTCCGCTCACAATCCCATCTCTACTTTGGGAAGAAAAAAATTCGCCAAAACAAATCTCATTAGTTTATTTCAACGAGTTTATATACTTATATTGTACATTATATAGATTTATGTATTTTCGGCTGAGTCAGACTCTCGGTAATCAGTCTAGAGATGCCGTTTTTTTATCTTCTCTTTTCATCCCTGATTAGTTTTAACGGATTTTGAAACAAAAGAAGACTTCGATATTGATCAGTTTATCATATATACCTACAGTTTGTTTGATAAATTTAAATCTCGAGTTTTTTTGCGAAATTTTTAATGAGTCTGGGCGAACCATAATGTAATAATAAAGCGCGTCTAATTAGGCTTGATATGTTATTACTTAATTCCAGTCTAATACACTCTTATTTTTCCAGTTGATACCAATCTTGTGTTTTCCACCCGACGATAACATCAAAATGAATCTAAACCGTTATAAAGTAATGAAAAATCAATTGTTATTGGATATCGTGGAGTTCCTATCTTACTTCTGGCAAACTTGTTAATGAATATTGACGTGAAATTGAGTCAGCTTTAATGCTGCGTTGTATAGAATTGAAACGTGGCCAACTATTTTAACCGTTAAATTCACACAGTAAAGTTCACTCCTGCAGATATTAAGCAACGTGTATAATTAACTGTGCTTGGAATCTACTTCTGGATCATTACGCGCGAGTGGATAAACGGTGTGAAAGCTGTGCGTTATTTATTCAGAGGAAATTTATCTTTTTTCCCTGCTTGCATCCCCTCGAATCTTCTCCGCAGTTCTCCGCTGCGAAATCTTTGTTGGACGTGCCGCATCTATTAGCCAAATGATGGGATCCATCCCCTTTGACAATGGATGCAGGGTGTGCGTTTCGAGTGCCTAACGAGCGACAACGTTGTGCAACGCTGGATGAACAGAGAGAGAGAGAAAGAGTGAGAGGGGGGGTGGGGGGAAGAAAATAAAAAACTAGCGAGGAGACACCCTCTTTTCGTTACGCTAGAGCTTAACGAGATCCCGGCGAAGAAATTAGTCTGATTGAACGTGCAGCGCCACGAGACGCGGCTGCACAAATTGCTTGCATTCATTCATGCGCGACTCGTCGAAAGGATAACCTAGAAATCTCGGTTCGTTAGAGTGACCTAGTCAACGACCCCAAATCACCGTTGAGTATTCAATTTACGGCCGACTTCGCGATGCAGCTGTAGCTTATACGTTGAAGATAAAATGGAGAAACGTTGCTACGGAAATATCGTGCTGTGTCAAACTCAAATTTTTTTTTGACCAACGCGTTTGGTCGTATGTACAATTTTTTTTTTTTTTTTTGTAACTGCATGTTTTCGATTTATTATTTTCGGTATGATTTTATATACTGAGTCTAATAACGTTTGATATTCGTACTCTTTTAAATAGCTGTATTCACATGTTTACTGTCGGTTTTTACTTTCATTTCATCTTTGTTTTTTGCAAATAAGTGGTATAATTTGTTACTTAGAACTGTGAGGTTGAAAATTTGATGGCAACTACTCCAAATAGGTGTAAAATTGTTTGAAATTGTTGTTTAGGAAAAGTTGTGACGTGATGAGGTTATATACGGAGTGAATACTAATGAATGAAATTCAATGCGCATGCGCTATGATCCGAGGGCAGCTGTTTACCAGGGTAACCAACCGTCATGAATTTGGACGATGTATGTATCCTCAAAAATGTTGACAATTAACTGTGGCAGTTGGGCTCGATTCAGAACAGTAAAAATTTTTGAGGTTAGGAACGGTAGGTTACCCTGGAAACCGGACCATGGAGTAATTAAGAATTCACTCTGTACAAGAGTAGGAAAAAGTCTTGACATAAGAATATGCAAAAACTTGTTGAAAATGGTTTATGGGAAAGTTTGTATTAAAAGTTGAAATTTCTCGCCGCGTTTAAAAAACACTTTGCAGAGTTTTTTCACGCAGATACGCGTCCCTGAAAAACCAGTTCGGGAATCGTCATTGATCGGGAACCCGAAACCTGGAGCATGGGCGCCCATGACGATCAGCAAGTTTCAGAAGCGTTTGTGTAAGAGAGAAAAGGAGAGAGCGAACTCTGCGAGGAATTTGAAAAGAGCGGGCGCGTCGTTTCTCTGGCAGTTAATCTTTCTGGGGTTCCAACAATCGCCGGTAGACCCCGTTATCAGTGGGTTGACGTCATTCGTTGCCCAGGTCGACATTTTTTATTGGTCGTTGGCTTGTCTCTGGAAAAAAAAAAACACGAAAAAGAAAAAAGGAGTCAGAGAGAGAGAGAGATGAAGAAAAAAGAAATTCACCCTAAATTAAGGGTTTAATTTGATTAATGTGGTGGACCTGTCTTGAGGGTGCAATCAATTAGAGTCGGTTCCTCGGAAGAATACCCTGCGACGACTCTTCCGTTGATCCATAGCCTTGGATTCTCGGTACCAATCAAAGAATGACAATTACTTTTTGATTCTCGTCAGGGACTCTTGTTGAATCAGCGCCGATGAGGATATATCTATACAGTACAAATTATTTACACCCCTTCTTTCCTCTTTTTTCCATCTTTTTCTCCTCCTTGACTTCGAGAAAAGAATTCAATTTGGCATTGTAATCAGGTAGGGAATATTCCGACGATAAATTAGAAAAGAAGTCAAAGAAGCAAAGAAAAAAGGAAATAGAATGAATAAAAAGAAGATCTTACGCATCGCGACGAGCAAAAAACTAATATTTTGAATCCCTTGCTACGCTCGGCGGAATAATAAACAGTTGTAAACATTGGCGGAGCTTTTTTTTTTTTTCTTTTTTGTGACTGAAGGCACGTTTCGTAACTTTGATAAATTGATGAGAGAAGTTTTTTTTCACCGGATATCGGTACACGTAATAGTATATTACGCACCTAGGCAGGGAAAGTAGGCTTTTCCAAACAAAGATTGACACCCGAGCCAAAGGTGAGGGTGGCAAGAACGCAATTCGGGATAGTCTTTTCCACTCCCGTGTTATGTATACTATTTTTCAAAAACCCCTGCACCGGAAAGTACAACTTACCCGTTTATGCGAGGGACAGAAAGTTGTACTTTCCGAACGGGTGTGGTGAAAAGTCAATTAAAACGCTGCAATAACCGTTTGATCAAGTCTCGTGGAAGTGAATTTAATCATGAAATAATAACACGTATTTTGGTTTTGAATAAATACCTACTGGACTGCAGGGTTCGATTTCGTAGAGACGAGGAGAGATCCCATTGGGGATAGGAAACGGAATGAAATTTATTTCCGCGCTGAGAGACATAGTCTGAGAGGAGATCCATCAAATTTTCCTCTGCCCGTCCGGTTTCCGAAAGCTTGCTTATCGAATGTACAACGCCTCTGTGTCTGCCCGCGGTCAGAGAAGGATACGCGTGGGCTTCATCTTCAAAGAGAGGGAGAGACTTGGTCAAAGATGTATTTCTCAAGTAAGTGGAAACACACGGCCAGCAAGAGCATCGAGACTGAATTTAATTCCGCAAAGGAAAAGCGAGAGACAGGCGCTCTTTTTGCCAAAAACGCGTTTTTCAAAGCTACGGCATCCGGCGTTACATGCCAGTCTGGAATCTTTGATATCCGCTGATCCGAAATAACAAGAATGCCATTTTTGATGTGTGCGAAAGAATTCTCTTCTTGCCATTGTCCTGCACGATCCGCCATTTTATTTGTTTGTTTGTATATCTTCCTTTTTTTCAAATCTGGCGTTCGGTTGGATTTCAACGGTTGAGGATAACAATGTACGGGACGACGAGAGAGTAAAATTTTTCTCTGATATCTCCTTTCCAAACAATAGTATGCGAGAAAATACAAGAAGCCCAAAGTCGAATTTTAAAACGCGAAAATCTCTTACAAAGTTTTTAGAACGTAGGAATTCGTCGGAATTCTGGTGTAATATTCGTATCCATTTTAGATTATATGTATATCACGGGAGTGGGGGTCAAATTTGAAAGGATCAATATTTGGCATGGCCGATGTATCAAAATTTTAAACGTGCCAAAATAAAATAACGAAAGATGAATTGTTCGAAATCTCGATTAGTAGTCATTCCAATCAGTGATACTTTCGAAAATCAACATCTCGAACAATTCATCTTTCGTTATTTCATTTTCGCATGTTTGAAATTTTGATATAACAGCCATTTCAAATATCGATTCTTTCAAGTTTTGACTTCCAACCTATCAAGGCTGTCTGCACTTCGATTTTCCCCTGTTTTTCCACATTTTCTATACGTCGAGAATTTCGTGTAACAGATTGTATTGTTGTTTGTGATATTGTGAGCCTTTGCTTTTCATCCCTTCCAATCTTCCTATATTTTCTCACCCATCACACTTCCACCCTTGGAGATTTAGTCGAATTATAAAGTGCATTTTTTTACTCCCCATGCTCGACACGAGACTTGGATGGAATTGCGGGAGACTTTCGAGTCCTGGCAGACAGGCGGGAAGAGCAGAGAGCAGAGAGCAGTCTACATTTCCTTGATCCTATTTTCTCAGGAAACCCGGTGAATCCTGCCGGCATGGCACTGAATTTACACTCAGGGGATGAATTCAATTGGTCGCTCCGCAGCTCGAAGACGCTTCTGTTCCACCTCTCCGCTCCGTTTCTACCGCTCTAGCGGGGCTCACACTGTCGAGTACCTACACCAGGTTGATAAATGCTCAGCTACCCAGCTACGCGCAAGATGAATGGACTCGACGGCTCTAATGTGATGCCAATTTCTGTTTAAATTAATTAAAACCTAATTTCCTCTTCCTCACAACCGCCAACATTGAAAAGGACTGACAATATCGCGCCTGAGGAACCAGTGACCAGATACAAAAAAAAAAAAAAATCAACTGGCCTAAAAGGACCAATCCTGGGAATTCCCGTTATTCCCGTTATACGATACAACAAAAGTCTTGGACAACAAAGATTTTTAGTCTCGAAAAATTTGAGGAATGGTTTATTTGACTTTGCTTGCTATTGAAAAAGTTTTTAGTGAAGAAAAAACCAAGATCGTCAAAAGCGGTTTGTTTTTTCTTGAGAAATCGTCGAGCAAATATTGATCATAAACCCCAACGTTCATCTAAAAATGATCGGAAGTGATTGCCTTAGACTTCAAACGTGGAAATCTAACGAATACCAAATTTTCCAACTTAACCATTTCCCTAAGTCTGATTTGGCAGTACTGAATTGTCCTGGCATGAAAAACAGCACAGAAAGGCCAAAAAGAAGATATGAAAAAATTAAAATTTAGAACAAACGACGCCAATGCGTGAGATTAAGCCGATCTCCCATCAGCTCGTAGGCATACAACCGGAGTGAGCTAATCAGAATGATTTACGTCGTCGACGCTGCCCCGCCTTTCCCTGATACAAAAGCTCAATCGCCGTGGAGTTTTACTCTGGTTCCTTTATAATTCGGTTTACCACTTTATGATTTTTTAGTACACTTTAGCATGCTTTAACGATTCTCAATACAATTTTTAAAACGCGGTTTTTCTGGGCAACGTCGACTTTTCAACTAAACCTCATCGATGTAACATGCTGTTCATGCCAGTAATACACTACAATAATTACGCAAATACTCTACATTTCCCTAGAGACCATATTATAACCTCGCATGCTTTCTTCCATGCGGTTCGACATCATAACCTGAGCATAGATAGTGTGTTTCCTAGATAGGACATGAGCCTGCCGAAAAAGACCGTCCAGTAAGCTGCCTCACTGACAAGTGCGAAATAATGAAAGCACTACCTGGCGGTAAAAAAAACATAACCTGACAATTGTTGAATTCCATTCAGTACATTCTACTACCTATCTAGTAAAAATTTTTTCACAGAGCTGCTATATTCTCAATTACCAGAGTGGCAACACTGGAAATCGGTCGAAAAATCATTCTTCAAAGCTGGGAGCTTAGATATAAAGAGAATGATCGTAATGTATAAGAAACGGCCAAAAGATTGGACAAAGATCTTTTCATACTAAAAGCGCTGGCGTTGCTGATGACAGATTTACAAGGAGAATGCCGTGATCACGTGATACAAATAATAACAAACAGACACCATGAATCTGACATTAACGTCCCCAGCGCCACCCTGGTGGACATTGTGAGAAAATGATCTTTGTCTTTTTTACTAGCCGCAAGTAAAGCCAAAAAGTCTGTGTCGATCGTTCTCCTTATACATCTAGACTCCGTGCTTCAAAGGCCAAGAAGAGAAACCGCAAGCAGCACCGGGAATAATCCGGTTCTGGAGTGCATGCAGAACGGCGGGAACCTCCGGCCGAATTACTCCGGCGTAATAGGAAGGCGAGATATGGTAATTTGTGTGGCGAATGTCCCGTGGGCACTGCGGGACGCACCGGCGTTGCCTCCTGGCAGTATATTTCGTCTATCGATTTCGCAGCCCGGTTGCTTTCCCAAACTGTGGTGGTGAGTCGGTGCAGCACTGGCCCAAACCGTATCGCCCGACTCGCTTTAAAACGGACTGATGACCCGCATTCAGATAAAGGGTCTAGTCAAGGCGTGCCTTTGCACGCGACCTTCTCGACCTGCAATGTACACATGATCAGGCAGGGCGCTGCAGAGCGCGGAAGCAACGGTTTGGGTTACCCACCGAGATAACGCCTGAAATCGGGGTGAAAAATTGAACGGCGCGGGGTCGAAATTATCTCTGCATCTGATCATGCCGAGTGCCGCTTACGTTCGCACGGATGTTTTTTCTTTTGCTTTATTTTTTCTTAGTGGCACTCGAAGGCTCGATTGGAGAAGACATTTTTTTTCCACTAAAAATTCGTTGGCCATGATATTCTTTGGTGTTGTAGTCAGATGAGTTGGTTTCATTTTGTTTGAAACGAAGCGAGTATGGACAGATCAGTGAATTGAAAAATTTTGTTCTTTAGACGTTTATACGGCTCGAAAAAAAACGGACTCCATTCGGCAGCGCGAGGTCAACCCTCATTCGTGGATGATTTCTAAATTGAATCACGTTCCGAGAAGATAGTGTACGTACTCTGTGCGAACCCTGTTGGGCTCGCAGTTGTCAGATGAAAGGCTGCAGGTGCGTCGGATGTTTCATTTCTCCATTCTCGAGAGCATTTCTCGCGAAGAGACGTAGTGCAGGGAGATTAACGTCGGGGATATCTGGTGACCAACTAGAGCTGGGATGTAGAAAAAGAGCTTCTCGGAAGACGAGCTTCTTTTATTTCAAAGCTCCGGTGAAGCCGGAGCAGGCCACTCGAGAAATTAATTAAGAAACACAGTGGGTGTAAGGTATTGAATCGGGATTGCGAACTCGGTGAAAATTCTTTGAAAGTCTTACAGCTAGCACCGAATCGGAGACGCAGTTTTTCGGTCTTCCCAATCCGCTCGGCCCTCCTCTTTCACGCTCCTAAACGATCCACGGCCAATATGCTTGAGAGAATTGCTTGATAAAGTCTCGCCGGAAGGAGTTTCAATGCTCGTCCGAGTCAACTTAGGAGTTATTTTTCCTGCCCCCATTCCGTTTCGTACACGTATCGCCTGTCGCTGATGCATCTCTGCCTCCTCCTCTCTCTCCCATCCAAGATAATCTCGCTCGGTAAGTTACTGGAAAAACGATCGTCCTAGATTCTTTCTATAATAACTTCAGTCTGTACGCGAAATTCAGACAGGGAGAAAACCGGCGTAACGTGCACTGTAGAAGACTCGATAACGACATTGCGACATTTTCACTGGATTGGAGAAAATATGAGGTCTCGCAAAAATTTATTGGCTCAGCTAGAGCCATTTTTTATGTTTTTCACATTTCTTACTTGAATTTGGATATTTTTGATTACGCAGAGGTTTTTTGTACCAAGTGGCTGAAAGTCGGTTCCCTAGTGTAAAACTGACCATAGAACAAAAATATGACCATTATATTGACCATTTCCGCCAGATTTTGGGCTTTTTTAGTCAATTTTGAGTGTTTGTGGCCAACATTTCTGTAGATATTTGTCATAAGTCAAATTTGTAAACATATTCTTGTTCCTTGGTCAACTTAACGATAGGAAACCGATTTTCAGCCACTTAGTACTTAGTATTTCTTAAATAATTCTCTTCATTACCGATGTGATGGGTATAACTTGACATTTTCAAATTTCGAACGATTCCCATGGCGAATGGTTTGCGAAAATCGTGATTGGAACGTGACCTTCAATGTGCATTGCGATCCACATCGTCGTGTGCCAACTCCATAAGCAACGTAGTTCTGAGTTATAGGTTATGAGGTTGAGTTCCCCTGGCGGGTTTCGAAGCCGTGGCACGGATATCTTATTGGTATAAGAAAAGTAACAAGTTGTCTCTTTCCTTCGTTTCCCGAGAGACGGGACAATATTTCAGTATCGGCTAATGCACGTCATCAGTCCCGTCGCTCCCGGGGGACGTCGCAACTCCCGGCAACCCGCATTCTAGAACTCACCGCAAAAACAAACATCATTTTACTCCCGGCGCGTGTTTATTGCCCTTGATCGGCCGCCCTGCAAACCCCGAAATTTGCTCCTCTCACTCTTTGTGCAAACCTCATCGATGATAAGCTACCTTCTCCGTCAAAGTCACAAGGTTAATGTGACGTTTTTTTCCCCTTGCACCCCACCGCCA
The DNA here is from genome assembly GCF_021155765.1 of Diprion similis. Classification (NCBI taxonomy): domain Eukaryota; kingdom Metazoa; phylum Arthropoda; class Insecta; order Hymenoptera; family Diprionidae; genus Diprion; species Diprion similis. The sequence goes on from NC_060114.1 coordinate 20,721,450, forward strand.
TTCAACTCCGTCGTGAGAGAACGATCCGATTATTTCAACCCCTCGACGGAACGACTCATCAAAGGCTTCGGACTATGCCGAGATTCCCCAGAATTCGAGGTTAGCTGCAGTATCAGTTAACGGTTCGAACACCCGAACCTCGCCATTATTCTCACGTCTAACGAACCGGTACACAAATTTTTAACTTCCTCTCTAGTGCCTTCTGCTTTTCACTCGTTAACATGCACAAGTTTCGATTGCTTTCTGAGATACGTTTTTCTGAAATCCTCTTTCAAATTCGCCTTGGGTTTAATAAAAACTCACGAAATAAAAACATCTTTGTTCGATTCAATCCGAGGTGGGGAAACGAAGATGTTATAGGTAGGCACCATCTTCGATTGGGAATGCCGGTATACTTGTATACCTATCCAAGTTGTGAAATCCATTTGAAAGCAGCAAGTTCGTTCCTCGAGAAGGCATTAGCCGGCTGCTATGCCGGCCGAATGTATTGAAAGGTATTCAAGGCAAAACTGAACTGTGGCGGTTTTAAATAAACATTTAAAACTTAGTTTACGGAAAGTTCTCGGCAACCGTCGCCGTACCGGCTGCCTGAGGACACGGGTAGCGGTGGCTGAGTAGTACTTTAAAAGCAGCTTAAATTTCACTCCTCGGAAGCTCTCTGTGCGAGTGTGTGAGTGTCTACTTATACCTGTGCATACAACGCAACTGCATTCGGTCGTTTGCCAAAGTTGACAAAGTTATTAGTGAAATGGAAAACCAAACAAACGAGCAGCGGGATAAGTATCAGGAACAAACAGTGTGCGCGAAGTGCGGATGGTTAGACGAAGATGAAAATGCAAAGAGATCAATTCTCGTGGTGTGTCTATATACAGGGTGAATTTCTAACGACTGCACGGTCCATCGTCTCCTGAAATTTAACCCTAGAACTCATGTGCGGGATCGTTAACGACCCCAGCTGTCTATAAAACTGCGTTCTTAAGCTGAAAGTTGACATTATCAACTGGAGATCGTGACCATAATTCAGTTTCACTATCTAGCAGTGAGGTTAGGTCGGCGGTATGATCAACCGCTTGCTGGTCATTGCGTAGAATAATTGAAAAAACACAGCTGGGTTCGCTAACGACTCCACTCTTATTACCACGTGACCAACTGTTTCTAACCTCAAAAGTTTTGATTACGCAGTGTATAGAAGGAGGGATATCTTGGGGTTATAAAAAGTAAGCTGATTTTGGCTGCAAATAAGAGTGGCGCTGTTGAACAAAAGTTTCCCATCTGAAGTTAGTTTAATATATAATAATTGTAACTTTGTAACTAACTTCAACATACAATTTTGTATCAATCAGTGCCACGTTGGTTTAATTCTATGTACCCTTATTTGCCTACAGAATTTGACCACATTTTGAATGCACCGTCCATTAGAGATCGCCCTCCTTCTATACAATGCATAGTTTTGACAGTTGTCGGTGGCAGTTGTGCTCGATTCACAACTGTCGATGTTTTTTAAGTAAATATATACGTATATATATATGTATTGGGGTGGTTCTTATTCAGGGTGATGACGAATGTTTTTTGCTTCCACCACAAAGCGGACTAACATTTTATTGTTGAGATAAAAAATCTGAGAAAATTGGGCAATTGTTTTTTAATTATTTGAAGTTGATTCGGTGGGTGGGGCGTAAGAAATTCATCATCACCGAAATTAGGCGCACTGTAAATATATATTACCTATATATTTATGTGTGTGTTTGTGTGTTTCTACAAGCTTACTCAATTATTGTTTGCGTCGGTGATGAAGTATTGTAGACAAGCGACAGGTAGGTTATAAAATATGTAGGTCTATAGAACGACCGAGGCAGGTAATTATTCGTTGATTCGCGGGCACGCAGACCTGCCGATAAGATCTAAATAATGCGCTGAGGCTCGTGTTAAACTGACAACGTTGTTGGAGAACACGCGTCAAGGAAAATAATCACCCGGGGGGTTGATCCGCGCGATCGCCTGAATACACCTATTTTGATGTATGGATGCATACAGGTGTGTCTGCGTGTGTGTGTGTGTGTAATACACTTATGTCGTGTATACGTGGGTATTATAGACATAAGACACTCGGAATTAGTGGAATTAGACGGAGACGTATGACGACGAGGAGTGTCAATGCGCAATGTAGCTACGTATGATCCACGCTTTGCCTGTTCTTCACTCTTAACATCCGCAGCCCTCCCATTACCCAAGATGAATAACTCATGGGTACATGAGACGTCCATTCGGCTGGGTGTCGCGAACTTCATGCTTCGATCGAGGAATCCCGGATATTGTGGAGGAATTAAGCGGGGCTGGTGAAAAGTCCAGAGAATAAAGGAGGAGCCAGAAATCAATTTTTACGGAAACAGGGTTGGTTTGTCAATAAATGGCACTTCTTTTATTCGTTTTATCACAATATTATCGTATCTTGATTATTTATTGGATTATTGTACTCTTAAACTGTGAATAATTTGTTGAAAAAAATGGAGTTACAAAGAAAAAATAAAAATGATTAGATAACGAGACTTGATTTTAAATCGATTCAATGTTGTTAAAAAGTTAACAGATTCGTTTTGTTTCACCCTACGATTGTTCGTTTTACTGTTTTCTACAAATTTACTGCAACGAATTTTTTTTATTTTCTCTCTTCTAACGTTGGCATCGATTACTCGTAATCAATATTACAATATTCCATTGTTATATTGATTATACGATTAACAAATGACAATACAGTATTTTGAATAAAATGCCTTATCGTAAAGTGAAATGTAACGAATCTACTCGATATAATTATCAATCCGAAATGATTGAAATCAAAGCATCGATATCTTAGCTTTTGTTCGCAATTCCGTTGCCTATTTCTTATTTTCGTATTTTAAAAAAGATTTTCGCATCTGCGTACATAATAATTTGATGAAAACTCAGTTACTGACTTCAGTATGATCAGATGTGTCGATATTGTTTCCTCCGGCCGGTTTTCGCCAACCGTTCATCCGTACGAGTCAACAAAAGAGCGATGCAAAAGCGATGATATTGAATATGGGGTATTCCACGCCAACTCGACCAGTGTTAAACCCCGACGATCTGAAAATCACTTCATATTTTTTTTTCTAACATTTTACTCGGTAAAAAATGCGACCAGAATTGTTTTCAATTTTTTTTTGTTAAACCGTTTATTTTTTATAAATATTTGAAGTCGATTGCGGAGATCCATTTTTAAAAATCTGAAAAAATTCTCAAAAATCCAGTGGATGACACAAAACACCCCCCGTTAAGGAAAATGTGGGCAAAATTTTTTTTCTGTCTTTTTTTATCACCTAATTCGGAATTTTGAAATTTTTAAACTCAAAATTAACACAGGATCAAATCGTAAGCGTCAAAAGAAGGTCAATTTACTTGTAAATGTTCGGTTTCACCAATTCGATGATGCGCCACTCTAGTTAGTAAAGATAATTTTGGGTTTAAAAATTAAAAAATTTCGAATCAGGTGACAAAAAATAGAAAAAAAATTCAGCCCACGTTTTCTTTAACGGGGGGGTGTTTTGTGCCATTTATTGCATTTGTGAGAAATTTTTCCGATTTAAAAAAATGGGCATTCGCAACCGACTTACAGTATTTCTAAAATGTAATCGGTATAATAAAAAAATTTGAAAAAATTTAGGTCGCGTTTTTTACCGAGTAGAATATTAGAAAAAAAACATGAAGTGATTTTCAGATCGTCGGGGTTTAACACTGGTCCAGTTGGCGTGGAATACCCCATATATATCCAGAGGAATAAAAAAGTTTCACTTTCCATCTTTGACAGGAAACTCCGCCCTCCTCTCTTTACATATTCTCTCTTTATATCTCGCGCGGCGTGGCGGGGAAAACGCGACCCTTGTTCGTCGGACGGCTGCATATTCATAGGGCAGTCTTCGGCTCGAACGACCCTCTATGAATACATCATTCTTTTCATGCTCCCGTATTTTCAATACATATATATAATATAATATATTATACATGTATAGACGCGTTATGCATAAACCTTTCGAAATTCGAACGTCTCTCACTCGGCGGCCATATTGTATTGCAGCGGTGCAGCAGCCGCGGAGCTGCGGAATCGTTCGGTCGTAGAAAATTGATGCCACGCCGCGCCGGTAAATCCCGGTATTAACAAGGTAATTGGCACCCTGCTATACCTTACATCAACTGCGAATCCCTTCCCTTCCATCACTCCCGGTTACCGCGGACGCGAATCGCCGTCGACGTTAACGAATTGCATTTGATTATTTCGATTTATATTTGCAATGCAAAATCGTTTCCTTTATTATATATATATATATATATATATATATATATATATATATATATATATATATATATATATATATATATATACATATATATGTGCGAATGCATAAATCGTGCACTCGGCACTTAATACTCCGAGTAGTAATTCTATTTCCGCGTTACATTTCTCCGCGAAGATTTTACGTGTTATTATACGGATTCTGATGCTTCTGCTGCGTTTTTTATAAAAAATATTACGCAGAAATCAAGAGGAGAAGATTTTTCGATATTGAAAAAGGAACTCAAATTTGAAGGAAAAACGGATCCAGTTGAATCTAACGAATATCGCTTGATTCAGACAATTTTTTTTCTCGATCTTTTTAGTTGAACTTTGGCAGATTTTTGAAAATGGTTAAATTTATTCCTTGATGCACTATATCGACGTAATTTTGCGAGAGAAATCAATTGAACGTAGTCTGAATGAAGAGTTACAGCTAAAAAAATTGGAGATTTCCTTACTCTTCCTTAATTTCTCTGCTGTTGGTTCTACCCTCTTTTTGGTGTGTTTTCTGTGTTCCTCGGAGTACAATAAGTCAAGAATGGTTCATAAAAATCGATTCTGAGTCGAAAAAATTTTTTGCTCGAAAAAAAAATAAGCCTAACCTCTTTGGAATTTTTCAGTCCATCTTTGGCGGATTTTGGAAAATGCTGGAATCGAATTTTTCATAGCCAATATCGACGTAATTTTACGAGAGGAATCTATTGCGCATTGTCTTGACATGCTGGTCGCAACGAATACAAACTCAGGGCTGAAAATTATCAAATTTGGCACCAGGGTTTCAAACAGATAAGAGAAAAAAATCACAAACTCATAGCTACAGAGTTTAGTTTCAGTTTATAAGATATGGCTTAATTAGTTCTAATACAAGTGTTCATGTGTGTGTGTATACTACTTTACCAAGTTTCCGAATAGTACAATTATAATATGTTATTCTAATACATTATACTAATGATGATATACTATACCAATGATTATTATAATATTATACTAATTGATATCATTAGTATAATATTTCCAATAGTTTTGCAATTCACGACAAAAAAAAAAAAAAAATGCATGAGACGGCTGACTACTAAGTGAAGAAAAAAACTGCGATATTCATTGCGTTAGGCAGAATATGAGCAATGTTGGATGCAATAGTTATTATTGTAGTTTGTAAGCGCAGTTCAAGTTCCGGTGTAAGGACAGATGCGATGCACCTTTGTAGGATACGAGATGTATAATATTGTATTGTTACTATTTTACATAATGTGGAATAAAATGAATAACACCCACATAGATTTCCTCGTCTCTTCTTTGCTGTTGATCCTACCCTTTTTTTGATGCGTTTTTTGCGTTTTCAGGGGTTTGGTTGGTCCCGAGAGGGTCATGGAAATTGATTCTTAGACGCACCATTTTTGGGTTGAAAAAAGTGAGGTTAACTCGTTAGGATTTTTAGTTAAAATTTTGACCACATTGAGGAACGGCTGGAACAATTCTTTGATGCACTATGTCGACGTAAATTTGCGAGAGGAATCGATTAAGCGCAGTCCCAATACGCTGCGAGCAACGCCTGAGAAGTTACAGACGAAAAACAGCTTATTTTCGTCCTTATTTCTCTGCTGTTGGTCCTACGCTCTTTTTCATGTGTTTTTTGAGTTCCTGGGGGTCGATTTACTCAGGAAAGGGTCATGCCAATCGATTTCAGAGGAAAAATTTTTCGGCTCCGGAAATGAGGAAAAAACTAAGGCTAACCCCTTTGGATTTTTGGCCAAAATTTCGACCAGTTAGAAAAGTTCGGCAATCAATTTTTCAAGACACTATTCCGACGTAATTTTGCGAGAGGAATCGATTAAGCGCAGTCCCAATACGCTGCGAGCAACGCCTGAGAAGTTACAGACGAAAAACTGCTTATTTTCGTCCTCATTTTTCTGCTGTTGGTCCTACGCTCTTTTTCATGTGTTTTTTGAGTTCCTGGGGGTCGATTTACTCGGGAAAGGGTCATGCCAATCGATTTCAGAGGGAAAATTTTTCGGCTCCGGAAATGAGGAAAAAACTAAGGCTAACCCCTTTGGATTTTTGGCCAAAATTTCGACCAGTTTAAAAAGTGCTGGAATCAATTTTTCAAGGCACTATTCCGACGTAATTTTGCGAGAGGAATCGATTAAGCGCAGTCCCAATACGCTGCGAGCAACGCCTGAGAAGTTACAGACGGAAAACTGCTTATTTTCGTCCTCATTTCTCTGCTGTTGGTCCTACGCTCTTTTTCATGTGTTTTTTGAGTTCCTGGGGGTCGATTTACTCAGGAAAGGGTCATGCCAATCGATTTCAGAGGGAAAATTTTTCGGCTCCGGAAATGAGGAAAAAACTAAGGCTAACCCCTTTGGATTTTTGGCCAAAATTTCGACCAGTTTAAAAAGTGCTGGAATCAATTTTTCAAGGCACTATTCCGACGTAATTTTGCGAGAGGAATCGATTAAGCGCAGTCCCAATACGCTGCGAGCAACGCCTGAGAAGTTACAGACGGAAAACTGCTTATTTTCGTCCTCATTTCTCTGCTGTTGGTCCTACGCTCTTTTTCATGTGTTTTTTGAGTTCCTGGGGGTCGATTTACTCAGGAAAGGGTCATGCCAATCGATTTCAGAGGGAAAATTTTTCGGCTCCGGAAATGAGGAAAAAACTAAGGCTAACCCCTTTGGATTTTTGGCCAAAATTTCGACCAGTTAGAAAAGTTCGGCAATCAATTTTTCAAGACACTATTCCGACGTAATTTTGCGAGAGGAATCGATTAAGCGCAGTCCCAATACGCTGCGAGCAACGCCTGAGAAGTGACAGACGAAAAACTGCTTATTTTCGTCCTCATTTCTCTGCTGTTGGTCCTACGCTCTTTTTCATGTGTTTTTTGAGTTCCTAGGGGTCGATTCACTCAGGAAAGGGTCATGCCAATCGATTTCAGAGGAAAAATTTTTCGGCTCCGGAAATGAGGAAAAAACTAAGGCTAACCCCTTTGGATTTTTGGCCAAAATTTCGACCAGTTTGAAAAGTGCTGGAATCAATTTTTCAAGGCACTATTCCGACGTAATTTTGCGAGAGGAATCGATTAAGCGCAGTCCCAATACGCTGCGAGCAACGCCTGAGAAGTTACAGACGGAAAACTGCTTATTTTCGTCCTCATTTCTCTGCTGTTGGTCCTACGCTCTTTTTCATGTGTTTTTTGAGTTCCTGGGGGTCGATTTACTCAGGAAAGGGTCATGCCAATCGATTTCAGAGGGAAAATTTTTCGGCTCCGGAAATGAGGAAAAAACTAAGGCTAACCCCTTTGGATTTTTGGCCAAAATTTCGACCAGTTTAAAAAGTGCTGGAATCAATTTTTCAAGGCACTATTCCGACGTAATTTTGCGAGAGGAATCGATTAAGCGCAGTCCCAATACGCTGCGAGCAACGCCTGAGAAGTTACAGACGGAAAACTGCTTATTTTCGTCCTCATTTCTCTGCTGTTGGTCCTACGCTCTTTTTCATGTGTTTTTTGAGTTCCTGGGGGTCGATTTACTCAGGAAAGGGTCATGCCAATCGATTTCAGAGGGAAAATTTTTCGGCTCCGGAAATGAGGAAAAAACTAAGGCTAACCCCTTTGGATTTTTGGCCAAAATTTCGACCAGTTAGAAAAGTTCGGCAATCAATTTTTCAAGACACTATTCCGACGTAATTTTGCGAGAGGAATCGATTAAGCGCAGTCCCAATACGCTGCGAGCAACGCCTGAGAAGTGACAGACGAAAAACTGCTTATTTTCGTCCTCATTTCTCTGCTGTTGGTCCTACGCTCTTTTTCATGTGTTTTTTGAGTTCCTAGGGGTCGATTCACTCAGGAAAGGGTCATGCCAATCGATTTCAGAGGAAAAATTTTTCGGCTCCGGAAATGAGGAAAAAACTAAGGCTAACCCCTTTGGATTTTTGGCCAAAATTTCGACCAGTTTGAAAAGTGCTGCAATCAATTTTCCAAGGCACTATTCCGACGCAATTTTGCGAGAGGAATCGATTAAGCGCAGTCCCAATACGCTGCAAGCGACGCCTGAGAAGTTACAGACGAAAAACTGCTTATTTTCGTCCTCATTTCTCTGCTGTTGGTCCCACGCTCTTTTTCATGTGTTTTTTGAGTTCCTGGGGGTCGATTTACTCAGGAAAGGGTCATGCCAATCGATTTCAGAGGAAAAATTTTTCGGCTCCGGAAATGAGGAAAAAACTAAGGCTAACCCCTTTGGATTTTTGGCCAAAATTTCGACCAGTTAGAAAAGTTCGGCAATCAATTTTTCAAGACACTATTCCGACGTAATTTTGCGTGAGGAATCGATTAAGCGCAGCCCCAATACGCTGCGAGCAACGCCTGAGAAGTTACAGACGAAAAACTGCTTATTTTCGTCCTCATTTCTCTGCTGTTGGTCCTACGCTCTTTTTCATGTGTTTTTTGAGTTCCTGGGGGTCGATTTACTCAGAAAAGGGTCATGCCAATCGATTTCAGAGGAAAAATTTTTCGGCTCCGGAAATGAGGAAAAAACTAAGGCTAACCCCTTTGGATTTTTGGCCAAAATTTCGACCAGTTTAAAAAGTGCTGGAATCAATTTTCCAAGGCACTGTTCCGACGTAATTTTTCGAGAGGAATCGATTAAGCGCAGTCCCAATACGCTGCGAGCAACGCCTGAGAAGTTACAGACAAAAAACTGCTTATTTTCGTCCTCATTTCTCTGCTGTTGGTCCTACGCTCTTTTTCATGTGTGTTTTGAGTTCCTGGGGGTCGATTTACTCAGGAAAGGGTCATGCCAATCGATTTCAGAGGGAAAATTTTTCGGCTCCGGAAATGAGGAAAAAACTAAGGCTAACCCCTTTGGATTTTTGGCCAAAATTTCGACCAGTTAGAAAAGTTCGGCAATCAATTTTTCAAGGCACTATTCCGACGTAATTTTGCGAGAGGAATCGATTAAGCGCAGTCCCAATACGCTGCGAGCAACGCCTGAGAAGTTACAGACAAAAAACTGCTTATTTTCGTCCTCATTTCTCTGCTGTTGGTCCTACGCTCTTTTTCATGTGTTTTTTGAGTTCCTGGGGGTCGATTTACTCAAAAAAGGGTCATGCCAATCAATTTCAGATGGAAAATTTTTCGGCTCCGGAAATGAGGAAAAAACTAAGGCTAACCCCTTTGGATTTTTGGCCAAAATTTCGACCAGTTTGAAAAGTGCTGGAATCAATTTTCCAAGGCACTGTTCCGACGTAATTTTTCGAGAGGAATCGATTAAGCGCAGTCCCAATACGCTGCGAGCAACGCCTGAGAAGTTACAGACAAAAAACTGCTTATTTTCGTCCTCATTTCTCTGCTGTTGGTCCCACGCTCTTTTTCATGTGTTTTTTGAGTTCCTGGGGGTCGATTTACTCAGGAAAGGGTCATGCCAATCGATTTCGGAGGGAAAATTTTTCGGCTCCGCAAATGAGGAAAAAACTAAGGCTAACCCCTTTGGATTTTTGGCCAAAATTTCGACCAGTTTGAAAAGTGCTGCAATCAATTTTCCAAGGCACTATTCCGACGTAATTTTTCGAGAGGAATCGATTAAGCGCAGTCCCAATACGCTGCGAGCAACGCCTGAGAAGTTACAGACGAAAAACTGCTTATTTTCGTCCTCATTTCTGTGCTGTTGGTCCCACGCTCTTTTTCATGTGTTTTTTGAGTTCCTGGGGGTCGATTTACTCAGGAAAGGGTCATGCCAATCGATTTCAGAGGGAAAATTTTTCGGCTCCGGAAATGAGGAAAAAACCAAGGCTAACCCCTTTGGATTTTTGGCCAAAATTTCGACCAGTTAGAAAAGTTCGGCAATCAATTTTTCAAGGCACTATTCCGACGTAATTTCGCGAGAGGAATCGATTCAGCGCAGTCCCAATACGCTGCGAGCAACGCCTGAGAAGTTACAGACGGAAAACTGCTTATTTTCGTCCTCATTTCTCTGCTGTTGGTCCTACGCTCTTTTTCATGTGTTTTTTGAGTTCCTGGGGGTCGATTTACTCAGGAAAGGGTCATGTCAATCGATTTCAGAGGAAAAATTTTTCGGCTCCGGAAATGAGGAAAAAACTAAGGCTAACCCCTTTGGATTTTTGGCCAAAATTTCGACCAGTTTGAAAAGTGCTGGAATCAATTTTCCAAGGCACTGTTCCGACGTAATTTTTCGAGAGGAATCGATTAAGCGCAGTCCCAATACGCTGCGAGCAACGCCTGAGAAGTTACAGACGAAAAACTGCTTATTTTCGTCCTCATTTCTCTGCTGTTGGTCCCACGCTCTTTTTCATGTGTTTTTTGAGTTCCTGGGGGTCGATTTACTCAGGAAAGGGTCATGCCAATCGATTTCAGAGGGAAAATTTTTCGGCTCCGGAAATGAGGAAAAAACTAAGGCTAACCCCTTTGGATTTTTGGCCAAAATTTCGACCAGTTTGAAAAGTGCTGGAATCAATTTTCCAAGGCACTGTTCCGACGTAATTTTTCGAGAGGAATCGATTAAGCGCAGTCCCAATACGCTGCGAGCAACGCCTGAGAAGTTACAGACAAAAAACTGCTTATTTTCGTCCTCATTTCTCTGCTGTTGGTCCCACGCTCTTTTTCATGTGTTTTTTGAGTTCCTGGGGGTCGATTTACTCAGGAAAGGGTCATGCCAATCGATTTCAGAGGGAAAATTTTTCGGCTCCGGAAATGAGGAAAAAACTAAGGCTAACCCCTTTGGATTTTTGGCCAAAATTTCGACCAGTTTGAAAAGTGCTGGAATCAATTTTCCAAGGCACTGTTCCGACGTAATTTTTCGAGAGGAATCGATTAAGCGCAGTCCCAATACGCTGCGAGCAACGCCTGAGAAGTTACAGACAAAAAACTGCTTATTTTCGTCCTCATTTCTCTGCTGTTGGTCCCACGCTCTTTTTCATGTGTTTTTTGAGTTCCTGGGGGTCGATTTACTCAGGAAAGGGTCATGCCAATCGATTTCAGAGGGAAAATTTTTCGGCTCCGGAAATGAGGAAAAAACTAAGGCTAACCCCTTTGGATTTTTGGCCAAAATTTCGACCAGTTTGAAAAGTGCTGGAATCAATTTTCCAAGGCACTGTTCCGACGTAATTTTTCGAGAGGAATCGATTAAGCGCAGTCCCAATACGCTGCGAGCAACGCCTGAGAAGTTACAGACAAAAAACTGCTTATTTTCGTCCTCATTTCTCTGCTGTTGGTCCCACGCTCTTTTTCATGTGTTTTTTGAGTTCCTGGGGGTCGATTTACTCAGGAAAGGGTCATGCCAATCGATTTCAGAGGGAAAATTTTTCGGCTCCGGAAATGAGGAAAAAACTAAGGCTAACCCCTTTGGATTTTTGGCCAAAATTTCGACCAGTTAGAAAAGTTCGGCAATCAATTTTTCAAGGCACTATTCCGACGTAATTTCGCGAGAGGAATCGATTCAGCGCAGTCCCAATACGCTGCGAGCAACGCCTGAGAAGTTACAGACGGAAAACTGCTTATTTTCGTCCTCATTTCTCTGCTGTTGGTCCTACGCTCTTTTTCATGTGTTTTTTGAGTTCCTGGGGGTCGATTTACTCAGGAAAGGGTCATGTCAATCGATTTCAGAGGAAAAATTTTTCGGCTCCGGAAATGAGGAAAAAACTAAGGCTAACCCCTTTGGATTTTTGGCCAAAATTTCGACCAGTTTGAAAAGTGCTGGAATCAATTTTCCAAGGCACTGTTCCGACGTAATTTTTCGAGAGGAATCGATTAAGCGCAGTCCCAATACGCTGCGAGCAACGCCTGAGAAGTTACAGACGAAAAACTGCTTATTTTCGTCCTCATTTCTCTGCTGTTGGTCCCACGCTCTTTTTCATGTGTTTTTTGAGTTCCTGGGGGTCGATTTACTCAGGAAAGGGTCATGCCAATCGATTTCAGAGGGAAAATTTTTCGGCTCCGGAAATGAGGAAAAAACTAAGGCTAACCCCTTTGGATTTTTGGCCAAAATTTCGACCAGTTTGAAAAGTGCTGAAATCAATTTTCCAAGGCACTGTTCCGACGTAATTTTTCGAGAGGAATCGATTAAGCGCAGTCCCAATACGCTGCGAGCAACGCCTGAGAAGTTACAGACAAAAAACTGCTTATTTTCGTCCTCATTTCTCTGCTGTTGGTCCCACGCTCTTTTTCATGTGTTTTTTGAGTTCCTGGGGGTCGATTTACTCAGGAAAGGGTCATGCCAATCGATTTCAGAGGGAAAATTTTTCGGCTCCGGAAATGAGGAAAAAACTAAGGCTAACCCCTTTGGATTTTTGGCCAAAATTTCGACCAGTTTGAAAAGTGCTGCAATCAATTTTCCAAGGCACTATTCCGACGTAATTTTTCGAGAGGAATCGATTAAGCGCAGTCCCAATACGCTGCGAGCAACGCCTGAGAAGTTACAGACGAAAAACTGCTTATTTTCGTCCTCATTTCTGTGCTGTTGGTCCCACGCTCTTTTTCATGTGTTTTTTGAGTTCCTGGGGGTCGATTTACTCAGGAAAGGGTCATGCCAATCGATTTCAGAGGGAAAATTTTTCGGCTCCGGAAATGAGGAAAAAACCAAGGCTAACCCCTTTGGATTTTTGGCCAAAATTTCGACCAGTTAGAAAAGTTCGGCAATCAATTTTTCAAGGCACTATTCCGACGTAATTTCGCGAGAGGAATCGATTCAGCGCAGTCCCAATACGCTGCGAGCAACGCCTGAGAAGTTACAGACGGAAAACTGCTTATTTTCGTCCTCATTTCTCTGCTGTTGGTCCTACGCTCTTTTTCATGTGTTTTTTGAGTTCCTGGGGGTCGATTTACTCAGGAAAGGGTCATGTCAATCGATTTCAGAGGAAAAATTTTACGGCTCCGGAAATGAGGAAAAAACTAAGGCTAACCCCTTTGGATTTTTGGCCAAAATTTCGACCAGTTTGAAAAGTGCTGGAATCAATTTTCCAAGGCACTGTTCCGACGTAATTTTTCGAGAGGAATCGATTAAGCGCAGTCCCAATACGCTGCGAGCAACGCCTGAGAAGTTACAGACGAAAAACTGCTTATTTTCGTCCTCATTTCTCTGCTGTTGGTCCCACGCTCTTTTTCATGTGTTTTTTGAGTTCCTGGGGGTCGATTTACTCAGGAAAGGGTCATGCCAATCGATTTCAGAGGGAAAATTTTTCGGCTCCGGAAATGAGGAAAAAACTAAGGCTAACCCCTTTGGATTTTTGGCCAAAATTTCGACCAGTTTGAAAAGTGCTGGAATCAATTTTCCAAGGCACTGTTCCGACGTAATTTTTCGAGAGGAATCGATTAAGCGCAGTCCCAATACGCTGCGAGCAACGCCTGAGAAGTTACAGACAAAAAACTGCTTATTTTCGTCCTCATTTCTCTGCTGTTGGTCCCACGCTCTTTTTCATGTGTTTTTTGAGTTCCTGGGGGTCGATTTACTCAGGAAAGGGTCATGCCAATCGATTTCAGAGGGAAAATTTTTCGGCTCCGGAAATGAGGAAAAAACTAAGGCTAACCCCTTTGGATTTTTGGCCAAAATTTCGACCAGTTTGAAAAGTGCTGGAATCAATTTTCCAAGGCACTGTTCCGACGTAATTTTTCGAGAGGAATCGATTAAGCGCAGTCCCAATACGCTGCGAGCAACGCCTGAGAAGTTACAGACAAAAAACTGCTTATTTTCGTCCTCATTTCTCTGCTGTTGGTCCCACGCTCTTTTTCATGTGTTTTTTGAGTTCCTGGGGGTCGATTTACTCAGGAAAGGGTCATGCCAATCGATTTCAGAGGGAAAATTTTTCGGCTCCGGAAATGAGGAAAAAACTAAGGCTAACCCCTTTGGATTTTTGGCCAAAATTTCGACCAGTTTGAAAAGTGCTGGAATCAATTTTCCAAGGCACTGTTCCGACGTAATTTTTCGAGAGGAATCGATTAAGCGCAGTCCCAATACGCTGCGAGCAACGCCTGAGAAGTTACAGACAAAAAACTGCTTATTTTCGTCCTCATTTCTCTGCTGTTGGTCCCACGCTCTTTTTCATGTGTTTTTTGAGTTCCTGGGGGTCGATTTACTCAGGAAAGGGTCATGCCAATCGATTTCAGAGGGAAAATTTTTCGGCTCCGGAAATGAGGAAAAAACTAAGGCTAACCCCTTTGGATTTTTGGCCAAAATTTCGACCAGTTAGAAAAGTTCGGCAATCAATTTTTCAAGGCACTATTCCGACGTAATTTCGCGAGAGGAATCGATTCAGCGCAGTCCCAATACGCTGCGAGCAACGCCTGAGAAGTTACAGACGGAAAACTGCTTATTTTCGTCCTCATTTCTCTGCTGTTGGTCCTACGCTCTTTTTCATGTGTTTTTTGAGTTCCTGGGGGTCGATTTACTCAGGAAAGGGTCATGTCAATCGATTTCAGAGGAAAAATTTTTCGGCTCCGGAAATGAGGAAAAAACTAAGGCTAACCCCTTTGGATTTTTGGCCAAAATTTCGACCAGTTTGAAAAGTGCTGGAATCAATTTTCCAAGGCACTGTTCCGACGTAATTTTTCGAGAGGAATCGATTAAGCGCAGTCCCAATACGCTGCGAGCAACGCCTGAGAAGTTACAGACGAAAAACTGCTTATTTTCGTCCTCATTTCTCTGCTGTTGGTCCCACGCTCTTTTTCATGTGTTTTTTGAGTTCCTGGGGGTCGATTTACTCAGGAAAGGGTCATGCCAATCGATTTCAGAGGGAAAATTTTTCGGCTCCGGAAATGAGGAAAAAACTAAGGCTAACCCCTTTGGATTTTTGGCCAAAATTTCGACCAGTTAGAAAAGTTCGGCAATCAATTTTTCAAGGCACTATTCCGACGTAATTTCGCGAGAGGAATCGATTCAGCGCAGTCCCAATACGCTGCGAGCAACGCCTGAGAAGTTACAGACGGAAAACTGCTTATTTTCGTCCTCATTTCTCTGCTGTTGGTCCTACGCTCTTTTTCATGTGTTTTTTGAGTTCCTGGGGGTCGATTTACTCAGGAAAGGGTCATGTCAATCGATTTCAGAGGAAAAATTTTTCGGCTCCGGAAATGAGGAAAAAACTAAGGCTAACCCCTTTGGATTTTTGGCCAAAATTTCGACCAGTTCAAAAAGTGCTGGAATCAATTTTCCAAGGCACTATTCCGACGTAATTTTTCGAGAGGAATCGATTAAGCGCAGTCCCAATACGCTGCGAGCAACGCCTGAGAAGTTACAGACGGAAAACTGCTTATTTTCGTCCTCATTTCTCTGCTGTTGGTCCTACGCTCTTTTTCATGTGTTTTTTGAGTTCCTGGGGGTCGATTTACTCAAAAAAGGGTCATGCCAATCAATTTCAGATGGAAAATTTTTCGGCTCCGGAAATGAGGAAAAAACTAAGGCTAACCCCTTTGGATTTTTGGCCAAAATTTCGACCAGTTTGAAAAGTGCTGGAATCAATTTTCCAAGGCACTGTTCCGACGTAATTTTTCGAGAGGAATCGATTAAGCGCAGTCCCAATACGCTGCGAGCAACGCCTGAGAAGTTACAGACAAAAAACTGCTTATTTTCGTCCTCATTTCTCTGCTGTTGTTCCCACGCTCTTTTTCATGTGTTTTTTGAGTTCCTGGGGGTCGATTTACTCAGGAAAGGGTCATGCCAATCGATTTCAGAGGGAAAATTTTTCGGCTCCGGAAATGAGGAAAAAACTAAGGCTAACCCCTTTGGATTTTTGGCCAAAATTTCGACCAGTTAGAAAAGTTCGGCAATCAATTTCTCAAGGCACTATTCCGACGTAATTTCGCGAGAGGAATCGATTAAGCGCAGTCCCAATACGCTGCGAGCAACGCCTGAGAAGTTACAGACAAAAAACTGCTTATTTTCGTCCTCATTTCTCTGCTGTTGGTCCCACGCTCTTTTTCATGTGTTTTTTGAGTTCCTGGGGGTCGATTTACTCAGGAAAGGGTCATGCCAATCGATTTCAGAGGAAAAATTTTTCGGCTCCGGAAATGAGGAAAAAACTAAGGCTAACCCCTCTGGATTTTTGGCCAAAATTTCGACCAGTTCAAAAAGTGCTGGAATCAATTTTCCAAGGCACTATTCCGACGTAATTTTTCGAGAGGAATCGATTAAGCGCAGTCCCAATACGCTGCGAGCAACGCCTGAGAAGTTACAGACGAAAAACTGCTTATTTTCGTCCTCATTTCTCTGCTGTTCGTCCTACGCTCTTTTTCATGTGTTTTTTGAGTTCCGGGGGGTCGATTCACTCAGGAAAGGGTCATGCCAATCGATTCCAGGGGGAAAATTCTTCGGCTCCGGAAATGAGGAAAAAACTAAGGCTAACCCCTTTGGATTTTTGGTCAAAATTTCGACCAGTTTGAAAAGTGCTGGAATCAATTTTCCAAGGCACTGTTCCGACGTAATTTTTCGAGAGGAATCGATTAAGCGCAGTCCCAATACGCTGCGAGCAACGCCTGAGAAGTTACAGACAAAAAACTGCTTATTTTCGTCCTCATTTCTCTGCTGTTGGTCCCACGCTCTTTTTCATGTGTTTTTTGAGTTCCTGGGGGTCGATTTACTCAGGAAAGGGTCATGCCAATCGATTTCAGAGGGAAAATTTTTCGGCTCCGGAAATGAGGAAAAAACTAAGGCTAACCCCTTTGGATTTTTGGCCAAAATTTCGACCAGTTTGAAAAGTGCTGGAATCAATTTTCCAAGGCACTGTTCCGACGTAATTTTTCGAGAGGAATCGATTAAGCGCAGTCCCAATACGCTGCGAGCAACGCCTGAGAAGTTACAGACAAAAAACTGCTTATTTTCGTCCTCATTTCTCTGCTGTTGGTCCCACGCTCTTTTTCATGTGTTTTTTGAGTTCCTGGGGGTCGATTTACTCAGGAAAGGGTCATGCCAATCGATTTCAGAGGGAAAATTTTTCGGCTCCGGAAATGAGGAAAAAACTAAGGCTAACCCCTTTGGATTTTTGGCCAAAATTTCGACCAGTTTGAAAAGTGCTGGAATCAATTTTCCAAGGCACTGTTCCGACGTAATTTTTCGAGAGGAATCGATTAAGCGCAGTCCCAATACGCTGCGAGCAACGCCTGAGAAGTTACAGACAAAAAACTGCTTATTTTCGTCCTCATTTCTCTGCTGTTGGTCCCACGCTCTTTTTCATGTGTTTTTTGAGTTCCTGGGGGTCGATTTACTCAGGAAAGGGTCATGCCAATCGATTTCAGAGGGAAAATTTTTCGGCTCCGGAAATGAGGAAAAAACTAAGGCTAACCCCTTTGGATTTTTGGCCAAAATTTCGACCAGTTAGAAAAGTTCGGCAATCAATTTTTCAAGGCACTATTCCGACGTAATTTCGCGAGAGGAATCGATTCAGCGCAGTCCCAATACGCTGCGAGCAACGCCTGAGAAGTTACAGACGGAAAACTGCTTATTTTCGTCCTCATTTCTCTGCTGTTGGTCCTACGCTCTTTTTCATGTGTTTTTTGAGTTCCTGGGGGTCGATTTACTCAGGAAAGGGTCATGTCAATCGATTTCAGAGGAAAAATTTTTCGGCTCCGGAAATGAGGAAAAAACTAAGGCTAACCCCTTTGGATTTTTGGCCAAAATTTCGACCAGTTTGAAAAGTGCTGGAATCAATTTTCCAAGGCACTGTTCCGACGTAATTTTTCGAGAGGAATCGATTAAGCGCAGTCCCAATACGCTGCGAGCAACGCCTGAGAAGTTACAGACGAAAAACTGCTTATTTTCGTCCTCATTTCTCTGCTGTTGGTCCCACGCTCTTTTTCATGTGTTTTTTGAGTTCCTGGGGGTCGATTTACTCAGGAAAGGGTCATGCCAATCGATTTCAGAGGGAAAATTTTTCGGCTCCGGAAATGAGGAAAAAACTAAGGCTAACCCCTTTGGATTTTTGGCCAAAATTTCGACCAGTTTGAAAAGTGCTGAAATCAATTTTCCAAGGCACTGTTCCGACGTAATTTTTCGAGAGGAATCGATTAAGCGCAGTCCCAATACGCTGCGAGCAACGCCTGAGAAGTTACAGACAAAAAACTGCTTATTTTCGTCCTCATTTCTCTGCTGTTGGTCCCACGCTCTTTTTCATGTGTTTTTTGAGTTCCTGGGGGTCGATTTACTCAGGAAAGGGTCATGCCAATCGATTTCAGAGGGAAAATTTTTCGGCTCCGGAAATGAGGAAAAAACTAAGGCTAACCCCTTTGGATTTTTGGCCAAAATTTCGACCAGTTTGAAAAGTGCTGGAATCAATTTTCCAAGGCACTGTTCCGACGTAATTTTTCGAGAGGAATCGATTAAGCGCAGTCCCAATACGCTGCGAGCAACGCCTGAGAAGTTACAGACAAAAAACTGCTTATTTTCGTCCTCATTTCTCTGCTGTTGGTCCCACGCTCTTTTTCATGTGTTTTTTGAGTTCCTGGGGGTCGATTTACTCAGGAAAGGGTCATGCCAATCGATTTCAGAGGGAAAATTTTTCGGCTCCGGAAATGAGGAAAAAACTAAGGCTAACCCCTTTGGATTTTTGGCCAAAATTTCGACCAGTTAGAAAAGTTCGGCAATCAATTTTTCAAGGCACTATTCCGACGTAATTTCGCGAGAGGAATCGATTCAGCGCAGTCCCAATACGCTGCGAGCAACGCCTGAGAAGTTACAGACGGAAAACTGCTTATTTTCGTCCTCATTTCTCTGCTGTTGGTCCTACGCTCTTTTTCATGTGTTTTTTGAGTTCCTGGGGGTCGATTTACTCAGGAAAGGGTCATGTCAATCGATTTCAGAGGAAAAATTTTTCGGCTCCGGAAATGAGGAAAAAACTAAGGCTAACCCCTTTGGATTTTTGGCCAAAATTTCGACCAGTTCAAAAAGTGCTGGAATCAATTTTCCAAGGCACTATTCCGACGTAATTTTTCGAGAGGAATCGATTAAGCGCAGTCCCAATACGCTGCGAGCAACGCCTGAGAAGTTACAGACGGAAAACTGCTTATTTTCGTCCTCATTTCTCTGCTGTTGGTCCTACGCTCTTTTTCATGTGTTTTTTGAGTTCCTGGGGGTCGATTTACTCAAAAAAGGGTCATGCCAATCAATTTCAGATGGAAAATTTTTCGGCTCCGGAAATGAGGAAAAAACTAAGGCTAACCCCTTTGGATTTTTGGCCAAAATTTCGACCAGTTTGAAAAGTGCTGGAATCAATTTTCCAAGGCACTGTTCCGACGTAATTTTTCGAGAGGAATCGATTAAGCGCAGTCCCAATACGCTGCGAGCAACGCCTGAGAAGTTACAGACAAAAAACTGCTTATTTTCGTCCTCATTTCTCTGCTGTTGTTCCCACGCTCTTTTTCATGTGTTTTTTGAGTTCCTGGGGGTCGATTTACTCAGGAAAGGGTCATGCCAATCGATTTCAGAGGGAAAATTTTTCGGCTCCGGAAATGAGGAAAAAACTAAGGCTAACCCCTTTGGATTTTTGGCCAAAATTTCGACCAGTTAGAAAAGTTCGGCAATCAATTTCTCAAGGCACTATTCCGACGTAATTTCGCGAGAGGAATCGATTAAGCGCAGTCCCAATACGCTGCGAGCAACGCCTGAGAAGTTACAGACAAAAAACTGCTTATTTTCGTCCTCATTTCTCTGCTGTTGGTCCCACGCTCTTTTTCATGTGTTTTTTGAGTTCCTGGGGGTCGATTTACTCAGGAAAGGGTCATGCCAATCGATTTCAGAGGAAAAATTTTTCGGCTCCGGAAATGAGGAAAAAACTAAGGCTAACCCCTCTGGATTTTTGGCCAAAATTTCGACCAGTTCAAAAAGTGCTGGAATCAATTTTCCAAGGCACTATTCCGACGTAATTTTTCGAGAGGAATCGATTAAGCGCAGTCCCAATACGCTGCGAGCAACGCCTGAGAAGTTACAGACGAAAAACTGCTTATTTTCGTCCTCATTTCTCTGCTGTTCGTCCTACGCTCTTTTTCATGTGTTTTTTGAGTTCCGGGGGGTCGATTCACTCAGGAAAGGGTCATGCCAATCGATTCCAGGGGGAAAATTCTTCGGCTCCGGAAATGAGGAAAAAACTAAGGCTAACCCCTTTGGATTTTTGGTCAAAATTTCGACCAGTTTGAAAAGTGCTGGAATCAATTTTCCAAGGCACTGTTCCGACGTAATTTTTCGAGAGGAATCGATTAAGCGCAGTCCCAATACGCTGCGAGCAACGCCTGAGAAGTTACAGACAAAAAACTGCTTATTTTCGTCCTCATTTCTCTGCTGTTGGTCCCACGCTCTTTTTCATGTGTTTTTTGAGTTCCTGGGGGTCGATTTACTCAGGAAAGGGTCATGCCAATCGATTTCAGAGGGAAAATTTTTCGGCTCCGGAAATGAGGAAAAAACTAAGGCTAACCCCTTTGGATTTTTGGCCAAAATTTCGACCAGTTAGAAAAGTTCGGCAATCAATTTTTCAAGGCACTATTCCGACGTAATTTCGCGAGAGGAATCGATTAAGCGCAGTCCCAATACGCTGCGAGCAACGCCTGAGAAGTTACAGACGAAAAACTGCTTATTTTCGTCCTCATTTCTCTGCTGTTGGTCCTACGCTCTTTTTTATGTGTTTTTCGAGTTCCGGGGGGTCGATTCACTCAGGAAAGGGTCATGCCAATCGATTCCAGGGGGAAAATTCTTCGGCTCCGGAAATGAGGAAAAAACTAAGGCTAACCCCTTTGGATTTTTGGTCAAAATTTCGACCAGTTTGAAAAGTGCTGGAATCAATTTTCAAGGCACTATTCCGACTTAATTTCGCGAGAGGAATCGATTGAGCGCAGTTCCAATACGCTGCGAGCAACGCCTGAGAAGTTACAGACGAAAAACTGCTCATTTTCGTCCTCATTTCTCTGCTGTTGGTCCTACGCTCTTTTTCATGTGTTTTTTGAGTTCCTGGGGGTCGATTTACTCAGGAAAGGGTCATGCCAATCGATTTCAGAGGGAAAATTTTCCGGCTTCGGAAATGAGGAAAAAACTAAGGCTAACTCCTTTGGATTTTTGGCCAAAATTTCGACCAGTTTGAAAATTGCTGCAATCAATTTTCCAAGGCACAATTCCGACGTAATTTTGCGAGAGGCATCGATTGAGCGCAGTCCCAATACGCTGCGAGCAACGCCCGAGAAGTTACAGACGGAAAACTGCTTATTTCTGTCCTCATTTCTCTGCTGTTGGTCCTACGCTATTTCTGATGTCCTTTCTGCGTTTCTCGGGGCCAAATTAGTCTAGTAATGGCCATAGAAGTCGATTCTGAGACAAAAAATCTTTTACCTCAAACAAAAGTTAGGCTCACCGGTTTGGATTTTCGGTGCAAATTTAGATGATTTTGGAAAATGTTGGAAATGATTTGTTGGTGCACTATATCGACGTCATTTTGCGAGAGGAATTGATTACGCGCAGTTCTAAAACGCTGCGAGCAACGGATGAAGAGTTACAGCCGACAAATGAACGATTTCCCGTTTAATATCTCTGCTATTGGTCCCACGCTATATTCGATGTCTGTTCTGCGTTTCCGGAAGTCCAATGCGTCTAGAAAGTGTCAAGCACATTGATACCAAAAATGTAAATTCCAGCATTGAAAATGCTTTTACATAGGCGGTACTGGCTAGGCTCGAGACGCTACAGTCAGTTTGTTCTGCTGTAATAATATTCTTGCTGAACGCAGTGAAGTATGGTCCAATTTTACAACAATTCTGAATTCTGATAATAATGTTTTACAATCTGCGAAAAATAATAACGATCGAAAACACAAAGTCCATCGAATATATGAATCAGGGTGAAATTATCGATACATCTGCATGGAGTAAATAAATTCTTTATTCTTTATAATCGTTGATTTCACTGTGTTTCATCGGCATAGATCATATACATGTATGTTTCTTGTATCATTAATAAAAGATGATAATATTTAATGCTAAGCTTATCTTAAATCATTGATTTGTGTTCATGTCAATTCTGGTATCAGTATAACATATAAATGTGTCTGTATCTTGGTTACCAATAAAAGAAATGTAATCTAGTTTAATGTTCATTCTATAGCCTTGTAACTACACTTCCAACGTTTCCACACTTCCACCCTGTGTAACATCTGTTCATTTTTTCACCTCTTTTTCATTTTCTTCACATAACCTGCATACTTTATCTTCCGATTTCCTCAAGTTAAACCTAATCCTTTTATGGACCCATCTGTAAAAAATCAGAAGTAAACGTGCGTGAGAAAAGTGGTGAAAAGTCGTTTTTCCCGCTAATTGAATAATTTAATTAACTGAATATCTTGCGCGGGCGAATCCGTGAAATAAAAATGGCTGCCGTTTAGTCGGTTGAATTTCCATTTACTTGAATATTGTCGCCAGTCGATTAACAGGAAATATAACAACGGTAGAAATAGTTTGATTGTAACTTTATGGTTGCAAGTTTTTTGTCGAAATCAAGAACAACACAACTCTTCGAAACTTTGGAAGAAAGGTTAATGGATTTCTCTGATATTACGCGAGCCGATATCTCAGCCAGAATCGATTCCCATTTGGCAGTTGGCTATAAATATTGCGTTGAAAGATTGATCGCGGGCTCTGCAGTAGCGCTTGCTTTATCAATAATATTTGTATAATTGGTGAGCCTCGGACGGTTATGGAGTATCTTTACACATTCACGTCTGGGGAATCAAATCAAATAAACAAAATCACGACTGAAGATGTGAGATTGATTTTTCTCTCCAACGTTCGTAGTAGCGATCGACTGACAGGCCTTGTAAATCTTTATTACAGCAGCGTGTTTTATATCTCAGAAACACTTTCCTCTCTCGTTTCTTTATTTTTTCATTATCAGTTACTATAGAGACGAACGTCTGGTGTGGACGGAAAATTTCCAACAGAGGTTAATAGATATAATATGACAGTATCGATTTAGTTTCAACATCCACCACCGGAGGGCGTGAGAAAAAGTTTTCAGAAAATGAACAAAAAGGTTTTTCCAAAACAAAAATTTTCATTTGATTAACACGTTAAAAAAGTTTTCGGAAAACTTTTCTTCACGCCCTCCGGTGGCGGAAATTGGAACTAAATCCAGAACTGTCGTGTCACGTTTATATCGAGGTTATGTTCAGTTTCCTATTGTTTTTCAAAAGTTGTTGCTTTCTTTTTTTTTCCTTCAACGAACCAACCGAAAATACCTAATAAAAATTTATTTTTCGTTCGAGAGAGAGCAATTGATCAACGTGGCTTCAATTACGATATTTTCGTAGACGCGGAGGTGTTGGTGACTATAGAAATTGAGGAATTTAGGAATTTTCACGAGTAATTAAAACTCTGTGAAAGCGACGTCGCTGCCGAAGCGACTCAAAAACGATTTAAAGACATCGTATAGCCAAGATGCTCGTATACTCGTCGCTCCCGCGCATCGTTATTACAGAGGCAATTAAACCTCGCGATAATTACTGTCTCTTGCCGACGTGAAATTTAATTTGGTCCAAGATGGGAGGATTATCGGAACGGCGTTGACCCGCGACGTCCTTGGATAATTTGCTTTTTCGCTTCTGCCTATATAATTCAATTTTCTCCATCTTGGCGAGACGTGCGTTAAAAAAAAAAAAAAAAAAAAAAAAAAGAAAAAGGTAAAAAAAGACAAAGCAAAAAGACAAATTCCTCCAACTTTTGTTTTTTCATATCAATTGCTCCGCGAAAGCTTCGCCCGTGCTAAATATCCCGGCGGCATCTTGGTGTGATATGAAGAAACTTGGAATTTTACACAGTCGATGGAAGAGGAGAGGTAGAGGAGTGAAAAAAATACGAGCTTAAAAAACTACGACGGAATAGCAAGTTTTGAAACGAAATCGCGAAAAGTTTATTACAAAAGCGAGGAAGCCTGAAGGCTGTATGCTTCATGCAGGTACACGTCGATTGATTTGCCTACTCGTGTCTTATTGATCTTCCGATATAAAGTCCACTTATATATTATTAACCATCGCGGCTCTATCGCTTCTCTCGTGTTTATTTTTATTTTATTATTTTTTTATTCTCGTTTCTTGTGTTTTTTTTTCCTTCTTTCATTTTCTTACTTTTTCTTATTGCACTCGCTTCTCTCCTTCCCTCTCTTCCCGTCCTTCTCCAATTCTTCTACACCCTTGATTTCGACATTTTCCTCATCTTTCGCATGGAATAATTCACCCTCGTCGTATTATTACCCATGTCATATAGTTTCGAAAAATAAGGACGAGGTATGTATAAGGTAGGTGCATGCGATGCGGTCCGTTATAGATAAGACGAGTCGGCAACGGTATATATATATATATATATATATATGTATATATATATATTCGCATGATCGCCATTTTTGTTCCAATTTGTGTACAGTGTGTAGGTTTTATACTATGGGTCTGAACATATTCCAAAATAAAGAAAAGAAAAAAAGAGAAAACAATTGACAAACCTTCGTGTGCGGCCATTTGCAATTCCCATCTTCATTCCTCATGCGAAGACCACAACTCTGTATAGATCCACTCGCCTGTCTCCGGACCTTAGGGTGCACGTATCTAGGAAAAATGCGAAAATATTTATTCCCATTTGAAAAACAGTATGGCCTCAAGGTGCTAACAAAAAAAAAGAAAAGAAGAGAAAACGAAAAAAAAAAATTACGTAAAAACATTACGCGCGTGACGAACAAAAATACCGGGAAAGATAAGAAAAGGCGAGAAAACAGTGAATCGAAATGTATCCAACAGCGAAGCGCACTCATCTCTTCGCTGATCCTCCCCCATCCCCCCGCTGTACTCAATAATTCATTAGACGCGTTTTGACGACGTATTTATCTTCGGAGCGATTTTTCAGGTTTCATCAGCCACTTCCGCCGACCTTTCTTATAGTATATACCTATATATCATATATATCTGTACATAAAGTCAATAATCGCGTACATATATACATACACACACACACACACACACACATATATATATATATATATACACACACACGTACTTACATACACATATATATGTATATATATGACAACCATTTCGGTGAAAGCTTCATCGTTTTTATTGTTAGCTAACAATAAATCTATTGAAACTGAGCCACGTGACTCTAGAGGGTGAATTTTGCAAACAAACACAGTCTGACAGACCATTTTGACATCCCTGCATCGGCTGCGAATAGTTGCTGTAAAACAATGTGTTAAAGAGATATTGTAATTTTAAAAGGTTACTCGCAAAATGGGGTACCCTTAATATTGTATAAAAAAAATTCAGTTTTTCAAAATATTTTTTAAACAGTCAAAAATGACTTCTATAAAGATTATTGAGCATTATTTTGAATTTTAAAAAATTCTCACATTTTTTTTTCCCCTGACATCTGAGAATCATTTATATTTTCTTTGGTTACAATTGAAAAAAAAAAAACAAACAATATTTAGCGTATTTGAGTCCTCGAAAATTGAGTATTTCCTTAAGTACCCCGTTTTGCCTCCCCTTCGGCTGCCTCGTTTTCGGTACTCACGACTCCTCTTAATCGTGATTTTCCACAGAGTTTGTTTGAAACTGGACGTGGGCTCGATGGTCGGCGCGGCTCGTTGCGCTGGTTCGTTCGCTTCGTTCATTCCTCGGACGGTTGGTTTGCCGTAGAGACAAAAGTTTAAGTGGCAAACTTTTAAAACGTTTGACGTCAAATTACAGGAACGCTACCCTCGCTAGCTGGATTCGTTGTTGCGCCCCTGCAACTCGCGTGATAAAAACCGGACAATCTCCATACAATAATTACGTCTTTAAATTACACATCCGTGCCTTGCATGTACCGTCCATGGACGTACGTACTACGTATATATATGTATGTATGTATATACATATATCTATACATATCCATACATAAAATGAGCGTAATTATCACACCCGCCAGGGTGTATAACGTACGTACAGCTGCAGCATTCATTTTTACCTCCTGCACGCGGTGTAACGTAAAACGCCTGCCGAGAGTTGCTATAAACGGTAATTGTGTACTGAAAAGAGACTCGCCATCATCCCGGGTAATTTTCATGTTATTTCCCCTGCACATTCCCCGTTTCCTTTTCGTGTTCATTTTTTATTCATCCCCCCCATTCCCTCATCTCACACTCTCTCTTTTTTCTTCTCATTCTTTATCCGTCTGTTTTTTTTTTGTTTTTTTTTTTTCACGCTCACTGCGCAAAAAACATTACACACAGCTGTCCTCTCTACTCTTCTTGAGGAGGGTTCAATTAGTGCGAATAATAGGAGGGCCGTGTATAACAGATACCTTATATTATACCCTCGTTTCATGTACCCATGCAGTATCCTCGAAACGAAAACCAACAAAACAATCGCAAACGGAGAGGTAATGTCTTACTTCGCAACTCTCCCACCCCCTCAAACAACATTCACGAAACGATGTGTGACGTGTGCTCTTTGAATATATGTAGAAAGAAGAAGAAGAAGAAGAAGAAGAAGAAGTAGAAGAAGGAGATTCGCAGGATGAAAAAGGCTAATTTGTAATTAAAATCAGGATCACTTTGCGACGCCTCGTTCCATCCGAAACTCTTAGCTGATATACCTACCCTGCAGTCTTACGTCTCTTACCGTGAAAACCGTCCTGAACGGTTAGTGGAGAGAGGGAGGGAGAGAGAGAGGGAGTCGAAGCAGTATGCACGCGTTATAAATCGGGCTCCGCGGCACAAGGCTCATGCATTTTTTACGAGCTGGATTTAACTCGGAGCGCTAATGAGCCCTTCTATAACGCGTTAGCACTGATTACCCTTCTTGAAAATTCACCTTTAACTCGGTCTTAACGCTTCAACTTCTCAGAGTCTGCGGGGGATCCCGAGACTAGAAGGACCGACCCTTTTTTGAAGGGCCGCAAAGATCAAGCTGACTTTGGTTAACTTTGAGGTTAACTTTCGCGGTTGGAAGAGAGAGTGAGGCGAGCTCGCGGGGAGGAAGGAAGGAAGAAGCTTTGGTTAAATGTCACATAAAAGTATATACTTACGTAATTTTTTTTCTTCTTCTTTCCGCCTTTTTTTTTTCTACCGCCCTCCTTTTTTTCCTTATATCTTACACCGCGCGTTATCTCTCGCGGTGGAAATTATTTTCAAATTAAAAATCGTCGGGCTCGTTTGGCGAGAGACGAGATTAACGGGAAAAAAAAAAAAAAAAAAAAATATGATGAAAACGGCGGACGGAAGAGGAAGAAAAAAAAATTGGCAAGCTAAAATCAGCGGGAAATAACCCAGGATATTGAGACAATTATACCTTACTAATTATATCCCTGGCATTATAAGTCTGCGTCAATTAATAATTCTTCTTCTTAAAATTTCATTTCAAAAGATTCCCATCATTCCTTTTCATTCATTCTGTGAAACGGTTCGCTAAATTCTTTAGCCCTCTACGCAGCCCCCCGTATTTTAACAACCCTCGATACACATATCCCCCCCCCCCCCCCCCCCCCCTCATTTCAGTCACGACTTTTTCTCGTGACTTTACAGCTTCATGGGTAAAAAAAAAAACAAGGAAGTAACTTCAAACAAAGATCGCTTCAAACTTCCTGCCCCAAAATTTTTCGTGAAAACCCATCAGTTTGTGTTTTTTCGTCCGTACCAACATGCATGAAAGTCAAAATCTTCGGAATTCGGTGGTTAGAAGTTTTTAAGAAGCGTTTTAAGTGCGTAAATTTGGGTGAAATAAGTCGAAATTGGATCATTCGAAACTTTTTGGCAAAAATCGAATCGCAGAGTCTACATATGACAAAGGCGTGGGTCCAACAAAACTACACCAGATCAAGTTTTGAGCCAGTCGCGCTGGTAGTCCGGTTGTAAGGCGCCGAAGCTGAGGTGATGGGTACCTATACAGATGGTCCTGAAACCTCGAAGCCCCAACCCAACAATCCGCCTATCGTATCACTGCGACATACTCAGCGAAGCGAAATTATTCACCGGATGAAGCGGAGGGTCAGGAAAAAATGCATTATTACCACAGCACTTTGCTCGTCTTCCTGCAGTCTCACGGCGTCGTCGACATTTCCGCTGGCAGGCTGGCTGGGGAATATCAAAGACCGAAATCCCTCGGCTGCAACTTTGTTCGCAACCAAGTTCAGCCTCACGAAGACAAAAACTTGGCACCGAATATTGGCTGCTTTTACTTCTGTGAAATAATTGACTAATCGGAGCAGGAAGTGCAGGAACTAAGTGCCTATTGGTGATTTTCAGCTCTCCAAGTTAGAGTGAAAAACTAGTCATTTAGGCGAGCGGAATAAAAATCGACCGTTGGAATTGATCGGCAAACGTTTCCTGGGCTCGACGATTCCTAACCTAGAAGTACAGCGCCATCTATGCAGAGGTTCTTCGTCCTAATTGGGTGATTTCAGTTGTTCGGCCAAGTGGCGCGAGTAGGGTTGAAGCCATTTCCGAAAACTGCATTGTAGAACGTGGAGGAAATAAGTAGGAATGACGGAACGAAAGAAAACCGAAGACAGAACGAGAGGGAGGAAGAAAGAAAAGAACAAAGAAAGACCATATGAAGTGGAAGCGTGTTCGCGGGAGAAAGTATAAGCCCTGCGGAGTGGATCGTTAGGAACGATACAATAGTCGACAGAAGGTAGACCCTACCCTTCTAAATTGGCGTCATTTTGTACGCGCGATTTGATGGGGCTAAGGAAAGGAGGCGTATACACATAGTACACTAACCATCCCTGCGCCTTTTCCCTCCCCATCGCCAGGCATAAAATCTCACGGATTTCGATTCAGGCTTGGTAGGTTTACTTATATAGGGTGTTTCTAAGTAAACTCTTCAGTATGTTGGGTTGCCTACCGCTGAGGGGAACAAATATTGGCAAAACAGACCTACCGACTTATCGGTAGGCAGTTTGGCCACGAAATCGTTTCGTTGTTCGTAACCTAGTAGTGTTGTACGATATTCCCTGAAATATCGATCTGTCATATCGACATGTATCGCGCTCTTCAACATCGATATTGTGAATATATTACTGGTCAAATATCGATATCAAAAATATTGATAAATATGTTACTTGGAAAAAGAACTGCAAATTTGCTTTAATTTGAGTTATTCATTTAGACTTATATATAACACTTAACCATACTCAAACAAAATTGCACACATGACGAGTGAACAAATGAAAAATGGAAAGACAAGTTGCCAATATTTTAAAGGCAATGTATTTAGAAAGAATAACTTTTGGAAATGTTACGATACAAAAATCAAAGGGTTTTGAACTAAAAAGTCAAGTGTTATCAGATTCAGTACACTTGAAATTTTTGTTTAGTAGTTGAACAAATATAGACCATTTTTTTAATCGCAAGGCTTAAAATAAATATCAATGTCTTATCTTTAACCTTATAATCGTTGCAGGTTATTTCGAAACCTTCCCGTATTAATAGCAGCTATTCAAAGTTAACTCAGGCGCAACAGGCTGACTACCTCTCTTGAACAAATCTAATTTAACCCAATCTAATTTAACCGAACCCAACAAAACCTGATTCAATAAATAATGAGGAAACAATTGAAAAAAGTTAACAATCGCCTTACAGTATGTAAAAATGACACAAAACCGTGTTCTCAAACCTCAACCTGTAAATTTTTTTTCAGCACGCAAACCATAACGCTGAAAAATTTATGTACGACGTATATTTCATCATGTATTAAGTTTTTCGTAATTTGTTCCCGAAAACGTGAAGAAACGTTGTATCGCCAACACAAAAATTGCTTGGTGTATACTTTTGAGGGTTAATTGTGCAAGTACGAACAAGGTAGCGTCGAAGAGTAAAAGAGAACCGGGGAAAGAGAGAGAGAGGGAGGCAGAGAGTGAGAGAGAGAGAAAGAGAAAGCGAGTTAGAAGAGGGAGAGATAAAGAGCGGTTAATAATTTATTCCATTAGACGTGGTCTCGAATGAAGAGGGAATGAATACTTTTTTCATGAGACAATTCCGAAGCAGGGGAATCCCCGTTGCCTGGCTGCCGGCACATGACACGAACCCACTCACTTGAACCTGTATAAGGTCACGCTGCTGGTAATTTGCAAATAATCCTTCTCGCCGTCGCGGCTGACTTCTCGCAGGAGTCAAAATGAAAGGCGGGACCTCATTCCGGCATATAAATGAGCAGATGATGATGAACAGGGGCTGACTTGTAGTTGAGCCGCTGCATTCAGGCCTTTCGTCTCAACCTACGTTGGTACATAGGTAATGTTCAACGCTGTAAAACTTGAGGCGAAGTTATATGCGTCGGGTAATAGATACCTGATCCTCAGGATACACTCGACTCAAGAACACGGAGTGAAACTTTCCTCCGACTTCCACCTACGGATGAAACTAATACAAAGTGGTGTAATATTCCGGCCCTTCCCTTCTGCTCTCCATTTTACGGAGACTCGCGCGCCTGAACGAATGCAATCCATTCGTAGACACTCGCGTTTTTCTTTTATTTTTTCAACTTTTTTTTCCATTTTTTTTCATCCCCCCACATTACGCAACCGGTAATGACGTGAACGGTGCTAACGAAGCCGTTGACAATGAATTGGAGCAGATAGATTAAGGGGCGATAGCTAGAAGAGAGAAGACGACCAGAGAAAAATAGGGAATCGATTGATGGGATTTTAACGATGGAACCACCACCCAGACGGCCAGCAAAAATTTCCACCCTCTCTGTCAGTGGCGGGACCATGCAGCTCAAAATCGAATTCTGTGAAACAGGGTCCCGCTGCTGTTGCTGCCGCTACTTCGAGGGTGAGTAAATAAAGAAATTGCCTATGTTTCCTTTGTCGGGGACGTGCTGCAAACGAAATTGCTTAACCGATAAATCGATGTGCATTCGGCTGTCCGCCGCGTTTCGTTACTCGGTGCA
Organism: Diprion similis; assembly: GCF_021155765.1. Classification (NCBI taxonomy): domain Eukaryota; kingdom Metazoa; phylum Arthropoda; class Insecta; order Hymenoptera; family Diprionidae; genus Diprion; species Diprion similis. The sequence goes on from NC_060114.1 coordinate 20,752,684, forward strand.
TCGGATGGAAAGTGCGTTGATGGGAAAAAAGGTCTATGATGGACGGGTTTTGCGGAGTAGTGCTTCCCTCGAAATGTGGGTGAAAAAATTGGCTCTATGCCCTGCGTGATATCAATGCATGCACGAGCTATTATTACACTCATTTTGTGTATTTATTTCATTTTGCTTTGTTTTCTTTCTATTTTTTTTCGTTTTCTTGAAAGGTAATTTCGCCAGGAGTAATAAAGCCAGAATCACGATGAACTTAACGGAACGGAATGGAACGGAACGTCACGGAACGTACCTTAACCTAACGAAAATGAACGGAAGTAGAAAAAGTGGTAGGGATCGCCCATATGTAGTTCTTGAAGAAGGTTGTGCCCTACTCCATGCTGGATTCTCTTCTTAAAACTATCACGACCTCCGGCAGACCTCACAGATCGTTTTTTTTCTTCTCATTTTTATGTACAGATTCCCAGTAAACAGCAAATTTAACAATAAATAATTTACTCGTACCACCGGCAATTTGATATCACGAGCAAAAGAAAACATGACCACTGTCATTTCAAAACACTCGCGTCAACGCTACTTATTGAAAATCCCGTTGTTCTAGATCCATTAATTTTCGTTCCGTTCCGTTCGGTTCCGTTCCGGTAAGTTCATCGTAATGGCATCAGCTTAATTCTGCGCGCTGATTGTGTTGCACCTGTTTCTCCGTATTGAAACAATTTCTTCTCCATATTTTCTACGATGTATAGTAAAAGAGAGAGAGAGAGAGAGAGAGAGAGAGGGTGACGTGTGTATAGATTTACGAGCGGTATAACAACCACCGTATTAACGGCGCCATAGAGACGTACGGTATAATTTTTACTACGCGAAATGAAATTACATCACAGATCCGCATTAAAGCGAACAATGAGGTAATATCACCATTGAATTAAATAAAAGTTTATGATAAAATTACTCGGCGCAAAAGTCATTGCTGGAACAATCCTTATTGCCGAATGAATTGAATTATGCACTCTTTGCCTGTCCACACACTCTTTCACGAACAGAGTTAAATGTCACAAGTAACGCAGAAAAGTTTGCTCGTTTCTTTTTTTACAAGTTTTACCTTTCATCTCCTACGACTCTTTTCACTTTGTCGTTTCATCTCTTGACGTTCGTATACAAACGAAAATTGAAGACCCTGGTTACGTTTTTTATCACCAACCTGTGTCCCGTGCCTTCCAATTATCCGTTAGAAATTATTTGAAAAAAAAAAAAATAATAATAATAATCATAATAATATTAAAAGGTGAGCGCGGCGCGATTTATTGTACAGGTATAAAATAATATGTTCTAAGGTGCATCCTGAAATCCTTTGCTGCGGTTTTGCTGTTACTGGTAGAAACAGCTCCTGTAAAACATTTGCTTCGCATCGCATTTTACGAGGGTATATAAAGATACGTTAACTTCTGCGGTGAAGATTTCGCGGGTACCAGAAGCACTGAAACGACAGGAACGAAGAAATGGTAACAAACGGTGCCCAGGAACCACGGACGATATTCCTACAAGCACGGATATACATTGTAGAAACGCCAGATGCAAGAGGCTCTCGATAGCCTCAAAGCCACTAAACGTACAGCCTCTCATTCAAACGTACTCTCAACACTTTTTGCCCCAGGATTCCACCGACGCGGAACTGGAAACAGACTCGAGATATCGCTGCGAGGATTTTCACATCTCCGATACACAGAGGAAGGGTCGGATTTTACTTGTCCAGATTTACGCGGATGAACAAATAAAATGAAATGACAGAAAAACCCGGTGTACTCAAAGCCTCCAGAGGCGGGTGTTGGATCTGTTGGAAAGATACAGGGCTACATTAAAATGTGAACAGGTTTTAACACCGGTAGCCTGGCTTCAAAGCTTTTTCGAATATATAGCGTTGCTAAGCTGCCCCGCTCCCGCCTCCCTTTCCCACTTCAAGAACGATGGAAACTCAACGGAGTCTGCAAGCCAAATCTCTCGTCTTGGATACCAACAAACTTTTTGAGATCCAACGAACACGGAGACTCAGGGATTGCGAATAAATCGGTAGCCATAAATAGACAGTTTTTTACTTTTTCTAGATTTTTTATCTCTCGTTTTTCCACTAACTTTATCACCAAACTTACAACTACATAGTTTGTTTGTGCATATTTGTAAAGTGTCACATCCACGCGGCTACGTTTACGATTCGTTTCAGCGTGCAAATCGTGGTGATTGACAGGCCGGACAGTGTTGCATTTCAAGGAACAAATACTCGAGGTACAGAACTCCAGGAATTTCCGAGAAGTTAGACAAAAGTTGCGTTGTGTGTTGACTCTTAGCGGCACAGCGTCTCGTATACAAGCAAATATTATAATAAACAAAGTGTTGAAAATGCCTGTTTTTACAGAATACTTGTAATTGTGGGAAGGTTATGGGGACCAGAAAAACGGAACGCGGTAGTCTCGGGGTTTTCGGCTTGCTATAAACGAAACTGACGTCAAAATTTCGAAATTCAAAATGGCGGATTTAACGTGGTGGACTAAAAATATGAAAACTGATCTGATTTGCTTAAAATTTCTCACTCGGTGGTTTTCGGAGTCGATGCAAACGAATTCAAAACCAAAATTATAAAATTCAATGTGCGGAATACATTTTGTGCAATTTGCTTTTTTTTGCTGAATTCTCATGATGAAGGTTAAAGGAAGTCGCTATTGCAATTTTAGGTTTGTTATCACCGACCTCAAAAATCCTCAAATCGTAAATTTCGAGCAAGTCTGACCAATTTTAATTCTTAACCACCAAAGTGAATCCGCTATATTGAATTTCGTCATTCTGAATTCAAATTCGTTATCAGTGTTCCCAAAAACCCTTCAGGAACAAGTTTCAAGCAAATTCGATCTATTTTAATATTCTCAGTCCACCATATTGGACCGACATCTTTGATGTCGTAATTCTGACAGCGGAAACGTATTTGGTGAGCCAGAAAACCCCTGAGTGTGCATTTTCGAGCCATTCCGATCACTTTCACATTTTCATTCCATCACATTAGATCCACCATATTGAATTTTCAGACTTTCTCAGAATAAGTTTCAAAGAATTTTACTGCAACGAAAAATGCACGCTTCGCAGAGTTAAATTAGGAGCTTCTGATGTTCGAGCTTTCCTCAATTCCTGTAAACCCGAGTTTCACTAAAGGCGTGATTATTGTTTCTGCATTGGAATTGCCACGCGATACGTAAACGTAAATGACCCGTGATTCCCGGCAATAGGGAATTAAAGATAAGCTGGAAGGATGGGAAAGTTTTTACAAAAGAGTCGACCAAGGACAGAGACAAAGTCGGGAAGACAAGAGCCGGTAAGGAATCGGTATAAATGTTGAACTACGCAAAGTATAATAATTCCTTCCGATAAAACTCGGAGGAAGTTGCAGTGGCTGCTGGTTGAGGTGGTGGTAGTGTGCCGGTGCTGTGAAAGGCCAGCTTTCAAACTCGTTCAACTTCGAATCAACGACCAGCTTCTGTAGATGACACTTTGAAAACTCTCGGTGAAAATTTTGCTTGATCCGTAACGCAGGCAATCAGGCGTGGCATCGCCTCGCTTCGTATCGCATCGCGGAGAACGGCTCCGTTTCCACACGGGAAGAATCCCGGCTCCATGTTTCATGCAGCTGTTCGAAAATTCATGGCCAGACTTATGAACGACACTTTTCAACTTTTTACACACATACACCGATTCTACTCAACGATTTCAGGGCGCACACAAAAGCGCACCGCGCGCCCCCGGATATCCAATCCCGGAAACTTTTCATCGTTCTCGAAAGTTTTGCGGTCGATTTTTCCGTACCCCAGGTTACAGCGGCCGATATTTTCACTGTCTTAATTTTATCGCCATGCAGCGGGATTCCAACGGAGTCAGCGACATGCTATTCCACTTCCTAGTCTAGTCTAGACTCCAAAACTCTCTCTCTCTCTCTTGCTGTCGGTGAATATTACGAGCTACGTAGATTCATAACTTTCTGGATCAATGAAGCAATTAGGGAACGATAAAGATTTGGAATTCGAACCCGGGGGTGGTGGAAATAATAACAGCAACCACCGTCAACATTGTAACGTTGAATTCAAGCACTGCAATGCGTTATCTAGTGGAAAAAAATGAAACTAACACAACCAGCCCGACAGCTGACCGTATTTTTTTTTTTTTTTTTTTTTTGCGTGCGGGTGGTAGATCAGGTATATTATTGATTATGTTTAATTAATTTATGTGACATGAGCAATTTGAAACCCAAAGGATTACCATTTATCTCCATTAAAATAAAAATCTTAGGTTATGTGGTGATAAAATGGCGCCAACAACCAGGCTCTGACGTCATGAGGACATTTTCCAATAGAAGAGGGTGAATTATCGGGCTCACTGGTGCAATATTTATGCGATGAATTTCCGATCGCGAGTGGGTATTTGATGGTAAGGGTTATTAGCCGCAAGATATTACGCACTTGTTAATTGGTCTTGTAATCCGGATTTGCGAATAATGCTGATGCGATAACGATCTATTTCGAAGAATCCATTCAATCGAAGCTAAACCCGCTGCCTCGGTCAGAATCAATTTGCGAATTCACTATTCATATCCTTAAGCGATCGGGACTCGATTGATCGCGTTTCTGTATTAATTTTTCTTTCCCCCATTTTCAAGCTAACAACGAATTAACCGTGCCGAAATTGAAGCCAAAGGATAATGAAATACCTACGTGTGTTGATGAATTTTCAAGAGAAAAGAAAAGCTCACTTCACACGCCGTACAATCAGCTAATAATAAGCATAATTCGAGCATGCCGCGAAATTCCCTCTCTCGTCTTGGAAATGCAGTCATACGAGGAACGTGGCGTACGTCCTCATTTTTGCCCCGAGGAATGTTTATTTTGAAAATTCACAAAGTAAAGTTGAAGCCAAGAGTTGAAGTTGACAGGTGCAGCTAGAGAGGCACGGAGATAAGAGCGTAGAGTGTGAACTCAAAGGCAAGCGCGTGCAAACACTAAAGTGGCGCTAAAGTTGGCTACCTACACGAGAAACACATATCCTCTGGCCAAGGACGCCTCTCTTTTATTCTTTCCGTGTTATGTTTTTATTTTTCTCGCGAGGTTATATACTTCTCTCATCTTCGACTATCCCACAAACTGCACCTGCTTGTCCACTATCTGCTTTACGTTCGATTTTTAATGCAGTTGGACGATCGATAACTGTCCAATATAACCTACAATCAGTTGAAAAGTCGGTATTCAAACAATACGGTTGGGCAAAAAATTTCCCAGTTGATCAATAATGTAGCGACGTTACTGGGCAATCTAATCTGGCTCATGATATAGTTAGACGAAATGTTGTCCAATCAATTAATCAATCAATCAATTATTACGATTTAATTTTGCTGATAAAATAGTAGAACAAATGAATTCTTTAGTAAATCCATAATTGTCCAGCAATGTAGTTAGACATTCATCCATGCAGTTCCACATTCAAGTGGCCAACGACACGAACAAAAGAATTGTTCAGTATATTGATAATAGTCTAGAAATATAGTTAGACATTCAATCGACCATTCGTGTAGTTAAACATTCAAATGACTGACCACATGAACAAAAAAAACGGTGTAGTAAATTGACAACTGTCTAGTTAGACATTCAATCGACTATACATGTAGTTAGACATTCAAGTGGTTATAAATTGAGATGGAAAATCGTTATAAATACGAGGTCAAAGCAGCGGTATAACGATATCGTAAGTGGGATAAATTCGCTGATCATGTTGGTAACCATGTGCCTGCGTACGTGCCATGAATGAAAGCCAATTTTTTGCGAGTACGTTATTTCAGGATCGTGGAATTCGTGAACATACGTACAGCTGGTGAGTATAAGTATTCTTTTGCGTGCGCCGCTGATAGCGGCTTCTCCGCAGGTTTACTTGGGACTGAATTGCGGTTAGGTTAGGGTAGGTGAAAATTGGGAGTAGATATCTGGCCAATATCTGTGGAAAAATAAATTCCAAGACTGCCCCTGCTGGGTTGCCTCTGACAAAAGAATATTGGCTTCTCTCCGCGTATATACGTCGATCGAAACTAGCAGCTTTTATGGTTACATTCGTACATCGTGCTTCTGCAATATAATCTCGACCGGATTTGGGTCAGAATTGCTGGAGCAATCGTTCCTCTCAGTTTATCTCTTTTCTTTCTCTCTTTGGCTCTTTTTTCATTTTCTTCTTTCCTTCGGATTTCGAACATGATGCACAGCTCGATCATTAGAAATTAATAATGTTCGTAAGTACCGTTCTTTTGATAATATAAAACTTGAAATAATTAATTGATACTTACTTTAATTTCTGTACAGTCTAGTACAAAAATATCTCTCCAAAGTGTATCGCTGATTTCGTTGTACCTAATTAAATGAAAATAAAAAACTTTTACCAATGAACACTTTATCAATCATTTTGAAATATTATACAGAATATTGCGTCCCCTGTGACGGGCTGAATTATTTTCATTTTTCCCGCGAGTAATCTGTGCCTGCAATATCTGTCAATGGCAGAAGGTGAACCTTACGGCGACAGTTACATCTACGGAGAGAGGTTCGGGTTGACACAGGGTATATATCGAGGTCACTCGGCGACGCTAGGATGGAATCCGAAGCGTACCTTTGGAAATACACTTTGTCAGATCGATATAGGTAGACGACTGACTCGGTCTCGTACTCCGGATGTAAGAAGGGTAGGTGGATTTCCGGTTTCTGAATCGGAAATTACGCGGAATCCCTCCAACCCGTGAAGCCGAGTACATGAACGACAAACTTGCTTTAAAAGTTAGCAATTAACACACTTGAGTAGACTTTACCAGGCCGTTATGCAAAGTGTCGATGGCTTAAAGATGTCGTGGCAATTTGCAATATTCTCATAACAAAACGGCTGCATCAAGTTAAAGAAATATTTTTACCCCCCATACCGAAAACTTTTCAGCGATCACTAAATTTTCAAAGACAACGTCGGATCGGTCGGAAAGTTAGCTGAACATACGTAATTTTATTAGAAGCGTTCTTGGATGCAAGCTCGAGTGATTTTAACATTAATCAGTCACTCTCGAAGTTGCGGGGGAAGGATATTATTTTTCTAACAGTATTTCTCAGCTCGGAGGTAAATGTAAGAGCAGATAACGTTGAATCATGGCGGGTAGGATTATTTTCTTCAATTACCGTAATTAAATTTTGTTAAAAAAATAATTCAAGCCCTCTGTAAATATACGCTGGTGCGATTCACGGTTAGAAGATATGATAATAAAGGTTTCACTTCACTTCACGGTTCGCCGGTGGAAAATTAAACCTAAATTTAATAGTTAATCTGGAAGTTGAACCTGGAATCGTGTTCGTATAAGGTATATTGTAATAGGGCCCGCATTCCGCTGGCGTGAAATAATCCCCAGATCATTGACCGGCGAACCGTGCGAGACTGGCAACCCTAAGTAAGGCTGCATCGCTCGAGATAAGCGATTCAGGGATTCCCCGACTTCGAACCGTAACCAGTCCGTCTATCCGCGACGAATTCAGGGACCAGCTACGACTGAAAGCTACTCCGTGGCCTACCCAGGGAATAATTCAAACGGCAAATTAGATCCCTACTCCGAGTTAAGCACGTCTCAACTTCCTCTCCCTTTATCCCCTCTCCTGCCCGCTGTCTCTCCTTTCTCTGCAGCCAATCATTTGTCTGCACGGTTACTCTCCAAAAGGCTGCGAAGGCTTTTCTGTCCAATAATAGGCACCTACATCAAACGGTTCGGATTAATTTCTGGAGCTTCGTCATTCCACCAGACGGAGAAAAATTGCAACTATTAATTGTGATTTCATACAAGCATTTGTGATAGGTCAGAAAGATTCCCTCAACTTGGAGAATTCTCAAGTATAAACTTCACAGAGTGAAGAAGCCATTATTAAGCGCATAAAAGTTGTTACTAATTGTATATCTTATATTTTCATCCCTGCTAATGGGTTTCGTTCGAAGAAACCCGATTCACCGAACCAGAAAATCTTCCGTTGAAGCTCGGTCTGTAAACATCTGAAGTTCGAAAGTAGATGTCTCCTCATTGCGAGAAAACATGAAACGCCGAAAGAATATCGCAAAGAGGAAAAAAGTGAGGAGGTCGAATCGCAACTGAAAAATATTCATCCAATACTCTGTTTTATTTATATTTCTCGTCTTCTGCCTTTTGGATGTATACATATTTTTTTACTTTCTTTTCTGACGTTTATTTTTAAGACAGGGGACGGAAACCGGAGAGACCGAAACGTAAAACCCTTTCCGTTTACTTCTACATTGCCCAATTGTTATTCCTGGCTGGGTGAAACGGCGTTAAATCTTTCGCGCTCCTTTCATCTCCGGCTTCTTTCAATCCCTGTTACTACTGACTGGGTGGATTGTTCTCTATACACTGTTACATCCTGCGTCAACACCTTTAGAGAGCATGAAATTCTCCGGAATATCATTTCAATTCCGTGTTTCGCGCTGCTGGGTTTGGTCAAGGACTAGGTATATAAACCGTTGACGTGGGTCCTTGAATTCCAGCTTCTCGCCGGTTATACCTACTCGAGTTTTACGCCAAGCAATACCAATTCCACGTTTCAACTGCTACTTTTGCCGTTCGCATCCAAGTTGACCCTTTTTCCAATACTCCCGAAAAGCCAGAAAGAAAGTAAAGGTTCAAAGAAGAACGTCTATGTTTGTCCCAAACGTTTTACAATATATTACAAATATTCTCGTCCTGCAGTGGGCGTCAAAATTTTTTCAGGGATTCTGTAGCACTCCATGATGCAGAGAGCGAAGAGCTCCAGCGACGAGGAATTACCTCACCTAGTCTAATGCGGCGGGTGCTGAATTCGGTGAAATTGTTTTACTGTGGCGAAATCCTGGTGGTTGGTTGGTTGGTTGCTTGTTTTGCGTGAAATAATTTCTGCAGGTAGAGCAGCGAATGGATCTGACAGACGGAGTAGGCGTCCAGATAAACGGATGACGAATACCCGGGGTGTTTCGCATTAGCATAATGCATCGCGACAACAATCCTCTGTGAGTGAAATCGTGATTTCCTGAGCTCGTTGATCAAGACTTGAAGAGAAAAGAAGGAAAACGAATCCATATTCGTGCTCCAATAGGTTTGGACGCTGCAAACGAACGGACCGATATACCGTTTGTTATTTCCTCTCTTCCAACTGAATTGTTATATGTATACCGATAATGGCTATTCCGAGGTGAAATTCGTTAGAATCCAATTTAAATTATAAAAGCCGATGGCTCTCGGAATCGATAGGCGTATACGTCATACGTCGGTCCAAAATCGATACCACGTGATACGATTGAGGCACAGCCAATTGAACGAAGTCAATCTAACGGGGTATTAATACCCTCGAAGCACACTGCACAACGTTCTCCGGTCAAGTTGATCGTTACTCGTGGTGAGGCTGCAGATACTCAGACGCGTGTTTGGTCCAGTTCTGCGCGGAAGGCGTGCGAACGTGCCCTATGAACGCTCTTCTCGGAAGATCCGAGAAGAGCACGTATTATGGGTCGAACATCTGCAGTGTCCATAGCGCATATCCGTTTAGTGATGCTATTTACGGAGATGATACTGCAACGGGCGGTGCGTCCGGTAATTGATGCCTTTGCGAGCCTCCCATTTAAGCTCGTGTATCTACGTTCCGAACGGAACGCCTGAAGCCCACCTGCTCAAAGTGCTTGAATCAACTCGGGCGTGCGCCGGTATGTACTAGTATGTGAGCTTGATTTGAGACGGAAAGCAATTGCCAAGGATCGATGGACCCCGTGACACGTTGCAAATGCTTCCACATTCCGTGGACAATGTCTTTTGTTTGAACGCTTATGGATGTACTCATTCCCAGCTGCGATTCCGGGACCCCGGTAGATCCTTACACTAGCAAAAAGAAGACAGGGAACGGAAGTTGGACTGCTCTGTAGCCAGTAAGAAGGCGGACCTCTCCTGGTAACAAATACTCAACCCATTCTTCACCCCCAGCATCCGTGGTGGCCGTTCTCTTAATGGAATAGCGTTTGATGATCCTTGCTTTCCGATCATCGTTGCCATAAGATTGAGAGTGGCTCAACGTTTTCAATAAAACAGTGTATGAGGCGGAATGTTCTTAACTGGATTTTATAGTTATTGATCTTATCTACCGTCGAGTGACGAAAGCCGAGGGTATTGGAGGATGGGGATAAAAAGGCAGTGGGGAAATGTTGCTTGGATTTGATGTTGGGTCTGGATTTTTTGAGACTTTGATTGACGACTCACTGCGGAGGTTACATATTGTATTAGGGGTTGTCGGGGCCGCGGTGAGACATGAGGGATGTAGTGAAGGAAATTCACGCACGTTCGGAATGACATTTTTGTAAGGGACACCTGATACTTGGGTATCACGGATCTCATCCCGGCGCGACTGCCAAGGGCAGAGACTGTGCTTAATCGTCAAATTCTCCCGGGGGAATCTCTCTCTCTTTCTTTCTCTCTCTCTCTCTCTGCAACGGGCCACGTCGAGCGAGGAATGAAAAATAGGAAGGAAACGGCAGAAAAAGGGATGACTTGATAGAGGGGAAAAACCAGTGGAAGAATCTTGATCGAGCGTTAATGAGAAAGCGTCGAGGCTCCCTGCTTTTTTATTTTCCACATAATATACATATATACGAAGGCTGTATAGGTACGTGTTTATACTGCACACATCCGCAGGGGTCCTGGTCTTATTCAAGATCGAACGCAAACGTGGAAAAAGTCATGCCTGAGGCTGGGATGAAGATAATTCCACGAATCAATCGATTCGACTTTTGGGACCATTAGCGAACCTGTCCTTTCGTGATGGATTAGCTACCAGTTACCGCCCAGGACGCGTATTCTCAGCGCTTGCGACGCCAGCGTTTCTACAAACCCCTCCCATCGCCACGGAGTGCGCCCATCCATGCTTCAACTGTCAAATTGAATTGCCACCAGAGGCTGTTGAACCTTGCAGTAGGTATACTTTTTTTACGTTCGCCCGCTTTTTATTTTCAATCCAGAGTCGCCGACTTCATGCGGGGCTTGGCTACCTCACAACGCGCCATTTTATTTTCCACGACAGTGAATTCTCAACCTCTCGAAAATGAACTGTGTTACAAAACAGCTAGACTTGCATGTACAGTATGAGATCTTAAGGTGCTTGTAAAGACGCGTTGTACACCTCAAAAACGCGGGGATGCAAAACTCCTATACCGCTCAAGCGATCTGAGTGAAACTTGGGCAATTAATGCCTTATGTTGGCAATGAGTGGAGCGTCTTTTTACTTTTTCAAAATTTTGAAAAAAATTTTACAGATTTTTACCACCCACAGAAATTGGCTCCACTTTTTGCCAAAATAAGGCATGAATTGCCCAAGTTTCACTCTGATAGTTTGAGCGGTATAGGAGTTTTGCATCCCCGCGTTTTCGAGGTGTACAACGCGTCTTTATAAGCACCTTAAGCAAACCCTAAATCTTTCCAACGAGTGTGTTCGACGACTAGTATTTTCACTGATTCAGTCCCTGCCGCGTTACTTTGGCAAATCAGTCAAGAACGTCATTAATGGCGTCCGTTTAATTCGCGGGGATTCATCACCGAAACAAAGTCACGTAGTTACTGTCTGGGAACCTGAGGATGGACGTACTCGTAAGTCAGCGAGGAGGTAAGACACAGCGTGCCATGCCAAGAGGGTTTCTGCAACTTTACCTTTCCGACTTTTCCGCGAGTGTCGAAATAAATAACGTCGCTTATTTGTTACGCTACCGTCTTCACGCCCTGCACAGTCTGCTGGGAACTTTTCGGAGAATGAATGATGACGGGAATGAGAGAAGAACACTGCCCCAGCACGTGTACATCGTGCATGGCAGCTGGGAAACGGGGTTCGCTCGATGGTATTGAGCCGGGAAAACTTTCCACGGCGAGATCCTAACTCATGCTGATGATGGAGCCCTGTGGCCAGCCTCGGATTAGAGACAGGAGATCACCTTGTGTGCGTTGTGCTGTTTGTACACATGAAAATTACCCGCAGACAAGACCAAAGCGATACGTTCCATTTGTGGTCGGACCGACCACGCTGGTAGCTACTAACCGCAAACCTAGTCCAAGAACCTACTGCTGAGATAACTCTGAACTGAATGTAAATTGGTCCACCTGGATCAACTAATCGGTTAATGAGGCCAATTACTACTCATGCGACGAGGCCATCCTTCCGAAACCAATAACGGCCTCGTCCTTCCGCGCGGTTCTTGCTGGCCGATTGGTTCAATTTCATTCACACGTGCCCACTTAGAGGGACAGTCCGTTCGCTTGCACAAATGCACGTGACCAGAACTGCAATCGTCTCTTCAATCTTAATTAGACGACCTTTTATAGTGCCCCTTTCGCTGGGGTTAGTTTGGGAAAGTACTCTCTCCGGGACGACAGAACGTGATGGTTTTCTTACAGTTGAGCTTCAGAGAGGGACAGGAGGAAGAGAGGAAGAGAGGACGAGAGGAAAAGAACGAGAAGAAACAGGGAGAGATAGCTGAATTCAATATCCGCGGGTAGGTACGTTGAAAGTGTACCAAGCCCCGATCGTGTAACATCGATTTTTAATTTACCTCAAAAGCCAAAGATCAAAGCAAAGCGAAGGTTTTTTCTTCTGTTTTTTTTTTTATTTTACCAGCTTAATGTCATCAGCCCTTAGAATGCAAAGTAATTCCTCTGATGAAATGGCGTGGATGGGTACTGCCAAAGCCGTACATACCGCCATGTTTGCGTACTCTTCAGATTTGCTTTTTATTTCCCGAGTCACAGTCTGCCGGAGTTTGCCTTTCGACGACTTCACTTTACGCCGATTTCTGGGATCAAAAGGGCTGATATATTGTACTGATAGGGTCTCACTCTCACTACTCTTTTCATCGTTATATCCATTAAACTCGGATTCATTCGGTGACAGCACATGAACCCAAAAACCGACTGCCTTAGCTAGATGGATTTTCAATGGTGCGTTCATTTGTTTTCCTCCACCCCTGACAAACATCCCCGACAGTCGCAACTTAGGTAATCGATTTTACATTTCCTTAGTCCTGCGGGCTTCGCGCCCCACCAGAAATTGATATTCTTATTTACTGCTCGTTCGGTGTGCTCTTTATTCAATGCCTCGTCATTTAAGCGAACGCAAACATCGGTACGCTTGTCGCACTTCACTTGAACGTTTACAGAGTAGCGTCATCTACGAAGCTCTGTATTCACGGGTACCGCGGTAACATTCAGGACATCAAAGGACCGAATTCAGGCGATAACTGAATCGTGAAATAACCTACACTGCGCCAAAAAATCTATTGATGTTTGAGTGTGACTTGAGGATCACCTGGGAGTTGGAATTATGTCGAGGACGGGTGAAATACGGCGGGCAGTAATCATCCGTTATTTACGCAAGCCGTGGTTCAGATGCCAGTAAGGGTCTTTAGTGTGGCTGGCCGTATGGCTGCCTCCGAGTATTTTCATTTTCCCGCATCCCCGTGCATTAATTACGTTGATATTTACTCATGGCGATGACGGTTCTATGTTGGTTTGTATTCCTCATCATATTCGTGCTGTTAATACTGTTTCCTGCAGGCGAAGTGGTTAAAGCAGACCTGTCACTGTAGTCCTGCATTACTGTATTCATAACGTCTGGCATTGCAAGGGGTCGTTTGTACTTTTGACGTATACACTGTTGAAAAGTGAAGCCCTGAGTTGTTCACCACGTAAGGTACGTCAACAAGAATTTCCACATATCGACGTTGTCTTGGGCTGAAATCAAAGACTTCCGTTGTCACGTGACTGGGATAAAAAATAGTCGGTTACTTCGTTCGCGTTTGCAATTCCTTCCTGGTTCTCAGGCCTCGTTGGAACCCGGTTTTACCTCTCGGTGACCGCGTTCCGTTTCATTCCATTTCGTTCCGCTTCATCCTACTCCATTCTATTCCATTCCGTTCCATTCCATTCCATTCCAGACCCCAAGCCTCGACAAAAGCTCATAATGAAGTTGCGCCTCGGGATTCACAAGGAATTTCTTACATTATTTTAGGGGTAGAAAATTACCATGGAAAGTAAGTAATATTTATAGGTGTGTGGGTACAATGAATATCAAGTCTAGTGAGTAGTTCATAAAAACATGTGAATAACTTGAAAATGAACGAAAAACGAGGACTGAAAACTATACGGTATACACATAATTGTAAATTGCAATGGGTTCAAACTTTTCCTGGGAACTCTATCCTATACGTGCTGCAGGTTTAATTTTATGGTTGATTAGACGGGTTTACTGTCGCCACACTACGTCACCCTTCGGCTGGCCAGGGTGGCGCGGGTAATTGCGCTGGTGCAACGCCAAATCGAATCTCCGGCTAGTGGAGCTAATCCTAGCAGCCCTCCAAGACAACCTGCATCCACCCTCTCCACCCGCTTCATACCCTCCTTCTCCGTTTCCCGGCTTCCGGCGCTACTCTGTGGCTGAATAGATTTGAAGGTGAAGAAAAGGTTGGTTTTCTCAGTCGCATTGCAAAGTGGAACATGGCCACGTTCGCGTTATATATTTACGAGTGAGTCTGATATTTTTCAGTTCACCTTGAACGTCCAATAAATCGTGTAAGTAGGTACAGTTCCTGCGGCGTTCCGTCGATGGACTTTTTATGTAAATATATAAATTCCACTAAGGAGATTCATCGCATTCGTACTAATCGATCAATCAATCCCCAAACAGTTAATCGGACGTCCCAAAACTGTCCAAAACAACAATCGAGGGGAACGATCGATAAGGGTTGATCAAAATACGGTCGAGGATGAAAGAAACGGACGCGTTTTGTGCTCAAAGCAACACTCGGCGGGTGAATAGGGACTTAAGTGACAAGAAATTCGCGGTTTTCGTGCTCTTTTCGGTGGAACGAAACAATCGCGACGATCCATCAATTGAGAACGTCTAATCATCACGAGAATCATTTTGTGCGGATTCAACGGACAACAAAAATGCTATTATACTGATCTGCATCGATCGATACTTTATACTCGGTCAGAATAAAACAAAAGGTGAGAATTCGTTTTTCACTCGATTAGCAGCTTTTGCCTGATGAAACCTGTTGTCTCAATAGTTGCTCCACCACGTGCAGCAACGTCAACGAAAGAACTTTGTGTCTCGTATCTGTTGGGCTTCTGAGTTCGTTCTCTCGGTTTATACTATAATCAGATTGTCAACGGCAAGGTCAGCCCACTCTTTCAGAGACGGCTAGTCAACTCCAGCAACACGCGACATGAGTATGGCGGCATAAAGTGCAATTGGTGGGGAAAGGATGGAAGGAGCTCGAAAGTCGGAGGCTTCTACCCCAAGCTTGATCCCAATCTGATAAAACGTTACACCGCGCAATTATGATCGGCACGGATACTACGAAACCACTTGCTGCTGGACGAGTCTCTTGAGTTGTGTGAGTGAAAAAACAAGCCTGCTTTTAAACTTTATACCTTCAAGCGATATTTATAACACGCGCTCCTGTGCACGGCGTTTATGCTTGCGTGACCTCCCTCTGTACTCGAATCGGTGTGATGGATTCCTGGCGGAGAATCGTGAAGTCGCGTTGTGCAACTCTACCAAATTCTAACTGCACTTGCGATAATATGCTGATTCCAGTAGGGTTGAACAAGAAATTGTACTACATACTTGTCCAATTCTAGTGTAATTCAATCGTGCCATTAAAAATTAATCTCCTTCCAATGGACATGTCTTGTCTTCGGTTGGAAACTGGGTTAACCGAACACCGTATCTTCATCGGATTCGAACAAACCTTTCAAGATGTTTCGACTTGAATTGTGAATTATATACTATATGGAGCTGAGGTGAGCTGTTTTGCAGTACAGGGTGGCGTGTATGTCGAAGTCCGTTATCTCGGAGATAGGAAACGGGGTCTCGACCTGACCCTTGGGAAACTAGGAAATCTAAGTTGGACTCCCTTGGCGGTTATATACGTGTCTGAAGTAGGACTGCAGGTACAGCGAGAACCGCACATTATATCTTGAAGGAGTTGACGAGAAAAAGTCTGTTCTTCAACTCTTGAGGACATTTGTTGTAAAAGCATTTTGCCCGCGTGGTGTGGTTGTGAGGGGTTAAAAAAAAAGGTAGCCGAAATATTTTCATCCTTTCGGTTAGCACGAACACGAAGCTGCAGCGCACTTTCAGAGCTGGCTGCTTATGTGCGAGGTGGCACCTGGTCGCTGAAACTTTTACGACGGATCTTAAAGTTGCTGTAATTCATCAAAGGCTGAAATATCACTGGATATCTACTCTCCTAATGTCTGCTTCTCGCCACGCCTTTACCCCTGTTTATACACATACATGGAGAGGCGTTGGCGAAGTGTTTCTCAGAGATGTGTGTTACACGTGTAAGCCGACGTACAAGGAGTTTCACAGTAAATTATCAAGCCGAGACTTTAGTGCTTCCTCCACTTCCGCCGGGGAAATATTACGCCAGGCTGCGGATCTCAAGATTTTAGCAGATGAGATGATGCTAAGTTTAACCGGGTGGCGACACCCTGTTGCCATGATATCAGGAATCCGGAATATTTCCCGCGGATATTCTTCACGTGGTACATGTACAGCTACTTGGAACTGATGATACATTCGAAGGATCCATACGAAAGTGACAAAGAGAGAGGAAAAGAAGAAATGGAAGAGGACTAACGAGATTTGGAATCAACCAAGGAACCCGGACAGACTCTGACAGTCCTATATTACAGAGATGTGAAAGAAAGGGGAAGGAGTGGGAGAGAAAAAAAGATGAGAAAAAAGGTTGTGCCTAAGCTCAAAGTGCGTTCATGAGGATGTACCGAGCGAAAGGAAAGTCTCTGGTTATAAATATGTAGAGAGAGTCTCTTGTACTCGGTTTGATGCGCCCAACCGATAAGATCTCGAGGACAGAAGGAAGCTCTGGCCCTGGGGGAATGACGCGGGACTCATTTCTCCGCTTGGTGAAATTTTTCATTCTGGTTCAAGAAAAGTAGGTGGGTTGGTAGGTACGCTGGAGAACGCGATATTAAAGAGTTTGACATCGAGTTTGAATCGAGCTGGGAAAAGTTGGGGAGAGGAAAGAGGTACGAGGGGAAGGCCACTTCCTGATCATCATCCATCTTCTCTGCTCAATCTATTCTATCTTGCCTTCTGCGTTTATAGATACGCACTTATTAGAGGAGAGAGAGAGAATTTACCATCTCTTCTTACCTCAGATTTTCTCACCGTCCTAAAGAGTCTTTGCTCGGTCGTTTATCACCGAGGAAGCCGTAGTTAAAGCGGTGCTAATCTGAGACTAATATTAATACGACGTCGGAGCAAGCGCGAGCTCTGGGACGCCACCGTTGGAATAACGTGCAAGTTTCCGCTCAAACTTCAGGTGGCAAGTTATTAAACCAACCAACTTACCACACCTCGTCTGCTCCGCAGATCCTCCGTTGTATTTATGCTTTCCAACGGTCTACGGTGCCTACTTTGTCTTCCAAACGTAACGAAACATTGATTCGGTAATAATTCTTGATGAGTAGGATGCGTTGACAATGAATATATTATGCATTATAAACATGATACATTCAGATGTCAAAAGTTGGTTAATTACACGTGATGAAATTCACCATCTGTACGAGAATAAATAACGCGGCACTTCCAGAGTACCAAGTTTCTACATGGCTACGACACAATAGCGAACCTCCAGACAACATGGGGGCGAGAAGGACCACCGTTGAAAGTTTGAAACTTTAACTTCAACGGCAATTAACGTAAAACTATATGTATGTGCGTACATACGTATAATGGAAAGTCCGAAGTTAAGAAATCCGTGCTGGAACAGCAGCCATACTGGTGGCGCGTGGTAACAGACAAGAATAAGAAGAATCTCAGCGTTCCGGGGTCTTAATAACATCGTGTAATTGGCTCAGCGATGCGAAATGAACCGAGTAACGGTGGAAAAGTTGTTCGTTCCAAAACTAATACACCTACCCGTATATAATTTGGAGATAGCTACGCAGAGTTCATCATAAATATTAAGACTTAACGGAGCTGCCGCTGCCTCCGGAGGTGTTTTATAATATATACACATAGACATGTATACATGTATACATTAGGTATATGTAGATAAAAAGTGCAGAGGGTAGAAGCGTCGAGGTGCAAAATGGGCAGGGAAAAGGGAGGAGGTGGAAGGAAAGTAGCTTCCATGGCAAAGTTTAAATGACATTGTTATTAGAATTTTGTTATCGATGGACCGCACTCGTCCGAGCTGGCGCTACATCGCTCTCTCTCTCTCTCTCTCTCTCTCTCTCTCTCTCTCTCTCTCTCTCTCTCTCCTTGGTGTAGGTACAATATCATAAGAATTGTCGCTTATTGTAGTCTGCGTTCACCGCAGCTCGGTAGCAGTTACATGGAACCCACAGATCGACATTGAATATTTCTTACACTAGAAAACGCGTAGCGTTAATTACAGCTCGCATACTATTTGTAGTCGCCCCCCCCTCCCCCCCATGCAAGGTAATCATAACGTGATGATCGGTAAAATTCCCCAAAACTTTATGGCGCGAAGCTTGTGTAATACCTACAACGTCTGTAAATCATACCCTGGCATGACTGTGTGCGTATGTATATACATATAAATTGCTCGCGTTAATTTACATTTTTTTCTCGTAAATGAAAGAGATAGAGAGATAGAAAAAGAGGGAGAGAGAGAAAAGCAACGAAACTGACTATATCACTTAATTCCCACCATGCTGTGTGGAGGGTTTAAACTGATGATTAAATTGTAACTCGGGGAGTAAAAGCATTCGTTAAAATGAGATCAAAACTCTATCATATCTACACGTTGTAGTACAAGGTATCAGGAGGCTGAAACCTTGGGCAGTATTTTAACCTGATGCTGTGTAGAAGTCGCGGTAAAATGCGCTGCAGTCTGATTCGATAAAATTTGCGAAGCGTTAATTGAGAATAATAGCGAGAGGGGATGGCGGGAGGCTGAATGCACGTTTCAATTTCAATGAGTGTCTTCCTCGCCTCGTCGCCTGTATGAGCGACGCGAACCATCAGAGGTTAGGTAATCATGACTGATCCTGTCGCTGCAGTTGGTCTTCCACACAGACTGCGGCATGCTTCGGTTAATCAATTGTATTGACTGACACTGACTCGGATAGGTGTATTACTTAATGAACACACGGGGAATCCCCAGGTAATAGGCACTGTCTCCATTACCGTGTGTCAGCAAACGCTTACCCGCTAACCCAGCCCAACCTGGAGGGACTCTCTGGACAACCGCCTGTCTTAATAGCCCGCGAAACATGCTCCCGGTACTCCGGCATTACGGGGCTCGCCTAAACCCCATACGCATCGACGAAAAACCCGGCTAATCCAAGGCTCTCGCTCTTCGCCGTTCGTGCATGCAGAGCCCCGAGGTATAAATTTCGCGTAAAAGTTTTCCAGGAAAAACAAAAACTGGCTCAGTCGAAAACAATGGTCTCTGCTTTTGCACCAGCTTACGATTCGCGAATCTATTCACTGGAGCCGAATTTTCATCCGGAGCGGAAACGCGCGAACGTATAATACGTTACTATAGCCGTTAGGTGATACTGCGCTGGTGTCACATGAGAGAAGCGACGAGTTCTCCACGTGGTTAGCGGGGGGGGGGGGGGGGGGCACACCTTGGACGGTTTAAAATCATACCTATTTTTAGGAGTTTTGTGGTTATTCATTTTTTTTAACATAATGAAAACACTTGGAGCAATTTGAGTTTGAGGGATTTGTTATTTACAGATTGAAGAACGTTTTAGAATTTTTTCATTTAAATTAATAACAAAATGGCGGAATGGCGTATATAAGTAGCGAACGACCACATTTTTAATCCGGTGGCGCAAATTTCTATATTTTTTAACTTCAATCCCAAAATTTTTATATGAAAATTGTTTTTACAATTTTTCAAAATGAAATTTTTCGTTTATAATCGTATGTATTTGAAATTTTTTTTCTCAACATACATCTTAAATCTGTAAATGATAAAGCCCTCAAATTCAAATTGCTCCAAGTGTTTTCATTTTCTTTAAAAAGAACTTCAAAAAAACAGGTACAATTTTAGACCGTCCAAGCTGTGCACCCCCTCCTTAAAGTCCCGGAAAACCCGGTGAAACCCAACAGTTACAAGGTTGCCAGATTTTCAGCAACGGGACTCGGCTGTCTGACTGCGGAGGGAATTTGGAATCAATTGAGGTGAGGATGGGTAGCTAGCTGGCTCTCACGGTCTCCGCCATTGATCAAAACCTCTTCAAGGAGCCTCGGAACGTCGATTACGTATCCCTGAACTCCCGATCATCAACCATACGCCACGTTGCTCGCTGTCACATCCACGCACATATATATCGAATACGTCTTAATGGTATAAATTACCGGCAGGTATATATAATGCGAGGGAAGAAATGATGTGCGGCAGTTCCCTCGAAGAGATCCTAACGCACTGATGTTGCTGCGCGATTGATCGGAAATTCGTTTCATCAACGTTCGCGTAACATATCCGTTATACAATCTGATTTATCGAGATAAAATGAAATTGATCTATCAATTTTGTGTATAAAAAAAAATCGTTCCCTCGGGAACTCAATACTGCAGACGTATCCTGTGGGCGAATTCTAATACACCCTGACAGTGAGAACGAAATTATTAATTTACCGTAGCAGCGTCGAGGGAGGAGTATTAGGTATATTATATTCACTCAGAGTATAAGTTATATTGGTTTTGTTGGGAAAGTAATAACCAGTGGTTGAAGCTGCGCACTAGCTATCTGGCCTGCCGTAGGAGATTTGAAGCAATTTGTACGTGGTTTATAATTGCGTCTGAAACTCATTTCATTTCGTTATAGACTCGTGTAACATATGATTTGAAATTAGAAGAAGAAAACGTATAAATACAGGAAACGGTTGTCATTTACTCGTCATTTTCCAGTTTAGTTTGAATTAATACAGGAAAGCGAAGAACAGCGTCTTGTATTTATAGTTCCTAACCTATTTTCCCCGTTTGTCAATTAAAAGGACTTTGTAATTTTTAATCAACTCAGTGGTATAAACTCAGGGGTACCCTCTTATAACGATAAGGGATTGAAAAGAAGACCGAAAGAGAGTCACGTATGATTATTTGATGGAATCTGTAGAAAAGGATGAATAGCATTCGCGGACTTTGAAGAGTCTTGCGTCTCGGAACGTGAACCCCTAACGAAATAAAGGCGTACCTGTGGTTACCTTTGCACGTGTCCGCGGGTATGCTCGTCATTTATTCACGTAGTATATGAATCGGAGAAGCGATACACTCGCCTACCAACCAGCAGCGAGTGGGCGCTGTGGATAAATACCAGGGAATACTGAGGATCCCTTTCAGACAGGACTCAAGTAGCTCCTATGCAATGGGCAGAGTCCCACTCCGTCTCAATGCCGAATGCGTATAGCATCCGCCATGATGCGCTTCTCGTGGAACTAGGTTATATCCCAGGTAACTAGTGACTTTGAATACGCCAGGAATGAGCCGCAATTTGTGAAGCCTCTTGAATCGCGGGTTCTACGCGTATCTGATCGTTAGGTTTAAGTCAGACCGAAGCGGCCAAAATGGAAAAAAGAAGACATTATCTCTTCTTCAAATGACTCTCTCTCCAATCCAGCATGACGTTGATTGTACAACCGACTGAAATCTCTTCGTGAACAAAGGGCTGGTTTTTCTTGGAAGTACTCGTACTTATCAAGCCACTTTGACAAGGCTGGTCCCTCAGGCTGGGGAGCTTCTGAAGATAATTGATTACATAGTATATACACACGTCTTAGAAAGTCTAAGAAAGTTCTTTCAAAGTGAAGAGTGAGGTGACTTCTCCCCCTCGAAATCGCGTGTCTAAGGAAGCAACTGCGTACGTTAAAGAATCCATGGCGGTGGTGGTGTTCCACCGATTGGGTAGAGGATAGGCGAGGGTCGTGGAGAAGGTTGATTATACCGGACGTCTGGAAGATTAAAGGGTATTAGACCGACTGCTCGGACTCCGATGAGCACTGGAAATGTTTCTGGCTATAGGACCAGACCGACATTGAATTCGAAGAGAAAACTTTTCAGACGTTTCTGAGCCAGTCCCGAAGCCCCCGTCACCTGTTACGCCTCCCAATCGTGTAATATACTCGAGACCAGTCCACCACTAATTGCAAAACCTTTGTTCCTGTTCCAGGTAAGTCGGTGTCCTGCATTACCGGCCGAGGAGCCAATCTGAAGAGGTCCTCTCGGCACGAGTGAGTCCTCGGCAAGTGCAACACGCTCGGTATTATTGATACGGAGTGGATTTAAAGGGCGGGCGTGTCCAAAACAAAGTCGCGTCGAGTGTGCGGGGCCTCTAATAAAGCCCTCTTCCGGTCGGCGTGCTCACGAGGGGTTCTGCCGGCGAATGAGTGTGCGGCTCGCGAGGGATGGACGTATAACTTTGGCAGGGGAATCCCCTCGAGTGGGCCAAACTGTAGATCTAACCGTTCTTCTGACGGGACTCTCTCGCCCTCCATTCCCCCATCCCAGCTGGCTAGCCGCCTAGCCGCTTAGCTGCCCAGCTGTCTTCTGCTACTGGCCGTGAAATGGACCCAGGAGGAGTAAGCCTGACTGGTCCAGAATTTACAACCTACACCCCGGTATTTCTCGCTTAAAAATACACCCCGGGTGCTTCGCTGGAAGCACTATCTCTGCAATCTTTCACCCGACCCATCCCACGGCTTTTACCCAGGGTCTTTTAATTACTCCACGTATGCCGGTGAGCAAGAACTCGCGAAATATATCAGCCAACGTTACTCTTTACACGTCCTTGCACCTCGCCACTCTAATTGCCTATTACGGTTCCATAACTGACATGTGATAGTTTGACTATACCTTAACAGAAATATCTGATGCCAGTTTTTACTCATCGATGTGATGGGTAAAGTGGACGACATCACGTTGCTGGTTTCTAATATACAAGGTACACAAAGCCGAAAGTGAAATATGGAATGACATCAGGAGGCTGAAGGTAGTAACGTTGACGTAATGAAACATCAGGGAACAAATCATCATTACGCAATTTTAGAATGGTTTTCAAGAAGTTGGCTTTTTAAATTAAGACTATGTACGGTTTATCATGGTTTACTTGATTTCATCACACTACGTTACTAACTAACATGAACGTTACTAACTTCATCCTCATAGTTATAAAATCACTGTACAAAAGCTGTCAGTTTTGTCGTGGTAAAATGAGTAAAAAAAAATTTTACTGATCCATGCTTCGCTGAGAATCCATCAATTTTGTATACCTTGGTAATTACGAAGAAAATGGAGCGTTCTTGTTGTGTTTTCTCGACTGTTGGTCCTTCGATCTCCCCGAAATTTTTGCCGCATTGCTGAGAGTTCCATCAGTAGCAAGACTGAAATAAACAAATTCTGTTTCCAAAATGCCAAAAAAAAGGCTTAACCCCTTTGGAATTTTTCACTTCTATTCATTCCAATTCTAAAGAACGCTGAAATCAATTTATTCACGTATCGAGGACGATATCGTCGTAAAGTGAAACGATCGCGAGCAATCGATATCACGTCACTTCAACGATATGTTATATGTTACGGCCAGATGCAGCCAAAAAGCACGAGAATTTTTATCTTCTTCGTCATGGGTTTGTCGTGCGATGTATTAGCGGCGATTTCTCAGTTCCTTGTTGTCCATTCGGATTGTCCATCGTCGAAAAGAATTTTTCTACATCACATCAGGCATTCCTAGGCAATATTTGAATGAACCGTTACCTGTAATTATATACCATAATCTAAATCACCGTCGTATATTCAATGTTCAGTGACTAATGATGGAAGAACATCAGTTGCAAAAGCTGTCCTTCGGAAAAAAGATCTTCAGGAAAACCGAAAACTTTGACAAAACTGATCTACAAAATTTGCTTTCACGTGCACAGATTTTTGTACACAGTTGCAAGAAAGTCTCAACACCCGTTAAAATGTATTTATAACCAAAGAATTAGAAAGTTTATAGATCACTGAAGATCAAGCAGATATACGATGGACGTAAAACAAGTGAAAAAGCAGACTGTGCACTTTTTAGCAATATTTATTACCATTGGTCCGCACAGTGAGATAAAAGTTGCGAAAAGTAAAGTAACGTCAGTTCAATTATAAGGTGTTAATTGATCTTTCACTGTTTCTTTCTATTCTTTTACTTTTTTTTCATTCTCCCACCCCGCAGGATTCTCTTTGTATCGCGATACTTGCCGAGGGGCGAATCTGTTCGGGCGGTTCGTTAATGAAGCTTGTTTGAAAAGTCGCTGCAGGTCGTTGCCGATCGCTGTTTTAAAAGCTGGTATACTCTTCATTATACCCGAGTGCTTTTCGCGATTCGATTTTTTCCCCCGCTTCTTTCCGTTCTCGTTTTTTCGTTTTTTAATTATTTTGTTTTTTTTTATCTCTTTTTTTTTTATCTCTCATTCGTTTATTTTACAATTTAATTTCATTTCATTATTTTTCTCTGCGTTCAAACTGCGGTAATTCAAATGCAATCTTGAAACGTTGTTACCCGAGGAAGGGCGCGGAATCAGGGAGACGCTGGCTGTATATTAATTTGATACCTCGAGTGGCTGCAAAGTTTTGCCAACATTTTCCTGGATGAATCGGGACATCCGTGTCGCGATGCTATAATATCGAAATATCGTAAAACCTTTCGAGAATTATGTACATCAGGCAATAAAGGGGCATACAGATGAGTGTCGAAGCGGGACGGGGACCCTAGATTAGGGTGTATCTGTGTCTCCACCCTCGTATACGGGATGTAGTTGTAAGCCTGATGTATGGCAGCGTTTCTCACTCACGCCATTCTCGTTTCTTTTTTCTCTACTTCTCCCAGCCCTTAACTATTTTTCTTTTCCTCTCCCTTGGAAAATATCACGGAAACGCAGTCATAGATTGCGTCGCGTCCGTGCCAAAAATTGAGACGAAATGTTTCCTTATACTCACTCGCCCCCTAATATTTGTACTAGAAAGTAGCGAAGAAGAAAAGGAAGATAAAGAAAGAAAGAAAAAAAAAAACGTCTGAAAGCCTACGTCGAAATTGCTATTTCCTTTTTTTCCTGTCGTTCTAACAAAAAAAAAAAAAAAAAAAAAAAACACGAAAAACAAAAAAGGACGGGAGAAATGCAAACGAAGGAAGAAATAAAAACTGACCATGTATGGCTGTCCGAAACTTCTATTCCTTTGATAATCTCTCTCTCTCTCTCTCTCTCTCTCTCTCTCTCTCTCTGTGACCAAGAAGGAAAAAATTTCAAATACCTTTCTGTTTTACTTCTCTTCGCTCTCACTCTTCTTCGGTCCTGAATTTCATTCGATTTTCAGTATTATCATATATACATCCATAGGCACTGCAGTACGGGGATTAAGCCCCGTGCAACGATTTTGCAATTCCTGGGTGCGCAGATTAAATCTGCATTCAGGGCAGCTTGCAACACCCGCGAAGCTTGGCTTTGAAAATTTACATGAAAATTTGCGAGCAGCGTCCCCTCGGTCACTCGTGAATCCGGGTTTATATAGGTACCGACGCGGTGCCTACATAAATTTATACTCTACTGGCGCCCTGGTATCGCTGACCACCTAGTTGAATCGGCTCAAACGCATCTGCACATCGTGCGGCAGTAGCGCTCCAATTTGCGCCACTAATTCTACCTTGAAATTGTCTGGTTAACGGCCGGGGGGGGGGGGGGGGGGGGCAATAAAAATCTGAAAAAAAAAGTATTATTGCACATGCGAATCCTGGCATATTAGTATAAACTCAAGCTACATTAAATAATGTTGAACTTTTAGCAGGTAGCGCAGATAATTTATCTGAGGTAATTTGATGTTGGAATTTACCTGGTGTGAATTTTACAAACAGTCAACGTGCGACGATCTCTGAATAAAATTGACTGAAAAGTTTAGATTTTCAACTCACGAGCCTATCTTTGAACCTTTGATTCACGATTTTTATGTGCAGCTTTCGATTTATTAAACTACTTTTTTGGTAACAACTGCCGAGTTTTTTTCGTTCGAAATGCTCGCTGAAATATTTCGAGGTCTGAATAAAAAAATAAAATTTATTTATTTATTGCGAGAACAGCATATGTAAACAAATAATCGAAATTCGTACTTTTCCATGAAAAAAAATCATTTTCTGCTAATCTATCACGAAAATCCGAATGCTAATTTTTACGCAAACTTAATATACACCAAAAAATCACAGAATTTTCTCAAAATTTTTCTTTCTGTTCTTTTTTGTCCGCCATATTGGATCCGCCATTTTCAATTTTAGAATTTCGAGTTCAGGTTCGTAATCAACGCCTCATAAATCCGTGCATGCAAAATTTCGAGAGATTCGCGTGTATGAAAAAATGTATGCATGAAAAGGTTAGGTTGTAATTGAATCCATTAGTTAAATGTTCGAATACACCTTAATTCATCAAATATTTAACGATGGTCGAACCTCGGCTATGAAACCACCCATCAATAGGTACACATACACATACGTGTACAATTAAACACCGTTTTGCGATGATTCTCAATCCGATTCGGCGCACCCAACTCGAGAATTAGCGAGCCGGACAGAGATAAAGTGTAGGTTATATACATTAGGAAACGCATTTATACGATGGCGTATCCTGACGCCATATATACTACACTGTCTTGTCCAGTGGGTGCTATAGGGTGATTAATTATGTCGAGGGCTGGGCCGTTTCCACGAGGTGGAGAACTGGAAGGAGGGGGGGGGGGGGGGGTTAAATTATAGCCACTCGCATGGCTATACAACCTTTCTTTTAAGAGGAATTAAGAAGAATTCTGGCTTTTCGCACTGTGGGCAAAGACTCACCTTACATATCTCCTCGACACCCTGGTAACTTATCTCTCAGCAGGTTACCACCAGAACATATCTCACCAACATCCCGCTGACCCTGATCCTTGACGTTTGCCATTCCCAGGCTAATTTACGGGAAATCCGTAATTCCTTCCGAAACCACATTTCCTGGCCTCGTTCTGAAATTTTAACATTCGAGTTACGGTGATACGGCGATATAAATAATGGAGATCAATTTTTTTGAGTTCGGTAGTATCTTGGATTGCTTAGGACATCTTTTTGGCCAAGATGTGATAACCTCGAAATTAATTCTCAACCATTTCAGCGCCAAATATACGACGATCGTTATATTTGGAGTATGAAAATAAATGACAAACATGAATGAAATTGTTTTGAAGATATCTGTAAAATATCCCATAGATATATTATAGCTGTCACCTAGAACTTTTTGTTTGAAAAATGTTGTATTACATCAGATTTCAACGATCACATTATCCCGCGGACGATTTTTCATCAGTTCATCACACGGTTGATTCTTTTCTCATTCAACTCTTGCCGGTGATTGAGGTTATGTCAGGCGGAAAATGGGCGCAAAGGTATTACCCGGCCCGTGAACATCAAGCCCAAGGTCCTTAGTTCCTTGCAAGTGAAACAGAACTGCTACGATACAAGGGAAAGCGAAAAAGAAAGGGAAAAACGTGCAGAGCGCAAGGAAGCCGCTTCGCTGAAATATATATACATGTTGGAGGGGCGGTAGGAGCAGAGGCTACTGGTGGGTTTAATTTGTTGCAATCGTAAACCTTGAAGGTACTCTGCTGCTGTACTGTTATCCAGCTCTGAGATCCTTCGGATAGGTTCTCTTAGCAGAGCTTCTTCTTCCATTTTGGTACCAGGGGCTAGCTGAAGGAGGGGATGCAGGTCGTTTGGGGTAGCGAGTTTATTTTATGGACGAATTCAAGCGGCCTCCTCCTCCAGGAAGAGCCAGGCCGCGTTGACCGATTACCTCAATTCTGATGGGGCAAAAGACGACCCGGGATATCTTCCTTCCCAGTCGAAAGTGTAGCGGACTTTTTTATGGCTTATCAAGGCTCAGTCGCTGCCCGCCGCGGAAATGGCGGGAGGGGGGAGGAGGAGGGGGGGGGGGGTGGAAAGGGGAGAGGAACCGCTGCTCAGGTTCGTGTTCGTTAACCTAGCAACACTTTGTTAGAATAAATGGAAATGGGAAGATTAGATTGGATTTTCCCAAATTCTACTCTAGTTTATTGGCTCAATTTAAAAGGTAAACCTCTAACGGGCGGCAACAACGTTTTTCCTTCCTCTCTCTCTCTCTCTCTCTCTCGCTCTCTGTGTTTCTCTTCAGGTGCCTTCGTTCTTTCGACGCTTTAAAACGTGTTGAAACACCCCCGCAGCAACAATTTGCGGTATTAAGCACTTTTCTTACATCATAATCAAAGGCTTCTTCAATCCAGCTGTGGTGTTTATTTATTTATTTATTTATTTTATTCTACTTACTTGTCGTTTTTTTCTTACACCGGCATGAAAGAAAAACCTTATTTGTCAGAAAGGTAAAAGGTGTCGGAAGTTCGAGTGTATATGGCGATCGAGTGATGGCATGATTGTGTTTCAGTTTATGAAATAAGGAATGAAAGTTAAGGCGAGAGAGAGAGAGAGACAAAGAGGTGGGCACGTTTTATCTGTCTGATATTTGTTTCGAACTTGTGTCCATTCCTTCTTCCGTCGGTTAGCACCGATCAATTGCCCAAGGGAATAGAAGACGAGACGTACGTACGGCTCGTGGGGATACGGAAGAAGGAGCCAAAAACGCAAAGGTCCTTCCTACATGATATAAAAAAAAAAAGTAAAAATAAATAGAAATAACACGATGAAAAAGAAGAAGTAGAAGAAAAAGTAAAAAAAGAACGTGAAGAAGATGCGGGGTGGTAAGGGGGTCGGGAAAAAAGGAAGGAAAAGAAAAGGAAAACCCTCTGGGAATTCTATTTTCGTGTTGGGATTCAATTACCTTGATATTCATGCCACGGGAATTGCGTTATGCCGTAGCTTACCCATACGTATGTATATCATGCATCCACATACTTTCCCCTCACTTATGTATACATCTTCCCGTCGTACACACGCCGATGTACATGCCTCGCAGCAGGCGTGGAGGGACTCACTTTAAGGTTATGGATCATGCACATGAAGATGTATAAGATGTACAGGGTGTCGTCGACCTGATCTAATTCCTCATCACTTTTCCCGCCATTCAACATGCGGTGCATCTTCTCCCGCCATTTTATCGAAGACGTGTCTGTTGTCCCTTCGCCGTTTTCTTTTTCCTACTAATGGCTACATCCACATGGGTATGTCCATCGAATATATTCCTACCCTAACCTTGAAACTTGTTGTTTTAAAGGCTTTGAAACTTTTTAAATTAATTGAGGTCATTGAATATTTGCGAAATAAGAATTCAATTCAATTAAATTAGACTTTTGTTGCCATGAATGATTGAATTCGAGCAAATATTTACCTTCTTTCAGGATTCTGATCTGTTAAAAAGCGTAGAAGGAAATGCGTATTGGACAGATATCAAAGTTTTACTTATTATGTTGTCCGGAGGCTTTGGTATATTAATTATTATAATACGCTAATTCATCGGGGCTTTGTTTGTGTAGGCGGAAGATTGAATGGATTATATAATGACCGCGTCCATTTTCTTTGGACGACCCTCTTCTGTTCTTTCGAACTCGTTCTTCTAATTTCATATATCGTGATAGTATCAAGCGACTGTACATCCAATCCCACATGTGCAAAATAACATGATTCCTTCGATAGATTCGACTAATTTGCACCGAGTGTTCGGTTTGCTTTCCAGGTTGACAAACCCAGTTGCGGATAGATACTAGCTATCAAAATTCGCAGACATTTCGAGGTTATGTAGCGTCGAAAATTTTGAATTGCCAAAATGTGGTTCGTTTGCATTTGCATATATTGACAATTTGCACCAAGGCCCATCAGATAGATTGGCCAGCCTGTTCGAGTGGACGAAAAACTTGGCACATGCACACTTGGTGTTCACTTTCCTAATACTGTCACAGTATGGTTTCTGAAGAGTCGTGGCATGGATTCGTCACCGAAAGGCAATAACGACACAATACAAATAATATCTGATCATCACGAATCCTTCGAAAGGAGTAGAGCTCCAGCTGAAGACGTTCTCCTGCAGGTATTCCCAGATGTTGATGGAAATATCAATGAAAATAGATTCCAACGCGACACCGAATGCTCCGTAGACCAAGGCCGGCAGGGATGTGTGGCACCATCGTCGATTCTGTTGCCTTATCTCAGCCGTTTCCATTTCTCACCCTTCCTCTCGTCTTACTCTCCTCACGCTAGCGGCGAAGTTTTCAACAAAGTTCCACCTATAGCGGTGTGGTTTGCTCGCCATCTTTGTTCCGGCATTGAGACAACAAAGAGCCGCACAGCAATAATAATTGTGACGGGTTACGTTACCCTTTGGCCACCTCTTCGAAGTAGTCAGTATCCCCTGGAGGTTAAGTAGCTGGTACCGGGCTTTGTTAATGTTCAGCATTAATCATACTCGAGGAATGACAACCCGATAGTGAGAAAGCTCGAGGTATAGATGAGCCAGTTTTTCTCGACCCTCTACTGCAGGGCCATCTTCAGGGTCAAATTGCGAAATTTTGACGAGAATTTATACAAGCAAAATGGCGGGTTAAGGTGGAGCATTCTTACGGGAAGGGGTTTCAAAGCATTTTACCCACTAGCCTCGTCGCGCGGTCGTGGGTGACAGGTAATATATACAAGCGCAGGAGCCTTGCAAACCAGCGCGCAGGAAAAGGAGACACATGTAAGAAGGGTACAAAATGATTTACACCGTCTCGGAATATTACGGGTCGTTCTTCGCCACCGGAGTTAAACTTTAAATTATTACCCAAGCTCGTTGTTCGGCGAAGGAAGATGACGGGCTGGGTGGGACCAACAGCTCCGCGCCTCCAACCTGCAGGCTATTTCAATTTACAACGGCTCCTTAACGCTTCCTCGCGAATGCAAGTCCGTAAGCTCCGTAAAGCAACTTTCTCGGTTCTTTTCGGCTGGTTTTATGGACAAATCAGCTGGATCGTCTAAATAAAAAGTTAAGAAACACGAAAACAAACCGTTCAAGTAACCTGTGGCAATAATGTTTGTGCCAATGATAGTAAACAGGAATAAGGCAACGTTCCTACCATGTAATGGAAACCAATATGGTGAAAATTCCCAATAGCGGACACCTTTGAGACTAAAAATATTGTGAGTTATTGAGGAGTGTCCACTACTAGGTCACTTGGGGTGAATTTCACCCAAACATTTTTCAAACTCCTCGTAGAGTTCGTTAATCATGGAATTGGGCCTCGTGACGCCATTCTTTGTTCGAAATAAAGACCCTTTTTCGAAATTTTTGGCACTTTCTTCAACATTGCCGATGTTTTAGAATATTTAAACAATCAATTCTGTTGAGGAAAAGTTTGGGGGGGAATTTCACTCAGTGTGACCGTTATGAGATTCAGCTAAGGTGTCACCTACCAGGATTAACGTGTAAATTATGCTGCTGGAGACTTTTAGACAGTCCGTTGTAAAAAGGCGTTCCTTATGAAAAGTTTCACTGTATCAATCCTAATTTGTACCCGGAACACGACCTTTTTCCTGCAGCTTTTCTCAGTCGTAAGTCAAATTCTGGGCTGTGTTCGAATGACCCATTATGAAATCTTGACCCAGTTTCCACCCTTGCTTCGGAGTTGGTTAGTAGAAGTGAAACCGCTTCAGCCCAATTAGCATGAACACACAACGCCATCCAATCACAGACCTCTTATTTGCCACTGGCTTCTCTCGTCAGGAAGCAGAGGTACGACGTTATTCTTGGAAGACGAAACGCTTCCATTCTGAAGTTTTCTGTCTGTGAAGAGATCTCGAAAAGGTTCGCAAAGCACTATAAGTATAACGATCAGCTAGACATTCCGCAAAGTGAAAATAATTACGTCATGCAACGGTGAGTGGCACTGTGCCAAGGATGGATGTTGTGCCAGGATCAGATATCCGCGGCTGCTGCACTGTTGTGCTCAGCGAGTGGTCAGTTGTCCGGTCACCTTTCCGGGAAGTTCGATTCAGGACAGCACGTGAAGATCGGATGAATTTCCTTCCTCTGGCGGCGGGATACTCTTTACAATTCCTGTCACGAATCCAGCTTTTCCTGAATGCGGTGTTACATTCCAACTCTTGGAGCGTGTTCTTCAACGTTTGACTCCACTGCTGATCAGTCGACTCGAAACAACAACTGCAGGGATTCTTTATGACTCGGCTTAACGGATCAGCGTCGCAAATCCTTCGGTTTAACTCTTCGAGTTGATCGCACCGACTGGCAACGTCGTATCTTTTCGATTTGCCAATCAATTAACAGCCAAAGCTAGACTAAGCGGATGTCGTACCACGGAAGCCACCAAACTTTCGGCGGTTTCTCCGTTACACGGCACGTTTGTATAACTCCCGTTTGTTCAGCCTGATCATCGATAATGCCGGCACGTTCATCGATCACCAAACCATTCAGGCCGATACCACCTACCGTCGCACTATCAAACGATACCTACCGAATTCACGGGCGTTCATGAAGATCGCGATATTCAACGTTCACCGTGACACAGGATTATTTCACACACACACACACACACACACGTCCCAATCTCTGTTCCACATCGTTTTACCGCAGTTCTCTGTTCACGGGTATAATTTTTATTTATCGCAACGTGTAGCCTCTCCCAGGGGAGAGCAAACCGATGGTTACTCACTGGCCATTGTATGTACATGTAGAGAGAAAATGTAACCCGGTTTAAAATTAGTTTTATACCAATCGGCAAAATTATCATTTGTTTTGCTTCTATTATGCCCGACGTATAATACGATGGCAATAATCGTTGTATGAGCATAATGCTCGGAAATAGTCGATGGTGCTTCGCATGACTTCGTATTTTATTAAGAGTCTAGCTTCCTGCGAACGACGTAGCTATTCGTGCCACGCTGTCGGACTGATTTACTTTTTGGGCAGAAAATATTCGAAAATTTACCGTCCCTCGGGGTGGTGGTGGTGGATATACGAATGGCTTTTTGGTGCGCTGAGTCAGACACCGTTGCTACCCGGCGACGACGCCAGGCTAGCAATTACTCTCTGTGGGTCGTTACACCCTGGAAACAATCTGCCGCCTTCTCTTCCCGGACGACAACCAGCCTGACTCGAGTTATTTCAACGTTACGGACGCTGTTCTCACCACTGCACTGCATATCTGTCGCCGTTCCTAGGCGAGAATTTATCCAGAGAGGCACCACATCCTCCAGTCCCTTATACGAAATGAAGATTGGGAAGAAGTAGAAATTTCTATAGTCTTTCCATGTCTTTTCCCACCATCACGGCAATTGCTTTTCAATTTCACGATCGCGGGTTATCTTTGATCCTCTTTTTATTCTCATGGAATTAAAGAAAAGTGGAAGAAAAACCCCTTGATTACTCACCGTCTTTAATCTAGGAATATAATTTCACGTGCGACATAGAACGAGCAAATCGTAGCTTTAATTTCCTGAAGAAGAGCAAGAAAACTAAATGGGAGAAGGGAAAAGAAAAAAACGCTGTTCCAGATTGGAGGTGACTTTCAGAGCCTTGCTCCGATGCTCTGAACTAGTCTTTTGTACCTCTTGCATCCCCTCAGCTTGGCCTGTTTTTTCCAATTTATCATTTTTCGTTTGTTTGTTTTTTTTTTCTAATAGTTTTGTTGCCGTTTTTCACTGAAACTTTATTCCGCCATCTTTCAAATCACTTTTATCTTCTCACTCACCCGTCTTTCAAGCACTTAGGTGAGAAGCGCACAAGTATTTTAGTAATTAACGGGGGGAGAACCGTTAATTAGCAATTCACTCGCGGGATTGTCTTGCTTCATTCCCGCTTCCCTGTGGCGATTGAGAGCTGTTCTACTTCAACATCAACGGAAAAATCAATGGTTTACTTCTGCTGCCGACATATTTTTATTCTATGTATTTTAACACAGAGAAATAGCACCGTCTATTCATCGGAGAGAAGAAATCCCAAGTGAATTCAAAACTCCCAGGGGACGATGCTTAATTGAAGAGTTGAAATTGCAAAGGCGCCCTTTTGTGAGCATAGTTGTGTAAATCCAAGAAAATTCTCTCTCTCTCTCTCTCTCTGTCTTGCTCTTTCTCTTTAACTAAGAAATTTGTTTGAGAGGTGTAAATCGTTAAAAACATTCATCCGAGCTTCGAAAAGTAAATAATGGTTGAAAATTATTGTAACCAGAGGGAGCGTATTAAGATAAAAATTAACGGTAAAATTCGCTGACCTTTCGGAAGAACCTTGAGCGAGCTTAAAAATTTCCGCCTTCATTGCTGCTGATTTCGGAACAAATCCTCGGCAAGCAAAAAGTTCCGTTGCCTAAGACCGTCCTTGGCAGATCGTCCGGGACGGCTCGAGTATCAATTAGTATCAAACTTGGCGAGGTCGCGGGCAAAGAGGCCCTCCTGCCGTCAGAAACTCGTTGTTATTTATAATTTCATATCTGATTGCATCACTCCTAATGAACGGATGACTGATCGGAGGTCAAGCGTAATCGCTGCTGCTCGAAACGAGGAGGAAATTTATTTCGGGGTGAAAAAAAATAATATCACATTACAATAATGAGTGTCAGCACGCAGCGATTATGCGCGAGGAAAAAGGAACCGGAAAAGCGTTGGATAAGATAAACGAGAAGGTGAATAGAGTCGATACATGTATAGAAGAGAAGGAGGTATTATAGGTATAGAAGGTGAAGAGAACCAAGCTGGAGCAGAGTTTGCAATACCTGAACGGAATAAGAAGAAGGTGGCGAAAAAAGGTTGAATATGAAAAATAAAGATGCAGCTGCAGAAAATGAGGAACGTGACGAGTATCTGGGTAAACGATGGTACAAAGGCAACGGCGACGCCGGTGGCATCCAACTTACGGTGCGAGGATATATAAAGGTATACACAGCTATACGTGAGATATGTGCACGATTCTCTTTACCACAAAAGAAATCTGAAATCAAAATCTTTCACTGAATTCTAACTCTCGGTACTCGCGGAGACGGCTTCGAACGCCATTTTCGAAATTCAAATTCAAAACCAGATTCATGTTATTCGCTGAAGTGAAACGTCGCGAACTTATGGAAGAGAGGTGAAGTGAAAGGATCAGGCATTTGTCGGTGATTTTAAAGCCGATTCAAAGACGTCTGAGTTTACGTCGAGATTATCCTGCAGGGCGTAATTGACGAAGTCTATTCCAATGGAGACGGCAGCGACATAGCGAACCAGCCGAGTCGAGTCGATTCGATTCGAATCGAATCAAATCGGATCGCATTGAGGGAATGCTTTGGTTACCACCGGCATCAAGTTTGGATTGCGTGTTATTGGTTCATGAATAACCTAATACCGTCAAGGAAACAGGTAATTCGTTTCGGCTCACAGACCAATACGTCAAGATCAGCCTAATGCGATTTAAATGGGATTTGAAAACGGGCTGTGTGGCATAAGGCCGCCCCACCTCATCATTGGTCACCCGTGAATCGCGTACCCTTCTTCTCATAAATATCAAAATCCCCTGGACTGCTCTAAATCAGGTTGATACGACTATCGCGGGAAGCCGGAAGACGCGGGTGATGATATTCGGAAACTGGTTGACGGGTACAATTTTCGCTTGATTTTCGCGCATGTAATGCATAAATGGAAAATCTCGAGGTTAAAGGGAGGCTCGTGAATCCTGCGTGAAAACGTTGGCATCCCTACGGAACCTCGGGAGTGGCTGACCGCGTGTGTCTGGTTGAATAAAGGCTTCCATTGAGGATTTGTGCGGCGTTGGATTAGACCCACTACTAAATTGACTTGGTGATGAAAGATGAAAGTCGTTGCGCAGGGTTTCGTTCTTCTGACACACGATTTCATCATCGTGGTCAGCGAGTGCGAGGAATTTTGGAAAACGAGGAAACCTTGTGAAATGAGTATAGAAAAGAGATTTCTATCTCCAGGATTCAACACGACTTGGCGTCATAACGCGAGTATAGCTTGCCTGTAACTAAACGTGCAACGTTAATGACAGCCGCTCGTCAAAAGTCCTTGGGGACTTGTTCGGGGCCATTCAAGCGGATCCAAGTGAGCGTGAATCGTGATCCTTGACGAGGACTCGAGCCTCGAGCTCTCGTGCAGGAGTCAAATATATTTGTATGCATGGAACGTCACGTCCACTGGCACTAACATCCCTGGCTCGAGAGCAGAGGATCCTGTATTTTGGTTCGTTTCCCTTCGGAGCTACGAGGAACGTGTACAGGATGTTTCAACGCCCATCACGTGATCGATCATGGATTAATTACGAGAAGAGCCGTGCCCTTGTTCTTCTACTTTTATCAATCCCACCGCTGACACCAGATTTCGTTTTTCAAAGTCCTGTTGCAGAGTTGAACTGCTTGGACTGAACTCGGGCTTCGCTTAAAGAGTTTTTTGAATGAATTAGATAATTTTGCGGAAAATAATACAAGGCATTTAACGGTAATTCGCTATGTTCAATGTAGGAGAAAGGAAGAAAAGTAAAAATAATTGCTCGATTTATCCGGACGTGGTAATCTTTTCTTTTAACTTTGTTTCGTGCTAGAAGTCGTGAGCGTTATATCCCGATTTCCCAAGCGGAACAAACGTTTCGCTAATTTGTATTCATTACTTTCCATTGTGAAGCAACTAACGAATATGTTGCGTGTCTCGGCCTCATTTGCCGAATTTATCATGCTCGCTTTCAGAATTTCATATTCTCCGAAGCGCTGTTCTCGCGCGAGATTTAAGTCCGGAATGCGAGTAGCCAGATTTGTTAATTAGAAACAACGAATGCTGATTGCGGCTGCTGAGTGTTTTCCGTAAATAACAAATAACAGAATGTTTAACCGATCGAGAATCTGAGGAAATGAAAACGACGAGGGTAGAGTTCCAGCTAAAAATTTCGGTTAACGCGGCGAGAATAAACTCATCCACACAGACTGCAGACTCCTCAGGATTCCTCTTTGATACGATAAATCCTGTGAATATAATTTTTGCTTAAAAATCAACGGACCGGCTGCGAATGACGTTTTGAATAGTCGGACCAGCGTGCTCGGCACTTTTTACTCACTGAGCGCATCCAATGAGACACAACAAAAACGCGAAGCGAATCCTGCTCGTATGGAGAACGCTATGCCAGGGAGGTCTCATTGACGGAACACATTGTCCCGCCGAAGCCATTGTCTTCCCGTGAGCCATTGCAGCTGCACGCGTAGGTACACGTATGGAAGTGCATCATGGCGTACTCGACGAGGAAACCAGGACAGCAGCTATCGCGATGTTAAAGGAACCATCATATCTCGGCTCGACAGACCGAAGGTCGCAGCACTTCGAAGAATCGAGGTTGTTGCGAGATTCAAACGGAAGCAACGACGCTCGGGCACATCAAATCGCCAATAAACGTCACGGCCTCTGTTTCCTCTGCAACGCGTCGATTCCAACATCCGTTACTCTTTCATTGATGTCAATGGTTTTCAGAATTTATATCACGGGTGTCGGACTTCATCCCTTGGCGAACACACAGTCCACGAATCAGGAATGTACTGCAGTCGACCGATAAAAGACGAACAATCCAAGCCCGCATTCCCTCGCGAGTCATTCGTGTGATTCCCCTGAATACCCGTTAGCTTTTTTCAAATTGACCTGTGCGCGTCACCCCGATCGATATACCCTAGACTCAAAAACACCCGGGGTGCACTGACTGCGGGTGAAACAGCAGTTTTCCTTCCCGGTGCAGTCTCCTAGGAAAATTCACGGTGTGATGTGGACGCAGGATTCAAAGGACTCGCTTCGTCTCTTGTGCAGAGAATTTTCCACCCTCCCTCCCTCCCTATCTCTCTCTCTGTCTACCCTCTTTTTCTCTCGTTCTCTATCTCGAATAAGCGCGCGAATTAGTTTCTGACGGGTTGAATAAAACATGGCCTCCGTCCGGATGGCCCGAATCCATCCCTTCATGCCTTCCCGGAATCCTGGTCAACGGGTTTTGTATATCGCCCTGATGATGCGGGACTTCGCAGCGATGATATTAATGCCGCCATTCGGACAAAAAGGGGTTTCATACCTTCCACGACGCAGTCGGTCAAGGCTTATCTGACGACCGCGTCACACGTCCGTTCAGTTACTCACAGTATCTACCCGAATTTACACCAGGATATGCCTATTCCACTATTGTTCAGCTTTCCATCACACGTACCAGGAGTCCTCCTCGAAGGGTGCCTAAGCTTCGCGAGGAATAGATAACTGACCGAAGTTACATTTCAATTCCTGCACTACCATTTCTGAAAAGATGTGACTCAGCATCTGACGGAGACTTCATAAGCCGAGAATAGTGGTATCTTTTCAAGAATGGTAGTACAAACCGAAATTGAAATTTTGGTCGCATATTGGCTGGTGATAAAGCGGACCAGAATCCTTCACGGGAAGCTTGTGGCATACGTATAGTTAACTCACAAGGAAGGTATC
Source organism: Diprion similis (assembly GCF_021155765.1). Classification (NCBI taxonomy): domain Eukaryota; kingdom Metazoa; phylum Arthropoda; class Insecta; order Hymenoptera; family Diprionidae; genus Diprion; species Diprion similis. The sequence continues at coordinate 20,791,234 of NC_060114.1, forward strand.
TCACATCGATCTCTCCGATTTCATTCCTTTCGTAATGTGTTATAATAGACTAAAAACTAAGCGACACGTATTTTTTTTCATCTGCCATTAAATACTTTAAAGGGGTGAAACCACCCTCCAAAGCAAGGCATGTCAAGGGGTGATTTGGAGTTTCACCCACAAGAACATAATATTATTCAACAAATATAATTGGAAAAGTTTTTTCATAACGAGAAGTAAAAAATGTAATTTTCTCGATTGAAAAAAAAAAACAGATAATATAAAAAAACCTGCCAAATCAATTACAAATATTACAAAAGAAATCAAATCGAAGATATCGACCTGGGATACCTCCCTTGTCAGAAGAAGAAATTCGTCGATTTTTCTATCATAGAATTAAAAGAATCGTGCAGATTTCGTTCTGGAATTGGATTATACAGACAAGACTTGTTGCCGAGGTGACAACCGAGGTGTAATTTGTTCGTGGTGCAATATTATCAAGAGTCAGTCAAGGCATGATAAATCCACGAATCAGACCATTGTTTGAGCTGGCGGTACCGCCGGTTGAAGAGACGCGTTAATGTCTGCTGAAGTTCCCCTTTCACACCACGGGAGTGCAAAGCAAGGCCAGTTTTCAGGGCCCAATAGCAGAGCTGTTTGTGGATACACGCCGCAGGGGAAGACAATAAATACACAATCCTTTTCTCTGTTTCCATTATCGCCGGGTTATTATGTCGGTTTATTATTAGGTTAGCAGTCCTTTCACAAGAGGCCGGCGATCCCCTCCTTTGTTTTGACTAAAAGTGCCCGTCATCCAATCTGCGTCGTCATCTCCTTCTTCTTCTTCTTCTTCTTCTTTGTCTTCCTTTTATTTTTCCACTGGTGAAATATCATTTATTTCCCCTAAAAATTAATCACGCATTGGCTTATTGCAGAATTTGTATCAACAATTATCCGCAGTTTTCCCGCTCCATCAAAAAATTGACGTATTATGTGCAAATTCTTCGTCATTTTATTATCCCGTCGTTTACACATTTTTTACACTGTTCGAACAGTTGCCGGGACAGCGAAACAACGGGTCCATCAATCACGCCACTGATATTGATATGTGTACCTATGTACAATGTAGTGCTATACCGGAGCATTGTTCAATCTAAAAATGTTGCAGAATGCTGGGATGGCAATATTTAGAGGTGCCGAAATTCGCCTGCGCGAATGAGAAGCTAAAAATTTAAAAGCAAAAGGAAAACACATGTGGCCCGTGAAATGAACGGGATGAAAAAAGTAAAATATTTTGCTGAATATGACAGCTCGGATTCGTTCTGGTTATTGCACCCATGTTGCTTTTTCTGCTTAATACAGTTTCCCCACCTTTCAGATCAATGCCATGCTACGGTTTAATATTGCCCGCAGTTGCGGATGGAATTTTAGTCTCATTGTTCACCGCCGAGTGCTAACAACGCATTCTTAAATCCGGATGTACACTTACACTTAGTAAGAAATCGTTAAAAGTACTTCAAAATCATGTTAAGTCATTCAAAACCGCTTACTAAACCACATCAAGTTTTGCAGGATGGTCATGAAAAGACCATTAAATGATCACGAGCATGCCACTAAAAGTGTGTTGCAATGATCATTCTTTATCACATTCGTCATGTTTACTTTCAGTCGCTTAAAGGCTTTCAAATTCTTTAAGGCAGTCTTGTAATTCAACTCCCTTGAAATATTTTTACCAGTGAACTGATTTGAAGGCCTCAGAAATGGAGTCAAGAGGTATAGGGTGCTTATAAAGACGCATTGTACACCTCGAAAACGCGGGGAAGCAAAACTCCTACACCGCTCAAGCGATCAGAGTGAAACTTGGGAAGTTAATGCCTTATTTTGGAAAAAAGTGCAGTGACTTTTTACTTTTACAAAATTTGGAGAAAAATTTTACAGATTGGTTTCCACCCACGGAAATTGGCCAAATTTTCATACCGGATAATTCGATCCATTCAGTGCAACTGTGAAAATTTCGCCAATTTGTGTGGGTGGTAACAAATCTGTAAATTTTTTTTCCAAACTTCGAAAAATTAAAAAGACGTTCCATTTTCTGCCAAAATAAAGCATTAACTACCCAATCTTCACTCTGATCACTGGAGCCGTATAGGAGTTTTGCATCCCCGCGTTTTCGAGGTGTACAACGCGTCTTTATAAGCACCATAAGACCATTGCGTGATTACTATCGCGTTAACTATTCCATGAACCATGCCCATTCAAAATCACTAACAATCTTTTGGACTCGTCAAGTCACTTTCGCAATTAAATCCACTCATCCACATCCAAATCCACTTATATCCGGCAGTGGGCGGATTTGAAGACGTCAAAAGTGAGGCGAAGAGATATGGAACGGATTGTGAGGAAGCGGAGTAGGTAGGTACTGGCAAATGGTTAAAATCTCTGCGGGGTAAAATTTCCGTAGAAAAGCTCTCTGCACTTTGACGATCGAGGATGATGAACGTTTCCGAGTCTCCATGTTACGTGGCGATCTTGGCGCGGTTCTTGGCGGGTCTATCCCCTGTCAGAGGCGGTCGGCCGCGCATCGAAAGTCGATGAAAATTTATGACTCTTCGTGGTTGGCGAGACTGGCCTGCCACCATCACGTACGATCCATCAACACGCGCTCACTGGTCCCACCAACTGCCTAAAAGCCCCGCAGCGGCGCGCCCATCTCGGCAACGAGCAATTCCCTTTATTCATTATTACTGGAACCGGAGGATTCTCAGTTGCTCGAATTGATCGAGCACCGAAAAATTTCCAAGCGTTAGTTTAGGGGTGCTCGACTCCTCCTTCATCTAGGAGTAAATCTCATTTCTCTGGCTCTCTTGCATCTCCTTAATGAAAATTTCGCGCTTGAAGCAAGATGTACCTTGTACCTTGGTCATCGACGACCAGAACCCTGAATTTCGTGAAATCGACTGCATCCTAAAAACATTTCTCTCTTATTTCTTCTGCTTGTCGTTAATCTTATCTCACTGTATTTATCACCTGGTTGATGTATGGCACTAAACAAACATTGTTATTATTATTGTTATTAAATTTTCGATACCCAATGCTAATTGCCGTTCCTTGAATTAACGTAGTAAAATCAATTAATAACCTTGAAAATTGTCGACGATGCTGAAAGGCCTTCGAGTACAGCCCAGTAGAGACTCTTGAAATCTGAATATTTATTCCGACGCAGCGTGGTTGTGTGTCAAGGCTTGAATATCAATGAACAAACGGTTAAATTGAAGGCCGTAAGAGATATCAGTGCAGGTCGTAAAGTCGATCCGTGCACTCGTCGAGGAGTTGATAACCGGAAAAAGGGTGAAACTCGGCCGGTGTCGGTAGAATTGAAGCAGGTTAAAAAGAGCGGGTAGTTCAACGAGCGCGGAGGTAACACTCGAGTAAATTCAAACGTGAGAAAATTACGAAAACTAGAGTCCAGCTACGGGGTGCAGTGTCACGGGACCGTTGGTGGGTAGGTCGGTAGGTACATAAGCGCACGTATGTGGCCCGTACATACATTTACCTCGGGGTAATACCCCGGTCGAAAGCGCGGAGCAAGATTGCCCCGTTCGCGAAAAGTAATTGTCTGCAATCAAGCTGTGTCCCGTTTGCCCCCCCCCCCCCCCCCCAACCTCCCAACCGCCCAACCTGCCACCCTAAGTGTCCGGAGACCAGGAGCGTGCACAGGGTGAAGTGAGCGTCGGGATGCCCATGCCATGACGTTGTCCACTGGGTCTCTCGCTTATTATCAATCCTCCAACCATGCGAGAGTGATGGAGTAAAAGCTCTAAGAGCAGTGCAGAGAATGGAATGAAGGAATGTGAGACTCCCGAGTCGAATTGAGCCTTGAAAACTCGCCGGCACGTGGCTTCCGTGCACTGACACTCCGAGGATGACAATTCGAACGACTCACGTCTCGGTAATCAATAAAGGTTTATTGTTGTTCGAGTTCCTGTTTGCCCGTCGTGTAACGCCGAAGGATATACCCCGCGTCTTATCAAAGGTGTATCTGGCCTCAAGTCGCGGCCAGATATCCTTGATGAACGCTCTGATATCTGGAGGCCCTTTCCAGCCTGGCCTGAGCACCAAGACCATCTCTCTAAGCGAGATAAGGAGGACGTGATCCCCGACTTTGCCAAGGGACGGTGGTCATGTGGCTCCAAAGCTCTTCTTCGATCGAATCCAGACCTTTTTTCCCCTCTCTATTCCCCCCAGCCCCCCTGTGCCAAGTCACCGAGCAGGAAGAAAAAGGAGAGGCCGAGTTCGCGGCAGGGTGGAGTAATTATTGAAAGTATGATTGGGCGCAATTAGGTGCGCTTCCGACTCCTCGACAAACCCGCAAGCTCACCGTCTTCGAGGATAAGTTCGCGGGAAGGTTAACAAGGTTCGGTCTAAGGTCACGTGCCTATCGAGACTGGGTATCCTGACCGTAAGGACCTGGCCGAAGATTAAGACCCGAGGGTGCAATTCGATTGTCACCCTCGTACGTTTGTCGTATCGAATGATCGTTTAGGCGCCAAAGTATGTATATCCGGCGAAATGAGCCCCCTTTCCGTGCACCAGCGCCTATCTAATCACCCTTAATTAGTATCTCCGTCTAACGATCAGGTCGCTCCAGGACTCGGTGTAACGAGAATATCCCCAAAAAGCACTCCTGTTGCAGAATCTTCCGTCAAACACATTAAAAATGTCATCATTGATTGAACCTTAACCAACTTAACCACACTGGGGTCAAACTAACCTCAAACTTCTCCGACTACAAATGATAATTAAGTATGAATAAAAAAACAAAATCACTCATACAAATTTTTCTCTTTTTTCGACTTTCATCAATATGTGAGTTATTTTGTTTTTCATTCATACTCATTCGGTGTAACCAAAATCCGTTCCTGCAGTCCCGAGATGTGATAGCCCGAAGCAGTTGCAGCTTCTCGCAGCTGACCGCAGCTGGATTGACATGTTTGACGCTGCCTCTGCAACCCGGATTGACGTCCCGATCATGCTATTTAAATGCACGACACAGCTGAGAGAAACAGGCGCGGAATAAGATTCGATCGAAATTGTCGACTCGGGTGGAGATAGCGGAAACGGTTCCCTCGTGGGTACGTGCGACGCTCTAACTCATCGTCAGCAGTTTTGACCCAGCATCGAGGGTGCAAACGTCCAGCCGATTAAATATTCCGCTTTTACCCCGATTATTTTTAATTTTAATTACCATTTAGCGGGATGGAACGCGGATCGCTCCGGTGGTCCCGGGCTCTAATGAAAACGGAAACCCGAACGCGTATACGGGCCGGCCGGAAACTCCGGCTGTATGATCTGGCTCAGAGATTGTAACGTTAACAAATCCCCAGAGATGATTCAGTTATTAAGCAACTCATTTACCTGGTCTCCACGCGGTAATTGAAATGACCGCGTTTTATGATGCCGTTTTCAGATCTTTTCGCTGATTATTTTATAAGACCAGACTCCGAGTGCATAAAGAGAACGTCGACATCCGTGACTTTCAGTTATTATACAAGTTCTACTTTTATAATTAACAATGAATAACTTTTCCATCTTAACCCGTTTAAATAAAAATATCCTACAAACAACAAAAGAAAATTTTCTCTACGTCGAGCCATGACTTCCAGATCTACGTACAGCGCTAAAAAAATACAGCAATCCGTTGAAATAGGATTTTATTAGTCAATCAACTGCTAATTAGTTTCTAAAATACAAACAATTCTATTCTTCCAACTCTTCTCTGTATAACAAATATTCCGGTATACTAAAGTTTTGTTCCAAAATCGGGAGAAATTGTTCTAGAATATTCCAAAAACAAAATATGATTCCAAAATAGCGACAATTAATTTCGGAATATTGAATCGTTATTCCAGGATAATTCTAGCAGGCAATATTCACAAGTAAAAGTTACCTTTTTTACACCTTTTTTTTGTTTAACCCAGCGGTGCCGTTTCAGTTTTTTTTTTTTTTTTCTTTTCTTTTTAATCGCAGAACTTGAGCAGCGAAAAAGAAAGAAAATGCTATATCGTTTTTTGAACATCAGGCATAAATCTAACGGCGCAGGTGTGACAGGGATGAAATTTTTTTTCCAAGTCTAAACAGCAGCCCGAAATGCTCACCTTCAATGTCGTCATTCTTAGGACGATAATGATGATGGTGATAAGGGTGATCATTATAACCCTGTAGCTACGGGCTCGGATCCGAAGTAATTTTTCACCGGTGTATTGATAATGGTAAGTAATAACGACGGTGATAAAAATAACAACAGCTCGGGTCAAGGGGGGGCGAGTCTCTCTCACCTGATGAATGCAGAGCAACGCGGGCTCCGATATTTCGAAGAAGCGAAGAAGAGAGAGAGTAAAGAAATCGCTTAAAATAAATTGCTGACAAGCCCTCGGGCAGGTAATAAATGACGGGATGGTGCCAGAAATTAGCAATAATTAGACAAAGTTTACAAGGTAGCTCCGAAACAGAACTCATCCCCTTCCTTCGAGAAGGCCTGTTCGTTGGGGGAAAGCGTGTAACGCCGGGTGTAGAACCGGGGAGCGAAATCGATAAGTGTAAAAGAGCTACCCGCCACCTAGAAGCTCGCGGTTTCTCCGCGTGTTTGTGTTTGTGTGTGTGTGTATGTGACAGCAGCGCGGGTTGCCAAATGAGAAATTAAAAGACAGCTAAATAAAAGTTTACTTATTTTCAGGACAATTACCGTGAGCTTCAACTTGCCCGGTCGGCAAGATGGAGCGAAAGTTAAATTTAGAAACCTGAGAGAGAGAGAGAGAGAGAGAGGAAGAAAAGAGACGAATAAGACGAAGACGCGGAACAAGGGGTAGAGAGAGTGTACCCACTTTTTTACGAGCTAATGAAATTTATGGCAATGTTCCAACTTACAGCATCCTCGCTTTCCTCTTTTCCTCCGCCATCATGATTGCCTATTGCAAAAACGAATGTCCTTTTATTGTTGTTATTGTTATCGCTATCGTTATTCCCGTTATTGTTCCTTTCTATCGTTTTCTCTCATCACCGTCACGAACGTTTAATTCAAACATCACTTTCCACAATTGATTTACCAAATTTTCACACCAGGTGACGACTCCTCACGATTTCACTGTTTAACCTCACACTTTTAGTACACTTGGTCGCAGCGATTCCCAAGATGGCCGGCGGTGGCGCTGTAGGTTGATTCGGCATTACCAACGTGACTGTTTTCCCTTACCAGTTACGTGGAAGGCATCAAAATTTTACGTCTAGAACCCAGACTCAAAGTTCCTGTTGCCCAGTGTTATTAGTCTTGAGATTTAACAATTCTCGCTCACTGGTAACCTTTTCTTTTAAGTAAATACCTATTTCGAACGATAGTCAAAAGTTTGAAATTTCTCAAATAAAGCACAATTCGAACAGAAGAATTCTGTTTTATGGTGTATTATTGATTCAAAGTAAAAAAGTCATGTAGCCCAGTCGAATTAGGATTTGACCCGGAAAAAATGCTTTAGCCACCATTTTGAATTTACTGAATAGCTCGTTTATTTTCAATTTCACGCGAAAAATGGTAATTACCAAAGTTGTTTGAAAACTAATTCCCCACCATTTTGGTCCTCGTCAATTTTTTCCTAGGGTCGATATTTTTTGATTAAGGCCCGAAAAGAGGGGGTGAAATCGTATTATTGCATTATGACGTTTATTTTCCATATTAGATGAAAAATGTTCATTGCTGTAGTGGTTTGAAAAACAAAAAATTCATTTGGAGAAAAAATATTCATCCTCTATTTTCGGGTCTTAATTGAAGAATATCAATCCTAGGGAAAAATTGAGGAGGACCAAAATTGGAAATAAACGAGTTACTCAGTCAATTCAAGATGGCGGCTGAAGCGATAGAGTGCGAATCCCGAAAACCGAAATGAGACTGCCAGTGATCCCCCCCTCCCTCCCCCCCAAACGATTTCCAAAGGAAAATCGCTTCTCACAATTTTTTCCGAGTCAGCCACTTTTTTCAATGACAATCTAGGGGACACGTCAGTGAAACTGAAAACTTTTTCGATTTGTTTGAAACTAGAACTCCTAATAAGGCTCCATAAAACAAGTGGTTTTCACTCGGTTCCATCAGCTACGTTCCACATGTGTTTAGTTATTATTTAAAATAACGTAAAAAAGTGGTATTTTTCGAAAATCTCCTAGCGTCACAATTCTCATCTTAAAAATCTGAAAAAATTCCACAGCCATTAGAGGAGAATAGACAACAAAAGTTATCATGGAAATTACATTCCGACAAGTTACCACCTAATTGTCCCAATAATTGATAATTGACAATTTTTGTGAATTTTGGTGAAAATTTGAGTTCAAGTTTCAAGCAAATCAAAAACGTTCAGAGTTTCACAGACGCATCCCCTTAACACGAAGACAGAAATAAACTGATTGAGACATTGTGAAAAATTTGAAGAAAAATATAAAAAACAACCTAAAAAAAAAAAAATGGAGTTCTTGTAATCAAAATTCAGGTGGAGACGAACCATTTTCATATTTTTATCAACATCTCCCCGAGTATTTGTTGCACACACATAGGTATGAAATTCTTTTCATCTCGCGCTGGATTCAGGGCAGAATCGTCGAATCCGCCAGTTTCCACAACGGCTCAGCAGCAGCAGCAGCAGCAGCAGTAGTGTTCAATACTGGCCGAAATCGATATCTCATATTTTTCGAATTGCTTGGATATTTTACCGCCGCTATACAGGCGCAGTTTCATCCAGCTTGATAATGGGTTTTATTTCACCCGTTCAATTACTGTAGGAACGAAGCGAATTCCCGTGATCGCTCCCCCCCCCCCCCCCTCCCCTCCACCACCTCCTCATCTTCTTTCTCCCCCAGTCAATCCTGGCATAAAAATATATGCAAAAAATAAAAAATATTTTGTCTTGCGGAAGCGGCGATCGGCGATTTTAAAATTTGGATGGGATTTCACGCTTGTGAAAACAGAAGCTCTTGATTGACTTTCTTCTGTATTTTCCGCGCGGACAGGTCGTCGAATTTTCCCGTGTTTTTCATCGCCATTAATTATATACGATAAGAATTTGACGCGGGTGTTTTGCAGCGTTTTACCTGCTCACCGTTAATTTTCAGTTTAGACGTTTTTAGCCGGTCTCGTACGCCCGCGTAACCTGAAAAAGTAAAAATTTTTATTATCAAACGGTAAAGTTTCAAACTCAACGGTCAGCGATTACGACCGTCGGGTTAATTAATTTGACCTGGTAGTAAATTTAGAAAATGAACAACCGAGCGTCGAGCGCAAGCCATATTTTTACCGATGAAATATTTATAAAGCTTCGCGTTCGCGTTGCGATATTGCAACGTAAAAGAAACGGATCCTCGCGTTATTCTATCGCTTTTTTCCATCTCCCCAGGTCTTCTCACAATTTCGATAATTACTGTACGCTCGTCGCTATTCATTTGAAAAAGCCCATGCATTTCTTAGTGTATATTAATAAGGTAAAGGGATAATAACAAAAACTCATCAATTTCAGCTACCCACGCAGCGATACGCTTTTTTTCCCTTTTTTTTTTTTTGTCTAAACATCGTCAGAAATTTTCCCAATTAGTTATTAAGGAGACTGGTGAATGGAAAATCGATACTTTTTGTTCGTCTAATTATGAGACAGTTGCGGGACAAGTTTTTACGGAATCACTAATTCGAGATAAAAACATGTTGAAATTATTAACGAGAGATCGGAACATCGGTTCAAAGTTACTAATCATTTTACAATCATGAAAAATCTTTCGATTCAACTTCGAATTGACTTATTTTATTTAAGTTTGAACCGTTTTTCACGAATTTCATTGAAAAATATTTGTTTTTCGAATAGTCAATTCAATATTGCGACTTGTTGATCCAAATCGATATCACAACTTTGAAAAATCGGGCTCAACTACAAAAAACAGCATGTTAAAAAAAAAAAATTAATACCCTACTGCAATTTTAGAAAACTCCATTCATTGCGAAGTCGAACAAATATTCTGGATTGTTCACATTTTTAAGGGGGCACATCCGAGTAGATTGCTAGAAAAGTATGCGAATTTTGAGAATTTTTATCCAAAAAACTGTTTATTCGTTTCCATCCGTTATTTTGTTGGTTAGAAAAAAGTCAAGTGAAGAAGAAAAAAAGCATGAAATTTATAAAAATATAAAGTTTTGTCGGCAATTTTCTGTCTTGCGTCTTTAGAAAAATCATCGTATCTCATCGATAAGTAGCATTTAAAGAATACTCGATGTGCGACTGTCTCGTGATGCGGGATGAAGAAAAAAGTATCGATTTTCAACCCACGAGCCGACTTAATGTTGTGTCTAAGATGTCTTATCGAGAGATTTCTCCTTTTCCCCGAAGCGCAGAAAACCTATCCCGACGCTGTCTGGCTCTGAGATGCATGTACCACGTCTCGGGCTTTCTCTGGTTTTTTTTTCCAACGTCTGACCCGTTGCTGGTCTTCGCCGCTGGTCGGCTGACCATTCGGGCATCTACATCACTGTTACGGAGGTTAGTTGGACGGAAATCGATTCGTCTCATTAATTCTTTTACGAGATAGTCTGACGTCGAGCATTTGTCAAGTTAATGCATTCGTAAGCTACGAATGTCTGTTGAAATATAGAAAATAAAAAGCGCCAGAATTATGGACAAGAATTTAAATATCGATGCTTCGTTCCAAGTTGCTATAAAGCCGTTAAAATTCTAGTAGACTCGTTGAATTTCACTTTGCGATGACTCGTTTCATTCGGAAGACCATTTTCTACGAAATCACGTCCAAACACTTTCTTTCATAATGTTGACACGGTTAAATATTCATCATTGTTGATTGTGATCACCGAATGAAAATATGAAAATATCGAAGTGGATACTGAAAAAAATATATCTCTGTCAGTAAATTTGTGAAAAATTGCCTTCTGAACACAACGAGCCGTCCGTTGAGTGAAATAAAACGAAAACACAATATTTATAAACATTTTGAAACGATTAGAACCGAAGCATCGATGTCTTATAATTCCATGATTTTCTTTTTATTTCGAAACAGATCGTCGTAGGTTACAAATATAAAATTTGACAAATGAATAATAGAATTGATAAGAAGTATCGATTGTTGACCAAGCAGCCTCATTAATTGCTCGCGATTTTTCTCGCGCTCTTAAAAAGCTGTTCTAAAATATATTTGGACTAATTTTCTAACACGGATATCTCTTCTGTTCTAGACGATGCTGTGAATATTTATCACAATAACAATATGTACAATAATAATAATGATCTCTTTATCATCGATTTTACATTTGTTTCCATGGAAAAAGGAAAATTCGTCGCAATTTTAAATTACAGGTCAGCTTCAAAGGACTGCGAAGCTCCAGATTACCAAAAAAAAAAAAGAAAAAAAAATGAATAAAAAAGAACGAAGGAAATACTGTTGATAATGAGAAAATTTTTTCCTTTCTCGAATTATCCTCGCGTGAATCGTCGCACACGAGTAGGTATAATGAGGGGAATTCAGTCCGCGCCAACCTTTAAGGGCCTCTATCTATCACTTGTTTTTAGTCCCCAGCCTTCCTGTCCTTCTGTCCTCCTGTCCGTTTACCCGTTACGTTTGTTTGTCTTCTTCCATCACGCGGTAGGATAAACCTCGGTTCTCTAAATAAGCCCAATTTTCTTCTGTACAGGTTATACCGACCTCACCGCGATCTATTGATTATTCAGAAGCCGAGGGAGTATAAAGGTCATATTTCAAACCACCAGCTTTAATATTCAAGATCAAACCGATATCCGGATCACCGTTACGCAAGGAGTTTTAGCTATTTATACCTATATTGAGGCACAATTGATGGGAAAATAGGAAATGGAATCAAGAAATTTTCACTGATGGAGGAATAATTTCAAATGTGTACAAACAGTTTCCAGAATTTTCAACTAATAATGCACGCGTTGAGCAGATTGTTTCGACAAAAATCGATACTTTCCATTAATCTTATTACGAGATAATCCTACATAAAGTATTTATCAAATTATAAAACTTGCGAAGATCTCTTTGGACACAGAAAGATAATGGAAATACTGGAATTTTACAAAAGAAAAGTTTAAATATCTATACTTTATTTCGAATTGCTTGACAATGGTTAAAAATTTACTAGATTGATTCGATCTTACTCCACAAGGGCCAATTTTACTCAAAATACAACTATTTTCTGCAATATTACTGAAACAGATCAAAAAAAAAAAAAAAAAAAGAAGAAAAAATCAATGTCGTCATTTTACAACCTTGTACAATCAAATATTTAACGATGCCAACACGATGAAAATAGTACATTACGCACCTAGGCAGGGAAAGTAGGCTTTTCCAACCGCGTGCAAGATTGACACCCGAGCCGAAGGTGAGGGTGGCAAGAACGCAGTTTGGGGTAGCTTTTTTCACTCCCTTGTGACGTATACTATTCCCGTTTATGCGAGGGGCCGAAAGTTGTACTTTCCGTGCTAGTGTGGTAAAAAAAAATATTCCTATGACTCGTTACAGTAACTTTCAACTCCTGGCCGATCGACCTCTCTTACCGTCTTCTAAATTTCGAAAACGAAGCGAAGCAGCCAGCTTAAACTGCCATATTCTTTGAGCACGGATTCTGAAACGATTTTTTTTTTTTTAGTATAATACAAGTATAATTTGCCTATATCAGACGCCCCACCGGAAGGTAATGGATATTTGAATATGAAGGAAGCGATCGAATACGAAAGTAAGGGGGCGGCTAAAAAAAGTTACTAGATATCCGGGTAGAGAGTTGTCTCAGTGTATTCGGCAAAGTGATTTCGGCTGCGTTTGAAATTGAATCGAGGCTCGCTGAAGGTGACCCTAAAAATTGACGAGGCGAGCCGACGAAGAATAGGTTTGCATACATACATATATACCTACATGTACAGTTGGTCACAGTCATGCTGACAAGGCTAATTTTTTCGACAAGTCGGTTACGTTGGCAGTGCTGAATCAGCCCGCAGCGCCATCACCGGCCAGCCGCGAAACATGCTCAGTCTTTGTAAACATAACATAACCTCTGTCCGTCGTATTTTTGGGTGAGATTGTCTTTGTAAACATACCGTAATCCATGACGGTGCAATTTTGTAGTTTTGGGTTAGATGTGACGGTCACATGGAGAGAATAAAAGAACAGATTTTAGCCCAAATTGCAGGTTAAATGAGGAATTTACCCTAGAAAATGTGAAAGCCACTGTGTACAGAGTAAAATCTGCTACATTTGTAATAAATAATATAGTTGCGTGAGTATTTTTGGCAAAAACCTTGATGCGTCCCTCTTTTCCCTGCAGTTTTGACAAAAAATCTGCTCTTTTTCTTCTCCCCGTGCATAAGTTAGGTTATGTTTACAAAGATTGAGCCTGTTTCGAGGCCTGTCGACAATGGCGCTGCGGACTGATTCTGCACTGCCAACGTGACCGAGTCGTCAGGAAAAATATCCGTCTTAGAATCACTACAGCCAAGTGTACATGAGACCATAACGCGCAGATGGCAACGGCGAACGAAACAGAAGCTCGCGAGTTCCTTTCAGAGCAAATGCGCGAAAGCGCGTTGATATTCAGTTGCGGCAATTTCTCCGTAGAGCTGTGACTCCGACGGAAATGCGAAGTAACCGTGGAATGAAAAATGAGACACCCAACCCCATAAGAAAAACCGCGGACATTGAATTGCGAGCAAAATTCGAAAGCGGGATATTGGCGCGCGCAACGAGCCTTCATCATCGACATTTTCCGCCGTATTATTTACCCCGTATTTATCTTCCTCTCCCCCTTCGGAAACTCGCAGAAAGGTTTTCTCTGTTTCTGATAACCTACCCCATGCATCTTGAATCTAATATGTCAGCATCGATCACTCGACGCGTCCGCGATGATTGTTGATCAAATCTTTTCTCCCCGAATTTTTTTTTTTTTTTTTTTCTTTCTTTTTTAATCTTTTTCTTATTCTGATGCCGTGACATTCTCAAAAAACTGAAAATCCAAATGCGCATGCGCCAAGTCATGTGAAGCTAGCTGTCAAAATTTCTAGGCGCTTCGAGGTTATGTTGCGTTGAAAATTCAAGATTTCTAAAATATGTGTAGTTGGCATTTGCCTCAATATAACCTCATAATGTTTGCGCGTATCGATAGTTCGCGAGGCTGCGATTGGCCAACCTGTCGAAACAGACGAAAAATTTGACGCATGCGCACTCGGGTGTTCAGTTTGCAACAAATGAATGAATGGGGTGTTTTCTTCATCTTTTACCGTTGAAATAATCGCCCGTGGAGTCGAATTCCTGCACGAATCTTGCCGCAGCGTGTCTTCTTGTTATTTTAGCCGACAACCAGCGGGACCTTGTTTCCTGCACAGCTGTTCTCTCCCCGATATTTATGACTGGCGATTAAGTACGCTTTCTTCTATGCAGAGTGAAAAATCTGGGAGTGAAAAAGGCAGGTTTCAGGCTAATGACGCTGGCCAACGTTGCGAGCGCTTATGTATTGCGGGTCACCTGCAACGGTAACCGCCTTGTTTTGTCCTGCACGTCTGTAAACGTCTCGCAGAAAACTGGCGCGTTTTAACAAATGACAAAGAGACACGACAGCTACAACGTAACGACCAAAGTAACGAGCTCGTCTGCTAAATCCCGACACGTTGATGCTCCATCTTTGAATCCGTAATCCGTTAAACAGCCGAGAAAAATATCATCCCTCATCACGGATTAGCTTACGCGGATGACGAAAAAAGAGAAACAAGGGCAGGGAGGGAGAAGGAGAGTAGAGCCAGTCTTGGCTTGTTACGAGCTGCTCACCATTCGCCGTAATTTGATCCTCATCTATCTGTATTTTCGTTTCAGCCTGGTGGAGGGAGTAATTTTTTCTATTCGCAGGTTAATCACCCGGAATAACATCGCGTCATTTTTTCTCTCACAAAAACATCATTAGAGGGGGAAATATCTTTCGCAAAACCTAACCGTATAATAACAACAGTAGTGATTGTACGTTGAAGAAATTCTTCGGGGGTGTATCGAGTTGGATATTCTTTTCAGATTCCTTCCCCTTATGGCGCGTACGGCGGCTGAGGTTATTTAGTATTTATAACGTCTTGAAAATTGAACCGAAATCCGAAGATCCCCCGGACCGAAAAACACTTTAGGAGCTAACCTGAAGAGCCGCATCAATCAAGATATCCGCGAAGGCGCCTCCGCGGCTTTCATTCCTCGAAGACGAACGCGCTTCGATCGCCATTTTCTCACTTTCCCGCGTAAACTGTCACGGGAATTGAATCAGTTTCATATGCGGTCTGAGCAACCTCGGAGGAAATTACGTCTTGCCGTTCCGAACGAGCGACAAATGGTTATTAGAATCGCGTACGAGTGCTAGCAAATCCTGAATATGCTCTCGCCTAATCCCCTGAAGGACGGGGCAAAAATTAGTTTATCGGATTATCCGACCGGCCCCTGAGCTCTTCTCGCTCTGTGTAAACACATCACATAATTAATGGGACCCTTGATCAAAACGATAAACAAACTGTATCGCCCGTAATTACGGCAATTCAATTGGAGGATTGCTTCCCGGAACCTCGACAGAGTTTCTCTGTGGGAAGGGAGGCTCTGTGCCAATTACAACATTAATAACGCGACATGGTGAATCGTGATTGTTCGCAGAAATTTTCATTGGCACACCTGAAACCGCGTAAAATAAAAAAAAAACCTAACAAAAATGAATTGCGTGAAGTAAAACTGAAATTTAAATCGAATTTTTTTTCCTAGGACCCTTTGTCCCAGTATTATGTCGTATTGAAACTCGAACCAAGCTCGATGAGATAAGCTATTTTTCAAAATGGCCGAATTGAATCGGGACACAGTTATTGCGGTTATCGAAAAGAAAATACTCTGCTAGGTGCAAATTGAGAATTTTCAACAAACGACTGTAGAGACCGGCTTCCTAAGGAACATTTATCATCCGACCGGAGGTGCAATTGAAAAACGAAAGACTCTTGGATCGTAATTCAAGAGGTAAAGGCAGGCGGTCGTATCTCCTCTAATGTATGTCTGGCATGCTATCTATATATGTATATATAATCCATACATACCTATACTATAAAAGTGTTTCATGGTTAGACTGTTCCTCGAATATCTCTTCCTCGATATTTGAAACGCACAAGAATTGCAACCGCCATTAAATACCACGTCGCTCGATTTCCTCGACATCTTCCTTCCATTTTCTGTGTGTATACATGCATAGTCATCATTTACAGGTCGGCAGGATATCAAACTTTTTTCAACATTCTCAGATATTACATGATTAATTGCACCGCCGGTAAACTGCCGTATAATGAAATTGTTGCCACGCATGCTTGATAAAAATTATATCTACGTTGGGCGAGAAAGTCAAAAACCGTGACAGTATCGATCATCTTTGGATACCCAAACCTGTCTTCTCAAAACACGGTCGTAATCGGTGACGAAACGACCTGATAAATAACACCTACTACTACCACCAGGCCTCGAAGTCCCGATCAAAGTTTGCGGACTCAGACTTGCAGATTACAGAGGCGTCGACAGTCCCCGGAGTTGTTATACCAACTCATACATTAATCAGCCTCAAGTAATTGTACCATTAGTATAAGAATCAGCACCTTGTAACCGTCGGCCGGTTAGCCATTTCAGTCGCACATTTTTCAACTCAATATTTCGATCTGAATTTTGTTACTCGGGGGTTTTTGGGGTCGCTGATCACGAATCTGATGCCAAAATTTGAGAATGTCTAAATCCAGGATGGCTGATCCAGTATGGCCGATATAAAATCGAAAAAACTACCAAAATTCGGTAATTCTGACCGAAACTTGTTGCTCGGAAGTTTCTGGGGATTATACGAAGTAGCAAAAATCATTTGCAGTTATAAATAAACTCTGACAAAGCTAGGACGTGAAAGTTTTTGAGGTGGGATGCTCAGTTTCCCACTGTAACGAAAAAGGTTAAGGAGTGAGACCGATCGATTTTACAGTACATGACGGCTTTTGACGATGGAACGGATTCCAGGGTCAAGGTAGAAAAAGCATCTGCAGTGTCAGGATTCAAATAATGCGTTTCGACTTATAGGGGGAATAGAAAGCTGCAGGAAAACCGGAAGGGGTTGAAAGTGCAGTGAATCAGAGGAAGGGGGATTACTTTATCGCGCAGTTTAGTGGCCTGGCGACAAATGCCACCTTGGGAAAAGAGCGGTGGCGTCCCTCAGGGCTTTCGGGAAGACACAAACGTTGTACGTGGGTTAAAACTGCAGCCAGGCGCAGATACCAACCGACACACACGCGCCTTTTACCCAAGGAGTTTTAGAGTCGTGGCGAGTCTCTTCGTCTCCTTCTTCCGACTCCCGAGGGACACTCACTTAACAGTTTACACCCGTTAGCTTCTACCGGTTTGATATACCGTTATTGTTTCCTGCTGGGCCACGGATGATTTCCGCTCAATGAACCAGAGCCGAGACCTTCATGCGAAAGGCAGCGGATATCTTTCGCCCCTCGAAAGAGAAGGGAAGAAAAACATACAGAGTCGAAAACAAACGATAGTCGTCTGTCAAATTTTAAGTTATCCCTCGCTCATCACATCACCCATCGTCATTTCTATGCTGTTTCATTTCATCCTAGCATCGACCGGTCAGCAGTACTTATAACAACCGCAGAAGAAAAGGTCAACGAATAGCTTTAGATGACTGGGTATCAAAACATGTGACATAAATAGCGGTATCTTTTGATCGCGTTGAATTAGGAGCTTGAATTTTTTACACCTACAGTAGACGGTAGACCTTAGTATTTGATATTAATTTTAATTCGATTCCTGTACCCGTTGGTGAGAAAAAAGGTCTTGATAGATGAACAACAAACTGATCCTACAACGGTTCCGTTTTTTCTTTTGAAGTACGGAACCAAACGAGATATCGCGAGGGCTTCTATGGAGTATAATTCGGTGTGAATTTAACGCTATCCGATGTTCGATTTTCCAATTGACCAGAAAAATTATTCTATAGTTGTCAAACCAGACCAATTTTAATCAATTTTAACAATAGCATTTTTCCAGTGTAATGATAAATAAATTTATCCACTGTGTGGTGTGATCACAAAAGTCAATTATAAGAGTGTATAAATGGAAGAAAAGAGATAAATCGGTTATCTCTTCCACGCTTGCTTGCTTTTTTGCTTTTTTTCATAACTTTATCATCAAAGAAAACACAAAGTTGGATGATTCACTGCTGAAGCAACACTCGATCCGCAGCTCTTCTTTCGCTCTCTCTCTATCTCTCAGACACTTTGGATAAATATTTTTTCGCGAATTAAGGTACCTCCTTCTTTCTCTCTCCCATCGAGTTTTATGGGAGAACAATTTGCCCGGCTATACGAGCCGCGACTTTATTTGTGCCCGCACCTAGTTAGGAGGTAAACTCTGAGGTGCTCCAGTGCATTCATAGAAGCTTGACGAAGAATAAGAAAGAAGAAAACACCGCGCGAAAAGCGAAAGAGTGAGTGGAGTTAGGACAGGGAACTAGGGGCAAAAAAATAATGATAATAAAACAAATAAAACTAACACACCGGATATGCTTCACCTCGCCCAATTTTATCTCCTGGTGATATATACCTTATTTCTCTGGTTTTACTTACCAAGATTGCAGCCTGACTACTGTGATATGTATTTATGTATATAACACATAACCATGTGACCACCGCCTGCAATATTCATGTACATATATATATGGGGCATTCCACGTCAAGATTAGTAGCCCATGTACCTCACCCCCTTCGATTTTGATCATTTTTTAGTATAATGTTCTGATCAACCCAAAACGGTCTCGGAAATTTTTTTAGCTTCTCTTCAGCCACTGGTGCATACCAAATCGCGAAACCAATTACGGAAATGCCTTTTTTGGAATTCATAAAAAAATTTACACTGATTCTATTTTTGAGCAGAACACGGTAATGGGATATGAATATTCACCATTTTTTCGAAAGTTTTTAGTTTTTTCATGAAGGAATTATTTTTGCTGTTTCATTTTTTATACGCTTCGATCTAAATAGATGGCAAAACCAAATGATTTTCACTATATCTGCCTTATATATAATATATATCGGTATGAGCATGCGATAAAAAGAATTAGGAGAAGAATTATTACATCGCACCTTTTCATTTGTATCTGTGATCTTTGTCTTCTTTATCTTAACACATTTTCCTCCACTGCCCTGCACCCTTCACCTGTGCCAACCGACGTATAAACGGCAACTTCCCGTTCTAGCCCCGCGTAATAATTTAGCCTAATGTACTCTCTTCCTCCCCTCGTAGGGATCATGATCGTATGCTTGGCCCCGTTTTGGCTCTCCTAGCTCTCTTTCCGTGTCTCTCTCTGGCGATACCTCATCTGGGGATACCCTCGGGACGCATAAATCCCACCGAGTTCTTCGGGCTGGTTGGTAAAAAGCAACAAAAAAAAAACAAAAAAAAAAAACAACGAAAAGCTTAAGAAAACAAAAAATGAAATAAAAAAACACGCGCAGAAACGGACACCAATAAGATTGACAAAAACATCTGACTGCGAGTTGATAAATACCGGTCGATCAGATTATAGATCAGTCACATTCACGGAATACTGTGACGTCAAAATTTATAAGGTATTCGATAATTGTGATAACTAATGAAAATGCGATGCCCTATCTATTGGCAATAGAGTTGCGAAATAGCGAGTGTGCCAATCTAAACTCACTAGCGTCCAAGTTTATACTCGCTGGAACTCTGTAGTTGTACCTGTGCATATTGTTTGCACTTCAACCGCTGTTGGAACTTGTGAATTGTTTTCATTTGCATTGAATAAATACTGCATTCTATATATTATACAATTATACCCATGGATCTGTATGTTGCAATGGCCGTTAATCAAGATAGATAAATTTAATAAGAATAACAGTTGAAACTCGTTCTACTCGTATTGTTTAGTTATTATTATTTATTTCTTAGTTACCTTTTTAAATTGAAACAACAACCGGCTCGAAGTACAAACATAATATAGCAAACGAATGCGTATAAATACTCTTTCAGAAAAGTAAAAGCAGTGAGCGGGTGAAAAGGCAAAGAAAATAAGAACGAAAACAAAGAATAAAGAAAAACAACGCCTATACTAATTTAACGAGAAAGAAATTCTGCCGGTGTTGATTATTATCGTGACTCGAGGGCTCCGAAGCCTTTGAAGATTGTACGCATTTAATACCTGCACACACTGAACTTGACACTCAGGTTTCGAAATTACGGAGCGTTGTAAAGTGAGAAAAATCCAACGACGAAAAAAAAACAGAAGAAGAAAAAGAAGAACAAAAGAAAAATTGGCGCGTGAAAAGCGCGGTAAAAACAAAAGCTGCACATATTTTTGATGAACGAAATCGAAAACCTCAAAGAAAGTAATGATTCCCACAACAGCGTTGTTCTTCTGACATGCTTCATTTCACCCCTGGTGGTTTGTCGAGAAAGACGATACTCCTTCGGTCGAATAAAGGATATTGTCTTCGACGTGATGAGCGGTGACACCTTGGATAAAGCAAGCTGCACTGTAAAGAGGTGCAAAAATCGGAAGGAATAAGATGGGTGGGGACGCGAAGTGTGAACCAAAAGGAAGGGAAATGAAAGGGGTGAACAGTGAAAGTGAAAAACAATACAGCCGGTCTTGGCGTCATCCATCGATCCGGTGTAACGCGAGTTTTCAGAAAAAAAAAGAAAAAAAAACTGAGAAATAGGCGTCCTCTTTGAGTGACGAGATCCTTTGGGACCGACCAAATATCCACATCTTGAGACAAAATCCTAACCTCTCGACGCAGAATGCCTGCCATGCGTGATAATACGGGCTTTTCTCTCTTTCTGGTCTTCGCAGCTCGGACGTCAAACAAAAAGGGAAGATCCGTCTGGCGTGTATGTTTTGTACATTGTTATTGTTATTGTTATTTTCCTTTTGCTATTTCAAGTCACACCGTGTCTTGTACTCGCGGGATCAGGTTATTGCAATACTCTGGAGAAATACTAGCTAGCGAACAAGCTGTTTTTCAAATATCAACCCCCGGGCTTGTCCTATTTTTGACTCATCGTAAAGTGACAGAAAATATTCGGAAAGTGTGGGAAATTAATTTATTTGACGAGAGATGAGGCTTGAACGATTTTGCAAAATGTCACCTGTTTTAAGTCGAATGATGCCAAACCAATTGACCAAGTTTCATCTCATTTCATCCGTTTTCGATTTATTGTGGGATAAAGAAATTTTCATTTTTCTGAACGACGGAAGATTGGCTCGGCTAACTTTAACGAAAAATGAATAAGCTTCAAATTAGAAAATAACCGCATCGATTGAGTCCAAAATCATGAAAATCCGTCGATCCGTTCTTGAGATACAGATGATGTGGTCGCAGGTGATCCTCTAGACTTCAAAACTTTCTCCATCTATTGGAAACTAAACTTTTCACTACCGGGATCTTTATAGTAACTCATTCTTCCCTCTGAATGACACAGAGAAGTGATAAGTTGAAACCATAATAATGGTAATTGTGGTAAAATCATGTCAATAATAATATTTTTCACAGAAGTATCGAAAGTTGGGGCTCTAAACGTCTTCGAACTCACTGTGATTGGTGAGTTACGCGCTGCGAGTTGCTGCAGCCAATCAGAGACGCGCTTTGTGATTCGCCCGCTTCGCCGTTCGTCGAGTGACTGACTTGAAGTTGCAGCGCTGCTAGTCGCGCGAGTTCACGCACTATTCAAGGCATTTGAGAACAGTAATTAGAGGGTCCGGCAGAAGTTTTATTAGATTTGAATCACTAATTTCTTACAAACGATACAATATATATTTACAACCCCTGATTTATTCTCTTTGACAGTTTGTTAACATTTGACTTAGTTTCCTGGATGCAAATGGAGGTAGAAAAATATTTCATTCAACATAAGATACTATAATTTTACCATATTTTAATACCATGGTATCGTGTATAATATTACATGTTTATATTCGGCAGAAGGAAAGTTTTTTTGTATATTTTTTTTATTTACAGTCGTATGTTTTCTCTGATCAACCATACATCGGTTATATCGACGTATTCCGCACGGAATATTTCAAAACGAATAAGAAATAACTAACGCAACTACAGGAATAAAATAAAACTCCACACCTACGCCTGTCGATAAAACGTTCTCAAACTTTTTTTTACATGTACGGATGTCTAAATACGTAGGTATTTCACCGTAGTTTATAATTACTTTCCGTATTATTCTTACGCTTCAATCGAACGGAAAATTTCGTCTGGAGAGTTATTCCCGCGGCTACATGTCCAGTTCTCAGTCTGCGAAATACGCCGTGTTGAACCTTCATGTTACATTACAGGTACATGACATGCACTCGAACGAAAAGCTCCGTCAGTCTACTGTAAGCCGCTAGAAATTATCTAGAAATATGAAACTCAGGTTTCAACGAGCGCCAGACGGGCTCAAACTGCCGTTGGGCTATTTCAACGCATAAACGTGTACACTTTTTTTTGTCTATACATTTGTTTCTCTCTTCAACAAAAATGAAACACATCAGATCCGTAATCCATTATCCGAGTGAATTACTCTCAGTACCTATACTGTCTATTTCTCATCTAGTTTTTTTCTCGTCTTCGTTTACCTGTTACGTTCCGCTTCTACTGCAGCACTCACTCGCTAATAGGTACACCGTCGGTTTTTCTAACAGCGAAATGATCCGTGCGCCTGAGGCAGGCAACTGGAGTTACAGCTCATGTTTAGGTTGAGCACCGTATCCCGCTGCAGCCATTCGAAACATCAAACATTACTTGTGAAAATAACCTAAACATCATCAGGATATGTGAAAATGATGAAAAATTGAATACGAACAATCAACTTAAGGCAATAACAAGGCAATTAGAAGTAGGACTGTCCTCAAATTTGGTTGTTCATCGCGATAACAAGAGGACGGGACACGGTGCTCAACCTGAACATTAGGTGTAACTCCAGTTGCCTGGCTCAGGCGCACGGATCGTTTCGCTGTTAGAAACACTCGGGATGCAATATTAATTTTATCTTCCCACTTCAATCCTTCTTCTCAACCTTACGTATTATTATTTCCTGGATCTATGGCAGAAAACAGTGAAGGACGAAAAATGTGTATTGGACTAGGGGGAATCCGCCAGTCCGCGAGCAGCAGCCATCCTGGGTCAATATATCGCATCCACGTTACGTCGGTAACATGGCGGAATTTTTCGATTCGCTTGCGAGGATATTTATGGTCCGGGTTGCGGGGGAGGCGGGGGTTGGGGGAGGGGGTCACAGCTTGCGGCGGATCACCGTCGGAACGGCATTGCTCCTCGCTATACGCTTTCAACCTTCCGAGTTCCCGCAAGCCGACTCGGGAAAACTGTGTTCAGTTCCGAGCTCCAACGAAAGAAGTAAAAGAGCGCTGGATGAAAATGGACAAGGAAAGAAAAATCCTGCACCCGTTTTTCGAGTTTAACGACGGACGGGAGATTCCAAGATGGCGGCCGCGGGACTCGCCGATGCGGGTGGCCAACCCCTTCCAGCTGTATGGGACACCCATGCACCGCGATAATGGAATTTATCCAACCTTACCAATGCTGCTGCAACCACCAAGTTTTCACTTCGGGTCCAAGAGCTTTCTCACGGCTTCGCAAGCTTCCGCTCCGCTAGCACTGGCTCCCTTCCTAGTTTCCTCCCTCAGACGTTGCTTGCCTGCCCCTTGTTGACGAGAGCAATCGTGCGAGAGCTTTTCCTACCGGCAAATAACCCGAGACTTGGCACGCGTTTCAACCGACGGCATTGTTATTTGTTTTTGCATACATTTTATTCCTTATTTTTCACTTATTTGTGTATTATTGTTATATTATGTTGATATCTAATATTTTACGTCACGGAATTATTGAAATTAGAACACATTAAATTTGAGATACGTTAAGGCTGAGGATTATAGGTATGTTTACATGTGTGCGACACTTTGGACCAAGTCTCTGAACTAATAATACAAAGAACAAATATAGACTACATATAGAAAACATGGCTCACACTGTGTATTTCATAGGGATTCTGATTATTGAAAAAAAATTCAGAGACACCCAATTGTGTAAACACATATTTCATTTCGAAGCTAAGGAGTGAGATTTTATTGGGATTGTCACTTTGCCATGCGTCATCTGGTGGGAAAAAATAAAATCAATGCAACCAGGCTGACAGCTGACCGCTGACCGTCGTTTTTCGTGTATGGATAGTGGTGCAGGTATATAATTGATTGTGTTTAATTAATTCATGTGACACGAGTAATTTCAAAGCCCAACAATTATGATTTGCCCCCATTAAAATTAAAAACTTAGGTTATGTGGTCATAAAATGACGGCGACAACCAGGCCTGACATCATGAGGGCATTTTCTGATCTGCGCGCCATATTCATGCAAATTTAAGGAGTCGAAAAGTTTTTCGCAATGAATAAATTTCAAATGAATTTTCTACGACGGTTAAAATAACAAAAGTTGATGAACATTACTAACCTTAAATTTTGATGCTACAACCTATCAACTCGTTCTTCGTTTTGAAAGGAGAAATAAAAATTCACTGACAAATGAACAGGAGAAATTCGTTGCTATTTTGTTTTTTACATTATTATTATTATTATTATTATTATTGTTATTATTATTTTTACTGAAACTTTGTAAACTTGAATCTTTATCACAGTGTCGATTTTATTGATATTATACCGCTGCACGGCTCACAGCGAATTTGAAAAACATTTAGCGTTTCGTAGCCGGCGTTGTTTGAATCCCAAGAGTCCTGTAAATATATTCGTAACGCCATGTAAACGGTGGTTCTTCGATTCGTTAAATAAATAATTCATTAGTCCGCACGGGGTTTACCCGGCGTTATAGGTCCGTGGGTGTAAGGCGGGTATCTCGCCTACATCTTCGTTTCTGGGGTGGATGTACATTATACGTCTGCATGTACACCGCAATACATAAGCATAACCTACCCATCCACGGCTATGTGTGTATATATATCGGGAAAAATCTACATCGCGCCTAATTACATTACGGATCCAACTTCCCTTTCAATATTTATGTGTCGGAGGGGGCCGCCCACCGCCATTTTGAAAATATTATCCTTACCTACCCCTAGATTGAAAGAGCAAAAGAGGCGCCGCGCGAGCCTACCGAGAGGTAGAAAGTGGACCGAAGGGTGGCGGGAAGATTACATGGAACATAATATCCCCAAGTACTTACACTTTATGTTTAAACACAATAATGCATGCTACTATAATCCGCTTGCGTCCACAGCACCCTTCGTGTCACTTCTTTTTCTTCAAAGTTCAAGTCGAAAATGTTGTTCCAAATAATGAAAAAAGAATGCTTTCCAAGTTTGAGCTCTCAAGATTATTATTTAGAGGTGCATCATCGCGATTTTCTATTCCCATTTTAAAGAACATGGGGAATTTTTTTTTTTCAATTTTGGAAATTTCGAACTCATCAACTCATTAGCGTACTGATAAGACGAAAACGTATTTTTGTAGGGAATTGAACGCTCTACAAAAAAGGTCTGTTATTATTTTATCATAAATCTACTCTGTCAAAAGTTATCTAAGGTCAAAGGTCAACAAGTTCTTTTCGTCAGCATTCCTTTCTCGCCATGCGGAACAATATTTTCAACTGGAATTTTGTAAAAAAAGAAACAAGAAATCAAAAAAACATCTATCTGAAAAAAATTTGAGGATTGGCAGAAAATATCAAAGTTAGATATATTAAAAAGAACAAAAAAAATCAAAATCCAAATATCTAAAAAAAAAAACGATGTAGATAGGTTTGAATAATTTTTTAGTCTCTTTTTTTTCAAACAGTACATTTGAGGAGACAAATTTACAAAAAAAAAAAGAAAAAATGTGCCGATAAGTCAAATTTTGAAAAAGTTATAGCTATTTCATTAAAAATTAACAACTTTTTTTTGGTTGGATAGAAAAATTTGAAAAACTTGGGAAAAACGTTTTTCATAAGGTAGAAGAATATAAAAAACTTTCAGTCAAATCGAAACGAGTCTAGTCCGAAAGTGATCGATTTGGCGTGGAATGCCCTAAATGTACCCCAAAAATATATTCATTTCAGTATCTCGTGTGTATAATGTAAGGTTACACGCAGTCCACATCACATACCTATAATGTATTACATATGAAATCGCCAAGGTGTTCGGTTCGTTCATTGGGTGATGTATTCGTCATGCTGCGCAGTCCTTCATCTTTCTCCTCCCCCTCTCTCGCTCTCTCTCTCTCTCTCTCTCTCTCAAAATAACCCATGCTTCCTGGGTAATGAAATTTTTGAAATACCTGGCAGCGCGTGTCTCCGGTAAGTGAAGGGTGCGGTTAAGCGTTCGATTTATCGTTTTCCACCGGAAGGATTCGATAGATCGAACGGGGGAGAATGAAACAGAGAAGGAGAAGCAAGCCGCTTGCTCTCGAACACATAATATACACATCGGCCATAAACTACAAGATTCCAGGCGACAACGGGACAAAACTACCGCCGACATACTCTACCGAGTAAATTAGGTACTACGCGGTAATAGAGAAATGAAGAGCGTGATTCTGTAAATTTTTATTCCAAATTAACAAGTGATTATAAGTTAATGTAGCCAATTATCTTGCGGGTGGTATCACGGGGTGAAATTTCGGAAATACGTTTTTATCGGCCAATGTATACGAAGAGAAAGAGAAAAATAAATTGGAACCTAAGAGAGAGAGGGAAAGAAAAAAAAATGGAAAAGAAACTGCTGTCTTTATCGTTACAAAAGCACGTATACTTGGAGTTTAAAGAAGAGCGAGGGTGCGGAGGAAAAGAGGGGGAGGGAAAATGATGTCGTATTTCTAAACCTCCCTCTATTATTCCGACACCGTTTATCGCTCGGGTCGTTACAAATATCTTTCTCGGTATGGTTGCGAGCCTCCGCCACGCTACGATGGAGTTACAGCTATAAACTGGAGAGTCTAATACTTTTTGAGAAATTTAGTTACAGCCGACCCAGCAGCATCGGAGGTGAAATAAAAGATCCGGGGAAAAAAAGGAAATTATAAAATAAGAGAGACATACGCGCAGAGAAGTTGAAGGTAATAGTAATAGTACGCAGGTGCTCACGTATGAGCTAGCGGAAATCGTAGTTCTTTTTAAACAGAGATGTTTACCGTGTGTAACGTTTTGCCTACGATAAGGCGTAAATCACAGTCGGTTTCACCAACAATGCTGGCAGACACGCGCATACATTTGTGTGTACATAAGGTATTCTCCGAGGTCAATAACAAGCCAAGAATTATCGCGGTGTAGATGTTATACCAACATGTTAAATCTGGTGTAGCTACACGGGCATAGAGTAGTTCTTACACAGAGAGACGTTCCGCTTGGCGGGCTATTCGAATCGTAAATATATATCATTCGTCTTGCAGGGTAGCACGCAGTAAACGTGCGTTAAGTAGGAGCCGCGGGTGCAATGATTTAAGGGAAGACGTAAATCTCGAATGAGCTATGATGAAACGAGGTGAACAGCTTGCCCACAAAACATCATACCATACATAACGCGACGCACGAGCCTTGCCAACGCCACGCTCCTTTGCTCCGCTCCGCTGCTGCCAGTATAATATTTATTATACTCGAGACAGCTCTCCTTAGCCCGAGGAGGAGCGGATGATGTTACTGCACGGTAGATACGCACACAATACAAACACAAACGCTAACTCACATATACACACATCTTCAAAGTCCGTTAGGGCTCAGGGGTAGGCGAGCCGTCAAGTGCATCAACGAGACTTTACACTGCTGCCAACTGTAATCACCATTTTGATTTCAACGAGGTTGTAACTAGGGAGCTCGAGTAGTTTCCTTTCCCTTCCCTTCACCCGGCCGCCGCAAAGCAATTTAACTCTGGCGTATTTCTGCTCGCCTGAATCACAGTGAAAAAAAAAAAAAAAAAAAAGAACATAGAATGAAAAGAGGGAGAATAAAACAAACAAAACTAGCCAACTGTCGTTATCCAGAGATCGAGTGACGATCGTATGTGAAGCTACAACGGTTATACACACTTTGGAATAACGACAACAACAGAAAGCAAATTCACGTTGGTTAGAGGTAAAATTCGCACTCATTGGAGTTGAAATCGTACATCTCAATTAATTTTTTACCGTCATTTTTTACAACCTGACATAATTACGCTTGTGCCCGGTTTACGCTGGAGTAGCTGAAGTATAATTATAAGCGTATCACAGAGCGGCCATTTTGGTTTGAAATTCAATTACCCAGCATTCGTCCGATATAGAAAGCCAGACATGAAACGTCGAAAGAAGGTGCTATTTTTTTGGGGTAATAAAGATCGATATCGAATTTTACGAGTATTTACTCGTAGGTGCGGTGCAACCCAATCAACTCTTGCACTCTGATACGTCACCTGAGAGACCGATACCATATTTTACTGCATCCTTGGCGTAGTTTGTATGTCATGAAAGGCCACAGGTATCCGAGTGTACGAGACCACTGGGGAATGTCGGCGGTAGCATGGAAAAAAGGAGGGGGGAGGTTAAAAAAATGTACCAAGAAAGAAAAAAAAACCACCAACACACACACGGAGAGAACCCCACCTGCAGGGTCAGAGCACAAATTCCCCGAGGAACAGTTGGTAAGAAATATACTGTTCCACCAGTTATCTGGTACTGGATATTTCTTCAGCGTTTATTTCCATCTGATACGAGCTGGGACGGAGTCACTCTATTACTTACTGATAAAGCGGTCTGATACAAACAGTTCCTTTCGCCCTCTCCCTCCGACCTCTTCGCGGTCTCAGTGGAGTGGATGTAGGGTACCTATATCGCAAGACCGCTGCACGGTGTAAAATTTCGCCTCTTCAAGTCACGAGCTTCCTTGAGTTCACCCTCGCGCCGAGCGATTTCTAATCAACCATCTATAATTGATATAGTCTGTACAGGGGCCGGGCGGATCTAATATCCGCCTATGAATGAGTAAACGCTCATGCAGGGAAGCTGGCGAGGCGCTTTGCCGAGTCAAGGTTAGGTTAGGTTAGGTTGGCAGAATGTAAAAGTACTCCAAGCAATATGGTGTCGAGAAAACTATTCATCCGATCGATTCGACCCAATTTTACCGATGTCGAAGTACATCAAGCCTTGCGCAGTCTGTCACGTTTCCATTTTGCCATATTAAATCGATTCACGGTAGAAAAGAGGCACGGAAAAAACTTGAAAAATTAAATGCGGCTGTTTTCAAAAATTGAAACCACCAGATGGCGCTTTACTACATGTACACTTTAATTGTCTCGCAGCTTAAACGATTCTGAGGATTTCCGCGAGAATGTCAAACTCACTGGAGAGTTGTTCAGAAGAGAAGAGCTTCGGATTCCATCAGGCGCGTGTGTGTTGCCAACCCTTTTTGCTCGCGGCGCATGAGTTAACAAGAACAAGAGGGGAAAGTGGTATAATTTCGGATCCACCTGGTAACGCCGTGTATAATCTTAATTTATATCACTCGATTCGTATGATGAGTTGATTATCACCGCATGGTTATCGCAGGTTCGTTTGATTCATTACAATTACCGCATTGAACAGCCGTATATAACTGAATATTATACGTATACATGTACAACGTCTATATGATGTATACAGTGAACAGCAAAGCGGGGAATGTCGCAAATGCGGCTAATTCATTAGTTAGGCGAAAGCACCGCCATAACACATACACAGATTATTATAGAGAGTGCGATGCGCATACGGGGAGATATTCGGATCGCTGACTGGCCGAGCTAGCAGCTAGCGAGCGACCAATTTCAACGATTATTTATTCCTAATGAAAATGAATGGCTCCCTGCCGAGTAATGTGGTAATCGTCCAGCTATTTACCTGCCTATTTACGTGCCGCAGAGTCGCGTTGCTCTTCGTTTCAACCTCTGTGTTATTATCGGTATTCATTGTAAAGCGATGCTAAATTAGCTAGCAAATCTTATACTCTCACTTTCTGCCATTTCGCGGAACGGTTTTTGGATCCTAAACTCGCAAGGAAACGAGTTACCTTTGATTGTATTATCTTCTTCGATGATATTGTTACAAAGGGTGAAATCACCCGTTTTGACCGCTTTTTTGTTCTAGTATTCATCGTAAATCTGTGTGTTCATATGTCATAAAATGAATGAGGTTGCTGCATCAAGTGATAAGGATAAAAAAAAAAGAAACGATCGTCTGTCGAATCTAAATCACATGAGTGCGCCAATCGAATGAAGTGGAAACTGCGGACCGTCGCCAAACTTGCGTAAAGAGCTCTACAGAGATTCCGAAAACTCAACTCCAGGCTCGCCTAGTGCTTCAGGGTTTTTCTCCTTTTTTTTCTCAACGACGTCGTGCAGAAAGCTTGTTATATTCACTGACCTGCGTAATCTACTCGTCTGTTTATTGCGTGACTCCTTATCGGATTTGTGCCTCATGATCAAAAGATCATAGATCTCGTCAACGAGATAATTTCTTTGATTCATTATTTGTATTTATCACCAACTTGTGTTGCTATTCTTCATCTACACCGTTTCTCGGTCTGTTTTCCCACGCTGATTTCATTATTCATTTATCAATTTCCAGCAATAACAAACAATAATTCCTATGATTGTATCGACAATACTGGAGTTTACTTCAAAGAATTCTGTCAAGTATATCGGATACTACATTCGAAGTGATTATTATTCACGTTAGATCGAACGCTTGTAACGTAAGCCACTTTCCAATTATTTGTTTTACCGTGAATTTATATAATATCTCAGACAACCTAAGTCTGAAGGAAAATTAAATCAAGAGTTAATAATATCGCCATTGTGTGCCGCAAATCTTCCAGAGTAATTCCACAAACACCACGACAGTATCTCTTGGAGGTTGCAAGCTCAAAATATGGGTACAATAACGCATGAAAGGAATAATATTACGCGTGCTTGCAGTCTTTGACGAACGGCTGGAGAATTGAATTCGTAGAAATGCCATTGGACTGAAAATCAGCTTATTGAACGAAACCTCGATACTTAATTTTCCTGAAGATATGAGAACCAAAATGAGAAGCACAACAACGTAATTCGTTCAAATGCTTTTCCCAGGAACGAAAGACACCGTAACTTTTGATCGAACATTAAAGAATCTTTATTTAACATGAATTATTGTTATTGTAGATATATGTTTAGAAAGATGTAAGGATATCAAAAATAATGCTCGCATAAAACAGAATAAGAAAATAACATTAAAAGAAAACATGAACACCAAGAGAAAGAGCAGTAGCTTCTTTTGTCCAGTTGTTTACCTTCCTTTTTTCCCATCCCCCGTACTAATTACACACGACACGAAATCTCTGAAGAGAAATTAGTTGGGACTTTGTACCCTCGTGTTTGCTTAATGGAGTCGTAAAAAATTTACGGGATCAACGCTTGTGTAGTGCAAGTAACAAGAGAATGCTTAGATTTTCTTGTGATTTTTTTGGTTGTTTTTGTTTTCTTTTTCTCCGCCCCCCCACTCGTTTCAGTTTTTCATACGCTGCATTTGGGATTTTCTTTCACCAACATCAACGAGGCAGTCCAAGGGATCGCGGCTCCTTCTCTAATTTTCGTAGAAAATAAAAGTAAAAACCAAATAAAGACGAGAACTTTACCTCGTTATTTCACTCGAGGCGATGACCCAGGTGGGCTTGTGGTAAACCGAGGGGAGGAATGAATATGCAAGGAAGAAGGACGCCCGTTGTAATGTCAGCCCAAGAAGACAAAAGGAGTTGGTGTAAATCAGGAAAGTGACGTTCGCTCCTTGCCCGATCCCACCGCTGGCACCGAAAACATTCCACTTTTGCGATTTTGTCCCACGAGCCGCGCTGTTTTACCATCTTTTTATTTCCATCTCAACGTGTATTTTTCAGGTATAAATTTTCCCACGACTTCTCTTCTCTTCTACTCATTCTTAGCACCCAGACAGCAGAGACTGGAAGGTCCTTCCGTATTTTCAGCGTATCCTCCTCTTCCAGCCTGCGAACCTACAAACGTGCACGAATACATGCATACACTCAGGCATATGTACCCACGTACATAACAACGAGTACTCTACAAAGAAACATATGTAGAAGTGACGATGTAAATTTCACCCTTCACCCCTGGGGCCTCTTCGCCTCTGTATTCCTTCCTCTTACTCAGCGTGTGAAACCCTTGGCAAATTTCCATCCAGAGACACGAGGACCATCGCCTTATCTTTTGTCTCCAAATAATTGTTTCCCACACCCCTCGGCGCAGCTAGGCTTACAGAGAATACACACATATATTAGGGTGCCGCGCAAGCCGCCCTGTCAAAATTATTACTTCTTTTTTTTTTTTTTTTTACTTCTTATTCTTCTTCGCACCGCAACCCAAGATGCTGCTGCTTGGGAATAAAATTGTCGAATCGAATATGGCGCATTTTCCGTACCTCTAAAAAAAGTTTCGAACTACACATCGTGAAAGTTACGAGGTTAGGTTGACCCGTCACATTTCGGCCATCTCAACTTTGTAGCCAGCGTCTACTGGGTTGGTGGACCTGATAAGTAGACAAAAATCTCGTCGCCAATTGGACGAATCTATCAACGAAACCACGTGATTTGGCGCTTGCGCATTTGGATGCTCAGTTCCGTGAGACTGTCACGATGTACTGTAGCTTTTGTTCTTCATAAACTTGGAGTCAATTGATTGTAGTAACTTTTTTTCGTCCCGTACGATCTGTTATTTCTTATAGCCAATTGCTGAGGAAGTTAGGCGCGGTGGACAAATATTTGCCCTGAAAAAGCAAAGATCTAATATCCTCTTCGCGGAGATGTGTTTTTTCTCTCGTTAGCAAACCTACAGGCGCAGTGTTCAGCTTTTGCGCGTACCTTATATATGTTCTGGTTGGGATTATAGCTGGATTATCCGTCTCCTCCTATGGTGCGTTCTTCTTTCCCACATTTTTTGCCCACTTCTTTTCCTTCTTTTTCCTTCATCTCGAATTTTTCTCCTCGACATTTCTGGCGCAAATCCTGTTTGAAGAGTAGAAAATTTTTTCTAAATATATTCGCACGTCGTATCGTGTCAACGTTGACGCGTAGGTGATTTAATAAAAGAAAAAGAATATAGTTACAGTATAGTGAGAAAGAAACGTAACCTGCATATCGTTTGTTTAAATTTCAGCTTTTGCAAGGCCACCGGTGATTTCTCACGCTTATGGCCGCGTCTGCAGACAAGCTCTGAAAGGATAGAAATGAAAAACAAACCCCCGCCCGCCCGCCCACCCTCGGCACTGATGCTGTTACACGTGTGCCCGAGTTTCGAAACTACAACGGTGATGCGGAATTGTTGCAAAGAAAATTCGCGAATCTCGTTATTCCCCCGATTTAGATACAAGAATAAGGGATGTTTGCTCTGTGGGGGAGTTTAAGGTTCTTAAAAATGGATTCAAGTTGCCCTCCAAGAGTCCCTCGGCGTTTAAGGAAAGCGTTGTTGTACCCTCGAGGCGCCCTTGATTCGCCCTTTTCACAAACCTCAAGCGAAATTCGTGCCGCCGTGTAAGCACGCACCTTACTACGCACCCGGAGGCATAAAGCATCGAGGCTGGGTCTACATCTGGGTGAAATTCGCAGGTTAATTCCACACAGAGACGGCCCGTCGTTACATGCAGTACCTACGTGTATCCATTTCGCGATGAAAATTCACTTCTACAATTCAGTGATGAAAAATAATTCTACCGGACAGAATTGACCGTTTTTTTCTTCACCCCGGTAATTATAAATTCTGTTTTAATATACGCAACTTGATAGCTAAAAAAAAAAAAAGACAACGTAAGATAAAACCTTAACTGGTGTATAAATAATTTTAACACTAATTTATATTCAACGCGCAGACACCTGTAATTTGAGGTCATACAGCATTCAGCATATCTAGTTGCATCTGCAGCGGGGTGAAAAGAAAAAAAAAATTTAATTACAGTAGAAGACAAAAAAAAAGCAAAACGTATACCCGAGATTCTTGCTACCACCGAAAAAATTAATCAAGATATAACGTACGTGATCGGAATAATGCGGCTAGCGATTAGAAATTCCTGTGTTTTTTTTTTTTTTTTTTTTTTTTTTTTATTAACAGAAGTATAAAAAGAACAATAGAAAAATATTAACACTCATAATCAGAGATATTACCGAATTGATCCAGAGTTTCTTTTGTCTAAATCTTCACTTCTGGTCTAGAGTTTTTCAGCGTTTCACGTTTGCAAAACAAGCCAACACTTTATGCATATATAAAGTATAAAGTCCAGGCGACTCGTGCAAAAGGGATGAAGACTTAATCTCGGGGTCAAAGTTCGCCGACCTCATTTGTGCGATTTTATGCAACCTGTTCGTAATATGATATCGCGAGGAACACCGAGCGTTGCATATTAAACGCTCACACTTATCCGATCGCATGACTGTGCCAGCAATCTCTTTTCAAAGCTTACGTATACCTGGAAGCTGGGGACGATGCAAAGGTCGACGGATAACGAGAGAGGAAAAAAAACTGCAAGAAATATTGAAAACCCTATATGTTGGGTTGCAAAATCGTTTCCCATCATTCAGGGTCGATCGTAGATTGTAATAGTGTTCAAAGATCAGATTCTGGTCCATTCATTCGACCATAATTTATTATTTGATGAAAACAGCGAAACAAGATTAGCGAAAGTTGAATCGTCGTTCTTTACGGTAGGACAAATCCGAGATACCGTATTTTTGTTTCTGAAATTTCATTCAGGATACAGTCAAACATGGGGGTAAAATTTAAGACAAACTTTCACGATAACAAACAGATAACAGCCGTCGTGTATCCGAGGGTATATTTCTATCGAACAAGTTTTTCCATTTAAATGTTCTTTGCAAACGATTAGGCGCATAACGGAGGGTATATAATAACAATCGATATTGATTCATGCGACGCCATTTCCCCCAAAATTGAGGGAGGAGAGACAGAAGACAGAAAGAAAAAATGATCCAAACTGTCGCTTGAAACATGTATTTGATCGGTTTATTTGCTTTTTAAAACTTTTTTCAAACTCTTAAAATCATATGCAAAACCGTGAATTTTGGGGTGGAAACAAACGAGGTAAAAAACGCTTTGAAATTTTTCCAGACGTTCCAGATCCGCCAGGGCGGCCATTGATAATGGCTTTCACATCCCGTTCGGTGAATCTCTCATGGGCAGCGAGTGCAAACTCGCATAACAACCCGATCTCCAATTACGTCATCTACATTCGGTGAGTGAAATAATAATTTAATCATTCGACGATTTATTTCTATGCACAAAATTGCCGGGGGTGCAAATCTCGGCTCAATTTATGCGGATACATGTTTGCAGGAATATTACATATATGTACGTGTACACGGAACCAACAGGCGGATAATTTTCTTCCGATACAAGGTACAACAAACCTCCAGGGATTTATTGTCAGAGGAAAAAAGAACGAGAGGTAAAGAATTTATCGCTTTGCGCAATTCGGGCCTGCAGTCCTATCTGCCTGCGATAATTAAAACCGTGTTCAGGAATGTGTACGCATCAATAATCAATACGTCTCGGGTTCCCGGTAATAAAAATTCCTCTGATGAGCTCAGGATTTTTAAACACTTTACGAAAATAATTCATAGCCTTGCAAGCCAAGAACTGTGTGATTTTTTCACGAAACATTAAAGTTTCGAGATTCAAATTTTATGAAACTCTCATTTTTCTCTATACCCAAACTATTTGCCCCCGGAATTCGGAAAACTTGGCCCAGCAAGAGTGATTTTTTATGCATACTCAATTGGGTTGTGAAATTGATCGATTAATTGGAAAAAACGATAGATCGATTGATCGTAAGAAGGATAAATTGAAACACCGATTAGTCGAAGAAATAATCGAACGATGTCTACGATTAATCAATTAATCGCAGTAAAGAGAATATTCGCCCGGAAATTCGCATGAGATTAAACATTTCTATTGAAAGCACCACGAGAAGCACGTGGAGAACGCACTCGCTTAATATCAATTCCGTACTTAAATGCTTTGGTGAAGAGGCGGCTGGGCCAAGCGAAGTGAGGCGAGGTGAGGCGAGGCGAAGCGCAATACTATCTCGTCAACTATTAAAGCAGCCCCTAATTGCTCGTACGTGAAACAGGGGTGATTAATGACATTTGCTCGAGGACTCTGTGTACACACCGAACACGGTGTGCAACGGCGATGACTCTGACGTTAGCGAGATAATGCCCTCGAGAAATCTCGATCGAATATCTATGGTTATGTACATACATAGTGACTTGCGCACATGCAGGGTGTTTCCAAGTAAGCCCCGCAGTATGTTGGGTTGCCTTCCACCGAGGGGAAAAAATATCGGTAAAACAAGCCTACCGACTTATCGGTAAGTAACGTCGCGTTTAAAGTCCTCGCGATTGAGCTGGAACGGCCCTTATTGCGAATTATAACCTAAACCGAAGCGTTCAGTGATCGCGTTCCGGAGTCAAGTTAAAGTGATTATATAACGACTTGATTAATGTGACAATGACTCGATAGGTCTGTTTTACCGATATTTGTTCCCCTTAGTGGTAGGCAAGCCAACATACTGCGGTGTTTACTTGGAAACATCGTGTATACCGTAGCCCTGACTTGTGCATACGGCATGCGATCTGCATTACACACTGCAGCTTGCAGGTCTTCTGCTGGAAGAACGCCCAAGGATTTGCCACCCAGTCAGCCTATGACGTCTTTTCATAAACCAGCTACTACTAAAGCATTAACAAGAATGAGAATATAGAGATGTCGTGGGGTTTCCAGTGTGCGTTTTAGTATATCTAACTATTTAAGACACGAAGAAAGAAGTGGAAATTGAGAAAGGGGATGGGGTCTTTCTCTCTCATGGTTTAATTCTAGTACCGTATACCTCATATCTGCGTTAGGAAATATAATTAAATATTTTATTAACTCACCCAACTGGAGCACACACATATATATCCGTATAACTATAATACGGACGGGCCGACGAAATCCATGCTCGTCTGCGAGGCTTGACTTAATTTAAAATTTCTTAGCTAGACTGCCGCCGCCGCTACTGCAGCTGCACAGCATGGACTCATAAAGCTGCAGTGCTTTTTTTGTTCGATCCGTGTTTTTTTTTCGTCATTCTCTTCCCCGTCCCTTCTCGCTCCGGTTAATTGTGAGATATTTTATTTCCATTTCCCTTTCTCGACTTCTCATTCTTGTTCTTATTATTTCACCCACTCCTTTTTGTTTCATATTCTTCCTTTATAGGTATGTACAGTCTGTGTGTTTTCTTTTTATTTTCAATATTAAGCCGGAAATATATATTCCGGCGTCCTGAATACGTTGCGAGGTTATTTTTATTTTCCTTTACAAATAGAGCCGGGTGCAGAGAGCCGAGAGAACGCGTTTTGTTGGAAATCTTTAATCATGTTTTTCACGGGGATAAGCCGGGATGATAAGTTGCGAGAAATATATCAGGGAGTGTCGTTAGGGGTCGCCAAATATTGGAGTTTCCCTGAGAATTTTTCTTCCATAT
The DNA here is from genome assembly GCF_021155765.1 of Diprion similis. Lineage (NCBI taxonomy): Eukaryota > Metazoa > Arthropoda > Insecta > Hymenoptera > Diprionidae > Diprion > Diprion similis. Next base: position 20,828,895 of record NC_060114.1, read on the forward strand.
TCTCTCCTTCTCATTCCGTCCAGGGTTACCTTCTCTATTCTCTCTGCCTTTCTCTCGCTCTTCAACACACTCAACGTCGATTTTCTGTCTTTCGCTACACCCGGAGTAAAACTATTGTAATACTTCAGGAAAGTTCGGAAAAATATTAGTTTTATAGTAAAGTTCCTAGCCAAAGAGTTTAAATTGACCACTGGAAAATTCTTGCGGAGAAAGTTGACGGTTAATTACCTCATAATGAACAGCCGTTATGGCGGAGTCTGGCTGCTAATCAGAGCTCACACTTACTGTCGCAATATCTTCAGAGCTGGAGCAGATAAATCAGTCACAGATTTTACTTTTACTTATTTATTTATTTATTTATTTATCTATTTTTTTTTTTTTTAACAATTGCTACGGATTGTGATCTAGTGAAATTTCGACATCACCCACATAAACGAAAAATGAATATGAACTCGATCCACGCCGGCGATTTTTGTCCAATCATGTAGAGCTAGGCGAAAAAGACGCTCTCATATGGATTCTTCTCGTAAAAAAGAAACATCATTATCGGCAAACTTGGCAGGATAAATCTTTTCTCCAAACTTCTTTATTTTACGTTGTTTTTCTTATCTTTTTTTTAGCACACACAACCGTACGACCAATGAATACCAGAGGTGCGCGAAAACTATTTGCATTCTCCGAACTCTTGGGTCTGCTTCTGTGAATGCAAAGGAGAGAAGCAATTTACTCTAAATCGACATTGAAACCTTGTGCAGAATTTGTAGGAATTATTTTGAGATTAGATAAGAAATTGATGATCAGAAATAGATTTGGGCAAAAATCGATAGCTAGACAAATGCTTGTACAGTAATGTTCATTGATCCGTTCTCTTTCCGGCTAACTTGTTTTCGGTCCGAAACTAAATGTGAGTACGATTCTATACAAACTATGTGACAATGACTGCCAATCTCTCTCGTCGGCCGCATCGCCATTCATTGTCACATAATTCGTATAGAACCGAACTTGCATTTTGTTTCGCACCGAAAACAAGATAGCCGGAAGGGGAAGGCATTAATGAACAATACTGTATACAGTAAAATAGATGACTCGGCAGAAATTAGTACAAACATCGATAACTGAACAAAAATTTGGACAAAAACCGATAGTTAGATGAAGAATTGGAGAAAAAATTATAACTGGAATGAACAAAAATGAAAGAAGCACAATTAATTGTTACAGAATAAATTTCGAAAGAAGACCAAGTGAAAGATGGAGACCAAATATTCGTTGTAATGCGTTTGAGGGTCGTCAAAATTCAGAGAACACTTCCATAGTATAGCGTTGCATCCTGCAGTTGAAAGAGGGAAAAAAATTGCCTCGATCGGATCATCGATAAATTTGGAATCCGATAGGGAAACTTTGATCTGAAAAGGGTGGAGGAGCAGACATTTCAGTTTCATTTGATCTTCGGTGGTTCTCCGACAATTGATAGCATTCATTCGGATGTTTTAGGAAGGGCCCAGAATCGCTTAACCGAAAGCTGGGTCATCTCCTTCTCCTCCTCCTTCTCATCGTCCTTCTCGACACGATTCCTCCCCCCTCAAAGGATTTCTAACCTCACCAAAGCTCTTTATTTCCCGTATGAAATCCACAAGAGCGAATCCCCCTTCCTTTCGTTATCGCATGCTCAAACCCATTCATTATTTCTAGAAGAATCAGTCTCAAACTCGTCCTGCAGTGAGTCCTGCGTCCTCCATTCAGCCGCCTCACATCCTTTTTGGGTACTACAATTCGACATTGCTTATTGGCAGTTCGGCAGCCGGATTTTCGGCTGCGGGATTCCACCTTCGAAATATTACTACCCTTCCAAGATCTTCGAGACGATTACGACGTGCACCAATGACTCTTCTCAGTTTCGAAAAGGAAAAGCTTTCCACGGCTGCCTGAAGGATTTTCTCGCGGAGTTCAGAGCTGCTTCGGCTTGAAATTTCAAACGAATTAAACGCCCGCCTCGTCTTGTTCCCGCAGTTACTTCGCCGTACAAGCCCTGAGGGACGCCGCGTTGAATGTTAGCCCTTTCAAGGGTCTCCAGCAGCGGAGGGATTCCGGTCGAGATAAATTAGGCTGATCCGTTACTCCGAGGTCCGTCTGCAGCGGCATGTCTACATTCATGGCTATATGAACGCTCTTTGAACTCGAGTAAATTGGCTCGGTGTTATATCATTTTACGGAGAAGACCGAGGCACCTGCAGATTTTATAATCCGTTCGCGCTTGGGATAGGCGTTGTTTAATTTATTTGAGCAGAAGAACCGGTGCAAATACCCGAGACTGATCCATAGATTATCTGTCACTCCGCGCAAGTTTGAACTCGGCGGCGGATGGAGGGAGCAAAAAATTAAGCACAGTTCGATGGTCGACGCGTTCCGCTCAATAAAAGGGGTTTTAAACACTCGACTAGGTAGCCGCGATAAAGTAAGCATTTAAGCGCGTCAAATAAATCTTCCTCAAGCTTGTAAATCACCTCGTTCTATACGCGAAAGCTCTAGTTTCGACTCCGCGAATTTTACGTAGGTAGGTATATAAGAGCGCCTCTGCCCGCCAACCTACGGGATCTGTAGTCGCGCTCGTGACTTATCGGCGCACACCGTTTGCGCGCAGCTCTTACACACCCAGCCCCGCAGGCAATAAAATTCCCCATGCATCACCGTCGAGGGTTGAAAACAGGCTGATGAACGATCGGCCTCCTTGCACCGCTAGCCCCTTCGGACCTCAAGTTCGACCTCCGAAACCGCGACCTAACAGCGCCCTCATTCCCGCAGTGACATTCTTTACGCTCCTCTTCAGCTATTATTTCATTCGCTAACGAGCTCTGTCAGCTCCCGCCATTTCCTCCTCGACCCCACGGTGCAGGAGTCATCCTTTTCCACACTGTATGCTCATCCTGCCGCTGCAGTTAGCCTCCCGCACGCTGCTCGCCGAAAAAAGGTTTCTGATGAATTTTATGGCGCTTTCTTCTTGCCTTGGTTAATCTCAATTCTTCCCGGTGATCGATCGATTTTTCATGCAGGGTGATCATTATTATATACCGAGAGGAAATTGTGAAACTTGATTAACGTCATGTAGTACTCCTACCCTTACCGATTGAGCAAACTCCCACTTTTTTTGCTATATTCAATAAACAAACGTACAATATTGCATGAAAACAGTCTCATGATAGCTCATTTTACTCCTTATTCTTTCCGGGATGGCGGAAAGTATCTCAACTATGCACATTTTGGTTTCTGTAATGTGGAAATAGTAACACGTGCCTAAAAATCAGGCATTTTTTCGACGATTTTTGGGACACGAATAACTTTCCTGAATTCCGCTACAAAAGATCGATGTACCGTGACAATTTGAATTCTTTCCGTCCGCTTGTTTATTCAATATAGGTAGAAAAAGGGTGAATTTTCTCCGTCGGTAAGGGTAGGAGTACTACGTTACCTTAAGTGCCCGACTGCAAATGCGCGAGTTTTGTCCTATTTTCATACAGGCTAGCCACCTCATGTTTCAACTGTCGAACGCGGCTTGGGAAGGCTATTGTAGGTTATGCGGCTTTTTCTATGTCAAGCAGATCTCAAACAATCGATGTAGTGATTCCGGAAGGCTCAGTAAACAATTGTTATTAACTGACTGATGACTGGTAACTGCTACCGAGTCATCATAGCAACAAAATTTCGTTTGGAGTAAGTTGGCTCCCGTACCTTGTAGCGGAAAATATTATCGTTGTACGATCTCGCTGACTAACAAAGTTCAATTATTTTGTTCAAGCGGACTCAGCCTGCCAATTTTCACCGTTTCCTCTGGGTATAAACTTCCGCCATGTAGCCTAGTGTAAACATCCGAAGATTGAAGTCAATCCGCAGATCCTCTATTTTGTTGCACTTGATTCCGGCCGCCGATCTTCATCCAGGCTCCGAAGCAATCACATTCAATGTCCTTTCGTCCATCCGTGCACTTCCAATTAATCGAAAGGGCGGTCCGCAATTTGCCATCGATGTATATATCTATACACACACATACCGACACATTCATAGACAGATACAATATACAGTGCTACACGTGCAGCTGGTTCAGAAATCTACGTTGGCGTCACCGTGTGTATGATCAAGGCAGCAGCGTCGCAGTTTCATCCTACCGAATGCATTCGGTGTACACCGAACTCGTTCAAATAACGATGCAGCGCCGGCAATTCGAATATCGAACAATTCCGTTAAGATAGATTAATTGTGGGTGTGCGGTTAGTAGACATGCATCCAGGCGTTGGTGTGTATTCATAGATCTATAGAGTGCAGGAATAATTATGGTGGCGCGTCCAGAGTTCCCAATTAAAGTTCATCCATTACTCCCGTTACTCTACAGCTATAAAATCCACCTCCTCGTCAAAAAAAACCATTTTAACATGCATCTGCATAATCCGATATAATCGGCGCCGACATTTCCTCAACGGATGGTTCTGATGATAAGCACTATTATTATTATCATTATCATCAAGGATGTAAAACACACCGCCATGTTTTATTCACATGTAAAACGAGGTGCAAGGTGAACTGCAGCTCTTAAAACGGTTGACTGCTGGTGTGATGTCTTCGAGGAGGGAAAAAGAGAGAGAGAGAGAGAGAGAGAGAGAGGAAAAAGAAAAGGGAAAGAAAAGAAGAGGAGAAAAAACGTGACTACGCCGAGATACGGCGAAGGTAATTCACCATGTATTTCCAAGACTTGGTGCTCAGTTGAAGACATCTCGAGTTGGAAGGGCTCTTCTCTCGTTCATCCCCACCCTCCCTTACTCGCTGCGCCGCTGCGCCTCTTACGTTCTCTGGTGCTTTTTTAACCTCCCCTTCGCCTTATATTCCGGCGTAAAAAGTAGCGTCAATAAATTTGGAAGGAGGTGGTCTGCATGTCTGACTGCCTGCCTTTCATTCCGATAGTTCATCACCCGCTGATCGAACAGAAATTTTCTTTTTTGTTTTCATTTTGGAAACAGGTATATCCCATCATGCTTATGTTATACGCTATAAGACAAGAAATACACGTATTCAGGGTAAATATTACTCAATTTCAGCTAATATTTACACGGTAAGTAATTAAAAATCTATCATGATAAATATTTGAGCGTACACAATTAAAAGTAAATCAATAGTGGAAGGGGGTAAGGAATTTCGATTAATAACGTTATACTGTCATCACTTTATAACGAGCGTTGCTATAATTTTGTTATACATCGACGATGGATAACCCATTATTATCAAAACCGAATTGCTAGGTTATAATAATAAAGTTTTTCGCTGATGAAACGACAGCTGATAATCACAATGGTATAATGTGCGGTAATAAAGTGGCAAGTGTTGGTTATCGGTAAACGGAACGAATAGCCGCGAGATGGTCTGTCTGACTGCAGCGAATGTCGGAGATCTTCGAGAAGAGAGAGTGCCTGAGATGATCCTGAGGGAATCCGCTCTTCTGACCTCTCAGCTAATTCCGGAAATCCCAAGCTATTGCCATGTTTATGCGAGCGCTGTGCCCAACTCGGGCGAAACAAGACGGCCATTTCAAAGATTAGACAGAAAACTTAATTATAAAGATTCTGATTGGCTGGACGCTTCTGGGATTTGTTTTTCGAGCACAGCTATCCGCGATCCTCCTCGACCCCTTTGTATTTGTATTTCTACACCGCGTCCCCGTTCACCTTTAACGCTATAGAACGAGATTAACCTTGTGTATTCTGACCGTATATAGATGCTCGAAAGGCTCGCCGCTCGTCTTTAATTTGTCCAATCCCCCCCCCCCCCCCCTTCTTTCACACACACGCTATCTCGCTCTCTCAAAAGTTTCATGTACCTATCTATCTATCTATCTACCTACCTGCATATCTATCTATCTGTATGTCTATCTATATAACTGTCTATCTACCTACCTACCTATCTATTTATCTATCTATCTGTCTGTCTGTCTATCTATTTGAAATAATCGTTTCACACGTAATCGCGAAGAAATTTTTCATCCATTAAGCTTGTATGTACAACTAGGCAAATACGTATGTTCTGCATGTAAAAATACCCGCTGTTTTTTGTACACCTTTTTTTTATGATGCATGTTCGATCACCGCGTGAGTGAGATTTGACAAGGCTGCGAAATGTTTGTCGAACAATTTTGGTTTATTTTTCTTGTTTTTTTGGGTAGATTCTGGTTTGTCGCGTCCAACTGGTTCGACGTGCAACGTACCGCGAAAAACTACAAACCGAATGCATACAGGCGTGTATATACATATGTATACGTGAATAATTAATTTACATCCCGAAACGCGCGGCTCGCGTTGCAACTTTTTCCTGTCAACTACTCAATTTTCATTTTTACCCGGCCACGCGTCTGCTGGATGCCATTAATTCGTTAATTACGGCTCGAGTTGTTATGACCAGCGACAGTTATTGACAGTGAGTATCGTTTTACAAAATCGAATCGGATTCCTAATCGATACTGGCACTACAGCGGTAGCAACGGCTGATTTTATTTCTCGTTCACACAAACTGGCTGCTGCACAGCGATGGGTAAACAACAAACCTCGCATCGATACAATATTTTGCATGCGGAATACATATTCGTTACACTTTCATTACTCTGCTTACTTATCACATTTTCATTCCATCAAAGAAAAAAGAACGCCATTAACATCTTCACCCAGCCGAGGATTCCGTGACGATATTCCGTTAAATTTCTCTCACAGGCTGCTGGCAGAATCGGAATTGGGAATCACTCGCATCTATCCGCTTACGGTAATGAGTCACGACTACCCCTTCGACGTTTAATGATAATTTTCGGATATCAAACAGACCGTCAGAATTATCGATAATATGGAAGGGTACACACGTAGGAAGGTATATATGTGTGCAGGACGTGCGTGCATCCAGGATCGAGTTTGCTTTTAACGGTGATGCAAAATTTATCACCCCCTTTCCTAATCCGATCGCCCTTCACGCCGGCCTGCATCGAATTATCTGATTTAATTCAATTTTCACCGATTAATTTTTCCCCCGCTGATTTTCAACAGGCAATTATTATCCACTGCGCGTGTGTATATATATATATACATGTATGTTCATTCTCGTGCCGAAATATGATCGCCGCTATGGACAACATACAGCGAGCAGATGAATCCGTCCAAACAAGGATCCTCGTTCAACTTTTACCGAACTTTGTATGCTGCCGTTTTTTTGTTTCTCTCTTTCTCAAGCAGGTTTCAAACTTTGGTGAAAACTTTCGCTTCTTATTTTTATCCTTATTACTACTATCGCTACGTTTTTTCCTCTCACTTCATTTCAAATCGTTCCCTCTACCTTCGGCTTGTTTAGCGATCGAGGATCTCAACTTGAGCGGAAAAAAGAGGCTGAAAAATAACAAGATCACTCCAATTTCGTTACAACAAAAATCTTGAAATCTTTCACGATTGTTAATCGAAACAAATTTAAAAATGTTCAGACGGTACGGTTCACGTAAAAATTAGTGATACGAAGTTACGAAGTTAAACTCAAGTCCATTGAATTGAATATTATCATGATTAGAAGACTCTATTCTCAATACAAAAATTCAAATAAAGAATCTTCATTATAAACCGTTTTGAAAAGTGCAGAAAATAGTTGAAGAAAGAAGAAAAAATCAACCAGAATCATTCGTTCGATTTCACTCTACGTTAAACAACGTTTCGGAACTAAATCCGTGCAGCGATGGAACCCTATTATACCTATAACTGCAGGAAGTCGAAGAAGTTGTAGAAGTAGCGACAAATCCGTGCCAATATCGCTCTTCTCTCTATATACCGACGTGTATAATATAACCTACTGCTGCCGGTAGAGAAGCTTGCGGTGATTATCTTTGACTGGTTCAGCTCTGCGGTTAGTTTCTCCCGGTAGGATTATCTCCAGGTCTTCCACGACTCCCGATATACAGCGTGTAGGTTATTGGGTGGGTATGCACCTATCTACCACCTCCTACGTCTATGCACGTACATAACCTTCAAGGTACAATGTAACGGCACATACACAGTCACGCTTCTACACACCCTCCGGAATCCCCGTTACGCGTACTCCGAGTACCTACGTCGATATTATCTGCGAGTAAGTTTCGTTCGACGTTACATTCAAATGCGGACAGAATTTCGAACGGCGTTGACGCTCTTTTGGTCTGGTTATCACTGGTGAAAAGTTTCGTTTCAAAAACTCTGACGAAAATTTCTAACCAAATTTATACAATGAATGTGGAGTTGAGTTCTTTGAAAAAACGGTACATTATCCAAATGATTTAACAATGAAACTTTTTCGAAAATGATACTAAATTTTTCACACAACTGTACGAAAATATTACACATTTCTGAAAAATTACTGAATTTTTTTTTCTCCCGTCAGCAGATAACGTGAATGTGATTCAGAGAACGCAAGAAATGCAATATGCTCGAATTTTGTCAAGCATGCCGTGCATTCGCAGCACGCGTTACTTCGTATATGTCATAAATTGTATCACGGCATGTTATATGAGGAAGATTCCAGTCCCTAGTGAAATTCACTAGGGACTTTTGCATTGAATCCGAATTTCGTGATTAAAATCACCAGATGGCGAAAGATTCTAGTCCCCTAGTGACATTTACAAGGGATTTTTGCGCCGAACGAGAATTGCGTAACTATCGCCAAATGAGGAAAGATTCTATCCCGCTAGTGACATGTACTAGGAACTTTTCAATCTAATGAGAATTGCGTGACTAAAATCGCCAGATGGCGACAGATTCTAGTCCCCTAGTGACATATACTAGGAACTTTTGAATCTAATGAGAATTGCGTGACTAAAATCGTGAGATGGCGACAGATTCTAGTCCCCTAGTGACATGTACTAGGGACTTTTGCGTCAAATGAGAATTGCGTAACTATCGCTAGATAGCGAACCAGCGCTGTGAAGATTCTCGCGAGAGGAAGACGGAATTTGAAGAAGCTGAACGATATTTTTGAAGTGTTGAACTCCGTCCTTAAAAAATTCCGTGATTCCTGCAGATTGCAGTCAGATTTATACATATGTTATTATATATAACATTGAGCACTAGTGCAGTAAAGCATTTCGTGCTAGCCAGAGCATAAATAACGTAAAATTACGCCCTAGTTAGGTATATAAGCAGGAAAAAATCCCCCCAGGAATTCTGCAACAGAGGCGCCCAGCAGCGAATAGCGACCATGGCATAGGTATACGTCAGATAATAATTGTCATAAACCAAAAATTATGTGCTGGAAGTAACCTGACAACCTTCCTCTTCCTAGCTGCCCGAGTTTCCAGAATTTTTCCATTCTTTCCCCGTCTCTCTCTCTCCCTCTCTCTCTCTCTCTCTCTCTATATATATATATATCTCTTTCACTCTCAACGATTTATACACGATCCCGTGGAGTTTTGACGATGCCTATAAGAGGGAAGATTGATCGCCGATGGGGGGTCGAAATGAGGGAAAGAAATTGTTTCTTCCCCTTCTCCCTCCCTCCCATCTCCCTCTCTCTATCTCTTTCTATTCACTCCTCCACTTTTTGTTAAACTCGTGGATAGAGCAATTGCCTGAAGGTAATAGCGAAATGGAAAACAAAAAAGAAAAAAAAAAAAAAAACTACAATTTTCGAGAATATAGATGAAATACTAACAATAACCTATAACAAAATGATTTTTGACGAATTCATTTCGGAACAACTGTGATGAAGATGGAGAGTTGAATTTTCCGGCGGTAATAAACCTGCAAATACACTGCAATTCGTTTCCTATATAGGTACATGTATATGCACAGGTATTTGCATATATATATATATATATATATATATATATATATATATATATATATATATATACACGTATATACCTGCAGCTAGACGGATATACTCGACCTTTAACTTTTAACGACCATTCTGTAAACAAAACTCAACCGTCAGTAAATATAATTACCGGGAGTTTAAAGGCAAACATATACTCATTATTCACCTTTTGCCGGGGTTAAAAGTCTCGCGGTATGGGCTCGTTTGATTTATTTATACAAGTCCTGCAGCAGCTCACGGCGTCCCGCGTTTCTTTAATCGGTCGGCTTAAGCTTGTTAAGAAGCCTCGCAAGGTGAAATCAATACTTTTCCATTTATTTTATGATAAGCTGGTCGCATTTCCGGTATTTATTAAATTTTTTTACTCGTAAGTTACGATTTTTTCCTCTTAGATGAATTAGAAAATAATGATGCTTAAATCGTAAACAATATCTTCTATATCTATTTTTTTTTATTTTAAATCCCTTTTGAAGTGGCATAAAGTCTAGTATATTCGATCTAGTGTTTTTTATTCTATAACACAATCCTGCCACAACACTTTTATTCTGTCGCGTTGATGTCCTTGAACAGATAATTTTTCAAGGCCAAACCGATACAGATTTTGATCAACAAATAGCAGCATTTGATTAATTAAATTTGAGAGATATATGTATGTATACCTACAGTAGAAAGTATTTATTTTCAACTCACTAACCTTCTTCTTTCAGAAAAAAAAAACATTTTCCTGAAAGAAAACAATCCATTACACCGAGGCTGGGTAGAGACATTTTTTTTTCTTTCCACTTTTTATCAATTAATTTATTTCTTGTTCCGAATAACCGAAATTACGTTTCAAATTCATTTCTGTCGGTTAAATACGACGGCCCCCAAGCATTTGGATTTAAGTAAAAACAATTTGAAAACCTCGATTAGAATTACGATACCCTAATTTACGTTCGGCAAACGAATAAATAAATAAAGAGAAAAATGAGAAGAAAGAGAATAACAAAAACACTCGTTTTCCTCTTTTAGCTGATCGCGTGGAACGGGGACAGGGAATAAGTACCCACTGTTTCCTTATTCATTATTTTCAACAAGTTGAAAGCTTTCCCCAATTTTGTAACCGCAATTATGGCGATACGAAGCTCGTCGAAATCCCGGCTCGCGCATTCATCTCGGGGGCCTATCAAACTTTTAAGGTTTACTTATATTTGTTGTAACATCGCCGCGTGCAAACCGATCAATAAAGTAATCTAAAATTCTCTCAATGTTTCTGATTAAACAGCATAAATTATGCATTCAATCCGTTGAGCGATTTGAACTTTTTACATGTATATTATGTGTCACCGTGTGAGCGTCGAGACAAATTAAGGATGAATTTGCAGCCTCACCTGCTGGATCAAAAGTTAGGAAAAGTTGAAGAGAGATTTTATTCGCGCGAACGTAAACGAAAGTAAACGAGTTTAATTATCTTCAATATTCTAATTACAAAAGCATTTTCTTTAATTACCGACATTACGCGCATGCCGGTAATGTATACGTGTAATGTCGGTAACAAATGTCACCAAAATGATATTTCGGTGTCCTTCATAATCGAAAACCAGATCAGCTGCCATTTCGTCATTTCACCATCAAATCTCATGGGACTGGGCTCAAAATGTGTGTTTCATCACCGCCGAGTGGCATCGTACCGGATAAGTCGATCCATTCAGTGCAAATGTGAAAATTTGGCCAATTTCTGTGGTTGGTAACTAATCTGTAAATTTTTTTTCAAAATTTTGAAAAAGTATAAAGACACTCCACTTTTTGCCAAAATAAGGCATTAACTGCCCAAGTTTCACTCCGATCGCTTGAGCGGTATAGGAGTTTCGCATCCCCGCGTTTTCGAGGTGTACAACGCGTCTTTATAAGAACCTTAAATATGTGAGCACTTTCTAAATGAAAAGAAAATGAAGAATATTCATTGGCGAGAGTGAATCGAGCGTGGAAAACTACGTTCGAAGAGATAAAAAAAAAACGAGCACAAAATTGGAAAAGAATTTTATTTGCCTAGTATAATTCGGGGAGTACTCACCTTGTACTTCTCTCGTCGAGTTGGTTATGTATATAAATACCTCGACACTTAAGTGGATACAAAAGGGTGAAGATTTTCCGAGGTTGGAAAGCTCTCCTCTCGGCAGCTCGCCGTGTTCTGTAATAAAAGGTTCGCCAAGTGGTTAATTGCTCTTATTTAGTAGGATATAATCCCATTTACCACACGTTTTTGAACCCTTGCAATTATACAAGTGGGCTTTGAATCCCCAGCGCGAATGGGAATAATTAACAAAATTAGCGCCAGATCAAGCTGCTAATCCCATCCGATATCCTCCCGTATCAGTTAACCTTTCAGCTCTTGCGTAACGTCCCAACGTTTTGCGATTCTTCCAGGAATTAGCCTATATTTACCAGGGGATGGTTAGCAGTTTTCCAAATTTCACTTTTCTCTGTCGTTTCGCTTTTTTCTCACTTTCCTTTTTGAAAATAAACTTCGAGACGAGGCAATTTAAGGGTGAGGGAGATAAAATGGAGGAGCGAGGAAAACCCTGGAGGGATAAAATGAGAAAGAAGACTTTGCCGCGGCCCTATGCATCATCTGTAATTAAGAAATGCCACGCACTGTTCAAGTATTCCAGCCTTAATCCAGGGAAATGAAATTAAAAATTATGAAGAGGGTGAAGCGAGAGAAAAAAATTAAGCTTAAATTTACCGCAGCCCCGCACTTTTTCGCCATTTTACTATACTCGAAAAATCTTACTGCATTATAATAAGGGCCGATCTAAGAAATTTCCTCCAGCTTCTCAAGGTTGAAGTTTTGATTTTACTGAAATTTTCATACACCGATTTCTCCAATTTTTAATCAGTTAATCAGTTTTGTTCCATTCTCGAATCGAACCCTTGTTTCCAAATTTCTAGCACTTCCTGTCGTCGTAAGAAAAAAAAATGTAACCTAGTATTTTTCGTATATAAAAACGTCTGATCTTTCCGAATATCAAACCTATTTTAATCCAGATCCTTAAGACTTGCCAAAAACTCCGCTACCATTCCGAAGGCGAAAAAAACAGTGTTCTTATAAATTTTCCAAAGTAAATATATAATCTACATCCAATTCACACCCCTGACTTATGATAAGAATAGAAAAAAAGTCACAAATAAGCTACTTTCCTTGAGTCGACGTTTCAAGGCTGTTTTGGACTTTTTTTTTTCTTCTCACGGTTCTGACCGGTTGTTCATAAATGGGCCTGGAATGATTTACGTTTAGTATCTATATGGGTAATCCAGGTTTGCGTAGGTGGTAAATGCACATAGGTATGCGCCTATGTTCACAGACTATTGATCAAGTATGTACAAACCAATTAATGCTGAACCTCACGGCTATTCATCTACATTAATAATTATGCTAAGCCTGCGTATCCGTCCTTCGCGCAACATTTCGGTGAATCCCAGCTCGTTGTATCTACGTATACTATACCTACCACCACTAAGGATTACATACAAATTATTACTTCCGACTACCCGATCTTAATTATACCTGCGTTACACCTTCCCGCCTGTTATAACAATAATCTCGGTAATAATATATTACGGAATTTTTAGTATGTTGAAAAGTAATAATAATACGTATATCGCCTGGTTCGTTTTTCGTTATGCGCGGGACGTTTACATCTAATGGATTCACCGTGAACGTAGATCTTCGTGGAAGACGTCACGGATTTTGTGAGAAAGAAATTAATGCCTTTAATCGTCTTTATTTTTTTATAAACTGCTGTTGTTCACGTATCAAGAAAAGTATTGAAAAGTCTAGTTTGCATATTTACTTCTACCACAGACAAAGAGTCCAAGGCCTAGACAATGTAGACAAGGCACCGAAGCATAAATAAACAAAAGGTTCAAGATTCAAAGGATTTTACTGTTTTAAATTCTAGTTCTTTTGACTTGACTCAATTTTTGTAAGTAAGGTAATATTTGTTAAAGTAAGTGTTATTTCGTTTTGCTTTATGATTTAGTATAATATTGTATAATATTGATTTTGGGAGAATTTTTTGTTTACAATAAACCAATTACGTTTTAAACATGCCCGAAAAACTACTCAAGACTACTCAATATCTATATATAACTTAGTTCCAATTCGTGCACATTGTTTTAATTTTTTATTTTTATACAATAGCTAGTTTGTTTGTCGATATTGTTTGTTGTTTTATGACCCGAAGGTTCAATATCCGATGGTTTAAGATATTATTGTATCTTCTGGTTATTTATATAACGCGTGATTTCCAAAGTAATCCATGATCCCTACGGGATTCAATTGGGACTCGCCGAAAGGTTTAATCTGCTCCCCAATCAGCGGTTGATAAGCGGGCTCAGCTTTGTTCTAGAGCTTAAAAGCGGCGACGAAATTTCATTCAACATTCTCAAACTGTTATCAAGCTCAAGCGTTACATAACTGCGTTACGTCAATGCAGTGATGCAACCCGTTTTTCTTCTTTTTTTTCTCTCTCTCTTTTTGTTTTCGTTTTCTCAATGTAAAATACCGCAGGATTTTAATTACCAGCAAAGTGCCAATTTTAAAAAATTCGGTACCACACACAATTAAAAAAAATTACTTTAACCCCTCCGTTAAGAATCAATGTTTAGTAAATTCGACGAATTTCCGGCATCCAGCATATCGAATCGGCCATTTTGAATTTTGGAACTCCGATTTCAGATTCAGATTCAGCGACCTCAAAAACTTGACAGTGCTCACTTTCGTCGGAATCAAACGATTTTTCGAATTTACGTCCGGCATATTGGATCGGCCATTTTGAATTTTGGAAATCCGATTTCAGATTCAGATTCAGCGACCTCAAAAACTCGAAGGTACTCACTTTCGTCGGAATCAAACTATTTTTCGCAATCGCGTCCGCCATATAGGATCCGCCATTTTGAATTTTGGAAATCTGAGTTCAGATTTGGATTCAGCGATCCCAAAAATCGTATAGCCAAAATTTTAGGATAAATCTGTGAAAATTTTTCCCAACACAAAATTGGCACGAAAATTTCATTTTCGCCTAACAGCGAGAGCCGAAACTGAGGGTCGAATTTGTTTTCAACAGTTTTTTTCCCACTCAATTTTCGTTCGGATATTGATAAAAAATATTCCCGACGACTCGTCCAATAATGTGATTATCTCGCAAATAACGTTCGGCATCGGTCTGCGCTCAATTTTTACTAATCAAATAGAATGTATGATTTAATGCATGCAAATATTTGGTGGTCTGAATGAATATGAAAAATGTGTGGAATGTACTGCAATCTGGTATAAAATGTGTTAAAACAAAAATTTGATGATACAAAGGGCCAAAATTTTTTACAAAAGCCGATCTAGTTACACCTAAGTAAAAAATATTATTAAAACACTGAATTCCAACTGTAAAAACGTCGTTCTGTTAAAAAAATCAAAGAAATCATATTATTCTGCGATTTGTTCATTGATAAAATCACATTGCTCGTCCAACTCCGATAGAAAACAAAATTTTCTGAATAGAAATTCCGATGACAATATCGTATTTCTTGAAACGATTCTGCATGTTGGATTTTTTACTGATGGATTTAAGAAAACAATCGTCGATTCACAGGACACTCAATTACGAACAGACTGAAGTATTTCCCATAAAAATCGAAGAACTCTACGTACTTTTCAATTCACACAAGTATTTTTCAAAATATTTTTTCTAAATGAAACAAAGATTTTTAATTAGATTCAACTCGATGAGCTCAAAGCTTAGGATTCAGAACTTAATTCTGTCACGTTCTTGGTCACACACGAAGAGTGTAATTCTACCACGTGTATTGAGGTTATTTGTTTTTCTCCATATTATCGTGAAAAATTGTGATAAAAATTTAAGGAATGGCAAAATTGTTCTCCAGTTCCATTTTGCCTGAGCGAGATCCGTTCGCATCGAGGGTGATATTTTTAATCTCCACCGGCTAAGGTGGGGCTTAAGCAAGCTTGAGCTCCGCCAGAGAATAACCCTGAACGGCACGAAGCAACCAATAGGGAGTATTTCGGGTGTCTAAGATGTTATCGGGCGGGTTCATAAATTCCGTGAGATTAGCCACCGACCGGGAAGACTCGGTAGGCGATGCTCAAACCTCGGGAGAGGAATATCGGCCTTTTCGCCATACCTGCTTAAAACCCTTTAATCGTATTATCACCACAATGAATACCAAAAGACCAGCGGCCCATTCGAACCAGTTCTCAAAATTGCCCCGATTTTGCAAATCTATTTCTTTTAATTTTTCAAGTAGTGACAATTTTTGTTTTTTATGCAGTTTTAAAAAACTGAACAATTTTTGACGTTATTTAACCCTGGAATGGTAACAGAGGGCGTGAAGAAACACACCATGTGAATTTAAATTTCCCGCCGGTAGAGAACATCTTACGTTTTCGACTCAAAGAGACGGATCATAATTCTTTTGTCTTGGAACTGACGGTAAAAGTTTTTTCACTCACGTGATTCTGTATTAAAGATCGAAGAAAATGCGACCCTGTAGGACCCATAACGATATGATATACCCGAGGGATGGAATTTACAAGATTGGAGCGTTTTTTCACCCCGCGTTACCAGAATTGATATAAAAAATAACGTTACCGTTCTAGGGTTAAATCAATAAAATCGGGAATGTAATGGAAAGTATTCGGGAAATTCAGTTTTTCTTTTCTTTACAAAAAATTTATATCGCCTGAAATTTCGTGAACACTTCGCTCAGTCTTCGGTAACCATGGGGTGACTGAGAATAAGTGTTTTTACACCCTCGGCCGAGACCCGTCTGGCCTCAACCGATATTGCAATTAAGGCAAGCGTTTAACCCACGGTCCCGACCCTTTTTGCAATAATTAATACATTTCTATACCAGTTATACGCACTTCGATGAACACCGACGGGCATTCAACGTTATAGGCACGTAATAATCCGAATGAATAATAGATATTGGTTTCAAGTAGGTATGGAGAGCTCCGTATGATTATTCGGAGTAAAATTTTTTTTCTAACCTCCAAATTTATGACCAATCGTAGAGAGAAATCGTAGCGTCGATATTTAAGTTTCTCTCCTAGATTTTTAGTAGTTTTTATTGTTCCGAATAGTTACTCGCAGCTTACGAATATAGAGAATTAATAAATGGTATCGATTACTGGCAAACCTGTCTCCTCGTCAAACATGGAAACCAACAGTTTTATCTTTCTCTTCCTATTGAAAAAAAAAAGAAAACAATTATACAAAAAAAATCATAGTTTTTTACCCCCTCCGAATGAAATTGAATAAACTTGGGTGAAATGAGCGTCGATGTTGATGGTGCCGCTGTCGTACCCAATATTGAAAGAAAAATAGTAGGTAGGTAGGCAATAAGAATGACTGCGATAAGAAACGAGCTACCAGCAGGCGTCATTACTTGTTGACGAAGGTCGCGAGGCTATCGCGCGGGCTTGAGAAATAAAAGACAGAAATATTCGGAGGAGGCTCGAACCAACCCTTGGAAAGTAGGACCCTCAAGGAAAAGACTGCGAAGAGGGAGAGGCGCCGACGAGCGGGGATCCGATATCCAGTCGAAGTGCGGAGGTCGAGCTTCGAGCGAATGGTCTATTATATCGACACTGGATAGAGAATTTGAGACGATTGACGCACGGGGCTCGTTAGAGTCTTTTCTCATTTTCTTTCACCCCAGCTTCTTTCCTGCTTCTTTACTTTCCGTCTGTCTTTTTCCTCCCTCTTCTTTCTACGCCTCTTCGTAATTTACTTCTCCCTCTTATTTTTTTTTTCCACCCTTATATATACCGTGTGTCTATGAGGAAAGTGCACGTGCGTCAAGTCGTTCGAATTTTATTGGCCAAAAGTCACCGACAGTCAGGAAATGTCCCTAGGAGCCCACTTGCTAACGGTGGGCTCCTAGGGACATGTTCTGACAGTCGCGATTGGTGTTGCATCGGCTGCTCAATCAAGTGGTAACTGTCGGCCAATAAAATTTGAACGACTTGACGCACGCGCACTTTCCTCATAGAAACACGGTATACTATTGTTCAGAAGCATCAGATAAGCAATATACAATTGTACGGCAATCCGATTTGTCTTTTAATATAAAATGTGAGATTTATTGTTTCAAAAATTTTCCCTAAATCGCGATAATTTTTTTTATTTCGCTGTAACTAGACTACCTTCATGAAAATTTATTTAAAGCTTCGGCTTGTCGCGTTTCTGTTTCAACACTTCTCGGACCGGACATCGCAGAAGCCAAAATTGAATGAAACCGAGTTTCTCGATAAAATTCCGGCTTTTTGACAACGGCGGCACACCACGAGTTTGAATATCAAAAAGGTGTCTCCAAATTGTGCTTTTCGTCGCGTGAAACACCTTCCACGAATTGATTGGACACATGCAGTGTATCCTTGATACATCCAACTCTCCCTCGGACAGAGTTGAGCCCTCAAAAAATAGAGGTCGACTCGGTATTAATTTTACTTTTTTAATCTCTTCTTTCATCTCTGACCTATCTTCCATCTTCCTTCTTCTCCCTGCCATATTTTGCCTCTCTTTTTCTTTTTCTCTTTTTGCGCCGGGGCAGCTTATTATTTTTTTCACTCCTCTGCGTGCCTCCACCTTTCCTTTTCCCTTTCTCTCTCCCTCTCTCTCTTTTTCTCTTTCTTTCTCATTCCCACTCTCTGCACTTCATCAAAAGCACTCTGATTAAGGTTCAAGTCCAATTACGAAAATCAGAGCAACACGCGTTGAGATTTTTCTTCCGCGATATGGTTCTGTAAAATAATCAATTGCCACATGCACGACCTGCGAATCCTGATAATTAGGCGCAAGGATATTGCCAGAAGGCCGGGAATTGGCGGGAAATCAAGGAAATCACGCGGGACGTTAAGGTGCTTGCCGGTAATGCATGCGCGTAATGTCGGTAAAAAATGACCGGCATGCGTGAAGGGTCGGTAAGAAATGTCACCAAAATGAGATTTCAGTGTTCTTCGTAATCGAAAACGAGATCAGCTGCCATCTCGTTATTTCACCATCAAATGTCATGGAACTGAGCTCAAAATGCGTGTTTCATCACCGCCGAGTGGGACCATACTGGATAGTTCGATCCATTCAGTGCAAATGTGAAAATTTGGCCAATTTCTGTGGGTGGTAACCAATCTGTAAAAATTTTTTCCAAATTTTGAAAAAGCAAAAAGATGCTCCACTTTTTGCCAAAATAATGCATCAACTGCCCAAGTTTTACTCTGATCGCTTGAGCCGTATAGGAGTTTTGCATCCCCGCGTTTTCGAGGTGTACAACGCGTCTTTGCAAGCACCTTAAGCCAAAGTTGACCGGACTGGCCGATTCTGGCAAATATGACCTTCGGCCTTCGCGCCTTGACGCGGGAATGAAGGATATACATCCCATCCCGCATACAGCGATTTGAGCTATTCGCAAAGTTGTCCGGCAGATGGCGTGCGGCTCGAGGTAACCTTCTTGAAGTTGGCTTATAGCTAGTCGGTCGGGTTAGAGCGGAGATTGCAGGCTGCGAGGTTAAGCCTGGGTTTTAGGTCGGGTATGAAGTTGAGTCCGCAGGCCAAAACTCCGCAAATTAGACATGGCTCTGTAGAATTTAATAATGTAATTCAACTGTTCGATCAATGTTTGTTCTCATGGAATTTCATTATCACGCAGGAGCGGCATTCGAATATCCAAAATATCACCTTCGTTTACAAAGTTTTGCAAGTTTTGGGAAAGTTCATCGCCGTCGAAGGTTCATTTTTTTTCAAGTTTGATTCGATTTTTTACCTTTTTGCCAGATTGTTTTTTATCCTATTACTTTTCGCCAGATAATATGCAGATATCCGAACTGTCACGCATTTGATATTCAATTCGCTTTGTTTGATCTCGAGAACACATTGAATATTTATCAAATTGATTCATTCGTAATGAATCGTAATTTTTCTGAAAAAAAAGACAAATACTAAAATTAGAAACGTGAGTTTGAATATCAACTTTTCGTTTAAAATCACTTCGCAGTAGCAGAAAAGTCTAACAAATCCTTCCGATTTAACCCCGACTCACAATTTTTTTCCTCGGAACTCATTAGAACAGATACTTCTATTTTTTCATCAAATCGATATGTCAGTGACAGTCAATGACAGCGCAATCTTGATAAATTAAACATACAAAAATACCGACGTGTTAAAAAGAAATTTTTTGCAGCGAGACTGTAGGAAATATTATTCTAAATAAATTCACCTCATGCAGATTAAAATCAAACATACTAGATTTTTCACCATTTCAAAACGGTTTTAAGTGAGTATCTTAGAGTATTGATATCTCAGTTCGGTTTACAATTTCATTGTATCTTTTTTTTTCACACATTCAGGAATTTCGTTGACTATTTGAATCAGCAATAAACTGCGGCTATAATAATACGTCGATCGGTTCGTTTCGCCTTCTTTTTTTCTTAAAAAAAAAAAAAAAAAAAATTCCGCAACTCATTTAACCTTGATGATACACACGAAACCTCGCATATATATCGGGTGTATAACATTCCCCCATAGATGATAAATTTGATCAGTTTGACCCGGTTACGTGCATCGCATTGTGATATATGTATATATATGTACTTCCACCACCCCCCAAACATATATTCTCTTCTTCTTCATACTCGCATATGTATTATACCAACGTATTCCGTGGTGCCATTGTACGTTTTCATGCGGTGCAAGTGAATAATGACAATTTCTGTACTGCGGCTCCGTGAATCTGTTCAAATTCACTCGAAGTCTAAATTACGCAAAAGGTTTTATAAACATTTCTCGAATCACCTATCGCTCGTGATAATCCTTTTAGTGGTTATAATGTTCTAGTCTTAAGTCAAAAATTCATCGTGCATTGAACTGTGCGTGAATGTATTTTCGATAAGCATTTCGCACACTTGTACCCTACTTTCTCAGTCGTTTGCTATCGTTAATCTTCGTCGACATTTCATGACGCGCATATTATGCTTGATTATAGAAACTGTACAACGGAAGCTGTACAAAATCACGTCGATAATAAGTATAAAAAGAACGAGGTAAAGAATGAAGAGAACACAACAAATGGCCCGTGCATTGTTGGCCTCTTTTCGTTTTCCTTTCTTTTTCTTCTTCTTCTTCTTCTTCTTCTTCTCCGTCTTCGGCTTTATCCTTTTGTCACTTGACAACGAGCCAGATACCCATACACATAGAGTTTCGGTGGTAGCAGGACGCGTCGGTGAAAAGCGCGTCTTCTTGTTCGCAGGGAGCTTTCAAGTGGCTTCTCCTTAAACGTACTTGACGTTTCGATCTTCGACCTCCTGCAGCAACAGCAACAGCGACAGCACAGGCTCAAGGAGATGAGACACTTGGCAAATATTATGTCAGTGTAGATTCTACACGCGGCAAGGATACACTTTGGATCGATGAGAGAAAGGACCCTGACACAAAAGGGCGGGAAAATCTCAATACGTCGAAACCGTTCTAAGTTTAGGGGATTCCCATCGTGTAAAATCGCCAAATCCTTACACAGGTGTGAAAAAGATAATAACAATACGTGCACATAATATCCCAACTGTAAAAATAGAAAAAGATTTCATTCTTTCAACGTATTTCTCATGTTTTATCTTTTCTCATCCCTTACCGTTTGATCCCAAACACATTTATACGTCTACCTAGACAGAGAAGCAAGAAAAAGGAAACAAACGACATTCCTTCGCTTTGTAGACAAGAAACTTCGATCTTTCTGATGTCTTTCGGCATCAGGATATATAGTATAATGATAAATAAGAAATATTTTGCAAAAAAGAAGCTTCAGCGCGAATGGCTCGAGCTTTCCTGACTGTTATCTTCTTCTTTGTTCTTGCCGAATCGTCTGGCGTGCAGAATCGTCGTAATATTCTAGTTTTGTATCCGCTAACAACCATCCGCGCGTTTTTGCACCCGTTCTAATTCCTGTTTTAAGCAGTTTACTGATTTTAAGACCCAATTTCCTTCAAACCAATATATGGGCATTACGGTTGTAGTTGACGTACTCGAATAACATAGATATAAGGCTTACGTACCTTGCACTGTTCGTGCACTGCCCGAATATAGAAACGGCAAAGTAGGTTGCATGTCTGATGTCTACGATCTTAATCCTCGGTTGCGGGGAAACCTCATGCATGATCAGCGGCTTGTTAATATTACTGCAATCCGCAACACACGAGAATTATTCGCGATTATAACTCGACAATTTTCATGCAAACACAATGGTCAGAAGATTCTGAAACTCCGCCATGTTTAATTAAATTCATTTCAACAAAACACATCTGGAATCTATCGTTATAATATTGTATAATATGAATATGCCTGATGAATAATAAATAATAAATAAAGAAGGTAAAGGAAGAACGGAAACTAGCGAAAAAAAATTTACGTTCTAAAAATTGAAGGCTGACGGTGTGTAGGTACATACATGCGTACCGAAATATTTTGTGGACTATTTAATGGATTAAATGCGCCTGCGTTTATGCAATTCGAGATACACTTCATGAAAATTCGCCTGGTTTCGGCAACCGAGTATACATTTGGCCGATCTGCTTTTGTTTCACTTTTTACGATTGGCCGGCTCCTCTGCAATCTCTCCAATCACGAATCATGAAACGAATGTCGATCATTGAAATGTTGTTTGCCGAAAACAGGCGTACTTCTATGAAATATTCCCCGAACTGTATAAATGGAGGCTTTTGCTGTTAACCTCGACATTACATTTCCAGAAATAAAATATTCCGGTATACCCATGTAACGGTCATATCTGCTGTATGCACCGTTGTATTTGAGTACCTACGCTTATAAGCATAAATGCAAAATCCTTTCAAAATGCTCGACTAGGATTCTCGACAGTGTGAATCTCTCTTATCTATGTTTTGCATCGCTGTTATGCAGAAGCAGGATCGGCATGTCAGGCATTAGTTTTTCACAACATTTGAATAGTAATCAAGGGAAACGAGTGCGGGATGCGTGGTAGATACAACGAAGACACGTAGATAGGTAGGTTATGTACACGCGCGTGAATGTACCAGAGGTAATATAACCCATTGCAGTAGTCGAGAGAGTCTGGTGAGTGTGTAAGATAGGCATAATACGGATGGATGCAAACGTAGGTGTGACACATGGATCGCGAGTAAATGTATCCTGCACACGAGGCTGAAACGACGACGATGGCCTTGGTGGTGGTGGTTTGGTATTAACATATGAACAGCGGTGTGTGATACATATTAACGTGTAATATTCATATGGAGATTTCTCCCAGAAGAGCATTATGGATCTAACAACCCGTGGCCGCGCCCTAACCCGATCTACATAAATGCCGGCATCTGGCGCGATTTGCTTTTCAAACTCGACCGCGAAATGCGAAATTCGAAATGCGAAACGCTGGCACCCGGCGTTTGGTAGGTTGGTGGTAGGTAGGTAGGAGTATCCTCCTAATGCGGTTCGCCGAGTGCAGGGCAGCCCGCGAGGATGGAGATACCGAAAGGCTACAGCCACCCTGTCATCACGTCGTATCCTGCACACGCGAGCAAACCCTGAACCCACAATAAAACCAGAACCAATTTCGCTCCTTATTCCTCGCACCAGCGTGGCCTTCCCCTTCTGCAAATAATCCCGCCCCCTCACAAACAAGGAAATAAAAACAAAAAAGACTCCTTCGCAAATACTCGGTTAAAAAAAAGTTTCAATGTTTAAACACGAACCTGTTGATAATTTTTTTTATTCTTTTGAAACAAAAGTTTATAGGGTTCAAATGTATTTACGTGACGGATTGAATAAAACTTTATCGAATCTGAATTATGCATAATATATATGTACAGTAGATACAGGTTCAAGTTTAAATAGAATTTATAAAATTTTGTTTTCAACAATTCACAATAACACACTAGTTTCTCGAGTACATCGGGCCAATAATCCAAAATTCAACCAATACGCATGAAATTTGTGTCTTAAGTTTGTTTCGGATTGAAAACGGCAAATCCAACGCAGCGAATATTGAAATATACGTACGCTGGCGGGGTTATAAAACGAGTAAAATTTACTCTTCCATTTCTCCATTTAATCCAGAGTGCAGAGTAATTTGATGGTAGGGTAAAAAGTCATATTATACGGACGGTTCTACAGCATCAGAGCTGAAGATAACCGGTAATTAAACGAAAACAGGTTTTTGTTCCCCTGGACGAACAACAAAAATAAGATAAAGATAAAAAAAACGAGAGAGGATTCGACTAATGAGAACTATCCGTGGTAGCAAGAACTTTTTTTTCTTTCTCTGATCTCTTACTCTCCTCTACATATTGTCTGCACACTGCTGCGTATACGACATGCCTAAAACTGGCCGTTGTGTAAGGTTGGTACAGCACGTAGATCACGCCTACCAACAGCTGCAGGACCGTGAGTGCATTCATATTGGAAACGCGAAACAAAAAGCCCTCAAGCGAACTTTGAGGTAAAAACGTACAGAACGACTAAGCTTTACTCACCGATGATTAATTCTGTCTACGTAAATATACCCTACATCTGTTTATTCGCCCAACCCCCGTGGGAATCTGTAGGAGAACGCGCGGCGGAACGCCGTGTTTTTATCTGCTTTATGCTTAATTACATTAGTAGGTACCCAGAGTTTCCACTCTCAATAAAAGTCACGTATTCATACCCAGTGGTATGTAAATTTCATTTGACAAACTGATAATAAATTACTGATGAGAATTGTTGTATCATGATTTTTTTTTTGTCTTCTAAAATCGTGATTATAGACGATAACAACGTGTATTTAGAATTCAGAATACACCATCTGGTGGCAGCAAAACCAAACGGGCCGTATTTAATCACAGCAGCCATTTTTTTCCACTTTTTACCCGAAACCGAGTTAACGTCACGAAATGAAAGTCTGACAGTCTACACCGTCTTGATTACGTGCCTCCATATTTGCAAAATTCACCTGAAACGGATCAGCTGATTGGCCAAAGCAACGCCATATTGCCCAAATCTGCGTACCCACAAATCCCGAAATACATGCGTTTCGTCTGTTTCCGTGAAGCTGTTACCTTTTGCAATGCGAAGTAGCAAAACCTGATGCGGTTTGGCAAGGTGTACCGTCTCTATTCCTACACAATGGACAGCTTCAGCTGCATGAAAGCGCATCTCGCCGCTTCGCATGGATAACGTTATTAGGGATTGAATTTCGTTTACCTCGACGGGCGAGAAACTGAGTAAAAAGGGTCATAAAAAGTTGTCGAAATCGGAAAACTTTTATTCGTTTTCATCCCTCGTGGTTTCGCCGATGTTTCCTTGTTTCTCTTTTCTCATTTGTTACGCGCGTGCTCCAGAGATCTCTCTCTCCCTCTTCCTCTTTCTATTTCCGAGCTTCGTCTTCCTCCTTTTATCCATCCTCCGTCTCGCTTTATGCGCTTGTTGTACTTCCCTCGCCGCCGTCAAATTTCAAAATTACCTGCGCCACTCGAGAGAGAAAATGAAAAAGAGAAACAATCAAACAAGAAGAGGGGAAGGAGAGAGAATTACTGAAGCATACCGGAGAGTTACCAGATTTTCATCAAGTGCCTCAACTTTCCTGTTCTTCATCCTCTTCTCTCCTTCTTCTTTTCTCCTA
Organism: Diprion similis; assembly: GCF_021155765.1. Classification (NCBI taxonomy): domain Eukaryota; kingdom Metazoa; phylum Arthropoda; class Insecta; order Hymenoptera; family Diprionidae; genus Diprion; species Diprion similis. Next base: position 20,854,419 of record NC_060114.1, read on the forward strand.
ATTTCGATTCTTTAGAGCAGATAACAGCTCCTTTCGACGAAATTTAATCCTCCCTTATACTCTGCTAGTTGAACCCAACGCCTATAACGAAATGTCATCAACATCATATATTCCGGTGAAGGTTCTCCGTGCATAGGTCGCCTCTCCTTCCACGTGTGTACATCACGTGACATATGGCGGAGTTTCACACGCGTAGGGAGAATGCCGGTTGATGCCCATATTGGAAGTTTTTATCCGTGTCTCCTAACTGGAATTTAATATAAAGTCCCTAAACAGAGTTTTCGAGACTCTTCTGAGGACATGTCATGCTCCCTGACGTTTTAAGATTTTCTTAAAATTGGTTTGTGCCCATCAGTTTACCTGCTTCTTTCCCCTCTCAATGAGGCATCCAATTTTCGCCGCCTATTATATTACACCCACGCAGAATAAATGTTGGCCGTAAATTATATTACGTTGCAAATATGTGCGATAATTCCTCTACGAATGTAAATAATAACATCTGAATGATAAATAATAAAAAAAGTTATCGAGCATTGGAGTAAAACGTGAAGATGAGGGAAAAAATTTAATAATTAAACAAATTGAAAATGAAGTGAAAGTGAAAGCGGATTATAAAAACCGAAAATCATTAATACACACAACGCAATTTTTTTTTTTTTTTTCACTGCTTCCCCTCGATTCATCCTGGCGTACCTTTATTAAATTTATGATTTTTATTTTTGAGTGATTTATTCAACGAACCGTCTCTTGTCTTATTTTTCATTTCCCCCCCTTTTTTTATTTCTCTTTCCGCCGTCTGCAGAGAGTCGAAAGAATGAACGTACAAACGAGCGAGCGAGTGAAAGAGGATAATTGGACGGAGTGTTATTATCCCCGGGTGGGTATATGCGGAAAGGGAGCGCATAATTGACTTCTCTAATTTGTTTTTAAATGTCAAAAAAATTAGGCCGGCGAAGTGCCGCGCAGCTGCATTTATACCTGCCCTTATTAGGCCCTCGCCAGTTTTCGGCCATTCGTTACTCGCCATTTCAATGTCGCGTTGAATTATTCCCCGTGGCGACGATTCCCCCACAAATCCTTTTCTTATTTGCCCCGTTTTCCGCTTTCCACCTCATTCCTATTCTTCCTCTGTCTCTCCTCCCTTCTTTCCATCGAATTCTTCGACCGTCCTACACTCCAGGACTATACAAATTGACCCAAGGACCATTCTACAGCGAGAAAAGTGAGCTTTCGAAACGTACCTACCGCTAAACACTCGCTCAGCGTTTTTCCCATTCGATTCCGCACAAAATTATTCCAACCATCGGCCAGGCTGTCAGTTAGTAAATGCGTTGGGCACCCAGCCGTCAAGGAAAAAAAAAAAAAAAAAGAAAAAAAAAACATCCTTATTGTGGCGTACAGTTTCCATGCAGTGCCGCGTGAATATAGAGAAGTTCATTGATCGTTGCAAAGCTCTGAAACGTGGTCCGAAATTCTTCATTTTTATCCATTGTCAAACCTAATTCGATATTGTCGGTAAAACGTACGATATAACCGTGCCTGGAAATCGACTCCGGTGAGGCCACCATCGGTCCTGTTATCATGCATCCATAATGGTCCCACGAACGATCGACTCAATTTATACATTAAACCCAACCCACAGAACTTGCCACGGAATGTGAGGTATAGTGTTGAATTTATAGGCCCTTAGGCTAATAATTATTCACTGAAGCTTCGTGACTGCTCAGCACCGTCATCTGAACAGTAAAGATCTTTATTAAGATATGAGCTATAAGTTTTACGAGTGCGCGTGTCTCTCTCTCTGTCCCTTTCTTTCCCCCTTTGCACCACCCTCGTTCCCTCACTTTGTCTCTCTCGCTCTGTTTCAAATTTGCTGTGTGACGTAATCCGATTCACCGACTATCAAATCCGGTCCATTGTTTTCGACAGAGCTCGACAGGACTCCGTTCAAGTTCGACAATTGCATACCAGCTAGGGGAAAAGAAACTTTTGCAAGACTGGAATATGAACAACTGCTGTACCTAAGGTTGGTAAGAAGAAGCGCAGTAGTCAGCTAACTTAAGGAACCATAATCGATCGATATACCTGATCCGAAAAGTTTCCCGAACGTGGAAAGACGTCGACTCCGATCCATAAACTGTTCCAAGAATCTATAAATCACTTCCTTGCGTTCCATTGGCTAAACTTTTTCGTCCTTTTCCAAACTTTACCCCGGATTGTTGGAATACTGGACCGTATTCAACCGTAAGTTTTGGAGTCCGCAAGTTCGAAATCACAACACGTTTCTATGCATGCTGATAGCTGTAAATTCAGGGTTCTGTCAACGATTCGAAATTTGAAAAGGTCAGAATCTCAGCGAACTCCGGAACAGGCGCAGGAACCGGTAAAATCATCCTGCAGATGGCCGGCATAACGAATTCGTAGTGTGAACCCTGAATTTTTGAAGCACCGGGATTTATCCAGTACAAGAGGGACCGTCGCATGCATATGCAAGTGTCGAGAAATCTCGGGGGGATCAAGTTGATGTATCTTCTTGACATTTGTTTCATTCCCCGTTTCTTGGTCCCGTTTTCATATTCCTGCAGACTGTAGCTACGGGTCGAATCAACATCAGGGTGACTGAAGAAACTCTACCAGAAACAGTCTAAGGCTGCGGCAAACCACGCCATTTACAGTATCAGGAAAAACGTTTTCTTTTGTACAAACGATCCTCCGATACATAAAAAGTTGCAACTGGCGATGCTGACGTTGAAGAGAACAGGCCAACTATCGCAGCTTATTCTCCTCGGAGAGGCATCTCAAATATCAAAGTCACCGCACAAAGAAGTTGAACCGATAAGATTCAATCGCAAAACTCGGCCAAATATCTTTTGTCACCAGGAGTGCAAAGAGGAAGTGAGGAATGGACAGGAATGAGTGAAGGAACGATGGAATGTCGTGATTCACCCTGCAGGGCCATTGTCCGCGTTGAATCGGACGATAAACGACTGCCAACAACGACTGCAACAACCACATGGATGCCAGTAGAACCGAGCAAATCTGTACGGTTTTAAGAAATTCTTTTCCCATCGATCTCCAGGGTGGCAAAACCAAGAAGAAAATCCGAATGTCGATCAGCGGTGGAGTTCCAGAATGGTGTTAAATAAGAGGTGGCCAGGAATCTTCAGCGCAGCCAATGATGAAGAGGCAGTCCACCGTGCAGTTAACAGTTTCCATTTAGAGCCGAAACTGTACTGGCGAGCTGCCAAGTGGTTCGAACCTTCTTACGGTGAATTGCATGCAGTGCCACAGGGTCATTCTGAGATTTGCAGGCTTGCACTGTTCACCAGAGTGTGAGATATTAGGATAACGCAGAGCGAAGTTTATTCTTATCGTTCACAGCTTCTTCTTTGATCGGCGCTAATCCCACCGCGAGAACTTGGCTTTCACACCGCGTAGTTGGTTCCTCTTCACTCTTCGTCCACCTTTCGTATATATATATATATATATATATATATGTATACGGACCTTCGCCGAACATGAAAAAGACATTGAGAGGAGTCTGAGCCTCCTCTGGGACCCAGAAGACATTGGCTTAGAAGGTCGAGAACAAACGGCTTGCGTGAAAACTTTTGATAAATATCAAATATTCAGGGTGTTATACGCTACTCGGGGATGAGAAACGATGCGGGAGTTCGAGAAGAAAGAAGGACCGGCAACTTTACACCGTACGGTCATTTGACAGAGAAGTATTAAAGGAGCATTCGATCGCGTTATGGACCATCCGAATAGCAACATGCCGATTCCGTTGGGCGGTTCGAGAGATATTGAACCGAATAGTTGAGCGCCAGGGGTTTCAAAGTTGGATTCAAATTTGTTCCGAGTGTTAAGGTCGGCGGCCATATTTCCATCACCTTGAAGCACATTTTGCCGGATAACGACGTGATCAATCAATCGGAAAGACTAGCCTAGGTTATAGGAGGGTTTGAATCGCTATTCGAATCCATAAATTTTCAAAATTCTTGATCAGATTATACTACACCTACACATACAATCCGAGGACGATTAATGTCTGGGAAAACTTTTGGGGTATGTCAATATCAAAGTGTATAATCCATAACCAGTATTATCTGTATGTCGTGATTTAGTGCAAATAAACGCATCTGGAATTTAAGAACTATTTAAAATGCATCTCATGCGTTATGTATTTTAATTAAAAAACTATTCAATCTACTGTATTAGCATATTAAAATTCATCTAATATACCGCGTGCTTCACCTTGGATATAATAAATTGCTTAACGTCCATTAACCAACGTGCAAAATCCTGGGGCTAAAACGACGAGGGCTGCCACATAGTTTTGCGTTTTATTGACTGTCGGCTATAATCAGGAGAAATTATGCGCGTGATCTCCTGCTTCATTAAGTATTCACCAACTGTCGAATTCCCTTGTACATCCTGCTAATGCGTCAGTGTATCAATTAGACGGGCAAATTGAACGTCAAGTGCCTAGATGGATTGGATATTATATTTGCTAATGTCCATAAACCGACAATTTGCAATATCATTGGATTTAGCACGCGATACGCATCCCGCTAATTGAGCACTATACCTGCGGGTTCGTTCGTTTTGCAACTATGGTTACTCGATCGCGTTACATAAATGCATATTCAGGAAAAGTAGAACTCTGCTAATTATTGTTGCTAGTCGAGTTTCCCAACTGAAACAATGGCTTCGATAATCTAAAGACGTCGCGTCCATTGTCTAAGCGAGCTTTCAGCTCTCAGATTTGAATGGAAATACTTTTGTGCATTTCCAGGACATCCGCACAACGCTTTTCCTCCCTCAATCTCGAACTTACAATTTTGTCACCTCTGATTAGATTTTACTTACCGGAAACGGCGATCGTCTCCTCGTGAAGACAAGACAGCTCCGATGGAGAATGGGAATGAAAATTACATCTGCGGTATCGCGAAGGGAACCTTTGGGTCCTCTTTGGAAGTCAAGATGTGATCTTTTCCTCGCAGAATCTTCGGCCTGAATAAAATCAATTCCGTCCGATGTGTTCAGCTCTTGAGTTAAAAAAGCTCACTCGAGTGATTGATGAAAGACAGATGCGACTTGGATAAAGGAAATGACACTGTAATGTAGAGACTATAAAAATGTCGTGTCCAGCCTCAGGAAGGATTCTTGGCAAGGAATATAAAGTAGATAGGAGGAAAAAAATAATCCACCGTTGGAAGATTTCGAATAACTCCTAAGGCTCCAACCCCTATCTCATACGTTTTTTGCGCTCACGTTTTTGCCAATGATCATTTGACACGCAGTGTTCCCGCGTCTTGCAATGCCCAGCAGTGTCTTCTCCAAGCAACCACGAGTTTCCGGCACAGGTGAAGAAGAGGACTACAAACTTCGTTGGTGTAGAGTATCGACGGTCAATTATGACTGTGACTTTAATATTAAGGTGCTTATAAAGAAGCGTCGTACTCCTCGAAAACGCGGGGAAGCAAAACTCCTATACCGCTCAAGCGATCAGAGTGAAACTTGGGCAATTGATGCCTTATTTTGGCAAAAAGTGGAGCGTCTTTTTAATTTTTCAAAATTTGGAAAGAAAATTTACAGATTGGTTACCACCCACAGAAATTGGCCAAATTTTCACATTTGCACTGAATGGATTGAACTATCCGGTATGATGCCACTCGGCGGTGATGAAACACATATTTTGAGCCTAGTTCCATGAGATTTGATGGTGAAATGACGAAATGGCAGCTGATCTGGTTTTCGATTACGAAGTACACCGAAATCTTATTTTGGCGACATTTGTTACTAACCTTTCATGCCTGCCGGTAATTTTTTACCGACATTACACGCATACATTACCGGCATGCGTGTAATGTCGGTAACAAATGTCGCCAAAGTGAGATTTCGGTGTACTTCGTAATCGAAAACCAGATCAGCTGCCATTTCGTCATTTCATCATCAAATCTCATGGAACTGGGCTCAAAATGTGTGTTTCATCACCGCCGAGTGGCATCGTACCGGATAGTTCGATCCATTCAGTGCAACTGTGAAAATTTGGCCAATTTCTGTGAGTGGTAACCAATCTGTAAAATTTTTCTCCAAATTTTGTAAAAGTAAAAAAACGCTCCACTTTTTGCCAAAATAAGGCATTAACTGTCCAAATTTCACTCTGATCGCTTGAGCGGTATAGGAGTTTTGCATCCCCGCGTTTTCGAGGTGTACAACGGGTCTTCATAAGCCCCTTCAGTTCTCCTAAAATACAAAAAATTGCATTGTTGCCAATTTTCTTATAGGATCTGATGAAGGTTGACCTCATGCATTGACCGGAACGTTAGCCGAATGAAATAACCTGCTCGACCGTCTATATCCAAGAGGTTCATATTCCTTTTCATTACATCTACGGTCAAGGACTATTACAGGTATAGGTACAGGACAAGACCCGAGAAATCTCGCGTGAAGTTCGTTGGTGTTACCCTAACGCACATTGTCGGAGCTTTGGCGTTGAGAACTCCACTTCAACTCAGTGTCGAGGTGAAATCTGTGGGCCCTCTCGAAGCGGAAGAAGCAATGTGCCGATGTTTGGATATCGGGAGGACCAAGGACCCGACATGCAGGGCATGTTTTCAGTGTGTGGAAAAACACACAGACGAACGACCGCGTTCGTACGGAATCCTGTTTCTCCTACGCGAGTTTCCTCGGGCGGTAGATACTACCAAATTACCTAATGAATTTGACCTAATAAAGTCAGGTCCCTGCAGTGCAGCGATGAAGAGCATACGTGTAAAGCCTCGTTGAAGCCAGACAACAAGAAGCTTATTAATTTCAAAGGATCGCCACGAACGAAACTCGCCAAGTTTATTTGACTATTTTGTACGTGATTTCAGAACTATCCTAGCTCTCCAAAAGTCAACCTCCGCGTTAAATACTAAATTTTTATACCTGAAACACTTTTGTGCAATCAATATACGTACAACGTGTTTTTGTTCGTCAGAATATTTCCACATATGCTTATACGTAATCTATATTTACAGATAGAATAAATGAGCCTCGGAGAAAAGCAACAATATGTCATCCGTTCGAAGCGGGAAATGATGTATTCCGTATCGTTAGGCTATGAATTGGAGATTTTTTTTATTTTTTTTTATTTTTTGTAGAAGAGTTCACGCTACGATAAGCGACAGGATGATTGATCCAGGGATAAAATAAAATGGAGTGTATGTATAATATCGCTGGGTCACATCTTTTCTCCCAATATCACATTTGTAACAACTGCAGGTTATCAGTTAAACCGGTTCATTTTTTATGACCAAAAAAATTTCTATCTTAACTTGAAACTGTGGTTAAACTGAGTGAAATGTTTGTGATAAATGAATTGAATTGACGAGGTAAATCGGAAAATACTTATTCGAAGATCTATCAGAATGGTAAAAACCGATTGCAAGATGAGAGGAGAGCGGCCGGTTTAAAGATTACAAAGTGAAAAGTATAGAAGTGACAAGATGTAGGAGCAAAGATTCCCCGGTGAAACGACGCCGATTTCTTTCACAAACGGCACTCGAGATTGAATAAGGGCCAAATAAGAGGGTCCTTTCGCCAAATTGCTAGGTGAGACACACACCTGAGGCGCACGGCCGACTCGCCCTTTCTCTCGGTTCTCCTCGAGGTGGAAATCCTCCGTCCTAACCTGACCCGACGACGGATCTCCCGCCCTCCCCCGAAGCGGCGAGAAGACACGTTTGCAAAGACAAATGTACCACCCATACATCTGCAACCATGGATAGCACCGTCTTCCGTCCGCCCAACAGCACCCAGGTACCTCGGCAAAGTATTAGGAAACGTCCTGATAAATCATCTTGGCTTGTGACGTCATTCTCGCGCTTTCAAAATTCTCAAGGGATTGACCCAATCCTCCAGCCCGTATTTATCCGACCCAACAAGCCCGAGATATGCGGCACCCTGCTTTCCAGTTAGTCTCTCATCTCTTCCCGTATCCGGACGCACCTTTCTAACCTCGTGCGCTTGCATCACTCTTCGTTTTTGAATGTACTTCGAGTTTTTTTAACCGCGTAACGATCCGCGCGCCTGAGACAGGCAACCGGAATTACACTTCGTGTTAGACCCTTTGAGTCACATGTTACTGTATCGAGTTAAGTCTTACAGAAGGATAGTATCACACGGTTTTTGGGGTCGATGGTTACGAATTTGAAATCAGATTTCAAGAATTCAAGATTGCAGATCCAATATGGCCGACGAAAATTTCAAGTTTGATTGAATACGGTCGAAAAATTGTATGCAGGAGTTTTCGGCGTCGCTAAGTGGTTTCGCCATACTGAATTTTCAAAATCTGATATCACACTCGTAATCAGCGACCCCGAAAATCCCTCGGCAGAGTTTTTTTTCCGAACTCGGGCGGTTTTTTAATTTTCATTCGCCATACTGGATCCGCCATCTTGAATTTTTTAAATCCATTTCCAGATTCGTAATCATAAAACATGCATACGTGTGTAGAGGGGTAACTCTCTCCGAAATGAATCATTCCTTCAATTTTCACGATTTTGTTCAATCAATTTATTTCTAACGATAATAATTTACATTATATCGCGAATAATTACACCGTGTAACACGACGCAATGGACACTGAAAAATGCTCGACTCGGCAATTGAGTGATTTCGCAAAACTCAAGCCTTCGATGGATTAGTTGAATTTCACGAAGGTATTATACAGAACCGCAACGAGTTCCCAAGGAGCGAAGAGGCTTACGCCGGTAACACCATACCGAAGTTGAAAGCAGTAATTCACTTCCGCCAGCAGCTTAATAATTAAAGTTCGTCTTATTAAAGCTTCGCAGTATCGACGACTAGCCAAGCGAATAAATTTGAAAGAGACCCGGGTTAATTATCTCCTTTAGGTAAGAAGGTACTCGAACGATTCTCTTCCTTCGTTAAAACGATTTGTCAATACTACAATGCTCGTAATTCAAGGAGGTTGATGAATGGAGAATCAATGTAGTCGCGTATCGAGTATTTACCTAATTTGTATATTCGTAAGCAGGGATGATTTTCCTAATAATGCTAGAAAAACTAATACTTAAATTACAAACGAGAGTTCAGATACGGATCTTTATCTTCAAAACGATTCAAATTGTTAAAAATCTAGTAATAATGACTCATTTTATTCGTATAATTACCATTCTTTGTAATCTCATGAAGACAATTCCTCTTTTTATCGTGTAGTTTGATAATTACTCAACGGGTGACTATCTTGAGATCAAAGTATCAAAAAGTATTGAATCAACGTTAATGGAGTGAGCTAATTTCCAGTCCCTAAACTCTACCCCTGAAATCGGACTGTTAAACCTTTCAGCGTTGCAATGTACAACATTAAACCACGCGCGGGTGATTCTCTAATTTCCAGCACATGAATCTGGCCAATGTATGTTTGGGGTTTCAATGACATCTTTGTGAATGAGTCGGTTGAAATAAATTGAATACCGTGTACGCTAAACGTTACACACTCCTTGTCCAATGACGAAGAGGATCCTCTAGAGAAGCGTTGAGCCCCGATTTTCAGATGTAGTGCTGGAAACGCGATACATTTGATAGATCGTCCTACCATTCCAACCGCTCTCCTGATACAGAGCAAGGGAGTTTCGTATATCTGACGTATCAACTAACTCGTAGCTGGCCGGTTCGCTCTCTCTCTCTCTCTTTCTCCCTCAGTTCTCTGCGAAGAACGAAAGAAATTTTCTCCTTTTTCCCGTAACTCGAGTTTCTGTTTTCTTCATCCACCTTCAGCGCACTTATCCTCCTCCTCTTCTGGATGATATACCCTTGTACAAGGGCATAGTATAGCTATATGGGTATATCGTCGAGGGACGAGACCTTCTTCGGGAAATGTGAGTCAAGTCGTCAAAGGTTCCACCAACCACTATGCCCGCTATTTTTACTCGGGGAATAACTAGACGCAGATTTTTTTCCACATCTGAGTTTACACCCTGGTTTAAACCCTTCATCCTTTCTCTGGACTCGAGGTTGAGTTCTGAATCAATTTAATGTACCCTGGCTGTGCAGCCTCGACCCCGGGCTCAACCTCCACCTCTTCCTATCAGTATTCAAACGTCGAACCAAGATTTAAATTCAAATTCTGACGAACTATTGTTTCCCTCCGACATTTGCGAGTAATATTATAACATGAATGGAACCGTCTTGACTGCACCGCGTCACGCTAACGGAATTCCAATACTACTACACCGTTCGTCGTGCTGTAAAAATTCGGTGAAATGCAGTGACCGTGCTACTGATCTTTTCCGATTCAAAATTGGACGAAACCGTTGGATTGTTGTGAGCTGACGTAAAGATGAACTCGTAAATTTTTTTTTTGCTGTGATAAAATCGACAAAAAAGCATGGATTCTCGATCCGTAGTCATCCTGAACTAATATTCAAAATGGCGATGGTCCGCGAAGGGCCCGAAGCAAAGAGTAACTTACTTCACCCCGTATTAAACTAACTGTCCTAGTTATAGAAGTGTATAACTGGTAAGTTAGTTTATGGAGAGCGTACTAGGAATCTAGTCACGGCTTATGCCGCCAGGTTTACTGCGATATCATTATATACCCTGAAATCTAGCGAGCTTTGCTGGCCCAACGAAACGGCACCTTGTCTGCTATATCAGGACTCGAGCGGAAAGTTGAGGTTAGGTTGAGGCTTCCATATTTTTTTTCACAGGGATTCCATGGCCGAGACTAACATCACCTATATGAACATTTCCAGGGCAATTTCAGGTTATTCAAGGACATTAGAAATAGGATATTTACAGGAAACAAGCAAAATTCAAGGAAATTTACAGGACCACCGGACACCATGAATAATACCTGCCTTTTCCCATATAAGGTTTGGTATTGAATACATTTTTGCCAAGAAATATGAGGACAATTGTTATTTCTGCTTTTTTCCACGTCAGTACAGTGATGAAAAATACTTTCCACTGATCAATCAAAAAGAACGGCAAACCTCGATAAGCATATTATCTCTACTGTCGCGTTCGAATACGAATAAGCATCTATTCGAGGCTGCTAGTATAAACCCGAACGCGTAGTCACACCGGCTTTTGACGCACGATATCCATGCCATGTAACGCGGGCAGGAACGAATGTGACAGTTATTTGACCGATTGATCGTAATCTATAGCCCATATGTGATGCGGTAGCCGAATCGAACGCGGGGTGAGCTAATGATGGAAATGAAACCGCGATTGATGAATGACAGCTGCACCTGCAATTAGTTTTCTACGTTTCTGCCGTTCGCTATGAAGAAAGGGAAAGCTTAATCCGGAAATAGCCGCCCATTGGTTGAACCATCGAAGATCCGCGTGTTCCGAAACTCATCAGATACCTACCTAACCAAGAAACCCCCCAAGTAATTGAAATTCGGAAGCCCCGAGCCAACTTTTGACCTGTCCCAAACAGAGGAGCTTATGATAATCGCAGGCAACGGACAGACAATTAAACGTACCTACAACCAAGTGAAACTTAGGCTTCAGAGGAGCACCAGCTGGAGGCTGCAGATACCATCACGTCAGACATGTGTTTCCGCTCCACCAAAGTTTGGCTAATTAATGTTGAAGATGAAATTCTTGTGACGATACTCCAACCGGAATGCATAACAGATAATAAGGGAGATTTCAATCTTGAGAGAATCAGGGGTTGCATGCGGGGGGGTGGAGGTCGAGGTCTTTCATTTCAATATCGGGAAGCTAGACACGTTCAACAAAAGAGAATTCTGATCAATGGTTCAGCTCATACTTCCAATACCTACCCAGAGAGCAGAGTAAGAATATGCGGTTGGGAATGCGGTCGGTGGATAGTGGAGAAGTTTTAATTGAGGAAGTAACACGAGAAGTCGTGTCACCTAAGTAATGCCAGCCAGCATCTCTGCCGAACTCTTGAGAAGGTGGGCGATAAGAGAGCGACGAAGAGAGCCTCGAACGAGTCTCGGTAAAATGAGATGAAGGACTGGCCGCCTTGCATAGCAAAATTTCGTAGAAAACTCCACGAAGGGAGGTGAATGGGGTATATAAATTCTTGCCGCCGGGTGGGACTCTCGGAAAATTTGGATCAATATGAAAGAAGTGTCGAGCTGCAAAGCGGTTTGCGCGCGGTATTTGAGCTAAACTGGAGTCACCGATTTCACCCCTGTAATCCTTGAAGCAAATCTTAATGTTGCTCTAGCAAAGACAAACAGGGATGATGACTGACCGTTCTCAAGGGGTCACACTTGCGCCGGGTTTGACCGTTTGATGAATCCGGTTAACACAGGGCGCGAAATCCGAAGCGGAGCTCAGCCTCGGTAGCCGAAGGGAACTACTTTGACTTCCTGGTTTAACCAATTTGCAGGACACACAATGCTCACCCCTGCAAAATGACCGAAAAACGTTCCTCGTCGAGGAGATTAATCCCCGAACCATATGGGGTGGCCGTAAGAGATCGTTTTAACACCTTTTACAGCTGACCGTGATAATTGAACCTCCACCCGGGATTATTAATAAAGTAAGAGGCGTGTGTATATAAACCAGATTCTTCACGTAACTGACATTCTTCGTACCGAAGGATTTCCCCTAGCTATAAAAATTCCCCCTCTCGCTTCTTTCATCAACGTATAAGACATACTTGATATAACTTGCAGTGTGTACCGAAAAATTTATCCTTCTCTGACGATGAAACGCAGTTTTTAGAACACGCGCACTTACAACGAGTCATGTCATGACCATTTATCTGCGGACTCTAAAATCATGGATCACGACTCGTTATCCGATTTAATTACGTACCTACTCGAAGACTGGCTACAAAGTTTCCTGGCATACTGCAGCATATAACAGTCGCTGTATTCTGCAAAAGCACTAGAATTCCAATTGATAAATTACCGTATTGTGTGCGGATTAATACCATGAGTAGAAGTGTCAATGATTACTATCGAATTTATTATATAAAACGCATCAGTTCCAGTCCAATTCAACCAACAGATCAACAGTTCTCATTAGTATGTAAATAACGGTTTGTGGGCGATGGAACCGATTGAATAAAATAGCAGTTTCAACGGGACGATGAAGCGGGGTGAATGGGATAGGTAGGTACTCTCTATTTGGCAAATAACCGAACGAGCGGCAAAAGAGAGACGAAAGTATGGAGTGACGCGAAGTGTTTGAAATTTTGCTAACGGAATCAAGTATACTAGTAGACTGCTCGTGTATCCCCAAAGCAATTTGATTTCCGTTGAAAATTAATGAAGCCTCTTCCGGCGTGTTTTAACGGCATGAATGTTACACAGCCGTGGAGTGGGCATGGTGCAATCAATCATGGCGTACATTGGTGAAAAACGTGGAACAAGGTGTGCAACATCTGCCACCCTCCCGCGCGCCTGGAGTGTCTCTAAACGATCTGGTCATTGTGTATTTAAGGTTTTAATCATGTTTTATTGATTTGAGTGCTGGCTAAATACACACATCGCCTACACTGTCCGTTGGTACCCTTTGCCTGGAAAGAGGGTAGGGAATAACATTAAACAACACATCGCACAAGTTTGATGGTTCCTTTCGTCTTGCGGGTCGTGAGGATCGAAAACCAGAACGGTCACGTCATCGAATGATTAAAAATGTGGTAATCCAACTTATGTTGTAGATATCGTGGTCTTTTCTTTAAATGAAATAAAACAAAAGTGACACTTCCACTAAAAAGTGTAAAAATGGATTAGAAATGTGAAAAAAACTGGGACCAAACAGGTGGGACCTATACGTCCCACTGCCTGTTAAAGGATGAGAAAACGCTACCAGCGAATAAACTGTAACAATGTCATAATCACAATGAACTGTTAATTCACTGCTCTAGCTACTGTAAATTTTTAAATCCTTAGCATCATAATTTAATGAAAATTGGATACCCATCAAACGGCCGTGTTACGGTGGATGTTATCGTCAACGTGGACGTTATACTTACCGATAAGTGGAATAGTCCCTCGGGCATTGGATTATCTCTACACTTTGTTGTTGATCAAACTCTTTCCGGCTTACGGGAAACGATCAATGGACACTTATGGCTGTACACTTTGCCTAAAACTCTGATGCGTAAATGATGTAGAGCGCAGCCGGCACCGACCCCTCGACATATATGAGACAGCTAATACCAGGGATGGTCTATTAAAGCCACATTTAATGGAACTTGACGTTAGTAGCAGTCCACTGAGCGTTATTAACCTCCGATGTATGGTGTGGATGTACCGGTGAAGGATGGGCTAGGTGTGTATCGACACGTGACGCGTATCGAGCCCCTCGAACCGATCGAACTGCACGATACGTCTTCAGCCTCCTCGTGTCCATTACGGGTTCGTCGTTCAGCGAGTACTTTCAGTGCTGTGAATTAGAGGCATTAGCCAACGGTCTTAAAGGGTGAACGCTGCATTAAATAGCCTGCGGCACACGCGAGCCTGAAATAGCGAGAGAAAACTCGACTGACCTGAAAGGACCGATCAATTCTTCAGAACTTCACGATATTCCTATAATTATTTGCGAAATTGATTACTTTTGTCAAATGGATTTTCACGTTGACAAAAAACTCCGAAACCAGCTCAGTCGATTTCGCTAAAAATTTTATCATCAATTTTCGAGTCATTATTAGTAACAGAAAGGTATAACGTTTTTGATCACAACTTGGGAATAGGTCGGCCGATTACGTTTAAAATTTAATCAGATCGAAATACCGAAGAACCATACCGATTGAGACTAAAATCGTAAAAGTCTTGTGATTCATTCTCGAGAAAAAGTAAACAGAGTACCAGTAATAACATAACCTAACATTTTATTTCCACGATAATAAAGTTTGATGTATTTCTAAAAATCTTTTATCCCAGAATCAGCCAGTGCGGTGTTGATTTCCTTTTGTTTGCTCGAAGCTGGTGGTCTCAAGTCGGTATAGGTAATGCAGATTCGTGGACAGCGTAAACTGCAGCAATTATCTCGACCGGCGCGGCGGCACCGCCTAGAAACTTTCCGTAACAAATCGGTGCCCATTAATATCCACTATTAATTAGTGCAAAGCGGTAACGCGAATGCAAATCGGAAGACGGTAAAACCCTTTCTCGACTGGTGTGCTCATGCAGCTCCGCCCGCGTTTCAATTATTAATTGCCCGTGGCCCTCGACAATTCAGCTGTAGCGGCTGCTGCTCCGGGTTTCACTGGTTTCGCGTAGACGCCACTCGATGGCACAGCTCTGGCTGCCTTCGAGCCCGTGACTCAAGCAAGAACAACTATCCCAGTTACTGACTTATGCCTCTGATTAATCCAACACCACACGGTCGCGCGGTCTATGTCTCCCTCGACAATTTCCCCGACCATGGGATCCCGGAACGAGCTGAATCCCATTCCAAGGTCCCACCAGGGTTGTTACAAGCCTCTGGAAAACCGACGAAAGACGGAGAATTTACAAATTCAAAGGAAAGAACGGCTGTTGGACGGGGCGATGGCCACCTAAATTGGGCGAGAATTAGTAGGTATATTGTTCAACAAATAGACAGACTCGGTTTTTTCGAACCGACCGTGAGTTTGCAATATAATTTGTAGATGAGTTGAATACGATTATTGCAAATACGCGAGGCGAAAAGACAGTTGCCTCCTTGTTGCACACCATTTTTTATATAACGAGAGTATGTTACGCGTTTTTCAACAAGCACGAAATTGAGGTTACGGTCGCGTAACGTCAGATTTGTTCGCGACAGCGCATGCGCGCGGTACGGAAATGACCACTTTCAACTCCTAGGACTTGAAAGTGGTTTTTTCTGCACTCCACACATGCACTTTCGCAAACTCACTCGTCCATCATAGAAACGAGTACTTTGTATACGGTAAACACGCGTAAAACAGGCTCGGGTTATACAAAATATAAGAATACTTGTCTTTATCTGACCAAATTATCGTTTTCCCTAACTGTAACTTGAACCACAGTGCCAATTGGAGTAGTATATTTGATAAATCAGTGCTTCGAATCAATCGGTATTCAGAAACACATTTAGAATCTATTTAATGGTCATAGAACCAAGTATGCTATGAAAAAATTGTTCTTAAAATTTTGCTTCTTTATTGAGAAGCTTAATTTTTTGTATTTTAATACCGCCACAAAATTCTCGGAATAACTACAAATTCCCCGAATTTTCTATGACTAGTGACCACAATGTTCGATTCATCTGCACCTGCGTCGAGGGAATTTTCAACCTCAATTGCATACTTTTTTTTACAATAAACAGAGAAAGCGAGCACACGATAGAAAATAATTTTCTATCCGTGATTTCTAGTAATTTCAGTATGTAGGTACACACGTATACTACTGGGTATCCAGATAATATTATATCATTATAATTCTGGTGGGTTTTGCGGGTAATTAAGTATTTTCAACATTTACACAGACTGCAACGGAACGTACAATCAACTTTCCCTTCATTACAGTATTTTCTTTTCGCCTTCATTCTTAGCTCTAGACTCGAAGGATCTTCTGCTCGAGAAGACAAAGCTCGTAAAATTTTACAACACCGTACACTTCACCCTGCACGCACTGTTGGCACAGGTTTGAAAGGTTCTACAGAAAAAAACAACTAAATAAATAAAAATAAAAGTAGAAGAAAAGTAAAATAACCGTGAGATGTCCAGTGACGTTTTACTTATATGGATTGTGTTGTTCTTTTCAGGGTCGGTGAGGACGGGTCGTGGGACGAGATGGGCGGAATCGAGACACCGACCAACGATACGACCTACACGATTCAAAACCTGATCCCATTCACGGTATACAGTTTTCGTATTGCCGCTGTAAACGCGATGGGACGCAGCTTGCCGAGCAAAGAATCCTACTACATGGTCACTCTGCGAGAGGGTAGGTTTCTCTTTCACCCTTGTGCCAAGCCTACGTTTATAATTTATCCGGCAAAATAGTCCGAGGCAAGAAATAAAGAATGAAATTCCAAAAAAAAAAAAGAAAATAAAAACCCTCAACTTGGGTGTCAATTCGTACCCTCAACTTTTTTCTTATAAGAATTTACCATTATCTATGAGTTTGGGGTACGAATATGCACCCAAGTTGAGAATTTTTTCCGTGAATGAAACACCGAATCTAGGAAAAAGATAAGACATTTTTTATGCTTCCGAGAAAATTTTCTAATGTGAAATAACTTCGAATATTTTGTTTTCTCTCACTTTTTCCCTTATTTTAAATCGCTCTTGTCCACAGACTTGAAAACTTTTACAGCTTTTTTCAAATTTTTCCTCTCTCTCTCTCTCTCTTTTCTCGTGTTTTTTGTCTCCCCGGTATAATCTGGCATCTGCCTAACAGCACCTCACGTAGCGTCACGCAATACTCGATAAATCCCAGCAAGGGTAAATCTAGGCGCGTCTATTACTCGCCAGAAAAGATTCTCGAGTCTCTTTGCACTTGTGTGCGAAAATGATTAATCTAAGGACGAATTGCCGTGAAATAACGAAAAAACGGTATGTTTTGTTTCTTGCATAGTTGATTTTTTTTTTTCGACAGATTATTTTATCGGATTTCCTGTAACACTCCGCTCATTCTTCTGATTATGCAGGGAGTGACGTCCATTATTTTCACCTCAAGGCTGCTGAGCGACGTGACGAAACAATTTTCGCATTTCGCGGAATTTGACGTAATCTGATATATCTAAGGACATACACAAACCTGCAGGTGATTGAGTTGGAAAATTACTTCGGCTTTCGTAACCCGCGACTTAAGGGGGTGTTCTCTAATCTCGCAAGTTTCTCAAAGTCTCGCTCTATATATACTCACGAATATCTATAAGCGTCTACATCACCGTATGAATAAGTGAAAAGTATAGAAATAATAAAAAGTTGAGAAAATGGGTGAAACTGCAAAGGGAGGAGAAAAGCAGGGGGTAACGATTGCGGTGGAGCCCTAATTCCTCTCTCTCTCTCTCTCTCTCTCTCTCTCTCTCTCTCGAAAATACCTGAGTGTGTTCTCATTCTACCGTCCCAAGACGTCCGTTTCGCATCTCATTTTATAATTACTATTCAAATCAAGTCGGCGAGAAGCCTGGCTGAATGAATTGGCTGAAAGAAAAACTTTCATCTCGAACTTTCTTGCCTACACAGCATCCGTTTCTTTTTATTTTTTTTTTTTTTATTTCTCCTTCTTCTTCTTCGATATATTTCACCTCAATCTCAAGCTTTGGGACGCCATATCGCCGATAAAAATCGATATCAACGTTTGAACGTACGGTTGCAAAAATTACTTCGTATTTGTGTTTAGTTCCTTTGTTTCTTCCCGTCGGTAAAGCAGTTTTCAGGAGTATGTTATTTAGAACGGAGCCATAAAGTCAGAGTGCAGGGGAAACTCCTAACAAATTCCTAGGACGCTTAAGGGCAAAACGATAAGTAAGCGAGTTACCGTTATATGTATATAATATATATATATATAGTTATATACGTATATACATGATATACATGCATAGGAAAAGAATGGGAGAGAGAAAGGAAGAGATAATATTGGCCGGATTGCGAAAAAGAACAAAAGCTCCGAACTCCGAGATAGGAAACGTTCGTCGTCCTCGTCGTAAGGACTCGCCTTTCGTTTTGCTTTCATAGTTGGATGATCACAATAAACCGATATCTGCGGACGGTCCGCGCCTTATGATCTACTTCTTATTTTACCACCTCTTTATTGTTACTCCGACAACAGATATAGGGAAACTCGGAACCAATAAGTATACATATACGTCGATCTTCTTTCCGCTACCGATTCACTGACGCAAACTTGAAGCAAGATAGATTATTTATCAAGATAGAAGTACTTTAATGATTTTAGTTGGAAAATCGGCATATTCTGAAAATAATCACTATAGTGGTGGGATAAAAAAAATTAAAAAATTTCATCAGGCAGACATCAACGATTGTAATATCAGTGGAAAATTGAGCAGTTAAGAAACCTTATAGTTCATAAACGTGATTATTATACAAGTATATAGTTAAAATTTATGACCCTTCAAGCATCGTGATATTCTAGGTGTGTGTATAATATTTTCTTAAATGTTTATCATACAGTTTGATAGGCCGTTACTGTAAGTTATATAATACGAAGAATAAGAAGAAGAAGAAGAAGAAGAAAAAAAAAAGTACAAGTAACGTAAATAGAAAATAAAAGTATGAACACACAGGAGAAATGCATAAAAATGATCGAGGTCATAAACGTAAAAGGGAGAAGTGAAAATAAAAGTGGAAACCATCAATTACACGGACACGTGTTCCTGCCCCGAGGCTACAGTCTCTACGTTCAGCGCAGTCATCCCCCAGCGCGAGGTTTTCATCAATCTATCCCGTTTTTCTTCCTCCCACATCATCGTCGTCATAACTATCTGCATCATTGCTACACCGTAATTATTCAATTGTGTTTTTAAATGGCATATTTACTCAACACCAAGAGACAAACGTCATTGAATCAATTTAATGTGTTCTCATGGGCGGCGAAGTAAACATTTATTTGTATCTGTTGGTCCAACAAAATTTAGTTGATTTCAACTAAACACTTTCAATCTATTCAAGATCTGTTGATCCAACACAATTTAGTTGAAATCAACTAAACATTTTCAGTCAATTCAAGATCTGTTAGTTCAACAAAATTTAGTTGAAATCAACTCAACATTTTGTCAGACCAACTGACGTCGAATTGACAGAAATAAATATTTAATTCCCACATTTAGTTGATGGAATGACGTTTTTCTCTGACAATGAGTGAAGGGCTGCAGGGAATCTTGCAACTAATTTCACCCTGCAGCTACACTTTGTCCTGTTTGTATTGTATATAGCGAGGTCCTAGAGCATCATGGATAGGGATGGGAACTCTGATAGCTTTAACTGAATTTCTGCCGGCGGATCAATAGCTTTGGATGCTGCGCTGCACCGACTCAAATCGCACTCAACCCCTGGGAGGAATCCCTAAATCCCTAGGCCATTGCAGCCTAGCGACGGTTTATGCATTTTTATAACTCAGGTGGATGTGAGAACCCACTTAAGTCGGCAACACGTCGTGTGACTGTCCAATTCTTATAATATGGATTCTCTCCGGACTTTTTCCTCCGTCACCATAGTGATATGGTAAAAAAAAAATACTCCTGAATATGAATTGCAAAGGAAATTCATTTGCTTGCATCGGCTATTTTCCATGCCAGGAAAATCTGTTTAAATTTTCAAAATTCCATGGACACAACGGAAAAAACGAACAGCAATCTGGAAGTTAAATAGAAACCGTTGAAAAACGTGAAAATCGTGGAAAATACACCTTTGTTTACAAATTAAACACCGAGTGAGGTTTGCAGGTGTTGTTAGAACGGGATCGCTAATGACAAGTGATTTTTTTACTACCGGTTTGACCCGATTTAACGATCAATTATCGAACAATTTCACCGCCAGCTGGTTGCCTTTGGCTCTTAACACTCTCGTGATTACGTGACCGGCGTTTAAACCCATGTGCAAGTTGGCGTTTTCGATTAATCTCATTGTTCGAGCTGCGAGCTCTTTGATCATTAAATTAATGCCAGGAGAATTGAGGCAATGTGCTTTTACCGCGTCCGCGGCCTGGCGGGAAAATATAATATTAAAAGCTCGAGCTACTGCTGAAACTTTTCATAAAACCAACAAATTCCCTGTGTTATATACCTTATACCCTTCGTCTGTCGTAAACGCGCTGCTACGGACAGGAAAAGTAATAATATGTTAACACAGATTGATGTGGATGTGGCAGTAAAAGGCAACGTTTCACACTTATTAAACCACGGTGTTAAATTGTTTAGTAAATAGGAAAATGGCCGCTGGCTAGCCAGCCGGCTCAAATCTACGGCCTCTTTCATTTGGTCTAGTTTATTTCTAATATCTGGCTTCCACTTTCCCTCGTAATTTCAGCTTTTCACATTATTTCATGTAGTCTCCGAGAAGGTCCGAAGAGAAAAACAACTTCGAAAGAAGTCCGCGCGGCGGTTTATTTTCTCTTTTCTTTTACCCTTTAACACCGGCCTTAACCTCCCACCGCTTTTCACCTGACATACGCAACCTCATGGTTATGCCGCAATTTCATTTGCCCCGCGAAGTGAGCTACACACGTAGACCGTCAACTGTTTCTTAAAAGTAATAGGGTCGGGTAGCCAGACGAAAGTTTGAACCCCCGTTTTCCCATTGGGAATAACTTCTGCAGCCTCCCGTATAGCTTCGCCTTTTTTCCGCTAGTTTTCGTTCACGTTTTTGTGCTTATTTTCTTTGCTTCTTTCGTACATATAATATACACTAGATAAACACTCCAAGGCAAATTCTCGGATAAACTTTTGATTAATGGTTTCGCAAAACCATCTGAATTCTACCCCCAACAGAACGATAAACACATAAATAACTGTGGTTAGCAAAAACGATTATACTACAGACGCTGAATATTCTAAACTGATAACGATTATCGCGAAGATGAAGATTCGATTTATCATCCACTGCAGGAAATCTCATTACTTCCAACCGAAGGATCATTCATTAACAAATTCACAGCCGCACGGATCGGCTATTCGAGATAGAGTTCGGTGCACGAAACTGGCGCCATTTGTTTCGGCATAATCCCTACAGACAGGAAAGAAGAAAGTACAAATGTGGGGTTATGTCTAGCTAGTTTGAGGGAAGTCAACAAGTTTCACGATACACTTGAGTATCGTAAAAATTGACGATCATGAGGCAAATACACGCTCCGCGGTCGGGCAACGTTCAGAAAAGCTTCGTAAAATACAATTGCGGTTATATTTTCACATATCCACCTCTCATACCCAGAGAGCCTTACACTTTTCTCTCTAGTCTATGGAGAGACCAACTTCCGATTGCCTCGTCGGGCTCCTCAGTTTCGCTCTTTGAACCTGACTTTGGCAGCGGAAATAATCCGAAACATCACACGATTCTGCAGGATATCATAGCACATGTATTGCACAAGAATACACAAAGTGATGTCAACGAAATTCATTTCAGTTCTCAAATTGACTTGTTTCTCACTTTATGATAAACAATGCCCATCCATCCAGCAAAAAAAAAAAAAAAACGTCCGAACAAATTCATACTCAAGGCTCAGAAATGTTCACACAATCTTTTAAAGTACCAAAATAATTTTCTCTTGGTCCGCTATATGCTCTGCATATTTGTATGATGTAACTTGGCGGTCCTCGTTTTTCACGCATTATGTAAAAACTGCTATTAGTTTGTTTCATCAGATATTGTACTGAATCATTTGAAGGGTGGGATTGAAGTTTCGAATTTGAATAGTTCCGAAAGCGCCTCACTCCGAATTTTTTGGTAGCGAAACTTGAAGTAAAAACATGAAACTTTTACGAAATAACAAAGTTTCGAACGGTTGGAAACCCGCCGGTTAAAAGTTCAGAAAATTAAAAGTTTCGAAAATTAAAATATACTGTCCGAACGTGAGAATATCGAAAATCCAAAACAAAGAAAGATCAAAGTGGTCAAATTCCACCAAGCCAGATATTCGCGAAACTGAAAACGTTCGATAATTCGGAATTTCGATGTTTCAGAGTTTTGAATTTTCTCACTTTCGCACTTTCGGAACTTTGACTTGTCGGAGTTATACCCTTTCGGCATTTTGTCCTTTCGGAATTCTGCACTTTCGGAACTTTCAGCGTCGGGTTTAAGACCATTCGAAACTTTGATGTTTCGTCAAAGTTTGATTTATTTACTCCAAGTTTGGACACCAAAAAATTCGGAATTTGGCGCTCTCGGAACTTTTTGAATTCTAAATTTCAACCCCGTCCCCCATCTGAAAGTTGGTTGTTGGAAGGTGTCCGGCATCAAAAAGCCTAGTTACGAGGCTGCAGGTGTACATCCATAAAGTAGAGCGGAACCAACGTCGCGTAGGGAAATGGTCGCCGGTAGATTAATACGAGCATTCTAGTTAGGAGTAGTTTAAATGAGTCCAGCGTTGTCTCGCCGCTTGGATGCTCTCGCACCTGTCTGCATTTTAATGCCCTCGCCCTCGAATTGTTTCAGCAGTGAGCTGCGTTGCATCGCCCCTTCGCATTAGTCGGGACAGCATGCACATTTGCAGCTTGGCAAACAAACTCCGGCAAACAACATATCCTAGACCTTGCGTTTCATAATTTGATTGTTGTGACTGACAAGTGTGATAGTAACGGCGAAGCGTAGAGCTAAGCCAGAGATGTGCCTCATTGCTCAAACCGTCGGACTATTTTTAACGCGGAGCCGGGTCTATTTGCACACATGACAAAATGAGTTTCAGCACGACCAGTCGCTGCAAGCTTTGACCGTCCGAACTTCAGTTCCGACTATTTTGTTTCAGTACCTGACGGAAAGCCGACGATCACAACAGCGCACAATACTTCGGCAACTTCGATACTGATCACCTGGCGACCTCCGAACAGGGACACCATTCACGGCGAATTTCTGGGCTATCGTATCGCCTACAAACCACGTGACAGGGGAAACGAAGATGTCAAGGAAATTTACATACGTGATGCGAACGTCGAGGTGAGCGGCAACAAAACGAAGAAAAAAACAATGATCCAACTATTGACGCGCCTAATGTTCCTCACTGTCCCTTCCTTACTGTGCCTAAAACAATGGACTTCGACAACATCGTTAGTGACATTACTGCCTCAGGGCGTGTGGGTCGGGTTCAGGGGTCAGACTGGTCAAGGCCTTGTTTATTACCAAAAAGGGTCTGGTAACTCCCGCAAACATTCGAATTCTCTAAACATGTTTTACATTTTGCCTCCGGGCAGCTAGGCTGACTTTAAAATTATTACGCTATTTCACAGGCTTCAACTTTTGTCTGAAATTTTTCTTTTTTAACTTTCAACTTTTCCAACCTCCTGGCTACGTTAATTAAGTAATTACACGATGTCGCCCACTGACCATAGCGCCAAATAACTGTACAGCATAACTGAAACTTCAGCACCATTTCACACTTTTCTGACACGTTAGAGGCCAGATTCTCTCGTTTGCGATGTTCATCGAATTCATTCTTATTTCAGAGCCACACTATTCACAGCCTGGAAACTTACACGCAGTATCTTGTTTCGCTGCAAGTTTTCAATCCCGAAGGCCTGGGTCCGTCCACCACAGTCTTGGTGATGACCGATGAAGGGGGTAAGTTCACGTCTCATTACAATTTCACTAGGTTCTTTTATGCGCTTTCGCATTTGAACTCTGCTCACTTGAAAACAAGAAAAAAACAAAAAATAATACTAACCCCCCAGGTATAACATGAATTAAAAAAAACACTGAAATTGTTGTAATTCACAATCACGCTTCTAGCGGCATAAGTCCGAATTTCTTTACCTACAACTCATCCGAGACGGTAACGCAGAACACTGTCTATTCGGCCGACACAATTCAGTGGGTACAATACGTGATAGGAGGTTAGGTGATATCCCTACCTCACATTTACCGACAAGCGGTACCTTTTTCTGCGGATGGTAGGCCAGTGAATTTTCCGAGTGCCGATAGGTCAGAATAATTGCCCCCTTGTTAAATAGCGTAAAATCCTACCACAATACGGAAACCATTGAGTAACCATCCAGTGAATTTCGGAATAGTGGTTAATAGCGAGGGTCCCTACTACTTTCCCAGTTCCAACACTCTTCAGACTAGTCAAGCTCCTCAGCGGACCACAGATAGAGCCACTGCTCTAAAAAGTGAACGGAACTGAATAGGAATTAACTTTACACCGAAGTACCTGAGGATTCAGGGCCCGATTCACGAGCAGTAAAATCACTCGATAACTGACTAGCAAAGAAGAATCGAGTTGAAGCGAAAAGCTTGCGATTTTGAATGAATGATAAGGTACGGTGTGCTGACTGTTTGGTTTGTTTCATGAAAAATCAATGGTCCGTGTCGGTGACGCACGTTTGACCGTGTTCAAAATCTGAACCAATAACGTTGCCGATTTTGAAAAATTCCTCTTACTCCGAGGCAGAAAAGGGCTCGAATAGGCCTTTGAAAACTTGTAAAACGGGTCGAGGTGCTCGGGGCGAGACGTACGTCACTGGCACCGACATTAACACCCCCCAAGCCCTGGAACCCGGCGGCTGTTGGGTCGTTGGATAGGATCGGTCTGGTCGAGCGGCAGTCGCGTCGCGTTAGTGGTGCCTGCCTTCGTTACTGAAGACCGTGAACGAGGTCGGCGGCGAGACGACAGGCTGTAGAAAAATCGCTTTCGTCGGCTCCAGGCCATCAGGCGGTGTTCGCAGTGCAGTGACCGACCTCAGAAAGCCCGAAGAAGCGCAGCCATATCCATCAGCAGGAGTAAACGGAGGATCGCTCCTCCGCTATCTCGCCATGAACGGTTCGCCGGAGGACAATCATCGTCAGAGTCGGTCAGCGGCGGTCTGTAAACAAACAACGAGCGCCGTTTTTCGGTAAACGTCGTTAGCACGCCAAACTCTTCGAACAAGGGCAGCGCATCGACGTCGCTTCCTTACCGACGGAGGGTGTTGTTCACCTGCAAAGAGCAACCAACCCAGGATAGGCAGGCGTGCGCAGTGACGTTCGGGCCGAGCCGATGGGTCGCAGGCATCATCGCGATTGTGTGCGCGCTCGATGTTCCTTGCATGTGAGATGGGTCGATTATAAACCCGTGAAGGGGCAAACTGTGGCGGCGGTGGCGGCGGCGGCGGCGGCGGCGGTGGTGGACGAAGTTGATGCATATTCCGGCCAGTGCAGGATCGAATAATGCCCGATCGCCGAGGCTTTTTGCCAGTTATTTGATTCGGCTTGATGGGAAATCAAACGGGCGCAAATCTCCACTGCCATAAATTAAAATCCGCCCCGGTATTCACGCCGCTAGTTCAAAGTTTCAATACAATTTGTGATCAACGTTTCACTGCACGCGTGTAGTGTAAAAAAGATCATCTTATACACATCGTTCCTCAATCCGCTGATCCTCTTCCGCAGCAACCGTGCGAAACGGTATCCTTATTATGTGTGCAGTGTGAAGAACATCGAGGTTGTTAGCATCGGTTCTTTGTGGTGTGGTTTTCAATGATTTTCACCCTCGGTGCAGAATGCAGCAGCTGCTGTCAGGCTGCAACGTCGTTCCTGCATGCGCGCATTGCTGATCTCGTTCATCCTCGCGCGTGTGATCTATAACGACGAGCCGGGCGTCTCTCTGCGGACCAGGATGTGTCAACGAGCGTAATCTCGCCGCGAGCGTCGTGGATGAGCCTGTGCCGCAATGACTAATCGAGGAGGATACTGTTCGATACAGTGAAACAAAGAAGAGAGAGGAGAAAAGCTCGCCTGAAACTGCTGCGTGATTTACAGAAAGACGAGACCCGATGATAACCGATGAACGAGGTAAAAATTCACCGAAAACGGACGTCGTAAATGAGAGGAGATTTTTCGCGGGGAGGTCATCGATCGTGTGCGGTAACCGTGCGGGCGACAAAGAAGAAAGTGAGAGAGAAAGAGAGGGAGAGAGAAAGATTCATCAAATCCTTTGTAAACGAGAGACAGGAGTGACGACGGTATTCAACGAACATGTAACGAATCTCTTGCGATCTGACAAAGTTTGTCTGTCAAACTTATCGAAACGGGCTGGAATCTCGAAGTGTTATCGCAGAGAAAAGACTTGAATTATTGGAAATACGTGATGATAGTTGAAATCTAGCCAATGCCAATCAATAATTAGCTATACGCCTAGAGAGACTTTATTTTTAATTTTTTTCCTTTCCTCTTTTAAATACATAGTTTATAATGTATTTCTCATAAATGTAATTTCACCATCACGACGATAAAGATTGCCAATAAACGACTAAATCTTTTCTGTCACACCGTCAGATAAATAATTAATGATCTACATGAAATAATTCTCTTTTATAAAATGATTATTGGGCTAAACCATGAATAAATCCTGATAGAATACTATCGCGGTTAGATACAGTGACTATAAGCAGGGAAATAACTCTTGTTCGAGTGCAGTGTGCAGTGTACAAAGGAATATAATATGGATGAATTGGTGAGACGGTAGAAGAGTAAGCTTACAGAGAAATATTTCGAAAAAGGGTGAAGAAGTGGTGAAAAAAAAAATAATAGCTGGGCTATCGGAAAGATATTCGGCCGGTTGCTCTAGCAGCACGGCGCAGCTGCAGCTGGCAGGAGGGCGAAAATTTTTAGGCCAAGATGGTCAGCGGTGCTCAAGCGAGGGCTGCGGCCGCGATCTGCTTCTTCCTGTTCGCCCTCGACGCGACGGTTTCGACCCAAACGGAGGAAACAACCGAGGATCAACCGACGACTACCGGAATGGCGCCGACTACGATATACCTCGGGGTTTTGGAGGGGAATCAATCGTTGTCGGATGACAAAAACACGTCAAAGAAAGGTACAAATCGAGCCAACAAGAAGCGAACCGATATTCATGGTGCTTGAACTGAAGTTCCGACTTTGTTTTGCGATGTCTACTGTAGGAAACTGTTTCCGCCATCTAGGATTTATCTTTATCGCACATTATCGACGATTACAATACCCACGCAGTCGCATCACTACCGCAATTGCCATTGTCAGTGACGGTGTCTCTTCTCACATCGCTGCATGGCTTATGGTGACAATTCTCCCCGGACCGCAGCTCCTTGTTTGTTTTATCGCACGTGTATACGTCAGACTATTCACATCAGGGAGATGTTTTTTTTTTATTGCCAGAACATGGTCTGAACGTTAGTTTTTTCCGTACAAAGAATCGTTGCGAAGTAATGGATTTTAAGCCTTTGGAGTATACATTTTTCCTTGTAGTAAAATTTCTTAAAACTAGACACATACGGGCTCTCAAGATTACTGATTTCAAATATGGCGTCAGGTTTGAGAAATTTTCAAAACTCAAAATGGCGGATCTAATATAACGGATCGAATGAAAATGGCTCAAAAGCGTACACTCAGGGGTTTGCTGGGTCACCAAATACGACCCCAAAACCCCCGAATAACTAATCCCATCTAATTATAAATAACATATCAAACAACAAATCTCATTCCAGTTTCTTTGTGGAATTTTCTAGTATAATAGTGAGTAGTATCTCGTAAGGATGTAATCCTGTAGATGATTGGATTACCTTCGCAAGTAATAATAGCTTGTATTACATCGAAGCATCCAGAAACCAGATATTAGCAAAATCAGGACTCTTGGTACCGTACGTCAAAAAAGATGGACTAAAGCCGACCTTGTCAGGTCCCCGATAACAAATATGACATTACTTATATTAAACAGAAGAGTCCTACTGTCAAACTCGTATATGGCACAGTTATTTCGTGAAATTCCCAAAAAAAGCTGAAATGAGATGATTTTTAGCTATGAAAACATTAACGTTCGTACCTTGTTCCAGCAAGAAAAATAAAACATCACTCTAATTTAAAACAGTTTAATATACATGCTCATTGCACATCCATGATAGTAATTTGATAACTCTACAGACTAAAAAGCTGGGACTTGTTCGGTTGTTGGAAGTACGGAAACATTCTTCTTCCTCTCCTCCTTTTCTTCCTTCTGATCGTGAGACGATCATCCGCTTCGCCCACGTCTAAGCGCACTTTTATGCCTCAGTCTCGACGTTTAGTTTCGACTTTTAATACCTCGTCAGGGGCTTCTTCTTGTATTCATTCTCATTTAGGCTATTTCTTTTCTGTCTCTGCTTAGCCCTCAACACGGAATGAGAATCTAAAGATAAACCAGAGTCTCTCCATAGTCACAGACATTCCAGGATTTCTCGGTGTGATATATTTTTCCACAAAAATAACTCATCTACATCAACAATACAAATACAAAAATTTCAGGCTTATCATGTTTAGCCAGTTTCAAAATTCGAGATAATAAAAATAGCCTCATCGTATCCCACAAATAGATGAAATTGTGAAAAGAAGACATGATAATTCGATGAAGACATCAAAATATGCTAACCAACCTGATTCACGGAATTACGTTCCCGTGTAATCACCGCGAGTTCATCGTTCTCGTGGACTGCTCTTACCCTTCGAATATATTCAAACTTGGTGGTTATTTCCAAGCCTAGAAGTAACAGTGCAGAGATTATCTGTGAGAGCGTGGGAAAAAGTGTCTCCGTATTGCAGACCGAATATAATAATAATTATCGTGAACGTGTGTGCAAGATAAATTGCACGGCGAGTGGCCGAGCTGTTCTCAGACTGGTATGCTCCGTCACATATCACGTCCCATACCAGGGTTGAACGGCGAGCAAGTTTCACGCTAGTAAATGACACCTCGATCGCATTGCACAGGGGACCGAATCCCGACCCTCGGCTGTTCGTGATCGCGATCAATACGTACCTACAATCGCGATATCCGAGCTCAGCAGTGCCACCGACACGCAGGTCAAGTCACCGAGTCACCGAGTCACCGAGTCACCCAAAGAGAACTGGACTTTTTACAAGCCTATAAATTATCCGGTTCTCTATAATACAGCCATAGATACTACTCTCCGCAATGGCTGATCGATCACTTCCGATAAATCACTCTACGTTCACAGATTTCACGCAGGTTTCTCTTCTCGATCGTCTCTGGGACTTGTTGTTGCGATTTACCGTGATTAGAGATCGATTAGAAGCATAGTTGATTTTCACACTGACGTCGACGTCAGCTTTTTGATACATGCAAGTTTAGTAAGACTAGATGTACCGGTTTTGGTGATCTTAGTACCAGCGCCGGCCATATTTATTACGTGTAATCAGAGGTTATGTACCAAAGCGGCAGAAGGATGCTTTCGTCCATGTTAACTCTGATTTTTAAACAACGAAGTGTGCCAAGTATGAAAATTCCGATCCAAAACCTGCTTAGTTTTAGTCATAAATTGCGTGTATTAAAGAGATTTAAAAAAAAATCCCATTGTGAAATGTGGGATTTTATAAAGGGGCCAGTAATAGTACAGCGACCACAAATAGTAATGCATTTAACCAATCAACGTTCTCAGATTTCTCACCGGGTATCTTCTTTCTTTCTTTTTTTCTTTCGTATTTCCTTGTCTCCGCCATCTTTCCATAACTATACCTGTGATGTATATACACAACTTCCGCTTGTAACTCCCCAGTTAGTTTCGTAACATGTGTGCAAGTGACGCCATCATCTGTAACACCTCGTGTTTTGTAATTACTCTTCTTCCCCACCCACCGATTCATCCTTCACCGAGTTCCTCGTCACGCCGCATCCAACTGAACGTATTAATTATTCTTCACATCTGCGACTGACGCCATCACATCTAAACACACGTCCAAACTATATCGACGGATATATGCGCACCCGAGTACCTACGGCATAAATCGTCATTTTTACAGCATCGATCCTTCTTCCGTCTCCATTCAGTCGTCCACGTATCAAATTAACTAGTTAAACACAGGCGCAGCGAGTTGGAGAGGGTCCTCTCTCGTCGACGTCGATTCATCCGGTCACATTCTCCGTTAGTAAAACCAGGCGTGCATGTATAAAATCTAGGCCAACGGGACGTTCGGGTTCTAACTAGACGGCTTCGGTATATTCTCGGCAAAATTTTTACCACTTTCCTTCATACCTTTGTTGGAAACCAAAATTGGATTATTATAGTACAATCTCTGTGCTCAATTCAGAAATTTGACATTGGACGTACCTACCCAGTGTCAGATTGGCACCAAGTTACAGTCAATAAAAGTCTACACCGTATTTTTCGCACAGTGCAATTGCATGCATGATGGATTGGCTGGGATGTTCAGACGACAGAGAAGAACTGTTTATGATTTTTCTCTTCTGCCTCTACCGCCTCTCTGAAAAAAAAATTACTTAACGTACCTACGCAAAATCCTAGTTGCGGTATTGGGCATAAGACGAGAGAGAGATGGTAATGAAACGAGCAAATGGGTACCGTCTGCGATCTCTTTGACCTTAATACGGGTTGCAGTGGAGAGAGAAAAAAAGAGTAAAGAGGAACAAGGATACAAAGACGAGAAGAAGGAGAAAATCTACATTTTTTGTTGATTGTTAACGCTCGCGTGATACGTTGACGCATACTCTGTGTATGTGAATGCAATCATAGGCGCATGCATAAATGGGGTTTTATAAACAACAATACACAGACGCAGTCCATTCAGGCCTCATCCTCTTTCAAAACACGTCCGTTCCGTCCGTTCATTAGCCAATAAGTCAGACCGGTGTGCATCAACTGCGTCGAATTCTGTCTAGAAACACCAACAACAAGTGAATAAAAGAAGTACGAAGATAGAGACGATAGGCGGACATAGAGAAAAAGGAAAAAATAAGATTTCAGAATCGCAGTCCGGTACAATCATCCATGTAATAAAGTCTGATGCCAACAAGCATGAAGATAACAACAAGTCGTGAAAAGAAACAAAAGCAATTCTTGGCTATTTGTATGCCACTGATTACAAAAATACGATTATTTGTTTATCTGGTTTAAGTTAAAGATTTTGACGATTGTATTCTCCTGCGCCAAAAACCTGGACATTTTTCCAGTTCGGTTTATAACCGGTAATTATATATCTACCTGCGAAAGTTGCCCAACGACATTGGTCCTCTTTCTCCGATTCTAACGGTTGTTCAGGATCGGAACAAACCGTCCGTCGATACTTTACTTCGCGTCACACTATTCTTCTCAAGACTCATCCAAGCGCATCTTTGGCCAATTACACAGAGATTTCCCTTCTCGAATTAGTATCGCGTTAAATGCGATTCGCGTAATGAAATAGGCTATTATAAAAGGAGGAGCGGAAGGTACGGACAGCGTAGAAGAGAACGAAAATCTGTGGAACTCGAGGCTGTGGATAATCAGTGAGAGCATTGGACGGTTGTAGGTAGTAGAAGTATTCGAACTTGAAGCGAGACGTTTTAATCTAACTCATTTGTGTAGTTCGTCAGAGCTTATTTCTTCTCTAATAGCAGCCTATGATGACATAACCGGTGACAATGGATGCAGACGTGAAGCATAAGATTCCATTTCATAGATCCAGTCAGCTCCTGCATATTCTCAGCTCATTTCCACCACCTCCGCTCGACAATTATTTTCGCTTTCGATTTCTTCTTATTTGTATCAGGTTTTTTTCCTCACTCTGAGCCTCGTTCTTCGTCAAACTATTATCATATGTTATATATAAACACCGTATACATTTGTGTTGTTATGACAGCATTTAACTTCGTCGAGATATTTTTCTTTTATGGTAATTATATAATATCATGTGGCTCGTTTGCTCGCTGCTGAAACGCAATATATTCATTCATTTACAAGTAAATAACATAAATCATCACCGGACACTTGTCATTATACATGTGTATATATAATTGTTGTGTACGTCCGTTAAATAACGCATATGAAAATATTTTTGTCAATTTTTGTAGACGATTTTGAGTGTTCCACGTGTATAAATTTCGTTCCACGATAACCAGAGAGCAACTAAACAAAACAGATGAAAAAAAAAACTACGAACCATTGTATCCCAGCCATAAATCTGTTCATTCAATCGTCAATTCACCGTTTATACTCTAGTGCGCAGGTGCACGTATGCTTGGACTTTTTATCGGTATCATAGATGAAACTTATCGACACTAGCTTGACCTATGCCAACACATCCACAACTAATCGAGTTGAATTAGAAAGTGAGAACGTTGTGCACATGAAAATACAAATGAAAACATCCGATCACAAGTTGAACTTTGCCGCAAGTAATTTGGTTCAATGAAATGTAGAAGAAAAAAATCATTACGCACTTTTAAATCTTAAAGGTCAAAGTTATTAAACGTAACATTTTAATCAACTTTCATGATGAAGGGAATCCGATTTCATTTCATTGTTTAATACGTTTCAAGGTGATACGTGAATCTCATTTCTCTCTTTCACTTCATATTCCCGTCTCCCCCCTTTTTTTTAAATCTATTTATTTTTCTTTTCTTGACACTTTTGTTCACCAATGAACGCCTTGCTGCACGTGCCGTTTAAAGCACTGCCGATACACACACAGCCTGCATCCACGTGTAACGCCGATCATGTTGACAATGGACGTATGACTCTTCGACTCTTCCGTCAGTCCGTAAAAGTATAAAGAAATAAAGACGAAAGTGTTGTGATGATCAATCGTGCAGGTATAATGCAGACATCTCACATCATATTATATAGTATTCGCGGAACCGCTTCCTGCCTCTTTTATTCCGTCACACTGAACAAAACAGTTCCGAATATACGATAATAATCATCATTCGCTTCGCAACAATAATATAAAGAACTCCGACTTATACGTCGGGCGAAAAACGTTCGAGTCTTGTGCTGCTCACGGCATATATATATGTATACACGGGAGTTTTTCAACGATTCCCCTTTGCCTACTAGGACGGCATTACATTGTGTTAGCACGGGGTCTCTGCCTACCGGCTTTGTTACCTTCGTCGCCATGACCGTTTCGAGTTTCGCATTTGGAACGCGCGAGCTGCGGGACTTGGGGGTCCTACACACCGGCTCGTCAACCTCTTTATTAACGATTTATGCGACGTACAGTCGGGTCGAAAATCTGCCGAAACATAGGTTAAGATGGTGAAACTGAAGCTGGTCGAGTTTAACCTAATTAAAAAACCGCCTGTAAGCCAGCAGCAACAAGTATATTGAAACACGGAATTTTAAGTGTAATAGTATGTTGTGTAACAAGGTGGCAAAACTCGGTTTTTTGGGCTGAGCGTAAGTTTGCAGTATGAGTTGTAGATGAGCCGAAGACGAATATTGCAAATACGTGAGGTGAAAAGACCGTTGCCTCCTTGTTGCAATGATTCTTTATGTGATAAATCTATGTCACGCGGTTTTTCACGAAGCACGGAATTGAGGTTAAGGTCACGTAACGTCAGATTTACTGCGACAGCGCATGCGCGCGGTACAGAAAAGACCACTTTCAAGTCCTAGGACTTGAAAGTGATCTTTTCTACACTCCACGCATGCGCATTCGCAGACTCACTCGATCGTCATAGAAACGAGTGCATAGAAATATGCTCGCATTATATTTAAACAACTTATTGGATCAACAACGTTTAGAGGAATCGCATAATTACATTATTTTCCGTTTAATTATATTCTTTTCACGGATAAAATGAACTGTATATTGTGCTCCAGAAGAGGAGAAGTAATATGGATTTTCAGTGGACAAAAATGACGGAATAATCTAATAGAATGCAATGTTCATAGTCGTAATTCAGTGTTTTTAAATTTTGTCCTATAATAGAACAGGAATATTTTTTCACAGTTACCTGTTAACTATAGATTATCATCGTTAAAACCTTTCTGAACCTTTGTTTTATCGCATTTACGTTTCAACATCTTTTTGTCCTGACTGTACGTCGCATTATACAATTCTTAAACCACACACCAAGTCGCCTGCATCACATCCGAGGAATATAAATTATATCGCACAGATATATAGAAGAGACATACGGGCAAACTGAGCATGATATCTGATGTTATAATCGATTGAAAATCAACGAGTCGAAACGAGAGCAAAAACGAGATCTTTTTTTTTTTTTTTTTTTTGTTCCATTGTCTAATCGCTTCGCTTTGTTTTTCCATTTACGTTATAATTATCGTTCAATGAGGCGTGAGAGCCGTAGAAACGATTATGTTATGTATAGAGATGGACGTATTGCGTATATATATATACATGTATAAAGATTATTAATATTTATTCAGCTGCTTGTTTTTCTCTCATTGCCGCTCGTAACAAGAAAACGTCACCGATCAGTTTTTTCAGTTTTTTTTTTTCTTTTTTTTCTTTTGCAAGTAATAATTCTTCGCCGGTTCAGCTTGTATAAGTAGAGTATCTCGCGTCTGTAAGACTGCAAGGATATACCTGTTACTTAAACGCTGGATAAACAACTGGGTCATATCAACACCGTATATATATATATATATATATCTATATACATACATATGTATGAATATATACGCGTAATACATTACGCGCATGCACGTATTAATATCACATGTACATATTATATATAGACACTGAGTGAATTCCTATAAACTTACGGCTCTAAAATCACTCCTGCAAGCCGCGAGCCGATGCGACGCATAAGTACTTTATACCCATGAGATTTAATGAAAATGCCTGCTGTAAGAACGAGTTGCCAGACACGGACGTAAACATTTATTTTATTACCTAGTCGTCGATTACCACTTGATTTACACTTTTTTTCGATCTTTCTTTTCACACCTTGACGGAGATATAAAAAAATAAGCTAACGCAAATGAGGAGGAAATACTATTTTATGAATGTATGTACCTGTGTATGAATATGTGCGTTCATTTTCCCCTTCCTAAATAAAAGAATTTCTTTACTTACCGGGATTTGTAACCGCGCACGAGAATTCGACCGTTAAGTGCAGTCTGCAGATCAGGTTATAAGCTTTAGGGTAAATAGTCTTTAACCATAAGTGCGGACGGTTCTTTTCGCCCAGGTAGAAAAAGATCTTCGAACCGATTATACGGTTGATATTTTTCTTCGTCGTTTGACCGATTTGTGGTCAAAGTGATTTTGCCGATTATATATTTGTTCACCGTAACGGCTTTTACAGCCTCGATGCATAAAGTTTTGCAACCCTTGACTCATATTTTTATAGAACGGTTGACACAAGCCGACGGTATAAACGAGGAACCGGAAGTCGAACGAATATTTACTAATTCCGATAACATCATTCACTGTCCACTTCATTTTATCTTTTGCATTTCTGTTTCTCCATTACAGCGAATCTTTGCTATCGCATTTAGGATATTCCGGAAGAAAGTAAATTGACGCTTCCAATTCATCGCATCCTTACTCAGTCATGCCTTTGCTTTGTGTTTTAATATTTTTTTTTTCTTTTTGTTCTTCATTTTGCTCGTTTTACAAAATCAATATTCATCAATATCTTGGGTCGAATAGTATATTCAACAAACTTGGAGGCATGCATTCTATCAGATATATAATACCTATAACTAATTGGTCGTCTGCTCACAGAGGCTAAGCGTCCCTTCACTTCCTGCGGAATACCGGCAAACGATATATTGAATATGTCTACGCTTATGTACCCCCGTATATAAACTCGTATACATATATAGGATGTTAAGAGTACAACTTCCCGCAGCAACTTTCACTAGCTGATAAATCTTAGCTTTATTTGATCTGCCACGCTTTTTCCCTGATGGTAATGCATCGTTGCAATATAAGTAGGTACACGGTCCTCTTCTTGTGTTCGTTGTCTTTTTTCTCTCCTCATCTTCTACTCCTTTTGTGCATTCTTCAGTCACACTCTGATCCAGATTAAGGTCGGTGTCCGAAAGACGAGATACACTCACCTTCATACGTAAATGAATAAACTTTTAATGAGGATGACCTTGGATCATATTACTACACAAAATTCATATCAAGCCGCACGATGCGATTACGCTGAGTAATCAGCCTCAGAGTTGGTTAATAATACAGGGAATCCTTTGTATGCAAACAGATTAAGCGACTCGACGAATGTCATTGAAACCGCAACGACGACAACGACGACGATCCGTAATCCAAGATGAGAGATCGAAATTCTTTCGTGATGTAGTTTAATAAGAAGCTTCCGCTCGTTGAGATAATTTAGGAGTGAAGGGTCGCAGATCGTCAACCTCGCCACACAATCGGGCAGTCGAGTTTTGACATGACAGGAGAAAGCATGAGGCTTTTCCTATGGAATTTGAAGGAGGAAGCAGGACTTCCGATTATGGATCGCACAACAATCTCGTGGAGATTTTTTTGATTCCCAATTTTGAAAGTTCACACATTTACAAAAGTTCTTTTTTCTCTTTTTCTAGTGCCGACTAAACCTTTGAACCTGACCGTTCACCACGTCACCTCATCATCCATTGAACTGTCTTGGGCTGAACCTGAGAATACCAACGGTATCATAATGGGGTATCGGATCTACTACATGCATTCCAATTACACGGATGTGAAGTCCCATAGGAACATCGACAAGTCAAATAGCAACATTTACTTCAACCTCAGCGACCTTAGTAAGAATCATTTCACCAACTGTTTGTAAACGTAACATTGTCATTTTGCATTGAGTCTAACAGGTGTTAAAAAAAAAAAATGAGAATAATTTGTATAATTTTCATTGACCTTTAACACGATTTTGACCTAGACACGGACTACTTTGAAAAGATTTTTATCTCATGATCACTGCACATGATATTTCTCTCATGATTCGGTGTGAACATACGATATGCGGCTGGGTTAAAAAGAAATGAGAAACAAGAAGCATAAGTAAACGGGTTAGTTTTAAATTCTAAATATAAACCCGGAGCTTCCTGGTTATTTCAGAACCGTACACAGAGTATAAGATATGGGTGAAGGCCTATACTTGGAAGAACGAAGGTGAACCATCGGACCACATTATTCACAAGACCGACATCGCCGGTCCATCAGCCCCGAATATACTGAATTTGACTTGCCAAGCACAGGACGTGATTTACTTCCAATGGCAGAGGCCTGGCATCTTCTGGAACTCGATAGATTTCTACTACATACGATATCGCGTCGAGGGCACCAATGACTTCGAGGAAATCCCGATCTCCGCCGACAAAGAGCACCTCGAGAGCGGAGTGAGTATAGTCTCAGATCCAACCGATGTCGAGGCGACTCGATAAGTTTTTCGCTCATGAATAATCAATCGATTTTGCTTCCAGACAACGATTCAAAATCTGTCCATGAACACCGTCTACGAGGTTACAGTTCGCGGTGCAACGCGAAGTGTAATCAATCCCAACGATATAATAGTGGGAGAAAGCTCACAGCGTAGGACAGTCTCGGTTGAACCCAATTGCGACAAAATACCACCATCGATGCGTCGGAGCAGCAAGGAATTCAGCGCCGGTGTTATAGCCGGGATGGTATGCGCCTGCTTTGCCGTGATGCTCGCCATTACATCCTTTGTGCTTTGGAGGTAAGAGGAAGACACACTATTTCCTCCTCTAACACTTCTCGGGTACACTTGACTCTGAGGATTCTTAACCGTGCGAAGCTCGAAGCTTAGCACAAACTCTATGAACCGACATCGCCTTGGTAGATGATCGCTTTGGAATCTGAATGAGATTGAAGTTAGTAACGTCACTTCAACGATTTAGATAATAAATGATAACGAAGGAAACATGTTGATATTTTGAAAAGTCAACTGCTCGAAGAAAGTTGTTCTAAAATTGTACAATAACAATAACAATAACATGACTAATTTCAGGCTTCTGAATATAAGCAATAACGATTGTAGCTCCAAGTCGAAATGCTCGAAGCGTTGAGTTCCGTGATAGTCACGGTTCAAGTTAGAATCCAGACAGCTCGCAATTATACCAGACCTGTAGCAGACGCGGAGAGTGAAGAGTAATTCGGCAATTCCCGAGAATAGATCAAAGTTGTAATATACTGCAAACGATCCGTCCAGTTAGTGTACCGGAATGATCAGAAATCGCGAAACGTTCCGCAGCCAGCATCGCATGCATGCATGCTACTCCGCAGTGGTAAAAATGACAACTATATCAACACCAAGGCTTTCCGAAGCTACGCGGAACAGGCACAGCGTGTGGGTTTCTCTGGCGAGAGGAGAACCCGCTTATGTGTCATTGGTAGAATTCACGGAAAGCTTGTACCAATAAAATTGCTCGCTTGCTACTCGCGGACCATTCATGGTCTTGGGAATACAACTCTCAGTCTTAGCTTATTCCTCGCTCTACGTAAAGCTAACAAGTCAGTCAAGTGGCGTGCCCACGGTGAGTGCGAGTCTTGCGATTTTGAACTGCTAGGCTTTAGTCTTCCTCATAGACTGTGAGGCGCGTAGTTTCGTAGAAACGGGAACGCCCATTCCGGCTGGATTAATGTCAGTAGTTGGAGAATTGGCGGTAGGGTTTACCGATTTATACCGGAATCAGTTCGCCTTGGAGATCGCACAATAGACAGACGAATCGACATTAATTAAGGAATTAAGCCCGGATGACGATGAATTCGAATTAGCCCGATTAGGATCGTGGAACAAACGTGTGTGGGACTTGAGAAAGTGAACCATTGGCTTGCACGAGAGGAGGGAGGATGCGAGAATACTTGTGCCGAGATCAAGACACCTTTGATTGTATCAGAAACATTCACACATACGTATAAGATAACCGCTCTTTTGCGTTGATGCGATAATGTGCTTTTATCTGACAGTGCGATAAGTTCAACCGTGATAAATGCAGTGGTATTTTTTCCTCAGTCCTTACTTATAAGCGAGCTGTGTAACAGATCCCGAGCCCGTGAGAACTGTATTTAATCGTCGATAGTTATATTTACGATGAAACAATTGATGTGAGTTGCTTATATTTCTGTTGTTACGTTAACTAACAATAAGTAGAATAGAGAAAAGAAATGTCCGTGCCTTTTCACCATTCGAAATGTATGAAATGTAATGTAGAGATGCTTAAAAACGTTAGAAAATATTAATTGAACAGGCCATGTCTCAGGCCGATGTTTAGAAAATGCTTCCACACCGCTTACTACTACCTTGACGACCCACCGAGGAACGTTCCCACTCTACAAGACTGGGAGAACACCGAGCAGGATGGGGAACGAACCGCCGTTGCGGTACAAAATTTTGCCCAACACGTTGCCGCCCTGCATGCCGACGGGGATATTGGGTTCAGCAAGGAGTACGAGCTCATTCAATCGGAAACCGGGGATTATACGGTGGAAAATTCACAGTACGCGGAGAACAAGGCCAAAAATCGTTATCTGAACATTCTCGCATGTAAGTGTGAAAAATTAACGGTCAAATTGGAATTATCTGCAGACCCTAAAGCGA
Source organism: Diprion similis (assembly GCF_021155765.1). NCBI lineage: Eukaryota > Metazoa > Arthropoda > Insecta > Hymenoptera > Diprionidae > Diprion > Diprion similis. Next base: position 20,894,321 of record NC_060114.1, read on the forward strand.
GGTTTAAGCCGGGACTCTGGTGACATTTTGATATAACGAGTTTTTCATTTTTCAAATGACTAAAAATGATTTGATCAAAAATATGTTCTGAAAAAAAAAATTCAATCGTGAGGAATTTTTGGCAGAAAATTTCCAGCGCATCGTTGCTTGCATAAATTCCTTGCTCATAGACTTTCATCGCAAAAGGTCGAAATTTTTTACCACGATCTAAATCTTTTTGGAAAAATTTTTTGATCATATCGTTTTTTTGGCATTTCAAACACAAAAAACTCCAAGTTATCGAAATTTCACTGGAGACACTCTTAAGGAAGTATCCGAATGGAATTGGTAAAAAAATACAAGTTTTTTTTTGTCTCTGTCTGAATCGGTAGTATAAGACAAAGAATATGTTCCTGAACTTCATTTTATCGAATCTATGAAATTGAGGACGCTAGCTGCCCTTTGAAGGGACCAAATTTTGTACAAATGAAGTCACTATTAATTTGCATATTGGACTGGCTTTTTGGATCATTTTGAATTTTTTTTTTCTCCGTCACATGTAGTTTTGACTGAAAGCTTCTTTTCAACGCATCTTTGGTACAAAACGGTCCGTTTTAATTGCCAGACTTGTTTGTTTTTTTTTTTCAATACTGACTGCATTTTCGGAATGGCGTGAAGGATTCACTGAATAAGCAATCATTCGAAGAAATAGAAAAAAATATGATTCGGTTCCTTACTGTATTCCCCAAGATTTAGACCATGTACGTTATAACATTATTGCGCATTTATACATTTTTATAGGCAACGAAAATCAAGTATTTAGTTGAAAAAATATCGCTTCTCTTCAGATTGCTATAATTGCTCCAATTTTACGTATTTTTATTTGGAAGTTAATAGTATTAAAAAAAAAATCCAAAATAGGCATACTTCGTCTTCTTCAATCATACCTTTTTCTATGTTACAAGATCAAATTACTATTCAATATCATTGATTGTTTTACACTGGACTCTTGAAAAACGTCGACTAAACGTTTTCAGATGATCATACTCGAGTACAATTACTATCTTGCGGGGGTGGTCCGCCAAAAAAGGGTCAGGACTATGTCAACGCGAATTACATCGACGGTTGGCAACGCTCTCGAGCTTACATCGGTACTCAAGGTCCATTGCCGCCGACTTTCGACGCTTTTTGGCGAATGGTCTGGGAGCAGCGGGTGTCCATCATTGTTATGATAACGAATCTAGTCGAGCGCGGACGTGTAAGTTGATTAATAAACGCATACGGAATCATTCAGATCTTTATCACCTCTGGGGATAAAACGTCCCAGAACTTATTACCGCTCGTCTCCGATTAATTTGTCCCCATTTTTCCAGCGAAAATGCGACATGTACTGGCCAAAGGAGGGCACGGAAACTTACGGTCACATTCAAGTGACTCTGATGAGAGAAGACATTATGGCCACGTACACCGTTCGCACTCTTCACATTCGACATTTGAAGGTATATGTCTATATAAGAATTTATAAATTCTAACCGGCAACGTAAACGAAAGAACGAAACTGTAATGTTAAAACTCCAAGCAGATTAAGAAGAAGAAAAACGGCACCAACATGGGGGAGAGGACTGTTCTTCAGTATCATTACACCGGTTGGCCGGATCATGGTGTTCCGGATCACCCGCTTCCAGTTCTCAGCTTCGTGCGAAAATCGTCGAACGCCAACCCGCCGGATGCTGGTCCGATCATCGTTCACTGCAGGTAAGTTGAAGTTTGAAGATTATTTTAGGCCAGTTGTTCAAAAACGAACTTTGGTTCTTCACAGCGCCGGAGTTGGTCGCACGGGAACTTACATAGTGATCGACGCGATGTTGAAGCAAGCGAAAAGCAAAGGGGAGATAAACGTGTTTGGATTTTTGAAACACATTCGAACTCAGCGGAATTTTCTGGTGCAAACCGAAGAACAGTACATATTCATTCACGACGCTCTCCAGGAGGCTATAGAGAGCGGAGAAACCAACATCGAGGCTAACAGCCTGCTTCAGCATGTGCGAGACGTGCTCTGTCCGAATAATAACAAGACCGATCCGTGGAACTCGCTTGACGCTCAGTACAAGGTAAGTGCAAGCATTTAGAGGAAAAATGTAGCAGCAATTCGACTCGACCTTTCATCTCTTTTTCGCCGTTTACTTGCAGCTGGTCACATCGTGGAAACCAAAAGATTTCAATCTAGTCTCGGCCACGAAGCCCTGCAACGCGGTCAAAAATCGGAATATGGAGGCTCTGCCAATCGAAAACGCCAGAGTCCATTTGACTCCGAAGCCTGGAATTGATGGAAGCGATTACATCAATGCTACTTGGCTTGCTGGTGCGTATGATCATCTCTGAAAAAAGTCGTACACAACACGCTTAAAACATTCGATGGAATAAAGTTTTAATCTGGGACCATTGTTTCAGGATTCCAACGTAACCGGGAGTTCATTTTGACTCAACATCCTATGGAGAATACTATTATGGAATTCTGGCAAATGGTCTGGGACCACAATGCTCAAACAATTGTGATGCTAACGCACTGCGAAGAGGTTTGTCTCGTCCTGTAAACGCTTCTTCGAGTATCTCATTATAGCGAGAAAAAGCAAATTTTTAACCCGATTTTCACCGCCAGGACTATCCGGAGTTCTGGCCTACAGAGGGTAAGGACTTGGAATCCGAAACATTCCGAGTGAGACTCTGCGGGATCAAGGAAACAGTGAATGGCGTTGTTTTGCGCGAAGTTGCCGTTCGCTCGTTGCAAGACGACTACGAGCTGAGCGCGAGGATTGTCCAAGGTCCTCTGGATCAGGGTGGTCCTTGGCCTCACAACAACAATCCAAAACTATTCGTCAACGTCGTGCAAGATTTTCACCGAGATTACCAGAACGGTCCAATTATCGTGATGGATAGGTAAGAAGAGCGGTTAAAATTGTTCAATTGGGCACATTTGAGAGAAACTAAAAGTAATTACAACGCGACAGAAAAAAACGTTGTCAAAATTTTCATCTCCTTTGTTGTTCACATTTCGACAGATACGGTGGAATCGAGGGTGGGCTCTTCGTCATCCTAACGACGCTGAACAAGCAGCTAGAATTTGAGCAAACGGCCGACATTTACATGTCTGCAAAATTACTCTACATGAAACGGCCGGGAATCTTCAGATCCAAGGTAACATTTACACACACTTGAGGATCTATGTTCACATGACGGTCAGACCAAAAATGTGTCGAAACAATAACATGACAAAATAGAGGTTTTTGTAACGTGCAGCTCAATTTCTAAATCAACCAAGAAAGCCCGTGTGGTATACAAAATCAACTTGAAAACACTAAATTTCAAGTGTAAAGTCAAAGAAATCATATCATTCTAGAATTTTTTCACTGAAAAATCTCTAAGACTTCAACCGATTCTAGTGAAAAATGTTATAAATGTCTCCCCTTACGAACCACCACAGCCATATTTTTTCTTCAGCTCGTCAGCTGATTGGAAAAAAAAAAAAAAAAAAAGATAAAGGATTCTCAAACTCCAGGGCATATATTAATGTTTTTCGATATCGTAGGTCAGTCAGAGAAAAAAATATTCTCATTTATGTTGCCGCCCATTTAGGAGAGCCCCCCCCCCCCCCCCCCAGAACTGTAAGGAATATTTTTTTACTTACCATCAGATCAACTCTTAAATATAAGTTGAACGTTGATATGAAAGAATACAAATCATTCAAGTATGCTTACATCAGGCATACATAAAAATTAATTGAAAAAAAAAAAAACGGCCCAATCAACCAAATTATGGCTAGGAAAGAATAACCAACGGCGTCAACTACAATAACGTTATAATTGAAAATATCAGTACGGTAGTCAGAGTGCCAAAAGATCCACACAAGTAGAAGTGCTTGTCACCTAATTTTCCAGTACGGATTTTGCAATGTTTATTTCGTTGTTGTAATTATTGGATGCAGGTGGACAGGAACGATAAACTTAACCTAGTTATATTGTCATTGTAGTTGGCGACCTGGCTATTCTCTCCTGTTCTTGATTTGCTTCTGATTGACCGTGTTTTTTCGGAATTAATTTTTATGTATGCCTAATGTAATTGTATACTTGAATGATTTGTATGTTTTCGCACTGACGTTCAGACTAGAAAGTTATTTTGATTGGAAGTAGAAAGTATTACCTTACAGCCCTGCGGATGAACTCACTCAAAGGCCTGAAACGTAAATGAAAATTTTTTTGTATCTCTGTCTGACTAACGATACCCAAAAATATCAACCCTAGGACCTAAGTCTAGAACTATCTGTACGAAACAAATAACCTAGAAACAGGGATTACATGCAGCCCAGAACTTCAAAACAACGCTAACTGCTAACGGACTATTTGTCATAGAAGGTTTGTTTTTCGTCCGAAAGCTTGAAGACCAAAGAATAGAATAGTACACGCAAAAAAAGCCTGATATAAAATTTTCACTGTGAAAAATTCGATCGAACAAACTAAAAAAAATGATTTTAGCAGGACGTAAGAGTCCTACACCTATGTGTAGAATCCTAGGGTTAATAAAACAAATTGTTCCTCTGACTTGTCAAAGCAGTACGAATTTGAGGTTAAAACAAACTTGTCGTATGACTCAATTTCCATCTCAGACTGGTTGTATAACAAAATTTTTTCACCTGAAAAAGGAGGACTACATGCTGCTGTACCAATGCCTGGAGTCGATGTTGTCGCCGAAGACGCAAGCGGAGCCTGATCTCTACATGACGGCGAACGGTCACGTGACGTCGATGAGCGAGGGAAACGAGGCCCACCTCCACCACCACCATCACCACCACCACCACCATAACCATCAGGCAAGCAGAGAAAACTCTATGCAGCACATACCTTCGGAGTTTTCTGCGAAGACACCGATCCGGGAGTACACGACGAGCATAGAGATGACCGAGTATCCACCGGAGTACGTCGCCAACAGCGTGAACGAGAGGATCTCGAACCACGTGAACGAGCACGGCACGTTAACCGGCTCGGTTCGAAACTCGACAACCGCTGGCACGAATCCGTTGAGGAATTCGAATCTCTCGCAGGGCTCGGCTGAGCTCAACGGCTACGTTTCGAACGGCAGCACCCGAGTACCTCCCGAGGGGATGGAATCGACCTGCGTGATCGTACCGCCATGATCCAAAGCCATGGTTCGTTGCCAGGGCGCGACGACTACTCATCGTTCCGAAATGTTGTAACGGACGCTCCGGTGGGCAGGTGTAGATTTTTAAATAAAGAACACTGTTTCCCCTACGCGAGAGAAACAAGTGAATTGCTGTGCTCTGTGTCAGCCGCGCTGATCCTGACGCGTCGGATTCGTTGACGAACGATCGACGGCGTGACGAAAACGATGAAATTAGAGAAACAGTCGCGTTGATAGACACACACGGATAGATTTTAAACTCGCGAAGGTAACGAACGGCGTTCAATTTCCAGACTGACGATCAAGCGAGCGAGGATTTTCATAAATCGTGTGAAGCTTTCTCTGCTATGATAACTTATCGACTGAGTGGCCAGGGTTGCGAACGTTTCGTTGTTCGTTGTGCACACCTCGTCGCAACTCGCGAGGATTCTTGCCCGAATGACCAGGCGAAATGGATTCGAGGGTGTTTGAGACGGATTGGAAAATTTACACAACCATCACGGCGTGTGTATATAACTCCAACGTATCGCAACGAAGAAAGACATGATTTGAAAACGAGATGTTGATATTTCTGGGAATGAATGAATCGACCAACGCATCGAACCGACCACAAACTGTGACCCTAGAGATTTGACAACACAGACAACAATGGTGGATGCTTGGCTTGAAAATCGGTTCCGTTATCGATAACCGTTTTAACGTGTAAACTTATGTTTAATAATAATATAGAGAAACTGTCGACATCGATGAATTGTACGAACTAAATTCTCAATTTCGTTTTCCTCCCTCACGTTGAACGCATAGAAAACAATTAAGTGCATAAAATGAATACGGAATCGTTAAGTTGGAGACACGGAACATTATTATGAATAAAGCAAATTGACAGACTTGGCTGATATACATGTTCGCTCTATTCTTACATTCACTACAATCTCGCAAACTTCATCATATCGTGGCAACTACACGTACGTAGATTCGAATTAAGTTGCATATGAATTGACATCGATGAACAGATCTAATTTTGTCGCGAATCAAAGATCATCAACGGACTATTCGTTCCAAGTACACAGTATTATCAAACGGATTGATTCGGAACAGATTCGTGTTCCCTTAGAAGCAATCGAAATCCCAAACTGGTTCCAAACTGCACGCCCGTTACCGTCGTGATAGTGAATTGCGTTCTGATTCACCAAGTTGCCAAAGAACAATTAAATCGTCGATCGAATTTGGATTGATCGACATAGTTATAATATGTAATTAATCGTGTGCATCGTTATAATAATAATAATTAATCGAATCAATTGTGTTTCTCTGTTTATTTTTTTTTATTTATTTTTGTTTTTCGTTTCTCTTCAGAATAATAATTATTATCTAATTAGATTTTCACGGCGGCATGCATAAAAAATTTATACGTTGAGAGAAAAGCGAAAGAAACGAAAATCAAGGAAGAAAGAAAGATAGAAAGAAAGAAACAAGAATACTGTGTGTTGTATATAAATATGTACCTCATGTCTATCTCTCTGTTTCTCTTTTTCTCTCTCCCCGTCTCTCATTCTCTCTCCTTCTCTCATTTATCATCTATATAAATATGTATATAGATTTCTAAAAAAAAAATTCGGGAGCAGCTGCGGTAATTAGCGTGCACAAGTTTCTCACCTCTAATTATCGTACCTACAAAGGACTATGCGGGTGCAGCTAGTTTGAGGCAAGTCTCGTATGTAAATAAAAATCTACACACACGTCTATATAATATAATTTACGTAGGCCGTCGAATGTATTCGTGTATAATAATAATAATAATAACAACAACAACAACAACAACAATAATAATAATAATAATAATGATAATAATAATATTTTGTACATACAGTGTCAGTGCGTATTATAAACATAATGTTGAAAAAAAATAAATAAATAAAAGAAAGAAATGAATAGCGATAAAATTACGTCAAAAGTTTAGGGTGTCAAATTGACTACATACGTTCATTATGTATATGTACTACATTGTACATACTCATGTATGTATACGTCTAGACTGCTTGGTATCTGTTTTTCAAATTCCAACGATTTTTCATAATTGAACTGCGATTATAATTTTATTTAGAAAAATTCCTAGTCGGCGTATTATAATAATAATAATAACAATAATAATAACCACAACAGTGACATTCGTTTTATTCTTACACAACATTGTACATCACCATTTGTGTTATTAAATTCTTGTCAAATTTGTCTCGCAATTGAGTGTTCGTTTTTTTTTTTTTTTTTTTTTTTTAATTTATAACTTGCTCAATTCAATTCTCTTTCTCTCGTAAATGCAAAAGAATTTGTTTCTTCGGATATTTTCGATTTGATGTGAAGAAAAAAAAAAAAAAAAAAAAAAAAAAAAAACAAGAGATTATCGTAAAGCTTCTCGTGAAACAATTTATAATATAAAACAAAGCTAGAAGTGAAGAAGCTTCCGTGAAACGTTGAGAAAAGAAAAGAAAAACAAAAGAAAAAAAAAACAATTGAAAAATTGAAAGAAATATATTAGTCAGAATATAGACACTTTAAAATTCAAAACCAAGTTTTCATGTGATTATAAAATTTTTACGGGAGATTAAAGAAAAATTGATGTAAAATTGTATAACTCATATGTAACATGTAAGTATGATATATATAGTATATACCTTAAATATATGTAAGTACTTTGATAAGTTTGAATGAGGTTTAATCTAATCTATGCAATTTGAACGGAATATTTTAGGAAAATTAGGCTATATTAATATATATATATATATATGATATATAGAAATGGAATGACTTGAGTAAGGTTTTTTTTCTACAAAAAATATTATTATTATTATTATCATTATTATCATTGTTATCATTGAATAATCGAGTTCAATTTATACGGGATTGTATAATCAACGTTGACTCAATTGAACTTCGCCTTTCTACCAAATCATTGAACATCCTCAAAACTCCGTATTAATTGTTTCGCTTTATAATGATGTTGAGGAAAATTTTTTACTCTTTTTAATCCCTCGTAATTGACTAAAACAATGAATATAGGTGGATGAAAAAAATTTAATTTCTTCAAGGAAACAAGAAGATGAAGATATAAAATGAAAAAATTTCAAATTACATATTTCAATTACTACCCATTTTCGACAATATTGCATATTTTCTATTTTTTGCGAGGCACATCCACACACACACACACACACACACACAGAGAGAGAGACGAGCACATGAATATAATGATACATCACCGATGTAAAAATGCGTATATAGATGCGGATTTAATCTAGCCAGTCGAAAAAAGAGACTCAAATTTTTTTATACGACATTATACTGTACGGTACGCATTATGTTGATTGTTGTAATTACTATATAATAATAATAGAATAATAAATAGAGAAATTATTAACGATGTGAACGTAGCAGTTAATTATTATTATATATAGATAAATGAAGATATATGGATAAATGAAGATATATAGAAATTCTATTGTGGTGTCGTCGGTAAGATAATTTAAAATTTCAAATACACGAATTATAACTTTTCTCGTAAAATAATTTTACAATGTTATTTGATTTCCATTATTTTTATTATTTCAATTTTTTCTCTTCTTCTTCTTCTTCTCAATCGTTTACTTTTATTTACAAATTTCATATTACTTACAACGAATCCCCATCACGCATCTGTCGTATATAACGATTATAGTTATAATCTGCAATTTGAGCTATGAATTAAGGATTAAAAAAAAAATGGGCATTTACTTTATCAAAAGACGTACATTTCCGGATCCGGATGCCTCAGACTATAGATTCTCGTTTTCATGCATTCCGACATTTACTTCAAACTCACGCGATATACCTATATATATATATATATATATACCTACTACGGATGATGTGAAGGCAAGTAAAAAACGTTCACATTATCGAACAGTTTCTGTGTTAATAATCTCACATTATTCCAGCCGAGGGGAGGTGCTTTCGAAGACTGAAAAACAAAGAACAAAACAAACGAAAGGAAAGAAAATAAAAAACGAAAAAAAAAAATAAAAATAAAGAATAAAGAATAAAAAAATAAAAAACATAAGAAAAGAAAAACGGAATTCTTTGCTAATTAATTAATTAATTAATCGATTACTTATCGTTTTTATAAATGTAACGTAAAGGAGAGAGAAAAACAAAAAAAAAAAAAAAAAAAAAAAACAAGTATATATTTGCATATATGCATATATAAAACAATTTAATCTTACGATTCGCAAAATCGCTACACTCGCGTTGTCTGTACTTTATATGAGATAGAAAAAGTTGAAAGAAAGAAAAAAAAAAAAAAAAAAAAAAAACACACACACATTATCACAGAAATCAACTTCGAGCACAATTAAATGCTTGTTGCACGAATTACAATATAACATTACGTATAACTGTCGACTGTCGATATGGTACATAGTAGTTGGTTAAACACATTCGTATCTATGTATAAATCATTAATAATGATAATGATAATGATAACAATAGCGAGTATAATAATGATGGTACATAGCAATGGTAATAGTAATAAAGAAATACAAACTGAAAGCGAACTGTTTCAATTTACTTTAGTTTATTTGTTTGCTGATTTTTTTTTTATATCATACTCATCTTCTGTATAATAATATAAAAATTTAACCGGCAACAAAATTCATTGGATAATCAATCAGTCAACAGTTTATTGTACGGGAATAATCGGCACGTGTAATATCGCGTAACTTATGATAAATTGACAATTTATTTATTATTTATGATTGTTGCTTAGTGGTCAGGTATGATTACGCGTTATACAGACAGATTACAATACGTCAATTGTAAATAATATATTTATTATACACATGGCGAGGCAATTGAAAATTTTATTGAAGCGGTTTCTTTTTTTTTATCGCACCTACGTTGTAGCTGCACTTGAAAAATTCTTACGATTCATTGAATGACGAACAATTTCATCAGCTGCATGCTCTTCTTGGGGTGAATTATTTATTAACGTCGAAGAGAATATTAAATTTTTCCATAATTTTCATTACTATTTCACTAAACGAAACTAGAAAATCAATCCCTCCTTCACGTGATGATGTAATTATATGGGCATACGTACTATATGTACTACCGTTATTATGTATATATATATATATATATATATATTTATTGTATTATCATAATTCCGAAATTTTATCATATATATATATATATATATGTGTAGGTCGTTCCACGCCAAATCGGAAGGTTTAAAGAATTTTGATTTTTGATTTCGTCAATATTTTTATATTTTTTAGTATCCCTCAAAAGAGCCTTTCTGGTATGTTTCGAGATTTTTTAGATGACTTGTTAAAAAAATATCGAATTTTCAAAAAAATCGAATGACACGCTCACTTTCGAAATTTTACGATTTGAAATTTCAAACTCAAAAATCTTAAACAAAAACACTTTGAATATTTTTCTTGTATTTTTTTCTCTAAGGGCCATCTAAAAACAAAGAATTGAAAAAGAAAAAAAAATAAATAAACTTCAGTTTGGACCATTATTAAGAAAGTTATGAACAAAAAACCAGAAAAAGCGACTTCTTTTGAAAATTTGATACTATTTTTTAGATTTTAACAAGTAATCAAAAAAATCTCAAAATTTATCAGAAAGGCTCTTTCGAGGTGTGGTAAAAAATTTTATTAAAAATTGAGGAAATCAAAAATCAAAACTTTTCATACCGTCCGATTTGGCGAGAAACGCCCCATATATATATTATATATGTACATTAGGGTGAACCAAAACATATGAGCATTTTTTTTTTCGTTGGACACCATGGAAATATCGATCAAGATGACGAAAAAAAAATTGCTCACGCTGACATATTTATACATATATATATAAATATATTATATAATTTATCGAAAAATATAATTACCAATATGAACATGTTATATCGAAAATGAAGAAAAAAAAAACAAAAAACGAGTAAACGAGAGGAAATTAGTGATTTTAATCAACCGTGTCCGTGGAGTTTTAAGATTTAAATAAAAATGACAAAGAAATATATAGAAAATGATGTTATTTGCGAGGTAAATAGATGTTTATATTACACACGTGATATGTGATAATTATTAAAAAACATAAACATACAAGCACTTACTTAATTACTTGCGAATATAGTTCCTCGTAACAATTCGATATTGTAATTTATTCATAATCTTTTTTCTCTTTATTAATTCTTTTTTTCTGCACCTACCTGATACACAAGTATGTTGATATAATTCTGAAGAAAAAAAAAAAAGAAGAAACACCAGCAAGTACCACAATCAATATTATAGAAATATAAATAATTAATCTACGTGTTGTAATATCGTGAATTTATTGTACGGAAAATTATTGTAAATTTTCTGCAACAGATTTTTGGTCTAAGAATTTTGAAAAATAATAATTTCAAGAACTAGTTGTTACGAATTTAAATAATACGTAACAAGTTATATGCTTGCACGGTGTGGATACTGTTTTCTTAACTATACATGAGAATAACGAGGTAAATGAAAATGAGATGAAATAAATCTTTGAAGAAAATTTGATATCCCAGTCAGTTTAAGTATGTAAAGTACATTCTCGTGTGCTTTTGAACGCATCGCGATATGTTAGGTTAAAAAAACGCAATACTTATACTGCGTAATACATATAAAATTTAAATGAGTTCGGCTCGAGTGATAAACTATCATCTATATACCAGCCTGTAACGACTCTTGCGCAAGAAAATAAGTTGTTAAACATAAATATATATATGGGGCATTCCACGCCAATTCGACCTGGGTTTTACCCTAGACCTCTCAGATTTGGCGCGCGATTTTTTCTATGATTGTTCTCACTTTGAAAGGTGATTGGTTTTCTTTTTTTTTGTTTTTTTTCGACTCGATTTGAATTTTATAGAATTTTCAGAATTCATTTTACCGACCGGAAAAATTTTCAAACTTGGACCCGGAGACATGTAAAAATGGTTCAGCAACCATCCATAGTAAAATGACTTCCACTTCTAATTTTTCCAACGTTTTTTTTTGGAAAAAACTTGAGAAAAGTCAGAAGGGAAAATCGGCCCACTCCGGGTCCAAGCTTAAAAATTTTGATATCTGACACAGGATTTTTCAGAATTTTTTCAAATTTTTAATTGTGAACGGTCGATAAAACCGTTTTTAAAAATTGTAGAAAATTCAAATTGAGTCGAAGAGAACCCCAAAAAAACTGAGTACCTTTCAAAGTGAGAAGAATCATAGAAACAATCATGCGTCAAATCTGAGAGGTCACGGGTAAAACCCAGGTCGAATTGGCATGGAATGCCCTATACCTGCCTAATTACTTCATCAAGACGTAATAATCCATTCCACACACACACACACGCACGCACATAATAAACGTCAAATAATCAGCACCGACGCTTCAAGCCGTGCGGATAATAATTCGAACACGGATATTGAATTAAAAAAAAAAACCGTCTTTGATCCTCGTGTTGTGATAATAAACAAGTGAAACCGAGTTATGAAGTATTTTGGCGGAAGAATTTGTCACTTACGATCAGTCTGTCAAAAATATATTCTCAATACGAAATGGCCGAAAATAATACGGCATGAAATTTGAATTTTGACCGTTCGAATCTAACGTTTGGTTAGTTCGAAAGAAATCCGCCAGATGGCCAGCGCCCATTTAAAAACGGCAATAACGGTGATGATACCGTTGAAACGCTACTGCGGGCGGAACTTTCTGCGAATCTGTAAACTTTGAACAGCGAAATCGCATATAAGAGGGCAAAAAGAAGAGACGAAAGAACAAAAAAATCACAATTCACTTAAGAGAACATTATGACGACCAATTAAAGTTAAGTTTGTAATAATTAAACCAATAAAGATAGGAAAAAGAAAAGAAGGGTGGAAAGGAAGCGATGGATAAAAACCAGATAGACAAATTATGAACGAACATTTAACATTATATTTAATCTGACGCATATTACAGGGTATAATGACCTACATATGCAGGGGTAGTTCAAATAAACGTGAACAAGGTTTGATTCATGTCATATTTTAACTCCACCAAATAAATATTTTCTAATTTTCTAAACAACGGCCGGGCCCATTTCGCGACAAATTTAAATAAGTTGTCCCTTTTTTTTTTTTTTTTTTACCTAGCAAAAATTCACGAGTTTCAAATATAAATATAATAAGTGTATAATTTCAAACTTGTATATATTTGTACTATACAGTTATAATATTTACGAACAAACATGAATGTAAATCATTTGTCGCAATCGAGAATGTATGAAGTTATATTCATAAGATAAGGTTAGAAAATTATAAAATATTCACAAAATCAACGCACAGCTTTAAGTCAAAGCTGTTTTTATTGTACTTCTTGTAAAATGTTGTAGTAAACATTTTGTACAAAAAAAAAAATAAAAATATATACGTAACGCGTGTATACACATTGTAGGTATAGCTGTGCTGTGCCAATAGTTTAGGAAAAAAAAAGAGTAAACAGTGTTAAAGAGAGAGTGAAAAAGGAAACGAAATAATGTGAAAATCATTTTAACGCTTGGAATATTGGACGTATTTCACAATACGTTACGTACAAACAAATTAACGTTTCTGTTCATGTACGTCAGTTGAAAGTACGTACCTAACCTCAATCCTTTTCTTCATTTCTTCAGCCTATCTTGTTTTCTTATCTTAAAAAGTGTTTCCAGTCATTCCAAGTGTTATTTATTCATGTAAATAGAGACTGTATATATAAAAATATAAATTTATAGATACATATGAAATTTTATAATAGAATTTTAACTGTCTAATCATTATTAATATACGTTATAGAAAAAGAACTCACAAGATAATGCTGGATGTACGTACATGTATGTATAGAGTTACAGAGTTACATATTATCTTGGTAAATATGTGTACATCCATGCGCGGATGATGATAAATAATGATCTAAAGAATGCAGGACTTTGTAACGATAAGTAATTTTACTATAACGAATAAGAAATTATAACTATCTATTATATATATGTATAATGCACTGACGATACATGTGTAAAATGATTTTGTCAAATTTTCGGAAGTACGTGAATATAACTATCGCGGAAAATTGAACGTCAGCTAAATCATCGATTTAAAACGATTCATGCTTCATCTTCGTGCAACCTTTATACGTGTGGATCTGTCTCTGCTCCTGAGTGTCTGTACATAATGTTATGCCCAATATCACGCAGCTATGTGTCGCTTTGAATGTCTACGAGACGACGACATTATAGGCAATAATTTTATCAATCACTATTCCGGCAATGGTTTTTGGGACAAATGAAGCGACGCCATGATTACAGATAACTTCACATAGCAGTAAATATAAGAATTATACTGAAAAGATAAACGGATGACAAAACACGTACTGGCATAGAAAATTTTAATGTCGCGAGACCTTCATTATTCGAAAAAAACAATCGACTGTACGTTCCCTAATTAGTTGTAAACTGATTTTCTGTATATGTTTATAATAATAATATATATATAAATAATATCATACATAGAGCATCTTATAACGGTTGAGCAATAAAAATTGATGGAAAAAGTATGTATTTGATATCGTTTAAGAGGTTACTCGCCCGTCTTACCCAAATAAAATCCCATAGAAGTTCATATTATGAACGAATAATATTTATTAATGAATGGTAGACTTACATTTCTTTACATTGAGCGTCTCATTCATTACCAATTGACGCCGGTTAGCGCCGGCCAGAGAAGTTTGTTATTTAGGGTGGACGCTTCATACACATATGTGTCTAACTTGTCCATCGGACCTTAGCCTAACTACTTTGCATTCAGATTGCGTCAATTGTTTCCATTCAGTGTTCCGTTCTTGTCATACGGTGATGATTTACAAATTTCCGAAAAACGTTTTAAAACATCTTATTTGACAACAATCTGGAAACATTTTGAGTCGAGGAAGACTGTGTCGAATTCTCAGAATCGTTAGTCGTTGTTGATTTTGCTGGGTCTAATCGGTCCGACATATTTGTTAGTCGTTAAACGTAAATAGCGACAGAAATCTACGCTTTTTTCCAACCAATTCAAGGAGAATCGTAAACAAGACTATTTCCAAACGGAAATTACTCTGCTGACGTACTTTTTCCGATTCATCGATACGGCTCTGAAATCGATCCTCGAGTGATTCTCAACAATATATGTAGGCATGTTTGATGAACACGCCTACCCACTCAAGTCTGTTTTCACTCTGATTGCGGAATCGACGGAATCTATTTGGCCGTGAACGTGCATCAATTAAGGGTAAGTGCCCTGCCTGAAGTGCGTGACAGGGTGTGTTTAATAATAGGCAAATATTTCCAACCATCTAGTCCAAAGTTCAACAGCTTACTGTTGTGTGCTGGCATTGTACGTAGATACTGGCAAATTGCAAAACATTGCTCGTGAATAAATGACAGTTACGCGAGTAATGATTGCATTCGATAGCACATGAAGTCAAGGGTTTAAACCTTTCAGTCACAGTGAGATGCTCAGCGTCCGATCTCAAAAATTTCCATGTTCTAACCTTATCACAGTTTATTTGTAACTTTAAATGATCTTTGTTACTTCTTTAACCCCAAAAGCCCCCGAGTTACAGGTTTCGGCCAGAATCATCGAATTTTCATACTTTTTTTTATTTGACATCTGCCATATTGGATCCGCCATCTTAAACTTAGAAATCATCGAATTCTGACTTCAAATTCGTGATCAGCGACCCCAAAAATGCCCGGGTAACAAAATTCAGGCCAAAATATTGAGTTGAAAAATGTGTGACTTAGAGGGTTGGTGTACTTTGCAATATTGAATTCAGATTCATCCTCACCGCCGATTGCATTTTACTCATTTTTCTTTTATCTCATATTCTTTTACTTAACGGTATTTTTATGTGGCACTGAGATGCTCTTGGGGGATCCACGTAAACACCTTACTGCCTTCCAACAAAATTGGAATAGATTTTTACTAATCGAGCAAATAAGATTATCGCGTAGTATGCGAGGGCATCGCATATGAAAATATGATGGCGATAACGCGATGTGACAGTCCATTTTACTGGTCAATATTGACGTCTAAAAAAATTAACTCATGACTTGACAACAGACAGTAAATGTCGATCTAAAACGGAAGGCGAACCCCTTCCAGAAATCAGTGTAATAAATTTCCCTGTCCAAAATCAGCGAAAAGTGGTGTTCAAGTGATTGCTATGATCGTCGTGAATTTTTGATGACGATAACGCGTTCTGGTGATAAGTATATGATAAATAATGATTCATCACGTGACGAACTTCGCAGGATTCTCACTGTTCACCATTACGAGAAACCTCGCGAGAAGAGTATTCACCATAGTATTTCTGGACCGTAACATTGAAATGTCGATCATTGTTGCAACCACTGTGATGATCTTTTTAATCATCTTTATTCAACAATATCGTCAACAGAATATGTGCCAACTTCGAACATTATCGTCGTAAACAATTCACCCGTATTACTAAATGATCGATTGATCTATTACTGAACACGTGCACTTGTCAGGAGTACTGAAATCATTTGAATAAAGCACACTCTATCTTCGTAGAGACCAATGATGAAGTTATCAAGCCTACGTTATCCTTGACTTTGAAATTTTCAAGCTAGCTAAAACCTAACCTATCAAATATCGAAGAGTATCGTAAAACTTTTACAGCTAATAAAATACCGGCACTTTATGATCTGATCTGTTAGAATATTAATTAATCAAGATATCAAGAATTCTCAAATGAATTATCATTTTTCTACCCCTGTTTTTCGGGATGACATTGTAAAGCTCACGTGGCCTGCGACGTCTAACTAACCAATCGATACTAGCCACTGTGTGGAAAGGCTTACGACTGTTCAGATGGATTTTGATCGTCACCCCGTCTTCAGGATCTCTGCGTACGTCGGTGTTACGCCATTGGGCTCCGAACTGTTCGGTAGTATCCGGTATTGGCACCATAAAGATTCGGGTAAAGATCACTGGTGCCGTGCGCTGTGAGTTCATTTCAGTAAAGCCAATATGAAGTGGAAAATCAGTTACCCAATATCCCCGAGGATATCTCTGATGTTGATTTATTACTTGGCGAAGTTTGCTGGACTTGCCTCATTCACTCTAAGGAAGAACATAATTTACCCATCGACACTTTCGAGGAGAGTGTATCCATTCGTCTTTGCTACGTGTAATTTACTCGTGTCATTCATAACGTATTACAGAATCATGAAATGTGTTGACGTGAATTTGACAACGATAGATAAAAATGTCCAGCTGATATATTATGTTGGAAAACGTCTATGTACGTTTATCGCTCTGATCATGTTTCTAAAGAAGCACAAAGATGTCATTGAACTAATGAATAAGCTGTGCATCAATAGCAACAAGCTTAAGATGCTTGGGATCCGGGAAGATCACGGAAAATTTTTTAACAACCTCTTTGTGACGATCACAACCGTCAACATTGTCAATGGTGCAATAACGCAAATGATAGCTTTTCTGAGTGTGCAGCAGTCATTCATCCCAACTATTGAAAATCACATGACCAGATTCACTGATTTGAATATGATATTAATTTTTTGCTGTATCCTTCTCTGCATCAGACGTCGTTTTTCATTGATGAACGAAAAATTGTACCAATTGTTTCAAGCGTTTCATCCCTACGGATTATCCAACAGTTTCCATAGAAGCTTTGTGATCAGTTCGAGGCAAATTTCCCGCAACATTAACCGATCGAGCAATGCAGCTGCAGTTTCTACTGATCTTCAACACATTCGGATTACCGCAACAGTGCACTTGGAACTCTGCGACCTGTTAGAACGTACAACCCGTATATTTTCCGGTCCAATACTTGTATTCATCGTACAATCATTTTTCACTATCGTTTTCGGTAGCTACTGGGTGTACAAAACTTGTATGAGTTTAAACCAAAGCATATTGGAGAAGTTTTCAGAATTCACTGTGAGGGCCTTCATCTTGGTGCCCGCACTTCGGATGTTAGTTATCATCGCTCAACTCTTCGTCATCGCCTATGCTGGTGCAACAACTTCGGAACAGGTATGACTTGTACGAACGAATTATGAGGCTTGTTGTACACGAATGAATACAATTAATAACTAATTATGAGTAGTATTTGAAAAATGTCTTTCACTGCAAATGAAAAGAACAAAGCGTAGCTGTACGTACAACTTAAAGAGCACTAATCTAACCTCATCTTTCCTTCAGGGACATGCTACCAAAGCTCTGTTGACGAAAGTTTGGGTTGATTTTCAACCATTGGAATTATCGGAGAAGGTTAGTATAATGTATTACAGCTGTAACCTGTTTATTTATGCACTTAATTGTGAGCGAAACCCATCGATTGACATTAACTATTGCAGTTTCTCATGTTTTCTACTCAACTGTTGCACAAACCACCTACTACGTCTATTTGCGGGTTGATATCGGTGGACTATTCTTACCTGTTTAAGGTACGACTAATCAGTTGACCTGAATCACAATTTATACTGCAAAATAGATATCGTACGCTTGTACACTTTAAAGTTGTACTTGGTAAGTAAAACAGACACTATAAGTACCGTAATATTTTTCTATAGATATTCTGCACCGCTCTACCATACGTTATCGTCATGATACAACTAGACAGAACGGGATAGTTGATGGATTAATCGAAAATCCTTCAAAGAATTTAGAAATATTATTGCGCGTAAGTATTAAAAAAAGTAAAATAGCTTGAATGCAGGCCATTTTCTGTGTGTGTGTGTGCGTGCGTGTGTGTGTGTCTTCTATTAGTGACGTGTTTCATGTTAAGGCCTGAAGGCATTGAAATATTCAATGGCTACATTGATCGATACGTTCTTCGTACTAGATGTTTCCGGAAAAGTCATAAAAATTGCTGGCCCACTGTTACCCAACAATTACTGGGAGGTGAAGTAACCATAGTCAGGTGGCACGTGCATAAAAATCCTTTACAACACCGCGAGGGTGCTCACTTCTTTCATAATCAATGAAAATATCATTGGACTGTCAACAGTAAAATTGCACGAGAAGCAGTATAACCGTTCTGTGGGTTGTATATGTCGTTTATATTCGCTGCTTCACCTTAGAAATATGCAAAGTATTATTACCACAACGATCGACACATGATAAACATGGTAGAATACACATAGTATTCACCATACGTTTTGCAGACCAATATTGAGGTTTACTGAAGTGAGTTTACGACTCGAAACTTGGTTATGGTTATCAGTCGGTACGACAACCTACTGAGAACGCCTTTACAGGTACCATTCTGCCACTCAGATTATCGGGCATTCAGTACCGTCCTAGCTTTTTCTGAGAACGAATGTACCGCGTTTTAACTTCTAACTTCAGGCGGATGGAGTTGAAGCTACGTTTACCGAAAATTTCGATGATGCTGTATTACGTGGCAAAAACTATGGGACTGGCACCATTCACTTTAACGAACCACAAATTTCATCCACCGACCCTTCTGGGTAACGCATATTCGGTTTTTCTCATCATGCTTCATTTAATGGCAGTTTTAACAACTTGTCTATGGATGAGCTCCAACCCAATTGGCTCAAAAATCGCCACGCGAGTCAGTATATTATCACACTTCATAGCTCTGGTGACTCCAGCTGCCATCGCGTTTGTAGCTCTATGTGAGCAAAAGAAGATCATTTTGCTTATGAATAAATTGTACAGCATCTGCAACGAGCTAGAAATTCTGGGCATTTTCAACGATGATGGGGAAAGTTTTAAAAACTTTTTCGCTATCTTCGCTGTGGCGAATATCATCGTTGGTATATTTTCTATCGTGACCAGTATCCTGGAACCTTACTGGATGATTTCTATTTCCATTGCTCACGGTTTCCAGCAATGTATTCGTTTCAACGTGGTTCTAATCTATGCTAGAATCCTGCTTTGCATCCGTCAACGTTTTGTAACGTTAAACGAGAAACTGTCCGCCTTATTTCAACCACCTCGCTGCTTCACAACACCAATTCATTTGTCACATTTTCACGTGAGAAGAAGACAATGTGAGGATCACAGCCAATCAAGCAGGCAGGATTACATCGTCATTCAACGCATTCGAAAAATCGAAGAGTTACACATGGATCTGTGCGATTTAGTAAAACAGACAAACCACGTATTTGGCATCCCCATTCTCTGTATTAGCTTACAATATTACATAGTATTCATCATATCCTTTTACTGGATCTACTTTCTCATAATGGTGTCTAACGAGTCCAATTACTGGGGACATCTTGATGACGATGTTGACTCGAAAAGGTCCTCAATCTCGAACCCGATCTTAGTGTGTATCCTGAGATCGGTTGTTCAAATTACTGAGATTCTCATGATCGCATATACATCTGCAACAACAAGCAAACAAGTAAGATTTGACGAAGCTTAATTCATGGTTATACGTCGTTTGCCAGTGGTGTTCATCCGAAACACAATTCGAATGTTAAATATCGCTAAGTATATCGATCACTTCGAATAACTGTTCAATCGGTTATTAAGTCGAATAACTGCAGAATGTACTGGTAAATTAAAAGATACTTTTGAATAATCATTCTCAACTCCTCAGGCAAACTCCACAAGATACTCAATTCTCGAAGTGTGGAACGACTCCATACCGGAGAAATTTGGGAAAGAGGTACGATAAAAATTAATACAAGACCATCATTCATATCGAGGAATCAAAACAGTTGTTATAATATACGCGCATTGTCGCATTCTCTATTACAGATCTACATGTTTTCTCTTCAACTGTTACACAAACCACTCACTATGACCATATTTGATTTCTTGGATTTGGGATATGCGTACCCGTTCGAGGTAAGGCTGCAGATTATTTCATTGATTAGTTCGAAAATATGCTCATTATGACAGATGAATGCAGTGGCATGCAGAATTAACGAAATTCTTCTAATTCCAGATTGCATGCACCGTTGCAATGTACCTGGTCGTTCTAATACAACTAGCTTCGGATTGATCAAACCCCCTTATTCAGACAATTCAACCGAATATGAAGTAAATTATTTATTAGATACGCGCAAGCAATTTCGAAGAGTAAAAAACTTACTAAATAGTTAAGCTTTCCTCCTTTCTCTAATTGAATTAACACGAGAATATAGACCAATAATTCCACAATAATCCGATGAAGATTCGGCATTGGCGAAATGGTATTTAACATGTTGGAACACTTCGTTTTAATAGTTTATAGTCTTATACTCTACATAAGGCATAATTAACACGGATTTTAAAGGAAAAATAAACCGCTACCCGATTGAATGTGAAAAAATGGAATGCCGTGGCATAGGCGCAAAATTAATCAGAAAGTGCAAATAACATATATTAAATTGTAGATTTAGATAAATATTACTTGAAGTAGCATACTGCGGAAACAAACCCTGTTTCTTCGTATGTTCTCAATCAGTGCGTGCGACTAGGACCTACTTTATTCAGCTTTTACTTGTGGTGTGACTAAATGTGGAAACAAATAAAGCTGCAAAATATTAAGCAAAGCATTTCCATCTTGTCACGGTGGTGCGCATTGTACAAGTCTGTGCTCTGCACAGCTCCTGGGTCATAGATATCCATATACCACTGCTTAAACCTAACCTAACCTAACATAACCTAAGTCTGGAAACTGGTCGACTTTTTTGGTGTGGGCACTGATATATATGTATATATACCTATATACATATAAACTTATATATGGGGGTGTCCCACTTACTGTCCATAAATTGTGTAGTTCTAATATTGGCCACATGGTTCGCGATATGCAAGGGGTTCCCAACTGATATGTATATATATATGTATGATATACATATATAGAGATGTGTTTCTATTACACCTAATCAAGAGATCTGTAACAAGATGATGCATTATGTATATTAGAACTATACAATTTATGGAGAGTAACCGGACACCCGCCCATCGAAGTTTCCAGACTTGTACGTACGACAGTGACTTAACCAGTGACAACCAAAGTTAACCTAACCTAATCTGAACTCACAATCAGAAAATATACAAAATAACAGATACGCCGGGAATGCTGACCGTCAATCAAGAGCAAGTGCCTGACTCCTAGCATCATGTGTTTGTCACTGTATACATAGGTTTGCACACATTTAATAATTAAGGGTCAACAGGTTCCATGAGGTTAAAATAGATTGATTGCACCTAAAGCTCATTACGTAAAAAAAAAAAATAAATGAACAGACTTATTGAAAGTTAGCTAACAAATTAGTCGTATCTTTAACTCATAATTTAACCTTGAGCTCCAAACGTTTATCGCAAATTTTTGCATTTCTAGGTTATGATTGCCCATGAACAACCTACAGACTTTAAAATTCGTATTCTTCTCAATGACATGTCTAGCTGCAATAGCCGTTATTGCAGTTTTGATGTCTCAGGAAAATCATGTGACCAAGGGGATAAATCACCTTTCTATTTTCACTGATAAAGCGACCATTTGCTATGAAGACCAACCACTTCGTGATGACAAAGGGAATACCTCGGGGAATACCAACATACCGATCATATACTTTGTCACGCCAACATATCCTAGGCGAGAACAAATTCCAGAGCTAACTAGATTGGCGCAAACTCTGATGCATGTTAATGACCTTCGTTGGATAGTAGCTGATGACAATACAAAGTGCAATCCGCCGCTTGTTAAACTGCTCAAGAAATTTGGTAACTAGAAACTTGACAACAATTGTGGGTTTCAATATTCGATTATAATCAGCAGCTCAAATCTTCAATATCCAGGTATCCCACTAACTGTCATAGCTAGTCCGATGGCCAAGAGGTTCTGGAGCAATGATAAAATGAAAATGCCAAGGGGAGTCGCCAATCGACGAGCTGCTCTAGCTTGGATTCGAAATAATGTAAAAAGAGGAGTCTTGTACTTTGGCGACGACGACAATACTTTCGATTTAGAGCTTTTTGATCAAATACGATACACTAAAAAAGTTTCCATGCTGCCAGTCGGCTTGATTGGAGAATTCGGAGTGAGTTCACCAGTCGTTGAGCAGGTAACAACCACCATAAATCTGTACTTTTTATTACTTGGTACAACTTTGGACTGTTATCATCGCAGCAATTAAAGTTCGTTACATTCTTAAGGGCAAAGTGATTGGCTTCTTCGACTCGTGGGTGGCTGATCGAGAATTCCCAATCGATATGGCCGGATTCGCAGTGTCCGTAGAGTTCTTGAACAAATCACCCGAAGCCACCATGCCGTACAAAGTGGGTTACGAAGAGGACATGTTTCTCAAAAGCTTGGGACTCCACGTTGAGGACATAGAACCAGTTGCTGAAAATTGCACAAAGGTTAGAAGATCACAACAGCAATAAACCTGATGAGCCTCGTAAAGATAAGAAATGAAGAATGAAGTAACAGGGAGATCGAACTCTTACAGATTCTAGTTTGGCACACGCAAACGACCCAAAAACCTGTAGCTACCTTGCGACTAACGTATGAGCAATCGGGCACATCACTAGATAAACTACTTAAAGAATTATATACGTATGGAGTAGCATCTCGTAATTATGAAAAAGGTGAGTAACAACTGCGATTCAAATAAGTTGATTCTGCCCAATTAGATATACTGTGAATCGCCATACTTTTCTGTTTACAATCTTTAAGGAGTCAAGACTTTCTACACAAGTGGAAGAATTCGAACTGAAGTCTGAAAAAAACGAACAAAGTTCTTACTTGCAAGATATCTGATTGGTGTTCCTACTATAATTAATCTGACACAATGTAGATCTGTTTATAAAGGTAAAATATTTGGCCTTACCAACACGCAAGTTTGATTTGCCATACCTAGTAATAAATACCATTGTAGATAATGTAGATCAAAGTTACCTACAGGGCACCGGCAGTAACTGTCCAACTAAATCGATAATCTTATCGACGAACGTTCTTCGTCAAGGTTACAAATAAATTTGTCTATATTACCCCGAGTCCGTGCTCTCTCTGAAACGTTATTGGTACGTCATGAGTTAGCGCACAGATGTCGGTGCGTAAGCGCTGCACCAAAGATTACAGCAATCGACTCGGGGTAGAGGCGTGTACGCGACCTCCACCCTTGGCGGCGGCGTTGGCTGTAGTGGTACAGAAAGGTAAAAAAAAGAGGGCATAAGAAAGAAAGACGGCAAGAGGAAGGAAAGAAAGAAAGAAAGGAGGACCGACGGGGCGAGTGGGAGAAAGAGAAAGCAGCAATGGCGCCCTAAGGGGTGGGCGGCGGGGTGGGGGGGAGGGCTGCGCGGCCCTGTCGGCGCCTGCGTCTCTATGTATGAGTGCCAGTGGCGCCGCTACGGACTTGTGTGCTGTGAGAAAGCAGGTAAGCCAACCAAGTTGAGACGTCGTTGTGGCCCCGCGGCAGCGATTACACTTCGGGCACCACGTCCCGGTCGGAGCGCAGTGTGTTTGCGCGTAGAAGAATCAGTGGCCGGCGCCCCGGTGTGTACAGGGTTTTATGATTCCGAGAGTGATTGACAGCAGGTGAACATCGGCGCCCGTGTCCGCCCTTAATTCACACGTTACATCCGCCGCTTATACTTGGGAAAATATTTCGGAGATAATACAGAAGGCGCGAGATTTAAAAAAAAAAAAAAAAAATTAATATATCAATAACAATAACAACAACAATAATAGTAACAACAGAAACAACAACAACAACAACAATAATAATAATAAATAAGGAAAGCATAGACACACACACATATATATATATATATATATATATATATGTATATGTATATATATGTATATATATATATATATAACGTTCTTCCATAGGACTGGATTTCACTACGTAACCGACCAACCACACCAAGTCCATCCATCCTTTCTCAACTGTAGGCATTCTCATTGTCTTTATAATTAAATGTCAAAACTATCGATGGTCCGGTAAATGCACCTACGTCATTGCAATCGTTGTCATCATTATCATCATCATCACGATCATCGTTATAACCATTACTACCACCATCATCGGCATCTTTGTAATCATTTACAATCACGAACTTAAAAGGTTATCCGCACCAAGAACCTACCAATTAAAACCGTCGATATAGTGTTTCGCTTAACTGTTCGTGACGTCTTGACAACGTGCCGATTACAACAAGTTTTTAAAACACCGGCAAGTAACGAGCAGAGCACTGGATTAACTTGCGTAAGTACAACACACCGTCGTTTCCTTTACCCGCATGCTTATCACGCTATACACATCGCAGGATCATCCACCCATGTCATGTGTCTATCTGCTATTTGTCAGCGACTGTATTTGTTTACCCATTTTCTAACAACCTTTTTACCATGGATTCCCCCCTGAGCCACGCTTCCTAAACGAGAGAAAACTATGTATAGGACATACATACATACACCTAGGATGAATCAGCTAAGGCTGGCACTTGGCAGTGTTACCACCCGCAGGCTGATTAGGTTCATTCCACACGCCTGCAGATTGTGCATATAACGAAGCGGTGATCAGGCCACGGGTAACCTAGCCCACGGTAGGTAGCGGATCATGGCGGTGTAAGGAACCAGCCGGATATACGCAGAAGCGCACCATGTATCCATGTGTGTTGTGTGCGTGTGTCTGTGTGTGTCTCTGCGTGTATGCGCGCATACTCACAGCGTATGCTTATCCCGATCAATACACATGTACCCGACGTGAATTCAGGCCTACCAACACACCCGCACACCTGCTGTATACACAATGTGCCCAGAGATACGGGTAGACGGAGAGGGAAAGGCGCGTTTGCGCGCACGCGTTCAAACCGCCGCGCCGTACGTCGTTTTTGCTGTGGGATTTTTATCGGAACTTGGGAAATCGATGCTCAGGAAAGCTTGCACAGCTTCGTATTTTTTTCTTCACATTGTATTTTTTTTTTTTTTTTTTTTTAGTTGTAAAAAGATAGACGAACGAACCTTGTATGTGCTACAATTGACTGCAGATGGATTTTCATAAGTAAACTTTTCTCTCGTGTGTCATGTATTTTTTATTCTTCTCTATGAATTGTAATATGTATGTACCTATACACTCACATAGCTTGACACGGTGGTTTTCATTTTTACACTTCCTTTTTCGGCTATAACTAACTATAGATTTCACCTATTTACCAATTGTGCTGTCACTGCTCTTCGGGGAATGGAATCGTTATTGCCATTTTCGGGGGTGACATTTACGAGTCAGTGACATTATACCATACATCGATCACGTCGCGACACAAGCTCCCTGAAAATTTTCTATAGATCTATGTATCACGTCACATAATATATTGACGTCACACTTCCTATTTATACGAATTGTAGTAGGAATATCCTGACTAGGTAGGTACCAATCTTCTTTTATCAGAAAATTATTTTATTCTGTGACTGATCATTTAAGTAGTCTATCCTTACTTTCAACATCCCTATTTCTCATCGATGTTCTCACCTAATCAGAGATAATCTAACGTAACAAAACATGACAATCACGATAAAACACAAGTGTCAATTATCAGACAAGACAAGATATATAATACTTGATTTATAGAATTCAATTACAAACACCAAAATTAACAAAAAGAAGTATTAATCAATAGCAACGCCTATAGTACCTATCATCATTTGGTCACATGAATACCTTGCGTATGTCGCGTGAACAAGTGTGATCCTATCAAACGTGGGCTCTCGTTAATTTTAGCCTGAAATTATTCATACGAACACCATAATTATTTGTTTTCATTGCTAAATGAAACATATTTACTACAAAAAATAGCTCAATAAAGTCCCGTAACGACTTCAACAACTGTAGGATTGACTTTATATTGGAATTTGGATTTTCTTTATATAATATATGTATAAAGAAAATGAGCTTTACCAAAACACAAGAAGCTACATGGTTGATATGCTTGTGATACCTTCCACGAATTCGAGATGAGTTTTACTGCCCAAGTATGTATTGCAGAAAATCTGAGACGAGTTCTGTACCAATTTTCCTGTTTACATGAGCCATTTATCACCATGGGAATAGCTCTTTTCTTTGATATGTGTACACGACAAATCCAGCTTCGCTGATTTCGTACAGTGTTAGTACGTGACTCGCCAAGATCTTGAAGGGTAAAAGCAATCAATGGTGTCGTAAATGTTACGAATCCGTTCGCGTCAATAATCTAACGGCAAGACGGACTTGGAATGACGTTGAAAGTTCGATAGTTTCTGAAAACTTTCATCGCGAGACCGTTTTTTGATAGTTCGGCTGTTACGCCAATCGTCGAGTAATTCGATATCAGATTCGATACCAATCGTTGTACAAACGGGAGACCCAATCCCCAAGTATCCACAGCATAATTTCACTTGAGTGAGAATTGAAAGTCAAATTTAGCGAAGGATGGAAAATTCAGTATTCCGATTGCATCCGTGGTATGGGACCGGGCTACGTAGGATCGAAACTCCTTAACATGAACAGACGAAGTTACAAACACGCAACGCGATATTAATGTAAATGCATTATGCCGGGCATCTAGTAAAATGCTAAAATGGTGGAAGTAGAAGGAAAGTGGTCGACTTCTGAGAGGTTGATTAGTCGTTTCATAAAAGGTCAGAGAATTACATATGGAGAGGTCGAATTGTTAGAGGTTTGCCCTGATGTAGCTATATAATTACAAAGGCACACTAAAATACGAATTCAAATAATCTCGTGGTACTGTCTTAACATTTCGCGTACATTGTCAAGATGCAAGTTTGGTTAGGATTGGTTGGTACGCTTTGTTCGCATTCTTGGCGAGGCAATGAAACGTGACCTTAAAACGAGGTTCTTGTAATATTGACGCGCAACGCTACTACCATCTATGTGTACCTGTGTACATGTATATTTTTATACAACGTTAACGTAGGTTTTATAATTTCCCAAAACCACCGAGTTCGTATTTTTAACTCCGTGGTCAAGTCGAGCAACGTACAAGATAATGGCGGACATATTTGGACAATATCGCTGCAGAGACACATACAAAGACTGTTCCGATGGGGGAAAATCCATGATTTTCACAAACCAATTTCCACTCTGAAACGTGTGTGCGCGTGCTTTCTTTCTTAAGCATCACATCATACCTACAATAATGTAGGATAGTATTACAGGAGAGAAAACGTCGTAGGCTGTCAAGGTGGAAAGAACATACCGCGTGAGGGACTCGTAATTAAACGGTAATTATTCCGAAATTTCACTGCAGTTCGCGCAATGACCGTAGAATAATCATCGAAAAAGTCGGAGGTATGAATTTTCGATAGAGGCGCCCTATTGTCGTGTTGGTCTAGTGTGTCCCACATGAGCCTTGACGCCAAGAATATCCACGCGGCCAGCTCCCCAACTCAAACTCTGCCCTGGTGGAGTGAGTATTCCGATCTTGGATATCTATACGCAGTGGATAGTTGTTACATACACTGAGTGTGACTATTGCATTAATAAAAAAGATGAAGAAAAAACTTTGGTTTCCCGTAGGATAGTGTTGAGAATTTCAGCCAAATGAGAAGAATTTCAATCCTGGAGTTAACCGCGCTTGATGCTCTCATCGGCAAGTGTATACCTATATTGTACCTATAGCTAGTTTTTGAAGAATTATATTTTCTTGTTATAACTTCGCCTCTAGCCTGTAGTTGCAGAAACAAACTTGAAACAGAGTTTCTCCTGCCCTGTTTACTCAAGCTTAATATCCACAGAAGAAATATACCGATGCAGAGACGTAGAGTTGGCAAAATTTGTTGCATTAGTTTTGCAACTACTGAATTGCTTTCCATTCTTGCGATTGCATGACTTTTCGTTTGCACAAGCTCCTCGACTAGTCTCGCGTAGAAAAGGGGTTGCCGATTACACACGTAGTCGACAGGCATTTGATTTTAGTCAAAGCCTGCCAAGTGTGAGGTCAATGATCCTATAATTCCATGAACTTATCCGGCTCGTGCTAGATTATTTGTACACCTGCATATTCGAGGTTCAATGTTGACTGACTCCGATACAAGCATGGAACGGAGAAAAGAAGAAAATAACTGGTATTGCTCAAGCCAATTAGCTGCAGTTGCAATTCCCACAATAAGAACACCTGAAGGCTGGCGATCGCCTTAGCAATCAACGACCGGTGAACAATTCATTAATGACTTTGGATCACTGTAAACCAGACGTTGTTATCACTCCCCATACAATGTCAAAAATTGGATTTTTCAACTTCTGTCATTCGGTTCACTATAGATTGTTATCAGTGACGTTTGAAAATCACGTTTTTTGTGTTATGGTCATTCCCGCCAAGAACATTTCAACGACTAAAGTTAGATAGTCGCAATCAAAAATAACAAAAATTTTACTAATTGTAAACCACCGAATCGTTGTGGAAACTGCTAATCTATCTGAGGTAAATAAAAAAAAATTAACCAAAATAACTCAGTGAGAACGAATTTCATGTAACAATATTGTAATTCAATACTGGATTACCAATCAAATAGAAATGTTTATCATTTTCAAATTACACTCATAGCTTGAGTCCAACTCACTGTGTCAAGATTTGGGATGATTTTCTGCTTAAATACCAGCAAAGAGGGAAGTTGAGTGAAAAAAAGGAAAGCAATTAAGAATCTTTTGAGAACCAGGTCAACGTGATGCGATCGATTGTTGGCCTCCAACTGACGTCACAAATACTTTTAGCCAAGACAGCTCGCATCGGAATTAGCCTTATTCTAAATTGGAACACACCCATGTGTTCTTGTTCTTCGTAGGCGAATATAAGTGGCTCCTCAAATTTGACAGTAATTAACCATCGAATAACATAGACTTGACCAACTCTTTTGAACCAGCCTAGGTGAGGCTGAGATTGATAAAATTTTGGTTGACATTTCGACTGACATGAAGACTTTTCGTACGTGTTTTTTCAATCTTTAGCCATACAACGCGAAATGTCATAGATTGGTTGCAGAGGAGCTTACCTAAGTGCTCATTAATCCGGACCATACAAATTTGCATTTATAGAGTTGAATAACGCGGCGCGACAATTGAAGTTAGAAACGCGATGAACCGGCGTGCAAGGTAACCAGAATTCCAAAGCGTGCTTGTAACACAAGGGAATCACGAAGCAAAAAGTAAAGCCCCAAAGCAAAGTGAAAGATTGCCTCATTAAAGTCCAGCGGAGTATAAAAAAACCGAACTCTAGTTTTTCATTCCATATAACAGTTTATATTCTCTCTAGTACAAAGCCTTCGCAAAGATAGTCTGATCTTCGTTTCAATTGCATTCCGTTCGTTTGAGACCCCGCGAGGCTAGACCATGGCGTTCCGAAATTAGTATTTTGAATGATTGACGTCATCAGGGTTGAGCGGTGTCACGAACAGAGACTAACTTGTTATAAGATTGCGTACTCGACGATCATTATAGCCGATTGTACCTTTCATTGATCCTAACTCTGAGTGCTTTGCGTCACTGCAGTATATGTGACAAGATAAAGGTGTACTTAGGCACAAAATACATACACTCGTACTGTGTAAGCGCGTGCTTCAAAATTGTTTTCCTCAACATGTGTAGCCCAGAAGTTGATATCTATACTGATTGCTGATTGACGATTGATGATGGTAAAATTATACGACAGTGATGTGTGAACATCGTTCGGCGAAAAAGTTTGGTGACACGGAAGAGAGCTGCAGATTTGATTATACATATATCGAGCCCATATTCCGCGAGCGATCGGAAGAAGGTCGTAAATATTTTACGGCCTACGTGGGTCGAAGGATAAGTCTTCAGGTGTGTGTATGTATGTATGTATATATATGGACTCACGCCATTACTTGAAGCAAGAAAAAAGCCAATTATACGCTTGCGAAACCGAAATTATATGCTGGGCGTTGATTGCCACCTTTCATTGCTTATCTTACGCTGATTAGCGATAAAGCTTTTCATCAACTCTAAACGTTCTCGGTCGATACCATTCGTTGCGTATTATTATACCGGCGTCGAAGTTCCAAGTCGTAAAAATCTTTAGCGGAATAAAAGTTTGGACTATTAGTCGAATATCTAAGAACATTAAGTAACAGAAAGTTATCATTTTGTCGCCGTGCAACATGTATGAGTACTATATTATGGTGGGAAATAAAAAAATCTCTCCCTTTCTCTCTCTTTTGGTAGTGTAATTCTAGCATCATCTGCTGTTCATGGCCACTGACAATGAGCTTCGCTTTGTGCGAAAAAAAGTGCTCTTCTTTTTTCTTTGATTTGGTTTCTTTCTTTTGTACACAAGGAAACAAAAGGTACCATCTTTTCCGAACTTTTTACCTTTGCAATTTGTTCCCACGTAATGAAACTGAGGCCATTCTGAATATGCCACACTTATTTATGTATATATACACCCCAATAAACTCCTATCTACTTGAAAATGAAACGAGACATTTGTCTTAGGTACACATCTATCTACAGTCGAAGCCACGCCCTGCAATACGTGTACAGCAAGGAAGTATAGATAAATGTCAAGAGAGGTGATACTTTTTGTATTCGCAAACCATGCCGTCGTAAGTGGCTTGACGTATTTGCATCGGAATCAAAGATTCTACGGGATGTAAACAAGCTTGAACTGATATAGTTATCGGCTATGGGTGTGGTGAAGTCAGTTTATCATGACGCGACGGTCGTCCAATTATCTAGAAAATTTTGCCCAGCCCCCTGCAGCAACAATATTGACGAAATAATTTCAGCGAAAATTGGAGGCTTAAGTTAATAAAGACTGGTAAATATACGCAGGGTGTATACGGGAGAGAAAAACCCATAGCCGTAAAACCTGAAAATTAATATGGCGATACCACGAAGGAGAACGAAGAAATAGTGAGGAAATTGATTGTTATTGGGAAAACTGCGTATGATGTTTTTGTTTTCGATGTTTTTTTTTCTCTCCTCTCTTACTCTCACCGAAGGTGGCCACCGTAACGGTCAGCTTTTGTCTGATAGTATACGCGGCCAAGAGAAGTTTAAATTCAATGGAAACAAACCAGTTTGAAAATCAGATATGATATGCTATTGTTTACGGTGAATCGGCAGTATTCTACCATTTCAAACATGTCGACAGGAACTGTCCGTAGGTCATGAATAACACGATACGAGTATTACCTCTTGCAGATCAATGTGTAGGAGTATAAGAACTCGGGAGCAACGTGAGAACGGTAGTCTATACCGATTTATGTATCGGTGTTGAACTTAGTTTGCTAATTGACACTGAAACAATTTGTTTGGGTACAGAAAATCAATTCGCAAATGATGAGGGTCAAAGGGTTTGTAATAGGATTAAATTTGTTGGGTAGTATCCGTGCTAGGATCAAAGTCCGAAGTTCGAAGGAAGTGAGAAAAGCGAAACAACTGACAAAACGAAATAAATCCGTATAACCATGTTCCGAATTCGTCACGGCTGTATTTGCTTTCAGCGAGTATCTTCAGATCGGCAATAGGTACAACAGATGTAAGTATAGCTTAATGTGGAAGTGTGGGTGTTCCTAAAAGGCTGGTGAAAAGGTTTGCTGTCTTCTACTCACGGCTGATGGCGCCAGGCTGAGGAATCAATAAGATTTAGTCTGGTTGCTTTTCTAACCCCCGTCGGTCGCGGCCTACATAATAAAGCAGTCGGCCATACGCCGCCTCAATATCGCGTCTCAACGTCTGGCGTCGTCGTCCTGGATCCGTAGGCTACTCTATACCTTGTCCAACAGCTACCGACACAGGTTCCCAATAATTCGTGGCTAAATATTCGCGAGATAATTATCCTTAGATGATGAGGCAAACTGTCGTGGCGCTGTTGGTCAGAAGCTCGATAGTAAAGAACACTGCATGAAAGAGTTATCCTGTAAGTGAAAATTGACGTCAACTGCAAAGAGTTACTTCATTCACTTCCGCGATAACATGGATTATCATTTTCGCGTGTATCGTTAGGTGAATTCGATTCCCATTATAAGCGGATGTGCAGAAGTAGGTTAACCGTGGATAAACACCTAAAGTTGTCGATAAACCCTCCGAGAACCCTTAAACTCGACAAAATCCTTCGCCTCTCCTCATTGGAGCGCTTCTTCTTTTCCTCGCTTGAACGTATCGACTTTCTTCGACGCGTATACCGACGAAACAGAGAGATCCAACTCCACGCCGTAAGGACAACGCGTTATCCATCCTTCTATTCTACAGGCAACATTGAATTTACGTACTAATGATGCAGTTACTCGCAACGAACGTTAAATTACCATAAAAAAAAATCATTTCAACAAAAGACACGGAATGTAAATCCTTATACTGGTATTTCCGAAGTTGGCAACGAACTATCCGATGAAGGAATTTAATCACATGAGCCATTTTCAGTGCGGTTATCGTTAAGGTGACGATGCATCACTCCTACAAATTGCAAGGCCCCATACACCTAAATTTGGAATTCTTCTTCGAGCTGAGAATTTCAAAAATCTTTTCAGCGGATGTTGAATGAGCTACACAGTCATCGATGCCGAAGAATGCCGATGTAGTCACTCATCCTTGTTTCAAAGTAAAAATTAATCATAGATGATACGTATTGACGACAATGTCGATGACGATTTATTTTTATGAAGTCATCGGATCTTTCTATATTATGACACCGCCTGTCCAGAGAATCCAACTGAATTAATTATACATGGAAACGCGGACGTGAATCGGTGAGGAACGTGCTGATGACGCGCCACTGGATACGAACTGACGTCATCGCCCTCACCTATGTACCTTTACAACGTACCTCGACATCTATGCAAATTACTGGGTGGCTCAACCGGTCGTTGTACAGTTCTTATTCAGCCGTTGTATCACAAGACTTATGACGCAATGGAGATTGGATTAGCAGATTCTTCGCTAGTTTAGGAATTGTTTGAATGTCTTTAGACCACAGTGCAGATCCCGTGGAACGCAATCAATTTGCAGAACCTGCAGCATTTCTAAACTTGGCTTACCGTGAATTCAAACTTTGTGTCTGTTCAATGAATTAAAATTTCTTCGGGAATATTCATTTCGTGTTCATATACCTTCGTTTCCGATGGTGGTGCCAATTCTCAATTCCGTCGGCTAAAAGAAGGAAGCGAAGTTACGCGCAGATCATTATTGGTATACTATTATAACGCAACGAAGGTAGATGGCGCCATTGTAGTGTCGTGCATTTTTGATCGTGTCGAGCGGTGAATTGTGAGGCAAACTTTTTTTAGTCATGCTGGTTCCACAAACAAGCCTTATAATCATCGCGTCACGCATCAAGTAGGAGTCAATGTGATGGTAAAATTTCAGCGTATCAACGTGGTCAAATAATTAAGAACAATAAACAGATGGAACTGAATTTACAGTTTGTATAGAGCTGGCAATTTGGCAAACCTCATAAATTGTACAGTCGAGGAAACGTGTTTTGTGTGGGCACGCATAAGAGGACCCGGATCTTATTTATATACCTACATTTCAAGGCCACGCTGCTGTATCTCGCGACGAATCACTACTAGAGCACAATCTGCTTTGTTCAGGTAAAAAAATTCAAATCTAGATACCACAAGTATGTGACACCTGCATTAAAGAAGAAGAGCCCGATCTGCTGTTTTCTTGCTCAGCCTTTGCTGTGTTTGCTATTTGTTAGTTTTTCGTTTTCCCTTTCAGTTACCGTTCTCTTATAATACACGCATCGTGTTCCATACCAAAATTATATCTGTTATTATCTCGCTGACTTTTTGGTAGTTAATGTGGTCGCTGTGAATTATGAACTAGAGAAGAGTGATGGACATTCTTTTCTTCGCACTCATCGCTAATTCCAGTATAAACCAGGAACTCAGTACACGCCTGGTTTGCAGTCGGCTAGTTTATTGGCCTAATCGCTGGAAACCTAATCAGCTATCGCGGCTAGTATAATGGTGGGGGGCTACCGTCGCCAACCCTCCGAACGTTCCTGAGTGTCATCCATTTGAATGCGTCGAATTTGTCAAGTGTCTAACCGTCAGGAGAGTGATAGGAAATCTCATTTTACTAATGCATCAGCAGCAGCAACCGAACCTAACCTAACCTAACCTAACTCCGCTTGAACAGCTAAAGTACCAGCGCATAATCAACGATTACCGCAGAATTATTATCTTGAAATACATTTTTTTAACTGACCTATAACCGTTCAGTGAATAACATCTTAGTGGAATCGTTAACCGCAATTGTATCACGCCTTGTAATTGTGTTGCTGTGGAAGATCGAACCGTCGATTTATTCTCGACGAATCTTTCGCCCCACGTTAGATAAACCCAACTTTATTCATGCTGTCAATTCGCATTCACGCTATTCCATTACCCACTAACCTACTTGAAGGAGTTTGCTGATTTCCTTTCTATCGTCGAAAGTTTGTTACCGCGTGTCACAATTTCATCCTGTTTTACCGTTTTGGTATCATGCACCAGTTACAGTTATCACTTTCTCGCAAGAAATGATTAGCTTCACTGTCAAAACAACGAAAAATTTAATCTTGCCTTGTGGCAATACGCATTCGAACCCAATAGCTTCGGTCGTATAGTGTGGAGATGACGTCACTTTTACTATCGAGGTAACGCCATGTATGAATGTACCTGTATCGTCGTAACTAATCAACGGTTGTTGGAAATGTTCAAATCTAGGAGAAGATAGTTTTGAGAGGATCATGAAAATTCTAACTGCACGCACTTTTACTGAGAACACGTTGCAAATAATATAATAAAGCACATGACCAGATTTCACGCAAATGCTCGGCTTGAAAAAATTTTTTGATAAAAAATTGAAGAAGAGTTGCTTCATCTTTTTTTTTTAAGTTGGTTCTAATTTTTCTCACAGAAAGTGTTACATGCATTACCGACTGTACAAACGGCTTTGCGATATCGGTCTAATCTTAAGTTATACATAAAAAATTACCACGCTATTTTCATGGCCTATAAGAAATCGATACAACGGATCCTATATTTGAAATTAATTTCCAACGAGAATCGAATCGTACTCGAAGGTCCTGAAAAATCTAATGCAATAGCGAGCTAGCGTCATCGACCGTTTTGCTCGGCCTGCAATGTGCCACATCCTATATTTGTAAGAATTCTAACGTACAACCTGGTGAAGTCTACTTTACCAGCTGCACGTGATTCCAATCGCTGCCTTTCTCAACGCCATATTGGAATGGCGAAGTAAAGCCTCGTCGCGTGCTGCTGTTCAGTCAGTGGGAATACTAGGAACGCTACCTGCAAATGACCAATTTCGTAAAGTTTTACCGTTCAAAAATCACGAGGCTGCTCATATATCGACAACAAAACAAGATCACGGAAGGAGCTCAGGAGCGTGGCAGTTTCCGGTTCTCAAACCGGATGTATTGCTGAGGCGTTACTTCCTGAGGCATGGCATAAATTTGTTTTAACTATTTTGTGCCGGCAGGATGCGCATTGAACGATCGATTTCACTTCTCACGTTCAAAAAGATTATATACGGCAGGCCCATCACGCCCGACCTTGACGTCGACGCAAAAAATTGTTTAGTGGTTAGGTTCGGCTCACAGATGCCGATCTGTTTGTCCTCGTTGAAGCCGGGAAATTTTTGCCCGTCAATAGATTGGACAAGAGGAAGAAACTGCCAACGTACGACCCTGTTTTGAAATATTTTTAGCAGTTGCCTAATCGCTTTCAAGGCAGGGCCGTAAACTGTTGGCAAAAGAGTCCCGAACTTTCAAACAATGTCAAAATTTAGTATAAACATGCTATAAAGAAGTCGCCGGCGACGTAACAAAACCTGTTCCTGGGCAAATTTTCGCCTCAAATCTTTTCTTAGACGTTCGTTTTCGGTATGCCTAGGTAGGCTCCGTGTATACTCTCCAGAATATTTCCAGCTGCCAAAAGCAGCCAGTAATGGTATGAGAAGTGGAGAAAAAAAACATTGTCTGCAAAGATTTTTCCTCTCAACTCGCATTATACGCTCGAACGTGTATTCAGTCGCCGATTGACCGGTTGATGGAATTCAACATGCGATTCCTTTGACTTCCCTTTTTGATATTAAAGATACGGTAGGATTCACTCTCGTATATCCTTTTTTTGCGACTGCCTTATACGCGGACCTGGTAAAGTCCTAAATTGATCTCGCATCAGCCCTCTGCAGAGCCACATTACTCATCGGTTGTGTTTGGCGCTCGTGCGGTAAGGTGGATTCATCAATTACACCCTAAGCTGATCCAGACGCCTGCACGTCAGCCTCTTCCTCTCCACATACTTCCATCAACGGGGGATTAAACTTCTTCTTACAACCGTAGTAAGGAAAGCGGGGTAAAAGATTTCGGGTGGATAAATGCTTATTCGAGCCCTGAACGACGAACACCCTGATATTCCTCATCCGTAGCTCCACCGTCTGTTCAAAAGCCTACTGTAGGCAAGCGAGGTAACCTATAATAACCAGGTCAACCATGGATAGGGATCTGTATCATCATTAGAGGTGCAGCCTGACAGAAGCGCGACGAGACCGGGTATGACTATAGAAGAGGACGGGCGCGTGACGGACTCTTATCGAGACCAACGTTGACCGTGTCAACAAGGAACGACGTTGAGGACGGGACAGAAGTGTATCCAAGTGCAAGCCACAGGTGCATTGGCACCAGGTCAAACTTGTCTCGACGCGCATTGTTTCGCGCTGCCTCATCAGGTTACCTACCCATTCCATAGCGTGCAGTTTAGTTTGAATTCTTTTTTTTTTTTTCAATAGGCATTTCGTAGATGATTGATTCTTTTTCTTCTTCTTCTTCTTCTTCGCAAGTATCTTGTTTAGCTTTCGATATTTATTTTTCTTCGTCTATTTCCCTTTACTTACATCCGGCTCTGCAGCGAGTTAATTACTTCTCTCAATAAAACACACCGTTTGTTTCTCGCAGTTTTATGTATCCATCGCTACCTATAACGGCGCGGTGCGGTGGTCATCTTCGAAACGAACATCGGATCAGCCTGCGAAGATTTTACATCTTGTTATTCTCCGAGTTTTTTGATTATTGTTATTACTATTTTTTTCTTTACAACTACCATCAAATTCTCGCGTAATTACTTCTTTCCGTAAACTATTAGAATCGAATAACCTTCTCGCAGCTTCGACCAACACTGTTGGTCTCCAATAATCTTATGACAACGATAAATCAAGGAAGCATTTGCAAACCTTGAAATAACTAGAACAAATTATTCTCGTTCGAAATTTCCTCCATATTACTTATAGCAGCAGAGGACTATGCGTGGGTGATTATATTACGAATTCTTAATCGAATTTTGCACCTCTGTGACAAACTGCATTATTACGAGTAGGTTAGGTAGGTATCCTTTATAAGCTGATGAGTGTATCTATAATGTAATAGAACGACAATAAATTCCGGAAGCGTGGAGCGTTGCGTTAATACCTAACGTCATACCTACAATGTGTACACGTGAATACACACGTTCAAATGTATCGCAGCATGCACGTCGAATCGATATTTTCATATAATGATTCACACATACGTCCGCGCGTCTGTCTGCTCCAAGTCTTTCGTTCCGTCTGGTCTCCAGATTAAAGTTAAATCTTAGCTAACCACCTGGCGTCGAGACACTGTTGATGACGCGCGGGGTTAGAACGAGGCCAAAAATTCCTCTTTTTTTTCTTTTCTTCTTCTTTTTCTTTCATTTATACTTAATGACGAAACGAGAACGGAGTGACCCGAATACAATCAGCGTAAAATTTTTTGCAGAATTTTTAATTTATCTCAACACCCGTAGCTACTTGAATTCACACCTGCACATCCTATAACATATGTGCTGCATTCTTCTTAGAGTTAATTAAACTTCGAACTGCTGTGTTTATTCCCTGCAACAGATCAATGATCTCTGCACCCGAGCCATTTGATATCGAACGGAACATCGAATCGAGGCCAGAAGTTCATCCTCAAAGTTTTTCATCTAGCCTAACATCAAATCCCGATCAATTAACTTGCCCGACACTCGAGATGAGTCTGAGGTTTCTTGTATTATTACAACGTAACGCACATCGATATATGTGTACATATATAGGTATGTGCGTGTATATGTAAAAACTGTTATAATTATAAGATTTTCATCCTTATATACTACAACTTTCAACGAAGTATATTATAGACAGAAAAGAAATAGTTAATTTTTATGCATGCTACACATCTTGTTGCTGTGATTATAATTTTTGTTTCATAATATATGGTGTAGCATACATTTAACAACGCATGTGCAGCATATGTTCGTTGTACTGGGATTGTCACTTTGCAATGCGTCATCTGGTAGAAAAAGATCAAGCTAATACAAGCAGGCTGACAGCTGAGCGTTGACTGTGTTTTTTCGCTTGTGGTTTGTAGAACAGGTATATTATTGATTATGTTTCACCACCTTATGTAATATGAGTAATTTGAAAGTTCAAGAATTACGATTTTCCGCCATTAAAATAAAAAACTTAGGTTATGTGGTGATAAAATGGCGCCGACAACCAGGCTATGACGTTACGCGGACATTTTTCAATATATCCGTGTAAGATGTCTACATTTAGATACGTAAACTGGTTGCATTTCGACTGTACATACTAGTTTTTTTTAAATCATTCAATTACGAATAAGATAATAGATATTTACTCTGGCTACTTCACTGTTGACGAGACATTTATCATCAGGAATCAGGTCTGTGCTTAGTAAATTTGGCACCAACGTTTTTGATCGCTCCTTAATTTTCATATTCAACGTTTGACTTGAAACATTTTTCTATTAATTCTATACTGCTCGCAGTTTTATTGTTTTTAAATAACAACAAAAGTGCAGATAATAATGCGGAAATACGTGCATGCAGATTCTCGTTCACGCTGCAGCATAGAAAAGATCGGTGCTGACGAAGTCGCCGTCGAAGGGCAGGCCAATGGAACGTTTCATAAATAGCCAACCGGCGACCGCAGCGACACGCGACGACAATTCGAATCGCAACCCCAACTTTCAATCCGAATACTCCGAATTCCATTTTGACGGTGCGGTCGTCGGCGCTGACATCACGACGACGAACTCGACCTAGAAGATCGACGGCAGTCTCAGGACACAGGCGCGCGCAGACGCGTCGATACGTGATACTTACATACTAGCGTGTGTTTATATATAGACGCATCTTTATCGCCACCGTCGCGTCATCCGTCTAGACCGGTGGTATAATTTTACCAAAAAATTTCTTTACACCAAAGATTAAATTAACCAGTATAATTAGGCATAACAATATACCCTGTACACTAAGCGCATATTTTCATTTCAAAATTGAACAAATTCAAAGAACAAGAAGAAGAAAACTTAGTATAACTTGATAGAATATTTTCCCTCTCTGCAGATATTTCATTTGAAATATCGGAAAAAAGCATCTGTGACGGTACATTGTTTTTCCCTTCTTTACAGTTTTTCTCATGATTCAATTGTTTCAACACTTCGCCACCGTTTGCACCGATGAAATTAACAAAGAAGGTAAAAGCGCGTGCAGTAATTGCGCAACCAAACTATGAATCGTTTCGGAAAACACTGGCATAGACGTAATGTAAATATAGAGTCGTACGACAATGACTGCTGGGCTTTGCCCTCGAAAATTTGTCGGTCTCTCAGACATTCTGACGCAACGAAGCGCTGCTTCCTTCTCGTCATGCTTCTTCGACAGACGCGTGTATACGTATTATGTATTGACGCGGCTAGTTCTTTAAAGAAAATCTCGAATGTCACAGCGGCGGGCGATGGATAAGATGGGGGGAAAGGGAAACGAGCGAAGAGACGAAAGAGGCCGAGAAGAGGCGGGGGAAACGTAGCAGCCGCCGTAACAATCCGCACTAGCTCTTTCTTATTACACCTACTCGCATCGCTGTACGACCTACAATTCGTTTAAAGAAGTAAAGCAGTTCTTATATGCCCCACGTTCAGCGCTCGAATCGGACGGAAATAGAATGACGCGCCTTGAACAACGTGATCCGCGGCGATGGCAACGCCGATGTGGCGCGGCGGACACGCCGTTCAGCCTTTCTTAAAATTTACGTTGGCATAATGTAATACCTGCCCACCCTTCTCCTCCATCGACGACGGATCGATGCTAAGGAATTCAAGGCGGGATCATTCGTTCTCATCGTCAGCCTTTCCTTTCATTTTTTTTTCTCCCTAGTGCGCAAAATAGCACATTCCCGCACTAGTACGGGAAAAATAATATTGCTCAACACGTGCGGGAATCACCTACTTTGCAGACTAGTTGCGCAATTTACTATACTTCAAAATATTATCGTTAGCTACTTGGATATTTTTACTTACTTACTCTCTTTCCCGTGTACGCCGGAAGAGTACGATTAAGGATGCATGGATTTGAACAAGAGGTTCAACCGGAGCAGATCAATTTAAATGCAATTAGGAAAACTTCCGTGTGATTCAAAAAAAAATTTGAACACATTATTATTAACAAAATTGGAGAAATCACATCATTCTACTATTTTAGTACGAAAAAATCAATCTAGTTCGTCGGATTCTGACGGAAAGTGTAGCTCATTTCATTCATAAATTAATTTTCGATAAGTCATATTTGAGACGGATTTTTCGTGAGGTTTTTCGTTGGCGGAATAAATCCGGTATTTTATGAGCAATCGTTGAAATTTATAGATGATGGATTTACGATTAAGTAAGAAATACTTGATTGCTACTCAAAATCAATCCCAGACCTTTTATGAAGAATTCATTTACGAATAAAATGAACTATCTTTCATCAGAATATCGGGCAAGCGATGTAGATTTTCGGTTGAAAAATAAAGAACAACGGTATTTCTGGTATGTTATTATAATAATAAGGTGCTTACAGTTGGAAATCAATGTTCTGAATATTTTTTCCTGTATCACACGTGGAGTTCATACATGTAGAGTTATATATATGTAAGCTACTTTTTTTAGGTTAGATTTAGTGAGACGTTTCAAGCCTTTGCTTAATTACGTTTTTGTTTGAACGTTTTTATTGACTAGACCGTACATTTCATACATCCAATTAATTTCTTGGTCTATTTATATCGAACTATATTTTCCCTGCGAGTATAACCTAAGTATTGCATCTAATTACACAAGTTTTGTCCGCCGTGTTTTTCCTCTCTTTGAATTGAATTTCTGGTAAACTTAATGTGATCAAGGAATGTGTCTAACGAGATAATGAGCACCGATAGTAATTATCATATCGGCGGAAGTTATGTACGTTGAGCTGATCCAGGAAACATGGTCGCGAATGAACCTTTGTCTTCGTGTAACTTCGTTAAAAACTTTTGGCTCAATTTTCCTAGAACAATACGAAACGGTCTTCTGCGCAATCCATCGTGTAATAGCCGCGTTTCAAGGTATTCGGAGAACTAGTTAACGATCTGCACCTATAGAAACCGGTTGCTGTGCCCAAAAGTGAATAGCTCAGAAGAATTGGATTAACAATGGTAATTCTTTTCTCTATTGCCATATTAAACACGGAAAAACTTCGCGGTAAAGAATCTCGAGCACTCCCATCATTGTTCGTCTTCAAGGTAATCCCTCCCGAAAACTGACAGTGAAACGATAATAGAAACCACCATTTGTATAATTGACGGCATATGTACACAGTGATTCGTAAATATTTAAAACTTGGATGGATACATCGATTAGATATCGATATAAGATATTTAAGGAACAAGATATTTGGAGAGCACCAGAGTAGATATCCATTAGATATCCGGAGGCATGTTATGGATCGGTCGACACATTTTTTTTAGACTATTAGACACAATTTCTATCCAACATGCATCGCATTCCGCATGACGTAGAAATTCTCTCAATTCACATCTCAAATCTCTGCCGAAAAATGAATAACATCTTTTTCCAACTCAATCAGTATGTTTGAAAAGAAAACTTCACATTCAATTGGAAAGGTAATTTCATCTTCGGAAGGTGAAATTCAACGGGCTCTGGGTAAGAAATCGATCATTCATACCGAAACAATGTGCACCGATTTTGCTTTCAGGATCTTTCACTATCTCAACACTTCACCACATACGTTATTGCGATTCAACCGATAAGGCTTTCCGCTGTTTGAAATAATTATTTAGACTCCATATCTAGCTAAGACAGAACTGGCAATGAGTATTAATTACCGGGAAAATCCCAAGAGGAGGAAACTGTAGCTTTTATTTGGTTTCCATGACGAAAACGGGAAAAAATTCTAACAATATCCACTCGTTTCAAAAGCTTACAATCAGTCCCACCGTCAAGGGATTTCCAACATATGTGATAACGTCATAGTTAGTTTTTAGTCAAGTCAATTTAGGTTAAATCAGATTGCATGAAATGATTTAAGGATGCATTTGGTGTACAATCAAGTAACGAAGCTTACAATCAATCACCGAAATAATGTGCGATAAGTTTTATCAGAGCACTATCATCCTAGTACAAAAAAAATTCACAACTATAAATTTTTATCCGAACAGTTTAATAATTGATGGTCTGTCCAATTTCAATTGATGATGACTCGCCCCGTTTGTAAATGAATTCCACATAAAACACTTGATATGATATTTTGATAAAATGAACATATTTTGGCATACAGCATTAGTTTATTATGCATCACTTGTGTTGATTTTAAGGTTATATGGTTAATTTGAGACTTGAATAAAAATCGTGATTTCTGGAAATTGTATTTTTGTTGCAGTTCTTTCATTAAAGAAAGAAAAGCAGAATAGTATGATGTCTAAAAATGTTTTGTCAACTGAATTCTCCCGCTGCAAATTCACTTTTTTCTGTCAATGCTTTCCACATTGAAAGGATATTTTTAAACCTAACGAGTCAACTTTATTCCGCAATTTTTTCGCCCAAACATTTTTTTGGCTGAACCGTATACACCTGACGCATACTTAAGGCCCATGCTGTGAAAATTAGACAACTCTTTAAACCAGTGTTAGTGTGCAGAATTTGCAAACAAGATCTGCTGTGAAGTCACGGCCTCATAATTTTGGTGTGTAGATACAGTGAAAAATATGGCGGCCAAAGTTGCGCCTGATACCATTGGCACATGCCTGGTTCAACAAGGCTTAAGAATATCGTTGACCCGGGTATCCATGCAGTTCGGTCGGTGTATTAGGCGAGGTGAAGCCATACTATGTTCAGTCTTATCGTTAGTTGATGCTGAACAGACCTATCGTTTCATTACCTTAATGATGTCGACGATTACCACCAGTAGCTTCGTAAACAAAATCTCACCGATCCGAATATAAACTGAATATGTGTATACGCGTATGATACAGCACGTACCCTACAGCACGGATCGCCGAGGAATTGAGTTCTTTCTATAAAAATCCTCAGCTCGATCAGAGTTCCTCCGAACAATGGCCGAACGGTTGGTTCAGATCGAGGTTGGACAGAAGCTCGGTAGGTACCAGAAATATTTCGAGAGTTATTGCCCACTTCAGAACTCTGGTCACGTAATACACACGGAATGAATATACGTTGTAACAGAAACGTAGTACCAGAAGTCAATTTGTCGTTGGAAAACCGTTGCATGACTACACCGCGTTTTATTTACTTCAGTTCAACGTTCAAGCTGTACTATCGAAATCGAAATTCTGCGCATCTAATTCAACGACTCGCGATTCGCTGCAGCCGAATGACGTAACGTCG
This sequence comes from Diprion similis, assembly GCF_021155765.1. NCBI lineage: Eukaryota > Metazoa > Arthropoda > Insecta > Hymenoptera > Diprionidae > Diprion > Diprion similis. The sequence goes on from NC_060114.1 coordinate 20,939,266, forward strand.
CCAGCACCACCAACGGACGCCTTTGGAACTATCTGGTAAATTTCGCGGGCATTGAAATACTTTTTATACTCGTACGAGTATACCGATAACGTGGATATTTTTTCTGTTGACTATAGAGGAGGGCGGACGATCGTCCGTCGAGATTCACCATGAAAACAGGAAAGCGAAAAGCCATCCGTCCACGTCGTGCTGCCTATAGGGAATAGATAAAACGATGAGTAATATTGCTAAACAATGGTTAACTGTTAAGTTTAACATAACACACACACGTGTATACAAGCTGAAGGCGGCGTAAACCATCCGAAAATAACCATGCAGGTTCAGAGACGGCCACACTTGGTAGCTTCGGCCTGTCTCTCTTTGCTTCACACTCGCCTACCCCTCTGCCATTTTTCAGAACCGGTGGGGAATAAAACGTTAAGTTACTCAAAGTCAAGTTCGTTCTTCTTACCAAACTTTAATGCGGTTACTCTGTTCACATCGCTTCCCTCCAACCCCCATCGGCCATTTTTCACCTGTAGGTTTCTCCTCCTGACTCCATTTCCATCTGACTTCCGGTGAAATTCTCTTCGACTCTTTTCACGGACCCTTGCCTCTCGATGGATCTGCAGTCTTATGCTCGTCCACGGTATGTACGACATGTAATTACACTTGGCTGGCTGCCTGCTGCTTCTGTCGCCTACGGCTTGAGACAATGGACATATTTTACGTACCTATGTACCTTCCAAGCCCACCTCGTAGCCCCAGCCCGGTTTATACCCAGCAACAAATAAACTAGGATGATAATTAGTTCGGCGAATATATCATCGGGGCATTACTCAACCCTCCGCGTTTCCAACGGACGAACCCGCTTTTCACTAGTCGCTTCAACCACTTTGTTAACTTCTGAGGGAACCTGACGTGCAGTACATTAGATACCGTCTGCACTTACAACTAGACTGGTTCGCTGCTCATCGCAAAACCCTAATCTCTGATCTCCTTAATTCTCAAGAACTTTGCAGGTCGTGTCTCTTCTGTGTGTGCAGGGACCGTAATTTTTGGGCGCCTCGTGAGAACGCCAGAAAAGATCAATTGCGTAAGAAAGTTTGCAATCAACTGGAGCAGCATTCGCACGAATACTAACTGCCTGCGTAGTAATTTTATAACCTATCAATGCGTCACGGATTGTCCGGATCTAGAAATCTTGACTATCTAACCTCTTCGTTATATAAAACTGATGAATAAAATTCTTCTATGAGAAACACGTGCAAACTTGCGTCAATTAACGCGTGAAATGCCCCCCCCCCCCCCCCCCCCCCCCCAATTCAAATGTGGATAATACAACAGTAGTCCCACCGTAAGATGCGTAACCAAATTATAAAGAAAGGTTAAGTCAACATGTCTACAGCATCAATAAAAATAAATCGAGCTAGGAATTTATTATCCAAATAGCGAAAAAGAATTAAATTTTTCTCATATCTTATGTGCTTATTTTTTTTTCTTTGAACTTGAGGTTTCTTCATACGTAAGAGAATGATGATGATGATGATGATGATAATAATAATAATGAAGGTGATGATGATGAGCTGAAATTGATTCACGTGGATATATACAGAGTTTCTTTTTCTTTTGAATGGTCCCGTAGGATCCTTCGAACTGGATTGCGAACGTTTATTAACCGTTTATTCTGCCGATCGACGGGCACTTTATGATCATTAACGGATTTTATTGACATCGTGAAAACCTGAAGTAGGTCATGTTTTACCCCGCAGAAAATAAATTCATCTAAAGAAAATATATATATATATATATGTGTGTGTTATGGAAAATGATAAAACTTTCCTCGGACAATAATTGACCGTATTTAAAGTTTTGAAAATATTATTACAATGTTACGTACGTACATTTCGATTTATTTTTGAAAATCTAAATTTATATTCATGTAACCATGGGCACATTTACTCCATAATAAGTCTACTCGCACACGTCCATCGGCAATGTGACACTTACCTCACGTTGTTTATCTAGTTATCAGAACGTTATGATGATAAGTCATTCGGTATCACCGGACGCTCAACTCTTTCAAGCTCCAACTACCTCTACAGGAAAAATGAATTCTACGGGCAAATTATGTTATGGTAAAAAATAAAAGAAAGAAACATTTCATCCAAATCTTTCCAAACCAACAAATATTTTTATTGTATTTATAGCGCAGTCTTGAGTGTTACGTTATATACACATTCATGTCACTTTGATGTAACCAATTTTCTCTTTCATCTAACAGTGACATCTATATCTGTATTATGAATTTTTTTTTCAATTCCCTCACTGTTTCTACGTATACTAACATATGACATAATTTACGCAAATCAATGATAACAATAATTCACACATGTACTGTCACGGCACGACGGCCACATTAACCAACGATTAATTTACACAGATTCTGTTTAAGTGTGACGTCGGATCTTCAGAGGTTTGCTAATCAAATTCAAGGAATTCAAACAAACGCTCGCGTTATACCACAAAGATAAAAATAAAACTATGACGTTTGTTTAATGGCATTTTTACGTTTTAAGTCTTTTCTTCTTCCTACCTTTGCCCCCCTCCCCTCTCCCTCCCCCCTCCCCCAAAGAGCGCGAGATAACGATAAAATATTTGTACTGCAGGAGAGCTCTCTTGTTTACATATCTATGTAAAGTGACGCACGTAAGTTTTGTCACGAAAATGGTTAATTGTCCTAAAATACATAACTGGGTCGCTGGTTATTAATAAAAAATTGACACAAGTTCTGTTCAAATATACGCGTGCGGTGTACATATAATGTATGTCATAACATCTACCTAACAAGTAGACGCAGCTGGATTCATATCAAAGAATGTGAAGCGACCCGATTCATATATTTGTTGAATTTTTTAGTTCTACATAAATATGGTCGAAGAAGAAAAGGAAAACACAGCAAGGTCGGAGTTTTTTAGCGCGATTATCTAAAAGGACATGTTACTCGGGGAAATTATTCACCACCGAAAATTGATTTCCATTGTCGAAAAGACAGGCTGACATTGAGTAATACTTTTCCTGAATTCAGTATCGTTATAATTACTCTGCGACCTGAATAATCGCAACTCTCGCGATTTCTGTGTTTTTTCTTTTCCATTCTTGTTTTTTAACCGAGATAATTCTTCGACTGAAAATCGGTCAATTACTGCCACAGCGGCGGCGCGTATGCGGATACACATTGGCATATAGCTACTCGGGCGAAGTTATATCCTCCATCTCGTTAATTAACTCGATTTCCAACGTCGCGTCGTTGTTAATTAGCTATGGTATGGGCACAAGGTTGATACTGATACGAGCGAGTCCTCGAATACCTATTTGACGGGATTTCCACAGTGCACGATGTATAAACTCTTCCTGCTTGCCTGCAAAAAACAGAGGGAAAAGAGAAGCGAATAACGGGGGAAACAAAAGATCGTGATGAGCGAATTTCTCCCCCCACGTCATTTTGTGGAAAGTGCTGTAGAGTGGTGGCTCTGTCATCTTCATGCTTTATGCTCGTGAAAGTGATAACAATACTACACTTATTGAGAGTTTCGAAACCTTTTTTTAAACTCAATGTCCGAAAGGCGAAAATATCATACACGTAATGGCCTGGAAACCGATCAATCAATTATTCATCCACATCTTAAACCAGCCCGCATCGACACAGCTTCGTTTTTTTCCCACGGGCATCTTAATGCAAGCAGGATAACCTCAAAAGCGGTCGGCCTGTTAAACGGATGATGGAGTTTACTGACCGAGTAGGCAAAGCGTATTTTACACTTTTTTCCTCTCACGAGTAAGGAAATTATGTTGAAATTCGAAAGATGACAGTATTTGGCAGTTGAGCCTGTGTCGTCGCTAAAAAAAGTTGCGAAAATTGACCTCGGAACTCTGCTGTAAATATACTTGCAACTGATTTTCACTCGTTTTGAGGTTATGGCATGATTTTCCGTACCTGAATCCCATGCTTCTTATACGTCTCCATCAATTTTCCAAACTTTTCGTGGTGGCCACATAACCACGGTCATAAACCCTGAAATTATTTTCCAAAGTTGGAAGCAACTTTGTCCCTCAGGGGATGAAAAAACGTGAGACACGATTTGCAGAATTTCTCGGTAAAACTTGAAGGTCCGACTTCCCCTTAACATACAAGTGTCGCAAGCTTGCGAGAATGATCACTGCCACAGGTAGTCTACATCTAATTTTATAATTCGAAAACTGCATACCGAACGATATTTTAACCTGACCTAGTACTTAAATAAGTTACAGTACTTACGGCACTATAGTTTCTGTGATCCAGCATTCGCCCTGCGTCAGCGCAGCCTGCGACCAGAACTATGCGATCACGCAAGTTTGATAGTTCGCGATTGGTCAGCCACGTCACAAGAAGTGACGTCATATCGGGAATAAATTCAGAGCTGAAAACATTTCTGGACTAATCCGTTGTTGTCCGAGAAGCTTCATCAAAAAATTCATTCTATGTAGTCGATGAATTCTTGGATGGAGATAACCAAGCTTAAGATGAAATATAACAATTCCACCTGAAAGAGGAAAGTTAATGCTTAACAATGGGGAAAATTAGACCTACCTGACATATTATGACAGTGAAAGTAGGACTAGGAAGAATTTCCTTCATGCCAAAGAGGTTTCAGACGTCGCCGTGGGTTTACAATTGGTGACAAGTAGCGAGGATAAAATAACGTACGTCTTTTGTTCTTGGAATAGAATGAAAGAACCGAGACAATTGAAAATTTTCACTCAGTAAAAATCTGCGGACAATTGGAAGTTGCATTTACGGACGTTACATATTGTGCCGTGGATGTGATGTAACAGAGATTGATCTCGAGGAACGATTAGAGACATGTGTAGGTTTGGTTGATGGTTGTGCGTACATTCATGTGCGCATGTGTCATATCCGAGAATTTGAGAGTCACTGGCCAATACCTACCAAGATGATGTTATTCAGTCTGTGAGCAGCGTATAAATAACCTTTGGTAGCTTTCCGAGTTCCGAGCTCCTGGACCACTTTGAGTTGCACACGTGTCAATTTAGCAGGGAAACCGAGCTGTAGGCACAAGATGGAAGGGAAGGTGGATGGGTGAATGGCGGGTTAGTTACCTACTCCATAAAACCTCACGCTATACGCTTATAGATAATCTAATTTTGGAAACAATTCCTCTTCCTTCCTCCTCGTCTTTCTTTCGCCGGGGCTTCAAGTACATATTCGCAAATACGAAAATGCGCAACTGTATTTACGAAGGTTGATAACCACTTTATCGTTCAATCAGATCGTTACGCGAATCCGCATATTCGTTTTTCAAATTTATTTCTGTTTTTATTGTTCGCTCCGGAGCTCAAAGTTGAAATAAATCTTCAGAGTTTACTCATTCGAACACTACACTGAGCTGGTAGTAAATTCGCGCGAATTTGAACGGTTATATGATATAAATATTTGATCATCCATGGAAGAAAAAAAATCAACAATCCGCATGACTTCTTTTCTTCCCAAGTTCTTCTCCTTCTTTTCGTATCGTATATTTACTCTGAAATTTCACGCGATTTCAAATGCTTGACATTCATTATCTGATTCGTCTGAAATTCCCCCGATTTCCACTTGAATGCGTGCCGAGAGGGGGGATTTGATTTTCAACTGGCAGTACCGTGGCGTCACTCAGTGGCTGTATCGATCATTTAAAATTGACATTCAATTATAACCTGCATCCGTTGGAATTGAAAATTTTGTCGTTTTGTCGACGGACGTGTGCATGGTTGGTTTGAATTTCACGTAGTGCAAATGCCTTCGGGGTATACAGCAGGATAGAATATGTAGACGAGATTGATTTCCGCTGCACGAAACGTTCAACAAATCCGGCTCACTGCCCTCGTAATTATCACGCCAAGGTCCTGAAATGGTGATGCACCTTGACGCCTACATGGACCCTCGAGTCCCATGAGACGTTTTTCGAAATTATGCGCTGTATAAACGTTGTTGCGATAATTAATTCACCCTTCAACTCTTCATCCTCCCTTCTTTACTGACTTCAGTAAAAAATGGCGGGAATATCAGGGAATTTGAATTAGGTTATGAATCAGGAGAAGACAAGGTGAAAGGGAAGTTAAGAACTGTTGGATTAATCTAGTGAGTTTGACGATGCGAAAGTTAGTAAAGTTTGAGTAACTAAACTTTGGAGAAAAATCTGTGTTCTATAATTTTTTAATAATTTTAAGGGACTCAATTTTGCAAAAAATTTTAATAGGTATGTGTTGCTATTTTAGATTTTACTGGCTTTCAGAAGGAACTCTATTCTTTCGAAGTGAAGATTTTTTCGTAAAATGGGTGATCGTTACGTTAACTTTTATACAACATACTTCAACCTCGTCGAGTATAAAAAATTGAACTCTTTATTTTGCAAAAAGTGGTAGGTAATTCAAAAGTAGAAAATTATTTCGCAAAGCTGAAAATTCGATCTTTCATATACACCGGTAACTGTTTTCTTCAGTTAGGAAAACGGAATTTTTGAAGAAACAATTACAACGTGACTTGAATCCGTTATATCTTTTCCGCATTTGTTAAAACCAACTTGACACTGTTTTCCATTGACAAACGGTTACGCAACATTTCATGTCCTTTCTCATTTTTCTCAGAACTTTTTTATCTCCTTCTATCTCTTTCTCCTTCTCTCTCTCTCTATTATCACTATTTCTTTTCCATTCACACATGTTTATTTTTATGTTTCCCTTAAGGTTTCCGTCGATAACTCTGTCTAGCAGAACTTATCTACGCTCCTTTCGAAATATATTGAGTATTTCTATCGTTACTTCATATTATTTTTGTAGCGAACTTCCCATTGCATTTACTTGCCTTAGGGGATATTTCCCACGGCTATAATAAACTCTTCTCTCTTTTTTGTCACGCACAACTTTATCAAGACACACTACACACATATATCGGGTGATCCTTTCGTCCTGAATTATAAAAGTACGCTCCCGCGGGCAGGTACCATTTTAAAGTTCAAAAGATTCTTCAAATCATCATCGACTCGTGTCCACATGCACCATACGTGAACGTACGTATGTGAAATGTATACACATTACATAAACACATCGTGGCGTCAATTAGCACAGACATAAATCAACTATCTGCACATATTTATAGCCGTGACTTTTCTTGCATTTCGCAGTCACGCACACCTGAAATTATGCCTGTCCTATGCCCTATCGTGTCAATCTACCGTTCGGTTCGATAAAGTATCTCTGGAAATGAAAAAAGAGAAAGAAACGAACGAAATCAGAAACGCCACAAATCTAAGAACTGTAACCTCCTTTTCGAAATATTCATACCCTATTCTCTGCTATCTTGTACATATTATATCTACTACATCATTTGAGCATGCGTGCCTAACGGATATAAAAGAATCGAACCTGCTGCCCACAAATTTCAACATGCTAATTCTACGTGTAATCGGATACATGCATGTTACGTACACCGTACGGCAGTGTTGGGCATATTTGAATTTCTTTCATATTCATTAAATAATTCACCGCGTAATTGAACCTTCCAACACGTGGAAACTGGCGAAGCACGGTATACTGCTCGAAAAAACGGAAATTGAATTTTGGCTGAAGACAAAGTTTGAATTGTGCAACCGAACCGCGCGCGCGGGCCGACGAGTACGGGTAACTGCCACAAGGCGGCGCTCTGATCTCACGACGTAAGTCAGGCCTCGATGTGGTTAGGTAGTGCCGTTAGGGGGCGCTTGAGTACGTTCCTAATTGCGTTCTGATCACGTGATGCGGGTGAATACGGGGATCGATCATGAGGATCGATCAATTATTGAGGTCTCTGATCGTTATATCAGATGGACGTAGCATCGCTTCTGAAAAATCGGCCAAATATTGAGCCATCGCCAAATGACGATTACTTTTTTATTATAAACAAAAAAATCAGTCAAATCTTGCTAAAATATATCAGTTAATCCAAAACAACGAATATTACGTATCATCACAAAAGTTTTTCATAGCCGGTTTAGTAATAGTGAACTAATTATTCAGTCTACTGTTGTTGGCAGCAAACGTTGTCGTAATTAATCGATTCGTATGGAAAAAGAGCCGATTCGATAATAATCGATTAATCTAACCCCACAAAGATCGGTTCTTCAAGATCGTCGAAAAATTTCGCATCACTATTTCAATCCTGTCGCATGTAGCGAGCTACTGATGCGTATGTCACGAGGTTCAACCTACTCATGAGGTGTTATATTTTCACATGGCTGACGGCATCATCGCTGTGAAATCATGATCATTGAAATTAATAGCAATCATTTGATTTAGGTAGAGAAAAATGTCAATATTTTAAAAATTAGACACAATAGCTACGAACGTGTTTACTGCATTGTTATCGAAACACTCAATCAATTCTTCTCTAGATTTTAACATCCAGAGTTCCATCTTCCAATCTATCGATTGAAAAGTCACTGGAGAATATCATTGGAAGCCAGGTCTATACTGCCACCTGAAAAACCCCGACTATTGAAATATGACAATGATTAAATAGGTTATGTAACATGCACTGTACGAACCGTGATAAGTTTTAATTCTTACGGACGATGCGATCTTCCCGGTAATTCGTCAAGTTCTTATCTAATAAGCGATTGACGCATTTTGCCACATATCGATACGGATGATCTGCATTGATTGAAATAAATATAATTTTTGTTTCTCTTTAAATCTTTATCAATTGTATTAATATACACTTTCTATTCGCCAGTTGAATACAAAACGCGTATAATATAGGTTATCAATTCAGCTGTTTGATATAATACGGTTAATGATGGAAAATTTCTAGCGTTTTCGACTGATCGTCGTTTATAAGAAATGAACAAAAAAAAAGGAATCAAACAGTACGACTTGTGTACCCACCACACCGGTGGCTGGGAATTCGGAATTCTATATATATCGTGCGTTTTGTCGGGCCAAGGACATTCCACGGAACATTTTCAAGTTTATTATTATCGGGTGGTAAATGCAAAAGATCGTTATAACCCCGCGGGATAGGCGTTAGGATTCTTGAGCTTATTATATTAAAAAGAAACTGGCAAACACGAGACTCTCGCGCAAACTCGTCAATTTATTTTGACTGATGTTTTTTTTTTCCTCCTTGTCCCGTCTGCTTTTGCTTTCTTCTTTGCATAATCTTACTCGCGTCGTCATTTTGGTTTCATTGAAATAAAATCGTTGACGACGATAATAACTATATTTTAAAAATTGATTAAAAAAAAAATAAAAAAACACGCTTAGCGTGCAACTCATATGTATAACAAGCAATTTAAATCTTTTAAATCATCACCGGAGTTGCGTTAGCACTCGACAGATTTTATGTGCGTGCGCGCACTTATATGTACACACGCGTGTATGTATTCGGATATAAATCGGCTCGCTCTGCCTAGACAGTTGCTATATACACAGAAGACGTCCGAGCAATTCTTGGCAGTAGTATAAGACGTCTTACGTCATTGAAACGCTGTTACCCCGACGTAATTTTTTTTTTTTTCTAATCCGTGCTGATCGTCAGTGAAAGATTTATTTTTGGGAATCGATTTTGTAAATTCGATTAAACTACAAGTTTCTCCAATTAAAATGAATCCATGGATAATTTTACTTATTACGTATTTTTTTTATTCAATTTTTATTTTCCCTTTTTGCAGGCTTATTATATCATAAACTTACCTTATTTTTTCCCCCTTTCTGTTGCAGAATAGAAACCTACACATTCACGAGGTGCGTATATGCATACATAATATTATTTTTTTTTTTTTCTTACGGAAACTGAAATTACGATTTTATAGTAATTAAGTACAAATGATTGAAGGACGGTGTCTGCTGAAAATTTATTCTTTCAATTCGAAATTTTACGCTTTTACAAAGTTTTTGGATGGTTAATACAAACATAATTTACAACTATTCGTACATTTTATACACAATATATATTTTGTATCCGATAAAGAGCGTGATTGTCTATAATTACGTTTGAAAATGAGTTGAAAACTTGCTAGGAAATTTTATTTTCGTCAAGATAAATCTTCCGTGAGGTTGGTAGTTACAGATTTAACGTAGAATTATCGTATTCGATGATCGATCGCATATTTGTCACCTTTACAAAGTTGGTCAGAGATAATTCACACCTACTTATGTTACTTATAATAGCTTCGTCGGAATCGATGTAATATGGATTGGAACTCGTTTCTTGCCTTCATTTTGAACAACTTTTCTTTAGTGCTGTTTGAATATTCTTCCCACTTTTTCGCCCAAATTTCATGAGTTTGAAGCTGGACTTTTTACACTCGTCGCTTCCTTTTCTTTTATCGTTGTATAATGTGATTGTGATAACCGCAAAAGTTCAAAACACGATTTGAGTTTTTCGCAAGTCAATAATATGTGGCTTACCAGGAACGAAATACGAGCCAAAAAAAATGAACGAGACCGAAACTCGAGAAAAATGGATTGAAACTGCAGAATGATTACATAAAATAAAAACCGAAAGCTCAAGCGTAATTCATTCTGAAAATATGCGAAAGACAAAATAATTCGCAGTAGCTCTCATCAATCAGGGTAGAACGAATTTCGTTCTTTTCTTCCGTTTTTTACTTTTTGCTCGAGCTATTCGATGTATACACGCAAATCCAACCCCTCGATGTATATTGGAATTTTCTGAAAAAAGCAAATCCGCAGCACAATAGTCGATGCTAACAAAAGCATGCGACGATCTCCGCCGAGGAGTATCTCGGTCGACACGAATTTTTTCAGCTCAATACTCATGAAGCCTTGTTGGCCAAAAATCTATGGCTTTTATTAATTTTATTACGCGATAATCGTTTGAATATTTTCAAACGCTACCGAATACTTATCGAATTAGTGAGTTCGCAAACCGCGACGAACTTTGAAAATAGAAAACTAGCAAATACTAAGCTTTTGGATATCGTTGCTTCATTTCAAACTGCTTTAAAATGGTTAAACTAGTGGATTTTTTCGATTTCACTCTACGATGATTCATTTTATTCGTAAGCCTATATTTTCTACAATGTTACTGAAACGAATTTTATTTATTTGAATAGTCAATTTAACATGCAATATTTTGATCACGTGATCAATATCGTCACAATGATGAAAAATCGAATATCCTTCGTTACTGACATGATAAAAAAAAGTATTTGAGTTAATTTTCATAAAACAGTCGATTAAATAAAACGAACTACCTTGAATTGAAATCCAACGAATCTACCAGAGTTTGAACCATTTTCTAACAATTTTAAATGCAGCGTTGATATTCAAGCTTTTGTTTATAATTACGACATCTTTTATTTTTACAATTTCAAATGTATCTTCGTAGCTTACAAATATAATAATTTCATAAATACTCGATGCACAGCTACCTCGTAATGAAATGGACGATAAGTATCGAACTTTGGCCAACCAACCTCATTAAGACGACGAAAAAAAAAGAAATTTCCTCGGTAATGCCAAAACAATAATAATAGAGGTCAACCAAAGATTAAGTAGAATTGTTGCACAGGACACTTTTGGCACGAAATGTAGATCATACGTACAGGTTCAGAGAAAAAAAACACTTCCTGGAATAAAATTCACGTGTATTGAAGCCGTCTTTTTCCCCTCTCTCTCTCTCTCTCTCTTTCTCTCCCTCTTTCTCTTTCTTTTCGCGGAAATAAAGCGTAAATCCTTTATGCTTCCTTGTAATAACAAGCCGATTGGATCGCTCGATAAAATGAGGTTAAACGAAAATTGTACAGAATTATAGACACAAAGATTCAGAAGTGAGGATTGACGAGGTTGATGAGTCACGAATCAATACTCCTTCATTAATTTTATGACGACTCCAAGCTTATATGTTCTTAGACTACGATGATTTTCTTCAAAATGGAAGAAGAATAAATACTATAATTATAGACAAGATGTAAGTAACTAATTTTTCATTTCAAACTGTTTCATAATGTTTAAAAACCCGTGAGTATGATCTTCCAATTTCACTATGCGATTACTCATTTTATTTAGAAAATCATTCTCTACAAATTCACTAACAAGGAAAGCATCAGGCCTCCGGATCACGGATTCTTCTGAAACTTCTTGGGGAGTTTCCTTGGCCCAATTTATGGAACTCCTGATGTGTAGTTTCATCTGATTGGCCTTCCTTCGCTCAATTTGCGATAGGTCAGGTCGTGAAGAATCCGTAGTTACTTCACTAGTGCTTCGAAAGAAAATTCTCGTTCAAAATCTATCGGATCCTATAACCATCAAAACGAGGAAATTCATCTCATTACGAGGAGATTGTAGTAAATGGGTATCGTTGCAAGAACGCTTCCAATATTCTCGGAATTAAAAAAAAATGCGATACACTTACTAACCATTTAGTGTGACTATGATCATGATTATGGTTATGTCGATACTGCAGTTTCCGGTTATGCGACATTAATTGTAAGTCTACTTGTTTGGTTGACTAACTCGTTTCCATCTAAACAAGGTGATAAAATCAATTTCCTCTTCCACGAACATCAAATTGTCGCAATAGATAGTTACAAGAGAGTACGGTTGGTACAAATGACCGTCCTCACTAAGAATAATGGCAATACATATGACTAGACTTTCTGATTACAGCTGCAAAGCTCTTTTTCATTCTGTACCCAGAACTGTATTTTTGGTTTATGGTAAAGAAACAAAAGCAGTCGAGGACTACGCATACATTAACCATTGCATAACTAGAAATATGTTGCGGTGTAAGCATTTGAACATGAAATCACCGAAAAACTATTATAGGTTATCTACTACTCTTGTTATTGTTATTGTCGCCATTGTCATCGACTCGACGAAGGTGATCAGGCGGTAGCAAAACGGCGAAAAGACGCTACGGCGCTTCCTTCTTTTCGCGGAAATAGTCATCGAATGATTTTCTACACTGACCTATACCCACCCGGAGGGCGACGCCAGCCCCAACATGCAGAGTGGCAACACGTCTACATCGATTCACCGTTCGCCGTTCGCAAGCGGTTCCGTCCAACTCCTGAGAGAGTGTGTGTTCGTTCGCTCGCCTGTCGAGGAGACCCATGCGGAAGGTGGGACCGAATACCAGACTGCCAGGGCGTTGGCAAGTTCGATCAATACATGGCCGCCTACCTCGTCGCTCGAAAGGCTCACTCTGCTAGCCGGCAGCCCCAGGATTCCGTCGTTCGCGTTCCGATTTTTCTCCGATAAACTCTACTCCTACCTCGCCGCTTGCTTACCTTATACCTACGTACATACATACTCGGTGCATAACCGGCCGCAAGGACGAATTGAGCCGTCAACCCGAAACAAAGAAATTACATAAGTTTGTATCGAAACATTCGATATGAGCCTAGACTGAGAGGTGGCAATTACTTGACCTTCCGTTTTTATACGGCTGAAGTTGGTAACGCTAGCGTAACGAAACATTGGGGGAAAAAATCACTATTTTGCAATTTTCTAGTGACTTTCAAGTCTCTAAGTTTTCGAAAACATAATTTACTTTTACCCTTTTATAATTTGCAGCATTTCGGAGATTACGAATATTATGGAATAACGGGTTTTACAAAACACGAATCATTACAGTAACGTTGCTAAATTCAGCCGCATTGGTTTTTAGGAACACACACCGGGATTCACGGAATTCGCTTGACCGCAATTGTACATCGTGGTTGACGTAACCTGAACTCCTTCAAGGTTGAGGCAAATGTTAGTCGTTTGTTTTCCGTTTTTTATCAAGCCTTCAAATTTGATGTTTCGAATTTTTTTATGTGTTATCACAGAAAATCAATATATTATATCACCATCAAAACTGTCATCGGATTTCAACAAGAGATCGAATAATGCTGATTTCTTTTCTCCTCGCTGATGCGACAGAAAGTATACCTTCTGCCAGTGTAAGAAAGAAGACAGCCACTAGATGTTGTCACCGATCGCATATTTTTCGCGCTCTTGCAAAAAATCGGAGTCTACAGAATTGTGATGACTTTCGGTGAATCGGGTCGTCAAAATCACACCGGATTTCATTCAGCATCTGCCATTGGCATTGAGTGCTTCCTACCATTTTCAGTGCCATGCAGATCGACGTTAAATGAATTTCACGCGATGATTGATGACGAAATCGCTGTATTTCCTGTGGCCAGTTAATACTCCTAATCGTGAAGTAGACAATTGTCTAGATAATTTTCATTTTCAACAATATCTCAAAATATTAAAAATCTCATCGATTTCGTCCTGTTTGGTTGATGGCAAAATGCGAAAGATGAAATATTTCGGGGCGTCTAGTATCAACATCATCATCGCCGAAGTTTTAACTCCTCAGACAAAACTGCGAGTGCTTACCTACCCACTTACCTGGTATAAACCGCGTACACCCACCGCACCGGCGGCTCTCCGTTGACCCAATTCGTCGTAGGCGGTCGAAGGCTCTGACACTGCTGTCAATATAAGTATAGAAGCGTATAGAATTCTTCTTATATTGCTTCGCGAGTAGATATAGATGCCAATACCTGCCTATCCAGCCGGCAGCTCAGGCCAATGTTATTATCAGGAAGAGATGATCACCGAACGCACAATGCCTGCACGTTCTGCGGTAATTTGTTACTCTCATATCCACCAAAATGATTTCAAGTTCATTTGTTGAATCAATACATGCTCCTGAAGCAATGAAAAACTTGATTATACCTACATTCGATCGAAACTTTGTCGAGACTCTTGGAGATAATGTTAAATCTAGTCTCGCTTCAGCTCATATGGTAAAACAGCAAGACCGATTACTTGGTGTCGGTATCAAGGTTGTTTAGTCGAGTCAAAACAAAAACGCGACGAAAGACAGTTACAATACTTATAGTGCAACTAAAGCTGATCAAGTCGAAACTCATTGAAAAACCTAACCTAACCGTTATCAACGATATAATTTTCACATGATACTCTCATAAATCAGCTAGAAATATACTATCCATATCCAATATCTAACACAACAATTTGTGGAGAACATTATTACTTAACTTACGTATACAATACATGCTACTATTGATCAAAATGGAACAAGCAGCATGAATTTTTCGTTCAAAACACGGTAAAATAGCGCGATACTACTGACGTTGGTGATGTAATGAGTTGTTTATAGTAAAAATGCAATTAGAAGTTCGTTTCATGTGGATAGAGATCAGCTCCCAGTGATCCTTCCTCAACGAATTACCAACATGACTTCGCGTCCCATATACCCTCGGTTGTACGTAAGAATAGATATATATATATATAAAAAATCATAAGTGCCGCTATGGTGCCTGTAAAGGATGAAAGACTTGAGATATGTACGCTACGAAATACTTGTAATAAACTCCGGAATATTTTCTTCAATAATATCGCGCAACTTATAATATATTGGACCGAACTATGAGGTCACATTGATCGTTGGCTAACCTGTTATGTATATTGTACGCGTATATTATATCTATGTATACGACCTGCCAAAGTGCAAGGAGGAAAAATTACTGGGAAAACATATTACCGGGATATTTATTATCGGATGACTCACTAGTGCCTTTGTGGATCAGGATCGAGGTTCGCCGCGAATATGTTGGGTCAGCAAAGCGGCCAGGGAAGAAGCACCGCGAACCACGCGTTCATCGACTGACTGACTGACTGACTACCTACCCGAGGGGACGTATCAATTAATTACGGCTCACCCTTGGGTAGGAAAATTCACCCGATCCATACTTAGCCTCGGCGTAAAACTTGCAGCAATCTTATATTGACCGTCATATGCAGCCTGGATTAGTTCTACGAATCTCTTAGATTACCCGGCTATAGTCGGTGCAGGGTGCATAAAAAGCGCACTTTTATGCATATCGCAAATCTTTCTATAATATGCCCCGCAATTAGTAAATATCTCAAGTGCCCAGTTGTTTAGATAATTTTCCACATCCACGGTGATCATTAACCTCAACTTCCTTACTTCGGTTAGATTCGTGTGTCCATATCGACAAGTAAGAACTATCCGAGACCAGAATTTACCTGGCACATGACGGATGTGGCCAAAATGGCGGTCTTCACAAGGCTTGGATACAGTGTTGGAAAACCTTCGGCATGTATTCCGTGGTCGATTTGATTGGCTTGTTGTGTATAATTGGAGAGCGTTTCATTCGCATTGGACAGTTGACTAATGATGGGTCTTTGCACGATATATATTATCAAACTTCAATCGTACACCGTGTCATAATGTCACCCGTCTCAGGTGTTGAAAATTGGAAATTGTTACGCCAGGGTAGATCGAACGAGGAGGAGAGAAAAATTACAAGCAGGAAATGCGAGAAATGAGCTGAAGAAGACTACAAACAGTCGTGAGACAGAGCCCTCGGATTTCAAAGAAAGTTGAAAATCTCTCGAGAGCTCTTTTCGTCTCATAACCCCCTTTTGAACCACTCGCTAATCCAGTAACTCGAGCGACTTAGAGAGCGATGTTTCACACCTGTATAAGAATAGACGTAGAACACTCCATTCAAGTCCCTTCCAAATTACACCGGAAGGAAGCAGTGGATGGAAAGGTGAAAGTGCACCCGTGTTCCTCCAGTGTTGATAATGCCAGACAAACTGAGTGGCGATTAATTGGTGGTTGAACATTTTTGAGTTCGATCTAAAAACGGGCGTTCACTACTCCGCTTATCATCAATCAAGTATGTGCAGTGAACTGGCTTATCTAATCTCTTCGCCGTCGTTTACTGTTGGTCTCTGGCTTTCCTGGACCATTTTCGGCGCCCTGCAGCCAACGATAAGCCGCGGTTTACGTCAGTCAAAGTGCGTCACTGGATGCTCTGGTGAATCACTTAGATCCTACATTCATGAGCCATGAATGTGCTCTGTATGTAACGTATCAAGAAACTGCACCGAGTGTCCTCTTATCTTGCATACCGAGATAGTGAAGTTAGTTGGGATGAGTATTTCGATTCGTTCGAAATCGTGTCTTTTCTTCACGTTCAAAGTGCGCCATTCGTAACTGACATTGAGTGATATTCATCCGCCACTGAAGGCTTGTTACCTTAACCCAATGAGGTTCAAATATCACAATTGGGCTGTCTTCGAAATCTTGACTGGAGGAAGATACACGTTGCGAGTGTGTGTGTTGTATAATATGTCAAGCGAAGTTACTTTTGGTTGTAAGAAACTAAGCTTCATCCTTACGAAAAATTTCATGATACCTATAATATATCACGAGGTATTTTATAGGTGAATGTTTTTAGAATTAGAAGAGCTCTTTATTATAGCACGTGTTTATCACGACATGGCTGTATGCAGAGAGAGAATTCGTATCTTTCGGGTTTCATAGCAGGATAGCCAACTTATATCTAGGGATATATCTAGGGAGTTAACTAGGAACTAGACATAAAGGTACTACAATACCTATAGTATACCGTGGTATACACATGATATTGAAATCGTACTTGAATGTTGAAACTCAAATATGTAGTAATATTATATCAGAAAATCTCTGTTATAAAAATCACACCGACAACTTGCGTCAACCGGAAAGTTGGTGGTGGATAACACGATGCTGATTTGACATACCAAGAACGTCAGAAGGTTGATAAACATCTTATGAAGTGCGTCAAACAACCATTTACGTACACTCATATCTAGTTATCGCCTAAGATTGTATCAGATCTTCTATCAATATCATATCTTTGTGGGCCCCAAGATTCGCTGAAAAAATTTCACTCCCAACACCCGAAAAACCGATCAATTTCGAGTGACGTTAATTTATCACTTGCTGAACAATTACATAGAACTATAACAGAATACCTAAAAGTTAATACGTTGCAGATGAAAAGTATTGTCGAATTACTCGATAAATTTATAGAACACCGAGTTTGCTTTTAAATCGCGTCTGATTCACTCTCTTCGCAATACGATATTCTACGACAATCAATTTGATCAGAAATTTACGACTTACTATACATACAAAAGTATCGTAAAATGCAACAGAATCGCGAGCAATGCCGGGAATCAAATAGATTAATCAGCCTGAAAAGTAGAAATTTGCTATATCGTCTTCGATACTATTAATGTCTGATAGAGGCGCTATCATCGCTTTGTGGAACACAGCCGAAAAGTAGAAAAAACTGAAAATATTACATTTCTATCACGAGAATGAGAAATGATTTTTTGAGGCGACGAATTTACTTCTTCACTTCGAGAAAAAACATTTGGGGTTTTTGAACATTATATTTTTTTCAATTTCACTTGAATTTGAACCGAATACCGAATAAATAAGCTGGACGATTTTGGTTTTAGTAACATACTAGAACTAGAAAAATGTCATGGAATTTTTTTCTCACAAATTTTTTACCAGCTTCTTCTGCACTTCGTTTTACAACATTTAAACCAGTCGTCGACTAACAAAAGCAAGAATTGTTCACGCAATTGTTACGTGACGTTACATTCAAATTTTTCGGGGCGAATCGTTTAATAGAGCCCTACGAATTCCCACGGGGTAATTAATTAATATAACGACGCTGCATGTGACCGGCGGATATGACGTCAATCCTGACACGGAATAAACGAAGCTGTGGCCCTGGATACTGGGATACTCGTATGCAAGAGTTTAACACTGGGACGGTTGACGTCGGAAATATTACGGAAAGATTAATGTCAGGGATGTGTGTGCTTCAATCGATTATTAAACTTGTCTCCGTGGAAAGCAGATCGATAGCTTCGCTCCGGGCTGTCCAAAGCTGTTAGGTTAGGTTTTAGGTTGGTATTACGGTTGGCGCGCATTTTTCGAAAACCTAACTTAAACTGACGATCCAACGGACCTAAAACTAAAAGGTATTTAATTAACAATTGATGCAAAGAGATTACCCGCAAAGCAGTATCAATTTGTGAACTGAACTTCGGGTTTTCATCAATCTTGAAACACATCAATTGACACTGATTATTAATCACTTGGACCAACTTCCTACCCTGAAAACTTAAAACGGTTGTTCACGGATTACGATAATGTCTTATAAATTATACGTGAAACGGCTATAACAATTCTTAACTGAAAACAGAGAACAGAACACGAATGATTGGTGAATACTTCGTACAAATATATTAATTATTGCGGCATGAGTTATGAAATTCCTGTACAGACTCCACCTCTATTTGATCATTTAACGTAACCTATATCGTATACGTTTATACGTGCATGACATTGTAGACGAATAAGTGGATTTGATTAAAATTCCGCAACGTAATTGGGACGTTCCGAAGGATGCGATGTCCTCATACCCAAGGAATATAAGTATACATTACACAGAAGTAGAACAAGAAGAGGAATAAAAGTTCAATGGAAGCAAAACAAAGGAAGATATAAAGTTTGATATAAAAAAAAAAAAAAAAATACGGAAAAAAGAAAAACAGAAGATTAAAGTGAAATAGTAAATATTCTCGTTTGCAAAGTCTTTTGGCTGGAAATACTCGTAATTCAAACGATTCTATTGTTCGAGGTCTGCAAACCGCTAGTTTCGTTACTTGGGCGTCTCGATGTCGCCAAAAACAACGCGGCGTAGAACATTTCCCTCGATCCGCTAGGCTGACTCGCACATAACATGAATCGTGACAGGATCGAATATAATTTCGACGAAAGTAATTAAATAACTGTCATCTTCTTTTCTATAATCATTTTACACCCGAATGGACGCCATTATGTGAGGCCATTTATATGTCTCATAAAACTGATTCACAAGTCAGGTTGGCAGGCGAGGCTAGCGGACGTTTCTTGAATGGGAAAGAAGAGGGCTATAAACAGCGTTGTGTTTAAATGCGATCTCGAGTTTCGTAATTATTAACCACCGACGTCCTTCCATGTGCTACCTCGGGCATTAATTATTAACCTTGTAGCGCAGTACGCAGGCGTATTCAGTTAAAACCGTGGGAATTCATCATCACTTATTACCAGACTTTTTCGATTCTCTCATTCCTTCCTATTCATTTTAAGCAGAATCGATACTTTCCTCGTCACTCTCAACATTTCGGTATAGACCACGAGAAAAATAAACTACAAACAATTTTTTTTAAAGAAAAATAAACCTTCGAAAGGAATTAGTAAATTGTTCAAAAATTTTCGAGAAAAATGGACGAGACTTATTTCTGACGAATATTCCGGTGATCAAAAAATAAGAGAAATGAAAGACCCTTTTTCTTTGAGTCGATTTTTTCTCAAACTGTCTTCGTCAACTGGCGACACTCGGACAAACGATAATAGTTACACGTACGTCGAGCTAATTGTCACGCGTAACACGTTTGCGCGATGGGCCGAAGAGGAGGGACGCGTTGTAATCTTTTATGCGGAATCTAGAAAGGCAACAAATGTGTTGAGCGTTCACGGACAGAGGCGATGTGTCGATTTTATCGTACCCAAGTCGGCGTTCATTCCATGCCATGACGAAAATTCATCGGTCCGCCTCTCTCAGACGTAAAAAAGGAATCGGTATAAAGAAATCGAGGGTCCCTTAAACTTGTTCACAATTCAAGTTACACAACGAGGTTCTTTCCTCAAAGTTTTCCACAAGCAGAGACAGTACAATGAAACAGAAGAGGGAATAGGAATTGGGTAGGTTCCTGAGAGAAAGAAAAAATTTAATCATAGGGTCGTGAAATTAGCCGAAGAATTATAGGTACTATACCTTCATCCATTAGGTAATAGCCTCAAACCTTTCGTATTCTAACTGAAGTTCATTATACGCGTGGTATAATGCCATTAGTAGTCGGGTGTATAGACATAGCCACATATTACACTGCTGTATCATTGAAAATTATATTAACCTTCTCGGTTCGATCGATGGTGAAATTCCACCCTCAAGACCTGTTCTCGGCTACACCTACGCGGTGAAATATCATAGATATTCGTACGCAGAAAACAGTCCAAGTCGTGCCGGATGAAGTACAGATCCTCCTTCCTGTTCCTCATCCTACGTGTTACGTAATACAATTTATTTATCACGTCCATTTCGTTTCACACTCTCGACGCCGATCGATGAACGGCGAAGGATTCGAAGCTGAAAACTGCTCGAATATCCTGGCGTAGATTATTCGTGTAATGAGGCTACTCGAGTCATACTTTAACCAACGATTCTGTCAACTAACTCAGACCAAAGTCCGAACGCCCTTATCTGACTATTCAATTGTAGGCCTTACGCATCGGTATGCAACTAACGGTATCACATCATTTCTTCGAAGAATAATCTTTGTGTCAGTTATTTTCACCCGAAATGATGAAACCCCATGGTGTTCAGTAAAAAACCATGAATCCACTGCACAAATGTACTCTGTGAATTTTTTTCCTATCAGTCATGGGAAGCCGATTAGAGAAACTTGAAGTCCCGGAACACAGTTGAACAGTTACAGACAGGATCGAACCCACACCCAACCATTAGGGAAAGAGTCGAGGGAGGGATAATGAAGATGAGATTAGGGCATCAGTGGCAGTCGATCGTACATAGACGAACTTATAGTCAGACAGACAGACAGACAGAGCGGCCATCGTGGGGCTTCAAGTTGCACGACATGTCAGGCTACCCCTGCCGGTTTCATTTACCATCCATTCCGCAGGGTGGTTCAGAGCAGTTGCGGACTTGATGCCCGCGTTTTCACAGTCGACGGGCTTCGAGGACTGACGATGGTGCAGAAGTGCCAAATTGACCTTGATCTTCTTTCTCGCCGCTCCTACAGTTTACATCATCGCAGAGGCATCGTGGCTATCGTGAGGCTCATATACCCACGTGTTATGCTCCGGGATCAATTAGCTGATTGTCCCTCATTGATGGAAACGTTTTTTTAATAGTCCGCCAGCGGGCTCGGATCCCGCTGATACGCGGTTTTAGTAATCCCCAGCCATACAGAGTTTGCGGCCAAGTGTTATTTGTTATGAGAAATGCATGTTTAGTCTTGGCCCCAGCACCGGATCCGTTACGACAGACTCCTTCTCGCTCACTCGCCCGGCCAGACAGCGTAGCTGACTCCCTATCATCGAGCAGTAGATACCGTTCAAGAACAGTCTAAGAACCACTGAAGTGTAACTCAACGGGCCGCAGACCCCGCGATTGAACCAGCATCTACAATCGCGTTACAGGTCATCGATAGGTCAGCGACTGGAATTTAGAAAAAAGAAAGAACCCTGATAACCGTGCCTAAAACAACGTCATTATTGTTGACCGAAAATTCGCTCGACAATTATGTCATTCTGCATATTACTTGAACTTTTATTTCGGATCAAAGTTCGGTCTTTCCAATTCGATAGGTGCATGTGGAGTGGCGTGAGTGGGATTTAAATCGTCTCGAAACAAACTACTATTGCAGGAACTATATATGAATATTCAAAAAGTGTATTAAGCATGAAAAATAAAAACATGTCAATGACCCGTCGATAGAGAAAAGAAACTCAAAATTATTCCTAAAGCCTGTGATTGTGTGAGGGTGTTTAAGCAACTTGGAGAGTTTCGTTTTCCTGAAACAAACGTTGCGGGATGAATTTAATGATCATACAACGGACAATTTGCTTACTCCGAGAAATTCATGTTGGATGTATGAGATATTTTATTCGCACAGAAGTTGAGTAAATGCGAGCGTCGTTCGTTCCCTTCAAGGATTATCAACGCCTGCTGCATGGCGCCACGGTTTTCGCACATCAATTCCAGCATTGCAGAAAATTTAAGTATATATCAAGCGGAAGCTCCGGCCAACCGGGCGACCGACGTGCACAGCTCATTCCCAACAGACCAGCGAGTCACGCCTGCGGCAGCGTTGCGTCCCAGCAATCAACCTTGACCATAAAAACACCTCGGATCCCTCTTTCAGCTTTTTCCTCGTTACTTTTTCTCTTCCTTATCCCTCGTCCCGTCGTATGATACAAATTACCCAGCGATCGGCTCGTGCGACCTTCGCAAGTCCTCTACCTGCACAATCGGACTTGGAAGTCATCGGACTCAGAGTTTTCGGTAATCAATAATATACCTTTCTACCATCCACACGCGAAGAACCACAGTCGACGCTCATCTGTCAGCCTAGTTGCGTTAGTTTGATCCTTTTCCACCAGATGACGCAGTGCATAGTGACAATACCAATATTACGGGCTAACAATGAGCAGTACGTTCAACCCGCTCGCTAAAGCTTACAAGTAGGGAACTCCGTTGTCGGCTGACCTAACGCCGTCCGAACTACTAGCTCTCGAGGCATTATAGGCACCGTTCTCTGAGTTCGGTACGTTAGCCTACGTAATACATTATATGTATTCGAGACTGATTCATCCGTGTATAATTAGTTGATCGCGTATCGGCAGGCCACTAACATTGTCGAATAAAAATTGACACTGTTCAAAGCCAGTGTATCTGTTAACTGAAAGGCATTTTCTTGTTGTGTTATTTTATCATTTTAACACGCCCCGTGAAGTCATCGTTAGTTAAGCATGTTGCGCTAACAAACGTTTTATTCGCATTTCCGCAGTCTGCAGCAGGCATGAACAGCTTTAGCCATACCCGTCAGCAGGCGACGCGGTTTTGGATTTCACGATCCGCGTTGTTTACGTCAGACGTTGGATAGAATCGGTCTAATTTCGTCAACGTTCTCTGAACTTCAAATCACTCTGCTACAAGTTCACTATTTTGTTTACTTTAACATTTTATCGCTGGATATTATTATATACATTTTTTTCTTTATCTACTAATATATTTACTGACGAGGATATATCCGCGGTTCTATTTTACACGACGAATAACGAATGCGTTTCGATTCGGCGATCGCTTGTTGAAAAATCACACATTCTAATCAGCTATGACTCACTGCGATCATACAATCGTACGGCTGAAATTGCGTCAGAATATACAATCCGAAATTTAACAAGTATCATTAGAAATTCCATTCCCGTAGCGATGCTGATGTATGGAGGAATTTATCCTCAATTGTTTTAGAATGGATCTCAAGTATTTTAAGAATACGTCTCTGATTCAGATTTCCATGTCGATCTACTCTTCATTATATCCTATATTCATATATCGCAAAACAGGAAGACCAAATGAAATAAATACATGCATTGATACTCATTGCGGTCAGCTTATGTCGGTATGATGACTTATAATCTCGGTAAGAATTAGTCACAACAGACGTCATTATGTACGTTGACGTTCGTGGCAGTGACTAGTGATCTTTATTCATATCGCGAACATTCGGAGTGAAAGATTTCCTGCAAAACTCAAAAACTCGATCAATTACTTAACAAGACTTTTGCGGCAAACTTTGCTTATTTTTTATTCATTATCAACGTTTCCAGTGACAATAGACATCGAATCACTGCAAGATTTCAGACTAGAAATATCGTCGTCTTATTAGTTTGTCCAAAGTTTTCAATCACGACGATTCTTCTTTCTTTCTTCAGCCAATTTCATAAACAGGCATAAAACGACGCGATTGCTGTTCAAAATAAACTTTTGTACGTTTGAAAAACTGCAGCGAGAGCGTGAAAAGACTTCACGGACTGCGAGCTAATTTGTCGAGAGAAACTATGTCGGGCCTCAAGGGTATATCTTACAGATAAGGGTTGTTGGAACATTAGAATAGGCAAGCCGAGTGTAATCCATGATGCATATAAGTCAGACCAAACTATAAAATGGGCTGTAATTACAACCTGGCATCATTATTTATATAGCAGCGATGTATTTTTGCACTGTAAGAATCTACCTACGTTCAGGGCTGCAGCAATTCAAGGTATTAATAATACAGGGTGCCTGGATTACCCCAGGAGGGTTGGACAATACCACCGTTATACGTAATGTATATCGATATAGGCAAATATCGATAGAAATAATAAATATCTATGATAGGGAATACCGTTTGCGGTATTTATCGAGGAGCGGAAAATAAGCATATCGCAATTGATTTTTAAGTATTAGTTGTCACTCCGTTCGTTTGTTTATTGTTAATCTACCTATTTCAGGGCATAATAGCTGGCGATCAATTGGACAAATTTATTTCCGCTTGTACTAATTTGCGTTATCTGCAAGAAATACCTGTTATAAATTCGAACTAAAAAAATTACAGCCATTTATACGTGCAGATTCGATTTGAAAATAGTCGACAGGTGAAAAATCCCCCTCCCATTTGAAATGCGTAACCGCGTCCTATCCAAGAATTATTGGTGACGGATATGACGCGACCGAGTCGTACAATATGACCCAGTGACGTAGCTTTTAGTAATCGATTTAGTGAACGCCGTCGTCCCGTGAGCGAAGCGTGGGGCGCTTGCGAGCTTCGGGCCGTCGGCCATCTTGGATTTCTCTTGCGCGCCAACGGCGGCCCACAGGCTCCAACGCAGCCGTACGTCGTGAAAAGTGGAGGGGGAGGGGGGCGAAAAAGAAAATAAATTAAGAATAATTTGAAGTAAAATAAAAAGCTGCAACGTGCGGAACCGGCGCCAAAGATAAACCGGGACAGCAGTGGGTTGAAGGATGAAAATAGGATGCGTGTCTGAAAAAAAATGGAAGCGAAAAAAATTCATATCCGATTAATTCCTGCATCGGTGTGATCGCCATTTTCCGGGTCGCTCGACACCCCGTTTCTTCATCTAATTTCTTCCGATCTCGCCTGCACCCTGCCGCTCAGTTTTTGCGCTTCTCCATCTCGCTCGGCTGTTCTACTGTTCGCGTAAACGTCGACGTACGCCCAGTGAGCCCAACAACGCGAGGCCATGGTCCGTGGATAAGTTGCGGTCGTCGAATAGCGCTTGCGCAAAAAGCCCCGCGGCGTCCACTCGCGAACCTCCGAAGCCAGTCCGAAAAAGTCATCGCTACGGAACACACTGTACATCGTGTCGTGTAAAAAGGGAAGAAAATAGGAGGAAAGAGAAGGGAGGGAGAGAGAGGGGAAGTCGTACGAGAAAAAAAATTAATCCATCAAGGTTAAATAAAACGGTAAAGGAAATAAGTATCAGAGGTAAAAAAAAAAAAAAAAAACCGTTGGGAAGAAAAACAAGCTTACTCTTCGATATGATAATAATAATAAAATAATAATAACAAAAATAGATAATAATAATAATAACCACAAAAATAGTAATAATAATAATCACCTCTACAACGGACCAAATCACGCATGGGACCGCGGTTATCGGTTAATGTTATAGACGGCTTTTTTTCCCCAGTCATCGGATTAATGTTTAATATCGCGTAAATTGTCAGCCATCGTCCGCACTGTCCAGAATTCAACCCCGTGTCATCGTTTGTAATACTGTCGGAAATTCAACGATTCTGCAAGCACGAAGCCAGCCTCGAATATTGCAAAAATACTGTCTACATGAAAAAAGGCATTAAGGACAAAGCCACGATAAATATTGAACCGAAAAGAGTTAGACGGAAAGAGGGACTCGCTAAGAGCTTTAACAACGAAGGGTGACAATTCGAAACTCAACCAACAATCGTGGAATAGCTCGGGTTGCGCAAGCTACGACTCTGTCATCGTACGTCTGTGCAAGTTCTACCGCAAGCTTCGATCTTTCCAAGGCGGACGCCCTTAAATTATCGAATCTATCCTAGGCCGGAGGGTAAAAAAAGATCATCCAAGTTCACCAAAGGCCAAACATATTGCATTATATATAAACACGCATTTCTCGACCGCGTGTACACACACACACACACACACAAACCCACATATGTATATACATATATATGCATAGTATATAAACGATAAAAAGTGATACACAGTGAAGAGAAATAAGGCCATAAAATACAACAAACGCTGAGGATTGTGTGCACATACACGTACCTAAATGAAATGGTTTATACTCGACGACTTGTAATATAATATAATAAGTGAATAATAATCGCCCGATCGTGATTAAAGTACGGAACGACGGTTAAAAAGAAAGTGTTCTTATAAATATTAGTCTTATTCTTTAGTTTCGTTGGTAACGATTGAACTTTTTCGTAAATAATAACGTTAATAAAGAAACAATAATAATAATAATTATTATTATTATACTAAAATACCGAGGCCTGAGAGGAGGCTCGATTTAGCCGTGTTAATAAATAGCGAGAATAAATGTGTCGATCAAGGTATAAAACGGCTCGTACCAAACAGTAACATTCACCTCTGTACTCAAAAGCGGAGTTATTTTTAGTGGAGACTGTCGTATCGCGGGTTACAAGCAGAGTGCGTGGCGTGCTCGATGAATCTGTGCATGTGACAACGGAGTAGCGAGACAGACGGAGAAAGAGAAAGAGAAATAGAAAGAGAGGCCCGGAGAGTCTTCTGATTATCACCCAGTAGTTGCTCGTTACTGTGATACTCGGCTGACCGCTGGACGCACGATATACTCTCCCTGCCGCCCTGCGTATATAATCTATAGTAAGTAACACACACCGTCTAGGTTATAGATTCCGATTCAAAATTACCGAGTGCTTCGTTCATACGGTCGCCTCGTGATCCTGCGTCTAACTATTTATAACCCTACCCACGTAATCCATTTTTTACCGACTTTTTCGATCGTAGTAGCGAGAATAGGAGTTAGAAGATGGAGGAACGAGGAGAAATAATCATTCTCTTCGTCGTATAAGCAAGTTATCCGAGCAACGAATTATCTTGTTTGTTTGTTGTTGTTTTTTTCTCTTTACCTTCTTCTTCTTCTTCTTCTTCTTCTTTTCTCGTAGATAAGTGCTGCATATAGGCGAGTAATGCTGTAATAGGTAGACGTATCAATAGATAGATTAGTGGATAAATGGACAGGTGGCTGGGTAAAATGCAGATTGTGGAATAACGCGAATTATGTAACGTCTCAAACTACGAGCGAGGTAGAGAGGCAAGCCTGGGCTGGCTTTTCGTTCGTCGAACATTATTTCGGGAGTGCCAGCCAACCAGCTCCGCGGACCAAAATTCTCCCGGACGGACAGACGCCTGGGGATTTCACTTCCATTCCCTTCCGCGACAAAACGTGTATTCATGCATGTTCGTATATGCGTACATTCGTGCGTATTTACGCGATGTCTTCGATATGCCTGCGTGATATCCTCTTTCGCTCTTATCGTCGTCACCATTGACGCGTTCGAATTTTACTGCACGCATTGCTGGCTGTACGACGAGATAATTATACTTATTACTTACACATAGCAACCGGTTACAGTGGCGGAATATTTTTGGTGACAATCTCTTTTAGAGTAACGCCTTTTATTTCAATTATTTTCTTTGCCGGTCTGTTATACGTATTTCCGAACCGAGTCTTGTACGCACCCCGCGAATGAACGTGCGAATGATATTCACACCGGAGACTTATTAAATACTGTGAAATATTTCATCGCTATTGGGTTGAAACTGATATGTACCTGGCAGCCGGAGACGTGCGATTTAAAAATATACTTTTAAAAATATATAGACGGAATTCCGACATATACTGGCTTCAGTCCCTGGCCTTTACTTGCTCTCCGTGATTTTTCATTCATTCAATAAACATCACACACATTCATACATGATCCACATTATCGGCATTCGACAAACTGAAATTTTGGCCGAACTCACGTCCACTATTATTCTCACATTATTGTCAGCTACAATTTACATTCACCAAATCGATATTTCCACGCAGTCATTCCATTTATATACCGGTGGATTGAATGACGACAATAATTTACCACGGTTCATCCACTTGTCTAATAATTCGAAAATATATACGAGTATGTAAAGCAACTGCGTCAGCTTTTTGAATAAAAAATACTTCCATTCGTCTGACATGTTTCTGTGTATAAAATATATTTTAATGGCGGTACGGCTAAAGACTGAAGTATAAAATGAAAACTTCGTAATATCGGGAGTGAATATTGATGTATGTACAGATATTAGTAACCTCTTTTGCATCTAATATAAATTGAATCAAGTTTGAGGCGCTTTGCCAAGGAGAAACCTTGCCTTTTAAAACTGGCTCATTTTTATTTTTCATAAGCTGTTACTCTACTTCTATTATTTTCATCATTACCTCAAGTAGCAATTTTGCAACGCATCGCGTATATAACCAGTTTCACGACGCTCGTCAGATAGAAAACTTGTCTCGAAGTAATAAAAGGCTTAGATGATGAACAAAAGACGTTTAGTCCCAAGTGCATAAGACCTGAACAAAAAGCTACTCCCAGTTCGCCGCCTCATACATCGTTGATCAATGCTCTAAATTGTATAGTCGTATTTTTTTTTCATACATCTACATCATCCTACACGTCGTTTGACGATGGATAAAAAGTACGCATTTATAATATCGCGAGTCTCCTCCATTCCTCTGAATATGAAATATATTAAACGATCAGTCTTCAGATTTTCATCTCTCGATGTATGCACTTATGCCTATGTATATTAAATATGCACACATTTAGACCACTGTTGAGACCCCACGTGGTACCGCGTGCTCTATAATTATTAGCTCGTTTCGCCACAAGCTTTGTGTTAATCCACGATAGAGAATAAAACAAGCCAGCGTGCCGAATCTAGTGCCATCGTTCCATGTGTGGACCGATTGTGCCCGAAAAAACACAACCGCAAGATAGCATCTTTCACACTTCCTGTCTTGCCCTTTTTGAAGAAGAATAACCATGTTGCGGCATTTGATATATTGAATTACAAGATAAGTTACATACCGAGGTGCAAGTCAAGGTTGAATTCCAATCTTAAGACTATCAATGCAACGTTCTCAAATGGTCGTATGAATATTTACTCGGTTGTATCTTATAACTGACATCACAGTCGAAAAAAGAACGATGTGATAATCGCACATGTATGACTTGAGTTAGGTAATCGTTAATCCTGTCTATATAACTCATTTAAATCCCATGTAAAACAATTGCATGGTGATAAAATTGAAATTCTATTTCGTCCTTGCGTTATTAATAATCCGCCATTTTCTCGCAACAAACAATAATGAAACGTACTATCTATCTCACCTCTCGTAAGAGCTTTGCACTCGTCTTTGCCGTAGGCTTCCTCGATTGACGTCAAAGTTTGCTGATGACCATAAATATGCCGCATATCGCATTATACAGTAATTAGTTTTCGGCTCGTTATCAAGCCTCAGAGATAAGCTCATAATGTCTTGAAATCTGCGGCCGCGAGACCGAAGGCTGTTCGAATTTTCGACGAGCCCGTTCAAAGCGGTGACGGCAGGACGCTGGTGGGGCGAGGCATAGGCGAGTCCCACGTTGAACATGACTGTGTCTAGCTCATCTCAAAGTTTCATTTCATACTCACTCACTCGACAGCTAGCCGGTGGTTCAATCGCGTCGTCGTCGTCGTCATCGTCATCGTCGTCCTCGGGAGTGAGTGAGTGAGTGAGTGGGTGAGTGAGGTAGAGAGAGAGAGAGAGAAAGAGAAAGTGAGGCAGTGCCGGGGTAAAGGAAGGAGCGAGCGTTGCTGCATTCATTCATTTTATTTTCCCATATTTATCTATCCACACAACTACAGCCTGCATCGTGTACGATACATAGAAAAGAGAGTCGATTTTTTTTAGCGTCAGCTCACACCTGTGCCGTGTATGCCGTATTATACCTGTCTCTGTTGTTTATTCAATCATTGCGATGCGTTTAAAAGTGATAAGTGATAATTCCTCGAACGCGACGTGCCTTGATCGAACTGTGGAGGATGTTTGATTGATATTACCGACACAAGACTACGAGTTGACCAGTGAAACACCCTACATTCCGGTCGCCCATTCACCTGCATCTACACACGCTCGCATACTTCGTGCTTGGACTCTCTCGTTTCTCGGGGATTTTTTATCTTCTTTCGTACGTGTTTACCTGACCCTTTTTTTACTTCGTAGTATTGGTTTTCCGTCTACCGATTCGCGTCTTCTATGGATTAAGTTTACCGCGGAGTGTGAAGTTCTGCGAAGATACTTACTTACAGCTGCACCACGCGGTCTGTGTTTTTAACCGTGGTTTATATTCACCATTGTGTACATACACACATACATACATTCGAAACCAGTGATTCTCGTTGCGAAAGTCAGGTAAATTTTTACGCTTTTCTCGTATTTATCTTTCCTCGATTTCTTCCTTTCATCGATTCTAAACGAGATATATGAGGAACGGTTGTAAAAATAACGAAACTTCGTACCTACGTACTATTTTCTGTGTGTAAATTTTATCCTTTTCTCTTAATTCGCTGAACAGTCATAACCTCTATTTGTGAGATATTAAATGTACCGTTACACAGCTTACGTCACTTCTATTTTGTGTCATTCGCACATCGCGGCTCGTTCAGCGTCAGACGCGATTCTCTCATGTTTTATTTACTCGCGCGTTCAACACCGTCACTCATTCCCCAGCCTTCCATTTCGCATCCCTTTTCCTTTACATTTACAACAGGCCTCTGGCTCCTTTTGCTCTTCCGGTTCTTTCCTCTTTTCCGCATCTTTTCCTTACCATTCACGTATCCTTCTTCATTATTCACTCTATCAAATCGTCAAGATCGGTGAAACATAACCTCCACCCATCTCACGGACTTCCCGAACTCCGACTCAAGTCGAGACATCAAGATTCCGGCGTACCATAAATTTGAATTTCGAACGCTTACGAATTATTATACCGGAAGAATAGAATCTTTACTCTGTGTGTCATCTATGCTTCGAAATTTAACGACCGGAATTGGTAATTTGAATAAGTTACTGTTCCGAAGAATCCTTTATATTCTGGAATACACTTTTGCATCTTGAACGTGACGTGAAATTTTCGGAAAGAGATGAAATATACTCTTTTCACATAAAATCGTCTCTTTGAATTTCAATAAATACAACTCAACACCTTTTTTGTAAATTTTAACTTTAATAAAAATGATAATACTCGTAATAATCAAGTTACATATTTTCTTGTAGTGAGATGCGACGGCAACGTTATCGCTATTTACCCAGTAAAAACGATTGCGTGTCTATCGTATTTTTGTATGCGTTTCATTCTACCCTACTCTTCGCTTGATTCATCACGCTCGATCAATTAATATTGCTTCAAGTTTGCTATTTATAGATTTGGAAAGATTCCACAGTAACGGTACCCGTTAATCGAACCGAATAAAGAAATGTTTGACACTTTATTGCTTTAAATTTGTCGTAAAATCAATTAAGACTCTCTCTCTCTTTCTCTCCTGACTTGTATTTCAATCAGATCGAAATGTTGCCATGCAACTTTTATATGCTGATTTTATTCACATACTCCAAATTGTTGAAAAATTTTACGACAAAGATGATTATCCCATGTTTTTAAAAACTTTTGAATTCTTTTGTACAATTATACTCCAGAATGCATTAACTTTTTGTAATATGTACAATAGATTTTAATTGTCCGTGAAAAAGTGAGCAAATAGAGTCATTTTCAAATATGAAAACGCGACGAATTTCTGGTCAAAAGAACCTCATCTTTTGGTACAGAAAATCATCAACATTTGTACACAAAATGCCTCGCCACGCTAAAATACTACTCGTAGAGCTTTGGAGCACCGAACGCTCTTTGATAAGCTTGGGACACAGTTCTCGTACAAATGGAAGAATGAAAACTCTTCATTACACGAATGTATCATCGATATTTATATTCAGCTTACGTTGTTCAACCAAATGAATTGAAGAAATAAATTCTCAAAGACAAAGTCCCGACAAACAGTGCAGAATTGTCGTTTATCTCACGTGTGTATAACCTTTGACCTTCGTTTAAACGTGCATGAATCGTGTCAAAACTTGTAGATACCGTCGTTAGAATCACTTAACTAGTATAGCTATAAACAAACAATTGAAAAATGAATCAGTGGCAACAATATGCAATTATGAGACGTGTATCAATGGGGCCGTCGTTGTCGCTTGGAAATATTTGATAGTCACCGACTCATCCATGTATCTCTCTTGTTTGCACAGATTTTGGACCTCCAGTTACTCGGAGGCTACGCAAGTAGCGACAACGAAGCAATAACAGGAGCGGATCAGCTTTGGGTAACTACCCGGCTGTTGGCGTGAGCCAACCAGATCAGCGAAGCAAAAATGGCAACGATAGACGGGCGGCCGGCCCAGTATGGGGTGACTCTGAAACAGCTCCGGGAGCTCATGGAGCACCGGGGTCCGGAGAGCATCGCAAAAGTCAACGCCCTTGGCGGGGTTCAGGAAATATGCAAAAAGTTGTACACCTCCCCAAGCGAAGGTAATTTTCCCGCCCAAATATTTGTTCGTATGACCTTTTACCCGAGCATCGAGACGTTGCTAATACTTTTTTGAACTTCATCAGGACTCAGCGGATCCGTAGCAGACATGCAACACAGACAGGACACGTTTGGTTCTAACATGATACCGCCGAAACCACCAAAAACGTTTATGCAATTGGTCTGGGAGGCGTTGCAGGATGTAACACTTATTATTCTAGAAATAGCCGCGTTGGTTTCGCTTGGTCTTAGTTTTTACCAACCCTCTGACGACGAAGATGTTGGTAAGATTTCGTTTCAGCTTACTAATTTCCAATTTTTTCAATTTTTTCAATTTTTACCTCATTCTTATCAGGACAGTATATCTGAGACCTGAAGCATTGTAGAAAATGGTAATTGCGTTGTTTATGAACTATTCCGATGTTCGTTGATACCGTTGCGTATTTTCAGAATCAGCCAATTCAGTTTTTCTTTAGGAAAGACTGTGTACGCCGTACGTCCGATTGAATACCATTTACTATAATCTCAGAGATCGAAAATTTGTCAAATCATCATCACGTGTTCGAGGATCTAGGATACGATTAGTTTGTTTGCTTTAATTTTCATTCGTTTCTCAGGGCCAAAAGTTGACGACGGAGAAGGGCAGCACGGATGGATCGAGGGTTTGGCGATCCTGATTTCCGTTATTGTAGTCGTATTCGTAACGGCTTTCAACGACTATAGCAAGGAAAGACAATTTCGAGGTCTCCAGAGTCGAATAGAAGGGGAACACAAGTTCTCTGTCATTCGGCAAGGGGAAGTTAAGCAAATATCCGTATCGGACATTGTCGTCGGTGACATATGTCAGGTAAACGACGCTTGGATCTACAATGCATGCGTTTTTTCTCTTTTTTTTTTTTTCTTTTCCACAAAACCATTTGATTTTATCCAACTATTCGATCGATCGACAGGTAAAATACGGAGATTTACTCCCAGCTGATGGTATCCTGATACAAAGTAACGACGTTAAAGTAGACGAGTCAAGTTTAACGGGAGAATCCGATCACGTGAAGAAAGGGGAATCGTTCGATCCCATGATGCTGTCAGGTAATTGAAAAAGCACGATTCAATTTAAAAGCGGTCGATACTAGCCTTGTTCATTCGTTTCTAACGACGACGTCTGAAGGATTTTGAAAACCGATAACAAAAGAATGATACATTTATTTAGGTACCCACGTCATGGAGGGATCTGGTAAAATGTTGGTAACCGCAGTCGGCGTGAACTCCCAGGCTGGTATAATTTTCACTCTGTTAGGAGCGGCGGTAAACCAGCAAGAGCAGGAGATCAAACAGATGAAAAAAGGTGCGTATTCGTCGTTCGTATCACAGCGGATCGACACCATCAGGTTTGCCTACGATACCCAAAGGTGGTCCGCCTCTTACTCCGTTGACGTATGCGATATTCCATTCATCGACGTGAGATGAAGAACTATCGATATGCGTGTTGTAAAATAACGGAGTAACAGGTCTCGTTACTTTCGTGGCATGTCCAGTGGCACAGAAATAGGGAACCACAAAAAGAAAAAGAGAAAAAAAAAATGGAATAGCATGGTTTTAAAGTTTGTTGTGGTCTGATGTGGCGAAAGAAATTTTTAAAAACAAAAATCAAAGGACGAAAAATAATCCAAACAAAATTTTCGTACAAAAATACAATTGACGTTATACTTTTGTACACCGTGTTTTTCCCTTGGCATGAATTTGCTACGTTTTTTTAGAGTGAGTTTAATTAACGTCTACTAATTGCGTTTGAAATCTGACCAAGCCAAAGGAAAAGAGTAACATGGGATTCTATTTCAAATCGAATTCAAGGTAACCGGATACGGAAGAGAGAACAGATTTAACGCGTTTATTGTTCACTTCTGTCTTACGTAATTGATTTTCGATGCATCGAAACCGCCCACGTCGATATTATTATGCATCTTGCTCCGTTCCACCTGCCCTTGTCCTTGTACGTTACGTATTATACCTAATTGTTATTTATATTCGATAGGTATTTCACAAATGTCTGTGGTGATTCTCTGTTTCCCCCTGTGTCTGAATTGAATCGTTTACATTTTATTTCTTCTCCGCCTTCGTTTCTTTCCCTTAAATACTTTGCGATTCGAAAAGTTCCAAATTTCTGATCACCGTTACCCTTCGACGTTACCATACGTAAAGAGAAAGTAAATAAGCGAGCGAAAATGAAGGCTAAATTGTAAACGATTCAAATTTTTCGTCTATTATACAATATATGTATGTAGTTGACCCGTTTGATCGTCAATTCCCTGCCTATTTTCTTCGTCGTTCGGTCCACTCCGGAAGGTTTGAATCAATATTTACGCCAATTTTTGAAATGTGCCGACGATCGTTTGTGCTAAATTCTACTTTGCATACAAAAACTAATGTTGCGCTATTCATAAATATTAGTCAATTATTTATTCGCATCTTATATGCAATTTCCTGACCCTTTCGGTCATACATTTTTCAACTCGTGCAATCTTTGAATGAAAATAACGAAATTTTTTTACTTTTTTCCTCGCTACCACTCATCTCGTTTCTGCGTATATTCATAAACCTTCCAGGGTGTTGATAATCTTTCGCAACGTCAAGTTATATAATAATAAATATATACGCAGGGTGTTTTATCGGTATTAACATAATCCGCTTTAACAAATCTCGAAACTGTGAAATTTTCATACTTCCTGGCATTGTTATCAGCGAATGTTTTTTTTTTTTTTTTTTCTTTTGTTTTATAAGCAAAAGCTGTGAATTTTCACCGGCTAAGTACTTAAGATATCACAGTTTGAACGAGCAGTTATTCATTTATTTTCTTTTTACTCCCTTCTAGCAATGTTTATTCTCTGTTGTGTAATATTTTAGAAAAAAAACACCCCGCGGTATATTGTAAATATAAATTAAAAAGAAAAGAATATAAATAATAATGATAAATAAACAATAAAAAAAAAAAAAAAATAACAACACGCAGTGTGAATAAAAATACGAATCACCAGAATAAATAGAAACAAAGAAAATTGTCCTCATTCCAATTCTACTTAATCATTTGGTATGATAAATCTTTTTCACAAAGATTGCTAATGAATTTTGTTTTGCATGGGTTTTTTTTTTTATCTAGAAGCTAAAAAGCAGCGGAAGAAGAAGTCTGCACCAGGTGATTAAAATCAAATAATATACTTTCCTCTAAAGAAATATTTTATTAAAAAAATTTCTTACATGCAATCAACTATTAACTCTCACGCTATCAGACTCTAATAACTTCACTACACGTCGTATCTTTTTCCACATCTCAGTATCTCGCTCTTTTTCTATGTCATATATTATACATACACGTACGAACACGGAGCGTCCCATTCGATCATTCAACTTCGATATTGCATAAAATACTTTGATTAAGTTACGCCAACTCTCTTAACTTAACGCAAAACTTAATTTTACCGTGTCGGTGTAGTTAAATGGAAACAATATTATATTCGAAATTATTGGAATCAGTCCGACAAATCGCTTCGTTAAAAAAAAACAAAAAAAACAATTGATTCGAGAGTCGTTGTCATAAAATGGGATACTTCGTGTTCGCACACTTATTACGTACACTTATAGACGGTAAACTTCCAATCTAACAAACATTTCATAAGTTTCTATTAAACTTTTACATTTTCACATCGCGGTTATGTTACGAGACTTTATATTGTTATCGTGTACTCGATAAACACGCAAAACATGCAAAGTTCAGAAAACATTTGTACTATCTTGCAGGCTTTTGTTTGTGACTTTTTCTATCAGTTTTTCGTTGCACACGACGTGTGCATCGGA
The DNA here is from genome assembly GCF_021155765.1 of Diprion similis. NCBI lineage: Eukaryota > Metazoa > Arthropoda > Insecta > Hymenoptera > Diprionidae > Diprion > Diprion similis. Next base: position 20,976,355 of record NC_060114.1, read on the forward strand.
GTCTTCAGAAAATGAAAATTGATACTTTTTCTTTTTTCGATCCCTCATTTCTCATCTGAACGTAGAGTCATTCGGAATTTAATGCTAGATTAAAATACTTGAGAAATATTTTTTCAAACACTTGAAACGATGGAATTTCAACATTATTCCAATGTTTCATACGATTGGACAAAATTACTCGCTCGTATTCGATTCTAGTTTTTTACTCTTGACGCGAAACAAAAATAATAACGTTTTCCTGATGACGATCGAGCCTCAAAAATCTTTGAAACTGTCTTCAATTTCAAGACTTAAAATTACATGCTTTGATTGAACAATTGTTTTACCATTTGAATACCAGATCAAAACCATTTTATTCGTGACTTTTTCAAGCGGTCCAGTCTTAGGCTATAAATCAAAGACTTTGAGGGGTCGGGATGGAAAAATTTTTCCATCGACTTGTTCATTCACATGAATAAATAAATTAAAAAACCAATTCGCATCCAATTCTTGCCTTTGCATTCGCACGTTACTGACTACATCAACGCAGCGTATCGACACCAAGTGTAAAAGAAAATGTAATTAAATACTTTGTGCTTCAATTATAGTGATTTTTTTATTAGAAGCCTTAGAAAACTACCTTAACCACCTATTTTATAAAAATATGTCATAATTTTTTGCATTATCGGTAATGGATTTTCATTGTTTTGTATTAACTAGTGATATTTTATGTTCCTGCATTTTGGTGGTGGACTAATCTGTTTTTGCCTTTTTGTTTATTACTGTTCGATATATATATATATATATATATATAAAAAAAAAGATCGTCGATAATCGTAGCAGTGTAACAAACTCTTTCTAGGATTCTAACAGCTCGACACAAGCTTCATTGTCTTTTTCTGCCTCTTTCTCAATACACACTTCTATATACTAACCATCTCCACTTATCAGCCATCTTCGCGCTCGCGATTGTCCGCCTTAGCTTTCTGCCCCGAATATTCAAACGAAGACTTCTATCGTTCCTTCTTTTTTCGTAGTATCGTGTTTGTTTGTTTGATTTTTCCTTCTCTCCTTCTCTTCCTTGTTCGCTACCAGCATGAGGGATTGATCGCAAGTGCGGAGAATGGCTGATAATCGAGCATTAAAAAAGAAAATAGAAAAAAGAAACAAACAGAAAAACAAAAAATTTCTAGACAATCGTTTTAACTGTGAATAAATTTGATTTAATGACAAAGGAGAGGAAGCTGGAGAAGTAACTGGAAACAGTCACGCACCCGTCAACGAGAAGCGTGACCCGACAGAAAATCACGAAGCCTCTTCTCAACCTCCGCCCGAACATTCGAACAAGAAGGAGAAGAGCGTTCTTCAAGCGAAGCTGACGAAACTTGCTATTCAAATTGGCTACGCCGGGTCGACGATAGCCGTTCTCACAGTCGTCATACTAGTCATACAATTTTGCGTAACGACGTTTGTGTACCAACACAAACATTGGAAAAGTACGTATGTCAACAACCTTGTGCGACACTTGATCATCGGTGTTACGGTGCTGGTAGTCGCGGTGCCCGAAGGTCTTCCTCTGGCCGTTACTCTGTCGCTCGCTTACTCGGTCAAGGTTTGTATTACTGTTTGGATAAACTTACTCGAACGAAAGATGCGATTGAAACCGTCCGACGTTGAAATTTCAGAAAATGATGAAAGACAACAATTTGGTGCGACATTTGGACGCCTGCGAGACGATGGGTAACGCCACGGCGATTTGCTCGGACAAAACTGGAACGCTGACGACCAACAGAATGACCGTTGTCCAGTCCTACATATGCGAGAAAATGTGCAAGACTACGCCAAACTTCAACGATATACCGAGCCACGTCGGCAACTTGCTTGTTCAAGCGATATCGGTGAACTCGGCTTACACGTCTAGGATAATGCCGGCTCAGGATCCTACCGAGTTGGCGATGCAAGTCGGTAACAAGACCGAATGTGCCTTACTCGGATTCGTTACCGCCCTCGGCAAGAGCTATCAAACCATACGAGATGATATTCCCGAAGAGACGTTCACTAGGGTTTTCACTTTCAACAGCGTCAGGAAAAGCATGTCAACTGTTATTCCCAGGCAGGGCGGCGGATATCGCCTCTTTACCAAGGGTGCTTCCGAGATCATCATGAAGAAGTAAGTATCGACTAACAACTTCCTATCTTTAACAAAACTACTCGATCAGCTTCCTCCTAAATTAACTGTAACTTTGTTTTTATTAATTGCAAATTTGTATCAAGTATCTTGGACGTGTATAAAAATTAATGTTACCTTTCGACAGATGTGCCTTTATCTACGGTCGCGACGGGCACCTTGAGAAATTCACTCGAGAGATGCAAGAGCGTTTGGTAAAGAACGTAATCGAGCCAATGGCTTGCGACGGTCTTCGTACAATCTCCATAGCTTACCGGGACTTTGTGCCGGGTAAAGCGGAGATAAACCAAGTCCACATCGACAACGACCCAGACTGGGACAACGAGGAGAACATCGTCAACAATCTGACGTGCCTCTGCATAGTCGGTATCGAAGATCCGGTCCGTCCCGAAGTACCCGACGCCATCAGGCGGTGTCAGAAGGCTGGTATCACGGTCAGGATGGTGACCGGAGACAACATAAACACTGCGAGATCGATCGCTCTCAAGTGTGGGATCCTCAAACCGAACGAGGACTTCCTGATCCTCGAAGGAAAGGAGTTCAACAGAAGAATCAGGGACAGCAACGGCGAGGTGCGCCAGCATCTTCTCGACAAAGTTTGGCCGAAACTCAGGGTACTCGCGCGGTCGTCGCCGACGGACAAGTACACCCTGGTCAAGGGTATCATTGACAGTAAAAATACCGAGAGCCGCGAGGTCGTCGCCGTTACCGGCGACGGAACGAACGACGGACCGGCCCTGAAAAAAGCCGACGTCGGTTTTGCCATGGGCATCGCCGGCACGGACGTCGCCAAAGAAGCGTCGGACATCATCCTCACGGATGACAACTTTTCCTCGATCGTTAAGGCCGTTATGTGGGGCAGAAACGTGTATGACAGTATAGCAAAGTTCTTGCAATTTCAGCTGACGGTTAACGTTGTTGCTGTTATTGTAGCATTCATCGGTGCTTGTGCCGTTCAAGACTCACCTCTAAGAGCCGTTCAAATGTTATGGGTCAATCTGATCATGGACACTTTGGCTTCGCTAGCCCTCGCCACTGAAATGCCGACGCCTGATCTTCTCCTTCGAAAGCCTTACGGCAGAACGAAGCCTCTGATATCGAGAACTATGATGAAGAATATACTCGGTCAAGCCATCTATCAGTTGGTCGTTATTTTTACACTGCTATTCGTCGGTAAGACTTCTTTTCGTACACGTACTCCGTTTCTCTACGGTTTACTTACTTACATACACGGTCACTCCGCTATCGTAACGTATGAATCCTCCCTTTGACTCCGATACGTTGTTTCTTTTCTTAACTTTTTTCGATCTTGGTTATCTCGTTGAAAAATATATCGAAACGTACACTTTTTACGTTTATACTCTAAATTTTTGTTCCATTCTACTATCAGGCACGTGAAATCTCGAAACTTGCATAAATTTCTTGTCTTTCTAGGATTTTGAAAACCTCTCTTGGCACATCTGCGTTTATTTCGATTTGTATATATGGTCAAAAAACAGATTGACCAGACCTTTCGGTGAACAAATGTCAAAAAACTAGACGAATAAGTACTGCTCGAAAGAGTCTGAACTCCAAGAGTGTGTTCGATCGGCTGAAGGGATTCGTTTTTGTGTTTAATTTTAACTTTTAACTTGAAAGGTGACAAGATGCTCGATATACCGACCGGTCGTGACCCTGACAAGTCTGGCGGACAACCCACGCAGCACTTCACTGTGATCTTCAATACATTCGTAATGATGACACTGTTCAATGAAATGAACGCAAGAAAAATACACGGACAGCGAAACATTTTCGAAGGACTATTCACCAACCCGATATTCTATGGGATATGGATCGGCACTGCTTTGTCGCAAGTGAGTGATCCATTCTTTTAAAAATATCAAATGTCGATCGATCGGCGTGACTTGACTTCTCCTTTAATTTTCCTTCTCTTCTTTATACTTCTTTCGGTTTTTTTTCTTTTCTTCTTTTTGATTTTAAGGTAGTCATTGTTCAGTACGGAAAGATGGCCTTCCACACGAAGGCTCTTACCCTGGATCAGTGGATGTGGTGTCTCTTTTTTGGGGTTGGTACTCTGATATGGGGTCAGCTAGTCACGACGATTCCAACCCGCAAGATACCCAAGATACTTTCGTAAGTCTGAACACAAAACAAAACCAAACAGAAATAATATCGATGTCGTTCATTGCCAAAACAATATTTACTGGTATTTTTTTTTTTTTTATATTTTTTTTTTCCCCCTTTCTTTTTTTTTCTCATCAAATAAACATCTATCCCCTTCATTGTCATACCATGCGCGTAGATGTTACGGTATTTTTTTTTTTTTTTTTTCAAAACAGGGAAGCAAAAAAACTATCATTTAGATGATGGAACTGTAGCAAAGCATCACAATGATTATTACGCATTATAAAACTTACAATCGCTCGTTCCTTTTCATTGAAGAAAAAACGAAAGAAGAGATTAAAAGACAAGGTTATTCTTCTCGTAATTATTCGTAGCAAATATAATGATATATAGACGGAATTTTAGGTGGGAAAGAAAAGTATCGATTAGTTTAGAAGATTTATCTGTGATAATATTTGCTTCGAATGATTAACGACACTTGAAACGTGTAAATAGTATTGAAACGAAGGTAACCAGCATGGTACCCATGCGAATAATGGAGTTGTCTAAGGTAAAAGAAAAAGAAAAAGAAGATAAAGCAATATTAGCACTGAAAGATTTCAGTACCGTTATTAAGATAACGAAAAAAGAACCAAAGAAAAAACTTACTTGTTTTGATCTAGTCAATTTCTTTAATTAGTTTACCCTAATTAGTACATGGTAGTGGCCACTGCATGCTAGACATCACTAACCCACAGTAATTGATATGCCAAAGATAATTTGTTGAGAATTACGTGTTACGCTCCCGTATTCCACTCTTATATGACCAGCAATCAACAGAGTGCGATTAATTCAATTTGACATAAAGAGAAAAAAAAATAATGTATAATTGATATTAATTTTATTCTTCTCATGTTTGTTTTTATATTCATTTTTCAGTTTCCTTGTAAATTTATTTGTTTCTTTGTTGTTTTTTTTTTTTTTTTTTTTTTTTTCCATATATTTTCAATAGATAATATGCATTATGGGAAATCGAATGAAGAATATTAAGAAATATTGAAAGAGTACTTGAGAAGAAATCGATTCAAAATTTTGTCAGAAAAATTGAAATAGTTGCATTTTTTAGATATAGCCTGAACGTTCCCCCATTCCTTTTTTATAGATCTTATTTATACATATATATATATATATATATATATACAATTTATATATATATATATATATGTATAGATGGATGGATATATGTGTGAGTGTATACAAAGTATACATATACGTATATCTGTATAATCAGTTTCTCTGTCTACACTAGATGTTGCATGATAATTACAGCTATCTAACATCTGCGTACTTGTTTGTATACTAAATAACAAGGGGCTGAATTTCCTTTTATTTTCAATTACCCGTATAGAACTAAACAACGTGATAATAAATTTCTAACCCTTAGCTTTAGTTCTTCAATGGCTTTAAACTATATTCAAACACGTATATAAAAATGAAATATGCCAGATAATCGGCAACTAATATGATTATGTAATGCAGAATAGTATGATTTTTATTTATTAAATTGTCATTTTGTCTGTTTTACTTTATTTATTTATTTATTTTTTTTTCAATGTTGTGTGTTGTTAATTTTCGTTAATTTTTCTTCGATCACGCAACATACACGAGACAAATAGGGGTACTTATCATTGAAATTCACTGCAGTTTTCCTCATATACGATACGTTTATTCTTATTCGTATTCTTCTATTTAATTTTTGCTTCGTTCAGGTGGAAACTCACTGTTCTTGGTCCCCGAACTTTACGACGACAACGTCGAAGACGCAGGCGTTTCCACAACTTTGTTCCTGGTCCTAGTACGTCCAATTCCTAATCCGTAGGTCCTTTTTCCAACGTCAAATTATACCTAACTACAATCTACAATTTCGTATTTTTATTATTCGTGAAAATACGCGGTAATCATGTATACGCCGCTGTCACTTCAGATCAGTGAAAACATAATATGCTAATCACATCCGAGTTGTCATATTGCGGCAAAACATGCAAGCGTTTTTCCTATGGCGCCGAGCTGGGTTCTCGCTCATGATCCTTATTTTACGTATTTCTCACCCAAACTGTAAGATTTCGAACTTTGAAATCGTGAAGCGGTGGTTTTCCCTACTGAAAACACCGCCATTTTCTTAACACCCTCGCAACATTTTGTTCGAAAAGGTTATGTCTTGACTATCAACGAAAGCTTCTCACATGTTTTAGAAAAAAATTTCATATGAAAAGTATCGTCAATTTGTGAAGGAATATAAGTATGTATATTCTTATTATTCTCAAATGCCATTCTATAAACGCTTATTCTGTTACAGGTCGTATAATTTTAACTACGAGCCTATTGATATAGATTTAGGAGTCGATAGAAAAGAAACACGAGAAGCAGATATATAACAAAAACGAATGAATAACCCAACCGCTAATTTTAACATACTATGAAGTGATTAATCGTCAACTTTTAAACTACTGCAGTGTAAGAATAATGCATGGAAGTCGCTTCCTGCCGCTGAAATTGCACAAAGCGTAGAAAATCGAAATATTTTCAAGGCTTCCGTAAATGTATTCACTAACAATACACAAATAGCTTATACTACCGTAACAAAGTAACCTACATTCACGTGCCACTACCTGTGTACAGACAATCATTCGCGATATATTTCTATTATGTATACATATTACAAAACTCGCCGATTATCACAAAATGCATTGCAAAGCGATCAATTTATGTTGCAATTTCGGATACCATTCACTCTTGAACTATGATAACTGAAAAAATTTCATTCGTATGATACGTTGTACTATCGTAAAGATTTCTCATAGTACACAAATGTTCCGAGAAGAAACGTAAATTCATTTTCAACGAGCTTACGTAAATAATCAATTCAGCAAAAATATTATGAATTCGAAACGTACTTGACAACGTAAGATATCGCGATAAAAATTTATTATTGGTTCAGAATTTATTTTGGCTTTCGTAACTACTCCATATAATAAATACATATAGACATTTCGTCTAGAATACCAATAATACTTGCAGCAGTTATAAAAGTCATGGATAACTACATAACCAAAAATGAACCTACGCCGTAACGTGCTACTGTCAAATAATGATGTCTTGAAGCAATGTATTCTGGTGAATTGATTATTTTATGTGTGTCTGTGTCAAGAGTTGAAACTAATTCAAATTATTCTGAAATTCAGTGAACACAACTCTTACGGTTCGACATTTTTTATCTACAGACATTTGAATGAAAAAACGTAAATAATTTTTTAGAAAATCGTTACGGAGACCTCCTAACAAGGAGAGTATCACATGTCTGCGTCACGGATTTTACTGAAACTCCTAGGAGTCTTGCTTCGACCCGAAATATGGAACTTATGATGCGTAGATCCATCCATTGGGCCTTCCTTCGTCAGATTTACAATATATCAGGTTGTGAAAAATTCGCAGTTTATGCTCCATTACGGTTCTGAAATAATAATATATCTGTTTACACTTGAATCTATGAGAACCCGTCATCGAAGCTTCAAGAGAGGATATTGAATTATTAGGATATTCCACTCGTTAAACTGCTAATATAATAAATTTTAACCGGAGTGAAAAACGGCCCAAGGGATGAACTCACACATCAGAAGTTCCATATTTTCGCTCACAAAACACCCCTACGAGTTTCCGCAGAATCCGTGATCGGAGGTCTGATATTCTGCTCGTCAGTGCATTAAACTTGTAGCCGGGATCATTACGAATCCAACGATACCTCACACGGCACCATTCTAACGGTTTGGCGGTCGAATTAAGAATCGAATTAAGGTCGAATAAGGTACCCTTACTGGCAGATAAGCACAATAACGACGCTGGGGTTCTGGCCAATGTGCTGTTATGCTAACACGTGATATCTCGTCGACCAGCCGTCGGAATAGTGCCGTCTTTGGTGTCGTTGGATTTGGCGCGCTGCCGACTATAACCTCGTTATCGAAAAAAGAACTAATCGCAACTCATGATTAAAGAGAACAAATTTTTCAGTCAATCAAAGTTCGAGAGTGAATGGAATTCAGGTTAGACCCAGACAGGGATCGTACCAGTGGTAACCATCTTACTCTTAAATTATACTGTTACTGTTAATAATACTAGTGTTTATTACGATCTACGAACCAACGACGATGGTGATGATGACGATGATGATGGAGCTTGGGGTTAAAAACGAAGTGCTCCGAGAAAAAAAAACTCGGACTAAAGCGAAAAGAGAGAAAGAGGGAGAGAGATTTAAAAGTAAAAGAGAAAGAAAGGTGCGCGATAGGAATGGGTGCCATGCGTCGCGGAGCTGTTTACACGCCGGAAGCTACGCCGGAAACAAAAGATCGATCGTTCAAAAAAAATAGTTTGAAAGGGAACCGAGTGATGAAGAACTGGTTTAATGTTTTTTAAAAATAGATGGGGCCGCGGCCAGCCTGACGATATGGATACGATCAATCTAGGAGACGAGAAATTCGACCCTGACTCGGATAAAAAGCCACGCGCCGGACAAATTCTGTGGATACGTGGTCTAACGCGGCTACAGACTCAGGTAACTATCTATCCCTATCACTCACTCTCTCATGATATTTTCGCGGTAAATCAACTACTAATTTATTATACCCATGATATTTTCAAATACATTTACTGTACATACTATAGTCTATATATATAGTCATGTTGCAGAGAAACATTATACATTCTTTACGATGTATATATATAAACTGAATGTTATTACTATGCTACCATATAGGTATATACAACGTATAACGTATACGTATACATATATATACCAAATTCTATACCGATGATCCCTCGAGTTTATTATCATATACAGTGGTGTACCTATAGTTTTATTCATTCGATTATTTATTTATTTATTTATTTATTTATTTATTTATACCGGTACAGTGTCCGGCGATCGGTTTATCGTTCAATTTATCATTTATTTATTTATTTATTTATTTCTTTCTCTATTTTAAATCAGTTTAATTTTTTTTTTGTCTCTGCGTTTAGTAAACAATTATTATTCGTGCGTATATAATACACATGTTCTAATGTACATGTATGTACAAGTAAAATTCCGACTGCACACTGCAGTGTCTAACTCCATATGTATGTACTCCCCAGAACATATATCTGTGCTATATAACGAATGTGTATAGGTTTGGTAATCTTACGTATATTTATAGGTTAGAACGAGACTTTTAATCGATTTTTTATAAACTTTACCGCCCTCCCTTTATTACCACTGCAGTTTAACGCGATATCATTTTGCGAGATAGGTGGTCATTTGTCTATCTATTATTTTGTATTCGTCGTTGTTGCGAGTCCCATTTCCCCGTAAAAAAATTTTTTTTAACGGTGAATCAACATGTTAACCCAGTTCGAATGCACAATCTTACACAATCACACTCGTACGAGTGAATTGATTGATTAATTCGAGAAAATGCTCTTCAGATTTTGAATTTGTTTGGCGTTGTATGAAATGGAAACTGGGTGAAAATTACGAAAAAAAAACAATTTTGTTCCTAATATATTTAATTCGCATATTGAAACGCTAGTGCAAAATCAAAATGGCCGCCTCGCGGTGCGCTTGAAAAGTTTTCGAAGTCGTATAATCGTTTTCCGGGCTTACAAGTTATTCAGCACTATTTCTCGCCGAACAAAATGTCGGTAAGAATAGTTGACTGATGATTTCATCATTCTCGAAGAACTGGAAACTGGGATTTTGGATTGTAAAATTCACTTGTACGGGTGTTTAATGTCTTGCCGATAGTTCTGCACTCTTTATCGTACACATTTGAGGACATTTATATACACTTTCAACCGATATGCATACTTTTGAAGAACTTATAGACTGTCGAGGTACTTAATTTTCCTTGCACTACAATCTTGTTGCATCGGTTTAATTAATTTTTAACATATACGTACTGATAACCTGCTAGTATCAATGATCAACATCTTCCGGCTACCGTTGAATTCAATAGCTTTCTTTTCACGGCATATCTGCGAAAATTCATTTACAATTGATAAAATCTAGTCGTCATTTACGTGACAATGGTAGTTCGAAAATAAAAAATTGCAACTATTTTTTCAACATTCATGTGCGAGAATTTGCGCAGATTTCTTGTATACTCGACAGCACAATGCTGCTGTGACGAAATTGTGTTACCAAAAACTTGATTCGAAACATACACGGTTCTTCAAAAGTAACCCGTTTCTTCGACTACGAAACTAGTTTCTCGCCCCTAACTAAACCTCTGAAACTTGACACTAAAGTGTTGGAGTAAATGTGTCATCTTCTAATTTGTTTGTTTTTTTTTTTTTTGTTTTTTTTTTTTCATGGTTATGTTGTTTTCAAAACTTCCCACACGGAACACTCCATCTATCGGAGGTCCATACAGGATTCATAGCTCCACAAAAGATCCACATCCATGGTGGATCTCTAATAGACATCTACAGAAATCCACAATACATACGGTCAGATTAAAACCGGTGATTGATATCCATCGGATGTCTATGAATATCCATTGACTTGAGTGGAGGTACCATAGACAACCGCCAGGCGGCGAATGATTTCTAACCTCTCTCGCGATAAAAGAGAGCTCTAGAGCATACAAAGCCCCAGCAATTCTGCGCTCTCGCACACTCCGAATTTCGTCCGGTTTTTACGCACTTGGTTATTCTTGAATGCCAAGTCTATGTCGCCTAGGCCTTTGACTTTTTTTTTGTTTTGTCTAGGGTAGAAAATAATGTGGATACGATAATTTCGTAATATACATTTTATGGAGTTTAAACAGGAGTAGTGGAGGAAAAATAACGTCTGTTAAAGATGTTAATTTCTTCACAACAAAACCCATGATATCTCCAATAAACATCCATGGATGTGGATATCTAGTTTAATTCTACTAGATGTATAACAAGCTCACATTTGGATCTCTAGTAGAGGACTAGCGTAGTTTATTTCGCTTGAAATGGATGTCTAATAGAGGTATTATATCCATCATGGATGCCCATGGTACGTCCTTTAGAGGTAAATGTTCCGTGTGGGTTTCCCCAAATTCGTAACAACTGTAACAACAACGATTATGACGCAACAAAGCAGTTGTACCAAATATTCACAGATTCCATTATCTTTATTTTGTCTTCAGAAGAAAAAGAAAAAGAAAAAAAATCCAATGAGGTCAAAATTTATCACAATCGCTCTTTCTTGTTTCCGATTTCGATGAAACTAAACTACTAAATTTACGAACCAATTACGAATTGTTCTTTCTTTTCTGTTGCGATCATTCGTTACTGTTAAAATTGTTATTGTATATGTATATACTCATTACATCAAGATGATATCGAAACACGGAATTATCGATTTGAAAATATACCTCCCTTTGCCACAGAGCGTCCATAACAAAATCCAATAAGAAACAGAATCATGTTAGGTGCGTAAGAAAGGAAGAAAAAATCATACCAACACAATGAAATATTATACATCTCACATGCGAAACTTAGATCATCGAATACTTAGGGAACGGAAACATAAAAACGAAGAGAAAATCGTCGCGTGAAATAGCGTATTAGGCAACTAGTGTATAAAATCGCATTTTACGCACTAGTTGCATAATATGTTCTATCTCGCGAGTGCGTTAAACGCACGCACGTATTTCATACGATATTTTTTGCAACATTGTGCGGAAACTTCATAAGAAAGGTCAATGATGAAAAAATGAAATACAAACCTAAAAAATATACTTTCAATAATTGAATTAAACAAAATATAAACGTCAAATTAATCATCAATATCTACATGTACGTATATATTGTTCTTTGTTCATAGAGAATAATAATATAAAGAGAATGAACGTAACGAGATTTTCTTATCGTAATAATTTTACTTTTCATTGCCGATGTAAACGTAACGATGAACGAATATCAAAAGTAGTTTTGAATATTTCAAGTCAGTATTAGCATCGCAATAATTAATAACTATTGGGGTCACTCTACAGCTTACTTCAGCATCAAATTGGCTTAAACTTACCTTTGAATTTTACGCACACTGTATCAAAAAGTGGCATTTTACGCACAGTATTGCAAAAAAAAAAAAATTAAAACCACGCGCACGCACACACAAAGCCATACATGGGACGATACATAGTCACATGTGTCTCAGGCGGATACAAATCGTAATTTTACGACATTGAAATTATTTCGAAAATTCATTTTGTTTTAGAATGTAATTTATATGAATTTGAAAGAAATTTTTTTCCAATTTTCCTTTTTATTCTATTTTTATACCTCCATCGATCATAATCATGGTTCTACCTCTTTGTTTTATTGAATTGTTATACTTTTCTGTTCAATATATTGGGATTCAGAATCTATGCGTGGCTAAAGCAATATGTTTTTGAAAACGAGTTCACATAACGCGCCCATATTTTACGAGTTCGTCCGGGCGTGTTTTCCGTCAACAAAGTACCCGAAAAAAGCTGAAAAAAACACTTCCAAGTCGCTGTCGTGAAAAAATCTGACATTAGGCGACCCTAACCTCAATTTCGTGCTTGGTGAAAGAGCGCGTGAAATCCGCTTGTTATCTAAAGAATCGTGCGCAGCAAGGAGTCAACGGACTTTTCGCATCGCGTATCTGCAACATTCGTCCTCGGCTCGCCTACGACTCGTATTGCAAACTTACGCTCGGCCCGAAAAGACCGAGTTTACCTCCTTGTTGCACAATGTATTATTCGCAATTAAATATGGCAATTCCACGACACCAGGTGTCGTCTTTCGATGCTCTGGATCCCAATGTAGACGATTTTTATTTCAAACTGATGACAGTATACGCAGGATAATACGAGATTTTTTTCTTCACCTGCGAGAAGCGAAATATATAAGAATCTCACGACGCCTCCCGTTTTATATTCGGGATACGTTAATCCAGGGTCGTCGGGGGCAGAAGGGGATTAAAAAATATAAAATGGCGGGCGCGCTATGAGATCTGCGTGTGTGCGTGTGTGTGTTTTTGATTTGTGTGTCTCATTTATTTCATTACGATATTGTTCTTTCTCATCTTTTTTTTTCCTCCATATTCAATTATTTTTCTCCGTAAATTTTCTAGTAAATAAATTCGCGCGTGCTATTTCCAACATAACCTAGAAAACTCGGTAGGCACGTAACGCGTTATGTAGAATCACTCATCGATATACAATATTATAACGAACTGTACATCGACAGTTTGCAAAAGCAACTTGGACTATAAGATAATGTTTTCATTTTTGTATATTTGCATTAGGTAATATACACGAAAGTATTACGTACATAATACGTCAAAGTATGCACAATTACAGATATTGTTTTCAAAATAACAAAAAAAAACTAAACAAAACACCAACAACAGACATACAAAGATCAGAAGCAATACTAGTATGCGTCAAATGCATAAATAATGTGTGTGAGAGAGAGAGAGGGAGAAAGAGAGAGAGAGAGAAAATGAAAGATCATAACCAAGTAAAACATGTCTTCTTTGACAGATAAGGGAAGGAAAATCCTACGAGGAGATACGCAGGCAAATGCATAAGATTTGAGGAACGTTTTGGTGACTTTATTTTTTTTATTTGCGTGTGTGCGCGAGCCCTTTTTTGATTTTTTTTTTCTTTTTTTTCTGTAAAATTTTCTTCTTCAATTTTTGAACTTTTGAATTCAATAAAAAAAAAAAAAAAAAAAACGAAAGAACTCGTATTAACGAACAACAGTAAAATCGTGTAGAAGAGAAAACTGGAGAAAGAACAAAGCGAATGAAAATATATAATCTAATAATAGTAGTAATGGTAACACGTGTATTACGTAACTAGTATTAGTCGCATTAACCCGTGCCTATATGCGTCGTAAAAAAGCAAAAACAAAATTTAAAAAAAAAAAAAAAAAAAAAAAAAAAAATGACAACATGAATTTAAAAAAAACCACACCTGTCGGTATTTAAGTTGCAGCTAAGAAAATCTTTTCTATTATTATACAAATATGTATATATTATATTATATGTGTATATATATATATATATATATATTTAATTTATCCAAATATATAATATAATACAATATAATATAATATAATATATATATATATATATATAATATATATATGTATGTATATTATCACGCACATTATAGATAAAAGTATGAAATACGTTACAGCAAGTACATGAAAATATAGTGAATAGTTAAAATGATATATATTATTATCATATATAATAGTTCTCTCTCTCTATATATATATGTATATATATATATATACACACACTATAAAGATAGATATTCATGCATTTTTATCGTGATCTTGATTTATTTTGTTTTATTTGTACTAATTTTGCTAATATTATGTATAATCAGTATATCAGTATATATATATATATATATATATATACTATTCTATATAATTCGCACAAACATTTCATATTTATATATTTATATAGAATTATGTTTGAATAGCGTGTAGCGTGTGACGGTATGGAAAGTAGGTGTATCGCACACGGAAGTTTATACACAGACACGCACATTGTTGTAACAAAGTTTCGTTCTTACAGTTGTCGTTGAATCACGACAAACCTTACGCAGCTCTCATATCTTGACGTATCGTGTAAATTAAAAAAAAATATCGCGAACGGGCGTGAATTTTTTGCGTAACGTAGAAAAGTGGGTTGGGGGGGGTGGGGGGAGGGGCTGAAGCGCAACGAAACGAAAGGAAACACGAAAGACGTAAATATGGCTTTAAAAAAAAAATAAAAAAAAAAAAAAAACAAACTAACAAAAGCAAAAGAATTCCTACTGACAAACGTTTAACAATTCCGATTCATGGTGTATATCGATATGTTACGTATAGATACGTGATACCCACCTTATTTATTTAAGTACACTTTACGATGCACTCAAGTTATACTGCAGACTTATCATTTTATTATTATTTAAAACAATTTAAATAAAATTATAATGAATCATGAATAAATATTTATAAAAAAAAAACAAAAAAAAACAAAAACAAACACAAACAAACACATATTTAAACAGACAATTTATACGCGCCTATTAGAAATGGTCCACGCAGTCCTTGTTAGCCTTGTTAAATTTAATTGTCTAACAGATTAAACCGCAACCTTCCATTTGTTTTATCACCTTTTACTTTGTTTCTTTCATATTTACATTTATATTATATAATAATACGTATTATATACATATATTTTCATGCAAAGAAACCCTGTTCGTTCCTTATTTTATCCTTTTTTCTCGTTCTTTCTCCTTTTTCCCCCATCCCACAGTGTGTACATACCTGTAATATCTCTGTATTATTTTATCCTTTATTTGTTTTTATATATATATATATATATATATATAAAAACTACGTGATGACACGAAATATAGTCGACAAAGTAATGATATAAGACAACAAAAACACCAACAAAAATAACAATAATAATTTTAAAAAAAAAATAATAATTTTCACAAGAAGGGAATTTTTTACCTTGAAAAAAAAAATACCTTTCCCTCTAAATTTTCAATTTACACATTTTCAATCTACATCGATGATTTGCATTATTATCACCGTTTTTTCAATTGGCACACTTTATACACGTATTCGTGCACTCTGCGTCGAGTCCAAGAAAAGAAACACAAAAAAAAAAAAAAAAAAAAAATACCGCGTTCACAAAATCATTTAAACACCCTCCTCACTTCTCTCCGCAACGAAACCGCCCGTCAAATTGTTTATTCATCACTTAACTAATTTAATCGCTTAAATACTTTCCTTTTCTTCCTTCTATTTATTGTTAATTTTGATGTACTCACATAATCGCATTCATTGTACATAAAGCTTCTCGGTCACGGAGCGTGGTCACACTTCGTTGCTTCCATTCTTTATATAAAAAAAAAAAAAAGAAAAAAGAAATTTAAAAAAAAACTAATTTCATTTTCACTCGATATTTCATTTTATTATTTAGTTATTTATTTTTTTTTTTATTTATTTTTTTTTCACACACCAGATCCAAATCCAATAACATAAAGTAATAATTATTCCCCCCGAAGTCTTGTCTCTAGTTTTTAGTTTTCTTTCGAAAATATTTATTCGTACTATATATACCTATATATATATAATATATATATATATAGATTTCATTTGGATTTAAATCAATGACATTATTCATGTTTCATTTGTTTTTTTTTCTCTTGTCAGAAATAGAAAATCAAAAACTGGGCTTCAGTTTCACTTTTAACTACAAAATTTAGTTTCTAGTCTGGTCTCTGTTTAATAATGAAATAATTTATCTAACGAGCATCTATATAATAATAAATCCGTCAGGGTAAATTACAATATTTACCTTGGCGTTATTATTATTATTATTATCATTATACTTGCATGGATATTAAACCAGTATGACGCGACGTTGCTAATAACGAACAAAACCGTCGAATCGTTGCACACACAGATATTGTTTTATACATATATATATATTTATATATATATATATGTTTATTTGTTTATTTGTTTACTCATTTAATTTGTATCATTGGCGAAATTATTAACTTTAAAAAAAAAAAAAAAATAACATCCGAAACACGCACGCCCGTTAACATGGAACAAAACGCTACGGCGTATATATACATATATATATTTAATAATATTGTGGAAATGAATGTTGTCGAATGAATGCAAACGCTTCTACCTATGTTAAAGAAATAGGTTCTCATGTTTTATTTCTATCACACTACTTGATAATTTGCTATCATTTTGTACACTGATGTCGATTACTTGTGTAACGAAGTGTATAAACAATGAGATATGAAATATGTCGAATAACCTTCGACGTTTGAAAATCTATGAAGGAAAAGAAAAAAAAGGAAATATTTTCCCTCCCACGAAACTCTGTATGAAATGGCAGCAAAATACTTCAACCTCTCTTGTGTACCTATTTTATTAAATCCTGTTATATCATTGGTCGATCTTCCGACGAGCGTCAATCAAACAACGGAACAACGTATTATCAAAACTGAACGAACGATACTTCTAAATCGACGCTTTTAACTAGACAGTTGTCTAAATTACGACTATTAATAACAACCTTGCGATTATATACAAGATATATGGATAATGTGAACATGAACGTCATGCTATGAATAAACAATAAGCCACCTTACTTTAGACTCCTTGTTCTATGTTTTTCATTGTCTATCGTTTCTCTTCGTCTTCTTCTTCTATTCTTTACTTGTTCCTTCTTTTTATTATTATTATTATTATTATTATTACTATTTTTCTTTCATTATCCTTCTCTTATCCAGACACTTTTCTTTCATTCTCAAATAATACTGGATCACGGTTTTATTCTTCTCTGATTCAAAATTTCAAACGGGATCACAAAATTCTATCCTCTAAATACGTTTATTCAAATTGTAATACACGTATTGCAAATATCGTTGATTTCAAATTCGATTATTCCCAAATCGCAGAGATTTAGTCACATGACTAAATAGAAATTTGTCTGGGTCAAGATTCTACAATTTTTTTGTTCCTCACAGTGACACTCGTACAAAGATTCTCAATTGACTGCTGTTGTATTCGTTAGGTACACTCGAAGTCCCGCGGTTTCACGCATTCGGCCGCGAGTTCCTTTGGGAGGGGGGGCGTGGCCGCGGGGTGGGGGTAGCCCGAGCGTCAGTCGCTCGTGGAGCGTCAAACAGCTCGGATCTCGAAGAGTAACCCACACGGTGCTCATTCTCAGTTTCGTTTCGATTTTCTTCCCGCCTTTACGATCTAGAAACGCGACGACTTCGACTTTACCTAATCATGTGATGAAAATGATTATACGTATGAGGTGGCTAAGATTTCAATTCTATTTACTTTTTCTCCCGTATTTTCAAAAACCAGAAATGTATTATACGAGGAATACAAATTTTATTTATTTACTGTCTATTTTATTAATGAACAAAGAAATGATATTTACATACTATTCCTGGCCAAAACGCTTACCTTGTACGTATAATTCTTTAAATAATTGACGAAAGCATATACATATATATATTTATATATATATATATATTTATATATCATTGGAGTGAATAATATTCTTATAACAGTAAATCGTCTCCGTATAAGCGCAACGCATAAAACAGCGTGTTAACATTTTATAAATGCAAACATATATACAATACAATATATACCTACGTGCGTACTATAATACAGATGAATAATGCATGTGTGAATGTGTATATATATGTGTGTTTATATGTTTGCATATGCGTCAACATTATTATAATTATGTACTGTATAATGAAAAAGCGAACCGCACTGTTCGTAAATATTTAAGTCAACATCTTGACACTTTTTTCCAACTAATTATGCATTATATAGTCTTAAATAATTACCATCTTAATCATATACGTATAAAAAAAAATTGAAAACATCAAAAAAAAAAAAAAGTACAAGTAAAAAAAAACAACTGAATGTGTAACCTACTTTCAGACGAGCAATAGAACTCTGGTGCAGAATGTATCTGTGACAGGCAGATCTCCTTCTCAGGATTACCATATGGTTAGTTCCCAAGTCCAATCTCAGCATTGTTTGATCGTTTTTTTTTTTATTTTATAATATACTTTTCTGTCAATTTTAATTTACCTTGACTGTTTTGGTTGATTTTTCGTTTCTTAAAAATGTGATAAAGTTTTTGGAAAAAAAAAAAAAAAAATCAATTAATAATAATTCGTATGTGAAAATACATATATTTCGTTTCTGTGCCTCCATTGAAACGTTACGTTTTATCACACGTACAGTTTTCACTTTTTTTCTTTTAAGTAATAGATTTTTGCTTGTAATTTCGCGAGTATCAGCTATTATATCGCATAGATTGATTGATTGATCACTTTTTTATGCTCATATATATATTCTTATTATATATAGCATATTATTGTTTTCTTTGTTTTTTTTTTCTCTTTCATTTTCAAATTTTTTTGTCACCAAATTGCGCCAAGTTTTTTTGCCATCTTTTATAATAGAGCCTTGCATCAAAAATATTATTATCAACATTGGTTTGTTTGACGTGAATCGTTGCCTGCTGGGCCACGAAAAGTTTAAGTTCGAAAGTATGATTACTAACAGCCTTAATTGTAATATTATTTCACATTTCTTTCCCTTGGGGCTGTGAAATAAAAGAATATATTAATAAATAAAACACACGGGATAAATAGTCAACTGATTAAATGGAAAAGAATAACGATTTTTACTCACATGAATATTTCGATTCACGCAAGGAATTCGAAATGTACGTATATAAATTTGAACGAAAAAAGGGAGAAAAAAAAAATACGGCCAACTTTTCACAGCCTAAGGAAGACGAAGCGCTGATCTTTTTTTCTGTCTTGGTTTCCACTTTGTTATACGAAAAAAAAAATTTTTTTTCTCATGAGTAAACAATTTTTTTTTTTTTTTTTTTTTTTTTTTTACCTGCAAATTTATAACAATAATTTGGCTGCCGTGTTGTGCTTTCTTAATATATTCATAAATTTCTTTATTTTTAAATGATTTTTTCTTCATTTTCTTATTAATGTATTCAAAGTTGTCGCGTAATGTCGCATGTAAGTATGTACGTGTATAAAAATATTTATCGAACATTACGATATATATTTAATTATTATATACGATACATATTACGCTGCGTGTCTTTCTTGTGTATTTATATAATACATTAACACTCTTACGTTGAATCGGTGTTCGCTTTTACAGTATATATATATATAATACATATATATATTTTTTTTTAAATTTTTTTTCTTTACAAGATTTATTTCTTCTTTTTTTTTTTATTGTTATAACGCAGTGTGATGTTGCTGTGATCTTGAAATTGTATGATATTTATCGATATGTATGTTTGTCCTATTGTATTTCATATATACATATAAGATTACGTTATCTTTCATTCGAACACGTGTCTATAACGCGGTTTAAAACCAACGCGCTCCAAGGCACCGCGCTCATATACATATATGATCTAGTACGCGGCAAGTTGCCTCTCGATGTGTTGCTGCTGTTGCCGATACTTTCGCTGCTGCCGCTGCTGCTGCTTAACATATAAATAACAGTATATTAATAATAATAACAACGATATCCCCCTCGCGCATCTTAGTCCAGTCAATTTTAACGCGCGTAGGCGACCAATTTCGCATCATTGCTCATCAAAATGGTTGACTGTACACGTTCAGCAATGGCGTCCATACCACCTCGCTTGTTTCTTCCACCTCACGACTTTGAGCCACGCTTACCGCTCGTCCCGGACTCGTTTTCGAGGAAAACAATTTTTACCTGCATCCTTGTTGCCGGCATAAGCAGTGTCTATCAAACTTGGCACAATTTTGCACTGTTGTCAATAGATCGGCTGGACCGTTGCGTCACACCTTCTCATATCTTAGTCCGTGCGTTAAATTCGACTGGGCAAGAGTGGTCACGTCAATTAACAATTTCGCGTATAAATAAATCAAAACAACAATTTAAACATAAAACAATAAACGTCAGAAGTATTTAAATTCATAATTTCACCGTACCATACATTGGAAAGTGCATGTTATCATGAACCGCAGTAATTAGTTATCACGCCATTTTTCTAGAATTTTCGTTTTATCATCACCTGTATTACTGCAGGTGTTTTTTTTTTTTTTTCTTTTTCTAACTTTTTTTTAATCCGATTGATTATTTCGGGAGTGAGAGTGTGTCTTCAGAAAACGGCCAATGCTCTTAATATTTGTCTTTCGTGTTTACATACATACGTATCTGCGTAATCGGTGATTAATTTTATTTCTCCTTCATTCTTCTCGTCGCTTTTCATCCAATTCATATAATGATCTTAACAATAAAATAATTAACCAAACAAACTAACGATGAGCAAGAAATAAGTATCAGCGTACCGGCGCTCACCTTTCATCTATACCTGATAAAAGACTTCCTCGAGTTCGATTCACCTTATTCTGCAATCAGGTGGCGACGAAAAAAACGAAATTATAAACGCGAATAAAATTTTTATAAATACATACACGTATTCACGGGGGAAAACAAAAGAAAAAACAATCACGAAGCATTACAAGATTTCGTTGCCTTTGGCCTATATAATTATATTCAAAGTGATTTGAGTGAATAACAACTACTGGTTTGACTTTCATTTTTCTTTCCCAATTAATTAACCTATGGAAACAACCTTATACAGGGTTACCCAGTAGCCGCGGACCACCGGGCACTGGTGGATTCCTCGCAAACAAATAAGACTAAAATTACTCTTGACAATTTTTTCTTAAAGCAACGGTTTTTGAGTTAGAGCCGTTTGAAGTTCACCAATCACCGGGCGCACGAGCCCAGCACGAGGCTAGTGTAGCTGAGCTCGATGCAGTGTACGCTAGCCTCGCGCTGGGCTCGCGCGCCCGGTGATTGGTGAACTTCAAACGGCTCTAACTCAAAAACCGTTGCTTTAAGAAAAAATTGTCAAGAGTAATTTTAGTCTTATTTCTTTGCAAGTAATCCGTCAGTGCCCGGTAGTCAGCGGGGTACTGAGTCACCCTGTATACATGTTATACGAAAGAACTTCGGCGTGCCAAACAGAACTTGGATAATTGCCGTAAATGATAACAACAAAAACAACAACAACAATAATAATCCAAATATTAATAATAATAATGATGCAAAGTGTGTTTAAATAATATATAAAGAATTGTTTAAAAAAAAAAAGCAAAAAACAAGAAAATAAAAATTTATGAAAAAGAAAGCTTATAGTGGTAAAACAGAAGTGAATAAGACTGATGGTATGATTTATGATTTGTTAGCCAGCGGAACCCATTCGAGAGACTGAGGTTTAACAGGGCGGCAGTCTCTTGCCAGTCGCCACACTATTCCTGTCGGAGTACAAACAAGTACGTAGCTTACGTAGATGATCGCCTGTTGTACTACATTGTATTATCAACCTTTTACGTATGCCTAATTTAAAAACCAAAACCAAAGAAAATAAACCAACCAACCAACAAGCTCCATTTCTTTTTCTTTCTCACATACTACTCTTGCGGTGCATTAATTATACAGATGGTTATAGCAATCAAATTCTTTATAGATTTCTCGTTACAAAGTCCAGTGGCATTGGTATAAACGAAAAAAAAATTTATTGAAGGTTTGTCTATAACTACGATCGTAACGGACGTTCAATTCATCTTTCTTTCTTCTCACTTTCCCACCTTTCTTTGATGAAATTGTTTCATACTGATCTGAACATATAATACCTATACATAATCGGTTTTTAAAAGCAGCCTCAAAAGGAGAAGAGAAAAAAAAGATTACCACGAAAATATGTCTTCACACATCATGCAGTCATATTGAAACCAGAATTTAGTGTAACCTTATAGTTGTGCACCTCAAGTGTGTATGTGTGTGTGAAAAAAAAATGATTGATTTGTCATTGACTTGATATTACATTGGCTGATGATGTTAATAATTATGATAAAGGTGATGATGATAATGATGTTGATGATCGTGATGATTATGATGATAATGGTTATGATGATGACATGACTTGAAATGAGATGATGGTTTACTGCACCAATGTGTTTTTTTCTGTGTAGCGTGGCGAGTCGAGTGGTGGCCAATCGAAAAAAAAAACAAAAAAAAAAAGAATAGAATAATAACAATACAAGTTCGTTATTAATCAATGTCTGTCCACCATTCACTGGCTGTGGTTGTAGTAATATAGTTATTACCTGAGTGTGCTGCGTGTTCCGTGACCCCCACCACCACCACCACCACCACCACGATCACCCCCTTTCACCACCCTCAAATTATGGTGTCGTTTTTTAACCCGTTATATATCGCAACCAAATCATTATTTATCAATTAACACAATTTTACAATTTTTATCGTATTATATATTATAATATACAAACAAAAAGACTCACTGATCGTGCAATATATAGGAGGAAAAAAAAAAGAAACAAAAAACAATACACAAACAACACAAAGAATTTTTTCTTCCCCTATTGCTTATAGTACACATAAATGCATTACACATATACACATATATGTATGTATGTATAGACGTGCATACTATAATCTTGTCGTTTATTATTTAAACGTTTAACTGTCAACAAAATTATATCATATCGTCTGCGTTGCACCTTTTCTCTGTCTCTTTTTCTTACATTATAAATATATATATATATATATATATATATATATAATATATGTATATACAGACTGAATTGCTAACGACAGAATCGTCCGCTGTCTGATGAAACTTAATGCGCATGCGCTACGATCCGAGAGCAGTTATTTGCCAGGGTGACCAACCGTCATGAACACGACATTGAAAAAATTCGACAATTGTCGCTTCCAGTTGTGTTCTACACCGACAGGCTGTGTCAGAACTTGTGAGGTTATGTTCATGACGGTTGGTAACCCTGGCAAACAACTGCTCCCGGATTGTAGCGCATGCGCGGTAAATTTTCGTTAGTAATTCACTTCGTATTTTATTAATCATATAATTATTATATGTATATATACGTTGTGTATCTTATCATCGTGACTAACAGAGTTTGAGAGTGTTTCGTTGCAGTGAACTAAACACCTTATATTATACATATTATATAATATTAATATTTTACACGTTTCACATCTTAATTAATATATTCCCACTGCACCGTCCTTTGATATAAATCAAAGGCAAAAAGGAAAACACATTTTTACACTTCTCTCTCGTCGTCTCGCCCGCCATTTACAATGGATATTATATAATTCCTTCTCTTTTCTCTGCATTCATGTTAATCATTTCTTTTAACGTTCAACTGTTACACGCACATGACATATAAAAATGAGCAGCAATATCAGCCGTTTGTTCGTTTAGACAATTTCTTCGAACACCTGTTACAGACAAGTTATAATTTTTTTGCGTTTAAAAAAAAAATCACAAATCACCGCTGCACTCACTCGTTCGCGCTCGCATGCAAACGAGTAAACACAGATATATGTTATACGTATACATCGACACACTTGCGCGATAAATGAACACACGCAAAAACACCACCGAAATGGTGTACCTACGTAGGCGTATGTATAAATACATATACATATAACATTATATACCTCAATTTATATATTGTATAAAAATACAACTTACGTATTACGCTGCTGGACGTATTATTTATAACATACATGCAATATATTCTCGTCATTCGAACATTCAGAAACACATTAACAACACTGACAAGCATACACAGAAATGAGTTTATTGAGAGAGAGAGAGAGAGAGAAAACGAGAAACAAAAAAAAAACGTAATATGACGAGAAGCGATCTGAACGAATTTGGTTGAAATGGAAAAAAAATCTTTTCATGCTCAAAGAATTTATTTATAGCTTTAATTTCCTGTCCTGCGAGTTTCACATCGTGTCTCGTCGCGATACGTTCGACGATTCAGCGAAAAAGATTTTTTTTTTTTTCTCTCCTTCTTTTTTTTTTCATTCCAACTAACACAGACAGACGCCCTGCGCTGAGTGTGAATCGATTTTCAAGTTTTTTTTCATTTTTCGACAGCGACAGCAAGAAAACAAATTTCGAAAAGCAGGATAATGCAAGCTCAAAAAAAAAAACCGCGCGATTATGCAAACTGCATGAACCGCTTGTTTCTCACATAAAGTTCGAGGCTTTTGCATAAACGAGATGCCGCCACATGCGATAGCGAATAATTGCAAATTCAGGGATAACAAATGTTAGGTAGACATATTTAATCAGCAAGTTCTTCAAATTCAAAATCTAGTCTTGAAAAATTATTGTGGTAAAATAAATACGCGTGATATAAACTTGTGTTTGTATATTATTATACTTGTGAAAAATTTTCACAAAAAGATTATTCACTTTTAAATTATATATTGCAAAAGGCAAATATAATATATATATATATATAATTTACAACATCTGTGAAGATTCTTCTGTTATACATATATATATACAACATAATTACTGTCCTGTGATCGCAGAGTTGCTTTTTTGGACTTTGCTTCATCACTTTTTATTATGGTTTTTTTTTTCACTTGGTTCCTCTGACATCAAATTCACGTTTTTTCATTTAACTGTATATAGACTGCATATAACTTTTGTACATACGTGAAACCCTGCACATAACTGA
Source organism: Diprion similis (assembly GCF_021155765.1). Lineage (NCBI taxonomy): Eukaryota > Metazoa > Arthropoda > Insecta > Hymenoptera > Diprionidae > Diprion > Diprion similis. The sequence continues at coordinate 21,001,849 of NC_060114.1, forward strand.
GACAAGAAAGCCCCCATAACTTCGAAAAGAGTTTATTGAGTTAATAATAATTATAAGTTGTTGTTTTGTATTATCACTTTTAGTATCATCATTCTTATTATTGATATTATTATCATAACACACAAACATGTGCTATTACAAAATTTTGCGCGGACTGTTTCGGACCATTGCTAATTGGTGTTGTGCGAAAAGAAAAAAAATGTCGGATAAATACATGCATTATACATGTGTAGTATAAGTTGCATTAGCGAATAATGCCTTTCGTGGATCATGAGGATAAAGGAATCAGGATATTAAAAGGACAGTGATCACTGATTTGCAAAAATCATACACGATGCGGTTTATTCTTTATTCAATTTATACACAACTTTGAACTATCACCGCGCGATTAATTCTTCTAACTTTGTTCCCATTAGTCAGTAAAAATTACAGGATTATTTTTTTTTTTCTTCTAAATTCGATAACACATATCCACGCATAATCGGTATCGATTGGAAGAATTCACTTTTCCGCGAATCGTTCGGAATTCTACGACTATATTCGCATTAATCCTCGGACACTTGGAGTATATAGATATTAATAATATATGTGCCCACATTTCATGTACCTGCATAATATTATACATAAATATATATATATATATACTTCTCGTGTTTGGTGCATCGATGAAGAAATATTATTTACTGTGTAAAACGTACTCCGTCGTAAAATTTAACTGATGTATGTATAATTATATTAGGTTTGATATTGAATTGGGTCAATTAAATGTTTGTACAAAAGCGCATTCGAAATAAGGTAAAACGGTTTTTTTTTTTTTTTTTTTTTCTTTTTTTACTCATTGTGCAAATTAGAGTGACTTTCAAATATCGTGTCAGTTACGAGTGATTCGGAATTTCAGCGCGTAAATTTGATGAAATTTCGATTTACTCGTTAGTAATGTTATATACAAAGTACGCGGGACTGTTGATGATCCATCCTGCTCAAGGATGATAATTAATAAATGATATGCCGAGAGGAAACGGTAAAACTTAGCAGATCGAACGTCCGACTGCGCATGCGCGAGTTGTGTCGAGTTGACACGCAGGCTGGCCACCTCAAGCCTCGGTCGTCATCTAATTTCTTTTTTTTTCTTTCAACGGTAAGCCGATCTCGGAATAAAATTTTCATTTTTAACTGACCGATGATTGCTAGAAGTCAAGGTACCAATCTAATTTCAATTCGATACATGACGTAGGAGAGTTTAAAATTTTTAACAACGATTCTAATAAGTTGGCTATCCTGTCCTGCTAACGAAAATAGTGACGGGTTACGTATCTGCCATCCAATGGAGTTCAATTATTTCACGCGTGCGCAGTCGGTAATTCAGTCTGCCTAGTTTCACCTTTTCCGAACGGTTTTACGCAGTCAAAGGAAGCCCATAGATGAAACGAGGGGAATATGCTGCAGCAGCAATAAAGGAGTCATGCGCTTAAGCTTGCAGTTTATTAGTAGGTATATAACCTAGTATAATACAGAGAAGTATGTAGGACCGGATCGATGAGATTGATTGACGTGATAAATCGATCGGAAAGCTGATGATGATGATGATGATGGAGTGAAAAGAAAGTTGCACTGGCGTGTGTTTGTTTGTCGCTACCCTTCCTCGCCCCTGATAGAAGGCCCTTCCCTATTTTTTTCCAGCTACGGGTAATCAGAGCGTTCAAGTCGACTCTAGAGGATTTGGAGGAAAGACGTTCTGTCCATAGTTTACACAGCTTACACAGTATGCGCAGCTCGCGCAGCCACACCGGACCCAGACCTTTATCCGACTTCACGTACATTGACGAAGACCCAACAAACACCAACCTGACAACAGTCAAATCGTTGAAGAACGCCATCGGGAACACTACCAATAACGAGCACAACAATCAGGACCACGATACAACAACAACAACAACAACAACAACAGCATCCGGCAAAAGAAATTGGCTGCCGTCCTTCAACAGTCCTGCTTCTTCTTCACCGCCGCTGCTAAATGTTCCTGGATCGGCTGCAACACCGCACAACCAAAACACCACCAACAACAAATCCACAGTATCCCCAGCCAATAATACCAATAACCAATCGCTTTCTCCCGAATCACGATCAGCTAACTCACCGCATTCGAGTTCCAACAACCTAGCCCAATCCGACGCTGTACCAAAGCTCGTTCACGAGACAAGCATATAAATTCACCGTCATCCCTTTCACTGCCACTTCCGGTCTATCAGTCTTTGAGTAAGATCAATTATACCTGCATGGATTCAAAGAAATCAACAATAATGATAATAATCTTAACAAAAATGAAGCAAATTACCTTAATTCTATTATTATTATCATTATTATTATTATTATTATTATTATTAATTTTATTAGTATTGTTATTATTATCATCATTATTATTATTATTATTATTATTATTATTATTAAATACGAGAATAAAGTGTGCCTCTTCTTCATACTGACTCGCTTGCGCGGCTTGAACCTTACCAGTTTCCTTTTATCTCCCTTTTATCATTCACTCTCCGAGCAAATATAATTTCTGCCCTCCGCCTCGGTTATTGAAATAATTTACAAATTGAAACAAAAAAGAAGACGAGAGAACAAAAAAAAGAAAAAGAAACGCTTATAAAATTTGCAGAATCGTTTGTAACGACAAGAAAATAAAGGGAAATAGGGAAAAAAACAAAAAAACAAATGATATTCGTCTCAACGTATCAGGAGTTGATGTTCAATTACTCCTGAATTTGCACAATCTACAATATCTATATTATACATTTTATTTGTCAATTTACTCTGTGGTTTTTCTTTTTTCATTTTTTAATGGTCATAATATTTTTTATTTCATTTTAATTTCGCCATTAATTTTATTGACTATATTATTACTGTCATTATTAATATTAATAATATTGTAATTATTATTGTTTTTATTACCACATATATTGTTATTGTTGTTATTATTATTATTATTATTATTATTATTTCTGTTCACCCAGTCCAGTATCCATCATCTTTCCGTCACTTCCTTAGATTAATAATTATTGTTAAAAGATGAAATTTTTATCGATGGTACGAAGCGCGGTTCACTTTTTTTCTACTTTTTGCGAAAACTGATTATACTCTGCATTATATATATATATATATATTATATATACACACATAAATACATGATACATATATTGTTTTCAAATTATTATTTGTCCAGATAATAATGATGATGACGATGATAATGGTTATGATTATGTGGGACGTACTTAATAAGATATTTAGTGTTTATTTCAATGCTGTATTTCATTATTATCCTGAATCTAAATCCAATTCATACGTATATTGCAATACAATATACAAATACGGTGTGAAATATGGTAATTAAAATCAATACATTCGAGCGCAGATAATTTGTGCAATTTTGTTGCTATAAAGTTTAATTGGAATATCTGTGAGAATATTTAACATTGAGTTTTTAAACGCGAACTAATAATAATTAAATCAAATCAAATGCACTTTGTAACAAAAAAGAATTTATTATATGATCGAGAATATGCGAGAAAAAAGAGTTTCCTTTATTCCCGTTCCGAGTTATTTTGTTCTTTTTATCTTTTATTTCAGTTTCTGTATAATTCAAGGTTTTGGAATGTTATTTATTTTTTTTTCTTCCTGTATCACACATCTTGCGAACGAAAATTTGCGAAACACCGTTTTTATACTAAATTTATACATACATGCGACGTGTGTATGATAATACATATGATAACGTCTGCCGGAATATATAATTTTTTAAAAAACTTTTACTTTATTCTATACTTTATCGTATAATGTGTATCGTATGTATACATATATGTATACACCTAACATATATGTATACACCTATGTATACATCCGCCTATACACTTTTATACATCCGTTCCTAACCTGCAACTCCCACGCTTGAAAATCGAACCAACAAAAATCTGTATACACATACGTGTATAATATTAGTGTTATAATTACATTATATACGTGTGTAAAGCCTCTCGAAGCATGTCGGCTGCATAACCTACAGATGTCGGAAAAAAGAGAGAGGCATACTTTCATGAAACACGAAGTATATGAAGTAAGCGGTTTTGCACGGACTTCCTAACCTAACTTTGAGGTACTTCGCTGGAGTAACACGTGTTTTGCGGATAATAGCGCTGTTTAGGTTAGGTTACTAATACTTGCCTACGACGCATTCAGTGTAAGAACGTCAAAGCGAATTAAGTCCCGCATGCTTGGGATTGGGTTGTGAATGTGTCCGATCGTCTGTGTGTCAGATTCTGTATCAGGGCTTCGTCCAGATCGTCTGGAGAGAAGAAAGCACTCGTTAACCCTTTGAGTCGCACATTATTGCGCTGAGTCATCTTCTGTAACGAGATAGTATTCTACGGGCTTTAGGGTCGCTGATCACGAATCTGAAATCAGATTTAAAAAATTCAAGATGGCGGAACCAATATGGTGGACAAATATATCAAATTTTATCAAATACGGGCAAAAAACTCTATTCATTGTGGTTTTTGGGGTCACTGATTGGATTCGCCGTATCAAAATTTTTCAAATCTGATCTCGGATTTGTAATCGGCGATCCTAAAAACCTCTGGGCAACGCTTTGTTCATAGATTCGATCGAATTTGAAATTTTCAACCGTCATCTAGAATTTTTTCAATCCGATTTCAGATTCGTACTAAGTGAACCCAAAAAACATGTATACCTATGTGTAGACGGGTAACTTTCTCGAAAATGAATTGATCCTTGAATTTTAACGATTTTTTTCAATCAATTTGTTTTCGACAACAATAATTTACACATTACATCGCAATAAATACTCTCGACTATTGAAAATCTATGAGTTTCTACAACTATCAGAAATAGCAAAAGAAAAACGATACCAACAAATATGTTGAAAAATTCTTTCAATATTCAAAAAATTTATCTAAAATAGGTGATAAGAATACTTATCACCATGACTCAAATGGTTAATCTTCTTTTTTTGTAGACAAAATTCATAGCTGCTAGTTTAGTTCAGGGGTAAATAAAAAAAAGATGAAAAAAAAAAACGAAAATACTTCGTTCAAACGTTTATGTTCATAACGACGTCGATTTGAATTCGTATTATGGTAATTTGATAAGCGAGGATTCATTACAATTAATTAACACAGCTGGTTAAATATGGTTGTCGAAATAAAAATTGCGGCTTCAACAATCGTGGGCAGGCTTCAATTATTACTATACTTCGTATCTATAAACTCATTTAATATAAAGAGTAAATATACTCGATAAGACGTTACATAACCTATTCCGTAGCGAAAAAAAAAAGAAAAGAAAACAGAAAACAGTCGAATCTTCGAAATCGTTTTGACAAACATTTTCGATTTTTCGATAACAATTCTATTGTGTATATACTTCGTTTCACTCGGGTCATCTAAACGTTTCTATAACTATCCACATACTGCACAATCTTTTGTATATTCTATATTAGACTGCATCCCACCTAACTTCTAATAGTATATATAAAACTTATATATCGGCCAGCCGTAGATCTCGAAACTTTTCATCACTATTATCGAGTTTTTATTTCATCTTTAGAACCCACGCTTCAATCTTATGCCTATTTTTTCAATTTCGTTTTACTATATATACCTCATTTATACTTCTTCTTTCATATCCGCTCGTCTGTTATTACGTCTATCAATAATAATTCGATCCTATTTTTATTTTTAACCGTTATTCCGCAGCTGTTACGTGCTATATCACGTCGTATACGCTCGATATTTTTTAAACATCGAAAGTCGATGAGAATGTATTTTTTCATCGAATTCGAAAACCAACCGCCATCGGAAAAAATAAAATCTTCGTCGTCTAAATTCAGTATTTAAAGTATAACGTTTTCACTTCGAAATTTGTAACGAATTTTTAATTTCTCTCTTGATTGGAATCGTCAGAAAATTACTCAATAACTTACTACCTCATCTTTTTATCTTATCTTAAATAAAACTTTCTGAATCGTTGTACCTAGTTAGTGAAAAATTGAATATGTATCAATGATGAAATATCATAGCATATACATATATAAACAGACCCTTCGACCAATGATATAGATATGTTGTAACGTAGCTTCTATTGCCCAATATCAATAATGTATCTATACATATAGGCGACATACCAGATACATAAAATGAAGTAAGAAAGAAAAACAAAATACAACAGCACTATAGTTGAAAAAAAGAAACATCGGCGTTATTTAAGCCAATAAATCGATGCCACGATTTGTCACATATCCGGTGACAATCAATTGTTGCAGTATATTATATATTTTTTTTAAATACAATGAAAATACAAAAAGTCTATATACATGTATCATATAGCTTTAATATAAAGATAACGACGCAGTTATCGCTTGTTATAATAACTTAGGTTTTATTAAATTTGACATTAATTTTATACACATATGCATACGGTATACAATTATTTACATAATGTAAACGTATGAGTATACGTATAACATGTATATAATACATACCTAATAGTGTTATTGTGATGTCACATTACGTATAAACTGGTAAGAAGAATATCCCTTGAATATAGTGATTGAAGGAAATAGAAATAACAATAAAAAAAAAAAAAAAAAACTGAAAAAGCAAACAAAACACTTTTCTCGTCTTACGATGGGTAGTTGAATAACATAACGAACGCATCCATACGTATTGTATATATGTTTGTGGTTGTACACCTCCCGAGGTGGATTCTGACCGATTCATCCTGCGCAGCAGAAGGACACCGATGGCCTTGGATCGGTCAGAATCCACCTGGGGGGGTGTACAGAGGGAAAAACGAGAATAATAATAATAATAATAACAGGGTATTGAAAAAGAAGTTTGAGTAAATGCTTTATTACGTTATATCCCAGTATAATTGAACTTATATAACTTAGGTTGCAGTCGGATACTTTTGAAAGGTTATATATAGGTGATAAACAAACATCTATTTTCCACACATACGAATGTATGCACAACACATTTTAAATAGCGATATGAATCGGCGCGCAGTGAGATTGTGTTATACAGTCAACCGTCGAAGAGAGAATAAAAAAGAGAGAGAAAAAAATTAAAAAAAAAATAAAATAAAATAAAAAAAAACTCACTTCTAAGTACGTATAATGCGATGGATTTTTTCTTCTTCTTCTTCTTATCTTTCTTCTTATTCTTATTCTACTTCTCGTTATTGCTTTTATTCTGTAATTCGGAACGAAATTGATTTGTCGAAAATCGATACACGTATTAATATAATAATAACAATGCACACGTGCTACCACACCATTATTTTCAATACATTTTTACCAAGTAAATAAGCTGAAGACATCTATGTGTATACATATTTCTACAGGGAAAATTGCGTACCTACACTAACATGCGACACGTGTGTGTGTTTGATTCTGCATCTGCACGCTGTTTACGAAAAATAAATGGCAAAGAAAGAGAAATTACAAATATTAAGGATATCACACAATATCGCATAAATCATATAAAGGTTCTTCGTATAGGCGATCTGATTCTATTATTATTATTATTGTCATTGTTATTATTACTACTACTACTACTACTACTACTATCATTATTGCACACGCGTACAGAAGATATTCTAACTTGAATTTTAGTTGTTTTGAATTATTTTTATTATTATTGTTTCACATTGTCCTTTATGTTTCTTTTTCGCGTTTAGTTTGTTTCTTTTCCTTCACAATCACGGATGCTACAGATAATTAATTATCTAAGTGAAGACAGCCCCTCGGTCTTCTGAAATAAAAATTCTAAACATTATGTCTACATGTTATATTATATCGCATGTATAATCGAACTGCTTTAAATCGACGCGCTCAAGATGTAGATGTAATTCCGTTAATCTTGTTTATAACTAATCATTGCAAGGATAATCATATTACTAACATGAAATGAAATGAGGGAAAAGGGTAATCATCCGGTTGGGGGAGAAAAATGAACTCAAAAATGGAAAAATAACAATCGTCATATGCGCATATATACTTGCTATTACATGTATAGGCATTTCTAGTAATGCTTGTAAAAGGTTGTATTTAAGGATATATACATACATACACGTTATATTCTATATGCATAAGTATGTATTATAGAAATTTGTATGTATGTGAGTCCTGAAATACCAATTTTGAGCGCCGCCCTAACCTAACCCTAATAGCGGTGAAAAAAAAATTCGTTACTTCATCAATACGATCAATTATCCTCGCGTCCTACAGTTCTACATTTTCATAATCAACACAGTGTGACAGTATATTATATAATTATTATACACTCACTTTCGCCACCGTAGAATACTTTAATTCTTACACACCGCTATACATATCTATATGTATATGCATACTGTACTCTTAACACGTATCTGTATCTTTGTTGTTTTCCCGCTCTTATTCTTCTTTCATTTATAAAGTTATGTCCCTTTTTTTTTTCCTTCTTCTTTGCGATGTCAATATTTATATAATTAACTATGTTTGTGGCTGGTCGCGTGAGTCGTAACTCCGTCGTTATACATTTAAACTAACCAAATTACATTATAATTATATACGCATACACGTTAATTGTCGTACATATGTCTAATAATCGTCGTCACATGCAGAACAAATATTATTCTACGCTATTTTATTCTGTTGCTTTTCTTCAACTATGCGGACGTTTCTCTTTTTCCGGATCACAATACACGCAGAACTCTTGATAAAAAAAAAAAAAAAAAAAAAAAAAAAACAAACATAGCTAAACATTACCTACAATGCACGAATATACTAATTCTCAATTTTTTTTCTCTAGAGGTTATCGACTCGCTAGAGTTTGTCCAGGCACTTGTGCGTATTTTTTTTTTTTTTTTCGTTTCTCCTTTTCACCAATACTTCTAAAAACCGATTTTCTTATCTCAAATTTATGCTTCCGCAACTATCAATCATCGATGTATAATCGGTGAGACAGTTAGTGCTGATAAAAAACCGACGGACATAGTATATCGCAGTATTCGAAGACGTGACTCACGCTCGCACCACTACCAATATTTCTTGTCAAAAGCAACCGATGATAGTTCGATTTCATAACATGAAAATTTATCATAGTAATTGAAAAAAAAGAAAACAAAAAAAAAAAAAAAATAACCTACAAGCCCTGCTTAGACCCAATTTTTTGTCACTGAGAATAAACAGTCTGTTTATGCTGCAGTCTACGCAATGATCTACATGTTTCTGGGCGCGAGAATGACTGATTGACCTGCTGTTTATGACAGGGTTTTAACAATGACAAAATGAACACGACCCAAGTCTAACGTCGAACTGCATCCACACGCAAAACCCTCTCATGAACAACAGGTCAATCAGTCATATATACGTATGTATTTGTCACACAATTACGTTGGACCTAGGAGTACGTCGTTAAAGAGATACGATGCGCTGTGTTCGATATCTTCACTTTATACACAGTCACGTTCTGTTGTTACATTTGTCGCTATTTGTCCCTTTACTCTTTCGATTCTTACTATACATAGGTAATGTAGGTTCCTTACCTACCTTTTGATACTACTCTCGTGTACCTATTCTTCGTATCTTGCTTATGTTATGCGTTCCCGTACGTTTTCATGATTCTACCTTATTCTATACTTATAATACTGTTTTCACTGCAGTGTCACGAGAACGTGAGCGGATAAGTTGAACTCCTCCACCTAACCTAACCCAATACCTAACTATTTTACTAGAAAACTCTTTGACAACCCCTGTCTCATCGGTCAAAATTGAAGTTTATAGATGTACACCAAAACTAACTCGAAACACATGTCTTCAGTGTAAATATGATCTATCGTTTTCTGCCAATTATTTTTCTCGCTCTTACTATGTATGAATACATACTACATATTACGTATATCCTACTTACTTACAATATCTTTATTTCTATGCTATACTATCCATATTATTACTCGGGCTATACGCATATTGTACAATATCTATGGCAACAACACTATGCCAGCATGATCAAAATCTAATCGACCTCTCGTTCTAATGAGCCTGGCTATATTCATCCTCTCATCGTCTTTGATGATAAGATCTGGTTCGAAGTTGCCTGAAGGTCGGTTGAAAAAAAAAGTGACGACGCGTCAAATTCCTAAATACCGGTGATGGGTTTGTCAGATGGCTGAATACACACTTTCATTTACATCTCACCGCGATTTTTCACATTCCTAACCTCACTTATACACCGGCATTTCAGTATCGCGAAAACAAGTGTATAACGCATACAAACTATGTATATATATATAACATACACGTGACACGTTGTACACGTATAACCCAGAATATATTACACTCATTTCAATCTTGATCGTTGTATTACAGACATGACAATTGTAACCGTAAAGTTTGAAACCTTTAATACTGCACTAAAAATTCGTCACGATTACTCAATCCGTACAAAAACATATTGGTTGAAAATCTCGGCAAACACGTTTTTATATTCTTCCAAACGAGCTCGGGGTGTGTGTATTTTATTTGTATCTTTTTTCTCTTGTTTCCTCTATTTCTGTTGGGTACGTTATTGTATACAAATGAATGAAGTACTTTGAACGTTCGAGAGCAGCTTGCTTCAAGTGCATCTCATGCCATACATAACCATGATGTTACCATTTACTCTTGAAGGTGATTGGTGGCGAGTTGCAGGAACGTTTGATACCGGTACCCTACAGCAAGAGCTCAACAGACCAAGCTGTAAGCGCTCTTCTTCTCTCTCACTGTCTCTATCTTCATCTATCTCTGTCTGTCACTCTATCTCTATCTTCTATCTATCTATCTATCTATCTATCTTCTATCTATCTTTCTCTATACTTACTCTCTCTTTTGAGCCTTATTATAATAACTCTTTTACTCACTTTATCATTCGCTGTTCTATGCTCTCTTCTGTAAGCTATTATAATACTTTTAAAGCGCATTTATTTTCACATGTGTATATATTTTTCTTTTGTTTTGTGTAAAAATTTATCTTGTTATACTGTAACCTGTTCGTTGTGCAGTATGTTATTGCGTAATAATTTTTATGCCTTTCCTATTACCTTTTCTTCCTATTATTAATTGTATATACAACTCTGTGTGTTGAAAACATTTGGCTTGTATTATATGCACGGCGATGACCCCACTCGTTAGACCTCGGTGGTGGAGCTCTTTCACTACTCTTTCAAGGCGCCGTGCGCAACGTTCTGCGCAGCCGAGCTGCGCGCAGAAAGTGAGGGACTGGTCAAACAAGTGCGGTTCGACTGTGCCTGTGTTTTAGAACAACTATTCACCCGCAGTTCCCATTTTCCTACCGTATACATCGTCAACTACCCTACGATCGACTGTCTGGATGTTATATCGATAAAAAATATTCCCTGACACGTTTGTCTACGGTTTACTCAAAAATCCAGCATGATCGTTCGTAGGGCGTTACACTCCGATCAGACTGAAACAACCCCGATTTGCAGCATAGTCTTTTGGCTTCAGCCGCATGCAGTTGCGCTTTCTAATCCAGAGTGTGGTATGAATGTGCCGCAGTTGAAGTATACCTCGAACTGTGCTGAAGCATAACATGAATGATTAGTGCGTGCGCTTCATATTTTTCTAATGGTTGTTAAAATGCGGATGATTGTTGAAGATATAACCCTGTATACATATAGACGCGTAATGCCGATACTATTATGAACAATCGTTGTGTATTTATGCTTGCTTTTCATTATTATACAAAGCATTTATACCTGCTCCTTCAGCTATACCGAAGTGAACGCCTGTAACATATCTACTGTTTATGCCGTTTGTTCTCGAACTATCTCAAGCGACAACGTCGGCAACACTGCGGGGCCAAATAGTAATTTCAATGAAAGAGTCGTCATGTGTATATCGTTATCGTTTCCTCTATCATTGTGCGATGAACCAAGGCCCAATCTCTTTCTGTCGTGTTCCGAAACATCCCTTTACCTCTGCCAAGCTGTTTCCTGTTCCAGAATTGTACTTTTACTGAAATTAAAAGTCAACTTCCGGTCACACGTGATAGTGTGATACCATTTTCGTTGTGGAAACATTCAATACCTGCCTACAGCCATACGAGCAGTACTTAAATTTGGACGTAAAGAGGTAGTCGATATCTAATCCTCATCAATCGACAATGAAAATACATCGTACAATCGCTTCTATTTGCTATTCAAGGCTTTCTTTAATTTTTTATATGTTTTTCCACTTTTTCGATTTATTAGCTTATGCTCAACATTGCATTTTTCATTCTTGTGCCGTATACACGTATAAATATTTATATATACATACAGTGATGCTTCTATTTTTAACAACCGCTTGTTCAAATGTCAATACAGAAGTCAAAAAGAAACAAAAAGGAAAAGAAAACTGTAAAAGTTATGTCCAAATTTCCTGTATTGAATGTGTGAAATGTTATAACTCCAGCTGCTAAACCCTTACGTCAATTTATCATGCATAACTTTTACCGTAGTTTCCATATACGCGTGTACCTCAACTATTTTCAGATTAACTACAGCAAATTCGAAAAACCAAGAAATAGATAATATTATCTTTGGATGTGGTAGCAACGGGAAGTGTAACCGTGAATTGCATTTGTACCATCAAATAGCAGGTTTATGCGTACAGGCGTAACAAGTATTTACATCGTATATATATACAAAAGAAAATACGAAAAAACTTTGCATTACTATGAAGTACGGCATTGCAAAACGTGATATGAGAACAGAAAAATAAGAAACAATATTAAAAAATCAAAGGAAACTAATTATTTTGAAAAACAATTTTATATTATTGTACAGACATATTATTCGATACAATAAGTATTGGTACTCATCGTCAGGCGAGTTTGGCACAAGTTATTTTTGTGTCGTCTCGTTTTTTTTCCCCCTATACTTTTTTACGTATAATTTTTTTTTTCCCTCCTTCTCACTGAATTCCACGAAGTTCTATACTTGTTCTTCTAATGAAAATCCTTACGCCTCTTATCCTTTTTCGATTACTTCTGAACATTTTTACCATCAATCGCATCAAGCTCATGTATAAAAATAATCCTCCCCCCCCCTCCCTCCGCCCTCCTCCACTACCTACAAATAAAAAAAAAAAAAAAAAAAAAAGAAAACTACACCCACACTTACCATATATACACCTGCCTATATCGACACGGAAAGTAATATGATGCCATGGTAAGTCCAAATAGCTATACTCATGTATAACCGTCGAAAAAGACCTCCGGCTGTATATTTTATCTTACACCCTCAGTGAATTTGGTAAATAATACCTGTGCCATTATTAATTTTGTGTTTAATAGTTGTTTAACCCTTAGAGGACTGAGGTCTGAGAATTTTCGAAAAATCTTTTTTTCTATAGAAAAGTGATCTAAAATCCGGAATATTGGACCAAATTAAAGTCAAACATTGGTAGGTCAATGACTTACGCCAAATGGCGTATTCCGGTCTTCTAGGAGTTAAACTGTTTTTCTTCTCAACACGATGTGATCAACACTTATTTACACAGATGAAGAAAATTATTATTCCCTGTGTGAGAATGCTGTTTCAAATTGAATCGTATACACACATGCGTCTAGATATTGCATTTTTTAAGTTCTTTTCCGTCTGTTATTCTCGATTCATGTTTTTTTTTTTTCATCTTCTTTTATCTATTATAAATGTATAATTTGCATCAGTAAAGTTCAGTTTGAATTTGATTCAGGTACAGAAAATAAGCATTAAATAACGTCGAACAGTCGTCATGCTAGATATTGGGATGAAAACAATAAAGACATGTAGGTTAAAACTTTATAGGTTAATGATCTTTGTGGCAAATGTTTTACAGCCGATTACAAGTCCGTGGTATAAGTTGGTCCTGGGACTAGCAAGGTAAATCTTTTCCTATAGATATATACGGTTCGTAAATCTAAATTGTCATATCTTTCATACCGTATTTTCATCTTTTACTTTCTTATCATTATCTTCTTTATTTTCGTTCATATTGTATACACGAGCATGAGAGCTTTCGGTGAAAGGATACAGCCGAGTGTTGCAAGTAATTGAAACACCGACAATAACACGATCTATTTATTAAAATTTTCTCTTGTTATACAAGTATACCTATAGGTATATACATATATATTATGTATATCATTCTTCAATATTACTTGTATTATTCCTATACTGCGTTGATTGACACAAATATGTATATATATAAGAGCTGCACATAGCAATTTTATCACAGCACTTTATTCTATTATTCATCAATAACAACTATAATATTCTATGCTGTAATCGATTTCTTACATTACATACTCGCCTTTGGGAACTTGAACATCTTTTCAAGGGGAAAGAAAGCGGAAAAAAGGAACGAAAAAATGACAATATCTGGACATTTTCTGTACATTAACTGTTTCGTCGTGCATTATTGTATACTTCTCTTCTTTAATCGTCTTTTTTCTATTTACATACCTTTTCTCGTTGGTCTTGACCATTAATTTTTATTTCAAATTTCAAACTATCTTGTCGTATACTACAATCCTTTGAACCTACTTTGGCTCATACATTACTTTCTGGTGCTTGCGACTTGACTATTCCTACCTATCTTGTAATACCCTATATATATGCATGTATGTATATATATATATGTTCATAATACATATTATACACATACTTGCATTTCCTATTAAGTATATACGTGTTAATAGGGCCACGTTACTCGTGCGTAGATAATACTTAATTAATTAGCCATACTTACGTGCCTTGAACCATCGTTCAATACCAATCTTATAATACACACATCCATAATACCCACCGTTTTTTTCTCTTTTACTAATATGAAACACATGCAGGCAATTAAACGGACGAAAGAGGAACGTGAACGAAGTGCTTTTAGTACGGTAGTTGGCTGCTGGTTTTGAGCTTGGAAATTACGCATAGTTAAAATACTCCGATCGTAACGGCAATACGAACTATTATCGTAGTGTAATTTGTATATAGATTGTACATCCGTGCGTCAAGTTCTAATGCCAACTCTTAATTTGATTTGCTGCAAATCAAGTTATTGCCTCTCTCTCTGTTGGGGCTAATAATGAATAGTTTCAACTGCCGTTACACGTTGCGACAATTAGATATTAATTTAACTCAGTAATTGTACAGGTTGAATTGAGGAATGCTTATAGCCATTACTCGGGTTATTCCTTATTTTATTAACACAACTCTACGCGTGTTCATAAATTAGACATTATGGCAAATATACAAGTAAATTGAGAGTCCGACACCTCGCCGCCTGGCGGGAGAAAATGGAAACTGACGGAATCGAATGTAGCCTATAACTCGCATCATATTGAAGTTAGTAATGTTATCGTAACGATTCATGCTGAGGAAAAACCGTCATTTCCCGATTCTCAGATTGTCTGAAATTCAGTAAATCGTAATCTGAACAAAACACAATCATATTTCGAAATTCTCAGTTCCTTCGAAAGCATTGTAAAATCAAGAAAATAGTGAGTTGTTTCCCTTCGATAACCTTACTAACTTCAACCTCGTTAATTCTCAAATGGTTTGACACGAGCTCGACTACTTACATCGTCTCTCAGTACTTTGTCTGTTTCTCCGCCGGCATGTAGTGCGAACGGATTTTCAAGTTTTCCCATTATAATACAGACGACACGGTATCCCGGTAAAAGTGTAAAGATGTACCTTTTATCCCCATAACTTGCTGTCCTCTTTCTTTGACACGTATTTTTTGGCTTTATTTTTTTACTTAATCTATAACTACATACATCTACTCAACTCGTACACAGTTTATAGTATCAATTTTGACCTTACTAATAATTACGATAACACCATATATACCTATATATAAAACCGAGTTACATCGCGTAATTCTTTGTATATACCATGTGTCTATGATGAAAGTGCGCATCTTATGCGCGTGCGTCAAGACGTTCGAATTTTTTGTTCAATTGTCAGAAAGTGTCCCTAGAAGCCCACCGTTAGCTGTGGGCTCCGAGGGAAATTTTCTGACAGTCGCGATTGGTATTGCGTCGGGTTTACAATCAAGCGGTAACTGTCGGCCAATGAAATTCGAGCGACTTTGACGCACGCGCATAAGGTGCGCACTTTCCTCGTGGACACACGGTATACATATATGCACCCTGCATAAAAGCCCACGAAGAATGTTACTGTAGCGTAAATCCTCAAAGCATGATTATTATCATGATTACTATATCGTTCTTGTTGTTGTTATTTTTACGTTATTATTATTGTTATTGATATATTATAACTACCACTGTTATTGTTATTACCGTCGCCCTTGACCAATCAGATATTTTTGGCAATTAATGAAACAAGACCTTTTAATCGTGTGAATCAGATATCGCAATAGTTTCTTTTTCGTTTACGTGTACCTTATTTCAGGATTAAAATCATCAAATATTGAGTACACCTAATATCTATGAATATTTTTGTAACACAAATTTTGCAACACATGCCGCCTACCGACACTTTTCCTAATTGTTTGGACATTTTTTGGTACGCATTATATGTGTTATTCAACTTGACGATTTTTTGGAAATCTGTTTTTTCGTTTTCACATATCATTTTTTTGTTTTCAGTTTATTTACGATCTACAAACAAATATATGTATTCCTCAAATATCTGTGTGCATATGCCTAATACATTAATTGTATGAGAATGCCTGCCCCTGCATGAGATATAGTGGTTTTATTTCTCACAGTTCCAACGCAAGTTATGTTAAATACATATATTATACTATATACATATAATGTTTTAATATTACGATGAAGCTTTGATTGTGTCCACGATGTTGTCTTGCCGCATCGTCGGTTAACAACACCTGAAATCTACCTCGTATATTAGAAAATGCGTAAGTATTTACCACCAGAATTTTTATATACCCGCTTTATGCATTACTTGGATTAACTCAATCTTTCAACGTGTCTACATCTATATACGTATTTATGTATCTATGTATATACATACGTATATAAATACACAAACACACACACACACATGGTGGTGGTACTCACGCTGATATACATATACATTACACCTGTTTATGTATATGCATCTACTTATACATCTGTTTTATATACGAGTATGTATACCTACATCTATTGCATGAAAAAGCAACAAAACCCCTATCAGTAGTCATGTTTACTGTGCTGTTGTCAAGATCGTGCTTACCGTTGTTACGGGAGAATATCATTTTAACTACATAGTGCATTATACATGTATAATATAAGTCCTTTCATTCACAATCGTACAGAGTGAGTTGCTGGTCATCTGTTAACAATTATTTACTTTTTTTTTTTTTTCATCTTCCTGTTGTCACTGCTTTCTTCCAACACTTCATTTGTTTGGAACATGTTTATTTGAAATTTTTTTTTTTTTTTTTCATCTTCTTTTATCTCTCATAATAATTGTCGCTATGATTTTACAAATGAAAATCATTGTCACCGATTTGCTTGAATAAAATAAATACTCGTCGTATCTATTGTATTGACACATATACGAAACAAGTTTACATCCTATTAAAGGTGAAAGTATTCTGGTAAAGTATGAATATCGATTGAATTTCAAGCAGATCCAAAAACACGCTTCTTTACATTTCAGCGATGTAGAATAAATCAGGAATAAGCTTATATACCATCTTATCAGTTAATCTGCGGGCTTTATGGTTAATATACACTCTGTACGTTGATTCAAGAGATTTGATAAAGTATGATACATTGTCGAACGTCATTAGATGGTTACGGATTTTCGAAGATCGTTTCAATCGCAAATCCGGTGATATTCTTGACTATACGAATATAAGACAGCAGATAAATTGTCGTTGATTCGATCGCGCGAACTGTTCGACAAAGTATCAGCCTTGATATGAAGCATCAATCAATGTTGGGTGGTTTATAGGTGCATGCGATATGTTGAAAAAGCAACTCAAAACCAAAACCCCCCAAATAGAAAAAAAAAAAAAAAAAAGAAAACAAAAAATGAAGAAAGAAAGAAAGAAAAAAAAAACAAAAGAATGGTTGATGCAAATATTTTACGTTTAGTTATCGGTTGTGGCCTAATTTTACATCATCTCCAATCGTTACAAACGCGAGACTTCTGTCAAGAAGTAACTCGAAACAATTGTACAGTCGGTCTGTTCGATACCATATAGTAAAACAAGTAAACCTCGGAGCAACGTTTAATCGATGGAATTATACTGCGCGGATAATGGAAAAAATTGATGAGGTTTAAGTTACGGTGAGGTTATGATAACGATTCATCAGAGGAGAAAAGAATCATTGTTGGGCAATTTTCGGATGACTTTCACGGAGTTGGCCTGGAAAGTCGAAAAGTTGGAAACTTCATCCTCGCAAAAATATCGAAACATCGGCAAATCGGGTCCGATCAGGTCGCGGCAGCCATCTTCCATTCATTCCCTAATCTAGAAGATTTTGAGGTTAAGGGTGAAAGTATGCTAAAATACGAAAATATGGTATCTGACAGACCAGCTGTACTTTGTTGATTACAAGGTTAATTGACATGGCTAACAGATTGTTATGGGATTAATTACAGATCCGCGTAGTCAACGCATTTCGACAAGGTCTAGACGCTCGCTATGGTGAGCACAGTAGTACCACCCTGGCGGAGGTACTTCGCAAGCAGTCATCACTCAGCAAGCGATTGTCGCAGACGAGCAGCATCGAGTACGCGGACAACAATCCCGACGAGCTGACCATACCAGAAATAGACGTCGAACGTCTATCGAGCCACAGTCACACCGAGACTGCAGTCTAGTCGTATATACCTAATACTTAATTAATGAATACAACATATGTATGTGTGTATATATATGAATATCATCTTTCATATATATACATGTATATATATATATACATATAGATATACATACATAAATACATACAATATACATACATACATATAGCATATACATATTATATACGATGTTTGTGGGTGTAATACGTGTGTACATATTATGTATCCATCTGATGTATACACAAACACACACACACACACACACACACAAACAGCGTCAGAATCTCATCGCATGGATAAATAAATCTCTGATTAAACACTTTATTGACACGTAACGTTGCAGCGCGTCAATTGCAGGCATGTCACGCGTTGTTGTAATTATTAGAATACATTATATAATATAAAAAAAATATTATATATATATATATATATATAAAAAAATTAATATAAGAGTACACAACACAAACACATTATATAATGTACACGGAAATGAAGGGGGGAAAAAGAAGAAGAAGAAAAAAAAAAAAAAAAGGGGGGGGGGAAACAGAAAAATTCACGCGTAAAATGGTTTGTAATTATAATAACATCGCAGACCCACCGTATATAAATATATATATATATATTATGTATACCTTAATAAGTATAAGCATAAAGTTTGGAAAACTTGGAAAAAAAAAACCAACAAAAAAAAGAAAAACAGCAACAACATTAAAAATATTGTACCAAAGTAATAACACCACTGCCTCCCCTGTTATAGCCAAACTGGTTACTCGAACGACAGTATATAAGTTATATTATACCCAGTGTTTTGACCATTCGATTTACATCCCTAATTAAGTAGAGACGTTTGGGCAGTGAAAGCAAAAAACGTTACGGAGTTGAAAACTTTGGAGTTTCATTTTCTAACGAAATATATCTGTTGAGATTTCGTAATACCGATGTATGTATGTATGTTTTGTAGGGATTCTAATGCGCTCAAGCCTGAGTTTCAATTGAATTCGACATTTTTAGTTATCGCATACATTGCGAAAGATTTGATTTTGCTGATTGGCTACTGCCTATATTGTGTCAATGACTTAGCAATTACGCTTAAGAGAGAGGTGAAGAAAAACGAGAGAAAAGCTAAAAATCTAAAGAGAAAACGACTAACGTACTTTCTGTCGGGACACTGAGTAGACACGAATCCATATAAATGATATTATATATTTGTCAGTTAAATTCGACAGCGTTAAGTATAGGGTATCTATATTATAACTATTATTCTCGAACACCTCCGAGCGAGTATTTTTAATCAGAAATGAAACTATAATAATATATCTATGTATACAGAAATATGTAAAGTTCAGAATAATAAGAATCCGATGGATTGAAATGCTGAATCGGAGGTGAACTGACGAGGGCAAGTTAAATAAATAAATCCATAGGATCCGTAGGAGGAAGAACAGAAACGACAGCACAGAAGTGAAAAAAGAAAATACCGAAGGAAGAAAAAAAATACATCAGAAAACGAAATAAGCTGGCTCTAAACTGAAAGAGAAATAAAGGGACTAAAAGAAGGAGGAAAATCATCGATGAACAAACATAATTGTTCATTTGTGATATTTTGTTGTTAATTAAATTTTATTTATACACCTACAATATGCATATATATGTATACGTATACACACATATATATGTATACGTATAATATTGCGAATGCCACAGAGGAGAAAGCAAGTAAATAAATAAATAAATAAACAAATGAATAATACTAAATTTCGCCGAGTGTTTTGTAACGTATCTTTTAATAAGTGATTAAATTATCGTCTAAACACGGTCAACTCGCTAGCTGAAAAAAATAACAATACGTCGAAAAAAAAAAATACTTTTCTTGCCAACGGTATATTTTATCAAGCGTATTGTAAATAATTGTTTGGACGATATACGTATACGTAAATAAACAACCGCAACAATATATATAAAAAAGTAACGAAATAGAGAGAAAGATATATGTTATCTGTACGAATAGCTGTTGATTATAAAAAAAAAAGTAACCGAAGAAGAAAATGGTTGGGACAGAAAAAACAAAATTAATTCGATAATGAATTATGAATATTTATATGTTAGAAAATGTAAATATTCTAAATCAAGTTCTCAGTTGAACCGCATTGTGCTTGACATTCCATCCGAATTGGCGGTAGTTTTATTGAAATTAAACTTGACAAATCTCTGCGTCATCGATTCAGATTCAAAACGTCACATCCCCACGTACCTATCGGTCTATTACCTTACCGTGCACCTCTGCACAATTTCCGCAGCAACACGTTCCACCAATTCTGCTGCTTCTGTAATTCAAAATCAAAGAATGGGATTAGCATGAAAAAAAAAAGACGAGTTAATGAAGCGTGGAAATTGATAGTAACACAACATTCGACACGTAAACTTCATAAATCGAATCTGTCAACAATCTGTACATTCTTACATAAGAAGAAAATACACACACACACACACACACGCACTTGAAACGAGATGGAATGGAACACACAGTATTAACCGCTATACGTGTATACATATTCTATATAGGCCGTGTAAAAAGTTATCGAAACGTAACTATAATATAGGCGATTTGAAAAGCAGAATAAAAAAAAATAAAAAACAACAACAACAACAACAACAAAAAAAAAAAAAAAAAAGAACGAAGACTAATGAAAATAATTGATAAAACCACATTAATTACAAAAACGAAAAAGAAAAAATATACACACATGCACCCACACGTATATACATATGCATATAGATATTTGTGTGTGTGTGTGTGTGTGTATATATAAATAAAGTATGTATAGAGAAATCATAAATGCATTCAAATATTGTACGATTCGAATTGAACATACTTAATAGTCATAATTTTTACAAGATTATTATTATTATCATCATTACTATTACTACTACCACTACTATTACTATTACTACTACTAATACTACTACTACTACTACTACTACCATTATTATTACTACTACTACTACTACCACACCGCTACTACGACTACTACTACTATTACTACTAGCACTGCTAATACTATTATCATTGCTTTAATTGATATTGTTATTACCACTCTCGCTACGATTATGTCACTTGATTTTCATTTCAATTGTTATCTTCATTGCTAACCGTATATCTATATAATCTAGGTGTAAAATAGCGTGTGCATGATGTACCGATGTAAGATGGGTACAAGTTAAAACGATCCGATGACATGGCGCACCTAAATTGAATCTAATCGGTACTTACATTTTTCTGTATTGCGCGTGTCGTTCGTACTCTGCAATATTATAATCAATATAATTACGTATAACGTAAGCTGCATCCTTCAAAACGATTCCAACAGACTTATGGCCGTTATAGAACTATACAAATTTATAATCTCTTTATGTGCACATGCAGCCTACCCATACTTTTATCTATTATCATACCACGTTGTACCAACGATTGGAGAAACGCATATACTCAGGAATCAGTCGCGCTCGATGTTCAAAAAAATCCATTAAACTAGAATCGTTCGAAATGTGACTAAAGAAATTCCCTAGATTTTCTTTCTCACTGTTCATCGATGAACGAGAGTAAAATTGCACCATTTTTTTTTTTTTTTGGTTTCTTTTTCCTTCTCTTTTGTACCGCTGCATTTTAAACGTTTCATTCATCTTGTTGTAATTATTACTATCATAGTATCGTTATTAATAATATTATTTTTAATGATTTTCGTACAGTATATCGACACCATCGATATTCTCTGTATCAAGCGAGGGAACATATTCAAATTTTATTCACCAACAATTTGGCAAAACGTATGCTGAACACTTTTTAATATATATATATGCAATGACACTGCCATCACGACTGGATTCCGTTGTCGAATATGGACTACGTATACTTTATCACAGTACTTAGACGACGAGCAGTTATTAATGAATATTTATTAATTCTCTGTATGTCAGCAACGATACGCGCAGTATAGTCAAACGATTATGTAAGAATAAACCATATAAATTTAAAAAACAACAGTAATAACAATAATAATGTTATTACTGTTATAATATTATAGAACGCAATAATGATATTCAAAAACTACACGGGGGAGGTGGTAAGGTTTGAAGAGATTTAAACAACTGTTTGAGAGAGAGAGAGAGAGAGAGAGAGAGAGAAAAATTGTGTATATACGTATATATAAATATGTATATATGTTTGTAATATATATTTACATATATGCACGGATTATGTAGCTTATAGTTTCGGAAAGGGTCGTCGGGGCTGTTTACTAAACCTGTAATAGATCTTGAGGTTCATTCCCAGTCTATTCTGTTGTATATTATCTTGTATACAGTGATGTCGAAGGTATAATAGAGATCGAGTCACCAAAAACTTACTCAACTTTCTTACTCAAGTTTTCTCGATTCAACTTGTTCCGAAGGCACAGTTTACTTAACGTTAACTAAATGGAAATATCGTAGCTTCTCAACTCTCGTGCGGTATGTTGCGACAAGCTGAAAAGTGTTCGTGTCTCTTTGATGTAATATCTATGTGTACGCAGAATCAACCGTCAGCAATATTTTTTTAAAACACAATAATATTCCAGCTTCTGATCTACGTCGCGGATCATTAATTGACAAAAGAAAGTTCGCACGGAGAAACAAACGTAGAATCATAATAGTAGTAGGAAATGTCTGATATTTTTTTTATTTACAGTCAGTTGGTCAACAGGTCAATGTGTATGTATATAAATGTTATATATGTATACATATTTGATATACTTGCATATATAATGGACAAGTTTGAGTTTCTCTTTAAACAAATTAACGATACTTTTAACCGAAAATAATGCGCAAGGAAACAACACTCGCCAACTTAATGATTTATCAAAGAGAGAAGCGAAAAGCTCGGAGATAGATTATATAAGAAATTATAACGACGATGACGACGATGGCGATGGCGATCAGACGGAAAGTAAAAAAATACATACCTGTAAGAAAGCAAGGAGAAGATAACAACAAAGACAACAGAAAGAAAACGTGAAACCGACATGTGTGAATTATCCAAATCCAAATGTATTGAGCCGAAAGAATTAAAAATTCACTATGTGTCTTGTGACTTGGTGATTAGTTACTTATTAATTACTGAAAAAAAAAAAAGATTTAGGAAAGAAATGCAAAAAAAAATTCTAAAAAAAGAAAGAAAAAAAAATTGCGAATTTGAAATGAGAAGAGGGAGAAAAAGAAGAAGAAGAAGAAGAAGAAGAAGAAGAAGACGAAGAATGAAGATGATTAATCATTAGACGAATAAAGAATATATAGAAATTATTGTATTCACATAATTACAAAGAATGAATGATTAATTATTATATATACATACATACATACATACATACATACATACATACATACTATGAATGAAAAATTGCTACTTAACACTATTCCTATATCCTCTTACAATTAAACTTTACTACATCAATACCTATTATAATACAATATCTAAGGTTCTAAATGAAAAGGAATTAAATTAAATAAAGTATAAAACTATTCTATGGTCATATAGTTTGGTGTTGCGAGCAATGAAACTTACGTTACAACACTGTCTAATTTTTTTGCAATATCATTACTTCCTTCGAGTATCTCGGTGAGATCGCTACACTAATCCTAATAAGGCTGTATCAAAATCGTTTTGGCATTTTTATTATTCATAACTGATTTCATGCATTCAAATAGTTTGTTAACCCAAC
Organism: Diprion similis; assembly: GCF_021155765.1. Taxonomy (NCBI): domain Eukaryota; kingdom Metazoa; phylum Arthropoda; class Insecta; order Hymenoptera; family Diprionidae; genus Diprion; species Diprion similis. The sequence goes on from NC_060114.1 coordinate 21,026,466, forward strand.
TTGCATATTATCACTTTCTGCGATCAGCTTTAAATGCTTCGTTCAAACTTTGCCTTCGTCGGGAAGGCATGAATAGGTTCATAATAATGGATTCGAACTTCGTGCGTAGTTGTTGTTATTATTAATATTACCATTATTATTGTTACATTTATTATAATTTACATGAAAGTATATTTATAACAATTATGATCACGTCGCGTGACATGAGAAAAAAAATAACGGATAACAAAATATATATGTATATATATAATATAATACATATACATCTATATATATATATATATATATATATATATACACATATACATAATAAACTGCAATGTGTAAATTCATAAAATACATAACCTAAATAGACGGAACACAAAAGCGACTTTATACATAGTATACATATTTGTATACATACTTATCCTGCGTAATAGATATCGTATACATATATGTATTTATATAGATACAACTGTTTGTAATAAAAATGGTTAAACTATATAACGACCTACGCATAAGTAAGACTATTTAAGTACGTGATTATCCACAATAACAAGTAAATTCAAATACTTTATTATTATCTGTGTACGTATGTGCAGAAGTATTTACACGTACACAGGTAATATATTATAATAAATAGCAAAGTAATAAGGAAAAATAATAATATTAATTAATAAACAACATTGAAGAAGTTGTGCTGGTGGTGAAAAAACGACGATCGATAAAAAACAAGAAACAAAAAAAAAACAAAAAAAAAAAAACATTAAAAACGTACGTATATATTATACGTTATTATAGGGGGGGGGGGGGGGGGGGGGGGGGGTCGTTGCAGCGTGCATGCAAATTGCTGGATACTTTTTCTTGGAGAAAAATTGCGACAGTGGAATAGAAATTGAAAGACGCGGAAAAAAAAAGAAAATTGATATAAAACTAAAATAACTCGACGCTTTACGCGACCTATTAAATAAAGAAAAAACTCGGTGCTGCAATCTGACCTATTATTTTCCGTTCGCTTGTCCCTATATGTTATCGAGATTCTTTATCTGTGCTGCTGTGTTAATCTTCGACCGTTAAAATACACGACAGGAGAATTTCTAGGAATATTCAGAACGATCTCATAAAGCTCCGATATTTACTTAAATAATGTATATTTTTACGTGGAACAGAAGACAGAAAGAGAAAATGGGGTTGAAGATTCAAGAAGGAATTAAGGGAAGAGCCTTAGCGACAAATCCTGAGTGTTTATTTTTTTTTATTTTTTTTTTATTTATTTTTTTTTTCAATTGTTAATTTTTTCACATAATATACCTGTGAATACAATATACATATTTATGTACATACATACATGAAATTAATAATTATATTTGGGTACCTATAAGAAAGAGGAACAAGCGCTTAAATTGCAGTGCAGCATATAATATTATATTATTAACAAGGTGACTTAATAGATTCGGTAGTTATATATTGTATATGTATATTATATATATTTATATGTATATGTATGTATGTACATGGAAAGTAAGTAAAAAGCAGAATGAAATGAAACTGCATCGCGTATATTTATAAACTATATAAATATATATATATATACATATATGTAAAAGTAAAAGTTTAAATTTAAAAAAAGAAAAAGAACAAAAAAAAAAAATAAAAAATTTAATAAAATAAAATGAAACAACCCATGGAGAAGTATAATCTCACAGACCTATAAATATACATATGATAAAAAAAATTCATCAAGTGAATAATTATGTATACCTACCACAGAGTTATATATATATATATATATATATATATATATATATAATGTGAAAATACGGGGAAGCGATTTCGTTGCAATTACGCGCTCCTGCGACCGGTCTGACAATTAATGCGTAGACAGAAATTGTCGGCAGTCACTCGCGAACCGCCGAACAGGTCGGATCGTTGAACCTAACCTTATAAATTAGTCGCTGATTTGGCAACGTTGCAACGGGACGAGTTCCACTGTGTTCAGTGTATATATATTATATACTTATTAAATTTAATCGACTATACATAATATATACTAATATATTTGAAAGCCCCGTTATAACCTCCACCTTATCCTAATTCTCCTACCTCCTCAGCTCCTCCTTCTCATTAAATATATTACACATACGCGTATATTATATATATATTATACATATAGGTATAAATAAATTGAATATTATACACATTATACATAATACCATGATACATAAATGTAAATCTTTTCAAAAGCTCGACGTGAGAAAGTCGTTGACATACATAATACATATATACATATATATATACATAGCGTATATGATTATATCAGTTTTGTTATTGTATTAATTGATTATAAGTATATGAATCGAGTTTATGGTGTTTCCATTTTCTCTGGGTTTTTTTCTCCTTTTTTTTTCGTTTGTTGGTCTTTCCGTATAATTCGTGGGAATAACGATATTACTATATACAATTGTTAAGTATTGCAAATTATTAAGAAAAGCTTCTATACCAAAACTTACATGTGTATATATATATATGTGTATATATATATATATACATATACACATACCTATGTATGTATATATACGTATCTATATACCTATATTATTGTTACGGCCTTTCATCATTTTCTTCCTGCTATTATTATATAATAATACTGACCCGCGTTTTAGGATATAAGCAATCTGTACAGCTCGTCGTAGCAGAGCTTTCGGTGAAAAGATGAAAAAAAGATACTGATTTATGTAGACAGACAAGCAACCTAATATAAATTAATTGGTATTAAGAGAGAGAGAGTGAAAAAAAAAAAAAAAAAAAAATATAAGATGAAGAAAAATTCATACATTATACATATAAAGAATCATGTTATTTATATTAGAGAGGTTGATTACACGCCGCTTGTTAATTATTATAAATAAAAGAGGTAAATCACAATATTCATTTATCTACTTTACGTTTTATTTTTAATTTTTTCATTTCATACACATTTACCACCACATATATATATATATATATATACACACACACACACACATTATATATGCCTACATGTATATTTATACGTATACATACTACGAGAAAAATCACCCGGCGAGTCCAACCGACTGATCCGCTGTGACGTGTCGCAAGATGAATCTTTTTTTCTTCAAGAAAATTAACGATAAAATCTGTCGTTCGACTTGCTTTGCGTTAAGAACGGCATTGGTGCATAACGAACTAATAGTTCGAAGAGACTGGATCGGATCCTTCCCCGGATGTTAACAGCTGATTTAATTGGTAATATCGTCGAATCTTTTTCTCTCTGTGAATATGTGTATATTTATATATCAATGTATACACACACAAACACACACACACACACACACACACACACACAGACACATGTATATAATTGTTATTTTAGTAACACCTTATTATAACAAACGAACCAAAAAAAAAAAAAAAAAGTCGGACCGGTTTAAATATTTTCACGAAGTTTATTCGGATGACGCGTTATACCTACTATTATGTTTTCACCCAATGGAAATAACCATTGGCCGAACTTTTTCTAAATGCACTAAAATAGCAGGTGACGATGACTATACTCGAGAGTCACGGTAAACATATTATTGTCCGCGAATAAAGAAAATAAATAACTTCGTTATACTGACGTGAGAGTGTAAAGCCATATTTTTCTGTCGTTACTGTTATTCATTAATTAGTATAGATATTGAAGTAATTTAAATAAAATGATAATATCCAGTTGTTGCAGTTACATTAAAAGTATATAATATACAAAATCGACACGTTTCTTTCTATACGAAACTTTATTATTCACTCACCAATTTATTATATACACATACATTTATTATTTGTCATCATTTTTCTTACTATTATACACATTTCGTCATCGAAATATATTATACCTGAAAATTCCTCAAATAAACTGAAACCAGCACTATAGATACTATATCTCTATATAGTCATTATAGTATATCATCGTATGAAATGGTATAATTTCATTTCACGTCCCTTTGCAATTGTTCATGTACAGTCGACTCTCGTTAATTCGAAACTCGAGGGACTCTTAAAATATTACGAATTATCGAGTGTTCGTAATATCAAATTACCGAGTGCATCAAAATGTATTGATTTGGTTCGAAATATCAAGAGATTTTCTAGGGAACTCGTGATAACTTTGAATTATAGAGCGGTTCGAATTATCGCAGGTTTGAATTAACGAGAGTCGACTGTATATGTATATTGCATACCTGCATACATGTGTTCATTGTGTATGGATGAATGCACGTATCATGCGGTATGACATGGTCATGTGGGCAGTTGGCAATGCTGCTTGACAATGACGGACTCAAAGACCTAAATTCAGGTTAGAGAACACCGAACCCAAATATCATTGCCTGTTGTCCATGACTATACGGTCTATATAATTATTGTTGGACCACGCGAAAGAATATAGTTTTGTTGGCATAATCGTAAACGATGCACAGGCAAGCACTATAATTATGCATACGTACATAATACGTATCTTAAAAAGGATGAGATGAAAAATTTGTTTGCGACTTGCCGTAAACTTATATATCCGCTTTGTGTATGCATATATATGTATATATTACATATACATGTATATGTATATGTATATAACATACATGTATATTTACTTATTTATTTATCGTAGACGTACGTATAATTATTTTTGTTACAATAGAAATTGTGAAAAAGGAAAAAAAGACGAAAACAAATTGAGAAAAAAAAAATAAAAAAAAAAAACCAAAAACAAAAAAAGTACGAAACGAAGAGGGAAGGAAAAAAACAGAAAAAAATCCACTTGAAACAATTGGTGCCGTGGGTTCAGTCTTGCCTGCGATGTAAATAAAGCACTGCCCCACACTTTACCTGACAAAGCGGACTGGTCCGCAATGAGTGATAAAATAAAAAAAAAAAACAAAAAAAAAAAAAACAAAGTCATGAATTAAAATAAAAGCAATGCAATATTAGCGAGGATATGCCGTCTTAAGAAATCGTTTCGCAAAGTGTCGATTTCGAAAATCGCTGACTTTATACTCCCCGCAGTGTATGCAACTTGAGAAACAATTTCAAGTAAAAAGCGCCTATATAAGGGGGGTCTGGATCGAGTTGCATGCACGTCACCCGTTGTCACGGGATGCCCCATAAGTGCTCATGACAATTATGAGCTATTTTTTCTGTTTCGATTTTAACCCCCTCAAGATTAAATGTGCTGTTGGCGTGATCTTTCCCGCCATCTTGTAATACCGATGGGTATGGTCCCCATGAATATATAAGCTTGAGACGGCACGGGGCCCGTCCTAATTTATTGTAGATCAGTCCATTCCCCCATTTGATGTTCGTTACGTTAGAAAATAGGTAATTTTCCAAATTAAAATTTCACGGTGCCACCAAAGTTACGTTATATCGTGTGTCTATACTGCATACACTTGATAGGCGCAAGTTGAAGACACAATATATATAAAATAAATCCTAACTAAAGTAAACAAAACAAAAAAAAAAAAAAAAAGGAAAAAAAATTTATTAAAAATGAAAAATAATTGAAAAAGTACCACCTTGTACGGCACGTTTTACAAGAATAAAATAAAAATATAAATAGTTATTGATTAATTGCTCTATCGCGGCTACCGTAACCGTGCATGACGAGAGGAAAATAAATTTAAAAAACCATTATATTGAAAAATACTATATAAATTATTAATGTAATAATAAATTAAATAGTTATTATTATTATTGAATTATAGTTATTATTAATTATTAAATACTATTACGACGAGTGTTTGTGCATAGCGAGCCATTTAAATAAATAAATACAATTGAGAGATACAGTGATAATTATTCATCATATAAATTATGGACATTATGATCGCTGTTTGTCTATCCGATAAAGTTCGGAATTGGCTGACAATGAACCGACCGGCACTGGCTGAATATTCTTTCAGCATTATTCGACCACGTTCGATTGAATTGACTATTAAGTATTCGTAGGTACTAAAGTTATCCACGGTCTGTCGATTTAGACTAGTAACTACTGTTGACCGCAACATCATTTAAAAAAGCGGAATCTTGATGAGGATTCAATTGTTCGCTTTTGCCACACGGACAGTCGTGTCAATTGGGTAAGCCTGTATATCAGTGGCGACACGCACCCTACGGTCAAAGATTTGAACTAGTTCAACCGTCTGAGAATATTTGGGAATGATGGTTCAATAACACGAAGGCGCTTGTCCATAGGAGAAGAGAGACGATGGTATTCATTACCGCCTGTATCGTCGACGGAAGAATTTACTGACGGTTACCATCTGCAAATTTTCGTGACCTCTACTCTGCGGGTAAGTGGACTTGGGGCTGTCGGAAGCCATGTTAGCGATCCCGTAGCTTCTTTATCGGTGGAGTGCGTTCAACACGCTATCCCATAAGACACGCATATCGTTGACCATGGACATAGAGCACTATGTTAGGCAATTTTCGTATCAACGATAATCCAATCCTATATTCAATCAGTACTCATGACTACGGGCGCTTTATTTTAACATTAATTTTCTGACACAAATCGACACCAATTGATTTAATTGGTCAGATCTAACGAAATAGGTCAATGAAATCACTTAATATCGTGTTGCGTCAAGGTTTCATGGTGAAATATGGATTTACAGAAACATTATGTATCACTGTAAGCATGCCTCAAAGTGAGGTTGAACGTCGCCGTGTGTAAACCGGGCTTGAATGCGATCTACCTATGTAGTTAGGCGACGAAACGTCGCTTGATTGCGGACTGCAGGCGGCGTTTCCCATCTAGGTACCGCCGCGGGCGAGCGTAAACCCCGGGCTAACGCGAACGGTGCAAATGGCTGTGCGTCGGCCATGATGGCTTTTAGCAGGGACCGTGTCACGCAAACATGTTTTCAAGGTGATATTCCTCGTTTCGTGACTGAGTGACCGTGTTCTAGCGCGATGGCCGGCAAAGAATGAGGCTTTGAGCGTGTTCGGTGCCGGGTGATACGGCCGCCGGGCCTCCGCGAGGCCGCCAACTCGGGCCTGAAGGTGTGCGTGCGCGCGATACCCGCGGGTGAAACGCAGTGGGTTGTCAACAGACACGGGAAAGTGCGAGCGAGAGCGTAGCGGGCAAGGATGAGCAAGCTGTCGTTTAGGGCGAGGGCGCTCGACGCCTCGAAACCGATGCCGATTTACATGGCCGAGGAGCTGCCCGACCTCCCCGACTATTCGGCGATAAATCGGGCCGTTCCACAGATGCCCAGCGGCATGGAAAAGGAAGAGGAATGCGTGAGTCCCGATCAGCTATTTTCTTGGCCAGCATGTTTCCCTGTCGCCATCTTAGACGGAGGCACGCTCCGTTCCTTATAATCGCCGTCCGATGGCGCCACCCGTACCACCACACTCCTCGACGGCGACGTTCGCGTCGATGAGTTTGTCAAGTTTCTAACCAACCAGAGAAACGTGAAACCCTTTATACTCTCTCACCTCTGCCTGCGGTCCTGCTTCGGCTGTTCTTCGCCGAACCGTCGAGTGAGAGGTGAGAGAGAAATGATGAAGTCACGTCTCTACGTATCGCTCTCTTTTTTCAGGAACATCACCTCCAGAGAGCCATCTGCACAGGTCTCATCATTCCCACGCCAGAGGTTACCGACATGGCAGATGTCGAGGCATACGACAAAATATACCCTGCAGATTACAAGCTGCCGCGACAACTCATACACATGCAACGTATGTAGAAATTGGATGCGAAAGGATTTGATACTTGTCGTTTCAAATGCCACCAAGCGGTGTAAACGATATGGATGACGACAGTTTTTTTTTTTTTTTTTTTTTTTTCTTCTTCTTCGAACTTGAATTCTATTGACAGTCGGCATATGTCAAACCTCATCTTTCGCTGATTAATTTTTTATTCATAAACCAGACAATGTCTGATATACCGCTGGACTTGAGCTTTCATTGAAATTATATGGAAATTAGTCGAGAGATATATCGAAGCAATGACGCCTCAGCGATTCAATCGTTTGTCAACATAGGTGCAACGTTTGAAGAGAATTCTTGTTTAACTGGTGTGCGACAGACATTATCATCGACATGTCTCTAAATGCTAGTTACGGATTGCATTCAATCTGTTATTGTACCGAAGAAAATAATTTTGTGGAATATTTTCACTCAACTGCAGACTTTTTCAGTATATTTTACGTCAATCTGTTGATATTCTTTAAAGGTTTACTCAACTTGATACTCATGATTAATAATTATAGTTTTGCATAAATTTGATGGTCTCGTGCGTCACAATTGTCAAATTCACTTTTATCAAAAGTAAACATCAAACTTTGATGCAAATTATATTTTCTGCACTTGCGTGAATTCTCGCAAGAAAAAATTATAAAGTTTTCAATGTCAATTTAAATAATAGAGCACAACAAAAATTTGAAAACATTATTCCATTTGTATTTCAATATTGTGATTCATGAAGCACTGGCCAGCTTGAAATCCATCGCCACAACTACTTTATGTATTTATCCAATAGATAGTTACTCTAGATGTAATTAACACTGACGTACTCTTTGTTTGTCGGAGTGTATATACACCAAAGTCGTTTTTACTCACAAGAATATTATTTACCTTCTCCAAAAACATGTCGGATGTGTCGCAATGTGCTTAATTTTTTTTTGTTTACAATCTCTTCCAACAGGAAATGAATTGCAACTAACCTCAGTTGCCATCAATTTTCTGTTTTGGTGATTCCATTCGAGTACATTTTGAGTACAATTATTCATGCGATAACAAAATATTGTTGGTAGTCTGTCCGAGTGAGTTGCTTTGTTGTTATTATCAGCCAGGATCTTCACTTATTGCTACAGATTTTACTTTGACCATCGATCCCCGGTAACCAATGTCTGATGTATTTGAACTCTTATTTGATCGAATTTTAAAACGTCGATAAACAGTTTCCATGAGATTACATCATGCGAAAATATCCAGATCATACAGCAGTCCGTTGCAAGTCCCTCTTTCGTATTTGTATTGTAAAAGTATCTTATTCACAATTGTTTGTTTATGTTATTTTTATATTTCGTTTTGTATTCTTACGTTTCTTCTGGTATTTAACCATCACTAGTTAAGTATCTGAGAAAGTAATATTTTTAAAGAATAAAGATCTTAATGCATATGTTTCAACAGCATTTGCGATGGAGCAGGACATTCCCGACTATGACATGGACTCTGAGGACGAAAAGTGGGTCGGTGCTCAGAGTAGAAAGATGGACCTAACTCCACTACAGTTTGAAGAGATGATGGACAGGCTGGAGAAGAGCTCGGGTCAAACCGTTGTTACGCTTAACGAGGCCAAGGCCCTTCTCAAGGAGGACGACGACCTCATCATTGCGGTATTTGACTACTGGCTCAACAAACGCCTGAAAACAGTGAGTGTACCTTTAAAACCTGATTATCTTCTGATAATAGTCGTATAAACGACCTGGAACAATTGAATTAGCGAATAAACAGAGTGCAGAGTTTGTTTCAAATTTTGCACGTATAATAATACGTTAAGCTTCCAATGTTAGAAATCGTATTAGCGTGCTCTTTTTTCTCATTTCAGCAACATCCCCTGTTATTGACGGTAAAAACAGAGCATCGGATTGGACTAGCCGCCAACAATCCATACTTGGCATTCAGACGGCGTACAGAAAAGATGCAGACTCGTAAAAACAGAAAGAACGATGAAACGAGCTATGAAAAAATGATAAAGCTGCGTAGGGACCTGAGTCGGGCGGTAACACTTTTGGAACTTGTTAAAAGGCGGGAAAAAACAAAACGGGAATATCTCCACCTCACTATTGAAGTCTATGAAAAGAGGTTTGTATATTCTTTCCCCTTTATCACATAAAATCTCTATTGTTTGCGGTATCTAACCAAAGATCAACCCAAACTGCTAGGTATCAAGCGCAAGACTTCAGTGGGCAGGTACTCGCCGAGGTATCAGCATTAAAGGCATCCAGGCCAGCTTTTGCACCGCTTTTCGCCAACCAGTTTGGAGTCCACCAGAACTGGGCAAATAAAGTTTCGGGAAAGGTGAGGCGGTCGATTTACTAGGGTTGTTGAGAGCTTGATAAGTTGAAAAACTCTAAAAGAGATACTTAATACAATCCTCAGTTCAACACTTTCGGACGGACTTTCAGAACCTTTGAATTAATCTTGAGTTTATACTTTTGCTTAGGAGGAAGTCGTACCAAGGAAAGAAAAGAGGCAATACAAAAAACGGAAGCATAAAGCGGACGGCAGGGGGACCGGGGGTTCCGTCGGGAGCGTCGGGGTTGCCGATGACGGCTTGTTGCGTAATAGCGGCGTAGCCGGACGAGGCGGAAGGAGCGGGGCGCCTGGAAGTGGGCTGGACCCGCTCGCCAGCTCCGACGACGACAGTCCGCATCCCTGCCACTCTCAACTATCGTTACCTTCGGACCGGGACGAAGACGACGCGGTTGACGAAGGCCAATTCGCCTTCAGGCGCAACAAAAATTGTACCTATTTATCGGTGAGTATTTTTTTTTTTTTTTTTTGCTTTTACAAGGTTATTTGCGAACGTGGAGTTTTCAATATTGGTTCTACTTCTGCATAAACAATTCTCGTCTCTCTGAGTATACGATTTTTTTCACCCAAGTACCCATTAAAATGTATTTCCTCTCAAGAATTGAATCGCATTACATGGGACATTGGCTAAAGTTGATATGTAGAATACTAAGAACCAAGAAGAAGGATATTATCTCACAAGTCATCCTGAATTTCTCCCGATCCGTTCGTCTCTAAATTACAACATCCTTTGACGAAACTTTTCATGTCATCTTTGCATTCGTTTTGTTCATTCTAGCCCATACCTGGAGGCTTTGGAAACTGGCCATGGTGCGAGCGAAGCGAGGGTGGTTCCGCAGACAAAAGGTACAGATTTGCCCCGACCAGCATCAGCAGACCGACGCACCTTTGCGTCGGTCTAGCGAGGCGGCGGGTCGGTCGAGGCGGGAGGATTATACTGGACCGTTGCACGACGAACACAGACGATGTATGGTCTTCCCTAGACTTCACGATACACGAACCTAAGCGAGAATTTCTCGACCCAACGGAGCCGGGTAAAAAGGATTGGCTCCACTTCCGGCCGAAAACGCCACCCCCTTCCGGCGACGGGACACCAAGCGAGGAAAGCAGCGACTCCGAGTCCGAAGGAGAGACGAGACGCGACGTTCTGCCCTCGTTCCCCTTCCCACCCGAGGCAACATCGATATGCATCGACGTTGAAGCGAGCAGCAAGGCTGGAACGACCACGACGACGACGCCGACGGTGCTTGGGACAGTGGTCGACGAGCCACCGTTCACTACCGAATTCAACATCTCCGACTACTTTCCCATGGAGTTTTTCTCAGACTTTGATGTTGCGGTTTTAGGATATGGTGCGAGTGCCGGTTCTAGGAGCAGTGCTACAATAGGCGGTGGTAGTGGTAACGGAAAACAGACAGACAATAGTGAGAGCGACCAAAGGACAGATAATCAGCTGATTGGCTGCTCGCGATTTTTAATAACACCCCTGATCGGCAGCCTCATGTCACAGCCGAGCCAGCAGGCCCGATCGCAGTGTACCAGTAGTAATAGTAGTAGTAGTAGCTGTAGTAGTAACGGTAGCGGTAGTTCTAGTAATAATAACAGCGGCGGCGGGACTTGTCACGTTTTGGTTACCGGCAACAATGCCGTTCCTACGGCAACGGCAGCGTCGACAACGACGGCAGCACCAGCGACCGTCACGGTAACAACGACGGCGACCGTGAACGTCGCGTCAACGGTGCAAAATCGTTGGACATTATCCAGCGGTTTGATGAACACTATCAGCCAAGCGACAACGTCGTCGAGCGGTACTGTCGCCGCGGAAAGTCGTGCTAATGTTCAAACGAATCGACACTCGAGGCACCACAGACAACCGTCGATAAATCATAACAGCCCCGCTGCAGCGCCAATATTGTCAAAGTCGTTAACTAGTCCTACAAATAATCGGAGCATCGGTGCATCCTCGGGTATAACGAACTTTGGGAATGGTCATCAAAACGGACCGACGACGGCGCTAAGTTATCACCACAATTCTAACTTGAATAATTTGCCAAACAGCACACATCATCCTGTCAATAACCAAACTAGCGGCACTATTAACGCCACATCGATATCGTCGACTACGCTGCCGACCACGACAACAATATTATCACATAATAAACATCAGCCGCAGAGTATTCTTGCAAGCGGTATAGCTCAGAGCAAACTGGCGAGCATCTCGAGACAACAGCAACAACAGCAACAGCAGCAGCAACAACACGCGCAGAATCAAGCACAGCAAATCCCCACACCTGGGGAAATTACGCTTAATAGTAATAGGTGAGACTAGTTTATATCTTGTCCGTCCATCCGCGTTAATATTCGTGTAACTAGCTAGCTATCGCTACGGCGGTAATCCGTTCGAAAAGGGGGGAAACAAGAAAAAAAAGGAAGTTTCGCGCCAGGGACAGAAAAGACGGACAGACCGACCGATCGAGACCTCTGAACTTCGCGGCTAGTGCTGCCGTGTTTCTTGGATGGAGGTCCACAATAATAATTATTATTATTTTCTGCCCTAATTTTGTCGAGGCAGGAGAAAAACCCTGATTGTAAATATACTAAGTCTTTCGTGTATAATAGAGAAAAAATTTGATAAACAAACAAAAAAAAAATTATAAAAATAATTATACTATATTTATAATTTACGTATCGACGATGGCGCGTGTTTCAATTATGCCACGTGCGTGTCGTATCAACGGATTTATGTGTACGCAATAAGGTATGTATACACGTACATCTGCTTTACCATACGCCACGTAAATCACAAGACGAGCTTGTTAGCCGGCGAGCTTAGTGTATAGCTCGGCTTTCGCCGCCGACAGATGGCATTACGTGGCAAAGTCAGGTCCGTTTTCCGCGCTATACCGCAAAACTGTTGTTACTTCGGAACAGGGCTACATTCCCGTTATCAATACGTGTAGCTTCGTCGATTCTTACTCCCGTAATCCTCGTCCCGCCATTCCACTGATATATATAGTATATATATATGTCAGTGCGCTATTCCCACTCCTATAACTCATCGTCTCGTTGGATAGATCATTGAAAGAAAGAGAGAAAGATATATGGTGAAAATGTTTTAATACAACAATTATTATTATATCAAATAGTGAAACTGGGAGAGAAAGTGGCTGAGTAAATGACAGAGAATGTTCAAAACAAGAGTGAAACGTAGAAATGCCAATTGATCATTAGGCGAGACGCCGGCCAATTACCTTCCCACCCCCTCCCCCCATCCCATACTTCCCTTTTCCCCACAGACACAGATTCAAACAGATTGTAAATAAATACTGTTAATAAAACGTCTGCTTAATACAAACGCTTTATCACTGTTCTTGTTCGATTTTATATTTTGATTTTCATGAACTCATCCTCCGTGTATACTCCTTGATATAAATATCTTAAATTGTAACTGATATCCTGCAAGTGGATATGTGGATTTCGAGTTATTCGGTATCACTCACATCGCTCTGGAACGAAATACAAAAGGCCATTCGGTAACGAAGAGTCACGTGTTTTGGTCGTTTTTCATTTCCTTATAACGCTACAGATTCCTGGGTTTACTCTGCGCCCGATACAATTACATATTTGCAAACTTATTATTATAGTGCTATATTATACGCATCTATCAACTCGAGGAGCTTATGACGTACGATGACAACCCAGGGGACATCACTGAGGGGTTAGGATCATTAAATTGAAATAATAAAACACTTTGCAAAAGATACACCGGGGGGTGGCGATACCTACTCAATTATATTTACACAATATGTGTTCGCGCAACTACACATGTACACGTATGCATAGTTTATGCAGTCGGGGAAGGGAACCCCTGGATCGGGCACATATGCTCGGCCTGCTATGATGCAGTGCAGTAGCATCAACGTAGCTTCAGTCCATCCACACTGGTACAAAATCCCTGCTAAGCTCTGGAATCGCGCTTCTTTTACGAGTGGGGCGCACGAGGAGGCGTGCATTATAGAGTAGATTTTGATGAATCGACTCTGCTTCCTAGCTTTCACCCTTCTTCATGCTGTCAAGTGCCGTGGCTGGGTTTGAAGCTCGTTGCCGATAACCTCGTCGTCACGGAAAGTAGTGATTTTTGCGGCGTTCATCTTGACAGCCAGCAGCCACAAAGACCGGGCAATCCAGGGAGGAAAATAATGAGGAATTGAGGGGAAGAGGACCGGTCGATATTCACCCTGCTGGCGCCTGGACGAAGAAAATTAGGAGGGAGAGGAATGCGCGAATAATCGCCGATTACGCGGGGCTGGAAGCTACCGTCATCGCCGAGGGGTTATTCGCTTATATAATTCCTTTGTCTGAAGCACCAAATTCCCTCCCCTTCGCTGCTGCGATGGTGGAACGGGATGTTCAGGCTGCCTTGTTGCTATGTGACTGACAATGAGTACCAAGACCTCCGTCTGTAAGTATATATCTACGGGTCCTATGGAAACAGACGTATTTCCATGGCGCATCTAGAACGGACATATCTCGAAAGACGCTGCGATAAGTATAAACAAAGCTCGCTATACACGTCTTGTAGAGTCGACTGAGATACGTCCGTTTAGTCATCCGCGCCGTTCTAGATGGCTCGCCGAAATACGGCTGTTTCCATAAGACCCTTCACTATTACGCTTCAATAAGTAGTTTGCAAATGTGCACAAGAAAGTTTGATAGACTGCAGAAGCACGTCATTCGCTTCGCGCAGTCAATAATATCAAATCCACCATAAGACGAAGCGAGTCAACGGTCCAATCTGCATCGTTCCCTCCTACAGTAGATATTATCTATGAAGTTGTAGCAACGCCTCCGGTCGTAATCCCATATGTCTATGTGCATACTCAATAAGATCCTACACATGCTGTATAAAAATGTGTTACCTTGCGACGACACCTAGAAATCGAAAGGTGTTTTCCTCGTCTACTTTTAAGATGCACAGGGGCACAGTGATTTTAATAAATAGTCTGCGTCAGCCTATCCCTGCCCAAAAAGTCCGATTTCATAGGCTTCAGAAATGTGATACAAAGTGATAAGTCTGTATCGTGTTTCTGAAACCCATTCTATAATTTTGTACCAAAATCCTTCATGTTCAATAAACGTTTTCCAGCAGGGTTAATCAGAAAATTTTGTTATTGCAACAAGATTTTTTTATTGTTTGTACACTAAATAAATATAAATAAAACAAATTTCTGAATTCCAGATATATATAGTACTTTATTAAGTATGACAATATTGATATAATTGACAGTAAATATATAATAATAATAACATTAACCAACAAAGAGAATGATTGTTGTTACACAAATATCACTTTCATTATACACTGTGTAGTGGGAAGAATTCGTGCATTATAGTGGAAAAAAACTGAGGGAAGATAAAACGATGACGGTGCTAGGGTGGATCGTAACCCAAACAACGTCGGATCGTACTCGTCTTCGCAAGGTGCCGGCTGTTCGAGGAGGAAGAGAAGACGTTGTGGGGAGTATAAAAAGCGGAGGAGAAAAGGAAAGAAGAAATACCGAGCCGGAAGCTAGACAAGTACGACTTGGACAACCGTTTAAAGGTTAGGCGCCTCAAGTGCTCTTAATTGCTCGAGTAGTTGTAGGCGACGTCGGTTTGTCAAGTAGGCAGTTTATAGAGCTGAGTGGTTTGGCTGCTAATTTTGTTTCGATAGTCGGCCCCTCGCCCTCGTCTTAGCCCTCGTCCTCTTCCTCTTCCTCCTCTTTGCCCTCGCGGCTTATCGTACTCTCAGCCTAAAAACGTGTGACAAAGCCTGCAGCGACACCCGCGCGCGCATCGCTTCGACGCTTATAGGAGCCCCGAACTCGACGAGGCTCTGGCTGCTGCGAGGGAAAATGTATAAGAGATGTGTACAACGCGCGGGAGCCGGAAGGCCGCGATGAGAAGGACGAGGAGAAGGAGGAGACGGAGGAAAAAGACTCGAGACGAAGCCGCCCGAATCTGGGCTGTGCTAATTAGCGGAGCTTCTCCACTTAACACTCAAGGCTCGGTCCCCGGCTTTGATCTCACCGCCTGGCTCGCTACCGTCCTCGACCCTGTAGAGACGCGCGTCTTCATCCACACGTGCTAATGCGCCCGTGGCGTAATAAAACAGCTAGGCGCATACGCTTACACGCCCATTATCCGACTGACGACGACTACCTCAGACCACGATCACCGGGCGCTGATCGCAAAACGTTGAGAGCCCCATAAAACTCGAGTTTTCTTTAATTTCGTGATGACGACGCGATGATCCGGCCGCCACACTGCGGTACCGCAATGGACGGGGTCTGTCTAACAAATGTATTCGTTGCAGATGGTCATCTTCCAACTCTTACTTAATTCCATCTTATGGTGTCCAGTGAAAAACGGTAAAAAATTCAAGGACATTTCCAGGACCACCGGACAACAGACATCTACATTTTTTTCTCCCCTTCATATTGGAGCAACGGTATTGGAAATTGCTCAGGCACGTCAAAGTATAAGGGCTGGGAAAGTTAATTGTGACAATCGCATCGGTATTGCCGTGCGCAGGTAGGTCCAAGCGGCGATTGTTTGGCTAATCGGATTACGAAGTGTCCAAACAGTTTCAAAACACTTTCGTGGCGCCCAGGGTGGGTAATGTGAAGCCGTGAAAGGCCTTCTCTCTGAAGACCGGAGAAAGGTGACCATTGTCTTCGTAAGTGGATTAGTCTAACAACCTTCCCGAGCTGCTTCTGCGACGGTCGTATATCGTAATTCGCACCATCATTAACATAATATATCTATAGTATACCTGCCGTCGTACATACATACGCCGGGTCATTTCTCTGATGCATCCCGTAGGGACCCCTAATTACGGGCAAGCCAGGGTACACATATCCTCTGAGCAGTTTCGCTGCTCTTTTATTAGCATGCGGCTGATGTCGTCCCGCGGATACTCTTGAGCTGCTCAGAGTAGACTTGTACCTTGATTTGCCTATAAATAGGGGTCCCGGCGGGGCGCGTCACAGAAATAACCCGGTATATGCGTTCATACAGGTATGTACACGCATGCGAACGGGGTTCTCTCCACATGCATATACGAATATTTTCACCGTGCGCATGATCGCTCTGCTACGGTTCACCGGGCAGGTTAAATCGATCGTTTAATTGAGAACTGCAGCTCGTAATGAACTAGGCGGTCGCGGTGGCAGCATAATAGTGTACGATTGGGCCAGCGGTAATGCGCTTCGATCATCACTGCCGTAACTAGTCACGTTATCCCGCATACCTACACCCGCCCCAGCGGACAGGTGCACACGAAAATCAATGGCGGGCACAGTGATCACCGACATCGGCAGTAATATTAAGATTTTGCTAGGGATCGGGATGGTTGATCGCTTGAACCCATTAAGACACAAAAGATACATATGAGTGTTCAGGAGTTGTAAAAGAATCGTTCATAATCCGAATTATTCGTATTTGCCTACGCGAATGAACTCACCTAACGGTGGATGCAGGCTCGTAATTGGTACGATTATTTTCCAGGATTTTCGCTTACAGATATTAAACTCTGTATATGCCATATAGGTATAGGTATATACGCAAGTGTAGAGATATATTGTTACGTGAATTTCCATATGTCTATGGTTGTCTATATACCTATACCTGCGCCCATTCCTCCTTCACGTTACATAAGTATATTATGTAGACCGGTATGTATGCAATGTTACGGTGCATTCGGTGTTGGTATAGGTAGAGAAGGTATCCTGAGAGGTGCCCAGAGGTAAACCGACAAGCTGCAGGCCTGAACCTTCGGCAGGTTTCGTATATAGGTCATAGTTGTTCGAAAATTAGATCAATAATGTACCTCGGTCTGGTACTGAATGCCGTGGTGATCTAGTCGTAAATCATCGGATACCTACGCGGAGGGTCAACTCAGATTTTCCGAACTCGATTCTTCTACATCCACCTTTTGCTTGATTAATTGGAGTAATAACAATTTCCGAAGCTTCGCTGCTTCGCATGCACGTTTCTTATACCTGCGGCAGTAGTAAGGAGCATAAAATTGTTGGAGGGACTTCAGGGTAAATATACTCCGGGCTTTTGTGGCGGAGATACTCGAGTCCAGTTATGTAGGTACCTATATACACCTACTACGCGGCCCCGTTTAAACGAGGAGAGTACCAATTGGATCATCGGAGACCAACAATTCCGTGGCATAAAACTTAATTGCCCAGTACTGCAGGCGAAAACCAAAACTGGAGCAACGGTTCCTCGCATACATATAAATCGAAGTATACCTCGGCAGAGAGGACAACTTGAGTACGACGTTGCGCCCATATTTCTTGCGCTCGTTTATTGCTCAGCCTATACAGCGGCTCGACGCTCGACGCACACGAACAAATCCTCGCACCAACACATCGATGGACTTATTCACGCACCCACAGACCCTGGAGAAGCAGGGGACTTCCAGGGAGGGATGCGGAGGGCTGCCGGAGGGTAGGTAAAGGCAAGCGGGAATAACCGTTTTATACGGCAGAATTATCGCAGATGATTCTCTCGCGAAAATCTATAGTCCTCCTCGAGCCCCGACGTGGGTGCACCGTATATACCTACGGATGCGGAGCCGGAAGGAGCGGGGGACACCAACGCAAGTTTGGGAGGGAGATAGGTGGCCGCGTAGGCGGGACAGGACGATCCTTGGCTCAGCGAGTCCCGGCCAATCGTAGCCAGCGAACGGCGAGCGACCGAGGCGACCCTAAGGACCCGCCGATCAATCACGAGCCTCCTAGCGGCAGCATGGTCGTCGCCCGGTCGTTATCGCCGTATATAACCAAACCCCCCCTCGAGACCTTGGCGCAGTCGCCATCGAGTCTTCGGCGAATCGAGTCAGCTCCTTATTTGAAGGTATCTGGTTGTGCTCTGAGAGTAGCGCGGATACGGAGCGGCGCAACTCCGCAACTTTTCTGTAAACAGCGTTATATCGTACCAGCCGTAGGTCAGAGAAGACCTAAAGTTTATCGGACAGTTATACACAGCGGTGTAGGCAAAGTGTTCAAAGTGTCTATGTATGAATATATTGAAGTGTCTCTTGAGTGTCGATGCCGATCGTGATATTCCCATCGGCGAGGATTACACGCGTTTCTGAACGAATATATTCTTCATCCTCTTCAATTACGTGCAACGCAACCGACTGCAACATGCAGGGGTACCAAGGCAACTTCGAGCAACAGCAGCAGGAACAGCGGGATCGGGACCGCGAGGAGACGATCGTGGTGGACCTTGTTCCTCCACAGTATCAGCTCAGCCCACCAAACAGTCCACCTCCGACACGTCCCTCTTCTAACGGAGGATCTTCTGCAAAGATACACGGTAAGAATGCAATTTAATGTCGAAAGTTCACCGTATCGGCACATTGGTGATGCTGCATCTGCAGCGTAGCCTTGGCGAGTATAATTACTGGGTATCGGAAAAGGTTGTCGGTGGTGCGTGCTGGTAATTAATAGCTTCCTAATCCAATTCGGCCATCCTTTATTCTTTGCCGTCGTTGAATCTGCAGTCCGAAATTGGGAACGAGACCCCCACCGGGACACTCCACGGTATAATACCAATTCTGATATACCTAGCGCGGGACCGTAACTTTACAACCCTTTCCAGGAATGCATCCTTTGTCATTTTACTCGGGTTTATTGTGGTAATTATTTTACTACGTCCGTTAATTCGGCGAACAGCGTTGGTTTTTATTGCGGGGTTGAAGGGGTATGTCGACCTCTTCGTAACCACCCTGGCTCTAGAACTTTATGATTATTTGCACTAGTCGTGAGGTGAAGTGTACCTCCACGGTCGGTGGATGCGTATATAATTATTTGACGCGGTCACGTGCACTACAACGAGCATCTTGATTTCATCTTGCAGAAACCTCGCCGTCGCATCAGCAACCACCGCTGCCCTCGATGGACTCCAACATCCGGAGGTATAGAACGGCCTTCACGCGGGAGCAACTTGCGAGGCTGGAGAAAGAATTTCACCGGGAGAACTACGTCAGCAGGCCACGACGATGCGAACTCGCAGCTCAGCTCCAGCTTCCTGAATCCACGATTAAGGTGAGAATTCCGAAGTTGTTTATTAGGCTCTCTTGAGTGGGATATGTTCCATCGTTGCATATGATACGTTATATATACATGCAGTCGAGTTGCAGACTGTGTACGAATACTGATATGAATGATATGCTTGATTGCACGCACTGTTAAAAATTTCCTTTGTAAATTTTTAGTAAATTTTTAGTATTGTGAATTTCTTGTGTTAAGTAAGTTAAAAAAAACCAGACCAAAATTGCGAAATTTACCCCACCATTTAGTAAAATTACGAAACATTATTGCGATAATATCATAAACTTGGATATCATTATTGGATTTATAATCAGCAAATTGATCACAGGAATTTTGAATTGTAACTTGTTAAATTTACTATACGAGTTGACTTACTTAATGGTGAATGTAGTAGGTATACTAAACTGTGAAATAAAAAAAAATAGATAAACGGATTGATAATTGTTTTCAACAATTTTTTGTGAGCACAGATATCATTTTAAAAACTTTTCAGTAATTGCAGCATGACTTAAGAAACTTTTTAAGTACAGTGTGTTTGACATATTATCAAGTATAACTAAAATTCTTCGAGGTTATTTTAGTACTCAATTTTAGAAAACTCGAAATCAGACTACGATGGAATTTAAAGTCAACATGAGTGATTTCCGAATCTAGTTATGAGATGTACTTTTGCCACAATAGATTTTTTAATTTATCAGACTAATCGAATTTCTTAAGAAATTTGAATACGTGTCACCTGAATTCATGCTTAATAATTAATTTTCAAACACCACATTTTTACTTTTGCCAGCCTTTGTGTTGCAAATGCGTGACAAATTTGCGAAAATTTTTAACAGTGTTTGATCGAGATCACCAGCTGCAACTTTTTGTAGCCGTATATAATATGATAGGCGTGGAAATACGAGCGGCTCTTGCATCCCGCCGGCGCATTAGAGCGGCGATTATAACCTTTAAAACGCGCCTCTTTGTTCGAGGCTTCTCAAACGAATCAATTACGAAAAGCAAATATCCTCTTTGACGCCTTGCCTGGAGCCGGTTTTGCCGCTACCGCCTTCCACTTCTAGACTCTTCGGGTATAAGATATAGTTGGATCCTTGCCACTCAGAATCGCTGCACCTAAATCCAGCTGATTTGAAATAGTATAATATTGTGAAACAATGAGGCGAACTCAGTCTTTTCGGGTCGAGCGTAAATTTGCAATATGAGTCGTAGGTGAGTCAACGACGAATAAGAAGCAAACTTTTGCTCACGATTGATTTCTAAATAACAAGAGTACGTTACGCGTTTTTTCACCAAGCACGAAGTTGAGGTTAGAATGGCGTAATCTCAGATTTATTCGCGACAGCGCATGCGCGCAGTTCAGAAACGACCACTTTTAACTCGTAGAACTTAAAAGTAGTCTTTTCAGTACTCCGTGCATGCGCATTTCCAGACTCACTCTACCCTCATAGATACGGGTACTTTGCGTATGGCAACCACGCATGGAAAAACGTTTAAAATATGCTCCATCAATTACCAATTACTAAACACGACTTTCTTCAATTCAGGTGTGGTTCCAAAACCGACGCATGAAGGACAAGCGCCAAAGACAGGCATTGGCGTGGCCCTACGCCATGTACGCTGACCCAGCGTTGGCCGCGACTCTCCTAGCCGCAGCTACAGCTTCGTTACCACCGCCACCTTACCACAATCACCATCATCACCATCACCATCATCAGCTGCAGCACCAACAGGCGGGCCTCCCGCCTGCCGGACACCTTCAGGCCGCCTCTCCACCCGGTTACGTCCCAGCCGCGGCCGCGGCTGCGGCAGCGGCTTACTACGCGCGCTACGTTCCGTATCAAACACACCCGGGACACCCGGCTCACCCGGCGCCGATTCATCGGCCTCATCTTCAGGTACCGACGACGACGACCACGGTCGCTGGCACCGGTTACCCACCCTCGAGTCTCCACGCTCACGCGCTTTCGCACCAGCTGATGCAGACACACCATCACCATCAGCAACAACACCAGCTCCCGTCACCGTCTTCGGCGGCAGCTGCAGCAGCCGCGGTCCTCGCGCCCTCGCTCCATTTCCCGTCGCCACTGAGCCTCCCCTCCTCGCCTCCAACGTCAGCCCATCCTACCGCCTACGCGACGCCGCCTCCCGGGACTCCGTCGACGACGTATCGCCCGGAGCTCAGCAGTCCCGCGCAGTCCGATACGTCATCGAGTGAATACGATTGCAGCGGGACTTCCCATGCCTTTGAGAACAAGCTCTACGTACGAGGCGACGCCGCAGCCGCCGCAACCCAGACTCAGACGACCACCCTACAGACGTCGTCGAGTGCCAATGCAGCCACAAAGATCAAACCTCCGAAGCTGTTTCAACCTTATAAGAACGATATCTCTGAAAAGGCGTAGGTCGTCTGATGCAGGACAGCGCGAGGACGCTTGTTATTCTACCAAAGTATATTATACGACCAAAAGATGCATTGGCGTGCCCGCAGGATTGGCCACCATGTATTATTATCGTCAACGCACCTGCTTGTCTGAGTGTTGACGATATTATTCAAAGTTCTGCAGGCCCGGTGCTCGCGGCAATTTAATACCTTACACCTCGAATTGCAATGAAAATTTATAATGATAGCTGTGCTGTATGTGAAAAGATATTATTGACATGAAGCGTTTTACGCACGAAATGTATATTTGTCACTTCTTTCCAACCTGTAAATATACCTGTTATGACACATACACATATATAAATATATACTATACAGCTAGACATATACAGCTAATTATTGTACAGTTAACTTAATAATTTATTTATGTTATAGTTTTAAGAATATACATATTACGACGAGTATTATTGTATTATTATTATGATTGCCATATTATTACGATGTACAGTATTTATATAAAGTAAACTATGTCTGTGTAATATATATATATATATATATACATACATACATGCAGTATGCAGTATACTACACATACGTAGCGTTATATTGTGAAAAAACGAAACGATACAATTATATAAATATATACATACATATATATATATATATAAATATACATCTTATGTATTGTAACGTGACATTTTTAATGCACGTTACAAACGGCTCCTCGAACCCTAGGCGGAACCCAAACGTAGGGATTTCGCGTTAGTAACCGTCGATGATTTCGAAAAACAGCGGCAGCACAATGATCACGCATACGAAACTCTGAGAAGGGACGCTTTATAGGCTAACAAATGAAGTATTTCAGGATTTTTGTCTACTTCTGTTTTTGAGTATATGCGACATCAAGTAGCGGATTAGCCGCGAATCGAGCGACATCATCTGGCAGTAACAGCGCGGAAATTCCGATAGAAGATCGTCGAGCGTGAGGCTAACACCTCGAACGGGGCCTATCAGGAGGCTACGAAGGGATGGAGTCGTAGCACCAGCACCTCACCGCATTTCGAAGTTAAGTCGTCACTACGCCACATACGAATTCTGGAGCAACGACGAGTCTAACCGCCTATCGGCGTAGATTTAAGAAATACGTAATCGATCGTAGGTCCAATAGGAACCGGGCAATATTGCGAATTGTAATGGCGGATGATTTGAAATTCCAGCTTCGCAGTAATTGTGCTTCTAGATATAAATTTATATATTCAAGGTGCACAACATCTGGAGCTTTTGGTAATGAAAGCCGCCCAACCTTACCCGATTCTATGGGAAATCTGCAGAGAATTCTGAATTTTTTGACGGGAAAAGTCAAGGAATTTTATTTGAGCAAAGTTGTCGTGACCCTGCCCGAGTTCTGGAGAACCTGCTGATAGGATCGTTGGGTGATTTTGAGTAATTCGAGCGACAAGCTAGTGAGAGACGGGAGATTACCGTTTTGACGAGATTCAAGTGGCATTTGCGAATTCTTGATGTCGGGTGTGGCGGTGTGGGCCAATTTCTGGTGTGGTTGCGAAGCGGTAAGCGGTAATTTTCTTCTCGCGAGCAAAATTCGAGGGTGATTTTGATCGCGAAGCCATTTTGAACTTGGGAATAAGCGTATTCGAAATTTGCTTTCCAATCTTCTTACTTGGTGGCGGCGGCCTGAGTTTCGTAATTACGCATAAAGTCAATCTTGGCGTTGTAAAGTCAGACTAGAGTCAGGGTTTTTGAGTAGGGTAGTTTTAATTGCAAATTGCGTGCAGCCAAATTTCGCTGTCGCGTTAGCGTGGTTGAAATTGTCACCTCTCGAAGAAAGGTCGCGGATCGCTGTTTGTGAGCGAGCGGGCGGTTGTAGTAATAAAAATTTTTATGTTTCTTTGGAGGTTAGTGCCGTGATTGGTTGTAAGATTTCACTTTTTCAGGGTATCGTCATATCTTTTGGAAGATCACTTTTTTTAGTGGCGCATTTATCGTTAGTCGCCAAATCATTGTGAACACGGTAAGTTCTTGGTAAACTTCTCCGGATGAACCGTGTGCAATAAAAATCCGGCGTCACAATATGTATATATATATGTATATATATATATATATATATGTATAAAATATTTACATCCATTTGCATGATTTTGATATCGAAGTAAAGTGAGTTTTCAAAACTACATATTCTTCTTTCAAGAAATTTTTCCAATTGTAAAAGTAAACCAGAGTAACATTCAGATCCTTTATTAACTGTATACATACAAGGAATCAAGTATGAAACTTCAATTACAACAGATCATATAGTTACTGCGAGCAAATCTCAAGGGACCTGCACCAAGAATATTTACATGCAGGTTATGGGTGATGAGTTATAGCAGCAGGTTATACCCTGGGAATACAATCACAACCCGCTTACGCGTGTCCCGCTACAGCTAGAGCCCTACTTAACACGGGTGCTGCATAGAATCCCCGGGCGCGTTAGTGATGATAAATTGATTTGTTTCATATCTACTACTGTACCGCGGCGTATAATAAACTACACAAAGTACACGGGATCACCGCGCCATCTGTTCAGGAGACGCACAACCCGTAGGATCCTCTTCATCCCAGCATTCATGCTTGCATGCAAGAGAATCGACGCACATACACACATCCGCGATTATGTGCTGCACCCAAAGTCAACCTGTGGCGCTCGGTGCGTCGGTGAAAGGAACAATTAATGGCGGCCGAGCGTGACGTGTAAATTCCCGTCGAACGGATTTGCGCTCAGCTCCCCATGCCGCGAGGCTGCATATGGGACGCGTCTCTCTTTCTCTCTCTCTCACTCTCTCACTCTCCTGCGCAGACATCGCACAGGAGCCCTGCGTGTGAGACACGTTGCACCCTCTGTTCCGCCGTATTGACCAATTAACTTTCTTCGCCTCTCTGCCCTCGTCGCTCGACCCCCTGCCAGGCCGAGGGTATCATTTCGGATGAATACCGCAGTTTAACCATTAGTTGAGGGCTTACGCTCCTCGGTGCGGAGCGTATGTTTATGCACCCAGCGGCGTCGCTGTGTCGTCTATGCCT
Source organism: Diprion similis (assembly GCF_021155765.1). Classification (NCBI taxonomy): domain Eukaryota; kingdom Metazoa; phylum Arthropoda; class Insecta; order Hymenoptera; family Diprionidae; genus Diprion; species Diprion similis. The sequence continues at coordinate 21,052,119 of NC_060114.1, forward strand.
CTGCACGCACTACACACTCGTCTAGTAGCGATGATAATGGGAAACGAGAAGTAAACGACGCTATTCGAGCCTCGCCGATTTCTCGGGCTCCAATCCGCACCTTTTGGTTCTCGTCGATGGTCACCGTCGTGGCTATAAAACTCTGCATCGTTTAATTTTATAGCAATAATTTCACACCTCGACTGTGGATAAAGCGGTTGCAAACTCATTGCCGACTTAAATTTTTATTATTTACTAATCGGGCAATAGACGTATGTATAATCACAAATTAAAATTGTGTAGTTTAGTAGCTCCTTGAAGCCAACAGTCGCAACGAGACCTATGCACACACGCATATGGACGTCGTATAGTATAGGACGATTGAGTAAGACAGGAGCATATCGTAAGTCTCATAAACAGCGCGATTATGCGAATGATGAAGTGTATGGTGCAGCATCATGTAGCTGAACCGGCTCCATTCAGTGCCAAAGTCTCGTAAATAGCTCTGAATCGCATATAACCTTCTGACATGCCGCCATATAATACCGCGGGCAAAACAATTACGAGTTACATACATTATGCCTGCGCTTACAACCGACGGCATACGTATATACGAGTCGATGATCGCTAGAGTGTAAACAGTGCTTCATTGTGATGCGTGACACTCGTGCCAGTCGCGTTACTGCCAGCTCCCATATCACATTTATAGACTGACAACTGGTGGGGATTTGTTTCTATAATTTACCTCGCGGGGATTCTGCAATGCCGACTGTAGAACCTTCATTTTTTGATCAACATATTTTTTATCTTTATATAAGGATATTAAAATTCAAGAAATGGCGAATAGGCTGTAATCCGTATGTTTAGCAAATGTCGGGATAAAAAACCTGTCTGTTCAGGGCAAAAGTCGTATGAATTCTATAACTTATTGGTAATAAATGTTTTCCATACAATCCATTTATGCTCTTCAAAATATTGTGAAAAAGTAACTCGGGGAACTCTGTGTATACGATGATAAGAAAAAATTGACATTTACTCGTTCGTTTTTTTTCTTCTCTTTTTCTTTGCGTCTCAGGGATTCCGTGCGGCGAAGGTAAAAAATGTTGAAATCAACAAACGTCCCAAGACTTTTTGTACCAGCTTGTAAATACTGTATCCTTCTGTCGGCCGTCTCGAATAATGAACGTGTCTTATGTTAATATATATCTTTCTAGCTAGTGATTATCATTGACTGACGGAAGTGTAGACGAATTCATCAAATGTGTAGAAGCGCAAAGCCTAATGAAAAACTTATATGTATAGTGTGAAAGTACGTATACATATATAACTTTAGTTATAAAGTTACCGGTAGAAAAAAAATTCAAAGGTTTAACTACCGGGTCAGTATAATTCGGTGTGTAATTTTTTAATATGCAGCGATCTGGAGAAAAGAGCCGTAGCAGGAGTCGTTTAGTTGTACCCATAATATAATATACCAACGCTTGCCTCAGTAATCCTTGTTTTTTTTTCATTCGTTTTCCCTTGACCAATTTTTTCTTCAAGAAAGAAATAAACTTACAGTCAAGCTTCGTTATATCGTCAAGTTTCATGATTTTTTGTTCACTTTTTTTCTTCAACCCTTTGCCCAAGTCTCAATAATCCGTGACAAAGTTTATCTTCGTCACTGCAACCATACCTACCGCGCGATGTTGCAAAACACGTTGCACTCCTGCTCGGAAATTCTCGCCTATATTCACGCACTTCAATTTCGAGCTTTGCCGCTATGGCGTATCAAAATGTATGTAACATAAAATGGCACAGTATAACCAAGGTGTACGAGTTTGGAGATGGTCGAGTAACAGACATTAACGTATACGTCCTAAATAACTGGACATCGCTAAAGAGTTTACAGCGGGTGCGATTTTGTACAACGTTATACAGTATACTGCAGCGTCCCGGGCTGTAACTGCAGCAAGGCAGGGACTTTCGATTTTTTGTCAATGATTTTTTTACACCGCTAAACAAAGTAAATTATTTTACCTTTACAGCGGTAGATTAGTATTTTTTTACCGCCCTCGCGGCCAACGTTCAGGGTCATTTACGACCCTTTACGACGACTCCGGGTTCCAACCGGACTGTGCCGTTTTTTTCTTTCCCGTGGGCATTTCTTCGATGCTGGCATCGTGTAGCTATAGATATAAATAGTTGACTCGGGGTGGCAACGACGCTAGTCCGGTTAATATTTTGGCAAAATTGGGTGGGGATGACAACTTGGAAAGGCCAATATTTCGAAAAATAAAATAACGAAAGATGAACTGTTCGAAATCTTGATCTTTGAAAGTGTCGCCGATTAGAATGACTACCATAAACCAGTGACACAAGATTTCGAACAATTCATCTTTCGTTTCATTTTCACATGTTTGAAATCTCGATATATCGTCCATTTGCAATATTTTACCCTTCCAAGTGTTGACCCCCACCCGCAAAATTTTGCAAACAGCAGGTATAAATACCTGTTCATAACAAGCTATGCGGAATACACGCGTATAATATTCGTATTCATGCGCGAAGACCCTTTCTGCAGGGTTTCGCTCACGCCCTGCAGATACGTATAATACATAAAGGGCCGTGAAGTACATGCATATTTAATCTCCCGTATGATCCGCACGGTTTATGAAACATTAATATCCAATTTATTCCCCACGCGTAGGAATATAACAACCCTCCCCCCCCCCTGTCCCCGGCTAAACAGATTGTTATAGGTCCGTCAATCTGGGCGGCGCTCCGCGCTCACCCTTATAATACGGTAACCCGCGACCCCCGGGTCCCGTAGAATTCTCGTCGCCGAGTTTACGGAGTGAGGAGCAGTGCTGCCTCCCAGGATCGATCCTATACGCTGCATAAGATAAAGACTCCTTCCTACCAACATTGCTTGGACGTGAGACGCTATCTTATCGCTGGAGCCATTAAATATTGCAGTCTGCAATTGCATTATGCCATGGATGTTGACGTCCGTCTGTTCGGCGGCGGTTGATCGTACGATCCACGATCATACGTTTAGGGAAAATTTAATAAACCAGGAGGCGAAAAGCGTGTGGATATTAGGCTGGTTCATTTTGTACCGTTTTTGTTTTCAGCTAATTTTTGTTACTTTAAGATGCCACTCGAATAGAATGTGTTTATATATTTTATATCGTGGTACAATTAATCATTGTTCGTAAAAATCAGCACCGAAAACGAATTAGGGATATTAAGGTGATGTGATACTCCGCTCTTCCGCTCACAAAAACTGTTATCTAAATTTCTCCGAGACGATTAATCCTTCGGATAAAAGACGAGGACAGCCAACTGCGGCATTGTTAGGCGCAGTTCACTGTTGATTATGTATAAGTCCGTGAAGTGTGCACGAAAAAATAAATAAAAAATTTGAAATTAATAATTGGTAGGGACCTCTAAATATATTTTCCTACCTCCTCCAGATTCTATGACAACTTTTTTTCAGTATATGTCGCATATTTTTCGCGTGGCAAGTTAACAACAAAAAAGAAAAAGGTAAAAAAAATGAACCACCCTAAGTGCATATCTGCATTAGATCGTTGTTTTGTCCGTCTCAGATCGCGTGATGAAGGTGTAAGTCTATCGTCGGTAGTGGAATAAGTTGCAGGATATTGTTGTGCGCAAGGATAATCTGCAGGACGAGACCGAAACGGCGACCCGAGGTGCGTGACGAAGCTGGGAACGGTTCAATATTTGGACGACGTTACGAGACTGTGGATAATTGAGAAGTCAAAACTGTTACAGCGTCCTTCCAGCTCCGCGTTAAACCGTGAGGGCGTTTCGGCGTCGCTTCTTCATTCTCTGATTTTTTTCTTTTACCTACCCGCACGTCTTTGCTCTTGTCGGACAACATTGCACTGCAGTGTAATATATAACAGCTCGAATTTTCAACTCGAACAAAACTACGTTTCAAAGCAATCCTCGAGACTTTTCCAACGCAGCCGACAGACCGCAAATAATTCTTGCGTAACATTCGCGTTTCTTCGGTCTCTGCGTCAAAGACATTACCTATATCCACTGTGCACTGTCAAAAATGTAAAAGCTTTACGTTTAATCTGTGAAATATTGGAAATCCGGAAGACGCAGATTCATTAACGTTGAATAAATATTTTTTGAAAAACGACGAGTTCTTAGATCAACATAGAAAAATTTAATACGAATAATTCGAAGCAACAATTAACAGAAGTTACAAACAGATCATCCATTCTCGTCAATATCAAGTGGTTGAAAACGTCATTTCCATTCTGAAAAAAAAATAACTAAAAAAATTCAATGGAAATCAACCATCGTGGAATACAAGTACATCATTACAATTCTATATACATATACCTACCGAATAATAGAATTGGGAGAACAGTTTCACTAGACTGCATTCACAAACGAATATTCGTATTCCCATAACCAATCAGTTCGATAACCGATCGCCGGTTGCCGATGACGGGGGTGCTGGGCGAGAGGGGCAGGAGAAAAGAGACCTGCACGATAACGCGTATAAATTAATAGACCAATTAGTCACGGGTTGCATGATCGCCCCATCGATTCCATCGGGTCGAATTTAATCGCTGCTGAGGCTGTGGTAATCTCGACATGAGTTACAGCTAGATACATACGTATTGATGTAGTCCAGTGCAAGCTGTATCTGCTGTATTCATCATGTGTATTGCATTCGTGACGGTGCTGCAAATCCATACCTGCTACGTTATAGGGACCCGCACTTCCTATTGCAGTAACGCCGAAACTAAATGTCGTCTACAGATGATGAAGAGACTTTGAATGTGGATCATTTGTTCGTATCTACAAGAAAGTTGTTTCCAAGGAAAAAAAGTTTTTCAACGTCGAATCGATTTGTAGTTGGATATATTAGATACTATTTATGAAGATTCAAGATTCAGTTTTCATACGAATGTATCCTTTTTCTAATCGCATATAGGCAAAACCAATCTTATGCATTAGGCATCGCGTGTCTAATGGCATACAGTTGTAACCATACAAAAGGCGATCTCAGTGGCAAAAGGGCGTATATTTCTTTTCCACCATTCGTTCTGGAAATGATCCAAACGTATGATTCGATTGAAATTAAGCGTTTGAAAATATAAAGGTAAAAGGTGTTAGGCAGATACAACTTTAATTTCCCATTGATAAGTATAGGTACATGAATTAAAAAAGATCAAAACAGAAGGTTGTAGCCACCATTTTTTCCTAAAGTCGTTCTAAAAACCATTGAAACGCATGGACAAATGGAAGTTTGCGAAAATATAAAAATCATAAAAAAACATTTTGGGACATATTTTCTAATTTTTTTTTCTTTGCAATCATTTTAGGGACTCTTCGAATTAATCGAAAATCGATTAGGTATATTTGGTGATTCCTACAGCGCAGTGCCTATCCTTGTGTGGTCGGGAAGTCGATGTAGGTACCGCAGTAGCGTGAGACCCTCTAGCCTGCCGACGCTGCTCAGAAAACCGACCAATACACCTACTACATGGGCTGCAATCCGCGTACAAGAACAGTCGTAAATCCAGCGGTCCTCGTTGCGTAGATAATATGAAGGTGCAATATAGTTACAGCTACTATTCCGGCGAACCGGGTACCCGGTGTAACAGACACATTATACTGCTTCAGTACGGGACCGAGGCGGGTTTATGCGTTTATGCTCATGGTTGCGTTGGTCGCTACCTTTCTGACCAATCTTTTCTCTGTTTGGCCGGCATCCAGGGGTGGATTTCGAAACAACTGGATTTCGGAGACCGAGACGCACCCCGTCACAAGGAGCAAACTGCATCCAGGAACCCTGGATGCAGCCCTGAAGGCCCGATCCGCTTCTTCCTCCGTAGAGCCACCATGGCGACAAAAGAGTGTTGACGGTGAGTTAGCGAAAAGTTACAATGTCCCAGTCCTGAGTTAAATTAGTTTACTGCTAAACTGTAGTGAGCGCGGTCCTTAGCCGAACAGAAGGCAGGTATTTGAACGAGGTAGTAAATCTCCTGATGGTTTTATTTCGGTTTATTATCTACGCTCATATATACCATCCATAGCGGAACCTGCATTTTGCAGGGTAGACCGAAGCTAATTCAGCCGATCTCTTATAACTGCGGTACACATTCCGTAGGCTGCCGTCTCAACTATCCCACTATTCGGTACCTATAAACCAAGCATGTGTGATGCAGTACGTGCATCATGAGGTTCGACCTGCACTTGGTCGATGATTATCGGGGAATAGTGTCGTTTGATATTCTTGACTTGTATTACAAGAACATTGAGGTTAGAAAGGGTTTTTTCAGCACTCCAACCTCAAAATCGCGCCTTCTCGTACGAATAAGGTTTTTTGACTTGCTGATACAATACTCACCTTCGACGCAAATCCTAAACCTCACATGTTGTCAAAAAGTCTTATTCATACTCGTTACGAAATGTACTGTTATATATGTAACGCGAGCATGTTTTACACATTTTTCCATGCATGTTTTCCGTGCATAAAGTACCCGGTTTTATGACGGTCGAGTGAGTATGCGAATGCGCATGCGCGGAGTGCTGAAAAGGCCATTTTTCTAGGAGTTTAGTGGTCGTTTTTGTACGGCGCGCATGCCCTGTCGCGAACAAATTTGAGACTAGGCAGCCCTAACCTTAATTTCGTGCTTCGTGAAAAAGCGCATACCATACTGTTGTTATATAAAAAATCGTGTGCAACAAGGAGACAAAGATCTTTTCGCCTCGCGTATTTGCAATTTTCGCCTTCAGCTCACCTCCGACTCATTTTGCAAACTTACGCTCAGCTCGAAAACATCGAGTTTGCCTCCTCGTTACACAATATATACTATTATTCAAGTTAGCGGGAAACAATGTGGATCATACACCTGGTTGGATAATTACATATAATAATAATATTGCAGTATTGGGGTCTTTTCCAGCACCGCAGATGATTTCTTTCAATATGTCGATCCCGAAATGGCTGCATTGCGAATTGGGACGCGCGGTGCCAGGCGCGAGGTTGAGAAACGGGCAATAAGAAGGGTTGACGAATCCCGTGGGCGATGCGAAGTAGATCCCGCAAATACTCGGCAGGATTCACCTATAAATTAGGTAGTACGGTGAAAGGGCCACCGCAGTAGCCAATAAAGCTAACAAGAAGTAATACCGCCTTGCCGCGACCGGCGCCCTTTCCTGATTCATTATCCAATATCCTCGCGACGCATGAGACGACCTCGCCTCGATACCCGCCGTTCCCGGCACCGAACGAGATTTACGCCCACCGAGCTTTACAGGTGTACCTACGATGTATACCAATCCACGCGCATCCATAACCTGCACGGACTATTCACGACACTAGATACTTGACGTAACTGCATAAATGTTATATGTATACACGTATATCTAGTTTTGGATGTGCCATACATCCGCTCATGCATAGATACATCAAACTTACATATTATGTAAATTATTTGCATTGAATTACTAGGTTACGATGTAGCCATCCTTTTGATCCTTTATACCGTTGCGACGTCTCATCATTTCGCGATGAAAAGTGTTCATGCAATGCCTTTACACCGAATTAAAATGTGCTTAATGGACTTTGGTTGATATCTTATATGATAGACTTCTTACATACTTGACTTTTCAATTTTGGCGATTGTGATCCATTACTCGCATTTCGATTCGAGTCGACTGATTTATTGGAACGGAAATCTAATCTAACTCCTATACTCATACATAATTATGTCCTAATTAAAGAACCAACAAAGACGGCAGCCCTAACCTCTATAGTATCGTTGATGTAGATCGCATCATTGTATTTTTTCGATGTATGCGCATGTATAGTCTGAGCATCTGTGTTTTGTGTTCTATTCTATTCTAGTTCTATTAATTTAAAGTTTCGAGGTCATGTATGGTATTTTAATATCATAGGTTTTTTTATACATAGTCATTTATTTGTGGTGATTAGGAACGGTATTACTTGCCCCTTCAAGGGGCTAGTTGTTCCCGCATTGGGGTAAGTTGTTTCTCAGAAATAAATATTCGCTTCAAAATAAATATTTTGTATTTCAACACACAAGTTTTATTTAGTTATATTATTGAAATATACATACAAAAATATTTCCTTAAAAAAAAACGAAACATTTAATGGGTAGGTAATCATTTTCGCCTATTACTAAGTTAAAAATCATATAAATTCTATATTATAAACCGTTTTTTTTTAAAATTATAAGTTCATTATTCGGGGTTTAGCAGTCATGATGGTTTTAATGTAATGTGTGTTCAATCGTTTTCTATGATCCAGCGTTCTTAATATAACCTCACTGGTTTTTTCATAGATGTAAATTGTCACACTGGCCTTTAGGCCTTTTTCTATGTATTCGAATGCAAGTCCAAAAATTCTCTAGAAATTTTTTCATCTCAAATATAACTTAAATATCACTTCAGATTTAATATCTCATTGTGAAATATTTTCTCTCAATAAACGTTGTAGTTCTGGAGCCCCCCCCCCCCCCCCCCCCCTCTTCCGCCACACGCACACAAAAGGACCGAAGCGTCAAGTGAAAATGTCTGTTTACTGTTTACCCGATGACATCGAGAAAGTTCCACATTATAAACTGTATCTGCGACAATAACTAGCTACCTTATGACAAATCAGAGAGCCAGATCAATGCTTACGCACTGTGAAGGTAGCTTTTGGAAAACACGGTTTCAGTACTTCATTATATACTAAGCTGCTGTTGCCGAGTCTACAAGATATATTATGGTGGAAAATCTTTTGGAGGACATGGAAACAAACTGCGCCACTGACCCAGAGCCTGTTTGACTTCGGTACTAGCCCATGGAAGGAAGTATTATTAAAAGTGTACGGTACGTACACGGTATACTGCAATGCATATTATACTGCCGGGCGGAGCGAAAGTGTGCCAAGATTTAAACATTTCAAGATTTACGATAGGAAACCCGGGTCCGTACAGTGTACACATATAACTATACCTATACCTTATAGCTACTCGACTATGCCGAAACACTCGCAGCTAGTACACCTAAATAGACACAGCACTCTGTACGAGTTCGATGCGGAGAACTACCCTCGCCTTAAACGGCTGCAGTATGCCCCATTACGACACGGTAGCTCCATTCTTATGCGTGGACTTTTGCGCCCAAACTTTACGCACCCCCGCAATTAACTCGTCGCAAAGCCATCGGCCTGCCGGCGAGGGGTGAGAGTAGGAGAATAACTGAGAGGCGTCACTGCCTCCTGCCGCTTCGCTCATTCGCGCTTTCTCTCTGGCAGTTCTTCAAACAAGGAAATGCGTATATTCTGCTTGGAAAGTCGCGTTCGTGCACATAACCTGGGTGTAATTAAAAACCGTCACAAAAACGCGAGATTACTCGAAAATTCGTGAAGAAAAATGTCGAACAAAACGTTTGAGCTGTGGATCGACGAGCCTTACGACGAGGAAGCAAACAAAAACCTCGTTATCGTAGCTTCTGCTGTTCTGATTCTTCTTTTAGTCTTACTGCAAATCGAGTACATTATCGCTTCGAGGTGGTTCACTTAAATCATTCGTCGTTTCGTCCGACGCAGCCACGATGGGTTTGTGAATGCAGTATTTGTGAAATATATAATACATGTATTTCGTGTTGATGCAACAGCAACTACAGTTTGTTAGATTTGTAGTTATACTCACCTATCGTTCATATTTTCCAAAGAAATATACTGCATAAATTTAATTTTAATCCTCAATTGTTCAATTTTCTCTGTGTGACGTACTGCAGGATCGTTTTTATTCCTAAAATTGTATTCTAATTTCGACATTTATTTCTGATGTTAGAAAGAATCATCTTTCTTTACCGAGTATTATAGATAGGAGTTTATATATAATTACAGGTTCAGAATTAATTTTTCTCGATGAGAAAAGATTCCGTATTTGTATAATGCACACATTCCTTGCTCACTTTTGGCGTAATACGTAGTAGGAATTAATAAAATTTGGTAATATTTGAGAAATTCGAAGTTCCCAAAAGAACAAAAACTGAGCTCGAGGAATTTCTATTTGATACAGACGAAATTCAGTAGGAGGGTTAAGAGACTGAAAAGTAAAACAAAATCATTCTGGTGTATATATATATAACATAGATTTATATAATACAGAAGGCAAGAGACGGTAACGAATCCATCTTCGCGCCGCTACGCCAATTTTACTATTTTAGCTGCAGGATAAATCAGCAGTGTTTGTCTCTGCCACCGACCCGGTGCTGCAGCGGTAGCACCAGTAATAAATCTTGTTTTCGTCAACTTTCTCCGAGCAATTTCACGAGTCGCTCAATATTTCCAAAATATTTAGAGGCCCCCCGTTGGTGGTCCTCGGCTCTGGGGTGTCGGGCAGGAGCGTTGCTAATCGCCGCTACTCGTTCAAGTGCTCCTTTCTCCTGCCGCCCAATCTGCAGAAGTCCTTGGCCGAGTTTCCGCTTAGCGCGGGATGCAAGAAAAAGCGAAGGAAGGAGGGAAGATGACTCTGTACTGCATCGAGTACAACAATATACCTGTAATACGTAGCTCATGAGCGTGGAAGCTAGGAACGCGAAAAGGTGACGAAGTAGAAGGCGAGGTTATACGCCAAGGAAAGTTTTATTGACCCGGCATAAATAATAATTTCCTTCGGCGCGGAGGGCTTATATACACCTCCGAGCTCGAAACTCACCCTCCCTCATCCTCCCACCCTCCGCATCCTCGGCGTCGCTCCCGCGGAGACGATAATATCAGCGATGAGAGCCGCCATATTGGACGATGGGATGCTCGTTCCAATTGTAGGGGGCGGGTTGCTGAGCGAGTGATAAGGGATTCCCCGCCATCTTTCCTATTACATGCGCGCGCCGCGCCGCAGCGAAACCGGGCTGCTCACTTACTCCGGTTATGTCTATCCCCCCTCCCCCCCCCCCCCCCCATCATCCCCCCTGCATCCACCATCCTACCTACTCGCGATCCTCCGGGGCCAATTAACTAGTATCGCAGGAGTTCTGGACTCGTTTCGATCCGCCGCCGCCCCCCCCCCCCCCCCCCCCCTAACAACCCCGAGCATCTCTTCCGTAGAATGGTAGAATACGTGTAGTGCGAAGTTGTGTGCAGGTCACGCTAGTCGTGGGATTGCGGAGATGTGTTATTTCAGCGTAGGGCTGGGCTAACTCTACGCGGACGTGCAGCCGCGGGTCGCAGGTGCCGGCGTTCAGAGCCAATTATGCGGACGGCCAACGTCGGCGTCGGCGATGCTCTCTCGCAAATCCCCGGGAGTTTAACTTGTCCGCGCTATAACGGATTAACGGCTGCCATCCATCCGACCCGAGGTGGGTAATTGCTTCCTACCCTTAATTAAATACCATTAATTTCATTCGATAACTTCGACTCGGTGTATATGTATTCACTTACGCATCTGGATACGTTTACATAGCCCGCGCCTGTGCATGTATAGACATATAATGTAGCAGCGACGAACCGGCTTGCTTGCCTCTAAGATAGAAAATTGCTTCGTCTATTTCGTATCTACGCGCTTCATCGCTTCGCTCTGTACTTATACGTATATCGTGCCAGTATATAGTATGTGCCACTCGCACCGAGACAACGGGTACTTCATCACACACACCCATGGAAGATACTACCCTGACACAGCGACGTAGCGAAAACTAAAAGAGATATATCCTTATCTTACCTATTATCGAAAACTCGGGCGCTGCAGCTCTCTCCCCATTCCTACCCATCCGCGAATTCGATCTTGTAATGCGGCATTTCCTAGATAGCATGTATAATATGCCTACGTATGGGTATGAGTGTACTCATTTAGTTACTTTCAGTATAATACTTATATTTCCTCTCTTTTCCTTCTTTTTGATGTTTCCAGAGAGATACCAACCTGTTATGTATCTAGTAGATCTATAGAGCTACACGCTGCACTTGTTATGGGTATATCAAAGTCACGATTGTACAATTTTCTTGCCTAAGGCTTAATTTTCCGCACTACGGAAGAGATCAGTGATACCATGAATGTTTGTGTAGAACGATCGAGATTACGTACGTCACAATCCTCAGCTAATTGAAAACTTAAACAGTAGAATATAAAATTCAGAACTGAGAAATTCTGCAATACATATGTATTACAGACAATACAGCCAGGTAACAGTTGGGCACCAGAAAATTATGTCCAATATAATTTAAGATTCGATGCTAAGTGTATAATACGCTCGTTAATTCTCCTCGAGGCACAGCTTGCGGACATTGGTGACAGCGTAATCCCTAAAAGGCAATTACTTTTCATCACCTTTGATGACATAATAAAAAAGTATTGGTATCGCTGGAAAATAACTTTTGTCTAATTTCAACGAATCTTCACATTTTCGAACCTCTATAATCCGACAGCAAATTTTTAGAAAAATGTTGATCTGTTCCGAGAAACTCCGGCGATGGTGTCGGAAACGGTTCGATGAAAAATTATCAAGTCCCGTTTACGACCGTTTTCTAGATCATAGCGGAAGTTTATCAAGCAGACGGACAGACTCTTCCCTATTCACGGCGAAAACAGCATTTCCGGCTTGTTTTTATTATGTTTAAAATATAACGTTCCTAACAAAGTAAATTATAGAGTAGTCTTCCTCGATGAGTGGAACAACAGTTCGACCCATCTTTCCGCATATATACCGCGTTCTATGTAAACGTTATGCATCTTTCGGTGTGCGGTGATATGCGCCGAGGACAGTCCGCTACAGCCGACCTGCTCGCATCCTCTTGCCGGCATCAGCTAAAGCTTTACCTTGGTGGAGCCGCGTGGTGTAGAGAATGGGGGCTGGTATCTGCAGGGGTCCCATTGTGGCCGGATGCCATTTAGCCGCGGCTACGACAGCGGTTGCTACCGCGTGGGTGTTCAATAGAACGGCGAGCGATTAAACGACCCGGGGGACGATTTTGGGACACGCGCGGGGTTCCACCCTGCCGACATTCAACGGCGCTCACTCTTGCGGCTAATTCACACTCTTATTTATTTAATTGCACCGAGGTTAGCACGACCACACCTGGACTGCCTCGTCAGCTCACCATTCCCAACTTAATCCGAACGTTCATACACGTGCCCGTGCATGTATATACATATAAGGAATCCACACGCGCAGTGTCAGGTTCCACTATACGTATGCGACATGTGCTTCAGTCGTATTTTCATATTCGCATATAATAAAGTAGTAACTGGCGCGTATGTCATCAAAGGATTACTCGTATATCTTCGCTGTTTTTTCATTCACTTTTTACCTTCAGCCATGCCTCTGCATCGACACTCGATCAGCCTGAATATGTAGTGTTCTTGTGCGCGCGTGTGTACGTCGCTACGAGAGTGGGTGCACCCTCGTTGCCGTGTGTTGACGGGGGTGAGTGGGGGGGGCAGTACGACCGGGGCGAGTATAATCAAATTTAAAATTCCCAGCGCGGACGAGAGTTGGCGCGTCGTCCAATGAAAGAGTAAACCGACGAATGTAATCAAATCGGATCCCGCGCGTTGTCACATGACTCCGAATAAGCGCCGCTGGCCCGGAGCCCCGCGGTCCTCGTCCTCCGTCGATCGAATCGGCCCGCGAGATTTCCCCAGGGTGGAAATGAAAGCCTCCGAGACGCCCCCTCCGTGTCTCCGCCTCCCCCGCCTCCCCCGCCTCCCCCGCCTCCGCATCTTCCTTCTCAGAGTCGCAAAATTCAACGCCCGGATTCGACAGCCGTCATCAAAAGTTACAAAACAAGGGTACCTCTTAGAACTCCTTTTCAACGATACCGAAATTCCTCTCTGAGTCCGACGTCCTTCACTTCTCACAACCCTTTCTTATAAACTACACTCCCAAGAATATTACAGCTTAATCATTTGTTTCCAAATTTCATTACCTGCATTGCATTCATATTGTTTCTTGAAACAACTGATATAACTTCACAGCAGCCTGCATGGTGCACGAATTTCTGTAATTGCAATCCAATTCGGATTATCGGTTTGGATTGGGCGACAACATTCTGAATGGAGATATCGCGGTGCTAGTACCAAAAAAAGTACTCATACTTATTTTACGTGCTTTTGGTTTTATAAAGAGCTATTTAAAGCCAAAGGACGTATATTTACGTTTAAAGCCAAAAGGGTGTGTACATTTTTTATTCAACATTTAGCTTGAAAATGAGCCTATACGGAACGATTGGCGCTGAAAAAAAATCAGACACCCTTTTAGCTTTAGATCTCTCTCTAAAGCCAAAAGGGCGTGTAGATAAGTATTGGGATTGTGACTTTGCAATGCGTCATCTGGTGGAAAAAAAAACAAACTAATGTAACCAGGCTGACAGCGGACCGTTAACCGTGTTTTTTTCGCGTGTGGATAGTAGAATAGGTATATTATTGATTATGTTTCATCATTTTATGTGACATGGGTAATTTGAAAACCCAAGAATTACCATTTGTCTCCAATAAAATGAAAAACTTAGGTTATGTGATGTTGTATGATAAAATGGCGCCGACAACCAGTCTCTGATGTCTTCAGGACATTTTCCAATAAGCCCTTTTGGCATTAGCATCGCGATATAAGCTGTCGATACACCGCACACACAGGCGAGTGTTTAATAGCACGTTACTTAAGTACGTGCTCGGCCGTTGGTGTCGCTAGGCCCTGGGCCGATTGACGCGGGATAAAGCGCCTGCTGACATCTCGTGAGCGTTTTGAAATTCGAACGGCTTCCCGGCTCCCGACTGTTGGGTAGCAGAATATCAGATTCCCGCTCGAGCTTTAGTTGAATCCGTTTGGATGTATTTACCCATGCAGTATGTGTTACCGACTTGAGAAATAGGTTAAAAGAATAGACATCGGACAAAAAATTTTCCAAACAGAAATATTTTTATTCAACAGTCGCATCGGAATTATAAAGATTCTCGCTTATATATCGGCGTTAACAAGACACAAGGTAGGTATCGTACATACGTATGCACCATTTGTAATGGCACACAATCAATCTACGATGTTGATTATTTTTATTCACTTACATATATTTATATATAAATATATATATATGAAAAATTTGATATAAAAATATAAATGAAAATAATAATAAAAAAAAAAAAAAAATTTCAGTTCCATTACTATTATGCTTCGACGTATAGTCCTCCTTTGTTCTCAGGAGGAAAGTAGGCCTAGCGCAGGAACCTCCCAAGGTTCAAGGTGTCTGCCCAGCTCGCCTTACTTACCTTGATACTCTTGTCCGACATTACATCGAGAGAGGTATCTCCCTTGAAAGTTTTGAACCGCTGAACGTTACGCGTGTGTTCTTCCATGCCGTTTATACTACCGTCAATATCGAGTCGGCCAGCCTTCAGGTTCAACTGTATGTCATTTTGCTCGGGTACTACAAGGTCGACATCGCCCGATGAGGATATACTGGAATTAGCTGATAAACGAACAACGCGTACCCTGGAGGGTCCTGTATTCAACTTCGCGTCCAAGGAACCGTCCAGACAAACTGTAAAAGTTGAAAATAGATCACATTGGGGTGAGAACCCGCTTGAATAAATCATCTACTGCGATAACTTACGTATATTCAATCCTCCGTTTCCTGGTATGTCGATGGTAGAGTCCATGTGAAGGTTGTTCAGGGTGAGATTACCATTCTCCGTGGTAAAATGTGAATTGGTACAGTAACTGCTGCCGATATCTACATCCCCGTTTTCCGTGGAAACCTTCAAATCCGTGCCCAAAAACTTATCGGCACGAACTGTCTGTAATGGAAAAAAGAAAAACCAAAAGAAAAACCAACAGAGGATAAAAAAGTAGCGCAGAAAGAAAACAAAAGGAAAAATAAAACCCAGCTATATCACGCAAGAGATGGGTGAAATCTCACCCCTCCATCGACAGTGTTGATTTCAATATTCCCTTGAAGAGTGCGACGTAGGGTAACAGAGCCGCCGTCGTCAGACGACAATATCATTTGACTCGCCTGCAGCTTCTCTCCGGTTATATTACCCGCCGCGGTTCTCACTATGATTGAATCCGAAACCATACCAGAGACATCGACGCTGCTCACGCCGGCTGCCCGGACGTCGATATCTGAAAAAAGTGAAGCACAAGCCGTGGTATGTATTTTCAGCTGATTTAGAACCATCTACAGAATTATGCTTCATGGCTCTCGTGAAATGAATAGAAATTTTCGGTAAAACCCAACGCAAAATGGAATTATTAAACCGCAGTACCAAACCATGCATAGAAGTACTTCTAGAGTAATTATACCTCGTTTATGCAGAGCTCAGTTTATAGACACTGAAACTGGGCTAAGACGAAGGATTGTAATGTATCCCTTGCATCTTCATACTTGAAAAAGTTTGAAACTCTGATCTCACAATTATTAGCCTCAGCATTACGTGATCTAAACAATTTTTACCTAATTCATAACGTTTGTAATACAAAACAAAATTCATTATTGCTTACCAAACCTGATCGGCGACTCTATAAGGCATTTGGCGTTGGCGGGAATGGGCATATCTCCTTTGACTTCCCATACTTCGCGGTCATTTACTTCAACGGAGACAAGACTAGAGGGCCGGTTCTCCACGGCAGCATCTTCGATGACAAGGACACGGACGAGGAGGGTATTCATATCGGGATACCTTTCGAAGTCGGTAGGTCGAATCTCGACGTCGCAAGGTACCTCGACGACCACCTTACCAAAGGGATTAACATTCTTTGCCACCTCCTGGAGAACGACCGCTCGCCGATTCTCATGCTCGGCGGAACCTCCGAAGCATCGGCTACCCGCCGGAATATTCGCGTACAGTTTTTGGTTCAGGCGAAGATACGATAGGAAAAATCGGCCGCACGCCGTGTTCATTCTGACACCTCCGCTGACCGAGACTCGGGGAACCTAACCTAACCTAATGTAACTAACTTAACCTAATCTAACTTTAGCTACGTTTATCTAACCCAGCCTACCCATTCGCACCCCCTTGGAGATATTTAGCTGGCTTCGGCGTCGTGGGAAACAGCGATTATTAGAACCTCCTCGAAAGGGGAGAAGAACAGGTTAAGTCGTCTTCAGGGACCCGACGGCCAAATTTGACTGGCCGTCCAGCTGAGGATGTATAATTACGGTACCAGCTACACGCAACGAAGACCGGCTGATGGGTCTCGGGTTCTACTTTTTAGTACGGTGACCCTAGCAACTCTTCAGGATTAGTTGTGCGATTGGGATTCTTCAGAAAAACCTACTTCGGCGATGCGTTCAAGCGTCAGCCTCGCCCAACTCACCGCGTGACTAACAATAACTTGTAACTGCGTTGCAAGTTGCAACGCACGTATTTACATACCTGATGAGAGGCGTCGCTATGCCGACTCTTATGTCAAAGTTTTCATTAACAGATAATGCAAGGGAGTAGGAAGCGTGGATAAAAATCAGCCAATCGAAACGCTCTCTGCTCGAGCTAAGCCCATTTCGAATGGGTGGCATATCTTTCGTGAGCCGTCGTCACGGTGTAAGAATAATAGGTGGTCCGGCTGCCCTATCCCCGCAATGCTAAGGCTTGTGATTATTTTAGCATAATTCAGTGCTCGGCCACCAGGCGGATACATGTCGCAAGGGCCAATTGTAAACAATAATGGCGGCACGTTAGGTTTCATGCTCTAAGTTTCAATCACAACAGAGGAGGTATAACCATTGAAATATAAATCGTGAATATAATCAACGATAACGGTGTTCAACGATATAATATTTGTTTATTATTTATTTAGATAAGAATACATTTAAATATGGTCAAGACTTGTTGTGTCTGTCATCAACGTGCTTCAGACGCGTATGGGAAGAACATATCTTTTTTCAACGTTCCGAAAGAAATTTATTTGTATAATAAATGGAAAGACTCAATTGCTCGTATTGGTGTAGTTTTGAAAAAGGTTTTTGGAATACCGACTCCTTACAAGTCATACTAAAATTGTAAAAAAGTGATTTTTTCCCTGATGTTTCGTTCCGTTCACGTTACTAACTTCAGCCTCATTAGAAAATAGTATCTAATCTATATTGCAGCAATTTTTTGGGATTATCCGGCAAGCAGGAGCTGCCAATGACCACCCTACGCTTCCCTCATTTTTGCAACTTTATAAATTAATATCAATATATCAACTGTTGAAACCCCCGAAATTTGGAAATTGTACAGTACAAGAAGATATGCACAAGCCTTTAGTTTCATTGGCAGATTACCCAATGATTTTCAAAAAGGATACTACACACATTTCAAAACATTTGCAAGAATTCAAGACAAAGTTAGACTCCATTATCCAAACAACAGAATGGGAATGCGAAGATGTTGTCAGATTTGACCATGATTATGCGTCGGCTTCGGTTGTCAATTGCATAATATATTATGTAACCGGATTTTTGTGTCGCAAATTAAGAAAACAAAATAAGTGTCGAGTATGTCAGAAAGCTTTTCAGTCTGTTAAAGATAATGATACTCTCAGCGAAGCAGAATTAATTAATATGAAAACCCGAGGTGGTTTAATTCATAGCAATATTTTTCTGTTTTCTCTTCTATCAGCGATCGAGAAATACTTTTGTAAGCACATAGAATCTGAAAATCGATCTGTATATGAATCGACTGTGTCTGACATGATATAGAATTATAGCTTTTCATTTCCTTGCGAACAACACAAGGATGAAATTGTGTCATATATCATGCACTAATCTATAACGATGAGAATGCGACAATGGGCAAAAATTCATACACGGGATATTTTAAAGCAGAGCCGTGAAAAGAGAAAATTATCAAGGTTGATGAGTACGTAGTTTTTAACAGGAAATTCGTAACGTTGCTGCAATAGAATATTGAAAAAAGGCACAATTTTGTGACTCAAATATTGTTATTGCAAAATAAGTGAGACACATAATGTTTGACTAAACTTCGAAAATTTTATCGTATAATTTCGTGTTTGAAAATTTCAAACTTTTATCAATCATTCTGTTGCGGCAACGTTATGAATTTCAACCTCATAAGTTTACTCGTATTTATTTTATATTACTTTACATGTTTTATATATTTTATAATTTGATATTATTGTTATTTTATGTTGGCAACTGCAACTTTTGCTCAAATTTTAATATACATGACACCCTCATCTCCTCTTTTTCGAACACTGTGTGTGCCATAATTGTTTACAATTGACCCTTGCGACACGTATCCGTCTGGTGGCCAAGCACTGAATTATGCTAAAATAATCACAGCCACCAAGCCCCAGCCGGACCACCTATTATTCTTACACCGTGGCCGTCGTCCATGGGTTCGCAAAGCTTTCCCGCGCTTTGCACAACCTTAACCTCAAAGTTCAAAATATAGCCCGACGTATTCTTACGGTCAGGATCGTTCAAGTTACAGGATACACAAGAGCCTGCAGGGAGAGGTAAGGGGAAATAACGGTAACTCAATGTTCAAAAGATAAAATTTTATTAACTACGTAATAGCAAAGGTATCACGATATTCACAGAATCACAGAATTCTGTTTCCTGTTGCTTATACATGACCTGTACGATGTTTTTGTAATGAGTAAACCGACGGTCCGATACTCTGCATTTGAGCACCTCCTAAACACTCGTTATCTAAATACAATACAGCAAACTGGAAATAAAACGTGGAATTAATCTTTGGAATTTGTATCGTATTTATCTCTTGTGAAGCACAGTAATCTATCTGTTTTGAAAAATAAAAATATCGATTTCATACCTGCCCTGGCGTTACAGCGCGGAGTGGTTTTTTGACATGGATAATTAACCGATTGTCGAGGGTTTGGACTACTGTACACGGCGTGAGAGGATGGGTATGTTGAAAACGAAAACCACAATGAAAAATGGTCCGTTGCTTAACTAAGTCTGCCGTGTCTGGGTCAATCCAGTGAACCTCTGAAGTTCGTGCCAATTGCGTGTATAACGCAGGGTGGTTGGTTCCTTCAACCTGTGAATATTTCACAGACATTAGGGTGGACGTTACTATCGTTGCCAATTAAGAACATGCGAACGTACCACAAAAATGTTACTGGATTCGCCGTCTTTACGGAATACAAAGTATGGCCTTGTAACACCTCCGATTCTGCATCCCTGTCCCAATGTCCACTGGTGAAAACCCTTGTGCTTTCCGACGACTTTGCCGGTATTTAAGTCTATAAAGTTACCAGGTCTTTCGAACATGTACTGAAAAACAAAGGCGATTTCATTTTTGCAAGAAATTCATTTATCAATCAACCTTGCACAGATACGAACCTGAGAGATGAATTCTTGGAAACGGCGTTTACCAATGAAACATATTCCCGTGCTCTCTCTTTTATTAGCGACATCAGTCAGGCCGTTTTTTCGTGCCATTTCCACGACTTCTTTTTTGTAATATTTTCCTAACGGAAACATAGTTTGCCTGAGAGAGTCTTGGGGTATTTGGCACAGAAAGAATGTTTGATCTTTTATTGCATCTTTTGCTTGCAGGAGTTTTACATCTGCAACCAATATGGAAAGGGATAAAGCCCTTGCCGTCGTCACTCATCAGAAAAGGTGTGTATTTCCTGTTGTTTCTTACTTTTATTTGAGACATAATTTTCCAAGTATGTACCAAAACTTGTATTTGCATAATGTCCAGTAGCTATTGCATCCGCGCCTAGCTTGTTGGTCGCGTAATCAAAGAAGCGGCGAAACTTGATATACTTATTGCAACTAATATCTGGGTTGGGTGTAAACCCATTCTTATAATCCGTCAGTAAGTTGCTGAAATAGAAATTCTCTTTACTGTAACAGTCTCTAACCGGTGTCGAGTAACAAGGGATGCTGTACCTAAACACGTTGTTCCAGTATTCTTTGACAAAGTTGATGCGATGCAGAGGTATCCCAAGTATATTGGATACGCGTTCCGCATCGTTGTAATCTTGCTCGATCGTACACGTATTGATCTCTTCGTTTACATCCCAATTCTGCATGAAGACTCCAACGACGTCGAAGCCTATAAAATTAGAGAAAAGGTTCGCGTGATACAGCCGTTCATCTTGCAGCTTTTAGCATCGCCAACCTTGTTTCTTCAATAAAAACGCCGAGACGGCGCTGTCCACGCCCCCCGACATGCCGACAACCACCCTCCGGATCCCCGAACGCATTTCTGCTCGTCAGTGTGCTCCTAGCCTAACCTCATTTTACTTCCGTCGGGGCTGTTTACTCCACATTACTCCACCAAACTAAAACTGTGAGCAGTTGAGCACGTCGAGTTGATATGTTATGAGAAAACCATAGATTAGGTGCGTAAGCTAGAGTGGTTCGGAACTGGTAACTAAGTCCGTGGTGGTAACTGTAAGTTCGATTACGAAAGTCACAGTTAGGTTAAGTTAGCGCTTTATCAACTATCGTAAACATACATATGGGGCATTCCAAGTGAAATCGAGGATTCATTTGCCTCATGTTATCAGATTCATCCATAAATTTTTTTTCCGCATTGATTCCACTTCGGGAGATCAGTGTCAAATCTACAATTAATTGGAAAAATTTTACGAAATCAGGGGCTGCTATTGGTTATCAAATTTTGTTTACACCGAGGATGAAGTCTGGTTTTCATACAACGCTACGGTTGCGTTACCTTACATAGACTTTCTAAGCCAATCGCATTGGCCTACAAAAGAGCAAAAGCACCAATGTAATTATGATTCCATTGTGTCGGGGACAGTCAGGAAATACTAATAGGAATGCATGTCCCGATTACCGAGCAGCGGAGTCAAAAGCCGGGTTTTTAGGTTAGTTCCTTGATATCACGCAACCAACAACTTCATTCGGCGGTGTTAGTTATTGCATCAGTCAGTAAGGAGCTATCATTCTCGAGTAAATTTCTATCAACGATGTCGCGCCTCCTCGAGGTGGCCTGCAAAAGAGGATTGCTGGGACGGCGGCAACAATTCGGCATCGCTCGAGCCTCTCTTGACGCGCGAGTCGCCGTTAGCAGCAAACCACTCCTCGATGGTTATAAGGAAGGTCAAAATATCCACGGATTCCGCGTGAACCAGGTTGCCGACGTCGAGGAGTTGAATCTGACTGCTGTGAGATTGGAGCATCTTGCGACTGCTGCGCAGTACCTCCACCTGCGACGAGAAGATGGGAACAATGTCTTCGCCGTTGGGTTCAGAACCACACCGACCGACTCGACGGGCCTTCCGCATATTCTGGAGCATACCACCCTCTGCGGGAGTGAGAAGTTTCCTTGTCGTGATCCGTTCTTCAAAATGCTGCGCAGGTCTCTTGCAACCTTCATGAATGCAATGACTGGTCCGGACTACACAGTCTATCCATTTTCAACCCAGAACCCGAAGGACTTCAGGAACTTACAGGCTGTTTATTTGGATTCCGTTTTCAGGCCAAACTTGAGGCTTCTAGATTTCAGACAAGAAGGCTGGCGCCTTGAACATGCTGACGTCAATGATAAGACATCTCCTATAGTCTTTAAAGGTGTTGTATTTAATGAGATGAAAGGTGCATTCAGTCAGAACGAGAGCATTTTTGCCGAACGTCTTCTCAATTCTATCTTGCCGAGTCATACCTACGCAGTAATATCTGGAGGTGACCCTCTTGTTATACCTCAGCTCACCCACCAAGATCTAGTCAATTTCCACTCCACATACTATCATCCCTCCAATGCTCGTTTTTTTTCTTATGGCAATTTCCCCCTCGAAGATCACTTGAGATTTGTCAACGATGAATATCTTTGCAAGTTTGATCGTGTTGACAAATCAGCGACCAGGGTACCACCTGAAAAACGATGGAATCAACCTAAATCTGAACATATACAATGCAGGCCTGATCCCATGGCTACAGATCCGGAGAAGCAGAGCTCTATCGCAGTTGGCTGGCTCTGTTCCGACATCACTAATGTTCAGGAAACCTTCGAGATGTACGTTCTCTCACAGCTTCTCCTCAAGGGTCCAAATTCTGCATTCTACAAATCGCTGGTAGAGCCAAACATTGGTGGAGGTTTCAGTCCTGTCACTGGATACGATTCTCATTCCAGGGATACCACTTTCGTTGTTGGTTTACAAGGTGTCTCGCCACAGGATTTTGCCAAAGTTGATGAAATTGTTCAAAGCACTGTGGCACATGTTGTGACCAATGGATTTGAACAAAGCCATGTTGAGGCTGTTTTTCATGGTATAGAACTGAACATTAAGCACCAGACTTCTAATTTCGGACTCAATCTATTACTGAGCATGACTCCGCTCTGGAACCACGAGGGTGACATTGTGCAGGCAATGAAAGTGAATCAAGCGGTTGCAACGCTCAGAAAATCCCTTGAACGTAATCCTAGGCACCTATGTGATCTGGTTAACAAATATCTCAAGGAAAACAAGCACAGACTCACACTGACCATGTCACCCGAGGAGACGTACGAAGAGCAGAAGAATGCCGCTGAGCGTACAATCCTTGCCCAGAAATTGGATCGCCTTTCCCCTCAGGAATTTGAGAAGATCTTTGAAGAAGGACAGGCACTGGTTGCAGAACAAGAGAAGAAGGAAGATACAAGCGTACTACCATCCCTGAAGATTGAAGACCTGGAAGACGACATACAACGTGTCCCCCTAACCGACCATCATGTGGCAGGTGTTCCCTTACAACTCGCCATTCAACCGACTAATGACGTCACCTACTTTCGAGGAATACTTAACGTTGCGGATCTCGACGATGAGCTTAAAGATTTGATCCCACTTTTTAATACAATTGTCGCAAAGATGGGTACCGCTAACTACGATTACAGAACTTTCGATCAAATGACACAGCTCAAAACAGGTGGCCTGACACTCTCCCACCATATTGCTGAGCTGAAGAATCACGTATGTAGATTCGAGGAGGGGATCCTCTTTCAGTCGTACTGTTTGGACAGAAACTCTGCTGATATGTGGAAGTTGTGGGAAGAGCTCTTTAATAACGTTGATCTAACAGATATGAAGAGGTTCGAAACCTTGGTGAAGGTGACAGCAGCTAATGTGGCCAATGGGATTGCTGATTCAGGCCATATATATGCACTAAGCAGTTCGGCTAGCCTTGTCTCGCCGATAGCTAGACGTCGTGAGAGCTTGTCTGGGCTTGACTTTGTCGAAAAAATGAAGAGAATTGCTCAAGTTAAAGATTTAACCCCTGTGCTGAGCCAAATGCAGCAGATTGCTAAAAAAATCTTAAATAAAAAGCAATTGAGGTCAGCACTCAATTTATCATCAGGCAGCAAGGATAACAGCTTGCTCGAGCTCCAGTCTTTCTATGAGAGACTACAGGGTGAATCAGCATTAACGTCACGTCTTATTACCGATGGAAAAGAGCTGATGCAGGAGAACCGAGGCATTCATCATGTTCTTCCCTTCCCAGTGAACTACGCTTCCAAATCCATACTAACTGTCCCCTACCAGGATTCACGCTTTGCAGCTCTGCGGGTTCTTTCGAAGCTTGTTACCTCTATTTATCTTCACCCTGAAGTGAGAGAAAAGGGAGGTGCCTATGGCGGTGGTGCGAAACTATCTTCAGATGGTGTATTTTCGTTTTACTCGTATCGAGATCCAAACTCCACACACACCTTGGAAGCATTTGATAGAACGTACGAATTCCTGCAGAAGTACACACTGTCTCAAGAAGAGATCGACGAGGCTAAACTCGGCATCTTTCAACATGTTGACTCGCCTGTGCCGCCAGGTCACCAAGGAATGACAAAATTTATCCATGATCTGTCAGACGACGAAGTTCAGCTACACAGAATTCAGCTGAAGGCTGTTACCAAGGATCAGCTGATGGCTGTGGCTGAGGAGTTTCTTAAACCAGAATCGACAGGGGTTCTGATAGGGAGATCGCTGATAGGTCGCCCAAATCCAGCGCTTCTAGAGCGGCCTGAAAAGTGGACAGTTGTTTCACACCAATAGGAGTCTGTGGGGTAGCTCATATCGAATAACATTAATTGTTTATATTTAATATCAATAAATTATCAAATTGTTTACAAATTTTCTAGTGAATCAATTACTGTGTTCCATGACTTGTCCTTGTCCAAAAAATTAGCTCTCTATATTCTGTGGAAGTTCCATATGTTGCAATGCAAGATTTTTTTGTCGTCTCTCGCCTTAGAAGAATAATAGTAAAAGTTGTATGTGAAGTCAAAGTTTTCTCAAAAAATTCAAACGTTTGTTCATAATTCCAGTCAACCGCGCGCTGCTCAGGATTACTATTACTTCAAATGCCATGCAGTGGGTGACAGCGGCCCAAGTGCTCCTTCCAAGAAGACTACCGCCGAGTCAGAGCTTGGTGTTCCGCCAATCTTTAATAGATACAATATTCTCAATGGTGCTAGACCCCATGTACCAGTTACAGTCGAGGACATACCAGAGTATTTCACTGAGGATAACTATCGAGACTGTGTCAGTACAATAAGAACTATTGGTATCGTCAGAAGATATGAACACGAGTCCTATATGCTAGAATCTGTGAACCAGACGACAAATCGTGTTCAGATTCCATTGACTAGAGGGATCAATCGTGACGTTTGGACTCACAGAAGTATCAAGCACGTCACTAGCTCAGGGAAAAAACGTAACGTAACAAAAAAAACTAACTTGAAATTAGCTGGTACCAATGTAAATGAAAGCAGTACGAAAGTCGCGGCACCAGATCTTCCATACCCAGACTTTATCCAAGACCCATTGCGGATGGGAGACACAAGAGTGGTGAGTAACGCATCAAAATTTATGGTAATAAATGGTGAAACGTTTGTATGAGAGAATTTACTCTTATTAATGAACTGTGTTTCAAATGTCAGAAAGATGGAGCAGTTTACTTGGTGCTGGGAACCCTGCAGTGGGCAAGAGGTGAACCTATGATCGATGCTCACAGATTCATTTATGTGCATGATCTGAAGACTACGTACGAGTCATTCATGCTACAGCATGCTATAGCCCGTCGTCACATTGATTTCTACAAACGTAAGTTGGGGGTTGATGTTACAGTCTTAAACTGATGTGCAGTAGCGTTACTACGTTTATTTCAACATATCCTAACACAATTATCACTATTTCGAATTATGATTTGATATCTCTTTTGCAGCCCATCCCGACGAGATTAGAGAAGTCGTCCGGAGACCGGACGAGAAGCGGGAGCCAGCTTTTCCGCGACCAAAGCCAAAGTGGAAACGTGCAAAAAATTGGCGAAAATAAAGTGAAGACGTGATTAGAAAGCAGAACGGATTATATGTGTGATTATACTGCATGAAGTTTGAAGACATGTAATGCAATATGTTAGATTTTGATAATCCGTTAAATATTTTTGTATCTCATAATAAAATGGAATGAAGTTTGGATTATAGTATTTTTTTGCTGTACTTCATTTGAGTCCTTGCGCGTTCGTTTTCTCTTCAGAAATTACGCAAGTACAGGCTCCGACAGAAGTGATTCTTGAGATTTAAAACACCAGACAAAATTTTTCGGAGAAAATCGGAAAGGGTTAGTCATCCTTTCTTGACTTTTTCGAAGGAAAGGAATTTCAGAATCGATTGGGTAAAACCCTTGTCTTACTAAAGGCATTTTTTGGCAAGCACTGATATATCCACCAGAGTGTACCAGGAGCTTCCTCGCGACTCTGTTATACGGCGAAAAAAAGACTAAGAAGAAGAGGTAAAAAAAAATCACAGGACCAACAGAAAGAAGATACGGAGGAATTCTTTCTTTTTTTGGCTGTAACTCTCGATCCGTTGCTCGCAGCGTATTGGGACTGCGTTCAATCGATTTTTCTCGCAATATCACGTCGGGATAGTGCATAAAAGAATTGTTGGCGGCATTTTTCAGATTCAGCGAAATTTTCACCAGAAATCCAAAGGGGTTAGTCTTACTTTCTTTGGTGTCCAATTTTTTTTACCTCGGAATCGATTTGTATGACCCTCTCTAGACGAATTGAACCACCAGGAATGCGAAAGCGATATCGAGAACACAGTAAGAGGAACTTCGGAAACCCTGAGAAAATCAGACGGAGTTGTTCCCCTTATGGTCCAATTACTCGAGAAAGAGTCATACTAATCGATTCGGAGACCTAAAATTTTCGGCTCCGAAAATCAAGAAAAAACTAAGGCTAACCCCTTTGGATTTTTGTCAAAAATTTCGTCGATTCCGAAAAAGGCTGCAATCAATTTCTTAGGGCACTATTCCGACGTAATTTTGCAAGAGGAATCGATTGAGCGCAGTCCCAATACGCTGCGAGCAGCGCCTGAAAAGTTACGGCCGGAAAACTGCAGATTTTCATCGTCATTTCTCTGCTGTTGGTCCTACGCTCTTTTTCATGTGTTTTCTGAGTTCCTGGTGGTCGAATTACTCTAGAAAGGGTCATACTAATCGATTCGGAGACCTAAAATTTTCGGCTCCGAAAATCAAGAAAAAACTAAGGCTAACCCCTTTGGATTTTTGTCAAAAATTTCGTCGATTCCGAAAAAGGCTGCAATCAATTTCTTAGGGCACTATTCCGACGTAATTTTGCAAGAGGAATCGATTGAGCGCAGTCCCAATACGCTGCGAGCAGCGCCTGAAAAGTTACAGCCGAAAAACTGCAGATTTTCATCGTCATTTCTCTACTGTTGGTCCTACGCTCTTTTTCATGTGTTTTCTGAGTTCCTGGTGGTCGAATTACTCTAGAAAGGGTCATACTAATCGATTCGGAGACCTAAAATTTTCGGCTCCGAAAATCAAGAAAAAACTAAGGCTAACCCCTTTGGATTTTTGTCAAAAATTTCGTCGATTCCGAAAAAGGCTGCAATCAATTTCTTGGGGCACTATTCCGACGTAATTTTGCAAGAGGAATCGATTGAGCGCAGTCCCAATACGCTGCGAGCAGCGCCTGAAAAGTTACAGCCGAAAAACTGCAGATTTTCATCTTCATTTCTCTGCTGTTGGTCCTACGCTCTTTTTCATGTGTTTTCTGAGTTCCTGGTGGTCGAATTACTCTAGAAAGGGTCATACTAATCGATTCGGAGACCTAAAATTTTCGGCTCCGAAAATCAAGAAAAAACTAAGGCTAACCCCTTTGGATTTTTGTCAAAAATTTCGTCGATTCCGAAAAAGGCTGCAATCAATTTCTTAGGGCACTATTCCGACGTAATTTTGCAAGAGGAATCGATTGAGCGCAGTCCCAATACGCTGCGAGCAGCGCCTGAAAAGTTACGGCCGGAAAACTGCAGATTTTCATCGTCATTTCTCTGCTGTTGGTCCTACGCTCTTTTTCATGTGTTTTCTGAGTTCCTGGTGGTCGAATTACTCTAGAAAGGGTCATACTAATCGATTCGGAGACCTAAAATTTTCGGCTCCGAAAATCAAGAAAAAACTAAGGCTAACCCCTTTGGATTTTTGTCAAAAATTTCGTCGATTCCGAAAAAGGCTGCAATCAATTTCTTAGGGCACTATTCCGACGTAATTTTTTGAAAGAAATCGATTGAGCGCAGTCCCAATACGCTGCGAGCAGCGCCTGAAAAGTTACAGCCGAAAAACTGCAGATTTTCATCGTCATTTCTCTACTGTTGGTCCTACGCTCTTTTTCATGTGTTTTCTGAGTTCCTGGTGGTCGAATTACTCTAGAAAGGGTCATACTAATCGATTCGGAGACCTAAAATTTTCGGCTCCGAAAATCAAGAAAAAACTAAGGCTAACCCCTTTGGATTTTTGTCAAAAATTTCGTCGATTCCGAAAAAGGCTGCAATCAATTTCTTGAGGCACTATTCCGACGTAATTTTGCAAGAGGAATCGATTGAGCGCAGTCCCAATACGCTGCGAGCAGCGCCTGAAAAGTTACAGCCGAAAAACTGCAGATTTTCATCTTCATTTCTCTGCTGTTGGTCCTACGCTCTTTTTCATGTGTTTTCTGAGTTCCTGGTGGTCGAATTACTCTAGAAAGGGTCATACTAATCGATTCGGAGACCTAAAATTTTCGGCTCCGAAAATCAAGAAAAAACTAAGGCTAACCCCTTTGGATTTTTGTCAAAAATTTCGTCGATTCCGAAAAAGGCTGCAATCAATTTCTTGGGGCACTATTCCGACGTAATTTTGCAAGAGGAATCGATTGAGCGCAGTCCCAATACGCTGCGAGCAGCGCCTGAAAAGTTACAGCCGAAAAACTGCAGATTTTCATCGTCATTTCTCTGCTGTTGGTCCTACGCTCTTTTTCATGTGTTTTCTGAGTTCCTGGTGGTCGAATTACT
The DNA here is from genome assembly GCF_021155765.1 of Diprion similis. Classification (NCBI taxonomy): domain Eukaryota; kingdom Metazoa; phylum Arthropoda; class Insecta; order Hymenoptera; family Diprionidae; genus Diprion; species Diprion similis. The sequence goes on from NC_060114.1 coordinate 21,081,359, forward strand.
CTAGAAAGGGTCATACTAATCGATTCGGAGACCTAAAATTTTCGGCTCCGAAAATCAAGAAAAAACTAAGGCTAACCCCTTTGGATTTTTGTCAAAAATTTCGTCGATTCCGAAAAAGGCTGCAATCAATTTCTTGGGGCACTATTCCGACGTAATTTTGCAAGAGGAATCGATTGAGCGCAGTCCCAATACGCTGCGAGCAGCGCCTGAAAAGTTACAGCCGAAAAACTGCAGATTTTCATCTTCATTTCTCTGCTGTTGGTCCTACGCTCTTTTTCATGTGTTTTCTGAGTTCCTGGTGGTCGAATTACTCTAGAAAGGGTCATACTAATCGATTCGGAGACCTAAAATTTTCGGCTCCGAAAATCAAGAAAAAACTAAGGCTAACCCCTTTGGATTTTTGTCAAAAATTTCGTCGATTCCGAAAAAGGCTGCAATCAATTTCTTGGGGCACTATTCCGACGTAATTTTGCAAGAGGAATCGATTGAGCGCAGTCCCAATACGCTGCGAGCAGCGCCTGAAAAGTTACAGCCGAAAAACTGCAGATTTTCATCGTCATTTCTCTGCTGTTGGTCCTACGCTCTTTTTCATGTGTTTTCTGAGTTCCTGGTGGTCGAATTACTCTAGAAAGGGTCATACTAATCGATTCGGAGACCTAAAATTTTCGGCTCCGAAAATCAAGAAAAAACTAAGGCTAACCCCTTTGGATTTTTGTCAAAAATTTCGTCGATTCCGAAAAAGGCTGCAATCAATTTCTTGGGGCACTATTCCGACGTAATTTTGCAAGAGGAATCGATTGAGCGCAGTCCCAATACGCTGCGAGCAGCGCCTGAAAAGTTACAGCCGAAAAACTGCAGATTTTCATCTTCATTTCTCTGCTGTTGGTCCTACGCTCTTTTTCATGTGTTTTCTGAGTTCCTGGTGGTCGAATTACTCTAGAAAGGGTCATACTAATCGATTCGGAGACCTAAAATTTTCGGCTCCGAAAATCAAGAAAAAACTAAGGCTAACCCCTTTGGATTTTTGTCAAAAATTTCGTCGATTCCGAAAAAGGCTGCAATCAATTTCTTAGGGCACTATTCCGACGTAATTTTGCAAGAGGAATCGATTGAGCGCAGTCCCAATACGCTGCGAGCAGCGCCTGAAAAGTTACGGCCGGAAAACTGCAGATTTTCATCGTCATTTCTCTGCTGTTGGTCCTACGCTCTTTTTCATGTGTTTTCTGAGTTCCTGGTGGTCGAATTACTCTAGAAAGAGTCATACTAATCGATTCGGAGACCTAAAATTTTCGGCTCCGAAAATCAAGAAAAAACTAAGGCTAACCCCTTTGGATTTTTGTCAAAAATTTCGTCGATTCCGAAAAAGGCTGCAATCAATTTCTTAGGCTACTATTCCGACGTAATTTTGCAAGAGGAATCGATTGAGCGCAGTCCCAATACGCTGCGAGCAGCGCCTGAAAAGTTACAGCCGAAAAACTGCAGATTTTCATCGTCATTTCTCTGCTGTTGGTCCTACGCTCTTTTTCATGTGTTTTCTGAGTTCCTGGTGGTCGAATTACTCTAGAAAGGGTCATACTAATCGATTCGGAGACCTAAAATTTTCGGCTCCGAAAATCAAGAAAAAACTAAGGCTAACCCCTTTGGATTTTTGTCAAAAATTTCGTCGATTCCGAAAAAGGCTGCAATCAATTTCTTAGGGCACTATTCCGACGTAATTTTGCAAGAGGAATCGATTGAGCGCAGTCCCAATACGCTGCGAGCAGCGCCTGAAAAGTTACAGCCGAAAAACTGCAGATTTTCATCGTCATTTCTCTGCTGTTGGTCCTACGCTCTTTTTCATGTGTTTTCTGAGTTCCTGGTGGTCGAATTACTCTAGAAAGGGTCATACTAATCGATTCGGAGACCTAAAATTTTCGGCTCCGAAAATCAAGAAAAAACTAAGGCTAACCCCTTTGGATTTTTGTCAAAAATTTCGTCGATTCCGAAAAAGGCTGCAATCAATTCCCTAGGGCACTATTCCGACGTAATTTTGCAAGAGGAATCGATTGAGCGCAGTCCCAATACGCTGCGAGCAGCGCCTGAAAAGTTACAGCCGAAAAACTGCAGATTTTCATCGTCATTTCTCTGCTGTTGGTCCTACGCTCTTTTTCATGTGTTTTCTGAGTTCCTGGTGGTCGAATTACTCTAGAAAGGGTCATACTAATCGATTCGGAGACCTAAAATTTTCGGCTCCGAAAATCAAGAAAAAACTAAGGCTAACCCCTTTGGATTTTTGTCAAAAATTTCGTCGATTCCGAAAAAGGCTGCAATCAATTTCTTAGGCTACTATTCCGACGTAATTTTGCAAGAGGAATCGATTGAGCGCAGTCCCAATACGCTGCGAGCAGCGCCTGAAAAGTTACAGCCGAAAAACTGCAGATTTTCATCGTCATTTCTCTGCTGTTGGTCCTACGCTCTTTTTCATGTGTTTTCTGAGTTCCTGGTGGTCGAATTACTCTAGAAAGGGTCATACTAATCGATTCGGAGACCTAAAATTTTCGGCTCCGAAAATCAAGAAAAAACTAAGGCTAACCCCTTTGGATTTTTGTCAAAAATTTCGTCGATTCCGAAAAAGGCTGCAATCAATTTCTTAGGGCACTATTCCGACGTAATTTTGCAAGAGGAATCGATTGAGCGCAGTCCCAATACGCTGCGAGCAGCGCCTGAAAAGTTACGGCCGGAAAACTGCAGATTTTCATCGTCATTTCTCTGCTGTTGGTCCTACGCTCTTTTTCATGTGTTTTCTGAGTTCCTGGTGGTCGAATTACTCTAGAAAGGGTCATACTAATCGATTCGGAGACCTAAAATTTTCGGCTCCGAAAATCAAGAAAAAACTAAGGCTAACCCCTTTGGATTTTTGTCAAAAATTTCGTCGATTCCGAAAAAGGCTGCAATCAATTTCTTAGGGCACTATTCCGACGTAATTTTTTGAAAGAAATCGATTGAGCGCAGTCCCAATACGCTGCGAGCAGCGCCTGAAAAGTTACAGCCGAAAAACTGCAGATTTTCATCGTCATTTCTCTACTGTTGGTCCTACGCTCTTTTTCATGTGTTTTCTGAGTTCCTGGTGGTCGAATTACTCTAGAAAGGGTCATACTAATCGATTCGGAGACCTAAAATTTTCGGCTCCGAAAATCAAGAAAAAACTAAGGCTAACCCCTTTGGATTTTTGTCAAAAATTTCGTCGATTCCGAAAAAGGCTGCAATCAATTTCTTGAGGCACTATTCCGACGTAATTTTGCAAGAGGAATCGATTGAGCGCAGTCCCAATACGCTGCGAGCAGCGCCTGAAAAGTTACAGCCGAAAAACTGCAGATTTTCATCTTCATTTCTCTGCTGTTGGTCCTACGCTCTTTTTCATGTGTTTTCTGAGTTCCTGGTGGTCGAATTACTCTAGAAAGGGTCATACTAATCGATTCGGAGACCTAAAATTTTCGGCTCCGAAAATCAAGAAAAAACTAAGGCTAACCCCTTTGGATTTTTGTCAAAAATTTCGTCGATTCCGAAAAAGGCTGCAATCAATTTCTTGGGGCACTATTCCGACGTAATTTTGCAAGAGGAATCGATTGAGCGCAGTCCCAATACGCTGCGAGCAGCGCCTGAAAAGTTACAGCCGAAAAACTGCAGATTTTCATCGTCATTTCTCTGCTGTTGGTCCTACGCTCTTTTTCATGTGTTTTCTGAGTTCCTGGTGGTCGAATTACTCTAGAAAGGGTCATACTAATCGATTCGGAGACCTAAAATTTTCGGCTCCGAAAATCAAGAAAAAACTAAGGCTAACCCCTTTGGATTTTTGTCAAAAATTTCGTCGATTCCGAAAAAGGCTGCAATCAATTTCTTGGGGCACTATTCCGACGTAATTTTGCAAGAGGAATCGATTGAGCGCAGTCCCAATACGCTGCGAGCAGCGCCTGAAAAGTTACAGCCGAAAAACTGCAGATTTTCATCTTCATTTCTCTGCTGTTGGTCCTACGCTCTTTTTCATGTGTTTTCTGAGTTCCTGGTGGTCGAATTACTCTAGAAAGGGTCATACTAATCGATTCGGAGACCTAAAATTTTCGGCTCCGAAAATCAAGAAAAAACTAAGGCTAACCCCTTTGGATTTTTGTCAAAAATTTCGTCGATTCCGAAAAAGGCTGCAATCAATTTCTTGGGGCACTATTCCGACGTAATTTTGCAAGAGGAATCGATTGAGCGCAGTCCCAATACGCTGCGAGCAGCGCCTGAAAAGTTACAGCCGAAAAACTGCAGATTTTCATCGTCATTTCTCTGCTGTTGGTCCTACGCTCTTTTTCATGTGTTTTCTGAGTTCCTGGTGGTCGAATTACTCTAGAAAGGGTCATACTAATCGATTCGGAGACCTAAAATTTTCGGCTCCGAAAATCAAGAAAAAACTAAGGCTAACCCCTTTGGATTTTTGTCAAAAATTTCGTCGATTCCGAAAAAGGCTGCAATCAATTTCTTGGGGCACTATTCCGACGTAATTTTGCAAGAGGAATCGATTGAGCGCAGTCCCAATACGCTGCGAGCAGCGCCTGAAAAGTTACAGCCGAAAAACTGCAGATTTTCATCTTCATTTCTCTGCTGTTGGTCCTACGCTCTTTTTCATGTGTTTTCTGAGTTCCTGGTGGTCGAATTACTCTAGAAAGGGTCATACTAATCGATTCGGAGACCTAAAATTTTCGGCTCCGAAAATCAAGAAAAAACTAAGGCTAACCCCTTTGGATTTTTGTCAAAAATTTCGTCGATTCCGAAAAAGGCTGCAATCAATTTCTTAGGGCACTATTCCGACGTAATTTTGCAAGAGGAATCGATTGAGCGCAGTCCCAATACGCTGCGAGCAGCGCCTGAAAAGTTACGGCCGGAAAACTGCAGATTTTCATCGTCATTTCTCTGCTGTTGGTCCTACGCTCTTTTTCATGTGTTTTCTGAGTTCCTGGTGGTCGAATTACTCTAGAAAGAGTCATACTAATCGATTCGGAGACCTAAAATTTTCGGCTCCGAAAATCAAGAAAAAACTAAGGCTAACCCCTTTGGATTTTTGTCAAAAATTTCGTCGATTCCGAAAAAGGCTGCAATCAATTTCTTAGGCTACTATTCCGACGTAATTTTGCAAGAGGAATCGATTGAGCGCAGTCCCAATACGCTGCGAGCAGCGCCTGAAAAGTTACAGCCGAAAAACTGCAGATTTTCATCGTCATTTCTCTGCTGTTGGTCCTACGCTCTTTTTCATGTGTTTTCTGAGTTCCTGGTGGTCGAATTACTCTAGAAAGGGTCATACTAATCGATTCGGAGACCTAAAATTTTCGGCTCCGAAAATCAAGAAAAAACTAAGGCTAACCCCTTTGGATTTTTGTCAAAAATTTCGTCGATTCCGAAAAAGGCTGCAATCAATTTCTTAGGGCACTATTCCGACGTAATTTTGCAAGAGGAATCGATTGAGCGCAGTCCCAATACGCTGCGAGCAGCGCCTGAAAAGTTACAGCCGAAAAACTGCAGATTTTCATCGTCATTTCTCTGCTGTTGGTCCTACGCTCTTTTTCATGTGTTTTCTGAGTTCCTGGTGGTCGAATTACTCTAGAAAGGGTCATACTAATCGATTCGGAGACCTAAAATTTTCGGCTCCGAAAATCAAGAAAAAACTAAGGCTAACCCCTTTGGATTTTTGTCAAAAATTTCGTCGATTCCGAAAAAGGCTGCAATCAATTCCCTAGGGCACTATTCCGACGTAATTTTGCAAGAGGAATCGATTGAGCGCAGTCCCAATACGCTGCGAGCAGCGCCTGAAAAGTTACAGCCGAAAAACTGCAGATTTTCATCGTCATTTCTCTGCTGTTGGTCCTACGCTCTTTTTCATGTGTTTTCTGAGTTCCTGGTGGTCGAATTACTCTAGAAAGGGTCATACTAATCGATTCGGAGACCTAAAATTTTCGGCTCCGAAAATCAAGAAAAAACTAAGGCTAACCCCTTTGGATTTTTGTCAAAAATTTCGTCGATTCCGAAAAAGGCTGCAATCAATTTCTTAGGCTACTATTCCGACGTAATTTTGCAAGAGGAATCGATTGAGCGCAGTCCCAATACGCTGCGAGCAGCGCCTGAAAAGTTACAGCCGAAAAACTGCAGATTTTCATCGTCATTTCTCTGCTGTTGGTCCTACGCTCTTTTTCATGTGTTTTCTGAGTTCCTGGTGGTCGAATTACTCTAGAAAGGGTCATACTAATCGATTCGGAGACCTAAAATTTTCGGCTCCGAAAATCAAGAAAAAACTAAGGCTAACCCCTTTGGATTTTTGTCAAAAATTTCGTCGATTCCGAAAAAGGCTGCAATCAATTTCTTAGGGCACTATTCCGACGTAATTTTGCAAGAGGAATCGATTGAGCGCAGTCCCAATACGCTGCGAGCAGCGCCTGAAAAGTTACAGCCGAAAAACTGCAGATTTTCATCGTCATTTCTCTGCTGTTGGTCCTACGCTCTTTTTCATGTGTTTTCTGAGTTCCTGGTGGTCGAATTACTCTAGAAAGGGTCATACTAATCGATTCGGAGACCTAAAATTTTCGGCTCCGAAAATCAAGAAAAAACTAAGGCTAACCCCTTTGGATTTTTGTCAAAAATTTCGTCGATTCCGAAAAAGGCTGCAATCAATTTCTTAGGGCACTATTCCGACGTAATTTTGCAAGAGGAATCGATTGAGCGCAGTCCCAATACGCTGCGAGCAGCGCCTGAAAAGTTACAGCCGAAAAACTGCAGATTTTCATCGTCATTTCTCTGCTGTTGGTCCTACGCTCTTTTTCATGTGTTTTCTGAGTTCCTGGTGGTCGAATTACTCTAGAAAGGGTCATACTAATCGATTCGGAGACCTAAAATTTTCGGCTCCGAAAATCAAGAAAAAACTAAGGCTAACCCCTTTGGATTTTTGTCAAAAATTTCGTCGATTCCGAAAAAGGCTGCAATCAATTTCTTAGGCTACTATTCCGACGTAATTTTGCAAGAGGAATCGATTGAGCGCAGTCCCAATACGCTGCGAGCAGCGCCTGAAAAGTTACAGCCGAAAAACTGCAGATTTTCATCGTCATTTCTCTGCTGTTGGTCCTACGCTCTTTTTCATGTGTTTTCTGAGTTCCTGGTGGTCGAATTACTCTAGAAAGAGTCATACTAATCGATTTGGAGACCTAAAATTTTCGGCTCCGAAAATCAAGAAAAAACTAAGGCTAACCCCTTTGGATTTTTGTCAAAAATTTCGTCGATTCCGAAAAAGGCTGCAATCAATTTCTTAGGGCACTATTCCGACGTAATTTTGCAAGAGGAATCGATTGAGCGCAGTCCCAATACGCTGCGAGCAGCGCCTGAAAAGTTACAGCCGAAAAACTGCAGATTTTCATCGTCATTTCTCTACTGTTGGTCCTACGCTCTTTTTCACCTGTTTTCTGAGTTCCTGGTGGTCGAATTACTCTAGAAAGGGTCATACTAATCGATTCGGAGACCTAAAATTTTCGGCTCCGAAAATCAAGAAAAAACTAAGGCTAACCCCTTTGGATTTTTGTCAAAAATTTCGTCGATTCCGAAAAAGGCTGCAATCAATTTCTTAGGGCACTATTCCGACGTAATTTTGCAAGAGGAATCGATTGAGCGCAGTCCCAATACGCTGCGAGCAGCGCCTGAAAAGTTACAGCCGAAAAACTGCAGATTTTCATCGTCATTTCTCTGCTGTTGGTCCTACGCTCTTTTTCATGTGTTTTCTGAGTTCCTGGTGGTCGAATTACTCTAGAAAGGGTCATACTAATCGATTCGGAGACCTAAAATTTTCGGCTCCGAAAATCAAGAAAAAACTAAGGCTAACCCCTTTGGATTTTTGTCAAAAATTTCGTCGATTCCGAAAAAGGCTGCAATCAATTTCTTAGGGCACTATTCCGACGTAATTTTGCAAGAGGAATCGATTGAGCGCAGTCCCAATACGCTGCGAGCAGCGCCTGAAAAGTTACAGCCGAAAAACTGCAGATTTTCATCGTCATTTCTCTACTGTTGGTCCTACGCTCTTTTTCACCTGTTTTCTGAGTTCCTGGTGGTCGAATTACTCTAGAAAGGGTCATACTAATCGATTCGGAGACCTAAAATTTTCGGCTCCGAAAATCAAGAAAAAACTAAGGCTAACCCCTTTGGATTTTTGTCAAAAATTTCGTCGATTCCGAAAAAGGCTGCAATCAATTTCTTAGGGCACTATTTCGACGTAATTTTGCAAGAGGAATCGATTGAGCGCAGTCCCAATACGCTGCGAGCAGCGCCTGAAAAGTTACAGCCGAAAAACTGCAGATTTTCATCGTCATTTCTCTGCTGTTGGTCCTACGCTCTTTTTCATGTGTTTTCTGAGTTCCTGGTGGTCGAATTACTCTAGAAAGGGTCATACTAATCGATTCGGAGAGCTAAAATTTTCGGCTCCGAAAATCAAGAAAAAACTAAGGCTAACCCCTTTGGATTTTTGTCAAAAATTTCGTCGATTCCGAAAAAGGCTGCAATCAATTTCTTAGGGCACTACTCCGACGTAATTTTGCAAGAGGAATCGATTGAGCGCAGTCCCAATACGCTGCGAGCAGCGCCTGAAAAGTTACAGCCGAAAAACTGCAGATTTTCATCGTCATTTCTCTGCTGTTGGTCCTACGCTCTTTTTCATGTGTTTTCTGAGTTCCTGGTGGTCGAATTACTCTAGAAAGAGTCATACTAATCGATTCGGAGACCTAAAATTTTCGGCTCCGAAAATCAAGAAAAAACTAAGGCTAACCCCTTTGGATTTTTGTCAAAAATTTCGTCGATTCCGCAAAAGGCTGCAATCAATTTCTTAGGGCACTATTCCGACGTAATTTTTTGAGAGGAATCGATTGAGCGCAGTCCCAATACGCTGCGAGCAGCGCCTGAAAAGTTACAGCCGAAAAACTGCAGATTTTCAGCGTCATTTCTCTGCTGTTGGTTCTACGCTCTTTTTCGTGTGTTTTCTGAGTTCCTGGTGGTCGAATTACTCTAGAAAGGGTCATACTAATCGATTCGGAGACCTAAAATTTTCGGCTCCGAAAATCAAGAAAAAACTAAGGCTAACCCCTTTGGATTTTTGTCAAAAATTTCGTCGATTCCAAAAAAGGCTGCAATCAATTTCTCAGGGCACTATTCCGACGTCATTTTGCGAGAGAAATCGATTGAGCACAGTCCCAATACCAATACCACCGATCGCAACGACTTCATGCGGAATTGCTATCTTTTGCAAGTCGCCGATATACTATCTGAATAAACAGTATTAGTTAGTATTCAATGAAACCTACCAAATATTCACATGGGTTGGCTCCAATTCTTTTCCGCCATTTGCGGCAGAAAGATTGGCAATACAGAATTGATTGGCAGTACAAGCAAATGAAAATCAATCTTCGGACATGATTCTGATACCAATCAAAGTTTTCCCCTGTTGTTATCTTTAATTATTTTTAATCCTCCATTACTGGTCAATACGAACAGAACAGCATATATTTCAACCTATACAAGTTTTCAATCATATTTATAAAATTTAATATAAAATTCAGATATAACTGTTTGTTTGGTATGATTTATTCGATCATTCAATCAGATTTATTAAATTCAAAATCTTAAGCTACAAATTATCCAAATCATATATAATTATTCTACACTTTTTGAAGTACATACTTCTTAAGTCATTGTATGATTGTAAAATTTTTACTTCCAGGTTTTTTGGGTTGCTAACTATGAATACGCCATCTGAATCGTGAAATCGTAGTGGCATTTACTAAACGTAAATAAACAAAAATAACAACAATGAATTTTTAGGAATTTACGTTTTGGCGATCACGTTTTTCCGATCTATCATTTGAACATCATGAATCTGACATTCGATTTGTTTTCATATTATTGAGAATTGGAGAAACTGAAAAATTTCACCCTCAACCTTCATTTTTCATCCCTCCAGAGGGATGCGGAATGAAAATCAAGTTCAGGAACGGAATGAGCGTCCCTAAAAACCCCCGAAGTCATTTTTTTTTTGAAATCAGAAAGTTCACCCTCAACCCTTATTTTTATCCCTTTAACACAGTGCAAAGCAAAAACTGAGTTCAGAAATTGAATCGACAACAACCCCCCTCCCTAAACAGATTTCCGGGTATTTCAGTAAAGAATATGCTTCCACCCGTTTTAGCACAAAATTTGAAAATACCCTGCCAGTCAACCGGTTAAGAATAGCAAATTACCACTCGGTTTCAACGTTCACATAACCACAAAAACATGACATATTAAAATTGACAACTTTTCAATTGCACCGCTTCAGTATTCTAGGCGAGGAATTGGACCGCACTTGGCCAAGTGCGGACTATAAATTCAAGCCATTGTATATTCGACAGCTATATGAAGCGAGAAAGAGAAAGCAGGAAAGTGAATGGGCATTAATACGTTGCGCGCGCAGATATTTTGCGGGAAAATGCGTTTTAGCAGAGTCCGCACATGCGCACTGGACGAATAAGACTAGACAGCCATAGTCTTGTCTACATCCCTCTCGCACTCTCTTGACGAGTAATGTGGCTTCACGCCAAGATTCCAACTGAAAGGCTGCGAACCGTGGTGTGTGCATCACCGATTCCGTACTGCGCTGTTTAAGGAACCTCCTGTCAGTTGGTCGCAGTAAAAAACTGGTTCCTAGCTGCCTTCAGGTTGCTTCTGGTTTTCAATCGTTTCATCTTACGTACGCGAGGCCGTGCAGTATCTGATTCTCGTCGTGCGTATTTTGTTTTCTCGTCTGACGATCAACTTCATCGATCGCGACACCAATGTTTTGCTTTTCGCTTTTTGCACTCAACCGCAGCGGAGGCAGCTTCTAACGTGTTTCGTAGTAACTGCTGAAGTTTCGAATATAAAATCATCGCAGGTAACGACCAAACGAGGAATGCCCGACAACGGGGCTGTATACCAACCAACCACCGTTGGTTACTCCTACGACACCGGGGTCGATGGCTTTTTGGGTGTCGGTTCGGTCACCAGGCATAAGCTTGGTCTCAGAAAGTGGCTGGAATGGGTCAGCCTCTCCACAGCAGTCCCTTTAACAGCGGCGGGCCTCATCTTCATCATCGTCGCCCTGGCATCAGGCGACTCGATCAATGCTCAAACCGAGGTGCTTTAAAGCAATTGAAAAACACTGGTGTTACTTAGCAGCTATTGTTACCTTATTACTATTATGATCAACAATAATGTGACAATCCATAACTCTATGTCCTCAGCCCCAACAGTATCTGCCTACCAAACCTATCGAAGTTCAGCAGATTCCAGTTGCTGCCGATACCAACAGCACTAAGGAATGCCCGCCATCGGTTAATAGGAATCGATATAGCGGTGATGATTCGAACGGAAGAACAATAGCCATTGGCGCAACACTGTTGGCATTCGGTTTTCTTCTTGGTCTGATTTGGGTATGGCTCCGGTTTTACAAAAAGAGAGAATCGCCCAGGAATGAGCCGTCTGGGGGCGGCGGACAGGTACGTACATATTAGCAAGACCCCCTGTATAGCGCGTGAACTGAATGAGTAGCCTCATGATTAATTTTCTCCCGAATGTTTTTTGCCCGTTTTTTATATCCCGCTTATTTGTTTCTTTACCTTACGCACCACTTTTGTTATTATGATAAAAGATGTTGGGCGGTTTGAACCCGTCAACTGACTTGCTGGTGGGTTCCCCTTCGCAGTACGGGCCGGTACTCACCGAGGTCCCGAGTCACCCGAAAACAAAGCAGATCACCAATCACCAGAATGCTGCCTCCGCGCTCTCTGACCAGGAAGAGGAGACTAGAACCCTCATGCAAGAACCTCCGACTTTCAGCCCCAACTCCAACAACACCAGTGAAAATCAGCATCCAGAATGAACTCCTGCTCGGTTTGAAGTGCAGTATCGAGCTTAAAAAAGTCTGAACAGTATTTGAAATTCCGAATAACCTGTCCATCTTTATCCGAGTAACCAGTCATCTGTTAGCTTTTCTATGTTTTTTTTTTTTTTTGTTTTACTATACTTTCAATCAATCAATTAATGCCAATTAGATTACTATATGAAATACGATCTACTTATTCTTGCATGTTACGGAAAAATTGACATTATATGTATAGAAACTAAATGTGAATGAAATGACCGAGCCTGTAATGAGTCTCTTATTTTGTTCTGTATGTAATTCGTACACACAAGAAAAGAGACCTCTTACGTACGGTCGTTACATTATATGTATATATCTGACTGCTTTTTTCAATCTTCGATGGTCGGACAAGTTAACCCATTTTCTATTCACCTTTTTCAAATTTACTCATTCTGTTTAGTGGCTGATTCGGCTTTGTGACATAAACGTGATCTGTATGAACTATTAAATATACATTTAGTTTAGGTTTGACTAATTAATTAGATCTATTGTTTCACGCACAGTGCTTTCGCATTTCTATTCTTTAATTTTACATTCTACTAGGGCCTTGTTCGATTGTTTTTATATTCGAGGCATTGATATTCGAATTGTTCAATTCGTAATTTCGCTCGACTCTGCACATTTTTTAATATTGCCTAAGTCCTCTTCAAATGTAAATCGAAATATTATTTAGCGAACTTGATTCAATTCTTTTAAGCTTATAGTCTGAAAAAAGAAAGGCGAAACAAGCATAGGTATGTGAGAAAGTAATTTTATTCAATTACTTCGATACTGGTAATTTTGAGACTAATATTTTCTATTCAATTTTATAGACTGATGATTTAATTTTAATCAACTAATATGGATCTATGCACGCCGTTAGTCTTGTCGATACAATGTTAGTTGACCGACAAGTTAGGGTTACATAAGTGGCATATTTTATTGCGTCCTCGTGTGCAAAATCACGCTCTCATTAATGACTTACTTAAGAAAGAAGTTTGTACATACATTGGCAATTTGATGGATTTACGCATTAATATATTATATGTCGTGCAGTGTGTCCCAACTTAAACTATGCATTAGAATGTCTCTGGAATGAGGACTGCTACCAAAAAATGGTTCAGATGAGAATATTATAGTTTCGAAAGGGACATGGTGGTGATACAAGATTGGTTGTGAGTAGTACTGCTTTTGAGAAACTAATACTAACGTAGTTTTATTGCATGGCAGCCGATTTTTTTCCCAGAACGAATGTTGTACCATTTTTCGTTATCGGTCCTTATTTCCAAGATATTCTAATGCACGGTTTAAGTTGGGACACCCTGTATATATACCTATATCACTGTATATACCTCAGACAATACTTAGGCACAAGGCACAATGTTCCAAAATTTGACGTCCTAAAAAGGATTTTACAGCCCAACAAATGTCTCGGATTACACCGTCGTATTTGAGATGATGAATTTTGGGATCGTAGACATCATTTTCCCGTTTTCTGGATAAATTTTGGCCATTGAATTTTCTGGGACGTATAGATGCAAACAAGTTTGTATATAAGACAACAATTGGACATATGTATTGATGAATATATTACGAGAAATCGAAAATGCAAAATAATTGATAAAAAAATAATAATAATTTAAGTAAGTTGGTTAACGTACTCAACGTCATTATGACATTAATTGTATGTATGTACCTATTATTGTCTATTGGTATCTATTGCTTTACTTAGCAAACGTCTACAAAGTACTGGCACTGCTAAACCTTACTGAATATGCGAATACTCGAAAATTAATTGATGAATAATAAATTTATTTTAATTTTTAACAATCGACGTCCTACATAATTTTATATTTTCTCACGTTTTCAGAGATTAAAATTACGATTAACTGATACGATACCATTAATTAAGTTGAAGCGTTTCATACGGCTTGTGAAGTGTCCAACTAATAACTATCACATGAACCGTCGTTTTACTAGATAATCTCCTTGCGTAGCTAAAATTGAAATAATCTTAATCTGTGCGCTGATTGGATCAAACTCAGGGCGTGATAGTCTTGAATCATTTTCAGCCTCGAGGCGAGCCCACAACTTGGGTTTATTAGGAGCATGGCACTGCCATGCTTTGTGAGTGTTTATAAAATGATAGATGTGATAAAGGGCAGGTGTTCATCGGATAAAAGAATCCGCAGCTTATCAACGAAGCTGAGGCGCTTACAATTATTATAATTACGATTAGCAAGAACATTAGAATAAAGGGGAAATTTAATATTCCCTACAGTCTCAACACTGTGTAGTGAATGATAATTTTTGAACGACTATACTGAGGGTTGTCGATTATATTGCACGATTTGATGTGCGAGTACGAATCAATTAAATAATCATGGAAATTAAGCGCCCATTTATAATCACCTATCACCCACTTGTACACTATCTTCGAGACCATTATCTCAAATCACTCAAAGCTCTTCAAGTATGCAGTGCAGTTCACGTGACCATAAAGGCGAGATCCTGACTCACGGATTAAGAAATCAGGAAATTATTGGTATTCCCGAACCTCGTGTGTGTCGTCAGACGCACGAATATCTGAATGCAAGATAATGCTTTGTATATACCATGAGTCTCAACACGTGTCGGGGAGAAGAGGGCTCGCCGTAAAATCATATATTAAAAGTTCTGGTCCGTCGACTTCCTTACAACAGTCAGATCGGCACCGGGAAGAGTTTCCTTGTGACTTCAGTATTTCTTTCACTCTTCGGCCACAGCTGACAATAAGATTCAGGTTTTCAGTAACTATGAAACCTTCGCTTCACTTCTTCCTTCTTGCTGTGTGCGTGGCGGCTGTTGCTGGGCGTCCGAGTTTGACGTCAGGTAAATATCGATCACGATATTGCAACAAGTCTTGATTCAATTTTGGAACTTGAGGGTCCTCATGTTAAAATACATCACGTTAGCGCCACTGAAAATCTGCACGTGTTAAAATCATAAAATGTTTTGAAAGAATTCAGCGTGTAATTTATTACATGATTTGCCTGATAAATTCGATAGAACATATCAGAAATCATATGTTAAATTTAAAACGCCCGAATCATTTACTATACTAGATCAAAAAGTTGACCATATGATTTATGATCTAGTAGATCTGATGAATCGTGCTTTTGTAATTTCTTATGTAATTTCTTATATATTTTATCGAATCTACAAGATAAATCATGTAATAAATCACATGCTAAATTCTTTCAAAACATTTTTTGATTCAACACGTGAACATTTTCGGTAGTCCGAATTCATGCTACAGTTTTACATTTCACCATTTCACGTCACGAGCTGCAGTTAACTCCAAATCTATTGCTATACGGTCACGTTTTATGCACGTTAACTCGTATCAAGATATTACGTAACCGCGTGATAAAATACAAAAGTATTAGCTACTGCTGGTGCTTGAACAAATAACTATCGTCTAAATCCATCGACAATAAGTGATTGGCAGAAAAAGGAAGCGAAAATTCAAATCGTTGGGCTAACACATTATTACTACCGATGGAAACTTATTCGGTAACAAAGAAGAGGTTTAGAATTAAGTGTCTCTGACTATGTGAAGGAAATTCAGAGGATAACAAATCGTGTATATAAAGTCCGCAAAGACCTCGAGATATATAAGAATACCAACTTTTTTTCGCAGAGGACGTGGAGGAATCGAGTTGGCATCCAAATTCCCTGAGAACACTGGGCAGATCAGTTTCACTGGGAAAATTAGGTGTTACTGATCTTTCGAATGAAACAAGTACGTAACATAATCACAAAAAATTGTCAGGAACGTGCGCAACTTAGTATCGGAAGATGTCCTCATGACGTCAGAGCTTGGTTGTCGCCGCCATTTTATCACCACATAACCCAAGTTTTTCATTTTAATGAAGGCAAATGGTAATTCTTGGGTTTTCAAATGACCCTCATAAAACCACAACTGATTTCGTGTATGACTTATATAATTTAGCGAACAATCATTGATTCGTTTTATAAATATATTACATCATTTCCTCCGAAACTGTCACACTTGTGACCTTATGTGACAATTTTCTTCACCTCGATTCGACAGCCACAGCTTACTGGTACAACGACGGGCAAACCGCGCTCAAGTCGAAAGTGAAAACCAAGCTGAACACAAACAAAGCGAAAAATGTAATCATGTTCCTCGGCGACGGAATGTCAATTCCCACTTTAATGGCAGCTCGAACGTACCTTGGACAGCTCCATGGATACAGTGGAGAGGAACATTCTTTGCACTGGGAAACGTTTCCCTTCACTGGATTTTCCAAGGTGACAATTACTACGATCTAATACGCGTAATTTCTACGAATCAACGGGCTTCTCGTAGATTCTGCGAAACATGGACAAGCTCAAAATCTCGGTACCTTTTAACTGCTTCCAGACCTACAATCTTAACCGGCAAGTAGCTGACTCTGCAAGTACAGCGACGGCTTACCTCTGCGGAGTTAAGACAAATAACGGGCAGCTTGGTGTCAACGGTATCGTGACTCGCGGAGATTGCGAAGCCTCGACTGACACTGCTAATCACGTGTCGTCCATTGCCGAATGGGCTCTGAACGAAGGAAAATCGGCTGGAATTGTTACGACGACGAGGGTGACGCACGCCTCGCCCGCTGGAGCTTACGCGCACACCTCTGATCGAAATTGGGAGACCGACGCAGACGTGACGGACGACGGATACGACGCTACAGTCTGCAAGGACATAACGACTCAGCTTGTGACTGCGTATCCTGGAAAAGACTTTCAAGTAGGTCCTTGAATTTCTCATCGATTCGATCAAGTAATGGCCGCGGTTTGACTATAAATGCGTAACTTAGTATCGGAAGATGTCCTCATGACGTCAGAGCTTGGTTGTCGCCGCCATTTTAGCACCACGTAACTTAAGTTTTTCATTTTAATGGAGGCAAATGGTAATTCTTGGGTTTTCAAATGACCCATGTCACATATATCAATGAAACATAATTAATAATATACCTGTTCTACTATCCACGCGTGAAATAACACGGTCTAAGGTCAGCTGTCAGCCTAGTTCATGCGTTAGTTTGATCTTTTTCCGCATCAAATGACGCATTGCAAAGTGACAATCCCAATAACGGCGAAGTTTTTCAGGTAATTTTAGGCGGTGGACGTCAAACGTTTCTCCCGACCGCAACCGTCGACGATGAAGGTAGTTACGGTCAAAGGGAAGATGGCGTCGATTTGATCGAGACCTGGAAGCAGGACAAGGCTGATCGCAACAGCTCGTACAGTTACGTCTGGAACCGAAGTGGCCTCCGGACCGTAATAGACAATCCCGACGACGTCGACTACGTCTTGGGACTCTTCGAGAGTTCCCACTGTCAGTACCACCTGGAATCGACCCCCGAAACTGAGCCGACTCTCGCAGAAATGACGGAAGCAGCCATAAAGATCCTACGGAAGAACGAAAACGGGTACTTCCTCTTCGTGGAGGGTACGTGGCAGGGTGCGAATTCCGTCGTGACGGAGTGAGAGAGTAGACTAGGTACTGATTCCTGCTTGCAATCCTAACAGGTGGCCGTATTGATCATGCCCATCATTCGTCGTATGCGCACCTTGCCTTGGACGAAACGGTGGAAATGGCGGCCGCAGTTCGCCTTGCGGACGAGCTGACCGAAGAAAGCGACACTCTTATTGTCGTGACATCAGATCACGCACACGTAATGAGTATATCCGGATACCCAAGTCGCGGAAACGATATTCTCGGGGTCGCCGATACTAGTGGAGTTGACAATCTTCCCTACACAACGCTGAGCTACGCCAACGGTCCTGGATACAAAACGCCATCCAATAGTACCCGATACGACATCTCTGACGACGATTTGAGTAAGACGTTTTCCTTTTTGAGATGTTGTCACATACTCGTACGTTGTAACCAAAAAATTCGATCTTGACATTTGTCGAATATTTGTTGGTATCAATCTAATACTACTTGTCAATCTGACACTATCTCACGTTCAAGTTCCGAATTGACCACAAAAATTGTTCTATAGTAGTGGACACCGGCTACTATTGGTCAATTTTGACTCCGTCATTTTGTACGCTGATGAAATTAGCTATGTCGACAAGTTGTTTTCAATCGTTTTTGATCACAAACCTTGCAGCTCTTCTGAGGTACGAATACCCTGCGACCGTTCCACTGTCTTCGGAAACTCACGGCGGAGACGACGTGGCGATATTTGCTCGTGGTCCGTGGTCCCACCTGTTTTCCGGTACACTAGAGCAAAGCAGCATTGCGCACTTCATGGCGTACGCAGCCTGCATTGGTTCAGGTCTCACGGCTTGCACGTGATGCTAGTTGACACGGCCGTTGTCCCAGCATCTGAGGATCTGAAGACTGAACACGGATGACACAAAGTCCTTGCATTTTATACCCTTAAATGTGTTGTTGTCGTATTTAACGAGTGTGAAAAAATCAAGTCATTATGGTTTCTGAAATAAAGAATAATTCGACAATTATATAATAACCATATTACTTTCCCAAGTACCTTCCATGATACATATTCTCATTAGTTACTTACGTTTGATCTACTCCTGTGCAAGAAACTTGAAAATGGCGTGTTACAAAATCCTTATTAATTGTCGAATTTTATCTTGAAAACTAATCGGTGCAGTGATCTAACGCATGATTACCACTTAAAAGTATTATCGCGGTTGAATTACACGTAGCAGAAATCTTTCAGGTTGATTAACTTTTCAAGATAATCAGTAGCAGAGCATATAATTCACTGGAAATAATTTAGCCGAAAACGTGACACTTACGACCCGTAAAAATGTCACAACTGTAACGTTTTTATGTGAGTAAATAAATTAATCGCTTCAAATTATCAGGTTGTTATATTATGCATGCTTATTGATGTTTTGGCTCAGCAGTGAACTGTTGATATTTTGAATCTCCCAGGTCCACGTGAATTCGGTTTTGGTTTACGCGATTGCGCGAAAGACTGCGTAACATTTTTAACGGAAAAAGTTATTCAGTAATAAATAAAAAATGGAATCCTTCGTAGGATGCGAAAATTCGTTGAGGATTAATTAAAACAGATTTGAGACGAGCTGTATAAGGTAAGTGTACCAATTATTGACCATTTTTGGTTGTATATGTTTGATCCTTAGTTCTAAAATTACCAAAAAATAATTTTCTAGTCTCTAACCTTTTAGCAATTGGTTTTAGTCATCGAGAAATTCACAATTAGTGTCGTCAATGTATAATTTCGGAAAATAAAAGGGTCAATAATTGGGTATAAACGTGTCAACAACTGGTACACTTACTTTAATTATGCTAGATCCTTTTGGACCTTTTATTGATGTGTCACCCGTTAAACAGAAGCAAGAGTAGGTATAAAATATGTTATCATATGTGCCGAATATTCGCACTTCACCTATATATAAACTTTCAATCGACAACGGAGTCCACATCCCACTGAATATACTAATCTCCGTCTCTCTACAATACTGATGTCAAATTACGATTTCAGCGTATTTATCAATCGTACATTGAGGATTATTTCTTATTAGGTAATTCTGTGATGTACGGACGTTAACATGTTGCGTATATCTGATGACAGATAACAGTTGGCAATATGAATCTAACTTTGCTTCGGGGCGAAGTGGGTAGCCGTGTAGGCTTATAAGTATAAGTTCTTCGAGGTAGTAGCCTTTTAGCAGTGAGATTTTTGCCGTCAAGTGCTTGGTTGTGGTAGCATCAGTTCTCCGTCGCTACTGCAGTTCTTGGCGATCGATCCTTGCTCTTTGGTCACCATGACGTTACTGCTGCACATCCTACCGGTTGCCGTGATCATAGCGGTGGTAGCTGGTCGACCGGAAATATCCCGAGGTGAATATGCTCCCAATATCAACATGCGATCAAAAAGGTGTCATCGATTTGATTCTGAGGAAAAATTGCACTTTAAGTTGTATCCAAATCAAGTCTTCTTTTAGTTAAGAGATAGATTTGTGACTTGAATATATGTGAAGTGGGTAAAGAGACTGCGATTGTGATAAGGGATTATAGAAGAAGAAACGTTGATTTTTTTTTTTTTAAACAATACTGCAGACCGCAACTGATCATGACAAAGAAAACGTTTAATATTTGGTATAGCAAAGGCTTTTCCATCGAATAATTTGGTCTGTGCGGGTTCGAGACATTCTTGAATCAGAATACCTTCTGGCAATCGTATGCTTTACAGTCTGTAACATCTCTGATAACCCTCTTCACGATATCTCAGTGCTTCAGTTTTTCACCCATCCGCATTTATCGATTAAAACGTCAACCACTCAACGTCGTTCCAAAGGTTGCATGATGGATATAATTCATCAAACATCCATTGGACTTCTGCAATATGACGCGATATAAATTTTCGAAAGTGATGATCGTCTCATACGTTATTAGATCTTAAATCTTGATGGTGTTGTACTAACGATTATTTTGGTTGGAAATTGTAATTAAAGTTTATCGCACCAATTATAGATATCAATAGGTATCCTTTATGCGATGGGTAAGCTATCATGATTAAGACTGTGCAAAATTATCTTTCTCTGCTAGCGGACATAGAAGAAGCCTATTGGCATGAGACTGGCAAATACACTACTGGGCGATCGCTGGACAGATCTGGATCACAGACAAGTCGAAGTTTAGCTGATCTGGAGGATGAAACCAGTAAGACTTATTTGCGATGAATTTACTCTGAGAACACCTTGCTATTTTGTGGCAAAATGTTGTAAATGGCCAAGATGTTTAGAAATTTCACAGTGAAATTCACGACTTTCTAAGTTTAGTATGCCAATCTCTAAGGAATTGTGACTTCGATGCCATATGAGATATAATTTACAGCCTCAACTTACTGGAATCACTTGGCGCAGTCCACGTTAAAAGCGAAAACAACATTACGTCAGAATACGAATCGCGCTAAAAATATCATCATGTTCCTTGGAGACGGCATGTCCATTCCCACTTTGACGGCTGCGCGAACGTACCTTGGGCAGCTGAAGGGTGGAACTGGAGAAGAGGATGAATTGCACTGGGAATCATTTCCCTACAGTGGACTTTCCAAGGTATAGCTAAAGTTCGTTTTAAGCATCAGTGGATTCACTCGAGGTTCGCTGGAAGGTGTGGCAAAGTTTATTATATACATACTGAAACAACTTTGTTCGTAGACCTACTGCGTGGATTCACAAGTTGCTGATTCCGCCTGTTCAGCAACGGCTTATCTCACCGGAGTGAAGACGAACGATGCAGTGATCGGCTTGACCGCTGCAGTGCCCTACGGAGATTGCGAGGCCATGACCAATACCAGCAACCACTTATCGTCCATTGCCCAGTGGGCTTTGGAGGGAGGAAAATCAGCCGGGATTGTGACCACGGCCAGAGTAACGCACGCTTCGCCGTCAGGCGCGTACGCAAGAACCGCTAACAGAGATTGGGAGTCCGACGCTGACGTAAATGATGACGGCTTCAACGCCTCGGTCTGTCTGGACATTGCGACTCAGCTCATCACGACATACCCTGGCCAAGATTTCCAGGTACCTACACAGTCAGAACGTTGAGTTGTCTCTTAACCAGGGAATGTGCGAATCAGTAATTAACGCAGGTAATCCTGGGTGGTGGACGTCGTGAATTCCTCCCGGACACAACCGTCGACGACGAGGGCGGTTACGGGAACAGAGAAGACGGCGTCGATCTTATCGAGACCTGGAAGCAGGACAAAGCTGATCGCGACAGCTCGTACAGTTACGTTTGGAATCGAAAAGGACTCCGACAGATCATCGACAACCCCGACGATGTTGACTACGTTCTAGGGCTGTTCGAGAGCAGTCACTGCCAGTATCAATTGGAGGCGGATCCAGTAACGGAACCGACTCTCACCGAGATGACAGAAGCGGCGATAAAGATTCTGCAGAAAAACAGCAACGGGTATTTCCTCTTCGTCGAAGGCAAGTCATGGGCACGATTCGTTTTAGAGTTGCGCAATTCTGGATCGATCCACTCAAGAATCGATCTTTTAGGTTCAGAGAACTGATCTTTTGTATCGATACTTCCCCAATCGATTTTTCATAGAATTGTTTCTAAGTCTGTAAGAATTAAATCCGATTCTCAAAATCTTCAATTAGAAAAGAGTGTGGAAAATTTATGTTGGCGTTTTATATTTTACCAGCGAATCAGGCTTAAAATTTCAAAAAAATCGTCCAATTGTCAACGTGGAATGAATCTAAAGCTTCCTTCTTATTGGGTCTTTTAAAGATCGATCTTTTGTATCCGATTTTTCGGCTGAATCGATTCTGAAAAACATCCCTAATTCGTTTGACAGAATTTCCGAAAAAATGCATAATCATTACGGTTCCTTCATTTTTGCATGATTCAAATCCGGACAGGAGGTCGCATAGATCACGCCCATCACAGCACCTACACTCGCTTGGCTTTGGCTGAGACGGTGGAACTCGCGTCGGCCGTTCGTCTTGCCGACGAAATGACGGACGAGAGTGACACCCTGATTCTCGTGACAGCCGACCACGCGCACGTCATGAGTTTATCAGGATATCCAGTGCGCGGTAACGACATCCTGGGACTATCTGGCATCAATGGCGAGGATGGTCTGCCCTACACGACACTCAGCTACGCAAACGGGCCTGGATACAAAACGCCTTCGAACAGCACCCGCTACGACCTTTCGGAAGACGACTTTAGTAAGTATTAGCTGTTCTGCTTCGCTTTGTTCGCGTTTCCGCTGCCTTGGTGAAAATGATTTCTACGACTCTCCACGAATTTTTATAAAAATTGGGACATTTCGTACAATTACTGGCAAAAAAAATTGTTTTTACATTTTCATGAAAATTTTTATTTCTTCAGTGTAAAAAATTTACAAGCTAATACAATTTTTAACGAAAATTAACAATACTTTATGAAAAACTGTGCATATTTACAACTTTCTAAGACATAATACGAAATTTTTCCAAGTTCTGTAAAAATTCGTAGTAGTAGAAATTTTCACCAAAGTGATCATGTCGCCTTGATATCGTTGTAATGTTTTGTCACCTTGCAGCTTACGCAAGATACGAATATCCCACAATGGTTCCACTCAATTCGGAAACCCATGGCGGAGATGACGTTGCCATCTTCACTCGTGGCCCATGGTCGCATCTCTTCTCCGGAACTCTGGAACAGAACAACATTCCTCACTTCATGGCGTACGCCGCTTGTATAGGCAGCGGCCTCACAGCGTGCACGTGATACCTTCAGGCGTTACGGCGTGATCCGTAATCATCTCGGAATATTAATAAAAACTGTTTTTTATCAAGCCAAATGTTAAATTGAATTAACCAGTCGAAGGACCCACCGTTTCCTACCCGATCCTCTGCAGAAAATGTCGAAATCGCTTCTGCACAACCGAGCGCAATTTCATGTATACCTTTGGGTTAACCTCAAAAAGGTCATTTTTGAATTTCGACCGGCTCGCCCCCCAAAATCAGATTCAGTTATTTAAAAAATAATTCCCTCATTTTTTCAGATTCTTATCGCAACTCTAATCCATGCCCCAAAGAGAATAGATTTCATTCAACCCTTTCAGGGGCACATCAAATCTACTGAACGGATTTAGATGAAATTTGGTATAAGAGGGTTTTTTGAGACGCTAATTAGGAATCTGAACTGAAAATTTGAAAATTCAACGTGGCGTATCCAACATGATGGATCAAAACCTCAAAAGTCACTCGATATTGGCATATGTGGATCTACCACTTCGAATTTTCAATTTTTGAGTTCAGATTCGTAATCAGCGATGTAAATCCGTTTGGTAAATTTCATGTGCCCCTGTAGGGTTGAATGGAATCCATCCTCTTTGGGGCACGGATTAGAGTTGAGATGAAAATCTGAAAAAATTAAGGGATTATTTTTCGATTATCTGGATCCGATTTGGGGAGTGAGCCGGTCGAATTCAAAAATGACCTTTTTAAGATCCTCCGGCCCTAGTATACCTATTATATACCTATATTCCATATAATTTTTTCAAGTTCCGCGAATTGTGCAGATTGTAGATTTTCAGTAAACATGATATTAACGACAGTGTAGCTATAACGAGTACAACGGATATTATACAATGACATGAGTATCTCTCCACGATAAATAACAAAAGGCTCTCGTGGTCATGGGAAATAGCCATGAATGTCAGAGGTTTTTTGATTCGTTCCTCAGAAACGAGGTATGAATTATTAATACGTTTTTGCCTAAATTAAAAAAAAAAAAAAAATTTCCTCAACTAAATCAGGAGAGTCGGAAGTACTGCAGACTTTATTATCATTCTCGTTTATCGCTATTTCATACTGCGCGAATTCATCACAAAACATTGTTGAATCAGTCTTCTCATCGTGGGATACAAATGAAAAACGTCTAGCCTCAATTGTACATCAAAGAGTGAATATTTATCACTCGATCGTTCCACCGAGATGGGTATATATCGGTGAATAGAAGTTGTTTGTTCGAGATAAATTGCAGTTAAAAAGAAAAATGACGTAGGTAGCACTTATATCGACAATGGTTAACAATACCGCGACGTTGATATCGGAGATCATAATATGTATTGTTGGGAATATCTGATTCGCAAAATATTTTCTCATAGTTACGAGAAAAAGAAACAGCCAGTGCGACAGCCATTTTTCACGATTGGGGAATTCCTAACACACGATTTCCGTCTATGCATTCTGTTAAAGCAACCTTCAGACTATAATTCCTCTGAATGACGTTGAATTCACGCTTGCTCTGTACTCGCAATTTTTCAACATTCCTCCGTATCCTCGACGCGCGGTGTCTCAATAACGTGCGAAAGTGAGAGTGACAGTGAGAGTAAGATAATGCTTTGTGGCGTTCCGTGTCGTGCCTTTCCATGCAAGGTTCAAATCGCTGAGTTATGTATACCTCAGACGTACACATTATACACCGCGATGCATTCTACACGATGCCGCACTCTGCACAGCTGATGTAAATGCACCTGCTTGTACTGCAATCGTTGCGTGATTTCGGATCCACGTAACGTCGTTTAAGAGCCAGTTATACATTCTCGTCTCCAGTCTCAAGTGGTATACAACAAACAGATTGATCCGTCTTTCTCAGCGATTGATGCAGTCGGACGGAAATCGGTAGTCTGAATGTATTCTGGGATTATAACTGACGTCATGCGTGTCGAGTTCGCGGAATAGTCGAAGACCTTTACTCACATGGGGATAACCTCGAGCTGGATCTAACTTTTAAGAATCGATACCGGATTTTACTCGAACGTTGTACGGATATATTTGCACCATAAGTTTGACATTTAGTTGAATTCAAAAAGCTAAATCAGATCCAACAGACGCAGGCACATAATTCAGGAATGTGGAGCTCAATGCACTCGATATTTTCATTCGATGAACGTATTTGTATGGCGTCTGCGAAACTTTCTCATTTTTAATCAACGAACGATGGATTATAGTGTTACATGAATACGTATCGATTTATCCGGATTCGATTCGTTCGAATGTATGACAAAAAGTAAATAAGAAAGTGTGAAAGACTCGCTCCACTTCGACATCTATGTGAGAGACAGTAGGTATGTAGCTAGGTATACCAGAGTTCGGTGAATTGGACCATAACAATTTCGATATAATTCAGCAATTTTCATCTTTTCAGAGAAAATTTAAAAAATATTTCACATCTCCGCGGTCAAGTTATAACATCGTTGCTATAAAAAAAAAAAAAACATAAATATTACGATTCATTGGCAGACGTTACCGTTAATAATGGTACTGAAGTCTGCAACGCCACGAGCAAGTGAACGAGCCCGAAAAGAATGAGCCTGCAATTAAACTTTTTTTCCTCGAACCATGGCGCACACTGATTCAGCGATGCTGCGGCAAAAGGGGAACTTCCCAAAACCTAAACGTTCCCGCGAACCACATTCTGGACGAAGCAAAGGGGGAAAAAACCGATTGCGACAAAAAATATCCGGTGGTAGCCGAATAGCTGAGGTCAGAGAGGCGAAGTACAACTATCCCTACTTCGTAACGAACGATGTTAAACTTTTCCAACTGGTGATCACCGACAGGCAGTAAGTGGCCCGACTTCGGCAGAACAGCACCTGCAGATCTCCTCCTCCTTCGCTGCTGTCCATCTGCTCCCGTAAATCCCGCGGAAAGCAGCATATCACCCTGTAGTGGTCCATAGTCGGTTGGTTTTGATTCCGGGGATTATGCTCACGCCGATGTCTACCCGCATTTGAATCGCTAGACTTGGGCTGGTGTAGCAACTGGGACTAATCCGTGGGCAGGATGGTCGGGCCAAAGGTGGGTACGCGATATTCCGATAAACCTTCAAATTTGAAAGTCTGAAAGTAATCGAAGTGGTGAATATAGGTCACGAATAAGTGCCGGTACTGTGAACATTGATTGAAAAAAAAATCGGTAGAGAATCGTTATGCATATTTACATATTTCGTAAATGCTGTTTTTCACGCTGTGGAGCTATAACATCCTCTTTTGTATACCAAGGCGTAAATTGGTGCGATGTATTTGTGGAATCGGTAAAAGACGAAAAAAAAATGGAGAACACGTTTTATCTCGCAATCACAGCAGTGCAATACATTCTGAAAGTGAGAACACCGCAGAGTTTGAATGTTTTGGTTCTTCTTGTGTACCTTATACAGCTGAATAATGCGTATAAAATACAGACGCTACTTCGGCATTGATGATAAAGTTACAACCAGTAAACAAGTATGCGTCAAAGAATAGCATTGAAAATAGAAAGTGCCCTAAGACAGATTCACAACTTAATCTACGCTTTGCGATACACGCGAGTTCTTTTGAGACATTCAACATTCTGTTGGCGCTCCACGATGCCGAAGCGTGTTTCATATGCAACAAAATCGAATTTTACCGTTAGTTCATAAAATTTGCGGTTTCATTATCTGTCCTCATAGTATCGTAACTGTTCGCTATCTTCCGAGGATTTCAAATTGGCACCGTTGCGAGAACACAGTGAGAACAAGATGACCGATTTCTAGAGAATGCGACGACACAGAAAAAACAAGATTCTAAATATTGGTTTTATAATAATAAATTCGTACAGCCACGTCGCATCAACTAGGCGGTGCAAAAAGTGAAGGTCGAAATCAGCTAGTTACTATTTATGCAGAGTGAACGTCCGCCGAACAGCCGGCGATAGCGAGATGGCATTTCGTGTATGCCATCTTGCTATACTTTCATAGTCAACGACAGTAAAAACTGGTAAATTATCGCCCCACAATTCGATTCGATATAACGAGTTCATACCATATATAGCCGAACTATTTTTGCACGCCGGTGTTATACGGAATACCCATACGTTCGTAGATACCTGTATCTAAGCCCAGTAGGTCACGAATTATGTCATTATTTAAACACGTAGGGAATACCGCGGCTCGCACAGAAACCAGCATCGTGGCGAAATACATTTCAGATTACAACTGGTGCCCTTTTCCACAGTCGTTGCGTAACCTGACTGTTTCTTTCGTAGGATGGGAGGCGGAATCCGTCCTTTCTCGGTGACGACGGTGCAGCCATTGACCTGGGTAAGGTAAGTACGATATGAAGACAACGGTTTGTTCTGTGTGGTTCGACCTTCCAGTACATCGGAAAATTCTGATCCTTCGAACAACGTTTCAGGAAATCGCGAGGGAGTACGGGAACAATGATTCCAACTTCAGTCACCTTCAGACGCCGTCCACCGCGCCTAAGGAACAAATGGTAAGCTGATGCTCTCGAACCTCTTCAAATCCCGTAATAAAACGTGATCGTCATCATGATTTCAGACCATAGCCGAGGGCGAGGAGGAGCGAGCGACCTGGGGAAGTGGACTCGAGTTTTTGATGTCTTGTATCGCGATGTCCATCGGCCTGGGGAACGTGTGGCGGTTTCCTTTCACGGCGTACGAAAACGGCGGCGGCGCCTTCCTGATACCGTACATAATCGTCCTTTTCGTCGTCGGCAAGCCGTTTTACTATCTCGAGATGATAATGGGCCAGTTCACCAGCAGATCATCGGTCAAGATGTGGGCGCTGGCTCCCGGCTTCAAGGGTGTCGGTTGGGCGCAGATGTTCTCGATGATCTCCGTCGGGACGTACTACTGCTCTCTGATGTCCTTGACGCTATTCTATCTGATCAAAAGTTTCAGCTACGAACTCCCGTGGTCCACGTGCCTTGAGGAGTGGGATGGCTGCGTGGACTCTGTCAAGTCCAACAACTCCGTAATAACTGGAAACGGGACGATGAGGAGTTCCGCGGAGCTATACTTCTCGTGAGTTCCTGCTATCGAAAGATAAGCCAACTCACACGGAAAGTATCCCAGGACGATCTCTTCGATTTGATTTCTTTTTTGATGTGCCATAGAAGACTAAAAACTAAGTGACACGTATTTTTTTTTATCTGCCATCGAACAATTTAAGGCGGTGAAACTGCTCCCCAAAGTAAGGCATGTCAAGGGGCCATTTGCAATTTTTTTTTTTCGATTTATAATTGAGAAATATTTCTCGTTATGAGAAAATTTTCCCAGTTGGTGAAACTGCCAAATCGCCACTTGACACGACTTACTTTGGAGGATGGCTTCACCCTCTTGAAAGTGTTTAACGGCAGATGAAAAAAATACTTGTCCCTTAGTTTTTAATCTACTATAACATATTGCAAAAGAAATCGAATCGGCGACATCGATCTGGGATACCTTCTTTGTCAGTGCAGGGAAAAATTTACAATTGTTTCATCTTACTCCAGGAAAACTGTTCTGAGGGAAAAGGAGAACATTGACGATGGCATTGGGCTGCCTGATTGGAGGCTTACGATGTGTCTACTTTTCGCATGGTGTTGTATATTCGGCGTACTTGCCCGAGGAGTGAAGGGATCAGGGAAGGCGGCCTACTTTCTGGCCATCTTTCCCTACATAATTATGATAGCTCTGCTCATTCGAGCCGTGACTCTAGAAGGCGCCATCGATGGAATAATTTTCTTCATCAAACCGAACTGGGAAAAACTGTTCGACCCCAACGTCTGGTACGCAGCGGTTACGCAGTGTTTTTTCTCTCTGTCGGTTTGCTTTGGTGGAGTGGTTATGTACTCGTCGTACAACGAATTCGACCACAACATTTACAGGTATCTTTCGAAAACTCTCACCCGATCAGGTTTTCACGGATAGTGAACCATGCGATAATTCTGGCTCTTCCTTAGAGACGCGATGGTTGTCACGACCCTCGACACTTTCACCAGTCTCATGGCTGGCTTCACGATATTTGGAATACTCGGTAATCTCGCCCATGAACTTGGCACGGACGATATTCGCAACGTTGTTCGGGGAGGCACTGGTCTCGCATTCATATCGTACCCAGACGCCATCGCCAAGTTTTCGGTGTTGCCTCAGGTACGGTTCACGATTAGCTTCTTTCACGATCGGGGTGGGGGTAAAAATATAGGAAGATCGAACAATCGAAGGGCCACAAAATCGAATTTTTAACGAAGCGAAAACTTAATTCATAAAATTTCTAAATGTTGAAAGTCAATAAAGCACGGGACAGTAAAAGAATAGAAAGGTCACAACATAGAATGCCAAACTCTAGAATCCTCAGAATTCTTCTCGATAATATACAATCGTATACAGATTCTCGATTTTTCCATCCTATGTTTTGACCTTTGCATATTTTGTCTTTCTGTATTTCAACTTCCAATATTTTCAATTCTCTATACTTGAACTTCCCACATTTTTTCAAATTTTACGAATAAAGTATTCGTGTCTATGAAAATTCAATATTCTGGTCGCTCTATCAATCGGTAATTCCGCTTTTTTACCTCTACCCCATGTTTATATTACATGTGAGAATCAACTGCATAAATCCATCGCTCAATTGGTCATTTCAGGCCTTCTCCTTTCTCTTCTTTCTTATGCTATACGTCTTGGGCATCGGCAGCGCCATTGCCTTGGCCGGTGGAATAAACAGCGTGATTTGCGACCAGTTCCCAACCTGGAAACACTGGCACGTTGTCCTGGGAACGTCCATCTTCGGGTTTCTGGTTGGAATGGTATACTGCACGCCGGTGAGTACGCAATAAATCTTGCAATTTACCCGTTCATCTGACGCCATTTTTCATCACCCCAAAACAGGGAGGCCAGTTTGTGCTTCAGTTAGTTGATTACTACGCAGGATCCTTCATCGTCTTTGTACTCGCCACTTTTGAGGTGACTGGTATATTTTGGGTCTACGGACTGGAGAACTTCATCGACGACGTTGAATTCATGCTTAACAGACGACCGTCAGTTTACTGGAGGTTATGCTGGGGCGTCGTGACGCCGGTTCTTCTCGCTGCGATCCTCATTTACACTATTGCGATAATGGAACCATTGAAGTACAGCGGCATTTCGTATCCAGACAGTGCCCACAGTAAGATCATCACAGTGCGTTTCTTAAATTAAAAAATATTCACCCATGCATTCATTTCAGCTGCTGGATGGCTGCTCATGACGTTTGGAGCTATCCAAATTCCCCTGTGGATGGGGGTGACGATAATTTCCAAGCGAAATCTGGGGCTTCCCGAGGTGAGTTGCTCTCTTCCGGTTGAACAAGCACTACTAAAAAGTTATTACGAAGTGTGGTATTGTAAGTTTGGCGTCTACCTTGTCGCTGCATCTAGCAGAATAACCCTACTTATGTACCGATAGTTCGAGCGTCGTCCGCAATTTGACGTAGCCAACTATCACAGTATTCATAATAACCGTTTTGTCCGCACCTGCAGATGATTTACGCCGCCTTCGAGCCTTCCAAGCACTGGGGACCAAAAAACCCGGCGCGACTGGCTTCCTGGCGCGAATTCAAGGAATGTGCTAGAAAAAGACGAGCAGAAAGGACCGCCTCGAAGTTTAAGCAGATCCTGTACGTACTGATAGGCCGCGAGGACAAATTGTAATCCAAATCCCAGCAACATGGAATATTCATAATCACCATTGACGCGTTGCCGATTGCCAATTAGCTTTAACACGATAGAGCACTTTATACGTCATTTTTTTTAATTCTAGACTGTATTATGTTACGTTCGTAACACACATGCCAAGTGCAAGCACATCAGGACAATCAATAAATAGCCTGCAGACGATAATGTGTAGTATAAATATCACAAAGTTAAAAAAGTAGATCGCTAGAAAGTTGCTAAATCAAAACTTTGAGAAGTTGCTCTTGTTATTTTTATTATTGTTATTTTATTATTCTTATTCTTATTATTATTATTATTGTTACTATTATTAGTTGTACTATTATTATTGTTATTATTGTTATTATTATGACAATTATTTTTTAAGGAAACATAAATTTCTTTGCAAGTTTTTTATAACCTTCTCGTATTATATGATCATTGGAGTCACAAACATTTCCTAATAATTGTAGTCATTGTTTGTTGTTAACTTATTATTACTCACAATCGATGTGCTACCTCCATGATGGAAAATGGTATTTACTGAACGGGAACATATTAACGCTTTGTTTTTTTTTCTCATTCTAGCTACGCTGTGCGTATACGTAGATATTTAATATATAGGAGTCCCGAGTGCAAAAAGAGCAATGATTCACGGCTGTGTTTCACAATTATCAGTATTTCTTTTAGTAAATAAGTTGACGGTTTTTCGTATGCAGAAAAGAAGAGTACAATTTTATCTCTTGGCAATGATGACATAGCAAAAAAGTGGGCAGAAAATATTAATCAATTATATGTATACCTATTTAAATAAATATTGTATACCTACTTTATACTCATTTCTATCGACATTGAGATGACGGGAACCTTCATTCGTATGAAGCAGGCATTCTAGTCCGCTTCGTACTCGATGAAATTCCAGTCGTCGACCGACTCTCCCTCCATATCCTCGTCTCGTTCCAAGTCGTCCGGTTCAGAGACGACCTGTTGACGAAAATGTTGGAATCAAGGTTAGGAATACCGTCAATGGATTAATGAGGAACCCCGATAACGAAACAAAAGGCCTTAAGCTTCAAAGCTGTTTGACGGAACGATAAAAACACAAACTCTGACCTTGATTCGAAGTCTCTCTCTCTCAGCCTGAAGCTCAGCATCGAATTCCTTCTGCTTTTGTGCACGCTCTTCACAAATCTTAAACCATAAAATGGATCGAACAGTATTAAGTCGAGTATCCATTGTGATCTGACTTCAGTGTTGATTGGTATATTTTACATAATATCAGTAGACTTGCATATATAAGTACCTTGTAGTTGAGAAGCCAGTGACCGAGATACTCAGTAGGATTGTAAGGCTTTCTGCTGACAATGTCGCTGAGAGCCTTCGTCAAGGGATTCCTGAAATTACTCATCAAGTAAAAACCCTCGAGGGTCATGTACTCTTCCGAATAAGACCGCATCGATGGGCAAGATTCTTCCGACGTGCTGCGTTGCTCAGCTTGCAATACTTGCCAAATGCCCAGCAGTCGAGCTATCTCTTCGTCAGTGAAACCCAATGCTTTCAACAATCTGAATAAAATCGTCACAGGACTTAGTAATGGTCTTTTACATATCTTTAATTACTTGAACTGAAATTGGAAGACTTCGAGCAGAGATACGACTACGAGTAACGTTTCAACGTGCATACTGGCTTTAGGATCAGCTAGTTAACCTGATTGTCTCGTCGTTGAGCCCATAGGTGAGAATCCGTTTCAATAGATCGTCACTGATGCCTTTGCTTCGAAGTAGATCAACGAGATCATTTTCAAGGTCACGCTTCCCTTCATTGGCGATCAATTCGACGAGCCGTAAAGCTGCGGATGTCTTGTCTGGGTGATCGAACAGTTCCTTCCCATCAGCACCGAATGTCTGGCCAGCTTTGAACCTCCGGACATCGTCCGGATCCAGACCCGACAGCCTCATCAGCTCGGTCTGTGAGATAGAAATTCACCTTTTGAACCGTTCCTCAAGTACAACTTGAGCACAAGGACATCGCGGACATCAAATTACCTCTCGATCCCCGATTCCAGAAAGCAGCGAGAGCGATGACAGCAGCAACTGACGCAATTCTCGCTTCGTGTAAGGTCCAGCTGTTACTTCGACGTGGGTGCCAGTCTTCTCAAGGACAACCTTCTCCGGCATTTCTTTATACGATCGTCTCGACATTTTCACTTCTTTCGGTTTGCAAGTAAAAACGGAACAGAATAAACGCGAAGATGCCGATCACGACGAAAGTGTGGTTACCTCTTATCTGGAGACGATCACGGAATGCCTCGCAACTGGGACAATTGACAATCAACTCCATGTCAACATTGAGTAACAATTGATGTTACGTTGATTTTCAAGTTCGACCCCAAGTAGCTTTATTGCCTTAAGTTACAAAAATTTGAAAAGACTTTGTGGGAAGTCTTTCAACAGATTCAATACAGAATCTTCCCTGACAGCGATTTTTTACCACTCGACAACAGACTTATGCACGATTTCGCGTAAAACATCGTGTCTACAATTGCAGCCTGTAGACAGACTTACCTCAGAATGCTACTAGGGACTTTTCGCTGAACCACTTTGATGGATTCGAATTCTGATGGCTATTTGAAAACTAGTAATTATAAAACGGAAATCTTACCTGATCATTCTCGTAGTGCATTTCACGTTACGCACCCAGCAATGGAAAGATGGATCAAGGTCGAGTGTGACAGAAGAAGCGCTCGTTATCATTGTAACGTAGCTCTGTCGTAACTGCAGTACGATAGAAAACAATTAGTCAGATAAGGTGGGCCTCGATCCTTCATGCAAAATAATCGTATAACCGAAGTTTATGGCTTGCCGAGTTGTACTGCAGTCGCATTGAATCTTATACCGTGCGAGTCCGCGGAATAGAAGGTGGAGTACATGGAATAGCGCGTCTTCAGGGATCAAGAACGCGTCGGTTAGACAACCAGAAGCCGCTTACAGGGTAGGGAATGAAAATCTTTTCGGAAGTGTTCGCTGCCCCAATTATTTTCAGTGATACCAGGTATCCAATTTCCTGCCTCTCTTCTTTTATGGTTAATTACGACAAGCTTCGAAGTGAACATGAGACCAACTAATCTTGCCAGTGGCCCAGTAGCTTGGTATAAATCTTGTGAAAAGTGAATTTTTTCGGTTTATTACCATCCTGCTTGGGAGTAGGTATGATTTCTATACCTACAAGTTTACGCTCGCTGTTGGTAAAGGTTTACAAAGTGCCGTAAGAATTGAGTGATATTACTGTACAAATACGGCATCTGTGTACTAAATGAAAAATAATAGTCAATGTCAGACATTATCTGTTTCAAGGGTAACTTAGTGGCGTATATCGCGAACAGTCGAAATTAATCTTATCTACAAAAGAACAAAGTGATATGAGTAACTGCCGTACCTAAAAGATAATAAAACTTGCCGTAAATCATTTTAGCACAAGTATTAGTGAATCTCTCTTATTCAGGTTCCTGCGTTCTATTTTATGTACCATCAGTGCTGAACGCATTACATTAATGCCTCGAGTGGGGTATAGTATATCAGTGCACAGACCATGAAACGGCAAATGAATTCTAACGAAAATTAAGTGATTGATCGGGGTGATAACACGTGCTGCGTAGCGTAAAGCACCCACAGATTAAGTCGCGTAGACAGGTGATAATCCACGTCATCGCATATACCTAGCAAAGTTACTCGTGTTAAAATTTTTTATCTCTTAATTCAACATCATAAATTTCTTATCACATTTCACAAAAATATCCTGAGTGAAAGCCACACATTATGGTATATCCCTAATATTATGAATTTCTCGATGCTGCGCGGTCAACCCTGAAAATGACCGTTCGGCTAGGTAGTCAGACTGGATCAGTGTAGATGAGCCTTGCATATGATCAGATAAAAATATCGTCGATACGACGAACGAAACGGCAGCAGAAAAAAAAACGGATAACTTGTCAGATGTTTCGGCAACGGTAACGTGGATTAATTTTTTGCTTTTCCTACTTAATGTTTTGAGAAAAAATTAAAAATGATGCGTCGGAAAAGTTGGCTTAAAAAAATACTACTGATAACGGATAAAATTTCGTCAAGAACTTAAAGGGTCCCTTTAGCGGGTCTGAGGCATAGTATTTGCATAATGATTTTACGGGAAACTCATAATTTCCTTTCTGAATTTCTATATGCCCGGGGCAATTTGCATAGAAATTACACGCTGCAATGACATTCACGAGGTGGGGAGTCTGTGCGAGTTTTCAGTCAACGTTTGATAGCTCGGCTGATCATATCTTTTCACACTTAGAAAACGAGATGAACGGAAGTGACAATCAGGGTTATGAAAATGGATCGATCGATGATGGCGGAAAGACAATTGTGGATGGAAAAGAAGAGGCCGAATCACCGCAGCCAGTGGAAACGGAGAGAGCTACATGGGGAAACAGTATCGAGTTCCTCATGTCTTGCATCGCGTTATCCATCGGATTTGGCAACGTATGGCGGTTTCCATTCACGGCTTACGAAAACGGAGGTGGTGCATTTCTGATTCCATACATAATCGTTTTATTCCTGATTGGTAAACCGTTTTATTACCTGGAGATGATCGTCGGTCAATTTTGTAGCAGTTCT
Source organism: Diprion similis (assembly GCF_021155765.1). Taxonomy (NCBI): domain Eukaryota; kingdom Metazoa; phylum Arthropoda; class Insecta; order Hymenoptera; family Diprionidae; genus Diprion; species Diprion similis. Next base: position 21,116,974 of record NC_060114.1, read on the forward strand.
CACATCAAAGTCTGGAGAATCTCGCCGGGTTTCAAAGGTATGCACAACAGTATTACAGCATTCTGTGTTTCTAAGCGCGTCAATTTATCAATAAACATTTAAAATTATCATTCAACGATTTTCCACAAATCTTGCTAACTTGAAGTACTATCACATCTTTCGGGATGAGCAAGTGATTGTAAAAACAAACGAATACGAAGAGTTTAAAAAATGAACACCAATTCTGTGCAACAAAAGATACTTAAGTCTGGTGTAAGGTGACGTACCTTTGATCAAGTCTAATCGTCACTTCCAGGTGTAGGATGGGCCCAGATGTGTTCGCTGGCAATCCTCGCGTCTTATTACTGTTCGCTGATGGCTCTGAACTTGTTCTACTTATTTGCCTCGTTCGCCTCAGAGTTGCCTTGGGCGCGATGCCGAGAAGAATGGGGCGAAAACTGCGTAGACTCGGGAATAGGTCTGACTAGAATTAGGCAAAGTGAGACGAACTCTACAGCCAACTCATTGTCGTCTGGTTCAAAAACGTTGCGTTCTTCGGACCAGCAGAGTTCCGCAGAGTTATACTTCCTGTGAGACAGTCCCTCCATCCTTCGTCTGCCTAACTCAGCTGTCTGCAATTCATCTGATGATTTCACTTTCAGGAAGGAAGTCCTGAAGGAGTACGATAACATTGACAACGGAATCGGGCTCCCGGACTGGCGACTGACCCTGTGTCTTCTTGGAAGCTGGGCTTGCATCTGTGCGGTGCTTTCTCGCGGTGTGAAAAGCACCGGAAAAGCTTCCTACTTCCTCGCGATATTTCCTTATATCATTATGATAGCGCTCCTAATCAGAGCCGTGACTCTGGACGGCGCTGCGAACGGGATCCTCTTCTTCGTCACTCCGGACTGGGGAAAGATTCTCGATCCACAAGTTTGGTACGCGGCCATTACTCAGTGCTTCTTTTCACTGTCAGTCTGCTTCGGCTCGATCATTATGTACGCCTCCCATAACGGCTTCAGACACAACATTTACCGGTGAGCAGCACTTCGATGTCGCCTTTAATAGTCGTGCGACTTCTCATGTGCATTTTCAACGTGGTTACAGAGACGCGATGATTGTCACGACCCTCGACACCTTCACTAGCATGATGGCCGGCTGCACTATTTTCGGAATACTGGGCAACTTAGCCTATGAGACTGGAAGTGACGACATCAGCACCGTTGTTCGCGGAGGAACTGGTCTGGCCTTCGTCTCTTATCCGGACGCAATTGCAAAGTTTAATACTGTACCTCAGGTAAAGCGACAAAACTGTCCCATTCCGTTATACACATTGCGTTATCGACACTGATCTTCTTCCTTTTCGTCACACTTACATAGCTGTTTTCGGTTTTGTTCTTCACGATGATGTTCGTCTTGGGCATTGGCAGCGGCGTGGGAATGAGTTCTGGTATTATAACCGGAATATGCGATCAGTTCCCAAGCCTTAAACGCTGGCAAGTTATGATCGGCACTGCTGTAGCTGGTTTTGCTTTTGGAACAGTTTACGTCACCCCCGTAAGTCTTGTTAGATGAAGAATCAGGTGGTGATCAAAACTTGGAAGAGTCAATATGTCGAATGGCCGATATATCGGAATTACAAAAATACAAACATGTGACACTAAAGTAACGAAAGACACTTGCGAAAATCAGGATTTCGAACAATTTATCTTTCGTCATATTATTGTAGCATGTTTGAAATTTCGATACATCGGCCATTCGACATATTGACCCTTCCAAATTTTGACCACCACCCGAAGAATCGAATGACGTCACCTCAGTCGAGGTTGTGAATTGACTATAAAATTTTGTTTTAGGGTGGCCAGTTTATCTTGACACTTGTAGATTACTATGGAGCTTCCTTTATCGTCTTCATCTTAGCCACCTTCGAGATTATAGGTATCATTTGGGTTTACGGTGAGTCATGAGCACGTCAAAGTTGAACCGTCAATTATTTCAGAGCAACTCATTACTTGTCAATAACCAACTGCTGCAGGCTTGGAAAACTTCTTGGAGGACATAGAGTTCATGCTGGAAAGAAAAGTCGGAGTATACTGGCGCCTCTGCTGGTTTCTTATAATGCCATTAGCTCTGATCGGTGTCTTCATTTACACCACCATAGAGATGACACCGTTAACATACGGTGATGTGGGATTTCCACCGAGTGCCCATGCTGCTGGATGGACACTGACTGCTATTGGAGTTTTACAAATACCCATTTGGATGGTGATAGCGCTCATGAAGTATAAAAATTTGTCGTTCAAAGCGGTGAGTGTTGTGCGGTTTAATATTAAAACTGGGGTTCCTAACCCTTTCAGTCACATGGGATGCTCAGCGCCTCGGCTCAAAAATTTCCGTATCCTAGCCTTATCACAGTTTATTTATAAAAGATATTTATTACTTCGTATCACCCCAAAAACCTCCGAGTAACAAGTTTCGGCCAGAATCATCGAATTTTGATAGTTTTTTCCATTTTGCATCCGCCATATTAGACCTACGATCGAGGATTTAAAAATGATCAAATTCTGACTTCAGATTCGTGATCAGCGACCCCAAAAACCTCCGTGTAACAAAATTCAGGCCAAAATTTTCGGCTAAAAAATGTGTGACTGAAAGGGTTAATTCACTTCGAATGTTTGAATTGCGTATCTCTGTCTTCTCAAATCTTTGCTAGATGGTGCAATCTGCATTTCGACCGGCAGCTAAGTGGGGCCCTCGACTAACGCATCATCGTCAAGAATGGCTGGCTTTCAAGGATGAAAGAGCCAAGCGGAGAGAAAGTAGGACCCAATCGTGGTTTGTCCAAAAGCTTCGTGTACTCTTCAACATTGAAGACAATAAGTCCAAAACTTAGCCATGGGTCACATTCGAATCAGGAGAAAGCTGTACTGCGTTTATCTTACGTTTCGAAATTGTGTAAGGCTATAAGCCTGCTCTCAATGCTATTAACACTGAGCTATTCTAGAATTTTTGATGAAGTGGTAGGTACATCAACTACACGATAGTCAGTCATCGTATTTGAATTGGCAAATTCACAGCATCACTGAATTAATTTTTAATGCAAGTGTGTATTCTCTCTAGTCATCTTGATGACCTTGTTTCATTGAATGCAACGCACGTATTTTGTTAGAAATTGTAATTGTTTAGTAAAATAAATAAGCATTTGAATAATCGTACAGCACACTATACAAATTGTTTGAAATAGAAAAATATATCGATTGACAGATACTGTGCGTTTATCATCTGCCAACTAATGCTGCCCAGAACTTTTCTCCTGTTGTATCCAGCTTCCGTTCTCGGTTCAATCGTTTTATCTCCTTGAATTCTTTCCACTTCCTTTTTGTTTCTGGATCTTTCGGTCCCCACTCTTCTGTTGGTTTGAATATCTAGAAGTCAAAATCAAAACTCTGGTACACAAGTATATAATTACAAAAAATCGAGTATGACAAATTTGACACATACGTCAGACCATGGCTTTTCTCTGTTCTGTAATCTAGTGATCATAGCCCATGCTGGAAATTGCACGATTCCCAAAAAAAGCAACGCCCATCCAGCAGCTGCAATAAGTATTATTGTTAGGTTATATTGTACGTAGACATTTCCGTTTACCTATAACTCTAGTATTTCAATAAAATTTATTCCTTACCATAGGCTGATGTAGGATATACTACGTCATTGTACACCAATGGGGTTATATTGAAGAGAAAATAGACAAGGATGGTAAAGAGCATGAGAGGGGTCAACAGGCCCCAGCAGAATCTCCAGTAGAAAGATGGACGTTTTCCAGTCATGAATTCAATATCATCGAGGAAATTATCGACTCCTGAATCGGACAGATTTAATTGCTACAATAATCATTTTTCTCCTTTACTTTGACCGATGTTCTAAAGCAGTGATGCTCCGTCGAAAATCGGATAATGGACAGATTTTTTCATTCTTGTTTTTGATAAACTAACAGTATTACTTATCTTCATCGAATTAAAGATAACTTCGAGATCTTGATTCAACAAGAATCAAATAAAAACGAATGTAGATAAAAAAAATGTTGTCCAGTGTATTGGAATTCCCGTTGTTTCGTAAAAAGTAGATAAGCTTTATACAGCTGGCTCGTAAATTTTTTTTACTATGAAATATGAACGTTACCGTAGACCCAAGAAATGCCAACCACTTCGAAGCACGCGAGACACACCAGGATGAAAGTTCCGCCAAAGTAGTCAACCAAATTCAGTATGTATTGACCTCCCTTCGAAAAAATAAAGATATGCTGTATCGAGTGGCGATAAAAGGAATCATGCATCACTCACCGGAGTGCAGTAGATCGTCCCGAACAGAAATCCGACGATTGCGACTCCCAGTGCCACCATCCAATGCACAGAACTTGGAAACTGGTCCATGATAACGCTTATCAACACATTGGAAACAGCTACGGCTGTTCCGACACCCAGGACGAATAGCATCAGGAAGAAGAGGACTGCAAAAACTTGCGGAACGACGGTGAACTTGGCCAATGCGTCCGGATACGATATGAAGGCCAGTCCAGTTCCACTCCGTACTACAGTGCTAATATCATCGCTACCCAATTCATAGGCCAAATTTCCGAGGATTCCAAATATCGTGGTGCCGGCGAGAAGACTTGTCAGTAGGTCCAGGGTTGTCACAATGGTGCAGTCTCTGGAATGATGAAAAATTAAGTTGAACTTAAAGTAAGTGTACCAGTTATTGACACGTTTAGACCCAATTATTTCAACCCTTTTATATTCCAAAATTATAAATTTATGGCACAAATTGTGAATTTTCTCGATGACTAAAACCAATTGCTAGAGGATTAGCCACTGGAAATTTATTCTTTGGTAATTTTAGAACCAAGGATCAAACATATTCAACCAAAAGAGGTCAATAATTGGGACAGCGTCAATAACTGGTACACTTACCTTAATAAAGTTAAAGTAATTTCGCAGTTTTGTACAAAAAGTTCCTGAATCATAGATTCGTAAAACTAACCTGTTAACGTCGTGCCGAAAGCCGTTGTACGATGCATACATGGTGACTGCTCCAAAACATACGCCGAGTGAAAAGAAAGCCTGGGTAACAGCCGCGTACCAGACTTGAGGTTCGAAAATTTTCGTCCAGATCGGTTTGTACAAGAAGACGATGCCGTTGGTCGCCCCTGGCAGAGTGACGGCTCTGACCAAGAGTACGATCATCATTGTGTAGGGAAACAAGGCCAGGAAGTAAGACGCCTTTCCCGCGCTTTTCATACCACGCGAAAGAACAAGTATAACAGCGAGCCAACTTCCGGCTAAGCAAAGAACAAGTCTCCAGGATGGAATACCGATTCCGTTACTGATGTCGTCGGTCTCGTTCAGCACAACGTTTCTGAAAATTCAAGTCATCTGGTCCGTGGTTTTGCTTGTTTGACAGAGTGCAGGTTGGCGCAATGCTTACAGAAAGAAGAGCTCTGCAGAGCTTGATTGCGAACTGTTCGAAGTCGCGTTGCTGATGCCGGATGAACTGTAACAAGTATCGCCCCATTCTTCGCGGCACGAAGCCCACGGCAAAACCGATTGAAAGCTTGACAGCAGGTAAAATAACGTCAGAGCCATTAGCGCGCAGTAATACGTGGTTATGGAAAAGACTGCAACCGTGACACCAAAACCGATACCTGAAGAATAATATATTGTGTAACAATAAATAGGCAAACTCGGTCTTTTCGGGCCGAGCGTAAGTTTGCAATAGGAGTCGTAGCTGAGCCGAAGGCGAATATTGCAAATACACGAGGCGAAAAAAACGTTGTCTCCTTGTTACACATGATTCTTTATATAACACGACCATGTTACGCATTCTTTCACGAAGCAAGAAATTGAGGTTAGAGTCGCGTAATGGCAGATTTGTTCGCGACAGCGCATGCGCGGAGTACAGAAAAGACCACTTTCAACTCCTAGAACTTAAAAGGGGTTTTTTCAGTACTCCGCACATGCACATTCGCTGACTCACTCGACCGTCATCGAAACGGGTACTTTATGTACGGAAAACACGCGTGGGAAAATGCATAAAACAGTCTCACGTGATGTAAAAGATATTTTCACAGATCTTAAAAGTTGCACTCGTCCGTTACAATATTATTCTTTAACACACTGTAACGAAAAATTTGAGTGTCTCAAAGTTTGGAGACAGTCGCAATTTATGTATCTGTAAGGTACCTTTGAACGCTGGTGATACCGACCAAATTTCAATGCAGGATCTGCTACTGAATTGGCCAAGGATCATCTCCATGTAGTAAAACGGCTTTCCGATGATGAAGAGTACAACGAGATACGGGATGAGAAAGGCTCCTCCGCCGTTTTCGTACGCGGTGTACGGGAAGCGCCAGATGTTTCCGAAACCGACGGAAAAAGCTACGCATGACATTAGGAATTCCATTCCACTGCCCCACTTGGCTCTGGAGTTCCCATTATCCGTAATTTCCAAGGCCTCATTATCAGCTCGGAACTCAGGGTTTTTATCCTGCATTTGTTCATCGGAAGAATGAGCATGAATTTAGCATATCCAAATAACACAAGTCAAGTATCCGATATAAAAGTCGAGATGAAGAATAAAAGGTTCTTCAAACGTTGGAAACATGTGACATGACTGCGAATTACATTCTATACTGTTCACCTTGTAAGGATCATTGAACCTCATGGAGATTGCAGTTTGCATTATAAGGCTTGTTCAAGCTTCCGATCTATCTTCGCAAACTCACTAAACAGGTTAATACTTTTATACGTTCAATTACAATCAGCAGGTCGTCTGTTAACACGACGCAACGAACCGGTGCCTCAATATAAAAATATTTTGTTAAGGTTTGACAAGCATTGTTGACATACGATTAAATATAAGTGCTCAAACAGCTTATCAATAACTATTGAACGCGGTGATCACCTTGTCTGTGCAGCGATCGAACCGTATTGTAAAATTGAGCTACTTTTAATCCAGGGCCATCCCTCATTGTCTCGTCTTCTCAAGTGTCAACAAAATCTATATGAGGTCAAATAATCCCCATGGGTCACGTGAGCTTGCGTCAAAACAAACTTTGCTCACGTATAATTCTTCGGATCATTGAATAGGTGCCACTAGGATTTGGACATTGACTTGATACATATTATAACATGTGACAGAATTAAAAGCCAACGACGTGCAGTCGTGCATACGCACCTTGTCACGGTCCATGATACGATTAATACGGTTCAACATCCACCCTACGAAGGTCTCCGTCCTTACGGGTCGATCACATGAAAACGACTACTCAAAGTTTCGATGTACTTATCCACGAGTTGAGCGGTGCTTGTTATTATTGTTACTTAGTACGAATTGAACCGAATTCCTGCGAGGCTGCACGATGTCAATTCCCAACGTTCGTTAAATCCGGGCAATAGTTTCGAACGACGGATTAAAAAAAATTGACTGCCAATTTTAAACTTTTGCATATTATAAATGCGTTTGCAATTTTATCTTGATTCTGCACGTAACCTTTAACTTTGCAAATTTGCAAGGGTTTGCAGAATTTTTATTCCTACATGCTGTCCGTATTTTTAAAAAGCCTTTGGCTAAATATTAACCGACGATAAATTATTGTGCAGATAATAATTTGCGACGTTTATAACACTGTCGTCGGTGGAATGGGCGTGACGTGACATAGCAAAAAAAAAAAATTATTTATTTATCCTATAGACATTGCAAATCCTTTAATCACTCATTTGAGGCTATCGCCGGCGAATCGTGTTTTGGGGAGCACTATCTTCATCCAATGACCAATAATTCAAGCAGTAAAATTCCATGGCACGTTAGAGATAAGCGTTATTGCGATATTTTCCATCGTCCACAAGTCACTTCAGACGCCATAAACGTCTCGCAGCTGATTGTGAATAACACTGTACGTAACATAACTGATCCTCACAAAGTTTGAGAGTAAATCTCAAGCCTACTAAATTGCAAGAACACATGGCCTGAAGTGGGACGAGTTGGCACACCGCTTGCACAAGTTTAAAGCTTGCAGTTTGCGTGACGCTTAGTTTATCTGTAACTTAGGCAAACAGCGTAAAGCTATGCCAAACGTGCCATCGACCGGCCTTTGTACAAAGCTGCCGTGTAACCATTCGCATTAAACCGAAACGACTAAATGTTGTCAATAAAGTTTACACCTGTCTAGGTTATAAGCTTTGTCTCTCTATATCCCAGATTCTAAAAATGGATCCCTGGAGTTAGTATATTGTTGACATTATACAAAATAATTGCACTAGAAATAGACGGGTATTTTTTTATTTTTTATTATTATTTTTTTTTAACCTTTTTCAGGTGTTATCTTATTCCAATGTGTTTTTCTGTTTTTGTCATAATTGCTTGGTATGCCATGATGCTCACTGTGAGCTGAATGTATTCGATCTTAAAAGGTTTGAGTTAAGGAATTGCAAGGTGGTCGAAACGATACTGCAATTATGGGGGATTTAGATGATTGACATGCAGATGGATTCGATCTAAGAATAATTTGATGCAAGCTACTTGAAGAAGAGATCATAAAGTCCGTTCGAAGAAGATTTCGCTTTCGACTCTTTGAAGGATTCCCACTCCAGGTGATGTTTGGGGTCATTCGGACCCCACTCAGAGGTAGGTCGGAAAGCGTCCCTGAATGTCTGCCAAAGGGAAAGAATTTGATGTAGAAAAGCGTTGAAATATTTTACACACAATTATTCTCGTATGCCCTTTTCACTGACCTGTGCAACCGAAGAGCTTCTCTTTGTGTAAAGCTGATAAACCATCCATCCAACTATCTGTAACACCGCAAAGCCCAGGATGGCCCAACCAGCGGCTAGAGAAGCATTCGTAAAATCGGTTAAAATTGTGATCGAAACTCTGGTAAAGATGCAAGGCAATTAAAGATGTCACAAACCGTAAGCCGAAGTTGGGAAAAAAGTGTCGTTGTATGTAGGCGGCTCGTATATCGCTACCGTGTATGCCAGAATCACGATCATCAGAAGAGGAGTGACGGCCACCCAACAAACCCTCCAATAAATCCCGGGCCTTGTGCCGGTCATGAATTCCACATCGTCAAGGAACTTCCGGAGACCGTAGATCCAAAAGACTGTCAGAATTTCTACGGTCCCAACGATTATGGCGACGAATGTCCCGCCGTAGTAATCGACAAGGGTCAATATCCACTGTCCGCCCTGTAAGATAGAGGGAGAGAGAGATGCTATCAGCGAAATTCCAATTGTCATTAACCGTGAAATCCGTCAATTGGTCTTCGCTGATCGTCGATAGCTGCATCGGCTATCGATCTTACCGGCGTGACGTAAACAAGGCCGATACAATATCCGACGACGGATATGACGAGCATGATCTTCCACTGTTTGACGTGAGGAAACCAATCGCAAACGACGCTGAACGCCGCCCCGCAGAGCGCCATGGCACTGCCCACTCCAAGGACCAACATCATGACGAAGAAGAGGACCGAGAAGAGCTGCGGAACGAACGTGAACCTGGCCAAGGCTTCCGGGTACGAAATGAAGGCCAGACCAGTTCCGCCCCGAACTACGGTGCTCACGTCATCCGTCCCCATTTCATAGGCCAGATTACCAAGGATTCCGAATATCGTACAGCCGGCGATGAGGCTGGTGAACGTGTCCAACGTCGTGACGATCATTACATCCCTGCAAGCAGCCGCAGATTGTAGGTTATACACGTCTGGGCGATAGTCTGTTGATAAGCTTGATCACTTACCTGTAAAGCTTGTGATTGAAGTTGTTGTAGGAAGAATACATCACGATAGCCCCGAAGCAAACACTGAGAGAGAAGAAACACTGCGTTATGGCAGCGTACCAGACTGTTGGCGACCAAAGCTTCGTCCAGTCTGGAGTAATGAAGAACATGATTCCGATCCCGGAACCGGAAAGGGTCACCGCCCTGATCAGGAGTGCGATCATGACAACGTAGGGGAAAAGTGCAAGGAAGTAGGCAGCCTTTCCTGAACTTTTGACTCCCCGGAAGAGAACCAAGTAAACTGCGATCCAACTGGCAAGCAAACAAAGGCTGAGCTGCCAAGATGGTGTTCCAATACCGTCTTCGATGGAGTCAACCTCGTTGAGAACAACCTTTCTGAAATAAATATTGAGGGTTGATATTTTCGTCTCGGTTTGATTTACAGCCGATGCATGTTTATAGAGTTCCTACAGGAAGTACAACTCAGCTGAACTCTGCAGCGAGCCGTTTCCGGTGATTGCAGTTATGTTCACGGAGCCTCCAGAGTCGAAACAATTCGATCCCCATTCCTCACGACACGTTGACCAAGGGAGTTCCGACTGAAAACTGACCACCAAGTAGAACAGAGTTATCGCCATCAACACTGTGTAGTACGAAACAACGCATAGAGCAGCTATCAGCTGGCCATATCCGATCCCTGTGCGGAGAAAATTAACCAAGCATCAATATTGCTAGTTGCCGTTGGCGATAAGGTCCTTTACATACGTTTGCAAGTACAGTTTTATTGGCAAATTGGGAGTCAAGAACTGAAGAACACCTTCGCACCTTTCATAGCCGGAGAAAGCGACCATACTTTAATGCACGACTTGCTCGTAAACTGGCCGAGGATTGCTTCCAAATAATAGAATGGTTTGCCGACTATTAGTAGGACGATTATGTAAGGAATGAGGAAGGCTCCGCCGCCATTTTGGTACGCTGTGTATGGAAATCTCCAGATGTTACCCAATCCTACGGAAGTCGCGATGCAGGACATCAGGAACTCTAAGCCCCCTCCCCATTCTGCTCTGATTGCCTGAAAAATTTTCACTATTTTATACGCCCAAGAATTCACGAGGAATTTTCGAATCCTAATAAATATAACTAGGGACAAGACTGATACTGAAATATGTATTAGTTCGAGCTTGATAATTCCTAAAAACAGAGTAAGAAATCATTGTTCCAACAAAATTAACACACGGCGAGAAAGTGAAATCTTACGGATACTCAAAAAATGAAGAAAGCTTGCAAAACAGATTAGATATATTTAAGTATCAAATATTGCGAAACGTATTCGTCACGAAATACACATATATTTATAACGTATTAAGTGGAAGAGTAAAAATTCACAAAGTAATCGTAATCTTAAAAAATTGCAAAATATCGAATTCATTTTTTGTATAAATCAAATTTCGATAAAAATTAACGGTTATAGAATTACCCGACTTTGTTAAAAATTGTAAACTAAATAAAAGCGTTACCTGCGGCTTGTTCTCTGAAACGACCATGTTTTCCACACCTCATGGAGATTAATAAAGCCTTAAAACGAACAGTCAACACCTTCATAAATTTTTAAACTGGTTTCAGAAGTCCGTTTCCGTTCCTTCATAAACGGTTCACCAGGGTTGTGATACCTTTCGTTGTTCCCAGTTTACGCTCTCAGCAATAATGTTCACTCACAGCCCGTGAAACCGCACTGCGAGAACACCGCGAGTAAACTCGAGTCACAGTGATACCTTTTTTTTGGTTTACTGACGAACGAGGGATTGACGTCTCGCTGTTTCACCGTGTCACATACCTACTCTTGAACAGTTCGACAAGGTGCGTCCTTGAGCACTTGTAACAGTTATCTCTTATCCGGCACATATTACGCATCTGCAGAAGACGTTCGCTGGATAAGATACACCAAGGCAATGCGAAGATTTCGACACGGAGGAATAGTCGACGCACTATATTAATCATCTTTGATGTGCTAGTGCTGACAGGCGAGGCGAAACCACTATTATTGTAGGCGTGGAGCACTTCGCACATCGGAATTTAGTTATAGATATAGAATTCCATATCTCAGATATTTGCAGTTTCAAAAAGTTCAATTTTTCTTTCTATTACTTGATTATCAACGATGCTGCAAGATCACTTAATTGGACGATGTAGCTATACATATAATCCACATTCACCAAGGTATAGTTCAAGTGCATTGGATCTTGACCTTCTGATAAACGAATTCATCAACCTTAACCCTAGTCGGTTACACCTCAGTATAAAATCGCACCACGGTCACACTGAGTAAAATTCAGCCCCAAAGTGATTTTTAGCTTGAAAAATGAGTTCTAAAAATTTGAAAAAATATATCTAGGTATTATTTAAGGATCGCAGAAAAACCTCTCTTAGTTTTCCTAACTAAAATTGAGTGTTTAAATATTATAAAACATCGGCAAAGTTAAAGAAAGTTTCAAAAATGTTGAAAAAAGGATTTTATTCACATGAAGAATGGCGCCACGAGGCTCATTTTCACGACTAAGAAACTCTACGAGAGCCTGAAAAATGTTTAGAGTGAAATTCATGCACGTAGTGAGTGATTAGGAGTAACAATTGCAGAAAAGCAACTTTCGGTATATCAAAGGGAAATAAAAGTGTACTTGGTCTAGAAAAGAGGGAAAAATTTTACGGTGTTGTTCTACGTTAGTTCGAATTAACCCCCACACCTACACTCAGCTCTACACCTTGGAAATATATGTTCCGCCGCGTCTGCTAGAGCAGTTCGTCGTACCGCTAGTTCAGCTATCGGACGATTAACAATAAAGTTAGGAACACCTGGACGGAATGATTGGCGGGATAAAAAAGAGCCCTCTTCTCGAACCCGTCAAAAATATCGACCCAATTGTAAACCACAATCGAGAAATAGTTGATAGCCAAATGAACAGCACCAATGAAGAAGTGCCTGTTTTTGTCAAGAGAACAAAAGAAAACAGAAGACAAACAAACAACTTCAAGGGTGAGATTACGATTCTGTTAATATCGATCGCAGTTGGTTTCAGCAATTCCGAGATCCGTGCTGCCTGATCATATTGGTACAGACGAGACGAGATTTAAAATTAGCCGTAAAAGTATTGGATCTTGTTTTGCGTTGATTTTCGGAAAAGTTCCAAGGTCATTTTTCATTACGTATGAAGGACTCAAGCATTTCTCTTTAAAAAAAAAAGTCCCATTTACGACAAGGATTACTTTTTGACCGTTCTGATATAGCTCTTATAGCTTTCGATACCTGATAGAGATAATTATCATTCAGCGATGAGTGGTTAAGAAGTGTAATTTTTTGTTGTGTCGGATCGCCGTCGACACAATCCACGGTTAAATCTATCTTCAATTGAAAAGATACGATAATAAGGAGTTACACAGGGTTTTTGATTTCATCTACATGCCAATTAGTCATTTGACTGTGCTGTGACATAGCTACGATAAACGATGTCATTAGATAGTCTGTGTATTTGAGTGGACAGAAAATTCGCTAACAGATGGTTATCGGGAAAAGATGGAGACGTAAAATGTATCGCCGATAACAAAGTGAAATTTCGCAATTATTTCCTGCGAACGATTCAACGGAATTTGGTATTCTTCTTTGATCTTTCACATTGAAATTTTTAGATTACATTGTCTAAAATACAACTTCACGGAATTGTTGTGACACGAAGAAAAAGGTAGGGCAACTCAGGCCTGTTATAATCCATATCAGGAATTTTTATTGCTCACGAACATAGCTGCTAATCGATTTTATCGGTACTTTTTTAATCCCGTACCATATAATTGTTTTGAATTACAGACAACTTGGGCCAACGACAAAGATGGATTGTACGGGAGAGTAACATCGATCATAATCGATCTTTCGAATGACTTCGAAATAATAAAAATGTACGCGGAATACATTTCAACTTTCCGTTTCATTGTTTTCAGAGAATGAAGCAAGTTATTGTAATCACCTCGAAAATGAAAATTTGACTTTTCACCAGATCTCGACGAGTCAAAATCTAGACGTGTGTGCATGTGCATGTAATCATTTTTTTCGTACGATAATATCTCCAGAACGAGTTACCGGATTTTAATGTTTTTGGTCTCAATCGACGCGGCTTTTCCAAACGTAGAACTAGTTAGATTTTGTTTTTGATCCGCTCAGTATTTTTTGAATTATGTAAATAACAAATTTAGAAAAAAGAAGATAAGAATTATATCTTGAGAATGGATGAATCAATTCGAATGAAAATTGATAACGTGAGGATTTGGGTCGCTGATCACGAATCTGAGGTTAGATTTGCAAAATCCAAAATGGCGAATCCAATATAGTGAAAAAAAAAAACTAAAAATATTCGAATTTCCATGGAAATTAGTACGCGGAGGTTTTTTGGGTCACCGATAACAGATCCATGGTCATAATTTCAAAATTTATAATGGTGGATATCCATTATAGTGGTTCAAAATACAAGAATCGTAATGACTTTATGTAATATGGTACCTAAGGGCTTTTGCATCGTCAATCGCGAATCTGAATTTGTAGCTCGAAATTCGAATTTGATATTAATATTTTTTTGTTTCGTGAACTTGGAACCTGCAGTGTGAAAACGTACAACGTATAGTATTAAAAAATGACGCGACCACCAGGTAAAGATTTTCCATCTCTAATGGTATGAAATCGTCCGTGACACCTATCTCATCTCTTTATTTGCATAACATAAAATTTATATTTGAATAAAATTTTACGTATTAGAGTGTTTTATTTGAAAGGTAATTACTTGACTCTGATAAATTTCGTTTTTGCAATGTGTATTTTCATATTTTAATTGTCTTTTCACGCGCCACGCATATAAATAAAAAATAGTTGCATAAAAAAGCTACACTAGGTACAATAAAAAGGGCATTGTATATAATAAGTACAAAAAAGGCCTTAGCTATACAATTATGTGCATGTATGTATATACTAGTACGTATCAAAAATTGATAATTGTACGAATTGAAATAGCCTGATAACCATTGCGATTACAATAATTATTCCTGCTATTACTTACGGTTAATAATGTTAAATAATTATTATATTACAGTAGACAGTACGTCAGGACGATAGTATTCAACTATACATAACGTTATGATATGTAGCCGCAAAAGAGCCAATCAGATCCTTGTTCCGTTTGTACGTGTTTAAAAATAATTTGTAAATCGTAACGAAAAAAAATTGAGCTACAAACCGTTTGGCCAGCAACGTTTTCAGACAGTTTATCTAAGACTTATAAGTAATCATGTCGTCTGTAAGCGCCCTGACTTGACACATTGGCATAGCATTACAATCGGCAAGCTCAGACATAGATATTATGAATATCATTGCAAAGATTGTGCGCACTGTGATAGCGGACATTGCAATTTTATCTATGATAAACTTTCCTTCCACTTTTATTTTCCTTTCCCTCTATTTTCTCTGCCACACAAACGACAAAGTTCGCACCTCAAGCTTTGAACACGAATCGATACTGAGCTTTATAATTGTAAAATAGGAAAAATATTCAAAAAAGAACGTAGACTCTACAGCTTGCAATTTTTGCGCATCTTAAGTAATAAGATACATATGTTGCATATTTGTTCAGTATGCAATTTACCTAGTTTCACGAATAGCACTATCATAAAGTTGATTTTATTTTCAATACCACAGACATTAAGAAAAAAAAAAATGCTAGTACGTATCTTCAACAGATAACGACTAATCATTCCCACACGTAGATTAGTTAAAACAGAAATAATTTGCCCGTGGCGATGTATATCTTTGTATTTGACCTACATGGAAAATTCATGTCATACTTTAAACACGTTTTGTGAAGAATTTCACGACCTATCCAATTGCTTCTACACTTTATACGCATCATGAGAACAATTAGGTACGTTATCTATTGCATACTTCTGTATAGCTCGTCTGATGTATTTCGAATTAAAACGAGTTTTTCCGTACGGAACGGTCTTGCATCCCCTTGAACCACAACTTACAAGCTAAGTAAAATCAATTAAAGCGATTCTCCCAAAATCTTTACCAGATTTCATCCGCCGCGTTATTCTGCTTCATCACTAATACTTTATAACTAATCTCTTTTTGTCCTACTATTATTCTCTTTTGTTAAGGCTAAACAGAAGTCTCGGAATTAAGTCGTAACAGAAATTTGTTAGACTTGGGATGTGCGAGCTGCTCAGTGAGATTAAAATGCGGTATCCTATGCACTGTACAAAGCAGTGCGATTTCCCCCTGACGTAGTTGAAATTCGCAACCAGAGGTCAGAGATCTTGACGGCAATTCCCCTTCGCAAACCAGGGCCCAATGTTGAGATCTCCTTTGCCGTTCCTTTTCGTTAGCCAGGACAGGACCTGGCGCGAAAAATGGTTCCAGGAAGGCACGAGGGGCCGCATCTTGGGCGAGACACCTAGCGAGCCGTCCCAAAATCGATTCCACCGAGTGTCGAGGCTGCTGACGCGTTACCCGTAAATATTTCTGCAGGGCCCGCGCCATGGATGGAAAAACAGCCTGTGCCGCCTCCATCGGGTCCATAGGGCCCGGATTTGGCGCGGATTCGGCTTCCGAATGGAGACGTTTTATGTGAGCGAACGCCTCCTCGGCGGCGGTAATTAGACGTGCCTTACGCTTTCTCACTCGGCGCTCGTAATCATGTTCCTCGTAAAAACGCTCGTTATGACTTGAGTCACGTCGACGAGCTTGAGCTGCGAGGACTGCTCTGTCCCCACCAGCTCCGCGCTGAGTGACGGTGGTCCCGGAGCCGCCGTCAACCTCGTAGAACTTGAAACTAGACTGTTTTCTATTGGATTTCGAAACCGGCAGGCGCTCTAGGTAAGGATTGTAAACAGAAAACTCCGTGTAGTATTTTTTCAGAACCCATACAGCCGCCCTCTGGATTGACAATTGCCCTATAGCGTAAGATCTCGATTCTCCGTCTGGAGATCGTACCACCTGTAATAATCAACAATCGCGCATTAGGTAATATGTTTTAATATGATATTAGACGTTCAACTTGAATTTGCAGAGCAATATATTTTACCTTGAGGTAAAACGTGGGCTGTAGGTGACGAATTTCGACAAGCAGCACGGCCACGTAATGTATAAACAAGAGGGTGTCAGTCAAGGTTCCAGCGTAGCTTACTAAACTCTTGTACTCTGTAATTTCCCCGTTCGCGGCAGTCTTCGCACTTTCTGTCAGCTGAAAACCAAAAAAAAAAACAATGAATTATTCTGTGAACAAAATTTTCAAACTACACTTTGATAAGATAAAAACAATACATGTGTACCTGAACAACGTAAAATAGCCAGTACGTGCAAATGCACAACAGCGTTAGCATCAGTACACCAAATCTGAATAGGAATATTCTAGGCATGGTGGCGTTCGCGGGTCTGAGAAAGACTGCCCAACTCCCGATGCCTAACAAGACAAGCTTGAAAGCCAGACCTACAAGCTGCCCCTTACACTCTGCGTTGCAGGAAAGACGTTGAAGCCTTTGTTGAAGGGTAAGGACGTTAGTTGAGTCTGGAAAGAAGCCCAGTTTCGGGAGCACAACCATCGCTATAGGACTGAGAAATGCACTAATTCCGAGGACCGTTGTAACCGCTGGTCCCACGTAACGGTTACACGTGAAACCAAATGATCCGTCACTCTCGTTTTGCCAGTTACTGACATCTTCGGTTGACTCTGACCTATCCGAGGTGTTTCCAGTAACCGCGGTTGTATTTTCTCCCCAGTTTTCATCCTGAGGCAATATCTGCACTTCGATCACCTCTTGGCCCAAGTGGTCAACATTCTCCCCACGCACGTTAACAGTTGTTTGGAACGGAGCCATTTCGCTGGAGTCCAAATTCTGTCTCTCCTTTCTTTGGCTGCGGCTACTTCTGTAAAAGAAAGGAAGTCAGTGAGTATCGGTTCTATGCTCAAGAGATGAAGTACTCATAATATTCAACGGTTTAAGGTATCTAGTGCCTAATTCCAGAGATTGGCATTAAAAAATCATATCACCGTTATTTACTTAAACAATGACCATGGAAATAAGATATCAAAAACGAAGAACTCTTGCAAAGTCTGGAACACTTGAATCTAACGCATGACGAGGATATCAGTGATAAGCTTTCATCCTGAGGTTTGTACGTGACGAGGTGTAACAAAAAATAATAAACAATAGTCACATACCTCGAAGACCTGTGAGAATATTGACGGTTGTGGTGATGAGATTTGTTGTTGTGTGATCTATGATGCTTTTGCGAGCCTCTACTATGGTGGCTATGGCTATGGCTATGCTCGCTAGCCCCGGACTTCACGCTCTCCGTCTCCATGCCCTCCGCACAGGCAACAGCCAGCTAACCCATACAAGCATTACCTCCTTTTGTGGATTTATCCCGAAAAATCGCCGACTTCTGAGCTTGATGATATTAATAACGAAGCTAGTAAAGCTCTAGGGTTTGACACTTTCTTTTTCCTCTCTCGTGAAATCTCATGTTAATTCATTCACTTGTTTATTCATACCATGTATTTAAAACCATTTCTTCATTTGCTTCTTTATATGTTTACTTATTTATTTATTTATATGTCACTGAACTCATCATGGTTATTTTCTTCCTTTATCATACTTCCATTGCTTTCCTCTAATTACACATCATCGTAAACGGAGTAATTATGGTGTTTCTGAATGTTGGTCGATGCGTAGCCGGATTATTTTAGCTAGGCTGATATTCGACACAGATATTTTACACGGCGGCATCAGTATCGGCCCAAAGCGACGCCGACACACCTAATGTTTACGACTACGAACCCCCTTGAAGCTTGCGCTGGTTCTTAACCGCAGCTGCATTCCGAGATAATTAACGGGTCGAGGGGTAGCAACCATGCAACGATCGCTGCGCTTCCACGCTTTCACGCCTCATGGCTCAGCGCAATCTTCAAGCCCGGTATCCACACGCGATACATCAAGACATACTACCGTGATGTAAGAAGATAAAGTGTGTTCTTCTGGCGAACGCTTTTTCGTCCCGTTCTGCGCCGACCGTGTGGAGGCCATCTTGAAAATATGCGATGTCATGTATTCACGCTTTAAAAAATGTGCTCCATGTGCGCTAGATGACTTCGAATGCGAGTGGTTGAAAATCCAAAATGGCCTTTGCATGGTCGGGGCACGCGATTGGTTCCAAGAAATGGCTGCGCAGGCACACCTTATCGTCTTACATCATCAGGCCACTGCGATTGTGAGTCACCGCGAGCTTCAACCAATCAGAATCCAGCTATCGCGAGGAAAGAGGAGCCCGTAGACTTACTGCGCGGTCCGTGGACCGACCTGAAGCCCCAATTAAATAGAGAAAGCAACAGCCGGAGTCTGACCTCTCCGTTGCACAGTCCAAAGGGTAGAAACCAGTGCTTTCCTTTCACATGAATCTTCTGACACAAATCGACTCTGAGTGATTTCATTTGTCAGATCCAACAGAATAGGCTAATGAAGTAACTCGAAAAATCCAGTCCAGCCATTTGGTTCCTACATTTTGCCTATGGCTTACGGATTTTTAAACTATGTAAAAATCCATAAGACATATTCCATGGCATAACGAACGAGAAGCCTATAAGTTGCCTGTGGAAGCGTCTGTGATTGCAAATATTGTTGACTACCGGCAGTGGACTTTTGTTGACTACCAGCAGTCAATAATATTTACCATCACAGATGTTTCAGCGTGTAACTTATAGGCTTCTCGTTCGTTATGCCATGGAATATGCCTTATGAATTTTTATATAGATTAAAAATCCATAAGCCGTAAGCAGAATGTAGAAGCCAAACGGCTGGACTGGACTTCTGCAATCGCGCATACGCTACGGCTTCTACATTCTACCTATGGCCTCTGGGACCGCGCAGTCTGTGTCTATAAAGTCTACGGAAAACCTAACCCATGCATCTTTCTAATTACGGCTTCAACTCGGTATACAGACCGCGCACTGCGCAGTCTATCTCTACAAGTCTATGGAAAATGCTGTCTCAATCACGTGACTAGATTGGCAAGAGTAGGGACAGCGGACAGTGAATTTCTGACGAAGGTACAACCATATTCCGACTTTCCCAGCCGCGCACGGCTCGAAGCTTTGGGTGCATTTATTGGCGGCCCATAGGTAGAAGCACACGGCAGTTGAACAGTGGCAGTATAACTACCCACGTATGCATACATCTATACGTGTCGACATACACGTAGGACAGACAACACGAATTGGTCCTCGGTTGGACGTCAACCGAAACGCGAAACAGCGCCGAAGATTGGCGACGTCGCGACGCCTTGCAGATTTATTTAGATTTAAGTATGGACACTAAAGTCGATGACGAGGGGCATCGGAGTATTAACGATGGTGACTGGATCTGCCCCGACTCCCAGTGCGTATTTTAGCAAACGTTCAACGATTTTTAAATATTGTTAAACGCGTAAAGCAATCGATCGGTCCGTGCATTTACCGTTTGCTGTTTTCTCTCTTCCCTACACTGTTGATACACTCATCTTTATCTGGTCGTTCCTGATTATTATCTGTCATATTAGTCTATTTTATTTTGTTTTCATTTTCATTTATCACGCCTCTTCGCATTCGAATCTCCGAAGAGACCTTAAATATACCGTCAATAAAAAAAAGAACACCATCATGCGATAATTAAGTACTTTTCTCAACTATTTTGTTTAACTATTACAGGTGTGGCAATGTTAATTTTGCTAGACGAAATTCTTGCAATCGGTGCGGCAAAGGTAAGTATGCAAACAGACAGAAAACCACGTTTTTCACACATTTCCTCATGAGATAAAGAAAAAATTATCTACCCAATGACAATCTCTTCTTCCTTTTAGCTAAGTTACAATTTTATCAAGTCATTTTGTACATATAGGTTACACACACTTAAATTATATGTAAACTTAATACTTTGTCAATTCAGTCGACAATTTCCATTTCTGGAACAAAAAAAACTTACCAAACTTTTTCATCTCTCGTCGCATTAACTAAGTCTGACCGATTTTTAGACAGAGGGGAATGTCCCAAGAAAAAGAAGTTAGGACAAGAGATTGGCAAAGCTGCTGCGGAGAAAAGCAGGGGCTTGTTTAGGTAACTATAACAAGGCGAAAAAAAACTTTGGACAAACAAATGCTTCTGAAAAACAATAATTTTTTAATCAACGGCTCTATTTTTGTATTTGCAGTGCGGATGACTGGCAGTGTAGCAAGTGTGGTAACGTGAATTGGGCACGGAGGCAGCAATGTAATATGTGTAATGCTCCGAAGTTTGGTGAGGTTGAGGAACGAACAGGCTACGGAGGCGGTTACAATGATCGTGGAGTTGTCGAGTACAAGGAACGAAAGGATGACGACGATGACGAATATGACGAGTTTGGGAGGCGAAGGAAAAAGCGAAAACTCGAAAGTAGAACGTCCGACGAGGACTCCAAGGACTCATTCAAATATATCAGCCCACCCAGGAGCAAACCGAAAGAAGATATCAAAATTGAGGAGCTGAAACCTGAGGGAAACAAAGAGGCTGATGTAATAAGTGAAAAAGTTTGTCTGGAAAGTCAAATCCTTTTCAATTTGTCTTAATTTGCAGCCACCCAAAACTCCTGCTTAGTACGCAAAATTAGAATCCATATACCTATTTTGTCTTCTTTTTCATCGTAGCTGTATAAATATCGCACTTACCCCAGTTTTGTAAGTTTCGATTTTCTTTGAGTTGTCAAATTAACAATCTGGTTCTCTTCCATCTTCTTTCAGAACGAAGATGAGGAGGAGGAGGAAGAAGAAGAGGATGACGACGACGGCGACTTATCCAAGTATGATCTCAGCGAATGGGACGATTTTGTTCCAGCCGAAAAAACGTAATTATTGCGCTAATTCTAATGTCATATGAGTAAAAAAAAGTACAAACACGACTTTAACCATTTTCAGCTTAAATCGCAAAGTTACAACCTCGCGAGATCAGCGGTCAAGGTAAACACGGTACGCTGCAAGTCACTTAAAGCAGCTATTTTAAATCACAGTTTTTGTCACAGAAACTTCGGTTACTAATAATTTTTTGTCCATCTAGTCTTAGTCTTGGACTTTTCATATACGAAAGCTGCGATGCAAAACAGCTCTTCAAGGCGAATTCTATACCTACTTACCCTTATTTTGTTGTCATTCGACTTTTTACAGAAACGGTGGAGAAAGACTGGACTCTGGCACATCCAGCCAATAAATGGTTGGACAGGACAGGTTTGGTCTGGATTTTGGGTATAAACTTGATTACAAAAGACAAAACTTCCGTCAGAATTGACCAAGACATTCGGTACTCCTACTGATACCATTTTTTCAAGACTATGATTAACTTACAAATAACAAACGGTCCGACGATTATTTTACGCTGAACAAAAAGCGTAACTAGTACAAAAGTTGATTTGTTATTTTTTTTTTCTCTAGATGACACAACACGCGACAAGAGTTGCTGAGTACCGAAAAGAGATTAGTGCTGTAAGGTGTGGCACAGTGATTAGAAAATGGCAAAGCCTGATCTTGTGCCATTCGGAATCACATTAAAAACGAAAACGATCAGCACATCCAGCGCTTGTTAATACCATAGTCGGGACACGTTTACTGGTTACCACCTCGCAATCAAGTTTGCAGTCTTAGATAAGCCTTTAGATCTACTAAAACCAAACCATTTTATTCCACCGAGTGATTTATGACCATTTTACTCTCTTGATTTGGCTTCTTTTTTTTTTCACGATAACTATTGGGTCATCGTCCTGCGCCTTAGAACATTATAAATGCTAATATTACGAACTCGAATTGCTTGAATCAAGCCAATAGTACCTAATTAAATAAAGGGCGAATACGAATCCCCCTTGCGATATCCCACTGCAGCGATGAAGTTGAAAAAAATAAGATTGGTTACATGATGAAATGTTACAGACCTATGGCCAATTCGATACAAAATTGCGTAAAACAAAATTCAAAATCCACTCAAAATCTCGTTTTAATAACGAGTAATCCTTAGTATTATTATAGATAACGTTCTATCAACTGGCACACAAACACATACAAAACAATAAAGACATTTGTCGTTGATTACAATGATGATACCGTCCCAGTTTACGTCACGTGTGAAAAAAAAAAGGAAAATTACCATCTGCAGGCAATAAGTAATTGAATCGGATGATGTATATCCTCGGTAAGAGGTGATGAATTACGGAAATTATGATAGATTAATTCTTGTATCAACTTCTTGTAAATATCTTTATTTTATTTTTCATTTATAATAAAAATCATTCTTCAACAACATAATTGTTCATAGTCAATTACTTTTTTATTTTATTTTTATTTTATGTTTTCTCTCTTTTTTTTCTTTCTCTCGTTCTCAATTTCTCTCTCTCTCTCTCTCTCTCTCTCTCTCTCACTCTCTCTTTGCCTCTATTGTTACGCACTAAGCGTCTACTATCTGGGGGAGGGGGAGGGAGGGCCATGATTATGCACAAAGTTGGTCGTAGGAAAGGATAACTGGGTAAACAGGTGAGGAGAGGGGTGAAACGTTGCTTCAGGTATTTATATCGTGTGTATCTTTATGTACAATAATAAATTTGAGCTGAATTATTTACCGGTATATCAATCATTCGTGTTACTGTCAAGAAAGAATAAACAATTTCCAATTCAATACTGACCCTTTTTCGTCACTCATCCTATGTACAATTCACCTTCTCGTTCTTTGTTTATACATAATCTCTTGACTGTTTATGAAAAATGGATGACTGTAGATGTGTATGAGTGTGAATAGGTAAAATACGTTACCTAAAGTTGTGATTTCAAACAATACATGTCTGCCATGTAATACAGAGTAATCAACTATTATGTGTGACATACGTTTTTTGTATGCCTTACCCTGTTTTCGATCTCGAACGGTATCCCAAATGATCGCGAAAAAATTCCTCGGTATCTACATTAGTGAGTAAAACTACAACGTGAGATATCAATCATTCGAAATCCAAAATCGGGTTTTGAGCAATTTTAAAAACTATGCACGTCATATCCTTGTCAACAGTCAGTAAAGAATTGGAAAATTGAAAGAAGTTCAGACCGAGTAATTCTATGCCGCTTCTTACAAGTTGAGTCGGAGTCTCGGTGGGGTAGATTCTGTAAACTTACACCATATTTATTTCTTCCACCCATTTTTTTTTCTCGTTCAATTGCCTTTTATCCCAGGACAAATCTATACCTACCCGTTCGACCGTCAAAAATACAAAAAAAAAAAAAAAATAATAATAAAAAAAAAAAAAACGACAACATACACGTGTACAGTAAACTCAACTTACTACTTGGGCATAAAGAACTGCTGATGTGAGTGGGAGTTTGGCGGCGGGTGAAGATTAGGGTGCGGAGGTCCGCTGCCTCTCGTCCCTGTCGCATAAAGCTGCTGCTGAAAGTTGTGAAACTGCTGAGCATAGTTCGGGTCTGACATGCTCGGTCCGCCGCCGACAAACGGGCTGCTTTTGAAATTGCTCGTCGCGCCTCCCATGCTCGGCGGCAAGGGCTGCGAGGCATCGGGAGGGCCGAGGCCCATGGGACTTCCCTTGCTCCCAGGGACGTACATGCCAGGGTTTGGCTGATTTTGTACCTGAGGAACCATTTCTGGCGGGAAGACTTTGTCCGGATCCATCATGTTACCGGGAAAAACGCCGCCGCCGACCATATGCTGCATGCGCATAATATTCGGCTGTGGTCTCATATTCCCTACGGGTCTCATCGAGGGATGAACACCGACAGAATTGTTCATTGGTTGTCCGTCCATTCGCGGAGGTCCTCCCATACCCGGTAGCCCTCCCATAACGTTCGACATTCCCGAATGTGGTCCCATATTGTTGGGCACGCATCCATTTGGAAAATACTGGAGGTTCACAGACGGCGTAGGCATCTTCGACTCAAGATTCGATAACGGATTTGTAAACCTCTGAAGGAAATCGAGGCTCGGTGGTCCTCGTGGCGCGTGCCCAACGTTTGGCCGCGCCGGAAGGTACTGGATGGTATTCGGAGCGCTGGGTTTTACCTAAACAAGACATTGGATTTTCAAATATTTGGTCATTGCTTCATAGAAGTTGAGTTTGAAAGAGTATAAAACACGATCACAAGCGAATAAACGGACAAGGAAAAAATTGCAAGACCTGAACATTAGCTCCGTTGTAAGGACTAGGTCCAGGGCCGTGTCCCATGTGTCTCGGAGGGCCGTGACCGTCGTTGGGATAAGGACCAGGGTGCATCATGGGGTGTGACATCATGGGGTTTCCCATTTTGTTGCTAATACCCGGACTTCCGGTGTGAGGAGTGGGACTGTAGCTGGCGGGCGGCCCACCGAGTCCCATACAGAGTCCCCCGACGTCACCGGGCTCACCGCCAGGCCCGGGCATGTGGCACCCATTCATCTCTCCCATCTGCATCATGTGCTGCATACCGTGTGGATTGAACGGCATCATCCCCGCGTTTCCAGAGTGCATAGGACCATCCGGACCACCGCCTAAGGCGTTACTAGCCGCGGTGTTGGTCAGCTGCTGGCTCATCTGAGCCAGCGATGTTATTGGATCAAAATGATTCGTGCTCATTCCTCCAAGACCGCCTAATCTACCGCCGATGTTGTTCGGGTTTAACGGAACGTTATCCGCGGGTTGATTCACGTTCACTGACGGCCTGCTACATGGAAATCCTGGCCCCAGCGGTGGACCGCTATTCCCTGAACTTGTTGGATTTCCACATTGCTGCTGTTGTTGCTGTTGCTGCTGCTGCTGTTGCTGTTGTTGTTGCTGCTGCTGCTGCTGCTGCTGCTGTTGTTGCTGCTGCTGCTGCTGTTGTTGCTGCTGTTGCTGCTGCTGTTGTTGCTGCTGCTGCTGCTGCTGTTGCTGCTGCTGCTGCTGCTGCTGTTGCTGCTCTTTGCCAGATGGAGGAGAAGTGTCTACTTTCGTGTTCGGCGACGCAGGTACCGTCCTGGGGGGCCCCATGCTGTCCGAGAGGTTGGTATTGTGGGGAGCTGGACTGTTTTGCGCGCTTGTAGTCGTTGTTGCACTAGTTTTATTCCCGTTTTTTATAGAGTCGACCGGCGTGTGCGGTGTCGCACTACCCGGCGTATGCGGACTGTGCAGAGGCCCCGCGAACCCCCTGTTAACCCCATCCATCGAGGGACTCGCACCTTCCGATCTGGTTGGGAATTGGCTACTGCTCTCCATATTTCCGGACATCATTCTGTTTTGCACATCATTATTGCTATTGCTCGTGCTCCTGAAAATAAACGATAGAATGGTTGGTTCAACAATATACTGTGCTGAAAAGGTACGTACACTCGTGATGTCACAACGATATACATTCGACATGAAGTTATAAAATTGTTATACATTGCAAAACAAAATAACAAAAATATGAGGTCACACTTACGTTGGCAAACTCGTGTCTTTAAGACTGGTGTTTGGCTGTTTTTGTATCGTGAGTTCCTGCCCCTCGAAGGTGTTAAGATATTGGATTTGCTGAGGACTGGGTACTGGCATCAGATTCGCCTCTTTGACACCGCTCGCGTTTACAGCTGTACCGTGTTGCTGTTTCTGCTGTGCCAGCGATTGCAACGTTCGGCAAAACATACCATCCATTGCTAAAAAACAAATATTATGCATTAAAGTTTAAGAATGATAGTGAACCTTATGAAAGAATGATGAAAATCAGCGTCGTGAATTGACAAAGTATTAGGTATATACCAAAATGACACGCTAGATAAAGAGCAAGAGGTGAAAAAAAATCCAAATACCGAGCAACGCAATGACGTTTCTTTCTACTTACTGGTGGATGGTTGACTAGATGGAAAGTCAAGGGTGTCCTTTTGAGCTGTGACTCCATTGGGACTGAGGGCAGTGAGGTGTGAATGTGAGATGGGGGTGCCAGGGTTACTGTGGTTCAGTCTAGGCCCTGGTGCTCCAGTAGGAGGGCCAGCTCCAGGATTGGGAGAATCCTGACTCGTAGGACTCTGGCCAGTGAGATGTCCAGGTCTTTGTACATTGTTTCCAAGTTGAAATTGCCTGTTGCAATCCGCCGGGGAATTCAGGGCCGAACTAGCACGCGGCGAAGGAAGAGATAAGTTGCTTGTCGGATTGTTGGGTGACGACGGGTTTGGACTCTGTATGGCAATCGGCACACTTGCCGACCTCGTTGTCTGGTGATAAGGAGGCGGAGGTCCTTGGCCACGTGGCGTCGGTCCGATGCCTGCCCCTCTCAAAGTTGCAGCATTAGGACTGCCTACCCCTACCTATAACGGGATGTTCACATTTTAATCCCTGAAACATCGAATCCGAGTGTCTGAGCACCATAAAATAAACTAGTATAGACCTTATTTTTGCCATCAAAAAAGTGGTGCTGCAATTTGTGCCAGTCAACGGCTGGAGGGCCTGCTAAAGGACCGCTAGAAACACTCGCCGCGCCTTGTGCAGGTGTCTGAGGAGCCCCCTGGGTAGGTTCCAAGCCGCCAGCAGCAGGGCCTTCATCTTTGCGCTCGGGGAAAAGCATCATGTGCATTTTTCTTATGGTAGCAAGCTGTTCTTCACGGTGCAGACGTTGCTGAGGGGTCAAATTCTCGTCAGGTACCTTAACGCCCTGCAGAGAAGGCTGCAGACCTGAGGAACCAGGGCTGTTCGGTGCCCCCAGAAGGCTTGGGCTGTGACCCAACGCAGTGCTAGTTGGTGGCTGAGAATTACCTGTCCAGAATGAAAAGTCGTTGATGTCATCAATCATATACATACAGCCAATGATCTTCCAGAGCTCTTCCAAGCTCCAGGCAATCGACAAAAAATACGGTTTGCCACTCTCCAAATATTCAACGTTCATTCTCTTCATTGATTTTGGTCACAAAACTCATTTGATTCAACTCAATTGGCAGTAATACCTGAATTGTTGGGGGAGTTCGGCACAAGGCAAGGCACATCGATATTGTTATCGTCGAGGGAGGAGTCTGGGTTGCCCATTGAGCTACTGCCATTCAAGTTTCTGATTGTACTTTGTTCGTTCCAAAACGGAGGAGCATTTGGCTCAAGCGCAGGAAGATCCGGAGGCTGCTCGGTGGGGAAAGCACTGTTCGGCCCTCCTTGCTGGCCTTTCTGCTTCATCATCGCTAGATTGTTCAACCATTGGGCAGGGTTCGGTCTAAACTGGTTCGCCTTGCTGGGGTGTTTCTGAAAACGACAATGGTGATAAGATATTCTTCTATTTCAACAATCTGCAAAAATATACGGATTGCTATCTTTGCTTGGTGGTTTACCAAATAAATGAATACGCTACGGTGGTCTCAACTATTCTTTAAAATTGGCATCAAGACTGTCGTTATCAAGTTTAATTTAACAGAAAATTATCGAATCATTGGAAGAATAGAAAAGTTAATAAGTCGCAATAAAAAGGAGCAATCTTTGCTATTACTGACTTAAAGGTATATTATATTTCAAAATTTAAATAAAATACCCTGACTTTTCCTGACTTTCCAGATTTGTGACGATCCTGCCTACGTACCTCCAGATACTTCTTGGTGCCTGGCTGTGCGCAATGATAAGCAATTATCGATGGGAATTGTCCCTGCAAAACCGCATCTGCGCCCTTATTTGCCAGCATTGTAGAGAATACAAATATCTGGCTCTGCTGTTGCATGTACTGAGCATCCCCTCCGCCTGTGCCAGTGCCCATTTGCTTGGCAAGCACATTGCTCACTAGGGGCTGAATGCCGTCGGACGTGAGTCCAACGCTTGCTGCGCAGTCTGGGTGAAATAAGAAATCGTGATCGTAAATCCATGCCCGAGGTGAAAAATTAATCAAGATAGCGGAAACGTACCATTTTGCAGATCATCGCCAGGGTGGTTCTGTTCGTTTTCCTGTTTCACAGAGCCAAGTATGGATTGATTATTGGTACCATTTTGATTTTCTTGAGACATAGTGCCATCCGTGTGATTGGGATCGATGTTTGAATCCCTTTGGCATTCCGTCGATTCCTCCCTGATGGTGTTCTCATTATTGCCAGTTCCCGCTACCCCGGACTCCTCTTTTATTTTAACCGAATCTGTATCAGGTTCCTCCTTGACGACGGTGGTCGTAACGCACGTTGCTTCGCTCGATTTTTTCTCCGTTTTCATTTTCGTATTATCGGAGACGAGCGACGACGACGTCAAACGGCTGCTGATACTCTTTCACCACTGAGCAGCATGGCCAGTCTAGTTTTTCAATCCACCCATGATTCAGGAGAACAATCCGACCGATTCAACATCCGACGACTGGCTCAAGAAGTTGTTCGGATCTCTTGTAGGTCGAAAGAAAAATGAAAGATAGTAAAAAAAGAAAAAACAGGAGAGAAGAGATGAAAAGAAATAAAAATAAGAATATCCACGCACACTCACACACACACACGCGCGCGCACGAGAAAAGCACAAAACGAAAGAACTCGCGATATGCGACGAGGGGGGAATTAATTTTCAAAAACAGTATGTAGGAACCACGTATTACGTGCGCTGATCAAGGCAGCAGCGTGTCCTCAACCAGAAGCATGTTTTGGCTTCGCCTTCGGCCAGCAGAGTGTTATTGTTCGGCTGGGGCGCGGGGGAGGAATCACCTGATGCGAGGATGGAGGTTGAAATAGCTTCGCTTCACGCAGACACGCCGCACTTCTCCACACTGAGAGTTGTTTATTATCCGGTTTTACAGGCACTGAGAGAACCGAGTCGATGGTAAAACGCTCCGCTCGACGGCGGATTCAGTTCCGAGTCGCGAGGGTCGAGAGACCGAAACGTCAGCCCGTAAAGCCCCGGATTACCGAGGTCCGCATGCCTTCGGCCGTGGAAATTCTTAGCCGTGATACAAACGCCGGTATCACTATTATCGAGGCTTGTCTACCGATCGACGACGTTACACTTGATTTTCACCGCCTAGAGCCTCAGCATTGTGTTTCTTCAGCTTTTATTTGTCACTTCATGGTCGCTTTGCTTATTTATTTCTTTTCAAACACGCTTGCCAACCCCTGGACAACTGATAATTTTCATCAAGGGTATACTATCAGATTTTGTTACTAGATTTTTTTTTCAGCTCTGCTATTATTCAAGTGCATTATTGGCGTGTATGTTATGCATCAGCATTAGATCATTTAATGGGAGTTCCGACGCTGATCGTTGGTTCTATGTTTTTCCCGCTCTACTGTCTCGGTAATCTCTGTCTCGCTTCTAGAGAATTGAGTCCATGAATTTTCAGCGCTACCCATAGGCAGCTCATTTTGGAATACAGCCATAGGAAAAGGAACGGATATAGTTCATGGACAGTACCGAAAATTTTCAAACACGACCGAACGTTGTATAGTTAGCCCGTGACAAAAGCACACAAACAAGCGCGAGGTGCTGCCATCTACCGTTTTATCTCGCTCGTAAATGCGTGGCGAAAAGTGTGCACACATTATAAAATCATTACTCGGGCGCGTATTAGTGTGAAAGCGAAAAATTGGATATAAAAATATCAAGAAACTAATAATTATCGACCGATCTGTTCGTAGAGGAAACGATACCAGGTTAAAAGTGAAAAAAGAATCTCCGGCTGACGTCCATATCGTGATATATCAGCGTCGACCCAGTACAAACAATTCTGACAATTGCAGTGCGTGTTGAACCAGTGACGCCGCAACACAAAGAAATTACGCATATGAACGAGCGCAAGAGCGACAGACGCGACAGCATCGAACTGCAGTGCGAGGCAGGAGAGTTTCTAGAATTACGCAAGATTCGAAGCAACGTCGAGGGGAATACATTTCCATCGCGTTTATAGGCGACGGAATTCGATGATCGCGTAGCGGTAATAAGAGCATCGTATCGTTTGACAATAAGAGAAGGGAAAGGTGTTAGGCGGCGGGGGTAAAGCGCATCGGCATGAGTGCGTGTTTACGTTCGGTACCAAAACACCAATGACCTTGAAACTCGTGATTATTCGGGGGTCACGTGACGCACGGGACGGCCAGGGATTGGCGGACCGCGACGCGTACCCTGCGCCCCTGGGATGCTCGATAGATCGTTTCGCAAGATGAAGTCCGAATCAAAACCTTTGTTGACAGCTCAGACAGAAAAGGCGAATCATTACACGTAAGTAGTGCCTGGCGGGGCCCCCGAGTGTGACGACAGACAGTGGTGCAGTGCTCACGGTCCAGTGTACAACGAATAATGTGTAGTTCTGTGGATTCGCATTCCAGATATTTGAAGGAATTCCGCGTGGAACAATGCCCCCTCTTTATACAACGCAAATGCACCCAGCACAGGCCCTTCACCTGCTTCAACTGGCACTTTATGAACCAGCGGCGACGAAGACCCGTAAAAAAACGTGATCGGACCTTCAATTACAGCGCCGACAATTACTGCACCAAGTACGATGAGACAACCGGCATTTGCCCCGACGGAGACGAGTGAGTACTTCCCGACCTCCTCCCCCCCCCCCCCCCCCCCGCCCCTTTTCACACTCGTCCAACACCCACCCGATTTTTTTTTAACGTCGCCCATATTTAACCACCCTCGAGAGCTCGAAAATTACTTTATTACATCATTCGGACCGCGTTGCCCGCCAATTTTTCACACCGACGCGGCTCTTCAGACGATTTTCGCATCATTTTCATACACGCAAGGAGCTGATTTTAACAAAGGAACTCTGTCGGTATTGATTTTCTCCTACTTATCCTAACAACAAAGAACCAAATGCCTTGTGATATTTTATATTATTATCATTTATTCTACACAGTTGTTGGTTCAACAATTATAAATCCATATTGTATACCAGGGATGGCTGGCCGGTCGATCGAGGTAGAACGGACGATCCTGGCTATGAGGCCAGTCGATCGCGACAAGGGACAAAACAATATGTGACTCTGTCAAAAAATATTTCATTTAATTCTGTAGTAAGGATTTGAAATTTGTTTATCGCACAGAGTGTAGACGGTAAACGATAGATCTAGTATCCGATCAAGTTGGCCATCCCTGCTGTATACCAACAACCGTTGTAACACTCAATCAACCGCCTAGTTTGTTCTTTTTCACTGGTTCATGTGCAGAACCAAAGCGACCTGCTTACCGGCGTTGCCAATCGCATATCATCTCTGTTGTGTCAGAGTTATGTCGAACGATGCACCGTAAACTTCTATTTTTTTCAACTATTAGACCGCCAGCGATCGAGGGCTGATAACTCGATGGAAAAATTGTCAAAATGCATCAGGTTCACCTTGTGCAACGTTGTTGTTTAGGCTCTGGTCACTATTGTGGCTTTCCGACTGCCTCAAGGTTAACAGACTGCCTAAAAACTTGCTCAGATTTCTTATAGTTGGCCAAACTATAGGCGATATTAGTAAAAATGAATTCACTTCCCTTGGAATGAATAAAATTGTTTGTTTTACACGTCGTACGATTGAAGAATTAATCAGTTATTTCTGAGGAGTAGGAAGGATTATAAAAACGTTCGCTTAAATATCTATAGCATCACTTTAATCATATTTAAGGATGCAGGTTCTGCATTACAGAATTTTTATTTGAAACTATGTAATTTTGTAAAACTGTGTTTTTGTTCAAATCGTTATTCAGAGGATAAATTTCAATGCGATAAATCAATTGCTTCGTAATTTCTGGTAATTAGAATCAACAACAATCGGTTGAAACAAGATTCAGTTTTTTAACATCCTTTGTTTAGTAATTACGTTATTCGCGAATCAATCGGTACCTTTTGCAATAATGAAGAATGCAAAGGCAAAGTAGAATGACGGGTTTTTAAATTTCTGCCTGGTTCAGATGTCCATTTCTGCACCGTACTGCGGGGGATACGGAGAGACGTTATCACCTCCGCTACTACAAAACCTGCATGTGCGTTCACGACACAGATTCAAGGGGTTTCTGCGTTAAAAATGGTCCACACTGCGCGTTTGCACATGGAAATCACGATCTGCGACCACCGGTATACGATATCAAGGAGATTCAGGCCCTCGAGAATCCAGATTCAGATCCAAACTCGTCGACGAACGGGCCAAACATATTGGACAAAGAGAGGAATCTCATGAACGAAGACCCCAAATGGCAGGACACCAATTACGTACTAGGAAATTACAAAACCGAGCCGTGCAAACGACCGCCCCGGCTCTGCAGGCAAGGCTACGCTTGCCCGCAGTATCATAACAGCAAAGACAAAAGGCGCAGCCCTAGGAAGTACAAGTACAGGTGAATTTTTGTAATTACTCTACGCATTGACGTACGATTAGATATCGACCTGGCAGATATTGTTTTACAATTTCAAATCCCTTCAAAGATCCACACCGTGTCCAAATGTTAAACACGGAGAAGAATGGGGTGAGCCTGGTAACTGCGAGCAAGGCGATGCCTGCACTTATTGCCACACGCGCACGGAGCAGCAATTTCACCCCGAAATATACAAGTCCACAAAGTGCAACGACGTACAGCAGGCTGGTTATTGTCCTCGCGGCGTATTTTGCGCCTTCGCACACGTTGACCGTGAGTGTAACCTCATCAATCGTACGTAACAATGTCTTTTCATAAAGATTGTTAGCTTAGGATGTGCGATAAATGTACTTTACTGGCTTGACGTAACACATTATTTTGTTTTGTGTAACTTTTTACTCTTGGTTTTTACTCACGTAATGCAATCTCCTTCCTTCGAAGCATGCATTGAAACAAATTAATTTTCAGTCCAGCTGTGGAAGATCATGCTAATAAATGTGTCTATTGTGATTCATTTTTTAGTTCATTTTTCATGTACTCATAACTTTCAATTTCGGCCATTTAGCGAGTTTACAATTCCATAAATTTTATCGTGTCTACGTTGAACAGTAAATAGTCGAGTTTCAGATTTGAAATAATTCAGGCTGCATGAAAATCGAGTCACGTAATTTTTGGGGAAACCGGTCAAGTCGTTAGTTCCTGTTTCATTTTACAAAGTCTTCTCCACTGTGAAATCTAGTCGATAGTTCGTCAGTTAATTGGCAATTACCATTATCTTCTATGCTCGAGTCGTTTGGGTTCGTCTTGTGTTAAAATATACAATTAGCTGTGAGAATCGCTCAAGATTGATATATTGAAAAATTGGTACGGTATGCTGATGGAGCAGTCTTGCCAACAGAAGAAATGAGCCTCGCGAGGGACATGGCCGTGCCTCTTGACGGCACCAACATCGCCGACCTAATAAGCAGCGTTCTGACGCCTGACAAAAAGCTTCATGACAAGGATAAACCGCCGAGCGATAGCAGTGTAAGTTTAAATGTTTCTATTCTTCGTTCGCTTCGTACTCATTGTCCGAGCTAAACGAGACCGAAGGCAACTTTGGATATATTGAAAAAAACTCTGACAATGGCACGGATGCGGTGGATTTATTTTCAAAACTTTATCGCATCATCGTCCGCGACAGACGACTAACAATCACAGATTCGTTCAGTTTACCGGGTTTCAGAATGGCAGCGGGGGAGATGTCTCAGAATCTGCCAGCACGACCAGCAGCGTCGGGAGCAATAGTTCTCACAGCAAGGCGCCGGGAGCTCAACTTCACAATTCATCTTCAACTGCTTCAGCGGCCGCTCAGCAAAAACTCACAAGCATACTTTACAACTCCTCGTCGCTCTTACAAGCTGTAAATATAACATTCCACTTATATATGTATATATATATATATATATATTGGAAGATGGCTCAATAACTATATTGTTTTTCTTCATACTCTATCCGTTATGATTTTTTAGAGTGAAATAAGGAAGCAAATGATGGCAATAGAGAGCGATCCTCTTTTGAATAAAGCTGAAAAAGCTCAGCGGAAACAAAGTCTCTACATAGCTTTCAACCTCAATGGCACACTCGGTAGTCATTCTTTGGGCTCGACTGTATCTCCTCGCTCGACGTCTTTCTACCCTAGCGATACGGTCGAATCTGTTATCGGTATGTTGAACGAATAATCTGGATCAGTTGATGGAAAATAATGCTATTTGTTTAAACGTATCAGAAAACGGACTGCGTTCATTTCTAATCGTCTGTACAAATGTTTGCCCATATTTTTAGGCAATGCACTGGATGACATACATTTGGACGACCCGTTGAGCTTAGTAGACTCTATTCATAGAGATAGTAATTCACCAATGAGCAATTCTATATCGGCTGGATTGGCTAGCTCCGGTTTACTGGGAAGTTCAGCTCCGGTGAATATACCTGGAATGACGGAAAGATCTGTACTCAGTAATTTTTCACCGTCTACTTCCAGTCCTCTTCAGCAATTACAGTCCGCCGGTTTTCTTACGGGATCAAGATTTTCTCACCAAGATTCAATGGAATCGGTAATGAGATAGACATTGATTAAATCTACTGAGTTTCCTCGATTCGATTTACTCGCTAAATAAAATTACTCCCACTTATTTTCACCTTCTAATTCACGTCCAATCTTTTCTCCACAGACGATGCCTTTCATGAGCCAAGCTTCGGATCCGTTCAGCAATCACATCTCTCAGCTCAGTAGCTCTGCCTCGAAACTCAGCGGATTCAACAGCAGTTTATTCGACTTTGCAAATCAGGGCATGTCTCCGTCTCGTGCTCAGCCACTCCCAGCATCGCCCTTAGTCAACGCATTCTCCATTAGTCCCAGCAATACAGGCACACTATCAGAGGTGAGTAAGCGACCGGTCAAATTTTTTTCCCTTTAAAATGAACAGACAATAATACAAAGGGTAGCAAAAACGGGCAAATGTGTAGAAGAAACGACCCGAACCAAATTAATTTATTCCGATCGATGACGAGGATTTTTATTCAAGCCTCCGTTCGTTGAATTCGATCAGGTTCAAAGGCTCCGGGAAGAGCTGACTTCGAGTCGTGCACAACTCGCGACGTGGGACGAGCGCATAAACCAGGCAAGAGCTGCGTGTACAGCCTGGCAGCTGGAAAGCGAAGAAGCTAAGCGTAAAGCGTCTATTGCCGAACAACAGAGGGATGAGGTGATTGTTTATCCTCCATTTTATCGGGGAGTTTTCCACTCAAGTTCCGACACGCTTATGCTATCAATTGCCCACGTTTACGATGTCAGTAATTGCAGTATAAGTCATATTAATCACCTCTTGTGAAAATACCGATACATTCCACCAGCATCCGTAAATAGTGATAGACAATATTTTTTTTCCCGCTCTCTTTGCCTTTCAAGTAGCAGAAAATAGTCTAGGTTTGAATTCTTTGCAATATTAAGGTATTTCGTTGATCGCTGAACGGTGAAAAAAATAATTTTCTGTTTAATATTAACAAATTTTCAAGATTATTGAGTAAACTTCTCTTAGTTTGTGGGAAACTTGGTAGAAAACTCCCCATTGTGAAAAATCATTGTTCAATCGCAAGAGAGATGCATTGTACTTTAGAGTATGGATTGCTTGCAGGCCTTGTTGCAGGTAAAAGCATTGAGAGTTGAAAACGAAGCGACAGTGGGCGGCCCCTATCTTCATACCCTGAGAAGGACCAGCGAGCTCAGATCACTGTCCATAGCGACGCTGAAATCTCTGCAATCTCAACTACGGTCCGATCTTGAGGAAGTAGAAAAGGTAAAGAACACAAACAAACCTGTTTAATGAAAAATTGTTGGTTGTCAATTAATATGCGAGCAGAGGCGCGCGTTGAAAACTTTTTATCTTTTGCCGATTCGTCGAGATTTCTTTGCCGTACAATCATCGGTTATCTCTGTATAGGAATCGCTTCCGCCTTGGTTAGTCGTCGAATAAGACGAAATCGCTCCCTGTTGAGGCATAGATTATGTTCGCAGGTACTCTACCTTGAAACTGCAACAAAATGCATGGTCTGCGAGGAACAGAACCGAACGGTTACTTTGTCGCCGTGCAACCACTACGTCGTGTGTTCGGGTTGTGCACCGAACCAGCGTGAATGTCCGTACTGCCAGACACCAGTCGCCTCCACCAGTCAAGCCTGAGCTATAATTCGTTGAAATTTTATTAATGCATTTATTATTTTAAAACGGTGAAGGATCTTACTTGTCTTTTACTGAAAAGAGAAAGAAAAAAGCAGCATTTGGTAATTATTATACCACAATTATACCACTCGCAGTTTCGAACGAAACAGAAACTGAAATAAGGTTGAAATAGGATAGGAATAGTCGTTGAAAATGATGATATATCGAGAGACGAAAGTATACGGTAAACACGCCTTAATAATTGAAAATCTCGCTTTATTATACTTGTCGTTGATTTTCTTAAATATCTTTTTTTTTTCCCCGTGCTATTTCCTTTTTTTTTTTTTTTTTTTTTCCTTTGTCTTGTCTTGTTTTCTTTTATTCGTACAACTCTATTGCCTTTGACGATTGATTAATTTTGCATTCCGATAATCGTTTTTTTTTTTCCTCCTTATACATATATATATATATGTATATATATATCATGCTTTTATATCTAACTTGTTTCTAACAGTTGATGAAGGAATAGTACCTTGACATATATGTGTGTGTGTGTGTGTTATTTCACTGAACTAAGTTTCCATTCAAAATGTATTTAAAAAAAGGAACAGAATTTAACTGTTATTTTGTATTATTTGCGCATTTCATGTGTTCTAAAACACAGTCAAAATATAAAAATTGCAGTATTGAGTTTTTCACGCACGTGTAACTTTTCCTTTTCTACACGTTGTACTCGCGTTATCGCGATAATAGGTACATTTGTTCGGTGACACAGTGTTGAGAGAGAGAGAGAGATAGGAAAAAAAATCAGGGTACTGATACTGGACGGATAAGTTTATAGCGACTGTCAGTGAGCATTTTTTTTATTTATTTATTTTTTTTTTCGCCACACAGACTTGATAATTTTTTATCGCCGATTTCGCGTAGAAAGAGAAATCCAAATGAAATAATTGGATATTTTTTTTTCTCTCCGATCCGATCTCGATAATTGTAAATTTTGCAAACATCTAACGGTTGAATTCGTAATTGCGAGTATAATAGAATGAACAAGCAAAAAGATAAGAAAATGAAAATTAAAACTTGTACTGTTGAAAGAAAAATGCGGA
The DNA here is from genome assembly GCF_021155765.1 of Diprion similis. Classification (NCBI taxonomy): domain Eukaryota; kingdom Metazoa; phylum Arthropoda; class Insecta; order Hymenoptera; family Diprionidae; genus Diprion; species Diprion similis. The sequence continues at coordinate 21,154,870 of NC_060114.1, forward strand.
CATACGATGTACCTATGAATGTTTGGAGATATTTCATTCAAGCAAGTAATAACACTAACCTAACGTTATTTTATCGCCGCTTTTACATTTTCATATTAAGAAAAAGCTTCTATACGTACATATTATATAAATATATACATAAATGATAGAAGAAGAAGAAGAAGAAGAAGAAAAAAAATAAATAAATAAATAAATAATAGTAACGAATGCTTCGAGTAGAAGAACGGTGTTGAAATGTTAACTGCGTACTAATTATGAAACTAAAAATTCAATTTTAATATTGTATAGACGCAAAGTCAGAAGAGTTGAGCATCTGTCAAAGACATTGTTTACCCTCGACGGCTGGTGTGTAAAAATATCTAAATTGACTGGCGTAAGTTTTGACTTCTGTAGGAATCAAGGGAACGCGTATTAGAGTGCTTTAAAATTTTTCTACAGTGTTTCGAGCTGCGTACAAGTACTTGTAAGCTGCAACGGATACCTAACTAAACCACACGTGTACGATTTAATAATTTACTCTATAAATTTTGCTCATACCGAAAAAATGGTATATACGTACATACGTAGATACATACACGCATACACTGTTACATATACGTATGCATGTACAGTTTGTATATCGATTTGTTTCAATTTACTATGAAATAAATATGTATCGTGTTAAGCGGGTAGACGAGGGAGGCAAGCAAGGAGAAGTAGAAAGACGACGAGCAGTACTAGTTTAGGTGGCTAGGATAGATAGGCGGTTATCAAATTTTTTCTTCATAGACACAAAATATCAAAATAAAATCAACATTAAAGACTATTATTATTATTATCATTAATAATATTATTATTATTATTACTACATGTGTTATTATCGTCATCAATTTCACCTTTATTTAATATTATACTTTTATAACCGTCGTTGTAATACCCGCACCGCACAATAAGCGTACATAGATTCATTCACAAATTACAATTAACGGTCGAAAGGTTCGATTATCATAGAAGCTCACGATAGTATCTACTCATACATACATGTGTACATATGCACGTACATATAATATGTATATTTTTCAATGCTGAAATGTGCGAGATAAGGGTATTGAACGAGAATAAATCTTACTTAATTATCTCAATATTTAACATTATAGAATCACGAAAAGTTCGCGATCAAGTTTTCAATTAGATTTTCTTTTTTCTACGTCATTGGATGAAGTATAAAAAAAAAAAAAAAAAGAAAAGAAAGAAAGAAAGAAAAGAAAAACTATCAAAAGAAGGAAAGAACGAAAACAAAAATAAAAAATATAATAATAAACAAACAATTGTTCACTTATGTATCGCTTAAAGTTAGTAACTATTATAGTGAAGGACATAAAAGAAACAAGCAAAGAAAATATGTGAGGCCAAAAAAAGAAATATTCTCATTTTGTTAGTTCAATTCCCAGATTACAAGTGAACAAACAATTATAATGTATACATAAAATATGCAATTACTCTTGTATGATATGGATGGGCTCGGCTCGTCTGTAACGTTATATTTTTCGTTACATTTATATACGCATAATGGATGAACGAAAGAAAGGAAGAGAAAATATGCTGTCAATCAGCTGCTATATAGCTTTCAATAATATCGCGCATCTCCTGTCAAATAAATGAACGAAATTCATTTTCACATAAACAACATTTAATACTAATAATAATAGTGAAATGCGTTCTAATAAGATTTTTCTAGAACAAAAGAAGAAAAACGCTAAAAAAAAAAAAAAAAAAAAAGAGAGAAAGAACAGAATTTTTTTTTTTTTGTTGTATTTAATGTAAAACTTAGGAGCTCAGTCGAATGGCAATGAAATTAACCAAATTTCCCTGTTAATCGATAGCCGTACATGCCATAGCTTTTTTTCAATTACATACTCCATTAGATTAATCAATTTAGACCTAGGATAATATATTTTTCAATTGTGTTTGTGCAGTAGTGTTCTTAAGCCAATGACTCGAAATCGTTGAACATTAATTATACGAACTTCGCTGGGTTTCATATAATGCAGCGTTTACTACGATTTTACGAATTATGTGTTTACTCTACCAAAACAAATGATAAGAAAAGTGGATGAGTGTGTTATAAAGTTTCGATGATCGATTAAGTATTTAGACATTTTTCCAATAATTCAATAGGCGTGCGTGTGGCTGAGGAACACTATTTCTCTTAGATTATTGTGATCATAAAATAGACGAAAAAAAATTGAATATTTAAGTTTAATCTAGAATCTAACGTTTTACAAATCGCTGTCTCATATAAAATCGTCTTACATTAATCACTGAAGTGATATTTAAAAAATGTGCTGTCTCAATCCGCCCAAACTTACTACGATTCTCTAATGTTTACGCGAATGGCGTTTCGCTACGAGACGAAGCAGCGATACGAAATTTAATCCCTTTCTTATTCACCCAAGTATAGAGTTTAATACTTTTGAGTAATTGTCTTATGTTTGGGCTGATTTTGTGGCTTATTTGATGTATAGATTTAGAATATAAAAGCATTAATATGAATGGAACTATTTTATTCGAGATTCAAAAAGCAAACAAGCAAGCAGTACAAGAAAAGTTATTAGGATCACATTAAACTGAATAGAGTGTAGGATAGGTATTCCTGATAATATAATTACGAATCTTACAAAATAATAAATACAATATATTATTATTATGCTATTTTACCTATGATAATAATAATATTACAATTACAAAATTAAATTATTGTAAAAGCAACAAATTTAGCTACGAATAGGGTAATAGGAGAGTAACAAAATAAATGGTTAGCTTATATTATGTACGAAGAAAATTGAATATTGATGCAAAACAGTTGAATATTTATATGCTACTTACTGCCCGTGTTGTTGGTTTCGTTGTCAACAAAGATTTTCATTATTTTCTTATAAAACAAAAACTCGAAAGACATAAAGGAAAAAAAAAGAAAACGGAAGGAAGAAAGAAAACTAAAACACTTGACTCAGTTTTAGCTTCAAAATATTTTTATCTTGCAGTGAATCTATACTACCGGTACATTCGAGTAAACAAACGATTACAAAACGCTTGCAAGTATTATCACGATCAGAGGTGCTGTTGCAATAAATGACACAACGGATAAATTGAAAAAAGAAAGCGAAGAAAAAAGATAATAGTTCAACAACGTACTGAAAGAAAAATTCTTTTCAAAACTATCGTCGCTTCAGCGCGAAGAAAACCAACAATAGGGTAGACTAAATTGAACAATATATTTTTGACAAATTACAATAACGCAGATATAAATGTCAAAGCAACAGCCATATGGACGATTATTCATCTGGTGGTATCATATTCATGACACATTTTGTGAGACAATATTGTAAGCATTTTACACGTGAAACTATATTCTAGTGTCATTATTGTCATAATTATTGTTATTATTACTGGTATTACTTCCGCCGTCTTTTATCATTATTGACATTCTCGTGCATGTCATTGCACTTACTAAGAATATCGTAATTACTATCATCAGATCTTGATATAAAAATTCGTTTCACGCGACGATTGTGTTTTTTTATTTCTTTAACGAATCTTTAATCAATAATTACCCATATGGTTGTTGTCTAAGATCTACACATAATCACTAGGCTACTACTACTGTACAATAATAAATTTTAAATTACCTAATATAGTAATGAACATGGAAAAAAGTTGCTGATCATTTATATATATTTATATATTATAAAATTTATAATTTATGCAATGTGAGGACCATCGGCAGCTACCGTCGATCACTCACGCCTCTTGTTACTGATATTCTTTATTCTTTTCCACAGAGCCGTGCCTTTGCACTCTATTCTCGGACAAAAAAAAATCAAAGAAAAACGCCATTTTGTCTTAAGGCTTTGGGGCGATTACGAAGGAATTAGTGGTATTGCCGCTCTAAAATTAAGCCAAATAGAAGTCCTTGGATAACAGTCAGACGCCGTATAAAGATTAACGACGTTACACGATGCTCAACAAATTTTGAAACAAAACTGTACGTTGCAAGTTTCCTTTAACTTCTTCCGGCTTCACTTGAACCCGATGATCCGGCGGTGGTTTCGGCAAAGCAGATTCAGGGCAGGGGAACGGTCGCGAATGAAAATACAAATGCTTTAGTGCCTGAAATAAGAAGTCGTTGAAGATGATGGAGTGCTTTTATTGCCAAAAGGAATAGCCTTGTCGGTTTACACTCGCCGAAAACTAAGAATCTCACACACCGATGATGCCGTCAAGCGTTTCGATGAGTTGTAAACGAGAAGCTGTTTGATCAGATCTATAGCATCCGGTGTCGCATCTGGCACGATCAAATCCCAGGGCAAACCCTTGTGGCACGGGAATGTGATTTTGTTGTAATCTGGAAGGGTAGTCAAATCGGGCCAAGATTCCGTCGTCGGCGAGCCAAGCAATCGCAAAACAATCGCCAGCTGCTCGATGTCCGTTTCTCCCTGAAACACGGCGAAGGATTGAGGTGCGCAATTGCGTGCATAACCCTAATTGGTCACTTGGGATGAAGTAATCCCAAACGTTTTTCAAACTCGCATAGTAGAGTCCCTTGGTACCTTGACTTTGCCGATGTTTTACAATATTTAAACAATCAATTTTGGTTAGGAAAATTAAGCGAGCTTTTTCTGTGATCCTCAAACAATACCTAGATATTTTTTTTAGATTTTTAGAACTCATTGTTGCAGCAGGATATCGCGGTTGGATCTGGGGTGAACTTCACCCTGTGTGATACCGTTATGCGATTATACTGAAGCATGACCAATTAGGGATAAAGACGATAGCAATTCTTCTATCCACGCTTACGGCGAATAAAGGCGCGCTGTTGAGTATTTCTCCGAAAATGCATCCCACCGCCCATATGTCTACAGCTGTGGTATAATAACGCGCTCCGTACAACAATTCCGGTGCTCGATACCATCGGGTTGCAACTTGGTGCGAATAGGAATGGCTGTTGTCGTCCCAGACCAATCGGCCAAGACCAAAATCGGCTATTTTCAACACGCCCTCCCGGTTTACAAGCAAGTTTGCGGGTTTCAAGTCCTGCGAAACCAGAGTTTCATGTGTTGTAATTCTTAATTCAATTAAACTGATCAGCCAAACGTGATGAATGCTTGTTGAAATCTATCTAGACGATTAACGATTCTGTAAATCGGTGTCAGAGCTCATTCTGTCTGTCATCTTTATGCCGATCCGTGAGAATCGTGCAAAGTCTGAAGACATTGAAGTTTGGTGCATGTGCATAAAATGATGAGCGACTTTTCAAACCAGTGTAAGTTATTCACAGGTGTAGATTCGAATACACTGTTTAAACCCTCCAAACTCACCCTGTGCATAACATTATTTGCATGCATGTACGATACGCCCTCGAATAACATCTTCACGTAAGTTTTTTTTTGAGAATCGTTGAGCGGCCTCTCCGAGTCTCTAATTATCTCCCACACGCCGGATGGCATGTAATCAAATACCATGACAAAATCCAATCCCACTGGGAAAACGTCGATTAACTCAACTACCTGTGGATGTCGATCATAAAGATGATTAAAAATTGCTGAAATCGATCCGCAGTTGTGCTGCTATTCCTTACGTTCCGGTGTCTCAGCTCTTGCAGTGTCTTGACTTCTCGTAATACGGAGGTCGGAATGCCCTCGTCAATCTTTTTGAGCAATACTTTTTTCAACGCCACCTCATTGCCCTGCTCGATGTGATAAGCTTTCAATACCAGCCCATGTGCGCCTTCGCCAATCCTTCCGACCACAACGTATTTCTCCATTCCAGAGGCTAGTATCAAATTATTTGGGTTCAAATCTTTGCCGTTTCAATTCTCAAAGCATCATCCAAAGATTATTAATTTACGAATAGCTTTCCAAGCAATATATTTCGAACTTCCGACCGTGGCGCTGTCTTGTCAACCAGCCAAAACCTGCATATATCAAATGATACAGACGCACTAAAACCAAACTCCATGACAACGATAATTTTATTTCATCACGTCCAAGTCCACTAGAGGTGGTTTTCTGCTGCTGTACGACCACTTCGGGCAAAACCCAAGTACGGTTTGAACGTTAAAATTGGAGCCTCCGTGATACCTAGTCGACGGTCTCAATACCGCCATTTTGACGATCGTGTACCTATTTTACCCTGTGACCCACGTATGAATTTAATACATGCAAACACACCCACATCACAGTTAGGTTAGAAGGGTGTCGTACGATCAAATAGCGAAGGGCAAGAACAAAGAGACGACTGTGTTATTGACAAAGTAGCGCTTTATTAAAATTTAATATGACAAATTTCACCCCCGTCATTCTCAAAGTTAACTGACGTTTGTTTACAAATTCGCTCGCGTAATCATTACGGTCTGATTTGAGAAACCTTTTATAGGATACGAATAATTCAGTCTGCAGAAAAGCACGGTATTACATTATTTAATATGAATAACGAAGGAAAAATACTTTACGAAAACTAGAGCGATTGAGTCAATCGCGATATGCAACTTATAACTCACCCGGATTCGGTAATTGCGGTAATCCGGGTGTAATAAACATTCGAATTACGATTTTTGAGATCTGTTTCAACGAGAAAACACTTCGGTGAGCCAAGCTTGCCTGGCTAGTCATCAGTTTTGGCTTTGATTCCTCTCTCTTTCATTTATCATTATTATCTATAGGAAATTAGTTAACTCGACCTCATTGTTTGGTCGTCAACTTTACAGATAAATTTCGGTTTCATTACAATAGAGTTAATCTTTCCGTTGTTTCTCTAAGCATATGCATAATAGCTACGCCCCTAATGGTTAACAACTAGGAAATATTGAGAAAAGAAAGCAAAGACCCAGGAACTTGGAAAAAAATTGCCAAAATCAGTAATAAGTAAACATAATTACACGTAACCGTTGAATTGAATATTTATTTTTTCCCTCACTTCCTTTTTCCGTTTGTTGCATGTAATTGAAAATTATTATAATCTTAATGTTAGATGAAAGCTCTCATTTCCGGATGCACTCAACGTTGAAATTTGATCACAAATGAAAAAAAAACCACAGTTTCGTCTTGTATAAAAGCAAACCGTCGTTTTATTTTTTTATAGTAATTATGTTTTTTTTATATATGTATAATATATATATATATATATAATAGCTGATGATATCTCTTCATTAACTTGTTTTACTGGTGTTGTTTTCCTTTGCTCCTTCGTTTTCATCTTATACATGTGTTGTTGTACGAGCATTTGTTGTATAAGATAAAAAAAACACACACACACATATATATATATTTATGCATGTATATATATGTGTATATAATATACATACATAAATATATATATATATATATATTTATGTATATTCGATATTATCAAGCTCCCCAAGAACTTGGGTGACACAAAGTGGTGCTCGTCTATTCGATAATCCGATCAATATTCGTGGCGATCTTACAATAATTGTTAGCCAACAGCCATCAACACTGCAAGATCTGACCACCTTGGATCCGTGATACCAACTCGTATAATATAATCTCCATATGATCACCCCTCTACCAGAGTTCACCGTCTTTTTCCTTCGCGGGTACTTCGATGACTCGCGGTTTGTCGATTATCCTTGCTGTACGATTACCTTTCTCAACGATCCCGATGATCCATGCTTGATAACCCTCTTGTTTTTCAATGTCCTTACAATATGCAGCAGCCTAAAAACAAACGCCGAAAATAAAGCTTGGATACACCTCATTGGAATCAAGCGTAGACTAAGAGAAAATTTCGATTGTTTAAGAATTGACGACACCGAGTCAACACATTGTTGACTCAGCTTGGGAATCCTCAAAATTTATATTCCTGCTCGTTCTTTAGAACATTTTACTGATCTAAAATGCCCTACTGTATTCAGCAGGTTGAAGTTTTTTCATTCTTACGATTATTCTTCATTATCTTTATATCAAACCTGTTCTCGTGGAAGACAGATGAGCAATCCGCCACTGGTCTCTGCGGAGTGGCCTTGAAGCAACTGGAACATGTTACCACATGCTTTAGCAACTGCTGCCATTTTAGCGATAACCGGAAGATTGTGTATAACGAACGAAACTTCATTCTTCTGATGCTTGGCCAGATTTTGAGCATGACCCAAGAGGCCAAAGCCTGTGACGTCTGTTGCCCCATGTGCATTGTATTTATGCATGAGTCGGGCAGCTGTAAGAAACACATGAACGTTGGAAACCTCTACAAAACGAAACTGAATTTTAATAAAACATGTACAAGGAATTTGTGACGACTACTGCCGGTGAACAAGATCAGAGCGCCATGGAATCCTTAACTCATTATTCTATGCCTGGTAGTGTTGTCAGACCATGCAGGATTGCAAAATGGTCCGATGTATATGGTCAGGCAAATAAAAAAGAACTCTTAAAAATCTATTCGTGTCCTGATATCACACTAAAATGTACCTATTCTGTTCAGTCTAGCCATGCTGTCCATTGCGCGCTGATATGCCTTTCTCACGTCGTCTTCGCTGACTACTAGTTTGATCCTATTCCAACGATCGGGCTGATCCAGCCACTGGTGAGCGTTGACCGCAACCTGGGTTCCGAGCGGCTTTGTTAGCACCAAGACATCCCCAACAACCGCGTTGTCCGGCCTAAATGTTGCCAAGAAAAGGATTGAGAAAAAGAAAATTGTTCAATGGACCAAGAGTCAATTTAAGATTGATGAAATATCATCAAAATAACTTTTCATCTTTAGGAAACATTTATAGATAATTAGGAAAAGTAATCGGCCATGGTCCTGGAAAAGCCATTGGACGCTCGATTTAAACGACTTGACTTATTTTGCATACACGATGTATTCGTTGGGTTGGCAAACTGTAGAGGCAACACCTCCAATAGTACACCATGGATTAACGACAGTTTGACCACCAGTAACAGTCGTCCCTGCTTCAAGAGCAGAGTCCTTGAAGCCTCTCATTATGAGTGGAACAACGACGTCTCTTTCTTTCTCAGTCATCTTGGTGCTGACTCCCAAAAGCATCAGCATATTGTCGCACTCCGTGACACCCATAGCGTACAGATCACTGATCACGTTGGCGCACGCAATTTTGCCTGAGAAAAAAACATAACATTTCTCTGCTCGTTGACGATACATACTCAAAGCGATGAAAAATGAAACTAATATATATACACATATTATTGTAATAACGATGTGTGCCTATTTATGTCTTCTCAATTGCAGGAACACAAGAGACAGGCTATAAGAAAAAAAACAAAGAAATAATTTCATCTGCTATATGTAAAATCAAATTCATTTTCAATCGTTTTTGAAATCCTCTTACCCATCATGTAAGGATCATCTACTAAAGGATAAAAAAAGTCTGTTGTCTGTACAAGGCTCAAACCACCATGTCTCAACGGCGTAACGGAGGAATCCATGCCAATACCTGCAAAAAAAAATGAATAAGAAGTGAAAAAAGTTATAAGATTCATCGTGTAACGTGTTGAGACTGCAAACGACGAATGTACGAATATTCATGCGGCTTCTTGAGATGTATGGGAAACAATGGCATCGTGAAAAGATGCTCGGACAACATAATGGCGGCGGACCGCGCTACGAGAAAAAAAATAGGCGGGAATTGACAACGTGGCGGATGGACGCCCGGCGCCGGCCGGCCGGCTGGTCGCCATTTCCAAAAATTGTATCCATTGGCGGGGTAAGCGTGAATTTTCTGTACATGAGAGTGTAAGTAATCATGCAAACGTATAGCGGTTCGAATAATTAAAAAATGCTGCTTGGTTAATCAGTGGATACAACAGTGATCCGGGGTGACAAAGAGTGACCATGCATAATGAGAAGAATGGATAATGATACGAAATCCACTTACCAATGCGCGGAATAGCCATATGCATAAAATGGGCATGCTCATGATCTTGGACGTTATTATCGTCCGCCTGTAGTCCCTCAAGAAGTTTACCGAGAACCTCTTGAGGGACTTTACACCCTCATCCTTTCAAATCAGCAAAACGTGTCAGGCGGAAAGTACCGTCAAGATCATGTGCGACGGGGTCGAATGGCCTACGCAGCGCCAAGGCATTGGGATTTCCTCCAAGTTCAAGTTGGGCCACGGACAGTGCGTCCTGAGTAACCGGCGTGCCCTGTAGTTCGGCCATCTTGGTAAACGACAGATTATCACCCAAGAATACGGTGGTTAAAAAATCGAATATATAGACGCTTAGTTAAGCCTCGTAAATTTTTCTATAATATTATTATTTTATTATTATTTTCGCCAAGAACACGAATAGTTCACCGGCGACACAATCTCGATCGCTAAAGTCAAAGAGAAACGTGAATCTATGACTATAAAATAAATTCTCGGTCTAGTATACCGGGCGACACAAACTCCGCAGCAAGACAGCCACTGCCACTTATTTGCCCCCTATCTAACGCGTCGCTCCTGAATACTACGTACTGCCGAACTCCGAGCAAACGGGGAATATACTTGCACCAGCGTCGACTAGCCGGGATCAACGAATGAAACAAAATGGACACTCGCGGCGCTGCTATGGTCGAGAATTACAGAGTTATGCGCAAACCCGACGCGCAGCCCCTTCCAGCAACTGCGTGAATTTCAGCGAAGATACCATTGGCTCTTTCAAACTACGACCGAGTTCCACCTTGAACTCAGGGCCGTCGCGCTAGAGCGCCGATTGACCGTGAGAGAAAATTAATTGATGCAATTTTATAATTTATTTTGTGATTTGCAGTATCTTAATTTTCCAAACTTGGAAACTTTTCGCCTAAGTAGAGTCATTGGGTATTAGATCATACGATAATTTGCGAAGTATCAACAAAGAGAGTGCAGCAAGATCGGTGATAACCAATTCGAATCAGGAAAGAAAAGGGCGATGTGACCACCCTCAATTCGGTACGCCTCTGCGAAATACCTTGTACGTACGAATTCTCGAAAGCAATGTGACGATTAGCGACCCTTTTGCTAATTCCAACTTTGCTGATTATGTGAATTTCAGCGGACAAATATAAACTGATATATCCAATCATCGAACATAATGGAGACCTTTGTCACGTTGACGCCTACAATACGTAGTGCATGTACTTTGGCATCACTATACCCATGGTATGAATTCACTATAGTGCCGCAGTTTTCAGGGCCGTACATACAACGTACAGCTCCGAAGCAGTTCGGCTGAATAAATTTATACACGCGAATACTGCGTATCCTTGTTAAACCGCCGTTATCTAGATGATTTGAATGTATATCGCAAGTTTCTAGAGCTTTTCTCAACTTCTTCGTGTGCGTTCGCCCTCTTGAACCCGCTAAAATGCTAAGCGGTTCGGTATATTTACTCCTCCTGAAAATAAAGGCGACTCCTTATCAAAAGAACGGTGTGTTCGCATAGCCCGTTACCGATGCCCTCGTTGTCCCGGTTTCCTATCGCATCCCGCATATGCACGAAGAAGTAGTATACGTATATCAATCTTTGGCTGTATCCACCTAACCTAACGTAACCTTAACCTAACAGGGATTCTCAAACTCTACATCGTGACCACATAGCTATATTAATTTTCAAGCCAGATACCAGATTCTATAGGTGTGTATACGCTGTTTACATACTCGTCGAGAACAAAAGTCTGCAGCAAGCTTGCAGATTGCATACATTTATGTGATCCCTCGTACGAAAGCCCATTTCATCGGTGGATTTCATCGGGTAATATACAAATTATAATAGTTATAGGCACAGCGGTATTGTGCTAAATTGATATCCAGATTATTCAATAGAATAGTATCCAATAGAGCGAATATAATGTATACTATGTAATCAAGATCTATTATATTTCCATATCCTTTGTAACTGATTCTGCTTTCCTTACTATAACTGCTGTAAGGATACAGATGTATAGTTAAGCACTCCATGCTGTACGTATTTCATGACATGCTGTGTGTGAACAATGATTGACTCGGAATGTTGTCCGAAGGAAGGAATGTTTCCCGCGCAAAACTTGCTCTGGCTCTATAACCTCCTCAATCAGAGTTCCTGATCACTAGAAGAGGGTTGAGCCGAATACATGTAGACTGCAGCTCGTTACAGTGGACGCTGACGAGCAAATACCTATAATCTACATACGAAAATAAATCACACATGGCATACATGTACGCAAAAATGATAATGTGGAATCTATCCACTTAGAGACCTATCGACGATTGCCATCGGCAATAAAACTAATTTCCCCGGTAATTAGGTTAAGTTCAAATTGCATCGTGGATCCACGTCACACCTGTAAGACTATTAACGAATAACCAGGTTAATCTTGACAGAAATTATTCCATACTAGGACAAATTACCAAAGCTATATGAATGAACGCCAGATATTCCAGAGCAAAGTAACATTGGAGCTACGTATGCAATATGAATACTATACCTATATACATATTCGCATCCAACATCTGTATGCATATATAAACGTATCCGTATTCGCACGTATATGTTTATATATATTCTGCTCAGTTGCCGCAGGACTAAGTGTGTGTGTGTGTGCGCGCGTGCGTGTGTGTGTGCGTGTGTGAGTGTGAGTGTGAGTGTGAGTGAGTACTTGGTTGCCTGTGGCAAAACAGAGCAGAATGCGAGACCAGAGCTTCCAGAATGTTCTGTACCTCGACCTTATCCCGACACAACACGTCGTGTGCTATAGTAGTATAGTATAACCCACATACGTACAGCAATCTGTATGTTTTTGCGTAGCTAATGTGCTCGCTGCGTTTCTAGACAAGCAGAAGAGGTCGCAAATAGTTCAGTATTATTTTCTACGGAACTTTGTCTGACAAATTAGCGATAGTTGTCTGAAATAGCGGAGTATCCGTCACGAATTATTCATCCGTGCGATTCAAGGCAAAAGTTTTGTAATTTTTGAAGCAAAATACTGCAGAAAGTAAAAGCCATGTATCCGACTTATAATTCTTACAGGTGTTACATAGGATACTCCCTATCGTGACATTCGTGCTCCACGGAACAACGCTACGAATGTCTGTTGTACTTGATAGGTGGAATGTCGGTAAATTATCGGAATTAACCGACTTTATCCAAAGAGTATTACGTCACGGTAAGATATCTACGTAATATGTAGATCCGTCGGTAAAATTGATTTCTATGTAACCACTTGAGTCGACGAGCAGGTAGCGAATCTTCAATTGTTTTAAAATAACCAGCCACTCCTCCACCAACTCTGGGACACTGGTAGTCAGTCAGTAAAGTCAGTTTCAGTACTTCAGTAGTCGGCAGGCGCAGCCAGCGAGAAGTTGACCTCAGATGAGTGAATGATCCTTACGTCTGTCCGTCCGTACGCAGCGCGTTTCTGAACATACATTTCGTCGGTGTCAGATCGATCCGTTGAAGCTATGCGGTGCCGTTAGAGTTTGTCCGACGGCGAGAATTTTGGGCAGAGAAGAAAGAATATGTTCGGCCGTCGTATGAATAGCGGTATTTTGTAATGACAAAAGGTGCTGACTCCGATAACAAGTAATAAACGAGAACGGAAGCGTCAACGATATACACCTGCAACGGTAAAGCACAGCTGGGAAAATAATAGTAAATTTCACTCATACTCGGAACGTCACAGTGATGCAGGAATTTAACGATCATGCCTCGGATGCAGTGCTCCTCAACACGTTTGTGATTCGTAAAAAAAGATGCAGGGTATATTTTCATCGGGGAACCCTCATCTGGGAAACCGAACGACCTCCTTACAGTAAGTAATTACGGTTCTTTACACGTTATTCAACATCCACGCTGCATATACTGCATCTATGTACACATTACAGATCGCGTTGTATACCTACTGTGTTTTCATTACGGAGGAATCGAAAAGAATTTCACACGTCAATCGCTCCTTGATACGATTACGTAGTCATAACGTTGATCTATATAATAATATATAATCGCGTCAATAATTTCACTCTATATCAATGTTAGCGATTTTGTTGTCATATTTATCGGGATAAAGATGCTTTGATTCTTGCAGACAAATTGCAGATCAAGTCACGTAATGTGTATCAAATATGAACTGCTATCGATTATCGATGATCTTTTCTGTAGAGCTTAGCAACGGAAGTTATTTAAACTACCTAAGCTTTTTTGCGATTTTTACTAGCCACTGGATACAGCGTGAATTCGGCCAGCATTTCCCGTCAGATTTGATGCTTATTAACTGAAATGATTGAAAAGATTCTGTGAGATATGCGCAGTGTAATCCGATTTCATTAAATCCTAGAGGATGATACAAAAAATGAAAAAAGTATGTTTGAAATGACTCAACATTCATCAGTCAGTTACTTTCCTTGTTCGATGGTAGTTTATCAAGGGCATTTTGGGCATCTGTATATGTACATAACTTCTGATCCCAAGGCAAGGCTCAGTACAATTATAGACTGCTGTACGTGATCTAAGTAAAAAAGTAAACGAATAATAAAACGCAGGTAAGCGATCTGCAGCTGACAAATATATATTATACCAATTCACGGTCAAATCTTTTTGTCAGTTGAACTTGCACGACGACGTTAATTGCGAGACACATAGTATATAACACTAGTCATTAGGTCAATTTCTAACGGCGCGAGAATATACACGGTGGTTGAAATGTGCTAAAACATACGGTCCATATGGTCGATGAAATTTCTTATCTCTACCGTTGAGACTATAGAATATACGGAAATTATGATTAGCCGATAAAAATGTGAAAATCAACAGAAATTAGTCTGTTGCAATATGCATTTATTTATATGAGTTATTACGTCAATAAAGGTCCGGCAATACTGCAATCGAAAGTGAAAGTTATTCATTTTTCAACATCTCATATAAACGCGGATCCGTACACTATACTGGATAGGATAAAACGAATCGCAGAGTTTGAGAAAATTCGTGTGGCAACATGACCGTCCAAGATTGCTCACGTAAAACTAGAAACACCTGGTAAATGAAATCCATTTTTTATGTGTGTCGATTGTCATTAGTATTGTGACAATTATTCCAATGATAGTTGAAGTGTAGATTATAGTATGGATATCTATATGTGTACAGTGAATACGTAGATATTAAATGAACTTGTGATTCATGATATTATTACATGAATCTTCTATTCCGTTTGTCATATATTCACGCATGATACTAACAGTAAATGCAATTCAATCTGTTTCTGAATCAAAGAGGGGAATGACATTAATTAACGATGCACGTCTCGGACGCTTTAGCTCGTCTGAATTAAAAGAATTAGCGGCATTTGATGTAACATGCATTATCGTTACTGTTATATACAATTATAACACAAGAGAAGTGGACTAGAACTATACACATTATCCTTATCGTAACCGTTATAATTGTAATTATAAATGAGCCTTACGGTTCATATTGTTGTGTAACCGAACGCCTGATATTAGATATAAGTATAGGTACATATGATCATTGTGTTTTGCAGATTGCCGATTAGTTTATAAATTTACTAATGATTTACCGATGATTTGCAAAACGATAAGAGAACAATAAAGTTATGTATTTTTTCTGACTATTGTTCCTTTCGTTACTACATTTTCATTTTCTTATTACTTGCATTAATTTATTCTATACGATGACAGGCAAACATACGTTACACTTAAAAATAGGCCTCATTAATCTACGAAACGTGTATTTATAAATTTACGTACAATTATAACTCTACCTATAATAGGTATACGTTTCACTTGAACGTTGTGCATAATGAAAGGGGAGAAGATGGGTATTCGATTATGCATACAAAAAATCGCGGTTATCATACAGATTTGGATTATTCCTACCTGTATGTAGGCTGTGTGTACCCTAAGGCCATATGTGCGGCTTGTAACTAACTGTATGTTATATATATTAACATTAATACACAATGCACGTATCATTCTGTAAAACTATTTATAACTTCTATCATATTATTCGTTAATTCTGGTAAAATCTATTGTCATGATCATGAAATTCATTGGGGGGAAAAGATTTCATCTATATTGCTGTATAGGCTAACATTTTCATATTATATCTGTAATAAGTTATTTTTGTGTTTTTTTTTTTTTACTATTGCCATTGAATCGAAGATCATTATAAAGAAAAAACATTACCGGTTATTACAAGTATTAAAATCTTGTCACGTTTGGTTGCCTTGGTCTTTTATTCTGTAGGCCATGGGAATTGGACGTGCACGCTTTTTTCACTTCGGCGGAGATAGGTACAAAGGAAAAAAAACGCCAGTAAATCACCAGATATTAAAATAGTCGTTGAGTTATGCTGATTCGTGGCCTTTCATCTTATTATATTTCACGAATATTATCCGCAGGTATCTTATACCTGTTTTTAATATCGCATTGCAGTTACTAGAGGCGTTCTAAGAAACGAAATCACGATTCGAATTATTGTGTAATGAATTTTTAATACTTCGCGTTAGCTAATCAAGTTAGAATCCATTATAACGTCAGCGTTACGCAAATGTCAGATTAGAGGAAAATTAAAAACTGTGAAACTGATGAAGCATAACTGAAAGCTATCATTTATGTACAAGCTGTATTAAAATGACTTTATTTTTACTATTCACAATTCTATTTTTTCCTTACGAAAAAATTAAAACGTGAAAATATTTCGTCGCGTGACGTTATTTAAGAGCAATCGATCATTTCACGGAGAGATAAACGTGCAGATAATCTTCATCTCATGCTTGCAAATATCGTAAGCGTCATTGAGCCTGAGACTTTCCCAAGGTATTCCGGAACAAGAAGCGAACGTGTCTTGCGCACGATGTCAAGGTCGCGCACGCTTCGAATTACAACGACTTGAAGTTAGGCTGAATCAACAAATTTTTTCCGTAAACACAGCTCTCGCAGAGGCAACGTTATTCTCCCAGCAACTGACTTTTTCCTACCCTACGATTCTTAGGAATATCAAAAAAAATTTGATAATTTGAATTACCGTACATTCAGTTAGTTACGCTGATAATAATGAAATCAAGGTGAAATGAAAGGTTACTGCTGTAATGTTACAAAACCCGTTCTTTTTACCCGACACTCCATTAACGTAATTATCCCTGTATCGTGAAAACTTCAATTGCAAAGGACAAGTTTAGAGATTAAGAAAACCCGAAACAATATTTCTCATAATTCTATCTACGTATTTGAAAACGAATCACTGCGTTATACGTCACGTATGTGCGTATAACGACAAAAAACCACTGCCGTCTGATGTCTGCGCTACACGCGAGAAACTCTGTATTATTTATACCACGCCACACGTACACTTACGGGCATTATTGATACTCTTTACTTCGTGACGTTAGTCAAGTGCTATATGTCGTGCGTTTTTATCCAGCTTGATTAATTGTTATGATAGTGTGCGATTTTTATCTTCAACACTGCGGAAACAGCAGGCGGCCGTTGTCGGTCGGCACACATGCACTTATCAGGCGTAATATTTCAGTTCCCATCTTCCTAACGTTGGGGTCTTTAGCGCACTTGCATGTGTTTAAAAACAAAAAACGTTATCGAGTTCCTGATCAGGCGGGTATAGTTGACTATTATTCCTAGTGTTGAAAGTTCAAACTTTAGGTTAGATTAGGTTGGGCTAGGTTAGGTTACATATGAGACGAGTTAAAACAAATTATCAATTATGGAAAGAGAGAAAATGTAAAGTTAGGCGAGAGTTGAAGAATTTTTTTCAAAATCTTATCCACGAATCAGTATCATAGACTATAAAGTTACGAGGTGGTATTTCTGTCGGCACACTTTGTCACTAATGACAAATTTTTTCCTCTCTCGGAAAATTCGTAAATGCGTTAGTCATTTTTCAAATCCTTCACATATAAATTTGTCGTATCTAAATTATAATGCACGGTATTCAATAATTCGGACGTTATTCGCTCGGGACGACGCACCTGATCGACCGAATAGACTATAAATATGAATGTAGGTTCGTTCCCGTGATCCCTATTGAAAATTTCTTTACTAGTCCATAGAATCAACCCAAATCCGTTTCACTTCTATCGATCTGCGGGGGTCCTTTTGGATCCTATCGGAAATTGGAACGAATCAGATGGATTCTATGGGCCATTTTCACCAGGGGTGACGGTAGGTAACGGATTAATTGTAACATGACTTTGTAAAATTGAGCTCCACGAAACACGGTTGAAAAATTGACGTAGTCATGCACTGTCACCCATACATTTAAATTCTTCATTGGTAATCACCATCCAAATGTTGAGCAATGTAATATTAAAAATGTATAATCATTGTTGGTCACAATTAATTTCTGTCGCTTGTTTGTCAAGGAAGAATTGCTCAAGGAGGTGACGCGTAACGTTGACTCAAAAAAGCAACTGAACTTTGTTGTTTTTTTGATGGTGAAGGACATCACGAAAATGAATGATTTAAAATTTTTAAATAATGCGCAACTTATTAGTTCAGATTAATTGATGTTGAAATGTTGAAAGTGTTTGAAATGCTTATGTAGTAGAATCGCAAAAAAATTGAGGCAACAGCTTTTTTCCACCTGTCTGTGCGCAAGGACAATAGTCGTCGACATTTGTGCAATATATCTATGCAGCGTTGCCAAACCGTGGACCGTCTATGTCGCCATTACTTGTCAATCTCAAAGAAGAAATTAAAATTTTTTTTCAACGTTAACAAGAGTTACTAAATATATCGTTGTTTTTTTCTCTATAACTGGACGGTTGATCCATAAATAACTTCAGGATAGATGTATGATATATTTTTTTATAACGTTGTAAAATTTCGAGCCTCCAAGTTGGAATTTTCGATTACCATCAAATTTGCGTAAACCTAGATCCTTAAGAGCAGGACAAATTACTCATCGGATTTTGGCTCTGAAGATAATAAATGTCATTTAAAACCATTGAGTCGAAATTTAAAATCGTCTTTTTAGAATCGAGGACGTCTTTCAGAAGTGACCCTGACTGAAAAGTCCGGTAGGATTTAATAGATCGCGATAAGGTATTAAAGAATATCATAGAATAGGGTTCAGAATCATGATACGAAATGATAACTCCATCAATCTTTTGAATCCCCCTCTATGAAATTCGATCAGAATCTGTCATGTCATATCAAACTTTTCCAGCACGGATGCGTATAACTTCGATGAACGCGAGAGGATTAGACGTTGAGTTAACATTATGTTAGTATAGACATAGTAAGAGCTGCCAGCGCGTCTGGTAAGGGCGAACACTCTCTTATTGATCGAGGCAGAGACCGCAAATCATAAAGATATTATACATATAGAGTCGGCAAGGTATAGGGGTGAGCATAAGTGGAAAAGTGTGACGAACAGTAAGAGAAAGAAAATCGAGCAAGAGTTCTATCCTTGTTTGCATACGCATTTACGCATGCGTCAGAAGCATAAGTCTGCTCTACCACTGATCTAGAGATCAGTGTGCTCATGGTGTGCTCTACCCACTGATGCGCAGTAACCCATTGCGCATGCCTGGTAGCATAGTGTAAGGAGTAAGGTATGCTCGATAGAGGACCAATTTTCGTACAAGGTCGCGCATTTCGTCAATTGACGTCACAGCAAGTTACGATGAACTTGCAGCGCAGGCGCATACACGTGTACGAAATACAATATAACCTCAACCACGCGTTGATAAACGCATAAACAAAGGTGGTGAGTCATGCATCGCGTTGAGTCGCATCTTTCACGAATTCGTTAAAATGTTTAATTGTTCGATTAAGGGCTGTAAGAATCGTGGCGGGACCTGCAGGACTAAAATAGTATTGGCATTTGCACTATGCGCGGACTGAAGAATTTAGTCAACGTTTCATGTGTACCATTCTGATATACCTCTGATATTAATCTCTGAACAGTTTCGAATTAACCGCTTGTTGTGACGTCAACTGGCAGAACTTTTCCATTGGTTCGTCTGATGAGCTGCACATGTAATGCCTACACTATGCTTGGTAGAAAAGGATAGATAAGTCACGCGATTTTCTCTCTCTTTTTATCGACTGAACGCGAGGGGGGTTCATACGACAAATGCATTATGAGTAACACCAGCTCATTGTCATAGAGGATGGGATAAAGTCGACACTTTGATAAGACAGTAATGTATTTCCATATACGATGTTCAGCGCCATTGAGCAGTTCTGATGACAAACTCATAAATACGTCCCACCTCTTGTGATTTTGTCCAAAGACTTTCGAAGACTTCCAAACATTACCAAGGTTTTCCGATGACTTCCAAAGACTTCGCGTACCAACGTACAGAAGACTTCTCCAGTGAATGGTCCCTTGGACATGACTTTAATTCCATATTTACTGTACTTACATTTTTTAATACTCCGGTATACGAAAAAATGTACAATTTTCGAAATGCCTGGTGTTTTTTTTTTTTTTACATGTCTGAAATCCCCAGTAAATCTTCATTTGAATAATATGATTTTCACCAATATACCCAGTTCACAGATCCATTTCGTTTCGTTCAAGTTTTGATCTACTGTTTACCAGAGAAGAGTAGTCATGCTTGAGTCCACTCTAGATCCATCTTCTTTGCACCAGTTTTTCATATCGCCGCCCGCTTAGAGGCGATATGAATTAATGTTTCAGGCGATGTTTCGTCGGATTTTAGATGCGGATTTTACTTTGTAAAAAATAATGCATTAACAGAGATGACTTCATCGTTGATATTAACTCGTTAGAATGGATACGAGTTATGATCATCCATTTTGGGGAAATTAGCTATGATTCCACTAAGGTCCCTCAAATGGAAAAAAGGACAATACAAATGATGATCGCAGCATGATTCCACGTGTTAGTAAGAAAATATAAGCACATCGATTCTGAGATGAAAACCTATTGCCTCCAAAATCGTCTGAAAAGAAAGGCTAAGGACCAGGTTGAATTTTTTTGGAAAAATTTTGGCTAATTTTGAGAAATGCTCAAATCAGTCTATCCATAGGCCACATCAGCGTAGGTTTTGCTCGAGAGATCGAAAGCGAATAGACCTAAATCGCTGCGATGACGACTGTAAAAAAATATAGTCGTAAAACGAAGAAGCCGGTTCGGACTTTGGAAGCGGCTTCGAAAATGCCGCATTTGTCAAACTTCAAGCACTGGTAGTATTTGCGGTTTCTGCGCACATTTCAATATTCTTTGACGCAAATACTTTTGGAATTTTTTATGCATACAGTCATGTACATGAAAATGTGTGTATTTACACAGTATCGATATATTTTTATGGCTCATAGATGTTTAGCTACATACTTAATAAAAACCTGTAGTAGATGTCACTTTATGCCTACTGTGATAAAAAAAATTCCCACACAAGTATACGAAAAGCGCATTATGCGCATTGAGCTATCGTGTAAGAATCATGATTAGGATTTATGTAATTTTGAAGCAGTTTCTCATAAAAGTGTTCGTCGTATTTTATCGCACCTCTACGAAGTTTGTTTTTGATTAAATAAATCCCATGCATCACGCTCCCTACGGGTATAGAAGTAAAAAAAAAAATTACAAATCATCTGTATAAGATTGATTTCTTATTATTTCTGGCAATAAGAGTAATCTTTAAAAAGTTACCCCCAAGAAAATTCCGATAGAAAGCAGTTGATAACCGTCGATACGAAAAGCCGCAGTATAAAGATATTCCAAAAAGGCAGAATTGAAGTGTCTACAATTGTTTGCTACTGCACACAACCGTATATATTTGTGATATTAATAAACGCGAACAAAATAGAATATGTATTTACTTTAGTCACAGCACTAATGGAATTGTCTTTTGCAGCAAGGTGGACTTTGCCTTTGACCGACGTTTTAGCAGCTCATTATGGGAATGATGGGGACGTAGATAACACTGGTGTTGTTGACGAAAAGTCCCAAGCGCCAACAAGTTTTGTGCTTCATTACGCGGCTCGTGGTTCCAAACACAAATGGAGTCATCACAGCGTTAGAATGAGTCACACCGATTCTAGACAAGTAGCTTCCTGGGTGAAGACTATTCGTAACTATTTATCAGGTCAGTTTACAGTCGAGCCATATAGAACCGTACCGTTTTGAGCAAATAACTTTACCCACTCTAAGACTTTGATATGACCGTCATTTCAAAAGTAAGACCCGACATCACTGTACTCCAGGTTTGACTCATCGTCCCAGAAAAATAATGGTCTTCGTTAATCCAATTGGGGGTAAGAAAAAAGGCTTGAAAATATGGGAAAGAGATGTCCAACCTCTGCTTGCCATAGCAGGCGTTGAAGCAAGGCTGTTGGTCACCGAAAGAGCGGGACACATCCGAGACACATTACTTACCTGCAACTTGGATGACGTTGAGGTGAAAGAGAGAAATGAAAAACTAAATTCCGTTCGCTGGTACAAAAGCAGAATGTCAACTCACCTAATACTAACATACAATTTCACAGGCTGTTGCTTGCATCGGTGGAGACGGCACCTTTTCCGAAGTATTCAACGGATTGGTATTACGGACTGTCAAGGACAAGGAGCTCGACCCAAATGATCCAGAAGCTGTCTTACCACCCCCAAAATTACCAGTCGGCGTTATTCCAAGTGGAAGTACCGATACTGTAGCCTACAGTCTCCACGGGACGATCGACGTTCAAACTGCCGTTATACATATCATTTTTGGAGACACGACAGGGCTCGATTTATCATCTGTTCACAATAACCGTTCCTTGCTAAGGCTATACGCTAGCGTCCTTAGCTATGGCTACCTTGGCGACGTAATGCGAGATAGTGAAAAGTTTCGCTGGATGGGACCACAGAGATACGATTATTCCGGTCAGTAGGTGTGCGTGATTAAAGATTTCTCTTCATCAGGAATCGGAGTGATCATATTTTACATAACGGGAGCATGTTTTGCACGTTTTTCCATGCGTGCAGTTTCTATGACGGTCGCGTGAGTCTGCGAATGCGCATGCGTGGAGTACAGAAAAGACCACTTTCAAGTCCTAGGAGTTAAAAGTGATTTTTTCTGTATCACGCGCATGCGCTGTTGCGGATAAATCTGAGATTACGCGACCCTAACCTCAATTTCGCGCTTCGTGAAAAAAAGCGTAACATGCTGTTGTTATATAAAGAATCGTGTGCAACAAGGACGCAACGGTCTTTTCGCCTCGCGTGTTTGCAATATTCGCATTCGGCTCACCTACAACTCATATCGCAAACATACGCTCGGCCCGAAAAGACCAAGTTTGCCTTCTCGTTGGACAATAGTCAATATACTATAGTCTAGTGCTATTTGGTAGTAAAAAGGCTCGTTTCTTCATCAATTACCAGTTTCTCAAATGTTTCAGGGTTCAAGAAAATACTCGCCAACAAAGGATACGAAGGGGAAATACAGATCTTGTCGGACCCGTGTCATCCAGCTGCTAGCACTAAATGCACAGAAAATTGTACCAGATGCATTGAACATACACGTAACAACGACTACGATAAAGAAATATTGAGTAAGTGATGGCAGTACCTTCTGTTGTTTTTTACTGCACTTCTCAGCGTCGATTTGAAACTTCTCACTAATACCAATGTTTTAATTTTGTTTTTCAGAATGGCGGACAGTGAGGGGTAAATTTTTCATGGTCAATGGCGCCAATGTTTCATGTGCATGCGATCGAAGTCCATTAGGCTTTAGTCCGCACTGTCATATCGGAGATGGATGTGTTGACGTGATATTGATCAGGCACACATCGTTTTTCAATAACATCAGAGTCCTTTTAAGATTGAGCAGTAGAAATAAGAATTTGGTAAGAAGAATGCTGTTGCCACTTTGTACCGTTGTCAATTATCTTTTTGCATCTACCTAACTGAACATCAACCCTTTTACGCAATCCAGTACGATCTCCCCTTCGTCGAAGTATACAGAGCCAGGGAATTCACATTCCGACCTCTTCCGTCTGTGATAAATATACCTGCCGACAATACCGAGATGAACAGACCTCAATCGATGCCTGACCTCAGCGTGTGGAATTGTGACGGCGAAGTAATTCAGGATTCGAATTTGAAAATCAGGTAAGGTGCTCATAATAATTCTGTTAATAACATTAAACAGGAGCATTCCCGTGTGACTTCCATCAATCTGTTTTTCAGGGTACACTGCCAGTTACTTAAAGTTTACACGAGACGCATGCAGGATTCCATTGCCGATACATCTTGCTTTTGTTCGCTGTAAAGAGCGAAAATTGTATTTGAATTCTGATTGGATTTGCGTTTCACGGGATGGCGATTTTTTATTTTTTTTTCTTTTATCTCCCTTCGAGTACTCCCGTGAATTTTTATGTCAATAATTATACTTTGTAGTTCCTTATACAAGCTTGCCTCGTATTGTTAAGACATGCCACTTTTGTTGATGCTACTGTTATTTTTTATCTGGTGTTATAGTTTTCAACCATGGTGAATATTTATATTTTTATTGAATATTACATACACACGAATTACGCATAATATCATCGCGATGCGCGCGCTAAATTTTAGGTATTGTTCGGGAGTTGTCGTTGTTTAAAAGAGTAACAAGTGCTAGACGTCACGTATTTGCATTTACTTTGAATCGATCTCATTTTTTGTTTTCATTTTTTTACCCCTCTATGCATAGTTTCAAGCACAATTGATTTTTCTATGCTAAAGGAAAAAAAAAATCACGTTGAGAAGATATTGATTGGCGAATTACTCGGTCGTTATTACAGTTCGCAAAGCGATACGATATGAATTACGATACAGTAGGTGCTTTAATAAGATGCGCAGTCTACCCTCCAGTATATTAAGTAAATAAATAGGTTTTAAATGCTCGACTATGGCGTGAAATTGTATTAGATATTTAAGGTGTAATCGTTTTGTAAAGAGAAAGTTTATTCCGTACGACTATTTGTTTTGTTCTTCTAATGAAGTATTTTTTTGTGATATTGCTGCACGCGATATGGAAGGGGAATTATACCCAATTTGTTTTTAGAACAAAGTACTGCGTGATGATTGAGTATTTCAATGTAGAATATAAGTCATATATGTAGCAGGTGGATTTATAATTTCTAAATTAATAGAAAATATCAAGAATGATAAATTAAAGCTAGAAATTGATATGATAAGATCGGTATGTATAATATTATTCGTGAGTCTGTATCTCATAATATTGAATGATTATATAGTGACTGATTCACGTAGCTCGTTGGGTATTTTAGAAATTATACAGGGTGACCTAGGGATTGATGAGACTACTGAAATTTTCAGGTTGATATAAATAATTTTGCTTTTTGTCTTCCGTTGTTTGTTTTACTCACTTGATGAAGGCGATGTTAGGCATTTTGAAAGTGGTTTCCATATCGGATCCGAAATCTATGATTACGAAATGACGAATGGGATTGTTGTTGCTGCAGAGTATTACACTTTAATTTTATACCGAATACAAGTAGTGGTGCAATATATTTTCTGTAAACTGTATATACTTCGTTTATGACGATTCTGTAATGTCTGTGTATAATAGCGGAGCTTGAAATAGTATTATGAAAATATTTGATAATATAGTACGTACTCTATTAGGTTTATTCTTGAGTATAAATGACGAAGGGAAAGAGATGAACGTTTTTGGAAACGTCTGCAAGATTACATTAGAAGATTATATGTTAAACAATGATCTGATTTTTATGTGCCCACAGGTTCAATATAGAATTGTTAAAAATCGCACGTTTGCGAAAACAACAGTTTTTATTTTTTCTAATCAATGATGAATTCACAATTGTTTTCATACGTAAGCGTGTCAAATTTGATTTACATACCGTTTGTCCATGATGAGAGTGTCGTTCGAATTTTATTGGCCAACGGTTACCGCCTGATTGAGCAGCCGACGTAATACCAATCGTGGCGGTCAGAAAAAATGTCCCTAGAAGGCCACCGTTAGCTGTGGTTTCTTAGGGACATTTTCTGACTGTCGATAACTGTCGGTCAATAAAATTCGCATAAGGTGCGCACTTTCCTCGTGGACACACGGTATACGGCACTTATTATAAACGTATTGTTATACTCATTTCTCAAGTGATTATAATTCAGTAAATTCAGTTGGGCAGACTAACGATAAGCGAACGATATCAATAGGGTACTGGCATAATTTTTTACAGCTACTGTGTCACGATACTTCGCGTTATTGCAAGCATGGGAAATTTTTAAAGTACCAATTCATTCCCGATACTCCAAATACTTGAACAGTAATAAAAGTATTTATACGACAAGAAGAGATGTTTTTTATCGACCATATTTATTTCCTCCGATATGTGATGTTTCGAGGAATCTGGTTATGAATAATATTAAGTTTTCATGCGCGTACCCTATTTTCACGCAATTATTTATTGCACGTGTTTTAGTTCTACAAAGTAAAGAAAAAATCCAACATTTCAACTGTGAATTGTTCCTCAGAAATTCATCTCGGACCGTGAACGGAACACAAGTATTATGTAATTTGTGAATAGAAAAGCATAAAGAGTGTAGAATGTTAAACGTGAAACGGCTTCCCAATTACATGATTCCCAACTTTTCGTAATATTGATTAAAATTGTAAAAACACCAAGTATACATGTGAGTATTTAAACCGGATACAATTTCAGAATTTCAATTAATTTTCATAATGTAAATCAAAGTAATTGTAATAAGAAATTACTCCGTTTATATCCCCATATTAGGGGCCATTCATTAATTACGTAAGGGTCCAGAGAGGGAGGAGGGGTTTAAAAAATCTCTACATGACCTTATCTCGGGGGGAGGGAGGGGGGGGGGGGGGTTGAAGCCATTCTTACGTAATATTTTATTACTCTTCCATATACTAGATAATTATTCAGAATACAAATAAAAATCTTTGATTTGCATCGAATAATGACGTGTTTTAGTGTAACTGAACCTTTTATAACAACATTCAACTATTTAACGCTTCGTAGTGAAATTCCAGGTAAAATCTTACGTAAGAAAGGGGAGGGGGGGGGTCCGAGAAATCTTACGTGTCCTTACATAGTGGCAGGAGGGGGGGGAGGGGGGGCAAAAACGGCCAAAATCGTCTTTACGTAAGTAATGAATGGCCTTACCCCTTTGGATTTTTGGCGAAAATTTCGACGACTTCGAAAAGTGTTGCAAATAATTCTTCAGGGTACTATTCCGACGTAATTTTGCGAGAGGAATCGATTAACCGCAGTCCCAATACGCTGCGATCAACGCATCAAAAGTTACAGCCGAAAAACTGGAAATTTACATCGCCATTTCTCTGCTGTTGGTCGGAGGCTCTTTTTCACGTGTTTTCTGAGTTCCTGGGGGTCGAATTACTCTAGAGATGGCGATACTAATCGATTCTGAGACGAAAGATTTTTGGCTCCGAAAATGACCAAAAAAGTAAGGCTTACCCCTTTGGATTTTTGGCGAAAATTTCGACGACTTCGAAAAGTGCTGCAAATCATTCTTCAGGGTACTATTCCGACGTAATTTTGCGAGAGGAATCGATTAACCGCAGTCCCAATACGCTGCGATCAACGCATCAAAAGTTACAGCCGAAAAACTGGAAATTTTCATCGCCATTTCTCTGCTGTTGGTGGGAGGCTCTTTTTCACGTGTTTTCTGAGTTCCTGGGGGTCGAATTACTCTAGAGATGGCGATACTAATCGATTCTGAGACGAAAAATTTTCGGCTCCGAAAATGACCAAAAAAGTAAGGCTTACCCCTTTGGATTTTTGGCGAAAATTTCGACGACTTCGAAAAGTGCTGCAAATGATTCTTCAGGGTACTATTCCGACGTAATTTTGCGAGAGGAATCGATTAACCGCAGTCCCAATACGCTGCGATCAACGCATCAAAAGTTACAGCCGAAAAACTGGAAATTTACATCGCCATTTCTCTGCTGTTGGTCGGAGGCTCTTTTTCACGTGTTTTCTGAGTTCCTGGGGGTCGAATTACTCTAGAGATGGCGATACTAATCGATTCTGAGACGAAAGATTTTTGGCTCCGAAAATGACCAAAAAAGTAAGGCTTACCCCTTTGGATTTTTGGCGAAAATTTCGACGACTTCGAAAAGTGCTGCAAATAATTCTTCAGGGTACTATTCCGACGTAATTTTGCGAGAGGAATCGATTAACCGCAGTCCCAATACGCTGCGATCAACGCATCAAAAGTTACAGCCGAAAAACTGGAAATTTACATCGCCATTTCTCTGCTGTTGGTCGGAGGCTCTTTTTCACGTGTTTTCTGAGTTCCTGGGGGTCGAATTACTCTAGAGATGGCGATACTAATCGATTCTGAGACGAAAGATTTTTGGCTCCGAAAATGACCAAAAAAGTAAGGCTTACCCCTTTGGATTTTTGGCGAAAATTTCGACGACTTCGAAAAGTGCTGCAAATCATTCTTCAGGGTACTATTCCGACGTAATTTTGCGAGAGGAATCGATTAACCGCAGTCCCAATACGCTGCGATCAACGCATCAAAAGTTACAGCCGAAAAACTGGAAATTTTCATCGCCATTTCTCTGCTGTTGGTGGGAGGCTCTTTTTCACGTGTTTTCTGAGTTCCTGGGGGTCGAATTACTCTAGAGATGGCGATACTAATCGATTCTGAGACGAAAAATTTTCGGCTCCGAAAATGACCAAAAAAGTAAGGCTTACCCCTTTGGATTTTTGGCGAAAATTTCGACGACTTCGAAAAGTGCTGCAAATGATTCTTCAGGGTACTATTCCGACGTAATTTTGCGAGAGGAATCGATTAACCGCAGTCCCAATACGCTGCGATCAACGCATCAAAAGTTACAGCCGAAAAACTGGAAATTTACATCGCCATTTCTCTGCTGTTGGTCGGAGGCTCTTTTTCACGTGTTTTCTGAGTTCCTGGGGGTCGAATTACTCTAGAGATGGCGATACTAATCGATTCTGAGACGAAAGATTTTTGGCTCCGAAAATGACCAAAAAAGTAAGGCTTACCCCTTTGGATTTTTGGCGAAAATTTCGACGACTTCGAAAAGTGCTGCAAATAATTCTTCAGGGTACTATTCCGACGTAATTTTGCGAGAGGAATCGATTAACCGCAGTCCCAATACGCTGCGATCAACGCATCAAAAGTTACAGCCGAAAAACTGGAAATTTACATCGCCATTTCTCTGCTGTTGGTCGGAGGCTCTTTTTCACGTGTTTTCTGAGTTCCTGGGGGTCGAATTACTCTAGAGATGGCGATACTAATCGATTCTGAGACGAAAGATTTTTGGCTCCGAAAATGACCAAAAAAGTAAGGCTTACCCCTTTGGATTTTTGGCGAAAATTTCGACGACTTCGAAAAGTGCTGCAAATCATTCTTCAGGGTACTATTCCGACGTAATTTTGCGAGAGGAATCGATTAACCGCAGTCCCAATACGCTGCGATCAACGCATCAAAAGTTACAGCCGAAAAACTGGAAATTTTCATCGCCATTTCTCTGCTGTTGGTGGGAGGCTCTTTTTCACGTGTTTTCTGAGTTCCTGGGGGTCGAATTACTCTAGAGATGGCGATACTAATCGATTCTGAGACGAAAAATTTTCGACTCCGAAAATGACCAAAAAAGTAAGGCTTACCCCTTTGGATTTTTGGCGAAAATTTCGACGACTTCGAAAAGTGCTGCAAATAATTCTTCAGGGTACTATTCCGACGTAATTTTGCGAGAGGAATCGATTAACCGCAGTCCCAATACGCTGCGATCAACGCATCAAAAGTTACAGCCGAAAAACTGGAAATTTACATCGCCATTTCTCTGCTGTTGGTCGGAGGCTCTTTTTCACGTGTTTTCTGAGTTCCTGGGGGTCGAATTACTCTAGAGATGGCGATACTAATCGATTCTGAGACGAAAAATTTTCGGCTCCGAAAATGACCAAAAAAGTAAGGCTTACCCCTTTGGATTTTTGGCGAAAATTTCGACGACTTCGAAAAGTGCTGCAAATGATTCTTCAGGGTACTATTCCGACGTAATTTTGCGAGAGGAATCGATTAACCGCAGTCCCAATACGCTGCGATCAACGCATCAAAAGTTACAGCCGAAAAACTGGAAATTTACATCGCCATTTCTCTGCTGTTGGTCGGAGGCTCTTTTTCACGTGTTTTCTGAGTTCCTGGGGGTCGAATTACTCTAGAGATGGCGATACTAATCGATTCTGAGACGAAAAATTTTCGGCTCCGAAAATGACCAAAAAAGTAAGGCTTACCCCTTTGGATTTTTGGCGAAAATTTCGACGACTTCGAAAAGTGCTGCAAATGATTCTTCAGGGTACTATTCCGACGTAATTTTGCGAGAGGAATCGATTAACCGCAGTCCCAATACGCTGCGATCAACGCATCAAAAGTTACAGCCGAAAAACTGGAAATTTACATCGCCATTTCTCTGCTGTTGGTCGGAGGCTCTTTTTCACGTGTTTTCTGAGTTCCTGGGGGTCGAATTACTCTAGAGATGGCGATACTAATCGATTCTGA
This sequence comes from Diprion similis, assembly GCF_021155765.1. Classification (NCBI taxonomy): domain Eukaryota; kingdom Metazoa; phylum Arthropoda; class Insecta; order Hymenoptera; family Diprionidae; genus Diprion; species Diprion similis. The sequence goes on from NC_060114.1 coordinate 21,185,352, forward strand.
GACGAAAAATTTTCGGCTCCGAAAATGACCAAAAAAGTAAGGCTTACCCCTTTGGATTTTTGGCGAAAATTTCGACGACTTCGAAAAGTGCTGCAAATGATTCTTCAGGGTACTATTCCGACGTAATTTTGCGAGAGGAATCGATTAACCGCAGTCCCAATACGCTGCGATCAACGCATCAAAAGTTACAGCCGAAAAACTGGAAATTTACATCGCCATTTCTCTGCTGTTGGTCGGAGGCTCTTTTTCACGTGTTTTCTGAGTTCCTGGGGGTCGAATTACTCTGGAGATGGCGATACTAATCGATTCTGAGACGAAAGATTTTTGGCTCCGAAAATGACCAAAAAAGTAAGGCTTACCCCTTTGGATTTTTGGCGAAAATTTCGACGACTTCGAAAAGTGCTGCAAATAATTCTTCAGGGTACTATTCCGACGTAATTTTGCGAGAGGAATCGATTAACCGCAGTCCCAATACGCTGCGATCAACGCATCAAAAGTTACAGCCGAAAAACTGGAAATTTTCATCGCCATTTCTCTGCTGTTGGTGGGAGGCTCTTTTTCACGTGTTTTCTGAGTTCCTGGGGGTCGAATTACTCTAGAGATGGCGATACTAATCGATTCTGAGACGAAAAATTTTCGGCTCCGAAAATGACCAAAAAAGTAAGGCTTACCCCTTTGGATTTTTGGCGAAAATTTCGACGACTTCGAAAAGTGCTGCAAATGATTCTTCAGGGTACTATTCCGACGTAATTTTGCGAGAGGAATCGATTAACCGCAGTCCCAATACGCTGCGATCAACGCATCAAAAGTTACAGCCGAAAAACTGGAAATTTTCATCGCCATTTCTCTGCTGTTGGTGGGAGGCTCTTTTTCACGTGTTTTCTGAGTTCCTGGGGGTCGAATTACTCTAGAGATGGCGATACTAATCGATTCTGAGACGAAAAATTTTCGGCTCCGAAAATGACCAAAAAAGTAAGGCTTACCCCTTTGGATTTTTGGCGAAAATTTCGACGACTTCGAAAAGTGCTGCAAATAATTCTTCAGGGTACTATTCCGACGTAATTTTGCGAGAGGAATCGATTAACCGCAGTCCCAATACGCTGCGATCAACGCATCAAAAGTTACAGCCGAAAAACTGGAAATTTACATCGCCATTTCTCTGCTGTTGGTCGGAGGCTCTTTTTCACGTGTTTTCTGAGTTCCTGGGGGTCGAATTACTCTAGAGATGGCGATACTAATCGATTCTGAGACGAAAAATTTTCGGCTCCGAAAATGACCAAAAAAGTAAGGCTTACCCCTTTGGATTTTTGGCGAAAATTTCGACGACTTCGAAAAGTGCTGCAAATAATTCTTCAGGGTACTATTCCGACGTAATTTTGCGAGAGGAATCGATTAACCGCAGTCCCAATACGCTGCGATCAACGCATCAAAAGTTACAGCCGAAAAACTGGAAATTTTCATCGCCATTTCTCTGCTGTTGGTGGGAGGCTCTTTTTCACGTGTTTTCTGAGTTCCTGGGGGTCGAATTACTCTAGAGATGGCGATACTAATCGATTCTGAGACGAAAAATTTTCGGCTCCGAAAATGACCAAAAAAGTAAGGCTTACCCCTTTGGATTTTTGGCGAAAATTTCGACGACTTCGAAAAGTGCTGCAAATGATTCTTCAGGGTACTATTCCGACGTAATTTTGCGAGAGGAATCGATTAACCGCAGTCCCAATACGCTGCGATCAACGCATCAAAAGTTACAGCCGAAAAACTGGAAATTTACATCGCCATTTCTCTGCTGTTGGTCGGAGGCTCTTTTTCACGTGTTTTCTGAGTTCCTGGGGGTCGAATTACTCTAGAGATGGCGATACTAATCGATTCTGAGACGAAAGATTTTTGGCTCCGAAAATGACCAAAAAAGTAAGGCTTACCCCTTTGGATTTTTGGCGAAAATTTCGACGACTTCGAAAAGTGCTGCAAATGATTCTTCAGGGTACTATTCCGACGTAATTTTGCGAGAGGAATCGATTAACCCCAGTCCCAATACGCTGCGATCAACGCATCAAAAGTTACAGCCGAAAAACTGGAAATTTACATCGCCATTTCTCTGCTGTTGGTCGGAGGCTCTTTTTCACGTGTTTTCTGAGTTCCTGGGGGTCGAATTACTCTAGAGATGGCGATACTAATCGATTCTGAGACGAAAAATTTTCGGCTCCGAAAATGACCAAAAAAGTAAGGCTTACCCCTTTGGATTTTTGGCGAAAATTTCGACGACTTCGAAAAGTGCTGCAAATGATTCTTCAGGGTACTATTCCGACGTAATTTTGCGAGAGGAATCGATTAACCGCAGTCCCAATACGCTGCGATCAACGCATCAAAAGTTACAGCCGAAAAACTGGAAATTTACATCGCCATTTCTCTGCTGTTGGTCGGAGGCTCTTTTTCACGTGTTTTCTGAGTTCCTGGGGGTCGAATTACTCTAGAGATGGCGATACTAATCGATTCTGAGACGAAAGATTTTTGGCTCCGAAAATGACCAAAAAAGTAAGGCTTACCCCTTTGGATTTTTGGCGAAAATTTCGACGACTTCGAAAAGTGCTGCAAATAATTCTTCAGGGTACTATTCCGACGTAATTTTGCGAGAGGAATCGATTAACCGCAGTCCCAATACGCTGCGATCAACGCATCAAAAGTTACAGCCGAAAAACTGGAAATTTACATCGCCATTTCTCTGCTGTTGGTCGGAGGCTCTTTTTCACGTGTTTTCTGAGTTCCTGGGGGTCGAATTACTCTAGAGATGGCGATACTAATCGATTCTGAGACGAAAAATTTTCGGCTCCGAAAATGACCAAAAAAGTAAGGCTTACCCCTTTGGATTTTTGGCGAAAATTTCGACGACTTCGAAAAGTGCTGCAAATGATTCTTCAGGGTACTATTCCGACGTAATTTTGCGAGAGGAATCGATTAACCGCAGTCCCAATACGCTGCGATCAACGCATCAAAAGTTACAGCCGAAAAACTGGAAATTTACATCGCCATTTCTCTGCTGTTGGTCGGAGGCTCTTTTTCACGTGTTTTCTGAGTTCCTGGGGGTCGAATTACTCTAGAGATGGCGATACTAATCGATTCTGAGACGAAAGATTTTTGGCTCCGAAAATGACCAAAAAAGTAAGGCTTACCCCTTTGGATTTTTGGCGAAAATTTCGACGACTTCGAAAAGTGCTGCAAATAATTCTTCAGGGTACTATTCCGACGTAATTTTGCGAGAGGAATCGATTAACCGCAGTCCCAATACGCTGCGATCAACGCATCAAAAGTTACAGCCGAAAAACTGGAAATTTACATCGCCATTTCTCTGCTGTTGGTCGGAGGCTCTTTTTCACGTGTTTTCTGAGTTCCTGGGGGTCGAATTACTCTAGAGATGGCGATACTAATCGATTCTGAGACGAAAGATTTTTGGCTCCGAAAATGACCAAAAAAGTAAGGCTTACCCCTTTGGATTTTTGGCGAAAATTTCGACGACTTCGAAAAGTGCTGCAAATAATTCTTCAGGGTACTATTCCGACGTAATTTTGCGAGAGGAATCGATTAACCGCAGTCCCAATACGCTGCGATCAACGCATCAAAAGTTACAGCCGAAAAACTGGAAATTTTCATCGCCATTTCTCTGCTGTTGGTGGGAGGCTCTTTTTCACGTGTTTTCTGAGTTCCTGGGGGTCGAATTACTCTAGAGATGGCGATACTAATCGATTCTGAGACGAAAGATTTTTGGCTCCGAAAATGACCAAAAAAGTAAGGCTTACCCCTTTGGATTTTTGGCGAAAATTTCGACGACTTCGAAAAGTGCTGCAAATAATTCTTCAGGGTACTATTCCGACGTAATTTTGCGAGAGGAATCGATTAACCGCAGTCCCAATACGCTGCGATCAACGCATCAAAAGTTACAGCCGAAAAACTGGAAATTTACATCGCCATTTCTCTGCTGTTGGTCGGAGGCTCTTTTTCACGTGTTTTCTGAGTTCCTGGGGGTCGAATTACTCTAGAGATGGCGATACTAATCGATTCTGAGACGAAAGATTTTTGGCTCCGAAAATGACCAAAAAAGTAAGGCTTACCCCTTTGGATTTTTGGCGAAAATTTCGACGACTTCGAAAAGTGCTGCAAATAATTCTTCAGGGTACTATTCCGACGTAATTTTGCGAGAGGAATCGATTAACCGCAGTCCCAATACGCTGCGATCAACGCATCAAAAGTTACAGCCGAAAAACTGGAAATTTTCATCGCCATTTCTCTGCTGTTGGTGGGAGGCTCTTTTTCACGTGTTTTCTGAGTTCCTGGGGGTCGAATTACTCTAGAGATGGCGATACTAATCGATTCTGAGACGAAAGATTTTTGGCTCCGAAAATGACCAAAAAAGTAAGGCTTACCCCTTTGGATTTTTGGCGAAAATTTCGACGACTTCGAAAAGTGCTGCAAATGATTCTTCAGGGTACTATTCCGACGTAATTTTGCGAGAGGAATCGATTAACCGCAGTCCCAATACGCTGCGATCAACGCATCAAAAGTTACAGCCGAAAAACTGGAAATTTACATCGCCATTTCTCTGCTGTTGGTCGGAGGCTCTTTTTCACGTGTTTTCTGAGTTCCTGGGGGTCGAATTACTCTAGAGATGGCGATACTAATCGATTCTGAGACGAAAAATTTTCGGCTCCGAAAATGACCAAAAAAGTAAGGCTTACCCCTTTGGATTTTTGGCGAAAATTTCGACGACTTCGAAAAGTGCTGCAAATGATTCTTCAGGGTACTATTCCGACGTAATTTTGCGAGAGGAATCGATTAACCGCAGTCCCAATACGCTGCGATCAACGCATCAAAAGTTACAGCCGAAAAACTGGAAATTTACATCGCCATTTCTCTGCTGTTGGTCGGAGGCTCTTTTTCACGTGTTTTCTGAGTTCCTGGGGGTCGAATTACTCTAGAGATGGCGATACTAATCGATTCTGAGACGAAAGATTTTTGGCTCCGAAAATGACCAAAAAAGTAAGGCTTACCCCTTTGGATTTTTGGCGAAAATTTCGACGACTTCGAAAAGTGCTGCAAATAATTATTCAGGGTACTATTCCGACGTAATTTTGCGAGAGGAATCGATTAACCGCAGTCCCAATACGCTGCGATCAACGCATCAAAAGTTACAGCCGAAAAACTGGAAATTTACATCGCCATTTCTCTGCTGTTGGTCGGAGGCTCTTTTTCACGTGTTTTCTGAGTTCCTGGGGGTCGAATTACTCTAGAGATGGCGATACTAATCGATTCTGAGACGAAAGATTTTTGGCTCCGAAAATGACCAAAAAAGTAAGGCTTACCCCTTTGGATTTTTGGCGAAAATTTCGACGACTTCGAAAAGTGCTGCAAATAATTCTTCAGGGTACTATTCCGACGTAATTTTGCGAGAGGAATCGATTAACCGCAGTCCCAATACGCTGCGATCAACGCATCAAAAGTTACAGCCGAAAAACTGGAAATTTTCATCGCCATTTCTCTGCTGTTGGTGGGAGGCTCTTTTTCACGTGTTTTCTGAGTTCCTGGGGGTCGAATTACTCTAGAGATGGCGATACTAATCGATTCTGAGACGAAAAATTTTCGGCTCCGAAAATGACCAAAAAAGTAAGGCTTACCCCTTTGGATTTTTGGCGAAAATTTCGACGACTTCGAAAAGTGCTGCAAATGATTCTTCAGGGTACTATTCCGACGTAATTTTGCGAGAGGAATCGATTAACCGCAGTCCCAATACGCTGCGATCAACGCATCAAAAGTTACAGCCGAAAAACTGGAAATTTACATCGCCATTTCTCTGCTGTTGGTCGGAGGCTCTTTTTCACGTGTTTTCTGAGTTCCTGGGGGTCGAATTACTCTAGAGATGGCGATACTAATCGATTCTGAGACGAAAAATTTTCGGCTCCGAAAATGACCAAAAAAGTAAGGCTTACCCCTTTGGATTTTTGGCGAAAATTTCGACGACTTCGAAAAGTGCTGCAAATGATTCTTCAGGGTACTATTCCGACGTAATTTTGCGAGAGGAATCGATTAACCGCAGTCCCAATACGCTGCGATCAACGCATCAAAAGTTACAGCCGAAAAACTGGAAATTTACATCGCCATTTCTCTGCTGTTGGTCGGAGGCTCTTTTTCACGTGTTTTCTGAGTTCCTGGGGGTCGAATTACTCTAGAGATGGCGATACTAATCGATTCTGAGACGAAAGATTTTTGGCTCCGAAAATGACCAAAAAAGTAAGGCTTACCCCTTTGGATTTTTGGCGAAAATTTCGACGACTTCGAAAAGTGCTGCAAATAATTCTTCAGGGTACTATTCCGACGTAATTTTGCGAGAGGAATCGATTAACCGCAGTCCCAATACGCTGCGATCAACGCATCAAAAGTTACAGCCGAAAAACTGGAAATTTTCATCGCCATTTCTCTGCTGTTGGTGGGAGGCTCTTTTTCACGTGTTTTCTGAGTTCCTGGGGGTCGAATTACTCTAGAGATGGCGATACTAATCGATTCTGAGACGAAAAATTTTCGGCTCCGAAAATGACCAAAAAAGTAAGGCTTACCCCTTTGGATTTTTGGCGAAAATTTCGACGACTTCGAAAAGTGCTGCAAATGATTCTTCAGGGTACTATTCCGACGTAATTTTGCGAGAGGAATCGATTAACCGCAGTCCCAATACGCTGCGATCAACGCATCAAAAGTTACAGCCGAAAAACTGGAAATTTACATCGCCATTTCTCTGCTGTTGGTCGGAGGCTCTTTTTCACGTGTTTTCTGAGTTCCTGGGGGTCGAATTACTCTAGAGATGGCGATACTAATCGATTCTGAGACGAAAAATTTTCGGCTCCGAAAATGACCAAAAAAGTAAGGCTTACCCCTTTGGATTTTTGGCGAAAATTTCGACGACTTCGAAAAGTGCTGCAAATGATTCTTCAGGGTACTATTCCGACGTAATTTTGCGAGAGGAATCGATTAACCGCAGTCCCAATACGCTGCGATCAACGCATCAAAAGTTACAGCCGAAAAACTGGAAATTTACATCGCCATTTCTCTGCTGTTGGTCGGAGGCTCTTTTTCACGTGTTTTCTGAGTTCCTGGGGGTCGAATTACTCTAGAGATGGCGATACTAATCGATTCTGAGACGAAAGATTTTTGGCTCCGAAAATGACCAAAAAAGTAAGGCTTACCCCTTTGGATTTTTGGCGAAAATTTCGACGACTTCGAAAAGTGCTGCAAATAATTCTTCAGGGTACTATTCCGACGTAATTTTGCGAGAGGAATCGATTAACCGCAGTCCCAATACGCTGCGATCAACGCATCAAAAGTTACAGCCGAAAAACTGGAAATTTTCATCGCCATTTCTCTGCTGTTGGTGGGAGGCTCTTTTTCACGTGTTTTCTGAGTTCCTGGGGGTCGAATTACTCTAGAGATGGCGATACTAATCGATTCTGAGACGAAAAATTTTCGGCTCCGAAAATGACCAAAAAAGTAAGGCTTACCCCTTTGGATTTTTGGCGAAAATTTCGACGACTTCGAAAAGTGCTGCAAATGATTCTTCAGGGTACTATTCCGACGTAATTTTGCGAGAGGAATCGATTAACCGCAGTCCCAATACGCTGCGATCAACGCATCAAAAGTTACAGCCGAAAAACTGGAAATTTTCATCGCCATTTCTCTGCTGTTGGTGGGAGGCTCTTTTTCACGTGTTTTCTGAGTTCCTGGGGGTCGAATTACTCTAGAGATGGCGATACTAATCGATTCTGAGACGAAAAATTTTCGGCTCCGAAAATGACCAAAAAAGTAAGGCTTACCCCTTTGGATTTTTGGCGAAAATTTCGACGACTTCGAAAAGTGCTGCAAATGATTCTTCAGGGTACTATTCCGACGTAATTTTGCGAGAGGAATCGATTAACCGCAGTCCCAATACGCTGCGATCAACGCATCAAAAGTTACAGCCGAAAAACTGGAAATTTACATCGCCATTTCTCTGCTGTTGGTCGGAGGCTCTTTTTCACGTGTTTTCTGAGTTCCTGGGGGTCGAATTACTCTAGAGATGGCGATACTAATCGATTCTGAGACGAAAGATTTTTGGCTCCGAAAATGACCAAAAAAGTAAGGCTTACCCCTCTGGATTTTTGGCGAAAATTTCGACGACTTCGAAAAGTGCTGCAAATAATTCTTCAGGGTACTATTCCGACGTAATTTTGCGAGAGGAATCGATTAACCGCAGTCCCAATACGCTGCGATCAACGCATCAAAAGTTACAGCCGAAAAACTGGAAATTTACATCGCCATTTCTCTGCTGTTGGTCGGAGGCTCTTTTTCACGTGTTTTCTGAGTTCCTGGGGGTCGAATTACTCTAGAGATGGCGATACTAATCGATTCTGAGACGAAAGATTTTTGGCTCCGAAAATGACCAAAAAAGTAAGGCTTACCCCTTTGGATTTTTGGCGAAAATTTCGACGACTTCGAAAAGTGCTGCAAATAATTCTTCAGGGTACTATTCCGACGTAATTTTGCGAGAGGAATCGATTAACCGCAGTCCCAATACGCTGCGATCAACGCATCAAAAGTTACAGCCGAAAAACTGGAAATTCACATCGCCATTTCTCTGCTGTTGGTCGGAGGCTCTTTTTCACGTGTTTTTTGAGTTCCTGGGGGTCGAATTACTCTAGAGATGGCGATACTAATCGATTCTGAGACGAAAGATTTTTGGCTCCGAAAATGACCAAAAAAGTAAGGCTTACCCCTTTGGATTTTTGGCGAAAATTTCGACGACTTCGAAAAGTGCTGCAAATCATTCTTCAGGGTACTATTCCGACGTAATTTTGCGAGAGGAATCGATTAACCGCAGTCCCAATACGCTGCGATCAACGCATCAAAAGTTACAGCCGAAAAACTGGAAATTCCACATCGCCATTTCTCTGCTGTTGGTCGGAGGCTCTTTTTCACGTGTTTTTTGAGTTCCTGGGGGTTGAATTACTCTAGAGATGGCGATACTAATCGATTCTGAGACGAAAAATTTTCGGCTCCGAAAATGACCAAAAAAGTAAGGCTTACCCCTTTGGATTTTTGGCGAAAATTTCGACGACTTCGAAAAGTGCTGCAAATGATTCTTCAGGGTACTATTCCGACGTAATTTTGCGAGAGGAATCGATTAACCGCAGTCCCAATACGCTGCGATCAACGCATCAAAAGTTACAGCCGAAAAACTGGAAATTTACATCGCCATTTCTCTGCTGTTGGTCGGAGGCTCTTTTTCACGTGTTTTCTGAGTTCCTGGGGGTCGAATTACTCTAGAGATGGCGATACTAATCGATTCTGAGACGAAAGATTTTTGGCTCCGAAAATGACCAAAAAAGTAAGGCTTACCCCTTTGGATTTTTGGCGAAAATTTCGACGACTTCGAAAAGTGCTGCAAATAATTCTTCAGGGTACTATTCCGACGTAATTTTGCGAGAGGAATCGATTAACCGCAGTCCCAATACGCTGCGATCAACGCATCAAAAGTTACAGCCGAAAAACTGGAAATTTACATCGCCATTTCTCTGCTGTTGGTCGGAGGCTCTTTTTCACGTGTTTTCTGAGTTCCTGGGGGTCGAATTACTCTAGAGATGGCGATACTAATCGATTCTGAGACGAAAGATTTTTGGCTCCGAAAATGACCAAAAAAGTAAGGCTTACCCCTTTGGATTTTTGGCGAAAATTTCGACGACTTCGAAAAGTGCTGCAAATAATTCTTCAGGGTACTATTCCGACGTAATTTTGCGAGAGGAATCGATTAACCGCAGTCCCAATACGCTGCGATCAACGCATCAAAAGTTACAGCCGAAAAACTGGAAATTTACATCGCCATTTCTCTGCTGTTGGTCGGAGGCTCTTTTTCACGTGTTTTCTGAGTTCCTGGGGGTCGAATTACTCTAGAGATGGCGATACTAATCGATTCTGAGACGAAAGATTTTTGGCTCCGAAAATGACCAAAAAAGTAAGGCTTACCCCTTTGGATTTTTGGCGAAAATTTCGACGACTTCGAAAAGTGCTGCAAATAATTCTTCAGGGTACTATTCCGACGTAATTTTGCGAGAGGAATCGATTAACCGCAGTCCCAATACGCTGCGATCAACGCATCAAAAGTTACAGCCGAAAAACTGGAAATTTACATCGCCATTTCTCTGCTGTTGGTCGGAGGCTCTTTTTCACGTGTTTTCTGAGTTCCTGGGGGTCGAATTACTCTAGAGATGGCGATACTAATCGATTCTGAGACGAAAGATTTTTGGCTCCGAAAATGACCAAAAAAGTAAGGCTTACCCCTTTGGATTTTTGGCGAAAATTTCGACGACTTCGAAAAGTGCTGCAAATAATTCTTCAGGGTACTATTCCGACGTAATTTTGCGAGAGGAATCGATTAACCGCAGTCCCAATACGCTGCGATCAACGCATCAAAAGTTACAGCCGAAAAACTGGAAATTCACATCGCCATTTCTCTGCTGTTGGTCGGAGGCTCTTTTTCACGTGTTTTTTGAGTTCCTGGGGGTCGAATTACTCTAGAGATGGCGATACTAATCGATTCTGAGACGAAAGATTTTTGGCTCCGAAAATGACCAAAAAAGTAAGGCTTACCCCTTTGGATTTTTGGCGAAAATTTCGACGACTTCGAAAAGTGCTGCAAATCATTCTTCAGGGTACTATTCCGACGTAATTTTGCGAGAGGAATCGATTAACCGCAGTCCCAATACGCTGCGATCAACGCATCAAAAGTTACAGCCGAAAAACTGGAAATTCCACATCGCCATTTCTCTGCTGTTGGTCGGAGGCTCTTTTTCACGTGTTTTTTGAGTTCCTGGGGGTTGAATTACTCTAGAGATGGCGATACTAATCGATTCTGAGACGAAAAATTTTCGGCTCCGAAAATGACCAAAAAAGTAAGGCTTACCCCTTTGGATTTTTGGCGAAAATTTCGACGACTTCGAAAAGTGCTGCAAATGATTCTTCAGGGTACTATTCCGACGTAATTTTGCGAGAGGAATCGATTAACCGCAGTCCCAATACGCTGCGATCAACGCATCAAAAGTTACAGCCGAAAAACTGGAAATTTACATCGCCATTTCTCTGCTGTTGGTCGGAGGCTCTTTTTCACGTGTTTTCTGAGTTCCTGGGGGTCGAATTACTCTAGAGATGGCGATACTAATCGATTCTGAGACGAAAGATTTTTGGCTCCGAAAATGACCAAAAAAGTAAGGCTTACCCCTTTGGATTTTTGGCGAAAATTTCGACGACTTCGAAAAGTGCTGCAAATAATTCTTCAGGGTACTATTCCGACGTAATTTTGCGAGAGGAATCGATTAACCGCAGTCCCAATACGCTGCGATCAACGCATCAAAAGTTACAGCCGAAAAACTGGAAATTTACATCGCCATTTCTCTGCTGTTGGTCGGAGGCTCTTTTTCACGTGTTTTCTGAGTTCCTGGGGGTCGAATTACTCTAGAGATGGCGATACTAATCGATTCTGAGACGAAAGATTTTTGGCTCCGAAAATGACCAAAAAAGTAAGGCTTACCCCTTTGGATTTTTGGCGAAAATTTCGACGACTTCGAAAAGTGCTGCAAATAATTCTTCAGGGTACTATTCCGACGTAATTTTGCGAGAGGAATCGATTAACCGCAGTCCCAATACGCTGCGATCAACGCATCAAAAGTTACAGCCGAAAAACTGGAAATTTTCATCGCCATTTCTCTGCTGTTGGTGGGAGGCTCTTTTTCACGTGTTTTCTGAGTTCCTGGGGGTCGAATTACTCTAGAGATGGCGATACTAATCGATTCTGAGACGAAAAATTTTCGGCTCCGAAAATGACCAAAAAAGTAAGGCTTACCCCTTTGGATTTTTGGCGAAAATTTCGACGACTTCGAAAAGTGCTGCAAATGATTCTTCAGGGTACTATTCCGACGTAATTTTGCGAGAGGAATCGATTAACCGCAGTCCCAATACGCTGCGATCAACGCATCAAAAGTTACAGCCGAAAAACTGGAAATTTACATCGCCATTTCTCTGCTGTTGGTCGGAGGCTCTTTTTCACGTGTTTTCTGAGTTCCTGGGGGTCGAATTACTCTAGAGATGGCGATACTAATCGATTCTGAGACGAAAGATTTTTGGCTCCGAAAATGACCAAAAAAGTAAGGCTTACCCCTTTGGATTTTTGGCGAAAATTTCGACGACTTCGAAAAGTGCTGCAAATAATTCTTCAGGGTACTATTCCGACGTAATTTTGCGAGAGGAATCGATTAACCGCAGTCCCAATACGCTGCGATCAACGCATCAAAAGTTACAGCCGAAAAACTGGAAATTTACATCGCCATTTCTCTGCTGTTGGTCGGAGGCTCTTTTTCACGTGTTTTCTGAGTTCCTGGGGGTCGAATTACTCTAGAGATGGCGATACTAATCGATTCTGAGACGAAAGATTTTTGGCTCCGAAAATGACCAAAAAAGTAAGGCTTACCCCTTTGGATTTTTGGCGAAAATTTCGACGACTTCGAAAAGTGCTGCAAATAATTCTTCAGGGTACTATTCCGACGTAATTTTGCGAGAGGAATCGATTAACCGCAGTCCCAATACGCTGCGATCAACGCATCAAAAGTTACAGCCGAAAAACTGGAAATTCACATCGCCATTTCTCTGCTGTTGGTCGGAGGCTCTTTTTCACGTGTTTTTTGAGTTCCTGGGGGTCGAATTACTCTAGAGATGGCGATACTAATCGATTCTGAGACGAAAGATTTTTGGCTCCGAAAATGACCAAAAAAGTAAGGCTTACCCCTTTGGATTTTTGGCGAAAATTTCGACGACTTCGAAAAGTGCTGCAAATCATTCTTCAGGGTACTATTCCGACGTAATTTTGCGAGAGGAATCGATTAACCGCAGTCCCAATACGCTGCGATCAACGCATCAAAAGTTACAGCCGAAAAACTGGAAATTCCACATCGCCATTTCTCTGCTGTTGGTCGGAGGCTCTTTTTCACGTGTTTTTTGAGTTCCTGGGGGTTGAATTACTCTAGAGATGGCGATACTAATCGATTCTGAGACGAAAGATTTTTGGCTCCGAAAATGACCAAAAAAGTAAGGCTTACCCCTTTGGATTTTTGGCGAAAATTTCGACGACCTCGAAAAGTGCTGCAAATAATTCTTCAGGGTACTATTCCGACGTAATTTTGCGAGAGGAATCGATTAACCGCAGTCCCAATACGCTGCGATCAACGCATCAAAAGTTACAGCCGAAAAACTGGAAATTTACATCGCCATTTCTCTGCTGTTGGTCGTAGGCTCTTTTTCACGTGTTTTCTGAGTTCCTGGGGGTCGAATTACTCTAGAGATGGCGATACTAATCGATTCTGAGACGAAAAATTTTCGGCTCCGAAAATGACCAAAAAAGTAAGGCTTACCCCTTTGGATTTTTGGCGAAAATTTCGACGACTTCGAAAAGTGCTGCAAATGATTCTTCAGGGTACTATTCCGACGTAATTTTGCGAGAGGAATCGATTAACCGCAGTCCCAATACGCTGCGATCAACGCATCAAAAGTTACAGCCGAAAAACTGGAAATTTTCATCGCCATTTCTCTGCTGTTTTCTCTGCTCTGAGTTCCTGGGGGTCGAATTACTCTAGAGATGGCCGTACAAATCGATTCTGAGACGAAAAATTTTCGGCTTCGAAAATGACCAAAAAAGTAAGGCTTAATAGTATTGCGTCATAATAATTTCAATGGACTAAAAATGAATGAGGACTTCACCGAGATACGTCGCACACTACACAAGTATTACGTACATACATATAATGTATAAATACGTAAACATGACGCATAAACGTAATAAAGTTGTCTGTATAATTATACGTAATAAGAATTTTAATAATTAATATTGTCGGATATATATGTAATACATAATATCAATCATTATTTCAAACAGTATGGACACGGGATGTATAACGGCGGAGCAAGGTATATATATATTCATACACTGCGGTGCTAAATTCCTCGACATTACAGCGCGATTTTTCGGTGATTATGTCGTATTGACGTACATTATATTTCACAAAAATAATATAGCAATACAATGAAAAATCACCAATTATAATAATTAAAAAATTAATAATAGTTATTCCTCAATAGATCGTACTATTATTAAACTATCATTCAATTTTTTTTTTTTTTCTTTTTTTTGCTATTGTAGTTATTATTATTGTTATTAATATCATTATCGTCATCATTATTAAAATTATTTACTCGCGGACTCGCGGTCTTATCAGTTCTGTCCTTGGTTTTCAGTTTTCACTTACGGTTTGCAGTCCCCGTCACTATAATAATTCCATCAGTCACGCAGCTCATCTGCCATTCAACGTGTTATACATGTGTGTGTGTGTGTGTATATATATACGTTGACGACGAAATAAGCAGATCAATATCGATTAGTTCCGTATATACGCCCGCACTATCGATTTTATATCATTAAATACGGTCAGCCAGGTCTGACTATTCTCATAGACGTTTGTTTTATGTCACGTAAAAATAAATATGAATAGAAAAAAAAACCTCACTTGCTTGCCTCATTTTTCCTCGATCCATGAAGCACGTTATACTATATAATATATTTAGTCTAATCCCTGATATATAACATGAACTACGTTCACAATCGTAAGAAAAAAAAACAAATAAATAACCCATAAATATATGATCGTGATACGAAAATATATAAATTATCGGACCAAATGATCCAAACACAAAATCAATGCAAAAAGGAAAACAAATACGTTTCGTTCTCTTTTCTACTTTGTACAATAATACTACACAATTTTTATGTAATTTCTGCTCAATAAATATTCGATAAATATATTATTGCATTTATTATAATATAATTATGTGTATATGGATGTGTGTATATATATATATATATATATATATATATATATATATATATATATATATATATATATATACACATATGTATTTATACACACATATAAATACATATATATATATACCGTCATAGGCATGTTGCTATATTAATAGTAATAATAACTCACATTATTGTTATTAATATTATTATCATTATCATCATCATCCCGATCTTTGTTGTCGTAATTCTTTACGCTCTTTATGTTAATAATATTATTTTTATTGTTACTGTTAGTACTATTTTTATTGTTACTGTTAGTACTATTATTATTATTATTATTATTATTATTATTATTATTATTATTATTATCATTTTTAATATTGTTAATCGTTAATTATTTACTTGTAATATTAACTATGTATAGACTTGTTTTTAACGGTTAAGGGCTCGTTTCGTCTTGAATTGTTAAGGTATATGTATAATCGTTCCGAGTCTATCACTAATTATGTATATTCAGAGTTGCTTATGAATAATATATTATTGTTGATGACAAAAACAAATGCCAACGGATTCTGTTACGGTTAAGAGCGTTTCTTGATTTACTTTTTTCTTGTATGAAAATTTAGTTGTATGCAGAAAAAGAAGGAAAACTTTTCACAATTTTTCATGAAAATCGATGAACAATTTGTGGCGTTTATTTCAATTTTCTATCCCTTAGTATATAAACACTAAAAAAATACAAAAGTAAGGGGTGTTTATATAATAATCCATCCATAAGTTCGACGGTTTGTGAAATATTGAAAATTTAATGACAATCTAATTGTAAATATTCAAATCTGTCAATCTGTTATCAAATATCAGTTATCAGTTTTGTATCATAACAGATTAGATTAGAAATTTTAGAACCGTAGGCTTAAAATAGAGACCCAACGTCGTGTAATCGTGGCTGAGCAATATGGCGTCGCAACTGGCTTATCAGCTGACCGCTTAGACCGACTTCACAGCTAAATTATACGAATACAAGGGGACAATGAACTTCGTGCAAGCGGTTACACTTCTGTTTTATTACATGCAATAATACCTAGAAAAATCACGACCGACAAGCGACTTTTATCATCAAATACGGTCCGGTTAACGTAATACATTTTCGGCCACGAGATGGCGTCTTTTCATATTTTGGATCTCAATTCACCAATTCAGCCAATCCGCTTATCAAGTGGTTACGAGCGAAACTTTTTGTTGTTATCGTCATTATCTGTAGCAATCTGAAAAATTACACGTATTGAGATGCATTATTGGCTTGCATACGACCGTAATTCGTTGCTATTATAAACATCGTCCGCAAAACAGTCTTGGACCGTTGCCACTAGCAGTCGATCCTCGCATTTTGCACTCTTCAGTTAGAGTATCAGGATGAATTTCTAACAGTGATAAACTTTCGAGTCTAGTTCGCGAGAACTGGTTATAATTTCACTGCAGCTACTCGTCATCTTCCATCGAGCTCAATTCGACCAAAATATGGATTTCTTTAAGAATTTATACCTCTTTCGAAATCGTTATTTTGGAGACTGCAAAGCATTTGTAATATCAAATTTTTCAATGTTATATAAGAGATTGATATAATCTTTGGGGAAATAATTTAACAGATTTTAGCTGAGGCATATGGGGTCAAAAAGCTGTCCATTGCGAAAACACCAGACACAGCAATTTTCCATTGTTAAGAATTCACAAGATATTGGTATGACTCGTGTAATTAAATTTCGGTTAGTAATTAGGGTTGTTGCTTAACGTTACAGTCAATGACCACAATTTTTATAATACCGTGTATTAATTACGCAGCATTTTATGATAAATAATATATTTACATCGCGTGTCTGTATGAATAATTTTCTTTCATCTTTATATTAATTTTCTCTTATTTAACGCTATCGTTAGTTCAAATTATATTAGTAGTAATAATGGTGGTAACAGTAGTAGTGGTAGTAGTTGTAGTAGTAGTAGTAGTATTAGTATTAATAGTATTAGTATTAGCAACAGTAGTAGTAGTAGTAGTCGTAACAGTAGTAGTAGTAGTAGTAGTTTAGTAGTAATACTAAAAGTATTGTGACTTTTATATTCAATATTGCCATAGTATGTTACATAAATATGGATCATGTAGGTTTATAGGTATACGAAATTAGTATCAACTGAAACAGTGCCTGCCGTAATTTGAAGATTTACATTTTGTTTAAAATCGGCAACAATTATGCCTGTAGATCGAAACAACTAGACCATTTTATTATGTTAGAAGAAGATATCTGCGGGTACCTTTTTCTTGTGATACTATTTACCATACTTCGGTATAAGAAAATATTACTGATAAGAAATAAGTTTTTAAACGTGGGAGAAAACATCTTTGGAATAATATTTATGCGTTCATTTTGATTTTTATTATGCTCCGAGATAGGTTTTTTCACGTACATCAATCCTAGATTATGTTTATTATTTGCATTTCAACCGTCTATTTATATTTACCGCTACATTTTGGTCGTGTTCTAATAGTTTTATCTATAAAAATATTGTTTCTCCACTTTTCTCGAGCAGTTATCGTCGCATCTCGAACTCCGCAACGACCATTTTTTATATTTAATACGGTGCCCGCAGGATCTTGGAAAATTCGTCACGTACGTCGAAACTACGGTGTGATGAGGTGAAAATGAATAACATAAATACTAACTCTACAGAATCTAGTTTTCATCTGAAATTAGATTCTGTTCAATGTAAATTTATTACAATTATACGATCGTAATGAAAAAACTTTGTCCCTTGTACAAAAAACCTTGTGTCAACTATACGTCTAGGTAAGAAAAAAAACAGAGATAAAAACAAAGAAAAGAAAAGAAAATAATTAAAATGAGAATTTACACCAACAGATAAATGGTCTTTCAAATGCTTTTTTTTTTTTTTTTTTTTTTTATTCATGTTACCATGTTGCTTTCTGGTATTTCACAACCTGAAGAAACAATTAACAGTTTATTAATTGGCGCGTTTATAGAAATTGTATAGCGGTATATGTGTTTCACGAATTGCATGGAAGCGCACTCTTTCAGTTTATTCTAAATAAGTTTGTATAATGTATATAATACAACAAGCTTTTCGCGAATAACGTAAACGATGATTTAATTTAATAATAGTATTCGGTAAGTGGTTGGTATATAGAAAGAATAAATATAATGTAGGTATACGCTATAGGTATAGGTATAGGTATTCGATATAGGTAGGAAGCATATTTGGGTATTATAGGATATCTGCCGTTGGTTTGCAATTTTTAGTATGTATATATATATATATATATATATATACATACTAATATATATAATCTTACCGTTATACTATTTTAATCACTAATCATTAATAATAGTTATTATGAATTTTGTTTCTATCTAGCAGCCTCTGGTGACTAGCCGCGCACTAGTCTTGAACTAGTGTTAGCACTAGCCTGAGCATTAGGCATATACAATTAATTGTTCGACGAACTTGTTAATGACTACCCACTCCCGTTCCATGTCCGTTAAAAAGGAATTATCTTCTCTTTTTGCTTCCTTTCAATCTGTACAGACCTATACAACTTTTGTTAATTTCTAATGCAAAATAAATACATCGTACTACTTAATAGAAATTTTTTTACATCTAACTCACGTGGTTTTGCTTTTTTTCATTTTATTTTTATTTTAACTTTAACCCTTTTCTCATTTACCTTGTTATCAATCATCGTCATCATTATCATTATTATTATCATCAATATTATTATTATTATTGTTAATATTATTATTATTATTATCATTATCAAGTATTTATTGCATCGCCTTTTGCGAAATAAAAATAAGTGTAACTTTTTTTTTGTTGCCTTCTTTTCTTTTCATTTTTTTTACAAGTTTATTATTTTTTTTTTTTATTTTTTTTTTTTTCTTCTTTGTCGCCGACATATTGTATAATAATTAATTGTATAACGTAACACAACATGGTAATAACTTTTGTACCGTCCCGCACGTACTCTAAGATTATTAGAAAAATATTCTATCAATTGACAATCGCATGTACACTTGACTAGATACGTTTGAAGCCAAAGAAAGGCAAACAAACAAAGAAAAAATCAAAACAAACGAGAAAAAAAAACAAATGAAGATGAAACGAAACAATATTAGAGTATAATTTGCTTGAAATGTATTATTTATAGTAGTGAGAGAGAAAATTATAACACAACTGTTGAGAACCATAACACCGCCGGACATGGACGAAAAGAGTTTGGCTAACGATGGAAGAACGATCGGTTTTACACTCTGCGCGGAAGAATCTCTCAACACGATCGCTAATTGCGTTTTGTAATATTTAATTGCTTGGCAATGGGATATTGAGCAAATTACCAATCGCGTTATTGTATATTGGTATATCTATAATTTTTTTACTACGTGTGTACATATACATATACATACGCACATGGAGATGCATATGCATGTGTAGATACACGCACGCGATATACAACGTATATTATATATACATATGTATATATGTATTCATATTGTATATATATCTTGAACGCGTTACACTTTTACGTACTGCAAGTGTATGAATTTGGGGGGGGGGGGAGAAAAAAAATTAATATCACAATTAAGCGTCACGAATTATTCATTCCGCTGAGTCATGGTTGCTAAACTTACATTACTTATTATATTACTATATACACATACATGTATATATATATATATATATATATATATGTGTGTACCATGTGTGTATATATGTAAGAAAAAAACCTGGTACATACTTTCGAAACTTTCGTAATACGCGTTCTGCAGAGATGAGTGAAAAATGTTACACGGCTCGATCTGTGTGCGTATAGAAAATTCCTTTCTTTCGCCTTGCTCGTTTTTCGTTAAATAGATATTACGCATGTGTGTAGTTTGCAAGATTAAAACAGGGTGCTAAAATGGCGGACATGGCGCTGTAATCTTCGACAGTATTACGCTGGCTGCACGCCTGATTATGAGAAAAAGGTTAACCAGATATTGAATTATATTATACCTGCCGATTATGTCGGGAATACATGAAAAGGTATACAAGCATTGGGAGAAAATAACTGAAGATGAGTTTTCGGAAATAAATAAAGATTCGTTCACAGGTACCCAGGTTTCAGTCCGGCGTGGAGAGCGACGTTTTTTTAAAATTATTATTACTCTTATTGTTTATTATTATTATTATTATTATTATTCTTTTTTTCTTCAAATTAAACCGCGAATACGGATTAACAATAATTTAGACATTCTATATAATATCGCAGTGGTGACAAAACTATAATATATCGATGGCTGCGTGGAAAAAGCGGCCATCTTGCGTTTCGCATGAAGAATCGCTTATTTCAGATTCCGCTTGAAAAACTGACTAGCTCGCTAGTGACATTTTTCCACCTCAAAGTCAGTTGGTAGCATTGTCAGACTCAACACGAAACTCGTTTCTGCGTTCCGAAATTCATGGAAGCTCCGTTTTGGGGATATTATATTATTACATTTCTACATACAGAGGTGATGTAGGGAAATGTTGTCATTAAGAAGAAAACTTTACGAATGGAGATTTGAATCGGTGGATTGAGTAAGGTATTCTTCGCATGAACACCCGAAGTAGCCAGTTCTTCAATCGAAACCCGAGAAAGCAGGTTTTTCCACGCGGCCGTCGATATGCTCTCCTCGTATATTTATCAAAGGCAAACGTGGGCATATCATGATGCAGACGACTGAGGGAGAACTGTTGATATCAAAATAGCGTGTGTGACGATGAAAAGGCACTTTCCGTACGACGGAAAATGATGATGGTACAGGTGTCGGTGATCAGCAACGATCAATATGTAAATGACAATGAATGGAAATCTGCTTTTGCTGCAGACAAGCGGAGATGAGCGTGCGGTGAAATGAAGAAGATGGGAAATCCCCCGGTGTCACGGGGAAGACTTCGGCCGACAAGACTTATCCTGCATCACTTGTTGCTGCTGTTGTTGTTGCTGCTGTTGCTGCTGCTGTTGCTGTTGCTGTTGCTGTTGCTGTTGCTGTTGCTGTTGCTGCTGGTGATGATGGTGACTCGAAGGATCATTTCCCACTCCAAGCTCGGTTCCCATCATTCCGCCATTACCGCTTTTATCCATCCCACTGTTCGTGTGCACCGAATGAAAGTACCGGTCTAAAATGAGTGCAGGGGGTGGGGAAAAATGTCTATAAAAGTTTATTCGCTATATAATAATTCGGTTGAAATATCAAGAAATGTGTGTGTTCATCTAGAAAGGTAAGGTTCAACTGTTAATCTTACCCTCGTCCATCGCCGAGGGAGGTTCGCTCGCCGTGCCAGCGATAATAGGGGCCATCATGTTGTAGTCGTCTTCCAAGTTGATGAAGGGTGCAGCGCTCCAACGGGGCGGTACGTTGGAAACGGATCTTTGCGTGGCGACAGGTCGACTGACGGAAGCGGGCGAGGAAAAGAGGGACAAATTCGTCGGCGAAATGACACCAGACATCGAGCTGATGGTAGGGTAGGTGAATATTTGCTGCAAACAGTCGTCAAACGTGATGCATGACAATGTGTGACACGGACAAAATGGCGGCGACGAGGGACCATTCACTTGGAAATCAAATTGATTGTTTCAATTCATCAACATCCGTTTCCACTGACTTGACTAGTTTTCGTAGGTTAATTTCTAAGCTGTCCCTGATTTTGATCGATTTTCCAACATTCTATGTAAGTATTTCTAAATTAGCCCATCTAAATTAGCCGAAATTAAGTTAATAATTTAGTCCAGCTGAGAGGCTGGCAATACTGATCTCACATGATTTCCTTGAGTGAATGGCCCCTTGAGCGACGGAGAAGAACGGAGACTGTTCAACAACTTACCTGACCGGGCTGAGAGTGAAAATGGGCGAAGGTGTACTCCCGACTCGTGTGAGGGGCGGCGACGAGGATCCTCGCCGGGCTTTTCCTGCCGCCGGGGTCGATGGAGCCTTGGCACGAGGAGCTGACCAGACCGGCGGCCGCCATCTGCTCCGGACTGGCCCCGAGGTCCCCCGGATCGTTCGGCGAGGTCGACGACGTCGGCGGAGATCCGGCCGTCGCCACCGTCAGCTCCCCCGTCGACCTTATGATGGCAACTGGTCGCGCCATGGGGGCAGGCGGCGGGGGCGGTAACATCGAGCTTGGGTAATACTGTGAAAACTTTTGTATGCCACCACGGGTTCCAGCGAGCTGCGTCTGAAAATGGCATACGACACTCATCCACACAATCGTGCGCGCTCACCTACCCTGGACCGCCCTACTGCATTTTCTCTAACATAGGCTCGATTTCTCCTAGCGTCAGTTCAATTGGTAGGAATTAATTTAATAAGTACAACTTAACCGTTAATGGAGTAATAAACAATTTAATAATTGCTGCTAACGCGAGACCCTTATATTGGAAACCATCAATTGAGTTTGTATCCGTCGGTCCAGAGCAAGTGAAACACATTGGCACACGGAAAAAGCGCCAAGAGTTCCGAAACTGTATGTGGAAACTAAACTTCCCAATTTTCAGAGCGGGGGAATCGTTACTCGAATCGTCATTTATTAATTGGGGATATCTGGGTCACCGTGTTACGTTTCGACTACGAAATCATTGCCTTTGTCTCTATGCAGTACCCCGAATCTTATAAATGTGCAAAGGTTTTTTCACGACTTCATTTCAGCAGGGGATATTGGTATGGACTTTCAAATTTTTCTGACAACTTCAGCAAACGGTACGTTACGCGATTGCCACCTCCTGAGTCATAAAATTATGACTTCAAACTTTCGGAAAAAAAGAGTTTATGATTGCGCTTTTGTGGTTACTGTAAGTAAAGTTGAAAAAATAAGAAAAAAACAAAGACTGTGGAGTTAGCTATGGAGCAGCATACTTTTATAACCTCAAAACGGTCGAGTGAGAACCAACTCCAAATATATTTACAGTGTCACAGAGATTTTTACACAGAGTCATTGATAGCACAGGCACAATTGTAAACTCTTTCATTTCCCAAAGTTCAAAATGTCTTCATTATCTACTCAGGGGATAAAAAAACTGCAAATCACAATTCGCTTGTTCGGTCGGTAATGATGTAATCAAGTCACCGTCATTATATCACGGTACGATCCAGACAATCGTATGGAAATCTACATTTGGAAACACAAAAGACATCCATGACACGATTCGAGGAATGAATGGCCCCACAATGTAACTGACTCGAGTATTGGTAATCGCTTTTGAGTAATTTATTGTCAAAGTTATAACGAGAACTGCATCGGCACTCTTGGGGCATTTAAAAGCTACGGTAGATACCTGAGGTAGCTGCTGGGTATTTTCAGCCTCTTGACAAACAAACGTGACAAAATCTGAGAGAGTGTCGTGACCATTTTCTGGGTATTTGGCTGCCGCTGCTGTTCCAGGGTGCTCAGGTTGATAATAAGCCAGACCCGACATGCTCTGTCCCGAACCACCAGCTAATGCTTCGTGAGGAGAATGTAACCCTGAAACACAATCAGATCTCTAAATATCGAGGCGCAACAAACCAGCGCCAAGTTCACCACCCCGTTATTCTTAATTAGTAACTAAATCGTTTGTTGACATACGTTGTTCAACGTTGAAAAAAAAAACAGTGACTTATTTTTCACTATACATATTTATATTTACATTTTCATTGACTTAAATCGTTGTGTATTCAGTTTTTTTTTCAGGGGCATGGGGTGGCTTATGCGGCGCTGCTGGAATATTACAGTATACCGCATAGTACCTAACTGTCGCAGTATGTAGAGTGAATCAATCGATGAATCAGGTCAATGAGAGTCAAGGTTTTCGGTTGTTTTACAAGTGTATGAAAAACTTTGACTCAATTGACACTGAGCGTTCGTAAATATATAGAAATTGTGCAGTTTACACGTTGCGATTGTGGTATTAAATAAGTTAGTACATAGTGGGAAGATGTAAATTACGAGTAAAAGCACTCGAGAAGCGTACATTGTATGTAATAGCACGAAGTGACTGAAAAATGTATAATCACATATCGCAGATTGAGTGCAACAACAAACATCAAACAACAATTAGGTTACAACGATTAAACAACACATCAAACATCAAGGTAACAACATCAACATGAACAATATGTATAATTGTATATATAGATATGTAGAGAGAGATAGATAGAGAGAACAACAACACCGACATTGCAACAACAATATAGAACAGGTAGTATTGTACCAGTATAATGAATGTTAATCAAGATATTAAATCAATCAAGTGAATAATCAACTCATCCAGCATACGACATACCCAGAGCATTGGCGATGGTGTATACATAATAGTAAAAGTGATTGATAGATCGTATAAGTGTATACAGTCAGGCTTTGATTCTGAATAAAGAGTTTTCATGTTGAAATTGATTGTCAAGATCAAGGAAAAAAATTAGGAACTACACTTCCCATTCAAAACTGGGAAGAACCTAGTAGATTATGCTTCAAAAGTACAAGACGTAGTCTGCATTTTGTAATTTTTAGTGCAAACGATTCTCGATTCGGATCGTGATTGTGAGTCAAATTCATTATCGATCAATTAAAACCCGTCCAATTTGTGGAAATCCTAGACTGAAAGAAAATACTTTTTGAATTTAAGTAAAAGGAGCTTAAACTTCTTTGCTTATCAGAATTTCGAAAGTGACGTAATTTCCAACTATTACATGTTATTTTATAAGCATCCAGCTTCGTTGAATCGTTAAGAAGAATAAACAAAATACAGTTGTTCGGAATCAAAGCTATCGAAGTGCAGCCGAATGTAATAATAACTTATATATAAATGTTAAATAAAACTGGTGTCAGAGGTGGGATCATATAAGACATACAGACAGATAGACAGTGACAGCGACAACTAGCTTACCAAACAGAGGTTGTGGTGGTGCGGACGCGCGTGAGCATAATTCAATTACGTATTCATACGTACAAACAATATGTACCATGGCATATGTAAAAAAATGAATTAAAAAATCTCTACCAGCTCTCAGGCAGGCCTGTCTGTCTGTCTGTTGTCTGTCCATCGGTCCATTCCTCTTTTGACCCTTGGATGTCTTACAATCTTTTTCACAACACAAGAAAATTAGCTCTCTTATTCTTTCTGATTTTTTTTTTTTTTATTTGAATACCCCGCCCTTTAGTAGTTATTGTATACATGTCTATTCGCATAACGGACGTAACAGTCAGACAGACGAGCGATCGAGCGATATCGACAGAGAGGTAACAATGATTATAACATATGTAACAAGCCCGGATTTTAATCCTGGACAAATGTAACCACGTTTGTCTTTCATGTAACATATCCATCTAGACGCAAATACGAGTGAAAAACTCTAGATAAACGTTTCAAAAATGAGCGGAATGCTTCTTTTCGATATGCCTACTGCAGCTATTATTTTTATATTCAAGTATAGGTGAAAAAGTATCTACAGGTTTGACCAAACTTACGAAATATTTTTATAATATACAATTTTTGAGAAGCGAATCCATACGCAAGCACGAAATCAACATGGCCGCCGTTGACGCGTTCGTTTGCGATTTTATTTCGGTCAGGTATTCATTTTTAGAAATCGCCAAATATCGAGCCCATTTTTATAATGAATATGACGACGGCAAGAGTAATTGAGCTACGATTTCATTGCTGATAGAAGGCTATAAAACTCGAGAATTTAGTTTTTAGAATTCACTCCTTAGTCCTGATTCACTCGTAAGTGTGTCATATGTATTGCCTACAGTTCGAGATGTGACGTTTATTCGGAATGAAATCCAGGCCCGTTGGTTTAATTTTTCACTTACGGGAGACACATTGCTGATGGCGCAGAGAGCATACAGAAAACCATATACGTATAAATATATACATATACATATATACATACAATTTACACTATAGTGCGACATGAATCTTATTGTAAGTATATGCATAATACCGTGTAGATCTCTCGATTAATCTTTTATCAACCGTCGTGAGTTCGCTTCCCCGTCATTATCGAGAAAAGCCCGTTACAAGTGATCCTCATGGTATTAATATGTACCATAATCTGCACGAATGATTACATATTACGTAATTATTGTACGTAATATTGATTATATGTAGACGATAGACGGCACAGTGATTCCAAGTGTTTTTGACGCGGGTTATTCCGTATAATCATATTTCTGGCTACATAAGTATGTATGAATTATACACATAGACTAGGTATAGCTGCAGTACAGTACATACATCAAACATCAATTGCCAGACGACTCGTCAGTCGATAAGAAAACAGTAACTGAACGAACGAACAAAAAAGTATAACGCATTCTTCATTTCCGCCCTCTTCTTTTTAGGTTTTGTATATCATCACCGCGATGATGAGTTTATTGTACTCACATGTACGCAGTTTTTTGGGTTTTAAAATATCATATTTACGGGAATAACGCGTGTGAAATTACCTGTGCTAAATCGTTGTGAATATTTGATTGTGACACGTTAGATAATTTCCGTATACCTATGTGTAAATAAAGGAAGAAGGGAATGAAAGAAATTAATGAACGATAAGAAGAAATTTTTTTTTTTTTTTTCATAACCAACTAAAGATAAAACATAAGAAAAAATAAGTAATAAAATAATGCGTTGCAGGCGACTATACATGTACAGGTACACATTTAAGGGGGCAGTGGGCACAACGATGCAACGTCAATCATATTCAGGGAACGTAGAGTGAAACAACACTAATGTTATTAACGTACGGGTCGAGCCAAAAAAATGGGATTTAAATTTTTCTTCGCCATTTGATTCGTTGACAATTTGTTCGTTTTGTTATTTCATCAACCGAAACAAAAAGCAAATCTATATTTTCATTATCTTTCATACCGGTGGAAAAAAAAAGAACAGAAATTCATTCTCAAGTTTCTTACCTGTTTTTAGTTACTAAGTGCGATTAGTATTTTGGCTCAACCCGTATTTGACTTTACTGTACAACACGTACACGTAAGTGGGTATAGTATGTTTTATGGTGACGTGAAAGGTATAATTATAAGAAAGAGAGCGAGCGATAAGAGTGAGTGAGCGTAAGAGTGAAATAGATATAGACGACGAAGGTATATTATGTATAGAATATTCAAGTTACACATGACTGCAGGCATACGCTAACATTTTAGAATAAAAAATAGCTGTTTATATAGGACCACATTGCGATGAGTGCATGGAAACTACCAAAAACCAAGTTATACATACTTATAGTTTCGATATATTATTGTATCAAGCCCGGTGAGACTATATTCAAAATTCTTTGTCTTCTTTTTTCCATTCGCCTCGACTTTCGATAAGGCCTTGACTACAATTAGTCGTTTGATAAATTATTATTTTTTTATAAATCACTATGATCGGTACTGCTGCAAATGTATTTCGTTGTTTTCGGAATAACGATACAAGTTAGTACATTCGGGATCATTTTATTTATACGTTGATTGGAATTTACGAGATTTTTCCTTTCTCTTCATATTTCAACCATTTTTAATTCAACAATTTCCCCGCTTTTTTTCCGCTGAGTTTAAAATGAATGTACTTTCAATTGATCGAACCAACGATCGAGCATTTCAACGTGATTTATACTTCAGGTACAACTTGGTGCGTGAATGAAAAGAAAAAAGTAATAATAACAGTAAGGTAAAGAAAAAAAAAAGAGGAAAAAAACTAAATAAGGTCGGTAATATAGACGTAAATCATATTGGTATATATAGATAATATGTATATATATACGATAATAATATTGAAATATATAGATACGTATAACATCATAACCAATCACAGAAGTACCTTTTGGTCGATAGTAAGCAAGCTTCTTTCTACGCTTGGGCTCAGACTGAAACAGACATTACATTTAATCCGCGATTAGTGATTTTTTGAATGTCTAGTCGGTCTTCATCATCAACATCATCATCATCACCATCATCATTATAATTATCATCATAATTGGATTCGATCTTCCGTTGTAGTTCACTTGTTCGTGCATCTCCCTCTTTTCTTTTCCACGTCGTTTCCACGGTAATTATATAGATTACACTTTTTATAGAACTTAATAGACAATTTAGAATTTTATTATTCAACTGATCTGGCCTGCATATATATTGTATTATATTAACAAACGTTTTAATCACTCCGTGGCGTGTATACTGTGTAAATAATCCCTATTCAGGCGTATTAAGGTTTGCAAAGTTATCGAGGACCTAAACCACACATGCGCAACTTCACCCAATCACTGGCGTGGATTTTCTATAAAGGTTGACGATCGTCATTGATTACTATTCACTTTGGTTGTGCGTGGTATTTCTATCATCGATTTTCTTGCATAATCATGTGGAACGCACAAGCCGCGCTGTGGCCAATTTTTTCCCCGATAAATGGGAGGAGAAGAGATTCGCAAAATATTGTCTAAGTGAAATAATTACAGGTTGATTGATTACCTCGTTGAACTTCGTTTCGTCTTTTCATTATAGGTAGATAATTAATGTATACTAACTATTATGTATAATATTGTGTATAAGAAAGATTCCGCGATAATGATATCTGATTTAGAAACTAGATCTATATAATCTATGTAATATGTATTATGTATAACATACATACATATACATATAGTAACGAATGACTGCAGTATTAATTATTTATGATTATATACCGTGAAAGGTCACTTCTTGTGCTTTACTATTTATCATTACTTACATGATGCCTGCGGGGATGAGCTCAGTTTTGGGTCTATCGCACACTGGACACTAGACAACAATATTATATCAACGGCGAGGGAGGTTGGTGGTTAGTCACAAACAACAAATAATTAAAGAAAACACAAACGATTTTTCAGATCCCGTTGACCTTTTTGTTATAATACAATTATAAAAGGCGAGCATGTTTATGATGAAGTATGGATCATTATTCACGTCGGTGATTTCGATGTTAGATGTTTGTTCATTCAGCTCATAATTTCACATTATTATATATAATAGAATATATACATACATGTATATTTTATCATATCTTACGCATATACGCTAAAAGATATTATAAAACTCATGAGAATATTGTTGTTTAGGCTAATCATTTCATTATCGTTGACTACATCCAACTATGTTCTTTTACTTCTTGTCATCTCAAGAAATATACATCCTAGGTGTATATATATATATATATATATATAATAAATAATTTGTCTTCAATACTTACAGAAAATAGATATCAGTCATTCTGACTCTAAAAGACTTGACTTTGATATGATTTATTTTCATATCGGTTTGAATCTAGGTATAATGCATAATACGTGTACTATGACGAATTAAACATTGCATTCTTGTTTACTAGAATATAGAGATCAGCGTTATTTCTTCGGAATAATCTGTTCTCCGCATTAATTCATACGTGTATGTTTCAACGCTTGCGCGTCTTATTTGTAATTGATTAATAATAATGTGGATTAAGAAAAACTCGACATACCGGTCTGAGAGTGCGGAGAGTCAACGCCTCGGTGAGCATCCTCCGGCCGCAAGACGGGCGAGAAGTTCGAAGCACTCGAGACAGATACCGTCGGTGCTTTTTCAGTCTTGTTGTCATTTCTTATCAGCTGATGCACAGGCGGGGGGCCTAAATTAAATTCTTTTTAACCAACGTCGACACAAAACGAACAGCAGAAAACCAACAGGGTCGATAAAAAAACATATCCGAATCTACTCGATCGATAAATTAAACTTCGATTCGGCCAAGCGAGCCGATCGCATTTACCCAAAGATAGGAATTTTTCTCTTTCTCCTTGAATTCCGGACAGAAAAATATTTCAAAATAATAATGATAACAGTAATTACGAGACGAATCGATACTTCGTGTCACGGAAATATTTTTTCGTCTAACTTTGTGAAGAGTTAGACTAAAATTTGTCCGCAGTGAATGAACTGGGATCTGCTGTATTAATTATAGGTTAGATGATATGCAATGAGGTGGAAAAAAGAAGGAAAGAACTGTGTCGCACTTACTGAAGCTAGCCGCAGGTTGTGCATGGTCCGCAGAAGCGGCTGACGGCGGTGTGTAGCTGCTGCAGTAGTACGGCGGGTGCTCTATTTTGATCGCGTTTATTTGGGGCTGCATGTCGCTGAGGTCATGTAGTATGGAAGCTGAAACCAGACGCATGCCATATAGTAACTACAGCCTTGTTTTGTTCATCTTTTGAAAATTACTTGGGTATGCATACATATATATCTGTATAATCTTACACGGGTGTATGTAAGTATTGCAATGCACGCGAAAAAGAAAACCAGAGCCAACAACAGCAACAACAACAACAACAAACTGTAAATTTGAAAAGTATAGAAATGCGTCTGACAGCTGAAGAAGCCATGTTATACACAAACGCAATCCACAAGGAAAAAAAACAGAGACTTTTGATAAAATCAAAAGCCTAGATTTGCAAAAATTTTTATACAGGAAGTACGTCTATATTGTATAATAATGAAGGGTAAATATATGTGTGAATAATGTAGGTTTCATTGTTTCTATTCAAACTTTTCGAAGTTTGAACGTCAAGAACTTTTTTTGTATAACCGAACTTCTCATTTCTGCAATGTTTTTTTGTCTTTGGTTTACTTTGCTTTACCAGACCATCGAAAGATATATTTTCTGTACTTTACAATATCACGTGTCTGCAACTAACAAATTTCCGACATTGGGATCGATTCAAAAACTAGTTAGATAGCTGTGAACATGGATTTGGACATTTCATGAATTCGGAAGTAAGAAGTTGGCACAGAGCCTACTAAGCAATTCTTTCACTGTGTCATTACTCTCACAAATTTGGAGCCAATTTAATAACTCCTCGCACAGCAGTGGGACGAAAGTGTTTACGAATCAATTTATCACATAAATTTACCAAATCAAAACTGTGGACACGATAAATTGCGTAGCTTTGTTACTAGACAAGAATCGGACTCACCGATTATCTTCTTGCACTTTGTCTATCAAATACTTCTTCGTACCTTATTCTCCTCCCATAAAATGAAAATTGGGATGAAAAAATCTTTTACGAGTGCATAAAGAAGAAAAAAAAAGTAGGTACGTGCAGAAAAATAAAATCGCTCGTTATTCGCAAAACTGCAGCAACGCCCTGCAGCGAGTGCTGAGGTAAGCTACTTTAGTCGGTGTGGGTCGAACTATATGGAGTTTCTGAGACCGTGAGCATTGTTCGGTTCTATAAATAAATTTCACGCTGCACACTCTAATATATAGTGGACTCATCCGTTATGCATACAAGTGTATCGTACATACGTTACATATAGTTATACACATACATGATACAACATGTATATCGACTGCAATATGCAAGTTTCTTTGACGAGTTTTTTTTTTTCCTTCAACGATTGTGAAGCAATCGTAGAAATCATTTCTCATCTCTGTCAAAAATTCGAAAATTGCGTTTCCATAAAAACAATTGCAAAATATATAAGAATAGAAGAAGAGACAAGCAGCTTAACAGATTCATAAATAGCGGGAAAATTTGAAGTTAGACATTTTTCATTGTGCGTTATTTTTATACATAGAGTAGTATTTGTAAGCGGTAAAAAAAAAAACTAAACTAAAAAGAAAAAAAAAATACAAAGTAAAACAAAACTATTACAAAAAAATAGAAAATGAATAAACAAAATTTCCCTTACTAAGATCTTATGCGGTGATAGGATGAGGCGGATATATTTTTAATATTACTATTATCGACTTTGTTGTTGTTGCTGTTCTTTTTTTTTACCATTAGTTGTCGCCTACCTTTCGAGAGCATCCATAGCTCTTTGGAACTGAAGACACCCGTTGCCAGGATCGTGTCGTTGCAGACGACACCGTTGTAGAGTTCGTGATAACCACCTGGGAACACACCGAATCCCACGGAAACTAATTATATTACCTCACGTTACTTGTACGATTATAACCAGCCAAAAGTATAGGTAATGATAACTGAACAAAATCCACTCGCTGTTTCATGCTAAGCAAAAGAGAGTGATGAAAAAAATGAGACTGCATAATTGCCCATCATCAATATTATATTATCTATGGCTGTGGCTACATGTACTAAATGTAATAGAAAGTAAGCTCAAGTTGTTTTTTTTCACACAAATGATTCTACTTTACCGAGTTATGATTCTATTAATGTTACTATTGTTTTTCTTGATATTGCTACTGACATTAATGCTATTATACTTTTTGTTTTTGCTGTTGTTGGTGTTATTATTATATATGAAATTTTTATAAAAATTCTGAATCACGTTGCGCACTGTATTAGAGGTTTCCGCTGTATTTTTAGCTCTTTCCCGCGCATCATCAAGTGATCATACCTGCCAAGATAAGATACTTCATTTTTACTCGACGGCAATATTGCTGCACGTGCGACTCGTTCTACTGGTCACGTATGCCGACTTGCGTACGTAAATTTGCGGCAAGAATAATTGCTAATAGATAATTTTGTCGATAAAAAAATGTGTACAATGAATTTTTTGTTCAAGCTTGAACATTTCTTTTTCTCTTCATTTTGGGCTATCGTCTTTCCCCTGTACACAACACTCACAAACAAACAAACAAACAAACAAACACCTTGGTGTGGAAAGGATTTTTTTGTCAATTGACTGCACAATGAAAGCGTAGAAAAAAGAAATAACAGTGATTTTTTTTTTATTAAATAAAAACAATCAAAAAATGAAAAACGCAGGCCCGCATAAGATCTCAATATTTCCAATCTATACGCGTACTAAATATTTTCTTTCTTTGTTTCCTTCTTTCATAATTTTAGCACAACACGCGAAGTATATGTGCATAATATAAGCTAACAGAATAGAAGAAAAGAGATTCGTGCCAATTATATGAGATACAAAGAAAAAAAAAAAAAAAAAATGTCAATATAACAAAATAAGCGCAGCACATGTAATAGAATTGGAAAAAACGGTCAGACTTTTTCTTCTTTGTTAATTCTCGTTTACCTATTACTTCAAATTGTGAAAACTATAATAATTTCGCTGATATACAATACACGTGTACAAGCATTGTTATACATTGCACATTATATTATTCCATGTTTTATACCTTTTCGTCTCCTTTCTTCGTCTTTGCTACTGTTGCAGATTCCATTGAGAACCTCTGAAAACAAACGAAGGGAGTGAGAATGAAATTCCGTATAAAAAAAAGCAAAAAACCAGAAACAAAACAAAACTAGAAACCGATTTCAACGGTCAATATACACGTGTCTGCAGTAACTGTTTAGAACATATATGCGTATACCCGTTAGGAGTTAATTACATTTACAATCAGAAAGAGCAAAGCCGTTTGGCTATTGGTTTATCGGTAACCTCCATCGCGGTGGACGAAAAAGAAAATGGAGCAACGATTTGAATATTCAATCAGCACGCGCGATAATATTGGAATTTTTGATAAAATTTTTGATAAAATGATAGCAATTTTAATGACAATAATTGATGAACTAGAAACCGAGCTATTAGTATAGCTTTATTTTCGTCGTTGTCACGCATATATCTGTAATGTATGTAAGTGTATACATGTATACAACGCATATTGTTTTATATATTGTGACCTTACGCAAATCTCATTACGCAATAGATATTACCAAAATACCCCTAGCCTAGAAGATTCGTTTCTAAGCTGCAGAGTGCGACGTCGTAAACGATGATGCGCGGGATTGCGGAAAGAAACCCTGGCGGATATACATATATGTATAGTAAGCGCGTAAGCCACACTGCCATTTTGTTGTTCCGCGTGACCGGCAAAGCACAAAATGGCGTCAAGCCGAGGTGTTCCAATAAGCGGGAAAAGTGCAGAGTTTCAAGACCGTTTATTTTATAGAACTGCGAACCGGTTGAAATTTTGCAATGGTACTTGGTAATATTTGAGTTGACTGTATACATGGCTGAACTATCCAAGACAACTGTCGTTTTGTATATGAAAACGAGACATCGCTTATAAGTTCCTATATATATTATATATATGTATACTATACCTACTAACGACGAAACGCAACTGTTACAGGGCAGTCAGTCCGCGCTTATTTATTTATAGTCCAGCCAGCAGACATCGTGCGTTACAGCTAGGTATGCCTACTCTGCAGTAAACCGTTTGACTAAGCTCGGCTAAGCTTTAAGCAAAGTTCACAACGAACAATGGCGATGCAACTATTTTATGACACGCATTATACGACTTGCGAACATTCGCCACGTGTTCCTATACTATAAGTTATAATTCACGCCAAATCTCAAGGGTTAATTTTTCCGCCATATATTTGCTCATCGCACCAATTCCTTGAGAGAAAACAACAACTGACTGGATTTTTTAAATAATGTTCGTTGTGAATAACGAATTGGATCATTAATTATCCCAAAAAGATGATATTCCGTCAAATGAGTGCAGAGATTAATTTTACCGACGCTGCAAAATCTCTTTTATAATTTGTCATCTTTTTGCGCGTATTGCACTAGTTCGAACATATAAGTTTCAGTTAATGTTGATCGTTTCTAAAGTCTTAACGGCACTTATTATAGTTTACCGCCTGTATGATTGAAAAATCCTGTGTTTATCTGATACAGGCATAATTTCCGAACAGCCGTTACGGCATCGCGCCTAGATCAGACGATCCTCCACCAAGCATCACGGCTGCCGATCTGATTCCTCGAGACAACTGCTCTTATACGTCAACTGTACAGGGTATATCATATCTAAACATTATATACAACGAACTGACAAAGTATAACTAGGGATCTTGATTTTGACATGATTGTCTAGGTACTCCGAAAGACCGCGGCAAGACCTCCGCCGTAATTATATAACGTGAAAAACAAGAAGTTTTATGATTAATCAGGGAACAAGATGGCGTACTTAGGGGTATGTAGTACTAGTACCTTTACCGAGCGAGCGAACTTTCTTCTTATATTAAATTAACAAATGAACGGAAAGGATTCAAAGTTCGATGGTGCATCGTTCTTTCACAGCAGAGTTCAACAAAGCTCCTCATGTCCCAAAAATCGTGAAAAAAATGCGTGGTTTTTTGTCACGTGTTACTATTCCCACATTTCCCGCATCCGAAGGGTTAATAAAAAGTACATAGTTAAGATACTTAGCGCAATTCCGGAAAGAATAAGGAGTAAAACGAGCCATCGTAAGACTGTTTTCATGCAATACTGAAGTCGCTAGATGAGAACTAGGAATTACAATGATTTCGCAAATAAAAGATGCTCGATTTTCGGGATATGAGTAACTCTCCTGAATTCCGCTAGGAGAGAGTGATGCACCGCCGAAAATCTGAACCCTTCTCGTTCGGTTGTTTATTCAATATAGCAGGAAAAAGTTGAGTGTGCTCGGTCGGTAAGGGTAGAAGTACTACATACCCTTAATATTTTAAGATTATAACCTGTAAACGCGACAGCGCGTGTGGCTCTTATACAGCTGTCCTA
Organism: Diprion similis; assembly: GCF_021155765.1. Classification (NCBI taxonomy): domain Eukaryota; kingdom Metazoa; phylum Arthropoda; class Insecta; order Hymenoptera; family Diprionidae; genus Diprion; species Diprion similis. The sequence continues at coordinate 21,220,807 of NC_060114.1, forward strand.
CAGCTAAATCTAGTGAAGGAATGCAGTACGCCGTGTCATTTGTCTCTGAGACGTATATCTCGATGTGGATTCGACCTGAGAGCTAAATATCGCTGTGCTCATTGCGCAAGTATCATGTCCTCAGCTCTTACTATAGACTAGAGGAATAGAGTATGGGACAGGTGCGTGTCTCGAATACAGTGTAAGTATATATCCATACACATAATGCACACGTCGAAACTACCGCGTTAATATAGAGCAAAACGATTTTATAGAACTATTTTCAGTATTTAGAACAGTTCAGGATCTAAGAACATTCACTAATTCGTAGCTGCACGGGTTCAGGGTCTACAAAGCTTTGTCCTGAACTATTTTTTCCATGATATGAGACTTCCGCATACTGTTTGACATGGGAATGCGCAAGTGTTTACAAGCTAAGTTCAAAGCTGAGCCATTACCATCATGCAACCTTGTATATGTGGAACGAAAAATATATTGTACCACTGGGAATATGATGATGAAGATTTAGGTTGCGAAGGAGCTTGTAAAGGTATTCCATTTCTATTTGTTTGTGACAGGAAAAATATTTTGAAGGAGTTGTGCACGGAGATAGGACAAAAATCAATACCGATAAGCAGATTGGAGGATGCAGCATATTGAAAGATATTCAAGAACTATGAAAACACATATAACGATCACTTAACACGTCGTCGTCATCATCATTTGTTTTAAGTCTTATATCTTGACTATAATCTACCTACCTTATACATATATGATCAACATCATGAAAATTCCTTTACTCTTAAAATATACACAGTGGCACAATAATCTAAACCCAGACATGTTTCAAGGCTACGATACTGCAGAGATCCGCGTCTTACCCCATGATCATATTATGAAGAAACTTTGTGTACACATTGTGTATATAATATACGTATATAAACATATACATCATCGTCGAAGCGATTACACTTGTGTTATATATAAGTGAGTGTGAACTTGGTCGTTGTTTTTTATCCGTTTATGCAAAAACAAAAAAAAAAAAATTATCTTTCGTAGTAGGAAACTGATCGGCGAAGACGAACAAATAAATAGTAGCAAGAAAAATGTGAGACTGTTAAGTTGGATGGATAAATAGAGAATCTACCACCTACGGATACGTAATATTGGGCTACTCTAAAGCTACATAAGTTTATATATGTATACACACAAGAATCAACTATGCAGTGTGTAGAAGTTATAAGATCAGAATGGGATACTGGAGGAAATGCCTAACCTACCCCATGTCTTGGCAACGAAGCGTTTGATTTTATTCTGTGTCATTTTTCTTTCTCTCCTTCTCAAGTATATATCTATAGTTTGTATACTTTTTTCACTAGTTTTTCCTTCTCACTCCCGCACATTTGATCTTGTTAGCAGTGCGGCAGGCGCGGCCAATTTTTGCGTCAACCGATTGTAAACATTACGAAAATTGCTGCCAAGCCGGTCGCTCTAGACACTCGCCAACCTAAGACGGCATCCAGAGCCAATTGCACTACGTGTACACTCTAGTTATCCAGTTTATGTATGTAGTCTGATACACATATAACACTTTCCACTCATGCGGATAGTCATTTTTGTTTAATACCTTGACGTTTGTCTCATTGACATTGACAGGAAAAATGTTATTCATTCACGTCTATACCGAGATTGACAAAAATTTCGAGAAATAAAAAAAAAAAATTCTTCAGCAACTTTCAGGGCTTGAAACAAGACGAATTTCTTATTTCTAAATCCTTTGAAAGGCTCAGGAAATATAGATTACTATACTAGCACATTTCTCGGGAAGCTAGTCTTTGTAATTGAGAACCAGAGACGTAAGAAAAAAAGAGATTAAAACTGTTTTCTTCCGCATAGACAGCGTGGTGTAGCTCTTATATCCTGCTAATACTCAACGGTAGCGAAGTTGACGAATTGGCAAGGTTATAAACGTTGAAAAGTATAGGTATAATATACGGACTGTGTACATCTACTTTGAAACCAATGAAATTAATGAATGAACTGGTACATGGAAGGGATTCTTGGCGAACGAATGGGACACGGGCCTCGCACCCGCACTAACGTGTTCAGCCAAAGACACGAAAGTCTCAACGATACCTGCTTGTGTATACGTAGGTATACAGGCAGAGAGATATTGGTATTATTCGTTGGAAAATAATATAAAATGAAACTGGAAAAGAAAAGAAAAGAATGCAGCTAAACCGTGGTTATGCTGCACATGTATGCATTTCTATCTCGTATACACGAGTCACTTTACATTGAAAGGGTTATTACTGTATTGATGAATCATTGACACTTGAGAAATCGCGCTTGAGGAGGTATAAGACAATGATTGGCGAATATATAATTGTCGTTGCAGCTTACCGTGGCTGGTGATGAAGTTAGCCAAGTAAAGGTCTAACTCTCGGACGGAGACATTGATGTGATAAGGATTAACGCATAGGCCGGGCTGGGCGCATTCCGCTGTCTTCTCTAATCTCTCGCCATCCGTCGACTCGAGGGGAATCGCCTTGAATAGTATCACCATTACCAAATCCAACCGCCAGACCTGTGCGGCAGAAGGTTCGTCACGGATGAGCATTTGTCTTATGCTCGGAGCTTTGCAGCAAGAAAATGATGGTACGAGAAAAAAAAAAAAAAAAGTAGAAAATGCATAAGAAAGTCACCTTGTCCGCCTGGCGGAGGCAGTCGATCCGACGCATTTTGCCCTTTTGATCAGGGTTGCTGAGGACGCACATGGCTGGCCGCTTTCCGGTTATACTAAGAACAAAATCCTCTCGGTATTCCTGCGTTATGTCCTTTCTTAATTTTCCCAACAATCTCGAGGCCCATTTCTGTTTTACTTCTAATTTTTCATTCTGTAACAGAAAATCACAAGAAAACTTAAGCGCGGGAATATAATGTCGGTCGTAAGAGAAATTCTCCTCTTCATTATCGCATTTAATAGGTATACAGTTCGTACAGGTATGTATGTACATTTCTTTATTTATTTTTTTTTTCTTTCCTCGATGCTTCGAATGAAAATATGCGATTCACGCAGCCTGGGAACAGTCTCCGCACTCGGAATAGCAATTCGCGTTAAGAAACACGCATTGACAGTGAGCGGAATGCGTCGACGCGTTTGATACCGCAGAAACGTGCAGAACGCAATACCTACGGCAGCAATGACGTGAAATTACTCAAAAATTCAAACCGTTAAGGGAAGAGAAAATCGTGTATTCGGTCAATGAAACACGCACGTTCGACTTCTCATACCTATTTTAATCCACTTAACTATGTAATGACAGAACAAAATTCTAGTTAATAATAAAAAAAAGAATATCCGTCTGCTTTGCATCCATCTTCTACAGCCACGCCACTGCATGAAGGTAATCGGACGCGTGTTGAGATACCTGCTCCTTGATTGCATACACGATTCGCAGTGCGTAAGCCCGATTAGGTATTCCGTGCGGATACTAAAGGATCGGCAACGTGCGGAGTCAAAGACGCTTTGACATGTGTCCTTCTCTGATATACATGCAGCTGCTATATAGGCGTGGCGTCCGTTAGCTCAAGTCGAGTTTCCTGGATTTTTTTTTCATGCATCGCGGTTCTGCAGTTTCTGTTCTATTTTTTGCTGTCATTCCTTTTTAAAACTATTGGAAATCGTCCTCATGACGTCAGAGCCTGGTTGTCGGCGCCATTTTATCATCGGATGACCTAAGTTCGTAATTTTAATGGAGGCAAATCGTAATTCTCGAGGTTTCAAATTCCTCGTGCCACTCAAATTATTGAAACATAATCAATAATATACATATTCTACTAATCATACGCGAAAAAACACGGTCAACGGTCCATCAGATGACGGAGTACAAAGTGACAATCTCAATATTATATGTTGTACAGCTAATTCATACAGATGCGCAGACGCATTTGCATTACCAACTTCATTATTCGAATTCTCTGGGGCTACAGAATTCGGCAACGATTGTAGCTACATCTTTTATGAAATAATTTCACCTGGAATTTTACTTTCGGTTAGATTTTAAGTAAATTCGAACTGAGGCTAAATACCTATTCTGATTTTAGGGCATTGATCAGGGATTATAATCTCGTATCACTGATTTCGGTGAGGATCTAGGGAATATTCGAGCGACTAGTCACCCTTGAACAGGTAAATTTTCGACACATATATCGAAAGACGCAGATTTTCGCATGTATACACATAATATCATATAAATATATTGTATATTCCTGCAGTAAAAAGTAAAAATTAATCACAGCGAGATGTAACGCGGAATAACCAACGGATAGCGAATTACGTCTAGCTAGGGAAATCGAGATAACCAAGGAAGTGGAAATAAAGTGGGAGGTAGGTGAAGCGAGTATAGGTGTACATGGACGATCGGCCCAGCAGAGCGATCCGAACGCAACAGCTGCTCGCAATTTATTTTGGATATCGTCCGCACGGTCCTGCTTACTTACTCTCCGCGAATATACGTATACATATATATACATATACACATGCGTATACCTGTATACGCGTATATGTGTATATGTACATTAGCTGCGTATACACGCACACACACATCTATATGTATACACAGTTTGCCTCGGTATTGAATGTACGGCTATATGTGCGTGTATGAGAGGCTTGCAACTTCCCCACTCTTCCGAGCTCTCAGGCTATTTTAGACAGCGGAAAATAAAGAGCAGCTTGCATTTTTAGACTAACGACGGCGACGGTCAGCTAAAGCAGTATAATCTACTAGACTTATCCTAAAACCACGGGGACCTGTAATATAATGTATGTAAAGTATACACCGTTTCCCTTCACCAAATCCCGGAAGAATTTACAGATTTTACTCAGTCATGTATTGTACATATTACAGTTTATTTATATCTACAACTAGCACAAATATCGGCGCTGAGCTGGTCTGTGCAATTTTTACTCAAATTTTCTTCTCTTGTTTCCATACTTCTTCATTTTGGTTTCTAGCTACTTTTCAGGTTACGTCATACTGCCTAGACTTGTGCGAGTTACTCTGGTCGGAATATGGAACATCCATTCTTTGCATTCAATGTTCAAGTCGGAGATGATCACCAATACTGAACTGTACAGGTGTGTGCAATTAAGTTTTAAAATAAAACTAATAAAGCTACGACAACCCGTTAAAGTAGAATTTGTCGTATTCTGTAGACTCTTAATTTGTGCCAAATACTGCACAGATATAATACACCACATAATACGATATATAATTAGTATAATACTCGGAAAGTTTTCACAGAAAGAGAAAATCCACGACTGCTGCAATGCCGGCGAATGGGTAAAGTTTAATATTTATATTCAATTAGAAAGAACTCAATTCTAGCCGGCGCCATTATTATGCAGCGAATTGTCGTAGGCGGCCATCTTGGTACGTCTATGTGCACGCGGAGGGTTGCAGCCGTTAAAGCGCTGTTCTCTAATTTAGATAACACCGCATTTCTTCCATTCCTTAGTTATCAAACTTGAAATTATTAAATATTCACACCATGTTTGTATAACGATGCAATTGTTACAATAATCCGTGTAACTTATATAGGGTGCATTCCGAAATTAGCTGGCAGCGCTAAAAATTCCCTGGGACAGAGGCAGAGCTACTCACCAACTCGGAAGCGCAAAAGAGATAAAAGATTGTTGACAGCACTGGGACCTAATATCGGAACGCACCCATAATACTTCGTTTATAATATTACACTGCAGCGCGAGATGGTTTGCGGAACGCTACATTGCAGCCACGTCTAAGATGTGCTTGAATGTTCACCTATAAGATATGGGGATAAATGTATAGTGCATTATGCCGAAGCGACGTCGTCGTCGTCGTCGTCGCGGGTCGCATGCAATGTAAACGCGCAAGCGAAGTAAACTGGCGGAGGTGGTACGTGAGGCGAATAAATAAATTCGAGTGGCTGCCGCAGGTATGCAAAGGAGTTGCAGTCGGGAAAACCACAGCTGCATCTTAATCGATCAGAATAATCCGGTATAGAAACATGACGCGTTCACGCAACATACGCGCTGCACACGCGATTATACATGTGCCAATGCATTTCTCGTGATCTCCGGCATTATAAATACATCTAATTACACGCATAACCTATCCGTCTACTAATACCTGTCCATATCGTCGCAAGCGCAGTGCAAAGTGTTTACGAAGGTTTTCTTATCAGACCTCCGATTGATCGGATTGGATTAGTACTCTTCCGTTTGAATAATGCAATATTGCTGTAAACATGGTTATTCTTTTAGATTATACTGATTCATTTAGTCCTTCGTTGGGTTAGGACTTGTGTTAATATCAGGTTGGGTAGGATAAGTTATTCCTTCATTGAAAATAAATAAGTTTTGATCATTGTCAACTGTTCCCTTACATATGTGAACGACGAATATTCACATCCTACTACATACATGACATGGATTGTACCAACGTACAAAAAATTTACAAATGCCTTTTTTTTTATTTTAAACCATTATAAGGTATAGGCCTTATAGGCCATGTCCCATAGCACAAATGCCTTGACCTTCCGGTCAACATGTTTTCGGTCCGAAAGACAATGCGACTTCGATTCTGTACGAATTATGTGACAATGCATCTTCTCAATGCACTTTCTCACGTCAACTGCATCGCCATCAGTCATTATCATGTAATTGGTATAGAAATGAACTCGCATTTCATTTCGGATCGAAAACAAGTTAGCCGCAAGCCCAGGGCATTAATGAACATTACTGTATATGTATAAGTTATACATGCATATATATATATGCATATATGTATGCATTACGTGAAATGGTGAAGAGAGCTAGATCCAGAGTAGCCCACCGTAACTATGTATGCACTTGTATATATATATATACAATATGCTATAAGCCTATCGATTTGGTTTTTCGGGTGCGGGCTTGCTTCCGGTTCTAGTATAACTATACACCTAGCCTCTGTCTGTAGTCTACAACTGCCGGGTCTAATATCTTGACTATCGTATAATTTTTCACTTTCTCCTATTGCATAGCCTAAGAAAAATTCTATCAATTTTTTTTCTTCACCTGGTTTAGAAAAAATCGCATTCAAAACTTATGCAAATATGTATTAATCATACACGTAACATAATATAGATACGAGAAAAATTTGTCTACAATAAAATAGAAAATTTGTGGAACTGTCTAGTTCCTAAAATTTTCATAATCAGGAGAAAAAATAAAATAGTAAGATATTGGAAGCCCGATTGAGTGCCAGCGAAAGAGTCAGTCGGGCTGCCACAATGCGGACTGTCGAAGTAGACACTCGCTGCTAAGTCCGACGCGTCTGACGTAGCGCAGACCTCAACCACTTCTAACTCCAAAACGATTCCAGCAGCAGAGGATGCGCATGAATCCAAGCTTAGGATGAACCAAAGTTCAACGAATCTGACCATGATTTCATTGTATAAGAGAAGACAAAATTTGATAAATATAATTTTTTTTTATACTCAACATACAATACATACCTAAAAGCATTTTTTTTTTTTAAATAAAGTTAGATGATATACAGTAAAAAAGAATTGGACAAAATTGAACCTATTTCTACAATCGGACCCAAGAAATCAATTCACAGATGTATTCCAAACCCCTCGACGTTATAACCGGGAAGCGAATATTAAATGGGAAAATTCGCGCCGCGCGACAGGCAGGGAAAATTCTGTGAAATGCGAGGAACCGGAAGCTAGAAGAGTCTTCGAGGCGCTAGGCTGCAACGATAAAGCAGCGAAAAGGGAAACGACAAAAGAAGAAAAGTAGAAAATAAAACCGTACATAGAAGCACTCGGATAGCGATGCAGCAGCAGCAGAAGCAGCAGCGACGAAGCGTCAGAAGTCAAGAGAGTATAAAATAAAACGTTCATTCTTATAACGGCGGGGAATGGAAAAAGCCTGCAAGCGACTATAGGGGTAATATTTACAACGTTCTATGCAGTCTCGGGAATTGCCTATAAAGAAATCTGGGCGTAGCTTTGTACGCGTCATAACGTTGTAACGTAAGGTTATCCGGTGCAGGGCTCGGTGCCAAATTAATAAATATATCCCCAGTCTATTCCACTCCCCTAGAATATGAAAAAAGAATCGAAAGACTGAAAACCATACCCTTGTACCGCATCAAACTAGCTACCGACTGCCTGCCATGGGTACTTAGATATAACTGCTGTGGATATACAGAACATACACAGGAAAGCTGCAGCATGCCAATATGTATTTATGAATTATGTGAATCCCCCCTCCTCCGGACGATATTCTGCATCCCTGACTATTTAACATTTTTTCCGGCTCTTAACCCTTTCGGTCGTACAATTTTTCAACTCAATGTTTTGGCCTGAATTTTGTTACTCGGGGGTTTTTGAAGTCGTTGATCACGAATCTGAAGTCAAAATTTGGTAATTTGAAACGGGGTGAATATTTCATCAATTCATTTCACAGTCGGTATACCGAATCGTATGGCAATATTGCTGGATCTATGAATATATATTATCTCGCGAATATATTTCTCGGCGCATTATCAAACTCGCTACGTGACCCAGATTATATTCACATGCATTTTATCATCGGAACAATTCCGCAGACCCGCAGCCGCGCTTGGAAATGACTTGAAGTATTTTCATTCCGTTATGAAAAATGCTTCCTGTTGTTGGTTGGGAAGCAATGAAAATTATACGTAAAAAATTGTGAAAAAATAATGATATAATTTTACTAATTTCGATTGTACTCTTCGCCTACAATTTTCCTGCAGAAACTAAAGCATAACTTATAGATCCTAAGCCTTCACTTAAATTATTCTTATGCATGCCAGGTCGTCTAATTTCTCGTCATATTGCTTGGTTGTTTGTTCCTTTTCTGACCTTTCTTTTATGATCCCATACTTGTTATTTGAATTATGCATAATTCCTTCACTTTTTTTCATCACCGGGGTGCTCGTCAGTCGATTGTCAATCATCAGGATTGGTATACAGATTTGCCAACAAAAGATTAAGTTATTCCAGCTGTATATGAACGTAGACATAACTACGCACATATACAGAGGTACGAAATTGTGGCGTGTATATAAACTGATACATATGGTTGTACACATATATAAGAGAAGAAGACGAGGATCGGCAGAGCCGTTTCGCACGTGTATTTTTATGAAGATAGATAGAAGTCTGGCGGATACGCCTTCGGATGCGTATTGTTAGGGCCTATAGCCTTCGGCCATCAGTCAATTTGACAGATTTAACAACCCTCTCTGACTTTTCACTTGGGCCGACTGTGCAGCATAAAGAAAAATGTGTCTCGCGCTTTTGGGGTGCGGGGAAGTTATGCGGGATGCGTCTGCGTGTATAAAAGTTGTGAGAGAATAACAGCCTGAGAAACGAGAAAGCTGCAGGGAAGAAAAAAATGACACAAGAATTGTTACACAGCGAGCGAAAGGCGCTAAGGCATAAGAAATTTTAAGTTATGGCATCCATTAGCCGAAACAGTAAGCGAAAACTTCCGCGATATTGTATATAACACGGCAGAATCAGGAAATCTCAAGTTTTTTTCATGTACTTTTTCATCTCGAATGAGAAAGTTTCATACTTTATATCCCAACACATGGGAGAAATCACAATTGTTGCAAAAGACCAAATTAATTCCATCAATCGCACGTAATTGTATCTATAATGTATGTTAGGTATAACATCATGTTTGCACCATCAGTAAATTAACTAGAATGTATTTAGGGATGCTAAAAGGTACCTCGAAATATTAAACGGAGAAGTGCCTAATTCTACACTAGATATAATACTGAAACTTTAACCCAACTACCCTCTATGCTCTGGCAAAACTGTATGCAGAACGAGTTTCACGTTTTAAACGCGAAAACAGCGCAACTACGTTCCTTGTATGTACTGTTATAGTTTATATTACAAACCTGAAAATTAGACGCCGTAAACGTACGTTTTTCGTTTACGGGATAGAACTTTTCACTATTACACTTTACGGAAATTATCCAACCTGAACACCAACTTTGGCTTTTACATTATCGTTACTTTCCTTAATCTAGAAAATGTAGCGTCTATCTGAATAATGGTAATTTTAATATTCTCACTTGAGAAATGTCTATTATATGGATAATTTTGCTAATAGGTTCCGAATTCATAAAAAAAAAAAAAAAAATTTCCTTTCAATGTGAACAATTTTGCAACTACAAAAAGTGTTTTTTTTTTTTGTTTTTTCTTTGTTTTTCATTTGGTTAGAATTCCAATTTCAGAAATCTAACGAAGAATAAAATTACTTTCAGCAATTAATCAATGATACACAAAATATTATGCAGAATATTTCTTTCGACAGTAATCGACGAAACTTTTATCCTAAAATTTTATTTTTTTATAGTTCCCCCAGTTCACACAGTAGTCAAAACTGTAATATACGAATTTATGATTTTTTGATAAACTTTGGAAAGCGAGAATTAATCGTGAATAGTATAATGACTATGGATTAAAGTATATAATATTGTAGTTGGTGAAGGGGTGAGGTAAACTAGAAAAAAACAAAACAGAAAAAATCAGACAGAAAAGAGAAAACTCATTACGGAAAGAACCTCTACCTATATGTATAGATGCGGTGAATCTATCTATATGTATACACGTATACAGGTCGGATAGAGTGGGTACGACTAACCAAGAGAGAGAGAGAGAGGGTGAATGCTAGTTTGCATAAATTTAGGAAATACAACGAGGAAAATCGATATCCGCATAGAGATTATAGATGGTGGACGGTAGGCGCCACATAGCCGCAGCCTCCGTCGCCCCGTTGCTCGTGTACATAGATGTTAGTATATACATATATGTATATATAGACACATATATATATATATATATATATATGCTCATCTCGTACGTTATACATGTGTGCATACATATATAAGCACAGAGTGTATACGTACACATGCATAGATCTAGGTATGTACACACAAGGATAGGCAATTCACGTACATGTAGAAACAATTTTCCGCCGTAACTGCCTTCACGTTCCTTTTTCTCCTTTGACTGTTCTGTTTCGTTTTTTCAACTATTTTTTTTTTTTTTTATTTCTCCGACGATACAACAAGATATTTCAAACAGCATTTTATATCCCTGTTCGATGTATATGTATATAATAGGCGTGTTGTGCATTGCTCGGATTCAAGGCAATAATGTTTTCTCTTTTTCATATAATACATCACTATTATAAGATTATAGAAGTTGAATATCACGGCGAATTAAGATTGTAGTGAAAAAAATCGAATTGCGCTTGAATTATGTGTAGAATTAAAAAAAAAAAAAAAATCTGGGAGAGTAGGCAAACGATATAAAAATAAATTATAAAGAAATAAAGGATCGCAAAATAACTCAAAGCGCGCAGAATTCCACGCAGAGAATAAATCCAAACTTTTGTACAGTCGTAAATTTATAACGTGATGCAGTGGTCGCAGTATAAAGTATATAGGTATACAGATGCACGTCTATTATACGTATGCAAGTATACATATATCTGTTTATAAGCCAACCCAACCCGACGCTTCAGAATTGTTGAAATTTAATGTAAGCTTTCGAAAGTTTCCCCACGTATACACACGCATGAATGTATACACGTACAAATACATAAATGTATCTGTGTATTTACATGTATGCATTCTGCGATCTAGTTGCTGCAGCGTAAGCACAGGCACATAGAATATACTATATATATATGTACACTAGCGCTAGGCATTCGTTTTTTCTCCATCTTTCGCCCCGCTGCAGATTTGCACTTCGCATGAGCGTCAAAACGGTTTTAGGAAATCATTGCCGAGTCGATGTAAGGAAACGTCGATCTTATTTCGGAACCCGCTGATGCTCTCCGACGGTAAAACAGGTTTCAAAACTCAATTTCGCTGCGAACAGACTCATATGCCAGAATTTGTCAGCCTTTTTATATACGAATTCCGTGAATTCGACGTTATTTGAATGTCGAGGAGACCGCAGTTTGTAATTAATACTGAATAACTGAACTACTTTTTGCATTATACGAGTAAGCTAAAGCCGTGATGCAACGTTACAGACAGTTTTCTGCACGTGTGTTTAGCTTTCTGTATTCTTCGTGTTTAAGGACGACGAAATTCCGCGAACATGAAGGCAGCGGAAACTGGCTAAAAACCCGGCTGCAGGACTCGGCAGACCGATGAAAACCACGAATAGCGGACAGAGGATATAGGTATGTATGTATACCAACCGGCGGACTAGACTGCAGGTATCGATTTCGTACATGAAGAGTAAAGAGAAAACTCAGCGGTGTTCGTTCGTTCGTTCGTTCGTTCGTCCGTCCGTTGGCTTTTCATAAACGGCTAGCCTAGCCTAGCTAGCTGTGTATATACGCGCCTTTCCACCGCTCTTGTATGTATGTACATGTGCATGTACATATGTACATTGCTCTTATCGGTATTTCCCGACTGTATAACTTCGGCAGTTTCGTTTCTTTCACTAAATACCACTGCTGCTAGCTGCCACTGTCGCTGCTGCTTCTGCTGCTGCATCGTGGGATTAAAATATTGATCAACCGCAGAACGGGAAGAAAGTGGACGATAGGTAGGAACGGATCCTCAAATGCCGATGAAAATAAGTAGGTATAAGGTATAAGTTAGTGTTTCGTTCGGCCTCTTTGGGACACATAACGAGAACATCGGTTTGACGGGAAAAGGACAAATCGACCCGAAATTCCAGTTAATTATCATCAAACCTCGATTGGTGTTGTTACGGTGTGCATATTATAAGAATGACCAAAAATAATCAATATACGATCATTTTTTCCCGACTAATCGAGTAGAATCAATTATTTTTTTTCATGATCGGTTTTTGTTTTCTACTCCCATGAACGACGCGATACAATATCAATTTATGCGATTGAAGTATCGATTACCATTGTCTCACTTACTAAGTACCTATTTAATATAACAAGTGAGAGATAATTGAATATTTTTACTTGAAATTATAAAATATTTTTAATGAAACTATAAATTATCATAAAACTCGCACAAACTATTCAGACCGCGTACTGAAATTTATGAAATTTTGGTTTCAAATGCACAGTTTCAAAAGAATACGAAATAATCCATTAATCGATTAATTTTTACTGATTCAATCGAGTCGTTCGATTATTTTTTTCGACTCGATTAATCGATGCATCGTTTATTTTTAGCATAGTGGCCATCACTAGTGGATATCTCACGATCAGATGTAGCTTTTATCTAAATTACCGGCGAATTACTGTGGCAACCACAATGAGAATTAATTTCTTGGGCTCTTGTGTAATGAGCCCGATGACAATCATCGGGAGGTTAGGTTACAAGGTTTCGAACACTGCTTGAAAAATCGGATAAGAAACTAAGACTCACCTGCAGTTCTTCCTTGCACTGTCTTTCCTCTTCGAGGCTCATTCGCTTCTCGTGTTTCTTGTAGTATCTCCGCTTGGCTGCCTGTAGATTGAACCACGTATACGAGAAAGACTTGACGAACGGTAGCAGAGCTTCTATAAACGGATGGAACTCATCCTGAAATCAATTGCATCATCGAGTGTTACAAGTCTGCGTTATTCTTCCCTACAACCAGTGACAAAAAAGATTATACCATCAATAAAAATTTTCTTTAAACACACTGAACACTGCTCCATGCGCGTGATTAAGAAAAACAGCTTTAACATTGAACGGTCATTATCATTATCATCATCATCATCATCATCATGCTCGTTGAAGTTTTAATCACAGAAGGATAAACACAATAAAGTAAATCAGGTGAATTGGGAAAGCGTTTATTCTACAATAAAACTAATATTACAGATTTCACCGTAGTTCTTTCTCTCTCCATTTACGAGGTTGAAGTTAGTAACGTTTTTGTAATGATATATTGAAGAAAAAATCACTATTTTCATAATTTTACTGAATTTCAGACAATTCAAAAATGGTGAAATAACGGTGACTTATACGATGCAAAGAACTACGCGGAAGATTCGAACTTGTACATTCTAATATGTATGTATGCAAACGTAGTAGTGTTGAGAGTTCGTGAGGGTTGAAATGTCGTCGACCTTTTCGTGGAGGATTTTCTCCCTCTCTTCTCAGCTAGCTCGAATCCTGCGTCTTCTGTCTACCGAACATACCTATATCGCAATTCTGCATCATTGTTGAAATAGCGGAGTTCCGCAAAACGGAACCGAAAACAAAAACGAGCGAAAAAGAGCTTCAATTATGGCCGTGTGATAAAAGAATGAAAAAGCTTGAAACTTTGAATGGAAAAAAATATCTATCCTTATTTGTTATGCACGCTATCGATGTCCGCGGTGGTTGCGTTACACGACTGCAAGTTAATGCGGAACTGATTCGAGTTGAACGAATTCCCATCGAATATTTGCTCAACCTAGATAGAATGAACGTGCACGTGGTTTAAATACACCGACATGAGTCCTCCGTTTCCAACTTGGTCAACTATTCAACACAATTTATGACTTATCAATAGTTCGAATAGTTGACTGTTGGTGAACGATAAACGTTTCCATACTATCATAAGTAAACAATTCGCTGCATAATTTCTGTTGTACGAATGTAATCATCGAAATTTTTAACACAAGTTGACAAATACTCGTTACTTGTGAATATCGAACCGCGTTACAGTATAAATATACGCGTCGAAGGCAATTGAGATGACAATTTAAACATACAAATCTGTGAACGTAGTTCTCTTTAAACGATAAAATGTAGGCAGAGCAACCTTTTCGATTTGCACGGAGAAAAAGTAATTGATCGTTCTGACGATATTACACATAGTATAGTATATACATACATACGTGATGTCACGTCACAATTGTGACGATTTTATTCGCAAGCTCACAGCAGTCTACTACTGACATCTGTTGGCACTGGTGAGTCAATAATACTGGGAGCTTCTTGCCAAGATTCTTTTCACACCGAACGGTATGCACATTTACGTTTTATTTTTATTCTCATTACCGTAGTCATCGTAGTCATCTTCGTCACTATTATTGTTATTATTTTTACTTTTTACGCTGTTATTGTACCGTGTCAAGGTGTGAATAATTTTTTACGTACCAGCTCCTATAACAATTTGTCGAACGTTAGAAAAGGTAGAGAAAAATCGCGTTAACAATCAATTTTCCAGGATCACAGGTAAAAGGATTATTCCAGAAGGAAACATCCGCCTTTACGCTGCAGAGTGAAAGAATAATGGTGTACCTAAAGGTAAAAGCTCAATCACAAGACATCGTGACATCATCATGCCACGTGTTACGTACGCGACATGCACAACACGCATGCAATCAAGCTCTTTATCGGTTAAACTTTTCCATCTTGCACTTGGAATACGATATTAGGACGATCATTGGGCCAAAGCAAGAACTGCAGCGTTATTGCGCAACGTGGCGCTAAAATAAGAAATATTCTAGAGAGAGGCGAGAATTGGAAACAGAATAAAAAATAAGCATCGAAAGCTCGTGGCGACACCAACCATCGAATAGTGACAAGCACGTTGGCCGCTGTAGCACACACTACCGTCTCTCAATGTTTATTCCACCGCTAATAAAAGTTAGCTAGATTCAAGCCGGGGCTGCTGAGGGCTGCTGATCGACGCTCTTTCTTCGTTCCACGTTGTCAGAAGTTGTTGCAGCCCGCACGATGTGCTAACGGCAATAGTAAGAGGACTGCAGCGAAGTGGTCGCGGAAGACCTCCTCTAGCCCCTCTTTTCTCAAATACCTTCGACTCATCTGCTTTACTTTTTTTCTTGTTCTCTCTTCCCCCGCACTTCTTTTCTTTTCAACGGCTTCTTTCGACTTCTTTTTTACTTTTTCACAATTTCTTCTCCTTGGCTGATTTTTTTTTTTTCTTATATATACTTGTATAAAATTTTATTAATATTCTTATCTTTCCTCGGTTTATTTTCTCTATTTTCGATTTTCTCGCTCACTATGTTTACCACACACTTCGAATTTATACTGTGTTCACATGTTACACTGCAATAAAGTTGGTAAGTTTTTTAAGTGTGTATTCTTTTTGCTTCTCGTTTTTTTACTCAATCGCGGCGCCGGATTCCGACTAGTGTTTCAATTTCTTCCTGATGAATTTATCCACATTTACAGGCTGGGAGCTTCAATTCTATATTTATATTCGCATTACACAGGGTTAGGTGATATGGTGTGCATAGGTATATAACTTGCGCGCGCGCGCAATATGTATATACATGTAACTATATATCTATTATGTTTTTAACGCGAGGGACACATTTTATTTTTAAATATTAAGTTGGAACAAGACGAGAACAAGAGAAGACAAAAAAAACAAGAAAATATAAGGAAACCACGAAAGAACGAAAGAAGAATTACAAAAAATACAAGACGTACTGCAGAAATGACCGACCGCAGAATTGTTTTGTTGTATTTTGATCTGAAGGACTGCGGTTGTCCGACTACATAAACGTTATAGAAAGCCTAATTTTGTTGGTCGATGTGCTTTTTTCAAAAGTGCGAAAACCTGCAGCCAACACGATATTAAAGGCTATATCTCATGCCCGACGAATAGAGTTACAACTGACTAAAATTAGTAACAGGTAGTACTACCACTGCAGTCAGTCCATTTATACTTTCATTAGCTAGATATATTTTCCTGTTCATATGTTATTTGAGTAAATCTGTATTCGCGAGTTAATGCAAGGCATGTGTGGCGCGGTAGCCGTTAAAAAAACAGTCGATCAACGATGAAACCTGCTTTGAATTTTTTTTTCCTTAAAAAATGATGAAAAAATGAAAAAACTCCAGAACGAAAATCTGTGGTAAATTATTGGTCAGCTCTTTTCACCTAATCCGCGTCATTCCCGGCGCTATGATTCGCACTACGATTCTATAATTCGTTTATAGTAAATGTGCGTATAAGAAGAAACACGACACAAAGGTATATCGGTGACCATTACGTATATGTATAATATATAAACACCGTTTCTTTTAGATCGGCAAAATTATTGTTTCTCAGCTCCTTCTTCCCTGGCACACGCGGCAAACTTGAGATGCTCTCTTTATCTTTCCCCCTTTTGTCTCTTTATATTATAAGGTATGCGCGTACGTACAACCAACTTGCGTGCGTATCTCTATCGTGTATCTACGTATCCCTCTCTCGTCAGAGAGGGAGAGAGAGCTCTGTCTCACTCTCTCGCGATCTTAGCGACTCTTGCGAGAGAGAGCCAGCTGGGGCGTTAGCGCGCAAAGAGAATCGACGACGACAGAGTCGCGGCGGCACTGAGCAATGACGATCTGGTGAGAACCAGCAGACCGGCAGCTCTCGCTCGCTTCTCCTCGGCTCCACGTACATACAGGTATGGCACCCCAAACCGTCTATTATTAGCCGTTGTCCTAGCCTGCTAGATTGCTGCCCTCGACGACCAAAACGTCACCCGCCGCCACACGCGGCTCACTTCGCCGCGGCAGCCTCGCGAAGCGGTATATTTGAAGAGCCTCTGTGCCGGCTGCGTCTTCATTCAGTCGAGTCAACCCTGTAACGGACTTCGTTGCGATGGTCATTCCCCTGCCGGTAGACGAAGAAGCGCGAAACTAAGGACGTGCTGTTTATCAAGTCTTCGCAATTCGTGAAGAATTTGCCTAGCTAATCAAGTCTTCAGCAATTGTAGAAGACTTTTTCAATACTCAGACTTGGTACATACAAGCCATGTTTGGTATTCTTTTGCCAAAATTATACTTTCAGTCATAGTGGAATGCTTTGCGTAGTCCAACCTCAAAAATGTCCATGTCCTTGCCTTATCGCGGTTTATTTACAACTTCAAATGATCTTTGTTACTTTTTATAACCCCAAAAACCTCCGAGTAAAGTTTCGGCCAGAATCATGGAATTTTTATGGTTTTTTCGATTTTAAATCCACCATATTGGATTCGCCATCTTGGATTTAGAAATCATCAAATTCTAACTTCAGATTCATGATCAGCGAACCCAAAAACCCCCGAGTAACGAAATTCAGGCCAAAATATTGAGTTGAAAAATGTCTGACTGGTAGGGTTAAACGCAATTAATTTTGCAATCTCAACACCGTGCGGATGTTTGGAGAATACATCGGTATTTCAGAATCAGAAAATTACGTCGAACAAAAGCGAATATATTCAATCGATTGCGACGTATTCTTGCAGTGTTGGGCTTCCATTTTTCTATTCATCCTTGCGTATCAGGCAAGGGTTAAACTATCGTTTCAGCAGCTTTACATATTATTTAGCAATGCAATTTGTCTCAAACGTAATAACTGATGCATCTGCAAGCGGGGAAGAACTTCGCTAGTGGGAAGATTCGAGATCGTTATGAAAATTGCAGTTGTAAATGACATTGTAAAATTGTTTCTAGCCTATTTCATGCAACGGGGATGTGGAAATTATAACAATTCCAAACGACGTCGGTATGCAATGAGTGTGATAACCATGCTCTTGTACAAACTCCAGTGGAATAGCGTTGTAGGCGACCACTAGGCTGCTGCAGCCAATCGATAGCCAAACTTCTCTGTCTGGCGAGACTGTGGACAGACGACTACGACGATACGGATTCGCACTGCATACTCGCGTTATGAAACGCGGCACACGTGCCACTTCCGTCTATGCGGAATAATTTATTATAACGCTCTTTTCGAAAGTCCTCGCTATTCTCATTCCACTTTTTTTTATCGTCAACTTGCAGCTTAAAAACGCTTGCTTCTCTTCGGAAAGTTAGTTTGCCAACTCTGAAAAAGAGGTTGAGGAATGACCTCGTGTTTGTTGAGATATCTTCAAGTTGAGCAAACGGCCCGTATGGTTCCGATTGATATAAACAAGTTTGGCATCGTTAACGATGTCTGATTGAGGAATATTCCTCGAGGCTAAAGCTGTACAAGCTTTTCAAAAACTGTTCAGTTAAACCGTAGAATACTCGTAAACATAACCGTTGGTCAAGAGTTGAAGGATATTTCATCCCCGATACGCGTCTCGGAGTATACCATTAGAATTGGGAAAGCTCCCGTGTTTGTCTAGACTCCACACCAGACAGTAGGATAATATGAATTTGTTTTCAGACCAATCTGCATGATTGCTGTATGGCGTCTAGATCGTGAAATGGCAAGTGGCGAGGAACAAGGAAAAAACGGAGCGAAAAATATCTGTCTGCAGTTGGCGAAACTTTTTTATCGCCGATCTCTGACCATTGCGGAAAAAAGTCGTTTGACAAACGGCTGCACCACCGGGACTAGCTAAGACGGCTACCAAAGAACGTAATCAGATAGCGAGTAGACATCTTCGTCTGGCAAGGTTTACTGAACACCGATAGATTAAGATCTGGAAGACAGAAGGGAAAATAATAGTAGGAGAGATAGCCGAGTACTATACCGTTGGAGGACGACGGGTATTAAATCTTCTCTCCGCGCGTTTGCAACGTAATTTCTGCAGTTTCAAGTTGTTCTGCACATGCAACTAATATTCCGATAGCTACCGATGCTTCTCAGTAGATCCGATTTTAACAGTTTTTCACATTTTTGCGCAAAGGATGTATAATTGTTCCGTGTGAGGATAATTGCGTCCAATGACCAGATACTGTATCATCCACTAACGAAAATTTCAAAATATTTCCGAAGTGTTAGTGTGTGCTTTGACGAACCACTGATTATGAGTTGATTTCAAATAATGTGTAGTAATTAGTGTTTTCGTAATCAGTGTACTTATCGATTCGAATTATTGTCTCATTCACCTCTCAAAATATCATCCAGGTTCGCCAAAATGATTATGGCCGTTTTTTTTTGCATTCTGACGACGTCTCAACCATTACTCTGATTCACAGTTAATTTGCAATTCAACTGTAAGTAAAGAGTCAACCCTTAGTACACTACTACCGCATTATGCATACTTCTAGTACATGTTCACTCTTCATTTATTCATTTTCTAATATATATGAAGACTGAATTGACAAAAAATGATTCATATTTAGCCAACGAATGAGAATGACTATTTCGGTGCAAATAATTATTATAAGGAAGAAACAACAAGAGGCAGTATATTTGCGGTATGATCAACAATGTTAGTTGCACGATTGTAAGCATGTTCAAGCAGTTGAAAGAAACGGATGCAGTTATATTCAGTTAGAGACAAAACTAATATTGATATCTATAAGCACCTGTCCTACGGAAGGAGCCTGAAGATATGTCGACACATCCGGTTCCACCATACAGCTCCTTAGAGTATCCGGGATGAACATGAGGAGATGTGTAGACGATGTCAATCCGGATTGTTGATGTTGCGTTTCGGGGTAATAGTTTTGACGATAATTACAATGATGTTGATTATTCGGTAAAATTGTTGGCGGTAATGAGTTATTATCACTGAAGATGTTTCTGTTATTACCGCCACAACGGTTATCTAGGCACTCGTAAATATTGGCGGTTGGTCAAAAAACCGTATTAAAATGTACTAAGGAAGAAAATAGTAAAAAAATATCCTACTACTAATATTATTATTTCCCGCCGCACAGAACTCGAAGATAGAGCGTCAACCTCTGCGGAGATATCAACGAGAACAAACACCACCGACACCACAATTAACCGTCGTTTTGTAATAAGTACAAATAATTTGTTGACTCTTCGGTGATCTCCTCTTCGGCGGTTCGAGGAAAATATCTCGTGCAGGTAATCCCTGTAGATCGACTTGGAAAGGTAAAACCTTTCGATTATACTCTGCTCTATCTTCCCTGCACTATCGTCGGTCAGTCTGGGATTCTTCTTGCTCCTGCTCCTCTTGTTCTCGTTTTTGATATTCGGCGTCGCACTGGTCACGCTGCCGCTCTCGTACTTATTATCGTTACTGCTATTACTGTTGTTATTATTATTATTATTATCTTCGTTGTTATGGTGGTGGCTGCTGCTGCGGTGGTGGTGCTGGTAATTGTTGGGTGGTGCAACACCGCACCCACGCACAAGCATCCTACCCAAACACACACCACACTTGGGGATAGAGTATAAGAGATGTTCAAAATGTGTGTATAAATAATAAATAAACAAATAAATAAACTCAACTATCAGACCGACCCGCAGCCGATGCTTACGAGGCGTCGTACACCCTCGTTACCGTGCGGAAGACGCAGTCCCAAACTAGTGGAACACCACCAGCTACGAGATGAGAATATAGTCAAGCCTTGCCGCTTACCGCTTGCGTCGGCGTGCGTTTGCAGGGGGTCGAGGGGCACGACGTTTGCAAAGCGCAAGCTCTGAACACCCGAAGAGTCGCGACTCGCGCCGCAACGCTGAGCTTCGCTCTCCTCTCTCTCCTTTCCGCCCTCTCGCGCCTTGTTCCGCTTGTCTTTCAGCCCAGAGGGGGGGATTCCCCCGTTATTACCAAGCAACGGGGTTAGATGCGCGCGAATCGTGGTTCTGCTCTTCTTTTTTTTCGTCTTTCACTCGCGCCTTCTCTCTTTTATTTACCTACCGAGCAAAATTCTACTTATTTTCCCCGCCGAAAATCAACGGCAATTTTCTTCTCCTTAGTTATAAATCGCGACTTGATGGTATTGTAATCCTTGCAAATTCATATTGCTACTTTTTTTTTCTCTTGACAATCAAAATCTCGAAATCTTATTGTATTTGTAATTCGATTGGTAAGCAGAGCGATGTCCGATAATTTGGTAGAATCGCCGTTTGAGGAGAAAATAATTTATAAACGATCCATAAACTTCGTTTTCTTTCAACAAATCACCAACATTATAAATACGGTAAGAGGATTATCAAAAAAATTGGGTCGACACCAGATATAACAGACTTCGTACTCATCGATAAAAAACTCAACTGCAGTCGATAAAAGCCACCGCGCGCTATTTTCGAACGGAAAATACTGTTACACATCGTACTATAGAACTATATTAGAAATTCACTCGTAATTTTCCATATTCTCGAAAAAGATTAGCTTTTCTGCAAACCACTTCCACCAACCATGTTACGAATAGCCTTTTTCGAAGCAAATCATTTTCAAACGAATTCACACATTGTCCGCGAACTTTGTCATCCAGAAACCCTGTATTTTGTATGCACGTAGTTATTTTCACTTAAACAACAGGTAAAAAGGAATAAGGAGACACTCAACAGATCGTACTTAATCATTATTATTATTATTACTAGCACTATTATAATAATTATTCATCGATTGTTACAGTATTATATATTTTTTTTTCTACAAGAATACGCACTGATAAGTGACGTAAGGCCGGAATGGCAACAGGTAAAAAAAATTCGATTGACATTACGTCACCACATGAGTGACTAATTGGTGGAACGACTTTTAAATACAAAATACCAATTAACAAGGGGTGACACGGTTTTTTTCATCAACATTTGAGCGATTCAATATAGCTTACAAGTCCTATAGTGACATCCCGATTTTCCTTCAGCTATAATCTTGTAGCTTTGTGCACAGGCTAAAACTAAAAACGGATAATAAACAAAAGTTTACTTTATTTAACGGTATCATTTTAACGAATCAACACAACTAACAATGAATAATGAATACTAACCCTTTTTAAAAATTCCTCCGCACAGATTCGAGCTCTCGCATTCACGGAAAGTTTCATTTCGCTGATTTCCTTGTCTATTTCCTCCATGAAATGGATAACAAAGTCGACCAGCTTGTGCTTAAACATTTGTTCAGTATGGAAGTTTGTGATTAGAAAGCTGATATCGTACCCCTGGAAAAGAAAAAATGACAATAATTGTGGTTCGGTTGCTCAAGTATTAAAAAAGGCTCTTGGTCAAAGTAAGCGACTTACATCTATTGGTTTCCTCCTCAGTATAACAAAATTTTCAGCACGCATCATCATAAACCTCATAAATTTGTGGCATAATATTTTTTCGATCTCATCAGCCTGTTTGACAGATATGCTAACTCTGACGCTATTGATGCTGGATTCAATCAGCACCCTTTCTTTGTCGTTTCTGCTTATCATCACTGGGGTCAGGAGAAGCTCTTTACTCGACATCACCTCCACCTCTGGTTTATTGTGACGCTCTACGTCCTGGGAGGAAAAGTTTTCCAAACACATTGCTGCTGTCAATGTACGTCGCACTGCCGTTAGATAAGGCTTCAATGTTGCCGACTGTAAAGATACACCATTAATAAAGATAAGTGAACATGTATATCACTCTGTGGCTAAACTAATAAATGTTTGGGGGTAAAAAATAGCAAGTTTAAATCAGATCCTGGAACTATTGGTATAATTTATCCGCATTGGTTTTATTAATTAAGATTCACAAAGAAGATTATTTAACGTTTCGATGTTGAATGGATATTCGAACGAAATAAGTTTAGGTCTAACAATTTTGGTGTAGGGATTTCAGAATTAAATAGGTGTACTTTAATGTGGTAGGTATCATATAAATTTGTAAAGCCTTTATTCTGCTCATTTGCTGCCAAGCTGAGACCATATCCGTTGCAAAAGATAAGGAAAAAGAGGTGGAAAGCAAAGGTAACCATAACCTATCTTTTAACGTAAAAGAAACATGAATCTACTTACCATTATTTAACCGTATATTACCCTTATCTGAGCCCGTTTAATTCCGGTCCGTTTACAAGCTTCGGTCAAGCTTTCTATAGTCAGTTTCTCAATTTCACGTCCTATAATCCTGCTACTAATATTTCAGGCTCAACCCGAGGGAAATGACACATTCCCAAGCTTGTAGGGTTGGGTTGAGATGATAGGCTGTTGACCATTCTCCTTGACAGATTTGAGACACGCCTCTGCGTCGCCATCTAGCAGCGGCAGTAGTACTAAACAATTCGACTGCTGTCGACCGACCGTGGCTAAAGATAAATAACAGATGATTGAAGCTTCGTGATTGCGAATCATGCTGCCAAACCGCCGTGAACACTCGGCCGTGTGCCCATCTGATCGCAAGAGCGTCTTTTATTTACGAAATTATTCTAATTACTACTTAGTTCTCATTGCCTGGCATCAATATTGCATGAAAACAGTCTCACGATGGCTCATTTTACTCCATATTTTTCCCGGAATGGCAGAACGCACCTCAGCAATGCGCTTTTTGGTCCCTGAAATGCGGGAGATGTTGTAATAGTAACACGTGTCAAAAAAATCACAATTTTTTTGTCAATTTTCGGGATATTAGTAACCTTCCTTGATTCCAATACGAAAGAGCTATGCACCATCCAAATTTAAATCCTTCCCTTTACTTGTTTATTAATTATAGGAGGGAAGAGAATGAGTTTGCTCGGTCGGTAAGGGTAGGACTGCTACATGCAGTTAAATCCCGTCTCGGATCCGGTGGGCCAAGGCTCTAGGCCAGGAGACAACTTGGGGTTTCTGCATTACCGACGTTCGTGTAAAATTCCAATGTACATGAGTCGATAACACAGGAAACTGCAATTTCCCCACCCTGTCCTACATAGGCAGGTAGGCGGTCTTTGCACGCAAAGAACCAACGGATGAAAGGACTTAAAATACGTTTCACATCAAGTGCAGATGCGGGGAATCGATGAGTCGTTTTCCTCCGCCGGAAGCGATAGGTTGACTCGTTGAAGTTCACGGTTGAAGCTCGATAATCGCAAGTATCGTTTGCTTTGTGGTTGTCGGTAGATTTGTCACCGAAGGTAGAGATTCTTGATTCTCCCCTCGGCTATTGTACCCAGCATCTCCGCGGTCCCGGGATCGGAGGAGATTGATTTGTGCCTCGCAAACGGCCCGGTCGTCGGGTAAGAGTATCGGACGGGTGTTAAAACGTGACCCCGAGTTTATCGCGCGGAGCCGGGATGATATGCTCGAAGTATTTGCCCGTTGGCTCGGGGCTGCGTTGCCCTCGGATTCGAGGACGTCTGCTGGATTTCTTCTAAATTAAAACCAACTACCGACTACCGTTTGACACGCATCGCGTTCGCCGTACCCGGCAAATAACGCGAGATTGTCTTTTGTCTTTAACTCGCGTAGCAAAGAACGGCAGGCATCCGTTTTTCGCCGCTTTTTAAACTGCCGACAGAGGCGATCTGCTGATCTATCATAGTCAGACATTAAAGAAGCGAAAAAAAACACATCGCGTTAACCTCGTACCACCGCACCACGCGTTTATTTGACAACGGAAACCCAAGATGGCATCGCAAAGTCAAAATTCTGTCAACGTAAATCCGCCCGCTAACGGGCAATCCGCATCACCTGATGTATCCGCTCCAAAATCGTCTCAACCCGCTCAGGACACAATGCAGCTTCAGCAACAGCAACAGCAACAGCAACAGCAACAGCAACAGCAACAGCAACAACAGCACCAGCAACAGACAAATAATTTTGAACCAATTGACAAAAGTTCATCGAACACCCTTAAGGTATACTCTCTGTTAATCTATTACAAGCAGGAGAAACTTATCGTCGGCTGAGCTAATCTGTAATTTTGTATTTTCATCTTCGACATGACATAACTGTGGTGGCACTGTGCAGGAAGTACAATGACCGAGATTATGCAGCTTCAAGAATTCCCTGGTTTATCTTTTTTAGGAATTTTTCTCGGTTCGCTTACCAGATTAGTAATCCCAGATAGATAATGCAGAGGCGTTTGTTCTTCGTTGTAAACTTTCTACCACCCATTGTATTTTACAGCTTTTTTCTTTTTAATCTAAGACTCGGAGAACCTGTCTGGTTTCACAAACCAAATTTTCCATTTTTCCAATCAATTGCCTGTTTTTAACACTTCTTTATAACACCATATATCTGGTCACAAAAACATTCCTTAATACAAATCATGCAAATCAGACTAAATTTAATAATTAGATAACTGAAGAATTCAATTCTTATACACTCTCAAGTACACCTCGTAAAATTCTTAGAAATTGTTATCTAAATCGATGATCAGTTGTGATTGTTTCTACTTTGCAATTTGTATGTTATCTAAAACATTTGAAGATACTTCATCCAAAGTTTACTCAATCTTTGACACTTTATCTGATTTTTATTACAGTCTGAAGATTAGATAAGATTTTTTTTTGTTTGTCTCATACTTATTATTCAAACAAATGCAGAATCTAAGGGAAAAACCTAACGAGGGTTTTACAATTTTTGCTCCAAATATGTAAATCACTTGATCATTATTCCCATCATTATCGTCATTATCAGAAAGCCAAAAAGAAACTATATATTGCATTTGTTTGTCAGTAAATTTTCAAACCTTAGTTTATACTCCATTAGTTTCAATCCAAGCAAGTGTCAGGAAATGCAGTTGAAATCAACTGAAAAATCACATATGTATCTTTACAGCGTAACCCTAAGATGAAACTGAAGAAAAAAGATCTGCTAAAACTCCTGGGATACTTGGAAGGAGAATTGCAG
Source organism: Diprion similis (assembly GCF_021155765.1). NCBI lineage: Eukaryota > Metazoa > Arthropoda > Insecta > Hymenoptera > Diprionidae > Diprion > Diprion similis. Next base: position 21,247,221 of record NC_060114.1, read on the forward strand.
GCACGAGACATCGTCATAGCAGCTTTAAAAGTAACTTCATTATATCCTAAACATCGATATACCGCCGATAGATTACTTAGCTCTGAAAAAAAGAAAAGAATGAGCAAACATGAAAAATTTTCTATTTCAGTCAGAGAAAATGAAGCATCTGTTGAATTCGCGTTATCTTTGTGGTACAAACGATGCTCAGGCTGCTTTGGCAAGGGACGACGCCGTTTTGGGTGGTGTGATAGTCGCAGATAAGAAGCAAGTTGATCAGCAAGTGGCAAGTCTTGAAGCTCTGGTAATGCAGCAAAGGCGGACGCAGTGTCGTATGGCAAAAGTTCTTAAGGACGCAGAGATAAGGCATAGAGCGGCAAGTGTAAATTTGAATGAATCGATTAAAGTTTAATGTGGTGCCAAAAACAAAAAAAAGAACGAAGACAAGAACCACCGAACTAAGCCAATGCTGAGATTAAAACGAGGCAATTTGATTGAAATTTTTCAGGTGATCAAGGAGTTGGAAGAAGAGAAACGAAAACACGAGCATGACACGGCTCAAGGTGACGACATAACGTACGGTCTTGAAAAGGAGAGAACGCGTCTTAAAAAGGAGCTCGAACTTGAGAAACAGGAGAAGAAACGAATCGAGCTTGAGCTTAAGAAAGCCAACGACACACTGGAAGAGGAGAAGAATCGGCAAAAGCAAATCGTCTTGCTTCTATTAGCGGAGAGAAAGAAGATAATAATGAAGTACATAGAGGAACGTAAAAGGTCCGAGGATCTGGCCCAGATTTTGAGCGAGGAAAAGGTGCGGATAGATTCCATGGCCGAGGGGCTAGAAGAGGAAAGCAAAAAGTCGCTGCAGATGGAAGCCGAGCTTGAAAAGCAGCTGGCACAGTTTGACATGGAGAGGCAACAGTACAGGCAAGCAATAATGAAGGAAGAGAAACGAGGCAAAGAACTCGAGGCAGAAATAGAAAAACTCAAAGCTGAAATGGAGACGTGGAAGGACACTCAAAGCCGAACCGGACCTGCTAGGGTAGTCGGTGCTGCACCGCCACCTCCACCCGCGAAACCTGCTAATTTAGCAGCAATGCCAACCATGAGGACCGCAACTGCCCCGCAAACGCGTAAGTATAAACGGCGTCTTTACGAAAAGGTAATTTCGAATACCAGTTTCATTCAATACAGCTTCATTTTCATTCTCGTACCTTTTTTCTGCCAAGTGAAAAGCGCGGTCCTGGGAACGGGGACGCCTATGGTGAGCAGTAAAGTTGTTCAGCCAACAGCTACCGTATCTAGCGTTCCAGTAAGCGGACCCAGTAAGTTTCCAACTTTCCGAACCTCCGCTTTACAACTTGGATTTAATTACCTCCTGGATTGTTAAAAGAAGGAAATATCGGTAAAGCATGGAATGGGATTACCAATTTTTACTTTATCATGGTTCACTTGTTACAGCAACGGGATTTGCCCGGTCTGTGACGCCAGGGCAAGCTTTGAGGAACGTCGCTTACGCCGCACCATCACCGGCAGTTGGAATTGGCGAGACTCCCGTGCCAACGGAGCCACAGGTAATCCAACTACACTTCCCAACACATTCTACTCTCATTTAGTATTAGTACTAAGCCTATTTTCACCTGAAGATGTTAAATGTCTGAAACTATGACAATAATCATTCTGCTCTTAATCAATTAGTCACCGAATACCATAGTTTGTGGTACTGGGTATTGAAACAAAGAAAAATCTTACCTTTTTGTAACATGCTCTTCCGTTAATTTGCTGTTTGTTCGTAAAATTGTTAAAACTCACAAGTTTATGTATATAATCTAAGTGTCTTGAAGGTACGATTTTTATCCACGTTTCCGAGATCATTTTTATGGTATTTCATTCTTCAAAGTAAATAGGCTCGTAGCTGTTGAAATTGGAATAAAAAGTATGAAAGATTTATAGTTGTTACGAAAGATGAACAAAAAACAGGTATTCATTTTCACAATATCAACTGACTAAGAATCGTCGTTCAACTTTATTTTTATTTATTTTATTTTTTTATTTCTACGTACGATGCAGACTTTTACGTAATTATTATTTCTTGATAATAGTAGTAATAATAATAATAATAACATGTACATGTACATATATACGTATAATGTACGTGTATACATATTGAAATAATTGACAATGCGTTAGAGTTTGATTTGTGTAAGGTTTAAATCTGAATTTTCCTTTAACGCAGCATGCAAAAATAACGTACCTACGTAATTAAAATACATACGTAATACCGTTGCCAAAAACTACCGCACTTAATTCTAGTCTTAGCTTGTTAGTGATTACGATACGTTATACCTGTATTTATTTTTTCCTCTCACAAGCTTTCTTGTTTACTAAGTTTATCCGCGAATATACGTCGCTCCCAAAAAATGAATTTAAACAGTATTTTTTCTTTTCTTTCATTTCTCGTTACGTATATACATAAATAGTATATATACATATATTCTTGTTATTCTTAAGCTCTTGTTTTAATTTTCGGATATTCTAATCAATTCATTCAATTTACCGAGTAAATTATCTCTATTGAATATAGAAAAAAAAAAAAAAAAAAATCACAATTGACATTATCCAAGTATACTCGCTACAATGCTTCTTTAAGTTAACAAACGAATATTACATATCTAAGCACAAAATTTTATTACTCTTATTGTTTTTCATTTTGTACATAATGAGATACGATTATTATTTGGTATGTACAATTATTATTCCTTTATTAAAAAGCTCTATGCAACTCACTACTGAGAGAACCTTATTTCAAATCTTCTACCTGCTTACCCTCCTTTAAGCACCCTATCTGTAACGCCTCTTCATTAATTATGTTTCCAGAAACCAGAATTCAGTCCGAATTATTCCTACGTACACCTTGTTTCTAGTTATAAATATGTACATCGCTTTCTACACACACACACACACACACACACACACAATTACTCGAATATGGATTCTTAATTATTGCAGTGATTTTTCCACTGAAGTAAAAAAAACTTTAAATACTTACCGACTTTATATACGTCAACTGAATAACTCGGAATACTAAAACCCTCCTCCTTCCTCTAGACAGTAATTGTTGTATCGTTGTCCCCGCATACTTATTAACAGATCTGTTTGTTGTTTGTTTGTTTTTTTTTTTTTTTTACCCTTCCTACATTTTCGTGGATTTCGTTGAATTCCCGGTCGCTTTGGTTTGGTTCTACATTCTAACTTGGAAAATTGAAGATTAAACTATCGGGTTGGTCAAACGAGATACTGTTATCCGTTCGTTGATTGCTTTCTTAGGCACTAGAAAAACGCCCGATCGCCGCAGTGTCGTCGGCAGGTCCGACGAATGCCACAAAGCTCGCAGCGGTTGGACAGAGCGGTGCAAAGCTTCCTTTCCACGGGTCGACAGGTTCGCCTCAAATACCCGGATTACCCCTGGCTAAAAAGCCGTCGATATCTCGAGGAGTTCCGCCGCCGGTACCACCCAACAAACCTGTCGTGCCTCCAAAAAAAGAAGCGGCGTACCTAAGGCGAACAGAAGCGGCTCAGCTCCCTCAAGACTCCACAAAATTTGCCAAACAAAATACTTCCCATCCAGCTACGTCAGCCGCCTCTGTCCTGTCCCCGAGCACCGTCTCCACCTCCTCCTCGCAGCCCTCGCAACAAACTGTCACCTCCTCGAGTCACGCGGTCGAAGAAGAGGTCGGTATTATTATGAATCCACGTTGACGTCATTTAAGTACAATAGAAATTGGTCGAAAATTGAATCGATGGTGTTGATAATTTATCGAAAAGAGTTCACGCTTTATGGACTTACCGTTTCTTCTACTTCTATTCAATTTCAGAGCACTCCTCGCTGATATGAGAATCAGGACGAAGATCAGTTATCTCGCTAAGAAGAAGAAAAGCGTCTCCGGTCACGCAAATGCATATGTATATACAGTAATATCGTATATATACTCATATATACACTGTGATACACATGTATATAGATAGTAAATAGTGTATTTCATAAGAGTTCGACGGAGGGATGCGAGACAATTACGAGGAAAGAGTGCGAGGGATGGTACTCGTTTAGATGTACAAAATTCGTCTCAGGAGTCGCACACATTCGTCGGTTACTTATTTTAATTATTGCCAATAACGTTATTATCAGTAATAATATTATTATAATAATTGCATTAAACAGTTTGTATATTGTTAGATTAGATTAGCTAGCCAAACTAGCTAAAGTCCCAAGATTTTGTCCCGAAACTCAAAACCGACGGTTCTTTTATATCGTTGAGATTATTTCGGGAAGAATTCTCCTTTAGATAAATTAATCCGAGTAAATGCCCGATGATTCTTAGTTCAATTCTCTGTCGTTGGCGTAGACTGTGTTACATGAATAAATTTAACTAAATAAATAATAATACTAGTAATAATAGGTGAACTCTCGACGAGGAGAGATAAGAGAATTGTAACATTACCATGAGACGATCGGTATGTAAAAACCGGATATTCGAAAAGTTTCGAAGCCAGGATTAGCTACTTTCACTGCCTCGGCGAGATTGATTTTCACAAAACTAAAGATTTCATGAGACATGCGGATGCTGTGAGAAAAGTTGGTAGCTACTTGTACTAGGTATACAAATAACTAGTTAATCGAAGGCAGCTTGCTGAATCAAGGAGCGAAGATATTTTCGAGATTGAATGAATTCTCTTGTAATTAGTTTATGACGAACGTGAAACGGCTTACTGCAAAATCCTATGTCGCAGATAATGTGGAATGTGTAACTGAATTATGTAATCCTTTGTGATATCGGATTTTGTGGAGTCCTGCGTAAGCGTTCACCTGTACTAATACACATATACACACCTATGTATATACACTATACATATATACATGGATGAATCGCGAATAGGCATGTCTTTAACGATAAAATGAAGTTTTCTTTACGACGTCTGAACAAAGAATTTCAGGTATTATCTGTACCTTGCGTTTATTCATAATTATCGTATCACATATTATACCTATACAATACATAAATGCGCTTTTATAATTAATTATAACTCAAGGTACTTAGGTACTTACCAAGTATGAATATGGAAAATTCCAACTCGCCTCAAAAACTCGATAATGCTGATTTACTTATTGATTCTATATTTATCTATTTTCTTGAGAAAAAAGCAAGTAACTTAAGGCTAATATGATAATGATAATAATAATGATAATGATAATAATACTAGCTGAAGATGTCAAGTCTCAAACCGAAAATTTTCTACAAGATAAACAGGAGACATCGATGACCAATTACTTGCGTTCCTGATTCAGTTGAGCTGGAATTCCTGCTTCAATTCGCATATTATTTGGCAACCAAACAAAAATTGACGACCACTTTTACCGCTAAAGCGGCAGCTATTGTTATATTACTGAATTCTGTTTCTCGTACAAGTCTTCCGGACAGATTTCTCCCAAGATATATCGTTCTGGATTATTGCGATTCGTAAAATCGATCTAATCTGTGAGTTTTCTTTCATCGTTTGAAGCCCCGAAATATATTTGCTTTCTGTTATTCGAAAACTCTTTCTTTTACCTTTCAGTTCTGAAATTCTCCATAACGATTGAGTAAACGTTGTACGAATGCTTGCAGTTTGTGATGTTCTTAAAATTTTTGTACATAATTAATAGCAAACTGATTAAGAAGTCGATTGACCGATTGGCTGATTGATTTTTTTTTGTTTCTAAACTTGTAAATAATACTATAATAATATTTTATAGCGCTCTATACGAATAGATATTTGCGCTTATCTTGAGTTATACACATTTAGGTAGTATTTATAATAGGTCTGTGATTTTCATATTTTTTTAACTATACCATATTATTTATATTATTGCCAACTGTGCGTGTGGTGCAGTGTATTGAAAATTATGAATTTTTGGTTCAGTTTGCTTAAGGATTTCAATTAGTAGATAAACCCTAGCCATAATTTATACTTGACTCACGAATACCGTTTGATCGGTAAGTCAACATAGAAGTGTAGTTTGTATACGCTATGTACATACCGAGAGTATTGCGATTCCCTGAAGTAAGATACTCATGTGCGGTTCAGCAACAACGTCGCCTGCGAAGAGCGTGCGTGTAGAAAAATGTATTTACCTAAATATGTATGTATGTAGTACATTTTCCAGCATCATGCAATTACAGTAGAGAAAATTAAAATCAAGAAAGGTCTTGATGCCAGGGAATATAAATGTAAATATAAAGACAAAACAAATGTTAAAAATGTAATGGTATTAATCGACTTAGCAGCAAGTAATATGATAATGACGATGATATGTGAAAGAAGAAACAGAAAAAAAGACGCGATTTGCAACTGCTATCAACAATATCGATCGCAAATCGACTTTACTTAAGAAATACACAAAGTTTATCACACAATTTTACCGCATTTACATTACACAATTTCTCTACGATATACGACTGATTACTCCACAATCATGCTACGGCTAACACACTACCCCGAAATGTTAATTTTGCAATAATACTATTGTTATCATCGTGATAAGACTTTGATAGGAAGAAAAATAGATTAAATGATTATAAATATAATGTACATTATACAGGAACCATGCTTATCGAATAGCCTAAAGCTGTTTGAGTATTTCGAAAATCCTAAGTTTTGATCTGTACAATATTTTTAATACAACAAAAATGATGGTACGCCGTTACATATATATAAGCTGCATATTTATTTGTACGTCGGCTATCCGTCGAACCGCGTGTAAATATCCCCGTGTACTCGACATGAAAATGATCATAACTTATTCTCATCTAGCAAGAAAATTGTACTTAACGTAACATGTAAAATAAAAGATCTGTGTGTAGGTATGATGCTCGTAATTACGCCCATATCGTCAGCCTACTAAAAAATATTTTGTAATAAATCGCATAAAATTATGACCGAAATATCTACTATGCGGTTTGTTAATATATATTAAACATTGCGTCGTTTATCACAGAATAATTTTCAGTAGGGTATCACAATACAAATCATGGAGCAATATTAATGATTTTATATATTGTGAATTTCAAATTACCCTCATAGTGTATTCCACTATAATTACCCTCGGATGATCGTAATTGTCTTCTCAAAATCAAGTTTTCTTACCGAACACCTTTCGTGGACACTTATAAGTCTTGAATGAAAGCATTGTAATTTTCGATATTCAAATTGTTACCGGAATCGGTTAAAACTTTAAACTTTGGAACGCTGAGCGTTCACATCACTGAATTCGAACGGGCGCCCCGAACTCTGTCGGTACAACAGACAACTCGTCGATCGAAGTATTCTTACAGAACATTTTTCGTGACACTTATGAATCGTTTATGAAAGCATTGTGATTTGCGATATTCAAATTGTTACCCCAACACAGCGTTCACATCACTGAATTCGAACGGGCGCCCCAAACTCTGTCGGTACAACAGCCAACTCGTCAATGCGATCCCCAGATGTCGCTACGAACATTCCACAATTGCAAAACAAGAGAATAGCGAAAGAAATGGGTGGGAAACTCACGTTAGTAGTTAGTAGTATGTAGGTATGTAGTATGTACGGTCTTTTGAAGTGATCTGTGATCTTTTCTACCTCGCATCCGATGGTATAGCCTGCCGGTTACTACACGTTTTACACAAAGAGTATATAGCATTGTTCTACACATGCACGACACGCATCGGCGTGAAGCGTGTAAAAAGCACTGAATCTCGCCAATAGTACTTTGATTCTACACAGAACTGAAGTAGAAGTACAGAAACGAGAATAATACTGATCCGATAGTACCTATCCATCTATGCCTTGTTTTTCCACAAAGATATTATTTATGTTCTATATCAGTATCAATGGTCGTATAGTGTTAGGACGGTAATTATTAGTAACGATATATTATGTAGGGAATGACCTCATATTTCTATTTAAGTTTGATAAATACCGAAGTGGACTATTGTATATAAAATAGTTTGTCTCGAAATGGGAAATAAAATACCCTCGATATGCGAATTCGAAATTTTTCATCCACCATGTAAAAAAATCTCCCTCATTCCTAAAACAGAAGAAAAACGTCCAATTGTTCACTGAAAATTATAAGCAATTCAGAAATGAAAATTATTCAAACCCCTCCTTTGTTTGATCACTTGTAATGTCTTCTATTTTTGAACGGAAAGCTCAGTCGCTCTTAAATTGATCGAAGATCCCCAGCATGATAAGAACTTTGTCTTTCTTGTGAAATAGAAGTATAACCATGCAGCATATTTTATTTTTCAACATATTTCCCCAGGTGAAACGGCCCTGCCATAATGTCCCAGTTGGATCTCGACCCTCAATTTATGCAAGGACTCCGTCTCCTACATTCTCCGAACAAGGATTCAGCTGAGCAGCTTCGGTCCCTTCTCGATGACGCGATCAGACAAAAACATGGCCCAGCCAAAATGCTCTGCAACGTTCTTCATAAAAAGGTGCAAAGAATAGATGATTTTCATTCACCTAGTCCAAGCTTCAATTTGTTAATTGTACTTGATACAGAAATGAGACTGTGTAAAAAAAAAGGCAATGAACTCTGTTATTTTTCAGTACACAATGGAAGAGCCAGTGCTTAGCGATCACAGCAGTGGTAGCAGCAAGAAGAGCAAAGGATCCACCACATCGTCCAAGCACTCGAGTAAATCGAGTAAAAACAGTTCACCCATCAACCTACCTTCGCACGATACTCCCCCCGATATTCTCCAATCAGACGACACTTTCGCTCTAGAGATTCTAGAAGATGATTTAACATGCGTCATTTGCAAGGGAATGGATGTAGGGGCGAGGAACAGACTTGTGGAATGCGTGGAATGCCATTCTCTCTATCACCAGGAGTGCCATACGCCTCACATTCTGGATACTCAAATAGACGATCCCAGACTAGTTTGGTATTGTTCGAACTGTTCAAAATCTCAACAGGTGGGTGAGGCTTTGTTTTAAAACTTTATACTCGCAGATCTTTCGATTATATTCTGGAAGCTTGCTTGACTTTCATTTAAATTATTCCCTCAACTATCTCAGGCTTCAAAGGACAGAAGTTCGCCGAGAACTATCGTCGAAGGGAAATCCAAAGATCACAAAAAGTCATCAGGTTCTGGTAAGTTTACCAAAAGTAACAAAAATTCAACGATTTTTTCGTACAAAGTGCTTGATATTATCTTTAATTTTGTTTCCGTAGCCTCGAAGCATTCCGACAAGTACAAATCAACTTCTAGCAACGTTACCACGTCGCAGTCTAATAGCGGCGGCAACACACCGACAGGTACACCTAGCGTACCGAAACTCACGCCGAATATAAACATTGTCAGTGGCGACAGAAGACTAAGGGATATGATGAAGAAAGTGAAGCAAGAGAAACGCAGTAATAGTAGTGGTAGTAGTAAGCACTCTGCGTCAAATGCACTTTTGTCCTCGTCGAAAACTGCCCAAGATAAGTCTTTACTATTTAAGATAAAATCGGGCTCAGAATGAATGATAGGAATAAAATATCTTTGTTTTTTTTTTTTTTTCCTTCCCCCCCTCCTCTTACGTCGAGCAATCTTGCTAGAGTGGCCGATTTTAGATTGAAAAAATCTTTGTAGATGTAAATTGATCGAAGTAAAACCGTTTTTTGTTTTTTTTTTTCATTTAAACAAAAATTTGTCTAATTCTGACCAACCTTGTCCCTTGCCCCTCCACTTACACAGGTATAATATGGTACGAAATGAATCATGGGAAGACATAAGAATGTTTAGTTTATAATACCAATATATTTTGCGATTTCTCAAATGTTTGTCCCTACGTCCCATTGAAAATTTGGCAAGAGTCGTTTTCGTTTGTTTGTTTCTTATTTTTTTCCTCATTTTCTTTCCGAGTGTCACTTAGAACCTAGCAGGTGCGGGATTTTTGGGTATTATGTACAGGGGTGTCATGGGATATATTAGCATGCACACACATATATACATATTTCGTAATCTAATAATAAAATATGTTCGCTTCCTATATCAAAGTGGTGTGCCTACTCATATTGCCCAACAATACCTAAAGTATTTCCAAGTACCCGTACAGAGTATGTTCCTATTTAATGCTAATCCAATATGGTGACTTAAGTGATTTCAAGCGCGCAGCAATAAGTGAATATTGATTGGTGAAAAGTTTTAATTTTCGTTACCATCTGTACAAAATTTATAAATATTTCAGATATATATTGTATGTATATATCAGCTGTAAAACCTATGTTCGCGTCTCTTGTGCACAACTTATATGAAATTATAACAAAAACAATTGGCACATTTGTATAAAAAATGTACGTACGCGACTTCGGAGTGTCTATATTAATGTATCTATATAGGTACCTTTTTATTTTAATTTTTAATTTTTACTTTATATTATATCAATATGAACAAAGCTTTAATTGGCGTTATTGTTTTCTGAATCGTTTCATCTCTTGCTTTTCTTCGTCTAAACAGCTACAATCACAAATAAGTTAAAATCATCGTTTAGTAAACATATGTTGTTAGTCTGTTTTTTAGTCTCTTCTCCGAAAACGAGCCAAACAAGTACGCTGTAACGGAGATGACAGACTGACGTGAAAGTCTCAAAGTGATCACATTGGATATATTGAAGCCGGAATATGCTCTTGGGGTACTTTCAAAAAATTTTAATTCCTTTTGGTTGTCGCACGCATTCGCGTACAAAAGTAATCGTCTTCGGTGAGTCTGTCGTCCGTTCGTATCTGTGATCCACCAGCTACGCTGCCGATAGTTTTGTGTGTGCGTGACGCGTTTTATTTTTCATATTTCGAGTAAACATGTACATTGTTAGCACGCGCTACTGAAAAAATATCACTGTCCAATAATGCAATTCAACCGATTCCTTCGAATACTGATAGCGTTAGCCGATAGCGGATAACGTGTAGAAAAAGTAAAAAACAAAAAGAAAAAAAATATACACATAAAAGGAAACTCCCAAGCATGACGATGTTTGCGATCGACAAACCTATAATAAACGTAATAACACAATGTAAAATGTAGCTGCACTATTAACGACGTACGTTCTTACAGTACTAGCTCATTCATAGGTATAAATAAATACAATACATATAGAGAGAGAGAGAGAGAGAGTTACATAGATATGTGGCCGGAGAAGAGAGAGAGAGCGAGAGAGAGCCTGGAGACAAACGTTGCAAATATGATTGAAAGGTAAGAAAAGGCGCAAAAGATGAAGAAAGGATGGAAAAGAGAGAGAGAGAGAAAGTCGTGTATTAATTAAGTACAGGGCTGAGCAATGTCCCAAACTCCCTGCCTTCCTGGACCACATTAATTAATAATTCATACTTATAGATCAAACAGACATAACGGATCTAATCAATACTAATTAGATCAATTCGATAGTTCATAGAAGCGCATAGAGAGCCATGGCAGTGCGCGCTGAGTTAACTCTTGCTAAGACGCGATATCTAGCCAAAAATTTTGCGAAATATAAAAACGATTCGCCAGTCTCATGAAAACATACGTATATGATATAGTGAAAAATAAAAAAAAAAAAAAAAAACAAATCCGCAAATGTATCAAAAAAATATTGCAGTAAGGTATAATATATTATCACTACTAACGACACGTGTCTTCAATGCGCCAATATTTCGAATAATTTTGCAGTATCAAAGACGTGCGCCTCGGTTTGGATGGCCATGCGTATCACCGTGTATAAAATTTCAACTCGATCAGAACCTATTCAGACACCTCAGCGCCTGACACACTTGTATAAAACGTACTTTAGATCAATATATATAATATTGTTCTTAACGATCATCGATAATCACTAATAATTAATAATATCAATAATTATTTATATAGAAAATTAATAATAATTCCCGATAATTATCATAATAACTGATAAGAGATATTTCACAAGTCCGTTATTACGGTATTATTTCATAACAACCATGGCTGGTTGCTCTTCTCATCCTTCTTCTTCGATATTATTATCGACATTGTTATTATTACTGTATAGAGTATAAACTAAATAATAATAATAATTAAAGAAAACAATATATATAAAAAGAAAGTAACGAAGTAAATGCTAAAAAAATTACGTAATCCATGTACGTAGCTAGGCCTAGAGTAGACTGAGCTGCTCTTAATAACGCTTACTCTTTTTATTCGTTAATCCTATGTCAATATCCTTAATTCGCAATATAATTATCTTTTTCTCAGATCTGTTTATCGGAAGGTTTCTTCACCTTACCAAACGGGTCGCAAATACCTACGCACGTTCGTTTCACATGAATTCGCAGCGGGCTTAGCTACAGTTTTTTTTTTTTTTTTTTCTTCTATTTTCTTTTATTCTAAGAGATTCATTGGAATAGAACCACGCAGCGAAGCTTAAGTCATAATAATTGTTTTCGTGACAAGTGTGGATAAAATTTGGATTTCTTGACAAGTGTGAAACTCACGCGGGTCAGGAAATTCTTATACGCGAATATGTCACGAATCCTATTTTCCCAGCTACCTCTTGTCAAAAACTACAAAGTAGTCGAGTCATTGACGGAGGTAGTGCGGAAAATAAATTATCTCAGTATGTGCTTTCGGTAGCTTCCATTGTTGTGGTTTTATCTTATAATTTTTAATTTTTTTTTTGTTTTCATTCTATTTTTTGCTTTTTAAGTAGAAGAGCATGAGAGTATCACTTTCCGCAAATGCTGTATTAACATGTGAAGGTACATGTAGTAGGTACATATAGTTCCTAAAATCCCTCTCCGGCTAGCTGGCTACTATCCGAGAAGGTATGTCATGAATTTGTGAGGATTCAACGTGCTTGAATCATGAGGTCTTCGGTGAGTATTTAAGCCATAAATGACTCCTTACACACCACCGTTTAAATTAATATCAAGAACGGTTGCTAATCCTTGATTGGACTTGATCTATGAATTCTCGTTACCGAGTTGCCGTTTCTTTCCTTAAAGATTAAGTAAGTTGTCCCTACCTTAGAGAAATTTTTTAAGCGACATTATTTAGTCTTTTCTAATACTTCTTGGCGTTCCAAACTCATCGACTTTGTCACATCACCATTTTAATCGTCAATATCATCACCGGGAATATCGAAAATAAAAAACGATCCACTAAAATCTCACTGGTTCTGCAGCGGCGTGTAGTGTACCTATATTATGTATATGAGAAATGCGGAGATTCATTAAATGCGAAGTTGCGCATATTCAAATTAATCTTCCTCGTCAACTTATTCCTAGTTTCTGCTCTTTTTTTTTTTCTCCTTTTCTCTCCTATCTTTTCCCACATTTCGGACACCGCATATTATGGCTTTTGTTGACTTATCGGTAGTCTACAGTCTCTGCACCATAGCATTAACGTTTCCACGCAATTTATGGCATCTCTGAAGCTGATTTAGTCGAGGCACTAGTCAGTATTCATGAGGGGGTCGTCGGGTCCTAGAGCGGAAAGAGCCAGGTTGTGTCAGCAAGCGCTGGTTTCCTCTCCTTCGAGCGTACATGCCACGTTTTCCAACCTGTGCGCAAGATGCAGCTTGCGACAGCCCGCATCGGTTTCCAAGGCCTCTAGGATCTGCAAGAGTAAGTAAAACAAGACGGTATAACATTCGTATCGACTTACTCGAGGTATAATCGAAATATTAATTTGGATAAATCAGACAACTCGTTCTCACTTGTTCGTAATATTTGCTGACATAAATATAGAGCTCTTTGAGCGCGGCGATAACGTCAAACTCATTGGCATGAGCGGCGCTGAGCTGTTGCATAGCGCTGGACATCTCCTGATCGGTAATCAGTGGCAGTCTTTGCACGTCGCTGTAAAACCTTCCGACTTTTTCCCTATAATGCGGTATATCCTTGGCAAAGAGAAGTTTGTTGGACGGCGAGTCTTTTCCCAGCCTGTGCTCGGTTGTCGAGCACGAATCCATGAACGTCTGGGCGATTACAGAAAGGCTCGAGTCGACGGTAGTTGTTTTATTTATGTCGAACATGAAGTCAGGATTCTTAATGAAATTCACCCAGAACCTCAGCGGCAGGCTGTTCGATTTCCAGGCATGAGGCACTTCGGGGTCCGTCAGTCCGTGTCTCTTCGCCGCCTCGTCCAACAAGTCAAAGAGCCACTTGACGGCACTGGGCAATGCTTCGTTGGCGGTTAAAATGGTGTTCAAAAAATCGTCGACAAACTTTTGCACCGTTCCCTTGGTCGAGAGCAATCTGGTGAGAAATATCTCTGGGATAGCTTTGTGGGTTCTTTCGGGAAGGTGATGTTTGCCCCCCGTGGTTCCCATGCCTGGCGGATAATGCCCTTCCTCTACCGGTCTCACGAGATGATAGAGTCTCTGGTTGCCCCCGTGACCGCTTTCGATGTCTCCGTTGGCAGTTATAACGGGAGGAGAGTGTTGAGAATTGAAATAAATCCCCCCCGGGGAATGAGAGTAGGATATAGGACTGAGCATGGCGTGGTTGGGCGTGGAAGAGAGGTGACCCGACGAGCAATGATTGCTGTGATGATGCGACGGCTTGCAGTTGTGACAAGGCGGCTTACAACTAACGGAGAACCCGTCGTTCTGTCTGGGTATCAACGACATCACCGCCGACTCTTTAACCCCGTAGTGAGCCAGGGTGTTTATTTTCTTCCACTCCTCGTTGCACTTGGTGGTCAGATCTTCATCCTGCAGAGTGAGATGACCTCCGCGGCCGTGCCGCCACTCGAGATCAACCTCATGAATGGACGGTCGTGCTGAAAATGGTGTGTTTTTGTACAAGGCATCTAAAATCTTTGATTTCACTTGGTTTATCGTGTCGCAGTCGAGTACTTTGCACTGTATTTTCTCATCGAGGTCATCCTGAACAACGTGTAACGTAACAACGCCGTGTTCTATCTGTTCGCGCAACAGTCTTTCTTCGGAAAGAGAATACCTTGCGTCGTGAGTTATAACGTCGACCGGTCCTTTCTCGATTTGATGTTTTATCGCCTTGAAGAGTAGAAAGAGCGACGAACCGGCGTAATCTTTGAGGTAATTATACATGCAAAGCGCCATCCAGTTGGTGAGCATCTTCTCAACAACGGATTCCGTTCTCCTTAACATCAGCTGAGGATACTTTGTACCGACAGATTTGTCAATTAGACGAAGCAACAGATTCATCAAGATGTCGGTTGCATACTCCATTTTTCCCATAAGAACGACCATCAGAAGCGAGGCGACGTTCACCTTGTCCCTGATGTTGAAGGACTTCTGTGCTTCCAGAGTATCGATAAAAGTTAGTATAAAACACTTGTTGTTTATCAGCTGTTCGAACTGCAGCATAGCAGCGTCATAATTTGTTCTCGGTATGTTGTTCCGTGGTCTTGGATCGTTCAATATTGGATGATCTATAACCCCAGGAAAGAAGACCTTCATGATGTAATTTTTGTGGTCCAGGGTCGGTATTCCTGACGATTCAAGGTCTGCGGTAAGATCGGTCATGTCGGTTTGAAGCTCGGCAAAAGCCTGCTTGCATTCCATGCGAACATTGCTTTCCAAAGTATCCATCTGTATCTGAATCCGTTTGTACTCTCGCTCAGCCTGCGTGCTTTTTCTTCTGTACAAAACGAGGACTAAAACGAAGAGAAAAACCAGCCCAAAAGTCCCAGCTGCAATTCCTGCGATAGCTTCAGGTGGAAATGGGTACGATTTGATAACGTCATAGCGGAGATATCCAATTGGAAACCTCAAACTTTGCCCGACGCGAACGACGACCAAAGGCAGACCGTCTTCCATTTTGATTCCAAGCTCATCAGTGTCGCTTGGCTGCTGATCAGGCGGAGTGCAAACGAGCTGCGTTAAAGCCAAGGATGTCACATTGCACGGCATGGTACCAACGGTAACGTTAACGTCGGACTCGTCGCTTGCGTGGTTCAAGTTTTCACCTTCTATAACGAGCGTATCACCTTTGTAGAGTTTCACGCTATTCGGAAACGGGAAGAACTTTGGATCCTCAACGTAAAGCAGCTGATTCCTCGGGCTTTGAGGGTGCTTTTCCAGATGTCTTACGGTTTCGACATTATCCATAACAAAACCAATTCTTAAAGCTAATTGAGATTCCTTTAGAACCTGAGATCCATGTTTATGGAGGGATCGTTTGACGCGCTGCGTCACCTTGAACTTCTCAGCTATGCAGGGACTCGGGCATTCCATTTGAGTAGGATTCAACACCGTGCAGATAGTTTTGTTAATCGGCACTGGATCGTTCTCAAGGTAAACCTCCATCTCCGGTTTTTGTATTGTATCCAGATTAGTCCCGTGTACGGTGATCATTCTCCCACCCGAAGCGAAGCTTCTCAATGGTTTTATCTCCATTATCGTAGGATCTTGCGTATAGTTGTACGGATTATTGTCCAGAGTGCGATTCGCACCGTCAATGCTCAATGTGAGCCGTCTTATTCGCCTTACCCACCCAGACTTGCTAGTTACACAAGTAAGCCGAGTACTGCTAGCTTGAGTGGCATTCACCTGACACGGAAGTTCGTCCAAGAATGCCGAAATCGTACTTCCAATATTGAGATACATCCCGGAAATAGCCAATTGCGTCCCCCCGCTTTGCGGTCCGATCGAGGGATACACACCGGTCAACTGGATGTCTTTGTAATTAAAAAGTACCGCGCTCTCCGTGTACCCGGCATCGTTACCGACGACGACTGAGGCCGTAGCCTCGTGAGGACTGGGACCAGTGCGGCAAACTATTTTTACGGAAACCTCGTAGTCCTCCAGAGCACAGGGTGTATCGCCAATGCGTATTTTCCCCTCCACGTCGCTTTCCTTGAGGCCCAAGTTGCTTCCTTCTATGGTTACCAACGTGCCGCCTTCGATCGGACCGCTGAGAGGTTTTATCATGTCGATTCTTGGCTTAGGACACTCCATGAATGGTGAATAGAGGCAGGAGTGTCTGTAGACGCAACTGTTTTCGCACCAGGTGCATTCATATTGCGGGTCTCTGGTAACGCAGAGGGAACAATCAGCGTGTTCTCTGTGAGAACCAAGGACTTCGCACTTGTAAAGAACCACCGTGGTCTGATCGACGTGATGGTTCGTGTTCCAAACGACAGTAACAGCAGCTTCGTATTTGCCCGATATCGCCTCGTAGGAGTAAACAGTTTTGTCGCATACGATAAAGCGGTTGCTGTCGACGCGTGCCTGAACCCTGAGATTTGCACCTTCGATTGTAACGATACACTGGAAGCCCGTATGCCCGACTTGTGGATGCGGTAGATTTTCAACCTCAAGAACTATTTCCTTCGGCACGTTGTTTGGAAGCATCAATGGTTCGTCCCTCCTTGCAAAACGTGGACAATATTGAACTCCGTGGGTCGCTAGATGCGATGGATTCTGTGAAATCAAGTTTTTTATCAGCAAAATGTCTAATTACGTAGAGGAAGTTATGGTTAGATATGATACGATGAAAATTCAATTAGCTTATCTGACACATGACAACATGACTAATAGAACAAGAGGAAATAATAATGTCTAATGACGCATATCTATTGTTTTCTATACGTATCAAACCATGAATCACAAGGTCAAAACTTTTCTGTCTCCAACTTGGTCAGTTTTTACATTAACCTTTAGACGGCCAGCCGGGAACTCCGCCGGACGATTTGACTACTTATATTCATAAATCGTACCAGGAAAAATATCGAATTCCAAGAGAAAAATGCCAGCCCTCTAAAGATTGTTCTCGTGTCAAAATAAATGTAAATACTCACATTTTCTCCCGAGATGACATTGCCCTGGCAGCACGTGGTGTTGTGAGTGCATTTGTTCTCATACACGCACCAGCTACAAGCCCACTGAGCCCTGACGCATTCCGAGCACATGGTGTGCCTAGAGCAGTCGTAGTAGGCAAAATTGCGCGATACAAAATCCTTGTTAATTTCGCTCGAGCGGACAGACAAGGGTACTAATACGTGATCGGTATCTTCGGCAATGCTAGGTCTGCCTAACACAGGCGGAGTTGGACAGGACAATCCAAAACGAGTCATCTGAGCATCGATCGGCTCGGCATTTCCAAAGACGCATTTGTACTTAGCACCTGTCGGAAGCTCTGGCAAGGTTCTGATCGTCAACCTGACGGTCGTTATCTGATTTATGGGTATTCTGTCTGGCAGCACTTGCTCGAAATCTATGCACTGCTGTCCTGTACCCAACGACAACCATCGAGGACTGCTGTGGCTGGCTTTCTGGCAATCACCTCTTACTGTACACCTGAATCAGATCGTCAAAAATTCGTTGGCAAGTGCATAAATAAATGATTATAAAAATCGAAAATAAAATATTGAATACTAAATAACGAGTCTAGATTATTCACTCACTTTTTTTCCAGTGAACACCAACCGCAATATGGATCCTTGGCATCCAGACAGCTACTGCAGTTGGTGTAGCTGCTACAATGTTCTACTTTGACTTTGATGATCTTCGAGGTGGATAGAACGTAGAGATATTTTCCGTTGGATGAGATTGTACTATCGGGCAGTAGTTTTTGTCCCTTATCGACAACAATGCTTTCGTAAACGGCTGCCTCGGCTCCTGACAGTAAAACTTTTTTTAAAACGCCGTCAGTTGTTCCCAAAAATGCAACCGTGTGACTTTCTGTGTTCGATATAGTAACAGCGGACACAGATGTGTTGTAAAAGTGTAGCGCTGCCTGAGCGACGATCGGGGAGACCCCAGAAATCTTGAGTCCAACTTCACAAAAGTTCAAAATATTCCCTGTTGTCTGTAAAAGATAATTTCATTATCATTGATTATAGTACAAGATTGTCGACATCGAATCAAAGCTTTCATGCGCGTTATAGTTCACTTACTCCTGCCGTTGGACACTTTCCATCTTGGATAGGACCGCTGACATATCCCATGTTCCTGTATTTGATGCTCCCATTGAAACACATGTGTATATTCTCGTTGAACTTCGTTTCTATGTCTTGCAAACTGTAAACGCATACAGCAGATCGAGGTAGTGGTTCGCTGGTGATGCCTTTGCTGGGAGAAAATACCGACACAAACACAGGATCTCCGATAGAAATCCCTAGCTGCATGGCCAGATCGCTACCAGCCGGAGCAACCTTGGCGTCCTGTACTAAATTGTAGACATGCTGTCTTCCGTCACCGGTGTCGACTGTACACTGAAGGGTGACTTCCGTATAGCTGTCGTAATTTGGATCGCTGATGCAGCTACGGGCGAGTCGAGAAACATAGCCAAGTTCCTCTTGTTCCGGTAGGTGAGATTGCTTTTGAACAAGTACAAAGTACGCGTAATCACTGGCATTAAAACCGTAGACATATTTGACTAAGAAATGATCACGATATTTCACGTCGATGTGTAAAATGGACTGCTTGTTGAAAGTATACTCGGCGAACTCCAAGGTGAATAGTTTTCTACTGGAAATGGCAGGAACGTCATGCCGGTAGTCTCCATTGTTCGTAAATGTCGTACCGACGTATAAAATGTTTGTTCTACCCCAGGGATTGTATTTCTCAGGGCCTACAAAAGCGTACGTCGATGAATTGTCATCGTTTGCAGCCACGCTGTTGAGAATGAATTCTGGTTTCAGGGATATGTTGCTCATTTTGTACTTTTCGCAAGCACCCTGAAGCAAGGAGCCACAGGCGATGAGGGTACGAGAATCAAGGTCAGCCACTAACACCTTGTTCACATTGTCCATCAGAGAAGTAGTTATCTCCCTTGATGGACAACCGCTGGCATGGCACTGCGGATTGTCCATCCTTGGACCTGAAATAGTTTAAACTTCTTTGCATACAATTCTTCCAACACACTCGTCGCCTACATGAACATTTGCCGTGCAAATAATTTTGCTCAGAATTCAATTCTCCTTCAAAAAGTCACAAAAATATTTTCAAGTAGTATAAGGTAGCAGTGATTTCAGTCATAAACTGAAAAATTGCTAGATCATAACTCAAACCAAAAGATGAATAGTCTTAGTATGCATTCCTAAGTCAATTCCAGTACAAACCATGCTAAAACGTTGAGATACGGAAAATAAAATTAAAAGAGCATTACGATAAATGTAAAATATTTACCAGTTGAAACGAGTGCCTCTAATTGTAGGTCCGAGTCTAACTGCATGAGCCGGTTAACAGCCCCAGCATAGAGTCTGTTGGTGATAGGATCGGTGGTAAGGTGATTAAATTTAAGGGCACCTTCTCTAGTGATGTTAGGATCTAGGGGAGAGAAATTGGATCTAAAGGTGCCCGGAGAAGGGAACTGAGCAACAATGTGGGGGGAAGTTTTTTCTAGAGAAAGGGGGACGGGACTGGCTGGTGTGTCCATAGCACCAGCCGCTATGGTGACTAAAAGCCACACGGCAATTGGTAGCGACGATACGGACCCGAGGCATTTGGAAAACAGCGACAATCGTGGAGGAGGCGGTACCGGGGGTGAGACAGGAAAGGGTGGTCGCGACCTGGGGAGCCTCATGGTGCACGGGAATAACAGGCACTGTGTCGCGACACAGTGGACCGGGGTACGAAGCGATTTAGGAAATGTGACCGGAGTGTGTGCCCCGCTGGTAGTTAACCAGTGGCAAAATGGCACTACCAACTACGCCAGCATCCAGACGCCAACATGACGCTTAACGCTTCATGTTCCTGAAAAAGTGTGAGACAGAAAGAACAAATTACTCTTGGAGTACATACAACATAATTGTAATTAAATTTTCACGAATGATTCGACAATTTCAGATCTTGAACAACAACGTTGGGATTATCTGAAAAGGACCAATCCACTGTCTATTTTATAATTTCATTTCAAAGTATTCATTCAAGAAATTGTTTCTGTCATTAGGATCATAATTTTTGCGAGAGACTGACTTTCAATATTATTTCTGAACATTAGACCAAATTTTCACTAATTTGGTTTCAGTGTTGGTACAATACCAGAATCAAACTAAAACAAGATTACTCAGTTATTATCAAACTCTATCTGTGACAATTCCCCATACTTTCGGTTCTTTCAGATCCATTTCTAGAACCCCACGTTACGCGTGTAGCGATTGAATGTATTTTGAGATATCAGAAACAATTGCTAGCAGCTATAGCAGCATTTAAGAACTCTTACTGCATTGTCTAACGAGTTGGCAAGGGGAGTTTTGCAGCTAGTCATAAAAGAATGCAAGCCAAAGTGGACGGATATGAATTGAGCATGGGGGGAAGGGACGTTTAAATCACGCTGTTCAAAAAGCTGTGGCAGTATTACCATTGTTCCAATAACTCGACGTACGACATGTTCCTTTTATTTGAAACAGAATACAAGCAGAGATGTAAGTCGCTGTTATATTCCGATTCCTTTTTCAGTTATCGAAAATAAAGGAAAAAAAAAAAACGGAGATAATACATAAGTGTGTAGAAGAAAAATTAAGTCGTAAAATAGAAATTAAATGTAAATGATAAGAAGAGGGAAGGCGAGGGAAAAGAGGGGTGAAGGGGGGGGGAGTAGCGCAGCAACAAACACACGCACCCGAACTTAATCTGAAATAAATCGTATAGTTTGTATCCTCGCGGGTATCTCTTTGTAAGTAAGAACACGAGAGTATCAGAGGTGAGTGATGATGATAAGAAGAATGAACCGAAGTACGGAACAGGTGCGAGAAACGATTCAGTTTAACCTGCTGCCTCGCGGGAGAATAATAGGGGGAATTAAAAAACGATTTCGAAGTCCCGCTAATTGCGGAGAAGAAACGACGAAGGGTAGGCCAGAGCTCTCGCCCTCTCCTCCTCTCATTCGCATTAATCAAAACGCATCTCTCGCGGCAGCGTTGTGTCGCACGCACAACCACCGCAATCCCAGCGTCACTGTGTGTGCATATAATTGATACCCGCTGCATGTGTGAAGAGAGGAAAGCCGATCGGAGACGTCTTTAAGCGTGTTGTGTATGTACCTAATCTCTAGACGCATACCTTGATCGCCGATGAATCCCGATCGTCGCCGTCGCCGTCGTCGTCGATCCGTCGTAAAGTCACAATGACGGTGCCCGATTTATTGTTTAGTTTTATAGCGGCACAATAGCTAGGGTACATAGCTGGGCTCCTATGCCTCACTGTCCGCTAGATCGTCGTCATCGCCGCTACCGCCGCAAAACATTCCTCTGATGTATAGAATTTCTTATATTTTTTTCTTCCTCTCTCCTCCTCTTTCGATCTCTCTCTCTCTCTCTCTCTCTGTCTCTGTCTATCTCGATCACACTCCTCTTCTCCCTCGCACGTCTTACTGATCCTTCGTTCGTTCGACGACACGCACAACAAACCACCCGCCACTGGCACTTGTGAGGCAACAGGAAATAGCGGCGATCGGCACTTCGTTAACTAATGACGGCCCGCCTGCCGCAAACTACGGGATACTCGCACTGTCAGTTCACTCTCGCAATAATACTAATCTGGGAGTTAGGCACGACCGCCATTAAAGTTCGACTACTGACGGAGGCCGTGGCTGACCGCTAGGCGCTACTCGCTAGGCTACAGCGCAACGTGCGCTGCCAGCGCTAATCGCTACTCCCACTCCTGGGCTCGAGGCGATTATCGAAATCTTGTTTTCGACCAATCGCCAACTATTGGCTGAACGGCATCCACCGATAGCGATTATCGATATCTCGGCTTCGACCAATCGCTAAGCATCGGTTCTCTCGACAAGCGTTACCATTGGCTGAAAAGTAGGCACCGATAGCGATGATCGTAAACAGAGCGGAGTCGCGATTACTCGCGCAAACAACGCCGTCGAGATAAGCCCGCAAATTTTAAATCTGCTAAACACAGAGCTCATTAATGAACAGCCAGTACGGAAGAACTTGAAATCTCAATCGAAAAACTGAACATGAGCTTACAGCAAAAGTACTCAGGCAAACAATAACCGAATGGAACACAATCTATAGTGTACCGTGGAGCATTCAACAAGTTCCATAGAATCGTTCAAATGCAAGGTGGCGACCATTTTGCTTAAACAAAATTCCGCAACTTTTCTCGTCAGAACATTCAGAATTCCCTGAACTTTTTACACAAAAGTTGAGTGAAGTTAGGCGACTGTTACACCCAAAAGCTCCAGAAATTGAAGGGGGAGAACGGGAAAGGGTAGAAATTAGATAATAGCATTTTCTAAAGCAAGCCTACCTAAATTTACGAAACATGGTCGAAGTTTGAAGAATACATATAAAAAAGTTCGTTTTTCCATGTGGACCATCGAAATTCCCTGAATAATCCCGATTTCCCGGTTTGTAGCCACCCTGTGAATAGCACACAGTTCTGTAATACTGAATACTTTTGCGAAGGGAGCTCAAGTCGAATTCCTAGCGAAACTAGATGGGTAGCGATATAAATCAATGCGTTTAGATTTCGCTAGTCTTGTCACAATTTATTTGTAAATGTTATATTATTTACACATATACCCTAAGTCTCAAATATCGTAACATCATTTCATTATGGAGAGGTTGTGAATTTTCATCTGGTTTATTTCAATATATAACAAACATAGTAAATAATTAATAGATATAGCAGAATTCATAGAATCGAAAGTATGACGAATGATGCGTAAAAAGTATAACATATCAATATGCTGTGTGGATTGTTTTATCTTGTTTCGCTTACTCCTATCTTTTCACCGGTTTCCTGGGGGTCTGTCATACAAATGTAAAGTTGAGTCTCAAGTCTGAGATGAATCGGTCGCGTTTTTTTTTTTTTTTTTTTGACATAGTTCTTCGTAACACACATATTCGTTACGAATTTAGTTAAGTGTTGGAAAGAAAAGGAAATTTTGGTTTCGTTCTCTTTTCTACCTTCAAATATCTAGATTTGTCAAATATTTCGCGCGCAATGAAAGACATATTTCGCATATGAAAAAAAAAAATCCTCGCCGGTGCTACTCAGCGCGCAACGACCAAGTATGTACACAGAGAAAGGCGTCCTCTCGTCTTTCCTCCTTCCTTCCCTCTCGAATATTGTATCAAAATTATAAAACAAAGAGAAGGTAGGTATAACATTTTAAAAGTTTCCACAAAGAATTATTAACATTATCAGTATTATTATTATTACTATTATTATCCCTATTACTACTCTACGCGTGTCGTTACGTATGGGTAGTTCGCGTTTTCGATGGCTTCTAATTTCATCAATTTTAGTTCAGTCCACCGGTGTAACGTTAAAACGAGATATGCTACGTAGATGAAGGAACAAATAAAAAAAAAAGTAGTTTGAAACACCCAGGATTACATGACATTTTCGTGGTAAAAATAAAAAGAGGAAACCACGTTGTGCCAAGTTCAAATATACCGTTGTCTGTCAAATTACTCAAGTAACCAGTACTTGTTCGTAAAAATTTATAGCTCATTTCTTTCGGCCACAACCTCATAGCCAGTAAACTGTCATTCGATTACCAATTACTGTCAATCTAATTACTATTGTTTTCTTTTTTTCCTTTTTTTTTATTTTTCGTTTGTGTGTGTGTAAAGAGACCAAGGCGTTCAGCATTCATTTCACTTCCTCACTCTCCATTCGGACTAGTGCCTCTTACAAACTACATACAGCCGTACACAGCTTTTCACAAGTATAAGGGATTTTTCTTTTTTTATAATCACCCGCATTTTTTCTTTTCTTTCTATTTTTAACTTTTTCTGTACTTCATATGTGTGTATAAGGGTGGGTGGGTCGCCACACGCGCAACACGCGTGAGTGCGTGCGTATGAAATGTTTCTTTTTTTCCGTTAATTACTATTTCTGACCGTCATTCACAATATAATGTGTATTATGCAAAATAGCAAGTGTGTAGCGAACTTATGCGGGACTGATTGTGGCGATATTGGGGCTGCATGATTTCGGGGCCACAGCTCTTACCCCAAGGAGGGAAAGTCGTGTTCGTCGTCCACCTTCGGAGCGTTTTGACGCCCACGCGGCGATCTTTGTTCCGGCTGCTGAGGCTGAAACAGAAAAATCACCAATTTTCACACCATCTGCTCAACTCGTCGTGGATATGACATGAAATTTTCCTGCAAATTTTATATCACGCATATCTCAATGGTGACTGGTGACATCTTTGACAATCTACTCTCCGTTCATCAATATCAAATTCAACACTTACAGCAGCCACAGGGCGCGGCTCGCGCTCACGGTCACGCGGTTCGCGTTCCCGATCACCGCGGTCCCCGCGATCTCCACGATCTCCACGATCTCCACGATCTCCGCGATCTCCACGATCTCCACGATCTCCACGATCTCCGCGGTCGCCACGATCGCCTCCATCCCTCGGAGCGCCACCGCGACTTCCAAATCCACGACCGCCGCTCCCGCGTTCACCACGTCCGCCGCGACCTCCGCGACCTCCACGTCCTCCAGTACCACGGCGGGTATCACTGAAGTGGAATTCGATGTCAAGGACATGCTTTTGCCTGCCGACACGTTGCGGATACTCAGCAGCGGCATCGTATTCCTCCTCTTCGTCTTCTTCTTCCTCAACTCCTTCCTTCTTTTTCTCAAGAGCGTACATCTTCTTCCAACGAGTAAGATCTTCGCCTTCGCCCGCTTTGCGCAGGTTATATTGGGGCTTTGCACGGTTGCTCTGAAGAGCTTTCCACTCGTCAAGAGTCAATTCGCGCGATTCCTCTTCAGCTGGAGGCTTCTCTTCCGCCGAAGTGTCTGCTGCAGCTGGAGCTTCTCCGTCTTTAGGCTCGGCGGCAACCGGGGCTACGTCTGCATCAGGTTTTTCACCAGCATTCCAGTCTTGGGTTTCCTGGATCATCTGCTCTCTGCGCGCAAAATATCAATATCATTCGTTTAATTGTGAAAAAAGAAAATACGAGCCCTATTCAGCAAATAAAATGTGCTATGGTGACAAATAAAATGTGGAAAAAATTGAGCAGGTCGTTAAATAACTTACTCAATTTCGTCACGATGAGTTCCCCAGTTGTGGCTCCCACCACCCTCTCTCTTGTCAACAGGTTTCACTCCGCTGTAAGCATTTTTCTTCTGGTTAATGATTGCTATGAGCCAGTGAACTATATGATACGAACTTTGCAACAGTGAAGTTGAGCTTCTGGTTAGTGTAAAGGTTAGATAGCTGAAATTATCTCTGATATAACAGCAATTCCGTCTGCCTCATATGTTCACCATTATGAAAATTAAAAAACGTAGCTTAACAGCCTTTATTTCAAAGCTCTTCTGCTCATACTTGAAGAGCTTTAGTTTATCTAGAAATCTGTGTTGGTTTAATGGTAGTTTGTTTACAATAAGCAACGAGATAATTCCATTGCTACACGTACGACGAGAAAGATGGGAGAGTTTGCACATTTTTAACAGAGTGGTATTGAAACAAGTGCGTCATTCGCATGCAGAGACATACATGGTAAAAATCCTTACCTCGGCTGCCCGCTTGCAGACATACACAAGAGAACACCACAAATTATCGTTTGAAAAGTGGAAAAGACTTGGACTCTAAGGGTTGACTCTAGTGCAGATTGTGTTTTGCTAACGTAAACGTGTTTTTACCATGTTCAATGGGCAAGCTTACATCTGTTTAAAAACGGGATCTGCGATAGAAGTATCTTACAGTTCGTGTTTGTATACAACCTTTACCTAAATTCGTTGGCAATTTCAGAGGTTATTCAAAAGACTACACAAATTCTAATTGGGAAACGAGTATCCTACAAATATAATAAGAAAAAGGTGATGGAAATATATTACGCAACAATAATTGATAATTGAATAGTTTTACAATCTTGAAAGTATTGCCAGAAAAAAAAAACCAAAATGCAATTTAACATGAATCGATTTTAAGACAAGCTCAATTTTCCAGCGCAACATTCCGTCTCTAAATGAATCGCATCAAGACTTAGCACACAGGCACAATAGCGGTCGTCCGAGATACACAACTTACGTCTTGTCTGAACGAGACTGACGGTCGAGATCGCGCTTTGGACGGTTTTCGAAACCTCCGCGACCTCCCCGAGTACCGCCACGTCCACGGCCACCTACTCCTCGAGCTCCACCTCCGCGTTCTCTGCGTTCGGTAAACTCGCCACGCTGGTTATCACCGACTGAACCACGGAACTCACGATTATCACGACCCTCTCTGTAATAGAGAAACAGAAATTACATCCCTGTGTCTCATTTGAGAAAAATAATTCAAAGTTCAATATAAGAATATCGCATCGATAGATTGACGCACCCAGAAGGTCCTCGTCTTGGTTCTCCTTGGCCGCGAGGAGTGCGTTGGTCGCCATCCTCTCGGTTGCGCCTGTTGTTACGCTCTTCTCTAGACTCGCCAGAAAATTTCACGTTGCGATCGCCGCCGCTTGATCTTACCGCAGGCTTCTTTTCCACTGTTTACAAAGAATGAGCCAGATATTCTTTTGAACAATAAAAAAAAATTTTAATTAACATAAAAAGTTAATCATAGAAAAATAGTTAGGCTTAGGTGCAAAAAATTTTTTTTATACCTAACGTGACCGAATCCAGCAATTTTATTTACTGTAGATTTCTAACACGTTGGTTTTCTTGGTTTCGTGTTTTAATTGAAATTGCTTCTGGAATGTTACCGTGGATTTGCAAAAATTCCATTTACACAAGAAATTTTAATACAAAAATTATTTATATGGCTAAAATACAAGTAACATTCATTTTATTGGGAATATTATAATTTTTTAATACATTAAGATAAAGGATTGCTCTAGATAATCCAGGTTCGCGAAATTTGGTGGTATCAAATGATGGCGTCACCTGGGCTATTCAATTAGTACAGGTACAGTAAAATGCATAAATACCTTTACCTTCCAACTAACATGTTTTCATTCCAAATGAAAATGCAAGTTCGATTCTATACAAATTATGTGATAACGAATCCCATTTTCTTGCGCCAACTGCATCGCCAGTCATTTTCACATAATTTGTATACAATTGAAGTAGCATTTTGTTTCAGACCTTGAACAAGTTAGCCAGAAAGTTGAGTTATTTACGCATTTTACTACTATACAAGAAATATCAGCATGC
Source organism: Diprion similis (assembly GCF_021155765.1). NCBI lineage: Eukaryota > Metazoa > Arthropoda > Insecta > Hymenoptera > Diprionidae > Diprion > Diprion similis. Next base: position 21,275,286 of record NC_060114.1, read on the forward strand.
AGAACGACTCTGCAAGTAAATCAAGCTTGTGTTACGAGAAAAAACTGTGCCGCAGCAAAATAACTGAAAATTAGAAGAAGTTTGAATCTATTGAGTAATATTGAGCGAAACTGAAATGTTGTACATCGAATGTCTTATAAGGTAGTGAAGTCCACGAGGGTAAATTGCGACACGGCAGAACCAAAAGCATTCTTAGTCAGTGAAATGGAAACGGTTGGGGGGGGGGGGGGGGGGGTTTAATGTGCAACTAAGCGGCAGGGAACCCAACTTAGCAGATTCAATAGAACCAATATAAATATTGTAAGAATGATTGGTTACAGGCGGAATAAAGGCGAGGGCAACTGGCTCTCGGGTAACGACGAGCAACGATATGTGTATTACATAGCGTATATTTGTCGTGTATGCGTAAAAACGCAGCGCTACGCGGCGACGATAGGTAAGCATAAAAGCGAGGACACGAAAATAAGATGGACGTGACACGAGGCGCGAGAAATAAGGGAAAGCTTGACAAAATGCGGAATAAATGAGAACGCATCAGCGAAGGTCGGAAATGCAGTTTTCCTAATTTTTCAACAATTTCCAGACACAGAGAGCGGGATAAATGCACGTGGCTAGGCGGGTAGATGCGATGAGATCATCGCGGCATGTACGAGGCGCCACGAGGCGCGGAGCGCTGCGTATAAAACTAACCTTGATCCTTTTTCGGCTCCTGGTTTTTCGAGGGCGGCTGCTGCTGGGTGTCCTTAATAACGCGGGTTTTCGGTGGCTTGTTGGCCGCAGGTTTCGGAGGCTGATCGGGCTGCTTGGTCTTGTTCTCTTTTTCGGATAGTTTTTCCTTCCTCTTTGCCTCTTTTTCCTGCTCCTTGGCTTTCAGCACCTCCAGAGGGTCCTCGTCCTCGTCCAGGGCGAGAAGGAACTTGTTAGCGACGGCGATGCTGTACGTGTTCTCCATGGCGTCTTTTATCCTCTCTTCGTCGAGGATTATGCGAAAATTTCACGGCTACTTTTGAGCCCTTGTGTAACAGAGACATCCAATATTCCAATATGGCCGAGTCGAAGGCAGATCACCACGAGGTTTGTGCTCGGGCAGGAACCGCGGCCGAGTCTCGGCCCCAGCGCATCCTTCTCCCACCACCGAATCGAGAAACTCTCAAATTAGCATGTTTCTGCATTCCACGGGATGAGAAAAATGAGAAAATTAATTTGCCGATATTTCTTTTTTATAAACAATTCACCCTTTTTATAATAAATTGAGTTATTTCGGAACGGACGCGGCGCCACCAGCCGGCACGATTTCCATAAGCGGTTCTCCGTCGGGCAAAGAAACTGAAAATAACTCTATCAAATTTCAATTTTCTAACCGGAAAAGACACCGCGCTAAATCCCTGATCGCTGATAAGCCGAATAAACGATAACTCGAGGCAAGGTTTTGTTTAAATACCGTGAAATGTAAAATAATACGACGGACTCTGTTAGAGTCGGCGACGCTAAGCCCGGCCCACATCGACCCTCGGCCAATGGGATCGTCGCTGGGAGGCGCGCGCGAAAATTTATAAATATTTTTGGCGGTTAACATCAGTTGCACGCGGTAAACGAGACGGTGCGGACGTTGTGAGCGCGCGTGGCGTCGTTGCGGTTGGTTAATGCTGAATTAAAGACCGGTGTTTGGGGTGCGGAGGACTGTGTAGAGTGTGAATCGAGGCTTGTGGGTGTCGCAAATAGCGAGCATCGATGGAATTGCATACGCCAAAACGAGAGTCGCGGGCCCTGGGCCTGCAGGACGGACTTCCCTGCAGCCCGCCGATGTGCGACACGATGCTCTACCCCTGGAACTGGGGCGAGGAGGCGAGGAACGTGAACCTCAGCCCCGGGAGCTCGTGCTCGTCGCCGGAATACCGGGATCGCGGCGTCGCCGCCGTACGAGGATCCGGCAGCGCCGGAACCGGCATCAACGAAAACGGGAACGCCGACGGCGGAGGTGCCGGTACACGTTCCTCGTCCTCGGAGAGTCATCGCCGCGGTCGGCCGAGGGCCGATGCTTTGACGAATCTGATGAAGCAAGGCAGCACGTCACCGAGTAGCATCAAGTGTACCTTCTGCAACAGGGTCTTCCCGAGGGAGAAGAGCCTTCAGGCGCACCTGCGCACTCACACAGGTACAGATAATACACCGGGCGAGAGACGCCACCGGCAGAGTACGCTGTGCGTTACATTACTATACCTAACTTCACGTACACGCGTCTCCTCGTCGGGCATCACGCGTGTGTGTGGCGAACGGATCGCCACGGGAAGGGACGCACGGGGGGAGAAAAGGGGGGAACGTGGTTGCCTGCCTGCCTGCCTCCCCCCCTTCACCCTTCTGCGGGCCAACCGTCGTTCGGTTTGTAGCCGCCGTCGTCACGCGTACACCGAAGCGAATTAAATCCTACCGGCGTACGCGTAACGTAAACGTAACACGCGAAGGAGCTGGCGCAGCGCAACGAACCTTCCTTTTTTCTTTCTTTTCTTCCTTCCCGCTTTTCGCCACTTGCCGAAGTACTGGGTTCAGACTTTCCATGAAACGCGATTGCCGCTTGTTTCTTCTTCGTTTTCGCTTTACTTTATCACTATTCTCTTGTCTCCTAGCTCTCGGCTGCTCGTAGTTTTTCTCTCGCACCCTCTCGCCCTTTTTCTCTCTCTTTCTCCCTCTCTCTCTCGATTTGATATACTCTCACTTTCTTGCTTCTCCATCACAAAGCTTGAAAGATCGAACGCTCGCAAGATGTCCGTTCATTTTTTTTTTCCCACTTCTTTGTCCCGATACAATGTAGCAAAGACATGTGGAGGTACGGAACAAAGATCATGGATGGATAGATGAAAGTCATTGAAAAATGTTTAGAGAGCAACTTTTAAGTCACGTTTTGCACCGAAAATCTATCATTCAGTCATGACTGACCGCTGGTATGAACTGTGACTATTAACAGGTGGAAACAGGGCAGTTAGAATGGAAGCAACAATGGCGTTCGAAATTTAAATACGAAAGAACGATTTCATCTTTGTCACTATCACCAAGTGACTGTAGGCCACCTTTGCTTCATCACTTGTTGTCAATATGGCCATAAATCGTGACCATACGGATAAACATAGGGAAATTAATATCAACATCAGAAACATTAGTGTAGACTTGATGCATGCATAGTTTCAAAAAATAATTTCATACCAAATTTGACTGATTCAGAATTCACATTCCGATACTTATGATATCAAGTTTAATAATATTGGGACATTACAACGAATATATTAGTAATTTTCGGTTGATGTGGAAAATTGATATTTTTGGCAGAGAAAGCCTGGGATTCTATCACGTAACTTTTGTCAGCAGAGGTTTTCACTTGGGATGATAAAAGATGCCTAATACATTCCTTGGAAAATTCAGAGAATTGAGATTAAAGCCTTTTGACAATTCTGTTTCTTCTGCCTCCGACACATTAGCAAGTGAAAATACTGAAGATTAATTTTTATACTTGATTATCTTCTCTAAAATTGCAATCTCAAAGTGATGTAGAGTAGCTGACTACATATCCCGAGTCCAATATAATAGCAGATATTTTATTTGTATCCTGTTTTTATGTTTAAGGAGAACGACCTTATCCTTGCGATTATCCGGGTTGCACAAAAGCCTTCACGCAATCCGGGCAGTTGAAAACACACCAGCGTCTTCACACGGGAGAAAAACCATTTTTGTGTACGGAAGCTGGATGCGAAATGAGGTTTACTCACGCGAATCGTCATTGCCCGGATCATCCTTACGCGACGTTGACGAGATCCGATGACTTTGTGCTCAAGCCGGTAACCGGCAATACAGATCTGCCTCACGACGTCACACGCTGGCTAGAGCGGTACAAAATGTCGAGGGAAAGGGAAGACAGAACGCCAACTGGGAAAAATGAGCGGAAGAAAAAGGCGTGGAAATGCAGTATGGACAATCACAAGAGGACAAAATCCAGAAAAGGCCTGATGATGGACGCTACTGGTGAACAAGAAAATGTGGAGCGAAAAATTCAGTCCAACCAGAGGCTCTACTGCGGGGAAAGCCAGGACAGCCAAGAGGAAAGTCAGGACGAAGATCCGGTGGAAGCCTGCGCCATGCTTCAGATGTCCGAAGACGAAGAATCGACTCAGATGAGCAAACTCCCCATAACTCCGGTTCGCAGACCACTGGATAGACTGCAGCCAAAGAAACGCTGGCTAAGAGAAGCCTGCCTTGAACAACAGCTCGCAAAGCCGCTAAGATGGGATCCGCCGTCTAACGGTCAACAAAACTCTGACTCTGCTCAATTGGACATTGAGATTCCACGGGTTCAGTTCGGCACATCATTCAACGAAGGTTCGTGCATCGCGGAGCAGACTTCAGATTCAAGCCTGAGCACATTCAACGACACGTTGTGCTACAAGTCTGAGACGGAGATATTGGATTCTGTATCTCTGGGGTCTAATCCCAACTCGGATATATCCTGGAATTTATCCATCAAAGTGCCTCCCATTGACAATGAAGTCACTGTGGAAAATTGCTCAGCCGAGATCGGCTTCGGTGATAATTCTTCCTCCGTCAATCAGCACTGCTGGGATTCACTGGCGTGCGAGATCGTGCCCAGCGAAAATACCAAAGCATTTAACGTCTCTTCGATAGCCGCGAGTCCCCGCTGGACCTTGACAAACTCATTATTGGAGGAGCAACTTCCTTCGTCAAATTTCACCCCAGTCAAGAATAATTCAAATCAACTCTCTTCCGTGTCAGCGATGTCCTGCAGCAGGGAAAACGAGAGAAGACCTACGGTCCTGATGTTGGCTGGAAGTTGCGCCAACCCTGGCGTCAAGGAAGCTGTCCCGAACAATAACACAGCATTGAATCAGGTCAACGTCAATGAAAGAACCGGTCCAAAAGTTGTTGTGATTAAGCAGGAAGTGCAACAGCAGGACGATTTGATACCTGAAGATAACCAGAAGTGGCTTGGAGCACTTGCGCTCATGGAACTCGCCAAAACCCAACAGGAAGCTGCCAGAGTTTTGGGGCTGAACAAAGAAACGAGAACCCTTGTATTACCTGCCAACAAACAGTACACGCATCTTTAGACTGTGATCGTTATATTGGAAACCCATTTCGTATTCTTTAAATCTACAAAAGAGTTCGTGTCTCCGTTATTATAATTTCTTTTAACAAATTATTCACTGGTTTTGGGCTGTAATGTCTTTAAGATCAAATGTTACATCCCAAAATCCGACTGAAGCCTTATTGTATTCAAGAATAGTCAATTGTTGATCAATCGCTCATTCCATGTACAACATTTTGCTTCAAAGAGCCCCACAATGTTGATTTGAGAAAATATATATTTTGCCATTTCCTTGTAGCATTTGTTGAGGAATCGTTTTTCACCGTATGATTCAAGAGCGTTTCCACATTGTTCACATCTTTGCAATGATTGATAATGTGTTTTTTGAATTTGATGAAGCGGAAGCTAGCAGCCAGATAGCAGCCAAACATGTTCAACTTTTTGAGAATAGAAAATGCAGTTTGGTTTTATCCTTCTAATTCTACAAAAGTATCGGGGGTTCAAGGTATATCAAAAGTCTTTCAGATTTCACTGCCTTATTCGAATGAACATTAGAACTTTGGCTGTCAATACTGGCTGCTAGGTTCTGCCTGGTTAATGTGTTTTTGAATTTGTGAGCTAAACTTTCCCGATCCATCTTTAGCCACACATTCCTGATTTCTGATTCATATATTTGTACGATCATATGTGCACCGTTAGTAGCGATTAGATCTGAAGTGTGCTCAAAAGTTGCCATCTCTCGTTAGGAAGCAAGCCATTGGAATGTGAGAACATGACGATTGACGAAAGTTTGATTACTTTGTGATCAGGCTGAGTATGCATGCTTTGTTTTAAATATTCAATGGACCAAAAATAAAACTGATCAAATAACGCGACGATCATTTCCCTAAAGGGAAATAATTTTCAAATGGTATAAATGAATAAGCCATTTGCCATTCATCCGTCAGGTAGCTCGGTTGCTTCTTATCCGTTACGATTCTTTGTATTAATTATTGAGAGAATTGTTACCTTTGGCAATAGAAAGATAATAGAAAACATTAACGACTTCAGGAAAGAATATATCATTAACGTTTAATTATAATATAATGTTGTGACATGAATTTGTACAATGAAAGTATGACGACTTGTATGTACCTGTTGCTATTCTACAAACGAGCTAAGCGCTAAGTTGTATGTACATGGTGGAAGTCTCGGCAGTGAAACCCTGTCCAAAGACCTGTAAAGATGATTTTATTAATTGAGTAATATGCAGTTGTTACTAATGTCTTGCCTGAAACTTATGAGATCACGAAAAGGTGAATTACTATAACGAAGTAGACAAGCTGCAGTGGGATTTTTTTGAAAATTCCTTTAGATCGTTATGTTGTTAATTTTTCATTTATAGGAGTAATATGTAATGTTCTCGATCAAGTTCAAAAGTAATTATATACGTGATGCCTTCGGTGATAGAATATGCTTTAAGTCAGTGAAAATTGTCGAGTATGTAAGGTCAAAACGATGAGCCGTATCATTGGATATTTAAATATTGTTCAGTCTGTTTCTTTTTACCCGAAAGTGTCGCAGCTTTTTGGTATATCGATTTTGATATCAACTACAAAGGGTTGATTCGTAATTTCTATTCAAAAGATGATAAATACTTTTAGATTTTCTTCTTTTTTTTTTGTTTAGCAAAACTAAAGTTATTCAACAAGTTATTTGTTCGATTACGCATCTCAAATAAAGTAGATACTAGTCTAAAAGAAGCCAGGACCAATTTACTTCTCAGCATACAGTGTGGAAAAACGAATTATTTATTACTATTGTATGAACTATTACGATATATTGCTTTGTTCTACAAGGCAATGAAATTTTGTGTGATATTTAGTTGTAACAGTGAGAAAAAAAAATGTTCAGGAATGCTAAAGTAAATTTACAGCTATTATGGTAACAATGTTATGACTCGAGTTTATTAAGTATTTAATTGGAACAAAATTAGTTACTATTTATCTGAAATTATTATTATTATTATTATTATTATTATTATAAATAAATGCATAAATCGTTGTAACTCACGGAAGGGAGTCGCAAACTCAGAGGAGCTTACACACTCGTTTCACCCAGCTCCAAATTTACCACCAGATGTACATATATCTTATATTTTAATAAATATTTTCACACAAAATCTATACGGTACCTGTACTTACGGGTTTTTTTCCAAATCTGTGATTAAAAAACAAATCTTACAGAAATTTTTTTATTATTATTATAAATCTTTTTACAAATATTGGTGATATACATCGATTCGGAGCTCACCGTTAATATGTGAGAATGCGAATAACCAAGCTGACATTCGATTAAAAGTAAAAGCTATTTTTAGATTTCTTTGACCATGTACTAGAACAGAAAAACTTTGATACAGTTCTAAATTAAACATCTATCGATTGAGTACACAAAATTGAAATGATAAACATATTGTTCGGCTTACATGTCTAATGATTAAATATATGATAAAAAAAAATTATTGGGCTCATTAGCTACATTTTCTGAAATTATGTATAATAACAATCTATAAGTGATCACGATCAAACTAATCAGTGATCAAAGAGTCAAATTAGTACGCTGACTTCATTACGCATAGAATGTCATTAACTTTCAACATTGGGATACATTCTATACCAATAGAAAAATCGTCCTTTCACTTGATTAGATACTGACGTACGACTGATCACAAATCATCTGGACGCTTTCGTTCTCGATGTCGCCAGGGTTTTGCTTCTTTGCGTACGGGTTTCACGTTTAGTCGGTTCTGTCGGTGTACCAACACCCGATGCTGAAATGCCACTTGTAGCATTCGAAGTTTTCACATTCGATGATGTGTTTCCGTTCAATCCAGACCTGGATCTCAAAATTCTAGCTGAACTTCTCATTCTACATGTTTTCGTATTACTTTTACTTGGCATTTCAATCATCGCCTGTTCCTCGAGGTCTGAAGTCGGAATTAGGTCTGAAGTATTTGACTGCAAGCTCTCCTCTCCCATCAAATTGGAACTTTCGATTTCAGACTGTGAATCGTTCACTTCGTCCATCTTAAACGCTGAAACACAATTTGTTTTATCCTGCTGACTCTTGCTCCTTATTCTAGCTGAGCTTCTGAACTTCGTCTTCCTGTCATCGAGGTCGCATCCTTCCGTTTTTGAATCGTACACTTCATCCGTTGATGGGACGACATCCGGATCATTTAAATCTCTCTTCTGTTTAATGTCACTGCTCTGAGATCGAGACCTCGGAGCTCTAGCGGAAGACCTCAATCTCTCTTTGTGCCGACTGTGCTCAAGCATCGCAGGCCTGATGTCCATTTCACCATTGCTCTGATCTGAGTCTGTTTCGGATTCATCTGCAAACTGAAGTCTTACTCTCGATTTTTTAACAATGGACAGAGTCTCCTCGTACAGATTTATCACCAGTGGTTCGTTATTCTTCTCATTTTCAAAACTGTATTGGCACTTCTCCCTTGAAGCAGAACCAAGCATCGATGATCCTTCGTTAGTGGAATGTAAATGTGGCGCATTGGTAACGATGCATTCTGACACGTTTTCGATTCCAATGTGTGTGTTCTTCAAGGAGCTCGCAAGCTTCTCCACATCATCAGATTTCGCGATTGACAAGGGAGAATTTTTCGGAGAATTCTCGGCATTACACAGGTACTTAATATCTGGAGATTCGATCTTTAATTCTGAAACAGCTCTCTGCTGTTTTACTAGTTCGATGATCCGTTCGTTTTTGTCTAAGCCATGCAACCCCGTTTCATCGAGAATTTCACTTAGTTGCTTGGAAATGCTTGGGAACAGGAAAGCGGTCAGATTAATTATTCGGACAAACGTTTTCTCATCTTTAATTGACAAGTAAGAATTTTTTCGATAATTTTTATTGCCGGATCGGTGCCCAAATTCTAAGAATCCAGTATTAAAGTCATCGTTCCTTCTTTTCTGTTTAGCAAGTTCAATTAACCGCTCGATCATCTCTACTTCACTCAATTTTGGTTCGGCAAGAATTTGAGCTACTTGCTCGGAAAAGTGCGCAGATAGCAAAGTTGCGATGCTGTTTATCCATGAACTCCTTTTTTCATTCGTACTTTCCTCCGTATATCCTGGGTAAGATCCTGTGCTTGTGTTCGGATTGCCGATATCAGAAGCGGAGTCTAAATACTTTTCCAAATTTTTCCTCCTTACAGATTTAGGGAACGCGTGATCGCCAGATGCTTGAGGTCCCTGTCTTGACGATTTGGGTGATTGAGACACATCCTCGTACTCGTCAAGGTCGATGCTTACTTTGGTCAACTTCAGCAAAGGTGGAGTTTTGTTGCGACGTATTGTTCTCGGTTTTCTAACACATGGCTTCATTGCCGGAGTGGTGATTTTCGAGGTTTCGATATTGCTGCTGGTGCAGATGTATTTGTTCACATCGATGCTGCCTGGGTCAGGTACTGTGAACTCTGTAAATGAAAAGGGAAAATTGGACGAATAGAAAGGTGAAACTCGCATGAAATTACAACATAATACAGAGAATTTAATATACTCACTACCAAAGTCAGCAGCATCTTGAAACCTGTTGCAGAACTGATATTCGAACACCATTTCTTTGGCAGATACGTAAATGGGGTGACTTTGGAGATGAAATCTTTCGCAAATATCAACAGCTTCCAAAGCGACGCTGATTCCATTCTGTTTATCATCGGAGTCCAATTCTCTTATAAACCGACTGAAGTTGATAAGAAATAGAACATACTCGACTGCGTTGTAGTAGCACTTCCAAGGATGCCGTTTCACCCTGTTACTCTCCGGTACGTTTTGCCAAGCAAATGTCTCGGGATGTTTCGACCACAGCATCTTTCTTTGCAGCGTGAAAGCCCCACTGAAATGGGACATGGCTTCCTTGAGGTATCCCTGCAAAAAGTAGAGCTGTGCCCTGATACGCGTACTGGCGAGTACAAGATTCTGGTAATAAACGCTGCTGCATTTGTAGCAGAGACAGTTTTTATGCTCCAAAAATTGTGGTTGTTTAAAAACCGTCTTCCTGAATACAGGTGACGAATCGTTAACGCGAGAATCTCTGCAGCCTGGTTCATTCAGCCCCATCGTCTGGGTCTCAGGATTATTTGTGTTCTGGGATTCCGTGATGTGTTCAATGTCAAGAATGTACTCCAAGCCTTGCAGTTTGACAAGACAATCGTCTAGGTGCATGCGCGAGAGGTCGATGAAGCATAAATTTTTAAGACACTCTGCGACACGCAGCGTAAGCCCCGAGGACTGAGCTAACTTTAGTCGATTAGTAAGGTGGGATGAAATCTCCTTGAACGACAACACGCTGTTCATACTCAGCGACAGATCCGCTGTACACGTGAGAAGAATCTCAGAAGTGTATAACTGCTTTTTCTTAGCTCCCACTGCGAGATAAAAAAAAATTGGTAAGAATATTTTAGCTGAAAATCGTAACTGAAATTAGGAGATATAGTCACCCCTGGGTTGTGGCGAATATTCCATTAGAACCAAGAAGGAATACAAGCATTTGACGAGATAGATCATGTGTTTTTTGCTCCTAGTATCGTTTGAGCAGAATGGATAATTCTGCAGAGCGGTTTTCATGCTCAATAAAAAAAGCTGAATATTTTTGAGAGGGTGGACGGTCGGAAGCGCCACAGTTCTGTCCAAAAGTTTGGCCCCATCTTCGTGCTGAAAATAAAATGATGAAAAAAACGGTATTAACAGATTGAAAGCAAATAAAAAGGGGCATTTGGAAGCTGTGTAATACCTTGCCAATTTCAAAGTAAAATTTCGACAAACCAAGGCAAAAAAATGCGATAGCGTCGTTACTTTCAGTATCAGAGGAGGTTTGTAGTTCTGTCATCAATTTGTTCGCAGTTCTAATCCAGTCGCTGTCGATAGTCCTCAGGGAAATACTTCGCCCGACCACTGTGTATTGCAAAATTATTAACTATAATCTTACAAACGATATGCTTTTCTTTGCCAAAGTGTGCGCCGTTTTTAACTGGTTATTTAACGGACGACGAAGAAGCTTACCCTGAAGACAAGTGCTTGCATCTTTCAAGTTAGAAGCAAGTTTGTAAGCCAGATTCCACGCTTTACTCTCCAACATTGAAAAGTGATGCAATCGACAGAATTCCCCAGCAATCACCAGGGTGCGCAACATCATGAGCGAATGCCATTCTCCAATATGGTTATTCTACGAAGAGTAGCAGTCGATACCATTATTGATATTACTACTAGTGTCAGTATTGTTGCGGCAGTTTTTCAAACTCTATACTTTGTGAAAGTGAAATCATTTGAAGCAGTCAACTTACAACATTGTTTTCAATGCAAAGGCTCCAATTGTTCAAGGCCTGGTGTAAGTTGGCGAAAAGCTGAGAATCCTCTCCAATGTTGATCTTAGTGTACGCAGGCACAACGTTGTCACTGTTGCTGGGCTCTCCCTCGGGAGATGCTGATTTGGAGGCGCACAGTGCAAACTTAGTTGTTCGCATTTCAGCTTTTGTATGATCTATAATATTGTGCAGATTAACTACAAAAGTGTAAAAGTCAAAACTGGCGGCAGTCGCAAGGTGTAAATTGCTGGTGATTTTGTCTTCTTTCAGCTTTACGATCGCCCGCTTCAAGTACTCGGCAAAATTCTGGTCATACTGATATTGGAGCATGTGGTATCCCAGCATTTGAACTCCTTGAGCGTAGACCAGTCCCTCAGAATTGAGAATTTCCAACTCGTCGAGCGTGGCCTGCATAGAGAGGGACAAATTGCACCGTCCCTCTTGCAAGCCCCTCAATTCCTGAATACAAAGTTCATTCAGATCGTAATCGTCCAGCTTCACTTTAATCCCAATAGTGGAAATAGCGTCACTGTCTTCTCGCAGACAAGCGAGCATGGTCATTGATAAGATGTCCGATGACGTTGCACAAGCGTGCTTTATGCTCGCCCACATGCGGAATGCTTTGCTGTCGGCATCGCGGTAACTCAGTAGGCCATTCAAGGCGCACAGCGTCAATGCTTCTCTGTAACTTCCATGATTATAGTGAACGCTACTGAGCCTGTGGAGGACATAGGACAGAGGATTCTTCATGGATAGCAAGATGTTTGACGATTTGAGCCCCTCAAATTTTACAATAGCAGAGCACAGAAGGGAGAAGAGGTACACGCTCTCTTCATACGCCACTTTGTGACAGCTTACGCTCAGGTTGTAGATATGTATCGCGCAATTATTCCAGAGAGCAGACCATTGTGCGCATTTACACAACTTCATTTCGAATATTGTCGCGAGAGTTTCTTCGAGAAGTTCTTGCACGCACGGAAATATACTACTGAGCAAATCATTGGCAGGTATTTTGGAGAGGGTAGCCAAACACTTCATGCTGACCACAGTGACCGTATGCGTAGTCGTCCGCATTACACAATTATTCTCACGACACACTTCGCAACTGTTTGACCAGCTCGAGTTTAAAACAGTAAACATGAGATGTATTACGCCAAGAATTTCCTGCAGCGATGTAGCCTTTAAAAATTCAAGATTGTTAGCGGCAATATAACGCTCCCAGTGCACCAATACAGGCTGTACAATAAAGCCTATCATCCGCATATTTAATGCGGCTGCCTTGCTGTCGTGATAAATCTGAGTAATTTTAAGAGTTTCATTTCTTAGTTTTGAAAGTTTCCAATGCGATAACTTCATCGAGTCATTTATAGACTCTAACAGTATCATTCCCATGTGTCTATAGAGTGAAAGGCAAAAGCATAGTTCCGGATCTCTGCTGAAAATGGTTTCAACGATTGAACAGCTACCCGCTAAGACCGTGGGAGCATTTTTCACCCGCGTTGAGGTAATGGCAGCAACGGTAGTTGAATTTATGAAACGTAGAATGTCTTGGTAAACGTCGTACTTTTCTTCGTCTGTCAGACTTACATCGATCTTAGATAGAAAGCTCTTTATAATACTACGATGGTTCTGATTAGTAGTATTGTGTTTACACTGTCCGAGTAGAATATCAAGATTTGTTAGGTAGCGAATCGTTCTGCACAAGACGAACATGGTACGCTCCTTAACTATAACTTCCAGTACCCTCAACTCGTTACTTATTAAATCTAACAACAGCTTGTGTTTGGCTTTATCGAGTTTGCAGGGTGTTTTAGTTCCGGTTAATTTTTCTGCAGCATCACGCCACAAACCGGCAATTTTTGGGTACATGTCTAATTGCTGAGGGGTCAAGCCGTTAACGATGTTTCCAGGAAAAGACCATACTATGATATTCATAGCCTCGTGATACAACTGCATGATGATTAGTATTCGAGCGACGTGATACAGGCTAGAGAAGTACTTTATAAAATCTGGTATTTCTGTCAAGGAAGAGCATAGCTTGTCTGCTATTTTAAAAAGTCTTTTCCCATTTTGGATATCTGTAGATTGCAAGCGTGCTGCTGAGTGTGACAGACATAGCAGAGCTTTGAAGATGAATCTGTTCATTTTTGGATGAAGATCCCATTCTAATAGTTTCTGAAAAAGAAGGAAAAAAATAGATGAGATAGCTCCAGTTATCTTATTCGTGTCGATTAACAGATAAATTTGGAATAACATTTTAGGCAAGCACTATGCTAGTATATCAAATTATGCTAGATACAATTAAGCAGTTTTCTTAATCTTGACCACTTTTCAACCCAAATTCTGCACATCGCATGACATGCGATTTCTACAAGTACCTTTACTTCGCTTGCAACGCTTTCCAATTTGTCAGCCAGAATCGAGTTGATCCATTTTTCAATCTTTCCTTGATGTTCCATTGTTTTCTGTAACAATTTTAGGAAACAATGACAGATACCTAAACAAAAGTGCATCAAGTTTTTTTCGTTTTTTGTTTTATCAAAAATAATTCGTAAACGTGGGCTTGCGAAATGACAAAAAAAAAAATACTTAATGTCTCCATCGAATTGTAACAGAGTCCGCATGTTTAACCGATAACCTAAATATAATGTCCGTTTCAAAGATGTGTTAAAAATATGCCGCCTTTACTTACAGCCTAGATATTATGTTATTGGTATGCACCGACAATATACCATAAGTGCATTACGAGGTAGTTACTAATTTAGTAACCAGCACGTTAATTTTGAAATAAATAATGACGATAAACAGTCCAAACTGACAACAAATTCAAACTACGGCGCGGCCATTTTTGTTTACGAAAAACTGAGCTAACTGAGCGGGAATGGATGGAATCGATGGAAGGATAGAAGAATGGAGAATTCCATAAGGCAGCGATATAATTTTCCGTATACGATATTCAGCGCCACCTACGGGTCTGAGCTCAAACTAAATACTCCCCACCTCTTGATTTTGCGCCAAATTCATATCAATTCATGAGAAGGCAAGTGAAGCGTTGACTTCAATGCGAAGTCAGTGCGATATCTAAAATTGATGTTTTATGTCGGTTTTATTCCCTTTTTTTGGGTTAATTTTATTCAATGATAATCAATCGGAGGCTAATTATTGAAAGTGATTTTCCTTCATTATAGACTTAACTTTTACGCGATATAGTATGTAATTTAGAATGTGAACTGACCACAGTATCATTTACTAATAAATAAGCCACTATTATCAGTCGGAGCGAGCTGCGCGTGGCGTCTGAGCATAAGCAGATGTTCAGCAAATTGCCGCCGCGAGCCCCGTCAGGCGTAAATTTGAATACCACGAACCGTAAGGTGTGTACAATAGCGTTTTCCGGTTAAAATATTTCGATAACAGCGAAATCAATAAAGTAGGGAATTATTACACAGCGCAAGTATGATGAGCTGCAAAATCTAATTACTTGAGGTGCGTTCTGATAACAGCTTCAAGTGTTCAAGACATTGTTGTATCTTTATTTAATACGTAAAAGTAAAAACGGACAAATGATGTTTTGGTGTGTGAACGGCCATCAATAACTTCCTATTGGCGGATTCGACTTAGAGTACTATTAAAGGTGCGCATTGAGTGCGGTTTGCCCAGTTTTCTGTCTTTCAATAAGTTAGAAACCAGAGAATCTGCATTTAGTACGGACTCTTTTGAGCTGAATTCTCCATATGTAAACCGTGCCTGCAGTAGGCATATCGATATTCAGCATGGCGCTACGTTTGAAAACTTGATGGAGCATGCAACCGAACAATTTGAATGTCGTTGAATGCGTACAAACGTTTTGGGCAATTCAAAGTATGACGTGAATAGAAAGAAAGTTACATAGAATATGCTTTTAGACATGTGGTTAGGTGACCAGAATTCTTTTGAATTATAAAACTGGAGTCTTATACCTATATATGCGTGATAAAAGTCGTATATTTTGTATTTGGATTTTATTACTTGCGTACTGTTTGTTTTTTGTTTTTTCATTAAAAATCTAGTTGTTGGAATGCAACTCTACACATGTGGTGGGTATAATATGTAAAACTACATACTATAGTATTTGTTATAATGTATATGTATATAATATTATTATGCCTTACGTAATCTTGTCACGTATTCAGCCTAATATTTGTATGTACCATTTATGTATCTATGTATAATATGTATACTATAATTCGTAATAATACAATGACGACTTAAATATATTTTGATAGTTATGACTGAACTCGTGACGGTTACACAGCAGTGCAGTTTATATCGTTATTGTACCAAATATTTGCGTACACGTTAGTCCATAATTAATTGAATTCAATATTCTTTTCATTCATCACCACGTAACTTCAATATTCACTCAAATATGATCATCTATTTACAAATATACAGAACTTGATTCAATTCCGATAAAATCATACGATTTTCAACATTCGTACGCATTTCTTGAATTTGTTCACGTGTATCGAAAATTTTGTCGGCACTACTTTATACATATTACAATATCTATGTATATATATATATATATATATATATATATTTATTTATATTATATATATATTTTTGCTTTTTGTTAAATTTCATCCGGAAATAAGTCGTGACTTACACAGTGTACGGTGATAATGTTTAGTCAAAAAATACTATACTATAAGTAATTATTTTAATAATCGGGGGAACGAATAAATGTGCCGAAATGTGATAGATGCAGTCCTAGATATAATGTGAACGACAATAACGTAGAACTTTAAAAAAATCTCTGATGCGCGGTATGAAACTTCGTACTAACGATTTCACGCAGTTCACGACGACTCACAACTCAGCTCGATCACTTCCTGTACACATAAATTTACATAATCGAGATTTGAGTTACAAAGACTCTCAACAAGTCTCTGTCAAGGAAAAATAGTTAGATAGATTGACGTTTGAGTGGCGATAGGTTTGACTTTTTTTTCGTACAAAAATAAAAGCAGCTTAGGGAAAAATTTCTTACACTGGACTGGGCGCTGGAAACATATCTGTAGTTTTGTGTCGAACACCATTAAAAATCTAACTTTTCATTAGATTTAAGAAATTTTCTATAGAATCTAGATTGTTTCATATTATACAAGGGTTCACAGTAAATGAACCGTTAATTCTGCCTATCGACTAAGAAAATCGATATATTAACAAAACTTAAACCAATTGTAGCAAGATCGCATGACAATTGAATAGAATTGTGGGGGTCCATTCGTCTATTAATTATACTCTAAATGGCAAGAGTTTTTCAATTAGAGAGAAACAAAAACACAAACGTCGTAATTCGGGTGCATTAAAAACAAGGGTAGAGAATGAACCGTTATATGCGCATTGTGACAACGGTATTTGGTAAGAAGCAAAAACAAGAAATCGCACGTGACGTCAAAGTGTACGTAAGTTTGATTAGCAGGATATTGCAGAGTAAATGAATGTGTCGACACTTGACGCAATTATGAACTCTCGCTAAAGGAACTGTTGAATAAATGAAATATCGTTTGTTTCATATTTTTACTTTGTTTTTTTTTTTATATCTTTTCTTTCTTTTCTTCTTCCAAATTGTTCTTTGTTGATAAATAAACGACATCGTATATTTACTTACAGCTACTAATTATGATTTAAAACGAATAATAAAAGAACATTAAGTAGTGAAAAATATAATTTACCTACTAACTAACGTTTGCAGTATCTACTTACTGTGTATAATGATTATTACAGTTTATAAATTACATAAGTTTAGGAAGGGGGAAAACCCAAGTGACAATTTATAAAGTGATTTTCAATGAATGCGAATTTGTCACATCCGTATAATATACTCGACGAAAGCGGTATAAATCTCTTCATTAACGAATAAGGCTTGTTTTTGTAATAGATGAAAATTAATTACGCCAGCGATACGCGTTCGCGTCTATGAAGCAAAGACAAAAATTAAAAACATGTTTGCCTTCAGTTTCGTAAAATAACACAAAAATTTCAATCACCTCGAAAGCGAAAAAAATTCTCGTGTTTTTACAAAATGTGTCACATGTAAAAGAAATGAAAAAAAAAAAAAAAAAAACAAAAAGAAAATCGGAAAAACGCGACTGAACGGTATAAGAAAGCGCGCTTCCGGTATCCAAACTCCCCCAGGTTTACGTAGGTTAAGAAAAAAAAACGAAAAAAAAAAAGAAATAATAATAATCGATAAATAGTAATAACAGTAATAAGTTTTTGCGAGTAAAAATTACTCGGCTATCACCGGATCGGCGCACATGTTTAATGTACTTTTAGCATAGTAAAATCGCTGCCAAAATACACGTTTTGACTGGATAAAAATTCCAACGTAAAATCCACTGAATTTTTCTGATCTCGAATGGTATTCAGTGTATAATAGTAGCTAAGCAAATGACTTTTTTCGTGCACAACATGTCTTCTGATTTTTTTTTTTTTTTTTATTCTTCTTATTTTGACTTTACGGTTTCTTTCAAATCAGGATGCATGTTCTCCTGGACATGTTTCTTGTCTTCGTCATTCGTTAGGAGCAAAGGGTATAGTTAATCGATAACTATGGTTCTGAAAGACATTTTTCAAAATACACGGGTTATTCACAGCGCAGAGTTCAATGTCTCGATTATCAGATTACTGCTTTTCTAAAATGTATTCTGCTAATATTCACGACGTGTAAGTGAATTGTCACATTTCCCCAAAGAATGAATTCCAGTAAACATGAGGAATTTGCACGGCATTTGATATTTTATTCATGTAACGGAGCAGTGAGAAATGGTGCATCGTGGATCGTGACTTTTGCCTGATTATAACTAAAATAAAAAAAAAAAAAAAAAAACACCATCAGATCGCTACGACAATACTGCATTGTAAAAGGAGTCACCCAAGAAGTAGTAGTTTTTTGAACATAGTCTTTTTCAAGGCCTGCCTCTCAATTTTCTGAAGAGCTAAGCTTAGGCTGACGTGGCAAAGTTTGATTATTTGCAATACTTGTCGCGTCGTAATATAAAATCAAACTAATAAATAAATAAATAAGAAATCTGAACCCAGTTTCATTACTTGGGACGCAAACTCTTTCCTCGGCGAACTGATTTATTTCAAAACGAGTTTGGCCGAAAAAAGCAGCCCGCTTGGGTTATCGACTTTCATAAATTTCTTTAATTACACCGAGCTCACGTTCCTGTACTGTTTTCCGTTAATTGGTCTGCGTGCGCCAAAATTGCAGTATTTTCTTCCACGCATAGTCTCTTAGCATCTCTCTTAGCCTCCCCAGATCCAGAACTTGATTTTCTCTTATGGCTCGAGCTTGAAGAGTGTGTTTGGGAAGCCGATGAATCTTCTCTGTGCTTCCGGCTGCTCGAAGACGACGAAGACGACACTTTCCTATGTCCGTGATGAGAGTCTCTCCGTTTTTCCAACTTCCTGTCACGACCCTCTTTGCTGTCTTGATTATCGCCGGTCGCCTGTTTACTCGATGACGTTTGTTCCCCTGCTTCCTTGATCCTCTCGGTTTCCTTAGCCTCCGTTTTACTAGGGTGTGGGCTGCTATGGTGATGTCGATGTTTCTTGTGCTCCTTGTCTCTTCTCTCGCGCTCCCTCCTCTCTTTATGTCGTTGTTCCCTCTCCTTGTCGTCTCTGGGTTTCCGTTCAGGTTCTGGTTGTGAGGACCGATGCTCAGGAAACTTTGCGGTCTTATCCTCTCCGTGTTTGTTATCAATCTCCGCGCACGACGGCATGCTCGGAGTCGTTTCGATCCCATTAGTAATGTCGGCTGGCGGAGGAGGCACAGCCTCTGGTTTCTCATTTTTCCTCCTTTCCTTCGCCTCATCCTCGGCCATTTCTACTAGAGCTTTGACGGCATTCTCCGTAGCGCATTCGAGTTTCGACATAAACGCGGATACAGTTTCGGCTTCGAGTAGGCGACAGTATTTCTCAACCTTGCTTGTATCTGTGGCCCACTTTTTTTCCGCAAGGTCGAAGGTTTCCTTCTTCATCCTCTCGACCATCTCCTTGGATGCTTCTGCGACCGCGTCTCTAAGGGACTGACACATCTCCTCTACGTCAGTTTTCGATTTATAAATGGCAATCTCCAATGCCTTGTCCACCACTTCGGTAGCGTAGTTTTTACCGATTGTTTGCCGTGTCGAAAGAACGTCCTCCTCCAGTTCCACCTTCTCCTGAGCTTCCTTTTCCTGCAGTACAGGCGTCACTGGATTATACAGGCTCAGATCCGGTCGTTTTATCGATGTTTTAGGATCCTTCGGCTGCAACGGACTCTCAGAAACGCATGTGGACGATTCCTTGGTCGAGGAATAGTTGCTGCTGGTTGACTTTCCGTGCCTAGGATGATTGTGTTCCAATTTATGACTACTACTGTGCTTCTTCTTTTCACTAGAATTACTCGATGATTTGTGTTTGTCGTCATGCTTCTTGTTCTCGCCGCTGCATCGTTCTTCCTTTTTTTCCCGGCTCCTTTTCCGTTCGACGGTTCGTTTTTTATGTTTACAGTTCTGCTGTGGCGTGGATCCTAGTACGCTACTCGCATCACTCCCCTTCCTGTGATTACTCGACGAGTGTCTTCTGTGGTCCCGTGCTTTGTTCTCGTCCTTGTGCTTGCTGTGCTGTTCGGACTTCTTCAGATTACCTTGATACTCGGCGGCTCGCTCTTTCGCTTTCTTTTCCTCGAGGGAATCGGTGCTCACCTGGTGCTCGCCGCGCTGTCTGTCTGTATTTTCCTTCTGCTCTTCGACGACGCTGCCCCGCTCCGAATTCTTCTTTTCCTTATAGTGGTGGGCAGTCTCAGTTACAGCGCGACTGTGTCTGATATTCAAGCTGCTCAATATCTCCGGGTAATACTGCTTTAACCTCACGTGCCAAGCAACGCTTGAAACCGCCGAAACTGTCCTGAACTGATGGATTATGTTACGTGGTAAAAAGTAAATGTCGTTATCGTAAAGATTTATTCTAGCATAACGAATCCCCTGCCTGCGCAATTGGTTCAACTTGGCATCTTCGACCCATTGAACGCACTGGGATATTGGAGGTTCGTGCAAATCGAGTTGTAACTTTTCAACCAGCTCGGAAAAATCGCCGGCGTAAAAAGCGACAACGTCTTTAGTTATCCTGTTGTACTCGTAAGACTGACCGCCGTGGACTGCCTTTAATATTCCGACAGCCGCTGTCGTCATTCTATCTAAACCATGACCGACGTGGTCGGCATGAGCTCTTGTTCTATCCTCAAACATGTACTCACGGGCTTCGCTCAGCCGCGGCAGGTACTGAAGGTTACGCAATTCGTTTATGCCCGTTCTGCGACGTTTGCATGGACTCTTGTTCATGTCCGCCGTAGGAACAAGCTGTTCTCCCGGCCTGATCCACAGAATTGGTCCATCGTTCGATTCCTGTGGCGTCTCCATTTTCACCACTGACAAAGGACCCCAAGGCATTGTCTGAAAGTAACGTTATCGAATTACGAAGAGGATTAATGGTCGGAAAATCTCGGAATTACAAACGTTTCGTCGAGTTTTTACGACTAGATTACGCGAGCCGGATGCAGGCGCTCGAAGGATCCGACTCACCATTCTCAGAAACGGGTTTTCCTCAAGCCTCTGCAGAAGGTCTGGAAAGTATCCGCCAACTTCTTCGTGGACGGTACCAACCAGGCTTATTTGATGAAGCGGACCGTACCGCACAGTGCCGTTACTGAATGTCTTGACCGCCTGCTCCTTGTACTGTAACATAGTCGTTGTTTCTATGTCACTGTTGCGGCCTAGAACCCCATTTTTAACGGTCAATGAGGGGTAATTGTCAGCCATGTGATCCAAAAGGTCTGGCAAATAAGCTGCTGCATTGTGAACGATTCCCATTACATGGTAAGCGTTCCCGTTCTCATCCTCGCCGAACACGACCTGCGAGTACATAAGTTTCAATTGAAAATATCACAAATTCCTAATTGCAGCCGATGATGGACAATTTTTACTAACCTTGAAGTATTCCTGAGCCAATTCTTCGACTTGTTCGTTAGTTAGGGCGTCGAGTTCATCCTGGTACATGTGGACAACGCTGGCACCTCCATTGGGGTAAGTTTCAATGTGAATGAACTTCTTGTACTTTAATCCGTCAAGATGATCTCTGCTCTCAGCTAGTTTGTTCAAAGTCTTGTAGTTCTTTGTCTGCAGATTCAGCCTCATATTCTCCGTATCCATGGTCGTCAGAGTCTGAGAAATGGGTTTGTGACAAATCGGCAGCGTGCCGCGATCGCGACGGCACTGTACCCCAATACTAGCCCTCTTGATTTTGCTTCGTTTGTAGCATCGAGAGCAATGCCTTCTCTCGCTGTGTTCTCGTCCGCGTTTTTCTCTAGACGAGTGGGACTGCGATTTAAGGTTGTCGCTGGTCGTCGACGTTGGAGGCGCTACACCAGGTGCTGTGGTCTGTCCAGTAGTGGAATGAATCTCGATCTTAGTGTCGTTGGAACTGCCAATTTCACTTTTGTTTACTTCAGCTTCGACCTCGTTTAAGTCAGGCGGTTCCTTTTTAACGGCAATTTCTAGAAACTTTGATTCCTTAAGTTCGTTTTCACCCCCCTTGCCTATCACCTGAGGTGATGAAGCGTCGCAAGGAGCATTATTTGGCAACGGACAAAATGGTTCGTCCATTAACGGAGTGCCTGGGCTCTCTGCATCGGTGCTAGAATTTTCTCTCTTAGTGACCGGCTTCGGGTTCCCTGCTTCATTTTTTATCTCTGTGCTAGGCATTGTTGCCGTAGTCGTCGTCGTCGTTATCGTGGTGTCGGGGCTGTTGGGGCTTGTTGGAACCCTCGGAGGATAATCCGGACTTCTGGGACTGCTGAAGATGTCCCCGCTACTCTGGGGACTTTCTCCATGATGCGGCGTTTTGTTGGAAGCATTTCCACACCCTTCAAGTTTTATTGGGAAACTTTGCGAGTGTCTTCCCGGCGTTGCTTCGCCTACAAACGTTGTGTCGGCCTGTAAAAATTAGATACAAATGTCTCAATAAGTTGTTTAAGTGATTCATGTGCAATTCAACGTTCAACTGTCGAAGTGCTTACATTCATAGAATGATTTGAAGAGCTCTTCGAAGATTTGCTGAATTTATTTCCGTGACATGCAAGGCGGTTCGCCTCGTCTGTAAAATACAAAACATGATTAAATGACCGTTTACATAGTGCACAGACTATGTCCTTAATTTTTTTCATTACACTGTTAAAATGGTAAAAAGCTAGATTACGATGTGGAGTAACACAATGATTTTAGATTGTTGCCGAGAGAAGGGATATTTTTGTGAAGAACTGTTAGATCAATGCTTTGCTTTTCAAATTTTAGTCAATTTAATGACTGAATAAGTTCATTTCGGAGCTTTCTTCTCAATCGATAATTTATAGCTTATATATGTATCTATCGACATCGAAAACTAATTAACTTTAACTTGTCGAATTACATAACCATGCACAGGTAAAGAACTTCTTATCATAATCAAATTTGTTAGGAAAACCTCCGAGGAATGACGATTCATGTTTCAGACAAAATGTTCTAGAGAATTCTAGAGAAAAAAGAGCCGAAGTATTTAACCTCGGTGTTTAAATTATTTCAGCAATTGAAGGAACAGTTTTTACAGGGCAAGAACCAATATATGTGAGTTCGGTAAAAAAAATCTGTTACTTGGAATAAAAATTTACTAACGAAACGATAGGACTTTCGTTATAAATCGTTGATCAATATTTCAGGACAGAATAAGCGGAATTCAGTTGTGTGTAAAGGTACTACCGTTAGCGAAACCCGTGACTAATACTCCGGTACTCGGCATACTTTATTGCAAGCATGTGCGATAGTAACCGTACAACTAGTATATCGTCTTAGCAGATTTCGATATTCATTCTGCGCATGTGGATGGTATCCTTGTATGCTTTTGAATGCAAGTGTAACTAAGAGAAGAAAAAAATTATGCATATCTCTGCCGAGGCTGAATGTAATAACACACCGCTCGTGGTGACGTATCGGTGAGTTCCGAGCGGACGGTATGTTGGAAAAGCTTCGAGGATAAGGAGAAGACAAGTTTGCACGACGGTTACCATTCGTTTCCGCAGAAAGGGTGAGAGGCCTGTCCGCAGTAGCGTAGTACTCTACAAGCGTGATACCACTGGCTGATAGGGCTGGTGTTCGTTGAAGCGGAACGTGGGGGGGTGTCAGCGCCTTGGCGACGGCGCCGTCGTCGCGACACGCGCTTCCCGGTGGGCCTGGGGACCCGGGGGACCTCGGCGATCTTGGGGGCGAAGCGAAGTTCGTCTCGGCGTTGAATATTGCCGCGGGTCTCGGAGGCGTCACGATGGACGCTGCGACTGTGTTGCCAGAGCGCTGGTGAGACGCGCCGTTGTCGTTACTCGTTATCCTGCTCGTTTTCCTTGTATTGAGGCTTGTTTCGGCCTCGCTGAACGACGACGACCTGGGTGTTGCAGGTCTGCTCGATGTGTCGTCGCTTATCACTTCGCTTAATCGCGTTTCTCCACTATTTACATCGCGCTGCTCATTTGACACGGTGTTTCCACTGTTCTCGGAAGCCATCTTGGATTTACGGATTAACATCGTAGCTGGGAGTCTGCGATCACTGCTAGATCAACATCATTATGTGGAATTTTCTCAAGAATCTTGAACCGACGCCTAGATGGCGCGAGTATTTCTTATAGCAGAAAGGATGGAGTGGAGTGGAAGGCTAGAATTTCATGTGTACAATTCAAGCATTCTGATTCGTTAAGTAAGATTAGGTTAGGTTCGACAACTAATGAGAATGCTCAGATGGTGGGAAACGCTGCTGCTCTGCTACGTTTTGCTACTCATGAAATTCCAGCTAAAGTCAACGCTGTTGGTTTACAGAATACTAAAAGTATGAAATTATTCATATAAGTTTACCGGAATATCTAAATCCAATATGGTTGACAGAAATTGAGAGAAAAGGAGTTACTGCAATTTAATATTGCCAACATGTTTATTTGAAATTAATTACCATATAAACGGAATGCATTGTTTGCATTGATAGAAAATTACTAATTAAGAGTACCAAATTTATTTTATATACACTTGACATGGATCGGTACCGCGATGTAGCATTCCGTTTCTGTCTTTCTATTTTCTGAATCGTTGGAAGTGCTGCCTCTCGGACTTCATCTACTTGTGAGAATTAAATGAAGCATAAAACACATTTTCTCACATAAGTGTCAGATCCACATCGTCGACACCTTATGATATCTTTTAATTCAGTGACAATATATTAATTGCAGAAGAAATAATTAATACATTTTCCACGTATTATATACGTTAGCGTGTATTATACTAATTGGGTACTTCAACGGTACAATTTAATACTGTTATACAGTATGTACATACATACAATGTAAGCGACATTTGCATTTATTCTCATACATAAATATATTTAAATATTGTTTCTTATGCAAAAGTTTCAAATAAATTTTCTATTTCTAATCTTATGCGATGTTTACTTCATTTATCTCCTAATGCATTTTTGGATTCATTTGAATTTAGCGCCAAATCAAGAGGTGCGGGGTTTCTAGGTTGTTCTCAGAACCGCTAGGCTGCGCTAAATGTCGTACACAGTAGGGCCTGTAGTCTGCTTATACAGTACTGTAGTATACAGTAGAACACGGAAAAATACATTGCCGCCTTACGGAAGTGTGTATTTTATCCAGTCCTTTTTGGCTTTGACTGAGATATAATACATACCATCCAGAGTGCGTTTCGATATTTTCTGCAAATGGCGAGAGTATCATTCCGTCATTGTTTAGTACGCGGAAGCGAACGGAGACAGACGAAGATCTCAACACTTTAAACAAATATCGGAACGTACCCTATTCGCCCTATTGAAGTAAAAGCAGGCCGGCGGCTGTCGATTACTAGTTTTGAATTAATTTTGCTACGATGCAAGGCTACTCTGGTTAAAGTAAAACCATGTTTCAATGACGGATATGCTTCTAATAAGTTTTGTCTGTTCCTTTAAATCTTTAATTATAACGATTATAACACACATTGATAATTCCATAAAGTTCAAAGTCGATATGACGCATCGGACGTAGCTAAATCAGATGGCGTGACGATCGGTGTTCTCGAGGTCTGGCAACGCGTTCGTTGCGCGTTGATCGCGCGTCTATTGCGACGAACGTGCTACGGACTACGGCGGCAAGGAATAGAGCGGCGTTGGTTGCGTTTCTGAGTTTATAATACACCTGAGTACGGGAGACTGTGATCTGAGGTAGCGTCGTCAGGTTGATAACGAAAGGGTGAAAACGCGCGTATAATACATACATAGGTGGAATAACCAGGTTTGCGACGTGGGTGAGCGGTGTCGAGGGTGCGCGAGTTAGTTAAGTTTAAGGAATAAGATGTCTTCGCCGAACAAGAAGGTGAAGAAGCTGGAGGATCCAGGATCGGGGGACGGAGACGCGCGCGACTATGATCTCGAGACGCAAAAGGCGCTGGAAGAGATTGACGGATGTCAGAACCAAATCGATGGACTGAACGAGAAAGCTAGCGACGAGATACTGGAAGTCGAGAAGAAGTACAACAAGCTGCGCAAGCCGTACTTCCAGAAGCGTAACGAGATCATCAAAAGGATACCCAACTTCTGGGTAACCGCAGTATCCTTTCAAATACCGATATTCATTGTCAAAACTACTTTGTTGTTACTCTGTTGACGTTTACCATCTATGCCGGCGTCCGCTGGCCGCCGCCGCCATCTTGCCAACTTTCGTCCCACGCCGTACGCACTAGCCGCTGAATATTGTTGAATGCTGTCGCACGATAGTTGAAGATCGTGTAAACGTTAAGGCGCGTGCATCTGCGGACGAGCACGCGTCTTGACTTTCTAACAAGCCGCCGTCACTTATTACCTATCGTCTGTCTATCCCGTATTAATCATCCTCTGACTGTCCATCAAGCCCGGGGGATTTCCCGCCCAAAACAATGCAGCGCCGATTTCACAAATTCGTTTTGAAATATGTCAAGTTTGAGCCTGAATAAGCGAATATGCTGTGTTTTTGATTGAGATTAGGTATATGCTTGCTGTTATGCTTCCTTAACCACGTGTCTAGTTTGTAAATCACCCACAAATAGCACCTATACTTGAGGAAGAAGAGGAGGATGCGCTGCGGTATTTGAACAAGTTGGAAGTCGAAGAGTTTGAAGACATAAAGTCAGGGTACAGAATCAACTTCCACTTTGACGAGAACCCGTATTTTGAGAACGATGTTCTCACCAAAGAATTTCACCTTGGCTCTTCTGGTGAGCTCCGTTTCTATTTTCAACTGTTTTTGTTTTTGTCGCTCTAACGCTTTTCTGTGATTCTCTATTACTAATTAAATATTATATGTTTTTGCTGCGATGAGACTCCTGCTCTTTTGCAGGAGATCCAGCGTCGCAAAGTACGCTTATTCGCTGGAAGGAGAATGGGGATCTGACGAAACGAGCTAAAGACAAAGGATCCTTGAAGGGAAGGAAGAGGCCACTTGTTGGGCACAAGACGTTCTTTGACTGGTTCACGGATCACGGGGATCCAAGCTCAGATGACATAGCGGAGCTTATCAAGGATGACATGTGGCCAAATCCATTACAGGTAACCACACATGCATTTATATTTATTCAAAACGTCAATGAAAGACTCGATATCTGTGAAACATCCAAGAGATTGAAAATACAATTTTCATAACAGTATTACCTGGTGCCGGACATTGATATCGAAAATGGAATCGAGGGCGACGATGATGAAGTTGACAGTAACGAAGACGAGGATGAAGATGGTGACGAAGGCGAAGACGGAGGTGAAGGTGAGGAGGGAGATGACAGTATAGTGGTTGTTGAAGATGATGCCGACGAGGAAGATGAGGAGGAAGAAGCTGACGGGGATGGAGAGGGAGTCAATGACGAGGGAGACATGATGGTGGATGATGAAGCGGAACAGGACGGTAAATAAAAAGCGATACTAATGTTTTTTTTTATATCGAAATTGTTTTTTCGGCTGGTAAGTTAGGAAGTTCTTCTGCCAGTCGAAAATTAAACCTAAAACTTACGGCAATAATTTTTTTATGTAACTGCTATTATTTCAGATGGGAAAGAACCAGAGTAATAAGCGCACATTGGAAAAGATCCTGAGATCCGTTACAATATGGATGGAACATTGGTAAAAGCATATACGATAAATAGTTGTGAACCGAACAGTACGTAGTAAATTACGACTATTCGGTACAGACGCATCACAGAAAAACAAAAACTAATCAGATATATAAAACAACTAAAAACTTGCTAAAACGAAAAAAAATAAATAAAAATCCCCGTCTGATGCCCTTCTATAATATAAAATAAGTAACGATAACGATAGGATAGGCTAAAGTTAAGTCATGGCATCAGACAGGTTTTTATCACGGCAGTTATCTCTGCGATGGTAATGGCTCTGTAGTATCATCCGCAAGTTCCTTTCCGGACGAGGCACGTCAGTCACCCGCGACAGTTATTCGCGGGTTCTATGGTCTTTTCCATCCCCTCCCCCCGCCCCCCAACTTTTACAGCAATTTCATAACGTGGAAATACGTATAATTAGATAAATAGATGTAATTAGGATTTGCGATAATTAGCAAAAAAAGTGGACAGATAGGGAATCACTGTAGATTTTACAAGAAAGAGAGAGAAAGAGAGAGAGAACGAGAGCGAAGGCGAAAGTGTGTGAGTGAGAGAGAGAGAGAGAGAGAGAGAGAGAGAGAGTGAGTCCCGTTTTATTTTATCTGTAGTAACGCAGCTGCTAACGTGCCTCGTCAACCCTCTTCCAACCTCCGTACCTCTTCATTTCACTTTTTTAAGTACGTGTATGGTAATAATAATTATTGATATTTATATATATTTGATTTATTTCGAACTACGTCGATTTTATCGACACGGTGTTGTCTAATTAAATCACCCACTTCGAACGGAACGTATGTCTATTTGGTTTAATTTTTAGTTACTCGAATTCACTGGTTTATTTCATAATAACGCATTGAATTGCGTTATTGTTCTCTGGAGGTGACAGGAAGGAAATTGGAAAACTGAGATTAGATGATGGGTTTCTTCAAATTTAACGATTAATTGAGACGAAAAATTGTAATGAAATTAGGAATTTCAAATATATATTTGTTAATTATCAACTTTCACATCCTGAGCATTCGCAGTGGCAGGTTTCTAAAAAAATTTGTGAAATTGTCAAGTTTAAAACCCCATGAAAGCTGAAAGGAATTGTGTAAATTTTCACATTACCCACAAGGTATCGTAGAATACGAGTACACAATTCTATTTCCTTAATTTTTCATCTCAAATGTCTGAAAGGGGTCTTGAAGACGAAAATCCACCTTCTGGTGAATAATTCTTTCAATTTTACGCCACAAATCGAAGGTAGTCACTACTCACCTCCAACACTGGCTCTATTTTCATGCAGAAAGTAATCGGATCTATGCAACTTTTGAAATGTTAGATTCCTGAATTTTGTTCTTAAGTCTTGCAATTCGGTTCACGAATTGCGTTAAGAGTTCATAATAACAATATGTCCTATGCTGTACATAATTAGCGGGTTGGGCTGCGTCATTTAGACAGAGGCTTGGGAGAACAAGCAAGAGCACATCTCTCCCGTCCGCGGGTGCAGTCGGATATGATAAGATAGAAAATGAATCATAATATCTTGTGAAAATTGACATTCTAATTAGCGCTTTTCGTTATTACACACGTGTGCCTATCGAACAGACGCGCGGATTATGTGAAAAAAGACTATAATAATGGTGCATATCGAGATTATAACTTACGGTACCGCACGGTGATGGATAAAATTATATAGCATAGCTGTACATATAACATACGCACATGCATATCTATTATCTCTTACCGGGAGCTATTGGAGTTGAACAATCAAATTGTGGATTAAAGAACTGCATAACGTATATGTGTAACTTCTGTCAATAAAATGTTAATCCGAGACCTCTAAAAGTTTCGACGGTAGCATAACGAACGTGGTTGAAGCAAATCTGTATGCGCTTGGAGACTAACTGCAGCAGAAACTACCACGCTGGAAACGTTCGCACGCCTCAAAACGAGACGAAATAAAAAAAAAAGGGTCGCTTGTTGTGTCCACTTGACGAAAGAAGATTGCTCAGCGTCGCCAGACTGCGCGATGCATTGCGAGAAGCAGCGAGGAAGCTCTGAGCGATCTGTAAGAAACTTGTATTGGACACGTTTCAATTTTTTCACAAGAGACTCGACTGTCAAGTGTTTATATACGTCGCATTTTAAATGCGTGTCATGGCCGGCCTACAATACACTTCTATATTATTTTAATAACCGTCACTCCGTCTGCCACTAAAATCTCCCCGTCGCAACTGCAGCAATTTATACATAGCAAAGGAATCAAACACTCTCGATTAATCAATCGAGAATCACAATCGCCACTAACTTCGTCGGTTGGTTGTCTGTCGCACATCCATTTCAACAAATTTCAATGTGAATCTGATTTCAAAAGACGTGCTTTTCTGACCCACCCTGATACAAGTTTGTAGCTGAAAATTGGCGAAACTTTAACAAAATAGACTTTTTAATAAAGGGAAACTTTCCTTGTTTTTTCAAACTTACCGTATTTTCTTAGTAACAACTAACAACTTTTTTCAGACAATCATCGTATCAGGTTTCCATATTATCACGATTGTCTTTTTTTTCAACGAATTATATTTTCATCGCGCTCATTGCGCTCCACCAAGGGGTGGACGTTTAAGGGAAATAGAACATCCAGTGATTTACGATGAATTTTGTGTCAATATAAAAGTACCTTTTCATCGTTTTATAAAAATATTCCATTCTTCGTCAACTACCCGCCATCGATCTTCACTTGTTTTACCTAGCTCTATACGAACATGACAAATAAAAACTGAACTATGCAGACCTAGTACTTTGCCATTATGAAGTTCCAATCAGTTTTCATTATTATAAGTTTTCTACAAGACAGGTATATTCACTCATTTGAATAAAATTCAGTAAAAATACTGCGAGTCGAATATTTCGGGCGTGAAAGATATTTTTGAATCGACATGCGACGCGAATGAGAAAATCATTCCAACTGTTTTAGTCTAGGTTTAGACACAAGAATTGAGAATTTGGGATGCCAAAGAAGAAGAATCGGCCAGCTGCTGTTGGAGGGGAGTCCCAGAGATATCAGACTGACAATGAGCCAATGGCAAGTTGGAGGGGTTGCGGTGTTTGTGGGCGTACGGATACGTTTGTAGGACCGTGCGGGACCGAGAAACCGAGACTTCACACAGACTCGGAGCATTTCCTCCGTGCACGAGCGCAGCGAGTCGCGAGCCCTTTCGTCGTTTGCGTTTGTCCGGACAGTGAAGTGTTTTCCCCGTGTATGATCCTTGTTCGTGAATTTTTAATTTTTCACTTCTATCGTTAAGAAGTGAAAATATTTCGAAACGATATCACTAGCTTCTTCCTCCGGGATTATTATTCCCGGCGAACTGAACTTCGGCCAGCTTGAGGATGGACCGCGCGGTTAAGAGGATGGCGTCCGCATGGATTTTCGCATGCTGCGTTTGGATCCAGCTCTCATTAGGCAATTACCATTTTGCATATATTATATATTACACGTATTCTGTATAACATCGTTTATCTGCTATACGGATGACACAAGAGCGCAGCCTGCTGTAAGCTCCGGTATGCAACTGCTCCTATTATCCCATTGTCTACGACGAATTATTTTCCTCAAGAAATACCGGCGTAAGGTTGTTAAATTTTAATTATACTCCGTCGCTCTAACTGCATTCTGCCCCGTCGTTGCGTCGTGTATATCCTAGACAAATAATCAGAATCCCCTTCGCCATGTGTTCTTATTCTTACTTTAGTCCTTTCCATTTAATGTACCAATTAAATGTACAAGAAATTCGAATGAACATGAAGCTATTGAATAGATCTAGTTGTTGCGTCATAAACTCGTAGATGTCTTACATGTATACGTTTAATCAACGGAGATATAAGAGTCACGTCGAATGGGAACTTTTACGAATTTCACAAGTATTTATTACATGTGTCGTATAAAAATCTAACAGCTCAGGGTTTCATTGAATAACTGGGGGAACTCTTGACACACCCGTGTTTAATCGTGGTCCGCGATACCGTTGACAAACAATAATTTTTTCTTCGTATTTATTTCCTCCTTTTTCCTTCATATATTTTTCTTCGACCTGAGCTGATAGCTGCCCTGATCGCAATGTCACGCGTGCAGACGTGGGCAAATCCATCACGCATTTACTTTACTGACAGCTATGTATATACTCGTATATAATATTATCACCCTACAGTTATATTTTAGTCACATAGCATCATCGGGCATCTTTTTATCTTACTCTCATAGGAGACCTTCGAGAAGTTTGTTTGCTTAGGTCAGTTTTACGGTTACCTGTTCTATTATGCTTATAGGGTTCTCTACAGGATAACTATAATAAAAACCGAGATGGCAAGCGGCGGCCACTTTGTCGTAACTGCTCTCCGATCGCTCTTACACAGCGTTCGAAAAGATTGCGATAGCTTTAGTTTCTTTATTTCTCGGATAGATGTGTAAATATACAAAAGATAAGTTTTTACATAACATCAGTGGATGTTTACTTCTATCAACTAATGTGTACACGTCCTTGTGCTCTTTTTATAAACACTGCACGAAGCTTAATATCTTCTTTACGAGCTTATGGATACAATTTTTCGAGGAATTGCTTTTGTTAAGCTAATTTTTGCACCATACAAGGAAGAAGCTTCGATTAAGATATCTTGATAATTATACAACTTACTACATCAGAGAAGTAATATATCTAATATAATAAGCGGTATGCCGGAAAGAGTAGACACATTATCGAAAATATATTTTCACGATCATTCCAAGTTCTGAAGAAATATCATCGAGTACTTCAGACATCCCCAAGTCAAAATCAGTGCAATGAAATTAAGAAGAGTCATTAAAATTTACTTTAGAGCATGATTTTGAAAAGTCGTAGTCTGTATTAATTTTTGCTTGTCATCAAAATCTTTTCGAATGCGTACAACATATCTTCACACAAATGTTTCATGCATTTCAGAATAAGAACCCCACGTGTTCGTGGTGTGCTCTGAGATCTGTAGGTGAGGTAGCGATAATTACGATTCCCGACTTTATCGAGGACTTATCGATCTTGAGTGTAGATTTAACCCTTTCGCTAACACATTTTTCAACTCAACATTTAGGTCTGAATTTTGTTACTCGTGGGTCTTTAGGGTCGCTGATCACGAATCTGAGGTCAGAACCTGATAATTTCTAAATCCAATATGGCGGGTAGGTATATTATCGAAAAAAACTATCAAAATGCGATGATTCTGGCCGGAACATATTTTAATAGTCATACCAAGTAATAAAGATCATTTGAAGTTGTAAATAAACTGTGATAAGCCTAGGACATGGAAATTTTTGAGGTGGGACATTGAGCATCCCACTGTGACTGAAAGCGTTAAGCGAGACAGATTTTTAGACTTGACATGCTGGCTTGATTGATTGCAATAAATCAGATTCTGCCAAGCATATTGCGGCAACATGAGTAAGGTGTAACAAAACCATCGGGAATCTGATTTGTTTACCAACTATACAGGGTGAGTCGCATCATGTGTCGAGAATGGGAGGAGCTTAGTTGCCGCGAAGTTTGCCCCTTCCCTTCTCACCTTTGGTTTTACTGCTCATACGTAAATGGTGTGTGTGATTTCGCGTCAACTAAGCTCCTCCCATGATTGATGTCGACACACAAGGCGACTCAACCTGTATATGCATTTAAATACATAAAATATTATAAGATGTTACGAAAACATGGTCAGATAGTTCAACGATTTATGTCTGTCTGCTCAGCTTCGCGTCTCACGTGAGATTCTTACGACGTGTTGGTCGTAAACGCTATTCTTCTTAGAATAGTTTGTGTACAAACCGCCAACTGTTCACAGAATTCATATTTCAGGTAAACTGAATATAGGGAAATATTTTTATGCAAATAGCTGATCTACATTACGTTTTCCAAGTCTTTTTGCAAGAGTATGAACCGAGACAACATAGAAGAAGATATTAGATGGTATAATAGGTTTGATATCAGAATAACAGAAATTCAACAATATGTACTGAAAGGATCAAACATAAGCAGGTGGACGAATCTTCATTTCTCTGATAACTAATCTCAACCATTTTTTAGAGAAAAAACTTATATCGTTGTTCGAAAAAAATTTTCTCTTAGGCACCATCGACACAATCAGTTTAACCCTTTCACAGTGGGATGCTCAGCGTCCCACCTTAAAAATTTCCATTTCCTAGTCTTATCGTAGTTTATTTACAACTTCAGATGATCTTTGTTACTTCGTACAGCCCCAAAAACCCTAGACTAACACTTTTCGGTCAGAATCATCGAATTTTGATAGTGTTTTTATATTTTACATCCGCCATATTGGATCCACCATCTTGGATTCAGAAATGATCAAATTCTGACTTCAGATTCGCGATCAGCGAATCCCTCGAGTAACAAAATTCAGGCCAAAATATTGCACGGAAAAATGTGTGACTGAAAAGGTCAATTCATTCTTACCTGCGAATCGTCTTACTGTTGTGAACTAATTGCGGTGCACTTATTCCGAATCCTCAGATGTGCTGGCTGTTGAAACGGAAATGGAGTCACGATTTGAGCATTGCTGCGGACTCGGATCCTCTTGGGCTGGCGAAGGACTAAAATGTGAAACATTCACCGGACCCGTTGCCGGAGTGGCAGCCGTCGAACAAGGACTCTGCCTCTCGGCCGTAGACATTTGCTGTATACGCGCGTATCACGAGAAGCAATGCGAACTTGGCAAGAGTGAGGCTCGCGCCGGATTGGCCTGCGTCGGGAATTCGAATCTTGGAGGAGATTACCACAGAGACTGCTGCGAGGGCTGTAAGCTAGGTACGTGCAGGTGCTAAGGTCGAGGAAATAACGTCAAAGTTTTTCGAAAAAATCAGCCTACATATAGTCGAGCTTTTGTAATTAACAGCCAATTTCCATGTGCCATTCCGATGAATGAATTTATATGCAAAGGTATCCTTACCGGGTCAATGGGTCAGGGATGTGCGTTCAAAAAGTTCGCATTTGGCAAACCGTGGGATCCAGCGTTCCTTGAATGCTGCCACGAGGCGTTGCCAAGCACCACAGAGCCCCTCACGATGCCGGGATCAAGTACCGTCTCATTCGATCCGACGAGCAAATCGACGATGATGACATCCAGCGATGCTCCTTATTCCAGTCCTTCGGTCGCGGTACCAACTGCGGGTAGGTGATCGTCGCATCGCGAAAAAACTGATCAACGCCGACTTTTGTCTGTTTGCAATCGTTGAATATCATTGTGTTTGTTAGATATAGACGACATTTGTATCTTGATGAAGGGCCTACTGTGCTCCGACATTTGCATCACGACACCAGGCTCCTACAAGTGTGCATGTCGCGAAGGTTTCACTCTGTTGGAGGATGGCAAAACATGCAGACAAGACTCCCCCACTGATAGGTAATCTCTATGGAAGACGATGTTTGCCAATTAATACCGTCACTACTAATTTGTTTGTGAATCAACATATTTCAGGTGCAAAGTGAACAACCCGTGCGAGCACCGCTGCACTGATACCGGCGAGGCGATTCTCTGCAGCTGCAATCCAGGGTATGTTCTAGCGAATGACAAGCACTCGTGTCAAATCAAACAAGCTGACACTACACCTCAGACCGAAGACAACGAATCACAGTATAAGTGTCCAGTCGGATACCAGTACAAATCATCTAAACACGTTTGCGACGGTTTGTACTATGTAGCTCGATCACGTATACGTAAAACATTATGATAAATGATACAAGGCGTTACTAATCTTCAAAGCGCTTCAAACTAACGCTGATATAGGATTATTTTTGATCTTGAGAGACGATTCGAAGATTACGGTAACATCTTGATTTACTTTAGAAATCCTCATTCGTTGCCATGTCTTTGAGTAATCTGTACATGTGTTCGCCTTATTCTTGTGAGTTTAGTATTTCATTATGCGTATTGTTCACTTTTTATCTGTGCTTGCTGCTTTGCTTAGATGTTGATGAGTGTGAGCAAAATTTGTGCCCCGGTGAATGCAAGAACACTATAGGATCCTATAAGTGTCTTTCCGGACCGCCGAAGAACGATCTATACGAGGCCTGTCCACCTGGCTACGTCTGGGAAACCGAGGAAGCTCTCTGCGTCGGTGAGTGACGACTGAAACTAGTCAATTATTCGTATAAACAAATCACCAGTTCGGTCGTAAAATTTATAGTAGTATAATAAAATGCTGTTTAGATATTGACGAGTGTTTCGAACTTCCGGAAGCATGCAACAAAGAAACCCACGTGTGCGTAAACACCCAAGGGAGTTTTACGTGTCACGAGCTAACTGGCACTGGTCCAAGATCTTGCCCTGCCGGTTTTAAGTTCGATACAAAAGAGAGCCTCTGCAAAGGTAAAGGTTTTTTTTCTTGGTTTTTCGCCGTCATGGTTCAAGTATGTATATGATAATCGTTCGCTGAAACAAGAACGTTAATTTTGAATAACATCCGAACTTTGTTACGCACTTGTATCTTTCCAATATTGCGAACTTAATCAGACGTCGACGAGTGTACCGAGGGCATTGACGGTTGTCTGAAAGAAACTGAAGAGTGCCGGAATACTGATGGAGGGTACGAGTGTGACATCAAATGTGCACCAGGATTTACATTCGGCAGTAATATCGGTAGCTGCATCGGTAAGCAGTGCCTACATTCATACCTCCAAGATTTTTGTTGGATGTATTAACCTTGCCTTAGTCAATTGGCGAAACAATTGTATCCTACAGTGTAGAAAACATTGCATTTTTGGCAATTTAGCGGTTTTACAATTCAGATATTGACGAGTGCGCGAATAATGAGTCACAGCTTTGCCCAACGCCCGGATCGAGGTGCGTCAATACCGTTGGTGGCTACGAGTGCGTGAATCCTGGACTCGTTGATTCCATACCGAAAACGGGACAAGGTTGTATAGCGGGTTACAAGACAACTGGAGACCCGACACAACCATGTGTAGATGTCGATGAATGTATGGAAGGTCTGCATTCCTGTAACGAAAATTTTGAGAAGTGTATTAACGAAGTTGGTAGCTACAGATGCGACCCAACTTCAGAGTCACAGAACGAGACTGACATTTCTGAAGAGGATTTTGATGAGTCCTCATATACCGAATTCCCTGTACATCAGGGCACGGCTAGAAAATCGTGCGTGGTAAGTACGGTTCCTTCAGAACTCGGATTATGACCTTAGATTTTGAGTCCAGACCAGAATTGTTTCAACTTCTTAAAAGTGACATCACTTGTTCAAAAGGTGGCGTGTATTGACAAAAAATCAGTGATTACATAACTAACTTCGGCGTTTTCAATATTTATCAGATTTTATGACTGGTTCCACCTCGTTCGGTACGGTGAAATGTTTTTCGCCATTCCTACGGCGGTTCAAAAGTTATACTGTTTGTATATCCATCAGCAAGAAAGCAAACGATTAATATAGAAAAATTATCGAACCAATTTATTACTAAAAATACCATATGAAAGAGTATCATCGCACTGTGAAAATGGAAAAATTATATGGTTGTGGGCGATTGATTTTTCCTTCTCTACCCTACACGCACACGCACTTTTTGCATGACTTCAGAACCCGGAAGATTGCGGTTTGCCAGCCTCGGGTTACAGTAAACCGGAAATTCTGGACGAACCTGAGGATGTATCTAAAGCAGAGCCAACATGCCTTCCAGGATACCAATACAACTACGTCACTGACAGATGCAACGGTAAGTGATTATGATTTGAAACATGGCTTCGAACGTTGGTAATTATCACAGCAATGGAATTTGAAAATTTGGTTATACAGATATCGATGAGTGTTCGACAAATCAGCACAACTGCACAGGGCCTTTATTAGAGTGCGTTAATCTGCCAGCAACCTATCGATGCGACTGTCGAGCTGGATATGAGTTGAACATCACAACATTCCAGTGTCAAGGTATAACGGAATGATCTGTTACGTTCCGTCAAATTGTAAAACAGTTGCCATCATTCCAAAAGCTGCATACAAAGCCAGTTTAGTTTCTCTTCGCCTGTATTAACGAAATAAGCGAACTGCATGCGCGGTAAATTGTATTGTTTCTACTCTGGGATAAATATGTAATCTCATTATATGCTCGAATGCACACTTCACACACGACTTGCGCCTGTCTGCCATTATCTAGACATTGATGAGTGTGCAAGAGGATTGACCAAATGTAGCAGCGGCGAGAGATGTATAAACTCTGTCGGGGGTCACCAGTGCGCTCCCGCTTGTCAGCTAGGATTTCAACCACATCCAACGGACGAGTCTCTCTGTCAGGACGTCGACGAGTGCGAGCTTGGCATCCATTCCTGTCCACCGCACACTCACGTTTGCGTAAACACGAACGGATCTCACGTGTGCGACATTGCTCCACCATGCAACACGGGATACAAGCGGGACGAGGCCTCGGGTGAATGCATCGACATCGACGAGTGCAGTCAGGGTCCTGGTTGCCGGGAGCATGAACGATGCGTCAACATTCCGGGAAGCTACGACTGCGTCTCCTTGTGCCATTCCGGATGGCTCTACAACCCGTTGATAAAGAACTGCCAGGACGTCGACGAGTGTCTGCTGGGTCGTCACAACTGTCCGCAGGATACTCACTCCTGCAGGAACATCGAGGGGTCCTTCGTCTGTGATCCGATACCGCCGTGCGCCAACGGCTTTTGGCGTTTGCCGAATGGAGAGTGTGCCGACATTGACGAGTGTACCGAAAATGTTCACAACTGCTTGATCGCGCAGCATCAGTACTGCGTCAATCGGGTTGGCAGCTTCGAATGCATAACTCGGTTCCCGGCCTGCGACAGAGGCTACGAGTTCTCTCTGACCTCTGGACAGTGCCAAGACATCGATGAATGCGGGAGCAACCAGCACAGCTGTGACTTCGAAAAGAGGGAGAGGTGCGTCAATCTTCCGGGTACTTACAGATGCGAGAGACCCACTCGTCAGAGGACTCGACAGCAGCAACGGACGTGCCCTTCCGGATACAGATACGATAATCAGTGGAGGCGCTGCTTAGGTATGTAATTGTCAACGATATTTTTTTACATTCATGTAATATGTGGATTAATAGACGATTTAGGGATTTTTACACCTACAATTAGTCTCTACCATGTCTTGTTCCAAAGCTGAGATACACTGTTTAAAAGAGTATATTCTAGTTCAGAGGTCAACACTGTAGGATGGTGCATGATTCTCGCACGTGAATATGAGAGAAGGAGTTAAAACATGATAACCAATTCATGGTGTTTTTTACTGGGAATTAGAGTAATTATGAGGATGAAACTACAATAATATTCGTTCCACGTTGCCAATTCAGGTATATCTTTTTCCAAACAGCTTGTATTAGTAAAATTTGTTCACTTGTCACCATTACTGTATATTTATTTGGATTCTGCATTTTGAATGTGGTGTATTAATTCAATCATGTCTGTTTCAGAACACATAACTGTTAAAAAAAACTCTTACCTACACAATGGGAGGCATGCGAAGATCTGATTGCATGCATATTGGCTTCTGTTTGTGCATGTTTTGTGATTGTGCTTATTGTTAGTCAACCCTTGAAGCGCACGGTGATAAACTGCAACTCTTTGATCGAGGGATGCCGGAGTATCTTCATTGGCACCCGAAATCCGAAAGCATAAATGTTCCTATGTGATTATGTGAAACTTTAAAAATGCGTAAATAATTATACCTACGTACCTATATCGATGCAACTATGTAGAAACAATATTTATAAAACGCGAGCGTGTTTCACGCGTTTTTTCATCTGTGTTTTCCGTACACAAAGTACCCGTTTCGATGACGGTCGAGCCAGTCAGGGAATGCGCATGCGCGGAGTACTGATAAACCACTTTTAAGTCCTAGGTGTTAAAACTTGTCTTTTCTGTACTCCGCGCATGCGCTGCCGCGAACAAATTTGACATTGCGTAACCCTAACCTCAATTTCGTACTTGGTGAAAAAACGCATAACATACTCTTGTTATATAAAAAATGTTGTGCAGCAAAGAGGCAACGGTCTTTTAACCCGCGTGTTTGCAATATTCGTCTTCGACTCACCTACGACTCATATTGCAAACTTACACTCGGCCCACAGAGACCGAGTTTGCCTCCTTAATACACAATATACTATTTTTCTTCCGAAGGTTTAATCTGTCATTTAAACCAGATATCGACGAATGCACGGAGGGCACTCACACTTGCGGCAGCGGGCAATGCTTCAATCAGCCGGGTAGCTACACTTGCGCCAGAGCCCCGACTCCGATCCCGCGTTCTTCGTCGCACAGATGCGGCCCCGGAGCCAGATACACGCGGCTCGGTTGCGAGGACATCGACGAGTGTTCAGAGGTCGAAGATGCATGCACGAGCACCGAGGACTGCGCAAACACGCCAGGCAGCTTCATGTGCACTTGCAAGCGGGGCTTCAACCGCGATAACGTGACTCAGGCCTGCGTCGACATAAACGAGTGCCAGATCCAAAAGCACAACTGCCTGCAGTCCCAGCGCTGCGACAACACCATCGGAAGCTTCACCTGCGTCAGGTACCTCAACTGTGGCACCGGTTACACGTTGAACGCCGCATCCGAGATATGCGAGGACGACGACGAGTGCATGCTCGGCACCCACGACTGCGCTCCGGGGTACCGGTGCAGAAACACCCTCGGTTCCTATCGTTGCGACAGACTCCCAAGGCAGAGCAGCAGCAGCACCAGCACCGTGTCGTCCGCCAGGTTCTACTCCATCCCCATCACCACCACTCACGAGCCATTTTACATCAGAATTCCAAGCACCACTAGACCGACAATTTCCATCTCATGTCCCCCGGGCTACAGACCCTTCGGGGGCCAATGTGTCGACGAAGATGAGTGCGAACGCTTCCCGGCACCATGTAGTCACACACAGCGCTGTGTCAATACCGTCGGGTCGTACAGGTGCATGCCATTGATGATTTGCAGAGCCGGTTACAAGCTGGACCAGACCGAGTCGAAGTGTCTCGATATAGACGAGTGCGTTGAGAGATCCCACGATTGTGGTCCTCAGCAAACTTGCGAGAATCGCCCCGGAGGGTACATGTGCTCTTGCCCGCCTGGACACAAGCTCGGATCGAACAAGGACTGCGTTGACATCAACGAGTGCGAGTTGTTTGCGGGCCAAATCTGCTCTTCGAACAGCAAGTGCTTAAACACAGTTGGCTCTTACCGGTGCATTTGCGATACAGGGTTTGAAAACGTCGGCGACACCGCCTGCCAGGACATCGACGAGTGCAAACAGTCGTCCCGCATTTGTCAACACAAGTGCATCAACACCTGGGGATCGTACACGTGCACGTGTAACCCTGGGTACAGAATCAATTTGGATAACAGGTCGTGCTCCGACATTGACGAGTGCCTTGAGTTCAAGGAAAACAACTTGTGTGTTGGAATATGCCAAAATAATCCAGGAAGCTACAGCTGCCAATGTCCCAGAGGCTATCACCTCGGGTCAGACGGACGGACCTGCCAAGGTCAGCGGACTATAGAAATTTTCACATTTTTTGTTTATATGGACATTACCGGACTTTTTGGTAGAGCTCGTCGAGTCCTTGAATACTTTTGAACGTAACTTCCCTCTATTTTTAAGAGTTTAGTCAGCGTTTGCATAAGTGTGTGATTCCGTACCGACTTGGCTTACAAATATCTTTATATATCCAAAACTATTGATCTGGTTGTAACAAAATATAGCCTAAAATCTGGCCACAGGTTTTCGCTACCCACAGAAAAATAAAATCGAAGGCGATTCGGTAGTTCCGGTGTTATAAGCCATCGTACGGCCATATAGATACACGGGTTTTGAGTTTTATACCTGTATAAAAGCAATGATCTCACTTCTGTTTTTAGACATCGACGAGTGTGAAACCGGAAATGTGTGCAGAGACCCGGAAGAGATGTGCCAAAATACTCGTGGCCATTACCGATGCAATAGAATAAATTGTCCGCCTGGCTATTACAGAGACTTGCACAGAAAGAAGTGAGTGTAACGTCAAAAGACGAAAGTTCCTTGAAAATTGTTTGATCATGTTAACCCATTGGAAAGGCAGAGGATGTAGGACCTATCCACTGTAACATACCAAAACGTAAGACGACTAAAAAGTAAATTTCATTTTACAGCCGATGCCTAAGGACTTCACGGTATTGTCAAACAGGTGACATGGCGTGCTTGCATTCGCCGTCTCACTTCTCGTACAACTTCATGTCGTTCGTCAGCATGTTGCCTATACCGCAATCGGGACAGATAGAATTATTCACCATGAGAGGAACGGGACAATCCGCGTCGTCCGTTGACTTCCGTATGGAACTCGTCAATGCACAAGCACCGCCCGGTGTTCAACGTGCTACTGAAAGCTGCTTTAGGCTGAGACGACCTGCCCTTACTGAGGCGATAATAGTGCTGACACAGAGTATCCAAGGGCCTCAGGAGATCGAACTTAATCTTACCATGGAAATATACAGTGGCCGACAATTCGCCGGAAGTGCGGTGGTTAAACTATTCATCTTCGTTTCGGAGTATGAATTTTAGAGATATATTATATAATGTAATATGCCTGTATCCGAATGTGCAATTGTGTTCTTTCGCTATTCTTGACGACTTATTCATGGTTATTAATTCCTCACGGAGATTTGACGATTCAATAAGATAAATATAAGACAAAACGACTCAAATCATAAAGTGTGGTTTATGAGGCAGCGTTTAAAGTTAATTCGCAGTGGACTGGCCACGATTTTGTATACTTCAAAGTTCTACTTCGGCCACCTTCTTCAAAATGTATTTCACCAACACAGCCCGCGTGGCGAGGACGAAAAATCGTGCAGAATCTAATGTATAATTAACTTTTGATTTTACCTTGCTCAATTCGCTTTCTGATGGTTAAAATAATTTCGTTGGTTAGGTAGATTAAATGTCTTCAAAGTCCACTTAAAAATTCAGTTTCATTAACATTCCTCGCAGGCAATCTCTTCTGGTTTTCCACGGCGTATGTTTCTCCTTTAAAAGTATTTCGTGTTTCCGATGGACACCACTCTTCAATCTTATTTTTCGCCTGACACTAAAAATAAAAGTATAGTATTGTACAAATATCGATGTATAGGTATCATTCATCCAAAAATTGCGGATCATTTTACGACGCACGGTATTGTGTTGAAAAATCTGATTACGGAGTATAGGTGTATTAATATATTGTACATCTGTTTTTTTTTAACCATCTACAGTGTAATCACAACCTTTGCGACAGTCTCGCCACTTTTTATAACCCGGGATAACTGGAATGTATATCATGTACTATATACGTATCCATTTATGGCGATAAGAGACCGCAAATACTTACGAATAGTAAATACTAGTACTATTTAGGCTATATAAACTATATTTATGAATATGTATCAGTACGTATAACGACGATACGGTCACTGAATCAACATCATAACTTCGAGATAGCATGGATTTTCACAAACAGCTATACCCCGCGACGGCATGTATCTCTAGATATATTTACTAACCTTATACATGTGTAATTTTCATATCTTTAATGACGAAAATTGTAAAGTAATAATAATAAAACGAAGAAAAAAAAAACGTATGCAAGGTGTGTGTAATAAATGAATTATCTGTTATGTCTGTATATTAATACTGTTCTG
This sequence comes from Diprion similis, assembly GCF_021155765.1. Classification (NCBI taxonomy): domain Eukaryota; kingdom Metazoa; phylum Arthropoda; class Insecta; order Hymenoptera; family Diprionidae; genus Diprion; species Diprion similis. The sequence goes on from NC_060114.1 coordinate 21,318,682, forward strand.
TATCAAGCCTATATTATAAAGAGATTGGAATAAAATGAAACACCAAAGTTGAGATTCACTAACTCAATGATTTTTTTCTTGTTTTTTTTTTGTTCTTTCTTTAAGTATTTTTCAACGATTTTAACAAACTGGTGATAGGTAACATCACAACCTATTCAATAGAAAATCATAATAAAAATAATCATAATTATGTGGTTCTTTATTACCCTAATCGTTGGGTTTTATGGTCACTGATAACGCTTACTATATGTAGAACAATATTATTCGCGTACAATTTTTTTTCTATGTGTTTAAATATATAGTAATATTTGTATGTATAATAATAATAATTAGGCGTAGTATATGTAGTAAATAATAATATACTATATTGTAGGTATGTATACCTATTCACCGACTAGCCAGATACGATCTGACTATAAATAGGTCTAACAAGTAAATTTCCTATGATCCCACTCGTTGAATTCTAAAGCATATCTGAACAAATCTGAAGGTATAATCACATAAGTAATGAATAACGATTCTGGTATCGAATCTGAGGGAAACAACAACCAGGTGAAATTAATCGATTGGGTTGAGGATTTGGACGTTTTCACAAAGTATTCATTACACTCTGAATTGGAAATACAATTGTCCAAAATCTCTAATGGTAATCACGGATAATTTTTTTCTGCGGTTATTGAAAAAAACTGTTTCAATTAAACGGGTGGATTTAACATGGTTTATAGTTCGTTCCTGACCGCTCACGTCTCGGAAATTTCTCTCCCATGTCTTTAACAATGGTAATTATGATTCCTACAATGCACAATCATATAATGTCGGATATATCATAAACATATATAATAATTCACAATTAATATTAGTTAATAATAAATGTAAGTAACAGCCTGGAAGCAGCAGCGATTATAAGACGCCACTGCAGCGTGATCATGGCAGTGATAGCGCACGCACGCACTCACTTATTTATATCTTTATATTATTATAGGTACGCGGGAATCTCTCATTCGAAAATAACGAAAATAACGTTAAAAAAAAAAATTTTTGCTCACTAAATCAGGTCGATCAATTCTTTCATCCACTACGTATGTTTGGTTCAGACAAGATTAATAAAAAAAAAAAATAAATACAACGATCATTATCAATTTTCTTCGTTAAATATTTTTTTACCTAGTAAAATATAAGTATCGCTAAGCGATCGATGTTCGTTAAGGCATTGCAAGTGTTTTTTTTTTTTTTTTTTTGTCTATAAATATTGTATTCGCCCGTACAGCACATATGGTATGTCTCAGTAATAATATTAAATAATCTGAAAATCATCACTTTCGCGAAATAATGTAGTTCGAAATATTGCATAGTATATACTGCAATTTCTTTGGAAGATTTGATTCAAATTTTCTCACTTTCTGCACACATTCTGAGATCGTTCAGAGATATTCCATCGACAAAAACAAGGACAATGTGTGTCGTGTGGAGATAAATTGCACTGCAGATATATTGAAAAATATATTCATCTGAATTGGAACAAGACTATACGTATAATACCACAGATTTTCTTTTTTTTTTATTATTATTATTTAAATGTAACAATTACATCGTGCAATTGATGAAATTAACGAAGACAAAACCGAAATACGAATTCGAAATATACGTATAACATGTCGAGGAATAAAGATTAGGCTCAATACAAAGGGATTCGTAACCTCCATCCGGTGATCAACTAAACATTCGGGGCACCAGAAATCAGGGAGTCATGCTTTGATCCATTTCCGCAAACTCACGTGACACTTTGCACACGTAGTGCAAGCGCTCGTATAGATCAGCAGTGCATCCGAATTCGCACAGATCTTTAAGCCAATACGACGTTGCCTGTCTGCTAGCGTCGATGTACGTTACGAGGTATCCCTTCCCCTGAGACTCCTGGGATACCACCATTTTCGTGTGATCACGGAAGAAATTGACTTGCAGCAAGGGGATCGTAAGCTCCATTACTATGGCTTTGTCCGTGCGCAACCAACGCTTCATTCGCGGCACACAAGCAGCCCTCGTTTGTCTCGACTCGCGTGGCTCCCTGACCTCGCCACCTGCATTTAAAAGTATATATGACGTGGAAATTCGGCGCCCTGATGATAAAGACAAAAATTTGCGCTTACCTTCAGTGAGATAGTCATCCATATACCGAGTGAAGTAACGCAGTAAGGCGAGCTTTTTCTGCAGGGGTACAGAAACGTCCTTTTCTCTGTTGTACCGGGTAATCTCGTCGTCGGTAGTCATGTACTCAACTCTCCTGAGGGCATGAAGTATCCACCAGAAAGCAGAATAATGAAAAGAAATCGTTCGGCGAACGGTGCGGAATAGCCGTTGAAACTTACCTTCTATCGTGGGTGTAGCTCATCTTGGTACTGTCGTTGAACAGCACGCCAACGGACTTGTCGGATAGTTGAAAACCGAGGCCGTACTTGTTCGAGTAATCGATCCACTTGGTGACGAAGAGTGGCATAACGTCGTCGACGGTCGGCGGGTTTTTCGCTGTGCAGGCGCAAGCGATTTCCGCGAGGCATATCTCCATCGCCTTGTGCATCTGGGTGCTCTGCATCACAATGTCACCCTTCTTGTTGCTCGGACAAAGGATGGCGCTGAGCCTGTGCTTGAACCTTGGGAGTTTCGGGAGCTTCTTCGCCAGCCAATTGACCTTCACTTCCTTGACCGAGGACTTTTGGATGGTCATAGCTGACACCGAGTGCGTCAGACCCTCGGCGTGGCTGACCTGCGACGCCGTCGGCGGTATGATCACGTGGGGGGGTGGCATTTGGTAGCAACAAGTGTGCGGTAGGGCAACCGGGACGTATTCCTTGATGAGGTAGTCATGCTCCTTGACCCGGTCAAGCGATGGTCTTAGTTTCGGGCTTGGTTGGAGCAGCCAGTGTATTAGATCCTGGCCGTTCTGTGTGGCTATCGAATCGTCGACCTCCTTGTACTGGTTGTTGCAAATCCTCGCGTAGGTCTCCTTTAGCTGTGACGATTCGAAAGGCGGCTGACCGACCAGAAGAGCGTAGAGAATGCATCCGAGCGCCCAGACGTCTGCCTCGTAGCTGTAGGCTTGCTTGTACAGCACTTCCGGCGCAATATAATTTGGGGTTCCGCATATTGTTCTGAAACATGTGAGAATAAACTAAAAACAATCTGGAAGAACTTATGGTTGGGATTGTTAGGGATTGTCACTTTGCAATGCGTTATCTGGTGGAAAAATATAAAACTAATGCAACCAGGCTGTCAGCTGACCTTTGACCGTGTTTTTTCGCGTATGGATAGTCCAACACGTATATTATTGATTTTGATTAATTAATTTATGTGACATGAGTAATTTGAAAGCTCAAGAATTATGGTTTGCCTCCATTGAAATTAAAAACTTAGGTTATGTGGTGATAAAATGGCGCTGACAAACAGGCTCTGAAATCATGAGGACGTTTTCCAATAATGCAGTATATGAGCAGGAATTTGCAACTCGAATTCCTTACACGCGCCTTCGTTGACCGTCTGGGCTAGTGGCGAGGCCAAAGTCTCCAATTTTAACGATCATGTGCTCCGACAAAAACATGTTCCCTGGTTTTAGGTCACGGTGCACAACCTTCTGCGAGTGTATGTACATCACTCCATCGACCATCTGCTTCATGTAGTATCGAGCCTCCGGTTCGGTAACTCGACCTCGGTACTTCAGTACGTGCATCAAGCTCTGTGCGTGGGTACAGAAACAGTATTTTTAATCACAATGTGAGAAAGTTCGTTTCTGATTAATAAACGGACGCTTTATACCTTCCTGGGACAAGCTTCAAGCAGCATGTACGCGTTAAGATTGTCTTCAAAGTAGTGGTACATCTGGACGACGTTTACGTGAGTCAATTTCTTGTGAATCATTATCTCCCTCGCGATCTGAAAAAAATTTCACATACCAACATATTGACGCGGTTGACTTGTCAACGAATTTCTCATCACAGGTCTATAATTCATACCTTTTGCAGGTGTATCTTCTGCATTCGATTCTTCGGTATAATTTTGCACGCATACTGGTTACCGCTCGCTGCATCGGTAAGCAGATAAACTCTCCCGAAGCCTCCCTGCGAAACGGAGAACAGAACTTGAACAATTTACAGCAAGTAATATTATCACACAATCCAAAACCTGTTTGCATGTTATTACAGGTTTTTTCGACTGTTTTCATCAGACTTTTCAACCGGATATAGCAGCTGAGAATAAGTATCCCGAAAATAATTCCGGTTGAATCAATTATTTTACGGCACAACAAGAGTTCAATTATGTTAGAAACTTTCTTCGAAATCCGGTGCCCTCGGTCAAATTTGAGATCTTTGAATAGAAGTAATACGTGAAGTGGTTTGCGCGCGTAGGTGTATACACCTATGTACGTATGATAGCCGGAGACTTTTGAATAAACATCACGTATTTTCACATAGCAAAGGGTAGCAGTGGTATTCGAATATATGGGCGGTTTGCCAAATCAGCGAAAATATCCTGAAACGTTACGAAAATCCGTCGGCTAGTCTCACACTACAATCCCGCGTTCTCTACTTTTATTTATATTTACTACAGCCAAGTCTACCCTCAAGTATTATTTGTGCAGATCGTCAACGACCAGGCCCGGTTACTGCGCACTAAAGCCACTACCTTATATACGTGTATATATTACACATACTCTAGGCAACGGCGATATTGCGGGATTTTATACTTGGCGTATCTGCAGGCGAATACGAATTTATGTAGGTGTACAAATATTTTTATATAACCCGAGCACGTTTTACGCGTTTCTTCATGGGTGTTTTCCGTACACAAAGTACCCGTTTCTATGACGATCCAGTGAGTCTGCGAATGCGCATGCGCGGAGTACTGAAAAGACCACTTTTAACTCCTGGGACTTAAAGGTGGTCATTTCTGTACAGCTTTCATGCGCTGTCGCGACAAACACAGTGAACCGATCTGACATTTCGCGACCCTAACCTCAATTTCGTGCTTCGTGAAAAAACGCGTAATATGCTCTTGTTATATAAAGTATCGTGTGCAACATGGAGGCAACGGTCTGTTCGCCGCCTTGTTATATCATATACTATTATATAACGCGAGTATGTTTTACGCTTTTTTCCACGCATGTTTTCCGTACACAAAGAAAGGAAAGTGGTCTTTTCTGTACTCCGCGCATGCGCTGTCGCGAATAAATCTGCCATTACGCGACTCTAACCTAAATTTCGTGCTTCGTGAAAAAATGCGTAGCGTACTCTTGTTATATAAAGAATCGTGTGCAACAAGGAGGCAACGGTCTTTCCGCCTTGCGTATTTGCAATATTTGTCCTCGGCTCACCTACGACTCATATCGCAAACTTAGACTCGGCCGGAAAAGACCGAGTTCACCTCCATGTTACACAGTATACTATTTCAACGAGGCATGCACGTGATGAATGAAGAATGAAGAAAGTTTAGACCCTGTTCTAAAAAATTTTTAGACTTTAGGAACTATTGCATGGCGTTCATTTCGAGTCGTTTAGAGATTATTCGAATTCTAAAAATCTCCTTCGAAAAGAAAACAGAGAGTGACATCCGGTTGGGACAGGTAGACGGATCCTCAGATTCTCGGTCCAAGCAACTCTGGATCTTGGGTCAGGGTCTGGTGTTGGAGTTCGGGCCACAGAGTAAACTTTACACAGCAGCCCCATAATCCACCGCTTTGGGAGAAGACTTATCAACGTGTATGCGAATGCTTTGGCGTGAGTCTGCGAGTCGCGCTGGTAACTTACAGACGTTCCGTTAAACGCATCGCTAATTTTGAAACGTGACGCGTAACGATGGATGTGTGTCTCACACGACGTAAATCCTTCGAGATTTCTGATCATACATACCAAAGGCATAGGTATACATACCTACTATGTACGCGCGGTGCTGAGCGTTGAAAACCGATTCATGTCAGTATATCCTTCATCTACGTTTTAACAGCTACTTTATCAAGCGTCTAATAACCCATAATCGCAAAGAGTTTCGTCTGCAGAAGATATTATCCGCGTGGGCGTAGGAATTTAAGCCAATTGTTGAAAATAACATGTGACACCGGACGAATGACATAACTTACGACGTTATATTCGTTTTAAATTTTTATTCATCCGTTTCCTTTCACGTAATATTTCATAACGTTATAAAATTTCACCCCAGCATTGATCGCAATCGCTGCACAGGTTATTCAGGAAGTTGGTATACGGAAAGAAGGGAAAGGGAAGAATATAAAAGCGGTAACAAAATACACCGTAGCCATACATCTGCAGAAGGAAGCCACCCGGGAATAGGAAAGTTGTGGTGATTGGCAAGGAATCCTCCTCCTTTTTGTACTCGTTACAGGTCAGAATGTAATCAGGTTTCAGTGATTAAGGTATAGACCGGAAGGTTCTCGAGCAGTTCTCAGGAAGCATACATGAACGATCCTTCTCTTCTCGTACCCTTTCCACGTATAGCAAGTATCATACAAAGTACAACTCCAGCTTTTCTACTCAACTGGAAAAGTTTATATAATGCCTGTTCACGACTTTGACTATTTTCCTTTCTTCTCTCTTCGCTCATAACGAATCCGGAATGTTTCTTTGCCCATTACTATAGGCCAGTATATTCAGCTAATGCAAAGCGATCTGCACTGCTGCATATCTGCAATGACGGACTGTCGCATTATTGCATAGAATTCGTGGTTTTTGCTGCACCTACTTTCAGCGGGTCTGAGTATTGCGGTGACGAAGGGTGACAAATCGAGTCGCACGCAAATTCCATTCGAGACACTGGAGAGCTCAGGCAACAACGGAAGGATGAATACCCAAATAATACAACTTTTAATCAACCCCCAACAATAGGCTCGTAAAGATAAACGTAGATATCGTTATAAACTGGACCGTTTCTGTCGACCGACGACGTAACTTCTGGCCCTGATATCTCAAGGTTGTCTCAGCCGTAGCTGGCGGTGAGCCTCGACAGCTCTAGGATGGAAACAACTTTGAAAATTATGATTGAATGAAAATGGATTGTCACGTGACTTGTACAGCTATTTATTTTTTCCCATTTATTACAACTACTTTCCGCAACTCGTGATATAGTTTCATTTTCGAATGACACCATATACATGCTATATCAAGTTTCCGAGGGTAAGACGTTTCTGCTTGTGTACAAGATAAAGAATACAGCCAGGTAGGCAGGTCCGGATGAAGAATGACCGTTCGTCCCAAAAAGGGCAGCAGGTTGCAGCGGCTCGAAGCGGAAAATCTTATGCCGAACAAAGATCCCCAACCTACTGTGCGGAGACTCTCTCTCTGACAGTCGGCAGTGATTCATGGGCTTTGGCCTCTGAACAAACGACGGCAACAGCGAGTCACAGGTGGTTGAAACACTCATACTTCCAACTATTTCTGCGAATTAATCAGCATAAAATGTGCTAGAATATCTTTGAGCAGCATGTTGCTCTAACAATAAGCAACGATCAAATTTAACAGGTGATATGTTCAGAAACTCAAACACTGTCCACCCCCGTGTCTACAAAACGTTACAAAGATTCAGCGACGGTGAATTCAAATCCGTTGTGTACTCTTGAACTCCCAGATTCTGACCCATCCACACCGAACGTTTCCCGTTCAACCGGTCATTTGCTATTAGATATCGCAGTAGTGATGACCGACTGATGCCAGTTAAGGTTGGGTGATGTCTTCGAAATTTTATAACTCAACGCGACGCGATTGAGTGATAGGATTTCTCGTCACACCAGGATGCAAGCGGCTGAGTAACAGAAGCAAACGGTCGTTCGATTCGAATACATTTTCAGGATACTTTCACAATACTGGTATACCTGTATTGCAGTTCCGAGACGGCAATTTTTTCATTCCGGTTCGCTGACGGCTCAGAACAAGTAGGGAAGTGCTAAAATAGTGTAGAAACAGTATTGGGCGTATAAGAAATATGGAAATACGAATACAGAATGTATTGGTATATTAATGGAAAGATTTTGAACGAGCTAAAATCCCGTCAGACTGCACGACGAGCTGCGCAGCTCTTCGCTAGAAACACGGAAATGCAATTTCTTTTCGTTGAACACGCGTCCTGTTTTCGTCATACTCATTTTTCGCCATCAGTGTAGAAAAATGAATCTTTTTTTTTGCTCCTGTTGCTATTTTGTCCCTGGAAAGCATTTAGCTCGGACGGCCGGCTTTATCGTCATTATATAGTATCAAGTACCTGTACATTCATGCGTGTCTGACGTGTTCACAAGTTTAGTGCATCTAGTACTGTGTCTCCAATTATTATAACCGGTTTCCAGTTTATCCTCCGTCTACCCAGGGAAAGTCAAATTCACGCGTTCGGTCCGTCCGTACACATGCGTATCAACATTTCACGTGTCGACGTTAAGCTTAAGTCCCCTTAGAATTGGAAGCAGTTTCGGAGTTGTACCCACAGTATATCAAAGTGCAGTGACCCTCCTGCACGTGTTAAATGAATTGACCAGAATTTTTCACATTCGGCACTAGTTTTGTCGCGTAGGGGCACATTTCAGGATTATAATTAACATTCACAATTATGACCTTCGCGTACTTTATTCTTCGAAGAATTCAATGAATCACACGATTAATAAGCAAATGGTATTTCTGTCATGACCAACTTTTCTCCTTCCATGCTGCAAAAGTTTCCGCACAAGACACTTTCTTAACAAACATGGTATGTATAGCGAATGAACGTGCAGATTTTACGTAGTAATTACATCTGCATTATAGAAAATCGTCGCTCGTTGCATTTTTTTCGTATGTTTCTTTGTTTCGACTTTAACGGTACCTACGGTATCTATACTCGTTTTCAAGCTTTCTTGGAGAACCTATTTGATTTTTAAACATTGACCAATATTCCTTCAATCCAGACGCGTTAGTATATAATTTTGGAGATTTTTCCTATGAAATTCCGAAGTCTCAAGACAATTGAAAGGCGAGAAACGTGTGGGAATAGTAGTTTGCACTAGGCTGAGGTTAGTAACGTTGACGTAACGAAACCTTGGTGGGAAAAAATTACTATTTAGCAAGTTTACAGTGACTTTTCAAACTGTGAATACATTCTGCCTTATTATGATTTACTGAATTTCAGACATTCCTGCAATTTTGAAATAACGATTTTTCGAAATCTTAATCATTGCAATAACTTTACTAAATTTAGCCTCATTAGTTTGCAACTATACTATAGGTATGTTTAGTTCTCTGGATAATTTACAGCCTCACATACGCCAGGCAATGCAATGTCACGCGCCGTTCGAAGTGCAAGTATACAATTGCAATTGTCGCTGGTAGAGTATGTCGAGCAGTCCCTCTCACTTTTTCTCGCTCTTTCTATTTCTTTCATCCGGAGCTGCTGTTCCGTGCCGGGCGCAATAATAGAAAAGCGAACTCGATCGGTTCCTGCACTCGGCACAGACGCCAATCAATTAACAAGCAGAGTGTACCTACACATCCACACACACACACATACACAGACACACCGAGTACCACATCGGTCATCGTCAGACGTACCTTGCCTAGAAACTGCCCCTTGTAATAGGTGTTCCCGTTAACAGGGTCGACGACGTACTCGGATTCCTGATCGCCCGAGTTGTTCCACGACGAAGTCGATGGCCCCTCGTTGACCGGAAGGCTTCCCGGGCTGGCCGGGCTCCCGGGGCTTCCGGCACCGACGGAATTCGAGAGGCTTGGTTTCCGCGGTGTCGAGTTAGGGCGCGTCGGCCCCGCCGCCGCATTCCGCGAGGTGTTAGCCGAGGGCGCGCCGTCGACGGTCGATAAGGATAGGGGCGGCGAGGCGTAGGGCGTTGGACGAGGCGAGAGGAGAACCGAACCCGTCGAGAAGTCGGCGTTGCTCAGGGTATTGTCATTGCTCCCGGCCCTGCTGGATGGCGTCGTGGCAGACCTGGTTCTCGTCCTCGTCGTCGTGGAGTGAAGATGGTTGCCGATATCCTCGGAGGTCGGTGCCGAGGAGGAGCAGGAGTTTTCGGTCGTAACGGAGGAGCTGCTGTTGGCCTTGATCATGCCGTTGACCGCAGCGAGCCTCGTTTCCGGGGCGACGATCGTCAGACCGGCGGGCGACGAGACCGAGGCGAAGAGCCCGAGAGTCTGGCCCGGGTAACCCGGCTCCGACGATCCCTGCCTGAGTCTCATCTCGCCACTGCTCGCCCACGAAGCTCCCGAGTGTTTGTTGTTCCCTGGCCGATGCATCGCACCTGTCGGCTGCAGCTCGGCACGCCGGAAATCGTCAACGACGGAGCGAAATTCCCCGCGATTGACCGCCGACGTCCCCGCGGACATGATTCCTGCTCGATCTCTCCCCCGCGAAGTATGCTGTCTATTCTACGATGTATGTTTTATGTATACGTGACGCGTATTCGGGGGTTCTACGCGCGTATCGACAAGTGAATTTCAGGCACAGGTAGAGGATAGACACGCGTATTTATCTCCTCGCGGATGATGCGGGTATACGCGTAGTGTTATTTGCGGAGTGGCGAGGGATTGATCGCGGTAGCGAGTGCAGGGAGGGAGTCCGAGCCTGGGCGAAGGTTGTGTATCATGTCCCAGCTCGCCGGTTTCGTTGCATTCCGATTCTCCATCTTCACTGCAGCAGGCATGATGTAAGATTCGACATCGAGATTCCTCCGCTCAGTCCCCACTATTTGCCGAGTCGAGTACTTGCGGTAATTTGTAAACAAATGCAAGACCAGGGGAGGGTTCGAGTCCCTCGCGCTCGGTCGATAAGGGTAGAAACCGTGGAAACCGTACGCGCTTATCCGAGTCCGTCTTCGCGATGTCGCGGAACCAGGTTATCGAAGCTACGGTAGTTCAGTTTAAACACATCTAGCCTCGCGCGGCACGCACTCTCACCGTCAGCACCGCACGCTCGGTCCTCGAACCTACACTGCCTTCTGCCGCCTCCTATTTTCTATAAAGGCCGCGCACGACGGCGGCGGCCTCCCTACCCTCCGCCGCGCGGCCGTCTCGTGTCTTCCTTGATCGCAGGGCCGCTGCGATTCCTCTTTGTACCCAGGCTCGAGCTTTTCGAACCTTACGCGAATTATGCACTCGCCTAGAGACAAAAAACCCCGAACATGGATTGATTAACAGCACTCCCAATTCATTCGGCCTCCTAAGCCGTGAAAAGAATTTCACCCACAAAATATTTTATACGAGTTGAAATTGATGTCAAATTCCTGATTACTTCGGTGCAATTGTGCAGTATTTTTTGTTCTGCGTATGCACAATATAAGCACGGAATACAGCTTACAGTGCGAAACTTTCAAAGTCAGCAGGGTATGACAAGAACGATGCGCGTCGACCATACACGTTGATACTCAAAGTCTTAATGGTTTATAACATTTAAATCGACAGATATTTGATTTTCTTTACTGTCGATTCAATTGGTCGCGTGAAATACATATTTACTAGGATAACCATACACCGAAGTAAGCACGCGAATTACTATGTTCGCTTGGTGTTTACATTCACAAGGATATCAAATGTTGATACCTCAATGAACGAAAACAAGATAATCTATTCCATTGAATTGAATCCATTCACTTCGGTTTCTTGCTACATCTAAGCTGTATATAATATAACTATAAAAAATAGGTATACATATATATATATATATATAGCATGTAAGATGTCGAGTCGGTTATTGAATATTACTGCAATAGTTAATCTCGAAACGATACAGCCCATTCGTCGTCAGGAAGCTAAGAAATGTTCCTCCCTCTTCTTTCCGATCCCTTTGTTGTAACGTAGGCGCAGTCGAAGGTTCAGACGATGCTTGCGTTAAAGACCAGCAGCTACGGCCCTGAGTACACTGTAGGCTCCGTCGTCCTCGTGTCCGATCCGTCGTCTTCGTCGCACTCGTCCGGTTGCACGGTGTCTCGTGTCTCCCCGCATCCCGTTCTGACCCCACTACGAGTTCTAACATAGCCGTGGCGAAGTCAGGGAGCAGGCGAGGGCGCTGAAGGGGGCGAGGAGGGGGGAGAGTGTGCACCGGAGTCACCACGCTTTCGGTCATTCACACAAGGTGCAACTCTTCGAGGCTTGAAATGCGCCAAGTGCATACGTCTAAATATAGGCATAGAAAAAACACCCGGTACATGTACCTATACATACATCCTCGTTTTATCAGCCATTGGTTAACGGGTGGTGTAATTCCTCCTTCCTCCATATTGTGTAATGCTTGCGCTTACACGATCATACCACGTATGACGCTGTATTATTGATGTTTAAACACCTGCATTTTGTATGCACCCGACGTTATTACTATGTCAAGAATTATGTTACAAGAAGTTGGAGTAAATTGGACGTCATTATTCGTTGAATTCTCTTTTGGGTGTCATAATTCCCTTATAGATTATTGTTCTGATGTATTCAGAAATCGTGATTGTAACATCTACACATTCAATACGCTACTGCTTCTACATTTGTGTGTATTTATATATTGGGTTCCATGATGTTCGTATTCTTACTCGGTCGTTGAATATACCTAGCTTCAATTAATGGGATTTACTTGCCCTGAATATCGATTCTCTAATCACCGTACTATTTAATTTAGAGCCTCAATTATGGTGTAATCGAATTTATTTCTTACTTACTCACTTCATCATTATTCTTCACTTTTAAACTACTCCATCCCACGCACGGTTATGAAAGAGGCAAACGAATCGTTTATAGCGTGAATGACGTTGGTCAAGATTGTCTGTAATAGACACTCTTACAGCATCAAAGGAAAAGATAAAAGCAAATCAACTTGATTTGAAATCAATCAAGTTCATATGAAGCATGTGAATAAAAATTCTCTGATTTCTAATCTATAAAAATAGTATTAGTACACCCTGTATCAAATCTGCACGATGTGAACCATGAATTTAATAATTACAGCGATTTTGTTGAACTACTTGACCTGGTGTTAAGTTTATTGGCGTGAATAAACGAATAAGCGTTACTGACATTCTCTGTAATTGGAATGAGATCGCAGGCATATCGCTGAGATCACACGATCATTTCAAAGTTACAAATGTAAAATATCATTTTTATAACAGCACGCCTAAGGTGAGCATTTATTTTGATCGTGATTTCCGTGCGTAAGGTGCTACTTTTTTAACGCGAGTATTTAGAAACGCCGTATCGAAATAACCTCACTTGATGCACGTTACGCCAAGAAGTAGCGCCTTACGCATGGAAATCACGATCAAAAGAAAAGCTTACTTTACGTGTGCTGTTACGAAAAATAATGCTCGATATGCGTACGTGAGTTTTTACGACTTCTTGCAATCATGGCATTGTCACTTCACGCACTAGTATCGAAAACTACTATTTTAATGTGACGTATTAGCTGCGCGAAGCTGCTGAGTAGCACATGTGTATATATAGTTGCATATCGTTAGGCTTAATCGTCCATCCCAAACCGCCTGTTTACAGGCAACTCATGTCGCGCATGTGGCGCCACAAGTAATTTGAGTTGCCTATAAGCTGGGACATTCATCCTTAGTATTCCCTACATTGTTACTGGTATCAACACAGTGTTATGAAGCGCAGTATTTTGCTCAGACGCATTTTAAATCTGTCTTATGATCGAACCATCTCACGTGGTTTGTTGGAAACCACCAATCGAATGCGATATCGAATCGCGGCTCAAACTTCGGTGCTAAATGTGTATGGCTGGAATACAACTCAAATTTTTGAGCCCAGATCCTTAGACTTAAAGGCCTCCTAAAGGTTTAGCAGTGAAAAATGGCCGAGAGTGTGTGTGTCGATGGCAAACGTCATTCAAAGTTAACTAGTCCACCATTCGATCATAGTCCAAGTATACAGCTATAATAGTCGATTGTAGTTCGTGTGTAAATAGACGTTTTAGCATTAAATAACGAAAAATGTAACGAAAATAAGAGATCAACGTAGAATTTCTGAGCCTCTGATGCACACTGAGATAACCTTACGTTGACGCAGTTCCATTGAATTGTGTTGTGACCAGGTATTAAAACCGAGAAAACAATCTGTTGCATAGAAGTATAAAACATAAGAAGCAACATTTAGCGCAAATCTGTAAGTTCCGCCTGAATAACCAAAGTTTCTTTAAAATAACAGATGTTATTTTAACCTCACTTCCACCGAGATCTAATTGCTGACATGCAATCACTTGAGTTGATTGAAAAATTATGAAACCTAATATTGGAAATGAGGAGAAGAGCAGCGTAAAATCAAAAATAATTAGAACGAAAATTGAACTTGGTAAAAATGATTTCGTTGCTCAGAACAGGGATGTTGGCGGGGATCAAAAGAGACGTATTGATAAAAGAGTCTTTGCAACAGCAATTGAACGCCAGCGTCATAGAAATTCAGGGCGTTGTAGAGGGGCAGGAAAAGCCTCAAGTCGAAAACTGCGAGGAGGCAAATATGCTGTGCTTCGTTATAGAAGCATTATTTTTGCACGGGCTAAAAGACACCCTTCTGAATCGTGTCACAGAGGCCTTGAGTGGCCCAGACTTTGACGCTATGCCACAGCCAAGCTTTTGGGGACCTCTGCTTGTTTTATCTCACAGACAAATTATAGATCAAATTCAAGGACTTACGCAAATCACAACCGAGGTTGGCTACTGTAGAGCGTGGATCCGTTTGGCCTTGAACGACGGACTCTTGTCCAGCTACTTTGCGTCAATACGCAGAGACAATTCCGTTCTGAAACCATACTACAACCGTTCTGCCTTTTTGAGGGACCCTGACCTAGCTCACGTAGCTCAGAGACTGATCGAAAGTATCGATCACATCCCGTTTGATCTCGCCTGCAATACTAGTTTGTTGAACATCTGGTCAAATACGCCGTTGCTCATGGCTGCCATTTGGTCCCCCACATTAAAGTCTTGTCCAGTTTCTTCGGCAGTTGACATAGCCAAGACTATCAATAGCGAGCGTACCCAGGCTAGCAACTTCGACAGCGTTGAAACTACAAGCCTCAGAGGAAGTCACGGTTCGCTTAACAAGTTTGGTGTTATGAGCGAAGACGAGTTGCGTAAGATTAAACTGGGAAAAGGAAAGCGTTTTAAGTCCGTTGTTCAAACATCGAATACCATGGTTCAGGCAAAAGAGCCAAGCGAAAAGGCTAGTGAAGAAGAAGAAGACGAAGAAGAAAAAGAACAAGAAGTTGTGGTAGGGAGAAAAATTGAAAGTGGGATAACATTAGATTCCGGAATTGATACTGAGCGTGAAAATGGAAGCAGAGAGGACTTACGGGAAGATGAAGAGGCTGTGAAACCTGAACCAGCAAATGATGCTGCTGCTACGGCAGGCGGCAATTCTTTGATCGGTCGATTAGGCTGGTCTACTTCCATTGAGGACTGTGAGTCTTCGCTAACTACTTCCGCAATATCAGGAAGCTCCGACCTTGAAGCTACTCAAACTCCCGCGGATGCTCGGCCTTATGATGCTTTGATACAGAGCTACGAAGAGGCAGGCTACGCAGCCACTGCAGACTCCAGAGAGTTTCCCAATGATTGTCTGATTAGAGTATCGGAACAGGATTTTTCAGGTGTGAAGCCAAAGTCGTTGGAAGAGACCAAGGTAAAACCTAGTTCTTTGATTGTCTTACGCTTTGAAAGTGCTTTGAAGGACTATGAAAAAATATTCAATTGTAGACAAAAGTTTCCACTCTCACGATCGCTGAGAAATCCTGAACTGTTATCGGTTGCGGTGATTGCAACAGGGAACAGAAACTGCCTGCAGAAAAATGATTTCACTGTTCCACTCAAAGGCTAACGCAGTTCTCTAATCTTTATAACTATTATTTACAGGAAGCTGACTTGCAGTCGCTTAATCATCAGCTGGGGAAATTGAGTTGTGAAAAGGGACTGGACACGCAGAATTACAGTTGCATGAACTGCGACCATCCGATAGGCATGTCCTTTTCTAGGGCATGGGTTTGCGGATTCACAGGGGAGTATTACTGCACCGATTGCATGGCAGAAGAAGAGTTCCTGATTCCATCGCGTGTTATTCACAACTGGGATCTCAAACGATATCCAGTTTCCCAAAAAGCTGCTCGATACTTGAATGACTGTCCTGCTCTACTCGACCTCAAGGTGATCAATCCTAGGATATACATGGTGGTAGACGACATGGCCCAGCTGCAGTCCCTTAGAATTCAATTAAACCTGCTCCGTGCCTACCTCTTCACGTGTCGCGAGCCAGTCATCGAATCTCTCCAAAAAAAGGTCACGCCGAGAGATTACTTGTACGAACATGTTCATCAGTACTCGGTTTCTGACCTGGCAGACATACCAAATGGCATAATGGCTCAACAGCTTCAGAAGGTCGTTGAATTTGCCAGGAATCATGTAACCAACTGTTGGCTCTGCAGTCAGAAAGGATTTATATGCGAAGTCTGTGACAACCCAAAAGTAATATACCCATTCGACATGAGCTCAACTTACAGAGTAAGATATTACACTTAAGGTTTTACAGATATCTCTTCCAATCTTTTCAAATTTCAGATATTAATGGAACTATTATTTCAGTGCGCTGCCTGCAATGCTGTGTTTCACATTGACTGCATGAACGCGAGTCATCCTTGCCCAAAGTGTGAGCGAAGACGGAAACGCATGGACCTTCCGCTCCTAGACTTGGGAAGTACAGACATGCAGGCTGTGTCTGATACACCTGGAGTAATGGCTTCAAGTTAATTTCGTATTAAAAACTCACTGCTTTTTTTTTTATATATATACTGACTATTGTATAAGAAAAAGAATCAAGGAAATGGGTGTTTCAGGATATTTAGAATTTTATAAATTTTATATTCTTATGTGCTAATGTCGTACCTTGTTGAAAGAGAATTATTCTTACTGTTATAACTGAAAAATTATTAGTTTTTTAATTTACTTATTTATTGTCCATTATCAGAATAAAATATATATATATATATACTATATATATATATATATATAGTATTTTAATAATAGCGAATAATTTTATTTTGTAAATAACAATTATTCAATAAACAAATGTCCAAGCTGTGAACTGAATTGATAATTCAGACGAGTAATAATTCTTTTATTGCAAATTCATATTTTTAAGCTTACAAAGTAGGAAAAAAAAATGATATACGTATATATTATACATATATGTATAATAAAGATTTTTGTTTATTTGATTTGTATGTACAAAAGTAGTAAAATATATAAATTTGTGAAGTTATGCTATGTTATAGAATTTACTAATCGTATAAGTATCATTTGTATTTATTTAGTTTAATACTGCTGCTCTATTTGTACAGTGAAATAAATTCATTGTTTTGTTGAATAGCCAAGATAAAAAGAGAGAGTCGTCGCCTTTGTTACTTTAACATTTACATAATCCTTAATGTTATAAAATGTACATAATACAAAATAATTATCAACTTACACCAACAATCTAAAGTATTTTTACAAGACAATGCCGACGAAGTCGAGACACCAAAGCTGGTAAAATCTAATGAATATATTTTTTATTAATTTGTTTTCTTCTCTTTATTCCATGGAAGATATATGTGAAATGATTTAGTTCAATAATTCTTTGGTGACTGCTTTGTCAAGCAAGATAAATACCCTTGTTATTTAGAGAGCACAGTTTTAGATTTATTCCCTATTATTTGAACTAACAGTAAGTACGTTGAGTCTGTATCTTTGATCCCTTAATGTTGATAAAATTTAGCTTTTGAATAATAGATCATGAGTCAGATCATTGCGCAGTATTATTTTGATTTTCATCGTCATAAATATTATTATGTTTTTCAATTTCCCCAATGAAATAATACTTTTAGAACTTGAATTTACACGTAAGAAAATATTGATTATTAAATTCTTTATATATTACTAATCATTGCCAAGGAAGTAACTAACGTCTTCCGTACGTCAGTCGGTATAAGAATGGCCGTCTCATCTTAATTGTCTAATATATAAAATCCCGAAATTCTAAAAGTGTAATATCTAATTGTAAATATTGTACTAAATAAAACTATCTACAAGTCTTGTCACTTGACAGCTAAGCGTCTTCTATTTCACTTTGCGGAGGAATACTATCTTTGCGTTAATGGAACTACACTTACATGCGTTGATACAATTGTGGTGTACGTGGGAATGTACTGGATATGAACCGAAAAAGGTTTACCTGTTAAGAGATTGAGCCGCACGAAATCAAACGTTGCAAAATAAAGCATTTTGCAATATTATGAATGACAAGGGCGAAGAGAAAAAAATAAATACATACAAAAATGGCCGCGGTAAATATTCAATAATTTCCGGTATGCCTCAATGTTTTGAACAAAAGGATAATTCTAGCTTAAAAGTAATAATAAAGTTATAGGTACCATTGAAAAGTTTTCACACCTCCTCATATTCTCCGCCTGGTTCTAACTAGTGCGAAGATTTCGGGAAATAAGCAGATGGTAACAGCGGTTTGTCCAAAACGGCTCGCCTAAGGCCACCCTGCATCACTCCCATTGCACTCTTAGATCTTGTATTCCCAACGGAAAGGGGAGGATTATTGTTCTCTGCAATCGTCGGCAACGATGCCGTCGTCGCAGCAACTCCGGCACTGGGCAACGCTTTGCTCAATATATTTCCTCGCTCCATTGGCGTACTGGTGCATGATATTTGCCCAGTTTTGTTGAATGCTGCCAAGCCGCTCGTTGTATCCGTGACCCCTACACCCATGTTCCTCGCTGTAGTGCGTGCGGTTTGATTTATATTCGGATTTTGAACTATTGGGTTTCTTAACAGATGGCCAGTCAGAGAAACGCTAGCCGGCGGCCCGTTGGGATTAGCTGACCGGGCCTCAAATCTTGTTGGGAAGCTTTTGCTCGTCCTTGGCAAAGTCAATTGTACAGAAGGCGGCACCGTTATGGCCTGCCCGATTGTTGAGGTCTGTCCAGACGATTGGTTGTCGGTTAGTCGTCGGTTGAGCCAGCTAATAACTGAAAGCAAAGGGATGATTTTTAGACTTCAAGATTACTTTTACAAGTACGATAAAATTATAAATCAAACTTTTTTATGAATGTTTTATTCAAGATCCTTGATGACCTACCATTGTCATTATTTTTTATTATTTTATCTTTTTCTTCCAATTGTGATTGCAGAGTTTTAAGCTGTTCTTTCAGAGCCTCGGCAACAGCTTTGGCTTCCTTAGCTTCTTTAGAGCAGGCTTCCATTTTGCTGTCGAGCTGTCCAACTTCTTTTTGCTTAGTATCCAGCAGACGTTCCTGTTCTAAAGCAATGCTTGTCCTGAGCTTGAGCTTCGACTTTGTGGAGGCAAGCTCATTCTGTAGCTTGGTTAATATTTCGTTAGCTTTGACCAGCTCATCGCTTAGACTTTTCAATGCGTTTTGTTTTCTTTGAAGCTGGTTGTCTTTCTCAGCTATCAACTCTTCTAGGTGCTGCTTCTGCTCCTTACCTGTTTTTATCATTTCCGTGTGTTTGTTAACCAGGATACATTTGTCCTTTATCTCCTGTTCAACTACCGCAAGTTTTGTCTTAAGGCTGTGCGCCATTTTGTCCCTCTCATGATAATCAGCGTCAAGCTTCGAGTTCTGTTTTCTCATAAGTGCCAAGTCTCTCTGAGCTATGCTCAGCTCTTTATTAATAGTCTGAAGCTGATTCGCCTGCTCCTTGTTACTCGCCTCTGCAAGCGAGAGCTTCTCATTTAGTGCGAGATTGCATGTCCTCAGCTCAGCAAGCTCCGTATGCAGCTGCTTTAGCGTTTCCCCATGCCTCTGTTCCAACTCAGACTTCTCGTTTTCTCTAAGACGTTGAAACTCCAAGGTTGCTTGCGCGAGCCTGCAAACAAAATTTCTCTATATTAATCACCTACGCAGGTAACATCGACAATATCACTGGTACAGAGGGAAATCTTTTTATTGTTATATTTACTTGTCTTTCTCAGCGCTGATTTGTTGCGAGGTGAGGATTTGAAGTTGGTTCATATCAGCCAGACATTTTTGCTCAATTTGTTCCAGTTCCTTGGTTTGAACCTCCAGTTTCTTGGTCAGGTCATTCAGCCTGGTTTCCATACTGACAATATCCTTGTCTTTTCGAAGGCAGTTTTCCTTGAGCTGTTTGATCTTCATGGCCATATGGACCTTTATGTCCGTGTCGCTGGATGGGGCGATATTCAAGCTGAGATGACATAGATGCTTGAAGTTGTTCGTTTCGACGAGCTTAAAAGTCCAGTCACCTGCCTCTTCTGCCAGCAGAAGAAGAAACTTTGGGGGAGTTTTTGCGACACCGGAAAGAGGTATTTGGCATTGCTCCAAAAGGCATATGAGCTGTGTTGCAAAATTATCAAAGTCTACAAGCAGACCCTGCTGCGCCTTGAGCACTTTGAAGTCATCGTCATTCACAAACAGCGAATAAAGAAAACAAGGATCGTCGTCATCCGAAAGCAGAACGCACAAACTCTGTTAATGAAATAACCAAAAATACGGAAAAAATGAACGAAGGAAGTTGGGAACTAAAAATCTAACAATGGAATAATTAGAACATGCATATAACAATTCTGACATCCTTAACAGCGACTGTAGAACCTTAGTTGAGAATCAGATGCAGCTTGTTAATTATCTTGAAATATGCATCGCATGACAGTTAAATCAACAGTAACTTAAGAGATGAGAATTTCATCTGTAAAAACGTATAAAGCCAAGGTAATTAGAAAGTTGATATTCAACTGAGTGAAGAGACAAAAGCATGCCTGAATAGAGTTTACAGTCGCTGCCCTAGACTCGTAACGATTAGAATGAGACGCGTAAGAAGTGCGAGTAACAGTTGTGTGGATGTTGCAACGAGGTTAGAACGAAGCATTTTACGGTTACATACCTTGCGACACACGGGACTGATTCCAGCATGAATTTCGACATTGACACGAAGGTCTCTTTGGCGTTCTTCCTTGTGCTGAGGCTTGATGTAAACCCTTTGAACTCTCGTGTAAAGAATCTCGACATTGTTGAGTTGGAGACCAGGATCACCGATCATCCCGCCCCCCGCTATGTTGTTCAAATAATTCATGACAACCAGGGCTCTAATTAACCGCTGCCGACACTATCGGCGACATGTCAATCTTTTGCGATCTACTTCGCATTTCTCAACTCATATCACTATTTACATTAATTTTTTAAACCCGCTCAAAACAAATCCCTTCAAGACTTTTCACACGACGCAGGCGTGCTGCTGGTGCTGCCATCGTCTCAGCATGCACATGAACCACAAACCCACCCCAAGCGTTGATGTGAAAAGTGGGATCGCGGGTTCGTGAAGGCAGATTCGAAAATGTAGTAAGGCTCCTTCATGGTGAAGACACTGAAATTATTATATTTCAGTGGGTGAAGGTGGTCTGATAGCGATATTCTTCTTTTTGCAACGTTATGGAGATGTAACTGGCCTCATCCACTGAAACGGAGATCTATTTGAGTGGCCTCACCCTAGCGTTCCTATAAAACATTGAACCAAAGAGGTTATAAAGTCGCGGTGTACACCTCGAAAACGCGGCGAACCAAAACTCCTATGCCGTTGAAGCGATCAGGATGAAACTAGGGCGATTGATGCCTGACTTTGGCAAAAAGTCGAACGACGTTTTACTTTTTGAAAATTTTGAAAAAAATTTTGTAGATCGATTATCAATCACTGAAATTGGGAAACTTTTCACAGTCGCACCACTCGACGCCAATAAAACACACATTTTGAGTTCAGTCCCACAAGATTTGATGGTAAAACGACGAAATAGCAGCTGATCTGGTATTCGATTCATTTTGGCGACATTTTTTACCGCCCTTACACTAATGCCGGTAATGCATGCGTGTAATATCGGTAAAAAATTACCGGCATGCGTGTAAGGGCGGTGAAAAACGGCGGCTTCATAACGGATAGTTCGATCCTTTCAGTGCAACTGTCAAAATTTTCCCGATTTCCGTGAGTGATAACTGATCTGTAAATTTTTATTTTTACAAATTTTCCAAAAGTAGAAAATCCCTCCACTTTTTACCAAATTAAGGCATCAATTGCCTAAGTTTCATCCTGACCGCTTGATCGGTACAGTGCAACCGACTTAGTAACACCCTCTGACACGAAATACGTTTTTGACAGTGGATAACACCCACTGATTTCTACCACCACTGATGCACGACACGACGTTCGTAGATACATTACCGACATGTTTTCGTCATCGACAATTAGCTCCAAAAACCTGTTTCGTGTCAGAGGACGCTTCGAAATCGAGAATAGGAAAAACGAGCGACGCTCTCAGGCTAATTCTCGCTGGCCACACATCGAGAGGATTGCAATATTTACCGGCAGGTGGCATCGCAACTGATTGTGAAGAAGCAAAAAAGCAATCAGTTTACCTCCGGTGGTAGTCGGACTTTGTGCTTCGCGGCGGATTGTGTTAGCCGGAACGAAATGGCAGCCGTAAGGCTGGAAGTGTCCACAAAAGATTTAATTAAGTGCAAACTGCGCGTAACGTTGTACCCTCTGTGTTTGAAAATCCGAGCTCCAGATCTTTTTATAGTGACCATGAATGTACACGATAGAACGCGGGAGGAATATATGTGAATGATTTATGCTATCCAATATCTAATAAGTTTCCCGCGCGTGTGACAAACCCTGAATTTGATTGGCCAATTCCGTTGGAGCCGACCAATCTGCGCGGCCATCGCGATTGACGTAACTCATTGCGCGGGATCTCGCTGAGCTGCGATTGCAGTTGCCATGCCTGTGCCATGCGTCTGATTGTGCTCAGTGCGAACAGGAGAAAGCAGGAAAAACGGTGGTACAATGCCCGTCGAGATACGAGTGAGTCAGGCCAACGTGACAGTGGAATCTGCGGGAGTTGGTGACGTGCGATTGTTGGCAAGTTGACCGCCCAGTTTTTGCGTAACAGTGGATATTGGGCATATCGCAACAAAGACGGTGCCAATGAACGGGCGTCCGATACAACGAGCAGGTAAGCGGTGTGTTCATTTACCCGATATTTAATGATCCGCGTATTAACGCCTTGGCATATTATTCTCTTTGAGAATACGGTTCACCGGTAACTGATATAGATGTATATACAAACATATGTATACGTATGTATGTATATATATACATACACGTACGTAAAGGTACAAATACAGGCCATGCTCGAAGTGACGTGGGCGTCTGTCTAACGGTCGCGTGTCAAATATCACGGCAACTTCCAGCCAAATGACTTAGCGACCTTTGAACCCCACGAACGGATTAATGGTAGATAGTGTTGGTAAGTCTTGTTGTGGAATATCTTGTTTGTTGCTGTGATCGCTAGTTGGACAATCGAAATTAAGTTGCCGAATATAAATTTAGCTCGAGGATGAAACCGTCGCTATCAGTCGTGATAAATTAGGGCATTTGTTTATCGATACAGGAATTTACCTCAGATGATATGACTCTTGAATACAAATAAATGTGAACGGGGTTGACCCATTTTTTCATCCGGACATGATACGTGTTATGTAATATAAGTATAATAAAGTATACGCGACGTACGATTGAATGGCTTGTCGTTTCTGTGGGTATTATCCAACTAAACGTTGAACGGGTACCTGGTTCCTATGTTAGTTACCTGCTGAAGGTAAAGAAGATTCCTCGCTTCTTTTATTTTTTCAGGCAGTGCTGCCACTGTCCGTCGTATTCGGAACTGCGAAATCCGTGTAGGTAAAATGAATGCGAAGAATATCTTCAACTGCACATAATTGTGTACCAATATGTACGATGCGTTCTCTTGAAATGTTCAAATTTGAAGATCACATTCTTATTATGCTGTAATAATACATACTGTACTTGCTGTCCGCTACCTTATTATTTAGAAGGAGGATTCACAAACGGTGGAACTTGTCGAGACGGTTCATTCAGCCACTGACGCTTCTAAGGAACGTTTTAATGTTTCATTGTTTCTGTAACGCTGCAAAAAATGTAAGCGGTACGAAGTAGTGGAAGATTATAACTTTTTCCATGTTGAGGATCGTATTTATAATAAATACAGCTGGGTGTCAGCTATGAAATGCTGTAGCAATATTTATATTCGAGCGTTCATTGGCCTGTGGATATCGCCATGGCTGGATTTCCGTCTGCGGCTTTGCTTGAGAAGTAAGAGCAATAAGATGCAGCAGTGGCTGTATAAGCAAAGCCATTGTGTGCACGTTGGCACGTAGGCGGGTAAACTTTTATCTGGATGTAATTTTACCGTCCTACACTTTTTGAAAATGATCCGTTAACTTGATCGGATATCAAGATCGATGGAGTCACATCGTTTCGTGGATGTCTGTACCAGTTTTCCGTGCAGTTGATTCAGAAAATTCGATTTGTATGTATTTCATGCACTACGTAGAGTGTGCACCTACTGTTGACTACGGAATGCTTAAATTAAGTAATACAGCATAATAATAAGTAAGCAAATGAAAACATAGATTCGTAAATTCTTATCGTTATTCTTTCGAGCATTCCTGCAAGGTTCTAAAGTTATTTGATAGAACTTGCGCCGATTCGACGTTACTTATCGCTGATAAAATTATGTGTATTGTAACCGACAGCTGAAAGTGCAAATACAAAACGAGGTTAAAGTCAGTAACATCGACGCGACGAAACGTTAAGGAAAAAATCATCACTTTGCAATTTTAGAATGATTTTGAAAGAGTTGAGTAAAAATATCAGAACGCTTCTACTTCGTTACGGTTTACTCGATTTCAAACAATTCTGAAATTGCGAAAAAACATTTTTTATGAACATTCGTTTTTATGCTAACGTCACTGACTTCAACCTCATAATATAAATAATAACGAAGATGTTGGGGTTATTTTTCCTTTATAATTCCTAAACAGCTATCAAGTCGTGAATATTTCTAACACCAAACTAGCCTCACGGACGACACCGTGGGTTACAGAGCGATACCACCGAACATTAAATTTTTCAGATATCAGCGTTTAACATTACCCGCGGTGAGTTCATGGTTAATAAGATACACGAGTCGAGGTGGCGAAGCAAGGCAAACAACTAAAATACATCTGCCAAAGAATTCCGACATCTTCTTTTCATGACCATTCCGTATCTTTTATGTTATCGTGTACATAGTAGAAAATGGAATAATCGAAGAACACGTGGGAAGCCTTGTCCATGTAAACAGCATGTATATACATACACATCGCATAGGTGTAAAAGTTTCTTCTAAGAGCAATTATCAGTTTCGTGTGTCTTGCGTCCATTTGCGTTTCTTTTACCTCCGTATTTTTCTCGCCGCACCGCATCGATTCGCACGAAGGATAATTGCGGGCAGCTGCTATGACGAACATGAGGCGAAATGCCGGTGCAGAGAGTTTTTGTGAGCAGCGACGGTGCTGTTATCTCCATCTGAGTCAGATGACACGACAGCACAGCTCACCTCGCTGCGTGCCCAGGGTGAACTGAGCTTACCTGGGATATTTCAGACTGAAGCTACAGAAGACCGGATATGCTTGAATTTCCAGAAGCAAAAAGGATTTACCTCGCCACCTGCTCAGCTCAACAAAGAACTGCGGTTTGACCGTCCCTACGCGTTGGGATTCGTCAAAATTTCATCTTCACTTGCTGGATGAAGCAGCCCCAAATAAAACTTACTTGATTTTACTTCCCTGTAAAATAAAGAGCTAGTAAAGAGTAAAGTACATTTCATTATAGTTTATTCCTCCTTCTCACTGGTGGCCTTGTCTATACGTTACTGTTATAAACCTGCATAGTGTTGAAAGTTTCAAGAACATTTTCAAATTGTCAATTTCAACAATCTATCATAGATGTAGGTCGAAATATTTTGCCTAGCTATGTTATACATACAACAGACATCACCGGAACAACTAATTTATTCGTTCGCATCGTTTTTTCCGTGAGACGACACTGGCCTTCAGTGTTCTCTGGCTTTTATCAGTAGGTATTATTACGCACGTATGCGTACAGGTATGCGAATACCTCGGTAACAACGAGTCGCTGAACAATTCATATTTCGATGAAATTATATCGCGTAAAAAAAACAAACATCATCAGAGACCAAAGAAAACGCTGTCGAGGTTACGCGAGCCCGCTTTTCCGGTTCTCTTCATCGGACACCAGAAAAACTTTAATCAAGAATGAAACGTGTAGGTGTAGAGATAAGTGTCGATTCACCTGACCTCTCATGTGCCGTTTAGTGCGGGGGCGTTAGATGGATTTCTAATAACGATGGCGCCCACGCCAAGGGCTATTATACTATGAATCAGGTCCAATTATTCATACAGAAACACGTCCATAGATCAATCTTTCTTGTCATTTGGAATATATCGCAAAGAATACGTGTGTTTCGAAAGTTTGTTATTTTTTTCTCGATAAAGTTCATCAGAATCTTTATCGGGCAATTACATGTGAACACCCGTTACCTAATGTGAAACATGGTCTTCTTACAGGCTTTCAAGTACGTATCAGAAATACGTCGACTCTGGAATAGAAAATTGCTGTCAATTCATTGAGTATTACTGTTGAAAGAGGAGAGAGAAAAAAAACAAATGAAAACATTCAGTCTTGGAAAGGAGAAGTACAAAAGTGCCGTTTAAAGAGAGATGTACTATAATAGATGCGAGAGCCTTCCCGTAGCCATGCCCTCTCCTTTACTTCGGCGACTTGGCAACAGCGCAACCGTCCGTGAGGCTAACGAACGGCATTGCCAAATCTCTAGGGGCCACTCGGACGGTGGGGGAGCTTCAGCCGAGGCTCTAGCTTCTCTCCGCGACCCTCGCAGCCTATAGCCACCATCGTTCGATAAAATTTTATCATTGAATTTAGAAACTGGAATATTTACCTTTATTCGTCGAGCGCGTTATACGTTAAGCATTTTTTCCTGCACTTTCAATTCACCTCTTTTATTAATGTTTCAATCTTTCTGTCTTCAGTGGTTTTTTTTCCCTCCCTAACGCTTTAATCGCCAGCGAGAACAGACTCTGTTCAATTTCCTTACGTTTGGTAACCGTAAACCGGTCCAAATAAACATATAACCAAATGAAAATAGTAGTGACTAAACATGAAGTGCTGTTGTATAGGTAGATGTTGTAGGCTGGGAGGAGAGAGGTATTGCTAGACTAACGATATTATAAAGAGCCTCATTTAAAATACGCAACATCGCATGTATTATGTACCAATTATGTTTCGATTTAGTGTTCTCAAATTCATACGGTAAGAATGTTTACACGGCGCCTCTATAAGCATTTCAACAATTCAACGTTGTTGCCACACGAATAGTGATGAAATGTGGCTGGCGATATATTGACGAAAGTGGACCTGGCTCGTTAAGGTGTTTCTTACGACCAAATGTGTGGAAGAAAATGAACATACAACATCGTCTCCAGTTCTAGCTTTAAAGTTGCGAACTTGTTCGATTTTTTTATTCGGATAATGTTTCAAGTACAATGCTTGAAGGGAATAAAAGAGCAAATTCTACTCAAAACTGCAGAGAACGAGGGACTCAGGTTTTTCGTTAAAATATAGTTCGCAAAATGCAGGATTTACCATAAAAACAGTGGAAACCACTGTATGCAGATTAAAATCTGATACATTTATGGTAAAAATTTATGGTAAATTGACATGGATACTTTTTTTTTTTTTTTTACCAAAAACCTTCCCGTGTCGTTCTCTTCCTGCGGTTTTGATTAAAATCTGCTACTTTATTCTCTCCGTGTAAGGAAGTATAAGTAATCGTGGTACAAGTACGGGTAGAGCAGACGTGTGTAACAGACCTACCCTCACTTATCGAGTTATTCTTAAGTCGCACCCATTTTTGGCCAAAGTCACGATAGTATCATCAGGCATCATTTATGCCACGAAAAATAGACTACGAGGGCCTGAGACTGTGAATTGGAGTTTTCTTCACGTAGTTATCATTATAAACACGAATGCGCAGTTTGGGTCGAATTGTGAGACGGCTTCGGCTGTTCGTGACCAGCCAAGGAACCGCCATGTTGCGGCCTGCAGTGCTCCAAAAAATACGAGTGGAGTAAAAAGCCTTTCACATCGGGGAGCAAGATGGCCGCACCTGGATCGGATCATCGCACATAACTCATGTTTCGTTGTAAGATACAAGCTTATTCTTGGTAACGCGAGCCTTATACAGGAATATAGATGCGACACAGATCCACGTCAATAAACTTTCGCGTGGATATTCCTTCACCATAATATGGTGCATATATTTTTCTGATTATCAATAGCGCCAGTGCTTCAAGTATTAACAAGGGATTAGGCGCATCATAAACTCGGTAGATAAAACAGGAGAAGATGAACGTGAAACGGTCGAAATCTTCTTACCATTTTTAATTTTTTTTTTTCTTGAACTCCATTTTTCTTTGGTACAGTTCTTTTCTGTCCAAGTAAAATTCGTGCTATGCACCGTAGGCTGTCTCGTTTTACGAACTCGGGGATAGTGGAACAGGCAGGTTGAACAGAATGTTACAGGGTCTGGCTTCCGCTTGGCAACAACGCGACGCCTACCGCCGCCGTCTGGGTCGAGCGACCTCCCTCTTTCCTGTCCCTCGGTGCTTGCTTGCTGTAGCATGGCTCCCACCGCACCGTCGAGCTCGCGAGTCACGAACTGATGTCGGATTACACCGAGACGTGTGCTGTACAGAGAAACGCTGCTTCGCATGCGGTATGCGTGTGTTGTATTACATGATGAACCTAAAAGTGGATCTTGGAATGATTTCGATGATATTATGTTATGGATTTAGTGCGTTGAGAAGTCAACAAAGACGAACTTAGTTAGAAATCATTCTTTCAGTGAGCTTTGCATTTTCATTGATATATTCCTCGTCCGTAAACAACAATACGGATCTTACAGGTTATCGCGCTTGGCCAATCACCATGCAGACACTTTTTACGTAGATGTGGTTTTTCAGACGAAGTACTACGGCCTACTCAATGCGCGTCACGTTTCCTGCCTTCTCCTTCTAATTCACTTCTGTTTACAAACCGAAGATCAGGCGACACTTACCCGTATGGTGTTTTGTATATCGCCTGAGGCTTTGAGTCGTTGTGTCGTGACGTTAGGCCAAGTTTGACTCCTAGCGCTGAACTCATGCTGGAAAATTCGAAGTGATGGCATCTGTTTAATGCTTCTTCACTGATACTGGGCACACACTGGCTACCGATATCGAACC
Organism: Diprion similis; assembly: GCF_021155765.1. Lineage (NCBI taxonomy): Eukaryota > Metazoa > Arthropoda > Insecta > Hymenoptera > Diprionidae > Diprion > Diprion similis. Next base: position 21,347,926 of record NC_060114.1, read on the forward strand.
AGTATTCACTGCTATCCATATCGGGCCATACTTACAATTAGTAGATAGTATCACTGTGCATAGGATTTGAAAGTATTCAAGGGAGTATTTTTGGTTACAAGAGAAATGAAAAAAATACCGCTGCACATTGAGAATTATATAGGTAACCCGATCTTTTCCTACTCCAAGAACACATCTATCATTACGTGCTTCACTCGTATTATTATTATTTTATTGTCAGTGCAACACGCATGGAAAAATGACTACGTGTTCGATGCATTGTTTAACAAACACAAGTGACTGATCAGTGGGAAGTTCAACTAATTGAACCAAACTACTTAAAACTCAACCAAAGTGCAGTTATCCGCGTCACTTCGTCGACCGAACGCTTATTGTTGGCGTTTGAGTAATCAAGGCCAGACGATTTATGAATTTAAAAGTGACGGGTTTCAACGAATAGTCATGATTAATGCAACTCGCACTAGCCCGGAACTGATACTTACGCGGAGAAGCTCCTTCTGGAAGCTGGCCCCTAATATTCATGGCGGTAGCAAACTCGCAGCTGTCAACGCGAGGCACATTACCTCGAGTGCCTAGATTGGCCCGCTTCAAGAGCTTTGAGACGTTTTGAAGCTATTCTTCTCAGATTCCTTAACTCGGTATAAAAAATGCTGTACAATTTCTAGGGAAATAGTCTAAATCATCAATCAATCGTGCAAGAGCGTTGGGTTCAGGACAAGAAATGGATCGCTCTACTTATGGGAGCGACTCCAGGATCTGTTCATCTATGAACACCAGTTACCAGTTGATCTTATTATTGCGTACAGAACTACTGCGAGTTCAACACTCATCGTGTATTCCAGGGCACAAGTACGGAAAAAATTTCATACTTTTCCATGTGAACAGCAAAGGGGTCAAGAGAGCTCCCCACTGCTAGATTCACGAGATCTATCCAGGTGTAGGTATAAATGCAAGATAAGGTTTTCCACGTGTATTCACAACGCGCAGCGCATTGGCCGTTTGACCTGCGTTGTCCGTTTCGCTAATCGATTGCGGGGGTCATTGTCTCTTATGAGATGAACTCGTCTCAGCATTGATCACAGGATCGATAGGATTATGAGCGTCTCAAGAATGGCTCGATACCCATGATCATTAATGAATCTGCATACCAGGAATATCCGGTGAAGCGAACCCTCGAGGGCACTTACCGAATATCCCAGTTTTTTTTTAAGCTGAACCCGCTACATTTGAAAATTGACATATTTTCATTGAAATAATTAAGGATGAATTAAATACCCTATTATCGAATTCAATGCTCCACGTTTTTTGAAAGAAACCTGCGGCGGTGCCACTTTAAGATAAATATGTAACCGCTATGCTAAAAACAACGGAAACGAAATGAAATTCTGAAAAACTGTTCGGGCTGGAAATGTTATTAGAATGCAGGAAGATCCATTCTACAGAAATCAGTTCTACAGCGTAAATGTTGTACAGAATATGATCTACAAAAAGGAATTCGAGACTCTTCATAAATAATCCTGCATGATTACTACTATAGGAAAATTGTTCTGCTAAAAAATTTTCCACAAAATTTTTTGGGACAAACGATTACTAATAAAGAAGCTACAGCTTTGGACCCGAAAGCGTCGTATGATAATATACTTTTCGTGGAATCGAGAGCCTGTAATTCCAGAATAATTTTGATGCCTCTTGGAACCCTGCGACTAATTGTCCCGTCAAACAGTTACACCAATTTTTGGGGTTCAGGGGTGGGCCATACCCTCCATCTTCCGCTCCGCACCTATTTTTTAGACGGCAGATCTTTAACACTCAACAAAATCGATGACAGGAGCTTTCGCCAGAAAATAAGAGCATCACCTCTCGAAACTACAATCTACGACCGCGTTGGACATACTGTATTGTACTTGGTTTTCGGCGGACATGTCTCGTCCAGAGGTGGCTTGCAAATAATGTTTAATAAGTTTTCAATTCTGGTCCGAACAGTTTTTCAAAATTTCTTTTTGTTACCGTTGTTTTTAGCGTCGCGGTTACAGGTTTATCTTGAGGTGGCACCGCCGCAGGTTTCTTTCAAAAAACGTGGAGCATTGAAGTCGAAAATAAGGCATTTAATTAATCCTTAATTAGTTCATTGAAGATATGTCAATTTACGAATAGAGCGGTTCCACCTCGACATAGCTTATATTCTCAACGTTTGCGTAGGGTTACGTAGAAATTCGTGATGTATACAGAATCAGCTATGTACGAAACGTGGGATCCGAACTTCAGCAATACGTGTACCGAATGGGAGTTGCGCATCGAGTAGCCGGCAGCACCAACTTATGCAGTCTTGGTACATGCCAGCTTACTACCTTATTGCCTTATAAGCGCCTCAATGCTTTAACCGTGCCGGTTAAGACCGGTTTTTGAATCAATCTTGATTCTTGCTGATACTAACGTATGTATACCTACCGCAGATACAGACGTAACTGCGTTTATTATAACACAGTAGAGGGATTAGGCACAAGTCTAATCTCTTAACATTCGAAATCTGTTCCAATAGTCAATACTGTTTCTATATCGATCTATAATTCCCAAGTGCTTCGACCGATGTGTCGTCTACTATGCATGGAGCTCATGTTGACTAAAGTAGTTACTTCAGACAGTACCCACTTGCTGGCTCGTTAATGCATACAATTATACTGAACATACCTGAAATCCGTAGGTTTCAGAATATTTTTTAAACGTTCGTCACGGGTAAATTTCTGAATTCATCTCACAAGTTTGCGTAGCGTCATGCGTGGATGATCAACGAAAATACTATCGTCATACAAGATGGGTTATACCTTCGATGTTGCAACTACAGCATGAATTAACTGCAACGAATAGGTTACTGCAACAATTGAAATGTGACTTTCGCCGATCATGAATATATCCTAATTACAAGCTGCTTAGCAATAGCGTCCTTTCTTACTATATCCACTCCTCTGTTCTCTTTTTCGGTCCTTTAATACCGTAAAATTCTATGAATTTTCCAAAATGCACCTGTATCCTGTTCAAAGTCGGGCCCTTTTGTACAGTCGACACCAATTTACTGTTCGGAAATATATACACATAAATACATGCATGCACGTTTCTCCGTCTATCCTAAGTGTATTCATAGCACGCGTGTGTGGTAAATGTGCAGGCTATAGTAAATAGTTGCTATGAGGGGGTCGCTTGGGCACAGAAGCACGTCAAGCAGAGCCTGGCCAGCTGTCGCGTCTCTCCCAGAGTCTCGCAGCCGTATTTTGTTTTTCGCCCCCCCCCCCCCCCCCCCCCCGCCCCATGCGCTGTAACTCGCCGCGTGCAAGGCTGCCCTCCCTCCTACCCTTTCCTTTCCGCTCTGCGCTTCAGAAACCTGCGCGCGCGCGTGATGTGTTTGATGAGAACTCGTGTATGTTGTTCCTATCGAGACGAAAAGAACGCTGGACGATAACTCGGAAGAATTGTTCTCTTACTGTCCTGGAAGAAGAACTCGCGTATTTCTTCAAAGATTGAACATAGGTCAAGAGTATTTTTTGAAGATAATTTTCTGTTTTGTGTTGAAATTCTTTCTTCGTATTTAGTGGTATAAGTGGTACCACTATAGAAGTCATTTAATTAAATAATAAATTTTGTGCCGAAGGAGAAAAAGTTGTGCATGTCAGATATTTGTGCGCATCTGATCACCCCGTATGTTGGTTAAATATAGATTGCTTGTTGCTGTTATTGTTATGGCTCACGCCGGCGGGCCAGGCGCTAAGCTTGGCAGAGTAATTACGGCAGCGATTTACAATTAAATGTGTATACATACGTTTCATACATATACGGGGTATCCCAAACTCACTGAGGAAGTCGTAATTTTTGATTACCAAAAGACAAGTTTCTTGAAATCACGTTAAATGAAAAAACTCTGATGGCGAATGGGTGTTAAAAATCACGGCGTGTACGGCTTGGGAGTTGAGAACTAATAACGAATTATAAGAAATACGCCATTTCTTTTGTTCAATCGTGTAATGGAGTAATAGAACAAGCGTAATATATTTAGAATATATATTCTGCGATTTCGTTTGCACAAGTTACCATCGCTTGCGTCTGACCCGCATTTGCAGTATGTATTCCATCATGCTCAAGTGCCCTCGGAGCGCCTACATAACTGAATCGGGCAAAATGAACAGAGGAAATCAAGCAACGACGTGGATCGGTCGCACGCAATCAGTGATCTGTGCGTTCTCGGTGCTCCAAGCCTGCTATGGAACCTGTTTTAAATCTCCCACCAGCAGCGCCTCCTCTCCTTTTCCCATGTTTCTCTCGCCCCCGGCCGCCATGGAAGATTGACGCTTGCTCCAGGCGCTCTGGCTTCACGCTCCACACAACCAACATCAACTGCTTCAAACAAAATGAAAAAGACAATTCAGTTGGGCCGATACTCCGGGTATCGTTCGACGAGTCGCCCCTGTAAGACGTATCGCATCAGCACCTTATATGCTTGCTTCAATTACTTGCGACCTGCGTTTATTTCACTAACTGCAGGGAAAGTGGGTTCACGTTTTGTGTAGGTGTAGATAAGATTCGATTCTCGTTTCCGCATCTGTAACGTGTCGACGTAACTCGGGCAAACTATAATAAGAGAGAATGAAGTTTCTTGCATTCTCTCATCCGTAACCAAAGATAGAATTGAGAAGAATTTGGAAGCTGATTTCTAAAATATGTTCATCCATTATGATGGGTAGTTGTAGAAAATCGCACGTGAAAAATCTTGGGATTCTGATGTTTTATAAACTATATTCCTGGATACAATATTAGGGCAGCAGTCGATCGATATGAATACAGGAACACATGTAATACCGAGCGAATTAGCAAACCAAATTTTGCACTTTTTGCACTTCTGAGTTATGAAATCATTTTAAACTTTCAAAAATTATGCAACCTGCAATTGTGCTTGTGTGGTTAATTGGAAAAGTTTGCAAAATTCGAGGAAACATGATATAAATATATTATCAGCTGATCCTATTTCGCTTTGAGATTATGACATGCTACTTTACACTTGCATACAATATTCTTTTGCATCATTTCAACAATTTTCCAAACTTTTCTTACTCAATGGATAGTCATGATTAACTCTAGCACTTCTCAAAGTTTAAACAAGATAATTTTATCGCAGTAGAAGAGAGATTGTAAAGTGAGACGCGATGAACTTATCGATAAAATGTGAAGGTCTAACATCCCCTGGAGGCAATGACAAATTAATAGGAATCTGGATTGGAATACAGTTTAGAATACACAGTCAGTATCCGTGAACACAGTCAGCCGGTCAGCTGCTGCTTCCGGCGGAGGAAACCTCTATAAAACTGGCTGAACTGCTGCAGAACGTATGGCAACATCGCGTTACAACGAGCCCGCCAGCACAACCTGGCAATCTTTAAAAAAATTTAATGGAAATCGTCTGACGTGGTAGTAGCGTAAAAGGCTACGCCACGCTACGAGGATACGAGGAAGATTGATTGAGTAACAAGAGTAAATCATAAACACGCTGACTGTACTTTGGGTGTATATATATGTCAATGTATAGGAGAGCATAGGTGCTTAAAACCGTGGCTATAATGTACCTACGAATTACATCGGCCATCTCGACTCGAAAACACAGAAACGAGTCCCTGCCAAATTGATGCGTAGTTATGTGTGGGAAGGTATAATTGGTAAAATATGGAAAGAGTGAATTTCGTTGAGAGGATATGTTCGCAAGTTGCCATGAAAATTGTAAATAAAACATTTGATTTGCATGCGTTGAAAATTTACCAACTTCAGATTGCACTCTTTCATCTCGACTTTCATGAACCACCAATAAACATTTGTTGCAAAAGGTTTAGTTGCCTAATCTCATAATAGCGGAATATTTTATCACGATAACTATTCAACATTTCATCTTTTTTTTTTTGTTGTTGTCTTACTTCACCGCTTTACGTATACATAAGTTTGTCGAGGATTTTGCAATTTATTTTCTTAGCGCTAAATTTTTCATTACAAACATTTATAGCTGAGCTTTAACTTTAATTCTTAAACCCAATATATATTTACTGATTCTAGGTTTCGAGTAAATTGTTGATTGTAAAAGTGGGACAATTCTATTTCAAGTCAAAGTTGCCAAATACTGTGAAATGTTGCTGCATCACTGAAAAATTATTGCCATCAATGGCTTTCTGAAACCGTTAAAAATAGAGTTACAACACTTCTACAATATTAGGTTCAAGTGTACAACCGGAGTGTTTTTCTACTGTAAACCTTATATATTGCATGAGCAAAGGCTTAGCGGTTTATTGCAGTAGTTACAGTAACAGCAGTCCTTTACCTATACCTATATTGTTTCGAACGAAAGCGGTGTTCTGATTAAAATCGCATGTGTGCGACTAACGTCAGCTGCTTATCAATACAGCTGCGCCAAACTGTTGTCGACCTAGAAATTCTGTTGTGAACCCACGAAGCGGAGTGTAGCTGTTTCAACATCCAAAAAAGATGTGTATTGACTTCGGTCGAACCTTCCTACGAACTGGTTTGCCGTTCTCATTTCAGCCTCAGCTCCCATCTATCGCAATTAGACATAAGTAATTACACACGAATGCATACGTTCATTGAGTTTCCAGGATCGATGTATGAACAGCTACTGCACTGCCCTGTGTCAGAGGTCAACGACCAGAGCGCGTCGGTGGCGTACCAGTCGTTAGAGACTGATGTGAGACAAAGAGTGCGGGTATATCTATCGAGTTTGAACGTATATACCTGCCATAGTTCGTGGCTTGTTGCTGGGTCAACGTGTAACCTGCATCCTCACTGGTTCCCCACTTAGCGGAGAATGATATTTTTGAACCCGTTTATGCAGCGTCTGCATCGGTGCCAACAATTGCAATAAGCGAGGACAGTTATATATTCGGGGGTACAGAGCGAAATAGCAACGTTGGGAAGCAGAGAGCGAATTCTTTTCGAGCATGTCGAGATCTCTACTATATACGGATATAAATTTATGTATTACTGTGAGTATTTTTTTTTCTCCTTATACCTTCCTCTCGTGTAGGTGTAACAATTTATTTCGCCAATAATTTTATCTGTGTTCGTTAAATTATACCGTCAACTTCGCGTTGTTGTATTTTCTGCCGTCGACTGAGTGCCCAGGCCAGTATAGAAAGCGGACACGTCACTGCAGGTAACCGGAGCGAGAGAGGATAAGCTACTCGAAGACAGAGAGAAAGAGAAAGAGCGACGGAGAGATTTCTTGCTTGATGAGAAAATTTATTCTGGGATTCTGCCTCACTACCGATGACGCTAAGAATTGCGGTTCACGTTTATTAGGGTTTGCGTTGCAAAAATCCCGTTGCGGTTTTCTTTCGGTTTTCCTTAATCAGAAAACTATATGTTTCGAATTAAACAACAGAACCTCTAGAAATGATGGTTTGGTTTTTTCTATTCTGGTAGTGACGAAAAGTAAATATTGTGTCCCAATAAGCTAGGCTGCTGTTTTTACTACCAGAAAGCCGATATGTCTTGAAATTCCTTTTTGCAACTGAGCGGATTCAAATGTATTATCACCAGAAAAATTCAAGACTTTTTATTAAGGAAACGCTCCCGCGACTTTTAAATATATGTATAGAATTCACTTCACGGTAGATTTCAATTTTTTGAAAGATGAAACTTGAGTTTCATCAAACAACCGGCTGCTTTGTTACGCTCTCTGAGAATAATATTGTTCAATCAACTTATCTAAGTCACCCTCCCCGGTAGCTTGTATTTTTCATATAATCATACTTTATTGTGTCGTCGGATGACGTTGGAGCGTGCAGTTGGCTCTCAGAAAATGTAACAAAAACATCTTAGGATAAACTGCTGGGAGAATACAACAGTTCCACGATTTCTTTTAAGGGGGTATTCTGGTTGATTTCGACGTTGAAAAACAATCTAGAAATGCATTGAAGTGGTCTAGTTCAGAATTGGGTATAAAATGAGGTTGTTAAGCCCATGTTCGCGTTTGAGATGCGTATACGTTAACCTCCAAATCCACCTGGGCACCCCCTAAAACCATCGATCGCAGTGATTTCGGATTATTCAAAGTGGACTTCATTCGCAAAATCACGTTGACATATCGTACGAGGCGGTGGTTAGTTGGCAGACATGCAACTGGGCAGATAGAATCACTAACGATGAAAACCCGACGCTGCTGTTGCGGTGTTCAAAGATAACCACAGTTCAACATATAATAAATGACACAAATATAAACGGAATGATGACTATAAACAAGAAAATTTAATTGTCAGTTCAGCAAATATAGAGAATAGCGAAAATTTTTTTTTCACAAAACAGAACAAAAGGAGCAACAGTTTCGTTTTGAAATAAATATGACATGAGAAAACAAACCCAGCTGAAGCCAAACAACTAGCCTTAATCAGCAGCACATTTACACTTTCGACACAACTTGTTAAAATAGTATATTGTGTAGCTAGTGCGCGAAGCAGGCGATATCCGATGAGTGTGAAGTTTGCAGCACGAGCCAACAGGCGAGCCTTTACGCACTAGCTACACACGTTATTTTTTGTAACACATGCGTAGGAAAGTGTTATTTAAGCGGCAAACCAACGTTGGTCTGCAGCGAAAAATAAAGTATATCGAATGTGCGCATGCGCCAACTCTGTTATTTAGGAATAAGGCACTTTACGCACGCTACGTAAGCCTTGAAGATGACACTTTCCAGGCAGGTGTTACAAAAACTTTTTTTTTTTTTTAATGAAAACACAAATAAAACTGGATAAGAGCTTGGAGGAGGATGACGTCAGTTTTGCCCATTGCCCGGAGTCCCGTTCTCTACGTAACGTTCACGTTTCATGTCACCCGACAGGGTGTTCATACGGGGACAACCGGCAGGCGGGGGCCCAAGGGGCGCCGGACAAAGGGAGAGGTTCCGAGCTGGCCTCGACAGATGTTTTCGAGGGCGGCTCTCAGCCTTCCAACTGCAGCACGCTTAAAAAGGTTTCCCATGTTGCCAGACCGCGCCACGCTGCGCCACGCAAGAGCAAGCCAAGCCTCTTTGTCCAATGTTCACGTAGTACTCTTCACGGTGCAGATATTCTCGATCGCAATGAGAACGGCGCATAAGAATTCATTGTTGAGCGAAAGCACAAGAACGCTACGATTATGGAAAATTTCCGCCGATGGTTGGACGGAGATTGAGAATTGAAGAAAGAATGATTCAGGGACTTTTATCATTTCAATTTACGTACCATGCAGTTTACATTCACCCATATTATACGAGTCGTACTCGTCGTGCTCATTAACGCATTTACACTGTTACACTCTGGTTTCAAACGACTTTGATCATTAACAAAATGGAGTTGGAAGATGACTTGAATCGTAAACGTGGTTATAGGTTAATTTGATACACGTGATCATGTGGTTTTATGGAAACCCGTATGCACGATGATCAGGCCCAAACATGTGCGCATGAGTGCCAAGAGGTTTCGATTTTCCTGCGACAAAACGGTTGTCAACGAATTCGTGTGAACAGAAATACTTGGACAATATTGTAGCGACTTCATACCTTCGAGATTATTCGAAATTTTAGATTGTAGGTAATATCGATTTGGTTGTACTTGAACCGTGTTTCACACGTTTGCCGATAATTGCTATGACCATACGTATACATATACGTACTCACCGTTACTGACAACATTGCTTTATACAGTCAGTCCACCGCTACTCATTCCCACTGGAATAAATTAACATGAAAACAATAAACAAACTTGGTGAAAAAAGGAGAAAGAAAATGGTGATGATATTTGAACAACGAATGGCGCTGGTGCGAAGGGAATTGGAGAGGGGAATCAGTAATTCCCGTACGACAAGCTGTTCGATTAAACAGAAATTAGACCAGTAGAACAAATATCGTACGGAATATTATTCCAAATATCACAATTCCATAGGTTATTAAGACGACGACCTATTTTCTGAAGAGTCTTCTCGATAGGCCCAGAATATTTTTGGCATACATATATGTATAGCTTCAGATTCGATCCACTTCTCATGATCAACTCAGAGTTCAACACTAAATTGTTCGATATGGCGAACTAGTTTCAGAAATATAACTTTATCCTAGTTTGTGACTTTAATTCAGCGATTGCATTCCACGCGCGGACTTGCTGCAGTTAGCAACAGGCTAACAGTGCCGGCACCCATAAATGATCCTAACTTACACGCCGCGTTCCGCTTCTGCTGCTGTATAATCTAGCCACTTGTAGTGTAAATATTTCCTTTAACGTTCAACAGCATTAAAGCTAGGAGAGTTGGCGTGAAACTTGTGTCGTGGCGCAGTAGCGAGGCTCACGATTAGGTTATAGATACTGGCTCCAGGCTTCGGGATACGTGACGATACACACACATTCAACGTCTGCCTCACATGTGCACGCATCGATATGTAGGCACAACGAACGTGAGGCCACGTACGTTGCGTCAGAGAACGACAGAATATATATATATATATATCTGTGTACACAAAAATAGAGAAACTTGGGAACAGAAAATACGATCAACGAAGACAAATCTGAGAAAAAAATAGAATAAAAATACATAAATTAAAATATAAATCTAAAGAAGTCTTTCCGATTGCGTTACGGAGGACATCACAAATGTTTTCAAGGTGAAGCTCGAGCATCCAACGCCATTTATTTTTCAAATGAAAATAAGTCTCTTGATTGTTGTCATCTTTGTATAAGCATGGAGTGGCGTGTAGACGAGACGATTGCTTCAGCACAACTATGATTGGCCTTCCATTTTTTCGAAATGTTATCAAGCCAGCTTTATGGTTTACCTACAAGACTATTTGTCACGATTGGCTTCGTTATTGCGTTGCAAATTGAGTATGGTACACAGTGAAGGTAGGGAGCAAGTTACCGAGCAACAAATATGTGTGAAAACCAAACTCGTCGGAACTATTGCAGCTATCATTGCCGCGCCTGTATCTATAGCTCAGTAGCCAGTTTTCACAGCAGCAGAGAACCGGTTCAGGTTGTGAATATAATGAGGTAAGTTTTTCTTAATTTTCGAGTTTCCGTAAAGAGCACACAAAGGTTACATCGTAATTCCGTGAGATAAGTTTACCTGTCTCTGACGTTAATTATTGTGAAATCCTGACTGTCGACGAGGTTTTCTTGTCATTGAAAAACGCATAAATTATCATTTTTATCACAACATAACGTAGCTCTTGCAAATGAAAATTGGTTTAACCGTATCGCACTTATACTGCAGATATGTAGAGTGAAAAGTTTCAACCACGTCAATGTTTCGACACCTGGAAAGGGGCGAAGGGTAGAAAGGGTGAAAGGCTTGCCTTTGCTCGGGGTCGCTCGCGAATCAAAACTATAAACCGGTTGCATGCGTAAACCCTGGAAATTTTGTTGTTCATTCCAGGAGGGGAGATCGTATTTCATTTTCTCATATAGTTAATCTCGTTGTGCATGTAGAAATGACGCAACTGCCACAAATCAAAAATTGCAAAACGATACCGTAGAAAAATTAAATTTAATTATCGAAATATGGGTAATTTCGGCAAAGCATTAAATTAATGTATTAAACGGTCACGATAAAGTCCTTTTTGAACTTGTTGTATTTCATATTTGTCCTCCTCTCCCCCCATTGGTCTAGGGTCGTATTTTGATTTCGTTTTAACGTTTCAAGAAATACCAGTCGTCCGAGGTTAGCGAAGTAGAAACGAATATATGCGTAGATTTCAAAGCAGGTTATATTATATTGACTACCTTGGAAGGAGAAAAAATGTATTCTTATCCTGGGAGAAGTTGATTGGGAATCTATAAAGGTGACGCAAGTCGTAGTCTTATATTGTTTACTTCACTCACCTTCATCGTATCTAACAGTTGCGTGTACATCTTCGACGTGACGCGGACTAATTTTTTTCTTAATCCCCTGCATCCCCAGCACTGTAGTTTTTTTAATGTACAATCAGTATCGAGAATGCCGTTATCATTGGATATACGGCTAAATTACTCGTGTCCTTATATTTCTGCACTCACGCCAGGATTCGTGGACATACGTGCAAATTCAAGCACATTTACTCAGCAGGGGTCAGCTTGTTCGACCCACTATTATTACACTTGAAATTTATCATGTACGCTCGTATTACAGTTAACCGAGGCGAGGCGAGCTCTGGGGTTTAAATTGCAAATGATTAACTATGAAAAGCGATTGATTCAATGATAGCTCGTTTAAATTAATAATCATCGAGTTTCGCTACAGCATCACCGCCCTGCTAGACTATGTTATTTTCTTTAATATCAGCCGCTAAACTTTCAATTTAGACCGATTTATATATTCGACATCTGGATACGTGCTTTATGTATGTACATACATAGAAATATGTTATACAACTCGTGAAATGAGAAGCCTTGACCCTGCAGAGACAAGCAAACGTAAGTTAAGGTATTTTATTGTCACATAGCAATGCGCTTGAATCTGTCCTTTCAGACTGTCTTCGTTGATCCATTGTCGTCAATGCTATGTATAGGTATAATATTATCACGTGTCGTCTGGATCACGTGGGATCTGGATCACGTGGCATCCGTTTTCAATAAATGTATTGTAACCCTTGGTTTGCAACGTGCCACAAATTTTCAGAATAGGTAGTACGAAACAGCTCTTCCACGTGAGTACGTGGCTATATATTTCTCTACCCGTACAATTGCGAAAATGAACCGCGGAGTCTGCAGAAATTAGCACAGACTTGTAATACAGTCAAGCCTCAAATGGTTTCTTCTTTTTCATATTTACAAGCCTACGATCTAACGATTCTGCTCTCAACATAAGGAGATTCAGTTCTTACTAGATGGGTATAAAAGAAGAGATTGCTTTGCGAAACCTATCTCAGTTTGCAATATTTCTATGTTGGTAACGTTACATACATATACCCAAGTTACTCAACCTTTTCCGTTAAAAAGTTAACAAAATTCAGGCGGAGATCACAATTAACCTCGACGACTGTACATATGCAAACGTAAATCCATACACTCAAGCGTGTTTCCATGTAATCCCAATTGCAAAAAATTAATAAGAGAGAGGGATAGAGGAAGAGAGGACTGTGACACTGCCGATGCGCGAGTTAAAGTGAAAGTCGTCAAACGGAAGTGCTACTGGGGGCTTTTGTTACACACGCTTCGTCTATATCTTTCTCTCTCTCTCTCTCTCTCTCTCTCCCTTTTCCCGTATTTCTTTCTCTCGCTTATTCTCACTTTATCCCTCTCCAGTCGCCTGACGTCATCCCGCTTCCTCTGCAGCGCCGTTATACGAGCAGTCTGACATATCGCCATAAAATGGCGTTATATGTAGTGACCAGATTCGTGTTCTTACCCCGACTCGCCTCTACCGTCAGCAAAAAGCCTACGGAACTTGCGTCATGATTTTTTAAGTGAATTATAGGACTTCGCAAAGTCGCAGAAGCAGCTGTTAGGTATTATTATAATATACAGCATAGTATTATTATAATATACAGCATACACACTTTCAGAATCTGCCTTTCTCGGGAATATCTTGTGGTTTTATAATCTTCAATGTATTAACGGAAGTTGGTGTTGATACTTTCAGTACTTACGTTGGTCCAAGACAACAAATTCTCAGGAATGAAACTCTTGGTTCTTCCATGTGGTCATTTTTCTTACTGTCGGGAAAAAATAAATGTGAAATCAGGTCATCTTTGAATAAGATAAAGATTGAATAAATCCAAAATACAACGAGCATTAATTTCTAGAATACGCGTGTGTGGATAAACTTTTATTTAGATTGTGAGAACCGTGTGATGCGTCATATCCACAAAACTGCAATCGTAAAGTATGCTTTGAAACTTTAATTATTCTAAACCGCTGAATATTTTTTGCACAATTCGACAAAGACGTTGTATTTTATATTTACTGTCATCATCGAATTTGACTTCGACTGAATTATGCATGTTTTATTTACACGCATCAAGTGGGCGAGAAAATCTTTTTTTTCTATCCGATTCAAAATATTTCTCTGATTCTAGACCTATCGGTGGGTTCAATGACCTGGTATACTTAGTAATCTTGTATAGATATTTTCGCTCATGTGTTTATAAATTTGGAATCTTGTGTATCGAAAATACATTCGTTGAAAATATTCTTCAAAACGCTCCCCGTCCTCATTTCTAAACTATCCACCTGAGGCATGTAATCAATTGTGATACAAACAACACGTGCCTGTATTGTAGAGAATATATGTAGAATCTGTAAGAATAGAAAAAATACTGAAATATCTTGATTTTTACTGTCTGAGAAAAAAGCTGACTTTTCAATGTGGTTTGGACAATTGTATGAAAAAGGTAATGCGCGTGTAAAAATTTGTGAAGAACAGAAATGGCCAAGTAAAGTCAAGGCGACAATTTTCCAATACCTGTAATACGGTTTCGGATATACCATTAGTTTATGGCTCGTCGAGTCTCGCATCGTCGTCTTCCTTTCTGTTATCGTAGTAATTGTAATGACTACTCATGAAAACAGGTTTCGAAACACCGTTGAGACCCGAGCAGGTTTAAGACCCAGGCTCTTCGGGCCGGTTATTCTTCTCGAAACTCGACTGTACCTGTGTGTATTTATGTGATGCAAAACTCGAAATATCGAGTTAGCTGACAGAAAGCAATGCGATTAAAGTAAAAAAAAGTACCTCGATATACACTCAACAATATGACTGTTCTTCGATTGTTTAACCAACACGAAACCTCAATCGATTAAGGTTGAGCACCATTGTACTACGTCATTTACAGAGAATTTTGCAAGGCTTGCAAAGAAGTTGAGAGAATTTCCTGGTGCTTGTTGCAAAACTAGTCCAACTTTGGGTGACGTATCGTCTTCTCAGTCGACAGACTCAAAAGTCTCCACCCTGTATAGCCGACTACCTGGCTGCAGGCCGACTACCTTACCTTATTATACCATTCCGCCGTAACCTTCTCGAAATAGGTACTATAGGTATACCTATAGGTATGGAAGTTCGTCTGGAGCTTGTCAGGTGTAGGCACGCTAGGTCAGGTATACTTTATTTCCTCCGATTAATGCAACTGAAAAAGTTGACAAAAGACGTCGCCTTGGTACTGAAAAACGACTGGAAGTTTGTATTTTTCAATTTCATTCTGATTATCAATAAATATTCTTTTTGTATTGAACTATGCATTTTTTTATTCGGCCCCTAAGTTGTTTCATATAACCATGCATTGGTGTATTATTCATAGTTTTCGCAATACCTTACACCACGTGTTCACTCGTACGACTGATGGCGACTTTCTTCCATGAAATCGACAAAGTGTTAGTCATGGGGTTGGCTGATTCGCGTAAAGCGTATTTATACTTTTATACCTACATTATACCAAGTAAGTCGGCTGTAATCGTAAGGTAACCAGTGACAATTGGTGCAGCTTATAAATACGTTAAGCCATTTAGTCTAATTTGCCTTTCTAATTGCACCCTTTCAACGATAATCGGAAAAACCACTATAATTTATTACCGCAAGTTTAATCCGTGCAGAACGTTTCGAGTGCCGCTGCGTTGAGCTGCAGTGTCAAGGTACCGTTTCGTGGCACCGCGCTCCCCGTGATCTCACCGTCCATCCAACTGTCTAAAGGTATCCCCTAATTATCCATTTATATCAGGTATATTGTGAGCGGCATTATGGTTTGTTAGAAGGTTGGACAGCCTAAGGGCACCAAGCATAGTATTGCTTGAGTCATTATTTCACACGTAAAAAGAAACACGCAAGCTGACTCACGTTCGCATGTTTTATTCAAAAATAAAATCAACATTCATATCAAGGAAGACTGAACCTCGATGAAGCTGATTTAATTCAGAAGATTGAATAGCAATACTAATTTGCCTAAACTTCTGTAAGCATTCGTTGTCTTACAGATCAGGGTTGAAGCAGCGAAGTATCAAGACCTTCCTGCTTTAGTTTCCTCTTCCTGTTCACGCATATTGATTTTTGATCACCAGATGTGAAAATTTATAATACCATTATGATTTTTTTTCCCATATGTAGTGAAACTGCGAGTACCAGCAGTAGTTGCGTAGAAGGAAGCAAAATTGTGGGAGTTAGGTAACTGGGTGGGCAGGTATCAATAGTAAGACGCCATACGACTTTTTTCGCAACCTATAGTAGCAGATTTTATTTTTTACCGATGAGCAAAACGATTATCCGATCAAAAACCAGAATCACGTATTGCTTTGCTGGCATTAATCTGTGGAAATTCTATTTGCTCGCTTCCTAGTGATATTACGATAAATTTCGTTCGATCGATGTAAAATCTAATTAAAATAAATCTGCCTGAGGCTCCCTGCCGTCTGCAATGTCATCACAACGTCGCCGTTCTTAGTCGTTACTCTGTGTTCGAAAGCGTTCTGATCTGTAGACGCCCGTTCGCCCACCCATTTACCGGTTCATTCTTCCATCTCACGCGTACATAAACGCGTATCTCTGCATTCAAAGTAAAAACTCGGCGACCCACAAGTCTCCGTGGGATTAATGAACTGGTCAAAGAACCTGCATCAAGTACACCGATTGCATTTCTTCTTCCTTCGTACAGACAATTTTGACGAATTCATATCACGAGATCAAAAAAATATTGGATATGCATCTCTTTTCTGACCGCTCAATTTGAAAGGGATAACGTTTACAAAAACATAAACCGATTATGTAACTGAAGTACCGAGAACCTTTGGCTTAATTCTTCTAGATTTCTGAATTTTTATTATGTATCGCTGAAATCAAACGGTATTATAGCGTTTTGTGGAATTGTCTGGGTCGACTATCGACGCCATTAAATGGATTCAGGCTCTGACGCGCGAAAAGGTAGCGACGGCAGTCGCTCACTCACAATCAGCCAGGCAATATTTTTACTTGTTTTTGAAGGAACGTCGATGCAAAGTAGGACGTTCACGGTACGTATACGAAAGACGTATTCTCCCGCAGGCGGGCAGGCAGGCAGCCGTGCAGCCAATCGGCAGTCTTCATTTTTTTTTCTGTGTCTATGGACTTGTATGCCGATACATTGACAGATAGAACATCTGCGTGTAGAATCAAAGACTAGCGTCGAAGCTCATTGTCAGGTAAATAAATTTCCTTTCATTCGTTCTTCCGTGGCACGGCTCGTTAGATTAAAATGAAACCCTGACGGAGACTACCATATTCCAGTATACCAATCTTTGAGCAATTTTTGTCTTTTTCTCCTCTTATCACTAGATTAACGCTTTACTCACAACAGCCTCGACGAGGCTCGTATGCGCTGCCAGAAACATGGCGTCGCTCTCCTCGGGCCTGGCGCGTCATCGCCGCACGGTTTCCTGGCAAGGCGCGGCGACGCGAAGCGAGACGGCGCTTTCTATACATCGACAAGCACGCACACCACACAGCCTAGGGTTTCCTTGGTCATTCGAAGAACGAGCTGCGCGCGCATGCTGCTACCGGGTCACGTGACAGTCAAGCGCAGTGGAGCGGACGGCTCGGATTGGTCGAGAGCTCCTTCCCCCACTCGACCGCAACCCGAACAAAGAGACGAGGCTACTTCCTCGCGACGGCGTCCGCTGTCGTTTAGAAAGTCGTCGGTACTCACAGGGTGCGGTTCGCGAATCCGGAGGGACATTCCCGTGCCGTGGCGTAAAGATCGTTTATGTGACCGAAGCTGGTTTTATCGTGTGTAGAGTTATAGAAACGAAAGGTGAAGCTAGAGAAGTAGACAGAGGGAGATAAGTTTTTATTGTTTTGTTTTCTTTTGTGAAAAGTTTCTTTACACTTCGGACGAATTGCAATTTTGTCGTCTAATTATTTTTGTCGATGGTCATCGTTGGCCTTTCTCGTTTCGAATAAACTGCAAGATTATTGTGAATCTGACGTCCGTTCCGTACAATTGTAAGAAACAGCGTTACGTATCAAGAAAGAAGAGGATCGATTCTGAAAGCGAAAATTACCGCCGCCGCTCTACCGCGTCTATCCGCTAGCGACAATCGATCGTACCAAGAGAGAGCTCGTCGCTTGCGCGTTTCGTCAGGTTATACGCCATCATTGTCGTCGTCGGCAGCCAATCCAAAGCGGTTTACACGAGCCCGCAGTTTTCAATCGCTGATCGCTGCAGCTAGCTTTGCTTTCCCTCGAGCGTAACCAAGCGTCGGCGGTGTCGTCGCCATTTTGAATCACTATTTGTTTTCAAATCCGTCGTCGTTCCCGGTGCCCGAGGGTCTGTGTTGTGCGGCAGGAGGAGAAGCGGATCGATCGAAGCTGAAAGCAGCTGCAGGAGGAACCCGCGCAAGTCCCAAAGCTGGATTCCAACACCTCTGCCGTTAGGCTAAGAACGGTAATAAAGAAAACGTCGTGACGCAGTAAAAGAAGAAGAAGGTGAAAAAGAATATCAGCTCAACACTAAGACCAACGACAGCATTACCACGTAGCCAAAATGAGGTTGGAAATCGTGTCCGCGGCGGACTTTCTCGTGCATTTACTAAGGCTGCAAGCCGGCCAGCTGTCCGAGCGGCAGCTGCAAATGTTCAAGTCATCGCTCTCCGAGGTACTGCGACGCCGATACAGAGACCACTGGTTTCCGGACCGGCCAAACCGAGGTTCGGGGTACCGATGCCTCCGCATAAATGGTAAAATGGATCCGGTGATCGCCCAGGCCGGAGCAAACGTCGGTCTCCTGCCCACCGTTCTCCATAACCTGTTTCCGACGGAGCTGACGATGTGGATCGACCCCGCCGAGGTCTCGTACAGGATCGGTGAGAACGGCTCGATCTGTGTTCTGTACGAACGTACGGAGCCGGACCCAGAGGAGTCGCAACAGTTCGAGAGCTGCAAGGAATCGTTATTCATGGAGCACACGCAATTTAGCGAGCAGATCGCCGCTTTCGTATCAAGTTGAGCCAATCGCTCGCAGCAACTTGCAAACAACAACAACAACAAAAAAAACATCAACAACAACAACACGATCTTCTCAAACTCGCTTAGAAGTTCAGTCGCTCCTCATGCAATCGTCGCTCATTATACGTACCGAAACTCGCATATATTTCATCTAATATTATTATTATTATTGTATCTGCTGTTGTCGCGGCACGATATTATCAAACAACTCTCTTCCCAACGGCGGTATGTCGAGTTGCAGCCGTCTCGCTGACTCTCCATCTGCAGCGCCCTTTCAGAGGGACCAAAAACGAGTTATTACTGTTCACACTCCACCAATGATCTCAAAGGAAAATAAGAAGAAATAGATGAAGAAAAAGAAGAAGAAGAAGATGAAAAAGAAGCAAAAGAAGAAGAAGGAAGAAAGAAAACACTGGCAAAAGAAAACCAAGCCACAGAAAAGTATCCATGCAGCCCTGACTGAGCCGCGATCCCCAGCCCCCTATCTACAATTATAAACCGTATAAGCTTACGAAGCCCCCCCCCCCCACCCGGTGACGCCAATCGTTCGACTAGCTATGCCGGCCATTACATTTTAACGAGGACGCAGCAGAAAGCAGTGAGAAAGGGAAAATTAAGAGAAAGAAAAGGAAATTAAAGAAACAAAATTTTATAGAGGGCATCTGGAATTGAGGCTATGCTGTGGTAGCCCCACCCCCACCTCCCACCCCTCTGTGCCCCCCACCCCCCTGTTTGAGGTCGGCCACAGAGACTGTGCAACGTTAGATCGTTCACTCATCGAATCATTTGAATTGTCATATACACCACGTATCATTACCATTTTCCACCAACACGCAAAATTACACATACGCGCACCCATACTAAACATACACTCTCGTATGCACCGGGCAACAATATTTGTCTATCCAATATTATACATGTACGTACGTACGTATATTGTTTGTAGGGTGTAAGTGGCAAAATAAGATAAAAATAGAAGAATTAATATCGAACATGATATGGAAAATCAATATCAATGACGTGCGTACATGTATCAACGTATGATATATATGTGTCTGGATGTGTTTGTGTGTGTGTGTGTGTGTTAGTGAGCGAGTGTGCGTGTGTGCTCGTCTGCGTGTTGAAATACGCGAACGAATTGTATTTGTATATCATCGAATTGTACATTAATATATAGAAATATATATATATATCTTAAAAATTATATATATATATATATATATATATATATTTATATGTATAATTTTTAAAAGTAACTGTGATTCTCTAATCGTGAATGAAAGATTTAATGGATTATAAATAATTATTGGATCGATATATATATATATTCATGATATGTATGGGAGACAAAGAGAGAGAGAGTGAGAGAGAGTAAATTTTATTCATTTCTAATGTCTTATAATTCTACATATTATACAACATACCTGTACTATTATTGATTTGAGGCTGATTGCAATTTGAACGTAACAAATAATTCAATTGTGTCTGTGTGTATACATATATATAAATATATATATGTATATTCTATGTAATATATAAATGTATATATATACATACATACTATATTAATAATTTTTAAACGAAGCATGTGATTTTTATTGTACAAAACTGATACAGGAGCAGGATATAACATTTGCTGATTTGAATCGAAAAAAAATTTATAAAAGGATGAATATTAAACAATAAAATTAATACTTGAAAAAAAGTATTATAAAGAAGAAAAAAAAAAAAAAAAAATATATCGCATGTTCTGATTGGGTAGCAAATCTAAATCTGTTGTTGAATCTCGGTCTACGTACTAAAACTTACTGCGGTATCAAGCAAATGTTGAAGTAAAAAAGGAAAGAAAAAACAAAAACAAAAAAATAAATAAATATATATATATATATGATGTCTGTGATTATACAATGAGGATAAAGAGAGAGCGAAAGACAATATAAGCAATCTCCATACATGTATGTATCGACCTAATATATATAATATAAACAATTAGAAGTACACACACACACACACACACACACACCTAAGCGGTCAAGATATACGCATCGCAAGCATGTTGCAGTTCTAATTTTTCGGTGATAAATGCGCGTAGTGATTTTAATGATTTCCAAAAATTTATTGCCAAAACTGCAACATACCAGTAATGTGTACATACATGCCTGTATAATTTTTTTACATCACGTTACTCTTTTCTCTGAACAATATTGTCAGCTCATTTTATTTTCCAGTTAGCATTTTCATCATAATCGCTATTTTACACAACACTGCAGTTTCAATCGTTATGTCTTATACGTAGTTAGTCGTGTGTTCCTTGATGCAATTTTTTTTTTAGCCCGTAGATGTAGAGAACTGATTGCCAGTTATTCACCAACTAAACAGGAAAAAAAAGAAACAAACAGCTAACAACAGTCAAATATCGCTCAAATTAAAACACGGGGGTAATGTTTTTTTGTTACTATAATATTTATACAAGCGTAGTTAACGTCGTCATTATGATTTCGTCGGGTATATAAACATACGTATATATACCTACAGTTACACAGAAAAAATTCAACTCTTATTCTCACCGTCAGTAATGATTTCACGAATTGAAACGCTTACACCGACATCGCATGCATGTACAGAACATTTATGCGGTTGTAATTATACCGAACACAGGTTGTTGTCTTGCGTACACCACCACCATCATACACTCATAATAACCCTTGTATATATATATATACATACATAGAATTGTATGCGAACGTAGGGCGTGAGGATTACGAATAAGAATAACTGCATTAGTGTTTACCATAAAATACCTTGTGTATATATATATATATATACACACAATAGTTCGGATAGTAGTAATAATAATGATAATAATTGCACCGCTGCTAGGGAATCGTCATATACCATGAGAATTCGGCGAAGCGAATCCTTCTAGGAACTCAGTCTGAAGGGTCTGCTTCGCCGAACCTTGACTGTATAATAGCAAGTAATAAATATGTAGTAACAAAATGTGAAAATACCCCGTGTGAAATTATATAGTTATAAGGGCAGAAACACCACGCAAACATATACACATCCACATAGTATACATATATACATATACATACAGAGCTACAAGGAAAAACAAATGAAAAACAAAGTTACGTGGTGTGGGAATGCGTGTGTTGTGCGTTGTGCAAATGTGTATTTCGTGTATACGTGTGTGTGTGTGTGTGGTGCGAATTGGGGATATACATATACATACACGGGTTGTAGTTCGTTCGCGGAGCTTGAGCTGGAGGAGGGAGGGGGTGAAAGGAGGTGGGGGGGTAAATGGAAAACACTCGCGCGTGTGTATGTATGCATATAATACATATAATCCTGTACTTTGTATTTTATATATACAGAGTGTAGAGCCCTTCAGGAAGAATTTGTACAAAACGGCTGGGATATTCGCCAGCAAGTCTGTGATTTTAGCTTGGTTATGATTCAGTATTTTTTTAAATAAAAAAATGAAAAAAAAAAACTAAAAAAACTAAAAACAAAAAAACACATACACACAAAACTCGGGAAAAAAAACAACAAAAATAATTGCGAAATGTTAGAAGAAAAAAAACAAACAAACTTACAAACAAAAAAAAATCGAGAAAAACCAACGACAACAATCCAAACTTAACACACGAGGTGAAATTAAGAATATAAACACGATATCTTGTGTACACTTTACATTCACATTACGCATCTTTGGCATAAAGCGAAAATAAAAGGAGGAAAACAATACACGATAACCTGGACGATAACGACGTCAAAATTTTCTGGTGGTATTATCGAGAACGGCTTATAAAATAGTTTGATACAGCCGTACGAAAATCATGTATAAAAATTTTCATTTGTGTAAAAAGAATAAGAAGAGAAAAAAAATTGTAAAACTCGTGTACAGAAACTATAACCACGCTATTTTAATCGTGTGAAAAATGGAATGTACTATTCTGGTTATTTTGAACAATTTCGATCAAATTGCGAAACACTTGTGTGTATAGAAAAAGAATGTAACAATTTGCAACGAGCGAGTTGGATTTTCTCAGATTTTGGATTTATTCGATTTTTTCTGAGTTTCTGCTTCACCGTTTTGGATTGTTCGAAGTTCTTTGCTTTTTTTTTTTTTTCTTCGGAAACACGTTTTGAGACGATTGAGAGGACATGTGTCGCGGAGTAATTTTGTTCAATATCTAACAATGAACTTTTGGGCGAGTACTTTCGAGACAGAGTTTCATTTGTTCATACCTATAATTGTCACCCGATTAAAAATGTATTACTCGTAGTAGATAAAACATTTACTTCACTTGTCTCTCTCTCTCTTTCTTTGGTTAGCTGAGTCAAAGGGTTGAAAATTTTCAAACTTGTTATCCAACTCGTGTCGTAAAAGAAAATGGAAATTAAAATCCAAGCAATGTTTGCGATTGGGATACTGAAACGTGATTGTAGATTCTACCATCTTACAGACAGTTCTTTTCTCAAGTGGCAAAAAAACAACACAATAACGGTAAAGTCCATCTAGTCTATGGTTGAGATCGAGCCGCGCTGCAATCTGTAGTTATCATGAATCATGGCAAGTTGAGGAGAGCATGCGTACACCACTGTAGATCCTAATATCAAATAAATACAAGCACTAATTTTATGTACGTATAATCAATAACGTGTGTGGTTTGCCAAATGGGTTGAGAACTATAGAAACCAAAATGAAAAGTGGGCATGACTGACACCATATAATGTAGACAGTAGGCATTGACTTTATTCACCGCTCGTGCGTTGCCAAATTCAATGACGTAGTGTTGGTCACATCCTTTTTTCTATTTGGTCTATGATGGATCGTCAATATTGATCGTAACTGTAATATGCAGATAGATTCGTTGAATAATAAGTAAATCAGGCTAGCGTAAACCGGTAAGAATGCATAATAAAGAACGGAAGAGAGAGAGAAAGAGAACCGTATAGATGGAAAAGTAGCAAATGGAGAACCATGAAACAGTTTTCATAACGAGCGTAGGATTTGGTCAGTACGAGAAAAATAACTAGAAACAGCGATTGAGATAGAAGGGAGGAAAAGGGAACGAGAGTTGGATAGCTGGAGATGAGAAAAGAGGGTGCTCGAAGCGAGGTGCGGGATCCACACCACCGGGCCGAGTGACATGTGATTAAGACTGTACTAAATCATATATTATAGGATAAAAGAAAAGAAAAACAAAACAAAACAAAAACACGAAGACTTTATAAGAGCATGTATAAACTTTACTTAAAGTAACATAAAAAATAAGAGTAACAAACAAGGACCAATGGTGAACTCGCCGTCGCGTCGAGCTCCGCTCCATACGCATATATATATACATACTAGAGTAATAATAATAATATACGTAAATGTATATATTACGATGCACAGTCACTCAATACATAGACGTTGTGGAAAAATTTTGCAAATTTAAACGACAAACATATATATTATGTACATCATGTGAAATTTGCCAAATGAATTTCTATATACCTGCATGAGAAACACCTATACATACATAATACATACCCCGGATCAATCAGTCAACCAACCCAGAACACGAATCCCTAGAATTTTAGAATTATACCTATTATTATAATTACATTATTATTATTATTAAGTCTACTATATCAATGTATAATTATATTTAGTTGATAGATTAAAAATTATTATTTCTCGCTTGTATATATATGCCGTGAGATCGGAAAAATTTAACTCTTTTAATGAAAGAATGAAATAATAAAAAAATAAAATAAACTAAAATGAAAAAAAAAGAACTATAATTTTTTCGAATCTTTTTGTACAGAGAAAATAAAAGTAAGGGCCTCGTGCTTATGAAATTTCATGAATATAAAAATGATGAAAAAATTAACATCGTTGTCTCTTATGATTTAATTCGAAACACCTCCCTCAAACGTCTTAGATTTTATGTCAAGTTATTGAATATATTCGATTTTGTAGACAAACAGTATCAAATTTCACCACAATTTTATTCTTTGTTTCAATTCGGATTATAAATTTTTTGTCTCAACATTCTATCAATAAAAATATAATTGAAATTCAATTACTCAATAATAACTTTATTCAATATCATAGATTCAGAAACGATTAAAGCCTTTTATTCCCGATAAAGGAACCCATAATTTTTAGATGTTGAATATTTTGTTTAGCTAGTCAATTGGGTGTAGCTGTTCTAATCATGTTATTGTAACACGCATCGCGTGTGCGTTAACACTACCGTAGGTGGTGGTGGCGAGTACGTTGAGTTCGCCGTGCTAGGAATTATACTAACATTGATTCGTATTCGTGACACACAGCCGTATGACAATAGCTGTAAGTTTCTAAACCCAATGACCGGAGGTACGATAAAGCCTCGTCCGTTTCACAATTCAGTATTCTTCAGCAATGCGATTTCGGCAACGTCGAATGTCT
This sequence comes from Diprion similis, assembly GCF_021155765.1. Lineage (NCBI taxonomy): Eukaryota > Metazoa > Arthropoda > Insecta > Hymenoptera > Diprionidae > Diprion > Diprion similis. Next base: position 21,373,322 of record NC_060114.1, read on the forward strand.
TTTCTCAGGTACCCCAATAGACGAATGAACGTTGATAGTATCTAAAACATTCGATGGTGAATCATGGTCATGAAAAGACGGCGAATAACTTCAGGGAATTCATTATGCATCCTCATCAAAACAAACTGATTTTCCATTAACGACATCCTATAGCATTTTCATCAGGCAGACTCTAACAGTATTTTGGAATGTAATTAATGTCGAGTTAAAGGACAAGGATGAAATGTCTCTAGTGACGCGGTATCGTCTCTGGGTTCAGTTTGATCCTGATGTGCTAGATTCGCACGACATCGGAAGGACAGGCGGGTTCGATAAAAACGTCAGCAGAATGCATTCGCGCATGTCGTGAAATACTGACGGCCATGTTGCCAAGCGGTGCGTCACTGGCTACTACTTCTTTTGCTTCTTATCTTCAAACTGTAGTGTGGAGTTTTGTTGTGTCTCGAGTAGCGTCCTCGTGGTATGACGCGCGTTGCACCATGGGACACTGAAAAGCTTCACGCCTTATGCGAGGATGGAGTAAAAAGGTCATGAAAATAAACAGAGGATGTAGTACAAGATAAGCCTGAGGATCGACCAGACCTGGTAAGCAACCAGGACGGAGCAGTAGCGGCGGTTAAACACGGTAACATGGTTTTGTAACTTTCGCGTCGAAAATCAGAAAACATAAACAAAATGCTGGCAGGATAGAGGAGTTGCACAACCGCACACGTCCGACGTTACCGTCTTCTTTAGCGATTTGGCACATACATGTAATTTAGATCGGAATTTGAAATTTCTTTTTGAACCATTAGAATCAATGTTTACAATTGGACCAACAATGATTCTGACTTCGAGACCTCCTAATGTGAACGAATGTAAAGTTATGTTTGTATTGTAACAAACGAGCGCGACAAGGTTACGGCACGTTGAACGTTCTTCAACTCTTTAGGTTCATAATTATTTTTTCAGCGCTTCTCAAGGTACTTCATATTTGCCAATTTATTCTTAGTGTTCTGGTATCATTTAATTAGCCACGACAACGTCCGCGAGGCCGAGAAAATTTTGCGGAGAACACAAGGTCTGCGTTGTGTCATTGTCGTATCGAATATGTTTACCTACGTTCGTTTTTTCCTGAGAAACATGATGTGCTTATAATTTCTGAATGGTAGGTTTTACCGGGAACGATAACGGTACAGTATTTGTATGAAGATTAAAATTATGATTGTAACTGCTTTAGATTCAAACCCACAAAACTTTAGGAAATATCACACGCTTGTCGTTTCGTTTCGTACCGGAAAATGGGTAAACTGTGAAATGCTAAGTCTAAGGTAAACCAACCGTACCTTGTCTTGACGATCAACAGTGCAGTATATTGCCAATTACGTTTTCTATTCCTTTTTACAACGCAACGCTTTGTACATGACCTTAACATAAATCGAACTAACAGTTTTTTCTTAATCGCTAGATCGATCGACGACTTCGCAACTTAAGGTTTTGGCCAGCGCGAATGCGAGAAAATATTGCAAGTTCTAAATCGCGCAGAAACTGATTTTCTCGCGAGGCGTCCTCTGTTATTTACACGTGTATTGTCTGTGGTTCTTTACCGCCTTGTGTCGTAGTTATCGGCTCATACACCCCGGGAGCGTCGTAAGCCTGTAGTTTGTAAGGTAGATTAGAATGCGGCGCGCTTATACGTTGCGATAAGATTAATTATCAGTTTGGATATATTTCAAGTAAATCAACGTAATCGTTTTTCTCTCGAAATCTATAATTATCGCCTCCGAGAACAACAAAATTCAGAGTAACGCAGATTTGTAAGAAGATTTAGGAACCTTTCAAAAGCGGCAAAAATGTAGACCCTCCTAGTTTCATAGATAAAGAGCATTCAGGGTCAACTAAGTCAGTATTTAAAAAAAAATCCAGCGCATCATTCCGCCTGCTATAACATCTGTATAAGTTTGCGTCGTTTTATCTTCTGTCCTTTTCTTCTTGCGTTATGGCCGCGGTTATGTATTGGTTATATGTCGGTCATGTAACAAATGTACGTATTTGTGCACATGTACAACTTCTTGCGGTCAAATTTTTCTACGCCTTACTTTGTTGAATCGACGCAGGGAAACTTAGAGGGGGGAGGGATTAGGGGTATCCGTTATACCCGATATACCCGTTTTGTGTAATACGCTGACGAAAGTAGCAATAAATCGGTCTTGACGCACTCGCCGAAATAATCTGTAAATCTGATAGTTCGGTGTTATTTATTCATTCTACGGTCTGTATACATTCATGCAGAAATTCAAATTGGTCCTGTTTCGTCGAATCGGAACGAGTCTCGTGGAGATGTTGCTTTCGGCCATTCGAGGGTTTCGTGTGTCTCGGGGATAGCTAAATATTCGGATTTCGAAACTATGAGCGCAGGTATCTGTCCTGGAGAAAACTAATTTTTCAGTCACTCGAATTTTTCAAAACGAATTTATCATGTATCTAGGCCTCAGATCTCTCGAGCACAGTTCCACGTACGTTTATAAGCAAGATTTTGTCGTTACATATATTAGATTTTGAATTTTTTTCAATTTTCACATCTGCGCAGAGTTTTGTACAGCGTTTAATTGTGACGCCGCAGGCGCCGGTATTTTACTCGTTATGTAGCTGCACAGCAGGCAGGCAAGCAGGCAGGCAGGCGAAAGAAGGCTAGGAACGCGTGATTCGGCGATTCTACATGTGGCGGCCATCTTGGTACGCGTAACTCGTCCCGCTCGGCCTCTCTACGGTTCGGCTGTCGTTGCAAAATATTTATTCGCTAAACATTGAGCAACGAAACCTTGCAAATCCACATACTGCTCTCAACGATGTATATTTCATCCCGTCCAGTAAAGGCTCGTTTGTCCTCCGTATAACGCAGACGACGTGTTTCTTCGCACGCAGCACCATCCGCCAACTAAATTCATTGCATTTTTGTGTTAAACAGGTCTCAGAAAATTACTAAAAGAAGAAGAAAAAAAAAGACAAGCTTATTATGTTGGTTTCACAGCCTCGAGCAAGCGAGTTTCTAAATGCCATGTTGGTATATTCTGAATATTGCTAACGAAATAATATACCTAAAAGTATAATTTAATGAATTTCCCCCCTTTTTTTTGTTTTGTTTACGACATATGCTTTTAACGTTTGTCTTAACACACGCAATAGCGCAGAGTATTCATTGTTGAGAAAATTTTGATTCTTATTGTTATTAATTTTACTTTTTACACATTTTTATAAACTCAGAAGTTTGTAAGCGACGGAATCGCCGCTCTCTGTACTCGTTTCGAAATTATACGCGGTGTTATCCAAAATTTGTGTAACAGCAAATCATCATAATTCATGATATATATTACTATAGCGAACTCCCTCCTCCTTCTCCTCTTCTTGCACTCCTGCCTCCATGTTCTCCCTCCTTCCATTCTATAACAAACAAATTACCGCAGCAGCGGAAACAACTCCGAATCGGACGATTATAAAACGTGCGCGAGTTCATGTTACGATGTTTGATTGTAACAAGCAACACAGATAACATTTTCGACCGCAACGATCGTATAATTGTAAGTTATAATTACCAGAGAACGCATCCGACGATCTAAAAATGTATTTGTAAATGTCCACATCACATGTCGAATATCTTTTCTTTGGTGTTTGAACTCGATTAATTCATACCTACGTAATAAGTCTTATCGATAACCTCTATACTGTTCTGCTCAGATTATTAAATTCACGTAATTTTTTGATTCCTCCAATCTCAAGATATGTACCATAAACACGAACATGGCAACGACTATGATTTTTCGTTCGCGCTAGAAAATGAAAACGCTCGAAATCTTACCGTCTAGAAAGTGACCAAGTACTTATCCTAGGTTCCAGTTATCCTCTCAGTGCGTTTATATGTCACAAGAATCGCAAAACATCCGCCATTAATGCTCTACGTGGGTGTAGGTATATGCACAAATGGAAAGATTTATAGATCTACGGATAAAGAGCCAGCGACTCCTTCCTTACCTCCTTACCATTCCTTTGACCTTTATAACGCCGAAGACGACCGACAATCCGTTGCTCGAACTATCGTGAACTCTTCGTACCGGAGTTTTGCTGAAAATCAAGAAGTGCAGTGCAATACCTACTGTGCATCGGATACTCTCGAAAGATCTGGAGTCAATGCATGGTGGGCGGAAGTTGTGACCTGAAAAATTAATGGCTGATCATTCGGTCGGAGGATGAAGCTAGCAGTCGACTTGGTAATGACCATCGAGTTTACTCCGCGTCGTGGCGAATTCTGCTCCGAAGTTTTTTGGAATAGAAAACGTCGGAGTGCTCGAGCATCGTTGATGGCAAACAAACCACATCGACAAGTGGTCGCTGGTCCGTGGAGGAGTGGAGGTGCAACCTGTCCATGCCGATACCGCTCTTTCGATGCAGCAGGCAGGCGGAGAATCAGGTTGTCTCAGAGGTCAGCATCGGTTACTGCCCTGATGTTCTTCTCTGTCTTTCGCCGCATTGTGTGACACGGCCGATGCAGGGGACAGACTGACGTTTACTCAGCGTTTCCTCTTCGTCGGTCTGAAAAAAATCGCCCAAAATGATACTAATTTACGCTGAACCGAGCCGAAGGGTAACGCACTAACCTCTATTGCTCCTCCTGTTGTCCTCATGACTGCAGGTAACGCGATATCTAGATTGATGATTCCAAGCTCTTGAGTATAGAATTGCAGTTCAATGCGGAGCGATGTTGGCGAAACAGCGATATTGTCCGATCGGGAATTCTTCGTACCCACAATCCGTGCCTTCAAACTCGCGTTGGTAAGCCGTGTTCGATACCTGACAACATCCTATACTTCAGATCCGCGTTCCAAGTATCCGAGCCAGCCTGTCAAAGCACGGAAAGACGTTGTTATCAACATGAAGTGCGTATGTTAGTAGGATACATAAAAGACAGGTAGTGTTTCCACTTGTTACACCTGCCAATGATGCTTGTTATATGGGATCGCGAAACAATCAGGAACCCCGGAGCTTCAGGAGAATGTAAATACGTGTGGATGTTTGAAAAATGATGTTTTTTAAAAAATTTGCCAGAAGTCAGAGGCTAGTAAAGTTTGAATTACGTTTGTCTTCAGTGATATTTGCTGTGTATCGAATGCGCTCCATGAACGACGAAGGTAATGACATAGGGGAAAATTTTCGAACTGCATAGCCGAGGGAATCTTGTTTGTGGATTCAAATTTGAGGTCTACTGGGAAAATTACACCGTGGTTGATGTCCGACGTTCATATATTTCATTGGGATGCCGGTTGACCTGTTTCGGTGAGTGGATTTTCTCACGCTTCGCTTCAGTCATAAATGCCTCTTCACGAACCTGATTGAACAATCTATCTCGCCTGTTGAGCTCTTTTCTGTTGGCTGCTCACCCGGAATCATCCGCACGCCTTTCCTCCCATGAACCGACGTCACGTCGATGCCTGGAGATAGTAAACCTTGGCCTGACCGATAAACTTTATCTACTAACTGCCCCGAGCCGAATACATATCTATTATAACGACAGCAACAATCGAGTAGCGCCTTGGGCTCGTTTTATTTGTTGTTATTTTAATAAACACCGATTACTATGCCCGTTGACACCACTACGAGTCGTTTGGAAGTTATCACACGCCTCGAGACTCCTCGCACGCGTTGGGTGCTAGTCCGCCATGTTTCCGCTTGCGACCATAACTGGAGGCACCAACACAGGCTCAAAAAGTTTATGCGCAGCTTTTATACTTCAGGAGTGGAACGACTCTAAGCGGTTACACGCCGTAAATTACATTCGTCAATAGTAAACCAGCATTGTCAGAAATTGTTTACAAACAATGTGAAATATCGATCTAATAACGAACTATGTGTTGGGGGAATCACGAATACTGTAAAATATTTTCGTCTTTTGTTATTGAAAACATGGAAGAATTCGTCGATCGATAAAAGTGATAGATCGAAAGTACGCCGATACTAATATTTTACCCACTTAATTTAAACTAATTACGAAACATATACCTCCTGATGATGATAGGACTAGAAAATCCATCAGTGTCTTCGCGCCTGCTTATAAACACATGGTGTTAATAATGTTATCGAGCACCAACACGCGATGTTCGATATATTGATTAAGCACTTTATCATAATATGGACGACCGTATCCGTGATGATCTTATGATAGCATTATAGTCTGAAATAGAAGTTGACGTAGTTTTGACAGTAAAAAAAACACACACAGTAAACGATACGTCATCTAACCTTTCATCCAGCTACGCGCTTGTGATTTTTTATAATTGGTCTCGGCCGATGGTCGTTTATGATTTCGAGTCAGCTTCTAACTCTGTTAGGCTTTTCTACACACAATGAAAAAGTGTAGCACATTGACTTCGAATTGAACACGATTTGAAAAGCAATTGAAATATACGCGTTAAAATTTATCATAAACATTTTTTTTGTTGCAGTTTGATTTCTCATGGATAAACAAGAATGATACTGAACGAGGGAAGCTCCTGCGACGAAACTTCGTTAAGAAGTGAACTAGATGCGGCGGAAAAAGCAAAACAGGAAAATGACCACGCGTGGAAATTCGCTCTTGACCAGTTTTTCGTCACCGACGAGCGTCGATCCGTCAAAGAGAGTGTCTATCGCGGGGAAGGAAACGCAAATGTGGTGCTGGCACTGCCTTGTGTAAGTATATCTGATGTATTAATACCGGGCAATATCGGAGTATTTACATATCAAATCTTGCGTTCAGCTGCTGACGCTGCAGCTCCGCTTCTTCGATCCAGTTTTCTTGATGGTAGTTGACGTATGAGGCGAGAGGAGGAGACAATGGAAAATTACGTGAACCCCAGTAGAACACGCATGTTCGACATGTGGGTGTGGGCATACTGGAACAGTTCAACTGCTGGCCTGATATCGTATATCGCGGTAATTGTGCCGGGCCACCAACCGTCACTTCCACTACGCAGTAGAACTGAACAGTAATTAGTTGATATACAAATTCTAGCAGCGTGTGATGAGACCACTGTCCAGAGAAAACACGTTCACTAGCGAACCTGTTTAGCTCACTCTTGGTATTGATCGACGAGCCGTGGGGTCTCTACTCGCTTTAGCCAAATTCAGGATTTCGAAGTTATAAACATTCGGCCATCTTCTCATTCGCGCTCGTTTTTGCTATGATTATTCACGCTTCGCTGCCTTTTCTACACGACTAATTCCTCTATATCTAATCTCTGGTATTTAAGCCTTGATTACTCGCCTGACCTGGATGAAATTCGGATGAGAAACCCATCTCTTGACGTCAAATCCCGTCTCTGGTGGTATAATTATTATCCGATTGGGTTAATGTCCTTCTAACACAGAGGAGGTTAGGAAAACCCATCACGGATATTCATGCTTCGAATTGTTGCAAACGCGTTAATTTCTACTTAGCTTTAGTAAGAAACTAGGTAAGGTAGCACGTGTATTAGCTCACGGACCGCATTAGAAACCGGCAACAAAGGCGTATACTTTCTTGAAGTTTTTACCTACCCGATGTATGCATACATTATGTACACTCGAGGGGAATTGTACTTTCAAATTACATGTTATTATTGAACTTTCAATCTAAAGACGGCGCATTTTCATTTATTAAGCACTTTTCTCGAACAATATTTACAGGAGCGGAAGGTGGTGCGATTTCGGAAGTCTTTACCTGACGAGTCGGATCCGGATGGAGGCGAGGCTCGAACGTGCCAGGAAAATCAGTTTCTGAGACACGTAATTCCCGGGTTTCTTGGCGAATACGTTCAACCCCCGGAAATAATTCACGGCAGGCCTGAAGATATGGTGATGCTGTCCGAAGCTATTCGCCCTCTGCGTCCAGGTGCGTAAGATCATTCGATTTCCTTTTCGAAACAACATGCAGTTCTAGGAAGTGCCTCAATTTTTGTGTAAAGCATTACGAATTCACAGTTAATCATCTCTTTTCTTCGCAGAAAGTCGCCGCAAGAAAGACATAGTCGAAGAATACGCCACCAAATATGTGGATTATGCCTTTTTACCTGCCAAACTTACCGATTCGCTGCAGCAGCACCATTGCAGTCGACCTACTTTCTGCGTTGAAATCAAACCTAAACAAGGATTCAGGCACGAATCGGACGAACAGTTCCAGAGGTGCACGTATTGTCTTACGCAATACTCCAAGGTAACACTCGATGACGCTATTTATTATTACATAAATGAATTACATAAGTTAATAAATAAGGTTTCTCAGGTGTTTCGGTAAAAGACAAATTTTTACTTACCTGATTTTTCGACCGGGACGTGGTCAGCCATCAACAGACGAAATTGCCGCAATTTTGACCGTTAGACCGGAGAAATTCTATTTATTCATCACTGAATGTTGAAAACAATCTTCTATTGGTAATGAAAGTTATGTTAAAGTATAATATTTGTAACACGTGGTAGACTATTAAAAAAAAAATTTATCTCTTCTTTCAGATGAACAGCGGAGTGATTAAATCTCGGAGTACTTATTGCCCGTTCGATCTGTTCTCCGGTGATGCGGAGCGTATGAAAAAGTCCATTCGTGGTCTTCTAAAGTCTCCTCAAAACAATCTCAAGATTTTCAAAGACGGCAACATAGTTTATGACTGTAATAGTAATCCAGATGACTTGGAGTATATTTTAGCAGAATGGTTCATTACCAGTAGATATCGGTCAATGGAACAATATTTAAGAATCTTTATCAGACTCGTTAGCACTGCTTTGTTGAGAGAATTTCACCACACCCAGATGAACGAATCAGCCTATTGCCCATTGGCTCGAATATCGTCACAGGATTTTGACAATGAGACACGAATTGATCAAGAGCTTGTAGAGAAGGCGAAAAAACTCCTGTACTTATCAGATTACGTAAGCATGCCTTACTTTTATCATACAATGCTTTTCCACCTGGCGTGGATATTTTTCCTCTTGTAGACCATTTTATGCAATTTTTTTAATGCTCTTTTGTGGTTTTCAGGAGTGCAATTTCGTTGGCGGTAACCTCCTACGAGATTCTGTCCTTGGACGAATCCGCCGCATGCAGGAATTGCCGTATTACAGTACCGACATCGTATATAAAATATATTCGAAGCATATACGACTTTTGAACGATAATTCGATTTATTCTGGTATGATAAGAATGCACACCAGCAAGAAGAACGCACTGCCTATCAGAATCGGAGAGCTATATGAAGTCCGTTATCTTTTAAAAATTTCTTATCATTAGTTTGCTTTAAAGTTTCACATCGTTCTTCTGTCTACCCAGAGATGCGAGTCGGCACGGAAAAAGGATGCATCGAGCGCCGCCTATTCCTCTGTAAATCAATCCCAAAGTACATATACCTTGAAGCCGCAAAATCTTGGCAAAAATGGAAATAACAGCACTGCGTCGTCGGATTTCCGAAGTAGTAAACTTTATCGAAACCTAGACGAAACTGAAGGGGAGATAAATAGCGCAATCACAAATGACGAGTTGCGAGCTTTACAGAATTATCTCCTCGCGACAACCGCGAAGGATTGCTCTATTCTAATGGCCTTCCAAGAAATTGACTCCGTGTAAGTAATTCACCTGTTTTGCATCGAGATTTCAAGACTAGGTCACGGTCGGAGTTTTACAGTTGAATGTTCGTTGTTTTTTTTATAGGTGCATACCCAATGTAGCGGAACCAAATGTCGTGGAGACAGACCAGCTTAGTTTTTTGGTAAATGTGGGTATCCTGGACTTGGACCCAAAGTCCGTACACTGCATTAAAAAACACCGGAAACGCGACATAAACGTTCTTGTTTCTGTTTCGAAAGTTTTAGAAAAAGAGGTTCAATCGGTGGATAAATCATTATTTGATACAGTGTGATTCCACTGTCGCGTTTTTTAAACCGCGTCTCGTTCGAAATAAAATTGAAATTCGTCCACGTGCACGTTTCATCAGTACAAATCAGTTGAGTGCAATATTTGAACAATTTTAATACCGCCAATAGCAATTGATGATATTGTTCCTTTTCCACTAAGTTGGAACTGGAAAGGTGTATAATGGTAAAGACTTGGTAATTAGAGTTATATGACAATGCAAATCTCTCTACTACAAAAAAACCGATGGTATACATGCTGTCGAATAGTCATAATCATTGTAATATGACGATAGTTTTAAGTCACATAATCAGGCCATGTTAGTGATAAGAAATTATTCTATATGTTTTAACTAGTCATTGTGTTATCTCTTCAACAATAGCAAGTAAAGTAATAATCTGCTTTTTTATATCACTTTTGAAAAACATTTATGCTGAGATATTTTATTCCAGTTCTGTAACGAAAGGCGAAAATAAAAGTGAGATTCGTTCCGACCTAAGTAAATGCGTCTGTGCAGAACCAAAAGCCACTTTCCCCAAAAGTTGATTTTACCTTATGAACCGAATCACAAGAACTATTCGACAAGTAATTTTATATTCGCCGAACGTTCATTGGCTTAAATGCATTTGGCCCCGAATATGATATGCAATTTCTGGCTTACAGGAAGGAAGATAATGTCAAGTTAATCCACGAAGTTGAAATGATTTATTTCAATTTATCTTTATACAAAAAAGCTGCATGAATAGACATCATAGTAAAAACAGTAATCGGTGTGCGGGATATTGAAAACCTCAATATCATTGACGGTCGGTTGTGCAACGGCTAACTTATCGAATGAGCCGAGTCCGTCTGGTAGCGGTATTTCGGGCTGCTCGTAGCACTCGGCTGGCGAAGGTTGCGCGAGGTTAATATTGTTCGAAGCTTGGGGGACACAGATCTCCAAAGTCGGCGGTACTTGTACGAAACGGAGGCGCGTCGCGCGTCGCTTCGGTTTCAGAGTTTATGAATGGCGCGGTTGCGTAGTGGGGCAGTACGTCGAAGCTTTGGGATTAGTGGATTGAGGGGCACATCACCCCCACCACCGAGGTCCTCCTGCCCTCCGACTCCTCTCTGCTCGGAGGTTCCTTGGCAGCCAGCAGTTGATGTTCGTAAATGGCGGCGATTTGATGTGAGCGTGTAGGTCGGTGGTATCGAGATGACGGCCCGTCACTAAATACCGGAAGGCGATGGGCACTCAAAAACCGGGCGAGTGGGCACATCTGCTGATTGCGCGTTTCGAGGACCAGGTACCAACGATATCCACACAACGTTTCGATACCTTATTCTGATCTCATTCGCGTGAAACCCCACCCGCATTTACCTCAACCTAAGTCCTGACTCCCTCGCTCTTTATCTGTCCTTCTACACTCGCACTACTCGTTCGCTCTCGCCGGATGCGTTACTAGTACACCTACGTGCACACATGTATCCTGCACTCCCACACAACCGACGAGCATCGTGCAGCCCCTCCATTCCTCATCGGGTACAAGTACAACGGAACAACGTCAAAGTCCCCGTGTCGTTGAATTGTCAGCAAAGACAGCGCTTCTTTATATTCCTACCGTTTCTATAGCCGCAATAATACAATTCTTCCCGATAAACAATCTCTCATACAATCCCCCGGTTACAATATCGTATATATGCGTACGAAGCATTATTATTCACGGTATGTGGCGTCAGGCGTGCGCTAAATCTGCCAGTATAATACTCGTTATCAGATCTGTCTATAACTACATGCGATGATTCTTATTTCGAGCATTGCTTAAGCGTATCCGTTTGTTTTTCTTCTTCCTCATTTGTACTCAGTCAGCTCAAACCCCTCCTTCTCTGTCGCTCCGTTCCCCGCCGACGCCTTTGCCGGCGATGTGCGCGAGGCCATCTTGAATCGATATGCACACGGTCACAGGTTTCTCGGTTCATTTCGTTCAGCCTCGGAACGAAGGCTAACGATGAATTATTTCACGATCCGCGACCGTGCGTCCTGACTCATTTAGCAGAGGATCGCTTTGAACCGATGCTCCGTGAACGTTCTGCGGTTCCTCTTTTTTTTTAAATGATTCGCGTCAAGCGATATCCCCTCCGGCGCCGTCGCTGCACGAATCACCAATCAGCTTCGACGCTTCTTCCCCCCCCGATCATCCCTCTTTGCAACACCGTTTTCTCCTCCATCCCCCTGCACCTCCCCTGAGCGCGCGCATCTTGTCGCTTAACAATGAATTACTGTCCCCCCGATGCATGAATGGAACGTCAAAGTTACATTCACTAATGCGATACGAATGGGTGCGGAGAATTTGCTACGCGCGTAAATGTTATGCAATAGTTATTTACAATTACGGAAACACCTGAATCAGACGTAATTCCCGTTAGAAAGTATAAGAAATTCGCTGAAGCTACTTTGAACGTATTAACTATACGATAATTACTTTTTTCATCATTTTTTTTTTCCTCAATCTCAATACACCCTAGAGAGATATAAATTTTGTCTAAGTAAAATTTTTCACTTCTCCACAATCTCCTGTATTTCACATCATTGTTCATTAGTTTTTTTTTTTTACCAATTCTTTGAAAATCATATAGTTTCAAAATGCTCTTTGCATTTTCCAGCTCCCATGCCGTGCTGGTCCTCAAACAACACACTCTCGCATCAATGAAGAAAAGAATAAAAAATGTCTGATCCAAATATCCCGTTATCGATTCTCGCTGGTCATTTCTGGCCTTACAAAAATGCTGCAACGTGTCAACGAGTTGGCACCTTGCGGCGTTGGCCAACGCTCGTTCCATTTTTCCGATCAAGATCGCCACTGTTACGAATCGATTATCATAGTCTTGGATACGCTAGAACGCTGCCTCAGTAATCAACCCAAAGACACAACAAAGTTTGACGAAACAATGAACGTCAAATTATTGCTTAGAGAGATTTGCCAATTCATCGGTAAGGTACTTGCGGAATCTTTTAAAACAAGAAGGAGGATTTAAAAGTCGTAAGTCTTGATTATTTGCATTGCAGATGTGCCCAATGACAGTCCGCAGCATGCGCATCTCAAGAATCTTGCCAGCAAGGTCCTCTTTGCCCTTAGTCTAAATTTCTTCAATGCGGTCTTTAATAGAATTTCAGCCAGACTTCAGGAGCTGTCGGTATCGAACGAAGAAAATCCTGATTACAGCGACATAGAACTTATACAGCATATCAACGTTGATGTTCATAGATTGACGAGGCTTTTAAATGGTACAGTGTGAATAATAGTAAAATTGTTGCTTGTTTTAAGTTTGTTCATTCCATTGCTGATTAACTTTAATAAATAATAAACAGTACTTCAATGCCTCTCTTAGTATATCTCGTCTCTAGATATTTTGAAATGTTGTTGCATGATCGGGGTTCTGTATTTGTTATGTTTAGTTGCTTGTGTATTCGATGTGTCTTCCTCTTTCTGGCGTATTAATACGTATCAGTTGCAACAGAAACGATTCAGAAGTTCAAGCAGCTGAAAAAGTCGGCGCATCTTGTGCTGATAAATTCGCTAGAGAAGGCAATATGGAATTGGATGGATACTTACCCGCACGAGTTTGCCAACCTTCAGAAAAAGCCAAACGACGATTTGTCCAAAGTATGCGGAGAGCTATTCGACATTCTAGACACATTTGCCGACAACAAAAAGGGCAGAGCAGCCGCAGTTTGGCCTCTACAGATAATGCTGCTGATTCTCTCTCCGAAAGTACTTGAAGAAATTGTGAACGCAGATTCAGGTGCTCCTTGTTCTCCGAGGCATTCGAAGAAAAAACAGTTCATCGATAGCGTTAAGAGAGGATTGGGCATGCACGGAGGTTCCAGCAGACAGCTAGTCGAAGCTGCAGCAGTAACATGTGTTAAACTTTGCAAGGCCTCTACTTACATAAACATATTAGATTCGAACAATGTTGCCTTTACCTTGGTACAAAACGTGATAAACGACTTGAAGGCCCTCCTCTTCAATCCGTGCAAACCCTTTTCGCGTGGGCAGAATTACATTGCGCAAGATATCGATCTCATGATCGATTGCTTCATAAGTTGCTTTCGCATCAAACCCCACAACAACGAAGCGCTGAAAGTCTGTTTGAACTTAAACTTTCCTTCAACTTATCAGTTCGTCCTCGTCAGCTCATTGTACAAGTAAGCATGATCCGAAGAATGTTATGTTACACTTTCGTATCGCCACGGTTCGTTTCCTCAATTATGGTTCCACTGATTATTCCTAATTTCAGGATAATCACACAGCCAAGATTACCTTGGTGGCCCCAGATAGATCTCGTGTACTCGCGCAGCGCAGAACTGAGAGCCATGTTTACCGATGCTCTGAACAAGGTTGCTCAGGGTTACATATCGCACGCTCCGTTACGCATGATCCAGAGCTTGACACTGAAAGGCAAGGAACAAAGCAAGTACAAGGATCGGGGAGAAGACATATCCGGATACAGGAATCTCCTTCTCTGGATGGTGCGACTGATTCACGCCGATCCCATGTTGATGTTGAATGTAAGCGCAGGTCATTTTGTCATCCTTTGACAAATCTAGTTAAAAACTTCTATTACAATAATGTATTTATTCGTGTCTAAGAATCAGGGGAAAGCGGGCCATGAAATACAAAGTTCAACTCTCGAGCTAATCAATGGACTAGTTTCTCTGGTTCATCAGCCAACGATGCCAGATGTCGCGCACGAGGCGATGGAAGCTTTGCTGGTTCTGCACCATCCTGACAAAATTAAGGCGTGGAATCCTGAAGCTCCGATAAACACATTCTGGGATGTCAGTTCTCAAGTCCTTTTTTCCATATCACAAAAACTGATTCAACACCAAATAGTAAATTATACAGACATACTGAAGTGGCTTAGAGAAATACTCGTCTGTAGAAACGCTTTCCTTTCTCAAAACAAAGACTATGCCAACGTCGGCAGTCAAATCGCCATCTGTAAACAAGCTCACATTAAGTTGGAGGTGAGTGCATCCGATCATTTTCATAGGCATATTAAAGAGAATAAGAAATGAACAATATTATATTGCCAGTGGATCTTAATGCTTGATGCGTAAGACAGAATTTGCTACATCATTAATTTGTGAACAGGTGGTTTTCTTCATGTATTTATGGAGCATTGACATGGAAGCAGTTTTAGTCGCAATGTCATGCTTTGCACTCCTCTGTGAAGAAGCTGACATTCGTTGTGGCAGTGACGAGGTAGCAGTAACGTGCCTTTTACCAAACTACCACTTGTACATTGAACTTGCTCAGGCATCGACAATCCTGACAACTGGTGAGCACTCGTTAAGAAATTAATATAAAACCTCCTTTAGTATCTATTCAGATGTAACCAGACAAGGTAGATCATATTGTATCAACAGTGCCTCGCTGCGAGGATTAATTTATTTCTTTCTTTTGTGGAGTAAATAGAAGAATTAAGAAAGCTTGAGATAATTAGACATTCGATTTTTACAACAGCCAGCGGAGAGAGTAGGATTTATTATCATGAACATAATCACGGTAAGTTCTTGAGTATGTCAAATAAATTGGGAATCTTTACATCTTCATCATCCCCCTTCACAGGTCGTGCTGCTCTGCAAAAAAGGATTATGACACTGCTTAGAAAAATAGAGCACTGCGTTAACGGTGTGCAACCTGTGAGTATATTTTTCTTCCAAGTCTTAGCCCTACCGGTTTGACCGACCATTTACTAAATCAATTGAATTATGCAAAGGCTTGGGAAGAGACGTTCAGAAACTGGGAATTGGCTTGTCGGCAATTGTCAAATTACCGTAAAACAAAATCCGAGGATCCCCAGACCGAACCGTCGCACCGTAGCACTGGAAAACGAAGAGCTTCGCACCAAAATTCTGAGCACGAGTTAGAGGAACAGATAAACGAATGGGCAAATATGACTGGATTTTTATGTGCAATGGGCGGTGTGTGTCTTCAAAGGAGATCGCCCAACAGGCCGGTGTCCGGTCTAGTCTCAAATGCCGAGACAAAGAGAAGCAATACCTTAGCAAATCCGAGCCAGGAAGTGCAGTACTGCCCAGTAACGCAGTTTGTATTCAATCTCCTGAGACTGTTGATATGCAACAACGAAAAGTTCGGCGCTCAGATACAAAAGCACGTCAAGGAGTTGGTGGGACACGAAATGAGCCCAGCCCTGTACCCGATATTGTTTGACCAAATAAAAAGCATCGTAGAAAAGTTCTTCGATCAGCAAGGGCAGGTTGTTGTTTCGGATCTGAACACGCAGTTTATCGAGCACACTATTTTTATTATGAAAAACGTTTTGGACTCGAAAACTGATCAGCCATCCGAGCATCTCGGGGTAACCAGCATTGAAGGAATGATGCTTGCGATTGTCAGATATGTCAGGCACTTGGACATGACCGTTCACGCGATACATATTAAAACCAAATTGTGTCAGTTGGTGGAGGTCATGATGAAGCGGCGCGACGATTTAGCCTTCAGACAGGAAATGAAGTTCAGAAATAAGTTGGTAGAGTATCTCACAGATTGGGTAATGGGCACCAGTCATCAAATTGCACCTCCCAGTGGCGGCGATGTCACTGTTATCACTAGGTAAGTCTATCGCATATTATTTCGCATTGTAAAGAGAACTTGATCCAAATTATAGTACGGCATAATTTCCCAATCAATGACCCATCGGCAATGTCACAAAATATCTAATCAATATTGACTGCGTGAAGATTGTATGTTGTAACGTCAGTGGGTTAGTATTTACTCTAGGGATTTGGACCAGGCATGTATGGAGGCCGTTGGGGCACTGTTACGCGGATTACCCCTCCAACCCGAGGAATCGGACAGAGGTGACTTGATGGAGGCAAAGTCACAGCTCTTCTTGAAGTACTTTACCCTATTTATGAACTTGCTGAACGACTGCAGTGAATCGACTGAAGAAAAAGAGGTTGTAACGAGGCAAAGAGTGACCGCGGGGAAACTGTCGACTCTGCGGAATGCTACAATTCAAGCAATGAGCAATCTCCTCAGCGCTAACATCGATAGTGGCCTCATGCATTCGATTGGTAAGAGCGATTCAAGATCGCGTAAAATTTGGCAAATTAGCTTCAGCCTCTGAATTCAAGAAACAGTTGATTAAATTCATCCGATATTTCGCATTTCAGACCTGGGCTACAACAGAGACCTTCAAACACGCGCCGCGTTTATGGAAGTCCTTACGAAAATCCTTCAGCAGGGTACAGAGTTTGATACTCTGGCCGAAACTGTACTGGCTGATAGGTTCGAACAACTCGTCCAGCTCGTTACCATGATCAGTGACAAGGGAGAGTTGCCGATCGCTATGGCGCTTGCCAACGTGGTCACTACCAACCAGATGGATGAGTTGGCCAGAGTGTTCGTCACCTTGTTTGACGCAAAGCATTTGCTGTCACCTCTCCTTTGGAATATGTTTTACCGCGAGGTTGAAGTCTCTGACTGCATGCAAACCCTCTTCAGAGGGAATAGTCTGGGAAGTAAAATCATGGCATTCTGTTTCAAAATATATGGTGCCAGCTATTTGCAGAGCTTGTTGGAACCTTTGATAAAACCATTGTTAGACGATCCGTCGACCAGCTTTGAAGTTGACAGTGCGAGGATCGACATCAACGAAGACATTGAAAAAAACGGCCGAAATTTAATAGCTCTTACTCAAAGAGTATTTGACGCCATCGTATCGTCAGCAGACAAGTGAGTCTCATTAATGGTAGAAAATATGGATGGAAAGCTGGGTGTTATTTCCCCTTTGTCCTGATGTCGCTTGGTATTTTTCCCCCCCTAGATTCCCTCCACAGTTACGATCGATGTGTCACTGTTTGTACCAAGTGCTGAGCAAGAGATTCCCACAGTGTCCACAAAACAATATCGGAGCCGTGGGTACGGTAATATTTTTGCGATTTATTAATCCAGCAATTGTTTCGCCGCAAGAAATGGGGATAGTCAGTAAGCAAGTTCCTACACCAGTCAAGAGAGGCCTGATGCTAATGTCCAAGATTCTGCAGAACATCGCGAATCACGTGGAATTCAGTAAAGAGCAGCACATGCTCCCGTTCAATGACTTTCTTAGAGCACACTTTGAAATTGGCAGGAGATTCTTTATACAAATTGCTTCCGATTGCGAAACGGTGGATCAGGCAAATCATCCCATGTCTTTCATATCAGATGCCAATGTTTTGGCGTTGCACAGACTTTTGTGGAATCACCAGGAGAGGATCGGAGATTATTTAAGCAGCAGCCGAGACCATAAAGCCGTTGGCAGAAGGCCTTTCGACAAGATGGCTACATTACTGGCTTATTTAGGACCTCCGGAGCACAAGCCGGTAGATTCACAGTAAGTGTGACAAGTGCTGTACAGCAATATTTTATATATTCTGGCATTTGGCGTTGAATCGTAACACTCTCGTTGACTCTTCCAGTTTGCTATTTTCATCCTTTGATCGATGGTCAAGTATCGACATGTCGTCGACAAACTTTGAGGAAATTATGGTGAAGCATAACATGCACGAAAAGGAAGAATTCAAAAGTATCAAAAGTTTGAACATTTTTTATCAAGCTGGAACAAGCAAGCAAGGCTATCCTGTGTTCTACTACATTGCTCGGAGATACAAGTAGGATTTCATTTGAGCAAATTTTTCGAAGTTGTTGTTCCTGATTTAACGAGGTGTATTCTTTCAGAATTGGTGAAACAAACGGCGACCTGTTGATCTATCACGTGATACTTACCCTGAAGCCATTTTGTCACTCACCGTTTGAGCTCGTAGTAGATTTTACCCATACTTGTTCGGACAATCGTTTCAGGACGGAGTTTTTGCAAAAATGGTTTTACGTTCTTCCCGAAGTCGCGTATGACAACATTCACGCTGCTTATATATATAACTGCAATAGCTGGGTACGCGAGTACACAAAGTTTCACGATAGAATTCTAGCCCCTTTAAAGGGGAATCGAAAAGTGGTATTCATAGAAGCTCCCGGGAGGCTGAACGATCTGATCGATCTTGAACAGCAAAAATTACCTGGTGCGACGCTGTCCCTAGACGAAGACCTCAAGGTTTTCAACAATGCGCTCAAACTCTCCCACAAGGACACAAAAGTTGCCATCAAAGTTGGCCCTACCGCAATTCAAATAACTTCTGCTGAAAAATGCAAAGTTCTGTCTCACGCGGTGTTGTTGAACGATGTTTATTACGCTTCTGAAATAGAGGAGGTCTGCTTGGTCGATGATAACCAGTTTACCCTCACAATAGCCAATGAATCTGGACCTCTTTCTTTCATACACAACGACTGTGATAGCATAGTGCAAGCTATTATTCATATAAGGAATCGGTGGGAGCTTTCCCAGCCAGATTCCGTAACTGTTCATCAAAAAATACGACCTAAAGACGTGCCTGGTACTCTGCTGAACATGGCTCTTCTGAATCTCGGTAGTTCAGATCCAAACCTGAGAACAGCGGCGTACAATCAGCTTTGCGCACTGACGGCGACGTTTGATCTCAAGATAGAAGGACAGCTATTAGAGACTTCGGGTCTCTGCATTCCCTCCAATAACACGATTTTTATTAAATCAGTTAGTGAAAAACTAGCGACAAACGAACCGCATTTGACCCTGGAGTTTCTCGAGGAGTGTATTCAAGGCTTCAGGGTATCAAATATAGAGCTGAAGCATTTGTGCCTAGAGTATATGACCCCGTGGCTGGCGAATCTTGTGAGGTTTTGCAAACCGTCTGACGAGAGCAAGCGACAGAAACAGGTGACGCAGATATTAGAGAAGCTGATTACTCTGACTATTGAAGAGGTCCAAATGTATCCTAGTATACAAGCAAAGATTTGGGGCAGTATAGGTCAGGTCCCAGAGCTGATCGATATGGTCCTAGACAACTTCATACACCGGAGCGTTAGATATGGACTTGGAACACCCATGGTAGAAATCATGGCTGACACGGCCGTTGCTCTGGCCTCGGCGAATGTTCAGCTGGTGGCGAAAAAAGTCATTGGACGACTTTGCAGGGTCGTTGACAAAACGTGCACCTCTCCAACTGCTCTGCTGGAGCAGCACATGATGTGGGATGACATTGCCATTCTGGCGCGATACTTGCTCATGCTTTCCTTCAACAATTGCTTGGACGTTGGGCGGCACCTTCCGTACCTGTTTCACACTGTGACCTTCTTAGTTTGCTCCGGGAGTTTGAGCATGAGGGCGTCGACTCATGGATTAGTGATTAACATTATTCATTCCTTGTGTACCTGTACCAAACCCTCTTTTTCGGAGGATACTCAAAGAGTGCTAAGACTTAGTTTGGACGAGTTTTCCCTCCCAAAGTTCTACCTGCTATTTGGTATAAGCAAAGTTAAGTCAGCTGCCGTCACTGCCTTCAGGTCAAGCTACAGGCATTCCAATGAAAAGTGGTTTGGAAATGAACGCAGCTTGTCCGGTGGACAGGACAGAGAAAGGTTGGCTCTCACTAGTTTAGAGGTGATCACCGATGCACTCCTTGAAATAATGGAGGCCTGCATGAGGGACATTCCTGACTGTGATTGGCTCCAGACTTGGACAACCTTAGCAAAGAGTTTCGCCTTTTGCTTCAATCCAGCTCTACAGCCGAGAGCTCTCATCGTCTTTGGCTGTATAAGTAAGAGCATTACAGATCAGGATATAAAACAATTGTTAAGGATACTTGTCAAGGCCCTCGAAAGTTTCAACGACATTATTCTTCTCGAGGCTATAGTTATGTGTTTGACTCGACTTCAACCCCTTCTTAGGCCCGTGAGTATTCAATTACGTTATTTCCAGACTCCGATCTTTTGGCAACCTGTTTATATATTTCTGAATTCCGTTATCAATATTATTTTTGAAAAAATTTCCGTCCACGTTTCTTTCAGGAATCTCCGATACATCGTTCCCTTTTCTGGGTTGCAACTTCGGTCTTACAACTCGATGAGGCTTCTCTCTATGCATCTGGACTGGCATTACTTGAACAGAACTTGCATACACTTGATTCTCAAGGGATGTTCGATGATAAGGTAAAATTTGAAGACCCAGAATAAGTTTAATCCTTACAAGTTTGAATACTTTCACGTCTTTTGATTCGTCTGCCCAAACTATAAAAAGTATTTGTTCAAGACCTTAGAACAAGTTATGATGTCTACTCGGGAGCCTTTAGAGTGGCACTTTAAGCAACTGGACCACGCAGTTGGCCTGTCCTTCAAAACAAACTTCCACTTTGCTCTGGTAGGGCATTTATTGAAAGGCTATCGACATCCGACTCCTACAACTGTTTCCAGAACAGCGAGAGTGTTGACTATGCTATTGGCTATTGTTGCTAAACCTCTTAGGCGAGACAAGTTCGAGGTGACACCGGGCAGTGTGGCTTATCTAGCTGGTACATATTGCTTCTTGTTTAGAAATTGAATCACATTTTTCACCACAAAGTCAATACCTTTTTTTTGCCTATCCTAGCCTTGGTGTCAGTCTCTGAAGAAGTACGTAGTAGGTGTCACATTCGCCATTCGTTGGGCCGAGCAGTTGCAGAATCTGGAAGCACTGATTTCCTAGATACTCTAGTGCCGCACAATACCGTGAGTTTCTAATTTTCGGTATCAAAAAATAAACACAAACTTAACTAACACCTGGCTACATCGTACCGAGTTTCGAAGTTCCTAGGTATCTATCATCTAGGTCTAGCTTTGATTCCGATTTCTCAGGATTCTACTGGCGGCATGATGAATCACGCGAATCGAAGGCAAAAGTCGTGGGATCTCTTGGATCAATCGGCAATTACCCAAGCGAAACAGCAGAAGCAGCACACGCCGCATCAGGTAGGTTTCATAAACGGCCTGGATTTGCTTGGAATCTTATACAAACGATCAATTCTATTAACTTCGATGGTATTTTAAGTTACTCCATTCGTGTATATCGTTAAAGCTTATTCTATTTTGTGAGCTGTGACTTTCCCGTATCGCCATTGTTGGCAATTATCTTTGGATAATCGGATTGTATAATATACATTGAACAGTAATAGTTGTTATAATTGTTGATAAACTGAAAGTGTTTTTTTTTTTTTTTTCTGCGTATGCGTAATTATTTAATCCGCAGACGTTGAATTTGCTTGACCAACCAACGTTACTAATCGATGTGCTCGACTCTTCTATATCACCGATAAAAAAAATTAAGACATTTAGTATTTGTGTTATTTGTTATACAAGCTGAAAAATGAATACTCCTTCATTTTTTGAAAGGAATCAAGCTTACCTCGATCCATTTAGTAGCTTGTCTAATTGTTTTCCGTCATCGGGTTAGCATGGTTTATTAATACAACGGAACCATTCTTCTGCTTAATTTTATGAAATGTGCAGATATTCTTGTCTGCAGTAACGGCCACACAAGATGCTATGTTCGTGAATTATCATACATGTTATACATGCCTTCCATTATAAGTATTAATAGTTATATGTATAACAGCGATTGTAATCAATAGCCGTAGAAAGTAGTTACAAGTTGGTAAAAATGAAATTTGCAGTTAGTAATTATTGTTCGTAATGTAATTTTGTGTTCCTCATTCTATTTATGTGTCATCTTGGTATGCCTGCCTGTGCCTGCATCGGGTCTTACAATTCCGTAATGTGTACTAACAACATACCTACCATCAAATCATGAAACAATATGCCCAACTAACAAGACTGGCCGCATTTTATTTAAAACACAGAGATCGTTCTCCGTGCCGACCACGAAGGAGGCCAAGCCGATCAACGACTCGGAACCGAAGGTGTGTGTGAATAATTACGGTCACAATCGTTACGATTTGAGATACGATCGATCATTTGTTGCGTATTTGGCATCTTTGAGATCATTTTGCTCATTAATTTTAGCGATACATATGGCTGTAACTATAATACTAGACCACCAAATGCTTCAGCACGCTACCTATTTATCTGTTATTTCATCACTCTGTATAGAATCGAAGCGCTAGAGTTAGCGTCAGTAACGAAAATAACGTACTCCTGGACCCCGAGGTTCTGACGGACTTCCCCACTCAAACTTTGGTACTTACTGTTCTGGCCACACTAGTCAAGTATTCCACGGATGAGAACGAGACCAGAATTCTCTATCAATACCTGGCCGAGGCCTCAGTCGTGTTTCCAAAGGTGTTTCCAGTTATGTGAGTCGAATCTATAAATTTCACGGTTTTACCGTCTTACTTTTCAAGTATGTACGATAGAGCGCAGCTTCCTTGGAGTGAATCTTGAACGATCATACTCAATTTCTTGAACACTCTCCTTTCAGCCACAATCTACTGGACGCCAAAATCACCAGCGTTTTATCCTCTTGTCACGACCAAGTGATACTGAGCGCAGTCCAGGCTATTATTCAGAATATGATAGCTTGCGAGGATACGAGTCAACAGCAATTGCATTTTTTGCAGAGTTGTGGTTTCGGCGGGCTCTGGAGATTCGCTGGACCTTACACAAAGGTAAGGCTATACGTAAATCTTGACGATTTGAAACAAACAACTGACTTCTACTTCACTGGACACATCAAATTCGCAGTGTAACCCAACCGCTGAGAGTGCGGAACTATTCGTCAACTGCTTGGAGGCGATGGTTGAGACTTGTCTGCCTGTTGAAGAAGGCGAAGGTATGACCAACAGTGAGCAAAGTTCGAGGGATGAACGGGTGAGCGTTAGTGATAGCCAATTCTCTAGCTCGCTGGGAGTCAATTCTATATCGACTATGAACATGGCTGCGACTAGTTCCAATAGCCTGAACATGGTTAGTCCGACAGAGAAAGAGAGCGATATGCTCGCTACAACGTCGCTCGACCGCTACCAGTAAGACGACGGTTTATTATCGGCATGATGTAAGGAAATAAGGTGAAACAATGCACACACGCTTTAGTTGAACCAATCAGAAAACGTGTCCAAGGTGACGTCATATAGGTGCCAAATTATAACGTAAATAACGTAAACGTAATTATTCTTTTTTAGAGAATAAAATAAAAAAATCGATATTTTGTCCTTTAGTGTTCATAACTGGCATTCTCAGCAAACAGAACATTTGGAAATAAGCAAGTAACCTCGAGTATTCTATTTACGTGACGTCAGTTCTCATATACATGGGCGCCATGCTACATTTCTGTGACGTCATCTTGGATATGTACAGACTGAGCGAATATCGATCTTCAGTTCTGACACACCTCAGTTCCTTACGTCATGATTATCGGTAATTGATAATCATGAATCAAAGGTGAAAACCGCGGTGCATATTGACGATACTACCGGTTCTCCTCTTTGCAGCAAACGAGGAAGGAAGGGAAGCTTGACCACGGGTATCTTGATTCCAGCCAGTAGCGGCGATGGGAGCGCCTAGCAATTAGCCCAGAACCCTGGCAGCCCGCACGGGGAGCAGGGC
This sequence comes from Diprion similis, assembly GCF_021155765.1. Classification (NCBI taxonomy): domain Eukaryota; kingdom Metazoa; phylum Arthropoda; class Insecta; order Hymenoptera; family Diprionidae; genus Diprion; species Diprion similis. Next base: position 21,397,664 of record NC_060114.1, read on the forward strand.
TCTGATCAACAAGACAGTCAGAAGTTGCAGCAGCATATCAGGCATGTGTTTTGTACAAGAAGACTAGAGACCAGGAGGCCGAACTACTATTCAAGCCCAAGCCTGTAGTTTGAGGTGGCGCCATATATGGCAGCCGCTTGGCGGCGCTGCTAAGCGGAAAATACTTGCGCAGTCCGATACTGCGCATCTCCACATTCATTTGTTTCAAGGTAAAGGGAGAGACTCGAATTATTTTGAATTGTTCGATTGCGCAATACCGCGTTGCGCACTTATTCTATGCTTAGCAGCGCCGCCAGGCGATTGTCATATACAGGCCTACTCCTACCACCCGAATTCGGTCTCCTGGTCTCTAGTTTTCTTGGTTTTGTATGTTGCAATGCATGCGTGTCGGCCGTGTCAACCAGGCGTCTGAATATGTGTTTATGTCGAAGGAACCCAAACATTCTGGCTCCCTGTTACTGCTGCTACATGTCCAGCCAGATAAACCCAGTGCCGTCCGCCTCACACTAATGAGCCAACTACCTGAAAACGTTAGCTACTACTCTAGTTCCATATTTTTTTATGCTAAAGCGGTGAGTAACTTTGCATCTCATCTTCTTCCCACCTACAAGCGTTTATATATGATATATATAAATATAAATATATATATATATATATATATATATATATATATATATATATATATATATATATATATATATATATATATACACATCGTTATGCCGGTAAACAACCATCGAATCGTGGATCCGGGACAATCCCTCGATTTTATGTGCTACGAAGAGGCATTTTAGTTATTACAGCTAATGATGTGATTAGGAATTAGAATGATCAGCTTCGCGGCCAATTTATCGTTGTTCACAATATAGTTGATATGTTATCGATTCGGTTAGAAAGATTTTGCTAATGAAGTCGAGTATGAATGTTTTGTTTTTAATTTTTTTTCTCAAATTAAGCTTCAGAAGCTGCTTACCTAACGGAAAGAAATTAAATTTTTCAATCGTCACCTACAATTTATCTAGTAGAAATTATAAAAACGTGCAGACACCGCACGACGTGCATGCCTGCTCTGGTTTACAGAATATATATTATTTTGATAATAAAAATGGAAAGAAATAACAGCAGTGCTCAGGGTGAGGCTCAACGTGCATATAAATCAAGTGACGCACGTCGCTTCATGTATAATAAAAAAAAAGTAAAAACATTTCAATTGGCACTGGTACCCTCATATAAATATTATACTAATTGTTGTCTTCAATGTTGAATATGTGTATACATATTATAGTATGTCATTCGCAGACAGACTTGAAGGCAAGAAGTTATGTAATGTTAAAATATCAAGCGTGGCTTTCACTCAGGCATGATATTCGATGAAAACAAATATATACATACTAAACATTACATTTCACGAGTATTTTTAATAACTCAAACTTTGGAAAAGTTTCTCACGCAGTACTAGTCGCCGTATGAAAAGTAGTGAAAATTATTGTTACACAAGCGATGCTGCGTGTCCAATTTTGTGGCCTAAGTGTGGTGAAGTTTGAGTGTTACAAATGGTGGCTGATTGTGAGACAGATGTTTGAAATCAAAATTTGGTAGAAAATTCATTAGTTCTTATCTCCTTTTTTACAATTGAAAGAAAGAAGTGTAAATGTCTGTTTCATTAGTGAAGATCCGAGTAGCAGAAAAAATAATCAATTAGTGAATTGAAGCTGGTTGAAATTATCGGGTGCAGATAAATGATTATTTTCTGAAATTCTACCAGCTACGTTCATGCTGCAGGTTATTCTAACTGCATTCTACCAAAGCGATAGTGTAAACAATCAAAGATAAATTAGATAGAATGTGTATAGTATATGTAAACAAAACGTAATGTTTGTTTTACATATCACTCGCGGATTCCAGCGAGCTCAAAACGTGTAAAACAATCCATACGATTAACAAAGAATACAATGCATACGAGAATTTCGAGGGGCAACATTAATGAATTTCAAAGCGTGTCAGTTTGATCACAAATAGTAGAATAATAATTAGGTTAAATCCAAGTCACCTTTGCCTTCATTTTTGACTAGATATATTATTTTTTATGAAGCAATATGTACCGCGACACACACGCAAGCACACACACCGAAATACACACACACATTCGCCAAGGCAATATTTTTTCTGAGGAAGCTAATTACTTATGCCTTCACAGTTATACATATATACGTGTATATGAAATCAGCATTTCTTCAAACCCGCAAATTAGAGTCGGTACCTAACTTTTGTGGAATATAATATCGTCATTGTCCTTATGGTGCTTGAAATGGGTTATAATATTTCAGAACGAACAGCAAGAGCTACTACAGATACGAATTGTTAATAGTTGATGTGTGGGAAAGTATTGGGATAGCAGTTTATTAACGATCAATGAAACAGTTCCAAATTATGTACGTACATTGATGTAAAAGTATATATTAGATATTATTATATATGTACGCAATATAAAATGATATGATTGCTGAATATTTTTTATGATAAAAGAAGAAAATAAAATGAAAATGAATTAATTGATTAACAAATGAATATAAAAATTTAAAAAATAGACTCTATAATGAGAGCAGATTCACGATTAGCGTTACAAAAATGAATAACAGCGTTTAGTATGGATGGGTGTTCCTGATCCCTTTATTTGTGAGATACATAAAAACCTGAATATGTTATACGTTTAATAAATGCAACAAGGTAGGCCTATGAGTTCAAGCGTTGACTAAAGTTATGTAGACGCCGACTGTCTTTATGTCGAGTGACTCTGGAGATAATTTAATTTCTAGCTTTCATGGAATAGATTAGTGACGTAAATCAAGTACGCACCTGCAAGATACTGCAATTTTATTTTTGCTAGTACACCAAAATTTCTGAGCACTAACACAATAAGGATTGGCCGTTTCGCGCATTTTCAGCCAATAAGTCAAGTTTTTTGCAGTTGCGTACTTGCCTTACGTTTGCCTCAAAATGTAATGTATTTACTATTTATTATATTTAAGATTATTATTATTATTATTACTATTATTATTATTATTATTATTATTAATATTAATTATATTACCGATTTTAATGCTATCATTAATATCTTTATTCATATTATTATTGTAAAATAGAGGTTTATTATACTTACATATAAACATGGTACAATTATTATTATGATTATTACTATTATTACAATGTTAATGCTTAACATTTTTAGGGAATTACTTCGCTACTGGTATTTTTACGTATAAGTACCAACTGCAGGTACCACGTACTGTACATACATTACTTTAATAAAAAAAAGTGAGGATGAAAATATTATTGAGATGGCATCATAGATTTTCTTCTTTCTGCTTTGAGCTTTTGGCTATATCCCACGAGGGTAAGTTCTATACACATCTAGTTAAAATTATATCGACGCATTCAACTCACCATTTTTTTTTTGTCGTTTCCTCATATTTATATTAGACCCCTGTTGGGTAAGTACCAACAACTTATCATCATGATGATGCATCACTCGGTCGGTAAAAGCTCACTATAGCACCCTCTTAAGATAGTCAGCTAAATGGGGTATTTTGAAGTACGAGGCAACTTTGCAAAGGATGGTTAGAGGAGAGTCGGTACATAATTTTCCTACCGTTACCGATTAATTAACGTTGCGTTGCAAGCCCCGTTAGCGAGTCGGTAACTCCTTCTGACCGCCATTTCAGCTTCTGTTTGCTCACAGTTGAAGTACTGAAAGCATGCAGCCGGTACAGTAGCGTTCTGACCTATGCGTAAGGCAGTGCTCCCAAACATTTGCATAGTGTGTAGCTTTGCGAATTTCGTCGGTAATGGCAGTAAGCATCAATCGGTATCCGTATATTCTCTGCAGCTTCTACAAATTCTCACAAATATAATCTACGCAGTCGAGAGGTGGCGTTGTTCATCAATGTAATAACTAAGTAGAGAATTTCCTGCGCCAGGTCAATGGCTGGGTCAGGGCAGCAGACAAAGTTTTACCTGGATTAGCGAATGATGATAAAAAATTGGATGCGATACGATCCCGATACGTTACTATCAACAACACTCTACCCACCTTGTTGACGCTACACATACAGAGAAGTTAATCAGAAATTATGAGTAACACAATTATTTTCTGTTTTTCTGTACTATCGAGATTACCCATAATTCCTAAGTTCTGTACGAAAGATCAGCATTGCGACCATCGGTTTTGTTTTTGGTATACAATCGGAAACGAATAGCGGTTCACTTCTCCAATCACATTACTACCAAGCGAGTGTCGCGTACATATGAAACTGCCCCCAAGTAAAAGACGACAATTAGATGCACCTACTAGAAATCAATGAAAATATTTGAGACTCAAGAAGTAGAGAAATTTTTTTTCTGCTTACCGATTGGCGCCAAGATCACTTAAACAAAAGATTTAAGGAAGCGAAACTGAGTACCCAGAAAGTCTGACGCTTACACTCACGTAGTCATATAGTTGCAAGTAGATTTGATGTGATTCATCGTATTCATTATATGGATGTACGATTATCCGAGTTATTATTCACAGCCAAAGAAGAGAAAATGACTATGGACATCCGGTCGAAATAAGTAGGAAACGAAATGCTGAAGTAGATATGTCCCAGTTCGGGGTGCAGTATACGTGGTTTCGTGACATCTGCACTGACACCTACATACTCCAAATACCAGTCAACACAAACCAACCTCTTCGTTAGATCTAAGCTCAGAGGTAAAAGTGTGTTGCAAGGATGCAGTTGTGCAAGCATACGCTAAAAAAACCTACTCAGAATTGGAGTCAACTGTTTGTAGAGATTTCAAATACACACGTAAAAGTAGTAAGAGACAACAGTAGTTATGTACAATTATTCTGAGTGATAACCGCATGCAACTAAATAAGATCGTAAACAAAGCGTCAGCAAATTCGAATTATGGAAATAAAAAATCCATGGACCGGTTTCTTCTATTCGAGAAAATTGTACGGGTTTCATTATATCCCAATTGATGCAGGATACAGTTATGTAGATGTCACAACTCAGTCATGCAAGGATTTTAAGCTACATTGCCGAGTGTTAGCGCAGCACGGGTGTGTGCGTATACAAAGAAAGAAATATCTCTGCGCAGGGTGGCTGAGCTATCTTTATCTCAGGGGCTCGAAAAACACATCCGGCCACACCTAATACTGTCTCCGTGTCACTGTGATCATGAGTGTTCAGCTCCTGTCTGGAAACGTTGGAACGGCAGACGAGTGAGTTTTTATGTACTCACACTAAATATCAGTTCAAAAACAATAAAAAGAGAATAAGTTGCACAATGAATATCTCGTATCGTAAGCAGATATTATCAAGTGAGGCAAAATTATTCGCGCATTCTGTTGCATAGGATGTATGTATATACTTACAACTTTTGTATATATACATATAGTCATTTCCACCGAATTCCTGCACGTGTACCGCACAGTGAGAAAAGATCTAATATAATCTAATTGCAAGATGCTTGCCAACTGCAACTGCAACTGCAACTGTAACTGTAACGTGTCAAAGTAAACAAAGGCATTGTCGTAAGATGCTTATAATTACTGCGCAGTTTAGCCGAAATCAGTTGGCTGATACATATAATGGTAATTCCCTGCTGTTAAATTCTCACCACCTACAGGATGGTCGATTTGGTGATTCTTTAGTAATAAAAGATCGAGAACTCGAAAAGAATAATTACGAGTTACTTGGACTACACGTTTCCCTGCGTAGTCATAATGCTATCACCGTACAGTGAAAAGCTTGATATCTTTCCGTTTTCCAACTTGCTACCGAGGTGGCTTCCCAGTCACATTTTTAACATCTGTATACTGTCAAACGTCGTACTATCAGCACGTTAACGCAGTGCCAAGAAGGATCCAAACACGTGGGTCATTGAAGTAGTCAACGAAACAATAATGCGGTTACTATAAAAGCTCTATGCAAAGACATCTGATTTTCATATATAGATTAGCAATAAATTGAGCCTCAATTATTTAAATGGAATTACAAGAATACATTTTTGGTGCTCATAGTTTCAAAAAATAAAATAAAATTATTACCAAGGGCGTCTGTCGCGACTAATTAGTGCTCGTAGACCCTAAATATTGACGTCAGTGGCATATCACCACGGTGCTGCATGCAGTTGGATCAATTAAGTTACCGAAAAAAAGGAAGTAAAAAAACAGGATGAACTCACCGTGTCAATTTGCACGGAGTGTGGACAAACGATGTTGTCGCGATATAAGGAGATGATTGACACCTGCGCAAAGCAAGGCTGTATAAATAATTAGTTATTGTATCCGGGATATGTCTATCGATGACGTAATGGGTTCCGTATTTCGAAAATATAACCATCCCCAAATCAAGCCAAATTTTTCAACTGATAATCATTTTGCTGCTGTTCTCTCTGGCTGTAATTTGAGTCCACGGTAACTGCGTGGGTTCAGCTAGTCCGGGCCAAGTTGTCACGTGAAAAATTTCCCTGAATATTAAGACATCGCAAGGGCTTCATCCAGTATTGTGGGATTGCGTAAGACACGCCGCACTATCGTGAACCGACCTTACCCCGACTGAGCCGCATGTCGTAGGGAGAAAAAAATGAACAACTCAAGGAGTACAAAGCTCGAAGCTGATTCTTATACTTTTGGAAAAGTTCCATTCCGTTGAGATAAATACTTGCAGGGCCCAGAATTAATTATAGGTATCCCGTTACTGTTACCGCTTGAATGCTTGGTAGTTAACCGTCAGTTCAGTAACGCTGTTGCATATTGTGCAATGCAATGACTTTTAACTTAAATCGACGTGAACAATCTCTTGTTCGTACTTACGACTCGTTGCGAAACTGCAGCAGTTAGTGTTGCATAGCGCGCATATAATTGCATCATCAATGTGCCATACAGGATTTTTCCCTCTTTGTTTCTAAGTCAGATAGTCTGTTTTTGGAACACAGTATGGGATAAGAAACGGAGAACTGTTCTATTCTAACGTACGAGGGTATTCAGCGGATTTCTATCAGGTCTAGTATTTTCTAGTATTATTGCAGAATGTATTTTCTGTTTTCTTGATCAGTACCATTCTTGATATTACATACTGTATTCTACTTTTACGAAACGAGTCAAGTGCTTCCCTAACAATTCACTGGATCGATTGTTAAAACAAACATTCCTTTGCATATAAATTAGGAATGGAAGAAATATACATCGGTTAGTATCACCTGGAGTAGAACTCTATATCATACAATCGTTCTATTATTGTTCGGAAAAATCATTCCGACAGATAAGAAACCAGTTTTCTTGGATAAGAAACCAATCCACTTAGGTTTGACAGTTAGAAGTCCACCATGTACAAAAAAATATAGCTGGACGACTTACAAGTGGATGCGACGTATATGGAGTCTGGGCTGTCTGTGTTTAACCGCACTCTATTGATAAACATTGTGTTCGATAAGTTGTTAGCGATAAATGAATCGGTACTTTTTCCAGCTTACGTAACTCTGCTATCTCGAATTCCCAGCCAGAAATTGTTACATATTGTTTTGATAACATCTGTAGCGAAATAACTTGGCAACGGTGCAGTAAGCACTGGCAGAAGGCATTCCAAAGGACCAGTCTGCTTCAAATGAAATTTGAAGATCTTGACGGTCGTGAGGGTAACACAAAATTGACTGAAAACTCATAACCAGAAGTTTAGACCTGCTGGGAACTTGGGAGCTTGGGAGTCTGGGACACCGTAACACCGAACGGGCTGATTTAGGGCGCGGCCCAAATCCCCAGACCTTGTCATGGTTTCGGAGACCATTTTGAATGGCTGGTGAAGTAACGACGTGAGAGATTCGAGAATGCGCCCGTCGTCTTTTCAACCCCGCGTGCATCTTACGTCATCCGTTCACGCCCGCTGAGTCACTCTCGCTGTCCACTACAGCCAATGTTCGTGACTCTCGGCGTTCTTCACATTCTCCGCTGCACCCTGCGTCTACCCGTACTCCAAAATCCATCAAAGGCTGGGCTCTGGCCCACCGTCTCCTATACCTCTAGAGGGCGATAAAAATCCCCGCTATATCTTCCGGTTGTATTTTATTAAAGCATTTAAATTACTATGCCCATTCTTGCTGCAAAGCCGGGTCAGTTTTACGAGAAAATCGACGTGCACTTTTATACCATGTACATTATCAGCCCCTGCGTAATTCAAGTGAAAAATTATTACAAAGTACGTTGTGATACACAGGAAATGTAAGATTACAAGTTTATACTTACATACTCAAATTTATACTTATTGAATTGTATGAGGATAGTAAAGAAGAATACCACATTCTTAGGTAGGACGTGGTGCAAAAATTGCGAAGGAGAACTAATATCAAATTAAAGCAAAACAGTCTTTCACAAATGATTGTCTATAATTTGAGTTGTACAAAGTACCTTATTGCTTGATCAATCTAATACGAATTGTCTATTTCGATACTTTCCTTGAGAGGCAAAGATACGACGGATAGACGACGGAATGCATTGCCACCGGTGCTTACTATGCAAGCACCCTTCCAAGGAAATCGAATAATAGTCCGAACCTGGAGTCAGTGTAAGGCACTTAGTGCATTAGTACAAAATTGTTTCGCGCAGAAAGAAAATATATTTTTCTGGATAATTATCAGGGTCGGCTCAGGTTTTCGTAAGACTTCGGAAAGAGGAATTTCGGTTATTCAGTTCGAGAGTAATTGTTGGGGTGCTGACGCGAGGGTGGGAGAGTCATGCGAACGGATCGAACGAGGGTGGAGGGAGACAGGCTAAGCACGTGCCCGAGGAAACGCGTGAGAGTTCGAGGAGGGAAATAGCGGTGCTTTGCCACCACCTCAGGTTCATTGAGTCCATCGACGCGGCTGTTTCGTTCCAGCTGCGCCATTGGCGGCCTGCGATGGTTACCCTGAAAAATGTTACGCGCCCCTATTGTCGGCTGGGCGAACCTTGTGCGTCATTAGCATCACCCACCCACCCCCTGCTTGTGCTATAGGTACGATACTATCGCCGACACGTACATCGTAGGCACGTGTTGCCGCCATTTAATTGCGAATAATAGGTTGTGAATGCTGTGGACGTAGAATGGAGGGGAGCAAATCCTGGTGTATGTAGCGTCAAGTTACGCGCACGGTGCGGCTGTATCTGTTACTCTGTTCGTCATGCACGCCAGTGCAGGTTATGCAATCGATAACTGTCTTGCCGACATTGTGCCGTTGCATAACCAACTGACGTTGTCAGTTCGCGCGTTCGCTAAGTAAGTAGGTATAGTAGACGGTATTCGGTGGGTTTCGAAAACCAGAGAAAACATGCATTCATCTCGTGCCAAGAACAAACTAACAGGACTGTGTCTTCGCTTGACACTGCATTAACGTATGCAGGTGCTGTCAATCAATTTGAGGCTAATAATTACTCATCCTTGATGACATGAAAGAACCATTCCAGACTATCGAATATCTCGAAAGAATAGGAAGTTTCTGACTTTCGAATGTCGGTAAAATCGGATCAAAGCGTGCGAATTATGGCGGCTAGATAGGTCACAGGGCAAGCAACAAATTTGACGATAAATGTTCAGCAATGTTTCCATAAAACGGGGTTATGCTTAATTTTTATAAAAGTTCCATTAGCTTTTAGAGATGTTCAAACTCTTTGCGATACGTTTTTGAACGAATCCGCCGTTTTAATCGTACTCATTGCATATAATGAACTAATGTGTGAATAATGTGAGCGGGGTATGTAGCTATGTATTTAACAGTTTTACCTCTTGGGTTAGTATTTGTTGCAGGGTTTTCAGCAACATTGTGGATCCGAACGCTCCTGACTGACGATGAGTTTTCCCTATTCAAAAGAGGATCTCTCAGAATCGACTGAAATCACATATTCATCTTTTGACACTGCGATTGCAGTATTATTCACGGGTGGCTACCTCTTCACCTTTGGAATAACGCTATGCCCTGGCGGTACAACGCAGATTGTGAGTGAATTGCCCAATAAACCTGAACTTCTGCGTACATGTATAATGTGTCCATGGAATTATCTTTCCTAACTGATTCAGGGGAGAGGAGGTGACGAGGAGGAAAGCTGCCGCTACACCAATCCCACGCGTTCCATTGTGAAATCAAACCGTCGTCGTCGTTTCAGTTTCCATCCTATAGACACAGTACCGCAGCTATAAGGGGGGCATCTGCGGGACGCTCGCGTTCATTAACCAGTCACAATGGTGTGTATTGTATGTATTTTCATGTATGAATGCACATTCGGATACAGGGAGAGGAAAGTATCTGAAATGGGGAGAAAATATGAAAGACATAAACGGCAAAAGGTAATACCAAGATCGATACTACCAGACAGCAGGCATGCAATGCAATCTGCAAAGACCTGGACCTTTCTCAATTCAATGCATTGCCGCAGTAGAGAACATGGGAGGCAAGTTTTTAATCGCAAGGAATTATATGCGCCCACGCACCCTTTGTGTTAGGTACGGCGTAAAAGATAGTGCGAACTATCTACGTTTATCTAGTGAATGAGAATATACGCACTGATATGGGTATATCTGTTGTTCGAAACAGCCTTTTGATATGGTCGTACATTCACTCGACGTGGCTTGAAGAGCCGGTGTGTAGGACAGTGAAATCCACTGAGCTGCAATAAGACGTTGTGCAGACAAGGGCTAAGAAACCGAAATATTCTTCGACACCTAACAGATGAGTTTCCTTACCTCGAGTCTATTTTTGGTGCCAGTTATTTCTCAGGATATAACCTCGTCGCGGGAAGTTGCACAGACGGTTGGAAATATATACACCATATTTTTACTTCCCTTAACCGGCGGCGAAGGGAGCCGAGGCCGGACCCTCTATGACTTCCTCAAAATCTCTCTCTCTTTCTCTTTCTTTCTCTATGTATGTATGTATATAAAATATAAAGGGCCGCATGTATGTATATATATACACATACGGTCTCTTTTTTATATCTCTATCATGCATCACCGTTCGGTGAAGCATAACCCTGATTTCGCTGTTGAGTGGTTGGTGAACTCAATTTGATGAATATTCATGTTCATGAGGCAGAAAAATATGTACCGGATATTTAAAATGTTTCGTTGAAATCTTGACTCAAACGAGATTGGAGATTGTACTGTGAATTACCTAATCATGACACAACAACAGCGTTGAGTGTGTAAGTGTGAGATCACGTGTCCTGCGTTCAACGTGCTGGCAATTATAGGTTCATGGTCTTGCCGTTGTCACTTCTACTAGCGCCGAGTGTACTAGCATCGAAGCTATAATGCTTTACCTGTATCTGTAAATTATGTAACGCAGTTCCATGCGTACTACGTAAAACTATTATTACATTTGTACAAATTCAAATACAAATTCGTAGCTCCCGTAAAAATCAATCAGATTTAATAATACCAAGATGTCATTGTACTCTAAGAAGTGCGACAAATCTGTGTACATGTACACTCGCTTCGTATATATATATATACTCATGTACGTGTCGGTATTATAACCGATGACTAAATTACGAATGATTCTCAACGAAATGTTAGAAAAAATTTACCATCATTAATTTTTTTTATGCATCTCCTACTTGTTTTCTTTGTTGCATCTTTCTATTATTAATTCGTCATACTAACACCCTTTCGATTGTTATACCTATGATATATTTATAATCTCGGGTTTCAAAAATAATATTAATAACAAATTGTACCAATATAATGTAATAACAGAGATCAGAGTCTTGGGTAATTTGATTCCCTACTCGTAAAAATCTTTCGGGGAAAGCTGAAGGTGAAGGTGAACGAAGGGCGACGTGGAAAAAAGATGGTGAAAATAAAAATAACAATAACAATAATAAGAATTAGAAAAACAACTAAATCTCTGAGGAACCCTCGAGGAAACTGAGATCCAAGAGGGTGGCAGAAAGACGCGCCGAACTTCCGGTACACGCGGGTGACTATTTTTAACTCTACGTTAATTTACGACCAGCGAATGGGAAGTCTATACGGCGTCTAGGCGCCTGTAATTACCCGCCTAGGCATCCGCAAGAGTATTTGAGCAGCGTTTATTAATTATTCTTCCTACCGTACATAACCTACACCTACAGATACTATTCATTCTCGGACAGAAATTTGCGAAAGTTTGAAACTTGTAATATTGAAAACCCATCAAAATTTATATGAGGCTAATACTCCGAGAAGAAAACTCTGCGAATGATCTGTTGAAGAGAATTTATTCTCACGGAAGCCGTAGTTTTAATAAATTTCTTTTCGTAAAATAAACATTCAGTATCAGTCGAACACATACGTTATTTCAACAATGACAAAGCGTCTTTCTTTCGAGTGAACTTTCTTGTTAATATTGGATCATTTATATATTTCAGCCGACAAGATGAACAAGTTGATTGGCTTTATAGAAAAAATTCTCAATTCAATGTATATTTGTGAAGATTGCTTTTATTCAAATAATTCAGAACCCTGTAAGTACAGCTCAAAGGACATGATGTATTGGACAAAGACACATAAATGGGTACCCTGTAACGTAACAGCAGAAAGACTAATTGTCACGTAAGGCCTTACGATCTCCGCTGCAGCTGTTCAAAGTAGGACTTTAGAATGGTTATACTGCAGTTTACCAAGATTACAGTTATCTGAAACCATCGTCTTGAGCGGTTTCACCCTGAAACAAGCACTATACGAGGTCTCGTTTAGTCCCCTTCGATATTGTGTAACTGCGATAACCACGTAAGACGTGCGTAATTTTTATGGTAAAGCAATTTCAAGCTTCTCTGCATACTGCCTCTTCAATGTTATCTACAAAGTGTTCGATCTCATTACACGATACTTGAACACAGCAGTCGTAACTGCGGAAAAAAATGACACGTAATGTATGTATTGCTTATTGGTACAGTATAACGTACGTACGTATCCAGGACTGATGCTTATATATACTGTGTAACGTACTGTATCTACTGTTCCAGAAACCTACTTAACGCTCATGCATGCGAAGTTGTAGAGGAAATTGTAGACCGATTGGTCCAGTTTTCATTGCGTCACGACTATGCCAATCGCGATTCGTGATGCTGGGGAGACAAGGCGAAGGAGAAGATGAACCCGAGGAATCCGGTGTCAGGGGTTCTGAAAATCTGAACTGGCTGCGGAGTCGTGGTAAGAAGATTGAATTCGCTTGCATACTGTGTTCCAAGTCTATCCACCTCGTATCTTAACATCACAAGAGGCCTTTTCGCTGTATTTTTGTTCTTTTGTCATAAACAAAATGGCCGCGCGTTATTTGAGTGATCTAACTTTGAGCTTACATCCATTTTCACGCATCTTGTGATGGATGGTGTTCGTAAATCTAGCACACACACACCTAGCCGGCTTGGGTCCGCGTACATCGAGCAAGCGGGTTTGCGCGTGTGTACGTACGCCTGGAGAAATTACGTCATGTTTGTAGTACCGATTACATAACCTGTCGAGTATGTCGGGTATGTCGAGTCAATGGCGAGTGAGTCAGGGACGTACCATTGAACTGACGAGTGGGGGCTCTTCAATTAGTCACCATAAGTTTTATATAAGAGATTCGATTCTCGGTAACGACGACTAATATAACATCCTTGAAAAATTTAACCACAATTTTTATAAGAACCGCATCGAATCCCGGGTAGTATTAATGACTTTTATCTGTATTTATACTTCACGCTTAACTTTAAGAGTTCATGTGTTGTCGAGAATGTCTATTGTTCAGGATCTTACTAATTTCCAAGAGTTGGATCGAAGTTTTCGTTCGGGTTACTCAGAGTGATTCAAACTTATAAGAAAAAACCTTTCTGAAAATTTAATCTCCCCCTATCGCACATCTCATAGGATCCCATGGAAACCTCGGGTATTAGATTTGTTTTAAGACACGGTATACAGGCTTAGAATTATAGTTGTGGCTATTTTCCATCGAAAGATGGATCATCGCAAAGGAAGGAAAAAAAATACAAAGAACAACAAATGATGCGAAATAGCAGATAAATAAATGAATAATAAAATTGGTAGGTAAACAAACGTGGCAAACAAAATTACTTAAGAGGGATTCGAAGGAGGGGAAGTGAAGTATGATGTGTGCATCTGTGTAGATACGTGTGCACGCGCACGAAGCACCGTAGTCGCAAGTTAAAAATAATAACTGTCGCTAGCCGGTCGCCGTCATGTTGCGTAGGTCGTGAGCGCAAATACGCCTCTCGCACAACATTGCATAAGCACGAACTCTGAACAGCGCGGGCAAGACTCGATCGCATTTTTATTTTAGCATTAAACAGAAAACAGAAAACCAAACTGCTGTGCTATTCTGCTTTCTGTTATTCGTAGTACGTTTGGTTAATTGCAAGATATCTTTCTTCGCAGTTTAGTTGCCTTTTGTTCGGCTTCCGAGAAACAATATTACAATATACGTAAGAGTATTTAATATGAGAACGAATGAATACTTAGAAATATAAATTTTTCCAAAATCTTTACGTAACGATTTCATTTACTAAGAAATGTCGACCCCCGAAGCTTCAAAATTTGAAAAGAATCTTCTACTGAATTCTGAATATTCTTGTTTCCGAGTGAATTTCCAAACAGCTTTTCTCTTGGCATATTTTTAAGGAGCTCAATTACTACACGTGTTAATCAATAATTTACTGTGTGTAATTTGCAGTAATAATTCAACTTCTCGTCACTCTCACTAACTATGCAAAATTTTAAATAAACAGTAGAATTAACCATTGCAAGGAGTCGAAAGGTACAGCGTAATAGGTATGAATCATCGGTTAAAAACGAGTATAATAAAGAAATCTACCATCTACAGCTAATTGTAAGCAGCTTTGAAGATCGGGGACTAAGAGAAAAATGGAGCCTAGCAACAGTTCTCCAGAGCAGCTGAAAATATAACAAGATACTGCGTCAAAAGAGTTTATTTTGTATATACATGCACAATCTACATGTACGCATTTCTTTTGATCAGCCCAGGTGAAGAAAAAAAGTGCAAAGAACAAAAGCAAAAAAAAAAAAAAAAAAAAAAAAACTTTCCGCTGACCGAATGATTATACGTACATAAAAGGCATGTGTCTTCAGTACAATGTTATCTATGCGTAACATGTATGTACACCTGTATGCATATCCGAACAGCAAAACTCAACATTTGCAAGAAAAAGAAGAAAGAAAATATGTGAACAACAACCCATATTCTCCTCTTCGTAAATATGCTGTTGGAGAACCCGTTGAGTAATGAGATCTCTTTGTGATAAAAAAATATCTTGTAATTTTGTAATAATTGAAGTATAGCGTCGGTGCCTGGTAATTATTAATCGATGATTTTTCACGGAACGCTCGAGACACGAGTCGATTGGTCGAGTCTGTGCAGAATAGATCAATGAACAAATGATCATATCTAATCGTAGTTAATCAGTTTCGGTGCAGATCGCGATCGTGTGTATTCAACGATTGTTTAATACACGCATACATCACCGCGTCAAAATATATTATCGTTTCATTTTGACCGACAAAGGACAAAGTAATATCTGACACTGCGTCATCGTGTTTTCGGTCGTCGGCTGCGGCCGAAGTCGCCGAGGAGAGGGAAGCGCGGAGTCACCTTGTCGATTGCGTTAGTTTGGTTGGAATTGCGTTTTTCGCGTCGTGTGTACACAAGCTCGGCTGTGTGTATATTGCCAATGCATGAGAAACGTACGGCTTCATGTTCATACTTTCCTGATTCAAAAAGTAACGGAATAACGACGATCGAGTTACGTTCAACTTCTTTTCCATCTAGACTCTGTATTCTGAAGTATTCTGCTGCAGCCCACAAGGCAAATAACCTATTTTTTCCTCAAGGTGCACCATAATATTTCGCCGGAACTGCGAACTGAAATATCAAATAATTATGAGAGGAACGAAAGGTTTCTCTTTCTCTTTCAAAGACCTTGGGCAGCCTGTTTCCGCCAGTATAAGTTAGGAGAAGTTTGATTTCTATATTTTCAATAAAACAAATAATTAACAGTGAAATAAATAACACGAAGAAAACCACATTGTAAACGGCATGTTCATTTTCTGTACCAGTTTTGTTTTTTAATGTATATCATGGCGAGAAGCTGCGAAAAGAAAAGAATGTGGTAGCTATTATACAGTGAGTTGAGACCTTTTGAATCTCATTTGAGGGTCTGGGATCGTTCGACATGCACGCAGAGCGTGTTATTCATATCGAAAGACGTGAGCAACGATCGCACTGTTAGGCTAGGTCAGGTCTACAAATTTAGCATATTACATCATCAGAAGCTAACAGGAGGCGACGAGGGAGAGAGAAAACGGGGGAGAGGTGAAGAGAGAGAGAGAGAGAGAGAGAGCGAGAGAGAGTGAGCGAGCGAGTTCGAGTACGAGGGGGCGGGGGAGAGGGAGAGAGAGGGAGAGAGAGAGAGATGGTAGCGTCGCTCGGAACATCGCATCGTTCACGCTTGCAGACAAAAACAAACATTATCTTCCACCAATACCTTGTAATCTGCACACGGTTTCTGTTGCGCAGTGCGGTAAACTTCATGATGCTTTTAACACATACATCGACGAGGTGTACATATGTGTACGCATCCACTTTCCTATCTACGCAACTCCCTAACCTACGTGAAATCTAAGGACAATTTACAATCGTATACTATATCGCATCTAGGCTAAATAAATTCTGGAAAAGGTAAAGCGAACAAGGGTTTGAAATTTATTCCAACGGTTTTCAGAATTATGTAGGACAAGTTGCGTAACCTAACACATGGTAACCGCAATGTCATAACGTTTAGTTATGACAAATTTCTAAAATCTTTCAAGAAATGGTTGGGTAAGAGTCATAATTTGAATGGATCTGCAGGACGTGAGTTGCGAATCAGAGGCAGAGCAGTCATCTTACATCATTAGTTAGATTAAGTAGGACCCGTAAGAAAAATGGCGCCGTCAAGTTCGGAAGTGACGCCACGGTATCTACGACTTTATGTCGCCTCTGTGCAAAGAGAAGTTAGCTGTACAAAGTGACGGCTCGCGTCAACCTTGCCTCGACCTCCACGCAGACACCAACAGCACGCATCTCCTTTTCTCATATACGCGCGAGAAGAGAGTTCTTGACCATCCGCATTGGCGAAATATAAACATTACGAAATTGAAACAGTCAACTGTCAAGGCCGCGATAAGATTCAGACTGTAGATTGTAACTTACTGGACCCAGTCGTCAAATGCATTGACCATCAGCCATGACATGCAATTCTTCCATGAATTGCAATTGTGTCATTGAGCAACATGTTGCAGTGCATTTGATATCGTTAAATAATAAATAAGAACTAATCGGCTGAAACAAAAAAACCGAGTGCATTGAGTCCTGCAGAACCGTCGTAATGTATATGTCAATTAATTTATCAGCCAACCCGCCAATCATTTTTATTTTCATCTCTTTAAATGCAAACATACATGAGGTAGATAGTATATCACCATACCATCGTGTATAAAGCATATACAATTACACTTATAATCTTAGAATAATTATATTTTGCAAGGAATTAATTTAATCTTGCACCATAGATTACGTAGTCTGCAACGTGAATCGAAACAAAAACAACGAAACGTTGACGCACTGTGCAGCCTAAAAGTACAAGAATATAGTAATAAAAACATATCGATATGAATACGTAGAGCACATCTATAATATCAGATAACCCAGTGAAGATGTGAATGAAAGTGCAGCGAGTGTGTAATCGATACTATTCACATCTATTATGGGTCATTTACAAAATCATAAACGTACAAATTTATATAAAAGCAATAACAAATGTAAATTCTTCTTTTTACAAAGCTAAATAACTAACACAGAATTGTAAAATGTAACATAATAATACACGATGCAATAATAGGCGAGTCTTTTAATTTATACAAATGGTTTCGTGTTGATACAAGATTCGTAATAACGAAAACAAAAATAGTGACGACTGTGATGATGATAATAGTAATAATAAACCAATAGTGATGATCACGACAGGAACAACAGTAATAATCGATAATATTTACATACAACGTTCGTCGCAGAAAACAAAATAGAGCTAAGGTCACTCATTTTCTTCGTAGACCTGAAAACTACTGGAAAATGTCCTCATGGCGTCAGAACCTGGTTGTCGATGCCATTTCATTGCCACATAACCTAAGTTTTTAATTTTAATAGAGGCAAATCATAAATTAATTAAACATAATTAATATATTATACCTGTTCCAATATCTATATGCAAAGAAACAAAGTCAACGGTCAACTGTCAGCCTGGTTGCATTAGTTTTATTTTTTTCACTAGATGACGCGTTGCAAAGTAGCAATCCCAATAAGAATTTTCTTGAACTAAAACTTACGTCCTACGAAACAATATTCTGATAATTCGTTTTCCTCATATTCCGAGAACTACGCGTACAAAACAGTCGTGTGACGGCAGGTTGTATACACTAAAGCATCTCTACGGTACCGATCAGAGTTATACCCGGACCTGTGTTATGTAATCGATAAAATGGCAAGGTCAGTTACACTCGGCAACAACCAGCCAGTCAGTCAGCCAGCCAGCCAGCCAGCCAACGACGCGCACATACGTGCAGAGCACACATTGACATAACCTGCGGGTCTTTCTACACTTGCAAAAACTTTTCAGACTGGCCGATAAACGAAGCAAACCCCGCGCAGACGGTATGCTTCAACATTTCTGCGCGATACATGCTTCTTAGGTCGCAACACACAACGCGAGACGCTAATTTAGTCATAACAATTTTCGCATCGTAATGCATATACCTTATTTCATATCTCGGAATATGCGTCCCCGTAATTTTACTCGTTTTTGATCGTGGTTATTAATCATTTGATGCAATACTTCTATACACCTGCAGTAGGAGATAACGCGTTTGTACCTCGTACACCTTACATATGTCAGATTTGTAGGCATGAACTATGAAATATCAGTGTGTCGTAATACACGTGTTGTAATGGGTTATTGAAACGATCTATCAGCTTACAGATAAAACCCTCTCTCTCTTGTGTACGTTCACCCAGCTGTAAGCAGCTAACAAAGGAGTTACATAATTCCACGTTGCATTCCTTCTATGAAAGGTTGTAAACCTACATCTATTTTTGTCTTTTTTCCGAACCTCGTGCTTCTGGTTTTTGTTAAATTTTCCTCCCATCTCGACGGTCACCGGGCGTTATTGAGTGAAAAGAGTGCAAAATTGCAGGAAATACTCGCAACGATGTACCTGAGCTGATGCTATTCCCCGAATTGTTTGTTCATCGTGAGTCGGGAGTCTAGACGCCACACACACAAAATACGTCGATGAATTCGTGATAACGAACCTGAAACGCGAGTGTTGCGCGTATGTATATATTGTTTATCACTTGCATAAATCTCGCGACTTGTGGACGAATATTCGAGACTAAACAATGAACATAGGTATACTTACAATGGTATGTGCTAACGACGCGCGCAGTGTAAAACGGCTACTGGCTGATAATATAGCCGAAGCAATTACTCAGATCCGCAAGTACTTGGCTTGAATTATCATAGGTCAGCCACGAACTTGGCTAAGGTCATGGAATGAAGAAATATTCGACAAATATTTACGAGGAAAATCCAGGCACTATTATAACTGTAGCACAAGATCAACATTGGGCTTGCACTTCGAAGTAAATTGTTTCTATAACACGATGATTTCCAGCATTTAACATACAGTTTCGTGTATGGCTGAAAACAGAGAGAACAAAAATCAAAATGGTAAATCGTGTCATTTATACGGTTATAAAAATTGTTGATCAATATCCCTTATTTCACTTTTTCTTCATAATATACAAAGGCGTTCGACTTATGATCTAACCTGCATGTCTTGTTTTTCTAGGAATTGGTCTACTTGTTATATAATGTGCAGCATGCAGTGAACGAATCCACGAACTTGGTTCTCTGATTGGAAGAGATCCATTGGACCTGTGGGCAAGAAATGGAGTTGCTCGGGCAAGTACGATTTCATTAACTCATACAGATAGATGAATGATTCGATTTTATCTGACGCTGTGCTAACAATATGTCTGAATTATTTTTCGAAGCGATATAACTTTGCAATCACGCGAAGGTGGGTGAGTGGGGGCGAAAAAATTCAACTGTAACTGTTTGCTCGAAAAGACCTGCCTATAAGAAGTGTAATAAAAACAAGGTATAAAATTGCAATTGTAAAAAATAGAATTCTGGAAGGCTGTGCATACTTTGTTGTTCGTTGATTCACACATGTTACATCTTTTTTAAACTTGTCGTAGGTACGTTTAACGTTGCGTCGCATTACGCAATAGTTTTTAATGCAATCTAGAGGGTCTGTTGCAGGTTATATTTCTTCTTTCGTTCTTCTTTCCATTACATCGTCGTCTTCCCTCATCTTTTCTGCAATTTTCTTCTATGCGTGAGTGCATTGTTGTTGTTGTTGTTTTTGTCATCTTGCTCCGCTCACCGCAAACGAGGAAGTCAAACACACTAATAAAGAGACTACTGATTGCGTCAGGTGGAACAGGCAGAAGAATAACAAGATAAACGCTCGTAGGAACGTATATTTGATTATTTGGATCGTTGCGGTTTTATGAGACGTACATATGTATCCTGCATTGCATGGTATACCTGTATGTCCTACAGCGTGTTCCTTGCGTGTTTTCGTGTTCAATGGCGGGCGTGGAGTTTGAACGCGTTGCATACGGATGTATCAGTGTATGAGTGTATATTCTCTGACCCTGGATACGTGACTGCCGGAGTTCGATGTTCCCTGCAGCAACAAGGTCAGGCGTGATGCAAGATTGCCTCACATCGTTTCCACATCGCTTCTGATGTTTCTCACTCACATCAGCTTCTTCTTTCTGTCTGTTTTTATCCCTCCTCTTCTCTTCCTTCTCTTTCTCTAGCTCCCTCTCTAGTAAATTTCTGACGCACTTCAGGTTCGCACGCACTATACGTGTTATATATACGTATATATGTATACATTATACTCACACAAATGGATACGTAATAAGAAACGACTTATTTGAAGTTACGTGAAGTTACGTGAAGTTTCGTATAATTAATAACCTGCGTCCCTTAAGGTTGTATGAATACATATATTATATACGTTTAACTACACTCGATACCAGGATGGCAAACACCTCACCCTACGCATGACTTGCACGCAACTGGTGTCTGATGGTCATAATTATTATAATTGCAAAATGATGAATAATATTATAACAACAATAAAAAATAGCTAAACAGATGCCGCGAGGTTGTGCTTTATAAATACACAATACGAGTATTCTTAGACGTGGATTATTAAGTCCATAATAATATGGTTTCACTAATATCGGAGATTGTCTCGATTAGTCATCAGTTTCATCGTTCGACGTATTGGTGATTCACCAAGCTTTTTTTCCCTTAATTTAGAAACCGAACGCGAATAATCGTATGCTGCCTGGTGGATAAAACTGTGAGTCATAAGATCGAAATTTTCTCTGCTATGGGCATAATTTCGTGCTTATTTATATATAATCACACATCTGTGTATATATTTATAACATCAATTATAGGCCAAATGACGACGATGATGACGATGAAACGCAGCGATTGAATCATTATTCAATATAAAATGACTAATTACGTCTGGTTTGCTTTTGATACTTTCCATTTCGTCCATTCTGGATTCCGAGACTCACAATCAATCAAGATTCATAAATTTTCTACAACTGATTATTTGATCACTTAACTAATACAATTGTTCAATACGAAAACGGAATTTCCTCGTGTCAATTACACAATGTTGGCCGATTGATCCGCACAATGATATAATAGTACATTATCTAACAAAGGAATAATCAGGTTCATTCCCGTGTTGGACAGAGGATTCTATTTTATTCCCGACTTATCTTTAATTGTGGCCACTTTATCGACTTGAAAATTCATCACCCCATCAACGGGCGAAAAGTGCTACTCCCCCCCCCCCCTCCCCCGCCCCGCCGCAAATCAACGGGAAATAAGAACTTTTCGGCCGCAAATGCGGGAAAAAAGTATAAGAGGGAATCATATGCGACTTTAGTCCTGCTTTTCAGGTCACGATTTAAGTTGCGATTACATATTATAATCGAAACTATCAATGTAAGTACGTGCGTTTAACAACGATGCATATCCACATCAGCTTTGCCGTTTGCAAGAGATGGGTGTGAGTATAGGATAAGGTTACAAGTTCTGGCCCCTCGAAATTGAGGTCAAACCGTTTCGATGTCGCATGATATTATATGTACAGTACAACTTATACGTTCCACTATGTGTCGTGTATAGATATGTAGTATCGGGACCGAAGCATAAAATAGATTATACATATGGATGTGAATAGAGTGGATGGAACGAAAGATAGACGGTTCATTCGACTCCATGTGATGAAGCGTATGCCGTTGGATAATATCGTCACTATTGCATCGATAAAAGTTTCTGTAGTGGTAGTGACTGGGCAGCCGTTGACCATTTTTATCATAGCCAAAAAACTTATTGCGGGGTAAAAATTGAAGTTGAGTTTTCTATCTGTTGCCAGAAAATCTAGCAGTTGCCTCACTGTTAGTTTTGGTTGCACCGCGTAATTTGACGATGGTGCAATAATAGAGTGCAATGTTAACTGCTAAAAATACGAGGCTGAAGTTAGTAAGGTTAATACATCGAAATGTTGAAATAAAAATTACTATTTTGCATCTTTAGAATACCTGAAGAAATTGAATTTAGAAAATCTGAGTTTGTTGATACTGTACATAGGTATCAACGGTTTACTAAATTTCAAGAAATCCTAAATTGTGAAATAACGACTTTTTCTAAAGATACGTGACAAGAACATCACGAACTTCAACCCGATCTCAAAATGTGGTCTGAAAATGAACAAACCGATAATTATTGTCGCAATTATCAGAAAATTAGTATTGACAACTAACATTACATCAAATAGTTATGTACTTACTTGTACAACATTCTCTCGCAATTCAGACAACATGCCGTAAACTTTAGTGTGACACTTCAATTTTACAGTATTAAGTAAACAGCATTATTGGCGTCCAGTTGATGAAATTATAAATCAGAATATGGGCAATTAGTCAGTATTGTTGTATTTCGCCCTTGGAAGGTAGGGGCTTTTAATCCACCGCGGTCACGTGAGTAAAGCCGAGGAGAAAACGTGAGTGTTACACAACTGTCAGTTACGCACCTCGGCGTAGGTATGTACGTCATTGAACACATAAATGCGTGTACCTAACAATGTTATGATATCTAACCCGTAAGGCTTTTGGAAAAAGGGTTTAATTTCTGTTATGCGATAACGCTGAAGAGTAACCTTATTCTTATGTAAAGTCATGATTATTATTATTATTATTATTATTATTTTTTCTTATTTTTACTATATTTCTTATTATTACGAGATAGTTGGATATTGAGTATCGAAAAATTCTTATAATCTTGTGCTACAAAGTTGTCTTTCGGAATGATACAATAAAAAGTAGATAATATCGATGCTACATTCCAAATCGTATCGAAATTCTTGAAGGCTGGTAGATTCGTTCGATTTTAGATACTTTATGTAAGCTCATTTCATTTGGGAGATTATTTTCCTCACCTGTTTCTTACCTGGAACCAATTTTTTGTTTTTCAGTAGTCAATCTAATTGTAATCCCTGTCTTTTTTTTGTCATCATCAATATCGGCGCAACGTTGTAATATTGAATACGTAACGATATCGATGTGATAAAAAAAATGGCATTTCGGTAAGATTGTGAAAAATAGTCTTTTCAATAAAACGAGCCATCGTAAAGCGAAATCGAATGAACCAATTTGAAACAAAGCGTCAATTAGATGCCTTTTTTTACAAAACCAGTATTTTATATTTTTGTGTTGTTAAGGAAATCATCCTAGCTCTCAATTGATATAATTTGATAATTCTTCAATCTACGACTATCTCGTAATAAGAATTTCAAAACGTTTCGATTTTCATCAACTGCAAAACCCCTTTAATACAGTATTTTGAATTCCAGTCTTTATACATTAAAAATCCTCGCATCGTCATGCCTTTAATAATTACTGTAGAACTATCAGATATTAATATACCTATCTAACAGATATAGCATATTACGCATAAAATTCATAGTTATTTTTGTGTTTCTTTTTTTCATTTCCCAGATTAATTGTAAGAACATTCGGTTATAAGCAAGCGCAATTTGACCGTGTGCAGCGTGACGGAAGAACAAAAACATCGTATTAATAATTTTTATCTGTGAGCTAGGTAACAGTATCAGTTACGTAGAACAATCTCCGCGTTAATAAAATCTCGGTCAAAGTCTATCGAATTCGTAATAATCAACCGCTCGCAGTAAACGTGACGAATTTCTTTTGGACTATTTCATTATGGCGTTAATTTGCTTCATATAATATCTACCTATATTCACATCTATTATATCTATAGCTATCTATACAAAGTACGTACACTCGCATGTGAAGAAAAAAACTTGTTTGGTTGCAAAATGGATATAAAAAAAATTGACAATTATAAAAAAACATACGAACCTGCACTTTTAATCTGGTGTACATTTATAGTTCCATGCAGTAAAAGGTCTGAAAAAGTTTCGGTAAGCGTCCATAATTATTATTGGTGGTGGAAAATTTTTTTACGATTTTTGTCTGGCGACCATCAGAGTGGCTCGAGTGATTTATAAGTACACGTCTGACCGTAGACGGTGCATGCTGCATGAGTATTGCAGTATGGTGGGTGTCTAGATACGTGCCGGAATATACTAGGTACAAGTATAACTGCACAGTATATACTAAGTTACCCGCAGTTAAATCTCGACGCCAAGTGCACCAAATGTTTATTTTCGTACCCCATGTTAATGACAAATCCCGCGCACTATACTCAATTTTTCAAATTTTATTTTTAAACCCTGCAACTCCCGTCACGTTAGTCCGCGTCTCTTTCGAATTGGTCATTATACATGTACCGTGTGTCCATGAGAAAAGTGCGCACCTTATGCACGTGCGTTAAGACGTTCGAATTTTATTGGCTGACAGTTACCGTCTGATTGAGCAGCCGATGCAATACCAATCCCGACTGTCGGAAAATTCCCTAGGAATCTACCGTTAGCCTTGGACTCCTAGGGTCATTTTCTGACAAGTTTTGCCTGATTGAGCACCCGACGTAATACCAATGGCGACGGACAGCAAATGTCCCTAGAAGTCTACCGTTAGACGTGGGCTCCTAGGGACATTTTCGACAGTCGCGATTGGTGTTGCGTCTGGTGTTCAATCAGGCGGTGACTGACGGCCAATAAAATTCGAAAGACTTGACGCACGCGCATAAGGTGCGCACTTTCCTCATGGACACACGGTACATCATATCGTCTGCGGGTCTCGAAGACCGTCGATGAATTTTGTATAATTCTTCGGAAGATGATCGTAAAATAGGCTCTCTTGTTTATGTGTACTTATGTACTTGAGACTCTTTAGTGCAGATTGTTACCAGGTAAATCACACTGCGTGGATCAAACGAGGGCATAAGATTATACGCTATTATACAGAGAACAAAAGGTTAGGAGAATGAGGGACAGCGAGGTGAAAAGAGAATTAAAAAATACAAGGAAAAAAGAACGACAACACACCGAGGAAAAAGAATTAACAAACTGGTTGCGTGATAATATTATGTAAGAATTGTATACCGAAGCTATTATATACACCGTATAATGTATCTATGCAGCTCGCCGAGTGTAATTAAATATATGTATATATGTATAATATAGGTATATATACACATACATGCATATATCGTTACAAAATGTTATACAATTAGCATTACACGGTCAATGAGTATTTGTGTCTAGGCCTAGCGTTGCAAGTTACGTGTTAATTTTAAATGTTAAATCCGCTACTGCCGCGCAATCTTCATTCACCGGTATAGCTTATTATACAGTATTTAATACCGCTATAACGATTGGTTCGGTTATTTTTTTTCTTCGCCTTTTTCCTCTACTCCTTCTCCAATTTATTCATTCACAATTCAGTTTTACACCAATTTTATGTCTAAAAAATGTATATTTTGCTGCACTGGCTTCTACCACATTGCCGAATTTAGTTGGTTAAAAAACGTTTGAACGAAGTGGTGACAGACCAGAGGATGAGAGAAAGAGCGAGATAAAGATGAATTTGAAGTCCAATTGATCTCACGACCTGCGGAGTAGGGAATAGATGTAACGGGATTTCCTCAGCTGGAAGGTTGTCGGTGTTCTTCTTTTTTTCCTCCGTCTTTTTGTTCCTTCCTTTTGAGTCACGGATCAAGAGAGTTGATTTTTTTATACTTCCAGTTATTAGGTTGGATAACAGTTAAGTAAGAGCTGCTAGCCACGCGGATCATTCAGTATTTCGCCGGCAGCTGCAAACGGATGGCAAACCTTTGTGTGTTTGGAGGGAAACACGTCGCAGAAAAATTTAATGCAGATACTAAAAAGGGTGTGGTGTCTTTGAGAGGTTACTCGCACGTCTGGCCCAAATAAAATCCAACGGAAGTTCACATTACAACGAATAATATTTAATAATGAATAATAGGCTTTTATATTTCTTCACAATCGGCCATAAAAGGTTAATTATTCAGAGAGATTATTCTTATACATTTATGTGTCTAACTTGTCCATCGGACCTTAGCCTAACTATTTTGCATTGAGGTTAGAACAGGGGAGAAAAGCGTGCAGCCCAACGTCTGATAACAATGATCCCGTTATTAAGTTACGGTGCAATTTGCAGAATCATTCGATGATTCGAATCTTCCAAAGCCGCTACGCTAGCCGTGCAGTTCAGCTTTGTAAAGTAAATTCCTGTAGTAGTCGGTGAAGATATATAGGAAAGGAAAAAAAATCCAGCCGCAGAGCTCACCTTTGCTCTGGAATCTAAAGCCTAGATCGTTGAATGGAGCAGGATTTAGGTCAGCACCCGACACTCGGATACGGTAATACGTAACACAATCCTCGGTAGCTTTATTGGAAAATGGACGATTGAATAAACGAGCGATCAAATGCTCGCTATTGGGATTGTCACTTTGCAAAGCGTCATCTGGTGGGAAAAAAGCAAACTAACGCAACCAGGCTGACAGCTGATCGTTGAATCTATTTTTTTCACGTGTGGTTTATCGAACAGGTATATTATTGATTATGTTTAATTAATTTACGTAACATGAGTAAGTAGTTTAAACGCCCGAGAATTATGATTTGCTTCCGTTAAAATTAAAAATTCGGGTTATGTGTCAACAAAATCGCACCGACAACCAGGCTCTGACATCATGAGGATATTTTCCAATACATTACCACAGTAGTCTGTGGTTGAGTTCCTAATATGGCCACTAATTTTTAGTGTCGCACGCGGTTCTTGCTAAATGAAAAAGGCTAGCGAAGAATTTTTTCTCAATTCGTTGAATTTTCACGCGTAAAGATTGTAGGAAAAAAATTTTCTCATACTTAATTGTATGCTTCGTAAAGTAAACGCAAAACTACTTCTCGAGTATATAATATTATATTACATATATATATAGTATGTTATATAAATATATAAATATATCTATATATAAATATGTTAAGACATACATGACGATAAAACGTAAATCTGTTCGTATGACAGATATACGAGTATTTACACTTGCAATGGGAATTGGTTGTTATTTAAACTTAAACGTACAATATTTACCGTATACACTCTGCACATGTATAATTGTAAAATAGCAAAATGTAATCGAAGGTTAAACGTCTTATTAATTCATCGAGAATTTGCAATATCGCGAAGCAAAGTTGTGTATATTGACAACCTTACACCTCGCTGACTGCTACAAGCTGTTGCATGTAATAATATACATGTACATACCGTGTGTCCATGAGGAAAATGCGCAACTTATGTGCGTTAGTTGTGGGCTCCTAGGGACATTTTCTGACAGTCGCGATTGGTATTGCGTCGGCTACTCAATCAGGCGGTGACTGACGGCCAATAAAATTCGAACGACTTGATTCTTGCGCATAAGATGCGCACTTTTCCCATGGATACACGGTATAATATACAAGGTGACCCAGTACCTGCAGACCACCGGGCACTGATGGATTCCTTGCAAAGAAATAAGACTACAATTACTCTTGACAATTTTTCTTTTAAGCCACGGTTTTTGAGTTAGAGCCGTTTGAAGTTAACCAATTACAGCGCAGATGGGACCGAGCGTGCGAGGTTAATATAGCTGATTGTGAGCCTGATGCAGCGTACGCTAGCCTCGCGCTGGGCTCGCACGCTCGGTCCTATCTGCGCTGTGATTGGTGAACTTCAAACGACTCTAACTCAAAAACCGTTGCTTTAAATAAAAATTGTCAAGAGTAATTTTAGTCTTATTTTTTTGCTAGGAATCCGTCAGTGCCCGGTGATCCACGAGTACTGGGTCACCCTGTATAATATCCTGGAGCTTATATTCCACACTATACCGTATATTAACGTGAATTATTATGTATTTGGAATAATCACCGCAACGCGGATAAAGTTTGAGCCTCTATTTGAATATGCTGCAACAGATATATAATTCTAGCAATTTCTCAATTTATACACGTTCGGCGTTCCTTCTATCGATTACTTCATAGATGGATCCCGTAGGTTGCTTCATCGCTCCCGATGATCCTAATCGTCGAAAATTAAAACCTCGTTAGTTTTTTAAGCATTATGTGATAAATTTGTATACTTCTTAGTATTATCCTTGTTATTATTATTCTTGGGAAATTTCTTCATCGGTGACAGATCGGAAATTCGTGCTATTACTGTAGAAGTTATTTTCGTTATAATA
This sequence comes from Diprion similis, assembly GCF_021155765.1. Lineage (NCBI taxonomy): Eukaryota > Metazoa > Arthropoda > Insecta > Hymenoptera > Diprionidae > Diprion > Diprion similis. Next base: position 21,426,597 of record NC_060114.1, read on the forward strand.
GGTATAAAGCAAATTTGGAGTCGAATTTATTATAAAGGACAGAGATGTCACGGGATATTCCCATGCACAATTATTGTCTGTCTTCGCCACTTTGCCAGAATGATATAACTGAGTTCAGGAAATTTTGTGCGATATGTGTGTATACACTCGGTGGTGTAAATGCGTAGGTTATCGTTATATATCAACATAATACGTATTTAAACTTGGCAAAGATTTCGCTTCTAGAAAATTATCGTTCTGCGAAAATTATAACGCAATAACTTTTTGCCGCACACTCGCATAAGATAAAAATTTCTTCTCATCAAATAATACGTATCTATACCTACCGTTTCCAATTAACGGTAAAAATTTTCTTCAACCGCAAAAACAATGGTCGAATAATTGATCAAAGTACAGACAAGTAATTTTTCACCAAGTTATATTGTTTGCAAATAAGAAATTTAGGTATCCTAAGATCGATAGGGCAGTATTGCGCATTTTTATACAAATTTTCAACCCCGATTATAACAAACGTAAGTATATACAGGTACGTATACCTATGCAAATCTGAAGGTAGAGTTGTCGATGGTAACTGGATAAACCGTAAACTGGTGAGTGTAATTGCCTTGAGACGAGTTATATGTATGCACGTATGTATCCATGGATATGTCTGCGCAACAATTCCTGTTGTAAATGCCAACTACCAGGTATTATATGCGGAACTCATAATGCATTCAGATTTATTATACAATATTATCACGTATTTATTACTTCCAACAGATATTCGTTTATACATATATTATACGGCTTAGATAATGTATACCTTATCGTTGAAGTTTGAACAATAATTTGTGCGAAAAGCAGCGATGATCCATGTGTGTATCCGATTGAAGAATTATCAAGTCAACATCCAATTTTTACTGTTACTCGAGCAGTTTTGATCCGCTAAATAAATGTGAAATTGCAAACTCCTTTGATGACAGCCTCATGAACCTGCAGCGTTACCTGAACCAAATGAAAAAAACTTCTACCATGACCCAGTGGCCCAGATCAGAAATCAATGAAGCAAGATACATACACGTAATGTTCCAACGCTCTGTAGGCAAGATCGCAAGATCCTCGTTACAGAAAAATCTGTGTAACCGCGGTGTGAGTTTAATTTTTTCCCCTTTTCTCTCGCTTTGTTCGCAATTGCTTTTTTCTTCAACCTACCCTATATCAATACGAGAAAATAAACTGATTGTGAACGTAATCGATTAGGCATAATTCACGCGCCAAGAGAATATAATAACGTGTAACGGTTGTTTTATTGTTATTTCAATTTAGTACGGAGAGAACTGTTAACGTCGCCGCGGTTGAGAGTAACAAGAAAAACGGATATAAGCGAATAAAAATTGTCGCAGCGAAGGCTGACGAGCTTGACGATATAACATGCAGTGATAGTAGTAGCCCTCGGTAATGATTTCTCTAACCACATAGAGCGATAAATTCTGTTGAGCAAGGTCAAGTTGTCAGGGTATGCACGGGTCTTTATGCCGTATCATGCAGACTGCGGGTAAATCAACGCGAGGTAAACACTGTGGTGTTTGTTTGTATGCTCTTTACGTACTATGCATACATGCACATGGCACATGCTTACATTAGCCACGGTTGTGTAAGTCGGAAATCCTTGGGGGCGGTAATATTATGTAAAAGTACGGGAAGCTATTTGTAATTCATTGTATCACCTGCACTCAGACCGCAGTAGCAGCTATGACGTGTGTATTGTTATACTTATGGGTAAAAATGTCACGTATAAGGAACGTCCTATGGATAAAATATACGCTTTTCCTGCCCAGGTAATCGTTCGTCAAGATCCGGTGAATTCTGGAGCCGGTGACCAAGGCAATTGCTAGATAAACATGCTTACATGGCGGCTTGGCAACAGGTCAAAACTCTAAAGGATTACTTTTCCGGTGATTTTCGTTACGAGGAAGTGGCACACTGGAGAATTCGCAAATTTATACATCCATAAGCTACGCTAATTTTCCTAAGAATGTAAGAAGACAACAAATAAGAAATTGGGTACATCGAATTTTAATTTCAAATCGTTAATTTGATTTTTAAAACGAAAAGTTCGTCGATTATATTGTTAATTAATTTTTCTTTTTCATCGCGTTGGGTTTTTATTTTTTTAATACAGTACTGCCATTGATTCTGATCGCGTAATATAGGAAAAGTTGAAGAAAGAAACTGTTTCGGTAAATTTTGTAAACAATAACTTTTTCAACAATCCAAGTCATTACGGAGTGAAATTTAATCAATCAACTTGATTTTTTCACAACTTGAAATAAAAACTCGATATTCATAAGCTCTTGATTATAATCTCGGAATGTGTTTTATCGAATTGTAAAAAAAAGCATAGTACAACCTCCGAATATATCAATTTGAATAATATTCAAAGCGCGACTATCTCGTAATCAAATGAGAAATCCTGTAATTGTTTTTCCATCAATCAACAACCACTTTGAACAAAAGAATCGATTTGAAATTAGTCAGAAAATTTTCGAGCTGTATTTTACACCTCGTTACATGCTCTTTCTTCTTCTATATTTACGCTGCCATCCCGAAATCGATTGATCCACTTCAAGGGGCTCGGATCGAGATGGTGAAATCGGGCTGTAGATCCTGAACACAGCCGCGTGTACCTATTATGTAACGGCAATAACTGTAAATATTTACCGGAACGATACGCGCGGTGAACGGTGGTTCGGAAAGTGGACCAACCAAAGCCGGTGGCCGTGTTAAAAATATAAAAGTGGTACAACCTTTCCCCTTCCCATGAGATCACGACACGTTACCCCGCACACTATAGCAACCCAGGACAATAAATGCAGGATATGAGATAAATTTGCCAATTTTCCACCACCGGACCTTTCTTTTTTATTCGATTCCCGTTTCTATGTTTAGTATTCAACATTTTTGTTTACGTGCACCATTACGCCGTGCATATTGACATTTAACAAACGCGAGCCTATCCGGGGCGACTGAGAAATGTTATTTACATTCTCAAGTTTAATTGTATGTGCCAGATAAGGATCTCTTACACAATTACTCCGAGACCCGGAGACGGCTGTAATCATCAGCGAGCACCGCCACATCTGTCCCACCTACGCGTTTCACCGTGTTGATTTATGCGACAGGAAAATAACGGAATTCTCTTGATAATTCTTCTAGTGAGCAAATCACTTCTCGAGATTGATATACACGTACTACTGAGAAAATAGAGCACTCGCCGAAAACACGCCGCAATTAATCCGGATGATCGCGTGAAACGGAAAATCGAAGCCTACTCTTTCGAGTCGTGCCATCGGTGAGGAGTTCGAATCTGAAGAATTTTTTCGTATCGTGAATAGTACCGGCAAGATACGGAACACTAAAGTCCGGAGGTGAAGCGATCCGCCATTACGCCCCGGTAGTCGGACTTCCGGAGCCGCTTGGAAACAGCGCTAAACTGTCCCCCTTCAAAATTAGGATTTTAGGACGATCTTGCGTCACTCGCAATTAGCCGTAACCATATACATCGAGTCGTCGGACAGCTACGCTCATCACTCCGCAGTCTGGGTCAACGGTTCTTTAAATAATTTCAACTAACTTCCAGCATTAGTTAGTTGCGTTGCCCCCAAACTATGGCACACTTACTCCCCGCCAACTAGAGGATTTCCACGTGCGTGTCAGTGTAACGAACACGAAAACCGCGAGGCTCAAGAGGGGAAAAAATATTTGGGAGGTCTCTCTGAACTCATGGGTCTGAGTAATTCAATATAGTTTTCTGGTCAAGGTTGCAGTACGCGTTTGAGCCGGTGTTAAGTTATGCATCGAGTTTCGGTACACTCACACATATGCCGATGACAGTTACGTGGGCTTCGGGAGAGTACCGTAACGGTTACATAGACACTTTCATGTCACTCCCCTACAGCTCTTGCTAAAGTTAATTTACATCGACACAGAAAGGCTTGCCACCGAGCTCTCTGAATAGAGAGATTGGCTCCACAGTGTACGAGAAAGTTTACTGGTCTCAGGGCACCCGTGGAAGTGGCGGATAAACGATGCTTGTCCACGGGAGGAGGAGTGGAGGGGCGTTGGTTAACATTAGATGGAACGACTTTCGCATTGAACTTGTGGCCGAGGGTATTCAAGGATACGACAATGACCCGGAAGCGGTAGCAATCGATTTCCGTGAACGAAATAACAGCTTAAAGAATCACTAAATACACCATTCTTTGACCATGGATCTGCAGTTTCCTCCCGCTTTCGCGGAGGGAATCTTAAGATAGTGGTCGATTTCGACGTTGACACAATAGTAAATTCATGCCATTTCTTTATTTCTACTTTAAATGAAAAAGTATTGGAGGTATATGCGTGAAGGTCGAGATCGACTAGGACACCCTCTTAAATCCAGACGCCAAGCGTTAAAATAAGATTTTCCCGAAAAAATATATGATCAACCGTTGGGTCTATGTAATGGAGTCGCGTAGATGTACGTAAATAGGTATAACAAGATTCCAGGCATATACAGTTATATACCTACTTGTTTTAGTTATCCTGTACAGCGTCGCCGAGTGAAAATCTAACGGCACTATCCGCATCGCGGTCTAGTCCATAATTCTGACTGCAGTTCTGCTTATAAACTAATTGTAACTGCTCGACTTACAGCGTATTTTGCAACAGTAATAATTTCATCTCTAACAAGCAAAAGCAGACTCAAAGGCGTTCCAATGTACGTTCATAAATCGAAACCTTACTTTTCTCCATTTATTACTACGATAAAGAGGAAGGGATTTTTTTTTCTTTCACTACTTTTCACTCTGTTGTTTTGTTTATTTATTTTCCCCTCTTTTCTAAATCGTTGTTTTATTTACAAGACGTGGGAATTGAAGCAAGTGGAAGATTACCACAAGGTAATCCAGGCTGTCAAACTTTCTCTTGAACAACTGTTATAAAGAAGGTATTAGGTGTAACGCTTTGACCTAGTCTTACCTAATTTTCTATCTTAAATTACTTGCCGCAACTTTCTTCGCGCATAATTATTTCCATTCCATCATTCGACAATCCAATTTTCTCTTTACGCTAGGCTTAACTGTCACGTTTAACCGTTAATCGAGGTGTTTCTTCTTCTTATCCACAGCTTCGTCTTGGAGCGTAATCACCAAGGACAGTAAAAAAGTTGAAAAAACTTCTCGAAAGGAATTTTTTTCATTACCAAAACCAGTCACCCTGCAATAGTATATACCGGTTTATACGTCAAACAAAACTCTCATAATATCTCACTAAACACGTTTATCACGACCAAGACATTGGCATTGAAAGTTTTCACTACGACCATGATCGAAAGATGAAAAGATTTTTTATCCTTTCAACTAATTAATTTTTTTTCAACACACTTTAAGCAACCTACACGAATTTCGCATTATATGTACCATATATTGCATTACCTACCTTATACATAGGTATAATATAACAGCCGAGGCTTATGCAGGGCCTAAAAATGTTTTACCGTAACGCGATGACGCTCCAAGGTGAAAGTGATAACCACATTTACTGACCTACATTACTCGGCGGTTACGGTCCTCCTCCCGTCCTCTCAGCTCCACATCGGTTGCTCGTTCCTTGATCATGCCTTCGCGCAGACGGCAGGGTCCTGGCATTGCTGTCAAGCTCGTTCCACCCCCAAACCCCTTCTACGCGCCGTTTCTCGCAAAAGTTTGACCCAAAAAATTAAGCCACCGTTTGTTCTATTATAAGAACTTCCACCTTATGCCGCTCCAGCGTCGAGATGAAAGACTGGTCATAAATCGTTGTGGCCTCTGTCGGGCCCCTGACTGCACGACACAAAATTTAGACACTCCTTTTGTTGCAGCGTGCATGTTCAAGACGAACCTCGATTATACCGTGTGTTCATGATAAAAGTGCGCACCTTACGCGTGTGCGTCAAGTCGTTCGAAATCCATTCGCCGATAATTACCGCCTGATTGAACAGCCGATGCAAAACTGATCACGCCTGTCAGAAAATGTCACTAGGAGCGCAGCGTTAGCAAATGGGCTGTGGGATCCTAGGAACATTTTCTGACAGTCGTGATCAGTTCGTTACATTGAAAGTCCTATTTTATGTAACGCTTACAGGCACTGAAATGGTCTTTTTATTACACGTGCATCGATATCTTGATTGGCACCTGTCTAAAATAACCGTTTGTAGCACTTTTGCGTAGCCTGAATCATATTCAGCACTGTGCACCGCAACGCATGCGCGATCTGTCGTATAGCGTGCTGTACGCCACTGCGCACGCGCACTGAAAAGCCCTGTGAACCGCTGCACATGCGTACTCGAAGCAAACCGAATGAGGCAAAGTCTGATACATAGCTGACGCTGTAGGCGACTTCAGGCACGTTCTATGAGCATCAAATAGTACATTATGTGATAGGGGAATAAAGTCGATTTTTATTTCTGTGTTACATATTGGACTTTATGTCCGATTTAACTCTGGCCACATTATTGACCTGAAAATGGGGACTTTACGTTATTTTCATGACAAGTGCGCGTGAAATAAAGATTTCTTTACGAGTGTTTAGCGTCGCACAAGTCGAAGGCGAGTGAGCACATGCTAGGAATCCTAGTTTCTGTGTTACCTCCTATCAAAAATGATAAAGTAGTTGAGTTTATGACGGAGGTAACGCAGAAAATATTGTATGCAATTAGTGACGGAGCCGAGAAATGGCGATTCGCGAGCGAGTTCCAACTTATCTCCGGCTCACCTTCGACTCGCCTCCGACTCGTGCTCGCACGCCTGCATGAAGTACTATTTAAACACTAGTGCGAGAAAACTTCACACCATGCGGTTTTCATGCACTATTGTTTAAAAGACTTTTTCGGTTTTTGCAGTAGATGGTACATAAAACAGGACGACTTTCGATTAAGGGTGTTACAAAAAATAGAGTTAGACACTTCTATCGTCAAATACTATTTCGACACTGCAGACGTGTAGGACAATAAACGTTATAATATAGATGGAATAGATTACGGGGATACTACATCAGCTCAAAGAATTTCTCCCAATCAACGTATCTTCTAATAAATTTTATTTTACCATACTACGTATAATTCATGTTTACCGACATATATCTATATAGCTATATAAAATATAAAACACAATAAATATCTATGTGATGTATGCATTACATATTTGCATCGGTATGCTGCATGCACACGTATTATTTAAACACACAAAAAAAAAAAACATTATCACACTTTTTTGAATATGTATTTATGTATAATCTTCAATACATTATTTCACACCGGTTAAGGCCAGACAAAACATATTTTTATAAGACATATTTATAACCGTTTGACAATGAGTATATAATATTATTAAAAAAAAAACAAAAAAAAACAAAAAATGCGTGACGTCGGATACTTGGCATTTTAATTACGCATTCATTTTCGCATATTTTCTAACTTTTTGGAAGATTTCGGTTCAATATTTGCATGTCGATTACAGCCGTGAACGAGTTTTATGATACAATCTTGAATTTTTTCGGTTGGTTGTGACGAGATTATTTTTTGTTCGTCATCGCACAGGTTGAATTTTCTTCAGGACGCATCGTTAGAGTAATAACGAGTTGTGAAAAACCGGATGAACTTCCATTATCTGTTCACAATTGCGGGATTCTTCACGCTGGAGCTTTTCAATACATACAATATTATGTAATCCTAGAACTGATGGAATGCGGCAGTTATCCCGAGTTGGCATCACACGGTGGATCACACATTATATAAATAAATATACATATGTATAGACACACACACACACAAACACGCACAAATCTATACTATCCTGTAGATTTATCGACGGTGATATAAATATGTTGGTATATGCGTGCGAGGAATATTTAGATACGAATATAAATATATGTATGTGTAACAAATACGTAACCTTTACCGTTATAATACTGAGGCGACCAATGCATTTACATGTATCTTTACATCTAGAGTGACCGTGGAAAGAAATTTATTATTTCGAACGTTACATTACAACTATGCAGAGTTTATACATATATAATGTGTATATACCTACGCTTCTGCCTACATATTCCGATTTCCGATCGACCGTTGGCACAACATGCGGGATAAAATCACAGTATACGTAGGTATGCATGCGCGATTTATATCTACAACGGATTTGCTGCTCGTCGGTAAAACAGGAAGTTTTTGTCCCGTGTTATACGTTAACGCATGCGTTTTGTAGTTGCGAAATCTTCCTCTTGTACAACGTGACATTCAATCTAAATACCAACGTACGCAGCACTATATTTAATGTGCATATGTGTGTGGAAAATCGTATTTTATTGAAATAAGTTAGGTTAGAGTGCCGCTGTACAGTTTATACCTAGTAATAATATTTCTATCCGTTATGCTTGTGGCCAAAAATTCGTACGATTGAGGGGCAACCAGATAACATGTGAAAATGAAGTATGTAGGTATAGCATGTCACATACACTAGAAGATTAACAAAATCAATTACCAGATTTTTTTTCCATATCATTTGTTAATTTGCGTTTTTCATTATTTGTTCTGTTAGTTTTATTCTTCACTAATGTTCGACTTGACCTAGAATATCACGTATAACATACGTGTGTACCCTGCACAACGTAGGCAGGTATATATTGCGCGTCACGTAAGCGTGCCACGGCGTATGCGCTAGTTACAGTTATTTGGTACACTCTTCTGACGTTATACATAAGCATGTAATATACTTGTACCTACGTACATCAAGATATGCATGCGTACAGCGTGAAGACGCAATTCATTCAGGCAAAATTTCAAGGAAATATTTTGTAACCTGCAATATCACGTTATATACGGGGTGGAAATAGGACAGAAAATGAAAACGAGGTCGTTCGAGTTTAGGTATATATGTACATATATATATATATGTTATATACGTACACCCATGTATATGTACACATATTCATTATTCTTGCAATAGTTACATAATACTTATTTTGAGTTTATATCTAAATCGAAAATTCTCCCCGCGGCACGTGTAGACCTACGCTTTTGATATAGTTATGAACGAGTTGTTGGCCGAGGGTATCAACCGGCGTGGGTAGGCTCACTTAACCTAGAAAGTTGTTAGATATACCCACCCCATATTACCCATAATACACGTATTTGTGCGTTGAGCAAAACATCGAGTCTCAAATATCCGTTGTTGTCGCTATTGTTATTTTCCTTACCGTGCCATTCCTAAAAATCGATTGAATCAAGAGTTGCAAGACAGAAAAAAATTGTTTTCTATAAGAAAGAATATTACATCCTGTAGTGACGCCTATTTACGGTAAATAAAAATTAATATTCATACATTTTGTTTTGATTGAACAAAGTTTCTTTACGTATCTGTTTATTTATTTTTATTCTTACATATAAAAAGAAAATTCATATAAGTAGGTATATTATTTCGAGGTAATTATAACAGCTGATGTAATCACGATTTCTATAGAAAAATTTGTAACCGTTAATGTAACGTAGTATTCACGTATTGACGTAAATGAGGAAAAAGTCAAAATAAAACGTTCCCTGCCAAAGAGGTTACACGTCATACAGAGACAAAGAACCGAAAAATAGAAGGGAAAAAAGATTCTCCCAACATAAACTAGGTTAGATTTTATATTTTCTTGGATGTACAGTTACGCAAGTTACGTTATATATAGAGGTATGCATACATACGTACTAGATAAAATAACACAAACTCGCAGCTTGGAAGACTAGAAAATTAATTATCAATTTCACGTACATATGCCATTATTCCTATGAGATTTATTCACTTTTTCGACTTTTCTGAACAGCTTGTCGAATTCTTATCTCGTACGACAGTATTTTGGTATGTAATATATAAAAGAAACGAAATACAAAATTTAATCGCATCATATATCTTCACTCTTTCATGCATACATTTTGCCTTACATGCTATTCACTTGAAATCTTGCATGTGTGGGCTTTTGGTGTCGGTGATTATAAATCTGAACTCGAAATTCTAAAATTCAAAATGACGGTACCATTATGGCAAACAGACAAAAGCAGCAGAGAGGAAATTTTTTGGTGTGTATTAAGTTTGTGTAAAAGTTTGCATTCGGGATTTCACAGTAGATTAGCAGAAAATTCTTTTTGTCGTGAAATAGTACGAATTTCGACCATTTGTTTGTATGTGCTATTTTTGCAATAAATAAATAAATAAATTTAGTTTGTTTGAGGACTTAGAAATATTTCAGGGACCATGTGGAATCAAAAAACTCGGCAATTGATACCAAAAAAGTATTTCAATAAATAAAAAGGTGCAAAAAAAAAATGGAATGCCGAGTATCCCAGCGTGAGTTAAAGGGTTAATCTACATATACTGTGCAAGCAGAATCTATTCAAAGACAGAGTAAAAGGTTTTTTAAACAAGTTTTGAGGACAATATTGTTTTTTGTTCTAACAATAAGTGCGTGCCGTATAATATAAATCTGAAATTTAATTTTTTTATTTGACCTTTGAAATTTAAACGACGTGTTAAGAATTTTATAGCGATAGAGAAAAGAAAACGGGAGGCCAAGAAACAAAAAAAAATCGTGACTAACTCGAATAGAAATATGTAGACGATCTATTTTTTTCATAGTGTAAAAGGAGAAAATGAAATTCTCAATTTAATACACTTTAACATATACCGGGTGAACCGTTTCTCAGGTAGCTTCAGGAGAGCAAAGCCTGTAGCCGTGACAAAGAACCGCGTTTATGCGGACTTCAGGTTGAGAAAAGAAATGACTGGCGTGCAGATCGAAGTAAAATAAGTTTCCATAACATAAATCTAATTTTCTTTTCTTCTTACTTTTCCGATTTTACATCCAACTGGCGAAAGTAACGTAAGCTGCAATATGACTTGTGATTTTTGTAACATCTTATATTGTGTTCTCCGTTTCGAAAGAAAGATCCGCGAGGAGGCACAAAGATTTAATCATAGCTAGTGCAACTGCACAAAGTGGTTGGCAAGTATTAAGCAGACCTTGGTCTTCGCGCGGCGAACACGCGGCTTCGAACAGATCGCAAGTGAGCCGCAGACACTTGACCTGAATATCGTAACGAGCTGCAGCAGCACCAGCACCAGCACCAGCACCAGCAACGTCGTTGTCGGAGAATCTAGCTCTGCGCTGAACGCGCGTTATTTCTTGGGCTATTTGCTTATCGAGTATCCAGTTTTCTGCATTTTTTGCCGGCTATTTAACCCCGCTGTGGGTAAATTTTGTTCGAGGCGATATTTTTTTCTCTTTTCCTTTATATCCAGGTCCCCCCCTCCTACCCTAGATTATAGCTGTTGCTTTACAGCAGCGTGCCGCGATCAACGCGGAACTAGGAGAAATTCGTCCGTGTTGTTTAGCTGATCGGTAGATATATAGCCGCTCCTTTCACCGCGTGTGATTCGTGAAGGTAAATGCACACGACCGTGGTGGTATACTTATGTGGTTAAGTGTATGACACAGTGGCTCAACACGTGCAGCCTTCGTAACGCACCGTTGTAATATCAGTAACGCTTTGACGAAAGCTTCAATCACCATTTTTCGAATCCTCATCACGCGATGCCGAAAAACTTTGTAGGGTTTCGTACATACTAGGAAATTGCATCGTCATTTGCACCGGTAGCCCTGGCTATTGGGTAACCATATTGTTACAGGACAGCCAACTCAACTCATTCCAAATCTCCGTACAGGGAAAACTATTTTCATCATTTATATTTGATTCTTCACGATTTCTACCCTGTTAGACTGTTTTGAAGAGTCAAAATCGGTAAGTGAGTGCAAATAGACAAATGAAATTTAATACATTTACTGAACATCGCGATCTAGGAGTATGGCTAAGGAAGTATCTTTAGTTTCTTTCGAAATTATGACATTGTATTCATCATGCGGAAATAAGTTCTTCCGAAACATCTTATCACCATGTTTAGTATAGTCAATAAATTCTTTACCTATGTGTATAAATCGGTGTCTTTAATGTGCATACTAATAATGACAGTAAAAATTTAAACAGAACAAAAATCGGTTGACCCTGATCAGAAATCGAGTATGACGAATTAATTATAAACGCTGGCACTTACGAAGAGGCGCGCATACCATAGGTACATACGTGTCTTATGTAGACACACAATTCGCAAGGAAACCGTATGTATATAACGTATATAATGCTGTGAGTATATAAGACCAGAAGAGAAAGTAACGGAAGCGTTGCAAGTATAACAAGTCCGTGAAAGAGGAACTGGCGAACTCTGACATCATTCGATGACCGTAGAATGGATCGGTTGGATGGGAGGGCCGTGTAATAAACTCGAGAAATGCAATAGAAGGAAAAAAAGTATGGCCAAATACCCGGAATGTGCTATATGCCATAGCAATGGCAATGAACCCACCTCGCTGCCTCAAGCCTTTTATTCATGGTTAGAAAATATGTTCAAATGACTTTCGTACCAGTACCAGTAAACTGCGAATGGCATGACAAGTTTCTTGAAAGCTGTAGCATATCAGATAAATAAAAACATGAAACGCACGTTCGACAGCTGAATCGTTTATACCTACACCTACGATCAGAGTAGTTCTCACCTCTGAAACATTTTCATAATGACCACTGACAAAATGAAATTGGTTTAAATAGATGACATAACTTGAGTTCAATTGTTCAAAATACAAATATTATGAAGAATGTGAAAATGGTGTGATAATAATTGGTCATTTTTGAAGGTTGTTTCTCGACCGTGTGAGATGAACGCAGGCGGTTTTCTTGGTGTCACTAGTCAGAAATTAACAAATAGAAATGTCGTTTTGGCCCCTTGGAAGGGCCTTCCTCGGACTGAAATTTATTGACAAAAAACAATGCCTAAATACAATTGGAAAGATAGGTTATGCATTTAGAGCCTAAAGTAACAAGATTAGCGAGAATTTTTCTTAAATAGAAACATGAGAGACAAGGTGAAGGGTGGACGCATATAAAAATTGATATTCTTGTAAAGAAATATATTTAATATGCAAATACATCGACTTATTGTTAGACCCAACGCACGAGATTCCGACCATCTTGTCAAACGGATAACGGGTGTACGAGGTTAGGTGTATAACGTTACGCATCCGTATAACGAACGAAGGTGTAACACGTATTGTGATAACACACGCAACTCAGGGTAAGAGTAAACAAGTGTTTGTGCAATTGTGTGAGAGGTTTGATGTTTCACTGCACTGCGCACACGTGCGATCACGGCTCACAAATAGGCCGCATGCGCGTGTGGTAGGCAGAGTTTTCGAAACTTTCGAAGACGTTGAACCTCCTCTGTTCGCCGGTGTAAAGGCTTGGCTCGACGTGACGCGTCAGTCGAGCGCAGCCGTCGAGTCGTCGTTCGCATGCGTTCGCTCTCCCAGGTTCAGGGCTATCCTCGTTACATTCAGGTTCACGGACTCTCTCCAAACTTCTGCAGGCTCACCATTCCAATAATTATTATCGGTTCATATCCCGTGGTCAAAAAAATGTTTGTATATCCCTTTAATTCACGCTGGGACGCTCAGCATTCCACCTTTTTTCTGAAAAAATAGCGCATGTAAACAAATGGTAGAAATTTGTACGTATCCACGAAAAAAAGCATTTTCTGTTAATCCACCATGAAAATCCGAATCCCAATTTTTACACAAACTTAACACACCCCAAAAAGTTTTGCAGAATTTTTTCAAAATATTTCTTGTTGGTTTTGTTTGTCCGCTATATTGGATTCGCCATTTTGAATTTTCGAATTTCGAGTTCATATTCATAATCAGTGACCCCAAAAACCTTGTAATATAAAGTTTCATCAAAATCAAATAACTTTTTGAATTTGTATCCACCGTATTGGATCCGCTATTTCGAATTTTCGAATTTTGGATTCAGATTCATAATCAGTGACCTCAAAAGCACATGTATGCAAAATGTTAACTGAATTGCATGTAAGGAAAAGTTTATGCATGAAAGGGTCGTGTCGTTCCGTCTGCTCTCTCACTTCCGATTAGGTGTGAGTTAGTCTGGTTTTTTTCAAGAATAATACCGTCTTTTTTTATTATATACAGTTTATATATCAAAACATATCAAATTAATCCAATGTTTTTTTATAGATATGTACATGTGTATGTATGTAAATGCATAACGTATATTAATATACTTAATAGATTCAGAATTCAACCTGTTACATACTCTGGATGTAGGAAACGCTTTTTTCAATTCGTAACTTATAACTAGTTTAATTTCCTTTTCGGTTTTTTTTTGTCATTCTCTCCTTGATATTTGCGACTCGTCGCCGCAGATATTGCTTGCATATATTAACGATCAGTATCCGCACGAATTGATCGTATCTCCACACGGATATCACAGCGTAGAATACATTAGAATTAATCGTCCCTGCACATACCTACCCATTCGGTTCATATACCTACTGACTAATTAATTGAAAATTTCTCGTGGTCTAACAACAGCGCTAGAAATGTCCGTTACTCATCAATGCGACTATCAATGTCTTTATAAATTTCTTCATCTTCGTTGAATTTACCGAAGGTGAAGTTTCCTGTCGTAAATCAGTCATAGACACGCGAATACAACTAAAAATTCACAAGTTGTCGTTGCCAACTTTGTTCGATAAATACACTGCAATGTATGTACAGTAATATTTAATATTATGACTAACCTTATGACTAACTTGTTTTCGGTCTGAAACAAAATGCAACTTCGATTCTATATGAATTATGTGACAGTGGCTGGTGATACAATTCACGTCAGAGAATTGCCAGTCATTATCACAAAATTCGTATGGAATCCAACTCGAATTTTGTTTCGGACCGTAAACAAGTTAGCTGGAAGGTTGAGATATTAATGAATAGCACTGTACGATTCGTATTTTCGTGGAAACGTGCGTGGAGGACGACTTTATCAGCCGAGAGGCACGCTGAACGTATTCAAATAATACGTGATCTGCGCATCGCTAACCCGTCGAGCCAATCAGGCAAACTGCGGCACATTTTCGATTGGCTGAACGCGCGGTAGCGTCTCTGCAGCTGAGAAATTCGTTACATTCGCGAGGCATGCGGACGCGGTTATCAAACTCATGGCGTTATATGAATGTGTACGGTCTGTACATACCTATCTAGATACAGACTGTTTTGTCGAAGAAAAGTTTTATACGCAGTGACCTAACTGTAAGAGTTCTGCTTTCTCCAGCTCGGCTTGACTTTCAACTTCTTCCATAACTCGACCGTAATTGACGACAAACTGGATACAGAGTTGTAAGTATGTTCCGTGTACATAAGTACGTATACATATATACTGAAGCGACGTCAACATCGTCGCAGTGACGATGCCTTCATTTATTTATTTTCAAAAAATTTATTACACTGATTATTTCCCGCCGTTCGGTTGCTGTTAAAATACACGAAGGTATGTATTATAAAAATATATCCAAACATGTATGTTTCCGGATTATGTTTATAAACTATAACGTGTATCCATAGCGGGAAATGCATCAGCTCGTCACAACTGTCCTTTATTAGAGTATATTATAGAATATCTATATCTGCTTCAAGCGATGTACTTTCCAACTGCAATTATAGTAATAAGTGTATCTGATTACACCGCGACACACTAACAATATATACTAATTTTTATTTATTTTCCTCCCCCTTTCTTCTACCTACTTGTCATCCTGCGACAGCCTTCCTCCTCCTTATCCGTCAGATATTAATCGTCATACTCCAGCAGCCGCTGTAGATTGCAAAAAATTATGTGTATATAGGCATGCCGTGTATGTATGTGTGTAGATAGGTATGTATCTGCGGAACTACCTAAGATGCACCTATAAACGTCCGCTGGCAGACACGCGACGTGCACTTTCATTAGACTTTCCGCTTTCCATTAGCCATTAGAAAATAATGAAAGAACCAGAGAAAAAAAACAAATCTACGTAAAAAAGAAAGAAATCGTTGCCATATGCACATAATACAATATAATAAGAATCTTGTATTGTTTTGCAGTGTTTTGAAAAATAATCACTGCATAGTCGTATCCATACTATGCACGTGTATAATGGACCCAAATTCATATGCCAATATAAATAAGGTACATTGCAGATGTTGCTTTTTTCTATTCGAAATTGTTTTTCGACCACATGAGTCGATCATGTCGCTGCTGCCCGGTTCATGAGTCGTAAAAATTTGACGGTATACATATAACATTGAGAATTAGCGGAGCCTGCTGTCTGGGCTTTTCAGGAAACATCCAATTAGGGTGAGCAGCATGCTTGCGGCAGACGTGCAGGAACAATTGTTGACCATTTGCTCGGCACGACTGTGTAAACAAATGCAATTCGTCGTTCGTGAGTAGATTATACTCATCGGTCTGGAGGGCTTGAGGGAATTTATATCGGTTTCACAACTGGATATGAATAATGTGTCACATACATTATGCACTGGCAGAAAATCATTTTTTATATTAATTGGAAACTTTGGCTTAGAGTTTCATGCACAGAAAGAAAAAAGAGGGACAATCAAATTTTATGATTAGTCTATAACTATTTTTATGGCAAGTCGCAATAAAATTTTAGTAATATTAACATTTAGCACAATATAAAATTAGTCATCGTAATTATAAAATGTGTATGTCACCTCAAGTAACCATATTTTTTCCGAATGCGGTGGCATTGAAAGATTTTTACAATTCAAATTTGGCAACCTGTAAAATAACCTGATTTTCCAATGAAAACACTTGAAAGTTAGTTACCTGTTCTGAATAGAGAGTAAGAAAATTTTTGTCGTGATTCACATCCTGCGTATGTGCCGATCTCGATCTTCGTTTGTTTAAAAAATGAAATGTTATACGTAAGTGGTGACAAATGAGACTCATGTATGGAGATAGTGCAGCACGTGTTGCGCAGTATATTGGAGTGCAGGATGTAACACGGAGTCATACCGAATGAATTACGTCACTCCTTACTATCGTGCGTAAGTAATTATTGTTTAATTAACCTGGCTGAGCGCAGTGAAACCGATCGTGAATCATCTCGGAATCGATAACAGTCATCAATAATATGGTTACAAACGTGGTGAGATTACACCTGCAACCATCGCCGTTTCATGTTCGTCTTGTAAACGTTGGATCGAAGAACTTCAATATTTACAGATGTAGTTGAATTACTCAAACAATTTGATAATCAGTCCACGTTACGGTGATAGACGATAATGCATGAGGTGATGGCGATATTATCAAAAAATCATTCTCAAACAAAATCTAGGCGGACCCTTCTCGACACCTCGTTAATTTTTTAATCAAATCCCCCGCCGAGTTACCAAAAGACTGCGAATCGGTAGGCACAAGCAGAAATTCTAACAATGAGTCATGGTAATTTGCGTAAAACCCAATTGCCACTTCTGGTCTTGGCTTCAATAAGCCTCATATTTCGAAATCCCTGACGTCGTTGAATTCCTGATACTAAGATCTTGAATTGCTACCGTCAATATCATAGCAGTGTTGTTGCGGTGGTAAATAAATTTCGAAGAATAGTTCAGGCAGGAAAAGATGGTTGAATGGTTAACCGCATCGGTGTAGTGACCGCGCGAGGGTTACAGGTGTGTAGGTTGATTCACGGTATATGTTCTTTGTTGACGTCCGCAATCAGTGCTTCCTTGACCATAGCAATTAGACATGACTCAATTATAATTTCGCAAGGATTTCCTTGTGCGACATCAGCAGGCCGGCTTATGCGTCTTTGGAAAAACATCAAGTGAGCAATCTCTCACACATGCACAGCATGCATAAGTGATACACGTTTGTGCAGACAGTGTACAGGCGCAGCAGATTCGTCCTCGGTCCGAGGTAGTACAGTAGGAAACAAAGAGATAATGTGGGTACACTGCATGGTCGAGGTAAACCAATAGCAGAATTCGAAGGACTCGACTTGGTCCCAGACTTCTCCTCGCATCATGAAGCGACGGTAAAAGGTGTGGAGATGCGACTTGAAGAAAAGAAGAACAGCACTAGCACCAGCACCAGCAGTAGCAGCGGTGCAGCGGACGAGGAATGAAGGGTGCGTCAATCGACGAACTCGTTGTTTAAAAATAGCCAACGTATAAGCAGCGGCACCAGCGCCGAGTCATACGACTTATTCGGTTTCCTTTTATGTCGTGTGTAATGGCGCATAGTAATAGGTATAGTGTATTTATGTAACACAATAAAATTAGAGAGGACACTGGACCGTCGTGAGTAGACTAGTGGGACATCAGGACATGCGCCTAACCGGAATGCAAAATAAAGAACTTTGCAAACTGGATTCCATTGCGGAAATAAACCCATCCAATGCTAAACTACGACACGGTGAAATCATTCGAACGCAGTCTTATTCTCGGATCAGTAACGTCCAATCCTCGGTGTTGGGATTGTAGAGCATCGCATGGTGCATACCTTTAAACTCATACCGAACCGTCAACTCTACCTTTAACGAATTAGTAAACGAATAAGGAGATTTAAATGTTCTAGGTTCTGAAGTACGAACGCAATAACTTGGGTAATAATCCCATTCCATGTCTGGACCCATGCAATGAAAGTGCAATCAGTTCTTTCACGGAATCTACTCAGGATCACCGTTGCGTGGATTTTACCGCATCATGGGAACACACATTTTGTCCGGAAATTGGTTTAACAGTAAAACCGAGTATTTTACTGATGACGTGTGATATCCTTAATTTGCCAGATTTGCGCAGTGGTTCTGGAATCATCCGCTGTGCGCGCGGCTCTCTCGCGGTAAAAACGTGAATCTGATCTGAAGACTTAAGTCGACTAGTTCCTAATTGGAGGTATAAGTGCGGTAAAAATTCCATTGAGAATTTTGTTTTGTGTTTCACGGTTCAGAATGTAATTAAGAATATAGTAACTGATTTGACCCGATGCGCCTTGGAATTGATAGTGCGTTGATGCAAAGTCCACTTACTGCCTCGTCCTCCCCTATGTGTAGATATCGCTGTTGCAGGGACTGGTATATTATTATACCTGCGGTTATCAAATTACGTAATCGCATGCTTGCATAACGAACTTATGCGTTTCAACATTGAATTGAAGCCAATAATGTGTTGATGAATAGAAAATACAAACGTGATTGTGGCCGTTCATTTCAATAATATTGAGGCGTTGCGAAATTGTTTTTCTACCATCAATTCACATATGTTGAATATTACTCAGGCGCATTGCAGAACAATGATATTACAGCCAAGTTTAGTTGTTTGTTTAAATTAAAAAAATCGTCAGACCGATAATTTATTATTTTTTTTAAGCTTATTGTCGTATTTTTATTACGACTTGCGTACGTGTAGAGATATACGTTTCAAGGTATTAATTGAAATTTCGCGATACGAACTGATAAAACTATTGTTACTTTGTTGTCACTTGAAAAGCAAAGACGGGAAAAAATTGTTATTAATTGCAAAAAAAAAAAGAAGAGAAGACGAATCATGGAAAAAAGAACACAAACAACGACAACGCACACAACGGGTAATGAATTACGATAAACCGCGATAACTTTCCGCTCGACCTTCGTCACGCACAACTTGTAATTTATAAATTATATAAAGAAGGAAAGGCCTGTTGATAATTGTTATAACTCAAAGAAAACTACACGTTTATTAATTACAATATTATCATTCATTACTCGAACAACGAAGCAAATCACTCCTACGGCTTACTAGTCAGATTGAAGAATGAAAAACACGATCGATTGAGTTGTATAAAAGTTCGATTTTCACTCGTTCTTCGTCCGTCTTCTCTGTTCTTTGTTCAGCTGCACAAAGTGCAAAGAGCTGCACGAGACGAGACGTCGAGCCCTTGAAATAACTGAAAATGAATGGCTGCAGTGGGTGCAGACGTATAACTTCGTCGCAGTGTAGTCGGAGTACGAAGGCTTCCTCAAGGTCGTCCTTGACTGGAATTGCTATCTATGACGTCATCAACGCCTGAACCTGAGCCTGAGCCTTACCTGCACAATCGCACAGTAAAGACCAAGTCACCAAATTCCTGCACGCTGATGAGATACACATTTTCTATAATTGAAATAAAGCAGATATCATATTTTATCTTCTTATTTCATGTAGGAAGAAATTTGGAAATTATTTAAGGTCAACGGCAAATTTAGTTATTTATAATTTCGATGGAAATTCAATACTGGTATTAGAACTGAATTCATTTTTGAACCAGAGAAGTTTTCAACTTCTTCGCAGTAAAACAGAATATAATTTGTTCGTAAAATTCAACGAATTTGTTAAATCGGTGAACATTTGACAACATGCAGTGACTCTGCACCGTTTATTTTTCAGATAACGTATGTATACGCAAAATCTACTGACAATGAGTAAGATCCTGTGTACCATTTTATACAACATCGGACGCAATCGCGCAGATTTCAAATAGTTGACGTACAATATATGTATAATATGGTTAACAACGCGTGTCACAACGAGAAAATTATCTCTGGAGCTTACGTAAAAAAATCATTCTCCCGCAACTGCAGGCCAACAACAGGCGATAAGACGGGACAGAAATAGTCGCATAAGTTGAATGGCCTACTCTCGCATATATAACACCGCGCTGCAGTCGTAGGGCTCCAGACTTCTGCAGCTTTGTTCAAACTCTTATTATAGAACCGCGAAAATTCCGAGGTCGAAGAAGAAATCTCACCGCTCTGTCTTGCAGGCGACAGGATTGATGATGCTGTAGAATCTGCCATGCCCAATCCTGCAGGCCGGATTGACGGTCCCATTTTAATTGAGATCCAAGCTTTAAAATAAAATCTATTAATCTCTTAATTAATAACCTATTAAACCGTGACGCAGGCGGAGGGACATAAATTGTAAACGAATTACGTCTCCGCGTTGTTCTCTATCAGGTATAATAAAAGTGCTCGTTTAGAGATTACGGGGTGAACTACAGCACATGAGTCGGTCGATTGGCGTCGACTTCTCCACAGAGAAGAGAGAAAAAAAGTAGAAAAAAAGTCTGCAGACTGGAGGGTTTTCGATGTGCAACGGGCGTCGCGGCGCTAAGAGGGCCTTGGACGGTCTCTGTCCTTGACTTGGCACGATTACCCCAGCTCGAAGTGTGACGTCATTCCGCATAACTCGCCTAATTGCATCGTTGCCGCTGCAGTTTCTCCCTCTCCACCATCGCTCTCCCCTACTCGCCCTCCCTCTTCTCATCCTACTCCTACTCCATCTCCTCTTTTCACTCCCCTCTGCAGCCTTTCCCGTCGACTAGTTTGCAATTTGCTACCTTGCTCCCACGTAAGGAGAGAGGGAAAATCCCAAACGATGGTCTGCAGGGCGAGAGGACGACGGAAAGAGAATCGGACAACTGCAACAACGTGCAGCAACACTAATGTGTGGACATACATACCTATATATGCATGTGTGCACGTAACATAGTTAAGTACGATCACGTTGCGAATTCGCGACAAACAAGTACTTTGTCTACGGGCTCCAGCACCCTTTCACTCAACTTGGACTTGATTAATTTATAGGAAATGGTAATTCAGATATGTACCTACCTGTCATCTTTCTTTCTTACGTCACTTTGGAAAGTACAATTTTGTGAACTCATCACCGCGGAAAATACTTAATAGGTAATAGTGATACTGTAATGCTCGATACTTGTGCGATCATTTTATATAATGGCCATTAGTTGTTCTATTGTTCAGTTAAACTGCCAATTCAATTGATTTCCCTTAAGATCCAGTGTTGCATTTCGAGGTTAAACCGCGGTTAACACTAATCTCGCTCTAAGCTCACGGATTTGAGCTGGGTTCACGGGCCTCGAATCAAACACCAGGTCCAAAATAGTTGACTGGAGGGTAAACCGTAGCTTGAAAACGGATCAATTCGCCCTTATAATTAGACAGTCGACTGTCAGTGAATGCTCTACAGGATGATCATCATGGAGTACGAATATACCTCTGTGGAATCGATTGGCTTTTACACCTCAGCTTGTTCTAATTCCTGGTAAACATTTATCCTCTAGCTCATTGTCAATGCCTTGATTGGTGCATTGAACAGCGTTAATGACATCACACTTTTCCGTAACTACATCAGCAGTAAATGGTAATTGCGCAGTTTGCTGCTGGTATGAAGATGGCGACTGTCGGCGATTCCGGCAAGCTTTCTGGTTGGCTCAAGTCGTATGACGCAACGTGATGTCCGTTGGCTGTTCAAACGCTTTTGAAGTTTTATCAACTTGTTGCAGTACGAACACACTAACGGATTTGAAAGTTTTTCGGTTTGCAAGATTGCAGATCTTTCAAAAACAGCCGAACGAGCGTTTTCGCTTTGCACAATATACGAGTGGAAAATCGACCTCGCATAAAGAAACAACTTGTGTTACGCGCATGAATTCTGTACTACATAGAAGTTATCGAATCGGTGGTATCGCTCGATGGAACGATGGCGTCCAGTAATCCGCAATCATCCACGCTACGGTGGCTCGAATATTTTCGATCTTTATAATTCCTGTTCGAGAATTGTCGGCGGCAAGCAGTAAGGATGATATTTTTTTATATCTTCCTATGCGACTGATCGCGAGCCCCGTTACCGGACTCGTATTTCTGACTGTTTACACCGTCTGCCAAGAGTCGAAGGCCAAACCAATTGGGAGTCGATGACTCCGTTGCAGCAGCCGCTGGCCACTGCAGCAGTGTCGATCTAAAATACGCCTTTGCTAGCCTGCGTATATCCAGGGCCGTGTTACCATTGAATCGTTAACGCGCCACACGCGGGGGTGGCAAATGTCAAATA
Organism: Diprion similis; assembly: GCF_021155765.1. NCBI lineage: Eukaryota > Metazoa > Arthropoda > Insecta > Hymenoptera > Diprionidae > Diprion > Diprion similis. The sequence continues at coordinate 21,449,463 of NC_060114.1, forward strand.
GAATATTTTAGCGCATTCCTCGACGCAGTGGCAAACGTCGTTTCTTCTACCTCTGTTTGGCTCTCTTGGATTTCGACTCGATGCGCCTCGAAGGAGGAGAATTAACGATTCATATCCATTGGGCGGATATTCAGGTGTGGAGACTGCAAATAAAAGATATCGCCTGGCCGATGCCGGCGTATCAGACGGTGCACCAGTGGTGGTAGTCGCAAGAGTCAAAAGTCTCTGGGTCTAGAGTCTGTTTTCATTGTCTCGGAGAAAGAGAGCCTTGCAGAACTTGCCGATCACGTGGTTTAGAGGGTTAAGGTGACCTTGGGCTTTTGGAGTTGAATGGTCACTGCAGCAGAAGCGTTACAGTCTCGCTGCATAGTCGCAAACTGCACCAACTAGCAGCTAATACAATCGAAAGCGCGTTGCCCGCTGAAAACGAGTCGTGACAAAACTATATGTAACCCACTCTTGTCCCTACATTTTCTTCCATAAGATTGCTAACTTCGAAGGCAGAGCCATGGAACATCATTGTGCAATGTGGGTACAATTTAATCAGTCACAATTAGGCGATAAATTAATTTACTCATATGTAGATGCTGCAATCACCAGACAGACCCATCCGCTAATAATGAGACGAAGAACACGTCGTTCTGGGTAAACAGAAAAAATTGTTTTCGTAAAAGTTGGACAACGCCATAAAGAATGACTAATATATCGTGCCTTTGTACTGCATTTTTTTTTTTTTTTTTTACAACCTGCGCTCATATTTTTTATAAACGGCCCATCAAGTTCCTATAGGTATTGTTGCAGAATTACGTAGGTGTATTGGCAATATAATTGCAGTTAGTCAGTAGTAAGAAAATAGCTCGGACGTGATTACCGAACTCCATGGCCTACCACGACCACCAACAACTTGCTCGGTAATTTAAGGATATTTAAATGCAAGCAAATATGTAAGTATGCTATGTTCTGTAACCGTGTCAATAACAACGATGATTATTATATGTAGATACTCACCGTCAATCTACATTATACACGGAGTTGTGACCCTGGCTTACAAACGAAGCTCAACTAATGGCGGCGATAACCTGATCTTTTTCCAATATAGATCAAAGAGCAAAACTGTGGCATAAATCGACTTATCGTAAAACTCTGCTATGTCGTAAGAGAAAATAACGAAGTAGCATTTGTCCCCTTAATCTTGTGAATTTTGGGAAGGCTGATGCTGTCCTATACCTCGCAAAGGTTAGGGTGGTTATTATACGATGAGTTATTCCTACTTGATAAAATCGATTTTCAAATTGATTAAAGCTGCCATTGTTTGTGGAGATAATGCTTCTTTTCCTTTTACTTTTATGACTGCTCTTGAATCTGTGTCAAAGTAACAGCAATTGGCTGACCTGAATTTTATACAGCGATGGCCGTTATGATTGTCGATGCAGTTCTCTGTATGCCGCTGAATTCACGGCAAATGCATCAGTAAATCTGACCTATATATGAGATAAGGTATGAGCATAATACGCGCTGATAGAATAACCAGTCGGCCTTTGGGAATATCTTTTGAACGGTATCGCGAGCTTTTTGACGCTGTGATAACATGGTGATTCCATTTCGTGCCGGGAGCCAAAAATAAAATTCAAGTGTGTTTGTAACTCCGTGCAAGCCTAAAGTTAGTTTTTCCATCCCCATGACGCCTCTTAGAATATCGATAAAATAGCCCTAATCTTTTGATTCACCTCCCTCAGTACCACTTCTTTTCGCTCCCTCGCGACAGCTTGTGATATTTTCGGATTAGCGAGCTAAAAATTCAGTCCTGGGCTACAACGCTGCCACGAAGTGCAGTGTTGAGCAAGTCATGCCTGCTTCTCAACATAATTGACTCATCCCGCCACCAGAGGTTCAACGTTGCCGAAATGGTAGATTCAGAAAATTTGGATGACGAGTCACTCTCGATGGCAAAGACAAAAGACTCGCGGAGGTCTCCGCAGTTTCCCCGAAAACAAACCGTCGTCGTTGAGTATTACACGTATACAACATACTACAAAAGAACGTCTTCTCCGTAAGAGAAAGAGTGTAACAAAGAGATTACAAACCTCATTACTAGTAATAAAATCATTGACCATCACAATGAACAATAACAACAGCGCATCATGATACCGATAACTGCACGTCATAATCTGTACTCAATTCTAATCATTGCTTGATTTCGATGCTCGCAAAATACAATCGTGAAATTGTCCCTCCCGCCGTTCCTTCCAGCTCTTATTGTTAGCTCGAAGGAGGGGGCCGACGGGGTTAACGTGTGGACGGACCGAACGGGTGAATAGAACGCGAGGGGCGTTGGGTCGGCGGCTGCAAGGGGGACGGAGTCAGCGGCGGACGCGGGCGCCGACTTCGGGGTCGAAGCCGGAGTTGGTCGGACTGAGGCACGAATGGTTGGGGGGAGGGGAAGGGTTTAAAGAGGGAGACATCGGCGCGAGGCCAGCCGTCGCCGCGCCGCGTCGCGTCGCTCTGCCTTGAACCTCCGCCGGTGCATTGGCCGTCGCTCAAGGGCGTCCGCCCGGCTCCGACTGTCCCCCACGTTCAGGCTGCCTCCCCTCGACGGCTGGACGACAGAAGAGTGAACAGCCGCCGCCCCTGAATGCTCAACAGCTCCTCGCGAACCTCCGACTCCGACTCCGACCCGGGTCCGCCACCCCGGGGCCGATCTGTTGATGTCGCGACAAAGCGTTGTTCTGTTTCAGATTCTCGAAAATTCTCACTGCCAAAATTTCAAATTATTTCTTTCAATCTCTTTGTACTTTTTTACGCCTAAATTCATTTTTTAGAACTCGAAGCTTTGTCAGATAAGGTGATTTGTTTCTTTGTCTCTAGAGAAAACCTTGGCTTAAAAAGTGCGTAAGATTTTATATAAACGTGTCAGATTACTATAGTGTTTATTTCTTTTCTGCCGAATGTAATCCTCCAGGATCGTATGCAGATATTTTTTATACGACTATTTTTTTTTTTTTTATACATTGTTCCTTCCACATTCCTTTGTCCTTATGAACGAAAGAGGCGATAAATTATTCTCTTAGGGGGGAATAGGAGGAAATTGGATACAATAATCATCTGTTCCTAGATGAGAAAATTTGGATATTCAAGGTGATTCAAGAAGCAAAGAAATAAATATAGAGTGGCGTGACATAACCTACTATTGTAGTTACTTACTCCGAGCTAGCTTATTGCTAGGCAGTCAGTGCATAACGATTATACCGTTCATTAGGAGCGCTAGACCAACTATACAAGTTATAACAGTAATCTATGACACAAGAGGCTAGTGACTAGTTGCATCATCCTACATTCCCCGATCGATTGTGTGTGAATGTGTGTGTGTGTGTGTGTGTGTGTGTGTGTAACGACGTGTATAACATCGTAGTGATGCCTACAAGTACGAAGGTATAATATAGGTATACGTAACCGTGATGTTCTATAAGTATACATGGACTAAAGTGTTCGCCAGACGCGAGGCTTCGTCTTCTTCCTTTTCGCTTCTTCTTCTTCTTCGTCTCCTCCTCCTCCTTCTTCTCCTTACCCCGACACTTTCCGTGAGACTTTATTCGCGCGTTGCTGCTGCATAATCCTCAATATCCAGGAGGATAATCGGGTGTGAATAGTGCAGACTATAATAAAATTATATCTAGCAAAGTATCGCCGGACGCATCCGTGGAGCGGAGGTGTGTAGATGCCTCAGATGCATGCCTACGTGCAACTCGTGCATTTGTATGTATGTACATCCGCATATGAGCATATAGCAGTGCTCGAATAAAGAGCAGAAATATCCGCAGAAACGTGGCGGGGTAAGAAAGGTTGGGTCTACTGGTGGCGGTGACCGAGTAACCTTGCACAAGCCTGTAGGTAGTGCACTCTATCGATGTATGTGGGTACAATGTACGTCCACACACCCTACCATCGCAGTCCCGATCAATGCAACAGCGGCAGGGGCGGTCGTCGAAAAAGGAGGAAAGAAAAAGAAACCAACCAGCCTCCGATTCGCCCTTCTCCTCCACCACCCGCAACTATCCCCAGCCATGTACTTTATCAGCCGCGTATTATGTATCAGCCTGTTTCTCCTCGTTCAGCTACTCTTTGTGTGTTATATAAATTCCCGCATTGGTGTATTCGTTTAGACGGTGCAGGATATCTTCTTTTTATTTTTCAATTCTTGGAATTAGCTCTTCCCCTACTTACATGTACATACCTTATACACATGTGAGTATATAGTGACGGATGTATTTATACCATCCTGATTATTTTCACCAGCGATTGTATATACGTTAATCTATTGCAGGGTAATTATCCGGATGGCGGGTAGGATTTACCGCATGTTCACTTTATGGGGTTGCTCAGATCACTTTTCTTTATGCCATTACAGTTCACTGCCTCATGTAAGCACATTTTTGAAGAACTGTCGCCTCGAACGATTGTATAAGTATACATTTTTTGGACGCGTCTGCTACGTGAGAAATAAAGTCGAGAGAGGATTGGAAAATTCTACTCATGATTTTCAGTATTGAAATTATTTTTATATCCAACTATAAACGTTATTCAGCCTTGCGTCTGTGGCTGCAGGCTGGTGAGTGTAACAAGTGGATGTTTTCGCATGCGGGATATGTGTATGCGTGTGTGTGTGTTTGTGTGCATGTGCAACGCGAGGTACAAAGATGTTACACGGCCTGATATACGTACATAGCCACACATGCGCGGTCGTTGGATAAAGAGCAGAGAGGAGGTGAGACTGATTCTGGGGTTCGAGGTTCGAGGTTCGACGTCGCGAACAACGACCGTGTTTCAGGGTTAGGAAACTGTACAAGGGCGATTTGCCCTCCCTCTCTTTTTCCGTCTCTCCGTCTCCTCTTCTCCCCTTTAGGTGTATAAACACATAAGCAGGCAGGATGAGTATGAGTCCGTGTGTTTCCCCGATCCTTTTTCCGTGTATGAGTCCATTCTTTTCCTCATTTTCTTTTCTTTTCTTATCTCCTTATGCTCTTCAGACGTTAACTTATACATGTGCTCACGTGCATCACCCTATCCGTGAACGTCTTTCAGAACTCACGGTCTCTGTCCAATGTGCAGTGTGTGATGCACGTTTGTTATGCCCGAGTCCTGTCCTTACGTGATGCATGTATACCTATGCGATAAACGTCCGTCTTGTGACGTCAGACGAGTTGCAACGGAATCATTGTTGCGAGCTCGATAAAATGGTATCTATAGGTATACAAGTGCGGCGGAATCATAACAGCTACAACGTATCAGCAATATATATAATAACGATAAAAATATTTTGGCCTCTGGTTTAAAAATATCCACCATCTGCAATATCATTTACTGTTTGCTGCAAGTTTTGGCAGGATCCTTATTGTATACCCCATCGCGGAGTTTGAACATTCACGGAAATTTCATCTTTACTTGCGCAGGAACAGACTAACAGTAAGTGACGACGGGCATATAGTATTCTTACCTTCTCGCTTTGGAAGCGCGAAACCCATCCTCAGAAGCTCCGTCGCGATGAATATCTAACAGACATACTTATTTGCGGCTTTGTTAACCAGTCGATGATAAATAGTCGTTGCGAAAGGTTTACTACTGGCTTCTAGGAATTTTCAACATACAACGATTATTTCTCGACATGTGATAATAAAAAAAGTTGTCGGTATACAAATAAAGAATATTTAACCTGCAAAGAAAAAATTTAAGCGGGAAACTGTCAAAAGTTATTCTCCTCAACAATAAGTCTCGGAAATTCTTTTTCCTTGACTTGCACCGAATTATCATACTCCGACGACTGAACGCGAAACGCCATTAATCCATAATTATCGAAAAGAGATATCCTTTATCTTTCGTGGGTTAGACACCTCAATAGTAATCATGGTATGGCTCGGTGCTTGGTACTCGGCGAACGATGTATGGGTGCCAGTGTCCATCTGCAACCCAAGTTCCGTGCTTGTGTGCGTCATTTGCACATACGACATGCAGCAAGGTGCAACGTACGCATGGATACGCAAACAGCGCGGGGGAAGCGATCAAGGTCGAACAAGTATAACGTACCGATGCCCGCTATGCAGGACAAATTTACCAGTCAGGTCACGGTGTTTACTCATTCCCTGCATCAGCGAGGCGATGGGCTCTGCACTGCGGCTCGAGAAGAAAGATTAATTTATCTTTCCCGCCACCGCGCAGCGCTGCGCTGCTCGCGTTCTGTGAGCGCGGATGCGCGCGCATCTGCTGCACACGAACTGCAGTCGTCGAGCGCGATAACAAAGAGAACCGAGTTATGCAACTCCGTTATCAGATGCGCGCGGGGGTTTCCCCTCTGCACAGCATCAATCGAGCGATTATTACGATGTTATAGGCGCGTAATTTATTCATCGACACTATTCTAGACCGGTCAATAATAATGCATATACGTACGAATGCAATTGTTACTTATGCATACGTATACTTATATTATACCTATACGAACATGTTCTATGTTACTCGTGTAATAGCAATTGCGCAAAGTCAGCTCTTGGTTATAATCAAATACTTTTGTCAATAGGTCGTTAACTTGCGGAATTGTGCCTTGCGAAATTTTCGTGTCGCCGCGGTCGTAACAGTTAGCTGAATCAGCAGCGTGTATTGTTTCCGCGTTTGCATAGTGCAGCAGCAGCGTTTGATCCAACGATTGTCGTTGTTAGTTGCAGATATGCAACGCCGGGACGAAAGTGCAAAAATATGGGGGTCCAGAATTATTCCGACACTACACATCCTCGAATCGATTTACGAGAATGAATTCTAACCTAACCTCACTTCTTAACAATCCGAACCCCGAGTTCGAGAATTCATTGTAGGAAGAACAGCAGAAATAAGAGTTCACAGTGTCGAGCGAAGAAAATCTGGGCCATATGAGTTCCGTTGGAATTTCGCAACTCAATTACGGTTCTGCGTTATTATCAGATGATCGGCGCTGTCGCCTTGCTTATCGTGAATACTGTATTATGTTTTCCACAATTCAACGGACGCTCTTTGCCAGCCTGCCCATTGCAGGATGTTAGCATCGACATGCGCATGTATTTTATCGCTCATTTTCGTGAGTCAGCGTTGGTTATAGAGGAGGATAAGAATCCGGGCGAACTCTATGTGTCACAGACATGCAGGTTGGATAATTGCAGCAGAGGTTTTCGATCCTCTAGTGAATTTGTTTTGCACGACTGCACTCCGGTGCGTCAAAATATGGCGTCACCCGGCAGCTCGAAGCTTCGCGTCGCATCGACTGCGACGGTGATATTTACACGGTTTTGTACTGCGCACACGTGTGTCGTGGAAGAGTTGCACACGTATAAGGTATAAAAATGTACGCAGAGCGATTATATAGGTGCATGGACACAACACGTCGGAATAATTATTTTTCATTCATACCGCACACGTTACTTTTCTGTTTTGATCCAACTTCACAAGCCGAACCATAATATTTCCTTTCAATTTCTACGAGGCTGTTGACCAAGACGTTGCCAAAAAAACAAGCCTACTCTCTTAGGTGTACAGACGTAAGCCGGCCGCAACGATGTTCTGCGCATCGGTTTTGCTGTATCTCCGAATACAAAAACCTCTTTACGTCATGTACTTATGACTATATCATTACTATACCATTCACAGTTTCTATCAGGTACAGATCCAGATCGAACTGCGCAAATTCATTCGCGTGTCCTAATGTCTGGCGAAAATTGCCAAACACCTGATCATCGGGCGAGAAAAACTTTTTGTGTATCAAAATGTAACTCACAATAAAAGAGGGTAAACAAATAATTATCTCTGCATGAAGTTAATAAAAAATTTCTCGTGAAATAATTTTTTTTCCTCGACGATTTTTTCTTCCCCAATTTTCGGAATGCTTTTATTGAGCCTCCGTTAACAAGCGAACGGACACAACAGCCAAGAACTGCCGGCACGCGTAACAGCCTTGCACTATATTCATACGTGCCGGAGGCTCTGCACTCCGGCGTCCGGTGCAACGACACCCTAAATTTCAAATTCAGAAATAGCATCGGATCTTGAAGTTTGCGAAACAAAACGTACCGCTGCCTGGGCATCGATGTTCGTTGCTGCAGCTTTCTTTACGCATCGAAATGCACCGCATGCCTCAGAAGCATCAAACTTCGGATTTGAAAAATACTGTATCAAGTGTGTGTAACATAAATTCATTATTAGACGCGAGGAGGTTTGGAATTTAGCTGACGTCGACGCGGATCGGCGATGTTGGTAATCTGCCGAGTCAAGAACCAGGCCGGTGAAATTGCAAATATAACAACGACGGATCTTTTCCTTTGATTTGTTTATACACCGTGATCAGAAGCCTTATTCGAACATTACTTTGATCCATTGTGATGCTTTCAAATAAACTTATTGTGTGCCGAAATGTCGATATCTGCTCATCATTCATTTACTTATAGAATCGTAGCTGACTGTTGAGTGCAAAATAACCTGGCTTATACCACAACACTGCATCTGCATTATCTATAATATAGAGCCGTGTAACAGGATAATATATTTATAAAAGGTAGAAAAATATTTACGAAATATTGCGCATATTTTTTGTCTTACGTTTTCCTGTTATTTATTTATTTTTATCTTCTTCATCATTTTATGCCGAAGGCTTACGTCGAAATAAATGTTCATGCAATTCTACTGGATGATTACAAATAACCGGTACGTGTCACAATGCGATATACGAGTTGCACATTTTCTGATTTGAACTATTTCAACTTCGCATTAAATGAAAATCCTGGATTTTGGAAAGATTTTTAATCAGTTTTAAAATCGGACGAGTTATTAGGTACATACATCGTTATTACTTAATAACTTAGCCTGCGTAACATTATTTAAATGCAGAAAAAATATCCAACCGTAGATTTTTGTGAAGTGAAACGAAAGTCTTCTCACTTCCTGTGTTCGAAAAATCTCTCACGAGTTATTAAATTTCGAACCCAACACCCTCTATCCATAAGGTTTATTTATAACCACTCGTTCTGCACACACGCAACATGCGCATGCGAGTATACTTACAATACTGCATACATGCATCGCGAAGACTAGCATAACGATGCAGCCTCGGGGTCGATACACGAAAATCCTTGACAACGAACTTGCCGCTGCACTTGTAAGATCGCGAAAATACATACCTACTGACGACGTGGATATTTTCAGTGTTTACTCTTAACGACGGTTCTGCAGCTCGCTTGCGCCAACAGATTATGATATATCTAGGTATTTTTTATCGTACCTCCATACATACAGATAACTCAACATATTTTTGCATATCGCGTGGTTTTCTTACGTGCATCATTATTTGAAAATTTCAATGGACTTGTAGACGCTTGTGATTAAAAATATTTATTAAGATAATATTTACCCTCAAGCGCATCGCTATAAATTGAATAAAAGATTGTTTGCATCCAATGAAATACCGCTTTCCAAGTCACTAAAGTTTAGCTGAATCAACAGGAATTTAGTACCACAGCAGTGAAATATCTTTTTGCCCCGCCCCGAAAAAAATATTTCTGCAATTTAAAAATATTTTTACTACGTATTACGCACCTACAGACATTCGACAAATATTTTACGCATACTGCTGATCAACTGTTATTGTCTTTGCATTACCCAGGCTGCAGGCACAGTATGCATTCAAAAACAGAATAATTTGTGTTGATCGGATTTCTATTCTCATTACAAAATTTCTAGTTAACGCTTGAACATCTTTATACTTGTTTTATAATTTCACTTTAGGCTTTATAATTGTAAATTATATTTTCAATTCAGCGATTGATCAAACCTAACCTGCAGACGCGTCTTTTGTCGCGATCCACAGCGGTATAAGGAATAGAATTACGTGATAATCAAATCACATTTGCGCCCTGCAGGTAATCCGAATTTCATTATACTTGTTAATTCGACCCTGCATCACACTTTACCTCGGCATGTCTTATTGGTTGGCTCAAAACAACGTATTATGCAGGGGTGAGCGGAGCGAATGAATATTTGGTAAGAAGAGAAACAACCACTCGATTGAGTGGATATCGTAATGAGATTTGCATACCCAAATGGATCATTTACCTCGAATGGACGTACCACGGACATTCGAGGTCGATTCGATAGTCACGTGGCCGAACCACGTCATCAGAAGTGTTCACCGTGTCACCCACACCAGTGCGAGTATACCGCACCTCGTTTGACCATTCATCCCCAAGCTCTCACGCAACAAATCTTACGCGTGAAGTACAAAAATTTTAGTATCAGTAGTATAAGAAAAATCCAAACAATGATCGTGAAAAAAGGTATAAATACATGACGCAAAAACGTGAAATGGGAACAGCATTCGGCTTCTTTGACAGTCCATTCAATTCCACTGTTGAAACCGGTATTCTAGAAAGTATCTAGGTACCATAAAATTTGGTGTTGGCAACAAGAATCGACTCTGATTTGTTTTCTGTTCTCAGTATCATAGTTTCACTTGACAAGTACTAATCCTATCTCGTTTCTTACGAATTTTACAGAGAAGGTCACTGCACTTATTCGCCTTCTTCCAAGTAAAGGAATACTTGGGTAGAGTAAAAGAGCATATGTACTCAATACACATCCACTGTATGTGTGGGATTTAGAATCTTGGAGAAAGTAATCCTCGATAGTCGAGTTAGTTTTTTTTTTACATCGCGATTCCTTTTCTTTCATTACTTCAGAGAATGGACTTGGTTCAGTAAGGCAATAATACTTGTATTAGCGAGAATCAGTATAAGAGCCTGAACAATTAGTACACGTGATTAAAAAAAAATTAGGTTACCAATTCTTTTTTGAAACATAAATATCTGCATAAATACGTATTACGGTCGATGGATTAAACACTCAATCTTTCTATCAGGGGGTTGAATGGTTTACTTGGACAAGCCAAAAAAAGGATAATAAGAAAAGAAACAAGACTTCAGGACGAAGTAGGAAATTCACTTATTTCATCTCCCATCGTGTTTTATTTGAATATCTCATGTTATTTAAATTCATGGATTTGTTCCTCTCATATCGTTTGTCGGTTAGGTTAGGTTATACAAGCGCTACTCTCTATTCTATGTGCTCGCATGACTCCGTCGTCATCTCGTGTGACATCAGAACTTTCATAGATGTCATACTTACTATGGCATAGCTGGATAACACATTCGATGGAACTTCAGTAGGTAGCAAGAGCAAAAAATCTATCTATACTAAACTCATTTCGTTTCGAAGAGATGTAAAAATTTATCTACAAATGCAGCAAATCATATTTAGCATTTTTTTCTTTCCCTGAGCCGTAAAATCGAGTCAAACTTTGAGAAATAGTAGGGGTTATGACCGTGCTCATGTGGTATACTCAGAAAATTTCGAAAAATTGTTGAAAAACTATAAATAACGAGATTATCATTTACTTATAGAGTAGCGTGCCATAACCTCAAAGGGAGTGAACATCAGCTGCAAGTATATTTATAGATACAATTTTCCGAACTTTCCTCAATAATACTACAAGCACATTTGCAAACCAAGAGAGAAATGAAGTGAATCACAACTTGTTTTACGTGGGGTAGTAATGAATATAAAAAAGAGCAGAGAAAGAAAAGTGGTATTCTTTAGTGACCGTTTGCCCCGCTCACTGTCTATTCTCTACATAGATACCTACAATCTACGTAACGTACACCAAGTTGCATTTACAATTAGATAAGTAGATACGCATGCTTGAGGTTACATGTATAATCCTAGATGCAGTGTGTGCACACATCAAGTCGTGTGTGGGTGAACGAGGGTTGCTGACCAGAGTGTCAGTGGCCTTGCTTTCTGCGACCTACTTTCACGGCATTTCTAACCAACGCTTTGCAAGACCACTGCCAACCATCTCCTCTAGGGGAAAGAGACTCTGGTCCGTTTACCTGGCCTAGCTACCATCCATCCACCTTGACTGCTCGGGCACATCATCATCAGACGGTATCGCAGTAGTCATGGTGAAGTAGAGAGTTCCATCTTGCCTGCGTATTATACAGAAACCTTTTGATGCTGTATTTCCCGGAGTGAGAATGCCTACGTCAGTATCACTTCGGCAGTATTGCGATATTTGAGGATGAGAAATTTAACCGATCGAGTGTAATTCGATAGGCGAAAGCGAGGTTATTCTGTAAAGTATTTCGGTAGGTTTTTGGTAAAGGTTCTTTTTCAAATTTTAAAATCAAAATTCAATTCAAATACAAAACCCATTTTCCCCTCGTGTAAATTACGATAACTTGATTACTGTGTGTGACGAGTCATTCGAGTTGTTGGCCATGCCAGATAAATCTAACAGCATATGGATAGTTACATATGTATGGTATACGTCAATGATTCGTACAGTGATTACGTGAGCCATGTAACTCGGAAGTTCTCATATCGTCGACGGCCGATATATTCTATGATTAATGCAACCATAGAGTTTCATCTAAAACTAATTTTAGCCATGTTTGAATTTCTGAAACCGTCTCTGAATACTCACATCTTTTTTTTTAATCTCTTACAAATCTAAGAAATCGGTTTTTTCTGTAGGCATGTATAAAGAAAAAATATTTAAACGTCGCAACGAATTTCGTTCCCTGTTAAACCGCTACAAATTGCTCTCAACTTGTTTACATCGAGGTTGCGCACACTGTGTATCGTGGTGTGCTGTACCTACATCTGTTTAGATAAAATAACGAGAGAAGAGAATAAACTTTCGAATGCACTTGTTGTTGGCTTTGATCGGTGGCAGTGGAAGCAACTTTCTTCGTGAAAGCCGACGTGCGCCTCCCGTTCCTTCGGTTACCTTACAAGTCCATTTCGTAACGACCTGCTATGTATACCGCACGATATGCAGCCTGGTGCCGTTTACTAGCAAGCATTCCATAATGCGTAAATATACACCTACAGTGATACATATGATTAGAAAAAATGTAGAAAAAGGGGTGAAGGTGAAAGTTATGAAAATTCGAATTTCGACCACCTCATTTTCATTTCAACAATCTATATTCATCGTTCTAATTGCGTTTGTTGAAGGTATAATGTAATTCTTATTCCAGAGTCAAGTATTATACAGATAGTGTTGCATTAATGTTACGAAATTCAGGACACTGCATAGTCGACAACTACAACCAAATCAGCAAATCACTGCCTTGCGCTCATCCTTCACCGTCAGCAAAATACTTCATTGTCAGTGCTGCAATCACTTGAGAACGACGGACACATACTCAGGTATGTAACGTAGGAAAGGTCGATGACTTTCACTGAAGTTACTCCAGCAATTTTACGCACGTTGTCTTATATAGTGACCCTCGCTGAGTTTACCTATACATATACTCGGTAGTACGATAATTTTCGAGAGAACTACGTTCGTTCAGATTCTTTTCAGTTTTACATATCGTCTGTCTGTATGGTGTAAGGACGTACGTGCCAGTATACGACATTTGAGGATACATTCAAAAACGTTGAGGAAACGTGAGGATGTATTCGAAAATATTTGAAATTGTAAGTAGAATCAATTAACGGTTAAAGGTCGTTAGTACTGTCGATTATGCCCTTCCATCGCGAACTTTGTGAAAAATAATCATGTTCGCTAAAGGTGTAAGGTCTCATGTCCATTTTTCGAGAAAATGAAAGACTTTAAACGCCTTCTCCGAAATCCATGAATATTTACGTCTCATAAGTTTTTCCGTCGTTTACGAAAGAAAAAAAAAACATACACAAAAAAAGGTTGGTGCGACCGCATTCTATTTACAAATGTAATAAATAAAAATATATTTCGGTTCTGAAAGGGCGTATCGACCAAACATAAGGCCCCTTATTTTTATTTATTTTTTCGCCCAATTTTAATGCAGATTGTAGCGAATGCCTTTTTGGCGCACACGTCCTTATACATACCGCGATATTTTTTTGCAACATGTGGCCAGAGTAAAAAATAGGAATATCCACGAGGTGAAAAAAGAGGGAAAGGAATTCTCAAGGAATTCTCTCACTTACTGCAGTGGTACATTCGCATGCATATAATATGTGACACCGTAAGTGAGTGTTCATCCGTGATATATTGATGCCGAGAGAGAGCAGGTATTCGCTTCGAGTGATCAGAAAAAAATGTATCATCCTTTTGATTGCCGCTGAGATCTGTAAGTTTGAAATTTCGTGCTCTCTACTCAGAGCAAAAACTAAAATTCAATATCATTTCATGTAACTGAGAACACATCTACAAAGATACAGTGTTCGAACACTTTTGGTTTTACCGTCAAATTTTTCTTTTCCATTCTCCAATACTTGGAAAGTTGTGTATGCATAATAAGTTCACACATTTAAATTCAATTCAAGCCAGTTGTATCGAGTGTAGAAATTATAGCAGTATCCATCTGCTTATATTATATGACAATCATGATGATCTATGTTGCCCTCGAAACTCAGGAAAGCGTGGCAATATGTCTTGACGCCGCCGCGGTTTACGTAGCTTGACGTCTATTGCGAGCACCGAGTAACGTGCGTACCAAATGCGGGAACTTGTAAAGAAGATTCGAGAAAGAGTTGGTAAGAACACTAGGAATGCCTGTTACGTCAAATCTGTCGTGATAGTTGAATGGATGGATTGAGATCCGTGATGAATCGTGGTTAGAGCGATATGGCGTCGGAGAGGATGATCAGCTGATCGTTGGATAGAAATTTAGGAACTATCAGAAGCTGAAAACATCCTGCAAGCTGTGGGACTTTCGTTTTGTCAAATAAAGTCAATGCACAGTAAATCGTGTGAAGAAAAACCGCTGTACCTACGATATTTACTCTCGCAAGATGGCGTCTCTGAATTTGAGGTTATAAATGCCTGGCAGTATTCGAACTGCGTATTCTTCGTTTGTATACGTTACAGAGTAGGCGTGAAAATTTGTTCGACACATTCAGTCTTCGGTTGAATACAAGGCACACGCATGACGCAATTCCGTAACAGCGGTAGGTATGCATGCGCGCACAAAAGCAACGGAGGCACATACGGTAGTCCTGAGAGATTAGGGTAGGTCGTGAGTCTAGGAGAAGGAGTCCAAAGTGAAAGTAGGCGAACCGAGAGCGGGAAGGGCGTTTAGTCTAGTCGCCGTTGCCGTTGCTGTTGCCGATGCCGTTGCCCGAAGGGAGGAAGTCCCGCAGCTCGGCAGCAGGAAGAAAGGAAGAAAGGAGAGACAGGACAGGAAAGACGTACGGAGGTGGTAGTGACCTACTCCCGAACACAATCTATAGGTGCGCTCTTTCACGCCTCTCTCTCTGGTGCTCCCCGTTTACGTTATTTGATTTATACAGCAGAGAGCGCTGTTTATTCGCTTATGCATCATTTGCTCATTTATCTATTCATTTATTCTGGCTTAGATATTTCTGTACGTGGAGACAAATTCAACATCGACGAATCGAAGATATACATAATAATTGAATAAGACCTGCAGAATGTACAACTCTAGTTCAGTTCAGCGTACGTTTTCTAAATTCTGACGACGTCGATGAAAATTATCCTCCTTCGTCGACTTGAGCCAACGCGTGGCTTTGCACGTGTGTGTCACAACGCTCCATGCTTGTATGTGTACGCGTAACGATTAACATAAGCGGAATTGCAAGTGAGTTAAGTAGCGTAATCTATGGTCGTTGAAGCCGGGTTCAATGTCCACTACTTTCTCTGGCCCACTCGCCTCGCGGATTTGACCGGTGACTTCGAATCCTTTTTTCCTTTCAATCTTTCTTTCTCCATACTTTTCCCTGGTGATTCTTATTCTGAGTAGGTAATTAGAACGGCGTTTGTCGCCTTCGAGTTGTTATACAACAGCAAAAACGTTATGTTAGACGTGTAGAACGTTGTTATCGAAAAATTCGAAAATCGTCGTTCGACGTTACTCGCAGGATATGCGGGCGACGCGATATCGTCTTCCGGACATCCTGGGTGCATCTAGCAACTGCCTACCAACTGCAGGGAGTCGTTAACCCTAGAAATGCAGACGTTGAACGCAGTCGTGATAAGCTCGACCTTCCGGTCCTGCAATCATTTTGATAAACTCTTTTTGCCTCCCCCTCGCGCAAGGGCCGAGTTTTTGAACCCACCGGCTATTTGGAAGAGAACAGGAAAAGCGATTCAGAGGCTAGTAGAAAAACGTGCCTAATCGGTGAGAGTACAACGAACTTTCATTTTTGATATTTGTAAAAATATTTCTCCAGTATTCTGTTAAATATTTGCAGTTAATTCTCGTCACCGTCGATTTATTTTTATTTATTAACATACATTTTTTTAAATTTTCTTTTGCTTGATTTATGGTAAGTTTTGAAAGAAAGACACGAGAAAGAAAATATTTCATGTTCACTCCGCACTTTTGGGTAATTTGTAATTTGAGTACTGTAAAAGGAAAAGTCAGAAGAATTTTACCACTTTTACTTTTGCTGCCGTTTTTTTCCGCTCTCAATTCCTTGCTTCTGAAAGTGCAGTTCAAGTCTTGAAACGATCGGGTCATCATGCCGCGTTATTCAGAACCCATTTATCACCTCTAGAACAGAAAATCTGCATCTCTGATCGTGAGTGACGAGCTGCACATCCTGCTTGGTTATAGCATAACAGGAAGTGACACAGACATCTTGGCAGGACCGACGGAAATTCGTCAGCCTCCCTTAAATCTTACGAACAAGCTGCAGCGCTCTCAGATAAAAATAAAGAAAAAAGAAAGCATTTCAAAAAAAAGAATACAAGCAAGATAATTTATGAGTCAGCCATCGAGTTCAAGTTTAACATACCTACAATGTACAATTCACAGCTTAAAATTTTTTTAACTAGTTAATTACAGATCAACAAAAAAAATTTCACCATTCATTCGAAACAATCTTGTAATCACCTCTCTCTCTCTTTATATATCTCTGATATCGTTCTGAAAAAATTCCTGCAGTGCAGAATGTGATGATTTCTTGTTGTAGAAACGTTCTTCACGTGCATCCGGGTGTGTTTGTAGACGCAAGCAATTGATACGGATACATACCTTCGGCGAATTAACAGCGCCGTCAACGTAAAAGCTGACGCAGGCAGGCAAGCGGGTTACCGGTGAACGTTACAGGTTAACGGTGTCCTGGCCCCGATTCTCGCCATTATGAAACTATATTATGACAGGAGATCCCTCTGCGTACCGTTCAGCGTACTGTGTTCACCAACAGTGCCGTACCAACCCCGGGATTGCCGATGATAAAGTTTTTTCTTTCTCTACCTTATTCAATTTTTCCACCTCATCGTGCAATGATCTTGAACCTTCGACTTTGAAAAACATCAACGTTCGAATTTTTGAACCCAATTCGAAGTTTAACGTAACATAACATAACCAATAATTGGAAACACGAAGTCGCCTATCGTCACGTCATTGTAAAAACTAATATCAAAATAAATTTAATGGTTGCCCCTTATAACTTTCGTTCTCCTCTTTCCCGCCGTTATTGTATTAATTTACTGTAAGGAATGAATCTTCAAAGGGGTATCAGGATCTGTTTCGACACAATTACGATACGTTACGATAACGTTACTAACTTCAATATGATCAGAAAACCGGTTGTAGGTCATAAGAACAAAAAACAAAATACATAATCAAAGTGGACATCACTGTTCTTTTTTTATTGATGAAAAATGTATTTTTGTCAATACAATAATTAAAAAATACTGATAGATCATACAGCGGAGCTGATCAGTAAATTCACCATAACAGAGAGAAGCTACAGTACTGGAGGTAGAAAGGCAACCAAAGGAAAAAACATGTTGACAAGATAGATTAGCGAAAATATGATTTTCCATCTTATCAGATGTATATCGCAGTCTTCGACTCGGCGACTGGTCACCTCAACGCATTTGTAGACCCTCGACAGACGATTGGGTAATCCATGATCGATTGACGATTGTTCATATCAAATGGGTTGCGAAACTGCGCATCAGACTGAAGTCTAATCAGCTGTTATGACGCGTGATTCTCCGTACCAGCATTTTCATCCATTTATACACGGAACGTATACAATGTACACCAAGCCTGTTTGAAACTGTGACCTAGAAATTGGACAAGTTGAAAATCCCTAAAATGGGAGAATCCTAGTGAGAAAATTAAGTCTCTAGCGTGACCATTTTTCCGAACCGATACCGAAACGTTTCACATATTCATATTTCACTTACTATTATCCTGTCATGGTGTCCATTAAAAAATCCGTACAATTTCAAGGACATTCTCAGGACATTTTCAGGTTATTCAAGGACATTAAAAATATAATATTTCCAGGACACAAGAAAAATTTGAGGATAGTTTCCAGGACTTTTTGAAGGACAAGCAAGATTCAAGAACATTTCCAGGACCACTGGACACCGTGCCTGTATACAAAAAATACATTTTTATAAATGCATTAGGACGAGCTTGACAATAGGCACTGGACTTTCTTATCAGGCCAATCTGACTCTTTAGTTTTCCGCCATTTAAATCCATACATGTATGCTCTGTATCAAAAACATCTGTACCTGTTAACTGTACCCTCGTGCATACACCTAATATGCAGACGCACATTAACAGCGACGAGGCTTTCTTGAAAACAATTTTGTTTTCACGAGACTGCGAGTGCTGCACTGCGCAAAGGCATTTCTCTTTATACACGCGTATAATACTTAGTCAGGTGAAAATTGCGCAATACTTTCGCAAAGTCAATGACTCCGGAATCTTGCGACGCTATACGGTGACGGACCAACACCTCACGTCACTAAACTTTCCCAACGTGGCTTACCGATCGATAACAATTAAATCACACGCGACATTATATTTCACGTTCCAAGTACACGCAGACATATACATACACAATCCAAATCACGAGTAAAAATGTATGCCAGGAAACTAACGACTTGGAGAGAAGGGAAAGCCTCGAGTCTTGAGGTTTTTTACAGCAAAATAACAATCATTCTTTGATTTTGTACAGAAAAAAATTGTACAATTTTCTTCGTTTAATAGAAAATGAAAAAATTTCCGATAAATTCGTGGCATCTTGTTAAGATTCTTGGTTTTCTTTTTCGTATACATCATAAGGTAAATCGGGGGTGGAGCTCCAAGTTGGTACTCTGATGTGCAGGTATGAACAGAATTGATCCATTCTACGTCGGATGGTGGTCCAGAGTACCGTAAGAGATTTCGGTATCTCCTGTTCTTTTTCTGTTGAACAATTCCTCGTTCTTTTTCATTTCTTTCGTTCTTTTATTCTTTTCTTATTTTCCCCTATCCTGTTACACAATCGATGATCGCCCTGCAAGACTCTCCGCTACGTGTACCTAATACATAAATACACACACGCAGGCATGTTTTCACCAACACGTATTATACAAGGCATAGTACGGCATTTGATTATGTATATATAAACATTAATTCGCATCTAACGGAAGATTTCTATTTTTCGAATAATCAATTCACCGTGAATCATCCAGTATGCTCGCATAACGTTGTGAAAAATAATTTGGGAGAAACAAAATAGAAGCAAGTAACGATAGGTTTTAGAGAAAATTTGTCTAATGTGTAAGGAGTACAGCAATGCCGAGGAGAAAGGTGCAGAAATAAATAGAGGCACAATAAACGGGACAATTCTGGCGGTTCATCGATACCAGATTTGAACTATACAGACAGTACAAATTTTGTTTGGACGGAAGACCGAGATCCGATATCTCTGAAGGAAAAAAACACAGACGTGGGTATGCTCAGTGTTGTTATGTCGGTAAGGTGATGTTCGGCATGTGCTATACCTGCCCTAACCGGGGTAGACCATACAACTCAAAACGATCTATCGGGGTCACGGGTATAAATTCGATCTGCGCCCGTGAGAATGTATGCATTACAGTACGTTGATGTCTCTATGTGTATGTAGATCCGCTATATTCACCGTGTTCAAAAACAAATTGAATAGGTCCAATGCGAAATCGTTCATGTCTATAGTCGTGAGCCTGTAAATATCCATATACATACATTACATACGCTTACATACGACATATGCCATACATGTATGAATAAAATCGAAGGCACCGTTAAAAAGATACCGGTGCAGGATTTCTGGGTATAATGCATGCAATCCTGATATACTCATGTGTATATATATATATATATATATATATATATATATATATATATATATATACATATATTATCTATGTATATCAAGATTATAATATGCGCTGCAGGAATTAAAAATTAGTAGGGCAGTCAAAGGAAAAAGCAAGATTGTTAAACAGATAATTTTTTCGAAAATAAACTCCAACGAAATAATCTACTATTGGACATAATAGCAACCGATAATTAACGACCGTAATCAGCAGGCACATAAGAATTATTGAAGTACCAGATTGTGCGTATAAGATCGTTGAGGAAAATCTGGAACGGTTTGAAATTAATTATAGGTGCAGCCGCTGACCAGAGCCGCCATGATAGAATCTGCTGCAGTATTAAGGTCGCAAGATTTCTCTCTAGCTTTCCCACCGAGGTTTATTATTATTATTATTATTATTCTTACTATCATTATTAGTATTATTATTGTCGTTGTTGATGTTGTTGATTTTTCTTACTCTCTTTCAGACACATACTTAGCTGTGTACTGTGTGGTATGACAATGAATCGGAGGTATAAAAAAAGTGAAAAAGGAAACCGCTATTGGAAATCACCCTTCTTGAGATAGGACAGCAAAAATTGGCAAGAGAATAAATTTACTGGATGTGAATACTTGGAGTGACCCTCAGGATTTTGCTCCGGGTTCTCTCGATAGCCTTCGCAATGGTGATTAACCCTGTGGCCCTGTAAATACTGAGACTGCACAACGCACATTACGAGGTCACTTTTGTTCGATGTAAAATATGGTATTATGCACAGTATGGGAGACTATGGTGGATTTATACTCGCTGCTATCGCACACAAGGTGCAACGGTACCGTCATAGTTCCTGGAGTGACGTCAGATTTTCTATTCCGAGATAGCGTTCGTTCGAATTGGATCTAGGAACCGGAAATGTGGAAATGAGAAATTACATCCGCAGACAATTAAGTTTTCCTATAGCTGATCGCCACTGTATTCTTCATTTGTTGGCACGTCCTTTGTCGATTCGTACTAATTGACTCGTTGGATAGATTTTTCTCATTGTTTCGATGCGCGGAGCAAAAGCGGATAACGATTGATAAATTGTTGTATTCATGTGGATTGTGGAGCAGAAAAATCATTCCATTTTATCTATATGGTGTCTGCACGCATTAAGATCTCTGGAGTCGATCGATAAGATACGGACGAGTTCTCGACGATTCTCAACTTGCAAATTGTATATGGCGCCTTTTCTGATTCACTAAAATGTAGTATCTTCACTTACTACCGATGTCGCCACGAATTGAATTGTAAAATTTTTCATCTACAATCCGCATACGTCATGTTCGTTTCTTGGCGGGACTATATTCCACTGAAACATTAGTAGCGTCTGCACTTCATTCTTCGACTTCTCTCTGCCATAAGCAGTCATTTAAGAAAATCAACTAGAAGAGTGAGACAAAGCTAAGATATCGAGCAAGCTGAAGCATCTGGAAAAGGACCTCGCAAATTCGACGGACGAGCGTTACGGAAAGGCAAGTAATACGTGAATTTCATCGTCATACAACTGAACGGAAAATGATAGTGAGGTTATGTCACAAGCAAGAAAGGCACACACCTAGAGGCACACACATGCATAGGTATTTTGTATGTCTGTATACATCTCCCCATACACATACATGAGATGAAATATTCACTTCAAGACACTTGTCAGTGTTCAACCATTCTTTGAAGAGTTATTACTCAGACCCATGCTACTGGAGTAACTCAATAGACGTGTGCCTGTCCCACATACATGAAGTAAAGTATTCGTTTCAGATCACTCATCAAGGCAACGCCCTCCTCATACTGGTACTATTGAAAAACATTATAAGGCATTTGTAACTGTGATGCATTTACGGTGAGTCAATTATTCTTTTGCAGTCTCTCGTCGATGCTCTGTTTATGAAAAAGTTGCTACTCGATCAAAGCTCATTGAAAACTTTGGAAATTAGAGAATATTATGCACATAATGAGTGATATTCTCATTACAGTTTACTCGTCAAGTACTGAAGTTTCTGAAAAAAGTATTGGACGAGCCAAGTCATTCAAATATCTAAGAGATTGAGAATATGATGCACGAAATGAGTGATACTTCCCAGTGTAGCTCACGCATTAAGGTTCGTACTTTTTTCAACGAGGTATTAGACAAGCCAAGTTATTCAAAACTTCAGAATTTTGTGAAAAGAATGAACAAGAATGACATTTTCATTCTAGATCATATCAAGTTTCTGCTCTTTCTGAGAAAGTTACTTCTAGCCTACGAGTTTGGCAATATTATGCACACATTGAGTGATATTAAAATTCTAGCTTGCATCATGGCTTTGATTTCACTGAAAAAGTGACTAGCTAAGGATTTAACTTCTCTAAAAAATGTATAACCCAACCCAGTATCATCTTCAACATGCTAAGAAAGGTAAACAGCTGAATAACCAAACATCGTAGGCATGTTGGATGTACAAAAGAAAATTGTTGAAAGTGATGCTTAAGCAATATATGTAATTGTTCATTAAAATTTGTACGACAAATGATTTGGTTAAACCAGCTGAAAACTTAAGTAAGTACAGATTTATAAATAAATTCACAAAGATTATGATACCAGCTGGGATTAGGACATCAGCGATGTGGAAGATCAGCTCAAAACTGTTGACATTATCTATGTATCTATGTACATACATACATACTTCAACGCGTTCAGCCCATATGATGTCATTTCAAGTCATAACTCATGAAATCCAAAGTGTTAACAGTTGAACAGACGTTGATTAATCCAGTAAAAATAATAATGATGATAAAGTGAATAATCAGTCTCAACTGTGAATACTTATTTATGAGTGTGACGTTTATACCAAGTGAATAGCTAAACACAAAATGGTTTGTCGTCTGCTACAATCAATGCGCGTGCGCTACAATCGAAGAGCAGTTGTTTGCCAGGGTGACCAACCACTGAACTTTAATACATCTATAGTTCAGTGCGACTAAACGACATGAATGTAACCTAAAAAATTTTGACAGTTGTCGCTGGCAATTGTGTTCAACACCGACGAAAATTTTTGAGGTTACATACATTGCAGCGAACTGTCATCTAAATTTATGACGGCTGGTCGCGCTGGCAACAACTGCTCTCGAAATGCAGCGCATGCGTGTGAATTTGTGACTGACGACGGACCATTCTGTCGTTAGTAATTTACTCTGTACGTAGTTGAGAGATACCCTGAAATATTGCAGCAGAACTTTGATGAAATTAGGTTCACACGACAAGAAGCTGGTATACAGCATGTGGATCGAAAGTATTGGCTGTGAAATTCTAGTGTCATCGGTTGGAAGTGAAGTTGCTTATATTTATATCAGTTCGGAAGAGGAGCAGCATACGATTATGATTGAACTCCGCATACAGGTAAGTACATTTGGATCATTCGAAATTCAAATTTAATGATGGACGGAACTTCACCGCTATTGGATGAAACAAATCCTACGCGTGACTAACAACCTGAACCAACTCTAAGAATTTCAACTTTGAATTAGCGAGGGCAACTATGTTAAAAATACTCGATTCATCGATTAGCCAGGACCAAAAAATAATGGAACACGACTTGATTGAAACGGTAAAAATTAATCGATTAATCGATTATTTCATATTTTCTTGAAACGGTGCATTCGAAAACAAAATTTCGTAAATTTCAGTACGTAGTCGGAATAGCGGAAAAGTTTTTTTGATACTTTATAGTTTTATTCAAAATATCTTTCTTTCAATGTTGGGTAAAAATATTTATTTGTCTTTTATTTATTACATCAAATAGGTACTTAGTAAATAAGACAATGATAATTATTGATACTTTAATCATATAAATTGATATTGTATTACATCGTTCATCGGATTCAAAAACAAAAACCAATGGTGAGAAAAAATAATGGAGTCGGTCGATTAATCGAGTTTGAAAAATAATCGATTATACTCGACTAATCGGTAAAAGGTAATCAACTTAACTGAAAATCGATTATTTTTGGTTATTCTTACTTTGAATCAATGTCCTTATGTGTACACCAATTGGTTCTCGAGTTATGATATCCCCTTTGGAAACTCAAGAGTAAACATCGCGAAATACGAAGATTTTTCACTGGCGACCTCGTTCATTTAATCGGTCAAGTTCTCGTCGAGGAAGAAGCTGCACCGAATCGTCGCAGGTTGCTGAACTTTCACGGAAGTAGTTTGACCAGCTTACCCTGAATCCAGGTAATATATTTATACCTCTCATGAATTTCGCACATACAAGCATATCACGTTGATTCGTAATTGTTACAACTTACTGCAAGGTGTGTCGGTCTAATCCTACATATAATAGTAAGACGTAACGGGATTATCTGACAGTATAACTAGGTGTCTGAGAATATACCTCAATCTGTTAGTCGTTCGGAACGAACGATATTTTATACCATAACGACATTCGACGTCTTATTTTTCAACTAGCGTTCCGTTCACAGTATGGACCTTTGCGGTATTTTCCTGCCACTATCACTTCCAACATTTGTCGAAGGAAACTGTACGTATACAGATTATGAAAAGAACCGGGGCCTACTTGGTTAAAGACATGGTACTTTCATCGGCCGGTGAAAGCAATATGAAAGTGCTTGATTGCAAAGTAGAAAGGTGAAATGTACGGTAAAAAGATTACCAGACCTGTTACCTATGTGTGCGTATGGCTTGGTCTAGAACTGTTTGGTACTTAATTATTTTAATTAATTCATCTTCAGCGAATAGCCAAGTTCAGAAATTTCCAGCTCTGGGTATGTACATATATATTCTGAATTCGGTTATCCAGAAGCCGGAAAATTTTATTTTCTATACCAAAGGAATACAGTTTTGATTTTTGCACATACCTTTTGAAGTAATCAGGGATTTTGGTCATGATAAAACAAATGCATTCTTCATGCTTGGCACCGAAATGTTATCGTCACCGGTGGTTATGACAGCTCGGTTTTGTGAAGTGAGCCGAAGTTGAATTTGAATAATTTGCTGGAAGAAAATGATGAAGATGACAAACATCAAGAGATGATAAAAGAAAGGAAACGTGACTTTTAAACGCTAAGATAATAAGAAGTAAAGATAAGGAAAAGAAGAAAAAAGAAGAGAGTGGGAGACAGAAAGATGTATAGATAGGGCGACTCGTAAGGCAATCAATAACGTGAACGCCACAAGTCAATAGCCACTGAATATATTTACAAATCCCACTATACGACCTTACGCAAATATACGCTGCATGATGTTGATTTTATATACATACAATGGCAAGTTCACGGCTACATATATGTACATTACGTGGGAATATGAGTTACGTAACAAAGCTTTTGTTGAAAAAAAGACGTGCGATTTACATAAAATCTTCATTATTTATTTATTCATTTTTTCTGACGTCTCTCACTTATGAAAAGTTGATTGGTCCGGTGTTCGGATGAATCGGATCACTTCATGCAATTGAGCTGCACATTTAAACAAATGAAGTAAGGATCAGGAATACTGGAAACGCTTTGAAGAAGACGATCGAAGTTCATTATAAGATATGAATAAAAAAAAGTCGAGGATACTGCTCGAGCTAGTGTTGCAATGTCGCATGGAGGGGATGTTATTTGCACGGTACTGATATCCGGCCAAATACAATGCAATGAGTGTCGAATAACAAAAATGAAGGCCAATGGGATTGGCCACTGCAGCGAGAATTTATCCAGCACTGAATAAGAAATAATAAAACATTACTTGTTGAAAACAACTGTTTTGACAAACTGATGGCAATAATCAGTAACGGTTTTTGATTTTCAGACACTTTTTATCTTCATTGTATTGGTTGTGCAGAAGCTCTTAGGACCTTGAATAAGTAATTAAAAGTAAATCCTTGGCCATCCACACGTAAACAGCAAACTATTTATATTATTGTATGGAAACTGAAGTATAAGGTTTCATTAAAAAGTAAGTGTTGATAGTCTTTGTCAAAACGTTGAAAAATGTGTATAATTTACACATGCGCAGCAGCGTTACGAAACGCGTTCAATACATGTTCACGGATAAAATTCATCCTTCGAACTGCGAGCGATGCTTCTTTGTTTATGGTTGCAAAATTGGTATAAAAATAGCGGGGAATCAGGCGACGCCCACGTTGAGGAAGGTTATGATACTTTGGGTAAGGTTAGATAAATCGTAGCAAATAAATACGTCTGGGTCTGAAGCAACGAGCGCGGTGTTATCGCGTATCGGCTTTTGCAATCAAAATAATAAGATGTATATCACCGGGACTCTGCAACGAGGCTCTGCATTATCGCTTATACACAGCAAAACGTTCACCTTGGCGAAAAAGTTCGCGGCGTTTTTGTGTGTACAACAGAAAATACTTATGAGCAACGGTAATGTGGTCGAAATGCAGACCCCTTCTCAATTTCCAACAATCCCAACTGTCTACGAGAATTATATCTCGTCCGGTCGTTACTTCAATTTGTCCTACAATTTTTCTTCGAGACAGGCTTGCTGTAACACATCAATTAAAATTTTGAAGACGAATAAAGATCCCGGCGATTTCAGACAAATAATCGATAAAAATAACCTAGTAGTTGATGCAGTGGGAAAAAATTATGGGACGTTTATGTTCTTTACTTCAACAACCCTGTGATTTTTCTCGGAAACATTTTTCGACGTGATGTATGCCCTGGGAGATATTTTGTCCTCAACTGAAAACACGATCCCGGGGTCATTGTGTAATTGCAAAAACAAAACTCAACGATGCATCGACGTACCTACATGTATGAGTAAGTCGCCTTTATGCCTCGACAAATAAACTGCAACGCGTGCTCAGAGACCGAGTATCCTTGAAATTCCCAAACGCATAATATGCGCCTGAGTGGTATGGGATCGCGTCACACCCGATGCGATTGTGCATCCATGAATGTACCCATATAACGCATGCACGTACTTCTAACGTTTTTTCATTACGAACCAAAGACACTTCTCGCTAAACTTATTTTTGATGCAGTCATTTGGTCATCGCATTGCAGAACTGTGCTTTTTTTTGATGAAGCAAGTTTCGCTCTTTGTTATCCATAATCTTTGTATATGCAGTTCTCTTCGTTTTATTTTTCATAGCTAGCCAATTGTTTACCCGTGTATGAAGTTCGCTAGCAATTAATTAAGAGGATATATTTATACGATTACGCGTGCGTGATTAGCAAGTAAAAATGAAACGAAAACAAGACTGTTGGAGGTTTTGTTTTCGAAAGCACTGATCTGAGTAAAGAGATTTTTCCCCTCTACGCTATTTTGTTCCTTTGTCTCCCTCTCTCCCTCTCCCTGTTGCTCTGTACTTGTTTTTATATCGTATTGCTCAATGGCTTACCCACAGCTGACTCTAACGGTGGATCGTTACGTTCTGTATACGGTCATTGTTGAAATTCTGCACGTATAACCGCGGTCGATAAGGGTTGCCGAGCAAATGATGACAAAGCCATTGCGTTTCAAGTTAAGTGCGAAGGTGACCCGCGGTGATTCACGTGCTGACGACCTCTCGTCTGGCCACGCGAGTATAGATTAGGAAGGAGGGGTTAGCCGCGCACTGAAGGAATTCAGGAGAAGTTAGGAGGTGGCAAGAGCCGCAGGAAGTTACCCGAAGAGATTATGTACCACCACCGTCACGAACTGCAGTTAATTCGCAGGGGTGTTGGAACGTCCAAATATACATGCAGAATCGGAAACCGTCGGGCGTTTGCTTTGGCAAGGAATTCATTGCCAAAAAGTGACAGGATCGGCACCCTGATGTAAATGTCCTACAGTATGTTGAAACATTCAAAAGAATGGAAGGATGCTCATTTCAGGAAAGGTGTTGCAATGTGATTGCAATGTCACGTAACTTCACCCTCAACTTCATTAATTTTGAAAGTGATTTTAAAGAGGAGGAAACATGCAAACCCGAAGTAACGTAGCATCACTGACTGTGAATCGGAAAATTCGCAAAGACTGTTTTGAAATCACGTTCTAAATAATGTCGTGCGTCACTCGTCGTCCTTTATTTGACATCGCCGCATACGTGTGTATATCAAGCGCATTAACCCTCGCCTGTGCTATTCGAAAACTTCAATTCTTAGTAATCACAAACGCATACGCGAAAAACAAACTACTTACGTATATATGTATATATATAAGTCTACACACATGCTCGTCGGGTAATGTGGAAGTATTTACGAAAGACGAAGGAATTAAAAAATGATGCATGAAGTTGGGAGAGTGAAAAAAACAAAGAATCAAGATTAAAATTGTTATACAAAATGCAGAAAACAACCTTTTTATTCATTGCACATATGGAACCACCAACAAATTTCGAAGGAATGAACAATAGCAATGAAACAAGTTCTTTTAATACTGCACTGTGACTATCGTTGAACCTTTAAACGGCCGAATGACCTTGCTTGCGTAGCAGTCTTGTAATCAGAGGACTCGACAGTGTGGCATGTTCCTCCGAGATCTGCCTTGATTACTACTTTAGTAGGCTTGCCTTCCGTTATAACTATTTTTTCTAATTACGCCGCCCATCAAGTATAGTTCCGAGCGTAGTAAAGTCCAGCTTAGAACCTGAAACTGAACAAAGTGGAATATACGCAGAAAAATTATAAAAATAAGCAAATAATACTAAAACATTGGTCTTGACGCTCCTGTTATGTGCACTTCAAAAACCACAAATAGATCGGCAGTCTTCTCTGTACATCCAAAATGAGGAAGCAGTTTGATTTGCTCAAACTTTCGAACTACCAATTTCATATTTTGTAATAGTGCGGAAATTTTTATGAATGTGAAAAGTCCTAATGTATCAAATGAATAAATTTTGGCACATGGCAATACTCGTCTGCAGACCTCCACCAGAGGGTCTGGGCGAATATATTTCGGCGCTGCCCTAAACCACAAGCCTCCCAATATATAGAAATTCGAATGCCAATTATAAAGCAAAAGTCGCAAACAGCAATTTTCGATCGTTAGAATGGAATGTTGGAATGTCTTCTGGAATGTTGGTTCATCGCTAATCAAACATAGCCTAATCCCTGAAAAAAGAGCAATAACCATACAGACGAGTAAGAATTTTCAGTAACACCCAGCTACATCAAGACGGAAAGTCCTAACCCCGTCCTCCAAGAATTATCTAGAAGCTAGCGCTTAGACCGAAAACCTAGACCTAAATAACCTACCCCAATCGATCAGACCCTTCGCTTGTCAGACGCTCAAGCTGCGCGGGCGGGGGATCGAGGGACGCTTAGAAGCGCAGTAAACACAAATGGGTGTAGGATTATGTGACTGACTCTAGAACGCGGGGAGGAGACAGCGACCGGATAGCGAGAACGAGATAGAAAATGAGAGAAAGGTTGATCCTGAACATAAACTTCCCCCGTACGTTGCGTCGACGCTACGCGGTGCTTCGCGCGACGTCGGCTTCTCGGTTCTCGTCTCCCCCTCCAGGCATCGTCGCGAGAAGAGGAAGGCCCCCTCCTCCCACACACATACACACACACACACACACACACACACATACCTCCGGAGGGCGCACGACGAAGTAGCGCATAGACTCGCAGGAGGAACGACGGTGAGCCAGCCGCGTCGCCCTCACCCTCACCCTCACCCTCGTCCTCCTCCTCCCCCCTCCACCCCCCTCCCACTCCTACTCGACGCCTAAACGAGAGAGCGCCGGGAGGTGGCGGCGACATTGGCAGCAGCAGCAGCAGCGGTAGACCGAACTCGCGACTGAGTCTCGTACCTACTTCGAGGCGGCTTAGTAGAGTCAGTTCTGATCGCGGTATCGAGCCGTTCGCACGTGTTGTTTGATCGTCGATGCGCGACGTTTAAAACTTTTCCTCGAGACACTGCTCGTTATCGCATAAAATCGCAAGGATTTTTCGTCAACTATACGACGACGCTACTTATTTAATATTTTCTACGAAAGTGCACAGAGTTAATGTTCGTTACGTCGCTGGTACTCTGCGTACGGTTGTAATCGAATATTTTAACATTTATCTGTTACTTTGTAAACATACGATACACCGCGTAATCGTTGAAGTTGGAAGTTAAACGGTTTCAACTTTTCGGCGAACTTCACTATTTGTCGTATATCATTGTGATTGTCACTGACAGTAGTCGTGAAGGAAGACAATTTGCACGTTGGAACGTTTCAACCACCTTTAGCCGAGTTTTAATGTTGAGTTTTATCAACCGCCAGTCTTCGCCAGACGCTACGAGGGATATGAACACACGTGGTCTTTAGTGTCCGTCTGTATCAACGATCTGCGCGCACTTTACAACAGTTTATAAACAATACGACCATAGGTACTGAAATATTGGAAATCAATTGTGTGTGCTAGTGTTACTTTTATTTGATTTAACAACGTTTTTAACACACCCAATTTATATCCATTGTGAGGATTGACTTGAAAACGTTTTAATACAAGTGAACAACATAGCGAGTCTTCATTCTTTTTTGTTGGACTTAAAAACTACAACCATAACTACAAGGACAACAACAAAAAAACCTTCCAAAATTGGTAAGTACATGTCTTTTTCTGAGTTTACAATTTTCGTCTTCTTTTCTTCTTCTTCCTGTTCTTCTTCTTCTTCTTCTTGTAAGGTCTAACTGACAACGCGGTGTTATCTCTGATATTTTTGACTGTCACGTACGACGTTTGTGTTTTCGCAAACAAAGGAACAAAGCTAAAGAGATAAGAAAAAAGGAGAAAGCGTGAAAGAAAGAAAGGCACACGTCTGCAAGCCACCGAATCAAACTAAAAGATTATGCAATTGGTACATGGGCAAAAATAAACCCGATTTAATCATATGCAAATAGCTATATATTGAGTAACATTACGAGCCACGCGCCTCGTTTACACCGACAGTGACATTGAAATGATAATTAATTACAATTTCGTAAGTCCCGCCAAGCTGCGCGGTATACCGCGCGTTCCATTCGAATGCCCATCTCTACCTGTAACTTACAATGCATCTATACTTCACCGGCCGCCACATTAAATTTTGTCACACTATCTTGTTATGACACAATGCTGGATTTCAAATTCTTCATCAAATCTTGAGTCGGATAGTTGGAATAATGTTTGCTCATCGGCACACTTCAAGAAATACATATCGCAATGTCTGGAGGTTATTTCGACAGGTACAACCTGCAACTGAAAAAAAGAATTATCACAAGTTTATAAATAAGAATGTACAAACGTGTGGAGAAAGATCTGTTACTATTTCACGCGGTCTGATCTATCCCCTTCGCCCCAATCGCCATACCTTCTCCAAGTATACATTGTATAACATTGTTATGCGGTGACGTTATGAGTGCATATTGCAGTGATTGACCATTCTCGGAGTCTCGATGGTAATCTTCTTTGTTTCGAAGCTACAACTTGATATTGTCAGACGTATATATATACGTATACTGATGCAATGAGTAATCGCGTCTTGAGGAGGTATGTTTTGTAAACGGCGCAACATATCGCTAAGAAAATTCATTGCGGTATGTCGGCCATTAGGAATAGGTGCGTTAATCTCTCGAACGATTTAGCAAAATAAAAAAGCTGTGTGATCAATATTGTTGTATGCATATGGACTGTGATGTGTCGGTGATTGACGTGTTTATCACAGTAAGATAACACCACTCACGGGGCTTGGGGTGTATATCGAAAGGTGGGCAAAATATTTTCAATTTAAAAAAAAACATTGAATTTTTATCTCGGTAATTTATACGCGTAACTCATAATCGGGCGTTGACCTGAATTTTCACAACGATCCGCAATATATTTCTTTCACACTTATATTTATATCTCTACTTGTCGATCTACTGCTTACGCACTTATATAACAAATCGTGACACCGTATTACACGTTCGAAAATCTGTAACATCACAACATAGATTCAACCTGTTTCAGTTGAATCTGAACAAAGAATTTTTACAAATACCTATTCACTGCCACCATACGCACCTTCACACTATCGATATACGTGACGATTATTTGGTACAAGTGGATCACACGTTGTTATTTCATTCCGCCTCGAGAGATAAGAAATGTTTTGCGGAGAAAGAATTGCAAGAAAAAAAGTCACAAGAAAAAAATGGAGCAACACAAAATAACTCAGATAGGTACATCGAATGTCGTAGTAGTTAATAATAGTTGAAATAGCACAAACAACAGTAATAATAATGATGATAATAATAATCAACGTTGACCCAGTTTCGTCGGTCCTCGCGAATATTTTTGCAGACTTTTACATCTGCGCTGCCACTACCTGCCTGTCTGCCTACTACTATACACTACCACCACTATCACCACATGCTTGCGCATTACGTATTATTGCATCATATTTATTGTCGCCCAGTTATAGATTACATGTAATCTAATATCTGTATTATCAATTGAACTGCTAAAAGTAGCACGTGTAGATCGTAGTGCGCGTATATTTTAGTACGTAGAAAAACCCGCAATTATTGCGTATTTATCTGATTACCTGCAACACATTTCGAGGATATCGAAAGAATGAATAAATGTCACGGGATAAAGTATCGATAAATAGAGGGTGCGTGTACGATGATACTATCTCCATTGGTGTGGTTAACAAAGAATAATCACTACTTGCTGCACTGAAGAGACAATTGTAACTAGCGGAAAAAAAGTAATACACTGAAAATAAAAAAGCGAACTATACAAGAGAAAATAAGTGGTAAGAGGTAGGAAGAGGAGCCCTCCTTCTCGTTCAGGGTCGGAGCTCTGCCTACTCGACGCTCTCCACCGGTCCGGTGTTATAGACGTTACACGTATACGCTGTGTGCTCGACATATACAGCTACATAAGTAGGCCACGGCCTAATTTACTCTTCGTGCTCTGAACATCACAATCACGCGCGCACGTGGTGTATCATGTTTGACGACTATCCGCTACTACTATACACCGCTTTAAACACTAATCTCTTTACGTACGCGTGAGTTTAACGCTTTACTTACACGATGTGCATGTACTCGTAACGTCTTGGTAATTTCATACGACGACAATGCGATAACTTAATGCGATAGCTACATACACAGAAGAGTTTCAGCGCTCTTGTTACAAATGTTCCGCGCTTGTTGCATTACGTTGTATTCTTGCTGCATTATTTGACATGCATGGACCCATAGACTTATGGAGATAGAATGCGCGGTCTGTGCTCCAAGCTGAAGCCGTAATTAGAAAGAGAGAGCAACAGCTGGAGCCGGATCTCTCACTCTGATCGGTAACTCGCTGGAGTAATCACATAGGTCGTATGTACAAGTATACCTCCCTGCTTGTCTCATTGCTTTCGCCGCCTGGCGGCTACTCCCCACTCTTTCAATCGTGCAACGAAGAGGTCCGGCTCCAGCTGTCACTCTCTCTCTCTCTCTTATGACGGCTTCAGCTCGATGCACAACTGCACAGTCTATCTCTCGATAAGTCTATGCATGGATCTAATAATTTATCGCATACGGTTTCCACTTGTTAGTTTCAACGTCACTCGTCTTGACGCTCGTAAAGAAACATGTGGAAACGAGGACTCTTGGATAGATAGACAACAGATTATCGACACGGAATGGTGATAATAGTAGTGATGATGCAATGATGTCAAAAAGTAGTATAGGTGTGGATATATTCTCGTGCAAATGATATGCGCGTGCTGGTCGACGAGTAACGGTGCTTTGTGACACACATGCGGAGGCTCGCTATCATTTCCGTCCATCTAACTTTCCAAGTATCTCTCTCTTTCAACATGCGAGTATTGCATACGGTATAACGATAGGTAGATAAACCGATCGATAGATCGATCGGTCGATGGGATGAGGAGCATTGTCCAACGCGTACTTGTACAAGCTATCGAACACTTTTGTATCGATTCCTTACCCTGATATCTTTTTTTATTCTCGTAACTGTGATGCACGACTGTTTGGCTCATGCTCGTTTATATCTATTTATGTATGTCAATCGTTTTAATACAAAGCTGATAACATTTGCGGAGCACGTGCCCGTCGTCTAATCGATTTCCTGTTTGCTCAATCTCGTGTATGAGCGAATCATGCGTGCTTTCGTCCAATACGCAATTAATACGCAATGAATTGACCACTGATGTATAGGTCTGTTTCACAAATCTTGTGCAATCCTGAAAAAAAACTTTTCTAAATATACCTACACTTGGTTAATATTTTTATTTTTCCTTTTTATTGACTCTGTGCATAGGTCGTGGCGAGTTTCTTCATTCATTCATTCATACGCGGTTAATATCAATATGAAGATGTGATTGTTACATCCATCTGTAACCCGGATGGCACCCATCCATTTAATTATCAATTCAACTGTGTACACCCAACGGGATTGATAATTCTGTCACTGACGGCAGTTCAAAATCCCCTATGTGTATATATGTAACACACTAAAAGCAGCCGTCGTGTTAGTTACTAGTTAGGCTAGTTTGACGTACTTATTCACAACTAATATACGCATGTTCCGTACACAAGACTCCCGTTTCTTTGAAACGACAAAGTATACATCAAAATTCCGTAGAGAGTAGATGTACCTCCAAGAAAACAAAGTTCGTTTACTATATTTTTTATACCGATCAGTCGAGTCGTGACAGTGATATTTTTTTTCATCTCACATTGTCATATCATCCATATAGAATCGAACTCGCATTTTGTTTCGGACCGAAAACAAGTCAACCGTAAGGTTAAAGCACTAATGAATATTACTATTTACACCGACCGATGTTTCATCGCGTATATCGCGTATGGCTAGATTTATCTTTAGTGTTTGATAATCAAAGCTGACGGTGAATATACGTATTATGATTATACGACAAATTGAGGAGAGAAAGAAACTGAGATAGCGGAGATTTTTTTAACTACTATAAATGTATATTCATACAATATCATGATTGTAGTTCGAGAGACGAGATGGATTATACCTATATGTATACTGTTCTGCATAGTTTAAAGCGATCCTGTGCTGTTATACCGTTACATTGTATCACTGCGTAGTTGCGATGACACGTGTATATATGTATATTAGATAATAATAATCATCGTTGCGCAATATTACCAGGGAAACACGTGTCCGCGCAACATGGATGGGCGCTGGGTCGCTTCACCCCCTCCCGGTCGGTCACCATTACTAACTGCTATGCTTAGTACTTTATATATAACTACTAATAGTATACTCGTCACGGGATTAATGGGCATAGCTCAGCTGCGGTGACGGGGTTAGATAAAGAAAATAGCGAAATGGAGAAGGAAAAATTTATAGGAACAAAATACACACTTTACATCGATGATGCCCCTGTAGCCAGGCCACTTAATATTATATCGCATTATGTTGAATAACATAACCGCTTATCTCATACTACGGCGACGATTCACGTTTCGTTTTATCCCAAAGTTTCATACACCAATACTGGCATGGACTTACATTATATTCATGTGTTTCGTGATA
Organism: Diprion similis; assembly: GCF_021155765.1. Lineage (NCBI taxonomy): Eukaryota > Metazoa > Arthropoda > Insecta > Hymenoptera > Diprionidae > Diprion > Diprion similis. Next base: position 21,485,131 of record NC_060114.1, read on the forward strand.
TAGAAATCGGTCAACAACGTCGGCACTGCGTTGTCTTTTTATCATTTCTTTTTCAAACGCGTGTTTATCGTTACATCACGAGAAGGAAATATCCGTGGTGCTGTGTAGTAGTTATAAACACGATCACAGAAATAACAAAAAACAGAGTGAATAAGATGAAATCAAAATGATCATATCATGAAAAACAAATCACCACTGATGACATCATTTTTTAAAAAAGGAACACGCAAACACCCGCGCCCATGGCTGTGACAATGAGAAACAGAATTAACAGTTACCTAGTCTGTGTAAGTTACGTAGCTATACTTATCTTGCGTAATAAATTAGGTAAATTTTTTTTCTCCGTTATACCTGAATAGATGCGTGTACGTTGTACGCGCTGTAGTAAGATAGGCTTCTGGCTAGCCAACGGCGGCGGGGCAAGTAAAGGAAATAGAATGCGACGCGACGCGTTTCGTTGCGTGAACAGTGAACCTAGGCATAGCAGGAGATTATACGGTCCCACACGTGACAGTTACTCGGGTAGATACATAGTTCTAAGATATTATAAGACTCATGTGGCACGAATTACGTAATTCCTGGAGGAAAACTACCGTCTTGTTTTTCGATCCGAAATATCGATAGTTTTCTCCATGTTTCCCCCTCTCGATGTTTGTTCTTGGATATTTCTCAACATTGCATGATTTTCAAAGTAAAGAAGAGAAAAAAAAAATTATGCGCAATGCTTATTTTAACATGAAAATTGAGGAAGAGAGTTTTAAAAACAAGGCAAAAATTATGAATCATACACAGAATTGAACTAAAATTTAATCACGTTTTGTGACTTTATCGGGTTTCCCTTGTAGGAATGTATTCACATATATATAGTTATGTAAAAGAGGATATTACACGCAGCAGGATAGTCAGAAGCCGCTGCTGATAACTACAACAATTATCTATAGCTATTAACCTCTGACTAATATCTCAATGTTGCATCATTCAGGGACTGCGTAACGCCAAACGGCTCGGCTGTACCATACACAAGCATATTATTGCATGACCATCACTAATGTATTCGCAGAATTGTGTACGCAGCATGTTTCTATTTGGAGCGCGGATGAACCGACTTTTCTTGTTCTTTTGGTGATTCTGGGACCCTCGGAACACCGAGGGAATGACGTGTAGCATGTAGATTCGTCGGATGGAAATTTAATATAATAAGCGGGACGTAGTCGGACGTTCTAACAATATAACGCGTGCATGAGCCCGAACGCGGATCCAGCGATTTATTCCACGAATGATTCACCCGGTTTTATATATGTGTTTTATGTATATGTATCCATACATTATACATAAACAGGCATACCCAAGCGGGGGATTTTCAGTTGCTTAATAAAATTCCGGGAATATTTGACGAGCGGAAATAATAGTGAATCGACTAACCTGGGTCATCGACGTGCTGCCGCCACGGCACGCCGAACAGAGACGCCTGTCGAGCAACCAGCCAACTTATACGTACCTAACACGCGGTTGTAACGACTGCGAGCACGTGGTCGTAGAACGGGGCACAACCTTGCAGCAGGTTGCGTAATCCGACGAAGCCGCAAGATAAAAGCCATCTTTCCCTCTCTCTGTCTGTCTGTCTGTCTGTCTCTCTCTTCTTTTCTAGTCCAGGTTAGGCTTCGTTACCGGCTACAAATGGATGTTCTGTGGTTAAAGTTATAGACGCTGCACCGGTGCTTAGACCATTGCAGACAAGACACTGAACGGCTGAGTGACGCGATAGCCACCGTGATAAGCGTTGCGGTTGGAGTGGGCAGATTTTGAATTTCAATTTTCGAACGCGTCGAACGGCCGTTAGTCACTCGATGAGTACCAAGTATCGAGGACCGTTCGGAATATAGATTAAATACGTGTCGCAGTTAATAGGTTTGGCTACAAACAATTTTTTGGCTTTCTTATTTATTTTTTTTCTCTTGGCATCATTATCACTGGTTGTATAGTTGGCAGGTTGACAATTATTCGTCTATTGCTACTTTGTAGCCAAGAAGAAGACTAAAACTGTTTTCAAAGTGTTGCATCGAGTCACTCAGAATTCGAAGCGCCCGATTCATTTTGTTAACACGTTCAGATGACATCGAACATGTACTTACAGGCTGATCGGGACTCTACTGCGATTTCGTCTATTGCGCAACAGATAGGTGCGTGTGCACACAATGTATAATCAGGGCGATCACGAGTATCTAGGTATATATACACAACTTACGAAACTTTAGAATGATTTGCTTTTTTCAATTCAAAACCAAAATATTCGTGGACGTCTCTACACGGAAGACGTATTTGTAATTTCCAGAACTGTAGAAAAAATGGCGTTCCATCTGATTCCCAGAGGTTCTCTAATTTGTTATACTAAATATATAAGTACTTGTACATATACGTACACTTGGTTACATGCCGTGCGGAAAGTTTTTCAAATGAAAATCGTTATGATCACACATTACACTTGTTATACAGGTACGTATAAGTCAATGAGTTGACAAGGTGACAACGAAACGCTCATGACGCAATTCTCCTCGAGTCTGGGTCGCTGGTTAGCGGAGGTTGTTTTCTCTAGGTCGAACACAATGTTAGTTCCTTGTTCCTGGCTGCAGCATGAGTTAACATCGTGTACTTGGCTTCGATATATTGAATACATAGGTTTATAAATATAGTGATAGATCAGCTATCATCGGTATAATGTGTATATGCGCAAACACTGACGACAATCCTTGGAATGTATAAATATGTGTTTAATACTCACCTCGGATAATTCCGTTTTGTAATCATCGTACAAGTTTACTTTATTTCATTTTTTATTATTTTTTTTTTATTTTTACTTTGTACGCTTAAGTCACGTACAGCAGCGTCGATAAGTGTATACGTGCGTTTATCAAGAACAAGAAAAACTGAATAAAAATTAAATAACTAATCAAACATTGACTGCATTTCACGTTCAAGGATCACGACTTGCCTGAAAGTTATCGCGTCGTACCCGGTTATCTAGTACACACATATCACTCTCTTTCTGTCTCTCTTTGTTTTTCTCTCGATTTTTCTCTTTCGTTTTATGTTTTCGTTCCTTGAGAACTCACCCAACCTTGGAAATAAAAGAAACACCTGTTCAAGACAGCCTTATATTATACCGTGGCAAATTTTATACCGTGCGTATAATATTGTTATTAACAACGAAGTTGAAAGCATGATTGAATTGAAAATCAATTTGTTTAATGTCGCGTCAAACTATATATTACGTAATTTATGTTACAGATGTCATAAGAAGACAAATTATGGTGGCAGAATTTGTCGCCCGTCAAAATGGATCGCCCATCAACGGTGAAACCGCTTGCCTGAATTTAAATATGCCGGGAGGACACAGTATGGCTCACGCAGGTCACGGGGGACCTCATACGGGGGGACATCACGGCCCTATGCCGCCCCTGAATCACCCGGCCCATCCCGGTCACCAGGGTCATCTTGGGCCGCAAAGCACGTCCCAGCACTCTCACAGCGACACGGAGAGCCAAAGTCATCCGGATACGTACGGGCCGAACTTCGACCTCAGAAAGGAGCTGTTCTCCCAGAGGAAACAACGGGAGTTCATACCCGACAATAAGAAAGACGACAGCTACTGGGACAGGCGTCGGAGGAACAACGAGGCCGCCAAGAGGTCGCGGGAGAAACGCCGTTTCAATGACATGGTGTTGGAACAGCGCGTGATGGAGCTTAGCAAAGAAAATCACATTCTGAAGGCCCAGCTGGAGGCGATACGCGACAAGTACGGTATATGCGGCGAGTCGGAGATCAGCGCCGAGCACGTGCTCGCTGCCTTACCGACCGAGCCTCCGCTCGTCAAACGACCCAAACTCCCGCCGACCGCCGCTATTCTATACGCCAGGTCTCCGAGCCCTGTTCCCACGTCGGTAATCCACCAACCCGTCAGCGGTGCGAGGTCTCCCAGGTCACCTGCCCAGCTCTACGTCCCGGAGACGACGGCCTACCCCGAGACCGACAGTTTCCAGTACACCTACAGCCATCCGGCGATGCATTTCGACACGACGAGCGCCCTCAATTTGTCGAGGGGTCGCAGGACCCAGTCGCCCTTCGAGCTTTCATCGGGCAGCGGCGACGAGGGCGGTCCCCAGGTCACCGCCGCTCAGACAACCGTTAATAACAGCCTCCCACACAAGCTCAGACACAAGTCGAGGATCGGCGATAAGGACGCCGCGAGCGCCCTTCTCGCCTTACAGGGCATAAAGCAGGAACCCGGACCACGAGCCTCGCCGCCCTGGGACAACGAAGGATCCAGCGACGAGAGAGACTCCGGCATATCCCTCGGGGCCGAGTGGCCCGGTCCTGGAAGTCTTGCACCCGTTCCCGAGAGCGAGCACGAAGTCAAGTCGAGGCTCGATCGCTTAGCCTCAGAGGTCGCCTCGTTACAGTCGATACTCCGTCTGAGCAAGCCTGGGGATGCCCAACTGCAGCAACAGCAACCCCAACAACAACAACAACAACAACAACAACAACAGCAGCAGCAGCAGCAACAGCAGCAACAGCAACACCAACAGCAGGCAGCGCAGGTTCCTATAACTGCGGCGCAGTGAAATAGTACGGTACACGTATTTCCAATGTTGGAAATATCACGCGTGATGATTCTGTATGGATATATACCGATTACCCGATGAACGGACAGACATCAATGTATATTTACAAACGACGTACTACCGCCCGGTTCCGTTTTTACCCACGACTCCTTCTCACGAGTCGTAAAATGATCGTAAAAGCCGGATTTACACGAGGTAATGGATTGATCACATCCCGCCGCCTTCTGCCCCTTCGGACCTCAATTTATTACGATACCGCTCCCCTTGTCTCTTCAAATCGTGACCCGTATCCAAGTTTTTCAAATTCTGTTAACTCTGCAAGAATATCGTTGTATCGACAAAATATCAATATATATTATATATATTTATCATACGAGTACATATTATATGTAACTAAACTTGTTTTTATACACTTTGTTAAAATACGAATTTATAATAATCACACTTGCATACGACTTCTATATTGTTCTGGTTGTATTTATATTAAAAACAATGAAATTTTCAAATCTCAACTTGATAGCAGACTTGGTTATGACTGAAAGAATATTCGAGTAGTGGGTGACGAAAAAAGTTACTAGAAAAGAAACAACAGGAATACTTTGAGAATCAACAGTATTGCACGTGACTGTGGAAATTGAATAATAACTTTCGAAGCATTTCTTTTCTCGTGTACTTTCATCGATGTCGAAAAAAATTTGAGATGGATACGAATAACTAGTGGAGCGGAAAGCTTACGGATCTTTCTAAAGTTTCAACCAGTGTTGAGGACTTAGGGTGAACGTTTTATGGTTGTTGAAAAACAACAATACGCAGATATGTGTGTGTGTGTGTGTGTGTGTGTGTGGGGGGGAGCGCGTATGTATATATATATATATATATATATATAGGGACGTCTAGACCAATATGCGTAAACAAATAACGATGATAACAATCACAATATGAATTTTAATGACGATTATGATAATAATAACGATAATATTAATGATAATAATGTAATACCTTTCGCCACCATTGTGTACAGCTAATGTTATTACTACACCACACCGCTACTAGGTACTACTACTACTAGTACTACTATCACTAATACTAATATTATTATCGGTATAAATATAAAACACCGTTAGCTAGTTTCAATCCGTGAAATCCTATCTCTTTGAATGCAGTATAGGTATAATCGGATTTATACAACGCATATCGATGCAACTGCGCCGCTAGCCATCACCACCAGGATATTTCTAAAACAATGATTGCTATTTATTAATCAAATATCATCATGTTATTAGCAACTATATATGTATATTATTCGTGATGCAATGAAAGTCGACGGAATTGGAATTTTACAAATATCGTCACTGTATCGAACGCAACGTTTGTTGACTGTCCATACTTATTTCGATTCACTTTTTGTCACTATACGAGTATATTTTATACTTCTGTCCGTAGTTTTCTATCTTAGACCCCCTCACTTTCTAATTTTTATTTTCCTACTTGTTTCCGAATCGTTTTAAAGCCCATTGAGACCTGCGAAATGGAAGATCTTCTTCAGTTACCCACTTATCCAGTATTGTTATGTTTATTGTTACTATTACTGTTAGAATTTCTGTTGTTATTGTTATTATCTTTATTATTATTATTATTATTATTATCATTGATAACACTTGTTCTTGCCTTCACTTGCGGTATTTAGGAAGAAATGAAAAAAAAAAAATTTTATTCATTCATAATTGTTGCACGGTGCCACGCGGTGTAACGGTTTCACTCGAAACAGTTTAACATTTGCGAAGATCTTCAATTTCGATAAGCGAACTCAATTATCTACGTTACCACATGTTAGCATGAATTAATTTTCATAAGGCACAGAATATGGCACAACTGGATGATAATTTTATTAATTACTTTCGGATTTAACAACAAAAATGCTTGACGATCGATCGAAATGGACAAGAAAATAAAAAAGAAACAAACATTCTATATGTTCATCAATATAAATGACCGTCGACGATTCTGTCTCTATTTATATCAATTTTACCAAATTATACAGATTCATATACATACATATATATATATATTATATATATATGTAGTAAAATATATCTATAGATATGCCTACGTATCATACACAAATATTATATATTTATATCATATATTTTTCGAATGCGAACGTCAATGTATTTTTGGATATATCACGTGTATAACAAGAGTTGAGTAGAGGAAAGAAATTTGTGAGAAAAAATTGGACCAGTTTTTATTGACATGGATGTGGGAGAAAGAGGTAGATGAGGGGCACCGAAATGTGGCTATAATCTATCTATCATCCGAATCGAGGCCGCAAACGAGACATAACAAACTTAAGTAAATCAAGGAAAGATAAAAGTTACACATAAACAAACAGAATCATTTGAAATTATTCTAAACTACTACATATAAACTAGGAGAGATTTGAGAGACATGAAGTATATTTGAAATTAGTACGGATATAATTACATGGGTCAAGCACTATTGCTTCGTTGCGGTATTAAATTTCATTATTTATCGATTACGCGTTTCCAACGGAATGTGTTAATGAATCACCAATCGTTCGATGTATTTTTGTAAAAAAAAAAACAGAAAAAAACAAAAAAAAAAAAACAAATCTAATCATAAATTTGCCACAAAAAAGTAATTTCGCCGCGGAAGAATATCTGACCCATGAAATCGTACGTAATAAAATAGGGTATACACAGTGTAACATATATATAAAAGTTTATCTATTACCAGTAATAAGAGTAATATTAATAATAATAATAACAATAATAATAATAATAACAACAACGCTTTAGCATTATTACCGTTGTGTGCATGCATATGTGTATACATATATACGTATATATAGTATATATATATATACACATTGTTATATCATATTATATTATATGTTAAGTAAAACACTAATACTGTAGACGTAACCAGAAATTATTTATTATATTAACTGTATGTGTAGAATTGTATACTATTTAAAGAAAAACACGCAATACACAAATAAACACACACACACACACACACGCGCGCACGCACGCACTCAAACCAACAACCATAATGTCTATAATTTTATATAAATATTATAATATCAATATAAGAGATCATTAAACAGCAAGAGAATAATCATAATAACAGTTAAAGTTGCACCCTATTTAGTAACAATACTCGACTAAGAGATTTGTCGTATTGTGTAATATAATATAATATAATGTAACATGTGTGTGTAATTTGAAGTGCAATTGTTGCTACAGGTAATTGCGAGAATATATTTTATGTCGAGGATATTTTTGTTGTGTTTTTTATTCTCGGTGACGAGGGAGGGGGGCAGCGTTTAAACTTATACGTATAAGTATATCGGAAGGACCGTAGATACGAAACCAGATATACATATTAAATTGTAGCCGCAGCCAGAGCCACAGCTAACGTGATATAAAAATAACAATATTTTTACTGTAACGAGATAATTCTGATGATGATAAATTATGAAAATAACAATTGATCGATTCTCTTCAAGCCCAATATACAAGACTGTTTATAACTATTGGTGTTGCAAAAGGAGTTGAAAATATTATACATAAATATATCATAACGCAGGTATACAGGACTGAAGTTTTCCTATTATATCTGTCATTGTTTTTATATCGTTTGCTACTGTTATTATATAGAAATATATTATACATACAAAATGTAGTTTAGTTCAGTATGCGTATACATATTATACATATATAGTATAAACATAAAGAATATTTATATGATTTATTGTGATGTGAGAAGAATTGTTGTATGAGAAGGTAAAAAACTAAACCAACAAAACAGAAAAAAAACTCGAAAAAAGAAAATAACAAAGCGGAAAAAAAATCGATGGAAGTGCTGTGTCGACTAGATATGAAAGTGATATACGTATACTTTGTACATTACGTGATAATACAACGATTATGGTAAAGTTTTGAAATTGTTTCGTATGTGTATTCTATTATATTCTACACACACACACACACACACACAGACACACACACACAATAAATACGCAACGTACCGTAATATTTGATCTTGATCCGCCTTAAGTGTGTGATGTATTATACAAAAATGATGTCTCGGTGAAACCCCACCGAAGGCGATTTATTAATTATTATACATATTAGATTCTAATTATTTATTGGTTAAACGTTATTATTATTATTCACGATGTTCTTTTTTTCTAACTCTTTTCTATTGTTCGTGAAAAACGACGAGTGTATATAGATATATTTATATGTAATCTTGATGAAATATAAACTACAGGTTCGAGAAAAACAAAAAATTTATTCCGACGGGGTCAAGTTAATAAGAAAGAAAGATAGGAAATGGAAAGAGCAAGACTGTTCTGTATGGTGTAAGTTCGGTAACCTCAAAGTAAGAAATAAACAATTTCAAAACATGCCGCGATGTATTATATACCATCTGTGTAGCATATACATGATATACATCTACATTATTATGCAAATTTGATGAAATTTTTCTAACGACTATTTTTTAACTAGAGCAGAATATTTGAAAGTTAACGGCAGACATTTACTCAGGAACGGTGCGCACCTTGATCGATAGCTTTTTATTGCGAAGAAGTGAAAAATATTGCCTGAGTACGTACTGTATAAATAAGTATATACGATAGAAAAACATATCTGAGGAACATATGTATATATGTACACGTACACATGTATACACTACACACACACATACCCACCATACATTGGATTAGGGCGTCGACTGGTCAATAAATGTGCCTAGTAATAGGAATATGTTTACGAGATGTTTTACTCATTTTTGCCAAATACTTTCGTGTCCCTGTCGACCGTTTTCATCATGCAATTGGGGCCAAAGAGGCGAAGATTTGAGCGGTCGAAGTCCCAGCATTCCCCTTTTTTTCCACGTTTTTGCTTTTCCTTTTTCAGAACGGAGCGAAGAATCGGTAAGAAATTATTTGAATTTATTCTACACCGAAGTTATTTAACCAAGGTTTCAGATAGACAGTTCACATATTGATGTGCGGATAATCGTCGTATATCACTTATGCAAAAACGATTCATGAAGCACAAGGGTTGTGTCAAATTTGCGAGTGGAGCACAAGTGAAGGGAGACTGATGGATTCAATTTATATTATTCATTATTATATTACACACACTGCATATGCAATTATTACAAGCAAACTTGCAAACGTATTTTTATACTGAATCAGATGCGTTAATTATAATACGAGTATTACAGAAGTACGAATTTACGCATGGCAGAAACAACGAATTGTAGATATTTTCTAAACTTTCTCAGTATTTCTATAAAAGTTTGCGTATACGTGTGCGCTTATCCATAAATGGATATTTTCACTATTGTAATATGCAGTGTTACCAGATCGTAGATCCAAAGATGGTGGATCGCTTTCATTAGTTTAATGATAGCACTAGTAATGAAAGTGGTAAAACATGTTTCTTCAATATAGTGTTAATAATTTAATATGAAAAATTGTATCTATGCATATACAATTCACTATTTCTATCACGCGGTAAATGTGATTAATATTGTGATAATTATTTCATTCGCAGGCCTAGAAATTATAACAATAAACTTATTTACGTTTCTTGCATTTGGTTCTGCCTCGACGTCGTCGCGAAGAATTCGGTCTCGAGTCTGTTTTCTTTGCCGATCTGAAAGTATAAAGTAAATATTACGCAATAATTGAGAAAACCAAATGAACGAAGAATTGGCCGGAACAAAAGAATGTCTTACCTATGAACGCGGCTGACGGGTACAGAAGTATGTTTTTTCAAAGACAGATGCTGCTGGACCAATTCCGCGAGTTTTCCTTGTTGCGCCAGCATAGAGAGGAAAGTGCAAATGAACTCGTCATAGTTGTGGGTCCGCCGGCAGTCGTCGATCTGTGAAACAACACCGATAGAATGAGAACCGAAATTTCCATCTTTGTCCTTTTTGTCAAATCTACCGAAAACCGACTAACTTTGTATTTGTTTCTCTTATCGTTTTCGTCTTTCAAACTGTTCTCGCATATGCTTATCTCGTGCTCGAGGTTCTTCAGCAACGCGAGAAGGTCCTTCGGGGCAAAGGTGTGCGGCTCGAACAGTTCCGGATATTTCGAGCACAATTTTGAGTCCATTTTCTCAACCTTCTTTTCCTCCGTCACCGTGTCTCCGTTACTCGTTTTAACCCGAGCGTGCGGTATTCGCACCTCTCCGGACAGACAGACTTTTTTGTGCAGATGACCACTGTCGGACACTAGCCTCTTGCCGTTGATGTTTATATTACCCAAGGAGCGACCTGCCAGAGGCGGTGGGTATGAAAAAACGGTTATTAACACGTCGATAGGCTTTGTAATTAGTCAATGATTATTTCTAGAGAGATGCCACGAGGTATGGGAGGAGGAGAAATTATACTAAATAATCTTACTCAAGCCTGTCTCGTGTTTCTCATCTCCCGCCACGCGAATGACAACAAATTTTTTGAAGTCTTTCGTCGATGTCGGACTACTCTGGCCAGAGTTCCAGCCCCAAGCTGTAAATGTTAATCGATATTAGTGACATTTTTTTCAAATCTGCTTCATTGAGCATCTTGACGAGAATTTCACATTATAATCAACATAATTATCCATTTTTTCTGCTCGCAAGTTACAAAATTATGTCATCTTCAGTTTAGTCAAGAAGTGGCACGCATGATTATCTTTCAAGAAAACCGCAACTATAACTGTTCTCAATACCCACTGGCCGTATTTCGAGTTGATATATAGTTATACAATTAGTAGATGTGATTTGGACAGTTATGTCTACACTCTGCTGTGTATATAACCACACGTTACGTAAACAGAAATTTCGACAACGTGTTCCAATATTTCGGAAGAAAGCTGAAGTTGAAGTTTTTGCTAACGCGATCATTCATTTCACGAAGAACAACTGTTACCAGTCCCTTTACCCTAAACAGACTAATTCTTACAATTTCCACCTCGTATAAAAATGATGTTTTCCTTTGTTTTCCGGAATTTCCAAAGGACAATGCATAATTTTTTGTTAAATATTCCAGATTTTAAAAAACCACCATTCGAGGGGCGTTGAGAAATCTTGAGGAAATAATAGCTCACCCTGCATCGCGCCAGTTGAGGACGCAATACGCTGGGAGTGAAACAAGTTCATCTAACTGTACCCGACAAAGGAGAAGTCAGGAGCAGTGTCAATAGGACTGTTCTAATTGTACGAGAATGTGTTAAACACGTATAAGAAGATTTCGAAGTGCAAGAAAGTTCTTAGTGAGGCCGAAACCTCTGACCAAAGACCATGCGCGGCATTGAGATATGTTCAATTTTCCTGGCCCTCCTGGGTATCGGATCGGCATCGCAATGTCCGGAGCCGAATAAACCGCATCCAACGAGCTGCACAATATTTTACAAGTGCATCAATCTACCCAGCGGAGGATACGTTTGGGCTCCGGCTAAATGCACGAACGGTCTGGTGAGTTTTTTGGCAATTATTTAGTCTTTCCAAGAGTCACGTGACCCTGCGACGCGACAGTCAATTTTTTTCATGCCTGTCGGTAAACAAAACACCTGAAAGTGCAGAAATCTATTCAATCGTTGATTCGATCTCAGGTTTTTCAACCGTACCTGAGAATGTGCGTCCTGCCGGGAGATTCCTGGACTTGTGACATCCTCGCTACGGAATCACCGGAAACAACGACGCAACAAATTCCCAATCTGATTGACTCGACGCAGACGAGTTATCTGGAGTACGCCGAAGACGGTGTGTCGAAGTTCAGCGAGTCCCTCGACAATACGGACAAGTACGCTGAGAAGGATGACAGCGTCCAGACAACGATGACGCCCTACCCTCTGATCGAAGCTACGCCGCCGAATACCTACTCGAACCAAATCGACAGAACAATTCAGAACATCGGATTGCCGATAGCGATAAAGCACAGCGAGGACAACTATCTTTATCATTTCGTAAACGGCCAGCAGGCCCTGGCTACACCCGTGAACGCAAATGGGGAACAACTTCAGAATCACCTGCAGCGTTTGACTCAGTTAATTGAACGGTTGATAGCCTATCAAGCCCAGGGCGTTCCTCTGGACAGACAACCGTCAATCGCGACGATTACGGCTGTAGAAAGAACGACTGCCAAACCGCCGGCACAGTATACTAGCGACGACTATGACACCAACGCTGAGAGATTTTCAAACAACAATCGAGACTCGGCTATACTGAATTTGTTGATCAAGAATTACATCCTTAAATCTCAATTGCAAAACGGTAAAGCTGGAGGTCTACGAAGCGATGCTGAAACGAAGGAGCCGGAGACAACGAGCCTGCGTGATCAGGAGGAATCAACTACAGTTGATTCCTTGGATGTGGTGTTGAATGGACCTGAAGCTGCTGACAATATAGTCGTGGTCAGTGACAGCTTAGCAAATCGACAGTACTTTACTATAAGTAAATACAAACGTATAGCTCACCAGCTGACGACTGAGACTGTGGAATTGATTCCGTGCACGAGTGGCGTGAGGTTGCCAAATTCTACCGATTGCACCAAGTACTACAGTTGTGATCCGGCCACCGCGAAAATCCGTCAATTCTCTTGTCCCAAGAACACCGCTTTCAACCAGTACAAACGACTCTGCGAAACTAACGAATACGCGTTGTGTCTGGGTGACTCCAGCAAGACGTCGCTCAGGATATCGCCTACTACCGCAAGACCCAAGACTACGAACAGTCTGGAAAAAGACTCGAATGGGAATCCGTGCCAATCAATTGGAAAGCACGGGGATCCGTCGTCCGAGAATCATTACTACCTCTGTTACTCTGACAAGAAGAAATCAACGGACATTGAGTACCGTCGAATGGTGTGTCCCAATAGTTTGATATTTTGTCAGCAGAAAAATGTCTGCACAACTAGGAAACGATGCGAGGCTATTTAACTGTCATTGTTTCAACTCACCTTGAGTGGGAGAGTTGAACGCCGAACCGATTTCCGACGACGTATCTGTACTGGACGAGCTGTGGGCCGGAGACGTCTGAATTCTCAAAGGCGTCGCGTAATCTAAAGCGCACATTACGACCTTCTCCATGCCGCTGAAAAGTTTCATTCGCTTATATCGAAGTGAGAAATGGCGTGAACAATTTATTATCTCGCAACATAAGGTTACGCGAATGCTTCCAAATCGGAATTAGGAAATAATACATTTGGAGAAATTTGAACCCTATGTTAAAGAACTCGTCCTATTCAACATCACATTTATAGTTAAATGTCTCGTTTGAGGCATGTGAGACAGACTCTACCAAACTGTAAGCTTTACGGGCTATAAAGTAAACGTATGTGTGCATTTTTGAACTAATAAATATGTAAATCGCATGTTTTGATTATGTATTCAATTGAACAAAGTACGAGAACATTTTGTAAATACCTAGTTTAAGAAACTGGTCGTCAATCGTAAAACGGTGATATTTCCGGACAAAATTATACTCACGACTGTATCGTGTTTTTTATTTTCATTAATTCATTTATTTGTTTCTTGGCTTAATTCAAAATAAAACTTCTGAGATTGAACCTTCAGTACCTGCGGTAGGAAAGCAGGACTCGGCAAACTATTAACATAAGTTGTTATTGGTTTGTTATTACCTTGTCTCATTTTTTACTGTGCTCGTAGTCGCGGTCGAGTTTTCACCGCCGTTATTTACAGCATCGCACTGTTCGACACTGATAGTGGGTATGGAAAGGGAGCCATCTCCATCAATTTTGGCTATAGCGTGTCCATCCTCGATAACTTTGTCACTCTCCTCCTTTCTGTCTCCTCTTTCACCGTGCATACCAGTTTTATCAGACGTGCTTTCAGAGTGGCTCAACTTCACCAGCTGTTGTAGAGCCTCCAGAACAATTTGCCTGTTGGTCTTTAACATAGTCAGCTTATGAGATATCGCCAGTCTCCGATCAGGCACTACAGCCATCAAGTTAAACCTGATATCTTGGAGCTGTTCACCCGTCGCCATTCCCAGTCTGTCGGTAATCACACGCCTAAATTGTTCCGTCCATTCCTCGTGCTCTCCCCAAGGACCATGGTCCATGGGATAGGGTTTCAGACCGTCTAGCTCGAAGAGCCTGCCATTGATCGGTACGTAACTGACGAAATGGAAAGCTTCTCCAGTGAATCTGCCAGTCGATACACCTGTGTTTTTGTCCTGGCGTCTCTTGGCCTGGGGCATTGCGTGGGAGTTGTGGGCGCAAGCCAGCTCCGGGGTATTGCCAATCGCCCATCCCTTGTTCTCTGGACACATGCCGGAGGTATGGATTTTCAGCCGCGACAAAGTTGTGCCCAGATGGATCGAAGGGCAGTTTAATAAAACGGATAGGAGAGCATGAGTCGCACAGCTGTTAGGAACAACCTGGAATATGGGTAAAAAAAAATGTTAAATATATTATGTGTCGCAGTGGCTACTGATTCAGGTGAGTAAATCACAAATTTTGTTTCAATCGTTCAATTTGTCCAAGTATAAGTTGTAGATGTACATTATCTACTTACCTGTTGGGCAAAAAATATGTTATTGACTATATCTTCGTCCTTGACGAAACTCTCATCTTGTTCGACAACCTTGCGCCGTGATCTGCGCTCTTCAATCCAACGGAATAAAAATATGAAACCGTAGATCGGACCCTCGAGTGACTTTTGTAGGTCATATATTTCCTCCACCTGGACACCCTTCACACCAAAGTCTTCGAGGAGCAGAGTGAAAAGACCTGAGAGAAAAGTTATTGGCATAAGTAAAGGAAAAAAAAATGTGATATTTAATACACACGGGGTAATCTTTATTCTGTAAATGATGAAAAATTTATATCCATATTCTGCGCAATTCGGTTCGTTTTGTATAACGCAACCGAGTGAGGACACAGTTTCGAATCAGAATTCAAAAATTTGAATTGTCGCGATCTACGCGCTCTTATCTCGGGCCCGGATGCTGGGACGTTTGATTGCTTATTGCGCACCTGGATCGCTCTCCAACTCCAGCCAGCCTTCTGTCAGGCGGTTTATGTCGACCGGCATTATTATCTTTGGAGTAGTCCATCTATTTAGCAAAGCAATAAGCTCGGTGTCGAGCTACTAATAATTATTTGAATACGATGCAATCCGGCGCGCCTTGCATGTTTTTTAAAATCCATAAACATCACGCACGTACTTCCAACTGTCAACGAATGCGAATGGAATGAGCTGAACAAAATGGCGCTCCTCGACGCCATCGACCCGATATGCGCCGGCGCCAGGCGTCGCGACGGCTGTGTAGTTTCGGTAGTTTCTCAATGCCGTTAAAAATGCGGCGAATTCAAATGTGGAATAATATAACGTACTTTTCGGCGTCGTTTCGTGACTGTAGAACAGCATACCCATGTATGTCGTATTGTTCTGAACAATGACATGACGTTATTTGAAACGAAGCAATCGAACGATCGTATTTTGTTTACTTCCTCGTGAGGATAAAGCAAATGAAAGCGATAATTCAAGTGGAGTTTTTTTTTTTTACTTAACTCATGATTAGGGTAAAGGCAAGTCAAAAATTGGTATGCATGGCCTTCATAGACTGTGCTGATAGATAGATCAATTCGGTTAATCGAAACTAAGTCAAGTATAGCGCTGTCTGTTGAAGCCAACTGCAGTGTTCGGTAATTAACGAATAAATTTATTTAATATTTCATTATTTGATCCACAAATTCAGATAGCCGTAAAAAATAATTAATTTTGAACATGTACATTTTATTTAGAATCACCGTGTACATATAATTATACTACATAATATAACTATAACTCGTTTTGATGCAAAATAAATATAATAATACTCACTGTCAGTTCATCAACAATCTCTTTAACTCTAACGTAGTAATCATCTAGGTGTCTAACAAGTAACATTGACAGGTTTATTATTTTAGCTCATCATATGTACTAATATACAATTATAATTTGGTAAGCACAACAAAGTGAGACGTACGACGATCAGCAGTTAACAATAATATATATATATATACTCGTGTCTGTATTATCGCATATGTACCTTTATTGTATGTGTACTGAAATTATTTATAACTGAACATCGAACCGCTTCCAAGATATACAATATTACGTTCATGTTCAATAACTAGGAGTGATTTTTGTTCGATTTGATCATTACAATTTTTTTTACATTCCTAACAATACAGTGTAAGTATCCTGCTGTATCTTTAGAACAACAAATGATAGCAAATCAACGACGCGCTGAGACGTTGCCGATTCTTAATAAATAGTTCATAATTTCAAAACTGTCCTCATTCGATGTAGCTAGTATACTTTTTATATTTATTAGCTTGTTCGTATAGACTCAATAAAATTGAGTAAGATTATTCAGCTTGTTCATATTATAGGCGTAATAAGGACAGATTACCATCACAGAAATAATACTGAAGTCTTGATCTGTAGCTGATGCGAGCAAAAATTGTTTCAAGACTTTGAAGCTTAAGCTCAATTTTTGGAGCGTTAATTGGGCAAGGTATAGTTATGTATACAGGCGTGTAGGAAATTCACTTGTTTAAAAAAGAACGCAGAGTAAACGAATAAAGTAAATTGTATAAACAAAAACGGAAAAGAATTAAGATACAAAATCATAATCAAAGTCATACACGACCTGCAATGCTCTACAGTTTTCAGATGCTGGAATCAAATAAAACTATCACAGTGAAGCATGGTTTTTATACGTATATCTGCCCGTGTGAAAGTTTTATTTTATTGAAGTAAAGGATTACCTGCTCCCTCACTTAAATATTTAAACTAATATCCGTTCAAAAAATCGGGCGAGTGGAATATCCGGTGACGAATGATTCCAACGATCTTACCGCGAATAGACCTTCAATAGCGCAAAGTCTCTATTTTCACCGTCGAAAAATAGTCAATGATTAATACATAGTAATCACTGGCTGAAAAAAAGTTGTTTACAAACAATTATATAACAATTCACACCTAATGAGGATTCCGTGCCGGAATCGGTGGTCCTCCTGTCGTTCTCGCAGGAACAGGAGGTGGCATATTCATTGGCAAGGTTGGTGGCGGATGCTGAGGAGGTGGAAGAGCCGCTTGTCTCTGGGGAAGCGGAGGTGGCAAGGAGGTCGAAGGGCTGTTTGAGAAATCATCGGGACTTTCGATACGCGGTAAGGGTGGCGGAGGCCTGCTGGGAATTGGATAACTCGGTGTACCGTCTTGGATTTCCTCGTAAATCGCAGATTCCGGTGATTGTCTTTCGTTTTCAGGTGACTCCGGGTTACAAGGACGACCGCGAGGCGACGGAAATTGATTAGGCACGACGCTGTAAACACCGGCACGGGGTACCTGGCGCCTTTCCACAGTTGGACTTCGGCTAGGTTGAATGGGGCGACCTGGGGGTGCTGGTCTGGGTGGAGGAATCGCCCCATTGGGACTGTAACGCTCGGGGAAATTTTTTCGCTCGGTTAAATTGAGCCCTTCGAACTGGTGGACTGGACTATCGGTAGGAGAGTTGTCCATGCAGTAGGGCACAGTGGTATTGCTGCATATTTCGATCTCTTTTTGTATCAGCCTCACCCAGTTGGGCGACTTCAGAGACAGTGTCAAGGTCTGACCGCATACTTGGGTTGTTCCCTTATTCACAGCAGCCAGGGCGCACTGACCATCCCTAAAAGTGACCCAAATTGTGTCCTCGACAAACCTGACTAGGATAACTTCACCTATGTGTGAAAAATCCTGCAGCAACGCCATCATGAAACTGTCGTCGAATACACTGTCCATTTCCTCGCTGCCGTCGTCTACTGCTTTCACTATTATTGTGCCGTCGGGAGGTCCCAGGTCTTGGATTACTTCTTCGAACACACGCTTCCGCTTTTCTACGTCGACTTGGTGAACGTCTATGTCGATTATTGCTATCACAGGCCTGTGATCGCTTTGCTTTAATTCCGCCCTGCCGTAGTGAACAAGGCGTCCAGGATTCCAGTCCGCCGGTGAATCTGGAAAATAATTGTAAGTCCTCAATCATTTTTGTACACGTTGTTACACCAATTTTCAGAAAAATATCAGCAGATATTTATTCTTTCAATTTACCAATATCGGGAACCTGTTTCCGCCTTTTCCATAACACTCGATCTGTCCAAGCGGGTTGTCGGCATTTCTCACTCGTATCGTAGTCATCGGAGAAAAGATCGTATTTGTACGTAGGAGGGAAGTTGATCGGACCCTCCAAAAAGTTTTTGAAAACATTACCTTCCTCCTGTTGATTCTGAAGTTGTAGAAGAGAAAAATGAACACGATATGTAACAAACGTGTAATACTATTCGTAAATCTGCTCACATCAACTCGCAAACTTGGACCGTAGAGACAAATCGGAGTTCTTGGAAAATGGGCGCATTGAAGGACCAAAATAAACCCACCTTTAATTGGTCGCACTGCAAAATCTGATCGAATTCATTCCTCTTGATCATCTCCTTCATTTCATCCTTCTCCATATCGACTCTGTAGTTGAAATCGCCACACCAGAATACATAGTCGTGAGTATTGAGAGTTCTTCCCATGGGGAAAGTGATTTTTCGAGTTATTTCAGCATAGTCGGCGTTTCGTTCGCTTATCTGAGACTGGCCGGCGGCAAAATGTGCACATACAAAGCAGATAGATGTCGAATAAAGAACGCATCTTATGGCCGTGGCGCCTTTGTTACCCGTCGTTCCACCGAGTCCAGTTTTCACACAATCGACAGCAACGTCTCTCAAGTAAGGCGCATGTTCAGGCCGAATGAAGAGATAGAGACAAACCCCAACAAGCTGTTGGAACGTTACAAGGACATATTCGTTGTCCCGAGACAAAACTTTCTGCAATTCTTCCGCCCATGCTTTTGCGTTTTCCGAGCTTGCTGCCATGATGTTACTAGCATTCAAATCAACGATTTCTTCAAACCCTATCGCGAATATATCCACAGGAACATTGTCGTGCTTCACGCTTACTAGAGCTAGAAAATCATTCGCATGAAGTTATTACCAGTTTACACAAATGTCTTGAATTATCTACAAGACTTACAGAAAAAAAAAAAAAATACTACTCACAAGGTGACTTGCCGACTGAATCCAGAAGCCAGTCAGCTAAAGAAACATCCTTGTAAACAACACTGCGAAAGTGCTTTCCTCCGTTGACGTTATATGTTCCAACGCCGACACGCAGATTCATAGAAACAACGTACTCGTTGTACCTCTTGCACATTTCTCTGAGTACACTAGGAGGCGCATGAAGCATATTGGATGGAAGTAGGAGCCGAGCTCTGTCGGCGAGTTCAGTGTTCAGAGTCGAACCGAGGAGTAGAATATCAATGGCCTCCTGCTTGCTGGAATCCAACAGATTATTCTGTATCGTTCTCGCAGCGGATCGTGCTCCGTCCATGAGTTTTGAGCTACCCTGAATGGCGCCGGTGCCGGCGTATATTTTACTGACTTCGTTTCCATTGTTTATCCACATCTGCCGAAATACTTCTTCAAACCTCGAGACCATCTGCTGTTTCTCCATAAGTTTCAAGAGCCCCAACTGAACAGCGAGTATCTCCATGGCAAAGAACGTCTGTACACAATTTGTCCTGTCCAAACAATCGAGGCAGTTAGTGCGGATTGTACCTCGCTGCTCCTTTATGACTTCAGTGCCAACGGCGTAGAAGAGGGAATAAGATTTGAGGTACTTCTCGACCTTTGACTTCAGCTTGGACAAATTCTTGGTGTTTCCTCCACGGCATTCTTGATGGTAATCGAATAGAATGTGAGGAACATCCGCACGGTGCTTTGAGACGCTGTGATGACGCTGAAACAGGTTACTCAGCATCGCCTCACCCTCTTTATTACCAATCAGACTAGATCCCAGTAGATTTACGATAGCCTGCTGTCCGTAACGCTCCTTTATCATCGACAAATGTCGCTCGAATGCTGGTGCCGAGGCCTCGAATCCACGCGATATCTTCACCTTGTGAGAACCGACTTGCACCCCAGGCTGCTCCCAGAAAAGTGGGACCGAGCCACGCGTCTGAACATACGAAGTCACTTCATTGTCCAAGTATATCACCTGCTCCGTCTCCACAAAATTTGCCACATGTCCATCATCGTTACTCCCTCGGACATTGAACCTGAAATTACACTATTATGAACAACCAGTCGGAAACGTGTGTACCTATTGATTCTAGATATATTTGCAAACCTTGTTCCTGCGCGCTCGCAGCTCAACCTGGACACCACAACAGCGCGGGCTTGTCGATGCCCTACATACACAGTGCGGATTTCAACGCTTCCGCACATTGCTTTTAACAACCATTGACTAGTGTTGACTCCAAATCTAAGTAGATGGATGTGCAGCATTCGATTCCTGCGGAAAATTATTATTTCAATATAAGAATAATGTGCTGCCATTTTTAGTTGAGAACTGTGAAGAGTCCGAAGAAACAGAACAAAGAGGGTATCAATCGAATAGCTGATGTGTAATGGGCGTACCAAAAAAATCTGTTGTCTGTAATGCTGGACTTATAGCGCTTCTGGGCACTGAGTGTTATGTCCAGGGCTTCTTGCTGACCGGCGCTCCATGAGAAGTAAAATGTCCCGGAGTTGAGGACTTTCCTGACCTCTGAGATCCTGTCTTCGTTACCCTGGACATAATGCAGTGGTACAAAATGCGTCTGCGTCACACGAAATATTTCCGACTCCCCAACTTTTCCCACGGAGAAACAGCCCGTAACGAGAACTAGATAGAGCAAAGTACTGTCCCCGGCATTCAGCTGCAGGACACCCAGGCACCCATAGGCATCCAATAGTTTAACGTACTGAGACTTGAGTGACTCCGTCTCTTGGGCAGCTGTTGAAAATAGAAGTGAAGACATTTTTCAAATGAGTGACCTTAATTTGAACGCGATTCTTTGCGTCTGTTGTTCACAGTTTATTGCGTTTCAGTGTTTCTCAATTTGTGTTCAGGAATCTTATCTAGTTTACAGATAAGGTAGATTGTTTTTGCCAACAATACCGATTCACTTATATATTCTGGCTACTGTAGAAAATGTAATTGAGAAAGTGTCGTATTTTTCTCAAGATGAGTGTTGACAATCATGAGCTATTCCCACGAAAATATATTATCAAATTGCCATTATTGCTTAAAGATATACCTCATGTGTGAAATAAAGGATTTCAAATTTTGACAGTGGGGAAACAAAGACAAACCATTAGTTATAGTGAAATGATTTGCATCTTTATTGATTCAAGTGCTCAAAAACAAGGTAATAATCTTCTCTGGAACAGAGAACTGAGCTCTACTCTTTGGTGATGCGAATTTATGCTATAATAAATTTTTTAAGCTGGAAAATTATCAACCAATTTACAACTGCAATCGTGCATTCAGCACACGACGGGGGATTTTTAAGAAGACGTGTTAACAATTGTCTATTCGATTTCGGCAAAATAATGATCGTTCGTTGAAATTATACGGACTTTCAGTAACTCGGAAAATATTAGTCCCACTGCTTTCGGTATCGGGAAGCCATCGTGAACCCTGTTGTTTTTTAGTTTATAATTTATTTTATATACAAAGTCGGTTTTCAGCCTAAATAGAATTGACAATTATTTCTGTATTTTTTCGGTATTTTTCTGGAATTTCCGTTTCGGTCAAAAACGCGGTAAAATGTTCCACCGCTCGCAGCGCGTTATCGGAATTGGTAACTGATTGAACGATGCGAATGAAGCAGCAGTCTAGATTCAAATTTGAGCGTTAATTCGCTGTCAATTCGAACAGATTGGTCATCAACCAAGGGTAATTCACAGCAGTTAGTCAGAACGGTCAGACTTTTATCTTCTGAAACGACTCGCTGAACCCGCCATATTGCCAATCGTAATAATTTTTTCAATTCTCAGACACTTCTACTGCAGTCTTTCCTTCTCTACTGCATTTTACTTTGGCAAAGAAATATAAACCAGCATCCATTACCGGGGGGTATATTTTTGTAGAACTGTCAATAATGTACAACGACAGTAACTGCCGTATTTATTAGCGGAAACGGTACAGAGAAAATTAGAATATCGCAGAACTTCTAATACTTGACAGATAAGACGAAGATTTTCGACAGTTTGTAATTGTAAGGCTTCTTTCCTTCGTGTTAATTTTCCGTTACGGAGAAAACAGAAGGAGGGGGATTATTGTCGGTATACTCACACAAGACTGCCACTGCTTGGGATTCGAAGAGGACGGTATCCTTGCGGTTTCTTTGCTCGAGTAGAAGAGAGTGAGGGCTTGGCGGTTTTAACTTCTCATAAATCCGAAATCCCTTGCCCATAGCCATTTTGTTCGGAGGGAGTTTGTGTTTTTTATTCTATCTTTATTTCCGTTTTCGAATTTGTGCTGTGTATATAGTAGGCCCACATACACACACGCACGCTACATACGTATTTTCTTGTACCTCGATTGTTTTGTACGGCACACCAACGGGCTAAATTGACAGCTGACAGAATCGTCTGCAGGCTGACTCTCCGGGTCTATTCCAGGCCCCTTCGCCTGGCTCCTCACTTCTACGATTGACTCCACCAAGTAGAGCAGATTATTACTTATCCTTCACAGCAGAAATTCAAGACGATATACATATGTATGATTTTAAAACGCCTCCTCGGGGCGCTACCAGTACGCGGTTTAGATAAGGTTGGTTTAGATTGGGTCAGGTTAGGTTTTACGTCGATAATTCGATAGTTGATACTCGAAATACTTTACGTGTGTACTTCGAACCAGGTGGCGCGTCTGTCTTTTTACTTCTCAATGTTCCTATGAGTGGGCGCTGGTAGCTGTTCGGTATTGTTTTTTTTATCGTTGTAAAGACAACAGGTAGGGTCGTTACTACGCCTTGTATACTAACAATAACAAATCTAGCAGAAGTTCCAGGTGTTACGGGGGTGTCTGGTCAATTTCGAAGTTAGCCCTTTTTCGTGATTAGGGTTTTAAAAATATCGTCAAAATTATACACGTTATAAAACACACTTTTTTGGAATAAAACGGCCTGCACTGGACTTACTGTTCTTATTGGAACCTGAATCTCTACTACATATATTTATGAAAAAAAACGTAGAACCAAGTGGCTCAAACGCTGTATCGACCTCATTTTGCGAGGAAGAGCAATCGCGTGCCGTTTTGAGTCGGTTCGTCCAGCAAATAGGAAAACACGGCCGAAGAACGGTAGAATTTAGCCGGATTTTCGCTGTTGTTAGTCCTACGAGGTTGTAACTGTGTTTCGAATTCTCAAGGTCCACTTAGTCGAAGAAGAATCGCACAAATCGTTTTCAGTAAAAGAAATACCTGTGTTCAAAGATTGCAAATAAGCAAGGCTAACCCCTTTCAACAATGTTTCGATAGGTCTGGCCTGAATGCGTGAAAGTTGCAGAGTTTTCGAAAAGGTGGGGAAATGAAATAACAAATTTGTTGCTACCAAGTTTCAGCTGGTTATTCGAGATACCTTAATTTTATGGGTACAAGTGTTTGGGTGTTAGTGTATGTAGTAATTTAAAAGGCTACCTGAAAGTATGAAGTGAAAGACAAGAAGAAATTCAAAAGTATGATTGAACATTATATAATAAGTTTGAATATTATAACAGGACATGTGAGTTGCAGTATATGTTGTCTTAAGCAGTATATAGAAAATATTGTATGTGATACTAATTTTCGTAGTTATTAAGTATTGTTTGGCCTCCGGCTTGCGTCCAAGCGCAACACACCTCTGCAGAATGCGATGTATTATGAGTGTCATATCGTTTTCATTTTATGTATCCTCCACTGAAATAAAATGAATGATTGCATTTTCCCTTATTTAAATCGCATTTTGTCACCTGTTGGTCCCACTACCATTTGAACACGAAACGAAGAATTTCCTTCGTATCTTTTCTGCTGTTGGTCCTACGCAATGTTTGATGTCTTTCATAGGTTCCTGAAGGTCGTATTAGTCGAGAAAGGGTAAAACTAATCAATTCAAAGACGAAAGATTTTTGACACGAGGAAAAGTGAGGCTAACCCCTTTGGATTTTTGTCAAAAATTTCGACGATTCCGGAAAAGGCTGCGATTAATTTTGTGGGGCACTATTCCGACGTAATTTTGCGAGAGAACACGATTAAGCGCACTCCCAATACGCTGCAAGCAGCGCTTGAGAAGTTACAGCCAAAAAACTGCAGATTTTCATCGTCATTTCTTTGCTGTTGGTCCTACGACCTTTTTCATGTGTTTTCTGAGTTCCTGGTGGTCGAATTACTCTAAAAAGGGTCATGCCAATCGATTCGGAGACGCAAAATTTTCGGCTCCGAAAATCAAGAAAAAACCAAGGCTAACCCCTTTGGATTTTTGTCAAAAATTTCGACGATTCCGGAAAAGGCTGCGATTGATTTTGTAGGGCACTATTCCGACGTAATTTTGCGAGAGAAAACGATTAAGCGCAGTCCCAATACGCTGCAAGCAGCGCTTGAAAAGTTACAGCCAAAAAACTGCAGATTTTCATCGTCATTTCTTTGCTGTTGGTCCGACGACCTTTTTCATGTGTTTTCTGAGTTCCTGGTGGTCGAATTACTCTAGAAAGGGTCATGCCAATCGATTCGGAGACGCAAAATTTTCGGCTCCGAAAATCAAGAAAAAACTAAGGCTAACCCCTTTGGATTTTTGTCGAAAATTTCGACGATTCCGGAAAAGGCTGCGATTGATTTTGTAGAGCACTATTCCGACGTAATTTTGCGAGAGAAAACGATTAAGCGCAGTCCCAATACGCTGCAAGCAGCGCCTGAAAAGTTACAGCCAAAAAACTGCAGATTTTCATCGTCATTTCTTTGCTGTTGGTCCTACGATCTTTTTCATGTGTTTTCTGAGTTCCTGGTGGTCGGATTACTCTAGGAAGGGTCATGTCAATCGATTCGGAGACGCAAAATTTTCGGCTCCGAAAATCAAGAAAAAACTAAGGCTAACCCCTTTGGATTCTTGTCGGAAATTTCGACGATTCCGGAAAAGGCTGCGATTGATTTTGTAGGGCACTATTCCGACGTAATTTTGCGAGAGAAAACGATTGAGCGCAGTCCCAATACGCTGCAAGCAGCGCCTGAAGAGTTACAGCCAAAAAACTGCAGATTTTCATCGTCATTTCTCTGCTGTTGGTCCTACGCTCTTTTTCATGTGTTTTCTGAGTTCCTGGTGGTCGAATTACTCTAGAAAGGGTCATGCTAATCGATTCGGAGACGCAAAATTTTCGGCTCCGAAAATCAAGAAAAAACCAAGGCTAACCCCTTTGGATTTTTGTCAAAAATTTCGACGATTCCGGAAAAGGCTGCGATTGATTTTGTAGGGCACTATTCCGACGTAATTTTGCGAGAAAAAACGATTAAGCGCAGTCCCAATACGCTGCAAGCAGCGCTTGAAAAGTTACAGCCAAAAAACTGCAGATTTTCATCGTCATTTCTTTGCTGTTGATCCGACGACCTTTTTCATGTGTTTTCTGAGTTCCTGGTGGTCGAATTACTCTAGAAAGGGTCATGCCAATCGATTCGGAGACGCAAAATTTTCGGCTCCGAAAATCAAGAAAAAACTAAGGCTAACCCCTTTGGATTTGTGTCAAAAATTTCGACGATTCCGGAAAAGGCTGCAATTGATTTTGTAGGGCACTATTCCGACGTAATTTTGCGAGAGAAAACGATTAAGCGCAGTCCCAATACGCTGCAAGCAGCGCCTGAAAAGTTACAGCCAAAAAACTGCAGATTTTCATCGTCATTTCTTTGCTGTTGGTCCTACGATCTTTTTCATGTGTTTTCTGAGTTCCTGGTGGTCGGATTACTCTAGAAAGGGTCATGCCAATCGATTCGGAGACGCGAAATTTTCGGCTCCGAAAATTAAGAAAAAACTAAGGCCAACCCCTTTGGATTTTCAACAAAAATTTCGACGATTCCGGAAAAGGCTGCGATTGATTTTGTAGGGCATTATTCCGACGTAATTTTGCGAGAGAAAACGATTAAGCGCAGTCCCAATACGCTGCAAGCAGCGCCTGAAAAGTTACAGCCAAAAAACTGCAGATTTTCATCGTCATTTCTTTGCTGTTGGTCCTACGACCTTTTTCATGTGTTTTCTGAGTACCTGGTGGTCGAATTACTCTAGAAAGGGTCATGCCAATCGATTCGGAGACGCAAAATTTTCGGCTCCGAAAATCAAGAAAAAACCAAGGCTAACCCCTTTGGATTTTTGTCGAAAATTTCGACGATTCCGGAAAAGGCAGCGATTAATTTTGCAGGGCACTATTCCGACGTAGTTTTGCAAGAGAAAACGATTGAGCGCAGTCCCAATACGCTGCAAGCAGCGCCTGAAAAGTTACAGCCAAAAAACTGCAGATTTTCATCGTCATTTCTCTGCTGTTGGTCCTACGATCTTTTTCATGTGTTTTCTGAGTTCCTGGTGGTCGAATTACTCTAGAAAGAGTCATGCCAATCGATTCGGAGACGCAAAATTTTCGGCTCCGAAAATCAAGAAAAAACCAAGGCTAACCCCTTTGGATTTTTGTCGAAAATTTCGACGATTCCGGAAAAGGCTGCGATTGATTTTGTAGGGCACTATTCCGACGTAATTTTGCGAGAGAAAACGATTGAGCGCAGTCCCAATACGCTGCAAGCAGCGCCTGAAAAGTTACAGCCAAAAAACTGCAGATTTTCATCGTCATTTCTTTGCTGTTGGTCCTACGACCTTTTTCATGTGTTTTCTGAGTTCCTGGTGGTCGAATTACTCTAGATAGGGTCATGCCAATCGATTCGGAGACGCAAAATTTTCGGCTCCGAAAATCAAGAAAAAACCAAGGCTAACCCCTTTGGATTTTTGTCAAAAATTTCGACGATTCCGGAAAAGGCTGCGATTGATTTTGTAGGGCACTATTCCGACGTAATTTTGCGAGAGAAAACGATTAAGCGCAGTCCCAATACGCTGCAAGCAGCGCTTGAAAAGTTACAGCCAAAAAACTGCAGATTTTCATCGTCATTTCTTTGCTGTTGATCCGACGACCTTTTTCATGTGTTTTCTGAGTTCCTGGTGGTCGAATTACTCTAGAAAGGGTCATGCCAATCGATTCGGAGACGCAAAATTTTCGGCTCCGAAAATCAAGAAAAAACTAAGGCTAACCCCTTTGGATTTTTGTCGAAAATTTCGACGATTCCGGAAAAGGCTGCGATTGATTTTGTAGGGCACTATTCCGACGTAATTTTGCGAGAGAAAACGATTAAGCGCAGTCCCAATACGCTGCAAGCAGCGCCTGAAAAGTTACAGCCAAAAAACTGCAGATTTTCATCGTCATTTCTTTGCTGTTGATCCGACGACCTTTTTCATGTGTTTTCTGAGTTCCTGGTGGTCGAATTACTCTAGAAAGGGTCATGCCAATCGATTCGGAGACGCAAAATTTTCGGCTCCGAAAATCAAGAAAAAACTAAGGCTAACCCCTTTGGATTTTTGTCGAAAATTTCGACGATTTCGGAAAAGGCTGCGATTGATTTTGTAGGGCACTATTCCGACGTAATTTTGCGAGAGAAAACGATTAAGCGCAGTCCCAATACGCTGCAAGCAGCGCCTGAAAAGTTACAGCCAAAAAACTGCAGATTTTCATCGTCATTTCTTTGCTGTTGGTCCTACGATCTTTTTCATGTGTTTTCTGAGTTCCTGGTGGTCGGATTACTCTAGAAAGGGTCATGCCAATCGATTCGGAGACGCGAAATTTTCGGCTCCGAAAATCAAGAAAAAACTAAGGCTAACCCCTTTGGATTTTTGTCAAAAATTTCGACGATTCCGGAAAAGGCTGCGATTGATTTTGTAGGGCACGATTCCGACGTAATTTTGCGAGAGAAAACGATTGAGCGCAGTCCCAATACGCTGCAAGCAGCGCTTGAAAAGTTACAGCCAAAAAACTGCAGATTTTCATCGTCATTTCTCTGCTGTTGGTCCTACGCTCTTTTTTATGTGTTTTTTGAGTTCCTGGTCGTCGAATTACTCTAAAAAGGGTCATGCTAATCGATTCGGAGACGCGAAATTTTCGGCTCCGAAAATCAAGAAAAAACTAAGGCTAACCCCTTTGGATTTTTGTCAAAAATTTCGACGATTCCGGAAAAGGCTGCGATTGATTTTGTAGGGCACGATTCCGACGTAATTTTGCGAGAGAAAACGATTGAGCGCAGTCCCAATACGCTGCAAGCAGCGCTTGAAAAGTTACAGCCAAAAAACTGCAGATTTTCATCGTCATTTCTCTGCTGTTGGTCCTACGCTCTTTTTTATGTGTTTTTTGAGTTCCTGGTCGTCGAATTACTCTAAAAAGGGTCATGCTAATCGATTCGGAGACGCAAAATTTTCGGCTCCGAAAATCAAGAAAAAACCAAGGCCAACCCCTTTGGATTTTTGTCGAAAATTTCGACGATTCCGGAAAAGGCTGCGATTGATTTTGTAGGGCACTATTCCGACGTAATTTTGCGAGAGAAAACGATTGAGCGCAGTCCCAATACGCTGCAAGCAGCGCTTGAAAAGTTACAGCCAAAAAACTGCAGATTTTCATCGTCATTTCTTTGCTGTTGGTCCTACGATCTTTTTCATGTGTTTTCTGAGTTCCTGGTGGTCAAATTACTCTAAAAAGGGTCATGCCAATTGATTCGGAGACGCGAAATTTTCGGCTCCGAAAATCAAGAAAAAACCAAGGCTAACCCCTTTGGATTCTTGTCGAAAATTTCGACGATTCCGGAAAAGGCTGCGATTAATTTTGTAGGGCACTATTCCGACGTAATTTATCGAGAGAAAACGATCGAGCGCAGTCCCAATACGCTGCAAGCAGCGCCTGAAGAGTTACAGCCAAAAAACTGCAGATTTCCATCGTCATTTCTCTGCTGTTGGTCCTACGCTCTTTTTTATGTGTTTTCTGAGTTCCTGATGGTCGAATTACTCCAGAAAGGGTCATGCCAATCGATTCAGAGACGCAAAATTTTCGGCTTCGAAAATCAAGAAAAAACTAAGGCTAACCCCTTTGGATTTTTGTCAAAAATTTCGACGATTCCGGAAAAGGCTGCGATTGATTTTGTAGGGCACTATTCCGACGTAATTTTGCGAGAGAAAGCGATTAAGCGCAGTCCCAATACGCTGCAAGCAGCGCTTGAAAAGTTACAGCCAAAAAACTGCAGATTTTCATCGTCATTTCTTTGCTGTTGATCCGACGACCTTTTTCATGTGTTTTCTGAGTTCCTGGTGGTCGAATTACTCTAGAAAGGGTCATGCCAATCGATTCGGAGACGCAAAATTTTTGGCTCCGAAAATCAAGAAAAAACTAAGGCTAACCCCTTTGGATTTTTGTCGAAAATTTCGACGATTCCGGAAAAGGCTGCGATTAATTTTGTAGGGCACTATTCCGACGTAATTTTGCAAGAGAAAACGATTGAGCGCAGTCCCAATACGCTGCAAGCAGCGCTTGAAAAGTTACAGCCAAAAAACTGCAGATTTTCATCGTCATTTCTTTGCTGTTGGTCCTACGACCTTTTTCATGTGTTTTCTGAGTTCCTGGTGGTCGAATTACTCTAGATAGGGTCATGCCAATCGATTCGGAGACGCAAAATTTTCGGCTCCGAAAATCAAGAAAAAACCAAGGCTAACCCCTTTGGATTTTTGTCAAAAATTTCGACGATTCCGGAAAAGGCTGCGATTGATTTTGTAGGGCACTATTCCGACGTAATTTTGCGAGAGAAAACGATTAAGCGCAGTCCCAATACGCTGCAAGCAGCGCTTGAAAAGTTACAGCCAAAAAACTGCAGATTTTCATCGTCATTTCTTTGCTGTTGATCCGACGACCTTTTTCATGTGTTTTCTGAGTTCCTGGTGGTCGAATTACTCTAGAAAGGGTCATGCCAATCGATTCGGAGACGCAAAATTTTCGGCTCCGAAAATCAAGAAAAAACCAAGGCTAACCCCTTTGGATTTTTGTCAAAAATTTCGACGATTCCGGAAAAGGCTGCGATTGATTTTGTAGGGCACTATTCCGACGTAATTTTGCGAGAGAAAACGATTGAGCGCAGTCCCAATACGCTGCAAGCAGCGCTTGAAAAGTTACAGCCAAAAAACTGCAGATTTTCATCGTCATTTCTTTGCTGTTGGTCCTACGATCTTTTTCATGTGTTTTCTGAGTTCCTGGTGGTCAAATTACTCTAAAAAGGGTCATGCCAATTGATTCGGAGACGCGAAATTTTCGGCTCCGAAAATCAAGAAAAAACCAAGGCTAACCCCTTTGGATTCTTGTCGAAAATTTCGACGATTCCGGAAAAGGCTGCGATTAATTTTGTAGGGCACTATTCCGACGTAATTTATCGAGAGAAAACGATCGAGCGCAGTCCCAATACGCTGCAAGCAGCGCCTGAAGAGTTACAGCCAAAAAACTGCAGATTTCCATCGTCATTTCTCTGCTGTTGGTCCTACGCTCTTTTTTATGTGTTTTCTGAGTTCCTGATGGTCGAATTACTCCAGAAAGGGTCATGCCAATCGATTCAGAGACGCAAAATTTTCGGCTTCGAAAATCAAGAAAAAACTAAGGCTAACCCCTTTGGATTTTTGTCAAAAATTTCGACGATTCCGGAAAAGGCTGCGATTGATTTTGTAGGGCACTATTCCGACGTAATTTTGCGAGAGAAAGCGATTAAGCGCAGTCCCAATACGCTGCAAGCAGCGCTTGAAAAGTTACAGCCAAAAAACTGCAGATTTTCATCGTCATTTCTTTGCTGTTGATCCGACGACCTTTTTCATGTGTTTTCTGAGTTCCTGGTGGTCGAATTACTCTAGAAAGGGTCATGCCAATCGATTCGGAGACGCAAAATTTTTGGCTCCGAAAATCAAGAAAAAACTAAGGCTAACCCCTTTGGATTTTTGTCGAAAATTTCGACGATTCCGGAAAAGGCTGCGATTAATTTTGTAGGGCACTATTCCGACGTAATTTTGCAAGAGAAAACGATTGAGCGCAGTCCCAATACGCTGCAAGCAGCGCTTGAAAAGTTACAGCCAAAAAACTGCAGATTTTCATCGTCATTTCTTTGCTGTTGGTCCTACGACCTTTTTCATGTGTTTTCTGAGTTCCTGGTGGTCGAATTACTCTAGATAGGGTCATGCCAATCGATTCGGAGACGCAAAATTTTCGGCTCCGAAAATCAAGAAAAAACCAAGGCTAACCCCTTTGGATTTTTGTCAAAAATTTCGACGATTCCGGAAAAGGCTGCGATTGATTTTGTAGGGCACTATTCCGACGTAATTTTGCGAGAGAAAACGATTAAGCGCAGTCCCAATACGCTGCAAGCAGCGCTTGAAAAGTTACAGCCAAAAAACTGCAGATTTTCATCGTCATTTCTTTGCTGTTGATCCGACGACCTTTTTCATGTGTTTTCTGAGTTCCTGGTGGTCGAATTACTCTAGAAAGGGTCATGCCAATCGATTCGGAGACGCAAAATTTTCGGCTCCGAAAATCAAGAAAAAACCAAGGCTAACCCCTTTGGATTTTTGTCAAAAATTTCGACGATTCCGGAAAAGGCTGCGATTGATTTTGTAGGGCACTATTCCGACGTAATTTTGCGAGAGAAAACGATTAAGCGCAGTCCCAATACGCTGCAAGCAGCGCTTGAAAAGTTACAGCCAAAAAACTGCAGATTTTCATCGTCATTTCTTTGCTGTTGATCCGACGACCTTTTTCATGTGTTTTCTGAGTTCCTGGTGGTCGAATTACTCTAGAAAGGGTCATGCCAATCGATTCGGAGACGCAAAATTTTCGGCTCCGAAAATCAAGAAAAAACTAAGGCTAACCCCTTTGGATTTTTGTCGAAAATTTCGACGATTTCGGAAAAGGCTGCGATTGATTTTGTAGGGCACTATTCCGACGTAATTTTGCGAGAGAAAACGATTAAGCGCAGTCCCAATACGCTGCAAGCAGCGCCTGAAAAGTTACAGCCAAAAAACTGCAGATTTTCATCGTCATTTCTTTGCTGTTGGTCCTACGACCTTTTTCATGTGTTTTCTGAGTTCCTGGTGGTCGAATTACTCTAGAAAGGGTCATGCCAATCGATTCGGAGACGCAAAATTCTCGGCTCCGAAAATCAAGAAAAAACCAAGGCTAACCCCTTTGGATTTTTGTCAAAAATTTCGACGATTCCGGAAAAGGCTGCAATTGATTTTGTAGGGCACTATTCCGACGTGATTTTGCGAGAGAAAACGACTAAGCGCAGTCCCAATACGCTGCAAGCAGCGCCTGAAAAGTTACAGCCAAAAAACTGCAGATTTTCATCGTCATTTCTTTGCTGTTGGTCCTACGATCTTTTTCATGTGTTTTCTGAGTTCCTGGTGGTCGGATTACTCTAGAAAGGGTCATGCCAATCGATTCGGAGACGCGAAATTTTCGGCTCCGAAAATCAAGAAAAAACTAAGGCTAACCCCTTTGGATTTTTGTCAAAAATTTCGACGATTCCGGAAAAGGCTGCGATTGATTTTGTAGGGCACAATTCCGACGTAATTTTGCGAGAGAAAACGATTGAGCGCAGTCCCAATACGCTGCAAGCAGCGCTTGAAAAGTTACAGCCAAAAAACTGCAGATTTTCATCGTCATTTCTCTGCTGTTGGTCCTACGCTCTTTTTTATGTGTTTTCTGAGTTCCTGATGGTCGAATTACTCTAGAAAGGGTCATGCCAATCGATTCGGAGACGCAAAATCTTCGGCTTCGAAAATCAATAAAAAACGAAGGCTAACCCCTTTGGATTTTTGTCAAAAATTTCGACGATTCCGGAAAAGGCTGCGATTGATTTTGTAGGGCACTATTCCGACGTAATTTTGCCAGAGAAAACGATTGAGCGCAGTCCCAATACGCTGCAAGCAGCGCCTGAAGAGTAACAGCCAAAAAACTGCAGATTTTCATCGTCATTTCTCTGCTGTTGGTCCTACGCTTTTTTTCATGTGTTTTTTGAGTTCCTGGTGGTCGAATTACTCTAAAAAGGGTCATGCTAATCGATTCGGAGACGCAAAATTTTCGGCTCCGAAAATCAAGAAAAAACCAAGGCTAACCCCTTTGGATTTTTGTCAAAAATTTCGACGATTCCGGAAAAGGCTGCGATTGATTTTGTAGGGCACTATTCCGACGTAATTTTGCGAGAGAAAGCGATTAAGCGCAGTCCCAATACGCTGCAAGCAGCGCTTGAAAAGTTACAGCCAAAAAACTGCAGATTTTCATCGTCATTTCTTTGCTGTTGGTCCTACGATCTTTTTCATGTGTTTTCTGAGTTCCTGGTGGTCGAATTACTCTAGAAAGGGTCATGCTCATCGATTCGGAGACGCGAAATTTTCGGCTCCGAAAATCAAGAAAAAACTAAGGCTAACCCCTTTGGATTTTTGTCGAAAATTTCGACGATTCCGGAAAAGGCTGCGATTAATTTTGTAGGGCACTATTCCGACGTAATTTTGCCAGAGAAAACGATTGAGCGCAGTCCCAATACGCTGCAAGCAGCGCTTGAAAAGTTACAGCCAAAAAACTGCAGATTTTCATTGTCATTTCTTTGCTGTTGGTCCGACGACCTTTTTTATGTGTTTTCTGAGTTCCTGGTGGTCGAATTACTCTGGAAAGGGTCATGCCAATCGATTCGGAGACGCAAAATTTCCGGCTCCGAAAATCAAGAAAAAACTAAGGCTAACCCCTTTGGATTTTTGTCGAAAATTTCGACGATTCCGGAAAAGGCTGCGATTAATTTTGTAGGGCACTATTCCGACGTAATTTTGCGAGAGAAAACGATCGAGCGCAGTCCCAATACGCTGCAAGCAGCGCCTGAAGAGTTACAGCCAAAAAACTGCAGATTTTCATCGTCATTTCTCTGCTGTTGGTCCTACGCTCTTTTTTATGTGTTTTCTGAGTTCCTGATGGTCGAATTACTCTAGAAAGGGTCATGCCAATCGATTCGGAGACGCAAAATTTTCGGCTTCGAAAATCAAGAAAAAACTAAGGCTAACCCCTTTGGATTTTTGTCGAAAATTTCGACGATTCCGGAAAAGGCTGCGATTAATTTTGTAGGGCACTATTCCGACGTAATTTTGCGAGAGAAAACGATCGAGCGCAGTCCCAATACGCTGCAAGCAGCGCCTGAAGAGTTACAGCCAAAAAACTGCAGATTTCCATCGTCATTTCTCTGCTGTTGGTCCTACGCTCTTTTTTATGTGTTTTCTGAGTTCCTGGTGGTCGAATTACTCTAGAAAGGGTCATGCCAATCGATTCGGAGACGCAAAATTTTCGGCTCCGAAAATCAAGAAAAAACCAAGGCCAACCCCTTTGGATTTTTGTCGAAAATTTCGACGATTCCGGAAAAGGCTGCGATTGATTTTGTAGGGCACTATTCCGACGTAATTTTGCGAGAGAAAACGATTGAGCGCAGTCCCAATACGCTGCAAGCAGCGCTTGAAAAGTTACAGCCAAAAAACTGCAGATTTTCATCGTCATTTCTTTGCTGTTGGTCCTACGATCTTTTTCATGTGTTTTCTGAGTTCCTGGTGGTCAAATTACTCTAAAAAGGGTCATGCCAATTGATTCGGAGACGCAAAATTTTCGGCTCCGAAAATCAAGAAAAAACCAAGGCTAACCCCTTTGGATTCTTGTCGAAAATTTCGACGATTCCGGAAAAGGCTGCGATTAATTTTGTAGGGCACTATTCCGACGAAATTTATCGAGAGAAAACGATCGAGCGCAGTCCCAATACGCTGCAAGCAGCGCCTGAAGAGTTACAGCCAAAAAACTGCAGATTTTCATCGTCATTTCTCTGCTGTTGGTCCTACGCTCTTTTTTATGTGTTTTCTGAGTTCCTGATGGTCGAATTACTCTAGAAAGGGTCATGCCAATCGATTCGGAGACGCAAAATTTTCGGCTTCGAAAATCAATAAAAAACGAAGGCTAACCCCTTTGGATTTTTGTCAAAAATTTCGACGATTCCGGAAAAGGCTGCGATTGATTTTGTAGGGCACTATTCCGACGTAATTTTGCCAGAGAAAACGATTGAGCGCAGTCCCAATACGCTGCAAGCAGCGCCTGAAGAGTTACAGCCAAAAAACTGCAGATTTTCATCGTCATTTCTCTGCTGTTGGTCCTACGCTTTTTTTCATGTGTTTTTTGAGTTCCTGGTGTCCGAATTACTCTAAAAAGGGTCATGCTAATCGATTCGAAGACGCAAAATTTTCGGCTCCGAAAATCAAGAAAAAACCAACGCTAACCCCTTTGGATTTTTGTCGAAAATTTCGACGATTCTGGAAAAGGCTGCGATTGATTTTGTAGGGCACTATTCCGACGTAATTTTGCGAGAGAAAACGATCGAGCCCAGTCCCAATACGCTGCAAGCAGCGCCTGAAGAGTTACAGCCAAAAAACTGCAGATTTCCATCGTCATTTCTCTGCTGTTGGTCCTACGCTCTTTTTTATGTGTTTTCTGAGTTCCTGATGGTCGAATTACTCCAGAAAGGGTCATGCCAATCGATTCGGAGACGCAAAATTTTCGGCTTCGAAAATCAAGAAAAAACTAAGGCTAACCCCTTTGGATTTTTGTCAAAAATTTCGACGATTCCGGAAAAGGCTGCGATTGATTTTGTAGGGCACTATTCCGACGTAATTTTGCGAGAGAAAGCGATTAAGCGCAGTCCCAATACGCTGCAAGCAGCGCTTGAAAAGTTACAGCCAAAAAACTGCAGATTTTCATTGTCATTTCTTTGCTGTTGGTCCGACGACCTTTTTTATGTGTTTTCTGAGTTCCTGGTGGTCGAATTACTCTAGAAAGGGTCATGCCAATCGATTCGGAGACGCAAAATTTCCGGCTCCGAAAATCAAGAAAAAACTAAGGCTAACCCCTTTGGATTTTTGTCGAAAATTTCGACGATTCCGGAAAAGGCTGCGATTAATTTTGTAGGGCACTATTCCGACGTAATTTTGCGAGAGAAAACGATCGAGCGCAGTCCCAATACGCTGCAAGCAGCGCCTGAAGAGTTACAGCCAAAAAACTGCAGATTTCCATCGTCATTTCTCTGCTGTTGGTCCTACGTTCTTTTTTATGTGTTTTCTGAGTTCCTGATGGTCGAATTACTCCAGAAAGGGTCATGCCAATCGATTCGGAGACGCAAAATTTTCGGCTTCGAAAATCAAGAAAAAACTAAGGCTAACCCCTTTGGATTTTTGTCAAAAATTTCGACGATTCCGGAAAAGGCTGCGATTGATTTTGTAGGGCACTATTCTGACGTAATTTTGCGAGAGAAAGCGATTAAGCGCAGTCCCAATACGCTGCAAGCAGCGCTTGAAAAGTTACAGCCAAAAAACTGCAGATTTTTATCGTCATTTCTTTGCTGTTGGTCCTACGATCTTTTTCATGTGTTTTCTGAGTTCCTGGTGGTCGAATTACTCTAGAAAGGGTCATGCTCATCGATTCGGAGACGCGAAATTTTCGGCTCCGAAAATCAAGAAAAAACTGAGGCTAACCCCTTTGGATTTTTGTCAAAAATTTCGACGATTCCGGAAAAGGCTGCGATTGATTTTGTAGGGCACTATTCCGACGTAATTTCGCGAGAGAAAACGATTAAGCGCAGTCCCAATACGCTGCGAGCAGCGCCTGAAGAGTTACAGCCAAAAAACTGCAGATTTTCACGTCATTTCTCTGCTGTTGGTCCTACGCTCTTTTTCATGTGTTTTCTGAGTTCCTGATGGTCGAATTACTCTAGAAAGGGTCATGCCAATCGATTCGGAGACGCAAAATTTTCGGCACCGAAAATCAAGAAAAAACCAAGGCTAACCCCTTTGGATTTCAGTCGAAAATTTTGACGATTCCGGAAAAGGCTGCGATTAATTTTGTAGGGCACTATTTCGACGTAATTTTGCGAGAGAAAACGATTGAGCGCAGTCCCAATACGCTGCAAGCAGCGCTTGAAAAGTTACAGCCAAAAAACTGCAGATTTTCATCGTCATTTCTTCGCTGTTGGTCCTACGATCTTTTTCATGTGTTTTCTGAGTTCCTGGTGGTCGAATTACTCTAGAAAGGGTCATGCCAATCGATTCGGAGACGAGAAATTTTCGGCTCCGAAAATCAAGAAAAAACTAAGGCTCACCCCTTTGGATTTTTGTCAAAAATTTCTACGATTCCGGAAAGTGCTGCAATTAATTCTTCAAGGCACTATTCCAACCAATTTTTCGAGAAATCGAGTAAGTGCAGTCCCAATACGCTGCGAGCAATAGATCGAGAGTTACAGCCAAAAAACAAAGGATCCTCTAATCGGAACCTCTGCTGCTGGTGTTTTCCTCGTAATTTCTTTGCTGTTGGTCCTACGCTTTTTTTCATATGTTTTCTGAGTTCCTGGTGTTCCAATCAGTCGAGAAAGGGTCATACAAATCGATTCCGAGACTAAAGATTTTCAACTTAGACCTGTCAATACTGTTTAACGTTAGAGCATTATCAATATGTAGTTGGTACAGTAAAATAAGTTTTGTTAGAATTTCTTGATATTTATTTGCATACAATCACACCTTAGTAACTGCTATCATTAATACAGTAAACGAAAATGATTAAAATTCTAATTAATTGTAAACTCAATCCATAATCTTGAACGCAATGACTTAGTGCCGTGATGAGTTAATAAATTCATTGCTTCAACCGAGTCCTACGCCCGAGTCAGTTAACGTACTCATGCTTAATGCGTGAACGTGTATCGGGATTTCCTCAGACATAAGATGATGGACTGACTGTTTCACTCTTCGTAAAATCAGGTAAAAGAAATAAGCGGAACAGTAACGGCATTTCAATACTCATTTTCATGCATCAGGAGTATTACTAATAATGCAAGACATTCATTTTTGCACCAACCGGCAACGTACCTCCAAAGAAATACTGGAAGTACCGACAAAGAAAGAGGTATTTTTAAAAGTTTGACCAACCGGTACAATAAATGTTTTCAACAAAATGGTAATTCTAGTGTACGAGACTTACACCAGTAGACAGCGCGTTAGAATCAGAATTCGAAGAGAAAAATAGAAAAGGTGAAACTCGATAGTTATTGTAATGCACCCGCGCTTTTTCCGATCCAATTCACTGGCGGTCTATCAGACTGTATCACACTCTGCCCGCAACTCGGCAGCACTGTTTGCCAATTCTCGCAGCCCCTGAAACATGACTTCTGGGGCTACGAGGTAGCCGAAAGTAGAGAGGTAGAGTAAAAAAGCAAATAAATGTCATAGTCAATTTCGTAAAATCGAGAACGCAATCGCAATTATCCCCCGAAGAAAGATCCACGCGATGCGACTCCGGGCTGGACGACGTTTTGCTGAGGTTTGACCGGGTTGAGGTGCTCAGCGATTTGCTGTCGGTTCACATACCAGAAGGGTTGCAGTTCCGCTGGCCAGCTCTCGACCTTCTTTGCCGTTTCCCCATATCCAAGAGCTTGGAGTAGAGGGTTCTGCGTCGAGGACGAAGCTGGTGAGCCGGGAATCGGTTTGGTCGGTGCGCTATTCCCAGGAACAACGTCGTTTAATCCTGAATTCTCTCCGACTCGGTTAACCAGGTCAACGTCGACTGGGGTCACCGTGGTCGAACTTGTCGTGCTACTTTCCTTATCCTGGAATCTGGGCAGTACTTCTGGGTACGGCCGGCTCCCGGCGTAAAAAGGTCGCTGGGATTGTCCCATGACGATGCACATGAAGAAAAGGACGGCGTATTTAATCTGTAATTAAAAATTGACACCAATTAAATTTTGCATTCCATGTATGCGAACCTCCTATGGAATAAACAGGCACTATAATCTGGAAGCGAAGATAAGAGAAGAGGAAAAACTACTTGAAAAATCTCCAGTTGAGTCATTTGCGTGCTGATGATGCTGAACACCAATGAAACAACATCCTTATTATGTAATCGAGAACTAATCTGAGCAAGTTCGAATAGCACAAGATAATTTGACAAAAACAATTTAAGATAAGGTTTTATAATGACAAAGATAAAAATAATTACGCCTTGGTGTATTCACTCGATTTTAATGACTTTCGTCGGATTTTGTTTACCGTAGAGATCCCTCAAAAGATCGCTTGAATGAAATTTAACAAATGGCTCGACGAGAATAGATTTGTGTAAGTACGGTAAAACTCATATTCCCAAAAGTTTGTATTTGCGCGTTATAAGTGTATCATGATGTAAAATTTCTTTATTATCTTTCTGACAATTTGTTAGGTTCTGGTCAGTCAGAGATACGAGCCCAAAAACAATGAAATCAAATCAGGAACACCAGAGTTTGATCATTTTGAACGTTCTAACGACAACATATTTCTCAAATTGTTACGATATCCTAGCTTCTGTTATTCTAATGTTATCAGTACTTCTCAGTTTTGTTTTTATTACTTGACATGCACGTTGTTTTATTTGTTGTCACTACCATGGGCGGAAATGAAATTGCCGAGTATTCTTAAAAGTCTATTCACTTCTTACAACTTTTGATCCAGATTCTACGGCCCGTATATTCTGAACAAATCAACGATCATGCCATTTCAAACGTATCAAATGTGACGATAAAAAAGTGTCTTTTGTTTTCCGTTCGTACGATTAATGAATGATTACTGTGTAACGGACATTAAACTAGCTCGGCGTCTTATTTGAGTTTTATTGTATCGCTGAATACTGATTCCCGAAGTAGGAACTTCAATAGATTTATTATTTTCGTGTCTCAATCAATACACTTCATCTGACCTTTCGTTTACTAGCAGAAAAGTAGGTAATTAGATTGTATAAAACGACTTACCATATTGACGGTGTAAATAGTAACGTTTCAAGGAGAGATGTGCTGTGTGCGGTGGTTGAATCGTTCTGCCTGTAGTGAAAGGTTCGACTGGGAATATATGTATGAATTGTCCACCGATAGGATTCTCCCACCGTTGTGAGATTCCCGTAAGCCATCCCACCTAACCTCTCACGACGCGGGGAACTTTGCCGCAACTTCCAGCATAATTCTCAAAACATCTGTGACGAAAGCACATTACGTGTCGATTTGTCCCAACACAATCTTGTGCTCATAATTACCATCGAGCTTGAAATATGTCTACAAATATACCTAATATCCTCTTTGCATTACAGAATCTGGTTCTCTCTCTCTCTCTCTCTTTCTCTCTGTGTGCGTTCATGCTTACATATGTTCTCAGGATATAATAATCTATCATCAATATTGTATACTGCGTATCATACCCAATGATGACGCAATAGGTACATTAATGGAGAGGCTATAGTATGTATTGTGAATAAACCAAACCAATGAACCATCCTGTGTGTATTATTACAGTCTCAATATTTTAGGCTTTCTCAGATTCTGCTCGCGCAAAAAACACCGATTAAAATATTAACCACAGGTACTGATTCTCTAAAAAGTTACTTGATTACACGGGTGAACCATTCTCATCAACAAAACAGCAATCACCTTCCACAAGGTAGAGATCGTAATAGTGTATAATGTATACGTTACGAGTATATACATTATACAACTACATTCTTCCTATCAATATTTCCGGTTTCAAGCGCGTCAAGTGCGACTGTGAAATAACGGCTGGTTATTTTGTTCTGTTTTACTTTATCGTCATTCGCTTTGGCCTCGGTTCGCACAGCATCTGTATGTTTTAATGTAGTGGTAATAATTGTATCTGACTAAAAATGAAGAGCAAACTTTGCGGCACGTTCCGTAAAAATGTGGAAAAAGTGAAGAAAATTGAAATGTGAAATAAATCCAAGCTGCAACAATTAAAATGTGTACTCTGCTTTGTATGATAATCCTTTCAAAAGAATGATACGTGATATTTTTACACAAAAGTTTTCAGATTTTAATGGGTGTCGATTTTTTTGTCAAGATTTTATCAACGGCAGCTCTTTAGGAACAACAAGCGTGTCTCTTTTCTCCTTTTCTCGGTTACGCCGAGAGATTATCTGCATAATTTATTAGCTGCAAATCACTACACTAATAAAATTGTCATCCTCCTTGGGGAAAACCATTTCAAAACTGCCGAGCCCTTTCTGGGTAATAATCGTGTGTCAGACAGCTGGAGGAATAACAATAAAAGAATTATCATAGATACCGCGTTCCGAGTAACGCTGCAGGTGTGAAATATTCGAGATGCGTGCAGTGAATTCTAGAGCAGGGTATTGTGTGAGGTTTAATGAGGGGATTATAAGTTGTTTGCATCAATCTTGTTATAATGCGATACAATGTCCGACATTATGCGATATAATGTACGAACATGAAGATTGAAATTCAACGTTGCGAGGAAGCCAAAGGGTATCATATGAGCTTCGTTATACATAGATAAGAAAATGCGAATGGCTGATAATGCATAGTTATTTGTTGAGCAGATTGTTCAAATACAAATTACAAATTGTTAAGGAGATTGAAATACGTTCAAAAGTAAAACCTTTATGCATACCTGCTTAGATGTACCCTTACGGATGAAA
Organism: Diprion similis; assembly: GCF_021155765.1. NCBI lineage: Eukaryota > Metazoa > Arthropoda > Insecta > Hymenoptera > Diprionidae > Diprion > Diprion similis. The sequence continues at coordinate 21,527,298 of NC_060114.1, forward strand.
TTAATTCGCAAGAATATACTTTACGGAGACTATTATTGACTTACCACTCGACTGTTTTCAGAATTTCTTCCAGATTCGAGTGTGTCACATTAATTTTGAAATACTATTTGTTCACCGAAGGATTTGCATTTGTATTCAAGTGAGTAATGCATTCCAGAAGGTTCGCCTGGTACAAACATAAACAAAGTGTATAAAAATATTTCTATCATAATCCAAAGTTAGCACGTCGATGTACGCCACTTCCGGCACAGCATGACGACCACAGTAACCTCGGCTATTGTTAAAAATGTGAAAAGCATTTGCATGCTCATACAAATAGACAAAGGTATATTAACATTGGATTGTCCGGCAGCTCGGAACAACGTCTGCGCAAAAAACGAGTCACCTTTCAATCCCGAACCTCTCGCCAAATATTTATTATTCAATTCGATTTTTGGGTCGGCTACAAAAAGGCTCGAGTATGTCAGTGGGTCAAGCCGTAAAAATGACCACAGAGAATGCAAAATGTCTGTCATCTGTCGTCGGATGTCTGCACAAGTCAATTAAATTGCCCAAAGAACGGCGCGGATGGGTTTATCTGTGACTTATGGTTTTCCCAGGATGCACTCATCGGACCAAATGTTGCGTATACGTAGGTATACCGTATAAGTGACAACGGTGTGTCATTTAAAAGCCTATTCAACATCGTTGCGCGTAAAGATTTATATACAGCATGTGTGGAAAAAAAGCCGGAAACTTTTACGTGTTATCCGTAGCGACCTATTTTTAAAATACCCGCTGAGTATTTCGAGAATCCGGTGAATTCTGAATTCTGCAACAAACACATCATATTTAACTTCAAATTTCAAACCAAGTATTTTTTAAAACACTTTATATGGCGTATAACGTATATAAATATAGTATATTACGTCTGATAGATAGCACCTGTGAAAATAAAGTTTTGAGATCTGATTAAAACTATTCTAATTTGATGATATTCTGTCGTATAGTTCCCAATCAAATTTCTGCCACTCCAATCGTCATTGCTTTCTCTGTGAAAGTGAAATCGTAGTGATAATTACCATTGTAGTAGTTACATTAACTTGTTGATTGAGATAAACAAAGTAATCTGCGAATAATTTAACCCGTTTACTATAAAATGAAAATATTCATTCAAAATGCCTTCATTTGAGTAAAGCAACACTTTTTCGACGATTTTGAAATGTTTTGGACGTGTTTCAAAAATTGAGTTTTGTAAGAATATGAGCAATTTCGTAAAATAAATGACGGCAATCTATTTGTCAGAAAGTTTTACTCCTAATCCATATACTTGACGATTATTTAATCTGCGGTGTATCTCGAGAAAATCGTAAAAACGAAAATCAAAAAAGCGCATAAGGTAATTGGGCGAATATAAGCAGCGCAACTATATCGTGCGTTTTCTTGAATGCACACCGTGAGGTTGACTCTGATTGAGTCAGAGTAATTTCGTTATTCATTTGTTAGCACGCGGCTGCTGCGCAACTCGGAGCTGTTTAGCGTAGACGTGTACCCTCAATTGCCTATAATTAGGGGTAAAAAAAAAATGCGAAATCGCATGGTATATGCATATCTGTGTACAATGGATGCATAGATATAATTTATTATCGATAATTTTTACATTCAGCCCGTTCGACCGAGTTATTGGTTATTATATTCTAATACATTGTACAGTCATTAAAGACATTATCATTAACAAGTTTAGTTCAAGGTTTACGTTATATCCAACTAGCTGAACTTTAAACTTTTGACTATCTTGACTTCTTGGAATAAACGTATACTGTAAACACATTATGAGTTGGTGAAATGAAAAAGTATTCCGCACTCGGCGAGTCACATGCCAGCAATTTTGCATCACGTGTAATGCTGAAATTAAAGTTTAACGTTAAAGTGCAAAGCTCGTTTTATTTCCGTTGGCTGATCAAGCTGGTTTTTTCCTTCTTATTATATAGCACAAAAAGAGAAACCGACACGATGATACCTTTTCGCTTAAACTGACCCGGCTTATTATCGTAATTATCTGTTCTTTTATTGGATTCCTTTTCCTGTTTTTCAATTTTGTTACCAAAAACGTATTCATCGTTAATTTGTTATCTGTACATTTTTATCATGGGGTCAATTCGGTGGCGGTTAACTGAAATAAGACATCTTTTGAATATAGAAGATCATGAAAGTTCAATAGAAAACATAACGGACGTATTTCCAGTTTTTGGGGAATCCCTAATCGATCGGGATTCCCCGGTACGTCATAGAATAATCTTATTCCCTTTGGCCTGCAGCTGCTACGTAATTTTTCTCCATCCATGACTTTTACGATGTTTACTCTCACTGGTGGACCACGAATGATTATGTTCGGTATTATATTCCACGCTCATGCGGGTAGTTTAGATTTCAACAGTGAAAGTTTGTCGAATTATTTGGGTACACTATCATTCTAAAGGCATTCGATTGTTCGCCACTTTATGCCGGGCTTACGTGTCGATGATGTTGGTGACTCATACTTGCAGTCACTGTTGCGATCGGTCGCAATATGCGTGCACATATTTTTATATTTCTTGCTATCAGATCGTAAACTTTTGAATATTTACCCATATTGCATAAATGGGACTCACGCCCGAGCGCTAATATTTACTTCTCCGAATTATCTAAATTTACAATTTCTTGGAGGATACTCGATACTTTCCCCGTGATGCAATTGGGTTTGGTTCTGAAAGAAGTAATTGAAGACGCATAAAAGAAATCCCGAGAATATTTCCCTATTTGTTTCGCTTGCGTTCATCGAACTATCAAAACCAATTAAATGCGAAAGACGACAACCTGATCCTTCAAATCTTATGTTGTTTAAATGATAAACTTGCCAGATTAAGAATGGATTCTTCAGGATTTTCAAAATATTTTGGTATTCCAATTTCCTATACGTAGAAATTGGATATCAGCGAGTGGTTGAAAGCATGTGCTTCATTTTCTACGGATTATGAGTGATTCGGGAAAATAAAATACTTTAACGAATCAAGGAATATCATATAAGTAGATCATATTTGAGTTCAAATTTTAAGCACAGCATTTTTCAGAGAATCACGTGAATCGATATTACCGATCGATAAAACATATGACTATCGTTTGCAGCAATCTATTCTGCTTCAGAAAATATTATACGAGGCATTCCATACATTATCGTAATCCATCTATTTTTACTTTATGAAGAGCAAGTTGAAATCATTATATAGAAGGTGGAATTAATGTTTGGTGATGCTTTTAAGATTTTTAAGAAATGTCAGCTGAACTAGATCTTAAACGATAAAAATTATCAAAACACATAACAAAATAGAAAATTAGAAATTGAATCTTTCGATTGTCGATTCATAGAAATAGAAGATCCATTATACAGTTCAGATCAGGTTTCGAAATAAACGTATAAAACATTAAACAATTCCACAATCTATTGTATACGAAATCTTGAAAACAAATTTTGAGATCACAAACAAGTTGAAGAGAATTGTAATATATAAATGAGAAATGAGAATACGCACCTGATGAGACTTTGGGCGAGCAAAGGGTTCAGTGCCAATTCACCATGGCAGACATTCGAAGTGCAGTCAAGATGTTTGTTTCACGCCCCAACAACAGCGCATTAGAGCAAATCGTTATCGTGAACAGCATCCGGTGGTGCCATTAAGGTCAGAGTAGCAACATGCGAAAGGAAGTCGGCAGTTTTTCGTAAAAATTGCCACGCGTGGCATAGATTGATACACTGTTACTATGTCGTCTGACGATTGCTAGAATCAACAGAGTTGAAGGGTTAAATGTCGTCGAGATCAATCGAATCGGTATAAAAGCCCTTGCAGAATCGGTACTCATCACTCCGTCTGGATGTCAAGCAGCAGAATGTGGTCTCCTCTACTTCTGTGTCTCCTTGGTAAGTACTTGATTGTTACACATTATTTTATTTGCAATTATTCAATTTCGACTTGTTGTCACAAGATTCACAAGCATTGCGCAGTGATGTATTTGGGCTGTACCCCGATACTTGAAATCCATTTTTGTTTTCCGATTGTGAAAAGTTGAAAGCTGAAAAACCAATGCAACTGGTGATTCATCAAACATGAGTGATTTTAACATGTTTGCAAAAAATTGTTCACTGTTCCATAGTTGGAATTGCTTCCGCGGCAAACCAAAATGCCTGGAAGCCAGGCCAAGAGTACACCTACTATGTGCGTGGTCGCACAATGGCGGCACTTCACCAGGTCAAAGATCAATACACCGGTGTGGCGGTGAAGGCGCAGCTCAAGTGTCAGCCGAAAGGATCTGACTCGTTGAGCTGTAGGATCCAGAGCCCTCAGGTCGCAGAGGTTCACGCCCAGCTACCTGGTGGATGGGATTCTCCTCTACCCGAGAAGAAGACCAATTACCAGCAGTTACCGCTGAGCCAAAAGCCATTTGAGATCAAATTCAAAAATGGCGCGATCGACGACGTTATCTTTGAGAAGTCTTTGCCCGACTACGAGCTCAACTTCATCAAGTCCATCGCCAGTCAGCTCCAAGTTGATACTCAGGGTGAAAATGCCATAAATTCACGCTACAACCAGGAACCCGAAGGTGACAACGCTTACGCCACCTACAAGACCATGGAAGATACTGTTACCGGCGAGTGTGAGGTCTTGTACGACGTTAGCCCCCTGCCAGAATACGTGCTCCAAACTAAACCGGAGCTGGCGCCCTTCCCCAACCTCAAGGCAGATGGTCAAATCATTGACATCGTGAAGACGAGCAACTTCAGCAACTGTAAAAATCGTATGAGTTACCACTTTGGTTTCAGTGGAGACACTGATTGGGAAGCTGGAAGCAACTCCATGGGTGATCTGCTTTCTGTAAGTGGATATCTTGATTGTAAAGAATTTTCGACCCGCCGGTGCACCAGTGCATATTTATAGGGGGGGGGTTTATACTCAAACTTTTATCAGCTAAATCTAAGATGGTTATTCATTTTTACAGAAATCATCGGTCAGCCGCGTAATTATTTCTGGAAGTCTAGATCATTTCACCATCCAGTCGTCGGTCACCACAAACAAAATCATAGTGAGCCCGACTATTCATGATACACGAAAAGGTATGGTTGTCAGCAGGCTGAACATCACCCTGCAATCAGTCGATTCTGCTTCTGGAAGTCCCGAATCTCCATCCAACCCAGAGTCTATGGGTGACCTAGTGTACATCCCTTACAAGACAAACGACAAACGTCAGTCTGGCTCAAGAAACAGTGGCCGTGATGAGGACTCCTCTTCTTCTTCTTCAAGCTCTAGCTCTTCTTCGTCTTCCTCGTCCTCGGAAGAAAACGGTTACTATCAAAACTCTGGTCGTAACCAAAATTCATACCAGTACAACAAACAACATGGACATCGTCAAGCTCGAGCAGCTAATCATGGCTCAAGGTATAGTTCTGACTCAAGTTCCAGCAGCTCAAGCGAAAGTGACAGTCTTGGCAGCAGCGAAGAATACTGGCTGCCAAAACCCACCTTACAAAATGCTCCTAAACTTGAGTCGACCAGAGAAGTGGATCGAGTTTCCTACACCAAGAAAATCGCTAATCAGATCGGTACTGAACTTCAAAAACCGAGTAACATCCCAAAGGAAGATACCCTTGAAAAGTTCTCTGAGCTTTCTGCCAGCCTACGCACCATGAGTGCGAAACAGATCGAGCAGGTCGCGTCCGAGATGTATACACCAGCCTCTCAATGCTCGGGTGATAAGGATAGCCAAAGCCAGAGTGCAAGGTGCGCTTCGTGGGCTGCTTTCCGTGACGCAGTTGCCCAAGCCGGTACTGGACCTGCACTTGTTGTTATCAAGGACTGGATCCTCACTAAGAAGGTCAAGGGCGTTGAAGCTGCGGAATTGATCACCGTATTGCCAACGACCACCAGATTCCCTACTACTGAATACATGGACGCGTTCTTTGAGCTTGCCACCTCCCAAGAAGTCACCAAACAAGCTTATCTCAACTCTACAGCAATTCTGGCTTTCGCAGATCTCGTACGTGAATCGCAGGTAAACAACGCCTCGGCCCATAACCGCTATCCTGTACACGTTTACGGACGTCTTTCCCCTAAGAACAACCCAGCTGTTCGAAACAAATGGATCCCTTACCTCGAAAAACAACTGAAGAGCGCCATCCGTGAAGCTTACAGTCCGAAAATTCAAGTGTACATCCGTGCTCTTGGTAACGTCGGTCACCCCAAAATGCTCGCTGCTTTTGAACCATACCTAGAAGGTGAAGAAGATGCCACAAACTTCCAACGTTTGTCCATGGTCCTCGCTATGAACCATTTGGCTGAGCTGTACCCAAAGCAAGCACGCGCTGTCCTCTACAAGATCTACCAAAATACCGGTGAATGTTCCGAAGTTCGTACCGCTGCAGTTTTCCAGCTGATGAGGAGCAACCCACCTGCCAGTATGCTCCAACGCATGGCTGAATTCACCAACGAGGACACGAACAACCAGGTCAACTCTGCCGTCAAGTCTGCCATTGAATCAGCAGCTGAACTTTACGATCCTGAACTGTAAGTACATAAAGAATCTCAGAGAGAGAAATAATATCATCAGATTACCGTATCAGTGACGCATGGTGACTTATTCTTTCTAGCTCTGCGAACGCACGTGCTGCACGCGATCTGCTCAATCCGGAGGACATGGGTCTTCACTATTCCCGAAAGTGGCTTTACGATTACGGTATCGAAGAGTTGAACGCTGCTTACAGAGCTAGTGTCAACTGGATCGGAGGTCAGGACAGCATCGCCCCTCAGGCTATTTTCGGTGCCCTCAGACGTAACAAAGGCGGATTCGAAATGCCCGTTGTCGCCTACAGTTCCATGGTATCCAGCGTTGACGATTTGCTCGACGTTCTTTACGACCAATTCGAGGATGACGACGACAATACCAATTCCCAGAAAGGCAAAGGCAACTCCGGAAAATTCAGCCCTCAAAACATTTTAAATGCACTGAACATCCAAAGCGATGACGACGAGGAACTCGAAGGACATATGGCCATCGAGGGATTCCTTCAATCCACCCGTTTCATGGCATTCGACAACACCACTATCGAACAACTCCCCAGATGTGAGTACAGTACATAGTTTAGAAAATGTGTTTCTGCTAGATGACTTAGTTTCTACTTCGGTGAACGATTTGTCATAATGACAAATATTTTTAGGGGTCAAGTCAGCCGCAGGCGCTTTGAAAGATGGCCAGAAATTCAACTACACCAAACTGTACAATGACCACGAATTGACCGTCAGGTTCCCAACGGCGATGGGTATGTTATTCATCTACACCATGAAGACTCCTTCTCTTGTACAAATCGGCGGTGAAGTACGTGCTCGAGCCTACCCAGGCGAGTACCGTGGCTCCTCCGATCAGATAGCTATCCCTGACGCACTGAACGCAAGTGCCCAAATTCATGCTGTCTACTCCAAAAAGATGATCGCACGATTCGGATTTATCAACCCCATCAGTAACCATCACCATATGGCTGGTTACGATCAGAACTTCCAAGTCAACGTGCCATTGAGCGCTGAAGTTGATGTTGATTTCGAAAATAGCCACATCCGCATAAAACTCGAGCCCATTGACCAGGATAAGAGTTACAACCTTGTACACTACAGCAGCTGGCCATACACTGCTCAGTACGAGCTTCTCAGTGACAAACCAGTCTCCCAACAGAAGGGTTACCAGGCCATCGAAGATGACGATTCGGAGGAACGAGAGTGGTCCTTTGGACAGAAGTCCACTGGTTTCGCGTTCCGTTTCACAGCTGAAAGTGATGATGAACCTGAGCAGCTGAGCAGTTGGGCCTTGAGAATGCTCGAATCTGAAGATCCATTCGCATACATTGCCTACCCCTCGGACGATGAAAGCATCCAACAGTCAAATTACAATCTGTACTGGGACGCTAAGCAAAGCAGCAACGACGCCGTAGAATTGACGTTCTCCTACTCCAATTACACGAAGGGAATGGGTGGCGATTCAGGTTCAAGTTCAGGTTACCAACACCCTGCAGGCCGTAAGAGCTCCGCTGGCGATGACAACCAATCTTCCAACAGCTACGTCTCAGCCCCTCAACCCAACAGTCATGAACCTGACTCCGGAAAACGTCAAGAGCAGTTCCTGAGTGAGGCCGGCTCCGGCATCAAGGACGCGTATGTCCGGGCTTACGATTTCGGTGCGGAATTCCAGGGTAAGAACAAGGCACAATACGCAGCCACTTTAGCTGTGGCGAGCAGCTACGTTGACGAGAAGAGCCGAGTCGTCTTCTACTACGGCAGTCACCCTGCACAGCAGAAGAACTACGAGGTCTGCATGTCCGCTCAAAGCTCAAGTCCCCAAGTCCCACGCATGAACTTCGTCCATGCATTGAAGGCCGATCCGACAACCAAGATTGCATTCGACGTTAAATTTGGCGAAAGTTGCCAGTCTGGCGCACGAGTACAAATCCAAGGTAAATTGGAGCAGTCCGACGAACGCAGAGAGTACCTTAGAGACGACCCGATGGCTCAGCGATGTGCTCAAGAGATGCAGGAGGGTAACTACGTTCTGCCAGCTTGCCGCAACGTTACGGCTCGCGCAAACTCTTTGGACGAAGGTAGCTTCACCATCAAGTACCACCAGATTCCCAAGTCAATGAAGAACATTACCGCGAAAGCCTACAGCATCGTTCGCCACCTGACGTATCACAACGCCTACGAGAACTACGTCGATGCCCAAAACCAGGCTGAAGGCCAGATCGATATCGAATACGAATTCTCACCCGACTTTGAAAGCTTGAACGTGACCATGAACGCCCCTGGATTTGACGCCAACATTACAGATCTGAGCATCAGCCCGTGGGCAGCTCCCCTTCTCGCCATGGACCCCGTACAATCGGCTCAACGTCGTTTCGGAAGGGAAGTCCTTGCCGGGCAATACAATCGTGAGTTAACTGTACATTCGAATAGCACGTTTGAATTTTTTTTTTTAAAGCACATTAACGCAGTAACGTAACGAACGATCTTGTTAATTTCATTTACAGCAACTTGCGTTATTGACAACTCCGCCGCATCTACCTTCGACAACAAGACTTACCCCATCACACTTGGCAACTGTTGGCACGTTGTGATGACAGCCATTCCCGACGACGATGACGACGAAGGTCTCCCCGATGATATGGAAGTCAGCGCAGTTTGCCGTGACATCAGCGACAAGCAAAGGGAATGCAAATTGGTTTTCGGAGATTCCGAAATCCACATGTTCCCGAACAGCAACCAGCCATCCATCAAGGTTAACGGCCAATCTGTCCAGCTTTCTAAACACGAAGTCTACCGCTACGATAACGACGAGGACGACGACGACTACTACGAATTCGAAGCTTATCTCGAACAGCAGGGTGCTGTCGTGATTCATTCCGAGAAGTTCGGTGTCAAAGCGGCCTACGACGGACAACGCATCAAGCTGGTTCTCAACAACAAATATCGTGACCAGATCCGAGGACTTTGCGGTACATACACCGGAGAAGAGGATGACGACTTCACCACTCCAGAAAACTGCATCCTGAGGAAGCCCGAGCACTTCGCTGCCAGCTACGCTCTGATCAATGAAGAACGCTGCGAAGGACTTGCAAAGGAGAACGCACGCAAGGCTGACCAAGCCAAGTGCTACCGCAAAACCCTTCTTCTCGGTAATGTCGTCAGCGACCAGGATGCCGGACGTGAAAGGAGGCGCGAATATTCCCACGGTAACAACTATCAGAGGCCTAGTCATTCCAACAGCCAGGCACACGGCAGCTGCACTACCTACCGCACTAGCGTGGCTCAAGAGGGTGGCCAAATATGTTTCTCTCAGAGGCCAGTCGCCGCCTGCGCTCCTGGCTGCAAGCCGACCGGCAAGCAAGAAAAGACCGTGAAGATGCACTGCGTTGAGAAGAGCAGCTACGCCGAGTCTCTTGCCCAGCGCATCGACCAGGGAGCTCATCCCGACTTCAGCCAGAAGCCCCACAACAAGAGCTCCAGGATCACCGTCCCGGAGAGCTGCGTTCCCGCATAGATCACATCGTCGGAAGTACACCGTTTCATCGCTTATCTGACGTTGTACATTGGCGGTATTTTATGACGACTGGCGATACCTGTGGACATGTGTATATATGTAATAATATAGAGTATAGAGAATTTACAATGTTATCGAATATTTAAAAATTAATTCCAAATTAAAATGGAAAAGAGAATTACAAAGTTCATGTATTTATATTGAATAAAAATTTTCATTGCATATTACCTGATCGCTTGTGGGCTGTTAACTCAATTTAATAACATCTATGGTATAATATTTTTTTTTCAGATAATTTTTTCTTTATTTAAATTACATTTAAATTACACCTACTATTTATACCAGCATACAAAAAGACCAGCAAGGGCTCCGAAACACTCTCTGAATAATTTACTCATGACAATTTACGACGCCGTTCAATTATTTCAGTCGGAAATATATTAGGACACGCGATCTTGACGTCTGGATTACCTAATTGTATATTTCCAGTCTCCTCAAAATAATCGATTTAATAATTTTAATGAATTCTTATTGAAATCAAATTATACTTTTCCATCGTAATCGTAATTGATTTGTATTCATTTATAATGATTGTAATAATCAATAATCAATAATAGTTCTGTCGCAGTCAAAACTTTGTGGATTATCTTCTCGTTCTCATTATAATAATAGTTATACATGCATACATCATTATATTTGACTAAAAATGACTAAAATGTATTTTTCTTTTATATTTAGCCAAATCTATAATAAAATTTTGCTTCTGATTACTTAATTCTCAAATAAAAAAAATTGCAATATGCCCAAGACTCATGAAATCTCTCACTTTTTCAATATGGCCTTCGTCTACAGCTTGTATACGACGTATTTGGCATCTAATATCGTTAGAGCCTGTAAGTTTAAAGAAATATCGCTGGATTCTGATGAACGAAGGAAAAAACATTCTCGATAGAAAAACCTGGCTGAATAACAGACAGTACGTTGATTAATGAAGAACTGAATCCTTGAAAAAATTTGATAGTGCAACCTTAACTCCAAACATATCGTACTCGAGAGGTTATACATTGTTGTTTTTTGCCACTTCAGTTTCAATAGCAGAAGCAACGACTGGGGGGCTATTTCTTATCTGAATCCACGTCCACCGACGTTATAATATATTTCCTATGATAGTACGGAAAACAAAGAAAGTAAAGGAAAAAAATAAAGTACAGAATAGCTGTATACACAAATTACTGTCGAAAAATGAAAAATTGATTCGATTCTTTGTTGAATTTCCGCTCAATAGATAAGGTAAAAAATGTTCGCGACTGTGTTTGGTAAGTGACTTTCGGAATGTACAGACATCAGCAACGCACGCCTCACAGATTAAACAGAAAAAAAAATGATGTTTTCAAATGACAAAAATCGATGTATATATAAACTATACGTATGTATATGAATATTGTAATTTGTCACGACACTTTCACGTTCACCATACAAATATATGGATATCAAATTTATGTTTACATGTGAATTAATTAATTAATTACCGTTATAACATTTTTACGATAAATGTTTTCTTTTTAATATTAATATTATAATAATATTATGTATAAACGTGTTGGTATATCAAAGTACGTAGCAATGAAATTTGATTTCAAGGTAACCAACCAATATGTGTATATTAAAGTGTTCGTTTTCAGTTAAACTGACAGTGAAACAGAGAGGAAATATGCAATAAGCGCAGGTTTCAGAATGACATTGATTGTACAATTATTAGAATTCTGGTCTGCAGTATAAATAGAGTAAAAGTCCTTATTTTAAATCCTTCAACTGCCAGCCCTCATCTATTATTATTATAGATTTAGTAATATGCAGCAGTACAAAATTGGAAATTGTGTATATAAATATAGCCTACTATTGAATTCTGGAGGAACATGATTATTAATTATATTAAGGTCCAGTGAAACTCGACTTTCCTCAGGTGTAGAAACCCGTTATAAAAGTTCAACACGTGTGCCACGATGCTGTCGCCGCACAGTGTAGCATTACTAAAACGTGAAACACTGTACATCGCGAAGCATTGCAGCGAGCAAGAAATATCCCAAAAATTGTCACAAGAGCAATACTTATTCTTACTTTTCTTTAGGTGAAAGTGTTTCACATCAAAATATCATGGGAGTCATTTTTTCGCTATGAGATGCTCTTGCACTGTTTTTTTCATTTCCTTCCTGTAATACAATTATACGATTTTCGAAACACACGATGTCATGCTGACGCCATAGAGAATATGTTGCAACCCGATTTGCGTGTTCGCCTCTCATCTTGATAACGATAATTAAATTATCCTAAATATATAATAATATCGTATGTACAATTTTTACGTTTAGTAGCAACAAGCCATGCGTGGATGGTTTGATGTGTACAAGATACCATACGCGGTGTTATATATACACATATATATATATATGTATATAAAAAATCCGCTTCGTTACTGGACGATAACGTCGCCGTTGCTCGTCTTGACGGAGTCCATGTTTGGTACGTAGTCCAAGGCCATAAGGCAGGCGAAAACTGTCATCACCATTTTTGGTTTAACTTCCGTGATGTCTTCGGGCAGGGCGTAAACCCTCGCCCCAATTTTGCGCGCCATGGATATCGCGTATTTCGCGTTGTCCAGGTTCTCCTGCTCGGTGCCGCCCTCCTTCACCAGATCGTAGTTTATGATTCCCGGTTTTATCGTGTCGATCAGGTCGATAACCACCTTCGCGTCGGATATGCTGTAGTCCTGAAAGCTCTTTATGCTGCTGCTCTTTCCCGCAGCCTGAAGCTTCGAGTTGACCCACTGGACGATCGATTTCTCGACAATCGGACTGCCCTGGTTCCCAGCCAACGAGGCAAGGATCGATAGAGTGTAGGACCTCATTAGCTGCCATATCAAAGCGAGCGTCAGAGTCGCGTTGCCGTCGTTAATGTCCTGCCCGGCAATACCGACAAGCGAGAAGTTCATCTGTTTACCAAGGTCAACGGCGTAGTTGCAGTTCTCCAACTTCTCCATGAACTTTCTGAGCTTGGTGAACTTCTTGTGAACCTTGTTCCAGCTGACCGTGCCTGGCTTGATAATGTCGTAGAGTTGGAATATCACAAGACCGTCGGCTAAGTCGGAGTAGAGCCAATTCACGTGGGGCGAAATGCCCAACGAGTTCATCCAATTTCTGTAAGTTTTCTCCTCCCTCGTTTCCTCCAGTGACTCCAGTCCTTCGATCACGGTCTCAGGGTTGTCCAGGCCAGGATGGTTGTTGAACAGATTGGCAACGAAGGCCAAGTTGAGCTTGTAAATGCCGTTGACGACATCGCTCGGCGTGACGAAACTTCGGCATCCAAGTTTAGCGGCTTGCTGCAGCATTATCTCCGCCCTCGTACTGTGGTTTGGTTCCATCAGCGCCTCGAGAGTCACATCAGCGTCTCCAGGAGCTATTTGCTTTATCAGATGCGAGTAGATCTCCGAATCGGTGATGTCCGACTGGAAGTTGTTGCACCTCCTCGCTATTCCAGCATTCTGGAGGTGATGGTTCACCCATCGTAGGAGTATTGCCTCCGGCGACAACTTCAGCAGGTCCTCAATCCGCTCTCCGTCCTGCAGCAGCGTTGTCAAACCCGGACAGTTCTCAAGGGTTATTTGATTGAATAATCCGATTCTAATTATCTGCCATAAGAGTCCGAGGACCAGGTGAGGTGATCCTTTTGTCAAATCGTGTGCGTCGATGTTTATTATGTTGCAACCGATTGCTTGGGCCGATGACAGAGCCAGCGTCAAGTTCTCATGCTTCGTGTAGAGGGTTAAATTCTTCTTGTTTATAGTCCTTTCGTCGATCGTGTCCGGGCAGGAATGGTTTATAATTTTACTGTAACAAACATGTTTCAAAATCAGTCATGAACTTCAATTGGAATCGCAAATCATGAAACGGGTGAGTCATGGCATTTTGATTGCCAAATCCATAGGATTTGATCAGATGTTTTTAATATACCGAATATGAAGAGTAAGCCGTTCATGTAACAAATGGATTAACTACTCAAAACCACGCCTCTTTATCTGATAGCCCTGAAAGCATGCTTTATCTAATCTTACAATTAATAGTCTACACGATTCTTTCAGCATTCCGTGTCCGATGATCTTGACTTACCACAGGAGTATTCCATCCTTGACCTTATCGTAGAGAGTTTTTCCTTCTGGATCAATCGGCAGGAGGTGTTTCAGGTCCGGATCGTATCCCAAGTTTGTATTTACCCAATCGCTGAAGGCCAGCTGTTCTTCCAGCCTGACCGAATGGGTGGTACCCTCGCTCGAGGCGTCAGAAATACCGCCAAGAGTTTCCAAATTCTCTTTCTTAGATACAACTTGTTTGAAGGTAGACCCAAGCTCGTTGGCTTTCAACTCTTTGCATAGTTTCTCAAACTCCTCAAAGGACAATCGTCCTTTATGCTCCAGTCGCTCCTTGTCGTCGTACTCTTCAATCATTTGGCGAACTTTGTAGCCGGGCATTTTGAATCCACATACGGCCAACGCTGTTCTAAGCTCAGCCAAGTCAATGAAACCATCTCCATTTTGATCAATCTGCAACAAAACGGCAAAATTGGTTTTCAAATAATTCACATATTCATTAAATCATCACTCACACTACAACCCTGTTAATCTCTATCGTTGTGAATATTTTATTGATTTTCTGCGCGTAAGATGTTAATTACTGGTGATGACACTGCAGAGAAAAGACATGGAAAACAACTTACTGAGTTAAACAGATTGAAAAAATCTTGGAAATATTCGTCCATAACATCCCATTTTTGCATCGATTGGATCTCCATTGTTACTATTATTGTTGTTAAGCACACTGAATAATTATACTACCGGGAGACAAGAATTCAGCAAAACGTTCTCGCGGAACTCTACCGAATTGAAACTTGCAAAAGCACTCAGTGAGTCGACAGTCGGGCAGACACAGCTGCTTATCAACGTTATCATTGATACGGAGGTTCGATGAAAAAAAGAATTCGAAAAAAAAAATGTACGGGAACCAATACACTTTCAGCTTTTATTACATCACCGCGCACATACGCGGATAAGACAGAGTATTACACGATTGAACAAGATTTTATCAATCGATGGAAGCTGTAGATTAAACGTTGACGTTTGGAAGTACCTTTTTGTACGAAGTACACTCGGTCACTTGCAAATTATTTTTTATTAAGGGTGTCGGGAAAACCAATATCCGTTGCAATCGTCTAGAATGTACCTTTGCACATATAATACCAATCAACAGAAAATCGATGGTTCTTAAAGTCAACGAGGAGGAGAAGAACTGTTTTCGAACCCGGTCATAGACAGTGAATACCGATCATGCCGTGTGATTCTCGCTGTCAGTTTTTGAGCGGATGGAAAAAAGTAGAGAAAAATGAAAACTAATCGACGTAGTGTTTGCTTGGCTCATTCTCACTTCAGTTTATCCGAGTGAAACGAACTCTCTGATATACGACGAACTCTTGAATCGAGGTTACAGACCTGGCCTGTCACCAAGGACAAGGTTGCGCGGTGGCACGTGGACCATAAGTTGACCAGTACCTGCCATCTGCATTTCAACAGTGCTGTATAATCCTCGATGACTTCGGGATTCTGTTTCCTTCGTTTATAATCGCGAGTAGAGAGTCATTGAGAATAAACGAGCGTCGAAATGAATCATGAATCGTAATTGCTAACTCGTCACACGTAGTTTCACCAATTAGAATCTGATCTCTAACCGAACCTATACGCTGGAAAATCGTCACACCGCATGACAAACGAAAAGTTGGATAATCTTGGATCGGCGTCCCTTAATCGATTCGGCGATATCTCTTGAAATGGAGGACAAAGTCTAAGTTCGAATTTCAATGACAGTTATCCGTAGTCGGTAAAATACATAATAATATATTTCAACGTTATTTCTTCGGTGTGAAAACAAGATTTGAAATTCATAATATGTGAACTAACAATAATTATTTTGATACGATAATTGGATGTTTTTCAGCCGGGATCGTCGCGATTTTTCTCCTCAGGGTGACTCACTCCTTCGCTACGATGAATAATTACGAATTGTTTGAAACGAAGACATCGCACGACGAGATCGGAATTTCTCATAAACATACTTGTATCGTGAACTATACTACCGAGGTCGTCGGGCGCCCGATGACGCGATCATAACAGTTTCAAACGCATTGATGCACACGTGTGTCTGTGTAAATCTGATCCACAGCTGTGAACGCGGATCGAAAAAAAGTATAACGAATCCCGCTTTGTAACGGTTTTTATTGTTCCAATTCCAATCCCCGTTGTAATCACTCTGCCTCCCTGCTTCGAGAGAAATTCCGCGCGGCTAATATGCGCAAACATGGGTTGTAATTATAATATTAAGCAGGGTACAGTAATTGTTATCTGAAAACAATACGAACGAGTAAGAATTTTTTCACTCCTCAATTAAACTGCAGAGGTTATTGTAAAACGGTTTTTGTTTTTCTTTTTTTTTTATGGCAGTGGAGTTTTGAAAATTAAAAAAACATCAGCTACTATCAATGATCATCCGTTGACGCATTAGAGGAAAGTGAGAGTGTCCCTATTATTGGTCAACATTCGAAAGTCAGTCGAACAAGGTAGGAAATAGGTACGCGGGAAAGCGCATATAGATTGTTTGTATGTTACTGTATGTAGTATAAGACATACGTAAGAGCCATTTAATACAAATCTGGATGCGACTGAATTGAGCGGCAATTGGATTTGGAGAAGTTCACCTTGTTGAAGTTAGTAACGTTATCGTGACGATTCATGCTGCGGAAAAACCGTTATTCCGTGATTTTGGAATTGTTTGAAATTCGGTAAACCGTAATAAAAGGAAACGTATTCATATTGGGAAATCTCCGTTCCTTTACGATCATTGTAAAAATAAGAAAATAGTGTTTTTTCTTCAACGTTTCGTTACAATAATGTTATTAACTAGAATCTCGTAGAATTTCAATTCTGGTTGGTGATTATTCAGAGCCATGTACAGTCAGCATAGAAATGATGAGCGACGATGTTGAATAAGCAAATGGTCTCCAATCCTGACTTCGACATGGCAAGTGGGCTGCAGATCTCAATGTAATTATATCATCGCAATGACGCAAGTTCTTTAATCAATGCAAAATAAGACAGAAGTCGAGCCTACGCCTCTCTTGACGCCAATCTGGCCATGGAACGTTTGTGACCGGCCGTCCCACACATCCAATTGGAAGATCCCTGAAATCTGGCTGACTTTTCAATTCGATGAAACATGCTTTCGTTACAATTCTGTAGCTCTCTCGTGCAGATGGTGTGGAAATAAAGTATTAGTTTTTCTCATTCACTCCACATAAGGTTCTGCTGGCCATGAGATGATTCCGCGTCATACCTTATACTCGCATGTCTTTTTTCATTGTACGTAAGTGTCTGTAAGTCTGACTTCTGCATCAGGATCAAAGAAAACTGTTCAAAAGCTGATGAATTGCACTGTCAACGATACAGACGGACATAGCCATTAATATCCCAGACAACGTCACGACTTTTCCGATAATTTTTACTTCATACATGGCAGTGGCTATAGTACCACGTGGACGTACCGAGGTACATCCGCGTCATCGTAATTCTACACACTTGTCCGTACAATTCACGGCCAATTGATGCTTCCGTAGACAAGAGTTTAGAAGATCCTTTCTTGAAACGCTTCCTGAGGGGCCTTTTATTGGATGAAGCGGGGTCACGAGCATCTTGACCCTAAAGGTTTAATTAAGATTGGTCGTATTGTTGCTGCCTCTGGCAGGGTTCATTCATAAAATCAACCAGGCCTTAAGTTACCAAACGGAATAGGTATGCCTATTGCGTCGCACCTCGTCGGCTGGCTCATTACAAAAACCTATTTATCGTGAGATGAGTCAATCCCAGAGTCATAGGGCGGTGTTTCTTTGTCAATAACTAGGACATACACTACGTTTGCCTCCACTTAGTGTGCCAAACATGAAAGAAAGCGGTTTCAAATTCAACAAAGACAGCGGGTGTTGGTATGTATTCCATTTTGTGAGTGTACATACATGGAGTGTTGTTACAGAGTGATGCAACTAAACGCAATTGCATACGAGTTTTAACAGGACACGTGTTGTTGCAGTTGCTCATTTGAGGAATGAAATCGGGGACGTCTGGAACTTGGCGTCGTGTATGTTAAGAAAAAACCAAATGAACAATCAGAAATTCTAGAAATCTTTAACGAGAAGTTAGAACTACAAAGACATTTTTTTTTCAACGAGGCGCCGGCTTTACGGACGTGAATTATGTTTGGAATGGTATTCAACGATGTTGTGTTAAATTTTTTTTCTTCAATTTTATTTCCTTCAAGAAAGTGATACCTATTCTGTATTCCATCGGTATCATTTCATTTTTGTTAAAGTCATTTTTACTCACTATTCACGACACCGCAAATGTTACTTAATATGTGCAGCCAAGGTGGTGGTCTTTGCCGCTAAGGAAGCCAAAAAGTACATCGAATTATCAACGAACTTGACGCTGTTAAACCAAAGTAACGTATTCAATTAATTAACCAATTTTAACTACTACCACTACTACTTCTATTACTGCAGTAAGTTTCCTGTACGAGGAAACAAAGGAGCGGCGGCATAATTACGTTCTCAAAGAACCGTCGGCTAGCACATTCGAGGGAAAGATTTTAACAAGTGAACTACGCCTAATCTCTGAGAAAAGTGTACCTTCTATAATATCATAATTTTGCGTACCGTAAGCGTGAACCCTATTATGAAGAGAAAAGAGGTCGGGCTAACCAGAAAATACGAAACCACAGCCTTTGGAGCTAGCTAATCAATGGCTGATTGTGAAGTCAATACCTAACAACTTAGACCAGTGAGTTAAAAGCTCATAATCGATGGTATATTGAACGGGAAAATCGTCATGGTCAAACGACGCACACGTCATCCATGGTTAATGGAACAACCTGGAGCCAAAGATGAATCATATCGACGTGAAAGTGAGGTATACACCCATGGAACAACAGCAGTGATCTCTTAACCCGGATTCCATAATTCGTCATAACACAAGAGTTCATAACTACCGAAAGAATGACTGGCTCTCGGACGGCAGACTATCTCTCACAACTTCGTCAAGTATCATTTCGATTACAAGACACTCCCACGTCCGCTCATCTCTCCATCCGTCCGAGCATCCGTATAATAATATACAGAGACGCGTGAGCAAGCGAATGATAAGAGAATCGCGTCTTTTTTATTCTTGATTAGACACCAGGGAACGACGACCTTTTACGACTAAATATCGTTCCAGCTGATTATGAGAAGTGCTCATCGATATGAGGATGAAGTTGGTAACGTTACTTTATCAATCACGCATGTTTAGGAAAACTCTTACTTGAAAAGTCATCTCCTTGAAAGTCATTTTGAGGTTAAGAAATAATGATTTTTTTCCCCTAATGTTTCGTTATATCAATGTTACCAACTTCAGCCATATTCGATGAGTCCATTCGCAGGAAATTCATTTATGCAGGTCATCAGTTTTTCTAAATTTCACCGTTCAAACGGGTTCTCGGTTTTGAGTAACACCGTCGCAACGAAGTTGTGGTCAAGATGTGGTGGTATAAGTGGCACGCTTCTCAACTCTGATTTCAGGTTCACGCAACCGAGTGTTAAGTGTTATTAAAGCACCTGTTAAGCAGCGCGTAACTCACCGGTAAACGAGACTGTTTTTCAGCATCACGTTTCGCTTTTGTTTTCTATTGCAGTACACGTGACGCGACTAGGAAAAACCTGATAGCCCGTTGTGCTCGTCCCCCGATATTACAAGCGGCACCTTGGCACGAAGGTGTTACAGAGTTTTGCGCTCGAAGGAGCGCGCGAGAATTCAATATTTTATGCTACATACTTAACAAGACCGTAAGAAAGCTCTAAATGATAAAGTTTATTAACCGATTCGAGAGGCAGTTACGTTTGATTATAAATGAAATATATTATTTCATAATTTATACACACATTTGGTCATAATTTTTACTTTGTAAAAATCCAAATTTCATATACTGCAAATCCGTTCAATCGATGGAAGACTACTTGAAATATCGGATATATCAGAATTTGAGATCGCACGGTAAAGTCTTATACTGACTTAAGAGGAAGCCTTTGATCTCACTCGTAATAAACTGTTATAATTATGAGTATCATTAAAAGATTAATTATACAAGCAATTCGGATCAATGCATAATTTTCTACTCAAGTGATCGTAACGTTGAATAACTTCTACAAAGGAATTAATACTTTCCTTCTGCTAAACCACGATAAGAACCGCCACGGGAAGCGCATATACATATACACATATATGTATGAATCGACGTGGCCATTGCTAGACGAATAATCTACTCTACTAGGTTTCAGCGAAAACGACATAATATCATCGCACCACCGAAATACGAGTATCGGGATTGCGAAATTTTTTTTGAAATCGTACCACGATGAAAGACGATACATCCGCTCTGACTCAACAATTGCGTGTAAAAGCCTTTTGCATCAGGGCTCAAACTTCTAATTAGAATTTTCTGTTGTTCAGTGCAAACACAGTGTAAGCGGTAATTTAAGACTGCGCTCAGTAGGATTCTCGCATTATATTATATACATACAGTGGGCGAAACTACAGGTGCAAAGATTGAAATCGATAAAACGACGCAAATTTTGAATGGAACAGTTGCTGCGGTAATAAATTACTGAAATTCACGTAGTTATATTAATCAGCGTTATAGACCGATTATTTGATAACTTTTTTTTACATTGCACAAATTTCCGGCACCGACTGATGGTCAATATGAAGCACGTGCCTAAACTTGATACGTCTTCACGTTCACGTGTATAATACGTACAAGTTTGTATTCGAAGGTTCACAGGAAATCACCGAACACATCGCAGCTCTTTCCCGATGTTTGGCACATCGATTTCTCGTATCGGCGATACGCCATGTCCGTTATTGCGTCATCCTGACACTCCGACATTGCTGGTACCCAGTTCACATGAGAATCCAGGATGCAAACGCTCCGAGGATGGCGACGTTTACGTGTGAACTTAAACGCAAATCATCGGGCATTGTGTTCAAAGTAGGTTGTTGGACAGTGTTTCCCATCATAGAACATAAGGCGGGGATCCAGGAGGTTCAATACACCGTTGGGAAACTGTACTATAAAAGAATTTACACAAGGATTGCCTGGATACGAGGGAAGAAGTCGTCTATTCCACATTCCTTGCCACGTCGCTTTGGAGTGTCGAAGCGGCTCGATCGACCGTAAGGATCTCGTAAATATTCGAAATGATGAACTTTGAGGTTAGAGACGAACGAGAACGAGTGGCGCTTGTACGATCTCTGCACAACGCAGGCTGCTAGTACCAAGTGGCTACAGGAATTAAACGTCCTGCCGATAAACACGTGAGAATAGAGTGGGCCTGTATATACCGGACCGGTAATCGGTCGTTGAACCGAAGAAAACTCGACTGGCCATGCAGCTGAGGAGCCGGGCTAAAATTCCGAGACGTTTATGCGGCAGGATCGCATCTGAACCAGCCCCATTCCTGACCACTTTGATATTCGACTCCGCTAGAATCGGAAGGTAAAAAATCAAGGTGCAGAGTCCTGGTTGAGAGTCCATTCTTTACTCCGGGGATCAGGAGACGAAGGAATCCTCGACTTCACGCACGCTCCTTTGCAGTTTTAATCCCTATTTCAGTTACACGTTTTTCAACTCAATATTTTGGCCTGAATTTTGTAAATCGATGGTTTTGGGGTCGCTGATCACGAATCCGAGGTCAGAATTTAATAGCTTCTAAATCCAACATGGCGGATATAAAATCTAAAAAAACTATCAAAATTCGATGACTCTGGCCGAAACTTGTTACTCGGGGGTTTTTAGGGTTATACGAAGTAACAAAGATCATTCAAAGTTGCAAATAAATTGTAATACGGCTAGGACATGAAAATTTTGAGTTGGGACACTGAGCATTTCACTGTGACTCAAAACGTTACGTAGCCATAACTCGCGGCTCCGATGTACCGGGTTTAATTGACCGAGGTCAGGTGCTTCCATGAAAGTAAATTTTTTTTGTTCCAAACCATCAACGGCTAACACGTTCTATAAACTCTCTGGGATGAAAATGAAACCGTTTATCGCAACATTTTATCAGCTTGTTAGTCATACACATGCACCGGAGAAGTTAGCTACGGAATAGAGTTAATAGCTTGCTTTGTTTGAATAAGGATAAAATTCAAATTGTAGCAACATTTTTACTTTTAATCAGTTCTTTAACTGGATTTCTATTCTTTCTACGAGAAATGCGGTAACCCTATTATGGATACGAGTAATTATCAGTAGCTAATCGCAAATACACTGCAATCACGGCACGCCAACATTCTTTGTTTACTAAGCTTGTTTACATGTGCTTGTGTGCTCGGTGTATAATTAACACAATATTACAGGGGTTACCTGTGTTCATTTACTTTAAAATTCTTCAATTTCGATGGCGCAATGGAATTTTTGATTTTTCAGGTTCAATTGTCGCAATTGTCGATACTGATGAGAGTTGAAAATATTATTCACAAAAATACTTCTTTCGTTTCTCCTCCGCAGACTCCGTACGTAAGTTTCAATTCGACGGACCAAAGCTTATTGTTAGTGTAGCAGACGCTTGTGTTTACAGTTTTTACTCTTTTCTGTGCCACCTTCTGTCCGCTTCGAAGCGGCAGGTATACCACAGGTTATACATATATGCATTATGCGAGAAAAAGGTCAGAACCGGTTTTTGAGAAAAGAAAAGAAAAAGAAAAGAAAAAAAAAATAACTAAGAACCAGGAGCACCTGAGAATGAAAAAAAGATATTGGCACGTGTCACCTGCAGGAAGAACGTAATGTAATTCTTCTTCACCCCGTGCACTCAAAACGAGACTAGCGTGTACATAAGTATGGTACCTATTTACGTTAAAAAGTCGAGGTAGGTACAAATAACAACCGTTAATTTTTCACAAAAGAAACCGCGATATCCTCGAATCAGTCTTGGAGTCCAAAATACAACTCGAAAAGCTCTTGAAAGCGACAAAATTAGCAACGACTTTTTGCCCCCCCCCCCGACGCTGTGCGATCCGGGGGATCAGCCGCTGCAGGCATGTGGTACCAAGGATAACGGTTGCGTCCTATTATCTTCCATTCCCTTCTTTGTTCTTCTTCGTACGTCAAGACTTTAAAAATATATCCTCTACGGAAACTAAACGATAAATATCTATGTATAGCTCTCGGCTTATAGGTCGATAAGAATAGTTTCCTAAGCTCGACGGATAAACATGCTTACATGTATTCAACCATGTACGGTCATGCAGAACGCGTACCTCGAATCGAATGAGCCATGAATTTTGTAACAACTAACCGCAAGCAGCGATAAAATAACGATCAGTCACTCGCACGTTTAATTTTTTTGGTTCCTTGTTTTTTTTTTTTTCCTTTCTTTTATCAACTTTTCAAACCAAGTATTATACTACACCGCCGTTTATACTGCCAATAAACCATGTAGCAAGTATTCCGAGTAATATTCGAATTCGGAAATAATTTTTTTCCTCCAGAAAGATTAGGCCTAGCTTGACATCTCGCGAATCGAAAAGAAAATAGATTTTCAAAGGACAGCTTATTTTTTCTGTACCCACGTGTAGAGATCACGAGATATAAGAAAACGCGTCTAGTTTTTCAATCAAAAGAGGTGTTACATGTTAAATTTATCCAGGCAGTTTGTATTTATTACAGGTAAATAGAGGAATTCAATATGGCTGAGGTAAGAATAATTAATGGAAGAAAAATGAACACTATTTATACGTCAAATTGTTGCACGATAGGACTTGTATAACATGTTGTATTCTATCTTATATATATATTGCGTATATGTGACATGCTAGTTGTGAAAAGTGTCGTTTGAGGTATGTATGACTTATTTTTATCATTCATTTCGTTGCATACTTTGCTGTTTCAGGTGATACGAAACACTCTATGTTGTATCGGTATGCAAGTACAACATTGCGCTGATGTGTCATCGCGGAACGGTCTATACCTTACATATGTATATATATATACATGTATACCTACATCTCACTAGCGTACGCGTTCTAACAGGTAATTGGTAGTAGGGAATGGTTCAAGGAGACTGTAGAATTGATATTCAATGCTCACCGCATTGTCACCCGTGCGAAATACGAGAAAAGAACAATAATAATGATGATAATAAAAATAAAAGAAATAAGGAATATAGATGAATAGAACAGCGTCAGATAGTTTTCATAAGTATTATAATTATAGACATATTTTTCTCAATGGATTGTGTGTTATTATATTATTATCACAGGTGGCCGAAATATTCGCAGTTTTTTATCTGCGTCAGATAAAAAAATTTTTTTTCACACACCTCTGCAATCAACATTATGTAATAAAAATTGAATCTCAAATTCGATCCGACACATGTGAATATATGGTGCGGATTAATGATTTTTATCGTTGTTCTCTTTCTCTTTGATTCGCTTCTCGTCCAACAGAATTCCAACGATTCAATTTACAAAAAGTCGTTGCGGTGACAGTGCATACTTGATTAGTTTAACAGTAAATCGCACTGCTCAGTGGTCGAAAACGATTGTTCAATCTCCATCAGCTAGGTAAATGTTATATGTTATCGTAGAGCTTGTATAAGATTGTGTAAGATAATATTTTTCGCAGTAAAATCATCGATTTTTATGATAGCGATTAAGACCGCTCCACCTTTTTACTGTTCAAAGGTAAATCCACTTAGTCTTGCTGATAATATATCCGGAGCGGGACGGCCATTTTGTCCAATTTTCGAAATTACCGTGCTCTTAACATACAGGAATCGAAGAAATAAAGGGTTACTCGGACCCTCCCCCGCCTGCGGTAAGAAGCCGCGATCATCGAGAGATGATTTTGACGCATGCCCCAATCCCCGGGGATATCGACTGTCATAATGGCAGTCCACGAGGATAACCCGGACCCGGCGCCTGGCGCCTAAACGGCTTGAATACACGCTCGATTATTGCAGAAGTTAGGGTACGATGGACGGTAGGAGGAATAATTGCTGAATCGAAGACAGCTCGCAAGAGGAAGGGTGATAACGGTTGCGATCAATAGGTATACATACCCACATGAATGACAAGGACTTAAGTTCGTGCGAGAAGAGCAAAGAGTAGGATAAAGGTACCTAAATCCAAGGGGAACGGCATTAGTATGAATAAAAAACGAAAATGACGTGTTGTAAGAACCAGACGAAGGAAGAACGCGTGAAAAACGCCCGGTATAATCGATGGAACTCGTCGATTAATTGCAGTTAGTCGATTCAACTCACCGCTTGAAATTGCTCGAGGAGTTCCTGTCTGTCGTCTATAGCGGTCGCCATGTTGTTGGCTTTTGGTAGTGCGCGGCACTTCACGGTGGGTTCCCCTTGGCGGCTCGAACTGGATAGCGTTCCTTCACTCCGGGTAACAGGAGCCTCCTGCAACGTCGTTCCAGCAGCGAACCACTCTAGAAACTGCGTTTGTGCTTATAACGAGCCGGGCAAAGCGGGACCGACACTCTGTCTCTGCGCACCTCGCCACACGCCGCCTCGGATATGACTGGATCACTGGATTCTACTCTATTCCGTATTCGAACAACGAATATACAGCTCCGACCACCGGGACGCGACATGCGCGTGTATATATGTCTATACACAGACACACACGACCGTAATTTATACCGTGTGAGTCGTCTCACAGGCACAAACTCACCACTGAGTCACACTTATTGTCATGCATACATACACCGGCGAATCGGTCATCACGCGTGTCAATAATGTCGTATGGCACCGATTTTGCATTTTTGCTCCGATGGGTGTCCGCTTCGGTTCGGTGTTCCTGTATTGCACCTGCATTGATCAGGTATGCAAAGATGCGATCAGACGAGGAGAAGGATAGCCGAAAGCCCGGAACGAGGGATCAGGCTCACCCGGGTGGGGGTCAAAATCTCAAAAGACCGAAAAGTCGGCTGGTCGAAAACATGAAGTTTCGAGATACGAATTTTAACATGACGGCAGATGGGGGTACCGAAATTTGGATTTTCGATAAATCACAGAGTAGAATAAGCTGTTTTTCCGAAAGTTCATTTAACCGAACACTTTTTTACACGGAAAATGGTTTTTAGAACAGTCGGCATTCCGAATGAACGCTTTCTTGGATGAATGAAGAAATTTGTGGATGTATAGAAAAATGACAGTTCTGAAATTAAAAATTGAGGGCGGCTGATACTTGGAAGAGTCAAAAATCGAAAAACAATATTTGTCGAAAATGAAAGTTCAGAAAGGGCAAAATCTTGATCCGCCCAATGCGAAAGGATCAGAATCCCGAAAGGACGAAATACCGAATTTCCTGAGAATTCGGAATTTATGAAATTCGTCAACTCGATGCTAGTTTTAACGAGATTATTTTATTGTATTAGAAAATTGTCTGTATTATGAAAGAAAAAAAAACTCAAAGGAATAGACAAAATATTTTTAATAACATTTAAACAGTACATCTCTTTTCCCGTACGTTCAATTTATCCAAGACATTATTACTTTAAATCGTGTTCCACATTTACGTAGGCGCCCTCGTGTCACTTCACAAGCGTAACGCCGTCTATTAGCTGCAACTGATGACGTTGAAATGAATAAATGTGTTTCCGACGTCTTGCAACCTTTCGGTATTTTGTCCATTCTGTCTTATTGTTAGTGGATTTCGGAATTTTGACCCTTCGAGTCTTTGGTCGGTCGTTATTAGTGGATTTGAGTGCGTAAACTTTCGAAAAAGGCACGAGTCTAACATTTGAAAGGTCGATTTTTTTAACTGTTCAATATTTTGCCATTCGTAATCTTGACCACTCAAAAAAGAAAAAAAAAAAAATTTGGTATAAATTTATTGTATATGTATGTTTCAATTTCATTTTTCTACAAGACAACTTTTCGCATTTACGGAGGTTCTACGTTGTCAACTGTCGGTAAGTTGATTTTCGGGATTTCGTCCAGCCGAATGTTTGGTCTTTTCCATTTTTGTACCCCGAACTGCTCACCCGGAAGCTGGAACTCAGTTCTGACGAGGATAGTTTGATCAGTAAAATGATGAACGTAAAGAATGATTGAAATGCTATACAATTATTAAAAATTTGTAGGAAGCGCAACAAGCAGGTTAGGATCGAAAGGAATTCAATCCATGAACAAATCGTTTCATTACCGTCGAAATAAATTGATCGGTACGCTGTTTCAGCTACAATTCAGGCATAGATTATACACTCGACCCCCCGCTAAGGATTGCCACTCCCGATTGTGCGAGTAGAGTTATTGAATTTGCGCAAGGGTTGAACCGTCAGTCGTTGACTCACGACATGCAGCGTGTATGATCTGCATACATACCACATGTCGCGATGTTTTACGACGTCAGGTGTGACTCGCCGTAAATTAGCCCTGAGGGCTTGAATTGACGCAGAAGTTTTGAAAGCGGTGAACCTTCAAAAATTCGCTTCGGAAAATCTGCTGTAATTAACCCTTTCAGTCACACATTTTTCAACTCAATATTTTGGCCTGAATTTGGTTACTCGGGGGTTTTTGGGGTCGCTGATCACGAATTTGAAACCAAAATTTAATAATTTCTAAATCAAAGATGGCGGGTCCAATATGGCAGATGTAAAATGGAAAGAACCATAAGAATTTGATGATTCTGGCCGAAATTTATTACTTGGGGGTTCTTATAGGGTTATACGAAGTAACAACGAACATCTGAAGTTGTAAATAAACTGTGATACGGTTAGTAGGACGTGGAAATTTTTGAGGTGGCATCCCACTGTGACCGAAGAGATTAACGATCAGCGGACGATCCGCGCTGACATTTCCGAGTTCATGACGTCTGGATTATTACAGATTTACTGGGGTTTCCACTTTTTTCTCTCTTGCGATGAGACGAGACGCGCAGGCGTGACCAAACCGATTAATGGAATATTATACATCTTCGCCTTTCCATTTAACAATTCTCGATGGATGAATCATTGGCGATGGATGGGGATATACCTTATACACTGTAGAACACCCAGGTTCTCGCAGGAAGTTCGTAAATCCGTTTTCTCAAACATGCGTCATCACACGTGTCGACATAATGTTACATTTTATTTCATGTTATATTTTGCGGTCTTTCCTTCACCGCGGACGATTACATTCTGATAAAACACAACGCTCCGGAAACTTTTACCTGTAAGTCACACACGGTGACTACGGTGGTCTTACGCATGGTCATGATTAAGTTAATCCCGAACAATTATGCTTTGTAGTTAAAAGAAATGTCCTCCCTCATACTTGGATAATAATTCCAAGAATGTACCGATCAAATGTACGAATGCGCACGTGCATCCTTCAATCGGAAAAAATACAAACATGTTTACTTTTATCGTGATACTATACTATTTTATTATTGTTAGTATTACAGCTATAATAATAATTATTATTATTATTCAATGATTTACAGGGGATGTAACAAGCTATACAACAATTGGCCCATATTCCAATATAATCTCAACACATATAGTTATGACTCATGATATTGTTTTTCTAGACATCATAAATATATCTATATTATAATTGTACATCCGAATTTAATTTAAAGTGGGACAGTCGTGAATTTATCTGTATTTTTTTCGTTACTAGTATTACTTTGTTTACTTCGACCACATGTCCCAGGTATCATGGTAATCGTATTACAAACTATCGGTAATGGAGATATTTCTACAATTCACTAGAACGCGAGAACTGGGAGAAGGTAAAAATGGGTAAAATCGTCGCCAGAAGTTTTACATACATATCCATACCACGATCGTGTAGAAATTTAAAAATCTTCGATCTATTCTCGCTCGCATTACGTATATATTCTGTGTCTGAAATATTTTCTCGAGTACCCTTAATTTCATTATATGTTTATTTGATTTTTTTGGTTCGACACATGAGGCATAAATTAAATAATCATCGTATGTTTTATATAGACATCTTTTTTCATTGTTTATATAATTAAAAATAGTTTTTAGTAGTGTATATGTGCCTGCGTAAAAATTGTTACCGACGATCATAATTATTACATAAATGTAAAATAACATAGTATTGGTTATCTACTGCATACTAAGTTGCATATACTAATCACACGAATTCATCTTCTTTCGATAATACTATAAGTATATGTATTACGTGTATGCATGTATGTATGTGTGTATGTATTTATATGTACCGTATTTTTCAATCAGATAAATTGATAGATATAAAGTTGGTATTTTATGGAATTCTATTATAACTTACAATTAAACATGTCTATACTAAATATTATATGTATATATAAATATAAATATAGTAATGATTCTGACTATATGTATTTATGTTATTATAAATGTCTATGTATTCTCATATCGCATTCTTCTGTGTAAAAAATTTCTCACTGCGCATTCCTTCTATTACTCGATCGTACTTATGTATGGTATTTGTATATTTATGTGGGTTTATACCATGTGAAAAAATTTCCCGGTATTCCCGAAGCCTCACTGGTAGACATAAAAAATGAAAAGACGAAACGAAAACAAGGAAAAGGAAATGAGTAGAACATGGTTCGAAAATCATGTTCACCGCTGTGAAAGCCCGCTTGCGTGTACTCACGCGTTTCATGAAATTATATTTAATTGTAAGAAAGAATGACTGATAAATTTGCAGAATATTACAATTCCCTTTGATATTGTTGTGAGATCATTGAAATGAGAAACTGTGATTAATTCACATAAAAGATAAAGAAATCTAGTGTGTCGGTTGGCTCATCGTATCCCAAGAGATGAGTTATTTCCACACAACAGGATGTCGGTACATCCTTCAAAGAGCACACATACGGAAAAAGAACCGTATCATGTCACTCGTATATACCAACATAAAAACATAAACTTCATTGCTCGAGTGGGTGCAGTTAACAATTTCATCACTTTGACATGGCTAAGTATAAAACGTAACATGAGTGTACTGGTAGAAATGAACAAAGAAAAACTAAATATGTACAGATTTGAAACATTCCGGACAAGTATGCAGCTTTCGACGGTACCGTTGAAACTCGTGTGGAAAATGGATTGGCTTAGCTTTTAATACAATAATATCTATATAATTATACACTTTAGGCTAATCGTTATATTTACAAATACTTAGAGACTAGACAATAATTCGTCGTAAAATACCAAACATACCTATTTAATACCACGTCCTTACAAGTTACGCATTGTACATATACATACATACCAACCGATCATTATAAACTTTGCGGTACGATCCGACGTTCACCGAAGGGATTAGATTGCAGATAAAGTATCAGATAAGTTAGCTGCGAAGACTTCCGTGAATGCGGTAATTTATTTACTCTGTAGGGCGTACTGATGCAATATCTATACGATCGATTGCTTGACCAATGAAAAAGTCTAATCCAGAGCCTATAAAAATATACGTGCACGAAAAGTGTTGGTTTTATTTTTCATACTTTTGTTACTTTAAACTTATAATTTAATTAGGACTTCTCATCTACGTATGATAAAGATCGTATAACGCGATTGCGATCTTGAATTTAACTTGTCGCAAGTTGAATTCAAGGCAAGTCGTCGCTCTGACACTAAAAGTTATATTACATGTAAGTTAATATCGTTATTATATCTACAACCCCTCGACAGATATACAAGTGATATCGTAGAAGTACAGCGAAACTCGCGTTATTCATACAGATTCTCAATCGGCACTCACACCAAAACATGCTAACGTAACATCAAGTTCCAAAATCAACGTAATCGCCCGATCAACACCGCATTTATTGCCATTTATCCGTTAAGAATTCGCAATGTTATGGTTACATCAGATATGTACATATTTGCACGAAAACTTTATTAAAGATTGTAAGATACTTTGCAACAAGTAATTCGACGAAATGGGAAATAATACGTGACTGAGAGCGATAATAATAATAATAATAATAATAATAATAATAGTGATAATCACAATCGTACTAAGTATCAAGTGGTTTGAGATGTTAGAAAGTTTTTTTCGTTCATTCAAATCGTTTCAATCGCGTCTCACAAGGAACATCAGTTTGATGCCTCTCTCTGATTTCGTTGAGACTCGTATATGTTGTAGAACATTGAAAACTAAGAGACAGGTATTTTTTTACCTGCAGAAAAACGGTTTAAAGGGACGAAAACGACCCCTAAAGATGAGCACTCAACAGGGTGACTCTTGACACGCTTCATGTATTTGAGTGAAACCAACACTGAAATGTTTTTTTAATGAATAGGAAGACTTCAGCGTTAGTTTCATTCAAACCCATCGAGCGCATCAAGAAATCACCTCGATAGGTGCCCAACTTTGGGAGTTGTTTTCACACCTCTAAACCGTTTGTCTGCAGATAAAAAAAATACATGTCTCTTAGTTTTCAATGTTCTACAGCATACATGAGTCCGAACGAAATCAGAGGGGACACCAAACTGATGTTCTTTGTCAGTTATTTGGCTCTGTTTTCATCCCGATATTCTTGACCACATACGTTATCGTTAATTTCACTCTATTTTTATCAATCACTGTCAGTAACGAACGTAGAGAAAAAGAAAGGAGAAAAATTTTCTAAACGTTCTAATTTTGAATGGCAAGACACCGTGTTGGAAGACTGAAAACCCAAGGACTACACAAGACAAAGTTAAATCGAAATTTGGAGGAGAAAAAAAAAAGCAAAGCGTAACAAAATTAAGGACAATTAATGAGAACGAAAATGTTCATTGTCACGTGTGAGTACGGTGTTGATAGCTGGACGTTGCAAATGCTTAAAACGGCGTAGTCTCGTTTATCCTGATAAATACATGGGGCAACCGGCTACTGCGTCAGCACAGAGATCTTGAGAGTGAGAAGAAGAAGCTGATCAATACGTCTCGACGAACGGCGAGGCTTCCTGTATCTCGGGTTCCGTATCTCCGCTGTTGTATCCCTGAGATTGAGAAAGGGAAAGAAGTGCATCCAACCCTAATAATTCGGCAGTGGGATCTGTTCGTGACAGCTAAATCGTTTGGCACGTAGAAAAACAAATATTAACAAGAAGAAAGAGAGAGAAAAAAAAACAACAACAACAACAATAACAACAGCAATACCTCAGGGAGGATAAAATGTATTAAACACAGAAGTTTTTCTTCGATTTGGGAATGGAATGCGAATGTTATTACAATCTACAGGATGAATTACTCAACGGAGAGAAATCGTTGGATATGTGTTTGACTTGTGCAAATTTTCTGGACACCGTTAATAGTTCCTCGATACAGACTTGCAGTATCATGAGAAACACTGTTCGTGCAGTGGTTCTCATGCTACTGTAAGACCCACGATGTAATAGTGGGTGGGGGGTCAAAAGTTGGAAGAGTCTATATTACAAATGGCGGGTAGATAGAAATTTCAAAGATGCGAAAATAAACTAACGAGAGTTGAATCGTTGGAAATCTTGGTTTTTGAAAGTCTTACTGATGAGTAGTCATTTTGATAAGTGAGACTTTCGAAAATCAAGATTTCAACTTTCGTTATTATTTCATTTTCTCATGTTTGAAACTTCGATATATCGGTCCTTTGCAGTATCGAATCTTCCACCTTTTGACCCCCGCCCGTAATAGTAAGATTTGCAGTAATATGAGATACCGCGTTGCCCGAAAATTCGAGGATAGATACACCGCGAATCCTCCTTGTGTAAAACCATTAATCATACGCAAAAACAATTGAGGATACAGAATTTGCACATGCGTAAAAAATACATCCAATGGTTTCTCGCTGTTAGGGAGTATACAAGTTACATTTCTTGGCACTCTCCGTGCAAACAAAATGAAATCAACATAACAACAGCAGTAATTTAATTATCCGTATATATTTACAAAAGGCATTAGAATTGACTCCGTTCCCCTCGATTGTTTTCATTTCTTGCGCATTTTGGATGCCGCAGTCGGAACAAACTAAATGCAATCGAGCGGGGCATGACACCAGTACAATTGGTTGGCTTTGGAAATCGAACTCTGTACAGAAAATTCGGATCTAATCCCACGATTCGATTTTGAAAAGATCCTACAATATTATACATACAGGATACAGTTGAAATAATAACAATTACCTACGTTCGAATTGTTAAATGATTTTAATTTCGTCGTGTCGTATAAATATTTCAACATAATAATAATGACAATAATAATAATAATAATAATAAAACAATAATAATAGGTTTTAAAAATATAAAATACAGAATTAAGTAATGATAAAGATAATGGTTTTGGAATTTGTTCACGTCATTATACCATTTATTTGATTTTTTTATCATTATTTTTTTTTTTTCGTTTTCTTCCTTCCTTCCACTTTTTTTTTTATTCTTTTTCTTTTTCTTTTTCTTTTTCTTTTTCTTTCACTGTACATGTATAGCATGAAAAATTGGGTAATGCACAAATTTTCACACCTAGTGAAAGTAGAACATAAATTTTCTCATAAACGAATATTTCAAAATGTTTGTACTGATGTCAAAAATTATTGAATTATTATTATTTAGTCGTAGCAGTAATAGTATTAAAATGATGCGGTAACAGGGCAAATTAATGAAAGAAACGGTCCTCCGCGTAACAGTGCGACGAAAATTCGCGGCCACGTAGGGAAAAAAGAAAAAATGAAGAGAAAAAAATAAAAAAATAAAATTTAATTAAAAAAAAAAAAAAAATAATAATAATAATAATATCAAGTAGAGGAATAC
The DNA here is from genome assembly GCF_021155765.1 of Diprion similis. Classification (NCBI taxonomy): domain Eukaryota; kingdom Metazoa; phylum Arthropoda; class Insecta; order Hymenoptera; family Diprionidae; genus Diprion; species Diprion similis. Next base: position 21,561,301 of record NC_060114.1, read on the forward strand.
TTTAATTAATTTATCGTACCATGACATTATCGCTGTCTTTGCAATTACTACAGATGTAATCATCTTCTTCAGCTATTTCTGCACGGTCCAAGCCAACGCAGTGCATGTGGAACCAACCGTCACAGCCTCCGTCGCACTGGACCCAATCGACCTCGCGTCCTGATGAGGAAACGAATGATTAACGAAAAGCTTGCGACTTAATGAGTCTGAGATTGTATAAAAAGTTTCCCGATTTCTAGTGACAGTTTGTAAATATTTGATCAATGCTTTTACCACTGGGGCGGAGGCAACTGACAGCTGCACAGTCGTCTTCTTCATCGGAAGTGTCTTGTTTCGTTTTCTTCCTGTTACCACCGCGTTTTTTGGGCCCTTCCTCGCCCTCCTTACGTTTTATCTGTAAAATTCGATTATCTGAGATCGCGCTAGCCGATATTCTGAAAAGCGAATGTGCTTTTGATAAATAAAAATGAAACCTTGACGAATGACGAAATTGTGTTACTCAGTACCTTTCGCGGGCCGCGTTTCATCGGTCCGACACTCATGAGAATTTTCTTTTCCTTGTTCAATCCTTTACGTTTTAGGATATTTTTTTCATCGACTTTTGGACGGCCCAATTTTTTCAGCAGCTCAAATTCTTCCGATTTACGTTTACGTCCGCGTTTTTTCACGTCTTTCATGTCGTGCTTAAACGTCGCTTGAACTTCCTCGAAGGTCGCATACTTTTGCACACTGCTGGGTATGTTCGTGTGGCTCAGTATCTTCCATATGTGCTGTGTTTCATCCAAGGCTACTTCGAGCAGATCGCCTTCCATCATCAACTCCTCGAGTCGACCCCTCGCACTCTCTGACAAAACTACCGCGGCGTCAGCGTCCTGTCCCTGGAGTTTGTTGGGTTGAAACTTGGAAACTGAGCGTGGAAAGGAGTAAAGAAAGAAAAGAAAAAGGTTAGTCTAACGTGCAGCTGCAGATATGCAGGATAAGAAGGAGGAACACAGAGCGCTGGAAAATTGTTTGGAAAAAATAAAAATTAACATAACGAACCGACTCTTCTACAGCAAAATTGTTTGGATATGTACGAATGTCTTCCGCGTCAAAGAAGCATCTGTAATCTGTGTCTCTTAGCTTTGAACGAAAAAGTTTCGTTCAAATTTCCTTCCAAGTTGAGCGTGATCTTGTACGAAAAAAAAAACTAAGAGACCGATCGCATATGCCCAGTGTCGACAGTAGCTCAATCAACAATCATAGCTTTTTCAAGAAAATATTTTGACCCGTAATCCGGAAAAATCGCTGATCGCAGATGTAAATTATGTTATTAGAGAAAAGGTATAACAATTTACCGTACGAATAATCGTGTTCGTTACTATTAAACGTACTACAAGTAGGCTCGTCATCCTCGATGGTAACAACGTCGTCGTCATCGTCCTGAAAGAATTAAGAACGGAAATGTTATTCTCGAACAAATTACTGCCCAACTGCTTGTAGAACGTGTAACGCAAGTACGATAACTTACAGCAGTACTCGGTACACTGTCGTCGGAATGTACACCACTAAGCGGGGCGATGGCTTGTACTCTTTGATGGAGTTCCGGGTTGTTCGCAGCCTTTTTTAACTCGCTGCTGATTATTTTTTCTGTTTTTTCCCTCGCAGCTGCTTCGACCAACTTCTGAGACAAGACGGAGAGTTTGGCCAACGCAGAAGACAATTCGTCAGTCGCTAAAGCTTGCCTGGCACGATCCTGTACATGAAAGAAAGTAAAGGAAGTCGGGGTGAATAAGCAAAGCATTTGTTTATCGAGCAGTTGGATTGACCAATTTTTTCTCAACACACGCACCTGCCAGTTCATCGCTCGTTCCGTTAGGCATTGCAGAGCTTCACCCTCGGGCAAACGTACAGGAATTTTTTGTAAGCTCACTAACAGGGCTAATATCGTCTCGAGACGAGGTCGGCGTGATCTCAGACAACACGGGCACAAGAACTTTGTGTCCCTTGACACCGGTAGCTTCCCTTTGTACGTGGTTTTGGGTAAAGGCACACAGTTTGCTGTTGAAAAATGAAAATTCGTCAGGATACAGCGATCAGCGAGTTTTTTAGACGAGTAAATAAGAGCAATTGTCTTACAGTGAAACCAATCCTTGCAGAGTTCGCACTGTAGCATCAGTCCGAATCGGGGTCTTCGGCAGACGCAATATCTCGATTCGTCCATCTCAGTCTTGGTCAAATTCCTCTCTCTAAGATTCCTCATAGCTTCCATTTCGCGTTGCTCGGCGAGTTTGAAGGCCGCGACGACGTTCGCAGAGTCATTAGTGTCGTCCAGTTTTGTATCACACACAAAGACGGCGCCGACCGTCTCCTCTCCCTTGTTTCTCTTCGTCTTCATAGCTTGCACACCTACTCCGATCCTCGGAGAGAGAGCTTCCATTAAGGTGTAGTGAGAATTCTTTCTGAGAAACGTTCGGGCTGTTCTTTCTTTCCAAACTTTGGCTTGAGACAACGTCGACTCCAGGATCGGCAGCGCGTCCAAGTGAAGCGGTATGTTTCTACCCCTGCGAACAAGTTCGTCGAGCGTGTCGTAGTAAGGATAATTCTCCTTGGCTTGAACGTCCTGAACGTTTTTAGTCCAGTTTTTGGCCTTTGTTAAAATGTCTTGTAAATTGTCTAGGTTTGGTAAATAGGCGTCGATTTCGTCGGCTTCTTTCAAGAAATCTTCTATCGTAACGATAGTCTGACGATTTTTATTTTGCAGATACCCTTTCGCCTTGTCTTCCCACTTCTCTATACTTATCATTAAATTCTGGAGCTTTGATAAGGTGTTTTCTATGCTAACGTGTGGCGGGATTGTCATTCCTTTTTCTACCAGCTTTACAAGATCCTCGTGACTGGCTGATTTCGGTTCGTCTTGAATAGATTTCACTTCTTCCAGCCACTGCGACTGCACCAATCTCTACAAAACGAAGTGCAAAAAAAGTTGAGGAATGGCCAAAGAGGAATAAAAAGAATATTGAAAAAGTGCACATAAAGCCCACTTTGTAAAAAAAAAAAAAAAAATTGAAAAATACCTGTTTTAGTCGGACAAGCTGTGGTAATTCGATGCAAATAGAATCGCCGAAGTCGATGCATTTCTCCAGCTTTTCGATGTCCGCAACTTCATCTTTACTTTCTAATTCCTCGGCATCCTTTTGAAATTGAACTACTTGGTCTAATATGTATTTAACGCCGTCAGATTCTTTCAATTCGCAGCAGAGATTTGTTATTTCTTTGTAAAACAAGGTCAACTCTTCGACAGTCAGTTTATATTTAGTGTCCACAGATTGCCTAGTCCTGTTTCCGTTGAAAAATAAACAAGATTGAATAAAAACCACCAAAGTTCATCGGAATACGACTAAGTTTCCGATTAACACAAAAATCATGCATTAACAAAAATAGTGCAAACCTCGTCCGCTGCTTGTTATTCAATAGCTGCTGAGCGACGCTGGCGCATTTTTCGGCATCTTGTACAGCGGTGGTAAGAGCGGTGAGCAGTTCGCTTTCCGGAAACTTCTTGACTTCGGCTTCGCTGAGCAATTCTTTGAGTTCGGTAAGTTCGATTTTGTCTCCTTTCGGGTCCATCGCTTCCTTTACTTTGGTGACCCACGAGTCGAACGACTCGGCCTTCAGTTTAAGCTTTTGCAACATTATGGGCAACTCATCGAGCGTGTAACGATATCTGAGAGTATGTTTCTCCGGCGGGCAGTCGCAGAGGTCGGTAAAATGCCTCAAACAAACGAGCTGCGAGTTGTGGCAGGAGCACGTTACCGCACTTAAGAAACAGGTAGTTTTACATGCCTCGCATTGCCTCTCATCGTCCGGTAAAAGCTCAAAAGCTTCGCGCTCCGCTTCTGTTACGCCCTGAAACAAACAAGCGGTAGACGAATAAAAAAAATTGCTTGTAATCAGAGGTTCGCGGTATGAAGTAGTTTATACATAGCGTTTGGAGTAACAGCAGATGAAGCATATCGTCGAAACCGGTAAAACGATTACCATTCGGTCATTACAAAAACACGTTTGCATAAGTTACTTTGCAATTGAATCCAAGACTTTGTTTCGCTTGTTAAAAACCATTTCCAATGTTGGAATAGAAAGTAGACGCACGAAGTAACATCTGTCTTATCTTTCGCTACTCGTACTGTTTGACAACAAACGTTGCGAAGGAGTAAAAAAGAAAGGTGCAAGGTGAAAACGAAGCTGTACAAAGGATGAAAACGGAGCGATAAAATATGCGTGCGTATGTTACTGTTCCTAGGATTAAACAGGAAATATCGTGGCGACTTGTAAACAGTGTAGCATCGCTCGAATACCCATAAATCGAACGATGTGGTATGAAAAAAAACATAACCTGGACTCACCGAATCATGTTATGTAACAAATGTTGAAGAACAACAGAGTATCATTGGCCAACGATAAATAAAACTTGATAAATATAACGAGGATCGAACTCTGCTTAAGACGGTGCGAAGAATAAGGGTGTCGAGCAAGCCAGTTATAGGCAAGTTATGGAAAAAGCAATATGTACGTAAGCAAAGGCATCAATTAAAACTTATAACTTGAGCTGGGATACGAGAATGTTCAGCGAACTGGCAATACATTGCACCTCTCTGTGTGCCTGTTGGCATGTGGCATGTGGGGAAACGAGATTGTACTACTCTTCTCAACGACATAAGCTGACCAGTTTCCACTTGGCTATACTCAGTTCTCGCTAACTCTCTTTCTTCTATTTCCTTATATAATCTGAGAAATGTATTCGTGAATATGCCTACGGATGGGAATTTCGATGCAGTCGATTCTCGTTTCCAAAATCATTATTTCGACGTACGACTACTGCGTTACGATTAACGAGACTAAAGAGGAACGAAGATCGGATTAAAAGGAGCTTCGATCTTCAGCAGTATCGGAAAAACTTATGTCATTTCTGAGATATTCTTACTGCTGAAGAATCGACCACAGATGTATTGATTTGCATTTGAATAGGAGCGATATTGAGCTTTGTTTATGATAAAATCAAACGTACGGTTCTTTTTGGAGTATCCATTTTTCAAGCGTCGAATCACGATCATTGAATACTCGATGCACGGTAACGTTCATTAATGCCTCGGACTTCCGACTACATTGATTTTGGACCGAAACAAAATGCAAGTTCGATTCGATACGGATTACGTAACAATATCTCCCAATCTCTCGCTTCGGTTGCATCGCCGGTCGGTGTCATGTAACTCGTATAAAATCTAGCTCGCATTTCGTTTCGGAGCGAAAACAAGGTAGTTAAAATCTCAAGACATTAATGAATATTAAATTGTGATCTCGAATTTTGACTATGATTGATTTGGAAACATATTTTGTGGCCGAAATTCATAATCGTAAATGACAAATATCAATAGGTCAGTCAATTATTTGAATTCTGGAATCAGGAAGTTTAACACGGAGTGATAAAAGTATATTATTTATCGTCAATTAGCTGTGTCTAATGATAAAGGGTACCGCGATAAATTTTGATACTAGAAACAGAGCATTGAAATTTTTGCGAAGTTAAAGGAAGACTGTTTTCACTCTGTTTCTTGAGTCTATCGTGATTTGAAGTTTATTTCCAGCAAAATATTAAGAATAAAACAAAGAAAAGTGAAAACTGGGCTAAGACTCACCCATTCCAGAAGATTTTTTCGCAATTTTTTTTCATCGTCAACCATCTGAAGCATGTCGTGATATGTTGCCGTGGCTATACCGATGTCCAAGGAGTCTGGGTCCAGAGACATTTTGCAGACAAGTTCGTCGTGTGAGAAAACGCAGAAGCGTCTCAAGTTCGAGTAATGTGAAATACATTCGCGGCCCATTTTTAGCTGTAACAAAAAGAAATCACAAGGCGTCGAATCACGTCGTAATAAACGAGTGCCGATTCTCTTTTTTTATATCTCTTACCCAATCGGCTGGAGCGAAATTGACAGCTTCGGCAAAGTTGTACCCTTGGTTGAAGCCCGCGTGATAGGCTCTTGGAAAAGTAACGACAAATTCACCTGCGTGCTGATCCGTTCTGAACACTGGAACTCCTGAACAACATAGAGAGTAAAAGTGGTTAACGAAAAGTTTACTTCAGATCCGATCGGTTGTGACGTAAGTCTTGAATGAAATGAGATCCATCTATTTGGTGAAATATCAGTTACCGCAAATCGATAGTAAAAACTGAGCGATTTGTAAATTACTTGAACAATTTTGTCTATTATCGTTAAAAGTTTTTTTTTTTTTTATTTTCAACGATTATCGAACGTCGTACTGATCGCTGCTTTTCTGACTATTATTACCGTGACTGTTGGTATTTTGAATAAATTCATCGAGTCGATGTGCAATATATTCTATTCAATATCAGTTCGTGCCATAAAATGACTGTCAATATCCGTTCAATTAGCCCAGTTTTTAATATAAAAACTATCTTTTATTTTCTACTTAGAAAAATAGCAGATAATAAGGTAATAAGCGAGTGATGGAAATGGGATGGGGGATAGAGCGAAGAGGGAAATTGTTAGGGAATCGGATACCTATGTACATGGGGGTTGGATTATTTGTATGCTGGCATCTCGGCGAGCAACCAGGTCCAGGACAGTACAGCCATCGACGATTTTCTGAAGTAAATTAAAGCAAAAAGCTATGTGAAGTTGAAGGAACCGAAGGAACTAAATCGAACGGTACAATTGATGTGTCGAAATATGAGACGGTGAGTTAATATGGCAGCCTGACGAATATATTGGACAAAAACTCAGAAGGCTGTGTCACGGGTACATTCAAAGATCGAACCGTTGCCCCCGGTGAAACTGAAGTGGATTTTTCAATACTTAAAGAATTGTAGGAATCGTCGGAAGCAGACGCGATATGGATAAATTGAATTTTTTCCGTACGATGAGTGAAAGAGAGTAAATTAAAAATGAAGTATCGAATCAGCAGGATCAGTTGAAACGTGATAATTTTCTGTATCATATTCAATGGACGTTTATAATTGTGCTGTAATATTCACCTTCGTTCATCAGTATGTTGGGGTTCATAATAGTGACGAGTTGATGGAGAAGGTCCGGTTGGCTGTGGAATAATTCCGGGGCAGCAGACTTCATGGAATGTTCAAATCTTTCCGCCTGAGATCCAGGAACTCCGTACCAAGTCTTGGGCTCTCCCCAGTGTAGATAGTTTATGGAATAACTCCAATGGTCTTCGTTGTGCCAACAAAAGGTGGCGAAGCACATGCCGACGTACATCCAGGGAACTTTCATGCCGCTAATGTCCGCATTGATGTGCCCCAGCACGCTGCCCTGTAGAACGGGTAAATTATTCAAATTCCACGAAGATTCGGCGTACTCCTGATCGCACGTGAACAAATTGACACTGGTCTTCGTCGGGAAACCGGAGCCGTGATCCATTGTGTGCAAATCAGCCCCATACTCGACGGTCACATCTTCATCTATCGAAGAAACAATCCGCCAGAATTCCTTCTCGACCAAAGGAGTCGGTACCATCTGAAAAAATGACCGATTAAAGATATAACTCAAGAGGGTAGTATGAAAATGAATGAAAACCTGATGCTTACGTGTACAGGCATGTTGAAGTAATCGCTTTTGAACTGATCGGCCATTTCGCCAAACTGTTGCAGCGTATATTCGCGCTGAGCTTGTTCGAATCCAAAGGCTTCCATGGGCTTTGAGACTTCTTCGGCGACACATTTTGGGCATCGCCAATCACCCTTTGGTATTTCGGTTAACGGAGGCATAAGGCAGAAGGTGTGATAGCTGTCGTCGCATCCGTCGCACAACAACATGCTCTCCTCTGTATCGCCTCTGCCACAGTTGTGGCAAATGTATTTGGCAAGCTGTGAAAAAAAGGAGGAAGGAATAAGAACGTGAAAACAATATAGGAGATATTTAGTAAGCCGTAATACCGATAATCAAACAGTTATTTTTTTCTCAACACGTGGTAAATTAAATTCACTCACTGGGTCAAAATCATAGTGTAATTTGACGCCTCTGGTTTTGCTAGGTTTCTTTACATCTTTGGTATTAAAACCGGCCATTTTCGGACCAGGTCCGTAAAACTGCAATTTTTTAAGCTCCTTGCTGTTATCTTTATCTTTTTCACCGTCAGAGTCACACTCGTCTTTGCAATCTTCTTGCTTAATGGGTGATGCGGTGTCTGCGACTAATTCTGGTTTTTCATCCGTACCAGCAAATCGTTTGGAACGTCGTGAAAATTTTTCATTCGGGGGTTTTATTTGCTGTCTCGATATTATTCCATGAGGCTTATAATCCCTGTCCTTTTTTTCATTCACATCACCCTCTGGCTCAATTTTCTAAAAGAAAAAAAATATCACAATATTAGAGTAAACTATGAACCATTTATTAATGTACGGCTTTGATTCATGGAGTCCAATTCAGGAGCTTCGAATAGTTGCAAATAAACAAAAATTGTACCCTTAAATGTCCGGACCCCAACAAGTTTTTTTTTTTTTTTTTTTTTTTTTATAGAGACAGTACAAATGATTGATCACCGATTAATTAAATTGATGATTGACGATTGATTAAACTATATCGATAAGCCAGTCACAAATTTAAACTGAAGCTACTTACGATGTCAGTCAAGGTTTTTCCTTGCTTGAAAACGTCAAAGGGGTATAAAATTCTTTCGTAGTGGTTTTTTAAAATACTTCCAACACTCCGACCAGACGGATATCCTATCCGGTTTGCAATCTTTGCCCATCTTCTTTCTTTAGTAACTGTTTCGATGCCACCTATAAAACCATATTAAAAACTATTAATATTAACGCCGAATCACAGGTGGCTGAGAAATGAGAATAGCGACAAATCATTACCTTCCTCGGTGACAATTCTGTGTAAGGAGTATAAGTCCAACGCTTTGCGTTCAACTAGTGGAATTTTCAACGACGATCCTTGCAGCTCCCAAAATTTGGCTATTTGATCTAAAAAATTCAGCTTTATTCTGGTCTTTGCTTCAAGTTCGTTTAACCTCTGAATTCTTGGTACAAACTTGAATTTGTCAACGTCAACGGCGAAAGGTGGTTGCCAATTCTGTGGAAAGGAAAAAAAAAAAAAATAATTAATTTCAATAAACGAACTGAAAATTCGGTTCTACTTATTTATTTATTTTCTTTAGTTTGTAAACGAGAATGAAACATTTTTATTCCTCTTTGCGGTTGAACTGTCTAAAATTGCATAAGAAATCGTTGAAAAAGTTGATTATTCTTTTTTTCGTTGATTTTTAAACCATGCAATCGCACGTTTCGTCATACAAATTATAACGGTAAGCGTCTCTCCCTGCCGCTCTCCCTTGCCCTTAGCAATGGCTATAAAACACGGATGCGATTGGATTACTTATTTGTTCTAATTTCAAATTTCGACAGTTGAAGACGACCTTAGGTTTAGATTCGCTTCGCAAATTGCTACTCCACCAAATTATCGACTACAACAGACTTGAGGCAGGATTTATCTCTTTGATTGATAAAATGGTAATCCGAGCGTAACATATAATTTCCTGTTAGAGAAGAAAAAAAAACAACAAATAACATGGGCATTCGCAATATAAACAACGGCGGCTCTTCGTTCGCCGTTTACTACTTTTTACCTTTCTTTTCGTTACAATACGCGAACGGATATGCAATGTCCGTTATACCTACATAAAACAAAATGGACATCATCTTTCATTTTCTTCCGTCGGATTCGACAATTCGTCGGCCGTAAATTGACTAACGGAATTACAAATTGACCGAATGCATTCACGGTGATTCATTTTCTGAGATTTGCGATTCGTTTGATATTTAATGCAAGAAAAATAATGGCTGTATCAGGTAGAACAACGTCGATCGATTTTATCGTTGCAGGCAATAATATATGCGTATAAACATTGTCGTTAGATTGACGTTTCTTGTTTTTATTTTATGTTTTCGATTCGTTCGATTTACACCATTTCAGATATTTTTCGATGATAAGCCGATTGCGGCTGTGATAAAAATTTATTCATCTAGTAATTCACTAATTGTAAAATGACGAACGACCATTACGTGCATCGATATAGCTATAGTTTGTGGATGTAACACGCTCGTGAGATTAACATCGGTGGTAGTTTCGTCCGAGCAGAAAGAAAGAAAGAAAGAAAGAAAGAAAGAAAGAAAGAGGTAGCATATATAGGTACAACAAAAAGAGAGAAGAAAAAAAAACAGAATAAAAGAAAATCTCTCGGTAAAGAAACAGGACAACAAACGCAACAATAATTTTATTCTTCCGGAAGAATATTTCTAATGATGCCTAGTTTTGAACTACAAAAGTTCGACATTAACATATATTTGCAGGGGGACGTGAGAAAATGACGAAACGTTATGTCAGTCACAGAAGCAGTCGAGAAGACGCTGCATTTGGTACACCTAGATCTCATTTGTTTACGCGATTTCCCGAAATTCATGTCCAATGGTTAGCATCATCGAAGAGCAATGGGAAAGCAAATCGACAAACAGAATACCGTTTTTCTGCCAATGTTATTTATTTATTTACTAGGCATTTGTTTCATTCGTCACGTATTCAATCGTACAACTCTAGTCCATGTGGACACGGGTGATTGTGGATGATTCTTTTCATCCTCAACGATAAGGTATCCATCCAAAGAGGGTGTGTGCGCGTGTGTGTATTTTTTGTTACACATTTTAATCGCATCGACATCACTTTTCGCTTTCCTTTCTCAAAGCCCCCAAACACATACGGTTCGTCGACGCTGGGTTTTAACATCTCTACGGCAGAGGGAAAGGGGGGACGATAAAGGGCGAAGGGCCTCACAGAGGGGGGGGGGGGGGCAGAGGGCTGTCGCATCTTTGTAATTACTCACTGGCGGTGGTTTTATTTTGCAAATCCCCGATTTTTCGGCGATGGGACGAATCTTGGAGATGTAGCCAAGGGGGTCGAGAAATTCCTCCGCTGTTGGCTCAAAGACTGGGGCCTCTGGTGGTATAGCGAACTCAAAATCCTTGTCACCTTTTTCACTCATATCTTTACCGTGATAAGTACCAAACCGAGTCTCGCACCCGATATTTACATCCACCTTAGAGACCATCACGTAATTTCGTCACACAACGAATGCACACCACCAACGAGGACATATAGGCAAAGTTTTGGTACGTAAATTCCCCCGTGGATTTCACTCGGTAATCACCAATACACCCTGGCACGTGACAATACTGTGGGGATCGATTAGGAAACTCGGTACTACTCAGGTATTAATTGGAAAAACTTGTTCGTCAATGTTTTTAGCGCAGCCATGGCTACGGATGTCGTATATTTATGACCGTTACCGATGTGACAATCCGTCCGTCCGCACACCGTTCCCCGGGTTCTATGTAGAAACTATAGAACGATTCTAATAGGCAGAGCTGCTCAGTACTCACACCATTTCGTCTGGCACGTACGTACGCGTAGATCGCCTTTGCACCAACACGCGCTTCGAGAACCAACCTCTGCGCGCATGCGACAATCGAATGCGTTTTTCTCCCGTGTTTCTTCCATCGGCGCTTCCTCAATCCTCACCGCCAACATGGCTGACACCTTCACGGCATTGCCTGACCTTTTCGCCACACCAGGCGAACTGCCGTTGAGGTTATAACTGCGTTGTCTTGCGTTCGTCTCTTTTACACTCTAAGAAGCATGCGATCTTTAGTCAATTGTGCGGATAAAAACAGCCAGAAACGGCAACGATTCATCGTTTGAATCGTCGATGTTGGTTAGTCAGCAAATTGGCTCAACGATTCTTCATTGGTTACTCACGAAAGGTCCGCGAAAATAGTGTCCCGAGTGAGTCAACGTTGGCAGAACTGCTGGTCGCTCGCTGTTCAGTTTTTTCGCGTTGGCGCACTTTGCTTTGTCTACTTGTCTGAAGTTGGTATTTTCTTGCCATTAGACTCGACGGGTGCTCTCTGCGCTAGGGGTAGGTGTCTTTACCAAATAATTACATAATTTATTCGGAACACAATAGACTTGTTCAACTCAATACTTCGATGAGTTTCTCCGCGGTATTTCATTTGCCGTTTTTACCGCATTTCTTCTTACGTAATTCAGACGTGACGGTTAGGTCGGCCACAGAGGGCTACGTACTGGATTACGTTATCTGCCAGTCGGTCGATGCTTTACGTCTTCATCTTCAATTTCTCTGGTGTCATTAGAATGTTAACAGCCATGAGACCATGAGACAAGAATGTTCAACGGAATGATTCGTTTTGCAAAAAAATATTTGGCACATTTTTCCTGTACTTTCTTTTCATATTACGCCTGTGGCTCCCCTCCCTACTCGTGTGGCAATTCTCGTACACACACAACCGCGTCACATAAAATAACAGCGTAACGTAAATTAGATATTTTCCACAGACAGTTGGCAAGATGGGAAAGCAATTTGGAACCCTCTATAAGCTACGAGGAATTGTTTTTTACCGACTTAGTCCGTACGAGCAGCGGGCATTCGCAGGTGCGATATCTCAAGGTGTGCCGAACACATTTCGTAGGATAAAGGAAAACATGTTCACGATGGGAATCCGTGAGTATCTCATGAGAGTCTTACGATATTGTGTGATTCGATTCAAACCAGTCTGGATTGTCTAATATGAGATGTTTTCTTGTTAAAGCCTTTTTAACAGCCTACTTGGTCTACGACTGGGTAGAAAAGGAATACGCTCGCCTTCAAAGGAAGAACCCCAAGGATTATGAAAATGACGTATAAATAATTAGTATTTACATAGTTTATTTATAGAAGATGGTTGGAAAGTCAAATAACATACATGCATATATCTATCTGTACAGAGTATCCGTGAATACTTGCGTATGTCGAATGTCTGAAGTTGTACTACACGAATAAAGTCTCCTGTCAATTTAACGAGAAAGTGTTCATTCAGGAATACCGTTGGAAATTTAATGTCTAAGACTGTGTATTGCGCTCAACGAGCTGAAAGATTTCTAATTTACCCGCCGAAGTCCTTGCTACTACCGTTCAAACGACGTCGGAAAAATTGACAACCTGAATTTCTTCGTAACCGTCCACCTAATTTTGTTCTGAATTCTTACAGCAGATGTTGCGGGCCATTCACTGGCCAAATTTGTTCAGAATTGATGTCTGATTAATTCGCAAAGAGAATCCTGCAAATTAAAAACTCAGTCAAGTTGAAGATAATCGAATTCAATCGATTTCGTAAAAACTTATCCCATAATATAATATGGCCATCTCAAAACTGAAAAATTGTGAAAAAAATAACAGAAAGCCGTCCTATGACTTTCAAATTGTCTTAAAAACATCCTTTGGCGTTACAAGAATTTTTTAAAACACCGAATTTTCTTCCATCAACACTGGATTATTGTTAGCTATAGTAACGATTCATGGATGTAAAAATTGTAATCCGACAGATTATCCACTATATCCTCCGAAAGAATCCCGGTTACGGTTTGCAAAGTTGCAGCTTCCGAATTCTATCACCGACGCAACTCAAATAGCCACCGCGAAGAAAACAGTTTGGGATTTAACTGTAAGATGGTTTTTGCCGCAAGATGAAGCTTATACCTTCCATGTTCCGCGAAATACGAATCAGTAAAATTAGGTTTAAATTCAGTGATACGCGCAAGCAAATACCCACGATTGTCGTGTACTGTTTTGCCGCCTTTGTCAGCGCTACAGTGCAAGCTGAGAGTCTGCTATCGGTGAAACAAGCACCCAGGTAAACCTAAGACCTCTTGTAACCGATCGTGTCGTGCTCGGCCGCAGGTCTCGGCGAATGGAAAGCTTGGTACCGTTCCACCTCGACCAATGAGGTGGTTCGTTTCATTTGCTACCTGTCCGTGGGTCGAAGGGGGTGAAGAAGGGGGACCCCCGCCCAAGTTTACCTGGGGCTTCGTCAGGAATAGAGGTACGGCACAGGTATTTCCAGTCGACAATGAGTGGGACCGAGGTCCGCCCAAAACTCCGTTGCTCTGTGCCGTATTGTATATAGGTGAGTAGAGTGTGACGTCGGGACTGACACTTGTTGACGGAGTTGATAGTTTTTAAACTTTTTTCGTTCTGGTACCAGCTATACCAGTACGTTGATAAGTTTACAGTGAAAATTAAACGGCGGCGATTGGTCTTGTGCCACGCGATTACGATTAAAACCACCGTCATTTTGGATATTATAAGTTTCGTCCAGCCAAATCCGCGTTCTACCTAAACTCGGCTGTCACAAGGTATTTATCGATGATATTTTACTACACCCACCCACCCACACACACACACATACACACACCGCGCAGCAGCAGAGATATGGACACTCGTTGGCTAGTCTTAACATCCGACTACTGTAATTTTGTATCAGTATGTACATTGAGTACGAATAACACAACTTGCACGGAGCTCGAAGCGTGGATGCCGTTTCATCCATTATGCGGATTATTCCGCAACGTGTCTTTTTGCTTGGTTATTGTCCTCTTGAAAATCCAATTAGGATTTCAGTTTTTGGTGTGTATTAAGACTCGGGCGAAACCCGGTTGTAGCAGTGCTTAAACCATGTACCCCGCTTATGCTGCAGCACAAGGTAAATATCGCGTTGGATTATGACGGCAAGGGGAAAGAGGATCGAAAGGAAAAACAAAAATTAGACCGGCGTAACTAACAAGAAAACCAAGGTGATTAGAAATCAGTTCCAGGAACCAGCCGCACACGGTATACTAAATTCTTTAAGCGTCTATACCTCTATACATTGGACACAATATTCCATCTTGATGCTTATAATTTTTGTTGATCCCCTCCCTTGTGATGATTAATTAAAACTTGACGAACAGCTCAGTCAAATTTGTCAAAATACTGATAAGTTCGTGCTAGTTCCTTGCCTATCAAGAATTCAAAAGTGTCGTGACTTATCTTCACCGATTAGGGTAATATGCGGTTAGACAAACACACGATCGACAGCCTCGGCGTTATTCCGGTAGTAGGTACGTGCACGCGCCATTCGAGCTTGATATGCACACTTGTGAAATTTTTTTATTAATTCCGATTCAGGGTGTGTCAGCCTAAGGCACGATAGCTTTGTGAAGCACGTCGTCGCCGCGCAACCTCCCATAAACGTAGGGTAATGTACGGAAGAACAACGCGGCACCTATATAATACCTACGCCTCGAAGAGATTTCCGATGCGTTTCGTAACGGTCTTACTTTGCCTATACATATACCGACACCGCGCTGCAGGATTCGAACGCCGATTTTAGCCGTGCCGTAAGTACACGGTGCGTAAAATTTTACTTCGCATCGTGCAGACGCGTCCGCGGTATCGAAAATGGCTTGGAAACACCTGCGCCTAATTGTAAGTTCCAGCGGCTGCACGATCGTCGAACGCTACATTATTCCCACATTCACAACCAGCCATTAGATTCTCAACCTTGGCCTTGACGAGGTCAGACGACCGATATCCAACTCGGCATCCGAGTGTCGACCTTTCTTATCTATACCGTATCCCTCCAATTCCAACACCTCAATCAATTTCACATCGCACTTTGCGGTACAACGATGAAGATCATGCATAACGTTACTATAGGCATATTTCTACACGAGGCATAGGCATATCATATTATTATACACAGGTTATGAATGTGTACGTGTATTCCGAGATGAAAGTTCCTCGACTATATATATATATGCATATACGTTAACGTACGTAAGTCGAACCGTGGCATGCGTACACGCGTCGTACCTTCTGCATTTGTGTCACCTGTATACATATACGTGTGTGTATATACGTGTTTCGTGTGTGGGATACGCGCGTCCATTACGGATTGGGAATTTCAAATGTGGTTAAAGTCGCCTTGGAATCTCTGGAATGCGATTCAGCCAAGAACTGATCCCTTCTATAATACGTATACACGGCATATACACTGCAGCATGTTTATACACATGTATACCTGTATCTGTGTACATTAATACTATTTGATGCCGCATCAGATGAGCGGAGCGGGGGCCGGGGGGGGGGGGGGGGGGGGGGCACCTTTCCTTACTTGCCCAACACCCTGCAGCCTCACAAGCTCAACTCGAATTCGATAGTGTCAACATAAAGGCGCGTGCACACGTGACGTTTTATTGTTAGTTTTTCACCCGATGCGTTTTATCCTCTTTTCTTCTTTCTCCCAGCTCGTTGAGGATCGATGATGATGTCATTTTTCATGGGTACGGGATGCACGTTCACACGTCGTCGTGTCACTCCGAACAATCAACCGCGAACAGAATTTGATTCCTCTTGAGGCGCGATACGATATCTAATTCTCGCTCCTCGTTCGCCTTTTTTGACGCGCCTATCTTTGACAACATCCGAGGCACGGTTTCCATCGCCATAGCCGTCTGTAGGTATCGAGGAAATTGAACGGCGAAAATCTCACACATAGCAGTAACAATGATGCCGGAAGGTTGTATTTCTTTGTCTTTATGCACGGAGTCATCCTTCTTATGATGCTCATGAGAATCTGTAAATGTATTTCTAGAGAATTGGGTGGGAGTTTTGTAATTATAAGTTTCTATACCAGAACTAGTTCGAAGGAGACGCAGTTTTGACGGTATATAAAGGAGAAATTCACTGCCGAGTTGTTACCAATGTACTCCATTTCTCGACTGGTTGGTTTGCTTGCAGGCTACAGACTTTCCGTCGTTCGATCTGATCAATTGAGGAAAAAGAAAACAGCGCACAATCCACTTCTCCAATTTCTTTCACGTAAAAGCATATATACTTGTAGATACCGCGTGTGAAGAAGCAAGTATAACGTAATCGCCGTTTGTTGACACGCGTCGTGCGAGATTGAAAGTATTTCACATAATAATTCAAGCTGAGCCGCGTATAAACCGTTTGGCAAAAACTTTTTGCCGTCGGTACTTAATGTGTTGATTCAATATTGCGGAATCTTTTTTCTTCTTTTCGCATATTACGAATGTATACTAATTGAATTGCCCCGGTTCCGACCATCTCAACTTACTTTTATACGATTACCTAGAGATCTTCAAAATCCGGGAACCCAACTATTGGAAAATGTTCTTATGACGTCAGAGCCTGGTTGTCGGCGCCATTTTATCACCACATAACCTAAGTTTTTAATTTTAATTCAGACAAATCATACTTCCTCGGCTTTCAAATTGCTCATGTCACATAAATTAATTAAACATAATCAATATTATTCGGGTTCCACTATTCGTACGCGAAAAAAGACGGTCAACGGTCAGCTGTCAGCCTGGTTGCATTAGTTTTATTTCTTTCCACCAGATCACGCATTGCAAAGTGACAATCCCAATACATGAGTGCGTACGTGTATGTAAGTAGGCGAATATGTATCATCAGTGGTTTATTAATCGTACAATGTGCGCGTGGTCCACTTTGTCGAACGTGAAACCAAAATGTGCCGTATACAGACTTGAATGCATGTATATTACAAATATGGAAGCAGCGATGCAGAAAAATAAATAACAATAATCATCGTATTTGAAAAAAAATAATTACTCGTATAGCCGATGAATAATTTATTAAATTATTATTAAAATCTTAGTTTCTTTTCTTATAATCGGCCAGAAAATATGCAACTAGTTATGTTTTAAAATTGCTAAACCACATTTGTGCTGGTTTAAAATTACTAATTACTAATTAGGGAAGAATTTAATTATCGCCAGCGAGAAGGTATATATGTATATATAGAATAGTTATCGGTACGTGCATATGTGTATAATACGTACCGAGGTGTATACGAACGTATAACAGTTGCTAATGAACCTGACTTCGATGGTCCTGCCAGCAAAGGCGTTGCGATGAAAGCACAAATTATCTTCTGACAAATAATCCAACAATTCTTTAACGTCCTCTTTATGACCTCTTATGCTACAAAGAAATAAATTTCATTGAATTGAATTTGTATAACTGCCACTATGAACCAGGATATGTGAAAAACTGTTCCGCTCAGTTGTCACAGATGCATTGGTTTTAGGTTTGCCGATTATTTTTCAACCATGCAAAAAGATATTTCGCGTAATCAACTGAGAGATTGGACAATTTTGGTGTAATTTCTGTACTCATGTGAGTTTAGGTAAAGATCCGTGAGGCAGGAAAACAGTGTCTGGCAAAGCTTGGTGTACAAGATATCACGCCGCTACCACAGTTTAAGAGTCGGTTTCGAAAATACCTTAGTTTAGCTTCGAAAGAGAATTAACCTGCGTGCCAACAACATTTTGTCTTCAAGTTGTGAAAAATATCGGGGAACTCAAATCGTCGTGCCTACAGCTATTTAGAAATTTACATACAAACACACACACATTCTCATCTCCATTAATGATTTTGGAACTGTTTATTTCCGTCGCCAAACCTCGAAGAGAGACGAGTTTTTGAAAAAATGTTTTCTTTCCTATCAAAATGATAAGATTTCTATTGAAATGTACGAGCTATTTTAAAAAACCATCGGCAAGGTGTGACCGTTAATACCCGCTCAAGCTTTCAATTCCAAATAACCCTTAATTTTGTCAGGTCATAGTTTTCACCGCAGTTTTCACATACCATATATCATCTTGTAATGGAAATTGACCGCATCGTTATATTGGGAATAATGTAAGAGATAGCGTGAAAAGAGAAAGCCTCGGCATTGCAGAGCCTATATATTTATAGCATACATTTGCACATTCTTTCCAGCCTTTAAGTGAAGCTTCTAATTATTTGATAAATCATTTAATTTCAACGTTGTATGAGTAACAATGTATTATTTATAATTTGGAGTATTGATTGAGTATTTATATTTGCCAGATAATCAATAATTCGAACCAAACAATACAGCATCAAGCTGGCGTCACCAAGTTCAACAAATTCATCCCCGCAGTTTTCTTTAAGACAATATCATTGCTTATCCAATGTAAACTCATACTGGAAAATTTTGCCGAATTTAAATTATAAGTGGGAAAAGTTGTGTGCGAATAATGTAAATGTGGAAAGAAAAATTTGAATAACCGTGCAATCATGGTGATGACGGCAATCATAACTGTGGGAGATTAGTTTTGTCATTAGGTGTAACAATGCGCGTCAGAGAGCATGATATGCATAAAGGTATTATTCAAGGATAACTGCAGTAGTAGCAGCGTTTCGCAACGGCCTTTGGTGACCTCTGCAGAGTAAATACTTACCGAACGGAAATACATACACGCATGCATTCCTGCGGGCTACTCCTTTGGATTATGTTGGCGGCCTTATTGCCACGAACTGGTTTTTCGTATCGTTGACCTCACCTTGTCGAGATATTTCTTCCTGTATACTTAAACACCCCAGTTGCCAACAATTTTGATTTATAACATCACAACAAACAATATAGCATGAGAGAAAGGAATAGTGCAATATGCAAATAACGATAACTTTGCAAGGAATATGATAAATTGTAGGTATATATTAATTGTACCAGTATAACTGTTCTTTCATCTCTTCCTCTTAATCTAATCTTTTCGCGAGGCACAATAAATGAGACATATAGTGGAATTCAGTCCATCCCCCGAATAATCACTGTTTCAATGAGTCACAATTGAGACTGTTATCGCAGTCGGACTCATATCGAAGATTGTGCGAACGAGATGCCTGGGTAAACGTTATCAGTTATACTCACTGATCACCGAGGAGCTACAATCTAATCGGCGAGTGACTACAAGCTTAGCCTGAAACCTTGCAGAATTTGCGCAGACAGCTTATGAAAACACAATATAAACAGTCGGACCATTGAATATTGGCTCGATTTACCGCAACGACAGATAAGGGAACGGTATATAAAAAGTATAAAGAACAATTACGGAATTACAACAATTTTGCGATAAGTCATCAGAGTTGACAACTGGATCAATATTTCAGAATCTTTCAAGCCTAAATTGCGCACTTCTACTTATCGAATTGTTACACGTCCAGATTGGGATGCTTGAAAATTTTGATTTCATTGGTAGCTTTCATGAGGATTTCCTGTCATTTACGTAATGTTAATGTCTCACTATTGACCGAATCTGGTGCAGGCTAGCACATCAGATCAACTGTGGAATAGTATGTTGTGTAACAATGAGGCAAATTCGGTCTTTTCGGGCCGAGCGTAAGTTTGCAATATGAATCGTAGGTGAGCCCGAAGACGAATATTGCAAATATGCGAGGTGAAAAAACCGTTGCCTCGTTGCTGCACACGATTCTTTATATAACAAGAGTATCACACGTGATTTTTCACGAAGCACGAAATTGAGGTTAGGGTCGCGTAATGTCAGATTTGTTCGCGAAGCGTATGCGCGGAGTGCAGAAAAGACCACTTTAACCTCTAGGATTTGAAACAGTCTTTCAGTACTCCGCGCATGCGCATTCGCAGACTCACTTGACCGTGCTTGCATTATATAAACAGATTTATATGACACTGGCATCCGAAAGCCTTTCTCAGTGACTCTTTACTACGTTTTCTATACACTGATTTTACGATGTAATAATTCTGACTTTTTCTAGTTAAACGCTGAGTTGAAGCGGTGGTCGCACAATGCCTTACTATAACAGTGGTCACAGCACGTCGACCTACAACAAAGGTGAGTAGATTTTATTGCATTCTTATCTCGTGCTCCTAAATTGCTATTTAAGCTTATTCCGTGCATCTGTTTTTCCACATAATCCAGATGGCGGATCCAGCGGCCCTCCGAGCACATCCGGAGCCGTTGGTACAGGTTCCGAACCAACTTACCTGATGGAGCATTTGGCGACGTTCACCGTGACGATAGAAACCGGCATAGTTTATCCCGCCGACGGGATGAGAAGGCTCCTTCAACTTGAAAAGAGCAATGGTATATGGAGTCAGAAAATGCAGCTACGTCTGGAAAGGTCGTGGGTTTTGATAATGGACAACGAGACCGGGGTAATTTGAGAAAAATTGCCGTTTGGCTGATTCGTCATACATTGAAAAGAGGCTAGAAGCAGCAACATTCTTTTTCATATTTCAGGCAGTAATGGAGAGATTCCCAGCCTCATTGATACAGGAACCAACAGCGTTCACGTCCAGGGATCCAATGGAGATGTACAACAACATTTTGGTATTCACCGTCGCCGACGACAGTGCGTCCGGCCAACGTGCCGAAATGCACATATTCCAATGTCAGAGCGTCTCCGCCCAGGACCTTGTCGAGGACCTCAAAATGCTGCAAATGGGGAAATTAGTCCCTGGTGGTTCTCCAAGAGGACCGAGGGGTCACATTCCACCTCCACCGGCTCTCCCTCCTCCGGAACCTCCGTTAAACGGTGTTAATGTTCGCGAACAAGTCTCGGCATTCAATGCAGCAAACAGTGAGTCTGACAACGAGTTTGACGTCTTTGGTGTAATTCAAACATGACTGCACTCTAGATGTTCGATCTTTTGTGACGGAACTTTACATTCGCTTTGAATCTAAGATCCAGTCAGGGTTTCTTAATAATGCACTAGTATTATTTGAATGGGTTAATTTTGTTACTTTCCTTCATATTGACTCAAGACGATCACACATTATGCAGAGTTGTTTTTCATTTCTATAATAATCCACAATTAGCAGCCGTTGCTACTTTGATAAGCTTACTGGCACTTGAAAGTTTCACACGGCTTACGATTGAATCCTGCGTTTCAGATGACGGAACGAACGACATGTCGCGAGAGGAGAATATCGACGAGGTGTCGTCGACGTCTTCGGAAAAGTACGAAAGGGACGTTACAATACTTAACCACTGTTTCGACGACATAGAAAAGTTCATAGCACGGCTTCAGCACGCGGCGGCGGCGTCTCGTGAGCTGGAACGTCGTCGCCGGAATCGTAAATCGAAGAAGAGGAACCTCGGCGACGGTATGTTGACGATGCGCGCTAAGCCACCACCGGAGATGGAGTTCATAGACATATTCCAAAAGTTCAAACTCTCATTCAACCTGCTCGCCAAGCTCAAGGCGCACATTCACGACCCAAACGCTCCAGAGCTCGTGCACTTCCTCTTCACCCCGCTGGCGCTGATCGTCGACGCTTCTCACGACACGAACTACGACCCAAACCTCCCGAACAAGGTGGTATCCCCCCTACTGACGCGCGAGGCCGTCAACCTGCTGATAAATTGCGTGACCAGCAAGGAGACCGAGCTCTGGCACTCGCTCGGTGACACGTGGCTGATACCCAGAGACCAGTGGAAGGGCCACGTCCCCCTTTACCATCCCATATTCATGGACGGCTGGTCCCCGGAGTACCCGATACCGGAAGACCGGGACCACGACCACCTCGCCTCGCTGCTGAACGCGGACAAGCAGAAGAGGGACGAGATCCCGGAGCAGCAGAACCTCGGGGAGCCCTACTACAATCACCGGGACGTCGACGAGTCGCACTACAGCAGCGACTACCTCGAGTACGAGGGGGGTAGAGAGGAGCGTCCGAGCAACGACTACTTCGAGCGGAATTACGGACCAGCCTCTGACCTCTACGGCCGCGAGGACAGGGAAAGGGTCGAGCAGACGAGGGCGCACAGCGAGATATCCCTCGACTCGATCGAGCGTGGCTCACGCGGCGTGCCGGTCGAGCAGCGCGCGCAAGAGGCTTGGCTCGACGAGCTGGTGGCGCGACACGCGAAGATCGTCCAGGTGACCTATCCACGGACCGCGAACAACGACAAGGAGCTGACGGTTGTCAGGGGCGAGTACCTCGAGCTCCTCGATGACAGCAGGAAGTGGTGGAAGGCCAGGAATTCGAAAGGGCAGATCGCCCACGTGCCTCACACCATTGTCGCGCCTCACAGCAGCTCGACGAATCAGCCCTCCGGCGACAACGACGTCTTCAATAACCCGCTGTACACCAGCAGGTATCAGCGGCAGGGACATGGATACAATTACGAGGTACAATATTATTATCGGAGTACTTCTTTACGTTTGGCTGAAAAGTTAAGGTTATGTGGTAGCCCTACCTGTACCGGCCGAGCAAAGTTTACCGGTCGGTAAAGTTAGGAGTACTAGAACTAAGAAAGACCGTTTACAAGATCCCCGGCAAGTTTTTTTAGTTGGAACCTCAGTTTACGCTATTCAAATTTTCTCAGATCCATTTCTGTTGCGTAGAAGGGATGTTGTTTCATTCGTGTTCACCATCATTCGATTAAATAATATTGCTGAATATTTTTTTGGATGGTTTTTTCTCTTCCTGTCTTCCGATTGAGACGATGGAGCCCCTTCACTCTTGATTCAATTCTTGGAAAAGTTTTTGATCGCCTACAAATTTCTTCCTTGATTCAGGACTCTGAAGTCGAGGGCACGAGCACCAGTCCAGGACCTGACGCCTCGCATCGTCCTCATGCCATACCGCCTCCGGCCCCCGCTGACTGGGTTCGGAAAGAACGACTCGGGAAAAAAGGTGAATTTCGATATTTCTAAGGCCCATACGTCAAGCTCACCGACACCATATTATTATGTACATGTGCAACAGATTTTAGACGAGCTCACGTATAATCCGGAAAAAATAAGTACCGGATAACATTCCTCTGTCTTTAAACAGAGAATATCGATCTACTTGAAATTTTATCATGGCGGACGAACGATTTTAGAAATTCACGCGTCACGTCATTCAAGTTCTCATTCGTTCGCATTCTTCAATTAGATACGAACGAACTGCATGAAATTTTCAAATTATTTTCCGTCTTTGCTTTGAACGGTTGCAAAACTGACGTTCAAATATTTTATAATAAATATTGCGTATTTATCGATTAACAAATTCTCACCGTACCATAACTGTACGTGTAGCTAGACAGACATAGCATTTCAAAGTGCTAAAGTTAAATATATAAGTACATATATACATACACTTTAACAATTATAACACTTAACACCCAATGCTTCGTCCAAGTAAATATTAGATGGTTGACGAGTCGAATTTTCGATTGCCAAATGCTTGTCTTGAAGCACTTATTGTTAATTGATGTCGACACCTCAACCAGATCGGTGTATACCTCTCGGAAATTTGATCTGTCTAGAAGTTGAATCGTTTTAGTTTAATTAGGAATATCTGTTTGTCCGTTGTCTCATTATAATATGGGGGTTTCTGTTTGTGTCGTTGAATATATGTGCAATAACGACGTTTGTGGTCATTCGCATGAATCTATCACGTGCATAGAGATACGAAAATTTGTTACCGATATACACATTTAAAACATGCGCAATAATCCGTTTTAATTTCTTTATCAGTTTTTCAAAGAATTACGTGTAGCGGAATATAATTTTTTGCGCATGAAAGTATAAAAATTTCATGAAATTTTCTTAAATGATAGCAAAACTTGCAAAACTTGGAATAAGTAAATGAACATGAAGAAATAAATTACATTGTTGACACGCCTTAGAAGGCGTGATTGTTTTGTATCACAGAGGTTGTACGATTATTTTTACACGTACATCGAATTACTTATATTCAAATTCCGAAATTAGGACTTGAATATTTCGTGAAGAAATATTTCCCTTTGCCGTAGTGCTTCGTATTTAGAATGTAAATAAATGTGGTAAGTATTGTTAGAACACACGCACGCCATCATTTGAAAATAATCCACCACATGCTCGATTATCAAAATTTAGTATCGGTCAATTCCAAGTGTTATACATTTAGTCGACCCTTGACATCGTAGTTATACACACATCTATACGTATACATCATCGCGTAAATTTGTTATGGAATGATAGTAAAATGATTTCTGTGACGTCTACCATTTTAATGTAAGAAGAAAAGAGAGTAAGTAATAAAAGAGAGAAAAAGAAAGAAAGAGTGAGAATGGGAGTGAACTAGGAGAGGAGAGAAAGATGAAGGAAGAGAAAAAAGAAAAAGAAAAACCCGCTGGAAAACAAAGGAACAGCGAACAAACGGAACGGCAATAATTTTAAAAGCTTTAAGTCGCACGCGTGTCGCTTTTCAGTTGTTTCTCCGTTATTTTTAAAAATACTCGCTGTTCCCGAGGTTGTTTGTCGGTGTGAATTTTTCGTTTTTCTTTTTTCTATAAGCATACCTTGTTTACCGGATATGGATTCCACATCCGTCCAGTATTTTATTGTATTGTAATTTATGTAAATCTTTTATTAATAAATATATACAATTAATTATGTATGTTTAAATGTTGTGATTGTTCATATACACGTATAATCTTACAGTTACGTACTCAGTTTCATGTTCACGCCGTTCATAGACAGATTGTGCAAAGTAAGGTTGTGTCCACGTTATATCTCCCGCATCATCGTATAACTCACGTATTATTTTTGTTCCCCTGTTCGTCTTTACACCTCGTTAATGTACCCCCGTTGGAGTTGATAAATAGAAAGAAACACCCAACATGCACCCAACGTTCACATACACAGACACGAAAAAATTTTCGAATACCGCATGTAGTACGCAAAAGAAACTTCAGAGGAAAGCCGATGAAAGTTTCTTTACCTCCCTTTTTTCGTTGTTTCTATTTTTTGTCCCCTTTTGTGTCTCTATACGCGCACTGCATTGTGATCAAAGCGTCATGTCTGCCGATACCTTCGCTTCGAATTGTTGCTGCAAAAATTTTTTTACCGCTTCCTCTGACAAGAAGTGACGCTACTGCGATTCGAGCCCGCGACGTCTCCACCCCAGTGAAAACACGTCTGCGGCAGGATGAAAATCTCTACTTTTATGGTAAGTTATCTACGTGGGTTTTCCAATTGACGTACAGAAACAAGTCGATTCATCGTACGTATGATAAAATAGAATAGCTACCAATCCGCTGGTTCTGCCGATTCTTCTTTTGTCTGAGTAATTGGAAAACTCATCACGTTTTACGCATGCTTTCGAGGAAGTGCTTGAGGTTCGTCAATTTATCTAACCTCTATCAAAGTAACTCTAATCGTGGTAAGATCTTCTACCGAAGTAATGCTTTTGTTTCTCCGTCTTGCTAACACAATTGTACGATAACTGAAGGTATGTTCATCAAATTACTGCACACTTAAAAAGAACTGGAAGAAAGTTTGCTAACAAGGATGATATTACTGCACTGTGCGACAAGTAGGATAACAGTATTTGATACACTAACCCTGAAAATTTTACTTCACCATTAAACGATTGACGACCATTATTATCATCAGCACAATTTCACACTCATCAATATGCTACTCATTCGAAGTTGCGGTGTACTTACTCAAATTTGGTGAAGGGCATGTGATCGGTGACGCTCTTCCGGCGTTGAAGTATCTCAAACTGTTCCTTCGATTGGTTCACAGGTATTGCAGGAGATTCGAGCACGTCGAGTGACAGCCTCAGCGTTGACGATCTGTCGAGTATTTCACCCCAAAGTTCACGGTCAAAGGCCAGCACTATGCGTCAGAGCGACGAGTCTAGTTTCGCGTCGAATTCAAGTTCATTTTCCAAGGCGCCACCACCTCCGCCCCCTCCACCCCCGTTACCTTTGCCAATGTCAAGGAAGTCCACTGGTGATCCTCCAAGTTTTAGTAAAAGCGGGACGTCCAAGAGTAACAAATCGCTTGGGCCAGGTGAGGGTGAGACCATTCTAACATCATTATGGGATCCTTAAATTCAGAAAACGCCATCTGCTGGCAGTGAATATGCAGCACTGATACGTATTTAATTATAAAAGTGATCATTTATCAGACATTTTATCCCAAAGTGGCTCAATGTCACTAAATGAAATTATAGCAGCTGGCACGGTAATTTCTGTACCTTGATATTCGCTAAATTTAACAAAAACGATCAGCCGATTATGCACACCGACGCCATGTTGTCATAACCATGGGATCCTGATTTCGGAATCACGCTACCGGATGTTATGTAAGTCAATTTGCTGTAATTCCAATTGTCCTTGTAGGACTCAGCAGCCAGGACCAAATGCAAGAAGAGCTCAAATACGTCCTGACAATGTTTCGCGAAAAAAGACGGAACTTGGATATCGTGAAGACACCGGACGTCTGTATCGATAATCGCTCTACGCCTAGTGAAGTTCAAAGCTGGCTGAGAGCTAAAGGATTTTCAGATAAGTACGTATATCATAGCCGTTGGCTATCGCGAAGATCCATCTTTGACAACATAGCACTTAAGGTCATGTAGTATTCCTACCCTTACCGACCGAGTAAACTCACCCTTTTTCTTCCTGTAGTAAATAAACAAAGAAACGGAAAGGGTTGAAATTTCGACGGTGCATCGTTCTTTCTTTGAGGAATTCAGGAAAGTTATTCATATCCCGAAAATCGTCAAATAAATGTGTGATTTTTTTGAGATGCATTACCATTCCCACATTTCCTGCATTTCAAGTACAAAACTGAAATACTTTCCGCCATTCCGGAAAGAATGAGGCATAAGATGTGCCATCGTGAGACCGTTTTCATGCAATATTGAGGTCGCTAGACGAGAACTAGGAATTACAATAATTTCGTCAATAAAAGGTGTTTATCTAATATAGGAATAAAAAGCGTGATTTTGCTCGATCGGTAAAGATAGGAGTACTACATGACCTTAAGAATGTGATACTTTGAATCAATTTACTTGTGTAGCTGCTAATTTCAATGATATTCTCACCATGTCGTTGCACTCGTCTTAACGTCATACTGTAATCAAAGAAATCAGAAGCTTTGTTAACCTTTCTTTGTAAAAGTCAACATAAAACAAGTGAAAAATTGCCTGAAATGTTCTTGTGAACAGTATACAATATACTTATTTATTCACAGAACCTGTCGGCAACTCCGAGGAATGGCTGGCTACGAGTTGTTCATGTTGTCGAAGCGTCAACTTGAGCAATATTGCGGGCAGGCAGAAGGCAGGCGGCTGGACAGCCAAATCACTTTATCTCGTAACGTAAGAGGGGTGAGTTGATCTGTTTTGGAAGATAGAAATTGTTTTTTGACTCAAAGTTGAATTTGTTAATTTTTTTTTAATTTCAGTACAAAACGGCGCGATCCAACGAACTGAAACAAATTTTGGACAAAGTACGCCAAAGAGTTGACGGCGACGAAGAGTTTCAGAACGGAGTAAAAAGCAACGTGTGAATTATTCTTTTTTGCCTTCGAACTTCTGATCGGTAATAATTACCCGTTGATATGTATCGATGATGTGTAAATACGTTTGTACATATTCGGCCACGCACTTCTATTGGGTAGAACCAATAATCGAGTTCCATGTACAGCAACAATCAATTTATATTCGTAATCATAAATAGTATTATAGTTAGTGAAAATAATTCAATATTACAAGTCAGTAAAAATTATAAGAGATTTTAATATTCTTATATCCCTGTTAGCACTATTTTGTTGTTATCGTTGTTTTTGATAACCTTCATGGTCCGTAAGAATTTCAACTAGAACGTATATTGATCATCGTGCATGTATATAAAATTCTTTACAGTAATACCATAAATACATCAATTTAATAAATAATCTGAATTTTCTTAAAGATATAGGAAATTGAAGAGAAACAAAAAGATTACCGGTAGCTTATACGAAATTACACGAATCAGCTATTCATTCCATAGTCATGATTATTAATCCTTTTTCATTTATTTAAAGCAATACCATATACATTGTAACAGATATATATATATTATATAGTATATATACATATAATATACCTACTCTGTCAATTATTACACTCAACATCGCTTATTCTTGTTCAGCTCAAAGTTCATGGGAAAATGACGAATAGTAATGTTGTCATGTTTGAAAATTTGTTTTCCGTTTGATATTTTTTGCCTTCTTAAAAACCACAGTAAATGCGTTATACGCAGACTTCCCGATCAGTATCGACTCCTGTTTTTTTCTCCTTTCAATATAAATCCGCAGCTTGAACCTTTGCCAACGTTTCGTATAAACATCATTTTCCTTAAATCACTGTAGAAGTTTTGTCCTGGAGTCATGACAATAATTTCAGACGTTCATCTATTCCGCGTAACTATCTATATCTATACGTGGCCAATAAATTCTTGCTCAAAAGATGCGGAGTTTACGATTAAAAACTTCAGTACAAAAACACCGCGAAGTACATACATATCCGGGTGTAACATTATAATTTATATGTGTGTATTATAAGTATCGTCAAAAATGTTTTTTTTTTTTTTAATTTGTTAATGTACATATACTATAGGGTGTTGCGTTATTTTCTTATTGACCTGAAACGGTAAAAGTACAGGTAAAATTTATAATAATATTGCCAGAGGTTCGTTAATTAAACGAAAGAAGAGAATTAGCAATTAACTCCCGCACACTGTTGTATCAGAGGAATTGAATTCATTTACTTTTTTCCAAACACGAGTGTAAATATTATTTTCTATTATTCTTGGACTTCTCGTTCGTCATCGGTAAATTCATTTCCACGATATGTTGAGTTTCACAAGAATTCTTGGTTGTTTATTAATGATGTCGATTCCCTGATATTCACAGTTTTATTTTGTCCGTTAAATCACGTCGACCGGTAATCAATATTATTTGTCATTGTCATAAATTATTCAACTTTCACGACGTCTAATTACGTTTTGTTATATTCTTAGTGCTATTGAACACATAGCTTTCAAGATTATTAAATCAGCATTACTTCAATTGTATATTCAACTTTAATTATCGATTACACGTTGCTGCTAGAATAATTTTCACGGGGTGTTTTTAATAGGCTGCATTCTGATAATCTAATAATGGAATATGATTTTTGCTGCGATTACGGCGAATAAGCAATATTAGTTTTTCGTCTATAGACCGATTTTCAGTTTCGATCAATAAATTGAATTATTCAATTAATCAACGATCCGTGAAAAATCTTTATATTATGTGATTCTAGTCGGACGTACGTCACAATACCGATTCTGCAAACTTTTGACGCAAATTCGTTACCTAATGTTATACGTACGTAAAATCTTGTACGTAAAGACTATACATTGTATATCTGCAAATATATGATGTCTTATTCTGCGCCATATTTAGAACAAGAAAGAGCAATTATACACCAAGATGCTTCAAATGACTTCCAGCGGCTTCTTCTGCTGGTTGTGAAACAAATATTTGCTTTCATACGTCACGCGTATGATCCGTGCAATACGAATTTAATTGATTATTTGCTCTTGTTAATTGATTAATCTGTGCGAAACGAGAATAAATATATTTATAAATAAATAAATAAGCGAACGAATTCAGTTGCCAAATTCTTGTTGAATTAAGAAAATGGAAGAGTTTTATGTCGATACGGTTATCAACTTCTCTGAACGCTGTATAATTGATGTAAATTTTATTCCATTTCACTTTAATTTATAAATATAATACGTACGCTATTTTTTTTCCATATTATCTGGTTGCTGCACCTTTATTAGTCGAGAGTAATTAAAATCGAGTACGTTTCTATCGTATGTAAATAAACTTGTGACAATTAGTTATCTACGCTAATATCATTATATTCGGTATAATGACAATCTTGTACTCACAGTAACGTTATGGATTAAAGAGAATCGCGTATTACAATAAAACCCATAAAATTATTAGCTCATATCGTCATTACAATTACTATTATTACGTTTATTATTATTTGTAACAGAAATATTTTTAAAAAAAGTTTGTTAAAACAAAAATTGTAACCATACCTAACGAAAACTTAACACAGAACTTAACAATATATTATATGCATTCTTATGTATATAAAGAGACGAGACTCAGTTTAAATAATCATTTGTCATAATATTATTATGTTCCCAAGCACCGCCGCCTTCGGAGAGATATTTGGCGATTTTACAAGCATTCCTTATTATCTTTGCTGCTGCAACATGCGCGCTAGAATAACTAACGGATATATATTCGAATAGTAATAAACGTTAGGATCTTGGCGCGTGTGGTACTTTGGCGTGTAAGTTACAAGATGCCGTTTATCGTGAAAGCTTGAAAAGAGGCAGGCATCCAGCTGGAGTGACAGGCATACAGACATCGACACGAGATTAGATGTAACAATAATTCAAGTCTTATCAAGCATAGCGAATGAACGAACGAATCAATGAACGAGTGAACGAATTACGAATAATGGTTAGGTATACCTATCTATCAGGTCTGCGGCACATTCGCACAACCTACTGACTTGGCGCCTCCGTTTCCTCCTTGGGTGGGACAGACCTTGATGAAGTTGAACGTTGGTGAAAACTTAACGTTTAATATTTGGTAAGTAGCGAAACGTCAAAGCTATAGATTACAAGCCGTGACGGTGATGTAGGACGCCGGGTGTTACGGAACGGGATGCAGGTATTGCGGTATTTATGAGGTAAAACGTAACGTGGGATGGGAGCTGCTGTTGCCCTTCAGCCGGTTTGTCTTGTTATCAGTAATTTCTCTTACTCCGGGATAGTTTGCTTATCATTTCTTTTTCTTTTGCCTGCGCGTTAAGCGGAACCATGACGACCCTTAAGGGATCAAATTACCAAAATCCGCCGGCGCTGCGACCACCCGGAGGATTATTGACGCGGATGCAAGCGCGACGAGCCTCGTCGACGTCCTCTGAAAATTCAGAACGATAGGGAAAAAAACTTAGAGAAACTAGCGGAAACAAAACACCATCGCGTTACCGACGGAGCAGCAATGAGCGGGAAAGACTTACCGCTGATCGAAAAGGTAGAGTCCTGCAAGTTTCTTTGACCCTCGAGACGCGGACCCTTTGCTGACGGGGTGACCACAGCTGACTCTGGCAAAGTTGGAACGCACGAGAGGTTCTGCAATTTCGGTTTCAGGCTGTCCACTGAACCGTTTGTGTAATTGTTGCTGATCGTCACTGCGGTCGCTGCAGCAGCCGCTGCAGCCGCTTTAGCGGCTTCCCTCGCCTTCGCCATGGCCGCATCTTCTTCGGCGTATCGTTTCAACTCCGCTTCTGTCCGAGCCACTCCGCGTGGCTTCTGAAAATTTACCCTCAAGCTTGTATCTTATTAACGATTCGCCTGCCTCGACACTCGTTGTCGAAATCAGGGTGGCCAAAAATTTTGGGGAAACAATTACCTGGCGTTTTCCCAGTTCTAGTAAGTTACTGCAACTATAGCCGATTTAAATTCAATTCGAATTGAAGAAAAATATAATGCACAAAAAAGTCAGTTTAAGCCAATTTGTTTTATCGATGAAAGAAAGTAAATTTCTTGCCTCAAAAAAACATTTCTAATCGACCAAATAAAAAATACTTAGACATTTCCAGAATTTGCAGCTGATTCCCGATCATAAATTATTGGACATAAATTACCTTTTCTCGTTCGGAAATAAGGTCGTAGACGTACGGAGGGTACACCGGAGTTTCCACAAATCTGCCATAGCCGTGAACAACTTTGACGTCACATTCGTCGACGCAGACGCGGCCGTTGACGATTACGTATTCGGGAACACCGTGGACTTCCATACCCTGATTGGTTTGGACATGAAATTTGTTGATGCATGTTCGGACGATTAAGGCATACTCGTGCAGGTGACTGTTAAAACTGACCTCAAAGATGTTGAAGTCGACTGCTTGCACGTGCGTCTCGGCAGAAATGGTGCGTTTCCTGTTTGGGTCCCAGATAACGATGTCCGCGTCGGAGCCGACGGCTATCACACCTTTTCTCGGGTAGACGTTGAATATCTTGGCAGCGTTTGTGCTCGTCACTGCGACGAATCTGGTCGGGCTCATTATCCCAGCCTGAACTCCCTTTTCCCAAACAACGGACATCCTGTCTTCAACTCCGTTGACGCCATTTGGAATTTTGGAGAAGTCGTTCTTCCCAAGTGACTTTTGCTCCGAATTAAAGGTGCAGTTGTCACTTCCGGTCACTTGGAGACCGCCCCTAGTCGTCAGGCAAACCATTTTGTAAGCATTGTAAATTTAATCTACCGCGGTGTATGATCCCCGTGATGTGACTTCAGAGTGGATCTCACCCTGGCAGTTGGCAATCGATAAATAAACATTTTACTGGTCAGAAAAGAAATTCGTCAAGAGTTTACGCCATGATATAAGGCGCGAGTTTGATCTTCTGCCGATGTAGGTTTACGTATGCTCATATTGAATTTATAGTTAATTTATCTCATGAAATTCAAATATAGTTTCGCAATTGCGGAGACATTTTTTACCCATCAATTTCTTTCTATCCCTAAATCCGTAGGATTCAATGACTGATTAAGAAGAGAAAGCTAGAGAGAGAGAGAGAGAGAGAGAGAGAGAGAGAGAGAGAGAGAGAGAGTGCTCGACTTGTTTGTCGCGTATTTTTGCTATCTGAATTTCGCTGGTGTTACAATAGTCTTGCAGCACGTAAGACAGGCTTCTTCGACCTACTCATAAAGAGACTGCGTAATGTGTTTATACTACTGACTCTTACACGCCCACGCGACAAAAAATTATCATACAAAGTGCCTGTGCAGTTGCATCATCGCGCAATAGTGTAGGCATGATTAAACTCTCAGGTTTTGTGGTGAATTCATTGACGGACTTCAGGGGGAATTAACGATGAAGAAATAAATGTGAGAAACAAATTGACAATGAGTGACAAAATTATATCGATCTTGTACTATGGTTTCTGCTTTTGCAGCAGTTAATCTACTTACTGAGCAAGTTGCTCAATCAAATATGCAGGTGTTGTTGGATCTGGTCTTAACGGAGGATTTGTGATCAGCTTTATAGCCTTGTTAACATCCTTTCCGTATTGATCTCTACCGTCAATCCCGAGGCTACTCGCTGGGGGTTCCCCGAACACGACGACACCGTTGGCGCGTTTAGCAGCTATAACATCGGCCGATGATTTGCTCGTCACAGGAGATACGTACAGCGGACAATTTACCTAAATGTCAGATCATACAAAGTTGTCTAATTTCGAAAAGATCCCCTCAAGATGGTGTTTCCTCACATGGTACAAAAAAACGTATCATCGCTATACTACCGTGTAATAACCAAGTAAAATAAAAGTAAAAAACAAAACGATATTACGACAAAAAGGCCTCTATACTGATGAAAAATATTCAAGCTATGCTTAAAAGCGTCACGGGCGAAAAAAATGTGCCAAAAGTGGTGCAATAAAAATCTACTGTAAATAAAATCAGCGTGCACGATCCTGAGTTTTGCAACTACACACACCAAGTCTATACTAACAATAAGGAAGAGAACGAGCAATCTCAACGCAGGTACAAGTGCTGCATGGCCGCGGTGCGGCGGCGTCCGTTTATCTCCGCAGTTGGCGTAAAGTCAAACATGTCTCTTCCGACCAGTTTCACGGCGCTTATTGAAAAACTATGGAGACTTACGTTGCAAGCTGTATCATTAAATTGTAAGGTGTGTCAGGATCAGGCCTCAGAGGAGGGCTGAGCACGTGTCCAGCTGCGTGCCTCCAGCAAGAGTGTGCGTACTGTGTACCGTCGGTTCCTAAAGCAGCTGCCAATGTTTCACCCCACACTATCACACCGCGTCTTCGAGCTGCCTCAACTTCCTCGGCGGCACTCCGACTCATCACATGCACAACATACAGCGGGCAGTTGACCTAGTCGTGCACAACTACTATTTAAAAAAATTGTGGTAAAAGAAAAAACGTGCTAGAAAGGTCGCATGGTGGGGAGAAAACTGATAATAATGATCGGCAAATGAAATATTGCTTGTGCACAATTGTACGCCTGGATCCGCTGCTCGTGACAGCGAAGATACGGTCAATGGTTACCTGATTAGCGATCACGCAGGCTCTGTTCACCGCTTCAGCTTCAACCTCTTCCGGGCGTGACATCTCATGACCCTCAGGTCCGGTCACACCGGCAGCCAGAAGTCTTTTGGTGTTCTGAAATTGTTTCGGACGGTGAATACTGACGTCTTTTAGAATTGAGAAGACGTCTTGCCGAATGTTGAATATTGCTTGTCTGCCACTGCCATAGACTTTTAAAATGGTGGAAAGAAAGAGTCAAGGAGTGCGTCAGGCTCACCTCGGCAATTAGGTCACCATTTTCAGCGTGGACTTGAGCTACGGCTCCGATGTCTTTGCACGACGCAAAAACTTCGATCAGCTCGGGATCCCTAAGCATGTAAGTGTCCTTGTAGGCCATGAACACTTTGAAACTGTTTATTCCGTGGTCCCTGGCTAGAATTGCCATCTCTTCTTTGACCTGGGAACAATTCGATTTATGGTTCAGATTTAGGCTGTTCAAACTTTGCAGAACGAGCCTAGGTAAATTGATTTGTGGTTGCGTAAAAAGTCGAAAGTTGACTTTAGCGAGCAAGCAAACTGTGATTTCCATCAGTTCTGGGGAAAAAGAGAAAGCTTCGACACTTCTAATCTTTAATCTCCATGGTGAGTTCGTTGGTTTGAAAGAGGCTCGTCCCGGTTACAGATGTCTCACGAGCAAGTATACCATGGTGCGTATATATAAGCGAGTATTCGTGGATGAACCAGCTGCCCATGCAAGGAAATTTAAAACGTTTCCGTATTCCCGTTCTGAGAGTTCTGGTCTCTGCCTCTCATTATGTGTCGTTGCACTGGTTCGTCGGTTACCAGAATATCATTGGCTGAGTGGAAGATAAAGAATAACTGGCCTATGGCTCTGCACAGTAAAAAGCAAAGCTGACGTTAACTCGCTCGTTTTAACTACAATAACTGTCCGTCTCGTTTTGCATCGAACACTATTGCTCTTTTTACTGATAGTGCATCACCACGTAAAAAATTCATCGTGAATTCAAAGTTTGGTTGTTTCGCTTTTTGAAGTGAATTCTTTATTGTTTTTCTCGTATTGATTCTGCTTCTGGCTTAATAATAATGAGTCAACGTCATAAGACTGTTAATTGTTAGATACTAGCGGCTTGTTTGAAGAACGACCTACTTTTAATCATGTAAATAGCAGAAGGCTTGTAAGGATGAACTACATGGAAGGAATATACATAGATAGAACGATTCCTCCCATCCACTTGCTCTATAAAGTATTATATCTACAATTTGTGGAGTACCTACTATAAACAAGGCATCAAGCACATGATTGCACAGTTGTGCAAGAGGTTACACATCTAATTGCTGAAAAACTAGCCCAGTTGACTCGACGAAAATAATAATATTTTCCCACCATGTCAGTGAGAGAATGTGGCCAAGTGTGGGTAGGCATACTCCGACCGCTTAAAGAGCTAAGAGACGAATAATGCAAATTAATTGACCCCCGTTTCGGCGCAGCAGCAGACTGACCACCAGCGTCTCTTAAATGCCGACGTCCATTAAGCATCATCAAAGTTATAAAACGCACGGTCTGGTAGTTTGATCACCCTGCTGCAGAAATGACAGTGCGTGGAGGATGCGAATGCAGGAAGTCCCGCATTTAAAGCCTCAACAGAAAAGTGACGCTGATCATTGATTCGCGGGCCTACGGGCTGAAGGATCCACTTGGTAACGACTCCTCACCTTGCTGTTCCACGAAGTCACCCCGATGTGCAGCCCGTAGTCACAGCAGACCTTTTCGTCGGCAGTTGCTCTGTACCTGTCGTAAGCCTCGAGGAGCGACTCCCCTTGCTTGGGTATTGCGAAGTCTATAATCATGGTGGTACCGCCAGCGACAGCGGCCTTGGTCCCCTGATAAAAATCATCCACCGACTTGGTCCCCATGAATTCCAGCTCGAAGTGGGTGTGAGGATCAATTCCTCCTGGCATCACATATTTCCCTCGTGCATCTATCACTCTGGTTCCACCTGGTATTATCAGGTTGCGTCCCAGCTGTCTGTGAAGCAAAATATTATCCTAAGTGGTATTTCTAACGCTATCGATGTACCATCGTACGATATGTAAAGTTGCGGATGAAAGGAATCAAGTCAACGTCGCGTTCGTTCGTTGGCAGTGTTTTAAGAATAGTCTGGACGTCAAAATACGTGGCGGCTCTCGATCTGGCTTGTATGTCTACCGTGACAAACGCTTCCGTTGCTGGTGCCCCTGCAGTCGTGATCACGCATGTGTTGGAGGGATTAAAATGATTCAGCCAATAATGGTGTGTGCAGAAGGGCGGACATTAGCATGCGTCCGTCGATCCTGACAATCGTTCCTATATGACTACGGAGTAGAAAGTAATTAAGAGAGCATACTAATTGCCGATGTGAAGTAGATAAGGTGTGAATTAATTCTACACCACGAACGATTCACACCGCGATCGAAGTTGATGTAATTATTTACCATTTTTACAGTATGAAAATGGATAAAATTACACAAAGTTGCTCCTCACGGTTCGGACTATTGGCTTATTTTCTTTGCTTTTTCAGAGTATGATGATAATTAGTACAACCCACTTGAAACGTACACGTGTATTCCAAGTTTAATTATCGCAAAACACAACGCGAATTGTTCTCTTCAGCACGATACTGCGTGTGTTTATTTTATTTACATTAAAATATCATTTTAGCACCCAGCGTGGGCAATACCCTCTGAGCTTTAAACTAGCGTGTACGTAAATAGATTAGGAAATACTCTAAAAATAGACAGAAATGTCTCTGTAGTACGTGTATGAGGTTAGCTGCAATGCGAAGAATATTCTATTGTTTTCAATAGCGGTTAGATTAGGGAAAAAAACACTATTAAGAGCTGTTTAAAACCAAACCGGTAGTTTTGATCTCGCGTTACTTTGTCGGCACTTGTTCCTTATAGTACCGTGAAATTATTTTCATTGTCTTCAATTATTATCACGCTGACATAATCCCATTCTCTCTTTACATTTACACTCTAATGAATACTTTCCTTTCAGTATCTAATTCATAAGGAGAGCATCAAAGCTAAGAGCGTGAAATTTGTAGTATACCTCTTCAATGCTCTCAGGTTCGGTATCTCAGTCATTACGGGTAATCTCGTTTGGCCTCCATTGGCAGTGAATTGAAATTGGTAATGACCATGTCATCGACTTATCGCCGAGTCTTGATACACCACTTAATGTTATCTGAACCCGAAGCTCAGTTCGAATTTATTCATTATAAACGCGATATGAAAATGTGTAAGCATAATATGTGAATATATTTCAGGTCCACGAAAAACATTGCAAATTTTTTCCACAGTAATAATGGCCAAGATGTTTGCAGGGACTATTTCTGGTCGAATTATTGCAGTATCAGCTAAAGCTGAACCATCGATCCGAAGCAATTGCGCAGTGTATAATAGGCGTGCTGTCCGCGCTTAAAGATTCTTGACGAAAAAATGGTGGGATTTGGAAGTTTGCCCGAATGCGGGCATATTGTTTGGGGGTTTGTAACTCTCAACTGCGTTTGACTTCACGGATTTCGGCACAGTCCTCTTTGAGGTCGTATTGAAAGAGGAAGGTGTTTATAATGGTCAATTATACTCTCAGGATTGTTTAGGTTTAGAAAAAGCTCCCTGTCCATTGGCCTTGAATATAACTGATTCAATGATCCAGAAACTCTGCAGTGATATTGACGCGGCGTATGTTGGCGACTATGTGACTGATCGTGAGTCACGAATATGAGCTGGGTGTTTTAATCTTAAAATTAAATCGGTCAGGCCACCCTCCGGCTTTTTGTTCACTGGGCACCAACAGCTTGGACTAGTTTCAAGGTAGTCCGAGTTAAAGTTACACCCCAGGAAAATATATCTGCCCTCACACTAGGAAACGCAAAGTGGTCAAATGCACGCTACGTGTTGGGATTCGGCTTCATTGTTTTGTGCAGTAAGAATTAAAGAAGGACAGACAGTCGTTATAATTGTCCATGCTTTTCTCAATACTAACTTGATCACACCGTCTTCAACGTAGACGTCGTTGTCCACAATTTCATCCTCGTTAACGATTTTTCCATTTTTAATGAGAAGCCTGTTTTGAGCGCTCTGAAAATAAGAATGAAAACAGAGAACATGAGTTGTAAGTAAAAATAGTGTGAATAATAATAATAATGGTAGTGACTCCGTCATGTGAAATTCTTCGAGTCACTCATGCATAGAGATATAGGTATACAATCATGCGAGTCAGGTTTATTTCGATAATCCCTTTCCCGCTACTTGGATCATCTATTTTTAGGTTTCGACTTTCTCCGCATTACAGGGGAAGATAGTTCGATTCCTTAAGGGGTTTTCACAGCGCTGGATTATATCCCAGGGCGTTGTCCTGCGGTTGTATTTGCACCCTCGCGCTGGCAGGGTTCAAGGTATCAGCGCCACCTACGTCCATGCCCAACCCTCTGAAGTGGCCACCAATATAGATTTTCTCAATACAAGTCGTCAACCTGGTCGCTATTCATCAATTACATATATTTTCCCAATTCATGGAGTATGTATCATGAAAATGTATAGTGTAGAGACTGCATAACCTGCACAGTTGTTCAGATTTTAGACTGTACTCTGCATCGCAAATGGAAAAGAAATAACGAAACAATAAACCGCATGGACGAGTTCATCAAAACCAAGGATTGTGGAATGAAAAGTTTTTTTCGACCACATCGTCTTCACGTTTTGAATTTCATACATTTCTGCGATGCTCTGTTCAACATTAATACACCCACACGGAAGCGCTCGAGATTTAGCGCGGAAATTCTCTAGTACCGTATCGATCCGAGCGGAAATGGAAGGTCTGTGCCCTGGCATGATATTTTCAGCCACAGTAGACGGTGAGACGCTGTGAACTTTGAGTAATTTTATTTCAGACCTTGTCTATAACCAACCCTGAGTCTGAACTGCCCGACAGGTGAAAAGATCATTGACTAGATAAAGAGTGCAGTCACTGAATTGAAGACTTTATATGAGAAGATTGTCGTTCGGGATAATGAAAAACGATAAAAATAAAAATATAATCAGCCGGGTATTTTGTATAGGTAGGTACTCTCTTTTCCTCGGACTCTGTATAATGAATTCCGAACAATGAGCGTAAAGCCTTATTAAATGACGACCTAGAATTGCCATAGCTCGACGTAAACGTTGCGGTCGGCTAGATTATAACGTGCTCGTAGCCTCGGGAATAATATATAATGGTATCGTACACTTTATCTAGTAACAAGCCGATTCATGCGCCGGTTCCCGGCACTTCCGGAAGTAACGTATGGAAATTTTCACGTGTCCGCCATGGCTGTATGGGTGACAGCTCCGGCAGGTAACGGTCAATGACAGTTTAATAAAAAAAAAAAAAAAAAGAAGAAACAAAAGAAAATGTTCTGATCTTCGACACACCTGCAGATACAGTAAAGAGCCTCTATAACATTTTACCCTTTTCACATCGCAACAACTCGTTATATTCATTTCCATGGAGACACGCGTTAGTGTTGATATCGATTCAGCGCGGTACAGCCGCGACGTCTACTGCAGATATTCTCGCAAGTCTAGTTTTTCAGTTCCTTAATGGCACAGGGAATTCGAATATTCAGTAGCACGTGACACCGTGTAGTCTTCAATTGAGGTCTCCGCGCAACTTTCTCATAATCATTTCATATACGGTATATCTAAACCTGCAGCGGTATCAACTGCGACAGTGTAGGGAGATCTTCGCCTAGTTAATTTTTCGCTTTTGTTATGCAGACTATAAGCAAGACTTTCTCAATTCATATTCCGTCACAGTCAACTGCCAGTCGTGAGCGGATGCTAGGCTGTGCATACATAGATTCTCTTTAGACACACCAGAGTGAAGGTCACTTGCAACGTATGCTAGGGGCTTATGGCAAGCGAAAAAACTACTGATAATATGTAGTCAATTTCAACTAATTTCGGTCGAAATTCATGATTCCGAATTAAAACAACATTGTCATAACTGGGCAGTATCGTGGCGATGATAAACACTGTGCTTTCATTCAGCGTCCAGTCCCTGATCCAGATAGCGAATCTATCAATGGATGGCGTGCGGTTCACTTGTTTTAAACCATACACGATGTGTACCAATCATAGACAACCGATAACAACGATGAGGAGGTACACACTACGGAGTAGAGAGTGTGTTTTATATCCACGGCTGAATGCAGATACCGCCTAGAGGAGAAAGAGGGGATAAATGCACTGTGAACAACTGGAATAGAGCGGTATCGCCGTCAAGAACATATACAGATACGTTATCATGAAAGAAAAGACGTGATATGGTGGAACAGGTATTTTCACAACCTCGGGTTCAAGGGTTGGGACTAAGAGTGGCTTATTTGACAATCGGCGCAGCGGCTGATCGCAGCCGATGAGGATTGAAACCGAAAACCGGTTCCAAACCGAAGCAACTCGTTCATGTTCGAATGGATTTCTGCCCGCCTTTCAATACCACCGTTGACAAAGCTAATTTTTGAACGTTCTAACATTCGGTGCCATCATCAGTACAGGCGAACGTACACACTGATCGTTACCTACAGCATAAATAGCTTATTACGTAACCAGCGTCGGTTTACATTCATCCTACTACATAACGGGCTGCTTTTGTCGCGTAATACGTAAACGCGTGATCGTTGCTTACCTGGAGGTGAATTGGCACCTTCTTCACCGGTGTACTCATGATCCCGGTTTTAGATCACTGCACAGTGTCACAGTGGTGTGGGACGAAACGATGCGCACTACCGTGTGTATCTGCTCGATGCGATGCAACACGTATACTGTTACTATTGGTCTGCCAGGTCCTGGGGTGTTAATGTCAATAACAGTGGCGTACAGCGAGCCCGAAGAACAGAAGCACAACCCTAACAACAACGCGCTGCGCCGTTCTTCTTCGAATTATACGGAACACGTTTCCGGAGATCTAATCGTCGCAGAGGCACGCTACGGTCGTTGGGTGGTTGGTTTTGCGACGGTCGGAGTCTGCGCGGCTGGTTCAACGGCTTGCGATCGACTGACTGACTGACGGACCCGGCGAGAACTCGCCGCCTGGTGGTTATTCGGATACTGGTTTAACGAAACACCTCGAAGAATCATCTCTTCGCGTAGCTGGTTCGCGCGACCCAGGCACCACGGTGCCGCAGACAGCGTATAGCCACTTCTTCTTATCGCTATGGCCCTCAGACGAAAGAAGATGCTCTGCGTAGGAAATAATCTTAAAGATATTAGAAACTTGATTAGTAATGAATTATCTTTACAGCTTTACCATTTTCAAAGCGAGGAAAGGCTGAGAACCTGTGCATAGGAATTTATTCCCATAAACGGTTTTCAAACAGCGTGGAACTGGTTCGACGATACTTGTTACAATTTCTCTCCTTATAGATGATTACTGAATGCCGTTGGAATTGATACCTCGTTTCTGAAGTTATACCTTTTCGCTCTTGCAGTTGGAATCTTTCCATCTACTTTGGAACTTGCGGGTCAGTTTTGATTCGACCATTTTCTTTTCCGGTTTACTGCATGCGAAAATTTAATCTACGGTAGCGCAGGTTTGTTGAACCCGAAGAACGAATCGTATAATATCAGCTTGACCATATGAGTCGAACCGGTAGTTGCCTCTGCAAATACTAATGAACTTCCTAAGGCCACCGTGACGGTAATTCTCAAGCCTTGAATGGAGTTTGCCTCAGGGTTTTTATACATCTGAGTTGAGTTCAGAGCAATTTTATTTTTCATAACAAATATGAATTCCTACGAAGAGACCCATACAGTATTGCAAATTGCAGATTCTCCTTTATCTAACAATTGCTAGCAGGTAACTTTGGTTATTTTACCTTTCACGGAAAAGCGGACTAAGGCTTCGCAACCTGCTAGGCTTGAACCATTGGATATCGCGTGAATAGTTTGGTGAGAAAAGTTGCTTGATGGATCCCTTGAGACTCAAGGGTCAATACGCCCTTTTCTACCTCTCTAACAACCTGGATTCGAATATCTCTCGGCGAAAAGACGGTCGCTCAGGTTTTATACCTCACGGAATTTAAGAGGGTTGTGGTGAAGGTTATTTATATTTAACGAGGTTTCTCTGCTGCGGGAGTCGCTTCTCGTTCATTTTTGGACCTGCATAGACATACGTGCAGTCTATATCCGATTTAGACGGAAGGCAACCGTAAAAATTACGAGGAATCATGTCTAATTTCAGGTTCTCACTATGATACTAAAAACATTCGTTTTATCGTTTTGATGTTTCGTTTGTATTGTTTCGAACGATGATATTTTTAGCTCGTACTTTATCCAGATATCACAGCACTCGTGAGTGTAATCTCGAATTCTATTTTTTGGTTAAAGTTCACCCCGTTGGCAACGGTTGTTTTGTATGCTGCGACATGTTTATAGAAGGGATAAATTTTCATCGGAATGTGGACGGCATATTGACTCGAAGTTAATACTGACACAGGGTAAGAGGTGAGGTACAGACTCGCTGTAATTTTGTTCTCATATGTCGGTAAGGTTGTTTATTCATTACTGAGTAAAGGACTGGTATTGTAGCAAGGTGCTGTTCACTTGCGTGATTGATCTTCACCTGCAATAAGCGCTGATTCTTTCTCACGGATCTATTCGCGACTACTGACATAATCATCGCTTGGAAGGTCTACTACCGATAACGACGCTGTCCCCGTCCCGTCTGTTGATCAGCTTCGTGGCACAGAGACAAAACAAAACGTCTACCACCACTAGCGGAACCTGGCGCCGAAACTGCGAACTATTTCGGTTGTGGGTACTGTAGCTTCTGTTGCACGGCCACTGCCATATATACATATAGTAATACTTCGTGCCTGGAACCAAAGAATTCGGCGAAGCTGTTTAGCAACAAAA
The DNA here is from genome assembly GCF_021155765.1 of Diprion similis. Classification (NCBI taxonomy): domain Eukaryota; kingdom Metazoa; phylum Arthropoda; class Insecta; order Hymenoptera; family Diprionidae; genus Diprion; species Diprion similis. The sequence goes on from NC_060114.1 coordinate 21,604,921, forward strand.
AGGCTCTGCTGGGCCATCTGTGTCGCACTGAAAAAATCATTACAGCTTTCTTTGCTTGTTTTCACCCCCGAATCATCAAAGGCACTAATGTATCATCATCCAAGATTACCCCCACTGTCTGTTTGAATTTTTTTTTATCGTTAAAGGTAAAATCTGATTCTTGTGTGGAGCAGCTGCCGTATAGCTTACGTGAGTAACGATTGTTGATTCTCTTCGCGGTTATTATCCGGTATCCTCAAATTCCGTGAATCGTGCGAGGGGTCGGCTGCCATTATTATCACGCGACTTCTTGCGAGTCGCGAATTATTTTGAGTTTTAACTTTGCTGAAATTTTGTTATGACAAAAATTTAACATCAATGAATCTCACTGAGTATTTGGTAATATTTGAAAATATTTAGATGGGCCTGTGATAAGCATTTTACGTCTTAAGTTTTCTACCATACTCTTGTGTGTAAATGGGAGCCCAGGAGTGATCGACGTCCTCTCATATTTCACGGCTCCGCTTACTTTTTCAAATTTGATTCCACCATATCTAACTGTATTGATATAACTATCACCTTATCATCTCTCATGTCGTATGCGATCCATACATTTTGCTTCTTTTTTACCAATCATGTTATTACCGTGCCGACCTCACCTGCAATGTCTTTTGCGTGAGAATATTTTTACATTTCAGAGCTATGTTACTCATCATTTTATTCCGCATTTTGTACAGTTGTTTCTTCGTTTTCTTTATCGACGGCCAGTTTTGGTGGTAAGGCAACGTCGACCGAAGCTAAACCAGAGTCTTGGACTGTCGTACCCCCGATACTCACCTTAGTATGCATCATTATCAATACCAGGTCACCCAGTCAAGGATGAAGTGGTAAGCGGTGTTCAATTGAGGTGACGCCACTTTCTGGTACGAGAATGAGAATATAATGGTTAAAATTACGTCATGATTTGAATTAGTTTTCAAGGTATGGGATCAGAAAGAAAACCGTGTAGTTGGAATGAAATGGAATGTCTTCAATATATAATAATGCAGGCATACAAAAATATGTATTTATTGTACATAGAGCATCATCAGCAATGGTTGAAACAGTCATTTTATATAATTCATATTTATTATCTTAACCTTAATAATCAATAAGATACATTTATTTTGATATTCGTTAGACTTAAACTGTGATGGTAAAGTCTTTTGGTGACTTGGAGAGGGCGTTGAGCGTGATCCCCTTTTTGTGATGGAGTTTGAGCTTCATGTCCATGTCGCACTCAGCTTCGCTTGTCTCGTGGGCATCCATAAAGCCGGAGGGTGGTTTCAGCTCCAAGGTTGACATCTCGTTACCCCAGTCTTCGTTTCTCTCGCGGTTTATAGTTTTAACGGTCCGCCAAAAGTCGCGGGGTTCATCCAGCAGACAAAATGACTCGACAGATTTTCTCTCGTTAAGCTCTTTTGCTCGATTGCCGCAGACACTTGGAGCTTGCAACAGCCGATTACAGACCGTGTTTGCAGAATGACTCGATGATACGTTCGCCGAATACGGACGCATTCCGGCCTCTGATAATTTTAATATTGTCCGAATCCCATTTGGATCACGGCCTGGATCAACTGAAATATCTGGCGTTGCTCCACGACTCCTAAAAAAATCAGTGTAGCAAAGTGAAAATACCTTATCAAGCTGGATTATGTGGTCCATTTCACATCTGCCCGAGCCAGCGTTACTGCATGGGCAAAAGTAAGTTGCTCCAATCTCTAAAAAATGTCGCAAACATTTGCACGCATTAACACAAGGTCTTCAGTCAATGTTGCACACTTTTCTCTACTTTCTACACTAGTATAAGAATGCACAAATCGAATGTGGTTGCATTCTGTAAACTTGATGATTCAGAAGTATAGGAAAGTGTACCGCATTTTACGACAAACGCTGCATTTTGTACAATATACATTGTATATTTGTAGTAAATTGTAAATCTTACATAGTATTATTCATTCTATAATACCCAATGTAAAAATACGCAATGCACTTTCATCGGAGCAAATTTTACATACATTCCCCAGTGGTTAGATCAGTTCACTTTTTTCCACATGCCATGCAATCGAAAATTATTTTACAACAAAGTGTAGCTGAGTAAAGAACGTACAGAGACTCCATACCTCTGCTTTTCCAGTCTAGGAAAAGTCTTTCGTTCAGAAATTGGTGACGCTTCTGTTGATGTGCTCGATTCTTGCGTGTGGTACATCACGTCTGATGTGCATTTGATGGAAAAAGTAGACAAGAAGTAACGAGTGAGATTAGCACAGTATTAGCTGCTCCAAAATTGACACAGAAGTCCGAATACTAACTTACTATGATGAACCGCCCTCGGGACCCGAGCCAATCGTTGTTCACGACTTCGATGGACCCCGGAGTTTGGCCCCGGCGATCTTGCTATCATCGACGTTGGTCCCGAGTCGTCCAGATGATTTGAAGACTCTGTTCGACTGCTGGTACCAACTTCCGTATCGCTATCAGATCCTAGAGTATCGTATTCCTCTGATTCCGACTTGAAAGACTTGGATTTGCGAGGGGAACGTCCTCGAACCTTGGCGTACTGATCCATGTCACGCTAAAAGAGGTTTAGCAAATCATCTTTGGATTTGCGCTGTCGCAAAATGAGGCTGATGACTTAAGTTTCATCATTGCCGGCATACCTGAGCTCCTTGAAGCATCGTCTCTCCGCGCTCGTAGAAGTAGGCCTGCCGCATAGGATTAGCAGATAGATTTTCTTGCTCAGGAAGGTGAAAAGTAGCGTACGGGTATATATCCTCAGAATACTCGGGGATTCGTTCAAGACCATGATTAACTTCTCGGCAGGGTGACTGATGCCCTGGTTTTCTGGCAGTTGCGTAGTATTGTTCTCTCTGCTCCATATTATGTTTGTTGTCCAAAGCCGCTTGGGTTTGAGAAGGCGGATCATTTGCTGCTCCGGCTCTTCTGGGGTCTGAAATGCGTTGTTGCAATGAATTCAGAATGCATCTGTTTAAAACGTTGAAAAATAGATACTTACGCGTCTTCAAACAAAAGCAAACGCCACCAACAGCCAATATCACTGCCAGTACTGATACAACACTAGGAGCGAGGACCTGTGCGTCCAAGTACAACGGAGTTTCCTCGACGTCTATCATGGAATCATCGAAGGCTCGTTTTCCACTGTTGTAACTTGAGGTGACGAACGTATACTCTGCTTGTGTAGAACCAGCATTGTTATACGCCGTCAGTCTTAATTCGTAACTGGTACTACTTGTCAGGCCAACTATCGTATACCGCGAGTGCGGTCGAATGTCATTCGATGCTAAAGAAGAGTATAATAGTTTTTACGTTTGACGTAGAGTGGTTAATGATGATAACAAAGAAGTACAATGAATGCTTACCCAAATGCCACTTGTCAGAAAGCTTTCTATATTCAACAGCAAAGTAAAGAAGTGGGCATCCACCATCCTGCCAGGAGGCTAATTCTAATAGTACTGAAGTTAGATTGGACCTGATGAGATGCTGCTTGGCTGGAGCAATAGGCTTTGACCCCTTAGTTCTTGCACTCTCGGTTTTGCTAGCACTTCCACTTCCAATGCGATTAAAGGCTGCTAAATTGAATTGATACATGGTCCCACATTGAAGTCCTTCAAGCAAATAGGTATTAGCTCTTCGGTCTATTATAACTTCCTCCCATTCAGCTGATTCTTTTCGATAAGCCAGCAAGAATCCTTTTATTGGTGAACCGCCGTTGTCCCCTTGCTTCCACTGCAGTTTAATTGCATCGGTTGTCGTTCCAGTAGCTAGAAGCGTTGGTGGAGTTGGTGGAACTAGACACAAAGTGGGAAGTTTACCAATTAGCTGAAAAGTTGGATAGCAAAGCGGGGTTGATATATTGTTTCACATACGCGCAGGGCCACGGCCCGACAATATTCAATCTGCCGCCAAACTATGAATACCAGTTAAGGTAATTAGATAGTATAGTTCAGCAAGGCGTCGGGGATGATCAAATTTGTGACTCAAATGAAACTTCTGCGTGATGGTTTGCCAATTATTAAGGATTTTACCTTGGACTTGTAAACTGTAAACAATTTGGTCCAATCCCAGAGAATTCCTGACGTGACATGAGTAATTGCCTTGGTGACCACGCTGCACAGTCCTCAGAAGAAGAGTGTTGTCCAGACCAATCTCCAATCTGGAATGATTCAAAACCGAGTGAGAAAACTTCGAACAGCACCGCTCATCAAATGCGACACACCATCCGGAGCTAGTAATATGTGATGTGGCTTACCTTTGTTGTTTTTGCAATTTCACATCACCGAGCCTCCACTCAGCTGATGGTCGTGGATCGCCAACAAATAGACATGCAAGCGTAACGTCCACTCTCCACGGAACCGAAACCATACCACCGAACGAGATGATTGCAGCTGGAACTAATTTTCAAACATTGTTGATTTTCTGTTCGGAAATCGGAGCTTTAGTTACGTCAGATCTACGATTGCAAATTTGATTACAAAAATTTCATTGATTCACCTGTTGAACTTGGCTGCAGTTTGATGACAGCAGATTTCGAACCTTCGCCCACTTTCGTCCATGCCGTAACCCAAGCTTCATATACGTCTCGAACCTTCAAGCCCATAGCATCGTAGTGCAAATTTTGAGCTGGGACAGAATTTGGTGTAACCTTTTTTTCGTGACCCTGATCATACGTTCTGATGTAGACAATGTATCTCGTCAGTACGCCATTCGGTCTGCGTGGCGGCAGCCAAGAGATCACAACTGAGTCCTCCCCACTGGTTACAGCCTTTATTTTCTCTGGTGCTTCAGGAACTGCGCAGGTGAAAGTATTGAAAATCAGGTCAATATTGTACAGAAGCTGATTGTGAGATGAAACGGTTCATTTTTATCAAGAACTCTGAAATATTGGTTTACCAGTTTCCTCCGTGGTGCAGGATACCGGACTACTGCTGACACCTTCGCCGGCACGAGTGTAAGCCAACGCTTGGACAGTGTAGTTTGTGTAAGGATTTAGCCCATGCAGAACTGTGCTCAGAGCATGAGTAATTTTTGTCTCACGAGAGCCTTGAATTTCAGACGATGTGGCGTCATTTGCTGCTTCGTACAGAAGCTTATACCCTTGTACGACACCGTGTACTTTGTCGGACGGTGGCGGTTTCCATGTGACCTGGACGTTTTGGGCGGTCAGAGCAACGCAGGCCACGTTCTGAGGTGGAGCGCTAGGTACTGTGTCATAAAGTAAGGATTAGCCACATTTTTGTCCCGTAAGGGATTGCTAAGAAAAAGAACGAGACTTATGATCTTACCGTCTTCTAAAGTTTGTGCTATTATCGGATCTGACCCAGGTCCATCCCCTTTGCTATTGAAAGCCATGACGACCACACTGTACTGAGTGTATTTTTCTAATCCTGTTAGCCTGTAGTTGTAGGAACCATCGCCATTTCCCATTATGCCAACCGGTGTTGTGTTGACTGATTTTTCGTCATGACTAAAAAAATTAAGATGTTTTTAATCCTTGAGCAAAAAGCCTTTATCCGCCAATTGATCTGGACACTAAAGAAGACCATAATAATTTGTAGTACCAGTACCCTAAATTTCTGTATGCTATATTGTATCCAAGAAGTTCTCCATTCCACAATGATCTGTCTGGTGGTTGCCAGGAGATCCTGAGCTGCTGGGGTCCCAAGGGTTCGACAGACACCTGTCTCGGCGGTCCACTAGGAATTTCAACGTCAGTTTGTACCTGAAATAAAGAGTAAGGGACTCCATTGGATGAGTGAAAGATTAAGCTGAGTAATTGTCTGAAGATAATATTGATCGATGTTACTAACGTGGAGTATGTCGCTGGGAGCCGACGTTCCCAGATGATTTTCAGCGTAGACGCGAAAGTGATACGTGGTTGCCGGCTTCAACGGTGTCACAAGAGCAACTGTCTTGTTACCAGTGACCAATTTTTGAGAGTTGTGGGCGTGCCAAACGTCTGTTGAAGAATTGAATATGTAAGGATTATTAATCCATTGCAACAGGGTGTTGAAAAAAATTAAACAATTTCTCACGAGCGTTTACCCAAGCAGGATTAATGGTACAAGAATAGTTTATCGGGTTACAAAGAAGACTCTCGATAGAAGTGGGAACTAAGGTGGAAGTGAAAAGAAGGAGGAGATGTAGATGTGATTTGCGGGTGTCGAACTAGATGCTTTTACCCACCTTGTGCTTCTTTGTATTGAACGACATAGCTGATGATCGGAGAGTCGGGGTGAACAGGGTCCGAATCGCCGGAGGGCGGTGACCAGGCCAAGAGTATCGAGCGACTTCCTTGCTCGACCACGCGTAAGTTTCGTGGAAAGTTCGGTGGTTCTTGTACAAGGAGATGAACGTTTGCGCGGTCGTGACCGTAGGCGTTGCTGGCTACACACGTGTATTCGCCGCGGTCAGCGTGACCAGCCTCCGATATTCGCAATTCCGATATCATGCCTCGCGGAACTGGTGAGTTGTGTAAAGTGTATCTGAATTTCAAGAACAACGGCTACGTCATTCAACCATCAACTCGTCGTGAAAATCACTAATATTTGTGTAATAGTTTATACATTGGGACTCACTTTGAGATACCTCTAAGCCAGCCATACTCGCGATGACAAACTTTATATTGTTTCACGGGTTCACGGAAAAATGTTAAATTTATAAAAGTTTTCAAATCAGAAGTTGAAAACCCCTGATTACCAATCAGACAAAAATTTGGCTAGCCGACTTTGAAGTTACCATAGAAGTACAATCATCTTTCGTATCACCTAAAGTTTTGATATCACACAAAATCCAAATCATCACACTCTCTGCATAAATTAATTACGATCCGCGAAAATCGCGATGAAATAGTCACGTACTCGGATTTGTGGCTTTGCGTTGGGCTCGTGAGCCCTTCGTATTTAGGGTTCGCGGTGTGGTCCGGGCTGCCTACATCAACTATTAGCTCCACCGGCGAGTGGCGCGAGGTAGTCTGGGGAGACCTACGTGAGTGGATTGGATACCAACCTAATGTCGTAGTTAGGGTCGACCCGACTGCCACGAGCACGCCAGCTGAGCTCGAGGGGTGAGTCGCCCTCAGTTTCACAGTGCAGGGTGACCGCCTCGCCCCGGCGCACCGACTCCTGCCTCGTCCTCACCGTCACAGTGGGTCCCGCTGTGGCAACGGTCACGATTCTCATGTCATACAATTAGCAACGTTTTACGCTCGCTGTTGTCAGATAAGGTATTTGATTCACAGCGGTCAGTAGACGTGACGGGTAATAAACAGCGTCATGATCTGTTCGTGTGGTTCAGGTTGGTGTAATGAGAAATGTTCCGTCTGTAGGTTAATCGTGTAAGTTACGACTACCAATGAAGTATTCGGTACCCTACAAATGTCTTCCATAAATATTGTTCGATATCGAGGGAGAACCCTGACCCACGTCAGACACTGAATGTACGATATCCTAGATGGGATTTGAATATTTTACCATGAACGGTCAGACGAATGAGTTTGCTGAGTCCTGGACCTATCCCGTTGCTTGCTTGACAGAGATAGAAGCCACTATGCTCTTTCGCTACGCGAGGAATAACCAAAGAACCATTCCCAGCAACTCCTGCGCCTTCCGTACCGCCATAACCCAGCTCTCGATAGTCACCAGGTGTTTCGCCTGCAACATAGGGCACAAAATGCTTGACACCGAAATAAAACTGCACACGAAAAATGAAAATTCTTTTTTTGCTATAAAGTGAATTGAATTTTTTATTCACTTCCGGTAAATTACAATTCGAATAACTATGAAAATAAGGGGCTCATAGTTCTCTTAACGGCTTTCATAAAACCTGGACTCGAAGTTAACCCTCAACTCGAACTTCCGCGATGCAGATGAATGGTATCAGATTGTTGTAAACTATTTGAAAGTCAAATACTTTGACCAAATATTTTTCAATGTTTTCCAAGTGCTGAGGCTAAGTTTTTCGACCTAACTTTTCTTCGCGAAACTGTCGCTTAGCTCACTTACGGGACCCTTATAATTTCCTCAAGAGCAGAAAAACATCATCAAGATTTCTGGAAGCGCACTGCTTCTTGTTTTTGGACATAAGATTCTATCAGTACACCCTACATAGAAATTGTCTTCGGGATGTCTGACTTGGAACTTAACTAATTGCTATCAGTTCAGATAGACATTGATCGAACAGATCCTATCTCTTGAGATATTACCAACAAACTTACCTACAGATTGTTTCCAAGCGACTGAAGGAATCGGAAACCCTTCCGCTTGACAAGCCACCGAGACACCATGACCGACTATGGCGGTCTGATCGATAGGCTCCACGGTCCATCTTGGAGGAACTAGAAATATGGTTCCGTTTATCCAAAATCTATTTCCGCCCTCCGGCCACTCGATTCACCAGTCTGCCTCACCGGAAATTCATGCTGAAACCTTTTCACGTGAATATTCTCGCACGGAGAGAACGACCTGATCTCAAGCCCGATCATATGAATCAACTAAACGACGGTTTCACCATGAAATGTCGCGATTGTTGGCGACAATAAATGCCAATTGCACTTCCGGGATTTCACTCAGAAGTATGATTGCCATTCGGTTGTATGATTGAATTTCTTATATATTGCAACGAAACAAAAACGGGTGTTCCAAATTCCGTGCCAGACTACTATGTACTATAAAATGTTCCCGAATATAAGGTCGACCGTATCATTATTGGATATTTGAGTCGGATTGAGGTTGTTGAGTGGTAACTACAACGACGTCAATCAGCGTTGCGTTTATTTTCAGTGACGTCACACTGGCAAATAATTCAAAATTGAAAAATGAACGGCGAAAAAGCGGGAACGAAATGAAAAGCAGAGAGAGCCATGTTGTCGAAATGAATAAAAGATCGATGTTGGCCGTGGCTTGGTTTAACATCCTCAAGTGAAACAAGGCAATTTCTGCAGGATGTTCGTTAATTATAAACCGGTAATAACAATTTCAAATTATACACTAATTTTCCCCGCGTACAGTGATTTATCCGTAGCTATCGTGCTCTCGTGTGAATCTATAGAGGCATGCCCTCGGGCCTTTCGTTTTAGCCCGGGTAAACATCAGCGTTGCGCGAAAATTACACGCGGAATTGGAACACCTCGTGATCACAGACGCACAGACACACAGCCTCAGAATATTTCACTGTGCCTGTGTCTGAACCTCTGTTCGTGTGTATCTGATTCTGAATAACTTGCCGCCTACCTGCGGCACACTACGCTAGAGCTTCGTCAACGTATTTAAACTTGCTCATTACTCATTCTACGGTAGCTAAACGTAACGTGATATCGTACCGAGAATTACATGCATTATCGTATATTGGACTGTATGCGTGTGTCATGTATAGGTATAATGTAGACAGTGTCGGGATTGACGATGAATTTTCATTATCGTTTATATTCAGGTCATTTCACGCGCGGAATGCAGAGAACCGAGAAGATCCGCGGACGCGTCTCTGTAAATCAAAAGAATAGCCACATTTGTAATTACATTATTTCCAGTGTGAAAAAAATGGGACACAATTCGGTATGTTATTCTGATCGCTCGGTTGTCAGTAAAACATTAGAAGGAGGTCAACAGGTGTTCCATTATTTGCTGAACGTGAAAGTACAATCGATGTACACAGATTGCGAATATCCGTGCACGTTCATATTCCGCATAGGCAGGTGAAATTAATCAATTTTCAATTTATATTTATACAGAATCACCTGGACAATCTCGTATTACCCTATCGTCATGCAAGTCCTGCTACCGACGGGCCCTGCCTTCGTACCAAGATCATCATTTCCACTACGTTAATTGACGCATCGTGTCAGACGAATATCGAACATTATACACGACGACCCGGACATTAATATTTATTGGACACCGTTGTTGTCAGAGATCAAAGCAACTTGAAATGGAATTCGCCGTTCGTGATTCGTATATCACAGTTCGTTGTTGATTCTCAATATTGGTCGCGTTGCGATTCTTTTCAACTGCAACATCGATTGGTATCGAAAAAACGGTGCAATTTCTGATTTTAATTTAGAAAATTTGGTTTGAAAACTGTGCTAAGAAAACATAATATCGTATTCATCGTCATCCTAGGCTAGTGTGTATTTGTTTGATGGGTTTTATCAAATTCCATGCTGGACAGTCTGAAATCAGTTGATGGCAGGTTATCGGAAAAAATGTATTCCGTTTTCACTTGAAACGCTTCTGCGAATGTGACTTTTCACGCGTAAAAGGTTTTAGACATCGGGCAGAACCATCGGAATGTGATTCTTTGTAGCGATGGCGAGTATGTCAAAATTGCTTACATTTTTTCCAACTCTGAATATTGTGTATCGTATCGTCTGAATTGTAAATTACGATTGTTTCGTTACGAGTGTTACTCACAATTAACGTAAGTCATTTTGTCTGTACATTTACTATGCAACTATCTAAATATAATGTACTAATTACGTAAAGTAGAATGAGTATAAAATGTAATGGATGTTAAACTGTCACTATATATGACTATATAATAATGATATTAATAATCTCGAACAATACATTAATTAAACAGTTATTATCCAAGTGTTTTAGCATGCACTACCTATTATTATGAATAACCAAATGAACGATTATTGTAGTTTGTTTGTTAAACTGTGTAACACTAGTTTGCAATTTGATTTACCGCAGTATTTATGTATGTACCGTGTATATTGGTTTTTACGTGTGATTGTGCCACGTGCATCATGTTGATCGGGTGCTTAACTCTGCCAGGATGTGAAAACGCAGTTTCCTAACATTCTTCAGTCGGTTCAGTGCTATTCGTAGTGTGGCTTAAGGCTCAGAGTTCGAAGTTTCGCCAAGAAAGGAAAAGAATATCAGCCAAATTGCCAAAAAGTCGTTTATCGAACGAAGTCGAAGAAAGATTGAATATTTTCAAGTACCAGAATTCTTGTCCTTTCATTGATTCAAGGTTCTCCTGCCACACAAGGTCGGGCCGATCGCTGATGGTTAAGACTAAGTTCTTAGAGCTAGCTAGCAAAATGCTGGACGGGTTTGGTGACCCACCGGTGACGAAGAGGCTTGCAAAATGTTCAGCAATACCCGCGGCGTTTCTGATTTGACAGGTGTAGTTTCCGCTGTGACTCGCAGTGACGCTATTAATCGTCAGTATGCTTGAAAATGGTGGATAGTCGCTTATCTGAATGCTGCTAGATGCGGACGAAGCAAGCGACGAGCCCTGCTCGGCGGACGGCCCAATTTGACCATTCTGAATCGGCCTGTTGTCCATCAGCCAAGATATGTTGAACGGTTGATCGCCCTGGCTAGTAGTGCACATCAGCTGTGTCCTCATACCTTCAGTGACCCCATCCTCGAAATAAAACGGCGAAATCCTCGGCGGAACTATAAGGTTAGGTAGCAGTGATGGCATTGAATGAATCTGGGACGCGTCCGCGTCGTTGGAAGAAGGTAGGTAGTTGGTAGTTGGATACACCGCGCAACTTTCTCAGGTTTATTTGCCTACTTATTCTTTCTACGGCCCTACGATCCACGATCTCAATTAGAAAGATCCCTAAATCACCTCCTGGAGTCTCGGTGTGCGTGTACGTGTACTTGTACATGGTGATACTGTGATTTTCGTAACGGTCTTACGTTGCAGACGTGTTACTACTTACCGCTGGAATTCACTTCTCGATCATACTACTTATTGTGTTGTTGATGTTTCAACGTTACCAAACGCAGTACAAGTCCATAACAAGAAACAAAGAAGTATTGAAGTAAATATTATATGTAGCTAACGATTTACTCTACCGACCAGTACCTAAATCACTTTGTACTCTGATCAATACGGTCAGACGGAGAGATCCGTTAATTTTTAACCTCTGTGCTGAGGTCGAATCTCATCTACCGGGATCAAGGTAAAAAGAAACTGGTTCAGGTCGAAAATACGACACAACACAAAGAGAATATTCCATTTATAGTATGTATATGTATATGTATATACATATACGTGTATATATATATATATTTATAGTTTCCAAATATGATCATTCATGGACAAGAAAATTTCAAAAAAGTCCTACTACTTGGGGGTACAGGTATATGATGACGTGTACATACAATACGTGTATGATATGTATATTAAAATACGGTAAGATATATCGGAAAGAAAATTACTCAATCATATTCTCAATAAATGTAATATCGATTACCAACGGTGAGATTAATTAATCTGTATGATGAAATTCTTTTGTGAATGTACAACATACAAGGTGTGAGCGATGAACTTCAGGCACAACGTGTGCTAAGAATGTTTGTATATTCCAACGGATGAAAAAATACAATGGTAACAAGTTCCAAGTTCGAGTAAGTAAGTTTTGAGCAAGTATCAAGGTATTTATGTATATAGTAGCATAATGTCATAAGCGTGCAATCAGCGTGCAAAAGAGATTAGCGTGCAGGATGGGGAATTAGTAATTGATAATAAGAAAATTCATAAGTTATTTATATGAAGATAAAAGATCCACAAATCGCGTCGGTATCAATAATTCGAAATCGAAATCCATTTGAAACTGACGCGATTCGTCTCATCGTTTAAGCGTGCAATGTTTTCAAGTTCAAATCATCAATTCTTTCTCTGCCCGCGTGTATTGTTCGCCAAGAAATGTTCGCAGCAAGAAATTAACCCAGGAATTTCATCACCGGGGTGGTTGGATATGAATTCTTCGGATAATCGGATTGCTGGGAACTAATCCTGTCGCTTCCACAACTCGTTTTTCCACGATCTATAACGCGTGGCCAGATCAGAAAAGAATGCGAAGAATGAGGTTGGTGCTTGAGAAACACCAACGGTTTTTTACCGTTGACGTTGAGGAGTGCGGAATGTGCGACTGTAGCAGCGTCATTTGCTACACGACAGGTATAGGTGCCATTGTGAACGGGGGCGATCTTTCCAATGCTCAAGGCGCTGTTAAACTCGTCGAATTGTCGTACGGTGATCGTTTTGCCGGTCCGTTCGACCGGGGATTCGCCTTTCTTGGATGGCAGTTCCAAAGACGCTTCAATCGATGCGTTATCTTTGAGCCACGTGAACGTGAGCGGAAGGTCGCCCGTCGCTACAACGCACTGAATGCTAGTTCGGTCTCCTACGTTTAAATCGCGACCGAAACTGAAAGGTGTGATTTTAGGTGGCACTGAAAGAATAATACAAAACAGGTCGCATTCCATATCAAAGCGGTACGGACAGAAGACACGTGTGTGTGTGTGTGTGTGTTGTGTGTATTATGAGATAGGTATACACATATGCGAATCGTCGCAAAAGGCCAATCATGGTATCACGATTATATGATTGATGCTGATCACTGTTTGATGCACGTTACGATATTTCATACTTTCAAACTTGTTCGCGTCGATCTTTCTTCTGTAAGATGTTGACTAAAAACTAAACGACGCGAATTTTTTTATCTGCCATTAAACACTTTAAGGGAGTGAAGCCACCCTCCAAAGTAAGGCATGTCAAGCGGCGATTGGCCAGTTTCACCCACAAGAATATAATATTTTTTAACCAATCTGAAGGCAAAAATTTTTTCATAACGAGAAATGAAAAATCTAAGTTCCTCTATACAAAAAAAAAAAACTGCCAACACGCCCCAAATACGTATGCTTAGTTTATAGTCTACTGTAACATATTACAAAAGAAATCAAATCGGATAGATCGACCTGGGATACGTTCCTTGTAAGAAACATCTCAATTCCAATTCGTACTTGGATGGTAACCCTGTAATCTGCATATTTTTCGAGACATCCCGACACGGACGCAATCAAGAGTTGCATATCTAAAAGAGAGAGAGAGAGAGAGAGAGAGATATTTCATTGTAGCTGCAAACGTTAATTTAAGATAAAAAGTTATAAGGAAAATTGTTCACGTGGTTCGACACTCTTTGGCTCTTTTCTCCTTGTTTTTTAATCGGAACGTACAACAACCAGTGAGAAGTGCAGGTGAAGTAGAGGTTGCTGGATTAATCATTGGGTCAGATGAGAGTGAGCATGTTTCTTGCAAGCTTTTAATTTTCAGCCCTTAGCCTTTAGCTTGAAGATTTTCGGTCTCGTTTTCCGTTTGCATAAACATGGAATTCCCCATTCTCACCACATTTTTCAAAATGGTAATAGCAATCAGAGTTTATATGCATCGCATGCATCATCAGTATGATTATGATGCCCTTGGATTCACTGACGTTCCAATATGGGTTACACTATAAGTCGATCAGGTTATTCCAAAGTTTTGAAAGCTCGATACCAGCAATGTCGTTCAGTGGATGCATAGTTGACATCAGGCGGCGGAACGCTTTTTTATTTTTCTTTGCTTCTACCAGGAATCGTTAACGAAGGGGTATTCCAGGTTCGTGTAAACAAAATCAACTTTTGACTGAATAATTTGCGATAGACAGCTCGAGTGATTATATATATATACGATATATATATATATATATATATATATATGGATCGTTCTAGTTCCCTGGAACGTTCGGAAAATCCATCAACGAAACAAAAGGTGTGTTTGCAGTGCAACCGGAAAGCAACCCGATTCCAGAGAACTTGACGATGTTGCAGAGCTGAAAAGAGTGGTGCTTAAACGCGTGCAAGGAGGGCAGTGCTTGAGCGGTGCAGTGAATCGCTGTGCTCTGTGCTTGGACATTTTTTTCGATCAGTGTTTCCTTTCTTTCCTTTCTCCTTTTTTATCTTGCGAATAGCATTCGTCTGGTAGTTGCCACATCCAACGATAGGTGAAGCGCCATATTGTGTACGTATATGCACATGAATTTCACTGCGCTTGGACCGTTCATTTCGGAAATGAAAACGTTATAACGAACAAATGATTATCGAAGGACCGACAATTTGAGTTTGAAAATAATGTCTAGGGGCGATAAAATGTATACATCATATTTCCATTCTGGCGAGAGGTTTCAACCCAGCTTTCGTCGGTCTGAACCCTTCGCGAATCCTACAAATATTCCGGTTGTCCCTAAGCGTGTAGGGCGACAATGCCGCGTTATGAATCGTAGCAAAGGGACGGTTCCTGCTGATTCAGTTCTATCGGATGCTGTCCCTTTAACAGACCTGAAGTTTCAATGCCCAGGATTACGTCGATGGTGATCTGTTAGCTGAATTTGTAATTAGACGATCCATAGCTCGAATATTTTTCCGAGCCAAGTTGAAAGGTATTTCCAGGCACGTCGATAATTAAGGTAAACTTTGTTATCAGGGGTGTCAAGAATTCGTTGGTGAGATGCACCATTTCTGATAATCGAAGCTCATTAAGTGGAAAGAATTTCGCGTTTGAAATGTCAAAAATTTTTATAATTTAGCTTCAAACATTCCGAATGCCCTCTGAGTTATTGGAAATCTTGAAGATGATCGAATCGATGTTTCTTTACGTTGATTAAAATTGACAAACGTGAGTATTACTCAGTTGGGTCCCAGTATAAATTCAGGCTACTATGAACATTAACTTTACGTTTGTATAAATTGAAGTCGTTCATAATTTATTTCCCATTAAAATTTTTGTAGCCATTCCAATAATTCTGCGATATTCAAAGAATTCTCATTCGAGGTATGAAATTGAAGGGACTTGAGTTATGAAGCGCAGATTGAATATTGAAAAATTTTATCGCGCGGTACTGGGTCAGCGATCGTGTAAGATAGATATTGGCTGGACTAAAATTTCCTCTCCTATTTGATAATTATTGTTATTCAACAGAGTTGTGTTTTGGAAAGACTCACCAAGAACACGAACATCCACCGCTCTCTGCGATGTAAAGTTGTGCTTGTTTTTTGCTGTGCAAGTGTAGGTGCCTTGATCAGCATTTTTTTGCACAGTTTCAATCAATAAAGATCCGTTACCAATTCGTTGCCGCATATTTGTTGGCAACCTGACTCCGTCTGTGAGAAATGAGCAAATCATGTGAATTGTGAAGTATTTATCAAGATATTAGAATCACGAATAATCATAATCGGTGGAGAAAAAATGCGAAAAAGTATGCAAATAAAAATACTCTCAAACAATAATACTCTCAGCTTTTCACGCATCAGCAGAAAGAAAAGAAGTAATGCATGACGTGTGTTTAGCGTATGCTCTCTTACCTTTCTCCCAGACAATCGAATCAATCGGATAACCCGCCACGGGGCATTTGATATGCAGTTGTTTTCCAGCGACTGCTGAAACAGCGGGCATCGGTCGGACGTACGGTAAACCTACGGAATTGAAAAAGCGGAGTCCTGTATTATTCCCTCTCTATTATCTATTTTCCAGGGTAGTTTTTCCAACAGCGTGAGAATGCAGCTGCACCGAGCAGATAACGAGACTCGGGCAGGCATGCATTTATCGCGTGAAAAGTTTTGTCCAAAACGAGAACTCTAAATCAATGATCACTCGAAGTGCCATTCCGTATTTCGGTTTGGAATCGGGTTAAGTTTTCACCGTAAATGTTGAGTCTCGCCGCGTTGCTGGCTTCTCCTGCGCGGCTGCTTGCCGTGCATTCGTATTCACCCCCGTCTTCCGATTTCACCGATGAAATGTTTACGTGGGAGATTACGTCACCGTACACAGTGACATATTGCCCGATCAGAAGCCGGTCGTTTTGCGGCAAGGGAAAACCGTCGAGACGCCATGATATCTGCGGCGTTGGGTTTCCAGCTGCGCTGCACTTCAACGACACCGATGGGCCAGGCTGCATCGTCTGCTCGATAAAGCTGTTGACCAGCTGCGGCGAAATTTCTGCCAACAGTTAGACCGGCTCAGTTTTGTCGTGTGGCAATAGTAGTGATGCAAAACGGGGTTGTGCTTACAGATCCCGAAACCGACAATTTCAACCGTCTTACAGCTGATACACAAACCCTTCTTTGGGTTGGGGTTATCCCAATCACACGGGGGTCATCCTCACCCGAAAAAAGGGTTTGTGTCTCAGCTGTGAGGCAGCTAAAAATGTCGGTAAAATGTCGGTATCGGGATCTGTACGCTGAATCCCCCTTATATCACTATTGGCAATTATCAGATCAATGCTTGAATAAAACGACGAATTGAGAAATCAATGTACAGGCATAAATTCAAACATCCAAACTGCAGAGTGATGTTCAGGAGCAGAGAACGAAACGGGAGAAAAGTAGTCTCTTTCAACGACCTCGAACGATGGAAAAATTCTGCTCCCTCTAATGGACTAGAATAACCTCGACTTGGGATCATTTTCTCGGTAATCGGCGGTGGAGTTGCCGCAGGGTTAGAATGGGCTTTACCTCGGATGCGAAAGTCGCGGGCATCAATAAGCCCACCGCCTAGTTAACCTATGCAAATTTAGGGACTCAACTATCGTATCGCTTTGCTGACTGCTTCATCTAGTGGGTTGTACGAGGTGCAGCTATCAGCTCAGAGATCGCGTAGCCTTAGCGAATGTTGATGGGAGGGCTTATTCCGCAGTGAGAAGTGGCTAATCAGCATGGCTTTACGGAACGGTCGTAGAAGTCTCGCGTACCGTAACAATTTCGGTCGTGATTGGAATCATTGGCCATGATTGGAGTGGAGAATGTACGCACATATTCGTACACAAAATCTTCAGAGTGAAGTAATGCTACCGGTGAGCTATTGAACCATGAAATCCCTTACAGCTGAGAAAGCCGGCAGAATTGGGAAAGTTTTGAAATTCTAAGACGGGCTTGACCAGTCAGGCTTTAATCGGAAGGTCTTCCATTGTTCGGAGCGCAGGGAGAAGATAGTCGAAAGCTATAATCTCCTGTGTTTTGTACTTTTTTTCTATCAAAATCGGGAGAGCTTGAGACGTGCTACAAATTGTTTAACGATGTGGAAAGTAAATGAGATTGCAATTC
Source organism: Diprion similis (assembly GCF_021155765.1). Taxonomy (NCBI): domain Eukaryota; kingdom Metazoa; phylum Arthropoda; class Insecta; order Hymenoptera; family Diprionidae; genus Diprion; species Diprion similis. The sequence goes on from NC_060114.1 coordinate 21,622,836, forward strand.
TGCAGAATATTGAGTAATCAAACTTGCGAAATTGGTGAGATGGGCATGGGTGCTGGTTAATGCAATTGTTGTGCTGTTCAATGAATTTCGAGAGAATAATAAAGCCGTGAGAATATTGGTGGCCGAGACGAAATAATTCTAGGTTCGCAGCACAACTGCTGCAACTCGTGGCCCACATTACTTACTGAAGACGTAAAAGCACGCGCATAACGAAGAACAATTGTTTATTTCACCCAGTGTTTTGTGGAGCGAGAAGTACGTGGTCATTGACGTTAATACCTCGCCAGTTTTATTGTTCGCTTAATCTTGCAGTATAATGAGTTGGGCACTTGGGGCGAGTGATGAATGATGCTCTGATGCTCGTAAGGGATTTTGTTCGGACTGGATGATGATTAGTGATATTAAAAGGAGTAAGCAGAAATTAGGGTCGCGGAAGTAAAGCTATTAACGGAATACTACATTTTATACCGGAATATTTCGCCTCATCTTACATGTTTTACTCATTATGCTTCAATATCTATTGCGGAGTATTGAAAATCTCGATTCAAGGGAGCTGTCCTGCGTCTGAGCGTGAGCCTAAACTGTCAGGGTTCTCACGGCAAAGCAAAATTGACGGAGCCTAAGCTGTCTTCAAAACGCTACCATCAGCAGGCAAAGAGGTTAGAATCTGTCAGACGACGTAATCGATTGAGGGGTAGACTAACCTTGGATACCTTGTCTTCCCGAAGCAAAGTTCAAACTCCGAAAATCAATGAAAGATGAGAAATATCAGAGGATATGATGTATATTTATTCCAATATCTGAAAAATGTTTGGGAAGCTAGGGACGGTTTTGAGAATTCATAATTGTCTCACGTTGTCTAGTGTTCCAAGGTAAAAACGATAAATCAGTTGACAGGCCGATAAAAACATTTAAGATTAGGCGAAGAAAAATTATAAAATATTTTCATTGTACAAATCTTCAGTTTCAAATATGATATTACGCGACCCTGACCTCAATTTCGTGCTTCGTGAGAAAAACGCATAACCTTGTTATACAAAGAATCGTGTGCAACAAGGAGGCAACGATCTTTTCGCCTCGCGAAATTATTTACTAATATGACTTGTGTTGCAAACTTTCGCTCGGACCGAAAAGATCGATTTGGCCTCTTGGTTCCACAATATACTATTTTTGGGGCACAAATTGAACTACATATTGGAAAATGGCTATGAATGTCTTGAGGTTCAAGAAATTTCGAGAAACTTCACACGCCAATGAGAACAGGCGAGGTTCTACCCTCTATAAATTGCGGGGTTGTCGGAACGTAGGTAAAAGCGAGTGCCTTCGAAGTCTAAGGTATCGTTAACGATCTGGCCTAAAATAATATAATTCTGGAAAACCTTCTGTGAGGTTCGTCTCATAAACAACAGCCTACCCGAGAATCATGTGCCGAAGCCGAAGGGTTTTGATTAACGTACCAAGACAATTGGCCCTTGTCGAACAAAAACAAGCAGAGGGGAGTCTGTCCGTGAAACGTGACAGTGGCTGAATAAAGGAGGGTCGATCCTCTGTCACCGAGCAAATAGAAGGGTGTCCTTCCCACCCGACCATAAAACAATACTGCCGTGTTATTGCCTCGTTAGAAATGCCTGTTTGAGGCCTGCACAAACGTCGTGGGATCACGTCAAATTAAATTTTCATATAATTCTCCGCCACTCAATGTCTCTTGGATAAGGAATAAGGAATCCAAAATCTGTCATGAAAAACAAGAAAAACACGCGCAATCACCCAACAAGACAACTCGCACTGCACTCACCTCCAAGTCGTAGCTCAGCTATTCCCTGCGCCATTTCGTGTTCATTGCGAACAAAGCATTGATACATTCCGCGGTCTTCCCTCGCCACAGATGTAACCGATATCCTTTCCCTGGAGAGGGCCTTTACCCTGGTGCCGGTGCGTAGAGGCTGACCATCCTTCAGCCAGTAGAGAGCCGTTTGGGGAAAACCGTTGGCGCTACACGTCTGGAACAGGTGGTTACGTGTCAAAGACAGTTTTTTTGCCATCGCGGAGCTTGGTCTTAATTTGTTAACCGCTGGGCGATCTTCCATAATTTCGCCTCTCAGCGTCCGCGGATTCTGGATTAATCTCGCACCTTGGCTACAAAGGTGACACAACTAAAAGAACAGTTATTTTCAGTACGAGCAAGGGAAGGAAAATCAAACCTTCAAAAGTTTAAAAGGGGGTAATTCATTGATCTTTGAAGGAAACTATTCATATCAATAAGTTCATTCACATCAAAATCGGTGCGTTGTAATAGCGACACTTCTGCTCTCTGGTGGAGAGTTTCACAACTATACAAGTGTCGCTAATTCGTATGGTTATAGATTCGAATCTCGGCAACCGAAACGTAGCATTAACTGATATACGCCAATTTTTAAGTTGTTTCACCTTTGGCACCAAGGTATTATGCGATCTCGTGCATCGCGTTGGATGTTGCATGGTACACGGCGGGATCGAACTGATCTGAATTTCTAGTCGGCCAACTTTTGCATCCCCATAATTGAAAACGACTCTGCGACCCGTGACTGCAGCCTGAGTTACAGTAGCGTGAAAAATTCCTACCGTAGGTACTCAGTCAGCCCCAATTGTCGTATCGCAGACATCAGCGAGTTAATCTACTATTTGCGAGCCACTTCGTAGCCTCGTGGCTCCGCGTATTTAGTCGACCCTCAAACGCGTAGTTCGGTGAACTCGGCGGGACAACTTTTAATTACTCCGGCTAATTATCTCCAACTCTCGCGATCAACTTACCTTCTCTTCTACCCCTCTTTTTACTCGTCTCTATCGCAGTCATAATTTTACTTTTTCGACTGCCATTGACAACCATTTCGTTTTTTTCTGCTCTCCTGTACCGGGCATGGTTCTGGTCTATAATTGAGGATATTCTACCACAGAAAATTCTGAGAGAAGACAATTCTGACTCGTTCCAAATTCACTTACCAAATAGGCCGGTTTTCCTAAGTCAACGATTTGGATTGCCGGTTGAACGTGGACTCCCAGAGGCGCCGAGACGGTCAGTCGAACCTCAAGGGTTTCACTCCCTTGATTGTTGCTCGCAATGCAAAGATAGGAACCAGCATCGGCTTCTTGGACGGCCTGGATGACCAACGAACCATCGCGCACTGTTAACCGACCCGAGGAATCCTCCACAGGCTCTTCTCTTTGATTTCGTCTGTAGTACCACCTAAGAGTAAATCCACCGTCAAGATCGATCACCGGGAAATTGGTTGGTCGTTGGAGTGGCAATAGAGATGGACGCCCACCGTGGCAGTCGGATGAAATAAACCATTAATCTTGAAATTTTCGAACCGTGGTATATGAGTGTGGAAAATTTGACGATTTATTCGGCCCATCCTGTTCACTACACCCCCAGCTATGTCTGTTACCGCACGCAAGAATGTTTCGGCGTTTATTTCTTTTGAAAGTCAAACAAAACGGTTATGCAAACTTCCAAGCTGTGTTACTCGCCAATTACTCACATCACTGATTCTTTACTTCGATAGAAAATTCCCTGAACGAGACAGTCAGTGAGGCTTTACTGAAAATATCAAATATTCTCACTGATATATGATCGGTTATAAAACCGCTTTGAAACAGTGAAACGAAATTGAAAAATAATTTAACGCTTGGTTGACGGGATTGAGGGGTTTTGCGGAAAAAGTTTTAAAAAAAAATTCCTCTGGGCGAGGAGCAGGAGCAGATAAGTAATTCTAACTTTTTGACTCTCCAGCAAGAGCTAAGCACCAAAGATTTGAGCCTGTCGATGATTCTTTGAAAATAAATTGACTGAACACGTAAATGATTAGATACTGGATTATGACAAGTCGCTAAAAATGAGGATAACTGAATGGAGAAACAGCGCCGTGGTTTTAGACAGTCGACCCATGTCTGGTAAACTTCCGTACCATTATTAACGGACATGACAAAGAGATGTTGGTAGACGGAATCCGTGAGCGCGGATGTTCAGCCACGTGGCTTACCCACAGAAGTGAAATATTTGATGCCCTGTCACTAGCAGAATTCGTAATCAGCGTGATTTGCTTCTGTGCCAATCTGTCTCCGTCGAGTCAAGCCCACGCTCTCAGGGAGGCGCGGTGGGCCACATCACTTCGAGCACATCCGCGGAAATCTGCCAGTTCGCAACACTCGCCAGGCTTGGCTGATCCCGCGCCTGACCGGATCCGAAGAGCGATAATTCGACATTTTATTGTATTGTTGCAATCTATTGTTATTACTAGGGACCCGATGAATATGTATTAAAAATTATAAAATACAGCATTAGTTAGACCTGTCATAAACTAAAAACTAACAAGAAGGACAGATGCGTCTACCTTCTCTGGACAAGCTTATTTGTCGATACAAAAGAAACTGTTTTACCGACATAGTTCATCGGTGAGTTGTTTCGGATCTGGCGAGTGGATTTTCGGGGGAAAGAAGCCATCATTTCGCCATTGAGGAATTTCGCAGCGAGTCCTTGCAACATGATAATATAAAATCGGTGAAATAAGACCGTGCGTCAAAAAAAGTTACCCACGTCAGCCTTTTGGACCCAGAAAACGGCTTACGTTACTTAACGACCGCGGCTTAACCTACCGAATGATTCCCTCCAATTCTTATGCATATAATTTTTCTCGTTCGCGTAATCGAGCTGCAAACCGACGTCCCAACCGCGTTATAATCCTGTCAACTCCAGATCGTTTAATTTGGAGATCTGGTTGTTTATTTTCCAGTTAAAACGAGGCGACCCGTTATCGCGGGAAGCAATAGATTAGCGGTAATGTCGTTACCAGTCGTTGCTGCGAGCGGGGTGTCGGATACTCGAAAAGAAGGCGAAGAAGAAGGAGAAAGAAAAAGAAAAAATCGTTTGCATTGAAATTCCATCCACCTCTGATCCCTGTTAAATTGATAACTTCACGAGGAATCTACATCAGCTGCAGCCGTTGGATTTAATCGATTAGTGTTTTAAGCCTCCGCGGTGGCGAAGTGGCGATAGTCGAGATCCGACATCACGTACGAAGAGGAGGTCTGGCCCTTCCTCATGGACCCTCGAAGGTCTTAGAGGGAGGTTCAATGTTTAAAATTAGCATTAATATGGAAAATACAAGAGTGCGCATTCCCGGTCGGGTTATATACAGTGATATTGTTGGCAGCTATCCCGAGCTGCTTCAGCCACCTGAAAATATAGTTCCTTCTTTTCTCCTCTCTCGTTGCGTTTTTTTCCTTCTCTCGAGGGAGAATATCGACATTCGCTAGGGTAACGACGATCACAGAAGGTGAGAGCTGCTCAAGGCACAGATGATAAAACCCACCGAGCAGCATTTTGTGTTTAAAAGGTATCGCGTTTCCATAATGAGATGACTGAACGTCTTGCGTGCTTTCTCCTCAACGAGTTTTTCTTTTCCCAAGAAAAACGTGGAACAGGGTTTTCGATTCAGGTGATTTTGCCTGAAAGTTAACCGACTCGTAACACTAGAAGGAAAAATAAATTTTTGGCGAGTGGGCTTATTATTCTTGAGCTAGAATTTAGAAATTTCATCTTGAACTGTGTAGAAGGTAGAAACTCGGAATTTTAATGAGCCATGCTATTATGTTTTCATGTTTCAGGCTACCAGGCTAGTGCGAAAGTATTTGTATGTACATCCGAGAATGGGGAAGTCGCAATTAACACTAATTGCTTAAGAACTTGAATGCTACGTTAGTGGGCTCCGAGTAGGCCTCGTTTTGATTACGATATCGAGTTACTTGGTATCGTAGGAAGTAAAAACGTTACCAATTCAAGGTAATTCACGTAACAAGGATATCAAATTAGTTTATCGATTTCCACCAGCCATGGCAGATGCTACACGGTATTCAACGTCCGAATTGACGTTTGAAGCGATCTGATCTTTTTTACTCCAGGGATCGGAAATTTAGCGAGATATTCAACATGTATATATGCCTGATTAGTATTTCTTAGAAGTAAACGAAAAGATGGCGGAGGTAAAAGGGAATGTAATAATAATCTCGGTATACTGCTGAAAAGCAAAGAGAGCTAACAATAAGCTGTACCTTTGCAAGAAACAATATTTGAGTTAATTCTCTCTAACAACGCTCGTTAACGACTCTGAGCGACCCGCTTCACCCTCAACCTAACGAGCATACGAAACACGCTACGAATTTTTTACTTTTCCGTACTAGTTAGCTGATTTCGAATTAAGCTCATACACGAGAAGAAGCCGTGATTAAATGACGGAGTTCTACCCGAACTTGGATGCTGTGTCTTCGAGTGAGAAAATAACAGAATCACGACTGATTTTAGTTGCTGAAAACAAAAGTAAACACCTCTTTGTGCTAGTATTGAATTGTCGTCTTTACGTCTTCCGATGTCAGGTTTTATTCTACAATTGCTTAATCAAAACCGAACGCGTATTGAGAGTAGGAAATGACCCAACCTTGCTTCGGTATTCTGGATAAAATATAGCGCCACTTGCATCGACAAACGAATAGAAATTTTTACATTACAATAATTCACCAGGCAAACTTCGATAGATTCAGACGATTTAAGTTATTCGCATAATATCCATACTGTTAGAGAATTTCTCTATCTTCACGAGCCAGCAGAAGAAATAAGAAATATTCGTTTGCCTGTAAAAACGTGCATTAAATAAAGATGAAAAAATACTACCACACAAAAAACGTTGATTGTTCAAGAAAAAAAATGTATTAACCGGTTGACTGGTACGAGTTTGCCAATTTTCCTGCCAAAAATTCATACTCGGGGTTTTGTTTTGGTCCCTGGTTTTATTTCAGAACTTATTTTTTGAATTTGCCATTCCCTGAGGGTGGAAATAGGGGTGAGTCGGGGTAAATTTCCAGTTTCGTTATGAATTTTGCTGTTATACCAATTCGAAATTTGGTGCGCCTGTAGGGATTTTCGGGGGTCTCCGATTCCGTTGCAAAAGTTATTTTTCAAATCTGCCATTTCCTGAGCGTGAAAAGTGATCCCTAGCAAATCCAGAGACTAGCCGTAAATTGACTTTATTTCTTATTTTATATTGGCATCCGGCTGGTATTAGTGAGAAGGCTGGTTAGTTGGCTAGTTTTAGTTTTATTTATAGATTTAGCTATCCTGTAGTTTTATTTAGACTATAGCTAAGTTCTTACTATTTATTATGCTCATGATTTTTTTCTTCTATTCTCCAATTTTGGATTCGTAGTTAGCGACCTAAAAAATCACCGAGTGATGAACTTCAGATTAACAGCCTAGTTTGGAAAAAATCACACGTATACTCGTCGCCATTTTGGATCCTACATTTTCCAATTCCTCAATTCTGATGATGAATTCATCATCAGCGACCCCAAAAACCCCCGAGTAACAAGTTTCAAAAGACTTATTCGACTTCTTGACGTTTTGGTACAAGCGTGCCGAGGCCTAGTCTTGATTACCGATATTTGTAGCCGCCATTTTGAATCCCTGATATTGAATTTTTCAAATCCGCTTTCAAATTCGGATGCAGCAACCCCCGAACGGTAGTGTAAAAATTTCCGTCCAAATCCATATCAGAGAAATATCAGACTTATTCAAAAATGTACATGTACAATTCATTACCAATCAACCGGTTAACAAGTAGTGAAAAAAAATCTACCGCTGTAGTTTTCAACAAAAAACGAATCCAAGAAAGTATAGCATATCATTGTGTCAAGGAAACATTCCAACGATTCATTGTCACAGTGTGGTAACGGAGAATGGCGCATATCGACTGCAGGCGTATACGCGGTAGGTGAAGTCGAACCAGGCAAACCAAATTATGGTTCCAGATGCCGGAGCTGGCAGAATGGTGGAATGCATCTAGATGCCGGGTAGCAGACTGGCCAACGGCCAAGCGCAGCAAAGGCGACTGAATGCGTTTAATTGATTGCGATAATTGAAGCGTCCAGGGGAATTTCGCGTTTTGCGGTCAGCACAGCCGGGATCAGCTTCGTCACGTTAACAACGTACACTAGCCAATTTCACAATTACAAGGCGGCTTCCGGCTCTCGAGCTCCGTCAAGCTTTGCGCATAGCCAATTTCTATAATGCAACCACCGTAGGCGTACAGCGTATACATACAAATCACGCAGCCTCCAGCGACGAGATGAAAAACTCGTATAGCCGCAGGTATTGTTTACAATTTTTTATCATCGTTACCTGTTTTCCGGACGTGGATTTGCGTAGGCCACGCAGGGAATGACGACGGTATCTTCGAGGCGGGCGGAAAAGTAGAGGAGCTTTTCGTTGAGTATCGGTGGCATCGATCCTCGGATTTCTGTCGGCGTAAAAACAGCTCATTAACCCTTTAATTCGTGCTTTTTATTTATTAAACTACATTTTTGGTAACAACTACCGAGTTTTGTCGTTCCACATCGTCCCTGAAATATTTCCAAGAATAAAAGAAAAAAAAGATATAAAATTTAATTATTTATTTATTGCAAAAATATCACATGTAAACAAATGGTCAAAAGTCGAATTTTTCTCCACGAAAAAAAGCATTTTTACACAAACTTGATGCACACCAAAATATTTTATAGTTAGTTGCTTCAAATAGTTGCTTTTGTTTGGCCACCATGTTGAATCGGCCATTTTGAATTTTCGAATTTCAAGTTCAAATTCAGAATCAGCATGCCGAAAAGTCCATGATGCAAAATTTCAAGCGACTCGCATGTAAGAAAAGTGTATGCATGAAAGGGTTAAACGAAGCATTTTGAGAGAACATTCCTGAAATTGACAAGTGTAATTAATGACCGAAGAATCGGGATGGAGGGCTGATACTGCAGATGATGGAGTTCCAGAATGTATGGACGTACCAGGGCTTCCCACACGCTGGAAGTTCGATTACCTAACTGAAATGAATATTGATAGGTTATTACCGAACGAGGCGTTATCGAGTGATTCCGCGATAATGATTACAGCTATTTGCGCTGGCTTGTACACAAGTGTAATTTCTAAAGTGCATATTAGTACAATACCGTCCGTATAATTTTTCTCTCTCGATGCTTCTTCGCTGAGGTTTAATTTGCACTACGACAGAAGGGCAATCTTTCATCCTTACCCGTCTAGTGCACCGACGTCCCGAATGGGAGTGAAAAGGAGCCGGACTAGTTATCGGTAATTTCTGCTTCGCTCGTAATCCCCGGACTCGTCCAGAGTCTAAACTCTACTGCCGAGGCTGGAGAGTGGAGCAGCAAATAAACCGAGATATACGAGTCTGTGAGAGAGCCGTTAAGCATTCCGAGTTCTTGGAGAAGAAGTTAGCTGACCCAGCACCTTGACGTTACCCGACCCGCAGTAAGAAACTCTAAGAGTATCTCTGTCGCGAGCTTCTTCGTCAACTTCTTCAATACACGCCAAATTTTTCTTTCGCCGTTCAAATTGCACATCGAGCAGTCATATCGGTATAGAATAACAACAACAACAACAACAACAATAATAATAATATTTGTTCGAGGGTCCGTCATAATTAGATTCGTAAAAAATTGTCATTCTTTTTTTAATTCTTTCAAATCAGTTTCGTACTTGACATATTTACATATCATCATCTGCCATGTAGTTTGTCTTTTCATCTTGTTTCATAACGAATGTTTATTGCGGATGGATCGTATCAGGATTTCTCATGACATTGTGAAAAGATATTCTGGCGAGTTATTAAGTAGCGAAAGCATGTGTACAGGTCTCCGCGAAAGCTTCGGTTCTAATGGAAAGTTATGGCGGTGGATAATGGGTACCGGCTATACACGTAGGTATAGTTACGGAGTATTGCAAGAATATTTTTCCTACCGAAGGGCGAGCATCGGAATGAATACCGAGCGATTTTTCACCCTCGTAAAACACAAGTACAACGGAACACGCGAGGCCGCGATATCCACAGGCGTTAATAATCATCCGTAACTCTTACGCCCGTTGTCTGATCCGATATGTTCTTTCATCACGAATACCAACCATCGTCGAGATTGCCGTGCTTGCACGAAGGGTCGAAGGAAAGAAAAGGGATGCCGCAATAATGAACCGCCGAACATTGGGTAAACAGAATCCTTTTCTCTCGCTGACTGTAACGGTAATCCTGAATCACGACATGACTGAAGTTAGTCACGTTAACGTAACGAAACAGGATGGAATAAGTCGTTGTACAATTTTATAGGTCTTTCAAGGAGTTGGCTATTCGAAATATTAACATGTCTTTTGCGTTACGATTTACTTGCCGGATTTCAAACCATCCTAATTCTAAGGGTGCGAACTAACTATTTTTCTAAACACGCATCGTTAAAGTGACATCGTTAACCTCAAACTCACGAGACTAAATAAAAAGTGTAAGGAATGAACAAGCGGAGGCGATCGGTGCCGGAATAATAAGATTCCCTCACGGCGGCGTTACTCTTCTCCGATTTTGAGAAGAACTTGAAAGAGAGCTCTCGAGATGCCGGCACTTCAGTCACCCGGCTAATTATCCTTCCCTGCATTCCAGTAGTACGGGCTCGGGTGTGTTCAGGCAACTCAGGGACATTCCTCCAACCACCACGCACTGCAGCCCCGTCGTTGTGTGCCGTGAAATTCTCAGTCCCAGACTGCTATACCGTCCTTTCTCATATTATTAGCGTCATCGTTATTTCCGGAAAGGTTTCAGACGTTGCAGAGAAAGAAGAGGAGCTCACAACGTACTTTGAAAGGCCTCGTCCTTTTATCGTCCCTATCCAATTGCCGTATAAGCTGGTGCTAGACGCTTTCGAACGATATCTATGAGGAATTTAAAAGGCAGATTCCGGCTCCAAGATTGTCTCTGCTTTTCACCACATTTTACTTTTTTGCATAAGCTGGGTTGAAATCAACTGCTGTTATTCTTCGATAAAACATCCGTCTAATGTCTGTCTCGATTCTTAGTGGACTTGATTTATATGTGAGAAACCTGGAGGAAAAAAATTCGATCATTGATCACTGTTTTTCCCCCATTATGTAAGGTCCGTGGCATAGGATCATTTCGAATCTCTACAGTTGCCTATATCTCTCAACACGGACGTAACTAAATCCCTTTTTAGGATTGTTGTTCGTTTTATCGATTATTTTGATTTGTGGCGCATTTTTGCTCGTTTCAAAATACGCGTAAATTCGTGTTTTCAAACACGCTTTATGGTGAAGCTGTAGCCTTGAGATCCACAGGCAAAAGCCAAGCGACATTTCATGCACTTGGAAGGGTTGATAATAATTGATTCCTAAGCCGGGACGCTTGTTCGCAGCGATATCTTTGATTAAAACAACACACAACACCGCTGACCCGTGAACAAGTGTACGGAAAGCCGCGGTGGACCTGAACACGAGAGGCTTTCAGTGTTTATAATTACCCGCCGACGGGTAATTGGAATCATGGTCCGAAACGCACTGGAATATTGGTAAAAAAAACTTTCCGATACATCGCGAACAATACGGTTCATACCAGTGCTTGTATTATGATTCGGCAAAATGTATTCCATCCGAATAGATCCACACAGCAGCTGAAATATAAATGTGATATGGGTTTGTACGTGGCGGGTGAGAATCTGACATGGTGTTTCAAAATGTCTGTGGGACCCTACTTGAAATTCGAATGGATTTTTCGATGGGCGTAATTAGGATTTAGATTTGGTATCCCTGTTCAAAGTGGTTCATCCTAATCTTGCGATTGTGCGTACCTACAGTATTCATTTGGAATTTTTAATTATTGTGTCACAGTCTGTTACTGCGGATATATCACGATCCAGGTTTTAGTGAAGATTAATTTTACTGATCGGCTAACTCATGGGACAACGCTGTTGGGAGTAGCGAAAAAAAAATGAAATAAAAAATAGCACACAAAGCGCAGTTATATCACATAAATTTTTTAAAAGAATCATGAACTTGAATGCAAAAAAAATACGATCCGCTTTAGCAAGATTGGAAACTTTCAAACATGGCGTAGACGTTAGCAGTAGAACCGTCAAATCTGGTTCTATCCTTGAAAGATTGAAACGAAAGATCAAGTTCAGAATGACTTTTGTGTGGTGGAGTTAAGAATGTCGATCGAAGTTCACACAACGTATCATGTCTCGGGAACAACGACTTCCAAGGAACTTTTAATCGGAGTTTGTGGAGTGAGAACGGAAGTGAGTTACAGCAAAATTTGATTTCTGATATGCCACGTGCAGCGGTCGAAACAACTCTCACTCGAAGGAATCTCCGCATGTGTTTCGCACGACTTTTAGGTTAGATCTCACGCCGATGGTTGGCTGAGGAAGCGAGACGAGGCACTGAACTTGATCTAACAATACAAGGAGCTCTATACTGCTCCAGGGCGAAGGAATGGGCCGCAGTTTGTGTACTTGCGTCTGTGGTTGCGAGGGATATATTGGTTTCACAAGGATGCCACCTGCAACGGCAGCTTGTACTTTGAGTTATGAAAGACCCGCCTCCGATAGTCCTTCTGTCCGCCTAGCTAAAGCCCGGTGGCTCCAAGCTTTCACCAAATAGATAGAAATCAAATAAAGTACATTTCCGCGGATCCAGCAGCGGGCCATTCGACTCAACACTGATTGTCAACAGCGGAGACGAGAACCCAAAGAATTTTTCCTCCACTTACACTATTTCGATGAGCAAAACTGCAGCTTTCACGATTAGTGCTGAAGCGTTTATTCAACGGTTTGATCGACGCGCAATGTTCAGAAATGAACGATCAGTCGGATTCAGGTCACCCGATGGGGTTAGGTTACCTATATCAAGACTGTCGAGCCAGATAACTATCGACGAGGAAACCTATAATTAGCTGAGGCCAAAGGGAACCCAGGTGCACAAATTTCCGTAGATACGTACGTCTTATTAAATGGTTGAGATGAATAACTGAGCGGGGAATAAAACATGGAGATATCGCGAATGATTTCACGGTATTTTCAATCGTGAAGTAATTTTGCAGAAGACCAACGCAGCCCTATCGAGCTGCCATCCTCGTTTTCCGTTTCGTATACCAGTTATATAATTCCGTGAAGAAGAGCGGAATTTTTTATTTAATTAACAGCCTCGAGAGAACTTTTCGTCATGCGTGGTAACATGTAACAGGATTATTCCGTTCTCAGGGTATGCTCATTTAGTTAAGTATTATAATTCATTTCATGGACTGCATAATACACCGACTCTGTCCGCGATGTTGTTAAACTCTGTGATCACATTAATGAATGTATAATTTTTAACTACTGCGAGGCATATTATTTGGTGAACAGTATGATTATTCGGTGGAATTTGAGCTTTGAATTATAGGTACTCGCCTGTTAGCTGAACCCGACCGACGTTGCTACTGACAACTGGCTCCTGGGTTAGTCGATGGTGAGTTCTGCATCTGTAGGTCATCTGAGCGTCACTTCTCGATACATTAATTATCATCAATTCACCAGTGGGCAGCATATGGTATTTACCATCTGCAAAACAAACAACGGGAACTCGATAATGGTTTGATGCCGTGTTTGACGTGTCTATTCAAATTAAACAATTTCATTGTGGGGGATTTTGCTCGAATTGAGTTCAACTTTTACATTCGCATTTTACGCAAATGTTACACATCAAACTCTATTCACTGTTGTCTACCTATCATTTTCAGTACAAATGATTCAACAATGTGGTCCTTTTTTCTGATAGTTGATAGTAAAAAATGGGATTCATCAACTTACCGCTTATCGTTGACGGATAAATGTTGAAAGACGGCTCCTGTAGCCAGGAAGTAACGGTGACGTGCTCGCGTACGAAACTCGGAACGCTGCATCGCATGAGGACGTTGTTGCCCAAAAAACCGCCAGGACTTTGAACCTCAGCGTCATAGCGTTGATTAACCACTACAACAAACACCAAGAAAAAACGGTACAGGCTTGAAAGACCGAGAGAGAGAAAGAGAGAAAGAGAGAAAGATGAAAAAGAAATATCTGGCCTCTTGAACGGGGCCAAGAAGGGACCCCACCGGTGCCGTTCTAAAAACCACTAGACCTTAGCGCGGCGTAAAAACGCGCTGAGTTTTCTGCCTTCGAATCGTACTCAGGAAACGAGGTAGGTGTGGAGGCAGAAGCAGACTCACCAACCACTCATCAACCCTCTAAACCTGCCTCCCTACTCGGAAGCATGCGAAACGTCCGTTACTAGAAAACCCAGCCAAGCACAAAGCCAACCGGCATTTTACTTTCTGCGCTCTAAGCTTCGCCTTTCACGTTACGTCGAGCTTATAAGCCATGAATATTGCGAAATAGTCACGTGCCGACGTTGAACATGACTGATTTAAAGAATCTCACAATCTGCTCGGTCAAAAAAAAAAAAGACGTAGGCCCGAGCCATTCGACATACACTGTAAAAACATAACTGTTAGTCGATGTGATGTAATATCAGTTCCGGCTATCGGAAATATCAGACATTGAGAGTACCAAGAGAAAATGAGTATTGGACCACACACTTCCTACATTGTCATTTTCGTTTTGTCCGATTCCTATCACAGATGGTACACGTTTACATTTCCACAAGCGAATACAGATCCCACTCATAAATCGGGGCAAAATAGGAAATGAAAGACCGGGTGAATGACGGATTAGAGCTGAATGGATCATGATCAACAGTCTTCATTTAATGTTTTAACCGTAAGATATAGAAGCGCGGTGACGTTTGTTTCTCGGTGAACGGTTAGAGTCAGGAGAAGATATAGCATGATTGATGGATGGAGCATAATTATGACCACGGAAGTCTGAATGCGCTTCTGACGTGCTCTGAGGCTAGTGAATTAATCACCCAACACACACCCTCTCTTACTTCAAGCTAAACCATTTTTCTTGAATTTTATCTTCTCCCCCAAAGTCTGACCTCTTTCGCCATTTTCCAGAAGAAATTTGCTTCTCGCACTATTCCATCCGCAAACGATAATTTCGTGAAGGAGGACAAGAATTAGGTATACTTGAATTAAAGATTCTGTCATGGCATTCGGTCGAGACTCCGAATCGGTTTTATTGTTAGGGTAACACTCACCCGCTCTGATGGTGACATCTCGACTGACGACCGCACCGACACTGTTGACCGCTGTGCACTTGTAAATAGCCCAGTGAACGTCCTGTCTGAAAGCTTCTGCCTCGAAGGGTGGAAAATGAATGGTGCCATTCTCAAGCACGTGCCTGATCCCGGGAATGCTGACTACTCTCCCGCTGTCTGCTGCCAGCCAGTCTACCGTCGGTGCAGGATTGCCCCTCGCGGTGCATTCGACCTTGCCTCCGCTGACGTTCGTAAATTCCACCCTCGATAATGGCTCTGTTGTGAAACTGGGACCCTGAGTTTCGTAGGAAGCTCTACTCCCTGAAACAAGCCACAAAAACATCTACGAGTTAATTCGATCAAACAGTGGTGGAGGATTATTTCCGTCCCCATCATGATTTTTTTTATCGACATTTCTCACACAAGGAAGGTATCTGAGACCGATCTCTCCGATTTGAATTTCTTTTGTAATATGTTATGGTAGACTAAAAACTAAGTGACACGTATTTTTTTTTATCTGCCATTAACCACTTTGACGGGGTGAAACCACCTTCCAAAGTAAAGCATGTCAATGAGCAATTTGGCAGTTTCACCTACAAGAACATAACATTTTTCAACCAATCTAACTGGAAAGGTTTTCTCATCACCGAGAAGTGAAAAATATAATTTTTTCAATTCAAATTTAAAAAAAAGTACCAAATCCTCCCTCGAAATGCCTCACTTTTGAGGATGATTTCACCCCCTTAAAGTGTTCAATGGCAGATAAAACTAGATACGTGCTGCTTAGTTTTTCGTCTACTATAACATATGTCAAGAGAAATCAAATCGGAGAGATCGACCTGGGACACCTTCCTTATGAGTTTTGCATTCGGTATTTCATGCATGTCAGGTGCACAGAATCTTAAGAGCTTTAACGATGACTACAGTCATAATAATTCTGAACTGTCTAAACTATTCTCCAAATCTTTGAACGCTAGAGGCCACCGAGGAGATTTAGTCTGGAATGAGGAATTCCAGAGACAAGGTGAAACCTAAATATCAATCGATGTATTCAGAAAAACATGTATCTGTGAGCACAAGTGTGGTCAAGTTATTAAAATTATCAATCACAAAGGTTTTCAGAAATTGTTGAACGGGTACACGTTGGTTTTTATGCTTATGCAGCATGAAGAGAGTTCCTCAGCAGTTGATGAAACACATCTTCATCATAGTTGAGATGACGTGAAGATTGGGATGTGGAGCTAGGGTGTATTCGAGTGGATTCCACACGTGGCCGGCTGTACGCTAGTCTCCGGGGTACTCTAGCTCCACCCTTCGGTGCACTCGAGGGTCTCAAAGAGGGAATCCTCAAGCGATAGCCTGGCTATTGTGTGGATATTCTGATGAGGTAGTACCTTTTCAAATACTTTTTAACAAGCAATTACAAGCATTTCTTCCCTCTCGTACTTAATTGATGCGCAGCTGCTTTTTTTCTATGGTTTTTTTGTTAAACAGTTTTTGCTCAGAAGTAATCATTTCGTTGAAGCGTTTTGTAGCCTGAAGAATAAGCGATTTTCTACGTCTTAGGATCACCCTAAGCGAAGCCAATTCGCGGAGATTGAACGTGCAGCAATGCGCAATGCACCGGGGAGAGTATTCTTCAATTAAGCTCCGTCGAGTGCATCTCGCTGTATGGAAAAACCGCGTTCTTCCGCTATCACGGCTCATCTCTCCTCGAGGCTTAAAATACTTTTTTTAGTCTGCAGTGGGCAGACGCGTCTGTGCAGTTGTGTCTCACAGACACGGGGCTCGCCGTTGTTGGTCCAACAATGCAAACCAACTTTCCCATTTCAATGTATTGTTTCCATTGTTCCTTCAGCTCATTCCGATCATCCTCCTGTCGTCTCGTTCCACCGCTATCCTTGGCTGGCTCGTCGCCGTTTCAAAACTAACGCGAGGGGAGTGTTTCATCAATAATTAAAACCCCCATAGCACGGCCCCCTGGCAGCTTCGGTAACCATTTTTAATTATACCCAAACCACTTGCACAAGGTTGTTACGCATTGCAGTGGAAGTGGCAGTTTCTAAGGACTGTGCCAACTTCTCAACAATATGATATAAATTTCAAGCCACTCTGCGAATTCACGCTGCAAAATAATTTTCCATTCAATGCTAAACGATTTCAGGATCAATACAAGGGGACGATCAATGGATACCGATTCTGAAACGCCTTGTTGTCGTGTCAATACGCCTTTCATCTGTGCTCAGCAAGCAATACCACCAATTACGATCTCCTACGCCTTTGCCTCTAGTGGTATAAGGTACTCCGATCATACCGAAGCGAATTGATCATGTTTCCATTGTCCCGATTAGAACGTCTCTGGAGTTAGCTGGCATTGTCTCCTTGGTTCAAAGAGAAGATAATCCTATTTGAAAACTGGTCTAGTACATGTTTGCATACAACTAATCTTTCGCGGGGAATGGGAGGATTTTTCATGCAGGCAGTTGAAAGCTGGCAATTAGAAAAAGAAACGCGGGTGGGAGTAGAGTAATTCTTGATAAGCATCGGGAAAAAGTCTGTTAGCTGTCCACGAGAAGGGCAAAGCCCCATAATGCTTTGATTTGACTTTTGTAAACAGTGAACGGTAATGCCAGTTCAATTTTGCGGTGGAGGGTTTGCTGCAGCTTCCGAGCACACGTTGGCACACAAAGACCGAAATGCAAATATACTGTGTACTTAGGAAGCTGGGAGAGTCGAGAACCTCATACATAGAGATTGTGTGTTGTAGGTCCGGCCCCCTGCGCCACGCCACCACCCCTCCAGACTCTGCCTTCCCCATCTCTCGGACGTTTCCAGCATCCACATCGCGGAGCGTGGAGCTGCTGGTCCATGTCTCTCCCTTAATCTGCCTCACCCCATTCTCCTCGCTTTGCACAGTATTTGGTAAATTATAAGACTTCTTTTAATCCACGGTACACGAGGCTTATTGTCGAGTAACTGATTAGCGGTGACGTGGTGAAAATTTTTATTCAACGAGGAACAATCATCGCGTCGAGCTCTTTTCTTCCTGATTAAGGTTGTACTTGGGGTATTCGTTGGTTTTGTGATTAATCTACCGCCCGGGAACGCCAAAAATCTGCTGAAATTTTCGAACCGTGTAAATTGTATTTACTCGCAATTTGTTTTGACTAAGGAGTGTATATGATTTTATGTTTCAACAAAAGGTCAGCATTACACCAAGTAAAAGTTCTCGCGGTGCCGGTTTGCGATACAATGATCACACAGGAATGTATATCTATCTGCATGACTATTTACCGACCTACCCACCTACCTACCCCATTTAGCGAGGGAAGCTATCCATACACTTTTTACTGCAAGAGCAGTAACAATAGTAACTCTCATTAACTACTCTCATCCAGTCTTGGTACTTCCAGCAAACTCACCATGGTTGAGAGTTGTTTAAAAATGCTTTCATGCAATTTGGAGGATGCTTGCACGGAAAGTTGGCTTTAAAGTGGAAAATGAACAAGCCGAAGAAGCAGCACAAATTTTGTTCCATGGAATTTCATTGCCAACACAATTGGTTCCGTTATTGAATTGACTATTCATAATTGAGTATATTAAAAACATACAAAAACTGAGAATTTCAATTCTACGCTTTCAGCGCTGAAATGTTTTCTTACTGTGCCATAACCCGGGCTGGCATGGCGGTAAGTTTAACGACGTAAAATAAGATAAACAATCTGGGCTAGAATGAAAATTTATATTTGAATAAAAGTTGAATAAAAGTTGAATAAAGAATTTTAAAAGTCTGCAACCAACGTTTTTGTTCACCCAGATATCATTTCGCCGCTGGATACAGGCCGCGTTTATTCAGTTCATGCAAATGAAAAAAAGAAAAGACGTCGGAGATGCTGCGTCACGAATGATGACGCCTTGCCTGGCATGACAACGACATCTCTGATTTCAAAAAAAATATGAGTCTTAAAGAACCTTCACCGTTTCCTTCTCTACATCTTTCTCAGGCGACCAAAGACAAGGCAATACCTAATCGTCACAAGCCGATGCTAATCCTCTCAACACGAGTGTTTTTCTCGTGTCAAAGAGCTCTCGATTGGTCTTATCGAGAGAAAACAGGTTCCGCGTAAAGTTTTATCGAAGAGCCGTAAATTCTGACAATCGGTTTCGTTTACTTCAGTCTCGAATTCTGCTGACTGAAAAGTCCGAGCTAACTCAGCAGGTCTTATTTTCGTTTTCTCGAGCCATTATAGCTTTACGTTACGCAAAACAATAAGTTGGTTGTTGCAAAAATTGCTGTTTACCCAACTTCAGCACTACAAGAGTCAATCTTCGAACTGACATAACCTACCTTCATCTAGTAAAAATGCATATTTTCCATCAGATGTATTACAAATTCCACCTCACTTCGAAATCATGAACGTTGCATACGGCACTGCCTCTCGAATTATCATAGAACTCTCAAAGTCCCTCGAGGGAAAGAATTCCCGCAGTCGGGAATGAAAATATTATGCTTCGAACAAGTTGCCTTCATAATTCAGCGTTTGTCCGACCTTCCCGGGATGCGACGATCGATTATTAAAAGGTAAACAATGCTCTCGTCCTACTGTCATCATAATAATCATCACTCCCGAGTCCCGCTCAGTACCGTTGCATCAACGGTTCGACGTAACAAATTGTTATTCCATTGCGATCAGAGAGGTGGGGTTCAGGGAAAAAAGAAAAGATGGCGTGGTCTTTGGCACAGACCCATTCTCAGTTGAAAAATTCAGGCCAGCCAACTCAACTGAACATCGTGTTGGTATTCTGCGAGATCTGAAAAGTGCCTTACAGAGCAGATACTCGGTGGGAGACACGTCAGTGTCACCTGCCTGTACATACAGCTAGTAATATCGCCAAGTACCTTGGGGAACGAATATACCCCATGCCAAACCCAATTTAACCCAACTTAATCCTGGTACACCTTCCGCCACACCTAACCCGGAACAACTTAGCCCATCCTTAACTTAATTGCATCACCGGTTGATCCGACTGGGCCTCGAAAATCGACCAATTTCGTCGAGAATTTCCACCACCGACGGCTCGCTCTATAGCTTATGACACTTGGGATCACTTCTCCATCAGTCAACACGCATCATGTTCGAAATGATTGATCCCCGCCATTTGACTGTATAACGTCAATCACATGACACGTAAACTCTACTCACCAAAGCGTCACCAGGATTCCGAACTTTGGGGCATTGCCGTAGATTAATATGTGACAGCTGGCACCACATGAAATCTAGGTGTTACCGGTTGACTCTTGCAGTAGTTAACGACGTGTCTGCAGACAGTAAACACAGAGCCGAATGTTCAATACCGATGAATCCGCTTCATTCCGCCTTGTGCGGTCTTGTTATTAAGAAAAGGGAACAATGAAGAGAAGATACACTCATTTTTCCTTCTTCCTGTAGCGTCTTTCTGCAGTTGAGTGTAAAAGTAAAAAGGAAATGTGGAAAAGGGAAAAAGTCTCGTTGCGTCTTTGTTTCAGGTTTTAGGAACAATCTAGGGTCTTGCTTATACCTTGGCTGGATGGGGAGCCAACGGGTTCCGAGCGCCAGAGATGGATCCGGGGTTGGGTCGTGGTGGTGTGACGGTAAGGTTGATTGTAAAGTGAGAGAGGGAGAGACAGAGAGAGCAGTGGAAGAGAGGTGGATGGCAGACGAACGTTGTGCAAGAGAGAGAGAGAGAGAGAGCCGAGAGGTCGTTCCTTCACCCCTGAACTAATGAGACCGCGCGGTTACATCAGAGACCGGGGACAAATTGAAACGTACGGGCCTGCGACGGTGGGTTGGGTGGATGTTGAAGCAGCCTCCAGCCTCCTGCCTCCAGCACCCAACCTTCTGACGTATTCCAGCCCCGCATCGACGTGCCCTTCTCGCGTCATTGGTTGGCTGTAATGAGATTTCTAGGAGCACGTAAATTCACTAATTGCAAATTATCGTGTTGTCCGAATCGGAGTGTATATAGGTGTTTTGATTAGGCTGTTCTTCATTGGCGCTCTGGACCTTGCGGGAGGTCTCTAAGCATCCGTTGATGGGGCCAAAACCCAAGGTTACTCTCAACTTGGAGCAGGGTTACGGAATCCGAAGGGGTCGATTCGATATTTAAATCGACGGCAGCAACTCCTGCAGTGGCAATCCAAGGATGAAAACACCCACCGCGGTGGATATACGTGTCCAGACATGAAAATTTTCTCTCTGTTAGACCGAGCGAATTCTCTTCTCGAAGGAACGGACTTTCTGAAAATATTCAAAACCACCATCTGTTACAGACCATAACGTCTGCTATCAGCCCACTTTCCATGTTCACACACTCCTGCTCCAGAGTGTCTTACGTTCACATAACGAAGCTGAACTTGTTCAACAATCGGTGTAACTTGTTTGTATAACTCCAAAATGTTTCATCGCGATAGTTTTCACTAAATATTCGAAGTTTCGGGGAGAGCCTACCCGAGAAGAGAATTCCTATCTGCGTGTTTTGTTCCCTGGGGAAGAAACATCGCGAAGATTGCATCGTTCCTATCAAAAATTAGCGACCGTTGCTCGGCGCCGTTTCGAAATCAACAAATTATTCAAACGAGGACTCGAAATTTTGTCGAAGAATGCGAGCCGTGCTGTCCAGGAAAAAAGGAGGAATGAAGAAGGTCGCGCTTATAGGTGCCGCGTTGACGTTATCTAGGGAAGTTTGATAAAGGAGCTGACTCGGGGGAATGGGAGGGGGGGGGGGAGGGGGTAGGCAGGTACTTGGCGTACCTAGGCGGTTTTTCTTTCTTGGCACGTTTTCCATGCAAAAAGTTTCTAAGCTTGCATCTTTATTGTTCGCGAACGTGGCCAGAACTCCGATCTTTGTAGAACCACGACGATCGAGTTCATGGCGTGAATTCATCACGAAAGAACCCTGAAAAAGTTTCGCTTTCCCAGATGGTTTGTAACCTTGCATTTTTTGTCCATCACATGTACAACCCACGCTCATGAGATCTCGAGTTGAAAATGGCACCAGGAAATTGAAGGTTCTTTCTCCTCTCCCCGTTGCAGAGGGGAAAAAAATGATTACCAGCCACCAAGCTCCAAGAAATCGCGTGTCGGGATTGCGAAACCTCGTGAATTGAAACTCACTTACCGAAGAAATAACTTGGGAACAGCAAGCGTCAGCACGGAGTGAAGTTACGTTCTGTGTCTACTACACCTCACGTTTTCACCCGCCACGGTATACCTATAACCACGTCTTTGTGAGCCACCACGCCTTGGCAATCTATACAAAGGTGAAAACAACTTTTGCCATTTTCATTCCAGTTAAGATCAAAGGTGAAATAATTTCCAGCGTCTCTGTGGTGTGCGTGGCAATTATCTGAATTCTTGTTTCATCCCTTATACTCTCTTTTCCTCTTCCGCTCCGGTTCTTCCACCCTCTCGGTCGGCAGTGGCTTCAGCGCGCGTGCTTTCCTGTTTTTTATGAATACCCGCATACACAGGCAAAAAATAATACACACACAACCACGCGAGAAGTCTTTTCTGTTCTTCTTTTTTCCTTTGACTTACGTTTCTCATTTATTTCTTCGCCACGCTGGGCAGCCGGGCAAAGTGGAGAGGTAAGAAAAAGAAAGCGGAACCAGACGTAGAAGTCTAAGCATTGCGGCTGGTCCATGAAACTCCATCTTGAACTCGGAACGAGAGGTGGTCGAGTCGAGGGCAGGTTGTGTACTGTTGTACTGTGTACTGTTGTATTGTGTTTTCCGGTAAAGCCATGGCGATGGCGCTGACCTGCGGAGCGTTCGCCAAACTCAGCATGTACCGCAGGGGCTCTCTTCTCGGTCCATAACCTAATTCGACTCAAGTTAACCTAACCTAACCCGAGCTAGCCAACCCCGTCCCACCCTTGCCTTCCCTTTCCCGCCCTCGGAGTTAACAGAATCTGCCACCGACAGCTGGCCGGTGACTAGCACCGGCTAAGAACCTCTTTGCATTGTGGGCAAAGCCGTTGGTTCCGACCTTAATGGTTCCAAGTACTTAAAATCGCCCTGCTTTGCTTTTCCTATTCCCATTAACCGTCTGCATTGTTTCGGCGTTATAAGTGCAACGGTTTGCTCGAAGGGAGAAACGAATACCCATGGGTTCGACGTTTCGGAGAGAACCGCTTTATTTCACACAGAGAAGGGATTTTCACATCGTATTGAAGTTGGTAACGTTATCGTGAGGACCCATGCTGAGAAAAAACCGATATTTCCTCATTTGGAGTTGTATGAAATTTACTAAACCGTTATAAAACAAAATATACTCATATTTCGAAATTTTAGTTCCTTAAAAGTCATAGTAAAGTTAAGAAAATAGTGATTTTTTCCCCCAATGTTTCGTAACGATAACTTTTCTATCTACAACCTCGTAGTGTCACTACTCTTCTGCACTTTTGCGTTGCTTCGATGGTAAATTTCCGTTTTTCTTTCAAGTCAACATCTCTCCACTCCGCTTCCGACGACCCCAATTTAAACTACTCTCTGCGATTCTTTCCAAACCGTGGGCTGAAGTTCATTCACTTAGAGAATATCGCTGCTGCTTTACTCGACTTCTAATTAGCGGTTCCAAGTCCGCGCAGCATATTCAAGGCATATTTTGTTCCGTAACTCTTTGTTGAGTCTGGTTGATAATCTCTGAAAACTTGAACTCTGCCATGCAAGGGAGAAAACTATCCGGTAAGCCCGGAGTTCGCTGACTCTCTGCTTTTCGTAAACGACCGGGCAACGATCCTAGTTCTATTTGTTCGGAAAACCCTGTTCCGCTTCGTGTAAATAACTGGTAACACTCAGATTCAAACTTCTGTTGAATCTGCCCGTATTTGCGGTGCTATCATCGAATTGAAATACGTCAAATTCCCAGAAGACCTCCGCTGAGTTTCACGCGCTCAATTTATTGCGCATTGTCGGAGAAATCGCACCTTCTTATACATGCCTGTACACTTATTCAATTCTACCGAGGAATCATGAAATGTGTTACAAGTGCGGAAAGTGAAGAATGATTTACGACAAGTATAAATTATACGAGTCAAATATCGCTTATCCGCACGTGTTACACGGGATATTTTTTTCTAATTCTCACGCAGAAAAGTTAAACTTGAGAAGCATTGAAGTTGCTACTGGCAGTGCGTAAAATTTCGTTTTTCGCAACTACGCATCAGCTAAAAAACGCTCCAGTGTGGAAAGTAGATCGTTTGGAATGTGCGCATGAGTCAACTTGTTATTTCCTCATTGTTCGGAAATAGTGTGCATTACGTACGATTATAAGGCTTCGGAAATCAAACTTTCCAAATAGGTATTGCAGAAAGTAAGTTATAGATGAATATCGGGCTATACGGAGTCATTTTCGACATCAGGTTTGGAGGTATTTGCAGGAAAATTTGAGTTTCAGGGAATAATGAAATTCATATCGAACATGCACGTGAATGCAATGGGATGTAATTCACGGACTAAACTTGTTCTTGCAGTGTAAAGAAGAAGAAACAAGAAGTAAGATCAATATTTTTAGTTTCACGTGACAGGTATTACGTTGTTTTCCCTACTTGTGGCGGTTTTATGCGGCAAAACAGCATGCGGGCATAGTTTCGAGTTGGCAAAATATTGTGGAAACGAAACTCGAGGCTGCAGCCAGTCTACCGCAACTTAAATTCCTGAAATAATTACATTCCATTCAGGGAATGTACTAACAATAAACTTCAGGGTGAATACACAAACTCGACTGCAACGAAATCCCCGAATATAAACTGAATAGCAAACTTATTTCCGAAACAAAATGTTTCCAAATTTAAACCAATTCGATTTAACCGTTATGTATTCGAACCTCAAGGGAATAAAACCGGATTCCAAGAGTGTGAAAACTACACTAGAGTGTTTAGAAATTGGTGAAAAATGTGGTAGAAAAAAAAAAAAAAATGAGACGAAGTATAGAATCATCAGCTTTTGGCAAGGCTTAGAGACGACTTTGATAAATTTCGATTTTCCTTTATCGGACGGGTGAAGGAGGTTAGAAAAAAAGTTGTCTATGCTCGCAACAACGACAAGGTGTGTGAAGCGAGAAATCAGCGACCTAGATTCCAAAAGCTAAACAGCGTGATCATACGTTCGATTAGTTTATCGGCTCGCTTTTGATGGTCTTGGGTTCTGGTACCCAAAGAATTTCTTATCCAGAGGATGACAAGGCATGAAAAAATTCAATTCAGATTTGGATAATTCCATTCCGGGAGACAACGACGGTTCCAGTGGACGAAATTCCTCAGGTATGCACTTTTATTTCTAGAACAAGGAGCTCGACATCGTATGCGAAAAGCTTTAGAAATAACTTAGCTCAAGTAGTTAAATGTAATTTAGTGGATATTGGATTTTTAATAATAAAATCTCACTGTGTGGCTGCGAGAAGATGACGGGAGTATTTTAAAAGCGTTACACAAGATCGAGGAAATTCAGTTTCCACGATAGTTGACTCGACAAAGATTCCTCGGCTTTCTTGACTCGTTAAAGCGCGATGCGCCCGGAGATAATCAGAATGGATTCGGCGCTGAGGAATAAATACGAGCAGGATCGTAAAATGGAATTCCGAAATTTTTTACGCCTGCACCACGCTAATAAAATCCCGTGGCTGTTCCGTACCTGCACCAATGTTCGCACTTCCTCGCGCCGTTTTTACGATTTCCTCAACCGTTTCCGGAATTGCTTGGAGAGCTTTCACAACTCCAGGGACTCTGTTCCCCTCCTTACACCACTCCTGTGCTATTCTTCAAAAATTTTACTCCGGCTCGAAGACGGGAGATACACGATACACCGGATATGCAGGTACGGCTGACTGTTTTGGAAGTGAATTAAGGTGCTTATAAAGAAGCGTCGTACACCTCGAAAACGCGGGGAAGCAAAACTCCTATACCGCTCAAGCGATCAGAGTGAAACTTGGGCAATTAATGCCTTATTTTGGCAAAAAGTGGAGCGTCTTTATACTTTTTCAAAATTTGGAAAAAAAATTACAGATTGGTTACCACCCACAGAAATTGGTCAAATTTTCACAGTTAAACTGAATGGATCGACCTATCCGGTATGATGCCACTCGGCGGTGATGAAACACACATTTTGAGCCCAGTCCCATGAGATTTGATGGTGAAATGACGAAATGGCAGCTAATCTGGTTTTTGATTACGAAGTAACCGAAATCTCATTTTGGCGACATTTGTTACCGACCTTTCATGCCTGCCGGTAATTTTTTACCGACATTACACGCATTCATTACCGCCATGTGCGTAATGTCTGTAACAAATGTAGCCAAAATGAGATTTCGGTGTTCATCATAATCGAATACCAGATCAGCTGCCATTTCGTCATTTCACCATCAAATCTCATGGGACTGGGCTCAAAATGTGTGTTTCATCACCGCCGCGTGGCATCATACCGGATAGGTCGATCCATTCAGTGCAACTGTGAAAATTTGGCCAATTTCTGTGAGTGGTAACCAATCTGTAAATTTTTTTTCAAAATTTTGATCAAGTAAAAAGACGCTCCACTTCTTGCCAAAATAAGGCATTAACTGCCCGAGTTACACTCTGATCGCTTTAGCTGTATAGGAGTTTTGCATCCCCGCGTTTTCGAGGTGTACAACGGGTCTTTATAAGCACCTTAAGGCCGGCGTCCTTGCAGATATTTTTGAGAAAACAAAACTCAGTCCGAAAATAGACTTTCGATGTTCAAATTAGTCAATTGACTGGAGAAAATCGCAATTTTAAGGAATAGAAGACGATGCTCGTGTCGGGTTTATCAGCTTTTGTACTTTTAACATCTCGCGTGCGAAAACAGAGAGCAGACGAGATCTTTGCTTCGGTGTATCTTGATGGCCTCATCAGATTGGCCGGAGGCTAAGGCTTCTGATCTTGGCGGTATATAACTGGGAGGGATTCCCGCGGGGAGCTGACAAAAATAAAGTGAGAGTTAATGGAACAACAGAAGCAGCTTGAGAAGCCGTCGAGGGGTCGCCGCCTCCTTTGAACGCGGTGCTGCTGATACTGTGGAAACAAATATAGGTATAGCCGCAAACACCCAAAGAGGATCATCAAAAGGACTGGTTGAACCGATCGCTTGTGATCTTATATCGGCACATCCGATCGAGTCACGACCCCCGTCCATTTGCCTCGAGAACATTATCACCCATGCATGGGTGGTGAAAATTGGCTGACATTTCACCAACCTCGCATCTTTTTCAACGAGGAGTATTATCAACTCTTCAATTATTGCGTTATTAGGATCAAAACATCTAACTAACTAATGCAATCAGGCCTGAATCAATTTATGTGACGTGAGTGATTTGAAAGCCCAAGAATTACGATTTACCTCTATCAAAATTAATAACTTAGGTTATGTGGTGATAAAATGGCACCGGCAATCAGATGGATCAGATGCTAATGTTTTCGAATAATTCCGTTGGCACTCAATTCGGGCCGATTTTAGATCAGAGGTCAGGGAGATCCGAAGTGGTCGGATAGTGGCGAGGATGATTAGCTGTGCTTTGAGGGACGCCCCTGGATATGGGGTAAAATCAACAGGCGGCCGCGGGCGGTTGTTCTGTCCTTTTTTCGTCCACTTTCCGCAGTCCATTTTCATTCGTCGGACGACGTGATTCGGATTGAATATAATATCCGTACAACGGAAATGAATACGACTTGGACGGTCTAAAATCATACTTATTTTTATAACTTTTCATTGAAAAAAATGAAAACACTCAAAGCAATTTGAGTTTAACGGATTTATTATTTATACTTTCAAGAACGTTTCAGATTTTTGTTCATCGAAATTAATAACAAACTGGCAACATGGTGCATATCAGTTGCGAATGACCACGTTTTCAATTCGGTGCAGATTCCTCGGTCAATTTTTATCTTATCGACTTGAAATTTTGACACAATATTTAAGAATTGTTTATCGATTCGAGCTCGGGGCTAGATTTTTGAATTTTAATCCCACAATTAAAACAAAAAATTTTTCTTTACCAATTTAGTGGTCGAAAAATGCATTTTTTTTTTTTGTACATCACCGTTTTTTTCAATATTAGGGCTACGAGCTCGAACCCGGAAGCATTTTTTGAGTGAAAAAATTTTTTCTATCAGCTACAAGTTGAACAGTCATGTCAGGAGATGCGCCACCGCAAAAGCTCTCGAGTTCGTCGTCGTTCGCTACTTATATGCGCCATGCCGTCATTTCGTTATTAATGTCCATGAAAAAATTTTAAAACGTTGTTGAAACTATAAATAATATAGCTCTCAAAACTCAAATTACTCGAAGTGTTTTGATTTTCTTTAAAAAAAAAAAAACCTCCTAATAATAGGTATCATTTTAGACCCTAAAAGCTATTCCCTCCCCCCTCCCCCCCGCCGTAAGGCTCGCTAACTGCCCAGACGTACTTAGTCAGATTATTTGTTATTTATGGAGATCAGACCGTGACGCTGTCACTCTGAACGTTTGAGCAGATTTTTTTTGCTTTCCTGATACTTTTCACCGGTGAATTATTCGTGACGGTTGAGAATTACAAATTAGGTATCGAATGTCAAATCACTAGATATTCAGAAGAGACTTGAGTGGTTTAGCAATTAGCGAGTTGATAATTACAAATTTAACGAGTCCAAATATACGGCAATATTGTGATAGAAAATGTATCGGTAATTGAATTTAGTGAAGGGTAAGGTGGATTAAATCAAACTTTTAAAACATTCCGGCTCATCGCGACGGCTCGAGTTGTTTTAAATCCGTTAGAGCTGAGAATATTCATCCAGTTTTAAGCGAGCTTCCGAGTTTCCTGGGGAACCTGAATCCGGGAAAATTTTGAAACTCTTGAATGACGAGGGCAGTCAGGTAATGAGTACAATCTCTGGAAAAGCTCGGAGAGTTTGTCTTTCGTGCCGCCAAAATTTGTTCCCAGTGAATACCTTGATAAGCAGGACTTTACTGGAGTGTTCTAAATTGCAAATTCAGAATGGTTACAGCTAAAGCGAGAAGTTTGGGGTGAGTTTTGCGGATTATATTAGCAGACGAAAGCTGGAAAATTAGGAAACTTAAACCTTCCCGCAAACGTTCAAAATTCCAGCGAGAAAACACGGTTAAAAAGAATATATGCATATGGGGCATTCCATGAAATCTCGATCAAGATTCTAAAGTACCTCTCTGAATAGCCATGTTCGTCTCATATTAGAATTAGCTTTTATTTTCATTCTTATGTCGAAAATGTCATTCAGTAATAGATCATAATTTAAAAAAAATTTTATTCTTGTTATTTATCTTTTGAAGTTATGAAATTTCCATTTTCTAACAGATGCCAAAAAGCTTTTCTATATTTTATAACATTTTTCCGAAATTTTTCAGATTTTACAAATAGGATTTATTTTCAAGTTTTTAAATTATACTTCAGATACACTGGGTTAAAAAATTTCTAAAAAAATCTCGATCGCATTTTTCCTCACATACTACCACAGAAAAATTATAAAACCAATCTGAGACACCGACTTGGAATCTTAATCGAGATGTCATGGAATGCCCCATACATATTTTTTCCTCCTTTTCTTCTCGCTCGTCTAGCATTCGATTCTGAACCAGAGCTGTCTGGAATATCCCTACACTTGACAGGGGATTCTGCAGGGTAAAATCTACTCATCGTCGTTAATGAGTTCGGAAGGTAATTAAAAGGGCATAATAGTCTGGAGTGGAAATTATCGATATTCCCGTAGTATAAATGTTTTCACAGCAATCTCGAAGCGATGAGAGTCAGCAATTCGACGTCGGTGCTCAAGTTCAAAGTTTATTAATATCGATCGATTGGTAGCCCGGCAGCCAGGTGAAAACATCCCCTTCTTCTCGGTTTCGAAGAAGCCCGCCGACTGGAGAACCGGCTTAGTGTATGTATTCGGGTTATCGCCCGAACGTAATATTTTCTCGGCTTTTATGGACGGGACACGTGGATGCTTCGGGTCGGCGTAGGCGAAGGTCGAAGGCAACGGCGCTGTTCCTGGACCGACAGTTTCTCATCCGCCTCGGGATGGGGATGGCGAACTTTTATGGCGGTGGCATGGGGCCGAGTCGATGCAGATACTCACGCCGTTCCAGAACCCGGATAAAACGCCAGGTTCCGTAACGGATTGCCGTAGGTAGTCAGGGATTCTTTAAGTATGCATCGTGGCTAAGTTGGAAAGGTCCCAAAATCGAAGAACTAAAAAACAGAGGTGCAATGCTGCATTTGCATGAGTAAGCCGATTGAATCCTGTCAAGATTTAACCGCAATCTGCAAATTTGGTATAGAAAAAATTGAAAACCATCAATTTTCGGCAGAATAGTCTCTAGTGATTTATACATCTGACAAGGAAGGTATTCCGAATCGATCCTTCCGATTTAATTTTTTTTTATAATATGTTGTAGTTGACTGAAAACTAAGCGATACGTATTTTTTTTATCTGCCATTAAACACTTTACGGGGGTGAAACCATCCTCCAAAGTAAAGCTTGTCAAGCGGTGGTTTGCCAATTTCACCCACAAGAATGTAATATTTTTTAACCAATCTAAGTGGAAAAGTTTTCTCATAACGAGAAATGAAAAGTGTAATTTTATCAATTAAAAAATAATAATAATAACTACCACCACGTCCCAAATACGTGTCGCTTAGTTTTTAGTCTACCATAACATGTTACAAAAGAAATCAAAACGGAGAGATCGACCTGGAAAACCTTCCTTGTGAGAGGGATTCTGTTGCGGAGCTACTCCTGCTAGCATCAATTTCGTATAGTTTGTTCAATTTCAATCGATAATAGCTAATTTTGATCGAAAACCTCGTATTTTCGTGCCCAGGAAACATTGTTTGGACCTAACGCGACTTGATTGATTCGATGGATGAGTTGCACTTGATTTCACTCCCAACTTCGCAATATTCTTTCGCTTGGGCATTGTTTTGACTGGATTGTACACCAGATGGATGGTCAAAAGGAGCGGGTCGACCTTCATTCCGTCAAAGTTCGTCCCACTTTCTGCCAAATGGCTTTCTTGAATTTCCTCATAATTAGTGGTGTAAAGCACTCAGGTAAGTCCAGGAAAACTCGGGAGACCTTTGCTCCAGAGCAACAGTTTTCCACAGCAACTCGCACGTTTTCGTTCTTTACGACTTTCGCCAGGCACGGTTCACCTTTCACAGGCTGAATCCTTGATGCGCAGCCTGAGGTCAGGTTACCAAAGGAATGAAAATAATAAATGAACACAAAAAGCACCGATATTGAAAAAGTCGGAATTCACGCGAACGGTTCCGGGCAGACTGACTGAGAGCAGTAGTGAGTCTTCTCGTGTGTATGAAACTTGGGGTCTTTATTACAACGGGGCTTCGAACGTCGTGGATGATAAGGCGAGCGCATTTCGCATCATGCCTCGTAAGTATCCGAGCTCGAATATCCCCCATTTGCCTCCCGCCTCCTGCACCGTCTTCTGGGAATCGGCCAAATCGCGGATCACCACTTTTTATGTCGGTTCTCTCTCTTTCTACCCGAGATTCGATATCCTCTGACAGGACAAGCCGATTACTGGGTTAAGTGCTGCGATATTCTGGACGCAAATCCGGGAATTTTTTAGCAACGTTTATTTATATCAGTTTCCAAGAACACCAATTGCCTGCATATATTGATCGACGTCGTATTTCGTCGGTATTCCATGAATCGCAATTATTTCACGATAGTTGCAGGATGAAAAACCGAATTCTGGCAATTTTCGTCTGCAGCCCTGTGGCTAAAGGCTCTCGCCTGCAGATATTCTTTCATCGCGAATCTGATCCGTCTTCATTTGCGTCTCGCTTTTCGTTGCCAGTGAAACGTCAGTTCCCAGGGAAGATTTATACTTGCCTTATACCTATATTTCACACGAGCAAACATTTTTGCTTATAACATATATATATATATACATATATATATTTTCATCGACCTGACTAGTTTTTTCGCATCATTATTCAAGGCACGTTTCGGGGTGCAGCGGAACTTCATCACTTGTCCGTTGTGAGTTCGTCATCATTTGTTGATTCAATGCAGCGTTATGCGGTAATTGTTCAATTATAATGCTGAACAACGATGTCATTTTTTTTTCTACACCGAATCTAATCACTAACAATTCCGAACACAGAACATAACTTCCTTTAAACCTTCCTGCAAAAGACCGACTATAAAATCAACGGAGAGAAAATTTACTTTCAACGGAATTTGAGTAAATTTACGATTATTAGACTTACTTTAGGTACAAAGAGTGAGTAGTTCCTCTAATTTTCCATTTAGAATAGAAAAATTGAATTCCAATTAAACCCTCATACTGCAATTTTTATAACCAGGTTGTATTTTCATACGTGAACAAGGGATTAAAGAATTGCAAAACTTTAAGAGTCTCACCTTGAAGTTTCTCTTATAATATCGTCCTAAGCTATATTTCTATCGATGAAAATCACAGTAAAATACTCGTTTTCAATTCGATATTTTTGTACATAAAAATGGGAAAACACCGCCAGTGCAAAGAAGTCCGAGTGTGGATTTCTGGGTTTTAGAAACAGTGAAAAGGTCTGCAGGTTCTACATCTATACCTACGAAGTCCAAATTTCCCCGAATAACACCGACAGCCGAATAAAGCGATCACTAGGCATGAGACTAGTTTCGCATAATTCTTATCCTTAACGATCGTTGCAGGAGCCTTTCCATAAATTCAAATCCTTACCCGGAGTGAGCGCCAGCAGCAGATGAACGAGCGCCAAGGTGAACTCCACGTGGTCGGCGTAGCGTCGGGCGCGTGTCGATTTGAAACGCGTGGATAGCCTGCAGGGACGGACAACCCGCAACATCGCGAGCCGCCGTCTTCCAACCGGAAGGTCCCACCACTTCCGCAACAACACAGGCACCTCCTTCGCGCTTACGGACAGCCAACTTCCGGCTGTACGCGCTATAACCGCTAAACGAAGACTGCTGCTTAAGCCGCGGTCCGCCGCGATTTTCGCCCGTTTCCGGCTCACTTCGGCCGTCTTCGTTGCTACCCGCAGACCGCGAGTCGCACGCTGTTGGCCGCCGACCCCCAATCGCACGGTGCTCCCCCCCCCTACGTCACCCTCTCCCCCCCATCACCCGACGCAACCTCGACCACCGCGAAGCCACCCTCCGCCGCCTCAAAGAGCTCGACGGCAAAGTTTGTACCGCCAACAAATTAAATATCAAAATACGATTTAGCTGTGGAAAACAAGCCGGATTCGCAGCATCAAAAATTTTCATCTGAGTGGTGAAATTGGTGTGCGGATAAAAGTTTTTGAAACGTTATTTTTTCTCAATTGCGAAACGAGGTATCGTTATATTCTGTTGGAATACTGTACGATCTTTGGATCTTCACGTTGTTCTGCTACTTGAAAGTTGTTGCAATTGGCAGATGCGTTGGATATGATCGGTATATCTACATCGTCGATATTTGATATTACGAAGTATATCTGTGTTTGTTTGACGCAGAAGAATCTTTGATTATTTCTACAGAAAACTATAGAGTTTATCTAACTATAGAGTATATATATATTATATATATATAAAAAATATATAGAGGTGTTTTGAGAATGGTGTCATGATTCGAGGGTTTTCACAAGAACCGAAATAATGCTTTAGTACAACTTTGAATAGATTTACAATTTTTCGTACAATCACCGTACAACTGTCAAAAACTTGACTCTAGTCAGCTAAGGCTGAATAAATATCGTATAGATTTTACCTCTATATTTATTTCGCTGTACAAACGATTTTCAGGTTATGTTTTGCAAATCATTCAATCCTCAATTCTCATGATAATTTATCGATGCCAACTGACCAGAGCATACTTCCTGACATCAGCACGATCGATTCGCAAAAAAATTTCAAAACGAACCAATGTTTCAGAGAAAAATTGAAAGCCTTCTTGTAAATACTATTAAATCGGTCACGTGACTTTGTGCTCAAACACCTGAAAAAATTTCTTTACAAGTTGTACATAGTTTCGTTGCTGCGAGCGGAAAAGAATCTTGAGAAGCTTTAAGCAGGGGAGACCAGCGCAAGCTGGGTATCTTCTCATAACGGTTTCCTTAGCCGATTCTTATTTCATCATCAGAAGCGGTTGTACCTGTTGAAGTTTTGCGAAGAAGGTCTATAATAGCTAGTGCACCGTGTATTATTGCACCCGGTGTCACGCCCCGGGATAGTTTTGCATTTACGACAATAAATCTCCTGGTTATTGTCTAGATAAACTTTCCGACGCTGGCTGAACCGATATATTCTTATTAGGGTAATAAAAACCCTTACCCAAGTTGCTGCTGAATCTTCCGAGCTATCGTATATCTTTATTTACAGGAAATCTTTTTACTTCCGGACTATCTTCCTGCGTACCCACCCCTTATACAGGAAATTTCACCCGCTGTCTACCCCGTTCTCGTAAAACCCGCGGAAACCTGATATTCGAAGCTCGATTTTTTTTCAGCCTGCATGACTCGAATTGACAAGAATGAAATATTTGCAGCAAACTTGATATACGATTAATTTTTTGCTCTTCCATCATACCAACAGCGACACGAAAATTACATTCATTACGATCTAACTTTTGATTGAGGAAAATTTTTAATAAAATCGCATATCGTTATATATCCATTTGCTCACAATTAGTAGAGCGTCGTCGTTTTCTCGTCGAAAAATCAAATATTGGCGTTACTTCATTACGCGTTCCCCTGATTATTCGAACAACAAGAATTAACCATTTTGGATGATTATCCGAGTTATTTTTATGTACTGCATTTTCCTACCACAACATATTCTTCTTCTTCTCTGCGATGGTTTTTCACTTCTTGTCCTTCCTTGTCGAAGGTAAGACGGAGGTTCGTGGAAAAGTCTGTGGCTGCAATAAAAGGTTACCTTGATATTGTATGACCATTTCGAAAGGTACAAGAAATCGCATTTCAGTCCGCACGACACATCACAGCTCAATAAAATGGCGTCGTTAGTGAGCCAATAACACGCTCGAATAAACACTGCCAGGAATAGTTAAATTGTTTCGATGAATTTGCAGCTTTGGGCGCAGGAATTAGCCGTAACGAGAGTTGAGTCAGCCTGCATGAGAATATTTAGGAGCAAAAATCGTACAAAACAAATGGATAAATGATTAGAGGTAAAGAAAAAGTAAATTAATGCTTATACTGCACCAATGAAGAAAAATAAACACCTTAAATTTTTCGTAATTGCTCCTGATTTCTGTAGGGATCGATTCCAAATTTTCCCAGCATACTTGAAGATGTTCCTTTTTTATTTCTTGTCTTTTCTTTTCGTATTTGTTTCTGTATAATCGCATGAAAAGTTAATTTCGCTCCAGTTACTGGCTTGTCATTCACCACATCACACGTTATACCAAAGTATTACTGCAGTTGATGCAAAATGCTATTGAATCCCAGAGTATTATTCCAACCACAAAATGCTTTGATAGAACGGTAGCTCGGTTGATGGCCAAAGGGTGTTTCTGACACATGCAATTCCTGCGGTGTTTCATTCAGGCCGGAATCTATTCTCTGAACAAGCCACTACAGGTATCAAAAAAAAACAGCGTAATTGACTTTTCTTCTGCCAGCATTCACGACCTGGATTCGCCAGAATTTCCAAGTCTTTAGGATATGTTAGGTTAGGCGGGATCCGGAAGCAGGGAAAGCATGGAGGGTGGAAGTGAAGACAAGTATCTCATATGGGTTTCCAACTGAAAAAGTGTCCACCGAATGCAGGAAATAGTGGTTCGACAAGTCACCAGAATGGCGCTCATATAAGCAACGAGGGAAACAATCTGATTGGCGCTTAGCAATCAGGATTCAATCGGGTTCAATCTGGTTGGTGCTTTGTGGAACTTTTGCTATAGCAAGGCCATCTTAACCCTTTCAGTCACACAATTCAGTTTTCTTTTTTGGCAGGAAACGGCAGCTATAAGTTTCCTACGTATTTTTCGACTCCGAATGCGAATCTGATGTAAAAGATTTATCGAAACTAAAAACAACCCCGAAAATGAAGTCTAAACGGGGTGAACTATCAACATTGTTTGAGATAGTGTTCTTGAATGAGATTCATGTGAATATTTATTTTAAGACACCACGATTTTAGGCCGAGGATATATGCCACCCTTAATACTATCTATATGCACCCCTAAGGAGCGTGAAAATTACCCTTATGCATTGAAATTTGTAAATCTAATCGTCAATCTGAGATCTCTGTTCGTCAAACAATGAATTCCAAGCGTTGTTAGTATACGTTTATTATCAAATTTCTCCACTAACGAATTACATTCACGAAAACACCTTTTTTCCATATATTTATTTATAACAATGGTAAACAATTATGGGTTCGCAAAAAATCTTCATCATTCCAAAGTTTAAGTATATTTTTGCCTGAAAAATGGAAAAAAATCAGGATTTTGGTTAGGTTCTAAAATAGGAGTTCACTTATATTTGTGAATTTTTTTCTGTTTTTCAAAATGCATCGCTATGCGCTTATGGATTGGAATCCGACTAGCGTTGTGGGTACTCATTCGACAGGTTTTGAAATTGTCTACAAAAAAAAATGATCGCGGCTTTGTATAATTTATGTTCGAGCCCAAATAGCCTAGGAAACAATGGTCAACATCAGCAGCTGCCTGAGTAAAATATTTTATCAGATAGACTGGAACTGATCACCTCGTATTCCGTTTGTGGCACGAACTCCGCTAGCAGGTTGCCTGCCTGGGCATACATTACTTACGTGTCCGCCTGCTGCAGAATGGGGTTTGTTGATTTGCGGCGAACCAGTTTTGCGAACGGTGTCTAAACTGGTAATTGCCTCGATGTATCTTTCCCTTATTGGATTCGAGAGAATGAGAGACTCGTACGCTGCCCGGAAGGTTTTGCCTCTAGCTTAGGTCACGGAAAATGATGACGAAGCACAAAAAATTACAACACGCGTTGCAGATACCTCCTGTTTACTTTTCAGTAAATCAGATATTCGGTACAGGTAATTT
The DNA here is from genome assembly GCF_021155765.1 of Diprion similis. Lineage (NCBI taxonomy): Eukaryota > Metazoa > Arthropoda > Insecta > Hymenoptera > Diprionidae > Diprion > Diprion similis. The sequence continues at coordinate 21,659,960 of NC_060114.1, forward strand.
GCTTCCATTTTTAACAAGATGTACTGTATTCATAAAATGTGTATCCAAACAGCTGACCTTCAGGAAGGAAAAATTAAAAATCAGTAATTCTTCTACTGCCAGAAGCAGGTAAAGTGAATTTTATTTCCTCGAATTCCAGATCGTTTACTCGGTTATTAAATTCGAACTCGAGTAAGTAACAGCCGGAACGTCACAAGTTAAAATTTATTCCTCATGTACAACGCTAATTAGTAATATTTTTAATCACAGTTAACGACCAATGAAATTTGCAGCACAAAATTCGAGCTCTTTATTTGTGACCAGCGATACGTTCATTATGTATTTCCATTCGTAAACAGTAATGGCGCTATATTCGCTGAAAATATTCCATTGTTAATGTAAAGTAACATACACATGATGGAATAACAAGCTTGAACCACGATATGTGAAATTGTTTCAATTCCGTTGTGCTTTTCAAACTGGATCGCTGCAGTGCGCTAATTGAACATTTTTCCAGCAATTAGGCGTCAATTTTTTTACTAAAAATAAAAGTTGCGAAATGTGTCCAATTTTCGAAAAAATACAATCCATCATTTCTGAGTAAAAGTTAATAATAATTTCCAATTAGCGAGTACGGTGGCACCATGGAGCGTTGAGAAAATACTTTTCTTACTCCAACGGCGATCTTTTCTTGTTTACATATACTTTCAGGGCAATCCGAAGTTCTTTTTCCACTCGGACTTGCGTAGTAAAATAATAATGTAACTGCTTGACTTGTTATTCAAAGCGCCAAAATACCTGCAGCCGAGTCTTTGGCAGACAGACCCTGAAATTAAAGCGGGTTCCCGTGGCTATAAAGCCTTTATAAATAACCAGAGTGTTAACGTATGGGAATTTCAGTACTTTCCGCGGCTAGTTTATTAAATTCAACCTCAATTAGTCCGTGTCATTAAATGAAGGGGTAATCAGGCAATCTAGTACCCAACAAACGTAACAACCACCGAATATCATCACATCCTCGATTCAACCCTTCCAACTAAACGCGGTGTACAAACGATATGCATGTACTTTTTACAAGGGTAATGAGGCATCAAGGTTTCGGGCGTGCAATTATTCATTTTCACCACGAATAGCAGCCGGATAGAGGAGCGGGTTGTCGGTGGATACAGATGTGAGTGGTAAACATAACCTATAAATTGACTGTATTTTTATCGTAAAATGACTGGAAAAAATTGTCACCATGATTTCACAACATAAGATTAGATGAAAAAATTTACGTCAATTCACGATAAAATTACTGCATTTTTTGGTAATTTTACCGAGAATCTTAAGACCGGTATTTTTGCATTTCTATTCATGGTTATTTCTGGGCAAATTGGAGACTGCGTATCAACTAAAAGCGGACCTGCGAGTGGCCTCTCAACGCAAACTGTGTATTTGCACGACGATCCTTATCTTATTCGAGCTGCTGGTCCCTGACGTTTGCTTCAACTTTGCTTTCATAGCCCAGTAAATAAGCATGAAAGGTGGTACTTTTTAGGTATGAAACCGGAAACTTGATCTAATGGTAATGCGACGTTATAAAGAAGGGATTAAACCGTTTAATTCGGTACGTAATAACTTTATCAAAAAATATGTCAAACAAAAATTTTTGGGTACAAAAACAAGAACAAACGTCACCAAAATTATCATATTTTTTTTTTGCCCTCAACAACTCTTCTTTGACATATTTTTTGATAAAGTTGTTAGGTTAAGAATTAAACGGTTAAACCCTTTTGATTGTAATAATCTCGGGGGTTGATGGCAAAATTATCATTACCATTCGATTCAGCGTCATCGAATTACCGTTGGATCAAGTTTTCGGATTCGTAGCTAAAAAGTACTGTCTTTCGATTTTTTTCTTTGCCCATCAGCCCGATCGCAGAGCTTTGACTTTACAAACGAGAGGCTGAACGGTGTAAGGAGTGAAACAAACGAAGCTAATGTCCACCATAGAATGCGAATCACAGTCCCGTGACTAGACGATGAAAATTATGCACCGTCATACGCGTTTAAGTCGTTTTGCTACCCGCCGTTGGGAGAGATCAAAGTAAAGTAATGGATTCAATTTCAGGGTCAGCAGTTGTTGCATCCGCGAATGAATATTACATGAGGAAAGGCTTACGGTTCCATTGGGGAATATGGAGGGTCTTCTTCTTCGCCGCAATGATTTGTGGGACTATTAATGCATGCATGGCTCGCGTCACGATCTTGATCAGCGTTGGAAAAAATCTCAGTCAGCCGTCCGCGATTTGGAGGATTACCATCACTCCATTCAATTTCCTCGAGCTTTTTCAGGCCGGCGTTTTAATACGAAACACATCACGCAGCGGCTAAACGCAAGTTATCGTCGCCTCCTCGACCGCTTGCGTATTTCGGCCACGTAACTGCTCATAACTTTCAATTCGAACAATGAATGTCAAGTCAAAGCTTACGATCCAATTTAGCCCCAGTAATTCGGATTGCGTAAGTTTTTTTCCGTTCCGTTTTCAGCGTTCCGGTTCGTTGTACGTTCCAGTTCCACGTTCCGCCGAACAATTATCCATAATATAAGAAACCGAAGGAACTCCCTTCATTTGTTTAAAAGGAGTAGCCACGTAACTGCTCATAACTTTTAATTCGAACAATGAATGTCAAGTCAAAGCTTACGATCCAATTTAGCCCCAGGCATTCGGGTTCCGCAAGTTTTTTTCCGTTCCGTATTCAGCGTTCCGGTTTATTTTCCGTTGCTGTTCTACGTTCCGCCGAACAATTATCCATAGAATAAGAAAGCGAAGGAACGCTCTTCATTTGTTTCAACATAAATGGCAATCCTTACCTTAGCAAATTTCGTTGTTGCGATTTGCCTGATTTCAACAAAAGAATCGTCTTCAATGAAAGACAAATTGACTCAGGTGGTAAAGTCGCCTCCTCGTTATTCTGGAACAATTTATCCCGACAGTGTGTGACGTTTACTGATGGTCTTTCACACGGCGCGGCGGTGCTGTTACAACCATATATGTACGATAATATTGTTAGAAGCAGTGACACTTGTTGAAATTACTTTTCCATACCGGGTAGGTACAACAGAATGCTTGCAAAGGATTTGCGAATTAAAATGAACACAGAGATGAGGATATCGTCGCAGTTCGCACGTTTATGCGATACCAAAGACCCTTATTTACGCTAAGCCGGATTATTCTGGTACTCGTGAAAAAATTAGAAGCTTTTCGATGTTTACTTCAAGCTTGCATTTCCGGTAATTTTCCCGTCAGCGACATTTTCGCCGAACGCGAACTAGATTTGGGGGGGGGGGGGGGGGGGGGGGTTCAGGCTTTTAAGGCATATTTAAACCATTCAAGAATCGCAAAATTGTCAATTTTTTTAAAATAAGGGTAGTAAAAATATTTCACTTGCATAATTAGAGCTTGAGCATTTGTAATAATGAGATTTAGGGGTCCTTTTAACGATCTCTCGCACAGTCAGCAAAAGATCTAAAACGTTTTCGGGGAATTATGAATTATAATCTTCCGTGAAAAAATTTATCAATGAAAGAAACCGCCATATTGGATGTTCCCCGTTTATTCAATTTCTTTAATTCCGGTGCGAAAATTATTTACGCGCGGAGGAAGAAAAAATGACGAGGAAAGAAGAGGGGAAAAAATGTCTGTAAAACGAATAGGAGTAAAAATAGCTTGGGGCTGCAGTTGACAAAGGAAAATACGTCTTCTCCAATTCTCCGAGCTGTTATTCACTTGACAAGCAATATTCGTACTCGGTAAAGCGTTGGTCGAATCTCAGAATACACGGTGGCTCACAAATTTTCATTTCTCGTGCGAAAATATCGTGAAACACGGCAAGCGAGTTCGCGAGAGTGTTTTTGTTTTTCATACAAAATTTATGATCTACACATGATAATTCTTTAAAACTAAGTCAATATCTATGGCAATAATAGTCGAGATGCGTTTTTTCTTGTATACAATGTAAGAATGTTTTCGAAATCTTTGCAGTTAATCCTACAAATTTCATCCGCAGAAGACGAATTTATTCCGAGGTCATCCGGTGATAACGTTTTTAAGACCTCCGGCTTTTTGGGCGAGCGTAAATCTCGCTCTCAACCACAAACACGTAATTTCTATGAAACCCCGTCGGGCCATTTAATTAAGGGAAATGTATTCAATTAACTTAAACTGCGGCTAATTACCCTTAACTTGTCTCCTGATGCTGGTTTATCGATCTTTGACGTGTTTCTAAGGAACATCTTCCTCTACCTTACCTTAAAATATTATACCGCTGTTTATAAACTATTCAGAGTTTTTGTTTTCATCGGAAGTCAAATTCGCTACCATATTCCAAATAGCGATGGCCGCTAATAATACGCTAAAAATAATCGATGCATCGATTTATCAAGTCCAAAACAATAATTGAATACGACTTGGTTGAATCGGTAGAAATTAATCGATTAACCGATTATTTCGTATGTTTTTTAAACAGTGCATATGAAAATTTCGTCCGTACGTAGTCTTATTAGCGGACAAGTGTTTCGATAATTTATACTTTCATTCAAAATATTTTTCAATTTCAGGTGAAAATATTTATTTACGTGGTACTTTTTATATTAAATAAGTACTTATTAAGTAAGACAATGATAATGATAATTGATACTTTAACCACATAAATTGATACTCTATCGCGTCGTTTATGGAAGTAAAAAACAAAAACTGATTGTAAGGGAAAGGTAATCGAGGCAATCGATTGACCGAGTTTGAAAGATAATCGATTACACTCGATTAATCGGTGAAAAAATAATCGATTATTCTTGTTCATTCTTAATTCCAAAGCAAATTCTCTCCAAGCTGTAATTGATTTTGACAATGTCGCGTGATCATTTCTGTACTTGACTTGAATAAGGAAAAATTCAATAGCAGACTTCGAAATTGGCGAAGAAAAATCAGGTATGAGCCGAGAGAATCGTGGAATGGTTATACCCGCCAGAACGCGAATGAAATATCAATATCGGCGAGTTATTGTGGGACGACGCGGGTTGTGTGTTTTTATTCAACTTCGCAGGGATGGCAAATTAATGCCTCGAACCGTAAAGCTAACCGCACACCGGGGGTCGGAAAGCGCAGGGGTTGGCGCTTGCTCTGGGACGCGGACCCAACCAACGACCCTGCAGCCGCAGTCAGCGATTATATCCGAAAGGCAAGCAGCTGGGCTCGACGCAATATCGAGCCAAGCCGTCATCTTCGCCGTTCCTACAATTGCCGTGCGTAGGTGGTTTTGTACCTGTTTGGCCTTGAGTGAGAAACGAAACCCCGCCAGTGAAAAATGTCAATTGTTCGTTAATTGACTTCCTGGGTGAGGGAGAATTAATCCAAGGAAGCCAAGCCTCTGAGTGCCAAGTTTTTGCGCCAACGTCACCTTGGAATGGGTCAAATTCTTTCTGCGATTTATTATATTCCTCTCACGAATTACGCGGTTGCAGAGTTTAGAGAGAGGAAAAAAACTGAGTGAACGATAAAGAAGAAAAAAAAAAAAAAGCAATCTAAATTATGCTATCGGCGTAACCGTAAATATGAAGATCGTTTCAGTCAGAGTTTCAAAATCTCCTGCCTCGTGATTCGCGGCATGCTGAGCTCGCGCTTTTATTTAACTTTTACCAATTTTCTCATGGCTAACATAAATTTTCCACCGTTCGTTTGCTCGACGCAAGTATCATGCAAGGATTTGCCGAAGTCTTGCAAACTTTGAACAATTATTCGATGAATAGACAGGCATGCTTCTACAACATAAGGGTGGGAAGAAGAAAAAATGGGAGGAGAGGGAAAAAATCAGGCGAAACTTGGAATAATTTTGGGCTTTCCGATCAAAAGGCCGTTGATTCTTTACGACCTCAAACAACTCGAGTCCGCAGGACTCGGGGGTCTTGTTTCTCGCGGCAAACCTCACTAATCAACCTCAAATTATTCACCCTCAATGTTTGAGACGAAAGTTGGAAACCGCAGGATCCTCTGCCTTGCCTTAAACCTTCGGGGAAGAATAATTCACTTGGCAGAATTGAACCCCTGGGAGTCCAATTATAAAAATTTCTGTCTACCCGCAGGTTAACCCGGGTCACGTTAGACGCGATTGGAAGACGATGAAACAGTCTCATCATTCTTTCAAAGATCTTACAGTCTGACCCCGGTTTTGCCCTCAGCCTTGATTATCGATTGTAGGAGAACTCGCAATTCTTTTTCGCATATCTTCTTCATCTGCAAAAATCGGCGACACTCTCTGCACATGACGAGTTTCGCCTAAGAGGTTGAACCAGATCGAGATCTGGGCGCAGAATAAAACGAAACGCTGCATCAAATTGCATTTACATTCAAATACGATGACGTTTCACAAAGTCCGCATTTCCCTGGTATAAGGAAACTGGTGCTACGAGACGGTGAGTTGGGCACGGAAATGCAACGAGGCTATTGCCAGCAGCCTCAAGTCTCGTGATCAGGGCCGTGATATCCGTTTGGCGGAATCGAAAAATCCATTTCTTCGAAATATCTATATCGCTATACAAGTTTGCCAACATTTAGCACATGGTTCTTCTACCATGACCGTGTTTTATCGAACATAGCATAAATCTGAGGTAAACATTCACACAACAATAAATTTAAAGGACAAAAATCTGACTTTGGGTAAGTATCGCCGTTTCTTACCGAACAAATTGCTGATCCAAAACTGGCTTACGCCTAGCAAATACTCACCTATTTAATCAAAACAAGTAGAGTTGGCTTGGAAACGGCGTGATCCGACCCTGAGCACGCTTTGGCAAAGCTCGGAGTCGAGCAGAGCGCAGGAACGTCGATCCCGCATATGCCACTAGAAATTTCTCGAACGTGGCACCACAATCTTCCTGATTTTGACTAACCATTTTATCTGGCGCATATCTGCGGACTATGCTTAGAGTGTTGTTCTCCAAATTTAGACACTTAGGCACCTAATTCTTAAAATTGATGGATGGACAAGTAGCGTCGGGACAGGATGAAACTGAAATCCAAGTAAAATCTCATTCGTACAAAAAAGACATTTCGCAATGTGTGTCTTGAAAATATTTCGAACAAGTTCTGAATCCGAGTTTGACGATAAGCCAGAGAACCTGAAGTACGAGCGAACCGACCTGGTGATCAGTCTTGTGATCAGCCCTCAACAGTGGCTGCATTTGGAACTCTGACTGGAGACACAGCAGAGTAGCGTCCCGAAAGCCTTGCGACGAAACTGCGAAGGGTGAAAGACCTCAAGGGTGGATAAGAAGAGTGATGTGATAATTAGCCGAGGGTACGATCCTACTTCTCTGACGGCCTGAACCACTCGAAGTACTTGGAAATTTTTGCCTCGGCATCCAGGCTCATCCACTTCCATCTAATATCGCATCTGCCTCCGTCATCTCTGGCTCAGAAAACATTCTCGCAGACTCTGGACCAAGCAGCGATCCGTATCCGAGTCACGAGGCCGTCAAACCTGACACGAAACACACGACGCGTACCTGCCCATACACTAAGAAATAAGTATTTCGGCAAAGTATTAATTAGTAATGAATATTATTGTACCGTGTCTGGCTGGGAAATCTCCATCCTCGCTGGTGTTTGAATATTTCCGACTGTTTCAAGTGTACTTTAAGCATGATTAATGGAATTAAAAGTATTTGCAACTGAGACGCAGATGAAACAACACTTGCCTAAGTGTGAATGTATATTTACGCTATATTGTGAAGGATAACACATGACTGTATACACTCATTTATTTGTACATTAAATTATGACATTGGCTCACGTCATAGAATTGAACAGGAGCCAATGGATCTGCCTAACGTCATGGAATTCCAATACGTGCTGAATTGGGTTTCAACGCTATTGAACTACAATTACTTTTCAAAGAAAATTACGTTATATACATGTACGCGTCATAATTGTTGAACCAATTGTTACTCAATCACAGAGGGTCTTCCTTCATTCGCGGTTCAACTCTTAGCCAGAAGCCATCCTTGGGTTCCACCACAAACGTTTTCGTGCTCAATTCTATCCGCGGCTGAGTTTTTGACGATGGCGATACGTTGCATGTAGCAAGAAGATGAAATAGAGCCAACTTTACTTCCATCAGAGCAAAACGCGTGGCTATACAGATTCTGGGTCCCAATCCAAAGGGGAAATACACGAACGGAGATATTTTCGACTTGTTCTCCTCGTTGAACCTTTCTGGGTCGAATTTCTCTGGGTCCGGGAAATACTTCGGGTCGTGATGAAAACTGTAACACGGTATCCAGACGTTTCGACCCGGTTGTATCTCCAATGGCTCGAGTCCAGGCAACGATGGTGGAAGGGTGAAGCTCTGTTCTCCAACCCTGTCCATGATCACAGAGGGCGGAAACATCCTTAACGTTTCGCTGACGACAGCGTCGAGATATTTCATCCCGTGAAGATTTTCGTAAGAAATTTCCCCCGCGCCTCTTTCGAGTTCCCTGTCAATCTCTGCCTGCAATTTCTTCTGAACTTCCGGATTCGAAGCGAGAAGTCGGGCTGCGAAACTCATTGTGGTCGCGGGAGAGTCGAAACCTCCAAGGAAAAAAACGAAAGCCTGTGCAGTCATATCCTCGATAGACAGGGAGGATTTTTCATTCCTGTCTTTTGATTGCATCATAAGTTGTATCATGTCGGGCCTCACGATTCCTTCCGCCTGTCTTGTTGCAATGGTCGTTTTTATAGCGTTTGTGAAAAAATCCTCTGCCGCACGGTCCAGTATTTTGATATTGAACAGCTTCGCAAGCCATGGAAAGTTTTTCATGAAAAAGAATTTGAACATTTTCACACCAGAGAAGTCTGACACCGACTTGCCCGCTCGGTAAAATTCATTTTCACGATCCTTCAGTGAGTTCACGCTCAGTCCGAACGCCGTTGACGCTATAACGTCGAGGGTGTATCTCCCGAACGCGTCCTTCATATCCAAAGCCTCGTGGTGGGAGTAAGAATTGACTAAGTAATCGGATAAGTTTATCGCGCATTCCGACATCGTTTTGAACATCATTTTCATCTTGCTGGAGGTGAACGCGGGGCTCAAAAGCGTTCGCATGTCTCGCCACGCTTCGCCTGTTAGTGCAAACAAGTTTTTCTGGAAGAGCGGTTCTGTCGGTGAGTCTGCGAACATCTGGTGGTTAGGAAAACTGTCGAAGTTCTTAATCGTGATGGATTTTACCAGCTCTGGGTCCTTCAGCAGAATTACCGGATCTCTAAAGTCAAAACAGCCAACATATTTGGCCTCCGGGTGAGATTGATACGATTCTTCAATCACTTCGGACAACGTTTTAGTTTGAAAAAATGCTGCAGTAAACGTACCGAAAATCGGGTTTGGTTTCACGTACGGGATACCGTGTTTCTTGAAGTAATTGTGATTACGAGTGAAGAATAAATACGCGCAAAATGCACCCACCACTACTGTCAATATTACTGTCCACAAATCCATGTTCTTCTGTCGAAGTCCGTTCAATCACTATTCCAGATGTGGGCACGAATTTTTTCTTGATTAACACTCCAGCAATACTACAAAGCAACTGAGCCAGTCGCGTCAAGTATCAGATGAAACTCTCGTAAAGACTGCGCACAGCCACTTGACCCCCCGATGACGTCACGTGTTCGAACTCAATGGAGTCAATTATTCGTACTTAAATCGCACTCACACTCTCACGCTTACTATCTCGAAGATAGGTGTCCCCTGATTCTCAGGCCTGCGATACTCAGATGAATAAATCGCTACTTTACTGTATAAGAGCCCAAGTCTCGGCCCAAGTTGTTCACTAGCCATAACCCTACGTACGTATACCTAATTATCCAGGGCTTCAAAACAGTTATTGAAAATTCTAGTTGTAATCAACCATTCAGAGCCACTGCGGTAGCATTACACAAATTCCAAACTATTTTGAGAACCTCTGCGGTTAGCGTAACTAATATTATCACTATCCTCGCCAACGCTTGTCAGAACATAAACAACTTGTATAGATATATACGTATATTCTAAACTCTTGATCTGATGGGCACACCTACCTTGTGAAAACACGTTGTTTACGTAGTTCGCCTAAGCTTGTTTTTGTTTTGTTTGTGAAGATACCGGATGTTTTTTAAACCAATTTTTCACCGGGTGGATGAGAGGGCACTCGTTTTTGGAATAAAATGAAAAATCTTTCATGGAAATATTACGCACCACTTATCAGGTAAAAGAAAAATGGCCTGGCAGAGCACGGAGACAAATGGTTGGAATAAGCAGTGTAATATACCATTTCCGCATCATCCACTTGTTACACAATCAGCTTGAAGAATGCAAGTGTTGCTCGGAAATAGTTGGCTGCTTCGCAATGGCGTCATTATTCTCCTTTTTACACCCCTCTTTCTCCACTCTATTTTGTTGACGATGTATCCACCTCAAAGAAACTCTTATCCAGTTATTTAGTACAAAAGCCAAGTTCGTTGTGTACGCAGCTCGGGCCGTTTCACCCGGCGCATAATTTATTTCACGAGGACCCGTGGATGAAGTTCCTAGTTAGATTAGGTAGGACAGTGTTCTCTCAGATACTTGACGTGTAACGCAACGTTACTAAGTAGACGGTGGACGGGTACGCAAACCGTGCTGTGTTTGCTCAGGCCTTGATGCCAGGTTACCAGAGGCAACCACGAACCCCGGAATATAGTCAGTTTACCTCCCGCCTCTGCTAACCTCTCTTCTCTCATCACGTCCTTGTCTGTGAATATATCGATAATTATACCGAACTTTACATTCTACCCGTAAACCTTGCCCTAGGTTCATCATCGCCACGCTTGATCCCGTTTATGTCTTGTGTGAAAATGTATAGTTCAGGATATGATTAAAAGCTGAAAGTTAACCTCTTATGAAAATGTTGACGAAACTATTGCCCGTTGAAAAATACAATGAGCGTATTTGAACCAGTGTTAAAACCGACTACAGGCCTTGACAAAAAGGCACATGACTTTATGATCATGCGGTGGACGGTGTATCAGAGATAGCAGACTGCTCGCTGCCTTTCATAACCGCAAGTGAGCATCGTCAGCAAGTATAAGGGAACAGCGAAGCGACGGTAAGGAAGGTTGGGAAAGTCTAAAAGAAGGTTCGAGTAGCCGAGAAGAGATGGTTGGTGGTTGGAGGGTGAAACGAGAGGTCAAAGGAGGGATGGTGAGAGTGCGAAGGGTGAGATCGTATCTTTAATTCAGTCAGGAGAAGTTTGTTGGCCGAGGCAAGGGAGCCGGTGGATGTATGTCGATAGGAATGGCACACCAGAGTAAACTCTTGGGACAACTGGATCCATACTCTATCCGATTGAAAGCGGTTGGCAGGCTAGTCGCTTGTCTAGCGGTTCATCTTATTTGATGGCACAGTGACTGGGCTTTCCGTTACACCCGGCGATGTGTATGTATGTATATATGTATATCTATATATTTCTTTGAGATAAGTAATTTGCTCCTTGAGTGATTCTCTCAACGTTACAAAGGGACTACTTGAAATGAAAGATTTCCAACTTTATTCTCTTTATGAAAGTTTTGTACGCTCCTCGTTTCATTCTCTCCTCGAAAAGGAGGCCTTGGTTCACGATTGGTTTCTCAGGACTCGAGTTTCTATCACATGCGTATGAATAATACTGTTCGTAGTGTCTGCACCATATTTATGACCAAGTTACGGCGTATAGCTAGCCGTAAAATTTGAATGAAGTTTTATCCGTTCTGTGTACTATACGCTTCGCACCATAAGATCCTTCGGTGCATACTCATCTGAGCGTGAGTCTGAAGTTTTCATGTGACAAAGCGCCCAGGACTACTGGCTGACAACAAGATTCCGCTCACGTAGTTGGTTCATTACTAGCCGGAGTAAGAAACTTCGCGTATCAATCGGGCCGCATGCCAAAGATCCTGTGTGATGTACTGATTTGAATAGTGAGTCTGATACAGCGTCAGGGAAAAAGTTTTAAACTTACAGACGATATCCGTTTACATTTCTATTGGCTCCGGCTCCGCTTGTTATCAAAGCGAAGCGTGGACAGAACTACACTCTGGAATTTTTATTCCAGAATAAAGATTGCTAAGGGTTCCACTTGAACCGAGACGACCTGGCAGAATGCCGATATAGTTTTAAAGGACGGCGGCCCTTGGTATTCGAATATTCGAGACACTCAGCGCGACGCTCACCAGCGCTGGCGTACGAAAAAAGTCTATATTCAATCCAGTGAAGAAGGCCCTGACAAACCAAACCAAACCTTTGAATAGGAAAATTTTGGGTTCTTCCAGAACTCCGTCCTCACTGTCGCGTACAGAGTAATCAGAAGTTAACTCAAAGAAGAATGCTGCATCACACTTTGTGATGTGATATCTCGAGGTTACTTTACTCCGTTAGAGTGCCAGATGTTTCTTTTAGTCCACTCAACTCTAGTCTGGCTTGATGAAGAACCATGCGAACCTTATCTTCCGTCAAATAACTGGAGTCGTGGATGAAGGGCGTGAAGGTGTGCAACCGTTCTCTCCACGATCTAAGAATAAGACAAGAATTATACATCAGATGTTCTTGCACAGCGTTGCCACTCTGGTAATTGAGAGTGTACAAATTCTATGGAAAAAAATTCACTAGATAGGTAATAGAATGTACTGAATGGAATTCGACTATTGTGAAGTTGTTGCTTTCGCACTTGTCAGTTAGGCAGGCAATTGAAAGATCTATTTCGGTAGGCTCATGCTCCATCTAGGTTACACAATATCTATGCCCAGGTTATGATGTCGAACCGCATGGAGGGAAAAACACGACCTTGGTAAATGATCTCTGAGGAAATATAGGGTGTTACATTGGCATAAACAGCATGCTGCATTGATGGGGTTCAGTTGACAAGTCAATATTTCCTAGAAAAACGACTTTTAAAAATTTGCATTAAAGATCATCAAAGCGTCCTAAAATATCTCTAAATGTGCTAAAAAATCATAAAGTGTATGAGGGTACTAAAAACGGTTGAAACGTACTAGAAAAGTACATTTGTATTAGAAACGGTAAGACTGTAATAAATCCTGCAGCTTGACGTCCTGGAGTCTTCTGCTAAGCGCATCAGCGTTAGTGTTGACCATTCAGCCTCGTTGTTATTTACAGGAAAACCTTTTCTCAAGTGACTCTCTCTGCCATGCGGGTCGCCTGTACACCTGTACACAAATATTTGGCGTACCTTGGACCGTGAAACTCGAGACAATGGGCGCGCGGTGGTGAATGGCGGCAGATTTGGACGTTTGGACGCACTATTGTTCGAATATATGCACCTCACGCTGATGTCTGTGCATACCTACATGCCGCTGTTGCCGTGCACAAGTACAGTCGGCTTCGCCTCCTGTGGTCCGAATTTCCAATTAGCCTAAACCAACATTCTACTGTAAATAATAGTCCGCGAATAAACCAGGAACCGCGTTCTCCTCTCATCCACGATCTAGTTTTTTCCTCGGAATTCGCCGCGTTTTCGTTTGCTCTCGGTTTAAATTACACCCAGCGTGCGATTTTCAAGTGTTTAAATCGACCTCTCATTCTCTCTGGTAATGATTTTTCCTGATTAATCGGTACCCCTTGAATCTATCTGTTCGATTTTATCGACTAACTTTTCGTGTCGGATACTCGTCTCACGTCCGTATGGAAACTTGCCCCGGAAAAGAGAATGAAAACACTTCCAGCGAGCGTGACTGCGTACGAAGGGAATCAATCTGCCACTCGATTTACTTTAGCGGATACTCGGGTGTAAACGAAAGCTTGTAATTTGTGTCTCTGGTCCTCGGAGACTCGGTTTAACCATTTACGAATCATTCTGTAAACAAAGACGCAGGCTCACTCACGTATTCGCGGGATGTGTACTGTACTCGTAACCGCGAGAGTTGGGCAACGCATAACGTACAATTAGATGTTACAGGTTCGGGGAATCCCCCGGAGGAACAGGATGGTGTAGACACCTTCAGACCTGACCTCTGATCTCTGTGATCATAATTAATAGCCCGTCTCAGAGGAGCATGTGCTGCGGTGTTTGGGGCACGGTGAATTTGACGGATGGACCTTCCGCGGGTCGAAAAGGTGCGTTTCATCCTTAGTCACCCTTAGATAAGGTGCGTACAACAGCGGACGAAGGAAGCAGCGAATGCGGAGTGTGAAAAGGCCGCTCGAGTCCTCATGAAATTTTCATGCAATGAAATAAATTGTTCTGATGGAGGAGTAACTGGTTCGTGTTGGTGAGGTCGTTCCGGGCAGTCTTTGGAAGACTTCCCATTCTGGTCCTGAGATATTTACTGCCTACACCGTTTCATGGTAATTCGATTTCGTTCTCCTCCGCGTCTCTCAGCTGTCAACTTGATTCTCTGACACGTAGAGACTATATGCCCTGATGAAATGTTCCTCTTAAAGTTACTCGATCCTCAGAAATACTCATATTCTAGCATTTCAATTATTTCTTCTAGATATAGATAATTTATTAGTTAGATGCTAAGTATAAAGATAGATTTAAGGCTGAGTCGACCCTCTAGACAGTTGCCTGTATTCTATGGTCGTCTTCGTTGGAGCTATAGCATACAATATACCTTGTTGTAATAGTCGCCCATCAGTAAAAGGCTAAAATATATAATTGTATCAGTTTGTGCTTCTTTTTATATCGTAATAAATATATCTGAAAGGTTAAAGTGTGCCATAAATGTAATCCTGTCCCATAATTCATCCAGGCAACAATAAGTATAATATATTTTTTGCCCAGTGCAATTTTCTGCACATTTTACTTACTTCCTGTACCGTCGTGGAAACAGTTTCTATGTTCAACAAATGACCCGACTGTCTCGATAATTGGCAATTTCCTTTACACAACGTATCCACTTCTTAGCCCCGGTTGATTGAGCGACCCGTATACTCTCATCTGACGAGTACCTACCGGCTGAGTGAAAGACACCGCAAATAGGGAAATTGGATGTCGGGTAATTTGATCTGCGCTCTAAAATCCAGAATGAAGTGTGGAAATTGCACTCTACGCAATGAAGAGAAAATATTACTTACGTGGTTGGCAGTGGAGGAGTCACTCGATCAATACTCCAGGCCGAAGATGATAAAAAAAATAGTGTAAAAATAAAATAAATAAATTGGGTTGAATCAGCCGATGGAAAGTCGACGCTGCGAAAGGTCAGAGAGGGCGAGCATCGTATACCGTGGCACTTTATCTTGGTACACCACCAAGCGAAGCTTTTAGGAAAGAGGTTCTGGTCGTTAAGGAGGCTTCTTTTATTATATATCCTCAGCATCCTGATGTTCGCTGTTACGACTCCGCTAGCCTTGGGAAGCCTTCGATACCGAAGAATATACACCCACCGCTCCTTACTGGACGAAGCCATCAGCCAGAGGAAGCAATTTATCCTGACCCCAGGCCCACGATGTTCTGGCGAAACTATTCAGATCGCAATAGAATAAAAACATTTTGATCCGCGAACTCGGCTCGATTTATCACCGAAATTGCAAGATTAAAAAAAGAAAAAACAAAAAAAGAAGATACTTCTGCCTTGACCACCTACCGTTTTGTCGAGTTATTCCCTCGACGGCATGTGGAAAAAATTGGTCTGACCCACCTTAAGACGTGGATCTAGACTTGGGGCTTAGCGGGCGCTACGACGATGGCTCAGCATTTGTATTCAGGAAGGGATACGGCGTGGGCTGAAAAAAGTGCAGCAAAAGAACGGTACCGTAAAAAGAGGACAACCGGCATCGCCACCCCTGGGGTAACCCAGCAATTTCAAAAGCGGCAATTCGCCTTCTAAGCAAATTAGTAAATCACTACCTGAGCATGTAAGAGAGGCGAATCGCCGAGGCGGACGTGGATTCGCAAAGAAGCGACTTCGTTAATGTAAATTTGTACAAGCGGAACGAGTCGACTTGACGGGAAAAGCAAGTGTAAAAAAAATTTGTCCACTTTCAAGGAGAATCCTCTGAAAAATCAAAACACAGCTCTACAGCCTCTCTTGTATTCTAGAAGGGAAGAGGGTGACGGAGAAATTTTTACCTCAGCCGTAAAGAAAGAATCATGAATGTGGAAACTGAAAAGAAGAGAATATAATTCCTGCATTTAGAATGCCTCCTTCTGAGCTTCCTTGTTGCATATTTGTTGTTTTTACATTATTTCTCTATTCTCTTCGGAAAAGCTTCGGATTTCGGTGAGCAGTATCACAGATTACCTCGGATCGCGTGTCGAGGTGTCTTAACAACGGAGTCTTAACTCCTACAGGAAGATGCGGATACGTGAAGCAGAGAGAAGGAACTGCGGGATTAGGCGAGAACTAGAGAGAGGAAGAGAGAGAGAGAGAGAGAGAGAGAGAGAGAGAGAGAGAGAGAGGAAGGAGTGAAGAAAGAATGAGCGAGCCAGAGGGAGGTTCTCTCCACGGTTCAAGGCTATTACCAGCCCGTAACATCTCCCCCAGGACCCTCTATTCCACCTCACCCACTACGTGTGCCCACATATATCCTCCCGTAGACATTTCACACATCCTTGTTGCGCCATCTCGGCATGCCTCGGTTATATCCTTCCGTTAGAAGCGAAGAACTACCCGATAGTTAGAGCTTCTTTGCGGCTCGAAAGTTGGAGCGTATCAATCCTCTTATTTCCGGTAATTCCGTGCGACAAAGCATAAGGATACCCTTATGGTTTTTTATTGACGACCTATAGCTTTTCTCCTTGACATGATCATTCGTAACGATTTTTTTCGTTCCGTTTTGGAAATCAAGACGTCAAGTATTTGATAGCGTTTTCTGTTAACCTATGAAACCGAGAAAGTTCATACATCTGAATTTGAAAAGATCGATAAAATCCAGCAATATTTTGTCGGATTGTCTTTCAACGATGTTACACAACGTGCATTCCTGCATTCACACTTTCTTCTGTGAATAGGCGGAGGTAAATATGAATGAATAAAGAACAAAGTAATTGTTGCCTGGCATGGTTTCCATTTCTTCATTCTTTCTCTCTCTTTTTTATTCTTGGCTCTTCTCGAGCATGATAAAAAGCCGATTTATATACCGCAGAATAAAACTTACTTGTGTCGCAGTCGCGGAGAATGTTTCAGAAGCTCCGACTTCCGGGGTTGATAAACGAAGCTGCGGTTCTTCGATAACAGGATTTATTCCATAAAAAATATTACGTTGCCTAGAGAAAGACGAGTATTTCGAAATTCCTTGTGTTTAGACGATGCCACATATGCGTGATGATTAATACAGTAAGGTAATCAATTATACGGATGCTGATTAACCGGTCGTCGAGATGAAAGAGAATAGCTGACGCTCCTGTCACCTTGTAACCATGCAGGACATGATGTTAAATTGATGACAAGTATCTCTGGATTTTGTGGTTAAAGTATTCAGAGGACTCAACCAGAACGTTGCCCTTAGAATTTGAAAAAAAGAGCGTCCAGTATTCGCTAATCACCTGCAGTGCGAGATAATCGTATCGTCTTCGTCATAATCAACTACATCGATACTCCCATCAAGGAACCCGACATACTTCTTCACTTGGCAATTAATTAAAAACCTGCCAAAAACAGTCGTACAAGATATAAGAATTAAATTATCTTTCACCCTCTAATTTTGAGTACAAGAATAAAGCCTCGACCTCCATGCTGCGGAGCAGAGAGCGAGAAAAATTTGCGGCTTGGTATAGCTGATCTTGCGGCAGAGGTGGTGGTGGTTCTGGATGCGTAACATGGACCGGCGCACAACGCCGGAAACCCTATACCTACTACGGTTTCAGTTCAGGGCTGTACGATTTCACGCTTTTTCCCTCGGCTGACCCGTTCGAAAGATTTTCCTTTCCCGATTCCGACCTCATCGGCTATTTTCGTCTAATTCGCATTCGAAATTATCTTCAAATCACACCGATTATTTTCCAGATCGATGGGGGTACTTAGTTCATGTAGTAACGTAGGTTATGGATGAGGTGCATGGAAAATTAAAGTCAGTCGATTTTCGACTATCTCTGGGATGACTAAGAGCAGTACGAAAATTCGAGAAGCCTTCCACCGTGGGATTTTGTTCCGCTGGCTTGTGAGAATTTCTTTGGTAAAAGCCTCCTCGAATTTGGAGAAGAGTGACGCTACTGCGTCTTGCGATCAATTCCTCGCGCCGTCTTCTCTTCCTCCGTCTCCGCCCCCGGTCTTAGCTCCCGACCCTATTTCTTTTATTCTTATTTTCCTCCAGCTTTTTCTTTCCCTTTTCCTTTTCCGGCGTTCAGGATCTTTCCACTTTTTTGCATCGTCCACGATGTATTTACGAAATCAACCTTCCAGATTGAGCCGACCGCACGGGGCGGTTTCGAGGCAGGGCTGCGAATCAACCTTTTTTACATCCAGAGTGGAGGTGCACACAGATTACGATGCCGCAACGGTATTCGTCCAGGTTAGAGTATTCGCGATTTTCGCTCCGCTGCTCAGATCGACCCGAGCCCAGAGTCGGGCTTAACTTCATTACACGGAAAATTGTTGAGTATCACCCGCAGCTCGATCAACGTTCTCTCTCAGGATCGTTCGACCAATACTCGAAACATGAAATCTATTACCGATGTATGGTCGCTGTGCTCAATCGGAAATCAATTTTTTTTCTTCTCTTTTCAAAAACTGTTTTCAGCAGACGTACGAGGCAAAAATTAAAGCAAAACTACCGACATCCTTCGCTGACACGAGCTGCAGAGAAAAAAAACTAGATAAAATTAATTTCATGCTGCGAGCGTGTACGAAATAACGAAACAGCGATTTACACCTTAACATAATAATATTATTTTCGATTTACAACCTGTGTATAATATTATTTTATCCATATAATATTTATAATCCATTGTCAGTGATGTTGATATTTTCATTTAAGTATAATTTACATGAATGGCAGTACTCGTTTAACGAATATGTGCTTACGAATTGTTAATTATATATTTATGTGTATGTATGTAAATCATAATCCTTAAAGAACGTAACACGACGTGTCGTGCGCCATTGATCGTTTGTTGTTTGTGATTTACTGTCTACTTCTTGTTTCTTCTTTCGAATGAATTTCAACAGTATATGAGCACGGTTTATACGAAATTACGACGTTCGAGTCAGTCGGTTTACAAAGTGTATTTTTGTACGAGAATTATTTTATAGAATTTTAATCTAATATAGTGTATATTAATGTGATAATTAGCTTATCGATAGCAATTAGGTAGAGTGTGAGACGCTTTGTAATAATAATAATTACGATTCACCTATACAGATCACGATATCCTTGCATTATTTCGTATATTTTACAATTCTATTTGTTTATCCTTATAGCATATAACGTTCTTCTTCTTTTTCCTAGCATCCCATCCGAATTTGTCTCGTCCAAGATTCTATCATTCTTTTGTTTACTCATTTGTTTCTTCACGGTCACGGTGCTGAGAGGCGTGTATATGATATTTGAAAATTGGCATCGAGTTTTTTGCGTTTCGAAACAATAAAACAGAACCATCACTTTATTCTAATGTTCAGAACCATAACGGCTGCTTAATGGCCCAATTTAATCAATTTGTATAAAAATTATCTTTCATTCGTAGAAATACCTTATCTGAAATATAGAAAAATTTTCTAGCTTTTTTTCTTCTTTCTTCTTTTTTTTCAATATTTATATGTATATATATATATGTATATATTATATATTCTATTTTGGGCGTGACCCTGATTTAGAATTTAGCATTTTTATTTTTTATTTTCATTATAACCTAATCAATACATCTTGGTCCAAACATCATAACCTTAAAAATGTCACACTCGTCAAACGAGTTCGATCGTTTTGTACAAGGGGAGCAAACTGCTTAAAGGAATACAATTTGTTTTTTTCATTCGTAAATAATTCGTATAAACGCGACCTCAGCAACGTTCCCTTTACATCACACTGCTATCAATTTCATAATTGATGTACATATAATTAATGGTACCTAATCAATACCGCCAGTTTTAAGTACTCCCAAAATTTGATTTACTATAATCATATAACGACTTACGACTTATTTCACTTTCTATACATATACAGATGAATTTATCTTAATGGCTCTTGTTACATCGTTCTAGCGTTGTTGCAAAACAAGCGTCAGGTCTCAGTCACTCTGTACCACCATGAACAATAATGATATTGTACTCGCGCCACATGAATTCAGCCTCTTGTTTTACTTAGGATTCGTTATCAGTTCGAGTTGTGGTAAATTAAAAAATCTCATGCCGATTCTACACTCTGCATAATGAAACCCCTTGCTCGAACCGGCGATAAATAAAAAAACTTGTCGATATTCAGGTAGTGAACTTTGAACGTATAATTTGAGGTGATAAGCGATTGAATATAAAATTCAATAAGTGGTAGCGTGGAATTCGAGTTTCCTAATAAACCCAACGAACGATGAAGTTAATTCACACGGCGATTGTGAAGTCACGTGGAATACGATGTCGTCCACGACCTCTGTCAATGTCACACTCCGCTTCGCTTAACTCAAGCGTGTCGGTGAAACCCGAGGGTGGATCCAGCTTGGTGGCGAACAAGCTTCCTGATCCGTCGTTGCTCGACTGGTGCTTGGAACCGGCAGACATGGCGACTGACCCGAGGCTTGCACGGGCCTCCTCGCTGGTATAACGCGCCAGCTGTAGCATCCTTGAAGAAAATTTGTTTGAGCGTGGGAAACCAATAAACGTGGTGAAGAAAGTCGGGTTCCAGAACTTGGTTCTGCAAAGGTACTCACTTGGGTCTTCCTCTTCGAGGAAACGATTTTCTCTCAAAAATCGGTGAGGGTTCTGTAGACGTGCTAGATTCTGGTCCATGGTACAGGAAGTCTGGAAAGCAGAAACAAACGCGTCACACGGCGTTGTTACCAAAATCGAAAATCGGTCGGTGCATTCGTGCAGGTGAATTATATACCAACAATGAAGCTGACATATAGTAGGTGGTGGAAAGTTAGAAGGCAGTCAAGATTTGTAAATGAAGAACAAAAGGTTTGCAAATAGTCGCTGAGGTGATGACTCGGGCGCCGATCAATGCTTGACTAGTTCGGACTACAGTCGTACTGTGAACACGCGAATCCGCCATGGTGACCGGATGCCGGGCGTCCACCAGGTGGTTCGAAGATTCGGTTCGGCTGCTGGTCCCCACTTCCGTGTCACTGTCCGAGCCCAGGGTGTCGTACTCTTCGGACTCGGATTTCCCCTGACCGACCTTGTTCATTTTGTGCAATGGTACGGATGACGAGCGGCCACCG
Source organism: Diprion similis (assembly GCF_021155765.1). Classification (NCBI taxonomy): domain Eukaryota; kingdom Metazoa; phylum Arthropoda; class Insecta; order Hymenoptera; family Diprionidae; genus Diprion; species Diprion similis. The sequence continues at coordinate 21,681,276 of NC_060114.1, forward strand.
CGAACCTTTGCGTACCGGTTGCAATCCGACTGCAATCATACGGGGGATATTTGTTTGTTGGTTGGTGCATTGGTTCATTGCTTGGTTGATGGTTGGTCTGTTGGTTTGTCGGTCGATTAGCAGTTCACCGGTTGAATAAACATGAAGCGAGTCAAAGGGGGACCAGCAGACGTAACGTTTGATTCGTTAACTTTGGCCTCGATTCGGCTCTCGGCATTCATTGGAAAATTTTAACGACCACTGAAAATCTCACATTTCAATTCCCACGAGAAACTTCCCTTCCAAGTTCTTGCGCTTCACGACGCGATCAAGATATGCCTAGGTAGGTAACAGTTACACCGTACACAATCGAGCAACCGTGCATTCAAACTACGTCAACACAGAGTGTTGTGTAACAGGAACAGGCTATAAAGTGCAAATTTCAATAAAACAGTAGCAAAGGGTGAACTGAGCAGTGTGGAGATATCGAGGATTCGACTTTTCATGACCGAGCTGTGTGGAAGAGAGCGTGAAGGATCGAATACAGGCCGAGTTCGGTACTTACCTCCCGCAGCTGAAGGGTATCTGCAGTGGAAAGTCGAGGGTCGTGATAGACGAATGTCTGGAGAGGCGCAGCGGAGCCGCATCGGCTCTCCCCCGACGCAGGGACGCTTTCCTTCAGCTGGAACGTCGCGTAAGGGTAGATGTCTTCGGAGTATTCTATAATCAGCCAGCCATCGCAACCGTAGTACAAGCTAATCGCCAAAGTTAAAGCTTTTCTACCCTTACAGGGGCAACTAAATGTCCCTTATTTGCAGTAATTACAAACACGCGTCGGGTTTCAAATTGATTCACACTATCAGAAGGATTCAGGACACAATCTGTTCCGTCGCTAAGTTCGGAAATTAAGTTGGTACAACAGTTCACTGTAGTTACGTTAGGACACGACCTTTCCGATACACGGTACAGGAATTATTCCGAAGAGCTTTTACCTGGTATTCTCTCCAGCGTTGCCATTTCGTTGATCGGTGATCGAAGCGTTTTGCGAACTGTCGCATAGTACTGTTCGCGCTGTTCCATGTTTTGTTTGTTGTCCAACGCCGCAGCGGTCTGGGCGTCGTGCAAGCTTCCGACATCGCCCAAAAACGGTCCTATTGACAATTCAAATAATGGTATTAAAATTCGCAAGAACGACTCTACGTATCAAAAAGTTTTGTGAAGCCTTACGTTTTCTAAAACAGTAAAAGACCGCGCCAGCAGCAGCGATTATTGCAAAAGAGCTGAACACGAGCGGAAGAATAAGCTTGAGGTCCGAGTACAGCGGAGTATGTTGAGGAATAAACTGGTCTAAATCAATGGCGGACATTGTAGAACTGCCGACTGGCTGCAGGGTCGTGAAACGATACTCAGCAACAGCTGAACCCGCATTGTTGTGCGCACGAATTCTGATCTCGTAACTGGTACCAGGTTGTAGTTCGTTCAGCGTGTAAGTTCTTTGTACCTGTTGAGAAAGATGTGATTTGGTAACGAGTTTCGGAAGACATTGACGCTAACGTTACTCGGGGAGAAGAACTACCTCTATGTTGTTTGACACAAGCGTCCACAAGTCCTCGCCGCTTCTTCTGTATTCCAATTCGAAATACAAGAGCGGACATCCTCCATTGTGCCACGTGTGAAGATGTAGAGTGATCCAAGAAACATTGACTGTAATGAACTTGTCTCCAGACGCCGGGGATGGATCTGGCTTTGAACCCTCGGTCACAGCGTCGATGACTTCACTCCTGAGACCCATGCCGATGCGATTGAAAGCTGTTATGTATACGCGGTACTTGGTGCCACAACATAACTGGGAGAGAAGGTAGCTGCTCATTTTGTGAGACACCTTGATTTCCTCCCATTCTCCGTATTCTCTCTTATACTGCAGGACGTAGCCTCTTATAGGTGCACCGCCGTCATCTCCTTGTTTCCACTGAACAGTGATAGAGTTACTCGTTGAGATAGTGGCGTGCAGAAGTGGAGGCGCTGGAGGTACTGTTGAAAAATGAAAGAGGTCAGCTGGTTGAGAACTGAAAGAGTTTTGCGCCTATTTGTCTTTTTCACAGTGTGCTTCGATTTCGGCTCACCTTGAACAGTCAGCCGATGCGTTATCTGGTCAGACCCATGTCTGTTTTCTACGATACACGTATAGTTTCCACTATCGTCACGCTGCAGCTCTGACATCTTCAGCGAACCGTCGATCTGCACGGCTATTTTTGCAGAAGTTTTGATCAGCTGACCCCCTCGCTGTTTCCAACTTGTCGAGGGTTCTGGCTTACCGACGCTTTGACAAGGGAGAGTAATATCTTGCTTCCAAGGCACCACAAAGACCATTCCAAATGAATAAATCGCCGCACGCACTGGAAACGGTAAAAAATTAATCTCGCAAGTCTTATTTCCTCACCATTCGATCCTGTTACCTTCAGCGGACGGTCTGAGAATTATGGAAGCAGTGTGCGCTCCTTCACCGACCGAAGTCACAGCCGCAACAACGAATTCGTATTGATTGGGTTTGTGCAAATTCTCAGCATGGTAGCTCGTATGCTGAGGTGCTAGGGTCCTGCGATACCATTTCCCTTCAGTACCAACAGCTCTGTAATGCACGTTGTACGAAGTGATAATCCCATTAGCCCTAAGTGGTGGTTGCCAGGAGACAATTATCGACGTTGCAGAACTAGCGACTGCCTTTACATTGGCTGGTTTCTCAGGAAGATCTTCTTCCGTCAAACAGTAAAGTGGCGTAGATGGAACACCGTCCCCCGCTCTGGTGAAAGCTACCGCTTGAACTGAGTAATTTGTGTATCTCTCCAACCCATGCATCACCACAGTCAAGGCTGTCGTGATTTTGGTTTCAGGCTTAGCATTCGCGACGAAGTTTTCCATGCTTTCCCAGATCACTTTGTAACCTTTTAGGATCCCGTTAAGACTAGAGTCCGGTGGCGGATCCCAGGATACTTGAAGTGACTGAGACGACAATGCAGTGCATCTAACATCCTGAGGGGGACTACTTGGTACTGGAATCATATTTGAAAGTTATAACCAAATCGCCGACATTGTAGCTCATGGTACTTTGCAATGGTATTTGTATTGAGCCGACACCCACCATCCTCGAGGGTCGATATCACGACTTCTGATGTCAAAGGCCCCGGCCCGAGGGCGTTGTAAGCCTGTACCACAACGCTGTATCGTGTAAACTTCTTTAGGTCCGTCAGCTGACATTGCCGACCGGGAATCGAGGTCCGCGCAAGCCCCAGTGCAACGTTGGCAGTTGATACTCTACCCTCTACCGTTCGATAAGTGTACTGCTCAGCCGCGAATCTGCGCAAGGTCAAAGGGTTACTCCTTTCCGCCGGGCTGTAATACCGCACGGAAAGGGAACTTACCGACTGTGGGCTAAAATACTACAGGATATCTCCATGTTTTGTTCGAGGAGCTTTTACTTTGCTTACCGAGGCCTTGGAATTTTTAATTGTCTTACCGGCACTCGGCAAACCACACTGCATTTATTTTTTCATCGAATTTAACTTATTCATGATATAGAATCCGAAACAATATGATACTACGGGATAAATTATGTACCTTTATTCTTGTATTACCTGTGTTCTTTGTAACCGACGTGATACCCAAGGATTTCACCGTTCCACAGGTCATGATCCGGGGGATCCCAAATAACTCTCAGTTCCGTTGAACTGATGGCGTCTACTTTCAAATTTCTTGGTGGACCCCCAGGTATTTCTCCTTCTGTTGTAACTTCCAAAACCTGAAACATAATTAAGATTATACGTTAGGCTAGCTGCCTCGAGCTCGCTTGAAGTTGACAATTATCTACAACATGCTTGAGCATCTGCAGATTTCATATTCCAAACTAATCGGAGAATCTTTTAGTCGCGTTTGATGGAAAAGTATTCGTGAGCACTTGAGCGTGCGTTGTACCTACATCACTAGATTGACTTCGACCCAGTTCGTTCTCGGCAAATAGACGAAACTGATAGCTGACAGCCGGCCTCAAGGAATTGACGTGGCCGAAAGCTTGACTGCCCGGGATGTTCGTATGGAATGTGTGATCATGCCATACTTCTGTTGAATGAAAAAAAAAAAATACATAAACTATCGTTAGTTACGTCATTAAAACAGGTCCATCAGCATCTTTAGAGGGCATCGATACTCACCAGCATCGGTCTTGTATTCGATGATGTACCGAGTTATCGGACTGTTTCCATCCTGGCTTGTGGTCCATCCGAGCTTCACGTACCTGCTACCCTTCTCAATAACGTGAAGATTCCTCGGAAAATCGGGAGGCTCTGGAATTAGAGAGACAAACAGAGAGTTTCCGAAGTCCTCTTCAGTTTTTAATTACCGTGCAAAGCATATACCTTGTATATACAACTGTACGGTCAGTTCATCACGTCCATAAGAATTTGAGGCGATGCAGAAGTACAGGCCGCTGTCTTCCCTCGTTGTGCTTACTAGTCCTAGAACACTGACCGCACCATCCGTAGTGTTCATTTCCTTGACTACATAGCGATAGTCCGGAACGGTCGGTTCTAAGGAAGAACCCGCCTTCCGCCACGCAATCTTCAAAGGGTGATCGCCCTTTGCTTCGCAACGCAGATTGGCGCTTGATCCTAATCTCGCAGTTTGATTACGATGCTTTTCTACAAAGTGCGCTGGCGCTGGAATCGGTCAAACGAGCTGGTCAATCACTGAACGTAAATCTTTCCATCAGTCAAGATGTGATTTGTGGATTTGGGCAACAAATTTTACGTGTACGATCACGTGATACGAACCATTGACTGTCAAGTAAACGACTTTACTGAGACCTGCACCAATTCCATTAACAGCTTCACAGACATAGAATCCTTCATGGTTCTCTTGAACTCTGCCGAATACGAGTGATCCGTTAGAATGAATCCTCAGATCCTGAGCATGCTGGTGGCTGACTAAATCTGTGTAATTCCAGGGACGTCTACCAGTCGCTCTTCGCCACGTAACTGCAGGTTTTGGAAATCCATCAGCATGACAATGGAGCTCTAAACGTGACATGCCTTCCGGCGCGTGAACATCTTGAGGTTCCATCACCCAACGTGGCGGTACTATTTTCATGTACAGGAAAAATAAGTTAAAAAGTGGTCCACACTTGTAAGCCAAATTTTAAGTCTTGGTTAATTTGAAAAGTGCTAAAAAGGCTTTCGACATTATTACAGAGACGTCTGGAGATCTCGACTGTGTAAAATTGTAATACTGTTCACATTGTGCTCTCCTGGCTGCTGAGAATTTTGCGATAAAAGAAGACGGCGCAAACTGTATACTCATTGTCAGACGTCTCCTTAATTTTGTTTAATTGCTGCAGCGCATTACGCCAGCGGCAATGGCAGAAAATACGCACAAATAGATCTCTACTACTGCAGCTTTTCATAGCTCAGCGCTTTCTTAAGCTTTTAATGAATCGAATTAAGAACTACTGCAAGTGATTTACGTCTCGTTCAATCCCTACGTTATTTATTAAATTTTTGATTTTCAACAGATTGTACGAATAATATAGGAAAAACAGCAATAGTGACATAAAGTATCAAACTTGAATTTCCATTTATTTACTGTGACGATAACAGTGCTGTGCAGACATTTCGACACCCAGAAACTGTGCACCAAATCGATGAGAAGTGAGGCAGAGGTTTGTAAAATGGAAGAGATAGGAAAAAAAACGATCAAATCAATGGTGAGATGTGCAAGATGAGATAGAAATCAAAATACAAAGAGAGACGAGAATAATGTGTTTCGGTGCTGACTGTATGGTGCTGGTGCTTGAGGTGAGCCTCGTTTCAAATTCGTTCAGTTTCGCATCTAATCTTTTATACTCGTAAGAAGAAAGTCTCGTATAACACGAAGACATGAAAAATATTGAAGACGGATCCCGTGAAAAAAATAAATCGTGACGAGGGGCTGATGTGAGAAATGAGGTCTGGTGCATGTGCGATTTACTGTGAAGTATTGTGTGCGATGTGCTTTGTGCTTTGTGCGTCGAGCGGTGGCTGGCTGCGGGCGTTGCTGCGTTCTATGCGTGGTGGCGTCTATATTATAATAGAGTCATGCTTGAACAGACGATTAATAATGCGCGATCAGTCTAAAGAATTGCTTTTTACGAATGACATTGAAACGTGTCGCGTTTCGCAATCTACTTTACCACTAACGACTAACTCGGCCATCCAAGAGACCTCAGCGACGGAGTTGCGGGCGACGCATGTATAATTTCCGGTGTGGGTAGCACTGACCCGTTCGATAACTATGGTACTGGAATGTGCGTCGATACTGGTCACTCTCAGTCCGGGAGATTGAATCACTCTGGATGATCCAGAGGCTCCTAGTGAGCCAAAGTTCGCGCCACCGGAGGCGTCGATCTGTTCGCCATTTTTCAACCACGTGATTGTGAATGGTGGATCACCTTTTTCGATCATGCAGGTCACCTGGGTCCGCACGCCCTCGGATAAGTCCTTGTTAAAATTAAAAGGAGCTATCCTAGGCGGAACTGCAATGCACAAGAAGAAACACTAGGTTCTAATGAATTTTGTATCGCTTGGCTTTACTCGAGTTCTCCAAAGATTCATTTCGAACTTCTTCCGAAATGACCGGCATGAAAATAAATTACACGATGCTCCCCCAGAAATCAGTAATGGCACTGAAACAAAATGTGCATACCCCTGAAAATATTCAACACATTGCATCACCGTTCGAATTTCTTTTTACTCAGACGCTGGTGGCAGGATTATGACAAGTTTCACTAGTAAAGTTCTTGACAGCTTTGTGATAAAGGAAAAACTATTCGATTCGCTAAATACCACTGCCGGAAGGGGGTTCATCGTGATATGACAGTCGCCTTACATTTCTTGTCCGGTAGTAGAGTAGCCTTTGGCGATTGCTTTGGTTCTTGTATGGCAGCAGGTGGGAAACTTTGTGTGAAAGACTGTGCGACCGTCTTGTTGTGTAGATTGTGGGGGACTGTATTGCACTGTGTATGGATGATGCCTCGCTGGTCAGAGTGTCTCAAGTAAAGAAGTATTTCTGGCCACAGTATAAGGCAAAGTTTCATATTGTTCGGTCAAAATTCATGACGGACTGTTTTTGGTAAATTGGTCTTTGACGCGGTGCATGTTCGATGATTATTTGGAAAAAAGTTTGAGATTGGCTGAAACATTGACTTTCTACTTATACTCTGAACCGAGTTGAGAAACTCTGGCCAAGAGAACAGATGGAAGAGGGGGTGTGGAACAAAGGGGTGGCTGTTTGAGAGTAATTGAGAAAACGTAGAGCCAGAGGGTGTCAGACGAGTAACGCCCAAAGAGCGTGTAGTGGCGAGTCTGGAGTCTGGTTCTGGTTGTCGGCACAACACGATACGGAAAATCAATTCCGAGGTATTTCTCCGAATCGGACCGATTTCTTTGAGTCAAAAATTTACCAGCGGTGGTCCGATTGCAAGGTTGTCTTTATTGCGATCCTGCAGGCGGACCTTTTTCACTTTGATAAAAAGATCCTTGAGCTGTGCGAGCCGTACCATGAACCAGCAACAACGACGTGTACGCCGTTTTCGCGGCATCGTTGCTCGCCACACACGTGTAGTTGCCATTATGCGATGGCGAGGCACTTTGAATCCGTAAAGCAAGGTCATACTCTCCGATCTGATGCGTCATGGCTTCCCTCGCCTTCAACGCATGTCCATCCTTCAGCCAGGTGATCTTCATCGGCGCGTCACCCTCGCTGACGACACATGTCACGTGAACTCTGGCCCCAGCTTGGATATTAGCGGGAAAGCTAAACGGTTCGATTTTAGGAGGGACTGCAATTACACCAATAAAAAACATACTTCTTCACTTTGGTTCGGTTAGGCGTTACTGAAATCAATCGTGACTGTTCCGTGATTACGATTTTTATACACACTATCGAACATTCGTATCCGTAATGCATCGATGGTATGTACTGAAAAATCGTAACCGGAAACAGGCACAGACTGCTGCATCATCACACGGTCATTGAATCATCAAGTATGGCTAATTGTGAGTGAAATTTGTCAGGACTCGAGATCCTCCTGATACGGATCCTTGCTGCATAGGTGACATCTTTGGGCCCACAAGGTGACAGGATCCAGTGTCCAACAATTGGGCTAATACGAGGATGATTAGAGAAATCTGTAAGTAGAAGCTATTTCGTTTAGTCGGGGTGTCTGACTTTACTGTAGATCACAGGCTTCTGCAGCCGATAATTAAGTTCAATCAAGTGATCGGGTAAAAGCACAAAGATTTGAAGAAGTCGTTGAAGAACTGACGAAGGGTGGGCTCACCTTTGACCTCGATGATGACGGTTTCCGATGAAGCGTGACCCTGTTTGTTTTTGGCTGTGCATGTGTAGGCGCCACGATCGGTACTGCTGTCGACGTGGTGTAAGACCAAAGTCCCATTGCTAGAAACCTCTTGGCGTCGACTCGTTGGAAGCAGCTGACCGTCTGAAAAGTGAGTGGGAGAAAATCGAACACAATTAAACTCCAATGATGGAAAATCCATTCATTTAGTGGTCATTCAATCCATACTCTTTTCCCACGTGATACTGGCAATCGGAAAACCAGCCACTGGACATTTTATAATCGTTGTTTCGCCAGCAACGGCTGCGTAGTTGCCCATCGGACGGACGTGCGGCAATCCATAGATATTGAGACGTGCCGAGTGATGAACCTTGGAGACACGGTTCGACGCCGTGCATCTGTATTCACCGCCGTCTTCCACGCGAACTGCACTAACGTTCACGTGAGATATGACGTCACCGTGAACGGTCACGTACTGGCCAATTACGAACCTGCACATGTTTACGTTAGCAAATTATATTCTGGGCTTGGAATACTGATCTGTGAGGCGGAGTTTAAGCGCCAAATTTTAAAAGTTCCAAAAGCGGAATTGAACTTTTACGAAACGGCAAAGTCTCGAATGGTAGGGAACCAGACGACTCAAAGTTCCGAAAATTAAAATATACTCACACAGCATAGTGTACTCAACGAATGTGCGTAAAAAATAAGAAAACCGCAAATCAGACTGACCAGGATTCCGAACGTGAAAATATCGAAAATCCAAAACAAAGAAAGATCCAAGTGGTGAAATTTCACCAAGCCAGAAATTCAGAGAACGGAAAATCTTCGTTGATTCGGAAGTTCGTCGTTTCAGAACTTTGCACTTTTGGAACGTTGAGCATCGGGTTTCGGATCATTCGAAACTTTGATGTTTCGCTTACTGTGTAGTCATTGGTAAAAGTGACTAAACCATGTGACTAAATCTGTTTCTGATAAGCTATCATCCACGTGACCCGTTAATTAAACACCGGATATTGCAGTGCTAATGTGGGTTTTTGGGGCTTCTAATATCAGTGGCTAGGAATTATTGGTTATGAATAAATGAGCATCGCGAGCGGTGAATAAACGAATTCGTCGACGTCAAGCACATTTGAACGATTTGATAGGGCAAAAGAAACTAAGTATACAAAAGATACAAGATCGCGATGACTAAGTAAAACAGTATAATGATAATTTCACGTAGGTACGGGATATACAGATGCCGCCGGAAGCAATAACGAAGTAGGATACGGGAAAATTGGATTTCAATTTTCATAGGACGGCGCACAACATGAACCTTATCCCTCTGGCTCGGGAAACTTTCTCCGCTGTTTTTATATTTCAATCCTACCACGCCAGTCGTATACGATATGAACTGTCTTTGAATACCATGCTGATTTTAAATTAATAGATTCATTTATGCGCACACGTGTTGAAACACGATTCTACTGATTGCATTTTTTTTTTTTTTTAGTACTGAGTGAAAACTTCTCCGAACGTAATCATTCCGTTGTTCATTCGAGCAATTCAACGTTTCTTCAACATCTCATTGATTGAATTTACTCGCCGTTCCACTTGGATTATAATTGTCGCCAGGCTAGACGTTGAAGAATGCATCAGTAATCCTACGCCAAGTCTATATTCAGAGATGGGAATGAGTGGATCGATGTGTCTCTTGAAAGGTTTGAAATTAACTATTTATCGGCTATTTCTGAAGATTATCCGGGGCCGCAAACAATGCTTCGCCCCACGATCGAACCTAGACACGGAATCAGCATCTTTATTCTTCGGTTTCTATCCATTGTCTGGAGCTTTAGCAAATCCTCGGGGTATTAAGAAACACTTTGGACCTAAAGTTAATCATCGTCTTCAAGTCAGGATCAAATTCAGCAAGATTGATACCCTTCATCCATATTTGGATTTCCAAAAAACGTGTAACACGTGTACAGGACTAGTGACATTTTAATTCGAGCACACGAATTTTATGTAAAGTGGAAAATAACGAGCAAGCTTTCAGAACGAATTACTCTACAGTCTCAAAATGGGATAAACTGAAAATGATGAAATTATCATTTTTCGATTTATTTCTAATGAAAAATCGCGTCTCATCAGACTTGCGACGAAATCGATTATGTTCGCGCAGTCATGCTGGCAGCAAAAGGGTTGAGAAGTTCTGCGTGGCAACCGTTTAATTAATCCGTAGCGTTAATTAAAGAACTCCGCATAGTGTACAGAACAGATGATTCATTGCATGTCGAATTAAATGACTGTCTCTTATCACGACCTGTTTGAAAAAGGTCTCAAAGTGAAGCAAGAGGAATTCAAATTGGAATTAACATATAGATGACGACGGAAGTCCGACGTCGGAACGCTTTACCGAAACAATGCGCTGAAACAATTCGTTACATTCCCCATTCACTAATTACATCTCAGCTACGCCAACGCAGCTCTCCGTTTCCACATTCATTGCTTTTGTGTCGAAGCAACATTTCTTTTTTTAAATAAACAACCGGTCTTCAAAAGCACATTGCAAACTGTAAACTCGCACCACACGAAACCATCATTCGTATTCGCGCTTGAAATGTTTTCCATGTTTCACTCCCTCTTCTACACTCTTCACCCTGTGGCGGCTGAAGAATAATGGTAATATCAAAAAACCCAGCGGCTGGAACTAGCACGGTATTCTTCATCCTAACGTGAAGTTACATAATTATTTCCCCTGATTTATGGAAGTAATGAACGACTCGATATATTATTTAAACTATGCAGGGCCAGCTCAGTATCAAGACTGAAACCTTAAAGGCTTTGGCAGAAAAGTCTGCTGCTAACTAAAATCACTTCCTTTAGCCAGCAGCTAAAAAATAGGCGAACTTTCTACCGAGGGTCCGCAGCAATATTTCACAAATTCTTTTTTTCATGTATCTTACAGAATTCCGTCAACGAATACCTCAATAAGGATACTATAATTGATTTTATAGTTCATGAAGAATTGTTTTTGTGCAGCCGTACTTTTTTCCCCATTTATTCGAAAGTTATTCGTTATTGCACTAAACTCTTCTTTTCCACCACATGGACGCATTTTCGTTTTGATTTTGTACCTACATTTGAAAACTGCTACGTTGCTACGTAGCCACGAATGGAGAAAAAAAGTATAGCCTGACAAATTACTTGTAAACTACGTTGAAACAAGTCAGAGTTGAGTTTTCATATCAGTGTTCCATTAAACCTGGAAAATCAGAGGCACGAGTCGTGAAGTATTTTCTTACCTGTCGTTCTGAGGAAGAGCAAACCCATCCAAAGTCCAGGTGAAATGGGGAGTCGGATTTCCCGCTGCGATGCATTTCAGAGAAACGGATGGTCCCGGCTGTATCGTCTGTTCGATAAACTTGTAAACCAGCTGAGGCGAGGCGTCTAAACAGAAACGAGTATAACAAATGAAGCGATCCAACGGGCTGAATATTTTCAAACAAACGACTTCCCCTGTCCTTGGGCAAAGAGAAAGTCGTCTGGAGGTGTGGCCGCGTCAAATCATCCCTTATAGTGTATACGGGACGTCCCTTCAGGTTACACCCTCGCCTCATATTCGTCGGTCGGTCTGTCGGCCCTCCGGGACCACTTGACGTAACACGAGAATATTATGCAGCACAGACGACGTTTAGGCAACATTCACAAGGGGTTGGATGTGTGGAGCGAGTTATCGATCTGCGGTTTGACGCCTAAACTCTGCTACTGCCTCGCGAATTAAGCCCCAAAATTACGCAACGAGGTACGGCTGGATGTTCGTGTAGGTAGTGTAAAACATACGCTCGGTCACTTCATTCTCATCATTCACTAGAATGCATTACAGGAATAATAATAGCAATTATAAAAGCAGGAATAGTGAATTGGAGAAAAAGAGCTCTGACGACATCATCCGAGTCCACAATTCGTTGTCCATTTTATCATTATCGTTCCCGGTGACGTATATTTGCTATTATCATAGCCATTTTCATTGTCGTTGTTATGCAAACTTGGAACCTCCTTACGGCGTACAAAAGACTACGGCGTACTCTAAGTTTGTAAAGATTCTAGATTGCGGACTGACGATGAGTTTCTGAAAAGGGGAGCCGATTGTATCGCAGATAATAATTTACCGTGATCGTCGGAACTTTGATTGTGTTTAGTACACAAAAGGTGTATGAACGAGAGCTTTGGGAAGAGGAGGCACGAGGAATGGGATTATCCCCAGTGCCCCGGCCTCCTTTTCAATCTATTAATGCAGAACCTGGGTATCGATCCCTGAAGATACGCTTCTTCGATTCATATATTCATTCCAACTATCCGTGGGTACGTCTGTTTAAACAAAAACTGGTGCTGCACATTTCCGTATGTTGCATACACTGTGGCTTCTCATTCGTTCCACCGATCTACCGATAAATCATTTTGCATATCCTGGTAAGATATGTCAAATTGTGAGGTTATATATCGATACTATTGATCCCATCGAGTCTTCCGCATTCTCAATCTTCATTAATTTGACATCGTTGTCTTATTGATTGTATCGACTTTACGCGTACTGTCGTAATTAATTGGCAAACTATACATGAGTAACCATCGTTCCGGGGTAAAGGAAATTCCGCCTTGGTTCGGGTGTTGGTACCGTAAGATGCTTAGACGTGACGGGAATTCACAAAGTCGTTGGAAAACGGCGCCCGTTAACTTCCCATTTCCAGCATCACGTGAAATGGTGCCAGAGTGAAAACTTTTAAACTACAAACCATTAGGGTCTGATGCTCTTAACTACTTTAGCTTACCAAATTTCCAGTTTACGTTGTGCTCCGTGGAATGGAGTCGGAAAAAATGAGATTACTTTCCTTACCCCTGTTTTTCTGTAAGAATAAGAGGATAGCCGCGAACGTAAGGTTTTCGGATTCATAGAATTAGAAGCGATGTAATGTTGGCATTGGTCTGCGATGCCTTTTCCTCGCCAGCCGATGAAACGCAATTCCAAGTTCAAAGATGGCAGCACCGAGAGGACTGCAGGCACGTTGGCGCTATTTGTCTGCGCTGTTTCACCCCGATGTTTTTGCCGAGAAGTTCTTTCCTCTATGCCAAGCGTGACAAAGACAAATTGGATATATTTATTTAGTGAAACGTTAGTGCGACGTACGCCACTCGAACTGTTACTTCTAATTCTCTTTTTCCGCTTCTCTTTCGTGCTGCCGGTGTTCAAGTAGCCACACTAAAGTCACTCTGCCCTCCAGCTCATCCACTTTTTGCAGAACCGACCGAAACACCCGGAAAGTCAAACGATGCCCGAGGAACAAACTGTTCATTCCTTCGCCTTTCTTGCCTCGCTTACCGAGAAATGATAACTTCAAGGTCACGGTCGAAAATAGGTGGAATCAGATGGGAAAAGGTTTCGGAAGGATCGTCGCGTCGAACTGATGCTCCTCTGCATATACTGTCAATCTGTTGAACCGTTGTTTTTTTGCCATAAGGGTAATGAACGCTCTGTAGAAACGGAAGGCGCGGACCCTGGATGAGTCCTGAAGGAAATTGGATCAGTGAGATAGAAGCGAATAGGGGATTTGTGCGTTTTCATATCGGGCGAGGTCGTTATACCCTTGGAATGGCCTGTTGCGGACGGCAATGAAGCCCAGTGGCATCCTTTCCGAGATTCCGTCATGATATCACAAAGTATAATCCGGCAGGAGAATCACGTTTCACCAAGTAAGGGAATTCAGGTTTTCTTGATGCTAAACCAAAAATGCCGGTTATCTGAAAGGTTTTCGAATCAGCTATCCCAACTTCCTCCGTCACGAGTTCGATAGGTTCAAGGAATGATTTGCAATTTTTGAACCTTGCCTGCGGTGAACAGCTCGTGCGATAAAAAACGATGAAAGAAAATGCTTACGGAGTCGGTGTCCCATCGCTTCGTTATAGTTTTCATGAGAGTTCCCCACCCCCGAGGACATGGTTACGTAATTTTTAAGCGACCTTGAGTAAGGACGGCCACCAAATCAATTCATATTAAAATCTCATTGATAAACAAGGTGGTGAAGAAATAATCAAATGACAAAAGGAATAACGACATGAGAATTCAGTTTATAAAGTGAAAATTGGTAAAGATACGAAAGACTATAGAGACACGAGGGTAAAACTTAATGGGCAGAAAAACAGTGCGGTGTGTAATCATTGCACGTATATTATTATGTCATATAATTTGAAATCTAAATAGTGAGGGATAGTTATCGTAAAGTCATTTCTAAACTACGAACCTCATTGAAGCTGGTACAGAAGTTCAATCTGATTTGTTTTATTTCTTAATTAAAAGAATATTTGTGAGTTCTAGAAATTTTGCAGCGGTATTATTACAATATTGAATTTCATTACTCATGTATGAATATGCATGCCCCGTGTTGCCATTTTTTAAGTCACCTTAGCTTTGTGCGTCAGTGAAAACGCATATATTCTGCTTACTCTACACTGATCATCGATTTATGAACTAAATTGTGATCTGATTTCTCCATTCGTTGGTTCGTATAATTATATTAAAACATTAATTATGTCTTCATTACTAAAATTATATTCAGTAAAATTTTATTCATATTAAAATCTTGGTTTATATTGCGGTGGACTGAAAGTCATTATCAGTTAATTACCGCCCTTCGGTGTTTCAATCTTGTTGTGATTTTGCAAATGCTTTTAACAGTAAAGTTGTACTATTTTCAGACATTTGCAATGAAATTTGCTAAATAAATATTAAGACGTTATGGCTATGCATATACGAACACTGGCGCACAGTAGGTATCCTCACAATCCGAACCGAGGATTCTTTTTCTCACACGTTGAATGGATGTTTACGAAGCCGTAATCCTCTCGAAAGACGGACGTAAGCAAGGCCCATCTGTCATATTTTCAAGACAAGTGAATATCTCTAATTTTTTTACCATTTAAACCTTTTTACTGATTTTCATGAAATGTTGGAATTAATAACTTTGAGAAAGAACAAGAATATCCTAATTGTTCTTTCAAAAAACGCGTTATTTTGGCAAGACCCGGCTTTTCCTATTTCGAATGATTCCTAGGCATGGATCTGAGTGCAGATTTTAGTGTCTTTCGTTATTCCAGCAACAATTCTTCTAATATTCTGTGCAGAAACGATCGTCCACACCTATTTAACGTTCTGCGCCGTATGCTTCGTACTCACGTTCAATATCTTTTGGGGCGTCAATGGTGTAGCACATTTTTGAAGTAGTCTACCGTACAAGAAGTAAAACTTTATTCTACTTCATCTAACAATTATACTCGACTTTGAAGCAGTAAATCAATGACCAAGATTCTGCTGTAACACGAGATGCCACTGAATTTCGCGAAAATCGAAGTCACGATATATCCTCCAGTTGATTTTTGTTCATTCTGATGTTTCATACTATTCCATAAATCCTGGACACTAATTCATTCGAAAAAGAAAGATGTTCACCATCCGGGTTCACCGCACTTACCTCCCAAACGCAGCTCCGCAGTCGCTTGAACCATCTCGTAGTCATTTTTGGCAAAGCACTGATACATTCCGCGATCATCCCGACTAACGCCAGTGATGTGGAGGGTCGAGCCACTGTGACCCGCGACTCTGATCCTGCTAGAAGACGTGTCCCTCAGCGGGAGACCGTCTTTGGTCCAGGAAATGACGGGAGTCGGTTGTCCGCTAACGGCGCATTGGAACTCCGTGTCCTTACCAAGGTCCACCGTGATCTGTTCAAGAAAAGTGTCGTGTAAGGGCAATATTAGTTTAACGAAGTTTGGCTAGTGTGCAGGAGTTCAGGACTGATAAAGCATCGCAGGAGTGAAGCCCTCGAAAAGCCCCTCGTAGCCCATCCAAAGTTTCCAAGGTTTAAACAACGGCATGCAAATTTCCGTGCCAGACAAATCAGTACAGCGGACCCAAAATGCTAAAGCTTTCGAAGTCTAATATGAATTAGGGTCGAGGATCCGTTCACCGATAGGTCGAAGTACCTACAATAGTATGAATGCTAAGTATAAAAGCTTCGTAGATTGTAAAATTTCGCATGCAATACCATTTCGAAAGTTGATTGTACCAATTACGAAGAACTCTCCGTAGATGATATCATCTTTTCCTCATTGATAACATTTCTTGGACCTTGAACCTAACCTGAAATCCGGTTAGACAGTACAAGCTGTATCTGTACGCAGATTTTGGAAACACTTGTATACTGTTTCTGAATTATTTCATTACGTTCCTATGTCCTTGTATTAGTTATCACTGACCAAACCGAAATAAAATTGTTTTGGCCCTGAGGCCCCGAACCTGATTCATATCTGGAAAGCGGATAATACGATGACACATCTAAGATTTAATCTCAATAATTCCGGTACCAAACACTGTTTTCCCCTAGTGGCCAAGGACTATCAAATTGAAGTACCTTGTTCGAGCTGATAGGGAGTGAAGTGTGACCGCGATCATAAGCGAATCAACGAATATCCCTCACCTGTTGAGGGGTTAGATGAACCGACAAGCTGCTGATGACGAACACCTCGAGTTCGACCCTTTCCGAGCCGGCAGTATTATTGGCGTGGCAGACGTAGCGTCCCGCGTCTTCGGTCCTCGCCGATTGAAGTACCAGGACGCCGGCTCTGGCGTGGACTCGTTCCGAATTCCCTACCGCCTCAGCCCCGTTCCCTTTCTCGCGAAACCAGAGATAGTTAGGGGGTGGAATCCCCTGGGAGATGCAGGACAGCACGGCTGTTTCCCCCGTTCGAACGGGCGCTGGGCTCACTCGTTCGTTAAATCGAGGCGGTACCGGGTTGCGGTGTTCTGAAAACCAAGAATACACATGTGTAAATCCAGTCCCTCCCCGATCACGAGATGATCGTTTTCCCCGAAGGAACTACTCGAACCAACGATTCCAAACGTCTTTAAACCGTCACCACAACGTCCAAATAATAGCCTAGCCCAGATTGCAGACCGCGTCCTCTTGCTGGCCACCCGGTATATATTAAGCAATTGCTCCCCCTCTGACACTGTGTCATCCGGCTATACGTACACAGGCGTCCTCTGGCATATAATTTACCAGGTTCCGACGGTAGCGCTGATGGTGTCCACCACCATTTTCCTGCGTTACTCCCGTAGAGGTAAAAATGTGTAAGAGAGTAGGTGCAGCCGTTCTTCTTCATCAGCGACTTCTACAACCACTCTTAGAACATTCAACAGCATTTGCGGAAATCGAGAAGACGGGGGACGAGGGTCGTTTAAGTATATCCGTTGAGAATATTGGGGATGCGAGAGTATTGCGTGGCGTCTGCTTGTGGACACAAGGCGTCCTTTCACTAATTGCTCTTTGAAAATCGTAATGGCCATAAAGTGGTTTACATAATGGGTTTGCGACTACGCGTCAGTCGTTGTTGAGTCGGTGCAGAGGAAACTCTCCGATGTCACACGAGGCTAGCGCTGGTGATCGGAGGACCTTCATCTCCGCGGTGTCCTTGCCTCATTCCTGAAGTCCTTGGCCTCACGCTTATACGACTCCGGTGAGATGATTACTGTTGTACTTGAGATTCACCTTATATGCTAGGTGATTAAAAGATTCTCTTGCTTCCTGTGAGACAAGCTGCGGAACAACAGTTGTGAGAAATTAGATTCGGTTAAGTATTGTCGGACGTTAATTCCCCGTAACAAAATTTCCGTCTTAGCAAACAAGCTGGTTTTTCGAGGAACAGTACTTCGAAGTTGGTGAAGGGTAAATAGGTGGTACCTATTCATAAATCCCAATGCGTTGTCGGGCTTCGAGGATAACATCCGGCGAACAATTTCTAATTCATCTCCGTCGTCTTCTGAGTTAAGAGCAGCCTGTTACGGAGAAATATTTTAAAGTACTCCTTCACGCATTAATTGACTTGCCTGGCGTCGCTGCAGCTGCCAGTTCAAGATACCGCCGAAAGCTTCTTAAGTCGGAAACTCGTGTGTTCGTAACTAAACCTGTACTTTGTTCGTAAGCAGCTTTGAACTCCCGGAAAATTTCCGGAACAGTTGTGGATTGAGAATATTTACACTACAAAACGGACAGGTCAAAGTTGCACCACTTCTCAGTCTTTGCACAATACGTCGTTCTGCTCTCTCGTTTCAGTGTTTAGCTATGCAAATATCGTTAATTTCAAAATAATAAAAAAATCCTAATTAATTGCATTATACTATCGCAAGCTTTAACGGTATGATGTCCTTACTGATAAAACGCAACCACTAATTATTCAACTGGCCAAATCGTCAAACATAGGTCATTAGCAATCAGCAGACTGTTTCGTGACGCGTCGTGGCTCTTTGATCAGTGCCAATCAAGCTTGGTCCATGTTACGTAGCCAGCGTTGATTGAGCTGTTACAGAACGCGTTTACGATCAGTTTACTCTTCCCGTTTGATTTAGGCTTACTTACGGATATCTGAGAAGGGAAGAAATTGCATCGTAGTGAGAGAAGTCTTGTACCTAGGACCACTGGCAAATATACGGGGAAAGAGCCAAAACTCTGTTGCACAGTGGTTTCTAAAGTCTTCAGGCTACTTTAAACTCTACGTCAGTATGTCTTAATTAAGCTAAAACTAGAAGCATGTAAGCCCAGCATTAACCTAATGAGAATTGAAATTTAGCACCCCTTTGAACACCGCGTCTTTTCTACAACTGTAATCTTGAAAATGCACTCGTGCCAGGTTTGTACGTTATACCGAAACCAGGAACCGACAAAAAAGTACAAGTGATTCTGAGTGCGGATTCTAAGAAGTGTATAACTCTAAAAGGTTTATCGGAGGAAATCCGGCCAGGAAAGAATGCTCTGGAAAATATTGATCCTCTTGAGAACTTGAAAAAATTATTGTGATGCCAGTTGGTAATATCCGTCGGAAAGAATGTGGAACTCAACATAAATGAGAAGGGTACGCGTGGAATGAACAGGAATTATACATACGAGGCGGTTATGAATTCGACATGTATACTAACGAAGCATATTCCTCAGCAGACGAAGTAAAACTTTCGGTTCAAGTTTCTGCCGCAATTCAAGAAGTTTTCAACGCTTACAAAGAGCATTTTTCCCGAGGAAAGGATCTGCAAGAGGCTTTACACGAGATTAACCTTTGGAGTGACTTGCAGATGGAATTCCTCTGCCTCACTAAGCAGTCAGGGTGAAACCAAGTGTGGGTTCGTCGAATACAACACCGTAAAATGGGACTCGACAGTCTGAATATTGACTTTCATTCACGGGTATTTTCATTATTGGAACATTGCTATGGTGGTGAAATTTTTTTATCAACAATATCACGGTTTTTGTTTATTTCAATTTCATAATCACGGCAATATATTCTAAATCCCGATAGATACCTTGTACTAAGGAATGTACAAAATGAATTATAAGATTTCATCAGTATATGGAAGTGATTCCACGTTTGGCGAAGCTGCGCATGATTTCTCTAGCAGAGCGTCGCAACGGTGTTTTTTTTTTTCTCTTTTTTATCTGCACCTCTGTCGCTCTTTAATACGACTCGACCTGACCCGCCTCCGTTTTCACGTATCATTGTAATTTCAGCTGATGATATATTGATCGCAGTCCTGGCCACACGTACCACCCACGCGTATATATTCCCAGGCTTTGCATGTTTCGCGTCCGGTTCGGCACGGTCCAGTATCACCATCCACCATTTGCGAATTGTAACATGTGATCAAACCAGAGATGAGAAAAGAGTAGATCCTTCGCTTTTATTTTGCTAATGCGTCAGGAGTTTGGATTAGCTAACTGCAGATGACTCATCTAGAAATAGCGAGTTATCGATTTTCATACTCATTGCAAGGCTTGGTCTAATCAGTATCACTATTAACCCTAGAATGGTAACGTTAATTTTTTTTATCTATTCCGGTAACTGGGGGTGAAAAACGCCCTAAATTTGTGAATTTCATCTCTCGGGTACATCACACCGTTAAGGGTTCTATGGAGTTATATTTTCTTCGTTTTTTAATAAAGAATCACGTGGTCCAAAAAACTGTTTACGTAAGTTCCAAAAAAGTGGTAAAAAATTATCAAGCGAAAGATGAAAACGTAAGCTCTTTTGCGGTGAGAAATTTATATTCGTATCCCCCCCCCCCCAGTTACCGTTCTAGGGTCAATACGGTATCACTATTAAACTTGTCTACAATTACAAATAGTCGAATGGGTCATAAATTTACGAGCCTTCTTGTTGTATCGGTGAAAAAAGGAATTGATATCGTATGTATGGGTAATGGATTAGCTGATAAATTACGAACGGAAAACCTCCCCTTTTATACTCCTGGCTGCCCGTCGTTCAGCTCATAACAAATGGACCACTCCGCACGCCACGTCACTTCCTTCCACGTACACTTCCAAAAAAAGTTTCACTCTAAGCGAGTTTTTATCAGAGAAGAGCTAGTTTAAGCTAGATTATACCTACTTTTTTACCTCCTGCCGTTTCAGACTAAATAATGGATCCCGAGTCGCGACTTTATTTCTTCGGTGCTGACCGACTATTAGAAAATTATCAAAATCACGGGACTGAGAAATTTTTTTGCGGCGAGGCATAACGCGATATACGTTGCGATGTTTTTCAACGACGCGATCAACCACACAAAAGACAGAAATTGTCTTTCTTTGGTTGCAGAACACTTTATGCCGGCTTGAATGACACCACCGGATACACGCAATCGATGGAAATACCGGCTGAGCTCGAACCTTTTCTGGACCCATTAGCAAACAATACTCAGCGTCTAGACAGGTGGGTGGTTCTCGGGTAGTCGTAGAAAAAGGAAGACAACGAATTCCATGCGAATGCTAAATTGCACTTACGGTGCTTCCGGCATACCGCATGTGGATCATATCGTACGCATTGGAGCAGGGAGTTAGTACATGGCTGAAGACTTTTCGTCGTTCTTGAGCGAGAAGAGAAGTAGGTATCACTAGTTTTACGCCTCAGGAATGGTGGAGCACCGTGAAATAACCATCATCCGCATTACGTACACACTTTACACTCTTCCTGCAGTCTTTCCTTCGCCGAGTGGTTTTCTGAAGATGGAGTTTTTCTCAGCAACGTTTTCAGGCTCTCGTGCTAGACCGGAATCCTTCGCTGCTGAAGTTACCGAGTAGTTTTTGTGACAATATTTGTCATCGTCCATTCAGAAGGATTTTTCAGGGTATTTCTGGTTACCGTACAGTAGAAGAAAATGTGAAGATTTGGTACGTCCAAGTCAAAAATGATCAATCAACTTATGCCTTATCTCAGATCCAACTTTTTCCCACGTCCGTAATTCAATGGCCATCGATCAAACTTGTTGATTTGTTTCTATCTCTAAACCTAAAAGCAACAGCTCTGCATTTGTAGCAGAGAAGACAGATGGCTAGAGTATTGAAAAACATCGTCAAATGGGAGTTAATTATCGGGGTTCAACTCGCATAAGCGATTATTATTTACGCCACTAATCCATTATTGATAGAGGGCAAAGCACGAATGATATTGCTGCATATAACGTAATTGGACTTGGAAACATGGTACCAATGGAAAATGCATGAGGAGCATTAAAATGGCGGGCGAACAGATGCTGACGCGGTTTAAAAGAAACCTTCTACAGCATTTAGGTACGACCCACAAGCTAAAACCAGGATGCCATCATGCTCGTGAACCAGTCTTCTTTTACAAAGGAAAAGAAGAAGTTTCTCCACGTCTTCGCGTGGCTACAGCTTTCAGGTTAAATGAAGACTGCAGTGAACAATAAGTATAACGTATACATGCATGTATGCGCGGTTAAACAATCGACGGTGCTGACTTCTGTATTGTACAGCAAAGCTTGGAATACATGTATATTTCTCGGCGAATCATTCAGCAGGTCAGATTTCAGAACTCTATAGACTCGGAGGAGCTTTTGATGGAAATTCGAGAGAAAATACCGACCTCATCTCGGAGCGGAAACTCGTCTCCAATTAAGACTCTGCTCTTTAGCACCTGCAGCTGACAGTGAAACCTTGTCTTTGAACTAAGGCTGACGGACCAATACCATCCCCGTATCGATCTGAGCGTTGGGTAATGCCGGGGATACCTTTCAGACCTTGATCGCAGGATGTTTCTAGCCTTTTCGCCGCGCTCGTCACGGCCAGTTTGGTTGGCTAAGATCCCAGACGATGAAAGCAATATCGCATTGTTTCTTGCCGGTTCTTGGTTCTGATATAGACGAAACAAGACGCCGATGTTGCCTCGGCGAAGCCAAAAGAATAGGGTGGTGAACCCCACAGACCGTAGAATGGCGGTAGTGGGTGACCGTCTGATCCGATATCTTTTCAAAATTTTGCTCGACTCTCAACCACCGATTAGCGAAATGCTCCGAGCTGCAATGGCCGGAATTCCGGTCTATTTGGTAGCCGGAAAGTCTGTCTACTCGTTTGTTGGATTGAATTGAGCGTTCTTAAATCCATTCGCGTTGATAATACCCTGGCGGAGTTCAATCTAGGATTCGTAAACCCATCAGAACTTTAGATTGGTTCAATGTTTCCACTCTATCGTAGTTTTTTGGGATTCGAGCCTGTAAAACCACAACAGAAAAACACTTGGATTAAAGGCTAAACAAAAGCAAAAAATATCGAGCCTGTGAAATGAATTAGCTGGAAGTTTGAGGTCTAGTCGTCAAGCCCGTTTTGACGTGGAAAAAATTTTAATTGGAAAAAAATTGGGTGAATGTTGTGCCGAGTGCTCCCAGCAGACACTCGACACGAAACATTAACCCATTTCGACCGAGCCATGAGAATACCAGAGGGAATGTGTAATCTCCACCTAGCCAGCCCTGGACCGCAACAACGCTGCTTGATGTCTCGAAAAATAACAAAAGTCGAGGAAAACGAAACAATACGCGTGGGAACCCACGGGCAAGCCAATAGAGGCCGCGGACCATGTGATAAGCGATTATTATTCCGAGTACGCCGAGGTGCTCATCCCTCTGTAGCCTCTCTCACACTTTTACAGTCGATCCCATATTCGCCGCGGTCCTGGATCATATAATATGCAAATTGACTTCAGTCGGACTACAAACACGAATTCAGCATTGGAACTCTACCCTTCAGATAAAATTCGGGCTTCTATACGGAGAGAAAAAAGTCGTCGAACCAACCAAGCAAATTCAGTTGTCGGAAAAATCGTTACTTCAGCTATGAGTTTGCAAGAATGAATATGCCGTGGTTATCATAATAAATTCTTACAGGTCAAAGAGACAAATTTTTTCATCGTTAAGGTTGATTCAATTATAAGTTTGACAGTTCCTAGCACTGGTTGGATGCACCGACTCACAGTCAGTCGACTGGTCGAAGCAGGTTGCACCTGCGGTTGAATGCGTGCCAGCGCTTTAATTAAATATTCCGTCGTCGTCGTAAAGAATATTATTTTTAATTAAAACCACTTCGAATGATTGTTGAAATTTCTTATAACAATAAACATTCGTTCCCGTCGAGCATAATTTAGTAATTCCAGCAAAACATCACCTCGTTCGACCCGATCTTTTGTTCACTCCAATGATATTAAAACTAAACTTAATGAAATATTTTTTTTCTGAATAACGGTGAAAATAATACACCGAATTGAACGTTCGCTTGATTATGTCCAAAGCATTTCCTCAAGGAAAACATTTAGTTCCGTCAGCCAAGATTTATTGAAAGTGTGCAAGTACCATCTAAATCTATTTGAATATTTGTCCGCTTTCAGAGCCAAGCTTTCATTTTGGTGGTGACAATTGATTCTTTTGTCATTTCGACACAATATTATGATACATCAATTGAGAGAGAGACAGATAACATTCTTGGAGAATGGGGTTATTTTTTATGTTCGTGAATAGAATATCCTACGGAATGACTTTCCCCTGACGAACACCAATAACGTCTCTATTTCGATTTCGCAGTTGTTTGTTCGACCACACGAGAGGATTTTGTATTAATATTATCGTTATTTTTTCAAGTGAGAAAATAAAAAATTTCCCCGCCTGAATGGCGAGAGGGAAGGTTCCGTTTACGAGGCACATCCGTTAACTGATACACAAGAGCCCGTCGAGGGCTCGGAAACTGCCGAGATCCACCACCAAGAGAAACTCCGTTTCCCACCATCGGTGCCTTGTTGTTTTCCCGACGGTGTCATTTTTCTCTCGCTACACTTCCCCCATTATCTGGCAGTGCCTTTCTCGGCTCCATTCGCCGCGCAGTTGGACTATCTGCTCCCATCAGCACGAGCGCCGTGCTCCGCAAATGGAGCCCTCCTTCAACCTGCAGCTTCGCCACCTGACACACACACACACATACACAAAGACCATGGATATGTAATACCCGAGTTGCAGGGATCTTCAGTTTCAGTTTCACGCGCCTTCCTCTCCCGACATCCGATTATTCCTCATTGTAACCTAACCTAACCTAACATAATCCGACGTAACCTAACATAACCTCAACCTCAACCTCAACCTCAACCTTAACCACATCACATCGATCGAATGAACAATTCAAACGAAATTTTTCCGAAAGGAGCTCAGCTTGAGACGAAGGAACGAATTCGTGAGACGAAAATTAACGTCACTCCAATATCATTGTGTAAACCGATGATCCTTCTCGACTGTGACCAGCTTTTTCAAATGACTTCCCTCGTCCACTACAACGGTGCATCCTTCTCACGCCTTGCAGACTGCGTCCTTTGACCCCTCGAGGGGTTATACGCCATAGCTTATTGCCTCGGGATCTCGAAGTCGTAAATTCTTGGACGCCTGTTCCTTTAATTAAAAGTCTTTACCGACTGTCGGTACTCACCGGTCACCACTAGGCGTGCGTACGATGAACTTTCGACCGTGTCTCCAGTCACGTGATGGACGGTTCGACATCGGTAGCTCGAATGTGCATCGGCAGTACTCACCGCGAATATGAGGAGCTCTCCCGTCGGCAGCATGTGGTATTTTCCATCTGTGAACAATCGTAAGTTTTTTATTATTTACCGCGTTTGTATTCTTGACTTGATTTTTTTTTGCAACAACTAAACCCAATTAAGAATTTCTAGGTTAATCTCTGTCACATTTATCTCGATCTGACCTAATCAACTAGCACTTTCATTAAATTCAATACGCGTGAATGTTTCACAAAGGGCAAAAGAGCGGCTGATCTGAGCGGTCGGATGAATGAGAGTTTGCACTAAGGTGAGCATTCGACGGGTTTCGGTCGGGCTTTGTCATGTTGCGAAAGACGAGGTATTGCGGATAAAGATAAAAGGATCCAAGTCCCACGAGATTGCTCAACTTCTTCGGGAAATCTGCTCTCTAGCTTCTTTTACGCTTCGCCATCGTTTAACCGAGTTGGTAGAAGTCTGATGAGTCCAAAAGAACAAGGCAAAAAAAGAGAAAGAAATGTACGAAAGAAGAAAAAGGAGAATCCTCCCGAACAAAGAGATAAAATAAAAACAAAGAAGCGTCACAACTTTTCTCATTCCTTATCTCATAATCGCCGTATCAAAGGAACTTCGAACCTCTTTGCAGGCCCCCTCATAGAATTGATTTGCACACTAGACTTTAATATCACTGTCTTCCGATCGCTTCTTCAGCAAGTCGTCAACCGTTACGGTCACGTTGTGTTTTACTTCCATATTCAACTAGGCGTGATCCATTTACACGGCCTGTACTCTCTTCCATCATACCTGTCAGCATCTGAGATTGAACTTCAACGAGATAGCTGAAATTCGAACTCTGCCCTGAACACGTGGCAGAGATCCGAAATTCGCGCCCTTCGCACCCGGTTGATAATCCCGGTGTTAGCGTGAGGCGGAGGCTGCCTGTCTGAGCCTAAGTTCTCAATTTTGGCAGTTATTCAAAACCGTGTCTTCCTGTATAGCTTATGAACCACGACGTGCCAATAATTTTGCGCTTTTCTATCTGTGCAGCAGAATTCCAAAACAAATTTGTTAGGCTAAAGAAAAGTTATATGAGTGCAATTTTCTACTAAATAATATCCTCCAACCGGTGCACTCGAAGCGTGTAAGAATGTGTGAATAAAAATAGCTTCATGTTACCAGTATTCAACGTGGCGCGTTACAAAAATTGCACAATGTATGCATACCTATAGCTCGAACCACATTGCCCACGAGTTGGTACGATATAAAAGGGGTTGCTTCATGATGAGCGAAGGCGGTAAGAGAAATGCTCGTTCAAATTGCTCTCCGTTTTACATATTTGAATTTTTTGATTGGATTTTTTATTGGCGAGCATAAATATTATACACACGTATAAAAGAGCCGGCAGAGTGGATAAAGCGAAAGATATTTCGCGATCTAGAATCACGGTGTATTTTTAGGCCCATTTCTCGTAGTAGATTCCATGTTTAACTGCATGTTATGCATCATAAACCGACTGCTTTTTTTCATAACCACACGTCCCTACATTCTGCGGATTTCCTCATCCTGTGCGGATAAACACTGCAGTCCAGCCGCGACAACAACGTCAATATCTCGCTCCTCGTCCGTCTCGTCCGTCACCTCCTGCCTTCAATTCAAAAACACCTACGGTTCGAATGTTTGTTAAATGCAGCCTCGACGTGATCGCAGCGCCATTCATTCACGTTTGCCCGAATGTCGGTGTTACTGTACGCCTCATCACCGCGTTGCAGACCCTCGAGCTTCCCGTTTCGCATTGATCCGTGTTATCGACTCACGTAAGGTACATTGGCCAAGCCTCGATTGGTATCCCGTTGAACACGCGTCCCATAAAGCATCCGCTTGACGCCTCATCACCCGCTCCACGAAGGATCGTTGAAATCGATCGGTGCAGGTCTGCACCCTGATTCGGACTGTCGGAAGAATACCCCTTCAATTTTGTCAGCTCTCAAAATCAACAAATAAGTCGACGATGACGCGGAATAATGTCCAACGTCATCTCTTCGGACAGGGAAACGCTTTCAGTTTTAACCCTTTGGGGCATACATTTTTCCTTTCAGTTGAATTCCTTGGAAATGGGTACATAAGGGTTCTCGAAGTCGCTGATATCAAAAATGGGGTCACATGTGAGAAATTTTCGGAATTCAAAATGGTGGATCTAATATGGTAGACTGAAAATTTGGAAGTAATCAAAATGGCTCGAAAATTCGTTTTCATTCACCCCGTTATCCCCTCGATCGAGTAACAAATTTCAAGCGAATCAGATCAATTTCTATATTTTCAGTCCGCCATATTGGATCGGCTATTTTAAATTTTGAAATTTTGACGTCGCATTCGTTTTGACGACCCGAAAACCCGAAATTACGGAGTTCCAATTTTTTAGTCCCCATAACCTTACCTTAATTACATTTATTCTGTAAAAACAGACATTTTCGACACTTAATTGTTTATTTCGCGGAATCATCATAATCCCTCTTAAAGCATCAAGATTGACATCTTACAAGTTCTATTATGCAAAAAACAGAACTGACAGCGATATCTCAAAAATTGAATATAGATCTTGAATAACCGATTCAAAATGTGTCTCATACATGAGACTGCAATTCAACCCATTGCTTTAGCGTAGCCGTGGAAAAGAGGCTGACGACTAGTAACGAATATTCACCGTGGTTATTAGTAGAAGTCCAACTGCTCTGTGTCGATAATGGGAAAATAGTTGGGTCAACCGCGAAGCTGTGAAACGTGCAGTCCGGAGACTGAACAAGAGACGAGCATAGCTGGCTGGTAGTGAGGCAATGATAATGGTGGACATTTGAACACTGCAGGGCTGAATTTGCATTGGGAGTTTAGTGCCTGATGTTTGAACTGCAGTTTCGGACGAGGTGAGAATGTCTGCGTTTGCGTTTGTGTGCGTGGATTTTGGTGTGTGATGCACAATGGGTCGATTGAAACTTTACCAACATTTGATGGGCGGCGGTAGACGGAGTGACTGCGTCAGTTACAAAGGAAGAACAGATTTCTGCGGGCGAAACTTTTCTCCCGATGGTTTTCACGGTAAAACGCAGAAACGTTCAGGACTTTTCAGCTCCTTTGTTACAGTTGAGATTAAAGGCTTTTTTCTGAATATTTCTTCAAACGTTGGTTTATTTCAATAGCGTTCAGATATCACAGACGGAGGAAGGAGGCAGTCTTAAAAGGTTTCTCTTCGTGGATCGCTAGGGCTGGATTTTTTTTTTTTAAATTCAGCGCTTGTCAAATCCCACGAGAATGAAAGCTCCCCATCCATCAGCAGCTCAATATATCTTTTTAACCGTGCTATCGGATCACGAGACGCGATAATGAAGAGTCAAACTTTTGTCACACTTTTCTTCGCTCGCTCACTCTTCACCTCTATAGACTCGATTGGAAACTTTCGGAACGCTCATCAACTCGACTCGGATGTTTCTTACGGATGTTTTCTACTTGAGCTCCTCGCGGTCGATTGAAAGTTAGTCGACACCAATCTGCACCTTTGTGCAACGGACAAGAGACTGATAGCTACTTTTTCAAGTCAGCACATAAGACTCCAAGGCTCGATCCGAGACCTTCTTTAATTAAAACGTGAATCGCGCTAAAAACGGATAGACGTACGTATCTCGAAATTCGTGCAACGAGGAACGGAGCACAAGGCACGCGAACAAAACACCCCAGGGAAGTGGAGGAGCTACATTTCAGACTTACCAGGCCCTTATTACACTTCTCGGCATTAATGCACGCCGTTGAATCCGCCGAGCAGCAGCGCAGATGCGGCTTTCCACACTCTTGAACTGTGAGCGCCGCCTATCTCGGTATGGATATAACAAGTTTGCAGTACACGCACTTAAATTGGCCCCTTTCAACCACTAATTAACTGCGATATTGACTCGAACCGTATCATCTCGACTCTAATCCCGTCCGAGCCGAGGTCAAGAGCTTTGCATATTTTTTCGGTTTGTGCAAATCTATGTTCAAAATAAGTCGCGAAACGATCTCGCTGATTTCAAGGCGTTCGCAACTTTATGTCTTTTCACACTGATGACAGCACACGGCGCATACCGAGGGGGAACTTATCCTTTTTAGTAGTTCAACTTATGCATATATTGCTGACTCGTGCAGGCGGTTCGGACGTACTAAACAAGGTCTTAATTGGCTCAAGAGACGGATGGAAGGTATGCCCTCGTAGAAAAGCGTCATTTCAACAATCTGTGCATCGTTAGAGGCATTCGAGTTGCTGTTGTAGCAGAGCAAACAATTTGGTATAAAGTGTAGTACAATACAGTGCGAACAAATCGATGCTACAAATCCTCATTGCAATTTTCCGTTGCGAGCGAACCTGTGAAAATATTGACTTGACGTCATATCGATATTTTTTTCCCGCAGTTATTATTTATTTATTTTCTTTTTTTAATTTCATATTTTTCACCACCACTTTACAATGCCAGCGTGAAATTTTCTGGAATTTATAGTCGCGCACATCATATAACGCATCAAGATGGCGTCGTTAATCGATTCCACCTCACCTCGACATATTGGAATGATGACGTTATCCTGACTCCCTACCCCCTCTTCCCGCCCTTTCGCCCCTTTCCCCCCCTAACTCGAACGCGCATATTAGTAATCAAAATAATATTCAATAAATCCGTATTACTATCTGCAGTGAAGTGGATATTCATCCTCCTCATGTGCTACCCTGACGCAGGGTTGGAGGATTCCAAATTTTCACTTCACAGGGTAAATGTTTGCCTTGTAAATCACTGTCAAACTCAGCGTAGGTATTATATTTAATTGCTTTACACAGTGAGAATTTATACGTTGTACTAACCGTTTTTTGGTTCCGGGTAAATGTTGAAGGCGGAATCCTGCACCCAGGATGTAACAGCGACGTATTCTTTGACGAAGGTCGGTATCTCGCACCTCAGGACTCCTGTGTTTCCAGCCAGAACGTAAGTGTCGCGTACTTGAACCTCGTACTTTTGGCGGACAACTGTAAAACCAGGAAGCGGAAGATTTTTTAATTAGATTGACGAGACAGTGTCGACCTTGCCGTACCTACGTGCACCAGGAAAAGCGAAGGACTCACCGGCTCGGACGCTAATCTCCCGGCCCAGAACCCGTCCAACACTGTTCGAAGCTTGGCACCTGTACACAGCCGAGTGGACGTCATGGCGATAGCTTTCCGCTCCGAACGGTAGAAAGTATATTGAACCGTTCCTGAGCATTTCACGAATGTTTGGAATCGGTAGGACCGGAGCACCGTCGCCCATTAACCAGTCAACCCTCGGTGCTGGGCTTCCGTGTGCGGAACAATGCATCATTGTACCACTGTCGTTGGCAAACTCCACCGTCGATCGTGGCTCCGTGACTAAGACTGGTCCTTGACTGTCCAGTATCACTCCTCGTCCTAGAACAGACACATTCGGTATCTAAGGGTGGAGTTTAGCTAGTTTTTGTCGACGCTTTGAGCAATTACCCCGTTACGTTGAGTTGGGATTTAATCCCCACCAGTAATTATCCCCATTTGGAAGTAAACGGTCAGTTCGATGCTTCAGATTTATGAGCTCACCTCGCGATGGCCTGCACGACTCGAGTTTAATGCGCTACCATAAATTTGGTGGATGGATTGACGTAAATTTATCAGTGGTATTAGATAATTATCAGAAATATGCTCGTGCCTGGCTTCACCCGTAAACAGTTTAATATGTAAAATCGGAATTGTACCGTGATGATCATTAATGGGTTCCCAGTGCCCCAATATTTTCTTGGAATCAAAACTGGGACGAGTTTTCTTTTTATAGAAATTTTATGGGTGTATGATCAACATATCGTTTGTTTCTCCGGTCACTTGCGTTGCTAGATATTAGCACATAGAAATCGCTTGGAAAGGAAACTCGTTTCAGTTTTGATCCTAAAAAAAGTAGTGAGCCACTGAGAACCCATTAATGAACAATACTGTAGCTATAGAATTGGACAGTAACGTGAGTGTCTTTGATTCTTGAGTGCTTCGCCGTTGTTTTATACACTCTATCAGAGGCGCATTGTTTGCGGCTTTATCTTACAGCCAAAAACGCTTCACTAAGAATAAAATATAATGAAGAAATATATTCGAGAAAGGGCTTTATCTTCTTCTTTGTTAAGATCTCTTTCCAAGTGTCTCTGGCACGCTTCCCCGTTTTCCGGTGTTTTTCCACAATCCAGAGAGAAGCTCCTTTGACTGATTCCTCGTTATTCTGGACGTTTGTCGAAATATCAAAAAACAAGCCCGCTCTTATGTTTCTCTCACTTTTTTTCCATGCTGTCCGTTTTCTTGATACGGACACAAGACGGATGGTTATTCCTGGCCCGCTATCAGTTTTTAGAAGTCAAATCGATCGGAGGCGATAGAAATATCATTCGTCTCGTTACGTGTAGAAAACCTTCATATGTTATCCGTCAGACGGCACAGAATGATGGGAAAATACCGCTGTACGTTCCTAGAATTTGTTAACACCATGGCAAACCAGAATGACGACATAAGACAAAGGAAATTCTGCGTCCATTACGTGTTCCTCCTCTTTCGAAACATCCCTCATACTCCACGACGAACGCCATCCGGCCGCACAATGGAATCCACCTCGCCCACAGCTCTTAGAGGAAGACTCTTGAGTCTCTCTCATTCAGATCTGTCCTAATTAGCCTCCAGAAATACGTGCATTCCCAAACACTCTCAATTGATCCCTCTTCCTGCGAAATGTCACGATCACTTCGGGGCATATTTTAAACGGCAGTGACGGACGAATTCATAGAGCTTGCGGAAGTCGTCACTGCAAGCATTCGCTCATGTGCTTATGTACGTGTGCCCCTTCGTGTTCTCCCAGGCTTCCGTCCGAAGACCATATATCGTCGAGGTCCGGGGTGATCTGTATTCAAGCACTGAGCAGTGATTAATTACAGAACCGCGTTCTACTGCGTCGTCCCGTGGCACGGACAGCATCAACATCAGGCCAACACTCAGATATATTGGATTAGCGAGCTTATATGGTAGAGCCTGCACGGTTCTATACGCTCCGTGTAACTTGCGACACGTTTCACCCGAGTTACGCTCCCACTACCCTTTCACGTAAATGTCCTTCTCACAAAACCAAAAGAATTCTGCTAACAGCCCTAAGGTAAGTGCACCAGTTATTGACATGTTCATTTTCCAACATTTTAATTTAACGGCACAACTTGTTAATTTCTTGATGACTAAAACCAATTGCTAGCAGGTCAAGCACTAGAAGTTTTTTTTTTGTTTAAGGATCAAACAGATACAACCAATAAAGGTCAATAATTGGAACAGGGTCAATAATTGGTACATTTACATTACTCAAAAAAAGCGAAAAACAGTTCGCAAGCGAGGGTCGATACTCGTTCGATTTGGGAGAGAGTCAAATTGCGTGGGTAGCTGATAATCCCATATCCCTTGTTCATCCCCCTGCTTATATTCTATCGAATACGCGGACGCCTCGGACGTCCTTCCTCGTTACATCGAACCGCGTTTCCAATCATAATTGGAATCACAAATTACGCGGTATTAGTCAAAATTACACTTATGTTAATATTCAATTAACCGTAACGTCTTCCGATTAAATATATGTAAAAACTCCTTAGCTATGCGGATCAATTAAATCAAGGGTGAATATCAAGACCTCGCGACGTCCGATGAATATGTATCCGTATTATTCACTCTATATAAAAGTTGTCACGTGGTTTTACAATGTGCTGTTCACGGATTATCCCCACGTCGTACAAAAAAAAGCGAATAAAAACTACTGCATTTGTTCGTACGCTCTGTTGGCTGACAAAACCCATGCTAGTGGTGATGGGTCGCATTCATTTGTTCCGCTTGGAATGAAAACCCGGTGCTGTTTCATCCGGAGCACACACAAAGGCCGTGTACGGCGATCAGCCTACCCAGTTAATTTGCTAGGGTTTGATCGGATTGGAGCGATACATTGGTGACGGCAAATTGCTCTATCGTAGAGAAAAATTCCAAATGGCGTTGTCAGATTCTTTCTTAAAGGTACCTTAATATAGTCCTTCGCTGATTGTCGGTACACGATAGCTGGTTGGTACTTTGGGAAAATATTTTGCCAAATTTCATGCTGCCGGAGAAAATTCCGGGTGTATGAAGATGGTTAGAGAGAGCCAGAGAAGGAGGGTTGGGTTATTTCTTCAAGGGTTAATCTCCGAAGCCAGACTTCACGAGACGATTCACGCAATTTTCCTCACCCCGATTTCCATCTCCGTAATATTCTCCCGCTCGTTGATCGATTCGCCGATTCGTAATATCACGAAACTCACCGTAAATGGATTGTAATGTTCGTGGAATTCAGCCTCTTCCCTGCCCGCCAGTATCGTAGATGTTCACCGACTGGCAATCAAGCTCAACTTCATGCTAGACTGAAGTCTAAACGCCTGATCTTCTGGAGTTCCCGTTAAGTTTCTCGATTTGGTTACGGATATTCGCCGTTGGTCCGATCAGCTCGAGGATTCTTCGACTTCGTCTTCATGAATGTGTTATAAACGAAATCCAGCACTGCTGGAAAATATTTCTGTTCCGTGATTTGTGGATGAGGAAAATTACGGTTTCATTGCTTTCGGTCTCAAGGCTTTGATTGTTAATTGCTTCGAATGACGTCTCCGAACGTTCCGTCCTCTGAACAGTTTTCAATTATTCTTTTATATGCAGAAATTGGTCCTGATCATGTTCAAGAGACGCGGTGCACTTGAAATCCTCCGGTAATTCGACAGCTTTAATCTCCGACCTCCTCGATACGTCTCAATTCATAGCCTATAGGAGCCGCGGAGGCAGTCAGCAACCCGTTTTGCGCTAATCGAAATTTACGGGTACTTTACCAGCAACTTACATCCGGCTTTCGATGCTGTCATCTCCATCTCCATCGCTCTCTCGCCTTCTCGGCTAACAGCTCAGCGATGGAAAGTCGTGACGACTCGCGTAAACACGTATAAGAGACCCCCGGGACGTCAGGTAGGAGGAGCCGCCGCTACACCTGCTATCTACCATAAGCACGTAATTGCTTACTCTAGCGTAAAAGGCAGTAACATCCCCCCTATCTTCCCGGGGGTGCAAAGATAGACAAGGATACCGTTAACAACTCTTCCGTAACATTCAACTACCACTTTTCGAAATGGCCTAATATGTGATCCAAGCAAAGAGAAAAGTTATTTCATCTCATGAAAGTCAGGGAAATTTTAGACACTGCAGTGCTTTCGATGTTATTCGATGGCTGTCTCAAGAATGAGGCTTGTCTGAAGTGAGGTTAAAAAAGATCAGATCAATAAGGAACTGCTATGTCAACCCCAGTATCAAAGAATACGGAAATACCCAGATGATAGTTTGGGGTTATCCAACTTCACTATCAGACTCTTTAAACTCTACTAATGTAGGACTCTTGCTGTATATTAACTTTCGGAATCACTATAAATGTTGTTACGTGCTATTTTGGTTAAGGTCTCACTTTAAGATTCCGAAGATTAGGGTTGGGTCAGGTTATCGTTTATCGTCCGCATACTGTTACCGACTCCATTACTCATAAGTTCGATCCAGATGGTGTAAACGCGACAAACAGAACTCAGAATGTCGTCTCCGTAGTTGTTCATGACTAAATACACGGTGCAAAAAACACATGCCGCGAAGATACGCTTGCCTCTTGTTACAGGGTGAATTAATATAATGTGGCTGGAGGCGCGTCGGAAGGTACGAAGAACGGGAGGCTCGAGTGGTACAACACAATAGAATATCGATCAGCAGAGGGAGATAGTCGCGGATGCGAAGGGGGTGACGACCGCCGAGATACGTGTTGGTACGAGGTGGCGAGACCATCAGCAGGCGAGTTCAGGCTGAGAAAGAGGTTCAAATACGGCTCCAGGGACGTCTTAGATTAACTACTCTCTCATCAGCACTCGCTGTTGTCATCCTTGATTGGCTGGTATAACCTCGGATCTTTATTTTCACCGATCCAGCAATATCCATCAACGAAACCTTCCAGCCCCGCTCTTCTCTGTAGTAGGTTAGAAAGCGATTCTCTTTCTTCCGGCGTCTTCAGTATCTTCGTAAACCTCGCAGTAGAGCTTCCCCCGGCTGTAAAGATACTCGAATCTACTTCCGTCACTGAATTTCATTCAGCTGTTTTATGCATCCGCTTAACTTTCGAACTCGAGGGTTAATGGTGCCTATAAATTAGATGCTTTGAGCATACTGTTGGACCAATAAAGATACGCGCTGCTTTCAAAGTAGGTATCCTGCTAGCCATGTACTATATCCATCGTCAATGTAATTGAGAGTGGTCAAATGGGTTCTCACTCTATAAGAACTTCTTTTCATGCAAAGGTAAAGAAATACTGAACTGTGTATCATTTCGACGCTTTCTCGATTACCTTCATCTTCTAGATTATATAACAGCATTACTATTAGAGGCCAATATCCAGCCGGCATAAGACTTCAGCATTGAGACCATTCCTTGCTGTGCGGGGATAATTAAATGGACTGTACTCGATACGTGAGATTCGCATCCATGATGGGATAGACTTGTGGATTCGGGTGTTCAGTGTTGCAGATCATGGGACAGACGATGGTTCGACGCGATATCTGGTTATCGTACGGCTTTGGGCGATAGTCCTGTTTCCGATTAATTAGTTTGTCGAAATTAACGGAGTCCCCAGGGGTCGCTATTCCACCCGATGTAGATTACCGTAGCCTACTCGGTATAGTCGAAGTGCTCACGGAAGCCCGCCTCAATTACTCTCCAGCAGACATTTGATCACAAAGCTAATCATCCAGCTTTTGTGCATGATTGAATAGTCCGTAAAGTTAACTTCACTCGTCATCTTATCGGATGTTTGGGGAACTTTTCTCCTCGATGAAAGGTGAGAAGGTATATACGAGCTGTATGTAATTCTGGTGTATTCCGGCGGTAGCGAACGCAGAGAAAGGGACGATATCGCGGCGTGAAGCTCGGACGAAGGTGAACGTTGAATATTCCAGCTCTATCGGGGATTCCGAATGGAGGTTAGGTACTCGCAGCTCGGCTCTGCATGATGGAGTTGGAGCTGGAATCGCGTTAGTCCGGTGGACAGCGATTGTGTGCACGCAAGCGTACTACGCACTCTCGCATACACGCCCCATCCACGATTGAAGCCCCGCGAGGCACTACCAAGGGGACCGAGAGTTCCGACCCAACTGAGCATTTCAAACTGACGCGTGACACGACGCGTTCTTCCACAGGGCCCTTCAGCCCCGCTTTGATATCTTCACTCTCTTGGTCGAGCAGGTAGTGCCGACGTAATTCATCAAACGTCAAAACTTGTTCCCTCTTCCGTCCCACTGGCGGGGATTAAACCCGGCATTAAATGATGCGACTAATTTCTTGATATACGAGCTTTGAACTGCAACCCGAGCTGGAAAACGCTGCAGGACTCCGCCACACTCAATAGAGCAAGTCAATCGACCCTTTCACCTCATACGAGCTGCAATAGATGTGAAACTCAGTCATTCTCCGATCTGGCGGTTGGCTCAGCTCATCATCTTTCGATCAGGACTTCTTGCCATGTATTCATTCTGCTGTATCTACTGATCGCTATTGAAGGATTGCCGGTAGGAAGTTGATAACATTTTTGTTCAAGCGGTTCGGTGCGTATGGAGATTAAAGAAACTTTTCACTGACGTGAATGGTTTTGAAATATCTTTTCCTAAAGATTGTCCCTGTAAGTTTTCGGTTCCTCGATAATGTAGTACATCTGTACATGTGATTCTACGAAATATCCCTTTTCCATTGCGGAAACTGAATGAATTCCCTCGCAACAGGATTTGCGAACGGTTGTACAAACATTTTATCATTTCGAATGACTACGGGAGACAAGCCTGAACCCGGTGCCCTGCTCTTACAACCAAATATAACCCTATTAGAGACAATAGGACCTTCGCCGGGTGGCATCCACTTCACTCTCCAGGCTTCGCATCCCTTCGGTTCCAGCTTCCCTCGGGCTGCGGGTCCGGGATTCACTAACAGAATTAATATTGATTGAAGCAAGTCACGTCTCTTCGCCAGCTGAATACCCCTAAAGGTGTTGCCGAAATCCCTTGACGGTATGGAGTGTCGAGAATTCCCTCGCTCCAGCTATTCCCGTCGAAAAACAAATTCGAAGTGGGCAAGTTACGAGGGCCTACTTCCTGCGACTTCTCCAATCACGAAACACGCATTCTGGCAAATCCCACTTCTGACACGAAATACAGCGAACCAAGGACGAACCACTGTGCTTAATTACTTCACGGAGTGTTCGTTCGTGATTTCGCATCTTGATTCTAGTCATTGGAGAGGAATGGTTCATGGATGAGGGAAACACCGTCATTCGGGGATGAATTTTCATTCTATTGTAATCGCTTTAGTTTTATGTTAAGTACTGCATAGTCCACCAATTTTCGTAACTAGAATTGAGTCTCGCATGAGTATATTTATATTTATAATTTATAACTATTCAATGTAATTCTGATAAACGATAAAAAATAGTTTTTAAAAAATAATAATAATATACAATCATACTTTGTTGTAAAGCTCAATAAAATTGTCCAGTTCTTGAGAACGTGGAAAATTGTACAAAAAATCTGAACAACAACAAGTGAAACTGCTCGTCAATACGAAATGAATTGAAAGTCAATTTCGCAATCGAGTTTCAGGTTCTTAATTATCGATTTCTTTAGCGAGAAGCATTTTCTATATAATGCGCAAACCCTCGAGACGCCGTCGCGTGGAGAACAATAGATCCATGGTTCTAGCTGGCATAGAGTATTTCAGTATCCCGTGATGTTATTCACAATCAGGCGAAGAAAGTGCGGATGAAAAAGTTGAGAAAAATAAAGCCATATATTATATACACGGTACGTACATATATATTATATACATATATAAATGCGTCGAGCGAGTTCTCCAGCATATATTCTTGCAATAATTGGAAAGAAAGCAGGGCTGCCTCGGGGTATCCACAACAAATATTATAACCGCGAAACAACCGCCTCCGTATTTATAGAACAAACATATTCTCAACTTGAAAACTAACTAATCTTAGGAAGTATCAAAGTTTCATCAGATATTTCAATTGCATTGGAAATCCTTTCGAAGTAGATACAATGAGAAAATAGCTGGAAGAGATAAACTGATTATACTTACTGCCTATATACAGACGCTGGAGTTATAATTGTCGACTATGCATTACCTATTAGCAATAAAATGTGAAGAATGCGAAGAAAATGAAATATTACTTTTACTTTATTAATTTTATTCCTCGCATAATTTGGCTAGATATGATTTTTAAGGCTATCTCGGAAGAGAGTTGAAAATAGCCATGTTGGCAATAAAGATG
This sequence comes from Diprion similis, assembly GCF_021155765.1. Lineage (NCBI taxonomy): Eukaryota > Metazoa > Arthropoda > Insecta > Hymenoptera > Diprionidae > Diprion > Diprion similis. The sequence goes on from NC_060114.1 coordinate 21,719,989, forward strand.
GAAAGAAAAAAAAACCTGCACGAGGATTAATGCAATGGCTGAATAGCTGCGGGAGGACGAGCCCAGATGTTTTGTGAAAGCCCGTATATTTCCCAGCATCCGTCCAAATTTTTCGACGAGGTATGTATCTGTGAATGTGCATGTGTACATATGATGTATGTATATAGGTACATAGGTATATTATATATATACATATAGCCAAGAAACTTTTATGCAGAAGAAGAATATGAGACACAGTCCGTAATAACTTATGCAAATGTAAGCCCTCCGAGCACAGATAATTCCTGTTTTGGCTCGGAAAGGGTTTAAGAAAGTTTAGCCGGCTCAAGCGAACTGAGCAGCTACCCTTCTCTCCTCTCCTCTCCTCTCCTCTCCTTTTCTCTCCTCTCCGCTCCTCCTCACTTTATTCCGCATCTCTTCTCTCCGCGGACCATCTCACACCTCCGTTTCATTTCTCTTGAGGGACCTTCTTCCTCCATTTCTTAGTCGTTTCCATCCTCCCCCCTTTCTCCCGCTCTTCCTCTCTCTCTCTCTCTCTCTTGGGCTTTTACTTTCCCTGAAGGTAATCGAATAGTCGCAAGCGGACTTGAACGTTAAAGCGCTCAATTAAGCTCTAACAGCTAGTCGCAACAAATTGCGCAAGACGTTCCGGAGACGCGAAAATTCTCAAACACCTTTTCAACGGAGGGTGGAAACACTTTTATACACCGAAATTAGATTTCAACGAAACCGCACAATCTCTTTGACAATTTTTAAACTCATATTCTTGTATCCACATTATTAATGAGAATGAAAATGGCGAAAGATGAAAAAATGTAAAGAACGCGAATCTTTAAAGCTCGAAAATTGCAATTTAAAACTGTATGCACATAGTTTATCAATTTTACTGCTCGTGTGTAATAGCACATCTCAAATTTAAATACTACAGAACAACAGCTGATATATACTCGTAAATATATTCTCGTTATTCAAATTCGCAAAGAATAATTAAGAATTTTATTATTCCTTCACAACACCGACCGTAGTTAAATCATCTGTAACGCGAATATAGAATATTCGATGATGAAATCTCGAATTAGAAAAAAACGTGTAAAATGTGCTGCAGTGCTTCGGTTGGATTTTTAATTTTTTCCCAAAAAAAGAACTTCTTTACTTTGAATCGAGCCAACCTGCATCGCATGCATATAATATATGTGCGTGTACATATATGTACACGGCTAGTGAAGCATCGGACTGCAAATTCTGTAAGGGGTGAACTTTTAATCCTTTTACACGCGTTCCGCATGCGCATTGCAGCCACGCTACGAGGCTCGACTCCGCGGATTAAAAACCCTTAATTAGGAACTGCTGGAGAGGATGTTTACTCGTTATACGAGCTGGGTACATGTTCACATGCATACACAGATACGCACGTGTATTTATACGTATATCGGCGTGCCTGTAAGGCATAACTGAGGCTGGAAACTGGCGGCGTTGCCTCCGCGGGGTTCGATGCTTTCGTCTCTGTGCATTCTCACCACTAGATCCTATTTTCATTCCAGCTTGTTGAATCTTTCCTGAAAAATCTGAAAAATCGTGTTCGAGACCTCAGTTTGTTTCGCGCTTAAACTCGGCTCTGATGGCCGGGATAGTTTTCTCTACGCAATCTTCCTGATTCCATGCTTCATATAGCGAAGCTGTGAATTGAGAAAGCTACCGTAAGTCAGACATCATGTTCAAAGAAAATTATACCGCAGGAAGATATCATTGAAAGCTATGTGGGAGGTGGAAAATTAGAAAAAAAAAACTCCGAGTCGAAAGGTTATTTCGAATTTCAAATTCTAATGGAAACGTGAAAATGGAATAGGAAAATGGACATCAAATACAACTGAGGGAACAGCTCAGCGATTTTTTGTCACACCCTTTCCAACGGACAACGGACTGAAATTTCCATCGCACACTTCTGTCAATCGTTTTAATTACAAAGGATGAAAATTCACATCGCTTTCGTTCAAACGGAATAGCAATTTCCTGATCACTCAGCAGCCGCCAGCTCTCTGGTTGTCGATTGTGTGCATACGGCATAATCGTTATTACATGCAATAATTTCAAACACAAAATTCATCGTCACAGGGAGTGCAATTTGGAAACCGAAATTCACTTCGTATTCATAACCCAGCCTGTACGTTTTTAATTAAGGCAAATATTACATTATGTGTCGTTGTTGATTCTTTTATGAATATTGTACCATCGTGACGTGGAATGGAAAAGTCCAACCGGTTTGAAAACAATTCATACAGCTCCCTAAACTTCCGGGGTAAAATGAGGGGGGTAAGTGACGCAAGGTCTGCAAGTAAGCGAAATGTATTCCAATTTGACTGTGGGTCTTAGGATCTCCGATTTATTCGGAGTAAAAGCAGCAAAAAAAGTAGTCACTTCTCCGAAAATATTGAAAACCTTAAAGATAGAATGCGTTAATTTTCGAATACGAAGATCGGCCCAGCGTCTACATTCGTTTAGACGCATTAGCGAACGTCCTCTTTAAAAACGTCGGTGAAAAGTTAAGCGGGATACGACTGCGACTTCGTAGTCCTTTGAGCGAGTCGCGGAAATGAGAGCTAAAAAAGTACTCGTGGGTGAAATAAGCCATCTCCCAAAGAGGCGGGAAGACGGTAATCAAATAGCACACCAGCTAGGGTGTCTTCCAAATGGTTGTAACGCTTTCCCTTGTTTTGTCTTGACTTTTCAGCGTGAAACGAAGGCTCCGAAATATCTTCGTTAATCTTTGCAGCCGCAGAAGCTTAAGACGCCCCATTGACTTTGCAGTTGAAATCGGCGATAAGAAAAATTTAAAACAAACGGAATAAAAATCTCCGTGCACTTTGGGAGCTTGTTACGAGAATACCTGTCTCAACGACGACTTCAAGGGTGCGGCACTGTCTTTCAAAATCGTCGACGAGGGAGCGGCGAATGTGACTTGAGAGTTTGAGGCGGTAGAGCGCGAATCCCTCTCATGGAGCGTCAAACAGAAGCGACCAAGCGTTAAATCGCCTCTCCCTTTTGAGCTCCTCCGTGGACTTATGTCGGGTCCTTCTCTCATCTTGCATTCTGAACAGCGATGAACATTTCAGGCCCAAACGAATATTCGCGCGTCTTTTCCACCAATTTTACTATCAAATTGCCTGCCCTCATTTCCATTGTTCTTCGCGTTTTAATCCATTTTCTTCCAGGGCGAAATTGCGCTCGCAAAGATTTTGAACTCAAGTAGGGTTATAAGGCCATTTCTGCGTACAGATCCCGATACTGACATGCCGACATATTTCCCCGCTCACAGCTGAAACATAAACTTTTTTCTTCCGAGTGGAGATAACCCCTCACCCCCGACAAACGGGGGATGTCGGCCAGAATGAGAATATCTCCTATTCCGAAAAAAATGGATTTACATCAGACATTTACATCAGTGCAACGAATCAAAATGTCGGTAAGATGTCGGTATCGGGATCTGTACGCAGAAACGGCATTATAAGCCTACTAACTCATTTGCAAGGCTCGTTCGAGGCCGGAAAAACACTCGATTGTCACAAAGACCATCCACAAGAAAGGATTTTAGGTAAAGTTCAAAATTTATATATTTACATCGCATTGAATCTGCACAAGGCCAAAAAGGTTTCGTATGAAGGGTGATATTTCACTGTGAAAGGCTTTTAAATCGAATGAAAAAACGAACGCCAGCGGGACTTTTCATTCGGCGCTCGTAAAGATAAAGATAAAGATAAGAACCCGCTCAACTTGGTTGCCGCCAGCGAGAAAATCAATCGCAGAAGTCACGCAGATAGAACCTCATGGTCGAAGTATATCAACTCCGAAGTGCTAGAATGATTTGTGGATAAAGGTGTTTGGCGATAAGTTTTTCACGGAATAATCAAATCGCAGTAGTTCATTCGCTGTGCCGAGTTTCGAAATTCTATTCGTCGATATTAACGTATCAAGACTTGGAGATGAATTCGTGATTCTGAAATGGCGAAGCGATAGGGGGAAAACGGCATTGTCGAAGTTTTCTTAGGGACTGAGCGAGGCGGGCATTGAAGATGGCTGACAAAAGAACCGCGCATAGAATGAAGACCGTGAGTATAACCTAGACGTGATTTCTCTTCCTAACCAATATTCCCACAGAATCGACATCATGCAAATAATTCTAAGGCAGCGGATCCCGAGGGATAATTGAAGGGCTGTTTTACCGCCGATTTAATGCCGAGTGACCGTAACTCTTCGCCCATATGTTTGCCCCCGATTATCTGATCACGATCCGGGGAATAACATCTCTAACATCCGGACCCCTGCATGTGCTGTATTGTTTTAGGGGCCTCTATAAACTGATCCCGTTCCTTACTGAGACACGTGCGCGGCATGAGGCTGGTAAATAAATCGCGGAAAACCCCACTCAGTCAAGGGAGGCGGGTGCAGGGTGCAGGACGGTAATTCGAGCCGTAAAGGAAAATCAATTCGATTCCACCATTTCATCCCGACTGCCATTCTCACGGTTCGGGTGCGACACTATAGATGCCATTCGGCGTCGGTGAGAAGTGCCGAAGGTGAAAAGGTTCAAGGTGGAAGCTTCGCCTTGCTACCTAGCCAATGCAACAAGTGCGCGCCTTCCTCGTCGTCTTTAAGAAACCTCCCCACGATCACTAGCTCAACCTTCACGATGCCCCGCAGCTACTTTTCCCGTTCGTCGCTGACCAACTTGGCTTTTCTCTTTTCACCCCTTATAATCACGCGCAGCATTAAACACGACCTGACTCTGGATACAATCTCCACAGATGTAAAGAGAAACTTTATACAAGTTGTTCAACGTTCCTCGATGAGTCCCGTCGTACTTTGCTCAGACTGCAATCGGGGACCTCGGACCTTCCAGTTGTACGGACAAATTTAACTATTCGCAAATTGCTGGAATGATAGGGCTTACAAACACTTGTGCGATCAAGAAAATAATTAGGAAAAAACAATGAATGAATAAGAAAAATATAGTATTCTAATAGAGCTATTAGAGATAACAGAGCTTCCATAACCTCAAAGTAAGTCAGAATTCGCTGTGAGTATGTATTCAGCGTTTTCGAACTCTCATCAATGACCTTACGAGCACAAAGAGCAAAACATATAATTTCTCAAAGTTTGTGACGACTTTAATACTCAGAAGATGAAAGAGGGTCAAATTATACGATCAACTTACTCAGTCGATACTCGAAATCCCCTCCATCGCAAAATGATCCTTTCAGTCGCACGTGTCGCATAAATTGCAATAATTCCGCAAGCGAATGCCATGGAAAATGCAGCCTGGAACTATATATTGGAGATTTCCGGGCTGGTCGAGAGTGTTTTTGCCGGGTAAAAGGCGAGGGCATTGGCTTTTTCCTGGCAGACATGCTGGCACAGACCGAGAATGAGCCAACTCTACGAAACTATCGGTATAGCCAACCGGCCGGCGGGTAAAGTGGCGAGTGAAAAGATGGTCGAGAGTGGTAAACGCCCGGCAACCCCTAACTGCAATAAATTCACGCCAAGGAAAGTGCGAACGTAAATAAGCAGCAATAAAAAATTTAACAGCCAGCTCTTGGAACGCCCTGCACGCTACGGGTTGCTCCCAAGGCCAATACGCTCACTTATTCCCATCAGAGAGAATTTCCGCGAGAAGAGCCGTGTGAGGGTGAAAAAACTTTAAGAATCACTTCGGCTATCTGCATGATGAAACGTTCATTGGCCCTCAGACGTTTCTGCGTTAGGCTCCTTTTCGACTTTATTAAATGACTTGGTGATCTTTTTCACGCTATCGGAAATTATTCTTCATCCGAATTCATTATACCTCCATACCAATGAATTTTCTTCCAGCCCTAAGATCAGGGCCTCCAACATAGGGGATGGAGATTAATAGGAACTCCGCGAATTCGGGTGCAAAATCTTTTCCTGCCTTATAGGATCATTTTTATTTTATTTCAGATTGCACTACAGCTTTTCGCGCAACGGTGATGCCGCGGAATACCTTATTTTCCGAGTCTGTTATTGACCGAGACCAACTATGGCCAAATTTTTCGGCCGAAGTTTTGTCTTTGATCAATTTTTATTAGAACCCTGCACGCGAGGCATTCCTGGTATTCCTCGGAACTGTCAAGAAATGTAAAATTTCACTCAGCCATAAAGTACTCTTCCTTTATACTTAATTACGTCGAGGTGTTTTCACGGGAAATATTATACGCCAATCAGAGAGAGGCTAACTATAAGAATAGACTTAAGGCATAGACTGAGTTGACCCTCTAGATAGTTGTTATTCTATGGTCTTCTCGAGAGCTCTACGCCGTTACCTTGTTGCAACTAATTCCATCACTAAAGCTAAAATAGACGCTCTACTAATTGTTTAAAGTTCCGTTTCTTGTTATATCGTAATAAATACATTCTAAAGGTTAAGGTGTGCCATGAAATAAATCCTGTCTCATAATAATCTTTGCAGCATCTGTATTATCAAAACTTTACCGGAGTCCCCCGTCAAAATTGCTTTACTAGTCATAGCTCAAGCTACTCACCACTGACCAATACGACTATGACGAACAGGAACACGGCATACAAGGCCGTGTTTCGCTGGAGATAGCAGGCCATGGAGCTGGCCTGAAGCGCTTCGTGCGCTACGTCGATTCAGGTTCCTCCTGAAACAATATAAAGCAGCTCCAATCAATCAACCTATTGATCCATACATCGCCCTACGTCCTGTTCATGGCTCAAGTTTAGAGAATATGTATACCCCTCGTGAAAATCTATGAGAGAAGCGTTGTAACACCTGAATGCAAAATAGTTAGACTAAGGTCCGATAGACAAGTTAGACACATTTGTGTATGAGACGTTCACTCTAAATAACCAAACTTCCATGGCCGACGCCAATCGGCGTCAGTTTGTAATAAAATGCTCAATGTAAAGAAATGTAAAAGTCTGCCAATCATTAATAAATATTATTCGTTATAATGTGAACTCCTGTGGGATTTCATTTGGTTAAGCCGGGCGAGTAACCTCTCAAAGATACCACAGAAATATGATTTTTTTAACTTGTTTCTCACGCTGAGACGGGCGAAATGAAATACGATTCTGAGTCCCGTAGCATTAATATGCCCGATTTTAATGCACGATTTATTGTTACGGTTACCTTTCTTGTTTAGCACGATTATATAGCCTCGAGGGTACCCCTCGATGAATAGTTGAATAAGGTTTCGCTTGTCGACTCGAATCCTGATGGGAACACGTCTACCGTAGAACGTAGCAACAATCATTCCGTTTCCACGGGAGGTTGTTGTCTCTTTATTCTCGCTATCCTACAACGTGGCGGTATTCACGTGAAACTAATTTTTTTCTATTTTTCTTTAAGCTTCATCACGCCAATTTTCCACGCTCTAAAAAACTTGGGTAAGAATTTACGAATGTACGTGATTGTTTCAGTTTTAAATTCCTGCTGAAAAATATTGTAATTTTTAATTGGATGTGGCAAAAAATTTAGGCAAAAGATTCGGCTATTGAACAAAAAATTATGGTCAAGACGAAGTTGGACAAAAGTTGCATCTTCATGTAGCGGGAAGTTTTTTCCTTCGAAAAAACATTGTCGAGTACAGTTGCCTGTTTTTTACTTTCAAGATTTGACAGGCTGTCGTCTGCTGATGAAAATATCGAGCCTGTAAGAGACATGAGAAAAATTGACTTTCTTATAGAAAAGGAAATGTCGAGGAGTCTCGAAAGTGTTGGGTTGTTTCTTCAATTTTGAAATCTAAAATTGTACCTTTGATTCCAAACTTTCATCTTACAGCCGCTGATTTCAGACTTTCGCTAGAAATACGTTGAACCTGAGAATGAAACTTGTCCGTGGAATGGAAGCCGACGTTTCAATTTCACCTATAGAATCTTATCGTCAAGCTGAGATGAATAGCGAGCAAGGTGTTTCGGTTTGACCTCAAATTATTAAATATTTGTCAACAATGAATAATTAATTAAGCAGTCTGAGCAGGTAATCTTCTCCGGGGTAAAACAGAGCAAGAAATACATTTTCCTTCTCTCCCTCCCACTCGCTAGTCACTCTCTCCAAAAGTTTCGCAGCGGAAATTTTTCTCTCTTGTTTCTTTTCTTCTAGCTGAAATCCCGAAGGAAGGGTTGCACATTTCTTGCCAAAACTCCGAAAATGTGAGGCATTACATATTTTAAAAGCTGCGTTATTTTGACCTGGGGTGCTTTTTCAAGAAGGAAAAATATTTCACGCCCCAAGGGATCGCCTGCTTGAGATTCCCTCTGCTAGATCGATATATTCTTTACTGCCAGATCGCATATGGCGTCTTCCTTTCATATTTATTATTCTGTAGGTAAAACCTAACTTTTTAATACATAAACGGTGTAGTTTAAGAGTGGAGAATCACAATTGGGTTAAGAAAATCATGTTTGACGTGTGTTATTTCACCAAACTCGACCTCCTAAAGCTACCGCTCAAATACGATTTACCTAGGAGAAACAGACCTTGAAGAAACGATTCCCTCAATCTTTCTTCTCTGTTTCTTCGCCTTGCCCGCGTGACAATTTGAATAATTTTTGCTTGGATTACTTTGCATAAAATATGTATTCCGGCGTTCACGAGTCTTTTCTCAGAGGAATGCTGCCTCATCAAAATGAGCGGATGGAACAAGGAGCACAAAGAGCTGTCAACAACTTTCGAAGCTCTTTGCAACATCTCCCGAATGTAGATTTCCCTTTCGTTTCAAGGTTCAACTTCCTACCCATCGCTGTTCGCAAATCTGATTGCTAACATGATCCAAGCTGCGATTCTACGTCCGAGTCAGGTGCTTTTCTCAGCAAAAAGCTGTACAACTACCTTTGACAACGAATTTAAAAAATTCGTCTTTCACAATAATCTGAGCAAACGAAGCGGCGGCGGAGGTAAAACAGCTCGCGAACCCTCAATAAGGGATTCACCAGCGACACTTCCATGAATTTCCATCAGCTTGGCTGCCTCGTTGATTCAAAGAAGTAGAATCTGGAGCGTGAAATCGTTTGATTCGCCTCACGGCTGCACAGTCACGTCTTCCACTCATCCAGTTTTCATTCACCCTTTTCGAATTCTTTTGCCGAAATCATCCGATCTCGCATTCGTCCTGCAGGGGTGGAACGAATTCCCTCGACAACGAAGCAGCATCCGACTGCTATGAAGAAACAATTCTCTTGTGGCTTGGATATAATTGTGCACACCGTTTTTGTCGAAACGCCACAATTCACAATGGTCAGGACACAATTCATCCTACCCTTGGACCGAGGATGGAACTCTCTCACCCAGCTCGTATAGATGTCTCATTTATCTTTAGGCAACAAGCCAGCTTGCACATTGGAACGAAGAGTGCTGCATCGCTCCACGATCATCTTCCCTTCCCTTTTTACCTTCCGATTCCTCTGCCGACTATTTTCCACGCACCGTTGAATTAGTCCGTGGTGATCCAAGGTCATAATACTACGAATTCCATGATAAGGACGCGCCACGAAGACGTCCCGAATGATGTGCCTTTGATTACAATCTCTGGATGAAATATCGGAACGACACTGATTCCGCGGCATGTTTGGCTTCGGGAAAACGATCCTGCGATTTGACAGGGGATCAATTTTTGGTTCGCTCCGTTCCATCGCTGGGAATTCGAAGAGCGTTTCTGCAGGGCTGTCAGAACGACGTCTCTCCACATCGTTTCCACCCTGCCACCATCACCACCAGCAGCGTCGCGAAAGCACTCCATGAGTCCGCCTCTTCTTCCCTCAGTTTCTCCACTCATCCATATCCCTCTCATCCTCGCCGTCCTACTCAGGCCTCACTAACACCCCCGGCACTACCGACACACAAGTAACTCCTGCGCATTCAACCAGAAAGAATCCAGGCTCTCTATATTCTATCGCCGTTCACAAGTGCGGAGTGGGAGACCACTTTCAAAATTAGTACCTGTCTGTCTTGAAGTCCTGCAGGGGGATCTTGATGAACGGCCATAGTTTGTCAGGCTGCAGTGGAGTTTTTCGCCGCTTCTTGAAAGGCCGACCATCTTGACTTTCCAAAAACCGAAAGACCGATCACAGTTCGATGGTACAATTTTCAATGTGCCATCACGATCCTCGTTATTTGTCGAAGGCTGATTCATCCGTCTATAGATATCGGTATAGACAGGGGAACCGCAAATACCTGGAGAATTTCATTAAAATTATGACTCGGATATTGGGAAGCGAATGTACGCCGAGGATCGCGGGAGGTATGCGGCTACGACGCAGCGAATTCTGTGGGCTGAAAACGAATAGAGTGAGCTGGCGATTGGGAGACGGAGAGAGAGAGAGAGAGAGAGATCGCATTTTTTGGCGTCATGACGTTCCAGCTTCCAGCCGTGATGAATTAGACGGCATTTATGGATCGGCGGCGTGCAGCTAGCGAGTTGATCGCAATACGTAACGCGTGCAATTTTTCCGCGTCTCAACTGTGCAGGGACGAGGTATGCGTGTTCCGTATGCCGTAGCGATTAAACTGCAGTCGCTATTGATTAATTCCGCAATATGAACGCGCGCAAAGAATGGAACGTACGGCTCAACCTTCACAGCGAGCTAACGGTCCATTCAGTGACATTTTATTGCAAGATCTCTCCGCTGTTTCCCTTGCGGCAATGTTCGCATGCGACGGGGTGAATCGCTACACGTGTTTCTGTGAATTCCTTTGTCCCGGATTTGTGGATCAAGGAGAAAACAAAACCGGAAAATGAAGCGTACGCACCCAAAGTTTATCCCTTGTGAGCATGTGTAGTTTTGCGTATCCCTACGACTTCTGGATTTTTGGCTCCCGCTGTAAACTCGTCGATTAATATTTAACTCCTGTTTTGATATCGATGTTTCAATGTAACATGGGACAGAGGAGGGTCTAATCTTCCTGAAATTCTATCGAGCTTTCGATATTCCTTCCTATCGTGAAATTCCGATAATTCAACATCAAACGCCACATCAGTCACGTAGCTGCGAAGTGGAACATGTCTAAGAATAGATGTATGGGAATGTAACTCTGATCTTTCGAAAGCACAGAATACTGGTAGAACTGCAACCCTGTGACGCCGGGATGAATACAAAGCGGGGATTATTTCATCGCCGCTCGCTAAAGTGGCCGACTACCCGCAATTTTCATATTTACACAAGTCCTCTCCGATTTACGGCAGGCTGGAAAGATTTATTTTGCAAAAAGCATACCGCTTATTGTCGTTTTATTGACCGAACTGAAGATACCAAAATGGCACAAAGTAAGGGCTGAAACATGATATTACGGTGTCAAGTTTCAGGCATCTCTATACAAAAAAGTTTTTATGGCTCAAATTTACCAAAGAGATACTTCGGGCTGGGAGAAGAGAAGGACCACTTTGCCCGCCATTCTTCGCAGCTGTCGTCGATAAATGTTGCCTTTGCATTTACGATGGGGATCGAATAACTTTGGGTAAAGATCGCATTCGCGCATTTCTCGATTTACAGTATATTCTCGACATTTTGTCAAATTCACATTTCCTGAAAAACGAAGTTTCGCCCCCTCGTCTGCAACATTTCACAGGTCATTGAAAGATGTAATCAGGACGAGCCATCCTTGCGGAAACTACAGCGTGGCATTTCTCCATCTGATTGTCCGAGTAAAGGAACAAAGAACTCCTCGACAGTCAGAAAGAGGATTGCTGTAATCGGCCCTGCGTAATGATGCTCAAAGTCAGCGTCACTCTTATTCAGGCTGCGGCGAAAGCTGAAATATCGAGTCGTTGAGACGCTTGAGGAAAGTTATCGCGTCAATTTCAATTTATACAGCACCGATCGACTGTAACTACGGTTCAATTCGCAACTTTGAATCACTCGCACTCCTCGGCGCGTGATGAAGTGCAACGAACGAACGAACGAACGAACGGCTCCGTCACGTTATACAGACTATTTCTTGTGAAGCTAAAACAAGTTGAGAGTTTCGTAATGGGTTTGCGGAGTTGAGTGCATATCGCGACAGGCCATGTATAAGAAAGTATGATACTTTGTCAGGCTATTGAAAAAATTCTTAAACTTCCCTCAAAGAAGCGCTACACAGATTGGAAGCTGCAGGGTGATGAACACGGAGGGAGGATGGACTGGCTGGTGGGACTCAGGTGCAGGAATGTGAGGTGAAGTTATACGAACCTCGTTGAATCAATACTTGCGCGATTATCAAACAGACACGAAGGCCCCTTTAACGCTGGTTCTTAATTGTCAGAGATATACTGAGCTTAATAAACGCGCACCGGCAGTACGGATAGGCGAAACTCATTTTCGGTCCTCCCGTCTAACTGGTAATTAAACATTCACCAACCCGATACCCTGAGCTAAGTTACGCCGTCAACGCGATCCCGGAGAATCCCCTAGGCACTGGGCTAACACCTGCAGGATGCCTAAAAGGCAATTTCATTTATAATTTAGATTCGTAATAGGAGCGGTTAATTATCAAGTGCCAAGTCTGGAAACCGTTAAGTGTTTTGCGTAGCTCTGGTTGCAATGCAGGGTTGATCTCGTTGCTGAGAAAAAACAAAACCGTTCAAGGAAGCTCTATGACGTATGCATCGGAAGTTGACCGTCGATCCCGCTTCAGGCAAGTCTCCGAAGACGAGTTGTTTGAGCACTTGCGACAACGAAGTGATCCGAAGAATTTAAGATTTAATTAAAAATTTAAGAAGTTTAAGATAAAATAAGTGTAATTGTTCAACTAACTTCAACATTCAATTTTGTATCAATCAGCGCTACCTCGGTTATTACCTACCCTTGTTTGCCTACAGCATTTGACCACATTTTCAACGCGTCGTCCATCAGAGAGTGCCTTCTATCTATACACTGCATACCTGCAAGATAGGACGAAACTCATGGACGAGCGACCCTTGATAGGATGACTCGAGTTCATCGGATACAGAGATTACGGGCAAACACTCAAAGAACAATGCGTGGAGGTTACATGAGGAGACCGAACTCCGTGTAAATAAATATCTGCCTAGAATAAGACGGCACTGGTGTTCTGTATGCACCGAAGACAATGAAAGGAGTATAAGGCGGTGGTTTGAATTGAAAACTTTCTACCAATCACATTGCAAGATCATCGATCGATCGATCTTGGTCATCCCTACAACCAATGACACTCCGGTACAAAACGAACACTAGCGATGCTAGAAGTAGAAATAATAAACTTAATGCGTTCGATTACTGTGACAAGTTTTGTCAATTCGTCCATTTGAGTTCGGTCTCCTTACGCAGTCTCATTGAGAGAAGCACTCGATCCCGGACTGTCCAATTAGCGCGGAAGAGAGTGAACTCGAGCATTATTGTTTTCAAATTTTCGTATCGCCGCGCGAGTCAGCGACGGCATTTTCCTGCCCATGGTGTGCGCCGCGCTAGTTCAATCTTCTCCAATTAAATTCTATCGGAATTCGCGCAAACGCCAATACTACGCCGGGACGAGGACGCCGGTCATTGTGCTTGGGTAATGAGCGCGCGCACACCATCCGGGAAAGCCGTGCAGTGCAGCGTTCCCACCTTCAGACTCCCAGTTTCCAATTTGCAGCTTATCCAATGAACCGATGCACCGCCGCGCCAGCTTTCCATGCTCCCCTACTTGCGTACCACTTTATTACTTCCAGTGAGGTTATGGCCTGCGATGCCGCGCACTCGATGCCCGGGACGCGACCGATATTACCGATCGAGTGAGCAGCTGCGAGGTGGATTCCACATGTTACCGATATCCCCCCACTCCGACTCCCATTCTTTTCCATTCTGCACCCTGACAGTCATAGTCATTATCACGGCAAGCGAAGAAATTCGCTGGAGTCGGAATTCTTGCTCGTGTCGTCGCAATTACGCTTCAGAAGTTGGTCAATTAAAGCCGAGTGCACATAACTATCAGCCTGGCTGTTCTGTACTTGGCATCCGGTGCATTTCGTGCTCACTTTGAAACTGATGCGCGCAGAGAACATAAGAAATATAATACACTGAACCCAGAACCGAAATATCGAAGTCGCAATGCTTTCACGTGGAGTAGCAATGCACAGAGGATCAGTTCCGGTTTTGAATTATTGCCGTGGGAGAAGAGCACACGTATATCGCATAGTTTTCGACAGTTTTTGATAGTTTTCGCCTTTTTAAATATGTCAACTTCATGGGGCACAATAACCTGCAGCATCGTCGGCAGTAATTGTTGCTTAAGTAGTCTGGCCAATTTCCATGGCTCATGATTGTAGAGGTACAAGTTAAGAATGAAAAACTCGCAGAAGAAACGGTGTTTAGTAAATTTCTGGGACCCGCAATGCTCCGCTTCGAAACTAAACGTGCTTGGAGGATGTTCCGCCTTTCAGCATGTGCCTGCAGCATACTTCCCAACTTACAACCCACCGCGAACCACGAACCACGAACCACGAACCTTGGATAAGTGTGTAGTCCCTCATTGTACCTCGGTTACTTGAGAGTTGAGACAGAAGGGTGATCCTCGCGGTGCGAGCCGGGTTCTCTCCGAGCCCTCCACCACCAGCATTTCAACAGGACGTTCCACGCAGACATGGAGGATAACAACACACAACGTGGCACACACACGCCGCGGGATAGCCCTGCATTATTTAGTCAATATCGCGCCGTCCCGGACCCATCGACCCACACCCCTAGTCGCCCCGTCGTTCACTGCCGTCCTCTTCTCTTCTCTTCTCTTCTCTTCTGTCCTCTTCTCTTCTCTCCTCTCCTCTCGATTTTCGTCCTGACTGCCTTCTCCCATATCTCGACAGTTTTCTTTTCCTTTTCTCGCGTTTTATTCTAACCAATAGTCTGCGAATTCGTACAGCGCGATCAAAGTCACGTCCCTTAGAAACCAGACAGGGACAAGACCGTGAAATCTGACGCGAAACTCAACGACCCGTGTTTCTTGCAAGGGTGTTCTTCGAGACTTTTGATTCTTCGGGCACGAACAGCAGAATATAAATATAAAGACACATTTCTTTCTACACCGCTAAATTCAGGTGATGAAATATTATTTCGCACCCGATGATGACGACAAACTACATGCTTGCGATCTGAATTCTACCTGTCGGCTCTAAAACCCACGAAAACATCTCTTCGGGCTGTAAAACCTGTATCGGTGTCATTGTATCAAAGAACATTGCAAGTACAGCGTCACAGAATTCTCGGAATACTGGAATCGTTATTATGCTGTACCGGAACCTTGTTAGATATTGTGAATAGAACGCGCGGTGAGGAAACCAAACGAAACTGGTGTGAATGGCCAGAACACAATCTGGCTTCTCGCGTGGTGGCGGGTGCAGGGTGGGATGCCTACGGATCGTCAAGGACCCTCCGCGAATATATTTCCGGTGAAAGATTTATTCTCATCCGTAAGGCTTCCGCCGCATAGCGTCGCGTAAGTGAAACGAACTGAATACAAAAGCACATTGTCCGTCTGTTCTTTCCCGCACATTCTCGGTCGGAAAGTTCTTCAAATTTTTGTCGGCCTTCCCCCCATTACTCGAAGTGATAATACCCAGCACACATCTAAAACACTTCACCAATTTTCAGGTTGATTTAGGCAAATCCGATGGCGATGAAAAAGAACCAGGACAAAAAAGCAGTTTTTTCCAAACTTTTCCCAATTTTCCCGAACTTCTATCTCTATTCAGTAAAATGTCGCTCTGCTGTAGGACCACCATTTATTTATTAATTTAGTTCTCTTTTCCACCTGGTTTTGCAGAAGAGATTTCAGGCTTATCAAATCACTCTTATCAGTTTCGACTCGACGGACGTGAGAACAGAAACACAGTGAAAAGTGAATCGACAATGATCACAGACATCGCAAGGAGCAAAGACACTTAGTAATTGTTACGACTCGATCTCGGCGCAATAAATTTTTACACATGTATACGAGGTGGAGCACCTCTTCGCTTCATTCTTCATTCTGTTTCTGTAAGCAACGACGTGTAATGCAATAGGGGAAACAGATGCTTCGAGCTGTGCAATTCCGAAGGAGATTGCTTCGATAATCGGTGCCAAGCTAGAGTGTGCGCAAGTAAATGGCTTTATACACTGGTACGCACACTCTCTACAATAAGGGCTGGGTACAAGCCCATTGAAAGAACCGAAATTATTTGGGCCGAACGATTGTCAATTCCACATTTTTGCGAATCTAATTCCAAGGTTCGCTGACAGTGTGCACGAGTTTGGTATTCCTACTCTCTCGGTTATTTTTCAAGCATTGCACGGCAGAATTAAACATTAAAGATCTCGTCGAGCTAGAATTTAATGACGGAAGAGTATTCTGCCGGTCCTAATCCGGGGAGTAATTGCTACGAGATTATTTATTTACATGCGTAGTTACTTGTTCATCAACTCGCCAACTTCTCGTTTGGATGTCAAAATTTTTGCACCATGTGACTCGTTGTTATTATTTTTTTTTTATCTCTTCCTTTTCTTTATTTACTGTTTATTATACAGAAGATGCCTGCCTTCTCTTCTGGAAACGAAGGGTAATTTCACTTTGCTCTTGAATTCCTTGAATGTGTATTTTCTCTCTCATATACCTATACATAAGTAATTTCGTCGACGTGACACTCTCTTGGGAAGAAGAAGACGACAAAATTAAACTGTCACGATGCTGTGTGTTAGAAATGTTTAATTACTTTACCTCTTGCTTATTTATAACTACGGAATGGTGATGCAGATTCTCAATGCACGGTTCCAGTTAAATAAGTTAAAGTATTCTATCATGCACTTCAGTTTTGATAACGATCTATTGAATTTTACCTGATATTCTAAACCGGCTTAATAATTCTAGAATAACCGTGCCTAAGATTATCTTTTATAGAAAAAGAGATTTGGATGCTTGTGAACATCGTAAAATCCCATAGATACTTCGATGTCGTGTTCTGTACCCGTTCTAAACAGCGACCGGTTCTAGATCTTCAAGATTGGTAAGATCCCTTATAAGTCTAACGGTATTCTTATTCCACAATATACTCAATTCGCTCATTAGTAAAACCATACGTAATAAATATTCCTGTTCCTCAATTAGACGCATCGAGGCAGAGAAGCGAACAATGGTTGTCTCCACATTGTCCAATTATACGGAGTTTGCATCTCTATACTATCAATAATATTGCCCTATCGGTCCTTTAATAGCAAGTCGTTTAATTTCCCAGTTTCGGAAATTCAAACAAGACACAGGCAATTAATGTCTACAACATCATGGCGAAGCAGAAACTGAAAAGCTCAGATTATTCTCTGGTATAATAAAACGAGGTGTGAATGACGATGAGAATGATAATGATAATGAGAGTGACGTACATTGCAGTCGCCGGACATTCCGAAAGTTGACAGAAGCAGATCCGAGGCTGCCACGTGTGAGAAGTTCCGAGGGATGATTCCAGTGGTCAAAAGTTAGAGAAACGAATCCAAGGGCCGGCCGGCGGTTTCACTGATAATTTACGCCGCGCGTAGGACGCCTCTAAACACCTTGGCTAGCCTCACATGCGTCGAAGGGTGCACACCACTGATCGTGAGGAGATCGCGCGCAGAACTGCCGCAGAAACGCGCGGATCCAGCATCCCTTAGCATCGCCGAGCCGAGCCGAACGCTCGCGAAAGCCGCCCCCCGTGGACCACTTTCCGCCCCCACACTCACAATGCCTGCCTACCACCACGGACGTCGCAGGCAGATGGAAGCTGGAAGCGCGCGGGAACAACGACTTGCGGTAAAAGGTGTCGGGGGCTGCTGCGACGCGTCAGAGCCTCGCTGACTGAATATCGATTTTTTAATATATTAAGATTCGGAGTCGATTCTTCGGCTCAGGGTATCGCAACCGCTGCCAGTACGAGAATTACAACTCTTGAACCTCTGCTTCTGGCGTGGAGTAGGAAGTCTAAGGATTTTGGATATGACGAAAGTGAGTTGCGGTATTTTATTACCATGGAGTACACTTACACTGCAGATACAGAGGTATCAACACTACACAACAAGAGAGCCGCAAAACAGCTAGGCTTTGATTCCTTGAGTCACACGTTATTGTGCCGAGTCAAATTTTTTAACAAGATTGTAATTCTGTGGTTTTTAGGTGGCTGATTATTAATCTGCAATGAGATTTTAAAAGTTCGAGATGGTGGATCCAATATGGTGGACAAAAATTTCAAATTTGATCGAATATGGCCAAAAAATTCTATGCAGGGGTTTTCGGAGTCGCTGATTGGCTTTGCCATACTGAACTTTAAAAATGTGATTTCAGATTCGTAATCAGCGACCTTAAAAAAACCCGGGATAGAATTTTTTCTCCGGACTCGATCGAATTAAAGATTTTCTTCCGTCATATTGGATCCGCCATCTTGAATTTTTTAAATTTGATTGCAGATTCGTAATCAGCGCCCCCCATAAAAACTTGTAACCTTCTCGAAAATAAATTATGAAGTGTAAAGTGAAGTGAATTTCACGATTTTTGTCAATCACTTTGTTTCTGACAGTAATAACTTACATTATATCGCAATAATTACTCTCGAGTATCGAAAACCCATTACCACACTATCATAAATAGCAAAAAATCGCATTGAAATATACAAAAAATGGATATAAAATAAATGGTGGTAAGAATACTTATCCTACTATGACTCAAAGGGTTAATACGCCCTTATTGTTTACAATAACTCGCTAACTATTCAATCAATCCAATTACGCATACATGTAAACTACGACTAGTGATTCGTGCCGGCTTAGGTTACCGCTAAATTTCACCCCTTGACTTAGGCCAAACCAAATTCTGAATTTTTATGTTCCAATCTACAACTCAACATGTGCTTACTTGGTGTGAAGTAACCAAAAACGCAGGCGTCAAGACAAAAACCAAACTGCGCCTAATATCTCGATATTAAAAGTACGCAAACATCTTTACTCATAAACACCGTGTCACGTAATCACCACAAGCCAATGTGCATTCCAACGCAGAGAAGGTAGGGTTCTTCAGAAGTGACTCGATTCACACGGTGAAAGACAATTGGACGGGTTACCGATTTCAAGGTGACTATTCTGGAAGACAGAATGGCAAAAATCAAATTTTTAGAGCCGAAACATTTTCATTGGTGCATAGGGTTCGAAATTGATGGCCCATTCGTTAGAAATGACGAGATGACTACATCAGACCCTCAAATGTCTGTATCTCTGGGTCATCGTGCGAGTCGATAAGATGAGAATTTGACTCTGAGAGGGCCGTCCAGGATTAAGTGACACTCTCTAATGGACCTCTTAGAGGAAAACACGGCGATGTTAGAGGTGAGTGCACTATGTAGACCGGTCCGAGAGTCTGGTCTAAGTGATATGAAGCGCCGGTATAGTCCCAGAACAAGACTGCGGTGCGAGGTAAAATGGATTATTGTATTCAGAGTATTGGTATAGCTATACCAGCTCCCCACTCGAAGCAAACGCTGGCATATTCTCTAATAGGAGGCAGGGGTTGCAATTAATTATAATTGCAGCAGTGCGCTAGAATTGTTGGGAAATAGTTGGCGAGGTCTGCATCCTCGGCCTCCACCCTAGTCTACCCTAAGATCACTCGTCGCGTCTGCATTGTAGTCTGCCTTAAGTCTGCACGAGGTACTGGAGCCAAACCGAAAAACCGGCAACTCTCAGTTGGACCATAACAGCTTCCTGCCCGTCTTGGCTACGAAAAGTTGCTCATCAATCAGCCGATAACAAGATTTAAGCTGCTTATAAAGACCCGTTGTAAACCTCGAAAACGCGGGGATGCAAAACTTCTATACCGCTCAAGCGATCAGAGTGAAACTTGGGCAGTTAATGCCTTATTTTGGCAAAAAGTGGGGCGTCTTTTTACTTTTTTAAAATTTGGAAAAAAATTTTACTGATTGGTTACCACTCACAGAAATTGGCCAAATTTTCACAGTTGCACTGAATGGATCGACCTATCCGGTATGATGCCACTCGGCGGTGATGAAACACACATTTTGAGCCCAGTTCTATGTGATTTGATGGTGAAATGACGAAATGGCAGCTGATCTGGTTTTTGATTACGAAGAACACCGAAATCTCACTTTGGCGACATTTGTTACCGATATTACGCGCATGCCGGTAATGTATGCGTGTAATGTCGGTAAAAAATTACCGGCATGCATGAAAGGTCGGTAACAAATGTCGCAAAAATGAGATTACCATTTCGTCATTTCACCATCAAATCTCATGGGTCTGGGCTCAAAATGTGTGTTTCATCACCACCGAGTGGCATCATACCGGATAGGTCGATCCGTTCAGTGCAACTGTGAAAATTTGACCAATTTCTGTGAGCGGTAACCAATTTGTAAATTTTTTTTCCAAATTTTGAAAAAGTAAAAAGACGCCCCACTTTTTGCCAAAATAAGGCATTAATTGCCCAAGTTTCACTCTGATCGCTTGAGCGGTATAGGAGTTTTGCATCCCCGCGTTTTCGAGGCGTACAACGGGTCTTTATAAGCACCTCAAGTATAACTTGTTACCCACTATTATTACCGCAAACGGAGCACCGCGATCTTCTTCTGTGCGCGCTTGATCAAATCCGCGGTCTAATTCACGTCCGTTCCATTCCACTCTGAGCAATTCGGATTGGAAATAGAACGCACTTCAGCAGTATCCAGTTGAACCATGATTACAAAGTAGGCCACCACGGCGCTGGATATCTGTAAAATGATATAATATTGGACCTGAGGTAAATCCTGCATCATATTCACCTACAATCGAGGTGAAATTCTGCAAAACAAGTGATGCGCTTTGAACAGACTGTTTAGGAAAATCAATCTTACCTTATACAGATAAGAATAATCCAGTGGGAAAAATCCGAAAATAGATATGCGGAGTGGTCTTTGGAGTAACTGCAGAGACAACATCTGAATCTGTAACAGTGAATGACACGAATCGTTGAAAAGATTTTATTATTGTCGGAAGTTCCCGCACGAAGACCAGCACATTCTTCTCGCAGTTACCGACCATTTGAAAGATATTATTATTACAATGAACACTTTCACAAATACAAAGTTTAAACATTATCTTTCAGATCAATTTGTCATCGAACCTGACATACCTCATTTTTCAGCTGGGTTGGGTGGTATCGAACCCACATTCTATGAAGAACAGTTGCCATCGAATTCCCCTACACAAATGGAATTATTCTCAAGCTGTTTTTCATCATGTCTCATTTTCAAAGTTACAATTCAATGACGAGGAGTTGAAAATACCATTTCTTACCGTTACTTGAATCGAAGAACATACTTTAGCGATAGTCAATAGCTCCAGCTTCAGCAAAATCAACCGTAGGAAATAGGACAAAGCCACGTGTGTGTCATAATAATTCCATTCGCCGTTCATGACAAGATCGTATAAATTAAAATAATTCACCAGTATTTCGGTGGTGAAAAAAGTAATTATAGCTAGTAAAGGAAGAGAAAGCAATTGGGTGATTTTATTTGTTGCATCATCAAGCTTGTCGTGCACATCTTGTATCTTGATAAGTTTATCGAATGGGTTTAACTTGTCACTCGCGGGAAAAATTTCAGAGTAAATGTCCGTCAATCCAGTTGTAATGCCGATCGAGTTTCGATTTACGAGATATTCGCGCGAATTTTGGAAACCCTGCGAGTCGATAGTTGGCGCACACACGTTGCTTAATAATCCGTTTAATTGTACGTAACGTTTCTTAGCAAACGTCATAACGTTATAAAAATAGAATACTGTCAAATGTTGCAGAGTCCAGGTAATTACGCAATAGATTAATATAATGACTCTAACCGACAGAAGTATGCTGGTATTCACTACTGAGAAATGTATGACTAGTATATAAATTTGTACACAAAATATCACACACGATGATATTCCAACAATTATTGCGCTTTCATTGAGCTGTTTTGCATAATTTTGCTTAATTCCCAGACAGCTTAGGCGTTCATCAATTACGGCAAATAATTTGATGAGATCCACGATTGCATTACTTTTACACCAGAATGTCAACTTCGTAATTACATTGACAACAATTCCAATTTCGAACGATGTCACACTACCCGACGCTACCATCTTATTCCGAGGCTCACGAATATGGGACATTTTGCAACAAATGATAACCAATGGGGTAATAACGTATGCCACGGAAAATGCAAAAAACCAAAGCTTATCGATAAATGATCCATAAGACACTCTATTTTTTTTGAATGAGAATGCCACCAAACCCAAAACCTTCGGTAAATAATACAAAAAGGTTGCCTGCGGAGCCGATGATTCCGGCATATTTCCACACACTTTGTCGGTTGTTGATGTAACCTTCCGGGTGTCTAACTCCCGAATGATCTGCACAAGCTGCCAAAGCAAAGGTAAATATTCGGTCGATATTACCGAGGTACACATAATATGCAATGAATTGCTCGTGACATAAGTGCAGTGCGCGTGCAGGGTCACCTCAAAGCCCACATCTCACTGAGTTGCCGTCCAGTGAAGCAAAAATACTTTTCACGCCAACTGTATGCATAATCGATGACAATGTATTTGTAAATCAGATTTGTATCGTGCGTCAATAAACCATCTCATCACCGACTCGACGATTGAAATGATTCTATTCGAGACGTAGGTAAGTTGTTGAATATTCATAGGACATGAAAGTATTGGGGATGGCACTTGCGAAATGAATCGATCAATGATAAAGCGATACCAGGATGACATTGTAACTCTATACCCCAAAACGTCTTTGCGAGAAGAACGACACCGTTTTGTAATCAAGCTCGCGGTTATGAATCGTAACGCTCTCAATACTACTGAGTAGAGTACTTCAAGCGACAAATTGGAGTAAATTCTATCGTTTACCAATTAAAGTGGTTCTTCGCCCAAATTTTCGTTTTACGCTACATCAACTTGGAGTACGGACTTAACGACTCGAGGATGCATTGTGAGGGTTTTTAGAAAGGTCATCATAAGAATCGATCAAAATTTGCTATTTCGTTTCGAAGAATCTCGCTCACCTAGAATAGAGTAAGCTTGGTATAATAAATAATTCAACGTTAAAACTGTCGGACTTGGCACACCTAATATTATTTCGTTTTTACGTCGGTAAATTATCGGGTAGGTACTCCACCAGGGAGTCGTAACGCAACAAGGAAATAGCGAATGGTGTCGGTGATAATTTGTGGTTGTATTTTAGGAAAAACTAGAAGAACTGAGGTATTGCCACTCCAACTGTAACCACAGTTTAAAATGAAACTCATAATCATACACCTGACGACGGAAATCGATGTTACCTACAGCAATGTTGCAACTCTCGTTGGCTGAAACTACTTGCCAGCTCGCACTCTAGCCACCGAGTATATTACGCATCGGCGAACTTGACGTCGTTTCTGATTACCTATATTTCTCTAGCACAAAAAATATTTTAGGTACTGATAATTTGTTTACCTCAATTTAGCTAATCGAAATGACCTACCTCATTCCTCTGCAAGAAAGAAGAATTTAAATAGTGTCAGCTGAAAGAACACCGAGAATTGCATTTGCAATTGCGTTGATGAGCAAGTTATAGTTATTGCGAGTAGTACAGTCATCGTTACAGCGATGTCAGTAGTATTCGCATAGACTTGGCCCGGGTCGAATGGCCTGTCGAATATCCAATGTGCGCGCATCACGACGTACATGTACTATGTATTCGCCAGTAAGCCCAGGGTGTGTGGAGATATGGCGAGCAGAAGCGGTGCCGAGAAAACGTCGTTAATATCTTCCGTGAGGTCGCACAAGAGCCCGTGAAGCTCTTTGATGCTCCTTATTTGTTCCTGCACCTCGTAAACGAGTCTGGCTCCTTGATCCCTAGTTCTTTCCAAACGGGGTTCTCTCGTTTAGCGACGAAGGTATTGGCTCGCCCTTGAATCGTCGGGAGCTCTTCCATAGCCATGCTCCAAACCTCGAGCAACTTTCTACGCAGAATGTTGAACCGGCGTTTAGCACAAAGCAGAACATTGACGAACATCAAAACGGTGTATTGGCGAACCAAGTAAGTCATGTTGTAGAAATACCAAAACGTCACATCGTAGGTTCTCGAAATCAGCACGTGGATTATTGTCTCGAGGCCAATATTTCCGTTGACGACAACCAGCACCTGAATGGCGGCACTTCTGAACAAGTGTTCATAATTTTGAGGAACGCCGAATCCGTCCTGCAACGATATCTATAATTTTGAAGAACTGATCTTACTTGTGGATGAAAAGAAGCCACGACATGATGCAAGTGATAAGTGCTCCGCACTTTCGCAGGATGTAGGAAATCGTTGATAAATTTGAGTCAATCAAAAACGTAATTTTCGGTCGATGATTTACCGCTTTTACAAAAAATATTATGTACACGATTACCAAGATCACAGGATAACACCGTTCACAGACAGAAGCCTTGACAGCCTTACCATCTCTCAGAGAAAATGGGGTTAAGCCCAAAATTTTTGCGACCAGATACGTTAAAGTTGAACGAAAAATCTCATTTCGATGAGGAATTCTTCAACTTTTTAAGATGGAGATGAATACTCTAGAAAAGATGTACCGGAAATGTGAAATAACGATTTACAACAGCGTCGTGAAGGAAAAATGAAGTACAACTGCAATGCAGTTAACTGCTTTACACAGTTGTCAACTGGTATGATAATTTATTGCAGATATTGATCCGATGAATATCGCAGAACTGACGGAAACCATCAATAAAGGTTATTATATTCGTATTGCAATAGAAATTATTCTCCACATGAACGTGAAGCACGAATGTCTCTCAATCGAATTATACTTCAACAATGAACACGGCAAGGAATTATGCACCCCGATTCAAATATTCCTGAGCATATCAATCCCTGTAATATTTTGGACTATAATATGAACAGAAAAATACATCACATAAAAAGTTTAATATCGAAGTGCGTTCAATGAGGAATATGGATTACCTGGCTGTCTGTTCCTTTTGATCTCGTCGTCAGCAAAACTGTATTGGCTAGAATAACGGAAAAAAGAATGTGTCTATTTTCAGCACTTGTTCGTTACTAAGAATTCGAATTTACAGTGACTTCTAATTGGGCAGTCACCGTTTGAAAGCACCTCTCGTTTGTTATGCAAGGACTGAATTAGCTTTGAATGGTCTCATCAGATCTTTCGGTGAGTTTGAGTTTGAAAATACCGAAAAGGAAGCTTAGGTAGGTGGATCCCTGCGACTTTGATCTGATTCATACGTGTTCTAGTGCGTTGAAAACTAAGAGACAGAGAAGAGGTATTTTTTTACATGCTAAGGAACGGTATAAGGGGCGAAAATGACCCCCAAAGATAGGCGATAACAGGGTGTTTTCTCCATTCTGGATAGAAGCGCTTGATTTATTGGAATGAAACCAACGCTGAAATGTTTCATTGATCAACAGAAACGTTTCAGCGTCGATTCCATTCAAATACATCAAGTGCATGAAAATACCACCCCATTTGATGTCTTTCTTTAGGGGTAATTTTCACCTCCTAACCCGTTCATCAACCCGATGAAAAAAATTTGGGTTTCTTAGTTTTCAATGCAGTACAATGTATACGAACTAGACCAAAATCCAAGGTGTCAACCGACTTTGGATTCCTCGTGAGTGAGCACCGCGGTTAAATAAGCGTTCGAAAGGTACTCTTTAAAATTCTGTCGTAAGAAAGTACAATTTTTATCACTATCCATTATAGTTTGGTCTAAAAAAATTTTGACTATGGGGCTAAAAATTGAGTAGATAGCGCACAGAGGAGTTACTCATTGTAACATAAATAGTTTCAGTGAAATAGTTTAATGGAGACAATTGAACCACCCATATAGTGTTGCGAGTGATTAAACAGTGGTCAGACCGTAAATCCCATCACCATTCCGACCACGCTTTAAACATCGCTTAAATCCCACTCTGAAATATTTGTTTTATTTTTCACACTTGAGCCTACATGGAGTCAAAGTACGATTATACAAATCTTCGTGTATAATTGATTGTCTTGGGATTCAAGATGCAATTTCCGTTGCTCGTTGATAAGTTTTTGAAAAGTTGAAAGTGTCGGTAGACATTTGTCGGAGTAAATGGACTGTCAATCGTCTAGACACCAATTCAACAACTTTTTTCAACGTTCATAAAAATTAATTTTACATAAAGCATAGCGAATCTGGAACGGAAAAATACGTATACAGAGCGTTCGTGAAATTATGTGAAATTTTTGGTTTCCTTTTGTCGCCAATTTCGCTCAAAGGCTGTTTCTGCAAAACAAAAGCACGTTCGAATAGTGGAACCATTCGCACGGCAGAATTCGGTTGGACTCTCCAGGCAGCCGTGAAAGTATACAGAGATCCGCACCGTATGGTCTTGGCTTGCAGACAGTTTCACTGGACGAAACTGGAAGTTGTTATCAGCTATAAATGTCGGGCGGAGAAGGGGGTTCCAGTCTATCGTTACCACTGTTCGATACTAACTTCTCCTCGCCAGGATAGCGTTGATCATAATGTGGCGCCTGCCGACAAGGCGCAGACCTATAGAATTACGTTCTGCGGAAAGCTCTCAACTACAGGCAAGAACCGCATAACGCACGTTCCTCATTGTTCGAAGTTGAAAGATGCGGCGTTTAATATGATTTACAATGGTATTGATTCACTTTTTGCGCATAAAAAATTCTCATCAACTTTTCGCGGTACATTTTTGCGAATCCAGAACTGCAGGCTGATCGCTTGGATCGGATTGCTGAACAAAGTTAGTGCATTTTATTGCTGCGAAACTGACTACTGGCACATGCGGACTACTCGACGGTAAATGAAAGACAAACTATTGGAAATTCCAGCAGCCGGATGCAGAGCAGTCTGGCTGGTTATCCGATTATCCGATTCACCGGAACATTCACGTTTTGTATCCGTTGGCGTCATTTGCTCCCATCCGCTTCAATGGAACCCTAACCAATTCCCCATCGATGGTTACAAGTTTAATATTTCTCAATGCATCAGCCGCATACGTCAGGAAATCTCAAAGATTACTCATCCCGCCTTCAGAATCGAATAGTTTTCATATTCCATGTACGACAGTTACAGCGATTGTGCGTGTAGAACCGTTAATAAGTATGTACACCAGGGTAGTTCTTAAAAAGGTCATTTTTTAGTTTTAAGCGGTTCAACCCCCAAATTGGCTTAAAATAATCAAAAATGATTCCCTAATTTTTTCAGATTTTCATCTCAACTTTAACCCGTGCGCACAACAGAGTGGATTTTGCCATTCAACCCTTCCAAGGGCACATGGAATCTACCGCACAGATTTCGATAAAATTTGGTGTACGGGGGTTTCTTGAGTCGCTGATTACGATTCCGAATTCGAAATTTCAAAATTCAAAATGGCGGATCCAACATGGAGAGCCAAAATCCCAAAAATCCACCACCGAATGGATCCACCATTTTGAATGTTATTATTTTGAGTTCAGATTCGTAATCAGCGACCTCAAAAACCCCCGAGTATCGAGTTTTATTGAAATCGTATTATTTTTTGGATTTTTGGTCCGCCATACTGAATCCGCCATTTTGAACATTCAAATTTTGAGTTCAGATTCGTAACGAGCGACCCAAGAAGCCCTCTTATACCAAATTTTATCGAAATTCGTTCGCTAGAAGCAATGTGCCCTAAAAGGGTTAAATGGGGAAATCTAACCTCTTGCAAGCACGGGTTAGAGTTAAGAAAAATAAAAAGTAAAAAATAAGAGAATTGTTTTAGAATTATTTGTAACCGGTTTGTAGGGTGAGCCGATTGAAATTGAAAAATATTCTTTTTTAGGACCACCCTACTTACGTGCATACGGTTTCTTAAGTTTCTTAGAAAAATCCAAGACCATGAATTCCTGTACTATGTGAATTTTTTACCGACATAAATCGTCTTTCTTTGGCTTTTCAGAGTGGCACCGATCGATGGATTTCGCTCCGTTCATCGAAGCGCATCAGGGCTTTAACAAGGTTCTGATTAAAGAATCCAGAATGTAACTCGAGGATGGGGTGCCTTAGATACAGACGAAGCGTTCGATGACATGAACTAAAGCTGCCGTCGGAGATTTTCGGGTGAATACTTATACTCATCGAAGTTGAATATCAATTCATGCGATATAACCACACAACTATACCATGCTAAGGATTATCATTCATTTATTTGGACCCTTTCCAAGTTCAAAAGCCCCGAAGAGTGAGTCCCAGGATATCAATCACTGCAAGGCATCAAAATAAAGTCATGACTCTTCGTGCAAATTCCATCCGTGGCACCGCCCAGGCATAATTGTTCGGTTCCGAACGACCCTTGAGTGCGCTGGGCACATGTGGTGTGTTTGAGCAACGGTGTGGGCAGTAAGGGTGTCATGCATCCAGCGTGAACAATGTCATTAGATGATGTACGCACACATGGCACGCCTCACACGTGACGTGACGTATACCTATGTCGAGCGAATGGCAGGACACGTGCAGCCGTTGTCATTGCGAAGTGTGCACGGCCAGGCGCTGTTAAAACGAAAAAAGCACTGGAATTTCATCGGCTGGTCTCTCTTTCCAGAATACACCCTTCATCAGCACGGGCGGATTTCACAGACGAGTAATATCGTTCAGCGGAGGGATGAAACGGGGAAAAAATACTCGGAAGACATGGCAATTCCAATGAATAAGGGCTGCTCCTTTTGAACTTCCATGGAGCATTCAACGCGCCTCGTTTACCGCCTCTGGACTTGCTCCGTGAAATCAATCGATGACAACGTTGTGCTAACAATATACCGGTTTCTCTACATTTGCATACGGCTATTTGCGAATGCTCAATAGAACCACCGAGCAGAGTATGAGCCTCTTTTCAACGTTTCTGTACCGAGAGATATAAAAAAATTTTCGTTAATTAACAGGGATAACGAAATTCAATGGAACCAGTCATGGATATTCAAAAGAAAAAAAAAAAAAAACTTCGTGTGTCCGTCGTTTATAGTCGATATACTCAGCTCCATGATTTACGTACCTATACTTACCAAGAGGTTGAGTGGCGCATGTGAATGCAAATAATTTTAGCATGCGTATCTAATTCCTAACGGCAGTCAATGTTGGTTCGTACAACGAAGTTATCCACATCGTGAGATAATATGTTTTTTTTTTAATGAGTTCGAACGGACACTGTTATTTCTGCGAAGCAGAAGTGCGAAGGACCGAAGGACTCTGCGAGGTGACGTTAAGAGTAGAATTCCCTTCAAATATTTCTAACTACTGTACGGAATAACTTGACTTCTTGACTTTGTGAGACGAGAGGGCGTAACCTGAAAGTTCCTGCGCATTTTCCAACTTCATTTTGCTTGGCTCGGTTCAACGACGCGATTCCGCACACAGAGGACTACCCGAATGAAAAGGAACTTCTCGTTTATTGCGTTAGGCGCAGCGCTCGGTCGAATTAATTGATTCCATCACCACACGGGTTTGTAATCTGCTGCAGGGTTCATCGCTTCCATCGATCCTATTCAAAGCCTCAAATCCTGCATCGCGGCTCCATGCATACGTGCAGTTATACAACATTTCACGGCACTCTTTTCTTCATTCTGATCGTTATCCTCAAAAGTCGTACATCTAGAAACGCTGCAACGCTCGACGTGGATGCTATTCACCAATAAAATCGTCCCGGATCATACGTGCTTAGCTATGGCGTTATAAGTATTTGAATATTTTTCTCATTTCGTGAATTGGTACAAAAAACAAGCGTCTTTAGACTGGCTATGAGCCAGCCCTTGAATTTCCATTACACACACCGCAGGTTCCAAGTTTATAGAGAGAAAAAGAATAACATCCGATTCCGATTTCGAACTGGAAATTCAGATTCGTGATTAACGATTTTGAAGCCCTCGGACACCATGTTCCATGAAAATATGACGATTTTCTTTAGTTTAAACCACTATGATGGATCCAACATTATAAAATCTTACAAATTTGACCTTGGATTCGTTATCGATGACCCAATAAACCTCCGCCTACAAATTCCTACCAAAATCGTAATATTTTTGGATTTTTTCCACCATATTGAATCGCCATTTTGGATTTCGCAATCTGTTCGCAATGTTTACAGTTTCTTTCTAGCTTATTGAATATGCCAAATTTCAATTTCGCAAATTTGACCTTAGATACTTGATTCGCGACCAAAAAAACCTCACGGTACCGACTTGCATTACAATCCATTTATCCATTCTCAACATGTCATCATTTTTTGTGGTTTTTGTTATTTAAATCATTGAAAAAGTGCTGAACAGATCAAAGCCGAAATCGAGTTAGTTTTAAGTTTGGTAAAGCCGCGTCGATTCAGACCAAAATTATTGAAATCCGGTAACTTGTTCTCGACATATCGTCGGACAAAAAATAGATCACATACATACATACAGACACACAGATGTCCGTCCAAAAATGGTCGGGGATGATTCTTCCAGACCCTAAAACCTCGAGATCTTATGCAAGCTCAACTTTTGATTCTCGAAATGATCACAATAACTTCCTGTTTTCTCTTACAACATAGAAACGGGAAGTCGAAAAGAGGGCAATCGTTAGACAAAAAATTAGGGTTATTCGTGAAAGTTTTTGGGGTTAGATCTCAAAATATAGGCGATACGACGTTATGAATTTTGCCGCTGTCTGTACGGGAGGTATTCATAAAATAGCAAAAACGTAAAATGCAGACGCGCTTCGTCTGTCTACCCCGACGTGGCGGGTGACAGAATAGCCTGCGGCTGTTTTAGGGCGAGAGGCGAGAGAGCAAAAGAGAGAGAGAGAGAGAGATAGAGAGAGAGAGTCGGGCCGTAGAATAAATTTTCTAAAAGCTGTAGGTATGTACAATATCGTGGCATGTATTCTTGGGCAGCGCAGCGCCCTCAGCCAGGGTTGTGAAAGCCGGTCCAACGCCGGTCTCAGCGCCTCTTTATTCATGCATAAAATCTATATTCTTTCGAGGAAACAGCCTCTCTTGTCACCATATTCACCTGCACACCCTACTAGCGCTCACCCACCGGCAATGCGGGACAAGTTGATCATGATTTGCTCTTTTTCTTTTTAATACTCCTTTCAGCCGGTTGCTATATTGATAGTGATCGCACGAAGATTTTAATCAGCCTTAATGTCCTCAATAGTCAGGTAAACAATTGCTGTTGGCTGTTAATTGACTCAATATCGACAGAAATTTTCAGTCAACTGTTTCAAGTCAAGTACGGGAATAGCCATATTATGAGCCTATTGATGACTGCAGTATACACTTACTAAGAGTGCGCGAATGTCGAGAACAACCGACGCCAACTATTTGATTGTTAATAGTCAAGGCAAATGGCAACTCTTTAAAAGTAAGCTCAATACTTGAACTTGAGTCAATCTGATAGGTATATCGAATCACACTAAAAATTTTCAATGTTGTTCGTAGATTGACCAAATGAATCACGACTACGTGTCGAAATCACGCATTGACCGTTCATAGCTTTTGACTTGACGTTCCAGTGGTAACTAACCTAAAATAAGGTGACAACGAGTCGACAACGGTAGCAGAATTACCTTATACTTGGCATTGCAGAGGATATCAGTAAACATCAAGTATACCTGCATGTCATCTCTAAGACTAGTTTTTTGATGAACTATAGCCATTCAAAGATAGCATCCCTTTTGTCAACGTTTTGCAAACAACGGGCCGACATTTTTTTTCATTCGACAAAACGCTGACTCTTTGAGGTCGAATGATAGTGTCAGTCTCTGGACAATTGTGCTTTCTTGGGATACGCTGTGAAATTATGCAAATTGTACACCTGGTGAAGTTTTCGCGATAATTTATAGTTATTTTGTTGGTATGAATTATTTCCATTCTGCACCAGAAGCTTTGGATAACAAGGATGCAGGACGCTTGAGGAAAAACGCGAGGAAGAATAAGAAGATGAAACACTCGGAAGGGAGCTGCAGATTTGAATAAGATTATTTTCACTCGTCATTAATTCGTTACAAACGGACGACTCGGTGACTCGCCTAGCGAGTAGAATTTAATCCGCTTAAACGAGTAGTCGAAATCAGGGGGTGTATTCTGGCGATCTGCGGGCTCCTCTGCGCTTTAAAGTGTTTTCATTTCACCAGAGCGAGCGAATAATTTGTCTTCTCCTATTCCATCAGCCGCGCTCCATCGACGAAGAGACAAAAACCGTCCCCATTATAGCCGTGCAACGCGACGTCGGATTGATCGGGGAATTTTCATCCCCCGCATGCCGCAGCTGCTCTCATTTATCGTCAGCTATGAATAAAACGGGGAGAGGATTAGGGTCACTGGCTGGCTACAGCTTCCTGTCCGGCTTCCGCATCCCCTGCAGTCTGGGTGCACGTGGTGCAGTTTATGGGCTTAGAACTGCGCCCAATATTCCTGCACATATATCGGAATCGCGAGAAGGATGGAATCCTGCAATTCGGTCCTTGAATCTCTCGGAATAAAAATATTTCCGTCTTCCGCCAATCTTTTCACCCTCCGTCCGTCGCGGTCACGGATCTTTGGACGTGTACGTGCGGCTACAAGAGAGTCGGAAAAGAGGGTACTTCGCGGTGCCTTGCTGTATATTTATCAAGTCAAGGCGTCACCGGGTATTTGAATTGCAAATCTTGAGTCACGACGTCGCGGTGCAAGCTCCACGTTCCGTTATGGTCCGCTACCATACGGAAAACGAGGGTTGCTGAGCTTGGATTTCAAAATTTTAGGGCAACAGCTTGTTGCCGCAGCTTACGGAAAAACCCCTAATGCGATCGCGGGGGCTTTTACGGTGTAACACGATTCATGATCGTTTCAACGCAAGCTCAAACGGTCCGTTCATTCTTCGCCGCGGAGGCTTATTGGCTCATCATGTTTGAAATTAATACGAGCGTATGAGTCGAGTCTGATTAACACGACAAGTTATGCATTTCAATAGGGCCATTCACCCACACGTATTCCACGGCTGCATAACAAATTCAATGTTAATCATCCACAGTGGGTATTTCTAATTATGATTTTAATTACCATATTGTTGCCGCTGCTGTGGTTGATCACTACGAGTCAACACTGGCATTGCATAGATAAAATACACCAATACACCAATACATTAGGATGGTCGTTAATGTGTTTTTTTTTAATTTTCTTTCTACAATTGGAGCCGATTTATGACCATCCGACATGATCTGCCATTCAACGACCACGATAGTATACATTAATTAATAGTGCATGTTAGTTTTTTTTTAGTTTCTATTTGCATTAATAAATTTTGATCTTTTACATCGAATAATAACCAAAATCTTTATTTATTACTTATGAAGTTTGCTTTTGACTTTTTTACGTTGGTAAATAACGCCGGTCAACACAATTTTCGAGGCCGAGTTCGAGATGTCGAACTTTGATTTCATCCATGGCACGTAACTAATGAAAGAAAAAATAGTCTTATCAGATAAAGTTTACTTTTGTAGAAGCCAGAACGATATGTCGGATTTTAAGAAAAATGATATATTTTCTCAAACATTTATTGTAAGTAACAACTAAACAAACTTCAGTTTGGCATTCAAATTACTTAAATTACATAAGAATAGGTCAATTTTTCTTAAAATCCGGAATATCGTTCTGGTTTCTACAAACGCAAACTTTATCTAATGAAACTATTTTTTCTTTTATTACTTACGTAAAAGAAATTAAAAAACTTGACATCTAGAACCCAGACTCAATATTCGTGTCGACCGGTCTAATCTTCCACCGACAAGTATAATCAGTGTATAATAATCACCGCATTTTTCTGCGTTACAAAACAAACCAGATCTGTCAAAACCACCGCTGCAGAGTACTCAAATTCAAAAGTAAAAAAATACGTTCTGTTTGTGTTTCAATCGTCAGTAAAAAAAAATCCTTACAATTTGCAGAGGTAATAATTTATTTCACTGAATAAACAGCTTGTATTGAATTTTCGTTACAGCTCGTTTCGTGTATGCACATGGGTATACCTATAATATCCTGTAGCACCGGCACGAATGTGAACCGACGCTAAGTTTTGATCATGAAAAAAAAAAAACGGTCAACACCCGGCGATTGATAAATAAATAAAATGAATTCACACTCGATTTGCAAAGCAGATGTCAACACCATACAGCAAACATTGAAACTCGCTGAATGCCGGGGCGTGTTTTTGATCGCATGCAGGCTTGCCTTTAGCTCTGCGTCAACATTAAACGACAAAATAATATTTATCGTCACGCGTGCCGAATCCTACCCACGTATAACGACACGTGATTACAGCTGCGTCTGGCAACATCATCTTGAGTATCGCGTGTTTCGCTTATTTGCGTTGCAATTTCAACCGATCAATTATTGCCAATCCAAAGTCGTTGACCGAAAATTCGTTACACCTCCAACTGAATCCAAGTAGGGCTTATACCGATTCTGACAAGGAACATCATTTTGGTGTGCCCCTCTGATTTCGTTGAGACTCGTTTATGTTGTGGCATATTGAAAACCAAAAGACAAGTATTTTTTTATCTGCGGAAAAACGGTTTAAAGGGGTGAAAACGACCTCCAAAGACGGATACTCAACGGGGTGATTTCTTGACGCGCTTCATGTATTTGAATGAAAAGAACACTGAAATGTTTTTCTAATGAATGGGAATGGGAAAACTTCAGCGTTAGTTTCATTCAAATCCATCAAGCGCATCAAGAAATCACGTCGATGGGCGGCCATCTTTGGGGGTAGTTTTCACCCCTCTAAACCGTTTTTCCGCAATAAAAAAAATACATGTGTCTTAGTTTTCAATGTTCTACAACATACATGAGCTCCAACGAAATCAGGGGGACACCAAACTGATGTTCGTTATAAGTTGTGCTAGAGGTCGTAAAAAAAGGTGAACTTCCGGAAGAAAAAACAAATATCCATGATAACGCCAGTCTAAAAACTTCATTACCACAAATCCATTGATTAGCGAAGTTTTGATCGCGGGCACGTTCCTTGGGTCACATATTCATGAGGCGTACTAATAGAGCGGGCGTTTCCGTGAGGACTTTCGAACAATTCGGCGGTTGGTCCTAAAGTTTCCGCTTATAACATCTCGATGGTCCTTCGAAAGCGCCATCTTTCACGCTCGGCGATCTTTTGTTTTTTTTTTATTTCCCTTTCACCGAGTACCCACCAGCTGCAGCCCTTTCTCACCGAGTACAATGATGCAGAGACAAAACAGAAAGAGAGAAGAAATAAGAAGAAAAAATAACCAGGGCTTTCATACGTCCGCTAAAATATTCATTGTCTTGAAATGGGTGTTTGTTTAGGGTGGCAAAGCAGTTAATAGTGTGTTGGCAACACTCGCGAACTGAATGAAAAAAAAAAGGAAAAAACAAACATTATAGAACTTATCCACGCGTTAATAATAACGCAATCACGAGCGCTGCGGGCGAGTGAAAAGAATTTACATGGCGAGTAAATCGTAAATGCAGGCACAAAAATTGTTCTCTCGGATTTCCATTACAGT
Organism: Diprion similis; assembly: GCF_021155765.1. Taxonomy (NCBI): domain Eukaryota; kingdom Metazoa; phylum Arthropoda; class Insecta; order Hymenoptera; family Diprionidae; genus Diprion; species Diprion similis. The sequence continues at coordinate 21,755,542 of NC_060114.1, forward strand.
TTTATTTCCAAATACGGTAGGACAGGATCTTACATTCTTCGAGTAACACCAGCGAAAAATTTAGCTTTTTCAAAATTGTTCTCGAACATATTCTGCCGTTGTACGTTGCTGTGACGACAAATAGTTGCTCAAACACAGTGGGAAAAAACATGAAAAAAAAAATAAAAAAATTTGTTACATGTATTTACCGTACGCGTATCCGAGTTTTTTCGAAGTTTTTTCTAAGTTTGTCGACAATTAAAACATCAAATGAAGTACAAAGACACGAGGATCAGAATAAAGTGATTTTCAGCTTAATAGGTAAATTGTATACCAGTTATTGTAACGTATTGTATAAAACAATATGGTATAATTTATTAATCAGCTAATATAAACGCAATTAGCTACAGGTAAATAAAACGACTTTTCCTGATACTCGAATATCTCTTCAAACATTTTATTGCGATTTGGCTTCCTCCTTCAGTTTCCAAAGGACCAACTCCATACATGACACGGCGTCTTCGTTACTGTCATGACCTCCAACTAAGAACAAAACAATACACCTATAGACGTGCATTAACACTGCGTACCTGGAAACATTCGTTTCCAATAAAAAATCATAAAGACGCATCTACGACTTACCGTCATTTTGTATGATTTTCTGAAGATATTCGGAGCATAAATTTCTCAGCGCCCTCTTTTGCGGATATCCGTTACGGTGAGGAAACATGATGCTCGTGTCAACGACGGTATCGTGAACCAATTTGAGTGCCTTAAAATCACTCTCTAAGCTATGCCCAATGAGTATCGTTTTGTCAGAGAACATTGTCAATAGAGTGGCTTGTACGTCTAACAGAGACGTAGTAACTCCTTCCATATGTTGCTCTGTAATCCCTGAGAATCTGAATTGACGTTACAAAGATAATATTTTTTTTTCTTTCCAATTGTTTTAAAACAGAATTCATCAATTCCGATAGGCCAACCTATATTTATTACCTTGTGTTATAGTCTATAACTGGGTGAACTGGTTTAACTAATGTTTCGTAGACGACGTTGCATTCCTCGTTAATCACCGTCACCCTCGTCAGTTCGAGTCCTTGCGTTGTGTATGACATTTCGCAGTCCAGTGCGTAAACGCCTTGCTCTTCAACCGGTATGTAATCTACAGTAAGAATAAACTAGTGGCTAGTGATTTTTTCTTCGGAATTCATTATCATCTTATTCAAAGATGAGGGAACGTCAACAGCAGCAAGAATGAAGACAAAAGCTTCTTGCATTCGGACTTTGGCTTACCTTTGGGTAAAGTTTTCACGTAACCGCGTAAATTTTCGTAATCAACGTAATCCCAAACGTGAGTTTTCGCGTCACAGCATCCAGTCGCAGATCCATATTGCTGGCAGCAGCTGTACCTCCCCTCCCCTCTTATTGTAAACTTCCGGCCCCAGTGATATATACAGTTTTGTCGAAGCACCGCATTCCCGTGCTTGTCGACCATGTACGGCTGGTTGCAACGACTGCAGAACCTTTCGTTAGGCACTTTGGACAAAATTGACTGATTCCGGGTGTTTGGAACGTAGATTTTAACGCGGCCCTGGAAACAAATCATTTTTACGCCTTGTCGCTCCTTCCGGTTATCATTCGTATTCTCCATCATCTTTCCACAAAATCTGAAACGTGCATTCTCCTTATCTCACTCTGACAATGAGTCATAGCTAATTTTTTACCGTCGGTCCGTCCGGATGAGGCCTCGGAAAACCGTTCGCTTTCAGTTGCTCCTCGGTCATGATCCATTTGGAAAGAAGAGCGTATAGAGTGGTTCCCTTGAACTCCATGACAGATCTCTTGGTCTTCACAACGCTCCATGAGCCTTTGGATTTGCCCGCGAGAACAGCTTCGTGCGAAACAGTTCCGCTTGCCGGAGAAGCACCGCTCTCTGCGGTAGATTGTTGGTCCAATTCCTTTCTCAGACGGTGCGTGGCTAGCATACAAGAATTTTTGTATACCGCTACAGCCTTGCAACGCTCGTGACACGCATATTCTTCCCTCAAGGCTCGCTGCGCCGCATCTTCGCCGTTCGTATATATTTGAATGCAAACGTCTTGCATCATGTTCACATAGTACTGACGTACATTCAACGGAAACTTCTGTGTCGCTACATGCAGTGGCTCTGGCCTTATCAATTGGGGAATCTGGGGAAAGATCCAGGTGAAAATATGACGTATAGGAAGCCGTAATGCTCCTAAATACTTCAAACGCACCCTGATAGACAATCCAAGGTTAAAGTGATAAGTTTTTGGTAAACATGGACAACTTACTACTTGAGGAACGTGAGCAACACGAGATCCACCTTTGGCAGTTTGGGCGATCGTTTTGCTTTCGGAATTCTTGTTGATAGCTTCGGAGACCTTTTTCTTAGCCAAGGCTAGGGACGTTGCATAGGGTACATGAGCTATCCTCAATCGGCCTGGAGGAAAATAAATAAACTATACATCGGCGTACGCGCGGCGTTTCGTGGAAACTAATTAGATTACCATTTCCATTAACAATCTGATCCCCCTTTGTCGCCGTGTTCAAGGTTGGTTTATGCGAGAACTGAAGTGCCGAAGGTGTTGCGTCTGAGGTCTGATTCGAGGTCAAGGACGCAGAACTCTGCAAAGCAGCTGCTGCTGCAACTTTTTCGGCAACTGCTTCTTTCATCAATCGCCACCTATCGGTCAATTTTAGGTGAGGATTCGGTGGTGCTTTCGCCGGCTGAATTGGAGTCCTTTTATACTCGGTATATTGACCAGCTGACGCATGAGCTACTCTCTTCCGGCCAGGTTCCTCAGCCTCTTCAGGTTCTCGCCTCGGATGCTCTTTCACTCTTACTTCTTTGGGATGTTCGGATACCTCGTATTCCTATCAAGTTGGAAAAAAGCTACTGAAATGCAACACCGTGATTCACGTGTTAAAAACAATATAAATCTATCTACTTCATACCTGAAAAATTTTCAGACATTCTTCTTCGATGTCATGATCGGAGTCTGAGATCTCTAAAATTTCCTCCGAATATGAAGGCGAACGTCGAAACCTGATCGAAGGGCTGTTTTCTTTTTCGTCGTGATCTTCGGCGCTGCTTGCTTCGTCGTCGCTCTTCTTTCTGGCCTCCGTTTTCTTGCTCGAACTACTTGACTTGGTACTTGACCTAGACCGACTCTTGTCTGTTTTCTTTGAAGAATATCTATCTCTGCTTGACGAAGAACTTGATTTACTTTTATGCTTTTGATGGCTACTTGATTTTCTATGCTCTTCACTTTTGTCTTTATCTTTACTAGACCTAGAAGAATTTTCTCCTCTCTTTGAGCTCTCCCGCGTGCTATGTCTACTATCCTTTCTTTCCCTTGAACTCCGCCTTTTGTTTTTATCCCTACTGGAAGATGAGGAATGATGTTTTTCCTTTGAACTAGAACTTGAACTATGTTTACGCTTTTCCTTGTCTCTACTTGTATCCTTATTGCCAGCTTCCTCAGAATCCTTTCTTTGCTCTTTGCTGCCTTCCTTAGCCTTCTCCGACTTATCCTTTGACCTTCCTCTCTCCTTGCTGAGACTGCCGTCTCTTCTCTCTTGCGTCTTGCTGCTGTTACTAGCTTCCTTAGTTTTACTGCCATTACGCTTATCCTCTGATCCGTTACTAGACTTATGGCTTGTCTTAGGTTTATCTTCACTTCCAACTTCACCCTCCGTCTTATTGTCTTCTTTGACTATGTTATTTATCGTCTGATCTGGCTCTTCTTCTTCAGAAAATTGGGCTTCGATCTCTGGATCATAGTCCTGAGATTGCCGAATTTCCAGACGTCCACTGGCTTCTTTTCCAGCATTCAAGCTTTCGTCTATACTCATCAGAAGTTCGCCTATACCAGGCTCTTCTAATTGCTGCACAGTTTTGAGCGGCGCTTTGAGTTTCTTGGGTACATATTCTTCGCGACGTTTCTTGGACCTAGGCCGATACACGTCTTTATTCTTGAAAATGTAATCACTCGAATTACCATCTTCGTACGAGTTTGGAGACGAAGAATCAGACTTGATTGTCGGTACATAGCTGTGTACAAACGAAGCATCACCGCTACTCGATATGGCCGTAGGTTTGTAAGTTATTTCTGAAACTTTAACACTTGAGTAGCTTGGAGCGACACTTGCTGGATTGTCCAAGGAGTTTACGATCTCTTGCGGGATGCTCAGCCAGGGCTTGAATCTATCCGGTGAAGACTTTCTCTTGACCGCGACTTTGCTCTCCCTTGTGGGCATATAAGGTACAACAGGTATGTGACGTTTCTTTAGCTCAGCTATCGGCGTTGGATTATAAACACACGGTGTTGCTTGCACTGTAGGTTTAGTAATCAATATCTCTTGATGAGAAACCGAACCTGCCGCTGAGCTCAGAGTCGGATTCAGCTCTTCTACTACTCTTGACACAATTTTCTGTGATATTTTACCAGTCTCTGCTACCTCATGATCAGCCAGTACCTTTTTGACTGCCTGAGAAACCAATTGTTGAAATGTGTTCGAGTCCGACGGAGCTCCGTCGACCCTTTCTCCTTCGTTCGTTGCCACGCTCTGAACGGGGGCTCCACTGTTGGACGCTCCATCATCTGCAACGAACATCTCATTAGAAAATTGTGCTTGAATCACTGTAAACCCGTCAATTAATTAAAACAAACGAGGTGTTCTCTGAATGCAAATTTTCTACACCTCGATGTGGTTGAAAAGCGTCATGAGATAATATTTGAAATGGGATCAGGTTTGGGAAATTGGTAATGACATAAATGAAAGTTGTTGCAATTTCGCAGTTATTGAACGAACTACATTGACAAAGTACAATCGCAGGAATAGCAGTATTTTTCAACTAGATTCACTAGCCTTGCCCAGGTAGAAACTGAGTGCAAAATCTTCCTTCGCATGTTCATTTATAAATACTATCATCCTTGTGTTGTATCGTTCACAAAAAATTTTTTCATGAGTTTTCTCATTAGCATACAGATTATACAAAGCTATGTAGTTATCATTCGACAAGATAGGGTCCATTTTTGTTGTTCCTGATAACCATGAAATTATCAAATTCCGAGTGTTGATTGCTTATGCCAACACACGTTGATTATGATGTGCAGAGTTAGATTTGTGTAGCCGGTAAACGAATAGAAAATGCTATTTGATAAGATTTGTAGCTCATGGGGGTAAATTATGGCAGACATGATAGGCCGAATGGGGGGGCGAAGTAATTGAGAGGCGGATCCTTAATTGTTTTACTTGTCAATGAACAACATTCGCGTCACAAAATTGTGATCTTAAACACCGAGAATTGGATGCGACGCATTGACAGTTGAAAAACAGAAATGGGGAGAACGAGATCATCTGATCAAGTTTTGATGGGGGTTCAGAAAAACATTTGAATTGTTTATTTTCTTCTCATTACCTCTCCGTGGATGTTTGAAGTGGCAATAGGGCCTCTCGCAGAGTCCGCTGTCATAAAACGGGCAATTTATTGTCTTGAAATATCCCGTCGACGGCAACATAACTGGACGTATCTCATTACTTCAACGAGCACATATTATCATGGTGACGAAAGAACAGTCAGTTTAATTATTACAGGAATAACTATGATTTAACATTAACGATATCAAGTGGGCGCATCTTAGTTCTTTGTATTCATTTATTTCTTTATTAATCAAGTAGATGTATTTTTTTTTTTTTTTTTTTTGTAATAATTGTCGACAGATCTATCTATCTGCCGAAATATTATCAACAATCGTCAACGCGCTCTACCCACGGCAAAAAAAAACCAAGTGAAATGTTGGCGTTGTGCAGCTTTGAGGTTACGTACATTTCGCTTTGTGTCTTCCTCTGATGTATTTCCACCAATCAGTGAGAAATCATTGAGGAGTGCCAGCGCCCACCGACACGAAACTGTTTCTTTGAACTAAATTCCGCTGGCTTACGTCTGTCGGCAGTCGACCGTTTCTCACTGCTTTACCAGCAGTGGATAATATAGATTGCTTATTGAGGATACCACGTCAAAACAAGCGATGGTCTGGAAACGAGTATAATGTGCTTAACTAATTTATTCAATATTGTTATCAATTAAATCTATCTGTTTACGAATTTATTTTCATTCGATTATATTTTTAGAAGATTTTTACCATCGGGTGACAAGTTTTGTTTCAAAGATGTTCTTTTTTTTTTATGTAATACATGTTCGTACAGGAATATTAAATTGATTAATACATTTATAAACAGATATCTCAAGAATAATCATTTCCTAATTTTTTTTTTTTGGATTGCTTGGAATCTAGTCTGACTGCTCGTTCTCAGCTTTCTCGATTATCATTGCGCAGGTAACAAACAAGCGTGACCATCCGTCGGTTTCAACTCAATTTTCATTCTGTATTAGCGATATGTATAATAACGGTATGCAAATATTCAAATATCATACCAAACGTATAATTAGTGTTGTTCAATATATAAATACAGTTATTATACTACACATGCCCATGATTATCCGTAAGAAATGTTCATTTCAAGTTAGAAAGGGACCAGCAACGGAACACCATTCAAACTTGAAAATGATTGCAGCATTCCCCCTTCAAAGGACGGCACTAGTTTTCACATAATTCATACTTCACCAATTTTTCTCCAAAATAATAAAGATACTTCATGTATAGATGCTTTTCATGAAAGTAAACAATTTCATAACTATGATTATTCCTAAACAATAATTATATCATGTATACATATTTTGTACGTCTGTACAGCGAAAGTGTAGTTGCAATTTCATCCAATATAATCGAATTGAATGATATCTGAGTCATCAAAAGGTATGTTTCTTTCACTTTGTACTACCCAATCAATTTTGACACTTGTATAGGCCTGTGCGTTATAGCCTAAAGATTGATCTAATTGCTCCACTGCTCATTGAACTGTTATCAAGAGGTTATCGAATTATCATTTCTACTCGTGCTGTGGTATTGAAAGTATTAAGCTATCGCTTAGAGCTTGTTCCCCGATTGCCGTAGATAACATCTTGCAATAGTCGCGTTTCGTTTTGCATCACGATGGAGTTCTAATGTATCTACAATGTGCGATGGTTGAGCTTAAGATGTACACGAACACTGCGAGTGGTTTGACGGAGTGGGATTGGGTATGGAGTCTGATCAATGTCTCAAATAGGATAGTTTTATCTAATTTGTACGAAAATCCAATGAATTCGTACAGCTGCTTGTCAGAGAGTTAATTGTGGCGGGGCAATCGAGGCTTTCGTTATCTGTGTGTAATTCTTATCCGATCAGGATCTTCGACTAACACTTGAACGGACATCTTGTACTTTTGGCTGAAACACCGTTGGTCTTAGAAGTCGTCAACGTGCTACCTGACGCAGAAAATATGAGTACCGATAAAGAGTTGTCAGGTATTTATTGCAAAAAAATCATTTTCTACAACTTTATTCAGAATAAGTGTATATGTGTTTTGCTTCAGACTAATCTAAAAAGAATAAATTGTATGCTTAACTGTGCCACAGGAAACGTAGGCTTTTATTTCAAGACTATTTTTTTGTTCTTTCTCACGTCATGTGAATTTCTTTATACTTATATTGAAAACATGTTTTGTCGATAATAGTTATTCAATTTCATTAATGATGATTCAGCCTGTCGATGATATTTGTAAATTAAAACTTAAAATACATACTGCCGATGTCAATATGCTTGTTGCGAGTATGCAAATTAAGTAAATCAGACGTTGAAGTCTATATATTTCTCTATTGTGAAAGTATTGCTGCTCTTGTTATCGTTTAAAAATTGAAGTCAATAACAGTATTTAACTCAATACAAACTTCAATGTACAATGTCACCATCGTTAACTACGATACTTCTTCGGATATCTACACAATTAAGCTGCATGGAATTGTATTTAAAAAATTATTTATCGCGCATGAAGGTTACTCGCTATTGCGTGCCTGGCGCTATAAGGATTTTGTACCGTAAAGCCTAGGGCAGCAGATTGTAGAGGCACCAAATTTCAGGCCAAAATTTTTTTGATTTACGTAATCTAGGAACAGATACATCGATCCCCTAGTTCAAAATCATACTAATTATTGGAAAAAGGTGGTGTAATTAGGACGATAGTGCACAAATCATAAAGTTATAATTTTACTGACAAAAAATTGTAATTAATACGTTTGTGAACTAGAGTATAGAATTGTAGTGTAAATCCGCCACTGGCACAGTATAACACTGTAATATGTGGTTACTGCATAGCCAAAATCGTATCCTGTTTTAATTCCCCGCCGTTTCGTTTCACAGTCAATTCTGCCATTTTGTTATCTTCTACTACATCAAGCCACGTGTTTGCTAGTTGGCAAAGAAAATTCTAGAACCTACGTCAATAAGGTCAAAAACACAGATGTTTCGCTGAATTATCTTCTATGCAAAACATTCCACTTATATATAGTCCGAGTGTATACATAACCAGCGAATCTACGCACCATGTAAACGCGGAATGAAATCTTTCGAATCCGCTAAAACGTGTATTTTATCAGTTACGGGATCAGTGATCATGAAAAAGAGAGTGCATGTATGTACAGATATTCCAGTCATCAGCATCTTTTGTGAGGCAAATTGGATTAAAAAAAAAAAAAAAACTTATACTCGTAAACAACGTTCAGAATTGATGCTACACGTGTAACTATACAAGAGACGCGTATACTGGATGATTTCAACTCCTGGCTTCACTGTTTTAATCGACGAATAATTGAAATGTCGCCATCAGCTATACAGAAATAATAGCATCTCGTTGATCCAGGTTCACGCGCTTCATTCTCTTATTGTGGCAAGAACTCCGAATGGATATGGATGAAATTAATATCTTCCACAAGTTGCGAACATTCATTCGAACGAAAGTTCAATTGACAAACCACACAAGTTTTTCCAAAAACTTTCACAGAAGTCGAATTACAAATCTACCGATTCGTAACTATAATTTTTGAGGAAACTGTCGAATACCTTAAGCAGTGATAAAACTCGGGGCCGTTTTAATCCATTTGTTTTGTCAGGTTATATCAAGACTGCAGCTGCCGGTTACGGTTAATTCAAACATTTGTTGTCATCGTTTTGTCCTTGACACACCGACTTTGTCCGTGGATTCATTGGCCTTGACTGCACAGAACGCTTTCCATTCGCGTACACGATCTGAATAGTTACTCTTTAAACGTGCTCGAAATTCACTCGGAGCTCGCGTCTTGACTAGCCGTCAAAAATAAACATCTGTTCGATATCGGTGGAGAATGGAGGAGCGTGGGTAACAGCTATTTTGACAATTGTGACATGCAGCTCGGCTGCACGAAAATGACGCATCTCAGTTATTCTTCAGCGGATTTTGATAACCCATCAAGTTCCAGAGTTTCGTTAATTTACAGCTGGGATTCCTTAGGTACTAAAGAGAAAACCTTCGTCCAAATCATATATGTAAATCATAATGAATTTCGCCAAAATATGTCGTTTTCATTCATTCCTACACTTTCCCTGTCTCATGACGTATCAATCGCAACCGTTTTCATTTTAATTTTGCAAACCAACTGCTTTTCGACGATCTTTTAAGCTCCTTTCACCATTCACTATACATTAAGGATAAATATTTTTCAGCAAAGATATGGCGACTGATGTAAAACAATAACCACAATTATCCTGCAAATGGATCTGCGACCGCGAAATGCTTGTACAACTTTCAGACCAATTTTTAAATAAACTATACAGATGTGTACAGAAATTTAAAGAAATTTCGAATAATGAGAATGATTAACCCTCTCAAGAATTGAGATTTCTAACAATTCATCTGCCGTTATGGTCTTTTCGCATTTTTCAAATTTCGATCTATCAGCCATTCCAAATATTGATCTTTCCAAGTATTAATCCCCACCCTCATCGTTATCATTCATACGTAATAGAAATATCTGAATTCGCACTTTTTTTCTTTAACCACATAGTTCACGTGCTGTAGATATCAGTTCGAAAGGATGACCAGTTGATGCATAATTCATGAACTGGAGGATACCCTGAGCGAATTTTCAATTCGTCGGTAATGGTCATGGTCGATCTTCGGCGTGGCTGTCTAAGTGTGAGCCAAATGTATTACAACGGAACAGCGTAGTTGTGTTGGTGCATTCATAATCAGTTGGGAAACCCAGTCGGGTTGCATGGGTTCTTACTGCTTGATTGCTCTGTTCGGTGCGAAATCAAACTGCAGAGTTATTATAACTTGATTGCAGTTGATCATCGCTACTATGGTACACGTATTCGGGTTATACATGTATATGTTTACTTTCGTCATTTTCTACTCCCTTTACAAGATCACCTACCGTTCGTGTTGATAACATATGTCGTGCCGGGATTTACCGACGAGCTCGCATTTTAGCTGTACAGTCGTATAGTTACCAAGAAACGTGGCAAACTGACTGCAGGCTGTATAAGCTGCCGTTGTGTTCGTGTGTGAAACTGTGAACGCAGTCTGGAGGGAAAATAGCATTACTATAAGGAAAGTGAATCTGCAAGAAAAGTGATCACTTGGCGTGGCAGTGCCGATAATATTATAAGCGTTTAAGGTCGCTCGACAAAATTTTCAACACTCCATCAAGTTGTCTGAACATACTTTCTTGTTATTGAAATGGTGAAAAAGTTATTGCATATCACAGGGACGCGGAATGATCCAATCGACCCTGAGGCTCAGGCTGAGAAACGAAAGAAATGGAGGAACTTGATTGCTTTTTGGATTCTTGGATTGTGCAACAATTATGGCTACGTTGTGATGCTAAGTGCGGCTCACGACATCATTGAAAGCAAGTTTGGTTCCACGGTGAGTTACGATTCGCTAATAACCACTCACAATCAACGGAAACATACAATTGTTATCGTTTGACTGCTCTCCCTCGGAATGCAACAATTAATTAACTCGTATCAAATTAGCATTGAAAATGGGCGTCCCGTATCTAATCACAGTCAGTTTTCTTGTTTCACGAGCGTCTCTGAATCTTTCGAACTTATAAATTGACGCTGCAGTACTGTTGCAATGCGTATAATATCCACTAGAGTTTCCTATATCATTGAACTGCTTCATTCCGTGGCAATTTGTGCAGATTAAAATATGGAGAAGGACGAAAGAGCAAAAAAATTCCATCCTCATTGGCAATGTTCGATTGTATTTGTCTAATTTATACAGCTCGGACAACGTTGACGCATATAGACAGAGCCATAAATCACAGGTTTGCACATACTGTTTTGATTATGATTCTCTTTTCTCTATAGTCGTCATCTTCGGAAACTACAGATAACACAACGACATCGAGAGATTGTAATACTTTGTCGACAGGTGCCATACTCCTGGCGGATATAATACCGTCGCTTGCGACTAAGATTATCGCGCCATTCTTGCCATTTTTCGTACAGTGAGTAAATGACTGTTTCTTGATATTTTATAATTCAATTTTCTTCGTCTGGAAATTAGGATACATCTAAAGATACCCTTGCAGCTTGAGATTATTATCATGCGTTATTATGGCTGGTTCCGGATTCATCATGGTAGCTCTGGCTGCTTCAGAATGGTTAGCGATTCTAGGTGTGATCGTTACTTCCTTATCTTCCGGCCTAGGTGAGGTCACACTGTTGGGATACAGCCACTACTTTGACAAGTAAGACATGTAAAATTCCAAAAACTTTCACACTTTCGAATCACTAAATGCGCCGTTTTTTTCTTTTCAATTTTCTTTCATCACGGTGCACGTGAATTATTCTATTGTTAGTTTCTGAAACCAATTTCTGTAATAACTCACGAGTCTTCTGTTATCTTTATTGCTCTCGCGTCGTTATTATGATATGCGCTCTTTAATTCTTTGATACTTGGAATCTCGTATGAAATATTACCGCAATCTATTATAAGCATATAAATAACTGTAAACTATGTGTGTCGTTTTATCAATCTGTCATGGATTTAGACGGTAAAAAACACGTGTTTTCTTCATTCTTAGTAACTTTTATATTTTTTATAGAAACGTTATTTCAACGTGGTCATCGGGGACAGGTGGTGCAGGTGTAATTGGAGCGGTTTCTTACGCCGGTCTGACGCTATGGCTGAGCACTGAAAATACTATTCTTGTGATGCTCGTCGTGCCGGTAATTCAAGCGATCGCGTTCTGGATCATATTGGTCCATCCTAAAGAAACTGCACTGCCAGTTTCAAACCTCGGAAATGGCAGTAAAGAAAATGCAAAGGAGGTCGTTACGATCCCAAAAAAGACATTAAAGCAAAAATTGGCCATAGTGCCAGGACTCTTGAAATATATGATACCGATTGGACTCGTTTACTTATTCGAATACTTCATCAATCAAGGATTGGTGAGAATAATTTCTTGATTACGATAAGGAAATGGTTAAGCTATGTCATCAGAGTTCTATGACTTGATCTGTTCACCATGTATTTTTTTTTTGTTTGTTTGCTTAAACGGTGAAGGAAATTGAATCTAAACGTTACTGTAACATTTATCTTCAATTTTCTACTGTTTCTATAGTTTGAGCTAATCGATTTTGACGGAATATGGTTGGACCACGCTGCACAATATAGATGGCTTCAAGTTGATTACCAAATCGGTGTTTTCATATCTAGATCATCGGTTAATTTGGTTACGATCAACAGGATCTGGATAATGGCAGTCCTTCAGGTAAATAATTACTCTGATATGTTATCCAGGAACAACTAAGATGATTTAAATAATTATACATATCACATGCGTTGTATCCTGTAATTATTTTTCAGCTTGTCAACGTAGTAATAATGACCTTCGAGACGTTGTACTTCTACATTCCGAATATCTGGATCGTATTTGTGATCGTATTGTGGGAAGGACTTCTTGGCGGAGGAGCGTACGTCAACACTTTTTACAAAATGTCCAAAGAGGTGAGGAATTATGAAATGAATCAGTTTTTCACTTTTTGGAGAACATGATCAATTCATTGTTAAATGATCAACATAGGTACCAGAAGAAGATCGAGAATTCTCACTCGGAATAACAACCATGGCGGATTCAATCGGTATCGCTTTAGCTGGCTGGATATCGATTCCAGTGCACAATGCCATTTGTAAACTACCTCAACCAACGCGCCTAGGGTGAACTAACAATAAGTCGAAGTCAAATTATATTCATTATAATTAAGAATGCATACTGCAGTGATATGCAGTTCTAATCACGAGGAATGGCTCGAAAAATTCAGGTACTTAATAATAAGTTTTTAATCTCCGAAATTTTTTTCCCGTGAAAACTTGGTATTTATATATGATTTTCGTACCAAAAAACCATCAGATTGCATATACTTAGGCAAATAGAAATAGCGCTCGGAAAAATGCTATCGTCAATATAATGGTACAAACGGTATTTTTATGCGAGATGGTAAATTTTATTTTCCATCTGTTATTGTTGTACAATATTGTTAAATTGATTATTAAAAATTGTGATATAGATTACAGTCATGATAACATTTCAGGAAGAGCGTGGGTACTTAAATATAATAAATCTACTGGATGATGCGAGTAAAATGGCCTATACTTCGTATACTTACATATGTATACTCTAAGGTTTCTTAATCACTTTCAAATGATCATACTATAATATTCTCTGACATATCATACCAATTATTCGTGGTATGAAAATTGTCAAATTGATAAACTGACAGGAAAACTTTCGATAGTGACAATTGTTGAAACTCAAGATTGAATCTCACGAGCATCTGTCTAGAATTAATTTACCAGACTCTTCGTATTCCTGACGTGACAACCACATCTGTTGGAACGACCCGAGCGAACTTAAAATCGAACCTCCGATCCAAGCCCCGTATCGCCGTTCGCTGGAGCTATTGGCACATATTATCTTCAGTCTCATACTCTGCGAAAACGAGTCGATAAAAAATCAAACATCATCGAAATATGGTGTAAAAGAAGGGATGAAAAATGAGGATTGTCAAAGCATAATTACCGGCGGCGTTTTGCTGACGAGATCTCTGTTGAGTCGATCGCTAAATCCCGCTAGGCAGGAGTTGCCGCCCGTTACAACGACACTGCCGTACAAACTCTGAAACAAATAGCAAAGTGAAAATACCTACTTCTCACACCTACTTCGTCCAAGTCTTATACGGTCGTTCTAAAATTTAACACCTACAGGTCTAATGTCCATGTCGCACATCCCGACGCTCGTTGTGACCAACGGACCAACTCCTAGAATACTGGCACCGACTCCCTTCACATTACTCGGGTCGAAAAGCGCCTCCGGTATCATGAGACGAGGTGAGCCGAAGTCGTCGTTATAACCAGTGGGGAACTCGTATCGCTTCATCGGCAACGAACTCGCGATGTCCTCGTCGTAGGGGCCATCGGATATTTGCAACGTGTTCGTTTGAAAGTCCTGCAGAAGCTCCCGGACCATGTGATTCAGCCAGCTGGACGTCGGCTCTGGACCTGGACGACGCGTCCAGCGCGGTGGATCCTGCTCTCGAACGACGTCTGAAAAATTCATTCTTGTGAAGAAGGTATTTTCTCATTTTTTCCATCGACTTAGGAAACGTTTCAAATTCGTTTGCGCCCCGAATAATGACGCAATAATTATTGTGCATCATATACCGAGAGGTTCTCTCGACAGGACCTACTCGTTCGACTTGCTTAATTTTGATTGGCTCACATCCATTCTCCCAGCCTGAAGCAAACCTTCGTCAACCAGAAAAAATTCCCTAGAATCTCGATCAGTTGACAAGTGACAGTCAACCATAACCTCTCTCATAGAGATCTGTATTAAGTATATGGTTACGGCACCGCCATGATCCACTTCGCAACATCCACTTTGCCTACCATGCTAGTAACACTTTCACAAAGTTGGCTGCGCATATAAACTAGGAGAGGAGCAATTTATCGAGCAGCTGGTCCTTTCAGGAGAACCTCTCGTTTTATACCTTTAGATGCGACCAAACAGGCTGGCGTCAAGTCGATATCCTTATCCTCGAGAAACTGCTTGCACTGCATCGTAATGAAGTCACCGCCCAATGGACTCTTCACTATCCCCTGGGTGATGACATATCCGTCGTGAACCGGGACAGCGCTGGTATGAGTCGCACCACTGTCGACGACCATCGCGGTCGATCTGCCGTTTGCGTACGCTGCCAGGACGGCGTTTTTGCAAATGTACATTGCAGGTACGTTGAACTTTTCGAACATTAACTCCAACAGCTTTTCACGCTTGAATCTGGTATTCCATGGGCATTCCGTCATCAGGATCGGGTGGTGCTCGGCGACAGCGTGGAGCCGGTTTTTGTAGGTGTATTCGGCCAACTTTTCAAACATGTCCCAATCTTCGATCATGCCATCCTTCATCAAGCTGATTATTTCCATGTCTACAGAAAAAACATGTGCCTATTATAGTCGATTGTATTTTACGATTCAATTTTTAAGAGAGGCGTGGAAAGAGAACAGTGGATGTCATTCTACATGTTATACACGGACGGTGGAACGCTGGCACCCCATGCATGCCATACCTTTCTTGCGGACTTGTATAGCCGTGGTGTCAATGTTGAATCGTTTCTTATTCGTTTGGTTATCCTGCTGCTGATCAGCGGCATCTTCCCAGACACCAAGGCTCGTTGGTACCTCAGCTTTTGGAGAATCCTCACCCCCATATCCCACCCGCAAGCTTTGGTGACCAATGTCAAATATAATAGCACCAACTTCGTCTGCACGGAAGAGAGTAAAAATGTGTTATGATTCAAAGAAATCACTCGCGTTTCTACTTTTTCCACCCAAACATTCCCTGCATGTTTCAACATTCCTGCTTCACTCGCATCGACATGGAAATGACAAATCAATAAGCATCAGAAGTTTCAACCTCACCTTTTAGTTAAAACGTATCCGTAATCTAAGTACTCTTATTAATGACTGAGAGCAACTTACCACCGCCGTAGACACCACCGCTCATAGTAAGCAAAAATCATACGGTGCTGTCTTAACGAATGGGCGCATGCGCCGCGCGAGAGGGCGACGGGTCCATAATCAGGGACGCGAGATTCGCTGATACTGGTCTGCGCCTCCGTAACCAGGTTACTGCCAACCCCAGACCCGGGTCGACGACCTCGCCGTCGTGCAGTTCGATTCCCGGCCGGGTAAGGTATACATTATGTCTGGGCGAGGTGTGGCTGTCGTCCCGGCTCTTCTTCACATACCATAACCATCCACATTCCCTCCGTCCCGCGTGTAATGACTGCAGATTTTTTTTTAATCTGCACAGCTTCGACATTTCACGCTTATATTGATGAATGTGTTGAGAGGGATGGACTATTGCATTATAATCTGTCGGTGAATCGTATTCTATCACTGGTAGAAAACATTTTTTATAATACCTGTCTCGAAAACATCGTTCGCAAAGGAAATTTATGCGCTTGATTTCCAACGAAAGTATGAAACTTTTTCGTGCAAACTATTCTGTAAGGTCATGTATATGAAAGGAAGGTATAAATCGCAATTCTGTTTTATTCACAAAATATATTATACAATACGTTAGTGGCAATCAAGTTCGTACTTCTGATTAAATACCACGGAGAAAGTTCAGTCTAAATTCAATAAAAAGTTGCTCTAATTGCAAAACACAATGTGTAAAGTACGACACTTATGGACAAACAAATCAAAACACATATAGTTAACAGGCATCGTAAAGTTAAGAATTAAGATTGGCACTTATACCCCGACAATCGATCACTTATATACACGATATCTAAAAAGTACAAAAAAACAACATAATTAAGACATAGAAATGTTGGAAGATTTGCAATCAACTGCGTAAAAAAAGCAACAGAAGAAGTGGTAGCATACCATTTCCTTCTTTTGTACAGCAAAACTGTTGGGCGAGGGTAAAAATATAGAAAGGTCGAAGAATAGAAGGGCCTCAATATTGAAATTTTTAACAAGCGAAAACTTAATTTGCAGAATTTAAAATATGGTGCCCGGAAGTATGGAGAGGTAAAAAAATAAAAAGGCTAGAATATGGAATATCAAAATATAGTATGGTCGGAATTCGTCTCGTTAGTATGAAATTCTTGACAGATTCTAAATTTTGCCGGTTTTTGTTCTGACCTTTCTGTATCTGGACTTTTTATATTTTCAATTTTCTTTACTTGGACTTTCTAAATTTTAATAATTCACGAATCAAATTTTCACATCTTTATAAATTCGATATTTTGGTCCTACTTTCAATCCTCTGTTCTAGTTTTTTATGCCTACCAAAACTACTTAGCCGTAGAAACGCTAATCTGTTTGAGTCGACTGATGAGCCCTGGATGGAATTGGAAGAACGGTGTCTCCTGCCGATAGAGAACCCTGCTGAAAGTGTTGGGTTTCCGAGGAAACACCTCGGGTAGCTGTGGAGGTACCCGTGCGCATTCTGGCTATGGGGTCACGACCCCTAATTCTGTGCCAACTTCTGGGTCGCTTTGCAACCGGACTGCTTCCCGTATCGTTTCGGGGGCTACGCAGCTCTCGACGATAAGGTGATACTGCGTCGTTTATTGCATCTCTTGAACGCTTACCCGGACGGCGCAGAAGCGATGTCGCCATTGTCGAAAACCTTGAAGGACTTGTTCGAGATCCTGTAGAGTTGAGCCCTCTACTCTCGGTTAAAGCCTCTGACACCCTAGTTGGAGAACCTTTCGATGGACCCGTACCTGAAATGGATTTCACTTTAGTGCATACATTGCTGGATCCATGACTGATGTACGTTTCATCCGCCAAATGATTTCCGGTTTTGTTCTTGGCCGGGAACGACTAATAGGATCGTCGCATAAGTGGAATTGTACAACAGTTGTCAAATTTTCTACGATTGTTCGATCACCCTTACCAGGAAGTCCTCTGAAGGCGTTTCTCATGACTTGAGCCACTGCTGAAAAAATCCCACCAACATGACTTGACAACTCCGAAATATTTTTTTGAGGTTCGACGGGTGTCGTCGAAGATGTGTTTGAAGGTTCGTAATAATAATTAGTGGATGAAGCTGTGTAGCTATCAATCGATGAAATCGATCGAACTAAGCTACTGGAGGGGTGTTGAAAGTGACTAGAAACGTTGGGTAACGAAGAAGTGATGTTCTTAACCAAAGGTTTGGTTTGATCAAGTTTCTCCAGACTGGAATTGATCAGGGGTATGAGGTTAGACGTTGAAATCTCAAACCCATTCTCAACAACAACCATCATTACGACTCTTGATGAGGTTGCTGATGGAGTTGATGAGGGAGTTTTGAACGATTCCGATTCCTCTCGATTCTCAACATTCTCCTTGTCCGAGTTGTCCTCGTTCTGTTGCACGATCCGAGCATCCGAGTCGTTTTGAACACTGCAGGCCAATTTCCCCCCGAGGATCTCGGGAGCTTCATAAAATTCTTCATTATCCGAGACTGGGTCAACCGTACTGTCGGCCATGATCTGGTGCTGATCAGAAAACCGCACTTTCTTGGATAAATATTTCGGTGCGGTTGGTGAATCCGAATCCTTCCGAGCATCAAACATTTTTTGAAGATTATCTTGCGCTTCGGTTAAATCCATGCAAATAGAAACTTGCTCTTCCTGTTCCTCCATTACTCCCAAAGCCCGGCTGGAATTTGTCTTGAAAATTTCTCTTGAATACCCAGAACAACCCTCTGACATGCGATTCGCAATGACGGTAGACCTCGATGGTGTGTGAACACTGCCAAATGATCTTGAGCTGGAAGAAACACTACCCGCAATTGCTGAAACGCAACTGTCAGAGTTGATATCCTTTGAAGTGAGCAGTTGGCTGGTTGCTGAGTAAAAGAGCGTTGGCGATGGGTTTTCCTCGACCCTCGGGGTTCTTGGGGTTTTAAGATGAAACGATGGAAACTTGGACGTCTTATTGTTGAAATGAAATCCCGATCTTTGATCAGTGACACTGCCGTGCATAGGAGTGCTGGTGTTTCGCATTAATTCCTGGGGAAAAGTAAAACCCTGCAAGCTGTGAAATTCCGAATCGATAGAGGGCGATTCTTTTCGACAAGACGTTGGACACGACAGAGTTTTTGTGATAGGCGACGGCGTAACTTGTGCAGAAAGTTTTTTCACCTGATCCGGAGGTAGAAAGTTGCAATTTTTTTTCTGCCGCCAGAACTCACATCTTTCAAAGTTTTCTAAATCCGAACTGCTGCGGTATATCTGACCGCACAAGACGCACATCAACGGCAAATGACGGATAACCAAGTGGCAAAGGAAGTTTGCATCCTCGAATTTTTCGAGTGGTAATTTTTTTGACAAACAAAGACAGCAATCCGCGTCCGTTTTCGGCCTTGGGTGCTTCTTCTGTTCGTGTAACTCACGGCAACTACTGCAGCAAAACAGTTTCTTGCAGCTGTGACAACGGTTATCCTGTTGACAATAAAGCACACAACTTTAATTGGTGTCAGTGTCGGATGCCCAAGTGATTGAAGGAGTCAGTACTTAATCTTACAACCATTAACCGCATAACGTAATTGATTTATCAACTTTTATTCAACATAACTAATATCCTTTCACTGTGATAACAGTTCTATAGCGTTAGTACAGTTCTTTCATAACATTCTTTAACCTTCAATGGCACGAGTAAGTTTTCAAAAATCACGTACCGTTGGAATTAGTCAAATTGTAAAGAATTCCACAGACACTACGCGTTGCAAATTCCACTCTTCATCGTATAACAGAAAATATAACTTCATGTGACAATCGAACCGAGGGGTTTCCGTTTAATGTAGAGCATTATTGGGATATATAAATACCTCAATCAATGGATTCATGCCTGCGCTTCGGTCAACTTGACTAACTACAAAGTTGTTTACGTCTGTTACTGCCTGATCTGCCGGCTTGTTGCCGGATACATATTACCATAGTTCGCGCGACTCCTTACTACTACCGATTCCAGCGCTATTGGTGGCCGGAGATCAAAACAAAAGGAGAAAAGAAAAGCGAAAGTTTAGGCTGTTGGAACTGTAATGAATAAATCAAAAGCCTTTTAACATTTTGTCAGTAATTTATTAGTGGAATTCATCATCAATTTCATTTAATGCTTTTTCGTCAGAGGTGGATACTGTAGCCGATGGCTCTTTTTCTGGAGAACTGGATACAGTGCATTTTTCTTTGAAGGCAGCAATTGAGGATTCCGGTTCATTAAAGACGGTCAGACTTGTTCCAGGTTTTTTCAGTTGCAGTTTTCCTTTTTCCAACAATGCTATCGCCTCTTCGTATGGCGGAGATATGGGGGATTGATTGGGCTCATGATACTTGTACTCCTTTCCTTCGTACTAAAATATTTACAATAAATTGTTGAAGTTCAGAGAAACGTAACAACATACCAGAGTGAATTCGACAACAAATTAATAGTAGTAATTTTACCTCAAGTGAGTAGCAAGCATCTGAATCAGGTTGACTTAAATCACCGCATACTACAAAAGGTACAACATATCTGTTGATTCCGGTTAACTGATTGAAATCGCAATGCTCGTGGGTAAGCAAAGGGTTCAGCATATGTGGCTGGTAGCCTTCTGGCGGAGAGTAGTTTTTGCATACAACAAAAGCTTCGATGCTAGAATTTCTCGAACTTCTTGGCTTAGTGCAGTAGACGTCTTTGAAAAAGATTTTCAACTGCGAATACAGTAGCGAAATATCTTTACCGCGGAAAATTTTTGCCACAAATATACCACCTGGTTTTAAAATATGAGTGGTAATATTCAACGCAGCCAAGAGTAGCTGAGACTGAATATATATATCCATGTCATGGAGGCCGGTAACTGAAAAAATATATCGTTAGGATAATTATTGTGTACGTGGAAAATACTCTGAACTTACCATCCGGTGCTCCGTCGCAAGCAACCAAGTCGGCATGCTCGTTTCGAAAGTGTTTTATGATTTCTTCAGCAGTACTAACTTTGGTGATGTCTCCTTGAATTTGTACAACACCGTCAAGTGGTGCCATAGCTTGCAAATCGACTGCGACAATTCTGGCTGTTTGATTTTCATCTTTACTGAAATTAAAGGGAGAATCATTAATTTAGGTAAAGAATATTTATCAGCTGTATCGGTACTCACTTCAATTTTCGTGACAAGACCTGACTCCAGCTCCCAGGCGCGGCGCACAAGTCTACAGCCTTGGTTACACCTACAAATATGTGAAATTATGCCAGTTTCATGTTTCCAGGACTATAATAGAAATTGGAAATTCATGCTGCTGTTTTTTACCCTCAAATATGTGAAACTCTGAATCAATTTGAAGAAGTTTAAAAGCACTTCTCGCTCTCCATCCTTCCTCCTTAGCCCGTCTATAGTAAATATCACGTTTATCCTTTGAAGTCTTCCCCATGTCTCATGGTTTACGCTGAAAAAATACGCTCCAACAAAAAATTTCTATCCACGTGAGAGTGACGGTATATTACAGGTTATGTACACTATTTTCTGAAAATTGGCTAATTGGCTCTCACGCGGAAGTGAAATCATTCACGGTTTATTGATGCAGGCGATTCGCACTGGTTTCACATTTTAACAATAGAATTAAATGGCGGTAGCCAACAGTGGCAACAAATTTCGTTGTGATGTCACTACTACTTGTTCATTTACCATGAGATATACATTATACGTCTGTTTAGTGTTTACAACAGCATTGTGATTACAGCGCCCCTTAGGACGATGAGGAGCAAGTAGTAACCTATGGTAGTAACTGTCGCATGTCAATGATTGAACAAGTCAGGGGGGGGGGGGGGATAACAAAAGATGCACGCGTTCGTGTTGTCACTTGTCACTGTGATTTGGCACGCAACAGGTCCTGAATCTGGATACTGAGAGTAGCAATTTCTAAGCTTAAGCTAGATCTCATGCACTGAGATGAAGAACGTTTCCAGTCTATTATGGCGATTTTTCGGTGAGTTAAAGGACTTGGCCTAAATATGTCGCAATATTGTTATTTTTCTTATTATTTGACACAACGTATTGCGGTTAGTTTTACTGTACAGAAACGTCGATAAATCGACACGGCAAGAATTATTATCGTATCATTGTGAGATTGAATATTCCTCTTTGCTGGAAATGTTATAGTACGACACGAATCCGACGAAATAAAAATACGACGCGTCTCTAATAATTCCACGTGATTTTGGTCGCGACGGGTGTAGGCGTTGCATTTCTTTTGACCTAAATTGTTAGGATTTTACGTTGCACGTCTTTATTCAGTCTTTAGGCTGTAGTACAGGTTGCAGGTATGTAATAGAGGTAATTTGCAAATTATAACAAGGTGAGCAAAGCGTATAATATGAGGAATTATGAAATGAGCGACGAAAAATAATTTTCAAAATTCTTCCCAAAGGTATCTAATACTTCGGTCGACTATTTATGTGCGTTCACTGTATTCGAATAATTCTTACACTGCAGTATCCCACACTTTGTGAATATGATGGTATGTCTGTATGATATTATAATTTTCCCAACACGAGACAAAAAACAATGGTTTAAATAAGAATCGGAGCGTGTTAAAAAAAATGCTAACTTCATATAATTAAAACATCAATTTGATTGTTTAATTTTAGGCAGCGTATAGCGATTAGCATTCGAATAATAATTACGAATGTTTTACATACATATACATATATATTTAAATATATGATAACGTAACATTGAAAAAAAAAACGAACAACAAATAGTAATAGCCGTATTTGCAATACATGTAGCAATAGTCAATTGGTGAATTTCGTTACGTACGTATAATAATCATTCATTAAATACAAAGTATGTACGATATGAGTTAACGTCATTTATAAATAATATACCTAAACTCTATCTTACATTTCCTTTCGTTTTGTATAATTTATTATAATTACAGTTAAACAATTGTCTATTATCGTTATGCTTACCTAAATTATTATATTTCATTAAGCCCTAATAATTGCTAGAGGAAACATCCGATTATGTTTCTCCGTCTTCTTGTACATCCTCCTCTGGAGAAGGGAGCTCAGCTCTTGTGGCCAATTGCAATGCGTTTACCCACCTGGAACAATGACAAGAATTCGTTCGTATGGTAAGATTCCTAGTAAATAATAAATTTCTACTAAACTTCTCACAATGCACTACTTATATGTTGTCTATACACTAACTTCTCGTGGTCCTGGTGGGTAAGTGCCTGGAAGTAGTAACTTTTCTTCGAGTGATGAATTTTAAAAGCATCCTCCCGATCCCTGAAACTGAGCAGATCCTCTTCTGGAAGTTCCGAGCCTTCGGTGACAGCAAAACCGGGCATCGGCGTAGCCGTCATGGCCAAACTATCCGTATCAGACTTAAAAGAGTAAAGAACGAAGTCTGCATGCAGCGCGAACCACCGTTTGGTCCATGGTTTGCTGGCCTGCGTCTTGAGCAACAAATAACCGGATAATACTGACGTCGCCCTCGCTGATACTTGGAGCAAACTTTGTGCTGGTCCTGCCGGTGATGAGGGCGATTTTTTCAGCGGTTGCGTCAATGCCGCGTGACACAAACGACATACTCTCATATTTTTGTTGTCCTCAAACAACAGCTTCTGATTTGAACACTTGCTACAAACCACCTGAAAATTTATCCAGGTTTATTGAAACATGTATTCACTTCGAATTAATTTCCATATAATTTGGCATTGCCGCGCGATTCATTTTCAAAATTCATGATTAAGATAATAATAGGAGAATAAGATGCGCCTACTATTCCACAAGCTCTGCAGTTGTGCTTCCTTTTCATGACGGAAAAAATTGCCTCGCAGACCATGCACCTCGTCACATCGTCGGCGGTGACTAGAGTTGATTTAGTCTCGCCGGTTTTGAGACTAGCCTTTCGCCTCAGGATCTCTTGCATTGTTTTGAATAGGGCCTCCAGCCAAGCTGCCTTTCCCTCCGCTGTGTGAGTGTATAATTCAACACTTTTCTTCTCATCCCTTACGTAAAACGTATTTGCCGTTTCTAAGTTGTCTCCTTCGATAACTTCGAGGTTCTCGACCATGAATTTAGCTCGCAGTCGATACAGTGGTCCAGGTATCAGTCGCATGGAACACAGCAACAAGACATCGCTGAGCTGCGAAAAAAGCTTTGTTAGCGAAAAATTACAACGACGAATTACGTAAAACGCAAACTCAAGTGAATAAAATTCTCGCGTGACTGCAAAATTCTCGGTCATGTAGTAAGTTTTCGGATTCCGATCATGTGACTAACCAGAAACAAGTATCTCTCCTGATGATCGCCACTTCTAGCTGATATTTTCACGATTTTTCCCTCCTTCACAAGCTCTCGTGTTGCACTGACAAGATCGATGGCGTCGTAAATGCTCTCCTGTATCTCGAGTAGTTTTTTAAACTTGTCGATTTTTTTCATTGCTTCGTTTGTATGATTGGCGGCTGTCGAAACTAACTCCAAGGCTCCTGCAAATGAACGTCACAGTTGAGACAAGAATTCACTGTCTGCGTGTAGTGGTCAAGAAAACTCAATCTGTTATCTTTTATTTAGTAATTCAGCTCAATTTCTAAGACATCCACTCTATACTTGTGCCTCCTTAAATTTTTCAGTAGTTAGGGTATTTTTCTCTTGAGGAGAATTTATTATGCCGTAAAGGTGGCGTCCAAAAACTTACTTTTTGTATCCTCGTAGTCAGGACTGTCTTCGGCAAGGTTTTTCAAGTAATCCTTGAGAAGTAATTCATAGCGAGGCAGTCGTTGAATCGGACTCAGCATGTGATGGGCCAATGAAAGCTTTGCGCATTCGTCCCGTTTTTGTATGTCATTAACAATCGCCGCAAACCTTGGAATCTTCTGTTGCAGTGTATTTATCAAGTTCATCGCGTAATCAAAGTTCTTCACGTACTCTGTATACATTTTCAGAAATGGTGCAAAATTCTTCATGATATCCCCTATTCTAGGATCATCGTTCCACAATTGCATACGGCCTTCAAGCTGTGGCAAAAGAAACTCGTTATGAAACTTGTATATCGATTTTATGTTCGAAAACATATGCTGCACTGTTTCCGGCGGAAACATTGGATGAGCACGATTTTCCTGGTCCACTTTGAACTGAAAGACTTGATCTATCAGGTGCAAGATGTTCACGTAATTTCGTTCGGTGGTCAGCAATTCGTTTGCTATGTGATGACATTTTTTTTGCTTTTCATCCAACCCATCCTTTTCCGCTTTTATCTTTAGCTCCGAGCTCAATTCCGTTTCAACGTACACCCTCGTCGACGACTCGACTTTTGAAGATTCAGCACTCAGCTCCTCCGCCTCCTCTTCACTATCAGATTCGCTGATCGCGTAAGTATCGAGCTCGTATTGATGCGAAGTCCTTTCCGCGACGACGTACCTGTTCAATGTTGGAAATGAAACATCATTAGGCCATTGAAACTTTAAGATGCACGAGGTTTTTTAGTTTCTGTTTTGAAAAAAGCATCCCTCAATCCTTTTCTAGTGTCTGACTTCATTGTAATAATTGTTTAAAGTTAGGTTAGGTTTTCACCCTACCCCAAGGCTAGAGTAATCATAATGACCTGTAAATAACTATACCGCACTAAGTTTCTGATTATTATTAATTCGAAAAAAGGAAACCTATTGGGCCCTGGATAACGGATGTATTAACGGGAAGTCGTACCTGTTTGTACTCACTGTCTCCAAGCCATAGTAGAAGACACTGGTTCTTGTCTGTTTATGGTAGTGCGGTGGAGCATCGACACTCCACCGCCACCAGTTCGTTGATAGCATTTCACAGTGTCGATAACTGACTTAATATAACTGTAAATATGTGTCTGTCATTGTTTAGTCGCATAGGAAACGATTTTTGATAGCTAGAACTCATGTCTCCATATTTATTTGATGAGCAAGTGATCGTACGAATGGTTAAATAAACGCAGAACGATTTGCATCTACGATGACACTGACTATGACTCAATTGTCATCACTTACTAACAAACATGGCTTGGTTACGAGCGCCACCTTCTTATCGGTTGCAATAAGATACGTTATCGCGGTTTCACTCACGATTCACACGCTCATTTATTTTTTATACTTCTTTCCACGTCTGTTGTATACAGCGGAACCTAATTTTGACTTACCGATCTGGTCAGGTTTTCGTATCGTGGTCATCGACTATTGTTCGGAATGAATTCGATAAACAAATTGTGCTGCCTGTGAATTTTTCACCACTCGTGTATGGCTGAAGTGTGTACAAATTTCTTTGATAATAACATCATTCGTCGAGTCAATCGGTATGGGTAACTAATTTCAAGCTAACAATAAGTATGTAGATTGACAAGCGCAAACTTGTCGAAAAAGAAATGTTTGAAAATTTGTTCATAAGTGTACAAACAGGCCTTGCAAGAAGCTGTAGTTTGATAACATCAATGACTGAAAAAAATTGGAACATATAACGTGAGCGAGAACGTTAGACAATTCAAACCAGTTCGGCTTTTTAGAGTCGTAGAAACGCAGTTTTTGAACCAAATACGAGATGTAATTGATCCTAGAATGCATTATGAAGTCACCTGCTACTACGATACTCCAGGACACTGTGCGACATTTTGACGAAGGACGACTCCGACGATTGTTCGACCACACTGTCAACATCCGCGCATACGGCTGGACTTGAAGCTGACATAACGAAGTGTTGAAACCTCGGGAATCCACCATAATTTGGAATCCTATGAAATGAGGATCGGGTGTTGTCCTGATGATCCTCCGAACCGCCCATCGAGTCTGAATCCTGTGAGTTGGCATCCTCGCTCGTCGTACTTTGGCACTCTAATAATCGTGAGTTTCTATTATCCTGGGAATTTGAATGCTGTACGGATCTCTCCTCTTCGTCCGTCACCAGCAAGTCCGTGTAAAAGGTACTTGTGGAGGACGTTATCTTTGAGCTGAACATTTTTATTGTACTAGTCGTTCCTTCGGATGGCTCCGGAAGTAGACGGGCCATCCAGGACGTGATGTCTCTCAGCTGCCCTCGCTGCATCCTGCAGTCATGTAAAGAAACAGAATTAGAAGAATGGACTTCTCTCCACTAAAAATACTACGAAAGTTCCTTCGTGCAATTTTTCAACGAGTGATCGCTCGACTGAAGCAGCCATTCTAGGCCACGTTTTAAAAACTATTCGTTGACGTTGGATGTCCAAGTTCAACGTTTACTATATTAATGCGATTGTTGGGTGTGCGCGGTGATCGCGGGTAAATTGCTCTGACGCAATATCTGGCCAAGCGAATCTAACAGAGAATTTGATCCACGTAGGCTGCATAATTTGTTCATTCAAGAGCGTGAGATGACAGCAACAGATGCGAAAGCACCCATGTGATTGACAACGATTTCACAGAAGGCTTGTTGAACTGCGGAAGTTGCTGACTACTCGGCCCATACTTTAGGAAATTTCTACTAAGTACACATAGAACGGCTGTACGACAACAGTTTCCGCGTAGCATTTAGCTCAAACTTTTCAGAAATCGGAAGCTACAGAGAGTTGCTGTACACTGTGCATGAGCGTATGATAAACGCTTCACTGATAGAATGGGAAAACAAATTGTGATTTGTTAGTGTGCGTTGAAAATAACGTTACGGGTGACGCAGTATTTGATCAGGATACAGTTTGTTTCTTGATTACGGGTTGTACTATGACCACGCAAGAATTAGAGTTGAAAAAACAATTACGAGTATACACGAATAAATCTTTTCCGGTATTAAAAAAAACTTCAGAAGTATAAACGGTCCACTATGTTTTCTTCATTTAAATCAGTTTGGAATCTTGAAATAAATATTTACGTTGCCGCATTTCGAGCGGTAGGAATAGTTGTGGCCTTTCATGAAATGTAAACACGTTCCTAGGTTTTCTAATGGGATGCGTATTGCACGCGGCTTTGAAATATTAAAAAGCGATTATTGACGCATTTGACATTAACTTGTACAGTTAAAACCAATGTATAGGTAATATGAAGTCTGTCACACCTGTATAATTAATTCTACACAAGACCTAAAAAAAACTCGATCACGTCAGAAAAAGGAAGTCGATTCCCGCGCATCGACATCCAGTATATGCAGCGTATAACATCGAGTCGTATTTATCTATTTACGAGAGAAAAAGCATGACTGCAGTTGTATATTTAGAACCTGATCCAGTATGGTATAGTAGGAAATGATCCTACGCGTTACGATTAATCAACCTAATTGTTGAAAATATACTATTCTCGACGTGGTTTTACCTTGAGAAATTACCATCACGATATCTGTAACAGTTTATTTAATCTTAATCAGTCGACTCTCGATATCTGTTAATGATTTACGGATAGGTATGCACGACTGATAATACCTTCATCGACGCGGAGTGGTTTTTAAATTTAAACAGTCTTAAATCCGGCCAAAATCAGGCAAAGTCGATGTAAATTGAAGTTTACACCGTAATTGGTTGTTAGGATTATCGTATAGCGTCCCGGAAATGGATAATACCATATTCATCCACTTCGGGAAGTTATGATAAAATGCCCAGCATCGTCTGTAGCGAGTTACTATCAGGTAGAAAACACCATTTGCAACATAATATTTACCGTTTCCCCGTTTTTTCACGCCTTGCGGATGGTTGTAATGCAGTAACAAGGTGGATCGTCGTACGTCTATCATAGTTTCAACGTAGTTAAAATACTGGAAGGGAGTTGATACACCTACGCCAACGCTCCGATTGCACCGATAATTAATTTATGTAGCTAATAATTGACGCACTTGATATTGATGGCGAAAGTTTTGAACAAAGAATCAGTACACCAATTCACAAAACTTGAAGCCTCAACTGTGTGTTCGGAGTAATGCACCACGAGGCACATGATTGAAGCGGTTCGCTTCGGCTCAGAGCAACCGAATGTCGTTTGGGGTGAATCGTGTCTACTGCACTTGTTAAGCCAATCACTAACAGAGTCACAACATTTTCCGAACAGCGTCCGTAAGGATTATCTTCCACTTGTGATCACCCGAGGCTTGTGGTCTTGACCAAAACGTTTTTATCTTTCCTCGTCAGTGGGCTAAAGTTTAATTCATCGTCATCCGTGGTCTGTTCGATCTTCATTCTCTCTTTTTCACTTCAACTTTCCTGTTTCTCACGTCTTTCTCTCTCTCTCTTGATCGGATAAATAATCAACGACGGTGTATGGGGGGTATCCCTACCAAAAGATGGCGTATCGTTCAACTTCCCCTCCCCCTCCCCTCTCCAAAAATCATGCCTGTCAGTTAATTACGACGAGGCGTGCACCCGCACTTTGGTCAGGCACTCGCCACACTCCGCACTACATAACCTCGTCGAAAGAACCTTTTCCCCTACGTTGTTCTGTCCCACTCCGGCTCGATCGCCGTTCTTTGCGCATGCCAGGGGCGTAACTATATCGCCCAAATTCTTTTCCGTTTCTCTTCTTTTCAGGGTCGATAGTTATTCGTCAACCTGTTTTTAGATGGTTTGTAAAATCTTGTTCGTTTTTCTACTATTTCTAGACAGCCTCTGTTGTAGCTTCTAGTGTAATCGTTCTCTTTCATCTAATTTTAATCTCCAGTATTCTCTAAGCAGAACACGTGTTTAATTTAATTTACACAAATATGGCCTGGCTCGTGCTGCAAAGTTTTTCCATGGCACATACCACAGAAATATAGCGCCTGGATCAACTCACTTTGTTGCAAGAATTTTTGGAATGGCAACTAGTCACGTCATAATTGTAATCAAGAAGAAAAATCAGTAGGAAATGCTTCAATTCTTACTTTATCTATTTCCCACACGTTTCACAACCGCAAGCTTAATTGAATTACAACAAAAGTATTATGGCCATATAAATTGCATAAATCGATTCCAAAGATGAAATACTAAGGTAACATTTCTTTTGGTGTTCTAGTAAATAGTCATTCTCCGTTCAACGGACTTTGTTTATTACTAATTCTTATACCATTTTACAGCGTGAGCAACACTAGAACTCTTGCAAGAAAATGGATTTCATACATAAGGTAGGTAAACAAATAAGTTCATGCACCTTACGTTCACTGAACGTTCAATTCGCAAGAATTGATCGCGACGCTTGAGTGACTTCGTTTTTGCTCGTTCGTGCTCTACTGAAATTATTCGATTCGTACAAATACGTATGTGAAACAATTGGACTGTTGGTGGCGAAACTCGGCTGCTGGTAGGTATACAAAATTAATGCTTATACTTCAATAACATCGATTCTATATGTAATAAACACTTTTATAATAATGTTATTTAAATAAACTATGTACTGGTGAAGATTGAGTAGCTCGTTCAATTTTTATTAACGCAAATATTTGGGTGAAATTTATTTTGAATACAAGTGTATTATAGGTACAACATCTGGTACAGATATAATTCTCGTGATGCTACACAATTTTAATTCAGCACCTCAGGGCCTGAAAGTTTGTTTGGCCTTCACTGAACAAAACTTACTCGCCAGACGTCGCTACGTGTGTGTTTCAATAATACGTAGTCCAATCTTGTCACCGGATTGGCGCTCAATTACGAACGCTAAAACTATCTGGTACTTGCAATTAGCTTGTTGTTAGCTACAGGAACAATACTTCGCGACTTGGACAAGGGCAAAACACAGCTAACTACCCGTCATTAATGTTGTTTAGCGCATTGTATGAACAACACTTGTATAAGCTACATACGTCTTCAACAATAGTACAAATGAAACGGAGAAATGAAATGTATCTCTTTAGTAACGACACGATTACGAGATTTGGGTGATGATACGGTCCGTTTCTTGGAGGCTCAGCTCCTCTACTATTTGCTCACGTAAATGGTACTTGAGGCTCGTTTTGCATTCCGGTCAGGTAATCGGTTTGTATGGGCTAAATATTCATCAGTCAATTCCGAAATGGATGTCAGGGATATTTTGTATGATCATCGTTGCCATCGCATATAACGAATCCTCACGAAGAATGTAATTGAACATTTACTTCGTATTATTCGTTGTATGAGCTAAAGTCCTTAGCTAAACTCTCAATCTATGAGAAGACCGGACATGAGCCGAGCACGGTAATATTTCGAGACATGAAGCCGTGAAGGATTATGAAACAATTCACCCACTGATGGCGCCAGCTCTCGACTTCTTTGATCTCTCTTGGTATTGCTGATCCCGTCGGTAATATTCAAGGCTCGGCCGATAAAGTGGAAACAGCGCGAAGAATCCGAAGGATCCATATCCCCCAACCATCGTAATCCACTCCAACAGTTCTTGATGAAAGTGAATGTTGCAATAGCAAACAAAATTATTCTGATCATGATTATTACTGTTTACACAGCTTAATCGCTCACAATTAGTCAAGTAATGAATGTTTGATATCGTGCATTGCATGCAGCGTGAAGCGTGAAGAGCAGGTGTTCGTTGAGCTGTAAAACTTGTAAGAGACTTCGGTCTCAAAAGATTTTTACCTCACGCATATTTATAGCACATCGTTTATTAGAGGAAATTAAAACGGCTGGTTGCACGCGAGGTATTCTATTTACCCATGCGACAGTATCAATGAAAAAATATATTGTATAATCTCTTATCATACTCTAAATTTGAGTGCACATGAGGCTTCCGATCTTTGTCCATGTGACAATACATGCGTTATCTTCTGTCTTCTCTAAACTCTTGTGCAGCGTACAAGTCCTATAAGCCGGTTGTTTATCGGGAAATCACGAAAAAATTCATGTCATTCATCCACTCCAAGAAACTGTGCTCAGATGCAGATATTTTTGACAGACTATAATGAGTATTTTTTAATAGCGAACTTATTGATCATATCATTGAATCAAGGGCATTACCATAATTTAAGTTTCTGATAATTTTGATCTGGTATTAAGAATAAAAATTCTGAAATGAGAATGTCATGTTTTAGTTGTTCACACATTAATATTTCTGTTATCTGATGTTCCTACAACTGAAACAATAATTGCTCAGCTTTGCAGGAACGTCATATTCGTCTGCAGACCTACCAGAAGGATTCTCAATATTTCTGATACAAATGCTACAGTATGTCCGTAAAATAACCGTGTAAAATGTCGTTTGATTGCTAACCGCAGGTTAATTTTTCTTCTCGAACTTCAAATTGATCATTCCCACGAGTAATTCTTATGACAGAGCTTCACCGAAAATCGTATATGCTTGAATCGTAAGAATCTAAAAACAGGGCATTATATTAGATTTACATGATGTCTGGAAGTGAAAGATTGGCGATGAATTGTAGTTTGCGGCATCCTTTTGGTTCCACGAGAGTTGTCGCGATGACGAAAGTCGATATCGAAGAATACGGAGAGTGATATTTTCAAACAATGTAGCTAACTCATTACTTACTTCCGATGGTGTCACCCACATTCTTCTCATTATCATGCGACATGGAGAATCACGAAACGAGCTCTGGCAATACGCATCGGCATTGGGGAGGCGTGCTTTTATCTGAATACTCATTCGAGGATTGTTTCATTTGTGGCTATGTCTGGATTAGTCTATAAAAGAAAATCTTCTTCTGGTTGTAAAACACCGGAATCCCACCAAAGCCTCCACGCCTGCGAGCACGTGTTTTGCTGCAACACTCCCACCTTGAATAGTATCTCCTAAACGGCGAACTTCATTTGCTTCTGGTCGCGAATGCGTACAATGAAGGTGTGTGTGCGGCCGTATTGTAAAATCTCTGCTATTGAACGTCTAATATTTACTGCACAAGGATTAACAACATGTTAGGGTCGATCCCTACTCCAAAGAGTTAATGCCAGGCAGCCGCTGCTGGTGTGGGAACTATTATGTGTATACACACAGGTTCATTCAATCAACCACTGCTACGTTCTCTTATATATAAAGTGATAAACTCGGTTCACTCGCATACCAAGTCACGACTTCGCCCGACACAAGTGTCAGAATTTGCGGTAGATCATCAAGATCACATCCTACCTTTTTAGTCGAATATCAAACAGCGCGATCGACCGAATCGTCTGCTTTGGCTCGTAATTATTACCGTTAGAAATTATGATCATCACATTTAGTTCTTATTTTGCCAACCAGTTAATGAATATTGCTTGACGAAAAGAGAAAGTGGAGAATACGTGAAACTAAAAATCGAAGTAACCGTTCCAGTTTCACAATTTGACGCTATTGAGAGTGACGGTTGTATTCTGAAGATTTTCGCACAAAGAAACATATCTGTAAGTACAGTTTGCCAATTACACATAGCGTAAGCACTTGGAAGTTATATAAAAACTCCGTTTATAGCATTTCACGACTCACATTAGTGCTGCATGTAAATTTATCTTTATGACTGCACCATTCTATTATCCAGGTATTCACAGTAGCTGGATATTGCATTCCGAAAGGTTCAAGACAATTGATAATCTCTCTCCATTTCAGAACGGCTACGATGGTTTTAACCCTCCTGCTTTGCACCCTATTAGGCTTAGGTTCGTCACACATTCTGCCCGATGTTCCCACAGAGTTTGAAGGTACGTTTATTCCAAGATCTAACATACCTTTTGGGTGCTCTGAACTTTGACTAGTAGCTACAATTTCGTAGAGTATAACACGTGAAATTATCATCAATTACTTACACTCAATTAGCATTTGCCTTCTGCATAACCATTTCACTCACCAACAGAGAGGTACACCTTACGAGACCTTCGGACGCTTTTAATTAGATCACTTCGAGACGAGGCTTACCAATATATTTAAAATCAATCATGAAAAAGAATTGTCATTTCTTTATTCAGATTCTGAGAACAACACTTTGAAATTTAAATACACCGTGAGTGAGAGTATTAGAACACAGAGGGTTCATAAGAAATAATCCTTGTTCAGAAACCAGAGATAAACGCTGGACTGTATTTCGCAAGTGCCATTTTCCTTGACATTTGTATGTGGCTGCTTGAAGAAAATACATTGCAAAAGTTTCTGCGACACAAAAACTTGGCATGTCTTTACTGAATATAAAATTATTATGAATAAATTATCAATACATTACCGAAGGCAATCAAGTTCATTTTAACCATTTCAATGAGTGACATGAAAAATTCGAAGGCCTATAATAATAGTCGACTTACCTTTGCTTGCGCAGTGAAGCACGTGTATCAACAATGTAGAACGATACGCGGTTGATTGAAATGTAAAAAGTACCCCCCTACTTCGCGAACCGGGAGAAATTCGTGCCAAGGCAAATGCTTGAACGAGGCTACAATTCACCCACTCTACAGACCGTACTGCTCTATAGTCGAGGGTCATTTTCTATACAGTTTAACCCTTTGAGAGGTACATTTTTGTACTAAATAAATTCAGAAAATCATAGTTGATTTATAGGTTTCCTGGGTTACTGATTACGATAATGTAGTCAGGATTACCAAATTCAAAATATCGGGAATTTCCTGAAATTTCCAATTTTTTTTTTTTATGTCAAAACTAGCCCACAGAAAATTCCTAAAAGATATATATATTATAAAACTGTGTATGGAGAATACGTAAAAAAAATTTAGACCCTCAGCTGCCTACGTTACAAAAAAACCAATCTAAAAAAATGAGTATCTTTATGTCAATTGTTTATAACAAACACATAAATAAATGAATTATTTTAATTTCGTATAAAATTTTAATGACTTAGGGACTCCTGAGTCTAAAAAGTATTTATGTGCATATAAAAAGTGCAAAAATATGTTAGAAATATGAAAAAAGCTGATACTTATACGTATACGTATACGTATACGTCCCACTGCCCCTCGAAGGGTTCAACGGGCTTTTAATATTCACATTCGTAGATACTTCCTACTGGATGAAGTCTGGACAAGAAAATCTGCGGAAAGTCCTTTCATTGCACGATAATGAGAATCAAGCGAGGAACATTATCATCTTCATCGGGGATGGAATGGGAATGACATCTGTAACAGCCGGTAGAATTTTTCAGGGCCAAAAGAAAGGTGGCTCAGGAGAAGAATATAAGCTGAACTTTGAGCAATTCCCCAACACTGGTCTTTCTAAGGTAAATCGTCATAGTCATTTAGAACCACACTCTCTTGATCACAAACCGTGTTAACAAATCTAACGTTGCTCAAGCTTTGATTTTGGAACAGTCCATAGAAAGAGATTGAAAACAAAATGTAATTCAGTTTTGTTTCGTGCCGAAAAATCTACCATGTGACTTATTTCTCGTTGCCTTTTCTTCAAGACTTACAACGTGGACAAACAAGTACCGGACTCAGCTGCCACAGCAACTGCAATGTTCTCTGGTGTAAAATGTCGCTATAAAATGATCGGACTGGACTCGAAAGCCGTTTTCGAACATTGCGATAAAAGTGTGAACAAACGAAGCAGGTTATCAACAATCGCGGAGTGGGCCCAAGTGGCTGGTAAAGATACCGGTGTGTGCTCAACGTATTTATACAAACATATTCTATGCCACGTCTGACAAAGATATTATGCGGACACACATAAAATTATTTCGACCAACATCGATTTATGCAATTTTACTTGCGTACATTCCGAATATTCGTTTCCACGAATGTGACTCCACTTTTGTTCTGGTCTCGGTATATTTTTTGTAAACATACAATACCTGGAATTGAATGCAACTCAAACGGGTTTATGACGGTTGTAACTGAATCGTCGGTCCTGACGCGATTCTCAAGACAATAGACAAGATTGGCAAGGTCACTTGTTGGTCGGTTTTGTGTCCTCACAGTCTAATTTGCACGTGCCGGTATACCGCGTACGTTGTATACTCGCCCCCATAAGATATGATATTATTATTTTAACAACCCGTCGGTATCGTGTGTCGCGCAAATCGTATCAGTATAACAAATGAGCAACATCCTAAAGATAAGAAATGCGAAGAATAATTTTTTTGAGATTACGTTTTTACTCACACCTTCCTGGAGTGCAGGGATGCAGATCTAAATCCCTTCGACCATTTTCTCCCATGTGATTTTATCTGTGTCATTGTTATATCCCAGGGTTCGTAACCACCGCCCGAGTGACACATGCCACACCGGCAGCGCTTTACGCGCACGTGAACAGCAGAGATTGGGAGTGTGAAACGAAAATTCCTGATGATCAAAAGGACTGTACCAAAGACATAGCCAGGCAGCTGGTGGAAGACGCTCCTGGAAGTAATTTCAAGGTAATCGCCACTTCCGAACTATCAGTCACGCGGCATTGCCATGCATCACGTTCTATAACTTCGAGCACGTAAATAACAATTTAACTAACTTTGAGTGAAGGCCGTGAACGTTCACTGTAATCTTCTCTTCATGCCGTAAACTAATAATAAAAACGAGTTATTCGTCAGTTCGGAGTAGTGCTTTACATGTTACATGTTTATCACTCGAAAACTTTTGAGCTGCGTATTTCTGGTTGTTAAAAGTCAAGGCCAGCAAGTAGGAGTATGCGTAGACCTCCTGCAGGCAACTCAAGAAAAGTAATTTATGATCCTGTTTACCAGCGCACACTGTATCCTTACGGACTCTGGCGCGAGTAATTACCTGGAACTCTTTAATCCTAGGTTATAATGGGTGGTGGTGCCCAACCGATGGGAATTATTAAGCGCCAAATTGACGCAGACGTATGCATCAGGAATGACAGTTTAAATCTAACCGATACATGGCAGAAGAAAAATCCCCAAGGCAAGTTTGTCGCGAATACAGGGGAGTTGATGAACCTTGATATTGGAAGTGCTTCTAATATTTTGGGAATATTTGCCCCCAACCATATGCCCTATCACGCGGTTCGTGAAGTAAGTGACAAAGGATCTCCATCTTTGGCAAATATGACCTTGCAGGCCATCAGACTCCTACGAAGAAACAAGAATGGGTTTTTCCTAATGGTTAGTTTCTTTTTTCACATATCATTCTTAACGCGTATTTTAAAGCACCTTTATAACCCTTCAGGAATACCTTGTGTCCCTGATTTTCCTTTCTAAAAATGCCCCGGATAAAACTTCCACGCTGATCCTTGTCTTCCATTTGCAATATCACAATAATCGACCCTCTCACCGAGGTTTTTCAAGTTGGCATTTCCAACTTGGCCGAAAGTAATTAGCAGCTGAAGTTGACGCATGGCCAACAGGTTGAAAGTGGCCGTATAGACATGGCGCATCATGACAATTATGCTAAACACGCGCTCCACGAAGTCGGTGCCTTAGAAGAAGCTGTTCAAGTAGCGTTGGACCAAGTGAACGTGGAGGAAACTCTGATCATAGTAACGGCAGATCATTCCCATGCCTTCACAATTAACGGCTACCCGGCAAGAGGCAACGACATCTTGGGTCTAGCCAACAAGCCGGGAGAGGTGGCCTATGAAACTCTCGCCTACACAAACGGCCCAGGATTCATCTACCACCGCATAAACGACACCGGCTTACAAGGGCCCAATAACACGTGGAGATCGGTTGCCGATGATCCGAACAGAGGTGATACTTGGTACCGGAACTTCGCTGGATTTTACATAGAGGATGAGACTCACGGTGGAGAAGACGTGCCTGTTTATGCCACCGGTATGTATTCGATACTCGGTTTGTTTTTCCACAAAAAATTTGATACATTTTTATCACGTTACAGGGCCGTACTCCCATCTTTTCCGTGGGACTTTTGAACAGAATTACATTGCTCACGCCGTTGCCTACGCAGGCTGCCTCCAAAACTGGCCTTCTCACTGCGATAACTCCTATCATCACGGGCGGGCTTACAGCAAAGGGGCCACGCTAGCTTTTCCATCTCTGTATTTAGCCATTGTAGCCGTTGTGTGCGTGGGCATTGCGCTTGGTAACAAAGTCGCCCTGTAATGACATAACGTGGCGTATATCGTCGAACGTGTATATAATTGATAATTTATTTTACTGTAATGAGTACGACTATTTATGGTTGCTATTTTAAGTGTGTTACCTGTAGGA
Organism: Diprion similis; assembly: GCF_021155765.1. Lineage (NCBI taxonomy): Eukaryota > Metazoa > Arthropoda > Insecta > Hymenoptera > Diprionidae > Diprion > Diprion similis. The sequence continues at coordinate 21,793,514 of NC_060114.1, forward strand.
TGACGCGGTCGAAATTCTTGCTTATCCATTACTCCGAAAACCTCGGATCTTCTTCTTAACATATTGATACCAAACGAATGTCTAAATAAATAGTAAATAATTCGGTGTGAGAATTGTTGAACGATAAACATGAGCATTTATTCTTTACAAATTAGTTATCCAGCAACTCTTACAATGCTTAAATAATAATTTTTGTATATTAAAGGCACTGATTCGTCGCTAACGAAGTTTCTATCCGGCTTCAAACTCGCATAAGGATTCTTTTGCGGTGCCAAAACGACTTCCAAGTCTGAACAGACGCGTTTTATTCTCTCGATATCCATCGGTATTTCACGTTCCGTATAAGCAGTTACTAAAATTGGCACCTTGCTTTTGCATAATTCAAAAATAGTTTGTGGCCACGTGTCTTGACCCCGGAAACCAGTCGCCCGATACAACCCAGCGTTAAAAAGACAAGTCAGGTCCGGTTTCGTGTAATTCGGAGAGTAGCAAAAGTCGTGATATAACGTCTCGGGAACGAAGGAGACGTCGATTTTTTTGTCCCTCAGTTTACATAAGCGGCAAAGTTTGACGCGGCTTAAAATATCACGCGGCACTAACTGGGGCAGTAACAATTCAGGGCCAGATATAATGACTTTAAGGATTTTCAAGTTTGGTAGAAAGTGGAGGAAAAGCTTCTCCCAAACATGCAAATTTATACCCTCGTACTGAAACTCTGCACCGATCAAATGCACTACGAGGGTATCATTAGATTCCCAGCCGCTACAGGATTCCTGTAACGCATACAATGCTGTGAGAGGAATACTTGCCAGGTGGGACAAAGTGGTGTAATTATAGAAGTCCATGTTTACGAATCGATCAGAATCATTACTAATCATAGACGCAACGGCGTCAAAATTAAACTGGGAAAGTTTTGGGGCCATAAAGTACACATTCGGAATCCCGGGATCCACATTGCCGTGCGTAGCTTGTGCCAAAATTAACTTGTGAAATAATCGGTACTGCAAACACCATTCAGAGTGATCGTCACGATGTTCTTGACACCAAAACACGACTTTGCAATCCGAGCAACACTGCAACGATTTACCGTTATTTTTACCAAAACTATGGCACTTGAAACAGGCCCGGGGGTAGAGTATGATCTCCTTTTCCCAAAGCTCAAGGTAACGGTTTAACAAAATTTCTGTCACTTTGATCAGGTTGACCCTTAGTATTCTGTACTCCTCTGGACTCGCCGTGTTTTTCCTATCCCCGATTCCATCGCATTTTTCCTCGCAATTTTTGGCCAAAGCTCTGCATAAGTCCTGATGCAAAGCTGCGTCTTGACTTTGATGATCCTCCGTGCAGTATGAAACCATGGAACAGTTTTTACACACTAACTTCGGACTGGAGATGCGCGAACAAACTAGGCACGTATTTGAGAGGTACGTTTTTCGTGGTCGAAAGTCAAATTCGATAGTTTCTTCATCGTCTGTATCATCCTCCGATTGATATTGCCCGGTGTTAGTTGAAATAGGAAGAGATAGCCTGGATAAAATGTCAATATTTTTCTTCAAATCGCGTCCGTTATTCTTATCTATAGATTCGTTCAATTTCTTTGGTTTTCTTTTACTGCGACCCATTCTTCAATCTGCTCAAATGACACTCTGAAAGCAACAATTCAACTTATCAGAAATAGGTTTTGGCGGGATGCTGAATTGTTGAAAAATCAAGCTATAATTGAAATACAGGAAGCTATGTTAGAATGTCAATTTATAGAATTTTTCGTTTACGAGAATATAATCTCACCATCTGCATTAACGGTTCGTGCAACACTTACAACGGTCTGTTTCCTTCTGAGCTTAAGATAATCGACCGAAATGGCGCGCGGGACTGAGCAATGTGATCAGTGCCTTGTAATTGTCTTTTAGTTAAATGGAAACACACCAAACCGAATTAGACGGGGGGAATGCCAAATAAATAAAGTGATAGTGACATGCGCAGATCTTCAACGGGCACAATGCCCAGTCTGGTATTATTTCTAGCAAACGATTTGATCCGGGAATCTAAGCCAGGCATTGTCCACGGTGTCTATTGAGGCATATAGACATCATTGAGTTATTAGTGTCGAACAGTTACAGCTGCGAACAAAGTTCTTGATTCTTTTTTATTGTAATTTCCAATATTAAATCGTGGGTAAAACCCTGAGGAACCTGGCCAGGTCGGATCGAAGGATAAATAAAAACTACGAATGCCTCAAAATTCCAAAAGTTGTTGATTTCAGCAAATTTATTCTAATATTTTCTTACATTTACATTAATTATGTTATAATTTCAAATTATTGACACGCAGTGTCTACAATCATAGGAAGCGCATCTTCAAATTTCTGCGGGCATTTGCCATTCATTTGAACGCAGATCTTTGTGCCGGCCGGGTGCCGAGCCGAGGTTTCGTTAGATTGGCAGCACTGAGAACGGGGAATCACGTCTCGGCGTATCTTCAGTTCACTGAATTCTACTTATACTGGAATTGACTGGAATGTACTTATGTAGTACGCTGACCGTGCCGTGAGAGACTCACAACGGGTGCAGAGCGGTATCTCGATCTTTGTCCTCACTACTCCTGATATACCTACAGGTATTGATCAAATTTATTGGTGTCAAAATCTCTGTCGGTACTACTCGTGGTGTACCTATATGATACCCTCTCTTTCGGCATCAGTGTTTTTGCCACCCGTGAAATATTATATCAAATAACAACACAAGAAAGCAGTCTTTATTAATAATCAATCAAAATCATTACATAAGTATCAAATTTTTCTGAAGCCGAAATTTGTTTCAATTTGATTCATATAACACGTAGTAATGACCTTTCGCCGTAGATCATTCGCCTTGCTTATTCAATTTTACTCGATTACTGTTGAGTAAACACGTATAAATCTTTGTACTATTAGTTCGTATCCAATTGTCTTGAAATAGCAATCGAGTTACGTCAAAACGATTCAAAATTATGCCCACCATAAATAAAACTCAACGATTGACGTATATTTTCATTTATTTATTGACGTAGTTCAACTTTAACAATAAGTTAATCGTAATTCCCTGAAAAACCATTCTGTCCTCAGCATTGTTAGTGTCAAAAATATGAGTGCTCGGTGTTTGATTGTTATAATAATTGCTGACACTTGCATAGTCATTGTTTGAAGTTTAAACCTTCCATCTTTCTCAAAATTTCGAATGTTCGAACCGCCAGTTCTATGTAATAACCCTGACATAGCCTGTATTTCATTGTTGACTGCCAGTATGTTGTCACCAGTCTCATGTGCGTGCGTATGTGCTTCTATTTCGGCGCCAGAATGAGCTCTATCTCACTTTCAATGTATTTTCAATACTGGCAGTCGGTAACACAGTCTTACCAGTGAGGATTGTCAGAGTCCGGAATTTAAAAATTCTGGTGCGATTCAGCCTGAAGAGTATTCGTTCTATTTGAAATTTCCATAATTATTTTTAAGTGCACTAGTTTCCTATTATTATGCTTTACAATTTCATTGCAACGCAAAAATTTTCAATTTATGCTTGAAGTACTTGCAGCTGCTATACTGTTACAATAAGAATGGCAATTGTGATGAAAACATTCGAGTGCCGACTATTCAACTGATCCTCACTGGTGAAACAAAATGACAATTCATGCACATTTAATACGTACATACATACATATAATATGACGCAAATGAGTTCACAGTGTAGGTTAATTTTTCTTTGAGTTCAGTGTTTCAGTTTGTTCTGATACCGCGTCATCTGGAGTTGATAAGACGCCGCGCGACACGTAGTTGTTAAAAATTGGCTAATCGTATGCTTGCCACAGACGCAAAATCACGGATCCGTGCAGCATACTGACATGCGCGTCACAAGTTTGCTTCGTCGAGCAGTGCAACGACTCTATTTGCACATATGCTGAATATACACGCCCGTCTAACCCCGCGGTAATAAAATAATATCTGTGCATACTGAAAAGTGAATCCTACAGAGTAAAGACAAGAACGTTACAGTGAATTCTGATAATAACGGGCCGTGCGGTCGAACGAACGAATCGAACGCACGCTGGCCGTTGCCACGGGTTTAAATGACCGCGCAAGACGTTTCAAGTAGGTAAACGCGTGCAGACGTGTAAACAAGGATAGAAACAAGCCCCGGTGGAGGCGATCAAGGCGTCTACAACAAAATTCCAAAATATAGGCCGAAATTTGAAGTCACATGGTAAGAACGACGATAGATGAAAAATAGTTTGCGCGTCAGGTTTGAAACGTGGATCATGGAGAAGGAAAACTGGTGATATTTAGGTTCGTGGAATATTTTTGCAGGTTATGTATGTAGGGTCGAAGGTCCTTCTGCTACTCGTTATACCTGTGTAAACTGTTTTTTCAAATCTGTCAACAGGGGAACGAGTTCTGAACGCGATAAAATTTTGACAGTTATAAATTTTCAAATTTCAGGTATTTTTCTAACTGTGAGAGACCAATTTTTTCAGCTGAGATAAGAGCTCCCAAACAGCAAAAAGCCCAAAGTCGTCAAAAAGACGTCTGAAGGATGTCTTATGCGGCTCTTTTTGACGCCCCTAAGGCCCAAAAGACATCTTTTAGGCATGAAGATATCTTGTGGACATAAAGATATCTTTTAGTCGTTGGAAAATGGCGTGTAGGAATGCTTCACACGTCTTTTTGATCACTTCAGGTTTTGTGCTGCCTGGGCTCATTGATATCTATCTTTTGCACAGATAAGTTAATCTAGAGCATTGACTGATTATAAAGCGTCGTTCCGAGTCAAATCTTTCTTTGTTGAATACACCAATTGAGTATTGGCTATAAGCCGTTAGTCCTCTGATTTACGAATAACCTCGATGAACGATAACACTCTTTTTGCTTATCCATAATCTCTGTTGCTTTGACCCTACTTTATAAAAAATTTCAAAATAATGCATGCGGTGCAGGCAATAATCTATACGCATCCGTTGAAGTGCCATTCTCTTCGTTTATGTAGCACTGTAGTTTAACTGATATAGTTATTATAAAGTATATCACAAGGTTTGGAATACAAGTTGCGCTCGAGGGGGTATGAAAACTATGAAATGTATATTTGAAAAACCAAAGTTGTCTTTGAACAGGTTCATTAATACCGTCATTTAATTTGATAAATTTTTAATACTTGATACATTTATTTTTTTTATCGATTGAACTGGTTCCTTGCGGTTACTTTTGCTCGATTTATATATTAATACAAGTAGCTGTGCCCGAGAGAATCACACATATTTACTGACAAAGATTGGTGAACTGATAAAATATGAATGAGCTGCTGATAAATGTTTCCAAGTAACTACCTTTAAATGAAACTATCACCTAATCGAGTATTCACATCCCCTTAAATCATCCACCAAAGTTGGCCTATATCACGTTTTAACCTGGTATTTGTATCTTTGTTTTTATCCAGAAAATGATCATGAAGACCTCTGATAAAGAAACGGTGAGTCCCTAAAAGTGGCAATAATTGGCATGGATGAGTATGCTTCTTCCTGTAAAAAAAATTCAACCATCATATGTACAAAGCTAGTACATCCTAATCGTGCATTTTCACTCAACAAGACTCAAATATTTATTCTTCAAATGTACAGATTACATTTTTGCTAAATGATTTTGTTCTAATAATTTTTTTAACGTATCTAAAAATATTCAGAAAATTTTTTTCTACATCCTTTTAAAACTGTTCTTACATATGTACAATCTGTAGATAATCGGAACCCTGCTATGACACAACTGCATTGTAAAAAATTTTTTCATCTGAGCTACTCGATCAAAAATATACTTCTTTTATCCACTCTCCCTCGTAGAAAATTTCTATACTTTTATTAAGATTATTTGTCACAATCATAAAATTACTTATCGTCTTTTCATCGAACAGTTGCCAAGCATTTCAAGCTCATGAAAATAGTTTTAGCTCTAAATTTAGTCTACTGAGCCCTAGCTTTTGCATTCGACTCAGATTCAGTTGATTCGCTTGCCTGGTGTTGTATTGTCTGTTCGCTGATCAAAAACTGGACACTTGAAGTCTCTGGCGTCTTACTGCTGATCGATATAATAATCCATAACTAAACTACTTAATTACTGTTCTCAGTGTTTTGTAGTAACCTACAAACTCGTTTTAAAGAAAAATGGACGGAGCCGATAACATTGTAACAACTGTTGGGAAGGGAAAGAAGCTGTTACGGTATCGAAAACAACCAGACAAATCACATATCTTCAACATGGTGGGGTCAGGTGGCGAGGAGTCTGTAAATGTCAACATTGCTGACATTGCAATGGAACTCCAACCAGACTCAGAATTTGAACATAGCGACGATGACACCAGGCAATTGATATCTCAAATACCATCGTCAGTGACCAAGGGATTGAGGAACAACAATAACAACAACCACTGCAAAATAAATACCCAGCATCAGCCGGACGATGAGAATGTCTGGTCCATATCTGTTCAAATGTTTATCCCATTTTTACTTGCTGGTTTCGGCATGGTTGCCGCCAGCTTGGTGCTTGACGTCGTTCAGGTAGGTTGAGGAAACCACCCAGCTGGGTTCGAATCGCCTACTGCAAACTCATCGTTGTATATTTTTCAGCACTGGCCTGTTTACACAAAAGTTTCCGAAGTATACATACTAGTGCCCGCTCTACTAGGGCTAAAAGGCAACCTCGAGATGACACTAGCCTCTCGTTTATCAACCCAAGCAAATCTCGGCCACATGGATACCAGGAAACAGCAATATACGCTGATTGCTGGTAACCTTGCATTGATACAATGCCAAGCAATGGTTGTTGGTTTGCTGGCGTCGCTAGCTGCTGTCGTACTGGGATGGATACCTGAGGCACACTTTGACATAAATCATGGACTCCTACTGTGTGCCAGTTCACTACTAACAGCTTCTGTTGCTAGTTTTATTTTGGGTCTTGTTATGGTCGCGGTTATATTATTGTCCACAAAGATGAACATCAATCCAGATAACGTAGCTACACCCATTGCTGCGTCGTTAGGAGACCTGACAACGCTGGCACTCTTGTCTTGGATAGCATCGATGTTGTACAACGCAATTGGTAACTCGTTTATTCATTTCAATACTACGTTTTCTGTTCAAATAATTCACAACCCATTTGGTTAGCTCAAGCTTCTAATTTTGTATATTCGTATTTCCGGGTCACAAGTAAGTCGTTATTTCACTTCAGTGGCCTTGACTACAGCTGCTTAAACCCCAAAAGTAAATAATACTTCTTATTTATCTTATACCCATACACTAGTCGTCTGATGTAATACGAATATCAATTACTAAAACTGCCGTGAATATTTGATGTAATACAATAGTCCGCAACTTTGTCATTCCTAGGTGTCGTACAAATCTTCGATAAAATTTTCATAGCCACAAATGCAATTTAAATTTCGAAACATTGAGAAAAGCTATATTCTACATTCGTACAACTTTTGTTGAGCTGAAATTTTGGAAGTTTGTCATTACTGTAATATTCCACATTTTTCAGAAAATGCACCATGGATAGCACCGCTTATCATAGTCAGTTGCATAGTTGCAACACCTTTTTGGGGATATATTGCAGCATGTAATCCATTTACAAAAGAAGTATTAAATCATGGATGGACACCTGTGATATCAGCAATGTTAATCAGCAGGTACGACAGACGTTATATACATATTTTCTTATACTCGGAGACTTGACGAATGTTTGCTGGTTTACCGTGTCATTAAAAAACAAAATCGATTTTCGTCTTTCAGCATCGGAGGTCTCATATTGGACTTTACGATATCGAGCTATAAGGGCATAGCAGTCTATCAGCTAGTCATTAACGGGGTAGGGGGAAACCTGGTGGCTGTCCAAGCGAGTAGAATTTCAACATCGTTGCACAAAAAGCAAATCACTGAGCACCATGAAATTCCAACCATTTGCATAAGTCCAATCCACGCGTTTCTTGATCCAGGTATGAGAAGTGAAAGAATGAATCGACAAACTCATGCGATAGAGCGTAAGAGTACTGAACTTCTTATTTTCAGGTGGACATGCCAGAACTGCTAGAGTTCTAATAATGATGGTGGTGCCAGGTCACTTGATATTCAGCTATACTATAAGTTATCTCAAAGCTGGACATACGACGCAAACCCCAATATTTATAATCATATATTTATTTGCCGCCCTGCTACAGGTAGCTCTAAATTCTTACCTTTGAGAATAAAGATAAACTTGTAGAAACGCCAAGTTAATCGCAACGTATACGCAATATCGTTAACAGGTAATACTACTGCTGTACATAGCACAATTAATGGTTGTCTGGATGTGGACGCTTGGTATGGATCCGGACAGCTCTGCAATACCGTACTTAACCGCTGCCGGTGATCTGATAGGAACTGCGCTGCTGGGTATCGCTTTTCACATTCTCTATGTCATCGGCGACGGGGATGCCGATGTTGGAGATTGAAAGGTGCGTTTATTTTTTATACGAAGAATAGAGTGATATTAAACTAATTCCTAGAAGGCTTTTCAAAATGACTACACACTCTCTTACCTGCTGACATTTGATAATAACCGATAACGCAGGTACCAGACATGACGAAAGGTTGGCATCGATCATATCATTTGCATACTTTTCATTTGTGTTGAATAATTTTTTTCAATTCTTGGCAAACATGTTACAAATTTAATGAGCAATCATGTTATGACATTGGGAAAGGTACAGGTCAAATTATCTGTGACATATTAAGATATTTTCTGACTTCTTGAGATAAATTGAACACAAAGTGATATGAATATTATCATTATTATTACTCCGAATATTTTTATTGTTGTTATTATTGCATTATAACAATTATAAGAATTTTTTTTCAATTCTTTGACTTACAAATATCTGAAAAATTATGCCAGTATAATATATTAGCCAGATGAATTCGTTTTTAATTATTACAGCTAAGTGTAAGATACATAAATATAAGAAGACATATTTAATATAATATTTTTTATCGCACGATATAAAAAGTAATTGAACCAATTTGTACAATTAGTGATCGGTTAACCTAAGATTATATAGTTAGGTAATTTGGTTAAATATTAAGAGTTTGCTATTGCCATAGAAATTTATCAAAATATTTAGCTATACTTTCCTATTAAATAGTTTCGCCTATATATATTATATATATATTATATTCTAAGATTTTGTTTGTTTGTTTCTCAATTTTATTTAATTAATCTAAGTTTTATCGTGGCAATAACTATCTATGTACCTATGTACAAAATTATTACAATATCGCGAGGTTATGATTTTTTTTATTTTTTTTATGATGTTCGTTTACCGAGTCCTGGATAACTTGTGCCTGTTATTTACTGCTTTATTTTCTCGCCGTTAAATTAATTAGCTTCCGTAAATCTTTAATAATTCGTCCAGAGACGGATCATAAATAAATCGAAGTTCCGCTAATGCATCAACATGTTTCCAATAGATTTTTAACGGTTTCTCAAACGCTCACATCGGTGATTTACGTTACGTGAACACCGTATAGGAATATGTATTAAGTTTGAGTACGGACAATTTTCTATATCAGTAATGTATAACCTATCCAAGAAACCAAAATTTGTCGGTGAAATATTCCTGTATATGCAGTTCTGAATAAAATTTTCTGTAGCTAAATTTGACAATTTTTGAAGGATTGATAACATTTCGTAACCTGAGATTCGAATTTTACATGAAATTACTTTGAGAATTCCGCTCAGTGTGTAGAATTATAAAAAAAATATGTAATCAAATGACTGATTGCGACTAAATTTCTATCTTTCCGGTTGACCCCTGCAACTGTCTGGTTTTAGTACGTTTGATTTTCGAACGTGTGTCTTGTGCTTAGAGCATACAGACGCTCTAAGATCTCGTGAACCGCTACCGATAAAGTTGGAACCAGTCTTACTATCCGGATCCCATTATTTTCACTAGAAACAGTAACTGCTCACCTTATTTTATATACCTATTGTGAACAGACAAAATACGGTCTTCCCGTATCACCGAAGCGTATGTCACAATGCTCAGGAATGAAAAAATTCTGTAGTACTAATCTGTTAGTAGCAGTTGCAGAATGCAACATGGAGCGAACTGCCAATTTTCAGTTCATGTATGAGGCATAGAAACTAAAGAACAAATCCCTGAAATTGTAATTCATATCTCTTTTCGTGGGTAATTACCTAACGACTCATTGTGTTATGAATCGCACTCTATAGGTACATATAGGAGATTTGCGAGCGCAAGTGACGCATGTGCGACAACGATATGTCATGATGAATGCGTGACAGATCACTATCTTCCCCACAGCCATTATTACACACAATCACCAGTCAACTGTTTAATAGAGAAATCGTCTTAAACACACGCCGCTACGCTTGTGTATGCGTATTTGTACAGTTGTAGGTATTACGTTATGCACTATGTCAAATTCATACGGCACATACGAATCACATGACCTGCAACGATCATTTTAGCTCAGCCACTGCAGCACGTTGCCAAATTAATTGTCATCGTTCTCTGTAATGAATTAGTGATTCTTACAAATGAGTCTCATTCTTACCGGTATTTCTTTTTTCCGACTCTCTGTCACGTTTCGAAGATGGCCGTGAAACCATTCGTCCAAGTACTGGAGTGGTAAAATAAGTTTTATCGCCGTAACGTCGCGTTCCGTTTCACAGACAGCGTGCCATAAAGTATCCGTAGTAGTTGATCGGCAGATCTCTTAATAATTCGGTTAACCACACCGCTAATTGATCCCATAATCACTGTAAACCTGTCATGGGCCCGTGTACGTTATACTCGAAAGTAAACAATCAATTTTATAATACACAACATCTGGCCCACTGATGAACACGATAGCAATGATTGAGTCTGGAAGAATGAGGACAACAAACGTGTGTTCAAGAAGCCCTTGCCGCCTTTTCATCGTTGGATAAGAGACGGTCAGCCGTTGGTAATTGTTTGCTTACCACGTCGTTCGTCACGACGCGTTATGTCCACCATCCACCCACACCTCAAGCTCTTGTAGTATCTTAATTCTCATTCGCAAACTTCGGCTGCTTTGTACTCGACCCAAAGTATATACGCAACAAGAACCCTGTGCCAACTTCTTACCCTCCTCTCCCTCCTCCTCAAATCGACAACTTGCTAAGTTTTATTCACCAGTGCTATGTCCAACACCGAACGGTGTGGAGCATACACCACTGTTACGCATTATATTCATATAGCAACGATCAAACGACGAGCGTAACACCAACCGTGAATGAAATAGTTGGATCCGTCAGTAAGGATTAACTCAGTCGTCGCGGGCAACGTTTTGCAGCCTCTTCGTCTCACTCGGTTTTCTCCCTTCTCGCGATTCTACAGAGTATTCCATCGTATTGTTTTTTTTTTTTTTTTTCTTCTTTTCATCTTCTTGCAGCCAAGCTCATAGTGGCACAGGTGTAGAGAGAAAGGAGACATTTTTTCAGTCTGAATGGGGTGAACTGATAATATATATTTAAACAGTACGTGATAACTTTATTTGGTCGATTAGAATTCGTGCCACAAAACTTTAATAAAAAATTAAAATATCTCCGTCAATTGGAAAATATAAATTCTAAATACGAAGAAGAAAAAAGCGGGTAAACGAAACAGGAGAAGAAGAAAAGAAATCTGTTGATCTGTTTAAAATGAGTGGTGAATATTTATAAAATGTTGCCGATTTTCAAGTTCCATTGCCGAATTACTTGATTCACAAATATTAATCAAATGCTCAATCAGAGGAAAAACGTCAAGTTCATTGAGGTGAGGAAGAAATGTCACAGCTGACCTCCAGTGATCTTCGTAAGTAGAAGATTTCGTTTGTAACGTAGTACAGAAAGCGACAACGTACACGTTACAGGTGATCTGTTTGACGGTATTATTCATTTTCTCTTGGGCTACCACTTGAGATGGTCCGCGGACCAAGCACAGATCTTATCTTTACCACCGGGTGGCTTATGGAGCTCGAGGCAAAACGAACTCTTGTCCCGTGAAGTATTTTCAACAGGTCTGGATCGAATATATATTCGGAAGAATATATTAAAAAATGAATAAATTCGTTAGTTACGTTGCTACTGAAGGGTGTCCCAAAATTCGCGCAAGAAGTAATTTTGATATAAAATAAAGGTTTATAATTCACAAATTGTGAATATTTTATTTATTGTTTATTGATTTAGTAATTTTTTTTGAATATTTGTATGTCGCACATTACAGAAAGGTACAAAAACAGTACAATCACCAATTCATACGTCTGGAAATGATCGTAATACCAGCAATAGTTCTTTTGGCAGTTAATATTTTGTATTCCGTGTAGTGTGCAGTTTTTTATTGCAATTTCATTGGCTGGTAAAAAGTAGTTAGCCGATAATATATTATGAGTATATGGGATACAGGCATCATTGGTAGTTAGATTCAGGTCTGTAAGCTTACTTGCATACGTAATACAATTAAAGCGGAAAGTTATCCATCGCAAGCGATTCAGACAGCTTTAAGTAATCATCCGCAGCGGTATTAGGTCTTGGCACATCAATGCAAAGTCGTCGTTGAGGTGCACTCTGGGAGGTTAATGGCTAACTGTTGACCATGAATCTGGTTGCAATGTCAATCAGATAAGTCTATTACGGATTGTACTCTTGGTTCAAATCATCTCCACTGGCATTTAACTGTCATGTCGGTCTGCCAGCTGGAAGCAGTTCCTCTGCGTCCTTCTCAACGACTAGTAGACCTAGTTAAGACATTGACTTGACCTGCACACGTGTGTCGTTAGTTATGAACGAAGACAGGAAGACCAGAGATGAAAATAAATTCAACTAGATCTGATGATGACGAATGATATCCAACTTTTGAAGGCTCTTACTTGGGCTTAGGAAATCCAGCTTTTCTACTGGTTATCAGTATTTGTTTGTATATTCAAAAGAACAACGTAACGCGATATGAACCCACGTAAATACGGTTCGTGACAATTGGTACGACCATGAGATCACGAATGATTTGCATACCTATAAGTAGAATTCGTCGTTGTTACATGTTCGCTCCTAAGCCCATCTTCGCAAACTTGATTTTCCTCCAAGGTCAGAAATCCTTATGCATCGGTTCATCAATACTGCTTTCGCGATTTACGAAACGAAAACTACATTCCAGTTTGTTGGACCGAGGATCGATCACCCACGTACGACCTTAGACTCACTTACCAAAACCTTCATTTAGAACGATTTCATTCTTAAGAGCGATGGGTATAAGAGGTTCAAAAGTAACACTTCCGGTTACAAATTAACCGCTTAACAACTTCTGGCCTAAGCAGTACGAACTCGGCGTCTTTGGAGTTTCAGCTTGACGGAACGTACGTATGTACGTACATTGGTCGAAGCAATTCTCTACTTAACAAACTACGACTTCCTGACAGAATTTTGACTGAACTTACTTCAACTTCACACGAATTACCTTTATTTCAAGACAGAAAAAAGTGTCAATCATTGGGAAGTCGTGACATAATCATGGCTGCTCATCCGACCGAAAGAAAGAATATTATTTAATTACCAACCTCTGAAAGAAACATCTCGAAATCAATGGAGTAGTCGACCTAGGATGAACCATACTTGGCATCATCGAGCTTTTGTCATCTCATCCATTCATATGTAGAAAGATCAGTGAACCGATGCATTCCACGTAAATTGGCTAGTCCTGAATTTGCATACAGTAAAAGCACTCATCTTGCATAAACTACACGTTCTTTGAGCATCAGACTAAATTGAGTAAACCGTTTTGTTCTTGCAATTGAGAGTCGCGTAGATAAATTGCCGAGTGGACTTAACGCGACAATTAGGAGTGTTCGTATTACGTGTCGTTTCGATCTTTTTATTACGCTACAAGAAACAAATCCGGCGATTCAACAATTGCCATGAACGTTTATACTTCCGTCAATTGCGGCAACATTGCCTGTATCCGAGCAACTTCATCCATGTAGAACAAAAAACTCTTCACGTAAGTACTTTTCTTGAAAGGAGTCGCAAAATTATTCAAGTTTGCCTATAGTGCAAACTTTGCACAAATTAAATTTTGGACTGGTCCATTGAGTAACCTGTTTTTTGGTTAATGCTGCCCCAGTAGACAGCATCGAATGCAGAAACTAACAATTAAAGCACAATTGGCGTGGTGGATTAACCGACTGTCTCGCAAAAGGGAAACGTGCAGTAAGGAAAGCAGGAGGCAAATAAGTACAACACCTCGAATCCATTGGAATCAAATACCAAAAGATATTATTAAATCAGCAGCACGCCAAATTGTTATTCTAGATTTTTACGAAGACATCGCGAGTAAATGAACATTTGAATTTGGAATTAGACGTTTATGCTTTTAGAAAACAATGCGATGGAGAAGAAAATGCGTAACAATGAAGGGAAGACCGAGCATATTGTTTTTTCTTGAAAATATTTATTGCAACATAGTATGCAACCGATTTTCTAGAATGACGTGGCATACAATGAAAATCGGGTGGTCGTCGTTCGTTCTCCACTATCTTCATATATAACTCGTATTGTGACGGATCAATAATGTCGCGGCTGCTCCATGGGTGTTTTCTCAGTCTGGGCTAGACTTGCTACAGACGACTCGAACTAAGCATCGTCTTCAGTCGCGATGTAACCTCATGACGCGCTGGCCTGTTCCTGGCCTCCAGAAAATTCCATCCATGCTGGAAACTAAGGACGTCCACTATCACGACCTTATTCGGGAACCGAGCCAATCCGTGCCTTAACCAAAGACTTACAACTGAGTCTCTGGACGAGGAGAAGAATTGGAACAGATTCTCGTAGTTCGGGGATCAGATCAGAACAAGGTATGGAGAGGGTGCAGTGCCCCTGTGCAACAGCCGTCGATATAATCGTAATGAGACATCAGGGGCTTTACGTTAACCTCTCCAGAATGAAAACACATGGCTAGTTGAACAACCAGATTCATACTCTGCTCTGATAACCTCATTTTGTAATAAGAAACGCAAGTGTCAATTGTATGATTGAAGCTGTTTATAAATTTGATCGTCAGTACTCATGCTAGCCTAGTCGACTCTTGACTCACAGTCAATTATTGCTTTTGTATATTTTATATTTTTAGCACCTGCTTAACTATTTATGGTGTTTATTTTATTTATTTTTTTGGTAAGTACGTATCCAAATGTATGTATCAATTCCGAGGGATTGACAGATGTGTTGCCAAAAAAAACCTGTTGATTCGACTGTTGGCTGATTAACTTTAAAATGCAAAAATACAATACACAGTAGACTTTA
Source organism: Diprion similis (assembly GCF_021155765.1). Classification (NCBI taxonomy): domain Eukaryota; kingdom Metazoa; phylum Arthropoda; class Insecta; order Hymenoptera; family Diprionidae; genus Diprion; species Diprion similis. The sequence continues at coordinate 21,808,884 of NC_060114.1, forward strand.
CAGTGTTTTACAAGGTACATTTTTACTTGTGATTTTGTACAGTGATAAACTTCGTGGTACCTTAGAATCGGTTGTCCAATTCTATTAGTCAGCCGGTGATTCATGAAAAAGTTTTTGAGATCACACCGAATTCTCGTACATCCGTATCGAGCAAGGGACATAATCTGCACTGTAATGAATTTGCTAAACTAAGGAAAGATGAATGTTGACAAGTGAGAGAGATCCGCGCAAGATAGGTAAGCACAGAGCTCTCGTTAGATTTACAACTCTTCTCCCTGCCAGGCGCCGCATTGTTAATTACGCAATTCCTTTATTTGTATCTTAAATAACGCCAAGGAGTATGTAGCGAGGTACGAGATCGTGGCTACTGGTATGGAAAGTCTTATCATTGTCGAATAACAATTGCTATATATTGGTAGTATCTACCGGAGTTAGAACCAGTCGTAAGATGATAGAGGGTCAGGTACATTCACTTCCGGTACAGCAGCCGCCAGAAAAACATCCGAATCATTCGCCAACGATATACATCAAGTTCGACAAGTATGACGTTCATAATGATATTTCCATTGTCTCGCCAGTTTTCCCCTTTTACCAAATGCCAAGGGGATACATTCTAGTGAAGTGAAAGTGACTAAAGCTCGAAAACTGTTATATAATTACACGAAGTGTAGAGATAAGTGTATTCACGGGCATGTGGAATTTTCGCGCAATGTTTTGTCATAAAATTTCCATAAGAATTCTCAAATATTCAATAGTGAACCGCGCGATTCGAAACCCAACATCAATTCCTAAATTCACTTATCGTTGAATATGCGGGTAGCTTATTATAAGACTAATAAGTATCGTTTCGTTAAGATTGAAGTTGAAACCTTTGAATGATGCGAACTATAAGAACCGAGCTCACCGATCCGCACACTTTGGCCGAAGTGAATTTATTCGGTTGCAAAGTACTCACGGCACGAATATTTACACTAGTAGACGAACGGAGACGATACAATTTCATGCTGCTCGTTGCTGTCTCCAAACTGATCCGAATTGGTGAAAACTGGACTGCAGCGCAAGCAGGGCAGCCCTGAATTCCTACTCATACGAGGTATCTTTTAATTTTCCAGTGGGCAATGTAAAGAGTCGTTACTACACAACAAAAGACATTCGTACAGGATGACACCGACGGGTGGCCGTTCGCGCACCGCCTCCGAATCAAACCCTGGAGCCGGTGCCTCGTCGGCCTTGTCATCTGCCGAGGAAGGGGCAGAAGTCAGCATGCTTGAAGATGGGGACGGAAATCGTCTTCCCGACATCGTAGTAGAGAGCAAACTTTATGGCGCTGATGCTGACGAGCCCATGGAATCATACTTGGCAATTACAATCCAAGTTTTTATACCGTTTCTGGTCGCCGGACTGGGAATGGTCGGTGCGGGGCTGGTCTTGGATTTGGTTCAAGTACGATAATTTCTAAAGTTAAATTTATCGTATCCTAATGTGAAATTCTGATAAGCAACGCGCGATGCGATGTTGACCGAAGCAGAATCGTGCGACAGCTAACAGACGATGATTCAATTCTTGCAGCATTGGGTGGTGTTCGAGAGAGTAAACGAGCTGATGATCTTGGTACCGGCACTCTTGGGTCTTAAAGGTAACCTTGAGATGACCTTGGCATCGAGACTCTCTACTCAAGCAAACCTCGGACACATGGATACACCGAAACAGCAATCATCCATGATAGTGGGAAACCTTGTCTTGATTCAGGTGATGATGGAAAAATAATAGTATTCCAGACAAAGACAAATAAAGGAGGGATTTCCGACCTACCACACTGTGAAACAATAATGCATGCCTATAACGCTAGAGCTTAATTTTTGAAATGGTAAAATAATAAAAACACTTGCATGTGTGACGCATTTAATGAGGTAGGCAAGTACATAAAGACATTTTTCTCTGCCTGAAGCGACGTCTATGAGAATTATCGCCAGGGACAAACCAGGTGAACATTTCCTTCGCGTAACTTGAAATAAGTATGAACACTTATAAACGAGCGTGTGTCGCTAAAGTTTACGTCGAATTTCGGAATATAATGCGAACCTGCGAGATCCTCAAAGCACATTATCTTGCTTTAATATTTGCTCTTCTGTTCTGACGTATAGCTCTGGCCTTCGTTTTAAAACTGTCTCCGCCTTGTTTGACTACTCGATAATATGATCTCTGATCAAAGAGCTAACCTTGTTTTCGGTTGAATGTTTTTACCTGATTCGAAAAGAAAGAGATATAAAGACGCCGGCATAAAACGTTGTCGTCGAATATTCTTCATCCTATTAAATTATAAAAACTATATTCTGGAGAGAAAAACACAGACGCATAGCTGGCAATGACATATTATGAACTCCAGCGTCACGCTAACGATGTAATCTTTCATCATAATCATTTTCTCCCCGACAGTGCCAAGCAATAGTCGTTGGTTTCTTGGGTTCAGTAGTCGCCATAGTGATGGGGGCATTTAGGAACGGAACCGTATCACTGGACCACGCGTATCTCCTCTGCGCGAGCAGTCTTGTTACAGCGTCGCTCGCGTCGTTCGTCCTTGGTTTGATTACCGCTGGAGTGATTGTTTTTTCACGACATTGTCACATCAATCCCGACAACGTCGCAACGCCAATCGCAGCCAGCTTAGGGGACATCACTTCTTTGGCCCTCCTATCCTGGATTTCAACGATACTCTACGAATCCATTGACAAACAAGACTGGCTCGCGCCTCTAATTATAGCCTGTTACATCCTGGTCACACCACTTTGGGTCTGGATTGCTAAAAAAAATGAACACACCAACGATGTTCTCTACACCGGCTGGACGCCAGTCATGATCGCTATGCTCATCAGCAGGTAAAGAAATATCCGCTTTCATGAGTCCGGATGTATCTGTTAATGGTTTTCTTTGTCAATGCTACACCTCACTACAGTAACGCAGTGCATCTCGATACATTTTGTTTAATGTACAAATGACCTTGAAGTCGCTTGTAAGGTGTGAAAAGTCCCATATAATAACGATTAATTACTGTGAATTCAGCTGTGGGGGACTAATTCTGGAGTTCATGGTGTCCCGTTTCGAAAACCTGACGGTTTTCCAGCCAGTAATAAACGGAGTTGGTGGTAACCTGGTCGCGGTACAGGCGAGCCGAATATCCACGGCCCTCCACAAGCAGGCTGACCTCGGAACTTTGCTGATACCGCCGGGTCTCGCTCATCCGGTAATCTTCATCACGCCGATAGCAAACTTTTTTGGAAAAGGTTCGACGTTAGTTTAGTTTCACCTCTACCTTCCTTGATCCGCACACCTAATCACACCGGGCAACCTTTTCGCTTTCAGGTATGCATGCCAGGACTACTAGAGTCCTGATGGCGATGGTGATACCGGGGCATGTGATCTTCATATACCTTATAAACTACATGAAGGATGGCAACGCATCCCTGACACCGCTCTTCGTATTCGTGTACCTTTGCGCGGCTCTTCTTCAAGTAGCGGCTCTCCTTTACATTGCGTACATAATGATCCACTGGATGTGGAAGCGAAAAATCGACCCTGACAATTCTGCTATTCCGTACCTCACCGCGATGGGTGATCTTCTCGGAATCAGCCTGCTGGCAATAGCATTTCAATTCCTCTACCTCGTCGGGGATCAGGACTCTGACCTCCCCCTTTCACCTTAATCGTAAGAGTATGTTGGTAAATAATCTCCCAGATTTACTTCTCTCCACGCATAATACCAATCCCAGAAATGGTCACTTGTTGATGTTGGTTCGGTATGTCGTTGGATAAATCCTTTAATACCTCAAACCCCAGACGATCAAATTAAAGGTTCTTTTATCGGGTAACGGCAAACTATTGAAAAAGCAACAGAAATTGCAATTGGCATTTGATGGATAGTTTTCGTTTTCACTCGTGGTCTTGACACTTGCTGCTGGAGGTGAAATAATTTCCATTCTTTGATATTATTCTTCTGTGTTACAGGCACCCCGCAGCTCCGCCAAGGATTTTTTATTTATTCGAAGAATGAGCTGAAACTTCTATTCGTAAACGATATTTATACGTCAGTGTGCGTATGGTGGTATATCGAATTATACAATATACTCATGGAAAAACTTCGAAAGCCAATTTGAAAACCTACAACACATAACAGTATAAGTAATTATCAAATGGATGTAAGAGAAGAATATATTTTTCAGTAGTTTTACGTGTATATAGTAAAGTATGTATTGTTGAAAGGTCAAGAGGCTCAGAATCAACGAACGTAATTCTCGAAGGCCAAAATTATTCTAGCGGAAAAAGTCTTGAATGCCAGCAAAACCAAAATATATAAATATTGCAGATAACTGAACATAACGAAAATGACTATATTCGCAGGTACGAGTATAGCGAGAAAAACTTATTTAATAGTAATTATTGTGGTTACAACTTTTACTCGGCTACAGTGAATATAGCGGATTGCAACCTAGCATGCACAAAATTCAGCGAAGTTTTATTTACTTGGGGAAAATAAATAAATGAATAAATAAATAAATAACCAAAAATCGATGGAAAATTGCCAAAAAATTACACTGGCTAAATTAATAAAAAGCTCTGAATGAAATAACAACTTTTCTTCAATCTGTATCATACTCTATTACTAATTATTAGTTATTAATCCTGGTAATGCTGCGAACTGATTAGTGTTGCGTTGTTTTTTTATGTCAAAATAAAATTTCCCTTTTTTTATAAGTTTACCTGTGCAAATAAGAATTGTACGTACACACAATACGTGGTGTGCACGATTAGGAAGAAGTAATAAAAAAATAACGAGCTTTCGAATCAAAATTAAAATTGCCCAGGATTCTGTATCCCTTGAGGCGCCGTCCAGATAAAGAACAATAACCAGCAAAAAAAGAGACCCAGGCTCAACAATCTGATGATTTATCTAATTTGTAATAAAAAAAAATGAAGCTTAACTGTTACAAACTTGGCAAATATGTCCTTTAGATGCCTCTACAGGATTAGTTACTTTTTTTTCATCAGATTCTAACAATCGTTATTGCCGCTTGAGATGGGTACCATGGTGATCTTCCCAAGTCAACTACTAGCGGAGCCTCATGTTAAAACCGTGGATTGACCACTAAATCATAAGAATACTGCAATGGAACGCAAACGACCCATCACGACAGGTTGCCACGAGGGAGACATTCGGGGGTGTTCTTACAGGATGTCTACAGAACCTTGAAAACCTAGAACAAGCCTTGAATTTTTTTTGAGCCTTGAAAGCGTGGAATTTCAATCCTGGTCTCGAATTTTTTCCGTTGTGTTATTTTTTAATAATATTTAGATTCTTAACTCGATTACAGATCTGTAAGTCTGAAAAATCAGTAGAGAAAAAAAAGGAGGTATAAAACGTGAAAATAATGCATTGTACGGTAAAGAAGATTCTGACTCTGTTGTACCTTTTGTACAATATTTTTCTGTTTTACCTGTAAGGCATCCGTTTGACATGGTGTTTTCGCGTTGCCACACACAGTAAATAATATTAGCAATACAAGCATATCAGTTTTGAAAAACTGAATTGTATTTGATTCTAATATGCCGTGAAAGTATAAATTAGGGAAATGAAACTATATTATTTAAGGATTCTATCAAGCTGCGTTATGTGATACGACTATAAATACTTGAAACGCCAAAAAAAAATAATTCAGAAATAAAAATTGGAATTCTTCAATTTCTTGGATATTATGAGTGATCAGGAATATTGATAATAAAAAGTTACCTGGAAAATCTAGAAAAAGCCTTGAATTTTGAAATACAAACTCTGTAGTCACCCTGTTCCATCTTTCTCTCATACCGTCAGATGTTAAAGTATTATGAATAAATCAGTGAGCAGCACGTAGCCAGAAACACATAAAATCAAGATAACGATAATGGGTCTTGAGGCAAACTGTAGATATCGTTATGCGATTACAGATTGGTGAGTAAAGAAAAGGACAGAGCATCCTCTTTGGTCTCTCCCTCGTGATTATCTCCACTTTCAATATTTACGTTTGGTGTGCGTCCATTATTCCTACACGTCAAGAAATTCCTACACGTCTTTTAGAAAAACTAGCTCTGATTCCACGTCGCTGGTACATTCGTGTGTTAACAGATCCTGAGACTTTGTAGAATTTCAATGTAGGGGTGAATCCAGTGGGTATTGGGATCATGCATGGCGTCGCTATTATTGAGGGACGTTGTTTCAAAACAGTAAATGACCGTGGTTAGACCATATTACGCATGCGTGATTATTGCCATCGCTGTCGCACACACTGTTGCACAGATCATCCCTCGGTTGCAGCAATCCTACCGGCATTAAACTGAACAACGGAATCTGGCTTCGTTACAAAAGCCAACTCAGATAAAAGTCATCTATGGCACCCGACTATCAGAGATGCAGGACGTGTGTATACACGATCATTTTCGGCAGGCAGCAGCATCTCACCTCTGATTTCTGTGATCACTGCAGACACGGTGTAAGAAAGAAGGTGACGCCACAGTGCCTAAACTGTGAAGCAATGCTTACTTGCAAGGTTCACTGATTGTGAGCTCCGTGAAAAGTGCTCGTTTTCATAGAAGACACGATTGTCGTGTGCAAGCGAGGTGTTTCGCACAGGTACCAAATGAATGCGTGCAATAGTGCAAGTAAGTTGCTTCCATTAATCAATCCATTGCTAGATTCTCTCGGCAATGCGATGACCAATCAAAGGCGAAGATAACGAAGAAGAAGAAGAAGGCTGTGAAATCACCTTCCTTACGTCGCGGTCCCAGCACGTTGAAGGTGGGTTGTTATTTGGGTTGTCTGCTTGGGTAGAATGGTATAAGTTATACCGTATAACAATAGAATTATATATTTATCATATGCAAAATCTCATTCCACCGTTTTTTAATTGAAGTATTGAATACTTCATTGCGAGAATTAACATTAGATTCGGTGTGGCGCAGCTTTTCTGATAATTAAGAATTCTTTGTATTAGTTGGCATTGGCTATAACTATAGACGTAATAGATTGGCTATTTTTGTACTAGCAGATAACTACAAATAGCATACATTTTCCAACAGAAACAGGTTCATGTACTTGACTGTCTTGATAAGCTATCGGATAAAAGACCGTAAAGAAACAAAAATTATTTTTTCTTAGGTACATACGTACAGATTTTTTGGATAAAAGGATGAACAAATTAAGAACACATAAAAACGGAAACAACTCATAATATTGATCTGAATATATTTTCATTAAAACATAAATGTTGGATCAATGAGATAACAGTTACAAAATAATACAATTCAAAGCTGCAGTTTATACATTCCAAATTACTTTAGGGTATACATAGCTGTCAAGGTAATTATTGTGTAAACGATTGTAAATAATTTTCAATTCGTGTCTATAAATAAATAATTTACTATTACGTATTATATATCTTATATTTTTTTTTTTTTGTCTTATCTTTTTTATGAAATCCGTGGGAGCCAAGTTTACTTTGGAACGCGTGATTAACTTTATGTGTTTTCTCTCACCCGAAGTTTTAAAAATCATATTTATTTCACAATCAATTCAGTAACACGATTGAATCATTCGTGTTTCTCTTGTACAGAATTCTAAAGTTTCACCCAAATTATATCAGCTTTCAATCGTTCGTCACATCAAAATCGATAAAAAATTGCAAACGATTCGAATAAAATTCGCCTTTGCCGAATCCCGTTTAAACATTCACAATCACCTTCATTACGTGAAAGTAAAATTACATTCACGACATTAGATGACTGTCATCAGTATTCATCTATCAAATATCTGGAAAATATACCCAAAATAAATTTCACTTCCCAGATTCTGCTCAACTCTTTCTTGTGTGCTTCAAACCATCCCCGAGTTATAATGAGAAACAATATTTGTTCATACATTAAATTACAGTAGATCTATAACCTATGTGACTGAAGTTCTTTTTTGCACTCCGCGGTTTTCTTTCTTGCATTTTACCTCATATTTTTATTACGTAAATAAAGTTAAAGGTATGTACAAATACAATTCAATACGAAATACTTCGTGTAATATATTTACGTATGATGGCTTTATGGCAATTGATTTGTTTGGATAATTCAACAAGTGCGTATGTAGATATATACAAAATGAATTTAACTGAGGATACATATTACTTTACGCTCAATCAAATGACTGCGGTGAATATGATGGGCATTTAAAGTTAACATGTTTCATTCATTCTCGAACCAATTCTGTTAACTGATAATGAATTATTAAAATCATATTGTGACCGGCAAATATCTAAAGTCTGCCAACAATCTGCTTTACGATAAAACGAAATTCAATTCATTTGAATCTTGTGCTTGATTTGAGATATATATTTCGCCCATCTGTCGATGGTGTTTCTTCACGGTTTAAAATCAATATACTTCTTAAGCTTATCACTTTCGATGATGCGTATACCAAATTAACGATTTTGTTCCTGCGGTCTATTAGTCGACCGTCATCATCGATGATAAAATTTTGTCATCCTTGAGTCAAGGCTCCAGGGGTGTGGCGATCTCACATCGTTCGCCTCAATGGTTTCTCTCCAGCAATATTAGACACATACACTTCAATAGTCGCCGTATTCGTGTCCGACGGACTGCAGCATCTTGAAGGCACCAGCCAGCAACAATGATCCGGAAAGATCACCGAGCGATGTCAAGTACGGAATTGCAGAATTGTCCGGGTCAATTTTGTATCGCCACATTGCGTGGATGATTATGTGAGCGGTGTAGAGCAAGAGCATTAACTAAAACGGAACAGAAAAACTCATTCGACCATCTTCTCAGTACCGAATACTAGGAATATCAAAAATTATTATGTCGTCCTGGCTTCGTGCATGAAATACCAACGCAGAATCAAGCATGTGTGGTCGTATATGTACACGTGATTTACTGGACCCAAAGTTCTTATTATCGTTATAGGTTAGTACTGATAGGGATTTGTACTTTCCTGCTACGCCTACTGGTGGCGCTGACAAGCGTGTACGAATAGAGAATTACATGATATTGATAGTGTGCATACATAGGCGTTGCACGAAGCGAATACCGCCGAAACAAATGGAACTTACCTGCACTAACGCGGCAGCCAAGTAGGATAATATGAAATAGATATGCAGCGTTGAGTAACCCCACTGAATGTAGTCTGCAGCGAAGATGAAGACCAGTTGACCAGGTAATGACATACCCATCAGAATTCGTGCTGTTTTGGCGTAGGGTACTGAAAGAATCAGAGATCATGAGTATCATGTGTTTTCTAACGGGCTGAATGAACTGATCTGCAAATATCCCATATTTTTAGTATACTACCAACCTCCTTTGAAGAGCGCTGCCCATGGAGAAACGAAAATCTTTGCATGGGGTGGTAAAATTCCCATGATAGAAGTTTGGTGCAACAGCGTTGAGATTCTGGATGCCTGCACCGAAACTAGATTGCCTCCAATTCCGTTTATTATTGGTTGAAATATGACGAAACCGTCGAAAACGTCAACCGCTTGGTCAAGGACTAATCCGCCAAGCCTGCAATGACAAAATGTCGATTCGAATGATCCTGGCACTGAGGTAGTGAGTAAGTGAGTAAGCAACTATGGATCCTTCAAATTCGGCAGACTCACCCGCTAATGAACAACGCTGATAAAACCGGCGTCCACCCCGTTTTCAGAACGCTTCTGGTGTACTTGTTTTTCAGAACTATGCAGATCCATAGAGGTAACAGGCAAATATAACCTCCCAGGATGAGGTAGAGGATCCATATCTGATTATCTAGTCTTGTGAAGAGTGCGGATGCAATAGCCGCCAAAACGCTGATGGACACGACATCACCAATGGATGCAGCGAGCGGTGTAGCAAGATTGTCAGGGTTCATTTTACACCGATGCGATACCATAATTACAACGATCATCACGAAATCTGAAAGCATACGTGATATCTGTACGTGATTCCGAGAAAGGTCGGATTATCAATATCGCAATTATCGCAACATCATTCTCGGAGTGATTCTCATCTCGGGTTTGATATTTTTTGTTTTAATGATTAATGCAAGGTGTACGTATGTTCGTGCATATATGAACGTGTGTGACTGCGAGATACCAGTTAAGAAAACGTTGTTTCAACTGTAAATCGACGCAGATATTGTCCAATGCCGGTTTCACTGGACAACAAGCAATTGATATCGTACAAAGTGCTGTGAAAATGAAACTTTGTAACGGACGATCAACTGACAACAAGTAAACGATAGGTAATCATATTCATCGCCAGTGCGTCAACGTTGTCAAAACAATTGGCGAACAAACAGGTATCCAATAAATTAATTTTAATCTAGATGTTGCACTCACCTAAGACGAAGCATGAGCTGGTTGCAGTACAAATGCTGGAAGTGGTCAACAGAAGAGCATGGTTCCAAATGAACTGTCCCTGCATTACCGCCCCCACTGAGAGGGCGAAAATAGAGACGAGAAAAGCTGCTACCGAAGCTTGAATTTGAACCAGAACCACGTTGCCGATTATCATTTTCATGATCTCTCGGAAGCTTGTCATGTTGCCGATATTCGCCTGTGTGCTCAATCGTGAGGCTAAACACATGTCGAGGTTTCCTTTGAGGCCCAGTAGCGCTGGTACAAGGATGAAGAGCTCGCTGATGGCCACGAACACCGGCCAATTCTTGAAAATATCATTCAAATTATTGGTTTAAGATACCTACAGCTGCCTGATTGTGAGTTGAATGAATTTGACGACGTACACCATTACGGCATTATCCTTAGACTTTGAAAATTTATAACGCAAGGTGAGAGAAATTTTTCCAACACAGTTGGCGGTAGTTATGAAATTCGATACAAGATAAGATTGGCGAGAGGGCGATATTGGTGAAAGGATTTTACGATTCATTCAAACGCTACGCTCACTCGATGCTACAAAACGATTTAATGATCGGCAGCGGTGACCACTAAACTCGACGGCAATAAAATCAAAGTGATTCCGGATATAATATTACTTTTATACGTATATATACATATGGGGTACGGACGAAGGCTTAGCGAGGTGAATGTCAGAGCAGAATCTATATACGACTATAATACTGATTCACGATAGTTATTACTTTTGTTCCTGTATATCGGGAAATGTGATGTGGGGACATCTCGTAAGAAATGGGGCGTTAAAACAGTCAGGGCCCACTTGACTTTGCCACGAAGTAGTCCATTAATCCAATACAAAATGGCGGATTTCTATCCTCCGCTTTTATTGTGTCATGAAACAACTTTTATTCACCTCTATCGGTCTCCCGCTGCCCCGTCAGACTCGCTAAGCTGCCAGAATCGAGAAACTCTAGTCCGATTGTCAAGTGACATGCAGAAGGACTTGGAAAACACGCCGTGCGAGACAAGTGCATTAAAGGAATGTTCACATTGAGAAATCCCCACCTGGACATTAGATAGAACTATTCCAGCCCCGATGGTGCCAATTCCAGCGATGAAAAACGGCACGGAAATCTGTAGCGTTGTCGTGTACCATTTTTCAGCCTTGACAATTTTCCGCTTATCTCCAGAGCCTGGCGACCCGCCGGGAAAGTCGGGATCTGGGTCTGAGTTCGTGATCGAGGTGATCGTGACGATGGAACTGCTGCTGGACAGCGATCCGCCTCCTGGACTCGCAGGTGCCAGACCATTCTTTTCGGAATAAGCTCCAAAGGGGACCTTCAGTGAGGCTGCAAGAGTCAAGATTTTCAACTATTAATATCCACGTGTGACACGCTTCTGAATTTCGTGACAAAAGCTTGCGAGACTGACCTGCTATTTTTTTAGCCGTGACTTCGTCAGCGTTAAGGTTTGAGATTTCGATGGAGTCGTTTTTTGACAATTTACCGACGTCGAGGGTGAGATCATCTTTCTTGTCACCGTCGGTAAACGAGTAATCGTTCTTTATCTTCTCATGGTCCTGCGGTGCTGGGTCGGGATGAGCGTCAGCCGGGCTCTTGTTCGATTTCCGGTTTTGACTGGCCAAATCCGTAATGCTCAACAGTTTTGGTCTGTCCTCCGGATCCGGGAAAGCAACCATACCTTATACAGAAAGAGGAATTATTATCAAATCGCGAACGCGTTAAATGAACAAAATGTGATCACTCGTAAGTAGTCGTGGAAGCGAAATGTGCATTTCTGTGAAATAACATCAGACCGTCGATTCCATGACCTTCGAATCAAACAGATCCGTACGCACGAGTTTTTACAGTCGCGTTTGTTATGCTCGGCCGGGGAACGTTCCGTTAAACAACGGAGGGCAATTACGTTTAAGAAGTGTATAACTTTTAAAAGAAACTAGCGTCACACGTCGCGGGTCTTAGTGAATGGTCGAAGTTTCGTAGCTCCAGAATGAATTCCCATTCGATTCATTCATGCCGATGCGTACATCACGTTCAATCTTTACAAACAAACATTGTACTCAGCGTATGACGTAGCTTATATTTTTCTCAATTTCCAACCTTTTTGTTCGTTGCCCAAGAATTGATTGACGTGTCTAGCAAAGAATGGGATTGGATCAAGTATCTCCTTCGGGCTATAGTTCAACTGTTATTCTATCGATTTGCTATTTTTCTCAGCCGATCAAAGCGATCATTGTCGCTTCGATCGTCTATGACCCATGTTTCTTAAAATTCTGCGAACGTTTTTATTTACTGGAAAATGTTTTATATATACACATGTGTTATTTATACAGCTGTAATATAATTTCAAGAAACAGACTACCTATCACGAAGAAAGCCCGTATTTTGTGAAATGTTCACTGTTGACATTTAAAGCAATGAAGATGACCGCTGGAATAATAATTACTAAAAAAATTAAGGAGAACTCACCGGAATGTGTATTGCAGCGAGTCGTGTGTAGAGTATTTTATACCAATTGACCAAAACCGCTGCGGATTTTTTTTTGAGATTCCAGACGCCGCCAAGCCGTAAAAGTTCTGCCACCACAATCTGTTTCGGAACGAACGATCTCGTTATTTTTCACTGTCAAGTTACCGCGATAGGATCACCCCAAAAAATTGACAGGGAGTGAGTCCCGGAAGTGTGTTTTATTCGGTGCTGGAGTTACATCAACGAATGTTATTTAAACTTGTGAACTACCAAAATTGTAGCAGGATTTAGTGCAACTAACATGCCGCTCGTTAGAAATAACGTCGCACGTGTAAATCCAGCAGATTATTTTTTCATTGAGAATATAATCTGATCTAACAGGAGTATCCCTTTCTCTCTCTCTCTCTGTCTCTGTCTCTGGTAGGAGTTTTACGGCAGCTAATAAAATTGTTCCCTTCGATCTTTGCCTCGCGATTTTACGATATTTTTTTAAGATCAGGTTCCCGCTAGTTCCGCGTCTCAAATCTTCAGAGGCAAATTTTTCAGAGAGAATATTTCTCGAGAGTTAATATTTAGTCTCTGCTGTTATTTGCCAAGCACATTGAAGAGAATTCGGAGCAACGAAGTTCAACCTGCTGCACCGTTTGTTATGTCAACTTTCATACAACACTCAATTTGTCATGCATGTGATTTCGAAATAGAAGACATGTCATGGCTATCGAGCATCGTAAAACCTGCATACGCATACGTATAATCAGAAGATACAAGTACGAAGAACAGACAAAATTTTTCTAACGTTTCGTACGCATCCGCGTGCCCAGAATTATGTACTTACGGTGAGAATCCGTTGGAAAAAGTTAGAGCCAGCGTGTTCTATTGATTCGAAGACGAAATCTTTTTTCCCCCGTCACTTTTCCCAGGCTACCGACGGTATTTCAGTGACTCGATAATGATAAACTACTTTGAAAATATCGATCCACAATTTTCAAAAAAAAAAAAAAAAAATCGTAAATTGTCAATCAGTGATCTCGGGATGAATTATTTCTGTCAACCGTTAATCTGTGTTGGAAGCCGCAAAAAATGAAAACAAAAATACCGATGCAGAAAACGTTGGCGAAGGAGAAAACCAAGCAATCAAATAGACGAAAAAATCTGGCAATAGACAACCGTCCGACACTTTCAACTGGTTTGAGATACTTTTAAGCAGCACCGTTTCTCCAACGCCGACCGACCACCGCGAGCGACAACGTTTCACTGATAACTCGTTGCAAAGTTCTGCCTGTCGACGACGGCCTGACTGCACCACCTCACAATTAAAGATGTTTCATCGGCTCTGTATAAATCCTTAAGTACAATCCGCTCCGTGCACGTGAACGTAACGCCAAGAGTTCCCCGAGTTTCACTCCACCTCTCTTCAATATCGTCAACCTCGCGTTGAATATTCAGTTTAATGCCTAGGTGGGATAAATAAATTCCAGTCCTAATAAACATCAAATGTTGCATGACGAATTCCTAAACCGGTTTTACAGAAATTTTTAATTATTAGCAAAACCACCGATCTTTTCGCATCGTCAATTAAACGGGTGAAACAGAGCAAAAAACGGTCTCGTCAGCTCTTTTTCAAAGTTTCACATGTTCTTCGGGATGGTACGCGTTTTGTTGGAAAACGAGCACCGTATCTTGTCTGGTGCCTCGTAATGAGCTACGACATTAAGCTATTATAACGCTTGATAACACTTTTTTTCGTTGAGGCGACGAATTCTCTTTATCCGCCTACCTTTATTTTACTTGTTTGCCGTGTCGTCGACTTTTTTGTCGCAACTTTCGTCGTCTGTTCATCGAAATCGAGTTACCAATATTTGTGTCTAATTTGATGAATTTGACGGTATAAAAAAAGTAAAAAACAAAACTGATAATCGGAAAGTGAAGCAATAAATAAAACAATAAATTATTCAAATTATTACTAACATAATGGTATACAGTGGAAATACACGTTGTTGAAAATGGAAGATTTTCGTTCTTAATATGATTTTAAATCAAAATATCAGTATGTAATTATAAGACGAGAGAATCAGCGTATCCAACTGATTCGTATCAGTTCCTGAGAATTCGAGTTTGACGTTTCAAATTAGTTCGTCGCAATTGTTCAACAATTATCAAATCACCCCTCTCCTCGCCCAAATTGGCCGATCACCTGACGCACAAAACGTGACTAACTTATTTGTTGATTGAAAAAAATTGATAAAACTATCGACAGGTGTTATGATGATTATTCGGCAATCTTGTATTACTTGCAAAAACAAAAACTCATTATTACAGCAAGACCTCGATCAACCGGAAGTGAATATGACATATACATGTTTGTATATTTTTTTCTGTTCAAATCAACAGTTATTAATAAACCTCGCAAATATGAACAACAATATGACGCGAGTGAAAAATTGTTCTGTATAACCATTGCATCGTCATCATGATACCACGAAATTTCTAAAGAAATTTCTTTGCGGTCAATCCGTTGACGATACATGGATTATCAGGAATAAGAAAAACAAAACAAATTTCTCAGAAAGTCCAGACAATCCGCATTCTAAATTAATCGTATTTCGCTGCTAATCGATGTTTTTGCTCCACACTTTTGTTAATCAGCCGCATTGGCAGAGAAAAAAAATGAGATTTTTTCTCCTCCCGAAGAGGAGAATTCCTCCGGAATACGTAATGGAGTTTTGAGGAAACGATTCCTTCAGTCGGCAGCAGCCTTGGGCTTACTTAATTCATTGTCATATACCTCGACGGTTGATTTCATCGTGGAATCGAGCACCGCCGTGTGTGGCATTATGCAGCAATGAGTAAAATTACCACCGCGGGTCCGAGCGTAATGTACGTTGTCAGAGATTCAATTGCACACCTATTCTACCAGTGTATAGATCAATATTACCGGTCTACAACTGCCCGCGAAGCGGTAGTAACATGACAATGAAAACCTCTCGTTCTTGCCATTACAAGCCAATGTCGTTACGACAGTAAAACTAAAATTGGTTAACCGATTTTCTTCTTCCCATTTCACTGTCGATAACATATAACACACACATATATAAATATTATATTATAAACAAAATGCTGACCATTTTTTCCACCTCTCCACTGCAGTGTAATAGAAATATGAACAGGTTTTCTCTCAATGTCTCGTGTTACACCTGCAGTGCAATTTTATACGTATTATTACGCGTGGATGTAATCGAGCTACGAAAACGTGTGTTTGCCGCAGCTCGGACAGTTTTGCTTCGGCAATTTTACAATTACAGCTCGATTCCACGATGCAATCGCTCCTTCTTTTAATACTTATTTTCGTACACTTATTCTGCTTGATTTTCTTCAAACATTAACGCAGCACCGTTTACTCAGCTTGTCTATGTCGATTTTTAAACTTGAGAAAACATTTCCGCTCAGGTTTTGATAAGAATTGTAAATTCTTATCCTAGATTACCCGGGTATTCAAAAATTTACAATCAGATGCAATCGCTCGATACGGTTGAACGTCGATTCGGTCGATTCTGTACTTCAGCGGTGTGGAAATCAATCGCAGTTTTATATTTTCAGCTACACTCGCGATCAAGTTTATCGCCACATTTTCTCAGAGACTTCTCGAGGCTCTCTCTTCTCACTCGTAATCTCTTGTCAATATGTTGCCAATTGTTGCTTGTTTGATATTGTATGTACCTCTCGCTCCTTTGTCGAGCATGTGTGCATACCTCTAGACGATTATCTAATCACTGGTTCTGCGAATGGAGACAACAAAAAAGAAAAAAGAAAACAAACAAGAAATAGCAGCGAATAAATTGCTTGCACTTGCAAATTTTACAGCTCTACAAAGTTTTTGAAACCCTCCAAACATTTCGGAACTATTCAAAATTCAGTGACAAAAGGTCGTAGATTTTCTTTGTTTTTTCTTAATAATAGCTATGAAACTGGTGTTTTTCGAAATTATTCGAAAACTTGAAGGTTGAAGATTTTATATGAGCGGATACAAACTTTCAATTTCAAGTTGGATAAAAAAAAACGTTCTCATGCATAATTTCCATATGGCTCGTATCCGTTAGACAGTTATTTTCGATAATTTTATCGTTTTCAGTGAAAAAAAAAGAAACTCAAAGTCAAGCAATTATAAATTTCGCGACATTTTTCGTAAGTATATATTTGTCTTAAAATGAAATTGGCAAAAACTTGTACAGTATCACCCACGCTATTTTTTATAATTAGTTTGCATATCTTATTTTCAGCCAATCGGTCGTACACCGTCAGCAATTACGACCTTCTGTTATTATCTTATCACACTTTCAATTTCATGCATTTCCGAGTAAATTTTACTTTTCCCTCACGTGGGACGTGGGGGAAAAAATTACACGATTACCTGTCTGCTGCATCCAAATGCGATCACTACTTTTTTCATTTTTTTTACAACAAAGCTTCGTACCGCACAGTTGACGACGTCTTCACATTTTATTCCGATTTTCAATCTACTTGCAGACACTGACCGACTACGAATTTATTACGCCACGTAATTCACCGCATTTCGTGAATTGAATGCCGCCCAGAAGGATCAGTTACAACGACGCTATGTTTACACGCAAAGGGAAATAATGGGAGATTAGACTGAGAGAAGCGAAGCAACTTATCACTATTGCTGCTGAAAGTTGACAGGAAACTCCGTATTTCACAGTATCTTCGGTACCTTGCGGCACTCGCAAACGCTTACAGCGGAAGCACATTCTCAAAGCAAATCAGATTTCGGACTGCCTGCAGTTTCGGGTCGAAGGTCGAACTTTGAAGCAAAATATTATGATTTTCTAAGCGGTCTTACACGTCGAGCAAAATCTTGGCACGTGTGGCAATCGACTTCTTATTGTTGACCGTTGCGGAATAGATCTTAACGTCTTATAGTATAATTTAAATCTCTGTACTCTGCGAGGTATTCATATTCTTATAACCGCTCTTATCGTCACTGTGATTTTTGCTATCATCAACGGCATTGTCTTCGTTTTTATCGTATTGCGATTCTGCCTAGTTAATTCTTTTTCGGATTTAATGCAAGTGATGGATTGGCTGAGTAATTCGACTCAGTCATAGAATAACCTGTGCGAGCTGCTCGTTTCCTAATCGGATTCTACTCGGCTTGGATTTCTCCAATCAATCCTATGCTCGATTGTCAAATTTGTGCCTGTAATTTTCAAACCACCATCCTACGCACGTATTTATTTCACAGTTGGTAATTGATCACATCGGATTTCAATCTCTGAACACTCGGGTACTAACCATTCATATTGCAATTGTAAATACACAATCAAGGATCGTCTGGTAATCGAAACAATTTTACAAAAAATGATTCTTTAACTTTTGTTTTCGTCGAGGTACAATGACAAGGAGAGCTTTTTTCGCTGCAGTAAGCTGATCATAAGATGTTGTCATTAATAGAGAGCGATACGCTACAAATGGATTTCCCTCAACATGTCGGCTACAGGAATTTCCTGAGAGATGAAACGGCCAAAGTCTTTACGGTGCCTGTTACGTTTCATAGACCATTAATACTAGCATACTTAAATCGTTGCATTGCCTCGCAGTCGAGGAGAAGTCGGCGTGTATCGGCGATCTGCGCAATTACGCGGATTAAGGTAAATCTAACGCTTTCGATTTTCATTCGGGTGTGTCGACGTACAATTATGATTGAGTCAGCGTGATTCTGGCTACTTGTAATTTTATCAGGATTGAATCGATCATCGTTTTGAAGAAATTCAATGCTATTCCGATAACGGCAACCAAATCCCCATTATGTGCATTGATTGATTGCGAAATTACCTGTGCGGTTGAGTAGAAAGAAAAAGATTCACTTCTAATAATGTCTAGACGTGTGCCTCGAACGCAAGAATCGGTATATAAAAATCCTGGGAATATCGCGGTTATTCACGTATTGTCATTTCCGAGACGTCACTTAAACGTTGCCGATTGTATGCGCCTATACCGAGAGGTTCGCTTGAAAGGACCTACTCGTAACAAGCGCGATTCAACTTGCTTAATTTTCATTGACGGGCATCAATTCTCGCAGCCTGAAACAAACCGTCGCCGATATGAACAAATTCCCTAGAATCGACCATTGATCAGTGACTGTCAACCATAACCTCTCGCGTATTAAAAATGGCCGCTTTACGACGCCGCCGCGATCCACTACACAACGGTCACTCTGCCTAGCATTCTAGTAACATTTTTACGAAGTTGGCTACGCATATAAATTAGACGAGTTGCAATTAGGATCTTTATCGTGGTGTGAGTATAAATGGTGTGCATAGCAGTGCGGCTTCTTCTCCAAAAAAGTTTCTCTGTCGCGCTGGAATGGACTTAAGGTGCTTATAAAGACGCATTGTACACCTCGAAAACGCGGGGATGCAAAACTTCTATACCGCTCAAGCGATCAGAGTGAAACTTGGGCAGCTAATGCCTTATTTTGGCAAAAGGTGAAGCGCCTTTTTAATTTTTCAAAATTTGGAAAAAAATTTTACAGATTGGTTACCATCGACAGAAATTGGCCAAACTTTCACAGTTGCAATGAATGGATCTAAATCCCCCGTATGATGCCACTCGGTGGTGATGAAACACACATTTTGAGTCCAGTCCCATAAGATTTGATGGTGAAATGACGAAATGGCAGCTGATCTGGTTTTCGATTACGAATAAGAACACCAAAATCTCATTTTGGCGACATTTGTTACCGACCATTCACGCATGCCGTTAATACATGCGTGTCATGTCGGTAAAAAATTACCAGTCCAATTGCTGTTTTTACTGTCTCGAAAATCCTTTGATATTTTTGGTACGGCGCTCGCAAAAAATCCTAGAACATTGGCGCCATCTACGCCGAGTTTGACGAATATGGACTCTAATTGTCGAGCTGGTCCTTTCGAGAGAACCTCTCGGTATATCGACGTGCAGTGAAAGAGGTAATTTACCGCGGGCTGCATTCTTATCGGTAAATCCCCCTTCTGCATTCACGCCGAAGTCATTGGCACGTCTGACAAGTTTTTCCCGACATTTGCACAACAACACCTTGACGAATGTATTGACATTGATTTCCTGCTTTCGGTATAAGGTGCAGCAGTCGATCGTTGAGCAACACTCGATTCCAAATTACTCCACACTACAAAATATAATAATCGTTCTGGAGAATTCACGTAGCGATCGAAATTTCTCATAATATACAATTTGTTCGCACATTAAAAGACAAAACACATGCATGCATAAAGTTCCACACTGTTTACTTTACTTTGAAATATACCAGTATACTGCAGCTTGACGCACGCCCACAAATTTCCCATTAAGTACACTGCAGCCTCGAGTGCTATTTTTGCCGCCAATCATCGATCATCTAACACAAGAGTAATTTTCGTGTGTCACTATTTAACCTGAGTTGATAACTACTCTCTATTCCAACTATAAATTTCGTGTAACGATAATGATTTCGATCCCTTTTATTCTTTAGATAAAATAAATTGATCCGAGCCTCGTTACGCAATTTCAACTCCCGGAACCATTTCATTACAATCGATCAAAACCGCACAAATAGCTGGTGTCACAGAGCTTAACGACTGTAAGATACTTCTATACATCCACTTATTGTTAGCCCGTCTGCAACAGCCATTTTGCATTCATTCCAGAGATCTATCATTTCGCAGTCAAGATAACGAAAGAACTTTGAGGTCTTACGGAAAACTGTAACGATAACAACATTTCTTACTTTGAATAAGATGAGCAATAATTATTTCTACCAGAACATATTGTCACAGTTATCTCTGATCCGAACCTCAATTTCTAATTGACGGACGTGTTTATTGCACGCCGGAAGTAATTACTCAGGCTACATTCTTCCTTGACATCGGTCATCTTTGTCAAGAAAAGACGATGACTGTTTGCCGATAAACACAATTATTGTCGTTATTATTATTATTATTTTAAACACCTTCCATACCGAGCCCACAATAGCCATTTCATTTTCGACTATTGTAGTTGTTACTACTTGTGACATGAGTAAAATTGAAAACTTAGGTTATGTGGTGATAAAATGGCGCCGAAAACCAGGCTCTGACGTCACGAGGACATTTTCCAATACATCAAACTATGCCAAACGCATGCTCACAGTGTGTCTCTGCCTTCTGACATGACCATTATTCTCATGGTATAAAACGACGTCACTCACACGTTAATGACACACGGCAGTGCCGTGACTCGATTGAGCAATCGGCCCGGCGTTCGTGTTCGACGTACTGCTGCTGCAGATTTATACGGTAACCCAAAATTCTACGTGCCGATGACCACAGATCTATCACCTATATTCCATACCGCGTAACCTTGTGCAAGAGGAGCATCGGCCAGGTAACGTCTCGTCGGAATTCAAGGTCTCGCATTTGATCGAATGAATAAATATAAACACGTGACGACAAAAAACTGGCAGTTCCCCTTTCATCCGTTTGGCCATCGCTTTGCGATTAACTCGCGATCTTGAGACTTCGAGATAGCAGGGAATCATTCAAAGCGAAAAGCTCACGACTGATTCCGTGTCTTCTTTATCTGCGAGGACGATGCACTTCTGTACATCGGTTCTATTCGTCGGTGGTAAATACAAGCTTCACACCCGGGGCTGACGGTGTTGGAAGTCCTTCCGTTGGCGTGTACAACCGTCAATTTCAGGTCAGGGCTTAAGTGATAGTAACTCTCGAATTTACTCAGAGATTAAACCGCACGATGGATGTAAACTGCATCGTCTGCGTCAACACGGATTTTCTCTTGACGTCGCGTTGGTTTGCAGTGCCGGAAGGCGACTCTTCGTCATGTCTTCAACGCGTGTCTAATCGTCTCGACTGAATACGCAAGAGAATACGCATTGGAAGCAGCGCTTTTACTTACAACCGATTATTTAAAACTGACGAATGTATGAAAATTTGCTCCTTCGCAAGATGGTGAGAAGAGACAACTGTTTGACGAATTCTACAAAAAATGTAAATAGACCGTTGAATGGTAAAAACGGTTCACGTTTCAGTGCTCCGTTGAAGAATAATCCGAAAACTCGCAGTGGTGATGCAATTTATTCAAGCATCGCATCGCCACTCGAGTTCACGAGAGGCTCGATTAGTGAGCAAATACTCGCCGAAGAATCCGCGGAAAGACAACAAGTGCACGTTTACTACATTGTCTGCTCTTATTGCGGTGGCATAAATTCCCGCCTCATTTATCATCCGATTTATTTATCCGCTGATATCGGCCTGATATCGCTTGTCCTCGAGCATCGCGGTAAGAACTCGGCAACACCCGATCGTTGTTGATGAGATGACGACGACGACGACGACGACGACAATGATGATGATGATGATGCTATCTGCTCGTAGACTATTGTTTCTATAAACTGGTCTCAGAATAAACGCAGACAATTTGCAAAATAGACTCGCATGTGGCGTTTGCTCTGTGCGGAATAACTCAATTTCGTATTCGGAATTGACTGTAGGTACCTACTTATTTTTTATACGCCCGTGCAACCACACGAGCCGGCATTTAATCCTGCAGCGACGCAAGTCGATTGTCTCTTCCTTTCTAAATCTAGTTGAAGACTAGAGACACGTGCATGGCGAAGTGGCCTTGCTGAGTGATAAAAATTTGCTTCCAAAGACAGACGGTGAAATACTAGCTAGACTGCGGTTTTTGCCCGAGGTGATAAGAGTGCTTTTACAAAGCAAAAGTTCAGGTTTGTACGTCTTCCTAGGCCTGCGTCAGACCTCGCAGTGTGAAATTCAAGAGCAGTTGTTGAAGTGTTGAAGACACGAGGAAAAGAAGACTCGCTGACTGGCGGCTAGTCGGACTCTTGACGAACTGGCATATCCAGTTTCACGTCTCGTACACTCTTCGTGATTAGTTTTTCTCTTCGCTTTTTATCTACGCGACGTAGAAATTGGAATGAGATTTTCTCACCTGTGGTTAAATTTGACGTTTCATTTTACCGATTGAGACGTCTAGTCGGTGATTGTTACACCCCCAGATCCGATTATTATCATACGTACGATTAGGCTGCGAATACTTTCGTGTAAACGAGTTCTGATTTACAACACTGATTCACGCTGATTGAGCACCACGTCTAAGTCTCTTTTTATTTCCTATTACAAAGATTAGTTTCACTTTCCGTGGTCACGGTCCGTTGCATTACCCTCCTTATAATACAGTCGTGTTTTTCGGCCTGTAAAGAAAAATTCGAAAGTCACTGTGAAATGCAAGGGAAAAGAAAAGAAGAAAAATGAAACACGGCTGTTGAAGTTTGTATAAAGTAACTCGAATTTGTGATAATTATACATATCGCGGGGCGTATCATTGACAAATAAATTTTCATAAATTCTATCATTTTATTTCAATATACAGATGTTTCACCATACAAACCTAGTTTACATCACTAGTACACAGAAAAAGGACAAAAATTCAGCTATTGATTCGTCCGTTATTAGTAGCTCTGGCATACTATATAGATAAGTAGAATTTATTACGATAACATAATAATAGTAATAATAATGATAATGATAATAATATTGAAATGATGCGAAACATGATTTAGAAAAAAATACAACAAATTGATGGGAGTATTTAATTGTATATATATATATATTATAATGATCATTACAGTACAATTATATCTTATCCATATTTGACTAATCAATATTAATCATATAAGTATATATATATGTATGTATCTATAATGTATGTGTGTGTATATACGTATGTATGTATACATATATCATATATTTATGTATGTATATATATATATATATATACTCATATATATAATAATAATAATAATAATTTACTTAACGTACTAAGTGCTTACAGTCTAATTTTGATTCTCAAAATTTGATTTTAGATTATTAATTCGTTTTTGGCGCTCTTCCGCCGGCGCGCGTCTCTTCAACACGTAATACATCATATACCTACTATACGCAATGTATGAACTTCATTCCTCCATTCTTCAGAAAAGGTACCGACCGCCGACAGTAGGTACCTGCGATAAGGATAATTTCAAAACTTGTATCGAAGCCAAGGAGGAATGAAAAAGTACAAATAAATCCTTTTTCCTTTCATATAATCTCTTTTCAATTTCTCCGCAGGCTTTTCCCTCTCATAGAATCCCTACCATAATACCAATATTTGCAGCTTGAGAGGTGACTTGTAATTACTTTTTTCCCATCTTCATCATTCCTTTAACGGACTCGTCGGACTTCTTTGCAAGAATATCCAACCCCCTTTTCTTTAAACATATACCAGTAATCACTTCGAGTTAAATTTCGAACTAGTTAATTACGTTTTAAAATACAATTTAATGACTACGATCTTCGTATAGTTTCTATATCAATTAAATAGTTAATGGAAAGCATCGATTAGGAACATTCGATATTTGAGTGCTGATTTGAAAATTTTTCGGCTTAGTGTATTTATTTCTTCGTGAATTTCTCATGTATATGTATATATGTGTAATCGCACTGCATTCGTTGATTTTGAAAAAAAATCCGATCACTTATTATTCATAATTGTAACGAATTTGTGTATTTTTACATAATCATAATTTCTTAGCGTCAATTTTCTCCGTGTCTCCTTGTATATGATGCATGAGTAGGTAAAGTAACTCTACAACCATTTCTTGATTCTGTAGGTATCTGTATATAAATACTTTTAAGAAGTAACTTTCCCAACACTGTCTTCTTTCGTATTAAAAATTTTAAAATACACGGTAATTGTACTTATTTTCTTCAACTTTTAAATATAATTCTAATTACATTACACGATCATACATACACGGTATATAAATAATAATAATTATAGTAATAATTTTACATATATGTATATATATATATATATATACATATATCTATGTATATATATATGTATATGTTTAGTATTATATATAATTTATATTTCTAAAAAGTAACGAAAGGACCCTGAATCGTAAAACGTGTCAAATCCAATATCATCTAAGTCACCTTAATCAGTTAATCGTTTTTACTATATAAGTTCACCAAATTGATTTTTATCCTCATCTTACAGACTAGTTTTGATTTTGTGCTTAAAATTTACATATAGATACATTTTAATTACGTAGCGACCTTAAACGACTAGGTTTTATTAATTTTCCCGTTTCTCGCGCTTACTCCCCTCTTTTTGTATCTCATTTTGATTTTAACAATATCAACTCAACAGAGTCAAGTATTTGGTCCAGCCCAGTTTAAGGTTCGAAGCATCCACTTCTCATTTTAATATTCGCTGATCACGTTTGATCTTTGAATTTCGTTACGTCTCTCAAAAAACCTTTCAGACTGGACGCTATATATAGTATATGCGTTTTGTAATATTCGCGTAAAATGAAGCCGAAAATGTGTAGGAACACCGAGTATATGTACTCATACATATACATATATTGTGTATGTATATATCATAGGAACTTAATGTTTGCTTCATTATTCACTTACACCTGATAACATATTTATTTTTAGTTTTCTTTTTCTTTTGTTTCTAGTCATTCGTGTCTTGATTACTTTTTATTTTTTGTCAATCACACACAATGTCGGTTTAGGTATATACGTATGCGATTGCATAGGAACATTTGCTTAGTTTATTCTTGCGCGTGAAATATTTACCAAATTATAACGAGCATTCATACAGGCATTTTTTCACCACACTGCTCAATCTAGTTGCTTCGGGACCGCGAAACCTTATACAATGAAGAAATAAATAAACAAATGAAACAACGTTTGAAAAGTACTTATCTAATTAACACTGTTTAAAATTCGTCCAGCAATCCAGACCAGATGTTGACAGCAACAAGGAATCGCGTAGCTCTCGTATGACGTGAAAAATCTTTTTCAGAAAAGCACATTTCGATGTATGAAAGGACAAGTTGTAAGAAAAAAAACCTTAACGGTTATCCTCCGTGACCGGGAAAGAGTGCAACAAACGCGCCTATTCGGTTTACCCTTCCAGTCGATCGCTAGCGTCAGTCAGCATACGGTGCGGACAATACTCATGTTAATTCACCGGCCGTTCCAGGCTTCTTTTCCCTTTTTCAACCACCCTTAACCCTAATTTTACGATTTCGATACATTTTGCAGAAAAAACTCGGAAAGTGGCAAAAAATCTTTTCTCCTCTTTTCGGACCCTCTCCCCCCGACGCACTCGCCACGCACGTGCTTCTATGCATCTGTCGGTCGATTCCTCCGCGCGACAATGAACGGCACGCGCTAAGCCGAGTCCGAAGGGTGCTGGAAATTTATAAAAGACTTTCCAAAATATTGTGTAAATCGGGGGTTTGAATAAAGCGACATTCAAAATCCGGGGCGAAATATCGGCGGAATGGGGCAAATTGGGGTGACGCACCCCCCGAAGGCCGCGTCGCGTATCGCGTCTGTAGCTACACCGAAATGCTAAATAAATAAAGGGTTGCTAAGTTCTTGCCGCTGCTGTTGTTACCGTTGTTATTATTGTCACACCGACAGACGACCAACCTTTCACACATGTATCTATGAGTGCAGCGCGGCTGCCTACCGCCATACTTATATTCCTATGGGTTTGGCGCCTGTTCCGCACATCGGTCTTCTTCCCCCTTTGTCGCGATAGCTCGGATTTCCGAATTCAGGGAAAGTACTGAACTGCGCAGCGACGGCAGGGAGCGACAGAACCCTTTTGTCAAGACCCCGTGTTAAAATCTGTACGGCAATAAAGTTAGCCCGAGAATGGGAATATATATATATATATACCTATAGCTATAGTGTTCAGATGTGAAATATATTGTATCTACCCGAATCTATCGCACCGCGTAACGGACTTTGGAAAAATATTGTGCTGCATTAATCATATATTCATACGAGTATTCTAACCCTGATGAATACTACATTTCGCAGCGAATATGGTTACGGTTTTATGATGACACGTGAGGTTTACGGCACGAACCGAAGGCGAGTGCTGAAAGACGCGAGTCAAAAAACGTTGTCCGTACGAGTTTTGATCCGGAATCTTTATCACGAAAGTCAAGAAGTCGTGAGAAATCTCGATTTTGAGGTTAGAGTGCTAAAAAGGGTGTTTAATGAGAAAAGTTTTGCCTGAACGTTTAACGAATACAACACTGTTATGATGTGCAACTGGAATTCTATGACAGAGAGTGGAAAGTTGTGACTGTGACGAGAATGGAAAATCACGTATTTCAAAATATTGTTCTTGTGAATTTTTGAGGTGAAACGTTAAATGGTGAATTCATATTGTACCACAAGGTTTCCCTTTCGTATTTATTACCGAGTACAATACGAAGCAAAGGAATATTATCGTGCACCAAAATTAAACATACTTCGCCCGAGTTTAGCGAATGGGAGGGGATGAAAGTGGACCAACTACGAAACGACGGTACGTCATCACCGTCCAATCCTCGCTGGTCATTGCAGCGGTCGTGGATGAAGGACGGTAAAATTATTACGAGAGGATGAAATTTCCAAGTTTGTGTAAGATGGTACAGAGAAGGAGGACGACGAGGAGGAGGAGGAGGAGGAGGAGGAGGAGAAGGAAGAGGAGCTCGCTCGCCCGGGCGGCTCGCAGGTTTTTCTGCGCGAGTGTGGGAGCGTTTTTTTTTTTCATTTGGTGCGAAGGAGGGATGGACTTTGATAATTGCAATCCACTTCTATGAGGCGGAGTTATGGTGTCGCGTAGGCGTTGGTAAAGAGAGAAAAAAAGGAGGGGTCGAGATGGGAGAAGGAAAGAAAGCGCGTGTGAAAGCGAAAGAGAGAGAGAAAGAAACGAGAGCAGGGGTGGTTTTTGGTTCGATATCTCTCTTAGCGTTCGCAGCAAACCAACGGGTAGCCTTTTATATATGTTCTCTGATTAATAACGAGAAAGAAAATACCCGGCTATAGCCGAGGAGAGGAAAGACAGGTTTTTCAGCAAAGGACCAAAATTTTCCTACTTTCGCAGAAGCGTAATCGTCAGTCGAAACTCGTTGAACCCCCCCACCATTATGCCATTTGCAATTCACCTTACACATATGAGGAGGTACAACGCTGACGAAGGTCTTTGTTAAGTTTATCGAATTCCCCTGTGCTTGACATATATTCTGCTCTAATATATTTCAGATACATAGTATACACGGCATCGACTGTGGTTTGAGAATTGTGCATTTCATATCACCGGCACTATTGTGAACAAGTAGGGAAAGTCCTGTGTAGAAGGGACACATGCAGCGCTGGAATAAAGGAAAAACTACCTCCGTGCTGATTGATTGAAGTGTAAACACGTTATAATCCATATACACCGAATGATTTGACGAGATGTCGAAGTCAAGGATCTGAAGGATTCGCCTAAGTAATTTCACGCGGGAGATACTAAGGTGTATAATAGCGGTACGTTTTTGACGCCCAGTCTCGAGTTTCCGCAGAGGGACATCTTTAATCAAGAATACGAATTTGGGGGTTAGGATTCATAATTATTTTTCGCATTTGCCGAGGATGGCCAGACGTTTAACGCCGTCGCGTATGTAAGGGAGTTTTTACTACCGATGACGAGATGTTGGTTCATCGTGTACCGCAAACTCACCCCCGTCCTGAAAAACCGCGTTGCACGCTTGCGCGCATGACATAGGTTATACAGATACGTGTGCAGTCTGGCCATCGCACGCGTATACATATACATGTATATAAACACATATATATTATCTGTATATACCTACATATACCTACATATCGCGATCCCTCGAAAACCGTCGTAATATTTGGCTCGACGCCGCGGATGCCCCACCCCTCAAATCTTTTTGGCAACATAAAACCCGAGATATTGGACCTTGGCGAAGAGTCCTTGAGCTGCGCGAACTAACCTAAATATTATACTATATGCAATGCAGGAAGGGTGCCGCGTGAGTTTATTTTTTAATTGCAAACTTATCACAATATTTTTATAAATCGCAGTACAATACAATATTGCGGCCACCAACGATTTTTTTTCCCGAACCTTCCATCGCCCTCTTTATTTATATACATTTTGTATCTGTACCTACGGCATATACGAGTAAATGGACATACGCCCCTGTATTTCCGTAAACTAAGGTTATCTCAGCGTTCGCGCCCTTCACTTTCTCGGCCCTCTCACTCCGACTGGTTCTTCACCCCCTTGGCTCTCACTTTCTCTCTCTCTCTCTCTCTCTCTCTGTCCCTCTCTCTCGGAAGCCGCAAGATATTATTGATTTTTATACATGCCCGACTTGGGAGGCGAGGGTGGCCTGTGCAGGGTGTCTCTCTCTGTTTATGTTTCAGAGAGTTTCAGGGGTGGATCGCGCTGTGTCATTTACTCATTGGCCGCGACTTGCTTGACGGGGGAATCCCCTACCACTACACTCTCTACACTGGGCTTTCCTAACCTCCTCGCCCTCCCGCTAAACAAAAACCCTCGTAGCATATACATATCTGATATCCCGAAAACGGTATAACCTTATATCTGCAGTATACATAGATTCTATTTGTATATACGGTAATACCCGGCAACGTCGACTAGTGCCGATATCCTCTCGGATTGTTGTGCATATTATATTCAACGTTGTACATATCGAAAATGTAGGCACGTATGCATAAAATATTGTTGGCGATAAATTCGATCGAGGGTTTGGAAGGAACCAGAGGGGCGGGAGGGCGGGGAGGTCCGACCAATTTGAAGAATTGACGAGTCCCCGATGCCGCCCTCTCGTCTCTCTTCGGCCCCTTCGGCATGTTTCACTGCCCCGCAGGCATACATCGTCATACATCGTTAGTGATTTTTGAAAATTTTCCAATGCCCAAGTGCAACTTGATCGAGCGAGTGAGCGTGACCCGACGGGTGTAAAACATATTAATATCGTACACGCATACAAAAAAGGGAAACAAAACTGATTGTGGGAACACAGCGAAAGATAGAAATAAAAGACGGTAGAATATTAGGGAAGAGAGAAATCAAACAAGTTGTTTGGTAAACTGAGATAAAGTAAATAAACTGTAAACAAAGATGCAAAATTAAAGAAATTAATTTTATTGGGACCAATTGCAGAACACAAAATAATAAAATCAGTGCATAATGTAATTTAATGTAATAATAATAATAATAATATAAAGACTACCTCAGCATATCGTGTCAGTCATATAAAAATACGAGGAATATACTCGAAAAAAAAGAATATCTCGATATAATATACTTAAATATATTGACGCACACACGTGTATTATTTATGCATTGCATACATATGTATACATATATCAGAAGTCGGAAATGCATATACATGTAAATATGTATGTGAATCTGTGTTAAAATTCGCGAACGCTTAACACAACCGAATGAACTTAGTGGTCTAATACTTTTGATGAAATCGAACCGTAAAAGGGCCTCAAATATAGTTTGTTACATGTACACGTAATATATGTATGTACGTGTATATGTATATGTATATGTATATGTATATATATATATATATATATCTTTGTATATACATATATATATATATATCATGTTAATGCCGAACTGTTTTGGATTATTTCCTCAACTACGATAATAATATTTCTTCTTCTTTGACTAGCTTAATTAGGAATTGTAAACCGTTTCAAAACATGACTAGAAATACGTACTACTAAATAAACGCGCGGTTTCCTTCGCTTTGTTTTTGTGTACTATGTTTGCGTACTCTGTACTTATTTTCCCAAGTTTCACTCACGCACGACTGCACTTAAATTGATACGATATACGCATACATATATTTTATAAGTACAGTTACTGGTTAATATCTATACAATATATTCATATGTATATGTGTATATATATATTACATAGAATCGTGTCTATTTATAATATAATAATTTCGTTTTCCATGTATCGATATTAATCTACAGACGTATTAATATAATTAATAATATATATGTATATAGTGTATACACACTAATTCAATGATCAATATAATATTTTGTTCATTCTCATTCACACTGGTATAATTTTGATTTTGCGCTCATTTTAGTCACTCAAGGCAAGTTTACAGACGATTTTCAAGATTTATTTTATTATTCTTTTTAATTAATTCATTAATTAATTTCTCTCCTGTTTTTCTTTTCTTTTAGCTAACATTCTTTCATTTTTCTACACATAGTAACCGGCTTAGACGACCGCCGCAAATTTTCTTTCACTTAACGAAATTTACTATTGTTTAGCGTTGGTATTATTATTAGTACTTATTATTATCATTATTGTAATTATTATTATTTGTTGCTATTTATATTTCAATCTTTCACCTTCGGATTCATGTTTTGCGCAAAAGCCGAAGGAAACGCGTGACTTTCCCCTCCCCCTCTTACCACCACAGCTTCTAGCAATGGTTGCAGGACATTTGAAACGAGGAAATCGAATTCGATTATTCACGAAAAATCTGCTGGCACCGTTCGGATGCCTACCCCCCCCCCCCCCCCCCCCTCGTCATCTTTTATTATCAATATTCAATGGGCATAACAATTAATATTTATGGCCGATCGATGCTCGGTCCATTGAACGCACAATGCTCAATCGCGGCAATTAAAAACGTTCACGATATTTGCATGCAGCACGAAGGTCGCCGCATTTTCTAGCATTGTACACCGTGCAGGGTATGCGCATGGGGTCGGGCAGGAATAATGGGCGATTCGGACACACGCGTTTAAGCGCGTGCGCTGCACACTCGCCGCCGTCTCCCCTTACCGCAGCCCGGCAATCTTTTTCAACGTTTTTCCCCAAAAATTCCCTCTGAGATCGTTTTTACAAAGGACTTTCCAGCCGGACCCATTATAAGGTCACAGGACTGACCTTAGGGCCCCTCCTCTCTTTCCTACGGCAGCAGATGGGTGTCGGACCTTTTCCTTTCTTCGTCCTTTTTTCTCCCCCTTGCAAATCCTATCATACACGCGCGTTCTCAAAACTGGATTGCTTAACTTGGCAATGAATGATCTATACGTGATTGGTGACGATCGTATTTGCGAAAGTTTCCATTCTTTGAGGAAGAAACAAATTTGAAACGTTGGAAGGATTTTTGTGAAGTTTTTCATTGTATCTAGCTGTCATTTATTATAACGTTGGTATAAAATTCTTCAAGCTTCCGTCATTCGTTGGATGTCTAAGAGATGTTTCTTTTATGTCATTTTCATTGTCGTTGCGCAAATGTTAATTCGATTCAATTATATATACAACACGGAAACCAGTTCTGACTCGGTAGCAGAAATTCTAATCAATCATCAAGACTTTGCAGTCAGAGCAAAAGTAGACTTTCAAATCGTGAATTTAAAGAAAAACCTAAGCGTTTAGATACTCGTTGTAAGACTTTTTGGTGACATAGAACTTGAAGACACGTGGCACCATTGCAGGCTGAAAGTCTAAAATCCAGTTAAATATGAACCGACAATCTGACATCTTTTCCCTCGAAACCGCATTACACGAAGTTTATGACCCAAACGATAAAATGTTTCGCGCGTTTCAGTCGTGCGATTGCTACGTTTGCATTTCAACTTTTACTGTCCGTGGGTGAATACTCGATGAGGAAACAGTTGTTCCCCAGATAAACGTGCGCTCAAGTTCGCAGCCCATGGCTCTACGATTTCCATTCCTTGTTCGTCGGTTTGCATATCAATTGCGTTTACACTTGAGCGCGAGCGATTGTTGGTGAGGCGACGAGCGAGGAAACAATTGCCTTTCGCGTACACTGAAATATAATAATACTGTGCAACAAGCTGAAGCCGTAACTAGAAAGAGAGAGCAGCAGATGGAGCCGGACCTCCCACTCTAGTCGGTAACTTGGCAGGGGAAACACATAACTCATACGAATATATCTCCCCGCCTAGCGGCTACTCCCCACTCTTTCAATCGTGCAACAGAGAGGTCCGGCTCCAGCCGTTGCTCTCTCTTTCTAATTACGGCTTCAGCTCGGTGCACAGACCGCGTAGCAGTGTTGCTGTTTCTGCTACAGTTATACTTATCAAGTACATTTCAACTGTTTTTAGTACACTAGTACACTTTATGATTTTTCAGTACCTACATTTAGAGAAATTTTGGTGAATTTACATTTGTGAAGTGAAATTGTGAATTCAACCCGATCAACGATAAGACATACTAATCCATGAACAAGAATATCTAGTACGAAAGTGATTGAAGTCTTAAAACTGTATTTATCCTAAAACCGTCTTCGATAAATTGTTTTTTTGTAGGTACAGTTCTTGCATTAAAATTTGAATTTCGGGTATTGCGTACACTTTTGAGTAGACTACGCATGCGCATGAGCCTACCGAAAGAGACCAGTGACCTGCCTTACTAGCAAGTGTGTAAACAATGAAAGCACCACCTGGCGGCCAAAAACATAACCTCACAATACTTGAATTCTATTCCGTATATTGTAATACCTATTTAGTCGATTCTTTCTAATAGAGCTGCTACATTCTCAATCACCAGAGTGGCAACACAGCAGCGGCTGGATGTCCGGAGTAGAGACCACTCGGAGGTGAAGTGTTGTCTCTTGCATCGGTACAGTCTCTCTAAAAGCTTGTACACCAAAGATCAGTCTCACTTTCGCAGGCATTTTGTTTTGTAAATGAGTGACATTAGATTTTTGTTTAGACTCTCCCGTGCATACACAATAGCTGATAGGAAGAGACAACACTTCCTTAGCATGCTCTCTTCTCTCTCTTTCTCCGGAACCCTCACCACCGCAGTGATCGTTCCAATGTTATTATATTTCAGTGGTCGCGTCACGCCGCGTTCCGTATGTCGTTCGTCCAGGGCTCAACTAACTACAAGGTGCGTGCACGCGTAGCCACCCATACGACACGACGAGGGTTGCGTGCCCTGCAGTGCAGACGCGCGATTATACGTCATAAAATGACATGCAGCGATGAAATAAGCGGGTAGCTATCCAAGTTTCGCCTGCAGGGTATAATTGCGCGCGAGTTGTGGGTTTGCTCCCTTTTCCACGGATCTCTCGGTGAAATTGAAACAATGAATTATTCAATCGTCTATATATAAGCGGTTATTGATTTATTAATCGAGAATGGAAACTTTGTTTTAATCCAGCCTGCAACGAAAGTTTGCCTCTTTGTGCATCTAAAGTGGGCGCAAAGTGCCTTTTTTCCGCCGAAAAACGAATATGTGGACGCAAAGTATGTTTTTGCGCCTAGTTCTCCGAATGTTAATCCTTTCAGTCACACGTTTTTCAACTCAATATTTTGATCTCTATTTTGTTACACGTGAGTTTTTTAGGTTACTGATTACGAATCTGAAGTCAGAATCTGATCATTTCTAAATCCAAGATAGCGGATCCAATATGGCGTATGTATTATCGAAAAAAAACTGTAAAAATTCGATGTTTTTGGCCGACACTTGTTACTCGAGGGTTTTTGAGGTCAAGTGAAGTAACAAGGATCATTTGAAGTTCTAAATAAATTGCGATACGGCTAGGATGGGGAAGTTTTTGGAGGTGTGACGCTGAGCATTCCGCTGTGACTGAAAGGGTTAAGGGACGATCTCGCACTCAAAGGTAAACTTTCGATGCAGGTTGTGGACAAAAAGTACCTATGCACCACGGGCGGAAGGTGATTGACGAGGATCGTGCAATTTTCCGCACACCTCAGCTCGCCTTCGGGAACTTCGGGTCCCCTTGGCCTCCTCAAATTCGCACTCGCGGCAACTGCTCACTTTCCGCCCTTTATACACAATGTACTATTTTCTACGGCTGGGACGATTCATGTTTTCTTTTCCCTTTAAACTCCGCATCTCGACTGTTTCCCTCAATTCAGATTCTCAACAAGGTGGGAGGGGAAGCCTGTTTTCTTCTCGTTCGCACACTACTGTCAGTGACAAAAGGGTGTGACGAATTTTTTTTTATCAAAGTCCAGCACTATGCGAACAACGATGGGTCTTGTGTTTTGACTTCCTTCATATAGCTTTGGTATTACTTTTTGCTATCGTGCTCACTGTTTCGTCAATGATATTTTATTTGTTTATAATTCCGTCTTTATTAAATTATCTCTCATCTCTATTCAGTGTCTAATTTTTCAGGTTAATGTTGTTTTCAATAGATATTTTTGCTTTTTTAAATTAATTATTATTATTATCGCGTTATTAAATGTTTCTGCTTCTGTTTCGACTTCCATTTAATTATATAGGTATAATCTCTTTTCGCCTACTAAAATTTTGATTTCAGTTTCAAAAGCTGCAAGGCACGAGTATGAACAGCTTTTTTAAGGAACTATATGTTTCTGATGCCCTCCGAGGTCACAATGATCTTCTTAAATTTATTTATATTGTATGTATATGTATATATATATATATATATATCATATACATATATAATATATATGTATATATGTATATATATATATTGTTTTTCCTCGCGTTATAAAGACTAGAGTACGATCTTATAGGTATAATAACCCGACTAGATTTCGGTTTGGTTATCATTATTATTTTGCGGAGGTCGCTGCTTGTACTTTTATACGAGGGAAACAAGAAAATGAGTCAAAAAGTGTAGCTATCGTAAAGCCACTGGAGGTCTGCTGTCGCTTTATCGAGTTTACTAAAAAAAAAATACTTATACGTATATGATTTTCCGGGCATATAATATGCCGGTTGATTTCCAAAGTACGGTATACATATAACGGTAGGTAGATATATCGTAATAGACTATCGTATATAGAAAAGAAGAAGATTATATATTTATGTACTATATTTAAACTACCTATATGTATATTCAGTTTCATTTTATATTTTTAGTTTTATTTAGTTTTTGTAAAGTTTTTTGTTTCATTTTTAGTTAAATTTTTATTTTGGTAATCATCTTGTTGGCTGTGTATATGATTGTACTTTTAGTTGCGAGTTATACTGTGTTCACCCTGAGTTGCGTTTTATTTATTTGTTATTTTGTTATTTAATCATTAATCGAGTAGCTCGTGATTCGATAGACGTTAATAATGATAAGAATAGCAGCTGTAGTAGTAGTAGTAGTAGTATTAGTATCAATAATAATAATAATAATAATAGTAATAGTAATAGTAATAATAATAATAATAATAATAGCAGTATTAGGAATCGTGGTATGAATATCTTTCTGGAATTTCTGACGTACTCTGTATTATACTACGTACCGTATTGAGTATTTACAGAATACACATACGTACCAGTTATATTTATATATTCTCTGGGGCGAGGCTGGATTAAATATCGAGTTAATAAAATTCATCCAGACAGATGCGTTCTACTGGCAAGTGAAATACGAAGGTGTAATTTGAGAACTCGCTGAAGCCACTTTCTTGTAAGTTATCGAGCCCCACCCATCAACAGTCAACACGTCACACAGTCCAAGTTACTGCATTTCGGGAAGTGAATTTTCATAAATTTTCAAAGAATATCTTTCCGAGTGTCGATGACGCCCTCCAATCAATTATTCTCACTCCTCAAATGTTGTTATAAAGACTACTTAGTTTTGAGAATTAGGTTCGAAAAATAATCATCCGCTTTACGTCAATGACAAATATGCTACTTGGTATAATAAATGTGAAAGTTGATTCAACGAGTAGCAAAGTTCTGCTCTTCCACCGTTCTCACTTGTCTATCTTGCATATCCCATTTATAGCAGAAACTCGTCAACTCTAAATATCCCTTTGCTACAATCCTGCACGCAATTTGCACATTGATATTATATCTATAATACAAATATGTGTACATGTATATATTCCTCTGGCGTTTCGGAGTACCTATATTTGTATTGATATAGATATAGATAAATAACCGCATATTCGCGAATCTTTTCCTCCTGACTCTGTTTCACCTCTCTACATATATGAAAAGTTTTGACTGAAAATTCCACAAGTAAATAATGATGATAATAAAAACAATAATAATAATAGTTACAGCAATCGTGGTAATTGTGAAATTCTCTCGGACTTAGCTTGAGATTTTATTGGTCGCGATTCCGTAGACTCGCACGTCCTGTTTACGTTGAGCGATAAAAAATTAAGCCAAATACGACACGAGGTACAACATCGCAAGGAACATAAAAGCGTGCGAACCCTTTTCCGGGGCTTTATTCACGAGCATTATTATTATTATTTTTATTAATTTAGTTTCTTTCTTTCGTTCACTCTCTCCCTTCTCCCTGAACTGGGAAGATTGAAGAAATTTGCAAAACAGTTGAAACACGCCGTGGTAGTCCGTCGCGCTTAGAATAGGAACTTTGTTAATCACCCATTTACATATTAATTATTAATAATTAATATTTACAATATAACATCACGATTATAATATACCTATAACAACGTGGTTTCTAAGCGCTCCGTACGTTTTTAATATGAATTCAAACCAAAACGATCAACTGCCGTCGCAAAGCGTCCCCCACAATCGCTATTCGATGTAACAAACTCTTCTCCGTTTCTCTACAGCCTACACCGCCCTAGGCATGGTGTATTAAGTATACTATATCATATCTGTCACGCAATAGTTTTTGCCTCGAAGAATTAATAAGTACATACGAATTATAAAGGAACTCAAAATCACAGGTGCATATAAAAGTCTTTGTCTTTGTTTTTTTCTTATCTTTCATTAAAAAAATATGTTTGTCGCGAATAATATATATGTATACGTTTCGCAGTGGGTTGCGGTTCGCTCGCCGTACACAAAGTACACATGTATGTACCTACGCAGCATTCAAAGAAACCTCGAAGACTCATATTTTCCTTCGGTATTCATTTGTTTGTTTGTTTTTTTTTAAATTTTATTACTCGCAATCAGACGCAGATCGAGTTGCAAACTTACTATGAAAATATTGTGATTAGGAACTGTGGTTTGATTTCAGGCAGGGCTAAGGTTGAAGGACAGCGTCAACGGCGCGCTTATGCGCGTCCTAACTGGCAGGTAGACAAGCGCGGGACCGAATTTCTTCTCCGAGCTGGCTGTATCCGAGGTACCATGGACAGCTTCGCATTCTTCTATGAGAAACGGTTGCATCACGGTCTTCTCGGGGTTGGAATTTGTGTCTTGCGGCATTGCATAGCTGGCCGGGATCTTTTGCTTGCTCGCAACGTCTCTCAAGGTGCGCGTCAACTCGCCAATCACGCTTTCCGATTGGTCGGCGGTTACCGTTCGGTGGTCTTTTCTTATGTGTTTTTTGATCCTGTTCAAATTCGCTGTCGCGTAGCCACACTGAGCGCACTTGTAAGCCCCCTGAGGCGTGACTTGTACCGCGGTAGCGTCCTCCGGTCTTTGACCCTTCGGAAGACCGTTCGAAGAAAGACCGACCGAGGCGTGAGGACTCGCCTGCTTCGAATCGTCCTTGGAATCCAGGTCGGTGCGGTCTTTGGACTCACTGTCTTTTTCGGAGGACGATTCGGGCCTTGAATTGCTGAATAAGTGGGGTTGAAAGGATGGAATTAGTCCCGAGAATTGGTGCTGAGTGAGTAAGTGATGCTGGAGCAATTCGGGCTGAGGAAAACCCTGCAGACATACGGGACACTGCAGCGTTTGCTCGCCTTCGATGCTGGTCCCGCTCTGAGGACTCGTGTGCGATCTTTCGTGGACGAAGAGGAAGGCGAGGACCGGCGTCGTGAAGGTGCAGTACGAGCACCGATAACTCTTCAGCGGCTGGTCTTCGGTCGACCCGAAGAGAGTCGATAAGACCTGATTTCCCAACCCACTGTAGTCCCCCGTCTTCATGTGCTGCGCCAAGTCTATACCGTTGGGTATCTTCAGGCTTGGATTTGGATGCGAGACTCTCGACGGTCCCGGTGTCCTTCCGCCACGAGGACCCGACTGATACTGCTGCTCTAATTCTCGCCACTTTTCGATTCCCGCCTTCCCGTGATCGCTGAGCAGATGTGCCTTCAGCCACTTGGTGCTTCTGAATCTCCTGCTGCAAATTGGACAGACCTCGGTGAAGTGAGTGAAGTAACGATGACTCAAGTCTCCGACTTGCTCCGGCTTCAGGGCTGGGTCTTCGTTGTTGGTCGTGTCGTTGTCCGCCTGCTTCGAGGAGTTGCTCGTCGATGGCATGCCTTCCTCGATGATGCCGTGAGTGTTGTGCTTGTGAACACGGAGGAAATACTTGCTGCAAAGTTCCTTGTTGCATATATTGCATATTACGCCGCCGATCTGGGCTCCGTTCTCTATCTCGATGCCGTGCATCCGGTGCATGTGTGTCTTCATGAAGTATTTGTTGCAGAGTTCCTTGTTACATATCTCGCAGTAGCTTGATGTCGGCATTATCAAAACCGGAGCCCTGCGTTCTGGAGCTTGAGTCGTTGGCGTCGTCGACGTCATCGTCGCCGAAGTGGTCGGCAACACGCTCGGCAATGACACCGAGGTTGACGTCGAAGGTTGATGATCTTCGGAAATGTGTTTTCGCAGTGCTTCTTGACTGGGGAATTCTTTCTCGCACAATGTGCTGTTCAAGGGGGTGCTGCTGTTCGGTGTCGGTGACTTCTCAGTGCCTGGCAAAGGCGACGAAACCGTCTCGTCGACTATGGCGTCGTGTTCCATCGCCATGTGGTTCCTCAGAGCTTGTCTGCTGTCGTAATCCTTTCCACAAATCGGAC
Organism: Diprion similis; assembly: GCF_021155765.1. Taxonomy (NCBI): domain Eukaryota; kingdom Metazoa; phylum Arthropoda; class Insecta; order Hymenoptera; family Diprionidae; genus Diprion; species Diprion similis. Next base: position 21,848,436 of record NC_060114.1, read on the forward strand.
ACGGTGCGCTTCGGCCAAACTCCAAACCATTCAATTGCAGTATCATAGTTTGAAGCTTTCGAAGATCTTCGCTTATGGAATCAGCCTTTTGGTCCGTCGTGTCTGCATCGTTGTCGTTCTTCGGCGAACCCTGCTCCTCGGAATCGTGCATCTTCTGACGATGTGCCTGATGCAATCCTATCGTCTGAAAGCGAATTCCGCACGGTTTGCACTCGTAATCTTCGCCAGAACGGTCGCCGGATTCTGAACTGTTGCCGCTGGTTTCACCTACGATGAGATTCAATGGGCTGGTCTGCACGTGATGCCACGTCGCAGCAGCTCCAGGATTGCTCGGCGATTTGTCATTGTCTTGAACGACAATGCCGTGTCTCTTCATTTTGTGTGTACGTAGAAAGTACTTGTTGCAGTATTCCTTGCAGCACACCTCGCAAAAAGCCTCAGGATTTATAACACCCAGTCTCTTGAGGCGGTCGGCGTTGAAGCCGGAATCCTTGGCCTGTTGTACCGACTGCGGAGAGAGATGCCTCGGCGCTGGCATGAAGGTCGTGTCCTCCTGTTCAACTCCAAACTCCTGCTTGAAGAGTCCTTCCATTGCACCCGGGCTCAAGCTGTGATGCGAAGTTTCCTTCTCATCTTCGACAGTTTGCGGGGGAAGCATTTGCACGTCACCCCCATCGGTCCCGTCACTGTTATGCACCTTTTGCTTGTGTTTCCTCACAGAATCCTCATTCTTGAATTTCTTCTGGCAGATTTCGCAGACCGCGTTTAAGCTCGGTGGTGCTTGCAGAACAGCTTGCGTCGGAGGTATCGAAACGGTTGGTGATTCCAGTTTGAGCTGCGGCTGCGACTGCTGATCGATTTTCATCCCTGTGGACAGAAAGGAACCCGCGTACGAGGTTCCGGTGAAGCCCGTCTCGCCAACCGTTTGCCCCGGAGTGTCGACGTAGATCCCGTGCTTGTTGGCTTTGTGTGTTTTCAAGAAATACTTGTTGCAAAATTCTTTGTTGCAGAGGTCGCAGTAAGCGTCGGGATTAAATATCCTGACAGGCGCAGGTCCTATTGGCGGTCTATTAGGAACCTGGCTCGCATCGGTTAAGGAGAAGTTTGGCAATGGAAGATACTGGGCCAATGCACCGGGGAAAGGTAAAGCTTGGAGGTGATTGGATATCGAGGACAAGGAGCCGGTTGAACCCGGAGGTAGCCAATCGTCGGTTTGGGATTGCAACTGAATCTGGTGTGGCTGCGACTGAACGTGACCCGACAACCACGTTGCTGCGAAATTTTTTATACCGATTCCGGACAGATTTACAGGACTTTCAGGCTGTTCCCGATGTGTATTAGATTCCTGCTTTATTTCAATATGCGAGTGAACCGGCGAACGCTGCGTATTCTGCCACGAAAAAGTGGAGAGGTTATGTTTACTGTTCAAGTGATGATTAAGCATTTGTTTACTATCAAACAATTGACTACAATATTGGCAGCGGAATTCGTTATTCAAGTTTTCGTCCTTTGACGTCTGATGGATCCGGTCGACCGTTGGCTTACCTTCGCTGTCTTCCGCAGCACCCTCCTCCTCCGACTCCTCTTCCCGATCATCGGTGATCAACGTTGCTGGAAATCGAACCGGCGTCGACTGCTTGCGCCGTTTCTTCGCACCAGCCGAGTCGGCGTCGCCGTGAGGCCGCTTCAACGTATCTCTCTCTTCGCCGCTTGATCCATCGCTGTCCGCGTCACCGGATTCCGGAAGTATAAGGCCTCGAGCCATCGTCGACGCCATTCCCGTGTTGCTACGCCGCCCTCGCACCTGCTTTTCACGCGAGGCCCTGATGGCCTTCAAATACCCTCAGTCTGCAAGTCAAAAACAAACGTCGTGACATTATCAACGATCGGTGTAATTCACCTGAAACGATACAAGTCGTCTACAAATCTCACAAGTCTAGAACAGGAATCGTGAGATAGCTGACCACATACTTTGGGTTCTTTTTCATGTTTCGAATGCGGTTGCACATGTCGTTTCTTAATTGGCACCTGACGTCACAAATATCGCGATTTTCTGTCAGGGGTGACGGGTGATTCGGTCGGGAATGATGAGTCAGCCGATAGCCCTCTAAATTATACCTCAGTCCCTGCACTTTTACTTTGTCACGCGATTCGGGAAAGCCACCGTCTAACGAAGCATTGTCGAAGCGTGTCCGTTGCTAAATTATTGCAACAGCATCGCGTCCGCGGACTGCCGACGATAAGTCGGTCAATTGATGTGCCTGTGTCTGCAATAACCACTTTACCGCGGGGAAAATATTTCTCACGTTGATGTTGATAGAAATTTCTATCAAGATCTTGAAAGGCCCGAGGTCGGAACGAGATCGGAAAGGGAACTTGGCCTCTCCCGGCAAACCTTCATTCAGAATCTTATGATGATTTGAGCCGGTGTGCGAAGGTTTTCGGCACATACCCGCCCACAAAGGGACCTTAACAAGTATTTCATCCGAAAAGGGCGAAGCAGAAAAGCAAAGGCGGTAGACAGGACGGTGAAAATGAAGCTTGGGGGAGGCGAAACGACACATGACTCATATGTATGTATATGTATACATATACGCCCTGTCATACAGATAAACACTACCCGCACTTTGCTGCATTGGCGGAGGAATTTTATTCGTTTCGCGGGATTAAACTAGAAATTCCCACACACATGCCCGATGAGCACACATGAGCCATCTCATATCCTTCTGGATGATATTCATACAATAGTAATTGGTCATAAATACCATTCAGGTAAGTTTGAAAGTTTTATCATATGCATTTCCATATGTCATACTGTAAGTGAATGACAAATGCAACAGCTATTCAGAGAATTTTTCTATGACTTCGAAGAAGCAGTGACAAGTTAGCCAGCTTCTGTACCCTAATTTTAATATGCTTAGCACTTTGCGACTGGATGTCTGTTAAGGCCCAAAGAGTAATAGTAATACCCACTGCTGATACGTCGAAGGAATAATCGTACCGTGATAAGACTGTACTGTCATAGACATTTTCGTACACCACATCAATTGGTTCGAAAAAATTATTTCGCATCACTGTTTGTTTGCTGAATTGATTGACAATTATCGTCATATGAAAAATCTCCGAAGCGACGATACCAGTTTCGGTGTAAACAAACCTGCACTCCGATTGTCAAAACCAAGATCCCTCGTTAGAGCGTGAAAAATGTCCGACTGTCAACCTCGTTAGCGTCAAACGGAAAATCAAGAAAGTTGACAACAAAGATTAGCCGTTACTGTGGCTGTGATATTTCGGGGAATACAGTCGACATTGATTCATGTTATTGGCAGCAAGAATTTATATCGGAAACTAAATCAAATTGTTAATGAACGATAAGCTTGCAAGAATAAAATTCGAAACGACTTATAACTAAATATGGAAGCAGATTTCTTTTTTTAAATCACGAAACCTTGATAATTATGTGACACGGGGTAGCGAAAAATGGGTGAATAAAACTTACGGTATAACGAAAAAGTTTCCTCCTTTATATTTCTCTGTTACCGTAATTTGTACAAAGTGCCAGTATAACTGAATGCGTCATGGGTGCAAATCAGTGGTGGAAACGAACGTGATCGCATCGAGAAAATTTGTCAGTGTCATTTGAGGGGTATAGTTGACACGTGGATAAATGAGTTCTCTCATGACAGGAATAAAATATTGACACTTCATAAAGCGTGCCGCGCTGCTTCACAAGCGGAGAATCACAATAACTGGCACCACTTCGCACAAAAACTATGAAACAGAACACAAGACGTTTGACTAAACCTCACGATCTTCATAGCAGGAAACATTGTACTGTTCCCAAGTACCGGAATTGTTTCGTCACCCGCACGTTTGACTTTTCCCCGCTTTGACGGTCGTCGTTAACTTTAAGTACGCATCTTCTTCGATAGCCTTCGCATCCCCGAAACCCGGTGTCAAATACAATATACTTCCAACTATGGAGTGGAAGTTGCGTGCGAAAGGTCACCGTGCCAGGTAGTCTGTCACGTGCGAGCCATGCTTGAACCATGTATGTGCCAAGTTCGATGGCTGGTTGGCTGGCTGGTTATGAATCCAGTAACGCCTTGCCAAGGTTTCCGGTATTGTAGAATTCATCAACTCCCCCCTCCCAATACCGAAATAAGGGCCCCGATCCCCAATTTTCCGCCGAGCCCCCACGGCCCCACCACTCGGCCATCATTATGCGTTTTCCCTGCATGCTGCAGTTCCGTGATAGATTCTCGGACTGATTTCCATCCCTATGGCGCATGAGCGCGATATTGCGAAATTATTATATTCTCCTATTAAACTCGAATGCTTAACTGCAGGCATTTACATAAATTTCAGGATATTCCTGGGTAGTTTGGTTAATTTTTTTTTCATCCAGGAAAAGTTTAAAAGATTTTAGAGGTTTTAAGTATGCATTTCTTACAACTTCGAGAATAAATTCGCCTCATTAGATCCTTAAAAGGTGAAAATTTATTGCGCGCAAAGTTTCTCACTTCATATTTATCACACAGTATACGGATTTGTTTGGTATAATCCACTTGCAAATGCCCACAAGTTGTCATAGAACTTTTTCAATAGCTTGATTTTTGGAGAAAATGTATCATTTTTAAGAATTATGACAATAAATGAGCTGAACTTCGGCATAAGATTTAGCGTATCTCACTTTCCGGTGAACATTTGGGCAAGATCCGGTGACAATGTGCGAAAAATACTCAACAAAAACAAAAATTTATTTTCAGGCCAAAATTGACATAAGGTTATAAAAATGCAAAAAAACTGAACATCAATTTTTCGGCCGTAAATGGCAACTTAAACAAATTGAGCCAAAATTTGCTTCTTTGGCGATCTTCTGTACCCACGTGCATAAGTCATCGATTATTATTTATATCAGAATTTAGATTTCTTTTTTTTATTGCATATTGGGCTTTTCTCCATGAAACACAATTCACCCGGTTGCTTATACACATTATATTACTCATAAATTAAGTGTAATTCTGACGCCACTCGCGTTATAGGGGCACATGCACTGATCTCCACCCTACCAGGTGCGCCAGTATCTGTTGCACGTCGGCTTACGCAACGGGCGACAGATTTTTCCGAAAAATATTCGTAAACAAGCCCGTATGCTCAAGCTTTTCCCAAAATGCGAAGAATGCAATGCGCTTAATAATAGCGGATAGAATGCCGAATAGAGGGTTCTGTGGGGTGGAACCAAAGGGAGGGAATCGCTATGCGATAAAAGGGTAAATTTGACAAACAAGTTGCAGTCGTCCTCGAAACTACAATTCTCCCCGTTTCCGTCTCTCTTTGAACGCGTTTTTCCCTATTTCGTACGTACGTCTCTCTTTCACACCTTTCGATGGCCCCCTATTGTTGGATGTGTACAATATGTTGCCAGGCGATTTGCTAACACAAAAACAACACCGCAACAAGCTCAAGAATTTCACGCCGCTCTACGGTGGACACATCGGTCTTTTCTCATTTCAACATGCCCGCGAACGTTTATGTGGAACAACAAAAAAATATCGAGAACGATTCGACGGACTTGACCGACCTAACCTACAGCTCCTCACGCTTTTTAGAATCATTTAACTGCACCAACTGCTCAAGGACAAGTTTCACCGGAGTATATAAATTCGAGTTTCCTTCGGTATTCATGTACAGAATTTTAATGTCGACCAGTCGAATGTAAGAACGTCATGTCACGAGATCTCAGCAGCGAAATCTCTGACAATCGTTCCTATATGAGGACATACAAACATCGAAATCTACAATAAGAGTTATTATGACTCAGCTTGAACCGTTATCGATTCGTCCTAATTATCAGAGGCCGAGTCGGCCATTATTTCAACAAACATCCCCCCCCCCCCCCCCTCCACCCATATTCCGTCTTTCGCCCCGCTATTTCCCATTTTTCCGTTTCTTTCGCCCATCCAGCGATAGCCCGGGGCTCTTGTCGTTGTAGACCTTCATAACAAAATACCGCTGCCTCGATATTATATACGACGACTCGACCAGGCGTGTAGGAGGAGGTTGCCGAAGGTGGCGGCGTCGAAGGGCCGAGGGGGAGTCCCGAGGGTGAGGCGTCTACTCTGTATCGCCCTTACACACGTATAAGGAAAACCGGGAACTCGCCGGGAACATTCCCCCCTCACGGAACGCGAGGGAAACAAAAGAGGAGAAAGACCCGGCAAATGAAATGAAAACGTCGAACGAGCTCCGCCTGAAAGTTCGTAATTCCGTAGATTTACGATATAATGCGTGTCCGTATCCCACCCCCGACCTTATTATTTGTACCACCCACCCCCCTCCCACCGCCCCCATATTCCATACCTCGACCCCGTGTGTATTATACGTATGTACCGACATCCCCCCCCCCCCCCCCCCCCCCCCCCTTCCTTATACATCCACCCGCCCGCTGCTCGCGCGCTTCTTTGCACCCGCCGAGCGATGGACGGACGGGGGACAAGAGACACAGTACGCCGTACCTCAATTTGACAGCTAGATGACAAGTTACCGACGTTGAGTGCCTTGCAAGCTTTTTATAGATTTTTCTTTATCCATACACCTTGGTTCACGCGAGCGACGTAGGCACGGAATATTCTACTCAACAGTCGGTACAATGTAGGGTCATACATGGAATCATCGTCACTTCAAAACAAAGAGAAGTGATTTTGGTTTGATTGCGTAAAATATTATGACAGTTGAAAATTTACGTACAAAATTTTGATTATGCGTAATTTCTTCTCATAGAAATTTTGTATTTTTCAAGTAAAAGATGTACGAGATGATACAATTTCGAAAGAAAATTGACAATTTTTTATGAAAAACTATGCATATTGACAATTTTTTTAAAGAAATAATACGAGATGTTGAAATTTCAGTGATAATTTGTATTTGTAGAAATTTTCACCAGGGTAATTAAAAGAAGTTGCGGTAACTCTCGACTAGAATGGAAAAAAAGTGGACTTTCGCATTTTGAAATCCACTTAATTCACAGCTATCATGCTTAGAGACTTGTGTAATAAGATTGGAAGTTCGACTTTGACTGGAATAGTACGCGCAGTTATAATATTTCGTCTTCCGGCATAGTTGACATTTCACCGGATTATAGTAATAAATAATTTAATACCAGCCACGTGATACATAAAGTGTTATTGTATCGCGGTCTGTTCAAAGGTGAGTGATAAAAAAAATTGTCAACAGATTTGTTGAATTTTTATCAGGTATTCGTAAATTCTGTAGCCTATAACTTCCAAATGTCTGCATATCCGGATACGTTTCGGTAGTCAAGGAGAAAAATGAGGCGGAGAATTATGGAGAGACATTTGACGAGGTTGGATTTTGGTCGTCCCTCCATTTCCTTCAAATTGACGCTTATATACACATAATATAATTGTCATCGCGTATAAGCCCGAGTTCTCTGGTTGGACGTGCGGCGAACTGTGGACCAAGACATGAAATTGGCGTCATTTGCTGATTTTCGTTAACGAATTTCATTGTCAGATTTCCTCGTTGTTATCGAAATATAACGAAAACCACGGGGTGGTTCCCAGCATGCTTACGAAAAACGGTAAAACGGTTACCGAGGCAATATTTCACAAGCACGTGACAAATAAAGTCTACAAAAACCTTAAGCATGTCAACAATTGCCGTATAGTCAGTTTCGGCACTCTAGAAAAGGTTAAAGTTATTAATGAACTACTAAATTGGCTGTGAATTGTATTTACGTACCTAATTGGAAAGCGTAAGTGATCGTTCTAATCAAGTATCTCGTATACAGTAAACCATCAACGCCGATAACGTCATCCTCTAATCACGTGTAGTTTAACCTGTCCACTCAAAACTCAATAAAACACGGTTACGCACAATTTATTTCGGATCAATTGGACGCTGAAAAATATATATAAGTTGAATTAACGTCACACACGTGTGCAGATAATGCCACTGACATCTAGTAAGTATAATATATCAATAGTTGACCGAATGGTTGGCTGTCGGGGTACCTAAGGTCTTCAATTATATTGCAGATCTGATAGCGAGCAACCGGAAGTGATTATAATCCAACGGTCCTTACGTCGCTGGAGCCGCGGGTTCTATGTTTATTCGTCGTGGCCGTCCACGGTACCTACTTGTTCAAGTATCGCAGAATGTCCCGCTTGCATGCGAAATTATTAACCAGTGGAGGAAGTCGAGCTCACGTGCCAAAACTTGACGGCACGAAACTTTGAGTTGTTTAAACTCTGTAGACGGCCACTCCTCCGCATCGGGGCGAACTTTCATGCTTCACATTTTTCCGAGGCACGATACGCCCACGAAGCGGTCGAAAAACGGTTGCAAAAAGACGGGGTACCACATGCCCGCGATATATAGCAAACTGTATATATATATATATATAGAGAGAGTCGATGGCGGAGGCGAAATCGTATACATATTTCCGAAAGAGAATAGCGACGCTATGTAGTTGGCCAATGATTTCATAACATTGCAGTTCAGCGGGAGGTTTTGTCGAGCAGTGAACGATGTCAAGTTAATGGAATCGTTGGAGATGAATATCTTATCAGAAGAGGTTAGATAGAAAAGGCGCGAAACTTTCGCAAGCGCGATGTATGAGTAATAACATATGTATAACCTATTGTATTATAAAGAGCGGAACAGACGCCAAAATTGGATACCGTCGACGCGTTCTATTACATTTTTACTAACTGGCTGGTGCCTTGAATTTTGTAGACCACCTTCGAACAGTCGATAAACATTAAAAGAGAATTCTGGCGATAGAACATCGGCATTTTAGAGGGTGGATGAGGTTCAATCAATATTTAATTCTAATGTCATAGGATTAATTTTCTGACTGGCTAAAGTTACAGGTATAGACTGGCATGTAGCCCTCTTTTATTAAACCTGGACATCACCGCCTGGACAACAGTTGTGTCGAATGTATCGATTCCGCCCGCCTTTAATGCCTCCCTGTTCACTGTCTGTTTAAATCAATTTCAATGCGCGACCAGTCACGTTAAAAGAGACATACGATATCATAGGTTATATTTTAAATAAGAGAAGAGAAATGTGTCAATAAGCAAGTGTACCAATAGAGCAACGTTCCGACCTACCGCAAACTAATCCAAGGTAACCTTTGCCCAACCTAACCTATCCAATCTTATCCCAACCCAACTACAAATTACTACTTAAACCTCTCCTGTCTTTCTTACTAGCGGGGATGAAAACGCGGTTATAACCGTTGGACAATTCCAACGCTTGCAGTGAATTCTCTTCGGTTAATGCCGCAGGTCTTTCGGTAGTAAGAAAACACGAGAAAAGAAAAAAACGGAAATAGATTTCCGACGTCGGATGAGCAGGTTATAGATAGAAGCCGAGAGCCAAGAGGAGGAAGATGACACGTGAAAAGGGCGAGCGAAGGAGCCGGAAGAAACGGGTGGTGGGTAATGCAATAAAAATTGTAAAGCCTGAAACTGTCCGATTGTGCTGCTGTGTAGTATAGGGCCATGTGGAGTTTAGGCTGTGAGGCCTATTGATCGGTGCTGGACGCACTTCGGCGCCCGGCACACGCGCATTCGTCTTCCCGTAAACAAGACAAATATCGTCATGCCAGCCCTGTAAACCTCCGTCGCCTCCCTCCGCTCCGCTCCAAAAAGTCCCCTCGGTTTTCACCCACTCCCACCCCTCCTCCCAGTCCTCCCTCCTTTCCTCCTGCCATGCCGCCTCAACCGAACCTCCGGCCCCTTCCGCGCCCTTCGCCGGAAGCCTAGATCTCCTATATACCGCGACCCTCGCGAGCCACTCCAAACCTTACATACCACCCACACTATATTTGAAACTATAGCAACGCGAAATGAAACCCACCCCCCACACCCCCCCACCCCACCATTTCCCTCCGCGGGTAAAATTCGGATCGGGAACGAACGGACAATCAGATTGACCGACTGATATTGCATGTGGTGGTGACGACCACGGCGACCGTCCTGGGCCTCTCCATGCCCTCATTCGCAACCAGGATATATTATACCTACATCGATACACATATACATTCGTATATGTGTTATGTGCGTAAATACATATATGCATATATATATATATATATATATATATATATATATATATATTTATACAGATATATATTTCTTCTCGATATAATGTTCAGGCGTATCCGCAAACAGGGGTCCGTGGGTGCGGAATGCCGGAAGTGACGTCACTCGTCGATTAATTTCACACTACTTTGACAAATTTCAAATCTTGATTTTCGGGACTTTTGTTAATTGTAATATTACGTTTAATCGAATCTTTTTCTCCCCCCTCCCAGGTATATACGATACATGATTTCTGTACTCATATGCATATATTCACGTTTTACAGATCATTGCAAATGCTATCTCGTTTTTTTTTCTTATTGCTCAATTAAAGCCCTTAAAAAAATCTTAACGTACAGGACGCCTGCATTGGTTCATGGATATGATTTGAGATACTGAGTTGACGACAGCAAGCGTTGATTAAAGTGCGTTTGGGTAAAGGATAAGAAAGATGGGGGTCTAATGCCGGTAGATTCTGCAATGGAAGACAGAATGGAGAGAGAGAGAAAAAAGTGATAGCGCGAAAAAAATTTGTGAAAATGAAAAGTAAAAATAAAAGCCAGTCGCACCGCACGCCACGCCCTTCTATAAAAGCATTCCCAGTTGGTCATCCCCTCTCCCCCTCCCCCTCAATTCTCTCGCCCCAATTTTATTTTCCTTCTTTCTCGGAAAATCGTTACCAAATTAATTTCGTTCGTTACTGGAGAGGAAGAGGGAGAAAGCGAGAGGGAGAGAGAGAGCGAGAGCAAGAAAGACAGAGAATGGAAAAAACTCGGCTTATTAATACACCGAAAATAAACCGTGTATTGTAAATACAGTCACATCGTCGAACTTGGATCGAATTAATTGTTATCGATGTAATAATCAGAGCAATCTATGCGTACAACGTTTTTGCACGTAACGACAACGTTTTTGCTCAGAACGAACTAAACAACGCTTGTATGACTTGTTTGTGTTTTCTCTGTTTCCGTTCATCTCGCAACATGTTTAAAAATCGATTGCGCACTTATCCGCTGAAGGTAAGCGCTGTACGGGAAAATCGGGGCTTATACTGTTAATGGACAAGTTGGACCTGCAGAGACACTCTTAAGCGTCCGGAAGTTGAAACAGCTGAACGTGTATGGTTGAGTCGTGCAGTTATAGGTGTGCAGACAACGAGGAGTGTTTACATCAGGTGCGCGAACGAGGTTGAGGATCGGGCCGGCAAATAAGGGGTGTTTTGGCGTGATCTGCGCACGGCGCGGCGTCAGATGAACCCACGTGTCGCGTTCACATGCAAAAGACGTCCAGTGGCGGGACGGACGCGGACGCCCTCGACGATCAGCAGGGAACACACAGTCTGGCTTGGGAAACGCATCGGGGAAGAGGCGGCGTCGCAGCAGACTTGCGTCTACTTTTCTCTCAACACTAACAATAATATCAATAACAAGAGCACCGCTATTTCGTAACGATTAAAAGCCAGCACTTCGGTTACCGCGCGGCTTTCAACGACCAAACCGATTCAATCGAACCGTTATTATCAATGCTTCGGATAGACCAAGTGCGGCTTACGCGTAACGATGATATTTATTTTATCGCAATGTCTGAATTCTTTCAAAAATCGAAGCCACCCTGAAACTGCACAATGCTTTCGCTGATTCAACTTGTCTCTAAAAATTTTTACTGTCTGAATACGGGGAATGTATGATAACGATTGAGTTAAATAAGCAAATAAATTTGGAAATCCTTTGCGTTCGACAGTTACTGATAGCTCGACGCCGACGTGCAAATCGAGCGACAGAAAAAACCGCATCGATAGATGGACACACCCGTTTTATACAGACTGGTGTGTCAATTACTTTTTCCTCTGATCAGAATGAAAGAAATTATTTCCCACAAAGCTATGCCCTGGTTTTTTAGTTCTCTACTTGACGCTTCATAGTATAAATTGTATTTTCTGTGTTCAAGTTTTTTTGATCGCTCGTTACTCGCCACCTGCTTCGAAATTTACAAAATTCACATTCATCTACCACTTTCGGCTTGAGGGGTTTTCCATTACATTCAAAAAGTTGAATGAACAAACTACCGGGCAATATATAATTGCGTCACCGAAACAATACACCGATGATTTACTATCAAGCGTCTACAGAATTCTAACAGAATCAGTGCCTATGTAGGCATAATAAAACGTTTCTCCACTTTTCGTATCTTCTTGTTTCTATAGCCAGGCACGCGTATTTTAGAGCACAAAACAGTATTTGTTTACAATTTATCATATTCTCTCACAAACGAGTTGATCCCTGTTTAAGAACTGCATAGTATTGCAATCAGTTTTACGGACTCACCGCCACTTTTTATCAGTCCGATAAAAATTTCGTCCACCCTCAACAACAACAATAAACAGTAGCACTTCTGTTTCTTCCATTATTTCTCTGTCTTGATTTATATAATTACTTGCTTATTTTCCCGCGGTTTACCGTGTTTATATTGAATACGCATAATTTTACAGAACTACAGTTTATAAGATTGTCTTCGCGGTTTAAAACATTTAAATATTATTATTTCTAGTTATTATCGTTTTTCTCTCTTTTATAAACTTACAACATGTCGTCGGAACGGATATTCGTATTGTAAACGGACACAAATCACCTGTCGCAAATACGAATAACTGTAATTGATTGTCACACGATGATGATCATTGAATAAGAACAAACACCACATGCACCAAAAAACACAAAAAACACTTCGGCAGGCAAGTAGATAAAGTTATATTCAAAAAAAGAACATCAAGAGGGAGTTAATCACACTGTGTTTCAGTATGTCAATGTGAATGTGTGTGTGTTTGCGTGCGTGTGTGTGCGAGGAGTGAGCAACATAACCCAGAGTGAGAGATTGAAGGGGTGCACGTGTAAAATCAGTTCCGTGGTGAGGGATTAAAGTGTGCAAAGTGTTTGAATACATACTTGAGGGTTTTGAACGAAAACAAGGGGAGGAAATAAAAAGTGACAAGACTATAAGGGAGAAGTGAAATCGGGGGAAAAAATTTTTTTAAATTACCAACAAACATATGACTATTTTTTCTTTTTTTCTCAACAAACAAAAACTAAACGGAATATCATTTCTTTCTCTGTTGCAATACGTAATTGTATAACAATTTGTGACAGTTGTGCGTCGGCTACTTACAATTGTTTTGGCCATCATGCCACGATAGCGGCCATACTTGATATGAGAAAGTATCCCCACATTGTCCGCCAGGCCGTCCACTAATTCTACCTCCCCTCCCCCTCCCTGTCCCTCGACGCCCCCGCAACCCCCACCGATCGTACGCGACTGAGCCTGGCGTACGAACTACCCCCACGAGCCTCCGAGTCCAGGAATGGCCTCAGCGAGGGGCGCCACCGTTCCACAAATTCACGTCAAAATTTGTCTTGGGCAGCTTTTTATATCATGTTTCTTTTTGTTCTCGTTCAAATAAAGGTACCCTCAAAATTTTACTACGAATCATCGATCTGCTTCCGGATATTTTACAACCAACTGTTCATTCGCAAACTTATTAAATTAGATATTTTTTATTAGATCAACCCGTCACGTAGCAATAATCTGCACAGCTTCACCCTGTCCGGGATAAATCGCACATCGAAGAATATAGAAAACATAAATAAACGCAAGCTTGAATAATAATTACATACTGAAACGAGGAAAGTGAAGAACGGTCAAAGCGTACGGGAGGAGGGGGGGTAGGGATTAGATTTGGGGGGCAGACGGTTCGGCGACTGACCTAAAGGGGCGCAGTCTACAGCGGCACAGGAATCTAATCTGGAAGTACACATCCCTGGCATATTTCGAAAGACGCGGGGAGTTTCGGAAGAGTCACCCATCACTGTTTACTTTCTCCCGTCATCAAACCGCCCCCCACTCTGCTTCGCGCACACGCAGACGTAGAGCGAGAGAAAGAGAGGGGGGGGGGAGGTAGGAAGCGGTGCGAGAGAGAAAGAGCGAGAGAGAGAGCGACGGGTGGAGGGTGGACAGAGCGTCGCGCCTCCTCATACTTCGAGGTTCGTTCTAAACTATCGCCGTCCTCCTCCCAATTCGGACGCGGGCAGCCCCGCTGCTCGCGCGACTCACGAGTAGATTTTTACCCCAGTTCACAATTCTTTTCCTTCCCTTCCCGTCCCTTCCCTTCCCTTTCCCTTCCCTTTCCCGCCCTTCTTCCCGGGCCGCTACTCTCCGCACCGAGGCTGTCAGAAATACGGAGGGAAAGAAAGAACGAGGTAGGGGCTGTAGGCGGCGGTGGGGGTGAGGAGGGGGAGGGGGAGGTGGTCACTTGGAATTTGGCCACCGTCTCTCCCCGAAACTCGAGCACCTCTCCCAACGCGTTTTGCCCCCCTCGCGGCGCAGCGCCAAGCTCTAACCCTCCGGCTGCCTGCCCCTCACGACCAACAAATTAGTTTAGCCTCCCGGACAAGTCTCTGCTGGTAGAAGCTGTACGTATGTATTCACCTACACTTCCTTCGCCGGCTATGTGGTTCGACGAAAAAAAAGGAATCTATACCTATCTCTATAAGTATGAAATTTCTTATACATAAACTATTTACCAAAGTATAGATTCGAGCTGGGTAGTAAACATCATTTCTATACGTCGTATTCGACGTTATAATGTCACGTTTATTTCTTTGATAGATTTATTCTCATTTTCCGCGGGAATCTTATTTCCATACGGTACGACAATTGAAAATCTACCCCGCGGAAGAAAAAAAATGAGCAATTGAATTGCGTCGCGAGTTTACAATCCACGCTCGTACAAATTGTATTAGGCATGTATGCAAGTCCGTAACAGGTTAGTGACAGGCACGTGGTGGATGGTGAAATATTAATTGTTAGAGGTAACCTGCTCGAACACACTTGTGTTCCTGCAAACTCGAGAACCTAGGCACGTATGAATCCCCCAGTCTCCAGGTAGAGCGTGGGGTGGGTGACTAATACTCGATTGCAAGGTCCGGATCAAAAATCGTCGTATAACGCCATAGCCGATTGCATGATTTATATGATTGAATATGAAATTAGGTGATTTAGAGAACGTACAGGGAGCCGGCCTGTGAGCTATGACCAGCCTGGACTGTTGGCAATAACCCGGAGGCCCGCACGCAACGCAGTCTGAAATATTAACCACAATAATGAGGCAGACGGTCTGCCAGTATTAATGGTATTAACCTGAAGAAGGTGGGTTTAAGGTAATAATTTTGATCGGTATGAAAAAGGTGTACTTATATATTTTCATTCGTGACAGACTGCATGCAGGTATGCGTTACGCCGACGTGGGGATCACCATTCAACCGGTAGCAGTACTCGTTTCCGTCGATAACGCCCGAAGAGAGGAAGAAAACGCAGCGAGAAAAGAGAAAAAAGTACAAAAGTAAGTTCTGAATGCAAAACGAATCTTACATTTTGGTGAAACACCGGTTTTACAATTTCCACACGAAATTCTGAACTCTAGGTTGAATCGCGAAGGTCCTCTTAACGAGTAGACCGCTATAGCGAGCGCAGCAGCTTGTGTCACCTCTACTCTCATAGATCCTTTAGCTGGTAGTACTCGGAAGTGATAAAGGCGACGCCGTTCATCACTCACAATCAGTGATCATTACGCAACACTAGTTTTCTTTCATAACGTAAGAAGACATTTCTTACATAAGTGAATTGACTTTTTCATTCCAGTTTCAGTCGTAGAGCAGCATTTTTTTTCATTTATTGCTGATATTTCTACGACCCTTAGGATGCTGGGCACAGCTTGAAGATAACAATAGACACCTACGTGGGATGTTAAAAGAACATTCGACAGCAGCAACGTCACTCGACTTGACCACATACGGAATCACAACGTCACATTTCGTCACGGCGAGCAGAAAAATACGTTTCGCCAAACCTGAGTATGAAAATTTTTTCGCGAATGAATCGCAGTTAGGTAAGTCGCCAGGCTTCGATGAGTAACGAATCGCGTTCCATAAAAATGACCGAGATTGCATTCTGAAAGGTTTCGTGATAATAAGTGAATATTAATGAGAGTCCAATTCATCCAATTTCAACTCCCATAAATTCCTTCCAATAAATAAACAGTGTGTTTTCCTACACACCATTCAATTATTTCAGCAGCAACCAAATGAGAATGGTAAATTTTTCGTCTGTCGATTCACCGTCTATACAAATAACAGTGAAATGACGCCACTGAGCACGCGATTAGCCGTAGAGCGCTGGCTGCAGTAATTGGCTTGAAGCGTGCAGGTTTCATAAATAATATTATCACATGCAAGTCCGTACGAATTTTCAAGCGAAGCACCGTCGCTGTTGATAAGATGATTTCTGTAATCAACAGCACGACGTATTCATTCATAAAAATCACGAAACGCATGTTAATCGCTGCTGTATTTTTATAGCGATGAAAACAGTCATGATAATAAAACCATATACGATATCAAAATTCTTCGTAGACTGACGGGCATCGTTTATATGATGAAAATTTATTCTCCACTCGACGGACTCAGTAGAGTAATCAACTTTGTTTACAGTAGTGTAACTGAATTAGGAGTAAAGAAGACAACTCGACATCTTATCTCTGATTTCAATCACTTTACTACGGCTATACTGCAGCTTAAGGCACGTCGCATAATCTTTTAATTTAGAATAAATATCCAGTATCAGTCTAATGTGTATAGCTACAAAGTCTGAGACGCAATTTTTGCCTATCCTCCCCCAATAAAAGACGCGGTAAAAGATCCTTACGTGATTAAAAAAATTAACTTTCAAGTCTGGAAGATCTTCAGCAACGGTTCAAGAAAATCCACCTACTTCATAGAAATTGTATAGATATACCAATATAACGTAAGCCACGGTATACACATGTACAGTGTATGTATTAGGCGTAAAAGCCCATAGAATATCGAGTTACGAGTGACACGTGCCTGCAGTCAATGGCGCGCACTGCAGAAGAGCAAGAGAAGTATCGCTCTCCTCCTCCAGGTACCTACATGGCCCCCACCTGGATTTCGAAATTCGAAATCATTCTTCACTATTCAGCAAAGGGCAAGAAACTCTCTTCGAATTGGCTGCACCCAAAATAGTAAGGAAGTCTTTTCGGTCAATGAGATTCGGATGATATGATGGGTTCAAGTAATTTATATTCACTGAATTATTTTCCCTTTAGAGATGTGCCAGAACAGCCTTACAGCTGATTAATGATAAATTGAACATGTATCGGTGAGTACATCCCGACGATACGTATAATTGTACACATAAGAATGCCATATTCGGTTTTCGTTTTTTCCGTAAAAGCTCTCTTCCCCCCCCCCCCCTGTTCACCTAATTTTAGCATTTCGTTTTTCGGGGAGTCGGGAGAGAGAGAAAAAGATTGAAAAAAGATACTGAAGAGAAAAAGAAAACGAAGGAAAGAGAGAAAAAAAATTGTACAGAAAAAGCTGACAAAGGGGCGCGAGAGGTGGGAGAAAGGGAGGCATTGTCCAGCTGTCCTTCCGTATCCGACTGACCGCTCTGCGAGTCCGTGGTCCCTGTAGACCCTCGCGTAGACCCCGTATAGGCCGCAGTGAAGGTCGTAACAATATCGCATTGATCGTGAGATTTGGCTTTGGCGTTTGCGTACCTCACTGCTTGTTTGCAGCTCCGTATTTCATACGCGGGAGCGGGATGAAAAAATTAAAAAAAAAAATCGGAAAATGCCGCTACCAGTTTTTACTTTCGGCTGTAGGGTCGAGTTTTGCCGGTCGCATCTGCTTGACCCTTGCGGTAGGTATTAGGTATTAGGTTGGGTATCGAATATCGTAGCTTTTGAACCGAAAGCGATGGCGAGAAACAAAGAGAACGGAATTTCTATCGTTTTGGAAATTTCCACCTATGTGCGGTAATATACAGTCGTACCGGTGATGTTGAACACCGAGTTCCATCGATGGACAGTCCACGATATCCGTTTCAATGTCCATCTGTCAGTTTCGCCCATCTGCCGTTTGTTCATCCTAAAAGCTTCTCGGACACCGTGGCTGTATCAATTCAAACAGACAATTCTCGAAGCATATCACGATACGACCGTTTTCGTTTTCGGCTCGTAAGCAAACGGTGGAGATAATTTCTTTTCGTCAAAAACTCACACCGGAACGGAGACTGATCCTCACGCCGGTTTAGTACATCTATGTATCTGGCATGGACGATCTATGCTACATAGGAAATGTAGGTACCTGTTGATCCGTGAAAGCATGCAAAGATGTATGGCGCGCCTGTTGAAGCCGACGCTAGTTTGGGCTAGGTTCGGTTTATTAACCGAGCAGCGCTTCGATGCATCCACAGGTCATAGGTTCGTGTGGTATATGGAGCAGAAGATCTATACATCCGTACTCCTTCCTCGGATACCGGGTGCAATCGAATATACATATACTTATTTTGATTCATTAGCAACATCGTCGTCTTGCTATAGTAGAAATCTGCTCTTACGGTGGCACATCACTTTAGCAACCTGGTCAGGATCTTTGGTTTAAGAGTTCATAGAGTAGCAAAGAAAAACCTGGATGTGGTTACGACGAGCAATCAGAATTGAATGAAAGGAAATAATCAATAACAATCGGAGAAGAAGAATAGCCGAAATTTGACTGGATGTTTTATCAAATTGTTTCAGTCAGAATGTCTCGCACCTCTGTACAGCCCTACAACATACGACAATTTATTCCCGTTAATTCGCGACCACGTGAATATCACGAAGGCTACCTGTGAATGGCATAATTATCTGTTAAGAGGGTGCGTGTATGTAGTTTGTGGATGTAAGAACATAAGTGGCTTGATAAGACCGAGATAAGAGGTCAGCTGTTGCATTCCTGAAAAAAAAATATCCGTGTTAGTCATAATGAACAGTGTTCCGTCTGCATGGGACTGATGCCCACGTGCAGACAATTACTGGAACTCTGCCGCTGATAAGTTGATACGGTGACATAAAACGGCGGTGCAGCAATGAAATTTTTACAATGAAACGAAATTTGAAGTAACGTTACTCTAAATTTTTCCACTTTTCATCTTCTTGACCACAATACCTGCAGATATCTATGTTTTATTAGGGATTATCCGAGCACGCGTCGTACTTCGACGATATCAGGACTGATCATTGAAAAGGTACAATTCTCAACATGCGTAGCATCAACTGAAGAGAGCAAGAACCTTCCAAAAAAACGAACCTGAAACAATACCAGAACTACGCGTAATTATCCGTCTTCGCGATGTGTGCATAATTGGATCAATTACTGGTCCTTAATTGAGAAAAAATACTTGTGTCATTGTTTCACTCGTTGAGAAACACTCCGCTGGAGAACACTTCAGTGAATACTCTGTCGGTGGTGACTTTAACTGAAGTGGACAGATGCAATCGCATCTTTTCCGGTATCTGGTACGAACATCGATAGATGGTTTCCGGCCGACACTCAGTAACGAGCTGCTGCTGGTACTCTCACATGGTAACCTGTCATGCGGTACCAATAAGTACTGTTTTATCGACTCAGCGCTCCAGTGAAATCCCGCGATTCGTAAATTTGAAATAATTCCAAGTTCTAAGATTGTTCACCAACGACATCGAACACGTCCCTTGCAGAGTATAAAATTTTGAAAAAACCACAGTAAGTTTACGACGACTTGAATAATGAACTTCGCATTTGGAATGAAACATCGAACGGTCCCACCTTACCAGTAAGATGAAAGCAGCAAACCCGAGTTCGTTGGATGAACTCTGGCTGAGCGCGCAAGCGCGCTGCAGCAGCTAGTCGTCCACCGGGTCTGGTAGGGTTCCGGTTCGCCGTGGAAAGTCCGAGACTGGTTTTAGAGGTAAGCACTAACAAGCAGCAGCCAGCGGGTACCGGATTACAAGATGGCGAGCGTGTGTCGAGACTCGTCCGCGTCGTGAGTTTATCTGCGACGGCGTGGATCGCTATCAGCGAAGAAAAAACAGCGTCGAGTTGATTGCTACCTGCGGGTGATGTAAGACATGTTATGGCAATAATCGCACGCTCGTGGCTGGAATTGGGTGAAGTGAGAACGGGCCGATAAACGCTTGTTCAAAGTCAGAAATACAGAGTGTATAGTAAGCAACGTACCCCCGCGGTGTGTGAAAACAAACAAACAATGAGCGACGTGACGAGCATCGGCGACCCGGGAGGGTTTCCGGATACCGACCTCGAGGCGATGCTCGAGGAAAAGAACCAGCTAATCGCGAGACAATATGCAGAAATAGAAAGGATTCAGCACGAGCTTACGGACATCATCGGTGAACGCGACGCGTTGTTGTGCGAAGTGTCAAAACTCAAGTTTGAACTGGAGATGGCTGATTTGAAACGCCTACAGGATGACAGGTGAGTGGTTCCTACTTCCCATTCAACCGCACCATCGTACATCATACTTTACAGTTTACACACAAGATCGACGGCGCATCATCGCTCTCGCGGAACCTTCATATTTCACATCTTATTCCGCGTTACGCTGCCTACGCATCGGTACCTTCACCGCTAATGTCGGAACATTTTTTCTACCTAACGAAAAACTGCCACAGCCCTAGGGTGCTGAATAACGTCAATCCATTTTCTTTCATTCGGTTCCACAGCTCGCCTGATCTCTAGAACGTTGTTATCTCACGATTTGTTATTTACATTATCGATATCGTTATAACTGACTGCCGCGCGTTCCGTTCAAACGCTACTACAAAATACTTGTGCACACGTTTCAACGGTTGTGATCTCACGTCGGAAGGAATGTTTACGACGCTTACGCCTTCCTCGGAGGTTCCCTTCGGTACGATTAGCACCGAGGCAGTACTTCAGTCACCATATTAAACACATCGGTGTCAATGATAATTGGGTAACATTGATTGTTACGCTGGAGAATAAACAATCTAATAACGAGGAAGACGCGTGGCATATTGAGTAGCCTGAGTACGTATTCCGAGCGCATCGCCCAGTAAAAAGTCGTAGGGAAATACGCCCGAGGAATTTCTGGTGAAGTTGGATGGAGGTGTGCGGTTAACGCTAACACGGTTCAACAGATTTCGACGTTTAATTTTCACTTTTAAAGACGAGCCATCTCGCGTCTTCCGCAGACGACACCCGTCGCTGTTTATCTATGACCACAATCGAGTTTTCTATCGTACCATATCTGGTCTGCGGTTTGCGGATAAACTTCTCGCACAGATGTTCGTGTAGAATTACTATCGTTGTTGTTATATCATGCGGTTTTTCATTATCTAATCCGAACGTTCAGCTGCGTCATGTCGTCATTACTCATTTTTCAATATGTTTCTTTTTTGCCACTGCAATTTAGTCGCCAAGTGTGATCCCAGATTCTTATCAAATCAATTCTTTATCTAGATTTACTAATTTGCTGTTAACGAGTCATGCATCGCTATATGGTTTTCGATCGCTGTTCGGTTAGTTCAAGTTCTGATCGTGTTCACTTGTTATTTGCCAAGTCTGATTATAAGAACAGGGATACATTTACATAGCGATCGAGAAAATCTGCTGGTGCTGAAAGTATTCGAATTGTGGCACTTGAGGACCAGAAGATTATCTTCGAACTAATTCCTGCATTATGCCGAAACCAACGTGGTGTTTGAATAAAATTATCCTCCGAATCATCCGGGAAATAAATTCTGGGCCAGTTCATCAACTGCACAATTGCAAATAACCGCAAATTTCGTCATTCGAAATGACGCTCAATTTGAACTCACTTTCAGCGAGGAATATTCCCGCGCTAGTACTACCGACTACAGGATATATATCCTGTATATACCTATATATATATTGAGCGTCATCATGTGTACACATACACATCTAGTGCGCTGAATGGGTTTAACCGGTACAGTCATGGAAAGTAATGATGCTTTAACTGGGATCCCGATCGAAACCCTGATGGACATTACCGGAAACTCCCTCGACAAGAACCGACAAAAATTCGTTCTTTGTTGATGTAATTTTCTTGCACTTGAAACCGAACTTATCAAACTTGAACAGCTGGGATATATCTAATTGTGAAATTGTATAAATTAGATAGTTCTGGGTCGTGGCCCTGAAAAACGCCATTTCATGCGTCGAGGACGTAATGGAAATTTTTGCGTGTGTTACCACGTTAGTTTGCCGTCGCGAACGCGTGACCACAGAGGCTGTCCAAATAATCCTTAATAAGCGGCAAAATTTAATTAGCTAAATTTTCGCTTCAGAGATTAGGTCGACCAGAGTACACAGTCATACGACGCTACCGTGCAGGGCTGTGATATTAGGATCATAAATTAAGGAGAAAAAAGAAAAACCGAATTCGGAGAACCTTACGGCGGTCAGGTACCTTCGGTGACCATCGTTGGGTCCCTAGACTGGTAACCGCCCCGGAGAAAAAATATGCAGAATGATTTGTAGCGTACCCTGAGCGGTGCAAAAGGAGAAACGTGTTCCGTGAAAACTGCAGTTACACACTTTACCGAAGAAGACTTACGACTGAAGACTTTTGCGCATGCGTATATTCTCAACTGTCATTGTTGACTGTACGTTATACACATGCAGCTGTAGACCGTATGGACGACAAAGCGTTTAAAATAAGTTCCTCGAAGTGTGACCCTCCTCTCCGCACAAAAGTCGACCTGATACTCACCGCTTCCTAACGTACGTACACATGGTAGGTAAGTACAAACGCTTTCCTCTCGGCCATTATTCCGAAACCACACAGAGATGCCTGGGTTCTCGCTTTAATCCAATTAAAATCTCTCTCGTAAAACCAGAGGGCATGGAGACACGACAGTGTGGCGCGACTATCTTATCACGTCTGGCACGCGTCCTATACTGGACTTTAAATATGTGGATTATCCTCGTCTGTTGAGGGCAATTAATCTCTAACTAAATTAGGACCGTTTAAACACTTTCATTCTATCGGATTACTCCGCGAGTCATTAACGCCATGATTTTTATACTCAATCGTATGAAAGTGTAGAGCTCATCACATCTGTATGTGTGTCATGACTATGAGGAATCGCCGTTCTGCTTCACCCAAACGCTAACTCGAATATCTCGACTTCGGTTGGGTCTTCTAGCTTACTACCGTTTATGGTCTGAAAGGCTGCATTTCTATCTGCTATTAACCACGTTTGGTTACCTATCGCTTACGATGCAGTCGGTATACGAATTGCTCTACAACTCTCGCGTAGCTCGGAAGGATGGCTAATTTTTCCATTCTCGGTTATCGCTTTAATGCCAAGAGAAATGAATAGGAATTTTTTCTGTCACAAAACAAAGATGGAACTATCGCACAGAGCGGGCGTACACTGAAAACAATTCGATAAGCTGTTGACATTGAAAACGGACTTTAGGTCAGTCCTCTCTTCTCGTGCGTCGTATGAGACAGATATTAGAATATAATTTCATTATTTATACAGCTGTGACGGCGGTCGCGCAGAAAAAAAGGGTCGGCCTGTCCTGCGTCCCAGGCAACACCGTGAAATTTGTGAAACAATTTGTGAAGATATTGAGGTTTAGAGTCTTCTCTTGAGAGTGCAGTATTCGCACACACTTAGACTTCGTCGCGATTTTACGATGTAGGTGAGGTTTGAAAACCGATCGGAGCAATTTCGAAGTTATATTTTTCCCGGAATCTTAGTGCGATATTCGTTTGCCTCGAGGCGGTAGAATTTCTCGGAATCAACCGATTCTTTGGTTTGGTTCTGGTGGCTGACCTCCCCGAAGCGCACCACACACACACACACACACACACACACACACACACCTAAATAACCTTAAGCCTACTTGTTTTGAGGCACAAAAGATCGTTGCCTTCCTCCGTGACCGTCCTTGAATTTGACCCCTGAGTCAAATGACAAAAATTGATCCACGAGTTCGGCGGATGTCGGGGCCTTTGCCAACCAGCCACGTATGATTCCGTCATGTCGCTCCGCAATTTCAGAACCAAAAAGATCCGTGTCACCGGACCCAGTCAGCGATGTATGTACAATAATCCACGCAGCTATAGCTTTTCCCATCGGTATTGATTTAGAAAAAAAATACCGAACCTGTAAACGGTTGCCAGTTTCAATGTTTGTTCATTCCTTTTAAACTTGCAGGCATGCAAGAGAGTGCCGGGATCGTAATGTGCTCGCATAGTTGAACATGATTCTAAAAATATCGACTCTCCGCTGGACCATTGCAGAGCTATGGAGAGAGCGCCTTCCTCTCCTCTCTCATCTCTTCCTCCATTTCTTCCCCGTCATCTTCTTTCGCCGCGGATGCGTACGTTTCCTCGGAGTTATTTTCTTTTGTTGAAATAGCTGTGAGTATAGCAGCACCGCTGTGTTTGTGATTCCAAAGAAATCTAGTATCACGATCTACGTAGTCGCTATGCCTACCTCGTTGGGTGCGTTTTATGTAGTACCCATCCGCCATTGGATGTATCCCAAATATTTCACGGCTCGGAGCCAGCTGCCGATAAAACGAAATTAATATCAGCACACGAGGGCCACTTTCGTTTGCAAACAACGTTTCACCATATTGACTAGTTCGGTGAAATTAACCAATGACGTTACAACGTTTGTCAGCATTCGGAAAATGAAAGTGTGTCATGAAAAAAATCGCTACAATGGTCCGATAAAATTTCTCTCCACATATTCAATAATACTCACCTCACCTGCTGCTAGGACAAAGAAAAATCCACTCAAATTGGACAAAATTCATGCCTAACCATTGCTTGTGGTGAAATTTTTATGATACGACACTGCGCGTAGACCAGGCGAATTTATGACGACGGGGCGTCATTCCGCTGAGCAAAATAGCTGTATGGGTCTGCCCACGCACGGGTCTCGTAAATCGTCAAAGGCACCGTCAAGTATCACAACATCCCGATGACCATCTATCGTCCACAGTTTACAAGCGAGGGGCAATCGTGGTTGGAGCCAAATGGCGATACAACCAGCGCGTCATTCGACGCAGGAAAACGTGAGGTAAGTGTACCAGTTATTGACCCTGTTCCAATTATGGATCTTTTTTGGTTGTATCAGTTTGATCCTTAGTTCTAAAATTACGAAAAAAATTTAATTTGTCGTGTCTAACCCTCTAGCAATTGGTTTTAGTCGTTGAGGAATTCACAATTTGTACCGTCAATGTGTAATTTAGGAAAATAAAAGGGTCAACAGTTGGGTCTAAGGGTGTCAATAACTGGTACCCTTATCTTGTTAGACCGATTTTATCCTGTCGATCAGCGGCGGGCCGTGAAAGGTTTCGATTTTCGACACCCGATATGTTTTGCTATAGTGGGTGTGTGCACCTTTCTCCTCGTGTGATCCGCCACCATTCATACGTAAACTTGCAACCCCAGCTCAGGTCTTTGCACAAAGATACGGCTCATGCAGGATATCGATGTATGTATGTATGGAAAGATTGATTTTTCTACGCGCCAAGTTGGATACCGACTTGTCAACTTGTGACAAGTGCTCGCCAACGACTATTTTTGACGGATTATAAGGATTCTGATTCTAAACCCCCTGCTTGGCTTGTTTTCAGTCTGCTATTTTCAGACGAAATTGCGTACATCACTTTTCGTTCATTTTGTCCAAGAACGTTGGATTCGTCTAGAATGTTGAAGTTCTTTTATTCTTGAATAACATACACTCATGTGATGTTCTGGGTGATAATAACTTATATAGTTAACGTTACGTGCATTTACTAATTGGCAGACTCATGAATACGACAAGCTCGCATGCAGATACATTGTGTATACTGTGCAGAACTGATTATTACGTATTAGTAATCTGAGAAATCGTGACATCTTGTTGAATACCAACTTGTGTGTGATGAACAATGTTCATCAAGATGCGTAATCAGGCACGACAGTGACTATAATGTGGCGAGACTACTGACTACTGAAGATTCCACTTGAAGGAATAAAAGTGTCGACAGTCAGAACGAGCCACTGCAAGTAAACTGCCTGAATTTATATCATAATAGATTAAAATATTCTCCTTAACGGTGCTATTCATGTTTCTCAGGCTGTGTTTGAACTGCAAATCTGAGCGCAGGATATATAATTATTTTCAGTGACCGTGAAGTCTTACAACTAGTCGCGAAATAATTGCATCTCAGCGAGGGGGTATTAACCGAGCAACAAAACTCGTAAAAAAATAATAATACGGAATTGAATCAAGGCAGAACGAAAAAATGAAATGCTGAATCCTTTGATAACACATGTTTATAATCGTGTATGACCCAGGGCATGTAAATGAGTATAGTTTTTTTTTAATACTAATTTGAGAAATAAGAAGAATCGTGTATATCTTGAAGACCTTTTTTATTACGAGTTCTTTTATGCTCCTGTTACTTAAGCTTTCATTACAGGCCTGACGTATACAATTAAGTTCACATGGGTAGAGGATACATGGAATTACTATACTTTCAGGTCCGTGAGAATTCAACGGCCGGTGTAAAATACTAACTCCCATGTTTTGCTCATGCGATTTTCTAACCGCCTAGCGGATAATTGTTAATTATAAATTCTCGATGTTGACGAGTTGATATACCACAGTGCGTTAGGTGTGTACCTACACAATAGATGAACAATATTACAAATGATTAGCACAACTCAAGCACACCAGGAAATGAATTTTGTTGGAATTTTTATGTTCCTTTGCACATACGCACATATATGACAAGTTAAAAATAATAACGAAGTAAATTTTCATTTTCAGGATTAGGTTTTGATCGAGAGAAGTGGTCACATTCCTAGTATATTACAGACACACGAGCTCCGCTAGTTGTTTCGTACTATCCGTTCTACAATCATGGAGTAGATGTAATATAATAAATCTGGAAAGGAAAATAAATAACGAAACAAGAGCGAGAGACGAATAATTCCTCGTAGTTTGCTTAGGCCCCGAAGTGACGGTGTTTCCTTTTTCGGGCGTCAGACATACGATAAGGGTTGGTTTACGGAATACAATAGGGAAACGCAGGGATTCAAAGAGCGCAGACGCCGAGGGTTGGTTATAGGCAGCGATGACGCCGAGGGTCGGGACGCCGCCGTCTCGTCCCCGCCAAAGCCCCAGCAGTAGTTCCGTATAACGATTCGTCGTCGGGTCTTTCATTGACTGCGCATTGAAACAAAAAGGAAGGAAGGATAAAAACAACCGGCTAAAAAAACAAATCAGTGCCCTTGTAGTGTTGACGACACGCGGGTCTTACGCAGCCATGTATAAGTGCAGTCACGTCATGTGTTTCAAGTCTGCTTATAATCCATATTATACCGATTGATTTTTGGTTTGTTATTTTATTTTAATCAACTCTCACGATGCCGGTTGAGAATAATCGTTCCGTGAATTCCGTAAACGTGAGCTAAGAGTGAAATTTATTTTGTAATTTTTATTAAATTATCAATAAATACTTCTAAATCTGAAAGATATCTGGATGACAAAAAACAATTTTTCATTGGAAAATGAAAGTTGACGCGATTTAGTTCATTTGACATTCAGTGAGGCTTGTGTGAGGATCCGATAGTACTTGAAAATGGCACTCTTCTAAGGCCATGCTGCAATATGAGGTTTGTTTTTATCTCACTCAGCTCTGACAATGCTTAACAAAGGAAATGGGAAGTCATGTTGATTAGGTTATTAATGATAAAAGTTGTTGCACGAACCGTTATTACGAATATTGAAAATTATTCTACTTCCACGCTTCGAATATTTACAATTCGCAGCTGCTACGCAGCAATCAACGATTTCTTCTCGCCACCTAAGTAAATTAATGCTAATTTTGTTTGTTCCTTTTTTTCCTAACGTTGTACATTCGTTTCATATTTCATTTGCGATATAACCATCCTTGCGGCAGTGACTAATCAGTTGACGATGAATATAGTTGTTGTCACATCCGCGTATTTTTTCTCTTTCCCCTACGCGTTCAAGGTTCGTGAAGTTGGGCTTCCCGGCCAATCACGATCAATTGCATCAATTAGATCAAACGCATTGTACCCCTGCTGGATTATTAGCATGCGTTCCCCAACTAGTTTAAGCTACTTACTGCCATCAATTGCTCCTAAAATAATAAATAGCTATCCAGTAATCACCCCCAATGGTATTGAAATCCGGTACCCGATGCCAGAAGTTCTTCAGTTACAGCGATAAGATTTTTTTTTCAATCTGTCCGATAAAGGATTTCCTAAATTGGGTAAACTTGCTTGCATTTTGCAGAGCGTGGTGGAACGCGTGTATAACAAGTTCTTGTTAATGCAGTAAACTGTTTTATCGTCCTTTTTATCAACACTTGTTTGACCGAGCGGAAATTCTTCGTCTCCTCTGGAATATATCTGCGCTTTGTTAAGTACCGAAGTGACAGCGACTACCAGGAAAGCCAAATGCTGCGCCCAGAGAGTTAAATCTTTCAATACTAGTTGCAGTTGCTTGCGTGGGCTCAAGTTCCAAGATGTCAGTGCGCGTAGGTCGACTCTAACCTAGAAACAATCAAGCGTGGGCAAACCGCTTCCACTGTACACATATGCGTGCTAAACGATCAATTTAGGCTTAAGTTAAATAAAAATATCCAACCGTCGGTAGCAGGGTAATTAAGTTTATAAATATGATTGCCACTGTCTGGTGCAGTAATCAAATAGATACACCGAATCAAGTTAACGCAAATAATAATTACTAAACCGCTCGAATCTACCAACTGTAATCTTATCTGAAAACACCTACTTCTATCAGATAACCGCACGTCTTTCCATCAGCTACTCCACTTTCTAGCTAATTGCGCAAATTTTTTTGCCAGTTGTTTCAAGATTAAATGTAGTACTCAAATTTGAAAAATCCCCGTCTACGCCGCACATAGTTATTTTTCGTGAAGAAGAGTAAAATTACTTGATTTCAATGTATAATTTGCAATTAAACAAAGCTGGGAAATTTTTCGAATCAGAGAAATGAAACGCTGAATTCAAACCCTCGTCCCTTTGACGTCGCTTCTGGCGGAAGAGCTGCAGCCATGCCAGTCACCATGCTCTGTTATACCATTGCCCTCACAATCTCTCGCCCCTAAAGCTATCGATTGCCGTTGCACGGTTTCGGGAGGGTGGATAATAAATTTTATTGCACCCTGCGCTGCACGCGATACCGAGTGCTCTGCTCCTGCTCTGCTCCTGCTCTGCTGATGACAGCCTCCGCGAATAACATGACTGCGCTCTAATCACGTCACACACACTGCACGTGTACGAATACCAATAATATAATATGTACCCATACATATACATGAGAATGACGCTATACATTAGCCGCCGACACTCTCAGTGATTAATTATCAGAGGACCGAGTAATAACACGTTGTAATTTGGTGAGACAGATTATATCCTTGCTGCGAAACAATGACGAAAGTACAGCAACAGTTAAACATTACAAGGCTGAACTTAGTAACGTTAACTTAACGATAAATCATGGAACAAATCGTTGTACAATTTTCGAAGGAGTTTCAAGAAAATAGTTTTTCAAAATATGAACATATTGTCTTTGTTATGATTTACTAGCTGAATTTCAGACAATCCTAGAGTTGCGAAATAACGATTTTCCCAAACATGCATTGTTACAGTGACGTTACTAGCTTTAACCTTATTAAATATTTGACATGAAGTAATTTTTGCCACAAATCTTTACATCAGGGTCAAAACATTAGAAGTATATTTATATTCACGATTAGTTATTAAACGCAGTCTCTTATATAAAGCAGAAAACATTTCAGTCGTTCGGTATATTTACACATTTTGAAAACGTACAGAATTTTCAGAACTGCAAGGACAGTAACCGTCGTTCCCCGTCCGACATGAAACACGTTCCTGAGACGATATTGATCTTAAAAACTGCCCTATAATCGTTCTGATTCACCGGGCGCACCTCGAACCTTTGCTCCTGCCAAACTACAACCCCGTGCCGTGAACCACGTGACCGATGAAATTACAGGGGAATGAATGACTCACACTCTCCTACCCTCCTGCCAGAAGCAGGCAGAGAGAGAGAGAAAGAGAGAGAGAGAATTACGCTCACGCAAAGAGCATAATATAGTTCCAAAGAATCATTCGTATACTGGCTATGTACGGTATTTTATTGTTAGACTGAAAAACACTGGGCCATGATTCGATGGTAGCAAAGTAAACACAGTTTTTCGCTCTTGTTTTTCACCACGTCCTTGTGTCGTTCAAGCTCTGCCGCCGTAACCCTCCAATCTTTTTATACCCAAATCGATATCCACGCCGGACTAAATATAGTAGCTGCATTATTATACTTTCATACTATACCATGTGGAAAAGGGTCGTCTCGTAAATAAAGTATGCTTTGAATAATCTATTATTAAATAAACATAGAGTGAAGATTTTTATGACTTAGATTCGCTATTGTGCACAGATTTGAAGAATAACGCTGTTACTTCAAGTTCATCATTTACTAAACTCCAATCGTAAAAAACTAATAATCAATAAGACATAGAATCGTTGCTTTTTTGTAAAACAACAATTCCGCAACATAAATCTTCAGTCTCTGTACGCAAACGTAACATGCTCTATGACCCATAGTGTTATATTGATCGGTGCAGTAGGGATGAGGGTAGAAATTCTCCCGAGGGATTGTAGTTCGCGGCTTACATGGAGCTCCACTATCGCCGGGAGAGGAAGGAAAACGAAAGAGAAAGAGGAATACGACGGCAGAGGGAAAGAGAAAGGGAAAGGAAACGGCAAAGCTACGTGGTGCGGACTAAATTCGCCATAAGTCCCGGCACCATACTACACCCTGTACCCTTGGCAGCAGCGTATAGCCAAGGGTGGGCAAGTGGAGTAGGCAATTTCTCTTGGGTAAAATGCCAGCTGCACTCGGAGATGGATAAAGAAAAATAAAACTAGACGCTGGGGGAACTTACTGATAGTATAATCCACATTTAAATTCCAAATTTTTTTCCAACCAATTTCCTACGGTCCATCAAATTCTAGATGGGATTGAAATTTTTATCTTCATTTAATCAAACGCGGTATGATTAAATAAAGTTGTACGGATGATTGAAGAATGACGATCGTCGAATTTACGGTAGCTCTTGTTAGTCAGAACCTGCGTGCACAACGCGTATCGTTAAGCGCCGGCTGGTTGCAAATTACCATTCTTTGGAGTCACGCGGGCTGCGGTGGATAAGTTCTCAGGCGCAAAAATTGTGACTATGTAGTGTCATGCATGGCTCGATTTATCAAATGATCCTTACAAACAACAACATACGCACAGAAATTAGAAGAAATTTTCGTATCCCTGAAAATTAATTAATCAGTGATTTAAAGTTTGACACAAAATTAATGTAATATGATTGCGCAAGCGATAGATGTTTCCATAGTAGTCGGTCCTTGAAACCGTTGACTATTCCAGGAAGAGAATGTGGTTGTTGATTTTATCCTGTATCCAGGAAAAAAAGAATATTTCCTACGCCATCGATTTGGAGCTTAGAACATGACGACAGCAGAGATGCGAAAGGATATTTACTATTAAAAAATAGAGGTATCTGCTTGTATAGAATAAAGACAAACACTGTTTATCTTTCGTGATTAGTCAGATTGGGGGCGTATAAATTCGACTGGCAGTGTCAGTCACTGTTCATTCATTTAACATCTGGCAGAAACTATGTGGTAAATAATGATTAATAATTGATCAAAAATTACTGTTCAGAGTTTTGTATCATCGTGACAGATACATTTTTTTACTATTTTATTCTTGACGAATAAAAATAGGTGTAATAATTATTATACGTATTATAACTTTTGTATTACTTTAATAACGATATATTTTAATAATTATTATTATTTCTTTGTTAAATAAAATAAGTGCAGCAAAAAAACAGAAGATACTTGGGCATAGGAAAATAGTTCAGTATATTAATTTACATTTCATGAGATCGGGTGAGGCTTCACCTTATAGTTGGAGCTCGTCGTAATTCGCGCGCGTCAGCGGAAATTCAATTTTCACCTAATTGTAATTAACCTCGTAATGACGTGGCCACTCTACGCTATAAACCAACCTGACAATTTTCCCGATCGTTTTCACGACAGCCACAGCATCCAATTAAATAGTGGGAGCCAATCTGTGAAGAGAGACAACGAACTTAGTCTACTCGTTGATAATGCCTCCCAAAATTTCTAGAGGCACTGCAAATTTTTACGCTTCGCATGATATAAATTCTATTTCTAAGCGTAAGTTTAAGTTTGCGTAGTCACGTGTTCATTCATAGAGATAACTTTACTGCCTGGTTGTCAAGATCAATGTTGGCTGCGGATAGGTGCTATACAAACGAGACGTTAACGTCGCTTCTATAGCTGCATATACTCACGATAAGTCCCAGTTCTTCACCAATAGCGGAGAGTGTAAGGTGCGGAAAGTTTGTGAGTGCGGCTGTTTCAACTCGGGTTTCAGCAAATCAAGCAATTGTTGTTTGACTATCGCAGCGGCGTATTCTTGTCGTGCACGAATACTTTATCTCTGGCAATGTAACATCACTGATAAGATAAACTCGAATAATTTAGTATTCCGTTATTCGATCTCGCGATCAACCATGATCGATATTCTTATACGTAAAGTATCGACAAAACGGCGTAAGATTTTCGAAATCAAGAAGACAAAGACAAAGACAAAAACAGAGATAGATTGGATTCTTTGTGACGGTGCGATGTGCGAGGAGCAGTGCCTTTTTTGGTTGTACAATACCGTCAAAATGTGCTTCTCCACTCTTTGCTGTCGTCGACTAGGTTATAGGTACTAAATAAAATACTATTACGTGTCAAATGTGGAATAGTAGTTCGTGCGCCAGTTTAACCTTCGAGCGTAAAACGTTGCACCCTTAAATACTTTTTTCTATAAATCAATTAGAAACACTGCACGTTTAAGATCGAATAAAATATTTTTTGCCTACCTTATCCAACGTTATTTCTCGCGCAGTTTCTCCACGCATTTTTTCATACAATAAATTCTTTCAATGTTTCACGTCACTAAAAGACAATTGTTATTACAGTGACTTACGTTGTACCATTTTATCTGTTTCAGGTGAGTTGCCCCGGGCTGTTGAACAAATCAATTGTTATTAACAGACTACTTCGTGCGCTCTCGCTCAGGTATTTTTAGCCTATAATGCAATGCAGAATAAGACTGGAAACTGGTTTGACTGGTTTGCAGTATGGAATTCTCAGGATTCTTTTGTTCTCTTCTTGTAAAGGTATATAGGTTTATTTTCAACGGGTGGTAACAGTCATACATATACACCAATCACACGGATGCACGCATTAAGATAATAATAACAACAACAATAATAATAATAACAACACGGATACCGTGCTGATTTCTTACCTGCGAATTATCTACTCATTTGGCCGTAACTTCTTTAAATAATTGTACCAATTCAGGTAATCAACGTCTTTTGGATCTCAGATAGTAAACACAGAAGTGTTTGCTCCCTACAATTATGTGAACCCGCGTTACAGTAATGCATGCTGTGTTGCCTAGCATCAGGGAATACATTGTGAGATCCGATCATATGCTGGTAAAGAACTTTGCATATTTACAAACGTACAATTTATTAATTTACTTTCTAATTGCTGATTTCCTTTTCTCTTTTCATACTTAATGCAAGTTTAATAGCAGATATTATCCTCCAGTTTTATATGTAATTAACAGTACTTAGTCATGGGTAAAGTCGTTATTAGGCGAATTTAGTGTACATAATTGAAGCTCCCTACCGCTCATGTTTTATCCTTTATTTGCACCCAGTAAAATCAAAGTCGTATTTTTATTTAATTAATATAGGCCAATTTGGCGTGCAGGAGTAATTACCTGTGGAATTTCGTCATTTCCGTATTTTATTGTGTTTTCTCATTTGCATCTGTTACCTTTACACTTTCGCCTTACATATTTCGATCTCTTATAAATTCCTACTCTACTCCAGCTATTCTTCATTCAAATTCAATTCCACGGTGGATGTAATATATTATTGTTCCTTATAAGTGAATTAATATCGGAAAGCTTGTGTTTACTTGGATTAAATTAAATTTTAAACCAGTTGAACCATATTTGTTATTGTTAATCACAGTTCGATTAAGAAAAATCACCGAATTAACATATGGAGTATAAGTCGTTTAGGTAGTAGTATAATCATATCAATGTCTTTCGATCGGTGAACGTCAAAATCCGCGAACAAGCTACCCGGTACAAGTACATTCTGCACCGTTACACAATTATCCAAGGCCGTCTATTTCTTGCCTCAGCAGGCAATTTTTTATAAAGTAAAGTCACATTAACAGCGCTACAGGTATGTTAACAACGAGGTGTCTGTCACTTTCGAATGTGGTTTAATAAATTCTATAACTAGTTGATTCGTTCTTATAATTGTGACAAACGTTCCACGTAGGTACGCTGCGCAAGTAGTGCATATTAATGTGCGGTTCTGACGAGCATTATTAGAAATATTAATTGGCTCAAACTTCTCTGACGCTAAATTGAAGCCCACATCCGGTTTCTGTACCGATAAAAAGTATATTATAAACAAGCAGAAAAGACGTCCAACGATACGATTCGTCGATATTATGAAAGGTGTTATATCCGTGACCCCAAATTATTGATATCAAAAAATAACTTAAAGGGATCGGCAACTTATCCGTCGCCAATATCCAATGGCGGTGTTTGAAGGATTTTTATTCAAAATCTGCATGTTACTTTCGCAAGACCCGCACGTGACAAGCGTCGTCTGTGTCCCACATGTGCAACTGTCGAATCGAACTACGTGTCACAATTTGCATATCTCGGGTGAAGCCAGCGCAGCTCTACATGCCCGTTTTAAGTGCATTATCGAGTCTAACTACGGGTATATGCGTGAACTTGGCGTCGTGTCAGAGACAAGATGTCCCAGCATAAACCCACACATACGTATAAGGAAAGTTTCTGCCTTGCGTAGGTGCAGAATTCACCGATCCGTGCACTTTCCACGAAGGCACGAAGCGAGGAAACGTCACGGCGAACATTGAAACACGTTCTTATCTACTATCGGAACTAGGAATATTTATACATTTTAATGCTAAAAATATTACGGAATCAGCGTACGTTCGAGTTGTGTAATCAGCGTTGCCAACCCTACAGAAATTAGATTCCAGTCAAAGATGAAAGAAAAGTTGTCTTCTTATTAAGAAATATTGTCGTTTAAACCGGAATCTGAAAAAAATCTGAAGATCTCTGACAAAATCTCAAGACTGAAAGCAAAATCTTTAAAAATGGTATGTGAAATCGAAACAACAGACTAACGATAAAAATCGACTAACTGTGGGGATTCTGAGACAATATGCACCAATTAGATAGCGTCTGCAATTTCAAACGCATTTATTCCACAAATTGATGGTCCTAAGTATAAAAAATAAAAACATAGTATGTAAGTAAAAATTCCTAATATCTTTGTACTTACAACTCAGATTGTAGGATATAAATCGGTCTGTTTTACTTGGTTCGGTAATTATGATTATGTATTTCTAGGACAATTGTCCATGTTATAAAGCGAAAAAAATGAAACGTATCATGTACTCCTGTATTTATTCAGTTACAATATCGTCAAACAACACTCTTGAAAATGAGAAATACGAAGAATTATTGTGGCGCCATTGAGACGTGCGCCGAATTATTTTCGTGCCATCTAAATAAGAAATCTAAAGAATTGTTTTGGCACCATTCAAAGAAATATTCGTCTGGTAGGTTGGCAACGCCGGTTGTGTTAGGTTAAGTAACGATCAAGAGGGAAGCCTCGATGACGCTGCTACACGTTACGTCAAGTTTTGCCATACTGTGTATGAACAAAAAGTTTACTCGCCAGCGGCAGCCGTACATCTTGTAGGCGGCCATAAAGGACGATTTACCTTCACATTTCCGCAGCATTCGAACACGGCTTGATTCGACATTCGAGCATGGCTTGTACTCGTGTTGTCGACAACGGAATCGTCATTCCGATGCCCAAATCACACGAGACTGAAGTTGGTAACGTTGATAAATGATAATGTATCGAAACGTTGAAACAAAAATTACTATTTTGTATCTTTAGAATACTCTAATGAATTTACGAAACTTGAGTTTGTTGATGCTGTATCAAAAGTTTGGTAAATTTCAAGTAATCCTGAAGATTCAAAATTACGACTTCTTACAAAGATGCATCGTTTCAATAACGCTACAAACTTCAGCCTGATCAAATCACGTAACCGACTCGTGCTGCAGCGGACGTGACTACCTACAAGCCGTCCGCTCACTCACGCCAATTTGTCCCGGCCAAACGCATCTCTGTGTGAGTTAGCGGCCGCCAAATGAAAACAACGCGGGCGACGCGTCTCCAGTGGCCAATTGGAAAGCCGATTCTTCCGTTTGTCTCCGAAATAATGCTTACAGCGACACATTCTCGAGGACTTAAACACATACATACATATTGCAATGCAATCTTGTCAAGATTTTCAGCTACTTCAATGCACGCGGTCATGTGTAAAGGTAGAATGGACAATTCTGTTTATATCCGTGTGTATTCTTAGAAAACTATTCTCCGTTATACTTTTGAGTATTCGATTCATTTTACCGTAGTATTCGTAGCATAAAATCGCATGTATGATATGTTGTTTAACGTTGTATACAAATTCTGCTATCTGTACAAGTTTATACGTTTGCCAGGTTATCGAAGAATTATTATTTTTTTCGCACCGCCCACCTACTTCTTATCGCTCGACAGTTTCATCCTCGCAAGGACGCAGCGAATCTAGACTTTCGCACCGTTGCAGCTGTAAATAACATTTTTCTGCAATGCCTTGCAGCTGCGGTGCTGCAGGCATAACGGTCGTTGAATCGTTTATTTGCAATTCCACGCGGGAGAGCTGTTGTCAAACGTGCGTATTTACTGATTGCTTTTTCGTGTAAATTTAACAAAAAAGACTAACAATAATAAAATATCAATTCATCTGTGGGAAAGAACTTCTTCATGTTCAATCATAAATCATTTTCGGAACGGTGCAACTCAGTCGTGCAGTTCTCCGAGTACCGATATTATTATGTTTACATACTTCCAATCACATGACTGAAGAATAACGTGCCAGAACCCTAGCTGCCACATCAGCAATAAAGTCGTTACGTAAGAAGGTCTTTAACTACTGGATACTACCTGAAATGTATTACATACTTCCAATAGAGTTAAGTGATTTAAAAACTGTTCTTCTCTGGTTGGTCATTGCCTGCACGTCGAGGTTGAAATAAAATGATCAAATGATCAAATTTACGAAAAATTCAACCATTGCAGTAATCCGTGGATTAAACTGTACCGCAATCTTCGCCTGTTCGCAGTAAAACTGTATAATTCCTTACCATGCCAAATTCAGAATTTGAAACTAGTTGTTAACCTAGTACACTTGCACACTGGTGTAAACTTGTACTTATTAATAATGCCCACGTGTATCGCATATACTACCAGACTGGATAGTCAAGAACCTGAGGCATTCTTTTGTTCGCTTAACGATATAGAAAGCCGAGTAGATATAGTTGTGAGTAAAACTGTAGTAACCTCACCTGTTCGAAACTTTTTACATTCGTTTCTTCGGAGATTTCCCAGCTTTACGAGATCATCTAGATTGCGTTTCATTTAGTATTCACGAACCTCAATAAAATTTGAGAAATCGGATCAGGTTTATTTTACATTTTGCGTTCTCTCTCTGTGAAATAGGTTGGGCTTGGCCAAACTACACCTCAAAATAATCACCAATTGGCCCTAATGAGCTAATGAGTACGAATGTGTTAATTCTGATACACAAATCTACTCATCACGGTACGATTTGATGAAATATAATTTTCTGCTGCTCAAACGTTAGATCAGTCCGCATAAATCAAGAAACTGGTCCATAAAACGGATATTTTTTACGTTTTTTATTTCTAAACTTTCTATACAAAATCCTAAAATACGTTCTTGTATCCGATAATCGAATTTGCTATTTTCTCGTAACCCCGACGTTGAATTATCAACGGATATTGATCAGCAGGAAATACAATGACATGGCTGGGTGGTGTTCCTGACATTGAGGATACAAGTGGAATCTACTCACCGTCTTCAAGGTTTTTTTTTCGCTGTGTACCAAGGCCGAGCACTGTGACATATCCTTCGGTCCTCAAAACTGGAACGAATCTCGTCAAATGATGTACCGCGTACAGAACCGATGAAGGAAGTAAATTTCTAAAATATTTCTAAATATCAGCTCCTCTTGCGGTAGCAGTGAACTGCCAATCTTTTTACGGAGTTTAGACATTTTTTGGAAACTTGCCAGTTCTTCGTGGTTCTAAGAAATTATTCGGTAAATATAAAAGAAGATGCAGCTACATATACACGAACACATGCACGCGCACACGTGTCACGCCTATTTTTCTAGTTCTCTTAGATACGCATCTATCTTGTCTATTTTAAAAACCAGACTGGAATAAAAACATCACAATCTGGCTTATACCGTAACAATTTTAGGACATTAACTCCGACTGCCCGACATCCTCTGCCAAGGAGCAGACGAGACACTGTTGCAACATCGAAAAACTAAGCCTTTGGCTGACGTCCCATCTGCTCTACTTCCATTCCTTATACGATTGCGGTCTGCACATTGAATCAGGTGAAGCAAGTTCAGCGTTTCGCTATCTCTTGCAGGGTTCTTCAGTGAAAACACGCGAACAAGTGACCCCCTCCCAATAGTGTCAATCACTCGAAGCAATTCTAGCATGGATAATATGCACTCTAGACATAGAGAGAGACGTGGAACTACCAAGTGTCTAGTGTTATTGCGCGGTACCAGTCGCTGCCGAGTAGTGGACAGGGCCACTGTCTTGTCTACCCGTTGCGTTGGGAGAGTAGGGGACGTGCCATGGTCTTACAGCTGAGCTAAACTCGCGAGACGGTGGTGAACCAACACCAGGAATCCAGTCATGCTGAAACCGTCAACCGATACCAAGCGTGCTGTCGCTTAGGTACAGTACGGACGTTTCGTGGATACAGTGGTGATGGATATAAATACATTGACGTGTGAGTTCTGCAGTGTTGTGATCGAATCTAACCAGTGTTCCGTGAATGGGTCCCAACGATGCGTCTTTGCCAGATCAGAAATTTAATCATCCGTTTATTGTCGATTCCATGTAACCGTGGAGATAGACCGTCAAGCTTTACACTTAGAAGCGGCAAAGGTTAATAAGTTATCCGACCTCGGAACGTTAATGGAAACATTACATGCATAGTACTGTGGTATTACTAGTTACTTCACGCATAGTATCTGGAAAACGTTGACGATTTCTAATGCAGAAGTTTAAGCTCGCGCTTCATTTACACAAGATGAGATGCATCGAATTGGAAAACTCAATTGCGCACAGTTCATTTAGTATTGAGATGAGGATATGCAATAATTAACTTTCTTTGCCGCAGTAATATGAGTTCTTGGTAACAGTCAATTCAACCGGTCGATATTTACACAGCCGTTACTGTGTCCGCTATAAGCTTCTGTGCCACGGATTTTTAAAACAACGTTTTGTTTTTCGTACAGAGCGTCACCAGCTGAGTGCTACAAATGCAAATGGTCAGTTCGTTGAACATCCATTTCGTAGAAGCTTGAACAGTGGTGATCGTTGCGACGGTCTCAAAGCCAATTGAATTTACTGTTACATACTTGCGAAGGTCATTTTCATCAAAGTTGCAATCTGCGACAATCTTGAGGTTGAAACTTCTTTGTCCTTTCACCCGAAATGGAGCATAAGTTTTATACTTTTAAACAGTATGTCAACAAGCCTTTCCCGGTATACCGGTGGGATAAAAATTTTAAACGAATAGCGTAGCCTTTCGATTTACTCTCACTTGAAGGTACAAAATGAAGATGATACACCTGTTCATTAACCCGACATTTTCGCTGTGATTCCCTATTCATAAATGTTGAAAATAATCTGCCGATCATAAAACTGTGCCGATTTAAAACAAGCTCATAGAAATGAGAATATCATTATTCGATACGGCACTGAGATACTTTAATTTTTGAAAGTCATTATCCATCCGTAACAAAG
Organism: Diprion similis; assembly: GCF_021155765.1. Lineage (NCBI taxonomy): Eukaryota > Metazoa > Arthropoda > Insecta > Hymenoptera > Diprionidae > Diprion > Diprion similis. The sequence continues at coordinate 21,888,651 of NC_060114.1, forward strand.
AGCTAGAGCAAGTGAAGGTAGAATTGTCGGAAAGTTATATAGAGTCCCCGATGCCATTGTGGAAAGTCGAACAAAAAACGAGCTGAAACTTTCTCATAGTTATGCAAAGCGTGTTACGATGAATTACTGCACGCGTCACCCGTGCAGAGGTATATATACAATATACACATATATGTATACATATGTGGATATATGTATACAAGGAGAAAAATAATATATGCCGTACAAGAAATATTTTTCCAAGCTGGGCATTCGCATAGTAATTCGGGTGTTTACGGAACGTTCCGAAAATTGTATTGTCAATTTAGCTCGCCAGACTGACCATAACAGATCTTCCAGCGTATAATATGTGTTGCGAGTCGCGCTACTCCGCCCTTTGACTTTCGTCAGGTGCTTTTGACTAATACTCGTGCATGCGTGAAACAAAGGATAACCTCGACTCGTGCAATGTCAACTACGTCAATCGGCCACAGCAGACGCAGTAGGCGTAGTACTTAAACGAAATTAGCAACTGTGACGCTACTTGGACGCGCCTTTGACACGTGGAGCCACACCGCCGTTTACCCTTTAAGGTTCCTGCAGAGGCGTTTATCTAATTTGCGACTTATTGTTATCGGTCGTCAATTGTCCCACAATATACCACGGTTACACCTTATTGTCCATAACCGATTCGACGATACGCTTTATTTTGCAGATGTAGTGACTCACCGTTATTGAATTTTACAATTAAGTTATAGCGGCAGAATTGTTGGATTTTCATTTGCTTATTTTTACAGGCTCGTTTTGTTTATTGCTTTATATTTCTTTACATTATTATCATCATCGGCATCACTTTGCGTTGCCAATATCCGGCTGCAATTTATACGTAGTCGCCTGACAAGTTTAACGTGTTGATACTGCCGTTGGGCCACTCTCCCGAAGCAAGTTCAACGGTAGATAAGGCTGTCGGCTGACTTTCTCCATGAAAAATTACCGGATAACTTCACTAATCAGTTGGCTCGAGTTTAACATTACCTATACATTCAAGTATTCCGTTCTCCGAACGATCCAGACGATCAATTTCTCAGCTTCGATTAAGTGAAAATATAAATTCAACACTTCCTATGCTCTCCCGCACTCTTGGAGGCCAATGAATAATACTCTTTCTGTGTATAATTATGTGTATGCCTATAGCATATATAGAACAGTTGGGAGATATGGGGCGACGATGGAATGTACATTTTCGTAAATTACACCCATGTAATTGTTCAAATACAGGCATGAAGAGTGTTTGGCTTTGCTTTGGATGCCGTTATCGTTCGCTCGATACATTGTATATATACGGGTAAAGATAATTTCTTGACGTAAGTGCGCACTCAGGCGTAATAGCCAAGTGTTATCTAATATCCTTACGCGTATCGAATCTGAAAAAAATTACAAATTTATAAGAGCACAGCCATGCTATAGGAAAAACTGACAACCGCGAGAAGTTGATGAACAAATTCAGCTGACGCGACGGATTGAAAAACGGTACCTACTCAGGGTCTAGTTAAGATTGATAAATAGAGAAAATAAAAAAACACAGGAAAAAATGCTTTCATCTATAGAAACTTTGCCGAAGATGTTGATTTAAGCATTAATCAGGGCAACAGCAAGTGCTCAGTTTTGTTTAGGTTAAATTACATCACGATTGACTTTAATAAGTGAAAATTAGAAAATGATAATTATGATAGTTATTTTTTCCTTTTTTGTTTCTTACCCACGCGTAACATCCGTACAAGTTGACGTAATCGTCGTCGATGAGATTATACTTCCAGGATGTACTTTGTAAACGATGAATGGCTTCTCCTGGTTTCAATAATAATAAAACCTCGATTTATGTATGTAACTGATGATTTAGACACATTGATATCCGTTAATGCCGTATTAGCTGCACCCACCCAACCTCAGTGACGTAATCAAAATCTTGAAAGAAATTCGGCCCACCTGCGACAGCCGGATGCTCTGTAGGTTAAAATTAATCTATTCGGTATAGAAAAAACCATTCAGAAGAAAAAGTTTAGCGCATAAACAGTTTTGCATTGTTTTATCGTTACAGAGTAAAGTCATTACGTTCTTTCAAGTAGAATGCGATGTTTTCTTCAAACTTATCCTTTGACGGAACCTTCAGCAAGAATATTTTGAGAAAAATTGCTGACTCCACTAGCTATTGGTCTACGCCTCTGCCTAACTAGTTCTCAACTTTCACTCGATTGTGAACTTTTACTTTTCAGACATAGATATACCTGTGTAACCACGACAGGCGAGTATAATGTTTCACTATAGATGACGTTCGATGTTCTACTGGCTCGTTATTCCAGCGATAGAGATAAGTGATCGCCGAGAGCAATCCTGAGACGTCGACAGCCCGCGACATAAAATCACACGTGCTTTACAGTAACTAAGACATATCACCAAGCAAATGACCCTTGAACTTGTTCGAAGTCTGAACAAGTGCAATGCTGTGCGCGCTTTATAGCCATTATTTCATAACATTATACGACGAGGTCAAACACTATAAGACGATCGACTTTATTTTCGTTGTAATAGCTAGATTTTTAATGCAATACCGCGAATGCTCGCAGCTGTACTGTTTAGTTCACCTTTGTAGAAAGTCTTCTACCTAATTCCAAACCCGTTTGTAAGTAAAGTTTCGAAATATCGTGCGATCTGGGGAAAACGATATTGTACATTTCGTGGACTGGGAACTTGAAAGGAAAGAATCACTCGGTGAAGCCACTCAAAGGAAAGAGTAGGATTAACATATGCCTGCAGTGTTTTTCAACATCAGAGGGCTTAGAGGCAATCGGAATGTTGGATTGTCACGTCATTCAACGACAAATAGAACAAACAGTCAAATTATAACGTACGAACCCAAACTTTAAAGAATCCATGGAATACCTCATACTGTAAACAACTGCAGCTGTGACTTACCCGGCGTTATGAAAAACGGTACTGTGATTCGAAATGTCTCTACTCTAGCTGGTATACCATGTGAACCATAGTCATATGTCATGAAATACGTTATACCACGGAGTTCGTAAAACCATGAACCGAAAAGACCACAAGTTAACGAATTATTGTCTAATTAATACACGGCGAGACTGTATCGTCGTTTAGGTAAATTGAACCTTACTGTCAGACCATTTAAAGAACGAATCAATTGGAAGAAAAATACGGCATTTATCCGCTTTCGAACTGTTCAGAGACTCGTGTATAATGTACGTTTACACGCGACCGTTTCCACGTTCCTGATTGGTATCTCATACAGGTAGTGATCACGTAGGTGTACCTTATAGGCCGTACCTCTCTCATCTACCACCTATACACACACACCGTATACATGTATACATAGTGCAGGATGTGCCTAATATTGATTTCTGAATAATCCGTTATTATGACTTGCCGCGTGGGTATAACTCGACCCACGCCAAAACTGCAGTGACCGCTGACACCTATAGCACATCACGACTACAAATGTTTGCAAGTTGAATGGAATAAAATATTGTTACGTGGAATGATAGGATAAGGAATATTATTCACTATTCATTTGTCAGTATAACCTCAATGATATTTTTCCTACTTTCTTTGTTTTTACTCACCTGGCATGGCGGGTACTGACCATAGTATAGTTAGCGGAGAGAATGATAATTACCTACTCTGATTTTCATGCTAATGACTGCTGCAGATTGTTCATCTTGCACGCATGGACTGGTCATCGAGCATCATCTTTATCTGTGGCCTCAATTCGCGTCGCGTTTCAAATAATAAAATAGCTCGACGATCCAATTCTGTACGAAAGTGACTATAGAAAATATCGAGTGTTCCAAATTAGGCTAAACAATAGACAGAAGTGCGCTGCAGCGTCGTGTCATGCCATGAATGTCCTAATTGTAAAGATATGTATGTGTATCCGTTTTTGAATGCTCCGCGAGTAGTGAGTGTACATATACACCGCTTATATACGTATTCGAGCAGCAACTCTGGGACAAGTTAGTGATTAGTAATTGCAGACGAGGGAAAGGCATCGAAATTATATGCGGCACCGCATGCAATCCTCGTATGTCAGGGGTCGCGAAACTATTCAAGAAAGTTTTCACAAGGAGTTGCTATGTAGCGTAAAAAGTAGGAACCGCAGTGTATTCAAATGCTACACTGCAGCAGCTACAGCAATCCAGCACGTAAGTGAACGTGAAATAAAAATGGCGAAAAGGGAAACTGTGTGACAATCAGTCGCATCTGTGAGAAAAATATAAACCAGTGCTTTATGTGTTGATGCTTGTTCGAATCCCTGCTTTACCGACAACACTGAACTAAAAAGTCCTCTCGATCGTTTATCCTAAAAATTCCAGTTCTGCATCTCTTTTCTTCGAATTTCAGCTTCGGTATTGTCTGGTTGGTCCCAATTTGTTCAACGTTGCCAAGTTGGTGTTTGCAACTGCTAGTGGTTTGTCCTACCAACCCGGTTTTTTACGATCGTTGACAACTTCTTCAGCAGTTCCGGTGCTTGACACTAAACAACTGTAGTGATTGCGGACGTTATCCTCTGCATGTCCATTACTTCGCTGCAGGTGGCAACGTAATGGGCACTTTTCCACCAGTGGGAAATCCCGTCACGTCCTCCGTCGCAGTCTACTAGTTTCTATTCAAGTATTACTGGGTCAAGCGGTTCTTAACACGTTCAACATGACCATGGTTACCGCGTTTGTATGAGTGTGTTACACTCCCAACTATGTGTACTGGGAAAGGTCTAATAGTGCGAAAGCGTGCTTTGCGGCAAAGTTGAGAGTTGAGAGTTGAATGCATTCGCAGACAAAGCGATACGGCGAATGGACTTTCTTTCCGGTTACAAGTGTTCATTTAAAAATCAGGGAAATAATGTGATGATTTTTATAGGTGAAAAATAAGTATTTGTAGTAGCGCGTAAGAGCGCAGGTGCGCAAGGTCAATCCATCGGCTGAAACCTTTCTATGGCTTCGTAACTTTTTGCCCTAGCTCGATTCGGTCGAAGAGTCGTCGTCGAGTGTTTTATTGCTGCAAGTGGCTAACGGCAGCAAGAACTTGTCACAGTTTGTAAACGGTAGTATAATTACCCAATTACCAATTTCAGGTCGATATCCAAATAGCGTTGAACGCGAATTGAGAAGAGACGTCGATTAATTCACGAGCTCATTACAGAAGAAGGAATATTTAATTCACAGTCAAGTGTTAAAAGTGGGGCAGACGTGTAGTTCGAGAATGAGTTTTTTCACATTTCAATTGTATAGGTAAAACATAGGGACAAAATAAATAAATTAATTTGCATAAATTTATGACGTGCGTGCGATGATTAATGGCGGTAGTACAAGTTTAATTCAGTGATGCGTACGTGAACTATTGATGTAATAATACGCATACTATCTAATTATATGCCAAGTTGAAGGACGAATTAAATAAATCCTTCGTACAATAGTTATCAACCTCTCGACTACTTTTGTCGATGGTGGGAGGCGAGCTCCCCACTGAACTAGCCCATTTGCCCCCCCTCTTCGTTCCACCGTCCGTTTGATCGAGCCTCGCAAAAGTTCGTAAGGCTTGTGCGTGGACGCTTAGTTAGTGTCACGTTGTCATCCCGCGGGCACGAGGCACGAGTGTCAGTGCCGCTGATACGTTTTGCGTGACATTCGCATTTCGGCATATCCGAAATGTCTTCCAACTGGCCTACGAAATGCGCGTGCATGTCAGAATAGATGCGATTAGAAAAACTAGCCGAGTAAAAAAAAAAACAAACAAATATTCCACTCAAATATTCTCTCAGCAACGATGTGCCTCGCAATCGAAAGCTCCCGACGAAGTCGAAAAATGTCTCATCATCCCTTACAAAGCAGCAACTAAACTTGCTGGACGCAATTACGGCACTCGAAAACTGTTTTACGTAAAACTGAGCTATTTACATTGCATAACGGACTTGTATATTGTTAAAACCAGAAATAGTGGGCTATACCATATGTATGTATACATGTGAGTAAAAACTATGCAAGGAAATTAGTAAACGAGTATTACGGGTGAAAACGTATTTGATTCTTTTACCGTTCGTGTGGTCGGTTTGAAACGCACATTTCATAAGCTGCACAACTGGTTATTTGAATGTTTCGTGGTTTTGGTTTTGACTTGGAAAGTAATTTGGCACTGGTTAACCCCAGTTAACATAACGCGACTGACCTTCAATTGTACTGACAACTGGAAATCGTCTGAGTTGACCCAGTTTCTGGCGACACGTACACACGTGTGACTACTGCAACCTTTAATAAACCGTAAACCGCATATATTCATACGGAATAAAATACCCGATGCCCAACTGCATGATATTCGTTTCTGAATAGAAGTGAATACGATGCAATAATCTCCATTCCATCTACGTCCTCGCCTATTACGACTAGTATACATCCATGTTGAGAGAATAACTTGAAACCCACAATAACTAAATTTTAAAAAACTTACATCTTTGTAGAAATATTTTACGGCAATGCCGGTATATTGTGTGGCACAATGGTGTCTCGTTAAAAACAAGTTCGAGTCAAGTTATCCGAACAAACCAAAGAAATATTGTGATAAATAAAATTAAACATACAAACGTATAGTTGTGAGTTATTCGAACTGATCAAGCTAAGAGAACACTGTAATCCGTCGAGAATATTTCACCCAGAGTGTTTAGTGCTGATAAAGTGAAGTTCGTATCAAAAAACGTACGTAAATAGTCTAATAAACATGTTTGGTGTAACGATAGTGGAACAGCGCGAAAGAAGACCACCGCCCGCGGGATGTGGACAAAACCATCAGTACCATCAAACTGTTCGAACAACGAAAGTTCATCATAGTTCACGAACGACGAGAATAGTTACCGTCCAGGAGAGAGTCGTCAGATCACGACTTCAGCTTGGATATTCAACACCCACAGCCTTCATGCACCGGTATTTCATCCTTTTACTCTGTTGTTGTAAAGCTTTACTCTAGCTCAGTTGCTGTTACTGTACGTACAGTGCTGACTTCACTGGTGCAGTCTGTTTATCTTTCGTGCGCGATTTCTACTATGCATATTCATCATTGACTTGAAAGAAACCGTTTTTCAGTCAGGATTGACGAATTGACAGCTAGTCTGGCAACAGTTGTTTCGTAAATCAGAGAAAAAAATGGATCATTTACCATTTCTATAGACTGTATAAGATCTAGTCACGTCTATTAATGGGCTCTTTTCAGTATACGGTGAAACTTGTACGTCAATTACTCGCCGTTCTTACGTAAGCAACTTACCTACCATGCATGCGCTGATAAATACCTACACACTTATGTAGAATGATGTGGGGCAAATTGAGAACGCTCGAAGACGTAAACGACGTGCACCTTGCTTCATCAGGATATCTAAGATTCGATATTCTCCGTTTATTCAAGCCAATCGGAATATTCAACGATTGACCATTTTGGTAAAAAGTTAATACAAATCAGTACAAAATAAGACGAGGCGCAGTAACGTTAACCGTGCGCTTGAAATATTGTCGCTATAGACGTATACGGAATATGCATTGAACAGGATTATTTTTGCTTGGTTAATGTACAGTTACGCTTGTAGCGTATGCAGTCTAGCATGTATGCGGACGGATACAACACACACGCACGCGCGACGCGCAGGTGTTGTCTTATTGGTCAGCTAAGTAAGAGATACATACGTTCGTGCTGAAGCATTGACTTGAATAACAAACTGTTTAAGACCATCAAGCCGCCGTGATCCATACATGGACGTCCGTCACACTCTGTGCAAGACTCATGCTTCTGAACCTACTTATCATTTAATTAATGCATGCGCTATAAGGTACTGGAGAACAATAATTGTGGTAATCAGAACTGAGAACTTGACGCACGAAAACCCCTCAACAAGATGATCAGGTTTTATCTGTGCTGCGCCATTTTCGAAAGTTTGGTCTATAAGTACAAGAGCAGTCAAGCAATCCTTAACCTTAATCAATATATAAGGTCGTCGACAAGGTGGTACCAAACTTTTCAAACGGTGAAATACTTGCTCGCGTATTTGCAGTGTTTAAAAATAGATACTGTACAGTTGTGCGGAACAATATTAGATGGCGTATTTTCTTATTAGAACGTCGTCGTGGAATACCTGCGCATGTGGTATTTTCGTGACGCAAGCTAACATGAATGGCTAGTTAGCAACTGACTCGGATTGGTTAGGATAACGTTATAGACGAAGAAGAGCTGGCCATCTGCTTACGACATGTCAGTAGCTGAATCCCTGCACATGATATCCTTGAATGCAGCCATTCCATGGAAAGAATGAACTGAATGAGCCAACGATTGACTTGATCCAACGGAATGACATGGCAAACATTGGCTCGCTCAAATTCTTAGTTTTTTCCTTGGTCCGTTTACGTATGGATCTCAAGCTGTGTGCTCGGTCTGTACATAATGTTTGAGCGCACTTCAAGACGCTGTAATTAACAATACTAATTACGATCAGGTGTGGACCTAGCTTTGATAACGGTTTTTCAAGCCTCGGAATTTCGGTTGGTACGAGAACCGCTCATTCGTTCCGCTGATGTACACGTACACATAGTTTCAACCGATGCATATTGCACTTGCGTAGTTCCTTTGACTTGGAGTAACTTGGTGAAAGAAACCTTGGATTAAAACTTGCGACTGGCTGCGTCTTGGAGGCAAGACTGTACGTTCACTCTTTACCATAATTATTCACATCTATACGCCATCGACAACTCCTGATTACATAATATCGATGCCTTTGTATGGCCAGTCGCCATACTGTGCTAAATTCATTGACGTGATAATCTTTCGAAAGGATGGTTCGCCGTATCGGCGACTGTGCAGTCTCCTTACTCTATACCTCATATTTCTGTATGGTGTGTGCATGGCTAGTTGACACTAACGTGCCAACTCATCATTGATGCGGAACGGAAGTGATAAACCGGAAGTAACAATTTTGTCTGCCGTGGGACAAGTCCAGCGGCAAAGAGGACGCACTATCAATACTGTCACGTGACTATATCAGTCCGCTTGTAGCAGTGGGGAAATAGATCGATGAAAGGTTTCGGAGTCAAGACACCGAGTGGCACTGTACAGTCATCGGCGCACAAGCGTAAAACATCTGGTCTTGTTTACACGAAAAAACATTCGGTGGGCGTGGATTCCCGATATTTTTTCCGTTCTATTCAATTCGCAAGTGTCTCATTTACGCGTTTTACAGTATTTTTAACAACGATGAAAAACTTGCATAAAATTTATAATGTCAGGAATTTCTCAAACAAGGTATGAAATTTGCAGTTATATACACATAATGCAGGGAAATCGCACGCAGGAGAAACAGAAAATATTCCAGGATGCTTTGAAATTACTAGTATAATGATATAATCTTATAACATCAATAAAGCTGCTGAGCTTCACGGTGGCTAAGTAAATTATTTCAAGCAGGATCCTTGTTGGCTTTTAATGGCAATCAACGATTGTTAGTTGGTTAATGATAATTACGCGATAAATCGTTTTGCCTCTAGCCCTTGATAATGGTTGCTATTAAAATATTTTTCGAGAAGGAAAATCTTGCGTGCATGAGAAGAGAGATAATGGCAGTTAAAAAATTACAATAACATGAACGGTTTTATTGCAAATTGACAATTGAAACAAGCACGGGTAAATTGTGTGGTTTCAAATAACGAGATCAAGGTGAAAATTGTAATGATGTTGGTACAATTCTTTCGGCCCTGAGATTTTAATAAAAGAAATCACACGGCATGTTTAACTTTTCTTGCTCCGCCTTTGTGTTCACTGTCAACTTGTGCAGTAGATAATAGAAGTAATTTATTTGCCTAACTCAATTTCACCAAGGTTTCTATAGTTACTGATATCGCCGTGAGTCTATTAATGAAACGAAGCCGTAACTGGACTGCGGTCATCAGAAATCGTGAAGTGGAACGGTCGAATATGGACGCGCCTCGTACTCTGCTACGAACGCAAAGCACGTGCACTTCAGAGTATACAATAGCTAGTGCATCGACGTCGCTGCCATCAGTGTCTCCCGCACAAATAATCCCTTCGCTTGAGACTCATCGGAACTTGTTGCGACCGCTGAAACATGCCCTGTGTTGTGTATTAGATGCTAAAAAGTCCAATCAATAGCTAGAAATCCGATGCTCTTCACCGACTAGAACGAACGGTAGTTACAGATACACTTTGAGGTTACTAGGAAATTACCAACGAATTAAATTACAAGCACGTTGCGTGCTCTAGTTCGATTCTTCAAAGGAGAGTTCTCGGTACATGGAAAAATAATCCTCCTCCATCACACGTGTGCTTCAAATTTACCGTTCATTGTAGCTAGATGATAAGCTTGTATCTCAAAAATCATCCCAATTCTTCTTTTCCAGTTATCAGACAAAATTTCTAGCAATCCAAACTCTGTAGCCGCACATCAAATAGTAAGTGGCACAACAGGACGTCACGTGTTAGTAAAGACGTATCGCGTGTCAGATATTATTCATTCCATTATTTCGTTCACTGAGTTGGTTTATACGATGCTACGACTTACTACGAGATAAAACTAATTTCGAAAGACGTTTCGATGAATCTACGACGCATCGGATTTTTCGGTTCGTAAATGAGGCGTTAGAACACCGGCTTTAGTATTGTTCATTGAAAAAATCAAAAATAACAGATTTATTTATGCCTAAGCTCACGCCATGCAAGTATAAGGTACACTTGTGTTCAGAGAGGCATGTTTTACAGCCTCATAAAGTGATTTTCATAACCGCGAATGTATGTCTACATGACCATTTGTCAAAGTTGTCGTTAGTGTTAATGGATGAAGCCGACTATCCCGTGAAGAAAACTGGCTGGAATTGAGCGGTCAGAAACATTCAAGCCACTTTATGTGAGAAACAAGGTACGAATTCGTGTTTCTCGGACACATTAACCGGCAACGTGTAGGTAATTCGAGTGATTGTGTGAATACTCAGTGTTTGTGTTATTTGAATCTTGAGAGAAGCATTGTAGAGGCCGGGTTATTACGGCAATTGGAAGTTTCTGGCTTGATTAGCAACAACATCCGAACCCAATGTCCTTGAATTAACTTTGTTTCTTACCAATTTACGGAATCAAGGTCTGCGCGTGCTTAGAATATCATAAAAAAAACTCCGTTCCGATTGAAAACCCACAGGGACGACAACAGCCTGACCCCGCATGCACGAAACGGAGACCAAGGTCATGGAAGTTACAGCAGAAAAACGATGTTTCGAGACAATATGTTCTTGTAGTATTCATTCGGTACATATCCGGTCAAGTATTTATTGATATTCCGAATATATTCCGAACTGTTGCATAAGATTCGAGACCAAAAACTCCCGGCAAGGGTTGAAACTTCAATAACGACGTTGCGTTTTCCAATATCTGGAACGCCATGCTGATTAACAGCTGTTTCCATATCCGGCGATGCACTTGACGAGCATCCTTTATTTCAGTGACACCTCGTGTGCCTACCAAGAACGCCTGTGGTGGTATCATACGCGTGGAATTAAAAACACAGTGAATACGATACCATAGCTGGCTTCTGCGGCGCGTGTCTAAGTGCCAGGTGAGCCACTTCAAACCTGAAGTCACAGAGTCTGAGGGCTCGTCTCGAGGATTTTCAAGAGCCTTACGTATTCGAGGTGCTTTGTTAGTGACACTGGATCGAAATATCACTATAAACGACAACCGCGAAGAATTTTGGTTTCATTCCTCTTTCGAATTTAGGTCTGTAGTATTAACCGTAGAGACAAAAGGGCCATCCATTTTGTTTATCGACCCGGAAGTATGGAAGTTGTATTTCCCAGTTTACAAATCCACAAATAAATATATTAACGTTCAACCTATTTCGGTTTACGACTCAAACTTGTTTTTTCAATCCAAGGGTCGAATCGAGCGGAGTGTCTTGCGGCTCGTTCTTACTACCATCATCTGGTTATCGTCCGCGCGTGTGCCGCGATGTGATGAGTCACTTCTATGCTGCCGTGTAGGCAGCCATAGGAGGGGCAGAGGTTCGACACGTGCTATACGCTGGGCAGATGTTTTTTATCCCTACCATAGGCTCTGGGCACGATTCTTCGTGACTGCACAGCGCGTGAAAGAACAGACTGCATCTATTGCAATCAATGTTTTGTACGACGAAGTAGATTCAGTCCATCATGAACACCCGGAAAGGAAGTAAAAGTAAAACCTTATAAGAATAAAAGATGACCGCGAGGTTAAGCCCTTGGAATATATTGTCAGCCTAAAAAAATATTAGCCATCGGAATGGCGGTGAGAATAGAAAATAACACAACAAGGATCCCGTAACGATAATCGTACAGGATTGAACCTTACTCGAAAATGCAAAAGAAAATCGGCGACACGTTCTAGATTGGCAAACGCAATATACCTACCATCGTTGTTCAGAAACTAGGACTTCTTGCGAGGGTTTAAAGATCCATTGTACTCTTCACGGACCCAATTTGTAAGAGGATTACTCGACTCAGGGTTTCAGATTTGTCGTAAGTTGGGAAGGTCCGTAGAGGACACGGGATAAGTACTTCCGTTTAGTCAAAAGTATACATTCGTGGAAATACAAACCCGCGTTTTTCCTGCTGTTAATTTGTTTATGCGACTTCTTTTCTACTAAAACGGTGTTAAAACGATATATTTATGAGTATAATACTTACTTGTGACCTTATACATACAAGAATCAAATTAACTCACAAATCGATTGTGCTTAAAAACTCGTTTAGGTTGGGCGTTAATTGTACCCTAATTTACGGTAAAGTTTACGGTTCGCTGTTGCAGTAACGTTGAAAACTCTGATTGTAAAATACATGTAATAACCAAAGCGGCGCAGGTGCAAGACTATCCTTCAAAAACATCTGCTCGTGATGATCAATATATTCATTTTATTTTCATTCTCGTCTGCGGTCCCTCTCGACGATCAGAGGTTCACCAAACATTTCCTTAAAAATCTTGAGCCAGGTGCGACCTGAGAGAGCATGTGCTCCTGAGGTTGAGATGCCGGGGAGGGGAAAAAGAAGGAAGGGGGATCAGAGACCAAGTAAAGAAGCCTAGGAAACGTGCCACGAGACACAAACACCCCGCCGGCAGATGTTCTCTGTTCCGGGCACCTCGCTCTTTCAACTTCCAGTCCGGATTCACTTCTTGACAAAAACTTTTAAACTGCAAACTGCTCTAAAAATTTTCTGAAACACTTGCAAAGTTATCGCTCCCACCGAATTTTTATTGAAAAACCTCGAGCAACGGTACAACGCTCATTTCTTTTCAAGCAACGTATCACGATCAATTTCAAGTTAATTCTAGACGAAAAGCAACGCCCCAAAGTTTAAATATAATACCAATTGATATCGCCCCCACTAAGCGATGTATATGCATAGAGTTATGTCATGTATGTGTAACGGATACCATGTACGCTAAAAGTGCTCATCAAAACAGAGTTCAAGAGTTATTCTTGTGCGCTGATCTCAAGCCCACCTACTTTAATTTATCCCGTAATAAACTGGAACTTGGAGGCTCAACGTCCAAAACTTTGCTGGCACATTTTTTTATGTACACTTACAGAGTAGGATACTGTAATTTACTTATAACACATTGTCGGGCACTCAGTTCGTTATAAATTCGTTTCATCATTGAGATACCATGCGTCTCGTATATTGAGTATAAAACTAGATGATTGTATGGCACAAACGGAGTCCCCTTTTTCGGTGCAACTACCTGCTGACAAGCATGTGTTGTACCATTGCATCCATACCTTTACCACCGGCGCCTTCTCCTGAGCATTTGTGCTCCTGCCCTTCAAGGGCCCTCTCTAAAGACAGCTGCGCTGTTGGCCGTCTTCAGTTAACCGCCAGAAGTTGAGTCCTACGGATGGGCCGTGATCGGTACCTTATGAATCGTTGTGAAAATTTTTCATCACTTATTTTCAATATGCGTCCTAATAAGTTTTTATAAGAATAGCTACCGTGTGTTGTCGACGGACATGAAATGGTTTTATAATCGAAGCGCGTGTGTTTAAACGATTGTTGATACGAGTAGCTGTTTCCCAGTGTACTACTCTCACAAAACTATCGTTGTTCACTTTGTTTTTCTTATTTTCGGTGACCCTAACGTCAGCTTCCAAGATGATCATTTGTGTATCCGGATTTCTTGTTGGGTATGTCATAAATGTACTACATACATACACAACCATCGCTTCTCTTATCAATTAACATAGTCAATTAATTATCCACGACACCAGCAGACATATACGCGTGTTGCCCCGGAAACATAGCATCAGCAGGAAATTGCGTTCAGCAATCACTTGAAACGGATATTAAAGCTCCAGAGCAGACAAGTTAATACAGAAATCTCACGTCCTGTCGATAACAAGTTCACAATTCAAAAACCCGCGGCGATCACGTGTCTAAACTTTTCCATGGAAAGAATTCCATTCACTTGCAACGTTTTTACAATTTTACGCGACATCCTCCTTACATAACTCATTCCGGGTATCGCATATCATTTACTTACTCATTCTCACGTGTGTTATAAGTATTCGTATAAAGCGATAACAATATGAGCTAGTACTACGTTCACATTGTACATTGAGTCTCGTCTCTCGACAGGCATTTCTTATCTCGTACAAAAATTGATGTTAGTACTAGACTTCAGACTTTTTTTTGTTCCAAGTACTTCAATCAAACGTCACAAGTATCAAATACTTGTACTTTTCCTACTGAAGGCAAAGCTCGGACATCATTTTTTTCCAAAGGTTGCCAATAAAATTTATGTCTAGAGTTTTCTCTATGCATCATTACATTGCTACCAATACACGTTTGCCATGTGTTTACTCGGACCAAAAATATAAGCTGAGAAAAAAGTGGCATTTGATCGTGAAAATCGATCTGCCACGTAGCCTTGGGAAACTGATCTTTTTTTTTCTTTACCCGCCTTGTAATTCGCGGCGAACAAAGGCACTGCACTCCGTACTAAAAGCCTGGCAGCTTTATTCCTTTGTTCTCATCTTTAGCCACCTTCAGGCCTCTGTCCTTTGAAAGCATGACGGGAGGAGAATATTTTTCGTCGTAGACAAAAATGGATTCAAATGCGCCATCATTTTTCTCAAACTGAACTGCTAATCATATTTCCTGACCAGGAAAGGTTAAGGTATTGCATAGACGTTAAGGAAAGGAGCTTAGGCTGCGAGGAAAAGGTAGCTTCGTAAAACCAATGGGGAAGCAAGGAAACGAGGGTCGATTATGTTCTTGAAAAGATTCATACATCCTTAGACCGCTTCCGTCCGGACAGACAAATGAAGTACCTGGGCAAACGCTGAAATGCTTGACTCTTGTTTTGACATTCAATTTCTCAATCGAGATGAATATTTCCTTTGCCTTGAACTGTGCGGATGCGCGATAATTTGCCAATTTATCATTTGTTCATTTGTGATTATGACTTTCATCGATTAACCTACAATATGTTTTCAATGTTACAGTTTTCCACAAAAAATGGATAGACCATCGCACAGCGCCAGTCTTGGGCAAGTTCATGGTGCGGGTTCCCACGGGATGTATTCTACCGGAAGTCAGTCGGCGCTCTCTACTTCGTACATCACAGGACAGTCGTACATCCAGGGCCAGAATTATATTCACACGTCGTACCCGGCATCAACGACCCAAGCATTTCCACATGCTGGATACTCGCAACCGCAAAGCTACGGTGCTATGGTCCAAGGCTATGGTGGGCAACCTCAGTCATCTTATCAGCAGCCACTGCATAAAAAGGGCTCCGTCAGAAATGGCGACGTTCTCAAGCGATGCAGACTTCAAAACCCGTAAGTTTAACCCGCCATATCGAATCTTGATAAACAATTTCTTTCAACTTCGAATTTGAAAGTGTAAGAAGATACGGCAACTCGCCTGAGATGGTTGACTTCACACGAACGCGTGATCCCACCTGATGCATTAATCATTCTAGTTTCAAAGCAACATAGAATACCAAGGAATGGCTTTCAGGGCTAATTTTAAATTTCTCGACATATGTGTCTGTGTAGATTGAACTCGTTCGGAATACTGGCGCATAATGGCATCCATTATTAATTCCACAATGAACGTATAATTCTTAATTATTGAACGGTTACTCAGTAAATGACTTGAGACTACATTTTACCGTGATTTCAATTGCGGTGATGTTTTGCATTTACTCTCGCACACTTGTGGACTCGAGAGAAAAATATTTGCACATTCATTTGCACAAGTTTTAATAACCATGTCGCTACGTAAGCAGTAATTAGTTCGACGTCAGCGTGAGCTCGACGAGCTGTAGCAGGTTTTTAAGTAATCATTAGTGGTTCGGTGAACAGTCCTTGGACGAATATAATTAACTTCGTATGTCGGTCTGGTTTGCGTTATTGTTTTTTTTTTTTTTTTTTTTTTTTTTTTAAATGAGCAAACAATTGCAAAATTCCATTTTTTCAATACGTAATTATTTTGCTCAAAATTTATCGTTATCACCAAATGTCATGTGTTCTTACTTGTATTTATCTCTATCACCGTTGGACGTACATTTAATTATCTCAAAGTCAGTCTCGTGTCGCACTTCAGACGCTCAAACAAGACCCGCTGTGATAGAAACTGGAATCAGATTTTTTGACATCCTTGTCTCCACAGAAGTAAACTGCATTGAAGAATAAAACATTTATTCAAAAGCTCAAAGTTGTTATGAAATTTGCCTCAACACTTGAGAGACTGCTTCTTCACATAGATTTAAAATGAATGTTTTTTGTGACTTTCCGTGCTTGTGAATATTTTTCTCATGAATGTATAACTCGCCAATGAACCCCTCCTCGTTTTCACGAGAGCATAAAGTGGTTTTGATTGATATGTCATCAATAACGGTTAATCTCGTATGTGTCGATCAGGTATGAGCTCTCCCAAGATCTGCTGGACAAGCAGATTGAGATGCTGGAGCGAAAATACGGTGGTGTGAAAGCTAGAAACGCAGCACTGACAATCCAGCGAGCGTTTCGCAGGTATACACTGCTCAAGAAATTCGCGGCGATCACAGCAATGGCCAAAGCAGAAAAACGACTCAGCAGACGTCTGCAGGAGACAGCTGAGAGGCCAGGGAGCGCCACGGACAACGAGAGAATCGCCTACCACAGTCAAATATACATACAACAAGTCCAATCGGCAAACAACCGACCAATGCCCATCAGAAGTATGTCGTTGAGGGAAAGAAGGCACATTGAGAATTCTCAATCGTCCGCTCATATACCAAGAAGTCAGAGCGGCCGCTGCGAGATCCAAGCTGGTCCCACTCAATCCCCAGCCGTGGGGCACCATCAGAGTAACCACAACCTGCATCAGAACAGTCACAACGTGCATCAACTTGGCCGTCACACGCCTTCGCTGATGCCTAGCCCTTGCGGAAGACATCAACCTCCTCCGAGCCCGTGTTGGGACTCGAGTTCACAAGGAAGCGGGTCCAGCATCCATTACTACAACCCTCAGGAAGCCCTGTGCGGATTGAGACAGGATACGCCGCCTAGAGACATGCATAGAACTCCGTGCACGTCTCCATCGACTCCGCAGAACCTTCAGGCCCCGCCGCCTCAGTCATGGGGCAACAGTTCCCAGCCAGGATCTGGGAGCAGAGTCAGGAATTCGGGGAAAAAAGTACCGCCGGAAGTGCCGAAGAGAACGTCCTCGATAACTTCCAGGTCTATGGAGGGAAGGCATAACGGGCTCAGCAAGAGTGTCGAGAATGGAAGTCTTAGCTCTGTCCAAAGCTCTGGTAGCGACTCGACAAATTGCGAAAGTTCCGAGGGTGACGCTCACAGAGGTTCGCCGATATGGAAACACAAAGGAATCGTAAGTTTTCTGTGAAGTCTCCCGGGGCTTATTCGGGCTTACCAATTTCCTCTTTATCTCATTTCAGTCGAGTTCACCCGAACACCAAGAATGCGGACACATAACAGAGAGCAGTGGTCCGATGAGCAGTATAAAAGAACTAAGTCATTCGCACGCCAGCTCCGGTTACCAGCTCCCGTTGATGGATCACACCGAAGCACCGCCGCAAACAAGTTACAAAGTTTCGGAGACTGTCAGAAAACGCCAGTACAGAGTGGGGCTGAATTTGTTCAACAAAAAACCGGAGCGGGGTATCAGCTACCTGATCAGGCGAGGCTTTTTGGAAAACAGTCCCCAAGGCGTCGCCAGGTTTCTCATCAGCAGGAAGGGATTGTCCAAACAGATGATCGGGGAGTACCTTGGAAACCTCCAGAATTCGTTCAACATGGCTGTCTTAGAGTACGTACCCGATAACATTTCGCCTTCCCGCAACCTATCGAGATGCGTCTATTTGCACAAATGATTAATGGCAACGAAGTAATTTGCGTAATCACCGCCTTGCCAATTATTTACACCGAGTCTCATGCTCGACGTCATAATCTGGCTAAATATTGTCTCTGCTCACCGTCTACCGACTTAGGTGCGCATTTGAAAACAACGGAAATTTTACATCCAGAGGATAAGAATTTTTTTTTTCTTACTTACTAAGCATATGAATTGTGATTTCAGGTGCTTCTCTCACGAACTGGATCTATCAGGTATGCAGGTTGACGTAGCCCTTCGTAAATTCCAAGCATATTTCCGCATGCCCGGCGAGGCACAGAAAATCGAACGTCTGATGGAAATCTACAGCCAACGGTACTGTCAGTGCAACCCTGACGTAGTCGCTCGTCTACGCTCGCCGGATACGGTGTTCGTATTGGCGTTTGCTATAATAATGTTGAACACCGATTTGCACACGCCAAACTTGAAACCCGAGCGAAGAATGAGACTCGATGATTTCATAAAGAATCTTCGGGGGATAGACGACTGCGGAGACATCGACCGGGACATACTCGTTGGGATATACGAGAGAGTCAAGGCCAACGAGTTCAAACCTGGTTCGGACCATGTTACCCAAGTGATGAAGGTCCAGGCAACGATCGTTGGCAAAAAACCAAACATGGCTCTGCCGCATCGTAGACTAGTCTGCTACTGCAGGCTGTACGAAATACCAGATATCCACAAGAAGGAAAGACCTGGCGTTCATCAGAGAGAAGTATTCCTCTTCAACGATCTCCTCGTTGTCACGAAGATATTGAGCAAAAAGAAGAGCAGCGTCACTTACACATTCAGACAGAGTTTCCCACTCTGCGGCATGGTCGTTACATTGTTCGAAGTTGCACGTGAGTATTTTATTCATTCTTCGATAATCCGTCTTCTGATGTGTAATGACGGGGTGAATTTAATCTGACTGACTGGTCCTTTCGCACTGTTTGTAAATCAGATTATCCTTACGGGATAAGATTGTCCCAACGCGTCGACGGTAAGGTGCTTGTGACGTTCAACGCGAGAAACGAACACGACCGATGCAAGTTTGCGGAGGACTTGAGGGAGTCGATCAGTGAAATGGACGAGATGGAGACACTGAGGATCGAGACGGAGCTGGAAAGGCAGAAAAGCAGTCGCGGGGCGAGAGGCAGCGCCGAAAATCGAGACTCCGGTGTTGCAGACGTCGAGGTTTGTCCCTGTCCCGGAACCTGCACCGAAAGAACTGAGGCGGTGGATCTTGACACGCAGCTGAAGAGGTCCGCGCTGAGTAATTCTCTGTTGGATATCCACGAGCAGTGTGAGTTACAAATTTTGTGAGAACATTTATCACCCCTTTGTCGAAGCCTGCACAGGCGAGCAAAGGTTAAAATGATGAATTTTCGTCTTACCCTCAAATGACACAGTTGCAGGAGAGAAACCGCAACGGCGTGGAAGCGTTGGCTCGCTGGATAGCGGTATGTCTATTTCTTTTCAATCTACTTCAGCCAGCTCGATGAGCCAGGGCGTAAAGAATCAAAATCCGGTGCAAGCGCATCATCCTGTTCACCCAGGGGCAACTATCCCTGGGGGTGCTAAGGGTTTGGCTCAGCAGCCATCTTTTCTAGGAGGTCTTTTCGCCAAACGCGAACGCAAACCGTCGAGATCTGAAGATACTGGCCCGTACAGTCGTACTACCGAAGTATGAACCTTGCATCTTTGTCCTGTCGAAGGATCGTACTTTTAAAACACATCACTTGCTAAAAGCAGGAGTCGAGGCTCGTTCCAACACTTATATTCTACACGACAAGTACATCTTCTGTGGGTTCAGAATAATCGGAGAGAAACTAATCAGATTAGAGGTTCAGACCTCTCCGTGGGATCAATTTAGCATTAACTTATGGAGGCTGGAGAATTCTACTACAGGTCATGTTCCTCTTGTCATTCTATCGCTGATACATCACGGCAGACCAAAATATCTTGGGTATTTTTTTTTTTTTTTTTTTTTTTATACCAAAACCTTATTCGTCGATGAGTCTGATTCTTTTCTTCCACAACAATCCACCAAAAGCTTATTTATGATTTTAATTAGAACAGATATTTTCTGCTTTATATTATTGTTGCGTAAACCATGACAGTTTTTGAGAAAATTTTTTGAAAAATGGAGCAAACTAAATCTGAAAATAATCCAACCCATGACGTTAGTTCATTTTTTATTAATCTGACAATGAGCTTAGGTTGGATAATTACAGTGGCACCTGATAATCATTGGTCAATCAAAGTTTTTGCATGTGATGTGATTTGAAGAGGTAGCGACTACGCACTTTATTCTCGTGATTTGGCAGGATCCAATCTGGGATTATCCTCGTGAAAAACGAAATTAATTTAAATAATTGTCAAAGAATGGTCGGATATATTTGTGTACATACATACATTTGAAAATTGAATAATAATGGATGGAAACTGATTAAGTGCGCGTGTACTGCATACGATGAGTTTCGTGAATTCGGTGAGGCATGTAAACTGACTGAATCCTTACAAAAATTATATGAGAAATTGTAAATTTCCATTAATATATAACGAAAAATGAATGAAAATATCCACGTGAGTAACAACTGTTTTAGCAAACAGCCTACAGCTTATAGAACGCGTTGAATTGTATATGTATTGTATAGCTATAGCTGCGGACTGTAAAAAGGTACTTTTGGAAGAGTGGTAAAAATCATAACAAAAGATGAAAAAATAAATTTATAGCGCACGTAATAGATTTTATCTTTATTTATAAACTGTTATTATTGTATTAGAATTTTAATTTCCAACTTGAGATATATCACATGTAATGTAAGAAAAGAAATGATTTATATCCATTCTTTTGTAGACTTTGTAAATCAAAGCATTATTGGAAGAATTCACGCGATTTGCTAGAACCATGCGAACACTTGCACAATATCCATGCATACTTCCATTTTGTTGATCAGAATAGTTTAACAAAAAAGTACCTATTGATATGTAAATATATCAACTCCATTTCAACTAGTATAATTATCATTCGCATCCAATATACATATATATGTAACATCTGTAATAAGGCTAGAATATTTTTTAAATCCCTGTAAAAATTTGATTACGTGAGATAAATTTAATTACCCTCAAGTAATGAATCGAATAATTGTCATGTATATATAAAAATATTTCAATATAAATACGAATGCAGTGAAGCAGTTATTAATTAATTGATAACAATATCCACGTAATTAAACGCCGAGTATTAGGTAATGAAAATCGAAAATTGAACGCAAGTATGTAAATGTTGAAGATGTCGAAAGAAATTGTCGCCAACAACGATCGGTGACAAATAGCGGTCGTGATTTGTTAAAAAAAAAATTAAATAAAAAATGCAGATTGAAATTACAGTGATTCGAAATAGTTGGGCTGTCGAATGACGAACTACACGACCGTAATAGTGATCTCTAGTCTGTCACATAAACACAGTCTCTTGTGTACTTTATCTAAGAACAGAGATAATTACTATCAAAATTATCGGGAAATATGGCGTTGATAGGTATTTATTATATTCATCTTAGTGAGGAAAACGGAGAAATCTCATGCGCCTTTTGATGGGCAAGATTTACTGCGAATTATTTATCATGCAGCTGGATCTTTTTCACTTCGACCATCGGAATATTAAATTTCGACGGTCAACCCGCTACCCATCCTGTCGAATAGACAATAAAATAGAATGAAATGAGAAATGCAAACTTCGTACAAAGTATAATCGTTTGATTGATGAAACAATATGTTTGATTATAAGTTGGTAAATTGAACCACGTGTTAAAATGGAGATAGAAAATACCGCGAAAATCTTATTCTGCACTCATACTTCTTGTATCGACGGTGATTTTAGCAACTGTCTCTGTAGTAATAGTGATTATATTGGTGAGCCTTTTTCACGATGACTATCATTACTCGACACGATATATGCATGCTTGTAGTAAAATTTATTTATTGCAATAATTGAATTTAGCTATATTATACTAGGTAAACGTCGTAGTTGTGATTATTATTTTTTTTTTTTTCGTGCACGTAATATGCAGGTCAGATGGTCACATGAGTGACTGATATTGTGAAAAAGGCTTGCGGTTGATAAAAGAAAAGCAATTGATTGTCGATAGTGTGTACCTACGATTAGAAAGCATATAAAAAAAATTCCTTTATCATTTTCTCTGTGTTATTGTGTCATTGTATAAAGAAACCAATAGTAGATGTATTTTTAATAAGAATTGTGTTAATAAATACTTAATGAAAAAAAAATATTAATATCGTCGTTATGGTATAATATAATAAATGTATATAAATAATATATGTAATTATTATAAAAACTTCCTGTCAACGATTCGTATCGACGAAACTTTTTCTTCGATTATAGATTATATAACAACGAGTTTTGAAATAGCTTATGAATAAATCGTATTCAATTTATTCCAAAAATTATTAAACAGTTACCGCATTTATTAACAGCAATAATTAAAAGTCGCATAATTAAAATTATTTACTATTTATAGTATGTATATCAATAATGCAGTATAATTACACGTTTTAAAATCTATAAGTATATTAACTATCTGTCATTATCATATCTTATACACCACAACACAACCTGATAGTAGTAAAAAGAGTATCAAAAATATAAATTATTACCAAAACTATTCAAAGATAATTCTGCAAAGCAATCTTCAAAAAACTCTAAGCTAATAACAATTACGAAATGTTCGCAGTTTAGTGCAACTTAATATTATACTCAGTTGTATTGCCGGGTGAATGGTAAAACAGAAGACTGCCTGGTACAAATTAAATACATACAGGTGATTTCTCCATCTCTTTCTCTGTTCCTACCCCTCTTTGTTTCTTAATTCGAGCAATTCATTGAGTAGAAATCCAAAAAGTATTCATAATACTCGTCGTCCTATTATTTAGAAGTAAATATGCGACGAACTAGTAGACAGAATTTACGAATTAAAATTATTCACGATAAAAACCACAGATATTATATCATATTACCAACATTGAAAGCATTTGAATGTATATAATGTAAAAGTGCCAGGAAATTATTACTTTCCCAACTCAAAAACAGACGTATACCTTCGCAGGGTAATGAAATAGCAAATAATATTTTGCCTACATCATATCATGTCTCATCGTATAATATGTAAGTGGTGTACTTGAAGTATCTTATAATATTTACCAAATAGATTATAGACTGTATACGGAACGCGAGAGCACACTGTAAAATCGACAATACATGAATTTATTCGTGGTTTAAAGTTTTGAAAGCGATAATACGCGCGATTTGCACGTGTCATTATTGTAATTTAAGGCAAGGATCATGTAAAATAATAAACTGTACATATTATGAAATTAAATATTACAAATATGTGAACTTAGTGACGAAAAGCTTATTACTGACCGCGCGTGTAAGTTTGATCATTTATAGGGTGTATGTACAGTGTGTGGTGACATTATTTCATCGGATTCAAATATACTTTACAATATCCCGCCAAGCATACCATTCGTCGTATTTACAACTACCGCACACTCGTATAAACCATCTCGTCAGTTACCCTTTTAATAATAAGTGAAGACATATACATTTCAACCTAGATTTTTTACACTGTAGGTACCTCGTAGTGCTCGAATGACCGACAACCAGCGTGCTCGGTAGATAGTGTAGATTTTAGACCATGTGCTATATGGTCTTGGATATGCGCAGACTGAGCGAAAATCGTTCTTTGGACACACCTTAGAGTGCGTTCCGAAATTAGCTAGCAGCGCTAAAAACTCTCTAGGGCCGAGGCAGAGCTACTCACAAATTCGGTAGCGCAAAAAAGATGAAAGATTGTTGACAGCACCGGGAGTTAATATCGGAATGCATCCTGTGTTGACGCTTACATCATGGTGACAATCATGGTGATGTATGATCATTTGGTCCGAGTAGTTCTACGAAATTCCGCTAGGTGGTCTCCCTCCGCAGGCATCGTTTAGTAACACAAGCATGTTAATCTATGACCGTAAACCGACCCATGCTATGGAGGTCGGTAACAGCCATCAGCAGCCATTCTGTCAAGTTTGCTAGTGACGTGTCTGGGTGTATCGCCGAGGATCTTGCTGTCTATAATGCGATTGTGATAAAATTTCAGGCAGAAAAAACCGACGAAATGTTGACCAAATTCGAAACGAAATCCGCCCGTGTCAAGGGCTTGTCTTTTCATCCCAAGAGGCCCTGGATCCTTGTTAGGTGAGTTATAATTCATATACACAACGTCTTGTCGGTGGCAAGTGCTTGGAACAAATTACACTTAGTAGTTTCTATACGTCAGAAATTGGATATTATTCTTGCCCGAACGTTTGTCCCGATTCAATCTGTAAAATTCTATACCTAATCACTTGACCGGGTGTCTTACAATGTCCATGTAATTGAAGTGATTTCGCAGCAGACGGACAGACACGTCATCAATTTTGCACATAACCTACAATGCTAAAAAACCTAACCTTCCATTACACCATTAGCGGTAGGACGATTAGGGTTTGTATCACGGAGGTTTGTGTACACATACTTAATAATTGCTGTATTGTTTATAACACACATTCAATTTTTACTTGTCAGTATTAAAGTTTTACGTGTTTATAGACTCAGCAACATTGTTTACCAAACTTTCAATACAAAAAACATTATCAACCTACTGACTTACAAATCAACGGATTGTCATGTTTCTTAATTTCGTTGCTAATTTTCTAATACTAGTAGCATTCCGAACGTTGAACGAATTTGTGTCTCTATCAGGGTTGATCAACAAGTGTAAAATGATGGTCGTGCGATTACATTTCGGAATACAACTTACTGTTACCTGGGGAATTCTCATCGAGTTATTATTTGACAAGTATTTTAGCTCACCCATTTATTATCTAGCATTACTCGTGGCTCCCTAAAACTCCCTGAAACTATTCAATATAGGAAGGACGCGAAAGCGACCACCAAACAGTGTCTTTTATTTTCTATCATAGATCATTTGAATCAGCTGAATTAGGTGGTTAGCACTTCACAAAATAGAGTCGCCGAAAAATTTAAACAATCCGTTTCCTAGAAATAGATCGCCTAAAATTGGTTTCAATGGACTGAAAGGGTGTGCATTGCCGTGAAAATTGTTCTACGAAATAAAACAAACGTAACAGTTTTGATGTAAAAAAGGAAAAAGGCAATGATAAATTTTTATTTGATTCAATCCCAATATATACACAATATATTAATGTGATAAGTTACATTTAAGACACGGAAAGGGCTATTTCATAGTTAGACTGCCTAAAAAGGAAATATCTGAACTTCTCAAGGCTATCTAAACCGTCTCCTACTGCCTTGAACAGTGAACTTGATTTCACTTCCGATGGTTATATTAATTAAGCAACAGCCACGGAATCGCTAACAATCGCGGGAGTAGTTGGTTCCGCAGATTCAGTCGCAGTCGAGCTTGCAGGCGATGTTGTTTCCGCGGCGATTATAGTCGACTCTGAACTTTCTGCGGATTTTTCTATCAACTGCTCAGTAGACGTTGGCAATTCAGATAGCTTTTCGGACATTGCTTGATCGGTAACGAGGGCTGAAACCTCGGTCGAATCCTGTTCGGTTTTTCCCAAGCTCACGTCACTTGTGTCAGACTGGACCGAAGTGCTCTCGACCTTCTCTTCGGTTCCGGAACTCTGGCCGGCCTTCAACGGAATCATTTCTTGAATTTGTTTCAAAACCTCTGGCATGCTTTCCTCGGACTCCCCGGAGATGTAGTTGTTCACCGACGGTGTGAAGCTCGGGTTCTGATGCAACGACGGAAATAAGGGATTGTAGTATTGCTCAAATGTTGGGTACAATGGGTTATAGAGACCCTGGTAAGAGCTGTACTGGTTGTAGAAGGGCTCGTACTGAGATCCAAAGTAATTCGATGGCCCGTAGCTAGAGAATCCGGACGATAACTGAGGATAATAGGGATTAAAACCTGGCAGTCTCAGGATCGGGTAAGGCGCTTGGAACCCGACACTCTTTTCCGGGGTGAACACTTCATCCGGTTGGTCTTTCTTCGTGCTTTCCATCGGTTTCACGGCTGGAGACGACGCATCATCCTTCGGCACGGGCGTAGACGTTTCTATCATATCAACCGGGACAAGTGTCGCTGCCGTTGTTGTTTCTTCGTTCATTTCCGCGGCTTTCACCTTTTTGTCATCTTTAGTATCACCAAGGTTAGAGGCTGCAGCCTTGTTAAAAGGCATAGAACTCAGCTGATCGCGCATAGCACTGACTTCATTGTTCATTTTGACATCCGATTCCGGCCCAGTGACAAAAACGACTTCGGTTTGCCCGCCAGCGAAGTCCTTTGTGAAGTACGAGTAACCCGCGAAATCAACATTTCCGTCGACCGGTGAATTGTAAATGAGGTGCGGGGTAATCGACAGAGGACTATAAAATTGCGGGTACGGAAACTGGAAGGTACCGAGCGCTGACCCGGCGTATATTAGAACCTGCGTGAGAAATGAAAAATTAATGATAAAAGCGAAAGAAGAGCTCTGGCCGTAGACGCGATAAACATGAAAGAAATTTGCTACTTACCAAACTCAAAGCAGAGAACCACATAGCCGACATCTTGTTGAAGCTAAACAACACTACTGTACTGATCGAAGACCTCCTAAAGACTGCCAGTCTTGTCGGAGACGACGTAATCTATATAAACTCCGTTAGGATCACTAGCACACACCCCACCAACAATACTTACCAGAAAACTCTTGTCGTCAAGCCTCTGACCCGGTTCCTCCGTGTAGCCCGAGGGTACGGTTTGTTTCTTCGCCGTTACTCGACGAGCAAATTGAACAATGGAAAATCCTGATCCATATATTCACTGACTCACCCAGCGCGCCGTCTGCACTAACAAATTGTGGTGCATCGAACGTGTACTTTACTTCGCCGTTGACTACTTTACTTCTGCATCTCCAAGAGATCGTTTGTGATGCTAATGAAAGACACTGGGAAAAGTTGATTTATCCGTTTTTATTGAATATCCATCTTTACACTCATCGTCACAAATTTTTGATCAGAAACAATTAATGATTACTTTGTAAGGTGAGGCATCGTTGACGAAAAAATTTAAGTAAGGTACTTTTGCCAGCACGGCTCTTCACACCTAGACAAGTACCGCTAAGATTTTTTAGCATCCAGTCATGTAAATTATCGCACGAGTCGTTGACTCTCCTCGGTAAATAGTTTTTCAGCTGCCTCTTCGAACAGAGGTCAAAGACACGTCTCTATACTATAGTCGCCTGTCTGCATATCGTCCGATTCTTTTCGGCCTGATGATTTGCTGAGCAACAAGTATAAAGAAACTCTTTTCGCGACACTGGCAATGAGTGGGTGTAACCTGAAATTATTATCTCCCGTGACGATTTCCCTTTCTCTCGCGTTATCCTTTTAATTCGTAGCAAAAGACAAACCTTGAAGTTGGTCCAGAGCCTTGAGAATTTTAATGGTTGGTCAATGTAGAAAGGTTGCGAAGCAATTATTGAATTCGTAATAACTTCGATTTGAATTATTTTTGCAGTATGCACTAGAGAGATGCACTGTGCCTTTGTCGGCAATTTTAAAGGTCTCTTGCTCGTGTAAACGCTTAAGATAGCCGTGCACAGAAATGGTTACTAATTGTAAGATCAATCTTTAGAAGGTGCACAGTTCTGATACTGTCAACTTTTGCGAAGTTAAAGAAAATGAAAACAAAAATATCCAAAAATTAACTTTCTATTCTCGAATTGTACCCATTCGTAAGACGTTCCAAATTACGTCATACTGACAGTGCACTCATGAATTCCTTGCCGCGCTGCAAAAAAAAATAAATAAAAAATGTTCGAAGAAAAAGTTGTTTAATGAAGGTGTGCGATGGTAGGATGCACAGAAAGTGGCACGCCTTTTGGCAAGGACGGTATATACATTTATAGCATATCGTAGTCCGCCTGACTAGTAAAATTGGATGTTGAAATAATTTATAGAATTGAGTTTACGATTTCTTTGATCAATTCGTTGATCACCATTTCAAGTTTCGAAATCAAAAGATGCTGTATCTCATCTGTACCCTTCCCTAAACCTCTAAAAACGGTGCATTGCACGTAAAAGCAGGATACCGTCACTAGGATTTCGAATCATTATCCAAGCAACTCCTGTATCCGCTGCTACTGCGTTGAGCAATCGGGCTACCACGCCTACTCCAACGATCGACGTAGGATATTTCAGCGTTACAGCCACTGTCTCTATATTATGTGGATCGGATGCGTGTGACCTTTCCTGTCGGAACAATTTTGTAACCAACTAGCCTGTCTCCTGCTCATGATTTGAAAAGAACGGGTGAGGCCTTGCGCGAGGTTGTTAGAGTTGATAATCGATCTAGTGTAGTTGATTGACTATACCGCCTCTAGGTGAATATTATGAAGGCATAATTATGAGTAACTATGTGGCAAAGAAATAGAGCTCTTGATCGAACCGATTCCCGCTCTCATAATCGCGAGGAACAGTGAATCGTGTATCGTCTGTCTATTTGTGTCCTTACTTGATAAGCTCCTTCCGCATATGGCCGTACCGATCGTACGATACGCTGAGTACGCTAAGTTTATTTAGAAGTGTATCGTCAATTAATATTATACATTATTACACAAGGTTCGATAATTCCGTAACGATTTATCTCATTTTGCGAGATACGTGGATAAGCGAACCGCATTTCGATGAATG
This sequence comes from Diprion similis, assembly GCF_021155765.1. NCBI lineage: Eukaryota > Metazoa > Arthropoda > Insecta > Hymenoptera > Diprionidae > Diprion > Diprion similis. Next base: position 21,917,877 of record NC_060114.1, read on the forward strand.
TAAAATAAGGTAAAAAGTTTAATGCTAAGCCTCGAGAACTTTGAATCTACTGTCTTTCTCTGTAAGTGAACTTATTGGTCCGGAGATGATTTTGTAAAAAGTATTTCATACCAATTTTTCATTTTCTAGTTTGCATAATGGCATTATCCAACTCTGGGACTACCGCATGTGCACCCTGTTGGATAAGTTCGACGAGCACGACGGCCCAGTGCGAGGTATCTGCTTCCACAATCAGCAACCACTGTTCGTCTCAGGTGGTGATGACTACAAGATCAAAGTATGGAACTACAAACAGCGCCGCTGCATATTCACCCTCTTAGGTCACCTGGATTACATAAGAACAACAATGTTCCATCACGAATATCCATGGATTCTTAGCGCATCCGATGACCAGACGATACGAATTTGGAATTGGCAGAGCAGGACGTGTATCTGCGTATTAACAGGTCACAACCATTACGTGATGTGTGCGCAATTCCACCCTTCGGAGGACATCATCGTTTCAGCATCCCTCGACCAGACGGTAAGAGTTTGGGACATTTCCGGATTGCGTAAGAAAAGCGTAGCCCCAGGACCGGGCGGACTAGAAGATCATTTGAAAAACCCCGGCGCGACGGATTTGTTTGGGCAAGCTGATGCGGTTGTAAAACATGTCCTTGAGGGGCACGATCGCGGTGTAAACTGGGCATGCTTTCACCCGACCTTACCGCTAATCGCTTCAGGGGCGGATGATCGTCAAATAAAAATGTGGCGAATGAATGACGCCAAAGCTTGGGAAGTCGACACTTGCAGAGGCCACTACTACAACGTATCTTGTGTACTCTTCCATCCGCGGCAAGAATTGATTCTGTCAAACTCCGAAGACAAGAGTATTCGGGTTTGGGATATGACCAAGCGAGCCTGTCTTCACACCTTCAGGAGAGAGCATGAAAGGTTTTGGGTTCTGGCCGCGCATCCGACTCTCAATTTGTTTGCGGCTGGTCATGATTCCGGAATGACTATTTTCAAGCTCGAAAGAGAGCGTCCGGCTTATGCCGTCTACGGCAACCTGTTGTTCTATGTCAAAGACCGCTTTCTTAGGAAATTAGATTTCAACACATCGAAGGATAGCTCGGTAATGCAGATCCGTGGGGGCGGTAAGGTGCCGGCTTACAGTATGTCCTACAACCAGGCTGAAAATGCCGTTCTGATCTGCACGAGGTCTGCCCTCAACGTTGAGAACAGCACTTATGACTTGTACATGATTCCTAAGGATGGTGACTCAAATAGCGATCCCGATGCTAAGAGAGCCTCAGGCGTGACAGCGATATGGGTAGCAAGAAACAGATTTGCAGTCTTGGATAGGGGGTATTCGGTAAGTCCCAGTTTTGACTTGATTTTTTTTTCAAATGTCTGGACTGCTTATACCTGCAATCTCAAGAATTAGATTATTTGTGAATTTAATTTCCAGCAGCAAAAATGACGAATAATTTTTTTAATTTTCAGCTGGTGATTAAAAACCTAAAGAACGAGGTGACAAAGAAGGTACAAATTCCAAATTGCGACGAGATTTTTTACGCTGGAACAGGGATGCTCTTGTTAAGAGACGCTGAACAAGTGATACTGTTTGACGTCCAACAGAAGAGAACACTTGCGGAAGTTAAAATCTCGAAGTGTCGTTACGTTGTATGGTCAAACGACATGTCACATGTTGCACTATTAGCTAAACACACGGTGAACATCTGTAATCGTCGTTTGGAATCAATATGTTCGATTCATGAGAATACCAGAGTGAAATCTGGATCCTGGGATGACTCCGGAATATTTATTTACACTACGAGTAATCACATTAAGTACGCTATAAACAATGGCGATCACGGAATTATTCGTACCTTAGACTTACCGATTTACGTTACTCGCGTAAAAGGGAACCAAGTATTTTGTCTAGACCGCGAATGCAGGCCGAGAATATTGAATATCGACCCTACAGAGTACAAATTTAAATTAGCATTGATAAACAGAAAGTATGAAGAAGTCTTGCACATGGTTCGTACAGCGAATTTGGTTGGTCAATCGATAATCGCTTATCTACAGCAAAAAGGGTATCCAGAAGTTGCTCTTCACTTTGTCAAAGATGAAAAAACTAGATTTGGACTTGCCTTGGAGTGCGGTAACATTGAAGTCGCCTTAGAGGCCGCGAGAACTTTGGATCAGAAGAGTTGTTGGGAAAGCTTAGCTCAAGCTGCGCTACTTCAAGGCAATCATCAGGTTGTAGAGATGTGTTACCAGAGAACAAAGAACTTCGAAAAGCTTGCATTTTTGTACTTGATTACCGGAAATTTAGACAAATTGAGAAAGATGACAAAAATAGCAGAAATAAGGAAAGACGTTTCTGGCCAATACCAAGGAAGTTTACTTTTGGGAGATATTTATGAAAGAGCAAAAATACTGAAGGTAGGTGAAGTTCATACTATAGCATAAAATCAGTGTTGATCAGATCGATTATAGATTCATGTAATAATCTTGTTAAACGTTTCAGAACTCTGGGCAGACGTCGCTTGCGTACGTAACAGAAAAAATTCACGGAATCGCTAGCGAGGAAGACGACTCGCAGTATGAATCAATGAAAGAAGAATTGGAGGACCTTGAACGAGGAGCAGTGTATCTCCAGCCTCCAATTCCTACTCAACAAGCCGAGAACAATTGGCCATTATTGACAGTTTCCAAAGGTTTCTTCGAGGGTGCAATGATGTCCCGTGGTAAGACTCAAGTAGCCGCTGCTCTGGCACCGGAAGATGACTCTGGGCCAGTTGAAGGATGGGGCAATGATGACGAGTTGGGCATGGATGACGAAGAGGGTGGAGATACGGAAATAGTAGGTGATACCGAAGAAGGGGCTGGCTGGGATGTTGGTGACGAAGACCTAGAGTTGCCACCAGAATTAGAGGCAGCGACACCATCTTCTGAAGATGGCTACTATTCTCCACCAACAAAAGGAATTCCCCCAACCCAACACTGGGTCAATAATTCCCAGCTGGTATCTGACCACATTTTAGCTGGTTCCTTTGAATCTGCCTTCAGATTACTAAACGATCAAGTCGGAGTCGTCGAGTTCCAAGCTTACGAATCAATATTTTTGAATACATTCGCACGAGCACGTACTTCATACTCAAGCCTTCCCAGCATACCATCGCTGTACGGCTATCCGCAAAGAAATTGGAAAGAGGCAAACGTCAAAAACGGCTTGCCAGCTGTTGGCTTGAGATTGACTGATCTGGTGCAGAGATTGCAAGTCTGCTATCAGTTGACCACAGGTGGAAAATTCACCGAAGCAGTTGAAAAACTGCAAAACATTTTGCTCAGTGTTCCACTTCTGGTTGTTGATACAAGACAAGATATTGCAGAATCTCAACAGCTAATACAAATCTGTAGAGAGTATATTCTTGGTCTCAAAATGGAAACCACTAGAAAAACTTTACCAAAAAGCACCTTGGCTGAACAGAAACGACTCTGTGAGATGGCTGCTTACTTTACACACTGCAGTTTGCAGCCTGTTCATCAAATCCTAACTCTACGAACGGCTGTAAACATGTTCTTTAAACTAAAAAATTATAAAACTGCAGCTTCGTTCGCTAGAAGATTATTAGAGCTTGGTCCAAGGGCAGAGGTTGCACAACAAGCTAGAAAAATACTGCAGGTAACGTACCTTTGACTTTTATCTTTGCTTATTCCATTCGATCAAGCAGAATTCTTAAAATTACATATGTATGGGATTTCTTTTTCTCATTTAGGCATGTGACAAAAATCCGGTCGATGAGCACCAGCTGTTATACGACGAGCACAATCCGTTTACTCTATGTGCGGGTACTTACACTCCAATTTATAGAGGCAAACCAGAAATCAAATGCTCGCTTTGTGGCGCCAGCTATCAACCTCAATTCAAAGAAACTATATGTACAGTCTGCGAGGTAGCTCTAGTTGGAAAAGAAACTATTGGACTGAGGATAAGTCCCTTGCAATTCCGATAAGATTCATTCTTTACATATTACAATGATTCAGCCTTTAAGGTGCATTTATTTGTAGTGATTGTATAAAAATACATGTATCGAGGTATTGTTTAAGTTTTAGATACTGTCACTAATCAGTAAACAGTGGGTCACTGCAGTTACGACATCGTATACTTTTAAGAAATAAAACTAAATTTGTACAAAAATATGTGTCTTGTATTGACCAAAAATTCTGATTAGAAGATTAATTAATATAGAGAGTAATGATTAGATTTCTTTTCAAGTCCGGACAGTTGCCGTATTGCAACTGAGAGTGGTAACAAGATTAGAGAAGTCTTTTGGACACATCTCTGCTCAACAGTCTTTTCCAACTAGGTTCTGTCATATTCAGCTGTGAGTTCTTTGGAATCCAGGATCTTGGAACAATGTATTGTTCACAAGTATGTAAATTTGTTCGATAACTCAAAAAACTTACACTTATACTCATAATTGTTGTGCAATATAGGGGGCCAAAGTACAAGCAAACCGTTGTGACACAGCTCAAACATTTTACTGCAATATTCTAAAACAAAAGAGGTTCAATTTACCACTCCGAGGCCTGCCACCACTTTTCCACCTTTGAAAACCATGGAGTGCCTGTATCCTAAACGTCTTGTATCCTTTCTGATTTTCCGTGATACTTCATGCGGCCGTGTTTATGGAACTGAGAACTGAGTGAAGTACACTGAAATGGTGCTATGAATTTTCCAATATATAAGTAACGAATTACCGCGCCACATAGCTGCTGCAAGTCCCACAATTCCTGCATCTATCGCATTGGCGTAACCCACGGCTGTATGCACCAGTAGCCAATGAACTACATACATATGCCAGTGGCGTAACCCTAGGTGTGATATACATGAAGATGCGAGAACGCCTTAGGGAATTCAACAATTTAAAATGCTGTGTGAGCGGGCAAAATAAAGTAAAGTGCGTAAACGCAGTAATTGTCGCTGAAAGACTATGGTGACCGATCTTTGACCGATATACTATTATTGTAAACATATACTGGACAAGTGCAAGCGAGCGGTAAAAACGGTTAGCGGATAAAACCAGGGTCCGAACTGGTCCGAAAGTTCATAGTTTGGGAACGCACCTCAAACATTCGGGAAGTCAGCATCGTAAGGTTGTCATCCTGCAAAGGGGTACCGACGCAAGTTTACACGCTATGGTGGAAGCGGTGAAGTATCGTTTGTGTGTACCGTCAGACTGTCGATTAAGCAGCGGTTAATTTCAACGTTTTCGCCAATATAGAAAAAATTATCTATGGTTAATATTTAATTACCGTTCTTGTGCGTGCCTCTATTAAAGTTAGAAGTGTGGAATAGAAAATAAAATTTTCATAACCAAATAAGAGTTGATTTAACACACTTGTAGTTCTCAACACGTTACTCAGTGTATTTCACCCTATGGGCTGCTTTCCTTTTACGTCAATTTCCTGACACAAATCTACACTGAATCATTTCATTGGTCGAATCTAACAGAAGACACCAATCGTACTACTTTCTGTCGGTTTGTGTCAGAAACTTGTAAAAGAACAGCAGCCAAGTATTTAGATAACCTCGTCGGCAAACAACATCGTAAATATACGCGCGATGAATTTATTTTTCAGTGTAAGTAGAAAGTTGGCTGTCAGTTGACTGATTCAGTGATTTTATCATTGGAAGAAATATATAACTAGCCTGGTCTCGAGCCAGTAAATATTATCAGTGTAAAAATATAGTGATGTCCCGTCTGGGATACTGTACGGTCCTGGTCTGAAAAAATGATGTGATCGGGCGGTCGTCATGGCGGCACCCATGTTAAAGTGGAAACGAATCACAAATCCGACCGGGCCTCAGCCAAGACCGAGACATGGGCATCGGGCGGTCGCTCTTAAAGACCTCATGGTCGTCTTCGGCGGTGGTAACGAGGGAATTGTTGACGAACTCCACGTATTCAATACAGGTGAAATTTTTAACAAGCTTTGGTAGAAGTAGCGCGAAGCCAGAAGCCAAAATGGCGGCATTCGTTGACAAGACGGTCGCCGGCCGCACTCGTCCGCGTATACCGTCATAGTTCTCGGTTCTTTTGTTCAAAACTCGCTCGTTCTTCTGTCATATAACAAACGTCTCGATAACCGTCATGTTTTTTCTCCGATAGCTGTGTTCTCGACGCTGCGCCGGATCATCTGACATTTTTCATGTTTATACGCGCGGGAGCCGCCATTTTTCTCCAACACCCCCACTATGGTTCCTTCAAACATTACCCAGCCGTCCACGCGACTCGTTTCCATAGCTTTTCAGAGTTCGGATTCCACTCCCCGCGCGTAACTATGCGCAGACGTCAACATCCGCACGCACGCTCGCGCGTTTCTCATCCCGGTATATCATCTCGTAATCTGCCTCGAGATACCGAATTGAGCGCCATCTTTGACGCCCCATACGTAGACAACAGCACACACATACATATTACACATGTTCATGGTCAAGCTCCCGAGGAGGCGACTGCGTGCGTCTTATCTTCAATCAAAGAGCAAGCTGCGTCGAAAACTTTTTTCCAAGTTTCGTAACCGCTACTGTTGCAAAAATATTTATTCAACTCTAGCAGGAGTTGTACAGGTTTTTTTTACAGTTCTTATAGAGTATTTTGTTGTCAGAATAGATGCTTCTACCGGCTTTTAAAATCAATAAAAACATAACCTATAAGTTGTTTGTATATAAAGTGTATCATTCGATTTTTATCAAAAAACAAAATTTTTGTATCAATTCTTGCAAACAACAAAAAGCCATTGAGATTCACATCGCTGGTCACCCTATGGTGTGGATAGAATTACAGAACATAAAACTGGATAGCGATATAATCTACTGAAGAAGGTCCCACTGATCGTATGGAAAACTGAGTTATACTAAAACTAATTAATTTGCAACTTATGCTTGAATGTATGAATATGCAAAGCTTAAGCTACCATCTTATGTCTAGTGTAAGCATTCTTCTATAAAATATTAAAAGCTTGAGAACCCGATATAAATATAAAAGAACGCTAAGTAAGTTGCAAGAAGATAAGAAATTTTGATGAAATGCATTTTAGCCAGTATAACTTTCTTCCCAGTTAATTGAAAATAAACCCAACTTCCTAAATTCATTTCAGCAACAAACCAATGGTTTGTTCCATCGACAAAGGGAGACATACCTCCTGGTTGTGCTGCCTATGGTTTCGTGGTAGATGGAACCCGAATTTTGGTGTTCGGTGGTATGGTAGAATATGGAAAATATTCCAACGAATTGTACGAGCTCCAGGCTAGTAGATGGGAGTGGAAGCGACTGAAACCAAAACCACCTAAACAAGAACAACCACCATGCCCGCGACTGGGTCACAGCTTCACACTGATTGGCAACAGAATATTCCTTTTTGGAGGATTGGCAAACGACAGCGATGACCCTAAGAACAATATTCCGAGATATTTGAATGACCTGTATACTCTGGAGCTACTTGGCAATGGTGTAACAGCATGGGATGTACCACAAACTCATGGAAACTCACCACCGCCAAGAGAATCGCACACTGGTGTAGCTTACGCAGATCGCACAACCGGGAAATCATGTTTAGTTATATATGGAGGAATGAGCGGGTGCAGACTGGGGGATCTGTGGTTTTTAGACATCGACACAATGACTTGGAACAAGCCATTAGTCCACGGACCGACACCACTACCTCGCTCTCTGCATACCGCTACTTTGATCGGGCATCGAATGTATGTCTTTGGTGGTTGGGTACCACTGGTCGTTGATGACGTCAAGGTAGCCACCCACGAGAAAGAATGGAAATGCACAAGCACATTGGCATGCCTAAATTTAGGTGAGTACCTATGTTGCCTGATTTGTCATCAAGAAAGTTGAACTTGGGTGCGATTAAAGTATACTATTTTCACTTAACACTAATACTTTTATCCCGACTATTACTGACCCAACCGACAATTAAATTGTTTGCAGAAACATTAACATGGGAACAACTGACCGTTGATTCCCTGGAAGAAAATGTGCCGAGAGCTAGAGCAGGCCATTGTGCCGTCGCAGTCCATAGTCGTCTTTACGTTTGGTCGGGTAGAGACGGATATCGCAAAGCTTGGAACAACCAGGTTAGGGTTAGTTTTTATTAATTATCCAAGGACAATGCTTCTTGGCGCTAACAATCTGTGTTAATAATGAATTTTTTTACCACTGATAAATCTTACTCAGGTATGCTGCAAAGATTTGTGGTACTTGGAAGTTAAGAAACCACCATCTCCGTCCAGAGTGCAATTGGTCCGAGCTTCGACTCAGTCTCTAGAAGTTAGTTGGGCCGCCACACCTTCTGCTCAATACTACATCCTGCAAATACAGAAATATGACATGCCACCGACAACAGGTACTTTCCCAGCAGCTGCAGCTCCCGTTAGCGCACCTGCGCCTGCTCCTGTTCCAGTTGCGGCGGCCGTTCCGGCGCCCGCTACCGTATCTACTCCACAGATACCGCCAGTGGTCACGCCAGTTCCTTCCACCCCACCGATCGTCAGACAGCAAGCACCACCTCAGACACCTGTACGGGTTCAAACAGCTGTGCAACAAAGTCCGAGTCAAAAGACAATACAAACTCCAGTTGTAGCAAAACAAGGAAGTCCGATGACTCCAAGAGTCACTGGGAATCTTATCCGCATTCGTTCCCCACTTGTTACAACTGTAACTCCCACAACGGATCAGGGTGCCTCACCCAGCACAACTTCTGCCAGTCAATCCCCCACCACCGCAATGTCTGGCATACAAGCTTTAGCCGCTGCAGCTGCCGCAACGCAAAAGATCAGCATGAACAATGTGCAAATACTTCCACAACCCGGCAATACCATTAGAATGAAAAACATGCAGCCTGGTCAGCAAATACGATTTGCTGCACCAGGAGCAACGGTATTAAGGACTGCCTCACCACAGCAGAGCAAACAGATAATCCTCCAAAAACCGGGTCAAAACATAACAGGGCAGCCACAAATTGTTCACCTCCTCAAAGCTGGACAAGGAATGGTCGCGGCAGTACCAAAAGTCAGTTTGATTCAAGGAAAAACCGTGCAAACGGCGGGATCGAAGCCTCTCAATCAGGGACCAACAATTCTCAGATTGGTTAATCCCAACACTGTGGCTGGTTCAAAGGTTCTTACGACAGTAAAAACTTCGAATTTAGTTGCAATGAGCAAAGGACAAAGTATTTCCGGAAAACAGACTATTATGATTACAAAACCTGGCGGGAATGGCGGGTTAGTTGGCAGAACCAACCAAATTATTGTTGTCACCACTGGCTCAGGTTTGAGAGCTGTTCAGGCTGTTACAACATCTCAGGCTGGCTCTGGTCAACCTGGAAACCTAAGCACACCAGTTAACGTACTTCCTTTATCGGCGACAAACCATGTAACCAATCAGCAAGGTGTTAAAATGATTGTTGTATCATCCGGTGCTATGGGTGGTGGGACTGCTGGGAAACCTATCACCATAACAGTACCTGGCCAAGGAGGAGTACCTAAGACTGTTACAATTGCTACAAAGGGAAATCAACAGACACTCTTCAATCCAACGAAAAGTCAAATTGTCGCAGTTCCGCAAATGCAAAAAACATCAGTGAGTATTGTACCTGATATTTAGTACATAGTCTCTAGGTTGAAGCAGCTTCTGCTTCTATGCGTTGCAGCCATTGCAATCGTTTTATTTCAGGAGGCCGTCACCGTTTCTGGTAAACCTGTAACGTTGCAAATGTCCAGTGGCATTGGTACTAAGACTGTCACCCTGATGCCTAGCAGCAGCTCGATCGTGACTACTGCTGGAACATCAGAAATCATAGATACGAGCAAAATGATTTTTGTACCGTCGCAAAAACAACCGTCAGCCTCACTGGGTAATTAAAAATTCACTATGATTTGGTCAAGAGGGCTCATGCTGTACTGTAAACTGAATTTGGGGCGCTCTCTTTTTCTTCTTGAGATTCTCTCATCTATTCCACACGTTTATTTTTACTAGACAGATATTGTAGAATGGTCTTTCAATTTGTAGCGTCAACATCTGATGGTCCAGCAACGACGGATGCTGCGCTAGCAGCTCTAGCTGCAGAGGCTGGATTGATCGATCCCGTTCAAGAATCTTCTGGGGGTTTATCGTTCATGGTATCCGCAGACGAGACTGGAGCGGATGGCAAGGGGGACAGTTGTAACGGGAATGAAGCGGCTGTTTTAGCGTCGCAACTTGGGTCTGGGGAGCCACTACAAGTCGACAACGATGGAAACTTTATTATCCCCCAAGTTGATGGTCCTGCTGATGATTTAATGGAAGATGAAGAGGGGGGAGTAGAGGAAGAAGACGAAGAAGGACAAGAAGAAGAAGAAGCAGCAGCAGAAGATGAACCTCAAACAAATGAGCCCACCCAACCACATCCCGAGAATGATTCCAATGAAACTGAACAGCATACGGATTCTGTTATGGCTGATGTGGAGCTACGGCTCCAAGAAGCTTTGCCTGAAGATAGTAGTAAGGATCCACAACCAGAGACTGAAGCTTCAAAGACTTCACCACCTACTGCAGAACCTCTGCCAACAGAACTAGATGCAACAACGAATTCTGAAATTCCGGAAGCTCAGATAAAACTAGAGGGAACTGAGGAGTCTGAGGAAAATAGTGAACAACCGGAACAATTACCAAACGAAAGTGCAGAAACTGAGGCTAGCCTTCCAGCTGAGGACACGAATGTGAAAACAGAAGATACAAGCCTGCCTTTAGATGAGAAAATTCTTGAATCAGAAGGGGAAGCAGACAATTCTCAAGACGAAGAAAATTCTGGAAAAGACATTCACAATGAACAACAGCAGCTCGAAGCTGCCAGTATGTCGGTAGATCAGTCGGATTCAGACAATGTTTCGCAAGCAGATTCACAGCCTGCTGTAGACGACGCGACATCTCAGGATTCACAGACATCCCAGGATGACATTGACCGGAACAAAGTGGATGACGAGCTTGAAAGTGAATCGCTCAGATTAACTTTGGAGGATCCTTCGTCGCCAGAAAATATCAAGACCAAGGATGAGCCGATGGAAACTGAATCGGAACCTCTGGTGGCATCCAAAACTCCCATTCCATCCCCAACGGCCGCCGCTCCCGCAATTTTACCAAAATCAGAGCCACAAGAGTCACAGGACGAACCAATGAACGAAGACGAAGATGATGCAGTGCCTGAGCCTTCTCTAATTGCTGCCAAACCGTCTACCGCCACAAATGTTACAACAAATGGCATTGCCACAACTGTCAAGAGGCCACTACCAGTGGCAGTTCCAAAAAATGAGCCCAAAGATGAAAAGGATGTTACACCTACAAGTGGTGACTCGACTGCTCTTACTACTTTGGCCACTGCAGCATTAGGCTCCGCTGGACAAGCAGTCAAAGTTAAAGCTGAAATGGTAAGCCCTAGAGAAGATAGAACATTGATTTTCGAAATCCAGCTATGTTAGGGAGGACTAAGTTTTTTTTAGTTACGTTTGCAGACTGAAGAAGAAAAGAAGGATGCCGACTGGTATGACGTCGGAGTGATAAAGGGAACAACTTTCACAGTTCAACATTATTATTTGCCTGGGGATGAGCCCATAAATACATCCCAACCCCTGCCGGCGGATGTATTCAAAGGACGGACGAAAATCTTCCTTGAACCTGGCACAGCGTACAAGTTTAGAGTTGCTGCTGTGAACAGCTGTGGCCAGAGTGGTTGGAGTGAGGTGAACATCTCCTAGTTATCCTAATTTTTTTTCAATAGCGTTGATAATCCATTGCAAGCTCAGACTTTATCAAACCCGATTATTCTTGCACTCGCCTAAAGTGTGTTATTGTGTTCTTGTTTTCAGGTGTCCGCATTCAAGACTTGTCTGCCTGGCTTCCCGGGTGCACCTAGCGCCATAAAAATATCAAAGTCTGCGGAAGGAGCTCAGCTATCTTGGGAACCACCGCCAAGTAACTTGGGACCGATACTCGAGTACTCAGTTTACTTAGCAGTGAGAAGCGCCAGTGCTGTTTCGAACAGCGCTGGAGAAGCCACCACCGTTGCTACAACACCTACACAGCTTGCCTTCATCAGAGTTTATTGCGGCCCTACTAATGCCTGTTCCGTACCTAACAGTTCGCTGAGTGCTGCTCACGTCGATACGACGACCAAACCAGCGATCATATTTAGAATAGCTGCGCGCAATGATAAGGGATATGGACCAGCAACCCAAGTCAGGTGGCTGCAAGGTAAACACTTTTATCGACCGTTCTGGAATATTCTTTCTCATATGCCCTATCTGCTGAATGTTGAATAATCGATCGCCTACGTGTTAAATTTTATTTTTTGTTTGTTCAGATCCAACCACCGCAGTTAAAAGTAATCCTCAACTTAAAAGGCCACTCGCAGACGCACGCCCTCAAGTTAATTCTCCTCAGAAGAAATTCAAGACGGATACCGGAGCCGAAAATTTTTCGTGAGCAAACTAATTGCTACATAATCGCTCCAATAACCGCCCTATTCGGAAGAAGTAATATCTGCAGATGATATATGAAAAACATTCGACATTGCAGTCACAGGCACACACACACATACACACAGATATAAGATTATACTCAGCTCGCGTAACAACACCCATTCGGTATTTAAGTGATTGCGAAGCTGGAACCAAGTAATGGGATAGACGGAACATTTTATAATACTGCAGTGTGAGAGATAGAAGCGATATATAGAAATAGAAAAGTAAAGAGAGAAGGGATGGGATGGGAAATATGCAGATGAGTGTAGAAGATTTCAAAGTAAGGGTTGTGTCGTTTCATAAATGTGCTAAGGTCGCGACTCGGATGACAAGAGTATTGTGACGCTGAAGATAAAAAGAGAACGAAGGAGAGCGTGTGATTTAAACATCTTTTGCAAGATAACCCTTGCTTTCATCATGACACGTGTGTAACCTACCCCTCGTTTTGAAAATTTGTATGATATATCGTCAATAAAAAAGAAAAAGAAAACGGTAATTTGATTATTCACGAAGTTTGATAAATTTTACAAATTTGTATAATGAAAAAAGTATGAAAAGTACGAAATGTTTTGACAAACTAGTTGCTTACGTGCTGTTACACGATATCAAGAAGGAAATTGAAACAGAACAGTTCAACGAAATTTCGGATCGATTCGACTTTATTGACATATCTCTGATATTTTTAAAACACTTAAATTTCGGTAAATATGAAAGAATAGAGGTCAGTTTTTGAAACTGACAAGAAACTCCGATTTTGCTGGCAGGACTGAAACGGTATTGTTATCACGCAATGTATAGGTATATATATTTAATAAATCTAACCGCATTGGCTATTACAGACACAATGAGAAAACATTCTTTTAACTTATCTTAATTTCATTTTTTTAGTGGCTTTCACAACTTTCCGTTACAAATAATCGTAAAATTATATATTTCGGAACTGACGTATCTCACAAATACTTCTGTATTGAAATTGTGTTCATTTGTGTTTGTTACGTGAGGTTGAACGGCTTTCAATTGAACCGTACGTACGGCAAATTTTTTAATAATACTAAGACATGAATTGATGCAATCATAGAATTCGTTCTACTTGTGTACCTATTTAGGAAGTCCTAAAAATTGTAAATATTCATACCATGTCTACAAGGCATGAGTCGTTAATTGATAAATAATTTTTTCAACACCGATAAAACTAAATTGTTGAAAGCAAAACGTAAAGGAAACGCCCGAATTCAGTAACAATTTTTCTTTCTAACGGGGAGGCTGTAGACTGCAAAGACAGCAAGACCTCAAGAATCATACACAACTAACATGAGGCTAAACAAGTGAAGGTGAAAAAAAATTTGCGTACACAAAAAAGAAATAGAAAGCAAAATAAAAACCGAGTATTGAAGAATGAGATCAATAATAATAATATCTGAAGTGAATATTAAATTTATGATATATATTTTATTTTTGTTTATAACTAGGCTTGATTATAGAACTTAGGAGAAAGTGAAAAATGGTGCGGTCCCTCTTACCATGTTCTCCGTCAATTAATATTCTCATGATTTAATCCCATATCAATCATTTGAATGAATCCTTATAATTATTGATTGATTGATTAATAAGCGAATTTCAATATTTTTAAGTAAATTACATGATACAACAAAGTAAATGTATTGAGTATCAGATCTAAGAAAACTTGTCTTGTTTAAGTTACAGTGTTCGAGCACTATACTTACTTTTCATTCTAATTCTGAAACTATAAATTCTATTCAGTCGTACAGTTTTAAACATAAATATATATGTATATATATACATATTTGTATATACTATAAACGTATATAAACATATGTATATATGTATATATATCTACATATATAGTGTGTAAATATACACACACACATATATATATATTATATAATAAAGAGGAAATAAATGTGATTTTTTTATGTACCGATTCATTCGTCATTAATTGCGTTACACTGCGTTCTTATTCCGGTTCCTGCTGTTCTCGATTCAGTTGAACCGGCATCAACAGTGCATGTATACGGAACGTTACAATGTAAAGAATGTACCGTGTACTGAGTGTCGTCTACAGGCATTTTTGATGCTGGATTATCTACATCGATGTAGTGACACCAGAATAAAGAACATCATGTAAACGTAGACGTTATCAGATCTTATTTTCAGCCTCCACGACGCCTTTCGACGGTCATGCGGTCAACTTTAATAGAGCCGCCGATGCCGATTTCCAAGTTATGCTATCAGGGTCATATTTCAGAGGGAAGTTATTGAATTGAAAGTGATGACAAAAGGGAAAACGAAACTCGAATAATGAAGTATGGGCACAGCCTGTTCAACCAGACGAAAGCGGACAAAAATAATACGTCTTCCCATTTCCCATCCAACTCCAGCTAGACATTCAATCATACACCAAAGTATTACATGACGCAGATTTGATGGGTGAATTTACATATTAATGCAGGAAAGTACGGCGGCAATGAAAAGCACTTTCTGCTCGTAAGTTTTCGTACTTTTCACCCTCGAAACTAGCAATCGGCCTTGTCCGCGATGCACTTGAAAATCTTACTAGAATATACTTTGTTACTTGCCTTGGTCATTTTGCTTAATAATAAGAAAAAAAGCAAATGAGAAAAGCTTTCCTCGGCGATGAAAAGTAGAGGTCAAAATCTGAAATAATGAAATGTAACTTCAGTAAAGCGTAGGACTAGGCATTCGTATCTATGTGGATATTCTCAAATTGGACAACTCTCGAACAAGACTGATAGGCTGAAAAAAATCTAGCATTAATCCGATTTGAAAATCTGAATACTCAATCGTGCTGGAAGTTTGTAACAGATCTATAGAATGTCTTTCAATGCCCCTAAACTTTTATCAACTCTCGACGTTAGTGTCAAAATACACTAATCAGACGTAGTGCTCTCTAATTGGTGTAAACAGTCCATGTGGCGTGAAAATATCTACCAGATATGGCGAGAAGGCTATCAAATCTGACGAAAACATGGCGGAGCCGTGCCAAGCTGTCTTCCATGCGCCGAGACCGTCGACACATGTACTCGTACACGCTAACAAATTATAACAATTTCATTACATTCCACTCTTACAAACGGTGAATTGTAAATATCAACGACGCGGTAAGGTCTTTGGAAAGAATTTGACCGGAGCTTAAGTGATTTTACAGACATAATTAATTAATCTACGAGTATGCTTTTTTGGAAAATAGATGTAACTAGTCTCGCATGCCTTACGCTTATTGCCTTTATGTTGAATTACGTCGACGGAACCGCGTCGCAAAATGAAGAGAGAGCAAAAACAAGCCAAGGTCGGGTCCGTCAAACCAAAGAACAATTGAAACAAACTAAGGAACAATTGAGAGCTGTCAAACTGCCACCATGTGCAGCATGCAGGGCTCTCGTCGAGTCTTTCACACATGTGAGTATACGTTCCTGCAGTTTTTTTCAAAATACACTAGCAAGAAAAAAAAACTGATAAACTTTTTTGACATTATTGTAGGGCATGCAAAAGACTGCTCGCGGAAAGTTTGAAGGTGGGGATACGGCCTGGGAAGAAGAGAAGCTGCGATCGTATGCCAAAAGCGAAGTGCGGCTTGTAGAGATACAGGAAAATCTCTGTAAGGCAAACGACAGAGGGGCGGATCAGTGTCATTTGCTAGCAGAAGAAACAGAGTCAGACGTTGAGGATTGGTGGTTCAACCACCAGGACTCGAAGGATCTGCATACCTACCTGTGCATTGATTTGCTTCAGCACTGCTGTCCGGACAAGCATTTTGGCCCGGAATGCCTGCCATGCGAAGGGTATCCCGATAACATATGCAACAACAATGGAAAATGCAAGGGAGCTGGTACCAGAAAGGGAAACGGCCAGTGTACTTGCGACGAAGGCTACTTTGGGATCACGTGTGAACAATGCTTGCCTGGTTACTTTGAATCTTACAGAGACGAAGTCAAGTTCTTATGCACCAAATGCCATCCGGCATGCGATGGAAATTGCACCGAAGGAGGGCCCAAGGCTTGCCAGAAATGCAATCAAGGCTGGGAAATGATAGAGGGAAAGGGATGCATTGACGTCAACGAATGTCTTGTCAGTGGCAAAAAAGCTTGTGTTGGAAATAAATTCTGCGTGAACAAGGAGGGATCATTTGATTGTTTAGGTAAAAATTAATGCAAAGAAATCAAACCGTTTGTAATTTCAACTTTTGAATTAAGTTTACGATGATGTCACTATTGTATTGAAAAACCACTTCGATCCGCTTGCTTCCAGATTGTGATAAAGCCTGCGACGGTTGTACCGGCGACGGTCCTGATATGTGCATAAAGTGCATTGAGGGACACCGCAAAAAAGACAACATTTGCGTCGGTGAGTCAGATAAATTTCATAGGCAGTGGTTATGATTCTCTCTATCTGCAGTGTGAAAAAGAGTTTAATCGAACCAATGACTGTCTGTTTCAGATTCTGATCTTTTAGGGCGAAAGAAGACAGAAAATATTGCTCGATACTCGACGTACTTTGGTCTCTGCCTAGCAACGTGCATAATACTACAACGTAACGTTTATGCAGCCAGCTTGATTGGCTTACTAGTGGGGATTTATATATCTGTGTCCGAATACATGATCGCATTCAGTACAGTCCAAGACACATCTGCGAATATGGATATTCTTGGTCCTGCAGTTTAGAAATTATTAGAAAAAGGTTTATTATTTTAAAATTGAGTTTCAACGTCTTGAACATTGATGAAAACCTTCACTTATCCAGAATACCATAACTGTGGTAATTATTATTATTAATTATTCTCAAATGATAAACCTGGAGTTGTAACTTACATCTTGAATTTGCGAATTTCAAATAATATGCAACCAACGAGGTCATTAATGTCAGTGTTTTAAGTGAACTATGCTCAAGTTTTATTGTAATTTATGCCACGTGATCTGTCACGAACATTCCTTGTGTAAGAAACGCGTGCACCGTATGTACGGGTATAATAAGTAGGATAATTTTAAAAATGAGACCACAGCAGTTAGCTACTTTGCGTGACTTTGACTCCGCAAAATTTAACCGAGTAAGAAATAATATTTGAATATAAACATAAACGTGGATTGTCTAGTCTCTCGGTGTATAAATTATAACGAATGATTGAGAACTTTCAAGAATCAATGGGCTGTATTAATTTGCTGAAGCAAATATAGTGCAAATTTATGTAATATATACAAAATACAGAAATGTGTTTGATAGCAAACCCGAAACACTAATTTCCGTAATGAACTTCAGCCCTATCTGCACGGTGTAATGAGACAAGAAAAGGCTATCGGATTATCGTAAATATGGTCAGAGTGTTATAAGCATCTGATTTTTCTATTTCTTATTTGCTCGCATTTTGTCAGGCCCATAGCGGTGTTTATAGAGATAGACTGCGCGCTCTGTGTACCGAGCTGAAGCCGTGATAAAACAGAGAGAACCACAACTGTGAGCATTTTCTCAGACTTTGATCGGTCACTTGGCGGGAGAAACACATAGACTTACACAAATATGCCTTATCGTTTTCCTTGCCTGGCGGATGCTCTCCACTCTTTTGATCGTACGACAGAGAGAGGACTCCTCCAGGACTAGCTTTGTCTTTTGGTCTCGGCTTCGGTGGCCCCGAAAAAGAATGACCAAAAGTAATCGATTATTTTTCAAACTCGATTATCTTTTCTCACAATCAGTTGTTCTTTTTTACTCCCATGAACGACGCAATACAATATCAATTCATGTGATTAAAGTCTCAATTATTATCATCGTCTTACTTACCAAGTACCTATTTGACATAATAAGTGAAGATGAATAAAGATTTTCACTTGAAATTGAAAAATATTTTGAATGAAACTATAAATTATCAAAAAACTTTTTCGCTATTAAGATTGCATATTGAAATTTTGACAAAATACGATAAATCGATTAATCGGTTAATTTTTACCAATTCAATTGAGTCGTGCTCGATAATTTTTTTGACTCGATTGCTCGATGCATCGATTATTTTTATCTTTGTGGCCATCGCTACCCCGTAAAACCGCGCAGTCTATCTCTATTAGTCTATGGTTGGGCCCTGCGGCCAAGAAGGAGATCGTGTGTCGCGAACCGGTGCTATTGGGCACGTGGCCCTACCATCCCCCCTTTCTTCCGCCCCTCACCGCCCCCCTGAATTCACGTGCACACAGTACTAGTAACGCAACTCGCAACAGCCTGTTAGGGGTTAAAAATCTGGCCCACTTTTGTGACAACGATCGAAATCCTTTCTTCCATTCTTTTCCTTTTTTTCCTCGTGTTTTGTTCTCCATTCTTTTTGCTCTCGCAGATATATTTTAGCGATACGTAGGGTGGTTTTCAATAGGATTTTTACTGCAGCCGCCTCGCCCCCTGCCGCTGCCTGCACTGCTTGCGCTATTCGGTAGTAGCTGCACGAATTCCACGATACTTGCGTGTCGCGTCGAATCCCGTAGTTGGCTGGGTCCCGTTTCATTTTTCTTTTTTTCCATAAAAATGGGGTTAATATTAGACGGCTTCACCCTACATCCTGCATCCTGTACCATACACAGTTCTCCCAACACGGTTAATCGGCTGGATGAAATGGGCGTGAAGTTCTACATCCTCGCCCAAGACCCCTCCCTTATTCCTCTTTCCCTCACTCCGAAGTATTGCAAACGAAGCTAAAAATTTTGCTAACGGTTTTTTTCCCTTCTTTTTCAATATCGAACGTATACTCCACAACCCGCTGTGAGGCACATTGTCGGCCGCCGTCAATGCCGCTTCGATTAAAATAACCATCGATTAGACGCGCACATGGCGAGGACCTTCGCACCGGTCGCTTGGCACCTTTGTCGGATTTAACTGGAATTATTTCGTCACGGTCTATTTTTGATAGACAACGTTTTTTTTCTCCCCCTTTGGCTTTCAGTTTTTTTCACCGTTTTACGCGTGACCAGCTCCTGTGACGATGATGCTTAATCTACTATGTATATTGTTTGTTGCAACAAACAGTGGTTAGATGATGCACATATCTAATGTGGTAGTTGACGTAAATTTGATCACTAATTGTACGACCGTCTAAATTATTAATTACTTGCTAATATGATTTTACAAATATTACGTCAGACCGATCCGCAGTGATTTCTTAATTCTAGAATTGGATCATCGAACCGTCTGCCTCAGCCGCGAGAAGAGCCATATTAAATTCAGGGAAGTAACGGAACAGATCAGACTGAATACTGTAATTGAACTAAATTTTTTAAATTCACGCTTCACAATTAGATTCCTGCAAAGTTTGCTACCTGACGGATTCAATCGTGATTGATACTATTATATCCATCCAACTATTTCAAATGTGATCAGTGAACGTTCGCTCGCTGTACGAACAATGTATTCATCATAATGGCCGCATACAATGAAAACCGAAAATAACATTTTCCAAAATACTACAACCGTGTAATCGAATCAAACCTCAAAAGTAGTCGCAATTTAAACATGGATTGCTTATACATCGTCTACTCTCAATTAGGATTAAGTAACATTATACAATCATTTTTGTATCAAACAATTGAACGGATCACAGTTCAGATTAGTTAGATTTGTGAAATTAATAAAGCGCGAGACTGAAAGGTCCGTACTTTTGAAACGTCTATCAATAAACCTGTCCTGCTGCGGTCGCGAAGGGCTAATTAACTAGTAGCTTTTGGCCGATTCGTCCAGGGCGGCGAAAATCTGTGACTGATTGTGGGGCAATTGGAAAAACGATTTGCGAATCGAGCTTGTTGCAGTGCATCGCGTCGCTCGTTCAAGCCTTTTGCATATTCCATGCATTTAAACGCTGCGGATCCGTTCCATCGGCTGCATGTTAGTTGACAGGGGTCGACATTGACGCGTTTCAATATTTAACCGGAACAACGCCCTCGCGGTGCACGTTTGCCTTGTTGAGCTCTACCTGCACTTGCTCTAGGTGTGTATACCTATACCTATACGTGTCAGTGACGGAGTGCCGCACTCGACCCCGTCCTCGAAATTGACTTTGATTCTGACGCTAACGTTTCGGCTTTACCCCCAACTTTCGACGCGCCGCTTTCATATTTTACCATTGTTTTCGCTATTGTCTGCAGACTCCTAACTTCTTGCTTCGGGTTGCCCAGGTCGTTCACCGGCATAAGACCGAGAGTACTTCACTAATGAACATCCTACTGCCGGGTACATTGACTTTGTATTCAATTATACACGTGGATTTACCAAGGCCTGATCGGTAATTCTTTAAAGTCACAGCTGCGCCATCCTACACTGAATATTGACGTAGCGCTCATCATAATATCATATTTTGGGAACGTACGAGAGACGTTGTAATAAACATAGCTAAAACTGTATTATTTTCTATGCAACGACTGGTCACAAATGTGTAATGCATTAATAGCCTAATGTTAACTACAAAATTGTGTATACAAACCTATAATTTACTCCACATAATTGAGTGCAAACTAGACAGAATATCTCTCAGAGGTGCACAACGGGAAATAATAAATTGATTATAATTGAATTTAACTCGGTCTATCAGCGACAAATTCCTGAGAAACATCCGGCAGCTATCCAAAAGAGCCAGGTATAAATGTGCAGTGCAGGGCACCTTATACCTGCAGGTATATTAATAATTGAATTCGCCGTAATAGGTGATACACCGTTTGCAGTTTACAGGTATACGCACACCTTCAAATCTTACAATTAACCGGTCGGTGCATTTCCAGTAATAATAACATTCCCTTTGTTTTAGGTATACGTATAATGAATTTAAAACAGCTTACTGTTTAAATAGATCTGATACTGTTTATTCGTTATGTGTGTGTACATAACGAATAAACAGTATCAGCTGTATTTTGTATAAATTGGAATATTACGTGAACATTAATGATAATTTGAGCTCTGTCTATGCTGCAAAAAATAAGCTGAGAGCTTCAGTTTTTTTTTCAAGATTTCACTTTAAAAAATTTCTTCAAGAAAATTTCAAGAACCGACGCATTTTGCATGTTGAATTGATCTCATTTATTAATTCTCAAGAAGTTTTCCTGTAACCGATCAATACTTGTATAGTTTACACGTCTAGCCTCTTGGTTGCACCGATATTAATATAAGATTTAAGTTAATAATTTATCAGATATGATACCCGGACCGATCGTACTTAGGATGTAAAGATTGCATGAGATACGTGTAAGAGAAGAAGTTCTTTCCGCAAAGAAGATGGATATCTTAAATGAAATTACTTCATGTCAGTTGCCAAACAACTACCGCATTCCGGCAACGAAATCAATTTTATCGAAATCTGTAACGCGAGATTCAGAAATTACTGTCTGAAGTCATTATTAACAATTTTCTTATACGAGTAACATAGCATTTTACCATTGCGATAACTATTAAAAAATGTAATTGTAACCTAAAAGGCATTGTTTAACTGATTTTTCCTTTCGTCTTCTTGATTGGAATACTGAAGTCCTCTGCAACGTGGTTTGAGAAGCTGGCGTCGCAGAAAATAGGGGCATTACTTTGAAATTTTATCCACGTACTCGAAGTTATCAATCGCTGATATACATCTATCTCCAGGACCCATTGATTTGTGGGACCACCGTGCTAGATTTTTACTTCTTCGGCGGTATTAACTCCTACTACGTTTAACGTACCCTCATTGATTCACTTGCCAAATGAATGTGTTGCTATGTAATTTTACATGCAATGCTGCGTATGTTGAAGTTCTAAAAGTACATAGCATGTAAATTACGTAAACGACTGTTCGACATTCATGTGGGAGAATAACTTTCCTAATTTGTAACTTGTCCGATCTAATAGGAAAAATATAACAAAATGAGTTCGTTTATTTCATTGTCTTTAACAGAATTTCACTGTAATTCAGTGATTCTTGGTATAACAAACTAAACGTATTATGATGCTACTGCGTGAACCAATGAAGAAAAAAAAATACAAAATATGAAAGGTCGTTTAGCTGTTTTGAAAGCCATTCCAATTCTAATATTATGTATCAAATTGGATAAAAGTGGATTGATGCAATGACGAGGTTACTAAGTACAAAGGTAATGTACGAATTATTATTAAGCATCTCATCATAAATTGAACAAAAGAAAACATAAATCATTGAAGGATAATTGTTGTAATCCTAAACCATAGAATACGAAGTGGTTCACTTTTTCAAAAGATGCTAATCGATCTGCAGTCCAGCAGAAGTCGAAACTGGCCGATGTGTGTTTTAAATTTTTACGAATAAAAGACAAAAAGAATCTGATCATATTCTCGGATGTTTGATCAGCTATACAAATGATATAAATAACCCTAGACGATTTCTTGAAAATAGTTTGATTAATACACAAAATATCAATGCTAAATGTCTGTTCACATCAAAAAGCCAGAAGATTATCGAAGGTATCTTTCTAGCACAATGTGGGTAACTCTGCGTACGTGAAACTACCAATTGGTCCTATAGTTTAGCATCCCATTAGACAATACAATGGTATCTCAATAAACGATTGAGCTCCAGCAGGTGAGTTGTTATATAAAGAGCGTCTTCACATAGCAGATATCTATCTTTCTTTGTTTAATTCTGTCCTGCTCTAACAATGCTTGGTGCTTTCTTCTGAATGTGTTCCTTTTATTACAGCAACGTCATGTCGTCATATATATACTCTACTTTACGCACACTAATTTCTATACACGGAGATAGTCCTTCTTACCTCTATCCTGCATCGTTGAAGTAATTTCAACTCCGCACGATGAAAATATGTTCGTATGGAATATAATTAATTTTCACAACAGTCGGGAGATAAAGCAGTTTTCTACCTAGGCACCCACCCAGCCGAAGGTCACAAAAGTTTTTACCTGCGCTTTGCGGTCTAGCTTCGGTCTAACAATAAATCTGTCTTCATATATTTTGGTTCGTTCTCGTTGACGCGGCCATACCAATTCAATACGGAAAGCCCTGATTGGTCGCATAGCTGCAGGCTGAGCTACTATCTATCAAAGCCTGCTGTATCGAAGTAATGTAGTATGTATTGAGAAAGCGCCCCTGGTTTTCGTAGTTTTCATTTTAACCAAAAGGTGGCCGAGCGGGCTACAATTTTCTGACTGTCCCATGAGAAAAATATAGCCAAGCAAGTATTAGTTAGGCTAGTCTGTATAGACACTAGATTTACTTGTGGTATACTAATGTTACTGCATCGAAAGATGCGTTAGCATTAATTTTTGCGGGGTATTCTCTTAGCCGAACACCAGATTGGGACTACAATGCCCTTAATGCACTTGTAAAAATATTTCCTTATTTGGTCGTATCGAGCCAGACATATCGACGAAGGTAGGTCGGATTTCAGAGAAAATTTAGAGATTCATTCAGTACGTAGGTCAGGCACCGGACACCTTATGGTTTGATAATAAAAAATTCAGAACGTAGATTAGAAAATTATTTAATATGATAATGACAATATTTCTTTAATGATAAATCTATCATGGTATATGTGCAATGTTTTCGTAAGTTATTCAAATGTTTCGATTGTTTGGTAACCAAGATATTTTAATTTCCTGGGGTCTATGTATAAGATATATTTTACATCCGACATTTTTTGGTATTTCAGTTTCTTAAACATGGACGATCGCCAGTCACAGTTGCTTGGCAACTCAAAACTTAAAATTGATACTCAATCGTTGGGCAACCAAGACAACGATAATACGGTTGCCAAGCACTGCAATTCCGACTTCACTTGTTGAGATAATTATTCCTAAATACGTTTGGTATTTTTTTCGAATCAATAAACATTAAAAGAAAAAATTGAAATTATTAGCGACGACTTAACATCCTCAATTTTCATCGTAATCAACAAGCGCTTCTTGGCTGAAGCGTGCAGGATTTTCAATCACACCGATCATAGCATTCGAGATACTTTTTAAAATAAAAATTCAATCCGATTTTTCATAGTCAACACTTCGAGTACGTTATTGGAAGACAACATGATGAGAAATTTGAAATCAGATACAATCGCTCTGTGGAATTTTTATAAGTATAATTTTTTTTCCATACGGAAGACATTATAAAACCACTGTAAATATATTAAACCAATATTTAATTGAAATGTAACAAAAACATTACAAGTACCAATTTTCTCAACAGAGATTATGATGTTTTTATATTGTTACAAAAACTTGACTAATTTAACTACAGAACGTGAAACATGATACAGTTATAATATTGCTAAAATGCTTTTGTCGATGAATATGTTGTGTGGGTACACATCCGTCATCGTAGTTGGGCTAAACGCTAGTTGAGAAATTTTCATCCAAATCGCCAGGTGCCCAAGCGGGCTGGGCTGAGGATGTCATACACGTGACTCACACACTCAATGGTAACGTGCGCGCTAGCGTACACAATGAATACTTGAAGTTTTCGTTCTTCAACTTGCCGGTAGATGGCGACTTGACTATCATTCTAGAAGTCAATTCCCACAAGAAAGAAGGGTCTGAGAGATACATATACGTCTCCCGGTGACGTGCCTACTCATGTTGCAATACTATTATCCATATTAAAATCGAATTTTTTGAAATTGTTGGCCATACCCCAACCAAATTAAAATCCAAAAATTAATACGAATACCTACTCTTACGATTTGTATAAATGATTCTCAATAGTGACTGCCCGTGCGTTAACGCAGTTACTACTGTAGAGGTTATCACAGTGATATTCATTTATCATAGAACCACTTTAATTAATCCAACTGCAGTGTCGAAGGTGGTATGAACGCGGTAACCCCTGGACGAAACTATGGACGACAAGTGGAGTTGTTTTTCTTTTTATCTTAATCAGGCTTGGGCCTAACAGTTCGCCATCGGGAATGCCTCAATTCAGGTCGCATACATATGCTTACATGTTTGTGTGCGAAAAAGCTCACTTTAGCTAAAAATTCGGGACTTTAAACACAGACTTTACGCACGCAAGGCCAAGCAATCCTCTTACTCTACTTTGCTAAAGCATCCCATCAAAAAAGGTAAAAACAGATTACGTCGTTTAGCTCAAACCATTCGTTTTAATTCTATGGTATTTCATGGTTGTTCAGCAACTTTTTTGACTAGTACCACCCAATTAAATCAGTAACGATGAAAAAGGTGAGATCTGCTGGAGCCCGCCGCCGCTGCCGCCGTCCTCGCTATGACGGTCTCCTCGTCGTCCGTGCTTGCCTCGCAGACGCCTCACTCGCTAAAAAAAAAAATTTAAGAAGGGCCACTCGCGGCCCACGTTGTTAGTTTCTGTCAGTTCTGCTGCGGATATCCCGGACGCGGTGCAGCTTCACGGATCTGGCGGGCTGAGCGCTATCACCGATACAGCCACATACTCCGTCCTATGGGACATGGCCTATAAAGCCAATACCTAATGGTTTAAAAAAAAAAAAAACACTTCGTCCTGGTGTTTCATCTTGTAACGATATACCCACCTGCTCCCCCCCCCCCTACTTTCGTTGTTGCGATAAAATTCTGGGCAGCGGAATTCATCCGGATACGGGAACTCAATAAAGACTTCCTTTATCATGCCGCCGGTCGAAGCCGTCAATTGGGTGGCGCCTTAGTGAAATAAATAAAGAAAGGGGGTGACAGAAGGGTAGGGAATGGTAGGGAATAGAAAGAGGGCTATTTAAATAAAAAAGGTGAGAAGAGAGAAAGCGACAGTAGGTGTTACTTCTGCTTATCTTAAGAGAGCCGGTAACAGGGAGAAGGCATAAGTTAACGCCGGTCAGTGACACCCGAGTTCGTAGGCTCGCGCAATCAGCTTCGGGTAGTTACCGCCGGAGGGTAGCACTACGTGGCCGCGCTGTTGGCCGGCTAGACACAAACAATCGTTCCCGACCTTTGACATCGGACGGACGGGTAACGGAAGGATCTCAAAATTTACCACGGGAACAACTTGCGCTATTTTCATGGAGAAATTTCGAGCATTTCATCGACTCTGAGCTGTTGAAGCAGGAAGAACGACAATGCTCGTGCCATTGCAGCTTGCCGTTACGGTGGCATCAACAAGTCTTGTTGCGGCAGCTTACCGCGAAACGAAGAAAGGATTACAGGTCACTAATGATCCGCGAGGACAACGAAGATGCAATCAACACCGTTCGGCCGAGGGAGCGGGGAGAGCGAGGGAGAAGAAAGAAAGAAAGGCACCTCTGCAAGTACACACGGCGACACGAAGGTTCTGGAGAATTCTGCCACCAAAACTAAATTCGAGAGAGAAGCACAAGGGATGAGGCGAAAACACGACAGAATCCTTCAGCTCGTCTCTATCGCTTTCTGGCACGAAAAATTAAAAAATTAGTAAAATCGGACATGTTTCATAAAAGAAACACTAAAAATACAAAATAAGCTAATCATTATACAAACTGCTGATTCTTGGAAGGCAGTGTGGAATTATTCTTTTAATGAATTAAGTAGGTCGTTCTCTATGGTGCTGAGGTATAGGGCCATCTCGGGGCAGACTCGGAGCAAGCCCCAGATACTCTACCACTTTTCAATCAGTAGTTCGACAACCTAGCTCCCCAACGGGGTAGGGAGCATTTCAGGTATTACGCATGATAGGCTAGTGTAGTTTGCGATTGTCATTTTTAAAAATTCGTATCTCAAGTATCAAATATGGATCGTAAATGGTCAGTGCTAGCCTAATTTACCAATACGATCTTCTCACTGACAACTTATACATGCTACAGACTTACCATTTTCATGAAAACTGTTAGCTGAATAGCGATCTACCGGTAATATATTTAACTTGGTGGTTCATCAGCCGGTATGATCACTCTGTCATACACCTAGGTGTCGGTAGAGGTCACAGCATCGCCTCATACTATATTCTGCGTTGCCGCGATGAAAGAAGAGTATTCGACATCTCGTATGTAGTCCGAAGGATTTATGTGACACCTGACGATATCTCAAATGTTTAGCAGATCTGTTTATTGAATATTATCAGTGCTGACATAACTTTAGTCAATGCATATATTTTACACTTTACTGAGAAGCCTTGTCATACGGCAATGCCTCAATATAATGTTATAGTGACTAAGATGAATGAGATACTGACGGATAATTAAAGATGAAATAAAGATACTTTGCTTTCAAAAATAGCGATGCTTCTATTTCCACAGGATACAAAAAAGTAAAAACATTGTTACTATTAATTTATCCACCAAACTGAACGGGTTATAAAGTTACCTACATACGTGTGTCCTAGAGTTTTCATTCCTCATATTCTCGCGACGTTGGATATGAAAGCGAGAACACTGAAAGCACCAATATCCCCTAACCCCTGCTAACCCCACCTTTTTAACAGAGTAGGTATGTCGGCACCTGGACCAAACCATACTACCACCGCTACAACTGCCCCCATCTATATACCTTCACCCTTCCTTGTTTCCCATATATCTCTGGGGTACTGCTTATATAACTTTTTTTATAATGTCTCTCCCTTTGCATCATGTACTGCACTACGTATAATACAGAACCCTATAGCAATCACCCGGAAAAAGCTTCTGTAGAAATCTAGAACTCTTCTCCTCCTTTTTTAACCCCCTCTTTTAGCCCCTTTCACTCCCCTCCCTTCTCTCTGCACCGCAGATTTAACCCCCTACTCGAAGGGTTGTTTTAAATAATAATACAATACGAGGACCAGCGTCCCGACATAAGTCCTACCACCAGGACTTTGCTTCAGTCGTATAAAGCTGCAGAACAGGGTGTCGTGCAATTTTTTTCTGCTTCGTGATTGTTTTATACCTAAAATAAATTAAAAAAATTACTTTGCGAATTTGCCATGCTATAAGTTTTTGTTGCATATACTGTTGGCAGTTAGACTGATCCGTTATCGACGTAGACCTATTCTTGAATCATAAGCTACTTGGGATTTGCAGTAGAAGAAAATCTGAATGGCTTTATCTTTTAATTTAACTTTAATGGTTTAAGACTTATGCTGGGATATGAACTATTACAAAATTGTGTTAAATGTAAATGTTGAAATTCTGAAACTGTGAAGTGGAGTGAAAAATGATATTCAAGTGCAAGTTAAAGAGGCGGTGAATAATCGGAAAGTAAGCGAATCAAAGCTTTTCACCATTATCCCGAAGCATATATCTGTCATGAATTCAGTTTCAGTTTCTTAACGGCTTGTAGATATCGAATCACTAAAAATCGAACTGACGGCTCCATAGGTTTGACAATATGGCGGAAACAAATGGTTGTGATTCGCTAAAGCATATGCCTAGCACCCGTATAAAACAACGCTATTTGGGATGTGTTTCTTAAGTACGGTCAAAAGTAAGCCAATGAATATTCTTTCCTTTTATACACAAGACAGTGATTTGATTAATATGCAGGAGACATCAGAACTTATACTGCAAGACTCCTCAGCCCAATTGATTTCCTGTAACATGTCACAATTACGTTGGTCAAAGCTTAGCACCGCGTTGATCACCGAGTCCTATGATTTGTCCGTTTGAAAGTCTTAAGTAATTCGATTTATACTTTTCCTATGTTGATTGTTGAATAGGTACTGCATAAAATAGATTTCAACGGGTTGTGTATTTTTGAAGCGTGTGTGATGCGGGTGATGTGTGCTTAACTCAACAGAATTTGTACGTGTAATGTGTATGTATCGGTGTGCACGCCCGTTTTATAATACTGCTCTTGGGCATGGAATACTCGAAACAGAAAGAATCGATCCTGGGTTTTCTGAAGACAGGCTTTTTTCCCGCGCACCAGGACAACGGTCGAGGGTTGGTAGTAGGGCTGGGGCCAAGGCGAGGGCAAGCGCGGTGAGGAAGGGAGGAGGGGAGGATTTGGGGTGGATGCGAGTGTTTGAGGGTTGAGGAGGAGAGAAGAGAAGAGAAAAGAAGCAGCAGCAACTTAGGTTACTCGAGGCGCGGTTTAAGTGGAGCGCGAAGGAACCGCGTGACGTTAAATTTAAAGGGGTAGATGACCCGTCGTCCGTAGGTCGTGCATGCCTTGATTTCTTCTTTTATATTACCATTACTCCACTCACGATGACATTTTCATTTTTCGTTTCCTTTTTTGTGGCATGTTAACCAACCTTCTTCAGGCCTCCGCGGTCGTCCGACCGAAACAGATATTTAATCGATGTTTCACGCCGGAATGAATCTCAGCCATTGTATAACACACGTATAGCGATATACAGGATTATACCAGAGGCGGTTGTTACTTCGGTAGACGCTAGGTTATCCAACGTTTTTTGAATTTATCAAGAGGTTACAAGATCCCAGTGATCAAGCATGTTTGCAGTATTGAAATAGAAGAGACGAATAACTACATGTTTGCGACAGTCGGTCTCCTATAATGCAATGAATTGTTCTTCTTCGGGTTTAATGTATATAACTCGAAAACTTCGATAGATGTTCAACTTTTGTAACCTATGACTCAATCGTGTTTAGCCATATTCTGAAAGAAATATCAATAATTCTACATATTAGTGCAATGTCGGCTCACTCCATATCAATCCATATCAATCCTTTCAAATTGGCAGGTATAACTTTTCGTTAATGGGACCGCCTGATCAGAACGAATCACGCATACGAGACTATGGCTACTCAGCTGTAACCTACCCTTGAAAATTAAGCGACAGTTGTTTAATCGGAAGGTTGAAAGTGGCGTTCTGTTGTCCCGGGTCAGTGGGATTTTTCACGGTGAAGTTTTTCACTCCCCGTGCAGCCTGGACGGAATTACAGGCATATGCAAGAGGAGAAGGATGATGCAGAGGTTAGGTGTATTGGTGTATAGGTGTGGCATACAAGGTACAAGGCAGCTAGACCCTAGCGCTACCCTTAAATTACGCAAGCATGACACGACAAAATGTAAAATTAAAAAATAACGGTGATTCTGATTGAACTCGGTTAGTTTTTTTGTCGATAGATAGAGAGCGGTACGGGGAGAGCGAAATAGTGAGAGAAAGAGAGAGAGAGAGAGAGAGAGAGAGATGGAAGAGGTGGCTGCCTGCTGCATTATGCGCCTCTCTCAGCACAGGACACATCGATAGGCGCGTCATCATATGGGTACTCATACACGGAAGGGAAGGAATGGAACGCAGGGTGTCGAATAGACGGGGTACGCCATCCATCGACACACGGCTGGTTCCATTGTGCTCTTTCCTTCATTATTACCCAGCTTTGGAAGGCTTGGATCACTCCGCAGACATTTTGTCGATCTAAAATATACCCTAGAGGTAAATTGATACGACCACTCATATTGTTATACCTTCCAATTCCTTCTGCTGGGACGATTCAAATCCGCGGAATGTACGTGGGTACATTCAACGATGCAAACATAACACTTTTTTAATTCTCTTTTAATCGGTTTGAAAATTTGAAGTCGGGGAAGGCTGATAATAGACTAAGAATAATTGGTGCTGTTAGAGTAGTGATTTTCGTAGTTGGGTCTACACCCAACGTTAAATCTTAGATCGTTTATACATAGATCATAACAAGTGTTCGAATAAAAATACGTCTATAAAACTATACAGCATTATGGTGACCGCGGTCATATTATCTATATGTGACCCGAAACACTGTTTGTTTGTGCTTATATTTTATTTTTATAGTAGTACTTTGCGTTTATGGAGATTTTCATCGTTTCGCGCATGCGATCACTCGTCCTCGAAGTCCCGCGAAGAACGCTTCTTGATATGGCCAACTGAATTTATCGCGGACTATCTTACGCCATTTAACTCTGTATCAGCTTCTCTCCTCCCACTTATTCAGGTTCTTATTACCCTTGAAAAAACGATGTAAACAGAGAACAACGAAGTCAGTTCAACTCCCGTCGTGCACAAATCGTAGGCAGTTAGACTCAACGGGGTGCAGGTAGATCTTGCTACATCTTTATAATGTGCATTGTAGGTGTAAAGGTAATAAATATGCGCGTCGTTCGCCATTTTCCTCGGAAGCGCCCCCAACTATACCAAAAGTGAATGTTATTGAGTTGTGCGGAACTGGAATGCAGGGAGGGTAAGTTTGGAAGACCGGGCCGTACAATAGTTCGTACATTTTTGGTGGGTTGGGTCACCCTGACCCTCTCGGGGTGTCCGCCCTCTGCCCATTGGTCAGAGCCCTGTCCTTCGGCAGGGCTATCGATTATTTGTTGTCAATTCGGGGCCTGTAATAAGCCGGGTTCCCTCTTCCTAACGTATACCTCTCCCGAGGGGGTGGGGTTTCGCAGTCTTTGACGAAATATGTAATTAACGTTGAATGAATGTTTTATCGACCTTATCTTGGTAATATTCGCAGAGTTCTCGGTGCTGAGGTCGGAATGAAAGAAAGTCAGAAATTGATGTTTCAGCCCCGAGGGGGCCTTCCTGGAAGAAATAATTAAATACTCTTAAACCTCACGTCTGAGGTGAATCTATCAATATAAAGAAAAATTTCCAAAAAGCAACGCAAAATCGGTGGGCATTAGGTCACAATCCGTATCGTTGTAATTATTTGACAAAATATATAATTGACGCTCGCATGCCGCGATCGGATAATTTTCAACACCTATCATTTTTTATCCATTCATCAAGAAAGCACATTTGAAATTGGGGTAAATATCATGTCTTGGTAGTATGAGTGTTACATAGATTTCTGCATCGTGTAATTGAGAGTAACGCAACTTCACATGCATACAAAATATTCATATTCTTAGCTGCTGTTTCGATAATAATTTTTTGTTTCCTCGAGCAGAGCTCGAAACTTTAAATATAACAATAATGAATTGTAGGGTGCTTGATGACAGAGCGCTTTAATCAATGCACGCAGTGCGGAACAATGTTGGTAATTCGTCAAGTATTTCTTACCCTGTGAGTGTTATTCTGCGATTTTACAAACAGCGTAGCAAATTTTTGTTGTTACTTAAGTTATATTTTGAGTGACGTATATTGGCTAGGTTCTCTAATTCAATCTCCGCATGCAATCGTGAATATCACAATATATTTGCGCTTCTTTCATATATTTGCATATTTGAGCAGAGGCAAATGATGAATACAGTAACGTATCCAGTCACGAATAAAGGTTCGTATAAACATGCGTCCTGGTATGCACGGGGAAAGCATAACAGCCATTTTGTTTGAAACATTCGCTTCACTACTTTACTTACAACCGTGCTTAATCATAAGTAAACGTTAAGTATCATAATTTGATCCTTCAGAAGACAGACAACATTTATTCTACCCTGCAGGATAAAGAAACAAAGTAAAATACTAATAAAGAAGCATCGACTGCAGGCAAAACTGTCATGTAAGAGTTGAAAATATCATAATTTCCTCTTTCGTTTCTACGGCATCTTATATTTTCAAAAGCTTATAAATTTTCACATGTTCACGAGTAAAAAGATTTTCATAAATTTTGAATGCGATTTTACTCCATGATCCTCCCAAGGGAATCATCACTTTATACCTCACTGTAATATTTGCTCGATTAGCAGTATTTTTCGTCATCAGGAAGTTGAAGTTGCCAACTTCCTTTCTTGAAATAGTGCTATATAGATATGATTTTCTTTTCTTCATTTTTGCACCCCAGCACTGATTGAGAAGATGTATATAAAATATACCCATTTCAAACCTCACATGGTCCATGGTGGAAGAAATTTAATCGAAATAATTACTGACTGATATAAAACTCGCCAGTTTCTAACTGCGACGTGTGTGCAATTATATTCTGATTCAAAATTCTCCATATGCATTCGTTCTCGGAAATGAGATTAGTACCTATTTCATCTCGAACCCACGCCGTATTAGCGAGAGTAGGCGGACTTGATACGATAGTCTATATTTTTTTGCGTCTGTCGGATCGAATACGGAGAAAGCTTGAGCCCACGACTCAAAATGAAGAAGTTCCGCTGCCTCCCTTCCGTTCAAACAACACTGCGGCGAAAAAGATGGATTGTGAAAATCGATCGGCTCGATCTGGCGAGACGCAAACATGGCCATTGGCTAATTATCGATAAACGGATGGTAATAGGTTTGGGACTCGCCATTTTGTGGGTAGCTGATACCCGCCTGCGCAAAAGAATCATTTTTTTCCGGCCTCCGCGCCGCTCTTCTTGGACATGCCGGCAACGCTCAGGCATCAGGCTCCCAGGTTCTCCACGCGTAGGCAAGCGGCCGCGCAAATGTGGTCGGGTGCGTTGGTGCGAGGGGTTCCGGAGGCGGTTTCTGATTGGTTGGCGGCTGTCGCGTGACGTCAGCGCGGTGCGAACCACTGAATGAGTGGAAAGAGAGGAAGGAGCAGGAGCTGCGGTGCCGCGGCTGCCGAGGTCCACGGGCGTCGCGAACGTCGAGTGTATGCCGGGCGTTGGGGGGGCGTCGCGACGCTTCTGATCACAAATTCCTGCATTCTGACGACAAGTTTCGTCCATAGTGGACCTACCATCTCGGGTATGACCGCCACATACCTCTCCACAATATATTCACCTTCGCACATCTCAAGGGAACGCACGTCGATCTGTTGTGATTTTGCATTTGTATACATACTTTCGAATCTTCGACCCACCATTCGTCGAACACATCCTCTGCTCAAGGCTTTCAAGTGTGACGTAACATAAACTCCGTTATTTAATACGTTTCATACACATTTTCTTTAAATTTTAAACACCTTTTTGTGTAGTTTTGTTATTTCAATCTCCGCGCACACACACACACACACACACACACACACACACACACACACACACACACACACACGCACACGCAGTAGTGCAATCGTTTGCTAACCATTCTCTTGTTCTGCAGCACATATTTACCCGTAATCGCATAATTACCGTACAATCATTTTTCTGCATTTTTACCGCATCAATATTTAATCGCAACGAGCATATCTAACCATAACCATAACCTATCGAGTGATATCCACATAATTGTTAATCAATTGTCAGCTGCAATCCGACTGACAATTAGAAGAAGCTCATTCGCTGATGAAAGTGATAATTATTCTGTATTACGGAGGATCTCGCAGGAGAATTGAGAGGTAAGGATATTTATTACGTACCTTCAATTAGATCTGTTTTTAAACTTCGAGCGCCACGGATTCAAATGCAAGGGGGGTAGAAAAAATACTGTACATCGTGTTTCGATGCTTTGGACTTGCAGTGTCTTTAAAAACGAATAAACGAATGATATGTATATTGTCAAGTTTGATATTTAATTATAATGTACTTGAATTTTACGAATAGAAATTGTGCACATTGAGGAGGATAATCACGTATACATTTACTCTTCCATGTGTCACAATCAGCAGTTACCTGTCTATTGACTTTATTCCGATGAAACTTTGATTACATGCACTGTAATAAATGTTAAGGTTGGCCAAAATTGCCTGGTGTGGACCGCTATAGTACAATGTTTTTCGTCAATTCGGAAATCAAACATCAAATAGTCTTTGATTGACACGAAATAACAATTTATAAAAGTCCACACCAAATTTTTCTCACAGTATATGCGAGTGGAACATTAAGTTCGCCGCTTAACCACATTAGGTAAATCATGTGAACTGTAAGGGTCCAAAATTGAGCCAATTTTCTGGTTATATATATATATATATATATGTATATATTTCACGTTTAACGACGTGATCTTAGCTGTGATCGTTTATCGCCGTTGTACCAATTGATATATTCTGAAGTATTCAAATATAAAAATCCATCTTTTCCCCCCACTCAGCAGTTAAAAAATGACTCTGTTTTGTCTGCGGGGTTATCTGAGTGGTGGATGTTCTGCAGTAGAAGATTGTCGCGCGTGAACGAAGCATAACTCGATGGTTACGCTCTGACAGCCAAGTCGCTGGAATCGTAATTGAGGGTTTTTATTTTCATCCTTTTTTTGTAAAACGTTTGTTCATCCGTGATGAAATCTTGGTTTAGATCAAGAGAAAACTATTGTTTGTCTCGTAGCTCGATCATAGTTCGAGGGAGGAGGAAGCGGTGAAGGGGGCGAAGGGGGCGAAGCGTTGCCCGTTCTGCTTCACTTGTAGCACGTAGTTATTTAAGCGGTACTAACGGCGAGTGTTTTTTTCCAATATGCTTTTCTTATCCTGCTGTTGCGTAGCCGCAGGTTTTATCCCAGCGAGGCGTTTTCGTTTCGGAATATTGTGACTGGTAAAAAATTCCCGCAGTTTATGTCTTTTTTTCTTCTTCTTTTTCTTATTTCCTTTTCTTTTTCATCTCTTGCTTGGAGACAAGACTAGTAGACGGCTAAAAAGCGGAGCGAAACGAATCTTCATCGACAAGGTTCGTTTCAATGCTGCTTGATGGAAACCGTTCGATTGTACGGGGAAGCTGATGTTTTTTGTGTACATCTTATACGTATACCTTATACCTACCTGCCGGGCGAAGGGAGCCCTCTTTTCTTATTTACGAACGAACGAGACGCGTGTAAAATTTCGTATATATATATATGTATATCCACATGGAAACTGTATACAATTTCTATAAAGTATACAGGAATCATTAAAAGCAATAGAAAATGACTTGATAAAAATTATTGCTATGCCATCGAAATGTCTTTCATAGATTTACTCCAACAACTATACAGTGTATATAAATATTCATGTTTTCAACGATTTGGGAGGTTCATGACTTTTTTTTTCTCAAACTTAGTATTTGCGTTACTACACGGCTCCAAACTCTTCAGCCTGTATCGATTGGTGTTGATAACTATACGGTGTACAATTTAAAGAACGGCATGTAGAGAACTTATCAAATCCCATACCCGCACTCCATCATTTCCGTCGCTATTCGGTTACTGAGTTTAAACTTGACAAGATTAGTTTTGGATGGGAGGGAAGGTTGACGTTGGTTGTCAGTTTGTCACCTACTCAAGCGACTTATTGTTGTATACCACGGCATTATGTCACGGTATTATAACACACGAAAGTGGTTTGGGAATGGAGATACCAAGGTTTTCGGCTGAATTCTTGTAGTGGAAATGAGTTTCAAAGTGCAGATTATTTCATGTTTATTCAGGTTGTAACTTGTGAGCGTGAAAAAATGATCCTGTCCCCTTTGGTGCCTCAAAAACTCTCCGATGCTTGAAAACTCATCCAAGTACTCGTGGAAGAAAAGAATGTGTAGAGTAGGTACGGTTCCCCTCGAGAGCTCGTCAGGTTATCAGCGCTCCTCGATGTCTCATGCACATCACGCCGTATACTTTTTGCTTCAACACCAGCCACGGATAATTGTGATTTTTTCGACAACCTATGTGACGATCGACGTATGTTACGTTCAACACTGTAATTACTCGGGTTATCGGCTGCGGCGAGGTTAAAGAAACAGAAATGAATTCTTATCCCCGTTGTCACGCTCTTCACTCTTTCGCGTCTACGTGTCATCAAGGGTGTAGAGTTTTCACAACGGCACTCAGCCACTCGAAACTCTGGGGATGAAAGTGCACTTAAAACCACGGTGATATCTTTGTTACAAAAATGAACACGTTCGGGGTAGAGGGTGACGGATCTTTCACCGCAAATGGATTTTTGATACCATTTACAAGACGATGTTTGAATCTTGCCTCACGAAAGTTTAAACCTCGATCCTTCAATGTAGCTGCTTGTGAAGTTTGAGAACTACTGCGTCAAGGTTAGGTACTGGCGAGTACCTATGTACCCGTACATATTCGTACCTACAGTGTCGATTGCAGCAGTTGAAGCTGGTGCTTTGGTCAGAACCCATGAAATTATCTTCACCGCTTTTCGATCGAATTCTTCGCTCTTTCTCCCGCTGTGAACGTAACCTTCTTCATCCATATAGCATTGCAGATATACATATCTCTCACGAATGTATACAACCACCTTTAAACCGCAGACACCACCAAAGATGAAAAAATTTATGTCTTCATGCGGTAAGTAGAGCTGTTTTACACAACTCAGACATCATCTAGACACCGTAGCATATGGCAACTCTGTCTTAAGTTGTGAAACAGTTCTCTCTAACCTCGCTTTTACGATTCAGTTTCTCACAGAATCCTAGTTTTTGTTTTTTGCTTGTTGAGGAAACAATATTTCTCTGGGCGGTGATGAGTTGCATTGTAGAATCATTGTGACTTCTTAGACGGCGTATATTGCTTCCGTAGGTTCGTCATCTTGCAGCTCTTGGGAAGCTGACGATCGACTACAGGCACTTTTAGAAAAATTCTGACGCCTCCGAGATCATGCAAGTACAAACAGCACAATTTCGAAAAGTACCATGATGTAATAAAAATACGGAGGTGCTCAGTGTAAGCTGCAGACCCGTGAAGTTTCAGGAGACGAGGGCTTCACAGCCGTATAGTATCTGAAGAACCTCTGCAAGGAATGCTCGCTCCGAGCATGACTTGTATTTACCAGGGTATCTCAGTTGCCAGGGCTTCTCATCCTGAAGAAATACATCAGCCTTGACAGATTTTTTTCTCTAAATAACCAACATCACGAAACCATGCTGCTCTTCAAGGCAAGTAATCAGCACATGCACGTGCTACAAAACGAATCGGCTATATAAGATGTAATTTAATGAAGACTTATATCTTCAAATGTACTTCGGTGTCATTATATTTAGTAGAAGATTTACGTACACTCACATACTACATGGTTGGCTTCCGGTATTGCATGTTTGTCAAGAGAGAGAAAGGGGCAGCATATAGGGTAACCGGATATTCCAAGATGGCGACTTCCGGGCTTATCCTTTGATCCTACATGAGCTGAAATTTCTCGTACCTCCAATAATGAGGAACTTTTAACGTTACGAACCGTATTTTTTTCGTGGTAAATTACACAGGTAAATCGATAAATCTGTTTCTGTATATGCAGTTTATGTTACTTCTCAGGGTCTTTATATACACGCGGATTTACCCTTCTCTAGATTTCGCGATCCCAAAAAGGACGTGCTCGGGTTCGTAAGGAACTAGTCTCATTCAAGCTTTTTTTTTAAGCACAAACTCTGATCCTGTCTAAACGATTACTTATACTTCTTTCGCTAATGTCTGCGCATTTTTTATTCTCCTTCAATCTTTATTCCTCGCTCAGACGTCTCTGTGAAACTTAACGCGAATGGCTTAATAGATTGAAGACCAACAGGCTCTTGGTCCACACAACCTGGTTGGTTTGTCGCTATAATAAAGAATCAGACACTCACTTTTTGCTTTCCCAGACGGACCTGAAACTCTAGAGATCACAACGCGTATGATGATTCATACCACGGCGGGGTACTAGTATTACATTGATCAGTGTTGTCTGTTCCGTTGAACGTGACAGATTTACCTTCTACCATATCCACA
Source organism: Diprion similis (assembly GCF_021155765.1). Taxonomy (NCBI): domain Eukaryota; kingdom Metazoa; phylum Arthropoda; class Insecta; order Hymenoptera; family Diprionidae; genus Diprion; species Diprion similis. The sequence goes on from NC_060114.1 coordinate 21,956,771, forward strand.
ATAAAATAGACTGATGATCGGGAAATTGATACCAAACTTCATCATAAACCGTTAAAAATGCAATTTTAAGTCCGAATTTTATTCTATCGGGTCGTTCAACTGTTACCGAACCCATGCTTAAATTTATCCGACCAGTCCTGTTGGTGAGAGGACATAGATCTGTGAGAGGCTGTTCACAGGCATAAGATCCGGTCAAGTATCATTAACCTCTTATCAATTTTTTGATCGATGTATCACGCCTGAGGTGACTAGTTCTTTGGCTCGACTTGTCACGCAGTGTCTTCTTCGTGAATCTGTCCTTTTGCAGAACACCAAACAGTGTCATTCTTATCCTGTCACTGAACTCGCCGCAAACATCACGACAACTGCGTTATATAGGTACTTATATACGAGGAGTTTGAATCTAGTTAGCTCAAGTAACTTGACATGACGTGTATTCAACTTTGATTGTTTCAAAGCTTGCAAAGCTTGATCTAGATCTATGCTGTATATTCTAGCTGTCTCAAAAAGATAATGAACCAAGTCCGTTTATGTTTTTGCTATGTCATCAACAATAACAAGATGACGATTGTCCTTATACGAACGGTTGTATAATACAAGGATTAGAGTGGATGTATGATACGGTTCGTTTTACAAAATTATCATTGCAATTGCTTTACAATCGCCCTCTCTAGTTACGAAACATCGTTGCATTTATTATAATTATTCGTAAAAATCTCAGTGAATAGCAGTCACGGAGTAAGTCTTTCAAACTTTTGCAGGGTGAAAGATTGATTGCTTTTGATATTCCTTTTAAACTTTTCCCCAGCTCCGGTTATTGATTTACCGCGACATCCCGGTTCCGCCATAGATGTATCTCCGATTGTCCTTCAGCTCTTTGTCACTAGTTTCTTTGTTCAAAAAATACGATCTTCTCTCAATCTGTCCATTAACTTTCCGCTACATAATCATCACGGCTACAGTTAATTACTTGATCCCAGAAATAAGTTTATTCCGTACTTTGTGTTAGCAATATCGTATCTTTGTTTCAGACAAACAATGTTAACAAAAACGTGAAAACTATGGATCGTTTTATTGACCATTACAAGCACTGATTGTGAGACGTGTTACTGGATAGTTTCCCTTGATTCCAGGAGATATCTTGCACAAGAAATTGCTCTCTATTGGTGTTCTTAGAACCGTGAGTCACGGTTGATGAAAAAAGTAACCAGCCATTCTTCCGCGGTGTTGAGGTAGAAACCAGAAAAAATTTATATCCCGGATAGTTCAATGTCCGATAAAAGGCCACTGGTGAGAGGTTGTTCAAAATATGGGGATTCGCTTAACGGTGTAATTGTGTAACCCTATACGTTCCTTATATCACGAATCGTATGTATAATGCCATTATATTTATCTGGTAACACCGCATCTGGTGAACATCTGAAAACAATGGATTGAAGATATTCGGATTCTGTATCCTTCTTAAATTTCATTACGCAGATAATGTTAATCTTGACGGAAAAATGTCCGCACAGTACGTCCAGCAAATGCGTATGCACATACCGAATACTCATCTTAATGTTGAATTTGTTTCGTAGAAGTTTCCATTTTATACTTGGAAGTTTTTTTTACATCCGTTTTTTGCTTTTCTCTTCTCTTACAAAAGCAACATCAAGATAATTGGTTGCTCGAGCTTAACGTATTCTCGGTACGACTGTATAATGTATGTGTAGAATGAGGTATACGTATGGCTGCAACTATGGTTGTGTATGTTATACTTGTACTTGCGGCTATAATACTGCAGATATAATATTACGACAAGAAACAGGGTGCAGAGAGGTATTATTTAATTGGTTCTGCAACATCAGGCATTGTTTCAGGCATAAGTGCTGCTACTAGTCGCCTAGACTGGACGACGTACAGCTTTCACTGCCTACTGACTAGATATTTTTTCTTCTCGTATACGTCTCTTTTTCGAGGGACCAAGAGCGCCTTGTCGAAAACACGTGCTCGCTCTCAGGTTATCGGTAGAGAAATCCTGATACAAAAAAGCGCTTAAGGCCCCTGGGATAAAACTGCGGGGATAAAAGCACGGGGTACTTCAGATTCCGGATTTCACAATTCAATGTGTCCCATGACCCTCAACAGCTCTCCGTAATATCAATCCTCACGATGAACTGTAGAGTTGCGAAAGTACGATCTGATACGCAACGCGAATGAGTATATTTAGAATTTTTTCGACCATCGAATTTAAGCCTGCGAGTAGTTTATACATACCCAACGAAAGTAACTGATTCTAAATCAACTGACTCTTCGTGTCTACGGTACGTCAAAGACACAATTGCCTAGTGTAGATGAAGAACCAACGAAGAGCATACCTGCTCCGAGAGTGAAATAATAATGTCAGCACGATAGTGAAGGGGGGATAGTGAACTGTATGTGCGCCAAGACTTTACGGCATGGAAACTCTTTTGCCGTAGGTACCTACGTTCGTACAGAGCTCTATAGGTATACGTACGGTACGTACGGTGAAACGGTTGCATAACCAGGCTCCCGTTGCCACGTGGATCGCGATTACTCATAGTTTGCCCTTGGTTGGAACTTTTGAGTCGACGAACTGGACGGCCGAGAGAGTTGCGGCCGGCGAGCACCGTCGCAACCATCACATAACCAATGCCGCAGGAGCATTGCACTATCCTGCGTGTGTAGGTTATGTATCACGACTCTGGCTTTGTCCAATTCGAAAATCGAACAATCCAGTCTTCGTTATGCAGGCACTTATTATAGCATGATATGTCACATTGAATTACCATTTTTCTTACGTCGTTCACTTTGAGTATACTTTATCGAACTTTATGGGCCTACTTATTACTTTTTACACTCTAATTAGCCTTAATTAACGGTCGTCACGGTTACGGTTTGTATAGTCGTCACGCTTGCCTGAGGCATTCTGAAGATTTTTACGCAACTCTCAAGAAGCAAACTCGCAGAAAATAATCAAAACAAAGTTTGAAGTTACTAATACGCTGCACGGTAGATCATCCGCAATTACCTGAAAACTATTTTCTTAGCCCTTCTCCGATAGTGTAAACTTTATGCACGGAGCGTTGGTCAGAATAAAGTGTAAAAAAGTTTTGTTTGTAAGCCTGGACTGAAGCTAGAGCCGATTGTAACTCAAGCAGACCGAGAAATATCGAATTATATTTCTCCCGGTTCAGTTTGTACTGATTTTCGTAGTCCATGACTGTATGGCGTAGCTGCAGCACTGCGGATGCAAAATCATTATTTACGATGGAAACCAACGCTAACCACATAACAGTGATAATAATTCTTGAGTCTTTACGAATTACATTACAAGAAATCTTCTGCCCAGTCCCGTACGAAATAAAGTCTCCTACCACGCCGTAGTAACGCCTTTCAACTTTTGTTAATAATTCCATATGCAGTGAAGCCGAATTCGTGTTTCTCACACGCGATGTACGCATTTATTCAGTTTAGCGACACCAGAGATGTACAGTAGAATAAAAATGAAGCTGGAACATACAGGCGCTGATTTTTGTAAAACTCAGGGTTTGCTTTACAGTACGTGGACGCAAGGGACAAAAAGATGAACCATCTTGAGAACAGAAATCTTCATTCGAAAGGCTGATGACTCATATGAAAAAAAAAAAAATAACGGAGAAATGTTAAAGATCAATGAAGTTAGATTACCAATCATCTCGTACTGCGTCAGTTTTCTAAAATTATTCGTTACTTAATACCTACAAACGAGGAACGATATAATTATAATTCGATAGTTCTGGGAGGAGATGCTTCGCAATCCCTGAAGATTGTCAGGAAGTTGCTCGAGTACCTGAGCAGCCTGAAATTCGGCGCCTGTAAGGATTTGGAAGTAGAACGCAGAATTAATGTTATGTTTCGTGTCAGATTTCTACAATTTCCACCGTCAAAAAGTGATATTTCAGTTCAAAATTGATTCCTGTTCGGTCGAAGTGACTTTTGTCAATAATCATGGCATCAATTCCAGAACAATGTTCTATATTGCAAATATTGAAATCCGGTCAAAATCAGCTGCATTTTCTCTTACGTGCGAGAGGGCAGATTTTAATCCGTTCAGACCTGTTTCACGCCCGGATGGATATACAGGTCTTTATGAGACAGATGTTTCGCTGGTTAACTAACGCACTGACGATGGGTACAGTATACGTACAATATAATATAATATAATGTAATCGGCGACCCTCTCTCAACCAGGAGACTTATGCAAAGGACATATTGAAAGAACTGCGTCAGTCTCGGACATTCAAGCGTTAAAATATTTTTTTGTTTCTTCAGTTATTCCTCATTTGTTAACGGCAGGTAAAATGAGCGTCGGTATCACACGGTAGCTGCATAAGGTATACATCTATCGTATGTCGACGATGACATTATCATTTTATGGCAGATAAGAACGGTTTGAAAACTCACGAATTTTAATATGATCTCTTGACAGTCAATAGTTTAAAAACTTCTCTACACGCGCAAATGTATTACAGTCGTGTAAACGTGTAGAGCTGTATCAAAGTTTGAATCTAATTTTACTCTACAGGTGGATAGATACGGATCGAGTTAAAAGGATGAGAGACGGCCGCTTGACGTCGTCAGAATATCCGGGGATGCGAATTTCACGCGCAGGCTCACTGAGGACCACGGAGCTGCATCTCCTGATCATCCCCACCCGGGTCGACAAACCCTTACTGCGACGGAGAAGCGCTCGACTGCAACGTGAACCGGTCAACATTCGCGCTCAGGTTCTCCGGCGCGGCGGTCGTTCGCTCTCAAACGTTTTCTATCGTTTCGAATAGACTGCAACACAGAAGTGATCAGTGCAGTCGGTTTTTATTTCTTTGCTTTTTGTTCAAACACTAGCACTGATCCTTTTCAACGATATTCACACTGCAAAGCACAACACAACTCGAATGATCGACTGCCCGCGCCACATGGCCAGTGATACGAATACAGCACGGTTTTAAATATGGTGCAACGATTTCGAACTTTTTTATTTAGGATTAGATTCGCTTCCTTCTTTTCTAATTACAGTTCAATTGAATTTTCATACGTTGCAATTCACCCGAGTATGCAAGCATAACTATAATATATTATAGTTGCAGTTATTCATTTGGCGACTTGACTTACTTCCTACTGGAACGCACCATTTTTGGATGTCAGTGAATCACCCAACTCCAATGAATCTTTTTACAATCGGTTGCGGAAGACTTACAGAGGAATCGGCTGGTTCGAACGAGGTATAGCAAGTAGTTTGTCTCCGTTACGTCACACGCGTTCGAATTTCAAATCCCGCTGCACGTGTTCTGGCTCCTGAGGTCATTTCGTATTTCTTCGTCTATTCTTTTTTTTTCCCGTTTATACAGTCATCATGCGTTCACTTTTTCACGCCGGTATTAGATCATAGAGAGAGATTAAAGTGTCTAGCCGCCAGTGACGAACGTGATTCTTTATGGTTTTCGTCTACTCGTTGATTGCAAAAATTGTATAATTTGAATTCTTTGCATCATCTAATAGTTTTTATAGCTACGACATCAGAAAGAGGAGCAAGTAATTTTCTTGAGTTCTATCAGTGATTACACTACAAAACAATACACCATGTCTTACCCTGTCGATAAGACCATCCGACCATATTTGTCGCGTACGATAATGCGTCTGCAAATTATTATCATAACCTTTTGTCAAAACGACGAGTTCTAATTATTGCAGTGTTGTTACCGTGAACTTTCATCGTTGCAGCGGAAGGAGCATCGATTTCAGCAACTGCAATCTGTTCTTTATGCTTTTGATTGTTGCTCAGAAAGCCTTGTTTACTAATACTGGCTTTCGGGCGATAATCATAATCAGGGAAGAGCAGAGTTTCAACAAAACTGATATTACTAAATACGATATAAGTAACCATATGCACCATAAAGTAGACCATTGTATTATTGTAGTTCCACACCAGCCGACCAATGCGCATACGAATTCAACTTATACAAGTATATAAATGAAACTTGTGTCAACTTGTACCACGGACATCCATCTGAACTTTGCCATAACTAGTTCTGTACACATTGTCATTGCACGGGCATATCAGTACATCCTTTGTTGGTATCGCAATGCTCGTTGGGGTTGTTCAGTGTTAAAAATTGGTAACACAATTTTGGTAAATTGTATGTTAATTATATCGATAGAGAGAGATGCTTCTATAGTTGAGAAACTTTCTTGGTAGAGCGTTTAAGAAGAGTTACAAAGTAAAAAATAATAAGGAAACGTAATTTAGGCATCCTAAAAACGATTCAGGAAAGAGCCGGAGTTTCTCCAACTGTATTTGAATTGCCATAATAGAGTGGGAATAGACGAGTGAGCGTACAGAATGATTGATGGTTGACTGACGCAATCTTCTTCAGTCATGATGCCGGTCTGTTGAAAATAGTTATGGCCACATAAGTGTGCGTACGTTTATGAACATGTGGTCATCAGAGTGTACATTCTATATGAGAACATGATATATATTTTTCATTATTCTCTACCATAGTTTTTTACGTAGGTAGGTCGGAATTTGTTTTTTGCTGTCAATTGCCCGTGAACCTCACCTGAAACATGAGGAAGCACCAGACGCGATGGTTCCGTTGCGTTTGGTGTAGAACAACACCATGCTGTCTTCCAGGAGAAATTCCTGCAGGTTATACTTTCATACTGCACGCATGTCGGCGATGAAGTGTTCTCAAGTTTTCTTGCCGCTGCTGCCGCTGCTGCTTTGTATGATTTTAAACTCCGAATAACTAACCGCCCGTTTTCTTCACGTAAATGCTTGTGGTCCCAAGGCGTTATTATCTCTATCGAAATCGCGTGATATCCTAACTGAGATGTGATGCATAATAATTTTGAAGGGATCTCTAGAATTTCTTGCGGAAGAAAAGATAGAAATGAAACCGATGTGGAGGGAAATCATCTGTCTCTTTCTATAATTATGAAATCAAGTAATTTTGGCATTAGTATTCTACGCAGACGAATTAGCGCCTGACCGAGAAAAGTGGCACTTAATTGATAAGCAGGGATATTTATTATAAGGAAAGCGGCTTAAAACAACTCTGGTGGTTGGATATCGTAACTGTATACATATTTCGGTTTACTATTTTTTAGCACAAACTATAAGCGCGAGCTGTAAACCTACTCCGTATGGATATCCTGTTTCAGAAAACAGGTTGTACAGAGTGCTCCAAGCTGAGCAGGTCCTATTTCAAGATAAAACGACTAGCGTACAGTACCACGTATATACTCCCGATGCGGGCACCCCATGAGTTGCAGTGGTAAAATGGGACAATCGAACTACCGATACTAATAATGCGATGGCTAAGGAGACAATTCCATTCACTCCAACTTTTTTCAACAATTCAGCTTATTCAAATTCAACAGTTATGTCTAAAGTATCTTTGGACACTTTTCTCAGCAAATGAATGAGTAACAATTCACGAGAATGAATTAATGCATCCCCGTAAATAATTATGTTCTTCTTGCAAAGAGATAAGCGTGTATTTCTAACATTGATCCATGCTATTAGAAAATTATAATGTATATATAGAATATTATAAATTAGTTTCTAAAACGCAGTGCAGCCCACGTCTATATGTCTTGCTAAACCCTCTCAGTGGCGCTATTATCCCTAATCGGTCACTCTGGGTGAATATCAACCTAAACATTTATCAAACTCCTCGTAGAGTCCCTAAGTCGTGGAAATGGGCCTCGTGACACCATTCTTCGTACGAAATAAAGGGCTTTTTTCAACATTTTTCGTACTTATTTTTTTTAGGGAAATAGAAATTTTTTTCTGCGATCCTTAAACAATACTTGATATTATATTATTTCAGATATTTATTTTAGATTTTTAAAACTCATATTTGAAGCAAATAATCACTCTTGGGGTGAATTTCGAGTGTGATCGTTATGCGATACTACCGAGGTCTGACCGACTAGGGTTATGCAACGAATTCCGAGCGTGAAGAGTTAGCAGGGCGGGAGTAGCTATGGTCATTCGTTAATCACCATAATTTGAAAATAACTTTTCCTCGCGTAGAGTGGAAGCTTTTTGACGGGCTGTAATGGCTGATACCATATTCATACCTGTACGTGCCACGTGACATATCACGTTTATTCAATTTATCAATCAAAGATGGTAATTATCGGCTAGCCACGACCGGGTGCAGATCGCGCCGCCCTCGTCGGGGTCGTTGGAGGTTGAAAGTTCGAGAGGGTAACCGGCATAGACTAAACATAGATTCCTCGGCGTCGGTGTGACAGGTGAAACGACCTGAAATATTCAACAACGGCATTAGCGCGACTGCATGTCAATCTGTCAAGTGTCCTACACCAGACTGCAGTGGCCGCGCCGGCAGATTCACGAATTAGCCAAACTTTGAAATGCTTTTAAAATTTAAATAATGTACGTCTGACCCATATCTTCCCATTCCACTATCCGAGCTCACGAGGTAAACTCTTCGAGATCACTGTATGCATGCGGTACGTACAGGGTTATACATACGTCACTCGCATGTCTTTCGCGCGGGAAAACGGCTGGAGATTTCCGATAAATTGCAGAGAGCTCCTTACACGCCTGCAAGATTGAAAGCACTGCCGTGGTTATAAACAACACGAATATGCAAACACACGATATAGCCTTTCGTACAACGTTGGATAATCACAACAATTTTCATTTCCGTGTGATAATACTGCTAGGGTCGCGGGACTCTTCGTTGCAAAACTTCACACTCGCGCAGTCTGTGACAACTTTCGAGTTCTTCAAAGAAGTGGCTCTCTTGATGGTTATGACACTTGTGAATACGGCGTCCGCGACTTTGTCTGCAATTGACTATTGTTTCGATTGAAGAAAGATGCGCCTACAGTAGCGTTACTGGAAATCTGATTGTGGCTACAGGCTAGCATTATAAAACGTGTAATTTACCAAGGATTGTGTTTATTTTTACTTTAGTACTTCATGCGACAATGAGTCAGCGTCCCCGCGGAGGTTTGCCGTTAATCGATGCCTGGTAACAATAAACGATGTCGCGAACCTATACGGAAGTGAATTTATGAAGAAGAGCATTGATGGAATAGCGCCAGAAATTCCGTGCAATCAAGTTTAATAAATTCGATGGTTCCCTTTCGACCGACTAAAAGAGTTTGACGAACACTGAAATAAATTTCATCCGTTACAGTTCCTATAAAATTCTAGTAAAATGGGTGTTCTTACAATGAAGGTTGAAATATCTTTGGAATTACAAGAAAACGTGGTAAAAGTAACTATTTAACGCGATTGTGGTTGTCAATACTATACATTTTCTGATTTCCGCAACATCATGTTTATTTGTTTAGTTGGCTGCATTTTTTCTGTTTCAGTATAGATCTAAAACAGCTATTTCTTTTCCCACTAACAGCTCACATCTCAATAGTTGCAAGAAAATATGGAATAATAACACATACTAGATTTTCTGGTTTTAACGATAAAACTCATTCACAGTTTTGTATTCGAAAAATTTTTCGTTACACATTAAGTATCATTGCTTACTTCAAGGTAACGCATATCAGAAATGGAACCAGGAATAAAAAACAATACATTAAGATTTAAACGGATTTATTTCTTGATCCATGTTACATTCTGTCCAGTTTCGCAGTGAAAATATTTTGGATTTCGAATGGGAATTCGAACGAAAATACAGTGAAGCCTGTCTACTAGTAAGACGGGATAGAGTAAATCAAGTAATTGCAAGACAGTAAACCTCAGTATCCATTACACAGGCGCTACCGACCCCGACGTTGTGACAATATTTTATTATTTATAAAAACTTTTGGCTACCACGTTACGTAATTAATTATCGACGGCAATCGTAGGAAAATCGACTCGGGCCCTCCGGTAAAAAGTATAGAACAAGATCACTTGATGATCACTATTCATGGAGACTACATTTTGATCATATACTAAATTTATCAAATTGGATCGGCATTCTTATTTTCACCGATATTCAGAATCGGCGAATCCTGGTTATTCTTCAAGATTAAAATGCGCGATAGAACAATACATAGTTCGAAATTTAAATCCATTGTGAAAATCGCTTCCACCTATTCCAGTTTCAAAAGAGAATTCTGCGGAACCAAGCATGTCTTTCCATCTAGTGACAAAATTACAAAGTAAACTGTCAGACACGATGTTCGACACGTGATTATATAGTTTCGCATTTCATCCGTTAGGTGGTTACAAACCAGACTCCCTACGAGAGTTATATCTTTCTGCCTATATCCCACGAATCACTCATGAACATCAAACGTGAAACCGTGAAACAGATCTGACAAGTACATATCAGTATCTGCAAATTGACGATAACAAATTACGTTGCATTATAGTCACGCAACTTTAGAAACATAATTGAGTAAATATCAAACTTGGGTTCCGATTCTATATTCTTAAATTTACTTGGATGATTCAATAGAACGTTGAGACCGCGTGTAATCAACTTCTCACTCTTCTCACTTCACGTGGTTAGATTAAAGATGATATTTTTGGCGGGAATTCAACATTTCGAAGTTATTTCCATTCAATTTCGTATGCATACGGTTTGCAACCACGTGTAATAATGATAAATATTTATATATTTCAGATTACGATGAGCTCACAAAAAGGCAACGCGGCACGTTCCAGGCCACAAAAGTACCAGAATAGGCATGCTTTTAAAAATAATCTCCACGACACTAGTCACAAAACTAAGTTCATTAATGGTATAGATGTGGCGAATGTATGCGAACGTTGCAAACAAATAATCGAATGGAAGATTAAATATAAAAAGTACAAGCCTCTGAAGGCACCCTCCAAATGTGTCAAATGCGAGCAGAAAACTGTCAAACACGCTTATCACATAATGTGTGGCCCTTGCGCGAAGAAAAACGAAGTTTGTCCTAAATGCGGAATCAAGACTGAACTTATTCCCGGTAAACCAACAGTTGAAGAACAAGTCAAACTGGACACAGAGTTACAAGTTATGCTGAAAGCTCTGCCCGAAAGAAAAAGGAGAACGTTTATTCGCTACATGAATCGAAAAGGTGTTCATCATTTTTACAGTTATAGTATTTTGTACAGATCACACACAGTTTCCAATAAACAAAACTTATGAATTCAGCAGTATATGTAATGATAAATAATATGCTATGTTAGTTACTCTATTCATTCATGGAAATATTATTTTTCAGGTAAACCACAAGGAGACAACAATGAATCATCAAAATCGGAAGAAGGATTGGCAGAAGAACATTTGGAAAATGTTGCGGAGCAGCCTAGAACTCGAGAAGAGTTATTCGAAAAGTTAAAATCGCTAAAAGTTTCGAACAACGAAGAGGATGAGATGAGTGATTTCGAAGACGACGAACTGAGTTCAGAAGACGATTGAATGGGAAAAAATAAATATGATTGGATATTTGAGTAATGAAAACTATGATTAATACTGTCGGTGTAAAATGGTTTTATTAACGAAAATATATACGGTTTAATATACAAGAACGATGTCGGTACTTCAATTATGCAGTAAATTGCTCATAAACACAGGATCACGTTGCACAATTAATTCATTCATAGAAGATACATTACTTTACTACGTCATAATTAAAACAAATAACTAAGCATGATAACTAAATACGTTGTGGTATTAGGCAGTACAGATTGGCAAGATATATGCCACAAGAATGAATTACCAACTATTCTTAAAATATAAAATGTAATACAACTCAAATAATATTCAGTATTGTAAATTCACCAACCACAGTTGTTGGAATCGAACGAGTAAATTGTTAGGAACAAAACTGATTCCTATAAACGAAACATTGAATTCTCTTAGATATACTTATGCGTATTATTAAAATAGATACTTTCCATTATTCACCTTGTACGTGTATGTATAAAAGTAAAGTTTATACTCCATATCTAGTGTAAATACGATAATAAATAGTATTAAATTTATATCTCAAATGTAGAAAAGCTACTCAATTCAGATTTCAGTCTGTAGGGTTATCGTTATTTCTATTAGCTTGCACCGGTTTAATAGACAGTAAATAGTTACATCTTGTTGTAACTTGTATAGAAATAAGATTTGTACATTTTGGCAACTTCAAACTAATGAGAGAATCACAGGAAACTGCCACTCTGCTTACGCAGAACCTGCATTCAGTTTTTGACAACTCAATCTAATACTAGAATTGCAGCTCAGTACTTTATAAAGAATTATCTCTGAATCTTCTTATTGCTAATATATCGGACGTTTATTTTGATAGAATTTTAAATTAAAAATTCTCAAGTTTTGAATTGTCGCCCAGTATCTAATAAGTTTTCGACATTGGTTCAAAATTTGGGAAAATACTGTGTTTAAGAATAAAGCTCAAGGGATAGCCACTTCGAATTTCGGGCAAGAGAACTTTGGAAACACGAATATTGATAACAACTAATTAGGAATTGAATCTTACTCTGCATCACGATTCTAGTTGGTTTAAAAAAAATTTGTCTATCAAATTTTCTGTAAAATAAAATTTTTTCTCAGTTTTCCTCACTTTGTTGTGTTCAGTGTGAAAATTCCGTTTGTCAAAATCATAATCACTGGCAAATCGTACTATGTACTACATAAGGATTGAGTCTGTTACGGTTAAACGAAATTAGAAAAGATAAATATTGTGGGCATAATTTTTTTGAAGGTATGTGATAGCAAACACAGTAAATTACTTATACAGCTACGATACCTACAAAAATATAGCTGCTCACCTTGTATAACTTAAAATATTCCTTAAGATGGTACAAACCAGTGGACTGCTGAAAAAGTGGGTAAACTTTCGGAAATCGAGTCTCAAAAAACAATCACCGAATTTAATTGTGCTTTCATTTATTCGAAAGTATTTAGGTTGAGCTTTATTCTCATCTTTTTTAATTGGCATCTATTGATTCTGTTAGGTATAAAAAAATTATTCAACTGAAGCTCGGTCTACATACTTTCGATACCCAAACGAATCGAATGATTAGTTGTCGAGATATAAGTTATTGGAGTTGACCTATTTTTTCAACCGTCTACCGGCATGTACCTCCTTCAAGAAAAGGCTACGTCTTTACCTACACCTCAAATAAACAGACAAGTGAATCAAATTAATGCACTTACTGAAATTTTAAATAAGTGGATAAGTAAAGAAATGACGGCTACTTAACCATTTTAAGAATTCAATCCGTGGCATCTAGGCACATTTCCTCAAAAGATCGATTACTAACAATAGTTCGTTTCCATGTTCCGATGGACTGTGACCGGCGCTAAGACGTGATGAGGCGACCCCAGCCGTGTTGTCGGTGAAGGGGGCCTCACGGATTGTTTCTGGAGCTCAGGTTCGCTGCTTCCACCAACGACCAGCAATGGTTCGGCGAACGTTTGTTGCTCGGAGTCGTCATGTGGCGTCATGGTGCTGTAGCCATGGTCGCTGTCGCCTCCCGGAGGTCTTCGATAATTCGTTGAAACTCGGTACGGCGATATAGGAGCCACTCCATCGCGCAGAAGAGAGTTTAGGTTGCTTTTTGCCTGGTCGATTTCCATCGGCTCTACATCTCCTTCCAAATGCGACATTCTCAGGGTTTCTGGAGAAGCGTGCATATGGAGACATTGGTGCTCCAACCCGGATTGCACTGATCTAAGGCGGTAACAGTACAAGATTATTCCCAGAACGAGCAGTAGTGTAAGAATACCGCCTGCTACCGGTCCCACTGATGGCCATTCGCGAACTCCCATCTCGTCTGCCGAATGAGAATCTACGATAAGAATTGAAATAAGAATTGTTGCAGTATCGATGAAATTAAACACCGATTAGTTAAGAAAAATAATTTGTATTTCTCTTTTCAAATAATTATGGAAATGGATTTTCTTTTTCGCAAGCTTACGATAAGTCCCGTCGCCATAAGGAGTCAAAGAGCCAAATATTCCCTTAAAGCATGACGTCTGTTCGGAGCAGTATGGTGTGGAAAGTGGAGTTTCGGCATCGCTGTCTATGTGGCACCATTGGCATCCTATTACGCCAAGACATTCCCTTGCACTCTCGAAGGATTTACAATCAAACGATGGACACTTTTTTAAAGTCGCAGGATACGCCCAAGATGGTTGTAAACTTGGTCCGTGCTCGTAAAGAGCATGGCAAGCTTCAAGTTCGTTATTGTCGGATTGACCACAGCTGTCCGAATACAACGGGCATTCACATGGACACTCGCAATCAGTTTGCTCCATCCTTTTGCAATTCAAACAAAGTCTATCCATCTGCAAGAAAATACAAAAATACATAAGTTCAACAATATAGCATGAAAAGAATGGCAAAGTACCTATTTTCGAATGAAATGTAATTAAGAAAGTTCAATTTTTTTAACAGCCATACAAGCGACAGGGAATGTCTGATATGAGATATACGTACCGTACTGCAGGGACAAAAAGCTGATAGTACGTTACAGGTGGCATTGACGAGACCAAGGAAAATGTTGGTCCCAGGCACTACAGCAACCTGATACTTGACACAATGTTCCCCGTGAACGATGTTGGTGAGCACTTCTTCAAGGGAGGTATTGAATTGGTAATATCTCTGTATAGTTCCATCAAGGTGGCTGGCACAGAGTTTTTTCTCCACGAAAAATTCATGGTTAAGTATGTCGTTGGCAACGACAGGTTCCACATGGGTTAAATGCTGTTGCTCTACTTTATTTTGGACCTCGAATAGCGCTGGGTGAGATATCAAGTACCCCTTGTCATCCATGAGAAAACACTTTACCTTAATGTCGCCACAAAACGAAAACATTTCTAGTAATAGCCTAGCAAAATATCCCATCGTTACATCCATCGATACCACTGCCAAGACGGGATCGTTGCTAGAATGAAGGGCCGCCGAACGACCCTCAAATATCGTGTGAGAGAGCGTCACGACATAACCAGCACCTCCTGCGTCCAGGTACGGCGATGTTAGCGTTACTTTTCCTGGATGCTCCAATGCCTTTCCGTACCACGATCTTCTCTTTGGATCCAAACCAGTGTCCAGCACTGTTCCAGGATAAACTTCCATTACTCCACTGACTACCGCGACGACATACCTGCGAACAGTTCTCGGTGAGACTTTTTTCACCACTAGAGTATGATGACAATCGTTAATAAGATCAAAATCTAAGAGACAACGATAACTAGATCGACTAGAACAGTTTTTTGATGTGATAAATGAAGAATAATCAACAGTTCGTTCAGCAAATTACCTTCGGACAATAAATTTGTTCAACGTGCTATGCAAATGACGTTGTTGGAAGTGGCCCAAAATTTGAGACAGCATGGCAACGTCGGGTCTGACAGATGGGTGAAGAACGCGATTGACCAATAATCTCGTAGGGTCTTTGATGTATGCCATGTAACTCTGGACTGTGATTGCAGAATCGGTTTCTAGGAGATGCAGCTGTTCGGTAGGCGATTTAAAGCACCATGGTGAGAGATAAACGACGCCAGTATCTGTAGAATGACAAGTAGTTGATAATCATTATGTGTTAAATTGTGAAGACGAATTTGAATGTAAGTAATGAATACTCACGCAAAGCTACTATTCTATTGTGATTGGAACACAGAGTATCTTTATCGATGACCGATTGTAGCAGCAAATCAAGCCGATGATGCAGGAGATCTGGAGGCAAGGAAGCTGTCGTCTTAACGAGTGATAATGACTCCTGCACTCCTTCTGACACAATGCATATAATCAAATCTCCGTATGCAAGATGCTTCCATCTGAATTGTTTCTGTAAGTTAAGAGTATGCATTGCATTCAGTTTCTTCAGCTTGGAATGTATTATATGAAAACTCACCGTTCGGCCTAAAATGGTGGTGAAATTAGCATCACCTTCCGATAATTCGTTAATCATTTTCAATGTAGAATTTTCATCAATGTTTTCAATATTTTTCAGCGAAACTTTCAAGGGCTGCTCAGTCATGACTTCGGGTCTAGGAAAACTTTTATGCATCCAAACATTGCGTCTTTTATCAAAAAGTATGGCGTACGTTTTTGAACCGCCATCGAAGTATGTTATATCTTCGACGAAGTCCTTTAACTTTATTTCCAAGGTAAGGAGAGCTGTTTTCGTTATTTGCCCAATAGATATGCTCATTGATTTGCTACGAGGTTCGTAGTACGGATCAGATAAATAATAATTGCTTGTGTTGGGTTCGGTACATTTTATTCCTGAGAATAACTTGGCTATTTCAAAACTAAGAATATTTTGTGTCGGCAGTGTCACAATTGTCTCGTTAGTTGCGATTTCCTTAATGTCTAGTTTGAGCTTTAAATCTGTAATGAATAAAGATCAATTAATCAACCCTGTTTATAACATTGAGATCAGGGTACATTACAATACTATATTCATGGCAATATTTACCTGACAAAATTAAAATTGTGCATAAGCGGGGAATCAGTTGTTCCGTGGAAATAATATTGCGGATATGCTTGATATTCGAGATATCCTTCAGTGTATTTGTCAAATGTATCAATATTATTTCACCAGTCAAATTTGTGGTCAAGGATTTAATGTCTAAATTGAGCGACTGATTGGAACCTGTAATATAGAAACGTTAATTGTTAACCATGAACGAACTCGGAATAACTTGAAGTTGCAATAATCAGAGCTTTTCCAACTAACCAGTTCGGATAATAGAGTCAATGTGCCTGGTTAATTGAATTTTGTTAACATCCGTAGCTCTGAGAAGGTGATCTGGACAATGTATTGATCCATGGTCAGTAAGTCCAACAATGCCGACATAATCGCTATCCGAGAGCATGTCCAATAGGGTTTTAGATGTTAGCTGGGCCAAGCCAACATCCCTTTCGGACATAAAGATTCCATGCTCAATAAGCAACAAAACTTTCTTGGGGTCTTTGCATCGGGACAACAACAAAGGCCCAGTGTTTTGAGAGAGGCTCGGTGGTCCGCATATTTTGCCTGGATGAGAGGTTGGTAGAATGTGTAGATGCTTTAATTCGGAGTTCGTCAACACTGAAAACAAGATGTCGATGAAAATCAAAACGATATGAACAATAAGGAACACAGAATTATTCGGATTATACATGGAGTAGTAATGTTTAAGTTTAAGTTGTTTGAATCCAGATTCTCACCTCTTTGAATTTCATCGCATATGTCTGAAGCACGAGGCAGATTTGAATAAATTTCGTTCGAACTTTTGGCAATTAATATTGGCTGCACCAGGTCATTAGACCTTGTGATAAAATCAACGTAAGATTGCAGCTTAGCATTTAGTTTGTCGGCCAGGGATTTGAGTTTCACATTCAAATCGTCACGAACTCGGTTGAACTCGAGACGGTCGAGGGTTTCTTGGAAAGAAGTTATTCCCAATTCCTCGTTGCCGACGTTACGAAGAGTTTTTGACACTTGATTAACGATGTCACGTAAACACGAACCATTCAACGGCTCTACCTCGATTTGTTTTCGCAGCGGTTTACCGACCCTGCAGTTAACGATCGATCCGTTACTCGTGGAGTCAGCGTTCGCTTGTATTATGAATAAAATCACGAGTCCTAGAACTCTGCTAAGTGAATATTCAACGGCCATTCTAACCTAGGATCACGAAATATCCGAGGTAGCGTCTTCCAGGAATCAGGATAGGTTAGGAATTCATTGTATCGTTTGAACTCTACGAGACATTTCAAATCACCGGTTCATTTATACATTAGAAATAGTTATTGAAGACCCTTTCAGCATAGAGTTTAAATAATTTTTTGCAAAAATATCATTGCGTGTACAAACATCTTTCGCCACTGTACGGTCGTTGTTCACGGCATTCAGGCCGAAACACATAAACTTTGGAGGCATGAAGCGAATAGCAGATACTATATTCAGCCATGGCCTATACATACGTAACTATACACAGTCTATAATACACATGTGTCATGTAAGTGTGACTCGTCTGGCGCGTTAACAGTGCATGTAACAGTGTGGAGCAGTCACGTGATCAATCCGTGTGCGCCTGATCTGTGCACTGACCTCTACTATACACAGTAGTGATCAGTGGATCTGTGCCATGCGCATTGCTTTCCGTAACTGCGCGTGCGCGCTAAATCGCGCATGCGTACTGTATTGCGAACACGCACTAGCTTGTGTTCTAAAACACCACTTGAGTGTGCCCAGGATTGGGTTCCGAAATTTCGGAATGGCATTGTAGGATTTCCCCATGGGCTTCAAACGAAGATTCCCTATCTGCAGCTGAACTTTAGTTACACGTTGAATTACTACTAACTTCAAGTAAAGAAGTGTTCTTCCGCTCTCCACTCGAGTTCTGCTCCGTGAGACACCACGCTGCAACCACGTTGACGTCTGTATAATTACGCCCTATATTTACGCCTGAATAACACTTACTATAATCATGGCATGTGTGTATAGTAGGGTGGTTCATTTTAAATTTGTATTTTTTGTTTTCGCTTCTCGCCTGAAAACTCTCTGCCAGATTCAGAGGAATAAAAAATATTTATAAGTCGCTATCGAAGGTCAAGAAAGAAGAAAAATTTAATAATTGCTTTAAATGAGTCAATTACCATTTTAAGGGTAGTTCATTTGGAATAACTTATTTTTTTTTGTCTCCCACCTAACACAATGATGTCTAATGATCAGAATTAAATTCTCCTAAAAGACCAGGCTATAAACAACTTATTTGAAGGTCGCTACGGATGGTTAAATATCGGTAGGGATAAATTAATTTTCGTTATTTCTTATTTTTTATATAGAAATTAAATTTTATTTTTATCTCCCATCAGAGCAAGTGCTACAAAATACTTCAAAAAAGATTTTTGTGAAAGACGATACACAGAATATTTATACGTCGTTACCAATTACTGAAATCTTTTTCATTTATTTTTATGCGTGCACCTTACAGATGTATATATACGTAAACGGCATTATTGACGAATAGTATTATTGAATAAAATATATCTTCATTTGTTGCAATTAGGAGCTGTGAGGTTTCATTTGAATAGCTGAAGGCTGGATTTTCACGGGTGTCAAATTGACGCGGCAGCGCCACGCCGTCAGCGGCGGAAAGACGATCATGAAAATGGGTACCGATGCAACGGCAAAATGCCATCAGTCTGAGTTGTGTGGTTGAATAATTGATTTTCAGTTGCGTTTCTATCTGAGAATTTGTGAATCTAGGATTGATAAGAGGTGTGAACATAGGGAGAAAATGAAAAAGAGGAAGGAGACAAAAAATTTGGACTGGGTTTTCAAAAAGGTGATAGAGATAAATCGCAAACTCATAGTTACAAAGTTCCAGTGCCAGGTTATGCAATGTGCCTTAGTTCTAGTACAAGTGTTCAGTGTCAGTGTATACTATTTTACCAATAAGTTTCCGAATAGTATATTTCTATGTCAACATACTATTTTATATTTCATTAAGTAGAATATGAGCAATCTTGTATGAGATAATTATCATTATAGTTTGTAAGCGCAGTTTGAGTTGTAGCCTAAGTGCAGTTGCAACGCACCTCTGCAGCGTACGAGATGTATAATACTGTATTGTTAATATTTGTTACTATTTTACGTAACCTGAAATAAAATCAATATAACCCGAAAGAATCAATATTTTCTTCGTATCTTCTCGAGTAATGGTCCCACGTTGCTCATAATATATACCACGTTACATAATAATACCTTTTCTGCACTACTTGGGCCCAAATTGGTCTAGAAGCAGTGGTTTTCGATTGACCTCGAGACAAAAAGTTTTTGAGCTCTGAAAATCGCAAAAAGCCAGGCTAACCCCTTTGGATTTTTTCAGTCGAAATTTGGCTGATTTTGAAAAGTATCTAAAGTGACTTTGTAATGCACTATATCGACGTGATTTTTCGAGAGGAATCGACTGCGCACAGTCCGAATACGCTGCAAGCAACGTCTCAAGAGTTACGGCCAAAAAACCGAAAATTTTCTTTGTAATTCCTCTGCTGTTGGTCCCACGACTTTTTTGATGTCTTTTTCGCATTCCTGAGGGTCCAATTAGTCGAAAAAGGGTCCTGCAGAACGATTCCCAGACGAAAAGTTTTTGAGCTCTGAAAATCGCAAAAAAGCCAGGCTAACCCCTTTGGATTTTTTCAGTCGAAATTTGGCTGATTTTGAAAAGTATCTAAAGTGACTTTGTAATGCACTATATCGACGTAATTTTTCGAGAGGAATCGACTGCGCACAGTCCGAATACGCTGCAAGCAACGTCTCAAGAGTTACGGCCAAAAAACCGAAAATTTTCTTTGTAATTCCTCTGCTGTTGGTCCCACGACTTTTTTGATGTCTTTTTCGCATTCCTGAGGGTCCAATTAGTCGGAAAAGGGTCCTGCAGAACGATTCCCAGACGAAAAGTTTTTGAGCTCTGAAAATCGCAAAAAAGCCAGGCTAACCCCTTTGGATTTTTTCAGTCGAAATTTGGCTGATTTTGAAAAGTATCTAAAGTGACTTTGTAATGCACTATATCGACGTAATTTTTCGAGAGGAATCGACTGCGCACAGTCCGAATACGCTGCAGGCAACGTCTCAAGAGTTACGGCCAAAAAACCGAAAATTTTCTTTGTAATTCCTCTGCTGTTGGTCCCACGACTTTTTTGATGTCTTTTTCGCATTCCTGAGGGTCCAATTAGTCGGAAAAGGGTCCTGCAGAACGATTCCCAGACGAAAAGTTTTTGAGCTCTGAAAATCGCAAAAAAGCCAGGCTAACCCCTTTGGATTTTTTCAGTCGAAATTTGGCTGATTTTGAAAAGTATCTAAAGTGACTTTGTAATGCACTATATCGACGTAATTTTTCGAGAGGAATCGACTGCGCACAGTCCGAATACGCTGCGAGCAACGTCTCAAGAGTTACGGCCAAAAAACCGAAAATTTTCTTTGTAATTCCTCTGCTGTTGGTCCCACGATTTTTTTGATGTCTTTTTCGCATTCCTGAGGGTCCAATTGGTCGGAAAAGGGTCCTGCAGAACGATTCCCGGACAAAAAGTTTTTGAGCTCTGAAAATCGCAAAATAGCCAGGCTAACCCCTTTGGATTTTTTCAGTCGAAATTTTGCTGATTTTGAAAAGTATCTAAAGTGACTTTGTAATGCACTATATCGACGTAATTTTTCGAGAGGAATCGACTGCGCACAGTCCGAATACGCTGCGAGCAACGTCTCAAGAGTTACGGCCAAAAAACCGAAAATTTTCTTTGTAATTCCCCTGCTGTTGGTCCCACGACTTTTTTGATGTCTTTTCCGCATTCCTGAGGGTCCAATTAGTCGGAAAAGGGTCCTGCAGAACGATTCCCAGACGAAAAGTTTTTGAGCTCTGAAAATCGCAAAAAAGCCAGGCTAACCCCTTTGGATTTTTTCAGTCGAAATTTGGCTGATTTTGAAAAGTATCTAGAGTGACTTTGTGATGCACTATATCGACGTAATTTTCCGAGAGGAATCGATTGCGCACAGTCGGAATACGCTGCGAGCAACGTATCAAGAGTTACGGCCAAAAAACCGAAAATTTTCTTTGTAATTCCTCTGCTGTTGGTCCCACGACTTTTTTGATGTCTTTTTCGCATTCCTGAGGGTCCAATTAGTCGGAAAAGGGTCCTGCAGAACGATTCCCAGACGAAAAGTTTTTGAGCTCTGAAAATCGCAAAAAAGCCAGGCTAACCCCTTTGGATTTTTTCAGTCGAAATTTGGCTGATTTTGAAAAGTATCTAAAGTGACTTTGTAATGCACTATATCGACGTAATTTTTCGAGAGGAATCGACTGCGCACAGTCCGAATACGCTGCGAGCAACGTATCAAGAGTTACGGCCAAAAAACCGAAAATTTTCTTTGTAATTCCTCTGCTGTTGGTCTCACGACTTTTTTGATGTCTTTTTCGCATTCCCGAAGGTCCAATTAGTCGGAAAAGGGTCCTGCAGAACGATTCCCAGACGAAAAGTTTTTGAGCTCTGAAAATCGCAAAAAAGCCAGGCTAACCCCTTTGGATTTTTTCAGTCGAAATTTGGCTGATTTTGAAAAGTATCTAAAGTGACTTTGTAATGCACTATATCGACGTAATTTTTCGAGAGGAATCGACTGCGCACAGTCCGAATACGCTGCGAGCAACGTATCAAGAGTTACGGCCAAAAAACCGAAAATTTTCTTTGTAATTCCTCTGCTGTTGGTCTCACGACTTTTTTGATGTCTTTTTCGCATTCCCGAAGGTCCAATTAGTCGGAAAAGGGTCCTGCAGAACGATTCCCAGACGAAAAGTTTTTGAGCTCTGAAAATCGCAAAAAAGCCAGGCTAACCCCTTTGGATTTTTTCAGTCGAAATTTGGCTGATTTTGAAAAGTATCTAAAGTGACTTTGTAATGCACTATATCGACGTAATTTTTCGAGAGGAATCGACTGCGCACAGTCCGAATACGCTGCGAGCAACGTCTCAAGAGTTACGGCCAAAAAATCGAAAATTTTCTTTGTAATTCCTCTGCTGTTGGTCCCACGACATCTTTGATGTCTTTTTCGCATTCCTGAGGGTCCAAATAGTCGGAAAAGGGTCCTGCAGAACGATTCCTAGACGAAAAGTTTTTGAGCTCTGAAAATCGCAAAAAAGCCAGGCTAACCCCTTTGGATTTTTTCAGTCGAAATTTGGCTGATTTTGAAAAGTATCTAAAGTGACTTTGTAATGCACTATATCGACGTAATTTTTCGAGAGGAATCGACTGCGCACAGTCCGAATACGCTGCGAGCAACGTCTCAAGAGTTACGGCCAAAAAACCGAAAATTTTCTTTGTAATTCCTCTGCTGTTGGTCCCACGATTTTTTTGATGTCTTTTTCGCATTCCTGAGGGTCCAATTGGTCGGAAAAGGGTCCTGCAGAACGATTCCCGGACGAAAAGTTTTTGAGCTCTGAAAATCGCAAAATAGCCAGGCTAACCCCTTTGGATTTTTTCAGTCGAAATTTTGCTGATTTTGAAAAGTATCTAAAGTGACTTTGTAATGCACTATATCGACGTAATTTTTCGAGAGGAATCGACTGCGCACAGTCCGAATACGCTGCGAGCAACGTCTCAAGAGTTACGGCCAAAAAACCGAAAATTTTCTTTGTAATTCCTCTGCTGTTGGTCCCACGACTTTTTTGATGTCTTTTCCGCATTCCTGAGGGTCCAATTAGTCGGAAAAGGGTCCTGCAGAACGATTCCCAGACGAAAAGTTTTTGAGCTCTGAAAATCGCAAAAAAGCCAGGCTAACCCCTTTGGATTTTTTCAGTCGAAATTTGGCTGATTTTGAAAAGTATCTAGAGTGACTTTGTGATGCACTATATCGACGTAATTTTCCGAGAGGAATCGATTGCGCACAGTCGGAATACGCTGCGAGCAACGTATCAAGAGTTACGGCCAAAAAACCGAAAATTTTCTTTGTAATTCCTCTGCTGTTGGTCCCACGACTTTTTTGATGTCTTTTTCGCATTCCTGAGGGTCCAATTAGTCGGAAAAGGGTCCTGCAGAACGATTCCCAGACGAAAAGTTTTTGAGCTCTGAAAATCGCAAAAAAGCCAGGCTAACCCCTTTGGATTTTTTCAGTCGAAATTTGGCTGATTTTGAAAAGTATCTAAAGTGACTTTGTAATGCACTATATCGACGTAATTTTTCGAGAGGAATCGACTGCGCACAGTCCGAATACGCTGCAAGCAACGTCTCAAGAGTTACGGCCAAAAAACCGAAAATTTTCTTTGTAATTCCTCTGCTGTTGGTCCCACGACTTTTTTGATGTCTTTTTCGCATTCCTGAGGGTCCAATTAGTCGGAAAAGGGTCCTGCAGAACGATTCCCAGACGAAAAGTTTTTGAGCTCTGAAAATCGCAAAAAAGCCAGGCTAACCCCTTTGGATTTTTTCAGTCGAAATTTGGCTGATTTTGAAAAGTATCTAAAGTGACTTTGTAATGCACTATATCGACGTAATTTTTCGAGAGGAATCGACTGCGCACAGTCCGAATACGCTGCGAGCAACGTCTCGAGAGTTACGGCCAAAAAACCGAAAATTTTCTTTGTAATTCCTCTGCTGTTGGTCCCACGACTTTTTTGATGTCTTTTTCGCATTCCTGAGGGTCCAAATAGTCGGAAAAGGGTCCTGCAGAACGATTCCTAGACGAAAAGTTTTTGAGCTCTGAAAATCGCAAAAAAGCCAGGCTAACCCCTTTGGATTTTTTCAGTCGAAATTTGGCTGATTTTGAAAAGTATCTAAAGTGACTTTGTAATGCACTATATCGACGTAATTTTTCGAGAGGAATCGACTGCGTACAGTCCGAATACGCTGCAAGCAACGTCTCAAGAGTTACGGCCAAAAAACCGAAAATTTTCTTTGTAATTCCTCTGCTGTTGGTCCCACGACTTTTTTGATGTCTTTTCCGCATTCCTGAGGGTCCAATTAGTCGGAAAAGGGTCCTGCAGAACGATTCCCAGACGAAAAGTTTTTGAGCTCTGAAAATCGCAAAAAAGCCAGGCTAACCCCTTTGGATTTTTTCAGTCGAACTTTGGCTGATTTTGAAAAGTATCTAAAGTGACTTTGTAATGCACTATATCGACGTAATTTTTCGAGAGGAATCGACTGCGCACAGTCCGAATACGCTGCAAGCAACGTCTCAAGAGTTACGGCCAAAAAACCGAAAATTTTCTTTGTAATTCCTCTGCTGTTGGTCCCACGACTTTTTTGATGTCTTTTTCGCATTCCTGAGGGTCCAATTAGTCGGAAAAGGGTCCTGCAGAACGATTCCCAGACGAAAAGTTTTTGAGCTCTGAAAATCGCAAAAAAGCCAGGCTAACCCCTTTGGATTTTTTCAGTCGAAATTTGGCTGATTTTGAAAAGTATCTAAAGTGACTTTGTAATGCACTATATCGACGTGATTTTTCGAGAGGAATCGACTGCGCACAGTCCGAATACGCTGCAAGCAACGTCTCAAGAGTTACGGCCAAAAAACCGAAAATTTTCTTTGTAATTCCTCTGCTGTTGGTCCCACGACTTTTTTGATGTCTTGCTCGCATTCCTGAGGGTCCAATTAGTCGAAAAAGGGTCCTGCAGAACGATTCCCAGACGAAAAGTTTTTGAGCTCTGAAAATCGCAAAAAAGCTAGGCTAACCCCTTTGGATTTTTTCAGTCGAAATTTGGCTGATTTTGAAAAGTATCCAAAGTGACTTTGTAATGCACTATATCGACGTAATTTTTCGAGAGGAATCGACTGCGCACAGTCCGAATACGCTGCAAGCAACGTCTCAAGAGTTACGGCCAAAAAACCGAAAATTTTCTTTGTAATTCCTCTGCTGTTGGTCCCACGACTTTTTTGATGTCTTTTTCGCATTCCTGAGGGTCCAATTAGTCGGAAAAGGGTCCTGCAGAACGATTCCCAGACGAAAAGTTTTTGAGCTCTGAAAATCGCAAAAAAGCCAGGCTAACCCCTTTGGATTTTTTCAGTCGAAATTTGGCTGATTTTGAAAAGTATCTAAAGTGACTTTGTGATGCACTATATCGACGTAATTTTTCGAGAGGAATCGACTGCGCACAGTCCGAATACGCTGCGAGCAACGTCTCGAGAGTTACGGCCAAAAAACCGAAAATTTTCTTTGTAATTCCTCTGCTGTTGGTCCCACGACTTTTTTGATGTCTTTTTCGCATTCCTGAGGGTCCAAATAGTCGGAAAAGGGTCCTGCAGAACGATTCCTAGACGAAAAGTTTTTGAGCTCTGAAAATCGCAAAAAAGCCAGGCTAACCCCTTTGGATTTTTTCAGTCGAAATTTGGCTGATTTTGAAAAGTATCTAAAGTGACTTTGTAATGCACTATATCGACGTAATTTTTCGAGAGGAATCGACTGCGTACAGTCCGAATACGCTGCAAGCAACGTCTCAAGAGTTACGGCCAAAAAACCGAAAATTTTCTTTGTAATTCCTCTGCTGTTGGTCCCACGACTTTTTTGATGTCTTTTCCGCATTCCTGAGGGTCCAATTAGTCGGAAAAGGGTCCTGCAGAACGATTCCCAGACGAAAAGTTTTTGAGCTCTGAAAATCGCAAAAAAGCCAGGCTAACCCCTTTGGATTTTTTCAGTCGAACTTTGGCTGATTTTGAAAAGTATCTAAAGTGACTTTGTAATGCACTATATCGACGTAATTTTTCGAGAGGAATCGACTGCGCACAGTCCGAATACGCTGCAAGCAACGTCTCAAGAGTTACGGCCAAAAAACCGAAAATTTTCTTTGTAATTCCTCTGCTGTTGGTCCCACGACTTTTTTGATGTCTTTTTCGCATTCCTGAGGGTCCAATTAGTCGGAAAAGGGTCCTGCAGAACGATTCCCAGACGAAAAGTTTTTGAGCTCTGAAAATCGCAAAAAAGCCAGGCTAACCCCTTTGGATTTTTTCAGTCGAAATTTGGCTGATTTTGAAAAGTATCCAAAGTGACTTTGTAATGCACTATATCGACGTAATTTTTCGAGAGGAATCGACTGCGCACAGTCCGAATACGCTGCAAGCAACGTCTCAAGAGTTACGGCCAAAAAACCGAAAATTTTCTTTGTAATTCCTCTGCTGTTGGTCCCACGACTTTTTTGATGTCTTTTTCGCATTCCTGAGGGTCCAATTAGTCGGAAAAGGGTCCTGCAGAACGATTCCCAGACGAAAAGTTTTTGAGCTCTGAAAATCGCAAAAAAGCCAGGCTAACCCCTTTGGATTTTTTCAGTCGAAATTTGGCTGATTTTGAAAAGTATCTAAAGTGACTTTGTAATGCACTATATCGACGTAATTTTTCGAGAGGAATCGACTGCGCACAGTCCGAATACGCTGCAAGCAACGTCTCAAGAGTTACGGCCAAAAAACCGAAAATTTTCTTTGTAATTCCTCTGCTGTTGGTCCCACGACTTTTTTGATGTCTTTTTCGCATTCCTGAGGGTCCAATTAGTCGGAAAAGGGTCCTGCAGAACGATTCCCGGACGAAAAGTTTTTGAGCTCTGAAAATCGCAAAATAGCCAGGCTAACCCCTTTGGATTTTTTCAGTCGAAATTTGGCTGATTTTGAAAAGTATCTAAAGTGACTTTGTAATGCACTATATCGACGTAATTTTTCGAGAGGACTCGACTGCGCACAGTCCGAATACGCTGCGAGCAACGTCTCAAGAGTTACGGCCAAAAAATCGAAAATTTTCTTTGTAATTCCTCTGCTGTTGGTCCCACGACATCTTTGATGTCTTTTTCGCATTCCTGAGGGTCCAAATAGTCGGAAAAGGGTCCTGCAGAACGATTCCTAGACGAAAAGTTTTTGAGCTCTGAAAATCGCAAAAAAGCCAGGCTAACCCCTTTGGATTTTTTCAGTCGAAATTTGGCTGATTTTGAAAAGTATCTAAAGTGACTTTGTGATGCACTATATCGACGTAATTTTTCGAGAGGAATCGACTGCGCACAGTCCGAATACGCTGCGAGCAACGTCTCGAGAGTTACGGCCAAAAAACCGAAAATTTTCTTTGTAATTCCTCTGCTGTTGGTCCCACGACTTTTTTGATGTCTTTTCCGCATTCCTGAGGGTCCAATTAGTCGGAAAAGGGTCCTGCAGAACGATTCCCAGACGAAAAGTTTTTGAGCTCTGAAAATCGCAAAAAAGCCAGGCTAACCCCTTTGGATTTTTTCAGTCGAAATTTGGCTGATTTTGAAAAGTATCTAAAGTGACTTTGTAATGCACTATATCGACGTAATTTTTCGAGAGGAATCGACTGCGCACAGTCCGAATACGCTGCGAGCAACGTCTCAAGAGTTACGGCCAAAAAACCGAAAATTTTCTTTGTAATTCCTCTGCTGTTGGTCCCACGACTTCTTTGATGTTTTTTCCGCATTCCTGAGGGTCCAATTAGTCGGAAAAGGGTCCTGCAGAACGATTCCCGGACGAAAAGTTTTTGAGCTCTGAAAATCGCAAAAAAGCCAGGCTAACCCCTTTGGATTTTTTCAGTCGAAATTTGGCTGATTTTGAAAAGTATCTAAAGTGACTTTGTGATGCACTATATCGACGTAATTTACCGAGAGGAATCGATTTCGCACAGTCTGAATACGCCATCAGCTACTTCATCTCGTTTCTTTATCTTCTCTATTCCTTGACGCTTCCAATTAACAATCTGAGATTCTTCAATTCTTAGGATCGAAATGTAATTGACATCCATCAACCTAACCATGTGAGTTTTGACGTACGACATTACACCGTTTCGTTGTACCCATTTTCATGAGCGACCTCTCCCGCCGATGGCGTGGCATTGCCGAGTCAATATGACGCCTGTGGAAATCCAGCCTCACGTAATCATGAGTAAGAAGACAGTGCACTTCTTTCGAATTATATCATTGATTCACCGTAACTTTCAAACCATAGCTGCCTGGACTAGATTCTAGGACTTTTCAAAATCAACAACGACATTCTTAGAGAAATCCAGAGCAGTCGACTATAATTTTTATTGCCGCATCTGGAGGGGCTGAAAGGTGCATAGCTGAGATAGTCTGTGCAATTCTGAAAAAGTGGGTCCGTAAAATGAGCCATACTGAGATGGTTTCATGCAATATTGAGGTGATTAGACGAGAATCAGGAATTTCAATAATTAAGTAAATAAGAAATGGCCCCACAAACAGCGCGGTGCGGAGAACGCGTCAACAACTATATAAGGGTGCATTCCGAAATTACCTAGCAACGCTAAAAATTCCCTAGTTCCGGCCGTAAAGCAGGAAGACAGAGAAGGAAAGAGTAACATGAGTACCTCTCTCTTTCTAAGCCAGGAGCGTAGCGTGGTAAATTTAGTGCCTGCGTCGATGATACGCACCTAATTAAAATTTTGTATGACATTTTGAAGAGTAGATGTTGCCTTCGTTATAGCATATATTATGTACGATAATTACGTACATTATTATCATAGTTTATCGTATACAATATGTTATGTATATTTCAATATAATATATAATAAAATATTACATTATATTTACACTCAAGAAGTCAGGACAATTGTTACATAAAAGGATAATCCTTGTTTGAAAGAAAACTTGCTTTAGGAATTTGTTATTTGGATTGAATTTTTGGGATTTTGGATTTGAAGAAATTATTGATGTGCTAATGCATTAATTCTGACAATAAATTGATGGTTTTATTCATACAATTGCACTTTGACCATAGTTTATTAAACAGTACACTTAATTTATTACCTTACTTTACTTATCTTGACACTAACTAAGTACTTAGAATAATCATATCATCGGCACTCATGTTTAAACTTACGTTACTTATATCTTGACACTAACTAAGCACTTAGAATAATTATATTATCAGTATTTATGTTTAAACAAAACCTAATATCAACTATAATTAAGAATAGACATGAACAATGAATTAATGGTTATCTCTTATATGATGTAATACTTATTCATGATTGAAAAGAATGTTTTTCGTGTATCGCTGGTAATCTGTGTAATATTGAATATTTGTGAGAATCTGATTTCAAAGGGAATGTGAACAGTAACTCACCTCATACAATTTCTAATATTACTTACTTGTGAAAATTGACGCTCGAACCATGGTTTGTCACTTTCTATTTGCAAGTGCAGCATTTCAGAACCATGCTGAAGTTTGATTACGTTTATATTATTTTAACACTGCACAGTTCGAACTACTTAAGCACCTCAAGCACTACGTGGGCGCTGCAATCTGCACCTTTATCGCGTCGCTTAGTGCAGCTCTGACGTAGTCACGTGACTATTTTGAACCGATCAATCACATTTTGTGAGAGAGAGAGAGAAAGGTACTCATGCTACGAGATCTATCCTTTCTACACTCGCCGCTTATGGGACAGGATAGGACTGGCGCCCACCATGTATGTATGTACTATATGCTCTAAGGGTGTAACCCTCGCACGGTACACAAAGAATGCAGGACATGGTGTCTATGGCCCCCACAGACAAGTTATAGGATGGTCCATATATTTTCTCACTTCGTCACCACGATCGCCATTATGCAGTTCGTGTTTGATTCCATCTTTTCCACATCAATAGCGTGTACATACATACATTACTCTTTATTGATACTTTTTGCACATTGTAGTTTACGTAATAATGGACAATAATTATCTTTAGTGACTCACTGCAACATATATTTATGTTGGGCCTAGTCCTATCTTTAATTCAAAATCTGGATTCTTATGGAGTTTGGGTTACCCATAAATACAGTTAATATTTCGAAAGTTTCAACATGTGTGCAATTATTAATACTAATAACACCTAATTGTCATGTTTATACAGATGAAATAAATATTTTATTTTATTGACGCTGGGTTTGGTCACTTCGTTGTACAGCCCTATCCAGTCTCATAACCTAATTAATCTTATCTAACAGAGCACGGAGCGCCCATTGGGTATTGCATGATTATCGTATTTTAATAATAATATTATTTTCCTTCTTTTCCTTCCGTATACACGATTGGCAAACTAAAGACAGTTGTAATTTTGAATCCGATTGTACCGACCAGTTTCTCAACCTAACCT
Source organism: Diprion similis (assembly GCF_021155765.1). Classification (NCBI taxonomy): domain Eukaryota; kingdom Metazoa; phylum Arthropoda; class Insecta; order Hymenoptera; family Diprionidae; genus Diprion; species Diprion similis. The sequence goes on from NC_060114.1 coordinate 21,987,355, forward strand.
CAAACTGTGTTAGAAGTATACGAGTATTGTCTGAAGAGTATCGGTCGTTGAGAGGAGACAAAGTGCTGAAGCGATAAACATGTCGCGATTCCTTGTTCAGAGAGCCTCGCTCTTGGTTAATTCATTCAAAAATGTATCACGAGCGTTTCTAATTCCTGTAAGGAATTTGAACCTTCTCGAATATCAGAGTAAATTACTTCTAAGAGACAGCGGTGTATCTGTACAAAATTTCACAATAGTGGACGACTTGAAATATGCCCCAGAAGTCTTAAACAAATTCAGTAAGTATGTCTACTTTCATATTAAGTCATATTGGTATAATTTGCGAGCTTCAGAAGGTCTCATGTATGCAACTCGCCCAATCAACGCTGCAAACGTTCAGTAAATTTTTTTTACCCTACAGATGCGGCTGAGTACGTAGTGAAGGCCCAAATTCTAGCAGGAGGGAGGGGCAAAGGTCACTTTGATAACGGATTCAAGGGTGGTGTACACATCACTAAAGAGTAAGAGCAATTCTGCTAGAAATGGAAAATAATCGATTTCTTGCGAAAAACCTTTCCACGGATTACATCCGGCAAGAATAACAAAATAATATATCCGGTTACATTATTGGGATTAAGGGGGTGCACTGGTCGATTTAATATGTAATTGTCGTACATATCTTCAGATACCAAAGTCCACGTATTTTAAACGCAAAAAAAGGTTTAACAGCTCCATTCTAATCACAATTCTGAACAAAAGGACTCCATCACATTTTTATTCGATGCAAAAATAAAGAAATGGCACGAAAACTACGAATTTACTATAGCGATTTCGTAGTTTTCGTCCCATTTCTTTATTGTTGCATCAAATGAAAATGAACGTCGAAATCGACCAGGGTGCCCCCTTAATCTTTCACCGACGTTCCAGAATCTTGATTTATAATTTATAAATAAATAAATTTTTTCATTCTATTCAGACCTCATAATATTCATAATTCCATCAACAGGGAAATTAAAAATCTATTCAAATATTGATCGATTTCTGTTGTAATTCAATGTGACGTTTTCTGGTGTAATACAATATAAACATTTTATATTCAGATTCTTTAATCTTCTTAGATTATGTTTGTAAATTAAATTTTGTTGAGGGTCACTTTGTTTGTTTCCAAATTGAAATTTATTCAGGCAATGAATTTGAAGCAAGAAATCCGGCTTTAAATTATAGTCGTAAAAATTGGTATGAAAACTTTGTAGACACGAGAAGCTTCTGGAAATGGTCAAGAACATGTTGGGGCATCGTTTAATAACAAAACAGACGCCCAAGGAAGGAATTGTGGTAAATAAAGTGATGGTTGCCGAGTCAGTTGACATCGTGAAGGAGACATACGTTTGTATTTTAATGGACAGACAGCATAACGGTCCAGTATTGATAGCTTCTCCAGCAGGTGGAATGGACATTGAAGCGGTTGCTGAAAAAACACCGGATTTAATAAAGACCATACCGCTTGACATTTACGAGGGAATTACGGAGAGCATTGCCAAAGAAGTAGCAAATTTCTTAGGTTTCAGAGATAAGGTGTTGCTAGACAAAACTGTCGCCGAATTGAGGAATTTGTGGAAGTTATTTGTTGACATAGATGCGCTGCAGATCGAGATAAATCCTTTGGTAGAAACCAAGGATAAACAAATCATCGCTGTTGATGCTAAGATTTCATTTGACGACAACGCTCAGTACAGGCAACAGGACATATTCTCTTTGGACGACGCTGGCGAAGATGATCCGAGAGAAGTAGAGGCGTCGAAATTCAGCTTGAATTACATCGGAATGGACGGAAACATTGGATGCCTTGGTAATCTAGATCTTCCCCGCGTATTCCTACTAGAGTTTTGATCGGTATTAGAACAATGTTTCTTGTCCATAATGTATTTTGATTCAATTCTAATATTGCAACGTGTAATTGACCTATAGTTAACGGAGCTGGGCTAGCCATGGCAACCATGGATATAATTAAGTTAAACGGGGGAACGCCAGCTAATTTCTTGGACGTTGGAGGTAGCGTCAAGGAAGATCAAGTATATCAAGCTTTCCGAATTCTCACGGAAGGTAAATCAATACTTCGCTGATTATCGACTGAGATTATTTATCATTTGACTAATGGAAACACTTCGAGAATGTTGTAATACTGTTCGTATTAAATTCAGATGCCAAGGTACAAGCTATTCTCGTCAACGTTTTCGGCGGTATAGTAAACTGCGCAACGATAGCCAATGGAATTGTGGGAGCGGCTCGTAATCTTGGCTTGAGAATCCCACTTGTGGTCAGATTGGAAGGTAATATTGTTTATCATCTAATTGTCGAAAAATTTCAGAAAGGCACAGCGAATTTTTATGTAAACGAATTGTTTTACGGTTCAATCTAGGTACGAATGTTGTAGAGGCAAGAAAAATACTTGCGGAATCTGGGTTACCGATTCTTTCAGCTTCCGATTTGGATGAGGCCGCTAAGAAAGCCGTCGCAGCGATACGACAATAAGCTAATCCGTCCACCATTGACGTGTATCGATAAATTTTCCTGTTCAAGACTGTATAATTTATATTTTTGCTCAATTATAGTAATATTTCACGTGGTGTACATTGCACTAGCTGTACATACGTATAATAGAATTATATCATGAATGATATATGTTGTTGTTTACGAAGATGTACGCGCTGTAAGAATCGAACGAGAGAGCGGAAAAGTTTTATAATTAGCAGTGGAGTGTGATTACCGATAGTAGTGTTTAATCTATTCCGAATTTTCCATTGGAAGCTGGTATAGAAGCAACAATTTATACTGTAAATGCATTTGTATTGAAATAAAGTTTTCTTGAAAATGATTAAAACTTTTAACGAACGCAGTTCAAGTTCCGATCAATTTCCAAGCTTTAGCTGTTTGGAGCTCTTTATTTCCGTCAAAGCCTTGACTCGAAAATTTTAGTCCTACGTGAATTTAGAATCCAACGAATAAGACGGCGCCGATTCAATAGAGGTAAACCAAATTTAGAGTAGAAATCAGTTATAAACTTGGACTAGCGAGCAGTCTTCAATAATTATAATTCGAACGCCAAGTTGGGAGAAGGCTGAAACATGTACTGTATACGTGTGCGCGACTGATCTCGGACTCACTACTGGCTTGGAGTCATTTCATTCATACCCATATAGGGCTTGTAATTTTCAACCGACTTTCGAAGCTAAGTAATGCCCCGGGGATCGACCGACACTCACGTCATCCGTCGCCCCCACCATGAGAAGATGATGATAATTGTAATGCTCTGCACGTCTAGTGGAATAAAAAACCATCTTATACTTTCGACAGATTACTTTCTTTTTAAAGATGCATGATAAGGAATTATATATATCAGCGCTGAATGAAGTATATTAGTCTCCTCGCCCAAATGAGTAACGAATTAGTTGTCTTACTTCAACTTGCGAAGTTGGGCTTTCTTCGGAGCTTTGACAATGAGCTTATAGTATGCGGGACTCGAGATGTACATACTCGTGGCGCGTCAACTTTAACGTGGTACGTAGATAACACTCAACAGTCGATGTATATGTATATGTATATGTACATGTATAATACAAGTATGCAGCTGATATAAATTGTGCAAATGTAGACTATTACCAAAAGCGGTAACACAGCATGACGCGATAAGCGCGCACAGCATACTATGCCAATGGTAGGATACTTACAGTCGTTGAAGATATAATATACTGGCCATGGACTCCTGACACAAACTTTAAAAAGTGGCCATGTCCTATCCCGCATTACATAAAATTTAAAAAATCCCTGTTCACAAAGTAATATGAATGTCGATCATTGTTGATCATAGCATGCCATTTGTTTTTTTAATTTTTCTAGATTTTTATTGAATCGTAAAGTTAAAAAATTCTGATCTAATACAATTTTTAGCTGCAAAGTGTCCAATATACATCCTTAAATAAAAAATAAAATAGGGCCATAGGGTCACTAAGGGCAAAGCGTTAACAAAAAATTATAGTAATAAGCAAGCGTCAGTATTCCGGATCGAAAAAATTAAATTTCCTAAATTTTTTGGTATTAAAATCAATTTTTAATAACTTTGTACATAGGTCGGATTTTTTAAATTACTTTTTCCATAATCCTGAGGAAATCTCCTATCCGAAACTTCTGTAAATAAGCGAGATGTCGGAAATCGTAAAATTCCCTATATTTCCAATTAAAAAGAAAATCAGAGACCTGCCGGCACAGTAGGGACCTGAAATAAAAATTTGAAAAAATTGGAGAAACTTTTTTTCTAGATTTGGAGTCGATTTATGACCATCCATCATGATGTTACATTTAACGACCACCCTAATGTATGTACACAGGTATTTGGTTTACTTGGGAAAACAGTCAGGCGAGTGCAGGAGGGAGGGTGTGCCGTACAGGTCTGACAATGAGCTCGCGATGTCGCGCAACGATGTATGGAACGGCCTGTTATTCGAAAAACCAGGAACTAAATAATCTTTCGGATAATTGACGTTTCGGATGAACCAAATCACCATTTGAATAATTAACATTTCGGACAACTGACGGTCGTATAATCGACTCTCTACTGTATGTGAAGTTGTGGCTTTTTAGTACGTGAAGACCGCTTCTGAGATTATCTATAAAAAATATACCATATTATTCATTTATAATAATAATATTTTTGATAAAAAATGAGCTGTAGAGAGTTGCTGAATCGGGTATGAATGTACGATTCATTTTGGCTTTAGGTCAATATGTTTACGCTGAGAACCGAAATAAATCATTGGATTCTCCTGAGGCACAGATTTAACTCGAATAGAGAATTAAAATTAGGCGATGAATCGCGTTATCGCGACGTCACGAAATCTGGTGAGAAGCGAATCACAGACTTGGCCATTGTTTCAAGTTGGGCTGACTTTGAACTATTTTTCAAGCTATAAGCACTAAATAGTGCAAAGCTTTCAAATATAGTTTCTAGAGTATAAACGTGCAAAGATTAGGTGTAATAATAGAAACGCCGGAATGAATCAGCGGAAAAAGTATCCGCAAAATTTCTTGCAGATGCCTAAAATTATTCCGTGGCAAGTTTTCATTTGCACTTGCTTAGACGGTAGGAGAAATTTAAGAAAAAAAAAAGAAAAAAAAGAAAAAAAAACGCAATAGTCTCATGCACCGAGGAAGCCGCTTCGACGGGCAAAAGGAGGCTCCTTGCACGAAGGTACGATACGGCTGGCGCCTGGTTGACTCGCTTGTCTCCACAGTCCCCATACGTATTCACACTCACACTTTCGTTGAAAAATCTGACCGACCGTTTGTATGTGGCATACCGCGTTCGTCGTGTATATGTATGTATATATATCTACATACATATATATAGCCTTCCCCCGCAGTCCCTGAAGGGTAAGAACGAGGAGCGGCGTTCTATTCTTGGCAAACTTCAGTTGGATCTGCTTTCGCGCTGGTAATACCGACAGTTAACGCCAGAGAGTGATCCGCTCAAGAACTCACCAAAAACTTGACCGTACCGTAGGAGACCAGCCCGGGTATCAGCAGACTACTTCCTCCAGTTCGGTCGAGATTCGCCGAGCTTTACACTTTTCCAGTCTTTATCTAGCCACAGCGATCAACGGTCACTCAAGGAATTGGATTTAAAGTGCTCGCCAGGACAGCACCGTCAGCTTCCAGTTATATTAGTCGAGGTGAGGTGAAAATCTTGGAACGAATCTTTCGAAACATTCTGGCTTAAAGGTATAAGTTTAACCCCAATTTTGGACCACAAGATACTCGTTATGTCGATTTAATCGTGTTTTGCGAAAAAACCTCCAGATCAGAATGAGTGTAAAAAAATTCGGATTGTTGACGATGGTGATGATGATGGGCTCTACGCGATTGTGAGTATTTTGCTTTCGATTTTAAGCTCAACACACTTTCTCTGCCGTAGTATTACGTAGAAGGTACCGGCATTGGATTTCATCTTCAGTGTTTCAATCTTATTGTTAGTAAAATCCTCCTGTGTGTTGCATATATATAATATTGATACGTTCAGCTAAACCGACTGTACGTTACCACGTAATAAGTGACCGTTTATAGCTGCCAGATGTGTTTCGTTTGTTTTGCAAGTGCCCGTAATCTTTGCTTCACCTGTTTAATCCTGTATTGCGAATAGTAAACACACATAGACGCGATCCAATTCCAAGAATCACTGCGTCTAGCGTTTGTGCGATACATTTTATACATTTTTCTATGGGAAAGAGAACGATGACAGCCGCTAATTTCTGTTATACAACATTAACTATTTGGCAGCTTTTTGCGACGTTTTACATTGTATCATGGTTAAGGATTCGCGAAATTTCGCTACAGCCGCCGATATCGAAATTTGAGACCTGTACTGATGATGCGAAATTCTATTTTGACCTAGACGCTCTTGCGCACTATTATAAGACAGAATGAAAAATTCATTTTTATGATGACAGAATGAATCTTCTTTGGTATCTCGAAAAACCTTGTCTACATTCGTATAGATAGTTGTACGTGGGCTGTAGTGAGCAGGGTTCTATTTCGAGAGAATTTTACGTTTAAAAAAATAAAAAACCGTCTCAGCTATTTATCTTTGTTCTCCCGGTCGATATACAAAAAACGGAAAACGAGCAGCAGAATATCGTCAATTCTTCCCATTATATATTGCAAGTACACGTAAATTCACAACACGGTCTATCAAGTTCAGTTAATTAAGACTGATAATAAATTTAAATTTTGCAAGCGTGACGTCGTTCTATAATAGAACAGGAGTTCAGTTAAACAGACATCTTTGCGAGCACAACACAGATCTGAGAAGTCCAACAAAACAAAACCGGATTGTATCATAGTTCGCTTGCGCATCATCACGTGTGGTCTGGAGGTTTTTGAAGGTTTAACAAAACAAAATCGGATGGTGCGATAGTTTGGTTGCATATATTTAGGCGCCGCGAGTGGTCTATGCATAGTCGGCTCAAGCTAATAGAATATCATATTCGCGTTAACTAGCTAAATAGAGCATCAGCCTACGAGTTATTTTAATTCAAAGTAGGTTTACCTTTTGACTTTGTTTTCTAAAATTACATGAGTTGGAGTAGATTTTTTTACTCAATAGGATTGCGAAATTATTTTCCAACTTTGTTTCGAAGCTCGAGTTCCTCGTTGCGCGTTCTCTTGCTCAACAATTGCTGTATGATATTCATGTAAAGAAAAGCGACACGCCGCCTTATTCTAGTTGCCTGAAGAACGCGGGTATCAGGATAACGCTATTCATTGTTAGACAATAAGACTCTATTCTATGAAGGCGTCGGACACCTTGCGCCACGTGAGCCACAAGAAAATTCAGGGCACTGCAAATTGTCACGAATCTCGAGCCTGCAGGTTAACGCGATATGCATATAACAATTGTGGGCATCTATCTGCGCACGGAAATGATACAGTACTACCAAAATCTACACCGTTGGGCTGTAGAACAAGTTTCTTTCTTGTAATTTATCGAGCATTTTATACATGCTACGTATTTTATAATTGCAGCGTGATAAAATTTGCAGGCTAACGTGTCTTTGAAATTTAGCGAATCACTCTTCGGTACATTTATCAGATCTAGATTAACTTACCGCAAACTGACCAGCATCCGCATAGATTACGCTTTCCGTAATTAGCTATGTGATGCAATAGTTCTTACGGAGCTATCTAGAATAAGGAAAAACGTATATAGTTTGAAATCAGTATGATTTTCTTCTCCAGGTGCGGGGACGAACTGAGACAGAAAAGCTGAAGGACCAGGAGAGAGAAAAATACGGAATAACGCATTGTTCGAGGTGTCGCAGTTTGGCGATCATCCCAAGATACTTGATTACAGCGTATAGTTCTCGCTACATTGCATTGTCGTAGCTGGAATTGAATTGCCCGTTTGAGTGGCTGGCAAGCTGTTCACTTAACCATCGACAGTTTGCATCGGGCTGAATTCCATCCCGCTTATAAACGGACAGCTGGAATCCAAAGCACACGAAGCGACGCCGATCGCTAGCGGCATCTACCTTCGTCACTGTACCATCAGCGAAGGCCTTACCACCACATTCACATTCACTACCGGCGTATTGCCACTACCATATTTCCTTACCACCTCTATAAGCACCGCGATACTCCAGGCCTAAGGAGAGGTGGCTCATAAAATGAATAACAATGATAAGTCAGTCGAGAGCGGGAACTCCGCCGAGGAGGAAGACGAGATGATCGCGACAGAGCGGGAGTTAGCCGAGGACGCTAAGTGGAAGAGAATCCAACAAAACACATTCACCAGATGGGCCAACGAGCATCTCAAATGTGCGAGTAAAACGATCGGGGATCTCGAGACCGATTTGTCGGACGGGCTGAGACTGGTTACGCTGATCGAGGTCTTGTCCCAGAAGAAACTACCCAAGCACAATAAACGACCCAACTTCCGTTCCCAGAAGCTTGAAAATGTGTCGGTTGCCCTCAAGTTCCTCGACGATCAGGGAATACGCATCGTTAACATTGGTAAGTCAAGTTACGCGCATGCCACCTGCTCTGATTACGCTGACATTGGCACGCAAACTCCGCCCTGCGGCGTTTGATAAGATACGTACTGCAGCTTTTGTACATTGTTCTCTTACTCAACAGTATAATAACGAAGTAGGTCCTGGAAATAATGTACTAGAATATGGCTCCCGGTCACCTCACCACTTAAAGTACATCGCTGGTCAGTGTTTTTTCGAATCAATGGTCGTTCAACACTGTAGAGTCCCTGGTGACAAAAGTATTAAATGAAAGAATTTCAACCCACTTTTTAAATGTTGCAAGTGCATCGTGAAAATCTTTTACTGGTAAACATTTCGAATCGATGCACGGGTCGAAGCTTACGGTTGATGTCGTTGTTTCGAAAATGGAAGATCACGTGGGATACCGGCTTATGCGCGCGCGCTGTAGCCACGTGATATCAGCCGGCCGGCAACAACCACTTGTTGGTTCTTAATCGCGCGACTTTCGGATTATCCAAGGTGGGTCGATTGAGCATGCAACAATTTGAATGAGCACCCCTTGTAAAATTTATGGCCATCCAATTGTCCGTTATTGCTTAACCTTAGATTGGAGAACAGAGTTACGTTTATTATATTGAATTACATAACTTACGTGAAAAATCTTGCAGAGACTTTCATTGCTGTTTGACGTCAGTTCCAACTGCTGAAAATGGTTTAATGACTCATTCGCAGGTTAGTTACTTTATCTGAAAATTCGACCGGTGGTTGATAACAGATGATAGGCACAGCCGCTTGCAATTCGTAGTCCTGCTAAGAAATTTAGAAGCATTTACGTGGAGCGATACTGTGAGCACTCGTACGCGCTTAAAGAAGATGACGTTTGTTTGGCCTTCACCTGGTCTGCACAAGTAACGCCTACTTTCTCTTGGCTGGCCTGAAGCGACCGACCATACGTGTAAACGTTTGATCCTTCAATTGCGCTATTTGAAATTTGATCAAGTATTAATGCTAAATCCAATGGCAATGTAAAAACGAAGAGACCTGTATTCACTCCAATACAAATACGTATAACACAAGTTTTTTCTTACTTTGAGGTATACTAGAACATTATACCAGCAGGGCTTAAAGACTATGATTTTTCGTTGTCTGTAAATTACTTTTGAGTCATATCCTGTTGAATAAAAAAAGTTATTGGCGGATTCACAGAACGTGAAATAAACAACGCCCATCATGATCAGACTAGAGCGATTAATACAAGATTCGTCACCGCGTTGGGTATGAATTCATCCGCGAGCCTACTTGGAAAAGTGTTCGAATCACAGGACAAATGCAGCCTCTGTTAATCAGAAGTGTAAGCCATAAGTTGTTTAGGAAATGACGTCGTCTGGAGCCGGTATGCAAGTTTAGTAGTGAAGTAATCTCTGACTCTGAGAAACGGATGACGTCATGGTACGAAAGCGTATAACATAGGTATATGCCGGGTCCGCGACGTCCGATCCTTCGTCCCCACCTCGCCACTGAACTCTGCTCGATCGGCATTCCACTCAGGGTTTCTGCCAGACCAGACGGGCCAGACTACCTGTTCTTTATAGACCCCGGTCAAATAAACAAAACAACATCGCTAACGTAGGCACATGTATACATATACGAATTCCGGGAACATAATGGAGTGAGATTTTTAAGCTTGGTCATGATCGAATATATTGATAAAGAGTTTTTGAAAAATCTTTGAATCATGGTCTTGAACCGCTTTTCAAAATAACCTAATGTTGGGCGAGGAGACAAAGAAGAAGCACATGTGAAACAAGTCTTCGTTTGTTCAACTGCAACTGTACACACCTATGTATACGTGTGCATATACATGTATTCTTGTCTTTTGCGTACGCGGTGGACTACGCTGTAGTTATAACTGTACATCGAACGATCTTTCATTTGTCACGTCGTCTTGGTACCTATGCGTGTTCCAAAATACGCAGCTCTGATTCGACTGGGGCGTTTGAAAGGCCTAAGGTCATGTAGTACTCCTACCTTTACCGACCGAGTAAACTCACCCTTTTTCTTTCTATATTAAATAATTTGAACACTTTTCGTTCGTTTGTTTATTAAATATAGAAAAAAAGGGGAAGTTTGCTCGGTCAGTAAGGGTAGGAGTACTACATGGCCTTAAAACCGATCACACAGATGTTTTTCGCTGCCTTAATTATTATGATACAATTTTTGAAGTCTACGAAGGTGCATATTTTTCAAAAGTCCACATAGGTTGTATATTTTCTCAGTCCATCTGAAGTCGTCCGAGGATGTGAACGATATAGATTCCGAGCACAAATATTGATAAGTCGAGATGCAAGGGGTTATTATTCTTTATCTACGTGATGTACTTGACCCTGTTCACTCTTGAGTATAACGACCGTATACATATAGCTACTTGAAATAACAATCAATAGCGAATCGGGATAGACGATGGTTCTTTAGTCGAGTGAATAAAAACAATTTTCCTGATCTTACAGAAAAGAAAAGTATAGCGATTCTCGCAATGCAGTAATTGCAGTAATGAACAGTAAATTCTCCATAGGGGGTTTGATCTTCGTACGGCACAAACTAATATTCACTGATCTACCAGCTCTCTTAAATCGATCCGATCACAATGTTGTCGTAGATCTGAGGCTGAATGCGGCTGCAGTTGAACACGATAAACTCTGTGCATACTCACAAGCGATATCAACATCATCTATATCTTGTTGTATAACGTCACCGTGTAGTAATTGCTTAAAATAGCTGGTTAGAATGAATCGACCACAGGCAATGCTCAACGAGTGTTGCGAGGAATCCACGACTTTTCGCATCCGACCGAGTATGAATACCAAGACTTCATTGTTACCCGGTCTTGAGCATGCAGCAATTATGATCCCGTCAAGGATCCGTAATGGCAACGCGGCGCGGCAATGTTTTATGCTCCTTCATAGAGGCATTGTAGTTTCATTTTACTCTCGTAGGTACACGTATGTTTTTCTTTTCACGGAGTTAGAGATTCATTTTTCTTCCAAATGCAATTATTTCTTCAAATTTCAGTTCTATCAGATCGTCCGAGTGTGGAGAAGGGATTTAGTATATCGAAGGTATATTCGTCAAGGTGCCAGAGCAAGCAAACCGGCATAGGCATATACCTATACCTATAGGTGAAGAAACTGGCCCGGCTTGACTAGGAGATAACGACGTATACGAGCGCTTGTCGATGTACACAGTTAGACGTTTATCACCTATAGGAGGGAGGGGGGTTAGCCTCGAGGACGCTCGTGGATATTTGAAAAATTCCAAGTTTCTGTTATCCCTGAGATAATATTCGCTCGTTACTACATTACTTGGTTGTTGTTTGACTCGATCGCCCTGGAATTCAGAGCATCTCTAATCTCGGTCCACTTCTGTGCGTCACCTTTATGGTCTTTTCACGATGTAGCTGAAAATTCAAAATTCTCTAACAATAAGTAAAATCTGTGGATCGCTATTAAATTTGAAAACTTTTGTATAAGATTTCTCGAGAGCGACCTAGAATTCTTTGTTGAAAAGTGTGCAACGATACGACACTAGCTGGCAACCGATTCACAAGTAGTGAATCACGTTTGAAAACTTGCCAGCCACTTTGAAATTTTGTTGACCGACAAACCGCCCCACGTATACGATTTTAATAGATTTTGGTATAAAAATAAATTATAAATAAATTAGCTAAAGTCGTATAATGAAAACACTGCATCATTTATAAAATATTTACCTTTTGCAATGAAAAGGTAGTAAAAAAAATTGCCGTACGTACTGATATACTTGTCAAAGTATTTTTAAGGCATTCGTAAAAGCAACGTGGAATTTGCTGATATAATGGAAAGCATTTAGTTTCAAATTTCTGTCTACGATTTTAACAACTTTAATCAGAGGTTCAAGTGCTGCTTTCCATGCAAGTTGCGTGCATACATGAAATGATTCAAATTTCTGCATGCAATTGAAAAATAATCCGCCGTCCACGCCTTTTTTTAGTCGCGCGGCCAGACAGTTTCACATTATGAATTATACGAACATTCTTCAACCCGGGTACGATTTGATTGTTGGATGAAACAATCCTGACGTCACGGTTTAATATGTACCGTGATAACAATTCGCCGGCAAGAATTATTCTCATTGTTCGAGAAATGACGCAACTTCAAACCCGGCGACAAATTGTAATATGGTATAGTCACTGATGGTTCTATAGTGGAATAAATTTATGCCGTTGGCATAACGAGGAGGTGCTGCATAGAAATTGAGAGCTGTAAAGTTGAAAAAATCGTCAGATAAAATGTACACGTATCATGTGTATACCTGAATGATTCAGGTGAGAGGATTCCGGGAAAACATTAGGTCCCTGAAAATAATTAGCATAGGAATGTTAAGTGATCAACGTAGATGGTACGCAGTATAAATTAGATCTGCTGTAATATTCTCTCTCTGCATGTAATATATCACCGATTATTATTTCGTATCTGCGAGGAAAAGTAGAAATCATCTGAAGCAGGAGATGAAGCAAAACAAGAAACACACTTTACGCATCGTTTTACGTGATAGATATGAAAAGATATTTAATTTCTCACTGTCTGTGAATAATTTTTTCAAATTTCGCATCGTAACGCGAAATTCACATCGTTTTGTGCACCAATTAAGTCTGATTATTCATTTCTTTTTGGCCAATGAATTATGGCTTGGTTGAATCACACATGAAACCACCGAATGAGGGTTGAAAGTTGCAAAACATATTTAGAAAAGTATCACCTGTGTTATATGTAGATTTCATCCTAGACTTCAACCGGCCTGAGTGATTATCATAGAGCAAAGTTAATCCGTGCAGCCCATTTCGATTCAGTAATTCTATTTCAATTAAAATCAAGTACCATTATTTGCAGAAGCGGTGAACTGCAAATTACTATTATCACACAAGATAATCTATTTTGCTCGAATACTTTCACCAATTGCACAGTGACGCAATTAACTGATTTGACGTATTAGATAGGCAGGATAAGCTTGAGATACTTCGGTGAAAGAAATTAATTTCCACTCAAAGTCTTTATGGACGTCATTTTCTTAATTGCCTCTGCATTCACGTTCGGAACGTTGAAGATCAGGATATAAAATCCAATCATAATGAAAAAATATTAAGAGTTTTATAATCACAGGTTAATTTCTGATCGTGTGAATATACGTAGAAAAATACTGTGCGATTCACACAAGCTTCATATAACTGCTAGAGCCGAATACAAATCGGTTAAAATCGTGGTTAAACACGAAGTAGGTGAGCAAGGAATCGGTTCCCTCACGATCATCGTCGGACCAAGTTCTCTTAATGGTTTCTTGAAACCAGTTCCGCCGTTAAAAAAAAGTGGTAGCATAAAACTAGCGGATCATGGGACCTACAATCTTGGAATAATTTGAACGTATAACCATCATGCACTATATACCTAGCCCCAGAAAGTCGGAAAACCTAAGATCCGATCATAACCAGCATATAAAATTCTAATAGAAGGCAAAATAATTTTCTTTTCGTGCAGATTCCTCGGACATTGTTGACTGCAAGCTGAAGCTGATATTGGGACTGATATGGACCCTGATTCTGCACTACTCGATCTCCATGCCGATGTGGGATGGCGACGATGGCGAGAGTCCGGATAAAGGAACCACACCAAAACAACGGCTTATGCACTGGATCCAAGCGAAGGTCCCAGACTTACCGATCGGCAATTTCACGTCGGACTGGAACGATGGCAGGGCGGTTGGAGCACTCGTGGATGCAGTTGCACCCGGACTTTGCCCTGACTGGCAAGACTGGAACCCCAAAGATGCGGTTCAAAATGCATCGGAAGCGATGGGTCTGGCAGACGACTGGCTCAATATACCACAGGTACGTTGTGCCGACGATTCAGATTATCTGGAATAGTTGGTGTAGAGGGATGAAACCATCGTTGGCTGTGACCGAACATTTTATTGCAGCTAATCAAACCGGAGGAGATGGTGGATCCCAACATCGATGAGATGTCAATGATGACCTACTTGTCGCAGTATCCCAACGCAAAGCTGAAGCCCGGCGCACCTCTACGGGCAAAAACCAACCCAAACAGGTATGCTGGGAAATATAACTTGCAAACAATAGTTCCTTGCCAGGAGAAGTCGAGCAAACAGACGATTTGCAAGAAATAATTGATCAGAGAAGGTGAGAGTGATTATAAGAGTTGGTCAATTACAAATGCGTAGATGAATCTCTTGGCAAGGAATGAACAAAATTGCGCTCACACAGCCATAACTAAGTGAAAATAAAGAAGGAACAAAAAAAAAACCTGTTCTTCGTCCAAATTCATTAATTGATTCATAAATTTCATTTTTCGGTCGCAGCATCCCGCCACCGCGGTAAGTCGCGAGCTTCAAGCACATTTTGAAAAAACTAAGGCTTTGTAACGTACTTTGTTTGGCAAACTTACATTTAGTGATTGTTTGGAAACTACTTTCTAACTTTTCGACGTCTAATTGGAATATATCTGATTTTATAGCAATTATATTTCAGCTGTGTGTCGTGTGTCGTGAGTCGTGAATGTCATGATATACGTGTATACCTATACATTGATTATTATCAGTTACATTTCGATAAAATGAATTGTTTAAATTCGATAACGTTGTGCAAATAATCATAGGCTGCTATTTAAGAAAGCTAGATATTCATTTTGGTATTAACGCTTGTGTAACACTTGGTTATAATACAATACTGGCCGATTGCCGCATAAGTATCTGAATGCCAGTACTCACCATTCTGCGCGTTGTCATGTATGTTACTACAATTCATTCTCCCATAAATCCAGAGTCCGTGCTTATGGTCCTGGAATCGAGCCGACTGGACCCGTTGTTGGTGCCCCAGCAAATTTCACCGTGGAAACATTCTCTGCCGGTAAAGGAAACGTTGATGTAATCGTCGAAGACCCCAAGGGAGCTAAGATTCCGGTGAATAGATTTATTCAAATTACTCACAAGTCTAAAAAATTGTTCATGCCTAAGGTGATGCAATCAGACTTCAACGTAACTATTGCAATTACACACAACTTCGAGAAAAATGTGGGAATTCAAGTCGTGATTGCGAGAGATACCGTTGAACGGAATCAACAATGAACATAGTTACTGTGGTTACTGTTTTATAACTTATTGCTCATACCTATTCCTTTACAGGCTGACGTCAGGTTCAACAAGGACAGAAATCTCACCTACGCCGTATCCTACACTCCGAAGGTGGAGGGTTCTCACAAGGTGAAGATTCAATTCGCCGGAAGAGCGATTCCCAAGAGTCCTTACACCGTCAACGTTGAAGGTCACGCCGGGGATTCCACCAAGGTTACGGCTAGCGGTCCTGGACTGCAGCCCGAAGGCGTGTCAATTAACAGACCGACGTTTTTCGACATCTTCACCAAAGAAGCTGGGCGTGGGGTGCCGGAAGTGATTATTCTCGATCCTCAGGTGAGAGCGGTTTCGATTTGATCGACAAATAAAGGATCAAATTCGTATAACTCTTTTTTAAATGAAACTATCCGACTTTTTGTAGGGTTCGAAGACTTCTGTGCCAGTAAAGCTCCGTCAAACGTCACCCGATGTTTGGCGATGTGAGTACGTCTCACCAGTAGTCGGACTTCATTCGGTGAACATCTTCTTTGCTGGCAAACCGATACCGGGGAGTCCACTTGGCGTACGTGTGTCGCCTGTTTCCGATGCAAACAAATGTCGAGCTTACGGCAGAGGACTTCAACCGAAAGGTATTCGCGTCAAGGACGATGCGGACTTCAAAATTGTCACTAAGGATGCTGGAGAAGGAGTCCCAGAAGCACTGGTGATCGGGCCAAGTGGTGTCAACTTGCCAGTACGGTAAGGAGCCCTCGGGTCAGAAATGTATAAAGTTTCCGAAGTTATCGAACTTTGCTACAACGGAATTAGTTCAATTTTAGGCTCATGAAGATAGACGCCACGACCTACCATTGCAATTACACTCCAGTAAAGGAGGGTCGGCATGTGGTAATGGTCACTTTCGGTGGCAAGGAGATCAACAAGTCTCCATTCGAGGTGAACGTTGGTCCTTACAAGGAATCCGCCATCAGAGTTTACGGGCCAGGCCTGCATGGAGGAGTCGTTGGATACCCAGCAAAATTCACAGTCGATACTAACGGCGAGACTGGGAGTCTTGGATTTTCCATCGAAGGTCCATCGAAGGCGAAAATAGACTGTCACGACAACGGAGACGGAACGGCAGACGTCACCTACTATCCTACCGCACCCGGGCAATACTTTGTACACATCAATTGCGACGATGAGGATATTCCGAAGTCTCCGTACATGGCAGAAATCCTCCCCAAGGTCGACTATGATCCGGACAAGGTGAGGCGAGATTCATTCTGTGATTAAGAAACTATTATTGGCTTACTGTAGTGACGTTCACCACGGACTCACCCAACTTACAATCGGCACCTGTTGACGATGATTTAGGTCGAGGTACATGGACCGGGAGTCCAGCCCGATGGCGTAGAGCGCGATAAGCCAACCCACTTCACAGTGGATTGCAAAAAGGCTGGAAAGGCACCGCTAGAAGTGGCAATTCAGGATGCTCTTGGACGACAGGTACCGGTTCGTTTAGACGACAAGCGGGACGGAACAATCCAGGCTCAGTATACACCCACCTCAGGTTCACAGCACAATATTCAGGTGGGTTTGACAAAATATATACGTCTTGACCTCATGATCTTAGAAAATATCAAATTTTCGGACCTTGTATTTCTCGAATGTCAACGAGTTTTCACCCTTTCAGGTCAATTACGGTGGAGTTGGAACCAAGAAGTCACCGTATAGAGTCGGCGTTGCGGCTCCGCTGAATCCAGATATGGTCCAAGCCTTTGGTCCAGGTCTTGATAACGGTGTAAAGTCGAATACCCCGACACACTTCAACGTAGACTGCAGAGAAGCTGGTCCGGGTGAGCTTGACGTTACAATGGCGAATTCCGAAGGTCGTGACTTGCCAATCACTTTGACTGACAACGAGGATGGCACTTACACCGTCGACTACGTCGCGCCACAACCCGGAAACTATACAGTCAATCTCAAGTACGGAGGCTTGAAGGTACCAAAATCACCGATCAAGGTCAACGTACAACCTCATGTGGATGTTTCCAAGATCAAGGTGGACGGATTAGAGCCCAGTAAGTATACCGCAGTAAATTCAATCTTTAACTATTCAGTGAAGAGTAGGTGACTGTAATAGCATTTATCACCTCATGAAAATAACAACTTGAATATTTTTCAAAACCAAAGAACGCATACTCATTAAATTAGATAGCTTCCGCTTCTTCAAATTCTACGGATTCGGACATCTTGGTCACTAGGATTATCAGTCCATCTCAGAATGGACTAGTGTATTTCAACTCCGAACTTCGTAATACTTTTGGTACTTACTGTATAGCCGAAAGAAAAAATGAGCCCGCGAAAATTGGTAAAATTTGGCGTAAGTGAACTGGGAATCTGTGAGGAAATCGAGATTTATTTCGGGAGATACTTCGAGGTCAGACGAGGCATGTTTATAAATCAGGGTTTCGAAACGATGAAATATATCTCGAGGATTACACGACTCACCAATTAGCGCAGAATACCAAGTACACGCCGTGCTACATCGCGTACAAGTATAATATCACAGTACCTATACTTTGCTCTGATATGTTGTCGAAGAAAAACCAATCTAAATGATGTTGCATATATCAACCTGCACCCGTAGCTGCACCGGTGAACAGTCTTCAACAGTTTCGTGTAATAACCCAAGACGCTGGGAAGGCCGATGTTCAAGTAGCGATCACAACGCCATCAGGAAACCGTGTAAAGGCTCACATCATACCAACTCACGAGGGTTTCTTAGTAAACTTCACGCCAACCGAGCTTGGGGAATATCTGCTTGGCATTAGTTTCGGCGGGGAGCCAATATCTCCTCAACCATGTCGCCTGACTTGCGTTCACGGGAGTGATCCGTCCAAGGTCAGAGCGAAAGGCCCGGGGCTGTCGCATGGCGTGGTTAACAAGCCCGCAGAGTTTGTGATTGATACTAGGGGCGCTGGGCAAGGTGGCCTAGGCGTTACGGTCGAAGGGCCCTGCGAAGCTGCCATCAATTGTCGCGACAATGGCGATGGCACTTGTTCCGTAGCCTATCTTCCCACAGAGCTTGGAGACTACGGTATCAACATCACTTTCAATGACCAGCATATACCGGGCTCACCGTTCCAGGCGTTAGTCGTACAAGAAGCTGACCTTTCCAAGATCAAGGTGTCTGGCAACGGCATTCAACCTCACGGTTAGGAGTCGCGTGATCACTAGCTTGCTCTTTTAATATGACGCATGACTCATCTGCTGTTTGGATTGTACAGATGATCTTTGTATTTCTATCGTTTTTCAACGTACTATGTATTTTCTTTTACTTTTCTTTCACTTTTCTGTTTTCAATTGATTAATCATTGATGACTGTTTCAGTGTATTTTAAAGTATGTTGACCAGAGGGATGATGGATCCAATTATTTTAGGGTTTTTATTGATGCTGTTTACTAACACCTTCAATTTTGTGCACTGAGAACTTGCATCCATATAGACATGTACATATATGTATATAGAATCTGCAAATTCAGCAGCTAATTACTACGCTCATTTGCGTTTCGGCACTCCCCCACATATAAGTTCGAATTACGAGTCCCGTATGTTGTGTGCGTTCGGAGAACTGTGATTAAGTGTGTAAGTCAAAAGATACACCAATAAATGTTATCATAGCTGCGTCAATGTCGTCACACTTACAATTTAATGACTTCCTCTGTAACGTCGGCATAAATCAAGTTGCGGTTAGACGTTAATAGAGTGCAATGGCCTTCACATTGAGTAAGGACAGGTATGGCGTTTCAAATCAAACAATAGACTGTGTGATTACTCATGAATAATGTAGTTTGATTCGATGGCGCCGACAGAACGAGAATGGTGGTACTACCACAACAATAGCGTGCTTCACTGATACTCAATTATTTTTGTTGATTGATTAATTCATTTGAGCATTTATGTTAATCTAAACTATTTAACCTTCCGCTGTTTTGATTCGAAAAAAATTTGTCTCTTTCAAGGTCTCTACGTCGATAGCGCCACCGATTTCATTGTTGATACACGAGCGATAGCAAAAACCAAGAGTGACGATGGTAAAGTCTCGTGCACCATCACAAATCCGAGCGGCGGAAAGACTGAGAAAGTGATAACGCCGCAAGCGGATGGAACCCTGCGAGTTAGTTACACGCCGTTCGAAGAAGGCCAGCACACGATTGATATCCTATACGACAACGTGCCGATTCCCGGCTCGCCGTTTTCAGTAAACGTGAAACGCGGCTGCGATCCCAGTAAATGCAGAGCCTACGGCCCCGGCCTCGAAAAGGGTTTTGTCGCCAAACCCAACCAGTTCACTGTTGAAACCAAAGGGGCGGGAACCGGAGGACTTGGGCTCGCAATTGAAGGAACAAGCGAGGCCAGGATGACGTGCAAGGACAATTATAACGGATCATGCAGCGTTGAGTACGTGCCAACGGAACCAGGCGACTACGATATCGCAATAAAGTTTGCGGATCAGCATATTCCGGGCTCTCCGTTCAAGGTTCAGGTTGAAAAGACAGTAGACCCCAAGGATGTCACTACCTTCGGCTCTGGTTTGGACCCTGAGAAGGTTCGTGAAGGCATTCCGGCGAAATTCATGGTCGATACTTCCAAGGCCGGCATCGCGCCGTTGGACGTGAAGTTGAAAACGGACAAGGGAACAATACAGAAACCGGAAATCAAGGACGTTGGAGAGGGAGTCTACGAGGTTACTTACCAGCCTCCACCAGTTGGCAGTAACGTTCAAGTCGGGGTCACTTATGGCGGGCAAGATGTAGCCGGGAGCCCCTTCAAAGTGAAGGTCAATCCATTGGTTGAACCGAGCAAAGTCGTTTTATCCGGACCCGGAGTAGCGCCGAAGTTGTTGGCGTCATTCCCCACCGAGTTTTTCGTCGACACCCTGAACGCTGGTTACGGTGACCTGGAAATTCAAGTATTGGTAAGCACCTCCCACGCGGTGAATCATTAATTACTATTCACAGGTATTCTCTCGTGATGCTGATGAGTAAATTTCTCCCTTAGGGGCCCGATCAAAGACCACGCAAAGTCGAGATTCAGGATATCGGTAACGGCAAGTACAGGGCGTCCTATCTTCCCGATGACTGCGGCGCCTACAAGGTGAACGTTAAGTACGGTGGTAAGGAAGTGCCGGGCTCGCCGGTAACCGTTCAAAGTCAGTCAACCGGTTCCGCAAACCAGTGCAAGATCAAAGAAGGCATACAGCGTACGTTGGCTCAGGGAGAAGAGTATTGCATCACCGTGGACACCGAGAATGCTGGTCGTGGAGCAGTCACCTGCCGAATTCGTTCAACATCCGGAAGGTAGATCTACAATTAATTGCGATAGGTTACATGGATCTTTTCATCTCACGCAGTCTTTCAGCTGCTCTATTGCATGACGTATGACTCGTACTGAGGAAAAATGTGCTCACCTTATTCATCCGCGTAATGGGTGGTGCATGGTTTCGCGATCGAGGTGGGCTTACAAGCAAGCCTCTATCAATTATAATTAATTGCAAACGTAACAAGTAGTGGATGCCAACATGAAATTACGAAACTTCTTTGGTATAAGGTAGAGTTATGTTAAATGGTTGACAATTTTGGCACGGACGGGTGTCGCCGTGTGATATACAGAGTCAAATTACATTTTGTAGGCAACTTTGTGATGGCTAAACGCAGGGAGAGATGGAACTTGAAGATTATCAATGTCGGAACTTTTTTTGGACATTTAAAATTTGTCATTCTCCAAATATTGTATATTTGATAATGGCATTGTCGTATGGGGGAAATACTCATCTAGTATACCTATTTTTCACTTATTAGAAAATATTTTTACACTTGAGAAGTAAAACACGTGTTGGTGTATTTCACGTTCACGTCAAGCCCAGTGGCCAGTCTATCGCGAATTCCTGCTCGACAGTGATCCCAATTTACGGATATTAGCCACGTCTGGGTCTCAGAGTCACGAATTATTATAAGCTTTGATACGCGATGTGCGGTACATAAAAATCTGTATATTTATAAACGTGCCGGGTGACCCTAATATCGCGTGTATTTTTAATCCCCTAATTCGTTAAAACTTTCGTCCGATGAAATAATCTATTTTTACGAACTACCGAATGTCCCACGATTCCAGAGAAAAAATGTCACTCGCCTTATTTACTCAAAATGGACTATCAGTTTTATATCAATTAATTAACATGATATTTCTCGAACAGTGGCCGTGTTTCGCAGCTGAGATTGCTTTTCCCGGATGAGTCCATTGACACCTGAACACACTGCCCTTTGCCCACTCGTATTTTATCATCCCGAAGATCCCGAGAAAATTCTGTAGTCATAATACCACACTTGTCTGTTATAAAAATAATTTTTTTCAAAAATATACTTACATATTCCAGCGATGACATAACACTCGATGACTTCTTGATGGATTTATGACTTAGACAGGTTGACTTTTTTGGCACGGTTTCAACATAAATTAAAATTATGTTGAATTTTTTTGAAAACTAAATGGTCTATGTAATTCATTACTCGCAGGTACATATCGACCATTCAGCCAACATAACCTGAGTCACAAGATCTTAGAAAATGTGTGATATTGTAACGCAAATACTTATTTTATTGATATGATCTTGACAATAATCGATATTGTTGTTATCTATGTGACTATAAATAGTCACGAAATGAATGGAAATTTTGTTCATCTCATACGGACAGTCTCTTATAGAATAGTGTTTACCTTGTTACGTTTGAATGAGCCGTGGCTTTTCCTCTAATTAGTGGTCTACATTTATTCAGAACGGGTTTCCAGAGCTGGAAAAGAATATTCATTTCCAGCATTAAAATTAAGCGTTTAAGATAGAGAAGGCAGTAAACAGGAAACAAATTGAGGATTATTATTTGTTTGAAATTTAGACGGAATTTGGCCAAATGCCAGTTTCAATTACATTTTGTTTTTCAATCAACTACATTAATATGAACGCATAACACTTAGAATGTTGAAATAGTACGGAAAGACCCAGTAATTTTTTTACTTACATCGGAATTTGCAGTACGTGGTATTTCAAATAGTTTTTAGGAACGCTTCCACAAGACAGGAAATACATGCGAATCGAAATGTTATTAAAAGCATGAGAATTGTTGTCCGAGACGAAAACATCGACGAAAATAAAAATAATCGTTGGAAATTTCACTTGACGATATCAAGATGGGAATGTGTCAGTTTGGAGGGTCTTGGATGCAGTTTAAAAATACATTGCCACGAGCCTGATATTTATTTTTGATCACCATTTAAGAAATTGTATCCTGCGAGTTGCCACTGACAAAACTGTTTGAAAAGTCGAAAATAATATTTCAAACGCTAATATATCTACTATTAGTTCAGTATCTTTTTTCAATGTTCACATAAATCAGGGAAAGTAATCTAAACCAACATACTAAACGTAAATCACACGTATACCAAGAAATCAGGGCATGATAATACTTTACGAAAATGACTAATTCCTCAAATGTAATCGCTTCACGCTTCTTTCTTTAAATTAAAACTTTCCGACACAAAATACGATCATCGAACGAATCAAAGTACCTTACGTGGAAATTTTACTGCAAGTCCATTAAATCAGTTTTGGTGTTGTTATTTCTACTGTACCTATTCGGTATCCGTGTCCTGACAGGATTCATCCCACGTGTAATGAAATTCAACAGTTTGACATCAGGTGTGATTTATGAATCTGAATCTTGGCAAGGCAACCGAATAGCTGCTTCATAATATTTAGATGCAATTAGAATGGAGCTTGCTTGATTCATGGAAAGCAATGGTCTATACATGAAAAGTGGAATATAAAAGACGAAACGACAATTATAGAGCTTGTTAGGAACGGAGCTGAGGGGTGAAAAGGAATATGTAGAAATGGAAAATATGCCATTCCTTGAATCTAGAATAGGTATGCTGTTTGTTGAATCAATGACTAACAAGATTGCCGACAGTAACACCGGGTCACTTCAGACCATGGGCTAGAACACTTATAAATGAATTCGTCAGCTTGGGCCGTGAATTGGTGATCTTTGTGTGACTAGTGACATTAAACTTCTCTCGACGTATTGTAACTAATCACAATTGGCAACCTAACGTGTAAAATGTCACTGTCGTTAGTAAATCAGAATTCACACTTCTGTAAACGAACACTACGTGTTATCCTGCTGCTCTTTTGTAAGAATGCCAAAAGCTTCGGTCGAAAATTGATGACACTGTTCAAATGCAGTGTATAATTGCACTGTTACTGTAGAGCCTGTTGTTTCATTATGTAAATTAGTTCCAACTACAAAGAAACAAAGCTGTGCTTCTTGGC
Organism: Diprion similis; assembly: GCF_021155765.1. Lineage (NCBI taxonomy): Eukaryota > Metazoa > Arthropoda > Insecta > Hymenoptera > Diprionidae > Diprion > Diprion similis. The sequence goes on from NC_060114.1 coordinate 22,011,424, forward strand.
ACGTTCGTCGAAATTAAATGGAGCGCTGATAGCAAGGATGCGTAACAAGAACCGCTTGTCTAGCTCCAAGGTATTCGACGAGGATGAAATCCTCGAGTTTTGAATGCGGATAAGTTCCATCGTACCTATTCTGCTCTCAGTCCTGTAGTCTATAAAGCATTGCTTGGGATGGTATTTGACTCGTTGTTTTAACAAAGTTTAACATTTTTTAATATATTTCACTTTCGAGCTGACAATGCGTGAGATGCTAGTCGATTCTCGAATCAAAAGTTTAGGCTTCTGAGGTGTGGATCAAAGTTTTATGATAGTCAGGCTTCAGGCGAGTTTTAACGTTCGAATTTTCGTCTTTTGCAGTGAAGCTGTCGATATTGACATCGAGGATAATGGCGACGGGACTGTCAACGTCTACTACAAGGTTGCCGATGCTGGTGAATACACTCTGAGCATCAAGTTTGGCGGTCAACCAGTTCCAGAAGGATTTTACACTTTCGTGGTAAGTTTCTTACTCTCGAAACGCGTATCATTCGATGGCAAGCTTATAATTTAAGAGATCGAAGATATTTCGTGCGCATACGTGTAATATAATTGATCAACTTATTTTCGGAATATTTTAGAAGGATTACCAATACACCCTTGAGAACTTTTTCATGAGTAATAAATAAACTCTCCAGGTATGCGGTCGAGTTTACTTTTTCGATCGAACAGACTTAGAGCTGAGAAACGGAAGAACGATAAGATGGAAAATATTCGGTTGTACAAACAAACAACTCCGATCTGCAATATAGCCGAGAAGGGTGATTCGCAGTTCACCCACAAGAGTTAAAATAAGAGTATAATGCTTATAATAACGTGAAGGCTTGCATTGTTCGATCGTTTCCATTGCAACAGCACGCAACTGGATCCTAAGAATAATGTCGAAAACTCGTGCTTGCACTAATTCTCGTCGAAGGCATATCATTACCGGTGGAATTGAACCACGTAGTCTTGATCTGTCGCTGCATATATCGTATATATATATATATAATTTCGATGGTTGACAAACGGCTATGGCTTAAGACCCGGACGTTATAGAGTGGGTCCAAAACACGGATGCCTGTGTTCCCCGTAGCAGTGGTGTAGTTTTCAGAGTTTACTGGTGGGAGTAGAACTGATCTAACTATAGAGTCTAACACGTACGTACAGGATATTGTCGCAGACTGTTCAGCAACACAGTTCTCTTCGAAGGCTCTACCCGATCGCATCAGTTGATTCGCAATCTCCATCTTGTTCGTCGCCTGCATCCCTGTCAACGTAGATTCGTCTACTCCAGGCTGACGGCGGTTGTCGCGATTCGAACCTCGAGGATCTCATATGCCAAGTAACAATCTTATAAGAGTCATAACTTCCCCCTCCACACCCCAAATCCAACCCTCCACTCCGCTAAACCAATGCCAATCATCTCTCGAGTCGACGTGAGAATCGATACTTGTCATCTGCTGTCTAACTCATTAATCGAGAAGATATTTTTCAAGAATAACATTACGGTTCGACGTTCTTCAATAATATGATCATTAGTATTGCAGTTTTTTCTATCACCATCATTACCTTCATCATCGAGGTTTTCACCCCCCCTGTCCTCCAATACCGTTTCGTTCCATTTTTGAACACTACGAAGCCGGCACTCAGGCATCGTTGTGGTGAGCCAGTCCAAGCTGGGATCCAATTTCACTTACCGATTTCATCTAACCTTTGCCTGTCTAACGATCGATTCCGTATAATCCTAATAATTGTTTATCAGATCGATGCTTCTGGAAACACTTACACTTGTCATTATCAAGTAACACTGTGTGATTGTTATTCTATCGCTTGTATCGGAATTACTTGAAAATTATAAACTTTTAGTTTTTCCTCGGTTTTTCTCGTCGTTATAATTTGTGTAACTTTGATCTCATTTTATTTTTCTTTATTAATTGGTCATCCGTTATGACACTCGGATACGCAATATTGTTATGGATAGTTAACATCCGGTATACCGTGACAGGGAAGTCGTCCATGACTTGGTTTCCGTCCAATTTGATACTCCCTCAACGAATAACCATAATTTTTTTTAAATGTTTTCCGTTCTACTATATTCACTAGTTTGCGAAAGTGTGTTTGATCATGAATTCAACCAGTTCTCATGCTAGCGATTACGATCAATTGAGGCTTGAAACATTCTTTGAAGAAAAAATTTGTCTTCGCCGGTTCAAATGTTGGCCATTTCTGCCGTAGACGTTACTTTGAGTACAATACAGATCATGCCATTCATAGAACCAAGAAGTGGAGGGAAAAATATTCAATCTCGAAGTTAGAAGCAATATGAAACGAGAAACCGGGGTCTCTTCTGGCCTATTTTGAGTACGTCTCACAGTCTTTCGCAAATTTATAAGCCCACGCCGGTTATGGCGGGGGTGGAAGGAAGAGAGACGAAGAAGACTGAGAGTGAAACCCGGCTGAATTAATGCCCGGCGTTAAATTAAACATCGCGGGCCACCTTGAGGTGCTCGTTGCCGTTGGTATTGCAACATGACGGTGGGCCTCCACTGATTTTTAACTTTTCTCCTCAATTTTTGGCACTCCCCGATATTTCACACCTACCTTAATGCATTCTTTCACGTTCGCGTCATACTGTGTTTTATGCATGAAATTTACCCCGCACAGATGATTAACGGCCGGATGATACTTATATTTTTCTCAACATCTTGCATCCAATGCTGGAATATTTCTGCGTTTCATATTTTTTTGGCGATGATAATATACTTCACCAAAGAAAAATTGTCGGAAAAATACTGCGATATTTTTAGCAGAGAAAGGAGATGTTTGTAAAACAAATGAATTTTTAAACGGCTGCAATAGATTGGAGCGCGTAACTAGCTTGAAAGTTATTCGTTAGCTATCCACAATTTTGAATTGGTTGCGAAGGTGGATGAGATATGATGCAACAGCTGCGGGCCAACTGTCGTTCCATTCCTAGATCGTTGAAGCAAATGTTAAAACATCGAAAATAGCAACTCGGGGACTTGAATACCAACAATTTCAATCTGATCAACATCATTATATGATACATATATATATATATATATATATGTATACGGTTTCGACCCGAAAATTAGAATCGCGTCTGCGCAAAGTCCTTTACCTTTGCCCTTCGGATGAAACAAATTTTGTTACATTGTATGCGCATCGTTAGTTGGCGCGTTAAATTTCCTTTTTACAGGAAAATTTTTTATTATTTCTTTTCAATCACGATAAACGTAATCGATCTCGCTATCCGATTTTGTCTTATTAAATCAGCCCACGTTGCTTAAGACGTAACAGAATAAGCATCAAATACCATCTGCGTTATACTCGCAGATTGTTTATTGGGTTAACACGGAATATATATATAATGAAACCGCTCTCTGTGGGACGATAGAGTATTTTTTTACTGGCAGAGTGATCGTCAAGCAAAGCATATAAACACATTCTCTAACAATAAGATCAAGTTGAATTGGGCGATTAAAGCTGTGGTCAAAGTAAATGAGAAGTAAATGAAATAAGAGACGAATTTACAACTTCCATCAAACGTTCCGACTCTTTTGTTGTACCTACTCATCTCAGGTATAACGACGGTGTATCGAGACTGACGGAGTGTGTTTCACCTTGTTTCAGGCATCAGAGGAATACCAGGAGCATAGCAGCAGCCAGAAAAGTCACAGGAGAAATCGCTCGCAGCAGCACGTTGTTGAGCAGAGAAGCACGAGTAGCGTACAAGAGAGTTCTGTAACGACAAAACGCAGCAGTATCCAAAAGGATTCGTCAAAGCATAAATTCCGCGACGTTCAACTGAATCACATACCTCTTCCATCGACCGGCGGCGTAGTAACTTGTAAGTATACCTTCGTCATACATGTGACAAAAATCTGGAGGGTCTGTACATGATGCACTGCCGTGTTATTTTTATTCATTATTCGAGCGATGTTTTTACGAACTACTGGAAATGCGTAAAAATATTTTGGCTCGCACCGACTGCATCTCCATGTGTTTTTCTTTTTGTGGCTTTCTGCGTTGCTCTTCGCCGATGGGATATGACGCGGTTCGATGTTATGGGTACACAAATAAATAATAATTTGAACATGTTTTGATGGTCAAGTAACGTGAATAAGGTATGAAACGAAGTGTGTGATAATAGAGACCTCCTTCCGTTCTGGCGAAATTTATTTCAAGAGTTTGGAGTTCGACTTGCTCGGTTTGCGAAAAGGAATTTTGTTTATTTTTAACCTTTATACGCGTATTACGCGCGTCCACGGATGCATGAGCTGTACACAAGCTGGTGTACTAGGGCAAACGATTATTCGCCGAGCTCAGATTCGCCATTAAAATTTCTATTTACACATCTGTGCGAAACGAGTGATTATATATAAACATGAATTGAAAATAACTTGAGTCTATCGCGGGTGTATCGGCGAGTATAATATAGCGATGTACCAGCGGACATCGTTAGATGTTCTCCGATCTTTGCTTACTAAATAGAACCAATTAAATCTAATATTGAAGTCTGTGATTTGTAAACACCCCTTCCTCGGATCGAATTGATTCTTCGGACCAATTTGAAACGTGGACAATCGCCAAGAAAATTGTGATGGATAATACACGGGTGGCACGTTCCGTGCGTGGGATCAACAAATGAAAGTTATGAGTCAATATGAATACCTAGAATTCTAAGGATCGGAAAGCTGAGGAACCATCGGAACTATGGCTTGACGTTGGATTCGAGTCTCGGATAGGGAGGTATTTTGAGATGGAAACGGCGTCGTAAGGATCATCAGTCGTTGGATGTGTAAGAGAGACTGAAATGAAAAGAAAAGACGAAGCACCGCCGGATCCATGGACTGGTTAATGGTCTATGCATGTTTGAAACTGTAAGCTGATGGACAGGACAGGTCTGGGCTGGTGTGAAATCGTCCTTGCCAAAAATATGACCTACCTACTGGTGGCGGTATTAATATTGGGTGATTAAGTACTGCCGGATGCGTTTGCTACCTCAGCCAAGCTCGTACGCTCATCGGGGACGAAGAGACTGTCAGAGGAAAAGATCAAACTCCTCATCTCTTGGTCTGTCATCTACCTTTTCCTCGCAGCTTTCAACGTCATCGTATAAATATCCCGGAAATAATTCACGGTAATACCTAAATGAAAAGCTGTTTCGATTGGGAGTGACTTCTATCATCAGATTTTTGAAAGACGAATATTAATCGAGAAATTCCTCCTGCGACTCGCCAGAGTCTGCAGGGGCCGAAGATTTCTTAAAGCAACCCTATTCCATTTAATACGGTTCAGCTCGATTCAGAAGACTTGAGTTGCGAAAGGATCACTTCGTGGCTTCATGATCATCTGCAACTCGTGCGGCATATTAATCTCGAGTCGCAAATTGCAACTAGCATTAGATTCGGTAGCTGTCGCTACTACATGAGTGTACAAGATGTCTAGTCATTTTTTTTCTGGCCTACAAGCTTCCCCAACGGAATAGAGGCAATCATTCAATCCATGTTGCTGATCTTGAGTGTGACTCTGTAATTTCCGGTTGGGGTTGGAACGTTGCAAGCCCTCGACGAAGAAATGACCGACCTACCAAGCGCGTCTGCCAAATTTTGCTATCTTAAGAATATCAGCCCAGATACTTCAAGGGAGGCTAAACAAAGTTTGAAGACGAAGCGTACGGAAAATTAGTCAAGAAACATTGGAATCGGTTTATTTCCGAATGTCTCGTGACGTTTGTTAGTAATAAAGGTATTATTTATGCAATTCTAAATTTCGTATATAAGTATGTAGTAAATATATATGCACAGATATCGGATTTTTTGTGACATAACTTGTCTCAACTGTCGGGCTGAAGATGTGAATTTTTTTTTCTTTTAAAATAAAGAAAAACGCCGATCAGAGGCCGTGCCTTCTATTTTAATCGCGTTGGGGTTGTATTAGATTTTTTTGATGTCATGATGCCTGTCGGTCATAAAGTTTGAAAAAAAGTTCCTTTGAAATTTTTCCAATCCTCTTAATCTCTGTCCAAAAATACTTTTCCAACATTGAGCTCTTCTTCATCGATGGGAAAAGGGGTAATCGTGCTAAAAAGTACGTAGTTTGCAGATTGAAACTAACAAAGCAGGTGCAATGATAATTCATAACGGATCATGATAAAGGATCAGTGCTTTTTACTGTCAAAAAGACAAAATTAGATACTCTCTTGATGATATTTGTGCCAAAAACATATTTTTACTTACGAGTCTCGTCTACACCAGAGCGTGTCGTTGAATTCCAAGCTGAGCTATGACCAGGTACACCAAGGCCCCGGGAATTCACCCTACCATTTCCGCAGCAATTTGCGTCACAGCAGTTTGATTTTTCAGTGTAAATTAACGTACATCAGCCGGTCCACGTTTAATATATCAAACCCCATTGGCCTCTGGAGAAGACTCAGAGTTGGCCTCTCGGGGAGTCAAGCTCGCCATTTCGATAGTAACCGGCCGCCACGTCTCTCTTTACCTCAGTCGTGTCAGAGATGCGCCTCTGAGAGTTTCCGCTGGAAAAGACGGAGTCAGTCTTAGTTTTACAACACCTCACAGTTTGTGACCGGCTCGTGTTTCTTTTGTTTGCTTGTATTTTTTCTTTTTTATTCATTAAATTGACTCTCACAAATTCATTCAGGAATTAATCGGACACGGTGGATTTTTACTCAATTTATCACTGGAAACTCTGTTAATTTTTAATTAATTTCAACTGATTTACGCGGAACTAAAGGCAGATTGACAAAGATTCGAGATTTTATATGTTTATATTTTTACTCTCTTACTTTATTGCACCATGAATTCATACTTGGTATTAGCTCGGTGAAATAGTTTTTGCACTGTTCCTCAAACATTGTTTCGTTATTAGTACTCAAGATTAGCTAAACTTAGGCCTCTGATCGAGTGAACAATATCTCAGTACCAGTTCGTAAATTATATCGAAGTTAACGTAACCGAAGCAAGCAATCCGGAAGAACTTGCTTACGCTATTCTCCGCGAGGTGTAAAAATTTAAAGTAAACACGATGAATTGAGACTGGAAAAAATTTTCTTGAATCGAATATCTGTCACGTTACGTTCATAAATGTTGTTTTGGGATTACGAAACCTTGATCTAATTTCGAAAACGATAATGACGAAACTATAATCAGTTCAAGTTCGACGACATGTTAAAGTGAATTGATTTTTCCCAGTCTCAGTTTGTTGCTAATACCTGTTTGATGGTCCATTCTTTTAGAACTTCATATATCGGTTTGATTGGTGCAAGTGGTGTGGACGTAACGATAACGACAGTTTGTCAAAAGTTTGGAAATGTTTTGGGAACAACCCGAAGAAGTGGTCACTACATGGCAAGAGTTGTCGACTTATTACTGCGCTTGGCTCAAAACTGTGACTTATAGCGAGTTTGATAGGGCAGAAAAGCCAATTTGTTACGCTCAAATATCGATCAAAGACGAAGCAGAAGAAGCGAAGGGGCCCGGACTGGACTTTCTTCCTCTAATCTTTCAGAGTATATTCCACGTCGAAACGAAAAAAGGTTCATTCGGCTGATTAATTGGCCCAGAATTTTGCGATCCTACTATTTATTTATCACCACTTTCATTGATTCTGAGAGGAATACACAATTTATCACAACGATATCCACGCGTACAAGATTAACTCACTCACATACGGAAATACATGTTGCTAGGCTTAAGTCACGTCCGTTGTGCTTACACTTCCCAGCCTCCGTAATCACACCAGAAACCAAGGCAGAGCGCGTGAATTGAGTTATACCCTGCAGTTGGGCAAACGATTTACGGCATGTTCGCCGTGATAAACAAATTCCTAACCGACTCTAAACTTAAAACTCTGCAACAAATTTCCTAAGAACTTGAGTATTCACACCTGACCGTATGTAAAACCCGTGTTATATTTTCAGCTGAAGTCAAAATGCCGAGTGGAAACGTGGATAAGCCCGAAGTCGAGGACAACCGTGACGGAACCGTGTCCGTCAAGTACGCGCCCCGGGAGGAAGGTCTGCACGAAGTGTACATCAAGTTCAACGGCGAACATGTTCAAGGTGAGCGAATCCGCAAAGTTTCACATCTATTGTGGAAAGGATTAACTCGGAGAATTTATCATGATCTGTTGACGATTATCTTCCAGGATCTCCCTTTAAATTCCACGTCGACTCCTTGTCGAGTGGATACGTGACCGCTTATGGCGCTGGACTTAGCCACGGCGTGTGCGGTGAGCCAGGAAACTTCACCATTTCCACAAAGGGTGCTGGTGCTGGCGGACTTTCTCTGGCAGTCGAAGGACCCAGCAAAGCTGAGATCTCCTGTCACGATAACAAGGATGGTACTGTGTCAGTCTCGTATCTGCCAACTGCTCCTGGAGAATACAAGATCTCGGTCAAATTTGCGGACAAGCACATAAAGGGCAGTCCCTACGTTGCAAAGATCACAGGTAAGGCCAGTGCACGGAATAACTTATATATAGAAAACTAAAGCAAACTAAGACTGGAATTAATTTTGAAAAATTCGTCAAGATTGATGCAATTCATGAATAGCTTCACTGTCGAGTCAAATATTATTGACATTGCTAGTAACTGCACTGATAAAAATGCTATTCCCGCGAAACGAATGGGCTGAATGTGAACGTATTCTGCCAGCGCTTACCATGAGAAATTTTTTAATTCCAGGGGAAGGTCGGAAGAGGAACCAGATATCCGTTGGTTCTTCAAGCGAGGTCACGCTGCCCGGCAAAGTATCCGATGAGGATATCCGTGCCCTGAACGCTTCCATTACAGCACCAAGTGGTTTAGAGGAGCCAGCGTTCCTGAAGAAGTTGCCAAGTGGAAACATGTGCGTTTCCTTTACGCCGCGAGAGTCCGGTGCGCATACCGTAGCCGTTAAGAGAATGGGGAAACACATCCCCAATTCGCCGTTCAAAATTGACGTAAAAGAACGGGAAGTCGGAGATGCGAAGAAGGTCAAGATAAGCGGAAACGCATTGAAGGAAGGTCAAACTCACGTCGACAACACTTTCTCGATCGACACAAGGAACGCAGGTTTCGGAGGCCTCTCACTGTCTATGGAAGGGCCCAGCAAGGCGGAGATTCAATGCAAGGATAACGACGACGGCACATTGAACATATCGTATAAGCCTACAGAGCCAGGATACTACATAATGAATCTGAAGTTTGCCGACCACCACGTCGAAGGGTCTCCGTTCACAGTCAAGGTATCAGGTGAAGGAAGCAACCGTCAACGTGAGAAGATTCAGCGACAGAGAGAAGCAGTGCCCATCACTGAGGTTGGAAGCCAGTGCAAGCTGACTTTCAAGATGCCCGGCATCACCTCCTTTGACCTTGCTGCAACCGTCACGTCACCGGGCGGAGTAACGGAGGATGCGGAGATAAAGGAGGTTGAGGACGGTCTCTACGCGGTGGCCTTCGTCCCGAAGGAACTCGGCGTTCACACCGTCTCCGTAAGGTACAAGGAGATGCATATTCCGGGCTCACCTTTCCAGTTCACCGTCGGTCCGCTGAGGGACGGTGGTGCCCATCGGGTCCATGCCGGTGGTCCGGGTCTTGAGAGAGGTGAGCAGGGTCAACCTTGCGAATTCAACATCTGGACACGGGAGGCGGGAGCAGGTACCTTAGCCGTGTCGGTCGAGGGTCCGAGCAAAGCCCAGATCGATTTCAAAGACCGGAAGGACGGAAGCTGTTACGTTAGCTACACAGCGTCGGAGCCTGGTGAGTGAATTTCCGAAACGTTTGCACGTGCACCCGTTGCCTGACGGTTAGAGTGTGATGAAGGCGATTGCATAATCAGGTTTTGATAAAGGATGACCGATCCAAGGAATCGCTTACCGCGTTTATATGTGACGTGTGCGTGCGGGGACACGCGCACACGTCCATTGACGACGAGGTATAGGAATGATCCAACACAGATGCTCTAGTGTGTTCCAGAAATACCAGGGGCTATATTTGTTGAGGAGATTCATATTTTCGCAGAGTAGAGGTGCCTCTGGTCGTCGTGGAAGCGGATGACTCTTCGATAGGGCAGCAGTTATATTTGGGTTGAGTCTGTGAGAAGTGGGGTACATATAGGAGCGTGGGGGGTACGGTAGGGGGACCGATCTCGAATCCGTGGTCAGATTTTGTGTTAGAGAAGTGAGAGGAAGTAGTGGTGTGCGATCGAGCTTCGGTTGAACAGCTGCGTTTACATCATCACTCGTTGATCTCGGCTGTTTTTTCGGTTTTTCTTTTTCTTCCTTGACTTTTTTTTACTTATTTCTTTATTTATTTATTTTTTTTTTATTCACAATTCTCCGAATCTTTATAACACTACTCTGCCGCGCCCTTCGCCGCACGAATAACTCGTGCGAAGTGAGTTTCTTCACAGAGACCTTTCGCTACCTTTAGACCGAGGATGTGTACCTTCAAGGCGTCTAAGCAAATCGTGCTCTCGGGAAATGACACGATCCCCTTAGATAATCATGATGGTCAGTCGTACGAAAACAGCTTTGTACTTTTCAAGACGGTCGATTCTTGGTCATTTCCAAACTGACAAATGAAGACGAGCTGCTAAGTATGACAATGACTTAATGGATCTTCGTTTGTAGGCGAATATCGGGTTGGGATCAAGTTCAACGATCAACACATCCCTGACTCACCCCACAAAGTATACATCTCCCCAGCGGTCGGCGATGCTCATAAACTGGAGGTGGCACAGTTTCCCGACAGTGGAGTGCAACCTGACAAACCAGCGACCTTCCTAGTTCGCAAAAATGATGCTAAGGGTGAATTGGACGCCAAGGTAGGCTAAATACTCAATGAAATATGAAACATGAGTTGTCATTTGGCTGTTTGTAGCTCCAATACAAAGACCAAATAGTCTTCTGTCAACATATATAAACCATTTTTCTCTGCCAGTACGCTCATTAATAAAAAAAACAACGACGGGCACAATAGTTCCGTTTTTTCTAACTACTTCTTCAGAAATTCACGTACAGAAATTGACTTGCGTAAACGCGAAGCCAGGAATAGCTCGTAGTTGTGAAATCACTGAAACTACGTCACAGCGCGTAGGCAAAAGCTTAGGAGCACCTACACATCTAGCAGAATACAGTTAGCGTGGGGTATATCAACAGAAATAAAACTGTTTTTATACTGGCTTGCAAGAGTTTCCCGAATGTCGACGAACAATTGTACAATGAAGATCAATGAATTCGTCTTATCGGATGAAACTTACCTTAACTTGAGTAGAAAAATATAACAATGCCCACAGATTAATACTTTCAATAAAGATCTTTGTAATTTGGAGAGCACTTTCAAATGTTTGTCGAATGTTCTTACCTCGTTGACAATTTATTTTCTCTTTTTAGATCGTATCCCCGAGCGGAATCGAAGACGACTGTTTCATCCAGTCGATCGACTCAGAAACGTACTCAGTGAGATTCATGGCACGGGAGAATGGAATCCACAACATCCACCTCAAGTTCAACGGCGTTCACATACCCGGTAGCCCGTTCCGTATCAAGGTCGGCAAGGTAGACGCAGACCCTGCAGCTCTTCACGCGTACGGAAACGGCTTGACGGAAATAAAGACTGGTCAGAAGACGGACTTTATTATTGACACTTGTAACGCTGGTGCCGGGGCACTTGCAGTATCGGTTGATGGGCCCAGCAGAGTTGCGATGGACTGCACAGAGGTTGAAGAAGGTTACAAGGTTAGATACACTCCATTGGTACCGGGTGACTACTACATCAGCATCAAGTACAACGGGTACCACATCGTCGGATCACCGTACAAGGTTCCATGCACTGGTAGGTATACTTTTGGACAATTCCCAACTTATCGTTCGAGGGCAAAGCCCGCGTTATTAGGTCCGTGACGTTACCGTGCCAGCATTACTCGCTGGATAACCACACGGTCGGTAGGTTTTCTGCCGTTGATCAAGTAGATTCCGGTGAATTGGCACAATTTCTTGTATTTCCTACCGAAAACAAGAGGGTGGGGGTTAAACGAAGGTGCCCGAAACCCAAGGCATGTAATCCAGTCCCTTCGAATTAATTATCCATCAATGCCCTTATAGGTGCCGACCTGGCTGAAAGGGGGGCGCAAGAAACTAGCTCAGTCGTGGTTGAGACCGTACAAAAAATCTCCAAGTCAAAGAACGTTGGACCAGTTCTTCCGCTCTTCAAGTCCGATGCTTCGAAGGTGACCAGCAAGGGTATGGGTTTGAAGAAGGCCTACCTCGGCAAACAGAATCAATTCACCGTTCACGCTGGTGATGCCGGTAAGAAGACGAAGAAAACACGCGTAGATTAAATTTTCGACGAATCGTTCGTGTTGACTAATTTTCATCTTCACCCTCACAGGCAACAACATCTTGTTCGTCGGAATTCATGGTCCCAAAGGCCCTTGCGAAGAGGTTTACGTCAAGCATACCGGAAGACACAATTATAACGTAAGTTACCTTGTCCGTGAACGTGGCGACTACATCGTCCTCGTTAAGTGGGGTGACGATCACATACCTGGTTCACCCTACAAGGTCGAAGTGTAATATCAAACCCTTCACCGGTAATGCATCTTAAGTATATCATGAAATCAAGTCAATTTGTAAATACAATAACAACTCCCTACGTATGTCTATACTCAGGCCTCTGATCATAGTGCCTCGGTGCTTGAGTAAAACGTAACCGCTCCAATATTTTACAAACTTATTTCATGGAGCATCTCGCAAGAGTTTATGTTTTTTCACATCGTCTTTCGGAATTTCATCCTCAACAATAACGCAAAAGTAGTGATATTCCACCGTTCAACCACCGAGCACATGACCATTAACCTAATTTTTAAAGTGTTGCATTAGGCGGCCTGATCGAAATTATTTACAGAGAAAAACATGATCGAATCATTCTGTTAGCATAGGTAACTCACCTGATCGTTCACTATTCATCATCAAGCCACTGATCGTGCCTTAATTTGATTTTATTCTACTATAGAGTAACCTGTTCGTCTTCTCATACCATATGCGAATCAAGTCGTATTTGCAATAAAATGCATAATAACTATATGATATCAATTTATCACATACAGATATATGAAAATACATTACATACATATGAATTATATTATACAATAATATAGAAATAAACTAATATATTTATTAATCGACTTTTTCTTTACATCCGTCTACCCTCGTCAATGCAAAGGTTACCCATCTCCAGATATACACTATTGGGGTTATTTATTGTTAGCCAGCCCATTTCAAAAGACCTTCACGACAAGTGATTGAGGCTTCATGGTATTTAAAATTTACATACCGGTTTTCTAAACTGCCACCTAATTTTGAACTCAACATAACTAAACCTGGCTAAACTCTGAATTATAACGCTGACCGGAAGGGTGGAAATTAATCTAGTCGATACAAATCGCGGATCTATAAGCGGTCCAAAGATAATAGGATTATGCTTGTACCTAACTTGCTCTAATCCAATTTCACCAGTATTCACTAAGCTGCATTTTACGTTATCGGGGAGGTAATTTTCGGATAGAATGGGGACCAAAAACGCAATTTCTCTAGATTGACGCGGAATGACGCGTAGTTTGCTTTATTTCATTCTATCGGTGAGTTTCAGCGATTTTAAAAGATTGGTATGTTTTGCAGCAAGTTAAGCGCTTTCAATTTATAAATTGTAATTCATTCAGACGTTAGACTTGTACTGTGCTTCTTAAATCATACTTTATAAGGAGTAAGAATAATTTATTCAGCTATCTTCACGTTCGTACGATGATTTGCATGTGGTAAAAAAGTTCAAAAGACGATACGAAATTCATGCTATTTTCTTGCGTCTTATTTGCGGCCGTTATTCGAGGGATACAAAACTGTATACAGTCGAACCGTCAAGGAGGAAACTATTTTTAGTGACGGGATGAAATGCTCCAACCAATATCAACTCCTATACCTACAACGATGAAACTCGGTTACGGTATGTCGATAAAAATCGGTTTAGAACCGCAGAAGCCCTCAATCTTGGGTCAACGACCCTGTGACCGGAGTGAACGACGCGGTTGGAAAAACGAAATAATTTTCCAAAGACTGTTTCCCCGTGGTGAACATATATAATGCTTCCGCCGCAGGCAATTAAAGTTCATGCTCGTCGTTCACGTCGCTATAGTTAGCTCCCAGCTACAGCAAAGTATAAATTTTTCCTCGGTATATGTACAACAATATCGAAGCAAAACGTCCGCCCTGGAGTGTCACGACGCCCCCTGAAGCAGCTACCTGAGGAGGCGTGGGGTTCCATTTAGGCGTGCGTCGTAGTCGGACGGTTAAACACGACGTTGTATTGACTAAAGCCAACACCTGACGCTCCGCAACGCTGAGGGGGCGTGTGTATACGTTAACGTTTTATAGGACGGCGCGGGCGTCGCGACGACGTCGTAGCAGGTTACCGCGGGGTTTAGGTGGAAAGGTGGGTAGGTGGTTAGGTGGTAGGTGGTAGGTTCGTATTACACCTCCTAGGAGGCGACTGCGTGGTTGGCTGCGGCCGGGGGGCGGTGCTTGTCAATTTTTTCGACACGTTCGCAGGCGTATAAGCCACGACGTTCGGCCTCGCGTTCGCGGCGGTTGGCCCAGACCAAGTATAGACCGGCCCCCACTTTTCTTGCTCTCTTCCTAGCCCGCCCCCACCCTAACAATTATAGGTAGAGGGCGAGAGGGGGAGAGGGGGAGGAGGCCAAGCCGCGGAACAGAGGGAGACAGAGAGCTTTGGCAGAGGAACCACCTGATCCTCGGAGCCCACCTACAGGGCGATTCAAAAATCACTACAGCTCGAGCTGTTTTTTATTTTCCCCCTTTTCTCTTCTTCGGCAGTTACGCGAACAGACGTGCCGACTCATCTGCCAGGAGAAAATGCCTCGGTTCTGTCTGGAATTCCATTTCTTTCCCCGAGATATCGTAAAAAATATGAATAATCCCGACCAAGCGGTAAAATGAAGGAATAATCAACACGACTACTCGGATGGCCTCTCACTTACCTCTTCGGGAAATTCGTTATCCAGCTTCGTCTCTGCGGCGCTGATACGGATCCAAGAAAAACCTACCTTCCTACCTTATAGGAAAAGGAGGGACGAGCTAACAACGGCGAGGCGAGAGGCGTGGCGATCCTATACTTCCGCGTACCACCCACTTGATTTTATTCGCGTTCTGTCGTCCTGCATCTTCCTGCCTCCTCTCCTCGCGCATATTCTCTCTTTCAAGAACGTCGCAACCTACAGCTGGGTGTCAGGTCACCTAACTACCTACATACATAGTACTAAGAGTTACGTTCGTCACCGCATACAGGCAGGCAGGCGTCCACCCACACCCACACACAGCGGCTCTGCAAAAAGCTCCCGTTTTATCACGGTCACTCTTCGACAGAGAGAAAACCTTTCCATCTCCCCCGCGACTCGTGTTTGCAGCCACCCAGCAGGCTAGTTACAAATGTCTCGCATAACTCCGCCATTTTGTCGGTTTTTCCGCATATACGCAGACGTAGCGTACACACCCACACATACCTACACAGATGTTTTTTTCAGCCCTTTGTATTTCACCTTTCTTCTACTTCTTATTATCGAGGGAGGTGTAAATAGAACCATACCTTATACAATGGTAGGGTGCTTGCAGCCTGCGGCAGGGTGTCATCGGTGAGGAGCGGAAAATAAATTTTATACAATATAACATCTCATCTACATATTCCATGATCGTTTTATTGAGTACAGAATTGTTGTTCGCGTTTTCTGCAAGAAACGTTTTTCGTGTTTATATTCGCTTCAATTTACACTTATACTTCAGTTTTCTTAGTTCTTCCACGTTATTCGTATCTCAATTTGCTCAACTTTATCTGAATACGTTCGTTCGTGTACAAACCTATCACATAGAAAATTATTTGGCATTCCATCTCCATTCACGCGGTATTTAAGGGGGTGCCTTGGTCGATTTCGAGGTTAACGTACCCACCCCGGAACATCCAAGTCGACGTATCGCAAACGGGAGAAAATTCGTAGAAAGCATGCCATTTTTTGTTCGGAATTGCATACAGAATCACACGGTGAAGCCTTTTTTCCCGTTTGCGATACGTGGACTTGGATATTTGGAGATATATACGTCAACGTCAAAATCAACCAGGGCACCCCCTTATGTTGGAGCTACCCGTATCCGTCGACCGCCTCGCGAAGAGAGATTCGAAAAGCCTCAAGTATTGATCGATCAAAGACGCACCAATTCGGTGATTCGTAATACTCGCGGTTGAAATTTTTTTTTTTCTTTTAAATTTTAAACATCCATAGACGAAAAGATTAGAAACTGTGTCTGGTAGAGGTGATATTTACTAAGCGGTAGATTAGAAAATTCGGGGGTCACGTTCTACGCTTTGCAACGAATCAACAGAATATCGTGTTCGAATCACGTCCGGATGAGACTTGCCAAAACTATTTCAGCATCTCCGGACTGAAGTACTAAATGAATTATCTATAGGGTCAGACGCTTGCAAGCAGTATCATAAAACATCTAAGTAGATACATTGCTTGCAAGTGTCCCTGATCTCTTTGAACTCTTCCTTCGACAATGACTCTTACGAATCACGACAACCTAGAAACAATATTTGCAACATGATAAATAAATATAAAAATAAATAGATCAAATCATTGGTGTATAAATTGATTACGCATTTTCACCATGGTATAATTATTGTGTGTGTTTAGAGTAGGTATACATCCGTTCGATACACACCTTATGGGTTGATTTTTGAGTAGACATTGTAAATATGTATGCACAGGCGTTTGCTGTTTGTGGTATCGATGTTTTAAACCTGTATTCATGATGGCGATTTTCAATTAATTAATTACGTAATATATACTTGGAAGATACAGTCCAAATATTAATTCACCTACTATATTACTAAATGCATGACGTGTTATTTTTTTTAAATTTTCTTCTTATTATTATGAATCTTTAATTTAAGGTAATATACAAATATACAAGTGTGCACTGGGTTAATAGAGATTTAGATTTGGAGGGCCGCGTCCGATTGGACCGTTGGTCAGACCGTATCAACGAATGATTGGTCAAGATCTGCAAGCGAACTTTTGAAAACCGTGAACGGTTGGAAAAGTTACGCGACGTTGACGGTTGGCAGCCTCACATGTAAATACGTCTCAAGTCTGCCGGCGATGTGATCATGTTGCACTGTGGGCATAATTTTTTTGCCCCCTGAAATCATAAATACAGAAACCCTACCGTCAGCGGTTGTGTATTCCCAGTATCTCATTGTTAAATCCATAAAAATTGATCAGTAAGTCGTCCAAGCTTCATTCGAGGGAGACCTAAGAAAGTCTGATCAAGACTGTTCGACACAATTGTTCATTATACTTAAGCTTGAGAATTGGTCGTTTATGTCTCTCAAGAGTCAGTTCGAATTAGTTGACCCAATTCCACTAGTCCAGCTTCGACGACGTTCGTCCGTTGTGTCCAAATATATAAAATCGCAAAAATTCAGTGACTTACCAAAGTGTGAAGCCAACATTGTTCACAATGTACGTGCCAGCAGCAAACGGAGGTTACCGGTTTCTTGTATTGTTCCTGGAAAGAGGACCGGTACAAACTCCATGGTACATATAAGCTGAGAATTGTTATAGGCAGAAGGAATGTCGACGAGTATCCGAGGTATCGAGAAGGAAGATCCAGGATCGCAAAACTCACCATGCATATGAGACACTTGAACGGTTGGACCCGCATTTCAGCTTCGAGATCTCGAATCCTTCCGCGCAACGCCTCGATAACCGGGGCGTCGGAATCCCTGCAAACGGCAGTTGATGCTGCGTCGGTTTCGTCGCCCTCGCGATGTTGTCCCGAGGGAAGGATGGATCCCGGTTCCGGCTTCACCTCAACCTGAGCACCATGAGGCTGTTCCGGAGGAGTGTGTGGCGTGTGTGGTGCATGCGGCGATATTACCGCCTCCCGGAGTGCGTCGCGCTCTTTTTGTTCCCTCGGAGTGCCTTCGGCACGAGGCGCGACAACATCCGCCTCAGAGTATTGCGCCGGGCCAAATTGTGCAGCATCATCACCGTCCACTACTAAGTCTATGTCCTCATCTTCCTGCTGACCGGCGAGTGTGCCGGCACTACTTCGATTACTTGAAGATGTTGCCAGGCCTGCAGCTGAACATGAAACAACAACAGAGACCAGGCGACGATCGTCATTCGATTCTGAAGCTTCAACTATAACAACAGATTGAGATGATATGGTTCTTCGATAGAATGGAATTCCTCGCGATATTCTAGGGCATGGCATCCTGTTACATGATCTATCACATATATGTATAGTCACAGGTACGAAGACCTACGTTTCGTGATAACAACTGCAGTCTCAGCTCACGAATATTCGTCAGCAGTTAGTCGGATACGTTATAGAATATCGAGTTGGAAGCTTAATAGAAAATTATCAGCAGCGTGGCGAATGCCTCTAATGGATAGTCGGCGATCAACGTATACACAAAGTGGCCTAGTGCACGCAACTGTGGTTTAGTGGTGAGCTAGCGAGTCGCGCAACACCACCATATACCCCATATCCACCCCTCTGTTCAGAAACCACATGACGCAATAGTGCAGTCGATCGCACATTCAAGGTGTAGCTCTAAAATCATATTTACGAGTTGACAATTTCACCTGATGGTGGGGACATTCTCGTGCCTGCGGCAACTCTAGATACCTTACAAAAACATGTGGAGTCGCCAAATTGTAAACTATTTATAAAGATTAATGAACGAGTCAGCTCACCCGAGAATCCGCCAACTAGCATCGAGGTTGCGCGAACTCGCCGTTGGCCCGCCCACTCGTATTCCTCAAATGTTTCAGGATCCCCCTCGACGTCAACCTCTTCGTCGTCGATTCCAGGATTTTGCCCTGCAGGGTTGCCATTGTGTTTGTTCAAGCAACGTTCAACATGCTGATTCAACTCCTCGGGACTTCCAGATAATCTTTCACTACACACAGGGCACGACGGTTCATCAGCCTTTCTTTTTCGATTCTTCACACGAATTCTGGCCTAAAAGAAATACCAAAAGCAAAGAATATTTTAACCATGCCTATTCTTTCGGATTCCCTCGAAAATGAGTACTTTGAACTCTATCGAGGACTGATTTATTCAATATCAGCATCGCTGCTCACTTGTCTATTGGCTTTGATTCGTTTGTAAGTTTCCCATCGTCCTTGCAGCGTCCCGTCAGCCGCCGATGGTGCGTGGAGAAGCGGGGCATGAGGCTGATCCTGAGGATGTCCTGGGGGGCCCGAAGATCGCGAGGACCTTGGCCGAGGCGTCGTCGATGATACCTTGTACAATCGGTCGAGTTCCTGAGCGAAATGTTGCTCAAGTTCCTGGGGACGAACAGTGACGCCGCACACTGGACAACAGGAAGGGTCGGAAGGGAATTTCTTTTTACCTGCAATCGAAGAAGAAACAAATTTTTTGTGAACCGATTACATAGACCTGAGGTTTTGCAATATTTTCTTGCGCCTTCATTTCCGAAAGCAATGGTTTCCACTGTAACAAAACACAGCGTTGTAAGAGGCATTCTTGAAATAGGATACACTAGGCTACGTACTCCACACGTGTATTAAAGCACTTATGGAAACGTTCTTAAAGGGTGGAAAAAGTTTACACCTTGACAAGGAAGAAGATCGAGTTGTTGAAGAGTTGTCACTTCAATTTGGAGCGAAAGATAGACAGAGACGGAGGAAACTGGACTGGTGTACTAAGTGGGTGGTGTACAGCACACATCGTATAAGCCGGGTGTACCCAGCTGGGTCGTTTCACACAACTGTTTATTTATTTGTACCGTCCGGCACTGCCTACTGCCTACTGCCTACCGCCTACCGCCTACCGCCGCCTACCACCAGTCAGTCCCTCAACCTCCTAGCTAGTGTAGCTCGGTGATAGTGCAGAGTGAGGTAGCATGTATTAAAGCACCGCTGTGTATGGAGTGGGAAGAAGTGGTAGGACTGAGATGTTGGGTACGGTGTCCAACCGACCTTCCAAACAAAATAACCGCATATCCGGAAAACATTCACATATTAGTCCGTGTACACCCTCGACCGTCTATTTTTACAAGAACTCAGATAGCCGCGAGCGGCATCCGTTGACGTTTGCTCGCGTATTAGAAGACAAAGAACATTTGGTAACCCCCCTTCGGTTAGCGGCAGCAAGTCTCGTGCCTTCTTATACAACCCATCCCGAAAAAAAACTCTCCTCATGATACATATCGCTTCCATGTTTCACCTATACAGATACATTAAAACTCTCGCAGGCCAAAGCACGTAGCGTTTATTTTCACTTTCTCATTTCCAAAATCGGATAGCATGCATCAGCTGTTTTGACAATACATCAGCATATATTTGTTTATCAGACTTTTACACATCCTGCCCGACGCCTTTGATGCCGTAAGCATAGCGAGTTACGCGGACCATTGTCATTTCCGTTGGATGCAGATTTTTTCTGTTCAAATTGTCGTTGAAAAATCAGCGGACGGTATAAGTCCTATACTGAGTAAAGACGTTTGGACGTTCAATAGATGTATCCTTCAACTCGGTTTGGCCTTAGGTAGATTCTAGCTCGGTTCCGTTTGCGTTTCATTTCGTTTATTTGCAGAGAAGAGCGGCATTCTTGAACCGTTTAACATATCCTATCTGCACAGCTATCCGGCCAACATTTCTTTGTGCCTGAGACCTCTTTCCCCTTCAATTAAGTACGGTTGCAAATTTATGTGCGCGCCTCTGTATTCAATATTCTCTTTCGTTCCTTTATTGAAAGAAACAGGGATGCACGCGAGCTCTCGACCCCTTCGCCTTGCGGATCTAGACGTTTAATTTTCAACCTTCAGTGCCAGACTCTCGTCCTTCTCACTCCTAGTCGCTTTCGTCAATTACCAGTACATAGATACATTGGTAAGAAATCGAATCATCATATCATTGAAACGATAACCGTAATCTCGAAGTGACAAAGTCGAATAGATTTTCGAGGTTAATGTAAATAATAGAAAGTTCAATTAGTTCCAGCCTGATTCCCAAGCTCATATACCATTACCTTTCGCATGTGCACATTAGAAAATTCTATTGACAAGCTCGTTTAAATCGGGAAATAACTGGAATTTGAGAACTGACGGTGTTTCCCGGCCCTGGAGGGTTTGTCGAGAGGAGAGAGATGTCAGCGTGAAACAGCTGTTTACGTTTAAAGCTACCATTGTAGGAGAAAGATCACGTGATTAAGGGACGTAATAAGGAAAGAGGGCTCCTCTCCTCGGCCGTCCCCGCGTTCAGGTATTTTCTTTGAAAACTTTTATCTTTTTATTGCGGGACGACAACAATACATCGGGCTAAAGTGAGGATACTGCTATCTTTTGCGCGTTGACTCGGCACGCAACTGAATTTCATAACTGTCCTATCATTTATGCCTGGCACCAAGACTAACAGCTCCGAGCAAGCTATGCCGGATCTAGATATACACTAACCAGCTCCTTGGCTGCAGTATCTTTAATTAAAAGAGAACGACCCAAGGAGAAATGAGAGCTAAAAGTCGGTCATATCTGAATATTAAAGTGTACGTGAAGTACCCTAACTGGAAATCCTGGTCCCCCAACGGGTGGCAATAGCTTATACCTATATAGGATCCATTTTATATTTGTCTTATCGTTGTCAATTACGAACCCTCTGCCTACTGCAACGAACGTCGTTGCTGGATCCACGATCCGCGGCCAGCTTCGAGTGATACGCATCCTTTCAGCCGTTGGTTTTATCGGCATGTAAATATCTGAATAGTTTGTCTCCCGATGTAGGCACGACAACTTCTGCTAATGCCATTTGAATTTAGATTCCCATCATCGCATCTACAGGAGCTTCGTTGATTGAAATTAAACTATCCGGCTTACAGAATTCGTTGAATAAAATAATACATGTATAGGTCATAATGCGATAATTAATTACTGTGCAAATAGTGTTTGGTACACTGAAACGTTGGCTATATGGTTGCGAGGATAACGTAGTTACCTGGCCGTTTCATAGAATCCTGTAATCTGTTCAAATTTTTCTCAATCACTTGCCGCACTTTTGGCATCAAGCGCGTATGACCAGATAAAAATTTGTTCTTTTGAAACCTTTTCGAACGTGAACCGAGACGTTTGATATTCCATAAGTTATTCCCACGAATTGTGACGCTGAATTTGCATGATTATGTCCCGTCACCATTTGTAAATAAACAAAATAATGCTGTCGTGACGTACGATGACGTATACCTATAAAAATGTCGATTTCATGTCGTTAAGGTACATCGGCAAGAGCTGTAATAGGTATAATAATTAAAACAGCAAGGAATTACTGAGAATTGATGATTGAACGGCAATATTGCGAAGGTACAGCGTGCGTCCAATTCAATATTCACGCAAATCTAATCCGAAAACGCGGTAATTAGTAGAAGAGATGTAACATGGCTGCACGGACGGTAAGTTCGGTCGGGCGACAGACCCCGCAGACACTTACACATACCTACTGTAATCCGGTTTTAATTAAATAACTGCTCGCAGGGCTGAGTAACGAAAGAGTTGTGCCAAATTTCTGGGGTCGAACGGGTAAGCGACAGGCATTTAGCCACAACTGTTGTCTCCTGGGTTTTAGGGGAGTGGATTTAGGGCGGGCGGGCGGGCTTTCGCCCGGACTCTCTTATACTTTGCAGATCCAGCTCGATCTTTCCCCCGAAATTGATTGATACGTGATGTCGATTTACATGCCAAGCAAAATCGGCAACGTTCGAACCCCAACGACGCGGTAATTATACTTGGTCCGGTTCTTTCGGTCCCAAAGCGGCCGATTTCCGGGCATATCTCTTGCCGGAATACACAAGCAACAATTACGATTTACACTCGGAGGTTTCCACGCACGTATTTCCGATCAGTCAAATGCAAATCCTTCCCCACTTAAATATATACCTGCTGGCAGCGTATGGTGCAGCACGTAAACGGAAGGCGTCGGAGTGAAATAATTGATCGCGAGAGCGCAGAATCACGACTGCTGTTCGTATATACATATGTACACCGTACATTTCATCCCCCATGTTTCCACCCCCCCCCCCCCCCCCCCCTCCACAAACAGGGAAGCCCTTTATGGTCCATCAGTAATTCTGCTAATCCCGGCGTACCCCTCGCAAACCGCTGACCATTTTATTAATAACTTGAACCCCAAAAACAATCCGCAACCTCGTTCTTAACAATTAAACAGCTCGGGAAAATTGTTATGAAACGGTAATGGCTCGTGCTGAGATGCTGAGAAACATTTATCGACGTCTATTTAAACATGGCTTTGGGTATAAGACGATAATGATCAGGGTTGCTTTCCTGAATATGAAGGTCAAAATTTGGAAAAACGAAATACTATATTTGTTAACGTTTCTGTCCGAGTGAGGGATTTTCCTCACTAACTCACTTTAAACAAAGAAAACGACAATCCGGGGTACAGAAATTATACAAGGTCATAACAGTGATATATATTAGATTAAAATTAATCATTATTCAGATCAGCTGGCCATTTTTAAACGATGCCAAGCAATCCGTCTGTCCCAGCTACTCATGTTTGGCAAAAGTTTTCTTTTAAATTAAGGACCAGTCAATTGTAGTTTTTGCGGATCCTTAGATCAAAGTGACCACGGTAACGGTCGATGACTAGTGAGGTGGACTATATAGAATACCAGGCTTTATGATATAAGTTGTATCTATTCCCACAGATTCTAATAAACAATCGTTCTAAGGAGGGTCTCGACTCGGGCCGAAACGTCAACAAATATATTTTGTTTGCGAATTTTAACCTTCATATCCAAGAAAGAGCTAGACCATACGTGCAGTGATGGGAATTTTGATAATCGCCAATATTCTCCATGGATGTAATTTGCAAATGATACCGCAGCCCGAGATATTACATATATATATATATAGGAAAGTCATTGGTAGGGTTGGCGAAGAGATTGTTATGTGGGGGCTATCTTAGGGTGCAGGGCTGGTTGGGTTGGCGGGCAGTAAGTTTGGCAGTTAAGAATATGGGAGCGTAGTAAGGAAGGCGGCTCGCAGAGGCGGTTAGCAAGAGCGAAGTCTGAGGGTGCGGGTATAAGTAAGGAGGCTGTAAGGATCCCTCCTTTCATGCATACCAGAGTATCTCTTTGCTCTGTTAGCTGGTTGAAATCTCTCCGCTCGGCAGTGAACGCGTATCTAGACTGCAGCGACTACGCCTTACTTATACTCAATTCCGCAAAGCAGACGTGCGACAGCCGCACACGTGTGCCATAGAATTTCCTCGTTGAATCGCTATAGTAGTCGAGGCCACGTAAAGTAAAGGTAAATTTAGTTTTACAGCATCATTTTCGAAGCTCCGGTGAACAAGGAGATGTGTACTTTCTTCTTATTAAAAAAGAACGTCGTGTCACCTGGGTCCTCGGCGTATCGCCTTGATATGCTCCATCGGATATTCCTTCCTCGCGAAAAAAAAAAAAAAAAAAAAAAAAAAAAAATATTAGAGAGTCGAGATTCGGAATACTTGACAACTATTCGGGTGAAAATCTCTGTACAAGCGTATAAACCTTGACGTGGCTTTTCTTTCCGGCATATATATAAGTCTCACCCCGGGTTGTCGGTCGTGTGCAGTTTTATTAAAAGTCTCGTCGATGCAGTTTTATTTTTCAGACCCTGAGGGATGTGAGCGAAAGGGAAAGCGAGAGAGAGAGATCAGGCTCACTTTGCTGATCTTTCCTTTGGCCGATGTGCAGAACACGCGTCACCGCGTCGACCCGGGTAGGCCTCAGTTAGCGTGCTTGGGGTGGTTCCCGAAGGCTCATATAGACATTCCTTTCTCTGTTACTCTCCGGATCCTCCCTCTCTCGGCACCCACAAGCCGGAAAACTCACTGTACGTTATACGACAATTTGTTTCATATGCTTTGACGTATGTACGTGAAGATTTCTCAAGGTAGCTATAGATACTATCTACGTATCGCACTCCATTCAGTCGGTTTCTGATCAGCCAGTAAAACCTGCGATATCCAGTTAAAAAAGATAGTGCAAAGAAGTCATACACGTGTTACAGCTACGAAACAAATCCCATACGCAGAGAGTACGGCTAAAAGTGCATGAGAGTGTCGGCAACCCCCCCCCCCCCCCCCCCCGTCGAGTGTCGCTCTTAAATCACTGCTGTTTGTAATTAAGTGAACGAATGGCCTGTATCAGGGTTAATATTTGCTAGATGATGCATGTCTCTTTGCCGCCAAGACAAATCCCGTATATATCATCGCAACGCTTCGTATACCACAGCGTGAGGATAAGGAGAAGGAGAAGGAGAAGGAGAAGGTGAAGGTGGAGGAAGAGGAGTAGTAGTCAGCCTCGCGGGAGACCACTTGCACCACAGGCGTCTCTTCAACTCCTGTTGTTGCACATATTTCAGGAACGACGGTAGAACAGACCTGCACCTCGGAAAGGATCAAGGTTGAAGCCCATTTCGGTCTGAAACGCGGATCCCTGACGCCCTGTACTGTTATAAATGTTACTCGTTCGATAATTATTTTCACCGTGCAGTTACCGTAACGATAAAGTCCATTATGCGATAAATTTGCCAGGAATTGTATGTTATTGCAGTACCTACTCCGGGTCAGTTTTATGCTGTGAGAAAGAAAGAAAATCACAAAGGGAATGCCGAATTGAAATTAATAGCGGTCAAGAACCGTCCGACAGCTAGCCAGCTACCAAACCTCCTATAGGTAGGCAAGATACGTGTTCACCGTTGCAGTTGTGTTCTCAGAGTTGGGCCTCATCCACGCGCGATATTCCACTCCCGATGCAGGCCGACGCGTTCACGCACAGACACACACATGCATATATATATACACACACACACACACACACACACACACCTATGAGGTTCCGTTGCACCTCCTACCTGCACGCCGTTTCTCCATTTGCGGTGCCTGCAGTAATATATACGCACATGTTCGTGTGTTCGGCTACTCGCCAATATTCATAAACACGTCCGAACCAACAAAGTGATAACTTAGTCAGGGCGCCGCGTAGGTACTGCCCCGGTGAACGAGGAGTCTTGAGTATGGTCCACGCGCGGATCTCGCCTTCTACATACGTTTTCCTCGGTCCGACAAGGGTAGCTGAATTAATTGAAACGTACGGATTAAACGCACGGTTAAAGGTTTATTCACACTATCCGGCAGCACGGAAAGTGCGGCTGTAGCAATGACAAGTCGAAACTTGATAACTTGCATTGCGGTTGAAGTCTGATTCATACTCTCATGAAAATGTAATTGTTTTCAAATTTCCGGATATGTTGTATCTAAGCACGGTGAATCGACGAAATCGATAAAAAAAAAAAAAAAAAAAAACGCGGAGATTCCGACTTTGAAGATCTGACGATCTTCCTTCACGCGTACCGTTTCCGTGTGAATTTTTAATCATATTAGGACCAAATTACCATTAGCAACACGTCAAAGAACGCTGAGTAGCGCCGATTGAATCCGATTAATACCAGCCTGGTTCTGTGCCGTCCTCTCGCGGTAAACATGTTGAACGTCAGGTGGATGGGTACCCCATAAACTGATTAAATAAACGCAACGATGATCAGCTGCATAAATATCACAGCGAGTATGTATTCAACACCCGTGGATTATGTTGGAAACGATCGATTCTCACCAAGTTTTCCTTCAAGCCTGTAGCCTGCAGTTGGCAATGTGTTACGATTGCGAATCTTTCGGTTATATAGGTAATTGTTTCCCTCGACTTCCAGTGTAGGAAGATTACTGAGTAAAATATGATCCGTGTTTTGACCATTTGTACAACGATTGCGGAGGGAACTGTATTAACCTGAAGGAGGAGGTTCGCGGTGATTGGTTTATGAAAATTGCAGGTAAAGGTGTTCGTTTGCTGAACTGCAAAGCATACAGCCGAGTGTGGTAGCGGAGCCGAGTGCAGAGGATAACGAAGATAAAGATAAGGGGGAAGGACCGAGGTTCGAAAAACAAGAAGCACAAGTGAGAAAGTGTCCGGTTGAAAGGAGAGGAGGGAGAAGGATAGAGGTGCTTTATGAAGTGGACTTTGCAGGATACGTTATTGCATTATCAAGGAACACGCACTGCCATTCGCGAATGGTCTGCCCACTAAACTAACCCCTCGTAATTGGAAGCGAGTTTAAGAAAAAACGACAGTTGCCGAGGGTATTTCGCTATCTCGATAATAAATACGGCTGTATGTGTGCACAGCTACCGTGCGTTATTGTACCTATGATGAACAATAACAACGATGATAATAAATAAATGTGCAACCGTGTAACGATTGTAGGAAAGAAAGAACTGCGAGCAATTACCCGGCCGAGTATAAAGGCGCAACGGAATGCGGAATGCGCAGCGACACGAGTGTCGACGCTGAGAGCAAACGTTGCTTACGGAGCCTCCAAAGGTCGGTAATTGGTCAGTGGAAACGTGTCCATCTCAAGAATAATTTTTACTTCCAATTAACAATGGTGAAAATTTTGAGTGACCTCTGCCCGGTAACGTCCGAGTCGCGAGTGCTCCTTTACCTCTCAGCTCGGTCCAACAGTTCTTTGATATCGCTGAACCGTGATAGAAATCTACGTTCCGGCGGACACCCGCGGACAAACCGACCGATCATCCCATACCCAGAGTCCAGTTATGACTGCAATATTACCGTCTGCCCAACCGATGGAATGCATGGTTTTGCTCTGTGCGTACAAGCGAAGCTGCCCAGCAGCAGCAGTAGCAGCAGCAGCGAAACGCTTCGATGCTTGGGTTGTCAAGACCAATCAAACCTTGCTAACTAACCGCTGTGAGCAGCGCACAAATTAATTATTAAATTCTGCCTTAACGCATGGATGCTGATGTGCCAGACATCAAATGGCTTCAGAGTGCAAAGGATCGTAGCTGGAGGTGTGGAGGTTTAAACATTCTGGAGCTTCTCCTGCATCCGCGCGATCACGTCACTTGACGTTCCGGTACGTCCAAGCGAGTTCATTCAAGTTTGCGATAATTTTTATCAGGAGTTCCTAGAGCAGCGGCCATTCGGAACGCGGGATAACGAAACGACGTCGCCGTCGCAGGTGACAAGATGAAATCTCTTATTGGCACGTAAACGAGGTGGTAACGTAACGTAATCACGTTCTTACCTGAAGATCTTCCCTGCCTCTGAAATTGTTATTATCGTGATAACGGTCGCCAAGAAGTGGACAAGGGGCCTGACTAACTGCTCTCATAATCGATTTGAATAAAATCACAGCACGCTATACACTTTTTTATGGCTACTTTCCAGCACAAGAAAGACACTTCGAAGCCCTTCGTAGAGATATTTCGTTTTCACCGGGGCAGTATTTTCCATTTGAAGAACTCAATGCCCACCACTCAACGGTTTTCTATACCTACAAATTTTAGCACTGAAGTGTGGTTGCAGAAAACTCACGTACAGCATCGGGCGTAGCCTTATACGCGTTGTGTATAGGTATAAGAAGTAAGGACAAAACTAATTTATAAAAATGAAGGTATTTACGACAGCATCAAAGGATCCGCTTTTATGACCGCCATATACAGTTTACAACACTCGAGTCTGACATCTATATATATAAGCGTTTAATTCCGAAGAAGATCCTATAGTCAAATGTTATCTGAAGAGTTATAATATATGAGCAGGCGTAGTCGGTATGACTCGAAAAGTGATGCGGTAGATTTTCAACCCTATCCCTTCCAAAGATTCGAATTATAATCACCGGGCGCCGTTATTTACAGCATGCAACAAGTCCTTTAGAATCAATTATCTCAGAAACTAGCCTCAATTATAGAAGTTATATAACGACCCATGGTAGGTATATACGTGTCGACGATCGGTGTCTACATTTATCAAACGCTAAAGGATATGCCATAGTATAATTGGAATAGGACGAAAAACTGGAATAAATATCAATTTCAACTTTTAGAACAATTTCCTTCAATTATACTATTCCACGAGGTAATTGGTGGTTAGAAAATCCAGAGACGAGTGTAGTAGATACATAATATGCTCGTATGCTCACAGTACAAATTCCAGAGTAACGATAAATTGACGTTGTGATACATCTTGATCCGAGTCTCACAAGCACACACACATCCCTTGTTCCAAAAACTGCAACGTAAGCCACCCGCACACAAGGCTACTTTTTTACACCAGTATCAGTGACGAAATTCAAGAAGCCTG
Organism: Diprion similis; assembly: GCF_021155765.1. Taxonomy (NCBI): domain Eukaryota; kingdom Metazoa; phylum Arthropoda; class Insecta; order Hymenoptera; family Diprionidae; genus Diprion; species Diprion similis. The sequence continues at coordinate 22,040,782 of NC_060114.1, forward strand.
CACGCAGTACCGACCGGTCGGAGCCACTGACTGACTGACGGACGAACTAGAACCACCAAAACTCAACTAATAGTGGCCTGCACCCCGGGGTAACTCGGTGGTAGGGGATGGTGTCAGCGACGGCTACGAGTCGACGAAATAACGAAGCTTTCAAACTCGCCATATGGAGGGAGAACTAATATTTTAGTGGAACTTTTGAAAAAACGAGGATTATGCGAATTTTTTAAGAATATGTCTGCGACTGTGCCCCAATTGTCCAGGTACCTACATATTTAGCAACAATAGTTGCACAACCAACCAGTGTGGGTACTGGAAGAAATGTGCTTTACACGAGTGATTTGTTTCGTGTTGGGATTCAGACCCGTCGCTACTGCATCCCCTTATAATCTGTACCAAGGACCACTGACTGACTCTCGGTCCTGGCCAACAAACGTTCGGCATTATGCGTTACCTACGGATTAGTGGACTCGTACAAAGTCATTCGGGATATCTATAGATGTGTGCGTGTCCTGCCCTGCTGCACCTTTTGGCCCAACTACACCGGGTGTTCGTCACGTACGAAAGTCAGAACGATACAAAATGTCAACCCCTCTATTAGCGGGCTAATACAGATGTCAGAAGGGACGAAGCGTTTCTATATACGTACATCCCCGAACCCCACTTGAAGTCTAGTCAACATTTTATACCGACAGTTTGACAATCCACGATAGGACCTAACCTCTGACTGCCAGCTCATTTCCGATGTACTGATTACCGCTTACGATTGTTTGTTTGTTTGAAAAAAAAGACCAAATCTGGTTATGCATTGCGAATTCTTAAAGGATTGTTAAAAACCCTCGTGGCGTTTTTAGACGGATCTTTTCGCGGTCCGTTCGACCCGTTTGTTCGAACGGTTGGCACCCCTACAGCTTAACAGGATGCTTTATGGTAACGCGTTACACACCTTATTGCAGGATTGGCGGAATAGGGGAAGGGGGCTCGGTAATATATGGTAATAATAACAATAATAACAGATATCTGAGGTGGTTTTGTTCGGAATCATTGTACCGCATTTAACTTCACAGTCCAGCCCCAGTCATGCAAGCTTTCACACCACACACGTCTTCTTGTCCCGGTCTGAACCCCCCTTGTAGTACTACACTGTGATCCGAAAACTTGACTTAAGTCGCAGTTACAACTCGCGACAGTTCGGATTATTCCGCACGATGCAACGAGTTAACGATAACTCGTCATTGCATAGATGGTAGAAGATTTTCCGAGCTTCGACGATGCGTTCAAAGAGTATCAGTGAAAATTCCAGCGTCGTGACAGCCCCTTTAAACCCCCCGTCCCATCTCGTTTCCGCGCCACGTATCCTCAACTTTATGGTACATATTTATATTTATGTAAAAATCGCCTCGTGCTATACAAAGCGAGTATAGTATATTGTTGAAATTGCTGATACCCCCGGTCCGCACGTGATATATATTACGATGAAAGTGTGTACGTATATAAGTTTGCCGTTATAACCGAAAAACAACCTGTGAAGCACAAATTTATATGAATAAAATCAGAACAATACATAACAGGACGTATCGCTTTGAAAAAAAAAAAAAAAAATATGTGAACCAAAATGCAACAAAGACAGAGTCAGCGAGTTGGAATAATTCCGAACGAGGTGGTCATAGTTAACTGATCTTACTTACGTCCATCTCACCCTATGGGTGAAAATTGAACCCCTAAGAAGGGGTAAAGAGCCGCAACGTAGGCGCAGTTAAGGAAAAGAGATAAAAATTTATAATTTCAACGGTGCAGCGCGGCTTTCACAAAGCTAGTTTCTCCTCTACTCCTGTATATACCTACAGGTAGTATAAGGAGGCACACCCCTTACTGGGTGAAAGGACTCGTTTCGAAAGACTTCCTCCCACCGACCCGGGCTGCACAATAGGCGCCGTACCAAAGCGGGATTATGCAGTCAAAAGTCAACGTATGAATTTGTTGGTTCATCCAGATGAAAGGGCGTCGCTTGTCTAAAGACTTCCGGTCTCTCCTCTACACCTGCCCCGCACCCCCATATCAGGCTAATTCCTGCAGTCTAGTCGGTCCGAATGTGGGTGAAGTCTGTCGGTATAATACCTGTGTGCACTAGTTATAAATTCCGATACGGAATACGACAAATAACAAAAAACAATTTAGGCATACGCGCCTCAGAGTATTTTTTAGGATCTTTAATCGATAGTGACAAGTGTCGACAACATCGGACGATGAGAAATCTTACTGTATATTGCAGAAAGACGGAAGACGTGGTTTCAAAGTAATCGAATTTGAACCCATTTACTTGAAGTGCCAATTGCCATCTTATAACATCAAGAATCAAGTGGGAGGCTATCAATTTGTACGCGTCTCCTCTTTTTAAGGGAATCTAGTCGTTTGGTACACGTAGAGTACGTATATTCTTTCAAAGATTTTAACTTTATGGAAATGGATTGGAAATTATTTTTCATATTAAGAGAGAAGCGTTTAGATCAGATTATGTTGAAACAGCCCTCGTCCAAACGCAAATTCGGTAAGAAAAATTGTCGCCTTTTGTTTCGTATTTTACGATCGCTCTTCACGCGCTCTGAAAAAACTGCGTTGGCTTTTGCCACCCTCGAAAGATCGAGTCTCGCGTCACTTCTACCCTCTGCAGTGGAGAGCAGAAGCTGGAGGGGGTAGATATGTCGCGGCATTAGAACGAATTTTCCATGTCTGATTTCCACAAAAGTTGTCATATAAAAGTTTACACCACACGTCAAACGACGTCGTGCTACAGTGAGAAGCCTTGGATCATAAAATTGGGATTCAATATCGTTCGAGAAAATCCCCACACACGTCTCGTGTGAGACGAGTCAGTATAAGAGAGAGGAAGACAAAAAAAAAAAGATAAAAGAAGGACGCTTTTTATTCCTATTCTCTTATTCTTTCGCAGGAACGTTTGACGATGCGAAACCAGGGTAGAAATTCACCTAGCCCTGGATGATATATATATATATATTTTTTTTTTACCTACAAGATCGTAAAATCTAGATTCTGTGAAAGAATATGTAAACCAAATAAAGAAATATCTAAGAGAAAGCTTTGCCCCGGGAAATGTACTTTGGCACATCGTAAAACTATACCTATTTGTACCAAAAACCAACTCTTGGAATACTGAAAGAATTTTGTTAGACGTTGAGCTTGCTAGACACTAGGTATATATGTATATCTTACAAGGCTTACGAGCCACCGGGGAACCGATTCGCGACTCAAGAAGGCTAAGGCGTAGTCAAGGACAAAGACACGGATCAGAAGGGCAGGCCACTCCGGGACTAATTGTCGGTTATTAAAAGCAGTCCCTGGATCGGCAAGAGTCAAAGACGGCTCTACAAAGTCACTTCAGACTTATCCTGTTATTAGAAATTATTAATTTGGGATGAGGGAGTCAAGATTTCTGAGCTCCATGTCATGTCAAGCCATTGCCACTGGTTTTCTGATCTAAACTAATTGTAAGAGTAAAATATCAATACGAGTAATTGTTTTAACCTAGTGACCGATCGTTGATGCTCATTCCAAGTTACGTCAAGATCAGTGATTACTGTTTTCGAATACCTACTTTGGATAAACTCGTTGGACTTTTGTCAGGAGATTACCGAGCCACGTTGTAGATTAATCAATCGACCAATACTTTTGGTAAATGCGCGTGAATATCGAAAATGACGAAAAACAATAACATCGACCATATTTGTAAACTGATTTGTTCGGCAGTAAAGAGATAGGTATATACATGAGGACCACCTATCCTGGCATTCTGCGCGGTGAACCAACAGGTGGAATTAGTATAAAATACCAAACTTGTTAGTTCCGCAACAAATAATTCAACTAATCAGCAATCTACCGATTGGCATAAACATTCGCATCGGTAACCAGCGCCGAATCGAGAATCGGCAAAGTTTGGACGAATCAATCTACCCGGAAAGGGAGTCGCCCGAAATGGGGCCTCAAAGGGATTAAATTTTCAAGTGTTTTTATGAGACACGTGTATGCGGTAGAATTTCGTTCGAATCGATTATCGAACATGGCGCGGTCAACCCAGGGAGCTGCGGCCACTCAGGGTGGAAGGGGGATGGGGGCAGAGGGTCACAGGTTAGGGAGGACATTGACACATCGCCACAAAATTAACACATTCTTCCCTCTCCCTTGGGGGTCCGGCGACAATCACGAAATAATGCGCGAAACGGGCGAAATGTGTGGCTGGTACTGCGGTCTGTTACAACCTCACCTCACCTGCAGCCTCCACACCGTTCCTGCTTTGCCATTCCTCCTACTATTGCTTGTTCGAACCGAAAGCCTCGAATCTCTCTGTAGACTTGTGTTTGTTACCAATTATTACCTCGATGACGTAATAAATTTCCGTGCACCGAACGAACTCAAGGGGTTATACCCAGTTAGGAGGCCAGAAAACAAAAGTTTTTTCAATGATTTTTCCACGAAGAGACATTTCAATTTAGTACATATTTAGTACATAATTTTTTTAGCCACTAAAAAATTTCTGGACTGGATCATCCGAAATGAAAAGACGAAAAAGATTTAGTTAATACAAGGTATTATCTGGTCGTTAATCGACCGATTAAGGAAAATATTAATGTTTAACGAAACGTTGGCTTCTCAGAAAAAAAAGTTCGATTTTCCATCAAAATTTTCGCCTTAATTTGTTAATAAAATGGAAAATAATTATCAGCGAGAAAAAACCTTCGATCAAGGGCTGAAAAATATATTCATAAAGCTTGCGTAAAAATTTGAGACTGATTGGTTCAGCCGTTTCCGAGAAATCTTGCTCACCGACTTTGAAAACAAAGTTTTGAGAAAAACGTTTTCAAAGTTTCAACAGCACTTTATACGATCGAGTCTTTGCAAATATGGGCGTAACTTCGATAATATTTGTTGGATCGACATGAAATTTTCTGTATATAGTATACTTGAATATATGTAGGTACATTACGAAAATGAAATTGAAAAAAAAAATCGATTTTTAAACGATGCTTGAGCGGTGGAATTGGAAGTAAGACTGGGTAAATGTTTTTGAAAACGTACTTTAGGATATATCCTCAAAAGCCATTTTTTATACAAGCACAGGCAAAAGTATTATACATACGTATATACTCGAGAAATGCCAACATCGATCCTCACGATGATCGAGATCGTCTTGTTCGGAGCGCTGCAGTGTGTTGGCCGAGTCGAACGTGCAGGCATTCGCCGGTGATCGTGGTACTAATAAATAAATTGAACTACCTGTACCCAGGGGCCGTCGGAAGCCGTGAGGAGGCTGAAAGTTGATCCCAAAGAAAAAGTCACCGGGACAATTAATAATTCGTCCGGCGCGCCAAGGGCCAATTTGTCGACGAGATTCCAAAGAACTATACGATCAATCTGATCCCCGCAGAGCTGGCTGACAAGTCTCCGTTTCGATAAATAAACATCAGAAAGCGGTTTACTAGAAACGAAAACAAAAAAACACACTTGACACTCGACCTAACCATCATGCAATCGTCGTTTGAACAAAATTATGAATTAGAAGCAAGTCAAGGATCATTCCATTCGTCTTCAGAGGGCCAATTAGAATGTCGAAATCACGAGGCTGTCTGGAATATCGTATCAAGTTGCAGTCCATTGCACGCACGGCAAATGCCTTGAAGTATTCATGGCTGTGCTAGGATATCGTGGGTTAGATCAGAAGGAGAGGCTGGCCAAGCCAAGGCTAGCTTAGGTTGGGTTGAGCCAGGTCATGTTCTACCATTCGAGCATGGGTATGTAATTGGTGGGTAAGGATCACTGCTCAGGATATTCTAGGCATCGGTAAATAACTGGAATGGGTAGGTGGAGTAATACGTGGATAAGGTGATAAAATTCGGAAGTTGGATCTGGTCTCACAAAAATATTCAATCCAACGAGTCCTCGTTCCACTTGAGTTTCATTGGATCAAAGAGAAGTGCACTTAACGTTGCGGCTAAAGGGGTTGGAGGACTAAATTTTTGCGCATAGCTACCAGTTTTCAAGTTTTTTGAACAACGAAAAGAAACTTATTACCCGTACGAATCACCTTACCAATCAATCATGGTTGCGCGTCTTCTGAATTAGAACGATACAAGGGATGCTGGATGTCGAACGTGTAAGATTTTGAACAACAAACCATTAAACACTGTACGAGAACCATTAATCGTAATATTTTGACACCTATAAAAAATAAGCGCGAGAGCACACGCACACGGACACACGGACACACCCAAACACACGCCACCACAGACAGGGAGGCAGGCAGGCAGAAGAAAACGTGGACAATATTGCTGATACTCGATGCAGTTTTGCTGCAGCTATTTTGCGATGAAAAAAAAAAAAATGTTCTGCAGCGTAAAGTATTTCATTAATTAAATTCAAAAAGAAGGACAAGCCAAGAAGAGGCAACGTATAGCCACTGGCTGTACATGAAACAAGCTACGATATTTACTCACGAAGCCTCAAATGATTTACCGAAGATGCTGCAGCACACGCAGATCCCCACAACGAACACACCACGCTGGCTGCTCATCTCCTAAAATACACACCGTCTTCTAGCAAAGGATAAAGACTGAAACCATTAAATTAACCTATTTACAAAGAGAGCTCGTTACATTTTTCATACGAATTCAATAATTTTTATGTAAAGTGAAAAGATAAAAAAAAAACAAAACAAAACAAACAACGAAAGAAAACACTACGGCGCAAGATTAGCAGAAACTATAAGGCTGATTGAAAGATGTAGCGAAAGACTTCCCGCTGACTTAAATATCAAGATGTACATCGATATTATTATCGTTAGACAATTATAATTCGCGAAACCAGAGGCTGCAAATGTTTCGAAATGCATCCTATGACTTGTTCCCGTCCCATATATGTATATATATATATATATACATACATACATATATATATATACATACAATAACGGCATAAAACAGCTTCGCGCGAGAACCAACCACCGGCTCACGAATATATTATGTTGCTCTGGCTAATTTACGATTATAACGCACCGTGTATAACTATCATTGTTGATATACTGCCCGGACCGACCCGTGGGGTTGCTCGGTCCTTTCCCCCCGACTCTTTCATTCCCTGCCTCTCAAGTGCTCCGACACAGACCGCAAGATACTCGAAGAACTCCACCTGAGAGTGTGGACCACTACCAAGCATTCGGTACGGTTACAAGTGAGACTTAGACTTACTTCACGACTTCACGCTCAGCTTCCGATCGTGGGCCATGGGCGTGATGTCCAACCTCACTACCAGCTTCGGTCCTCAACCATGAGCGTTAATTAACAGGTCAGCTAGTGAAAATAGTTGGAGTTTATCCGTGGTCAATATACCCCTGCAGTGAACCCACGTTTATTGTCTTCGTCGGAGCGTTCCCCGCATAGGCCGATGATGTCATGCTTGCCCTAAATTCTTCCCACCTGAACCTAAACGACGGTCAACGACAAGTTGGTCTATAACTCGCATACCGGGTTCGATCCCTATTGACAATCTAGTTGACCGTTGATCAAGCAAGTTGCGGTTTGGATGAAAAAGAAGTCCCGAAGGTGGAGATTCTTCATTGAACTTCAATGCTTGATGGAAACTGCTTCAGCGGCGTCGGAAAGATTCCGTACACTTTTTTGCACCAATGAAAGTAATTGTAAGCAATCCCAGTGAGTGGACAGGACGCGGAGTAAGTCGAGGATGAATCGCGTTCGAGGTATACATGCAAGAAAGGAATGAGATGGCCGGTTTCCCGCCGCGCAATGTCGTTGACAGTTACAAGTCAATGTAAGGTCTTCTTTCCGCTCGATCCGTAAAAACCTGCGCCTTGTCACCGAACAATATAGACTAACACGCGCACGCACGCACGCACGCACGCATGTGTAACATGTAAGGCTGTGAAGGTTCAACGTATTACTACCACAAGGCATGAAGTTTTCTGCTTTTTCCTCCGCTCATCTTTTTACTATAAACATACACGTTATTAGTCTCTCGTCCCGCGATGCCAACAGCGACGATCATCTTGCGAAAATTCACTCCAATCTATTCTTTCTATCTTTCCTAACAGTTATCGGACGCAATGGAGCAGGCGATAGGTTCAATTGAGGAGGTTTAAAAGAAGAGACGTAGGTGTTTGCGTGTGTGTTGTGTGTGTGTGAGTAAACGTGCTGGTGCAGAAATAGAGCTAGGAAAAGATTCATTTTATAGCTGGGCGTCGGCAACTAAGCACGAGGGATGTTGGACTTGAGACCACTTAGGGGCAGAACGGCCAATCTTTACGACGTCAATAGTAGAATAGAGAACACAAAAAAAAAAAACGCGTGTTCGCTTCACGAGTTACGAAGAAGGTAAACTCTTCACCATTTTGGTTACTCCAGGATAAATCGAGTGTTGTGAAACTGTCACGAATACATTTAACTAAATCGTTACAAGGCTAATTAAACCTACGTGAAAAGTCTTGCAGGAAAGGGTATTGAAGGTAGTTTACGGTCAAATACGCGGATGGAAGATGGTATTGGTGGTTAGGAAAAGAAGGGATGGCTGAAGAGAGTTTGAAAAATAAATAACAAGGTGTTAACCGGGTGTAAGCGAGATGGTTTCTAGTGACGAAGGGTCATGGATCTTGAGGGTTTTGGGATAGGATGGGAGAGGAGAGGAGGGGGACGAATAGCGCAGGGGTTGAAACTTCCCCAGCCAACTGTGGTCTGAACGCCTGTTTAACAGATTTAAAAAATCACCAATAATTCTGAGGGGTGGAACTCGCTGCTCCTGCACAGTTTGCTTTGGTACGAAGAGCAAGAGATAGTAGCAGTGCTTTCCAAAGTTACCTACACCACGTATTTAACCACGGCTGCCTTTTCTTCGCCCAGCTACTTGTCATTTTTCATTTTAATGGTAGCCGCTCAGCACTCCGTCCTTTCTCTCTCCTCTCCACTCCCCCCCCCCTGCCCCTCCCTCCATCGCTGTCTCTCTCTCTCTCTTTCTCTCCGCAGCTACCGCTGCTGCTTCTGGTTCTGCTTCTGGTTCTACCGCTGTTGCTGTTGCTGTTCAACCCTCTTTTATTTGTTTCGCTGCCCGAGCTCTCGCGGCCCCTGCAGGATCTCCCTCTTTTCACCTCACCTCACCGCTCCTTGCCACTCCACTCCACTCCGCTCATACACCGTCGTCCTCGGCTAACCTCTTCGGCTGGCCTCGCCTCTCTTATAGTTGCCGCGCGGTGCGTAGCCCGCTTCCTTTTATCTCGGCGCGAACGTCTTAATAGCTCCAAGTCACTCTCACTCCAGTATACTCGACCCCGTGAGCGTAGACAGGACCGCCCGTCTTATCCGCCGACTTTTGCTGGAGTAGAGGCGTTAATATGAAAACGCTTTCTTGCCGAGACACTTTCTGCCGACTTTCTCCCAATCTTGATTATTTACTTCATATTTACTACGACGAAGGTTTACCTGAACTTTGCAGCTGAGTAGCTTGTTCCGCAATTGATTCTATATATCGACAATAATTGGTGGCTATTTCAAAGTTTTGCCTATCACGGTGTGGGACTCTTTGGTTTCCCGTATGGAAGGATATCTATTTCACCATTTACCTCGTTCCGCCACTAAATTCTTGGCTAGCACAATCGAATGCTGGCCCTTCGGAAGAACACAAGTTTGTACCGATTCCCCAAGTCTGCCACGGAAATTGAACCATTGATCTGAAATTACTAATATAATGGGGAGAGTTTCACTATTCGAAACAAGCTGGAACCGAGCGCGGCCTTAAATCATCTTCGTATCGCTCGATTTTACTTTCATCAAGTTTCCGATAACTTGTGAATCAACTCTGTTCGAAGAACGGAGAAGTGCGTATCTCCACCCTGAGAATTGGAGTGATTTTTCAGTGTCACGTGTTCACTGTTTTTCCAAGAGACAACCGACGATCGCGAAGATTGCAAAGGATCGTTTGTTGTTACAGCTGGCCGGTAGTCAAAAGAGGATGAGAAAAAACGAAAAAAGAATCCAACTCACCGAAAAGACAGCAGCTGGCTACTGAATTTCCGTTATAAAAAATCGTCGGCCAATTTTGTCGTAAGAGGTCCTGGGGCGATAGAAGATATCGGATGTGGGTCGCGAGGGTAGAAATGATATGCAGAGTGCGATGAGGGGGGAGACGAAGATGAGGGGGGGGGGGGGGGGGGGGTGTTGATAGGGGCGTCGGAAACTCTCACGTCAACCTCTCTGCACGTGTCAGCCGAGTCCAGCAACGAGGCTTCAGCCTGTATTACCGCGCCACTTAGTAAACCGTTAGACCTGTCAGTAAGACGCCTAAAACCACTGCCATATCTCCTATCAAGGACCCAGGAAGTCTTCTTTTTTTTTATTTCGTCGCAGAAGTGATCCATTTTGCAAATTACAAACATTAAACGTGTGTAATACTCAAAGTTTTGAACCGACGGCTGGTAGAAGAGGAAAGCAAGTTATTGGATAATTGGAAAAGATCAAAGTGATATCATGAATCATGACGATGTATTTCGTGCCGTAGTACAAGCGTGGAGAAAACAAAACAGACAAAAGGAGAAAGAAAACAAATTGAGGGAGAATCATTGCGGTTGATTTATAGTTAACCAGCACATACAGTCACATCTTGGTCAGCTTATTATGAAAAGGGGACTGAGATTTGCCCAAGGGGATTTTACACTGAGTATTGACAAAAGAGATGTTTTTGCTTTACCACCTGCAGTATTGCCGAACGATGCCTAGATGCAGTTCTAGTCGGAATATATTACATTGTGAATGACTTTTCAGCCACGCCTCTGGTCAGCGCGGTTTGTAACGCACTGTTTTTCCACCACCGAGAAATAATGCAGTTTTTGACGGCGTTAAATTTAATACTGTAAGCCGCTGTACGCGATCACCATACCAACAACTGTACTGCTCCACCTGTCAGCGTTGTATATTTTTTGGATCGCGAATCCAGTGTGATGTACGGCTTAGGCTTTTAGCATTACGCTAGAGTCACACGCGAGATAATGTGTTGTACATACACACACACATGTATGCATACAAGCATATATACACGCCCCAAGAGCATACACCATACATACACACAGAGATTTTAACGGACAGGTGGCGGAGGCGTCGTAACGATGCGGAAAATTAATTGGAAATTTTACGACCAAGCGCTACTCGAGGTATATCACAAGTTGATATTTCCCAGCAGTATAAAGTATTTCGCAATGTAAAGACGGCCGCGTTTCACCTGTCGTTGAAGTCTCCTATGGAAGAAATTCCGGGTTTCATTTTGTGCCGAAAGTTGCTTAGCTACAACGAAGAAAGATACGATTTTCGTATGTTCAAGGAATTCAATGTTGATATGCATCATCGATCCGGATCCATTGGCAATGGGTCGGGTCAGGTTACGGGAACGCAATCTCCTCCACTGTATCACGTATCTTTAAACAGATGGTGGATTAGGTTCAACACGAGAAGCATCGATTCACCTTTGAAATGCTTAGCAGCTAGCTGAACCGTTTCAAACGATACCCATCAATTTTGTCACTTATAGGAGCCAGTTGGCGCCTACGCTCTTTAGATCCCTAAAACCCCGTACCGCACGACCACGCTAACTGATTTTTTCCGCAGCGGTGCGGTTAATCCCGGGCGTAACCTGCCGGCATGGCAGAGTCGTTGAGCAGACCCGACTAACCGCTCTCCTAATTTCGTTCGCCGCACTGTGATGCTGTTCAATACCTAATACCACAGGCCAAACTCTCGGAAAGTCGTATAACATGAACAACGAGGAGGGGTTTCTACCGCATAGCTGGGAAGAATGAAGCTTCTTCCTACGCCCAACAGTGGCTGTAAGAAGCCGAAATAACGTTCGATAAGGACTATCACCGAGAGCGCGATGATGCTGGTAGCCGTCAAGTTGCACCCTGTTACGGTGGACCATCAGATGGGGTCATGGACAAGGTAGAGCGAGGTTGGCTGAGGTGGGTTGAGGCGGGATCGTGGCATCAGTCAAGGGATTAGCTGGATTAGCTATGGAGGGGGACTTGTTAATTGCTCGGTTGGTAGAGAGGGGTAGGTGGCTGTTCGGCCATGGGGAGTGAGTGGAACACAAATCACAGTCGAGTGGAGGAATTAAGGAGGCTTATTGTCGAGAACTACGGTAACGCACGGATGTGAGACACGGGATGGCTCGCCGTATGTATACCTATATTATATACCTCTCGGCGTTGAAATCTGGGCCACAGCCTGCTGAAAATGAGAAAGAAGTAAATCGTTATATCGCCAATTCAATACCCAGCTGTCACAGAATGTCGACGACGACGACGAAACGGAATCCGCTTGTAAGTTGCGCGGGGATGTTTCGAATATTAATTGTAAGTGAATTTTCAGATATCGGTTGTCCAAGTTGCTTCACAATCACGTTTGCCCGCCAATGCAATTACCACACACCTTAGATAATTTATTGCTGATGTAAGAGAGTTGTTGGAGTGTAAGGCTTCTTGGGCTGAAATTTGTCATGAAAAAGTTTCTGAACAGTGGTTGAGTTATTTATGTGCAGCATTGTTCTCTGTTGACGAGTGTAAACGTCAACATGACATTTACTGTCAGCGTCGTCCTATTCTTGCTCTCCCAGGTCATTTCTGACCGGTGTGACCACTAAATGTCAGTATTAGTTCGCCACTGTAGCGCTATACTCCAGAGGCTACGTCGTTCTTGACGTTTTCTTTTTTGTTGTTAAAACGCCATTACTAGCGAAACCGGTACTAATTTGACAACCCTTCGTTCTGACAGAGAACAAAGATTGAATATTTGCAGGTAATTTTCTGCTAGACAAAATATTCAAATATATAAATCAAACCGAGACTGTTGAAGGTAGCAAGACGTATGCACTGACTTAAAAACTTCTGGCACTCGCTCTTTTCAACCAGGCAAGTAGACATCGTCGTTGTCCTCTCCGAAACGTGTGGGCAGTTTTATCGCTCAAGCGTTTAGAACACCCTTTGAAAACCCAGGAAGTGACCGAAGCGCAACTCTTTTGTCAGTATTTGAAAAGACGCCCGCTGACCAATTTTTCGATCGCGGCTGTAATTTATTGGGAAATAGCGTTGGCCTGTGTATTTTACAACCCGTGATTTATTGGTAGAATGAGCGACCCCTTCGGTTAGAGAATCCTGAGTATAAATTGAGAGATTCCGTGAAGAATCTATGGATGGATAAAATTAGACACGGTGTGTCTGAAGTAGTTCTTGTTTGACCTGCGAGGTAGCATCTGAACTCATGCTATTGACGCCTTTTTTTTCATGATTAGGAGCGTTGAGGGTATTCGCCTGTGGAAGGTGGTTAACACCTCAAAAATTAGTTCGAGATAGTGTTTTAATGTCAGCTGTTTTACAATATAACCATCATTCAGCTAGAACCAACATACTGGCGTGTGTACCAGTAGATTTGCTTAGCTTCGTAGATAAGTGCGCGGTACTGATCGCCGCAAGAGCATATGGTCGATATCTCGTTCGAGTTATCCGCACAAATTGTAAATTAATGTGACACGTCAAAGCCGTGGAAAAACTCGATGTAGTAAGTTTACCAATATCGAACGTGTCCTAGTAGCCAAATTTTTTTCCACCATACATCTCTCATTTCTGTACGTCTCGTTCACCTCTCATTCTTTCATCATCCTCGAAGCGAGGGCGGTTGTTTCGCTTTCTTCACGGAAACCTAAAAAAAGTTGTTCCAACTTGGAAGTCGGGACATATAGCTGCGCAACAAAGAAACTTCTGGCAAGTGAGACAAATGTTTCAGTCCTGCTGTCAGGTAAAGCAAGACACGAGACCGGCTATGCTCGGATGTGATCCTTTCCTGATCCTGTGGGGTTATCACGGTCGTGGACCAAGAATTGCCACATTTTAGGGACGAAATCGTCCCAACAGTTTCGTCCGAAAACGGTCGGTCCCGACGGAAGAAGAAGGAGGGAAATCTCACTAAAAAGATTTTCCCTTATCGGCTCATCGGGTCAAATGTAACAAAGCTTGTAAAATGTAAGGCGAAAAACTAGAATTTAAGCACAGCAACTATGAAAGTTAAAACTGCAAGCAATGGTCGCCATCTGGTTGATTAGAGAGTTATTTAAATCATTTCGGATCACGTTACAGACTGGAAGTGAAGCTCGTGAGAGCCATCTTCTTTCTCATCGTGAAACATCTGCTCCCTTAATCGTCGAACAGTCTAACGATTTTCGTGTAACTACGATGAAAATTGTACACATAAAAAAGAAACTCGTTGACCTTACCAATTAAATTTTGTTAATTCAAATAAGAGCACAAGGTTCTATTAGGATTACTTTTATAATAAATCAAAAGAGATTACTCCGAATAGGAATACATGGACGGGATATTCGGTAAGGTTGACAAATCCTCACTCAGGTAGTGATAAAGAAAAATTCTTATGGATAAAATATCTCGCGCATATTGTATCGAATTGAGGTTGGTTTAAAAACGCATTACAACGAAATACATCCGTGTTGGTTGATATTCAACGAAGTATTAAGTGGGCGACGAGTAGGGATGCGCCAGACATCGTCGATACCAGGATACACATTGTAATAATTTATCGATTATACCGATAGCAATGGGCGCAGAGTGAGCGAGAGAGTTCCGAGTCGTCGAGGACTCTACCGTCCCCGTGAGAGAGTGCTTGGACATACTGGTACCATATGGCTGACCCAGCTCTCCCCGCGTCAGTTCTCTCTCTGATAACCTCTGATAATATGTTCATCCCACCCTTTTCACTTCTACACTTCTGGATGAATTGTAAATTGTAAATTGAAAAATACTCGACTCCGTGGGTGAGTTCCTCACTATCGATGTAACCATTTTTCATCTATCCAAGAAGTTATTCCACCCCAATTTCGGGCAAAATTTGTCGTACACAATGAATGCTTATCCCGAAGACAAGGATGGGATTTTAGAAGGTCGGCGAAAAGTGGTCAGTGGTAAGCTCAAGTTTTGGTAAAGCTTAGCAGGCTGGAGCAGAAATCGAGCGTGTCGACGATTTGAAGCTCTACTTCCATCGCGCCGTAGCCTTTTATCATCGTTTCCCGAGAAGATCCCTCGGATAAAAACGCAAAACAAAAAGCCGATTATGTAACCGAGGGATGAAATACGAGGGTAGACGCTGGGGAGGATGGATCCAGAGGTGGCGCGAAAAGAGGAATGAGAAACCGTAGGGCTCAGGCAGACACAATAGGGTAATTTTCACGCAAGATTTGGGATGTTCAAGAGCCTTCTCACTCTTTCACTCTCCACGCGTGAGATACGACCCTCCCAGGCCATTTCAATGTACACAAACGTTTGTTACTTCCTCCTGGTTTGTTATTCACGGCCGTACCCATACTGTGGCCAGAAATAGGAGCCTGTCACCTCGAACCCTCTTCACGAGTCCTATCTTGCGAATTGTTTCTCGCAATACTTTGACGCGCAACATATCTCCACTGGCATTAGTATTGTAATAAATTTTTATACAAAAACAATACCTTACCTCTGGCAGATGGTCAATGGCAGTATAGAAAACGAGGGAACACTTACCTGAAACAGAAAAAAGACGCATTCCTTAGAAAGAAACTGGCAATAATATACCTAAGATGCAAAACTATCGACTCAGAATCGTTAATTATGGTGCGAGGCTGATGAAACACGTCGTCGAGGACACCGTAAAATATGTAAAAGATAATTGACTGTGACCGGGGTCAAGACGGAGATGATATTGAATGTCGACTGTCATTGCCTAGGCATTAGACCTTTAACGTGTACCAGAGAGAAGAGGAACGCTGGCGAGAAACGAGGAGAGAGCAGAGATTTAGCCGTGTAATTGGCTCAGCTGGTGTTGACGCGATCCTATCATCAATAGCTCATCAACTGCCCCCAGGAAACCTGTATTCTCTCACCCCCTTGCATATCCTCGCCTCACCTCGCTTCTCGTCGCCATATACCACCCTCCGTATGCCTATCCCCACAACCCAACCACACCCATTCTGCAGCGGTAAGGTTCATCGCGAATACAAAATAACTATTATACCGGAGCTGCAGATTTCTTTTCAATATGGCAATACCATTCGCGTTTCCCTTACGACTAGGTATAATATTTACGAATAAAGTCCATGGGCTGTGAAGAAAAATTCAAATCCCCACGTAAATCTTGAATAACAAGCGGTTCTTAAAAAAATTACCATTCGGTTACTTGGCCTCTTTCAACTCCGAGTGGCATGATTGCCTTGCCGACACCGGTGCAGAGGGAAAAAGTAAATGAAGAAAGAGAAGCGGAGTTGGAGGGCGATTGCGCGCGCGAGAGAGAGAGAGAGAGAGAGAGAGAGAGAGAGAGAGAGAGGGAGGGAGGCGGGCAAAGATAGGTACTTTATTTTACTTTCACATCGGTACGTTGAAAAGTGGATGATAAAGGACAGAAGGTATAGTCCTGCTAATCTGCGGACTTATGCCGCGGTAAGATGGTCAGATTTATACAGCTTAACGATGTTGGTTGAGAGGTTTTGGGATGAGACTCGAACCCGTGGCATGGCTAACCGATGTAGGTTGGAGCACAAGGGCGTGTTAATACCCAATCACATCACCACCCTACTGCCGCGGCTCGATTCGGCGTACGCCTGGCCCTGGTTAATTTTCAATAATTTCTCGATAAAACGATCACGGATTTGTCAAAAAATCATCAATGGTGAGAGGCGATAGTTTGACGAAAGCCTGAACGGAAGGAACACATGACACGCGTACGGGCTTTTGATTGAACAGCCGAATGATGAAACCACGAAATTAATCAAAGCCAATTATCAACGAAATTTCCCATGCTTTGGTAGAAAATTGTGGTTCCTTTCATTTGCAACGCGGTTTTACATCAATACCGATATACGAAATCTCTCCACAAGACGAATTGAAAAACCAATGATGAGTTCCGAGCGTCGGCAACGAGCAAACGTCATTTAACGAAATCATGATTTTCGGACTTGCGTTTGGATCAAAAAAATTTTTAATTTCACGCCAGCTATGATAATAGAAGAGAAGAGAAAAATAAAAGAAGCGGGATTTCGGATATGACAAAGAGTTCGGGATTTACGATTCGGAGGATATAGAGAATGTCTAAATTCTCTTTTGTATGCAGCAGCAGCAACAAGAACCACGAAAAGAAGGATTTGCTGACCATGCGGTCAGGGTAGAGAAACACGTGGCTTTACTCGTCATCGGGCCAACGATGCGAACACGTACAATAAAGTCGCATCATCTGTGGGGATTTAGCGCGATAACACGCCCTTTCTACACGGACGCACACTCAAACACACGCAAACAGACACACGCACGGAATCCAGGAGGCATCCCCGTAGACTCGGCAAGTCCGCGACTAGTAGGGTGACCAGAGGGACTTGACCATGGATCAACCGGAGCGCCTTTTAATTTAGACAAATCGCTGCGATTAGCATAACGGGATAAATTATACGACACCCAGAGGCCTGGTGACAAGTCTCGGGTGGACGGAAGGATGAAAGATGGATGATAAAAAACCGAGTTATGTTTTCACTCGTTGTCGTGGTTGCGTACGTTAATCTTGTTCTGCAAACTTGGAAAATCGTGTAGACGCTGTTGCATTCGGGTCTAGGTGTTGCCGTCTAAAATGTCTTTTGAGAAGAATAATCTATTACACCTATAAAAACTGGTATTATTTTTACCCTTTTTTTCGAAATTGATATTTGGTTGCTGCAGTGAGTTTCGCAGCTATTGAAGTCAAGCAAAGTCATGCTGAGTGGATGCAAAAATGCGCAAGTCGGAGGGCACGGGGTGCGTTAGCGTAGCTTGTGTCGCGCGCAGCAGCAACTAAAGTGGCCTTGTGCACGTTTTACGATCTTTTCACGGCCCACATCTCACCAGACAGCATGACATGCTCGCCATCTTGAAGAAACTACAAAGTTGCGAGGTAGCGTCTATTCCCCTTGAAACGTATGACAAGGTACAGGGTGTGCCAGATAATTGCCAACATCATTTATCGGAGCTTCCGAATATATAACGGGGCAGAAGTGCAGGGGGCTTATATGTATGCAGGAGTGTCCGTTAGCTTTCGTTAAATGGCTTTTAAACTGTTCTTCTCTCGTTCATGTTGCGCACATCCAGTTTGTAGACAAATTGTTCATAGAGTATCTCCTACAGCGCCAGCGTCTGAGCTGAGGAATTCATAAGTTTACAAGCCGGACTTCCACATTCTCAGAGTTTAAATGGGACATGTAAAATTGCATTTATCCCGTCAGAGTTTCCAGGTTTAAAACAACTGGACAGATTCGGTCGCCTGAGGATGACCAGGCGAACCAAACTGAGGTAGTCATATTTCTGTGCAGTGTGTTTGCTTTTGATTTTTTGTAATCGCCGAGTTCAGGGATAAAGGTCCGGAGCGAGGCGTCATCCGATAGGTGTAAACCTCGCATTTAATCGACAAGTCAAACCAGTGCTGTAAACTTGTATCGCTATCTTCTACCACTTTCTTATAACCAACTTGCAGAGCTGTGCAAAAGACTGCTAACCGTTTGCGGCAGACCGTTTGAAATATTATTCTCATACTAGAAATCCACCGACATGTGACATTATAGTTACCGATTGTTGGATAGCTGCGGAAGAAAAGGTTCCCCGTCATGGTCTTACAAAGCGGTGTACGTAAATTTTCTTTGTAAGTTTAAAAAGAAATCAAATGACGCTCGTGATGGATACAAACTTAAAGATTCCTCATCAGTTATGCAGATAGACAAAGATTCGGGGTTCGAGTTTGGTAATTTAGTGAACGCGTTTCATCTCACTTCCAGGGTTGAAGTTCAGCGGCGTTGTTTATCCAAAACGATGACATATCACACGATGGTGTCTCGTGCACGAGAAATATTGACGGCTCAGTTTCCCAAAGCTTTATAAATATTGTACACCGGTTGTGAGGGTGGTGGTAACTTTTCCATCGTTCCACCACCGGCACCTTCACGATTCATCCTTTTCCCCTCAACGCCTCAACCACCACCCTGCAGGATATTCAAATGTCAGACAGGATCAGAAGCTTGACACATTTTAGCGTCTCGAAATATTATTTGCAATCTCCCTACCCTCCTGCCTCTCGGCTCTCACCCCCCCCCGCGTCCTTTTCCACGCCATCTTTTCACCGATATAGGTATACGTATTCCACGTCAGCCGGTTTACCCACCCGAACTTACCCCTGCAGACCGAAAGAAGTAGGTGTAGGGAGACAGAGGAAATAGCAGGTTAGCCGTCGCTTATGCATATCTTTTTATTCGCAGCTGGCTTAACGATTCAATAACCGATACGATCCGATCCAGACCGGGGCTGTTGAAATACGTCGCCTAGTTTGCATCGAAAGTGTCTCCGAGATATTATTGTGCCCAACCATTGCCGCCACCATCACGTAGATCACCGCTAAGCTCAGTCACAATAACTCGGCTTCTTTTTTTCTTATATTCACCTTTTCGAGAATCGGGGTCAACGCGCTTTCCTCATTTAGACCAAAGATCTCATCAGCATAAAAATTCGAGCCGGTCGAGTATTGAGCGAGAAATCCCGACCCCCCACGGGGTGCTTTACCGAGTATAAGGCTAAAATTGTATCACCAGTTTTACTAGGATAAACAGAGTTCCTTGCCTGCGTCCCGCGCAATTCTGCAACGATAAGGGCGCGCCACGCGAGGTTTACTTCGAGGCCAGGACGTAGACACATCCTACAAATTTATCCGCCGAATGAAATAAACTCCAGTATTACTTTTTTATAGTCCCATATCTCAGGAAGTCGTGTATTATTTTCTTTCATGCAGGCGTAAAATACACCATACCTGAATATCTCAGCTGAGAAGGATCAAGAAAAAAAATCCTGCAGAAGAGGGAGGACGAAAATTCCGGCAAGAGTGGATAATGCGCTTGACGAAAAGCTTCGAGTGTTGGTCCCGGAGGTTTAAAGAACTTCCGTAAGACGTCGCCTAAGGCCAAACCCGACGCTCAGGATCAGAGCTATGGGGAAAATTAAATGATTATGGGTAAACGATATCAAAGAAGACGAGGGGACATACATTTCAATTCTTCAGCCTGACGGCGTGCCAAGATTGCGTATTTTTAAGCTTCGCCTAGCTCGAGACTCGAGCCCAACCACCCAAGCCTCGGTTGCGCTTCCGTCTCTCTTCACCCTGCGTCCTCTCATCGCTGGGGAGAAAATTTATTGCTTACCACTTCCAACCGACGTCGGTGAAGACGATGTTCGGCCGACCAATATGCGTCTAAAATCTTACACCTTGTACTCTTTGACAAAACTGAATAATCCCTTCTTCATCTTTCATTGAAGAACTTGGGATTGGATTAATCTCGACAAGTTTAAGCTGGGGCTTATACATATGCAAGCTCTCCTGCAACAACTTTAGAAACAACCAGTCCGACACGGGGAGCGAATGAGAAACAGGAACTGCAGGGGGACAATCAGGAGAATGGCTCCTCGAAGGGTGATCAATAATTGGTTAACATGGTTACGTTAACTTGTTTCGCGGTTTGGTGTCACAGTGAAACACGAGTCCATTGGCCAAATGACCAGTTCTAATTTATTGAAAGAATCCTCTACCTTCCACAAATCTGAAACGTCTTCCCATTCCTGTGATCAATACCTACCAATCCTAACGAAGCATAAGCCAGAAATTCGGTTATACTTTTTTAAAAGATGAGTGATACGAACATTGGCGTAGGAATTCGATTCGATTGAATGCTAATCGAGCCAAGATTAAATAGCAAGCAGCTGCGAATTCGGGGTAGTGATGGAAGGATCACCAACAACTGAGAGGCCAGGACTCAACTTTTGCTTGAGGTACTGCAAAGGGGTTATTTTTTGCACGGTCATTCATAAGGCGTTGAGTTACGATACTAGAGTTTATGGATGTAATGAAACCAGTTCCCAAAATCATGATAAATTGTTTACAGATGAGTTTTCGAAGCGATTTCACGTGCCGGTAAGCTACGAAACTGCCCAAAAACGCAAGGATGTTTAAATCAAGGATGTCACGATGAGTTATGAAATTTATTTAACCTACCCTAAGCTTTATCGTATGCAAGCGTTTAACGAAGTTTTCATTGATTGACGTCATACACTCGATACAAATCACGCGTTGCATTTGACCTGGATTATGATACCTGACACTGTTACACTTATATCCACTGGACTTATTTCTGGGAGTACGCCCGCCTGTATTTTAATAAAGGATGACGTAGACGTGAGGAAGCTGACAACTTTTTGGGGGTTCAATAAAGAGTTGCGACGTAGGTTGAAGGGCGGCACGGGGTTGTCTACCTAGCCCAGCGATACTAGGAACCCTCTCCGACCGCACGTTCAGGAGTGATTTAAGTAGCGACGTAACATAGTAACTTCGTCAACGCACAGATGCGGCAAATCGACACAAGTTCAACTTTCCGTGAAGTGGCGTCGTCGTTTCGCCATGGGCTGGCCGACAGTTGCTACGGAGAAGCTGTCATTTGTCTTTCTGTTCGCTACCCTGTTTTCTCTCCTCACGTCTCGTCAAACTTTTGTGTATATGCACCGGATCTTTCCGGACAACTATTTACTCTGTACAATAAGTAGGAATTTACTCGATGAACAATGTCGTTGAAAATTTACAGAGCTGAAAACGAAACACCGAAATGTGGGAAATCTCTCTCCTCGCGGAATTAGTCGGTAAAGTTTTGGTAACAGCACGTGCAATTCGAAAGGTAGTCTTAAACCAGGAGAGCCCCTTTTCAAACTCCACCGTACCATCGCCAAGCCTTACGGCATCGAGTTAACCGGATATAATTGGTATAACTGGGATTAATATAACTCCAATGGCTTGCACATCTGATGCCAATATTCGGTATTCTACACGGGAGATCGAATCGGCTTCGCTTCTTTCAGTGCTAATAATTGTGGTTCAGCCCTTTCGGCAATCGTTCATTTTTCTTTTCCAGGTTCGAACTACAAGGGTGGATAGTTTCCGTAAATAATTGACCACGCTTTGGTAAGCCGGCAACCTCCCGTCCCGTGATTATACCCTTGGCTTACCACCATGTCCGGTACCAAATGTAGGTACCTTCGACAAACCCTTGGATCCTTCACGGTATAAGTCATGCAAGAATTCTGCAAAATTATGCGGATGGTGTGAGGAAATAAGATGAAACAATGCGCACACGCTCTAGTTGAACCAATCAGAAAACATATGCAAGGTGACGTAATATGGGATTGATATTTTATCCTTTAGAGTTTGTCTTATTATTTTTGCAACTTTTGACTTCACAAACCGTGATTTTCAACAGAATGTACAGAAATAAATAAGTAAGCCCGAGTAACCTGTTCACGTGATTTTTGTGACGTCATCTTGGATATGCGCAGACTGAGTTGTTTCCTTACATCGTGAGTATATGGATGTTGCCAGCGAATCCTCGCGCTTTTCTGCCAAGATTAATTGCAATCATGCGTTTATTCTTTGTACTATTATAATCAGACGACGAACGACGAAAGAATTTAACAAAATCATGCGGTCGGTGCATCGGCATGATCGCAGGAGGAGGCATGCCGAATAACGGGGGAGAGGCACCATACGGACGCGTCATTTAAACTTCTCATACCCTCAACCACCAGCCTGTCCGCATTCTGACTTATACCCCGCATCGGTCACCCCGTTTCACAACCCTCCATGCCGGCGTCATGAGCGTAGTCGTCGACGACTGCCGCTCACTCGATCACGGCCAAGTTGTAAAATTCCTCTGATACTCGGTCTGCCTTTTAAGTCCCTGATTAATGCGGACCAATCGTAAAGTTGTAGAAAAAAAGTTTCAACAATATGAATTGAAGTGTCCCGAAGAAACGGAATAATCAAAAGAACATTTTCTGCCCACAAAAAGGTTATTTTCAACATGTGTCACATGTGTCATCAACTTTTTACTGCTACGGATGGATTTAACGACCCTTTTAGGGAAGCTCGCACTGTACGCCGTTCGTTTCTCGATCAATTACAAGTAACGAACCATGAACGGCCCGACCAACCATGCATGCACTGGTCGACATACGGATAAATTTTGATGGTTGACCATCAGCAGGTGCATTGATTGCCTATTCTCAAACAGGAAAACATTGCTCTGCACTTCGAAAGCATTTCACGACTCGGTAAGCTCACGTTTTTTTTTTTGTTTGTTTGTTTTTCTTGTAAACGTGACTCTGAAGTGACAGCCGCATACGCGAATGAATAAGAGGATAAGGATGGCAGGCAAGCCCCCGTTGAATCAGCGACGACGCGACGTCTCAAGAGATTCTAAGTTTGCAGATTATGAATATTCTCGGGTACATATTTTTGTTGTGCGATAATTTCAGAGGAGGACGGTTCACTCCGAAGGCATGTAGAGACGGCGGGCGACGTGTATATGAATTATGCAGAATCATCGGAGCAACGAATTTGTTCGTGCATCTGGAAGAGAGATGAGACGTGGCACGAAGTCAGGCGTACCTTATACGCGTCTTTCGAGCGACAAACTGACAGTGGAGTTCCGATATAATCCCACCACCGCACCCACCCGCGTTTAAAATTCCCTCCTTTTTATAATTTTATTCATTTTTCTTAACGCCAACCGCGCTAGATGCCCCAACACCGCTGCTGCTGCTGCTGCTGCTGACGGTTCCTCCAACTGTTTGCGTATGGAAATACGAGCCGTGTATATTTTTCACCCCTCAGCTCTCCGGCACCGGCATCGGCGCGGTCTGTCTGAATATTATTAGTTGATTAACAAAAAGAATTCAGCACCCGTGGAAAGACTTCGTCGTCTCTTTGCATCGGTAACCCAATTAGCAATGACAAGTTGGCTAATGAATTTCACAGCTCACTTATATATATATATACATATATTAAGCTATTCTTGCAGGTGCAACGAATCCAGTGTCAGTTACTTGTATTCAAATTTCATTCAAATATTATCATTCACTGGTTTTCTCCCTCCCCCTCTCCTTTGTTGGCCACATCGACTAGTGTATTATAATACAGTTGATAGACGTGCGACCGTTTCGCAAAAAGCATGCGGTTGGTAACGAGGCAGAAATCAAATTGAATCTGTGTACGTTGGACGAGTACGTCTACTATTGGACATGCGGAGTATCTAGCACAATTAATAACAAATGTTTTTGAAATTGATTTAACGTCGAATGAAACGAAATCTCTGTCAGTTAATCCCTGCATATATGCAGAAACGTCAAAAGTGCAACAGTCTGGAGTGAGTACCAAAACTGTGTACTTGTCCAAATGCTAGTATAACGTAGAGACCAAAACCAGTACCGGTGTGAATTGAAATATTATTTTCACCACTCGACTCTCCTCTGTAATATTACGTGATATTTTGCGGCGTGATTTTCCCTATCAAACAACTCGATATTAATCCCACTATGCTCTCTGCGTATTTATTTAGCTTTAATATACACGGAAAAAAGTTTAAATGTAGATTTAACATCTGTTTTGGTACGTGTGTGGACAGCACTTTCTCGAAGTCAAATCTACATCAATTGTGATAGATCTACCTAAGCATGTTGTAACTCTTATTACCGCACTTGTAAATCATGTCACATTGCTGTGAAACCAACAAAATTTTTTTTCCATAAAGATCGTTGATCGGATGACGCTTTCGTTACAAATGCATGGATTCTGGACACCAAAAACGAGATTAAACCGACTTGTATGAACGGAGAAGCAGAACTATTCCGTGGCAAGTTGTAAACAATATTCGTGTCGATCGAAAATGGACAGCCTGGGGGTAATAAAGAAGTGTTTCTCAGCTGGTATAAAAAGCTTGGGAAGCGCAGCAGAAGCAGCCCTGCGGCATACCTATCGTGAGCCAACTGTCATCACATTTGCTTACGGTCTTAATTTGACTTTACTTTTAGAACGGGACGTAGACCGGAGACGGGGTTGAAAGCATGTGTGGTCCTGCTCGAGCTATACGAAGGTTCTCTCTATCCAACCTGGAGCACGCAGAGAACGACGCGATGCGAACAATGATTAGGATGCACAGCATCGGACCCACCAAGTTGCTTAAAATACACCCAACAGGTTGTCAAACAAACGAATCTCGTCTCGGTATTGCCTCGAGTAAAATAGGCTTGTTGATCGGTTCAACGGCGCCAACTATACCGCAAAGCGTAAATCACCGCCATGCAGCCTCGGCTAGACTCGGGAGTTTTCTGTACCAGTTGGATCGTTCGTTGCATGCGAGATGGTCGTTTGACACTCTGTACAAGAGAGAGACTATATACTCGTTACTAATGGATCTCTACCACGGTGTGGCGCCTCGCCGCAGGGCTTGGGCTGCTGCAATAAACCGACCATTTTTATTTCTCCGTTCACACTCTTTACCCCATTCTTTCTATTTTCGGAAGGCGCCGATCTCCGCGGGCAACAATCCAACTATACTGCAATGTAAAAAAAATATCACCGTCTACATTACACCGTTTCAACGTGACTTGAATCCAGCCTGCAATGCGGGAGACGTTTAAGTTTCAATCCCATTGCCAGACGGGTTGCCGGTATTTAACCGAGGGATGATCAAACACGGAGGGCAGGAAAATGTGCAAAGAGGTTGAAGGAGGAGGGGAAAAGGATATACGATTTGCGGATTCGTTCGTAACTTGCCAAAGACGCGATCAAGTGCCACCCGGGAAAAGGACGCGTGAATTTAAATTTGCCAGGGGATGGAAACACGCGCCACCCCATTTGTTTGTCTCTTGATTCACCCCTTGAACCCATCTCCGATTCTGAAACCCCTCGTATCACGGTGTCAAAACAAGCCCCTGGATGGTTTCACGCGATTGTCGTCGAAATCTGTAGGTGTTTAGTTGCAATTCTCGAAAATTGCATCACCTCTATTCGTGCGACGAACCATCATAACAAACAGAGGCATATCTATAGCCGGTGCTCACGGGTAGGTAATATCCGAACATTTTGGCAAACCCATACAATAATTATGAACACCGATAGCTTGCGTCGTAGGTATTCGAATTTATACGGTATACACGAGTAGGTAACAACTTTTCGACGAGATATAATCCTCTAGTAGTAGTAGTAGTTTTCGATTTGTGTTAAGAAAAAATCCTTACTTAAAAACGTCCGAAATTTAGTAAATCATGACAAATAAAAGATACTCTCACTTTCAAAAGCCAACTCCTAGAAGGTCGTTCTGAAGTTGAAAAATAATCATTTTTTCCCTGATGTTTCGTTACACCAACATTAACGTTAATGTACAAAGAAGGCAAAAAATATATTCACAGATAAAAAAAAAAAAAAAAAAACCTATTGGTAAAATCGAACAATTGCTCCAAAGGACTTTAAGAGATTTTGAATATCACCCTCTACTTTGTAGCTGCTAGAGAAGTATTTCAACCGCGTGAAGCACCCCTCGGGAGGCGGACGCGGTGACATCGAGAATATAATGAAAGAACATGGAATGAATTAGAAGAATTCGCCATAAAAATGAAACAGGCGAGGAGCATCACGGGGGGAGGAATTGGCTGGTGGCATTGTTAGCTGCCTGATATTAAAATGCTGATGATTGATGATAGTTCCATGCAACAGTGTGGCCGTCGTCGTGGTTGCGGGGACATTCCCTGTTTCCTCTCGTGTATATCATAACCTTGCATATACCCGACACGCACACACTTTCGCGTACGATAGTGAACGAAACACGGTTGCGGGTCTCCTTACTAAAATACGTGGCTGTCACAACACTACCGATATTGCATCTTTGCAGAACGGCACGTCTCCCTCCCCCCGGTGAGTCGGGCTATTGCAATTTGTGTTTATATCCGGATAAATGATCGATCAATTCTTCGGTACATTTCTCGACAACACAGGAATTCCATTTCTTTCCCTTCGACCAGCAGCGGTGAGACGAGTTAGTTTAATAAATCGGCAGGATTCGAGCCAACTTCTCGAAAAATCATACGCGT
This sequence comes from Diprion similis, assembly GCF_021155765.1. Taxonomy (NCBI): domain Eukaryota; kingdom Metazoa; phylum Arthropoda; class Insecta; order Hymenoptera; family Diprionidae; genus Diprion; species Diprion similis. Next base: position 22,067,837 of record NC_060114.1, read on the forward strand.
TTCAGAATTTTTCAGGGTAGAAGCCCCGATGACTACACTGATGTCCGCTAGATTTGCCAACGCGGTAACAAGAAGGGAAGATAGAAGTATTTATGCACCTGTCGCTTCGAAGTGCCTGCAGGATCCATACCGTAGATACGACTACGATGGTACACAGGTTCGGCACTAAAATCAATTCCATGTTTGCACGTCAATTTGCGATTGATTGCTAGACGAGCTTCCGTTCAGGTAAGCAGCGTCGGTGAAAGGATTCAGATCAGTTTCACGGAGTATATATTCAGGCCCGAAGGGATGTACATACGTAACCTGCGGTATACGGGGATAGAACACGAGGAAATTATGGCTGCAGTGAATCGGACACGAATTCGACGTGCAGGTTACTACAATTTCGGAGTCGGAATTGCCAGAGCACTTAGTCGGAATATAGAGATTTTTAGATATAGAATTTTCCACCCTCGGTGTTAATATCAGACACCGAACGAACTTGTCTCACCCCGCCGAAGGATCCTCCAACTGTTTACCTAACGGTGCCCCCAATTTTCATGGCAGGGCGTTCCTTCGCCTTTATCCGATTAGCAAACCTTTGCGAATGCTTTCCTCCTTGTTCCCATTACGACGACTCTTTGTAACTTCTTTCATTTATCTCCCACCTTATACTGCAGGAAAAGAGATGATCACGATTTTACTCAAAAGTTTAACAAAGAGAAAGAACGAAAAAAAAAGAAAAAAAGAACGAAGGAAGAGAAAAAAAACTCTCGATACCCATCTTCCGTCTTCGAAGTTGAGTTTAGTTTCATTCTTCGTATGCACAGGAAAGGTGACAACATATAACTTGGCTGTTTCGCGGCGGCGGAGTATGAGAGACGGAAGTTGAAAGGGTAAAAGGGCTAGTCGAGGCGTTGTTGAACACACATCAAGACCACTGTTCCTAACCGTTGTACCAAGGCTACAGCTGAAAGCGGTGGTGACTAAAACTGAAGTACTCGGTAAAACGACGACGGGGAACAACAATCAACGCTGTTACGAGGTTTGTTCAGAGAATTATCAGGTCGGAATGCGCCCGTGATAAATCCCTGTATCAACCTCATCCCTTGCCCACCAATTCCCGGCTTATTGTGCACCCGGACAAAAGATCCTACAACCGCTAACTCTGACCATGCGTTTTGTTATAATCCAGCGCAACATCTCCCTACCCACATTACTCCCGGCAAGATCAATTCATTATTCACTGCGCGTTTGTTTATTTTACTAAAAAAAAAAAAATAAAAACAATAAAAAATAAATAAAATCGAACGATACTATTATTTACTACAGCAATTTATCGTTCCAATATCATTGATAGTTTTTGATTCCGATCATCTGAAAAGCAAGAGGGTGTGAAATTATCGATCCTACGATTAAGGAGAAAATAATGGCGTTAAATGAGGGAGGGGGCGCAATTCCATTGTTTTCTCGCGTGATTAATAGGTAGAGGTTTAGACATTTAGTCGAATGGGAAGCCAGCAGAGTATAAGGTATTTATTTTATTTCGCGCGTATATTTGTTCCGCATGTCATATATATCGCGAGTTGGGAGTGGGGGGATTCAATGTGGACGGAAAAGTTGGCGGGAGGTTCCCGTAGGTAGTAGGTGTAGGGCAGGAGGACGTATCCGTCCTCGTGTGCGTAAACGTTCGGCGGTTTGGCTGGGCGACGCCCTTGCATGACATATGATCTCTTATATTGCCACGCTGGCTACAAGCGGAAAAAGGCACACAACTCGGCCGCCGTACCTTTGTCACTACATTTATATAACTACATAATATCTCAGGGTTACCACGCGCAGCCAACAAATAACTGAAACGTTGCCTTACGACGACAATGTTCGTTTAATAAAAAAAATTCACAAAGATATATTGACCCCCTTTATTCGACTACGTATATATATATATATATACACACCTCGCCTCCACCACCCTCCAGCTCGCAACTATGAACGAATCCTATTTATGATCTCGAAGAGAAAGAAAACAACACAAGTACCTTTATGCATATACGATCGTACACAGATTAATGCAAAGAAGCGAAATATTCGAGTAATGCTTGAATTTGGGGTATTATCGTGCATATTAACGAAGTGATATTCGACGACGAAGGCAACTTCGAGTTGAGGAATAAACCGTATAAATCGGTTCACGCGTAAGCTGGACGAGCTGCGGAGAGCGAGATGAGCATGCGGCATCCAGGATAATGTAAGCAAATAAAAAGATCTAGCACTTAATAGCGCGAAGCATGCCGGATTTAGAAAACTAAATCACTGGGGAATCCCCATAAAGGCGTCACGGCGTTTGTCCTGTGTTAAAAGGCAGGCGTTATCAATTCGAAAAATCTCCGAAACAGAGGCGTGTTTCCCTTCGGGCCGATCTGTCAACGTTATCTGTATCTTTCGTGTTATATTGCGGTGGGATTTTAAAGAAAATCAGTGAAAATTTAAACCGGCTATACCGTTGTAAGGGGGGGTGAAGGGGTGCACAGGGTGAAACGGGCTGCATGGCCACTACAGTCGCGAAACGGGAGGGAAAAGCTTGTTATCGGTATGCTTATCGTACGTGGCGTGGGGCTTATGTGGATTGTGGCGGGCGAACGGCTCACACAAACTTCGAAACACGCCGCTTTAACACGATGACACTTTTGCACCGTGCCTAACCACCTCTTCAGCCGCCCGCGTCTCCCTTTTCGTTTTCTATGTCTATTTATTTTCTTTTTTTTTTTTTGGTTCTTCGCGGGTGCACGGTTGAAAGCATCGATAGCGAGTAACCAAAATTTTCATCATCTCGTCACCGCATCAACGAAAATAGCAATAACTGCATTGTTCCAACGTTTTTTTTATTTTTAATATTTCGCTTTTTATTAATCGACTGCATATGTCTTTGTTTTCCAATTTTAGGCTATACCGAATAAACCACACGGATATTATTGTTCCAATACGAATTACTGATGTTTCTACGCTTGGGTTCGTCTGCAACCAAACTCGATATTGCACAGCGAATCAAAGCTAAATTCACGTTCCCAGCATCCGCGATATGCCACAACTACTTGACAATTTTTTTTTTTTTTTCTGGTGTGCTTGAAAAACAAAGTCAGAATCATTCTGCAAGTTCCTCGACCGTCAGTTTTGTTAACGGCCGTTTTTACGATCTATACACATCGTTTATCCAGGGTCATGTCACAGGTGTTACTGAAACGACAGTTTCGCCCGATTGCATGGATCTCGTCTTCGGCATCAGGGGTCTAAGCAGGGTTCAAATACCATAACCTCAAGGGTCAATGGAAAAAAAATGGCGATTGCGAAGATTACGAAGTTTGCGCCTGAGCCAAGCAAGGGCGGCAATCATACAAGGTCCAATCGCCATTTTTTGCCCTGAATCGCACACGATAGTTTTTATAACAAGCGAATGAGAAGTGGCGGTGGTTTACGTGACAATTTCTTCTCCCCAGGAACGAAAGTGAGGCAACTGTGAACTGAGCATGCTCAAACCTATCTTTACAGTTGTACTGAGATAAAATTGGCTACTTTCGTCCAGCTGAACTTCTACGAAAAGTCCCACTTTTACGAGGTTCCAGTTAGTAACGTTATCGTAACAAAACATTGGAGAAAGAAATCAGTGTTTTCTCAATTTTACAATGATTTTAAAGGAACCAAGATTCCGAAATATGAGTGTGTTTTGTTTTATTACTTTACTGAATTTTAGACAATTCAAAAATTGTGACATAACGGTTTTTCTTAGCATGAATCGTTACGATAACGTTACTAACTTCAATATCATCCACTTATCATGCACGTTTAATGAAAACACTTTCTCATCAAGTTCGAGTAGACTAGCGTCCTCAGCCTGAGTCGATTCGAAGTAGACGAAATTGGCACCAGCGCTTCAATAGCCTCAACGGAACTAACGAATCACGTGGTTCACTGTGTAACTCGTTGGTCAAAGTGACAGAACCGTGAGGGTAAATCTATGTCTGAGAGGCTATCACACACGTGACCCGTTAGCTTAACTTCGGCTATTGCAGCGCCAGTGTCGGTTTTTGAGGCTTCCAATCGGCACAATCCGCCGTGTGCTGGAAGGATAGAAGTCAGCAAAGAAATAAAAGAAGAATGAAAAACAAACGTCGTCGCGAGGGTAAATCGCGGATTCGCTTACGTTCTATTACTTAGCGTTATCAGGGAGCTAAGATCATTAAGGCCTGCGAGGTCAGGCGGTATTATACATAGTAAATGGTATCGCCGGCGTTTTCACTGCAACGCTGTGCGGAATTCGTGTTGTAGTTATACCCGCCTTCTTACTTCTTCTTACTCTTACTCTTGGGCTTACTCTTCTCCTCGTTCATCCCTTCTCGATTTTCATCGGCGCCTGCAGCCCGAGGGGCGAGAGAGATACGACTCCCACCACGAAAAGACAGTGTCGCATGCCCCGGCACCAGCAGCCAGTTCTTTCCCGTCGCTTGACAGTAATTTTACTTAATTAAATTCCGTTCTTTCTGCCTCTGAATCTCGCCCCCGGTGCACCAGCGGCCAAGTGCCTCTTGCTGGTGCTTCTCGCGGAAAACAGCCGGGAACTTTGCTGATTTTTATCCGCCGCGTTTACGACGATCATCCAAGTGTAATGCACTTCAAGCATCAAACAACTTTTTTACCCCCGGAGAAGACAAGGAGAAGAGCAGAAGCAAGGAAAATATTTTTGGAAAATGAAAAGAGAGTAACTAGTCGTAATTACCAACCGGAGAGAAGATATGGCGAAAAAAATTGACTGCCCAAGCGATGGCATTTTTATTGCATAATCGGTCTGCATAATGTTTTCTCCCGCAGACTCCCTACTTTCATCTTTCTTAAGAAACAACGATAATTTCAGGTTCGAATCAGCGTCAGTTTTATTGACTGGTGAGTAAAATCCAAGTCCTAAAAACCGCGGTGATTTGTACCTGCAATGCTCGATAATGGCTACGGAGAAAACCGCTGACTAACAGCCTAACGGTCACCTGCACTGCGGAGAAACCGGTACAGTAAAATTTCGTTTTATACTCAAGAGTGAACGACACACGAGGCGTTACTTCACACCAGATAAAATGACAGAGAAAATAGTTTCAGGTATCGCGATTTCACCTACGGATCCTGCATATCTGCTCATTGCACGAAGATATGACAAAATTAATTGAAAATCATTTAATCTCTGGAGCAACAGAGTCGCGCGATTCTCCATCTTACATGGAGGGGGGATGAGGCGAATATTTAATTAGTTTTTCCAAGGTGCTCTGCCGAGCTATAAATGTTAATTGTAAATGAAGTGGTAATAAGAGAAAGCCAGAGGCGACCACCCAAGCCTCCCTCTCCTACGCGCGCCAACCTTAGCGGTTCTCAAGACATCGCAATCCTCTCCTGAAATATCTAAGGGTGGAAATGCCCGGTTTTTATCATCCTAAATTGCCACTGGTGATTATGCTTCTGATTACAAAATTAAACGGATTATGACCGTAAGATTCCTTTGAGGTGAACATTGTGTGTCTATGAAATGATGCAAGACCAACGCTGGTTAGTTTGATTGATATTCCCTCGTGTTTCAAATAATTTTCTTTATCTTTGATTTCGAACGAACACTTAGGTGCATCTTCGTTAACCGGGAATGAGGGAACAATATTACTGCTTGTGAGTGCGCCGCTTGGCTAATTAAAATAGTAATTAAAAACACGGAGAATCAGGGGACGACAGAGGCGGATTTCCTTGATATTTAACAGCTAAGCAATTCTCAGATCTGGCGCTGAGGCGAAGTCGGTAGGACATAAGGAGTTCGGAAAGAAGAAGAAGAAGAAGAAGAAGAAAAAGGAATTCTCCTTTGGTGAACTGCTAATAAAATTTATCGTGATCATTGAGTGTGGCTAAGTAAGTGAGCACAGCTCAACAATATTCTTTATTAAAATATCGAAGAGCCTGTCTTTTTTCCTCTCTTCCGTTTCCCCCATGCCTGCAGCCTCGCCAGTCTGTATCATTGAAATATTATTAAAATCCGATTAATCCAGTGAAATGTTGAAAACCAATCAATCGAAGGTTACGTAATACGAATGAAAGACTGCCACGGCCGGTTTCAAAACAACAGTCACAAGCACAGAATCAGAGTGTTGAAAATTTGAGAGATGAATTCACGTGTACCAAACCTGCACCCGGCACTCTAAGATAGTAAATTATGAACCCGTCCCGTGGTTAAACGGCATGAATAAAAATCCTCAACCTTAGCCGAAGATTCCTCTCCAGCATAAATAAGAAAGTAAAACAAGCCCGAGTGGAGAATTTACAGCACCGTATAGTTGAAAAGATCGAGTTATATTGAAATGATGAGAAGCACTCAAGGGGGCTTATTGCCGGCGTATTAATGTTCAGATAATTTGCAGCTGAAAAAGGTAGAGCGGCAACAATAAGCTGCACAAGTCCGGGGTGGAAGAGGCATGAAGCAGGACTCGTGTGGACGCGGTATATACAACGCAAAGAGACAACAAATGGGGGAATAGAGTATGTAGTAACGGCAGTGCAGTGCAGTGCCGTGCTGCAGCGTTGTGAAAATATATTTATGGACGAGTGATAAAATCCTCGTTAAATTGAGCCATACCGCGGTTTGAAGGGTTCGAGGATTCGAGGGAACGGCAGAGAGACTGATTTTTATTGGAACCTAAAACGTTAATTTAACCGTTAAAAAGTTTCCACGCGGCGCGTTACAACTTACAACCCTACGATTTCGTTCCCCCTTCGCCTCTTATAAGGCGATGGCGTTAAGTCATGGCATACGAGACATCACCGTAGAATTCTTTGCGAGCATTTCGACGATTTCGCTCCCGCCTTTCTCCTTCTCCTTTTCCTTCTCCTCCTCCACCCCCTGAAAGCACTTCAGCTAAGAACGCGACTGGCTGTCCGAGACGTCGGTTTCGCTTACCGTCAAACCGGGGCTCGCCAAGTGATATAGGAATTAATTGGTAAGCTGTGTTACCGGGAGGGTCGCGCTCCCCGGGATACTCGTCGCACCCAGGACACGTACTCGTCGTCCTGGGAAGTCCCACCCTAGGTGTATGCGCTCTGTCACTTTTGCATCAATTATTTCATCAGCCATTGACGTGGACGGAGCCACTAACCCGATGCTCCCTAAATGGGTACAGGACTCTGGTCCTCTGTTCGACTTATGGTTATTCCAAATACTGTGAGCGCAGCACGCATGCAGAAGGATAAGGAAGGAGCGATGGTCGAGGACTGATAAAAAGAAAAAAAAAAAAAAAATTTGTTGAGTATTCGAAGACGGATATGATCCTGTTTTGTTAGATTATATCGAAATATCGTGAAAGGGGATAAGGTGCGGATAGAAGATGAATCAACGATCATTAGGCTTCTTTTAAGAAGTTTTAAAACCGACTGAGATTCGGATGGGGTGATACAACAAGAGTTGATTGACAAGAGAAACATGGAAACAAGTAATTGGAACACGTTATGCTGGGTGTTGTAATATGCCGTTTTAAAGCCTACCTTGATCGAAAACAAGGCATCTAGTGGTCTTGGCAGCAAGTCCCGGAGGAAGAGCGAACCTGTAGGTTGGGCCGAGCGATAATCCAAAACCTAATCCAAGGGCCTCCGCACCGCAGCGACCCCCGAACACGGGCCCCACTAAAAACACATCACCCCATGACACAACATGATTCTTGACTAATTTTCAAACAAGCAGTAGGTAACACTAAAACTGGAACGAACTTCATTTCTGACGTACGTCACTCTATCACACACCACGATCACCAGCTCAGAAACGGTATTCTGGTAGCTTTGCATTTGTCAGTTGAGCAACGGAAGCCAGGAGACGCCGATGCGCGCCGGAGCGGCCGAATAACTCGACTGATCGGACGAGCAGCGACGTCCACACACCGAAATGAAAGAAAAACAAAAATATAAACACGGCCAGGTACGGGAAGGTGTCCTGAAGGTTTTCTTAGTTATTGTTGTGTGTAGTGTTCAGTGGTAGGTATACAGGGGAAGTGCTAACGGCGGGTGTCCCCGGACACTTCAAGTATACAACACAACAGTGAAAAACGTAAACAAAGCGACACGCGTAGACACAAGTTGAGATGCGTCGCTTTGTTTACATTTTCGTCTCTATCGTTGCATACTTGAAGCGTCCGAGGATACCCGCCGTCTGGTATCCCGCACTTCCCCTACTAAAAGACGTATTTTCAGATTCGAAATGCAAAAACTCTTTCATTTAATTACGAACAGCAGTAAGTATAAGGATAGACTCTATCCAGGACTCCTTTATTCAGGAGTGATCAACGGTTGAATAGCCGAGAACGGCCTAGGCTGTGCTGCTCACCCCACACGCCTTCTAACCTTCCACCCTGCCGGGTTAAACTCTAATCTCGCTCAGATATCACGATTCATATTCGTTGGGTAACTATAGAAGTTCGCCCTTACCGCGGCCCTTGGTTTTCCTGGCCTATAATCGCTTGTTGAATATTAGTTTTCATCGAATAAGCGCACGTGCCTGACGCACTGCTTGATTCCAATATGAGAATTGACTTTTCTTCAATATTGCTTAACGAAAAACAAAATGGCCACGCTGCTAGAATATTATAATTCAAAAACGCGGTGTGTAGAGATGAGACGAATAAATATATAACTTTGTATAGATCGTAGTTCCAGGATGCGGATATTACACGAGGTGGATGCAGCGGAGGATGTCGGAGGATGCCAGAGGCACGGAGGCTTAACATACTTTTAAATTGTGCCCTTTGAAATGCAGAGCATAAGGCGCTTTCGTTTACTAGCTTAAGCTTACACGCTGATTAAGACGTCCGATACAATTAGGTCTTTGGGGAGAAGAAAAGAACCTCAAAAGGTGCTGAGGAAGATGGGAAGTCGTTTCATTGCTCAGTTACAAGGGGCTGCAAATACGCCACCATCGTAAAAGTGGAATTTTCTCTCGCCAAAATATTCTTCAACATATTTCTTACATGCGTTATACATAGTTTCGCTTTTCATCGAGATGATTGAATCGGGATATTAACTAAACTGCCTGATAGTCACGAAAAAATTGCACTAATAATTGACGGGTCTTTTTTCTTTTTTACGAATTTCTCGTTCAACATAATTTGAGTTCGAGATATACGGGTGCCGCCTTTTCTCTCCTCACCTCCGTATAATTCACCAAGCGTCAAAGAATTTAATCGCATTCTCACAATACGTCGCATCAATGCATGAATGAACGAGAGAAGAATTTGAAGAAGAAAAGAAAAAAAAAGAACTGGTAGGCACCCCTAAAAGGCAGCGTCCGCGGTGGTTGACAGTTGCCGCTGTGATCTTAATCTGAAGTTCAGTTCTCTGTTGAGGCGAGCGAGTAAGAACAGCGGGTGCAGAAGTGGAACAAAAAATAGAAATAATATAAAAATCCAACTCCATCGATTGAGTGGAAAGAGAAAACCGTCAGACCATCCGTCCATGGAAACGATCTACAGTCAACCAAGCCGACCAGATCACGACACTCTGAATAATTCATGATGGAAGTTCCGCTGCTACTGGCGAGTCTTAGCCCCCGTCCCCCTTTCGCATGATCTTTTCCCCTTTGCGTCTCGGTCTGTTCTTATTCTTCATGGTATTTTGACAAAAACTTTGAGATTTTTATGATGCCGGTACGAAATTGAATTCCCCATATTGTTCCGTGGTTTCGTTTACACCTTATAGCGTACGCAAGTAATCCGAGGTCTAAGGACACGACAGGCAGACCACTTGTGTCCCTCGTGAGAATCTTGTAGGCATACTTGAAGTGCGGCAGGAGGGAAGTATAGGCAAGCAGAGTAAAGAAAGGCTTGAAGAGCCAGAGTGGGATGGAGGGAGATCTTCGGGCGAGTGGGTTGGATTGCATCGAGTTAGCCGCATCGATACTCAGCGTGAGATTCTGCCATCCTACACCTACAGGAGAATTTACGGGTCAAACTTTCTTATGTATATGGAGTATAATAATCGTACGGAACAATTCGTGTAGAAGATTGCGGTGAAATTTGACCAGCTGCATTACTGCCACTCAAAATATTCAAAGTAGAAACACAAGCTAAATTTCCCCGGAAGAAAATTTAATTTTTCAATGTATCAAGTCATTTGCACGTTACTCTTTGTCAAACAGAAGAATCTTGGGTAAAGGAAAAAAATGTCAGACACCGAAGTGAATTCTCCATCATCTTCTTATCGTTGTTTACTTGGATAGAAACTCGAGTGACGCTACATCAGTGTTATAAACAAATATAAAACACGTTATATCGATAATAAAGAAAATGCTATTGAACGTAATTGTTATGGAATACGAAGGGAAGAATGAAAATGAAGGAAAAAAAGAAATAACGCTATTAGCAATATAAGATACAGCTTGATGGTACAAAGAAGTTGAAGTTTCTCAGGCCGTTCATGTTTCACGGTGGTTGATATTTCATACAGAGTAGCCATCTACACCAAACATCGCCTCCAGGTATTGTTTGTGCATTATTGGTCGGGGTACCCTTGAATATCACGTGTGGTTTGGCATCCCGGGCATCCTGAATTTGCAAAGATTTTACAAGGCTTCCCACTACGACGCGCGCAGTTTGACTGCAACCCAATCTGCTGCCTGGTATTTCGATGTGAACTACATAATGACGTTCGATGACAAAACGCGTTGGAAAGCTGCAACCGATTTTAGGCGCATGGGTGAAAGTTTGCCCAAATATTAGACCCAATTAATTCAAATGTTCCAAGAGTTCACAAAGCCAGTTCCAGAGTAGAAATGAGGCAATTTCTGTTTCCCTCTTTGCATAAAATGTACATTCCTTGACCATTGGTCGCGGGACCGAGGCGAAATATTCGAGACTACAACGTTCCAGATTCGATGTGGATTCAAGAATGAATGTCTTCATTGTTCCATCGTGAGAACATCAGAGTCGCGTGCCTTGGCGTAAATTCGATGCAATTAAATAAGCGATACCATCTATACTCTACATTTAATCAGTGTTCGGAGTAAACTGCGTGTCCTGAAATCATGTTCCCCTCACACAGACGCAGCAACGAGAATCGAAGGAGGATTGTCAGATAAATTGTTCATACACCCTAGTCAACTGAGTTTCCCTGGTACACACAGTGAGGATATTAACATTCCTTACCAACTGAAAGGTACGTTAGCTATTACCATATCTACCTACGTAGGACTTATAGTTCAATGTATAATACACAAGAGAAGAGTAGGTAAACCGAGAAAGGTAAAAGCTATCAGAATTATTCCATCGAGTCATCGGGACTTATGCTACTTATGGGATTACAATGGGCATTACGTTTAAAGCCCGGCTCGTTGCTGCTAGGTGACGTGTAGGGACGTGTTCATTCCTTTGCTGTATCTACGATAAGCCGCGAGTATCACTCGTGTCGGTTTGTCGAACCCGGGCAAAAGTTGGAACAACGTATCCCCGCGTGACGTTTGGAGAAATCATTTATAAAGAAACAGATTTTTATTCCAGGTCGACGGGGAGATTTAGGGTGACAGGAAGTGGTCCGAGGTATATTGCGAAGGAGGAATGATGCCGGAACGAGACAGGTCGAGATTACGTCTCCTGCTACCCATGGACCACGAATTCGAGGATCCAGACTGCTTAAATCTCACCCTCAGCTGGATACGCGAAGGAATTTTTCTCAGCGGATTTTTACCTAACGAGGAATCCCGCCTGTTAAACACTTCGCTGAGCCCGGTGTAGCCGCCTCCTCAAGGACCTTCACTGCGAGGAGGGATCCTTGATACCAGGATATTTTCCCTGTAATTAATTTAAGAGGGCCCTTCCATGGTTCTGCTCTGCTACGTCGGATCCCTACCTGCCAACCATCTCGCAACGACATTTATTCCTTTTTTCGAATACTACGCCGTTATTTCCGTCATTCTCGCATGCAGGATCAATTGACCCGCCAAATTTCGAGATAAAAAATGTCTGATAGTTTTAGCCTGCCTGCAACGAGAGGGTGGGGTTCTACTGATGAGCAGCTTTCAGCGAGATTCTGCACAAGACTATATCTGGGTAAGTTTGCATAGTCAGTATTTGAGAGAGGACAGAGGGAAGTTCGAAAGTGTCGTAGTATTATAGTATTGTAAGACGGTGCTAAGCGCGTGTTGCTAAGAAGGAGCGAACGCTGCTCGGGTAATCCAAGATTTATCTCGTCGGCTTCAAGCTTGGTCCCCCGAAGTCTTAGGTAGGTATGCGATGAAAAAGTACTCGCGTATATTTACTTTTCTCACTTACGCTGCAGCGAACGGTTCAGACCAATCGGATTTTCGGATTGTTTTTATGTACTCACAGCACACAGCATAAGTACAAAATCATCGTTGATGATGAAACGGTAGATGAAATTAAAAAAATACGCCGAGTCGCTAACAATGTGAACATTTTTCAATCCTATTAATGTTTTCTTTTATTTCTATATCAACTGCAACGTTCGGTTCACATTTATACATTCAAAAGTCGCCCTTCAGGTATAGCCAAAGTAATTTAAACGTGTATTTTATAATCCTTAGCGACGTGATAAACGATCAGGTCTTGATAGGAACCCTACACAGCCGACAACCTTGCTTAAAGTAAAATATATGGCACCTTTAATTACGAAGAGATTTTGAACGAGACTGGCCAGAGTATTACTCAGTGTCTATATAGCACGGTGTTCGTTCCGATGCTCGTTGTCGGCGAGAGCAAATCGCGGTAAGGGGGAGTAAAGAGGGTATTCGGGATCTGAGATGCATAATTCATGGGGTGTGAGAAGATACGATATGATCCAATATGTGCCCTCTTCCACCTCCCCGGGCGCCTCGCCTGCCTGCCAGGGAATTGGCAACGGGGGGAAACTCGAGATACTTTTTCTAGCGCTAAGCTGCTGAAAATTGCGGCTCAAATTTTTTCGTAATTTTGGACAATTTTCATAACCCATCATGATCGTCGCGATTGCTCATAAGCCATACGTCACAAGTGGGGCTCAGCGTATTGAGGGATATTTGCTAAATCCAGCTCTATTCTCTGACGCATATGTGTATGTGTTCTACTTGACATGCATTTTGTCTAGAATTGCTCTTGGAGGTATAATCGCAGCGAACAAGCGAATAAAGAATGCCTCACCTACAGTTGCAGTGTGCCTATTGCAGGACAGGTACAATCGAGTGATCTTGAATTTACATTTCAAGACAGATTCGCGTCTTTGTGGAGTGTGGAACACAATGTAACTCGGGCAAGTAATATATTATGATGCCGCCGCTGCGGGCGGAATAAAAGTGCGTGTGCGCGCGTGTGTGCGGTATAAGACTAACTTCCCATAAGAGGAGGTGCGCTGTGTGCAGACTTTTAAACGAGAGTGTAGCATGAGAGGCTTCTTCTTCCCCCGAGAGTCTTCGCGAGACAGATAGTGAGTCCCATCGTGCAAAGTTCTAGAAGGCCCAACAGCCGACGACCAGCCGAAGGAATTAACACACAATGAGATAGTTTTGTTCGTACAATCGCTTGGTTATTCGCTGAATCAGTTTCAACTCCTGGATGCTATGCTACACCGCCGAACACCGACGAGGCTCCATGCTACGAAATAACCACACTTTCGCACCATAAACACATCCAGTATGCCAAGCCAACCAACACTGGGTGTTCGAGGAATTCTTATATAGTAACACAGAAAACGATTAATCCTGTTCCGATTAATAAGCATAGGTGACACTGATGATAATCAATGAACAGGAATCCTTGTTAACAGTTTCGCGATAGTGAGTTAAGAAGGGAAGTTGCAAACTACGCCGATGTGATCGAATTCAAAGATAGCAAAGGGCGTTTAGGAACGGTGAGATCTGATCTTGAGATTTAAAACACCGTTTACAGGAGGCGCGCGGGTTCGAGCCAAAACGACTTTGAAATTGCAGCCATCCTGCAGCTTCTTGCTCTCTTCGCGGGTCTCGGCTCGAGCCGGTCCATTGTGCGGGACCGCGTTGATAAATTATAGAATAATTGTCAAATACGATGAAACAAAAACGCCCAGTGAGAAATAAACTTCGATTAAGAAGGAAAGGATCCCGTTTGTATAAAGAAGGTACAAAACTGTCTGTGGAAGGAGTTAATTGACGTTACAACATTTCGAATCAACGCGGCGCTTTCAACCCTCGTCGTTATCATCGCCATCCGCGTAGCATCGCTTAGTCTACATGCAGCGTCCCATCATCCGAATGTTACCTGATGCTCCTTGAGCCCTGTTAGAAGTGGCTTACGCCACTGGGACTGTTGGGTTACCGCTTAAGAAGCGGGAAACCAGATGGAACTCGCCAGAGAGTGGGTTGGGTTACACAAATCGAGATACTTGAGCTGCAGCGATATATCTCGTTCGTGGATAACTTTACATGTAATGTCCATATTTAGTTTTATCAAGCCCAATTACAGGTTGATCTTTGCGGAACCGCTGCGGAAGACATCAACTGACTTATTGTGAAAATTTTTCTTTCGTGCGAGTCACTAAACTGAATACGTTCGTTCGTGACAAATCTGAACTTGATTTGTCGCGTAGCTAGATTACGTCAGCTTGCTGATCGACTCTTAAATTACATTCGTAATCCCAGACAAATCGAGACCAGAGGACACAGGGCACAGAATATATGGGGGAAATAGTATGGAAAGGCAAAAAAGTCTTGTGCCACGAGAAAACTGTTTAACCTGTCAATTTAGTAGCAGTAGCAGTTTTTTGTACGCGAGCAACGAATAAATTCGGCGGTGAAACGCGGAGATTATTGTCAGAAAGCGATGAGCCATGATAAGCGACGATAAATTTCCGAAAAGTCCGCTTAGAGTTAGAAAAGGATAGGTGTGGGAGGAAGAGAAAAGAAAAGACGACGTGACGACGGTGTTGGCAGTGAAAAGGTGCGAGAAGCATGAGAAATTTCTAGATAGAGACACGTTCGCCCAACTAATTGATCCAGACAGGCGGCTGCAGGCTCGGTGACGGCAGTAGGGAGGCAAAACTTTTTTCCTCCTTTTTTTGCTGCCTCTACCATTGCTGGCCTCGCACCGAAAGCACTAAACTCTTTAATCAGCAATTGGATTTCACACAACGTAATACAAGTGTATGCTTTTTTTACTCTCCCCCACGAAACAGAATCGTGACCGGCGCGAAAACGGTCAGGGCGACAAGATTAAAAATCCTCTAATTACTTAATCGGGTTAACTCGGCAGGGGAATACCCGGAAAGGTAGAGTGCTGCCGAGGGACGTGACGGCAAGGTTGAGAGAACCGATGAACTCTTTCGCTTTGATTTCGGAATACCACTGGCACATGATCACCGTGGAGGACGAGGATCGCATCATTCGGTGCTGATTTAAACCGAATCGAATTAAACCGGAGCTTGGTAGGTATATTTGAACTTGTGACAAAGTAGGTACCTATCTCGAAGAGAACTCCTGCTGTTGCAGGGGACGACGAGTGGATAGTCGAGTTGTGACTACGCAAATCGCGTAGTATTCCATGAAGCGCAAAGCTGAAGCCGAGGCTGATAGAAAGAGATAAAAGGCTAGACAGTGACAAACACCTTCGGCTGGCTGTGATTTCAGTTAATTGTCGTCAGAGCCATTTCTCACTCCTCGAACAGGGGAATCGTAGTCAGTCGACGTTGTGGTGTTGTAAATATCTCGATGGGCGCCTGTTACGACGACGTCGTGTCATAGGGCTAACGGAATTTAGTCGAGTGTATTTTGTTTTTAGCTTTTCGTTCCGAGTGGGTACCTAACGCAAAGGGAGAAAGCTACGCTCGTCCGTCATTCTACGTCTCGATAGGTGCACGCGTAGTTTAACGAACGATGCAGAATATTTCACCCCAAGTAATGACAAAGAAAAAATTATTACTTCGAGAAAATTAATCGTTGTGACAAAAACTGATTTTACCGGAAATGAAAATACTGAGTTTTCCGAATGTTCATTCCATAATAACGACACGTGTAGAATGGTTTATCGATGGTGCGTTAAATTTCCAAATTCTTCTAGTAAAGGCATCTACAGTGAACCATGTCGGATGATACTTGGAGCACAAGAATCTTTTTCAAAAAGATGCCTTGGTTTGTCCAGCAGGACTCTGCATAGGATGACGTAAACCGAAGGTCGAGGGTCTTTCTTCGCCCTCTTACTCTATCTACCTATCCACCTATCTACTTGTCTCTCTGTTGGGCTCGTAGTCTCATTCAACGTCGCACTGCAGAGTCGTAAGCGCGAGAGTCTGATAAAACCGCCTAGGGTCCGAGGGGAGTCAACCGAGCAATCTTATTTTGAGCCTCTAATAATACCTTCGTAGGGCTATAGGCTCAGCGGTATTTTTACGGCAAATCGCTCTGTATGTTTATACCTTGGTATATATGTATATAACATATTACACGCCGAATGGACATCCGAATATGCGCGCTATATATTCCGGTATACGTACGTACATTACCATGGGGAAAAACATAGACAAACAAACCGGAACCATGGAGTATTGTCAAATATCTACGTCGTTAGAGTGAACACATCTCCAACATTATGTGTATTCTATGTCCTGCGGCCTGCAATTCACGTCGAAAAAAATTGGCAAATCTAAGTTGTAAAGAAAGTTGACCTAATAGCGGAGTATGGCATTTTCGTAGCCCATGAAAACCAATTGTCATGTAGAATACAAATTGGTACAGGAGAAAGATGTATCTCAATCCTTGAACTCCGGAAAAATTCTGAACGCAAGCACTGCAGAGTCAGTTTTTTTTATTAACATCGTAACGGCGGTACGTGTGGTGGGCAAGAGGGATGGTCGAGATGAAGGACGCCTCTGTAGCTTCAACATCAGAGACTTACTTCATGTTGAGTGTCAAAGATGTCCTTTAAGTCCTGCGGGACAATATCGCGTAACTCACAGTAATGATAAAGCTTAAGCTCCAAGTTGATTTACAATCTTTCTGGCGACGCTTACGACCCGGGCGAGAAATGCATTTGGCGTAATAAAGGGTCAAGGGTGAAATGAGATGTCGAGAAGCTGAGAACGAGGAAGTTCGGACAATCGGACACGATGGGCGCAACTCCGTATACGTTCAGGATTTGACATTGGCAAGGTTTTTTTCGCGTCAAAACCGAGAAAAAAAAACAGCGGGAAGAGCTTGACGAAATTGCCGCATGCGTTGAAGGTGCCGTATACTCGTGTCATGGGCGACGAGCGCGTGTTTCCTTTCGCGCCAATAAACCACGAACCACAACGTACCGAACTGATGTAGCCAGCTGAAGTACCTACAAATTCGCGACCGCAAAACGCTGCTTGGCCGTCGAGGATCCCGGTTTGGACCTCACTGATGTTGACAGTTCAATTCAAACTTTGCCGTTTTGCGGTCAGAAATATTAGCCACCTAACCACAGAGCTACACAGTACTCATGCTCTACGATCGGCAAGTGACAATTTTATATGACCAACTCGCTGACTATCTACGATCCCTCATAATCCTCGATCATTTGAGCTTCGCGCAACGTACGATCGGGCTTGAAGCGTTGCTGGGACTGCACGATACAGCGACAGACGAGGAGCAGGGCTCGCCTGACGTTTGATTCGACCGATATTAATATGCGAGCTGGACAACACCGCAGCCTCTGCATCCCTCGAAACCATTTAGTGATTTCTGTCACGAATCGAAAGCTCGCAGCGCCATCTCACACGGGGGAAACGCGTTCATGTACCCATCGCCATACGCGTCTTCCTATGGGAAGGTAAAAGTGCATAGGTGCAGTGTCTTTCGTCGATTAGCCAAAGTAAATGAAACTTTTGAATTTGACGTAAGGCAAACCCAAATGAATTGATGATTATAATATGGTTGAACAATGGACACCTAAACTGTATACCCGTTCAGGGTTCCAAGAAAAATATGTTTCCGCACAGCTCCTGCTTGAATTGCAGAAATAGCTGGCAACTATAAATGACAATGACAATAGGTAACGAGGAACAGTGTAATCGCGTCTTTTTTCTCGCCTAAATATCCGAGAGTTCGACGGCTCCAGAGGATTGCCGAGAAGGGCTCCTCCCTTCGAGGTGGAAGCAGCACCACGCCCTCCTCCGAGGTTCCTCCAAGTTCCTCAGAGGAGAAGACGCGTCTAGTCGGAGGCGGAGCTTCGGTGGATCTATTTCTAGTCTGTTGTATTCGGGCGTCGCGGCGCCTCTCAAGTCTCGACGGAGAGGTAGGTACCTATGTAACCGCGAGATTGCTCAGCAGGGAGACTCCGCCTTTGGAACCCGAGCTGGTCTCGGCTTTTCTCGATCTTTACCAAGTTGCAATAAAAATGTTCCGAGTCTTTCGGTTATACAGCGTGTAGCAGGTCTTTGTACACGGGCGAAGTCCTATTTGCTTGCCAACTATGACTGCGCAGGCGTTATGATGCGGTTGAATTCAGTTCACATTCGGAGGTACGTAGGTAGGATGTACACGCATGCTGCACGGGTATCCAACTTTTGTGGGGATGCAGGAAGAGAGAAGGCAGCGTAGCATTTGGGTTTCTACACCGAAAACAATGTAATGTAGATTTTACATCCGTTACATTTACATTTTACTATCCATATATTCACCACAGGAGATTTAAAATCTACAATATTTTTCCTACCTTGTATTACTGAGGGTAGAGAGGTAAGGAGAACTATCTCCGTGTACAAAAAGTGTCCACAAGATATAATAAAATTAAGATCGCGTTGCTGTAGCAAAAGTTCCACTATTTGTCGCTTTTTGGTGGACACTTTTTCAATTGAAGATCCATATTACGAGATACTTCTCCTTACCTCTAACCTCCATAGTTTCGATACATTCACAACGGTGTAATATCTATTCGTCCATCGTTATACCCATCACAACGTGATCTTCCGGAAAAGGATCTAGAGTTATGTACACACGTATATGGATACGCTAACCGTTTGACGCGAAGCGGCAGAACCACCGGCAGCACTGACGTATGACAGTGGAGCAGAATAGTTGAAAAATACTCGTTGAAACATCAAACATTATGTGCCGATTGTACCTGCGTCCTACAGAGATACCATGAATCGGTGGAGAGGTAAATACGTAGAAATATTTTCAGCTGATGCAGCTCGTGTGCGATGCATCCAACCACAGGGTGATCGACATTCACGCGTGTCCGGCGTCCCTGCGACTCTCTAAATAAATTGTACCGGACAAATTGTGACGACAGACGTATTGACATCCCAAGTTAGTTTAAACGATCTGCTGCACTTCGATCTATGACTAACAGGACCCTCGCTTTTCCTCATTCCGCAGTTAGTAACGTTATCGTGACGATCAATGCTGAGAAAAAACTGTTATTTCGCCATCTTCGAATTGTCTGAAATTTGAAATTTTGAAATCTTGGTTCCTTCAAAATCATTTGAAAATGAAGAAGATAGTAATTTTGTCCAAAATGTTTCGATACGACAATGTTACTAACTTCAATCTCGTCGCTTCTCTATACTTTATACTATACAATTTTAATTTCTCACGAATACTCTACAATGCTCAAATTAATCACCCATCCGCAACCACCTAAGTTTTTTTTATTGCAATTCCGCCGGGCATCATTTTGTAAGACTTTTTAATGATCCGCAGC
Organism: Diprion similis; assembly: GCF_021155765.1. Classification (NCBI taxonomy): domain Eukaryota; kingdom Metazoa; phylum Arthropoda; class Insecta; order Hymenoptera; family Diprionidae; genus Diprion; species Diprion similis. Next base: position 22,087,495 of record NC_060114.1, read on the forward strand.
TGAGTGGGAATTATATATGACATTATGAGGCGGGATTTCTCTGAATAATTTGACGAAAAAATATGACAAAGATGACCTATCGGCAGAGTGCAAGGCATGCGAGTGTGGAAAAAGAAGAAAAGGTAGAATTCGTTATAAAATCGACGTAAATACGATGGAGTTTACAATAAGCACGTATGACGGCCGTTCGCGCAGCCCTCTGGAACCGGGCCGAAGCCGAGCGAGCGGAAAATCGCTTAGTCCTCATTGATATTCTTAGAGCACGCCAACTGCGGCCTGGATTTACTAGCACGTCGTACAAATTATTTAGTAATCAAATTTTCCACCCCTACAGACACCTCTTTCTCTCTCTCCCGTTCCCTTTGATTCTCTTTCTCTTTTTTCCCCATCGTCCCCATCATCGTCATCCTCCCCATCCTCATCCTCCTCTTCACCCCATCCAAACCTCCGGGCAGAGCCGGGAAAGGAGGGCAGCGAGTAACAACCACTTTTACGATGATTTCTCTATTTTACGACAGCGGCGTGAGAAACCGTTTAGCCACCCTGTTGTCTGCGTCCCGAAGCACCATTTTTCCGAGCGTTAAATTTTCGTTCATTTTTTCCCGGACTTTTTCTGTACAAGTAAAAATGATAGAAACGCTTTTCTTTTAATGGACAAATGAATAGAACGCAAATATGAAATACGCCGTGACTTACACAGTGGTACGTGCATTCGTATACTATAACATACAACACAAATATCGTAACAAAGAAAACTGGAATTGAAATATTTGGTAAAGCTGAGCGCGAGCTGCGGCAGCTGTAGTATAACAGGGAACGTTTCAGAGCCCTTTTGAATATTTTGGAACGAGGTTATTCGAGATATCAATTTCCTCACAAATATGGCAACACTTCCACTACTCTGTGTCGTATTCGAGTGCCACGGTATCCGGTTTGTTGAGGTATCGAATGCATTTAAACATTGTACCATGCCGAATTTCAATCGAACGTATATAATATGCGTGTTTGACATACAGCACATAATTACAAACAACGATATATCTGCATGTATCGGATACCACAAGCACGCAAAAAATTTCACGTGGACGAAAATAGTGTAAGGAAACATCGATGACTATTTATTATAGCGCAACGGTATTCTTACGTGAATGTATATATATAGATATTTTCTTTTTCGAAAAGGACACGAGGGTTAAAAAAGGTAAAAATTGGCCTTTTGCCAATATCTTAATTAATATTTTATGAACAAGTAGGTACTACTAAAATATTAAGACCCTGAAAGTATCAGACCTCAATCTCAATTGAGTTTCGAGCAAAAAAATGAGACTTTTTTACCGTTACGAAAATTTTGAAAAGAATACGAGATGTTGAGTAGTCTGTAATGAATGTAAGATTAATAATTTTATAATTTTACTCGAAAAGTATCATAGTGAAGAAAAAACATTCGAGAGATGATAATTTTTTTTATCATTAATTTATTGAGCTAAAAATCTATCCATTGTGTGTGTAAAAACTTTTGACTCTCTTGATAAGATATTAAATTTTTGGAAAAATCGGTCAAGTCAATGCTCGGGGGAAAAATTATTTTACATTTTGTAGTTTTCTTCATTTTTACCGAAAACCAATTGAGATTGAGATCTGATACTTTCGGGATCCTAATATTTTAATAATACCTACTTATCTAAAAAATATCATCATTACGATATTCGCAAGATGCATTTTTAACCTGCTTATCCCCCTATGGTTTTTGTAATTCCTTGTTTTATTACTCGTTTTTATATTATTTTTCGTCAGGTCATGCAGGCAGGGCTGAACGCTTTTTTTTTTCTTCCGGGGGACAATTAAATGAAAATCAGTCTAGCAGAAGACAGAAAAATGTAGCATACAAATTTTTTGGATAAGAAACGCTTAGAAATAGTTACGAATGGCTAACGCAGCAGCTAATTAATGCTAAAAATGTGTTTCCTTTCTTTTTACAAATGTGACTTTATTTTGTTTCCTTTTCTTGCGAAGAATTAAAAAGGGAAATTCTGCAACGCGCGCGTCGGAGATAAATGGGGCTTGATCTTTCGGTAATTAAGATGAGCCGAAAAATAAACAGGCCGTTTTATCCCATTCGCTATCACTTCCCTACTTACTGACACAGCTGCGGGGCGTCGGGACGGCCAAATAAACGACTGGATAGATTTAAAAGCACACGACACTCTGTATACACCTATATCGCGTATATGTATATTGTATACATATATTTCTCTGCATCTCTCGCTGTCTAGTTTGATTGTTTATTATTACACGACGTGGTTACATTGTTTGAAAGTCAAGCAAACATCCAAGTTACCACCCGTGACACTATCCTTATTGACTGAGTAACGGGAAAAGTGTAGTTGTGCAGGCTGCTCAACCGACCCTTTCATTTTTCATCTTTCCTTCCGACCAAAGTCCTAGTCTCGTCTTCGTTTACCAATCCGTACCGATCCGTACCGTAGATACATTTTTTACGGATTTTATATAAACACCCTTGCAATTGTCTGTAGGTACTCTGAAAGTATTCCTACATTTCGTACATAATTTGACTTGCAGAATTTCTTTCATCCATTTGCTAACGAACAATTATACAGCAATATTCAAGGGCTTATTTGTGACGATTCTTCAAGTTAACAGTTTTCCTTCCAATTTTCGTTCAGATTTTTAAAAAGCAGACATTTTTTCTCGAGCATTTCTCGTAGTTTAGGATTGGCCGATCAAAGTCTTCCCTTCAATTTTGAAATCTCATCGATTGAAAAAACTCACAATACAACCGATACAAGTACTGAGATTCGTTTGTATTATATGACAAGAAGCAAATACAGGGTTCGTACGCTTTTTGGAATATGAAAATATTCCCTGACCTTTCCAGGTAATCCAGCATGAAAATCGGATTTTTCCAGTAATCTTTCAAGAAATATGACTCCGACTAATCCTAATTTTTTTTACACATCAATATTAATACCTTTAATACTTCTTGGTGACTATCTTACTGTCTGACTATCAATTTACAACCAATAGCCTGCGATTTTCCATGAGAAATTAACAAAAGAAGGTTTGGTACTAAGTAATATACACACAATGTACAAAGCGTAGCGACGGAAAAAAATTTTCAGTGCAATCTTAATTTTCTGAATATCAATAGTACTTTGTATGTACAAGAATGAGTTCATTTCTTCAACAGACTCAAAATTCCATTATTATCCTATTTCCGAAATCCCCTGACTTTTCCCTCCTGTAAGAAATTCTCTGAGTTTTCCCGATTTTTCCTGTGCATACGAACCCTGTAAATGGCAGAAAAAATTTGGATCGCAAATTTTTACTTGGGAAAAATCTGTTCAAAGCCTATTTCAGGGTGGCCAAAAATTTTTGGAAAAAAAAGCCCCAGACATTTCCAGGTTTTCCCCGGTATAAGTGGCCACCCTGCTATTTCCTGCAGAGTCCCCCGTAGGCCTTCGCAACGCCGCAATCTTAGTCGGACGATTCGAAGCAATTCCCAAATAAGCCCTTACCGATATCCGGCGGCGCCATTCACCCTTCCACATCGCGATCGTGTGTACCTATGCACAGGTGCATAAAGATAAAGAGATGTCCGCACTCACGTCTGTAGGGTCTGCCTTCCTCCGGGGTCGACCTCTCGGTGTTCTCGGAGCCGGGTGTCGCGTTGGCGTCCCTGTCCTCGTCGTCGGGCGTCGCGCCCCGGTTTTGTCCCTGCCCGACTCCGACTCCGACTCCGACTCCACTTCCCGGCGGGGATCGGCTCGCAGACCCGGCAGGACTTTGGGGGGCGACTTCGCCGACCCCGGCCGTCGAGACTCCGCCGGCACCGCCGGCGACGCCGCTTGACGGCAGCGTTGGTGAGAACATGTTCGACATACTCGAGAGCGAACCTATCGACGCCAATCCCGATGACACGGTCGTGTTCCCAGTTTCAACTTTGAGACATTTGCTGGGCGGCGCGAATGCCGAGGGGCCGAGGGGCCGGAAGGCCCCGAAGGGCGACCTTGGGTCCAAAGGGTGGAGGAACTGCGCCGGGAAATGAAGCATGTGATGCAGACCATAACCCAGGGACGCCGCGGTGCTGAACGGTACTTGAAGATCTTTTGAATCTGAAACCTTAGATTCGAAAAACGAACCCCACTGTTCATTGCCACCCACAACCTCTCTCAGTATATTATTTTCTTTCCGAAATCCTCGATTATTACAACTATTTGGATATTCGAAACAATACAATTTCTGTGTTTCTTGTGTTTGTTTATCTCTTCGCGGTTCGTTACTGTACCTGTTGTTTCTGCGCGTTATTTGATTGGCTTACTTTTTTCTTTCGCTAGTAGTTCATTTCATTACCGCAGCTACCGCGTATTCGACAGAAGAAATTTATCGTTTCGAATTTCACTTAGCTCGAGGCCACCAATCGAGTTGAAGAAATTATTGCTTTAACGACGTAAAACTTTGGTCACATTTGGTTTATGCTTTTTTTGATAACTTAGACACCCGAAAAACAATCTATGCTATTACCATCTTGAATCTTGTGAACCTTGGTTTACTTCACTGATTGTGTTTCGTGTTCGTGGCAAAATCTGGTTCAACTGTATTGGTGCTCTCGACCCGTCTGTCAAGCACTTGACAAAGAACGTACTAATATAATTTAAATTATAAGGTTTTGAAACATTTCGGGAAGCGGTAAATGCACAGGATCAAACATTTTTGTCTTTCAATCTCCACGATGTGCTTACAGATTGATTAACCGTTACTCGACAACTGATTGAAGAATTGATGAAAACTTGAATGAAAAAACATTCTTACGGCTAAAACGAAACTGATCATCGCACAAGAGTGAAGTTAATTTTTTCACTTCATTCTTCGAAATCACTAGACTTCACTGACTATATACCCACACTCTGCAGCATTTCTGCAAGCACTGGTTCACAACACTTTTTTCGACTTGCGTGAAACTTTCATATCATAATAGTTGATCAATCCTACTGCACGGTTGTAGATGATTTTGCAAAAAGTCGTGAACACAGATAAGAGAAGAAAATTTTGATCAAGTGCAAAATGTTCTATTCCTATTATGTATTGATATTTTCCTTCGGCGATCTGAATTGTAGGATATTAAGAAACATTTCTTGCTTTCTTTGCTCTGATTTCGTCTTTGCCTTCATTTATTAGATTTCATTCTACTCTAGATTTTCAATTTTGTTATATGACTTTTCAATACGTCGACCAATAAACGTATTTTAAGTTTTACCAAAGGCAACACTGAAGTAATAGTCATCACACTCTTTTTGACATGCGTTTTTGCAGTTTGGAAAACTATGCCGTGTTATCAAATAATTTCACCGATTTAGTCAGTTATTAACTACGTGAACCGAGCTTTCTGAATGTGGAAGCCAGCTATTATTTTGTCACCAGCAATGGCGTTTAACAAAAATCCGAACGAATATGTTTTCATCCGATTGCGATGAAAGACTTTCGTACATATTTAATACGTCTTGCTCGACCGTCGCAACAAGTACGGAAAGAACCGTGCTAACGTGTAAGCTTTATCGATAGTTTCGTTTTTTACTCGTTATAAAGGAAAAAAATCTCGATTACTCTGTACAAAACGATACAAACACACGACCAGAAACTCAGCCAAAACGAAGTAACACCATAAAATGGGTTTAGTTTGGATAAAATCATAAACAGAAATTGGCGTAAGAAACATCGTGCAGGACTCAAATAAATAATGATAGCGGGACTAATGAGTAGTTGGATTGTTTGGTATTTACATAGAATGGAATTCTTTTTAGTATGTCTGTGAGACTAAGCTAAGCACTAGGCTAAGTTAGGCAAGGTAAGCTTTACGGAAAAAACCACTAACTTGTGGGTTGAAGGGTCTTTGCATTCTCGGAGCCTCTGGGAGGCCCCCGCCTTGTGAAAAAACGACCAGAGAAGGTGGTGTGAGATGATTCGGCACGTAAGCAGAGTTGTCCATCTAAAAAATAGGATTCCCCGCTTAATGTCTCAGCCCGAGAAAAATTTTCGAGAAATTAGATACCTTTAACGGGAATAAAACGCCTAGAAATATGGTGAATCCGTACAAACGATTCCCGTGCGAACATACGCGCTCCGAGTCGATTCAAAAAATTAATTCAAAATTTCGAAAATTACTGATCGCTTCCTACGCGTGACACAGAACAATCGGTTACCTAATCGACGACGTTCGACATCCAGCTATAAGTTCAAGAATCGAAGCAATTGAATTGAAATCTACGCCGTAGGTATAAATGGTATAGAATTAAATATCGAACCAACGCAACTGAGAAGAGGCAACGTTCAAAAGGGCGGAAAACTACGTTGTTCAAAATACTGTCCGACAGTAGTGAACGATCGTAAAAATGATGTTAAAAATGGAAATTATCGCGGACTCGTTTCGAAATAGCTCAGCAATAAGTAAATCGAAGATGTCACAAGAGCATAACACAGTTGTCACAATGTGAATAAACAAAGCACACGCGGGAACCGGCGAATAACATGTCGAGTCGCAGTGGCGCCGCTCTAGAACCGCGCGCGCTCCAGCGTACATAACCTCGAAATTGAGACGCGCTATCCGGCTACCTTGGCTACGTTGTTATCGGCTGTATCATGAGCCCTCCGCGGGTTGCGAGCCAGGTATGGGACGGGAATGTAGGGTTATGTGTATGTGTGCGTGTGAGAAAGTGGCGGTGGTGGAGGTGGTTGGAGCTACGATGAGCTACCTCGTGGCCATGCCAGTGCAGACTGATTCAAGTAAACGAACTTACCCAGGAGAAACGAAACGGCGGCTCCCTCCTGCCTCCTACGGCCTTTCGCGTGCGGGCTGCGTGCGTGGGCACGACATGGCGGGTGCCCCCACCGACCTCGACACGCATGCGCGACCGCCGCACGCGCGACGACCATTGGCCTGACGCCTTTTCGCGCACGGAGACGTACGAATTACGATTCGCAAATCGCCCGAAATCCCCGCGTGCCCTTTTACTTTCTTCACGATGCGTTTTCTTCCCCATCCCTCGATGATTGAACGACGGAAGAAAACGCGTCTTCGGTTATCGACTAATAACACGCTCCGTTCAACCCGATCCTACTCGAAAGCCGTAAATTATAACGCGCCTGTAGTTGTCGGATCGGATTGTTATACTTGTTACCTACGAACAATTCAAAACTCCGTCATTTTTAGAACTGCCTCACACTTGTAACGTTTGACTTACGAATGAGAATAACGTCAAAGTACATCGAGGTCGAGACACAGGCTATTGCTGAAGAAAACAAAAATTAAGACAAAATACATGCGTGACTCGAAGGAAGTGCGGTTCAACGGTAAATGAACGAGGACAGGTAGCATCATCTGGCGGAATGCGCCGGCAGCTTATTCACCTCGGCGGGTTCCTGTTTTGAGCCTTGAGAATTCCACGAAGATCTAAGCAAGCTACGTCGGTAAGATATTTTTTGATTTTTGTCTTATTTTTTTATTTATTCTTTATGTTGTCATGACATGTATATACAATAATAGCCAAATTCACTAGAAAAAAGTGTATCATTAGATATTTTATCTTAATTTGATAATGTCAGAATCCTAACTGCGCTAGTACATTGATGCCAGGGTAGGTGTTTCAAAGATTTTTCTCAAACTATTAATGCGGTGCGTTAGAGTTTAACTGTATCACCCCATAACCCTTGAAGTCTTTTTGAAGATTTCATCCTCAAATCGTTTGGACAGACACGATGCACAGTTTGTGAAAAATTGAGAAAATTGATGGGTTTGAATGATTAATCTACGAATTCCTAAATGTGTGCAAGAAAACCTGCAATGATTAAACAGAATATGTTGCGGGAACAACTGGCTAAGGCCGTGAATGGAATGAGTCTCAAAATTCCATTGTTCTATTCTCCATATTGAATCAGTGTAAACAAAGCATCCACATTTTCTTTCTCTGATTCTTCTTGAGTGACAACATGAGTCACATCTTGATTCAGAAGGACTTGCTCGATTAGTATAGTTTCAGTATTCGCTCCAGTGCCGTCACTCGCGCTAATGTCCTCTCTGGGTTCGTGAAAATTCGAATTTTCCACTTTGGTTTGGTTACGTCTTCTTCTCGCCCTTGGCCGATCGCTGTGAATAGTCATGTGTCTTCTCAAGTCGTATTTTCCGACAAAACGGGCGTCGCAAATCTCACAACCATACGGTTTACCGCCAGCATGAGTCCACATGTGTCTCCTTAGTGCTGCACTGAACGTGAATGCCACTCCACATACGGTACAAACGTACGGCTTTTCGCCTGTATGAAGAAGACTGTGATCTTTTAGCGTAGATCTCTGATTAAATTGTTTTCCGCACACTTCGCATGTGTAACTTCTGGGGTTGGAGTGAATTCTAATATGGTTGAGCAAGTTCCCTTGCTGAGAGAATGTTTTCATGCAAATCTCACATCTGAATGGTTTCTCGCCAGTGTGGACCCGCATATGTACTTCCAGTGTGCGATTATTCAAAAATCTCTTGTTGCATATCTTACAAGGAAATTTGGGTAAATGGAGACCTTGAGGATCGAGGTGACTGATCAAGTGCCGTTTGTAATTACCTTTGTGATTAAAGACTCTAGAGCATTGACTGCAGGCATAAGGAGATCCATGAATATGACTCGTGATATGAGTTTCCAGTTCGTTTTTCATTTTAAACCGTTGTCCACACTTTGGGCACCGATGTCGATAAAACTCCGCATGACTAATCATGTGTCTCTTTAGATATCTCCTCAATGCATACGCCTTATGACATATGAAACAAACATAAGGCAACGCACCTGTGTGCAACTTGATGTGGGACCGAAGTTCCCTCAGATTGTTACAGTCCTTTTCACAAACTGTACAAAAATATGGGCCGCTCGCTGGTACGTGATTATCCACAATATGGGCTAAAGCTCCGGTCAATTCGCTATAATTTTGCATGCATAGACTACACTGATAATTCATCCCATTCTCTGCGTTTCTAATTTCCTTGATTTTAATTATTGTATCATTCAAACTACCCAAAATATTGTCTTTCGGATCAATAAAGTAATCCGAATCTTCACCGTCACTTCCTTCTACAACCTGCGTTGTTGTCTTGCGAGATTTGCACCGCTCATCAGTTTCCGAATCTTCTCCCTCAATAATTTCTCCAGTGTAAAAAGTCATTGGCATTGATGTTGTTCGATAGATTGTTGAATTCTTGTCGTCGTTGAAGTTCTTTTCAAACCCCCAAGAATCGGACGAGCTTGTGTTTTCTCTGGCGTCGTCAGGATTGAACAGCATGTAACTTAGTGACGCAGGAGGCGATGGAGTTGCTCCCTCATCGGACATGTGAACTAAGGCATATTCAGAAATCTCCGATTTAGAAGCACTTTCTATATCGTCCCTTATTTCCTCCTCAAAAACAGCTGCTTCTTCAATTAATCCATCTGTTTGTACCTCTGGTTGAAAGATATCATGTGGTTCAGCCTTTACCGAATGTCTCTCATTCTCTGTTAATTCATTTTGTCCTCTCAATTCCTGGATATAACTAACATCAATGAATTCCGCTGCATCTGCCGTACTCTGTGTGACATCGACTTGTTCAACCTTAATGAATTCGACTTCGTCTGCCCAGGGTGCCTGAATCTGAACGAAAAGAATATTTTTGAAGACACAAAAATTGAAACTATTAGTATTGTAACTCAATGTAAATAGACAAGCCATTGTCACACATTACTGGTGCATCTATCTATGATTCCAATCAAAATGACTGCGGTTTGTGTTGTATATGACTGTATTGGGTAATTCTAACATTATGATTAATTAGTTTGTTGGGGTAAGATGCACTTCATTTTGGTAACTAGTAGATTTTTGACTTATATTACTCACTTCATGTTACAGAAGGTCAATACCTAAATGTTAAATTTTTCAAGGTGAAATTGCATTTCAACGAAGCAACATATTGTGTTTCATTATCAATTTACTTGGCTTTTTGAGAATGTTTAGTGTCCCATGTTTCTAGTGCGACATAAATAGTCGACTTAAACGATACCTTGTTCGCAGAATAATCTGCCACTTGGAAAATGTTGCGTAGTTTTTTATCCGTAGCTTGAACTTGCATTTTAAAATCGTAAAAGGCATCCGTTCGATATGCACACTTGGCGCAAAGTTTGGCAGGAAGTCCATCAGATTTGTCTACCTAAAATCAACCACATCTTCATAAAACGGGATACGGAGAGTGAAAGAGACTGGGAGGTAGATGAGAAACAGAAACGGTGATAAGTTAACTGAAATGATTCACAGGAAGAATGAGCAGTTTGGTAAAACAAATCCTAACCTGGATCGAGGCTAGCGCGGCTAGTTTGACGGGCAAATTTTTACTCCCCAACTGCCCGTCATACATTGGCATCAAGACGACGTCGGCTCGCATACAGGCGCGACACATCTCGAGACTCGTCACCGAACTCATCATTTCCTTCCTCTAATCCAGATTTTACGCTCGAAACTTTTCGTCCACCATTAGTTTTCACCTACAGATCAATGTAAACAAAACACAAATACATAGCACGATGATTGCGAGCCTCTCCCAAGTTTCCGGCCTCCTTGGAACCCCGAAAACTAGCGACGGTGGCACATTTCAGGCACGGTCTAAGCAAAGGGTCTAAGTCACTCTAAGTAGTATCACGGCAGTATCAGTGCGGTCTAGCCTGTTCTGTTATCATGATCGTTGACTGTAGTCTTTTAAAGACGGTTACCTTAATGCCGTTTTATGTGCTTACTGGATTACGTATTGCATGTGTCAACTCCCGCCGGTAAAGAAGCTACCGGATCGGTAACACGGCTTCTTATGCATTCTTATGGCCCCAGACCTACTTACCCACCGAGTAATGTACTTTGTAATTCGCGTCGGGGCAAGCGATCTTATCACGATCTCAGACACGGGTTTGGAAACTTGTAGACACAGTCTTGTAGAGTGAGGAGTGACTCAGGGGTACTATGATTCCGCCCATTAAAATTTTTTTCGTGCCGAATCAGGAGGCTTCTAGCATCTACAAGTAATTTCAACATTTCTAAATATATGACTTTCGAATCAAGATTTTTTTTATAAGTAAAAATTTTTAATTCACAATAATAAGGACAGAATGATAAACATCAAATTGAACAAATGCCTTAACTTTCCGGCTAGCTTGTTTTCGGTCCGAAACAAAATCCAATTTCGATTCTATACGAATGATGTTATCATGTAATAATGTATTCCATTTTCTCACGTCAGCTACATCACCAGTCAATGTCACGTAATTCGTATAGAATTGAACAAGCAATTTGTTTCGTACCGAAAACAAGTTAGCCGGAAAGTTAAGGCATTTATGAATTTCAGTAAACAAGGCTATTTTGATTAGATGTTCATTTTTATCCGTTCTCCACAAAGTACCTTGGATTATTTAATCCGTTGACTGAAAAATATATTAATCTCTCTTAAAACTCAAAATGTTACATCTTTCTACACTGCAATACCGACAATTTGTTAACGCTATTCTGCACTACCACTGTACTCTACTGCACTAAGTCAAAGTTTAGAATCAAATATTTACACTATTTCATGAAAATTTCATACGTAAGGTTAATCCAAAATAGAGAATTTTTATGTGAAAACATGTGAATTATTTGATTACGAATTTGCATTCATTGGATTCCGTCATTCCGTTTGAAAATTACCACATGAGGCATAAGGGAAAATGGCGTACCAAACAGAATTCCCAAAGTAACTAGATTCCGTAACGCTACGGTGGCTACGGTTGAGTTTAGTATTTTTCTCGCTCTGTACCGTGATTGGCTGAGCACGGTTAGTGCGGCAGATTCTAATATTGCGCACAGGCGGTGGCACCACCTGTGGGGAAATATCGAAGTGGGTGATGCATCTGTTCGTAACTGCAACTCTGGTGATTTGCAAGTGCTTGTTGGTAAGAACAATGACGGTGGAGTTTCAGTCGGTAATGTTAAGTCTCTATCTTTCTTCGAAGTCGAAGATAAAAAAGGGGGTAACATAATTACCTGGAACACGCGGTCCAAAACAGAATATTTCAATGAATCTTTCTGAATATTTTAAAATAAATAACCGCGTTGAAAGTTTCATCGAGATGCATTATATATCATACATGCATGAAATTAATTCATCGATTTGTGTAAATAAAATAATCTATTTAAATGAGCTATATCCCTCGACTTGGGTGTCAATTCGTACTTTAAAATTTTTTTCATGGAAATTTAGCATTATCGATGAATTGGAAGTACGAATTTAAACCCAAGTTGAGCCAGCTGGCACGAAGACACAAATATTTGTGTATAAAAGTAATAGGTGTTGTTTTCCTCTCATGTCGAACACTACCGGACTCGAAGCGTCAGAAGTTGCCTAGCTAGTAATACTTGAGGTTGATTTTGCTGATATACAGTGATTGAGGGTGGATTTCGTAAAAATGGTACAAGTTTCAATATCATATGGAAACCATTTGTTGGAAGTCGCATTCTGATACTCATTACTACTCATTTTCACTTGTCATCGATTAATCACGAAAGAATTAGACGCATGAAAACTGTGAATAGTGTCAAAACTTCTGAACTTGACCAAAAATGAAACGATAACTTGAGAGCAGTGGTATTATATGTATACCTATATGTGTCCAGATCAGCCATTGAACTTATGTGAAAGTGAAGATTAGAGAAAGATATTGGGCAAATAATGCCCAGCTTATAATCAGATTCGCCCTTAATTCATAGTGGAAGTAACAAAAAGATTGAGGTTGTCGCTCAAAACAGATGTTTCACAAAAAGAAAATAAAAAACAATTCTCTTGTAACTTTTTATAGCCCGTTTTTTTTGTTTTGATATACTAACTGAAAACATTAGATTTTCTGGTACGAGAGTACGTCGTCTAAAGTTTGGTTGAAACAACGAATAAAAAACTGTAGTAGCTGTAGTACGTATCTAAAGTGCGAAATCCGCAATAGCAATGGATTTAAAGTAGGGGAAAGTTCCCTCTCTCAGGCCGATGAGCGGCAGAATGTGGCAACGAGGGTGCATTACACATTGACGTCACGCGCGCGCTGGAACGGCCATGCATGTCAGATTCTTGGTGACGTCATTGTCTTTTGCCGCACGAGCCGCCACGGGTTCCGCACTGTATACCAAATGGGAGACTACGAGACGCCTTACTGCGATAAGGAGACGTACCGCCCTTCTGGGCCTTCGTCGATGAAATGTTACTTCAAAGCTGGAAGAAGGGTTATAATTCACATCGGTCGAGACTGTGGAAGCTTGAATGAACCTAGCGAGGGCATAGCTAAGCGTTCGTCACTTCGCTCTAAAATGCTATGCTGAATGAGCTATGGGAGAATCTGGGTGGCGACTGTCTGGCACTCAGGCGGCGGGCGAAGGCGCAATGGCGAGGAGGCAAAGAACCGAGGAGACCCAGGAGGCGCAAGCGCCCGACGAGGTATAAAAGGTCGGAGGGCTCGCGGGTCGCGCCAGTCAAACCGCGGTACCGCGATATCGCCAACACGCGGACATCCCTCTTCCAGCGCGTCGTGGTAACGATGCTTTCTGGTTCCTAAATTTAAAAGGCTCGCCCCTCCTGAAGAGCGCCATCAGCTAGTTCTCGGCCCCCCGGGCCCACCAAACTTCTGTACGTTCCCCTGCACGGTCGATTTTATTAACAAGTTCATTCGTTGAACATTTTAGATTGTGTATTATATGTATTTCAGTTTCGCTACGTAGTCTCGCCATCCCTGCATTTTAAGATACACTCTCGTTCGTGCATGATGTTCGTTTCGTTTTTCCCACTGTCCCCCACTTCGACGCAAGTCCCCCGCCCCCCCTACTGAGTTCTCGCAAAGTCCAATTGTTTTCCGCTGAATACCTCTACAGCAACTTTTCCGTTTTGGCATTATTAAAAAAGTAATCTACTCTCCAGTTGAAAAGTTTCCACTCATCGTCAATTATAAAAGACTCATGTTAAGAGGAGATAAAAGGGATCTGAATAAAATCTTTTTAACTTGACGTGCATCTCACAAGGCTTATTATCACAAATAAAACAATTAGAAAGAAAGAGAAGTGTGGATAAAAAAAAAAACAAGATAAAACAACAGCCTTAAAGTGGCGCATGGGAAACAAAATGATCGGATTACAGCCTGTTTGTGAAGCAATATCTAGAGTGATGCATTAATGAAAGTTCAGGTTCTGTTCCGTGACTGTGTCACATAGATCTTGTACAACACAATAGCTCCTATCCTTATAATCTGGCGAAGAGCAGTCGAGGTGCATGAGGGACATTTTCGGGCGGCTTATGTTTGCGTAATTCTACGGACTGCAATTGAAGATTCCAATTCTTTTGCAACACAAAAGGAAGGATACCCGGCGAAACTATGGGAGTGAAAAATTACGGTAGCAGACCCATGTAATTTTGCTGCAGGAATGCGATGTCAACATATGAGCCCGCGAACTCTCTCTCGCGACTCGAGAACCACACACGTAAAAGCGGCTCAGTTGGTTGCAACCGGCTTCGTAGACAAGTGATTCTATTTGCACTTTCAATTAGACTCTCCGACAAAGTGAATTGAAAATTGTGGTCGTTTATAACTCCGATGTCATTCGTCGCAACTGCCTGAATACAAATTTTGCGTCGGCGTTGGCCACCCAACTGGTCGGTTATCATTATCGACAGTGGGGCTTTGGGTGCTTCGGTAACACGTTGGATTCCATAGTTCGATTAATTATCATTTATACCTTGAATGATCATACCGTCTGAGTTTTAAGCATTAAGCGTGATATCCCATCGATTCAGTATTATTCCGTCACCAGTTCGTATACCTAATTACCATTGCGGAAATATAAGGAACAGTTCAGCAGGTGGTACGCATTAAGACCCAATACACCAATGTTTGCGATATTCCCTATAATTTCCCATAATCCTATGCTTTTTGCGTAGCTTAATAATGATCATCAATTATACACACATCAATTATACTTCTCCGTCTTTTCAGCACCCCATTGTCCATTCTCCGTTCTCCCCGACCCCATACCTTCAAGTAGAAGTCTTAGTTGCTCGTGTGATGTAGATTTGAGAAAATTGATTCAATTCCAAAGTTCTGAACAAATTGTTCTACGTTATAAAACAATTATGTACTATAACGCGGCAAAGAATCTTGCATGACTTTGATATTATATTCTTCTTCATGCCTTGTACGTTTTTCAATTTCGTGCTGTACAAGGAGGGGTCCTTACTCAATGGAGTTGACTATATAGCGTCAACATAATATATGTTACATGAAACTCCATTTTACATTTAAAGTGTAGGTCGATTCTGTACAAGCTGACAAGTTTTTAATACAGCCACGATGATTATTTATGGTGAATAATAGTGTCCTGGGCTCGAAGTAGGTGAATTTCAGTAGCCAACGGATGCTAGTCGTAAAGTTCAATTAGCAGGGGCGATACTGTCAACAGGTCTCATAACGGCATTATGATGACTTTACTTCGAAACTTTAGCTCTATCCTGCATAAATCTGTAAACCGTCGTACCTAGGAAAGTACCATATTCCGATTCATGGGAAGCCGCGCCTGTCATGTATAAGTGAAGGATTACCTGCCTGCGTGTAGGCATCGAAAATTCATTTCTCGCCAACCTCCAACACCTGGAAAGAACCTTTTCAACTTTTTACACTCATGAGACTCGGTTTCATCTGAATAATCAATACCGTTTTTCTCGGAAAATGGATACTCATCAATCTTGATCATAGGCTGACGCCATATAGATTCAGCGTCCCCCGGTGGCCTGAAGCTTCAAATTTCTAGTATTTCGCATTTGCATACCTGGTCCAAATCGGTGAAACATTCAACTGTCAATGGACTATGGAACACGCTGTGTTTTATGTGCAGCTCCTCCGTTTTGAACACTCGATTGCTTTGGCAGTTTGTTGGGATCCGTGCGGTATAATGTCCGCACGTTAGCCTCTCGCCAATGACGAAACAGGGCATTCGAGGTAATTAGTTGTCAATGAGTCGTCACTCGTCGCGAACTACGAGGCAAGTTAAGCTCGCGAAATCAACCTAGCTGATCGATAAAACGATTCCCGCGAACGTATGACGCGTTGAAAATACCAAACAATGATAGACCGTCACATGGTCGAAACGCGATTGAAAAAACGGAAAAATTTTAGCGAGTACGGAACCTTTAATTCTGTACTTTTACGGAATGGAAGACATCGACCATCCACTTATTGTTAATATCACTGAAGCGACAATATCGACGGGCAAAGGCTGAATCAGTCGAGTTTCGAGCGGATTTCTTCGGTGGCAAACAAGCCCATAAATACAGCTGTTGTACTTTCTCGTAAATATTGTTCCAGTCACGTCCGACTTAACACCCAGAAGATATTCTGCCGCGATTCGAAAACCCCATGTGCTTCCATCCAAATACGTGACTTCAGTTTCTCGGCCGCACACCCGACTGACATACTTGTATATGTATACATCGAAGAATCGTCGCGCACATACCAAAATACGGTCAAACTCGGCCTTTGGCAGAAACTCTCATTTCACGTATCTCAATTGCTGGTTAAGCTTTGATGAATTCTTTCCTTAGCTTATGTAATACGGACTACCCGTCGCAAGTTTGCCATTAGATTCTGATGTAGGTATGTATTTGTCGTTTTCTGACGGATCAACATCGACAGTCGATTGGATTAGGGATCGAAGGAAGAATGAATAACACAGGTTTGCAACGAGATCCTCCTCCTCCTCCTTAAAAAAAATATACTAGTTGTGAAGGTTTTAATGTACCGAATCTACTCGTATATCTGCTTTTCATTTTTTGCTGTCACGTAAAATTTACATGATTTTTTTTTTTCATTGTTCAAAGTTCAGAATTTTTTGTATCTCGTTTTTCCATTTACATTACTTTAATCTATTTAAATAGTATCTGTACACATACAAAACCCGTTCGAACTGATAGAAAGAGAATTTGAAGGCAAAATTAGAAACGAGAAAGAGAGGAGATTCGCCGGGAGACTCCAATCGATGATATCAAAAGATAGAAAACTACGAAACAGGTATAATTATACTACTAGATAGATTTTCTCACAATTTTAATGTTTAAACTTTTCAATTTTATACCTATTTTTTATGCATATTCTTGCTATCGTTATAGTGTTTGATTATAATTTTCAAGCATAAAAAGCTTTTTATTAAAAAGAAAAATATCACATGAAAAGTATAGGTGGTACATATTTTTTTGTTAACCAGTGATAATTCACCTGCAACGCAAGATGTTGCTGAGAAAACTCAGCGTGATAAGAGCATCTTTCTTAACTTGACAAGTTACGGTTCATTTGAATATTAGGCTTTTTCATGTTTCACGAAAACACCCTCGCCGTGAAGGGAGCCCCGCACTCAGTCGATGCAAAATTGTGAATTAAAGATGTGTCAAAAATATGAGACATGGAAGACAAATTTCCGTGTCACTTTCACTGAGTGAATACAGATATCATCGCACTGCAGGGGTTCAAGCGGGTAGGTCAGCACAAAACACCACCGCGACATCGTTATTTATAAGGTTGAATGGACTGCAGATAATCTTGAAGACTCAGCCCAGTGAATACTGGTCTTTTTCATCATGTTCACGATGTGAGAAGATCTGATTTCGAAGCACACGATTGCAGGACTGCACTCTATTGAGCAGCGAGGATTCACTTCCATAACCCCACGACACGGAATCAAACGTTGAATAGTGGACGCGAAATCGATCACAGAGAGTTTGCAGATTCTGAAAAACTAGAAGCAAAAATCCGGCTCTAAATTGCGCATGATCGAAGCTATAACTCTGGGCACTTTTTTTACCTGGCTTGTCAAGATCCCCACCTGACTAATTTCGCCGACCCGTTTCTCAAGGGGAACCTTGAAGTGAGGCGCACATTGCCTAACCTCCCAAAATCGATGAAAAAATTCCATTAGACCAGTCGTCCCCCGATCCTGTCGCAGCTGTGAAGCTCTGGTTAAAGACCAAAGTGGGCCATCCTCACTGATGTACCACCTTGACAAGGACGAATGGCTGAAACTTTGATTGGTAACTCGGAGTTGAGGATATCCAACCGAACTAACCTCGTTCCACCAAAGATGCCGATAGAATCTCGTCCCTGGAGTCTTTTCTAAGTAATATTTCAGCAGTATTGAGGTGTTCCTGCCTTTACATTTGCTTAGGAATACACGATATCTGAAACTCTTAGTCTTTGGTACATAATACATCGAAGGAATGCCAAGACGAAACTTCTGCTTGAAGAATCTTATAACATTACGCAATGAGAAAGTTTATCGGCTAGAAAGGAACTGGAGAAATATTTCTACGCTGCTTTGACAAATCTGCGCTCTATCTCATGTTCTAAAAATACGTCTAAAATTTGGTGGTCGCTGGATATACTCGTATTTTCGCATGCCCGCACAGCACCGTAATCCAATCGTAAGGTTCGTCGTCGGTCGCCTCAAGCTTTGGAGTTTGTCGTAGCAGCGTCATCATTGCGATCAAATGCTTACCGAAAGTCGGTGTTGAATTATTCTGCGGTCAAAACTTTCTGCGTTATAGATTAAATTGACTCTGGCGCTAATTCACTCAAGTGTAGGAACTAATTGCTGCAGGTATGTCGGCAGCGAAGAGATGCAGCGCATATCATTCTAGACATTGTTTGGATTAATTTTTCCCAGTATTCTAGAAAGTCTAACTTCACCCAATCAACGACAATTATGAGGTGCTAAAATCGCAAATTATAGCCGTATAGAAGCAAAACAAGCGGTTTTAGGCTGGCCACGAGCCAACACTCAATTTCACAGAAAAAGTAAATATTAGTATCCGATTCGAATTTCGAACAGCGAAATCAGAATCGTGATTAACAAGTTGGAAGCCCACAGGTACCATATTGCATTAAAATATGATCATTTTTTATATTCAGAACCACTATAATGGATCCACTATTACAAATTTTGCAATTCCTAACTTGGATTTATCAGTGGCCCAAAAAACTTCCGTCTACCAATTTCTACCAAAATTCAAATATTTTCAGATTTTGTTCCATCATATTGGATTCGCGTTTTAGATTTCGCAAATTTGACTTCAGATTCGTAATCAACGACCCAAAAAATTTTACTCTTCTAGTATTATATTTAGTTTCTCTAGATCTTGCAACGTCGATATCTAGTAAAAACTCAACTTTTCATTGTCGAGGTGATTACAATAACTTCCTGTTTCCCCTAAAAACGGAGAAATGGGAAGTTAAAAGAACGTTAATTTTCGAAAGGGATCATAACTCTGTGATATAGCGATGCGATCGCATTTCACTACGACGTCATTCCGGATTAACCGTCATGGGCCGTCTGCTTTATTACCCTTAAATTAGATGGATTTCATAATTATGCCCAATTCCCATCATCTCCGTATCAGGATCTCTGTTTATTCCACTCTGCTGAATAGTATAGTCCATTTTAAAATGGATACGAGAGATATACGAAGAAATATACCAGCTCGATCGGAGAGTACTAAAATATATTTTTCGCACTCTAACCTCAAAAGTACTATTTTGTTACACTCACATGGAAAGACCTCTTTAGCGCTCCATCACTGGTCCATATTACAGGCACCGAGAGTACAGACCTTCGTTAACACCATGCGAGGATATTTCTCAACAGCACGCCAGGGAAACCCTTCCATAATACAAATGCGACAAAAAAAGTACATGCCTGTCAAATATGGAAACGGGTGTAACTCGTGTGACGGAGCTGCCCTCACTCGCCCTTTGCTCGTGCCACAGTTACACTCGTTCTGCGCGAATTGTCACTCGGGGTTCTTGTACAGAAAAATACCATTAACTATTTATTACATTTCCCTGAATACCACGAGCTGGGGAATTTTTTTCCGGAGATGTCCGCTTCTCTTCCGTCCCTTTCTCTAATGCCAAGCCTCTGCCATCTTTTCTCTCTTGCGAGATGCTAAAGAGGCCGTGCCTGTCAACAAGGCGTGGCAGCACAATTGAGGTTGTCTCCAAAGATTGTACTCAATAAATTTTTACTTCAATTTTTTGAGTAGTTAGCGACAATCAAAAAATGTAAAAATTTCTAAACAGTATTTCAGCTCGTCTGTCTACCTCAAAACAATCTCGTACATGTGCGACCATTTACAACATAAATTTTGAACATTTATGGAACGAAACTGCGTCCGTCCGTTGGCAATAATATCAAGTTCTGTCATAATCAGAAATATTTCATGCTTTAGGTAATACAATTTCCTTGTCGCCCAGCTTCGGAAGACGTCAATTTAATGAGAAAACTTTTCATCTCGCTTGTCTTGCGGCAACCATCATCTTCCGGAGACAGCTGCTTTCTGCTGTACAGCAGGATCGGAGAAGGGATTAATTGCTCCTTGGGGATGATTCACTTTTTGGAGAAGGTTGAAATTGAGGGTGGTGGGTTTGGGGGCTAAATCCATCTCGTTAATTTGGTGACACGTTCGCGATAGCTTGATGTTCAATAATCGATTCATTAGTGCAGACTCGAGAGAAGGGCGAAGTGAGGAGAGCGAAAAGGAGGGAAGAGGGGAGGAAAGAGAAACTGGCTGGTCCAAAGCTCATCTTTTGAGGATGAAACACCTCCTGCCGTTTATGATAACGTAGTGACCAACTGTTACCATTTTACCCTGTTCCGTCCATTTTTGTGGATCCAAATCGCAATTTACACTGAAACCCTTATTCTGTAAGTCTTATCACCCATCGCTCACGAACCAATCAGGAAGCAGATTTAGGCAGAACGCGGACATACTGTACAGATTGTCTTTCTCGCTTTCTATATCGTTTACCTAAGAGAACCCTTTTCACGCATCGTTAGGGTACCCAAGGGTTGTCTATCGATTTCGTTCTGGAGTCCGGTCAAGCCGGAGCTGAATGTGAAATTCGGTAGCAAATAAGTTTAGTTTACACAACCGGGTACAAGGACATCCAACAAATGTGTTTCAACATTGATCGGTCCACAACTAGTTTTCCACCAAAGTCCAAACACATAGATTTTGCCAATCATTCATTATGCCTATCGGTTTACAGGCCCTGTTGTTAATTCACTTTCGCCTGTCAAAAAGCTTTGCTTGAATTAATCATTCACTGTAAAATTCATTTATCGTTTGTTAGCGTTTAAAATTTAATCCACAATCTCTCGAAGGCTGTACTTGATATCACTGGCGGTTTTAAAACATTAAAAACAAAGCAAACATCGTTTATTCTTGAAGATTCTAGGTATTTTCATTGACTAACAGTATCGAAAAATTAAATAAACGGTATGCCTTTGGTTAGCTGTTTTTATCAACCCTCAATTATCGGTTCATTCCGATTTCCACATCAGCTGACAACAGAAAATATGGGGGAAGAAAATGATCCTGGAGAGATGAACCTCGTGACCGAAAAATTCTTTGGATGTTCACGTGTTCACAAAGCCGTGAAAAGTTATGCCATAGTTAGCTTTACCAACGTTCACCGATGAAAATCTTCCAGTCTTATCGTCATCGTATTATCTTTGCTGCAAGTTTGCCCGTGGGCAGATTTGTGTGGTCTGATTCTAATCTTATTCTTCTTTATCTTAGTACAAGTACGCAGAGAATCGGTTTATCGAATCACCAGAAACTTGTGCAAAGGACCTCGTATAATTCGTACCTCGAGCCAAAATCCAACTAATTATTCCTCCTCACGAAAATCTCTTCGGGGCAAGAATTTGTTTTCAAGCGGGCTTCAACGTTTTCTTCTCCTAGTAGGTTGTAACGTACGCTGAATTGCCAAAAACGTCCAGACACCCTGCCCAACTGCCGATACGGTAGTACTTCTACAATAAGTGGGAAATGTGTTTAGCTGATGCAATCTAGCCAGCCAATGTTAGAAACGAATGAAACCATCCACTTCACGTCACTTTACGAAGATTGCCAACGGTCTGGTCGATCCTGATATGAATCGAATCTCTAGCCGCGAAATGGAATCCATGACAGCCCAGTGCCCGAAAGCCCCAAGAGTGCAATGACAACATTTCGATATTGAGAAACACGGTGATTGCCTAAGGCCCGATGAAAATAGGTCTAGAACCGTCTGGCGTCAAATTAATTGGCTAATTTAATATTATGTGGTAGTGACGTTAATTCGTAACTTCAATATATCCCCGCAGTCTGAAATTTATAGTAATTCTGTGAAGACAATATAATATTTTAGTATCCATTTTATCTGACCAACACTACCGGGGAATATGCGGAAAAACATTATCGCATACCTCAGTGATCAGC
Source organism: Diprion similis (assembly GCF_021155765.1). Taxonomy (NCBI): domain Eukaryota; kingdom Metazoa; phylum Arthropoda; class Insecta; order Hymenoptera; family Diprionidae; genus Diprion; species Diprion similis. Next base: position 22,109,873 of record NC_060114.1, read on the forward strand.
AGTACTGGATTAAATCAATAACTCACGGACGAAAGAAAATGGATCAGTGGAGAGTGAGTATTTTAATTGCTCAAACGTGATGACAAAATCGAAGCAGCGTTATGTCACTGTTACATTGAAAGTCTGTACATGAATCGCAATTGTACGTCAATCAAGCAAGTAATTAATTCTTCGAATACAAGTTGGGAAAGCGCTCGGAAATATATCAAGATATACGCTGCCATGCCGTGACAGAATTGAGTGAATCGGTTTCGCGCCTTAAAAAAAAAAAAATTGAAAGCTGGTAAAAGTAATTTTTCACATCGATGGTGGTAGCAGCTGAATGAAATTCCAATTCTCAGCTACATCTAGTTCAGGGGACAGTGTTCACTTCCTTTTACAAACCCTCGGACGGTCTACTACGAAATTAAAGTTTTCAAATTATCTCTATCGTTTAGCCAATCGGAACCATTATTCCATTGGTAAGCGTGAAGGTGAAACGTCGAATCTATAGCGTGACCCATGGTAGATCCTTTAGGTGCTGCGGTGACACTGAAGCATGGTGTCCGGTGGTCCTGGAAATGTCCTTGAGTTTTACTTGTCCTTCCAAAGTCCTGGTAACTATTCTTGAATTTTTCTTGTTTCCTGGAAATATTCTATTTTTTATATCATTGAATAACCTGGAAATGTCCTGAAAATATCCTTGAATTTGTTACGGATCTTTTACTGGACACCATGCGAAGGCATGTTCTTTTGGAATTATACCTATTACAGTACATACATTTATTATAGCTTTAGGAATGAACTCAGATCCGAATCTTTTCAGATATTTGTGTAAGTTTCCTTGAGGTTAGGTTCTGACTACCCGGGCCAAGCCATAACGCCGAGCAAAGTATGGCATGCAGTCGAAGGAAGTACCCAAAAAGGAAAAAATACCTCCATCTCGGAGTGTCCGGGGAACTACGGCGCTAACTTGTCTGAATTTATATACTCCATTCCTTCTTTTTGCTGTTATCCTTTATTCAACCTTCACGTGAGATAGAGCGTCCCTGCAATAGGACTGCTTTGTCACTGTGGGGGTAAAAAACGTTTTTACGATGATGCGTATTGCTCAGGCACACCACTGTCGTCTTTCTTCCATTTCCATACCGATGTTGATTCGAAAAAGACTACATCAATTTCGTGAAAATCGATGGTAATTTTTCGTCTGAAATATACAGGGTGGTCCATTTAACTCTGCCACCCCGGATAACTTGGTTATTATTGTTTGTTGATATTATTGATTGTACCGACAAGTGTCATACGGAAAAGTTGTTGCATTTGAAGGCGGAAAATGAATTTTGGAACTCAATATCTTCTGAAGGTCATGTCTTATGAGATTTCGGTGGTTGCGATGTTTTTTTAAATGGGACTTCCTACTTTCTTGTTCACTACAAGGAAGCTCACTCATCAAAATCTCATAAGATATGACCTTTAGATGACATTCAATTCTAAAACTCATTTTTCCCCTTTAAATGCAACAACTTTTCCATGCGACGCTTTTTGGTGCAAACAAAAATATCCTAGTTATTCGGGGTGGCGGAGCTAAATGGATCACCCTGTATACACATGAGATCTGTTAAATTCATTGTACTCTGTTCCCAATGTAGATATCTCAACTCATCTGTTCTTGCGATGAGACAGATTTTCCTAAAGCCGACTTCACACGTTTTGAGGACTGAAAAAAATATTAGATATTATGCACCAAAGAGACAGAGTAGGTTTTTTACGCTGAATATTACATGTACGCAAGACGAAAAAGACTTTGCATTCATGGTGCACACGATACTTTATGTAACAAAAGTGTGGTTTGCAATTTTTCGTTACAGCGGAGTACGAAAAAGAGAAATTTAAGTACCAGAATGGAAAAGTGCACTTTTACGTACTTCGTAGGTCTTTAATTTTGTGTTGACACAAAAACGCTCACCTTACGTACGAAACCCAGTCAAAAAAAGACACGTGAACCGTACTGTGTTACATAAATAATGTTCTTGCATCGTGAAAACATCTTTTTTTCGCCAACCGAAAAAAATATATGAGTTCGAACAATCTTTTACCGTGATAAATGATAGCTAGAGGATACGTCGTGTACCTACATCTGTTTCCGTTGAGGTCGCATCCCGATTCATTAATAATTTCGTAGGAGAAATGAGACAAAGATTACGTGATGAAAAACTAAAAAAGATGAGTAGGGACCATATTATACTCACCATTTCGTAGAAATATCTAAACGCGTCTTTGGTACGGCCCTCTTTTAGCAGTTTATTTCTCACGGACATCCTACTGGTAATCGTTGCACCGCTTTAACGTTAACCAACGAAAGCGGGAGAGAGAGAAAGACCGAGATAGAATTCACACCTCCGTTTGCAGGCATCGTCCTTTGTTCTCATCTAGTTAGACGCTTGCCGTTGGTTACGCGGGCAATGAATAGCAGAGTGAAATATTCGTCGGATCCGTTTGTGTTCTATCACGACGTGCTGAAAATTCCTTGTTACACAAATGTTTAATGCGTAACTGGATAGAGCAAATTCATCTATTCTATACCAAATGACTGCATGAAATGGTGTTGGCGTAGACGTGTACCTACTATCAGCTGGCAATGGTCTGCTAATAAGTGTTGACTGAGTTACCGACGGGCCCACCGCCACGTTGACCTATACGGTCGTTGGTTCGACGAGTGCCACGGCAAATGGTGGGGGACGCAGCGTTCTACTACAGCGAAAACCAATTAGAGGATTCGCCCAAGGTGTGCTGTTCACCGGTCCATATATACCTACCTACGTATACCGTATAGCGTCTGTTTAAGCTCTATCGTGAACTTTGGGCCATAGACTCATTCACGAAATGCACCTTCTGATTCTGTTAAGCATCGCGCTTTCATCGAATTTCGATCCTCGCTTACGATCAGTAATACGAGTCTCTGACCCGCAGCTCGTCAGGGTTGTTATTTATAACGCCAGGTGCTCATCCTTGCAACCTAATAGTGTACCTGTTCGTTCAAGCTGGCGCTTGATCAATCCTGCCTCGCCAGGTTCCGTCGAGAAAAGCAGCGTGAAAGGCACCAACAGCCATCGTTTGCCTATCGGATGATGTACTTTTCCCATGTAACTCTCGTTTATGGTTAAACGCGGTAGCTGCTTCACCGTGCAGAGGTAACCAAGATTATTATAAATGACGCGGGGAGACGTTTACCAACCTCTAGAGTCTTCTTATGATTACAACTTAAGTGGCTATACGTCGGTGAATGACGACTGTCTCACAAACCAACCGGGTTCCTGATTACTTTAACGGTTGAGCGGCAGATACGGAAGTCCAGGAGAGGTTTTACTACTTATTTTACAAAAAGACTTCATCCCTCTGGCACGTTATCAATTTATGTCGCAATACAACCTACTGTATAATTATGTGACGTTTATTTAATACCCATAGTTCCGGTTTCTTGATAACTATTCATGAGTGGATGGTCTCTGGAGGCTTATGACGACTGGGTACGAAGGGTAGAGATAAGGATAAGTATCTCATATGGGTTTTTAACTGAAAATGTGTCCACCAAAAAGCAGGAAATAGCGGTCCAACAAGTCACCAGAAAGTCGCTAATAAGCAATAAAGGTCACAATCTGATTGGCGCTAAGCCATCAGCGTTTAATCGGGTTCAAAGTGATTGGCGCTTTGTGGAACTTTTGCTGCAATAATGCCATTTCAATTTGCCTCTATTTTACGGACACTTCCTATACACGGAGATGATCCTCCTTACCTGTATCCCTCCATAGAACAGAGGTTGTCACGCATCGTGTGAGTATTAACGAGATTCAAAAGCTATAGACAGAGCAGTTACAACGTGGCTCCTGTACCTGCAACCCAACATCTACTTATTTCTAGTCAAACTTTGTACAAACAAACTTTTCCACACACCCGTTTGAAACCAACATTAGCCACGGACGAGCTTAACAAAGCTCAAACTCATGGGAAGGGTATGACCTTTGTTGGGTTCTCGCAGCATAAGCTACAAAATGGGGCAGTTCCACGGTGGCATGCGAACTGGTTCTATCGACTCGCTAAGCGAGAAGTATCTATCGGTCTGTCGGATCTTCTGAGAAATGAAAATACACACTCGAATCAATTTACTTGTAGAATGAAGTGACAAGCGTCCTCTTGCCTCAAGGGATGTCCGACATTTAACCAAATATTATTCGAAGCGAGATAGCTTCGAGCTGTATCGATTAATACGTTCAACGCGGCGGGCACACGTGCCTCTACACACTGTAAGCCCAGCGGTGGCTAGCGCAATTACTGCAAGCATTCTACGACCGGGACAGATAGAACTTTTCAGATCTATTTTTTGCGTGGTCGCACTCCAGTCTTTAGTGTCTGTCTTATCTTCCGATTGCAAATGAGAAAAAAAAACACCATATATATAATTCTGTGTATTTGTCTATAGAATAAATTTGACACCGTCGAAGGTATGGAGTTCGAGTATTCAACTTATCGTCACGTTATTCAAAGGAGTCTTTCAAATGTCACACGGGAAAATGTTCCAAAAACTGTATATCCTCTTCTCGCAGAGACAATGGCACGTACCGCACAGTAATCAACGTACCTGCATCGTTCGAATGCCCTAACGGAGAATGGATCAATTTGAAGTTTTCTTATTGTGAGAGATTCCTTGACCTATAGCTAAATTCAATTACGAATTCTTATATCTTTCGTTCATAAAAATGATTACTTCACTTGCACGGTGACTAACGAAGTACCTTGAAGTTAAGAAGCCTTCTGACAATGAAAGACGACTTTCTGTCTCACGCATTACACCGAATAAAAACGAGCAGGCGAGTGGTTTAAACTGGAAATAACAACCATCACAGCAAACCTCTGCGTCATTCACAGACAACCACGTCATTTCATTTAATGCTGAAATAATGTATTCAATCTGATTGACAGAGACGAGAATGGCAAAGTTTTTATTTGCAACTGTAAATTTTCTTGGAGCATACAGAGATTCGAAATTTTATTATCAAGGGTAAACATTGCTTCAATTTATTCCACTCCGAAGGCAGGAAATTAACACAGCTGAGGGAAATCTTCCGCGGCCACGATTGAAGGCGTTCACTTTTAGTAAAACGAGAAAAAAGAATATCGACGTTTCCAACATTCAGCGGTACTGCACAGAGTGATTATCAATAATATCAAGCCAAAGCTTCAACAAGTTTTATCATACGTGTGACTGAATTGTATCTTGTTGTATGTCAAAACTAATGGACCGCGCAAAGAGTGGGAAAAAGCGAAAATCCTCCAGACTCGAACCTCGACTCATCGTCAGCGTTGATATACTAAATCGATACAACCAAACGTAATGAAGTACTCAAGTAGGATAGTAAAATCGATTTGCCGGTTATCTTGAACTTGAGTGAATCAAGATTAATGTTTTCGGCTGGCCAGAAACCTGGAATCAGCTCGGAAGCAATTGATCTATGCGGTATATAACGCGGATCACACGTATATAATATCTGTATAAGCTACTTTCGCGGAATGACAATATAATTATTATTACCTGCTTATCCGTGTTTTTACCGGTTTGCCAACTTCAGCAGACTGCCTTCGTCTTGAGGGAATCGTTATTTAGACCCGAACATCATCTATCCAAAGCAATTGTGGTAGAAAATGGGCACAATATATAAATTTTGTACAATGTACACGAGGAAGATCATCGGAGAAGGATAATGAAGGTTAAAAAAATTTCTAGCGTCACAATAGGTCAGGTCAAGGTCAAAGCGGTACAATTTCCCAGCGCTCATTCCGCGCAGGTGGTTGCAGAGCAGATAATTAGTTCGCAAAGCAGTTAGCTTCGCACCTACAGGTCTCGCTTTAGGTCATAACAAGGTCTCTTTCTCGCCTGCTCCATATGCGGCGGGTGCGGCTCTGACGTACCCAGGTATGAATGAATATTATATGTAGATATAATTAGATCAAAATTTTAATCGTGTATAAATTATAATTCAGAGATGCAAAAAAATCTGATTCGACTGAAATGCATACAATTAAACTAGATCTATTATTTAGATGTATAAATAATTATACGTACAGTTGGCTAAGATCAGGTGGAGAAAAAATTTGGATTAATTTTTTCTCAGGTAGTGTAAAGAAGGCATGTAGAAAGAATGGAAAAAATATGAAATAGCGAGCTTGTCGGAGGAGAAAGGGAAAGTGCTTTTCAACCATATACCGGTAATCATTAATTCTCGAACCGTGAAGCGCGAGTTACGGAAGTGACATTAATTGCAGTTTTTACAACCCATGGGGAAAACAAGTTCGGCATGAACCGTAGGAATAAGCGTATATGGTAAAGTTCAAACCCGTGTCAACATACATATGTGAAGTCTTTCCGCCCACCAGGGAGTGAGAAGTTGACTCTGAGTTCGATAGATACACCTAGAATATCTACGTCGTAAAAGAGAAACTTCTAGAAAATCAGCTCAAGGGTCAGCGAATCTCTATGTTGGCTAACGGCTAAGTCAATTTCAGACTGCTTCTTCTTTCTGATCGAGCTTACCTTTGATTTATTAAATTTATTCATGGATTATGGACATTCAATTTCATCTTCACGTACAATTTTGATATGAAATTTTCCCGCCAGCGAACTTACGTGGCAGAAATAAAGTATTTAACAAGCGATGCCAGCATTCAACTGTTTAATCGTTTTGAAACTTTGCATGCGTGTGTAAAGTACATCACGGAAATAATTGTTATCTTCAAATAATAAGTTAGTAATTACGTGAACGACGATATATTTCGTTCAACTGAATTTGAATTTCCGATAAACTGGTTGATTTGTACACTTCTTGCGTAAAAAACACTTTTCTGTAGGCTGCGCATGCGCATGAGCCTGCGGAAAGAGAACTTTCAGTGGCCTGCCTTGCCGACAAGTGCGATACAATGAAAGCACTACCCGGCGGCAAAAAACATAACCTCACTATAGCTGAATTTCATTCAGTACATTCTACTACCTATCTAGTAGTTTTTTTTCATAGAGCTGCTACATTCTCATTGTCAATTACCAGAGCTGTAACAATGCCCTCAAGAACTAAACCTTCGCGGAAGTGGAAGGTCGTTGCAACGCGATGCTCTACCCTAAAAGCCACAACCCAGTTCCCAGCAAGGAAACTTTTTGTATCAGAATACTGTCCCTTTTTCTTGAAACGTATCATTTGAAGGGTCCCCGGTGTTATACGATGTCTTGCGATGAGGTCACAATATCTTATTGTGCGCCTTATTGTTAAATTTGTCTCTCAATACTACGTGTAAGCAGCTTTAACTTACCATCCTTGAGATCGGCGCACTCTTCTCCACAGTACAATTTCAACTGTTGTTGTAACTAATTCAGTCAACTCTACTCGACCAGTTTAACAACAGTCAACAAAACTGGGCCAGTCATGTATTTCCGCGGACCTTTTTGTTACGGAGGGGGGGGGGGGGGATGGGGGGGGGGCAACTCTTTTTATACCGTCTGTTGTCTGCTGTCTCCTGTCGTGCCTTGCGGAAAATCAATTAAACTGTCTGAACTTATTCAATGAACCTCAATGGCATAAGAGTCATTTTCAAACAGCATAAAAAAAAATTACCCTTCGATCTCTTTTGATTTTTGTGAGAATTTAAATTGCGGTATTGAAAGGCATCGGAGAAGCCAGGTAGATGAATTCTTTGATGCACGTTCACCAATTTATTTCCAATCAACATGACGTAAAGTTTCAGAGACGTAAAACAGGTCGGAAGCTAAATTGAACAAATCTATTTGGCATCTTGAAAAAATGATGTTATATATACTACCGAAAAAAATAAAATATTGGTACGTATTAGCGCGCCCGACGTGCATCGATGTATACGACTAGCGTTACCGACTGGCAAGGATTTTAACCCCAGAAAACTCCATAACCATTCCCAGCCGAAAAAAGAAAAGTCTCCTTAATTGGTCCTCGACTTCAGATCTAAACATTGAATCACGTTCCGCTAGGCCATTGTGCCTTTCCCAGCGTAGACTTTTATCCCTTCGAAAATCTCGGTGGTAATGTACTACGTCTATCCCCAAAGATATAAAAATATACTGAGAAATCGGAAGAGCGAGAAAGCTTCAACCAGTGGCAAGCTTGGGATATAAAACTTAATTTCTCCACCGAAAAACTTGCGCAATTCTACAAAAAGTCGATGACTACCCTCTTCTTCGGTGTTAAATATCTACCGCTGTTGTTTGCCAGTGAAAAACAATGTTTACTTTCTTGTCTTGTCCGATAAAAACACCGTGATGCGTGTTCGGTGTTTCAGTGGTGGCGCGGTGCCTCGTCGGTGGTCTGGAACGTCGGCTGATTCAAAGTCCAAGCGTTTCATCAAGATGACGAGCCTCTACCGAGTGCTGCTATGGATGTGCTGGTTCCTCGTTCTTATCGAGTGTTATGACGAGCCGAAAAACAACGACGAGGATGACGAGAGCTCGAAGTTGATTCGCATCGCCGGAGACATAATCCTGGGGGGGATATTTCCCATGCACGAACAGGTGAGGTGATTCCTGCTATTTATCGAATTCAGATCACATTGCAGTTCAAGTTCGGAAACGAAAGTGGATCACGTCCCGCAGGGCTGATAGCCATGTGCTTGCGTTGAAAGGGTCGGTATTAACTCGATTCAAATCTGATCCAGTCGGAAGCTTATCTCAAAGAGAATCTCAAGGCTCGTATACCTTTCCTCTCGTTAAGAACTCCATAAAAGCTAAACTTTCATGAGATAAGATGCAGACCGAGCAGCGACGGACTCCGTTCGCGTCAAACGGTCCTCTAATAGGATATTTTCCTTGTCTGTAAAATCCACTAGCTGTCGAAACTTATACGTGCACAGTGTACATTAGGGTAATCTAAAACAACATTTTCCAATTTCGGTTCACCCCCCCAAATTGGCTCTAAATAATTGAAAAATAATTGCCTATTTTGTTCAAATCTTTATCTCAACTCTTTGACATTTTGAATTTTCAAATTCCGCGTTTGGGTCCGTAATTAGCGACCCAAGAAACCCCCTTATACTAAATTTCCAAATAACCCCTGGAAGGATTAAATGGAGAAATCCACCCTCTTACTGGCACGGGTTAGCGTCGAGATAAAAATTTGAAAAAATTAGGGAATTATTATTCAACTATTTGGGATCGATTTTGTGGGTGAGACGGTTGAAATTTAAAAATGGCCGTTTTAAGGACCACCCTAGTGTATACATATATGTAGCGAAAGTTGGCGAGTTGAGCGGATATGTTTTTCCTCGTGACTGTTACGTATATCTACAGACATACGTACATGAAGTAATCGATGGGCGAACGCAGATTTAGGGGGTGAACAGGCCGCGTCTTACGCGGTCGTTAATTTCTGCGGATGAAATTCTTACGCAGCCCTTTTTTTACCTTTAGAAAACTTGAGCAAGCTTTGCCCCGTCAGATTTTATGGACGTGTTTGTTATCCGCCTTTTCACTCTAGCGATTTCACTGGTGGTTGGGAAACTTTTTAAGCGGACAGATCCGAGATTCTACCACGCGGCCGATGTATTCGCCCTTTTCGTACCTCCCCTTTTACAACGGGATGCGTATGCGGGGAAGTGAATATCCTCCGTCAAAGTCTTGGGGTGTACGTTCCGAGCCACTAGTCAAGGTTGACTTTATTCGACTTCAGGTGCCGGGAACCATGGGCCAATCTCCCTGCGGAGCAGTCAAGGAAGAGAAAGGTGTTCAACGGCTCGAGGCGATGCTCTACGCCTTGGACGAGCTTAACAACGACTCGAGCGTTCTGCCCAACACCACCCTGGGCGGATTGATTCTAGACTCCTGCAGCAGCGACACGTATGCCCTCGACCAGAGCATGGAGTTTGTCCGATCCTACATGAACCAGGTTAGTCGTCGAATTTATTTACTCTTCCGGACCTTAGCAGCTTTTCCTAACCACCCTATCGTAGGAGCAAATCCGCCTGCACGCCATGCCCTTAATTCTACAAACAGAATTCATTCCCGCGGGGTGGAAGAACTTTGAGTGGAAGACCGTGTTTTCCGTCCCATTCCTGAGGATTCGCTAATGAAGATTTCTCAATTTAGCCCAACCCTTGACGCCTAATGTGCTTTATTGAGCTAATATTATAGAATGTTTATGCCTCGCGTAATATTGGCTTTTAGGCGGAAACTTTTTCACATTCTCGGAAGACGAGGTGCAGGATTGATTTCCTCGTAGTTGGAGGAAAATAAAGCTCGGGGATACATGCTCGAATCGAGAAGAAAAACGAGACGAGAGCTTGTAGCTGACAGAAAGCCCTGCGGAAATACCTTTGAAGCAATAAATTAATATTGATCTTATCTTTTGTTTTTCTCGTTCTTACAACAGACAGTCGGGGATGTGTTTGAGCGGGCATTGAAGCGAGACGTTATGCTCCTTTATTCCTGTGAAGAGGATTATTCTGAATCGAGAATAGAAATCCCAAGAGGATGACGTGCAATTATCACCACCAAATCTTAAGACCATAAACTCACAATCGCTCGACCCGTTATTTATTTGCCTCTGTTTATCGACAGACCTTAATAATTCCGAACTTCGTACTCTCATTGGTTGTTTTGAATCGATCCGAATGTAGCTTGATCACGGCGGTTCAACGTCGAACAACATTCGATAGAAAGAGTTTCTCATCACCACTTTTTAAAATAAATGTTGGCTGCCAGGTTACATCCCGGCAAAGTGAGCCTCGCCATAACTCAACGTCACTTTTAGCCGAGATCTAGCACAGGATGAAGAGTAAAATATTCTCCCTGTATATCCTGCAACGGAAGCCATGAATTTAACGCTTTACAGGCATGCTCACCGCACATGCACACACGGGTCGACCCTCGAGCATAGAACCTCATCCGTATATTTCCGAAAGGTAAGACGTATGTATGTAGAAGTTCTACAGACTAACCTAACCTAACCTAACCTAACCTAACCTAACCTAACCTTACCTTCGACGACATTCTTACATGCTATTCACCTGAAATTTTGCATGATCGCGATTTTCGGCTCGCTGATTACGAATCTGAACTCAAAATTCGAAAATTCAAAATGGCGGATCCAAAATGGTGGACAAATAAAAACGTAACAAAAATTTTTGAAAAAATTCTGTAAAATTTCTTGGCGTGTATTAACTTGTGTAAAAATTGGCATTCGAATTATCATGGTAGATTAGCAGAAAATGCTTTTTTCGTGGAAAAGTACGAATTTCGACTATTTATTTATATGTGCTATTCTCGTAACAAATAAATAAATTTTATATTTTTTGGAGGCTTGAAAATATTTTACGGACTATGTGGAACCAAATAACTCGGGAATTGTACAAAAAATGTAGTTTATTAACTAAAAAGTTGTAAGAAAATAGCCAGGACGTTGAGCGTCCCAGCATGAATTAAAGGGTAAAACACTCTAGTTCGGACATATAGCATTGATCACCTAGTTCTTTGCAAGCCTTTTGTTTCGCTCGTCCACTGATATACCACTGCAGACTGAACCGTCGTAAAACACGAATTTTATTACCAAACAAACACCCTCCTACGGCTGTTTATTTAGCCTGCGAACCGTTACGACGGACGAGAGGTGGTCATTCTTTCCACCCTCTACTCCTTCCTATTGACCCGGCATCTTCTACCCACTTGAATATCCTCCTCCGCACCTGCTAACCAGAAAATGGATACACAAATACAGGCGAAACGCCTGGCCAGATGCACCGAGCTTTCTCGGCTCCCCCCCCCCCCCCCCCCCCCACCCTTAATCCGTAAATGGTAGGTCCCTGCACCCTGCGCATCTCGTATCGCCTGCAGCTTCGGTCTGAGATTCCGCCGCGCGTACTCGCACTGTAAGCAGATATTTCAGAATTAAATCCGCAAAGTGGTTGCAACGGCGGACGTATGTTAGGTACTCGGCTGGCGGTTGAAGGGCCCGAGAATTATAAGTGCCTACACTCGACGAAAGCGTGCCGCATCAATCTACTATGGCCCTTGAAAAAATGAAAGTGAGTCGGCAAAACAATGAGCTTACCAGAAACGAGTCTTCTAACTCTTTCGATCAATTGTGATCATGTTTTCACTCCCACTCGCTGTGATGTATACTCACGAGTGTTGACCTTTTTCTAACGCAGTTACGTAAATTGTGAATGATTCTCATGTTTTGAACGTGATAATTGCGGCTATCCAACGCTGATTATAATGCAAGTCCTTTGAAATTCCGTAGAGGTTTTCAAGTTGACAAATCTCCCGTCCGAGTAATGATATTCAATCCACCGTTGCCCTAATGTTACCCTCAGGACCAGTTCCCGGACCCTAAAACGTCGGGATACCTTCAAACCCTCGACCCCTCAAAAGAGCCGCAAAGAAACGGGCATACAATCCGAGACATCGGAGGGTGAAAACATAAGATTCAGGCGTGATCCTCAATCAGCCGGACTTTGAATATTTTGTCCAGTAGCGAAGTTCCACGTCGCAATTCTAACCGTCACTGAACCGCCAGTTTTATTCTTAACAAAATTATATTATAGTTTATAAGTCAAATATCAATAAAGGTATCAACCATCGCTGAAATAATTGTCCGATGACGGTGGAAGTACAAGACCTATCTGTGCCCTGATTGCATTTACTATCTTATCTTAGAAATACCGACTGACGATAATTACGAAGTCGCTGGTAATGCAATAAGCGTTAATATCAGAGACTCTTCAAGCTTGTCCCGTCGTCGTAAAGATTTTCACGATATTAACACCGTCAATTAGAAAGTATTCCTTCCGACCTGGCTAACTTCGTACGTATGTACAATCGTTGCGATATAGTGTTTCAATTTCGATCAAACGACTGTCGCCTAAACTCCACCAAATCATTGCCGAGCTTAATTTGATCAAAACTAAAAGAATTATATGACGTGGATCTTAGGCAGTCTGATTTATTCCAATGGCTTGCGGCAAGCTAATTAAAATTAGCACGAAAATAACTTCCGGTTAGCTGTTATAATCATTAGACAACTCTATCAAATTATAGCTGCGGGTGGTGAAATTTATACCTTAAATTCGACCCTATGATCGCGTTTCACTAAGGCAACTCATTCTGTTCGTTTTGAAATTGCAACGGTCAACACAAGACTGCGAGTCACTTCTGGAACTTGCCGGCTATATTTACTTTTCCTTTAATTTCGCTGGACCTTATATTTGTCCAATCAGGTAAGAACGTGAACAATAAAAAATAGAGCCAATACCATGTATTATTGAAATTAGTTCACCTTTCGTGTATACGGTACTCGATTGGAATTTCCCGTTTACAATGTTTATTTACCAATGCGCTTCTAGCTGCAACTTGACTCGTTGTGCGTCGCGCAAGCAATTTACTGTAGACAATTAACACTCTTCCGGAGCCATAATTACTGCTCGAGGCAATTCTCAGTGCAATAGCTGTACTATTCACAAAATATTCGCAAATATGAAGAGCGAAATTTTCACACGCGAGATCCACGAGTTTTCCACACGTTCCATATCTCGGCTTCCTGTATTAGATTACAGTTATTATCAACCTATCGACGGTTGGCCCGATGTTCTAACGACGAAGAGGTTGGCCACGATCGAGTAGCTGTGCCAAGTAAAAGTAGAGTGAATCTATTTTTCAATATTTCACGATGGCTGGAAAAAATTTCGACGGGATGAATCCATTTGGTAATTCGTTCTGATTGAAGAAAAGTTCACAGCGTATGATTTTTTTGCGCCTGAACTTTGATCCAACTTTTTTATTCACCTGTTAATTAGTTTTTTGTTTCGCAGTCGATGTTTGAGCAGCTATACATACTTGAAGGTTTTCCACACCGCATGTGCATGGTACATATTTAACTTGCCTGCGGATTTCAACTAATTGTATAACCATAATTCTCCTTCAGTTATCGGGCAGCTATGAAGTTGACCCTCGGAGAAACTTTCCATCAGATCTGCGTGTAGGTTCCCACAGTTTATAGAAATTTGATTGATTTCTACGGCTCAGAAATTATCTCTATCACAGACGTGTTATTTGTCAAACAAATCGATGTAGAGGTGCAAGGATCGCGTCAATCTTCATGGAAGGCCGTGCTACACATTCAAGTATTATGCATCTGATGATGCAAAGTAAAAAGGCTTAGCCTGCAAGGATTCCAAAAAGGTTTTTGACGAAGCAATCTGTTCTATATCGTCAGCATCTTTTCTATGGTTATAAAGTCTCTTACATCAATTATTTATCCTCCAATAGAATGCGAAGATATGTTCATACCATTTCGTACCTCTCCATCACTGATACAAACCTTTATGTCGCCTATTGATATTGGCATGTTTCATAATTTTCGGTATACCATCGGCAGAATTCAGCCGAGCTGGCAATGGAATAACGGGACTTGAGTTCTTGTCATTCATTTCGCGACTTTGATAAAATACGTGCCTATTCACCTGTCGTGTTCCCTGACTAATGCGGAAACCAAGCGAAAGGAATGGCTACCCATAAGCATTCAATTGGCACGATTTGTTTGTTACAGATCGATTGTTTGAATTTAGACGTACACCCCCGTTGTGTTCCGCAGAGCGAATAAACACAGGAAATTAATCATTCCATTTTGAAAACCCCAGCGTTACTCCGGCCCTAAGTCAAGTTCGGAAAATTCAATTACCTGCAACCCGCCCTCGAGGTTTTGTAAGCTAATTAATCAATCCTCTTCTATTCTTAATGACAGGCTTACACCGCGAGCTTGAAAACCTATCGCTTCGTACCTGTTAAATTTCTGTATGTGTTAACGTGTAGTGGAATGTAAAACACGTGAACTGGAATTACAGTCGCAAGTGAATAGCCACAATGGAGAAAAAGTCACCAAATTGTGATTGCAAAACTTGGGATTGCCACTTGACTCCTGAAAAGAAGATTATAGTACACATATGGCTTGTGTGATTTCAGCTTTCGAAAAGCTACTTTCAATAGAAAGTTGAGGTGACCAACGAGCGGTAAAAATTCTTGACATTTAAAAATATAAACATCGTAATACTTCCATTATAGGATTCCGCGGTTAGGGTAACGATTACCGTATATATGTAACTTGTGTCGGATTAGTCAACTGGTGTGTCAAAATACAATTCAAATTGCATATACCGGCGTGTGTGATATGCAATAATGAAAATTTGTATTCAGATAGGAATCCAGCGCTTGGAACTGTAATTGGTAAATGCAAATAACAGGATATCTCATGAACTATAGACCAATTCGAATTACTTGACTATATTCACGGAGAGTAAAAAGTCATTGAACAGTAGCAACACAAGGAGAGTTCTGCGTGCAGATCCCCATACCGACTTCTTACCGAAATTTCAGCCGCATCACAGCTCAGACGCAAACCCTTTTTACCGATGATTGATAAAAACTATCGTAAGGTAGAGCGCAACGCGGAAGATATTTTTTTGATGATCGACAAAGTCGACCAGAGCGAGGATTACCTTCACCCGAAATAAAGAGTTTGTATCTGAGCCGTGAAGCGGCTAAAATGTAGGTGAAATGTCGCAATCGGAATCTGTACGCAGAACTCTCCTTGTATTGCTACTTCGAATCAACTAACTGCGCGGTCATGCACGGGTGGTGAAATGAATATTGGACTATTTAAATCGACTAAACATTTTGTTCGACCACCAGGTCCTGAATTGACACAAATAAATATTCATTCCGCCACTCGTGACTGCACATTTAGTTTGATCATCGACTTTTTTCTTTCAGTATACGATCATGCCCTCGAACTCGCATAATTCGACCGTAATTTCACATGACGTGTGTGTTCATAAATTCCACGCGCACACATATAAAACGGTGACTTAAACTCTATACAACCCTTCTCTCCTCACACGCTGTAAATAATTTTTTCTACAAAGAGCCCTGACTATGTACAGCATACAACGTGCACACGCCTACATCGTTGAAAATCCGGTGTCAAATTTGACTCCGCTCAGTGTCCGATTTCACACAAGCAGGTGACAAACCCACTGTCAATTATTACATGGGATCTGTTATTAATTCTTTTTTATAAACACAACGTTCAGCATCGCCAGATTTAGCACCAAACGAGGTGGGCTATTTTTGAAGCTGCAGGAAGGGAGTCAGATTTCATCCGGGGTTCTCACAGTCTATGTACTGGTCGTTCTAAAAACGTGGCGGAATTTAGGCGGACGGTGTAAAAGGAGAGGCACATCCACTGTTAACTAATGTTACAGGGTGGTCACACACATGGAAAACCCTAAAATGCTGTGTATATCAGGGTATTAAAGAGGGATCATGGAAAACCGGAAATTGTCAGAGCATTTTTATTTTGGTCGTGGAAAAAAGCACAAAATATCAGTTTTTAATCATGGGAATTGAAAATAATTTTTTGATGTGAGAAATCTACTTTTTTACGTCGAGAAAAAAATTCACTTCTACTAAATTTTTGTTCATTATGTTTTTTTCAAATTCTTGTGTATTCAGAATAATCAACGAATTCATTTTACATGACAAAAAAAGATTCTCTAAAAATGTGTTAAACAATGATTTGTTGAAACAATTTATTGACAACTTTTGAGCATTATTATTAATCAAATTTAATTTGCTCGTCGTCTTTATTGTGGTTGATTTTTTCCGATTCTTATCTTATCATAAAGTATTCAATGTTGTCGTCAAGACTCATTTTTGGTTGACAATGTATAACCAACGCTCGAGTGTCATCTACCTCATGCGGGTGGAACTGCAATGCCTCACCAAAATTAGCTTCTTCGCAAAAACATCTCGTACGTACGTAGCAACTCCCTTCATGCATCCACATTAAAGGCCTATCTGACTATATCCATGTATTACATAAGACACGAGACCCGGGTATTGGCTTTTGACTCTTGGTTGGGGCACTTACACATAAACACCGGAGGGAGCGTGTCAAGTGGGATTACGACGATAGGTTTGAGTCGAGATCCCTCGACCATTACAGGTATAAGGGATTGCAGGGTGCGAGTACCTTCCGCTTCTGTGGAAGCGGAGAAACGGCGCAACCTTCTTCACCCTCGGAAAATTACAAAATAAAGGCCCTAACCCTTAGCCTGACACTTTCAATTTTAATTTAGATAAAGTAGTAGATTGTATATTAGGGATACAAAGTAGATATTTTTACGTCGACAGAGCAAAGTTTGCAACATATACCGACCGATGCCGAATATCGCAAATGCGTAAGACGCAAAGTACGAATTTGCGCACTTTTTGAGTGCTAGAATGTCTTAGTGCTCTTTTTTGCACTGTCGCAGAAATGACTGATTTTGAGAAAACGCGTAAAACCTAATGGATTTTTACATGTATTCCAGACTTTGAACTTGAAGCAAGGTTCTCTTTTCCTGGGAAAACCAGGCTGACAGCTAAGTTACGTAATATTTTGAGTATATCACTGCTCTACATGTGTATAAACGAAAAGTTGAGATACTAGATATTAATTTCCTTAAGTTTAAATTGAGTAAGGTAAATAATGAATTTCAATTACCTATCAACGCACCAAAATACCTCGAGTCTTACTTAACAATTCGCTCATTCTTGGTATCGCCTGCATTATTAGTTAGAATTCGCTTCAAACTTTTCACAGAATCTTCTCAAGGTAAATTTAATTGTAGACAATTTACTAGGTATACGGTTGAGAGAAGTTTCTCCATTTTTCTCTACAACTACGTGAGAAGAGACGGTTCAAAGATCGTTCATATTGAACGGTAATTTTCTCGTTTTTCAATGCATATTGTAGAATCGCCAATCACTCAATCGATCAAACCTCGTCACAATGACGGAGAAAAACTAATTTGCCGTATCGGGTATAACCCTTGTCCCTTCAATTCACGCTGGGACGTTCAGCGTCCGACCTTTTTTTTTGTAACGTTTTATTTATTGAACAGCTTTCCGAGTAACAACTGCCAAGTTTTTTAGTTTCGCATGGTCCCTGAAATAATCTGAAGTCTAAAAGAATTATAAAATTTATCTATTTATTTACTGCCAAAGTAGCACATTTAAACAAATGCTTGAAATTCGTAGTTTTTCACGAAATAAAGTTTTTCTGGCAATCTACCGTGAAAATCCGAATATCGATTTTACAAAATTCGTTCAAAAATTTTCTTAATTTTTTTTTCTGCATGTCCGCCATATGGGATCCGCCATTTTGAATTTTCCAATTTCCAGTTTGCAATCGGCGACCCCAAAAACTCAAGTATGCAAAATCTTAATTGAATCGCATGTTAGGAAAAATTTATGCATGAAAGGGTTATACCTCAGTGTAAGGATCCAGGACAAATTCATCGTTGCCGGAACCCTTCGTTAACATCCGGTCTATTCTCCAAGACATACGCCCATCAAAAGCTCTTTACTCACCAGGTGGACACCTCGTGAACACATCCACGCAAGCCTCGTCGTTTCGAAGGCGCCGTGGCTGTCGTGAGTCTATTAATTCTAGGCATGGGCCGCGCTGTATCACGTCAGCATCTCGGTATTATGCCGAAGTGGTGCATTTTGGTGTATGTCAATATAGAGTTATGTACATTACCCAGCCACGCGGAGTAATAGTCATATTTCGACGAAACTCTGGAGGCCTAGCTCATATGGCTGCCGTCTACATTCCAATTACGAGCAGCATCGCGCAACACTTCGTTCAATATCCTGAATACTCTCAATTAATGCTCTTAAGTATACATATAACGTAGAAACCGAGTCTCCGCCTCGTATCAAATAATTCTCAGCAGCTATCTTTAAGAAAACTATTATACCTTTACTGATTTTAAAACTCTGGATGAATTCAGTTCCGCACCATTTCTCTCATTTTCAACCTTTCACCTCCACAACATACTTTTTCATTCACAAATCCTACTCAGATTTTTTCAGTGATTGTAAAAAAAAAAAATTTAATATATTTGAATTCAGGTGTCATGAAGCAGGAAAGTGTACTACTAACATATAACGCCATTCCCCCTGCAATAGACGTAAACATCCGTGCGCAAGCGTAAATAATCATAAAACTAGGTTTTATAACAAGTAAAGGTTAATGTTTTGTACACTATGAGTGCACAGTTTTGATTATCGTTTTTTACGATTTTCTAGAGACATACTACATATTAAATAATTATCAAGTATATGAAATAGGGGTAAAATTTTCTGACAAATGGATTGCCGCTATTAATTTTGTAGAATTATCCTCACACTGCGAGAAAAACGCACAGTTTCATAACAAAATAACTCAATTTCTAAAATATGTCCAAATCATCTTGAAATCGGTCAAAAAATGTTTCTTTACTCAAATAAAAGCATTTTGAGTCAATATTTTCATTTTAAAGTGAACAGATTAAATCCAAACCTTATATTTCGAACAGTGACTATGTGACCCATGAGATTTGTTCATGAATCTTCTTAACACTGTATGAGCATCAAGAGACTGAGGACTATCGCCTAGCGTCTATCTGGCTTCTTTTGTTTCAGGATATGTCCGAGTACAAATGCGAGAGCGGAAAGCCACCGGTATACGTGCCGCACAAGCCAGTAACCGGAGTCATTGGAGCCTCTTTCAGTGTAGTTTCCATCATGGTAGCCAACATTCTCCGGCTGTTCAAAGTGAGTAATTTGTTTTTAAGATAAGTTCTGGAACGTTCCAGTGTTATCCACTTCCTCGATGGGGACGAATTTTGTAAAATATGCGCCGACATTTGCTTAACACGTTTCAGCTAGTTGATGGGGTATTTAAAACTTGGCCAACCTTTGTTTGCTTTTTACGTACCTGACTTCAAACTTTCAAAACACCCTCGAGTTTGTCAATTCTCAGCATCCAACTCTCAGACCTGAACTACTAGGCGGAGTTACGCAAGTTCTTGAAAAGGGGAGTGGTGCGTAAAAGTTTGGAAATCGATTACTGTCGCCAAACTGTCGCAGGTACTAATGAATAAAAAGGAAAAAAGAAGGCAAGATTCCTCGACTCGGCTGAAAGGTTATTGCTATAACTTGTAATTTTTACTCGACGCCGAGACAGTGAGCAAGGTTATTCCGTTCCTGCAGGATAAATCGAGTGACAATATTTGGGGCACATTTTTATTTAGATCTAATTACGACGTCCCTGCCGTCGGGTAACAAAAATTTCCCCTCATTTCTGGTGAAAAAAGGTACATAACTTTCCTTACGTGTCCCGGCAGCACTTGGCCTCGACTGAAAGGCATATTATCTCCCATATTTGTCCCAAATCATCCCTAGGTTGAATGAAAACGCGTCCGCCCGTGCAGCCTTTCACGAATCAGTTGCTCCGAGGGGCTTAGGAGTTAGTGTGATGTGGAATTCAACTTTGCAACGCGAGGGGTAGCCGATGGATCCGAAAGATGCAAATTCATGGCGGATGAAGGTTTCGAGACGTTGGCAAGTGGCGGTATTAGATCCAGAGGTGGAATTAGTTGTGAGACAAATCAACGGAGGTTTTTATACCGAAAGAAGGACGAAGTCTTGACCCCTGATCCACGGTCCTCGAAAGGATACGGCGGGTTCAATCTTCATCACACTCTGAAGGCGAAGACTCGATCGGCAGTGTTGCCAACTCAAAATCTCGGCGTGTCAGTACCTCGAGCTGAAAAGGTCATGGGTCGGCAAAAAAGTCTCCAGATTTTTTTATAATGGCTCTTCCTTATTAAAAGGCTATTACGAATGTTTTTAAAATTTATATTTTCAGACTTATGAATTTTCATATATTTATACTCATCGCAGTAAATATAGAGTGTTGATAGCGATGAGTCGTATCATATTTCCTACATAAAACAAAGTTAATCAGTAGATGTTTCAGGCTGTTAGCATTCTTAATTGTTATCTTTTCATTACATATTCTGATGTTATCAAGCAATGATAATTACACAGACTGACTTTAATGTTTTGGAGTACGTTTTTCAAATTATTTCGGCGTCAGCACATGTTTTTACAATTCAAAATGGAGTCTGAAAACTTAAAGAATAGGTCGATAATCCCTAGAATTGATAGAACGACCGAATGCCGAATGCACTCGAAAAAAACAGTAATAAACAAAAATACAATTGAACAAATTTAAGTAATATCACTAAAAATCACTGCAATTACTTAAGCTAGTGACAAAGTCACTCCGTTGGCAACACTGGGCCGGAGCGTGTTGAGTGTCCATACTTACGATGCGTTCCGAAATTAGCTCCCAGTGCTGTCAACCATCTTTTGTCTCTTTTGCGCCGCCGAGTTCGTGGCTAGCTTTGCCTCTATCCTAGGGACTTTTTAGCGCTGCTGGTTAATTTCGGAACGTACTCTTATTGTTAGGAGCAGCGATGACCGGGATTCAGGGAAATGGTAATGCCGAGGTGCGACGTTGATGATATCCTCTCATTCACAAAAAGCCGCGTCGAACAAAGCTCGGAGACGTTGCTCTCGAGTGACGCTTTTTATTGCCATAGCTCGCTTGTTGGGATGGAGAGGAAAATATTACAAGCGGTGAGGTTCTTGTCGGGAAAACAAGTTTGGATGAATTGGATTTGTTGCAGCCGCTGCCGCTACCGAGCCGAAACCGTAAATACTTATATTTTCCTTTGAGAGATTTATTTATCATGTATGAATACCTACCCGTAAATACTGAATAATGCAAAGATTTTTCGGGTGAACTGACAGAGTTTTTGTTAATATGGAGCAGCTGCTCTGTCCCACTGCTAACTTGAAAATGAAAAATTTATTGAATCGAAAGTAGGTCGACGCGACAAATTTCGAGCTGTGGAATGATTATCTTCCAGCATTTCGAGATAAGAGATCATTTGCATTAAGATTCTCATAATGTGCTTTTCAAGTCGAGACTCTAGTGCAGTAGTTCACTTGGTGTATGAAAAAGAATCATCAATTTTTAATCGCAATTAGAGCTGAACTCGAGTTTCTGAGAGCATCTCCAACAGTCTTGAGTAAATGTAAATACAGTGGATTTCCGTCGGAACAGTGCAACGCTTGAATTCCGTCAAATGTGCAATTCAAGAAACGCAGACTATTTCTACAACCTCGTATATAAGTGATGTCGAGAAAGCCGGAAATAAGGTGGTGCACAAGGCTACTGATGAGTGCTAACAATAAGGTTGGTGAAGCGCTGGAACTAGATCAATATAATAAAAAATAGTTCATCACTTTAGACACCAGAATTTCAGTATTGACTCTCTTGCCTATTCAAGGAACTTCGTCACCACTTGAAGCTTTACACTTTCAGCCTCACTATACACGAAATCCGTTGCTTATCGCGTACGCATCAAACGGGGTTGAGCCAAGAATAAATCTATCAGGATACTGATCCCACAAGTTTTTCTTTTTTTTTTCAAAACGAATTAAAATACCGGGGAGATTTCACACAAGCAGTAATCGGTCAGTGATAAATGATAGGCAACGCATCGAATCCTCGGCTATGTGCCGATATTCACCGGCATACAAGCATCTTTGAGATTGCCACTTGACCATGGTGACAAAATATGGATACGGAACCGACCGTGCGAAACCAACGCTAATCCTTGCTTCCCCGAAACTATAATTAACCATTATCCGATCAACTCGAGCGTGCGATGGCCAATGATGAAACGCTTTGTTGAAGCTCTTCAAAAAACCGGCTTTCGCATTGGTTGGAGTGGGGTTGAAGTTCCGAGAGCGCCTAATTCCGAATTATTTGGTGACAAAACTTGAAGTGAAGAAATCAAACTCTTACAAAACAATAAAGTTTCGAATGGTCGGAAACTCACCGGTTTAAAGTTCCGAAATCTAAGATTCCGAAAATCAAGTTCCGATAAAGCAGAATTCCGAAAAATAAAGTTTCGATGGATTAAAATTCCGAAAATCAAAATATACTCACACAGCGTAGTTCACTCAACGAGTGGCTGCGAAAAATTCAATAAACCGAAAATCAGAATGACCAGAATCCGGAACGTAAAAATATTGCAGATGAAAAACAAAAAAAGTTCAAAGTGATGATATTTCACCGAGTCAGAAATTCACAGAACTGAAATTCTTCGACGATCAGGAATTTCGATGTTTCATATTTTAAATTTTGTCATTTCCGCACTTTTGGCACTTCGTCCTTCCGGGATTTTACCCTTTCTGACCTTTTCACTTTCGGAACGTTGAGCGTCGGGTTGCGGACCATTCGAAACTTCGATGTTTTGTCAAAGTTTGATTTCTTTACTTCAAGTTTCACTACCAAAAAATTAGGAATTTGGCGCTTTCGGAATTCCAACCCCGCCCCCATTGGTTGTCGACCGCTTGTGACGCGCTACACTCTATTTCACTTGGTATCATCCGTAATTGTTTCTAGATCCCCCAGCTGAGCTACGCCTCTACGAGTACCGAACTTTCCGACAAGAGCCGGTTCGAATACTTTAGTCGAGTCGTCCCGCCTGACAATTTCCAGGCCCAAGCGATGGTCGAAGTCGTGCGTCGACTGGGCTGGAAATACGTATCCACCGTCGCCGTTGAGGGTGATTACGGAGAAAAGGTAAGATATGCACCGCACTTATACCTTCCGCGTGTCTCAATCCTAAACCTACCACCCGATACGAGCAACGATCGTGCCATTTCCCACTCCAATAGTTAAAACCTTTACATTTGTATCTCGTACAATTTGATTGGCTTATTATACTCTCCAGACTATAAGTAGAGCCATCCAAAGACACGTGAATTCTACTTCAAGCATTACTGATGGCCATGTGACAATCTAGCGTCCACTACATTTGTATAACAGTAACTTTTTTGCGTTGAAGTTACAGTCAAGACTACATTCTCACATACCGCGCAGGTATAAAGGTACATATAGTTACATTCGTTCAGCCGTTCCAACAGTCAGTTTAGAACCACAAAGTCGCAGATCGTATAAAAATTTTGGGAATAAAGTACCAGTTATTACCCTTTTCTGTTCAATCAACTGGAGAGTAGATTCAATGACGAAGAATATAAAAGCGGGAATCTCTCGACACAAACTGGCGAATCATCTCGTCGTCTGTCAGGCTTTTACCAGCGAATGAGGGTTGATAGGGAAATCTTATATCTCTTCACTCGTGAAATAACGACGTACCGTTCGAGTAACAGTATCTATATATGAGAATCGCAAAGAAAATAAAATGGAAATTGATGTCGATTGCTGAGAATCGTTACAGGCATTGAAGTTATACCCGTCTTTATATGCTAGTTATTACGATTTACTTATAGAAACGTGACTGATTCAGCATTACCATCAAGAACAATATTTTATCTTCATCCAATCCATATCATGAATCCAATAGTGGCTTGTGCTCAGCATTCAATCGACCAACGTTCGAATTCGATAGGTTCAGATTGAAAACCATATGTAGATTAATTTTTCGCCTAAGATTTTTCACTCCGCTATAAGTTTCTCTGCAATATCCTGTGACAATGTTATAACTTGCACGCAGGTAGAATCGAATCCGAGTTGAAGGATCTTGAACCGTGCCGGAGCTTTTTTTTGTGAGGCAATCTAGTCGAAAGAGAAGGAGATTCGATTCATTGATCTGTCGCACAGAAGCTGCGCTATTTCCTCTGATCTTGGGCTACAGAGGGAAACTTGTATCACCAGCTTCCGCATGTGGCAATACGAGATATTATTCCTGCCGGAGGAAAATGTAAAACGAAATTTATTTTGCTGGTAGCTGTGCTATGCCAGTGATTGCCGTGTATCACATAAAATTTTGAAATGCTTGCAAGGATATATACTTCTTACTTAAGGATACCTACAATTCTTTTCACCTGCATTTCCATGTACCACTGTTGCGCACTCGACCATTCGCTTACTTACTTTCAATGTTTACGTTACAACAAAGCAGGCATTCCAGGATCCTCGAATTTGTAGCTTCATCAAACGTAATCTACAAATTGTAGCATGTTTTTTATATCCCAATTTTGTAACAAAGCATCTCCGACGGATTTATAAAGTAGACTCTGCCTAAAAAAGTGGTCTTGAAGCGTAAGAGGCGGAAAACTCATGGATATGCTCCGTTGCAGGCAAGAGCGGCCGTAATTAGCGTTCGCCTCGGCCAACCCGCCATATAGCTCAGCATCCACGCAAGCTGCTGTTTCACCTTGTCGGCGATCATCCTTGACGTTCTGGGCTTATTCAGCTACACCCGGAAACCAGTGTCGTTACAAATCATTAACCCTTTCAATCACAGAAGTAACTATAGCAGCACCCTTTCTTGGAATTTTTTCCTTTTATAATCCATCAAAGTTCCTGAATTTCTTTGGCTTTCAAAAACTTAATTGAGTGAAGAAGAGGGTTAATAAAGCACAATTGTACTTGCGAGCACAGAGTAAAAACAGATGCGTTTTCAAACCCTAAAATAGATATCAATCCGATATCACTTCGTCAATCCTTGTTGTTCTTTGTCCCTGTGTAGTGGGTATCCAGCTATCGCGTGACCATACGATATATCACTTCCGCCAGCATGTGTTGGAGAGGTGATGCAAATGTGTGTCTACTACTTGGCCAGTAGTGACGTAAAATGGATCGACACTTTCCACCATTGTCAAATGCGGGTGGGTTTTAAAAATATGAAAAATTTCGCTTTCGGAGCTCGCACGGGGAAGATGTAATGCACATATGTATTCATGTTGGGCCCACATACCTACACGGAAGTCCAAGTATTATTTGAAGCGCTCGTCACTTGGATGTGGTAGGAAAATTCCATTATGCATAAAATGAAGCGTAACTCACTCTCCGTAGCAATCCGCCCCTCCGTCTGTCAGCATAAGCTATGCATTCGATTCGATTGCTAAGCTAGTATAGTCCGTATCCACGATTGAATAAATTCTCCGGATGGAGACGCAACAACGCGTGTATCCTCAGGTAGAAAATTCGGAATATCGGTCAACCGTCGACCGAACATCCAAATATTTAGATATCCCTCCCGCAGCCAATGTATTTCTTCAGCCAGCGAGTTAATCGTAAAAACACAGAACAATTTGGTAGCTTCCCAGACACCTACGGACGTGACTTGAACTTGTAACTTTCCGCACGCATGGTATCTCCTTCAGCCGTACAGTAACAGCCAGGAAAACTTGGCCGCTTAGAGTCCGATACCCTAGACGTATCACGTATGTACCGATAAAGGGGTAAAGCTGTTTGACTTGACGGCTTTTTGGAACGAGTCGATTCCTATTTTCTCATAGCTTGGTTCATACATGTGTATGGAAGCAATTAAGTAACATTGATATTGTAAAATGTCCTCGTGACGTCAGAGCCTGGTTGTCGGCGCCATTTTATCACCACATAACCTAAGTTTTTAATTTTGATCGAGGCAAACCGTAATTCTTGGGTTTTCAAAATACTCATCTCACTTAAATTAATACCCGCGAAAAAACGCGGTCAACGGTTGGCCGTGAGCCAGGTCGCATTATTTCGATTTTTTTCCATCAGATGACGCATCGCAGAGTGAAAATCCCAGTAATAATTAGTACGCGTATGTGATATGCGTACATGTACGTCAAACCACCGTAGCTGCGGTGGGTCTAACTATGACCAAGCAGCCTCTAGGGACTAGCCGACGATCGAAACAAATCCCCAAGATATTGCGAAACTTTAATGAAATCAGAATCCCTGGCAGCCCCCGGAGACGTTGGGATAAAGGCCGAGTTTAACTACTACGTTGACTGAAGATACATGGATAAAGACGGAGAGCTCTGGGAAAATCTTCGCGACAGATCGGGAGGTTTCGAATAAACCCGCGGATAATTTATAAAACTGCGATTTTCCCTGTGCCCTGTACCTTCCTCAACCCATTCACAAGGCCGCACCCGAGATCCCTTAAGGTTCCACCGTCTTCGACCCCACGTAGGCATAATTACAGGCGAGTGTTGGTAATCCTTCTTAGGCTGGCTGCCCAATTGACCCTGCAGCCCTTGCAGACAGCTAGGGTTAACTTACGCACTTACGTTTGGTAATTAGGAAGGCCGGAGAACTGCTTGATACGATTAGATGCGTGGACGATCGTAACTCTCAACGACAAGTTTATATCGTCGTAAAATGCCGATTAACAGTTTCCACCAGGAAGATAAACGCTTCCGACAAGGATGACTGGACAACTGTTTACGGTCCAAGAAACCTACTGCGAATCAGAGAGTTATCTCGTCTCTTTATTCATTTTTTTATTCGATAGTTGTACCTCCTTTCGGACAACAATCCTAATTAATTCTGGCGTAGATATGTTGGCATATTCCAAACGAATCCTTGAAAAGAACAACGAATGTGTATACGGGTACAGTTTTCGCCATCTGATTTGTTGAAATTAGTCTGGCCTGCACAATGCCAAGCCTTCGTGGGACAAAGTCACTGTTTCGGTTATTGAGTGCGAATACTCTACTTCGTTGAAATTATTCGTACCTGTTGGCTACTGTAACTACTCTGCCAAGCTAGAATAAAATCCAAGGGCTTACCGAGTGTTATAGGTCTCAATCGTTTCTGTTTAGAGAAAACAGAGATCAGTCACCCAGACAAAAACAACCCAACATACAATATAAACCTGTTACCAGCTCGAAAATTTTCCCACCATTTTCCCCTGGCACTGCAATAAGATAGTCAATCGAGTTTGGAATCAATCATATATAAAAATGAATGTTTATTTATTCTGTATGCGTTCCTGTACTATTTTATCCAATTCCGTTGGAAATTTGGGGAGTTAATGTGCGCTCCCCCGCAAAGGTTCCTGATTCAGTACAACCAGTTTACAATAGGTGGCGCGTGAGTCGTTGAAACAAATGAGCGTTTGCCGAAGATCACAGTCAAATTATCAACGCAGGTCATGGCTCGTCGCAACTCGTTGCTTTTCGTATGTCACTAGCTGCGGTACAACCTCTACTAGCACCGTTAGTAGACTTGACGAAAGAAATGCAGGGGGAAAGTACCATTCGTGCGAAGAGACCTAATATCGTTCGGTAAAACTTGAAAACATCTCGTATTCTCATCTC
Organism: Diprion similis; assembly: GCF_021155765.1. Taxonomy (NCBI): domain Eukaryota; kingdom Metazoa; phylum Arthropoda; class Insecta; order Hymenoptera; family Diprionidae; genus Diprion; species Diprion similis. The sequence continues at coordinate 22,137,921 of NC_060114.1, forward strand.
ATTCACCGGAGCAACGTTAATGCGGTATTTACTTTCATTCTGACAAAGTAGGTTCTACATCTTTGAACTTCTACCGAAATTTTGTTCGTACTTACTGACTGATGCGATGAATGTTACTTTGTACAAGTTTCATTAAGTCTTCCAGAGAGAGTAAGGAAGATTCACTATTCCAAAAATGTATACAAGTTATGCTGCAAAGCTTACGGATAGATCGAAGTATTCGATGATGCCTATGAAAATGGGAAGATGAGTGACAGTTGAAGTTGCGGATACGAGAAAGTCGTTTGATTTCCACAAGACCAGAGCCTGGAAAGTCGTGAGTCGAGAGCTGAGAGCCACGAGCTGGAGGAGTAAGTTAAGAGCGAGATTCAATTTTCGTTGCATGTAAATTAGGACCAGGTTCCGACGGCATCGTCGGTGGTCCCTCGGGTAAAATGAAGTTCCACTGTGACGGGTATATCCTGGGAGATAGCTAAGGTGAATAAATAGGAGCGGTTTTCTGTAATCCAGTATACCTTTATTTTTCTGCTCGCATCTGCGTATAGCGTGTGCAGTTATCCCGTGATATCCTTTGATACGAGGAATAGAGGAGGATGTATGTTGAAGTTAGCGAACGGAAATAAGTACTCTTACGTACTACTCACCGAGGGAATGCCGAATTAAAAAGGATTCATAGACAACATATTTCTCGGTCACACAGCAATAAGAAGCAACGCAAACTCAACGATTATTTGCAACGTTCACTATCATTGTTAGATAATGAAACGGAAAATCGAGCCATTCACAACTCCAAACCCATATCATGGTCCATAATCATAGATAATAACAAACCATGAAAAAAAAAGATTTGCATGAATGCGAGTAGACAATACAAGGGGGGTTCTGATCTGCGTTACCGACCAAGTACTCGGTTGGTAAAGCAGATGAACTCAGAACCCCCTGATAGGGATATCTACTAATGCGAGAGCGAACCACGCCATCAGCCATAAGTTTAACCATGCATTCTGAATTTTGAACATCGTTCCCTCCTTAAATATTTCGAGTCGGTTGTACACGCGAGTCCGGTCGATTCTAACCCCCGTAACTTCTGACCTGCTAAAACTAGTAGGGACAGAATCAACGATATACATTTTTCATTTAGCCGTTTTTTTGCCGGCGCAAAGTATAAATATATAACAAACAAGACTGAATTTTAAATTGTAAAACACAAAATACATTTCAAATTTTTTCAGGGTATCGCCAGCTTTATATCACTCTCGGTAGAGTACAACATCTGCATAGCAGTGAGCGAGAAGATCTTGAGAAATTCCAAACCCGAAGATTTTGACCGGATCGTCGAGCGTCTGGTGGGGAAGCACAACGCTCGCGGTGTCGTGCTCTTCGTCGACGAAGACAACACACGGTAAGATGAAATTGAGTATAAATGACTATAGTCCCTTATTCGTAGATTAATGAACAGATGCAGGGTTGCGAGAGGTGAAAGAAAGACAGAGAGGGGAAAGTTTCTGAGGTACCTAATAATTATTACTTGATTACGCATTCTCCTGCTTATACAAAATGCACGCTAGCAGTTCCGAGTTACCTCTTAACGGCAGAAGAGTAAGTGCAGACTGGCGAGAACTTGAGCTTGGAAGGTAACGGCGAAACTTCACCAGGCAACCAGACGCCAGATTTTCTGCCCGAAAAAACCACAGTCAAGCTTTTAGGAAGTGTTCACGCTTTACGGACCCTCCATTACGATAGATGGAGATGCCCTATACCTAAGCAAGAGTCGTTTTTTATTCCAACAGCTGAGGCTAAATCATCAACCTATTCCACCTAACAAATGGTACCCATAGACTCGGTGGGGTCCAGGGTCTCTCGTGCGTGAAGAACTAGCGAACTCTGCGTTTTCTCAATTCAACCGGCGTCGACAGTCCAGTCCAATCACGTTGACGGTCAAATTCATTAACAGCCTAGGTGTATTACTGAATTTTGCCAAACGAATTCAGCAGTAGACGATAAATCAAGTTTCCTCGAGAAAAGATGAGAAAAATAAACGAGCGGGTACGTTAATGGATAAGGTAAAAGAAGGGGGAATAAAAATTCATGCGTCACAGCGGGATAAAATTGCTGTTACTACTGCTGCTTCCGTTACCTAGATACGTTTTCATTCCGTTTGCGTACCTACATTCTTCATTCTGCGTCTGCGAATGAAATTGGATTCCACATCCATTAGGCGCACCACTTAAACCTTAATATCGAAAAAACGAGTTCTACTCTTACAGTCGAGTATTGAGCGATGGTTGGCCTTACGCCCCGCAAATCTTTGTAGAACATTGGATCAGCCGAGCTTTCTGATTCGTTATTTTCAGCTAACGACTGAAATTTCTACGCTGCGAATGCGTAAATGTGTCTCTATTTGTTCTCAGAGTTACTCGTCGGATTGAAATGGATTGACAATGAGTTAGCTCTGTTTCCTTGTATACGGACAACGGCTTCGTTTCTCTATACCTATATGTCACACTGACAAAGCGAGTTGCTCGAAATGCATATAATGAATCCCATCAGCAGGGTAGCTTTTGCTTGGCTGGTTTTCTCTGCTCGTTCTATGCAATGTTTCGTACACGTTTGTCGTTTTGGAGAGACGATTCGCTGAATGTGCGAATTTTTATCACTGCGGACCTGGCTGAAGTTAGCAAAAATACAACGTGCGCGAATGCACCTTATAATGGCTTCTTTGATGTGCCTACTGTCTCCTGTTCCACACTCGGAAGCAGGTCTGCCTTATAAAGCAGAATAGCTCTTGAATTAAAACCCCTACACCTGTGGAATTTTTAATAATACCGTAGCCATATTTAAACAGTTTCGTGTCGAAAAAAAAGAACAAAGGAATTTCAGTTACATCGTTGGCCGATTCTGAATTTTTCATTTTTTTATGAAAAATTTCTTTCCAGTCACTTCAACAGGATGCATTAATTAGCCAACTCACGTTCAAGCTTGGAATAAGAAAATATCCCATGTAAGCCGTGAACTGAAAGTAGAACTAATGGAAGAGTAAACAAGGAGTTACAAGGGATGAGAAGCCCGGTAAATTGGGTAAAATGATATTTAGCCTGCGTGCAGCGAAACTTGATTTCAATTCCCTTCCCTTTCCGTGTTGCTTAATAATGCAAAGGACTTCCCACGTTCGACTTGTCACTAACGGGCTTCGCAAACGCGGGGCGAACCGGTTGATTTTATTGCTTTGACAAGGAGCGTGTAGAATACCTTATACGCACACTGATATTCCCAACAGGCAGTAGCGTTGTGTTTACAATTATACCGAGAGCCGGAAATTTACGAATTTAAGCAGTACATCTTCGTTCAAAGTTCCATACGTAACGTATACACCTGGACCCTCGACAGACCCAAGTGCGAAACACTGATAAACCGGATACGGAAGATTTAAGAGGATAAGAGGCCGAAAGATGAGCCTGGATGATAGTTGACTCACTCCGGTTGACACAGAGTCACATTACCTACGTTTTCTTACGGCATCATTTCAATCTTGCAAACTATCCTCTTGACCTATTTTACCATGATGCAGAAGACAGTGAGCAGCCGGCGTATTAGTTGCTTTTGCCCTGGGAATATATTTAATATTAAATTCCTGTTTATGAATTGACTTGGTCATTACATTTGCATCCTTCGGTTAGGCATGATACAACGTGACAACACCTTGTCTGGGTGCTTTGATTGCTTCGTTGGAGATCTTTTCTTACATCCTTTAGCGAGTAGGTAAGCGGTAGCTGGCATACTCCCACCCATCCCATCCGCATGCGCGGTGGATTTTACCCTTTGAGTCATAGTGCCTTTTTTATATCAATTTTTTGTATATCTAGAGAACTTTTCACTAATAGGTTTTCCACAGTCGAGAGTAATTATTGAGATTTAAGGTAAATTATTATCGTTAGAAACAAACACACATACTTTATATAAATTATAAGTTTTGGGGGTCGCTGATTACAAATCTGAAATCAGATTTAAAAAATTCAATACAGCGGACGAAAATTTCAAATTCGATCAAACCCGGAGAAAAAACTCTGTCTAGGAGTTTTTGGGGTCACTGATTATGAATCCGAATCCAGTTTTTTGACCTGATTCGATCAAATTTGAAATTTTTGTCCGCTATATTGGATTCGCTATTTTGAAATTTGATTTCAGATTCGTAATCAACGACCCCAAACCCCATAGAACACTATCCTGTTATGACAGTTAACTCAGCACAATAATGTGTGACTCAAAGGGTTAAAGAGTACCTACAGCACGTCTGCCAGACATCAAAGATTCAAACCTCAGATCATTGCATCGTTCAATCATTCGTTTCCCTAGAGCAAAACCTTGCTGGTGTCAAGTGTCAACGGGAACAATAAACGTCTTAGCTTGGCCGACGGACGCGCATTGTACGGTGGTGAACTATAGTCGGACGCTCATGGCGCTCCAGATGGTCGAAGCTGTATGACCGAGACTGGTCGTTAGCTGGGAGTTAATTAATCAGGGAAATTCTCAGGGACGAACTGCATCGTGGCCGTGTGGTGGAAATTTTCTTGCCCGGTGAAACATGCCGTTAATAAATTACAGACGATAGCAGATCAGACGTGAATATGTACCACGTGTCGCGTTTCCCCTCATTATATGCCGTGTCAAGTAGATATAAACCTACAATAGTCCTTGAAATATTTCATCCGAAACCTAGTAAGTACGCAATTTAACGCGAAAGTGATATTGGATTTCTTCTTTTATATTATATAGACTCAGACTTGTCTGCCTTACTGCACTTTTTGTCTTTCTTGCTGACCAAGCCAATTTTCCATTATCAATCTGCTATCGAAACATGATAACCCATTTCACATTCTAAAGATTCCTTCTTATTGTGATTCTCGTTCGTTAAGATTTCCGTTCAGATCTGCAAAGTACATTTGGTAGATGTATGCATGGTAAGGAGAAGAAAAAGAGGAGAGCAACGACGAAAAAATAATGACATTTCAACCATCAACGTCACCAATAACTGCAATTTAATATCCGTTCATTCTACGCAAACTTTTCCCTTCGCAATAAGCGTTCAGTGATTCAAACGTGCATGTAAAGTGTTCTTATCAGAGAAGATTGTTGTAAGCCCGATTGTTATTGCGTCGAAAATTGAAGATCGTCAAGCGATCTATCGGCTCCGTGACTGAACAGGAAAATTGACCGCTCGACCATTCTTCCAGTATTAATAACCTTAACCAATCTCGTTTATTGGGCGAAACTCGGCTTGCCACCGTCACCTAATTTTGTTCGATGAAGACTCGGTTGCAAGCGAAATAATACCAAATCCTTCGGAAGAAATGGGGCAAGGATCAAGGCGATGAAGGAAAGGTCTCTACCCTTCTTGCCAAAGCCGTCGTTTAGCGCGGAACCACGCGTCTATATCCAGGTAATTTCAGACAACGTACAGCCTCGACAGGATTCTCAGGGTACACAAAGGTAAAGTACCTACCTACCTACACCAGCGCCGCATCCCTCCTCCCACATCCTGAATTCGGATCGATCGATAACTGACATGGCCTTGCGAAACTTGGAATTACAACCCTTTTCTTACAGATAAACGAGTTTCATTAGTACTGGTATAATATAATTAGAACATGATACACGGTATAAAATTGCAGATTTTCATGACAATTTCGTTGTATTTTTTCCGACCCAGTGGAACATATAACTTTGAAAATAAAGTAATTTGGAGTTTTCTTTACTCCGTAACAATAACACCACCGATAGTCGGGGTAAAGTGCTTCGGTCTCGTGAAAGTTCTCACAATAGAGTGAAAGACGATGAGCTTAAACCTCGACGCTTTGACTCGTAATTCTTTTGACACAAAATTAGAGTGGAAATTGAAGTCCGATATCGGAGTTGAGCGGCGAAAGCCGTTCGCCTACCGACCTGATTACCACGACACGGACACGCAAACGTGAACCTCAGCTTTGAAGGTAGAATTTAGTGAATTCAGGCTGAACCACGAGTTCGAGGAAACGAAGAAATCTATCGGAATATATTCAGAAATGTTTTCATCGGAGTAGATATTACACGCTATATGAAATTCTCTTACCAGTTTTTTCTCCGAGAAGGATGCGCGGACTGACCGTAATCCGGGACGTTATGCAAATGAAATCGAAGCTCTTCATTTGAAGCTGTTATTCGCAAGAGTCCGCGAGATGGGATAAGAGAAAAAAAAAAGAGAAAAAGCGTAGGCTTGGCCAGAATTTTTCCTCGCCCCGCTAGCTTTGGATCAATTCTTCCGCTTCCCTCACATCCAAAAATTTTACTGCCAAGTCAGCACAGGCAGCGAGAAACTGATAGCGTTCCTTCGCGCTTGTGGAAAGATGCTCAACTTTTTTCAATCTCTTTTCAAACTCGATGCGATCAAAAGACGAGATAAAATGATCGATGATCTGCAAACATTCGCTGTTACAACTTGACATCGTATTTTCACTTATTCTCGATCGGTGAAAGAAAATACCATGGATATGATACTGTTATTGAAAATTTCGTAATTGAGTGATTTCAGCAGCGTTATGGGTAATTTTGTATATTCTTCGTCTTTTGAGTTATATAGGCACCTTGACAGAAGACGTGAGAAGGAAGTAGCAACGCCGGAGCCAATTTTGTGTTCGGAAATACACTTTCGGGCCTTTTGAACTCTTGCTATTAGTCACGCCCCGGTGAATTTTCGTAACCCTCCATACCCACGAAATACCGTCACTCCGTTTCCAATACAGAGCGTCAGACGTTGACGTTGATTTTATTCAAAGCAAGTCAAGAAGCATCCCGAAAGTCAGGATCGTCAGAATTGGCTCGTGATGCGTCAGATTGGAGCGTTTCGTTCGCTGTTACAACGTTCCAACTGCACGTGTATTTGCAGTCCATTCGTTCCTTGGAAGAGGCATAGAATTTCCGCGGATACCGATTCCCCTTGAACAAAGGAAACAACGTCAAGTTTTTCTTTCACTGTCAGTACATTCACACCAAATGGTCTACTTATTCCAGGAAACTTCTGCAGGCAACGGTCAGGGCCAACCGCACTGGTCACTTCCTCTGGATCGGCAGCGACTCCTGGGGAGCCAAGGTTTACCCCGTCAGGGATCAGGAATTCGCAGCCGAAGGAGCCATCACCATTTTACCCCGCCGAAACTCCCTGGAAGGTATTTATTCACACATTTATCAACGTGCAACACACAGTGCCGAATCAATTCAGCAAAATCGACTATGTCGATCGCTCTCGTGTCCGATATTCAGTACCTTAAACTATTCAATAGAATCGTATTCAAGTAATATCATTTTGTTTGAAACAAATCCAGAATTTTTTTGCTTCCAAGTGTATAATCATGCGGTTGATAAAAATTATATTTAGAAGGAGGTGAACGTAGACATGATTGAATCGTACATAAACGTTAAAAAAAAGATCAAATCACCCGGTGGCTGCGGTGCTCTTCATTGGAAACTCGTCGATAACACACAAAAGCCGATTTGCATTGATACGATGCCAACTGATTCTCAATAGATTTACTGCTATAATATACTCCCAGAAGACATGCCTTGGGTACAACTTGTCGCATAGACGTCGTATGTTTATAGTCCGATCGTTTTATCGAGCTATTCTACTAAGGTATTATTAAAATATCACAATCATTATTGTTTTCAATTGCAATTGTTTCCCAGCATATATTAGCCACAACTCCATGCTTTAGTTGCGAAAAAGAGAATTCAAACTGATTAAATTCTCCCTTCAGTTTCAAATTACTAATTCTCAGTGATTTTCTTTCGATAACCCAAAGCTCAAGGTTAAGCTCTACTTACCGATTCTATCCGCTTTACAATTAACTCTAATCTCTTGTTATTAATTATTATTGTTTCTTTTTTCATCGAGTTTACAGATAGGATAGGTACGTTTCAAAAACATTGGCCCGAAGAATCTCTGTCTGTATCTCCTATCATTAGACACTATAGCCTAAAGTGAACTGGAAAATTGGGGAGAGAAAGTTTACTTCCGCACGCGGTGATTAGGGAAATGTTTTGAAAGAATTCACTTCAGCCGACGGGCGGTGGCCACTTTACTCCTCCGTCCTCCCACATACATATATACATAAGTGTATAATACATAAAGCATCTGAGTATAATTTATCGGAGCGAGACGCGTCTGCGAAAACCCGCACGTGTGCCTCAGGATGCACAAGTCCGCACGGATTCAGAAAGGATAATATCCTCCTCACACACTATCGGGATCAGGGGATGGTAGAAAAAGGATGAACTCATGCCGAGATGGGAGTCGATGTGCGGTTCACAAAAGCCGGGTAGGTGCCTGCCCTTTACGAGTATTATGGATACGCGGTGTAGGTATTATGGATATCTACTCATGCCGAGAACGGGAGCGTTATTTGCGGTTATTATAAGCCAGTGGTCCTAGATATCACGCGCGTAAATTCCACTTAAATCCGATGTACACATACGGAAATACGAACCTCGAGTCCTAGAGGGATTGGCCTAACCGCAGAGCATTGAGGACTTGGGGTGCAGATTCAACGCCTCCGGGGTTTCATATCCAATGTATTCTTGTATCGTACAGTTTCTCGTGGTACAAATAAAGATGGTGAAAAAAAAAGTTTACACGCTCAACAAAGTCGTTGTACACAATTTTCGGTCCTGTAACCGGAATGCGTTGATCGGGGCCGATAAATACGGCTATCCAGCAAATTGAATGAAACACGATTCTTATATATAACCTTTGTAGAAATAATGAAATGAAATGAAATGAGCAGAAGTCAAGTTTTAGCATTCGTAATTCGTGAGAATGAAAAGTGCAGAAGAAAACACCTTGGCGAGTGTGAAATAAAAATGGTGATTGGGTAAACAGAAGGGAATTAGGGCAGGTAAACCGGAGCTGGGTGAAGATGCGAGATCGAGCAGTAGCTGGTGGACGCGCGGCGAGCTAATTTCACAAGGTGTCACTGAAAGCTCAATTTTCTTTTCACGCTGGAAAGTTCATAAATCTAGGAACGACAATAGCGGAGCCGATAGCAGGGAGGGCGAGTGATTTATTCAACCTGGCGGAAAGCTGGCGACCTACAAACCTAGGCTCCTTTCGCAGCCCTCGGAGAGAAGTAAAACCGTAAAAGAAGCTCAACGAACCCGAACGTCCCTTGATATTCAACGAGCACGCATCAGTTGTTCGTTTGCACTCGTATACGCGTTTACGCGGATGTGAAGTGTTCGAGGTGTTTTTTGCATGAAAAGTTAGAAATTTACGAGCCCCGTTGCAACTCTATACAGAGATAATAAATTTCACCCGGCCTTCGAGCGCGACTGTCCAGGACGTGGGAGTTGGCGCCAGATTTTATCTTCGCCGTGCGAAACAGTCTAATAATATCTTGCTCATTGTTGAAAATGGAGCCATCGTGGTAGGTTATAAGATATATGGAGCCTGTGTTTCGGCAAACTTGACGCAATCCGTCAACTGGATTTATCCGTGGACCGGTATAGATAAAAAGCTGGATCACTTGGAGTAACTCTTACAAGGACGGTATCCCAGGTCAATGTCTCCGATTTTATTTCTTTTGTAATGTGTTATAGTAGACTGAAAACTGAGCGACACGTGTTTTTTTTTCATCTGCTATTAAACACTTTAAGGGGGTGAAACCACCTTCCAAAGTAATGCGTGTTTTTTTTTTGTTTTTGTTTTTTTTCGATAAAATTACTTTTTTCAGTTCTCGTTATGAGAAAACTTTTCCAGTTGGATTGGTTAAAAAATATTATTATGTTCTTGTTGGCGAAACTGCCAAATCGGTCCTTCAGATGCCTCAGTTTGGAGGATAGTTTCACCCCCTTAAAGTGTTTAATAGCAGATAAAAAAAAATACGTGTCACTTAGTTTTTAGTCTACTTCAACATATTACGAAATAAATCAAATCGGTGAGATCGACCTGGGATACCTTCCTTGTTAAAGCCTATTTTAAAATCATCCTGGTTGGGCGAATATTTCATGTTACAACACGTTCGGGGGCCTTTTTTACCTACGTCAAGGGGTGACTGTAGTCGGAAAAGGCGACGTTGGCTACTTCGCGATTCAGAGAGGCGAGGGAATGAGGGAGCTTACCACTTAAGCAAGACGGCCGCCTGACGTGACCCCTGTACACACCACATGCCCTTTTAGCCGGCAGAAGAGGAGCGGAAAACCGTGCTTTGGCTTTTACGCAATGAATTGCCAGTCGCTAGTCCGGTTTCATTTGCCTTAGCTTGGAATCCGCAGGGAGAGGGATCAGGACCCAAAGCGCCTCTTCAGCTGAATGTTTTAAAATAAATTCTCCTTGCTGATAATATGACACAAATTACAGCTTACTTCGTACGCTTCTATAGAGCACTCTCTGAGAGCCCGCTGTAACGTTGTTAATATTAAGCTGCAAGGGATAAACTGGTTCCTACATCTTCGCGCTACATTGACCATCACGCTCGGGATAATTTCAGTGTTGATAACCGTGGAATTTAGCTGTTGGTGCAGATATAATTCCTCAGAGTTTTATGCAGAAGATCATTTTCACGAAACAATACCCGGTAAAAAATTCATTCGTCTGCACGCTCGTTACTTATCCAACTTATTTTGTCGAGCACTATCAACGGAATATATATATATAATACCATGGACATCCATTATGGATATACAATACCACTATTAGGCATCCATTCAAACCGAAATGAAGTACATTAGAGCTCTCTTAGAGATTCAAATGTCCGCTTGTTATATGTACGTCTAGTTGAATTCTGCTAGATATATACACAGATCTCGAATAGAGATCTCCTGGATTTTGTGGAGGAGAAATTTGGACTTCCAACGCACGTCCTTTCTATCCATTATTCATACACACTCCGATTTCATAAGATCTTATAGATCTCATAGATCTATAGATGTAGAGTTTTATTAGATATCCACATAGATCTTCATTGGATATATCATGGATTTTGTGTACGAAGTAATTGCTACCTTTAATCGACAATATTTTTATATCATCCACTCCTGTTTACGTATCATCAAAAAATTTTGGAAAAAAAATTATCATATGCACATTTTGTTCTGCCCCAGACAAAAAGTCCAAGGTCCAAGCAATATAGATTAGGCACTTAAGAACAGTTAAGTACAGTACTTGTACCTTGGAAATAGATGCGATGATCATTACCACTCCTCGTTATAAGAGAATCACAGTTCTGTATACGAATCCGGTGTCCAAACACGCATGATTCAAAGCAATCGCTCGTTTGCTTATAACACTGAGTCCGTGGCAAAGTTGGTAGAGAGCCCTCAGGTACACGGGTAAATTCTCTCATAACGAGGAAGTACTGTACGTTGATGCTGAACGAAATTCGGGGTAAACGAAAAGGTATCACTGGAGCTTCGTATAATTTGAATCTCTCTTTTATGGTGAGAGAGGCGAGCGATGATTCGTCGCCTGGTATGTGTCTATGGTTCCTCCACTCATGCGCATGGATATTCATAAGCATCTATAGACATCTATCTATCGATTTTAATCTGACCATAGATATTGTGGATTTCTGGAGATGTCTGTTAACGATCCATCATGGATATGGATCTTTGTGGAGCTGTGAATCCTGTGACTTCTGCTAGATGGAGTGTAGCCAACTTATTAAAAATGTTACTAGAATGGTCGGCAGCTTGGCAAATGCGTATCTAGTGGATCGCGACTGCGGTGTAAGCCGACCTTTTTTAATAGACAAGAGAGAGGTTATCGTTAACTGTCATCTGTCAAAATGAAGCAAGTCCGAGCAGCTCCTTTGGAGAAATGCTTACGGTATAGGTATACATATTTCGAGCACTGCGTTTGCTCAGGATGCCTGAATATATGAATTTTAAAAGTTGGCAAGGTGGAGTGAGCCGAAAGAAAATGTTTCCAAACTTGACGTAGCGTCGGTCTGGTTGAAAATTTAATTCACTGGCTGCTCATTATCGGTCCGTACAAACCGACCAGCACACACCCTGTCTAAGGATCGCTTGGGGGGTGGATGGGAATCAGTATAAGTGTGTTACATGACGTCTCTTGTCACAGGTTTTGACAGATACTACAGAAGCCTGAGGCCACGAATAGGCGAGGATGATTGTGCCAAGCAATCGGAGAGAAACCTACCGCATCCAGTGTTACCGGGGAGAATGATCAACTGCCGTAATGTTTGGTACCGAGAATTCTGGTCCCAGCATCACAAGTGTAGCTTTGGCCCCACGATTCCCCCCGGGTCTAAGAGGTGCACAGGGGACGAGGAGTTGATCGACTACGAGCAAGAAGGGCTCGTGCCTTTCGTCGGTAAGTCAGAAGTATCGCTAACAATTATTATTATCTCAGCATCTGTGTACGGAAGCGATTCTCCGTTGTTTAGAATTCTTCGAACGAAATGTTTAAGACTTTTTTTTTCACTTCCCCTTCAGGTATCGTGCCGGGTCCGATAACAACGTCGTTCACAAAAATCGTAGAGTCAATCACGTTAGACCGCAAGGGGAATTCGATCAATCTTATACCGGTTGATAATATAATATTTGGAAACGCTGCTGCAGACCAGATTTAAAATGAATTTTTCAAGGCTCGAGGCTTCCGAGGTGAATTCTGCTGGGATTCGGCAAAGTCACGCGACAATATGTATCATAGACGGTTTACATGCCCCAACTGAGATGGAAGCGAACCTCTTGTTATTCTTGCTTTAACAGAGTTTGTTATTGTTACGAAAATGTCATACATCGCCGGGAAAATTCCTACATACATATGTTACCTATGTACATACGAAGTCGTGCGAAATAAAACTTGATACAGTGAAACCTCCGTCATGAAAGTCAAGAGTGCTTCCCTGCATACGCGGGTGGCGGAAAATGCGAGATTCGATCGATAAATTGATGCGTCATTTTCCCACGACGTACTTACAATTAGATTACGAATCACTGATTACGTGCTGGACAATATTGTCGGTAAAGATTTTTGTGAAGGCGATAGAGAGAATTTTTTCTTTATTTAATTAGCCCTTGCTTGATTGGAATAAATAATTGGAACCTACATCTCCATTCGTATAACACGGCACTCGATAGCTCGATTGTGTTCTCTGTTCCGTATTCGCACTCCACCATATCGCGCGAGAGAATTTCTGTCCTCAGGGGATTAATTAATCGTATTCGTATGCGCTCTGTGTAAAATTCAGTTGACTGAAAGGTTGATGTACACATGGGGAGGATTATTCTGAAACTGAAGTGGTTTTCAGGGTAGCCTCTAATTCAGGTTGGTATCGCAATACACCCCGGTAACGGCCGGTAAGTAGATGTGCTATTGGCTTGTACTGCGATATGTCAACCTAGATCGGTACCCTAGACATTGCTTCCGGTTTAAAATCAACCATCGCATTCGTACCCCACGGTCGCAAAAACACTTCCGGAAACGTCCGCGCTGTGGGTGGGTCTCTTATTGAGGCGGGAGTGTGGAGGCGCTGCAATCTAGTTGCAGGTGATAAACACAGCACCTAATCTATTCCAGTTAGATTTGTTCTATGTATAGTAGTGCCTCCATTTTGTTCATGAATAAATTCAATAAGTGAATATGCTACCTGTGTAGAATAAAATAAGCAAAAATCAAGTATAACCTTGAAATTCAAAATGGATGTTATGGATTAGGGTTCAAAAATGTTCGACAACTACGAGATTGCATTGCTCTAACTTCTGCGGCGAATTTCTGTACCTTGAGCTTCAATAAGAGACTCACCCGCACCGCGAGAGTTTCCAGACCTGTATATACGATCGTGTCATACCCCAATTCGATTTCTCCCAAGAGTATAAACTACAAGCGAGAAAATAATGAGAATAAATAGACGGTGGGATTCAATAATGGCAGTAAAATATTCAGGTAGTAGAACAAATTGATCGAGCAATACAGCAGATGAACTATAAACGGTAACGTCTCGATAATCACCTGAATGATTATAAAAAAAATTGTTCACTTTCCGCGACTTCTTCTATGAAGAATAATAATATTTTTCATTGTACGTAAGATGGGTGTATTTATTATAACCCAGCAACGTTCGCTCGGTGATTTAACAACGCTGAGAGTATAGATACGGAATCAGTTCAATTGATGGCACAGCAATAAATTTTACGCGATAATCTCTTTTCTCTTTTCTATTTTCTTTCTTTTGTTATTAATTTTCTTCCACCGGTTTTATTGCACAGGGGTAAGAGAAATGATCCATTCTAATCAAATCTTAATTCAAGTTCAATCACTATAACTACTGAAAATATATAAGACTCACAGTTGCGGCTGAACCGTTTCATTCTTTTTGTAAGAGGCTTTGATAAAATGTAGGTATTCCTCCACATTCCATCCAGTAAAAAAAACCAGACACGTAGGAAACGGTGTTATCCAATGTACCAATTGAACTTGACAAAAAAGAAATCTTTTACTTGGATCAAATGTTTTTCAATTGAATCAGAATACAGGCTTCGCCAACTGCGCGAGTTATTATCCTGACTACGTTTCTGAACACGCGATACTTCTTTGATCAACGAAAGAAAACATCATTGAACTCGAAAAATAGCCTTGTCAATTTATTGATTTGTACAAACTAAATAGTAAATAAAATTTTCCAATGGTAGAATTATCTTAAAGCAATTACGTTTATACACACAAAAGAAAGGAAATAAGTCAAAATAGACATTGACTGAAAGGAATAGAAGTTAGCTACGTACCTCAAGTCACTCTGATTTCAGTCAATTGTAAGAATTATCAGACATATTGACATTAACGCTTTTTCGGCTCGCCGTTTCACTCCTGGTTTTTCGATGCCTTTTGCCACTTTTTCTCTCTTTCTCCTCCCTTTATGGTCTATCCTCTTGTCATTCTTTTAGCCGTGAGTTCCCTTCCGGGTGATATCCACCCACCTCCTCCCCCCGTCGCCTCGTCGCCCCGTCGACCAATTTCATGCAAAGAAGTCGAGGTTTTATTATTATTACGCCGAGAGCTTTTACTACGGGGTGAATTCCACGAAAAGAGAAAACGCGGCACCTGTTTTAGAAAACTCCTACTGCCGTTATTACTTTAGTTATTATAATCATAAAAAGCAGTCGTCCCCCTCTGTAATTACGACGGACCGAACCCCATCCGCCAAACCACCTGGCATCGAATAAATCCTGGTTTACGTAATTTAAAATCTCAGCTGACAACGAGACGGCGAGAAAAGCCGACAATACGAAATCACAGAGGAGGCATCGCGAATTGTTTCAAGTCATTTTGATGATGAGCTCATAACGGGTCGTTACCCTCAATTATGAACCTCGAGAGATCGTAAACTTCTAGCGAATAAAAATGAATCACTTGATACACTTAATACACCCAACGTGTGTTCTGGACAATTCGAATTTTCTTTATACCCGCAATCATAATAGACGCAGTGCCAGCGTGCCAGAAGTGAACGTGGCTCTACTGAGTATTTGACGCATGTGACCAGGTTCAGGTCGCAAAATTTTCGCAGAAAGTTTCGTAAATTACTTTTTTACTGCTACGGGAATTGCCTCGGCCAGATCTACGAATGGTGTTTCACCTCGTAGTTTTGGCCTCCTTTCAACATGTGGTCCGCGTCTAAAAACTATCTACAATATCCAGTATCGAAATTTCTTCGAACTTGAAACCCTTATTGTCTTACAAGTGCGGAACGTGGGTGATTTCCCACGAGCGTGGAGTCTGAAGTGTGAAGTCAGGTATCGCACACCCGCACGTCTAACACGCCTGATTTTTTTCATCAACCGTAAAGGAAAGTTTGATTTTACAAGCAAACGAATGCGACATAATAATAAAAAAGAAGTAAATCAAAGGTAGTCAATAGGTTCAGAGGCATGGGCCCAGCTACATAAAACTTAACCTGAGCACGCAAACTTCAGGTTGAACACAACTCAATGGTATCACTGGCGATGCGTAAAATTAAATTGATGGAAAGTACGCCTGCGCCAAGAAAGCCCTAATGAGTAAACGCATACGCCAGCGTCGTTTTACTGAACTCTTCAAAAATGGCTTCGAAAATTGACCTTTCCAAGCATCCGCTGGACAAAATTATTCTTGGATCAAAATAAGAGTCTCTTCTACCTACTATACTCCAACTACCCAAATACATGTGTAGAACCTTGTCGAACCTAGCACCCTAAGAAAATGATCAACATTAGGTTATGCCAAAAATTTGATGTCGGATGAAAGTTCTAACATCGTTGATAATATGAATATTTCAGGTTTTCACAATACATTTTCAATTCTGTATTCTTAATTCACTATAATAATGGTCTTAAGCTTGAACAATAATCGCTTCGGCGCATCTATTGCTCCATGATTCCCCTGGTAGACAAACCTCGATTCATCAGCCTTTTGACGTGTGCCTACTTCGTGTAGTATGTACAAAGTTTGGCTGATCAGCGGTCAGTTATATCAACGCTGACGTGAATCTGGATTGTTGGTTCTCCGTATTGGTGCTGCGAAACGATTCCTTATTCTCGGATCCTTTTCTTCCGACAACTTTTTCTATAAGTTGTGTTTCTCATGCTCCTGCAGAGCAATCAAGCTTCCCAAGACTCTTGGCTGCGGAGTACGTTATGTCCAAATTCACGAATGTCGTATTGACCGTGGTGGTGACAAACTTTTCGTATCGAGAGCAGTCCGTCAATCAATCAGTCGAACCGAAAGATTTGAAACTTTTCTCGTTATTCGACCAGAGACGTAATACATCTAACATCGGTCACAAATCACTTTTATCATAACAGTACAATAAGTTCCACGCTCACTGGAACTTTCAAAATAACGATTGTTTAGGATATATGACATTTGGATCAATAACGGTACTTATGAAATCGAGTCTTTCGTATCCGGTTTTAATCCATTGTACGCAACACATTCCAAAATAATTTAGTTCAATTGAAACGTGTCCCTTTTAACTGCAGTTTCCTCCTCAACCACGACTACAAGAGCTATACTATGAATCAGATCCGCAGTATAAATTTTCGGATATTCCTTTTATGCTTCCAGTTGACGCTGTCTACGCCATGGCCTACGCAGTTCATAACATCATCGAGGACGAGTGCGTCCGCGGTCGCGGTACGGCTCACTATCTCTGCGACGTCCTTAAGCCGGCTCCGCAAGGACAGCACCTTCTTCACTATATCCACAACGTAACTTTCGTCGGTGAGTATAATAATTATACAATTTCGGCAGGAATTTATCACGCCTCCTAATCTTCGCAATCCGCAACGGTAGCCTATGAAGTATAGGACGAATGAGGGATTGCGGCTCGTGCATGAAATACAGTAAATAGAAGAAAACCAACCCTCGCTCCAAGACAGCTCGAACGTTTGAGCTTCCCGAACTTGAATAAGTTTATCTGAGCTGCAAACTATTTGCTCAGATTTACTTTCATGAGTATAGGTATTCGGTAAATTTCCCGATGCGAGAGTAACAAACGTTTGATTTTATAATAGTCAGAAGACGGCTGTAAAATAAGTCAGAAATGAACATGTCCCTCCATGGTGTAGCAAAATAATATAGGGCTCACAAAATGCATTTGTATGTACGTACATGTGTACATTTATACGTATAATATGTCATACATACGCGTACGAGGTCAATTCGTACCAGCCTGTCGTCCCGTCGGTTACATTGGGCATCTGTTTCGCAGTTATCCATATTTTTCACTGTAAGAAAAGGGTAGGTTTTTTTAACATTGTAAACCCGTGTCACCTGCAGAAGAAGAGCTCAATTCTTTCGTTTAGGAGTATTTTTGTCCTCCTACCATTTATAATGTTATATTTTTGTTTT
This sequence comes from Diprion similis, assembly GCF_021155765.1. Taxonomy (NCBI): domain Eukaryota; kingdom Metazoa; phylum Arthropoda; class Insecta; order Hymenoptera; family Diprionidae; genus Diprion; species Diprion similis. The sequence goes on from NC_060114.1 coordinate 22,155,796, forward strand.
CATTTTCTTTTTTTCTTCTGGTTATTGTTCCGAATTTTCTGCAGGAAGATATAATACAGTCTCACTTCCTTCGTCAAAATGTGTTGCATGTCAAGGGGTTTTTATTTCGGAAGTGAAGCGTATCATCTAATAACCGTAGTTTCGAATTTGTCGAAAAGTCGAAATCTTGGATTATTCAACTTGTAAACGCTGCAACAAAATATTACTCGATCTCACGTCACTTTCCCCATTCATGTGACGTTACCGTAATACATGAATAGAAATTGTATTTTGCGCACCGTAACGAAACTACTCAGTTTCGACGCTTCGAATTAACTAACTTTTAGGATAGATATTTTTAATAAACAACAAAGTGATTGTCCATGATTAAAAACACTTCACGCAAGGATTCACTATCGCATATCGATATTTAGCACCCCCTCAACGTCCATTTCCTAAGTGACAAGTAGCTACATTTACCATAATTGATATGGGTAGCCTTGTTGCAATATTCAATGCAGTTCATGCGTAATATGTAGAAAATATGCATAGCCATTCCGGGTAGGATATACATGCAGTCGGCGATAGATTAACGTGAGAGTGGCAGCTGGAAACTCATATCGATATCCACGAACCTGCGTCAACACCAATTGACCGAATAAGTGACGTCATACAAGTCACATTATACAGAAACACACCTGCCTATAGACAGCGATTCTGTAGTAGTTTTGGAAAAAAAATATTTATCATCGCATAACCCAATACTAAAAAACTTGACAAAAATCAAGCTGGGGTAGATTGCCCCTTACATCGATTGGGTAAAGGTAGACCCAGCTATTGGTAGGAAAGTATTTGAAAGCATACCAATGATAATAATCAATCGATGTCATGTCACACCACATACAGTTACTCGATGTCACCTGTAGTCAACTGTTATACGAGAATAATCTTAACTTATGAGAGGTGATCCAAAGTTGTCTGGATCCCTTGAAATTGCAGATTTTTTTGAAATTATTCGCAGCACTTGAGTCCGGTGGTCAATTGATCAGTATGTTGATTAATGATAACGGTTATTAGATGTGTTTCCTTCTCTTCGGTATCACTTCGAAGATTGTAGTAAGGTAGACTTGTGCAATCACAAGTAAAGATGAGTGAGAACGCGGAACAAGATTTACAAAACTATTTCCTCATGCGGATTCACTGTTGTCAAAGATTCTTCTATCCATTTACTTTCTGGAGAAAGGAGGACGAATGAAAAAGAGTAAACTGAGCGGCATTGCGGGTATAGCATATATACATATGTATGAATTATCCGCAGTATTGAATCGTACACGATTCCGTGCCTCAACAATAAAGGACCAGAGCAACAAATTTTTATATGTCGACGGTATCGATCCCGTAGCCGACCCAAGACTGCGAAACGAAAACAGCTTCACGCCTTCCGTTTTCCTTCAACTAAAATTGATGCAATTCCCACCATTGGCAGGAAATGATTAAGGACCATCTTGATTTTCGATAAAACACTCACTCAGACACTCAAGTTTGAGGTCACCTTTGCAGCGTGGTTCTGCTATTCTATTACTGTGACGTTACATCAATTCGGCACACTTATTGTTCGTCTTGAGACGACTTGTAACAGCAAGGTGTACCACCTTTATAGGTATATCTAATGGCTAATTGCTGGGCCACTGTTCAAAGTTATTACAATTATTTGTCTGAATCTAGTTCCAAAAGATTTTTCACTTTCAGGGCGGCAAGGGACTGAGATAAAGTTCAATTCTGACGGAGATGCTTTTGGCTTCTACAATATTTATCAGTACCAGCATAGCGACGAAGGACGATTCGATTACACGCCAATCGGCACTTGGAAAGAAATGTGAGTTTCGATTCCCTGGATAATTCTGTAGATGATGCGCTAATACCAAGCGTTTGAGACCAAAGTACAAAAACATTCTAACGATTTTTACTATTGATACTGACGTTATAAACCTGTGCCTCCTACAAGAGGTCATGTATCAGGGAACTTGGTTTTTTGCGAACGAAGTAGGTAAAGTCTTCAGGGTATAAGAGTAAAATAATAATGTACATACACAATATAGACATCCTATTCAATTTTCAATTATTTTCAATGTAATAGATAAAACTGCTGAACTTCTTTAAGGCAGCCATGCATTATTCTAGTCTCGAGCTTGATGTCAACATGACACGATGGGCGACGGGTCCCGGCGAAGAGAACATCCCACGGAGTACGTGCAGCGAAAACTGTCCTCTTGGTCACGTCAGGAATTTTCAGGTGATTGCATCTTTTTCTAGATCGCACATCAATCAAATCTCTTTCCATTGTATTATACTACAGACACTTATCAATTATAGCAGTGGTATAAATACGGCGGGATGGAACAAGTATGTGAATAGCTATTACCTAGAGTGATGTTCCTCAATTCGTTTAACATGGAAAACGTAATATAAACATGATTTGTCGCGAGTAAAGGGATCTTGAGTAGCTAGCAAAAATCTAGGAATGGAATGCTACTGAATGCTATCGTATGCAGCATGTGAGAGTGGAGATAGAAAGTTATCCTCGCGAATCGAAGTAATATCGAGAGTACACCTATATATTTTCATTGACACGGAGGAAATTGATGTTCTCTTGCGTAGAGGTGCCGCAAAAATCTATAGCCATGGATGTACATTATGTATTTGTACATTCGTATACATATACCTACCTATGTAAGCACAATATTACGTATGTGTAATACAGAGATACTTTAAAGGGCTCACGCGTAGGCATTTCACGTCACGTGGGGAATTTGCAGATGGGAATATAAGAAAAGGCCACCGCGAAATTTCAACCGAACCATCTGCACATTTTTTTACATCTCATTCCTTCGCGGTCTGACCCTGTTCTTTCTATTTATTGCTTTTTCAAATAGAATGGGGAGTGAAGCATTGAAGACATTTTCGGATATAATCGCGTGTTTCCGTGCCGAGGAGTTCGATCTTACGAACTCAGGTGAATCACATCTTACTACACAGTTCTTACCGTCAAATCCTTTTGAATTAGAAAATTCCAAGGTAAAGGTGCGCGTCGCTTAGGGCGACCGAGCTCGTCCGCATGAGATGTTTATTCACCATGGCTGTCGGAGTCGTTCTAATCAGTGTGGAAAATTATTTCAGGAAGCTTGCTGCTGGAGTTGCGTTGCTTGTCGGGAAGATGCCTACGTGTTTAACGACACTTGCCGCAGCTGTGATCCGGGATACGCTCCTGACAAGACGAAAACCCGGTGCATAAAGTTAGCGGCTGAAGTTATACCTTGGACGAGCCCCTGGGCAGTCGTTCCGCTAACATTTGCCGCGGTGGGGATCCTCAGCACCCTCTTCACCACAGCTGTCTTTATCAGGTCGGTTTCATTCAAACTAACCCACACAGCAACGACCGTGGCATTGTGATTACAGTGTTCTCCGGTACTTTCACCTAAATCTAAAGAGCGAAATCCTTTCAACGATAGATTCAATCGCACCCCGGTGATCATGGCCTCCGGGCGAGAGCTCTGCTACGTACTCCTCGTTGGTATTCTCTCTTGTTACGGAATGAGTTTCGTCATATTGAGCAGACCGACCACTTGGAATTGCACCTACCTTCGGATAGGACTAGGTCTCTGTTTGAGTATTTGCTACAGCGCCATACTCACCAAAACCAATCGGATTTCCCGGATTTTTAATCAGGGGATTAAAAGCATTAAACGGCCATCGTACACATCGCCGAAGAGCCAAGTCGCTATTGCTATTGGTGAGTTCCGAACCAGACACTCGGCATTCATGAGGAACAAGTTGCTCAGGCCACCAGTATCGGCGTAGTTTATCCGAAATCAAAAATGGGTCCTAAAGTTAGTCCAGACATTATTACGATGCCACACCCAACGTAGTAGGGTCGCAATGAATTACGTTCTGTGAAAACCTACATTATGAATCTCCCTCTGTATATCCCTAGGGATTACGGCAGTTCAACTAATCGGAGCGATAGTATGGTTAATCATCGAGCCTCCAGACACCAAGGAAATCTATCCGTACCCGTTAACCGCTGTTCTAACTTGCCGCGTTTCAACCTTCTCCCTCATGATGTCTCTCGTGTACAACATGATACTGATCCTCATGTGTACGCTGTACGCGTTCAAGACACGCAAGATCCCGGAAAACTTCAACGAGGCCAAATACATAGGATTCACCATGTACTCCACATGTATAGTATGGCTTGCCTTCATTCCGATTTACTTCGGCACCAACAACGATTACAAGGTAAGAGTTGTACGGTAAACATACGTCACTTATACCCGAAGAAAAATAGTGTTTCACGTTATAGGCGGATCAAACGCGTTCAGGTATAATATTATCCCGCTGTGAAAAGACAAATCAAACTTTATCCAACAGATCCAGATCGCTAGTATGTGCATGTGCATCAACATCTCAGCAACCGTTGCTCTGGGCTGTCTGTTCACGCCTAAGGTATACATAGTGCTGTTCCAGCCATACAAGAACGTCAGACCTGGGCAGGCGAACGTGAGTCAGTTATACCCAGCTTCTTCATAGTGCACGTGCATGCCTCGCATGCGTGAATGTCGCTTCGAGTTAAGCAAATATTTCTAATTACTGTACAGGCTACTCAGCCTCAAGGAGCGAACAGGCCTGCCTACAGCATGAGATTCTCCGGAGCGAGAAGTCAAACGATGCAAAGTGTAACATCCGGTTCTAGAAGTAGCCCGACGAGGCAGACTCGCGGTGAGTTGAAACACGAGAACGGCGAATCGCAAGCCTTGGCAAGCCCGTCGGTGGAAGAATCGTCCGTCAGCTAGGTAGCTCTAATACACCTTCATCAGAGTCAGGAACATCGCTCATCAGGCGAAGATGATCTGGCGATGTTGCAGATGGATGAGGAGGTGTATGAACGAGATGACAACATATTATCAACCGTGGCTGAGTTGTCCGAGATAACGGATACTCCAACGCCACCCACTCACAACAGGTCCAACGGATGTCGAGATGAATCCGTATCTGGCTCTGTGCAGGTGACCATTACATACAATTAACCTTCATTGTCGATTGCCAGATAATGACAATTATTCAAGCAATTCATATTACATAGTACAATAAAAATATGTGCATGTAAAGGCCGTCGCGTCTCAAAAATCCGTGACTGCGGTAGGAACACTGTGAGTACAGTTGGCTGAATAATTTGTTTTTTCTTTATACAAGTCAAACGATTCCGTGGAGTATGAAAAATCGACAAACGTGCCGAGCATCTCCGCGAAGGTGTCTATGCAATCTAATCTGGAGAACCAAGTCAACAAATCGGACGAGATCGGCAATTCAACTGCATAGGGATATCCTACATGGGCGTTAGAGGAATCGTCTTCAGTCGAATTCTTACCACCATAAAGCTTATAGAAATGGAGAGGGCATGCTCCGCCTTTCTGCTGATTCGTAAGAGCAACCGAGATAACAAAACCTTCTTTTCCTCTGGAGGTAGAGCACGCGCATTATGGCGGAATTAAAAATAAGGTTAACAATTTACACGGTGGAGCCGTTCCATGGCCGTTCGAGAACAGAAACGTTGACTGAAGAATTACAAAGTAATTCTGGGATTTTCAGCTAAACTTCTAACACACGATTCAAAAAGAAATAGCTCAATATTTCTCATGTAGTATTGATAAACCTAAATTTTTTCGGCTTAAATTTTATTCTATACAAAAAGATGACAATCGTTGTAAATCTTTGTACAGTAATCGTTTTAAAAAATATTAATGCTTTGTATAATATGGTGGAACATGAAAAATAATCTTTATAGCGATGATATGACGTTTAGTTATAGATACATCGCGTGTACATATAGCGACGTGGCTACTAGTTGGAAAAAAAAGAAGTTTAATATGTTTGTTTCTCAATTTTTTGTCTGCAACTACTACAGTACGCCCGATACCATAAAAACGTGTGTTAATGTAATAATGTGTGAAGAAATTCATCATTTGATCACGATAAGACTTTTGCAAGTTAATATCGTTATCATGATTTCGTAAATTCAACAATACTCTGTTATAGACAATTTGTTTAACTTTGTTATGGATGAGTTGTTCAAAATGTTTTTGGAAGATACTTCTATCGTACTACCGAACTACACGTTCTACCCATTGGCAAATGTACTACCTCTAAGAACCGGATCTTTCGGAACCCTAAGTGTGAAGAAGAATTACATGTTGAATTTGTTTATAATATAAAGTAGGGCTTGCAGTTGTCATAATGTGCTTGTACAAAAACTATTTCATTCAACTTATCTGTGAAACGTTTATTTTTGTCCTTCGATCTCGTGCCTTTTCCAAACAATACACTTATTGATCGTTATGATTTGATTTTACGCTGAAAGTAATGATCAATTTTGAACCATATCTTTTTAAACTAACTTAAATACGATCGGTAGTTTCGCACTATGGAGGTAGATTGTCTCGACTGCGCATGCTTACCTCCAGAGCGATAGACAATCCATGTTCCTCTGTATCTCTCTCTTTCTCTCTCGCTCTCTCTCTTTCTTACACACAGATGTGTGAATGCTCATCCATTGTACGAAGATAGGCTTGTTCTGTCCATTTCTATAAACTCTAGGTATACTTACTTTCCAGTCCTGCACATTCCTCTGATCAGAGCTGTGAGTCTGACAATTGAACGCAGGGTTCAATAATGTGTATAATCATACAAACTCTCTTTTCGATGCTGTCGTTCAATCCGGCCGAATCTTAACCCTAGGACCACCTAGAACCCTAGACATAGGTACCCCTAACCCGAAATAATTCTTACAGCCGGCTAAAGTCATTTTTCTTACTTTGCTCGATCGAATTTTTCACGCCAAAAATTCATATTAAGTTATTTTCGCATACACCATTCTATTCTTTGGTCTTTCAAATAATGAAAAATGCCTTCTACGACAAACAGTCCGTTAGCAGCGTTGATTTGCAGTTCTGGGGTGCGCGTAACCGTGTGTAGGTTATTTGTATCGTATAGACAACGTAGGGTCCTAGGGTTAAGTTTGTTCGACCGGAATGAATCGCTGAGTAATCTTCGGGCATCAGAGGGATTATTCCGTAACTTGTATATATTTTTTCCCCGCCGCAAAGGTTACAAGCGTCATTTGCACTATTCAGCGAACAGTTTTTATTGAAAAACCACTCTTATTTTTGGTGATTACGTTACTGATAATGAATACGAGGCTAGCTGATAAGTCGTTGGTAAGGCCAGATGACACGGGCCCGAATCCCCCACTTGCCTTATCAGTGCACAAGAGTGTCATGTTATGATAATCGTAATTTTGATCAAAGAAAAAATGAAGAAATTAAAAAACCTCACTTATTCATCCGTGATATAGAGATTAGAGATTAGGGTCCAGACCAACGGTATTGAAAAATTTCACAAGCATCGACTTAGTTACAGGGCACAGGTTACACCCGGTATATGAAACCGCAAGACGATATCTACTCGATCTCGTTCACGGGGGAAAAAATTAAACGAGAAAATGAAAGCTGCTCGGTATAATTTGAGAGGACGCCAATTACATACGCACGAAGTTGAGTAAAAGACTTGCATGCAATTCACTCGGTGCTCAACAATAGCCAAATTTACAAATGATACAATATAATGTTAGATTAACGCTCAAAAATCAGCAAGTCTAATGAAGATTAATGACAAAACAAATGAAAGTAAGAAAAAACCTCACGCAAACTCGAACCGGCATAAGAAGTTGGGGATAAACGAATGGACGCCGACTTGTTGCATAATTTACTAAACTTTACGGTAATAAACTGAAATAGAGTGGGGGAGACTCTCGGCCGGGAAGTCGTGACGAAAGAGTAGCCAATTTAAGCGGAGTAATGAGTCAATAAATCCGGCATGCAACCGAGAATGAAATATACAAAAGATACGGTAACACTTAGCACGTCACAAACGTATAGTAGCTGCACAAGAAGTAACGCAATTTCGCAGTTCGACTATGCCTTCGACGATACGGTGAAAATGAGAACAGCGTAAAGAGTGAGGGCTTGACAACTGTAAGGGTTACAGATATATTACCTAGTGCGCGTGCGCATCTGACCGCCGGTACCGATGAATTTCTCCCTACCATTTAGCTGATTGAACGAAGACAGATTGTCTGACAGAATAACTCTCTGTTTAACCACGGTTCAATATTCTTTCCAATGCTTCTTACCCAGCAGGTAGTCCATCTCGTTATGCCAATGCGTAATTATAATAACGTTATTATCCAGATGGAGGCACAGAAGTTAGCTGTGCTCGTGTGTAACACGAATTGCTCGGAGAATAAGTGAATTGCAATTCTAATGAACAATTGTATATTTAGAATCTGAAGCTAACGGCCATGCATCTATGTAATACAGGGTGTTTTCGTATAAATGCCGAAGTACTGTTGGGTTGCCTACCACTCAGGGAAACGAATATCGGTAGGATTTATAGGTCGGTAACGCGTTTAAAGTTCTCCGACTGAGCCGGAACTGCTCGTGTTGCACAGTTGTATGTATCAGGCCAAGTAGTTGTTTCGTTATTCATAACTTATGCTGAAGGCGTTCAGTGATCGCGATCCAGAGTAACCTTAAAGTGATCGTAACTCGGTAGACCTGTTTTACCAATATTCGCTCTTCTCTCAACATGCTGCACCGTTTATTCGGAAACACCTTGTATGAATTGCCGGTAGAGCAGGCGAGATGTAATTGTGTGGATTCGGGCGTTAACAGCTATGCACCTGCAGTGCAGTGGTATGTAGTGATTCCGAAACGGCTACTTTTTTGGACAAGCCGCTTGCACTGGTAATGCAGATTCAGCCAGTATCGGCCGGCCGACAGTGGCCTGCATGATGAATCTGCATCGCGAATGTAACCGACGTGGCAGAAAAATTAACCGTCGCTTTAGTTATGTACTATATTAAGTATACTTAAAGTACTTTTTGTATATTTTAACAACTTGGATATACCGAATTAGTGATTTTTCGTTCCCTTGGTAGGAAGCGTTTCCAAATGCTGTCGTGTATAGTCAGTACGAACTGGTTATACGTCGTGGCAATAAGAGTACGGTTGTCACGATCAAAACTAACTCCTTTTGACAGTAAGTCTGCGGTGATTTTTGGAACGAAGAGACGAACTAGAGTAAATACCTAGGGTTAAGACTGAAATAAAGTTACAAAATTATATGTAATAGTACATACCAGTATTATATGTATGCGCAGATTTGAGAAAATATATAAATATGGCCTAGAATGGGCGAATCTCTTTCAATGAGGTGATTCAAATGTTCAAACTCATCATTCATATTTGCGTTTGTTCTATTTGTTACTGTTACTAGAAGTTTAGCTAATAGATGTAACGAGGAAAAGTATTTCATCTTATTCGGGAAATGACGTTAGCCAATACCATAAACCGCGATAATATATGAAATATTTTCATGAAATCAGACTAGTCACGTATAGTTATAGATATTTACTATAAATAGTAAGGGTATAATTAATGTTATGCGCGTTCGATACTTGTCAAAATTTTATACAGTTGATTTGTAATATAAATGTACATACGTACTCGTACATGAGTAGTGCTAAACCCGTATTAATTTAGGTTTATATGGCAGTCTCAAACCTTACGTAAAAATCAAATTTCCAATACACTCGTCCACATTCCTTGACCAATAGATATTCCGTACATAACTACTACTATTTAAACTACTGCTGCCACTATTACTGTCACCGCTAATACGTATTACACGTATTACAACCCCTATCAGTACTCATACAATACGGACTAACATTACCGCATTACTCCTACCATTGTACTATGCCTACTTATCCAGTATACGAAAAACGATTGAATCGCATAAAAACAGATTCATTTTGATGTCAGCAAACCCGAATTTCTCAAGGAAATGTAGTGCATGATGCGAGAATTAATCTCAATTAGTCGATCTATTGTTTTGAATATGCATCTACGAATTCGGTTGCTTTCCCTTTTGTTTGTTCGAATTGTAACGCAAATTCAACTCGATCAAATCTGTAATACACAATTTTTTTCCGATCGTTTTGATTAGATTCTACTGTACAAATTTGAATTTCATTCGAATGAAGTTTAATACATTTCGAACATTAACGCTCTTATCCTTTCCCATTGATTTATTTAATTTTGAATTCAGATCAACTGTAACGAAGTATTCCAAATACTTTCGCGGGATGATTCAAATTCGTTTTCGCATCGAGAATAAAAATGAATATTTCTCAATACAGTTCAGTCCTTTTCCGTTTACAGGAAATATCAATACTAATTCTCTACTGCTAATACTATCGCTAGTATGAGAAATCGGGTCCGCTATAATTACCAAATTTTGGCGAGGCAAAATGGCAATTTTTATTGAGTCGGTTAATATTAATAGATGTAAAATATGTCATAACTGGTGCAGTACTTATGAACATATAGTTACATCGCGGATTTACCCCGCAGAGTTAGCAGTGTTTACATATCCTTAGTCAACATCATAGTGTTCGACTGATGGCAGAAAATTCACATTCAGAGGTTTGCGTATTAGATAAAAAGTAAAGTAGCTGAAAAAAATTGAACTTGCGGCACGATAAGAATTGTTAGGTAAGAATTGATTATAGCCTGCAGCTATAAAGTTCGGCGACGGAAATCTATTATTAGGTAGACGCAAAAAGAAACTTCCGGTCGAACTAACCTCTGTTGATTTATATATAGTATTTCTAAGCAATTATACATACACACATGTATATATATATATATATATATACATATTAGTTATTAATGCGTAACTACATACTTAATTCGACGTCTTGAGAATAGCTGTAAGAATGGTATAATAAGTAAGTGCGGAGTGTCAAATCAGAAAAATTATAGCAAACTTACATTACCTTACATACTTTTCGTGTATAGTGGCAACAATGTATTTCAAATTGGGATTAATAATCATACATTTAGCCATCATTTTAGTTTTAGCCATTTTTGAACCGCAGATCGCTATCGCCGAAGAAATATAATATCTATACTTATAATTATATGTATACTGTAGTATCGTACCCTGTATAATTTAAACATTGTATATAGATGGTGGGCCGTTTGTACAGAGTTAAAAACATTCATTGAAAAGATATATAAATATCTTTAATAGATGCACTATGTATAGATGTAGGAATGGTACTTGACGAGTTTTATTCAGAGAAATGCCGTTGGTATGCAGGTCTGTAGCTAGTACGCTATTCACTTACCACTGATTTATCGAATCTGGCTCTCGAATCGCAGATCTGCTCTGCATTTTAACAGTTTGCCTATTCGGTTTATGTACAGGGTCGCCGTTAAAATTACGAAAGATCATACATAATTCCTGATTCGAAATGTTGAAATAAAAAAACTGATCCCGTCACCCCTGTCAAACGGCTACCTGTCTGGCCATTCATGTTTTAGCTCCCGAATTATTTGTGGCATGATGTCACTCTCTGTGATGTAGCGCGAACCGAAGAGACAAACAACATTGCATACTAAGATTGTACGTCAAGTATAGATGATAGATACACCAAATGTAAATATATCGTATGTTGGCCATGTTTGCACCGCATCGATGCGATACGGGCCAAAATGGTGGTACATGGAAAGTTATGAAAAAAAATTCCTTACTTTCTTTCGATTGATTATGTTCATCTCGTTCGTGGGTTTACGAACGTATCAAATCGATGCAGTGTGAACAAAGTAGAAGAATAAAGCCAAAGATACGATCACCTAGTGATGTAGTTAAACATAGAAAAATGATAAATATTAACGTACAACTTGTATATGTATATATACACACACATCATGTAGTATATGTATAGTGCAATATACCGCCTATGTCCTACGCGTTTGCCAAGCGCATATCCTAAGATCCCAGTTAATTGTAAGTGTACAAATGTCTGAAAAATATCCAATGCATGTTACTGCTCCATATGGATATCGTGACATCCCAGACTCCAGAGGGATAACCGCGGTGAAATGTTCAGTCCTGTGGAGGGATAGTTCGTGAAAATAAATTACCTGCGTTTTAATTGGCAGGCGATTTAACTAAATATTAAAATCGAGATTAAAATTCCAAATTTCGATAGGATAGTGCGCCTTACGCTAAGTTTTTCTGAACCACTAATGGAAACGACATCAACGAATAGCACACGAGATTATACACATGTGGACAGTGATGTCGGCACAGTCGATTACGTTGGCAATAGATTCAGTCCGCAGGCCACTGTCGGCCGGTCGCAAAGCCATTTTAATTCTGTTGGGATCTGCTTTGATTGGCACTGCGGGCGGATTCCATGCCGAAATCACTGTCCGTATGTGTACAATCTCGTGTGCTATTCGTTGGTGTCATTTTCGTTATCGATTCCGAAAAATGTATCGTAAAGCGCACTATCCAAACCTTAGAAACTTTCAAATATGGCGGGTAGAGAAAAGCAGGACGGAGTCCCTGCTAAATGCACGAAATTTCGAACTGAAGTACGAAGGGCGCGTGATGGCTTTGATGTATATATCTATGGGCGCTTTCTTTTAACATCAATTTTCTGACACAGATCGGCACTGAGTGATTTCATTGGTCGGATCTGACGGAACAGGCCAATGAAATCACTTAGTGTCGTGTTGTGTCAGAAAACTGACGTAAAAGAAGAGAAATCTGCTGCTTCGGAATGATCATCCGATGCGCTGCCTATTATACGGAGTTCTAAGTATTTGCTACATTTCGAAATCTTGACATCGCGCGCGAAGGCCGCGTCCGTCCTTCTTCTCTCTTATACCCTCTATACATTCAAAAGTGATAGAATTTAATCATACGTAATATTGAAACAATGTATTTTTACCGAGATAGGTAAAATATACATCTGAACAGTATTATTGTCGACAAAAAGTGATAAAAACGACATTTATTGTGGATATTTTTTTTTGCGTAATCCAAAAGATTTCATCATCCACGTTTATCAGTGGAATGTTTTTACATTTTGAATATCACAGAAGTATGGAAGTTATGACTCGTTTTAGAATTCTGAATAATTCGTCTCATAATTAAACTGAAACGCCTGTAATTTTTCTATTTTTCAGTATCTGATGAAGAAATGAAAATATACAATGAAGATTACATACAAACATATATTATCTATCAATTTTGATGATCACTTGACAAAAGACTTTCGTTGCAACGATCTTAATCGTATAATATTGAAATATGACAAGTGACGTAGACGTAACAATATGTGATAGTATTATTGCTAAAAATGATAGTTGAAGTAAATAAGCATACACACACTAATTCTTTAGTATGTAAAGTATGCAAATCAATGAAGAGTTGAGGCGTCATGAACAATAAGATCTGAATCAGTAGCTAATTTTAAAATGTCAATACTTTTTCCAAATTCAGGTTTTCGCGTGCATACCTATACATGTAAATTACACACGACACACCACTAATATTCAAATGCAAATTTTCGATGAAACTGTTGAAATAATGGGATTCATACAACATTCTGCCATTGCCAGTTACACTAAAGTGAGACACCTAATCCTGAACCACGATGTGAACATCCTTAATTAACGACAAATTTATTATAACCTTTCATCTCGTTTCTGCAAATTGAAAACTTAGACCATATAATCCTGGACAGCGTACTGCCTATATTTTAACGTTATAGCATTTGAAGCCGAGTAGCCACACAAAGACAGATAGCGTCAGGCCTTGAAGTAAAAGAGAACAAGGAACCCTTGCGAGTTTCAACATTGCCAGATTAGTGTGCGGCCAATACTATCTTTCTCTTGTACTTGGCTGCTGATCAAGCCCGCAACGCACTGTCCAGTCAGGAGTATACATATGGTCTAAGATTGAACATACAAGGCCTACGTCAAAATATAGGTATCCTGTGTTCTATTTGAGAATGTGACTCGTATTGTGACTTGCTGATACTATTTTGACAGTTTGATTGGGAAGCAACCCCTCAGATGGCTAGGGAGTATACCGCCATCTGCCCAGCTGCTTTGTGATCCAACTGGTCAAATTTAACAGCAGGTCGCAATGTAAGCTTCAGATGCATCCTTCCATACCTAACGGGTCTGATAACGAGCCCAATAGAGCTTGACATTCGTGAGAGAAAAAAGAAAAACTAACTTTTGAAATGAGCCTCCGTGCACATATTACACACATACACTTGAAAATGACAATGTCGATTATTTAGGAATGAAAATTTTCGTACTCATTCAACGTTGAATTTATTACGTGTTTAATATATTCTATAATAAATGTTGTCGATAAAATTGACTGTTACATGTTTGCTTCATTATCCCTTCAGCTACGAAACTATCAATGTCGAGGGAGGAAGAATAGACTCTAAAATATTCAAAACTGTATCAAGCTTAAACGCAGTTTATTCGAAGGTTGTAAAAAAATACATATGGTATATACACGTATTTTATACGGAGTCTAACTATTACTCAAAGAACCATCATGGTTTGCCGTACCGTGTTCGCTGACGGTCCTGATGGTCGCAGTACTCGCTGATGATAAGTTTGCACAAAAATAAGTGGAACACGACAATCAGGAAGCAAATGCTGATCCAAAATAATGTTGGCAGGCCCCCCAAACGATGGCCATGCTTGTGCAACGCCATCACGTGATGATCGTGCGCCGGTGCTGATACAAGACAAAAAATTGATCAAAAACATCATGAGAGGAGAGAATATTGGAACGCATAAAAGCGACTATAGTACAGCTTTTCTTACCTTCATCGACCTCGTGGACATGCAAAGCTTTGCGCAAGTCTTGCATGTGCTGTTGATCGGACGTTATATACAATATTGCTGTCAACGGTTTCGTTAGCTTTACTGGGAAGTTAGTCCAGGATTGACTTAGTGCTACCGGAGAGTCTAAGCAGCCAGCATCGCATCCGTAATAAACAGTGTCGCTGCGATCAAGTGCGACGCCCAGAACCGCACGATTATCTTCGCCGACCAATACCGAGATATTTAAGTGCGTTACATTGCCATAACTTATGCGTCTGGAAGAGAAAGTTGGTCATCGTTGGTTTTTTTTTTTTTTTTGTTAACCAGCAAATTCGTCAAAAGGATACTAAAGCCAACTGCTTTACATGATGCTTTGATTAAACGATACCGTATTTCCAACTCAATTCACCTAAAGAAGTAGTCGCGATGTAAGTACTGTGGGTCTATGTTAAACTCCAAGTGCTGGTTGCTGAACCTCAAGGATCCTAAACTGAGAACAATCGCTTGTTGAACAGCTGCTGGCCCACCAACCATCAAATGATGACATCCCTGCTTTTCCAAGGTAACCAGCCATGCTCCGACAACGTCGTTAACACCCTCAATTGTCGATGTGTCTTGCCAGAGTCGTGGTGCGTCTCTAAAATGCGTATATTCACGTTACAATGGTCAATGATTAGGTTTGTACAGTAAGCTGGTGAGGGGTTTAAGCCCTACAGAGTGTGATGACCTCGGTAGCAGCCCTCATTGTTTGCGACATTTTTTTCGACATCCGGTATGCCCGCAGGAACTTGAGACAATATGTAGTACATTGTAGAGTTGATTTTGTGTCCGTTTATCGCGCCTTTGGCTTTCGAGTCACTAATTCTAACACCTGCATGCCAGTAATTTTGCCAAACTAATGTATGTTCCTCCTTCAATCCTTGTTGTTGAACAAGAGCTTTTTTCATACCCTGCAACAATGCACTTTGATTGATTCATTGAAACTGAAACAATTAAAAAATTAACCATCTAATATAGCTTTTCCTCAAACATCTCGTTACAGAAACAATAAGTAATACCTCTAATGCCTTTTTTTGTGACACTTGCAACAATTGTTTCTTTGCGATGTATGAATCTGACGATACAGGTTCACTGTAATGGATGCTAGAAAGAAATTGCAGCTTCATAAAACTCCGCGCTTTAACATGGAATGTCTTCGGCGGTGAACGATACACCACAGCGACGGCCACAATCTTGTCAGAACCTGGTAAAGAAACGAATCCTGAGGTTGAAGTGTACTCGTAGTTAGGAAGCCCTTCAACTTGAATTCTGTTAAATTAAATTTTAGGTTTAGCGAAGTGAATATGCATCTTGCTGGTACGTGTCTTACGTTCGAACTTGGAAGAAATTTACAGAAAGCCGTGTAATCTTCCAGTCTAATTGAGATAGAGTGAGCTTGAAAAGTAAAATTGCTAACAAAGTACCTACTGTACTGCCTCGGTTCCTGAGTCCCTCCAATTCACCGACGTTTGAGGCTTGAGCGGAACTTCTTGAGAAACAGCGAGAGGATTGGCTATCTTGATTTCTTGAACAAAAATCCTATCAAAACTCCTGTGAGCATAATATTGAAATTCAATATGATACCCTTCACGAAAGCATTGATATCTATTAACTATCCCGGTGGTCAAATGCGTAACAGTAGCTTCGCGAGAAGGGGTGTTGTCGGAACTTGGATGTGTTATTATCGGCTGCCAAGGCACCCTTAGAGACAATGTTCTTCCATGTTTTATATAGAGCCAAGCTTCAGGAGTCACGGGAATCCCGAAGACTCCATTTCCAACGTAAGGCAAATAAGACTGCTCGTCGGAAGACGGTGATATGATAGCATTGTATTCAGCAGCATCAAAAAATGCACTAACAAGTCTTTCGTTGATGCATCGATCTTCAAATGCTGTGGAATGATAAAAAGCAAGGGTCATTTTCTGGCACTAATAGCTGAGTGGAGAATTATTTTTTTCTCTCCTAAGGAATCACCTTCGATCGGTCTTTGGCTACTGGCGAACAACCACTGAGCTACGGAAGGTCCAAGGTAGAGCAGCAGAGCTCCGCAAATGACCAGCAGTATGAGGAGCTTGCGATACGAGTGATTGCCATCAATTAGTCGCCTTAGACGTTTGGCAAAGTCGTGAGCATCGAACATTCCTCCACCCCTCATTCTAGAAAATCTACCTAACCTCCACGATGGGAACTGGATATGTATTAATCGTATTAATTAACCGAGGTGGGCGTTTCTCAATCTTCAAGTCGAGCTGTCACACACATAACCTCGACGACCAAACATACCTCCCTACTTGTACGCAATTAAGATATAGAGATTCTGTTTACGTATTAGCCGGTAGCTGGTTTGTATTTCGTAAAAGAACAATAATACTACGTGTCGCTCAGTTAGTGACTTGGCTATCAGCGGACTTGTTCATTCGAAGATTTTGAAGTTAAGACTTGGTTCCAATACTTAACGGTTACCACGCGACAATCACAAGACTCCACGACTGCTGATTGTGAAACAAAAACGTATGCAAAATTGCGTAAAGCAAGACAATTACAACCAGTCTGCTCTATAGGCAGTTGGGAATACGCAGGTGTGTGGCTGGTAGCCAATCGGAATCATACAACGCCTGCCACGCATGCAACTTGTATCACAAAAATGCATAGCTGGTAACAAGTGATGACACATACCTGTACTCTAATCGTTAGAATTGCACATCGCCTACTTAATCAGCAAGTCGTATTCAACAGACGAATGACTAATAACAGTCACGGCTGGCCTGATTCTATACGATTAGAATTATGCATAAACGTAAGGAGATGGACTGCCCGCTCCGTAACAGCCTTTAAAGCCGACGCGATTAGTCTTCGTCTTTATAGTCCGCATACATCTATTTCAATGGACTAAATCGTTTCCATACAGCATCAAAAGCTATTAGCTCTTTTTTCCGTATGGTTGTACTGTACGGTATTAAAAAATGCGCTCATATTCTCTGTATTCGTTCATCGTTTTATTGTACCTATTCCTCGATTGTTATACCGTATCAATAAGGTGATGATGGTAAATAACACTATTGTAGTAACACTAATTGTAGATTCGCAAGAAATTCCAATAATTATATTCCAAATACTAGAAAACTAGAAGATAATTTCTTATCGATTCATTGTCAGACTTAAGCCTCAGCTGGCTGAGGCAAGGCGGTGTTCACGCATGGTTCCCGCGCCTATTCCAGCAACATCCTCTTGTCATTTGGGCCACCTCTCTGTCCCTCCGCCGCGGAACGTCGCATCAGCTCACAAAGTGAGTACCAAGCACAGTCATACGCATACATCTATATGTACATATTTGCACGTCCTATGTATGTACATACGTATGGTTGTAAAGAATCGAATTCTCCTCCATGGAATAAAGCAAGTTGATTATCACTAAGCAGTGGCTCGTACTTTTTTTCCTTCATATATGTAACAAAATGGTTTGGACTATGCTAGTGGGATGATAGTATTATACTGAAATCATTAATAATGAAAAAAAATTAAAAATATAAGATGTATTCAACATCGCTATCGCCAGCGAGACTGGATGGAATAATATATGCCTGCGACAGAAGCAGTAGAAGCTGTCCGAGTGAACGAAAATCAATTGGTTATTAATATTGCCAATTGAAAGTAACAGAAAACAATTCAGTCCATCGTCTAGTCAAACTTTTTCGAATTTGAACATTTTGCGAAGATTTCAACCGCGTCCTAAACTGGATTTTTTGTTTCCTCAGTACATATAGTCAATCAAATTTGCAATGGAACTCTCGCAGTGCATCGTGAAGCGGTTGCGATTTATGTGGGTAATCATAAACAAATAGATGTACCTCAACGCGTATCAGTGTACACGCTGTGTGGTCAGGTCCGCTGGTCCAGCCCCTGCCCGAGACTCACGACAGAGCGGATGCTGGGGATAGATCGATGTCACGTGGGACCCTCCGGAAATACCAGCTTCCTAGTTTTGCTCACCTATTCTAATTACGTACCGCGTCCGTGGCCGGATTCTGACAGATGTTCGCAAATTTGATGAGAAAATATAAACAAGCTCATTGTACTCTTAATTCGAAACAATTTGAAACATTCCGATATAGGTTGGACAGCAGACCTACTCTGTCTGCTTCTTCTTTTTCTTCTTCCACATTTTTACATTTATATTTGCCCATGCTTAAGCTTGTATCTCAGTCGTAACATAATTTTGAAAAAAATTTCGACTCAATAACTATCAGAATATATTATTTCGTCCATCAATCAGAAAGTTATTTTTTTAATCTTCCGAAACGGTTTGATTGATATTCTCGCACGGTAAAGAGCTTTAGCCAAGCCTTGGTGGAGTGAAATGTTCATAAAAGGGCGGGAAATTAGACAATATTATAAAGGGTACCTATACCTTCGTACAAACTGCATAACGTCTATCCATAAACATTAAAATCAACATCTGCTTGACATGTATATTATGTACATTCGAGGATGGCGCGATGGGCGGGGGGGGGGGAGGGGGTGAGGTCTCGATACACATCGATACATACCAATACGAAGCAATTCCTTCCGCTGCCGGAAGCCGCGTAACAGTTAAGCACAACGACGGTGGCATAGATTTCCCCGCGCACGCTCTGCGGAAATGTGTCTACCGGTAAAAATAGCTGGTCCAGATAGTGCATAAGAGGTACGAAAAAGTAGGTACGACGTCCGCTTATGGCTGTTGATGGAGTCTGCAGTGATGGTGATGGCATGATAGCTCTCTGTGATACGCTGATATCGCTTGCTATTGGGAATTAGGAGGTATCGGGCTTCGCAGTGATGTCAAGTTGATGATGATATACTGATGTGATCTTGAGGGGAGTCCAACTAGAATCATTCGCGGCCATCATATATTTCGCCACTTCTCCTGTCTCTCCCTCTGCAGCCTACAATCGCAGGCACACAGCCATACGATTACGCGGCGCTGCAAAGGAACGAAAGGGTTCGAAAATGATGGAGTGGGGGCTCGTTGCCGGTTACCACGCTATAACGAACGTCATCGGAATATTTGAAGGCACCCGAAGCAGATGTCAGTCTTCTGTGAGCTGGCGAACAGCTTGTTGGATTTAAGTTGCATCTTCGGGGGTCAGTTACACGCTTTTCGCAAAGCGCACGTCAACGTGCGTGTCACACTTCAGCTTTTCCACTCCACATCACATCGGGGGTCGTCGACTTGGTTCTTTCCTTTTTCCATTTACTGTATATACCGCACATCGCTTCTACAGTGTCAAGTCATGTCCGATTTTGGAAATAAAACCTAAAATTCAAATCTCATTGAAATCGCAAAGCGATATATACCTTATATCAAGATCAAGTGAGTGCGTGACGTCCGCTTAATGTAACAGTGGAGCTTGGGAGTTTTCAAGGTACACAGGTATAGGTATAATATCGTCACATTGTTGATACTTTGATCGTTAATGTTGGATAATAGTGCCAGTTTCGTACCGTATTATACATCTCGTTTTCCTATGTGTTACAGTTTATTACCAATTCGGATAAAACTAGTTTTTGTTATCGTGGTAGGAGCTGCGAGGATGGTGAAACTGATGAATGGGAAGTGGGAACAAGTTTTTAGCGATACTGTAATCGGGAGAGGGGAAAGTATCATGATATTTATTACACGCGGTACTCCCCTAGACCGGACACGTACAATTAACGCTCACAGTGTTAGATTTGACGGCACCCCAGGAACGATCACTGCCCCGGGTTCGCGCAACTTCGCAAAGTCGTGATATCCTCGTCGTGGGTCATTTTTTCTTTCTGGCTTTATCCTCTGAACCTTCGATTTCTTTTTATTCTCTGGCGTATGCTACCTTTCCTTACCCGTATCTCCGGATCTATACTCTGTTATAGATAAGACCACAATCCAAGCACGCCAGAAGGATATCGAAGGAACAGGCCAAGGCAACGACTTTGAACGACACTCGACTCGAAAATGACAAGTTAGACATCTCTTGGGCACAAAGGTTATCCGAATTCGTTGCATTGGTCAATATTTTCGACATCCTGTGGACATAAGTCCACTTAGCGTGGGTTACCAAGGTCTTGAGGCTTGAATGAGATCCTAATACCGTTCGCCGGGTAATCGGTAATGAATAACATTTGTTATTAGGATTGATTGACGGACAAACCACACTGATGAAAGAAGGAATAATTTAAGCGTGGACTTTTGAGTAGCTTTACCAGAAACTTCGAGTCCATTTTTCCTACTGTCTCACTCCTTCAATGCTTTTGCTTCTCTCATAAGTCGACCCTCTAGCAGGGATGTTAAGCGAACGGTGGCGGCAAATGATTCGTCACTAAAACGCAACCTATTGTTTTCACACTAATCGTTCTCTAAAGATTTCCGATGACAAAATGACAAGTCCTTTCAGTTCAGAATCGTGCACTGCGTGTTTGAGAGGTAAGCACTCACCGTGACAGAATTGTGAGTTCCACAACGTCTATGAAAGTTAACGCGCCTTACCTATAGAGCAAGCCATTTTACGGTAAAGTGTTACGCATGACCGGTGGCAATTCGATGATATATTATATAAATATCCTTCGACATACAAACACATTTTCCATATCATCGTTTTTATGGATATTCATCAATTGACCAGATCGGAAAAAGTTATATAACACTTCCAGAGCGCGTCCTTATTGTACTTTGCAGAGGTATTGACGTGTTATGTGCTGCCAGCCGCTTCCTGGGTAGGGGTCATCTAGTCGTTGCAGGTGCCCTGAGAGAACAGAAAGGCTGGCCGACGATCGCAAAATTGAAGTAACGGGAAAAGACGGAAAACGGAGACGTGTAGCAACCAAGAACGTGGAAATTCAGAGCGCCGTTCAACGGCGTTGTCAAAATGACTGATGCCTTGAGAGATCCAGAGTTGGTTGCAGACTCGGTGAACACCGAGGATGGTAGAGCATCGCTAAACGTGGTTTGTCAATCAAAGTCGAAAGACAAAGCACTACCCGAGAGAGGTACCTGGAGTACGAAACTGGACTTCATCCTGAGCGTGGTACACATTTCTGCTATTCCAATCTACCGCCCTGAAGGCCACCAGCGGGCTATAGAATCTTTTTTTTTTCCTCAAGGTCGGACTTGCAATTGGACTCGGTAATGTGTGGAGATTTCCATATTTGTGTTACAAAAATGGGGGTGGTGCCTTCCTCATACCATATTTTTTGACGCTGATTCTCGCTGGTATCCCGATGTTCTTTATGGAGCTGGCTCTTGGGCAGATGTTGACCATAGGTGGTCTTGGGGTCTTCAAAATTGCTCCTCTCTTCAAAGGAATCGGTTACGCCGCGGCGGTAATGTCCTGCTGGATGAACGTCTACTACATTGTCATTCTGGCGTGGGCCATCTTCTACTTCTTCATGTCAATGAGGAGCGGTTAGCACCTTATTACCTTGAGTATAACATCAGACAGCCTTCGATGCCTCCTGGGGCATTACACATAGGTCTAGGTATAGGTAAATAAGATTTGCTAATTCAACGATGATGTGCAAATGATCTTATAGATGTTCCATGGCGAACCTGCAACAATTACTGGAACACGAAGAATTGTGTCAACCCTTACGATAGAAGTGGAATGCTTTGCTGGAATCAACTAACCAGCAAAGGTGTAATCAAGGTCTGCTCCCTGAACCAGTTTAACGTCAGCGCGACAGATCTCACTGACCCCGTGAAAGAATTTTGGGAGTTAGTAGAAATTTTTTTGCGTTACACAAAACGATAGTCATTGATATGAAGTGAAAAATCACCGACGATCAATTGTACGCTATTCTTTTCAGACGACGAGCACTTCAGATCAGCGACGGAGTAGAACACATGGGAAGCATACGCTGGGAGTTGGCGGGAACTCTTCTATTGGTTTGGATTCTCTGTTACTTTTGCATTTGGAAGGGTGTAAAATGGACTGGAAAAGTTGTATACTTCACCTCCTTGTTTCCTTATGTTCTGTTAACTATTCTACTAATTCGTGGGATCACTCTGCCCGGTGCCATGGAAGGAATCCGATTCTACATCAGCCCAAATCTTTCCAAGCTCCGGGAATCCGAAGTAACTGAGAGAAAACATACAGATGATTACTATCGACTACGATCGATTCTTCAATTAATCCTTCATGAATACTATATCTCTATCGACAGGTATGGATCGACGCTGTGACACAGATATTCTTCTCTTATGGTCTCGGCCTGGGTACCCTGGTTGCCTTGGGAAGCTACAATAAGTTTACGAACGATGTGTATAAGGATGCTTTGATAGTCTGCTCGGTGAATTCTTCAACGAGCATGTTTGCCGGGTTCGTCATCTTCTCTGTAGTCGGATTCATGGCGCACGAACAGCAGAAACCAGTTGCCGAAGTTGCAGCCTCCGGACCCGGACTCGCCTTTTTGGCATATCCCTCGGCAGTTCTTCAACTACCAGGAGCTCCACTCTGGTCTTGCCTCTTCTTCTTCATGCTTCTTCTCATTGGCCTCGACTCGCAGTTTTGTACGATGGAAGGTTTCATAACGGCGATGGTAATTCAAACCTTTCTATACGATTGTCGTTAATCAGTTTCGTTTATGTGCAGGAACCAAAATTGTGTTACCCATGAATTGCTAAACTGTTAAAATGTTGTAGGTTGACGAGTGGCCGCAGCTGTTGAGGAGACGCAAGGAAATCTTTATCGCTATTGTATGCGGGTTGTCATATTTGGTTGGTTTGTCATGCATCTCGGAAGGTGGCATGTACGTCTTCCAAATCCTCGACTCTTACGCCGTATCCGGTTTCTGTCTGCTTTTCCTGATATTCTTCGAATGCGTCTCAATCAGCTGGGCATTTGGTGTAAACCGCTTTTACGATGGATTGCGTGACATGATCGGCTACTACCCACTTGCCTGGTGGAAACTATGCTGGACTGTCACAACGCCAATGATCTGCATCGTGAGTATACCACCTTGGAAAGGTCTTTTCATTTTCCACGGGTCAACGAATTATTTTGGATACAATTTTTACGTGTATACGCAAATTTTCTCTCGTTTGATCACCAGGGTGTATTCATCTTCAATCTTGTGCAATGGACACCGGTTAAGTATCTAGAATATGAATATCCGTGGTGGTCCCACGTCCTCGGATGGATGACGGCTTTGTCATCAATGCTGTGTATACCCGGGTACATGATTTACGCGTGGGTCACGACACCTGGAGATTACAACACGGTAAGTTACTTAAATGTGATTTAACAACACTAATTGAATGTAACTTGAAAACTTTCAACGTTTTTGATTAATTTTAACGCAGAATAAGTTTTTTCCACTTTCTGTAAATTAAAATGGACATCGTGCAACTCATGTGCTCACTCGTCGTAATTAGTGTACTATATTTTATTTCATTCGGTTGTATTACCAGATTTCAATGAACGTTTCAATTTCATGATATGAGTCTATCAGCGCTACGGACAATTCTATACGTTTTCTTCTGTATCTTTCACAGAAATTCAAGCTTCTCGTTCGAATAGAGGACGACGTCGGGAGCTTGCGCGTCAAAATGGGGCAGCCAGAGGTGGAGCTGAGCACTTTGTAAGGATGTTACAATTTACATATCCTTCGTGAAAAAAATGATGGAGGTAATTCGCACGCCTTACCTCGTTTGCCGCACGCATCGAATCTAGACGCAGGATACTGTTGACGGAACAAATCGTTGACGGTACACAGATTTTCGTTTGGATTCAGCTACGCACTCAAATATTCACCCACATCTAATAACTTCAAATCAACATTCGTTCAGCTTCTTGCCAATTTCGAGGCCGTGAATACGTGCCACTTAGCGAAGCTGTCTGTGAGTACGCTGAAGGTTTTCAATCCGTAAAAATGTATCATCCCTCGTCTATGACTTGGTAACAGCTCGCTTGCAAATACTTACTATAGCCATCAGTAGACTAGTATACTGTATCTTAGATGTGAAAGTGTTCGGTAATTACCTGTTCACGTATATTAATATGTATCATTGGATAAAATCACTAATTTTTACGATATATATATACATAATAATACATATATACACACCCACCTATACACCTAATTAATTGGTCAAGGTATAAAAGTCCAAAAGCGATAGCGTACACAAGCGAGATAATCGGGCTCAGAATTAGACTATACGCAGTTAATCAATAATGGCTAGCATTAAGTTAACCGTCAATGTCGTAGAAACCATAAGTAGGCAAGATAAGTGAAACATTGAGATTAAATTGTTATTACTCGATACCGCTAGGTACTCTGCTCCACGAGAAAACAACATCACGATGGACGATTACTTCGTTCGCATTGATCAGATCTCCACCCACGAAAGGCCCCCTTATAAATGCCAAGCAAAGCGAGCATGTCACGTTACCCTTATTTTTCACAGCTTATCCGTAGCTCGAAGTCGTTCTCTCGTGGTACAGAGCATAGAGGAGACTGTGTTATAACAATATAGATTTATTATAACGTATAAGTTATTTCGATGTAATACATGATATATATATATATGTATGTATATTATCAGATGTCACTTCAAGATTACGTTGAAGTACAATTTGAAATCTACGCATTTCCGTTTTTTTTTTCTTTTTTTTTTTAAGAAAATATATCAGTTACATTATTGTTGTCGTTGTTCTTGTATTAGAATATTTGAGATTGGCCTAAGGGAATGACCGATTTGAACATCACTTGGTTGGACATAAGTGGTAGTGGATATCGTGACAAATGACAAACGTTGTATTAGACATGGGGTGGAAGGAACTAATGAAAATGAATAATTATACGTATGTAAGTTTATAACACCGGAATGTATTATCCCATTGGCGTTTCATGCATCAATAAATCGTGTATGATACTTAATCTCACAATCCACGCCATTGACATATTTGTGTACGATTCTGGTATGCCATTCCTACCGTAAAAAACCTTCAACTTGGGTGTAAATTCGTATCCCCAACTCATCGATAATGCTGAATTCCCATAAGGAAAAAAATTGACGGTACGAATTGACACCAAAGTTGAGGGTTTTTTCTGGGAGAGATTGCCGGACTATTGTGCTAACTGCATATTTTACACATGATCTTTTCTGGGCGAGGACCGGTTTTATACGATTCAGTTCTACAAGCTCGTTCCTACAAGTTCGTTTCTCCCGATTCGTTTCAAAAGGTTAGTGTTTGAAAACATAAACGTCATCGTCGCATAGCAATTCAACGGTTGGACAAAGGGAGATAATCTGGTCGTCAATCCATTGAAAGTTTTCCGGGTCCGAACTGGTCGCAAACAACTTTGCAAGTTTATAATTCTGAACGGACTAATTTTTCAGCTGCAAGAATGGCAATGCCAACTTCTTCTGTAATACCAGAACTTACGTAAGTTTTGAGGAATAGATGGTAAACTATAATTAATAATAATAATTGTAAGCAAATCTATTTTCACTTTTACAAAAAATATCGACAGACACTGTAATCAATATGTGTGGTATGATGTATCGACGTAATTTGGCGAGATCAAGCGACGACAATTGGCCCTCAGTAGATTAGGATACCTACAACTTCAAAGAACACGTATGAGCAATTACAGGAGCTATTGGAAAACACAAGTTTCCATCTATTTCCCAGATAACGAAGCGTGTCTGTGCAAAAAGTCTGCTTCGCTTGGTGCGATTGTTGTTGCGCTTTTACCGAACATTTTTACGGAATACTTTTTGTGCAGAAAATTTATAGCAATAATTTTTTGTTACTTTGATGTACAGTGAGTATTGCTTGCATTTAGCAGATATTTTGCTGACAACTTTCGTTTGGAATGATTGGACACAA
The DNA here is from genome assembly GCF_021155765.1 of Diprion similis. Taxonomy (NCBI): domain Eukaryota; kingdom Metazoa; phylum Arthropoda; class Insecta; order Hymenoptera; family Diprionidae; genus Diprion; species Diprion similis. The sequence continues at coordinate 22,182,491 of NC_060114.1, forward strand.
CTTGTTCTAATATGTTTTGCAATCCTTTGCAACCATTACTACAACGACGCAACGGCAAAATGTTGGGCGTCGGAACCTACCTGGTTAGGTCAATGAATATCAATTGTATTTTTATTCGAAGAATTAAAATATTGAGGATCGCTAATTGCAAGTGTGAGAAAATGGAGCAAATGAAGAAGCGAGATGAAGCCGATGGCATATTTGGACTGCGTGCAATCGATTCCTCTCGCCATATTACGTCGAGGTACTGCATTACAAAATCGATTCCAGCATTATCCAGAATCGTAGAAATTTCGAGTAAAATTCTAAATGGGTTAGCCCTACCCTTTTCACGATTTTTTTTTTTTTAGCAGAAAACGTTTCCTCTCTGAATCTATTCGTACGGCTGTTTATAGACTAATCGGACCTCAAGGATTCCTAAAAGAGGTTTAAATCGTCGGGGGACCGACATCTGACAAACTGCGAAAAAATAAGGGAAAATTTAATTACCTGTTCATTTTGATTGAGGTTACATGAAATAATAACAATACACCATCATGTGTAATATAGTCTAGCCTGCAAAAGTTCGGCGCGTCTCGCAAGCCAGAAATTGAATTATAATTACGAACTACGACAGTGACTGTCTGATATTAAATTTTTCATATTCTACTGGAGATTACGTGTATCGCAGAACTATTATGTGATGTTTAATCAGACTTTGGCATTTTTTTTTTGTCTTTCACTTTTATAACACTTGTACTAGAATTAAGGCATACTGAATAAACAGCTGAAACTTATTGACTATATGTTTGTGATTTTCCTTCCTCACCTTTACAAATCTGGGCAAATTGTTTGTGTTTTGGCGTAACTCTTAATCCAATATTGAAAGGTGTAAGATTGACTTTATTCGGGATTTTTTGACCAAGAAATTTTGCCTTCTGAAATCGGTTAGATCTACGGATGAGACATTTGGAATAGCGTTGGACCAACGGACAAAGAAGTACTCAGAAAGTTCCTCATTTTCGGTTGTCAATCGTTATCAGTTGCGTGCAATCGAATCGTCTAGCAAAACAGCGTCGATATGGTGTATCAAATGATTGATTCCGGCGTTCTTCGAGGTCACCGCATTTTCACGAAGAATCCGAAGGCGTTAGCCTTACGTTATTGGTCATTTTCGGAGCCGAAAATTTCTCGTCTCGGAATCGATTTGCATGACCATTTCTAGAGTAATTCGACCCCCAGGAACTCAGAAAACCCATCAAAAATAGCGTAGGACCAGCAGCAGAGAAATGACGTTAAAAATTTTCAGTTTTTCGACCGTAACTTTTCAGCTATCAATCGCAGCGTATTGGGACTGCGCTTAATCGATTCCTCTCGCAAAATTACGTCGGAATAGAGCCTGAAAGAATTTATTGCAGAACTTTTCAAAGTCGTCGAAATTTTTGCCAAAAATTCAAAGGGGTAAATCTTACTTTTTTGGTCATTTTCGGAGCCGAAAATTTCTCGTCTCGGAATCGATTTGTATGACTATTTCTAGAGTAATTCGACCCCCAGGAACTCAGAAAACACATCAAAAATAGCGTAGGACCAGAAGCAGAGAAATGACGATGAAAATTTTTAGTTTTTCGCCCGTAACTTTGCAGCCATCAATCGCAGCGTGTTGGGACTGCGCTTTATCGATTCCTCTCGCAAAATTACGTTGGAATAGAGCCTCAGAGAATTAATTGCAGCACTTTCCAACGTCGTCGAAATTTTCGCCAAAAATTCAAAGGGGTAAGCCTTACTTTTTTCGTCATTTTCGGAGCCAAAAATTTCTCGTCTTGGAATCGATTTGTATGACCATTCCTAAAGTAATTCGACCCCCAGGAACTCAGAAAACACATCAAAAATAGCGTAGGACCAGCAGCAGAGAAATGACGACGAAAATTTTCAGTTTTTCGACCGTAACTTTTCAGCTATCAATCGCAGCGTGTTGGGACTGCGCTTAATCGATTCCTCTCGCAAAATTACGTCGGAATAGAGCTCAACAGAATTTATTGCAGCACTTTTTGAAGTCGTCGAAATTTTCGCCAAAAATTCAAAGGGGTAAGCCTTACTTTTTTGGTCATTTTCGGAGCCGAAAATTTCTCGTCTCGGAATCGATTTGCATGACCATTACTAGAGTGATTCGACCCCCAGGAACTCAGAAAACACATCAAAAATAGCGTAGGACCAGAAGCAGAGAAATGACGATGAAAATTTTTAGTTTTTCGACCGTAACTTTTCAGCTATCAATCGCAGCGTATTGGGACTGCGCTTAATCGATTCCTCTCGCAAAATTACGTCGGAATAGAGCCTGAAAGAATTTATTGCAGCACTTTTCAAAGTCGTCGAAATTTTCGCTAAAAATTCAAAGGGGTAAGCCTTACTTTTTTGGTCATTTTCGGAGCCAAAAATTTCTCGTCTCGGAATCGATTTGTATGACCATTCCTAGAGTAATTCGACCCCCAGGAACTCAGAAAACCTATCAAAAATAGCGTAGGACCAGCAGCAGAGAAATGACGACGAAAATTTTCAGTTTTTCGACCGTAACTTTTCAGCTATCAATCGCAGCGTGTTGGGACTGTGCTTAATCGATTCCTCTCGCAAAATTACGTCGGAATAGAGCCTGAAAGAATTTATTGCAGTACTTTTCAAAGTCGTCGAAATTTTCGCCAAAAATTCAAAGGGGTAAGCCTTACTTTTTTGGTCATTTTCGGAGCCGAAAGTTTCTCGTCTCGGAATCGATTTGTATGACCATTTCTAGAGTAATTCGACCCCCAGAAACTCAGAAAACCTATCAAAAATAGCGTAGGACCAGCAGCAGAGAAATGACGACGAAAATTTTTAGTTTTTCGCCCGTAACTTTGCAGCCATCAATCGCAGCGTGTTGGGACTGCGCTTAATCGATTCCTCTCGCAAAATTACTTCGGAATAGAGCCTGAAAGAATTTATTGCAGCACTTCCCAACGTCGTCGAAATTTTCGCCAAAAATTCAAAGGGGTAAGCCTTACTTTTTTGGTCATTTTCGGAGCTGGAAATTTCTCGTCTCGGAATCGATTTGTATCACCATTTCTAGAGTAATTCGACCCCCAGGAACTCAGAAAACACATCAAAAATAGCGTAGGACCAGCAGCAGAGAAATGACGATGAAAATTTCCAGTTTTTCGACCGTAACTTTTCAGCTATCAATCGCAGCGTGTTAGGACTGCGCTTAATCGATTCCTCTCGCAAAATTACGTCGGAATAGAGCCCGAAAGAATTTATTGCAGAACTTTTCAAAGTCGTCGAAATTTTCGCCAAAAATTCAAAGGGGTAAGCCTCACTTTTTTGGTCATTTTCGGAGCCAAAAATTTCTCGTCTCGGAATCGATTTGCATGACCATTTCTAGAGTAATTCGACCCCCAGGAACTCAGAAAACCTATTAAAAATAGCGTAGGACCAGCAGCAGAGAAATGACGACGAAAATTTTCAGTTTTTCGACCGTAACTTTTCAGCTATCAATCGCAGCGTGTTGGGACTGCGCTTAATCGATTCCTCTCGCAAAATTACGTCGGAATAGAGCCTGAAAGAATTTATTGCAGAACTTTTCAAAGTCGTCGAAATTTTCGCCAAAAATTCAAAGGGGTAAGCCTTACTTTTTTGGTCATTTTCGGAGCCGAAAATTTCTCGTCTCGGAATCGATTTGTATGACTATTTCTAGAGTAATTCGACCTCCAGGAACTCAGAAAACACATCAAAAATAGCGTAGGACCAGAAGCAGAGAAATGACGATGAAAATTTTTAGTTTTTCGCCCGTAACTTTGCAGCCATCAATCGCAGCGTGTTGGGACTGCGCTTAATCGATTCCTCTCGCAAAATTACGTTGGAATAGAGCCTCAAAGAATCAATTGCAGCACTTTCCAACGTCGTCGAAATTTTCGCCAAAAATTCAAAGGGGTAAGCCTTGCTCTTTTGGTCATTTTCGGAGCCGAAAATTTCTCGTCTCGGAATCGATTTGTATGACCATTTCTAGAGTAATTCGACCCCCAGAAACTCAGAAAACCTATCAAAAATAGCGTAGGACCAGCAGCAGAGAAATGACGACGAAAATTTCCAGTTTTTCGACCGTAACTTTTCAGCTATCAATCGCAGCGTGTTGGGACTGTGCTTAATCGATTCCTCTCGCAAAATTACGTCGGAATAGAGCCTGAAAGAATTTATTGCAGAACTTTTCAAAGTCGTCGAAATTTTCGCCAAAAATTCAAAGGGGTAAGCCTTGCTTTTTTGGTCATTTTCGGAGCCGAAAATTTCTCGTCTCGGAATCGATTTGTATGACCATTTCTAGAGTAATTCGACCCCCAGGAACTCAGAAAACACATCAAAAATAGCGTAGGACCAGCAGCAGAGAAATGACGATGAAAATTTTCAGTTTTTCGACCGTAACTTTTCAGCTATCAATCGCAGCGTGTTAGGACTGCGCTTAATCGATTCCTCTCGCAAAATTACGTCGGAATAGAGCCTGAAAGAATTTATTGCAGCACTTTCCAACGTCGTCGAAATTTTCGCCAAAAATTCAAAGGGGTAAGCCTTACTTTTTTGGTCATTTTCGGAGCCGAAAATTTCTCGTCTCGGAATCGATTTGCATGACCATTACTAGAGTAATTCGACCCCCAGGAACTCAGAAAACACATCAAAAATAGCGTAGGACCAGCAGCAGAGAAATGACGACGAAAATTTTCAGTTTTTCGAGCGTAACTTTTCAGCTATCAATCGCAGCGTGTTGGGACTGCGCTTAATCGATTCCTCTCGCAAAATTACGTCGGAATAGAGCCTGTAAGAATTTATTGCAGAATTTTTCAAAGTCGTCGAAATTTTCGCCAAGAATTCAAAGGGGTAAGCCTTGCTTTTTTGGTCATTTTCGGAGCCGAAAATTTCTCGTCTCGGAATCGATTTGCATGACCATTACTAGAGTGATTCGACCCCCAGGAACTCAGAAAACACATCAAAAATAGCGTAGGACCAGAAGCAGAGAAATGACGATGAAAATTTTTAGTTTTTCGACCGTAACTTTTCAGCTATCAATCGCAGCGTATTGGGACTGCGCTTAATCGATTCCTCTCGCAAAATTACGTCGGAATAGAGCCTGAAAGAATTTATTGCAGTACTTTTCAAAGTCGTCGAAATTTTCGCCAAAAATTCAAAGGGGTAAGCCTTACTTTTTTGGTCATTTTCGGAGCCGAAAGTTTCTCGTCTCGGAATCGATTTGTATGACCATTTCTAGAGTAATTCGACCCCCAGAAACTCAGAAAACCTATCAAAAATAGCGTAGGACCAGCAGCAGAGAAATGACGACGAAAATTTTTAGTTTTTCGCCCGTAACTTTGCAGCCATCAATCGCAGCGTGTTGGGACTGCGCTTAATCGATTCCTCTCGCAAAATTACTTCGGAATAGAGCCTGAAAGAATTTATTGCAGCACTTCCCAACGTCGTCGAAATTTTCGCCAAAAATTCAAAGGGGTAAGCCTTACTTTTTTGGTCATTTTCGGAGCTGGAAATTTCTCGTCTCGGAATCGATTTGTATCACCATTTCTAGAGTAATTCGACCCCCAGGAACTCAGAAAACACATCAAAAATAGCGTAGGACCAGCAGCAGAGAAATGACGATGAAAATTTCCAGTTTTTCGACCGTAACTTTTCAGCTATCAATCGCAGCGTGTTAGGACTGCGCTTAATCGATTCCTCTCGCAAAATTACGTCGGAATAGAGCCCGAAAGAATTTATTGCAGAACTTTTCAAAGTCGTCGAAATTTTCGCCAAAAATTCAAAGGGGTAAGCCTCACTTTTTTGGTCATTTTCGGAGCCAAAAATTTCTCGTCTCGGAATCGATTTGCATGACCATTTCTAGAGTAATTCGACCCCCAGGAACTCAGAAAACCTATTAAAAATAGCGTAGGACCAGCAGCAGAGAAATGACGACGAAAATTTTCAGTTTTTCGACCGTAACTTTTCAGCTATCAATCGCAGCGTGTTGGGACTGCGCTTAATCGATTCCTCTCGCAAAATTACGTCGGAATAGAGCCTGAAAGAATTTATTGCAGAACTTTTCAAAGTCGTCGAAATTTTCGCCAAAAATTCAAAGGGGTAAGCCTTACTTTTTTGGTCATTTTCGGAGCCGAAAATTTCTCGTCTCGGAATCGATTTGTATGACTATTTCTAGAGTAATTCGACCCCCAGGAACTCAGAAAACACATCAAAAATAGCGTAGGACCAGAAGCAGAGAAATGACGATGAAAATTTTTAGTTTTTCGCCCGTAACTTTGCAGCCATCAATCGCAGCGTGTTGGGACTGCGCTTAATCGATTCCTCTCGCAAAATTACGTTGGAATAGAGCCTCAAAGAATCAATTGCAGCACTTTCCAACGTCGTCGAAATTTTCGCCAAAAATTCAAAGGGGTAAGCCTTGCTCTTTTGGTCATTTTCGGAGCCGAAAATTTCTCGTCTCGGAATCGATTTGTATGACCATTTCTAGAGTAATTCGACCCCCAGAAACTCAGAAAACCTATCAAAAATAGCGTAGGACCAGCAGCAGAGAAATGACGACGAAAATTTTCAGTTTTTCGACCGTAACTTTTCAGCTATCAATCGCAGCGTGTTGGGACTGTGCTTAATCGATTCCTCTCGCAAAATTACGTCGGAATAGAGCCTGAAAGAATTTATTGCAGAACTTTTCAAAGTCGTCGAAATTTTCGCCAAAAATTCAAAGGGGTAAGCCTTGCTTTTTTGGTCATTTTCGGAGCCGAAAATTTCTCGTCTCGGAATCGATTTGTATGACCATTTCTAGAGTAATTCGACCCCCAGGAACTCAGAAAACACATCAAAAATAGCGTAGGACCAGCAGCAGAGAAATGACGATGAAAATTTTCAGTTTTTCGACCGTAACTTTTCAGCTATCAATCGCAGCGTGTTAGGACTGCGCTTAATCGATTCCTCTCGCAAAATTACGTCGGAATAGAGCCTGAAAGAATTTATTGCAGCACTTTCCAACGTCGTCGAAATTTTCGCCAAAAATTCAAAGGGGTAAGCCTTACTTTTTTGGTCATTTTCGGAGCCGAAAATTTCTCGTCTCGGAATCGATTTGCATGACCATTACTAGAGTAATTCGACCCCCAGGAACTCAGAAAACACATCAAAAATAGCGTAGGACCAGCAGCAGAGAAATGACGACGAAAATTTTCAGTTTTTCGAGCGTAACTTTTCAGCTATCAATCGCAGCGTGTTGGGACTGCGCTTAATCGATTCCTCTCGCAAAATTACGTCGGAATAGAGCCTGTAAGAATTTATTGCAGAATTTTTCAAAGTCGTCGAAATTTTCGCCAAGAATTCAAAGGGGTAAGCCTTGCTTTTTTGGTCATTTTCGGAGCCGAAAATTTCTCGTCTCGGAATCGATTTGCATGACCATTACTAGAGTAATTCGACCCCCAGGAACTCAGAAAACACATCAAAAATAGCGTAGGACCAGCAGCAGAGAAATGACGACGAAAATTTTCAGTTTTTCGAGCGTAACTTTTCAGCTATCAATCGCAGCGTGTTGGGACTGCGCTTAATCGATTCCTCTCGCAAAATTACGTCGGAATAGAGCCTGTAAGAATTTATTGCAGAATTTTTCAAAGTCGTCGAAATTTTCGCCAAGAATTCAAAGGGGTAAGCCTTGCTTTTTTGGTCATTTTCAGAGCCGAAAATTTCTCGTCTCGGAATCGATTTGCATGACCATTACTAGAGTAATTCGACCCCCAGGAACTCAGAAAACACATCAAAAATAGCGTAGGACCAGCAGCAGAGAAATGACGATGAAAATTTTCAGTTTTTCGACCGTAACTTTTCAGCTATCAATCGCAGCGTGTTAGGACTGCGCTTAATCGATTCCTCTCGCAAAATTACGTCGGAATAGAGCCTGAAAGAATTTATTGCAGAACTTTTCAAAGTCGTCGAAATTTTCGCCAAAAATTCAAAGGGGTAAGCCTTACTTTTTTGGTCATTTTCGGAGATGAAAATTTTTCGTCTCGGAATCGATTTGTATGACTATTGCTAGAGTAATTCGACCCCCAGGAACTCAGAAAACCTATCAAAAATAGCGTAGGACCAGCAGCAGAGAAATGACGACGAAAATTTTCAGTTTTTCGACCGTAACTTATCAGCTATCAATCGCAGCGTGTTGGGACTGTGCTAAATCGATTCCTCTCGCAAAATTACGTCGGAATAGAGCCTGAAAGAATTTATTGCAGAACTTTTCAAAGTCGTCGAAATTTTCGCCAAAAATTCAAAGGGGTAAGCCTTACTTTTTTGGTCATTTTCGGAGCCGAAAATTTCTCGTCTCGGAATCGATTTGTATGACCATTTCTAGAGTAATTCGACCCCCAGAAACTCAGAAAACCTATCAAAAATAGCGTAGGACCAGCAGCAGAGAAATGACGACGAAAATTTTCAGTTTTTCGACCGTAACTTTTCAGCTATCAATCGCAGCGTGTTGGGACTGTGCTTAATCGATTCCTCTCGCAAAATTACGTCGGAATAGAGCCTGAAAGAATTTATTGCAGCACTTTCCAACGTCGGCGAAATTTTCGCCAAAAATTCAAAGGGGTAAGCCTTACTTTTTTGGTCATTTTCGGAGCTGAAAATTTCTCGTCTCGGAATCGATTTGTATGACCATTTCTAGAGTAATTCGACCCCCAGGAACTCAGAAAACACATCAAAAATAGCGTAGGACCAGCAGCAGAGAAATGACGATGAAAATTTCCAGTTTTTCGACCGTAACTTTTCAGCTATCAATCGCAGCGTGTTGGGACTGCGCTTAATCGATACCTCTCGCAAAATTACGTCGGAATAGAGCTTGAAAGAATTTATTGCAGCACTTTTGAAAGTCGTCGAAATTTTCGCCAAAATTTCAAAGAGGTAAGCCTTACTTTTTTGGTCATTTTCGGAGCCGAAAGTTTCTCGTCTCGGAATCGATTTGTATGACCATTTCTAGAGTAATTCGACCCCCAGAAACTCAGAAAACCTATCAAAAATAGCGTAGGACCAGCAGCAGAGAAATGACGACGAAAATTTCCAGTTTTTCGACCGTAACTTTTCAGCTATCAATCGCAGCGTGTTAGGACTGCGCTTAATCGATACCTCTTGCAAAATTACGTCGGAATAGAGCTTGAAAGAATTTATTGCAGCACTTTTGAAAGTCGTCGAAATTTTCGCCAAAATTTCAAAGAGGTAAGCCTTACTTTTTTGGTCATTTTCGGAGCCGAAAGTTTCTCGTCTCGGAATCGATTTGTATGACCATTTCTAGAGTAATTCGACCCCCAGAAACTCAGAAAACCTATCAAAAATAGCGTAGGACCAGCAGCAGAGAAATGACGACGAAAATTTTCAGTTTTTCGACCGTAACTTTTCAGCTATCAATCGCAGCGTGTTGGGACTGTGCTTAATCGATTCCTCTCGCAAAATTACGTCGGAATAGAGCCTGAAAGAATTTATTGCAGCACTTTCCAACGTCGTCGAAATTTTCGCCAAAAATTCAAAGGGGTAAGCCTTACTTTTTTGGTCATTTTCGGAGCTGAAAATTTCTCGTCTCGGAATCGATTTGTATGACCATTTCTAGAGTAATTCGACCCCCAGGAACTCAGAAAACACATCAAAAATAGCGTAGGACCAGCAGCAGAGAAATGACGATGAAAATTTCCAGTTTTTCGACCGTAACTTTTCAGCTATCAATCGCAGCGTGTTGGGACTGCGCTTAATCGATACCTCTCGCAAAATTACGTCGGAATAGAGCTTGAAAGAATTTATTGCAGCACTTTTGAAAGTCGTCGAAATTTTCGCCAAAATTTCAAAGAGGTAAGCCTTACTTTTTTGGTCATTTTCGGAGCCGAAAGTTTCTCGTCTCGGAATCGATTTGTATGACCATTTCTAGAGTAATTCGACCCCCAGAAACTCAGAAAACCTATCAAAAATAGCGTAGGACCAGCAGCAGAGAAATGACGACGAAAATTTCCAGTTTTTCGACCGTAACTTTTCAGCTATCAATCGCAGCGTGTTAGGACTGCGCTTAATCGATACCTCTCGCAAAATTACGTCGGAATAGAGCTTGAAAGAATTAATTGCAGCACTTTTGAAAGTCGTCGAAATTTTCGCCAAAATTTCAAAGAGGTAAGCCTTACTTTTTTGGTCATTTTCGGAGCCGAAAGTTTCTCGTCTCGGAATCGATTTGTATGACCATTTCTAGAGTAATTCGACCCCCAGAAACTCAGAAAACCTATCAAAAATAGCGTAGGACCAGCAGCAGAGAAATGACGACGAAAATTTTCAGTTTTTCGACCGTAACTTTTCAGCTATCAATCGCAGCGTGTTGGGACTGTGCTTAATCGATTCCTCTCGCAAAATTACGTCGGAATAGAGCCTGAAAGAATTTATTGCAGCACTTTCCAACGTCGTCGAAATTTTCGCCAAAAATTCAAAGGGGTAAGCCTTACTTTTTTGGTCATTTTCGGAGCTGAAAATTTCTCGTCTCGGAATCGATTTGTATGACCATTTCTAGAGTAATTCGACCCCCAGGAACTCAGAAAACACATCAAAAATAGCGTAGGACCAGCAGCAGAGAAATGACGATGAAAATTTCCAGTTTTTCGACCGTAACTTTTCAGCTATCAATCGCAGCGTGTTGGGACTGCGCTTAATCGATACCTCTCGCAAAATTACGTCGGAATAGAGCTTGAAAGAATTTATTGCAGCACTTTTGAAAGTCGTCGAAATTTTCGCCAAAATTTCAAAGAGGTAAGCCTTACTTTTTTGGTCATTTTCGGAGCCGAAAGTTTCTCGTCTCGGAATCGATTTGTATGACCATTTCTAGAGTAATTCGACCCCCAGAAACTCAGAAAACCTATCAAAAATAGCGTAGGACCAGCAGCAGAGAAATGACGACGAAAATTTCCAGTTTTTCGACCGTAACTTTTCAGCTATCAATCGCAGCGTGTTAGGACTGCGCTTAATCGATACCTCTCGCAAAATTACGTCGGAATAGAGCTTGAAAGAATTAATTGCAGCACTTTTGAAAGTCGTCGAAATTTTCGCCAAAATTTCAAAGAGGTAAGCCTTACTTTTTTGGTCATTTTCGGAGCCGAAAGTTTCTCGTCTCGGAATCGATTTGTATGACCATTTCTAGAGTAATTCGACCCCCAGAAACTCAGAAAACCTATCAAAAATAGCGTAGGACCAGCAGCAGAGAAATGACGACGAAAATTTTCAGTTTTTCGACCGTAACTTTTCAGCTATCAATCGCAGCGTGTTGGGACTGTGCTTAATCGATTCCTCTCGCAAAATTACGTCGGAATAGAGCCTGAAAGAATTTATTGCAGAACTTTTCAAAGTCGTCGAAATTTTCGCCAAAAATTCAAAGGGGTAAGCCTTACTTTTTTGGTCATTTTCGGAGCCGAAAATTTCTCGTCTCGGAATCGATTTGTATGACCATTTCTAGAGTAATTCGACCCCCAGAAACTCAGAAAACCTATCAAAAATAGCGTAGGACCAGCAGCAGAGAAATGACGACGAAAATTTTCAGTTTTTCGACCGTAACTTTTCAGCTATCAATCGCAGCGTGTTAGGACTGCGCTTAATCGATACCTCTCGCAAAATTACGTCGGAATAGAGCTTGAAAGAATTAATTGCAGCACTTTTGAAAGTCGTCGAAATTTTCGCCAAAATTTCAAAGAGGTAAGCCTTACTTTTTTGGTCATTTTCGGAGCCGAAAGTTTCTCGTCTCGGAATCGATTTGTATGACCATTTCTAGAGTAATTCGACCCCCAGAAACTCAGAAAACCTATCAAAAATAGCGTAGGACCAGCAGCAGAGAAATGACGACGAAAATTTTCAGTTTTTCGACCGTAACTTTTCAGCTATCAATCGCAGCGTGTTGGGACTGCGCTTAATCGATACCTCTCGCAAAATTACGTCGGAATAGAGCTTGAAAGAATTTATTGCAGCACTTTTGAAAGTCGTCGAAATTTTCGCCAAAATTTCAAAGAGGTAAGCCTTACTTTTTTGGTCATTTTCGGAGCCGAAAGTTTCTCGTCTCGGAATCGATTTGTATGACCATTTCTAGAGTAATTCGACGCCCAGGAACTCAAAAAACACATCAAAAATAGCATAGGACCAGCAGCAGAGAAACGACGATGAAAATTTTCAGTTTTTCGACCGTAACTTTTCAGCTATCAATCGCAGCGTGTTGGGACTGTGCTTAATCGATTCCTCTCGCAAAATTACGTCGGAATAGAGCCTGAAAGATCTTATTGCAGAACTTTTCAAAGTCGTCGAAATTTTCGCCAAAAATTCAAAGGGGTAAGCCTTACTTTTTTGGTCATTTTCGGAACCGAAAATTTCTCGTCTCGGAATCGATTTGTATGACTATTTCTAGAGTAATTCGACCCCCAGGAACTCAGAAAACACATCAAAAATAGCGTAGGACCAGAAGCAGAGGAATGACGATGAAAATTTTCAGTTTTTCGCCCGTAACTTTGCAGCCATCAATCGCAGCGTGTTGGGACTGCGCTTAATCGATTCCTCTCGCAAAATTACTTCGGAATAGAGCCTGAAAGAATTTATTGCAGCACTTTCCAACGTCGTCGAAATTTTCGCCAAAAATTCAAAGGGGTAAGCCTTACTTTTTTGGTCATTTTCGGAGCTGGAAATTTCTCGTCTCGGAATCGATTTGTATCACCATTTCTAGAGTAATTCGACCCCCAGGAACTCAGAAAACACATCAAAAATAGCGTAGGACCAGCAGCAGAGAAATGACGATGAAAATTTCCAGTTTTTCGACCGTAACTTTTCAGCTATCAATCGCAGCGTGTTGGGACTGCGCTTAATCGATACCTCTCGCAAAATTACGTCGGAATAGAGCTTGAAAGAATTTATTGCAGCACTTTTGAAAGTCGTCGAAATTTTCGCCAAAATTTCAAAGAGGTAAGCCTTACTTTTTTGGTCATTTTCGGAGCCGAAAGTTTCTCGTCTCGGAATCGATTTGTATGACCATTTCTAGAGTAATTCGACCCCCAGAAACTCAGAAAACCTATCAAAAATAGCGTAGGACCAGCAGCAGAGAAATGACGACGAAAATTTCCAGTTTTTCGACCGTAACTTTTCAGCTATCAATCGCAGCGTGTTAGGACTGCGCTTAATCGATACCTCTCGCAAAATTACGTCGGAATAGAGCTTGAAAGAATTAATTGCAGCACTTTTGAAAGTCGTCGAAATTTTCGCCAAAATTTCAAAGAGGTAAGCCTTACTTTTTTGGTCATTTTCGGAGCCGAAAGTTTCTCGTCTCGGAATCGATTTGTATGACCATTTCTAGAGTAATTCGACCCCCAGAAACTCAGAAAACCTATCAAAAATAGCGTAGGACCAGCAGCAGAGAAATGACGACGAAAATTTTCAGTTTTTCGACCGTAACTTTTCAGCTATCAATCGCAGCGTGTTGGGACTGTGCTTAATCGATTCCTCTCGCAAAATTACGTCGGAATAGAGCCTGAAAGAATTTATTGCAGCACTTTCCAACGTCGGCGAAATTTTCGCCAAAAATTCAAAGGGGTAAGCCTTACTTTTTTGGTCATTTTCGGAGCTGAAAATTTCTCGTCTCGGAATCGATTTGTATGACCATTTCTAGAGTAATTCGACCCCCAGGAACTCAGAAAACACATCAAAAATAGCGTAGGACCAGCAGCAGAGAAATGACGATGAAAATTTCCAGTTTTTCGACCGTAACTTTTCAGCTATCAATCGCAGCGTGTTGGGACTGCGCTTAATCGATACCTCTCGCAAAATTACGTCGGAATAGAGCTTGAAAGAATTTATTGCAGCACTTTTGAAAGTCGTCGAAATTTTCGCCAAAATTTCAAAGAGGTAAGCCTTACTTTTTTGGTCATTTTCGGAGCCGAAAGTTTCTCGTCTCGGAATCGATTTGTATGACCATTTCTAGAGTAATTCGACCCCCAGAAACTCAGAAAACCTATCAAAAATAGCGTAGGACCAGCAGCAGAGAAATGACGACGAAAATTTCCAGTTTTTCGACCGTAACTTTTCAGCTATCAATCGCAGCGTGTTAGGACTGCGCTTAATCGATACCTCTTGCAAAATTACGTCGGAATAGAGCTTGAAAGAATTTATTGCAGCACTTTTGAAAGTCGTCGAAATTTTCGCCAAAATTTCAAAGAGGTAAGCCTTACTTTTTTGGTCATTTTCGGAGCCGAAAGTTTCTCGTCTCGGAATCGATTTGTATGACCATTTCTAGAGTAATTCGACCCCCAGAAACTCAGAAAACCTATCAAAAATAGCGTAGGACCAGCAGCAGAGAAATGACGACGAAAATTTTCAGTTTTTCGACCGTAACTTTTCAGCTATCAATCGCAGCGTGTTGGGACTGTGCTTAATCGATTCCTCTCGCAAAATTACGTCGGAATAGAGCCTGAAAGAATTTATTGCAGCACTTTCCAACGTCGTCGAAATTTTCGCCAAAAATTCAAAGGGGTAAGCCTTACTTTTTTGGTCATTTTCGGAGCTGAAAATTTCTCGTCTCGGAATCGATTTGTATGACCATTTCTAGAGTAATTCGACCCCCAGGAACTCAGAAAACACATCAAAAATAGCGTAGGACCAGCAGCAGAGAAATGACGATGAAAATTTCCAGTTTTTCGACCGTAACTTTTCAGCTATCAATCGCAGCGTGTTGGGACTGCGCTTAATCGATACCTCTCGCAAAATTACGTCGGAATAGAGCTTGAAAGAATTTATTGCAGCACTTTTGAAAGTCGTCGAAATTTTCGCCAAAATTTCAAAGAGGTAAGCCTTACTTTTTTGGTCATTTTCGGAGCCGAAAGTTTCTCGTCTCGGAATCGATTTGTATGACCATTTCTAGAGTAATTCGACCCCCAGAAACTCAGAAAACCTATCAAAAATAGCGTAGGACCAGCAGCAGAGAAATGACGACGAAAATTTCCAGTTTTTCGACCGTAACTTTTCAGCTATCAATCGCAGCGTGTTAGGACTGCGCTTAATCGATACCTCTCGCAAAATTACGTCGGAATAGAGCTTGAAAGAATTAATTGCAGCACTTTTGAAAGTCGTCGAAATTTTCGCCAAAATTTCAAAGAGGTAAGCCTTACTTTTTTGGTCATTTTCGGAGCCGAAAGTTTCTCGTCTCGGAATCGATTTGTATGACCATTTCTAGAGTAATTCGACCCCCAGAAACTCAGAAAACCTATCAAAAATAGCGTAGGACCAGCAGCAGAGAAATGACGACGAAAATTTTCAGTTTTTCGACCGTAACTTTTCAGCTATCAATCGCAGCGTGTTAGGACTGCGCTTAATCGATACCTCTCGCAAAATTACGTCGGAATAGAGCTTGAAAGAATTAATTGCAGCACTTTTGAAAGTCGTCGAAATTTTCGCCAAAATTTCAAAGAGGTAAGCCTTACTTTTTTGGTCATTTTCGGAGCCGAAAGTTTCTCGTCTCGGAATCGATTTGTATGACCATTTCTAGAGTAATTCGACCCCCAGAAACTCAGAAAACCTATCAAAAATAGCGTAGGACCAGCAGCAGAGAAATGACGACGAAAATTTTCAGTTTTTCGACCGTAACTTTTCAGCTATCAATCGCAGCGTGTTGGGACTGCGCTTAATCGATACCTCTCGCAAAATTACGTCGGAATAGAGCTTGAAAGAATTTATTGCAGCACTTTTGAAAGTCGTCGAAATTTTCGCCAAAATTTCAAAGAGGTAAGCCTTACTTTTTTGGTCATTTTCGGAGCCGAAAGTTTCTCGTCTCGGAATCGATTTGTATGACCATTTCTAGAGTAATTCGACGCCCAGGAACTCAAAAAACACATCAAAAATAGCATAGGACCAGCAGCAGAGAAACGACGATGAAAATTTTCAGTTTTTCGACCGTAACTTTTCAGCTATCAATCGCAGCGTGTTGGGACTGTGCTTAATCGATTCCTCTCGCAAAATTACGTCGGAATAGAGCCTGAAAGATCTTATTGCAGAACTTTTCAAAGTCGTCGAAATTTTCGCCAAAAATTCAAAGGGGTAAGCCTTACTTTTTTGGTCATTTTCGGAACCGAAAATTTCTCGTCTCGGAATCGATTTGTATGACTATTTCTAGAGTAATTCGACCCCCAGGAACTCAGAAAACACATCAAAAATAGCGTAGGACCAGAAGCAGAGGAATGACGATGAAAATTTTCAGTTTTTCGCCCGTAACTTTGCAGCCATCAATCGCAGCGTGTTGGGACTGCGCTTAATCGATTCCTCTCGCAAAATTACTTCGGAATAGAGCCTGAAAGAATTTATTGCAGCACTTTCCAACGTCGTCGAAATTTTCGCCAAAAATTCAAAGGGGTAAGCCTTACTTTTTTGGTCATTTTCGGAGCTGGAAATTTCTCGTCTCGGAATCGATTTGTATCACCATTTCTAGAGTAATTCGACCCCCAGGAACTCAGAAAACACATCAAAAATAGCGTAGGACCAGCAGCAGAGAAATGACGATGAAAATTTCCAGTTTTTCGACCGTAACTTTTCAGCTATCAATCGCAGCGTGTTGGGACTGCGCTTAATCGATACCTCTCGCAAAATTACGTCGGAATAGAGCTTGAAAGAATTTATTGCAGCACTTTTGAAAGTCGTCGAAATTTTCGCCAAAATTTCAAAGAGGTAAGCCTTACTTTTTTGGTCATTTTCGGAGCCGAAAGTTTCTCGTCTCGGAATCGATTTGTATGACCATTTCTAGAGTAATTCGACCCCCAGAAACTCAGAAAACCTATCAAAAATAGCGTAGGACCAGCAGCAGAGAAATGACGACGAAAATTTCCAGTTTTTCGACCGTAACTTTTCAGCTATCAATCGCAGCGTGTTAGGACTGCGCTTAATCGATACCTCTCGCAAAATTACGTCGGAATAGAGCTTGAAAGAATTAATTGCAGCACTTTTGAAAGTCGTCGAAATTTTCGCCAAAATTTCAAAGAGGTAAGCCTTACTTTTTTGGTCATTTTCGGAGCCGAAAGTTTCTCGTCTCGGAATCGATTTGTATGACCATTTCTAGAGTAATTCGACCCCCAGAAACTCAGAAAACCTATCAAAAATAGCGTAGGACCAGCAGCAGAGAAATGACGACGAAAATTTTCAGTTTTTCGACCGTAACTTTTCAGCTATCAATCGCAGCGTGTTGGGACTGTGCTTAATCGATTCCTCTCGCAAAATTACGTCGGAATAGAGCCTGAAAGAATTTATTGCAGCACTTTCCAACGTCGTCGAAATTTTCGCCAAAAATTCAAAGGGGTAAGCCTTACTTTTTTGGTCATTTTCGGAGCTGAAAATTTCTCGTCTCGGAATCGATTTGTATGACCATTTCTAGAGTAATTCGACCCCCAGGAACTCAGAAAACACATCAAAAATAGCGTAGGACCAGCAGCAGAGAAATGACGATGAAAATTTCCAGTTTTTCGACCGTAACTTTTCAGCTATCAATCGCAGCGTGTTGGGACTGCGCTTAATCGATACCTCTCGCAAAATTACGTCGGAATAGAGCTTGAAAGAATTTATTGCAGCACTTTTGAAAGTCGTCGAAATTTTCGCCAAAATTTCAAAGAGGTAAGCCTTACTTTTTTGGTCATTTTCGGAGCCGAAAGTTTCTCGTCTCGGAATCGATTTGTATGACCATTTCTAGAGTAATTCGACCCCCAGAAACTCAGAAAACCTATCAAAAATAGCGTAGGACCAGCAGCAGAGAAATGACGACGAAAATTTCCAGTTTTTCGACCGTAACTTTTCAGCTATCAATCGCAGCGTGTTAGGACTGCGCTTAATCGATACCTCTCGCAAAATTACGTCGGAATAGAGCTTGAAAGAATTAATTGCAGCACTTTTGAAAGTCGTCGAAATTTTCGCCAAAATTTCAAAGAGGTAAGCCTTACTTTTTTGGTCATTTTCGGAGCCGAAAGTTTCTCGTCTCGGAATCGATTTGTATGACCATTTCTAGAGTAATTCGACCCCCAGAAACTCAGAAAACCTATCAAAAATAGCGTAGGACCAGCAGCAGAGAAATGACGACGAAAATTTTCAGTTTTTCGACCGTAACTTTTCAGCTATCAATCGCAGCGTGTTGGGACTGTGCTTAATCGATTCCTCTCGCAAAATTACGTCGGAATAGAGCCTGAAAGAATTTATTGCAGAACTTTTCAAAGTCGTCGAAATTTTCGCCAAAAATTCAAAGGGGTAAGCCTTACTTTTTTGGTCATTTTCGGAGCCGAAAATTTCTCGTCTCGGAATCGATTTGTATGACCATTTCTAGAGTAATTCGACCCCCAGAAACTCAGAAAACCTATCAAAAATAGCGTAGGACCAGCAGCAGAGAAATGACGACGAAAATTTTCAGTTTTTCGACCGTAACTTTTCAGCTATCAATCGCAGCGTGTTGGGACTGTGCTTAATCGATTCCTCTCGCAAAATTACGTCGGAATAGAGCCTGAAAGAATTTATTGCAGCACTTTCCAACGTCGTCGAAATTTTCGCCAAAAATTCAAAGGGGTAAGCCTTACTTTTTTGGTCATTTTCGGAGCTGAAAATTTCTCGTCTCGGAATCGATTTGTATGACCATTTCTAGAGTAATTCGACCCCCAGGAACTCAGAAAACACATCAAAAATAGCGTAGGACCAGCAGCAGAGAAATGACGATGAAAATTTCCAGTTTTTCGACCGTAACTTTTCAGCTATCAATCGCAGCGTGTTGGGACTGCGCTTAATCGATACCTCTCGCAAAATTACGTCGGAATAGAGCTTGAAAGAATTTATTGCAGCACTTTTGAAAGTCGTCGAAATTTTCGCCAAAATTTCAAAGAGGTAAGCCTTACTTTTTTGGTCATTTTCGGAGCCGAAAGTTTCTCGTCTCGGAATCAATTTGTATGACCATTTCTAGAGTAATTCGACCCCCAGAAACTCAGAAAACCTATCAAAAATAGCGTAGGACCAGCAGCAGAGAAATGACGACGAAAATTTCCAGTTTTTCGACCGTAACTTTTCAGCTATCAATCGCAGCGTGTTAGGACTGCGCTTAATCGATACCTCTCGCAAAATTACGTCGGAATAGAGCTTGAAAGAATTAATTGCAGCACTTTTGAAAGTCGTCGAAATTTTCGCCAAAATTTCAAAGAGGTAAGCCTTACTTTTTTGGTCATTTTCGGAGCCGAAAGTTTCTCGTCTCGGAATCGATTTGTATGACCATTTCTAGAGTAATTCGACCCCCAGAAACTCAGAAAACCTATCAAAAATAGCGTAGGACCAGCAGCAGAGAAATGACGACGAAAATTTTCAGTTTTTCGACCGTAACTTTTCAGCTATCAATCGCAGCGTGTTGGGACTGTGCTTAATCGATTCCTCTCGCAAAATTACGTCGGAATAGAGCCTGAAAGAATTTATTGCAGCACTTTCCAACGTCGTCGAAATTTTCGCCAAAAATTCAAAGGGGTAAGCCTTACTTTTTTGGTCATTTTCGGAGCTGGAAATTTCTCGTCTCGGAATCGATTTGTATGACCATTTCTAGAGTAATTCGACCCCCAGGAACTCAGAAAACACATCAAAAATAGCGTAGGACCAGCAGCAGAGAAATGACGATGAAAATTTCCAGTTTTTCGACCGTAACTTTTCAGCTATCAATCGCAGCGTGTTGGGACTGCGCTTAATCGATACCTCTCGCAAAATTACGTCGGAATAGAGCTTGAAAGAATTTATTGCAGCACTTTTGAAAGTCGTCGAAATTTTCGCCAAAATTTCAAAGAGGTAAGCCTTACTTTTTTGGTCATTTTCGGAGCCGAAAGTTTCTCGTCTCGGAATCGATTTGTATGACCATTTCTAGAGTAATTCGACGCCCAGGAACTCAAAAAACACATCAAAAATAGCATAGGACCAGCAGCAGAGAAACGACGATGAAAATTTTCAGTTTTTCGACCGTAACTTTTCAGCTATCAATCGCAGCGTGTTGGGACTGTGCTTAATCGATTCCTCTCGCAAAATTACGTCGGAATAGAGCCTGAAAGATCTTATTGCAGAACTTTTCAAAGTC
Source organism: Diprion similis (assembly GCF_021155765.1). Taxonomy (NCBI): domain Eukaryota; kingdom Metazoa; phylum Arthropoda; class Insecta; order Hymenoptera; family Diprionidae; genus Diprion; species Diprion similis. The sequence continues at coordinate 22,202,622 of NC_060114.1, forward strand.
GTCGAAATTTTCGCCAAAAATTCAAAGGGGTAAGCCTTACTTTTTTGGTCATTTTCGGAACCGAAAATTTCTCGTCTCGGAATCGATTTGTATGACTATTTCTAGAGTAATTCGACCCCCAGGAACTCAGAAAACACATCAAAAATAGCGTAGGACCAGAAGCAGAGGAATGACGATGAAAATTTTCAGTTTTTCGCCCGTAACTTTGCAGCCATCAATCGCAGCGTGTTGGGACTGCGCTTAATCGATTCCTCTCGCAAAATTACTTCGGAATAGAGCCTGAAAGAATTTGTTGCAGCACTTTCCAACGTCGTCGAAATTTTCGCCAAAAATTCAAAGGGGTAAGCCTTACTTTTTTGGTCATTTTCGGAGCTGAAAATTTCTCGTCTCGGAATCGATTTGTATCACCATTTCTAGAGTAATTCGACCCCCAGGAACTCAGAAAACACATCAAAAATAGCGTAGGACCAGCAGCAGAGAAATGACGATGAAAATTTCCAGTTTTTCGACCGTAACTTTTCAGCTATCAATCGCAGCGTGTTGGGACTGCGCTTAATCGATACCTCTCGCAAAATTACGTCGGAATAGAGCTTGAAAGAATTTATTGCAGCACTTTTGAAAGTCGTCGAAATTTTCGCCAAAATTTCAAAGAGGTAAGCCTTACTTTTTTGGTCATTTTCGGAGCCGAAAGTTTCTCGTCTCGGAATCGATTTGTATGACCATTTCTAGAGTAATTCGACGCCCAGGAACTCAAAAAACACATCAAAAATAGCATAGGACCAGCAGCAGAGAAACGACGATGAAAATTTTCAGTTTTCCGACCGTAACTTTTCAGCTATCAATCGCAGCGTGTTGGGACTGTGCTTAATCGATTCCTCTCGCAAAATTACGTCGGAATAGAGCCTGAAAGATCTTATTGCAGAACTTTTCAAAGTCGTCGAAATTTTCGCCAAAAATTCAAAGGGGTAAGCCTTACTTTTTTGGTCATTTTCGGAACCGAAAATTTCTCGTCTCGGAATCGATTTGTATGACTATTTCTAGAGTAATTCGACCCCCAGGAACTCAGAAAACACATCAAAAATAGCGTAGGACCAGAAGCAGAGGAATGACGATGAAAATTTTTAGTTTTTCGCCCGTAACTTTGCAGCCATCAATCGCAGCGTGTTGGGACTGCGCCTAATCGATTCCTCTCGCAAAATTACTTCGGAATAGAGCCTGAAAGAATTTGTTGCAGCACTTTCCAACGTCGTCGAAATTTTCGCCAAAAATTCAAAGGGGTAAGCCTTACTTTTTTGGTCATTTTCGGAGCTGGAAATTTCTCGTCTCGGAATCGATTTGTATCACCAATTCTAGAGTAATTCGACCCCCAGGAACTCAGAAAACACATCAAAAATAGCGTAGGACCAGCAGCAGAGAAATGACGATGAAAATTTCCAGTTTTTCGACCGTAACTTTTCAGCTATCAATCGCAGCGTGTTAGGACTGCGCTTAATCGATTCCTCTCGCAAAATTACGTCGGAATAGAGCCCGAAAGAATTTATTGCAGAACTTTTCAAAGTCGTCGAAATTTTCGCCAAAAATTCAAAGGGGTAAGCCTCACTTTTTTGGTCATTTTCGGAGCCAAAAATTTCTCGTCTCGGAATCGATTTGTATCACCATTTCTAGAGTAATTCGACCCCCAGGAACTCAGAAAACCTATTAAAAATAGCGTAGGACCAGCAGCAGAGAAATGACGACGAAAATTTTCAGTTTTTCGACCGTAACTTTTCAGCTATCAATCGCAGCGTGTTGGGACTGCGCTTAATCGATTCCTCTCGCAAAATTACGTCGGAATAGAGCCTGAAAGAATTTATTGCAGAACTTTTCAAAGTCGTCGAAATTTTCGCCAAAAATTCAAAGGGGTAAGCCTTACTTTTTTGGTCATTTTCGGAGCCGAAAATTTCTCGTCTCGGAATCGATTTGTATGACTATTTCTAGAGTAATTCGACCCCCAGGAACTCAGAAAACACATCAAAAATAGCGTAGGACCAGAAGCAGAGAAATGACGATGAAAATTTTTAGTTTTTCGCCCGTAACTTTGCAGCCATCAATCGCAGCGTGTTGGGACTGCGCTTAATCGATTCCTCTCGCAAAATTACGTTGGAATAGAGCCTCAAAGAATCAATTGCAGCACTTTCCAACGTCGTCGAAATTTTCGCCAAAAATTCAAAGGGGTAAGCCTTACTTTTTTGGTCATTTTCGGAGCCGAAAATTTCTCGTCTCGGAATCGATTTGTATGACCATTTCTAGAGTAATTCGACCCCCAGGAACTCAGAAAACCTATCAAAAATAGCGTAGGACCAGCAGCAGAGAAATGACGACGAAAATTTTCAGTTTTTCGACCGTAACTTTTCAGCTATCAATCGCAGCGTGTTAGGACTGCGCTTAATCGATTCCTCTCGCAAAATTACGTCGGAATAGAGCCTGAAAGAATTTATTGCAGAACTTTTCAAAGCCGTCGAAATTTTCGCCAAAAATTCAAAGGGGTAAGCCTTGCTTTTTTGGTCATTTTCGGAGCCGAAAATTTCTCGTCTCGGAATCGATTTGTATGACCATTTCTAGAGTAATTCGACCCCCAGGAACTCAGAAAACCTATCAAAAATAGCGTAGGACCAGCAGCAGAGAAATGACGACGAAAATTTTCAGTTTTTCGACCGTAACTTTTCAGCTATCAATCGCAGCGTGTTGGGACTGCGCTTAATCGATTCCTCTCGCAAAATTACGTCGGAATAGAGCCTGAAAGAATTTATTGCAGAACTTTTCAAAGTCGTCGAAATTTTCGCCAAAAATTCAAAGGGGTAAGCCTTACTTTTTTGGTCATTTTCGGAGCCGAAAATTTCTCGTCTCGGAATCGATTTGCATGACCATTTCTAGAGTGATTCGACCCCCAGGAACTCAGAAAACACATCAAAAATAGCGTAGGACCAGCAGCAGAGAAATGACGAGGCAAAGATTAGTAGCACAGATATCACGAAAAGGATATTTCGTTTTTTGGCTGTAACTCTTGTTCCGTTGCTTTCAGCGGATATCATGGAGCTTGCTTATAAGCTCTACGAGTAGCTGTTTGAAATAGAAGAAAATAATCTAATTCATTCTTATTATTCCAAAGCCCTCATACATGTAATGCATTGAAATGAGTCACGTATTGATATTTCATTTATATTTATAGTTCAGATGAAAGGTCCTCGACACACAGCAATATTTTCGTTATGGAATATGCGGTGATAAACGTATAAAAAGGCATCTCAATTATGCACGAAAGCACGATTCTGGAATAATCATTTAGTTCCCCCGAAAATTCATTGTATTCGGTGATGTGTTTGAAAAACGCTAAAATTAATTCCGAAACTGGCAGATCTCGCTAGTCACGGACACATCTATCATATATTCTGTACGGTTTTAATTTCCGATCTGTAATAGAGATCTACCCAGCCCCTTACATGCGCATGCATAAGTTACGAACAAGTTCAGGTGCAAATTGGACGAAGAGGATAGGGTCCGAATAGCTCGCTTTAAAGACCAAAACGATCAATTTATCCAAAATTTTTACTAGTGATAAAATTTAAAGCCACAGTACAGTTAGTGGCGGGATGGCCACAAATGGTATCTTGCTCTATCTGGCGCTCTAACAATAAAATTCGATTCAAGCACATGACATCATATTCCTTGGTTCCCATTATTATGCGCGGCAACTGATTAGGAACAAATTTTACCATCGTAATGTTTCATAAGATGTGTCCGGTTTCAACATCATAAGCTCCTTCGAACTAGAAATTATTTGATACGAGAAGACAACGCACGTGATATTAAAAATTTATTTGCCTGGATAAATTTTCCCAGCAGTACAAAAATGTTACAAACTAAATTCTACATGCTAATAAATTGTGGTAAATCAATAGTTTAAATAAATTTAAATTCAAGGGTATAAACCCATATAATGAGATAATTAATATGTATTAAGTTAGTTAAAAATATTTTGTCGCGTTATATATTTCAATATTTATAATTATGTATGTATATTTATAGTTGTATAAACTCGTATGGACGGAAACTGTTACCGCTTAGCATAAACTGAATTGTTGACGAAAATAATAACTATAAGTAAAAGGAGAGGGAGGGAGGGAGGGAGGGGCTTGGCAGCGGCCAAGTACAGTGATTTGAATACATATTTACAAGATAATCGAGTGGAAAAAGAGGTGTTAGCAAAAATCACATACGTGAGTGCTAATCAGTTTCATCGATTTGTCTGCCATGGCTCTACTGCATCAATGATACTTTCTTAAAAGAATTTAGCTGTCATAATATCATGTCAAAATGAAAAACTATTAAAATATCTTGAAATATTTTGAAATCCTTATAATTAATCGAGATTCGCAGCAGCGAACAACTGCCAAATATCGATAGGCCAGTGATCGCTGTTACATATACTTATAAGCCGTGTTGGAAAAACTCCCAATAAACCTCGAGGAATGTGCTAAAATTCAAAGGTCAGAATTTGAGTTCTAGACATTACCTGCAATTAAAATGGGAACATGACAATATCTGTACAATTTACTGAAAAAATAGATAGTTGTAACTTTCGGCAGAAACACGGCTAACTGTTCTTACAGGATATCTACACGATATGTGAGATTGATGATGCATCCAAGTTAATTGTCTTCTATAAAACCATACTGCAAACGTACAACACTGCTTACATGTATACGTATTTATTGTACATAGGTAATATATTTGTAAATGTGTAGCAGAGGAGATCGCGAAGCGAACCCCTCACACTTGAGCAGAGACCACTGACACCGGTTAATGCAAGGCATCAAGGGTAGCAGCACGAGATCTTCTCGGTATGCTCGTAAAACATATCGTGAAAATTCGAATAATCTTGGGATTTTTTGGAAGGCTTGATTCAAAATATCTTTCGGATATACTTTACAACAATCATGAGTCAGATCTACAAGTTGTAGTCGAAGCATCAATGGAAAATCACCTCGTCACACTTTTGTAACAGATTGAAAAGTAACAATTATCGTTTGCTACACGTTTGATACCTAATGATAATTAACAGACAGCCTGTGACTCCACTGATGATCTTAACATTTGTTCACCTTTTTCGTTTTAATTTTGTTTACGTTCAATAGCTGCCGTCAACATTTAATAGCCGATTAACGATGTCTGTGGACGGCTACGAGATAACTTTGAACTGTCAACTATATTTGATGAGAGTAAAAAATTGGCAACACCTCAAAGTTCAAGCCTGTTTCGAGGTACCTTAGAAAAAACAAGTTACTATATGTAATTGATTAATCTTAGTAGAAGCAACAATGCCACACCAAGACCAGTATTAAGAATCTTTTTGCTTGCCGAGCTCCTAAACGTATCTGGGTCTCCCATTTGGAAAGTGTGCTCAGGACTGGACATCCGTCCATCGCCTCCATTGCTGAACGCCAACACTCGCATGTGGTAAGCTTTTCCGGGACTAAGATTTGTTATATATCCTTCGAGTGCCGAACCGACCGGAACTATCGTATCGTTGGCCGTACTCATGTCTTGGTCAACTTCCCACACACGGATTTTGTATCCAATTAATGGTTCTTCCGCCAAACTTGGCTGAACGTAACGCCAAACTACTTTAACACTGGACGGATTGATGCCATAAACGTTCACAGATGAGGGAGGATTTTGCGGCGCTTTGCGGTACGTTCTTTCTAGATAACGTTCGCTCTCTGGCCCTTCACCAGCGGAATTATACACCATTACTTTGACGAAATAATAGGTGTCAGGCTGCAAGCCAACAACCAGGGCCCAAGGTCGCTTCGAACGCGACAGATAATACACAGCATCCTCCTCCGCATTGTCTTTTTTCCAGTACTTGAGCCTGTGACCTATCAATTTACCATGGACTCGTTCTCGCGTTTCTTCAATTGGCAGCCAGGTGACGTTCAGACTTGTGCTGTTGTAACTTCTCGCGGAAACCTGCTGCGGAGCGACGAGCGGCATCTTTTCGGCACTGAATATTGTCACGAGTTCGGAAAGCGGTCCAAAACCAACATCGTTCACGGCTTGAACTTGCACCTCGTACTCTGTGTAGTAATATTCCGAAGGAATGTGCACAACCGCCATATTCGTGTTCCCGTATTCATTGAGCGCAAGAGACTGGAATTCTATTTCGTGGAATTTCCGACGCCAATAAATCTTGTAATATATTCCGGGACCGTTTTGCTCCGACAATTTCAACGGCGTCCAAGTTATCGTCAGATCCCCGATTTTACCGCCACCGCCGGCTACGTTAATCGGCGCCATTCTCGGCTTGGCAGACGGTGTGCTGTACTGAGGCGACGAACTCGACGGATCGCCAATACCTAGGTCATTTATCGCTGACACGCGAAATTCATAGACTGTGTGCGGGTTGAGAACATTTTCAAGAAACGCTTCTTTACGCCCGTTGTACCTATCGATCTCGATGGCCGTTATGTCTGTAAAAAAATTTGATAAAGATAATGAATATTGCAATGCAATAATATTCAGTATTGTGAAAGGTCAAAGTAGATTACGGAACTACCAGAATTGCATCTCTGGAACCGATAGTATATTATCAAGAATAATAGGTATTGCTGAAATCAGACTACTATTGCTCACTTGTGATGATTCAGTTTTGACGTAAGCAAACTTTGATGCGATGGCAAATAGTAATTCAAAAGATTTTCATACTATCAGCTGTCAAGAAATCTTTTCAGTAAACAAACATGCCATCACCTGAATGCATATTGCATCACAGATTTGACCCCCAAGAGAGTGGTGCAATTAACGAACTGGCAACTTACTTTCAGATAGCAGAAACCATGTTTGATTCCAATTCGTCCTTGCGCCAATACTATACATAGTGATAGGTCTGCCATTAAATGCTCCGTCAGTCCACTGAAGGGTCACCGAAGTTTTTACGACACTTATGACCTGGACACCTCCTGGTGGACCTGGCGGGCCTTCGACAACGACGCTTGTCCTGCTCGATATCCTTCCAACTGCACTCTTGATTATACATTCATAGTCACCGGCATCGGCGAAAGTCACGTTTATTAGATTAAGAAGCCCGGCATCGATTTGTAGCCGTGGATTACTTATCAGATCTCTGTCTCTTATTCGTAGCCCATTGTGCGTCCATATATAAGCAACGTCTAAGATTTCCTCGGTCTCGGCGCGACAGTATAACGTCAGGTTCCGCATCACAGCAGTAATTGTACGGGGATACAGACTCTCAATAAATCTCGGGCCACCTGCAATTTCCACACAACATGTTACTTCCTAAGTCTCAAAGTTGTGACTTGAAGCTTCATCGAAAAATACATCAGCTACTTACGAAGCACAATGACTCTTCCCCGGGTTTCGTCTGTTCCATACTCGTTCGAGGCTATGCAGGTGTACATGCCCTCGTCGTCGCGTGAAACTGGACTTACTATTAGGTTTCCATTTTCAAGCATACGCCTTCTTCCCCCAGAACCAATAACATTCCCATCTTTTTTCCATACAAACTTTGGTCGTGGCGCAGCCTCAGGGTTGCACACTATCGTTACATTCCCACCGTCTGCGGCATATGTTTCTGACTCCATGGGCCTCTTTTTGAAAGACGGCTTCAGCGCTATAAGTATGCGAAAGATCGAACAATTCTTGTTTCAATATATGGTATTTGGGTATTCAAAATTCAGAAGAAGCAACTTACACAATACTCGTAATTGACCTGAAGAATACTTTGTTCTAAGCTGATTTCTCGCTCGACATTGATACATCGCCTGGTCTCTCTCAGGATTGAGATTCCTTATCGAAAGTACGTTGTCCTGTATCGTGTATCGATCTCTATCCTCAGGCGGCAGTGTATACATATCTAATATTTCACCGTTCCTGAACCACTTGTAACTAACGTCAGGAATGCCAAATGCTTCGCATGTCCACGTTAAATCACCCCTGTTATCCACGTGTTTGTCTACCAGTGGAATTGTAAAGTTTGGGGCAGCTTGTATGGTTAAATAAACTGAATTTTCTATCGAGGCTCTGTTGTTCGATGCCCTGCAAACATACTCTCCTTGGTCTTCTACTTGGACTCGTGGAATGATTAGGACACGGTTATAGTTGGAATAAACTGCACTACGTGGTAGGTCAGCACCTCTGCGTGTCCAATTATAAGATGGAACTGGACTGAAAAAGTGATCAAGTGTTACCAGAAAGGTGTCACAAATACATTAGTCAAATTTTTTGACAAAGAATGCATACTATCCAAAAGCGATGCATTCAAGCTGAACTTCTTCTCCAGCTACGGGAGCTTCGGGATAGACTTTGGGAAAGTTGTTGGTGAAAGTAAGCTGCTGGAATGTAGCTGAAATCAATGTTACCACGTTAGAGAAAAATCGACATCTTAGTGAGACCAGAGGTGATAGAATTATCGAAAGACCAGACTCACAGTGAGGATTGACTCGAACTGGGAAAAAAGGGCCATTTCTCCCAGTATCTGATGCGACACTTTGTACATTACACGAATAATTTCCCTGGTCTATCGATTCCAACGCAGAAAAGTAAAGGGCACCGTCGTTGGAAACAAAGACACGCTTGTCCTCCTCAACAAAGTTGGGGAAGTAATCTCGAGTCCAATAATATTTGACACCAGGAAAATGTTGAGGAGGATCGCAATAGATTGCTTTCCCCCAATTTTGATCGCCCTGCTCTTGGGAACGTTTCAGATTAAACTCTAATATGTATCCAAAAGAAAGCACTATACTTTCTGACACAATTGTGCCAAATTCATTGCTCGCCTTGCAATGATAGGATCCACGATCTCCTTTCTGAAACAAGTTTGAAGAGAGAATGGAATAATGATACGTATTCTCTGCTTTGTCCCCCCATAGATCTTAGGGATAATTACCTGTTCGGGTTCGTAAATAATCAGAGTTCCTCCGCTGACGGTGTATCGGCTGTTTTCCAAAGGGTTGATCTTATTAGCAACCAATCTATCATTCTCATAGATCTCTTTAAACCACTCGTAAGTAGGAGTCGGGTATCCACCAGCCAAGCAGCTTAGGGTAACGTCGTTGGTTAGCCTCCTTTTGGACATGTCAAATACCGTGTCGATCGGTTGCTTAATGAAGTAAGGACCGCGCGGCACTCTCAGGGGATTGTTTATCTCGATGCCGTACTGGTAGGTACGGTCGTCCTGAACTAAATTGTGCATGCTGACAACAGAAGCTTCGCATATGTAGAGAAGCTCCTCTCTGCCGGTAACCTTCTCGAATCCCCATCTTTTCAGGCTATTACTGAATGTATAAACCAAGTAGTCCTTCCCTTGCACATTATCCAAGGGCTCGGGTAGGAACGCATTATCCATGTTGACCAGCTGGCTTCCATCCGGTTCGTTAGACCAGTAGCCACCCTGCTGCCTGATACCTGTGTACCAACGTCGATGTTGCGGATCCTGCCACTGCAACTGGTACATGAGGAACCCATGCTCCTCAAGAGAATCGACGCTAACAAGGTCGCTCTGATAGGCCTGACAGTTCTTGCGAGCTTCTGCCCGAGCCCTCAAGGGACTCTTTATGAATCTATAGCATGACTCTTGGTGCCTGATCCAGTACTGGGGACAACGATATATCAATTCTCCATCGCCTAGATCTTGAGCAGCGACAATGCTGGCCAAAGCAGTGACCCAAGCGACTTGCAACCAAACGCCGACCATGGCAAAACAGGATTGGTGTAGAGCCAAAGTTCGCAGCTGTCTATAATTTGGTGTTCTAATCAGAAAAAGATAACGTTACGCAGCTGTACGATTCGCAGTTCGTAGTTCATAGGCCAATCGTGAAAATTACCACATCACGACCAGTCAAATAAGGTGATATTACAAGTAATTTCATCATAAGTTAAAATATTCAAGTAAATGGTGAAATAATCAATGCTCGCCCTCCCGACAATCGGATTGTTTCATCGTTTAAAGAATTCATTTTCCGTGGTTTCTCGTTGTAATAAGGTTTAATACCTAGGGAGTGGCACGGAGCGCGAAGGGCGCACCGTAAACAATCGCGAGGCATTGCGTCGCTCCGGGGTTCGAGCGAACAATAAGTCCAGTGACTCGAGTCGTGAATGAGATAGGGAAAGATTTTGATATCGCTCTTCCGCTTACCTTGGTTCTTATCAATGTTATCTTATCACAATATCCGGGACGCGAGGAGACATCGACACGATTAGCGCGCGACATACACACGCGACCACTTCTTGGCACTCGTCAACATTAGTCAACGCCGTCAACGGTTAATACGACACGCCTTGAAAAATCTTTGCTCGTGCTGCCACCTTGTGGAATGCTCACCAGAGACCCCAGAGACCAATGAGAACGGTCTCTGACACGAAAGAAGTATTTGGGAGTAATTTTTTAAATGCCCGGACGGTAAATGCATGTCGATAACCGAATAAACGGAATCAGGGGATAATGCAGAGCATACATTTGCCATAGCAAAATGCCATTGTAGCGGTCGAAACTGAAGAAATCGCGATACGATGTCACGACGCTGACAAAAAATCCGATCACATTGTACGTCCATCTGAAAATAATCTTAGGTGAATCACTAGACCTTGAAACAACGAGATTTATCAAAAACTGGAATCTTCATTCTCGAGGTGATTATAATGATTCCCTTTTTTCTAGCGCTACTTTTAGTAGTGATACTAAAAATCTGAAAAAATTACCGTCTACTTTCGAGGGCCTTTAGAACCTATACCTACAGTGCAAAAGGCCTGATTCCTTTTTTCGTTCATTTTATGACCTAAAATTTGAGCAAAAATGTTGATAAGACGTTCGTGTGATAAAAAAAAAGTCATAACGTCTGACTACGGCATAAGAAAAAAAACGGTTTTAGGCTTATATAGTTGGGACTGCATATTTTTCGAAAAAAAATACTCGGAATGCATCAGCTCCAAATAGTTGAATTAATCGAGCAATTGAAAATGGACAATTTCGATGATGTGTAAATCGGGTAAATTTCAAGAAAAAGACTGGAAAATTACTTTACACGACAAGAAGCACTTTATTACCAATTATAATGACGAAAAAAAATACATGTAATATCCAGGATAACGCAAAGAAAAAGAAAATCATAGAACACATCGAAAAACTTACCTCGATTATTTGCAAAAATTACTCACACCGCGGGCAACCTGGGTCGTTGAAGACCCGTGTGCGTATTGTATCGTATGCCACTCACACACTGACGCTCTAATGTCGAAGTCTGTGCTTACGTAGCAAACTACTATAACTAACTTTTTTTAGAGCGGGGAGCCAAATTTCTTCCGACCGCTGTTTCGGTAAAATACGCAATTGTAATATCGACTGTGCCTTAAAAGACCCACGTTGCCGGCGCAGGGTTAAGTTAAGTTCAGGATTATGCACTGGATACGCAATCCAACTTTCAGTGAGAAATATTGAAAATTGTAGAAGAAGAAGAATAACTTTAGAATGATACAATTTGTTCGAAATAAATTGAAATAATTAAGTATGTAAAAAAAATAAATCGTTATGAAATACGTTTGCCGTTTTTAATGTGCCACAAGCACTGAGAGCATCGACGAAAAATATCGTATACATTGTGTATCAAGGGAGAAAAAAAGGCGATTACGAATGTGATGTTTGCCGCTCGTGCGAAGCGAGAGTGGCGATCACTCGACTGAATACACCTTCCACCTGTCGTCTAACCAATTTTTTTTCTCAGTCCCCTGGAAAAATCAATTTCTTTTGCGCCCGCTTCAAGTACGAGAAAGGCGAATTATCAAAGCGACGAAGACAAAAAAATCATCTGCATGACGACTAGGAGACAATTTCACCTCGTTTCACTCGGGCGGCAAACGTCACACTGGTAATGGCTTTTTTCCGCCCCTGATGCACCACGTTCTAATTTTTATATCATTCTTTCAAAGTAAATAACTTCAACAATTTTTAATAATTTTGGTTGAAATTCGGTGTATATATTTAGAATATCATTCTAAACAATCGAGGCCGTCAAAATTTTATTACCTAACTTTTCTTTAGAAAATCAACCCGATTCTTTTTTTATACCTTCTTTGGCATTTGTTTCCGTTATTTGGTTGGCTGGACAATGTACAGAAAAAAATAGGATTGGACATAAGTTCTTTTGCATTTGAAAAGTAAAGTAGGTAAATATAACATGCATAACTCTATGGATAGTAACTGCATAATATACAGAATCAGTCGAGGATACAAATAATTTATAATCTCTTGCCATTCGTTTCAGCGTCATTATGGTATTAAACAATGCATCTAGATACATAGGCCTTGGTTGGTTGCAGTAAGTAGTTTATTATATATACGGTATGGTGATAGATCTCTCGTGATGGAAATAATAACACAATAATAGTAGTAATATTATATCATGTAATAACGTAACTATAAAATTAACTTGCAATATTTAATTTCCATCAGTAAGTCTATTCAATAATAAAATTCATATTTATAATATATTATATTATCACACGCAATATGACACATCACGGTGTTTTTCCCTTCTGTTTCTCCGTCTCTCTTATGTTATTGTTTGCCGTTTTAATTATTATAATATGTATAATAATACAGCAAGAGTATTTAACATAATTTCTGCACAGGTGCACTCTCCTCTGCTATTTGCTTATTAAACTTAATAATTATGTAAACAGTATCGTTAACTAATAATCTCAGTCGCCTTGTTTGTATCCACTTATCATCTATTATAGACCGTCATGTTAAATATACAAAAACCCTAGCGATTCGCGAGTGCTGCCTACGGGCCCCGTGCCCTTAGTCTACGCAGATGCTTTGCATTTGCCTTTTGGCCTGCTCTGTTCCAAAGTTAACATCAATTTCCTGGTCTCATTTTCATATTCAGAGTCGAATCCCTGATGAAGCTCAATTTTACCAAAATTACAAATTTTTTCTCATCTTGAGTGCCAAACCCTCTTCATCTTTATTCTCTATCCCACACAAACAGGTAAAATCATTAAGCTTTCTCCATTGCCGTAACAAATCAATCAAATACACAAACGTAGTCAACGCATGCACGAGAATTACAATCCCAGTTCAACGAGGAACATAACTCTGAATCCCTGTTATACTCGCTACGCGTTAAACTTTGATCCCCAGCGCGTTGACTGAAGACATGTAAAATGGCCAACCCTGGTGAAGTTTAAGTGGGTAGCGGTCATGCGACAAATATTGTATAGTGGATAAAAAGTTTACTCGCCGCTGCATCTATCACGAACTTGCAGAGTGGTAAGAAGAAGGGTGTGTCATTCTTTTAATTTGATTTGTTTCCTTTCACTTCGTTTCTCGCCAATCTCTGACCCTTCAAAAATTGATGCAATTGAATTTTGTCAACATTTTTCATTGTGTTAACGATAAAAACTTGAATGTCATCATCCCTTGGCAAACCAGCTCAACAGATACAGCAGCTTTATAAGACAATTTCAATTTCCGGCACTCACGGGTTCGCTTATACATGAGATCTTAATGTCAGTCGGGTCTTGCAGTTACTTTGCAGCCTCCCCTCCTCTTCCGCGCAGCCTCGCACACGCGAAACTTTTCTCAACATCCTTGTCCATCACTAAGTGTTGGCCCTCCTTATACATATTCAGTCACCTCCTCATAATCAAACATTGAATAGACCATGGCGCGAAATGTTGGATACCGGAAGTGCGTCGACGAATAAATCTCGTTTGACTAATATCAGAAGGAAGTAAAAATAATCGATCATTGTACTACGGAACTGGCGAAAATTATCATCATCTGTATATTTTACTGCAAATGCAGGCCTTCTATTAAGATCATCGAAGACCGCTAGAAAGCGTTCTTGTCGCGTACAATCGGATTGTTAGTACGTGATAACAACAAGAGATGAGTGCATTCCAGCTAGTTAATTAGCTGCACAGATGTAATCTTTCTTGATTAAAATTTTTTCGGTTGCTGTTGGAACAGTATCTGCCGATTGCAACAGCGACCATAACGCTCGTTTTCATTCAAACGTCGCAAAATCCAACGATTGAGCGTACGGTAACGCGATAATTTAGAATTTCTGTATTAGTCCTGATCTTGTACCCGGGCGTACTTCTATTATACGTCTATATGGAGGTATATATAATTACTTATTATTATCATCATTTCGTTATTTATTATTATTATATTTCAAAAGACTCTTGGTAAGAATGAGACGGGTTCACGGTGTAATTAATGTGTTCGTCTACACTTATAATTAAAGAGACTAAAGAAACGAATTAATGGAAGAGGCAAATAAACAATAAGAAAAAAAGCGCTGTTTGGTAATTACACATACAGTACGTAAGCGGATCCACCCCGTGTCGTTTTATACCATAACAGTGTGATTTTTGCATTTTCGTTGGAAGAATTATTATTATTGAGCTCCGTAAAAACGCATGATTTAAAGATTCATTATATGAATTTTAGTTTATGGAGGGAAAATTATGATACATTATAAAACGGATTAAGTCAGACAAAGATCAAGCTTTGTGGCTTTGGTCGGAGATACTGGCTCGTATAATAATTCATACAGTATTCTCGTCGCACTATCATACGATACAGCATGTATATAAACGAATATCTGGTTGGTACAAGAAGACACAGAGATGTATGCATATCATCTTGTTTTTTTACTATACAATATGGACACGTATTTCACCAGCTAACCTATAACAGTTCACAGGTATGTTTATAATGTTTGTATGTATCCTTATACAATGTATAAATGAATATTGAAGTAACTCATAATAGTGATCAGTCAGTTATTTCTTCATCTACGATTGGTTTTCGTGGCTTTTGGACGTGGACCTGGATGGAGTGTGGTGATTCTGGTTTGTTGCATTTGCATTTGAGAAAGATTCTCATCGCAATCGATTATAATCATAGCAAGTTATTACTGAAACGAGAGAGAATTTTTCAACGGACCTGGATTATATATTACGTATGCTTTCACTGGAATTCCAGTCGCTATACTTCTTGATTTGTTGTATATATAAATCTTATCTTCTATAGGTTTAGAAGTTAGTTGTATTAAACATGGGTTACAAACAATCCTTGGTTTTCGGTGTACATTGAACATCCATCGGCCCTTTTCGGATCAGAGACTATGCATATTCTTCTTCACATTTGATTAAAATCGAACAAACAACAAACGCAAAACTTATTAAACAGTTATTACAGTATGCAGAATTAATGTTATTGTAGTGTTGATAGTATACACGCCTCCTCGAGTATATGTTTATTACTATACCTTGATGGAGCGAGTTGTGCGAGTGATACTTCTTGTTATACAATGCTGACAAGACAGGTATCGCAACCATAGATATCCTATCCGCTTCAGATCCATCGGACTATGATGTTATGTCGTTTGCGTATAGTTTGTATATTAACGTTTTTCGTACGTTTTATATCATTATTATTATTTAATTTTCATGTTTTTGGTTTGTTGGCTGTCCGTTCTTTGGTTATTTGGAATTTGAGAAAATCCAACTTGGTAACGTAAGACTAAACAAATTCCTTTACACGTTATCATATTTAATACAGCATTTGAGATTCCAACGAGTATGAAATTTGGGCTACGATTGATCATTTCGTTTGGTTTCTGCGGTAACATCAGCAGTAACAGCAGCAATAGCTATATATACCATATTATCGTACGGATCATTTTAATACCGTGTAATACAACTGTGTAAATGTATGTATACAATAATTTGCAAAACGTAAATTGTCCAAAAACATTGACTATTAAATATTTAAACAAAAATAGTTTGACAATCTATTTATACATTATAAAACTTTTTTAAATTCATTCATTAATAATTTTTGGTTTGAAGCAACGACTGCTTACTATAGCCTGTGTATATTTATAATTAAATAGGTATAGAATAAGCCCTTCTCGATTTTCTTGCGCTAACGGCAAGATAATTTTTACTTTTTACTTTATTACCCTATAAAACTTTGTATATCTTTGTAGTTTATTTTGATCGCACCTTTGCATCGCACCGTCAACTTTTCTACTTTTTAATTTATTCACTGGAAGAGAATAAATTGAGAGAATAACAGAAAAGATTTCATCAAATAATTGAAATAATTACGATGTATGTGTATTTTTTTTTTTTTTTTTTTTATACAACTCGTAAAAATTACTCAACCGGTCGTTGGATGCGATGTGTACCGATCGGTATGGATTAATAATAAATTGAAAAATTTGTTCGGATCATAGCGCAGCGTATCGTTATGTATCTCGAATTCAGGGCAAAACCTACGTATGCATACCTACCGGGATCGATTCATGCCCAGTTAGACAGAGCTGACGTCGCATCTAATTCTCGCTTCCTTTTCCCCAAAACTTGTCGAAACGATTGCGTGCTTTCTCTAATACGTCGTTGGTCATGGAATGCTGCCCAGTACTCTGGCCCAAAACAGCAGGTGCTTCCAGTACGTGGTAACCACCGCTTCCTCCGGCGTTGGCCTGTGGCACTGATTGGCCTCCGTGGGGTGCTTCAGCCTCCAAAACACGGTAGCCGGACGGTGGCACCGCGGCCTCTTTCTTCCTCTCAAATTCGAAGACCGGATCTTCGAGACATCTCAAATTTGTTCCTACGACTGGCTTGAC
The DNA here is from genome assembly GCF_021155765.1 of Diprion similis. NCBI lineage: Eukaryota > Metazoa > Arthropoda > Insecta > Hymenoptera > Diprionidae > Diprion > Diprion similis. Next base: position 22,219,322 of record NC_060114.1, read on the forward strand.
CACTGCCGCGGTATCCAATCTTTCGTCACTGACAACGGTCGGTGCCTCATTTTCCTCGCCAGCAGGACACTGTAACCATTTCAAATGCATGTAATGAAAATGTTACAGAGTCGGTACCCGCCTGCGACAACGCAATTGCCACGAGCTTATTCGCCGCTCAATTGCGCGACGTTACAGGCGAGAGGATCCGTAAGGTTCTCCACCTCAGCAAGGTACAGCAATCTTACGCAATTGTACTACAGCTTCTCTGTTGCGTCAACTTTCTGACACGACACGACACTAAGTGATTTCATTGGCCTATTCCGTTAGATCCGACTAATGAAATCACCGAGTGTCGACTTGTAAGAAGATTGATGTAAGATAAAAGCGCCCGTAATAAGGCGTGCCGTGCTTTGCCGGTTATTATTGTATGACGATAATTTCTTCGGGGTTGACGATGCGAACGTACGGTATCGCCAACATAAATTGACCGTGTAACTTCGGTTGCCTATCTCGGTGGAGATAGATACCGTGAGCGTGCGTGTATGGAAATTACTGCGTTTAAGAGAGGAGACCAGAGATTGATCTCGGGTGAGAGTGCTCGGCCTGTACATAGCAACCACCTAGCGCCGTTGATAAGCGTAGAATACTTGCGCAATGGGGTAGTGCGCAATCAAATAATTCAAAATAATTCGAGTCTGTCCCCTACTTTGAAACAGATGAATGTGGAAATGTGCAATATCGGATTGCGCAAGTATTCTACGCTTACAATGAGTAGCGTCGACAGGCGGCTGCCATATATTGGCCCACCTCAAACTACGGCCTCGGTTCGGATTTCGGTCTCCTGGTCTTGAGTACACAGATTTCGATAGCATATAGAAATTTGTGCTTTAGTCTTCTTGGTTTAAAATACATACCCCAAGAAATCCCGGCAGTAGTTAGATTTGATACGCTCGGCGCATGAACGGAAGACCGTATCTACAAGTTCTACCCACGACTTGCAACTTACAATTAATATGAAGGTAATAGCTTCACACCATCGTGTAAGTAAGGATATGGTTATTCTATGTTTACACAAACTTGCCTTGAAGTTCTGCTGCATCGGCGTAGGAGTAGTTGTCGTGTCAGTGCCAAGCGCACGTAAGGGGCTCTCCCTGCCAGAATCATGCTCCTTGTGTCCGTTCAGACCGCTAAAGCTACCAAGAGAGACGCTTTCACTTTCCGGTGATTTGTACCCCGAATGCTGAGACTTGTGGTGCCCAACTAAGTCGGGAGATGCGGACTGCGGTATTGGCGGCATTGACGATGCTCCCCATGTCTTTGCTTCGCTGTGAGGTCTTGTCAGTGGTTCCCCTTGAATTATCGGAGTGACAATTTTACTCGCATTGTACGTAAGTCGAGTATTCTTACACGAGATCTCGACCGTGATTCAAAATTCATGTTTCAAATTTGCTCAAAAAAATTTTATGTCAAAGTGCCTCTCGAAAAACGAAGCCCTAGTACAAAAAAAAAAGAATTTCAACCTACTCCTTTTGGAAATATGATTTTATTTACTATTTCAGAAGTGCAGGAGTAATTCAAATAATCCATCTACTGATAGGGGAATAAAATTTTGTCGTAATATATTAAAGCACCACTAGAAGACGGTTTATTACTATTCATGCTAGTTTTTAATCATTTTAAATGTAACCACTGCTGTTATGAAATCTCCATCTTTTATGACAGCTCCATGTGTTTGAAGTAAACTTCTTTAGCTGGGGTAACAAATAAACGAATGTCACTAGAAACCATAACGAGTTCGACCGAATGTGTTTACAATTTCCGTGTCCGATAAAAGACACGGTAAACCACTCATACAAATTTCACAAGTTTCAGAAGTTTCTGTCACACGTCGTTGCCACACGGAGGTTTTTTTGGTTTTTTGTTACAATTCACTCAATTTTTCAGAATTTTTCCGTTTTGAGAAAATTGACACACGTGAAGTAGCAAATTGAATCATATCTTTAACAAGACTGATCGGAACAATTGTTAAAAAATTAGGGTTTCGTTTTTCTACAAATGGCTTTTTGTATAAAAAATTTTTGCTCGATACCTCGTGGAATGCCCCAGGTACAGATGTCGTTTGTCATTTCTTTTTTCACGTTATACATACCAGGTATATTCAATTTCAATTGATTCAAAAAAATGGGATTTAGTATCTGCTTACCCTCGCGTACATTTTGCGTAACGGTAAACGTCTTGCCAGTATCCAGCGGGACTGTCCAATTGACTGGCTCTGGTGATCGCATGATCATTTGCTCCGGAGACTTGACCCTCGTCGGTTCTGGTGGGCTTTTTACAAGAGGCTCATCGTCAACCCACGGACTTGTTTCTGCACTAGGTGGAGCTGCCGCGGAGGTGGCCGTCGAGCCAACATTCGATTCTCCGTTAGATGCATCCCCGTTTACCTCAGGCTCAGCTGACGCTGGAAATTTGAATGAATACTAGTTTTGCAGGGGCTGCGATTTAGGTATATGATCGAGAAAACTCGACGTGTACGTAGTAGTATATTGTGTAACAGAATGGCAAACTCGGTCTTTTCGGACCGAGCGTAAGTTTGCAATATGAGTCGTAGGTGGGCCAAAGACGAATATTGGAAATACGCGAGGCGAATCGACCGCTGCCTCCATATTGCACGCATTTCTTTATATAACAAGAGCGTGTTACGCGTTTTATCACGATGCACGAAATTGAGGTTAGCGTCACGTAACGTCAGATTTGTTTACAACAGCGCATCTGCGCAGTACTGAAAAGACCAGTTTTAACTCCTATGACTCAATAGTGGTCTTTTCTACACCCCGTAGACTCACTCTACCGTGATGTACAGAAAACTCGCTTGGCAAAATGCGTAAGACATGCTCGCGTTATATACATATAAATACAATTAATAGCTTTCGCCGAACTCAATCGTGCTCAAATTTCCCATGGTTGTTGCTCAAAAATCAGCCTGCGTAGGCGATTATCGGAATCATTTGTTAAAATCAGCTACATATAGTGTTTAGTTACTGCCATGGGTCAAGTGAGACTATTACACGTCATCGCATTTATAGGTGACCCTCGCGGTGGCGATTTTCGATTTAGCGCAATCGTGGTCATAACTAGGGTTGCCGGACTTTTTCGACTTTGAAGATTCCTGACTTTCCCGCATAAGTGAAGTAACAATTTTTCACTGAGGTATGCCTTTTCTTTTCATTTTTTATGACCTAATGATCGTCTCCGGCGAGGGTTCCCATTGCAGTATTTCGTGTAATCGTGTAAACGAATTTGTGATAAAATAATCAGCGCATATTCGATTTACGTAAGAATGTAACATATATATAATATTCATCAACTTCGCTTCCGAAACGTGTATACTGTAATATGTACACAAGACTGTTTCAGATTTGGGTGCTTTTTTCAAATTTTGTTTTTATTGAAACAAGGTCTACCATGCCTCTTTTCCATTCAAATAACGTGTAATAAACTATACTCATTCCAGCTGCTTTACCGAATTTTCCAGAACAATCATCTAGTACGGTTTGACAGGCTTCATTTTAATTTGAATAATATGTTGTAATTTATTTGTGCAGACCTTGGGAGACCGGCTTCGGTCCGCCATTTCGACTAAAGGGTACAAAAAGTTCTTGATTTACCATGATTTTGCAAAAATACAGTCTTTGGTTACTTCAATGTGAAAAAGCTAGCATCAGTTTTAGAAAGCTCTTCACAATTAGACTTGGAATGAAAATCCCATACGCTGGAAGAATTTCTCGTACGGCAAGGACCTTAATTGTTCCAGCCCGAAAAAATATTACCCTAATTTGAAACAGTCTCACGCACTCACGTGTGGGCATTCGTCGATATATTACAAGGCACAGGACACATGGTGAAAATTTTTTCTGAAAAACTCTTCAGTTGAGTGCTGCAGGGGAATACCTCTGAAAATTTGTATCATATTTTAAAAAGCAGACTTAATGTTAATTTTTCAGAGGAATGCCATTTAAGGAAAAATTGATAAAGTTCGAAGATATTAAAAATAATATTAATTTTCTCTAAAACGCTTAAACTTTTTCTGCCTACTTTACAGTTTCTGTATTTCTTGAAGGCATATTGAAGATTTCTTAAAAAAAAATTCTTTAGTACAGTAGAAATTTTGATGCAGCATCTGGAGTTCACCGGTTTCTACAAAACTTCTAAATTTACTATATTTTTCCTTGCATTTCAGTATGAAATTTTCACCAGTGACATACGTATCCAGTATGCTGGATTCTGATTATCCCGATTGAGCATTCCTCATTTGCAAGATGGTAGAAATCCAACATGCCAGGCATACATCAATCAACGTGTTTATTCCCAACTCTACCGAACTGTTCACTTTTTTGATCTGGAAAGCAGGACGAAAGTAGTGTATGATTCCCTCTTATACTTTTTTCTCGGCAAATTAGTTTTTCAGTTTTTCTGGTTTTCTCTCTTCGTTTTCAATTCTGAACTGTTTCTTTCTGTGTTATTATAAACTTTCAACAATATTATAGTCTTTAGACTAATAAAATGATGACGCATACTTCACAAAAAAATGCTTCCATCCATTTATTTGAAATATTGTATATCATACATTTTTTGTGTGACTATAATAATTGCAGGTCAAGAATGTCCCGACTGCTTTTACAACTACTTTACCGGACCCGCTTCCACCATTCTACCATTCATATCCTAGTTGTATGCATTTCTCGCTACTTATTTTTTCATTAATAATCTCTGTTCCAAATTCCAAACACAATATTGAAAAAAATATCAAGTCCCACTTTTCAAGTCAATAAGGTGACCAGAGTTGATTCGGAAATAAAAAAGTCCTATACACAACACAGGAATAAAAGTTCGACTTTATTCCCTTGTTGCATAATGTCATATTATGCTGTCGTAGGCTAGTCAATTAATATGTGATTATGAGCCTGAAATAGAAATATTTTTAGTTTAGAATAATTTTAGTCAAAAATTTACAGTATATGTAACTCTCAACAAAATATCAAAATGTCTGTATCGATTTCATAAACCTTGCAGCTTTAATGCTTTTAATGCTGACATCTTACAAACAACTTCTCTACTTCTCAAACTCCTTGGCTGATTTGGTTGATAAAACATTTTGATATATTGTTTTAAAGTACTCGTACTACTGATTTCCGAAACTTTTATTTCGGCTACAATTATTTCTGTTTACTTTTCCAATTTAATTGACCTTTAATACACACTCAAAGGACAACAGAAAGAATATATGTACAGACCATAAAAATCTCCACACAGACCTATAATACATTTAATACATTTATAGCACATTTACAAAAGTATGTGAGGTAAAGATTCACAATACCAATTTTACGCTGTGGATATACACAACAAAAGCTTGTCAATCATTATCATTGAGAGCGTTTAAGGCCATCTAACACTCCCACATTTACCGACCGAGCAAACTCACTCTTATTTTTTGATTATTAAGTAAACAAATGAACGAGAACGGTTCAAATTTAGAAAGTATCGAGCTAACATAAGTTCGGGATACAATATTTTCCCGTGGTTTATTGTATTGAAACTGAACGCAAATGTAAGAACTTGAAAATCAAACGCTTTTTGGACTGAAAAATACCTTCGATGCCTAATTATTAAGAAAAAAGACTCTTCAATATAACGTTTCCATTACCATTTGCAATCAATATCTTGCTATAAACTCATGAATTTGAGTTCATAAAAGTTGATATTTCAAAAAGTTACCTACATTTATTTGTATCCTCGGGGAATATTTAAAAAATTGTATGTCGACAATCTGAGAATCTTAATTCGTCCAACTATTCGACAAAAATTTTCGATTTTGCCTGTATGTGAATTTCATGCTGACCATGATGTCTGACAGATCATGAATCTTATGTTATTCCATGTCGAGCGACCTACAGACTGCCATAGGTACATAAAATTGGTAGTGAAACGTTCTATTGAGAAACTATAGATCTTCGGCACTACCCTCTTTAAGAGTAAGATATAGCGGTGTCCACTTATCGTTAACATAACCTTACAAAAGGCCAGTCCAGATCGACTTATTGATTGTGGTAAACCAGTTAGTTACGTATCTCATACCTATAGGTATAATAATGCTAGGGGCCATTCATTATTTACGTAAGGACGATTTTGGCCGTTTTTTACCCCCCCTGCCCCCATGTAAGGATACGTAAGATTTCTCGGACCCCCCCTCCCCGTTCTTACGTAAGATTTTACCTGGAATTTCCCTAAGAAGCGTTAAATAGTTGAATGTCGTTAGAGAAGGTTCAGTTACACTAAAACACGTCATTATTTCATATAAATCAAAGATTTTTATTTTTATTCTGAATAATTATTTAGTATTGGGAAGAGTAATAAAATATTACGTAAGAATGGATTTTACCCCCCCCCCCCCCCCCCCCACCGAGATAAGGTCATGTAGAGATTTTTCAAACCCCCCCTCCCTCCCTGGACCCTTACGTAATTAATGAATGGCCCCTAATACCGTACGAATGAAACTTCTTTGTACTATAACGATCGTTATGAAAATTAGATCTATGACTGTAATATAATATGATGTAATGTCGGCAAGATTGAAAAAGTCAACGGTCAAGTAACGAAAGCACAGGCTCCATCAATATTCCACAAACTTCCACGCGCATGCACTCACACAACTTATTCAATACACACTTACGAGATGAACGCACATTGAGCGATCGTATAGGAGGTTTGTACATCAGAAAGGCACATCGAAAACTCAAAAAAAAGCGTGAGAAAAAACAATATACAAGGATCAATTTCAGATTGTAAAAAAAAAATTTACGGGGTATTTCAAATCGAACCGACTTTGAAACGTGATATTTTTTTTCATCCAGAGTCATAAGATATTAAAAAACAGAGTCTAGACAGTTTTACAACTTTTTGAAATCAGTTCTTCTGCGATTCCAACTAATTAATCAGAATGGTATGTAAATATGACGCCTCTATTCGTTTTTGACGCAATGTTAGAAATAAAAATGTAACCTTATCAAACGAAATATGAAGCTTGCTGTATGAAAAGAGTTATTGGATATCGGCGGGTCGGTTGAAAGCGAAATTCCCCATTAGTAGGTATGACAGATAGAAAATGAGCAGGCAAAAATAAATAGACATTTATAAAAGGTGTATGAAAGTATATCAGGGTCATACCAGCGGATCGGTAAGTCTAGCATGCTACTTACTAGCTCGGATGATAGCGGCTCGAGACGCGTTTCGTAACGAATCAGAGGATGATTTAGGTTGGGCGGTAGTAGGCTGGACAGCTGATGCACCAGCTAGTTTGACCTGAGCTTGATTCAGAGAATGCTTTGCACGTTCCTGCAGTTTCGCCGCGGCAGCGACAGTAGCTGCGGTAGCTGAGGCGGATGGATGCGTGACGGATGAATGAACTGAATGTTTTACTGGAGGTTTTATGGCGGTTGCAGGTTTGGCGTGATGAAAGGGGCGGTGGGCGGGAGCATTGGTTGCAAGGGAGGCTAGAACATATTGTACAAATACAATAAGCGATCATTGCACTATACTATCTAAATACCTATCAATAGGTACTCGTCCTCTACGCTCCCCATTTCACTCGATCGGCATCCAATTACAATCATCCATACAAGTTGGTACATTTCAAAAGCCCTGCGACTTCGTAATTACAAGGTACATACATACTAGAGCTGTATAATTTAACCGATTCGACCGGCAAAAATGGTTGGCCTGGTTAATTATAGTCAATGGTTTAGGTAATCGGTTAACTGGCTAAGACCGGTTAACTGTCCAATATGGTTTTAACCGGTCAATGTTTGATTCGGCTAAAATATAATTTGTATAAAAATCAATTAACCGCGGTAAATAACGACTGGATTGTACGGCCCTAGAACATACACCGTGTCACTTCGTGCAAACTGTTCACAAGGAGCCATAGTGCATGAAGTGATGAGGGACTCTGGAAAATTTAGGAAACCGGCCACTAAGTTTAAATAGACTGCCGATCATGACGGACGGCTATATAGCTTTCTGTGCAGTGTGTCACGTTTTAAACGAGTTATTAGTATGTATCGAAAACCAAGCGCGGTACACTAAATACTTTTAAACAAAATGAAAGTTGTTCAGTTTCAAGGGGGGCATCGAATAGAGAAGTTGATGTGATTGTAGGTCGTGCCACATTTCAGAAATATTAATAAGGGCCGTTTTTCATCTGGTAAAGTAGCTAAGAAGCAATGTCCGGAAATTTTTGAATTTTTTTAATTAGCACGGTTTTTCGACGAGTTACAACACTTTGAATTCACCCATTGACTCGGGGTTGCACGGTATTTGTAATGTTTTCGAGTACTTTCATGAATTAAAATTGTACACATTAACTCTGGAGAGGGCATGGAATCACAACATTACAGTAATGAGGATCTGCTAGAATCTTCGGTAGAAAGTTCGGTATAAAGAAAATTAAAACTCAAATTTTGCCTAATTCTACTTCAAAGTATGAGTTTAGGTGGGCTTTAAAGCCATCTATGAACTTGTCAGATAATCCAGCCTTGCGCTGTGCTCTTTAGTGTGAAAAATGACCAATCGTACAAATCCCAAGAAGCAGACTCAATTCCCAGCGAAATTCCGGCTTAATCCAAAATACCCTGGATATAGATTTCGGATGTGTAGGTACCTACCTAGTCGTTTAGTCGCCTTACAAGGTAAAAAAGTACCCACTAATAGCGATGCGTTGTAACTAAAATTAGTTGGAGGCAAATTCATATGCTTTTACTACAACACGAGACAATCAAGTAACTTATTTTGAACACAACTATGGATAAAATCCATGTATGATGTAAGTATGTAGATTATAGACGAGTATTTAGTATACATTGAAAAATTAATACTGACAGTATGAAAGATCTATGGTTGTACACATAAACTTTACCATGCGGTATACCATATATAGGCGATGACAATGAATGTGTAATACTAAAATCATTACATTATACACAGTCCCCATTGTTCCAAATATATGACGGCTGCATCTATCATCGGCCAATGCACACATATATATATTAGAGTAGTCCTCAAAAAGGTCATTTTTTAATTTCGACCATCTCACTTCCCAAATCAGCTCCATATAATTAAAAAATAATCCCCTAATTTTTTCAGATTGTTATCTCAATTCTAACCCCTGCCTTCAAAAGGGTGGATTTCCCCATTCAACACTTTCAGAGGCGTCTCAATTTAAGTCTACCGAACGGATTTATACGGTATAGGAGGGTTTCTTGGGTCACCAATTACGCATCTGAACTCAAAATTTGAAAATTCAAAGTAGCTGATCTAATTTGGTGGACCAAAATCTTAAAAGACACTTGATATTACCATTTTGGGTCCACCATTTTGAATATTGTAATTTCGAGTTCAGATTCGTAATCAGCGACCTCGAAAACCCCCGAATACCAAGTTTTATGGAAATAAAATGACTTTTGGATTTCACTCCACCATATCAAATCCGCCATTTTAAATTTTCAAACTTTGAGTTCAGATTCGTAATCAGCTACCCAAGAAACTACCCTATACCAAATTTCATCTAGATCTGTTCGGTAAATTCGATGTGCCCCTGAAGGTGTTGAAAGGAATCCACCATCTTTGGGGCACGAGTTAAAGTTAAGATGAGAATCGACAAAAATTAGAGAGTTATTTCTTCATTATTTGGAGTCAATCTAGGGGGCGCGGCAGTCAAAATTCAAAATTGACCTTATTACGGACCACCCTAATATATATATACATATAACGGGCAAACACTAACCACAGATGATAAAAAAGAGGCTACAACTCCACATGAAAAGATTATTCAATCAAAAGTGAAAATGTGATTTGGGCGCCTCTCATGGGACAGATTGATAAAACAAAAGGTTTAGGAGCGTAGTTACCTAACCCAGTTATTGATCAGATGATCAGAGAAACTGAGCACCAGCTTTCCCTGTAAGAGGCGTTCGAATCTCATTGAGAGGTGCTGGGTTCAAAAAGTAGAATGACGAATAGAAAGGTAAAATATCGAATGTTTCGGTTTCCCGTACACTGTTTCATACAATTTTACAGCATAGAAAAGCGAATTACGGGAAGGTCAACATGTCAAAGAGTCAAAAATTCTGTATTTCGGCTTTCTATACCAATTTACTCTGTTAGTATGACACATTTCGAATTTTCTGTTCTTCGATTTCCACCATTCTGAAATCCTCCGAAATTGATTTACCCTACTTTGGATGTTCGGTATTGCGATCCTTTTATTGTCCGGCAATTTACCTTTTGACCCCCACCCATTGAGAGTATACAAATATCTAATAGGCGCATTGTATACTTGATCAAAATTTAGACTTGGCTTTGGTAGATAATACCGCATAACTGTGGTCTCCTTTCTTGGTCTGCGCCATTATAACTGGGTAATTATTTACGAGTAAACTTTTCCCTTCCCTCGTATGTATATCAATCACGCAAACATACTTTCGTCTCATCTTGATAATATATATCAGCACAGAATATTAAAGTGAACGTGTAAATTTATGATGAGAATAAACAATGTATAAATAATTACTGCATCATTCTGAACACAAGTCGAGGTTTTCCATACTAGATATGTTTGTGAAATAAAGTATTAATTGAAGTCACCAGTTGTCTTACATCCAGAGTCGACTTCGTATATTCGGAATGACACTACAACTTGGATAGTACGGGGTTCATTCGCAACAGCATCACGCATAGAATTAAAAGAAATTCCAACCGATATACTATCTGGTGATATTCACACCATATCTATCATTCAATAACTCCAAAGACTTACTCGGTCGTGGATGCCTCGCTGGCTCGACTGCTCGGTCGCTCGTCTCCTTTTCCTTGTCCTTCACCTCCTTGGACTTTTCCTTCACAAACAGAATTTTCATGCAACGTGAGTATGTGAGTATAATCGTAAGTCTCCAGTGCCGCAACACAACAGCACATGAAGCATCAATGCATGTACCGCGGTCTTACATACAGCTCTGAAGACTCCAGTGAAAGGAGTGGGTCTCTTATTGAAGACACATTGGTAGTTCACTAATTGCCACTAGGTTCGTTGTGATCATCACGCTTCCGGTGACGCGACACCATATATAAAACCGTGGAATTAGACAAAGACAGCACTAGTCGATCCATGCTTCTTTATATCGGTATTGAGGTTATGTATATCATACTAATAGAACTGTAACGACACCTAGCAGCCCCGTTAGAACCGAAATCTGTCCTTGCTAAATGATGCACGTAATCGTAGCTTCCAGCATTGAAGTTTCCAGACCTGTATATAAGACCGTGGTATGTACCCTAATGAAGATATCTTACTTTTGAATCCTTCGTGAGCGACGGAGCCCGCACGGGCTGCCGCTTCGGTGACCGTCTTTCGGTTGCGGTTGGACCGAGGCTCTGTGAACGACCAGCCCTGGGGCTGTTCTTCGGACTGGATTTGACCCTTGGTTGAATCTCCTCTCGTACATCCTTCGATTCATCACGGCGTCGTGGCATCACTGGCTCCAGCTTTTCCCGCGTCGGAGAAGGGAGTAGTGCGCCATCCCCTAGGAGAAAGAAAAACACAACATGGTGTACTATCCGTATAGGAGAGGTAATTCGTGCTCGACGAAGGAGCTTTTAGCTTTCAAATATATCAACCGTCATAGACTTACCCACACCAGTTGTGCGGTCCAGATGATGACGGATCAAGAAGTCTTTTCTTGCGCGAGCAATCGCTCTTTCATTATCCTGAAGGGACGGTGAAAGTTTGATTTAAGCAATGATATAAGGAGAGTTCTGCGTACAGATCCCGATACCGACATTTTACCGACATTTTTAGCCGCTTCACAACTCAGACAAAAACGCTTTTTTTGGGTGAAGGTAATTCCCACGCTCGTCGACATTATCGACCATCGGAAAAACATCTTCCGCTCTGCGTTCTGTGTCACCATTATATCGATCATCGGGAAAAGGGTTTGCGTCTGCGCTGTGAAGCGGCTAAAAATGTCGGCAAGATAAATGTCGATATCGGGATCTGTATACAGAAATCTCCATATATCACTACTGATGTAGTACATTATATACAGAAGGTTGAGCCGTGGAATGGTGAATACCTTACCATCTTTGTGTCATCCTGCAGGAAAGAATAAACTGGACGAGTTTGAACGGAGGAAGGCCGGACTTGTACCGCTGACGCTCGGCCCGCAGGTGGCATCGCCGTTGTTTGCGTAGGCCCGATCTTTCTTGTGTTTTCCTGCTCCTTCTCCTCTTTTGTAACTGATCTGCTGTCAGAGACTGAGATCAGTGCTATTCTCATGTTTTACAACTTGCAACTTTAATTCGGGATGCACTAACGACACTGACAAAAGTGTATTTATATCTTTTTCCAACGGTCCTAAGGAAGTTTGCTACCAAGCCCAAGTAGAAGATTAGAGAAATACGTGAAGATTGCATAGAATTAATTGATCTGCATGGGCTTTGAAAAATAATTAGACCAAAGTAACAAACCTCCTCGAGTGAAAAAAGTTAAGAATACAATAGTGCATTGCATAATGAACAAAGTGAAATTTGTACATTAATACGATCCAGAATAAATATGTCGAGCAACAACATCAATTTGATACACGAATGGCATAATTTCATGTGTGCGTAATATACAGAATTGTTGCACGTGCACAGATTCAATTGTTCATATATTACGCTAATCTTTAAAGAACCTTAATCCAGAAATAACGAAATTTTTTCGCTAACATTCAAGCAGGTGATCGTACCAGAAACGAGGTATCGAATCATACTTTTTAGTGAACTGCTCAAATTTTCAATAGAAAAAATGCTGTTACCCTTCAATCATTTCCTAAATTATTATTCACAAAATCTCAAGAAAATTACTTTAACTTTGCTCGTCTTATTGATAAAATTCAAACTAGGTAAAAAAAATTCTACGAGAATCCTGTCACGCGATAAGATCGCCACAATGCCAAATGAATATAAGGAGATTACTACGTGACATATGTGCAGTTCAAAAATGATTTCTTTCAAAAATTTTTCCCTATCTTGAGTAATGGTTTTCAAATTCTCTAACTTGTCCTCGATTTTCAGGTCAACTTACAGGTTGTGCCACAACCTTGAGAGCATTTTTATTATACGACGTTTACCAGACTAGATTATTTTAATTCTCGGCCTGCCGAACAAGCACATCTTTTAATTGACACAGCCTAGTCTATCGTGGCACTCAATTATAGCAATGTCACTATTTCGTCGATACTGGGTGTGATACAAATTTTCTCTCTAAATCCCACATACATATGCACAACCTTGTGATACCGCAGTAGCCCTGTGGAATTGTGAACAGAATTTCGAGCTCTTAATAGAGAACCGAGATTCCAACATCAAAGCATAGAAACTAATATCGTGTTTTACTTTACAGACACAGGGTAAAACGATAAACATCATAGACATTTGTACTGGCCTGGCAAGCGTAAGTGCGTCGAGCGCGTGATTACTGGTAACACGCTTCCCCAACGATAAATCCTCCTCAGCCGCCAAGCCGCGGCCCCAATCCCGAAGCTATTCAAGTAAAACGATCGGACATTTAAATATTTGCGTAGAATGCTACTTCGTATGGTTTACATCTGAACCTTTGGAAGTCAATAATGTGCACGTATATGTTTTATTGGAAGTTGAGTGAACTGTAAAGGACGTAATATAGGGTTGGTTGACCCTAGGTTGGGTCATCCTTCAGGAATTTACAGCGTTAACAAAAGTGCTGAAGATTTCTCTTTCAGGGTTCGTATCGTCTATATGTATATTGAGTGAACTAAGACAACAGTGATAGTATTAAAAATAAATAAAAGAAACGAACACTTGCATGCTCAAAATTAGCTATGTATAATGAATATAGATATTTACAAATGCCTGATCAAGTATGCATGTACAGTGATCCAAAACGAGTATTGTTGGTTTAGATATGACGTTGCTTTTTTCCGCGCGTTATAGATTTAGATGCAGAAGACCTCTAAGGGGATATATACCTCCAATGCTGGCGAAAATTAATATTCATACGGTTATATTATACGGAGTATAGTGTGAAAAATGACACAAAATATTGACCAGATATTATTTATTGATTATTCAAAAGGAAGAGGTAAAGTCAAGACAATCGGAAAATAAAATTTTAGATTAAAATAGTTCTTCAACCTTCAAAATGTCAAAAAATAGTTAATTTTTCTAAGTTAAAAAGTTTAGCTCGACAGACTATGACGAAAAACGTCACTGTACAAGAATCTTTTTGAATTTTTCATTTCAACTCACGAAGCGCAACTCAGGTGGCCAAAAAAATTCAACTACACATGTAATTTATTATAAATAATTTTTTCAATAAACTTTTTTCGCACTTTCGACTGATCAATAAATACTATGTAATGAATATTTTGTGTTATTTTTCACAATATACTCCGTAAAATACAACTATACTCATAATAATTTTCGCCAGCGCTGGTAGTATATGTACACCCTTTTAAGCTGAGTCAAAACTTGCAAGAATTTTTGGAGTCACTTTACGCATCTAATAGGCTACGAACAACAATAACCGCATGCTTCGATTTACATTTGCATTTGCACAATGCCATATTGTATTTGGCTGTGAGGCGGTTAGTAGTCAAAATGTTAACGACTCGAGTGTTGGTCGAAAATAATCGGTTGTTTCATAAAGTTGAAGTTGTCCCGTCATCGTCATCAGCTCGATTCCCCCAATCTCTGATTTCGACGTGGAAAATCATAATGAATATCATAGTCTTGTATACGGGTCTGAGAATGTTCCATGGTGGGGGTTATAGTTCATGATTTATCGACACTTTGAAGGTCGAGCAGCTAATTTTGTGATCTCTGTAACTATTCTTACACTCTGAGACAATTCAAGCTTTCCATGTATTTGGTAAATAAGAATCGACGATTGATTTGCAACATTGCTGCATACAAGGCGACTCACGCGGCGTCGTTAAGACTATCAATTTGGCCTCGCTATGTGTAGACCCCCATCACCGAAACGTGCGGTCGTTTGCACACCTGTATACAAGACCGTAATGAAAACAGATTGACACACGAAACTACATATGCAAGGGTCGCAGCGTGACCTTTTCATTCGTTACCTTATACTCATCCGCGAGGCGTCTAAGTTCTGCGATATTGGTGGTCGGATTTGGTACTTCTGGATTGCTTGATTTACCTTCAATTCTTTCCGCTATCCTTACGGACTTACCACCTGATTTTTTTCCCCTGAAAATATTGCGCCCATCGCGACAGACGTTTCTGGTTAATCGAATTCACAGAGACACGAGGAAAATGTTCAGAATTCTTAGTGTGCAGCATGGTAACCATAATGAGCGGTTATTGAAAATATTCAACCGTTGCTCTAATATTACTATTAAGAAAACGAAATGATGTCCCGCGCCACCGGGCTACTGTAGCTTATTGCATATATTTACATAAAGTGTGCACATGGTTCGTAACTCTGTCTAAAATTTTCTTTAGAAACTGACAAAAAGCTGTCGGCAGACGAATCCGTATGTTCGACAGTTTAATACAGGCTTAATGCGTGTGAAAAAAGTACGAATCAGACTCGGTATTCGCATTTGAGAGATTGCCAACTTTAAGAAGTTTTAACAGTGAAGCATTGTCCAACTTTTTTAAAAATGAATATGACACTTGGCACTCAAGGGTGTAGCTAACAGGCATGGTATCCCAGGTCACACTCTCCAATTCGTTTTTTTTTAATATGTTATAATAGACTAAAAACTAAGTGACACATATTTTTTTCATCTGCCATCAAACACTTTGAGCGGGGTAAAACCACCATCCGAAGTAAGGCATGTCAATGGGCGATTTGGCAGTTTCACCCACAAGAACATGATATTTTTTAACCAATACATCTAGTAAAGTTTTCTAATAACGAGATATGATGAATGTGATTCTCTCAAAAACAAAAAAAATAGAACTGTCAAATCGCCCCTTGACATGCCTTACTTTACAGGGTGGTTTCACCCCCTTAATGTATTTAATTGTAGATTAAAAAAAACGTATCACTTCGTTTTAGTCAACTATAACATAATATCGACCTGGGGTACCTATTGGTAAGTGAACACACAGAAACCGCCTGTGGGCAGTGTTTTCTGACAATTGGCCATATGCCTTCTTATGTAAGTAGTAGTCGAATTGCTGCTTGTACATGAACCTGCTCTATCACTGATTGAACTGAATTCAAGTTCCGCACAAGTTTGACACGAGTGCAGTCCATAGAACCTGGCTCACATCCAGGTACTTTTCATTTATGCCTATTCAGCTACGTCGTTGTGAAATACAAAACATAAAACCTATTTGTACATCACACTCTTCATAGAGGTTCGCATTTGATTCTGTGCAGCTGCTCTCTATAATACTTCGTTCATTTTTCGTTGTATTTGATTACCGAAATTTTTTAGCGATTGCAGGGCAGCTTTCCTAACGCTTCAACAAACTTTGGCCGGTTTTTACATGCTGTAATGCAAAACTTCGAAAACGCTTCTTTTTTCACCAAGCCCTAGAACTATCGGCCTCAAAAGATATTACCTGAACGTTACTTTCGGCTGTACCAATTCTTCGTCGTGTTCCTCTCCCTCAAGAACCACTCCATCCGCGACATCAATTCCATTGCTGCCCACCAAGGGTTCAAGCTCGGATGGCTGCACACCTACAGAGCACAACAAGTCGATACAATGTAATGGAATCGAAGGACCAGATTATCTCAAGAAGATTTTCTAATGATTGGTTCTTATTAAAGCAGTAAAGCGGTCTCCTCGACTTGAACTTTGGTAAGACGAGAAGAAACTTTGCAAAATCATGTCATTTAATCTTCAGGTTTTCAGTTAAATTATGTACCTAGAACTCCGTGATTCTTGAAAATTTTGGGAGAAAATATCGTTTATATAACGCGAGCATATTTTACGTGTTTTTCAATGCGTCTGTCCCGTACAGAAGGTACCCATTTCTATGACGGCCAAGTGAGTTTGCGAATGCGCATGCGTGGAGTATTTAAAAAACCATTTTTGAGTCCTAGGAGTTAAAAGTGGTCCTTTCAGTACAGCGCGCATGCGTTGTTGCGAACAAATCTTACATCACTCGACCATAACCTCAATTTCAGGCTTCGTGAAAAAACGCGAAACATACTCTTGTTGTATAAAGAATCACGTGCAATAAGGATGCAACGGTCTTGTCGCCTTGCATATTTGCGATATTCGTCTTCGGCTTACCTCCGACTCATATTGCAAATTTACACTCTGAACTGTTATGTCTATTTACATGAACTGTAATTCGCACAATTCAAAATAAATGTTGTCGAAGAAATGAACGATTTGCAAACTCTAGTAATTACTGCCGCAAGAAGAAATTCAAGTACAATTCCTAAGATTTACAAGTTCGAACTGATTGTGAAATTACCATCCCGCTTGCGGTCAACGTCGTTGGTCCTCTTTTTATGTACGGGGGCTGGGGCAGATGGAACGATTCCCTGTTTCAGAGCTCCCATGCTCAAAGACTTTCGCGGAGGCGCTGCTGTCCCGACACTTGTACCGATTCCGCTGCCACCACCGCCACCAGCTGCAGCCTGTCCGCCGGATGAACAGACTTCGCCGTTGGTCAACTGAGATCGCCTGGGCCAGGCAAACTGTAAACGATACTCAGTGCTGATTCGTGAGATCGCCTTACTCAGCTGGCTAGTTGGCAGCTCTGGCGCTGCAGTAGCTGCCTAAGAATAAATTATAAATAGACTTGCCGTTATAATCTTTGATTCTCCGGCTAATTCTTTATGATCAACTAAAACACACCGCGTTAATCCGGAACGGTCACAGCCCTCGATAAATCGTCGATCAAAGAGTTTAACGCTGATAAGTCTGCAGGTATAGACCAGGTCTCAAAACACCCGAACAACTTTCCGAACCCGATGTTATATCGCATTTCAAAAGAAATCCTTCACACGTGACGCAAAGTTATTTACACCCTCTTCTCCGATGAAGCGATTCTTATAAGACAGCGCAATGCTTTTCAAACCTATTGTCGCTCATCTTTTCAAACAGATCACCAATTTCATTAGCAGCTATTGTGCATACCGGGAGGATTCGGTCAATCTCACCGCTCGATACCAGCAGTTAGGCAACCACATAATCACGTTTGCACGTATGGACATAGGTACGTAAAATGTAACCGGTTGCCTGATTACTGACACCGAGCGACGAGATTCACCGAATCCTCCCAGTACACCTCGTCTATCACCCCTAAAATAGTTGTATAGTCGGTTGCACCTGAGTTTTATCCGCAAACATGTTGGAGTCCATAGAATCCATCCCGCTGCCATCCGCAGCCGTCATAAACTCGTGACTCTTGTAAGCAAGCTCTGGACATTTCTTCCGCCGAGGTAGGGCTGGCTCCAGAGTCGGTCCTGTAACCAAAAATCCATTAGTACATCGATAAGTAACTTGAGTAATTGCAAACTGAGTATACGGCCAGCAAATAAATATATAAACACAGCAACGCACAGTCAAGTCGAACGTGGGAAACTTAACTTGACGACGTTTCATCGGTATATTCTTCATTCGTCAACGCCTACAAGTTACGATATAGCAACCTCTGGTCTGAGGCAATTGGAAACTAAGAACAAAGTTTGGCCAATTTTAAAGCGTAAACGTAAACTACACCACGTATACAATAATTCTTCACTAATCTTCATCGGCAACTATTGGCTTCTATTGGTATAAACGCAACGGATGCATGAGGCTTGATGATGCGAACTTAACAATAAGTAATGAAAATTCATGCTGCAACATTCCAAATAATACAGTGCCTGATATTCGGTGATTGACATGCCGCGAGACTAGAATATTGTACTTAATCGTACGTACTATGTCAACTACCCGGCATATGCATATTGATCCTTCGAATTATATGCATCTCATTTTTACATTGGTGTACACGGTTTTTTCATAGAGTAGTCGCCGAAACTTTTAGGGACTTTTTATCTCTTCAAAACACTGCACTTTCCAAGTTTTGGCATTGAAAGGTATTTGTTTCACAAACTCTTATCAGAATTGAGATTGTTTCAACCGGATATATAAAATATGTCCCGAAAAATTGGTCGACCCTTTCTCGATTCAAGTTACGTATCATACATGCAACTTGCAAGATCGACGAAACAAGACCTTAATCCACAAGGGTGTATTAATAATGTGTTAGAAATACCCATACTAGTCATTTTCTCAGTTTGAAACTTCATATAGGTCCACATAATACAAGGTTATTTATTGACTACTACTGACCAGTAGTGTGACTGACACATTCGGTTTCTAGCTCAAGGGTCGGCCAGTGAATATTCAATAAATGTCCCTGTATTGTCTCTTATCCTCCTATTCATAACATCCATTACGCGTACTTTTTGTGCTACTTCATGTGAGTTCGTGACTTGCGCTAACCGCTGTCAGCACAGTCTCCGCAACCTCATAATAAATCTAATGCTTGTGTAGGCACGCAGGTTCCCTATAAGCCAGCTCGATTTTCAACATTTGCAAGCTCTGATCGTGGTCCGCGATCGATTTTCAAACTTCGAAACGAATTCAAATTAAAAGATGCAGCAATGGCTCGGACTGCGCGAATCCATTATACGTAAACATGTGTAACAACAAAGCATAACACATACGTGGTGCATCCCACGTCAAATTAGCAGCCCATGTATCACATCCCCTTCAATTTTGATCATTTTTTAGTATGAAGTTCTTACCAGCCCAAGATGGTCTCGCGAATTTTATCAGATTTTTTTTAGCCACTGATGTAATTTATAAAAATATTGGAAAACTAATTTCGAAGCCAACATTTTCCTCAAATCTAAGTAAATTCACAGATTCTATGAATTAAAATGAGATTTTTGTCAATATTTAATATTTTTTTCGAAAGTTTTTAGTTCTTCCATGGCGAAGTTATTTTTTTTTTTTCATTCTCCTATTCCGAACTATACCTTGATCTAAGTAGATTTCAGAATCACATTATTTTCATGATTCCGTGATCTATTCAAATCGGGGAATAGAAAAAAAACTCTAATTCCGACATGGCAGAACGGAAAACTTGCGAAAAAAATTACGAATATTGAGATCCTATTATCGTGTGGTGCTCAAAAATCACATTTCAATTCATAGAGTCTGTGTGAATTTTTTCAATTTTTTAAAAATGGCGTTTTCGGAATTGGTTTTTCGATTTTCTTCAAATTTCACCGGTGGTTAAAAAAATCTGAAAAAATTCTGAGACCCATTTTGGTTCGATAAGAATATTATACTAAAAAATTACTAGGGGGTGAGGTACATGGACTGTTAATTTGACATGGAATACCCCATATGTTACATATACGTTATCAAACTGTAAAGGTATTAATAAATGCTGTGTTTATGTGTTTAATGGGCATATGTACGTAAAAGCTATACTTTGATTAAACTGCATGGGTTGTAGGGTCGATAGCACATCATTACTTGTGGATTGATCTGTATAGAATCATCTTACCTTCGTTGCTATCATCTTCAGTTGACTTGGCCGATTGCAGCTTCGCGTTCGCTTGTTTTGCTGTAAATAAAATTTGCGGCTGGCATGTTTCTCTATTAGCAGTCTATACGAGTACCGGTAGCCAAATTTTGTCTGTTTTTTTTTTTTTTCTTTCCTTCTTGCAAAATTGCATTATCCCGACAAATTATGTAACAGTTGGACTAAGTTCCGGAGTGTATAGCTGAATACTTATAGTACATATATATTATGTACGCATGGATAGGATTACCACTAAAATATTATGCGTTACCAGATGTGGTACGGACGTACTGCTGACAGATTTTTATCAGTATTTAAGAATGCTCGAATTAATTTTCCTGACTAATTTTCCTTTCATATCTACGCATAAGATACGCGCAGTTGGCCGTGAAATTATAGGTATGTATAGATATAAATCGTCATAATTAAATGAGTACTTGTAGCGCTTTACAAGCGGTACCTCGGATTCACCGAAAGCTGGTGAAAATATTATAAGCTGTGTATACTAGATCGCTTCAGAAAAGGGGCTTTTTTAGATTTCGCTCTTTTCCGAGATTCTTATGCCTATTCACTAAAAATGACCTCACGCGAAAGGACTGGATTGGAAATTTTTTTTACTATACTCCCTCGACGTCGTTGAAATTTTGATTTCATTTATTTCTTTTTAGTACCGAAAAGTCTGTGTTGAAATTCGTTAAAACTAATAAATCTTTCAATTTTCGAATACTAAAATATTTCACTGCTACTTAATTTTCTCCTTGCTTTATAGCAAACAAAACCTCAAGCGAAACTGGAGGAGTGCGAGACAACATTGAGTACTGCCTCATCGAATCATTAATTATTTTTTTTTTTTTTCAAGACTATAATTTAAAAAAATTAATCTCATGTAATGTCAGAACTATCGAAGGTCGATAGTAATTTTTTGTAATGATGGCGAATAGAATTCAGAATAATCGTATCGGTTTAAGATTTAAAAAAAAGTCGAAGAAATATCAATACTTTCACAACACCATTTTGCGCAACACCATTTTGTAAAAATTGCTACACGCGTCATCGGTTGAAACAACTACAAGTTCTACGACTGCTGCACAACGACTCCTTGGATGCATAAAACCGTTGAACTTTTATCAGCATATTATATCGTAGAAGTTTGATTTTACTTTCTATTTTAATTACCCGTGTATGAGCGGTTATTGCAACAACGGAGGGTAGAAAGAAGGAGGCCTCACAGCCGAAATTTCGGCAAATAATAGTTTTGATTCTTGCCAATGACGGCGCTGGCGCAGATTATTCTTGGATTTGTAGTTCGGAGTGGGGGAAACATTGTGTTTTACTTTCATATACAGACATATATATGTATCGAGAAAAAGCGTTGTGGGCGCCACGTAACCGCGCAAAGAGGAGTTACTATTTTCTTGAGTTTTGGCACCACGTGTAGCGCCGAGTTAGGCCTCCCCTCTATATACTCTCCATAATTGCAACGGAAGATCACGGGTAGGTACATACATACATAAGTTCTGACGCTGAGGAAAAACACAATCAGACGTGAATGCGATTGGCGATGAAGTGATATGTGCAAGACGTACTATACTTATGGCGATGGTGAAAAATAGCGAAAGACCACTAACGACGAGTAATGGTTACGGTAGTATTGATTTACGTATGCGGCTTTCTTGTCAATGTGGTTATACTTTTTTCCGTATACCTTCGAAAAAGTAATGGAAATTAAAACTAAGAATTCCAGATCAGAAGTTGTACAGCCAAATTTAGGGGCTAAAACAGATAACATCGTCTAAAATAAAATTGGGTACAGTAAGAATCACGTTCTTCAAAATTTGTCAAGAAACTGAAAACCCTCGTTAAAGGATCTGACTATACCCTTGCATTAAACACAATTACTCTACATTCAAAACATTTATCAGCTCGAAAATATGAAACAAAACTTTTTCATTTTTATATATAGCTACAAGATAATTCTACTTCCGAACTGGTCAACAATAAATCTCGGAAAGCAGGGAAGCGATTGATTTGAAATTTGGACACAATATATACTTACAAGTGCAGTATCTAAAACGTAGCGTAATATTTTTGTGATAAGTTGATTATTACCGTAATTGAACATTTCTTCGTGAAAATTTTGCAAGAAATGTTTCTTTTCTGTTTTGTGTTCACCATTTTCACGACTTCAAACAAAAAAAGACGTGCACTACCTCGTAAGCACACTATATTCACGAGAGAAAGAATCATTGGTCTTTTTCAGATGCGCTATTCTGCAATTTTTCTATCGACTAACAGTTCAGTTTATAATTTTTTAAACCCGTTAATTGCGTTAATTTTTTTTATCCTACTTGCGGGTTTACAGTTTCATGAAATAAGTGCAACCTCGGAAGATAGCTGTATAGTTATAGTTTTAATATCCTGGAAAAAATCTTGTCTGATTTTCTCAACTCGTAGTAAAATAAAATTTGGCAAATTGTGATAATACCAAAGGATCGTCAAAAAAGTAGCCCAGCTGTCACAGAAATTCCGGTATATGCTTTTTACAAAGAAAAATTAGAAAATATAGGCATTGGTTCATAGAACGATAGCTTAACACGTCAAATGTATCAAACATTCGTTTACAGAGTCTGTATCTTAAACCTATAAATTCATTCCCATGTTCTGCATACAAAAATTAATCAAGTGATTTTCAGTACATCTGACGTGCGACGCTTTGCGCAAACGTATACATATACCAATACTTCGTAGCTATAACTCGTGACCACCGATCGGCTGTAATATGTTATGCCTGCGTGTGCTGATAAACGTAAAAATTATACTACACATATTATACAGAGGCATATATATGTATGTATTATATGGTCTATATAGATCGGTGACAACAGTGATGCAACTCTGAAAATACAGTTTTTCGGTACTAAACTGTTCAAGATTGATCCATTTCGAAACTCTCGACCAGCGATAATTACACTAATCTCAAATCTGATATCTGGCAGTGGGTTTCGCAAGTAAAGAAATGACCCTTTGTTCCTTGATATATCTCAGGCTGGTCCTTATTTAGGGTGTTGAAAAAATTTTTCGCCTCAACCCCTCAAATCAACTTCAAATAATTCAAAAACAATTGCCTAAGTTTTTCAGATTTTTACCTTAACTCTAAGATAGTCTGAATAAAAATTTGTCAACACTCTAAATACGGACCAGCCTAATATACCTTGTATGATATAGATGTAGATTCGAACCTCGCACATCCAAGTATGGTACCTATTCATTCGAAAACGCCATTCTTTACTAATTGTAAATGCGTCACTGTTATCACCGACGCGCGATTATATACCGTGACATACAATATATATACGACCTGCAGTCATCGAATCATGACTCCGACGACGATTCGCTTTCCTCTCGTTTTCATTAAATGATATAAAAACCGGAAGGATTGATTAGTGTCAAGCATGACTTACTGGACGCTGGAGCCGGCTGCGGTGATCGCCGTACGACCGTGTGCTGATCCTGGTGGGGTCCGGTATACTCGTGCCATGTGTACGTGCTCCGATACTCCGAATGGAGCTGCTGAAACGTACGAACATTGACCCGTCAGCCGTTCACTTTTATGTTGAGCAGTAGTACTCATTGTCAATTGTATTTTGTTCACACTTTTCAATATACCTATAAGTACATACAACCTGGCAGAAGAACGACGTTACACTGGTGTCGATTGACTCTCTATCTATACCAAATATTTTCGTGAGATTGAAGTTACTAACGTTAGCATACCAATGAATGTTTGAGAAAAATAGTTTTTTCGCAACTTCAGGATTGTCTGAAAAAATTGTATAAACCGTAATGAGACAAAAACGTTCTCATATTTTTAAAACTCAACTCTTTCAAAATTATTCTAAAATTGCAAAGTGATGATTTTTTCCCTACCGTTCCTCCTTGTATGTTTCACTATTTCAGATTGTCACCACGAATTGAGTTGGTCAACGAGCCGACAAATGACTAAATGTCTAAATGATAGTGGGAATGCAAAAACACCAACTCAACTTCTATCATCCGATTGTAACTTAGTGCGCATACCTTTGATGTGACTTTTATTACTAGACTTCTATGTGAGCTCGCCCGATTCATTCAATAGAATTGCAATTTCAGATTATTATTATATGAGAATATAGCTTTATAATCATCCCAAGGTTTTGAACGTGAGCATTTGCATTTTATAACATTTGTAGGCCCTCGGATCATTTATAGATTGCGCATAGTCGAATCGCCGTTAGGGACCACGAGTTTGTGACGCAATGGTGCCGCAGCCCGCAGAACTGCAGTTTCTTGCGTCCTGCACTGCGGGACACACACTTGGACTTCAGGGGCTCGGTCGATCCTGTAACTTTAATTTTCTGCAAGCTCGTATTTTACTATATGTGTCTAGCTCTCTGGTTGGTCGAGGAATGATTTGGATTAGTCACGGGGTGGT
Source organism: Diprion similis (assembly GCF_021155765.1). Taxonomy (NCBI): domain Eukaryota; kingdom Metazoa; phylum Arthropoda; class Insecta; order Hymenoptera; family Diprionidae; genus Diprion; species Diprion similis. Next base: position 22,244,433 of record NC_060114.1, read on the forward strand.
GAAACGTTAAGAATGTGAAAGAAAAGAATTACGATAACAGAATTAAGGAGCTAAAACATATTAAGTACAGGAGTGACTCTAGGTGCATAAATTCTAGATTTAGTGGCAACAATAACAATTAGTTGCACCACAATGTCAATAAAATACCAAAGTAATAAAATTTTTTCATTTAGATAGCTCTTGGCGTATGGATAACCATTGCTGGAATGATTCAAGACTCTGCAATACAATGATGGGAGCATCTGGTTCAAATCCCGTCATGTAAAATATCATCATAGATGTAAATTCTAAAGATGGTTGAAAATTGGCAATAAGTTTACGAAGTTTCTGAAAATTCCTAAAATCGAACAACGAGCCTGATATACAATACAGTATTAACGGGCGTAAAATTAAAGTAAAACACTGCAGTTGCCCATAGAACAACGTGATTTAATCCGCGGAGCCGATTATATTTGCTTTTCTTTTCTTCCTTCTCAATTTTCTACTCATATGCCTGTTAAACCCAATTACTATTATAACATTACCGATACTATAGTGTTTGATTATATAGATATGTAGATAGATATCAGTGGTATTTTTAGTCACGGTTAAAAACGTCGCGTGGTGACCACTGAGCTATACCCTAACTAACAATAAAACGTACTCCCCTACAAGCTGCTGCCGTAGCAAAGCGTACCAGGGATATAAGGTATTATAGGTACCACAAGTATTGCGGACACAGGTCTCGATAAGAATTCGAACTATTTATGTAATTAGGTATATTAGAAGTAATAAGTACAGAGATATTGATACCCAGTGGCGGCCGTTAGGCCCATCTCCCACCGCACGGCCAGCTCACATTCTAGCACCTAAACGTAAAATTCAGGAAAAGTAACCCGTTCGATGTCTCTACGAGGTCAGTTCAACTACATTTAAACCACAAAAACACCGCCTGACAGGACTTCGCACGATAAAACGGGAAAATCTCACAAATGTCTAGATCATCTATCGCGAATATCCAATAGCATATCATCGATTGGGATTATTTCTATACTGATGTACGGGGAAGTATAAAAACAGTTATAAGTATAGGTCAATGCGTGAAATAGATTGTAAACGACACATACTGCAAAAACGAGGCAGTGGTAGGGGTTGCACATCGGTAGGATACAAACGAGCTAATCGTTCAAAAGATGTCCTATTTACCGGTACATCCATATGCCTGTAAACTTTTCTATTCAAACTAAATCTCACGCACCTGCATGCTTATGATCATAGTGTACGTTGCCTACGACGTGCAACGAGGGGAAATAATACGCAATTCGTTGTTCATTCGAATTCGACACCGGGATATTCTAAGAACAGCATACACTGGAAACACAATCAGTGCTAAATTTCCGCCTGAAGTTGGTCACAGCCGCCATTGTAAATGTCAAACGAATTTGAAAGCGCGCCGTAAAGTCAGCTCGATTAAAACCATGAATATGAACTCTGACTGTTTCGTTTTTCACGTGTGATTTAAACGTTTTCGCAACTAGTATGTTAATTTGTCATCATATCTACCTGTAATTAATTCCATTTTCAGTATCTGTTCGTCTGCGCAAAACCAATGACGAATCCGGAGCGAATTCAACGACACCCAAGCATATTATACGTATATGTATAGATATACTCGCTACACGATATATCATTATAGATACACAATTGAAATTTCGAAGTGTAAAATTGCAATGACGTAATAAGATATGCATATTTCCAAACATGTAGGAAGCATCTTATATTCATCTGAACATGATATGATACTAATAAATAATCAAATTATACAAGGATAAACAGGGATAATATTATTCTCACCTTGTCTATAGGCATTGAAGGACACGCACGACACAAGTTCCAAAATGAACCAATCATGAGGTCGGAGTATGTGAGGCAGTAGAACGGTGTGATACGATGCGACTGACGGACAGACGCTAGCGAGCTGCTGACACGGCAGTCGGTCGGTCTGTCAGTCAAAAGACGACCGCCTTCGCTACGGCGTGAATTTAACCCCGGCTGGACTCCAGGTCCTTGAATTAAACGTTCTACCTCATTTTCTTATTACAAGAAAAAAAAAAAAAAAAATATATATACATATATACATATAGCAAAAAGAAGAACGTAAAACAAGAAACTATTGACTTCCTCTCTCGCTCTCTCTCACTCTCTCTCCCTCTCTCGCCCCCTCTCTTTCGCTCCCTCACTCGCTCGCTCTCTCTCTCTCTCGTTCTTACTTGCTCTCTTTTTCTCTTGCTTCCTCCCACTTTCTCCCCGCAATCACTAACTACATACTTCTTTCGTTCGTAGGACAAGAGAGTAGCAGAAAAATTATGTCTAGTTAAAACTATATGGCACAAGTGTTCCAACGAATCGTAAAAGTAATCAAGTGAAAAATGGTATAATTTTCAAGTCGAATTATCTAACAATCTAGCTGTGTCACACCTATAACGTGATAGGAGAACCCTTACTCCTTGACTAGGAAATATTCACGAGCACAACGTCCTACGTATCCAGGGAGACACTGCCGTCTTTTTCCGGCAAAATGCGCCGACGGCGTCCGCGTCGCGCGGGTGGAGATCGCTTAGGCGCAGGCGTCCGGCCGCCGGTCGATACTGCCGCAACGCGCTGTGCGCTATGTCTAACACAGCACACGATCCTGCTATATAGATGTATGACATACCTGGCGCCACTTTGGCGGATGGTTACCTAGCGTACCCTGCAGGCGTGCCCGACGTCTCTCGATGTACATACATACGTACTAGCAAATAAAATAATTTCGATTCCTTGCAATTTCTGAACAGCATCCCACCCCGCCCCATCTTCCTTGCCTTCTTTCCTGCTCGCGGTTATGAATTTTATATTTAATTTTTGCTTTTAAATCGAAATCGAACTCTCCGTTACGTCATCCACTGCATATTACCACTTGTTTCCGAAAAGGATTTTTTCTTTCTATCTTCCACTGCTTTTGTTCCCCCAGTTGTTAATTTTTTTCAATATTGTCGGTCGACGGCGCACCCATGCTGGCTTGCAATTATCGCTTTCTTTAAACGGTTACATAAGTCGCACGGTGATCCTCCATCCATTCGCGGACTAACGTATGTACTATATGTGTATGCTATGCTATGCTTCCTATAAACGGATGCTACGCCAAGTTACATGCAGGTAAGGAATTATTACCATTAATGGATCAATGGCATAATTGCAAATATAAATTTCCAAGATCAATGAAGCTCGAGATAACTTATACTGCAGATTATTCTCTGCAGGCTGCAGAGAGAGTACGTCGTTGCTGTTTTGTAAAATTTATACACGCAACCGTAAAGATTCGTCCACATTTGAAACTCAGAAATATGAAAGGAGTGAATGTCCCCCAAGTTCTTCAAAAGCACATTTCAAGTATACCGAATAAAGCAACGTGAAACGTAAATCTAAACTTGCAACTAACAAAACTTCCAAGGTGTGCCATACACTTGAGAATTTCAGAACTTGACTTTAACCATATTGTTTTAGCCTGCAATGCATTGGTTTGAAATGTTGTAAAATCATACATGTTTGCATCAACTTTTAGAACTCACGAGATTATTATTCAAATATGGTAAAAGTGTTTCTATTAGACTATAAATATTATAGGATCAATATACAGGATTTTTACCAATATCAGATGCAACATTTTTCATACGTTGCGAAAGAAATCTTATCTGTACAAAATTGCGTACATAGTACAAAAATGTTGCATACAGTACGTTTGAAATATTTCATAAAATTGTACAACCGAAATATTCTCGCGGTCATTGAATTATTTTGATTTATTTGATGCTGCGTGGAGCGTACCGAACATCTGCTTAGACTAGCCAAGTGGGACCTTATAGGTCTAAAGACGACATTCTGAATGGAGTACTTATTCACAATAGAATGTCACAATTATTGACTCAGATCTCAAACCGTTTTGTGAACTGCGACTGTGACGAAACTTATTTTGTAGTGACGTAATTGTAGTTCACACAACCTAGCTCTCTGCATCGTCTACTAATTTATAATGCTTGATACATTTTATACGTTTGTAGAAATATTGTATTCAATTATTTTCTAGGGTAACGGGATCGTTTTAAATTTTGGACAATGATAGTATTTGAAACTGTGCTCGTACGTTAGTTCGAAAAAAATCAGAAAATTGATGTAAAAACGCGGAAAGCATGGGATTTAAGAATTGATAGCATACCACAACCTCAAAGTAAGTGGAAATCTATCCATAGTATCTTTATTAGTGTTTTCATCCATTTTTCGAACTTGCTTGGGCCTATTCATAAGCACAATTGCAAACACTATTATCTCGCGAAGATTCAAACAGTTTCGTTCCTCTAGAGATAAAAACACTGTAAAACACGATTTGCTAACCTTCATGATGGTATATTTAACATCTCATTTGTCCCTTTTACGCAACTAGGTAACTATATCTGGATAAATGTATGTACAATCTCACTCTAATTCAGTGAGTTGATAATGTAACTTAGACAAGATCCGATGCAATCATCTAACCTGCACCACTGTCTTTACAAGTCAAATGAGACTTCAGTTCTGACAGTGCAATGATCTTATACCGTGGAATAATGGAATGTTCTTCATCATATGGAACGAAGATTGGAAAAACATTTTAAGCTTCGTTCAGATCGCGTTTTAACCAAGTAAGTCGAGTTGAAAATGAAACCGTGGTCGCGAAACCGGGCCAGAGACACTCAAGTAGAAACTGGTCAACATATAAAAAAAAGCTTACCGTCGGAATGGTATATGTGTATACACAGCGGAAAGCTATCGATTGGCGAGTTTCAATCGTCCATATTATATAATGCTATGTTATGTAGTGTATAAGAAACGATTTCCTCACCTCTGAAATCATTTCTGTAATTAACACGTTCTACATTGCGGTACGGCTCATTATTCATGGTTGTTCTGCGATTATTATACGTACCCTTTGAGGCTTCGAACAATATTTTTATTGGCATATTGGCAATAAATGATGTTTTTGAATAGATACATATCATTACTTCACCTGAAAACTTGCTATGCCTGTGTAAACTAATTTGTTTACAATACTGTGCTTTGCTTCATATTCTTAGAATGCCTTCCAGGCTGCAACTTTGCGGCTTTCTTCTTTCTGGTGCTAACTTTGAGGTTTTGGATGTATATATATGCTCTAAGCTTTGAAGATTACTAAAGACAACCAGTTATGAGTATCCGTGATATTATCATTAAATAACCATATCCTATGAGGAACGGTCAGACCTTTGTCAAATAAGAAAAATCTTATTTTACAATGCCTACTTTTTCTGAGTTATGAAATCCATTCAAACATTGGCAAATGACAGAACTCATGATTCTAGTACAAGCATTGCACTTATGGATTGACTAAGAAATGTTCGGAGAGATCGTGATAAAATACAAAAAAATACCTGATTCAGCTGGAGTAGCTGGTCAATTTTGCGAACCTTTCTTATCGTTAGTCAAACTACAAATACACAATCAAGCCATCATTTCCCTAAGTTTAAAGAGGTTTCATTACTTGAGAAAAGATAGAATTGTAAAATACAATTTACCGTATTTGACGGAGGTCGACATCACTTTAAAAAGAGCGAGCCTTATGGGGATTTTTCTGCCACAAAAAGTCACTAGATCAGCAGATCACTCACGACAGATAGCCTGCGCGCGCTGTGAGAAATGTTGAAGCCGACATTGAAAAGAGAACAATATAGGAGAGTAAGTTTTCGTCCTTCTAATGAGTGAGTTGGAGGGGGTACGGCAGAGAGCGGTAGTGGGGAGGCTTTGCATCTCTTTGCTTTGCATAATAAACTCACATTTCTGTTTATCTCGAAATTTTTACCCATCGATCTCTCTTTCTCTCTCTCTCTCTATCTCTCCTTACCTTGTTTTCGATCTGAAACGAAATGCGAGTTCGATTCTATACGAATCATCATATGACGTGAGCTTTGTCACATTCAGGAAGGAAGAGGGAAGGAGTCATATCTTCGCCTTACAAAAGTGGGCCACATTCTGATAGGAAGTTTGTCGTTCCAATAGCGCCGTTCACAACACCGGTTTCGTCTGTTGCAGTGCGCCTGATGGCTGACGATATGAAATAAACTCTCAAGCCCCAATTCTTTAATTAAAAATTATGCGCCCATGTAGCGCGTTCAAATTTCCGAAGCAACAGACGAAACCAGCGCTGCGAGCGGTGCTATCGGTACTATAAACTCCCGATCAGAATGTGTTCCACCTTTGCCATCGGAAAGAGTTCGGAGTTACGTCTTCTCCCCTCTTCCTTCCTGGTCACATAATTTGTATAGAATCAAGCTCGCATTTTGGTTCGGACCGAAAATGAGTTAGACAGAAGCCCAAGGCATTAATGAACATTGCTGTACATACATTCATACGGTGTCATCAAGCGGGCAGATTTGATGATATCGTAAGAGTTTCGCAGCATGCTGTGACTGTATACGGGAATGCGTTTGCAGTGCTGTCAGTATTGGCAGTGAAAAGAGGAACATACCCAAAACCACGGTGTAAGGAAACAGGCGGCTTCTTGCGCATCACTGCCACATCGGCCATTGAGAACGTGCCCCCACATGACGTCATTCACCATTACCATATAGTTGTCGTGACGGTCGTGACGTTATGTGAGGAGTGGTGGGGTGGAGCTATCACGTGACTTTGCTACTGCGCATCACCGTTTAGAGCACACCTCGTTTCCTTACACCATGCCCAAAGCCAAAACTACAGCACGACGCTATTTCTCTCGGCTCGCTGCCTCTCTATGCCGTCGAATAGCAAGCGCACGTTCCAGCGCTGTCATCTCCTCTATCTCCTACTTCCTGTTGTATATAAAAATAAGATAAAAATTATCTCTACGACACAAGACGGCGGTGCTTGCCATCGCTGCCGTAGTGCCGTCCAGTGCCGTCTGTGCTATGCGCCTGTGCTCCTGCGGAGCGGAAAGTTGTATAAAGTTGAAGCCGGAACCGTGGGTCAGACAGAGGCGGGTAGTTGTGTAGTGTCAACTGTCGTGACGCAGGTTCTGCGAATCGTCGGTGGTTGGGGGTGGTTAACTGTATTCATATCGTGAGCGTAACACAAATTGGATTACATTTAGTGTTCATCAGTTGACGGCAAGAGGCGTGGCAAGAAGTGCAGCATAGCGTGGTGCGAAAGTGGGCGACGGGAGGTTCAGAGTGCATAACATGACGGCCTGACATCCACTCACCATGACCGTGGACTTTGCTGATTATTTCTGGGTAAGTGGTTGTGCTTTTGCAAACGTAAACGAGATTTTTCCAGCTCAACTCCGCCCATCAGGTTATGTGTGGACACCTACAGCGTCACTGGGAAGATGCATTGTTCTTTGTTTCCATTTTCTCGTCCAATTCACACTACTTTCGACGAGCTCAGATTTATGTCAATCACTTTCCTGTCGTTTGTCTTGAATTCCCTCGCCTGCCGCTCGGCCCTTCCCATCCGTTTATATACATTATCAACTATACGGTCTACTATCATACGTTTACGAATCACAACATCGTCGTATGGATTCTTGACGTTACGAACGGTATAAATACCGGAAGTATACAGACAGACGAAGACGTAGTCCCCAATGTGTCCCCATGACGGATCATTAGCGATTTACGCCGGGCTTACGAGTTACGCGATATACTACGCGTGGCTCGAATACTCACTCTATCTATCTTTCCCTTTCACTCTTCTTCTTCGCTCTCTTCCTCTTGCTCTTTCCTCCTCCTACAACTTAAGGTTCACTTGATTTGGTAATTCGGAGTGACTGGGAGTAGTCTCAGGCAGTGACTCTTGACTGAAATAAAATGCCATTCTGAATTAACCTATGGCAGTGCCATACTTTTGCCTGAGAGTTACTAACCGAGGCTACTCAAAGTCATTCCGAATTGACAAAACAACCTAGGAGTAATCCAACTCTTGTCGCAGCTTTCATGTGTACGCAATGTTGCCATGTATATGGGTGTACGTACAATGAGACGCCAGCCCTTTATTACCAACGTTATTTCTGTAATTGCCTATTTAGCTTACATCAAACTATAAAGGTCTCGGCCTTTTGTCTTCTACTTTTGCTTCTCTAGGCTGTTTCATACAATGGTGGTTGAGCAATCGATGTCAGGCAAGGTTGGGCACAAGAATTTTTTTTGCAATAATATTGGAAACCTGTCATCTTTCCTAATATTCGCCCTTCCTACATCATTTATCATGATAAAAATTAGTGCAGGTATTGCTCTGATTTTAGCTACAATATGGAAGCCCCACATAAAATGTACCTTAGGGATTCTTAATTGTATAAGATAATGAGATAATATACAATAATAATATAATATATGTACTGAAATAAAACTATATGATAATAATAGTATATCAACCATTTGACGAGGGTCAATAAGCCAGTTGATCCAAATTATTCGCAGGTTTTGTATTCTTTATTGTTCGGAGTTCATGGTGACTAACTGCACCATGCACCTATTGCTCAGAAATGCTTGACAATTGACGTACATAATGAAAATTCATCAAATAGTTCCTATTGTCTCTGCAACCAGGATAGAATAACTTGTTGGAACGTCCACCTTTCATGTAGACCACAATTTTCTATCAAAAATATTGTTGCCTCTCTGTTCATCACATTGTATATGTGCTATAGGAATGTATATACTCGTTAATCCTCCAAATCACACGCGAGAGGTGTGTCAATTAAATCAGACATGTGTCGTTAGAATAATGAAATTTCTCTGAATCCATAGGGTGAAAAGAATAATGGGTTTGATGTACTGTACCATAATATGAAGCATGGGGCAATCGCCAGTAAAGAACTGGCAGACTTTCTGCGCGAGAGATCAGCAATTGAAGAAAGTAATTACAAGCTTCTAAGCAAAGTTGCCAAGCAAGCGAGCGGTACTGGCGGTAGTCATGGAACTTTTGCCCCTGTCTGGGCGGCACTGCGAGGTGCTGCTGAAAAATTAGCTGGCCTCCATTTACAGATGGCACAGAAAGTTGGGGAACTGATTAAAGATGTTTCCAAATATGCAGATGAGCTTCATAAAAAGCACAAAGTGGTGAGACTTGCATTATTATCGCAAATTCGGAGTTAAACTGGTTTATTGATTATTTATTGGTACCAAATATTTAGATTTGAAATAAACTATACTTTAATGAATTAACATCGTTAAATTCGTTTAACTGCTCTGTGTCACGACTTACATCGTCATACTTATGTAGCTGCACTGTTGAGATTCGGTCGTTCATAATTCCAAATAGCCACACAGAAAGGAAAAGTCCATGGCAATTAGTGTGGCTCGGATATGGTTTTTGCCTTTCCTCAACAGTCGAGTCACTTCCTGAGTAAAAATTATCTGGCAACAAAGCAGATGCCCTTCGTTTTGTATCTGCTCAGTTCAGTTCACATTTTTTTATCTCAGCAGTAGAAGCTTATCAATTGCCGCCCACTGTTCAGCCCCCAGACTACCGTTGGTCGATTTATCAAATTTTCAGGCCAAGGTTCTCCTGCAAATGAATACAATTCTGATACTTGAAAAATTACATATCCAAATTGTTTTTCGCTCAAGTGATTTAAATTGATCAACAATCAAATTTAATGCTTAGGTGAAGGAAGAAGAATCTAGCACTTTAGATGTCGTACAAAGTATCCAAAATACAACAGTTACGTTACAAAAAGCCAAGGATATGTGCGTCCAGAAAGGTTTAGAATTGGAGAAATTGAAAAAAGACAATGCCAGTCAACGAGAGCTGGAAAAAGCTGATGCAAAATTCAAGAAATCTCAAGACGATTACAAAGCACTGGTGGAAAAGTATAATGCAATCCGCAACGATTTTGAGTCCAAAATGACTCAGGCCTGCAAGGTATTCGCACCGTTACATATGTCTAGAAACAATTGATACCTAGTAACAAATAACTGAAATCTCTCTTCCTAATCTGTATCACTGACAAATTAAGTTTTATTTTTAGCGATTTCAAGACATCGAGGAAACTCATTTAAAGCACATGAAGGAATTTTTGAACACTTACGCCGATGTTCTGCAGAGTAATCATGAGCAAGTTGGTCAAGTTCATATAGACTTCAAAAGACAGTGTCTGGATATGACTGTGGACAAACTGTTGGAACAATTTGTTCAAAGCAAATATACGGGGTTTGAAAAGCCAGGTGAGAAATTGCTTATTTTTCTCGAAAAATATAGTATAAACATGTAAGGATTGTAAATAGTGTAGAAAATGTGAATTACCTTTATTTGACGCAACTACGTTGATTCTGACCTAAGTTTTGTTCACACATATCGATATGCCACTAATTCAGATTACTATTTGTTTACCGTCCGTCTAGGTGTCATCGAGTACGAAGAGGTAATGCTGAGCTTGAGTGCGACGACTATGACACAACCAGCCCAGCAGGAAGGTAGTGCGGATGTCTCCAAGGCTGCTAATGGTGAAACAGGGGTTGCTGGTAAAAAACTAAATTCAACAAAAAGTTGGGGAGCTAAGGGGCAAGGTAATTTGGTGGGCGGAAAGGATCGCGTAAGTCCTGAAAAAAATAAGGAAAATATGAAAAATAAGGAACACGAGATAGAACGGCAGCTGCATCAGGAACAAGAACAACAACCACAGCCACCGACCAAGGCATCGCGTCGTACCACTTCGCTCCTTAATCTTTTCATGTCCAACTCCCAGGGTAGGTTCTTTACATCGATTCAAGCCGGTATTACACTTTCATGTTTTATATAAACTTTTTTTTTTTCCATGTCAAGCCTGCCTCAATATCGAGCAGCAAAGTAGGGATCAATATATGCTTCTCACTTCGTGAGAAGCAACTGTGCAATCGGTGAATGTTTGAATCATTTTTGAAGCAGGTTTGATCCTTCCTCAGTAGCGTGAGTACCGAGTACATAGGGTATAATAGCTCACTTCGATTCTTAATTACAATACTCATCACGCTAGGAATCTAGTCGAAGCACACATAATCACGAATGCGTTGACCATCGCTAGACGTAACATTTTTTTTGCAATCTCGTGCCCTGCACGTTAAGCTTATATGCGATTGCCATTGCCGTTACATTGTGACGCTTTTCCAACATCCTTTAACCGGTGACGGAAGCTGGTGCTGACCATATTTTAATTCATTAATTGCAATCCAGCGACGGATATATTTTCAATAAGAAACAGCTCCAGTTTGAGGCTAACACCTTGAGCTCATTGAAGTAGCGTTGAAAGCGACAAGTATTGTTTCAGAACGACAGAAGAACGCAGGGTCTGTCGGTACAGCCCTGGCCAATTTCCAGCGGAACAATCCACCTTCCACAGTATCACCTTCCAGCATCTCCAGGAACCCTCTAAGAGGATCCAAATGTAACTGCTTAACATTGTGTTGTTACCTAACTCTCATTTATGGTGTGCACATTGTCACCAGACTTTACTCTTCCCTTACTCATTCTTTGCCCTCTAATTAACAAAGTTCAAAAGATGAAATTCAATTTTGTCAAATTTATTTTAAACTATAAACTTAGTTCATAACCCGCTCAATTCTGTTATTTCTCTATTTGAGACTGTTGTTTAAGCAAAATGATTGCAGGTCAATGCTTGATCGAACTTTGATTACTGGTTAAGCTATTTATCTGGAGAATAGAACAAACCCATCCGTTAGAGGAATTTGGAGTAGTTCTGAGTCTAGCTCACATTCGCCAGTGCTACTGCTTATCGAGAATAGTTTACTTTTCTGATAACAAGCGAACAGCAAAAATTGTAAAATATATGCCAATTTTTCCTACATATTTTACACAATTTAGTTATCGATACACAACGAAACCAGTTTTACATGAGATTACGTAGCAATCGTTATCGAAGTTGTGATATTTTCTTATTAATATAAGAATTGGTAATTGCGGAAATTCCAACGCTGCCAAGATGAATGGGTGATTTTACATCAAGTGATATTTCTGTTTTTGTAAGAAACGTGGTCTTTTATTTTGATTGAGAGTGAATACTTACGGAGCGGATCGCTACTGGAAACAACCCGGACATATCGAATACGAATTCTCTGTAAATTTTAGAAAATTTTGTGCGACTTCTGAAATATCCAAACTTTTCATACATTTGATACAATTATTTACTCTCGCAACGTTAATACATTGTATCCACAATATTTCATTCGATGTGTCTTTCATTTAGCAGCGGTTACAGCTGTGCTTTACAAACCGATGACTCTGAGAAATATAGCATATTCACTCGACGCTGTTAGGGCTCTGTTTACTCATCTTTATGACACAATCCATTAATTCAAGCAGCCAAAATAATATTTTAAATGAAGGGAAAATTTTTATTCAATTTCATCTAGAGTTCTATCAAAACTCCAAGTTCCTCTTACTATCGACACGCACAATTAATACCTTCATTTTCACAATAAACTATTATTGTTGTCTCTTAACAAACTTGCCTATGTTTAAACATGAAAGTAACTCTTGGAGTAATTCCAGATCAAATCACAGTTTTATGAAACTATCTAAGAAACTGTTTTTTTGTCAAGTCACAAATTCTTTACATCCTTCAAAATAAATTTTATCGCATGCCTTTTACAAAAAAATTTAGTGTCGTTACATTCAAAGTGGTACAAGGCAAAGATTTGAAAAAAAGGAAAAGAAAAATCGTTCATAGTGAGCTTCAAATCTTACGTCTCCGAACCTATTCACAGGATAAACCTGAAGTTTACAACCCATCGGTATACTTGACATTTGGGTTTTCTTGCAAAATGGATTCTTCTCTCTTCCTTTTCCGTCAAGGTTTTTAGAGTATGAAAAACGATATCGTCTGCATTACGAAATTCTTGAAAAACTCTGAGATATTGTCTCTTTTGAAACTTGCACTCGATTTTCCACAGGATTGTTGAAAAGTTGAAGGATTTGAAAGATGTTTTGCGTATTTACATGGAATTACTCGCGTGTTAAATAATTTCTCAGTTTATAGCTATGCACTGCTTTCAAATTTTTAGACGAGGAAGCTAATACCTACATCAGTAAAAAGCAAATCACGAGTGCTTTTAAATCTTCTCCTGGTTGCGGTGATATTTATATGTTTCTTTTTGCTATTCTGTACATATTACCTGAAACAAATAAGAAGCGGCATGTACAAAATTGTCCAACTAAAGGACAATACTTACAAATTGTAGTTATACGTAACAAATCCACATAAATTTGACACTAAAAAATACATAATTAACCATCAAAAAGTAGCGTAAATTGAGAAGAAAAACATGACAGGAAAGTTGATCCATTCTCTAGCTACAGACTTGAGTTGCTAACTTTTTCGTGCTTTTCTTCAGGTAGCACGTGCCAATTGTTTTTCTAACAATCGTTTGGGTGTTGCTGCACAAAGACGATATCACTTTATCAAAGTATTTCGGTTGCAATGTGATATACCGATGACGCAAGAACAAAAATATGCAGCGCACGGAAATTGATGGGTATATGTCCGTATATATAAATACACAAGAAGTTTCTAGATTTTATCTGTGCAGTAGCGATTAAGACAGTAAATATTGTATAGAATTGGGAATTGGACTTGGATAGCGTCAAGGAGATGGGGTGGGGCGACGTTGCCGTGGCTTCAGGTGAGCCGTTCCTCATAAAGTAATTAATGCATGGCGCTCATTCTGATTTCAACTATTTATTTTCCAAGTGACGAGAAGTTGTAGTCCAGACACGCGTATCAGATCCGCGTTTACCATTCAAACATCTAATTTCCAACTTATCATTTCTACCATTAGTATTACGTTTTCACGTCAGTTTACGAGTCGTTATTACCATAAATTTCTCATCGTAAAATACTTTACAATTGCCGGGGCTCAATTTATTATTATTATTATTATTATTATTATTATTATTATTTATCTGGAAATTTATCAACACTAGAAGTTGTTAGAAAAACAATTTTTATAGTGGTTGAACTTGCTGGGTATTCAATGCAGCGGTGGCGGAGGTTTCTTAGACAGTACAAGATATACATTACACTATTCTAAAAATTCGTTTGAGGTGGAAGAAAAACATTACTTACGTATGAAATCAAAGAAAAACCATATCATCCTCGCCTTATTTACATAACTCCCGACATTTTAGTAATAAAATCATATAACTAACTATTACAAAAGTCCTTACTCGCCTTGTCAAGTTGAGGCAAACGATTCATGTGATTGTATTTGTTTTGCGTTTCGGGTTCAACGAGTAGTTGGCTCTTATGTCTACAATTGTTCACTGTGTTACAGAGAGCTAACTTTATGCTACTATTATTTCTCCATCTTGCGTTTCTGTATAGTATGAATTTTTGAGTCAAGTCATTTCATATCAAGTATCAATATTCAACCACCAATTTATGCTAACGGTAGGCAAACAAGGCTGACCCGACGTGAAGTGGCTTCTACGCCATCCTTTAGGGTGTCTTGTCGAATCCACCGTGTGGCTTGTAGGACTCATGAAAATGCACGTACACCTTCTAAACGCAAAATCTATTTGCATGCTATTATGTACACGCAGGCTTAGTATAGTTGTCGTGATGCACATGGCGCTAAACACAGCATTAACTTGAACCTCTCATTGTCTGAACATTTATTACCTACTCTACTATGGGCACTTGCTCCGATTTCACTTTGTGCTACAATTTTTACACTTGGAAAGTAAATCTCTCTTTACCTTAGCCCTTAGCTACCATTGTAATCTAATTAAAGTATACCGGTTAGGCATGTGCGGGTTTTCAAATTTTTCCAAATCCCCAGGTATTTGACTTTGCTCGAATACATATATGCAAGCACATCTGAAGCTTACCTCCCGAAGTGGATTCTGACCGATTGAAGGCCTCCCACGTCACCTGCTATGCCAGTCGAATAGATGGCAACGGACGACACTGGTGGCCTCGAATCATTCAGCATCCATCCACCTCTGGAGGTGGACCTGCTTTCAACCGGAAATATTCGCTGTATATGCCCGATGTTACGACACTTAGGTTTTGATGAAGCTTGATACTGCCGCGAAATCCCATGATGCTTGTGATTGGTTGCTGGACTGAGCGAATTTCGCAGTGCTAAAAGGATATGAACTACATGGTATATCTGTATTTATCGCTGTGCAACTCGGCACAGTTCAGCTACATAATAGCACGCCTTGTTAAGAGGAAGGTGCCGCACAGTGGTAACGTCGGTACGTGCCTGATGGCCAAGTCGCACACGAGCTTGGCTCTCGTGCACTATCCACCAAAACCACAGTTGAGTCCAGCTAATGTACGTTTTCAGTATTACCGACTGATTGAGTTGACATTCACCCAGGTTCAATATTTTATTTGGTAATCCGCATATGCCTAATGGCAATAAACATTTACATGGTCTATTCGATACATGAACCACACCGCGACTGTGGCGAGAAAATGAAGAATTGTCAATCATTTGAGACAAACTTGATATACTCGGCACAGTGGGAAATCCGGAAAGGAAGCGTTAGTGATCACGATTGGGACAGATGTATGTAAATTGTTGAGAAATTGGACATACACGTTGGTTGCTGATCTTTTCGCTTACCGTTATTCCCGATACAATCGTATTCACAAACGTTCACCTTTTCTATTTGTATGAAATTTTACCACAGTCACAGTGACCAACCTTGACCGTCTACAGGGTTCCTGCGAAGTAGGAGAGAAAAACGAAAAGAGAAAAAGGCGAAGAAGAAAAAAGACACAGTGGAGACTAGCAGCAACAAAGAAGAGAAGTCCGACCCGTCAGTATATGCATGCTCGGCAGACCTAGTGCACGCTATGTTGTCCTGAATGTAATTAAAGTTATCTGGGCTGATGACATCTGGTCTTTTGCAAGCCATACCGTACCTTGGATTTGTGTAGGTTTTTTACTGCCACAATCTGAGGAAACGACTTGTGCGGTTTCCCGCATTTTTCATTATGCAAACAGTCGAAAGTATGAAATGATTGCACTGGGGCTGCCGAAAACAATTTATCTACTCGAAGATCAAAGGTGCAAATTTTCACGTTGCATGACTATTTAAGGGAGGAGAAAGACGACGGTCGTAAATCTGGAACACCGACGCCTGAGGTCGACGAAGATGGATTCTGTATAAAACCGAAAGTTGACCCTTGGGAAAACGAAAGAGGGTTTTACTCAAGCTCGGACAGTGACTCCGAAGATGAAAGAGAGCGTAAAATTCGTGTCGAAATCAAACCTTTGAGCAACGGCAGTGCTCCGATGAGTGCTAGTGTCGACGAGCTCCGAGCAACAGTGGAAAACCTCTCTTTGTCTCCTGTAGGCACAATCGCGGTAAGCTGGAGTACCCTTCGCTTAGGGATTATTGACATTATACGCTTATACCGTTCAACCTCGCAATTCCAATGAAAATATGACACTCAACCAGGGTCGTAGAGGGTCCAACGCCGATACAGATCACCACATGAAGAGGTCACAGTCTGTCTCTCAGCAGCTCGGAGGAAAGCCCAGTTCTGACCTCCTCGGCTTGAACCTCTTCAATCCCAGCAGTACACCGTCCAGTGCCTCAACGCCGACAAGCGGTCACCCTTACGCACCACTTCAAAGCCCGCCACCTCTATCCTCTCCGCCCACGATTTCTCAACCCTCGCCACATACGCATGCCCCAGCCACAGCTCACCCCAACCCACGATTCCAAGGTAAACTCAGATCTTGATTTTTGAGGACAGAGGAAGGTAGAATATGGAAAAGTCGGGAGAATTTGTGCAGTGGGTGGGTCACGCGTGCAGATGAGAAATTAACGATGCAAAATGTTATCAGCACTCTTCGCTAAGAGATCTTTCGATATTTCAGATAGCGATCTATTTTCCGAGGTAGGGGAAATCAGTGTGGCTCTACCGCCGAAGCAGTCACCTAGTGCCTCCATAGCGATTCCAAGGCCACCTTCGAGACGAGGTGACGGGATGAGTGCGGCGACGTCTCGTGGTCGAGTTTCGCCGGCAACATTATCTCGAGCCGACAGTGTGGCCAGTCTGGAGTTTCGAACGTCCGGTGTGGCGGTCGGATCATCGAGGGGACCCTCGCCCCTAACAATCGGTCTGGCTGATACAATACCTTTAGCTGTCGCGTTCCATGAAATAGTTCACTCTTACTTTCGGGGCACAGATGAAACTCGATGTCAGGTGAAGCTCAGCGGAGATATGATGCTATCCTTTCCAGCTGGCATCGTTGCCGTCCTGGCCAATAATCCAAATCCTGCTAAGCTAGTTTTTCGTGTTAAAAATAGCAACAGACTCGAAAAGTTACTGCCAAACAGTCAGCTGATCAGCTTGTAAGTTTTGACACTACGAAAGAATCCTTTATCGAACTACAATATCACTCATGAATCTGTATATTCGTTGAAGGGATGCTACGCAAGCAACGGCTGACAGTACAGTATTCGACTTCAATATGAGTGCCTTAACCACCCTACTTCGACGGCAGGCGGAACAAAATCCTTCAGCTTCCTACTTTAATGTGGATATACTCAAGTACCAAATAAAGAACAAGGAGGGTGCAGGATCGTGCCCCTTTCAACTCGTCGCATATTGGAAATGCGAAACAACGCATACCGACTTGAAAGTATGTAGCTACCGATACACTCTACTGATAATCTCAAAGACCGTGATCTATTCATAATCAGTTTCATCCCATCCATAGATTGATTACAAGTACAACAGTCGTGCAATGGCATTACCAAGCCCGCTTCTGAATGTTCACATAGCTTCGCTGATTGACGGAGGTTTCAAGAGCCTGCACAGTAAGCCACTCGCTCAGTGGCTTCCTGATTCTAATCGAATATTGTGGAAATTCACTGAACTCTCGCAGCATAGCGAAGGTGGTGGTGTCGGATCTCTTAAAGCAAGGATTGAGCTGGATCAAGGGCCAGGATCACAAGGAACAATATTCACGCAATTCAATTGCGAAGGCACTACCCTGTCCGGGGTTGAGTTTGAACTCGTCGGTGTTGGGTATAGGCTCAGTTTAGTGAAGCGGAGATTCGTCTCCGGTGAGTCACCTGATGTTTTCTTCGAGCTATAAAGAAAATTTAAGAAAAGAAACTTTCAAATAACATGAGCTAACGATTTCCAGGGCGGTACATGTGCGACGGTGATTCAGATCTAAGACCTCGTTACGCAGCGCCACCATCCACGATAAACTGATGTCTGGTAAATTGGGAAATGCGTTAACATACAGGAGAGGAATCAGTTTCCTCTTCCACTCTCCCACCCTCCGCCTCCAGTCATCCTCTTCACTGTCTTGGAATGCTGCTGTAACCTGAATATGTATCCTGGATACCAAAGAAACAAGTATAAGAGTTGTGCGTGTATAGCTTTACTCGCAATTCAAGTTTACCTTATATATCTCATGAGAGTTTATCTGCTAAAATATTACAGTTCCGGTATATTTTGTTAGTAGTACTCTCCTTGGTGTCCAGTAAGTACATTGAATGCAGTCGTGTCTATAAACTGTAATTAGGATAATTTTCAAACGGAATGGAACAGACTAGATTTGACATATTTTTTACTCTCTACACACAAACACACGCACTTGAAGTAGATCACTTTATCATCTATCACTACGTTAATTGTGGTATTTTTTTAAATTGTCATTAATATTATTAATTATTGTTATTATTACTATTAACATCATTACTGTTGTTGTTATTATCATTGTCATCATAATCATCATAATCTTCATCGTCATGGACAATGTTATAATTCGATTATCTCGACTATTGTCATTGTTTGTTCATTGCGCTCTATCACCGATAGCCAAACCTTCCAAGTTAATCATTCTAACTTTATAGAAATTTTATGTATGCATTGGTAGGGCCTAGAATTATCATCATACTGCAATAATTTAGCCAGAATGATGATATGCCGGGTTCATGTAAATCATTTATCGAGCAAATATTTATGTAGGCTCCCTATAACATCCTCTGTACCCGAGTTCGTTAGACTCAAACCAAGTATCAGTTCGTGCCTCGCATACTTGCGTATTGATTCAACGCAATCTGAGAATAATTGCGATATCAACTAAATGATTTCAATATTGTAAATAATTGACTACTTATAATACGTGTATACACATGCTAATACATACGTACATATGTATGTACATCAATTCAATAATATTAAAACTTCTAATTAGTAGTTTCATTTCACAGGGTGCCCAATAATTTAGAAGTTCGGGAAATTTCAGGAATGTATATTCCACAGAGAAAAATCGAAACAATCTCCAGAAATTTTATAAAAGTGAAGAACCCCCCCGGCTTTGAAACGAAATCTGAATTACACGCGTACCGATCTGGGTAAAACTATTCATTAGTAAAACTTTGATTAATCAGGGCAATGACAGACTGGGTAAACCGGGAACTGTCGGAGAACTTCATCAATTGGGATAAGTTGGGGTTACGTTGCTGCACCGGGAAATGCATTTTTTTTCCTCAAATCATTTTCAACTTTCAACTGTGCGTCATAAATTCGGTCAAATTCGATTTTGAAAATATTCAATTTTCATGTCTTCTCGCTCCTCCCCACCATTGTAGACGATTTTTTAGCACTGTGGTCGTAAAAAAAATCGAAGCTTTATTTCGGCAAAATGTCCAGCAGTGTAATAGAATTGTCTCTAACAAAATGAGTTTAGCATATAAGTCATTTTGCATCAAACCCAATATTCTCGAAATATATCGCCATTTTTAGTTTATCTAAATGTTTTTAAGTGGATTTGACGAACGAAAAAATAGATACGTGTTTGGCCGAACAAATTTAGTATCTATATCAAGATTTTAGAATGTAATTTCAAATAATGCATACACGCTCTCCTTTTAGTGTCCATATTTTCAAAAGTACCGAAGAAAACAGTATGCATTTCGGTATACATTTCTTTATTTCTGCGTCAAAAGGAAAATATATTGCAGTGTTTTTGTTCAGAATTGTGTATACATAGAATGGGGGCGAGGGCACCCCCTAAAGAATAATTGCAGATGTCATAACTGCACACTTGTCGAATTAGAACTTCGAAGATCAAGTTTTTACACATTAAATTTTCATTTACCAATCTGCTGCATTAAAAGTAGGATAGATATCATTTTCTACTCCTAATCGGTTTTAAATCTAGATATCTTACATTCAAATATGTCACGTGAAGTTCATTGTAATAGTACATTACGCACCATGGTAGGGAAAGTAAGCTATTCCAAACTGCGTGCAAGATTAACACCCGAGCGATCCGAGCCGAAGATTAGTGTGGCAAGAACGCAGTTTGGGACGTCTTTTTCACTCCCGTGTTACGTATACTATTTTTCACCACCCCCTGCATCGGAAAGTACAACTTCGCGTTATGCGAGGGGCAGAAAGTTGTACTTTCCGCGCAGATGTGGTGAAAAGAAACTTACGATTAGTTAGCTCTTTCTTTCTTCTGCACGGCCTTTCACGTCGTAAAAATTGAGGATTGGTCTTGAACCTAGAATCCTAAATTGCCCAGTTGCTGGACAACTTGTTAAACTTCGTATTTCAATTTTATATTAGCTCTTTGGAAATCTGTTAAATATTCATATAAAAATCTCAACCATTGCAGTTGTACTGTACGTACATTTAACCGTCTTAATTCTTGCCAAAGTTCTTACCCACACGAGAGAAACGAAATTCCCTTTTCCCAAAATCGAATTCTGTTAGTCGTTCAAATTACGTATTTTTCACTGATAATGAGTGCGGCTCCGTAATAGGGGAAATTATAGTTTCACGTTTACGGCACGGAAGGATCGAAATTAAGTACAGTGTCCTCAACTTACCGACTCGGTCCTTAGATCACAATCGAGTGCTCTTGCGGTGCAACATGGAGTGAAAATTGCCAGACAACCAGCCATCGGTATTATTCTTTTCAAGCAAGGAAAAGAGGACGACGAGACTGGGGTAACGGCAGTGCCCTACACTTACCACCTCGCCAATGTCAATTGAGGGTGCGTTTCCGATATGAGCTTCCAATGCTGTCAGCAATCTTTGAGCTCTGAGGAATAAATTCGGATAAAAGTATAGAATCGATCGAAATCGACAAAATTTTACGTCGTGTGAATTGCAAAATGTAAGTGCGTCACTTGTGTCGGTTAAAATCCGAGCCTAGACAACTTTTATAATAAAAAAGGGCATAAGAGCGTGATTTTATATGCAATCTGAACAGTTAGACTCCAAAACATGTCTTTCACCAGAGACTACTCATCTCTGAAGTCAGTGTTCTGAAACAACTGCCTGGCTACTTGCCATAAAAACTCCCTAGAAGACAGGCAGAACCACAGGGCAGAACTCGCAGAACTAGTCGTTAACTCGATAGCGCAAAAGCGAAAGATCAGCAACAGCATTGAAAGGTGCAGTGCCAGTAATCGAATTGTATGATGGAAGGAGATAGACAATTGGAAGAAGAAGAAAAAGAATCCATGTGATGTGATAATCGGACAAGGCCTAACATACCTATTTTTTTACTCGCCTAGTTTGTGGTGTAATCTGTAAGTCGTGCAGTGCACGTATTGCAAACGTTGGTACTATGCGGTAAGCTTGTGTGTACTTGCATATAAATGTGCTTGAATGCGTGCATGCATGCATGCATCGAAAGCAAGTATAAGCAGGAGAAGTTGCTAGTGCAGTGTTGATTATTGCAGTATTTGAAAGAAAGACAGACAATCAGCCAATAGACATTTTATCATCATGAAGTGTCCAGAGATACGACGGATAACGTTCGCGCATCACCTGTTGTGAATCACAGTGAAGATATAAGTACTGGCTACTAAACTACAATGTACGTATGGTATGTATGTGTGTACGTCCATACATGCATACATGCTGGCATGTGCTGAAGTAGAGAAGTGACAAAGTAGGACTGGAAAACACGCCGTACGCGTACGGCGTGCCTGTAGTAGGTAGGCACCTTGCGAACGTCGCCTACCACTCACTCGCCAGTCGCCCCAGCCTGCTGCCTCTCGTCGTCAGTCTTCAGTCTATCTACTAGATCCGAGTTTGGATTTGATCGCGTCCACCCTAAATCCGAGTCCGCGCCCTCACCAGCGATCGTCCGACGCCACGATGCCGTTCCCATCCCCGTCGTCTTCGCTCTCCTTGTCAGTGTCAATAATATCGTCAGTTTCGTTGTCGTCGTCGTCGTCATCGTCATCGTTATCATCATCGTCGTCGTCGCCATCATCATCATCACCATCATCATCATCATCATCATCATCATCATTGCCGTCGTCGTTGCCGTCGCCGTTGTCGCTGTTATTGTCGTCGCAGCTTCCGTTGCCGTTGCCACCGCCCGTACACAGCACCACCACAGCAGAGCAAATTGTCGACGCGCCTCGATCGCGCTACATCGCGATGTAGCTTTCCCGTCGATTCGGTTTATTTTTTTATTATCAAGTGTCCGTAAACGTTGACACTATCCGTACCACAGAAGGAAGGGGTTAGTTTCCATGTCGGAAGACTCGGGCTTGTTTGCGTCCAACGATAATCTTCGTTCAAGTGCCTTTTTTTAATCTTATCATTACTACTATAAGCAAGACCTATACCAAAACCAATACCAAAATAAGAATATCCAATGAATAATACCGGAACGTTGTGACAGGCTGACTTGCATCCTTTTCTTGTGGAACCTCACTGGTGCGGAAAATTCATAATGAAATCGTTAACAAGTTGACGAGAGTTAACGAGATAGACCAGCCCACCAGGTACACCTCGGATATCAGGGGCAGCTGATCAGATATAAAACGAAACCAGGGACGTTCTTTCGCACGGAAAATTAGATTTAGATAAGACCAGTGACCGAGGAAGGAAGCGTCTCGATACAGTCTACGGTCTGCTCGGCACAATGTCACAATTGAATATAAGCTCGGGGAAGCGAGGTCGTGGAGTACCGGGCACTTCGGCGTCGGCAGCCTCGGCATTAAGTAGTTCTGCGGATCTAGCCAGCCTCTTCGAGTGTCCTGTGTGCTTTGACTACGTCCTGCCACCTATACTGCAATGCCAGAGCGGTCATCTAGTATGCAGCAACTGTCGCCCTAAGCTCAACTGTTGTCCCACTTGTCGGGGCCCCCTAGGTTAGTATATGCATTATTTACCATCATTGTACCATTTACCTACACTTTTGTAGTATCTACCTATGTTTGACGGTGATGAGTACCGATGCTGTTATCTTGTCATCCGGTTTACCTTGAATTAAAAAAAAAAACAAAAACAAACAGGTAACATCAGAAACCTGGCAATGGAGAAAGTAGCGAGCAATGTAATGTTCCCCTGCAAGTATTCGACAAGCGGTTGCACTGTATCTCTTGTTCATACGGAGAAAGCTGATCACGAGGATGCTTGTGAGTTTCGCCCTTACAGTTGTCCTTGCCCCGGTGCCTCTTGCAAGTGGCAGGGATCCCTCGAACAAGTCATGCCTCACCTTGTTATGAGCCATAAGAGCATTACCACCCTTCAAGGTAATCTGATAATATTAGTATTAGCTTACAACTATTTGCAACAATTCATGCAACAGACTAATCATTGCGAAAGACAGTGATTTTTTTATCACTGCAACTGGTGATATGCTATAATTTGAAACACATTCTACAGCAACCCTATTCCCTTCTAGGTGAAGACATCGTGTTTTTAGCAACAGATATCAATCTTTCCGGAGCAGTAGATTGGGTAATGATGCAGTCATGTTTTGGTCATCACTTTATGCTCGTCTTGGAGAAACAAGAAAAGTACGACGGACATCAGCAATTCTTTGCCATTGTTCAACTAATTGGTTCAAGGAAACAAGCTGAAAACTTCGCGTACAGGTAGCCATATCATTTTTTTATAATCTCATGACTATATATTATTCGCTACTGAGGTCACGACAGGCAGGTCCTGGGATAAAAAGTAGGGGGCAATTGGCTTTTATCATACTGTTAATTACATACGTGAATGCATTAATATCAACATATCAATTTTTCAAAAAATTAATAGTTAATTTATTCACTTGAAATATATTTGTCCGCAAAATCGGGGACTCGAAAATATATTAAAGAAATGTAATTTAACTGATGTAAATTTTTTTATTTTCCTATTCTATTCGTATTCAGATATTCCTAGTAATGGATTAGAATTTATTTTGTATACATATAAAGAATTCCGTTTATACTCTTCTTAACAGTATCGCACGTGTTCCTACTTTTTGTCATTTATCATAGATAAATATCGTTTGGATTATTTATTGTTTGTGTGAAAATGTTTTATCACAACGGACAATTATATCCGATATCTATTCCATGACATAAACATTTTCCCTTCACTTTTGAAGATTGACGTAAATATCAGGTAGAGCCTGCATTATTATAATTGGTATCGAGAATATGATATGGTTAATGTTCTGTTACATTATTATAGGTATAGTACATGGTTCTATATAAATAATATATAACCAGGTTTATAGTCAGGATCAAGTTCACGGACTTCAATCATAGATGGATTGAACATACATGTGCAACCCATACTAAGCGCTGTACATGTTTTCATGCATATTTATGAATATATAATTGTATATACAGTATAGAATAATGAGGACAAGATGAGTCGTGTAAGTTCAAAGTTTGGTTGTGAAACTAACGATGGCATCTAAGTCTCTGGTTTTTTCTTTCTCTTTATTCCAGATTGGAATTAAATGGTCATAGACGACGGCTGACGTGGGAAGCTATGCCAAGATCTATCCACGAAGGTGTGTCTTCTGCTATTCTTAATTCCGATTGTTTAGTGTTTGATACGTCGATGGCACAATTATTTGCCGATAATGGAAACCTTGGGATCAACGTGACCATTTCTATGGCTTGAAATGAACAAATGATCAGATAGGAAGCAAATGAACAATGCTGGACAATGAAAATCGTGCACGGCGTCACATATACAGTGGAGATGTCTTCATTCGATAAGGTCGACCTTACATGACTTCCCGTTCCTACCGCCTTGATATACTTGGAACTAAGGTAGAGCATTTTTCCGTCTCTAGCGAAATCATCACTGTATACAAGATGACAGATATAATTTATCCAACATTAGGTTCGCGATTAATTTCTAACTATTCGCTAGTAGTTACCATACCGATTATCTAATGATCCTGATTTACATTAGTCGGTTTAATAGTAGAGTTCTGTACAATAACATACTTTTTACATAAATAATTCTACTCTACTAATTTTGGTATAGTTACTGTCTACACAAAACCAGTAATTAAGTAGAGAATAGTTGACAATTGCAATAGCTGACGATTAAAAACACATTCTGTAGATTCACACGTTTCGGACCCGACTACTCGGCTCTATCGCAATAAACTACTACTTCACGTGTACTATTCGCTCTACTTTGCCCGCTGCTATGTTTAGTGCCCTACTTTCATTGTGATAAGTAAGGTGTAGAAACGAAATAGTACATACCATACCTCTTTACTCTACTACTAAACCCACCAATGTAAACCAGGCAGTAGGATTGGGACTAAATTGACATTTCCTAAGTAATGTTTTTATTGCATACAGAAGTTTTATTTTATTTCGTCAGACCAAGTAATCAATTATATGAACAGCTATTAAGGGTCAGTATTTTATTTCAGCTGATTTTCGTTATTTTACTAGCAATGATTGTAGCGAATAATTAAAAAATTTGCAAGTGAATCTCATCAACTCGTCAGTTAGATGTTGGAAAAACTATTTTTTAAAGTTCTCAGAATCATTGACATTTTAAATTTGATGATATTGGGGACATTGAATGAAATTCTTTAAAAAAAAAGAAATGGAAATCGTCGAGACTTTGCGCATATGCATCATATTCATATATTTATTAAGAGCTAGGGTAAGTTCAACACGATCTAAGAGTGACATGATTATGTATAATTTTTTTTCTCGTTCTCACATATACGCACACCGTCCGAGGTAGACTCTGACTGATTCAATGCCACGTGTATCGTCTGCTGCCATCTATTCAACCTGCAGAGCAGACAACACCAGTGGCCTTGAATCGGTCAGAATCCACCTCGGAAGGTGTACATGTTAGAGTGGCCTTTAAAATTGGTTTGGGTGGACATTAACTGAGTCACCCCCCAACCTGGCTCGAACGAATAAATAAAAATCTGGACTTAAGCACAACTCTGTATCTCAATGGCAAATTGTGCCTATTAGATGAATACCATTAATTTTTATACACTTTTAAAGTGCGTTGTCAGAACAAGTGCCAAAAAATTTTAGGTACTTCTGATGTTCCGCAGCTGTATGAAATATCACATCGGGGATTGTTGAACTTTGATTCATATGGATTTTGAATTTTTCAAATGTTTGACTATTTATGGCGGAAAATCATAACTCGAAAATCCCAGAAAGTTAATGTTATCTGAATGAACAACAAAACGTCCCTACAGGCACCATTTGTATTTGGAATATCAAGTTGCGCAATAACACCGAGTTTTGTTCGGGAATGGTTCAGTTAAAATTCAGTGAAGACCATCTTCTAAGGGCCAACCTAATATATATACACACAATATCACATGTATACCTATAAAATCGAATAAAATGAGCGATTACAGATTAGTGTACAATTATAGAATTGAAGGCTTTATGGACTTCGGTCAACATCCAGCCACGTACCTTCGACGAACATTAAAATGCGAATCCCAAGTTTAATATTGAGCGAGCTCGGTGTTGTCAATTCCCAGTCAGACTGCGCTCCCGAAAAAAACCGAGCTCATTGATTTGAAATAAATCAGAAATCAATTCAAGTATCACGTTGTGTCTGAGGTGAATTTTTCGATGATCCAAGTAACTCTGAAAAACTTCGTTATCATGTTCTCACAATAAACTTATTGAATTTTTGCAGACCAAAGAACAAATACCCCAGTTCTCGCATAACTACTGATTCTTTTTTGGGGCCCAGAGATCACTAAAGAACTCGAGATTGAAAATTATGAAATATTGGGTATGCCTACGTCTATCAGTTGGCACTGCTACTCCACTGATGATCCTAGGCAGTATATTTGTACACAGAAAATATGAGGTGAAGTTGAGTTACTCAAGATGACTGTGCCCTACGCTAGCCACTATGGGATGGCCCCACTATGACTATTAGCAGGCCGATTCAGTAAATGTTTTTTGTATAGAAATTGCGCCTGCTTCTACCTGTTCATTAAATGGAGCTAATATGCACCATCCAGGTCCTAAAAATGAACAAAAGTAAGTGCCGGTTCTTAAACCACATGTGTATACAACATATGTGCCCCCAATTAAGTTTACTTTATTATTGGTGTACCAATCATTTTATCAGGGCTTTCTTCATCCCCATCCTATAGATTCAACTTGAACTAAAACTTATAATTTTCAGCATTTTCACTTTTATCGTTAATCATGACACCCAGTCTGTGGCTTTGAATATGAACACATTTTTATTCCGTACTTGAAATTTCAGAACAAGCCCGCATTGTATTGTATTTATTCTTAGATAGTTTCTGTATCCTAGGAAAACTAACTGCTGTTCATCTTTACATTAGAGTCGCTCATCCATTTTTACGTTTCTGAATGTATGCAATATTCGGACTTGCAATTTTCTAATATTTATTTAATCAAAGTGTCGTCTGTCGGGTATAGAATAATACAAAAGTAACTGACGATTCAAAATACATTATTCATGATAAAATTTTTGGTTAGTATTTAGAGTAATGTTAATAAGCTTAAGATTCAGAATTAGTAATTTCAAGACAGCGTAATTAGTATTTTAATTATTAATTTTCTGCCCGTGAGACATTAAACTCACAGCGTTAATCGAAAAATAATCTTCAGTCAATATCACAGTTTTGAACCAATAGCAGAATAAAAAACAAAAACGCTGAGAATCAAACTTTCCCTCAAAGTGAGTAATTTCAGTCCCATATTAAATTATCATCCTTCGTTTCAATTTTCTTGTTGATAATGTCGCTTTGGTCCACTATTGAATGTCTTGCACCAAAAGAGATGTCAACCGGCATGTCACTTTTCTTCTCATTTTTTCACGGTGCTTTGCATACTTTCAATGCCTTTCCACTCCTTTCTTTTATGAAATAACGAAAACGAAATAACGTTGAACGAAATTAAAAATTCTCGAAAATTCTGTAATTTTTTGTCACAGCATTTCTGTAGATATATTCGGAAACGCAATTGAATCAAACTGTATTTATTTTATACCTAAAATGATTCGATATATGCACCGAGTTGAAGCCATAATTAGAGAGTGAGAGCAACAGCTGGAGTCGGATCTCTCACTCTCGTCTATATGGGATTTTCACGGGTAGGAAAATACTGCTGCCAAGTTTGTGACCAATAGGAATGCCAATAAAGCAGGAAATTGCTGCCTAGAGTACCTACAAAACACGCTCTAGCACTACCTGATCCACGCTGTATGCGAGTTGCCTATTTCCTTGACATTCCTATCAGCAAAGAACTAGACATAAATACTGCGCCTTAGGGTGCGTTCCGATATTGGCTCCCGGTGCTGTCAACAATCTTTTATCCCTTTTGCGCTCCCAAGTTTGTGGGTAGCTCTGCCTCTGTCCTAGGGAATTTTAAGCGCTGCCAGCTAATTTCGGAACGCACCCTTAGTCCGCCTTACTGCGGCAGAATTTTGCTGCCCATGAAAATTCAGACTCGAGCGACTCTTGGGGTGCTTTCCGATATTAGCTCCCATTGGTGTCAACGATCTTTTATCTCTTTTGCGCTGCCGATTTCGTGGGTAGCTCTGCCTCTGTCCTAGGGAGTTTTTGGCGCTGCCAGCTAATTGTACATAGTCGTAGAGCCAGAATATAATTGGCTGGCATCGACGCTACCACCAATGACATGTGTGCATTACGGTATGGAACTTTAACCTATGTATAGCATATTTGTATCGAAACTATACGTGCATTTTATTTTTAACAAGGATTAGGAGGAACTCGGGTATAGTTCTGAGAGTTTCAAATGAAGATTAAAACTGAAACGCTTCCCAGTGCCTCGGGCAATTCCGATAATGCCGAGTTCGTCCGCCTCTGGGCCAGCGCTGTCCGTTCCACAAGTCCTTGCTATTTCCAAGAAAGTGGCGTTGCGCGTTAGAAAGTGACGTCAATGATTCAGATGGCGAGTTAAGCAATCGCTAGGTTCAAATGTCACCAAACTATACTTCCGATATCTATTGATTCGCCAACATTCTTGACCTCCACGGTATTTATCAGAGTCCAGAATTGATAAAAATCCACTACAGCGTATTTCTCCATCATTCGGCCACAAATAAGATTATCATAGCGAAGGTCATTTTAAGGACGCTTCGGGTTGACGTTGGCAGCACTGCTTTAAAATTGATCGGCCGTATCTATTACCCGGAAAATATTATATTCTTTCTGGGACTCGGGTGAGCGAATGTAAACAGGATTGGAGCAAAGACGTAATGGCACAAATAAGACGAGTGAACGATAGTGGCACCAGATAGTGAATATTTATTGTGCCATAATCGAAGTCCGTTCCAGTGCGGGTGGTTATGATAATCGATTGTTACCGCAGTGAGGTGTGTTTAATAATTCTCGCGAGGGACCGAGCAAGCGAGGAGAGGAACGCGGACATTTAGACTCAGTCGTACATCGTGCGCTGTGCGGGGAGCGGGGAGGGATAAGGATAACTGGCATCTGCAAGGCAGAAAGAGTAACGGAGCAACGGAAGTTTCGCCTAAGCAGCGGGAATTATCGCGAGGGGTTCGTCAAGGGTAAGAATTCCACCTTGCGTACCATCCACTTACACCTACATATACTCATAACCTACCCACCCTTCCGTCGCGCAACTCCCCTTTCCCCCCCAGACCCCACATTCTCCCACCCGTCACCCGATCTCCGAATAGTTATAACGTCAAATACCCACGCATACCCTCAGAAAATAATCCCGAATCCGTATATTTTACTCATCATAATTATCATAGCGTATCCTCACAAATGTGCCATCTTATCGGAGGATATCCATAAGTTTGTTTGCCTGTTGAGTCTAACCCCAACTTCCTTATACATTATCCATTGTTGTCAATCCAACCCGCAATCTCATCTACTAATCGACCGAACCTTCCTCTTGACTTGGGTTTACGATGTGGATTTATCTTACCGAGCCCATCTTCCCAACAGCTGGTAGCAAGTATTATCAATGTATATTATTGTCGTTTCAGTAATGGGCACGCAATATTGTCCAAAGACCTGTCTTTGCAAAGGTTATCCGTTGGAAAGATGCATATGTCCCGGCGCTCATTTATCCATTCAATGAGTAACAGTCTTAATTTGGCTTCTATGGATGAAGAAGCTTCCAATTTACATGTGCGACCTCTGAATAAAATTATTCGAAAAAGAGTATTCTTTTTCAAAAATACATCCGGTAAACAGAGAAGAGGGACAAAGTTCCTTGATTACCACAGGCCTGTGGTTAATCAGAATGAAAGCTCCAAATTTGCAAAGCTACCCATGACAAACACTCGGAGAGATGACGAAAAATATACCAATCGAGTTGAAGGTGGACCAAAAGTACAAAATTGGGGAAACTATAGATGGAGCGGTCATAGTTTTTGGGTATTCTCCTTCCTGCTCCTTTTGTTTCCATTCGATATCTGCGCAACTGATCCAAATCAGTGTAGCCCTGGACTAAATACACCAGGAAGTAAGTTTGAACATATTACAGAGATCAGTGGTCTTTGAAAATACATTACATACCGCGAGTTTCACTCATCTTGTTTCTGAAGATAGCAAATATCTACTTTCAAATTAGCATTGTGGGCTTGGTCAAGGCATACCAAGCCTAACTGCCTGTCTTCGTCGGAAGATGAACTGGTTAATTAGGCTCGATGAAACCTTTTGAATAACGTTTTGCATTTGTATATTAGGAACATCGCCGCTGGGTGATATAGTCAAAGAATATGGACAGTCCTTGAAGATATACTGTATACTGAATGAGACTCTAAAGGAACCAAAATTTCACGGTAAAAACTCCTCGGACTTGGTATTTTATCGAAATGACAGAGAAATGGAACCGGAGTATGTGACTGTTATCAACAAAACAACAATCGCAATGTACGTCGATAAACCAGAACCATCAAGCGACATGTACTACTGCAAACTCAGATTGGGTAATGGTTCTGACCCGTCGTACGAGGCTGTCTGTCTGAACAAAGTTGTTATCGGGTGTAAGTAGAGATGATTATTTTTCTAAGCGGATGTAATACATGTGGAGAAGTCTATGTGAAATCGACAAATTTTTTTTCTTCGTTTTTCTATCTGTGGCTAACTTTGTTACGTTGGGCCTTCCACAGCAATAGAAACTCTTTGTAATTTCACAAAAATTTGGTTGGTCCTCTGAACTGTTCTTGGTCCATCTATCGGTGGTCAAAAATTTATTCGTAGTATAAAATGTTGTGCAAAGTGTCATTGCTAAAAACTGAAGAGATCTACGTGATGCGAAGCGAGCCAATAGTTGAAAAGAGTTTCGATGCATATTATTTAAAATACATCCTCTGGTAGTATTGATTGAGTCTGGTGGTTTTATGGTACCACAGTTCACAAAGATAAGGTTTGGTTTTCCTGCCGAATTCGCAGTACTCAGTAGTAAAACCTAGTTCGTTTAAACTTCCCGCAATAAGTTTATTGATTCCTTGATAGTATTAGCAGGATGATAATCGACCTAGTCCAGATCATAGTTCAAGTATCAGTCAAAACAAAGAATACCCGAAGAAGTTACTCTTCAAAACCGTTCCATTCATGCACGTAATTAGTTGTACTTTTTATAGACAGACTCAGAGATGTGTTGAGCAATTTGCAATGTGATCAGGGAAAGCGGAGGAGAAAATATGTCAACTTCATACAAACATTATCCTCGAATTATCAGCCTAAAAAAGGCTTGAATGATAGCTTTTTTTCACTTATGTAACGATACCTCGTAAATATAACTTGTATTCTGAAACTATATTGTTGAAATTTGTTTGTATTTTACAGTCAAGCCTAAGGAACCGTTAAACTTCTCTTGCATATCGCAAAACTGGGAGAATCTTACTTGTACGTGGGTGCCAGCACCCAATTATGTCGCAACTAAATTCTCTCTGGGTTACAAGCTACCTGGTAGAGCCGGTGGAAGGACAACTTTCAACTGCCCGGAAACAAAGAATGACCCAAAGTTTCCGCCAAATACTTGTACATGGGATGCTACTACGGACCCGCCATACAGAATGGTCCATGAAAACTTCAAATTTGTATTAACTGCTGAAAACGTTTTGGGAATCAACCATTTTATTTATCAATTTCATCACTGGGCGCATGGTAAGCATTGAGCATGTGGCAGCAAATTACCTACTTAAGAAATAATTATGTGGTTTCAAATACTCTGTTTATTCCAAAATTGCAAACTCCTGGAATATTGTGCGTCAAATTAACTGGAAGTCCTGTTATTCTTTCGTTACTCATTCTTGTGTATCAGGGCATCGACTACTCACTATATGAGAACCTTGATTGTCCAAATCAATTGAGGCCGAGCCTGGGTAACGAAACATTAATATTGGATGAAACGATGATGCGTAATGAAGAATATTAGAAACATAAGGCGCATATTGTTATGTCACTTTCACAAATGCCGCGCCTTGCTTTAACGCACGCAAAGTGATTTTAACTACCTTGACGTGTGAATTTGATCAGGATATTGCTAATATTAGCACAAGACTTGCAGCAATGAACTTTCTCTGATACCTTTCTTTGCTGAGAGCATGTTTATTTATTCCAAAATTCAGCTTTTATTCGGATAAAGTAAGACATGCATCAGATAGTAGAGGGTGCGGATAATGGAAACTTGGATAATCAAGGCTCTACTCTATAGTTGTTTGCTAAACAAAACAGATTCGTGTGTCTGAATCAGATCATTGAGCTCACTTATTTAGTTATCTATTTATTTATATTTCCACGGGCAAAAATAAAAGTTGAAATGAAGAAATTTCCAATTCGCAAATACTGTTTTATCATACATGAATCCACGGGTATGTGGGTGTATAACTTGTGGATCATGATTTGAATTGTTTAGGCAAATGGTGAAAAAAAATTGAAACCTGTTTACAGTGATTCCTGCTAAACCTGTTGGTTTGTCTGTCGTCAACAAAACATTCTCCAGTGCTTTGCTCCATTGGAATGTACCGTATCCGATGGGTACCTTTCCGCCAGGCCTCCATCATAAGATTTCCTACCAGAGTCTTTGGGATGGTGAAAATTCTTGGAAGGTAATAAATACATTGGAGTGCTGCAAAGAAAATTGTTTTTTCTTCTTCATTCAGCCACTTCGTGAAACTGTAGTGAATAACAACATAATAGTAGCGAATGACATAATATTGAACCTCCCGAGGTCGCGCAAACCGACATTTTGTATTTGCCATCTGATTAATATGTAAGAAATCCAATTCCGATGGTGTCCTTCAAATCCAGACATCTTAGTACATTTGCAGTTCCACGATCTTCAACATATTCAACATAGTGTAAACCACAGTTTTTTACCTTTCGAAAAATCGGTACCTAGGATAAACTCCCTTCCATGTATTTGACGGATATCATTCAACATTCTACTATGGCCCAGTCAAGAGAGACGGAAGTTTATTCTGGGTACTGATTTTTTAAAAGCTAAAATACTACGTCTTACACTATATTAAATGACTCGACGATGGTAGAACTTCAAATGTTCTTGGATTTCTCACATGTTTTCGAGACGGCGAATACAAAATGTCGATACGCCTACTCTGAAAAGAATTGGACAGTGTATCCCTTTCGGGAGATTTAATATTATGTTATCAC
Organism: Diprion similis; assembly: GCF_021155765.1. Lineage (NCBI taxonomy): Eukaryota > Metazoa > Arthropoda > Insecta > Hymenoptera > Diprionidae > Diprion > Diprion similis. Next base: position 22,278,359 of record NC_060114.1, read on the forward strand.
CTATGGTTTCGAGACTTCACCGATCGAAATGAAATATGGTGGTTTTTTTTTTGTTTTTTTTTTTTCATCCTAATATATATGGAAAAATAACGATATTCCTGACAGTAGTAAGAAATCAAAAATATGTGAAAAAGTATGCAGTCTTAATCGATCCTAATGTTGGTAATTTCAGACGGAACATATAAGGAGCGCACCTCGTCAGGATGAAAAATATTTCAATCTTACCAATTTGCAATATGCAAATACACCTTATGACGTTAGAATTTTCAGCAAAAGTGCACTAGCAGTCGGAGAAGATAGTTGGAGTCTGTTCAGTGACATTAACTTCAGAACCGCAGCTACACGTAAGTCCTCTTTGCACATTCCCAGGAGCATAAGTTATTTTTACATAATGCTTGATATACACATGGTGGCACCTCACGAGAATGCACTCATCATCCGCACATCGTTGCTCACAGCCGTGGTAGCGAGCAACAATGTAGCTTTCGCGCCAATGTTCGGGTAATTGAGTGTTCGGACGATCGAGGATCGGATAATCGAGGTTCTACTGTATTGACAAAAATTTAAGCTATTTGAAATGTCTTGGCAAAATCCGTCGCTGGCTCTCCGTCTATTAGGGCCCAGCCGCCTTCTTCCGTCTCCCTCCACTGCCAAACAACATCGACAACTGAATCCCACGTCCACTTAAATTCCCAATCTAAGTAGACACATTTAGTAGAGTAACGAGATTTAGCTGGAACCTGAAAGAAGAATAAACGTCTTTGAAGGCTAAATTTCCTTTCGTATGATCTTGATCGTTTAAAACTGTCTCGTCATTCTCTACTAAAGAGACCGAGGAGTGAGGTAATCTCTGATAATATCTTCTGCCTAAAGGCTCGTGTGAATATCAGAAAATTTTAGCGATCCGGGTGTAAATAGTCAGAGGACGTTAAATTTTTTTATAAAAATGTGAAATTGCGCTTACATCGGATGTAGTATGAACCATTATACGGTGTGGAATGATTCAGGTCCAGTTTGAAGATAAAGTTCCTCGTGCAAATGCGAATAATTCGAATGAAATGCCCCGCAACAAAGTCGGTATAGTCCTAGGTTCTTGAACGGTCACCGAGTTTTCATAGAAATTGCAACCGTCCCAGCAATTATAGGCAATGCATTGAACTAACATAACTCTGATATTTTGATGCATAGTGCCAGGACTACCAGTAAAGACAGATATTGGAAGTTTCGAGATTGTCGCAAAGACTGCAAACAGGGATGTGTACATATACTGGCAATCGATTCCGGCATACTTGGAAAACGGAGACAACTTCACGTACAAAATTGTTAGTGTGGAAGAAAATGGCAAAAAGGTGAATCTGCAGCCACAGGAAAAAACCAAAACTTATGCAAAGTTCAAAGGAATCGGTGTTCACAGTTTTAGATTTGAAATTGTAACTGCCAACTGTAAAGGGGAAAATGAACATAAAGCTGTGGTACATGTACCGAGTAAACTCGAAAGTAAGTTATGGGATCTCGCTGACAATGAATTTCCAACTAAATGCCAGAACGGTTGTTCAGTGTGAATGTACAATTTGAATTGTTTCAGTGCCACGAGAACCAGATGTGTTTACGAAAATCGCATTCGACGCCGGTCTCTATGAGCTGTCCTGGAATCCACCGCGTAATTCGAACGTTGTGAATTACACAATATTTTGGTGCGAAAACGATCGTGACAGACCATATCAATGCACTGTGAGTAGACAATTTATCTATTTGTTACGCGTTACGTCTGTAAGTCAACTGCTGATATTATATCCCTTTCTTATCGGTAAACCCTACAAATCGAACGGAATGTTCAGTCATCTTGGAAATAGTACAATATTCTTAAAATATTAACAGTCGACGAATCCTTGGATTTCTTTAATTTTCATCAATTACTTTCATTATTCCCAAAAATTCTGCTCCTACTTTTCACCAGGCCAATTTGATCTCTCGGCACTTTCAAAGTACCAAACTTAGCCAAGTTCCCGTCTCGCCCGTCTTAATACCATTATCTTGGCACACCGATTCTATTGGAGTTTGCCGTCTTTCGTAAAGTCTCCTTAGGATACCGTCGTTGCTTTGAACGGTTATTGACGGTTTTTCCTGCTAATATCATTGTTCTCTATCCCGCTATGCGCAGGGGTACCTTGACTGGGTTCACGTAAATCGGACTGTAACCGTACACAACATCACGGTGCCTGACGCGAGAAAAGTCTACCAATTTGCGATAGCAGCGAATACAGATCGAGCCAGCAGCGGTATGGTATGGGCCTCGTGTACGGCCATCCACAACAACACTATTGGGAAGATGAAGTCTGTGTGGATAAATCGTCCCGAATCGTACCAGATTGAGATTGGTTGGAAGCTGGAGTGCTCCGACCGCATAGGCATTGTCGAAGGTTTTAGAATATATTATTGCCCCATTGTGGCGCCGCAGAACCTCAACTGCAAGGGTGAGAAATTAAACAGAACAGTGAAGGCTGACCCTCAGACAATGCGCGGCATTGTGACCGATTTGAAGCCCTATACCACCTACATGCTATCCGTAGCAGTATTGACAAAGAACGGCGAGGGACCCGCAAGTGACCCACAGTATAGCACGACGCTCGAGGGAGCACCCAGTGTGCCCCTCAACGTTATGGTTAAAAACGTAACTAACACAAGCATGGCGGTTCAATGGGAAGCCCCAGTTGCTATGAACGGTGTGTTACGATATTACCATGTTCATTACAACCAAAACAAGACAAGAGTCGAAGGCGCCCAGGGCAATGCTACCCAAGTAGTGATTGAAGGCCTCAAACCGCACACGCGTTATAACATCAGCGTCTCGGCATGTACCGTTACATGCGGCAATCTCTCCTCACCGATAGATCTTTGGACGGACATCGGAGTTCCAGGAAAAATGGAAGTACCTGCCATACGATTTATGAATACCAGCCAGATTCAAATTGTCTGGAACCCACCAAGAGAACCGGCAGGGCTTACAGACTTTTATGAGATAGAAACTGAGGACAAGATCTATACCAACATAACTAATCATGGTCAGTTACATGTATACTTTGGATTTTGAAAACTTGTAGCGTTTAATTACAGGATCGGTTTGAGTAAAGGTATCGAATTCCTGTGCTGTAATTCAAAAGTCCACTTCTCGTATCTACTCGAATCACATCAATTTGCACGCACCAGCGAGTTCCTTATCTTTCATCGAAACTGGTTCGCTCTCGTTTAGGGTATAAATATCCAAGTTTTGACACAATATAAGATGACGTTTTGAAATTTTGGTTTACCACACCTTTGGCAAAGATTTCCTCCGTTAATAAATCAATTCTTAATAAATCAAACAAAGCTAGCCTAATCTGGTTTGTGTACTAATGATGCATACAATATTACTATTGATCATATTCGTTAGAAAGTCAAAGGATAGTATAAATTAATTTTGAATATTGATATTTACTTCTGATACAGAAAAGTATCTGGATATTGCCGACTGCCAGACAAATCGTAATAGAGCGCATCTATTCCGTGTAAGGGCTATCAACTTTGGGCCTAAAAAAACACGCCTGGAAGGGCCTTGGTCCGAAGCTGGAGAAGGGACCTGTTACAACAGCGGTGAGTACATTTGAGATACCAAAGACTTGAAACAAGATCCTCAGAGCTATAAATTTTCCTCGCCACAGAATGTGTATATTTTTTGTGAAATCTTCGTCTCAATATATTTTTATGCGAATATGTTCTGCTTACCATTCGCCACTGTTTCTACCTATCGTTAATCTGCATAGTGGTCTCCCTGGATTTTTCACACTTGATGCATACTCCCACGAACTACCGTGCCATCGTCATTACACCGATATCCCATTGCACCATGTCGAAGATTTAGACAGTATTCGTACAAATATGTAACCATACCTGTATTTCTGTTTGCCTACTATAGGACCACCTGACGTGACTTGGATGTTAGTATGGATTTTCGGAAGTCTCATCGGCGTAGCTGTCCTACTGTTTATAGCATACTCTTCAAAGAGGTGATTTGACTTCAAGTATTGATCTTAGAAATATCATTTGGCAAGAAAAAACAAATGATGCGAAAAAAGGAATACCTGTTCTAAAATAGGAGCTAGACGCGTGTTTTAACTAATTTTATCACGGTTACAGATTGTGGACGAAATGTAAGGCTATGCAGGATGTGGAAGTAAAATTACCACCTGGTCTGGCGTCCAACACGGTATTTGGAATATATATTTTATAACTTTGCTTTTCAGTGGTGGGAGCAATTATTGAAACACATGTACTAATATGATCAAATTTTTCTATTTACAGCAGAAATTGTTGGGACCACCCAACGAACAGCACCTACCGCCACGTTCTGTAGATTCAAGCGGTTGCTCGAGCGGACAAGAGTCTGTTACATCGTCTCTCACCTCGGAGTCTCACGTGTCAACGGATAGTGGGGCCGATCTAGATCCCTTACCAATGTCGCCGACGAAACTACTCGAATCACCCCCTACCTGGGAATCGTCAAGGTTACGACAACGTATTGTTGCTGGTACCAAACCAGAGTCATGTAACGACCACGAACAGTGGGACTCGTATGTTAAAGTCGCCAAGACTTTAGACACATCCGCGGGTGACGTTCTTTCTCTGGCAAAATCGACACCGAATCTCACGGCAGACATTACCGACGCAACCCCATCAGCTGGTCTCTATGGCGCGTCTCGGCAACATGCCTGGTCCTCGACTGGATATATAAGCATGCCTTCCTCCTCGTCTTCCACGGCCTCCTCTGAGGAAGAGTCGTCAAACAGTCCAAGTCCTTCGCCGCATGGCCAAGGAAGTAATCAAGGAGTTTACAGCATAGTGGGCTTGGCACCTCCGCCCGCGTTTGCAACTAAAACAGGAGTCGGAGCAGCGGCAGAAACAAGCGGTGCGAACAGCAACCACCCGCAGGCTGTGAATCTTATACCTCTCGAGGCAGAACCAAGGTTGACGACTGCGGCCACGTCGAATCCATACGTCAGTCTCGCTTCCTTAGAAGAAAAAACGAAAAATACTAATATGCCGCATTTAACGTCCCTGGGAAACTTTGAAGAGATGAAGTTTGTTCACCCGATCCGAGAAGTAGAACACAGCCAGTTACCAATGTCGGACAAATATTGCAAGCCGTATGTGCGGACGGGATTAAATGACACCATGATGAAATCATGCCCACCGAACGAGCTGGACGACGAAGACGCGCTAAACGCTTGTTACGCTGTGACAGGAGAACCTTTCGGCCAATCGTTAATTCAGTTGCCGAAACATGCTTATGTACCTGTAGGTACGAGGCTTGGTGCGTTACCTGTGAGCAGCGCGAAGGACTCGCCGCAAACGCAAAGTCCTTACGTCTCGGTATCAACCATGATATCCATGCTGGAACCTTCATCTCACGGCAACCAAGAAAAAAGTGCCGGCGTTCACGACCACTTCGCGCCATCCTACCCCTTTTCCTCCGGAATTACTGAGTCATCGGCCGCAACGTTACAGAGCTTAGACGGCCATGGCGATCGTGTTATATCCGGTACGCCATCCGTATCCACATCTTTGCCAATAGTCAAACAAACATCTGGTTATGTGACTATAGCAGAAAATCCATCACGACCTATTGGGAATACGACGTTGGAAAGTTCAACGCTGTCGTACGTACCCCATCAACAAGTCGATCAAAAATCACCACTCTCTCAACAGAACGTTAATCGGGCTGACGAACAATACAGCAAAGTGACCGTTGTGCCGACAAGTACATAAACATGATTAGCTGCTACGTGTAAAAATATCCGTATGCCGGTGCGTTGGGCAACGATGTACATACGCAATGTACGCAGACTGCGAATCTTCGATGAAGCGAGCCATGTACACTTCCGTTGTCGATCGATTCACAATGGCAACTTGAAAAGTGCAAGGCATGGACGAAGCTTATGAAGCATGCTTCTCCGAATATTCTCAGTAAATATAGCTATTTCGAATGGTGCAAGTAAGGCAAAGCATGATGCAGAGTGCAAAAGATGACGTCTCTGATTATCGTATTTTTCCGAATATAAGCAGAGGTTTTTTGCCACTGACAGTACCCGCAAAAATTGTCCTCGTCTTACACGCGGACCTGTCGAATGTGTGGGTAACTAGTAAAAACACTCTGGAATACCGTCTCAGAATTGGGGGTCAACTTATACTCGGAACAATACGGTATTTTAAGTTGAACGACCAGTGTGTCTTTCATATCCATTCGTGATTCATTGAATCCTGTATTAGTTGTTGATAGTGGATCTTGTACAACGAATTTGAATGGAGGAATATTAACCGACGATGCAAGGCAGTGGAATGAAGTGGAATAGGTCTGTATGTTTTGTACAATCAGGTATGGTGGTATTATAATGAATAAGTGATGAATTATCGATGAATTATTAGTAATTTTATGAGAGTGCACGAGCGCGGTGAACTCAGCAGAATTTTGACAGAGAAAAAAATCTGCAAGCTTGTTGAGATATAATTTTAACTATTATAGATCATATTCCTACATAATATTGTATATTTTAAGATTAATTGTAGACCACGGGGGTGTTTATTATTAATTTTTCCCATCGGTCGACAGAATTTGTACAAAATGGCCGTTTCTGACGTACGAATTAGGATACGATAATCGCAGCTTAAAAGTTGGCTGCATAAATAATATGCGTTGCAATTGTATTACACCGCAGACTGACGTTTTACATGTACATACGTCTATAATCGAGTTATTATAAAATATAATCATATGTGTCTGAGTGTATCAGTGGTTGGGTTTAAGCTGTGTCGATAATTTCATTCAATGGATTATTTTCGCTTTCTCTTCTTTGTGCATCTCACCTGACATACGTATTCTACAATGACATACGATAATCGACGTGACTACATTTTTACATTGCTTTAATATCCATGCAATTCGTATATGAAGGTTTACACAAGGAACTGGCAATTAAACGAACTAACCACTTTTAACCTTTAGAGGGCCGGTATCGCTCATTTTCGAGTCTGCAGATAACTCGGAAATTCCACCGGAAGTGTTGACTATTTATATTCATAAATCGTACCTCTAACAAATATCAAATTTCAAGGACAAAATAGCGGCCCTCTAAAGGTTAATATTCCAAAGTTCGGATATTTTTTTACACCGTGTATAACAGACTTGACAGTTGACGGGGTTGTTATGCATTATACATCCACGTTGATGGATTACGGAAATCATGTTCAACCGTTGAAACTGCTGATCGCACGGAATATTAATTTCTCGAAAAAATTTTCGTTGATTGTACAACGATGCAAGACTTGGCCAAAATTCAGTCATTTAATTTCGCCTAACATGACGCATCTATGATCTTGCTGTGCTTCCAATGCTAATGCTGTTTTTCTATGCAGTCAGTGAAGTCTGCGCCGTGCTACGTTAGTTCAAAATCAGTTGGTGTAAATTCTGGTCAAAGGCACACACGACCGACTATATTATCTCTATCAGAAGTATTATACGGATCAAAATTCGACCAAACCTATTGCGTAAAAAAGTCAAAGCTTATCAAGAAACATTCGAGTCGTGCCTCTCCTCTAGTAGAACATCGTGAAGTGTAAACACAAATATCCGAATGAATCGAAGCATTTCATAGCCATTCATGGCAATATCGAGGTCATTTTCTACATCTTGTGCTATTAGCCCACAGAGATGCTCCGTATTTACCTTCTCATTCGATCAACCTGGATAAGACAGTGTCGGTATCTTCGTCTCATTTTCAAGCCGAAAGATGAATCTGTGTCATGGCTTTGGTCAAATTTGCAAATTTTGTCTGTATTTTTAACAAAATAGTGGAATATGGCCATTATTTGCCTCTTGTTCGTAAGGAAAAGAAATCATTTTATTTCAAAATTTCTAAATATCCATTCAACATACCTCTTTAGCATTAACTTGAAACCGAAATAAACTGAATCGAAATAGATACCGACAAGTTGAACACGAAAACAAATGCAGCCAATTTAATGCTCGTTCCAATACGGTTCTGACACTCGTTGGGTTTCAGATTTACAAACTTGCAAAATCGACTATCAAAGGGAGTAAATGCCGCACGGTCGCTAATGGAGGAAGGTAAAATTTACAGAAGTGAAAGTTTTTAATCAACTCAACTCTCCTCAATACACGTTGCCCAATAAGTTTGAGTGAAAATTCATAGAGTCGGTATACAATATACCGGATGATCAACAATGACCGTCGATCCTTGAATTCGTCGAAACCTTGCAGGAGCAAAAAAGTACGAGGTACAAGTAGTTTTCAAGCTCTTGTTCACAAATGAGGTGCGATTAGAATCTTTACACCTGCACACGCAGGTAGCTTAGGTGCACGACACTGGCTAATTTCTGAAAGACGGCTCTCATTTTTGAACATGAACAACTTTGAACGTTTTGAATCACAACATTTCTTTCTTCTTCCAAGGAAGCGACTTATTCAAAGATTGCCGGCTGACGTTGATGATCCTGCATGTACGCATAAATGGTCTAAACCGCTAACAGATTATGATGCCGCTTGTATCAAGTTTTGTATTTATTTTCGAATATCTTACTTCATTGAATCTCAGATTTTTTAATCAAATGAAATGAACGCATATTTTATTTTGCAAAAAACGACTGTTTTGTGCATAGACTGGTTACTTCTCGTTCGCAAGATGAACGGAAATCAAACGGAACAAATGAAAACACACCTGTTGAGAGAACATTTTCTGGAACAGAATATATAAAATCAATCAGTCACGATACGTATATAAGTAATTGGAATAAAAATTATGCAACCATGTTAAATAGGAGTTTGATGCATCATATTTAAAACTAGTCATTGTTGGTTATGTGGAATTATTATAGTGCAAAGACCTTCTTCACGTACACTACATTTATGAAATATTATGTCAGCCGTCGTTGACGGTTCAACTTGGGTATTTTAGTGGGGCGGTAACGCGGCAACCACCTGTACCTATATCATTCGCTTAAACGATCAACAATGCTGTTGTACCAAAACTTTAAATCAATATTTCGTACATGTCCTTTGCAATCGGATGAGAAAAATCAGTCATATCTCAAACAGAGTCTTCAGAAAGTTGGACTTTTCCATGGAACAGCCGTTCCAATTGTTGGAACTTCAGTGGACCATCAGCAGAGTGAATTTTCTGCAAGTTTTTGTTTGTTTTAATGTGAAAGACTTCATTCACAAGTAAAAAAAACTGTCCATTCTTTGCCAGATATAATGAATAATTATCGTATTTGATCACTTCGTAAATATACGGATAACGGCTTGAGTATGACTACGAATCAAAGCAAATTCGTACCGATTGGCGAATTCAATTTCGGCTTACTGTTGATCTGTTACTGTTTAAACTGTAAATGCTGCACCGTGTTTTTTTTCATAGAATGCCCTTACCATCGCTGGACCATCGACTTTAACTTTTTTACCTTGGTTTTAATTAGCCTGTATTTATGGTACCAAATTTCTCGTAATGATCACATTCGGAGTAGGTAATTTTAAAAGAAGTAGCTCGCTTGACAAAAAATATTTCATACCATGCATAGATCCTCAAGTCGGCTATTTATTCATTACGGGGGTAGTCTCAAGTGTTGCAACCAGTCATCTTTCGGAGATATTCATGGCGAGTATTCTATGATTATGATCATCTTCAATATTATCTCAACATATCTGTCTTGCAATGTAAATAGACTTTTATTATGATAACAGTTCTTTTCAATCAACGTTTTATGCATACATGTGTACATGTACATGTAGGTATGTATACATATATACATACATATATATTTTAAAAAGTTTATTGGATGCGAAAGTGCGCAGTTTCAAAGTTTGAAACGAAAATGAAATCAATCGAAAAATGTAATTGTCATTACCGATAAGTAACATTACAACACTGCAGTGCATTGTATCATCTATTCGTCCTTGCATCTATCTCTGTGCACAGGCAATTTGACAATGAATTTTTTTTTTTGCCTGGTAACAAGGCAACTGGTGTTAATATACGTATAAGTACGTTTTGTATCTATATATCATCCGTGTTTCTGTATGCATATACCACATACATCGATACTATTACGTGTATAGATATTTCTGCATTTAAGTTTTTTTATTTTAATAATCGTACGGTAAAATGAACTTTGGTCAAGTCTGGCTGGTTCTCCGATACAGTGGTTTAAATTTAAATATTAAAAATTAGGCTTACATTGTCGTGTAGAGTAAACACACGAAATGTGGTTCCTAACGACAATAATTATGCAACGAAATCTGTTGATTATAGTTATACTTGTGGTTTGCTGATTTTTTCTTTATCGGTTTGCAACAACTTAATTGTTTATTCAATGCAGTGTAATTATTTGTCACAAAAGTAGGAAAGATAAGAACAAAGGGCAATATCGGACCCATTTTGTATGTATGATAGGTCTGTTCGTTTTTCTGACGCGCAGAGCAGTTCCCTGTGTTACACCCGTTGTCATTGACCAAGAATCTGCCCCACAGCATCCAGCGTCAAACCGAATGATACTATTACGCATGCAAGCGTATGTGCTTGGGCACGTAACTTAATTTTAATTATACTGTATGTTTCTTAAATTATATTTGCATCTGCTGGGGAAACTACAATTATCACAAAAAAATTGTATCACTCGCCAGCTTCCGCAGCAGCTGACACGGAGGTGTTTTTTTTTTTTTGGGTGACTTTTCATTCTAGTTGTCGATTCGTAATCGAATTGATGAATATACTGTATACTACAAATTGGTGACGCCGTACGATAATATTTACATAAATCGTAATATCTGTTGATTTACAATCGTGGAAAAGTCACCTCGATAATATAATATGATATAATATTTAATACGTTATGTATGGACATGCATGAAAATACTAATTTTTAATGATCTTTGTACAGAATATTGTAAAATATATTTTTAGTACTTGTTTTGGTTTCACTAAATTACTCTTTGTCTTTTTCACATTTCAAACCGAACGAGGAGTTACGTTTCAATTATTGCGGTTTAAGCTGTACCCATTTGCTACAAGTTGGATGCGTAGTGGATCGTCATTAGTGAATTGGGTACTATTGGAACTGGAACTGGCGTTACATCAACCGGTAAGGGGACAGCGTCTCAAAATGCGTTCGATTATAATTTATTAGCTAGCTCTGAGCATTTTCAGATCGCCCTAACTGCTGAAAGTGCGTTCATTTTTTTAGTCCCTTTTTTCTCGCTATTTATTTATTTATTTTTTTGTACGGAAAGGCACACTTATACGTTTCCTATATATTTTTGGACACTGAATCCAAATTTGATGTAAAAAATTTAATACAACTATAAAAAACCCCTTGAAATGGGCTGAAAACGGGGTCGTTTGTTGTTTCAGACGCAGTGTTCTTGAATGAGGTTTATATGAATATTTATTTTGAGACAGTACAATTTTAGACCGAAAATAGGTGCATCCCCCAATACTCTACAGTATACTATATGCACCCTTAAGGATGGCGAAAACCACCTCTATGCATTGAATTTTGGAAATTTGAAGGCCATCCTAAGATCTCTGTTTGTCAATCAATGAATTCCAAGCGTTTTTAGTATACGTTTATTACCAAATTTCTCCGCTAACTAATTACATTCACAAAGACACGTTTTTTTTTGCATATATTAATTCATAACAATTATAAACTATTGTGGATTCACGAAAAATCCTAATAATCCCAAAGTTTAGGTATTTTGTTATCTGAAAATGCAAAAAAATTCGAGATTTTGCATGAAGTATAAAAAAATGCGAGAAAGAAGACCAAGAAGGGTGCCACTATAGTGGTTTCTGTGACTGAAAGGGTTAAGAAATCGCGATAAAATCAACTAATTTATCCATGTACCGTATACAATAGCGTTGGGAAGTATCTATACAGATACAAGTATCTAAGACACATTGTCTTGATACTTTTTCCCACTGCCTTTCCCGTACATTATATCTGCATTTAGGTACCTTTTAATTGCAGCATCTCGTGTCTGTGTCGAGATTTCGTTTTTATTTGTTCTTGTATGTAACACAAATCAGCAGATACACATGCATTGTTACGTAGGGTTCGATCAATTATTGTTTTTAGACTGCCTATCAGCCGATCGTTATGCAGCAAAGTTGTCTTATACGGAATAACGATGTATGTGCAAAAAAAATATGGCTTATCAAAGCCCTGCTTCAGGAGACGGATTTTGATTCTGGTTCCAGTGATGAAAAGGAAATCAAAAATTTCCGATCTCTGAGAATCGCAAAAAAGCAAGGCTAACCCCTTTGGGTTTTTTCAGTCGAAATCTGAGCAACTTTGAGAAATATTTAAAGTAATTCCTTGATGCGCTATATCGACGTAGTTTTGCGAGAGGAATCGATTGTGTGCAGTCCGAATACGCTATCAGCTGCTGCATCTCGCTTTTGCATTTCCTCCATTTTTTCGCACTTTTAATAATCAATCCTGGATTTGTAAATTCTTCGAACAAAAATGTAATTGAGATCCATTGACCTAATCACATGGGTTTCGAAGCGGAGCATCATTCCGTTTGGTCAGTACCCATTTTCGTAATCCGAACGACTTTTCCCGCCGACGGCGTGGTGTTACAGCTTCAGAAATAATATATTTCCATATAATCTGTGGTATTCGGAGTAAGATAATCATCACAATTCCTGTGATCTCAATCGATACGATAAACGAATTTGTAGATTAAAAGCATGTTTAAGTCTGCACTCGTTTCGATTGTTCATTCTGCCATAAAAGTTCGCCATTAGTATCGAATTCGAGCAGCCAATGAAAATAGGTCACGCGGTGGCAAGACTCTGGTCAAAGGGACTCTATTCCTCACTGCCATGATGAAAGAAGATGAGACTTGTTGTTGCGGTAGACACATGTTGGTTCATAGTGTTCATTCCGTTCTGAGCAGACCATATTTGGCTGTGAGTCCAATAGAAACCATCTTGAAAATGTGCGACTCTACGCAACCGAACCACTGAAATGGCTAGCTCACAAACGCGCGGCAGCACGGAGTGCGGTCGAGCGGCAACAAATTAAAAGCCTGAAGAATAGTGTTCGCTAGATTTCTTGCATTTTGATTGGTTACCGCTCGACCGCGCTTGCGTGATATGCTCTAAGGTGTGAGCCCACCGTTATCTAGACTGGAACTAGTAGCTACTGCACATGCGCTGCACCATTGAAGAAAAAATGTTATCCACCGTGATATAGTATTATACTACCGAAGGGAGATACTCATCCCATCGACCCCGCGTAAAATGTAGCCGATGTGATGAGACAATAGAATAGAATAGTATATTTACTTATCCATAGCAATATTGGATAATGTTACAAACTAAATGAATAGAGGAAAGAAACACGGAACAGCTGTATATAGGTGTAAATATATGCATACATACATACACACATACATACAAAGATGGTATACGTGCATGTAACGTGCAAGCCATATATACACATCCGTGTCAGAAGTAGTACAAAGAGCAAATTTATGAAGGAAGCAAATGATAGAAAAAAAGGTAGCGACATGCATGCACATTAAAAGTGAACTCATAACGAGAACTAAGACCACACTAATTGTAAAGCGAACTACGCCTAGACCACGTCTACAACGCTCTTAGGGAGTTAAGAGTTCTGTAACGAACGATCGAGTTCTGTCTGAAACAAGTATCAGAGACATGATCTCTACCTATAGATATTTAGGGCTACTCTGTCTCTCTCACGCTGCACTTGATTGGCTAGGAGGAAACATATCGGCCAATCAAGAATAGAGGATACACTTGTTAGTTTTGACTGGAGATACCAGAGTATAGGGGTATACGCCAGAGGTTATGTAACACATAACCCATGCATACATACACACACACACACACACACACGCTCTGGGTGCAAAGGCTGCAAAGCACTCTGCCTGCTTCGGGAACCAGTCTCGCCCTGGCGGTTACCGTCGTAACCACAAGCTTCTCCCGCCCACACCACTCGACTCCGCTGCCTTCCTACTCTACATTCCCTTCTCTCTCTCTCTTTCAGTTTCTCCTTCTTTCTCTCTTATCCTGTCACTGCGGTGTTTATATTTACACTCGCGGTCGGCGATTAGTAAACTAAGTGAGTGAAAATCAATGATTAAAAATTAGAGCCACTAACGGAGGCGTTTGTTTCGACACGCAAATCTTCCGCGATAAATTCGAATTCACGTACGACACCCGTGACAATCGTCATTGGCGTGGGTAACGGAATCCAGCTTACCTCCAGTTTCTGCCCACAACCTCGACTTTTCAGAAATGAATTCCACTTTATAATTACTTCTCATCCTAATACCAATTATATGTATATGGGGATAGGAGTATCGAGTTATATTTCATTCCCCCACACCTAACTTAAAGTTTCTTCGTTGCAGGTTGACAGCAAAAAATGGAGGATTCCAATGAGGTGCTAGTCTGTGCAGCAGAGTTCTTGAAGGGTATCTCGAATTCCTTAACACCAATTCTCTTCTCCCCCTTTTACAGGCTAAAGAGATCCGTGTTGCAGATCGGTTATACTTTGTTACGCTGAGGACAACGGTGAAACCTCGAAGCACCTCTAACACCCACTACTTCAGTATCGATGACGAACTCATCTACGAGAACTTCTACGCTGACTTTGGACCCTTGAATCTTGCAATGCTTCATCGTTATTGTCAGAAAGTGAACAAGAAACTGAAGGCGATCACTCTAAGCAAGAAGAAAATTGTCCACTACACTGTGATGGACCCTCAGAAGCGAGTAAACGCTGCATTTCTTATCGCTAGCTATGTGGTCAGTTACCTTATATTCTAGCCGACGAGGTATTTTGCTCATTCCTACTAATTTGAAATAACTTTTTACGATACGTGTATTGCCATTCTCCAGATAATATATTGGAAACGTACCGCTGAAGAAGCCTATGACATTTTGATAGCCAGCCCGACGAGTCCGCCATTCATAATGTTTCGAGATGCCTCTCTGGGTCCACCTTGCTACCAGATATCGTTGAAAGAATGCCTCCGTGCCATCCACAAGTGCTACTCTTTGGGATTTTTCAATTTTCGTGATTTTCACCGGGAGGAGTACGAGTACTTTGAACGCGTAGAAAACGGTGACATGAATTGGATAGTTCCAGGAAAGTTTATCGCGTTTTGCGGACCCCATGCTAAAACGAAAATTGAAAACGGTTAGTTTTCACTCGTAACCTTGAGCTTCCCTACATCCCAAATGGAAAATTAACTAATTCTGCGTCTGCTACAGGGTATCCCCTACATGCTCCGGAATCTTACTTTGCATACTTTCGTCGTAACAACGTTTCGACGATCGTTCGGCTCAATAAGAAAATTTACGAAGCCTCTAGATTTGTCGAAGCTGGATTCGACCACAAGGAGCTGTTCTTCATAGATGGTTCGACGCCCACTAATTCTATAATGCAACAGTTTCTGAAAATAGCTGAAACTGCACCTGGTGCTGTCGCGGTACACTGCAAGGCTGGTCTTGGTAGAACAGGATCCCTTATCGGCTGCTATATCATGAAACATTACCATCTTACAGCTCGGGAAACCATTGCATGGATCAGAATATGTAGACCTGGTTCAGTGATCGGCCACCAGCAACACTGGCTCGAGGAGTGAGTTCCTCCTGATATATTTTATATTTTCAGGAGAACCTGTAATTCAAGACAAATATTTTAATACTCTAGAAAAGAAGCCTACCTTCATTCCTTACTGAAGGTACCGCTGCATCCTGAGAACGGAAATCCGGTACATCAGTTTGGGATATATTCAGTGGCTGGAAGACCCGGTGGATTGTCCTTATCTGGCCTGCGAAATTCGCGTTTAGTTCAAGACAATGTCTCAGGCATCATGCACCGAGTCGACGGTATAAAACTTGACGATCCTGGGCCGCTTCCAGGCATCGTTGTACCAAAAATCTCAGTTTTGACTCAAGGCGACAAGTTGAATCAGATAAAAGCATCACGACGCAGCATCATACCTTCTTGTCAATCGTCTCTGGGCGGTATATCGAGCCCCTCGACTGTTGCACAGTAAGTACCATTTTGCCAAAGATCGCTACTTACAACTCACACGGTTATCCTCCCTATTAGTCCTTACCTGGGACCTTTGCTTCAAACAAGGAGTCAGAAGGGAACCGCCGGCTTGGTTAGTAACAAGGACAAAGAAGTACCCAAGCGGCTCCTCGGCCGTGCGACTACCACAACGATTGTAAAGAGGTTCGTATTTCAAAGATACCTTTTTTTATAACTTCTCTGGTAACAAGGTGGTCCTTCCTATGGCACTTGAATCTTTGTGGGAATTTACTATGCAGGACGTTTAGGATGCTAAATAGAGATTTATATTAGAAAGACGATTTTTCATCTTCTTGGGTTATTGTAGAAATAGTTGGCTGGTCACTAACAACTGCGAATCAAGTGTACGCCGTATCAATTCAAAAGCAACGACACAGATTCGTAGTATGAACAACAATCGAAATCACATCAACAACAACAACAACAGCAACAATGTCAACAACGACGTGGATTCAACGAGTCCAGTAACTTCCAGTTCTGTATCAAAGCCAGTTACAAGGTCCAGTGTCAGGGCTTCGTGTGTTACCGAAGCTCGCGCTGCTGTTGCAACTACAAACCGCGGGGCTCTGCAGCCCCAACAACCGGGCATGAATATGATTCTGCGATCAGCGGATCGTGTCACACGATATCATTCTCTGAGACAGTAAGTGCGACGCTTTAACGTCCAGACATATTTGTCCTTCCTGTTCGTTTCTTTGCACATTCGATTATTATTTCTACCAAATGTTGTTTGTCATACTGCAGATGATGATAGCTTTGCCAGGGACATCGATTTTGTTGTTTTATTAGTTATCTTGACTTTTTTTTAACCATTAACGCTTTAGCTTCTGTGCTGCAAAGAACACAAGTATGTCCAACTAACAGTGTTAGAGACGTAGTCGTAACATGACTCGATTGCCCTTCATATGATTCAATTAACACCTCTGCACATTCACCATTTGGTAACATTTCACCTACCGGCAACATTACCGTTGATGTCTAAAAAAAAAACTAAAACACCATAAATCGCTCACTGTCATGTCCGGTGGCTAACAGACAAATTCCCGTTTCTTTCTGTGTCTTACAGCGCGCGCACAACAAAAAGTTACAAAACAGCATTTGTCAGATGACTAACCGATATTCTCAGAGATGTCAGAGACGATAGGGCGGACATCCATATATCTCGCCAACGTAGGAGATCTCGCCGCCTAAATCCCATCGTCCAGTGAGATAAGTATCACCACGTCGACAATGTAACCGAGGTTCAAGCATCAAACGAAGAACACAGATCTCATCGTGCTGAGGTTCCGATGTCCCGTGCGTATGGTGTAGTAACCAACGATTCACGACCATCATGCTCTTATCACGACCGGTTTGCCCCCCCCCCCCCCCCCCCCACAACTGGATCTCGCGGTTTGGTCATGGTTTTCATCCTTGTGACTAATCTCTTATCTGTAATTTTATCTCCTAGCTTCTCATTTTTATTACGTATAACAATTTTAATCCGCTTCAGTCAGCTAATTGTTACAATCTCTTCACGCGAATGACACGCGAACACTAGATTGAGCCTACCATCCATTAGTATGTGTAGTATATTAAATGACAAAACACGGCATTTTGTCACATCATGAATATTGTTTTGGAGCTGGCCATTCGCAATTAAGGTAGAGGCAAACTTACAGTGAATAATACAAGACTCGGTGAATTGGTCTGCTTCGGAGATAGTCCTACATACATATATGTATACAATGTACGTATGTAAGGTGATTTTTCAAACATGGTTTCGCAGGCGGGGATGTTTCTTAGAAAACTGCACATCCAAGATGTGAAGCTTATTACTCCGACTTGCGATACCATTCTTAAACCCAAGAATAGTCGTAATTAAACATAGATTACTGACGGCAATCTATATTCAATTTACTAACAATTTTACACAAGAATGAGAACAACAATTATTCACTGCTCGCTTACTTATAGTTATATTCACACTGTCCGTACATTTCGATGACCCGTGCTGTAATAAATTTGATTGTTAATTATTATTGAAATACTGAGCTATTATATTATATTATATTATATTATATTATATTATATTATATTAGAGTCGCGGTCATTGTACGAATGTACTGAGAATCATATTAACCGTTTTAAAATAGATTTAATAAGAGTTGAAACAATTGAGAGCTCTATGACAGGCGTTGGCCCGTCTTTTATCATAGCTGAGTACAAGAAACTTCATCATCCTAGTGCCAACAAGGAGAGGGAGGAAGAAAGATAGATAAGTAGATACATATAGAGGGTGGAAAGTGCTAACTTTACGGTGAAACGAAATTATTCTACAAATGTACGAGCTCAGAGTCACGACGCAGGCTACGAGTGTACGAACAACTGAAAATATAAGTTGACTGACATATTCGTCTTTGAAAATGGCTAGGTATTTTATATATACTTACAAGGAACCAACCAATAGTTTTATCCTTGATGTAACATTGAAAAAATCCTTCTGTAGAGAATTGTACAATTGATATCATAATTACAGTTAAACAAATTAATAGTAGGTTTGATACATCAACACTTGCTGAACGCAGTAAAGTTTATCGATTTTATAGTAACACAAAGACTTATTTTACTAATGTAGGTTTACTCTTTTATTTTATTTTATTTTTTTCACCCTCTAATTATGTGTAACATTTTCAAGAATTTTGTCAATGATTTTTAAATTAATTATAAACTGGAAACTTACTTCTTTGCTCGACATACTACGATCTTTTTTCTGGTGAGATGCAAATGTTAAATCAGTCGTACTATCATTTCATCCTGAACTACTTATTGACGACTTTCACCAATCACAGTGCACTGACCTTGTTTCAAATTATTCTCTGTTCCAATTTGAATCGCATGTATTTTCCTATTGTGGAAGATGACCGAAATATAACTAAGGTAGTTTTAAAGTGAGTGGACCCCAAGTGCAACACTGAATCAGAATAGGTATGTTCTGCAACAGTGTCATTGCATCATAGTCAGCATGAAGTTAATACTCTAGGAAACATGAAGGATTCAAATTCATAAATTTCATCGATCCCAATAGTTTCATCATGAGAAACTGATCGATTTAAAAAATAATCAATTCCCAGTAGTTTTTTTTTTCAAACTACTGTTCCATTTTACCCTAGTAGCGACATTTTCATTTCACGTCGTACTACTTCTTATATATAAGTACAAAGCACCCAAATGTATTGGACCTCGAAATTTAGTTAACGCTAAACATTTACCTGCTGTATTATTATTCATAACAATCGGAAAGTGTGTTTTTTTTATCAATTAGGGATCACATTGTAGTGAATTCTTTGTAGAGATCCGTCATTTTAGTTCTGCAAGGTATAATTGAAAAAATACGTCACATGAAATGGGATGACATAAGTATAGTTCATTTTTTATTTTATTGTAAAAGCGTAAAAATTTATTTACGAATATAAAATACAAACTGTCAGATAGAGTATGGCTATTTTAGAAAATATAAAATCCAAGGTCGGTGGCATCTTCACAATTACTTGATCAATGTTGTGTTGTTCGCGCAGCTGCAATATTTACAGCTACAGCGTTAACTTATGAGTAACGATAAGATATTTGTAATTACAAATATGAATAAATCATCGCAATGATTATTTTTCTGAAATTAAGGAATTTAAAAACCGTATTTACTCCCTGATACATTGGATCTTTGCTTTGTAATAACAGGTTGTAAGTGCTTGAAATGGTAAGTACGTATGGACACACACACATAGTGCTAACAATGGCAAAAACGTTACATTCAGCAACCTTGAAGGGATAAGTTGTTCCCGCTCTCTCGAAAGTTGATGCACAAATAAAATAGAGGTATCATTCATTATTTAATCATAAAATAGGCGAAATATGTGGCAAGTACGACCCAGTGGCTAGCAAAGCTGAGACTGGACCACTTCTCCATTGCATGCGAGTAACTATATCCCGTCTCTTGTTGTTCAGATGTATCGAACATCAGTCCCAAGTAAGCCAGATGGAACATGGCCAATGCAGAGAATAAAATATTTATCACCAAAACCCACCAACAGTTGGCTGTGGTTCGTTTGTGTATACATTTGTGGCCGCTGCAACGTCTAGCGGCAATGCAAGCATCGAAAGTACGAGCAAGTTCCTGCCTTAACTGGTATTCGACATATGTGTAGAACCCAAGGCTTAGAAGGACGGCGGCTAGCTGGAAGTTGAAACCATGGAGAAGAGAACTGACTGCGTAGGTGAGGAAGACTGCTCCGAACTGACCAAAATGTTCACGGCTGTGTCGAAATACATCTAAATCATGAATGATATGCAAATTAATTATCTGCTCTGGCGATCGAAAGTGTTGACGAAAACTGATTTCATCGTCGCTCACATGTTTTCAGCCAATTATGCATGGGGATATTCCAATGAACAACGACTTGGACAAGAGAGTGCGGTAGCTCGACTGATCTGGGTTTTGTTACAGTAGCTGTGGTCGAGGAGAATCCTCCTAGCAAAGCCAAGCCCCCGGATGTATAGGATATGAAGTAGTGCGAAGATCGGAAGCACAATGCCTCTCTGTATGCCACAATCCATCTAAAACACATTTCTTTCAATGAGCATTGGTATCAAACAAAGGGGAAGAAGTTGTTTCATCTGAGTTGTGACTCAGCGCTGACCTCCATACGGAATCCGGAAAAATCCATTCAGCCCAGCAATTCGATATGCTTAGAAATGCAAATGCGAGCGTCAAATATCCAAGAGCTATGAGAATCCTTCGTAAACTCTGCAACAAATGCATAAGCATTGACATACCGATATGCACCTTCAAAACTAGTACATAAGTAAAACAGATAATGTACCTTACCCACTGGTTAACACGATACAGGGTGGCATAATCTTTGTAGGAAACCCAGGGCCCGAAAAGGCAGGTGGGTGGGCACAGCATATATCCTGTGTATTCCAGGAGACTAGGTGATGGAGAAATGTCAGATTCCATTGCGACGCTCACCGCCTTCATAGAAGCAATCATGGTAACGCCACGTATTTTGTGCCAGAATGCTGGTTTCATCCATCTTTCGCTGCGTCAAATGGTTAAAAAGCATGTCAAACCCCTCCTACAATCACATGTGTCCAACTTGAATGATTCCAGTTAACATGTTCTATCCATTTCACCTACCCGTACAATATTACACCAAAGCATAGCAAACTGATAGTTAGCCTTCTCTCATACCGACCAGGCAAACAAAAAACCAGGTACGATAAGGTAATCAGGGTAATCAACAAGTACAAACATTCAGCGGCATACAGTTGTACAACGTAGAATCCAATGACTGCAGAAATTAGATGAAAGCCTCGTTGCGGTGTGTAGCCTATAATAATAAACCAAAATTGGACTATCAATACGATTTTCATTCGAGTTGTATAACAATATTTGATACTTACTAGATTGGGTTATACTCTTGAATATGATGGAAGCTATCACCAGTGGAATTAAGTAATTGCAAGCATCAAATACTGTAGGGTATACACAGCGGTTGTAAATATTTCTCAGGCTCTGGTCGTCGTTTACTTGATGGTCGTATTCATCTTCATACTCGTAGTCCGCATTTTCGTAAGAAACGAATAAATCTTGTTCTTGATTGCGTGACTGATATTCGTAGTCCAGGTTATCGTCATAATGCAATAATCCCAAGTCTTGGTAATCGCCCATACCTCTTTATCCTAAAAGAAACTTGTTGAATAGTAGCAAGTGGTGCGCATGGATGGAGTAAGTAGGAAATTCAATATGCTCGTACGATTCTATACCTCGGTTTGTATGCACTTCAGATTCAGTTCGTAATGCAGCATTGATAAGATATATTATATTTGAATATAGAATGCATATTTTAGAGAATTTTTGTCAACGTAATATATAAGCTCGTGTGAACGTGAACAGTGTTATTTCAGGTTTCGTATAATAATTGAAATTTGCTGCGCATAGATTGTAATATCGTTTTCATCGTTTTGAAAAGTTATTTAAGAAAATGGTACCTTTGTATGTTCACTGCACACGCTCTTTTTAATCTTGATTAATCACCAACCCGACATGAGCATAGAATCAACTTAGATAGAGGTAATCTGATCTCACTTCGAAATATTGATCAGGATCCATTATTCTTTGCATGGTAGAAGGAACGACATGTATTACCTCCTATGTTCACCATGCATTCGTTGTGTGCACCCCGAGGAACAGCTATGAACCTAAAACTTTTTCCCGCCAAAGTCAACTGAATGGCGGCGACGAGTCTCTACAGGTTCAGTACTACAGGCCTGATTGATGTGTTCATGGCACTTCCACGATCTACACCTGAAACATAAACATGAGATGTTGCCAAGAGAGGGCCGTCCGGTAGAGTTCAATATTTCTCTCATACACCTAGATGAAAAAATATTGTATTGCGTGTATACCTCCCGAAGTAGATTCTGACCAAGGCCACCGGTTTCGTCAGCCACCATTTATTCAACCTGCGTAGCAGACGCCATCGGTGGCCTTGAACGATCAGAATCCACCTCGAGGGGTGTACGGTAATGATCATCAATGGCTTAACTTTTCGGCTAACTTGTTTGCGGTCCGAAACTAAATGCTAACTCGATTCTATAGGAACTATGTGAAAATGACTGGCAATGAAGCCGACGTAGGCATGTGTAAGGAAACAAGGTCTGATATCGCGCATCCACTGCCGCTTCGGCTATTAAGAATGTGCCTGCACGTGAAAGACATTTATATTCAACTATAGTTGTGTGACGTCAGGTGCGAGCATCACTTGACTTTGCTACTGCGCATCTCCATTTAGAACACACCTTGTTTCCTTACACACTGATCTGTGTATAGGTATAGAGATCAGTGTCTTACACCATGGATGCAAGGGAATGGGAGTCATTTTCACATATTATAGTTCATATGAAATCGAACTGACATTTTGTTTTGGACTGAAAACAAGTTAGCCGGGAAGGAAAGGCATGATTGAATATCACGCAAAAGTGTTCACATCAAAATTAATTCATAGGACCCTTTTTCACTATGTGGAATCTGGGGTATTTGAAAACGGCATTTGGAGTATCGTATGAGGATACCAACCACAAAAGTACGACAAATCCTTTTTGTCAGTGGGCTGCAATTTTTTAGGATGAAATCGCAGTGACTTTGAACTGAGTCTGATCGCTTTCCCCTACAAAATACGCCGACAATTCTTTGGGGCACTATTCCGACGTAATTTTGCGAGAGGAATCGATTAAGCGCAGTCCCAATACGCTGCGATTGATAGCTGAAAAGTTACGGCCGGTAAACTGAAAATTTTCATCGTCATTTCTCTGCCGCTGGTCCTACGCTGTTTTTGATGTGTTTTCTGAGTTCCTGGGGGTCGAATTAATCTAGAAATGGTCATACAAATCGATTCCGAGACGAGAAATTTTCGGCTCCGAGAATGAAGAAAAAAGTAAGGCTTACCCCTTTGGATTTTTGGCGAAAATTTCGACGACTTCGAAAAATGCTGCAATTAATTCTTTGAGGCACTATTCCGACGTAATTTTGCGAGAGAAATCGATTAAGCGAAGTCCCAATACGCTGCGATTGATAGCTGAAAAGTTACAGCCGAAAAACTGCGAATTTTCATCGTCATTTCTCTGCTGCTGGTCCTACGCTGTTTTTGATGTGTTTTCTGAGTTCCTGGGGGTCGAATTACTCTAGAAATGGTCATACAAATCGATTCCAAAACGAGAAATTTTCGGCTGCGAAAATGACCAAAAAAGTAAGGCATACCCCTTTGGATTTTTGACGAAAATTTCGACGACTTTGAAAAGTGCTGCAATTAATTCTTTGAGGCACTATCCCAACGTAATTTTGCGAGAGGAATCGATTGAGCGCAGTCCCGATACGCTGCGATTGATAGCTGAAAAGTTACGGCCGAAAAACTGGAAATTTTCATCGTCATTTCTCTGCTGCTGGTTCTACGCTATTTTTGATGTGTTTCCT
The DNA here is from genome assembly GCF_021155765.1 of Diprion similis. NCBI lineage: Eukaryota > Metazoa > Arthropoda > Insecta > Hymenoptera > Diprionidae > Diprion > Diprion similis. The sequence continues at coordinate 22,302,558 of NC_060114.1, forward strand.
GAGTTCCTGTGGGTCGAATTACTCTAGAAATGGTCATACAAATCGATTCCGCGACGAGAAATTTTCGGCTGCGAAAATGACCTAAAAAGTAAGGCATACCCCTTTGGATTTGTGACGAAAATTTCGACGACTTTGAAAAGTGCTGCAATAAATTCTTTGAGGCACTATTCCGACGTAATTTTGCGAGAGGAATCGATTAAGCGCAGTCCCAATACGCTGCGATTGATAGCTGAAAAGTTACGGCCGAAAAACTGCAAATTTCCATCGTCATTTCTCTGCTGCTGGTCCTACGCTGTTTTTGATGTGTTTTCTGAGTTCCTGGGGGTCGAATTACTCTAGAAATGGTCATACAAATCGATTCCGAGACGCGAAATTTTCGGCTCCGAAAATGACCAAAAAAGTAAGGCTTACCCCTTTGGATTTTTGGCGAAAATTTCGACGACTTTGGAAAGTGCTGCAATAAATTCTTTGAGGCACTATTCCGACGTAATTTTGCGAGAGGAATCGATTAAGCGCAGTCCCAATACGCTGCGATTGATAGCTGAAAAGTTACGGCCGAAAAACTGCAAATTTCCATCGTCATTTCTCTGCTGCTGGTCCGACGCTGTTTTTGATGTGTTTTCTGAGTTCCTGGGGGTCGAATTACTCTAGAAATGGTCATACAAATCGATTCCGAGACGCGAAATTTTCGGCTCCGAAAATGACCAAAAAAGTAAGGCTTACCCGTTTGGATTTTTGGCGAAAATTTCGACGACTTCGAAAAATGCTGCAATTATTTCTTTGAGGCACTATTCCGACGTAATTTTGCGAGAGAAATCGATTAAGCGAAGTCCCAATACGCTGCGATTGATAGCTGAAAAGTTACAGCCGAAAAACTGCGAATTTTCATCGTCATTTCTCTGCTGCTGGTCCTACGCTGTTTTTGATGTGTTTTCTGAGTTCCTGGGGGTCGAATTACTCTAGAAATGGTCATACAAATCGATTCCAAAACGAGAAATTTTCGGCTGCGAAAATGACCAGAAAAGTAAGGCATACCCCTTTGGATTTTTGACGAAAATTTCGACGACTTTGAAAAGTGCTGCAATTAATTCTTTGAGGCACTATCCCAACGTAATTTTGCGAGAGGAATCGATTGAGCGCAGTCCCGATACGCTGCGATTGATAGCTGAAAAGTTACGGCCGAAAAACTGGAAATTTTCATCGTCATTTCTCTGCTGCTGGTTCTACGCTATTTTTGATGTGTTTCCTGAGTTCCTGTGGGTCGAATTACTCTAGAAATGGTCATACAAATCGATTCCGCGACGAGAAATTTTCGGCTGCGAAAATGACCTAAAAAGTAAGGCATACCCCTTTGGATTTGTGACGAAAATTTCGACGACTTTGAAAAGTGCTGCAATAAATTCTTTGAGGCACTATTCCGACGTAATTTTGCGAGAGGAATCGATTAAGCGCAGTCCCAATACGCTGCGATTGATAGCTGAAAAGTTACGGCCGAAAAACTGCAAATTTCCATCGTCATTTCTCTGCTGCTGGTCCTACGCTGTTTTTGATGTGTTTTCTGAGTTCCTGGGGGTCGAATTACTCTAGAAATGGTCATACAAATCGATTCCGAGACGCGAAATTTTCGGCTCCGAAAATGACCAAAAAAGTAAGGCTTACCCCTTTGGATTTTTGGCGAAAATTTCGACGACTTTGGAAAGTGCTGCAATAAATTCTTTGAGGCACTATTCCGACGTAATTTTGCGAGAGGAATCGATTAAGCGCAGTCCCAATACGCTGCGATTGATAGCTGAAAAGTTACGGCCGAAAAACTGCAAATTTCCATCGTCATTTCTCTGCTGCTGGTCCGACGCTGTTTTTGATGTGTTTTCTGAGTTCCTGGGGGTCGAATTACTCTAGAAATGGTCATACAAATCGATTCCGAGACGCGAAATTTTCGGCTCCGAAAATGACCAAAAAAGTAAGGCTTACCCGTTTGGATTTTTGGCGAAAATTTCGACGACTTCGAAAAATGCTGCAATTATTTCTTTGAGGCACTATTCCGACGTAATTTTGCGAGAGAAATCGATTAAGCGAAGTCCCAATACGCTGCGATTGATAGCTGAAAAGTTACAGCCGAAAAACTGCGAATTTTCATCGTCATTTCTCTGCTGCTGGTCCTACGCTGTTTTTGATGTGTTTTCTGAGTTCCTGGGGGTCGAATTACTCTAGAAATGGTCATACAAATCGATTCCAAAACGAGAAATTTTCGGCTGCGAAAATGACCAGAAAAGTAAGGCATACCCCTTTGGATTTTTGACGAAAATTTCGACGACTTTGAAAAGTGCTGCAATTAATTCTTTGAGGCACTATCCCAACGTAATTTTGCGAGAGGAATCGATTGAGCGCAGTCCCGATACGCTGCGATTGATAGCTGAAAAGTTACGGCCGAAAAACTGGAAATTTTCATCGTCATTTCTCTGCTGCTGGTTCTACGCTATTTTTGATGTGTTTCCTGAGTTCCTGTGGGTCGAATTACTCTAGAAATGGTCATACAAATCGATTCCGCGACGAGAAATTTTCGGCTGCGAAAATGACCTAAAAAGTAAGGCATACCCCTTTGGATTTGTGACGAAAATTTCGACGACTTTGAAAAGTGCTGCAATAAATTCTTTGAGGCACTATTCCGACGTAATTTTGCGAGAGGAATCGATTAAGCGCAGTCCCAATACGCTGCGATTGATAGCTGAAAAGTTACGGCCGAAAAACTGCAAATTTCCATCGTCATTTCTCTGCTGCTGGTCCTACGCTGTTTTTGATGTGTTTTCTGAGTTCCTGGGGGTCGAATTACTCTAGAAATGGTCATACAAATCGATTCCGAGACGCGAAATTTTCGGCTCCGAAAATGACCAAAAAAGTAAGGCTTACCCCTTTGGATTTTTGGCGAAAATTTCGACGACTTTGGAAAGTGCTGCAATAAATTCTTTGAGGCACTATTCCGACGTAATTTTGCGAGAGGAATCGATTAAGCGCAGTCCCAATACGCTGCGATTGATAGCTGAAAAGTTACGGCCGAAAAACTGCAAATTTCCATCGTCATTTCTCTGCTGCTGGTCCGACGCTGTTTTTGATGTGTTTTCTGAGTTCCTGGGGGTCGAATTACTCTAGAAATGGTCATACAAATCGATTCCGAGACGCGAAATTTTCGGCTCCGAAAATGACCAAAAAAGTAAGGCTTACCCCTTTGGATTTTTGGCAAAAATTTCGACGACTTTGGAAAGTGCTGCAATAAATTCTTTGAGGCACTATTCCGACGTAATTTTGCGAGAGGAATCGATTAAGCGCAGTCCCAATACGCTGCGATTGATAGCTGAAAAGTTACGGCCGAAAAACTGCAAATTTTCATCGTCATTTCTCTGCTGCTGGTCCTACGCTGTTTTTGATGTGTTTTCTGACTTCCTAGGGGTCGAATTACTCTAAAAATGGTCATACAAATCGATTCCGAGACGAGAAATTTTCGGCTGCGAAAATGACCAAAAAAGTAAGGCATACCCCTTTGGATTTTTGACGAAAATTTCGACGACTTTGAAAAGTGCTGCAATTAATTCTTAGAGGCACTATTCCAACGTAATTTTGCGAGAGGAATCGATTAAGCGCAGTCTCAATACGCTGCGATTGATTGCTGAAAAGTTACGGCCGAAAAACTGGAAATTTTCATCGTCATTTCTCTGCTGCTGGTCCTACGCTATTTTTGATGTGTTTTCTGAGTTCCTGGGGTTCGAATTACTCTAGAAATGGTCATACAAATCGATTCCGGGACGAGAAATTTTCGACTCCGAAAATGACGAAAAAAGTAAGGCTTACCCCTTTGGATTTTTGGCGAAAATTTCGACGACTTTGGAAAGTGCTGCAATAAATTCTTTGAGGCACTATTCCGACGTAATTTTGCGAGAGGAATCAATTAAGCGCAGTCCCAATACGCTGCGATTAATAGCTGAAAAGTTACGGCCGAAAAACTGCAAATTTCCATCGTCATTTCTCTGCTGCTGGTCCTACGCTGTTTTTGATGTGTTTTCTGAGTTCCTGTGGGTCGAATTACTCTAGAAATGGTCATACAAATCGATTCCGAGACGCGAAATTTTCGGCTCCGAAAATGACCAAAAAAGTAAGGCTTACCCCTTTGGATTTTTGGCGAAAATTTCGACGACTTTGGAAAGTGCTGCAATACATTCTTTGAGGCACTATTCCGACGTAATTTTGCGAGAGGAATCGATTAAGCGCAGTCCCAATACGCTGCGATTGATAGCTGAAAAGTTACGGCCGAAAAACTGCAAATTTCCATCGTCATTTCTCTGCTGCTGGTCCTACGCTGTTTTTGATGTGTTCTCTGAGTTCCTGGGGGTCGAATTACTCTAGAAATGGTCACACAAATCGATTCCGAGACGCGAAATTTTCGGCTCCGAAAATGACCAAAAAAGTAAGGCTTACCCCTTTGGATTTTTGGCGAAAATTTCGACGACTTTGGGAAGTGCTGCAATAAATTCTTTGAGGCACTATTCCGACGTAATTTTGCGAGAGGAATCGATTAAGCGCAGTCCCAATACGCTGCGATTGATAGCTGAAAAGTTACGGCCGAAAAACTGCAAATTTCCATCGTCATTTCTCTGCTGCTGGTCCGACGCTGTTTTTGATGTGTTTTCTGAGTTCCTGGGGGTCGAATTACTCTAGAAATGGTCATACAAATCGATTCCGAGACGCGAAATTTTCGGCTCCGAAAATGACCAAAAAAGTAAGGCTTACCCCTTTGGATTTTTGGCAAAAATTTCGACGACTTTGGAAAGTGCTGCAATAAATTCTTTGAGGCACTATTCCGACGTAATTTTGCGAGAGGAATCGATTAAGCGCAGTCCCAATACGCTGCGATTGATAGCTGAAAAGTTACGGCCGAAAAACTGCAAATTTTCATCGTCATTTCTCTGCTGCTGGTCCTACGCTGTTTTTGATGTGTTTTCTGACTTCCTAGGGGTCGAATTACTCTAGAAATGGTCATACAAATCGATTCCGAGACGAGAAATTTTCGGCTGCGAAAATGACCAAAAAAGTAAGGCATACCCCTTTGGATTTTTGACGAAAATTTCGACGACTTTGAAAAGTGCTGCAATTAATTCTTAGAGGCACTATTCCAACGTAATTTTGCGAGAGGAATCGATTAGGCGCAGTCTCAATACGCTGCGATTGATTGCTGAAAAGTTACGGCCGAAAAACTGGAAATTTTCATCGTCATTTCTCTGCTGCTGGTCCTACGCTATTTTTGATGTGTTTTCTGAGTTCCTGGGGTTCGAATTACTCTAGAAATGGTCATACAAATCGATTCCGGGACGAGAAATTTTCGACTCCGAAAATGACGAAAAAAGTAAGGCTTACCCCTTTGGATTTTTGGCGAAAATTTCGACGACTTTGAAAAGTGCTGCAATAAATTCTTTGAGGCACTATTCCGACGTAATTTTGCGAGAGGAATCGATTAAGCGCAGTCCCAATACGCTGCGATTGATAGCTGAAAAGTTACGGCCGAAAAACTGCAAATTTCCATCGTCATTTCTCTGCTGCTGGTCCTACGCTGTTTTTGATGTGTTTTCTGAGTTCCTGGGGGTCGAATTACTCTGGAAATGGTCATACGAATCGATTCCGAGACGAGAAATTTTCGGCTGCGAAAATGACCAAAAAAGTAAGGCATACCCCTTTGGATTTTTGACGAAAATTTCGACGACTTTAAAAAGTGCAGCAATTAATTCTTTGAGGCACTATTCCGACGTAATTTTGCGAGAGGAATCGATTAAGCGCAGTCCCAATACGCTGCGATTGATAGCTGAAAAGTTACGGCCGAAAAACTGCAAATTTTCATCGTCATTTCTCTGCTGCTGGTCCTACGCTGTTTTTGATGTGTTTTCTGACTTCCTAGGGGTCGAATTACTCTAGAAATGGTCATACAAATCGATTCCGAGACGAGAAATTTTCGGCTGCGAAAATGACCAAAAAAGTAAGGCATACCCCTTTGGATTTTTGACGAAAATTTCGACGACTTTGAAAAGTGCTGCAATTAATTCTTAGAGGCACTATTCCAACGTAATTTTGCGAGAGGAATCGATTAAGCGCAGTCTCAATACGCTGCGATTGATTGCTGAAAAGTTACGGCCGAAAAACTGGAAATTTTCATCGTCATTTCTCTGCTGCTGGTCCTACGCTATTTTTGATGTGTTTTCTGAGTTCCTGGGGTTCGAATTACTCTAGAAATGGTCATACAAATCGATTCCGGGACGAGAAATTTTCGACTCCGAAAATGACGAAAAAAGTAAGGCTTACCCCTTTGGATTTTTGGCGAAAATTTCGACGACTTTGAAAAGTGCTGCAATAAATTCTTTGAGGCACTATTCCGACGTAATTTTGCGAGAGGAATCGATTAAGCGCAGTCCCAATACGCTGCGATTGATAGCTGAAAAGTTACGGCCGAAAAACTGCAAATTTCCATCGTCATTTCTCTGCTGCTGGTCCTACGCTGTTTTTGATGTGTTCTCTGAGTTCCTGGGGGTCGAATTACTCTAGAAATGGTCACACAAATCGATTCCGAGACGCGAAATTTTCGGCTCCGAAAATGACCAAAAAAGTAAGGCTTACCCCTTTGGATTTTTGGCGAAAATTTCGACGACTTTGGGAAGTGCTGCAATAAATTCTTTGAGGCACTATTCCGACGTAATTTTGCGAGAGGAATCGATTAAGCGCAGTCCCAATACGCTGCGATTGATAGCTGAAAAGTTACGGCCGAAAAACTGCAAATTTCCATCGTCATTTCTCTGCTGCTGGTCCTACGCTGTTTTTGATGTGTTTTCTGAGTTCCTGGGGGTCGAATTACTCTAGAAATGGTCATACAAATCGATTCCGAGACGCGAAATTTTCGGCTCCGAAAATGACCAAAAAAGTAAGGCTTACCCCTTTGGATTTTTGGCAAAAATTTCGACGACTTTGGAAAGTGCTGCAATAAATTCTTTGAGGCACTATTCCGACGTAATTTTGCGAGAGGAATCGATTAAGCGCAGTCCCAATACGCTGCGATTGATAGCTGAAAAGTTACGGCCGAAAAACTGCAAATTTCCATCGTCATTTCTCTGCTGCTGGTCCTACGCTGTTTTTGATGTGTTCTCTGAGTTCCTGGGGGTCGAATTACTCTAGAAATGGTCACACAAATCGATTCCGAGACGCGAAATTTTCGGCTCCGAAAATGACCAAAAAAGTAAAGCTTACCCCTTTGGATTTTTGGCGAAAATTTCGACGACTTTGGGAAGTGCTGCAATAAATTCTTTGAGGCACTATTCCGACGTAATTTTGCGAGAGGAATCGATTAAGCGCAGTCCCAATACGCTGCGATTGATAGCTGAAAAGTTACGGCCGAAAAAGTGCAAATTTCCATCGTCATTTCTCTGCTGCTGGTCCTACGCTGTTTTTGATGTGTTTTCTGAGTTCCTGGGGGTCGAATTACTCTGGAAATGGTCATACGAATCGATTCCGAGACGAGAAATTTTCGGCTGCGGAAATGACCAAAAAAGTAAGGCATACCCCTTTGGATTTTTGACGAAAATTTCGACGACTTTGAAAAGTGCTGCAATTAATTCTTAGAGGCACTATTCCAACGTAATTTTGCGAGAGGAATCGATTAAGCGCAGTCTCAATACGCTGCGATTGATTGCTGAAAAGTTACGGCCGAAAAACTGGAAATTTTCATCGTCATTTCTCTGCTGCTGGTCCTACGCTATTTTTGATGTGTTTTCTGAGTTCCTGGGGTTCGAATTACTCTAAAAATGGTCATACAAATCGATTCCGGGACGAGAAATTTTCGACTCCGAAAATGACGAAAAAAGTAAGGCTTACCCCTTTGGATTTTTGGCGAAAATTTCGACGACTTTGAAAAGTGCTGCAATAAATTCTTTGAGGCACTATTCCGACGTAATTTTGCGAGAGGAATCAATTAAGCGCAGTCCCAATACGCTGCGATTAATAGCTGAAAAGTTACGGCCGAAAAACTGCAAATTTCCATCGTCATTTCTCTGCTGCTGGTCCTACGCTGTTTTTGATGTGTTTTCTGAGTTCCTGGGGGTCGAATTACTCTAGAAATGGTCATACAAATCGATTCCGAGACGCGAAATTTTCGGCTCCGAAAATGACCAAAAAAGTAAGGCTTACCCCTTTGGATTTTTGGCGAAAATTTCGACGACTTTGGAAAGTGCTGCAATACATTCTTTGAGGCACTATTCCGACGTAATTTTGCGAGAGGAATCGATTAAGCGCAGTTCCAATACGCTGCGATCGATAGCTGAAAAGTTACGGCCGAAAAACTGCAAATTTCCATCGTCATTTCTCTGCTGCTGGTCCTACGCTGTTTTTGATGTGTTTTCTGAGTTCCTGGGGGTCGAATTACTCTAGAAATGGTCATACAAATCGATTCCGAGACGCGAAATTTTCGGCTCCGAAAATGACCAAAAAAGTAAGGCTTACCCCTTTGGATTTTTGGCGAAAATTTCGACGACTTTGGAAAGTGCTGCAATAAATTCTTTGAGGCACTATTCCGAAGTAATTTTGCGAGAGGAATCGAATAAGCGCAGTCCCAATACGCTGCGATTGATTGCTGAAAAGTTACGGGCGAAAAACTGCAAATTTCCATCGTCATTTCTCTGCTGCTGGTCCTAAGCTGTTTTTGATGTGTTTTCTGAGTTCCTGGGGGTCGAATTACTCTAGAAATGGTCATACAAATCGATTCCGAGACGCGAAATTTTCGGCTCCGAAAATGACCAAAAAAGTAAGGCTTACCCCTTTGGATTTTTGGCGAAAATTTCGACGACTTTGGAAAGTGCTGCAATAAATTCTTTGAGGCACTATTCCGACGTAATTTTGCGAGAGGAATCGATTAAGCGCAGTCCCAATACGCTGCGATTGATAGCTGAAAAGTTACGGCCGAAAAACTGCAAATTTCCATCGTCATTTCTCTGCTGCTGGTCCTACGCTGTTTTTGATGTGTTTTCTGAGTTCCTGGGGGTCGAATTACCCTAGAAATGGTCATACAAATCGATTCCGAGACGCGAAATTTCCGGCTCCGAAAATGACCAAAAAAGTAAGGCTTACCCCTTTGGATTTTTGGCAAAAATTTCGACGACTTTGGAAAGTGCTGCAATAAATTCTTTGAGGCACTATTCCGACGTAATTTTGCGAGAGGAATCGATTAAGCGCAGTCCCAATACGCTGCGATTGATAGCTGAAAAGTTACGGCCGAAAAACTGCAAATTTCCATCGTCATTTCTCTGCTGCTGGTCCTACGCTGTTTTTGATGTGTTTTCTGAGTTCCTGGGGGTCGAATTACTCTAGAAATGGTCATACAAATCGATTCCGAGACGCGAAATTTTCGGCTCCGAAAATGACCAAAAAAGTAAGGCTTACCCCTTTGGATTTTTGGCGAAAATTTCGACGACTTTGAAAAGTGCTGCAATTAATTCTTTGAGGCACTATTCCCACGTAATTTTGCGAGAGGAATCGATTAAGCGCAGTCCCAATACGCTGCGATTGATTGCTGAAAAGTTACGGGCGAAAAACTGCAAATTTCCATCGTCATTTCTCTGCTGCTGGTCCTACGCTGTTTTTGATGTGTTTTCTGAGTTCCTGGGGGTCGAATTACTCTAGAAATGGTCATACAAATCGATTCCGAGACGCGAAATTTTCGGCTCCGAAAATGACCAAAAAAGTAAGGCTTACCCCTTTGGATTTTTGGCAAAAATTTCGACGACTTTGGAAAGTGCTGCAATAAATTTTTTGAGGCACTATTCCGACGAAATTTTGCGAGAGGAATCGATTGAGCGCAGTCTCAATACGCTGCGATTGATTGCTGAAAAGTTACGGCCGAAAAACTGCAAATTTCCATCGTCATTTCTCTGCTGCTGGTCCTACGCTGTTTTTGATGTGTTTTCTGAGTTCCTGGGGGTCGAATTACTCTAGAAATGGTCATACAAATCGATTCCGAGTCGAGAAATTCTCGGCTGCGAAAATGACCAAAAAAGTAAGGCATACCCCTTTGGATTTTTGACGAAAATTTCGACGACTTTGAAAAGTGCTGCAATTAATTCTTTGAGGCACTATTCCCACGTAATTTTGCGAGAGGAATCGATTAAGCGCAGTCTCAATACGCTGCGATTGATTGCTGAAAAGTTACGGCCGAAAAACTGGAAATTTTCATCGTCATTTCTCTGCTGCTGGTCCTACGCTATTTTTGATGTGTTTTCTGAGTTCCTGGGGGTCGAATTACTCTAGAAATGGTCATACAAATCGATTCCGAGACGCGAAATTTTCGGCTCCGAAAATGATCAAAAAAGTAAGGCTTACCCCTTTGGATTTTTGGCAAAAATTTCGACGACTTTGGAAAGTGCTGCAATAAATTCTTTGAGGCACTATTCCGACGTAATTTTGCGAGAGGAATCGATTAAGCGCAGTCCCAATACGCTGCGATTGATAGCTGAAAAGTTACGGCCGAAAAACTGCAAATTTCCATCGTCATTTCTCTGCTGCTGGTCCTACGCTGTTTTTGATGTGTTTTCTGAGTTCCTGGGGGTCGAATTACTCTGGAAATGGTCATACAAATCGATTCCGAGACGCGAAATTTTCGGCTCCGAAAATGACCAAAAAAGTAAGGCTTACCCCTTTGGATTTTTGGCGAAAATTTCGACGACTTTGGAAAGTGCTGCAATAAATTCTTTGAGGCACTATTCCGACGTAATTTTGCGAGAGGAATCGATTAAGCGCAGTCCCAATACGCTGCGATTGATAGCTGAAAAGTTACGGCCGAAAAACTGCAAATTTCCATCGTCATTTCTCTGCTGCTGGTCCTACGCTGTTTTTGATGTGTTTTCTGAGTTCCTGGGGGTCGAATTACTCTAGAAATGGTCATACAAATCGATTCCGAGTCGAGAAATTCTCGGCTGCGAAAATGACCAAAAAAGTAAGGCATACCCCTTTGGATTTTTGACGAAAATTTCGACGACTTTGAAAAGTGCTGCAATTAATTCTTTGAGGCACTATTCCCACGTAATTTTGCGAGAGGAATCGATTAAGCGCAGTCTCAATACGCTGCGATTGATTGCTGAAAAGTTACGGCCGAAAAACTGGAAATTTTTATCGTCATTTCTCTGCTGCTGGTCCTACGCTATTTTTGATGTGTTTTCTGAGTTTCTGGGGGTCGAATTACTCTAGAAATGGTCATACAAATCGATTCCGAGACGCGAAATTTTCGGCTCCGAAAATGATCAAAAAAGTAAGGCTTACCCCTTTGGATTTTTGGCAAAAATTTCGACGACTTTGGAAAGTGCTGCAATAAATTCTTTGAGGCACTATTCCGACGTAATTTTGCGAGAGGAATCGATTAAGCGCAGTCCCAATACGCTGCGATTGATAGCTGAAAAGTTACGGCCGAAAAACTGCAAATTTCCATCGTCATTTCTCTGCTGCTGGTCCTACGCTGTTTTTGATGTGTTTTCTGAGTTCCTGGGGGTCGAATTACTCTGGAAATGGTCATACAAATCGATTCCGAGACGCGAAATTTTCGGCTCCGAAAATGACCAAAAAAGTAAGGCTTACCCCTTTGGATTTTTGGCGAAAATTTCGACGACTTTGGAAAGTGCTGCAATAAATTCTTTGAGGCACTATTCCGACGTAATTTTGCGAGAGGAATCGATTAAGCGCAGTCCCAATACGCTGCGATTGATAGCTGAAAAGTTACGGCCGAAAAACTGCAAATTTCCATCGTCATTTCTCTGCTGCTGGTCCTACGCTGTTTTTGATGTGTTTTCTGAGTTCCTGGGGGTCGAATTACTCTAGAAATGGTCATACAAATCGATTCCGAGTCGAGAAATTCTCGGCTGCGAAAATGACCAAAAAAGTAAGGCATACCCCTTTGGATTTTTGACGAAAATTTCGACGACTTTGAAAAGTGCTGCAATTAATTCTTTGAGGCACTATTCCCACGTAATTTTGCGAGAGGAATCGATTAAGCGCAGTCTCAATACGCTGCGATTGATTGCTGAAAAGTTATGGCCGAAAAACTGGAAATTTTCATCGTCATTTCTCTGCTGCTGGTCCTACGCTATTTTTGATGTGTTTTCTGAGTTCCTGGGGGTCGAATTACTCTAGAAATGGTCATACAAATCGATTCCGAGACGCGAAATTTTCGGCTCCGAAAATGACCAAAAAAGTTAGGCTTACCCCTTTGGATTTTTGGCAAAAATTTCGACGACTTTGGAAAGTGCTGCAATGAATTCTTTGAGGCACTATTCCGACGTAATTTTGCGAGAGGAATCGATTAAGCGCAGTCCCAATACGCTGCGATTGATAGCTGAAAAGTTACGGCCGAAAAACTGCAAATTTCCATCGTCATTTCTCTGCTGCTGGTCCTACGCTGTTTTTGATGTGTTTTCTGAGTTCCTGGGGGTCGAATTACTCTAGAAATGGTCATACAAATCGATTCCGAGACGCGAAATTTTCGGCTTCGAAAATGACCAAAAAAGTAAGGCTTACCCCTTTGGATTTTTGGCGAAAATTTCGACGACTTTGGAAAGTGCTGCAATAAATTCTTTGAGGCACTATTCCGAAGTAATTTTGCGAGAGGAATCGAATAAGCGCAGTCCCAATACGCTGCGATTGATTGCTGAAAAGTTACGGGCGAAAAACTGCAAATTTCCATCGTCATTTCTCTGCTGCTGGTCCTACGCTGTTTTTGATGTGTTTTCTGAGTTCTTGGGGGTCGAATTACCCTAGAAATGGTCATACAAATCGATTCCGAGTCGAGAAATTTTCTGCTGCGAAAATGACCAAAAAAGTAAGGCATACCCCTTTGGATTTTTGACGAAAATTTCGACGACTTTGAAAAGTGCTGCAATTAATTCTTTGAGGCACCATTCCCACGTAATTTTGCGAGAGGAATCGATTAAGCGCAGTCCCAATACGCTGCGATTGATAGCTGAAAAGTTACGGCCGAAAAACTGCAAATTTCCATCGTCATTTCTCTGCTGCTGGTCCTACGCTGTTTTTGATGTGTTTTCTGAGTTCTTGGGGGTCGAATTACTCTAGAAATGGTCATACAAATCGATTCCGAGACGCGAAATTTTCGGCTCTGAAAATGACCAAAAAAGTAAGGCTTACCCCTTTGGATTTTTGGCGAAAATTTCGACGACTTTGGAAAGTGCTGCAATAAGTTCTTTGAGGCACTATTCCGACGTAATTTTGCGAGAGGAATCGATTAAGCGCAGTCCCAATACGCTGCGATTGATAGCTGAAAAGTTACGGCCGAAAAACTGCAAATTTCCATCGTCATTTCTCTGCTGCTGGTCCTACGCTATTTTTGATGTGTTTTCTGAGTTCCTGTGGGTCGAATTACTCTAGAAATGGTCATACAAATCGATTCCGAGACGAGAAATTTTCGGCTGCGAAAATGATCTAGAAAGTAAGGCTTACCCCTTTGGATTTTTGGCGAAAATTTCGACGACTTTGAAAAATGCTGCAATTAATTCTTTGAGGCACTATTCCGACCTAATTTTGCGAGAGAAATCGATCAAGCGAAGTCATAATACGCTGCGATTGATAGCTGAAGAGTTGCGGCCGAAAAACTGAAAATTTTTATCGTCATCTCTCTGCTGCTGGTCCTACGCTGTTTTTGATGTGTTTCCTGAGTTCCTGGGGGTCGGATTACTTTAGAAATGGTCATACAAATCGATTCCGAGACGAGAAATTTTCGGCTCCGAAAATGACCAAAAAAGTAAGGCATACCTCTTTGGATTTTTGACGAAAATTTCGACGACTTCGAAAAGTGCTGAAATTAATTCTTTCAGGCACTATTCCGACGTAATTTTGCGAGAGGAATCGATTAAGCGCAGTCCCAATACGCTGCCATTGATAGCTGAAAAGTAACGGCCGAAAAACTGCAAATTTTCATCGTCATTTCTCTGCTGCTGGTCCTACGCTGTTTTTGATGTGTTTTCTGAGTTCCGGGGGGTCGAATTACTCTAGAAATGGTCCTACAAATCGATTCCGAGACAACAAATTTTCGGCTCCGAAAATAACCAAAAAAGTAAGGCTTACCCCTTTGGATTTTTGACGAAAATTTCGACGACTTTGGAAAGTGCTGCAATTAATTCTTTGAGGCACTATCCCAACGTAATTTTGCGAGAGGAATCGATTAAGCGCAGTTCCGATACGCTGCGATTGATAGCTGAAAAGTTACGGCCGAAAAACTGAAAATTTTCATCGTCATTTCTCTGCTGCTGGTCCTACGCCGTTTTTGACGTATTTCCTGAGTTCCCGGGGGTCGAATTAATCTAGAAATGGTCATACAAATCGATTCCGAGACGCGAAATTTACGGCTTCGAAAATGACCAAAAAAGTAAGGCTCACCCCTTCGGATTTTTGGCGAAAATTTCGACGACCTCGAAAAGTGCTGCAATTAAATTTCCAGAAAGTGGGTTCCGAAACGAGCTAGTAGTGCTAAAAACTCCCTAAAACAGAACCAGAGCTAGGGACACCTTCAGATATTAGCTCGTTCTGTCCACAATCTTCCATCTGTTTTGCGCTGCCGAGTTCGTTAGTACCTCTACCTCTGTCTGACGGAGTTTTAGCGCTGCCAGCTGATTCCCGAACGCACTCTAGTCAACGAACTTTGCTACCAAAAGAGATAAAAAAATTGCTGACAGTACTAGGAGCTGATTTCGGAACGCACTCAGAATAAAGTGTTTGCAGCATTTGAAATTCGCCAAAATGGTAGAATAGTTTAGTGACTCTTCGTACCCTGAAACTCTCTATAATTTCAAAAATACCATAATATTTGTTCAATTTGCACTACCTTTACAGCGGACCCAAAATAAAGCCGTCGGTGGTCAATCGCTGCAGCAGGTATAGTTAGGTGTAGGTGAGGAATAGTCGCAATTACATGCCGTTACTGAAATCCACATTTAATCGCAGAATTCCTTCATCTTCTAGGCGTGCATATAATAGCCGGACTGGGGGAACGCGTATTGAAGGTTTGAATGCTTACGTGTGGTTTACCGGTAACTTCACGCGTCCAATTTTCCGTAACGCAAATCAATTTCTTCCTGAAATTCCCCACGCTATAAAGTTTCAGCGTTTTTTCAGAAATGACAATCGTGCGTTCTTAAACATTCTAGCAAACTTTCGAGAACCTCATGGATATGCCTAGACGTCCGTGATTCTATCAATTTTTACTTTTCATCACCTTCCGTGATCTAAGTAAAGTATAGGTTTTGGTCGAAAATCACTTTTGCTAATTTGAACGAATTTTTACGTTTCCGAAACTCTAGAATTCGAAAAACAGGTTTTCAGAAAATTGTCAGGCTCGATGTAGATCTGTTGATCCGTCGGCCTGTCCGACAAACTCCCGCGATAATCTTGGAAACAGGTGGATGAAAAAATTTGAAAGTTACAGGATTTCACAATAAAATGATGAGCATGAAAAATTGCCCTGTGCCGTTTAATGTGAACTTCCGGTTCTATTCTAATATTTACTCTTTCATAAAATAGAATAAAAATGTTCGTTCAAAACATGTGTGAACCTTTGATTGTAAAAAAGTTTACACCATTGAATGCTATTTCAGTTAGAATATGACGTACGAATCATATTACGTAGTTATATAAGGGATACCCTGCGCCCAACTCGATCGGATGAATTCAAATGATGAAATTTAAGCTGCTAACAGCATGATATAGATCGGAAGTAACGTCCAAGTAAATTCGGCCATGCCACGTCCGCGAGTACGGTATACGAAACTCACATAACATAATATGATTCTCTGTTGCTACTTTTTCAAGAACTATTATTACATTACGGGGGCAATTTTATGATTTGCGTGTGCGTGTATCGCATATATTTAAGGGTAATTGGCCCGGCGTAATATGAAACGAGAACCTATAATTGTTCACGATTCATATGCATCCTCCACTACTTTGCAAGCTCGTTAGGCAACAGCCATTTATCCTTTTATGCTACAGCGCTCGCACTGCCCGTTCAACATGGGTATAAATGCTAGGCGCTTCGCGCGCCGAACAGCAATACATACCATTGTCATGTTTGCCAAGAAGACGTGAATTGTTTCTGCGCTTATTTCTTTGAGCCTTCTCATTTTTTCGTTAATTTTCGTATAACGATCATATTAGCGAGATCGAAAAATGGGCGGATTGTCAAGCTGTGATAGGTGAGAACAATATATTAGCCCGACTCGATAATTTCTTCTCAATAATTTCTCCTTTCGGAAATATTTCCGAAATTTTATCGCCATTATGCTGGAGGCAGATTTTCGTCGACACCCGGAGTCAAATTGTTAAAAATAACGCTAATCACTATTTGTCATCCGTAGTGTAAATTTTGCTATCAGGTTGTTATGTCTTCGATATTTCATATTTTCTTATTTTGACCCCATTAAATGGACTAAATTTAAATCTTTATTTAACTACACAACATCATGCTCGTAAAATGAAATAGCTTGTTAAGAATAGATAATTGCGTGGATTTATTTTTCTTTTCCATTCCAGCGAATTTCGAGATACAGTGGCCTTCACCATAAATGACGTGCCGTATGTAGGTTGGTAATTTCAAAAAATCACTCCAAAGAGTTTTTACAAAACTTATAAATCATACGTCTTAACGCTATAGATTATCTGCGAGTAAAATATTGTGAAAATTATATACAATAAGCTTGCTATAATTGCTATAATTAGTACAAGATGATCCTTTACAAATAGTAGAGACACTTGTGAAATTCCATGATGTTCATTCTATCATCATGACAACTAATTGATGTTCTACGGAAAGCAATACTTAAATGAGTATAAGCAAATAATACACTTCTTGCAAGTACAACGTACAATTTCGTTCATAATACTACTGTATAATACCCGGGATTAACGAAGTGTATTCCTCAGTTGACGAAAGCACACCATCCGGCACATCATTGAACGTATACCTTCGCGAGCATGCAAACCTCCGGGGTACTAAAGCTATGTGCCTCGAGGGTGGCTGCGGGGTATGTATTGTGGCCGTCAAAATTGGCGGCAATACAATGGCAGTCAACTCTTGCCTGGTTCCCGTTCTAATCTGTCATGGGTGAGTAATAAACTATTCCAGAATGCCAAAAATATTTATTTATGCATCCGTAATTATAGTTCCGAGTACGTGGTTCTTGATCCTCATATGAATATTCTATGTGTACACCGTAGTGTAGGTCGAAGTTAATGATCCAATATCTTGAGCATTTTATCCTTGAATGGTAGGTGGGAAATTACGACGATAGAAGGCGTCGGCAACCGCGGCCGTGGGTACCACCCAGTGCAAGCAAGATTGGCCCAATTCAATGGTTCGCAATGTGGTTATTGCTCACCTGGAATGGTTATGAATATGTACAGGTAATGATAATTTATACGCTGTCACGCACGTATCAACGGTTTACGCTTAACGTGGCAGTCGGAAGAGACATTTATAAACAAGAAGTTTGTGTTACAATTTTTCTAGTTTATCGCGGGAAAAAAAACAGCCGACAATGAAGGATATTGAAAACTCGTTTGGAGGTAACATATGTAGGTGCACTGGGTACAGACCGATTTTAGATGCTTTTAAGTCACTCGCGTCAGACGCTAGTTTGGAATTGACACAGAAGGTTCAAGACATTGAGGTGAAATTCGATTTGAGTTCGAGGATAAAGAAATCCCCATACATCATCTGAAATTCCGATTTTTATGAAGGATCAAAATGTTTTTATAGGAATTGTGTGAAATAAAGATTTGTTCAAAAACCGAGCAAAGCTGCAGTGGTGCGTGCGCAACGATACAAAAGAGCAAGGTCACCGGGTTTCGGCATATAATATTCGACAACGCTGAGTTCTACAAAGTTCCTACCGTAGAAGGGTTGTTTTCGATTTTCGAAAAATATCCTGACGCAAGCTACGTTCTTCACGGTGGCAATACAGCTCATGGTGATGATGCAGCAAACAACTGCTGTTAATAATATTCCCACGTACATCTACATATAATAGCAGTTTTCGTCTTTCAGGAGTGTACCGAATCAAAAAGCCTCAGCTTTACATCGATGTGAATGATGTACCTGATTTGCACCGGGTCGAGTTAACCAAGATCGGTTTGGCACTTGGTGCCAACTTGACGCTGACGAAAACGATGCAAAATTTTAAGAAATATTCAACCTACAAGGGATTCAAGTATTTGAATCTATTAGCGGATCACATCGATCTGATCGCTAGTGTCCCCGTACGCAACGTAAGCTATTTTATACTGTCGAGGGTGGAAGTATATGTTTAATGGTTTGCATTTCATTCGCAAATTGGGGAAAAATTTCAGATAGGCACGTTGGCTGGCAACTTGATGATAAAACATCAGCACCATGAATTCCCATCTGATATTTTTTTGATCCTCGAAACCGTTGGTGTTCAACTGCACATCCGTAAGAATTTAGGCAATTTTGTGACGTTACACTATATTAATCGTCTTGGCTGCATTACACATACCATTTTCAGTGGAAAATCCTAAAGACAAGCTGAGTGTGAAGCTTATGCAGTTTCTCGAAATGGATATGAGACATAAACTTATATACAGCATTATTTTACCGCCCCTCGAAAGCGAGTATGAATTCAGATCCTACAAGGTATACTAATTGTAAATTTATTTGCGATTGTACGGCTGTAAACGCCATGCAATTACTATGCATTGTATACTTCGTGTTGGGAAATTCAGTTAGTCCTGCTGTTCGATGTGAATCGCACGCAATCAAGTTCTCTTTAACTCGGAACAGATAATGCCCAGAGCACAGAACGCGCATGCGCACGTGAACGCTGGATTCCTTTTCAAACTTGACGGAGGTGGGAAGGTTGTAGAAATGCCAAACATTATCATCGGCGGAATCAGACATGATTTTGTGAGTATCTTCGGTGCAGCTAAGCGAGCCCCTAACTAATTGTAAGATAATGTAAATAATTACAGCTTCACGCGAGCAAAACTGAAGAATTTTTGAAGGGTAAAAACCTGTTAGCCAATGACGTCCTCCAGCGGGCTATCCAAGTTTTGCACAACGAGCTCAACCCAGATCATGTACTTCCCGATTATTCTTCCGAATTTCGGGAAACATTGGCTGAAGGTTTATTCTACAAAGTAAGTTGTACTGGAACAATCATATTCTAATGTTAGTTCGCAGATGTGTTAAGCGGAACAATCGTGATGACAGATAATCGTATCCGGTTTTCAGTTTGTTTTGAGCATAAATCCGAACAACGTTGACCCAAGATTGCGAAGCGGAGGCATGATTTTAGAACGAGGGTTATCAACGGGCAAGCAGGATTTTGATACGGATAGAAATGTATGGCCTTTGAATAAGCCAGTGCCGAAACTTGAGGCCATATACCAAACATCAGGGGAGGCTCACTACATTAATGACATCAAGACAATGCCAGACGAAGTATATTGTGCCTTTGTACTGACCGACGTAGCGAATGGGTACATCGAGCACGTCGACGCAACGGAGGCTATGGTAAGAACAATATTATTATGTTTCGATGACCTTGATCTTGATTATTGTATTTTTTTACCCTCTCGTAACACGTGCAACGTTCATGAGATCAGAGTGGTAATCTGCATGTACGTAATTTCAGAAAATGAAAGGTGTTATTGCCTTTTATGACGTATCGGATGTGCCGGGTAAAAACGTATTCATACCAAAAGAAGCCGAGATATTTTATCTGCCCTTCAACGAACCCGTAAGGAACCATCTACACTTGTAGATTATTTTATTGCTTACTAGTCCGAGTAGCTGCGAGCTTGTATCAAAAAACGTACTAGCATTTTCCCAGGGCGCGAATTATTCAAGTATCTGTAGATATAATTTCAATTTCGAACTTCACTGATACCTTTCCAAGACAATCAGATCTTGGAAACTCTCCAAACATTACTTAGAAAATTTACAATATTGACTTCACTTCAAGACTAGTAGCTTTTTAATTAATCCGTGCAGGTACTTAACTTGCAAACTTGCAAAATTTTTTTATTGCAAATAATTCCGGAAACGTTTCGGCACGAGTGAAGTACTTTCGTCCAAAAATCAAACTTAACCTCGACTTGACTGATTTAGTCGATGCGAAGTACGTCGCACCTATGTCCAATATTAGATATGTAACTACAATATAATTTTACTACGACATTACTTATGCGGAGTTTCTTCGAACGTCCTCTAGTTGTTTGCGGATAAGGAAGTTCTGTACGCCGGTCAACCGATTGGGATGATAGTTGCAACGAGTAACGCAATCGCTAACGAAGCCGTGGATAAAGTAAAAGTAATTTATACCGGGGCGTTTGAAAAAAAGGCAATCGTTTCCATTGAAGATGCACTTGTCTCGAAAGATGACAGCAGAATGTCTACCCCGGTCGTTATACCAGCTGAAAGTAGAGGTATAGTATTAGGGGAATCCCATCTAATTTCACCTGACCCGGCCAACTACCACTAAATTGAATGAACGGGCACAAAGCGATACCACCAGCTGGGTATACCAATGCAGAACCAATTATATCGTTTTATGTATGTACATAAGCTTGTGTCAATTATGGTGTGCAGGAACTGATACTAAATACGTGATCAAGGGGGATTTTGTCTGCGGCGGACAATATCACTATACAATGGAGACACAGACTTGCGTCTGCGTGCCCGTCGAAGATGGCATGGACGTATACACGTCGACACAGAATATTGACCTGAATCAAATTGCGATTGCAACATGCCTGGGTGTACCGCAAAACAGGTAAGCTGTTGTATGCAAGATTTCGTACCACGGATATCTTACCTTCGACTTTCATAACTATATATTTATGATACACCGTTCGGGCCACATCTTCATTACGTATCTCTGCCGTGACGGTGTCGCAGCAACAATGACCGCACTGCTAGGAAAGTCAATGGTCGGCGTATGGTTCTGCCTCGAACCACTAGAGAGCCGCGCCAACTAATCCTGGGACGCGTTTAAGATCTAAACTACGGCGAATCTCGGGAAAGGCCCGTTTGGACACCACCCAATTATAAACCAATTACGTTATTGGACATTAAAGATAATCGGAAGTGGACACAGGCCAATTGGACACTAAGATTTATTCCCCACAGCCCGATTGGACACCAGCGGCATTCCGGACACACCTCCATCGGATCCCAAAGATTGAATCAAAAACGGAACTTCGAAGAGAAGGATCTTCCGTTTTCCAGAGTCGGTCTGAAAAATGGGGCATCGGCATAACTTTTCCACGTCTGACGATTTTGTATTAGATATATGTATTCAATCCTTGGCGCCCGATGCAGGGCCACGTCCGCGTTATCGCTGGTGTTCAATCAGGCCGTGTTCAATAATTCTTGGTACCTAATCGAACTGTGTAGAATCGATCTATGTCCACTGAATCTCGTGTCCAATAAAGTTTTCGATTATTTCTGGTGTCCAATAATGCTGGTTTCTGGGTAATCGGATTGTGTCCGGGTGGGTTCGCCTCGAATCTCTACTCATTTTCTCATTGCTATATCCCGTATATCACTCGTGTTCAAAAACGAATAAGGGATCCTGTGAATTCACTTGTATTCCAAGTCTGTAAGCAAGCATGAATCTGAAAATTGTAACAATCCTTACCCCTAGCATCAACATACGCGTGAGGCGATTAGGCGGTGGCTACGGAGCTAAGATATCGCGTGCAGCCCAGGTAGCTTGCGCTTGTGCGCTGGCTTGCCACAAATTGAACAGACCGGCCAGATTCGTGATGACACTTGAGAGTAACATGAGCTCGATTGGGAAACGATCTCCGTCGTATCACGAGTACGAGGTTGGCGCTGACATCAACGGAAAGATCCAGTATCTAAACGTGAAACACTGGTCGAATTCCGGTGCAGTTTTCAACGAATCGTCAAGTCCCGTTATAGCTTATCACTGTGGTAACTGTTACGACACATCCACATGGACCCGCTCGGGATACGAGGTCAGAACCGACCTACCTACAAACACCTACTGTCGAGCGCCGGGTTTGTGCGATATAATTATAATTTGGCTGAAGTCATGTTTAACTAGGCATATATGTGTTATCCGCATGACTAACATACGTCGTCATATTCGGTAGCCTCCACGGAGGGTATAGCCCTGGCTGAGAATGTAATGGAACACATTGCCAGGGAGCTTGATAAAGACCCCATGGATATTCGAAGTGTAAATATGAACCCGGCCGATAATGGCATTATGAACGAACTTATAGAGGACTTGAAAGTAACTGCCGATTATAACATGAGAAGGAAGGCCGTGGAAAGTTTCAATGGTGTATGTGTAGAAGAGTGTTTATTATCACTGAAGTCCAACTTTAGAAACATTTTGGGTTAGTTGTATACGTAATGCGGAGTGATTTTCTCTTCGCAGGAAAATCGATGGAAGAAAAAAGGCATTGCTATGATACCTATGAAGTACCCGTTCACATTCTACGGACAATTTAACGTCCTGGTGTCTGTTTATGCTCGCGATGGAACGGTCGCAATTACTCACGGGGGTATCGAATGTGGTCAAGGAATCAATACAAAGGTATACAGATAACTGACAGTGTGCATAACTCTACGAGTGATGTTATTTGCACGATACACGATTCGAATAAGAAGTGTAGTTTAGGTATATACGCGCGTGTTGAGTGACCTTCGTTTGGTTTCGTATGCTTCAGGTTGCTCAAACGGCCGCCTATATTCTCGGCATTGATTTGGAGATGATTTCTATAAAGCCAACCACCAATCTGACATCACCTAATAATACTGTGACTGGAGGCAGTTGGACCAGCGATTCCTGTGCATACGTCAGTATTTTTGTCTTGTCGACACACCCACACCCATGTTCTCGGCGAGCAGCCTGGAACGGATGTATCTCGAAAGATGCTCCAAGTTGTGTGTAGAGTTCTGTATACACTTGCTGTAATGGATCTCTGGTGCATGAGACGTGACAAGCAATATATGCGTGATTTTCGATCTCTCCATGAACAATTCTTTGAAATATATCGCTGCCATAACTTTACTATTTTCCTGAATGCTTGCTTTGTACAAGTTTCCATTATATCTGATGCACGTCTGTAATTGGACCTTCAACGATCTAATGTTTATTGCAGGCTACAATGATGGCGTGCAAAGAGCTAATCAAGAGGTTGGAACCAATTAAAACAGAATTGCATGAACCAACGTGGAAAGAGCTGGTGTTTGCAGCTCATCAGAAGGACGTTGATTTATGTGCACGGTACATGTACGTAAAACCATTCGGGTGGATATTCAAGTTGAAAATTAATAATGACGTATAACGGTAGCCACACAGTGCTTCTGGATCCACTAGTGTTACAGCGTGTACGTGGGAGTCGTGATAGATGTGTGCACGTGTGTGGATCCGTCCACCGTGGAGTGTGTGTGAGTGTATATTTGTGCGATACCTCAAAGTGAGGGGTAGATTTTTCTGTGGTTAATGTATGCGTGAGTTACCATTCCAACACGGTAAGCAGAGTTCAAATCACCATCCTACCATGGTAAGTAGGAGACCAGCGCACACAATGTTGCTTAGCAGCAGGCTTATCGCCCCCTCCAGTTCTACAAACTTGCACCAAAATTTTTATCCCCTTTGATACAGCCTTTGAAGTATTATTTCATCTAATCGCACACGCAGTACTTGTAGATTGTATTGATAATCCGCAGTTCGCTATTTCTGCATCCACCACTCACAAGGCATCTCCAGCTATTTTCATCCACCCGACCTTTGTTGCCATGCTGATGCAACATTTTGCAGATGTTGCTGTTTCAGTTGCACATACCCCCTCACAACCTACATGGTTATGATTTTTCTGTTATAAAAGCAGGTTGTCAAAACGAATGTACCTACAGTCTCTGTTAGCCCGTCTTTATCGTAAATGTTAAAACCACAAAACGCCAAAATGTTGGTAATTCTATGTGTAATATTCGTTCACGTTGCTACCATTCGCGTTGATGAATGACGAAGCTATCGCGACAAAAACCTGACAACACCTCTAATTGCATTAAAAAACTACACATCGAAACGGGATGCTTCCTGGAGGTCCCGACCTCGCGATAATATCGCCAAACAGGATGTTAACGACAAATTGGATCCTAATTTCCGTCACAATATATGTACTCGCACAGAGCCTGGAGGTAATAAATAAAATCATGTCAACCTCAGTTACTAAAATGGAGGGGCGATAAGCCTGTTGCTGCAGGTGACATTGTATGTGATGCCCCGCTACTTACCATGGTGGGATGGTAATTTATACATTACTTACCGTGGTGGAGAGGTAACTTACGCACGCACTGACATACACAACAATTTTCCACCGCTCTCCGGCATCACACAAACACATACACACACACACACACACACCGACATGCACACGTACACGTACACGTACTAACACTAGTGGACCCAGAAGCACCACGGTATGGCTACTTATACATATTCATGCGATAGTCGACAATATACAATGAAAAATGCGCGTTGCACATACATAAGACATGAACTGAGGGTACTTCGATGAACCAGGTTCGCCGCAACGAAGGATGACGTGAAACCTTACGCTATCTGGGGGTGCGCTGTAGGTGAAGTAGAGGTGGATTTGCTTACTGGCCAGCACATCGTAACCAGAGTTGACTTGATGGTGGATGCAGGTATCAGCATGAGTCCGGAGGTGGATATTGGACAGGCTGAAGGTGCTTTTATCATGGGACTTGGATATTGGACCAGTGAGGACTTAATATACAATCCAGAGACAGGAGTTCTGACGAACAATAGAACTTGGGTATAACTTTTGGTTACATGCATACAAATCATCCCCAATGGCATTCTCACCCTACGCATCCATGCGCGTGGAGTTCTAACTAGGCGTAACAATTCTTTTCAGAATTACAAACCACCCGGAGCCAAGGATATACCTATTGATTTTCGCATCTCACTTCGCAGAAATGCTCCGAATCCACTTGGAGTTCTCAGGGCTAAAGGTATAGTGGTATTTTTGTCTTATTCATGATACAAAGTAAGAAACGTAAGAATGGTATACAGCTTACTTAATTGACATTAGAACAGGATTCCTGTTTTTTCCGGCTTGTTTACTGTAGCGTTCCTATAGGTCTGACAAACCTAGCATCTTTGGTTTAATACTGTTTTGTCTAAGCCGTCTAAACCCAATTTCCTGTAGCTGTAACTGGAGGCATGAAATTCGAGAATGTCAGCAAAATACGTTGATCATGAATCAAGCCCAATATTATGACTTAGTTTTGCTTTTTTTTATGGATTTGCTTGCGAAATGAGGCTGCTCGGACAATTACACCGTAAATGCGAACTTGAATAGAAATCCCCGAATCTTGTACAACCGCTGCTCTCTTCCTTTTTGGTTGACTCAAACTTCTGGGATTTACCTTAAACGTGTACAGTAATGATTGTACTTGTCAAATTCTCTATCGGACTGATAAATCTCAATTTATGAAAAGGATTGAAACTTTGTCACGCCGTTATAGAAGATCTCATTAACGACCATAGTCTACAATATACATCCTTATAACTATACCGAAGTTGGCACACGGTGGAGACGTATAATAATAATCTACATCGGAAATCGAGGGCGTAGCATTTATTTTTTGTGTTCTCACATTTCTACCTTACCTTCGACCAATTAGTATCATTTGCCTGCGAATTCCATGGCTCAGGAGCTATTAAAATGTGAGAATGTGCGACCTGAAAGTTAAGTGATTCATCTTTGGCTATTATACATCCGCAAATTCTGGATCAACAGCTACTGGTGAGCCTTCATTGTGTACGAGCTGCGTAATTATGTTTGCAATTCGTAATGCTATAAACGCCGCCAGGACTGATGCTGGAAATACTGAGAAGTGGTACAATCTACGTAAGTACCTTCATCTGAACAATTTGTAGCTGCTGTAAATATTGTCAAATGCCCCCCCCCCCCCCCCCCCCCCCCCCACCCCCCTGAAACCAGATCTGGCGCTGGCAGCTAATCTCGTGTACTCAAGAATTATCGACTTATATATAATATGTTATGTTTCATTTAGCTGCACCGATAACAACCGAACGGATCTTGTTAAGCAGTTTGACCAGCAGAGAGCAGATGATTATTTAACATTCAAAATGGAAATTCAAAATGGAAATATTATTATAGAACCTTAGGAAGCAAAAGCAATCAGTACGGTACACATTATCATTACGCACAGTTTCAGTATTTTATCTGAGAAAGCTCAATCGTGGATATAAAAACAATTAGCTAGTGTTACATATTTAGTATAACAATGTACATCCACATATCATGCCTAGTATCTGTGTCATCATGATTTTCCCCAAGAAAAAGTTTACACACAATAATTACATTATCTCATTATATCTTTTTTATGGACAATAATATAAAATACTAGGTATAAACTGTACAAGTAATGTATAACAATATATTCAACTTACTTATTTATACTTTGTAAAAATTATCACTCACTAACATTTTTCGGCTGGGAGCGCATATTGAGCGGTCACGCGCAGGCCGATATTTCCATTAAATTCAGCCATTATTGTGATTCCAGACTCCCCTCCTTAGCTCTAAGTTTCTCCCAGCGATTAATTTTTCCCAAAGGGTAGCAGATCACTGCTGACATAAGCATCAGCGAGCCAGAAAGGTAAAACGAAACGTTGTAATTTCCAGTAATATTCATGAAGACACCTACAATTCGATTAAACAGATATAGCGAAATTATCTTTGCTACAGCTTCTCACTGTGGAAAAAGCTGCCCATTCATCCGGATTTTGGAACTTCTCTCTTACCAGAAAGAGGCGTACCAATAGCCGCAGCGACACCTTGAAATAATAACGCCAATCCGAAGCCATTCGTTAATTTTTCCAACCCTATCAAATCGACAATCAAGATAGTCCTGAGTGCGGCAAATACAGCTAAAAAAATAAATTGTATCAGTCGCACATCTGGAAGTACTTTATTGTTAAAACATTAAATTTTCATCGAGCTCAAGCGGACTTTTGTTCAAGTCCGTTTCAGTGCTGCTTTCACTGCGATGAATCAACAACTACACTCAAGCATACAAACCGTGAATGTATATAAATTGAAGACTATCGTAATATGTCATCATAATGTGACCAGACTCGAATCGCGTTAGAGCTGAGCTTAATCGGTATCACGCACCTGCACTGATAGCTCAACCTCAATGTTCCGTATAAAGTGATGGAATGTAAACAGACTTGAATAATGAAGCTGCTCTTGATGCTATTCGGTAACACGTGGAATCACTCACAAATACTAAAGCCGAAGACGGCTGCATAAAGGAACTGATACTCCTCGCTAAAAGACAATCCGGACCCGATTGTAGCGATACCAGCAATACTGATGAACACGTTGTTTACGAGTAGAGCGTTGACACCTGGTAAGCTTGTGACAATACCGCAGGAAACACGCCCAATAGTATTGGTTATGCCAATAACGGACAATAGGAACGTAGCTGTTCCCTCGTCGATGCCGGATGTTATAGCTCTATCTGGAATCAAATAAATATGAACCAACTTTCATGCGATCTTGAATATGAATAGGCATGTGGCGAAGCAATTATCGAGGTAAATAGCTGGTAAGCCGGCCCGTGGTTGCAGGTATACCTGGGAGATACGTGAAAGGCGTATAGAATCCCATCATGGTTAAAGAACCACTGAAGGCCAGAGTTAAGAATGAGGGACTTTTCAGAAGGCTGAAGTCCAGCATTGTCACCAATATACGTCGCACTCCTTCAGGGCACAAGTAGCAGGCTCCACTCTTCTCCTCGGCCACGTCTGCCTGTGTTGGGAGTCGCGTCACCGACAGGTGATATCTAACCGAAGGCATCTGATTCTGATTGACAATGAAATGAAATATCTACGTTAAACCATCAACTTTGAGCGATGGAAGAACCTTACTCCTATTATATACAGTTACTATTTCTTACCTCCGACTTGTAGTGAGACAACCTGCTTAATGAACCACTGTAGAATATATCATCTCTGTAAAATGGCCTCTGAATGTTGTCCTTGCTAGCAGTGGCTGGTCTTGCTTTGAAAAACTTTTGACTTATGTCGGAATTAGATCTGTCTCGGCGCACGCACACCGTATGTCTTCGTGCATTCTGGATATAGTGAAAATTTTTTAAATATTTTACGAGTACGAACGTGTACCAGGTCCCAACTACTACCAAGAGTCAAAGTATTTACTGTCGGTACATGCCCGTTGAGACGCTCCAAGTCACCGCTCAGCAAATTATTTTCCTCTTCCACCGTTTTCAATTCTTGATCATCGAGAATTTTCACATCTGGATATAGTGTAGGTTCCGACAATCTGTCGTCACTACTGTGGTTGGATTTTGCATGCTTTCCCATCCCATGGCTCTCTTTGAGAAGCGAATGCAATGATCTGCAGCTATAACAGGACGCATGAGAAACAAATCTGACGATATATATGTATAAGAAATGGCTTTCATCCTTCTGAATTTTTGCTTATGATTAGTCGATTTTCTGCACAAATAATTATATCAGCTGAAGCGTATAATGGAAAACTATATCTGCACACGGAACATTTGCCTCTAATCCACATACCATGGACCATGCATGATTCATATGCAATACTTCTATAGACATCTATTTCATCCAAAATCAATTACATAGGAGCTCTAATAGAGATAAAAATATCCGCTTGTGATACGTATAGTAGAACTGTACTACATATCCAAACAGGTCTCCATTAGATTCAGAATTCATGAATTTTGTGGAGAATAAATTTGGATCTCCAATGGACGTCCTTTCTATCACCTTTGTATCTTCTATCAGATCTTCATTGGAGATACCATAGACTAGGCACTCAAGGACAACCGACCATGTAAATACCGGACGAAATTCGGAGTGAACAAAAAGGCAGAATTGCTGGGGGTTTGTATAATTTGGAGCTCGTGGATTTCCGTAGACGTTTATTAGAGCTACGCCATGGATATGGACCTCTAATAGATAGAGTTTCCCCTGTGGACTTATAAGGGAGAGAGAATAATTAAGGGCCCATGTCAGATGTAATCTACAGTAAAATCTTATGTCCCTTCCATTCAAAAAAAAAGTGTGATGGATTAAAAATTGTCCGCTCAACTGCTTCTAAATCTCTGCTCGTTTGTGGTTCAAAATGTACGGTATAATTGCCCGGGATAACTAAAAAATCACCGGGAACCTGTATACATGACCAGGCTGCCTACGCTGTAGTTGCAAAATTTGGAAAAATGAGTTTTCATTACTTTACGATATTAGGGCTGCTACCAAGGAACTGTGCGGCGGTTGCAAATTCAGTATTGTTGTTTGTACCAAGGAGCCGGCGCCCGGATGGCTGTGTCGTGTAGAGGCAACCCGCAGAACCAGATTTTCTGGACAATGGTACCATCTCAATCTCGGTGTTCTCCTCAGTAGCTTTAACTTTCACGAGGGATGGTGCCAATGGTCGAAGCAACGCTCCGAAAACCGCACAATTCAGCAGCATTCCTGCACCGTGACAGTATCGGGTTAACATGCCTATATGTATATTATCTACGGTATATGCTACTGCAGTTCCCGGAATATGGGGTCGTTTATTGGTTACTGAGGACTCGACCCTTACGCAATTAGAGAGGGAGAGAGAGAGAGAGAGACATCTGCTTATACGAAAGACAAGTAAAATCGGCTACGTTTGTCAACTTTTACACATGGACAACTGATAAATGGCTCTGTATGTATTACATGTAAGGCGAAACGAGTAGGGACGATAAGAAAGTATGTGGGTCGGAAAATCGAAAATTAATACACAGCAAACGAAGATATATGAATAAGTAAATGAGCATACCCGCTTGAATGAGAAGTGCTCCTCTCCAGCCGTAGTGGTTAATTAAGATTTTAGTGATTGGCGCTAATATAAATGCACCGATTCCTGATCCGCAAACTGCGATGCCTGTTGCTAAAGCACGCCAACGTTCGAAATAAAATCCAGCTGATATCACGGCAGGGACGTAAATGAGACCAGCTCCAATCCCACCTGATGAAAATAATATCAATTTACAGTTGATCCGACGTGTTATAAGTAGAGGGAAATTAAGGGAAAAGACAAGGAGTTAGACATTTTCCATTACCTACTCAGTAAAATGGACAAACTGTAATTACCCAAAATACCGTATGAGATGCACAAAAGTTCAATCGACCGGCCGAAGAATGCCAGAATTAAAGCTGAACAACTTATGACACTGCCAAGCATCGCTACCAGCCTAAATCCGTACTTGTTAGCTAGCGCCGACACGAACGGGCCTGAAAAATACCAAGCCAATTTATTGCCAGACTCGGATGTCATCCGATGCGTGATCATGTTAAAAATTGTTTGTACAAATCTCATACTTTACCGGTAATAGTACATATGTATATTGTGCAACGAGTGGGCAAAAGTAAAGATTCTCAGCAAGGGTAAAGTTAGCATACTAACTCAGAATCGTCATTGTCCACGATTGCGCATGATATTTTTCACAATAATTAAGTAAAATTAGACGATTCTGACCTCCTGCTGAAAATTAACAAAAGACACTATTTCTCAATGAATGACGCGCGCGTTGAGAAATGGCGAACCAGTTCTCCACTGTTGGGACAATATTTTTCCACTAGTAGACAAAGACAGATTTTGCCACTAGTGCAGAAATGGTTCACCATTTCCCATCGCGCGCATCATTCATTGAGAAAGACGGTCTTTTGTTCATTTTCAGCATCTGACGGAAAACACCTATTTTTACGTTCGAGTTGTTAAAAAAATATTTCCTGCAAGCTCCTTGTGCCCGGGGTTCTCTTTTAACATAGTTGTAAAATATCCGAAACAAACTAACCAGTGATTAGGTAGAATCCACTCTGCAGAGAGCCTACAAGGGCGACTTGTGCCGTTGAAACGGATAAATCTTCACAAATGTGAACTAGGAATACACCGAAGCTGAAGATGATGCCATCCACAATCAAGTTACACATGAAAGAAGCTGCAACTATGACCCAACCCCAGCCACCGTCCGGCGGAACGACCATCTGCACCTCGACTTCCTGATTAAGAAAAATGCCACTCTGGAACAACTCAGGCGTTTCTAAAATGACGGCTCTTGTTTGCTCCGATATTCTACCATTCCAAAATCCATCGTGACAACAATCAACTGCGCTCTGTTCGCATCGGAAACGCTCATGTGGCAGTGTGGCAGTTTTTTTAAGCCACTGGCGCTATGGCCAGAGCATTGAACTAGTATAGTATTATATATAAAGTATTGTATAAAGTGACACTGCATTTTGCCGCTACAGAAGCTTCATGTTACTTGAACAGTTTCCAAGCCAAGTTGACACTCTAAAACTAAAAATTTTGATCCCAAAATTTATGTAAATAAGATTTCAAAACTTCCACGGGTAAAAGATAAGGCGTTACTGAACTGGCTTGCAGTGTTCTTTTTTTATGCTTATCGTAAGAGTTTTTATAACTTCAGGGGAACAATGGTAGATTCACCAAAAAGATGTTTGTAGAGAAATGTTTCTGTCGCGGAGTACGGTAAAGCAATATACTGTGCATATGCTGCTGAATGCTATCACTTGCTTTTTATCTCAAAGTCTGTTATCTGGCATTGCCGGAATGCGTTTCACCCAACTTTGACCTGTCAAGAACAAGCCCTCTCAAGATGGTGAAAAACACACTCAATCGACCAGTTTTTGTCTGTTCAAGTAAAATTCAACATTCCTCAACACTAGGACACCCAAGAAATCAGGCAAATTTTATTATTTTCATACTTCATTTTCATCACGAATGATATGAATCTTACCTGAAAAATCTCTTGATCGTCATCAATTTCCCTTTCCGAACAACCCCCTTTGCTGTGACGACGCCCGTAACTCCGACTTTCAGACTTGTCCTCCACCTCCATGCACTCATTTCTGGAGTGATCCTCGCAGGAAGTTTTCGTCATCGTATTAGATCTGCATTAATTCACAGACAGTGCAGATTAATGAACGTATAGGTCGTGAATCAACATTATGATATATAGGAACCCATTTTTCACGTATATTCACAATCGAAGTTTATAGCGCTGCGACGAGGAAGGAATCGATTGATACAACTGAAAATGTGTACGCGGTCTCGGGTCAGTAACAATATATAGAAATTTAGTTGTTGCAATTGTTCGTCAGTTCGTCATGATATACATAACTAAACGTTTGTCTGCGCCAAGGAGCGTACCCACAATTGTATCATCCAATGACTATGTACTAGTTGCAGTGGATTCCCTTAAGCAGGCTACAAGAATATTTTACGGTGATTGGCCTGAAATATGCTCGCATTTAAGACTTTGGATGCTCCGTACATAAACAGCGATTGAAGATGATACAGTAAATCGCGATGTAATTATATAAAGTCTAAAGGTCAAGTGATAAGAGATGCCTCCAAGCTTCAAGTGAAACGATCACCCAGTTGACCTTAACATATAAATACATAATTTAATTCGAATCAGGATTATTATTCAAAGTCTATTCCTATTCTCTCGTTGCCGCGACGTGGAACCTTACGCACGCGCCACAAATATTCATTAAATTACAAGTATACCTCGTCGTATATTTATTTATACGTAGCCTACAGAGCAAATAATTCAACTGCTGAAGTAATATTGTTGTCGGCCAAGAAGATAAATGTACAGAAGTGTAAAGAAATCATGTAGTACATACATAAGATATAGGTTTCATGAAGCAGACTGAATAGCGATGCGTTTCAAGAATGTAATGAACAAAGAAACTTGGTTTTTATTGAACAACTGTACGATTTATAATAGTGTAGAAACTACAAAAATTTTTCACAATTCAATTAACGCCGCGAACTGCAGCTATCACGAGACACTTGAACGCTTCAGTGATTTCGTGAAGGTAAACGCGGATGAAAAAATTCGAAGAGCTAGAATTTCCAGGACGGAGCAATAGTAGCTGAACCGGTCAGCGAACATACGTTAGAATGCGACATTATATTGCACGTATGGGCTGTTATATGGTTACGAGAAAATGTAAGGAAGGCGATGATATCTTGAATTAATAGGACCTAAATATCGAAAACATAAATAATCGCCGTATCGATAAATAGTAAATATACTGCGTTATCTTCTATCGTTCTATTCGAAACAAACACCCTCTGCTGTACAATAGCATATATCACAGAACGTTGGAATCAAACATGATACAAATGAACATTTATATCATAACACATTCTATTATAGCATGATTTTCGATAGTACACTAGGATATTTCACAACATCAGGTAATGTGTTATACATATAAATCTAGCAGAGATCATACGAAACTCGTAATTAGAATACTTATGAAACTAAGCGTGGTTAGGCAGTTGCATTCTTGACCCGAAATCACCGTTAAAATGACTCTGCTAAGGAAGCACAGCTAGACCCATCAGCAGGTGACGCATAAGTAATGTATAATATATACATACCTAGAAATATATCGTATCTGATTCATAAAAATCTAAGAAGGCACTCAGTTTCTACATGCAGTGCGTGCCTGTGTGTGTGTGTATGTGTTGTGTATTATATTATATTATGCAGAAGGCTGAGGCGCGTCGTCTTCGACAGATATTTTAAATTCCGTGTACCACGGACTGACGTATCAGCCTCGCAAAATGCAGTTTGCAGATTCACAGAATTGAAGCTACAACACTTTATTACTCTGCTGGTAGGAGAAATTTCAACATGCATCATTAAACTTGTCGAAAGCAAAACGAAGACGATACGCTACATTAAAACCCATCTTCCATTTGTCACATGAATTGAAAATCTTGTATATACGCGTATGGCTATACGTAAAAAAAAATACACAGGCATAATATTTAAACGGCTTAAAACACATATATAAAGTACGCGCGCCTGCTCGCACGTGTGTTGTGTGTCGTGTGTCGTGTGTCGTGTGTCTATTACTGTACGAGTGTGGTATAAGACCAATAGCATTCAGCAGTAGATGTATAATAATTGTAGCACAAAAACTCCACGCACCAATTCACACGCGCGTCGTTTAGCTGCAAAATGAGAGAAATACTAAAGTTGTGCTCTCTTCTCGCGGGTTCATTTACCACTCACTGCTCGTGCAACGTTTGTATGTGCCATGCTGCTGTCCGGGGAGCCGTTCCACGGTTACACAATTCTCTATTTTCGATAAGACAGAAAGAATGACTAGCTACTGTAATCACATTTTGTTATCGAAAACACGGACTAAGACTTAAAATTCGAAATTGTCAAAAATTGGCCGCAGTATTGTCCGTGTAACGAAGTAAATGCATAATTTACAAACGTAAATCTCGCTATAGCGCGCTGAATGGATTAACATTCTTCGCTGTCAGGGCTGAGCATAGATCCTTACTCGATTTAATCTTCTCTGACGTTTGCTGATGAAACTTTATCTGCTGATGATCGTTCCGGAAGATATGGCATTATAAATTATACTTGACAGTTGCTGATCAATACGCTAAACACCGCCGTACACGTGTTCTTGAAAACTTGGAAGGATTTTATTTTGGATGCGATTTTCTGTCCCTTTGTATAGTTTACAAGTAAAACTTTTAAAATCGTACGGACAATGTTAATATTTGATTAAGAAAATGTAAAAAAGTCTGTTCCTTATACCTATAATCACCGAATGCAACATGTCATGGCCAATTATCAATTAAGGGGAATCGGATATTGAATGGCGCAGAGATGAATATTGAGGAGCTAAGCGATAAACACCATGTTGACCAATCGGTGGGCAAATTCAAACGAACAAACTGCTCTGTACCAACCTGGCGAACAATGAAAAGTTCACAAAGTATATATACTATAACTATATAACTCTAAATTACGATTGCTTTCCAGCAAGCTGTCAGAATCTTGAACGGGCGACGACAGAAAGCGATACCCGTTGTATAAATCTATCAGTAGCCGTCAATCGTGTGCGTGGCTTGTCGTCAGTATAACCCACTGTTAAGCTGGAAGGCATCCACTGTACATCGCGGTACATATGTACCTAACTGATACAGTCCGTTATCGGAACCCGTCTGCCATACATTCTATACTGCATGAAGCCTATTATACCTATTGCACCTGCGCTTTCATAGTGATTAATTCTGGCAAAGATGGGAACGAACGTATAGGTATACCGAAAATCGCCGTAAGCTAGTTTCAGCTGTATGCGCCCCTATATGGGTATGTCAGTTACATATTTAAAGGGTATCAAGTATCCTGTACTCAGTATAAATAGTAATGTTCTTCGACGGCTCCCAGTTCTTCTATTAGCATATTAGGTACTTCGAATTTATATGAATTATGTAAATGGGGGGCAGAACAAGTACAATACAATTCATAATTGATGTATTATGTTCTGACTGGACAGTGGTAGTGGAAAAACACTACAATAAACATATTACTGTACACAACAATGATTCACGCCTCGTTTTCAGACATGATTCAATATTATTGTGTACACATGATCAAGTACTGTGCAGTGTACAAGGAATGGAACAATACGTAATAAAAATTCATATTTAATTCCGAACAAACATTACCTAAAACATATCAACTTTGTACCATTGTATACATATATATATATATATATATATATATATCATATAGTCGTGTATATGCATGTATATATATATATCACTAATAACTGTGCTTGGTTGTTTCATCTGAAAAAATAATTATATATAAAATTTGTAATTTAATACTATTCACGGAAATCTCTATAATATAATAATTTATTATATATGTATCTGTAGTTAATAGATTCAAACATAACGGCCTAATATCAATTTTTTTTTCGCATATCCTTCGTATTACCAAGCATAAAATGTTATTTATACGTATGTATTTTAAATTTCAAACAGTAGAGTTGTTTTTCTGCTACACGATTTATACATAATTATATTTTACAATACATTATTATACTATGCATGTGTGTCAGAAATGTACAATTATTGTTGGATAGCATTCTTGATTTTTGTTTTATTTCTTTCCTTTGCTTACAACTATAGAAATCATATAATTTCAATGAACAATAAGTCCTTCAAATGATAAGCCGCAGTAATGTATTTTACACTAATGTATCAAAGTATTGGAATTCCAACACGCACGAAGTGTTTTCGTCGACGAATAAGAAATGCGGGAATAACGTAGTATTAAATTGACATTATTTTGAACATTTTATGAATGCGAAGGGAATTCTCACACCAACACATTTTGACAGATGGTCAAGTTAAATTCTGAATACGAGCCAATATATAGGGTGTTTATGTTAACCCTGCACATACTGCTTGGGTGTATAGGGGCTGCCTTGGCAAGCATTCCGAGGTAAGACACCCACGGTCGGAAACTCATCCTAATGGCTGTGAAGGGCTGTGAAGGATTTGGTTCCGCGCGCTTGTTCGTAGTGTACCTACATAATGAATCAGATGTGGGGATCACTTTCGACCCAACGTTTTATTCAACCGTAAACAACGGTACAAAATTCTTGTGTGAAATCAACAAAACGATAAACAATAAGGAAAATAACAAAATAATTTTTTATCGTACGGAGTATGTAGAATATATTTCACGTGTTCGAACGGGTATTTCATAGTCGGTGTTCAAAGTGTCCGCCTTCTTGAAGAAGGCACTCCACGGAACCTTTGGTCATTGCCGCAGGTATTCCGGCGAGTTCATCGTTTTGTTGACTTCACACGAGAACTTCGTACTGTTTTCTACGGCTGAATAAAACGTTGGTTCGAAAGTGATCACATCCGATTCATTACGTTGGCTACGAACAAGCGCGCGGTACCAAATCCTTCAAAGCCGTCCACAGCCGTTAGAATAATGAGTTTCTATCCGTGGCGCGTGGGTGTCTTACCTCGGAATACTTGCCTAGACAGCCCCTATACACTCTAGTAGTATGTCCAGAGTTAACATAAACACCCTGTAATAGGAAAGAAGCTTTGCATCCTAATGAACTTGCACGAGTGAAAATTTGCCCAATTCTACATGATTTCGTGGCGATGCAGGCACTAAAACGCGTTTCACAGATACAAGTCTTGACTTGAATGAAAATCGAGGAACGCAAAGTGAAAAAAATTGTCTAAGCTCTCTCGCATCTGCCATTGCCTATGTCTCAACCTACAATACGCTGTATGTATCTATGTATGTATGTATATGTATGTACCCGACTCACATTAGGTATATGCAAAAGTGGATATACATAGGAAACAGACAAAAGCAAATGCTGGGTGGAACGTCGTTTTATCTTCGAAATGGTATGCCGATGTGCGCTCGAGGTACTTATTGCGTTATAAATTTACAATGAACGATAATTTATCAAATATATCTTGCACAATTACGAACGTGCAAATATAATTGCATCAATCGCCTCGGACAGCTGACAACTGCCTTACGAGTGTGTGATAACTAACATTTCCTTCCATCGTTATAAACTATAATTGAGATGAGAAGTTGATCATCAATTGCCTACATACATTATGATTTATAAGTATAAGGGGCTGTAACGAATCGCTTTGGCGAATGTAATCACTTTGTTTTTACTTCGTTCCCTTCCAGTTAAATATCTTCCAAACCACTTGAAATTGGGTCCTACTATATATAAATCTTTAGAAGTTTTTGGTGATTAGCTATGAGCCAACTCTAAAGTACCGTTAAAATCTGTGGCCCATACATGTAGAAAAGGTACCCGCTTGAGTTGGAATGCCAAACGTGTGTAGGTATAATAAAGTTACTGTATAGATTGCAGGGTTTGATGAGATTTGGTAATCCAAAAATTCTCTATCGAGGTGTCTAATTTAGTATGATTATCTGTGTTTGGTAGTAAATACTTCGTTTGTTGTAGTTCATATTTCATTATTGATTTCTGATAAAAGTTAAGTTATGAAATCTCTAAAATTACAATCTCTATTAAAGTATTAAAATTTCCCCTGGGCGAAAATTGGTTGATAATTTTTTTTTGTTTTTGTTTTTTTAATTAATAAGCAAACTGGGCCGCAGGTACAAGACGAAATCGAATACAATCACGTTAACATTAAAGGTAACAGTCTAGCCACCGTAGACATAACGTAAATACATTCAAAGTTTTTTAATTGGCCTAGTAATTTCGTCAAATAAGTACTGGGAGCCTGGTGTTACATTTCTCATTTGGCAATAGTTTCGTTCACACTATATTTGACCTCAGACCCGAAGTGTGTCCGAAAGTCCGCCAAATAATTTTGCATACATATCTTCCAATTTAAAAAAATGGACTAAGCTAAGTAATAAACAAACTATAAACAAACTCAAATAAAATTCCAATTGTGCCGCCTATACGTGTGTGGGTAGTTCTTCCGAAACCGGATACGCTGTTCTGTTCTTATAGGCGCTTTTTTTTTTGTAACTTCAGGATTCAATACACTGATATAGTTAAGTTACATATACCACTTGAATATGTCAAACTATACTATGTGTAGTTATTTTAGACTTTCCAATTCATTGACTCTGGTGGTGCACCAATGATTTTCAAAAATTGCTGAAAATGGTTTCGAAAATGATTTCTTTCTACCAGGTAAGGTAAAAGGGGATAGTAAAAAATTGAGTCTTATAATGTGAAAAAAATGCTTAATTTTTCTAGGTTACGCTAGAGCACCTAGAATGTATCAAAAAAGATAAAGCTAACGTAGCGATTAATATTGTCGTCTCAACTTACGATTGCAATTCCTAATTTATGAAATTATTCTTTTACCTATTTTGACTGTCAGCCTATCTGAGATTAGAACCAATTATTGCTGCCATTCATTATTCACTTAGGAAAAAGGTGCACAAGTGTTTCTTAAATTTACAAAACCGTAGATTATCAGATTATCCCCTTCCGTCGCAGCGGGCCTGTAAGCTTTGAGTGAGATAATGGACCTCGTTGTCAGCTAACTAATTGTAGGCAGCTAAGCACCGGGTATACATCTTTTCAAAACTCTCAAAAAACTCAAGGTTATGCAAATAAAATTTCCAGATACTTCCCCCTCTCCAGAATAGAAAGTTAAGCATCACACAGGACAGTTCAAATCAGTGGGCAAGCCCTTTTGATAAAATACAAAGGTAGTGTGTTGTCACAAATTATGAAGAGAATCAAATTTATAGTAGAAAAAATGTAATCATCCTGGGCAACAGACACTCGTCTGTCCTTCAATCATTCGTCATCCACTGACTCCACTTCCATTCAATAAATTTGATGCGGAATACAGCGAATAACATAAAGGAATCAGAAAAGCAGCTGTATTGACTTGATTCTGCTCGTGGTCATGTGTGATATAAAAGGTAAGCAGTAGCCTGTGCGCTTTAAGCTAAGAATCGGATTGTACCGCGAAGTGATTAGAAATCATAGCATTACCAGATACTAAGTCGGTCGCACAATCATCCGTAGATGGTACTGTAGGTAAGTACGTACGTATGTATACATAGCATATTGTAACGTAGTCAAGTCCGTGTACATCCATCACATGGTGATCTGTTGCGATTCGCGGCTTGAAAAATTAGACACCATGAAATATTGCACTGTTCATCCAAAGATCTTGGCGCAGCAGTAGAATTCTGATATCTTTTGTCAGTGTTGACTCGAGGCCGAAGAGGAAGCAGAACTAATATTCGATCATATGCCATATAGATTGTCATGTTTTTCTTAGCAAAAAGACACACCGTACAGAAATGTTAAATACCCTCGTATGCCAGTCAATAGAGACAGCATGGCGAGACAAAAAAGAAGCCATCAAAAGAAAATCCCTTATTTCAATTTATATTTTTCACGTCGATAATGGCATTGAAACTAAACGGTAAGGCAAATTTTTAATAATATATTCGCAAATATTTTTTCATAACATTATTGCTTGCGAAACTACTGGATCACATGGTAGTGTTGTAACTGACTTGTCGGTATAGAGTGGATGTACAGATTTTGTTTAATGTAGGTCACTTGGAACTTTCATTGAAAAATCAACCTTATTTGCAAAGGGCAGAGGCGTAAAACAATTGCTTACGAAATGTGAATACATTTTTCTAAGTGCGCTAAACACTTGCAAACATTGAAAACCGTGTGCAGATTTTTGTGAGCATCACGCGGATGTCTATACAGAGAGATTATGTGGAATCGAAAGACGTTACTCTTCCACAAGCAAGCAACTCGAATACATGAGAACGAGATAGTTGCTCGTGTGTTATCATTTGGTTGGCCACTCGCAGGTGAGCAGGTTGATTCGTTTCCGCACGATACAAAGATTTTCTGCTAAACCCTGTGGCTTCTAAAGCTACTCGAAAATGCATAATACTGATTATTCATCATTTATATTCATATTCAGCAAGGTGATGATCACTAAACATTTCAATTGAATGATCATACAATATTCATCTTATTCAACTTCGGCCTCCGATTCCAAGAATATCATACTCCTAGTAGTTCAAAGACTAGTTCAGCTTCTCCTGCCGAGGTACAGGAAAGGCTACCTGCGTTTACTGAACTGCCGTGTCAAGAAAAACGCAAGGAGCTTACGTTTTCAACCCATAACTACATTCTTCAAGGTTTTCATGAAAAAATCATAGTCGCAAATTAAAGAGCGGACGGGAAAATGTAGAACCCTAAACAAGAAGCTAAGACAAATGAACTAATTGTCTTCGCAGTTAAAATGAAAAGGAAATGAAATATCACAAACAGCAATGAAAGTCCAATGAGTTCACTTATCCATAGCAGGGCTTCGTTGAGAAACTACAGTCCAGGAACTGGGGAGGAAGTTTACACGTTATATGCCTCATTACTATTTCCAACCACGATATCTCTACCTTATGTGCGAATTGCACAGTTGTGGTTGTCGCCCAGAGGCTAGATTTCATTCACTAACCGACTTGTTAATTGAAATTCCAATGTAAATTTAATCAGTAGTTGCAGGGCATTGTAATTGTGCCTGTAACCTCAGTGTAAGTCATTTTTCAAAGAACTCTACATTATAGATCCCGTAAGGTTTCGCAGTCTAAACAACAAAGAAAATGATGCATACTGCGTATTACTGCATGATTACGTAAACTTTCATTTCCCTCGTTGCACAGCCCTATTTTCAATGAATTGGAATTGAATCCACTCGCTAGTCAAAAAGCCGTACAGTATCGATTGAAAAATATACAATAACAGACGATTCATTGTCTGAAATTCTCACGATCAGTGAAGAAAAATGACTTTTTTTATTCCATAAAAGATGGATAACTTGTTAACGATTAAAGATACAATCTTCACTAAGCTTTTAAAATTCTTGACT
Source organism: Diprion similis (assembly GCF_021155765.1). Classification (NCBI taxonomy): domain Eukaryota; kingdom Metazoa; phylum Arthropoda; class Insecta; order Hymenoptera; family Diprionidae; genus Diprion; species Diprion similis. Next base: position 22,344,027 of record NC_060114.1, read on the forward strand.
TGCTACAAAGCATATTGTGAGAAATTTTTTTTTTCAAATGCCCAAATTGTAAAAATATAATCTTTTTCATATCAATTTTTGTTAACCAGAACGCGGTTCAGAAAATGTTATTTTCCTTGTCTCCAAAAGTTACATTCAATACGAATCAAATGATCACGATGTTTTTATTGATACGACTTTTCAACTCTGGGATATCCTTGTTGAAAAATTCTTGAATTTCAGGAATTGTCAACTTTGATTGCAGAAAATTCTGGAATACGGTAATACGAAAAATTTAGTGAACAAATCAGGGGAGGTGCTCTCACATGATATAACGAAATCCCATAAGAGAAGATAAACGAAGCTGTTGAGTTCAATATTCCTTTATACGCATTCTATAATGCATCACTGATGCGACCATGCCGATCGGCGCGGTTCTATATGCAATGCCGATTAATTAAAAATATCCATAACTTTATTTAACGCAACAATGATGCCAACAAACGTATTCCCATGATTGAGTTACCACTCATTGTAGGAATATATGTATTTCCTGGCCTTAATCTCGCATGAAACAACAAAATTTTCGGATATCTTTGTTCGGCATTGCATGTAGAATTACGCTACTGCGACATTTTCACATTAGTGATGCTCAGGCTATGATAATACTAAGAAAAAGCGACATTTTACTCTGACGGTAAGGGTAAATATAACATCGTTGCTACGAATTTTCTGTAAGCAGTCGGAGTTTGCACTTTTCTCATCTATCAAAAAATAATTCCAGCATTTAATGTGGGTTGAAGGTTGAAAGGATGAGTCGGATTACCCTGTATAACTTCGCACGCCGTGTTTAAAAATCAACCATTGTGGTTGAAATTAGAAAACATTGACAATTAATACTTTAGCCACCTGCATATTTCCAGGTAAGAGGCTTTGTCGTCGTCGTCCTCCTCCTCCTCCTCCTCCTGCCCTTGATCTGCATACAGGATATTCAGTGCTTTTGGAGCCCAAAGCTATTTATTGTGAGACAATTTTGTTCCAAATCTGCTACATTGACTGAATGAATTTACAGTAGAACCTCGATTAACCAAAACAATTCGGACCGAGCCTAGTTCGGATTAACGAAAGTTCGGATAGTGAAATACTAATATTAAATGAAACGATGCTACAATATGATAAGAAATATGAGAAATTGAGGCATTTAATTTTATGTTACTTTAACACGTATAACGTGTTGCTGTGACACGCGTAACATCGTTGCGACTCTGATTACGCCCGAAGTTAATTAACATATCGATAATTTTAACGTAGCACTGTAAATGTGCTTTCTCCGATGTTTTGTTACTAACGGCGTAGTTAGGTTCTCTAAAATTTGACGACATCATTTGGATAAAGTAAATCGCGACGTGGATGACGAAGGGTTCGGGTAATCAAGGTTTTGCTGTAGTTTGGTAGCAATAATTGATTGTAAAAAATTCGCGAATGTAATGTGAGACTACGTGAAACCCACTATTTTCTTGTCACGACTACTGAGAGGGGAGAGTCACCCTTACTCTTAACAACGTGTCAACATTTACCCCAAACTCTGAAGTTGACAACCGATCCCCGCTTTACCATCGTATTCCGTATGAACGAGTTATGCTTAAATTCAACTCCCCCCCCCCCCCCCTCCCACTCCTTCGCAAACCTTCTACCTCCTTCTCTTCATCATTTTGAGATTCATACTATCAAGAAAACTGGATACACTCGAGCGTAAAAATTTATCTGTTTCGGTCTACCTCGCCCTCACCGCGACTTGCTCTCTCTTTTTTTTGTCGTTTCGCACGCTCACTCTCTCACTCACCCATTTAATCTTCCCTCGTTCAACCTGTGTCTCACAAAAAATTTTTCTAAGTTAATATTTTATATATTTCTCGATTATCTCGATCACAGTATAAAATAAATAATAATTGCCGTACAAGCTCCACAAGTGTGTACCCGTTTGCTGACATATGAATTAATAGAAGGTTGTAAACTGAACGCAATCTCCGTAACATTTGCAACATTCTTCACATCAGGTACGTTAACGTACACTTCTTTCAGCTTGCAAGTCCAATTAAGCACATCGTTCTGCTTGTTCAATGTTTAAGTGACTATAAAAATCGAGTTCCAAATTCATTGCGAAATTTCTTTAACAGTTTATCCGCCTTGCATTGACTATCAAACTGGGACGCTCGTCGAAGGAATAAAGCACTTGAAGGCTTTCGGCAATTATTATAAAACAGATTCAATCTGTTTGATTTCCTTTTCTTGCGGTTCTTGAGGTGACGCAGCCGTCTCAACGATCTCTGGGATATCATCTTCATTTTCCTCTTCAATATCTTCGTCAATAGGCGTTAACGTATCCATGACGACGGGTTGGGCCTGTAGTTGCGTTGTCGAGTAATGAAAAGGTTAAAGAACATACTTGCTGACTATTTTATAGTAACTAACATCCCACTTTCCTTCTAATAAGATAAGCAAAGTGGTTATTCAGAATCGAAGCTATGCCATATCATTTTGGAGTAATCTGATTATCCTTTACCTGAGGCGTAGTACATCTCTTCATAGCTGGTGCCATGAAGCTGGTTGCTGCACTAATGAAAAAGAAGAATCCTGCCATGTAGAATGAAATATCATAGCTTTTCGTCGCATCGTATATGGCACCAGCAAGCGGAGATCCAACGATAGCAGCGGCACCTCTGAATAGGATTAGAAGGCCGAACGCGTTTGTAAGTTTGTCCAAGCCGAGTAGATCCACCAGAATAATTGAGGTCAGCGAAATGTATCCAGCTGAAAGTATATGCATCATCTATACGTCCTTAGACACAGTTCCGTCGTTTTGGACGAGGATTTAAAGAAATTGACCTCAAAGAATGAAACAGTGTGACTGCCCTCAATCGCATAGTATTAGTAAACTGTATTCTAAATATCCCTCTGTTATACTTATACATCATACTCACATATAGCAAGTCCGAAAAAGATACTCATCACTATGTAAGCAGCAAATGAGCTACAAAAAGGTGTGGCTCCAACCGCAATACTCGAAACAACCAAGCAAATGTTATTCATTAGCAATGAATCAACTTGCGGAAAGTCTGCTATATAGCCACACGCCACACGTCCCACTGTATTCGTGATTCCAATAATTGACAACAGCAACGGTGCTAAACTTGCATCGACTCCCTGCAAGATATTTCAGAAGCGATAACAGTACTATTAGACATTTATATATGCAGGCACTGTCACCTATTGTTAATAGTTGAAATCAGGGTTTAGGCCAAAATCGTGACTTGACTTCAACTTACAATAGTTTTTTACCCTATTACAGTATACATATAATACTCTGAGGCTTGTCGCCAAGGCTCAAATCCCAGACACAGTAGTGCCTAAATCAAAGGATTAGTGTAATAGGTGAAATCTGGTGAAAATGACGTTATTTTACGTACTCTTACTGACTTCCTAAGAGAATCCCGAAGAAGTTTGGCTATAAATCAACCTTAAAATCATCGATTCATTTAGTTTTGTGTCTGATTTTGTTAAATTGTATTCTGTAACCCTGTATCGAAGTCTACGTTATCCAGAATTGACATTGTCATAGAATAGTTTAATCTCTTCGAGTACTCTTGAAGACATGGCTAGGGTACAGAAATCATACAAATCTTCTACTACCCATTATCAAGTTCAATCTTTTGTACGACTTGGCAATTCTTACTACGGCAGTCAATTGCTTTTGCTGAGTTTAAATTAGTCGTATTCGACAACAGGATTTAGTAACAATCGATCAATGAGATGACACTGTGTTGAAAATTCCGAATAAACTTGGGTTGTATGAAAATTTTGTTATTATACCATCACGTGTCACATACGTGTTTGCTGTAAACCTTCCTCCAAAGACCTAAAAAACCCCAACTAAGTTCAATCGACTTTTGTTAAAATTTTTCTATACTCTTATTGGATTCAAATCTCTGGCACTGAATATCCCTAGTGGCAACAATATTTCAATACTTGTCTTCTTCTTGCGTTATTACCAAATATACTTACATGTGACTTGGCAGCATCCACCAGATAAACGAACGGCACGTAAAGTCCAGCCATGCCGAATACATTGCTAATACCGATCAAGAGAAATACCGGATTCTTGAGTAGAGACATGTCCATCATTGTAGCAAGAGCTTCGGTAAAAGACTCAGGCAGAACTAGGCAGGGGCAAAGTGGCTCTGAAATATCAATCAGAGTGATATAGTGATTTGAAACACGCTTGCGCATGACTCTATACATACGCATATTTTATACTCATACTTCTTACCTGACTCGTAATATATTGTGACGAAATAGAAGGGCTAATCTATGTATATTTATCAAACACGAATGAATCATTGAAATTCTGCAACTGTTTACTTGGGAAAGTTGGAAATTTTTATTGAATATTTAATTTTTCTGTCGAACTTTGTTCGATAAATCATTTCTGTTGAGTTTTGTAAATCAATATTCGCACTTACGCTGTGGTCCCTTCTCCGGGTCGCCATCACGGGTGTCTCCACGTACGGATTTTGGCAATGAAATGATACTTTGCCGGTAATTTGCAAGAGATTTTTGGCTCTGACACTCAGCCAAATTGAGGACACTACCACTGTAGAATATATCCCTTCTCGACAATGGTCGAATCATCATTGGCTTTTCCTTAGGTATGCTGGATTTGCTCGTGGTAAACGTGATGCTTTCGCCATCCTGTCGAACACAGAGACCAGAAAATTGAAGATAATAACAATGACAAGTGTTTACTAGCGTTTGCAACTTGTTTACTTATACCTACTAATGTTTATAGTTTAGAGTTTTTATACCTGAGCTGACAACTACTCACATCGCATTCGGCATTATTGTTACGTGATCCAAGCATGCTGCTGGCGGATAATCTCAAGTGGAGACTCCGTCTTATATCGCCATTAGAGTTGAGCGTAGTACGGGAATTCTTGATGGCGCTGAGGCTTGGCTTGTACCTCTCGCCAGTACTGGTTTTCCGAATTCTGTCAAAGAATGGGACCGAACCGTTTTTTGGTAGACCTTGTACATGAGTGGTGAATGCTGGCTGGGAGGCATTGCGTGGAATATTTGCCTTGTTGAACTCAATATTCTCCGGTTTTTCCTGGGTTTGAACATCTTTGGATTCTTTTCCTTCCTCAATTGCTTTGCGGCTCTTGCTCTTGTTTATAGCATTTTTCAAATCTACGCTTCCGCTTGCGGATGTCCCCCCTGACGACGATTGCTCCTGTACCTTTACCTCCGAAATGGTAGGCAAAGTTGGCACAGTTGGTACGGGAGTTAATGGAGTACCTACAAGAATCCCAAAAACTCTGTGTAAATATACCTATATTTCAAAAATTCTTCTTATAAAACTATCGTTTCGAACATGTTTGACTAATAAATGTAGAAAAGAGCACCATTGTAATATGATCTAGAGAATTAAAATAAGGGTATCGGTGTTAGGCAAACATCAGTGTAGTCCTGGGTGTAGGGAGAGTACAATTAGTTGTTGTGTCGACTCGTAACACGGTCGATATCAACGATACTCGGATCGAATTCATTTGACTTGGATCGCCTATCCGAGTAAATCCAGGTAGATTCTCGATTTGCACGGGCTGTCAAAATTTGCCACATTACTCTTTACTGGCAGTACTGGTATTTCCCAGGAGTGAATTTTCACTCGGGGTATAACTGGGAGTGTTCTAGTAAAGTGAGGCACTCACGTGCGCCGAGGAGTGGATGTGCGAGCATAGATAGATGAAAAACCAAACTAGTATATTTAACCATGAAAGATTTACCTGGTACTAGCTGATCTAGATTGAAGCTGGAGTGTACTCCTGGGTCAATGTTAATGGGCATTTTCATCCTTTTCTCCATCGATCCATCTGGTAACTGTACCATGAAATAGGATCCTCCTATACTGCCACGCTCCATCTGAAACCGTTTCTCTTCTGCCATTCGCTGCAGCAACGGCTTAACAGACGATACTTTTGGGTATTCCAGAGGTCTCATCATTGCGCCAAAAACCTGTAACATACATGCGTTACATGATAGGATAACACTGCGAAAGGGTGTCAACGCTGTTGAACTAGACGAGAGTGTATAAAGTCACAAGATTGAAGAAATTCAGACTCACCGCACAATTTAAGATGAGGGCGGCTAAAATCAGATTGGCTCCTTTCCAACCGTAAGCATTAATTAACATCGTTGCTAAAGGGGCAAAAGCAATGGTACCTACTCCCGAACCACAAACTGCGATCCCTGTCGCCAACGATCTTTTAGTTTCAAAGTAATAACCAACGCACACGACTGCCGGTAGGTAGATTAGACCAAAGCCGATACCTGTTCAACGTTAAAAAGAGTGTGAGGAAATTAATATTAACCTGTGAGCATACGTTGAAAAGCTCGTACAAAAGTCTGTAAAAAGTGAAATAACGTTTTCAGAGTAAGCCCTTTTGGATCGCGAAAATGCGTTTGAAAAATCTCAAATGCTATTTTTGTTAATGAAACACATGCGGCTATGAAACCTCGGAATGGTGAGTAATTTTAAAAAAATAAATCACGGTACTGAAACTTTGGCTGGCAGATGGGGGATGGCGATGTAGCTTAATCTTTTGCGGCCCACAAGGCTCAGATGTGTGCGGTATGACATGATACAAATAGATGGTAACCCAAAATAATGATTTTCTCAAAAAGTTGGTCAGAAACGGAGTGCTATTTGAGATTTTTCAATTCTGCTTGTGCCAGTCGCAATGGATATATGTTTTGAAATTATCCTCTGATATTTTTCAGGATTACGAAAGAAATTTTCAACCAAGGCCAGATCGGATGGGTGTCAACATTTTTCAATACTACGCTTTGCGCCAGCTCTTGTGATACAACGTTGTAATTGCATGTCTGAAAAACATCCCAATAAACGTATCTGATACGGAATTCTTTGAATTTTCAACAGCCGGCCATTATACTTTTGCCATTTTTGTCTTCAGAAGCTATCATGTTTGATAATTCATAGACTGGATTTTCTGTAACGATAAGAGATCGCACAGGGTCACTGAGGATTCGAGGTTTTAGGAAAACTCGAAGGGATTGTGCGACGCTCTGAAGTAAGGTCTTACAATATCAAAACCTATACCTCACCTCCCAATACTCCATACGTTAGCATCAACATATTAACAGAGGATGAAAGTGTCGATAGAGCAAATGCAGTCGCTCCAAAAAGGCTTCCAGCCATGCATACAGCTCTGCAGCCGTACTTGTTCGTTAAGGCACTGACGACTGGACCTGGAATAATGGGAAGATGCGTCAGAGATAAGTTGCGTGATGTGATTCAAGGTAGTTGTCAAGAAACAGGTAAGGGCATGGGTCCACCTACAAGCCAACTCAAATTCGGAAAGTAAGAGAAATAAGTTCGGGCTGTATTTACAGATCAGAAATATACAGACATACCGACTATGCCAAGTATCAGATGAGATATTTGGTTGTTTTTGAGCTCAATGATTTGTTACAAGTAATCTATGAACTCTGGAAAATCATTAACGACAAGCTGTCGGTACATCGGAATCTCTGCTCTGGCTGGCGAAAATTTTATCCAATTGTTGAAGCCATATGATATCGACGGTTCTATCATCTTATATCAGAATACTAGAATATTTTCGTACCACACCCGGTAATTTTTCAAATTTTATGTCACCGTATTCCAAGCCTTATTTTCTTCGCACAGCCCATCTGGAGATGAATGTTATCGTTCTTGCTAATCGCGTGGCAAACAAATTTAAATTTGTAACTTTTCATATGACGATACCTTGTGCTCATTATTTTATCATTCAAGATATTAAGCGGACGGGGTTAAACCATGCCCTTAAAAATCTGCGGAATGGATGGGTTACCTGCGCTGAGGTATATGCCAGAGAGTAAAGACCCTACCCATGCCGTCCTGCCTTTGCCTTCTTCGTAATAGTTGACAAATTCATTCAAAAATACTCCAAAGGTGTAAGCAATGCCATCCACGATCATGTTGCACATAAACGAGGCGAATACAACAACCCACCCATAGCCGCCGTCCGGCGGGGGTGGGATGTCGTGATATTCGCACAAGGAGCCCTCGTCTTCAGGGGAAACTTCGTCGACTCCTCCATCTGCTCCTGTCAATCGAGATTGTTCCTCGACCGAATATTCACTCTCCGTCTGGAAAAAAAACCAAAAATACAATCAAGATTCAGCTACAATTATAAGTGTGAAGTTGCGGTGATCGACGATAAATGTTTTAACATAAAATGCAGCGAATTACCTGACGAGGCTAACAATAAACACAGGCCTGAGAATTTCTCTGAATTAATTGCCTGGTTTGCCTTGGATTCGATTTTGAAATGCTAAACACGCAGCATTGATCTTAGTACAATTATTGCAGAAATACAGGAACAAGGTTGCAGTCACAACCACGACCATGCTCTGTTACATGACTCAACTGATTGTCAGTTAATGAGAAAAAGGCAAGTTACAGTGAATGTTGAAGGAAATTTATGCCAGAGCATGGTACAGACATGCATAATGACAATCATTACAAGAACAAGAATTAACATAACACATGATCGAGAAAACTTAAGGTGATATTTCGTCATTAATCGTACTGTAGCGGCACTACGAACGCGAAAGGTATGTAAATTGTAAGAAAGGCAAAAATCGCCCGTCGTTTGCGAATAATTCTTAAATGAATTTGATTGACCCTAATGAATCGTTAGTGACGCAAGATTATTTGTAGCAACGATCAACGAGCTTGAGACAAACATGTTTTAATTAAGCATGGCTGCTGTCAAGGATGGTCGGTCACGTGGTCCGCATGGGAGTGTGACGAGCCGCTATCGCCAAAGGACACACCTTTGCGCCATGCTTCCGACGCCTTATACCGTGTGTTTTACTAAAGTAAAGTGCACACAAATTTGCGGACCGATGGGTGTTTCAAAATATTTGAACGCGATTGCTCAACCGTAGCATAACCAGGTTAGGCTTTCGTGTGTGTATGTGTATGTGTTTGATCACGCGTGTATAGAATTCGTATTTATAGGTATGTATATAACTATGCACTGTGCACGACGTATGATCGAATGCGATTCTGCTGTGGCTGTTGTGCGTATGGATGTCGGTTTGAAAATTCCAGCACCTCGACTCAACAGTGTGCGCATTGTTGTCGTTGCACATCGTGATCGGTTGTATGTAGTAGGTACGTATGATGCCACGATGCCGATGCAGGTTACGCATCCATACGTATCATTGTGTTGATTGGTATTTGGATCAATGTGCAAGGAAATACTCACCGTGCTTATTTTTCGTACGCGACGAGAACCATATTGGCCGAACTGGGTTTTATTTAAGGAAACTCGCGACATTGTCACTTGTCGACGTTGATCTATTTTCAAATGTCATGCAGTTATTTCGCTATCCCGACAATATTTTCTTATTTTGCCGCGTTATTCACCGCGTACGTATTCGCTCGTGTTCGCCAAGTGAATTTCTCGTTCACAAATCGAACACTGTTATAAGATTACACTCACGATCAGCATCCTCGCATATAAGTTTGATTCTATGAGAAACACATCACTCCACTCGCGATTTATACCTTCCGCGCTCAGCTGATAAGAATAAAACGCAACACTGTGTATTTCCCCTTTGTGGTGAGAACCATGACGAGTCACTCGTCACTCCTCGAACATAGGACTACTATACTTATGCAGATATTTGGCAGCAAGGTTCTACAACTTAAAATTAGAACGCGAAAATTATAGGTATATTTCGTCCGGGGACCCCTTTTCTTTCATTGCATACAGATCATATTACACCGTTCCCACGTTCCATTAACCGACATTACGTCCTACATATTCTAAGAATTCCTGGACACGCTCTGCGAATATATTTCAAAATAGTTTCGGAATAATGGTAGGCTGCGGTAAATTGAAAGTTCTCAAACGATACGCAATCTGATCACTTGAGCTGACGGGCGTTGGGTTCCTTTTTTTAGAATCGAATTTATAACCGCTTGACGCACCACTCTTATCGCCCTTGTTATTGTTCCAAATGGTGCCAGTCGACTGCTACTGTTCGACCAGTTCGACATGCCCTTCGTTTCTCAACCGAGGTTCGCAATTCGCGAGTTTGCATGCCTGGCCAGCACCAACGCCAACCACAGTCGTACGGAAAACTCCCACTGCCATAGACAAGATAATCGTTAAGAATTACCATTCGATCATATTGAGCGAGAGAGGAAGAGAGAAAGAGAGAGAGTGAGGAAGACAGAGAGAGAGACCGAGAGAGAGGAGAGTTACTTCCTGCGTCAATGCTAGCCGTAGCTTGGAGTAAGAAAAACTACACCAACGAGTAACCCTATCCTACGAAAAAGAGCCTGGGCAATATTTTCTGCAGCTTCAGGGGGACAAATAGGCTAAGTGTTCGTAGGTAATTCTTTTAATTCCCCGTGTACATACATACAATATATATACATACATACATACATACATACAAATGGAAGACGATGCCGTGGTGTTTAGTCGATAACACTACATTCACTGTCTCTTTTCACTACATCAATAGAGAAGGGCAAAACATTAATGCGAGTTTGGCAGGTGCTGTGTCGGCACTGCAATCGCGTACTGATTTACCGATTTAGTGGATTTCTTTTGGCAGACAAACTCCTGTGAGGCTGGCGCTCTTTCATAGGGTATGGCTATACTCACACCACACTACGCTACGTCATACGGCTACATCCGGATTTGCCGAATGGACCAACCAATCGCAACAGTATCTATGCAAGAATGCGCCAATGCGATTGTAGCTAAAGAGGTTTAAATACCTGGTCGAAGGCGCTGTGGAAACGTATAGTGATTACGCCTAATCAGTTTGTCTATTTGATTCAGTCACCGCGGTTACATCCTTTGCAAGGGTTCTCGGACAATTTGAAATTATCAATGTCCTACTGAAAACATTAGGCTTGTCTATAATTGAGACATTCTGATAATTGGTATAGAAAATCCAATGTCTTGAGATGTGAATTTATTGTCAATATGGCATCACTTTTTGTGACGTAGAGTGTGACTAAACTGAATGAACAAACTGTAATCAAAAATAAATTCGCGACTGCAGACACAAAAAGCAGGTTAAATCGCACAGGTGTAAGTAGTACTCCTATATTGCGATCTGTCTATTGTGCCCAATAATTGGCGGGTCCACTGATGAAGTAGGATAGACAATGTCAACAATGGGTTTGTTTTATTTGCCAACTTTCGAAAACGAAAGAACTGGAAGACTCATATGATTCGTCAATATTGAAAAATCAGCTAATCGACAGCTTCTTTTAAACCTTTGATTCCAAAAGCTGGCAAATAAAACGCACTCCATGTTAAAATTACAACGTTTTCACTAACTTCATAATTTTCAACCAACAATCGCACTCATCGTTAATGCAAATGAGTGCAGTCAGTGGAAATGTCATTAGCAAGCTGAATACCCAACTGCGCATGTGTAAGATAATTGAACTCTATTAGTTGGCGAGATAGCACCGCGGCAATCACGCGCCAATATTTTCGTCCGCAAGGCATGGGCGCAACCATGCTTGTGTTATACGAATGTTATTATACATGTATATTGAATATAGTCGGTCACTGTAGAAGACTGTTGAATCCCCGGACTATACTCTTTGCCCGTACTCACTAACTCGTTGCACTGAAACCCATTGGATTTTTTGGGTTGCAATCAGAGTTTGTTGTTCCATCTCCACCTTCCTCCCGCGCGATGGCAGCACTAGTTTCAAGTCTGTTGTGAAGTCTGTAATAATGCTGTGCCCACGATCCAAGAACTTGGTCCGAATTTACATGTTCCCTGGATTAACAATAAGCTAAAAAATCATCAACTAGTGGACAAAATTTTCGAATCGTGGACAATGGGCACAGTCTGTTTTCGAACCGAAATTTCAGAGACACGAATAATAACGCCTGATGTTTACTCGAGGCTGCCTTGACCGTGTACCGTTTCAATCTTAGATATCAATTAACAAAAAAAGTTTATTGGTTTATGGAAGTTTAGTCGAAGACATTTTTTCAAACAACATTTTGAATAGATGTGCCTATAATCTCATTTGTCTGATGCTCGATATAATCCCTATTATTTCTCAAACCATTTCTTAGATCTGCGTAAGGCAGTAGCAAGCACGGGCCTGATCAATCCGCGATATCAGGTGTGGTTCTGTTGACATGGTTCATATAGATTAGCGATACAAATGCGCAAGAATGCAGGAACAGAACAATGGTTATCTATTGGCAGTGTTAAATAGCAGTCATTATTAGTGCTGTGCGATTAATCGGCAACTTTGATTTATCGTTGTTTCAATTAATAGATTAACCGACGATTTCGGTTAATCGTTTTTCAGATTAATCGATAGTTTCGATTAATCAATGTTGCCTCATAATAATTTTGCAGGTTAATCAGTATATGTCTTGCAACTCATTTACCATGGTCGAACTTTACTCGTCTCTGAGCGACGTATCAAGAATCTGAGTCTAATCGAAGCTACCGCTTTATCGACTAATCGCACAGCACTAATCGTTGCAAATACTTGAGAAAAATATAAGATGTTGGCTGAAATAGTAGAGAACATTTTTCGGTTAAAGGTACTTCCTAATTGATTGCAATATCATTTGGAGCCCGTGAGTAAGTTCATGATGTGGGCCTTTCTCCCTATGCTGCAGTCTCCCGCGAACAGATCAGTAATACGCTTGGTTCAAATCAATCAGCAGGTGGCAGATTCAATTAAATAAAAAATGTAGGCCAGCCTTGTCAGCGGAAATATTAGTACAAAATTAGACCGCTATAGAAAAATGCGTCTATACTAAGTGTAAGCTACCCTTTACACATGCATGCGTTGTTTGCACTAACCCCTAATAGTAATAGCATTATAAAGAATGCGTGTGAACCTCATATTCGTGAGTTGGTAGAAATTGTGGAAGAGTCATATTCAGATATTTCGTGCAGTTTCAATATCATATGCAATGACGTAACGCTCGACAAATTAATTCTATGATGGCCAGGCTACAGCAATTATATACGATCTAAACGACACAAAGCCACACCGTCTGCTTCTCATCAAATTTCGCGGTACACTTGTATGATACAATACACGTAGGTATATGGCAATGCATTATATGTTAGATCCATCGCCGCGATGACCCCTATTGGCTACTTCCGCGAGGAATTTCCTATAAAAATAACGCAAAGCGATTCATTGTTGATTACTTTAGCTGTTTGGTTCGTGCATACGTGTTATACGCATAGTTCGGTGGTTATACGTGATGCAATATCAGTATTTTCTTTACTCACAATCAATAGCCGAACACTAACGGTTGTAGGCACTTATTGATTTAGGACACATGAAAGCCTACTACGACAATAAGATAAACATAGTAAGGAAATGACCAAGCTTAGTACAAGTGCAATGTCCATTGCATGATCGGTGGATGCTTAGAGCACAATACGTTATAGTGGCTGCAACCAGAGAATTGACGCTATCTCGAATCATCTTTTACTCTACGCCTACCCTGCCTACCAGATATCAACATATCCACACTGATAAGGAGTGGTCTAAACACTCGAGTGATAAAAAATATACCTAGACTATATCCAAGATCTTGGATCCTGATAATAACAGGTCTGACCAGTGATCGCACTGAACGCTGAACGTGTGATCAATCACACTCGAAAAGATGAATAACCAACGTGGGTATTTTGTACGTGACTTCAAATTTGCCAACGCCTCTACATCAAGTGTTCCCATTTACAGGAGTACTGTTGATGGGAACAAGGTCCATACGAATGCATTTGGACAAGGTCAACTTTTCGCACGACAGAAGGAAGGATCAACCGAAATGAAAAATTTTTCGCCCTACAATTTTGTTACAGCGAACAGACTTGACGGTGTCTCAAACATGGCCCAGTTAAAAAATCCGATAAAAAATTATAGAAGCCGATAAAAACCGATCAACATTGAATCGGATTTAATTGGGTCAATCGGAAAGCCATGTATCTAGGTTTCGCTACCCATAGAAAATGAGTAGGAAGTAATGGTTTTCCATGTTGCCTTAATTTTTATCGGGTCAAATGCAGGATCTAATCTGATTAATAGAACATTTCTATACAAAAAATGATAGAATCCGATGAAAATTGATGAATTCAATGAGTTAATTTTAATAGCTATAAAATATGAGATATCTTAACTATAATTCGATTAAGATCGGCAGAAAAAATCGATCGTTTTGAATTACTTATTTCAAACAGAGTGGTACAGTTTCTACTATTTTTCACCTGCCAGACGATACTCAAGGTTTTTTTATTCGCCAGCAATGCTGCTGTGTATGATATAGGCAAATCTATATTCCCAAAGGTTAATAACTTATTTGTTAGTACCAAGATACGGATTTGCTTGCAGGTGCTCCCGCACTGAAAGACTAAACGTCGTGTTGTTTTTGAGCAGTAACATCTAATACCACACCATTATCTGTAGGTTTAGTAGGATTTATTCCGATATTCGCTACGCCTTTCGGGATAACGAACTGTCAGTTATCATGTACAGTACCTCTAGTAAGTATTGAGAATCAGTCAGATAGTGTTTGACATAATCATCGCAAACCCATTTTCTTGAACCATTTTTCTAACTAAGCTTCATTGATGATCTAACAATGCACGTCCAAGTTGGCGCATAGAAATTACGTGGCCATTACGTTATTCTTAATCGCTTATTCTACAAACATATGCACTTTCCACAATAGTTTTGAACAGCATAGCTGTATCAGTCCTAGTATTCGGTATGGTTGATATGAATATCGATTGTCGTCGGGGTTAGCTCGGGGACGAATATTAAGCTTTCAGATTTTCCAATACTGCTGTAATAATGCTGAATTTTCATTAAACACATTATTTCACAGGATAATGTGAGTGAAGAGAAAGGTAGCAAGATACTATTCCAATATGTACTAGAAGTCGATAATGCATGAAAATTTATTTACATTAATGGGAAACTATATTATCGGATTGGATACATGTAGCTATAGAAACTCACCTGAGTTATTGCGCGGTGACAAACTAAATCTCAAATTGATCGAAACCTCTGTTCGCTAGTTACAAAATGTCTGGGCAGATCATGAAAAACGATGATAAACTCTTTCACAAGTAACCACTTTACATTAGTAAATATCAGCGTCGTCGTTAAATGATTTTTTTGGAATTTCAATATTGAATGGTCGTAGATTGGATTGAGGTATAAAAAAAAAATGATCTCTAATTTTTTCAGATTTTTATTCCGAGCCCTGAGTCTCCCTGTTGGCCTTTTTTTGTACTTAATTCTTGAGCACTATAAAGTGGAATTCTCCACACATCTACCTATACAATCGAAAATAACGACAATTCTAAACTCAACGAAGATTGAAAAAAAGTACAAAATACGTCGTTATAAGGTTTGAAAAATGATTGAAAAATAATATGCGTAATTAAAATACCCACAACTCGTGTGGAATATACGATCTACTCGGAGACTAATAGCTGAAAAAGAAGATCTGAAAAAATTAGAGAGCAATTTTTTCTACTTTTGGAGCCGATCTATGACCATCCAACATGATCTTCCATTCAACGACCACCCTAGTATACATACGCTCTGCAATGAGTCTGCTCGACGGAAATCGCACATCACTGTATACATAAATCGCGCGATATATAGATAAATGTATAATATAGATAGATATACATATACATATAATAGATACTGCATTGATTGAAATATTTAAAAAAAAATTTCAGCAACGGCTCGAACGTGCTTGAGCAATAAAAATTCTGCGTTGCATATACCTATGAAGTAATTTTGAAACGATTTTCAGACAATTGCAAAAGTGAAGTGTGTATATAGAGTACAAATATGTATGAAACCTATATGCATGATATCCAGCAAACATTGCAGTGATTGGAGACAACGTCGCATAAATAGAAAAGAATGAATTCGTATGTGAATAAGCCTATAAAACCGTGAGAGTCAAATAAAAATAATAATAATAAGAATAAAATAATGGCGTAGTACCTTGTTTTTGGGTGTCATTGGAGCTATTTATACGCTTGACTGGGTTCACGAGGTTCCCACCGAGTATACGTATAACGCAGGTTGGATTGATTGTATCTCGAAATAAGAGCTCTGCAACTGACAATGTTAAAAGATCAGGGAAGAATGAAGAACACCAAAGGACTGACCGTCGTCCGTGCTGAAAGACACGACGCGCGCGTGCCGCGATACTCCGCACTCTGCCGAACGTGCGTGTACGCGCAATATCTACAGCCGTATGTGGAGTCACAGTAATTACGATAGCGAAATGCAGACACTCATCCTGCATCCACCCACAAGCCCCACAACAATTTATAACAGCTGCGCTCGCTGATCACGGTGTCTGTCTTCATTGGTCGCGTACGGACAATTTGCCTAATGTGATCCCGTTGCTTAGGTACACATCGTATAATATGTTGTGCAATTTGAATGCAATTACTATCATTCTATGCATAAATTTATAATACAATCAACATTATGCACATGGATATCTCTTCCGAAAACCGGACACACTGTTGTGCCTTATGTAGATCACTCTGGATTCATACTCTCTATCACTGCGATATGCTAGTATCATATAGATATGTATGTACACGTAGGTATATTCTATCTTGTGTAGTATCATTAGATTTTCAAGAGCGCTAGTTTTACCATGGCGCTCTAACGAATCTGAGAAATTTTTGCAAGTACATCTTTAGCTGGCGGGATATCACTTACGAAAAAGCTTGACTTTTTTTACAACTCATGCCGCATGTCCGCAGGTTCCCGATTGCGACCACTAATTCTTCAGATTTTTCGAAAATGCTGGATCATCTATTATTATATGGTTCATCCATATACAACGAAACACCGTATTAATTAGTACCAATAATAATAAGCTTAATAAATAAACTCTAACAAAATCCGTCGAATAAGAGCTTTCGAGATCGTGTGAATCCTATAAGGATTGCATGAATCGTACAAGCAGGTCAATGTCTGGAAAAAATGTATCAAGTTTTGAGTGCGCTTCAAAACTGGATCAATGGTGTAGAAACCGACATGATTGAAAGATATAATGATAATTTTGTCCAGATTTTATACAAGTCGCTGGGACTGTCTCCTTTGTATTTGTATTACAGTATACATATTTGATAATCGGTTCTCTGCCCGCTCTTCACTTATTCAGTATAAATGTGCGAGTAAGCCGCAAGATCCACAACATTGCATCATTCACAATCAGATAAAAAAAAACTCTACAACGCTGAGTCAAGTCCAGTAAAAACTTGTTCAAATCAATATAGATCCCTTAACAGTGGATGCATCAAAAAAGTCCCCGAATCGTTGTTGAACTGAATATGCGTTATTTTCAATCATTTGAATTTTGTCAGCCATTCAATAGGGTATTTTTTCAAGTTTGCCGCATACTCCCATAGGTTCTTCCTGTGTTCAATTGTAAAATGTTTTTAAATTTTAAGAAAATATTTACGTATAAAACTGTGTCAATATATGGTGTATTTGAGAATACCAAATGATAACGTCAAAGTAAATCTCATACGCCGGCAAGTTCAAATTTTCATTTCTTGAGTGTTCGATAAGAAGAGAGGAAACTACAAATTGACTAACAAAAGTATCATTTATCAATGTTGAATAGAAATGAAGATAAATAATTTGTTGTGAATGACCGCATTGTGTATAGCTTGCAAGTATTGTCAATATCATACGTATACCTATGTATACGGTAAATGTATGTACATGCGATGACACACACGTCTTTATGTAAATGCTGGCGTACCATCGGTACAAAGTTTTCTCGTATCATTATTCATCACTTGGAAAACAATGTAGATACATATACCAGCTACAAAATTTCACCCCCCCCCCCCCCCCCCCCCCCAACGCTTCAACACACAATCGGGAGAAAAAGATGTGAATAGCTATAGTGCTCATGCGACGGACAACCGAGGAAATGCGAAGCCGTCTGGGGGGGGGGGGGGGGGGGGGGGGGGAGATACCGAGATCTGTTTGCGTCTGTTATCCTCGGTGAGCAGCTATCAGGCATTAAAATCTACGTAAACCACCGTGTAATCGCAGTACATACAGGCTCCGTCCGCTGCAATGTGAAATGAGACGATACTTTCTAATTGTAAGTATAAAACAAGTAAGCAAGATTATTTTGAAAACCCAATCGTTGTCGTTCTTCGGAAAGATCAACTTCCCCCACCAGTCATCGCTGCAGCAAAGTATATATGTACATAGAGAACTGATATTCTGGGTATAACAGTAGGTATATGTATAGTCTGCTACATGGTGGATCGTACTGACACCGATACCAATGTAAAAGATTCAAAAGTCTTTATCTACTTCCGAGATGGTTATAACCGATATGCATTTCCGCCATCCAAATGCACAATCCGTACCGACCTCAGCCATCTCACCGAATTTAACGAGTTCTTCTGCAAAATATTAATTATCTCGTAGTTTCTGTTAGCGAAAGAAACATAAGCTAATTGTAAGTAGAATAAGTGAAACGGATGTTCACGGATGGCAAAGTGAGATTATAAGGCTCTTTCTTACTTATTGTATTCATAATTACCAAGATAAAAAAACATACAGAACTATAGTCAACCCATGAGTATCCAATGATGTAATGCATTACCGAAATGCAGAAAGATGATTATCCCCATCCTAGTACCGAGGATGTTAATTCTACAAGTTTGTTCTCAGATAGACATATTTTGATCGACATTCACCGCGGAGTAAAATTTTCATCTTCTAATGACTAACTTGTCCGCAATAAATTTTCATTGTGAGAGAGGTGCTACTTGTATACAAATATCGCTAGTTCAAAAATAGTATTTCATACTTCCTCGTACATATTCGTAATCTTATCGATCTAAATCGAATTCTAAAATTGTCGTTCATCACAATTTTTCGTAGAAATTTGTAATCTTTTATGAGAATTCATCGAGTTCCTGAAAAGGTTGTAATTTTTAACGAAATTCGAAAAATGCTACGAGAAAAAAATTTACATTGTGTGGATCCGAAATTGTAGTTATCTTTCATAGAAAATTCTATATTTTTGTAATTTTTTTTAACTGTTTATACGAAATTCCACGAGTTTCTATGAGAAAAGATCTATTTTGTCCGTGTCGGTAATTGTAATTATCTTTTGTTGAAAATTTTAGATTTTTATAATTTTCCGTAGGAATTCGTAATTTTCTGTCCAAAATACTACGATTTTCGGATATTTCCTAGAATTTTAAACGTCCGGTACTTTATTGTAGTTTGGCGTAGAAATTAATTTCAGCAGGGTGAAGTGGCTACGTTACAATCGAGCCCATGTATTCAGTAAGAAAAAACTATGTATCCGATTCATGTAAGTATCTGTTAAAAACTTATGTATGGAACTTCCTGTACTGTATTGGATGTGTTATTCGGATACAGAACAGTGAATTCACCATACATTCACTGTTTATTCAATTTACAAATAGAATAAATTTACTACACAATTCAATAAATTCAAATTACTTTTTTGTGTTTTTTCTATAAAATTTAGTAAAATCAAATATTTTCATTGTGAGTTTAAGACAAACACATAGTAATTAACGTCGGTGCACTCAATTTGTAAATTTACAACCTAATTTCGTAAATTGACATTTCTTTTGTACAGTAAATGTTAGCAAATTTAGAATAATGTTTAACAATGTAGTAAGTAATGACTTTCTTACAGTATATACAGCCGGGATATGAATTTAGAAATTTAATTTCCATATCATCGATAATTCTAATCGAAAAAACTAACGGAAATTCTAACCGAAAGATTTTCAAGAAACCGTTTCGAATAATCAAATCAATATTAAAGATATCTCAGCTGGTCGAATTTGAGGTACATGCATGAGTTTAGCGTAAATGAGTAGCTCGATTATTCAATTCAAGAAATTCAATGTTTTAGTAAAAAAGGGTGTACAAATTATTCTCTAATAACACACAAATAATTCACTTGCAGCTTACGTACGAAATATGCACCTTCTGGTTGCAATAGACTCAGGCAATCGATTATTGCAATGCTAGTACAGTGTCTGTTGTAATCAACGCCCGGCACAAGCCTGAGATCGATCACTCATTTTGTATAAACCAGAATGCTGCAAATGCTGCACGTAAGCTAAGCTTACATATTTTTAGAGGAATATCGGGCATACGGCGCAATGTAAATCGGAACGTTAAGGTACAAAGCGTAGAAACCAGACTCACCGCAACAGAGTTACCCCGATTAGATGAAATTTGTAGGCCGTCGTCGTCGACGATAATATCTTCAGATTGTTCTTCGCGGCTATTTGCCGGTCCCATCGCAACGAAGAGAGCAAATTAGAGGGCGAAGAGGGCTTAGGAACCCCCCTCTGCACCAGGCTAGCCCCCCCAACTAGTCCCCGGCCAGCCCCCCGACCAGTCCCTGGGTAGCCCCCGACTAGCCCCCGACTAGCGACTACTCGCGCTACCTACACTGGACGAACGACTCCCGCGGCGTTTTGCGTTTCGCACTTCCTCCGGGTAACAGCTGATAGCCACTCGGATATATGGAGCCAGTGCGACGGCGCCCTGAGATCAATAATCGTACCTCCTGGAGTTGGAACGAGGAAAGCTTGCTGACATATACAGCTAATACCTGTACAAGGGTGTTTAATTTTGATGGCATATACGAATTACCGGACGTTTTCGGGTTCTATAGGGGAAACCTTGTCATTTTTTCTGAAAAATTTTCCATCGCTTTCCCTAATTAATTGAATTTTTTTTATCTCCGTATAGTAAAATAGTATAACACAAATGAAAGAACTTTGGATATTTTAATCGTAAGTTGAACTTGTAAGCGGTTGTCTAGAATGAAGCAATCATAAATAGTGCTATGAGAATAGGTCAACTGTGGACACCCTTCATAGACGAGTTTCGTTATTGATATCTTACCTTTTTTTTACTACTAATTTCAGCTGCAAGATATCTGTTATGAAAATATAACATAGGCGGGGTCAGGTGTATCGTACTTTTCTCCGTTTTCAAAACTGGTCAAAAGTATTGGTTAGAGTGAATTTGATCTGTATTTCACCGAAAAGTACATGCAGATTAATTACTATGGAAAAAAACAATCTTGTGACAGTATATTTATTATACAATCAGTGAGATATGAAGTCAGCCTTAGAGCAGCTGAAAAATTATAAGCCGTTGGAATAATGTCGAGGAAACACATTTCCTTTTCGAAAGGAATGAACGTGCAAGACCCCTCGTAGTAGTTTAGTAACACGAGGTGATCTTCGTCAAAGACGCCTGCAACTTGTCCGACCAAGGCAATACAAGACTGAAAGTTGTCAAAATGATGTCTGAACTACGTCTTAATATTGCTTTGTTTTTTGTCGTCTCCGAACGTCACGAAAGGCATCTTTTGGACGTTAAGCTATCTTTTCAAGATCAAGAAACATAGCATTGCACATCTTTTAAGCGTCTTTTTGACCAGTCCTAGTCTTGCCCATGAAATGAAAACTAATTGAATCGGATTTTGAAAATTTGTCTCAAAATATGCCAATCTGCGTTTGCCGAAATCTCGAATTTATCAGCACTAATATGAATTCTCTATTCTTCACAATTCTTTCATGCAAATCACAAATTAATCTTTTTACATTTTCACGAACGCGTCTATAAATTCAGATCCGCATTCAAGGACAATGGTTATAAAAAGATTCCTTTTCACCCAGATATTTTCCGAGTTGCGAGGGCTCGACAACGTATACCATAATGGGGATAAAGCGAAACTCACATAACGTTATTCTAACCGAAGGAAATAAAATATGTCCGCCTGTATTCTTAGTTTTCGATTTAATGACAAATGATTCCCATCCACGTGAATTATTCCATTAGTCAAATTCGTGATCGAACTTTACACACAGGTAACGTCAGTGGCCACCAGGTGGCCAGTAGGTAACCCGCGATAAGATACGCGCGCCGATATAATAACTTCGATGCAAATTGGGGTTTCTGGATCACATTAGTTTTTATCTCACAGACAACTTATAGTTTTATGTGGTGATCGAGCAGCTCGTTAATCATTATTTTATTTAATAAAATTGAACTTCCTGCTAGAGGTTCGTAATAAATTAAAATCTGTCAATTAATTTTATTCCAACCAATTCGAAGGAAGGATAAATAACACAAGAACAAGATGTCATAAAGCCACGTATGCCGAATACGAGAACGTAAAGTTGTGTGATATTTTGTCCTTTGTAATCGCAGTTCTGGGATTCAAAAATGGGATTCATCGGGAT
The DNA here is from genome assembly GCF_021155765.1 of Diprion similis. Lineage (NCBI taxonomy): Eukaryota > Metazoa > Arthropoda > Insecta > Hymenoptera > Diprionidae > Diprion > Diprion similis. The sequence goes on from NC_060114.1 coordinate 22,366,455, forward strand.
TGAAATGTTTGATTTGTTTTCAATTTTATTTTAATTATCGCTGCAAGTGCCGTCCAGACATATTATGAAAATTAATATACATATAACACCTGCAGTGTATTATGCGTATATTCTACGTAATATAGCTGCTTCTAATCACGTTCGATAGAACTAACACAATACGGGGTCATGTCAGTTGTATTTACGGAGTGCAGAATTTTCGTACGAATTGTCGCTAAGACTGCAACGCTACATACGGTCCAAGAAATTTGTAAAATGCTTCGACATAGATTTGGTAATGCATACCAGGAGGCAGGGACAAATTACCCACTATGACAACCACGCCATGGTGTGGGGGCGCAAGTTTTCTCGGGGGTGCCATGTGTCTGGAGTTTCTTTTTTCTGAGAAGTTTTTTTGGATGAAAAAATTTGTCGCATTATACATTTTTTGAAGATATTCATTAACAACTCACGCACCAAGTTCGGTGCGAAAATGTTGCAGTCGATGATACCACGAGACATAACCTCTGCAATATGAGTAGAGAATAGGCGTTTTATTCAAATGTTTTCTTTCGGGTTGTCACTTTGTTAACCTCGATAGACAAATAATTTTCGTACAAAGGCGCTCATTCCGCCAGTCACGTTATGGCAAGCGTTGTTTGAAGATATATTGTTCAATCAACGCGACAAGTCATATTGAGCCTATAGCGCAGACGCATGCACGCGTACAAAATACAACATGACCTCAACTACACGTTGATAAACGTATAAACAAAAGTGTGGGTTACGCATTTCGCGACTCCAATAAAAAATGTTCAATTGTTTGGTTAAGGCCTGTAAGAATCGTGATGGCACCTGCACAGGTGAAAGTATCCGCATTTACACTATGCTTGAAGCGTTAACTGAAGATTTATTTTTCAGTCAACGCTTGAAGCGAAGAATTTAATCTACTTCGAAATACTCAACAGATTTGAATTGACCGCTTGTTGTGACGTCACTCCTGGAACTTTTCTATTGGTTCGTCCGAAAAGCTGAGCTGCAGAAAACCTGACTCCTGGGGATGGACTTTCACGGGCAGCAAAATGCCGCGGCAGTAATCAGCGCTACGCTGTGACAGAAAAAAATTTGCCGTGAAAATGTACCGGCAGCAACAGCAAAACGCTGCCCGACAGAGGTTTTCGTGGGTTTGCTGCTGCTGCCGTGTAGGGATAAGTGCGCTGTCGACACATTTTCACGAGTAATTTTTGCCCGTCGCAGCGTCGCACTGATTACTGCCGCGGCATTTTATTGCTGCCTGTGAAAATTCACCCCATAGCAGTTCTAGAACGCACCCACGCAGCGGCGATTTTCCTATATTCAGATCAGTTTCAAAAGCTCTCTGCATAATGATTAAGATTTGAAAAGTCAGATCTCTATAAATTCTAATTCGGCAGACTGATACTATTCATGAACGAGTTACCACATATGACACGTGAATGCATGTGTATGTGTATAATAAATTTGACGCACTTATTGTCACTTTTTCCATCTGGCAGTTGCTCTGTTCTTCGGTCTCTGCTTCAGCAGTCCCATAAAAGTGCATAGTACAGCGGAGTCTATACCTATAAGTCTATGGCTCATATTTTGCATTGAATTATTTGAACTGAACAACACAATAGACTATCACTTTTATTTTCAGACCGTAGTTCTCCAAATCACAAAGAGTAGAAGAAACAATTTAATGCTATTTTCGTATTGTTTCAGTTTCGGCGACTAATTTTCGTATTTTATTTAATTACTAATTATAAGAATATTATGTGCAGATAGTTTGACCCGGAGGTTTGGTGAAGTTTGCATGTGGATCATTGCAAAAGTGAAGTAGGACATTAGAATATATTAAAAATAGCAATGATAATTTTTTCCTGCATTGAAAAATGATCCTGCAATTAACATTTAAAACTACCTTCACACCGGTTCATTGCAACATATCATTGGCGTAGGAATTTCGATTTCTATTACCATTGGTGTAGTACCACTTGCTATTTTCTTTTATAAGAAATATTTGTTTATTTAAACACAAGCCCAGTTATCCAGAGCTTGAGATCAAAGTAAAATCACTGAGGGATAATTCTATCTCAATTCACTTGGCAAAGGGACCAAAACACGACGAAAATCCACTTCATTTGTTCCAGAATACATTTGGATTTTCATAATTTGTTTGGAACAAGTAAAAAATCAAGCATGGTAGATATTCCTGATACAGTACAACAGCTGTTCCACATGTCCAATGTACACCAATCCTATTGGTATTACGTTTAGTATCTGACGATAGATGATATATTGTTTCCTAAAAACAAACAAATGGTTGCACTTGTAAACAGTTTTCTCTTAGAGTACGAGTTCAGAAACTTGTACTGATAACTGAAAATATGCGTAATATTAAAGGCCAACGCCCACTGTTGCGGAACAGTGTAAATCCGCTCGGAATGGAACGACTCTGCTCGGCACCGCACGGTACGGAACTTTTAGTGCAATGCAGTAACAAGACCGTTAGGCGCAAAACGATATAGTTCATTCTCCTATAACACCATGGGTATAACTCACTTGTATGAGACCATAGATTTCTTACAATTACTATTCGAAGCTAATCCCGATAATCAAAGATGAACCGGTGAATCCGTTTTGGAACATTTCAAATTGATAGGAATCGAAAGGAATCCAACTTGGCATGATTTCAATGTTTTTTTTTCATCAATTTCAAAAGCAAAAACTTCAGAAATGGAATGATTGACCGATTTGTCGTGGATTATTGGGATCAGTCGCAAATAGTGATCGAAAGAAATTTTTAGTTTCATACAAGTGAGAGTAATATTCGTTATAGCGAGATGAACCATATCATCTTGCGCCTAACAGTCTTATTACTGCGTTACACTAAAAGCTCCGTACCGCGCAGAGCCGTTCTGTTCCGAGCCGATCGCCGCTGTTCCGCGAAGGTAGGCGTTGGCCTTTAATGTAAGATTTACCTGCCTCTAGTTATACGATACATGCTTGACATAATGTGTCTTAATGTTGGTTAATTTTGACCGAATTTCTCATTATTCATTACTCACTTCAATCAGTTAACTTTAGTTCAGTTGCTGATTCAAGTGATGTTACACTACTATTTGTACAATTTACATTATAATTCGTAGTTACTGGAATTAGTTACAAACCGATCTTTCACTAGATAAAATGTGGGCATCCCTCTTTCTAAGAAACCTTACAGTCTCAAACATTTGGTGCTGGTAGCCCGAAAGGGACAATACATTGACTTAAAGATGGTAACCCTAATGTGGTTTTGTGTATCTTATGAGTTTGCATGTTGAACGATTCCCGTCAATAAAGAAGCTCCCGGATCACTAATATGGCTTTGTACGGCCCCAGGTCCACCCAGCCCACTGATCCGCCAAGTACGAGTCACAAAATTTGCCCACGGGTAACCATCTTTCAATTATTCCGGCAATGGAATAAGCTTGGAAGGGAAATAGTTTGCACTGACGTGAAATTCGCAAATACAAAAATATCTTAAAAATACTTCACGTACTTGGTTTTTGGTAGTCGCCACAACAATCTTGGTAAATTTTTCAAAATGATTATCTTTTATAGGCTAGTGGATTTGAGTGAATTGTTCCTACACAGAAAATTGAACATTAGCTGTGAATATTTCCCAAAAAATGCGAAGAACCAGGTAGCCAGAATTTATACGCTTGATTAACTTGTTTCGACGTTGATTCAATTTGAAAAAATTAGTCTTACCACATCAATCTCGACAAAAACGTCTATCATGGTGAAGAGACGATTGACAGTTTTTGAGATTTGAAATGACCTCTTTGGCAGTTGATGCAACCATTTCCGATTCTGTTTGCATAAGTTCTTGAATTCTTGTTACAGTGATTTTTGTTAGAATATCATCAATGGTCAAATCATCTGTAAGCTCGAAGGTAATAGATTGTAGTAGTCGCAAGGAGAGCTGCTTTAGTTCATCCGAATTCGAATTATTGACATAGGGGCCAAGTATTTGACAGATACGAAGTTCTATCAAATAGTGCAGGCCTGATTTATTTATGCTGACATTGTACAAAATCATCAAGATCAACCTAGATGGATGTAAAATATTAAATTAAAATGGCATGAAGAAAAATGTTTAGAAAAATTCATAGCGGTAGCGTAACCGTGAGAGCGGACTGTTATTACATGCTCGATATTACACAAACTTATACTCTACGGGAATATACTTCATTTATGGCCTACCACTATACTACTTAGTAATAAAGTCAATGGGATCTACGCTACTACCTACACAAAAATAGTGTAGAACAACGTTGTGCAATATAATTTTTTGTAGTATCGTGCATGAAGTAACTGTACACTTTTGTAACCATGATCTCAATGCTTAACAGAAGTATAGTAAAGATTTGACCAGTATCGAATGTTTCGTTATTGAATTCTTGATATCAATTACCTAGCATCAATATGGAAAATGTCTACCATTTGACAAAACAGAAAGGTATCCATGGCAAATATCAATGAAATGATGAAATGGTATTTTGTTCACCGTAAGATGCTCTGCAATACTCATAATCTACCTTGCTAATGAGTTGCCCGTAGGTAACGGCACCAACGGCATCAGTTTTACCATCTTCTGCAGCAAATTTTTTCCATTCGGATGTGTGACCAAAAACTGACGACCTCCAGGGCTTGCCGATAGATTTGTTACGATACCACACAAACCCTTTACAAATTGAAACTCATCACTGTTCTCAGAGGGAAATACAGAACCGTATGTGTTTATAAAGGAAACGAAGGTTCCATTCACAATGCACAAGAACTCCCCAACTTTTGCCTGAAACTAGCCACTTAAGATTATAACTAATCTTAATCTTTACTGATGATTATATCATTTATAACTTTAAAGAGTCACAGGGCTTTAGTTTTCTTCTTGCAAGTAGTATGAAGCAGTACTCACCTTGGATAGCCATAAGTCTACGACGTGAGGAAAGCGTGACGCATGCCATACCAAATTTCCTAGCACAGCACCAAGACTGGCACAAAATGTACTTTGATGCATTACCTGAAACAGGTGTAACCGGAAATGTAACCTTGAAACACTCGTATATCACTGTGTATGGTTGCACAAGCTTCTTTTCACATCACTCTTGTCAGTTTAATCAATTCTAGACTCTCTTTCCACGCTGGTAACTCAACCTGGAATCAATTACTTGATTCCTTAGTCTAATAATCTCTTCCTGTGCATGTGCCAATTGATCCTGTTGCTCAAGCCATCGTTTGTACAGTTCATTGTACAGAAGTTCCACATTGTCATAGTTATCCATTCCTACAGAAAAATGGCAGAGAGAAACGACAAGGTTATAAGTTTACTAATAAAATCATGCATTGACTACAAAATACCTTTCTTGAACACAGCCGGAGGTCCAAACATTGCAGTGACATCATCTTTCAAGCCGAGAGTTACTTCTGTCCCATCTTCTCCAGGGTACGGATCAGCCATGGTCGTACTCGCCGAACAATCCACCGTAAAGTTATTCAAATTACTTCCGACCGTTCTTAGAACGGTGCCGATTTCATCCTTTAAGCATTAACAATGCAATTGCGTATTAACACAATTGCGTAAAGAAAACTGACAAAGTCTTTGCTTCCGACGTATCTGTCGCATAGGAATGTATAATTATGTCAGATACGTACGTATGTAAATAAAAATTGTTCCTGTTCTTCCATAACCTCGGGCTTACAAAGACCATCTGCTATTAGAGGCATTGCAGTTTATTCAGTAAATACACATGGATACGAGATTTTTCAAAGTCGTATCAAGCCTCCACCAAGTCTTTATCGTCAAATTCACAGTACTAGTCACGCTTACACTATTCGCCATGCTAGGGTGCGTTCCGAAATGAGCTGCTGGCAGCATTAAAAACTCCCTAGGACTGAGGCAGAGCTAAGAGGCAGAGCTACCCACAAACTCGGCAGCACAAAAGCGATAAAAGATTGTTAAGGGTACTGACTTCGCAATGCACCCTTGACAAGGGACCAGGTAGAGGATCAACCAATCAATGAAAAGAATCTAGGATATTCCTCTTGATGCTGTCCATTCAAAAGGTCGGTTTCACATATTACCGGATGCGTTCCGAAATATACGGACACCACTGCCAAGTGTGACGTCACGTGGTCAATTGCCGTGTTTTCACTTTAAGCAATATAACTCCACATACAGTCACCAGAGTGCATCTTGGAGTAACTGTAGGACCCATCGGAGCCTACACAAGAAGATCGAGCTGAAATGAGCAAATTGGCAAAAAATTATGAACATAAGTATGGTGTTTTGGAGTTCCGTTGCGTCGTCGACTGAAGTCTTCAGTCAACGGTTCTGTGTATACACATTTTCTATGTCCCTTGAGGAAAATTTGTAACGAAATGACGGAACGGAATGAATGCAAATTTCCGCTTTTTCGAAGAATTAAATATTTATACTGTTTTATCGTAATTTCAAACGGTTATTACAAAATCAAGTATTTATACGTGAAAATACTTGAATTATTTAATGAATGCAGTGGAACCGCGCAAATTTGCATTTATTCGAAAAGAGTAAGAACTCCAGAAAAAAAGGTGGATTCGGTTTTGATGCAGAATCGTCAGTGAGAGATCTCACCGCAAGCAGTGCACCTGTTACTCAGAGCATACAGACATGGACGAAGCCTGGGTATACCCTTTCGTGTAAGTCGAAAACTGCTTAAAGAGGGAAATAGTAAGAATAAATCATTATCGACTGACTTAAATCTTCTGTATTTTGTTGCGTGCACAATGAATTAGAAAGAGACAAAGTCACTATCTCGACTCTAATAGTCGCTATCTCTCTCAGCATGCTCTGCTCTACAATCAAACATACGCATTGCGGTTTCCAGGTAGAGTATATTTTAGTAGGAACTAATTATCGGACGCTCATTTTGCTGGCAAGCAGGCTGGAGTTTCGTCTTCTCCGCTCTTATTTCCTGGTATCACCCTTTCGTTTCAAAAAACCACAACTTTCAGCCTGAGACCCAGTCGAGGTAACCTTTCGCAGTTGAACAATCGTGGACAAAGTCCATGTGGTCGTTTCTATCCCGCTCAACCGATTGTCTCAAGGTCGAGGCTCTTCCCTCCCGAGTATCTCTGCCTTTGGGTGCCGATCAGCAGAATTGTGCCGCACCAAGTCGCATATAGTTGGATGAAGGTTTTCTTCGAAGTTAGTTTCATTTATCGGCTCGTTAGCACACTTCAATCTCACCCAGTGAAATCTGAATGAACAATGGCAAGCTATCATAAGCCGGAGTCAAAAACTATCCAAGAACTGAAGGATATCGCCACGAAGCTAAGAATTGATTCGGTCCGGGCGACCCAGGTAACTAAAAGCGGGTACGTAACATATAGTTTGCTTATCAAATTGGAGAATCTGTGAATCATTAATTAAAATCGACTACGCTATTAGTGGGTCAAGCATTGGTAACCAACATCTGACCACCATGATATGGTCAGCAGCTCGTTCACAGCATGGGTCTGTTGATTTGTTTTCTTATTTTTACCGTCGGGCAAATTCGTTTATGCGACCACTATGTGGCAGCTACAGAAAGCCCACTGGTGGTTTCCGTCGATTCTAGGAACTGATTGGCTATGTAAAGCAGACCTGTTGCTCTTACGACATGAGGTGATTTTAATCACGAGTGATTGCAGCCAGTCACTGCTACTAGGCGCATGTGATTGGTTACGTTCTATTATAGACGGATTTTTACTCGCTCCGAGACCAAGTGCTGACAACCCAGTTGAATGATCAAAATTCAGCTATAATCAACTTTCTCTGTTACGTTAGAGCCAAAAGCGATTGAGATTCCTTTTGTGTGTAGAATCACATTACGAACGAATATACATACAATATAAGTCTTGATTAATCAGCGTGCCATGTCATAGCGGTATAATATTATCACAAAGCTTATCAGGTTATCACAGCAAGTTTTTACGCATTGTCACGAAACACGTGATCCATCGAAGCGGGAAGTTGTGCTAAAATTATTTAAGAACTTCACAGCAAAATGTTTTAGACAAAAACTGTCAGGTTTCAAGGACACGGCGATACCACTAATCTTCTTTATGTACAAAACACGCAGAATTCGGATTTACCTTGAATATTTTGATAGGGAAGACCATAGATCTTACCTTTTTTTTAGCTTCAGTCCAAATTTGTCCCAAAACTAGGTTACACCCAGTTGCCGTAGTGGACATATTGAACTCGAATCTGGGCAGAAATGAAAGGTTCCCGCACTTCGCTTAGTATCCCCCTGAAAAATTCAGATTTTAATCTAAAACCATTTCCGAGATTATTTAGTCTAATTGGCGGATCGTACGACATGCAACATACCAATGAACTAAAATATTGCTAAATTCCCGTTCGATAAGATGTGCTAAAATTAGCAAAAGTTATTTTTTATGTAAGCCACGACTTATGTTCTTCTCACTGAAGTGACGGAAAAAAAGGTTTCAATTACCTTGAAAAGGCATCATTATCTCGATTTGACGAAATAACCCGTACAAATCTCGCGACGAAAATGCGTTGTCGATACCTATTCAGACAAAAGTTAATATTGCTAATAAAAAGTTATCGTTCACGCGTGACGTCTATAGGTTAAACATGGGGTCAAATCCGGGTGAAATTTCTTCTTAACATCAACGCTATCAGTAATAAAACTGTAAAAGTCGTTAGCTGGAAAGTTCTAGTTTAATGTTTCGGAACGACTTGGAGAGATTCTGAGAAATCACCCCAATTGAATATTCGTCCCCTAAATAACTCATTCCTCAAGCATTGTTCCCCTAAAACAAACAAATTGTAAAATAGCAATCTTTGTTATAATTGTTACAGCCTGGAAATGGTAGGCTGCAGACCTACCGAAACGTCATTATATATTAAACTTTCTTCAAAAGGTATCTACTCAGGAAGAAGTTAATATTGTGAATAAAAAATTATCTTTTAAGATCTAATAAAAGTCTATTGGATCATATCCGGGTGTAATTTCGTCTTAACATCAACGGTATCAGTAATAAAATTGTTAATGTCTTTACCCTGGATGGTTTTACTTTTATATCTCGGAACGACTTGAAAAGATTCTGAAAAATCGATCCCAATTCAATATATTCATCCCCTAACCAACTCATTCCTTTGCTGGCTGCAAATACTTGCAGGGTAACAATTATGTCATAAAATTCGCAGGATAATCTCGATTTGTTATAGTAACCGCTAATGCGAACTTTTATATTTTACCGGATAAACTCTTGGCCTTTGTTCTACACGATGACCTGCTTAGCTTGATTATCAGTAGGTATATATGCATAAACGCATATATATAGTTATTATCGAAACGATCGAAAATATAATGTGTAAAATTCAATAAACCTTTTCCTCATTTCCCTCTTGAAGCGTCCAGTGCTAAGATTTATCGTCTATTTGAAAAATCGTTCGCCAGAATGGCATAATTAATACAATGCAGAATCATAGAAAAAGGCACTACCGCTCATGCCGTCAACGCTTTCAAGGTCGCAGCACACAGAATTCCACAAGCCATAAGCTACCCACAAGCAGAATGCGGCAGCGATAACAAAATGCTGCTACGGCTTCTGCATTATGCTTACGGCTGGATTTTTACCGGCAGCAAAATGCTGCCGCAATATTTTGCTGCTGAGTTTTCGATCAAAGGGAATGCCAATGAAATAAAGCAGGGACACGCTACCTGGTGTGTACTGAGTGCGAATTACCTATTTCATTGGCATCATTCCTATCGTTGAAGAATTATAAGGCCGCAACATATTGCGGCAGCATTTTGCTGCCCGTGGAAATCCAGACTGCGATTCGGCTCAACCACTTCCGTAATATTTATTACACTATTATCGTGACGATTATGTAACTTATTGCGTATAAAAATAGGTGGCGTCTTAACCATCTCTTCCATTTGGGGAATTTTTTTTTTTGCATCTTCGGTCAAGGGTCGAGATAGCAAGCCGGCGATATAAGCGAAGCTTGTCGGCGATGAGGCTTCAGTTCGCGATTCCGCGTTGAACACTCCAGTCAGAAGGTTAGCGGACTATCGTTTCGGTGCAGATTTTCAGCGCAACCGCGGACTTGGCCGGTTAATTCTAAAGTTGATTGAAGATGGTGAAAGAAATTGATACGCAAAAGCTCTACGATGTGGCCAATTGGCTCAGGATTCATTCGGTCACAGCAACGCAGGCATCGAAGAGCGGGTATCTATCAGTAAAACATACCTACCTATCGAAAAACCTAACCTAACTTAACCGAGCTAACACTGTTGTTGCGAACGTGGTAGGATCCTAGCGTCCCAGGGTAGTTTGGCTATCACAGTCAATCTGTAGTTTGAACATTTCCGCTCTTAACCTTTGGTTCACCTTCACCTAACGTTACATCGTAGTCAATTATTCCATTTCCCCCTAATATTCTAAAATTGCTTGTGAGGTCAATGTTCACAGTCCAAGGCTCTTGGTCCTGGGGCTTGACTTATCATTACTATTCTGAAAATGAATCTTTATAAATGATATGCAAAATCAAAAAAGTTCCCTCATACCATATATGTATTAAACAAACACAGCAGGACTGTGCTGCAATTTTATAGCTTTTCGTCCACTGTCTTTATTGGAGTGGGGAGTCTGACGTCGCACTCAGTCGCCCTACCCAAATAGCTAGCCACCTTACACTTTTCAACTAGACACCAACCTTTAAATTAAACTATATCTCATAAACTCTGAAGATTAAGATTTGTATTGGTAAAAATCTTTTCATTTACCTAAGATTCTTTGCAATTCTACTATAGACATCCAACATCATGCTCGTCGATGGCAGAGATCATGTCTGTCCTCTTCTTCCACACAATGCGCTACAAGGTCTCTGCTCCTCGTGATATCAACAACGATAGATTTGTTTTAAGCAAAGGGCATGCTGCACCGATTTTGTACGCTGGTAAGTGATTACAAGTTATCAAAATCTAAATAGAAAAAGCTACCAAATTACGGTAGGTAAGGGTTTCAAATATGTGGCAGTGTACGTGTCAATAATGATCTCAATAATTCACAGCTTGGGCAGAGGCAGGTTTGTTTCCTACAAGTGAACTTTTGAATCTCCGAAAATTCAACAATGACCTAGAGGGACATCCGACTCCTAGATTGAACTTTGTTGACGTTGGAACTGGGTCTCTTGGACAAGGGCTCTCTGTCGCTGCTGGCATGGCTTACGTTGGCAAGAATTTCGACAAGGCTAGCTACAGGTAACTTTTCCAAATAACCGAGTGTCGCTTTTATACAGAGTATCAGTTGAGTTGGGAAATCAGGGAAAATTTAGAGAATTTGAGATGTTATTGATGCCAGACGCCCTATATTTCTTAGTTGAATACGTTGCAAGATTTCTAAAGTTTTGCACCATGGTATCACCAAACACCCTCATTTTCGAATTAGATCTTATGTGATTGGGTTGAATAATCTCTCAAGAATTCAGAACGTCAAAGCGAATGATTTTGTCTTGCTAAATCTATCTATTGGTTCAAGAAGTTTAATTTACTGCTGTGAGGTTTGTTGGTTCGGGACATGCATATTTCCTAGACTGAATAGCTCTCTCCAAAACACAAGGTCTACGTTATCTTATTCACAGTTGATGAAATATCGCAGTTATCATTTCTAAGATCAGTTCACTCTTACCTGAAAAAAAATTGATTTTAATAATTTCATAGACCCACGTGATTATGGGAACATTGCTCACAAGTGGAAAACAAGAATATTTTCTGATAAGATTACCATTACATAGCAAAGGAGACTAGTGTAACAGAACTGAAGGTCCACTTTACTTGTTAGGTATGCTTATTCAATAACTGGTGTTAATTGACACCAATATTCAAAACCATTTATTAAAGAAATTTGAATACATTCAGCTTCATGGACTCTAGTGTAAGAGGTCAATACATCACTACTCGATTCAAGGGTGCAACAATTTTATAAATTACTTGATGTTTTACTACTTACAGAATACTGTTGCATCCTTGGACTCGCAGACTCTGTATTTACAAGTCTATTGACTTGAACATTTCCACTTTTTTCATAATTCAGTGTTGATAGATAGCGGTTTTTTACGTGGAGTGTAAGTTTGGTTAAGTTAGGACCGCAGGCAATAAAAGACGTGTAAACCATACTTGCGTTATATAAAAAAAATTATAGTAAGATTACTGGGCCTGATTGATTTTTCTGCTAGACAGCTTTGTTATCCACAGAGTTGAATTGTCAGTGTACTTATGATGAGTGACCGAAGCGACCAAGATCTGTATAACATATACACATTGTGCATAGTACCTAGTCTATTCATCTATCTTATAATTATACTTACACTTTAAAGGGTGTACGTCCTGGTTGGAGATGGCGAATCTGCTGAAGGATCGATTTGGGAGGCACTGCACTTCGCTTCTTACTATCGGCTAGACAATCTTTGTGTAATATTTGATATCAACCGTTTGGGTCAAACGCAAGCGACTTCTCTCGAGCATAACATGGAGGTTTATCGTGTGCGTTTAGAAGCTTTTGGGTTCAACGCTCTGGTAGTCGATGGCCACGACGTCGAGGAACTGGCTAAAGTACTAACACAACCTCGTATTTCTCTTTTTTTGTGAATATTTTTTTTCGTGGATCCAAATAAATACGCTGCGATCTTTCATTCCACAGGCATTCCATGAAGCACAAAATACACAAGGCCGTCCAACTGCAATTTTGGCGAAGACTTTTAAGGGTCGAAACTTCCCCAACATCGAAGATCAAGTCAATTGGCATGGAAAAGCTCTGGGAACCAATGGCGATGCTGTAATTCAGGTATGGAAAGAATCCTTTTTTTTTTAAGGGAATTAAAATTTGAACCTCATCCACGGGTTTCTACTTTTCTTTATGTATACCTACTATCTTATAATATACTATGTTGATTTCTTATGTCCTGTTTTAGCATCTAACTTCATTACTGAAAAATCCTGGTCCACTCGCTCTGCATCCACAAAAACCCCTCGTTGCAGATGCATCAGTCGTCGACATTAGTAACATAAAATTGAACTCACCACCTAACTATAAATTGGGTGAAAAGATTGCGACACGTCTTGCTTATGGAAACGGCCTTGCCAAGGTAAATATATCGTAATTACATCACTTACTCCGTGATGAAAGTTATGAAATTCTCGTAACGTGCCTTCACGTTTTCAGTAATGGCAATGTTATAATAGCACCAATACTTTTTCATGCAGATTGCAGCGAACAATTCTCATGTGGTTGCCCTGGATGGTGACATGAGGACATCAACCTTTTCAGATAAAATCAGGACGGTCGATCCGTCGAGATACATCGAGTGTTTTATTGCTGAACAGAACTTGGTTGGAGTGGGAATTGGCATGGCGTGCCGTGATCGTACTGTTGCCTTTGTGTCAACGTTTGCCACCTTCTTGACACGTGCCTATGATCAAGTGAGCTCTTATTCTAGTACATGAATTCTACCTTACTCTGATTATCAGGAATCTGTAGCATAGCACATTGATTGAACGTGAGATATTGTAATTTATACATTTTTCGGGTAATTTTAATTATTGCAGATTCGTATGGGTGCCATATCGCAAACAAACGTAAACTTTGTCGGCTCCCATGCCGGATGTTCAATCGGTGAGGACGGACCTTCGCAGATGGGTCTAGAAGACTTAGCCATGTTCCGGGCGATACCTGGCGCTACTATTTTCTACCCATCTGATGCCGTTTCAACGGAACGTGCGGTAGAATTGGCTGCGAACACGAAAGGCATCTGTTTCATCCGAACTTCACGTCCAGAAACACCTGTCATTTATAAGAACGACGAGGTACTAGCAATTGGCAAAGCCCATGTTATCAAATCTTCAAGCAAAGATCAAGTTCTGATTATTGGTGCCGCGGTTACGCTAGTCGAAGCTCTTGCAGCTGCCGATGAACTTGCCAAGAGTGGAATCAACGTGCGTGTCATGGATCCGTTCACAATAAAGCCGATTGATGCTGCCGCGATAATCAAAAATGCTAGCCAAGTTGGCGGTAGAATTATCACCGTTGAAGATCATTATCCAGAGGGCGGTTTGGGCGATGCAGTACTCTCTGCCGTTGCTGGTGTGCGAGATATAATTGTGAAAAAGCTTGCTGTACCAGTTGTGCCTCGCTCTGGACCAACAGCTGTTCTGCTCGATGCATATGGTATCAGTGCTCGAAGCATTGTGACGGCTGTTCATGAAATATTGAAACTCTGAATATCTGTTCCTAACGCTGAGAAAGTTTAGTGCGAAGAGAAGTTTCTGCACTAACAGAAGAATGTTTTCTTTCTTCCAATTACTTTCAGACCTGGATAACTCGAGCTTGGTAGGGGGATTCACTAAATAAAAACTCTAATTGACAGAGCCTGAAGACAAATACGGACCAATAATAACTTTTACACACAGAAAGTGTTTTAGCCACAATATTCTGCATCAGTCTGCCCTACTTTTTCAAAACATGTACAATGCGTAATATAAATCTAACAAATAATGTACAAATACCCCCGAGTCTAAGCTCAATTCCGTTGTGCAATAACTTTCTTAAATTTTGCAATATTGCCAATTTTTCCAAAAATTTACTCTATGTTTAAAACAAACGTTCCAGTGATAATAACTAATACAGTAGTTTAATAGAAATAATTGTTATTGGATGCATAAGTTGAATGGTTGGTTATTTTTATAAACTTGTTTATAATTTCCCTTCCTGTTTTTCTAACCACCGACCTGTTCTTCAACCAAAAACAGCGTATGTGAAAAGGAAATAAAGTGTTCAAAGACCATTTGCGATTTTGTTTTTAATTTGTCACGCCCTCAAATTAAAAGGTCTCCGATGTTTGCCGCGCAATTGTTATCCAACACAACGTGAGTAAATCGACTTTGGCATTTTAATAAAGACTCAGAGCGAATTTTCGCCAACATAGGGGGTTTATAGTAGAGTCGCGCCTGCTGATAGACATCATTAAATTTTATAGATGAGCAGGATTTGGATCGAAAAATACATGGTTTGCATTGAATTGAAACGAAGAGTTCATGAGTACTTTACAAATCGTTTATTAATATTCCAAAGAGAGAGTCTGCGTCGACCACTGGTATACACGGGCTCCAGAATCAGTGGCTTACCGACTGCGTAATAAGGTAAAGTGGCGTCAGAAAAGAGGCAGGTTTTGCCTGCGTATGACACATGCACACGTGTGTATGTACGTATACATGTGTGCACGGCGGTACACGCATGTGTGGATGCCTCGATATAGGTATGTATCTATACATAGGACAGCTTGTGTTCGTGGTATCGTGGTGGGTTAATATTATTTTGATCTTCTTTCGGGGGGTGGCGGGATGTGACGATGATTTATCCCAAAGTTGGAGATAAAACCGATGTACCGTCGTAAGGACAGTGATGTGACGTTATTAAAAATCAGAATATATGTGCGGCCCTCGTCGCTTCGGGTGTCGTCGCGAACCACTAGTCACTCGGCAGCATTCAAGGGAGAGTGAAAAAAGTAAGATGGCCGCGACGAAACTTTGCGTTCCGTAAAGAACAGTTGTGTTGACGTCGTTTGGGTTTCAAATTTTTCCTGCCTTTCACGAATACCCCTGTATATTGACAACGATACGCTGCTGCGACGTTTTGCATCTTCTTCTAGTGAATTTGTGCCGAACCGGAGATGAATTGTTGATTGCTCTCAATGGCCCAGATTGCCGCATGAACCGTGCGCTTGTTTATCTCAGAGAACAACAATAATCAAACAACGTGGACAAGTGAAGTACGAACAGTGATAACTCGCGGAAAGAATCGCGACTGTTTCAATATCCGTAGCGCATTATTGAGATCGACGTTTATCGTCGCGGCAGAAAATATTTCTGCATTTCGAAAGCAATTACAGCTCGTTGGCCTCAGAGGATTTCGAGAAGAAGGAAAAGGCTGGCGGCGACCCTGTGGATTATTAGGCGTTCGCGTTACACATTCCCTAGTCGAGAATAAGACTGTTGTGTTAACCGAGGGTGCTTATAACCTGAGACGAAATGATAGATTTCTATCTACTTATATGACGTGTATTTCCTCGGTGACGGTTCCGAATACTCGACAAGCTAATCGGACGGCAATATATTTGCAAATTTTGCAGCTCTAGCATATCGAGCAAGCTGGGCAAAGTGGCGGGTAAGAGAAGTCACTTCCAAACGTGAGAACGACCACGGACGGCCATATTAGTGTTTCAAAAGGTGGCAGCAGCGCCGTGGAAGTAGAGCAGCGAGTGAAGTGAAGTGAAGTGAAGTGAAGTAGAGTCCCACCGCTTGCCGATTAGTGCCTGGCTGCTCGCATGAACGCGAGTGCCTTGTGCTGTGCCCAACTGTGAATCGTCGTCCCACAGCGTGGCGTACATACAGCGCCATAGTGGTGGGGTAGCAGTGGCGATTCTCGAGTACGCTGTGTGCCTTGGTGTGTATGTATACGTTGGTGTTGGCGTTGGTGTTGGTGTCGGTGTTATTCGTCGTTGATCGAGATCGTTTTTTTCGTTGATTAATGTGAACCTTCGACTGCCGACTGTCGACAGGATCGACTTGTGGCCTGTTAATGGTGAATGGTGTTGCTATTTTGCTTTATACATATGCTACGGCCGATGCTTCTGCATCATTTCGGGCAATCAACAATATCAGGATTATAGAAAATTATTTATGATCCCTCTCGAAAACGACGCAACTGTACGACGACATACGTAATTCTGCATAAGCTTCTCCATCGTCTTCTTCTTCTTCTTCGCCCCCCTCCCCCCTCCCCCCTCCCTGCCCTCGCTTCCTCTTCTTCCTTTTCCTCCACCTCCTCCCCCTCCTCCACCTCCTTCTCCTTCTCCATCTCCTCCTTCCAAGCAGCAGTAACCTTTTCAAGCATCCTTTGCACACGTCAATTTTGTCATCGCGTATTTACCAACTGCACGCGTTTTAACAACAACTATTAGTGCACCCCTCTTGCTTATCCCTCTCAAAAGAACCAGACACACTATAAATACCTGACTTTTTTTTTATCCCATTTCATTTTCTTATTTCCCCTCAGTGTGATATGCTTGTTAGCAGAATCCGGTGCCTCGATCGAAATTCTAATCTTTGTTACTTAACGTTTGTGAAGATGAGAGCGCATCACCCACCATTGGCTTGTACTAATTTTCCTCTGTAACAAAGGGATTAATTGTCTTTCCTCAAACTGCTGTGTACCATACGCACACCTCGAGTTTTGATCAATCAAGTTTGATCCTAAACTGAAGTTGCCGCTGATGGATGATAAATTTCTGAGGAATAAAGTAGCCAAGGTAGCTGTTTGAGAGTGCAAAGTCGTGACATTGTGGCTAATGTTGATTTGACCTAATCGTCTATTATCTCTTATCGATCAAGCTCGATCGATCAAAACTTTAGGTACATACATTGTCTACCTTATTAACCTCAGGGCTGTTATGGAAAAAAAAGAAGATTACTTGCTGATAGGCAATTCAACTTTTTCCGTATGCGGCTAACGCAAAGTACCAATCCTACCTACCAAAGATAGCAGCTATCAAATTATTTGAAATAACTGTAAAACTTTCAACTGGGACGTAGGGCTGCGACGAATAAAATGATAAATATAGCCAAGTAATGACACTAACTTGTACGAATTATTAATGATTCAATGTGGTTAAAGTCAAGCAGCTTACCTAATTTTAGGTTGGTGTAGTAAGTATATCGTTATACCAATAGTTATTCTTTGTTGAGACAAACATTTCTGTCAAGATAGTGCAGAACGAGACTCAAATTATGACGGTTGCGGGTATTTGTACTAATCTTGAGGCGATCAATAATATTCTCTTTGTCTTCACATTGCAAAATCCTTTATATCTTTGTTTTAGTCACATCACAGTGGAGTTGGTTCAAAAGGAACGTCGAAGGAAAAGATATAAGAGAGCTGAGTGGGGGTGCCTCGCCGCGCCGCTGATGTCAGCTAGGAATTTCAAGTTGACTACCAAACGGCAGTCGAATCCAAAACCAAGGAGTCACTCATTTATAGGATCTAGATGAGAGGTGATATCTATCGAAGGTCTGCACAGAAGCCTAGCCTTATAGCCTTGTAGTTCAAACAGGGCTGGCTCGGTACCTGAACCGTTGCTGCCTTCGACACAACTCTGAATGTCTTCGCACATACAAAAGTCGTGCGTGGTTAGTTCAACCTCTTTATGTTATAGCAACCATTAATAATATTTAACATTATGTCGTGAAACTATGTCATTAAATCGGAACCAATGATCAATAGGGGCTTGAGGCAACATTAAGTGACAGCAAAAAGAAGTACGGGGACAAAGTGAATGCTCTTTTGTCCGCCTGGGAACATGTCACTAACTTTATACCCGCGGCAACGCCAGAAGCTACGCAATCTCTCATAGAATGGGTTCACAGGTATGTAAAAACCTTTTCAAGCTTCTCTCTGGTTTTTAATATTAATCTTTGCCTCTGATTCCTATCATTGCCAATACCGCAACAGACTTGCTCCCAGTTTTAGTCCATTCGTGATTCCTTAGCATGCTTACCACAACTTTGAGTCACGAATGGATCGACTTGTCTGCAGTTGACAATTTCTCTCGTATAATTACAATCACAAGCCAGTATCGCCTCTACCTTGGAGTGACCTTGTTTCTTTCATGCAATTGTTTCAATTTTCTTATTTTGAACTGCATGAATAAACCACAGAGGTCTTTAATATCATTACTAAAGAATATTTTTTAGCCAGATCAGCGTGAAGGGAACTGGAGAGCAGCACTCTCACGGGGCTCCTTTGATCATATGGTCAAAAGTTTTAACGACAATTTTCTGCCGTCTGTTGCGAGCATTGTGTTTGGCCCTTAATTGGTTGGCATTATGACTAAATCGTTGTTTATAAATGTTTCCTATATGGAATAGTTTTTTTTTTTTTTATCAGCGGGCATCTTTTCCGCAAAATTCCCACTGATACTAATTGGATAGACGATTCCTATCTCAATGTACACATCGATAGTGATCTGAGTAAAGGCAATTATGAACTGCCAAATAACAGTGACGATTCTAACAAAACATGTATCTGTAGATAATTATTTTAGTACGTTGACCTCAGTATTTGTCGGCACCGGCAACGTGGAAGAGAGCTTTCAATGAGAATAATCGCAATCTGGCAATCGTCTATCCAGTTAATATAGAGATCCGTGGAAATTCCGTTTTGACCTCATCTGACATATTTTGAAAATCCATTCCTTCTATGTATGAGACTAGCTCTTTGAACACCTTAAAGAAAGCTTCTCAGTCACAAGGTACCACTTTAATCTTCCACATCTATTTCATTGTATCTTACTAACAATTGATATGTGCAAATGTTACGTTGCTGGTGATCAGTTATTCGTTCTTAAAAATTTCTTTTTCAATTATCATAACAAATCTCTAGTTCTTGTTATTCGATGAAGCTGTGAAGGGACTTATTATTATCCCATAGTCGGACGAATATGCATATAGTTGTTATTTCAGAGTGACAGTTTGTGAAAGGCCTACATTAATTTCAACTCTGTTCAATTTTAGATACTTATTATATGTAGTTTATGATATGGAAATGGTTTTATAAGTTGACATTTTGATCAGAATTTCAAGAAATCGAAAATAAAGCTATTTGATTGGTTTGCAGAACTGGTATAACTACTAATTGAAAATTGAGGCTGCCATGTAAAATTTTTACTCTTTGTTCTCAGGCATACTTTGAAGTTGGTATTGCGGGGAGAGTGGCCAAAGTTGTCACCCGCTACAAAGACGCACCTCGGCGTGACGTTGCAGAGGTGCTCTACCCACCTGGGCCGTCATCCTGCGGCACCACGCTGCGCTACTCTGATTGCCCTCGTACATGATCCTTGGACTCGTCCTGCCCTTGACAGTATTCTCAATGGCCAGCCAGATCCAAGGCTTGAAGACGGTACGAGGCAGCAATTTTTTTCCCTGTTATGCCTATTTCCACATTTAAAACTGATTGTATACATTTACCACCGATTCGGATTCGTAATTTGTTTCCGTAATATCAGGAAATTTTCTGCCATCCAACATTTTTGGTGATTGTTTTTGGTTTGAAAAATCTCACAGTCAGATTTTATTTCTAATTATTCATCTCAAGCGGAATTGCCCTCTGGTATTTCCTGGTAGTGGTAGGGTTTTGGTCACGTTGATATCACTCGTAATAATTAATCTTTGTTCGCAGAGTTTTGTTGTTCGGAAAAAGGTGAATTATTAATGATGAGGCTTCGAATATTGTGTGAGGATCGCTGCGAAGACATAGCGGTCAATTTGGCAGCCGCTTGCGTCCGTTCGCTTCGCCGAAGCGATCAGTTAAGATCAGTCTGCGAAGCTCAACATGTGCAATACATGATCGATGTGTATATCGTTCTATTGTACAAGCTCAAACGCACGCAAGACATATTCGCTCAAGTATTACCACATTTTTATTTTATCATTGTATAGATGTAGGTACGGTAGTCATAAGAACTTCTCTTAGCTTCGTGTGTCAAGCACTATCAGTTGTCCGTGTTTATTTAGAAAAGCATTGAGTACGGATCTTTTATAGTTCTGGTATAAGTTAGAGTAGGTGTATTATTTTTGGATGGTATGGTCAGTTCTTAAGAAAGCATTGTTCCGCAGCTAAAATTAATGGATCTTGGAGAGGGTTTGGAATTGGTCCAGAGGCTTGGAGGTGAAACATCGACCAAATACGGAACGGCAAGAGTTTGGAAGAACTCGACAAGAGCCGCAGAGCTGGTAGCGCAGTATTTGGTTACTGCCGGAATGGTTAGGCCTGTCGAAGAGACAGGATCCTCGACTCTTGAGCAAATTATCAACTCCTGGGCTTTGCTTCACTCAAAGCTCAAGGACATGGCTCCGACGTTACCTGGAATGATACGAAAACTCATAGAGCCTGCCGAAAGTGCGCAGCACATTTATATTTTTTGCGCTGTACTTGGCAAACATGTAAGTAATGACGAAATTTTGCGTTTCTTATTCACATGTGTCAATTAGTGGACATACAAATGCATGCCACACGACCTTTGCTATTGTATGTATAAGCGTACAGTTATCCATTTCTAAGGTCTTATACATGATCAGAATTGTCGGAAAACAATAATTACGGAAAGGTTCTTTTTGCAAGTCATCCACAAGTAAATCCATACGGAATTTCGCGGACTGAATTCAAAACTTTTACGTCTTTGTTTGCGATAAAACCACAGTTTTGCCAATCTTGATGTATTTTATTTCGCTCAATATGACACTTGATCGCTAAGGTGAGTGCTGGAAACAATTATAAATGAGTCGAGTCGCATTACGACGGCCGAATTGCAAGACAGTCGCCGTTGAAATGCTCGCAATTTTAATTCGATTATATTTTATTTCTAGCACTTACCGAACATAAGGCATTATTTCATCCAATGTAATATACCATGATTAGGATAAAGTATGGATCTGCCTTCGGTCAGATTTAAAAAATTGATCAATCGGTCGGCAAAATCGACCCGTACGTGTGTACGTGTGTGCATCTTAGATCTGTCCAATATTATGATATTTACTTATCAATTTTCCTAATTTTCTTGATCCTATAATCGTGAACTTGATGGAGTTTAACCTGTATTTGTGTTTCTGGTTTCAGTTTGGCTCGACCATCAAGCCGCTCATGATTGAACTTTATATACGAGCGTTAACGACAGACATGAACGAATTGGAGGTGCAGAAAGTAAAATCTGAGAAAGAGAAGGTGCGAGAAACTGCGAAGCGGTTGAGCACGCAATTTTTGAAATTAGCCGATGTTGTCGCCGAGAATGTGGGCATAGCCAGAGAATGCGTGCTTACCGCCTTTTCTCTCCACCCCACGCGACTTTGCTACGACAGGATCCGAGAAATGGCAATAGCTTGCGGTAAGGTGAAAGGGGACGGTGCTCGAGTCGACGAGATTAATCGCTCCGACACATTGGCAAGTTATCTGGATACAGGACAGGAACAACTTTCCGCTCGACGCTTGTGTTCGGAGGTAACGGCACAGAATGCCAAGCCAAAGGAGGTATTATTCTCTCTGAAAGGCTTAGAAAAATCGCCACATCGAAAAGAGGTAAGCAATACAGACGGGTGCCAATTACATCCGAGACGTGACCCAACATCGAACGGTCCACTCGGCGAACTCTGTTTCAACTGTGGTGAATTCACGGGGGTTGAAATAGTGAGGATAAAATCACCTGACGCGACGCCCAATGTCGAGCGAACTCTTGATGCTCTAATCCTGATAAAGGGAGATGCTGTCACAGGCTCGGCTAATTATGACGAGAAGTCTGCACCTAATCAGGTACTGGACGCCGAAAAATTAGGCGTATCGCCGCAGTTGTGCGATGACTTGGCCGTTGTGCTAAGCAGTCCACGTTATCACATGCTCAGCTGGGTCCTGGATTGGAAAGAATTGAACAGTTTGTGTGAAAAATATTTGGAGAATGCAGAAGAAATGCGCAACACCAATAAGGAATTGAAATTCTTGAACATTGACTATTCGCAGTTTAAAGACTGGCCACTCGAGGAAGAAGCTAACAAAGATGTATTTTTCGGCATAGAAAAAGGATACGAGCAATGGGCCGACATACAGTCGGACGATTCGGAAGAATTTGGTAGTTTCCAACCTGCTGGGCCATACAAGAGGTCATTGACGAGAAGAAGCTTGGACGATACTACAGATTCCGACAGCAGTAGCATTCTGAGGCTTCGCCGTGCGGGTAGACCAAGAAAAATTCACAGGCTTGCATCGACCGACAGTGACTACGACGAAGATCCTAACAATACTAAATCTTCTCATTTTCGGGGAGTCAACGGGACCGTCGACGAATCGGTAATTATAGAGGATGAAATGGTGACAGACACCGATACAAATACTCAGGACAGCCAAACGGATAGTCTCGGTAGTGACGGATGTAGACAAGATAAAAAACCAAAGAGAAAATCACCCACGACTAAAGAAACCAACAGCAAAAATCGCGGCAAGTCGAAGCTCACTGTAGAATCGATGTCGCATTTTCACATGCTGGTCAATGACAATGTAAGACGTTCCACAGAGGACATAAGTAGCTCTGACATAAGCAGCAACGACATAATAACGCTATTCTCCGCGGATATGGACGAGGGCAAGTGCGAGACCATCAAGGGATCCGCGTATAATCCTGAGACGCCGCTCATCATTACCGAAAAGCGGAGCGACCCGGCGGTATTAAAATCTTTGCGGATGTTCCGGCCCCAGAACATGAAAAAGCCGACAAGGATCAGCCAGATTCTACAGAAGAATTTATTGAACAAGAATAAGGACGGAAGTTGTAGCAATAAAAACACGAGCTTATCTAAGTTTTCACCCAATATGTTGAGTAATTTGAACCTAAATCCAAAGATTATTTTAACCCGAAGCGACGACGTTAACAAAAAAATGATGCTACCGTCAAAAAAACTGAGCCCCGGTGACATTACAAATGAATTGTTAAATCTGCAAACAACTAGATTCTCGCAAAAGAAAAATTCTACGATTGTCACAGATGAGAAGAGTCGCAGGTGCAAGAGTAACATGGTTGAGAGGGACTTGAGGATCGTCAAAAACTTAAACTCTAGCAAGCGTGCCGGTTCGAACTTTGTCAAGTCCTCGGGGCTTCAAAGTAAGACCAAGTTCGACATTCTTGCCAAGGCTGTGAGGGAT
Organism: Diprion similis; assembly: GCF_021155765.1. Classification (NCBI taxonomy): domain Eukaryota; kingdom Metazoa; phylum Arthropoda; class Insecta; order Hymenoptera; family Diprionidae; genus Diprion; species Diprion similis. The sequence goes on from NC_060114.1 coordinate 22,390,293, forward strand.
TCGGACATATTGGCCAAAAATGTGCCCGGTTTGAACACTCTTGATATGATGGTACCACCCCAAGTTGAATCAACTGTAAATATAGTTCAGCTGTCCCGTAATATCCCACAAAGTCCGAACTCCAGTTCCGTAAACAGAAGTGGTACGCCGCCAAGAAATCGTTCGTCTGTAGTTAGTAGCGGTATTCAAATGCCAAGTACGCCAACATCGAGCGGACATGATAGCGGCGTTGGCATGAGCCCAGCGGATCGTACACCGCCGTCGAGGTCGTTGCTTCAGGACATCGGCGAAGAAGCCAACCAACTTCCCGATACTCCACCGCGTGCAAACTCTTTGCCATCGAACGCTGAACGTACAAGTCCCAAAATACTCGAAGAGCAACGGGGCAGCAGGTGTATTTCCCCAAACAAATCGCCGTCGCCCTCACCCTCGCCCTCGGTTGCTTTGAACTCGGGAACGCCTACTGTGACTATAGCCTCGGAACAATTGCAAATTGTTTGCAAACCCGACGGAACGTACCGGTTGGCCTCGGTGAACCCCACCGCATCCTCGTCCTCGTCATCTTCATCTTCGTCATCGACGTCGTCCCACTCATCTCATATGGGGCAGCGAGGCATGCTCACACTTCAGACATTGGACGAAAATAATTTCTCACAGCAACAGTTGCAGGGACGATTGGAAGATTCGGGTACTCCCAATAGAACAATATATGACGGACTCAACACCATGAATGTTAAATCTGTGCATCACACCGGCCAGAATACTTCGCCAGGCTTGCCCAAATTTCAGCAAGCATTCCGTAAAACCATATACACACTGACAAACAACACGACAACTGTCACTGATTCTGTTACAACAGAGAATGTATCGCAACTGACTCCTGTCTCAAAAACAACAAATCTGTCAAAGGCAGTACAGACTTCCTTACAAAACACTCAAACCCACGGCGGGGTTAGCGCTCAGTCTATAACTAATATTCCGAATCTACAACTGTCGACATCAAGGCAGCAAATATTGAACATAGTACACACGTCCGAAGGCGGAGATGGGGGCGGAGGGGGAGGAGGAGGTACAGAAGAAGGAGTAAACAGCGGTGATAGCGCGGGTGTTGCAGTCACAACGTCTGGCAATGTCACCAATCCAGCTGTGACGCAACTCGTTCAAACGACGTCATCACCCTCGGGTGTGATATACACGCACAAGATGCCAGTCACGATATCCACGACTAATCCCAGCCAACTTAATATCATTCCACACACTATATCTCGCACAGTTTCGTCTCAGGGTAATAGAACACCAGTGGTGAAGTTGAATATAATAAGAGCACCGTTGCGACAGCATAATATTGCAAGCACCATACAGGCAGTATTGGCAGGGCCACGAGTCCAGCAAAATGTTCGACACGATAATCTAATCGCGTCCCCCATCGATGTTCCGATAAATCAGGTCAGCTCGACGACATTGGAACAACTACGAGAATTCGAAAGTGTTCTGGAACAAGTTAAGGAACGAAGCACCGTGCAACCTCAGCATCAGGGCTCCAATGTTGTAACAACGACTGTACAGACGCAAACTCAAACCCAGACCCAGACCCAAACCCAGTCACAGGTGCAAACAATCGTACAACAGAATCAGCAAAGTAGCAAACATCACGCGACGTCTGGCACACTTGCCCAACAACTGAATCTTATGTCGCGATCAACGGTGTCGAACAATGAATTCTCAAATGCAGCCAGCACCATTACATTTCAACAGGATGTCTACTCTCCTCAGCAAAAAGTATCACTGGCCTATGTCGATCAGACTGCGACTCTCACTCAGAAAGTTGTCTCGACGTCCACCCCTATAGTCGTTGTGACCAGCTACTGCCAACCGGCAGCGTCTCCGGCATTGAGTGTAACCTCTCAAAGTTCATCTAGCCCGTGCGTAACACCAGCTCCGACACCTGTGTCGTCTACGGGAAAGACACAACCATCTTCAACCACGAAACCAGGCGGGAAAAAGTCTACCTCGAAAACAGTAAAGACGAGCGCGACTAACACTTCTAAAACACCACCTGTGCCCAAGCCACAACAGAAGCCGCAGGAGGATGAGCAAACTGCTCAGCGAATATACGCAATTCTCGACGAGTATGCAGAGCAGCTGAGAAATTCCCCTGATCTCAACAACAAGCCAGCACCTAGAAGAAGGTCGAATCCACCAACAAATCCCAGCCAATCGTCGAAACGTAAAAAGTCCGGTTCGAGCAAATCGAAAACACCCAGTCAGCAAAGTTCCGAGCTGAGTCCTGGCCCTGATGATCTCGGTCGTACCATGGGTAGCGAGGATTCGTCGTCAGGCATTGTTCATGTGCAAGACAGCCCTGTTGGCACATCATTAGCGGATGATGCACAAGTAGGAACAAATGCGGAGGTAGCTTCAGTGGATGTTAAAAATTTGACCAACGACTCTAATGATGCGGTCGAGATGAACGTCAAGCGAAGAAATCTGATATTTGCAGACCAAACCAATTCCGTTGCGCAGCCGAGAACTGTTATTGTACAGGAAGCAGTTCAGACGGCATCTGTAAGCGTTAGCGAAGCCCTTGCCTCGGTTACAGGGAAACTTGGCAGCACAGCTGTATTGGTACCAGGTACGAACTATATTCTTCCAATGAATCTTATGAAGAGTGGACAACAGTTCACCATAGTATCGGGTGGCCCAAAACTTCTTGCTACCGTTCCTACGACTGTTAGAACAAGCAATACCAGCAACGTATCGAATGCTTTGGTTCTTCAATCATTATTGAATCAAGCTGGTAAAATAATTGCTCAACCGACTCAGATGAAGCAAGTCAAAGTACCGACGCTTCAAACGTTGAACACTGGCCAACCATTGGCGCAACACCAACAGCAACAGCGACACCACCAACAACATCACGTCACCCACAGTCCAACAGTCGTAGTGACACAGAGTTGTGCTGGAAATCAGTTTGCCGCCGATCAGATAGAAAGGAACAATAGCGATGGAAACATTAAGGTTGACGTGCCAAACTCTGTGGGTATACCCATGCACGAAACACCAGAGAATACAACAATAATCAATAAAACACCCACAATCAGTCTGATACAAAAGAACGTCAACGATTACGGGTCAAACCAACAGATATGCAGTGTCATAACAAGCAGTCCAAATTTAACGCTCCAAAGCACGAGAATGTTCAACTCTACGATAAGTAAGCTTGCCACGCCGACTGGAATAAAGCACGAGAACGTCGTTTGCTTGGCGCCACCTACAGTCACGCAATCACCTGAAAAGAATTTTGCTCAGGACAGTGAGAACGATGAAATTTGTAGTGGCAGTAGTTTACAGACTGAAAAACCTGTTGCCATACAAACTGCGACAATAGCCTTGGCATTTACACCTCAGTCTAAAGTGTCAGTGATAAGTTCAGGGCAGAAGGAAACACGAGACGTTCCTATCGCTGGTGCGGTAGACGAGGGTGAAAGAGTTGTATCGCCAAAATCTGTCAAGAGGAAATCCGATGACGAATCCCCTGCAGAAATGTTGCCAAAAAATACGAATTCAATCATTAGGACAGCAATGTCTGCAACACGGCAAAACGCTTCTAAATTAGGTAGGACCCGTGTATCCTCGATTATTACATAACATTTATGCATATTAATTGCTCGAATCATTCAACCGGTAATTAACCACTGCTTGCATCGCTTTTTTGATTCATTAATCTTCATCAAGTATGTGGCTAATGGTTGATCTGTAAACAGTCAGTGATGTCCCAGCTATCGATAACAGCTACCTATGTTTAAAAAGAGGGTATTGAAAAATCATAGTATCGATAGCTGAGACACTGTGCAATCGCACTTGTACAACGGGCCATACCGTACGTCTTGTTTCAGAGGCTGGAACTGCAGAGAGTAAAGAAATATCGACAAAAGAGGCACCCGATCAGTTTCTCGTGAGTGGCATAAGCGTTAGCGGTAGGGAAGTCTCCGATGCCCAAGAGACTCAGGTGCGAAGGCCGACTGATAACGTTGCTGATGCACCGTTGCGGATAGGCAACGGGCTTTTGTGCGGGAACGCTAGACTGCAGGAAGCTTGGGAACCGGAGCGAAAACCGTCATCGCCTGATACGCCCTGGAGATACGTCCCGACATCTTCGAATCAACTAGGACTCGAGCCGTTGAAGGTTTACTCTTCACGAGAGGGCGAAAATTCCGTGGGTGGTGGCAATGGTAGCGTACACAACGTCGTCCATATAATAAACAAAGGCCAAGGCATAGAGATGGCGAGTGGTCAACTCTATCAAACTGCTTCCTCGGCGACGACAACCACGAAAAAGTACTTCATTAATCACACCCTAGAACCATTCCAGCAATATTCAAACAGAACACAGATCAAGACGCAGCTGAACCCGCGGTTGGACCGCGAACTCGCGCAGCAAAGGATCAGCAAGGCGGCAGCCATTGAGCGCGAATTGAAATTGCAGAAAAGTTTGTCGGAAGAGTGCGAAGACTTGGGAGTCGACGAGCCGAGCACAAGTGACCTATTTCCAGAGGCGGATCTGCTATTTGACACAAACCACTCGCCATCGTTTGACCAATCATCGCAGGATGCTACCTGTAGCCAACCTGTGGGATTAAAGTCCTATAACTCATCCGTATACTTTCGCCCTCTTGATTCGTCCAGCAGCAGTAGGGATGCGAGCCCTGTAACTGACTTCAAAGCGATCGAGCGTAGAAAAAACACTGCTCAAAGAACACGAGCTATCAAAGATACGGTAAAGAGAGCTAAGCGCGAGCGAAATGACGACACTGTTATGAAAAACCTTTCAAAACAGTCTAAGCTTGATCTACAGGAAGCGGACCCAAGCCAGGACGAAAGTTCGAACAGTAATTCAGATGCGTCAAGTCGTCTTTCCCCATCCATTTGTAACGATGTAACCAAAGACTGTACAGTCGGTCTTGAGCGTGTGAAGATGAATTCCTGTGTCACTTCCAAGTCAAGTTCTCCGAGCAGTACCTCCGACCTACTACCGTCTTCGGTGATGAAACATCAGGACACAGACGATCCCGACTCAACTGCGACAAATGCCAATAACATGTCAGTGGCAAGCTCCGGCGATGAAAGCTTAACACTGTTGGGTGGCGGTACGGCCGATGTAACAATGCCGTCGCCCCTTTCGCCGGCTAGCGGGCCATTATTGGCTATGCACAAATATACCTATACTAACAAAAAGCGATCCCTGTGCAAGGTGACGCGCAAGGAATATCTCTCGTGGGAAAGCCCGTTGTCCGATCAGGGCAGGTCGAGCAGCGAAGATGACGAAGCTTCCAGCATTGCCGAGTCGATGAGCAGTCAACCAGGGGAAAGTATGATAGTAAACGGATTAGAGGACAATATCGATGTCCCGACCACCGGCAGTAAATCCACAAACGATTATTGTTCGGCATACATGAACAAGCGTCGTCACGATAAGCTGAATGTAAATGCAAGAGTTGTGCTGAATCGTAACGATGCTAAAGGCATTGGCAGTAGCGATGTGCTTGTCAAACGCACAAAGAATGACTCGATGGGTGAGTCTGGCGCAGTCTCGAGTGACAAAACTTCCGAACCCTCCGACGACGAAGGCATCGCTCATCATCCGCCCCATTCCGCAGGCCCTGACTGCCGCGCGAGAAGATCCAGTCTTCGTGGTCACGTGAAGAAGGGATGTGCGTGCTGCAACGGCTCCCCGGAAAGACCGAAAAAAAAGTCTGTCAAGTTGGACCAGAAACTTAAGAAGAGATTGGCATCGAAACAAATAGTCAGGAAGAGGTAGTCCTGTAAGAAACTCTGATCGATCGGACTAGTTGAAACGAGGCTGTGTTCGAAAAATCGTATTGTGTGTGAATCTATCTACATACATGCATGCATACATGCATGCATACATATGTATATATATACATATATATATATATATATATATATAAAAATATATTTATATATATATGAGTGTATGTATGTGTGTGATGTATACTGTATATATTCGTGTGCGTGTGTGTGTGTGTGTGTGTGTGTGTGTGTATGCGCGCGCGCGTGCGAGAGCGAGTGTGTGTATATATTCTGCAGCGCATTTTTTTCAGCACATATGTATAAATGTGTTCGCGTGTGTACACTTGTGACATTTCCGGATACCCAATGTTGAAGCAAGCCATTAATCGTCACGTTGAAGTTCGTAGGTGATCACAGATCGTTCAAAATATTAGATATACAATATAGCCAGTATAAAATGACGTATATAACATGAATACTCGGCGGAGGTGAATTTTTTATTTTTTATCATTACCATTGTCGCCGTCATTGGCATTAAGATTAAATTTATTAATTGCTCCCTTAAAAAACTCCACTTACGTGTAGATTTCGCTGAAAAGAATGCGCGAGGTAATTTGCAAACGTTATGATATAAAGCGTAGAGTTCAATTAAACGATAAATTTTTTGAAACGCAATCTAGTCAACGGGTGAGGTTTGAGGCAAGACTTTGAATGTCTTTGTATAAAACAGTAGAGTATAATAATAAATATGAATAGAATCGTGAGTTTCAGTGAGAACACATTTTAAGAAAAAGAATATATTCGTTGGAATCAGTTGGCGAGTTTTTTGTTTTTTTTTCCACGTCACGACTACCATTTGCGCACCTACCAGGGTGTGACCCGACGGAAATGGTTCCAGTTTATCAGAAATTGCAGTTAAGCCAGCCTATCCTGATCCTACCTACGGCCTTAGTGGCTCATCATTCCCCTGACTCTTCCACAGCCGAAATTGTCAATTTCATTTGACTCGAATCCGCGCTAATGGACATCCAACCCGCGACCTCGTAATCGGGGTTATCTGCCGCATCCGCTGTCGTTTTCCACTGACTTTGAACAAATGCTCGATGTTTCAGGGGTCGAACGCAGCTGGTAGTATTATAGCCTCGCGGGGTAGGAGGTTTTTAATAAAGCAAGGCACGTATTAATTTTTGGCTCATTGTCAGATCGTACCTTGTCGAGGGCACCGTATCGATCGAAGGTTGTACATTACGTAGACTACGTAGACATAACTCATTAAAGGTATATTATTATGTTATATGTATGTACATATACACATCATACAATATGTAATACATACATATATATTATATTGCTGCACTTTAGTACAAATGCTTCATCTTAATTCAAATGACAAACCTACATGTTGGTCGTTGATGCATACGCGATGACGTGATGTGCATATGACTGCTATTCGTTGTCAATAATGAATATTGTTTTCAAATAATATTTATAAATCGAGTGTAAGGAAGATGCAGTTTCGTTTTCCATTCGTTTTTAGTGTATATCGGGCGGTGAAACCTAGGTAAATCTTTTACTAATAAGTTTTCGATTGAAATGTATTATTAGTTTTTATTTTTATTTTATTTTTTTCTCCTATACTTGAAGATAAATATAACTGTATAAACGTGTCTCCTTATGCACGTATTAGACATGTATGTGTACACCTATGTACACATATTGTACACATACATGTGGGTATACATCGTGTACGTTGGTTGAAGCGAAAAAAATATTTTTTTCCGAACGAACCACAATACTCTAGAGCCGTTGGCATTTGATCTGTCGAAATTTCACTGACGCCAAAATCTGATTTGAACTCATCTTCTGTATAAATGTTCATACTAAATCAAGGAGAAAAAGAAGATCTTTATTTCACAAAGAACTAAAAATACCACTTATTACAATTTCAAAGGTAATGAAGTTCTGTCGATTTATTATATCATATACTAGTTGAAATAATTAATAATTTGCTTCCAGGTGTTTCTCTGCAGTGAGTATTGGAACACCATATTATATATTGTAAATTTATGAAGCTATTGCAATTGCGGGTTGCATACTACTTTTGAATATCAAGAAACAATTTTCGGACTGTAGTGCAATTTAATTTGGAAAAAAAAAGTTTTTACTTTAATCTCAATGTACATATAAATACATAACACTATGCTTTGTGTATGTCTAGTTCTAATCTGTACCTTTTATCACGTAGCCTTACAAAATTATAGGTGGTATGTACTTTAAAGCATTTTTTTACCCCATTCTGATCTCATTATACGAGTTTTTTTAGTTGAATAAACGGTGTATTTATAAAATATAGCCATGATCGGTTTATTTTCATTTTCCGAGTCACCTCTCTCGGTGCAACGCTAATAACGAATGATCGAATATTCTTTGCAAAATTGGTTTCACCGTCACAATTACAATAACCGTCGAGGGTAGCGTCTTCACTTTCCACGTGTGGTGGCAATTTCCACGGCAAAACTGATAGCCTCGGACTAGGGCACCAGCCGTAGAAAGCTATTTTCCTCCCTTACAATTATCCTTCCTATGCTATTGGAACTGTTGGTGCAACAGCTACGATGGTATTATGATGCGCCAAACCCCCGATTGTAGATATTACATTTGCGTAAATGAGCATATTAAATTTGAGGGAAAGAAGAAGCGGAACGTCAGTGAAAATAATTCGTCAAAACTGCAAATTGAGTTTATCTGTGTTATCAACGTCATGCTGTCGAAATGCGATCAAAGGAAATAGGAATAATAATTAATTGGAAATAACAATGAATAGGAACTTTTTGTACTCGTCGGCAATTCATCCGAAAATTATTCGAATCGTATTAAACTAGGTATAACGACGTAAAAGTTTTTGTAGCGTTCGAAACATTTGCCGTCTAAGTATAGCATTAGTCTGTTGAGTCTCATTCTTCCGGTGTGCTTTGACAATGTCGTGAAATGCCTGCACCCCCGAAAATTACGTAAACTCTTCGAAAAAAAGATCCTCTAGTATTTCAAAATTTGAATGAAATCGTAAAACCGCGACTCGAATGATTGGAATGTACCGTCACACGCGTGATTAAGGATCAGATTTAGCTTTCGAAAGCCTACATTTTGATGGGTTTGAATCATTCGGGTTAAATAAATAAACTCCAGATTAAATTTACGACTGCGAAGCTTGCACTTTCGAGACTGGGAGTTGGCTAAATTAGAAAACGTTAGATGTACGAAAGTTTTCACAGCACACCTTCACCTGATAATGAAACTTGATTACTTATCTCAATTTCATCTGAATATGTCAAATTATTTCTGCTATTGAGAGATTGGAAAATTAGAACAAAACTTGCAAGATCCCTAGACCAATAACCCGATGCCCTACAGCAAATTTTATATAAAATTTTATGCGAATTGAAAGAGTCGTAGAGTAATGAACAATTCTTTTTGGAAACCTGGTGGTTTTCGTATTTTGCATTAAAATTGGAAGCATCACCCTGCACATCGCTATCAAAAAACAAATACTATTTTTCTAAGCAAATTTTAATCAAGTGAACAAAGTAATATCTTTGACATACCGGAACTTGGGTGTAAAAGATTCTTTTTGGCAAAATCTATTTGATAGCTTCACAGAACTCATTCTCTATCGGCTTGTATGTATTTGTAATCTGAGCACAATGTAGGGTGGCAGAACAAAGGTTGAGCATAATTGCAAACATTCGAAAACAAGTACAATATTACAATAGACCAAGATTTATTCAATCTTTTTACATGTTTCTGTACATAAAACGTTATATTAATGTAATTGCCAACATTAGATGATATACAGCAGGTATTTCGATTGTTCGATAAATGAATGTGCCAAAAGGATAACGTAACATCCTTGGTTTCGGGATCAAGCGCTGTATTTCAGCGGATCCAGTCATACTGTACTTCATACAATTGAGTAATTAATTCAACGAGACTGAAAGCAAAGATTTTCAGCATAATGACTTCTGAGCTTCAGTGAAAAATAATCGACGACATTGAGTGAAAAGAACTATGCGCAACAAGAAAAATGTATGCCTGTGAACGGCAGAGTGGAAATTTATAAGAGATAAGGTGGCAGGCAGCGGCATTAACAAATAGTCATCGTGACATTTACCTGTAATTGATAATATAATGGGTAAGTAATTGCACTTTACATGAAAATAGTAATTATGGGCAAAATTTTCATACTTCCATCACTGGCAATCCTCGTCAGTAGATCGATTTGGATGTTGACTCATTTCAAAACGGTTCATTCTGATTATGAACTTCCTGTTGAGATCAACAGCTGTTTAGCTCGTTTAGTTAGTTAACATGTTACATGACCATACTCTAAAGACATTATTGTCTGAACCTTATTCTCGTGGGTAAATATCCCACCTCGGTATGCCCAGAGGCATTCGACTTGCTTGCGATGACTATCTCGATTCGAATCACAAGTCTATCATAGGATAAAACACTTGACTCCCTGACCCAAACATTTCATCAATGACTGATCAATGTTTTTAATGTTATTTCGACAATGCGGAAAGAATGATTTAAGTTACTTTCACAGAATAAGTTCTTTGAAGTTTAAAGACAAACTCTTGGTTATTTATCTGCTTCTTCCGGTACCGAAAAATTTTCGGGTTTCCCTATGCGTGCTCATGCAGTTTCAGTTTCGCATATAGTATGATTCCTGAATACAATCTATACAAAATAGATACGGTTTTGTATTCAGATTGAGTCAGGGTTAATACATTTAGGCACATACAAGAGATCAAGAATAAAATGAGCTTGAAATTTTTAAGGCACTTGTTGATGATGAAACTACAGATAACACCCGGTTACCTTCATCACGAAACATCAGAATTGGCCTCTGGGGGTTCTTTTCAATATTGTTGCGACATTTGAAACTTACTTGCTGAATGATATCCATCATAGACTGTGAACTGTTGGTCTGATAGAACTCGTTGATTTCTGTTGGAATGCAAAAGATGCTTGCGTCATTAGGTTGAATTGCCACATTTTCGCCAATAAGGCGAAACTCTGGGGGATTGACAATGGGTCCGTCAAGTTCTTCCTTCATGAATAGTAGGGTTTTTGTGCTACCTGGGACGTACGGACTAAAATCGATTATTTTAACATGATCTTTTTTATGACGAATCACGTCAAATACATCTGGAAAGACAAAGGATTCACTGTAATTACAACGTACGGAGAAGTTGAGCAGACTTTTATATGATTACTCGAGCTGCTGGACCATTATTTGTGCTAGCAGTTTAGTTCACGGTATAGAAGTCTGTGAGAATTATTACCTTTACACGAAGAGAATGGAAGAGCAGATTTGACTCGAAACCGCAGGAAAGAGGGACACATCAAAGTTTTTGGTATAAAAAAAAATACCCATGCCAATTGTATTTTTTACTATAACTGTAGCACATTTGAATCTCCACACAGTAGTTTTCACTGTTTTTGGAATGAATTCTGCATTCTATAAAGTATGTTTGACCAGAATACATGTCCGTCTTTTCCTGCAGTTTTGGGTAGAATCTGTTCTCTTATTCTCTCCGTGTAGTTGCAGTCATTCAAGGTGAATTGCTGTCTATACTTACAATTTGTCAGAGATACAAATCTTTTCTTTATCCGTTCATGGAATAAACTCTTTATATCTTGACGTATGTCATACTTCTCCGTTTCGATATACAGATAATATTGCGATAGGTCCCGCTGACATATTCCTAAAATAGCTCGAAATAATTATCAGCTGCGGAAGGAACAAAACATTCAAGTTTCTCTGCCTAAGATTTTAACAGTAGCTAATTATTACCATCCCCACAATTACATGAAATAGAAGTTAATCATTATATATAATACATTGATTACCAACAAGCTCGCCATTCATCACAAAGCATCGAAACTCTGTACAGGGATTTATTTCGCGCCATTTCTTCAAGACCAGGCAGGGTGGCACATTCACCTTGTTATTCTTTAAGGATTGCAGCTGATTCAGGTCTTTTACCAATCGATCTGAACTTTTGAGTAATAGATAGACTTCCTCCAAGGTTGTGCATCTCAATGTTTTTGTAGGGGCGACCCATGCTGCATCCTTCAAAAGTCACCAAACTGCTATTTGATTAAGTACAACTTTATGGCCGTCTATTTCGGTACATTTTTTGCTAACAGAAATTACCAATAGCGAAACTGATATTAATCTCTAACTGTAAGATAGACATGCGGTACTTTTTCAACTGAGGCAACTGGTACCATTACCAGTTGCATATACAGGCTGATTTATTCGTTGCTTAACGTGAGAGCCTGGCGAGAGGGAAAACCACTGACATAGGCGCCAGATCAAAAGACTACCTCAATTGCACTCCGTGTTCAGCAACGAACATATCACCCTGTAGACCATAAAACTAGTTCAGTGCAAAAAGAATTCCGTTTGGAAATAGAAAAAGCCCACTCACCAAAGGTGCGCTCCAGTTCAATTTAATAAACACTGCGCCAAATTCGTTCAGGACATCCTTAATTTGATTGCTAAACATTGGATAAGACGGCTGGTTTAAATCCTGTAACAACATATTACTCATGCTTTTATCAGTAAAAATGAGAAAGACAGAGATGGGCAAGATGGCTTAATGTGATCGATTCCCTTGGAACGAGACAGTCTTTGGAAGCAATTAAAGATAGTACAAAACTGAAAGGATGCAGTCAAACTCACGTTGGTCGATTGTGCTTCGCCTAGGTGAACGTCGTCGTTGTCATTCGGCAGTACCAAAGTACCGTCGGACCATTTCGAGCCGCATGATTTCGAATCATTTCGCGCCTCTATGGGTAATCGAAAGGAGCCATGCTCGAGGTATGCCATAACCTCGTCTGGTATCGGGACGGAGGCAGCCTCCAGTGACTCTTTGCCGAACAACGGGTACCAAATGCTAAACGAACACTCGGCACTCATCTTCATCTGTACACAATCTCTCATAGAATTGGAAGAGTTTTCGGATCAACTGTTCTGAGAAATGTCCAAGATTCTATCATACAACTCGTAAGCGAGTCAAAGCACTATCCTTATATCAAGTCCTCGGTTTTCTTGCGGCCTTGATGCAGGCGATGCAGGCATCGGAATATTACGCCTGAAACCGCGGGCACCGGCAATTCGACACACATCGGTTTGCATTACGCACAGTCCTCGTGCGCAACTTGCTCCGACCGCTTGAAATCAACAAGCGCCGAACCGTTGACTGAAGAGTGAAGACCACCGAAGTTGTATACATTATAATACCTGGAACACGCACTATTTATGCTTCACCGTAGAGCAAAGCGTGCCGAGGAAGATGATGTGTGCAGGTATGCAGAAACGCGTTCCAGTTCACTGAAGTGACATCGAAGCACATTTCGCTATTCATCTGGATGTGCCCGAGAATCGCATAATTGTGACTCGGGTGCAATGTCACTTAAACCATCGGTAGGTCAGAGTTCGGAGCGCACTCATTGTCAGTGCCAGCGAATTAAATTCGCTTCCGGTGTTCGATAGCATAACTGGAGGGTCACGCACTGAAATATCATGAGTCATTCTTCAAAGCTCTGGCATCTCACCTTTTTGTATGTATCGTATAATCTGGTCGGTATCTTGTACAAAAGTTACGTAAACACGAATCGCAGCCGTGTGGCTCGACAGAAAAACGAGTTATTGAAAAGTGTGTCCAGAAAGTTTCGGTTATTGATGGTGAGATTCATGTCTTGCTTTCAAGTTTCTGTTTTTATGGACATTTATCTTTCTGCAAATAATGTTCTCTCTTTTCGAAAGATGCCTTTATCTCAATTATAATAATTTTCCATGCAGTCAAAACTCCCATGTAACAAAAATTAGCCCAAATTGAGATAGATTATATCCCCTACCGAGAGGACCTCGCGAGACGGACCCTTCCCAGCTGCCCAATTAGATTAGCTTTATCAGATCGAAAACCGAAGATAGGGGAAAAATATAAGTGACAGTTACAATAACAAAATTAATAGCTTTATTGTACGTCACAATAAATTCCTATGTGCAACTGGCTGATTTGAAGATGCGCGAAATTATGATTCGTAACAAACATGATATATCTACATTATGAAGTCAATTCATCAGTACGTATACATTAATGACAGAATGTGCAGTGGAGTGAAGGTGCGTATTAAAGTTACATACAATAAGACTTACGAAAAATATGTCTGTTGAATGCAGGTATACACATAAAAATATTTATTTTTCTTAGAACAGTCTCAAACTCGCAGGCTTAAAGTAAAATCTCAATCGACTGAAATTAATATGGACTTAAGTTATGGTAATGCCGTTATACTGCTCATTCTAAGCTCTCTAATCTCCGTAGGGATTTATATCCATGCATTTGATGAAAATCTAGGGTAGTCTAATTGTGAAGCCAATTTCATTCATACGATGTCAATCCACTCAAATTCTTTGCATTCTGCTTTGCATTTGTGAAATTCCAAAGGTATTGATTAAATTTGTTGCACAGTTTTTACCGAATTTACAAATGCCAACCCTCGAGCTGTGCGACTCAAATATTAATACAAATCTTATGGTAATGTTGAACCGAAAGAGGAGTTCTCTCCCAATTAGCTCCTTTGACTGTTAGACCTTGATTGCTCTTATTATGCCTGTCTTCAAAACTTTTAAATCAGAGGTTAATTCCAGTAGATAGTAGATTTTCCCTTATCAAAGGAATAAAAAGCTATATAATGTAATGCAATGACGAGATATCTAGTTTGAAGTTGTATCGTGCCGTTATTTATAGTTGAAAATTCAATAAGATTCTAGAACACCAGAAAAACTTTTAGCATTTCTCCTCAATTCGTTTAGAGTACCGGTTTCAAACGAAAATATTTGAGCCGTAACATTAAGATATTGATTCCCTCATTTTTAATTCATGACTTGGTCCCATTATTTCTGAATGTACCGATGATACAAACCCAATCTTATTGTTAGACTTCAAATAATCGAACCTATAGTGACCCTTGAATGGACTCAGTTTAGCATAGCAGCATAATGGAGAGCACAGATCGCAGGAAGAATGAAGAAAAGATATATTTCAAGTCACATATATCATCACTGCTTTTAAAAATAATCGTGCGTAATTTCTGCACCTCTGAACAATGTAAGTTGGCAGTATTAAATAATTGTGTCACCCTTTGGTGTAACTTCGATTGTTTGTCAATTTGCAATTTCATATCATCTTCATTGTTTAGCCAATCAAAGGGCTTATTCCTTAACATTGCAGTTATGCATGAAAAGAAAGAGAGCTTTCTTTTTGTTTATGGAAATCAATCGTTGGCATTGGTAATAACAAAATCTACAGCTATAATAGCTGCTGAGACAGTGAATAGGTCGGAATAACCATTCTTGGACAGAATGGCATGCCTAAAGTATGAAAATGCCAAGTAATGAAAGTCACACAATCTATTTCGAAATCCATAAATATAATCTTGAAAGGACTCTTTCCTAACCACACGTTCACCGCCTGTGCCAAAAGATGCATAACTTTTACCTGTGCTAAGCGTAGCGGACAAATGTTGTGTACTAAATGTTACATCTATTTTGACGCAGGTGAAAACCATGCAACTCGGAAAGGGCACTTTAAAGAAACATTGACCCTACAATATAAACTTATGTCTACCCTCAATAGTGTCAATCGGCATGTGCGATATAGCGTGATACTCTGTCACAGACTTATATACCATGTTCTCATGTACCCAAATATGTTTATACAGATTGAGTCTTACAAAACCTTGAAATTTAGTGCAATTCAGCTATACTGAAGTCTAACCGCTTGGGTAATCTGACCTGCATTCAGGCACACTATGTTGAACTGATTTACACTGGCAAATGTGAGCCTTTTCTTTGGCTACATATCTTTAATATGCTTTGGTAGCCACCTGGCTTGCTCTCTGCCAATTTTTCTTTACCCATCCTCATACAGATGAGAAACTCTTTTACCCAGGCACTGAAATTCGAATTCTACACTTATTTGTCACGCCTAAACAAGTAGCTGTTGCAAATGCCCAACAAGTTGAATCAGTACAGCATACAGCACAGCTCGTGTTGTAATTTTAATTTTATTGAACAAATCAGTCGTATCCATTTCCTAAGTTTGCAAAGATTCACCTTACATCATATTCTAAATGCTAGACAGATAAGGCATTTCATGGCGCGTGTCTGTTTCAATAATCAAAATGCGCTATGGTATAGCTTTTGTCACACATCCACTATTGTTTCAGTACGTTTTGGTTCCTATACCAGAGCTGGCCAAATAACATCTGTACTCGAGCTACCAAATACATAGATAAACTTAAGGTGAAATTAAAACATGTGTGTGTGTGTGTGTGTGTGTGTGTTTGTATCATATACGCTCATGAGTTGCATGGGTAATAGCCATATCACGTATGTATATACTATAGCTTTCTATCGGTTACGACCGATCTGGTGTATACTTTTCATTTTTTTATTTCGTGGAGAATTGCGTGAAATATAAAAATGTTCTAACCATGTTCAAAATCTATCGATGTTAGCATCGAACATATCAAAGGCACGATTTTACGAAGCTATCACAATATTTTCAAGGCTAAACGACGCGTTCTCGGTAGCAAAAATTGAATCATTTCATCATTCAATCAAGTAATACAATCGAATTGCAAGCAACAATGCAAGACAGCTGTAACCAGATCGAACCATAGAGCGAACGTAATTTACAATGAGATGGCCAGTAAATTATTAATTAGGATACTTAAATACTATGTCGGTGATTTCAACTATACGATATAAATTATGTTTACATGTATTTCAACACTAGGTCAATAGATCAAGTGGATTAAAGCCAATCCGTGTTAAGGGTTGTTTAACTTTAATCTCTTAAAAAAGTTAAACAAGTTAATGCAGTCCTAAAGTACTATACCGCTAACGGTTATTTTAATCTTTGCCTACCATGTAACATTGATTATAGAAGTCAGATTCGGAGTCTCAGTCACTGACATTTATACCAGCGATAAGTAACAGATTCAAGACGTATTTAGACTTAAACAGAGGGTACAGTTGGAAGGGTTTAATCAGTATTCAAAATAATTGATGTCACAAAAGCATATTTGTTTAGTTGCATTGTCTAGGACTTTTTGTTATAGCACTAGTCTGCAACGCTGAGAGAGGGGAAGTGACAGGGAGAAAATGGCTGTACGTAAAGAGCCTCGTGGGAGAGTCTGGCAAACGTCAGATTATTTTCTTGGTTTAATCGTAGTTTTCGCGGGGGTCTTCAGGGGGACTTGACTGTCGCTACACTTAGGGAAGCACCAAATCCGAGCTTGTTAGGTGGAAATTTATTTTCGACGCGCCGTAACTTTCTGTAATAAAGCTGCGATGAGATGTAATAAACAAACTGTATGTTCATTAGTGCCGCTGTGATGACACAAACTGGCCTTTGGGATATTTAAGAAGATGCAAGTCAGCATCTGCTCCGTCTTCGTTATTCTTCACCATGAATTGTGTGCTTTGTGATTGTACACATATGTATAATTCGTATCGTCAGTCACGCGTATGAACATCTATGGAGATAGATTCTGACCTATTGAATACCACTGGTGTTTTCTGCTACAATTTGATTAAACCTCCTGAAATGACACGGGTGATTTTAAACCGGTCTATGATTGTACACCACTAATATATACGTGAAATTTGCCGCATCATGGAATCTTGTTTGCTGGACTCTCCCTGAAGGGTCTTCAGAGGAAAGTCGATATCTAATGATCATAATGGTCAACCTAATCTCTGATTTTCTTCAATGTGCGACTACACATGTATCCATTCTTCATATATTCATGTCGTACAAATGAGGTGGAGCACCAACAACGGAAGGCATCTGGCAACCTCGTTTGACCAACAGTCGAACGGATGGTCCCCCATTACGAATGATCTCGATTGCTTCTGTGTGTGTCATGTTCTTCGTGTTTATGCTGTTTATTTCAATGATTTGATCGCCAACCTAGAAGTATCATTTTTCAATAGTAATATCAACGAGGTATAAGATACGTCTTGACTGTTGGATATGAACCAAATCATTACTCACCCTAAGCCTACTGTCGACTGACGCCGGCCCGTTCTCGGCGATTTGTAAAACGAATAATGGCATGTTTTGGAATTCTCGTCCACCTCGGATACTAAATCCAAACCCTCGAGTACCCCTCGTCAACTCAACGGCATGGTATTGTCCGCCATCGCCATCTCCGGCCGTTTCATCCTGTTATCAATTGATTTTTTTCATTTCTATTTGTTTACCCACACAGTGCTTGTGCTTGGGTGTGGTATAAAAAAGGGATGAATGCAGAGAAATTAGAAACATACTGTGAATGTTTCATGAAAGGGCCCCTTCTGAGCCATGTAGCCGCTGTCTGCGTCAGCACATGCACAACTTTCGGTTTGCAGCATTTGTCCATTATGCTAAGCTTGGGTAACGGTTATACTAGCATTGCCGCAGGGTATTGATCGCATGGCCCAGAAGAGGCCCTCGCAAGAGACATTCAAGGTATGATGTGGCAACTACACCCAGAGTAAGGAAAATTTTAAAACAAACATATAAAACATAAGAGAAAAAATGTACATATTAAAAAAAAAAGTACATCACATCAGGTCCATAGAGGCGGGCAAGGACGAAAAGCAACTATTCACGTCAAGTGTTCGTTCATACCCGTTTCTTTAGCTTAACAGACAGTTTAGTAAAAAGTATGAACTCTTAATATTTCTAATTTCTTCGTCCACGTGCCAATAAATTTTCATGTACAGTTGCGCAGACATTCATCTTGGACAGAATGCAACTCTTTGGAAATAGGGAGGAAATACTCACTTTTTGTGATAATGACATGGTACTGCAGCAATCATCTAGCGGATAACCTATTGTCAGTGTCACAGAGTAACCCGAGTCTTTTATCAGGTTGACTATGTCCTTGTGACATACGTTAGTGATGTCGACGTGATTCACCGCTAGAATGTGATCCCCGACATTCAATTGGCCACATCTTTCCGCAGGCGATCCTTCTATAATCCTTCCAATTGTCGATCCAGCCTTGTTCAGTGAGGATATAATAACGAATCCAAAACCCTCGTTCTCCATGCGAGACACAGTTATGTCATATGGATATTGTACATTTTGGTGGCGATCGTAGGACATATGTAGGGTCTCCTGAATATTGATGCGACGTCGAATACCGAGCGTTACTCGGCCATTCTGTGCTGCCGCTATCATGAGTTGAACAACGTGATGGTGCGAAGAATTCATTACACTCTCCCCGTCTACTGACATTATTAAGTCACCTGTTATCAATCGATTGTCCAGGTCAGCGGCTCCACCTGGGACGATATGTCCAACCGAAACCTGCTAACCATAATACGATTAGGTTTATGATTAGGCTCTGAATCGGAAAGCAGTTAGCAGCGTAACACTGAGACTGCAATACAGATTTGTATGCGAAAATACCGCATACATTTTGAAAATGATCAAAACCCTGTATAGTCTACCCTTGGAGCATATACACGTGTACAGAAAGTGTAGCAAAAGAGTGAGAGAGAGAGAGAGAGAGAGAGGCATATGTTGGTTGTAATCTGTCTCTCTCGCTGCACACTTCATTGGCCGATAAATTCCTCTCAGGCAATCAAATGCAGAGTGTGGGAGACGGAGTAACCCTCATATACATATATCTCTCTGTCTCATCACTTCGGCTGTATTTTTTACGAGGTCGATGGGATGGCTAGCTCCCTCCAGTAGTATGTGTTCCAAGAGTCTACCACAGTTGACTTCAAGGTCGACCCGAATGCCGTAAAACAATGCAGCTGACCAAAAATCAGAATTCTCTATGAAAACCACATGTACATGTTTGACGAATAACCAACCTGTGATCCTTCTTCTGTACCCCCGACTATTCGAAAACCAAACCCAGTATTTTGTCGCACCAGTGTAACCAGCATTTCAACCCACTCGATACCTGGTGTTACAGGGCAAAGTAATTCATTCCCGTATTGCTGATGGTACCTGGTAAAAAATATTTAATGACAGTTACGACTACATAATATAGAATTGCGTAATGTTGGTCCAAAGTTAGGGTACGTATCAAATGATATTGACAATGGCTTTAATATAGATAACGTGAATATTTGAATCCATGCTGAGGAAAAAGATCAAATAGTCAAAATTAATTCAAGTACCTGGCAAGGGGACCCGAGTGTGGTTGTTCGTGTTCAAAGCTCGTCGTCTCCTTACGCTTTTCCCAGATCTCCCCAGTGTCGACATTTTGTTCCTGGCCAACGCCATAGGGATGGTAATCGAACTGTTGTTCCGTGTATTGTCGGTGCGATTGCCCTAGGTACGGCTCTTCGTAATTGTATTCTACAATTCGTCCACCGTTCTGTTTGTGTGGTGATCCATCGAGACGAGGAATATCGACAGAATATACATCTGACCTTGATCCACCTTTGTCATTTTGGCTATCCTCTTTCCCAGCATCCCAACATGACTTGTCTGAATTTCTACCGGGTTCGTCATCCAGTTTGGCAAGAGCAGCAAAGGTCTCAGGCAAGTGCATGGTTATGTTCCCCCTGTACAGCGCATCCGTATAGTTCACAGGCTCGGTTAAGTCTGCATATCTATAACGGTGACCGTTTATCGAATTGGAATCTACCCGAGTCTCGGCGGACCAGCCCAAGTTGTCCACCTCGGCGCTGGCAGTGGTGGGAGTTTTGGGCCTATGCCGGGTCGTTCTGGTATCAACTAACGGAGTCTTTGGCCTACTCGGCAGAGTGGTCTTTGATAGCGTGCTATAGAGGTCGGCAGTCGGTGTTTTGCTCCTGAAGGACTCTGCCGCATTCCTTTCCTTTTTATCCTTAATCCTGTGGGTTCTCTGAACATGGATAAGAGCTTCTTTGTTCCTTGGGCAATCCTTGAGCACTTGCACAACCTCTGAATGGCACATGTTTCTTACATTTGTCACATTTATATCAACCAATATATCACCTTCCATCAAATTTTTACAGCGCTGCCGGTCCAAGATCTTTTTTACTTTCTGTCCATGCGCCGAGTCTGCTATCGTGAAACCAAACCCCATCGTACCTTTTACAATCAATATGCTAAGAAACTCGGGCTTGGCAGGTGTTACCGGAGGCTGTTGTCGTTCCTTGTAAGATCGGGATTCGTCTTCTCCGACTTCTTCGTCCCCCTCATCGTTTTCCTGCTGCACATCTCGTCCCACCGTATGCTCGTCTTCGTCATCGTCATTCCCCCTTTCTCCCAGCAGTATATCTGTACTATTTGGCCGCTTTATGGTTGTAACTTTATCAGATATACAGAGATCAGGCATAGAATTGACAGATGTGTTTGCCAGGTTTTCACCATTCGATATCTTATGTACCGGTAAAAGGTTTTCGTCGACATAGTTGAAACGATCGTTAGAATGTATACCAGAATTGATGTCCATGTAAAGTGTTGGATCTTCAATCGGTACATCTGGGGATAGATGGTACGCAATCAATAATAGATTGTATATGTATAAACATTGATATCATCGATAGAAGAACTTTAAAGACAGGCAGCTTTACCAGCCTTACGGTGCTAGTCAAAAGTGGATGAAGAGCATGACCCAAATTTCAGGTGACTGCAATTACTCGCTCACATGAAAAAAGATTTTAACTAAGTGCAATTATTCCCAGGCCCGTTCAGGCATCTTGTAGCATCTCAAGTATTCGCTTCGGGCTGACTGTCTTCAACTGTCTTCGGGCAATGCTTGTACTCATGGGCAAACGCATTGATCGTATAATTTATAAATTATGTATGAATCACCTATATTGGTGGACTGAACATGACTATGATTGACACGAGCCGGCATTATGGAAACATGACTGTTTTATTTAACATGTACACCAACTCACCTGGAGCATTGACTGCTATTGTAGTCACCACTTCGGTATTGGGATCGTTTGGATCAAAGGGCAGGGGATAGCCACGACATACCTCGATAGTGACAGTCTCCCCGCTCGAAATAGATTTGAATACGTTTACCATTTCGTTGTGAGTATATCCAAGAACACAGGTTTCATTAACATAGACAAGAACATCGCCTTAAAAGAAGATGCCAATAGGCAGTTGTTAGAGGTGGATGAACATATCGTAGCTATGTATTATCGCAAAATCAAAAGAAAACCGATAAAAAGATTCACGGTGGGGTCAATTCCGGGCCCTCTTACCAGTCTGCAGCTTTCCATCTATCCAGGCAGGTCCGTTTGGCACTACACTTTTTATCTGAAGGAATTCTTCAATAGCGTCATCTCCGCCGACAATAGTGAAACCCAGTCCTCTGGTACCTTTTAGCAACGTACTACGTATTCTTAGCCCCTTTAATTTTTCAGGGTTTCTAGTGAATACTGGACTTTGACACTCTGTCACGCCCTGCTGAGCCCGTTTGGCTTGGAGTACCGGATTCTCGTATTGGGTTCGCCGATTGACGTGGTCGATGAAGTAGGTTCCGTACAAGGTATCGTCTATTTTCTCCCACCCATAGGGTAGCTCGTCGTCCAAACATTCTTCTAAGGAACGTTTTTGAAATTTGGACAACCTTGGATCAAGCCAGTGCGACGTGCCGCTGTTATGACTTGAATAATATACAGTAATAAGTTGACTAGCATTCTATTTGAGGAAACCATATGCAATATTTTGATAAAATCTCCAACAACTTCCGGTCTTACTTACTCGATAAAATATACTTCTCCGGTGTCGGTGTAAGCCTTCTCCCAATTGGATGGGAGGGGTCCTAATTCATCCTCAGACGCACGATCTTGGTTGCTATGCTCCTGGTCTAGATCTCTTGTAGTCTGCCCAGATCCTGTGTTGTAGAGATAACTTGGGGGTACCAGGTGAATCGATCCATTTGCATTTCCAATTTTCTGGACTTCTTTATCGCTACAACTGCCTATTGGTAGGGAAACCAGGTATAGAGTAATTCGAAATTAAAAATCCAGAAAAGAATCGAAATGAGCAAGGAGAAAAATGCGACATCGAAAATTATAGGCCGATATGTGATTTAAACTGTTTTGCAAAAATGTTCGAAAGTATGATTTACGAATGTCTTGAATAGTTTATATCGCCGTATATATTACAGATGCAATATGAGTCCATGTCAAAAAGATCGGTAATAACAAATTTTCTTGAGTACAAAAAATACATTTCAGAATCCTTTATCAATAAAAAATGCACAATGTCCATTATTTACGTACATAGATATAAAAAAAGGATTTGACTCAATCAATCATGAACTCGTCATTGACAAACTAAATAGATATGGAATTAATGGTTGCATTTTGTACTGATTTCAGTCGTGCCGCTATAATCGTAAGCAATATGTTAAAATTAAAAATTGTGTATTTAAGCCTTCGTGGTCACACCTCCAAATTCAATCACGGTGATCACACTGGGTCGATTATACCCAGTCGGTTTCCAAAAAGCTATGTAAGCAAACTATCCGTCCGAAGTGGTTCAAGAAATTACGGAACATGCTTTGAACATTCTACATGATGTACGAAAAATTTATTTATACGAAATAAAATGGTGACACGTTAAAAAAAATCATAAGGAAGTCAATGTGCAAAAGGGACACTTTCACTCAAAAAATCATAACTTTGTAAGTTTATTATATTCTCAACTGATATTTCCAGGTGATACTCCTTATATGTCATGCAATACTTTCAGGGAAAAAATAGTAGCATAGCGCATGTCCCAAAAAACGTATTTATTTCATGGGCGCATTCTAGTTTCATTGGGTGTTAGGTCAACATTGAAGCTTGATTCAAATGAAGTACTCATAATGATCACTCTCAACTCTGAATGCATCTGTTATTTGGAATAGCTTGCCAAATAGCCTCCAAAACCAACTCGAAAAATTCAACACCAATTTTTCCATTCTTTGTCATTCAGTTTACAAAAAAACCCATGCAAAGAGTTGAGCATGATTACACTCAGGTAGGAAAAATTCTCAATATAAAAACACTAGCTCCAACAATATTATTGAAACTCCTATCACTTATTCGAGATGCTAAGTAACAAATTGGATAGCTCCTATATATTATCAAAGATTAATATCCATTGCCCTGGACAGCATCTGCGTACATCGACAAAATTTTTATATATTAACTTTTCTTACCTAAGAGTAAGAAAGATATCTATAATATTCCAATGGTATGAAATAGCCAATCTAAATGTGGGTTGACTAGACTTGCATCACCACACTGACAGACAAGCAATAAGGTCCTTAAAAAAAGGAATACTAAAATACGACAATGAGTCAAATTGAATTAACACTGAAGCAAACAATATGAGAAAGATATTATAATATAGAAGGAACAAAAAGGAAATCTGTACTCAAGATATGAAAATATATGAAATGTATTACAATCTCCTCAAACAATAGATATTTTCTCTTCGTAATGTCAATATCTTTCTTACCCTATAACTACATTTACTATATGAAACCAATTCAAGTAAGCACATGCAATTCATTCTGTAAAAGATGACACACAAATGTATAAAAGAACCTAATTCCGTTGAAAAATAAATAATAATCATAATAGTAATAATAACATCTGTATATATGTATGCGTGTGTAAGCGCGCGTGTGTATGCACGTATGTATAATTGTATTATTTTTACTTCACACCCACGTCCACCTACGTGGGATTCAAAGTATTTACATTTTATTACTTAAAATTTTAATATATAAATTGAAGTTGGAATTGTTGTGTGCAAGGCTGATCTTTTAACATTTACTACAAAACGAATTAGTAAGTCAGTAAACAGTATAGGATTATTTTTACCGCAGTCAAATCCATCGTTGGAAAGAGCCGTGTTGCTTTGGGCAGCCATCTCGTGTTTTCTACCTGGCATATGGTAGCGAGTTGCAATTATCCCTTTCTGATGTTTTCAGGTGGTAAACCTTATTACCCAAAACTGGTAGCTCGCTGACATCTTTTGGCAATATTCGTTTTTCCTGTTGAATCAGCCAGATCCGCGGTCATAAAAGTCAGCATCGCCGTATTTTTTTCATTGTCATACAATTTCCGTTACCATGTATCTATTTCAAATGCATTTTCACCCAAGAAAAAGAAAATGCTTGCAGACCTGGTAGCAAGTCATTCACAGCTCGGTTGAATTCGTTTGCACAATTGTGGAAATAGATTAAAGTAACACTAAAATTTTGATTATTTGTACGACATTCGGCAGGCATTGATAATTATATTTCGAATGAACACTAAGATGAAATAATGGCAAATTTTTCCGCACACATTGAATGAACTTATTTTAAGCTATCGATCTTGAAATTTACACAGACGTGGAGATGGTTGACAAGGAATCGCGAAGCGAACAACTATTGAGATTGTTACAAATAACATACAAGTGTCAAATAAATCAAGCTAAATTTGCTGAGGTCAAATCTACCTCCACCTGGACAGATCACTCAGGACAAATGCTTGTGTACTTGTCCCCGAATATGTGATCAACAATCGCATTTGTTGTTGTTGTTACTGTTGTTGTCGTTGTGGTGATTCTTGTGTCCCACTTGCCTGATAAAAGAGATTTGTTGATTTCTACAGTATGGCTACTCCCCATCGGTTACCCCTTCCATAATGCAATAATATCCCTACTGGTTCGCTGAACAACGAGGAACCAAATATTTCAAAAATGATTCACACCGAAATTCTAGAATCGAGCTTGAGTCGACACGGTTTGGTACTCATCGTTTATAAACAGCACTTGTTCCAGAGATATTCAGATTTGGGTTAAAAACATGAAAAGCAAACGCATTTAAAGAGAGAAGCACGGACAACAAACTTGTTGTTTGAAAATACTTGTTAATTAATCAGCAGCTCGTGTAGGTAGCGCTAGAGTCCGCAGACAATTTAGGGCGTTGACTGAAGATTGCGACGACAGCAAAGCAAGGAAAAGGGCACAGGGGTAACGGCAGTGCCCTATAATTACCGACTCGCTAATGGGTCCTACAATGTCGAGTCGGTTAGATAAAAAACTTTGGGCTGGGTTCACATAGGCGCGGTGGCGCGGTCGAGTTGCATGAACCATTCAGAATGCATGAAGTATGTTGTTAACTAGATTTCAAGCATTTTGATTGGTTACCACTCAACCGCGTTCCCCGTGTCGGCGTCTATGCAAACCTACCCTAAATGTATGATATCTAAAGCTGGCATAGGAGAATTAGGAGAAATCCTGTGCCTATATCGGCTGTCTCACTTCTGCTCCCTTGTCTCCCACCATGGCACCGACTGAAAGAAGGGAGCACTCGCGGCATATGTCTTTCCTGTATTGTAGGAAGCGCTCGGGCTATCCTATAACTCTATGGGTGAAGGTGAGTGTCTTATCGAAGCTCAAAAGTTTCGGAAATTGGGCGCAAAAGTTAGGGCGCTGCTATCTAGTGGTAGCCAAACGTAAACAAACCCTTGTAATATGAGAGCCCACTCAAGCAGCGTCAGTGATGGTTGTGGTCATTATAAATCGACTTGATTCCGTTGAAAGATGTATCGTAATTTTGTTTGTTCGGTACGTTTCGATAATACCAATTGATATAGGTATTTACCAATTGAATTTTTTAATGAAGAAAATTGGGGAACTACTATGCATTGAACAAATCTAAAAGAATTAGGTTAGGTCCTGTGTATATATTACCTACTACTAGATTGCAGCGCCTTCGCACTTATGGTGGGTTTCCAAAACACACTCCGCGTCGATAGGAGAATCACCCCGGCCGCAAGAGTTTACGGACCAGTGTAGACGACCGCAATCTTGGGTCAACACCAGTAATTTCAGTATGAAGGGTAGAGAGAAGAAGGCTCAACTCGGCGCTACACGTGATGCTAAAACTCAAGAAAATAGTAACTCCTCTTTTCGCCTCTAAGTGGCGCTCACAACGCTATTTCTCGATGTATATATGTATACGAAAGAACACAGTACTACCCCCACTTCTAATTACAAATCCGAGAATAATCTGCGCCAGCGTTGCTGTCGACAAGAATTAGAACTATTATTTGCCGAAATTTGGGCCGCAGCTGGGATCATGTATGAAGCGCCGAGTTGAGCCTCCTTCTCTTCACCCTCCATAAATTCCAGAATACGGCACGTGTTTCGTGGTTGATTAAAGGCAACTGCGGCCGCAAGGATGAATGGCAGTTCGTCGAAATTGCGCCAGATGACGCTCGTGTCATAGGTGCAAATATCGTAGATTTGGTGGAAAGGGCGCGGACCTACCCTGTTGTAGCTGTTACGAGCTTTGCCATGGCTCTGCCGCCGGTTAGTCGGAGAGCGACGACACTTTAACTAGTCGCACTCGGGCATTGATCCCTTGCAACCGCCGCGAATTGTCAATCTAATATTGTGCGATGTGGTTGTTTGCATTTTATGTACATCCGCCCAGTGATTTAAGGGACTCAGAAATTAATTATGTCATTTGAACCACGACAAGCCCTCGTTTTACCAAAGGTTCTCACTAGTAAATTGTGCAACCCCAATTATTAGTACAAGTATTTTGTGCGCATGATGTTGAACATTTGGATTTCGCATCAAAGAGACTAACGAGCGAACAGACGGGTAGAAGGAGTGAAATGATAAAGTCAGAGAGGCAGTAGGAATTGATTGATTCGTGTGCGGGACTCAATTTTGTATCAATGTCACTGCAATTGGTGTTTATGGTATCATTATCGTTATTGCTGGCGGTGTTGTTCTCTCTCCTTCTGTTTTTATTCATATCGACATGTACAACTAATCCTGATGCTTTTTTTCCATTAGGTTATCGTTTTTTACGCTAGCAATAAAATTATTTCTATCGACAACACCACCATCACTGTTAATTTTATCAATACTGTCGCCGTTCTTATTGTTGTTGTTGTGTGTTGTTGTTGTTGTTGGTTTCATCATCATCATCATTATCATCATCATCGTCATCACCGTCATCATGATCATGATCATCATGATCATCATCATGATCATCATGATCATCATCATCATCATCATCATCATCATCATCATGACCATCATCACCATCATCACATCATCACCATCATCATCATCATCATCATCATCATCATCATCATCATCATCATCATCATCATCATCATCATCATCATCATCATCATCATCATCATCATCATCACCATCACCATTATCATCATCATCATCATCATCATCATCATCATCATCATCACATCATCATCATCATCATCATCATAATCATCGTCACCGTCATCACAAACATCATCATTATCATCATCATCATCATCATCATCATCATAGTCGCCATCGTCCCCGTTGTCGTTGTCGTTTTTGTTGTTGTTTTTGTTGTTATAATCGTCATTATTATTAGCATTATATGCATAATGAGATGTTTCATTTGGAAGAAATATTTTGTTCGTTCCCACCCGAAGAACGTATCATTCATAGCAAAGTAATTCCTTGCGAAGGCTGTCACTTGAATCCAATTTTGAAAGGTCACTCTCGGAACTCGAAATTTTCCCATAAATACCTCGTCAAACAGATCTTATTTTTCATACAATTGTTCAGAATCATTGTTAGCCACATTGGTGATATGTGTTTGCCCTTGGGAGCATTCTGTAGGGAATTAAATTCTTTACAGAAGTGTCCAGTAAGAGAATCCACATTTCAAAATGTCTCGAAAGTAATAAGCCTCGAATATATGAAGGTTCAATTTATGTAAACATTCATCTCTGAACGTGCCTAGTGGCTCAACCATTGATTTAACACCGAATATCAGAATTACGCTTTTCCAGAGATTTAAATGATTTATATAAAGCTTATAAATTAAATTCATATTTTTAGATGGAGACGATTCCGAGTGGTAAGAATTTAAAAAAGAAATAAATCATATCTCTTCCATGTTATTTAAGCGAGGGTACTTTGAACTCCGAGAGGGACTTTCGAAAATTGCTCAAAATATAAGCGACATCCCTCAGCGAGGATTCCTTTTGTTACGAGCAACACGTTTTTCAGGTTGGAACTAAAGAGAAATGTCGCTTCCACGCACAACACCCTGAGATGTACCAGCACCATCAGTTTCTGTATCATACTGATGGGTGATCAAAAGCGCGCAGTGTATTACGTTCATCACAGTAAAGTGTTTCGATCTGGTTGCGTTTTTTATACCGTCTACGTGGTATGCTGGTGCGTGCGGTGGTCCGTAGACCCCTGCGCGATCGGTCCATGCGTTGTGTTTGCACACGCGTTTAGTAAACCGAAAGGTGAAGTGTTATATTTGGATATGTGCCGAGTAAAGCAGCCAGACAGCTTTATACGTGGTACTTGTCGGTGAGCTAGAAAAATGCGGTGAGTTTTTTAATAATCGTAGAAAAAAGGATTGTCACCAAATTAAACTCAAAAACTTGTATGAATTCCGATTCACCAATTACCCCTATGAACGGCAAATGTCAGCTGTTTTGGGAAATAATGGGGACTTGTCACACGTGAGCGCAATCATTCCGGTTCATTTTTTTCTCGTCTCCAATCTCACAGATCGATAGGCCATTGGAAATTTATATACATAGTTCATATTGCCAAGACTTTCATTTTCTCGTATCAAATGAATCTATTTGAAACGCCAATTCTTAAAGATATTGCTCTCGTTACACAAACGTCGTTATTTTCTAGATCGTTTATTGATCGAAATTTGAAAGCAAACAAAAATCTTCAGGGATTGTTCGCTGGATAGGGTATGAAATGCATCACAATGCTCACTAGGTGAAATGCTTGTAAGGCGCGAAAAACAATTTTCAAGGCTGCGTGATTACTTTCGCACAAATTTTACAAATCTTTGAATATGCAATGCAGAATTGGAACAACAGTTTTTTTTTCTTTGATTAATTAAAAACTTACCAATTATACTCAATATATGAACTTTCCATGTAATAGTTCTTACAATCAACTGGAGGCCACAACGTTTAGATCACGGATATACTTCAAACTTTTTGAGGTTTTACGAGCCGAATACGTACCGGTGTGTTGCGGCTATGAGATTGCAGCGGTCGAATGGCAGCGTCCAAGCTTCGTGATCGCTGGATCGAGTTTCGCTTATTTTTTTTTCTACATTTGTTTACTTATTTTTCATCACTGGTCATATTCTTTCATCATATATGTATATACTTATACATATATTAAAATTCAAAGGTAATAGAGTGAAAAAATACGTGTACTTATTTGCATGAATTTTTCATTGAATTTCCAATGTTACTTGGCTGTTCACTAATTTTTATCGTTACGACGATCATCATACTAATAATTATCGACAAGTAAACTACCAAACGCATAAAGTTCTTCTGGAAACGTATGCCTGTCCTGATTAGTGAAATCCCTTATACCTACAATCGTGTAAGGTATCCCAGAAGTGCTTTGCACCTGGACGCTTTAACCTGCAGACACAGATCACAAAGGACAAAGGGAGGCCCAGACTTGGACAACCCAAGTCAAACGTCGATAAATAAAGGTGTAAATAACTATGGAAAAATGCAATCAGTTAGAATATGTCAGAATATAAGGCTAATGCACAATTAATAATCCTCGGATGTGCTTTCGGCATTACAAGTTACAGAATGTTATTTGTCTTTCAGTCACGGTAAACTCAGAAAATTAAAATTGCATCTAACACATCGAATGAATTCAATTTTCCTGAATGCACAAGGAATCTTCATCGTTTCTATAGAAAAACAAAAGTCGCTGACAATTTTGAAAATTTCCGATTTTTGCATTCAAACCATGCGTAGTGCAACATCTCCGGAAATATCGGTGCTGATAATTGATGATGTATTTTTATAGCATTTTCTCGTTCGTTTTCAATCAAATATTATGAACAATTTTGAGAACGCTTGATAAAGTTTTTAATTTGTCTATAGCAATAGACGGCGCACGGTTGGCAAAACAGAGTACATTGCGGGGGGGGGGGGGGGGGCTATGATTTTAACCGCGCAAATTTCAAGACCTGCGTCATCGGTTAAGATTTTATCGTACAAACCAGGATTCGTTTGACTTGACCCCCCAAAGCGGTCATTCGTCCACAAATGAATTATTGAATATTTATCGGTTGTTGTTCTACCAGTTTTTGTGTTTTCTTCCCATCTTCTTTTCGGCTAACTCACAATCCTCATTGTCGGGAAAAACTCCTTCAACTTCACGTAATGTACCTTCTTCATCTACTACGTCGAACCGAATGAGGTCCTCTTCAGTGATTAAGTATCTTTTTTCTCCCAACATTTAGACGGTAGTCTGATACAGTTCCCCTCCAATCGTCGGAGGAAACTATCACAGTACACGAACGCATTTTTTACCCGACGTTTTGCAACTGCATTATGTATTGAATCTTCATGACATTCATCATCTGCAGTAGTCGAAGAATCGGGACTCACCTCCATTTTTCCAGTAAAAATGTAAATAACTGTTTATGGTTTTCAAAAAACTCGCACGTGCACTGTTCGTTCTTGCTAAATTAGCAAGGTCCCACCACTGCGCAAGTTAACCGCAGAATGAGGCCTGTTCTATCACATTGGCCCTATAAAAATAGAATCCAGGTCCAAGCCTGGCTCTCCCCCTGTCCTTTGTGACCTGTGTCTGCAGGCCAAAGCGTCGTTCAGATGCAAAGCAGTTCCAGCGCGTTCCTTACCTGATTGCGGTATACGGGATTTGGCAAATCACGACAGCCGTACATTTCCGGGAAAACTTTATGCGTTTGGTAGTTTACTTGGTCATGATTTTTAATATAATAATTTTTTTTATAGTGAAAATTAGATATAATAATGAAAATAATATGAACAGTATTGAAAAAATAAGTAAACCAATAAAATAAAAATTGTCAGTACTCGATCCAGCGATCACGAAGCTTGAACGTTAACCTCTCGACCGCCGCCATCTCGTGTTTATGCCCGTAACCCGTGAACGCACTGGTATAGTACGTATAGGTATATATCCGACGCGTAAAACGTATCTTGCGATCTTCTCGAAAACGCTGAGTGGTACGTCTTAATACTTGCACATTACGTTGTACTAATGGCCTACCGGAAGTGTACAAAGTTCAAAGAAAATCCACGATCAGAACATCGTGGCCTCCCTTTGTACATATTAATCTTTTTTCAAATTGTTCCAAATATTTGATAAATTTTGTGCTTTCAATAAAACAGATTGCAAAAGAAATCAAGATAATTTAGGGCCAGGTCAAGTTCTTGATGAAGACTATACCCACAGATCATCAAACAGGCTTATAGGAACACGGGCATTCCACCTCTCCTTTTACCCTTCTCTCTTCTTTCGACATTATCTTATCCCTTTCATTTCTAATATTTATATACATCCTCATCTGTGTGTAATAATCCATATCTACGAAAAATTCTGTATATGCGACTATAAATTCAACTTTTAAGCACGGATTCGCTATGTATCAGACAGATTCCACTGTATCGACTTTTTTCATCAATTTTTTACCGTTATGTGGCGAGAAGGAAAACGCGATATTATTTTTTCATGAAATCGAGGAATTAAATTGACCCTCGATAAAGTCAATCTACCTCAATAGATTTCCTGTACCGAATACCCTGTTATGAACAATTGTAAACGAAATTTTTTCGGTGTTGGCACGTTCTGGGATGATCTTGAATGTCACTAATTTTGAATCGGGTGATGTGGATGTCAGAGAGATTCCTAATTCCTCGGGGATCTTTTTACGTAATTACGAAATGTATGCAATTTGTAAGAATGGAAAACTCTTGCATTTCAGATTGGTATTCCAATAATGCATAACTTTGAAGTCAATTTCGAAGACAAACCGAGTTGGGGGTGGGTCAGTAGACCATTTTCAACCGGCTTTAGCTTTCGGCAGTAGTCCCGCCTTCTTCTTGCTCTACTAACAGAAATACTGGAATACGAGCTAAGAAAATGCTTAGATAACAAGTCTGTTCCCCATGCATGCTAGCAAAACGTTTTATTATCCCGGGCTTGTTGAAGCAAGTTCCTAATACAACGAAGTAAAATCCGTTGCAACGTTCTTGTTCCGTGTAGTATACGAACGTAGTTCCTGCTAATGAGTGGCGCGTTGACGACGCCGTACCAATTTCTGGATTTGTGATACGCATGTATTTATGTACACTTTATCTTTATACTTTATACTTGACGAGCGCCTACGCTTGAAACTCAGTGTTTCACTCGCCTGTGCGCTTCGCTCCGACTAGTCGAACCAGTATATTCGGGTATACTAAATATAGCAGACCTCCACTTTGATTCCCAGGGTGAGCGGCATAGTGGTAGCGGCAGCGGTAGCAGCAGCGTTGTTATTATAAACACGTATTAATACAGTGAACGTATAGGGCGTGAAGCAGTTTTACACGGAAGACTATCAAGAGGGCCGCAAAGTTTCATGAACAAATTCAGGTATAATCGCAACTAGAACAGAGTGACCTACGAATTTTCGCAGAAGACCTAAAACAGATTCCCTGTGCTCTATAATTGTGTACTGCAATTTGATGCGTAATGGTGCACGGTACGCATGTGTTGTATACTTGGTTGGTTTATGCTTGTGTATACTAATGGATACGCTCATGGCTGCAGTCCTACGGGGTGGATAGGAAACTCACGACCATTAATAGCATAGCTGTAATAAGCCCATATGGACTACTGTTCAATGTTCTTGGGATAATTATTTATGAAACTCGCTACGGTAAACCCTCAGGGAAACAAATGCTGCTTGAAGTTACAATGTACCGTACATTTGTATTGTAAAATTTGTGCTGTGCAAATTGGTAGAAAATCTATTACAGACACGCTATCCTGATGTCAATGATTACACTAATGTCTATGAACGAACATACTCTAAGATTTTAGTGTTGCAATGTAACACTGTGCCTTCATGAAATACCATAACTGATCTCGCCACAATAGTGGCATACATTTCAATCAGTTAATTTTGAACAAAATTACCGTATGGAGTCTAGTCGCTACGACATCTTATTTATTTAGTGAGAATCTGGGTTATGCCACGTGATAATCAATCGGTTGAATTCACCAGCAACGAATCTGCAATCACGAGAAGAGTAATTAAGTATAGACAGGATTTCGCGATTCAGCGTGGTGCACCGATTTTCATAGAGATAAAGAACATTGAATTTTTCGAGCTGTACTAGCGGCACCGCGCAGCGCTATACCGTCCGAGGTACTACCTGGATCGGTGACCCTCACTCACGGTTCTAATTATAATCGCAAAGCTGTTTTTTCCATACATATCTTATGCGGAGAATGGAGACGGTGGTGACAAATTGTCTAACAATAGTGCGTTTTGACGCATGGACTGCGTGGAGGCCGTGTAGCAAATCCAGACTAAGAGTCGGATGCCGGTGTAAACGTATGTATCTACGTACAATTCGTACGAACCACTCTGATCCATTTCCTTAACGTCTTCATTCAGCCCATAACATCATCTGTGTATACGATACCAGATACCGACTTGGGGCGGGGTAGTAGAAATTCGTTTTTTCTTTCCGTTTCTTACGTCTTGGTAATTTGAACTATTTATATGACACGAACAACTAGACAAGAAGAATAGGTATTCCAGTTCTCGATATATTTCTCTTAGGAAGCTAATCGTTCAGGGTCGAAACGAATTTTGTTATTGCCCTAGTTACATCTCTGTTACCTGAAGCGTTGATGTAATTTGATTAACAGAGTGTTTACAGATTATACACGGACTACAGAACTTGAAATTATTGCGAAGAATGAGTCACAGGATTTATGCGCTCGTGGCATCTAGTCAATACAATGCAGGACTTACTAACAAGATATAAGTTAATAAATATACAACGCTACACTAATACAAAGCTGAATATATCGTGATGGCTGCAGTATAGGAGTCAATGTCTTTCTAGAGAGACATAGTCACTTGAAATTCTGTTTCTTCTCTTTTTAACTTTTGTTTATGTTTACTCACATAGTAAATTAGATGAACTCCCATATCAGTCTAATGAGTACCTCGGTCCATTTTCGTGAAGTTTTACTACCCCGAAAAAAAAATATCCCCGAAAGACCGTCGTTTACGTACTCCTATACGATTTGGCCTGTTGATGAAATTCTTTATAACCGTTTCCGATTCTTAGACATAATCAATGGGGTAACGGATATATCCCCACGCTAACAATTCCATTACACAAGACAATAAAGTATCAGTGCAGTCCGATTGCGATCTATTTCACCATATTTGCACCGAGGTTAATAATGAGCTGGGTTTTAAAATTGGAGAAGAACTGACCCAAAAGTTACCAGTTCTATAGAATAAATGTTCTATAGAAATATCATTCTACATAATCCAGTCCTACAAAATAAAATGGGCGTGAGGACTGATTCTACGGAATCGAGTTCTAAAAAAATTAATTCTTGCGGAAAAGGACCCTGTCTGCAGAGTGCGTTTCTACAAAACAATTATTGGAACAGGTTCTGAATTATTCGTCCGGAAACTGCATTTAACTAATTTGTCGCACCTAGAACGTAAGAAGAAGTGAGGTGTAACCGAAACCACAATACATAACCTCATGATAACGCAGAAGGTGACTACCACTTCCAAAGCTAGGATAAGTTGCGCCTCACTTTCCGTAGACACGAACTCTACAGAAACATCTCTTTTCGCCAAAATTCATTTCGGTTGGACTGGATTCTGTAAAATCGGTCCTGTCGTACATTTCATTCTATAGGAGTGGGTTCTGGAGAATGATATTTCTGTAGGAAAGAAGTTGCATAGGATATTGTCTGTCGAACATTTACACTGTGGAATTGATTTCTAAAAGATTGGAGCCATCTCATTCAGTCCTACCAAAAAGCTGTGCAATTGAATCGCGTACCGTATATACCAATAAAAATTGAATTTTCTTACAATGTCTTAGAATGCATTTGGTTTTCGGACGTATTTGAGAAGCCATTGTAGATTTAAATATTTCTTGCATGCATATGGCGCAGGGCTGGCTGGTTAACTTAAATCTACAGCTCAAGATGTTCAGTGCTAGGCATCCCAGGTGGCACAAACTCATCTTTGACTGATATCAGGCTCTGAGACGACTTACAAATGCAAAAAAGTTGCGACAGGTCCTAATATCAGTCAAAGATGATTTTACGCCACCTGGGATCCGAATTCCCATTATATACCTATACATACTATGAATACCTCTGTGAGCGTCGAACTTGCATTCACGGTAGTATCTCGCCCCGGCCACCGGCTGAGCGTAAGACACGAAGTCACGGTGCGACGAGCGGCTTCGCCGTGCCGCTTTCACGCGTATTCACAGTAATTCCAAATCTCTGGGCTAACGATGAGAGAAATAATCGATTATTCGATTCTTTCTGTGATTTTTAATTTTTTTCCTGGTCCGTTTTCAGATTGATGTCATCTGTAACCGAGCCATAGCATGAAAGGCTTCACAGCAACAAAAGACAAAGGAGGTTTTGTACTGGAGGTGGACAGTATGCTCGGTATAGCCTGAAACCCACGAATCACTATTATATAGACTATATACATCTATATAAATATAGTTGTGCTGCAACTGCGCATGATAAAACGACTTTTGGTCCGATATCAAAGAAGGACTATCATTAACCCATGAGCACGGGCAATGGCGATGCTGTGGCGACGGCAGCAGCACCCGCAGCGTCATCGTCGTCGTCATGGGGACAACCCTGCGGGGAGAGTGCGGCGAAATCACAGGATACGCAACTGGCACCACCTTCCCAGACTCAAACGACACCTGCAACAGCACCAAGTGCTAAAGCACAAGCGCCAAAAAGACCTCCCCGACGTAGCGGCAAACCACTAGCGGACAGACCGATTCGTGCCCTCTACTGCCTACCGCTGAAAAATCCTTTGCGGAAGATGTGTATCGACGTTGTCGAATGGAAGCAACCTTTTTTACACCACCGTCAATGCAATCCGTCCACAATAGTGTTATACTCAATTGTCCTATTTTCTTTGCCCATTTTTTTTCCATACTCATTTGTCAACGCTTGGTCTGCGTTGTGTTTAGCTATTCCATTTGGAAATCTTCTTCATTGAGAAAATATTGAGATATTATCTGTCCGTATTGCTAATTACGCATGATCCTCAAGAACCCTCTGTGGGCAGTGATGAGAAAGCGGCCCAGGCCCGATTCTAATTTACAAAAACGGTGACCAAGCACATGCTATATTTTACGCTGGATCTAGTCGATTGTAAATATCTTTCGTCCCGTATTAACATTTTTTCTTTCCCCGTGGCATTTCTGGCCACATGCGTGATCAATTGGCTACAAACTGGCATATTCATAACGAATTGGTTACATTTATATTTCGGGAATGAGATGTAATCGAAATTGGCCATTTTTTTGTAACACCGTACTTGGAGTTAGAAGACATTGAAAAAATTGCGTAATCGATGTACCGGGCATAATGCAGCCATGACTGATAACATAGCCTAATTTAAGGTAATCCCTGCGAGTGCGACTGATAAAATCAATTTACTCAGAGTCCAAATAAATTGAGGGTCAGGTGGTGGCGAAGCTTCGTATTAAATCAGGCTTAGTATGCTGTACTCGCACTCGCAGGAAAAATGTGAGAGAACGAACAGCCCATACTTGTAAAGTATGGTCCACACGCTAAGTTGTTATATTTCAATCTCCCATCTCTTGAAAGAGGTTTTCCTTAAACAGATATGTATCTCATGAAGACCCTTCGAATGGTTGATCTTACTGACGATATTCGCAAACTGCGTGGCCCTCGCCGTTTATACGCCGTACCCGAACAGCGATTCAAATTCAACGAATACCTATTTGGTAAGTCGCCGGATACACCGCAGACGAAGAGGAGGT
Source organism: Diprion similis (assembly GCF_021155765.1). Taxonomy (NCBI): domain Eukaryota; kingdom Metazoa; phylum Arthropoda; class Insecta; order Hymenoptera; family Diprionidae; genus Diprion; species Diprion similis. The sequence continues at coordinate 22,428,079 of NC_060114.1, forward strand.
GTGTGAATTACGTAACATATTGGTATCATGGAGGTATACTTGGTGACGTAATTTCGGTTACATTTTCAGGAAAAAATCGAGTACGTGTTTTTGGTAATATTTACGGTCGAATGCGTCATGAAGATCATTGCCTACGGATTTGTAGCACATCCCGGTGCCTACCTAAGAAATGGGTGGAACTTGCTTGATTTTACGATCGTAGTGATTGGGTAAGTTATAGTGATAGAGAGGAGTGTATGTTTTACTTCCATGTATCAAGCTTCGTACTCATCATACATAATTATTACGAGCTACCCCGCGTTTGTCCAACTTCTTTTATAATAATTTCTCAGTCATTCAGAGACAGTGAAAAGTAAAACCCTGTAACACCGAACACCCCTTGCGAATAATAAATCACAGCATGATGTCTGAGTTGGAGGTACAAATCCAACTTAGCTCATTGCAAAAATTATTATTACCTGTCTCTATTTCTAATTTTTTTTTCTTCTGACAGGATGATCAGCACGGCAATGGTATGGTTCATGAAGGAAGGTTTCGACGTGAAGGCTCTACGAGCCTTTCGTGTATTACGACCGTTGCGTCTAGTTTCCGGTGTGCCAAGTAAGTATAGATCGGGAGCCGCTGCATTTTTGGGTAGTCATTTCAGACCGAGTCATTCTGACGTCTTTCGGTTACTACTGCATAATAGTAGAACGAAATGGCCGTCAGCTGTTTCGGGAGAAGTGGGATAGGTCAAGCGAGGCTTTTGAAAATGGGCAACTTTTGTTTTTATCAAAAAGCCATTACAGACTACTGATAATTTGGGTGGAAATAGTATCTATCATCCTCTTCCAGAAGAAAATCGTCGATCAAGTTGATCATGTACGTACGTGAAAAACATGTTCCCAGAAGTAATTTCAGACCAACTGCGATTTTTAAAGACTGCATGTATTGTGTAGGACGATTATTTTTGTAAAAGTTATTATCTTGGCAATTATTGCTCTGAATTTCAAGGAGAGAGTATCGCTTCTACAGATTCGTTTCTACAAATGTCAATACCTAACAGTTTGTTTCTACAAGTGGCGATCCTACAACCGAGAGGTTCGTTCTACAAGTTCGTTTCTCATACATTTAATCGACAGTTTTGTACATTTTGATTTAATTTAATTTAATCTAATTTAACTTAAATTAAGTCATCGGTTGTAGCGCCACTTGTAGAAACGAACCGTTCGGTTGTACGATCGCCACTTGTAAAGACGAACCTTTCGGACGAACTTGTAGCACTGCAACTTCTAGGAACCAACTCTTCGGGAGAAACGAGCTTGTAGAATCGCAACTTGTAGAAACGAACTGTTAGGTATTGACACTTGTAGAAACGGTCCTCTCTCATTTCGAGAGGTCTGTTATTGATTTGCAGGCTATAGAACGGTATATACACGAGAAAAGTTATATATTTTACGAATCTTGTATTTTTTTGTGGGGAAAGAAATGAAATCAAGTCTGTCTCATTAAAATTGTCCTTAAAAACGTAAATTTTCACAATGTAAATTAACAAATCAATTGACGGTTGCAAACCGTGATCATAATATAAATTTGATCTTCTATAAAATATATTTACAATTTATTTATCGACAAAAGTAAACTCTTAACCCAAACAGACGAATAAGAAAATGAAAACAGAACTGTCACAACTTTTTTTTTCACTGATCACGAATTTGACATTGGACTTCCAAAGTTCGATTGAGATAATGACATTATATTATTATTATTATTATTATTATTGTTGTTGTTATTTTAGCTCGACGCGTGTTTGAAGACGGGAAGTTCACAGGCTGGGTTATGATCAGCTCAAATCAGCTTGTCTGAAACAACATGATAAATACTTTTCTTGCAAAAATTGTCAGTCAGTCTTATATGACTTTTTACAAAAATTTCCCATTTTTTAAATCCTCGCTGGACGTACCATACCACTAGTGCGTCGGCTGATGTCAATCGAAAATTAAGTTTCCTGGAAACACTACCAACAAGTGCAGCTGGCTCCCAGCCTAGTGCAGCGTACAGTTTCATAATGCATACCTACGACCCAAAAAAGTTGCCTAGTTTAAGGTAATTTACTCTCACCGAGGTGAATACCACAAGTATCACTATCCTATGGACTTTTTGGAAATGAAATTTAATTCCCTTGCGACGAAAAAGATATCATTATAAAATTGACACAGCATATTACACAAGTACATCTTGGGATTTGTTCTCTTACACAGGTTTACAGGTTGTTCTGAACTCAATCCTACGAGCGATGGTTCCATTGCTACACATCGCTTTGCTTGTACTATTTGTCATAATTATCTATGCAATCATTGGTTTGGAACTGTTCTCCGGTAAAATGCACAAAACTTGTTGGAACAACAAAACGGGTAAGCGTATTACCTTCGTTACATTTTATACTTGTCGACACCGGGTCATTCTATGCAAGCTGCTCCCAATGAAGCTAAGGCATCTACAACAAGCGTAGCTCTAGTTATGCATGCAAATCAGTAAGGGACTCCGACGTAAGCGATCGAGGGCCCAAAGCGAGGTTAAGTCACGACACTCCATCGGATCCCTGACACTCGACTTGGAATGAATTCTTATAGGCAGTACATACGTGTAACAATGCCCGGTCAGTTTCGTCATTTTTGGTTGGCAAAAAACGCACATAAACATGATTAGGATAACGATAAACTCTTGGGTCAGCCAGTCCGTGGGTCATGAGAGCACCGTTTAAAACTCTGTCAAGTCATAGCGGTGGAGGTGGTTCAACTTTTGAGGAACAGTTCATTTCACTTTGTAGCCACTAGTGTCCTTGCAATCGGGTAGGGTTGTCACAGGAAATGTGAACAGTGCCCAAAAATCGAACGATCCCTAACCAAGGGAGTTTCACAACATGTACGTTTTAACATCCTGAACAAGGACACCGTTTCTGGTATAGTTTTTTTTCTATCAAACTGTTGGGCTGAACGAGAAGTTGAACTTCTAAAAAATTCTTTGCTACGAGGGTTAAAATCCTACGTCGGAGTCCCGCCAGCCGCTAGCATTAAAATTGCAGTGAAAGATATTCTAACTCTAGCGCTAAAGTCCAGCAAATTCAATGTCCAACATGTTTTTATACTGAATCCATAAAAATATAGGAGAAATGATGGAGGACCCACATCCGTGCAGCTTAGAGGAGGCTGGATTCAAATGTGAGGAACATATTGGGCCAGATTATATTTGCCGCAGACAGTTTTGGGAAGGACCAAATTTTGGCATTACAAACTTTGACAATTTTGGCTTAGCGATGTTGACTGTATTTCAATGTGTCACTCTCGAAGGATGGACATCCGTTCTCTACGATGTGAGTAAAACCAAATATATTGCGAACTCAATGTCAATATTGACAACGAGATGGTTATAATCGGGTCACAAAGAGTGCATCGCATCTATGCACGTACAAAATAATCTCCATGACGTATTGATGCAAGTGTCAGCCGTGCGTAATCTCTCGATAGAGCGCTCTGCGCGCTGAACTTGCTCCCGGTTCACCCCAACTTCGTCGTCGACTTATATAATGTTGCGAGTACCTTACCTGTGTAGCTTCTGATTTTGAAAATTTTCACGCTTACACTGTACATTATTATATACTTGTGAGGAACAGGTCATTATGCGGGGGTTGGAATTAAGATCACTCGTGAGGTTGAAAGTATCATTTACATTAGGCATATGGTATATGCATCCTTTGCTATTGGTCGGGAAGTTTGAGTGGAACAGATGAGATTGAGAAACCCGTAGCATTCGGATATGAGAACTAATGAGCATAAAAAAAACAACCCTCCAGCCTCCTCAAGTCAGTATGACATACAAACTGATTTTTTGAATCACACAAAAGTGAACTACAGGCGCTATGGCCGTTACGTATCAATCTATACAATTGCGAGTAATAACTACGTTGGCGAGAATATGTGAACGCAATAGGACTTCTCGAATACTTAACATTCTTGCTTAACAGGCAATTCTTTCGGATTCGTTATGTTCTTTTATCTTTCTTACACATATTGTACCTCTATATTATAAAATAGTTTTGAAATGTAGAAATATAACCTAACAAGAAATCGAACCATCAATAACAATCAATCTTACTATCAAATCGAACAATAGTACAACGTGCAGTTATCTCGTGAAATAAACAAATCATGCGCACGAAGTTACCGTTCAGGTGACAATAGATAATATATCTGGTATTTATTTGACAGTTCTGGCTGCATATTGGTATAGCTCTGACTAGGCGATGCACAGTTTCTATTGATATCTTTGTCTGGTAATGAACGGAATTATCATCAAGATGATTCCCGATGAAAATTGCCTCCTTAGGGCATTAGCGTATTGTCTTTTGCCGGGAATGGGAAAAAATTGTATACTCGCCAGTGATTCAGAGCCAACGAAAACTGCTTCATTTCTTGTCATGTAATTTATTGGTTTATCATTGGTACTAACAGTAGTGAAAATAGTTGAAGATTATTCTCTAAATCTGAAAACGTGGAGATGGAAAGCTCAACTTTTGATTCACGCGGTGGGGTGATTATGATTACTTTTCCTGTTAGAAGAGTGAGAAGGTGAAATGTACAGTGAGTGATAATAATAAACAAAGCTAGGTATTAATTATTATTTATTCCAGATCGAAGATGCTATGGGAAACAGCTGGCAATGGATTTACTTCATCTCCATGGTTATACTTGGTGCCTTTTTCGTGATGAATTTGATTCTCGGTGTGTTATCTGGGTTAGTTAACATGAATTTTACGCAATACCAAAAACCTTTACAAGTGTACCTAACAAACGTGCTAATGGAAAACAGTACCAAATTCGTGGTGTAGTGATGGAAATTTACCTATTTTTCTATCAGTGCAATATCATGAAAACCTATTCGAATACATGGGCTTACACACGAGGTGTAATATACCTTTACTGCAAGCATGCCAGTTTTGATTATAGAATTGAAATCTATTAACATAACTATAGTCATCGTATCTTTAATATTACGAGACTTTAGATTATCGCTATCGTTGTGAATTCGATAATTTGTAATGCACGAACGCTACCATCAAACCACTAGTATACTTTATGCAATTGTAAGTCACACTCTCTGGCACTACTGTTATTCTAAATTATGAACGTTTACCCCGAAATCCAGTGAATTCTCAAAGGAGAGAGAGAAGGCGAAGGCTAGGGGAGATTTCCACAAACTTCGAGAGAAGCAGCAAATCGAAGATGATCTCAGGGGGTATCTCGATTGGATAACGCAGGCGGAGGACATTGAACCAGAAACCGAGGAGCCTCAGCTGATGCAGGATGGCAAGCGTAAGTGCTGAGTTGTGCTGAGTTAAGGTCTGTACGATACTCGCAATGATCGAAAATGTAATAGTATATTCTGTACCAAGGGCGTAAAGCGTACTTTTTAAACCGAGTGTGGAGATTGCAATACGAGTTGAAGGCGAGTATTGCAACCACACGAAGTTAAAAAGGCCACTTACACCTTGTTGCACACCATATTTTTTGTAACGCGTGCATGGATTTTTTTTTTGTTCACAATTTCATGCACGTTTACAACGGGGCGTCAAAATAAAAAATTCGTGCGGAGATTAATTGCGGCCTTCAGTAATATATTGTCGCAAGTCTCTGTAACTAATTTTGATACGTCAACGCTTAACGCAAAGCTTCACTTGCATTCAGGTAGACATGCGCGCAGCTGCACCTGCAACGTATATTTGCCTATGATATTCGCGGGACTTGAATCTGATACTAAATATTGAATTTTGATTTGTGTGTCATTTTATATAGCGAAACAACAAAACGAGATGGAAAGTATTGATCAGTTGGAGGGTGACGAAGACGTCCAGCAAGAATCGTTTTGGACCAAAAAGAAGCGCGATTTGGAAAGGTAAACGATATCAACAAAACTTTTCGATAACCTTCACTTCTACAACCGACAACATATATTACCTTATACACATTTTTCAATGTAGTAAAATCGGTAATAGGAACAACAATGCCTCGACCGTCTACTTATGCTATTTGTACTGTATTCCTTTGCTGGTTCTTCTACTTCCTTTTTTCTGTGAACCATGTGAAGATAGCAGAAAAAGATGCAGATAGCAGAGATAGCAGACCATCGGGGCACTATACTTGGACGGCTTTTCACGGTTTCGTGCTGTCTAGTATGTTTACAAAAGTTTGATCGAATTTATCGATAAGTGGTTTTTTTGCTGTCGCAGGGTAAATCGGCGTATGAGACGAGCATGCAGAAAGGCGGTCAAATCCCAAGTCTTCTATTGGTTGATTATTGTCCTCGTTTTTCTGAACACTGTCGTACTAGCTACTGAACACTACCGGCAACCCCAATGGTTAGACAATTTCCAAGGTGAGGAAATCGTTTGTTTTTCGATTACTATTACCTTTTAAAACGCATGCGAGACATTCCACCGAAAGCTGATCGACTGGCATGCGGATGTTATTGAAATTACTCTGTTCGACTTATTTGCAAATACATGGAGAGTTTCAAAGTTTACTAAAAGACTCAATGCGTAACCGCCGAGCAAGTTTAGGATTTCTTTTCTTGCGAACTGTATGAATTTGCATTTTTTTTCTACTAAACAGTTCGGAATAACATGTCATATTGTAAAAACATTGTTATGAAAATCATGCCAGTACACTGTACGATAATTTTATACGTAGCGAGCAAGCCTGTAGCAAGCACGCTACGGCGTACCCGCGTACGAGAGGCCTGGATTGCATCGAATAGAGTGTAAGATCGCCACAGGTAACTCAGGTACATACGCGGTATGCTCTGTTTTGGGAATTACTGCAGAACGTACACTCGAGTAAAGTCGATTCCGACAGCCCCCCGCCCCCACCAACCCCCATTACAGCGGGTCAGAAATTAGATTGGCAGCACTAGCGTCTGACTTGCGCTTAATAAATAGCACACGACGCATCAGCTCGATGCACCGCTGCGATTGGTTAGAGGCTGCCGGAGCCAATTTCATTTTTAACCCGCTGAAGCGACTTTACGCGGGTGTACCTACATGTGCTGGCTGGATTCACAGAAAATTCACGTTACGTGTGGTTATATTTATACAAGTAACGTGTATAACCACTATCTCCATCCTTGAAACTATCCGCCAGATTCATTTGCAGAGTCTAATTCAAAATTATTATTCTGTTACAGAAGTAACAAACATGTTCTTTATCGGACTATTCACTATGGAAATGATGTTGAAGATGTACAGTCTCGGTTTTCAAGTGAGTCCAATGTTGAATAGATTGTTACCTACAACTTATACCCTCTAGGTTGGGTGCCGGCGCATTAATAATTTGATATTTGAAATAATTCTTACTTCTTTTTAATTAATTTGTAATAATTTTCGTTTACTATTGTATATTAGATTCAACTCTGTTTACGTCAAGTATGTGATAAATTTCAGAATAATATTTGATGAATTGTATATGCAACTCGGTAGGGTTACTTTGTCTCGCTGTTCAATCGTTTTGATTGTTTCGTCGTAATCGGCTCCATCGGCGAGATGATACTAACGAACACGAAAGTAATGCAACCCCTTGGAGTATCCGTCCTTCGCTGCGTTCGACTCCTCAGAGTATTCAAAGTAACGAAGTAAGTGAAGATGACACATGCAGCTACGGCAATATTGTTTTCAAAGTAGATTTACATATTGTACAATATTTCCAATACCTAGTTCATTTTGGTGGCTTTACGGTGTATGACAGACAGTTTTACATTAACCGACAAACCCGGGAAAAAATGTATTGGTCTAATTAAACTCAAATTTCGTCTCTACCTAATTTGATCTAGCCATATCCACTGAACTACGATTAACTGTTTGCCGGTTAACTGTTATGCATGCTTTCGCTCTTTTCCCACTACACGAATTTCTCCACTTTCGATTCCGCACCAACTCGATGCTTCGCCCCGTCTGGCGGCGTCGTACAGCCTATATAACCGAGGCTACGGTTAATTGATTGATTTTCTTTTCTATCCGCCCCAAAATGAACAATCGCCCACTTTCTGCACTTGAAATACAATATACTATTTTTAACTTCAGTGTCTTCAATGATCCAGTAAATATAATACAATCGAAAGTCTATAATGATTTGTTCCCACCGCTATACCAACACCGACAGTCACACTATTTACATCATATAATCTATAGCGAGGACTTGATTATATTTCCCGATTAGTTTTTATTCCGGATTAATCCGAATAGACTCAAAGTGATTACCGTAATTGCATGTTTTAGGTACTGGCGTTCATTGTCAAACTTGGTTGCTTCGCTGCTGAACTCGATCCAATCAATCGCCTCTTTATTGCTTCTTCTTTTTCTATTCATCGTGATCTTCGCCTTGCTAGGAATGCAGGTTTGTCGCACAATACAGCTTTAGTGTTATTTACAGTCCTAGTACCCTCCGCGAAATATGACTACATATAAGAATATCATTGGGAGCCATATAATGTGCCATATGTAAGTGGGAATGCACTCGTAGATCTACTCCGGCTTGCAGTATGATAACGTACTTATATTGCAAAATGATTTATAATCGAAAACTCTAACGATTCTTTCTTCTTTTAGGTATTTGGTGGTAAATTCAACCCAGCCGGCTCCAAAGAAAAGTCAAGAAGCAACTTTGATAGTTTTTGGCAGAGTCTGCTCACTGTCTTTCAGGTAATAATATACATTACTCTGTTCAAAAAGTGTAGGAGTTTTGGCTCGACTTGTAACTGAGTGCAAATTAAGGCGCCACGATCGGCGGGGGGGGGGGGGGGGGGGGCTTCATCCCCTACGCCCCCACCAAGGTCTGCGGCCCTGGACCCGCTCCAACAATAGAATCGAATGTTAATCTTAGAAAAGAACAATGGAGGATGTGGAAGAAATTTTTGAACACAAAATAGTGAATGATTGAATAGAGCAAAAAATATGCAATGCATACATGGGGTCTCTGGGACCCCAACATTTTTTCATAATTATATTTTAGTTGCACAACCATGATTCAAGCTCGCTGACTTTAAGTACGTTAACGTCGTCATTGGGCTCAACTGGACCCCAATATTTTTTTCATCAACTTGCAGAAATAACCCTGATTTAAGCGCGTTGACTTAAAAATTGTACTTTAAAGTCGGTATTCGGGTCAACTAGACTCCAATAAGACAGCAAACACAAGCTGCCAAAAAAGGCCACTATCCGCCCGCGCTGCGGTCGACATGGAACACGCAGCTTCTGTGCGTGAGTGATTCCCACTTTTTGAGTCAATAGATATGGCTAGAGTTGTGTCGGAAATAAAGTCCTATATGTAACATAGGAATAAAAGTCAACTATTCCCTTGGATGATTACTTCCTTGGGTGATTACTAAACCCACCCGCGGGAATAATCTTCGACTTTATTCTCTTGTTACATAATGTGCTATTGCAGGGACGGCGCGGCGCATCAAGTCTGTTTAGGATTGGTCAGCGACGTAGATGATCCTAATCAGATTTCCACGCCCAAGATGCAACTAATTGTGAGCCCATTTTATACCATATAGCAGCAACATTGACGTATATTAGTGAACATTTTGTTGAATTGCTCGAAGAATTTTTATTAATTTCAATTTCATTTCATCACTTTTTCTCTGAATTCTGAATCCTCAACGCCCGCCCAATACGCCCCCTACTGTAACAAGTTAGCTACGCGTTGCGTTGCGAGCCGAACGAAAATTATTACCTAACATTTCAGAGTAGCATAGCATTGCATCAGATGCCAACAAAAATTTCCTGCAAACGTTAATACCTCTCATTCCATATAGCGGGAGGTGAACAGAACAGCGATACAGTGTGAATGCTACCATGATTTCTTCGTTACTCATCGACTGCTTCATTATGATTTCATGCGTCACTTGGGTTCACTTGAAGATATTGACCGGAGAGGACTGGAACGTAGTGATGTATGAAGGTATCAAGGCGTATGGTGGTGTATCTGGAATGGGTGCACTAGCATGTGTATACTTCATCATTCTCTTCATATGTGGAAACTGTATCCTTTACTTGCACGACCGTGTTACCGTGTGTCTGTGAGAAACCACCCTTAAACCACGAGAAGTTTGATTTGGCGATCTTGAACACTCGGTACCTATCTAACTTGCTCCACCATCACTTTAGGGCTATATCACCTATGTGTGTACACGCTGCTGGCGCATGCGAAAGATGCATTGTGATAAAAATCTCGCTATTTCCTTAGCTTGATACAACAGATATCTTACTGAATGTTTTCTTGGCTATAGCCGTCGACAATTTGGCCGATGCTGAGTCATTGACCGCAATCGAGAAAGAACAGGAGGAAGAGGTAAATTTATTATTTTGCGATAGTAGTGCTAGCCATATCTGTAAACACGAGTTTGTTCAATTCCGATTTTCCTCACTTCAGAGGACGAAAAATAAATTTCAAAATCGTGACGTCTGATAGTGATACGTAATATGCAGCTCCATATGCTCCTGGCGACGTTAGAGGTATAGCCACGGTCTTGTAAACAACTGTTGTACAATGAACCACTGGAACGGAACCGTTAGGTTCGTTGCAATTTATGTGAAACTATGCATACGTAAAGAGACAAAAAAAAAAAAAAAAATAATCACAGCAAATCTATCGTTTGTGATTTCGTTCTGGCGGAAGACGCTACGTGAGACCACCTCTCTTCCCTTCCTGCTGATACGGAAAACCGGCAGCGTTCCCAGAGGATTTATTCTATAACTTTATCCTCCGTGGTAAAAACGAAAAATACCTGCAGCGGATTTGCGATTGGTCCTGATGAGATTTGTTATTTTTCCAACGGAGGATACTATTACCGAATCACGTTTTAAACTTGTGCACAAGACCGTAGGCATTGACGTGGGTACACGTTGTTGTTGTCAACCTGATTTGCTGCAACTAGAGGAGTCAGAATCGAGTGTACTCGGGTTAACCATGTGCGCAGAAGCACAAATAGCAGCTGTACGTATAGTCTCCGATGATAGACAGCTATGTTGCAACGGAGAATAAGCAGCTTGGACAACATCGTATGGTGAAAAATTTTAGCATTAAACGCTGAGGGGTGGAATCACTATAGAATTTTGCATAGCGTCTTCTGCGAAAACAAGTCTGATAGTACTAGATACTGTAGAACTCAAACAGTATCTACAGTATCTCAAACAGTAACAGTATCTCCGTGCAATTGCAGATCCACTTGATTTCAGGTTAAGGGACTAAATCGTCCAACAGTATCTTACACGAATATTACATGCATCGTCAGCGTCGACCTATACATATTGATAGATATATATTATAAGGATGTGCTCATACCCTGTCATTTCAATCCGGGATATATAAAATGAGGGGATTGAGGGGGGGGGGGGGGGGTTGTGTACAACATCATTATTCACCTACAATAATTTCAGGCTGAGAAAAATAAATCCCGTAGCGGCTCATTGATACGAGATCACGGTAGCGACGATGAAGCTGAAGATGGGGAGAATGGTAGCGGTATCGAGGATGAAGATGACGAAGATATGGAGGAGGAGCAGGAGGAAGAAGAGGAAGACGACGCGGACGAAGAAACTGAACAAGATCCGAATGAGACGATTGAAGACTATGAAGCCGCATTGGATACAGAAACGTGAGTTGTTGATACCGTTCCGTTAGCTGGCGTGGTACAGCTGACGAAGTATGATCCATTTGCTACATTTCAAATACCAAATGCCAATGTTAGGCCTTACTGAAAAAGTCTTTGTCAAATATCCAATTATATTTTGGTATTTGAAGTTTATAAGAAGCTGTTAAGATATTGAATTCAGATTTCATGGTATTACCCCATTTTTTATACGTCAAAACACACGATTATATGCAATGGGGGGACACTCGCCGGGGCGATATATGCCGCGCGGTATTGGTTCTTTCAATCTAAAAATTTCAACCTTGACGCTCTCATCAGGGTGTATGTGTACCCTGAATTTCCTATAATTAGGGGTCCCTTGCGGCGTGGATCCACGTAATATCACGGTATAATATGTATATCTTTTTCTGATCATCCGTTAAGTTTAAAAATAATTACTGTGTCGTTCTGCATAGTTCAGAGAAGGGAGAAGATTCCAACAGCCGTACCAAGATGCGATTAGAAATGGAGTCAGAGGACGAAGATATAGGAGGTGAGAACAATACATCTCCAATATATTTGATACAACGTAGATGTTTCAGTTTTCACACATTGCACCTGGTTGGACGCCTTCGGCTTGTGACGCCAACTCCACTCCGAAATCGCCCACTTCCTACACTTGTAGCAATATACCTATTGTCCACAGATTTTCTTCCCTTTCATCTGCGCGATAAGATCAAGTATGTCGGAACAGAGCTATATGAAAATACAGGTTCATTTGATTGTTGTTAGACACGAGTGCAGTCGATGCTCCCATTTTACCTAGTAACCGGATCCGGATTAAACGTAATATGGCCATGGCTATAGGATTAACTGGTCTCAACAGCAATCATTCATTCATTTCTTGATTGGAAGGCTTTACTGGGAGTTATACCTACAGAGGTGGATTCTAAGCGAATCCAGGCCAGCTATGTCGATTGCTGTGCATGTTGAATAAATCGTAGTAGACCACACTACAAACATACCAGGTGCAGGGTTTTAGGTTTCCAAAATTGCCTCGTCCCCATTTGCCTTTAGAATACCACGATGAATAATTATCATGTAACTCCAATTGTAACCTTTATAAGTGTTTTGTACACCCCATGCACTAATATTATAATTCATCATCACTAGTCATAGTACATTTACGACTAGAGCGCTTACGTATGTTTCAAAAAGGTGGGACAGGAGAGGGTGTTACAGCACGGCCTCGTCGGATGTCCGAGTTCAACATGGCGACTAAAAAACAGCCGATTCCAGCTGGCTCCGCCTTCTTTATATTCTCGCAAACAAACAGGTAAGATAGAACAATTTTGGCAATATCCCTCAAGTATTTGATAAAGTGGTCACCCGTCTCACACGGAAGAGGCCCGCATCCTGTAGCTGTACTGCAAAGCGTAATTAAGTCACCTCAATGAAGCGGTCTATACCGGGTCATTCCATGCAAAAAGCCCCTTAGAAAGACCTTTTTTACATGGGCTATGCAGGGTGATCAGTTGTTATCCCCACCGGTGAATATTTCAAAAACGAGAAGATGTATTTTGGACATGAACAGCTGATTTCGTATTATATCATTCGGAAGTCTCCAATTCTTGATTCGCTAAAAAACCATTCAGCAAAGGTGACGGACAGTGAATACGTGCACAAGCTAAGTTGAAAAAAAAATAATTTTTTCAACAAACATATTAGAAAAAGAGTTGCAGAAATTGTTTCCCACGTTTTGAAATTCTGTCTTGATCTCGCTATCAGCTGCTGATATCCAAAACAAATATCTCTTAAACCTACTCTGTTCGTATTTTTCCAGATTCCGGGTCTTTTGCCACTGGCTGTGCAACCACACTTATTTCGGGAATATAATACTGGCCTGCATTTTGATATCATCAGCAATGCTTGCCGCCGAGGATCCGCTGTCTGCAGAAACGGACCGCAATAACGTAATATATAACAACAACCGCAATTAGTGTGTGGATAATATGACGTATAGTGAATGCATCAGTGAATGACTGCTTAAATCAGAACCAGCGAATGTAAATGGATATCCGTGTTAAAATCAATATACTTATATAAATGAACTTTGTAGACACCTGTAAGTCATGGTGTCCGCTCAATTCCTGTTATCCAATTATCCTTGTAGATTCAATAGTTTTGCGAAGGCTGGTGTGCGTGTTTGAGTGGTGCGTGTTTGAGTGGTGCGTGTGCGTGCGTGCGTATGTATGCATACGTGCGTGTGTGTATAGTAACTGGAGAGAACCTCCCGGACAAAAAGCAGGAAGACGGAAAGGAAAACAGTAGGATGATAGCCTCTCTGTTTCTGCATCATGTGTGCCGTATTTAATCAGTTCTGTGATTGTTATGATTTCGGCCAATCAGATAGTCCATGAAAGATACAAAACGTCATTTTAACGGAATGCTCTCACTGTCCATTGCAGAGGGCTAAGTACTAGTACATTAATATCTGTACAATATTTTTTTGCAGATCCTGAAGAGTTTCGATAATTTCTTCACAACTGTGTTTGCGGTTGAAATCTGCCTGAAAATGATCTCTTACGGATTCGTGATTCACGAGGGGGCATTCTGCCGGTCTGCGTTCAATCTCCTGGACCTGCTCGTCGTCTGTGTCTCCATCTCGTCTATGTACCTGTAGGTGAAGATGTATGGATATCAGAAGTGTAGCGAAGTCAGATACTATATCGTTAATTTATTGTCAATATGGAAGGTAGGGTGCGCATGCGACAACAAGTGCACAAACACGTGACACGAGTTCAAATAGTTCAGCGTACGTCACACACACAAACTATTGCCAACTTGGTCTGAAACCTATTTTTTCGAACAGGTTGGCAGCAGTTCTTAGCACGCACTAACTTGCACCAACTTGCGTTTACTTGTTTAAAATCTGGGCATGTGTCGACGCACGCGCACTCGACCTTCATTGTTGACCATAAATTCACGATATATAACATAGGCATACGTACGGGGTGCAAACACCCCCAAGGTCTTGACTACAACCTAATATACAAGTTGCTTATTCTGTTTCAATGATCTACGAATTTATCTAGGACACTTAAACCTGTCCAGTTAATTTCTGATTTCCGGGCTAATGAATTTTTTTTCACGGTATAACCCGAACTATGATTGGATGATTCCGAAATATTCTCGTAAAAGTCGATAAAACGTACTATACATTAAACACGAAACAAACACCAATCTTTCAGAACCTTCGCAGTCCCTGCGAGATCTTTGACGAAGTATCGTTCTATGCGGTGGCCTCTCCACTCTGCAATGTCAAATTTATAACTTCTGACCGAACCAATCGTTTGCTTATTTATATTTTGAATAATAATAGCGGTACACTGTGTGTATGTTTTTCCTTTTTTTCCTTGCAGACCCCCTGCTATGGCAGTGTTGAAGATTTTTCGGGTACTCCGAGTACTGAGACCTCTACGCGCCATAAACCGTGCCAAAGGACTAAAGGTATGTTACCACCGATCGTTCTCGCTTATTATCCGTATAATAATATTATCCTCCGACTGCTCAACGGTTTTTTCGTCAGACTAAAACAATTCACGACCGTCACGTGCGTATTATTCGATAAGATAGGCATCCACGCCTGTTTTCACTACATCATATCTTTGTGCAGATATGATAATGTATTGGGTTTTGGCGGAAATAACGTAAAAAAATCTATCGAACCTCCTATAGCTGTCAAATATGCTGCCGGTAAAATTCAAATACCCCCAGTGGTATTCGTGCGTATGTATTTGTCGAGTTGATTTCTGTACAAATAATTTTTTTTTAATAGTTTCACGATTTCGAGTTTTCAAATTTTCTTTTCATTTGTGGTCTGGCCAGGACAGGGTTTATTAGAGAAATCTCTATTCATTCGAAATAAAGAGGCGTCAAATGCAGCACATTTTTACTTTACTTGACACTTACTTACTTGACTTACATAGCAATGAAAGACGAATGAAATTATATCAATGCAAGTATCTGCAGCGTTACACAAGTAGCATATTATACCGTGACTTTTCGTGGATGTGGCACATCGGATTCCCTATATCCCACCATCACAGGCAGGGCTGCGTTGGTACGATCTAGGGGATCCGCTGTGCCGCATCCACGAAAAGTCACGGTATGTTCGAACATTGGTAGTAAGACGATACATACCTACCTATGTATATAGATGTTTTATACAGGAAACTGTGTACGGACTATTGATGTACAATTTCTGATGAATTCCATTTTTATTGCAGCTAAGACCAAAGCATTGTCTATTTGCGTTTTTATCTATTTTGTCATTTGAAAATGGTTAATTTTTCACTCTACGGGCTTCTAGATGCTTACTTGTGTAGTAAAAAATTCTACAATATTCATCGATAACTGCCTATTATGGAACACGAAACGAACGAAAGACGAAAGTGGAACGTCTATGGTAATCAATGGATTTAGAAAAAGTTGTAGAATGTGATTTTGGCCTCGCATTGCACGGTCCTTCTTCTTTTTGTTGCCTCGGCCTCGGCAGTAAAATAGAGAGCGTGGCCCCCTAAAGCTCGTATATCACTAAACGAACCTGATTACACCAAAAAAGACATTAATTAATACGTGAATTCTTGAAAGAAAACGCAACAAAACGCCGCAGACTTTACTTGAACTGCGCGTATTTGGTGGATTAGAAAAAGGGCACGTTTCTCTGCATACCTATCGTAAGGATCTGTGTACAGTATAAATTTTTTCTGTACCTACACTGGAACCCCGATTTCGTCCGCCCGTTGAACCTAGTTTAAATGGAAATATTCCCGGTGTAAGCTTTGTTCTCCACTGACCACTAAATACGCCCATAAATAAGCTGATTCCCTACCATGCGTTGACTCTGCCGGTGACCGTCAACCAGCGAAGGAATTGAAAAAATGAAGGAGTGACAGAATCGGGGTTTCAGTGTATGCCTATAGGCCAGGACAGACGCCTGCTGGACCACGGATAGACAAGCGATAGCTGAGTTCACGAACTGCTCGCACACTCAATGTGACAATGATAATATGTATATTATTTCCATTACTATAAGTCCACCTTCCGAAGTAAAAACATGAGGGACAACGACAATAACAACAACAAGAACAATAATAGCAATTGTAAAATATACGATTCGAATATACGCGCGTTCCTCAGTTTAACTCGAGTGGCTTATAACGATATTATACAAGGTGCCTTTACACTTTGGTACCCGCACACGTTCCGTACGCCATCAAATTGTTATGCAGAACTTTATATTGAGATTTGTTCATGTTGACGTCAGCACGTAGTTCAATGCGTCATCGTAGCTGTTAAGACTATCGGAAACATAGTCCTCGTCACCAGCCTACTGCAGTTCGTGTTCGCCGTCATTGGTGTTCAACTATTCAAGGTAGGATACGCCCTGCAGGCCCAATATCAATTCGAACTACGTTTCATCCTAATGTACCGTTTTTTCTTATTTTTTTTTAAATTTTTTATTACCCTCACCTCATAACGTTGTTTTCCATTTTTTTCGACCTTTTTCTTTTCCTTGAATTTAATTTCCAACAACCTGCAACTGCCAAACGAATGTTACCGTCCGTATTATGCACGTGTACCTATGGGTGTACTTACGCACAAACTGATCAGTAATGCAAATTGTACAAAGACCATTCAAGATTTTATTTTTGACACTGACAACGAAACGTCTGAAGCTTGCCGCGGTATTTGGAGAGTTGATTCACTGTTTTGGCTACGACAGCGATATCCGATCCTGATCCGACACTTTGTTCGGATTTCGTTTTTTATTCGGCAGCTTCAGATTTCATTCAACGTTCAGCAAAACACCGATAGGGAACTCTGAATTAGTGTAGTGACTATAACACTATTAATTAAAATACAGCAGCTAATTCATGGGTACATGTATGATTCCTGATTTTTATCTAATAAATCGGTCAGTTAGTCGGAAATTCTGTGCGACCAAGCTGCGTGCAATAAAATCCAACAACATTCAACACCCCACGCCTCGCTCCCATTCACGGATTTGTTCTATGTATGTTACATCTCGTACGCATATACTATGTTACATAAGGTGTAATGGATTCATTATTTAAATCCAAAATCCGTCTCGCTTCTCCCTATATACCCGTATGACGTTAGACCTAGTATACGTGTACAGGTCTGCTATATATCATGCTAGGCCCTTAGAGTTCGTGTATTATACATTTATCTGTGCATCCGTATGAATACCTTTACCACCACCGGCATTGTTTTCCCCAAATCGAAAGAACCCTCAGTTAAATGTCGTCGTATTTGTCCTGAAATAGATTTGTCTAGTTTTGGAAGTCGGTAGGATGCGCCAGATTTTAAGGGGTTACATCTAGCTTGTGGTCGGGAAAGAGAGGAGTTTTCGGTGATTTCTTCTGGGAAAACGTGTGAAGGTTTTCAATCATTATTTTTTTTTTTCACTTTGAAGAGTATGATTTCGATTTCTTTCACAATTTCATTTATTGTAAAATATTTATGAATGTGGTAGACACAATGGATTGTGGAGACCGTTGTTCGAGAAACGTCCTTCGCGATTACCACTGCTGCTCGGAAACAAATCATACGAAAGAAAAAAATCAAAGGAATTTAGTTTTTGTATGAATTTATCTAGTACTCGATCGAAGGATTCATTAAAATATTGATTTTAGAAAAAATGACCGCAGTACAAAGTGGTCGTGAAAATTTCGTATCATCCATGCGAGGCCTATAACAATGAGCCTTCTGCAGAGGTAGCAGCCTCCAGAATTCGAATGAGCTGCTGACTTCGAAGCATTCTTCCTCATCTTCTTCCGTCGCGTGTCTGAGTGTTTCCTTCATTGGATCCTTCTTTGGAATAGACAGGCAGCGACATAGGCAGCTATATTCACTGACTGAGATGGACCCACTCGAAATAATCTTTGGGCTTATCTTCCAGATGAGCTGGTTATAACTTTCGATTTCGTTTTGTGTGAAACCACCTCTGCATCTTTTCGTAAATTGTCATTGGTAGGATCGTCGTAAATCGGATTGATTGCTTCCTAAGCATCGGGTGTTGGAGCCTTATATTCACGGTTATACGAAGCAAGTTCTCCACTTATGCGAAGTTGCCCCCCCCACCTTGGATTTTTGGACTTGTTTTTTTAAATTGTTTCACGGTCGTTTGCTGGTGTTTGGAAGTCCACTTTAGAGGTTTGGTGGAAAATAGTTTTTTCCAAATTCGAAAAACAAAATTTCAGCGTGAAGTCAGCCCCCCTACTTTTTGCAAATTTTGTTTTTGGAATCGTTTGGTGGTGCTTGGTCATCCAGTTTCGAGATTTGGTGGTGCATAATTTTTTCAAAATTCGAAGTTCCGCTCTCCCCTACGTACTCGGCCACAGTAGTGGACTAAATTAATATGTTGATGAAAGATGGATATTTGTCGGCAGATACGAGTAATTTTACTAATTGGACAAGGGAGTAGAGTCCGATCGACTATTGTTTTTAGGGGCCATTCATTAATTACGTAAAGGTTCAGAGAGGGAGGGGGGGTTTAAAAAATCTCTACATGACCTTATCTCGGGGGGGGGGGGGGGGGGGGGGGCGTAAAAGCCATCTTACGTAATATTTTATTACTCTTCCAAATACTGAATAATTATTCAGAATAAAAATAAAAATCTTTGATTTATATCAAATAATGACGTGTTTTAGTGTAACTGAACCTTTTCTAACAACATTCAACTATTTAACGCTTCTTAGGGAAATTCCAGGTAAAATCTTACGTAAGAAAGGGGAGGAGGGGTCCGAGAAATCTTACGTGTCCTTACATGGGGTGGGCGGGGGGGGGGGGGGGGAGAAACGGCCAAAATCGTCCTTACGTAATTAATGAATGGCCCCTTAGGTACTGAAGCGAAAAGTATGCACCAACAAACCTGGAAATTGGACTACCAAACGCCACCAAACGATTAAAAAAAAAGTCCAAAAATCCAAGGTGACCTTGGCACCTTGACAAGCCAACTTCGACGGTGGCGCCCATCTCCAGTTTCCCCGTGGGTCCTTGTTAATTTGGTAAACACATGGATTTATGTGATTCATATCACTCTGCGAAGATTTCAATAGTATTTTTTTCGCGTGCCGTATCTCGCATGCCTTGCAAAACAAACTTTTCACTACAATATCAAGGACTTTCTCAGTATGGTGTCCGATAATTAATAGAAGAAACTCCAAATAATGAAATGAAAAACAGTCAATTCAGTCGGTCGTACGCCATTACTTTGTGACTGCATGCTCGATTTCATTTCTTTTATATAATAAAATTATGTCGGAAATATTTGTAACGCGATCGTCAATGTTTTTCAATATAGCATCGACCCTGGATTGGTAGAAGAATTTTGGCCTGTCCATTGGACCGCAGAATTTTCGGGCACCTGTTAATCCGAGGCCAAGAATTTTCATTCTAACTCTATACTCTACATAACGCCTTACTCGTGTACATGGGTAGAAGCGACCATTGTTTACAGCGTGCGGCTGCTAAATTATTACTTGTTGCGACCAGTTTGCGGAACCTACCTATAAACGCCTATAACTCCCTCAATTTTGAACGGATTGACTTGAAATTTTCGGAGAATATTTTTGAAGTACTATATTTTGAGAATCCGTCGAAAAGTAAAAAATCCAAAATATTTCGAAAAATTCCAACCAGATTTAACTCCTTAAAATTTATCCTCTACGGGCGGAGAGAGAAATCAGAGAAGGCTAAGAAGAAAGCAAATTGAAGATTTAACTCCCTTTTTCTCGACTACCGATATGACGCAATATGCTGCTCATGAGTAAAAGTAAAACACAGCTCAGAAATATCATTCATTTATATAAAATATATATTTGTTTATTATTTTATCCAATTGTATTACGTTAAGGTCAGGATAACATTAAATGTAGATTTTCTGACGAGTTTTCATAACACCTCATAATATTGAATAATAAAAGTCACCGCAAGTATTGGTAGTAAAAATTGTATTTTTCCAATTTTTGATTAAAATAAAATAACTCGATATTCAATGCTGGCTATTTTTTCGGAATTCTACGATTCATCATGCACAGCATCTGTAACCGCATATACGGAAATGCAGGTTCATGCCATTATCAACATCACAAAACTGCGTTCGAAGCTATACGTACCAGGATCATAATCGATGGCTTAGGACGATTTTGGTCCTTTCTCCGGTTAGCTCGGTGAAAATTTATGGCTTCACTATAAACAATGTCAATGCAGCTCTGCGTGAACGCTTCGTGAACGCAGAGAGTAACCGTGTGTATATATTAGGATGAACCCTGAAATGGGCGTTTCCCTATTTTCATGAGCTCGCCCTCAAAGCCGGTGTCTTTCTTTTTCTTTTGAACAGATTTGGGAGGGGGGGGGGGGGGGGGGAGATTCTAATAAGCCTATTCCAAGGGCAACCTAATGTACATACAGGGTGAACCATATATCAATCGCTCCCGGTGAATATCTGAAAAACGAAGAGATGCAAATAAATTATTATCAAAACATTCCAAGGCTTACGAAGGAGACATACAATGTCGATATGAGTTGATATGCAGATTGTTCTATGTATGACCCTACACAAATAACCGTATGTTGTGCAAAAGGAACACATATTTTGGATACAAACAGCTAATACCTAGATCAACGGGTAACTGGGAGACCTCGGAAAAAATTAGCATTTTTTTCCATTTTTCATATATATTTTTTTTTTAATTTTGACCTTTTTTTCACTCCCATCTTGGCTTTCGATCATGTTCATTATTTTTCTCGCCCTCGATGTACGATATTGGAAAAGAAATTCATGAGTTACTGTCGAAAATAATTGCACGGATTGTTAGCTTTATTTCGACGACTTCCGACGGGGGAGGGGGGTACACTCGTAGTGTGACCACTTACGCTTTTATATGCGTACTATTTGTTTTTTGAGCGGATAATTAACATTATCGGTCATAATATTAAGAAATTTTCAATTGGCCAAAGAGTGAGGGCAGCGGGGGAGGGGGGGAGGGGGGTTCAATATGAGTATAAAAAAGCGTGACGTAATATTTGAAAGGCCCTTATAAACATAAATGTCAATGCAACAGATAAGTTTCTGCGATGCATCCTGTATGCCTATGTGTATTATCAGTAAATCTGATGTGCAGTCATGTACGAAATTGTGAGATGAAATATGTCCGTGCACTATACGTACTCCATTTCCATAATGTGTACGTATAGGAATATATCTGAGGTATACCATAAACCGTGAATTTATGGTGAACAGACAGTGCCAGTGACTGGCAATTTTTTCAGGTCCGGAGCTCATTATAGTAACGGAGGAGCCGGTACGACGCTGGGATCAATGAAATAATTCGTAAAAATAAATTTTACTTATTATCGCCAACGAATAATGTCCATTCATTAGATGTGTTTCGCAACTTTTTCCAGCTCTGTAAAGTTGCCAAGTTCGGCATTCATTCGCGTCGTGAATTGCATAAGCGGTCGATTTTTCTATAACGACGCGATGTTGTGATCGGTGACTCATTATTCTGAATCGACATGTCCCGCATTGCGATAGAAACGTTAGACGTCATTTCAACTCTGCTGCCATGATAAAACTATTCTCGGCCACTTTAAAGTTAAATTATGAAACACGCCTAAATCAGGGTAGACATCGGACGCAATCAGAAATATGTTACCATTTGATGGATTCTGCGCTGTTAGAAAAATCATTCAGCAGAACATTAAAACTCCTCAAAACCTCACGCAAGAGATCCGCTTATTTATTATGTGGGTATAATCTGACCTCTCTATAAGTCCGTCCAGGTCCCCAAGCGCAAGAGTTTTTCTAGGAAATGAGGTACTCCCACTCTGCCCTCTTCACCAGCTCATTAGTTTTCCGTCTCTCTCTTTCTTCGCGCCGGGACCTCTCAATAGGACCTGTCGCCCGATTGGGGGAAAAATGTGGCGAGAAGCTGCGGGAAAGGTCTTATTGAGAGTTCGGACTGTATGTGCCAGCGCACATTGAACATTACCTAATAATTTGTCTATTGTTACAGTACAAGAAGTACAGTGTAGACTTTGTATGTCATGTATACACTATAAAGCACATCAAATGTGCGCTGTAAGGAAATATAATAAGGTAATCGCGCGAAGTAGATAGACAGGGTTTTAACTATTATAAGATAGCCACGCGAAAGCCAGCCGAAGGAAAATCTTGTTCCTGCAATTCTCTCCCGCGTAATCGCCGTATGTTCCAAAGGAATCAGTTTTTAAACTCCGTAATATGTCGGAAGATATAATACAGCGGGATAGAGAGGGGAAAACGAAAAATCACATGCGAGTCCATGTGATTCAAACTTACGTTATTCGATACGTCATCGTTTCGATTCTCCGATTTCTGCTTTGTAAAGCAGAACAACTTCAGAAAAATTCTACTGCAGTTATGAACTTTCGATTTGTCAGCGAACCGCTACCTGTAATATTTTCGAACTTAGTTACGTAATCATTTCGTCTAGTGGTGAAATGACTATATATTTCAGGTAGTCGAGGATAAAAAAGTTACGCATTTTTCACCAAAGAATCTTTCCCCCTTGTTCAAAGTTACCGGTGGCCCAGGAAACTACAACTAATTATAAACCAATATTTCGAAATCTCGGATCTCGGAACGTGAGGCGTTCAGCCCAGGGAATTATAACAATTCAAATCCTGCAGCAACTTTATAACAACAACTAGTACGAAATTTCGGACCAATTTTGCCTGATGAAACATCCGACACGCGCTATATGTTAGATATAAATCAAATATTGGAGGTATAAGTGACGTTCAACAACAGGTTTTCACGGACAGATCGCGTCAGTTCCTCAGAAATCGGGCAATATTTAACGTAAAAAAAAAATCATTTTCTAAAAACACGAAACATTCTCAAATTTTTCCAATAATCATCCCATTGCAAAATTAAACCGGTTAAAATGTGTGAAAATTGTAAAATTATAAGAAAAAAGAAGTATCCTAAGATCACTCTCAGTTACCGAAGAATCCAAAATGATTCATCGGTGTTTTATCGGGGTAGTACGATTCAATAAAAAAAGTCGATATTAGGTAAGGGTGATGTACAGGAGAAAGTCGGAATTACGTGGAATACCCAATATGGATATTGTACATACATGTGAGGTAGTCCACGTCAACACGAACGGGTCCTGATCCTTACCCTCTTAGATTTATCCATCGTTTTATCGCGGTATTTGACCCACTGTAAGAAAAATTAGTGAATTACCATAGATTTTTTTCAGCCCCCGTTTCGGAGCTTCCGCATTTTGACTTTTTGACGTTTAAATTTTTTTCAATCGATCGTATTTCAAAATTGAATATCAAAAAGACAAAACTGGGTAACTCCGAACCGGAGGCTGAAAAATATTTACAATAATTCACGAAAACTTCTTACAGTGGATAAAATACTACAATAAATCGATGGGTAAATATAAGAGTTTGAGGGACAGGACCCGTTCAAGTTGACGGTGACTACCCCAAATATATATACAACCAACTTGATCTAAAGAATTTCAGCCTACTGTCCTCGTTGTGTGCAAGAACGCATGTTTTATTTCCAAATAAAATGTTGCTGTGGTGTGCCAATATTAACAAAACTTGTTACTAGCATTAAAGAAACGAAATTCAAAAATACGTCAGTGAGATATAAGTAATACATCAGCTCAACATGCGATATATATACACATGTATAACTGTATATGTATGTATATCGAACCTATTACAGTCGGAGAGTTCAAAGTACATTGTAGGTATACATGCGCACGCGTACACTATATAAAATAAAGGGGTGTGAATTGCGACGGTGCGAGTGGTGAAATTTCAAAAGTCACCGGCGAAAAAGACTACTTGAACATGAGCCCACGAAATCATGATTCTTTCCCAAAGTGACTTGCGTGTAAAATTGATATCGGTCGTCTGGACTGTATAAACTTTGCTACTAACAGAATTGTTCTGTCACGGGTGAAGATCGGTATAATACCGCCCCACCTACGATACTGATGACAATCACGACGATAATGATAATAATGATAATAATAATGATAATGATGGCAATGACGATATTGATAAGAGTAATCATGATGACGACGACGATGACAAGGACAACAACAACAACAATAATCGGCCCAGCACCGTGCATCCAGCATACACGAATCAGAATCATACGTATGCCAGTACCTACGTTATACATTAATCTCGACATCGATGGTATAATAACGCCGTTATAACGTTAACTCTTTAACTGTCACGTTAGCGTTACTGATTTTTACTCCCAACACCGATCCCCCCGCATAGCCTGAGCATCTGACGCTAAGGAGGTTCTCTGAATATCATATGCTTTGAATATTACACATCGTGGACCAATGAGTAACTGAGAAAATCACAAAGTTTAACAACAATTATGCTCTCAATTGTACGTACTGTGTTTTTAATTTTTTTTCCCGATTTCTCGATATATTGCAAAAAATGTCGGCGACTATTGTCGTTGCATACGCAGACATATACGTATAGAAGGCAGAATGCTGTTGCACATTTTATTTTGTTATTCTATTACGGAAGTATTTTAAATACATTCAATGTATTAAATATCAATCAATCTAAACTAATAAGTTACACGTAATTTTAATAATTCAAATCAATCACTTATATACATACATGTAATGACACAAAAGCCTTATCTAAACAGGCATGTGAAGCCGAATAGCGCAAATATGAATTCTGCTCCGTTTCGTCGTTCCGTATAATTTTGGCATATGAGACGGCAGGATTTTTTCAAGATTCGGAACGGATTCGAAAATCTGCTAGTTTTCGTTTGCGTTCCGTTCGGTTCCGTCATTCCGGATTTCGGCGATCTGGCCCTACGTGGAACGACACCATATAATCATGCGTCAATTACTAAAAAATACAAGTCCTTTTTTACTGTGAATTTATTGAATGAAACTAAATTATTTTTATGTATCTGCATTCCCGACTCCGTTGGATTATAATACTCATAAATTATCGAATCCCAAAGGAACAATCCGCTAAGTAGCATTGTTTCGGATACATATTCGTTTTTTATCAAAATCGACTGGAATTTGCTCAATCGTAAGTTTTGATAACGTAACATGATAGTCGGTCGACTCAAAATAATGTGGTATTCGTCACACCGACGAAACACTTATGTCGAATAGGTATATTTTGTTGATTGGAAGTACTTCATTCGCTAACTGAATTGTTTCATCCGTTATTTCACTGCTTTGAGATTGTTGAAGTACCGATGATGTCCTAAAATTTGTCTACAAAGTCTCCTAATGTAACCTCGCATTAACTTCTTATCGTCGGGAGAAGTATACATTGCAACCTAATTAAGGGAAAGAAAGTTAATCGAAAGTCTGTGCGATAGTTTGGCGTCGTGGTTACAGATGTGCGATTGGATAATGTATAAGGTATTATTTGCGAGCGGTCCCCTGTTCGAATCCCGATCAAAAATGTTGCGGCGTTTTTTCAGGAATTAAAGAAGCTTTTTTTTTTGTTTTGCGATCAATTATGAGTAGCTTGTATGTGTGAAATACGTGCCAATTGTAATTACGCTGATTTTTTTTTAATTTTTTTTTATTTTTCGCTCTCGATCAGAACCACTCCAAACGATTGTCAGAGTTTCCTTAAACAATCCATTCACTCCTGTCAACCGAAATTTATAGTAATATTCTAACAAAACATGACCTTACTTGACCTGAGCATTTCTTTATCCCAAACATAACTTATCGTTGGTCTGAATGGACATCTGTTTCATTCAATTCTAGCTAACCCATCCTAAATGATCATACTTTTGATTGTTTTAACCGAAACGGCGTTTCCCCGCCCATCATCGCCGAGTTTAGTTCAGTCAATCAGTTTTTGTTTAAGTCAACCACGTTTTTCTCTCAGTCTATGTTTTTAGCGCCATTTTCAAATGACACTGTTTTCATTTCATTCTCATTTTTCTATCTAAATTTTTTCGAATGAAAAATTCTCCCGGAGAGGGTAGCTGCCCCCGTCCCCCTTTAGCGACCTTCCTTGCATTGCTAAATCTAATTACGGAGCGATGATCTATCAACGACATCTAATGGATAATGAACAAGTATAACTGAAACTCTATCTTCCGTGGCACTGAATAGGAGGGGCGATATATTTTTAAACGGATCACAATGGTTTCACGCCAGCCTTCAATGCATCGGGATATCGAGGTCTCTCGCGAGAACGTTTCACCCGGGTGTAATCCGTGAGAAATACGAAACTAGATTCAAAAATATTACGCGTTTTGATTATGGCCATCAAAATTGCTGGAGACTTTTAACCTTGCTTTCACCCATCGTGGCGAGAGTACTATTTTCATTCACAGACAAGGACATCGTGCTCCGTCTGCCAACATTTAAACTGAACGACATTGTTTTGTACTCGTCAGACATATACTACCGCATACTGCAACAAGATTTTATTGAACACTAGCCTAGCATAGTACGAATAAATCCGCGCCTCATAAAACCTCACTTACATACAACACGTGCGGTAAATGAATGCGTGCGAGTATATCGTGTGAAATATTGTATCATTTATACTGCCTACCTACGTGCGTGCGTGGGTGCGTGCATGTTTTTTCTGCAGAAAGAGGCAAATATTGCGTGCGATGATTTCAGAATAATAATGCTTATAATAGGTGTGTGTGTGTGTATGTGTGCGTATTTATAATATATATTATATATATACCCGAGAGGAGTGGTGAAACTTAGCAGGCTGAGTGATGGACTTGCGCACGCGCGAGATCATCCAACTCTATATTGGTCGGTGAGATCGTACAGCAGCGGCGATATTTCGTCTTAAGGAGGTGCCTTAGTCCAATTCGACGTTGACGTATGGGTATATCTCCAAATATCGAAGTCCACGTATTTCAAAAACGAAAGTAGGCTCAACAGCCCCATTCTATACACAATGCTGATCAAAAACACTCCAATTCATATTCTCTTAACGCAGAAATAAAGAAATGGCATGAATTCTACGAATTCACTATTGCGATTTCGTAGAAACCGAGCGATTTCTTTATTTCTGCCTCAAATGAAAATGTGTCGAGTCATTTTTCATGTTTCATGAGGTACGTGGACTTGGATAGTTGGAAATATACACGTCAACGTCAAAATCCGGGCCCAACTTAGTCTAAACCGGGCACGAGTTACAAAAATCTTCAGCGGCAGATGACGAATCGATATTACAGTTTTCTGAAATCACTACATCAATATTATTTGAGATGTGCTGGAACTAAAACAGTTCGCAACGCTTACATAAACCCGAGCATAAACTCCACGAACCGCGCTTGATAGCTTAAGTTTTTGGGTAGCCGATCGACCTGAGAAGCTGAAAAATCTCGCGCATGGAACGCAGTCGTTCATCTCGCTAACTTCTACCACTTTTTCTGGGTATATATGCAAAATATTCATATATAATATTCGTATAGTATCATGTATACTGAATATATGTACAATATACATATATGCATAATGCATATACATCCAACCACACACATACGTATTACAGAAATATAGGTACTTGTACGAAGGAATAGAACATATGTATATGCTACACGTTATTTTATGTGTAAACACATGTATAAATTACTAACGCTACCTGTTCTTGTTTCAATCATCGCTCCGTCTTGCCTGATCTGACCGCTCTGACCACCTGCCCACCTGCCCTGATACCTGAACTACGTAAAGTACGTAGTGAAATGCGTGATTGTTGCCATTAAAACTATTGGCAACATTATGTTGGTCACCTATCTCCTACAGTTCATGTTTGCTGTTATCGGGGTGCAACTTTTTAAGGTAAAACAAAATAGAAAATTAAATTCCACACTCAACCACCATTACTACCACAACCATCTCCTTTTCGTCCCGACCCTTGCAGGGGACCTACAAACGGGGCAGTCGTATTCGTGCTTTGGCGTGGTTCGGCAAAGAATTAACCGGCATATTTGCGCGCATCAAGTATAAGCTTCGTTAACTCGTTACAGGGAGTACGCGTAACGCCTTTTATTCGTGCATTGTATTGAGCGGCCATTCAAGCCAGCCCGCTCTTCAGGTAATTGGCCTTACGGCCAAGGACCAACGTGTACTCAAAATTTTTTGGAGCTACTAGTGATTGGAAGTTTTCTCGAGGTACCTTTGATGAATTTGAAGAATTTGAATGAGTAGTAAAAGCGAATTACACGGATGAATTTTGATTATTGAGAAGTCCATTTCCTACCGATAGATTGAAGTTTATACTGGAGTTGGCGGGGAGCCGGCTATTACTAGAGATTCAACTTACAGTTAAATAGTTATTATAATATGGACGTAAGTATTGAATATATCAATAAATCTGATAATTCAATCTGATGCTTCTGTGAAATATATGAGGCGCATTATTTCGAAATACTTTGTTTTGACATTGGCGAGGATTCAAGATAAATACAAATAAGACATATTATTACTAACGGTCAATGAGTGTTCAGAGTTCTGATAATCAACTGAAAATATATGTCCGCATATAAAATTTTTATTTCACGATATTGTCAATTTTGCAGACTAAGTCGCAGGCACAACAACTTTGTCCATGCAGTTTGTTATGACTCGTAAGGTGGGATATCGTGATCGACGAAACGTATAGTTTAGAATGGAAAACCTGCATTCACTTGAGGAACAAAAGATCCTTTCAATTTTCAACTTAGGATTAACGGAAAGCCTATCGCTTTTGATTCCTTATAAATAGCTTCCGAAATGACTCAAATCTGTAATGATACTTTTGAATCCAGCGAGAAATTCTATGTTTGAATCATAAGCAAATGACGTCCAAATACTATGACATTACAGACATATCATGTCGATGGTCCCTAACAAAAATCATTCAACTTTAAGAGAGGCTGATTAGTGATTATGAAATACTCAACTTTGGTGTGACGATTACAATCCAAGTAACTCTACGGACCGCGACGATAAAACAATTATCTTCTATGCTTATACACAGGATTTAACTATTTTATCACCGGGATCCGTTGAGTTACGTGAATTATCACCGTCGTGCCAGAGTTTGGTCATTCATAATCGCCCTTTCCAAATTTAAGTGAATTTTATTAGGGCCAATCGATGTATACAGTACTCTGCAGACGTGTCATATCGTCATACTATATTCTATACCGATTGTGTACGAAATTATGGCCGGATTTTATCAATCGTGGTTAATATTTTGAGTCCCTCGAGTATCTTATAGGCATGAAGAGAGCCAGTCCAATATTCTGACCCATATTATAATAAAATATATTGTAATAAATTATAATGTTATACTATAATAAACACAATATGCAGTCTTTGAGAATACGAAACCAACTTGAAATTCCATTTCTATTACAAACGCAGACACTGAATTTACCACGCTACGCTCCTGACTTGGAAAGCGAAAAATTACTTTAGGATATCGTGTTGCTGTTTCCATCTGTTCTTCCACACTTTTCGGGCAGTAGGCCCCTAGCTTCCATGTCTATATGCTGTAACGTTCAGTCACATCTTATCGTTAATCGAAGGTACCGAATTTTGTGAAAACTTGTAATCGTCAATCATGCAGCCTCTCCGTGTCATGCGAGGGAATGAAGTTACACAAATACCACGTCAAAGTATGAAACAACTGCCAAATCACAAAATTGATCTAAATTTCCCATCCGTGTGTCAATTATGTGAATAATATAGGTATATCAATAGGCATGCATATACTACAGCGTTGCTCGTATTTCAAAACCATTGATTATCCTGTTGAATCGGTACCTCATATATTCCATGGTGCAGGAAAATCTTAAGCGTAGCTCTAGGCACGGGGTAAAAATATATTACACCTGAGTAAGGTCGACTCTGCCCCCCCCCCCTCTCCTTTAATTCGAAGTGGAAGGTTGGTAGCGCTGGTTTTCAACATACGCCCATTGGATAATACACGCCACAATGGCTGGACCAACCAGTGTCAACCTCCAGCGGTGGGATCAGAATCGACTCTACTCGGGCATACATACTCGAAATGTACCATTATTAAATACGCATACGGGCACTATACGTATACTCATTACTCGTCTACGCCCTGTAATGTCAAATAAATAATGAGCAAAGAATGTTCCGTATTATGTAGTTTATCCATATACGCATATAGATATACCTATATGTATTATACGTTGACTTGGATCCAGTTGCATGACAATTATCTTTTGATTGAATGTTCTATTGCCTCACAGCCCCTTTTTTCTTCCCTCCCCCCTCCGTGCTCCTTTCATTAGCTCTACAACAGAGTGTACATTATCTATATTCATACCTTTTTACTTGTTCACATATCAATCAGCAATATCTGTTTTTTATTTTTTTAAAATTTCATCTGTCAATTATAGACTTAGTGCATGCAGAATGCATTTTTCAGACGCTTCCGGAATTTGGGCAATATATAGTGATTAACTTTACGATTATCATAAAAATAAAAACTGAATACTTACATATAAATAACACCGTGTAAAATTTGTATATACAATATACACACGTGTATGCTTGTCACTGGATGCCTACAAATATAGCCGCACCGCATCGAAGAGCGAATATGCATACTCTATAAATAACAGCTGGAGGAAGTGTCGTTCGGAAAAATATAGATTTAGGAGATGGGCGGGGTGAAGGAGGCATATGTGTCGCAAACATTATCCTCTTTTATCTATTTCTCTCTATCTCTATCTCTCTCTCTCTCTCTCTCTCTCTCTCTCTCTACATAGTATTTAGATAACTTCGTTGGTTCACGAATACTGCGTTAGTAGAATAACACCAAGCATCAGGAAAATTTGTATTACGGAATCCACTCACAAATCATTCACATCACACAATAGTAAATCGAAAATTCGCTGCCAGTTATTCGGAGCTGCGCAGTGACATGGCATAATGGTTACTTGTGCACCTGACGCCCAATAACATTATAGTAGTGGTACACGATAATCAATGAACGCCGGTATTATCAGTGGTAAACGCATCGGCTCAATCCACGTGTTATCTTACAAGTTCTTCTGCCTATTGACCGCGCTCGCTAACGTAAGCGCACATATATTTTACTTCGTTTAACAAACAGGAGTCTGATAAATTGTATGAATTTGAAGGAATTTCAATCAAGTGCATTGTATGCATTACGTGGAATCTACTACACAATATGCTGGACGTATTGTCCTCCAATGTCGTTAGTCAGCTTCCATACGTGTTTCAACTTTTCTATAATGGAAGTTAGTGACTTTGAATGTTCCTTGCCTAGCCACAACGTTGATGGCAGAAGCTCTAATTACTTACCGAAAAATATGTAATTTTGTCAGTAGCAGTAAATCGGAAATTCAAAACAACTGAAGAGACATGTGGGACTCGTTTTTAAGTAGGAGACTCACGATAGTACTCCGCCAAACATCATCTCTTGAACCATTTTATTACAATTGTAACCAGAAAATAGAATTTGTATAATATCAAAGTTATTCATGTATGTACATACACATATATATCACATTGTATAGCTCGTACATTCACGCATAAAGATACATGTAGGCGCTTATTTTTTATGATCTACAAGCAATCGTGAAAATTCGAACTCCTCAATGCGATAATCCGCTACTATATAAGCTTCATACTAATACGGCATATACCTATTAATACTTGATAAAATCACATGTGCCTAACATCCTCTACTATTCTTTACATAAGTTTACCCCCGCCCTCTCTAGTTTCAGTGGGTTGAATACATAGACATTTCTTAAAGGTATGTCTATGGTTGAACACCGAGAGAACTCCTTGAGGATTAAAATTAGTATACGTCACACGGGAGTGAAAAGGCTCACCTTCGGCTCGGGTGTCAATCTTGCACGCAGTTTGGAATAGCCTACTTTCCCTCCCTAGGTGCATAATATACTAATGTATCCGGTCTTCATAGAGATTTGGTTGGGTCGTATGCACGTGGATAAGAGCTATCAATATCTCCGGATGCAGACCAGACAAAGAGGATGGGGTCCGATGAGGTCCCTGTAAACCCGAACTGATTTACCTATACCGTATTTTTACCAAGGATCGTTAGCAGCGCTGACGGACAACAGACATGAAGTCGGTTCAACCACGGTTTTGTATACAGATCTAGCAACGGTGGCCGTGGTGAAGCAGGATCTGATTTTCATCTAGTTTTGACCTTCGAACTCTGGCCGCCGAAAGCGCTGACAGATATGGTTATTTCAAAGTGAACGTCCGTAACATTATTTTCGGTGTCCGCCAAAAAGCCACTGACCACAGTTCCCGTCCTAGATGGATATAAAAGGGCAATGCCGAAACCTAACCGAGAATTAAATAATTTTAATAAGAAGCAAATTTTGTCGAATACAATTACCTGTATTCATCTACCCCTATTAATTAGTAAAGGTAATTGTAAAAATATTTCGGTGAATTATTTGAATATTTTGCATAAAATAACCGTTATTGATCCCATTTTTTCGTGGTGAATAGATAGAACGACTTATTTGGCCTCGGGATGAGAGGCTTCCCCACCGCTAGAAAATTAGGATCGTTTCCAGATCTGTATACAAGACCGTGGGTTTGACGCACTGCTGCCGCGCTTGTGTTGTAGGTTATCAGAGGCTGCCGGTGCCAGGCCTATTTCACTAACGTGTACTCATTGTCAGTTAGCCGTCGAAACCCCGTTTCTGGAATTTTCTGAATGAAATAATAATAATCCCACCAACCCCCGTCATACCCGATAGGATACGTCCCCATGAGCCGTTATGCTCGAGCGGGCAAGGAAGAGGCTGGATTAGCGACAATCATGCCTCTGCAAACGGTCTCAACATGTTGACTAGAAACAAATGTTGATTTTTATTTTACTAATTGCAATTAAACTGATTACTCAGGAAAATATATAACTGACTCACAGATACTCACCATCGATTTACGAATGATTCCTACTCAGAAAATTACCAAAACGGCGTATCGTCAGCTAAGTGTACATACTTATCGGCTTCTATTTCTGAGCGGCTGAAGCTACGGGGTCAAATTCGACTTTTTCGAACGCACTACGTTGTGTATAACGTACAAATACCCGCACGACACACTGTGTATGTATGTACATACATGCGTACAATACTGTTGTACCTGACAAGCACCAAGCCAAATTTGTTATTTCAAGTGTACCCACATCGTGTACGTGTAATATACTAGCCTGGAATAGGGGAGACCGGAGCAGAATCACGTATTCCTGTAAAGGGTATACAACCCTGTTTGTACCCTCTCGGTGAGCTGGATAATCGGGAAGAATTTGAGGAGGAACGGTGCACGCTATGGCTAGCTCATAATATATAATTTACTCATTCGTTGTTGCTCAAGATGATAAATATCTCCACTCTGGCGTAAATAATTTATACCTATACTCCTGCATGCGTAATTGTGGTTAGCTTTTGAACATAGTCGTACGAAAAATCCTGCTGCACGACTGCCAATGTTTTCACCGAAAGTGTAATCTTCAAGCTTCATGGAACTGGCTATACGTATGTATGTATGTATATGTATGTAGGTATATATTTGCCCAGCGAGAACGACCATTCATGTGCTATTGAATCAGCCAAAATGCACTTGTACTACCAGCAAATACTACAGACGTCCAATTATCATTCTTTTCAATATGTGTACTATTACCGGATACGAAATCTTTGTAAAAACCACTGCAAACCAGAATATTACAGTCACTAAAGGAACTGCTTTGAATTGAGGAAAGTTATAGAGGTCAAAGCTATGATTCTGTCTTGAGAGACCTTACTTCGGATATCAAGGACTGTTGAAGTGACCGGTACAAAAAATCAACGAGTGGGTCACATGTTTAATAGTTGTAGGTAGAGGAAATAAGATGCCTGTTGTAATTAGACGCCTTGATATTAATATTTAGTGGTTCCCGAACGCAGTTTTCCATTTAAATGGCACGAGCAAATAATTTTTGTTATTTCCGAGTTTTATAGCCCAGTAACGAAGCAATTTACACAAATGTCCGATACAAATTTTCATGGGTTATTTAACGGTCTACAAAAATGTGTTTTATAATTTTTCGAAAGCTAAACTCTTTCAAAAGTTATTCAAGGTTGAAGTTGAAATCATGTAAAAAATCATTTTTTTACAGATTAACAGCGAAAATACTCTACTCAACGAGGAATATTGTAGGTTTCTATGATAAAGCATTTACATTTTCTTTTGAAAAGCATTGCAACCGCTATAAAATCATGTCATTCAATTAATTTTCAACTTAAGCAAATTTACATATTACTTGTAATAATTACAAAATAAAGCTCAAGTTGAAAATTAATTGCAGGACATGATTTTATGGCGGTTGAAATGGTTTACGAAAAATGAAAACCACAATATTTTGTGACAAGTCTAGTACTTTCGCTGTTAATCTCGAAAAAAGTGAATTTCCACATGATTTCAATTTTAAACTTGAATAACTTTCGAAAGAGTTTTGTCATCAAAAAATTTTTAGATTTTTTTTTTGTAAAGCATTAAATACCTTGAAAAACTGTGTATCGATCATTTATGTACATTGCCTTTTTACTGAACTACAAAAGTCAGAAATAACAAAAATCATTACCTTGTGTTAATTAAATGGAAAATGGGGAAATTTCGTTCAAGAACCATTGAATACCTAATAATATTAAGGGCACAAATTATAACGGGCGTCTTATTCCGTTTTCCTGCAAGTATCAAATGTATGACTGGAAAAATCAATTGTCGTTTTCGGCCCAGTCTAATACACATAGACCAATCATCCCTGCATGCCTCCTGTACTTGAATTTACATATATTCTTACGCAGAGTAACCCAGCCCGTTTAGAAAATTATAGACGAAAGTGGGAAGCATCTTTGCGACTCAAAGTACCCTGGATTTATTGACAAGTGTTGCAGGGGTTTTGAGCATGACGTGAAAACTCTTCGAGACCTTTACTTTACTAGACTAGACTATGGCCGCTGATCATAAAGAAGCTCGAGCACCTTTAGCGAACCCCCCAAGAATTACGAACTCTAAAAATAGTAGATGGGACCGTGAATTTATAAACAATTATCCACGATAAATGTAATCTAAATATTACAATAAAATAATTAATCACAAAAAACTAAAAACCCAACTACAGAAAAACGTAAAAATCTGCAATTCTTTACGAAACGGATGGAAAAAAAACAATTCTAAAATCTTCTCCAATGTTTGATGCCGAGTCAAGCATCCTCCCTCAACTAATTCATTTTACATAAGATATACTTGCAGATAAAAGGGAGATAAATAAATGTTATAAGAAGGGACGTTGTAAATTCTTGATCATTGTAATGCATATGTATATAAATGTTTCTTGGTAGCAGTGGTGAATCAAATCCAACCTTAACGACTCGAAGATTCGACCCCTTAGAGAGGGTCCTCGTCGGAAGAAATTTTTAGACTTATGGTATCGAAATCGGACACACAAAATTGAGCCCAGCAAGATATTTGCATTCACGATAACGCTAGGCAACATATCTGATATGCTTAGATAACTCAATTGTCTATTGAAAAGATATTGGCAAAATCGTTTACAATTTCGAAACTCGGCTCATGCTTTTCACGCCCATCGCCTGGCGTTAAACATTGATATTATGTAAGCACCGAGTGCACCACCCGCCTACGAATCAGCAACCCTGAAGATAACCCATTCGTTGCTTGAAACAAAAAGTGTGGTGTGATTCATTCACACCTAATCTCCTGGTATAGCTAATCAGTTGGGGTAAGCAGTGGTAGTTGAACTAACATGTAACATACAAAGAAACAACCCGACCTGCAACGTTATTTGAAGCTTCTTTCCAATTTACTTGAGTTTGAAAGCCACCCACCCTTCTGAACCGGTGCATGCAGAATACGAGTGCTGCACCTATCCATGCATTGAGTTATAGAAACATAGTAGAACGCCTTCGTGTGTTTCTGCCGATCCGAAGGTATTGTATCGGCACATTGTCATTTATGCTTTCAAAACGGGAATTGCGCTTTCTGATTAAATACATTTGGTTGCCGGAAAAATGCGAGGACATTTATGGGGTGAGTTTCTGTAGCGTGCTTTTTTGCTATGGTCAAGGACCAATAGATATATTTGTTTTGAACTGGTCAAGATAATTTAATCCTTCTCCCGCACTCGTGCAGATCGTTCGTATAGTAGTGTCAAGTGATACCGCACTCTCGTACGGATATTAAATCTGGAATTGATCGCAGTTTCATTCGTGAATTTATTCGAAGGCAACGCGCTTGAGTGGAGAATAATGAACTAACTATGCAGACGGATAATGCAAGAATGACCATTTTTTTTATTTGTACATGGTCCGTCTCCAACCCTTATCGTCACGATCAACCGGTTAACACCGACATCGTCAGTAAGACAGAGGTCTAGCTCAAAAACCCTTCAACAAACGTAAATAAATCCAACCAACTTCCGTATTATACCCAAATAGCCTATTCTTATACCCACACGCCTGCAATATACGTTACAAATTATACCTTGTACATAGGCGTACGTGTAACGTATGCCGAAGAGTTGAAATCCATGGGTGGACAAAGTATCATTTCACGTGGAATTTATTATCACTACATATCGCTAATGAGTGAAGCTATAGTGAAATAGTGAGATTTTCGTGTATGCAGATGACTGTTATATAATATTTCCTGGTAACTTCGGCGGGGCAGCATCAGTAGTATCAGTAGTATATGTATACACATATTGCTTGGATTGTCATACACGACCTTGACGACGGCGACGAGGACGACAACTATACAATATACATTCACACTGTTCACCTGCTTTATGTACCTATACGCGCGTATGAAAAGATAGTTACAACAAAGCTACAATGAACCCTACGGGTTGTGTAGGATCAATACACTGCACCGTATGTAAATACAATTAATAAGCGTCGTACAAGTAACGTACATTACGTAAGTACGTAGTAACAAAATTGCGTTTTATACATATACATATATTTACAGTCGGCAACATTTCTGAATGGAGTATAACATAAAAGTAACGCATCCAACATTGACCGGTCATGGAGTATATATATATATATATATATATGCATGTCGAGACGAGGAATGCTTTTATTTTTGAATTTCGTTCGTCAATAATGTCTCTTCACTGTATCATTCAATTTTAATTACTCTCACTATAGTGTACATAATTTATAAACATCATATTAACGCTGTGTTAGTGGCTTCTGTGGGCTTGATGTTGAGTTATCTTCACCGTTATGCGGTGGTTATTAATCGAATTCTTGTCTTGTTTATAGGGTAAATTTTTCTTCTGCAACGATCGCTCGAAAATGACGGAACTGGATTGCCAGTGAGTACGATGCACATCATAGGAAATGTTTATACCACACTAGTGAAGCCGCACTCATTGTCAGTGTGCATTTCTTCTGGGAGTCGCATTCGCCATTAGTCAAACTTGGTAGATTGAGCGTCCGACCGCGCATGTGTAGGCGAGCCCTGTCGTCTTTCCATACAGGCTGGCCACCTTGAGCTTCAGCTGTCAATCACGTGTTAAGGGGCTTATACGGAAGAAGCAAATTTTTAAAGATAATATCACGTCTCAAATAGTTGATGATGTGATTCGCAAAGGCTTGGCACACTTTTATTATAATATTGTCGCCGCAGCCCTAATTATCATACTTGAGTACAAAAATATGGTTAGCATCCTACTTATACCATCCGACAATGGCTGTATAATCAAAACATACGGTTAACGTACCGGACGATTTTTTCGCTTGTTCCAGGCTAGAAGGTTCCCACGGCACGATTTACTTTATACTTCACACAGTATGCTAGACTATACATATACGTTCAAATTATAATATACAGAATAGATTTGAATTATTTTGCACATGCGCAGTCACTCAGCCTGCCAAGTTTCATCACTTCCTCTCGTTGTACAGAAAGTTCGATAGATACCTTTAGATACTGACACGTTCGATATCCCTAAGCATTTTACGACATACGGTGTTGAATGAGCACCGTTTGCATTGCCCGTCGCGCGTCGCAGACCCCTTTTTCTTTTCTGCTCGGCCCTAAGCGCGAGGCCGGTAGTGCAAACGGTGCTCATCCAACACCTTGGGTCGTGAATATTCCTAGGGATATCGAACGTCTCGGAATCTATCCAACTTTCTGTGCATTTGTGGAAAGCGACTCTGAGATCAGAGATGAGTAGGCTAATTTTTTGCAGAATTCGGTTACGTTGGCAATGGAGAATCAGCCGCAGCGCCACCGCCGAGCGTATGAATCTTGTATTGGTCGGTTATGTTATGTTTACAAAAATTGAGCCTGTTTCGACTATTCCGAAGCCAGCCGACGGTGGTGCTGCAAGCCGATACTCCAGAGCCAACGTAACCAACTTGTCCAAGAAATTAGCCGTCTCAGAATCCGTGGCCACGTGTGTACTTGCACGTACATGCAGACATGTTACAGACATACCGGGAGTCTCTGGTGAAAGTGCCGATGTCGAACCACGTGTCACCGCCAGCTCCAACACAAGCACAACTTTTACGTGAGCCGGCCGTAGCTACAAATTCCGCGAACGAAAACTTGTCACGCGTGGCGCTGGCGGTGATCATGTGGCTTCGGACGATTAATTTCACTACAGAATCCGGGTATACGCACTATGTAGGCGCCTGTAGCCTACAGATATGAGCACCTATAATTTAGTGAATGGATTTTGGAACTTTGGTTGAACGTCATTAGGTTACGATTTAATCTTGCTTTTGCAGTAAAACGTTTATATGTATAGGCTAAAGACCAGGGCGAGGAAATTCTACGTTTGTGAAAATGACAACTTCGAATTTTTCAGGGGCACGTATCTCAAATTCGACGACGGTGATATCAATAAGCCATCGGTTGAGGATCGAAAATGGGATCAGAATGAGTTCCACTTTGATAACGTTGCCAAAGCTATGCTGACTCTGTTCACGGTGTCGACGTTTGAGGGCTGGCCCGCGTAAGAATAAATCTTATACGAATATAATTACATAACTTCACTTACTTATAAATATATTTCTATGCGCATAAGCAATACTTGCGTTAATTTGATACACTGATCGTGAGAAAAGGGGTCATCGATTAAAACAAGCTTGATCCCATTATGTATACAAACGTCACCCAACTATCAAACCACCCGACATCGGACTTCACATTTACACAAACTACAATGAAACCCTGATTCCATATACAAAATCTAAATTTCCTTCCCCCTGGGACGCGCTAACCTGAATATTCAACTTGAATCTAGAGTCTTTTGCTCAAGAATACACCTACGTCAACGCTAATTTCCAACTTGTATAGATAATTTCCAACTTGGATAGATAATTTCCTATAGTTTTAATCGAATGACAGTGCCTGGATTCAATGAGTTTCACGCGTCAAAGCCAAATCTTGAAAAAAAGGTCAAGTTTTGGTAATATTTTTCCTATGACTACTGAGATATGCTTGAACTATTTCAGAATTTTTATCTACAACGATCACTCAAAATAAGTCGAGAATATTCACTATTCATGCATGGGCTCTCATGGAAACTCTTATTAAATATTGCGTTTTCAATTAAGAATAATTAGTAAAGATGAAAGTTGAACGAAAACACTAGCAGAAAATATTGCACTCTTCGCCAGATTCTTCATCTTGAGATCGGTGGAACTTACCCACCTATATATAATGTGTACGCTCCGCAAAATTGACATTAAAACTGATATTTGAAGTCGATGTAAGTAAAAAAATTGTATTGGCTGAACCAATTTTCATCCTTAAGAGGGACAATAGTATATTGTGTAACTAGTGCGTGAAGCAGGCGATATCCGAAGAGTGTGAAGTTTGCTGCACGAGCCGACGGCGCATACGGAATTCGCGCAAATTCGATATGCGCCAAGGTGAGTGCTGCAATCACACTCTTCAGATATCGCCTTCACGCACGTGCTGCACACGCTATTTTTTGTAATACATGCATAGGAAAGTGTTATTTGAGAGGCAAACCAACGTAGTCGAGACCGTACATACGCCGCTCAAGCCAAATGGCGTTGCTGTCGACCGTGTTGTTGGTGACAAGAATACGCTGCACCGGGAAATAGAGCATATCGAATGTGCGCATGCGCTACGAATCTTCCGCACCGGGAAATAGAGCATATCGAATGCGCGCATGCGCCAACTCTATTATTCAGGAATAAGGCACTTCACGCACGCTACACGACCCTCGAAAATTACACTTTCCATGCAGGTGTTACAAAAAAGACTTTTCGGAATCATGGATCCTCAACGAACCGTTCTCATCGAAAAACCTCACACGAAGAGAAAAGAATTTTTGAACCAACAAAATAGATTTTGTTCAAGTCCATTTGCTTTGATTAAGTATCCGTTATTTGCTCCGAGTACGATGGGATCCGTACAACAATTTTGATTTGGTTAGTTAATGACGAGATGATTCAACAAGGCCCTTCTTGTTGAAGAAATATTATCGCCTGATTTTATCTGGCTGGTATATACGAAAAAATTTGAATGCAGTAAATAAATTATAATAACAAAATAAACACGAAAAAAATAAGCTCAATATCCATATTAATATGTTAATTATCACCCGACTTTGTCGCTATACGTTCACGCTCGTACTGCTTACTAATTCTGTTTTCACCCGATCGGTCTCCAGGTCATCCAAATCATACACATGAGGCGGCACACACACACACACACACACACATTATATACAAGAGCAAACATATAAACATACACACTCGACTTCACATATCTAAAGTGACCTTTAACGATACATTTTGACTTACATTGAAAAATTCGTAGGCATTTTCAGAAAAATGACGCGAACTATAGAAGAAGACATCAACATTTTTTTAATAAATCAGGGACGGCTTTTCAGCTGTGGAGAAATTTTGGAGATTGTAAAAATAATTCTGTGATTCTACTGCAAGGAAATTCAAGTTCAAGAATATAATGTGGGGCTTACAAAAAAAAAACTCAGCTACTTATAGAGATATTTAGAAACAAAAGATCTTTAAAAAACTTAGCCAAATTTATATCTAAAACTCGGTACGTGCCCAATAATAATAACATTTTCAAAGAAATTTTTCAGAAAATTGTTTCCGTCAGGGCATATTATTATTTTATATATATTTATTGATATATTTTCGTCCTCAATATAAATAATACGCGTTTTGAAACACGATAGCTACTATATTGACCTACCTCTTCCTGCCCCAAAAATAATCTAAATTTCACTCTCAAAATCTCTAGAAGTTTTCGGCCCTAAAATGTCCAGCAGATTTATCCAGGTGAAGGTGAAATATGAATTGAATTAATGCTATCCCTAGGTCTAGGATAAAAAATAAGTTGAATATATCCAAGATCATTATCTCGGATAAAAGTATCTACGTAACGTGCAACACTATTCTTAACACATAATTTTCCAATTCCAACGACATTTAAAACTGTGATGCCAGGATCCTGATTTTAAATCAACTTTCTAGTAACTTGGGTTATGTGTCGAAAAATTACTATGGCATTTCAATACTTTAAATTCATAAATGAATAGGGATTTTAATCGCAATGCAATCAGTGTGCCCACAATTTGAATGCAAGAAATTGAGTCTTGCGCATCAACAAGTTATTGTGAAGAGTGATTATTGAGCCCTAATTGCCCAACCACGCTTGCTACCATCACGTTTGCTACGATCACCTATACATATACTGAAAATTATAGCATTTCTTAAATATCTTATAGAAAGATGATAAAAGATGTAATGTTCTCCGTTGGCTAGAGTCGATGATGCCTGGATTTATACACTGTTGTGCAATTATTAATTCCAGATTACTGCATGTATCCATCGATTCGAATGAAGAAGAGAAGGGACCCATCCACAACTTCCGACCAATAGTTGCCGTTTACTACATCGTATATATCATTATCATTGCTTTTTTCATGGTCAACATATTCGTAGGCTTTGTTATTGTGACATTCCAAAACGAGGGCGAGCAAGAATACAAGAATTGCGAATTGGATAAGAATCAGGTGAGCACTGGAGAAAATACCTATAAATATTTTCATAAGCGCATACGGCGCAGAACGTATATCCACCCTGCACCGGCATGCGGCAATATGTTAATATTAATCACGGAGTAACTTGACAAAACTCGACGTATAGGTATAGGTGAACCATGCATTTATACATGTCTGTACAGAATTGTATACGTACAATATTTCTTCATTACCGCAGCGCAACTGCATAGAGTTTGCACTAAAAGCGAAACCGGTACGGCGTTACATTCCGAAACACCGTATACAATACAAAGTTTGGTGGTTCGTCACATCGCAGCCGTTCGAATACACCATATTCACCCTAATTATGATAAACACGGTCACTCTGGCGATGAAGTTCTACGAGCAGCCACAGTTCTACACGGACGCCCTGGACATACTGAACATGATTTTCACAGCAGTCTTTGCTCTCGAGTTCGTATTCAAGCTAGCTGCATTCAAATTCAAGGCAAGCATATGATTTTTGTTCAACCATACAGCCGTTATCAAATTAATGTTTAGAAATTAAACATAAATTGTATATAATTTTATCGCAGAATTACTTCGGAGATGCCTGGAATGTCTTTGACTTCATCATTGTACTAGGAAGCTTCATAGACATTGTGTATTCTGAGGTCAGAGGGGTACGTACACTACGAAATAAGCTCAAATTTTAATATTCCAAACGTTTAAAAATGTTCGCAAGTGTCAAAACATTGTAATCTGTACCGATTGGAATTGGTTCAGGGCGGCTCCAGTATCATCTCCATAAATTTTTTTCGCCTATTCCGTGTGATGCGCTTGGTGAAACTCTTAAGCAGAGGGGAAGGTATCCGAACTTTGTTATGGACATTCATCAAGTCCTTCCAGGCTCTACCATACGTCGCCCTTCTGATCGTGATGCTGTTCTTCATATATGCTGTTATCGGGATGCAGGTAATTATGATGGCTCGTGCATGAACCAGATGAGGAGTCTACCGATATAGAAAAGCTATGGTCAATATGATCACCTCACCTCTGGTATTCCGCCGTTGTAATTGAAATTTCACTCGGCAGCAAGCAGACAGTGTTTCGTTCGCTTTTGTTTTTTGATGATTGTACATACAACTGTCCGAAATTGGCCGGTGAACTTTCCTGCCTAGATTCACCTTGTCTATCCTTCAATTGAATATCCAATAATACTCCAAACATTCATTTCTAGGTCTCGTTTTCGAGGTGAAGGTAAAGTTTTTGGCATTGATTCGATCAAATCTATAAATTCTGGCAAAACGCTCTGACACAAAATATTTGAACGTATCCGTATTGTTATCGCTTTATGTAGTCAGAGGCCCTGTTTTTTCAACACTTCCCTGAAGCCATGATACAGAGCCGTTTTTTTTTGCGGTGCAGCTATATTATGAGATATACGTCTCAAGAAGTAGCTCTGCGCGTAAATTCAGTACAATTAGTGATGCTCGGCTCACACCAGCAAAGGATGGTATACGTGCATTTCAATCTTCTGTTTTATATTATATAAATACCTTAATATTAGACTGCAGGCGAGTTTATAACACTACCTTTGGTCTCAATAGTACAAAGAGAGAAACAATTCCGTCTTATGAAAATGTAATAATAGTTGTTGGCCGCGTCTGCGCAGTAATAGCAAGATCGACTTTTTTTTCGTAAAAGCTCCATCGGTTGAAACGAAAATCCGTTCATTCGTACTCGAGGCATCGTTAGACGAACAGTTGATTACACACACACGTCCACGCCAAAAAAGGGAATATCTCATGATAACTCGACATTTTATTTTCCGTGTGGTTAGAAAAAAGAGCAGCGGGAAGTTATAAATACTGTGAGAATTTTGACCGACTGAACGATAACGCAT
Source organism: Diprion similis (assembly GCF_021155765.1). Taxonomy (NCBI): domain Eukaryota; kingdom Metazoa; phylum Arthropoda; class Insecta; order Hymenoptera; family Diprionidae; genus Diprion; species Diprion similis. The sequence goes on from NC_060114.1 coordinate 22,472,841, forward strand.
TTGATATAGACGTTGCAGCTGTATAATAATTACTCAACGTACAGGTATTCGGCAAAATTTCCATCGACGGGAATACAGAGATACATCGCAACAACAACTTCCAAACGTTTCCGCAATCTGTTCTGGTCCTATTCAGATCTGCTACAGGTAAATGCTCGATATAACTATATAGTACTTGTATGAACGTTATGGGAAGGCTAACATTATACTATAAGAATTTTTGTCAAATTAACGGTTTACGACCCGACGACGGAAAGAAATATTACTCATGTCAATGCTCGGACCATTTACAGGTGAGTCGTGGCAGGATATCATGATGGATTGTGCAGCACGAGGGAACGAAGTAAAGTGTGATAATAGAAGTGACGAAAGAAATTCGACTGGATGCGGGTCCAACATTGCGTTCCCGTACTTCATTTCGTTTTACGTACTCTGTTCCTTTCTTGTAAGTAGCGCCGTTCCCACGTACTTAATTTATCTCCAAGTAGACATTTCCTTATTGCTAGTTGCATTGCGCGATATTGTACATGTCGGAAAAGTTAAGGAGAGACCACAATATTTGCCACGTCAGTTGTCAAATTCATTTGAATAATATTCTAGTTTGCAACACCTGCTCGTAAAGCATATATGCGATGTCGGTGGCACCGTAGTTAGTTCTCAAATCACACTTTTTTCACCGGCGTTGCTAAAAATATTGTGTGTGACACACGCGGATAATATTTTCCGCATACGTTAGACCATATATTGTATATCGTATACGTTTGGTACTGGGATATTACAGATTATCAACCTGTTCGTGGCGGTTATAATGGACAATTTCGATTACTTGACCAGAGACTGGTCGATACTTGGTCCGCATCATCTCGACGAGTTTATCAGACTGTGGTCCGAATACGATCCGGACGCCAAGGGCCGTATCAAGCACCTTGACGTTGTTACTTTGTTACGTAAAATATCACCACCGTTGGGATTTGGCAAACTTTGTCCCCATAGAGTTGCTTGCAAGGTGAGAAGCTAGGACGAAAATTAGCAGCTTCTCTTCATTTGCCGATTTTCTCGGCGATATCTCACTCGATATTGCATGCATGATTGATTTTTATACTTATTTCTTTGCAGCGATTAGTGTCGATGAATATGCCCCTGAACAGTGACGGTACTGTATTATTCAACGCAACCTTATTCGCAGTTGTGCGAACTTCACTCAGAATAAAAACTGAGGGTAATATCGATGACGCGAACGCGGAGCTACGGGCTGTCATAAAGAAGATATGGAAGAGAACCAGTCCGAAACTGTTGGACCAGGTCGTACCACCTCCCGGAGGTCGGTCTCAAATTTCCCCTTCATTCCCGTGATTAATCCTTCAATTGAAGAAATCCCAAAAACGATCATTATAATGATGATGATGACGATGACAATGTTGATAACAATAACAATAACGATAACAATAATGACAATGATATCGGACGTTCCTTCTAATTTTCAGTGGACGACGAAGTTACAGTTGGTAAGTTCTACGCCACGTTTCTTATTCAAGACTACTTCCGACGCTTCAAGAAACGAAAGGAACAGGAAATGAAAGAAGGTGACAAAGACTGTCACAACACGGTGACCCTGCAGGTCAGTGATTTACTGTTGACAAATAGGTCTGTCATAGAACAGAGCAGCAAAATGTTATAAGGAATAACTAATGCGATCAGCTTTTCATTCCTTGAATCTGCTGATTATGATGTAATAACTTGCGAACGTGTACACGCATTCACGAAAATACAGCAAATTGCAACAAATCTGCATGTTATAGAAATGCGTCTTAAAGGCATATCGTGAAGAAACAAACATTCACCACTCCAGGTCCATTAGTACTGACTTGCTATCTTGAGTTTTTTTTTTAAATTGCCTTCTGTCACTCCGCCATCTTCCGGCGGTACGAAGTTCGCCGAGCCAGCTAGTTTTTTTTTTTTAATTAATTTATTTGTAATCTTCTTGAAATATATCTGGTGAATGAGCGCAGATTTCAAACAATACCTGTATATCCCAAGAACGTGCGGCATGTATACCTACATAATCACCCAATGAACTATGTCTCTAAAAATTCCGCCTTTATAGTCCTAGTGTCGTCAATACACGCCTAACAAAATTTTTTTACTAGGCTGGTTTGCGAACGCTTCACGAAGCTGGACCGGAACTGAAGCGAGCAATTTCTGGCAACTTGGAAGAGCTGCTGGACGATAATCCTGAACCAACGCACAGGGTAAGCCCTGGGATTACAATCCGTAGAGATTGGATACATATGTATATGTATATTTGATAACTTACTATACCGTATCAGACTATATATACCTATATTTGTTTATTTTCCAGAGAAACCACTCGTTGTTCGGCAGCGTGTGGTCCAGCATGCGAAAAGGGCATCACAATTTTCACCGAGCTAAGTCGTTGAAAGTTGATTCGACCGTTTCGAAGGTGACGCGACGTGCATTCGTATTTTTCATTTCAAATCTAAAATATAACTTTCTCACGAGTCCCAAAATTTACCCATTGTATCATTCGACGTGTATGTGGTATTGATGAAGTTGATTATCCTAACTCCAGGTTTCACCGACCAATTCGATTGACTTTTTACCCTACGTATCCACGCAGAGAGCCATCAACGATAGCCAAAATCAAGTAACTGCAAGGTCACATCAGGTTGTGCCAAACGTTGTCGGGTAACTATTAGCTCCTATACTCATACAGATATTTCCATTGACACTAAAGTTATTAACTATTGGTCCATACGTGCGAGTAAAACCTATTGCAACTCTCCTAGTTCGAGTGGATCATGGCGGAAATAAGGTTGACAGCACTGGCCTCCAAACACATGCAAGCTCGACTCGGCAAACCGCTGTAAATGGTTAGAAGCTGCCAGTGCCAACCTTATTTCCGCCCCCCTGAAATTAGGGAGGTTGTATTGAATTTTACTCAAGCGTACGTATCCAACTAGCCGCATCTATGACGGACGACCGCAATTTATTTCTGGGATCTTCATGTGGAACCAAAGTATGCAATGCTGATGTTACACTTTTACTCAGTAGGGGCCTCGGTGACAGCGCCATGAACCAGATGGCGACAGACCCGAGGCAAATACATGCCGAAGAAAATATTCCTCTACGACCACTGACGGTCTTCGGAAATTCTTCGGATATACACCGGATGAACTACCAGAACTCGTACAAATTAATCGAGTAAGTCACCGTTTGAAACTCCTGAATTATTAATGCTACGATGTCCAATTAACAATTAGATGGATAGAAAGGGGGAAGGAATTCCCGACGTGCGGAAAATTAAAGCAATATAAACCTCGCACCGGAAAAATCTCTACCATATAATAATTGGTAGAAATATGCAGTATTGCAGTACGATTTGCTTTTGAAAATCCAATGGGGAAGTTTCATATGCGAGGAAATTCGGTACCTCGACTCGCTGAATTTTCGGAGGGTTGCCAAACGCGCTTACCTACATAGGAAAAATTGTACGCAGACCATTTGTTTGATTCAACTTGAGTATTTCTTGACGAGCACCCGGTTATATTGTTTTTATCACACGCGCATGAAAAATGGGCCTTTGCGTAGCAGTGTAGCGGGACGAAAGTAGCCCAATTTGGCTGAGTGTTCTAAAGATCAGATCGCGCATGCGCGATCCATATGGTTGTCTCACTTTCGTCCCTAGAGAGAAGAAATTGGCCACTCGCATCCCGAAAAACTGCCACGCAAGGCCCATCACTTTTCATTCGCTTATTATAAAAACTGTGTATGACTCGGACCAAAAGTTGGCGGTCGCAACTCGCGTGATTGCCGCTCTCGCTTCGCTCAGGCGCAAACTTCACACTCGTCGCAATCGCCAACTAGTATCAAAGTCGATGACGCGGGCCCATTTAAATAACGTAACGGCCCACTTCGTCGCGCATTCAACCGTCTACCGGCCTCTCACATGTTACAGCTCCTTACTGAACAGCTTTCGGTAAGGAGAAGCATTTTTTAACTAAACTTGACCGGTGCACGCCAAAGGTGAGCATAATATTCTTGCAGTTTATAGTAAATCTAAATGTCAATGATCTGCAAGTACTGTTAGCAGAGTGCTCGCGCGTTAGTGAAACCAACTGAAACCACTGTAGAGAACGGACAAAGAAAGTCACCCTGCAGTACTGATTTTTTTCATCGAAGTCTCTTACTGTCTTTTGCAAATGAGCGTTTTTAATCGGAGCATCTATCCGAATATTATATTAACATTTTACCGGATCGTTTTGTGCAAAGACCCTATAGGGGATATTGCTATGCCGTCGTCTCATACAATCAGCAGCCGAACTAAACATGCTATTCGTGCCGTGAATTTGCAATACAACTATCCGTGCTAGTACATTGTTTACTTCCGTATTTTGTATACTAAAGCACTACATCGGGCCGTTGCGTGAAAAGATTTAACATAATGGAGAAGGCTCGAAGTAAAAGAATTCCAAAACATAGCTAAGGTATTCAGAGGATATATCAGTACTTAAATAAAAGAAGATTGACATCTTGCGAAAGTACGTAAATGCATCCATCGTTGCAGGTTTGGATTTCCAGAGACCATTAGTTTTAGCGAAACGGCAAACTTTGAAAATAAAATTTCCGTCTTCCCGGACAGGTTACCTTTATTACTACCTTTTATCGAAGAAAGTGCTGAAATCAAGAAAATGATTCACACGTGAGACGAAAAATTTCAATCTTTATTGATTCAGATGATTCTGCACGACAAATTTCTTGTCCTTCTTAAAAGTCTATACATTTTATGAAAAAAATGTTTCAATATTTTCTAATGTGTACGAAAAAGATATAGCTAGAGAACATTTTCATCGAAACGGTTTATTCGTTGGCAAAAAAAATTGAAGAAATACTTTCTTGTGGGCCTTTACCCTCCCAATGTTTCTCGTTTCTTGGAAATTTGGAGCCACGGTTATGAGTTATTATTTCCTCCTCCCTTTCTAGAAGTCGGAGATGTCACCCCGTTGCAGACCACACGGTGTATCGAATGTACATACTCATGTGGATCCATGCATATACCTACGTATGCATATTGTATGTAAATAGGCATACATGCCTATGTACATACATGTATACACATTTGTATCACGTTACGTATTACACATTCGTTGACACCGGGTACAGAACAATTGCAAGTGCCATTTTGCATCATTTATTGCGACGATCATAGACATCGTCATCCTCTAATTCAACACACCGTTTAAAATTTCAATACCGTTCCATGTTTTGTTGATTGTCATACGTTTCAGCGGGCAAAGTAGCGGCAACTATCTCCACCCGAAAAATGAATATGGTAAGATTAGTTGGGGCTTTTTTCAAATATCATAGAGTAATCGTCTACAACTCAACCTAAAGCCTTCCTAGTAAAATTCTTTGGCATGTTTGCAGTGTATGATAAATCTTGCTTTGGTTGATATTTTCCAAATTGTGCGTCTAACTATACCGACACCGAAATAAAAATTATATAGTATTACCAACTACAACAGTCAACTAACCCTCAGATATATCATGTGTGTTGCAACTACCGATATGTGGCTTGAACGCAATACCGGACTGTGGCTACAGAAACAATGTAACCGGTAATCAACGACAATTTTTCGAAAACAGAAGGGGTTAAAAATTACGTGACGTAATGTTTAATCCTACCCCACCAACTCGTAACGTTATACGTAGATGTAGAGTGAAGAAAAACAGCCACTTGCATTGAAAGAGTGTTTATTAAGAAAGTAAATTAATTCGTAGCTACTTCTGACATTAGGTGTCCAACAGTCTCACGCCATCCTGGGAAAAATCTGACATCTACTAACATTACGAGTTACACTCTATGGCTGCGAATAAGAAAGACTCATCTCCCGAGTGTAAAATACAATATAATAGACGTATTTCGCAGGCTCATACACAGCATACGAGCGCTTCATATACTAACTATGGAGACAAATATTTTTTATTAGGGGCCACCAAAACCATAAACCTACAATTAACAAGAAATTCGTTACTGTTATCACCCAATATCTATTCTCAACAACGTGTACAGAATTGGCTGGTTAACAAAACAAACTCTCATTCGACAAAGTTGGAAATACTATACTCTCTCTGGTGTTGTCGTAGCACTTTTTAACCCGTTTTTTCATAACGTTTTCAATTCAACGCTTACTTGAACAGACTCCACGGGCTTTAGATCCTACTATGAAAGATTTGAGAACACCCGTATTTCCATCCGTAAATCCAGTGTGAATATTTATTTGTATTATCATCTGCTATTAGAGGGTCATCCGTAAATTGTGTAAGATTTTTTGAAGATGGGGCTGAAGGGGGGGGGGGGGGGGGTGCTACGGCAAACTAAATGTTTACTTTCAATATGATGAGTAAAAAACTATGAGAATTATCAACTAACTTGTTGTAATTAGTAATAGGACAAATCAATTTTTTTCAAATATTAGGATAACACCTCCGGTACGGCTGGTTCAATCTCAGAATGAGTACAAGTTTCACACGAATTAAGCTCGGACCGATTCCATGGGCATCTCACTCTGAAAATCTAGGGGCCTCGCGCAAAAATTTCCAGCTCTTCAATGGAACTATCTGAACATTTTTTTTACGAAAAATTTGTTTCTTTTTGGCTGTTACTGACGATCTATCCGAAAATAGATTCAAAATTTGGAAATAGACTTTTTTACACAAAAAACATAGTGGTCAATATTTTTTTTCTTACGACATAGGTGCTGCAAACTCGGAAGTAAAACATACAATCGAAAAAATAGTTAAAAATTCGTAAGTCCTACCGTCTAGCCTAGAGATCTAAGGTGCGAACGGTTTTCATATCTCGGTACACATGAGGATATACCGAAATTGCTGCCAAATCAACATTTTCGCATCGATTGTCATGGGTGTCTCAGTTATCCAATTTTTCATGATATGCAATGCCCATGCTTGGGTAATAATATCGCCTGATTATCTTTGGATATAATTATCTCACTGATTTGTTACAGTGTTGTCACGGTCCATTCGCGTGATTCTTTTTACGTTTACTGCCGTATCAATTATTAAGAAAAAAAATTCTAAAACTTACCATTGTTATCGTACAAAAATTTAGGCTCAAGCAGAAATCAAAATGAAATTGAAATTCAGATATGCAATAGCCGTCTATTTGTTCAGGTTGGTTCATAACATGAGTATATACATATATATAGGAAACAGGCGAGCAAAATGGGTCCGTTAATAGAGAAATAACGCTACACCAATTTCGACAACGGAACTTTTTTGTCTTTCGTCTGAAAAAAGATTTCAAGCGTTTTTGACATTTTTTTAAATGCCCTTCGATTGTACAAAAGGGGGGGTGCCAATTTGCCCACCTCCCCCCTACTTGAAACGGATGTAATCATTACTATATATTTTATATATTTTAGCAAAATGGTCTTATGTATTTTTCTAATATTATGAACACATCTTCCATGCCTCAGCGCAGTTCGATTTCTAATTTCGCAATTTGCTGGGATTCGGTCGATCAATACCATTCCGTCCTCAGTGGAATATACCGTATATTGTACTTAAAACATTATCTCTACTGTATACTACGTGAATATGCATACATCTCCCCCCTCGGCACACTCAATCAACATAGATCTAAGAACCCGGATATTGACTCTGTTGCGGGTCGGGCTGCAGTTTTCAGAACGAATCTGTGTGTGAGTTGATGCCCGTATGATACAAACCATTGTGCGAGAAGGATAGGTGGCCCACGTAATTTATTGGAGCATAAACTGTGATATACCTCCATAATTTTGCAAACATACAGGTAGCACTCACGAGTCGAATAAAAAATAATTTGCCGATTGTTTTAACTAGCATTTGACAATGTACCAGTTTTCGTCCAATTAGATTTTCGGCTGTCGAAAATTCGATATTCTGACCCTTCCATTGCGCGACCATTCTACTTTCTTGTCTGTGCTTCTCAATCGAGCCTCTATGGAAACTCAAAATAAAATTACTTTTACACTGTATGATTACACTTCCGAAGAAGCACACCTAAAACTATACCCCCCTCATCATGATTATCGCGTGATTAATCAATAAGAACGGAAGAGTTCCTTCGCTGATTTTATGATGATAAACGTATCTGACCATAACTTTGCTCTGTGGTTTGGAATACAAAAGTCACGAGTCTTCAAAAGTACCTTAAGTATTCGACACTCAAATACGCATGTACGCAGGTATATATCAGATTGGCCATTAGTGAGGTCAAATTTTTGGATTCGGCCGTCTCCAAAACAGTTCCAAATTGATAAGGAAAAATCCACATAAAACCCCAACTGTATCCATCAAGAGGAAAGAGTGGCTCAGTAACGCAGCATGACCCAAAGTGAGTGTTGTAATTACACTAGTACTCTTGCGATTGCAACACTAGCCTTCGCAGTTCACCCTGAAAATTTAACATGCATCAAACATCGCCCACTTATCGCAGTTGTAACACAACATATCATTTCACCACTTACAAAAAAAACTGTTTCACTCGAATGAAGATAAGTTCATACTTACAGCGACCTTTCTTTCTCATTGGATACTGCTAAGATTTTAGTTAGGTTTTCTTCGTATTTATTTGGAATTGTTTCAGCAGGCAGCTGAATAAAAATTGAATTTGACCCCTATTAAAGGCCGGTACAGTATTATATATCTATCTGTAATTTTATACTAAAGTTTTGCATTTGTTTTCATATTAACAGTACGTGTGAAACCTCATTCGATGATTGTCAATCTAATGCTCGTAACAAAGTACTTGATATCAGCAGGAAAACGTTCAATTTTTGTACGCAGTGCCGTTAGTAATCCCGTTCCAAACTTACGCCTGGGCAGAGTGATACTTAATTTTTCCAATTATAGTTACCTGGTCTGGCGAGAGTAATGGAAATGCCGGACCGGATCGTCTGTCGCACAGCCTACCGGGGAGTCCAGCGGATCGAAAACCAAACTTTGACGTCATCGGCAGCGCGGAAAGTCTCGTTGGACGCGTAAGTTTCAACAGAATTGATCGCATCAGACTGTCGATCAGGGGGGTTACACTGGCAGATAAATCTGACACGCGAAATGGCCGAACTTAATCTAACCCTTGGACTGCGACAGTCACCTTCCGCGTTCCTACAACCGAGAGGTTCGTATCTACAAGTGGCGGTCAAATGATTTAAAATGAATTAAATTAGATTAATTAAATTAAATCAAAATGTACGAAATTGATAATTAAATGTATGAGAAACGAACTTTTAGGGTCGTAATTTGTAGAAACGAACCTCTCGGTTGTAAGAACGCGAAGGTGACTGTCGCAGTCCAAGTGTAAGAATAAGTTCGGCCTCCGAAATCACAACACGCCATCACGTACGAAAAACGCGGAAGGTTGCTGCGGCATCCCAAAGGTTAGAATAAGAATAACCGAAACCTATTATTCAAGCATTATCCTAAAGATATAAAAATGTTTCATCATATTTCGCTATCCGAATGAATAAATTTGCATCAATTTCTCTGGATAGCTGGACGAATAGACATAAACTATTCCTCCAATAGCCGGTGGACTAGCTTCGGCTTTTCTACAAGAGTATCTTTGCCCAATAATGACGTCATAACACCAACTTTGCAATTTTTTAATCTTCATAAATCAGAAGAAGGGGTTAACTATCAAAGAATTATTGCCCCACGAATGATTCTCTTTTGATATATGACGGAATTTATTGAAAACATTGAACTTTGTACTTGATTGTCGGTTAGATACATGCAGAATTCTTTATTGTTTTTTTTTTTTAAAAGATCGGTTCATTATCAAACAATTCTAACTGCACTGCAATCATCTACAGACGAATTGCGAATGATTCCATTATTTAAATTAGATTAGTTTGATGGTTTGTCGGCTAAACTCATATTAGTAACAGCTCCCTATATGAAATACATAGGTGCGCCAGGGGGCTGGTACAGGAATAGGTGCCAGTGTCACCCCTGCTGTCGACCACAGTGGTTGGAAATCGATATTGGTACGGGTTCCATGCGGGTAATGTCAAGTTGACGACCGGAGCTAACGAAAAAAAGACATAATTATTTGTCGAAGAACGTACTGCAATGCGGGTTAATTGATGGACACATGCCGTAATAACGTGCACATCGGTTCATGCACAGTGTACGATACTGATTGTGTATAAAATCATATCAGTTATTTTTGCACAGGTACTCGTCGAGCAAGGCCTTGGTAAATATTGCGACTCTGACTTCGTAAAGTATACATCTAGGGAAATGCAAGAAGCATTGGATATGACCAAAGAAGAGATGGATCACGCGGCACACCTGCTATTACTCAATGAACAAAGGGGTCAGAACCTCAGCTATCAATTACAACAATCGGATCAAGTGCCACAGGGCAATCTCAGACCGAGTCTCAGACAGCATGATCAACATGCAAATCGTCCCGGGGTGCGACAGCAGAACGATTATATGATAAGTCAACAAATAGCCACGACGTATCGTCAACGGCAACATGAATACCAACACCCACATCATCGACATCAGCAACAGCAGCCGCAACAGCAGCAGCAGCAGCAGCAACACCAACCCCAACACCACCACCACCACCAACAACAACAGCAACAACCACAGCAACGACAACAACAACAACAACAACAGCAGCAGCAGCAGCAACGACAACAACAACAACAACAACAACAACAACAACAACAACAACAACAACAACAACAACAACAACAACAATCACCGTCCTAACAACGATACACGCGGCATACGAGGACCCACGCGATGTGCCCTATACCTATCACGGATTTCTCTATAACAACTCCATGTTGGCGTTGTTATGATGCCTGGTACTCAAAATTCCATCTCAATGTTAAAGAATAATCACGACCTGGAAACGGTCGTCGGATTTCAAAGATTCCATTAAAATGGATGTGCTTTTACGACACGGTGAATCAACCGCGATTTTTCCCAGCAATAGCGGTATCATCTTGACGTGGATTATCAGTGAGACGATTCAGCGGGTATGAAGAACTGACCGTGCCATTCGTAATTACTAAAATACGATGAAAAAATAGATTAAAATTATTTTTTAATATAATTCAAACAAACTAAATTTGCGGCTGGTACAGTGGTGGGAGTGGAGTGGTATGCTCGGAACTATCCTAGTACGTTCATCACGCTCAATAATGACAGCAGAAACATTAGTCTCTCCATTATTCTTAATAATTGTCTACAGGTATCGGGAGGAGACTTCCGTAAAATGCAAAAGTTTCCCATATCTGAGTGAATAATCCTGACATTTTTAGTAATTGCCTAGAACTCTTAAATTGTAATTTCAACCAAATTTGAGCTGAGTAAGTCAAGGAATAGAGAATTATGGTAAATTTCCTCAATTTTCTCTGAAACTTTCGTCGCGCATGATTAGCCCCAATCATAGAGGGATAAAGTTTTTTTTAACGATACATTTACTACCGTGGACGGAAATTTGTCGCAAGAATTTTTTAAATGGAGTTTTCTACGTCATTTAGTCTAGTATCTGAATTGAAAGAATTTTCTTTGCACATTTAAAAAAAAACAAAAAAACCCGAGTTTCCTCTTGAACAGTTATATTCTAATCAAACGCGACCAGCAAAGTGCCGAGATAGGTTCTTACGATGGCTACAGTCACGTTTTGTAGTTGCACTATCTCATTTAATTAGATATTATTCCTATGACAGCTGCTTATTGTTAGTGATAAACAATTTATACAGTTCACAGTATTTCCCGGTTAACTGGATTAAATTTTTCTAATTCCTATCTATCAATTTCCGAAAAATGTTTTTTCGAAAGTTGCCTGGGATCCCTGGATCCTGGGCAAATATACAGTTTAAGGGAAAGTCGAAGAAATAATGGCAGTCGATAACTGGCACTCATCGCCACACCATCAAACTTCAACCACGTTTTAATACAGAGAATTAGTTTGTTGAAAGTGATCAAAAGAAATGTTTCTAATCAGAAGGATTTGCATAGCTCTCATTATTTCTCGCCCTTAAGCCGCTTACACATCTGACAAGGAGAGTATAAGATGTGTGCATCACCGATTCGATTCATCTTCATTACACGTGTAGTTCATGACCAGAAGTATAACAGGTGCAAGTAGTAAGGTGCGCTTCTCAGCCGTTTCCGAGAAATTAATTGAATGAATTATCAATTGAACAGTAATGAAAAATAAAAATGAAAAAGTTTTAATGCACTCATGTGCATTTTACGTTAACGTCAAGCTAGTAGCAATTAGTTACTAACAATTAGTAGCTTGACGTTAACGTAAAATGCACATGAACGCACTAAAATTTTGATTATCAAATATAATTTTCAATTTTGAGTATTCATCAATTGATAATCAATTGATCATTCAATTAATTTCTCGGAAATGGCTGAGAGGCGCACCTTACTAATTGCACCTGTTATACTTCTGGTCATCAACTACACGTGTGATACAGATGGATCGAATGGGAGATGCACGCATCTTACCCTCCCCTTGTGAGCACGAATAGGATCGAGGCGAGGCCGAACGGATGATCCGTCGTGGATTTGTTAGTTGTGTACGGCTGAAACGGCTGAGGTAACAAACGCGACGGTTGTCCGGTTGCGTTCGTAACTTCCGTTGCAACGAACACGTCAAAATGCCGTCCACGGCCACTGAACTATAATATAACTGGAACGTGCGCCTGCCATTCTCTTATATAAGGGTATTATACGGCATAGAGCAACTAGCCGAGAGAGATAGCGTCATAATGTAGTTCCGTCGTTGTCTTGTGGTGTTGCGCATGTGCTCGGGACGGTATCGTTAAGCATTTGCAGAAAGTTGAGCTATCACCAGCATCGCCACTCTTTACACGGCCGTCAAAATACCTGCCCCTCAGGAATACAGTAAATCTCGATGTTTTTTTTTTTTTTTCTAATATTTAGATGCAATAATTCCGGTATTCACCTATTGTCTCGCATTGTCTTCAGTCGATATTTCGTCTACTCAGTATAATTTTTGGACTGCACTGTACGGAGAGAGACACAACTACATTATGACGCTTTCTCTCTAGGTTTGCGCCCAAGGCATCGGAGCGCGTTCCAGTTGTATTTCGAAACTCAGATGTGTACGCTGCTTTAGGTAGGTAAGTAGCTAAGCATCGCTACATTCAAGTTTTTCGTAATCCTTATAGGAGTCGATTAAAGAAATACAAGAATACGACACTTTTTATGAAACTAGAATTTTCTCTACCGTGAAAATTTATAACTGCCCCAATAGCGCGCAGTGTTAGAACCGACAAATATTGCTACACCTTGCTGTAATCAGAATTGATCAACCGTTTCATGAATAACGTATTTACTTTGAAACATTACAATATTGATAGTATTAGTAATAATCTTAATAATACTGCTCCATCGCAGGTTCTATTCTACACCGTATACTATATGCATGCTATATGCATGCTATATGCATATACATATATATCATACGCCATGGATCATACGTGTGCCGAAAAATTATTACTAAATCGATTGAATATTAACAAGTGCCTAAAAAATGGATAACTTCTTTAGGACCAAAGAAGACTAAATTATCAACGTATAGCTAATAATATTACGATTATAGTTATTGGATAAATATATCGATCCATGAACCGTTTTTGAAATTTGAGAAAATAAACTGCTCACCAAACGTGCAACTACAATGTAAAACTCACTATTCTACTTCTCATTGAATTTTACGTCATACGCATAACACCCACGCACACATATATTAGTACATAGACTTAGCGAAGTGGAATCTCTCACAATCAGCCAGAAATTAGATCACCTATCCATCCGCACGATGAATCTAATTATCTTCAAACAGAACCAACATCGCTGACACTGACAAGGAATATATCAAATCTTTGGGTCAGGGATTCTGATCAAACTTCTGGTATCATTTTCTAGGCCAAAAACATGAAGCCTGTGACATGTGGTCTCATCCAATACGACTCTCTTAGTTTATTGTAAATCGGACGAAGAAAATCCAAATAGATGAGTGAGATTCGATCCTACAGACATCAGTTCTACAGAGCGAATGTTCTACTGAATATGTTTTACAGACTCGTTTATACATGAATATTCTTCTAGAGAATATTTTTCTACATGAAGTAACTTCAAATTCGCATCAGAAATTATCCTGCATGATTTATTCTACATGAAAATTCTTCTACAGGATATTTTTCTACAGAACATCTTTCTACAGGAGGGACTCGAGATTCGTAACAAAAAGAAGCCTGATTGATTTATTCCACAGAAATATTGTTCTACAGAATATTTTTCTACAGAATGTTTTTGCTCAGAAAACCTTCGGAGTGCCAACGTCGCCTTCCGCGTTGTTTGTACCCCCGTGTGTGCCGTGGTTTCGGAAGGCCGAAGTTATTCAAAATTTCTGTAGAACAATATTCTGTAGAACAATATTTTTGTGGAATAAATCATGCAGGCTTCTTTTTGTTACAAATCTCAAGTTCCTTCCTGTAGAAAGATGTTCTGTAGAAAAATATTCATGTAGAAACGAATCTGTGTAACATATTTTGTAGAACATTTACTCTGTAGAACTGATTTCTGTAGAATCGACCCTCTCCCAAATAGACGGTGCTCCGCTTCAGAAGTTCCATATTCTGGGCAAAATAAAATACTCCAGAAGTTTCAACAGAATTCGCGATCTGCAGGTCTCAAACTCTACTTGTAAATGAATGTACCTATTGTAAGAGTAAACCGTGCGAGTCATGAGCGAGTATGTAAGCGGCTGCGATAATAGCGTAGAAAGAGTAAGGCGCACCTTGAACTTTCTACATTCTCGCATTTTACTAAGCTTATGAGCTTGCTGATTGTCCGAAAAAAAGATGCCGACTTTTCAAAGGCTAAATATGTATTTGAAGTGCATGATCGTGTTTCGCAATTTTTATTTTAAATTACATACCTTTCTACCGACTATTTCAATTATATATCTATTAATACTGTCATATGATAAATGATTCGACTCCTTTGTTCGATTGCTTATTAAATCGTCGAGAGGACATACTAAAATCACGTTTTTGATGTGCTAAAGGCAATATGCGTACCGGTAGAAAAATATATGAGCTGAAGGTATGAATAAGTCCCCACTTCCCCCGCCTTTAAATCAAATTGAAATATTTTCAGAAATTCTCAGATGAATTTCAATGTATTTTAGATTGAGTTTCAAAACTAGCATAGAAAAGATGACAAATCATGTTGTTAAGATGTCGCTAAAATACTCTAATATTTTCGTTGGTTCATTTACCAAGTAAAGTTTCCTATTTTCATCGCGGCTGAGGTGATTGGAACTATTGCGAAGGCTTCCGGAGAATATAGAAAAATCGTCAGACCAATTATGAAACAGTACACGTGTTAGATTTCCCGCCTACAGCGACCAAGGTCAGTTTAGGAGGGAGTAGGATAATTGAAATAATTTGTCACGCGATTTATGTAATAATATAATAATAATTTATTCTCCGTGTCTATAACGAGATCACTAAGAGAAACAGAAATACAATAATGCAGGTGTTGCAATCAACTTGATTTTCTCATAATATATCTAATTAGAGCTACGCAGATTTTTGCAAGTCCTGGATCACCCGGAGAAGTTTACCAGGAACGTACCATATATGCGAACAATAATTCCGCAGCCCGCGATGAAAGCGAAAAAATTGATCTCACGATAGTTTTCGCAAAATTTTGTTGGGCGCCTGGCGTAGTTAACAATGTTAACATGCCTTTCAATCGTCAGCTACGCTAATCCTCGGCTGTTCTTCTACACCTGATAGCTCAGTACCGCAGAGAGGGGAGGGGCAATTTTGCGTAGAGAAAGAACGGACACTCGACACGCTACGAAATTTAACAAAACGAAATAAAATAATATATTTTTTAATAGAAACAATAAAAAAAAGGAAACAAAATACTTAACTCGCTCTTCGCAATTTCGAAAACAGAATAACAATAAAAATTAAAAAAATAATAATCTTCAAAAAATCTCAAGACTAATTGCGCTAGTCGAATAACTAGCTCGCGAAAAACTATTCATTAATGTGAGAGCTACGCATCGTCATAAACGCGTGAGTATACCGGCGTAGGGGAAATTTCTTAGAACGTTTGTTCAATTGTTACTCGTGAACTGCATTATTAAACACCCAACAACGAACAACAAACGATTGCCTGAAACGGGGATTTGAATTCCGACGCAATTTACAGTCAAAGAGGATCTGTCATCGTTTCGATGCGCTACGTCTGGTTACACTTCGGGGATTAATACCTTATTACTATTGTTTCAATTTTTGCGAATCAACAATCGACCATCAAATGTCCGTATTGCATTGTTCAACATCTATAAACGAGAAACAAACGATTGCCCCACGCGAAATAGAATGTTGATGCAATTTTCATTTAATGATACTACGGTAGCCAGGCACTAGTTTCGAGAGTTTGTCCATGCGCGCGATTGGACAAACTCTCGAATCTAGTGCCTGGCTACCGTGGTATAAGTACACATGGGGTGCGTTCCGAAATTAACTGGTAGCGCTAAAAACTCCCTAAGACAGAGACAGAGCTAGTCACGAACTTGGCGGTGCAAAAGAGATGAAAGATTTATGACAGCACTGAGAACTAATATCGGAACGCACCCATGATGTGCCCAGGAGTGCAGCTTCTTTCTCCAAAAAAGTATCTCACTCGCGCTGGACTAGATTTAAGTAAGTGGCATATGTGCTACATGTGTGGCATTACTGAGCAGGGTGGCGTTCGCCAGAAAAATAATTCCCTAACAATATATAGGGATTTCTTTAGACAAATGGTACACATCTTACTTAAAGGCTTTCATCTCGGAGAAAAGGGCATGTCGTAGAAGTTTTAGGCACACCATATATACTCACACCACGCCAGAGACCTAGCAAAATGGCGCCAAATTCAAACGAACGTTTGGAAAAACCGATGGTCATTCCAACGAAATAGGGTAAGCTTTGAATTACTCTTTACTTGCTCCTAATTATTTTATCGAATCAACCCCTGTACCTGTAACTCCACAGAAACTCACATTGAGTAAATAGATTTAACGAAATTAGAAAAATATCTTTCATACCGGACAATAATCCATTACCATCTAAGAATG
This sequence comes from Diprion similis, assembly GCF_021155765.1. NCBI lineage: Eukaryota > Metazoa > Arthropoda > Insecta > Hymenoptera > Diprionidae > Diprion > Diprion similis. Next base: position 22,490,074 of record NC_060114.1, read on the forward strand.
CGTAAGCAGGTTCCTGTGTAGATTATCTATTCGGTTGCTATCTAGCCGCAGACCTCACAAGGGTTCTTCGGTAGGTAATCTGAATTTATCAATATTATGCTGAAAGCATTGGACTTGAGTCTTGATATGCTTAAACAAGCAGCAAACCGAATATTGTTAAGTGGCAATGTATTTTCCAAATGATGTCACTTTCCATGATCTAGGGTGCGACTACATACAATCGACGAGCTGTATATCTGTATACGTATCTATCTACAATTACAATTCATGAAAAGTTTTTATTTCTGCATAATGCTCACCATAAATATGTAACCACTGTACACAATTGATGTGAAATAGCTCCAAGGGCTCGACGTGCTTCCCATATACAGAAGGGATAAATAAATTACCAGTAACAGTAATGTTAACAGTGATGCATCAAATAATGATCATGTATCACATAAAACTTCATGGTATTTCAAAAATCAGACAATGTTTACATTAAATCCATACCACTATATTCTATTATGTATGAGTACATTCATTATATACGTTGGTGTCAACATACATGTGTACTTGTCAACGCCAAGCATTGGTTCTCTCTATTTTGTCAGCATTTACTTCGTTTCACCGTTGCACCTTTTATTTACCCACTTGAGCTGCCTTTTTTGCTTTAACAAGTTCGACCAGTTCCTATGGATAGAAATGAGTAAACATGTGAAAATGTTGCTTCAAATTATAAGATATTTTGGCACGAGTACGAAACGATACAAGTTTGATTGCTGTTTAGAGGTCCGTGATGTGATATTTTGTACGGTTACCACCTTGACCACTATTCACTTTCATAAAGTTCATCGATCTGTGGTAGGCAATGTATCATATACAGGGTGAGTTTTCTCTGGTGTCCCACTGGGAGGAGCTTGGATGTGCCGAGACTCGTGGAGACATGAGCAGTCTCAGCACATCCATGCTCCTCTCACTGCGACAACAGAAAAAACTCCTCCTGTATATGAACGGTAGCCCAGCGGATAAAGTATTGTTTGCAATTCAAGAGTGACTGGGCCAAAATATCCAAAAAAGTGGCATTTTTTTACAATTAACAATCCATTTACAACCACATACAACAGGAGAAAATTAGTCGCTATAATCGCTGTATAATAATGAGTTGAATCGAGACCAACATTTTTTCCGCATCATATTGTCAATTTCAAGTCTCGAATGATGCTTCGTTTCACCTACATCTAAACCGAATGGACAAGCTATACTGTATTTATTGACTACTGACAAAAAAAAAAGAAAGACAACGAAGGAAAGGTCAATACACTTTCAGGTATACCTTATATCTTCTCATGCACTGCTTTTTCGTTCTGCTGGGTATACAAGCAGCAATGTGATCCCATCTGTCTGGTACGGTTGCTGAATAAGTTTTCAGGGCCTGTTCCAAAAGCTTCTGTTCCACTGGTGTCCAAGACAGAGCTGTATCCTTTTTAACCTCCTTTTCTTTGGCAAAGGTTTCTTCATCTCCGACACTGCAATTCTGTGTTGAGCTGTGGTCAAGGATTCTGGTACTAGAATTACCATTTGTTAACGGATTGTCATGGCGCTCGGTAACTGGTGGCATTCTATCATCAATACCATCCTTGCCCTTCTTTTCAGCAATAAAGTTATCAAAAGCCTTTTTATTGGCTTGATCTTTGAGGCTAGACTTACTGAAATCAGTTGTCTGCAGGTCTTTGGCTTTAGCCAACACCTCTTTAGCAGTTCGAGTTACATTTGAAGATGCATTACAGTGTTGATTAATAAAGTTAGCGACAACATCCCATCGTTGGTTGGTACCAGCTGGAAATAAATTCACAGCCTTGATCAGTAGCTGAAGGTCATTTTCAGTCCAGAGGACTGTGGTAGATTTGGCATTTCTCTCAGGGGTGCAACTTTTTCTGTCATTAATTTCTACCCCAGCCCGGCGTTCTTCCTCGATTTTGCGCTCTGTCTCCTCAACAACTTCGAGGAATCCCTTCCGACCTTCACTTTGTAACTTTTTCGTAACTTCCTCCAGCCTTGCAAGCTTAAACAGCTCGCAAATCTTTTCAACGCTTTCCATATGCTTGAGACTTTCACTAGGGTCACTAGTATAATAATCATTTCCCTTGCAGAGGTCCCGGATTGCCTTTCGTTCACGACGAAGGGCTTTCTTCTGTGCCTCGCGTTCTTGCTTCAAAGCATCGTTACGTGCCTTTTCCTCGGACTGCTTCCTCTCACTTTCGAGACGTTCCCGTTCTGCTACTTCTCTCAACTGTCGTTCTTCTTCGAGTTGTCTTGCTCTAGCCGCTTCCTGTTTAGCCCGCTTCGCAGCCGTCTTTCTCTCCTTGTCATCTCGCTGAAACTTCTTTATTCGGGGGTCTAAACTATAGGCGGTATCGACCAACGAACGAATTCGGGTCATTTCTTCTTTCTTTCGCTTCGCCCGTGTGGCCTTGTTTTTTTTTTCTATCCACTTTCGCATGTCTCGGCTGAAGTTAAAATACAAACCATGAGTCATGTATGGTGATACATATAACAAACCGATAAATGGTAATCGAATTTTTTATCGATGCCGCTATAGTTTTGCATCGTACCAAGGACCCAAGGGAGTTTCGTGTTAAACCGGATGGTACAGAGCAAGGCTATTCTGCCAAACCACAATGAAAGAAAAAAGGGTGGAGGTTTGAATGTCAGGAAGCGACCCATGCACATAAACACAATTCAAATTGGGTGGCAGCAGTGCCGTGTACGGTTGGGTAATCTCTAGTCCTGCATTAATTCGATGGATTTGAGTATCTTGGCTGGGGTATCTATCTGCAAGGTTTCTAATGCAACTCCAGGGAGAGGAAAGAAGGATTGGTACTAGATTCGCAACACAAAGCACTACACTCCTCACAATGTTAGAACCAGCGGTAAACCGCAAACGACTAATTCCAAGTTAAAAATTAGTGGCAACCCGTTATATTTATGGCACATGTCAAAATTAACATCATCTTTTTAAAATGTTTATATCACAATATGTATGCATCATCTGTCTGGTCTAACAGCACAAATACCCTAGATGGTAAGAATGTGTAGTCTGTAAGTTCACCAGGGCGTTTTGCGTACATGCATGCTTGCGAGCGCTTCCTCCCCACTCGTATACCTCAACGGGTGTTCAAACATTGACTAGTAATGAGTGTAAAAAGAAAAAATAGAACTACCCTTGGGCTCGCTCGGGACCTGCCAAATTTGTCATGCCGATTGCATGGTGTAAGGAGTCGCAAATAAATTTTCTCAGAAGATGTCAAAGTTAGAGGTTCTTACTCTTGACCGCTTTCTTTGTCCTCTTCGTCAAGGTACGAGTATTCACGCCAAGACTCAAATTCATACCAAAATGAATAGAAACGTTCAACTTTTTCTCTAGGCGTGTCTGGACCTCCGAGTTGTGGCACTGGTTTCTTTTCTGACCACCTTGAATTATCCTGAAACGCTTTTCCCATAACCTGTAAAAAGAAAATCTGAGTTCTTGAATAATGTAACATTAGTCTGACTTGCGAATAATTTATGAGCAAAAAAGTCCATGCTAAAGACATTGAATAATGTCAACTGCATACCAACTCCTTTCGTGTACCTCATAAAAATTATTTTTAGCGTCCTTCTCCTCTGGGATATCGTCATTGAAACGGGGATCAATGCTATCGTAACTTCGTCTCTTTACAGGATTCCCTAACATTTCCCAGGCACGAGTTATGCAGGTAAAATAATCATCGTCTCTACGAATCTCCTCACCTATCGCTTTACGTTTGTCTGGATGGTGTTTCAAAATTTTCTGTTTATCTGTAATGGAATCGTATATTACAAAGATGTTGGGCAAAAAGGGGCTATACTAACTGAAGAAATTAATGTCCCACATAAATACACGCCTGTACAAGGTCATTTTGTGGAAAATCCCCGAAGGGAATGTAGCCTTCCATTGCCACAAATGGACATACTAACCCGAACTTTGACTTTGAGCAGAAATATTTCTTACGGCATTGTTAAAAATTTTATTAATGACCGCATATGGTATTGATTTTAGGCACTGTCTATAAGGGAATGTGCAATCTGACTGAGCGAGAGCACCAGTTCACATTTGGCTACCGTAAAAAATGTATGTAAGATTAAATTGGCCTGATTGTGAGTGTGACAAACACGTTTATGCTTCATATTGAGCGCGATGATTTTTTTTTTCAGAAAAGTGACCAGAAAAGAGCTAATTATACAGATTTTGTGGTAAGTGATTTTTATTTGTGTAAAGTGCACTAAGACAAATAAATTAGTGAAATATAAGATAATGCTTATTAGAGAATAAAGTTCAAAAACTTTTGAATGATGTTCTTTCAATAGAATATAACTTTTGCAGTGACAAAACGCGAGTTTGCACGATTTTTGAACAGTGTGGTAGAACTACGTCGGTGCATGCGCATAATTGAAATGTTATATTTTCCACAACAGGGCTTTCTTTGGTGCAAGCGCGGTTTCGAACACCTCAATTTTACGAATTGTCATAAAGCGTAAGTTGTCTAACCCGAAGTTATCGTGCTGAGTGGCATCTTTGGTGCTTCTCGAGTGAAGCTTTCCTTCACAAGTGTTGCAAAAATACTATGTGTTACACATACGAAAAGGCAATATGTGACTCGTACTATTGCAGCACTCGCCTTTGATTTGTGGAGCCAACTTTACACTCGTATTTGTGTCAATGGAGCTCGTTAGTATCACTCATTGTCCAAATTTGTAACACAGTATTTTAATTTTCAAAGCCCCGCCATAAAAAAAATTTGATTTTTTCGTATCTCAGTTACACTGCCACAAGTTTTGACTTTGAAATATTGATAATGCAGAAAATTGAAGTTTTTTGAGCTATGAAACTCTCTCTTTTAGCTAAGATTTCTAACTTTTACGCCTCTCGCAAACAAACATAAAATGCTTTATACTCGAAGCTGTGAATATATGTACAAAAGGAGTGTGTCGACATAAAATAAAATAAAAATCTAAGATCGAATGTACGTAACAAGTACGTAAAAAGTCACCTTACTTTTTTAACAAAATTCGTATGCGACTGTTCGATCACAGTACGATAGAGGCTTGAGAATCTTTACTACTTACCAGTTAATGTTAGAACTATGCGATACTTCCTCTTGTCTATGCAGGGAAAACAAAATCAGCATTAACAAAATTATATCTATCAACCTACAGGCTCGCTTAATGTCATCTTCCGTAGCTCGGTGTCTGAGATCTGCCATTCCTAGGACGGCATAATGATCCTGTTCTTTCCATTCTTTAGGATCCAGCGATCGCAAATATTCCAAGTCATCTTCAAATTTATACTCAGTCGTATCCTCATCGTCGAAGGACTCGGAATCCTGGGCTGACAACAGATCGTTTCGCTTGAACGAACCATCCAGTTTGGTATGAGATACCAAGAAAAGAAAGACTGGCCCCACAGCCTCCACAGATATTGTCTCGAGAGCTGTGAAACAAGACCAATATCATTTTACCAGACCATTCAAGCATTTTTCAACGCGACACAGAAATGCCTGAACGATTATGTACAGTTTGGTTTTTCAAATATACCTAGATTCATGTGTCGCACTAATTTGAAACTACATAGAGTGAGGACCAAGATATACGGTTCAAGAATATAACTAAAAGCAAAAATTCTTTTGACATTTGTGAGTGCTAAGAAATTATTGAAAACAATTATAGTTCAATAACTTAGTAAAGCGGTCGAAGTATCATCCATCTGTCATAACGCCGTTTCTCCTTAATAACGAGAAACTATACTCTGCTCGCTATAGGAAACTTTATTAGAATGTACGCGATGATTTATTTTAGAGTCTGGGGAAATCTGACCGACCTAAGTTAACCTCTCATGTCAGAGAGTATCGTAACTTATCCACACTTAAAACTATAATTATAGGATTGTTTTTGAACGTTAAGTCATGAAGATATTACGTGATATCGTGCTAAGGACAATACAATCTCCGGATTCTGGAAGCTCCATAATTTCAAGGAAACCGAAATCGAACTGTCGACGAATAGACCACGGAGATTTATGTGGACCCGCGGTCCTCGCGGCGATTAGATTTCAAGGCAGATTCTTCGTGAGAAAAAAAGACGCTAAAATTACTTCAGTTACGAACAAGCACGGAGTACGGGGCTCAGCTATGAAAGGTAGAGAGAGCGCACGACAGTCTAAAGGACGGTTTAAAATGTCCGCTACCGTAACCATGACCGTTTCATGAATCATGTGGTCCCATATAGGGCCGTATCGCCGGAATCCAGAATCAAAGAGTATAAGACTCTTTGTCCAGAATGACGAAACGGAACGCAGACAAAATCTAGTGGATTTCCGAGTCCGTTCCTAGACTCGAAATAAAATAATAAACGAATGACGGAGCGGGGTGGATTTATATTTGTGCTATTCGGCTCCTTCAGTCTGTTTAGATGAAGATTCTGTATTATTATATATAATCTATCTAATTAGCTTTTATGTTAGATTAAATTATGTAACTATAATTTATTATTTCACAAAATAAAAGTCAACCCTCCGGCACTCTGTGCCGGAATTCGGATGCATGGAAGCAGGGAAAATGCAGTTAGACGGAACGGAACACGGAACTTGTCGTATTCACCTACGTATGCAACAAGTGTAATTGTAAACATACTGATGGGATGGCATTCATTAGCACTCATGTTATATATAAATTATCACTCATATCTGAGTTAGTTTAATGGTAGTGTAGTGCGGAAGTTTGAAAATACGAATACCATGCGGGCATTCATAACCGTTTATTGTAGTGGTATACCACTTATCGTAAGCGCTCGCATGGATTAGTAATTTCAAACTCCTGCAGTGCACTGCAGTGCACTACCACTGCCCCTACCACTACACTACTAACGTACTAAGTCAATTGTGAATGATACTTAAGTTCTACGACACTCATGATTAATAATCCTACTGTGTATAACCTCTTCTTTCGTATTTATATATATACTACTCCTGCAAACTCCGTAAACAGAATGTTATAATATGTGGATACTGGACGGAACCACCATTCCGTAAACATAGTAGTTATATGGCTTTGCCACGTATACAATTCATATCGCCTTCTTGGAAATCTTATAGAGCTTTATACAGAGTTGATATTGTTATATTTCGTTTCCAGAATGTTTAATGCTTCAATAATAATCCATTTATCATTATGGTGTATGGATTGACCTTTGATTACTTCCCCCTAAAGAATCATCCTGTGAGTCACTTTACCTTCGGTATTGTATTTCAATACCATGAGTATTATGTAATCAACGGAACACAATAATATTTTGAGTAGCTTTATTTCATAACGCAGGTATCCAATTCCGAGCGGGTGTTATCGTGGCGTGAGAATACATGGTGTGCCTAGGAATACAGCTTCTTTCTCCAAAAAAGTATCCCTCTCGCGCTGGACTGGACTTAAGAAAGATGTGTAACAACGGTTTCAAAATATCCTAAATCGGGGGCGATTAATTGTTGTAACATTGAATCTGCATGAGGAAAAATGAACGGGGCTTTAAATCACACCGCTACTATACATGATTGCATTGCCGAGAGGGGTAGCGTTCGCCTGAAAAATAGTTCCTTTACAATATAGGGATTTCTTTAGACAATCGGTATACATCTCACTTAAAGGCTATGACCTCGAAGAAAGGGACGTGTCTTAAGAGTTCTAGGCACACCATGTATACTCGCACCACGGGTGTTACCGCGTCGGATCGCGTATTTGGTGAACCAGATTTACTGACTGAAATTACTGACTGTGCGTCTAACTGTGCTTTCACGATCGAACCTAGTATCTAGCATCTGAAAATCGTCATAGCAGCTCCGCGTGTACAGAAAATGCAGTGGAAGAGTGAGAAAGAGAGGTATATGTTGATTACAATCTGGCCTTCTCGCTCTCTACATGATTAGCCGATACGTTTCCTCTCTGCTAATCGAATGCAGAGTGAGAGAGACGGAGTAACCTTGATATACCGTATATCTCTGTCCCTTATAACTTCGGCTGCATATTTCGCGAGGTCAATGGAATGGGTAACTCCCTGCAATAGTATAGGTATGCTTTCATAACGTAAAGGAACCCTTATACGTGCTGAAAGTTTTTATTGCCGACGTAACTGGCGGGGGAGACAAATTAGCTATCACAGAATTAATTCAAAATAGATGAAAAAAAATGGATCCGAAAGTTATTCATTCGGCAATGTTGAAATTACTAGTAAGTGTCAGAAACCTCCTGATCCGGCATAAAAAAATTAAACCCAACGACAAATTGCGACGGTGTGCCGGTGTGCCGGTTCCACCAAAACCTGACAAAATGCTATTAAGGAATTCCAAATGTTGTAACTCTTGAATTCTGTCCGTTGTTCCGTGATCCCTTAATTCGTCGTTGTCATGAATCGGATCATAGCCAAAATATGTGACATTTTACTCGGTCAGTAAAGAATGACTACAGTATCTTCCTAGATCTAACTGTAAGATATACCGCATATTCCGTTTGTAACTTTGGTATCATTGTAGGAATTCGCTGCTCATGAAAACTCGCCCATGATTCTGGATTATATCGGGACTCCGCACCGATTCACACGTTCACCCGTTTTTTCACTGTTCGTATCACGGTGTACGGTGTCTCGCATTTTCGTTAGTTAAACCGGCACCGAGTTAATCTTTCCCAGTATAAATAGTCATCGCCAAAGAAACGAAAAAGCAAACTGGTCTCCCGTTCGTCCAGTGGATCGGCCAGCTTCTTATATTATACATCCGCAAGTCGTGAAAATATCACTGCATATTGTGTATTCGCGTGGGTAAAATCGCCGAGGTTCCATACAACGAGAATCCGCCAAGTTGCGTGAAAAAGAGAAGAGCTTGGAACCACTCCGGACAGCTAACGTGACAAAGTTGGAAAGGACAGAATGGCCGCCGTCGAGTATTATCAGAACGAGAATAACGAGGAAGAGGAAACGACGCCGCCGACGACGATGATACCCGGTGGTGGAGGTGGTCTCGGTTCGAACGCGGTCGGCGGCGTTGGCCAACACCAGCAAGGTCAACAGGCGACCGCCGGTATACCGGGACGTGATGACGAACGAAAGCTTTTCGTTGGCGGCCTGTCGCGTCACACGACCGACAAGGAGCTCCGCGATCATTTCGGTAAGTTCGGCGAGATTGAGAGCATATCTGTGAAGATAGATCCGTATACCGGTGTATCACGTGGCTTCGCATTCATGGTTTTCACCAATCCCAAGACAATTGACAAACTTCTTACATCCGGTGAACACTACATCAACAAGCGAAAGGTTGACCCTAAGCGGGTCAGCAAAAAAGCACAGCATGGCAAGATATTTGTTGGTGGTCTTACCCCAGAAATTACAGACGATGACATAAAGACTTATTTCGGTCAATACGGTACAATCGTCGAACTTCAGGCACCTTTCGACAAGCTTAAGAACCAGCGCAAGGGTTTCTGCTTTGTGACATTTGACTCGCGGGAAGTTGTTTATAAATTACTGAAAACACCCAAGCAGATAATTAATGGAAAGGAGGTAGATGTAAAAAAAGTCAAGGTCAACCCGGAAGCCAGCCGTCAAGGGTTTTGGGGTAATCAGGGATACGGCTATTACGGGGGTGGTTATGGTTACATACCAGAATACGCCAATGGATACCAGGGTGGATATGACGATTCCTACGCCGCCTATGACTACACTGGTTACGAGGGCTATGAGAATGCTGGGTATTCGACACAGGCTAAGCCACGAGGCAACGGGCAGGGGCCGCGCCAGTTCCAGAGACACCAGCCTTATTAGGCATAAGAGGCAACGTGCGAGAAGTCAGCCGAACTGCGGGGCAAAGGCGACATCAAATGCCCTATAAATATTAATCGATATAAGAGTATACTCTCGACAGTGAGCAGGGTTGGATTGTTTTTTTCCAAAGAGACGGATGCAATGGTTCTATTCTCCTTTAGGAGAACCTTGCCAACTTCTTTTTCATCCCTCGCCACATACCCATCCTTGTTCCTATGCAACGGACAGCGTCTACTTCTATACCCGATTGATCCACCTAGAGGAACTAATTATCACCAAGTTCTTTTCATTCACCTAATTATTAAATTAGCCAGGCTGTACTATCAAACATAACGACCGTAAATTCTGTGTAAAAGAGCACAGTGTATAATTTCTTAAGGTATAATTTGATTCAATTTGGAAAAAGAAACCAAGTGAGTTAAAATCGTTTTCAATCAACTAACACTAAATCAATGCCATGGCAAAAGCGCAAGAACCACATGTTGATGTCACTTTGCTCGTGCCCTTGAAACTTTCCATCTGAGAATATAAAACTACCTATTGAAGGCCAAATCAACCCCTCGAAAGCATAGTTTTTAACTCGTCGAATGAATAATATTCACCGAAAAATCAGTCAAGCACTGCAGGGTAACTTGTATAATTAGTTTACGTAACTTAGGTGCTACGGTGGAAAATTGAAATGTTTCGAAAGAAATATGTTTATATATGATATCAAAATTTATGTAAAAATTTTGTCAAAACAAAATAAGGCAAGAGAGGAGAGGGGAAGTAACTGGATTATCTCGCCTGCTAAATAAGCTCCTTGCGTAGGCATTAACAAAAGACAATATATAATTGAAAATATCATGGTATTAAGAAATAGCAGCTCCCAAATAAAGTTGTAGAGTTATGTTAAAGAATGAATTTGATTCACCATATCCGATAACACAATGAGAGAAAAAGAGAAATCGATTTTCGAGTGTGAATGCACATCTCTATCTTGATACTTCTGGATGCTCATGCATATATGTGAATTTGTTGAAACAATCTAAAGTGCACGCACACAAAATGACGGAATATGAATGGGTTACTTCATTCATTTGTTGGTGTACGTACAAGGTGTGCCTCTATTGCTAGGACATATGAGCATGTAATATAAATTAATACTCATTTAGAAATATTTCTCTCTTTCTCTCATTAACTCTCTCTGTATGTAATTCATAAACTTTGCGCAATTATCTTAAAATTAAGAAATTGAATCTTTGTATCGTCAACGGCTACAGCGCGACTTAGAATACGACATAAGAACAAAATATTGAATTTTTTTTTATTTAATTCAAAAAACTGATGATGTAAATCACGAATTGTTATATTAAGCTTCGAAGTAAGAGCTTTGATTAGTCCCTCGGGTTTTTATAATCGACAGTCACGTTTTCAAAAAACTACCAGTGGTGTTAGACGATGATATATCGTACGTAAATAGACGGCAGTGGCGTTGAGTAAACGTAACAAATTTTGACATAAAATCATATGAAAAATACAATCAAATACCGCAAAACTGTGTTATGACGATTGAGCAATGTATTATTGTCGCGTCTGGTAGGGTAAAGGGAATGATGTGAAAATTGATGAAAAGGGGAAGAAAAAAGACACAAACATAATTAAAATTACATGTTGAAAGTTTGGGTCGTAAGTTTGTAAGGCTGACAAAGCTTTAATTCTCGTAAAATGGTTGCTTTGTGTAATACAAAAGCAACAATATATTTGACTTGGATCAAACATGACATTAATAAAGTCGCGTTAGACGCGATCCATGGAACACAAATATTCCATTCTGAAATATTCCAAGTCAAATTATGCTTTTGAAATTAATCATGTATACTATGTATACCGTATTCTTGAAGTGTGATGCAAATTCATTTAAAAAATTATATATCGAACGCAGAGAAAAAATAAAATAATAATAATTGTAGTGAAGAGATGCGTGTTGAAAGAAATGAAAATGATGCAAATATTTTGTTACTATTAGTTACTATTTCGCTTGTTTCACCATGACAATGTATATTTTAATTATAACAAAAATAAAATACAGATTGTTTGAAACGTGAATAATGCAATTGTAGAGCATATTGTTATTTCAGTTATCTCAATTATCTGATGTTCTTTGTCTTAGCCATGTCGGTCCAGTATATACCACAATTAGGCACATTCGTATTCTTAAGTTTATACCTTAGTTCAACTACTTGCGCATCACAACAGACAATAACAATATTATTACAGCCTTCTATTGAATACGACCAACGCTATCCCTCTGCGATGACCTGTGTGAGCTCAAGGATGGGTTAGCAGTTTGTAAGGGAAAAAATCGAAACAAAACATGAATTGAATCTAGTTTCACAGGTGCGACTGAAGTTAATTATGCTGATATCAATTGATTAATATCGTCGTCTGTGTTGAAAATAAAAAATTCCTGAATGTGGACTGATGAAACGCAGGCACTAACAACTTTTGAAATGTAGTAGATTTTTGCATAACGTACTAAATCCGAGGAAATGTATTCCACCAATTTTCATAACCTACAATTTACTGATTTGTTTTAAAATGAAGAAAATATAGTTACGAGAAAGGAAAAATAACGCTTTCGGTCCAGAAATCGGCCTAGTGAAATAGGTGTAGAATAACCTAAAATTCAGCTCAAAAGTTGGCACCCCTGCGACGACACAACCTGCGAGCTGTGTCGACCATAGAGATATTAAATAGAGTAGACAAGGTATAGAGCTTACTTTTCCGCACAGCGCACTTCCATATATCAATGGTACAGCGCCGTTAGTGTAGATTACCGTAGATTATGCAGAGTAGTCGCCTCTGGTGGTAAAAATCGGGAACAGCATACCGACAGACCCATAGACATAGAGCATTTGCCTCGGCCATCACCGTGCTTGACGTGGGACTTTATCCTCCGTCTTTCTACCTTCCATGGATGTAGAAATGGCCAGTTGATTTTTTGCACTGTAGCGACAACTTCACATACGCATTCCAGCGATTCATGTGCGCCAGTGATGCGCGCGCGTGGTATAGATGCGTATGTGTGTGTGTGCAGCGCGTGCATGCGCGTGTGTACACGCACGCACGCGACATCGTCGCACTCTACCGCGAGTGACCGCGGGCGAGCAGCCACGAGCTCTGAAGTAGATCCGGAGTTTTCCTCATTCCAATTCTTATTTTCGCTCTCCGTAAAATCGGGGCTAACTGATCGTACCGCAAATGTTGTGGCTCCGTACTAAGCAATCGATTCCAACCCTAGATGGGGCGCTGATTAGGAAAATTGCAAAAATGTGTAAATATACTGTGCCTAAGTGTTTCGTAGGTTAGATAGATCAATTCGGTCCTTTTGAACCTGTGCGGATTACTAACATTTGTAATCTTGCAATACTAATAAAGCAAAAGGTGATGGACGCTGTTACGTTGCAACAAATTGAGTTGATTGATCAGCATCGCGCCACTATTTTTTAATGTTCGTTTCAGAGTGGCAGTAATGATGCACAGTGCTCTATGTAATCAAGATTAAATTCACTTTGATTACTTTAATGATTTGTTCACGTAGCTTTAAAAGGCAACTTTAAGGAAAAAAAGGAATCGCCGACAATACTGGAAGTGCTTCTGCTTATCCCTCATACCAGATGCCGGAATCGTTTGGCATTATATAGCCAAATGTTCTTTGATAACAAAAAAACGTTGAGTTTCAAGAAAATTATGTATAACAGTAATATTAAAGTCACTTTCAAATACGGCAACCTTCTGCTTGGTTAACGAGAAATAAGCATCTTAAAAGAATACACAAGCTTACAATCAAGTGACTTGTTTAAGCTCCATTGGTGGAAATCCACCCATGTCTCGAACTTGTGAATCTGTTACACAGAGCGTGAAAAGTTATTTCTCAGTAGAAAATACCGGACGTCGAGCTATTTGCTTCATCAAGTTTTTAATTCGGTAAGATATTCTTTAAGTTCTGTGACTTCTCGGTAATCTTACTTTGTCTGATATTAATAGTAAAGGCTAATAATTCCAGGTACTATTGTGGAAGTCCTAATGCTGAAAGAAAGTATCTCGCAGTACACAAACGTCCGCATAGACGAAGAGCCCTACATTAGGCTCAACAATGGATCAGATGGTAAAGTAACCATTCATTTCAAACGTGTATAGATTAGCTGGTAATATACCTTCCGGAGTTTGAACAGGAAATGTTCCATTCTCTTGAATCATATTAGTTATCTCTCCTTCCCTTTAACAATCGGGAAATTTTCAAAAAGAGATTTTGATTAATTAATCTAAAGACAATAACAAAGCCACCTTAGTGCACAAAGAGTTATCCATCATTTATTTTGTTACAGCTTATGTAACAGAAACAGCAGGTGCCACGGAAGCTCTGAATTACAACCACACTATATACGATGTTTATTTTGTGACTCCTATACTCTGCATCCATTGTAAGTATTTTCTTGTTTACAGAAAGCTGCGGCTAGGCTAAAGTATCAAATGATTAATCGGTTACCTACTTTCAACTGTCTCATTTCCTATATTTAAGGTAACGATTATATTTGGGGGACTGGAAAAGTGGGAGTCAAATGTAAAGGTAATATACCATATGATAATTTGACATATTGTTTACAAACACGCATATAGAGTCTGCGTAAATTCGCCAAAAATAAGCATGTGATCCTATTTTAGTCGTCTCATTCAAATCTACATGTCTGCCATTTTTTTTTTTTTTTTTTTGTTTACACAGGCACATAATTGTAGGATGATAAATTTCAAATAGTAAGCTGCATGGCAATAGTCAGTTTAGATTTATATTCTGTCACTGAATGTGTATCAATGGTGTACCTATGAATCCGAAAGAACTAACACTCTTTCATCTTATCTTATGTTGCCTCATACGGTCACACTATGACTGCGTACCTGTGACAGCTTAGAGTTCTGTGAGCATCATATACATATTTATCATTTTATTTTTTTTTAATCTATAATTGCGAGCAGAGAGTCCATTCGATTATGACTATTGAGTCATGTATATTTTGAGCCAGCTTGTAGACAGTTCTTAGGATGCCTTCTTATTGCACATTGTTTATATCATTGTTCGAAAGATTGACCCTATAGCCTGATTCTGATTTTGTTTTCCCTTGTGCATGCGGCAATAATTATCATTTAGATCAATGGGAAAGCAAATACAACCGAAAAAAAAACGCCTCGATTATCCCTCGTACACTTCTAATATACAGCATAGAGCTGAGTTGCCAAGCATGGTTTTAAACTACTTTTCGAATACTATAAACCAAGTCATCTGAAATCGCCAAATGATGCATTGAATAAATTAATGATTGTATGAATTACCAGAACATAATGTATGAACAACGTTTGAATTGTTGACAGATGAGTAAAAAAATATAGGGATACCTAGACGAACGTTGGCATTGTTGCAAGTGATGAAAAATTCATCCTGGAGTACTCGCATTCATGCACATTACACGATCTACCGAAGTTCTTCTATTCCAAATTATATGTACCGCAATCACTGTAGTATAGAACTATTACTAAATTCAAAATTAGGATAAATAGGCAACATTCTTTTAAGTACACGTGCAGAAATTGATTCTGCGATAGCTAATTTTTGTTGCTAGTCGATTACATTTGCAATGGAGAACTTCAGCCCCTAGCACGCCGCCCAAGCGATAAGCAGCGACATATTGAAATTCTCCATTCACAACGTAACTGGCCAGGTAGAAAAACTAGTCGCAGAATCAATTTTCGTTTGTGTTCCTAAATATTCTCAGGTGAATTCTCTTGAAAGAAGCTAACGGAGCGCATAAGATAGCCCTGTAATTGCTAGATTTGATTTTCCCTACCGGATAGAGTGGTGCATGTCCCACTCACACAGCGTACACTGCACTTTCCCAATGGAGACAGGTGAAAATAGACTGCCTGAAAATGAAATTATTTTAAATTGTTTTCATCAATTACGTTTTTGCGATGAACTCTCATCTTTCTAAAAACCTAGACTCTGGCTTGTTTCAACAGTTTTCAAAACCTTGCCCCAATTCTGTTGTAGATTAAAAAATTGATTTTCAGGAGAAAACTGATCAAACTATATGTTTCATTGTACAATAATTGTTTGTTAATGCCTTGGGCTTCCGGCTAACTTGTTTTCGGTCCGAAACTAAATGAGAGTTCAATCACTATATCAATTATGTGACTATGACTCCCAATCTCACCTCGGCTGCATCGCCGGTCATTCTCACATAATCCGTATAGAACGGAGCTCGCATTCTGTTTCGGACTGAAAACAAGTTAGGCGGAAACCCAAGATATTGAGGGGGTATCTAGTCGATTTTGACGTTATCGTTTATATTCTCCACATATCGGAATCCCCTATCTCAAACGCGAGAAAGGGCTCAACAGTCCATTCTATGTGCATTTCTGAACAAAAACACTCAAATACATTTTCATTCGATGCAGAAATAACGAAATGGTATGGTTTCTACCAAATCGCAATTGTAAATTCGTGGAATTCGTACCGTTTCGCACCTCCTTAATGAACATTACTACACGTATTTACATACATACACGTCTTGTTGTGCGCCACTACGGCGTTGTACAACGTTTCTTTATATCCTGCGGTTAATTAATGAAAGATCTCTGCTCATTATTTTCTCGCGAATACGCACAACAATTTCATTCATTAATCATTTATTCTAGTGAGGCAACTGGATTGGTATTTTTGCATGTTATCTTCGTGATTTGGCTAAACATGTGAATGCATACATATATATAGGTGTGCAGATATTTGAGCGCTGTTTGTGAGAAAGATGCGGATATGAGAAAGGAAATTTGCAGTGTTCTGCAATTATCGACTCGACCTGAACACGAAATAATTCGGTGAAGTCGAGAAAACTGGCGCATTATCTCATTATCAGTCACGCCGTGTGCGGCCGCCGAGCGAAATGCTCTTACGGTTCACGTATCGCGCTCTACCATTCGGGGATCGTCGTGTCGCGTTTATCTAACCGGCTTTTCAACATTATAACTGACTACGCTTGCTGCGTACCCCGTGAAATTTTTATACTTTATCCGTCTTTTGGTTTTTGGCAAATGCGAGGGGAATTGCACTTGCTGCGCAACGAATGGAACCAGTTGAAAAAGCTGTATGTCAGTCACCCTTTTCCACGCTTTTGTCCTAACCCGGCCTTGCTGTCAGCTGGGCACGATTATACCCGAGCACGAGGCGACAATGACCGAGTAACACATTCTTGTCGTATGATCGGCTAGCTGTCTATTGACTGAACCACGACTGAAC
Source organism: Diprion similis (assembly GCF_021155765.1). Lineage (NCBI taxonomy): Eukaryota > Metazoa > Arthropoda > Insecta > Hymenoptera > Diprionidae > Diprion > Diprion similis. The sequence goes on from NC_060114.1 coordinate 22,507,262, forward strand.
TTTTCGAACCGGCCGGTCTAGCTAAGGTCGTACCGTCCTACACAGCGAGCCGTCGTTGGGCGATTCTGTCGTGCGTGTGTGCGCTCTTCATTTGCGACCGAATATCCATAACCACACGCCCGCATCCACCGCACTATCTCATGTACACACGCGCTGCTCCATCTCTCGCCGACCATTCTATGGGCATGTGTGTAATACAAACATACACGTGCATACATAGGCGGGCTGATTAGTGAACGCAAACCCCCCTTCCCTCTCGCCGATTCCTTCATCCTCGCATCTCTCCACCCGTCCACCCTGCCCGTCTGCCCGTTACGTTCGTACTCCCTGGCTGTCGCGCTCCCACTCCCCATCATTCTTTCTTCGTCCTCTTTCCCTCTCTCTATCTCTCTCTCTCTTCATCTCTCTCTCTGCCCCACGTCTCTCGCCTCTGTTAGATATCAAACGCCCTCGGCCACGCGACTGGTTACCGCTCGGCGCCTGTATTATTTTCAACTCGATGAGCTGTTGAACTGTACGAATTTACACGGAAATCCTGCGCGGGTGTTACTATCCTTGGTCTGTCTCTAACTGTGCATCTCTTACTTTGGCCCTGTTATTGTTCCTGAGACATAAAATTAATGTCGGACTCACCTCGAACGACAGATATGTTCATATTATACGTGTATATCTACACTCGTATCGTGCATGCGTGTCCGCGGTTCACACATTGATTATAAATGTATGTGCATAATACGGCTTACACGGAACCGCCACGGAGCACTACGGACGTATGTAGTACAATTATACAAGCACCGCTCCCCCCCTGAACAAGGAATGGAATACACCACATCAGTGCCCACGATATTGCATCAAATAACTCACAAGGGGGAAAAATAGAACTTTGAAGGAATGTATATCGATGTTATTATAACAACACCAGTACGGACAGCAAGACCTGACAGTATAAATTGCCAACGAAAAAATTCCAACAACATACACACATACACCGCGATACGGACAAATACTGCCAATGTTTAACAAGGTCCGGCGGAATGATGACCGGTGGGCGACACAAGTGAAGTATGAAAAGGAAGTGTAAAGTTATCAATCAACGCCTGGTTTACACACGCGCCCATGTATAGGTAACTTGGAGGGAACAATGAGTGTCGGATGCAAGTGTTGAATTGTGTCCACATCTAGGAAGATTTTTCGTGAAATGATATGGTGAGAAAGCGAGATAAATCAGTTGGGAAACATGAGATAATCTTTCAAAACCCTGCGACTCCAAGGTTTCCAGCATTTCTGAGATAACTGCTCCGAACTCACGTGCAAAAGCATCGAGTGGCAACGGACCGTCCATGCTCTTCTGGTTCTCCTGTAATAACGAAATACCTAATCAAACCTATACCTCTGAGCATAAGGTTCGCTTGGATTGCGGAAGTATTTTCAGCTGATTTATTCAGTTTAACAGCCATGACGATAATACACCAAGAGAGTATTATCTTTATTTCACCCGGTGTAAGGTAAATTTCACCATTGAATCACGATTACCTCTACTATTTGTTGTATGTTAATGGAAATTCAATGGATATCTGAATTCATGTCAATTAACGACAAGAATTATCTCCGTCGTTCTTACGATTCGTATAGCGTTGCGTCGATTACATGAAACATAAAAAGCAGCGGAGGAACTTTAGTTGAGTTTCGCAATGAACCAAGTTAATAGCACAACTGCTACGCAGTCGCATTCCGGGACTGTGACAAATACGCGCAATAAGGATGGTAACATCGATCCGGATGACGACGACGAAGATGGCGATAATCTGGCAAACGACAGTCCTAGTCTCTTGGCGACCGAACTTAAGTCCGCACCGGTAAGATCCAGGCTTCTTACGGTCGATTCGGACAATTATATGCTGCGTCAAGGTCCCAGGGACCATCAGCTAGGTAGCGATACAATCATTGAGAATGGTGGCAACCTAAAAATAACTTCACGAATGTTCGGCAACACAAACGGTGAGAATGTAATCGGTAAACCGATACGATCCCTTGGATATGCCAATCTCAAGCTGTCTCCGACCATTAGAAACCCACGAATTGAGTCAGAGACCTTGCCAACCTACGACGTCCAGGCGTGTTATGCCGCGACGTGTTTTAATACCGGAGAGGGCGATAAAGATGATTCGGCAAATACTGTTACTAACACAGCAACCCAGTTCAATAGTCATAACGATGAAATCCCGTATGTCCTACCTGGTTCAGGTCGAGTCAGCTGTGCTCGTCCTCTGTCCTTTCACCGTGTTGTATGCTGGTGCGGTAGTTTAGAGGATCTATCGAAAGCGCAATGCCGAAAAATGGACAATGAAGAATCAGATGCGTCTGTGAAAGGCGCGAGGACGTTGGAGTATCCTAGTGCTAGTAATAACAGTAATAGTAGCGTTAAAGGTAGCGATGCAGTGCGTAATCACACTTCGATTAATAACAGTTGCAATAAAATGGGACTACTCAAGGTATCCGCTAATGTGACAAATCTTTGTTGTTGTATGTGCGGTTCTTTGTGCCCAACAGAGTGCCACGCATGTTTTCACCTTGTCTGCGCCGAGTACAACGAACAACATTTATGTCAATGGATAGACAAGGATCCGGCACATTCCGGCACTACGTACGATAAAGAAAAGGTTAGGATATTACCTTGAAGCGCAACTTTGATCTATTTCGTTCGTGCTTGTAGCCTTGACGAAGGTAACTCACCGACTCTACTTTCTGTTGTAGCCGGTCAGCGAGTGGACTGCCTCAAATGTGGTCGAATGGATGTCAGCCTTGAACCTTTATCGTTACGCAGACGTCTTCAAGTCCAAGGATATCAAAGGGAGTGACTTGTTCAACTTGGACCGGGAGAAGCTTGTGGTAAGCGGCAATCTCATGTCTTATACTGACAAATATACTGCAAACTTGCAAGTGTTTTGTATTATGTATTACGTATGTCCCCGCCCAGAATATGGGAATAAAGGATGAGTTTCACCAGAAGAATATATTGCTGTGTATCGAAGAATTATGTCATTCTGTACCACAAAATTCAACACCAACTGCTAATATACAACAAACGACACCTGGAGAGACGGCCCAGAATACCCCTGGTTCGACATCACCCTCAACGATAACACAGAGCGGCATTCGTCATTCGCTCGTACCCCGTAGCTTCAGTGTTCTCGAAAGATGTGTCAAATGTAACAAGTATCTGCGCGGGTTGCTGCATCAAGGTTTCTTTTGTCAAGGTACATAAATTTTTTGATTTTCATCGTACCTGCGTTCTTTGACTTAATTAACAACCATTTCTGAAATAATCATGTTGACCTTTTCCAATTCATATGCGCCGGACACATCTAGGTACACGTACAGAGGTGGCTTCTGACCAATTCAAGGCCAACGGTACTATCTGCCACCGTCTATTTAACCAACGTAGCAGACGACACGGGTTGCCTCAAATCGATCGGAATCCACCTCTGTAGGAGTACTATACTCGATACAGTTTGGGTCAGACGTGGAATAAATAATTGTGAAATTTTTCCCCCCACAGCGTGTGGACTGGTCGCTCACAGAACATGTTCTGCTACTGGTTTACCATCCGATTGCCTACCACCGGATGGAGATACCCACCGTACCAACTTCAATGCAGGTGATCAGATATTTCTAACGTAGCTTGTCACAGATTTAGCGACAAACAACTATGTTTGCATACTTAATGCAACCACCCACCTGGTTTTACTTTTCCAGTCTTTGGTCTAGCATTGTGCTCCCAATTTGACACAACGACGCACACAGCGCCGATCTTGGTTGAAAGGTGCACCCATGTACTCGAGGATCATGCTTTAACTGACAATACTCTGGATTTGTACAAAGTTTATCAAAGTACACCTCCCAATGAGCAAATGCTTGAACTTCGCCAAAAGATAATCGATGGTGAGAATTTATCTACATACGAATCTGTACATTCTGTATCAATAAGTACACGTACAGTAGCAGAACTTACTAACGATTTGGTCTAGCATTCGCAGGGCTTGGAATTGTACAGTTGTAACTAAAGTAGGGGGTAAGCCCCTACTGCACGTAGCCAGAAGACCAGGGGCTGGTACTGGCCACTGTACGGTCAATAACGAAGTATCGGTATAAATAGTAACTATCTCGTGTAGGATGGAAAATTCGTTGTATTTTAATTGCTATGTGTATAGGATGAACGGAAGGATTCAGTTGATTTTGGTTCCATTCAACAGGGCTTTTTTCAACTCGAAACTGATTAGATTTTGGATCCGATTTGTACAGTAGTTTTCGAGTTATTGAAATGAAAAAACGAAAACGGCTATGATCAAATTCATTTATTAATGTTACGAGCAGGCATATGACAGTGCCACGAAGCTGTTCATAACGCGAAGTAAGAGCAGAGTCCCATACAAATATCTCAAGAGACTGGTGATAAAAATGTATTAAAAAAATTACAATTATTGACAACTTGAAAGAATCTCGTTACAACAGAGGGCTCACCGCAACTGGATCGTGAAGTGTGAAGATCAAATAAGGCGTTGTTTTTTAAACTTCTTTTACTTCGGTCTCACTAAGATGATTCAGTCGGTTATTTCAAGTCATCGACTCGATCATTAAATATTTCGCAATACAGACTTTTGGAAGCCGATATAGTCAATACGGAATTTTGAACATTGTAATTTAGCCTAATTAATGTAACTAAGCTAGTAAACATGCGTGTGAATAATATTCCTTTTTTTCACAGATGTGAGTAATGTAGATCTCTCAAACTACAGTCCTCAATGCATCGCAAGTTCACTTAAGAAATTTTTGCGAGAACTACCAGATCCTGTAATACCCGTCCAGTGGTATGATACTTTTTTAGAAGCTTCCAGTAAGTATTTTTTTGGATATGACTAGTAGGAACTTCGCACTATTAGGAACCCTTGCATAACGATATAGCTTCTGGAGAAAGAATAAGGCAGTCTGCGGGGAAGGCATAGCCAAATAAGCTTTGTCTAAACATTGTTTGCATACGCTTACTCTTTGTTAAGTTTCATCTCCACTTGTGAAGGAACAAATTAAATATATATTTTTTATTTTTATTTTATTTTTATTTATAATCAACGGGTAGACCCCTTTACAGATAGATTGAAAATACAATATTTGAGTACATGGGTTTATTTGATATTGAGGCTGAGCAGTACTAATGATACCTATTAACTAAACATTTTAATGCTACTTTGAACTGAGACAAGCAATTTATGCTCGAGATACCAGACGGTATAACAACCTTGTTCCATTTTCGCCTTAACCGCGGAATCGTGGAGTAATAAATATAGTCCCGGGCAGAGTTACGTTCAATATACTCCCTAAAGATTCTCAGATCATAACGAGAATCCCGTCTTTCAAATAGATTGGATGAGGCATCATCTTTTACAAGGTTTGACTGAACTTTTTTTTACGAAGTATAGGTCATGATAAACATGCAGCGATTTTAGAGACTCTAGATTGAGAGAGGAGGCAAGAGCACTATAGTCGTGATCATCGTATTTGATTTTGATTCTCATTTTAAAAGCGATGTATATAAATATAATTTTGACCCGAAAAGTCGGGACAGAGGTCACATTGTTTTATCCTACTTTTCTTCGAGCTGCGCAAACTGAGCTATACTAATACTGGAAAGTGTGCTAACGATTCTCTTTCGTGCAGTAATAGGATTCTGAGAGAAATACCTTACTTGCAAATCGATCGATATCTATATCTTCGTCTTACCGTGTCAGGCGTGCTGACGTCGAGGTATCGCATAGCATTTAAAAAAAAGTCAGTCTATGAACATATACAGCATCGCACTCGTGTAAATTTTCATAAAATAAAATTCAATTGTAACAAAATGAAATGTCAGGTTAGCGATGAATAACCCCCCGAAACTGTACAAATGGTACCGTATTTTATGCTGCGACAAGGTAATGTACGTTCTTATTTCGCTCGAAGGAGTTCTCACCCTATAAATGGCTCGAAAAAGATCCAGATACGAAGAGTAATCACTGGCAGCCGTCTCTCTCAGCGTGGAACAAGATCGTCGTTGCGAGATCAAATATCGATACAGCGTAACGGCTCTCCACTGTGTGCTATTTGTAGGTCGCAGACATCGATATTTCCTCCATAGCAGCAGCTAATTTTGATGCTCGCTGCGCCAAGCCTGTGCCACCTATTATGTGTATCTGACCAAATGAATTTTACGGCTGTTACAGAACTTCGTAATGACGAACAGTGTACCAAGTGCCTTTTCAAATTAGTCGATGAACTTCCGGAACATCATAAAAGCACACTTCGTCATCTAATGCTACATTTCTGCCGTATATGTCGATTACAACATGCTCGCGGCTACAGAGAACCACCGACAATTCTTATTCAAGTTCTTTGTCACATATTTCTACGTCCGCCATGGGAGCGCATAATGTGAGTATAAGAAAATTCAATCGTTTCACCTGATGCCGTCAGAGGGTTCGAAGTATCGAATGTCATCCGTTTCACTCACGGGTGGTATGCTTTTCAGCTGGATTCGGGGATTAAAATTTGGACAGAGGGTGATGTTTCGATAAAAACACTAATCGTTTTAGGGTTCCCGAATAATTCTTTGTCAGTGCCGTATAGCACACTGACGTCAAACCTCCTCCGTTTAATTTCATTGTAAATTCCTGTGTAAAAATTTCTGCTCTAAATGTACCCGCGCCACTTTTTTTCGCGGTCGAAACGAACACATTGGGTGTTTTGTCAAAATTAAACATGTCATTGTCTAACTATTGACCAATATGACGTAGATTGACCTCCGAGCATTCGTATGTGCTTCCGTGAAAATACATGAGGTACATGCGATTTTGAAAATACCTCCAGCAATCTCAAGATGTTTGCCTGGGAGTAAAAATGCATAACCGTTCTATGTTCATTTTTTCATATTAATTATTTGTTTAGGTGTGTAAAACAGAAACACTAGGGAAAAAGAGACGCGTTCCCCTTCCAAGAAGCTGACGCTCCTGCGTGCCGGGTTGATTTACTTACAGACTACGTATCGCTAACTATACCGACCAAGTTGAACATTCCGATGATATTACTGTTTTCTTTTAACATTTGAGATTTGGATGATTCAAGCATTTCCTTAACTAACAATAACACCGTTCGTGTCCCGTCACAATCCATTGTGTTCGATTATACTTGCAGTCAAGTCGTTCATAATACGGAGGCCCACATTCGCATTATGGAGTTATTGTTGCTTCGCGGGGACTGGGGTGATAAACTACCAGAATTCGCAAGCGCACCCCAGTTACCTCCCCGCAAGGTATCAAGGCCACAGTTTCCCGTCGTCGATCAATTTTCTACTGTTACGACGAGTGACGACGATTGCTGTACAATCGGTAATGAGAAGTCGACGACAGATAGTAATGGCAAAGATCAGGTACAGCAGCATCAGCAACAGCAGCAGCATCGGTAAAAATTTTTGACTGGTTCAATATGATACGATTGTTTCGATGTTTGCTCAATACTATCGATTTTGTACAATTAGGCCTCGCAATCTCCAGGAAGCCGAATGGTACTGGGGCGATATAACCAGAGATGAAGTCAACGAACGACTGACCGATTCGCCGGACGGCACATTTTTAGTACGTAACGCCTCGTCAAAGGATGGGGAATACACGCTCACATTGCGGAAGGGTGGTGCAAACAAGCTCATTAAGATTTGTCACCGCAACGGCAAATATGGTTTCTCGGAGCCTTTTAATTTTCAATCGGTAGTCGAATTAGTCGACCATTATCGAAACTGCTCTTTAGCTCAATACAACTCGACATTGGACATTAAACTTCTCTACCCTGTATCGAGGTTTCAACAGGTGAGTAAGGCCAGCGGTGCATTCGTTTACCTGGTATTACGCATGAAATATACAGTATTCCAAATGTTGCTTGCCAAAATTTAAAAAGATCCGTCATTCGCTATGTCGAGTGAATAATCATTAAATTCTAAGAATAGAAAAATTGGAGAAACAATTCATTTTACCACTTATTGACTAAACTCACGTTATTCGTAATATGCTTAACGACAGGACGACGACATTGGCGGCATGACGGACATGAAGAATGTGATCCAAAAATTTATCGAACTGGATAGGGAGTTGAACAATGCGATGAAGCAGTATGACGATTGCTCAGAATTATATTTACGGACGTCACATGAAGTGCAACTCAAACGACAGGCTCTAGATGCGTTCACGGAAGCCATCAAAATGTTCGAGGATCAAATGAGGCTACAGGAAAGATTTCAAAAGGAAGCTCAACCCCATGAAATCATGACGTGAGTTATAACCGAATGTGTAAACTTGATAGTTGAACTGACACAAAATGTATACTCCTCACATAAATTATCAGGCCCTACCTGTTTTTTTTGTTTGTTTATTTATTTATTTATTTTTTTGACGAAAAATATTATTACCTATTTCAAAGTGCCGTAACTTTGCGAAAAATGTAGGTAGACGAATGAGTAAAAATGCATTTTAAACTTTAGAACGTCTAATTCAAATCGCGTTTTCAACATTTGATTTACACCTATTCGTTCTAAATTATTTTTCCCATTAGTTCACAGAGTTATGCTACTTTGAAACATCTTGTAACAAGTTTGTGGAACACGGTCCATCTTCTAAGTACCGCACGGGACGCGAATTTCGTCTCTTTTTTTTTTCTCGAACCTTGAAAAGCTTGAAAATTTTCCTTTAAATTGCTTTTCCGTAACACATGCATCGAAAGTCCCTCCTTTGCACACTTCTCAAGATGTGTCCGAGAAGTGGCACTTTTTAGAAGGTTAGGCGCCGCACATGCATAGGTCGACTACAGTCTCTTTTGTACCTACTAGTTACTTTTTAGCACGCTTTGTTTTCAACCCGTACTTACTTTTTTTGCACGCTACACAGGAAAAAGTGTGACTTTTTCTGCACTCTTTGCAAGAAGTAGCATGCGACACCCGCGCGAAGAAGCGAATTCTTGAGCAAAGTTACGAAGTCGGCAGCACACGGCTTTGGCTCGGGCAGCCAACATCGTAACTTTCGTTAAAAGTCAGCTCTCTTGCGCTACTGTCGCAAACTACTGTTATGAAACTTTCTCTACAATTTTTTCTTGTCGAATTGTAGAGCATTGAACAAACTATAATGGACCATGCAACTTTTTTTTCAGCTTTGATTTCGTCGACAAACGACCTTGTAAATTCATTAATTGTAATCTGAAGTTTGATTCAAAAAAGCTTATGTTGTAACGGTGATCCAGTTGGCCCCTCGAACCACATTGAAGTTTAAAAGATCCCCTTCAAATCTTGTTTCTAGCATTTGCGCTAAAACGCTCGTTCTTACCGAGATATTCAATCCTAAACAGGAATGAGCGCTTTCAATTTACCTGCGGCAATAGGGGGCCGTTTGTCAATTGACTCTCAGTCTCTTGCATTGACTCATTTCCTTCAAGATTGTTTCAAATCTTACTCTTAATTATAATACGCATTATCCAAAGACTAAATAATTAATTTAAAAAAATCAAAAAAATCTTTGACGTATGTCAAATAATAACGTGTTTTAGCGTAACTGAACCGTTTCCAACGAAATTTTAACTATTTAACGCTTTTTAGGGAAGCTCAAGCTAAAATCTTACGTAAAAAGGGGAAGGGAAGGTCCGAGAAATCTTATATATTCTTACATGGGGGTGGGAGGTTGAAAATGGGCAAAATTCTCCTTAGGTAGTTAATGCACGGCCCCTAGCATCATCCAAGATGTACCATGTGGAGGTTGCACTGCAGGATTTACGCCTTGTGTACCTCTGAAAAATACTGATTAATTCAATAGAAGTACACTAAAAAACTGAGTCGTTATAAGTACATAATTTTTTCTTTACACTCATTCTACAAACCCTCTCGCAGACAACGGAATAAAAATTTTCCATCCTGTACGGTAGTTTGAAGTTGGACCGTATTTCGCAAATTTGTCACAACTTGCTTCAAAGTAGAATAACTCCGAAACAAATAGGTGTACGTCAAATGCTGAAAAAGCGATTCAAACTAGACGTTTGAAGCTTTAAAGTGTATTTTTAATCATCTCACTATGTACATTTATAACGGAGTTACGGCAGTTTGAAATACCACATTTTTTTTTTTTTTTTTATCGAAAAACAGGTAGTCTATTAATTTTTGTGAGGAGTATATAGTGTCTATCTGGTATGGAATAAAATCACGCCACACCTATAAATGAAACAATCAATTTTGCGTCAGTACAGTTTGATGTCGCGACTTTGTTTCATTCGTCAAAATCAAATGAATATGCATAGATTTGCAAATAACGAATTGGGGAAAAAACTGTAAGTGGAAAAGATTGGATCGTAGATACTTCGTTTTGAAAAAGTGATGTTGCGAAAATGATGTTTGACACGCGCTTCTACAGTAACGTATGACATAATTGGCCTATTTTTGCTTCTGTCGCAGAGTGAAATAATTAAACTTTACCACCAGGCAGTCCGGTCTAGTTTGCAATTTATTCTAATATACTCTTTTACCGAATTGCATCGGCACGTCAATAGATTGTATTATCGAAACATAATAATTTCATACGTACAAGGGGATGTGCTTAAATTTTTTCTTCCACATTTATGCAAAGATCGATTGATATTATCTGCTATAATGATGCCCTGCTTGGGTTTTAAAAAAAGTTCCGTGCCAGATCCGCCGAAATTCTAGTCGAGTAGTCTAAGGTGAATATTTAAATGAATTTGAACGTAATCTACATTTACAGCCTCACTACAAACGCCGAGGTATTGAAGCAGCGGCTGATATCTTTGGAAGAAAGCAAAGAGCAACTGGATGATAGCTTGAAGCAACAAATTGCATACCATAGAACTCTGGAGCGTGAGATGCACCAACTGAAACCAGAAGTAATTCAACTCAGCCGGCAGAAGGATAAACATCAACTGTAAGTGCAATATCTCGGACACCCGGCTGCCCTGTGCGTTAAATACAAAGTTAAACTCTGTGAAAAGACAGGATTACAGTGATCCTATCCGACTCGAATTACTTTTATCTCTTGGTTTTAACGAATATGGTCATATTTCCCTACAGATGGTTAAAGAAGAACGGTATGAAACAGCAACGAATCAATCAGCTGGCATCTAACCATTCGTTGGCAAATACAGCCGTCGTCGCAGATTTACAAGAGTCCGACTTGGAGGTGCACGCTGATGAAAAAACGTGGTTGTTTCTTGAAGTGACGCGAACCGATGCCGATCGGTTCTTGGCTGGTAAACCGGATGGGACGTTTCTTGTTCGACGATCCACCACGGGACAATACGCTCTTTCTATCATGTGAATAATCTTTTATTACCTTTCTCCTTTTCCTCTTTTCAATCATGCTAGAGATATTTATTGCTAATCAATAAGTATCGTGTTAATACTTTTGAAACATTTTCTTCAGGTGCAACGGCACGGTGAATCATTGCATAATATATGACACCGAACGAGGATTTGGATTTGCCGAACCCTACAATATTCATGAATCATTGAAGCATCTCGTTCTGCACTACGCTCAGAATTCTCTGGAGGAACACAACGAAAGCTTAAAGACTACGCTGGTCTACCCAGTGTTCGCTTCGCCGACCGCCCTGAGTCGGCTTCAAGCACAAATGCAGGTATAAAGTCGTACGCTGTCGTCTCAACCGACCTTGTTACGGTAAACGTGGGAGGTGTAAACTATGACTATAAGATATCCAGTTGCGACAAACATGTATGGGACGTGAAACACACTGTTCGGTTTTTCTTTGCTGTGATTGCCAATGTCCGGTCATGCCCGCAGACTTGAATTTGCTTTACCCGAAACAATTGCGTATAAAAGTACTCGAAGCGACGGACCCGGCTACGGTCGTCGAAATTTAACAGAACGACAATCTGAACTATTTTCCTTACGACCATCCAACGACACTGATCTGCGCCAGTTTTCACTTTTGTTATATTAACAATAGCGCAGAATTACACACCTTTCAAGTGCAGGGTAATCTGCCCCCGGTAAAATATCATATGTACGTTGCGAAGCAAACTGATTATCTTTTATTCAAATTCGGCGAAATTTTGAACCTGTATGTAACTGAGCTGTTTGACAGTGTGTGCCGAAGTCCCGAAATTGTGATCCTTAGTTTATCACAGCTTTATCGAATGCCCAAAGACTGTTGAATTATGGAGTAACGGTGTACGAGCGTACACAGAACTACTCGGTGTGATCAATAAACCCAATTTGTTTATTAGCGAAACATATTGACACGGCTGCCAAAATGATCGGATGCCCTTCTTTTCATTTTGTCCAATTGTCAACTATGCGCGCGTGTGTGTGTGTGCGTGCGTCCGTGTGTGCGTGCGTGTGTACCGATCTTCGCGTATCAAAAACTTGTCGGGTCATGCAGACAACAATAGTCCATGGTGGACGATAAGTTAGATACCTAAGTAGGGTACGGTATGATTGACTATATAAAGATGAAATATGTGATGAATAGCGTTGGATACTAGGGAGCCCAAAACATGAGGTCTTGCCAAAGGGTCGCAGGGCCCGTGCGGCTCAAGTCCGTGTGCCACCTCTGCTTTTCTTTTCTTTTTTCTTCTTTCTCATCTGTAAACAATATGTTAGATATATTTATTACATCTAACTCGTTCGTGCTCTATCATTCAAGAGATGTCAAACTCGTTGGACGACTTATGTTGGAGAATTTTGTGACCACAGAGCGGTCGGTGGTCGTAAAATTGTGCCAGCTATATACGAATACGTATGCATAGGTATAACGAGTTGATTCTTTCATTGCATTTCACTCTGTTCACGGGCATGGACTCATAGTGTGTACAGTTGACGAGAGATATTTATCTTGGGAAAGCATAATTGTGCGACTGTATCCGTTGAACGACAAACGCTGCTTGATTTTATTTAGTTTCTAATAACCTCTGAACAGGAGGACCAAGATTTCATAAACCAATCCCCCACCTTAAAAATTATGTGCATTATCTAAATTGCCTGAAAGGAATCCCTTGTAGCCAGAGCACCCGTTGAACTCGCCTGTCGCTGATTTAATCAAGAATTGAATTTTTCTCAATTGACAATAAAGGAGTGTCGATATTACTTGCTCTTCGAAAATATTATAATTGGTGTTTATAAATGATTCAACAACAACGAGCAGACCTTCCAGACGTTTCAATGTCAAAGTGGCGCAATTGTAATACCAATCGTCACCGCAGTGCCGCTTTTCAATTATCAAGGCTTGTCGTTGATCGATACCGATGGAAATAATGCTAATGTCGATCCGTTTATAACAACGGAACTTGCTGTAAGAACATAATTAGAATTTTTATCCCTGAAGTCTGCCGTATCTTGGTCACCCTGTGCAGTAAACAATAGCAATAGTAAGCTATGCGCTAAATTGCGAAAATTTTATGCGATATACGATATGCGAATTATTGTGTATTTCATTAATGCCTAAAAAAAATATGCGAGCAACGAAGAGGCAGAAAGTGATTAAAAAATGACTTGCGCTTGAGCGAGCACCTCTCGAAACAGGACTCTTACATAGGCTAAGGAGACATACTTATATTGGTTAGGGCGAAGCATGGGGTCGTTATGGCTCGATTGTCCTCGTTGAAAATATCCTCATGTTATGTATATAATTTATATGTATAAATATACACATGAAAAAGTAATCCAGCGATATGCAAAGTACGTCCAACAATTGGATGAAGTTGTCAAGATATAACGCCGTGTGCGTAAGAACGATGAATTGTGTATAAAAAGTGTACTTTTATGCAAATGTTATGTTTAACATAATTATATTATAATAACATGCGAGGCTCTTTGGAATTGCAGCGGCATTGTTTTTCTACATAACAACACGGCCGTTGAAAAGTCCATTCAGTGTGGGCATCTGGTGTCATTTCACCTATCGGAGGCTAACAATATCACACCTGTTTGATTCGCACGATCGAATTAGAAATATCCGTTTATCACCCATAATATTTGCTCGTAACCGGAGTAAGGGCAAAGTGTTGAAAATTTAAACTATATTGTAAGATTTCTGATATTTTTACTGCACAGCAGGGACAATAACTATGACAAGAATCAAATTTTAAATCTTGTGAATTCGCTAATAGAGCAGCAGGTCAGGGACAAGTCGGAGTCTATTGTACTTCAGGATTATAATTTTCGTCAGTGAAAGTGAAACGGACGCGGTCGCAGATCTCGATGGTGGCGATACCGATGCCACAGACGAACGACCTACCGTTTTGTTGCGAAGCTACATTCCGGGACAAGCGAACGGACGCTCTGCGAGATATACGTGTTGGATCTCTACGTTGCCGCTACACATTTCGCCACTTTCGAGATTAGCGTTCCGATATGCCAAGAAAATGTTCGGCCCTCCGTCTAGACCGGTACAGGAAATGTTGAAGAGTATAGTCGCGAAAGGATCTCGCCCATCCGTTTTCCTGATCCGGTTGGTTAACGTCTTTCGTTATGCTTAACAATATTCAATCCTTAAACATACTAATTCAAATTCGTGACAATATCGATCTATCCAAGTCCAATGAGAAAAGCGTGGGTGTCATCCGGACTTCTATCCCTGACGAACAATTTTCGATTCAATCTGAAAACTAGTAAGGTCCAACATTGTCGCTAGTATACGGGATCATTTATTTGTTACCGAACGGGAAACCTGCTTGAGAAAGAGCTACTTATGCGGGTGTCGAGTAGAATCGCCGAGTCGGTTGTACTTGTGTTCGGCAAAGAATAAATGACACTGTATGTATAATAATACTTGTGTAACTCATAAACCGATTTATCACAACTCACGGTACGTACGTTGATTGTTGTGCCAGCAAAATAATAATCGTGTCGGTGAATTGAAATGAAAAACTGGTTTATAAGAAGCAGTCTACGAATGTGAAGGAAAGTACGAATTTTCACTATTGCAGCGGATGTGCGTAGGCCTGTAAACTGACTTCAGATGCGTACGTTGCCGGACTTGAAATAATAATGTAAATAACACTGACAAGTAGTTTCTCAAAACATGACCTTCGTGGAAATCAAATGACAGACCTTAATTGATTTCTGTTCGAAATATTTACAAAATTTCACCGCGAACTCGCTCACGTGTTTTAGTTTCTTTTCAACTTTTGCTCATCCTGCATACGTTTGTATCGGATCGGGACCTAGCTTTGTCCGATCGCGCGAGCGCTGGCTGGCGCGCTTATGTTTCGATTGATTATACATGAATTGGTAATCACGCTGCATAGTATAATATATGTTTGTCGAACTTGTTGCTTTCTAGTATACCTATGTAATATCTTATTGCAACAAAAACAAAAAAATGTGAGATTTTCTAATTTTAAATATAGTCAGCATAGGATGTAACAAACAAGAGGATCATAAACCTATTATAGCAAATATTTGTAATGTGATTCAAGATAGGTATATCATAAATGTAAGAATTAATCTCACTTGCTTTCAGTTTTGTACTTTACTATTTTTCTAACATCTCGCTAATGATTACGAAAAGTTTCTTATAAATATTGCAAGCTTAGAGATCCGCATTTATTGTACATACATGTACATACATATTACATATTGATTTTACGCATGTGTCTATCCAGAATAAATCGCAAAATTGTGAAATTAAGAAATATAACAAGGAATATATATATATATATATATATATATATATATATATATATATATATAATATAATAATATAATATAATACGTGTCGATCTTTTGTCATGTTGAAAATGTTATTATGTAGCAGTATCTCAACTTTGACCCATGATTATCTGACTTCTCATAGAGTTGTGTCTGGAAATCTGGAATTTCCTCGAAAATTAATTTTAATAAGGGAGATGAAGGGAGGGTCAAGTACAGATGTTAATTAATGATACAGTGAATAATTCATTTTTGACAAGAATGTCAGTCCTACCTCTTTTTGGAGCCGATACTTTGTTCAGTTTCAGATATTTAGGCATCTACTGTTTACCTATACTTGCAAATTGTTTGATGCAAGTATATTCGTAAAGAGTTCGTTCGAAGAGCAGCTCCTACTGAAACAAAACTCGTTCTTACAGGGAGATTATGCGGTATCGAATCGCAACATCCACCTTTCCATAAGAAATTATTGGGTCGTGTACATGGATGCTTGCTCGCAAGCAGATCCTATGATTCGATTCCATGTAAGCTCCTGGTAGATATCTCGAATTCGAAGGCTTTGATTAGGTATTTGAATGAAAACCTCCGTTAGGTTTGTCGGATAGAATCTCGAAAAATAATTGAGACGTGTTTTTTCTTCTTTCAATTATTTCAAGACATTCTATCTAAAGAATCTAATGGAATATTTCGAAATTATTCGTTCAAATACCTAATCGACGAAGGGTTCTGAGTGGTGATAAAAATTTAAGCGACAGAATAGTCATGAGCGTCGCGACCAATTATCCATTTGCAGCTGTGTCTAGTATTTGGCAAATTTCGTTCAAGTTGTCAGAATCTTAAATTGCAGTTTCAGCTCCGAGTCAAATGTCGGTGAAATGTCTAGTCATGGAGTCGATATGTGACTGTAAAAGAAAATCACGTGTGCCTGTTAGAATAGATTTTACATGTATGGCAGGTAGTTGTAATTCGTCACGTTAGGTTATGAATTCAGAAAACATATGAAGGCTGAATTTTGAATTGGCCAGTCCTGGAAATTTTGTGATCATGGGAATGGGATTCGAATTGCTTTTGAAGTTAAATGTGAAACACTGCACGAAAAATGTCAAGTTTTCGATTCAATTGTACGATTAGTTTATTTATTATTAAAACACGAACAAACAACTCATTTTATTCGATAATTAACGTTCTCACTGTTTGAAATTGTCAACAATTTCGTCATATTTCTTCAGACGAAATTCCTTCCTTGCTTCGTCGAGCAATACATTGTGTAGCAGGTTTCGCTTTTGAGAATATTCCTGATGCAAGCTTGGGTACACGTTCCCTGAAATGAAAGTCGTTACTGTCTCTGCTTAATTTTTTCCTTCTGGGTTTTCCTTTTATCCGTCGTCCCTCTTAAGCCAACGCGTAAAGCTGACTCAACTAAAATCAACCTGTGACACTGAATAGAATAGCAAATAAATTGCGCGTATATTTTTTGATGGTGTCACCTGTACAATGAAAAAAATTGAAAGGGAACCATACAAATTTAACAACGAGAAAGCACCTCTAAGGAAACAAAAGTTATATCTTGGTGCTTTTCTATCGAGTCGCATGTATTACTATTATTATTATTATTATCGGTGACAGCGGTAAGATTAACTTATGGTACTGTATCTTTCCTTCGCGACACTGGCACAACGGCGTTGCTGTTTTCAATAATCCTAGACACATATTACTACATTCTCGCAACAATAATCAAAATTCATCAACAATTAGAATGTTATGGAAGAGCTATTTACGAGAGTGTGCCTCTCTTGAAAACTGTTTGACGCGTGCACTTTGCAATTCCACGCATATGCCAAAACTCGACATGTTTTAAAAAGTATTTGTTTCTTTGTGTTGTCACCTTCTTTTCAATTTCTTAGTCTGCATGGGTTTAATACCTTTTAACTCCAGTACAGATTTTTTATAATACATTCCAGGATATAAACGTGGCGCGTTGTACATCTTGGTGTAGGAACTAGTGAAGTTTTCGTATCGGGGTACCAGAACCTTGAATAATTTGTGGACGTACTGCTTTTCCAAAATCCAGAAATCTGCCAGTTTCATTGTTTCGTGGTGAGTCGGGCCATGTCTCAGGGCTTCCGATATGAGCTATATCAATATATTTAGAAACATTGGTTAGTTGCGAGTTATTATTAAATTAATTTGTTGCACCAGTGCACATTGATTGTAAATCTAGCATTTAGCACCACGCCGTATACTCTATTAAAATTTGCTTATCCTAAAATTGACTCAAGTATAATATGATAGCACCGGTATGTATTTATTTTACCATACCAAGTTGGGGACAAATATTTTTTTCATAGGTTACATTATGCACACTGCACTGGGCTGAATTCTTCAAGGATTATTGGTAGCTTTTGACGAGCGCGATGCATTAACATGTAGCTCTATATTTGAGATTGTGTACTTAGTAAGCTTAGACCATAGTGCGATAAGGTGCTGTCGTTGTCAGTGTATTATACATAATGTGTGTGACGAAAAAGCAATACCTAATTGAGCAGATTTCAATTAAATTCTAGGTTTCAGAAAAATGTATTCAAATACTGAATCGGAATTATGTGGGCAAGTTGAAGACATAAATTGTAGTAAGTATTTCATGGAGTTGTAGATCATAGATCCAAGACAAGTTCAGGATATTCTTAACGTCCACTAGTTCAACAGTGAAGCTTTTCGAGTGTGAGAGAATTTCAAAATCGCAAAGTTTTTTTTGAGACAATAACAGAAAACTCTCATGCCGAGCGAAAAAGTTGGCGAAAGAATAAAACGTGAGTACACAAAGACTTCAAGTTGAGTTATGGATCACAAAGATTGTCGACGAGTATACGAATTTCCGGCCGGATTACTACAGAGCGCCTATCAAATTATCACAATACAAATACCGAACCAAAGGTTACTACACTGCTTTCATGATTACGTACGCGCTCAGCGTATCCCCTCGCTTCTTCGCCTCTATTGAAATTCAATTCGAGTCGTTCGTATTTAATGAGAGCCGTCACGGTTTTTCTCAATTTCAACAATCGCCCCTCTGGACCGGCTGGATTCTTGAGCCGTCGGGCTTTCGGTCGAACGAATATATTGAGTTTGGATACCAGGTTAGATATATTTGCTTGATTCATTCTTGCCAAGTTCTAGAACTGTTCGATTTCCTAGGAACAGAACTGCGTGGTGGTGGATTACAATCAATTAATCCACGATTTTCATGATTAACTTGAAATTTAACGAACTTTAAATACGTTGTTTGAGGTTACCCACGCCGTAGTACGCAACACGGTCTTATAACATAACATGGTTCTGTGGCGCTGCAATAGTAAGAGATCGGTATGCGACAAGGATAGGCATAGGTTAACTCTCTCACTTTAAAAACGCATGCGCAGAATCTTCCCTGGTAGAGTCTCAGATCGGGCACGGTTTCCATTCAATGTTTCCATTTTGAAGTGCCGAGACCATAGACATATATTATAAGAACGGACCGAGGGAGTACAGAGGTAGCCCGATCGTGAATGCGATAGCGCAATAGAAAGAGAAAGCTGCATGTAGGACCAGAGTGGTAGGACCCCTATATCCTTGTCCGATGCGTTCTTTGTCTCGTAGTGGTATGCGTGCCCCGCGCATGCGCGGTTAGACGAAGACAGAAAGATCCCCATATCAACATTCCATAGTGGTCCCATATCCAACCTTCTCTTTCTATTGCGCTATCGCATTCTCAGCCCGGTCACGCAGTCTATTCTTATAGGTATGTCTATGTCCAGACCGCAGTAGTCGCAGTCAAGGCCGGAGCACATAAAATTACAGAGGCCATAGGTAGAATACAGAAGCCATAGCACATGCGCAATTGCAAAAGTTTAATCCATTATGGATTTTTAATCTATATATTACATACATAAAAATCCGCAAGTTATAGTGCATGGCATAACGAACGAGAAGCCTACAAGTTGTCTGTGGAAGCGTCTGTAATTGTAAATATTGTTGTCTACCGGTAGTCAACAATATTTACAATCACAGACGCTTTCACAGACAACTTATAGGCTTCTCGTTCGTTATTTCATAGGCTATGGCTTATGGATTTTTGTGTAGATTGAAAATCCATAAGCCATGGGCAGAATGCAGAAGCCAAATGGCTAGACTAGACTTTTGCAATTCCGCATGCGCTACAGCTTCTGCATTTTGCCTATGGCCTCTGTCATTTTACGTGCTCCAGATTGCAGTCGTTGTAACATCATGAATTTCGTGATGTCACTGACTAGCGGCAGTAAGTTGTCGTACGATTTCGGAACGCGGCTGCGGGTACTTGCAGTACTGCAAGTATATTTCGGAACGCTCCCCAAAGAACGTAGACCACGGTCTTACCATAGACTTATAAGATAGACTGAGCGCTCTTATGAGTCGCTTGAAGCAAGGGTCATATAAAGGTCAGAGATATGTCCGGAGTATTTCTCTCTCTGTCTGGCGATATTAGTGGCGGGGACTGAGTAGAGGAGAACGAGGAGAAATACGCATACGACAGGCGCAAAGCTGTTCCACTTTCACTGCTCCGTTGTCTCCCACCATGACGCCGATTGAAAAGAGAGAGCAGTACTCCCGGATATCTCTGTCCTTCATATGTAAGCGTCAGTGCCTCTTATAGAAGCGCTCGGTCTATCTTATAAGTCTATGGGTCTTACATACAGGTCTGGGGACTCGTCGAAATTTGCGTGGTGGGGGAAGTACGCTTACGCTGCAGTTGTTTTTCAGCGCTACCGCTAGTTGGCACTAATGGTAAAGTAATGTTCGCAAACATAACCTCAAATTTCTCAAACAATAAGTGGTGTGCGATGCTTTAAAAATATATAACGATGTACGATTTATGCGATTTCCACTATTTTTACGTACATACATTTGGACCACGTCATTTGCAAAGTTTGAGAAATTCGAGGTCATGTTTGCGAACATTACTTTACCATTAGTGCCAACTAGCGGTAGCGCTGAAAAACAAAAACTATAGCGTAAGCGTACTTCCCCCACCACTCGAGTCCCCAGACCTGTATGCAGCCCCCTGACACTGGTTAAATATTCCTATGCGATTATTGGAGAAGCGCTTTGTCGCTTCGTATTAGTTCCGTCAATCCCCACTGGTAGCGCTGGTTGTCTTCTGATCATTCCATTCCATTTATTATTTTCCTGTCTATACCTCTACGGACTGCTACTGAATCATATTGCACCTTTCAAAAAAGTTGCATTTTGTGAAATTATTTCCTCTCAATCACAATCTTATTTGAATATTTTCAATATTCAATATATAGCCATATACCGCAATCGACCGTAAACAGAAGACAGAAGGCCAGGAGACTGCCAGCGCCACGCTGCGACGGTTACAGATAACGGACTACTTTCCTCCGCCTGTGTCAGGGGGCTGCCTGTATGTAAGACCGTGACGTAGACGCAACGAGTGGCGAAGTTCGGTACTACTAACGCTGCGCCAAGTCTGGCCTAATTTTGTATTCAGAGGTTCGTCTCCTTCCCTCGTACCTCCTGGTACTATATTTGAAGCATTGGAGTGTCGCCCCGCTGATATAGTCTGTATTATCCGAAAACACTTCTCACTTTTCAGAATTGTTCATAGTGCTCAACAGTGTTCAATGTGCTGTCTTGCAGGGCGCTAGTTGTTCAATAGTCCTTGCACGTATGTACACACATACATACACTTAACAAGATGATGCTTAGTGGCAACAAAAAATTAGGATCTCGACAACGGTCTGTACGTCAGTGATTCAGTCTGGATATAATGCCGCTCGCTACGGTAACAGTGCCCTGGAGCGAACTCCAGGCACCCGAGAAGGTAAATTATAATGTCATATAAGATAACATACGCGTGTGAATCGTTACCTGATAACTTCAACAATTGCTCGAATGATTATCCTGGTAGTGCATACTTGGACAAGAAAATATTGAAACCATCCCGTTTGCCAAGTACATGCATATATAAATATACACACACACTCACATACACACACATAGTCGTGTTGTCATTCAAACACACATTGTAAAAACATTAACATAACACTCCTCATTGCATGAATTGAAAGAATTAAGGTAAGTGTACTAGTTCTTGATACGTTTAGACCCAATTGTTAAATCTTATACCTTGAAAAATTATTAATTCACGGACAAAAATTGTACATTTTTCGATTACTTAAACCAACTGCTAGAGGGTATAGACGCTACAAATTTATTTTTCGGTAATTTTGGTACCAAGATGACACAGATGCAACCAAAAATGTCAATAATTGGGTCAAGGTCAACAACTGGGACACTCACGTTAGCGAGGACCTGAAAAATTTCACTTCGCAGCAGAACCTGGTCACAGAACGGCGCCACGCTTCGTCTGAATATGTTGTTTACTTCAACGATGGACATATTATAATAATTACTTTGGATAGCATTACATGAAAAATGACAACTCTAAGTCTTTCATGTCGAGTGTTTCCCAATTTTCCATCCTATAGATCTCCCGCAGAAGATTTGCTAATACACCCTGTTATGGCAGTAGGCTTCTAGGAAATCTCAAAATCACTGGTTATAAGCCTCTGACCTATCATCCTCAGTATATACACAACCTGTGTTGCATATGATCGAAAGAAAGTTCAAATTCTAATTACAGCAACAATCCGAGATTTTGCCTGCTATTGAGGAAACCATGAGCTTGCAGAGTGACACGCATGAATCACGTTGTAATAGTTATGCCGAAACCCATGAGATTGAACTCAGAGAGGTGTCACGGGATGGATATGACAAGGCGTATCCTGCTCAATTTGAACTTCTCAAAGTTCTAGGTCAAGGATCTTTTGGCAAGGTACGATAAACCAGATATGCTCTCTGTTGTGCTACTTTGACATTGCAATCTCGTACCCATACTCATTACATTATGAGGACGAAGTTGCTAACGTTAGTGTAACGATGCATGGTTAGGAAAACTCCTTACTTTACACCTATAGAAATGTCTGAAATTTAATAAAACATGATAATCGAAGCATACTCTTATTTTGAAAAGCCAAATCCTTCCGTCATTCTAAAATTGCACAACAGTGATATTTTCCCTGATGTTTCGTTATTTCAACATTATTAACGTTAGCCCTATTACTCATTAAGGTGGGTGGACACCGATACTGAAGTGAAAAGAAATCACTTGGCCGTTATCCCCTACAGTTTGAAAGAGTTTGCATGTACATATGGTTAACGCGAAAATATCTTTACTTTTTATGCACGGGTTCTTATGGAACAAGTGACGAAATGTTGCATTTAAAATTGAATATAACTAGTTGAGAAGGTGAAAGTTCATCAAATAACTAACGAAGTTTAAGAGAATATATTCAGGAAATAGAACAAAGTTTAAAGTACTTTGTTAGCACCGTAATAAGTTCAACGGGGCATAGTACAACCGGCAGGGAATGCCGACTGTGCCCAAAACCGGTCTTCACTATTACCCACAGCAACGATGACATCCAACCTCCTTAATGAGTACAAGGTATTTCATGCTAAATTATAAATGGCCTCTGTGGTCGCAATCTGGGGCATTTTTTAAACACCAAAGCGAACATGTATTAATTTCTTGAGATTTTTACACGAATCTTTTCTCAGGTTATAGATTATCAAATATCGTTCGATACGGACCCCCTCGATATTCATCAATAAAGTTTTTAAACAATTGAGCAAGATTGCCTGCGACACTTCTAACGCATTATACTTTTTAAACGCAACTAAGATCCAAACGGTAACGCATAACGTTCCAGATATACTCATTACAGTCGAATGACATGGGAAAAAGTGGATCGGTCAGTAATTAATATATACCATTTGCTATGTAAATATAGTGTTTGCTACAGACTTTTTTCACTCACGAATTCCACTTAAGTTATTGTTGACACTTTTCATCGACTTGGGGAAGCCTATTTGAAAGAATAGATGAACTTTGCATTGGAATGAAACATGATTAAGGGGGCCGAGTGTGATGGTTTCAAAAAGTCGTACACGATGCAATAAACTTTAGATAGATATCTCAGAAATTCATAAATGGTATTCTAGACGGATACTATCGTATGTAAGAAATTTTCCAACTTCGAAACGATAGGGTTCAGAAGCAATTTGATTTTGCACTGAGTGTCCTGTATGTTAGCAGTTGGCACGTACAATGTATTTATGTACCGTACAGATATTTCCGTTATCCGTGCAGGTGTGTAAGAATATAGTTTCACACAGACCGGATGTGGGTTAACACCACAGTTATGATACGCGATTACCACTGTAATCTATTCGCGATAACCATTTTCCTGCAAAGCCTTCATTCGCAATTGGTTTCCAAACGCCCGCCATAATCCTTGTATATTTCTCATGTTTAGGTGTTTCTGGTACGAAAAGTGGTTGGCAAGGATAGTGGAAGTCTCTATGCCATGAAAGTTTTGAAAAAAGCTACTCTGAAAGGTAACAAAATGCCTTGCTAATCTCAAGCTACATTATCTTCACACCTCACCCGACGTCTCGCCTGTACGGTAATCGAAAACAGTTTCTACAGGTGAAGAATAAATATGCCGTTCTATCGCGTCCAAGTTCAACCTTCGGCTTATACCTACTGTCACCGCAATCGTACAATCGTATGAAATTATTTTTCTCCAGCTTTGAATATGCTTAAACTTAGTTGAACCCTGCAAGAATGTTTTCGGTCACTGCACATACGTATTACAATATTACATATGTATTAAATTGTGCCAAAAGAAAAGATCGATATTTCGTTTTCAATGCCGACACGCTCAAACCATAGTTTGGGAAAAAAAAACATTGTCCTTATCGAACCCGAGCCCTATACTTTGAAAAGAACAGCTGCCGCATTGCAATAGGATATTCCCTATTTGGTTAACACGGGAAAAGTTGACTTTTTAATCAAATTTGCATAACTTTGACTCCAAGCGATAAATTGAACTTCACACTTATCAGTAGGCCAGGCATACTGTACATAGGAATTTAGAGTAACCTGCAATATCGCAAAGCATCATTGATTGCTCGGGTAAGAAGTTATCAAACGTAATACAGTATCCTAAGCCTACTCATAAATTTGGAACACGATTCATTGCTTGGAGAAAAGTGAGTCTAGTTCGATTACAACTAGTTATCGAAGTTAAAATAAAATTATCCAAACACACCGGGCCCCTCTTAATCTCAGCTTGCAAGACTCTGCATCAACAAGTATCAATTTTTCGTGCGCGATTATTGTTTTAGGCGGCAGGAGCTCACAAAACCACCAATGTTTTTGGCACAGTCTGGTATACTGAAATAGTCTAGTTGTAAGCTTATGTTGCAGTGTCTTGTGTATTCCTATCGTTATGTACATCTATTTCATTTACTCCCAAAATCGCCGCAGCATTTTATAATGCGTTTCTTTTCACTTTGCCAAAATGCATATGAGTCGGATTTATGTATACAGACCGGCTACTATGTCAGAGGTTTCTTACATAAACGCCGGTGCAACTCTTTAGCACCTCTCTTTAATACTAGAACCAAACAGCCATGTAATATGTACATGTCAGCTGTAATTGTATATCCCACAGGGCTTCTATACGACGAATCTGAAAGAATAACATAATAATTGAATATAAACAACACGTGTTGAACCATGCTTTTGATGCCAGATTGTCAGGATCCAGATTAATTAATATATCGACAATGGAAGCTGATGTACAAAATGCAAGAGCTACTGACAATGAGTCGGTGCAAATTTAGGATGTTATTCGTTCGGGTATTACACCAGTGGCTGGTTGTAAAGTCTAGCATGCTCACATCCGTTATTTATGACATATGCTAAGTTGAATCAAACCTCTTATACGCAGGCTCTTCTGGATGACACCAAAAAAAAATTACATTCATTATATGCAAACCATGAACCGTGAAACTTCCGCTTGATCAGAGAGCTTTGTTAACTCTGAACTTGACAATCTACTAAGATCTTTAGAAAATGTCGTGTAGATAATTTTTCACTTATGACGTACTGATACTGATGAAATCGCAAGATGAGTTATACCGTTTAGTGTATACAACAGTACCATACCTGGCTTAGCACAAAAAATTTCGACAGATTCTTCGCCAGGATGACAAGCGGCTATTGGCATGATGCCGCAGCATTTAGATGGAAACACCCTTGCTTGTGATAGTGGAAAAAAAAAAAGAAAAAAAAAAGGAAACTATGCTATTTGAAATATACAATTGTGAATCATATAATATTCCGGATACTTGGCTCCATTTCAGTTCGCGACCGGGTAAGGACCAAAATGGAACGAAACATTCTTGTAGACGTCGAACACCCCTTCATCGTGAGGTTACATTATGCCTTCCAAACTGAAGGGAAACTCTATCTTATTCTGGATTTTCTACGCGGCGGTGATCTATTCACCAGATTGTCTAAAGAGGTACGACTACACAGACGAAATTTGGAATTACGATTTATACCCTGTGTGATATATAAATTATACGCATCGTCAACAAACAGAGTTCCTCGGTCTTGGTAGGAAGAGCGGAACATGGCAAACAAAAAGTCACACTGTTTTATCAATCGACAGTCAAACGATTTTGCAATCTATATTCCAAGAGATTTATCGAGGGAATGTTCATTTTTTAATTGGCCGGTATAAAGCTGGATAGCAATAGAAATGTAAACTGTCATCTAACACAGCTTAAAACACTAAACGACATGCTATTTTCACTACAAGTATCCTGAATAATCTGGCACAAACATCTTTACGGAATACCATATTTTCAATCCTGATTACAGGTGATGTTCACAGAAGAAGATGTGAAGTTCTATTTAGCCGAACTTGCCCTTGCTCTAGGCCATATTCACAGTCTCGGCATTATCTACAGGGATCTAAAGCCAGAAAAGTTAGTACATTGTTCGCATACTACACGGGATTATTTTGAGAAAAGGCAGAGTGCGGAGTTCTATAGAGGAGGCCGCATCGTCGTTGTTTGTCACGATCGGTCGATTTGTCTTGCTACCGGTACTCGAAACAGCCATGACGCTTGGCACCTCGTTCAGATCCAAAGCCAGAGCACCCTATTTTTTCATACAACAGCATCTTGTACTCCTCGTGCGAAATGATTCCGGACCTTTTCATTATTCTCTTTCAAAGATATCTGCAAATCGTTAATCATTCGAACAAATGCTTATCCGTACTCATTAACTCGTGATGCACAGCGAATCGGCACAAAAGGATAACATCGCATTAGCGATATTCTTTATAATATGTGAATTATTCTAAATGTTGTATGCATGTATAACAAACTATTTATCATTGTTCCTATACCAATATTATGTAGATGTAATACCACACTATCTGTCGTTACTGAAAAATAATATCGAGCCGGTACGTGGTACATACCCGCTGCATTACGGCAAAGATTGCCCGAGGCGATCCACTGTTAGAAATGCGTGTTGCAGCCAAAAGTCTTTTTACAATAAGCCACATTTCGGTCGAGTTCCCTTATCAACATGGGTATCCGATGCTTAGCTCAATTTGTAAAACATGGCATTATTGACAAAAGTCTAATACGCCTCATTTAAATTATGAAGCATATTACTGGATGCCGATGGACACATTTCGTTGACGGATTTCGGATTGAGCAAGCAGCCCCTCGACGACACCAAGACTTATTCCTTTTGCGGGACGGTCGAGTACATGGCCCCGGAAGTTGTAAATCGTAAGGGGCACTCGTTCGCTGCGGACTGGTGGAGTTTTGGCGTTTTAATGGTAGGTTTCTACTGAAATACCCCCCACATCTGCTAGACTTTGGTGGATCTTGTTCAATTATTTGGTTCAATTATTCGGTTTCTAAAGGCAGGATTAGATACGGCTTTGTTACACCCACAGACGTCTCTTTGCCACTTGAACGCCAAGGACTCTGTATATTATACTAGGAATCATAGAGTAAGGACAGACATTAGTGTCCATTGCTATATCTTGTTAGATTAATCTGACCGAGCGAATCAATTCGATTCTGTCGTGGATGATTCTATCCTATAACAATTGCAGTAAAACCACGATGTCGCTACCTAGGTACCAGAAAATCGAGCACATCTGTATACCACAATTTTTGCAGTTCGAGATGCTTACTGGTGCCCTTCCTTTTCAAGGAGCCAACCGTAAGGAAACAATGACACAAATATTGAAGGCAAAATTGGGAATGCCACATTACATATCGACTGAAGCCCAAGCCCTGCTTCGTGTTTTATTTAAAAGAAATCCTGCAAACAGGCTTGGATCTGGTAAGTTGATTCCTTTGTAGGTTTTAGATTGCAAAATTTTACATCGAGACCTCGATTATACTTTCAAGGTGCATTCTAACAGCTTGCTTCAGTCGATTCGTCGACGTGTCTTATTCTATGCCATCTCCTGGGCTGCAAAAACATCTGTTGCATAGCAAGCCAATGAAAAGTGGATTAGGCATACATTACTCCCATCGCATTGACCACCGCGAAACTGTGATACATGGCTTTTTGATATTTTTACGTTAGCAGAGGCCAGAAGCTCTGTTGGGTTTCGCATTTCACATCTACGCATCTCATTCTTTTTAGTCATCCAAACCAACCCCATGTTTGTACAAATCTTGACTTACCGGTAGAGTCAAGTGGAATTTTATACTCTCGATGCCTTCTGTGTTTGGGAAAATACCAAGCATCCGTTGAACGTCATTCGGAAGACCGAGGCTGTTGAAGGGGTTTCGATGATGGCGGTATTGATGAAGTTAAAATAAAATGTCGATACAATAGCCTCAGAACAACTGGCGTACAGATGCTTACATTGTTATTATGAAATTTTGCGAATTTAGGGAGCAAAAAGTACTTTATAGGCGTGTACATGTGTGTGTGAGAATACTAGCCCTGCCACAAAAGTACTTGATTGGTGTGTGCGTGTGTATGTGAATATAATAGCCCCACCGCGAGGACCCCTTCAACAACCTTAACTGCGACGTCTAGTCCAATCTTCCGTGTAAGTACCTTTATACGAGCCACGTGTAATATTCAAGGTGGCGTCGAGGAGATCAAGAGTCACATGTTCTTCACGTCTATAGATTGGGGGGCATTGTTCGAAAAGAAAGTGAAACCACCTTTCAAGCCTGCCGTCAGTAGAGAAGACGAGGCGTTTTACTTCGATAGTGAATTCACATGTAAAACCCCAAAAGGTGAGCACCGAACGATAATTGCATACGAGTGTGCTGCGCGATGCGTAGGCACTCCACACGTGTCACCGTTATGAGTGCAACATCAATACAACTCGTTTTTTCAATTGATCCAGATTCACCAGGAGTCCCGCCAAGTGCAAATGCTCATGAGCTGTTCCGAGGGTTCAGCTTTGTCGCTCCATGCTTACTGGACGAACGTGCAAAAACGTCATCGACGACCCTGACAGTGTCCATGTCTCCGCCGCTGTCAACAGTTGTCGGTACCGGTGAATCGCAGTGCAACGCTTTACCTGGGCATATAAATAGAGCTGCCATCACGGACGAATACGATTTGAAAGAAGCTATCGGTAGGGGTAGCTACAGTATTGTTTATCGCGCCGTACATAAGGGTACGCGCGTCGAGTATGCTGTGAAGGTGAGCCATTATAAGTTTACTTTTGCCGCGAAAAATCCAACCCGTAGACTTTTGAGGAGGACAGCTTTGAAATGAGGGGCCAGATTTCGGATTAAGGGCGATAGAATGGTGCAAGATATCTTGCATCAAATGTGTCGGTTGCGGTACATTCCTGTGATTTGACCCTTGAATTTGTAGCAGAAGTTCCCGAAAACGCCACATTTCACACACATCGTTCTTTACAATACCTAACCGTCTTTAGCCTCGTTCCCATTTGTTGGTAAATCAATACAGGAATTCATAATGCAAATGGATTATTTAATCGATTGATCTCATTGGCAAGCGGGAGCCACATCCAGTATTATTATGATTCTTATTATTTGTCTAAGAGCATCTGGAATTTTGTTTCCTTCTTGTATTGTCAACAATCATATTTCGCATCCAGTATTCTGCTTTGGACGGTTCTTGCAAATTACCCGATAGCTCTCATAATAAATTGTCATTTGCCTGTCAAACGTCAATTTTCTTCACAATTTTTTTGAAAGTTTTCAGTCCGCCAGACTATTGGAACAGCTCCTGGTATCAAAATGTTTAACGGAAACTCTGTACAAAAATGCGATTTTTTTTTGAGGAAAAATTAATTCACAATCATAGTATCAATATCGGAGGCGAATTCTGCAATATTATTTTGCATTTTTTGATACTTGAACGCAGGCACATGTTTGATATTTTTTACTATTGTTGAGATATTCCGTTAAATGGAAAATGAAATTTCAAGTCCATTTTACCATTGCGTTGCCAAATCGGAGCGGCAGATAGATATTAAGATAAAGCGTGTGATCTTCAGACAGTGCTCCAACGTCTCTAGAATCTCTAGAATTAATCGGACTTGATGTTACATTGAACTCAAGGATAGGCTTGCTATACGCCCGAGACAAGACTATATATGTAGAACCGCATTTGCATCTTTGGCGGCAACTGACAATGAATAATTGTGTTTAACCTTTCTCACTGTTAGAAATGCCTGTTACGGAAGGCCTGCGAACATTCGTAGGATGCTTCTCTAAACTGCTTCGATCTCATCGCCCGTAGCCTTTATAGCGTGGCCGGTTTTACCAGACTTTCAACATGATTAGGCGATAGTAAGTTGGACTGCAGACGTCTTCATTAAGATGGGAAAATAGTTGGAGGACCCGATTGTTTGTGGAATTTAAGTTATTGTTGCGGGCCAACAGCGCAACAGACACGAATGAGGTTGAAAACTGTCCCCAAAAACTCACCTGTATAATTCGCTCGTCGAGTTAGAAAAATACCAGCTCTTTTGCTCTGCCCTTTCAAGCTGCCAGATCGCAATAAAATCCAGTAAAACAATTGAAACATTCCTCCAACCGATTTTTAACGCGATAGAATTACAATCGATCTGCGAATACTTGGGCAGAAGTTGAACATGACCAAGCTGGATGGACTTGGACTTTGATCAGCGACCAAGCGCGGCATCTTCGTAGCCTCGCGAATTCCACAGGTAAGTCTGTGGGGGCACTTTTTGACCTTGTCCACGTTTCCTAGGGCTCGTCATATTTTATATGTAAGGGCAACGTCTGATTATCGTATTTTTCACAAATTTATCGTGCCGTGCAAATCACATGGATCCTCTGGAGGTACGTCGCGTCAAGTGCGTCCGACGCATCGTTCGTAGTGTCCTCCACTGTCTCGCATTTCCTAATTTTTTCAATTTCTTTCCTGTGGCGGTATCTCTTTCAAAAGATGATGGGCTTAGGTTGTCGCGGCGATAGTAGACACTTTCGCCGATTTGTTGTGTTTATTTACCAACTCACCCAATAATTTCTCAACCGCAACTCTCACCTTACTGATATATGTTAGTTCAGTCGAAAAGTAAAAAAATTTGTAACTTTGTTCGACGGCGAACACAGGGCCGGGAGTTTTTTTTCCAGAGGTCCATTAGATGCCCAGGAATACATTATCAAGCTTGCCAGAAAAATTAAATTAGGTCAGGATTTTTGCACCGAGAATTTTTGGAAAATTGTAAAAGCCGTAATTGGACGCAATTTTTTTTTTGCCAGTTTCAGACAAAAGCGGCAGGTCTCTATAGAAGTTGTCCGTTGTATTGTGCTCTATAATATTAGTCATATACCTCACGTATCATTGCTAGTTTACTTATAAAATATCGGTAACGAACACGGGCATCAATCGTTTCGTTTATCACTCTTAGTTTGGTGAATTTTTTATGCCATGCCCCCCCCCCCCACACTTTCTCAATTTTTTGATCCAAGCTTTATTTGACTACGTCGCATAGTCTATTAGCAACAATAAGCGGTCCACGTGAATCCGCACTTTTTTGGCCATTATACACAGATCAATTCCACAGTGTGCAGAAACATATTTTCAAAGTTTAACATTATAAAGTAATTTTGTTCACAAAAGGGCCGTTTTTTTTTTGTAGATTCAAAATCTTAGCTCGTAAAAAAATCTAAATACTTTGTTAATTATCAAATTACTCGATATTTTTCAAGATTGTGAGGACTCTTTTTGGGGTACGTGATGAAAAAGGGGGAAAAAAATACGGCACCTTGGTCAGAACTAGAGACGTCTTTACCTTTTATTCGTTTAATAATTTGTTGATTACGCACTCCAGGCAGCCGAGCCGCGTATTGAAAAAGTTGATTATTACACCGAAAAATGGCCGTCGAAACTAAATTTTTTCACGTTTTACGTGGAATCATTCATTGTTGCTATACTATACGACGTAGCCGGATAAACATTGGACCAAAATTTAGAGAATGTTTCGGGGCATTGCATTAAAAATCCACCGAAAACGATCGGTTCCCGTACGTGTGTAGCGGCAATTTATAATTTACTCTTGTAGAAGGCTGAAATTTCGTCTAAAAACGACAAAAAGAAAAAATAGCGTTAAATTACTGCTTTTACAATTTTCCAAAATATTTGTCGCGAAAATCCGGACCCCGAGTTCTCTGGCGTACTCCAGGATATGTTCCTGGGCATCTAAGGGATTTCTGAAAGAACTACTGGCCCTGTGTTCTTCGTCTAACGAAATCATGCGCTACCCTAGTCCGCTACTAATATCTGTCTGAATTCAGACGCTTTGCTATGATTTACCCCTTCTATCTACTGTGCTTTGTTCGCATTATAAATCTTACCTTTCGTTTTTGTGCATGCCTGTTTGTTTGTCGTCTGCTGCGATCACGGTAGGTGATTGACAAGTCGAAGAGGGATCCTTCCGAAGAGGTCGAGATACTGCTACGGTACGGAAGGCATCCTCACATTGTGTCTTTGCGATCGGTACACGAAGACGAGGGACGCGTATATCTTGTTCTTGAGTTACTGCGGGGAGGCGAGTTACTTGATCGTATCCTCGAACGGCGTAACCTCACCGAAAGGGAAGCTGCCGAAGTAACGCACACAATCGCCGACGTGGTACACTATCTTCACGAGAATGGGGTACGTCCGAATCATTGGCCTGAGCTCTCGCGAAAAAATAACAATAGATATTAACGAATTGACCATGGCTCTAGAATCGCCAAGACCAAGCCTTTTGCTTTTCGTGTCTAGGGAATCATATTAATATTACAAAGTGGAGATAATGTCGTAAAAAAAATTCTTGGCCGAGGAACCTCAGTTCAAAGGAGAGCCAAGAAAAAAAGGAATCTCACCCGAATCGTGTAGAGTTCCACACGCTTGTGTACACCTCACTCGTGTTTTGTCCACACGAATCAGTTTGTAAAATACCTCAATTACCTAGTATCAATTTGTTTTTATCCAAATGGATCTTTGTCGCACTGTGTTACAATTTTATTTCTATCCAAGAAACACGAGAAAGCTGTAGAAAATAAGTAAAGACACAGATGGGCAATACTATAGATATTTATAAACGATCAGCGTGTAGGTTTCGCACAAAAGATCGCCGGGTCTGATATGATTTATTTTATTCATAGGTGGTCCATCGGGATTTGAAACCATCGAACATATTGTACGCGAAGGAAGGAAGCGATCCAACGTCACTTTGTATATGCGACCTGGGTTTTGCCAAGCAATTACGTGCAGAAAATGGCCTATTAATGACGCCTTGCTACACTGCAAATTTCGTTGCCCCTGAAGTGCTAAAGAGGCAGGGCTACGACGCCGCTTGTGACATATGGTCACTCGGCGTACTTCTTTACATCATGTTGTCCGGGTAGGCGGTAATCGCCGTGTGTCTCCATACTATTATACCTAATTGTTCGTTCAATGAAACAATGTCCATATATTTCTGTACCAGGTGTACTCCGTTTGCAAATAGTTCCGGGGACAGTGCTACCGAGATACTTGATCGAATAGGGCCAGGTCTCGTGGATGTTGAAACAGGAGCATGGACCGTGGTTTCGAGCGAGGCGAAAGAACTGGTCCGAAGAATGTTACACCTGGATCCAGCCAAGCGGCCTACCGCATCGGGAATCTTGCAGTATCCCTGGATAGCGAATCGGCATCGGCTTCCTCACAAGGTCCTGCCTCCTGTAACTAGGGACCTTCGTACATTGAAGGTTGGTATTCTCATGCGAACGCGTTAGTATGTGTATTACGTTAGCAATTAGTAATGAAACTGTTGGTTTTTCAGAGTGCCGTTGCAGCAACCTACAAAGCTATATCAAGTAGCCCCCGATCACCGCACATCGGCCCTATTGTACTATCTGAACTTGCACGCCGGCGAACCCAGACTAAACCGACGATGGTCGTTGGTATTCCCAATGCTACTGTGCATAAATAATGTTGAACAAGTATCGAATATAATACATATATTTTCAGCAGAGGTAATTCAAAAATTAGAGAAAACAATCTCGTTCATGAAATGTAAACTGTACAAAACATCGAGGAAATAAATTCTTACTATCTAAAATGGAGCAACTGAAAACTAGCAAAAACTTCATTGCCTTACAGAAAAGAGAAAACTGGAATGGCTCAGATCCGTCAAAATTAATGCTACTAAAAGGTCCGAAACAAATTACTTGATTCAACATTGCAAATTTTATACAACTCTTGAGATACGTCCGACACGAATAGTACACACTATTCACTAGTATTCGCTATTTTCCAATTTAGGCGAAATCCACGCACTCGTACCTACATTCTCTCTCTCTTCCTGCCCTCCGAACTTCTCTCTTTATCCTCAAGTTTCCACTGTTGCTCACGACACCAAGCTCATGATTTCAGGTGCCGCCTGTCTTCCCAGTTGTTGCATAGGGTCCGTGTGTAACATTCGACCGGAAAACATTCCAATATATTTTCATTTAACGTAGTAATAAAGAAATGGCACGGATTCTACGAAATCACAATAGTAAACTCATAGAATTTATGCCATTTCTTTATTTCTGCGTTAAATGAAAATACTATATTGGACTGTTTTTTGCCAGAATTACGTATAGAACGGAGCTGTTAAGCCCGTTTTTGCATTTGAAACACGTCCACTTCGGTATTCGGAGGTGTATATGTCAACGTCAAAATCGAGCAGGGCACCTTCTCAAGTATACGTGCTTGGACTTTCTGCTTGTCCTACAACCTATTCAGGTTACGGCCGAAATAAACGTGTTGCCATCTACCTTTTCCACCCCATTTGCCTCCAAAAAGTCGCTCACACGTCCCTCTCTCTTCCTCGGTCAGGCCACAAATGCCCGGATGCACGTGCATTGTCGTTCCAAACATGTGTACTATGGTACAGTATGAAACGGATGCAGTAAAATAAAATTTCCCGCATCAAGATGAACAAGGAAATGATTATAGTTGGTTATGGCCCAGAATCAATTGAGCTTACCGTCTCTCCCTCACCTTGCGAGTTCAACTCCAGACCTCGGTGAAAATCATTGTGAAGCCTCTAGTATCTAGTATCCATTTATAGATAGAATACTCATAGAAGGAAGAACGAACAGAAATAGTGTGTTGTCAAAAGAGGCAAACGTCAAGTTAACTTGTGTGGAGAAAAAAAATAATGATTACGATTATTAATAATGATTAAAATATTATTATGCCCATCGTATTTATTTTGTCCAATTTTCGGTAACCGATAATTTTGTGCAGATCTGTGTCAAGTGAACTTTGATCTCACGACCAAGCAGGCAGTTTATTTTTGAATGATTCAACAGCCTCAGATAATAAATTTTGCCAGCAGCCAAGTGATTCTGATGGGTCAGGATTAAGGAATATTGAAATAATATTACAGTTGTAAAATACAACAGTTTCATTTAATTATAGGTACACGGTCCGGCGATACAAGTAGGTGTTCAAATACTTCCATCTCACTATGACAAAGTCTGCTAGATAGTACAACATCTTTCCACTTAAAGACAGTGTCTTGACTCGACAGAAACTCTCGATGAATATTATTCGTGCATTTGTGAGAAACATCAACTTAAAAAAAAAGATAACAATGCACAACGGTACACAGGTTCCTGGACCGTTGCATAAAATTAAATCAGGATTCTGAGTCCATACAAGGGGGATAGAGTCGAAGGTAGCAAGTAACGTCGTGATAACAGAAGCCGAGTAAGACTGACGAACCTCTCGGCTACGGCGGATGTCAAATACTTGATAATCGGTTGCAGTTCCCTCCAAAGTCCTGACTTTTGCTTCGCTGATGGTGTCTGTACTAGCCCGAACATAGATTCTTGGAGAATAACGTTCCAATTTCATAGTAGTTATGATACGTAGAATCTCTGTGGTGTGACCACCGGACCCTAATACTATCATTGTTCGGACCGGATGCCGTCGCGATTTCACTTTCGGTATGCGTCCGTTCAGCCAAAGGATGACATATAGCATCCTCAACAGCAGTGCGACCAGAAATGCACACGAAGCTCCGAGTATATGGGCTAAATACATCACACCCTGGCTGTTGACAGGCGATGCAGACAATCGAACC
The DNA here is from genome assembly GCF_021155765.1 of Diprion similis. Lineage (NCBI taxonomy): Eukaryota > Metazoa > Arthropoda > Insecta > Hymenoptera > Diprionidae > Diprion > Diprion similis. The sequence goes on from NC_060114.1 coordinate 22,543,563, forward strand.
CAACAACGTTATCCCCGGTTACTGTACGGTAGGTGATTGCTTATAATCGTTGCAATCGAATTCACCTCATTCAAAGTAGAGACGTTGGACATACGCAGGGGATATAAGCTAGTCTAGAAATAAGAAAAATTATATGTAAACACGGATATGAAATAACTCTTTTGGATCAATATATATTCATAGAGTATTCGTTACACATTTGCATCGCAGAGGTTTAATCAATCATGAATTACTCGCGAAAGTACAGATTGTCAAGTTACAGAAAATCAGTAGAGGTTATGTTCTTTAAGCCATTGAGTAACCATTGTGCGGAGGGTAGAGAGAAGGAGGCCCAACTCGGCGCTACCACGTGATGCCAAAACTGAAGGAAATAGTAACTCTTCTTTTCGCCGCTAGGTGGCGCCCACAACACCATTTCTTGATGTATATTGTGACGTCCTAACGGTTGATTCCGCACAACTTCACGAGTTAGACTCGAAGTTGAGTCGCGAAAATGAACTGGGACATCACTAAAGTGAAATGGGCAACATTGATAAATTCGCGTATTGGGGTCTTGGATGATTTGAAAGGAATTCAATATAATGGAAATTTAAGTCAACTTACCCTTGTTGCTCGAATTTGGTGGTACTGCGCAACAGGTAGCTTCGTGGAGCGGCGAAGGACCAGGTAGTTGAGGTGTTTTAATTAAATTGAATGATTTTGATTTTTAATGCACTTAAATGTTTATTAGTTTATGTTATAGTTACAAATACACAAGATAAGGCTCTCAGGTGGAGCGACAAAGTATCAATTACAAAGTTAAAATAATGCTCTGGGGCAGAGTGACAAAGTGACGGTTACAACTTATGGAAAATAATGCTCTCGGGCGGAGCGACAGGGTGACGGTTACAAACTTATGAAAATTAATGCTCTCCGAGTCCAATCTGCACCCGTTTATATAGGGCAAAATCTCCTATGCTTCTGTACAATTTTTGGGTGACAGATTTATTACATTGAGTCACCAGTGAAGATTTGGGGCGTGGCTGGACTGTGTTTGTTTCCGATCAAGGTGACCTAATTAGCGTCTTGGTTGTTACCTTATATGGTTTGCCTTGCGAAGCCCGGCTAGCTTCTAGCTGGCTACCAAAGCTTTCTTTGTTCGGTTTTATAATATTTAATAATTGAATTTTGGATGTTTTTCGCTGGTGGCTTCATGTAAGGACTCAGAATTATTTATAGTTAAAAATGTCCTTAATATTAGATGAGCGATAGCTGTTTGGTTGATTATTGAATTATAATAATTATGTAAAAGGAGCGCACAGGTGTGCAAGATTGAACAGGTGTTTGGGGGTGTGTTGCGTTTAAGTATGTATATAGTAACGTTTGCGGGGTTGCTTCACCTCCAGGGTTTATTCATAATGTTTAACATTAAATATTGAAGATAAAGTAATATCGGCTGATAGGCTTTTTCATCTACGATTGAATATATCCCTCAAGGCTCTGCAACGTTGCCAGTGCAGCGCACTGATTCTGAGAATTTGAGTTGCGTCACCTAGCCTTAGGTTGACGGTGGTGCGACATGGTATATGAACTAGATTCGCCCGCAGTACAAGCTTGTAATATTATTTGGAATCAAAATTGTTTTTTTACCTTAGGTTTGGCTTATAGTATTTCTTTGATACGGGAAAAAGCGTAATAATTTCCAGATACTTAGATTTGTAAGAATAGTGGATTGATAGTAACAATTCAAATATGATTGTAATTTGGATTAATAGTAACAATTCAAATATGATTGTAATTTGGATTAATAGTAACAATTCAAATATGATTGTAATTTGGATTAATAGTAACAATTCAAATATGATTGTAATTTGGATTAATAGTAACAATTCAAATATGATTGTAATTTGGATTAATAGTAACAATTCAAATATAATAATATTAGTAATAACGCAAGTAATATAATAATTTGATCATTTAAGAAGAATGTTTTGGTTTAGATATTTTGAGATATTGAGATATAAATTGATAAAACTTGATATTCTGATAATATAAAAGAAACAAGTATATATGTATATATTTATACGTGTATGCAAGCAATGAATATAAGTATAGATGTGAGCGTAGCTACATTTAATATTATATAATATACATAATATTATACTCATATTGTAGATATTGTAACATCCGACCGCCCCACCACAATTTTTTCCCTTTCTATCCGATAAACTAACTAACCACGCCTAACTTCAGTACAAGAATCCTGCGACAAACCCAAAAGTTACTAGATATTACCTAGTTACACACATCTAACTACCCTTTATTAATCGAAGGGATATACTTACCTCAAAGGTCGCGAGATCCTTTTACAGAACCTCAGTAATACAACAGCTATCATTCAAACCGTTGAAAGTATTATTTAGCATTGATCAAGTCTACAAAAACCCCTAGAGTAAAACTACCAGGAGAGCAAATGTGACGTCCTAACGGTCAATTCCGGACAAGTTTACGAGTTAGACTCGAAATTGAGTCGCGAAAATGAACTGGGGCGTACAATCAGTAGTTGTGGGTCGCCAAAACCGATTAATCACAAAAGTGAAATGGAGAACTTGATAGAATTCGCGTAATTGGGTTAATACGGGGAGTCGGAAATTGTTATAGATTATTGAAATAAAGTTTACCTTACCTTTTTGAGATGTTTTCTTCTTGATGCTGTTGGAGGGATGTGACGAGGAACTTGTTTTTGAATAAGCACTGAAGTTATATTGAAATTGGTTTAAATAGAATATATTTCGATTTAGCACAGAAAATAAGAGTGAACAATTGGATAATGAATCCGGCAGAGATTCGTCGTTGCAATGCAAATGCTAGAGGATTTTACCGCGAGGATCTACTGCATGAGTACTAGTAGTTACTGGAGATAAAACCCAAGAGAGCGAATGATCGCTGGGTGCTCGTACTTATTCAGATCGGTAGCGGTAGGGGTGTGAAATCCTCTCTTCAAGCATTGCCCCACAACAACGCATTTCTTTCCGTTATTCTAAGAATTAAAACTGGGTTGGCATGCTATGCTTTGGGATTTATTGGTGCCGAGTGCAAAGTTGGACTTTGGACTGTCCCCCCAACTCTTTGCCCCATACCACCTCTCCTTACAATTAATCTGAAACTGAAAACTAGAGTGGTGTTCATCTTTTAGGATTTAAATTAGTGTATGTTATGGGTATGAGTTTCATGTATACCCATATGTGTTGGTGCAACGCGCTAGTGTATTTGTCAATAGGCGCGCGGTCCCTTGATAACTGTACTGAAGGAGTAGGGATGTAACACAACTTTATGGGGTGGCCTTCGGGCGCGTAACGCGCGTATGCTCGAGACCACGGCGTGGACTTAGATCGCCGTTTCCTAGGGTTGAATCCGTGTGAGCCTTACCAACACCATTATGTTGATTTTGATTTTATACAACGTTGGCGTCCTCGAGCGTACGAGGCGTTATATTACGAGCGTAGTTTTACTTATAGAATGTTCTAGTGTGCTAAAGAATATAATGAAGGATTATATAGAAGATAATTGATTAATTTGCTTGCTTAATGTTAAGCTGCGATACAAGAGCGTTTTATAATATGATATTTGATATATTTTATCGAAGTACGAAGATAATTGATTCTGGAACATTTTTATAACTCGTCTCGAAAAATAATGTGAATGTTTTTGATTTTGATGATTTAATAATAGTCTATTCATCATTATTTTCCCAGGTTGCCTTTTGATTGCTTCACCCTGCAGAATCATCCCGTGAGTCAGTTTACCTTCGGTGGTTTTGTTATTATGTTACTGATACACTCTTCAGGTGGCGTTCTATACGGTTCTGCAATAGCGGTCTACGTTACCTCCAAAGTTTGGGCGTGTTGCCTACAATACGGCGTTTTGGAAGTGATTCTATAATTCATGTTGGATAATTTGTATTTACGTTTTTGGAGGTATCGCAGTCCCTGGCCTTGATAGTTTATTTCGGTAATGTTATTAATTTTATATTATATTGATTATATATCTTTTGCGTTATGGTTTTATCTACCTCTCAAGCTGTAAGGTGTATCGTAGGTTGGCTATAATGTGGCTCTAAACTCCATGTTTGCAACTAGGTATTGTATAGTATTTGGATATAATGGTATTAGTATATTGTAATAATAAAATAATAATATCATAGTTTCCTGTAATGTGAGGATCCTGGAATACGGTTTCTGGACTCTTGATTATTGATAATTATTGTTATACCTCATCTAGGGGCATTCAGATGGTTAGGCAGTTTCCTTGAATGACTTTCTTACAGAGTTCTCACATTTAGAGTGATGGTTAGTTGGTACTAATGTTAGGGAATAGTCATAAGCAATAAAACATACAGACGTTTCGGTCGGATGTTACACTAGGCTCGCACGCCTGGCCGTATCTGCGTGCCGTGATTGGTGGACTTCAAACGGCTCTAACTCAATAACCGTTGCTGTAAAAAAAAAAAATTGTCAGTAGAAGTTTCAGTCTTATTTCTTTGGAAGGAATACGTCAGTGCCTGATGGTCCGCGGGGGTACTGGATCATCCTGTGTAATCCTATTCATACGTTATAAATAAACATGGGTTGTTGTTGGACTGAATTGTATGGATTGTTTAATAATGTAACAGCATTATTAGAGTTGCTGCTATTCATTCTAACGATGGGTTTCTAATTTTATCGGTACAGATTCGGTTTTATAAATTGAATATTCCAGTGTTAACTGATGATATTTCTAGAAATTTTACCGGCGTATAGGGGATGATGAATTTCCTTGACAATCAGGAATTATTAGCCTTGCAAGATTTCTGAGGATCATTCTAGTAAGTTGATTGCTAGCTGTAGGTATAGCGTTGCCACGTATACAATTCAGATCATTTTTTGGAAATCTTACTGACTTTGTTTGGAGGTAAAGACACCCACGACAGTGACTGAACCACCTGAATGGTTGGAATAATGAGGTCAGCCTCCCGAAACCGCAACGCACTCATGAGTACGTGCCACCAACCTACGGTTTGACAGTTTTTTTTTTCTCTTCCTGTTTGATTTGTGTTACAAAATTAAATTTTAGCACCGTACATGAACACCAAAGGACAACCCAGGCGTCAAGTAGCGTAGCCTCGGTATCGTTCTGTAAAAGACACGGTCGAAAAACCGTACACGCACACCAAAGGGTCGAGCCAGGTATCGGGCATGTGGTATCGACGTTCTCCAGTCGAAAAGATGGTCAAAGCCCCGTACGCACAACAAGGGGTAAGACAAGCGTCGGGTACTCTAGTCTGGCAGCTTTCCGAGCGGAGCGCTGCTGCGCTACAATCGCGCTTGAGACCAGTTAGTTCTGAGCGCCCGCGCTGTGCCCGCGTGGCGCTGTAAGCGCGCAGCGTGCGGCTGGTTGGGTGGGGGAAAAGCGAGCACGAGTAGTGAGCAACCAAGTTCGGAGGGAGGAGCCCGGCAAACGGGTGCGTCGTCGCGAGAGAATCGGTTCGCTTTCCGCCACATATGTCACAGTAGGGAAACCGCAAAAGGTGACCGTGGCGCCGGAAAGTCAGAATAAGCTCGGTCATCTCACGACAGTGACGCTCCAGACGCGAATCGATCCAAAATCGCCCTGAAAAGTTTTGGAACATCCGGAAGACAAATCCAGCCACCGCGGTGAAGAAATGTCCTTTGAAGCACCTAGCCGAACGAAGGACTCGGAGGATATTGACAGTCAGAATAAAGCGAATTTGAATGTGTCTAGTGTGTAGTGGGTGCTGCTTTCCGAAACGCTTACGCACAGGCGGGTGCAAAAAAACGGCCAAGGAGGCCGTGGTTCGCGTATGTTTGGTACGAGTTCGGATATCCGCGACAGTGGCTAATAGGAGGTTGGATTGAGCTCAGGGACTTCACCAACTCAGCTGGGGTTCAGGCACAACACAAATGTGAGTACGTGAAAGTATAATATGTTTACGGCAGACAAAAGTTGACATAAGGTGAGCCTTTCCGGAACAATGGCATCATGAGGTGAGAATCATGATAGCTTTCCCGAAAAAGTCGCAGCCCAGGGTTAGAATTCATTCAGGTTAGTCCATGTCAAATCACAATCACGTCGATCATTATAAGTGAAGAGTTATCACCTTCGGTCGACGATTTCAATCGGTAGTCTGGTTTAGGTCAGGTTTAGGTCAGGTTTAGGTCAGGTTTGGGTCAGGTTTGGGTCAGGTTTCGGTCAGGTTTCGGTCAGGTTTAGGTCAGGTTTAGGTCAGGTTTAGGTCAGGTTTAGGTCAGGTTTAGGTCAGGTTTAGGTCAGGTTTAGGTCAGGTTTAGGTCAGGTTTAGGTCAGGTTTAGGTCAGGTTTAGGTCAGGTTTAGGTCAGGTTTAGGTCAGGTTTAGGTCAGGTTTAGGTCAGGTTTAGGTCAGGTTTAGGTCAGGTTAGGTCAGGTTAGGTTAGGTTAGGTTAGGTTAGGTTAGGTTAGGTTAGGTTAGGTTAGGTTAGGTTAGGTTAGGTTAGGTTAGGTTAGGTTAGGTTAGGTTAGGTTAGGTTATAGCCATGACCACCGGTCGACTTCCGGTTTTTGAGTGAACTTTTTCGGATTTTTTCCGCTCTTTCCAATGCCGCTAATTATTCCAAAATCTACCGGGCCGTTTTTGAGATTTTGAGGGGGGGGGGGGGGGCAAAAATGGGGGGGGGGGGGCTAGGGGGGGGGGGGGTGGGTCGGGTGCAGGATCCCCCCGCCCGTTATGTCCCCCACGGCCCCCTCCCCCCTCCCCCATTTGACCCCCCCCGGGGGGGGTGGGGGGGGAACGGTTGCTGGACCTATTTGGTCCTGGCATGAACTTTTCAGCCCTTGATTTATCGAAAAAAATGAGCCCCTAACCAACCCTCTCCGTAGCTTGGTTCAAAAGATAGGCGTTTTTCGAAAAATATCACCCACCTAACCTGACCCGACCCAACTCAAAAAGTGATGGTCGGACGCATAAAAGTTCTGCGCACCCGTTTCCGATGTCAGACTGACACCCCCCCTCAAAACCCCCCCCGCGGGGGGCGTGGGGGGGGAACCGTCGCTGGACCTAATTGGTCCAGACATGAACTTGGTAGAGCTTGATTTATCGAACAAAACGAGCCCTCAACGAACCCTCTCCGTAGAACGGTTCAGGAGATATGAATTTTTGAAAATTATTTCGCACCTAACCTAACCTATGTCGGAAACAACGGAAATTTTCTAAGTTTTTTTTCGAAATTTTCGTCACACAGAAACTTGTTTTTTAGGCGTTTCAAACGATTCTGAGCCGATCTGTACCTATTTCGCGGGAACTTTTTTTTTTTTTTTTGAACGCACAACCCCAAAAACTTTGAAATTTTTCGAATTTTGAAAAAAAAAAATGTTACTCAGAGACTTGTTTTCTACGCGTTTCGAACGATTCTGAGCCGATCTGTACCTATCTCGCGGGAACTTTTTTTTTTTTTTTTGAACGCACAACCCCAAAAACTTTGAAATTTTTCGAATTTTCAAAAAAAAAATGTTACCCAGAGACTTGTTTTCTACGCGTTTCGAACGATTCTGAGCCGATCTGTACCTATTTCGCGGGAACTTTTTTTTTTTTTTCTTCCTAATTCCACCGCCCAACTCAAAAACTTCAAAATCGCCCCGGAAAATTCCGAAAAAATTCCAGGGGACCAGAGCGGTCATCGCGGTGAAAAAACCTCCTTGGAAGCATGTCGCTAAATCTCACGGTTCGGATTTTACAGCCGGCGTTTCCGCTTTCCCGGCGACCGACTTCCGATTCGACACCACCATCGCGTTTAGATGGCCATAATCCAGCGGGGACCCGCGGTAATTCAAATTTCAAGTCAATCGGATCGATTTCAGAAAAGTTAGGACAAGTTCGGCCCTCCGAGACATTGGATTCCGGACGGTTGGAATATGTTCGGCTTCCGGATTCTGCGGCGGCCGGAAGGTGAGAAAGGGTTCGGCTTCCCGAAACCACAACACACACGAGGGTACGAACAACGCGAAAGGTGGTCGCGGCACCCGGAAGGTTGGAATAAGTTCGGCTTCCGGATTCTACGGCGGCCGAGAGGTTAGGAAGGGTTCGGCTCCCCGAAACCACAACACACACGGGGGTACGAACAACGCGAAAGGTGGTCGCGGCACCCGGAAGGTTGGAATAAGTTCGGCTTCCGGATTCTACGGCGGCCGAGAGGTTAGGAAGGGTTCGGCTCCCCGAAACCACAATGCACATCTATAGTTCCAAAACCGTACACTTTTCAGGGGTACTTGATATCAAGTTTTTTGACCGCGACAGCTTGCCCAATTTTTTTTCAGAATTTTCTCAGATTTTTTCACTGATATTTTGAAATTTTTGGAACAGGTACAAAAATGAAAAAAACGTCTTCGAAAGTTACCCTGGGTCGTCTCAGAATCGCCTAAAACGCCTAGAAAACACTTCTCCCCGTGACGAAAATTTCGAAAAAAAACTTTGAAAATTTCCGACGCTCTAGAGTAGGTTAGGTTAGGTTAGGTTAGGTTAGGTTAGGTTAGGTTAGGTTAGGTTAGGTTAGGTTAGGTTAGGTTAGGTTATAGCCATGACCACCGGTCGACTTCCGGTTTTTGAGTGAACTTTTTCGGATTTTTTCCGCTCTTTCCAATGCCGCTAATTATTCCAAAATCTACCGGGCCGTTTTTGAGATTTTGAGGGGGGGGGGGGGGGCAAAAATGGGGGGGGGGCTAGGGGGGGGGGTGGGTCGGGTGCAGGATCCCCCCGCCCGTTATGTCCCCCACGGCCCCCTCCCCCCTCCCCCATTTGACCCCCCCCGGGGGGGGTGGGGGGGGGAACGGTTGCTGGACCTATTTGGTCCTGGCATGAACTTTTCAGCCCTTGATTTATCGAAAAAAATGAGCCCCTAACCAACCCTCTCCGTAGCTTGGTTCAAAAGATAGGCGTTTTTCGAAAAATATCACCCACCTAACCTGACCCGACCCAACTCAAAAAGTGATGGTCGGACGCATAAAAGTTCTGCGCACCCGTTTCCGATGTCAGACTGACACCCCCCCTCAAAACCCCCCCCGCGGGGGGCGTGGGGGGGGAACCGTCGCTGGACCTAATTGGTCCAGACATGAACTTGGTAGAGCTTGATTTATCGAACAAAACGAGCCCTCAACGAACCCTCTCCGTAGAACGGTTCAGGAGATATGAATTTTTGAAAATTATTTCGCACCTAACCTAACCTATGTCGGAAACAACGGAAATTTTCTAAGTTTTTTTTCGAAATTTTCGTCACACAGAAACTTGTTTTTTAGGCGTTTCAAACGATTCTGAGCCGATCTGTACCTATTTCGCGGGAACTTTTTTTTTTTTTTTTGAACGCACAACCCCAAAAACTTTGAAATTTTTCGAATTTTGAAAAAAAAAAATGTTACTCAGAGACTTGTTTTCTACGCGTTTCGAACGATTCTGAGCCGATCTGTACCTATCTCGCGGGAACTTTTTTTTTTTTTTTTGAACGCACAACCCCAAAAACTTTGAAATTTTTCGAATTTTCAAAAAAAAAATGTTACCCAGAGACTTGTTTTCTACGCGTTTCGAACGATTCTGAGCCGATCTGTACCTATTTCGCGGGAACTTTTTTTTTTTTTTCTTCCTAATTCCACCGCCCAACTCAAAAACTTCAAAATCGCCCCGGAAAATTCCGAAAAAATTCCAGGGGACCAGAGCGGTCATCGCGGTGAAAAAACCTCCTTGGAAGCATGTCGCTAAATCTCACGGTTCGGATTTTACAGCCGGCGTTTCCGCTTTCCCGGCGACCGACTTCCGATTCGACACCACCATCGCGTTTAGATGGCCATAATCCAGCGGGGACCCGCGGTAATTCAAATTTCAAGTCAATCGGATCGATTTCAGAAAAGTTAGGACAAGTTCGGCCCTCCGAGACATTGGATTCCGGACGGTTGGAATATGTTCGGCTTCCGGATTCTGCGGCGGCCGGAAGGTGAGAAAGGGTTCGGCTTCCCGAAACCACAACACACACGAGGGTACGAACAACGCGAAAGGTGGTCGCGGCACCCGGAAGGTTGGAATAAGTTCGGCTTCCGGATTCTACGGCGGCCGAGAGGTTAGGAAGGGTTCGGCTCCCCGAAACCACAACACACACGGGGGTACGAACAACGCGAAAGGTGGTCGCGGCACCCGGAAGGTTGGAATAAGTTCGGCTTCCGGATTCTACGGCGGCCGAGAGGTTAGGAAGGGTTCGGCTCCCCGAAACCACAATGCACATCTATAGTTCCAAAACCGTACACTTTTCAGGGGTACTTGATATCAAGTTTTTTGACCGCGACAGCTTGCCCAATTTTTTTTCAGAATTTTCTCAGATTTTTTCACTGATATTTTGAAATTTTTGGAACAGGTACAAAAATGAAAAAAACGTCTTCGAAAGTTACCCTGGGTCGTCTCAGAATCGCCTAAAACGCCTAGAAAACACTTCTCCCCGTGACGAAAATTTCGAAAAAAAACTTTGAAAATTTCCGACGCTCTAGAGTAGGTTAGGTTAGGTTAGGTTAGGTTAGGTTAGGTTAGGTTAGGTTAGGTTAGGTTAGGTTAGGTTAGGTTAGGTTAGGTTAGGTTAGGTTAGGTTAGGTTAGGTTAGGTTAGGTTAGGTTAGGTTAGGTTAGGTTAGGTTAGGTTAGGTTAGGTTAGGTTAGGTTAGGTTAGGTTAGGTTAGGTTAGGTTAGGTTAGGTTAGGTTAGGTTAGGTTAGGTTAGGTTAGGTTAGGTTAGGTTAGGTTAGGTTAGGTTAGGTTAGGTTAGGTTAGGTTAGGTTAGGTTAGGTTAGGTTAGGTTAGGTTAGGTTAGGTTAGGTTAGGTTAGGTTAGGTTAGGTTAGGTTAGGTTAGGTTAGGTTAGGTTAGGTTAGGTTAGGTTAGGTTAGGTTAGGTTAGGTTAGGTTAGGTTAGGTTAGGTTAGGTTAGGTTAGGTTAGGTTAGGTTAGGTTAGGTTAGGTTAGGTTAGGTTAGGTTAGGTTAGGTTAGGTTAGGTTAGGTTAGGTTAGGTTAGGTTAGGTTAGGTTAGGTTAGGTTAGGTTAGGTTAGGTTAGGTTAGGTTAGGTTAGGTTAGGTTAGGTTAGGTTAGGTTAGGTTAGGTTAGGTTAGGTTAGGTTAGGTTAGGTTAGGTTAGGTTAGGTTAGGTTAGGTTAGGTTAGGTTAGGTTAGGTTAGGTTAGGTTAGGTTAGGTTAGGTTAGGTTAGGTTAGGTTAGGTTAGGTTAGGTTAGGTTAGGTTAGGTTAGGTTAGGTTAGGTTAGGTTAGGTTAGGTTAGGTTAGGTTAGGTTAGGTTAGGTTAGGTTAGGTTAGGTTAGGTTAGGTTAGGTTAGGTTAGGTTAGGTTAGGTTAGGTTAGGTTAGGTTAGGTTAGGTTAGGTTAGGTTAGGTTAGGTTAGGTTAGGTTAGGTTAGGTTAGGTTAGGTTAGGTTAGGTTAGGTTAGGTTAGGTTAGGTTAGGTTAGGTTAGGTTAGGTTAGGTTAGGTTAGGTTAGGTTAGGTTAGGTTAGGTTAGGTTAGGTTAGGTTAGGTTAGGTTAGGTTAGGTTAGGTTAGGTTAGGTTAGGTTAGGTTAGGTTAGGTTAGGTTAGGTTAGGTTAGGTTAGGTTAGGTTAGGTTAGGTTAGGTTAGGTTAGGTTAGGTTAGGTTAGGTTAGGTTAGGTTAGGTTAGGTTAGGTTAGGTTAGGTTAGGTTAGGTTAGGTTAGGTTAGGTTAGGTTAGGTTAGGTTAGGTTAGGTTAGGTTAGGTTAGGTTAGGTTAGGTTAGGTTAGGTTAGGTTAGGTTAGGTTAGGTTAGGTTAGGTTAGGTTAGGTTAGGTTAGGTTAGGTTAGGTTAGGTTAGGTTAGGTTAGGTTAGGTTAGGTTAGGTTAGGTTAGGTTAGGTTAGGTTAGGTTAGGTTAGGTTAGGTTAGGTTAGGTTAGGTTAGGTTAGGTTAGGTTAGGTTAGGTTAGGTTAGGTTAGGTTAGGTTAGGTTAGGTTAGGTTAGGTTAGGTTAGGTTAGGTTAGGTTAGGTTAGGTTAGGTTAGGTTAGGTTAGGTTAGGTTAGGTTAGGTTAGGTTAGGTTAGGTTAGGTTAGGTTAGGTTAGGTTAGGTTAGGTTAGGTTAGGTTAGGTTAGGTTAGGTTAGGTTAGGTTAGGTTAGGTTAGGTTAGGTTAGGTTAGGTTAGGTTAGGTTAGGTTAGGTTAGGTTAGGTTAGGTTAGGTTAGGTTAGGTTAGGTTAGGTTAGGTTAGGTTAGGTTAGGTTAGGTTAGGTTAGGTTAGGTTAGGTTAGGTTAGGTTAGGTTAGGTTAGGTTAGGTTAGGTTAGGTTAGGTTAGGTTAGGTTAGGTTAGGTTAGGTTAGGTTAGGTTAGGTTAGGTTAGGTTAGGTTAGGTTAGGTTAGGTTAGGTTAGGTTAGGTTAGGTTAGGTTAGGTTAGGTTAGGTTAGGTTAGGTTAGGTTAGGTTAGGTTAGGTTAGGTTAGGTTAGGTTAGGTTAGGTTAGGTTAGGTTAGGTTAGGTTAGGTTAGGTTAGGTTAGGTTAGGTTAGGTTAGGTTAGGTTAGGTTAGGTTAGGTTAGGTTAGGTTAGGTTAGGTTAGGTTAGGTTAGGTTAGGTTAGGTTAGGTTAGGTTAGGTTAGGTTAGGTTAGGTTAGGTTAGGTTAGGTTAGGTTAGGTTAGGTTAGGTTAGGTTAGGTTAGGTTAGGTTAGGTTAGGTTAGGTTAGGTTAGGTTAGGTTAGGTTAGGTTAGGTTAGGTTAGGTTAGGTTAGGTTAGGTTAGGTTAGGTTAGGTTAGGTTAGGTTAGGTTAGGTTAGGTTAGGTTAGGTTAGGTTAGGTTAGGTTAGGTTAGGTTAGGTTAGGTTAGGTTAGGTTAGGTTAGGTTAGGTTAGGTTAGGTTAGGTTAGGTTAGGTTAGGTTAGGTTAGGTTAGGTTAGGTTAGGTTAGGTTAGGTTAGGTTAGGTTAGGTTAGGTTAGGTTAGGTTAGGTTAGGTTAGGTTAGGTTAGGTTAGGTTAGGTTAGGTTAGGTTAGGTTAGGTTAGGTTAGGTTAGGTTAGGTTAGGTTAGGTTAGGTTAGGTTAGGTTAGGTTAGGTTAGGTTAGGTTAGGTTAGGTTAGGTTAGGTTAGGTTAGGTTAGGTTAGGTTAGGTTAGGTTAGGTTAGGTTAGGTTAGGTTAGGTTAGGTTAGGTTAGGTTAGGTTAGGTTAGGTTAGGTTAGGTTAGGTTAGGTTAGGTTAGGTTAGGTTAGGTTAGGTTAGGTTAGGTTAGGTTAGGTTAGGTTAGGTTAGGTTAGGTTAGGTTAGGTTAGGTTAGGTTAGGTTAGGTTAGGTTAGGTTAGGTTAGGTTAGGTTAGGTTAGGTTAGGTTAGGTTAGGTTAGGTTAGGTTAGGTTAGGTTAGGTTAGGTTAGGTTAGGTTAGGTTAGGTTAGGTTAGGTTAGGTTAGGTTAGGTTAGGTTAGGTTAGGTTAGGTTAGGTTAGGTTAGGTTAGGTTAGGTTAGGTTAGGTTAGGTTAGGTTAGGTTAGGTTAGGTTAGGTTAGGTTAGGTTAGGTTAGGTTAGGTTAGGTTAGGTTAGGTTAGGTTAGGTTAGGTTAGGTTAGGTTAGGTTAGGTTAGGTTAGGTTAGGTTAGGTTAGGTTAGGTTAGGTTAGGTTAGGTTAGGTTAGGTTAGGTTAGGTTAGGTTAGGTTAGGTTAGGTTAGGTTAGGTTAGGTTAGGTTAGGTTAGGTTAGGTTAGGTTAGGTTAGGTTAGGTTAGGTTAGGTTAGGTTAGGTTAGGTTAGGTTAGGTTAGGTTAGGTTAGGTTAGGTTAGGTTAGGTTAGGTTAGGTTAGGTTAGGTTAGGTTAGGTTAGGTTAGGTTAGGTTAGGTTAGGTTAGGTTAGGTTAGGTTAGGTTAGGTTAGGTTAGGTTAGGTTAGGTTAGGTTAGGTTAGGTTAGGTTAGGTTAGGTTAGGTTAGGTTAGGTTAGGTTAGGTTAGGTTAGGTTAGGTTAGGTTAGGTTAGGTTAGGTTAGGTTAGGTTAGGTTAGGTTAGGTTAGGTTAGGTTAGGTTAGGTTAGGTTAGGTTAGGTTAGGTTAGGTTAGGTTAGGTTAGGTTAGGTTAGGTTAGGTTAGGTTAGGTTAGGTTAGGTTAGGTTAGGTTAGGTTAGGTTAGGTTAGGTTAGGTTAGGTTAGGTTAGGTTAGGTTAGGTTAGGTTAGGTTAGGTTAGGTTAGGTTAGGTTAGGTTAGGTTAGGTTAGGTTAGGTTAGGTTAGGTTAGGTTAGGTTAGGTTAGGTTAGGTTAGGTTAGGTTAGGTTAGGTTAGGTTAGGTTAGGTTAGGTTAGGTTAGGTTAGGTTAGGTTAGGTTAGGTTAGGTTAGGTTAGGTTAGGTTAGGTTAGGTTAGGTTAGGTTAGGTTAGGTTAGGTTAGGTTAGGTTAGGTTAGGTTAGGTTAGGTTAGGTTAGGTTAGGTTAGGTTAGGTTAGGTTAGGTTAGGTTAGGTTAGGTTAGGTTAGGTTAGGTTAGGTTAGGTTAGGTTAGGTTAGGTTAGGTTAGGTTAGGTTAGGTTAGGTTAGGTTAGGTTAGGTTAGGTTAGGTTAGGTTAGGTTAGGTTAGGTTAGGTTAGGTTAGGTTAGGTTAGGTTAGGTTAGGTTAGGTTAGGTTAGGTTAGGTTAGGTTAGGTTAGGTTAGGTTAGGTTAGGTTAGGTTAGGTTAGGTTAGGTTAGGTTAGGTTAGGTTAGGTTAGGTTAGGTTAGGTTAGGTTAGGTTAGGTTAGGTTAGGTTAGGTTAGGTTAGGTTAGGTTAGGTTAGGTTAGGTTAGGTTAGGTTAGGTTAGGTTAGGTTAGGTTAGGTTAGGTTAGGTTAGGTTAGGTTAGGTTAGGTTAGGTTAGGTTAGGTTAGGTTAGGTTAGGTTAGGTTAGGTTAGGTTAGGTTAGGTTAGGTTAGGTTAGGTTAGGTTAGGTTAGGTTAGGTTAGGTTAGGTTAGGTTAGGTTAGGTTAGGTTAGGTTAGGTTAGGTTAGGTTAGGTTAGGTTAGGTTAGGTTAGGTTAGGTTAGGTTAGGTTAGGTTAGGTTAGGTTAGGTTAGGTTAGGTTAGGTTAGGTTAGGTTAGGTTAGGTTAGGTTAGGTTAGGTTAGGTTAGGTTAGGTTAGGTTAGGTTAGGTTAGGTTAGGTTAGGTTAGGTTAGGTTAGGTTAGGTTAGGTTAGGTTAGGTTAGGTTAGGTTAGGTTAGGTTAGGTTAGGTTAGGTTAGGTTAGGTTAGGTTAGGTTAGGTTAGGTTAGGTTAGGTTAGGTTAGGTTAGGTTAGGTTAGGTTAGGTTAGGTTAGGTTAGGTTAGGTTAGGTTAGGTTAGGTTAGGTTAGGTTAGGTTAGGTTAGGTTAGGTTAGGTTAGGTTAGGTTAGGTTAGGTTAGGTTAGGTTAGGTTAGGTTAGGTTAGGTTAGGTTAGGTTAGGTTAGGTTAGGTTAGGTTAGGTTAGGTTAGGTTAGGTTAGGTTAGGTTAGGTTAGGTTAGGTTAGGTTAGGTTAGGTTAGGTTAGGTTAGGTTAGGTTAGGTTAGGTTAGGTTAGGTTAGGTTAGGTTAGGTTAGGTTAGGTTAGGTTAGGTTAGGTTAGGTTAGGTTAGGTTAGGTTAGGTTAGGTTAGGTTAGGTTAGGTTAGGTTAGGTTAGGTTAGGTTAGGTTAGGTTAGGTTAGGTTAGGTTAGGTTAGGTTAGGTTAGGTTAGGTTAGGTTAGGTTAGGTTAGGTTAGGTTAGGTTAGGTTAGGTTAGGTTAGGTTAGGTTAGGTTAGGTTAGGTTAGGTTAGGTTAGGTTAGGTTAGGTTAGGTTAGGTTAGGTTAGGTTAGGTTAGGTTAGGTTAGGTTAGGTTAGGTTAGGTTAGGTTAGGTTAGGTTAGGTTAGGTTAGGTTAGGTTAGGTTAGGTTAGGTTAGGTTAGGTTAGGTTAGGTTAGGTTAGGTTAGGTTAGGTTAGGTTAGGTTAGGTTAGGTTAGGTTAGGTTAGGTTAGGTTAGGTTAGGTTAGGTTAGGTTAGGTTAGGTTAGGTTAGGTTAGGTTAGGTTAGGTTAGGTTAGGTTAGGTTAGGTTAGGTTAGGTTAGGTTAGGTTAGGTTAGGTTAGGTTAGGTTAGGTTAGGTTAGGTTAGGTTAGGTTAGGTTAGGTTAGGTTAGGTTAGGTTAGGTTAGGTTAGGTTAGGTTAGGTTAGGTTAGGTTAGGTTAGGTTAGGTTAGGTTAGGTTAGGTTAGGTTAGGTTAGGTTAGGTTAGGTTAGGTTAGGTTAGGTTAGGTTAGGTTAGGTTAGGTTAGGTTAGGTTAGGTTAGGTTAGGTTAGGTTAGGTTAGGTTAGGTTAGGTTAGGTTAGGTTAGGTTAGGTTAGGTTAGGTTAGGTTAGGTTAGGTTAGGTTAGGTTAGGTTAGGTTAGGTTAGGTTAGGTTAGGTTAGGTTAGGTTAGGTTAGGTTAGGTTAGGTTAGGTTAGGTTAGGTTAGGTTAGGTTAGGTTAGGTTAGGTTAGGTTAGGTTAGGTTAGGTTAGGTTAGGTTAGGTTAGGTTAGGTTAGGTTAGGTTAGGTTAGGTTAGGTTAGGTTAGGTTAGGTTAGGTTAGGTTAGGTTAGGTTAGGTTAGGTTAGGTTAGGTTAGGTTAGGTTAGGTTAGGTTAGGTTAGGTTAGGTTAGGTTAGGTTAGGTTAGGTTAGGTTAGGTTAGGTTAGGTTAGGTTAGGTTAGGTTAGGTTAGGTTAGGTTAGGTTAGGTTAGGTTAGGTTAGGTTAGGTTAGGTTAGGTTAGGTTAGGTTAGGTTAGGTTAGGTTAGGTTAGGTTAGGTTAGGTTAGGTTAGGTTAGGTTAGGTTAGGTTAGGTTAGGTTAGGTTAGGTTAGGTTAGGTTAGGTTAGGTTAGGTTAGGTTAGGTTAGGTTAGGTTAGGTTAGGTTAGGTTAGGTTAGGTTAGGTTAGGTTAGGTTAGGTTAGGTTAGGTTAGGTTAGGTTAGGTTAGGTTAGGTTAGGTTAGGTTAGGTTAGGTTAGGTTAGGTTAGGTTAGGTTAGGTTAGGTTAGGTTAGGTTAGGTTAGGTTAGGTTAGGTTAGGTTAGGTTAGGTTAGGTTAGGTTAGGTTAGGTTAGGTTAGGTTAGGTTAGGTTAGGTTAGGTTAGGTTAGGTTAGGTTAGGTTAGGTTAGGTTAGGTTAGGTTAGGTTAGGTTAGGTTAGGTTAGGTTAGGTTAGGTTAGGTTAGGTTAGGTTAGGTTAGGTTAGGTTAGGTTAGGTTAGGTTAGGTTAGGTTAGGTTAGGTTAGGTTAGGTTAGGTTAGGTTAGGTTAGGTTAGGTTAGGTTAGGTTAGGTTAGGTTAGGTTAGGT